>NC_136431.1:222306869-231756869 GCF_052849685.1 Lactuca virosa | reverse complement strand
CGAAAGTTCAATTTTATCGATGCAAATCATTTCAATCTTGAAGTATGCTTTCTTTCTCAGCAATTTAGAGTAAATTATTAGTTTAGGTCACTGTGGTTGACATTTTTCTGCATTTTTTTGTTCTTATTTTTTTAAAATTGATATAGATGGTCAATGTAGTTGACAAAAACTTCATTTTTGGTATTTCTTCGATACCACATCTCAATACAAATCGCCAACCATCTTTTTAGTATTTCTTCATTTCCCTTGGGTTCCGGTCTACGTCGATAACCTGATATCAGGTAATTATTGGTTTTTTTGGATTTCATGGTTTCTCTTGCTTTTGTTTATATGTACTAAAGTTGATATGTGCTTAAAAAAGTATTTATAAAATTGATTGGTTGATGCGATATCAAGTAGGAAAATTATAGATGATTTTTTTATTGGTAGCTGATGATAATGAATTTTGTGAGGGAACTGATGGCGATGAAAATATGTAAATGATATGAGGTTTTGTTGCCCTTAATCCTATCTTAGTGAGGTAAAAAAGTCACTTGCTACTTTCCTTCATCTCTTGTGACTCTCTCTGTACATCTCTATCAAAGCAGATGAAATTTGACTCTCGATCTAAAGTTATGGGCTTTTTGCAAGACTACATACAACCAAAGGTAAAATACTTGTAAGGGTCAAATATGTTGTAATAGTCGAAGTGTGGTTTGTACTCTTCGTATGTTCTGTAATCTATTTTACTAAGGCGCTTTTATACGAAGCTTAAGTGTCTATGCCTTAGTATATTTTTTGTACGCTTTCTGTTTCCTATTAATAGGGATTTTTACTAGAGTTAGATAAGTTTTTTTTACAGACCTGTCTTTGTACTCTGTAAACATTCGAAAGCGTAATAGAGCTGAAACAAGATCATATTTACATCCGTTGTCCAATCTCACATTCTTACTTCAATTTTAACTCTGATTCATTTTATACTCGATTCAATGGTTCATCAACTGGTATCAGAGCAGGAATCACATCTGTGATCTGATTTTCACCTATTCAAAAAGTTTTTGAATCAACTTTTTGGTTCAAAAGTTTCTGCACTTTTTGATAGTGAAAAATTTGTCTAGATTTTAGTTTGTGATTCGATTCTGCATTTGAATTGTTGAATCGAGTGTTCTTCTTGTAATTCCGATTTGAATCAACTAGTTTGTTCTCCAATTTTCAAATTTTCTTCAAAATTCTCAAAATCATCTTCCATACAACAATGGCGATCTTCAATCTCAATTCTATGACCTCGTTTTCTCATCTATTAGGATCATCGACCAAAATTCCAATGCTAATCCTTGAATACTATGATCAGTGGGCTGATCGTATGCAGGATTATCTGAATGGTCTTGATGAAGAATTATGGTCATGTATTTCTGGAAATGTCAATCCTCCGGCGAAGGTTCAAGCAATTGGATCATCTTCTGCAAGTTCTGGTGTTGAAAATCAAAATGATCGTCTGAAGAAACCGAAGAAGAAATGTATGAGGGAATTACGAGGAGCTTTACCTCCAGTTGTGTACAATTACGTAAGGAGCTGTACAACTGCTAAGAAGATCTGGAACAATCTGAAATAAAAGTTTCAAGGAAGTGAGAAGACGAAAATCAATTCAGTCAAACAGTGCTTGGTTGAGCTGAAAGATTTCAGACAAAAAGAAGGTGAAACAATTGAAGTGTACTATGATAGTCTGAACGAGTTAATCTACCATTGCAATCGCTATGGAATCACCAGGACTTCAATGGAATTCAATCTCATCTTTGTGATGGGTCTTCGAAAAGAATGGAGAAGCGTGAGTATGATGGTGAAGAATCAGCAAAGTTTTGATACATCATCTCTCAATGATCTGTACAATCAATTGAAGACACATGAAAGTGAGGTTAATGAAATGGCTAAGGAATCGAAGCTGAGTTTGGGAGGTCCATTGGCACTTGTGTCCAAGATATCTGAGAAAGAAGCTGAAAAAGGTGATTCAGAGGAAGAAGAGGGATTCATCATGAATTCGGATGATGAGGCAATAGCATTTTACTCGAATAATCGTGTTAAGAAGTTTTTCAAAAAGTCGTTCAATCCGAAGGCTAAGCTAGCTGAGGTGAAAGGAAGTGCTGTGAGTAAAACTGTTGTTGAGGAGAAGAAGAAGGTTGAGAAGAAAGATTTGAAGGTGTCTGAGGGGAAGAGTGAGAAGAAGCTGAAAGGTGATGCTGGAGTAGATTGTCATTATTGCAATGGAGCCAATCATCTTGCGAATGATTATATACTTCGAAAGAAGGATGGGAGGAAGAATAAAGTAAAAGATGAGGCTTATTACGCAGAGAAGCTTGAGGAGGTTCGTGCGAAAGCTAAGAATTTGTCGCTAGTCGCAAGGGGTGAACAGGAGGAAGATGGAACCTATCAAATCTGGTCATCTGGATCAGACGATGAAGAGATGAGGAATCCAACACATGGAGCAATGTATGCGAAGATGGAGGAGGACTCAGATGAAGAGGAGTTCGAAGTGAAAGGTAGATGCTTCGTATCCAAGGCAGCAGACAAATCTCCAATGACGACAAAGGTACGTAATATTCTCGTATCTTTTAATATTCCTAAACATGCTTATGACTCTGAACTAATATCTTTTGATGAGATTGTTACTTATTTTGATTCAATGGTTGTGTCTACTAGCAATGAGGCCAACAAGTTGTCCATGGAGTTATTAGAGACCAAAAAGCGATTAGACATGAAAATAAGTAAAGTTGATTGTTTAGAATTACAGATAACGAACATTATGTGTGATAGGGATACTTTATCAAAGGAAGTCAAAATTTTGCTAGCACAAAGAAACATATACTGTAATTCTGCTAAGAGATTATATGGCAAATTAACTGATTTACATCATTCATGTGAAATAAGTAAAGAGCAACATATAAAATTACTGCCTTTTCTAGCATACGAAAGAGTTAAGGTAGATAATGTTTCGTATGATTGTGAGAAGATAATAGCTGAATTTGACAAAGTTCCTGATGATAGATATAAATATGGAATTGTCAAAATTGATGAATGTCTTGATACGAATGAATTAGTTAACGTCGTGAGTGATACTTTGACTAAATCTGAACAAATCCAAATTTTGAAAAAGACTGAGAATTCAACATCTGATTCTCAATCTAATTTTGCTGATATTGAAGATAATTCTGACAATATTAATGAAATTAGTGATCTTGAGGATGTTGATTGTTCCCAGTTGTCTATTGTTAATGTTGCATCAACATCTAAAGGGAAAGAAAAAGTTAAGGACTTGATGGTTAAGATAGAAACTGATAAACCCTCAACTTCGAAAGTTTGTGATTTGGACTTCGTGGACATCAGAGATAGTCAAATTGATCATAGCGATGATGAAAATGAAGATAAAATTTCGAAGAAAAAGAAATCTTCAAAGGAAGAAGAAATTCCTCGAATTGTGGTTGATCAAGTGTATGGTGATACACAAAAGTTCGAAAAGGTGATGAATGAACAAGGTGCTCACTTTCTTGAAACGAATACTGTGGTTTATCCAAATTTCAAGTGTATAGATGATGTCATCTTCCCAAATCAAGTGTTCGTAACTACTGGAAATGTTGAGAATGTCAAACCAGAATTAAAGGAGTTAGTTGAAGAAGATAATTTGAAAACAACAGATGAAGGTTTCTTCGCAAATCAAAGCACAATTGAAAACAACCTAACAAAGAATTCGTACGTTTTTCAACGTCAAAAACCACAAAGAAAATGGGTTGAAAAATCAAAAATTGAAAAAGAAATTTCAAAACCAGTTGTAGTGGAAAATGAAAATGTTGTCAAACTAAACTCCAAGGAATTCAAAGATCAAATTGACAAATTTTCGAAAGAAAATAACATTTCAAAAAGACAAGCTAGGAAGAAAATATTTTGGCAGACTATTGAGTCTCAAAAGATGTCAAATGAAACGACAAAACCTGTTAAGACTGTGAATTCAACAACTTTTTCAGACAAAAAGAAAAATCCCGCTCAAACAAATAAATATTTGTCTGAATCACAATCACCCAAAAATGTTTTCAAAGCTAAAAATTCATCTTTTTCAACAAATAAACAACCTTCATCTCAATCAAATCATTCAAGGTCTGAAGTGAATACACAACCAAAGTTTTCGAAAGTTTCAAAAACTACTATTCCAAGGAAATTTTCAAATGAATCAAATCCACCACAAATATTCTCTCAACGTCAACATTTTAAATCGACTGTTAATACATCTTATGCTCAATCTTTTCTAACGAAACCAAAAGTTGATTTCATTCCTCAAAAGCCAAATTTTCCTAATCACACGAAGAAACAAACTTTGAAAATTTCACATGAAAAAGGGATAACTTCAAGGAAGAATATTGATCATTGGCTTGAAGGCAAAGGAAAAATATATCAGTCGAGTACATTTTCAAAGGAGCAAATTCACGAAGCCTATGAGAAGTATGTGAATACTTCATCAAACGGAAGTTCATCTTCTAAGGATTCGAACATATCAGTCAAATCATGGAAACCAGTAGTGAAAGCAAGAAGTATGTCACTTAAAAATTTTCAAAGCAAACTTGTCACTGACTACGCTGGTCAAACAAGTAATTTCTGTTACAATTTATCACCTTATGTTTAGGTTGATATGTAACGAAATTTTTATAACTACCCATAAAACCTTATAAAAGAAGCCCTTTGATACTTCTCTACAAGTAATCGATTGTATTTCACGGGAACATACACAAGTTGTTGATCATCTCTCTTGAAGCAATCTTTGCCCGGGGTTTTATCTGCCTTCGTGTCAAATTGATATTTTGACATCACAGTATCCCAAAATTTTCTTATTATTGCTTCTCGTCTAAATTCTTTGGAACACTGCACTCACGAAATCCTTGAGGTTCTGAGTAATACCAACTCAGGCTGATGATTTCAAACATCTGGCATATGACTTCGCTTTTCATCCCAAAAGTGAAAGAGCCTTACTTTCATCCGAAGGGTTCTGACAGTTACAATTTTCTTGGGGCAAAAAATACAGGCTGTTTTTCAATGACGTATGGTATTCTGTCTGGGTTTCAAGGAGAAGTGACAGTTACTTTTTTGACGCATGGCTACTTTTACGGAGTAGTGGTCCGACTTTCAAGGTGCCACATCGGATCTCATTAAATGCACATCCCACTTCAAATTCAAACTCGAGGGTTACATATAAAAGGGGATACAAGGGTCTATTATCGGTTTACGCATTCAGAGGAAAAATTCTCAAATTCTTTCTGATCTTCAAAGCTTTCAAACCCTAACAATGGCGACTTCTGCTCATGTCGATGCTGACCCTTCTCAAACCACTGATGATGTGTCTTCATTACCGATTATGAAGATTCAAGGAACTAACTATCAAGTGGAGGCCGATGTTTCTCAATACCCTGAAGAATTAAAGATGTTAGTTGTTGCTTTGAAGAGTTCTGTTCTGTCAAAGGCAATGTTTAGTTCGTTTTCAGTTCCGATGTCATGGCTTTCTTAAGCAGGATCAACAGCTACATACACCAAAGCTTTTGTTGCCATTACTTTCAATTTGGTGAATGACAAAAAGGTCAGATTGTCCAAGAAACTCTTTTGCCAAATTCTTGAAATTCCAAATTCACCACCGTATGTTGATTTCTCATTCCCTCAAATTGTACATATGTTCAATGAGATGGGTTATCAACCTCAACTATCCAAGATCAGTGATTTCAAGAAATCCGGTCTTCCTAGTATCTGGAATTTTTTATTTGGTATTTTTCTGAGGTGTTTAACTGGTAGAACTGTTGGTCTCGACAAAGGACGAATGGAGGTATATGCCATGGTTGCTGGGCTATACTATGATCTTCAAGTGGATTATTCTACACAGTTATGGAAGGAATTCCAAAAGAGTGTAGAAAACACGAATGCTCTTCATGGTATTTCGTGTGCGTGGTACTGGAGCTTGATTCTACAATATTTCTACAACAAGGAGGGGATTTTGGTACACAATGATGAAGAAAAAGTTGTTTTTCAGACATACTATTATCCGAAGGATGTCACAGATAATGCTGAGGAGTTTCCCTTTGTGGCTCGTATTCCTGATGCTATGCTAAAACGAGTTGATCCTACGAATTCAGTCTTGGTGGCTTATTTGAAAAATATTGATTCTAATGTTGAAACTGGGAAATTATTACCAAGAGAAGAGAAGAAATCCAAGCGCTCGAAGAAGAATGAACCTGGTTCTTCTGAAAAGAAAGTCAAGGAATCTTCAAAGAAGAAGTCAATTACAGTTGAAGAGCCAGTGGTACACGAAGTGTCTGTTGCTGAGACTAAATCGATTGAGCCTGTTATTGAAGATACTCAAGAGAAAGTGGTCATTCCTTCGAAGACCGGTGTTTTTCGAAGAATCAAAATGAAGTCTACGCATATACGCAAGTCTCCAACACCTAACGTGGTACGAAAGCCTCAAGTTACTCATTAAGGTGTCTTAATACGTGCAATACCAGCACCTGTTTCTCCATCGTCAAAGAAACGAAGGGCTGAGGATATGGCCAAACATCTTTCACAGAAGAATAAGAAGAAGACAAGAAAGCTTATGATCTCCACTGAGTCCACAGAAGATGAAGATGAACGAATTCCTGAAACACCAGAAGCAAATCTTAACAAATAAAGTTCAACTCCTGGGCAGACAATAGTCATACCACCCGAAGTCTCGGTTGCCAAATCAGTTCATGAGGAGGTACGAACTTCAGGCATCACTGCAAACGTATCTGATACGGATGCAAATGTCACTATGGGTGAAGGAGATTCGAAGAAAGAAGATCAAGGTCATCCTACTTCCATTGCCTTCGAAAATATTGTTTCTTTACCTCCACAAATCATTCCAATTACTTCAACCACTGATTCACCTACATTCGAAAATATTATCAATCAACCCTTTACTTCCATTTTTTCTTCTCAATCCACTGATCCACCCAAAATTAATTTGCCTGTTCAAGAAACCATTCTTATGGAAACCGAAACTGACAACGAGGGTTTTGGAGGCACATTTGATGAATTAGAGTTTGATGACGAAGAAGAAGATTTTCCAGATCATATGCTGGTGACGATGAAGCAGTTTAAAATGTTGAATATGAAGTTGAATTCCATAATTCAATCTCAAGCTGATCTGGGGGGTGGTTTGTCGGTTTCGAGTTTGGAAGTTGATACGATGTTGAAAATGTTCGAAGCCAAGGTAGTGAGTAAAGTCTCTGGGATGGTTAGAGACTCGGAGTCGAGAATTTTGGAGAAGGTTGATCATATTGATCAAAACAATGAGCTACGAATAAATTCTCAAAATTCGAAGTTTGTAGGAGACTTGAAAGAATTGAAGACAGTTGCAAAGGAAAGACATGTTATCTTTGTTCAGGAAGTTAAGAAAGTCAGGGATGATGTTAATTTGCAGATTAGTGAACTTTGCGAAGATATGCAAAAAGAGATTGCTAGTGTCCAACAAGATTATGCATCTCTGAATCAGAAGATTGACATTATTTGTGATGCTGTCACGAAATTTGTCAAGTTGTACGAAAGTATGAGTCCTCAACTTACTCAACTTTCTACAATGGAAAGTAAAAACTTTATGGAAGTGATTACGTTGCTAAAGGAGTTAAAAGATCTATCTGTCAAGCCAGTTTCGTCTTCTCTGATTACTCCAGAATTCTTATCCTAGAAGTTCACACAATTCGAAGCTATTCTACACAAGCAACTGGCCCCTCTTTCTCGTATATCAAGCCTTCTACCAACAACAGATGCCCCACCTGTTTTCATAGGGGTGCAAGGGGGAGAAAGAAAAGTTGAAGATACGAAGGCTGGTGGTGAAGATGCGAAGGTTGTGGGAAAGGTGTTTTCTTCGAAGATCCCAACAACGAAGCCAATCGTAGCATCTGCTGGGCCGGTTACTTCAACAGTTGTAACAACTATGCCAATTACAAGACCAATTTCGAAAGGAATTGTGATTGGTAAATCTGCTGATACTAGTGGGAGTGGTTCGAAAACAAAAGAGGTAATAGATGACTCAGCTTCGAAAGATAAAGGGAAAACTAAAGTTGTGGAAAAGTCGAAAGAAGAAAAGAAAGCTGAAGCAGAAGCTGAACTTGAAAGGCTAAGGTTGATACAAAGCATAATGACTCAACGTGCTAGTGATCCTAAGGGTATGGACAAAGGTGATCCGTCCAAACACTACAATTACGAAACAATTGAAGCCAAGGTTGCATATAATCATATGTATTCGTTTGAGAAGAAACCAAAGCAGAGTTACATGGTTACGAATACTGATACAAGTCAGCTTGACTTTCCAGTGAATGAGATGATGTTCATCATGCCACAATTCAAAGCAGAAGGAAATTTCAAAGTGAAGGATGATGGTACTCAAATGAAGATTAGATTTCACGTTGTTCTTGCGAAAGCCCCTGAGGAAGTTTTGTCTTTGGTGAAGATCAAGAAAGTTATCAGTATGAAGAAGGATGTGGTGTTCGAAAACACAGTCCAAAATATTAAATACATGGTGGCCAGGGCAAATGGAAATATTTGCGATTTCACAATTGCAGATTTTCCATTAATGAACTTGTATGATCTTATACAAGTTGCATTGATTCTGAAAGACAAATCTTTTTCATATCTTCAAAACACTGAACCTGATGAATTTAAGCTTGGGGTTGCTCACATCAAGATTTTCATCGAAAATTATTATGAGTGCTTGGCTCTAACTGATGTGGAGTTAGCTACAGCTAAAGGTATGGAAATAAAAGCTCCAATGGCACCTACGAAGACTCAAGCTGAATTGAAAAAGTATGCTGATGGGGAAATCTGCTTGAAGCCTTTTGGGTTAGTCTTCGTAGGAAAGGACAAGGCTGGAAAAGCAAAACGTTTCTTGTTCCAGGCATGCAAAGTGGAGATATATGCAACGTCTCAATATACGAACTTAATTGTTCGTATGAATCATTGTAAGAAGAACAATGAAGGAGATAAGAAAGAGCTAAAGAAGATAATATCCTGGTACACGAAAATTCGAAGAGTGATGCTGTATTCCATCCAGCTTCTTACAAATTAAGATGTTCGACTATGATTACAAATGGGGAGATTGTAAGGGTCAAATATGTTGTAATTAGTCGAAGTGTGGTTTGTACTCTTCGTATGTTCTGTAATCTATTTTACTAAGGAGCTTTTATACGAAGCTTAAGTGTCTATGCCTTAGTATATTTTTTGTACGCTTTCTGTTTCCTATAAATAGGGATTTTTACTAAAGTTAGATAAGTTTTTTTTACAGACCTGTCTTTGTACTCTGTAAACATTCGAAAGCGTAATAGAGCTGAAACAAGATTATATTTACATTCGTTGTTCAATCTCACATTCTTACTTCAATTTTAACTCTGATTCATTTTATACTCGATTCAATGGTTCATCAATACTGATTTGGATATTTGGGCAACATATTTTGGGTCTGTGAAGCAACATGTGAACGGTTAAGGTAATGAGGATTCTGGTGTGTGTTTTTAGTTCCCCATTATTATACTCTTTTTGACATTTTACTTGTGTTTTAGTAATGATAAAGAGAGGTGAGTACTCAATACCTGTGGATTTTAAAGTATATTCTAATTGGACCATTTATTTTGTGCAGAGTGGAATTTTGGGTAATCTTATCATGAAACAATAACTAATATTGTATTGTACAAGATTTCTTCTTAAAGTGACCTATGTTGCAAAACTATGACACATTTTAAGACACTTGCAGGCTTCCAGAACCTTGATGATTTGGGGATTGGAAGCAGGATGAAATCAAGTAAGATTTTTTTATATAAACCTTAGATCTTGATTTATGAATATTTGTGTTTTTTTCATGTTTTTTGGTATGCACTTTCCTCTTGAATGGTTTTATAAGATCACCAACATTGATAATGCCCTCAAATTGTTTGATGAAATGTCGTAGAGGCACCCCTTTCTTTTAGCATGTGCGTATGCAAAACTTAACACCACCTGATACAAAGTTTGATTTTAATTAGATATTATAAGAGACCAGTCAAGGGAAGAGGAAAAACCAAATGCTAGAGAAAGGAACAATCAGTTCTAAGTTAATATAAAATACAATTGTGAGTTGAACTGTAAGCAAGCGCATTGGTTGTTGGTTTAAGCATCAATAAAATCCAAGTGTCTTGGTATATCAATTTCTTTAATGGTCATTATTTTATCCGAAACTAGATTTTTAGTAATGACTTTAATACCGAAAAGTTAAATTTGTACATCTCAAGTATCAATCATGTGGTTTTGCTTATAGAAAAAAAAAATTCTCTTTTTCGACTTTGCTTGAGATTATTCATGAACATTTGTAGTAGTGTTAATGAGTGCATTAAGATTTTTTATAATTTTTATATTAAAAATTGAAATTCAGTCAGAGTGTTTTCTTATTCCATTCATTAGAATTTAACGCTTTTTTTAACGTATGTCTTAGCCACTTAGTTGTATTCATTGCAACCATTTTTTTATTCAGGTGAATTTATTGTGTTTCAAGAGTTTAGACGTATGAATGAACAACTAACTGCCATGTTTAAAAGTAAGGCTTTCAATAACATTGGATTACCTTCTTCTTGATGTTTATGTGGATCTTCTTTTACTTTTGAGTGTATGAGGTATTTTTTTTATTAGAATTTGATGTATTTGGCTCTAATTATAAATAAATAATCACTCATTTTTTGGATAGCTAACATATGTCCATCATATAGGTAATTTGGGATTTGAATTTGAGGGTTTATACATAGGCAAATGTAATGTGATAATGAAAATGTATTAAGACTTTTCTTGAATTGTCCAACACAACTTATTTTAATTTGAGGGTTTAATTTGTACTTTCACTATAAACCCATCCTAGCAACATACCTACAATTTAAAATAAAAAAATAGTAACTTACGTTCTTTGAAATATAACATGTTTCCGAATGAAAAAAATTAGTGCAACAAACTATTTTTATCCGTCGCTTAGCGCGGGTAAACGGCAAGTATATATATATATATATATATATATATATATATATATATATATATATATATATATAATTTTCTCGTAGATATCACCTTTATAAATCACCAATCAATGAGACCATTTACATAAGCACAAAACTTATGATTTCTCACGTTTATTTATCGTAGATGAATATCTACCACTTGAGCATGTTCACCAAAGTAGCTTGTCATGGCTTTATTTTCTTGCCAACTTTTTTTTATTACATTTACAGATAACTTACGACACACATTTCTTATCATTTTGGAAAATTTGGACTTGAAAATGATTGTTCATTCCCTTTTTTAAAAATATAAAGAAACAAAAGAACGATACGCGTACAAAGAAAATCTTATTTATGCCTTTCCAGATATGCTATATAATGCACGTGTAGTCATGAGGATACGTCAACATGAGGAAACATGCAAGCTAAGCTCACAAAAAGCAAAAGGACGAGCTTTTCGGATGCTACAAAGAAATTTAAGGAACTATCATGGACGGCAAAGGTGGTTAAGGTGGTCGGCATAGTATATATGAAGTTATCTTGGATTCAAATATTGACCGATTTTGTGAAGAACGTAAATATTACGTTATATAAAATTAGGGTTAGCAAACGTGAGCACCATTTAGGATTTGAAACCAATTAAAATTGCCCATCAGTGGTAGTACATATGAACAAAATAAAATCATGGCTCTATGTGACATTAATGAATACAGGTCTAGCTACAAGAAGGTTTTAAAAGATGAATATATAAATAAGTTATATGATAGCGTAATTTGTGAAGATTTGGTTAAAATAAAATATTGCATTGATAGCACGAGGAAATTGGAGTTTTCCACGTATATTTGTGTACTCTCTTTCTCTAGTATTATTCATTTGGATGGGTTGTTGAAGATTTTTGAGACGATTTTCCCAGCGAATGGTGTTAGAACTCAAAGTTTAGGGGATGTCTATGTTTGATATGTTCGTAGTATACTTTATCATAAAGCCTTTATGGTTGTAACTTCGTCTAATATTCAACATTATAAACAATTTTCTATTGGTCGAACAAGAGGATATATTTCGGTATTATTGAGGTTGGTAATATGCTTGATGGTTGTTGTCTTGTATGATCTTCCATATAAGACGAATTTGTGTTTGTTGTTGTTTTTCTTTTTTAGTATGGAGCGCGTTTCCAAGGAAGGTTCTAGATAGGAAACACTTCATAAGTGTGGTACTACTTATAGAAATAAGTGTATACAACATTAAGTTATAACTCGTGTCATAGAGAGTTGATAAATTAAAATAACATAAATAATAATTGTAATAAAATAATTGATATAACAGATTATTTATAAATTATTTCAAATAATTGATTATCAAATATTTTGAATTTCAAAATTTCTATTAATAATATTAATTTTAAGAGACTTAAAAGAAGATTTAAATATAAATATAAAATCCTAAAAAAAGATATGTATCATTTTTAAAGAGTAGGAGAAAAAGATTAAAAAAAAAAATGACAAGTGGCATGCTTAGGATTCTTTTATTAAAAAAGAGATTGTTTTGAGATATAAATACAACGTCAAATTTTAACCCCACGACGTTTAAAGTTGATAAATTGGATGAAGATGAACTTTGGCTCATGGAAAGTTCAAGTCATGTTTGTATAGATTCATTATGCTATGCATAAGGCACTATTATGCGTTAATTAGGAAACTAAACCAATGTTTTAAAAACTGGTTCGAATTGGTCAGTATCCAATCAGACAGGAAATAAGGGATGAGAGCGATTCAACAACGATTGATTTTATATCAAGTTCTAGACTGGATTGAGCCAGAAGGTTTCTTCAAAAACCGGGTTAAACCGGTGTGATAGAACCGGTAAAAGACCGTTTGAACCGGTTTGTTGGACTTGGATAATTGAATTTCATTTGACCCATTAATGAACAGTACATTTCCTAAGAAAATTGAATAACTTGATCGACCATGTTATCCGGAATGTATACAACGCGAAGGTCGACACACACCAAGATGTAATCTGGCGGTTTAACCGGTTGAACCAACGCTAATTAGATCGATTAAACTAAAAAACTGATTTTTAAAACAATGGACTAAACCATGTTTCCATAATAACTTGATCGACCAGGTTATCCGGAATGTATACAACGCGAAGGTCGACACACACCAAGATGTAATCTGACGGTTTAACCGGTTGAACCAACGCTAATTAGATCGATTAAACTAAAAAACTGATTTTTAAAACAATGGACTAAACCATGTTTCCATAAGTAATTCAAGTGATACCAATAGAGTCAGTGATAAAGATGTGATGATTTGGATTTTAGAGTAGCAAATGTGATTCATTTACGTGTTGCAAAGAATTTTTATGAAAATGGGTATGAGATATCAATGCAAAAGGATATTTTTCCATGGAGATACTTCCAATATAACATGGTTACCCATTGGAATGTTAGTGCATGAAAATTGCAAGAACGTTTCAGAAGGTAGGCGATAGGGAAGACCGTTGAAGGCCCATCAATTTTATGGATTTTATCAATGATATGTTAGATAAGATCGATCTTGAAGATATCATTAATAATTTTGCATCTCAAAAAGATAAAAAAAAAAAAATTTAAATATATTAATTTTTTTAATCAAAAATATTATATTTAGAAGCCAGTATAAATAATTTTCTTTCAATTGTTAATTTATAATAAAAATGTTAATAAATTTATGTATTTTTAAGGTCTTTTTTCCTCTGTGTCCTAGGCCTAAAATATATTTGAAATACCCTGAAAAATTGTTTGCAATAATTTCCAATGGCAGCCCATGATGCTTGAATACTTCATTCACATATAATTGTGTTAATGTTTCAAAGAGTGTTGACTCTTTGATTTCTAGAACGAAGGCAACAATTTTGTTCGGTTGGTCAATAATGAACCAAATGACATCATTATGTTGTGTCGTACTTAAAAGCCTTAGTGATAAAATCCAAATAATAAATCCATCTTATTTTCTAGTAGATATGTATATTTTCTAATAGATATGTATAACGGTTGGTACTTATAACCGCTCACTCACGAGAATTTAAATATTCTTAAATGCTTAAACCTATTCACAAAAAAGTCATATATATATATATATATATATATATATATATATATATATATATAGAGAGAGAGAGAGAGAGAGAGAGAGAGAGAGAGGTTCATTTGAGACCATTGTAATTTTGTGAGACATGGAGATGCGATCCTAGCCACTCATCTTGGAGATCAAAAAAATAAAAAATAAAAAATAAAAAAATACAAAATAATAGGAAAAATCCAAAAATTCTTTTTTTTTTTAATATTATTTTCGTTATTTAATTTATCAAAAAAAAATTTAAAAATAATAAAATAAAATAAAAATAAAAAAAATCACTGTTTTTTTTTCGAAATATGAGTTAAATATTCTAATAGAATATTACACTGTAAGTAATTTAATCGAATTTTTAGAATGTTAGAATATTCTAATATTCTACTAAAGTTGATGGATATATTAAAATATTCAAATATTCTATTTAACTTTTTAGATTTGTTAGAATATTCTAATATTCTATTAGAATTTTTTGAATATTTATAGTTTAATATTCTAGTAGAATATTCTAACATTCTAGTAGAATATTCTAACATTCTAATTTACAGTATAATATTCTATTAGAAATTTTCATGTATTTTTTTGAAAAAACGGTAATTTTTTTGGATAAAAAAATGACGAAAATAATATTTTAAAAAAAAATTTAAAATTTTCATTTATTTTACATTTTTAAAATATATTTTTTATCTTCAAAATAAATGGCTAGGATTACATCTCCATATCTCACAAAATATGATGGTCTCACATGAACCTAACCCTATATATATATATATATATATATATATATATATATATATATATATATATATATATATATATATAAAAGGTAATTAGTAAAATCTGTATTATTTCCCGTAACCTAATTCCACATTCATAATTAAGGAATCTATACATATCACATAGTAAAGGGCCCAAATACAGCGGGCTAATCTAAACTAGGCTATCAATACATGAATACAAATAATACAACACTAATACAAAAAATAGGTTATGGTCACACCAAAAAACTGTGACCATATGCCTATAGTCACACCTTTTTTTTCATCGGAAGTGTCACCGAAGACCGCGCCATTTTAGGCACCATACGACCACTTTTAAATTTAGTGGCTGTATTATATGAGAAACTGTGACCATAACATAAAAGTGTGGCTATAAGGTTGGGATTTTTGTTGCTGTACTCTATCATTTTATCCAATATTGTGGCCGTAAATCCTTTCTAGATACACATTCTACTTATTTTAGTGACTATCTTTCATGGAATGGTCACATGAAATTATTTTTACTGTGACGTATTGCTAATAAATGGTCACACAAAAAAAATATTCATTATGGCTATCGACTATCGTTTAGAGACTCAAAATTAAGCGAAACATAACCATGTTCATCAAATGGCCACATGAATTTATTTTCACTATGACGTTCTGCTAATAATTCGTCACACAAAAAATTGTTCAGTATGACTATTTACAACCTTTTAGACACACATAATTAAGCAAATTATGACCATGTTCCCAAAATGATCACATGAATTTATAATTTTAATGACCAAAAGTATTTTAAAGACACATACTATTTTTTAACTATGGTTGGCTTATAGATTACAACCACATACATATAATTTATCATGACTGTTGCTATCATTCAAACACATAAAAAGTTGTAAGTGTGGCTATTTTATATCTTTTTAACATAGCAAATCTATTAAACATTACTGTAATTGATTTATAGTCACAAAAGTATATATAACAATGGCTAATATTCACCTTATGAACATAATAATTTGCTTTAAGTATGACCGATTTTATTATTTAGACATTCAAAAAATTACAGACTGTGACTATTTTTTTTATAGTCACAGATACATACTTAAACCGTAGTTGTAAATGTCGTATAGTTACATAATGTTTGTATCTTTCTATAGAAAGATACAAAATGATTTAGACGTCTAGATCAAGATTTCATTTTCAATTTTTCCGTTCTCGCCTAAACTACATAGTCTCTTTGACCACTCTCTCATCCTCATGATCTTGTCTTCCACCTCCCCAACTCCTACTCTTTCAATTTTGTCATCTGAACTTGCTACGACTTGATCTACTGTGCCTCCAAACTATTAGTTTTTCATTTCCGCCTACCCAACTCCTACTCTATCAACATGCTCAATCTTATAACCTCACATGACATGACATATTTCAAAGTATACCTCTAACACGAAACCCGACACGAACTCAACACGAAAATAAACAGGTTGACACGACACGACACGTTAATTAAACGGATCGGGTTGCGGTCAAGCACTTTCAACCCGTTTAGTGTTTCGACACGACACGATTGCCACCTCTAGCAAAATGTAATAACATAATAACTTAATCTAACGTAATCTAATTTACAAATGATAAAATATTTATTATATTTTAAAAAATTTACAAATGATACATCATGGTTTTAGGCGCCCAAATTAATAATTCAACAACATAGTTTTTAGTCATATTTATATATAAATAATCTATAGATTTTTAAAATAATAATAATAAATATATATATATATATATATATATATATATATATATATATATATATATATATATATATATATATATATATCGACATATTGAAATGACTCAAATTATCCAACCCGTTCGACCTGGTATTCTTTTACTTCTATTTATAATGTTTGAACCAATGTTAGGAAAAAAAATAAGGTTATCAAAAAAGAACAACCATATGAAATACATTTGCTTCTAGTCAGACCAAGTAGCCCAACCAAAAGTGTGGTCTTGGCCGATGTAGTTAGCCCAATACGTCTAGCTAGTAAAACCTTCGTTTTTTTAGCTAATGGAATAAGTGAAACTATATCAAATATCTAAGTTTTGGAAAGTTAGGTTAAACTTCAACCATATTGGCATTCGTAAAAATTTTAGAGGTTACATCAGCAAACAACAATATCGACGGAAGCAGAAACGAAAGACTGTAAGCACATAAAAAACTGTTGACAATAGTAAGTGCATTTTTGTATGATGTGTTGAAACCAATTGAACCAAAACTTATTTATACCAACTCTATTATGACAAAATGGTTATTCCATTGGTTCAGACGTCAATAAGACCGCTTTTGTATTTTAAATGTGATTTTTCCGATGCAATATAGGATTTATTTGGACTCCGGTCAGATAAATATATATAGTTTTTAAAAGCGGAAAAATATATCCCATTTTCGATTTTTGGTGGATCTGGATCGGATATATCCAACTTGGATATCCTAACACTACACATAGAAAATTACATAACATATATTTTTTCGGATATGAAAAAATATGGACCCACAGATAGCCTAGCCTAGTCGCCATAGAAAATGGCTTGTGTAAAGCCAAGGTCGAGTCAGTCTAGGGTTAAGAAGAAAGGTCAAAAAGAATGTGCAACGCTAATCTAGAATGTATATATAGCTTACCCTCCAACTTGCTTTAGTGTATTATCTATCATATTATATTAGAGAGAGTTGCAAGCTTCTTCATGCATGAAATCATGATGATGAGACCCTCATTGAAGATTTATGGGAGGTGCCCAAAGTGTTGACATCATTATGGTGATCGGTTTACAATTGAGTCTTGAATTGAATATCCAGGAAAATGAGTTACTTTGGCTTTTGGGTTTGCCATGAAGAGAGCTACTAATGATGTTGATTTTATGCGTCTTGTTTGAAAGTTGTGTGACGCATAGAGTGAACTCATTTTGCTTTGATCTTGTGTGAGTATTAAAAATCTATTTTTTTTTCGAATGAGGACATGCTAACCTGTACATATGGACGATGCACCATTGTTATTTAACAAAGGATTACACGTGTTGATTGAGGACGTGGTAGTTTGTTAAGGCCCACTCTTTGGAGAAATCTAATGGCGTCTTGTTTCTCTACACATTATGTTTGGTGGTCTAGGAATGTATTTATACTATAGGCTTCCACATATGATTTTGTAGCCTCAATGGTACAATTGTGTGTGTTAAAAGACCACATCTTATGGGATAATGGCATATGTGATATGAATATTTGATTATGTTTGTGTTTTGGGTTGTATTCGTAATATGATTCCAAGCTTCGACTTTAGCGGTTTCACTAATAAGGACACCTCACCTAAATCCCAACATGCACTGGTGAGTGCCCTTATAGTAAAGTTGTCCAATACATTGAAGTACACTTCAACATGACTATTAGACAGAAAGCATCTTTTGAATGTTTATGAGCACCAACGCTCTTTTCTTCTTGCTATCTGTATAGATGGTATTTGCCAACATATGTTACACATGGAGTATGATACTATCATTAGGCATCGCCTCGTGATTCTACTATTTTTGGTTGATTATATATGTCCAGTTTGTCATAAGGCATATCTAGATACTTTAGGAGAATCTGCAGCACATTCCTATGAGCTCCTGAAATTTAAGTACCGACATGATATAGTTAGTAATGTTCTTTTTTCTGTATTTAGGCGCATTAGGGTTTCCTAAAAAAAGAGTCACCTATGAACTTATTGATTTCCCCATTGAAATGAAGGTCAACACTTAGACTGACTGGCGTTTGTAGTTTTGGAGGGTGTAAGGGAAACACACATTTTGAAACGACCCAAATTTTACAAAGAAAATTTTCATTTTTAATTAGTCAACCATTTTCATAAAGATTCCAATAATCGTTTTCAAAACCATCAACATTACAACATTATTAATTTCAAAACATCAGAGTGTCTCCCAAACCAGATCGGAAAAGAGAGATAGAGTGCACGCCGCATCATCACGCCTTGCCTTTACCCTTGGAATCCGATGTACCTGAAACAAATCCACAAACGGTAAGCTGAAAGCTGAGTGAGTCCCCCAGAGCATATCCCACACGTAAACCACATAACACATATCGAATTAGCCATACGCTACATAAGTCACAAAAGTCATGCATTCGACAAATAGGGAAGCCCTAGAAACCCTCCCGGGTCTTACACCAAATGCCACGGGAACCCCCACGTGGTCTTTATCTACCATGGGAACCCCTACATGGTCTTCCTGCCTTGGGAACCCCCACAAGGTCTTCCTGCCTTGGGAACCCCCACAAGGTCTTCCTACCATACAAAACATAATGCAAACTATACAAGCAAATAATTTAGGATGCCATGGAAACCCTCCAAGGTCTTACACCAAAAGCCACGAGAACCCCCACGTGGTCTTCCATGCAAATAACATACTACCATTTCGCACATTCGATCAATAACCGTATCTCATAAAATGGGTCGGCCTTGGTGCCTTAGACCCATTTATATGGTGAGAAGACTCACCTCTCACAGGCTGAACCGACAAACTATAATCAGATATATCCCACGCTGCTCCTCCCAAACTGCCTATAATCAATGAGTAATTAACTCAGCATAATCCCATAAATACCCACAGGGTCAACCCTGGTCAATGTCAAAGTCTATAGTCAAGGTCAACAGTCCATGTTGACCTTGACTCGTCGAGTACAATCATTCACTCGTCGGTTCCCTGCTTAGCTCGTCGACTCGCCGATTCACCCGAGGGACTCATCAAGTTCCTTGGTGTTCACGGCCGTAAACCACCAACCGTACACCCCAGACCGTGAACCCTTGGCCGTAAACCCTTGGCTGTAAACCCTTGGCCGTAAACCCTTGGCCGTAAACCCTTGGTCGTGAACCCTCTCGACTCGCCGAGTCACCAGAGGGACTCGACGAGTTCTCACGTAATCGGTTCTTTCCAGTGGGATTTAAGGTTTTAAACTTCAGATCCATACTCTCCTAGTGAAAATATCACGTAAAGTTGCAAACTTTACGTGCATGCATAGCCTCACATGGCCATAACACCAAAACTAACCTTCAAACAAGGTTCTTATGCATGGAGAGGGAATGAGTTCAATAAAAGATGCAACTTTATGATATTTGGGGCCTAAGAAGGTCCAAATCTGGAACCATATCCTTGTGATAGGTCCAGATCTAAGCTTTCTTCCATTTCCTCAAAGTTGGTCACAACTCTCAAATAGAATTTATGCTTAAGGTAACAGATTCATACCTCAAATCAATGCCCAAGACGAACTAGATGCTAGATCCAATGTTTTCCCCTTGATTCTTCTTCTCCAAGCTTGGATTCCTTCCCAAATTCCCAAAGTCAAGCTCTCAAATGCACACACTTCACACACCAGGGAGTTTGCGGCCGTACACAGTCTCTTATGATGTTAAAGGAGGCTACAAGAGCGTTTAATGAGGCTTATATAGGGGCAAACCCCAAAATTAGGGTTTTTCATTAAACAGCCCTGACTCGTCGAGTCAGCCTTCTGACTCGCTGAGTCACTTCCGGTTCGTGCCCCTGAAATACGACCCTACTCGAGGAGTTGAGCTCCCAACTCGCCGAGTCCATGCTCAAACCCTTTCCAATTCAAACCAGGTGTTACACATTTATGGATCTAACATGGGTTTCCTATCTCATAGGATCAACGAATGGAACTTTCACTAGGGCGGACTACTTTAAAGGTTTCCTTATGCAAAGTAACAAAACATGTGAAAACATGCATTAAAAATCAAAACATGTTTATACCATGCATTTGGTTGGGTGATCCTCAATAGAGTTTAACGGTCCAACAGATCATGAAAAGTAATGTTGTAACATCCCAAAACCCATGATAACTTTTTTTTTTCATTTTTATAAAACATTTCAATAAAACCATAAGATATAAACCATTGTTTTCAAATCAAATTCGTAGAATCAGAGTATCAAAATCTCTCAAAACATAAATCAATAGGAGGATATGTACGATCACGCCGTCGCCTTGCCCCGATCATATGATTTACCTGGAAACATGAAATCAATGACTGTAAGCCAAAGCTTAGTGAGTTCCCCTAAAATACCCCACACATCGATATATAAACAATGCATGCACAACGGGCCCACAATATAAAATTGATTGAACCTGGGCCCACAGTCTCCCGACTAGATTACCCCTGGGCCCACAATATCCAGACTAGATTTTCCCTGGGTTTGTTTTACAACACCACAAATCTGTACCGCCTCAACTCAACTTCACTATGTCGACATATACAACCGATACACATTAACCAGCAAATACAAGTAATCATACAGATCTACTAATCTAACAGATAATTATAACATGGCAACATCCTATACACAAGGATATATAACACAAACAAATGGGCCGACATTACTGCCTTCAACCCATGAGTAAAGTAAGAAAACTCACCTCGTAGTCTAGAAGATAACATAAATGATCACTGATTCGATAACCAACTCTACAGGTTACGTATGCAACAAACAGGGACAAAGTCACGATCTACATCACGAAGTACTCAATTTGACCTAAAGTCAAACTTGGTAAAAGTCAACGTTTAACGGTCAAAAAGTCAATGGTAAACTTCATTCGACGTAATGCCCAGCGTAGCATGCAGCTCTACGGGCCTCTGCCTCAGGCTCTCTAAATTCAAACTTGAACTAGATTTCATCCTCGAAATCCTCGGTTGCAAATAGATCTGGATAGTGCTCACGTATCTCCGCTGCAGGCTCCCAGGTCTACTTGGAGCCCTTCCGAAGCTGAGAAACATGGAAGGTGTTGTGAATCTGACTAAGCTCCTCAAGCAGATCTAATCAGTAGGCCACCTTGCCTACCCTGGCCACTACTCGAAATGGTCTAATAAATCGGGGGCCCAACTTGCCCCTCTTCATGAAGTGTATAACACCCTTCCATGGTGATACCTTCAGCAAAACCATGTCCCCGACATAGAACTCCATCTCGGACCATCGCTTGTCGGCATAACTCTTCTGTCGGATATGAGCTAGATGTAACCTCTGTCTGATATGTTGGATAAGCAATGTCCTTTGGAGAACCACCTCAGTCCTCCCCATGACTCTATGACCAAAATCACCCCAGCAAAATGGAGTATGACACTTCCTCCCATAGAGAAGTTCATATGGAGGTGCAATAAATGTAACACCCATAAGAATCAGAAGAAATTTAAACTTTTAAAATCAACCAAATTCATAAATTGTTTGCAAATCATGGTTTTCAAAACATTTTCCTAACATCAGAGTCTCCCAAAATCACAAGTCATAAACAAGAGGATGTGTACGGTCACGCCTTCGCCTTCACGTGGTCATCTGAAGTACCTGAAAACATAACCCAAAATTGTAAGCCAACGCTTAGTGAGTTTCCCCCAAAGTACCAACACATAAACAGATAACATATACAATAACAACATGTATTGGGTCCACATCTAAAAGATTGGATTACCCCTGAGCCCACAACATAATTCTGGCTTGCCATCAGGCCCAGAACTCATGTCTGGTTTGCTCCCTGACCAAATCGGTCATCGGACAGAAATACCATCAAGCCCTCAATACAAGTCTGGAATACCTCTCGTTCCTCAGCTTGTATCTGGAATGCTCCTGAGCCCTCAGTATGAGTCTGGTTAGCCCTACCCGACCCTCAACTTATATCTGGAATGCTCCAAGGTTTTTTGACTACCGCACGAAGAAGTACAACCTCAACCCACCACAATATATCGAAAAATAACAAACAAAAAACATATACACATAATCACGCAGACAAAATCACAGGTAGTCCTACAGATCTACCAGACTAGCATATCAGCAACTAGCATAATCATGCATATCTATTCCATACTCAGCATATCAGCGGATATCAGGATATCAAACCAATGGGTCAGCCTTTGTGCCTTCGACCCATACGTACAGTGAGGAAAACTCACATTACAGACTGGACCAAAAGTTGATGAGGTCTCGACTCCGAATTTTGGCTCTAACCATCACCTATTCCAACCAAATGACCAATCTCAATCAAAATCCCAAAATACCCTTAAGTTAAACTTGGTCAAAGTCAACGTCAAACTAGTCAAATCAACTGAGTTAACCTAGTTGAGTAAACCCAGTCGAGTCAACTCAGCTGAGTCACCTCAGAGTGAGTACGCGTGGCGTACTCCCTATGTACGTTGGGCGTACTCGCATGTTGATTACCATCAGGATGTTTGACCTTGTACGCAGGGCATACTCCAAGTACGTAGGGGCGTACTCCCAGAAACCCCAAAAACTCAATAAGTGCTTAATGGCTTAAGCACTCACGTCTATTTTTCACATCCATGGCTAAAATACCCTTAAGAGTCATAAAGTTTCCAACTTTATGACATTCAATGTCCATTAAGTGCTCAACTCAACTTCTTAATCCATTAAGACCTTCTAAATGATGCATAGAGCAAAACTAACCACTTGGAATCCATTTTTATGACTCAAGACCCTTCCAAGGGTCTGAAAGGACAACTTAAAGGGTCAAGAACATGCTATGTTCATGAATCATCATTTTGGGACCAAAAAGTGACTTAAAAGAGCATAAACCTAGATCTACAAGATGGGGTGGTAAAGAAGCAAGCTTTATACCTTCAAGATGTTGCAAACCAAGAAGAAATCCCAGATCCAAAGTGCTCTCAACTCCAAGATCTTCTCACCACCTTCTTCTCTCTTCAAAACCACTCCAAAACTCTCTTAAAGGCTCAAAATTTGCTCTCTCTTTCTCTAGGGTTTCTTGAGGGTCGAAATCACATAAGGAGGCTGGGTAAGAAGAGGATATGAGTCCATAAGGTTGCTTAAATATGAGCCAAAGCCCTAAAATTAGGGTTTGCATGCATTCCACGTACGCCCCGCGTATGAAGTGTACACCCAGCGTACTAAGGCGCGCCTTAGCGCGCTTAGCGTACACACACGTACGCACAACGTACTCATCCCATCTCAACTTTTACCAAAATGCCAATATGGGCCCTTTACACTCTTTCTTAACTTAGGGACCAAAAATGCAATATAATAAAATTATAGAGTCCAAAATAAGAAGCACCTTAACATCGGGATGTTACAATTCTCCCCCACTTGATCTAGACTTCGTCCTCGAAGTCGGCTGCGACGAATAACTCAGGATAATGCTCCTGCATCTTAGCGTCCGACTCCCAAGTCCACTCGGAGCCTATCCGATGCCGCCGTTGTACCTTTACCAAAGGTATCTCTTTATTGCGTAGGACCTTCATCTTTCTTTCCAAAATAGCTACCGGCCTCTCGTTGTCCAACACACACTTCCGCAACTGAGAGACATGGAAAGTGTTGTGGATCTGAATGAACTCGCTCGACAAATCCAACCTGTAAGCTACCTTGCCAACCCTGTCAATCACCCGAAACGGTCCAATAAACTGGGGACCTAATTTTCCCCTCTTCCTGAAGCGTATCACACCCTTCCAGGGTGAGACCTTGAGGAGCACCATATCGCCGACCTGAAACTCCAACTCTGATCAACGTCGGTCGGCATAGCTCTTCTGCCGACTCTGAGCGGTCTGCAGTATCTGCATGATCTGCTGGATAAACTCCATGGTTGAAGGAGTAATTCGGTCCTTCCCATGACCTCATGATTAACTTCTTCCCAACAAAACGGGGTACGACATCTCCGACCATACAAGAGCTCAAATGGCAGAGCACCAATACTGGAGTGATAACTATTATTGTAGGAGAACTCCACAAGAGGTAGGTAGGAATCCCTGTTGGATTAATGTCTAAGTCCATAACTATAATTGGTAAGACTTGACCCGACCCGGCATGGTCTATTTGGGTTGCATGGCATCATGCATTTGGATAGACTATAAGGAGAGAAATAACACTTAAGGTTGGTTAATATATTATAAGTTCTAATATATTAATAAGGTTATTTAATTAGTATTGATCAAGAATTAATTTGGAATTAATTAAGTGATCAAAAGGAGACTAATTAAATATATGGGTTGATTGTGTAAATCATTCATTCTTATATATGTGGGCTTGTGATCCAAGATTCCTTATGTTGGACTAAGTCCATGGGGTGACCCATGGATACTCCATGGAGGTTAAAATCCATGGAGCATAAGGAATGGGTAAAGTTATGAGTTACATGGTGTAACCCTAATAGCCACCATATAAAAGAATCCCATGGCTCAAGAAATTGTGCACTAATGTGTGAATATGAGGGCTAGACGATTTCAAGGAGTGTTCCATTTCTCTCAAGTCATTCCATGTGCATTTGGTGTTGTGTGAACCATTTGAGGTGTCACACTTGGGGCACTAGGCACTCAAGCTTCATGGAGACAAGCTACATCAAACAAAGGTATGTATTCTATCCATTTGATTACCCAAGTATCAAGTATTGTATGCTAGATAGGGTAATACCTTAGAAAGTTCATAATTGTATGTATAATAGAGAAAACATAGATCCAAGGTATTTAGGGTTGCATGTACACTTAGGAGTGTTAGAATGCTTAAAACCCATCAGTGGTATCAGGGCCAGGTTTGTTTTCTTGTTATACTTGCAAAATTAGCTGAAAAATCGAATTGTATTAGTTTAAAAGTTATGCTAATTACTTGAAAAAAAATTTGATGTGAATTATCTTTGTTCATATGAGTTTATTAGATTAATAGAAAAGTTAATTGATTATGTGTTTTCAATCCATTTTAATCTAAGAGTTGATTCTAAAATGTGTTTTTGTAACTTGTCCTCAAGTTATATGAAAAGTCACATTTAAGTTTCATAAAACTCATAAAAAGTTGGCAATGGTTACAAAAATGAAGAGTCTTGTCCTCATTAAATGGTTTTATGACTCCATAACTTGTCCTCAAGTTATGAAGGTTCAAGAGTCACTTCATTAAATGATAAAATGTGTAACCTTAATTAGTTCCATAAGTTACAAAAATAAAGAAAAGTTACATTCTTTTATTAGTTTAAAGTCTTCCATAACTTGTCCTCAAGTTATGGAACTTGAAGAGTTTTTTTTTAATTAAAACTACTTTAAACACATAAGTTATGGAATTAATTAGTTTTGAATATTTTCAAAACTTGCCCTCAAGTTTTGGAATTTGTAAAGTTTTCCCCATGAATACTTTAATTCCAAGTTAGCCCTTAGAATTTTAAAAGTTAAAATTCAACCCTTATACTTTATAGTATTATAAGTTAATAATAAATATATGTATAAGAGCAAGTCAGTCTTACCGTTAGTAGGCCTCATTCACGAAGCCGGTCTATAAGGGGGGTATAAGGTTACTGCCTATAAAATGGCAGTTTAATGGGTGTCCACTCTCACCCACCTCTTCCTTGACTGGTGGAGGGTCGTTAGCCGAACGGGTAGGACAAGGACTATAATTCTCCCTTCATTAAAAGTATTACTGATAAATACTAAGTAACTAAACACTTATAAATTCCCAATCTTAGTTACTTAGGAAAATGTGAATAAGGTGCTAATCCATTAAATTACACTTTGCACTTTGTTTAAACCGTTAGTGGAGCGTGTGTGGTTAACCGGCACACCAACCTGGATTTAACAAAGTAGGCAAAGGGTAACTTAATATTTATCATAGTATCGGTGGAGCTCATGTGGTTAACCGGCACATCGATTGAGGGGTAAATATTAAGGGTACCAAGTATATTTGCATGGTTACTTCACACCTTGTTTTGTGATCCTCGGCATCCCAGTCACAAAACCTGAAGGGCGCACTCGAGATTGAAACATGTCATTGAAAAGTTCAATGAATCTCAAAAGATCTAGGAGTTTCAAATCCAATTAAAAACCTAATTACATTATTTCGTTTTTCGTGGTGGAAATTGGTAAATCGTCATTTACCTACCTTCAACTATTTTATAACTCGGATTACGGCATCCCTCTTCCAGTTATAAATAGGTTGTTGGATCCTAGCCTTAATATTTCATATTGGGTGTTATATTAAGGACTTTAGATCAACTATCTTGAATATCTCCCAAAAGATGTCTAGTTCAGACATCTATGATCTTCCCAAATCTCTTGGAACTTTACTTCCTCCACCTCCTCCAATTATTCTCCCTAACCCACAAGTTCAAGGTCACTCAAGCCCTAATGGCAAGCAAGGTCTATGTGTGATCACATCTTAGAGATGAAGTCACATATTGACAAGCCGGGAGAGTTGGGTGTCAAAGTCTTGAGAAAGTTGGATGTTCAATCACTTTCTAAGTCACATAGTGAGTTCCTTTGGGACTACTATGAAACAGACTATGACATGAACCTTAATGATCATATCTATTTGCTTGGTGCTGCTGAATCAGCAATGATTTGGAACGATAGTAAAGCAAATTTGATTAGAAGATCAACTTCCCAAAAACTTTATGGACAGTGACAATGGTGACACTGGAAATCCAGAAAAAGCATTCTCTTCCCAATGGAAAGGGATTGGCCATAGTCAACCCGGTTGACCAAATGGTAAAGAGAAAGGCTAAGTCTGAGATAGTCCCATTACCAAAGGGTCCATATGTTTATTTTGCCAAAGGAAGGGGCGTTGATTGCAAAGCTGCCAAATTTACCTAAGGATGTTAAAGTCAATAAGTTTGACTCTACATCAGGTAGAGCCCATTATCTAACTCTGTTAAGTTCTATTTTGAGATCCTCATTACATGATGTGACTGGGTCACATGTTGATGTTTTAAGAATCAAAGAATAGAGAGAAATCTTAAAGGAAGTATATGCTGATTCTGATCGCGAAGGTGGATTTCGATCGCATTAGAATTTTGAGCAGTTGCTTAAGAAGTTATGATATATTGCTAAGGAATAGATAACAACAATTTTCCATGTGGATTGTAAGGATAAGTTTTTCCGCAAAGTTTTAAAATAAAAGAAAATTGTTTAATTTTATTTATTTGAAGTATCCTTACAATGGTATTTGCGGAAAATTGTTGCTTATATGATTCCACTGAAAGCAATATTGGAAAATGGATTTGATTCTTTCATTTGTGGTAGTGTCTAAATTTACCAAATCAGGAAAGTTCCTCATCGCCCAAGTTTCAATTGGACCGAAACTTGGAATCATGCAAGTTGAATAATATGATGAATGAGAACTTTCAAGCATTGGAAAATCAAGACTAATTACTTGTTCACATGGATGTGTGAGTCAAGTGAAGGACTAAAGGGATCGAGTACACATTCTTGTGCACTGGTCATGTTCACCACAAAGCTCGTTAAGACTATTTGATTTACTAAAGTTTAGTAAATATGGTTATACTTACAAGTTTAAGTATAATTCTGAAACATTGGAAAAGTCTCAATGTATGGCAGAACGAATGAGAAGAATCAAATTAGGCAGAAAGATAAAAGTTTTCTCAAATCTGAAAGATGGGAGAGTACTTTAGTATCATGTTTTGTGATCATATTAATGATTTAAGAACCACATCACAATTGGTCTTCTAAGGACATCTTAGTGCATTCTTATGACTAAGAAGAGGAGTCATGAATTGTTGAAATGGTTAAATCAAGGAGATGAGTCATACTTCGTTTCAAAACAAGTCTTAGAGTCATACTCCAAGACTATAAGTTGAGTGGCATATCTTAAAGAAAGGTTTATAACACTTGTCAAATGTAAGAGTAAAAGTGTCCTACTCTTGTACATTTGAAGTTGGTAAGTTGTGATGTTTTGGATTAAACAAAGACCAACTAAGGCCAATTGTGTGAAGTGTTTGTCTTGATAAAGAATCCGCACTATCTCTTGAATATTTGGCAAGATAGTCTTATATGTCAAGAGGACAGTGGGCGTCTTAAAGATCCTAAAAAGAATTTCAAGAACTAATCAAGAATAAAACCTGAGGTTCTTCACTAGCACACGACTTGAGGTTTATAACCTATCATGTTGACATATTCTGTGCCCATTCCAGTTAAAGTTGGCTTTGCATAGGAGTTCTGAAAGTTCTCAATTGGTTGCATAACAACTTGGAAGCAATGACAGGCCCTGTACTGCCAGGTGGCAAGAAGTTAAGATTGCATAAGTTCAGTCCATATGAGTGTAGATTTGTCATTATCCTTGTCTTGTGACTATGGGTTTGACGATTCACATGGATAAGAACACATACACCATAAAATCTAAGGGTCATAAGGTTTCTCTCCGATTCATGAAAATGATGGTGAGGAAACACTTCCACCAAGTAGATTTGAAGCAGATGGCAAAAGGTCTAAACAATTGAGACTATGATTACGACATCCCTTTTCATAGTTCTGAAATTGTTTAGACACACATGCATGCTATCTAAGGAAAGGTGTATGATTTTGATAAAGTTTTATCAAAGCATCTCGTATCAGAAATCTGAACTTTGGTAAGGAAGTCAATAAAGTATTGATTTCTAGAAGTCCAGCTGATTTCTGAGTACATGTCAAAGCTAGTGGGAGCATAAGTGTTATGCTAATAATCATCATGTTAGTGGGATCATGATAATTATTGTTAGTGTTGCAAGTTAGCAATCTTAATTATAGAAAACAAAAGTTTCAATTCGTGAGGCTGCAGGGATTGAAAAAGTTGTTTTGCTATAATTAAGGGAGAGGATATACTTCATTTCAGTTCGAAAGGCTTAGATTGAGACCTTAATCATCTTTAGTCAAGAATATATATATGAATTTCATGTTGGATTGGTTCAACTTAAGGAAATTCTATATATTGCGTTCTCAAAATTCGATTATGATTACGGCATCCCTCTTCATAGTCAAATTTTGAAAACATGGCAAATAAAAATATTGTAGCAAAAGACTGGTCTAGAATCATGTCTTTATGTGAGACATCATGAATCGTGTACCATTTGCTTTGGGTACAGGATCGATTGCATGTGCTATAATATTTGTCATTTCTAAATTTTTCCAAATGCCCAGAGGCATTAAGAAGGGAAAAGGTCTAGAATTGGATATGACTAAAATGATTAAGCAATTGTCGAGGACAATCTGAGGTTTACCAACGATTGGTTGCTCAGGGACAGTTGGAAGTATAGTGCTAATTTTGGAAGGACCATATTGACATATTCTGAAAAGAGGCATCTCTTATTCAGAAGTGATAGTCAAAATGAGAATATGGAGTTGTCTCCATAGGTGGAAGTTATATGTGTAAGATTAGAAAACTTAATGTAAGAAGCATGTCCAAAGCAATGTACTTTGAATATGAGACTTAGTTTCCATGGAGTTGATCTCCATTGGAATACCTTATAATGACTGTTGACAAGTCTTTGTGACTTTGTACATATTCATTACAGGAGGGTCAGTGCATATAAGTTTAAAATCTAAACAGATTTCGATAAATGATAGGAATTTGAAATTCTCACATTTTTCGATAAGGATTTGGGAGTGTGAAATTAGAATCATTGAAATTATGTTCAATTGGTTTATTTCACAAAGTAAGGATCATAGACATACATAGAGTGCATACTTGGTGTATGGCAAAGCTATTGTTTAAGAAAAACATAGTGTACATGCTTGGAGCATGGGACAACTAGTGTTTTTAATTCAAGTATAAAGTTGATAAAACCGAAACAATGAATAATGAGTAATCAGTATGGTGATAAATAAAAGTGTTTATTTATATTCATAGGGTTTGATACCATATTTGATTCATTTATTCTTGTGTTTCACTTTGCATGTTTTGACTTCCAGAATAACTAAGTCGCTCTTCCTGAATGATTAAGTTATTCAAACCATCCACAGTCGGTCATATGTTGGAAGTAGATATGAATCAAGACTGTCATGGGTTGGTTTGTAGAGGTCCAAGTTGGTGGACAAAGTGGTGCTACAACACTCATGAGTGCTCATAAGTTCTGAGTATTGGATTCAACCCGCGCTCATTTGAATCACTTCATGGATTTTATCACGAGTGATCATGAGACGATAATATCTTATATTCTTCAAACCTAGAGATATGAGTTGTTACTATGAGTTGGTTGTACATTGATTGCACGAAAACGCATTCGGTAACTCGATGTTATAAAACGTGCCTTTGTGTATGATTCAACAAGTAGTAGAACAAGCCATATGAGTCGAAGTTTATCCATTCCTTTTACCTTCGGGATAAAAGCAATATCTGTGGGCCCCTTGATGATTTAAAGATGATACATGTGAGTGCTTGGCCAAGCCAGGACTGATTTGATTTGTTCAATCAGTCAGTCATCATGAATCGGAAATCGGGAAACAACAAATGGACAAAGAGAATGATTGATAATCCATGTCTCAGTCCATATGATATCTAGAATGGAGGAATATATGATCCCTTATCTAATGGACAAGTCATTGACAAAGGTCAGAGTTCATCGACAAGGTCAGAGTTCGACAGAAGCTTTTGAGAGCTACGATTGCTGATCGGTTCCTGAAGTCATACGCAATAATAGTTTTAGACTTATCCAAGTGGGAGACTGTTGGATTAATGTCTAAGTCCATAACTATAATTGGTAAGACTTGACCCGACCCGGCATGGTCCATTTGGGTTGCATGGCATCATGCATTTGGATAGACTATAATGAGAGAAATAACACTTAAGGTTGGTTAATATATTATAAGTTCTAATATATTAATAAGGTTATTTAATTAGTATTGATCAAGAATTAATTTGGAATTAATTAAGTGATCAAAAGGAGACTAATTAAATATATGGGTTGATTGTGTAAATCATTCATTCTTATATATGTGGGCTTGTGATCCAAGATTCCTTATGTTGGACTAAGTCCATGGGGTGACCCATGGATACTCCATGGAGGTTAAAATCCATGGAGCATTAGGAATGGGTAAAGTTATGAGTTACATGGTGTAACCCTAATAGCCACCATATAAAAGAATCCCATGGCTCAAGAAATCGTGCACTAATGTGTGAATATGAGGGCTAGACGATTTCAAGGAGTGTTCCATTTCTCTCAAGTCATTCCATGTGCATTTGGTGTTGTGTGAACCATTTGAGGCGTCACACTTGGGGCACTAGGCACTCAAGCTTCATGGAGACAAGCTACATCAAACAAAGGTATGTATTCTATCCATTTGATTACCCAAGTATCAAGTATTGTATGCTAGATAGGGTAATACCTTGGAAAGTTCATAATTGCATGTATAATAGAGAAAACATAGATCCAAGGTATTTAGGGTTGCATGTACACTTAGGAGTGTTAGAATGCTCAAAACCCATCAATCCCAACTCCCACCAAAATCAATAACACGTGACCGCAACATATCCTCGAGGGTGTGTATAGTTCGCTCACTCTGGTCTTCAGTATGTGGATGATATGCAGTGTTGAAATGTAACCTTGTGCCCAGTTCCTCATGGAACTTCTGCCAGAAACGGGAAGTGAACCGAACATCTCAGTTTGAAACAATGGAGACCGGATCCCCATGATGAGCAACAATCTCTCAGACATACACATCGGCCAACTTTTCGGCTGAAGAGCTCTCCCGGATGGCCAAAAAGCGGGCACTCTTGGTCAATCGATCCATGATGACCCATATAGCATCAAACCCCTTGGTCGTCTTCGACAACTTGGTGATAAAATCCATGGTGATCTGTTCCCACTTCCACATGGGAACCTCGAGAGGCTGCAGCTTGCCATGCGGCCTCTGATGCTTGGCCTTGACCATCCTGCAGGTCAAGCACCTCTCGATATACCAAGCTATCTCCCTCTGCGTACAAGGCCACCAGTAGCTCAATCTCAAATCCCGATACATCTTGGTGGCTCCCGCGTGTATAGAAAAGCGAGACTTGTGAGCCTCCTCCAATATTGTCTGTCTGATCCCACCTGAAACTAGAACCCAAACCCGACCACAACAGGTCAATAACCCTCGACTATCCGTGACAAACCTGTCGATCTCACCCCTGATCCTTTCCTGTTTCCAGTTCTCTTTCCGAACTCCCACTTCCTGAGCCTCTCTGATCAATTCCAAAAGCGGAGAATCAACGGATATCCTCATACATATCTCCCCAACCGAACACCCAACCGACTTGCGGCTTAAAGCATCTACTACCACATTTGCTTTACCCAGATGGCAAAGGATCTCGCAGTCATAATCCTTGACCACGTCCAGCCACATGCGTTGTCTAATGTTCAGGTTTGGCTGGTCCATAAGATGTCTTAAACTCTTGTGATCCATGTAGACAGTACAACAGACCCCATAAAGATAATGTCTCAAAATCTTGAGGGCAAGCACTACTGCCCCTAACTCCAGGTCATGCGTGGGATATCGCGTCTCATGCGACTTCAGCTGTCGTGAAGCATAAGCGATCACTCGTCCTCTCTGTATAAGGACCGCCCCCAAAACGGTGATGGATGCATCACAGAATACCACAAAATCCTCAACTCCCTCCGGGAGGGTCAAAACCAGGGCCACACATAACCTGTGGCGAAGAGTCTCAAATGCCAACTGCTGCTCAGGGCCTCATCAGGAATCCACTCCCTTCCTCGTCAGACGAGTGAGGGGTACCGCAATCTTGGAGAAGTTCTAATTAAATCTCCGATAGTACCCTGCCAAAACCAAGAAACTCTTGATCTCTGAGGGAGATTTCGGAACCTCCTACTGCATCACAACCTCGATCTTGGTCGGATCGACCAAAATCCCATCTTGGTTAACGAGGTGCCCAAGGAACTGGACCTCTCGTAACCAAAACTCACACTTCGAGAACTTGGCATAAAGCCGTTCCCGCCTTAAAAACCCCTGAAGTTCGCGAAGGTGCTCCTCATGCTGCTCTTTGGTCTTGGAATACACCAAGATATCATCAATAAACACAATGATAGATCGGTCGAGCATCAACATGCATACGCGATTCATGAAGTCCATAAACACAGCAGGGACATTGGTGAGCCCAAATGGCATCACCACAAACTCGTAATGCGTATAACGAGTACGAAACACGGTCTTCTACACGTCCTCCTCTCTCACCCTCACCTGATGATACCCAGACCTTAGATTTATCTTGGAGAACCAAGATGCACCATGCAACCGATCAAAGAGGTCATCAATCCGCAGAATGGGATAACGATTCTTAGTCGGACTCGCTTTGATATGACCACTAGGGTCGGAATAAAAATCATCTTCTTAGTCATTACCGAAACGATGGTAACGACAAACATGAACAAAACAAAATCAATTACTAGCACCTTGGTAACCTCGTGACTTTCCCTGATCCAAGTGTGAGTCCTGTGCTTCCGGTAGTATAGGCCTCTACTACCTTTCACACCTACTCATACTTGTCCCAAGTATGGCCTCTCAGTTCTCCAAGTCACCACACAAGAAAAATCATATAGCAACTTAACACATCAGATAACATAACCAAGGTTTATATTGTTTCTTGAAACGATTACATAGATATTCAAGTTCACCCTATATTATGCATATTATATTAGGCTACACCACACGATACTATCTATATGACTACTTTATATCTCGATCTTCGGATCTATAGATCCTTACTCCTGATCCCTTGCATCGTCATCTGCTTCATTAAGGATCATTTGGAATGCTCTCGCCTTTGGCTTCAGCGGCGCATTTGCCCTTGCTGTTTCACTTTTTCTTCGGGCAATCTTTTAACATATACCCCTTGTCTTCACCTCCGTAGCATACCTTATCATTAAATGTACAATCCTTGGAATAGTGATCGATCCTCCTACATTTATAACAAGTCACTTCTCTGTAGCATCTCCCATAGTGCTTCTTTTTTCACTTCTCACACCATTTTTTTTCATTGCTATCCCCATACCTCTTGTTGTTGGGGTCAGATTTTGGGAACCTATTTTTCTTGTTGGATCTTGAAGATCCATCAAATTTCCTCTTCTCTCTTGCCTTATACTCTTCCAGACCCTTTTCTCTTATCTGGATCTCTACATTCTTAGCTGCCCAGATGCCGACTTTCAAGGTGGTTGCTTGTTTGACCATTGGACCAAAGTCTGCTGGCAAAACGTTTTGACCTTGGAGAGTTCATTTGGAACTAAATAAGGAACAAGCTTCATTTTCTCTGTAAAAATTACAGCATAGTCGTTGACGCTCATCCTTCCCTTCTTTAGATTTTGGAACTCGTTGATCTCTAGAAGATCCTACTCAGAGCAGTACTGCATTTTCAGTTGTACCAAAAAGGCTTCCCAAGACATCTTGCTAGCTTCTCCGTTGGGCATGGTATCAGCCAGTAACTTCCACCAGCTTAATACTCCAGCCTTCAACTGTGTAACCGCAAGAACGATCTTCTGTTTGTTGCTGCAATCACAACTTTCAAACATCATCTCCATCTCGGAGATCCAATCCATGACTTCCACCGGTGTTGGGTATCCAGAAAGACTTGGTGGTTTGGATTCCATGAAATCCTTATACTTACATCCACATCCATCATTTCCTCCATTGGTTTGGTTTCTTCTAACCAATCGTGGCTCAGCTTGGCTAACAGTCTGACTATAGTTTCCTTCATTCGACCCTTCAATGTTCAGTTCAGGTTGTACAATGGGTACAGTAGGTTCATCCCTATTATTAAGCAACATTTGCCTCATCTCCTCCCTTTGTTCGGCCATCATATCCCGAATCAGTGCTTGGACTCCTACCATCGGGATTGGCTCGGGTGCAGCTGCTACCTCTGGTGCACACTCAATCACTCGTGGCTCAGGTTGTTGGTTTCCATTAGCATTTCCTATTCTGCTGCAAGTTTTCACCATTTCAATCTATACACTCTAGAAAATGTTCAGTGTACAACGACGAGAATTAAGATAGGGAAAGCTTTATTTACTACAGACGTATAAATCTCCTTATCACTCCAAAAAGTTATATGCCAGTTCTAATACCATAATTAAACGTCTAGAAATCTGAACACATAAAATTTCGAGATCTGGTCGGCAATAGACCATAGATCTGATAGCATCATGCAGCATATAAGGCATATTATTGCATAAATCATTTGGCACATAAAAACAATTTAGGCATCTCCCCTAAATAAGCTAATGCTCGTGTCTATCCAGGCATACGTTCTAAATATAGCAGACACTCATCTCACAATCATCGCTAAGCATTCTAAGTTTAAGTCTAGAAATAAATCCTTACTCCTAGTTCACTTAAACTAATGCTCTGATACCAACTGTGACATCCCCATTTTCACGGCCAGAAAAGACCAATTTATGGTTATTTAAAAACCAGAGTATCCTTTTTGAAAAATAGTATTGCGGAATTTGTTCCCAAAAAACATGATAAAGATGTTATCAAAGCATTTTCAAAGAAATGTATTTTTATTTAAAACATTGGGATGTCATCATCAATACAAAAACATAACCATAACGAAATATTACAAGCCTTACAGTAATTAAACTAGTGGCCTAATACTCCTTGAATCTCTTAGCATAATGTATCTTTCATATAGCCATCTGTGATACTATAAACTGCGTGCGCTAGGTTGGGAAACCTAGTGAGTACATAGGGTTTTGAACCCACATAATATAATTATTACGTTTAATCATCCAACAATTAACCCAATTTCCCATCCCCATTATCTTCTTTATTCTTACGAATCTTCCCTAAGAATCATCTATTCTTTATCTATTTATTCCTAAGGATTGTCCAAAAGAATAGGCACGAAGTCCATTGCTTCCATGGTTTATCCAACAGGCACTAAGTCCATTGTTGTCAATGTTATCTATTAGGCACAACTGCTAATGTTATCTATTAGGCACAACTGCCAATGTTATCTATTAGGCCCTAAGTCCATAGCTGTCAATGTTCATTTATAAGGTACTAAGTCCATAGCTGCCAGGGTTTTTAGAGTACATCTGGTGAACACGTCGTTCACAAACACCTACACGCTGCGAGCCTGCTAGCGTTCCACTGGACTGTCTAGAATAGTCCATGGTCGTCATCTATACTCTGCTAGATGACTGGATCAACTTTAAAGTCAAGGTTTCTCATCATCTTTCACCTCTCATCATCTATATCATCTTTCATCTCTCATCATTCATCTACCCATCTTTAACCAATATATTTATAGGTATAAAAATACATATACAGTTTAAATCACGTAAAACATGTATAAATCGTCCATCTAGCATAGATATCAGGAACACAGACGTCCGTTTTCGACTGTCTTTATATTGTTGAGCTCCTATTAACGAGATCTGCAATTCTCTTTTAGATTGTGCCGGATGAAAATCGATCGATCTAAAATTCGATTTCCCAGCTGTGTGCTGCTACGCTAAATCTTAGAAAATTCATAACTTCCTCAAATGAAGTCAGATTTGGACGTTCTCTATATGCACGCTCTCGGTTTAATGTCTACTACGACTTCTTTTTAGATTGCTAAGGCTAAAATGTATATTTTCAAAGATTTACTTTTTACGATACGCGAAGCCATGCCGGTTTAATAGCGAAACTTCGACGAATCATAACTTCTTCGTTATAAGTCGGATTTCAGCGTTCTTTATATGTACGGAATCGTTGTAACATATACTATAACTTTGGTTAATTTTATTTATTCTAAATAATCTTCTATCAAAAGGTCATTTTTAATGTTTATTGTCTCTAAATTGACTAGCCCGAATCTACGGGCGTTACAGTACTCATCCCATCTCAACTTCTACCAAAATGACAATATGGGCCCTTTGCACTCTTTCTTAACTTAGGTGTTAGGGTGAAAAGTTCTCCTTGGATGTAGAGTGTAGTCTTACCCTCTTGTATTGTGTAATGAGTTGTCTCTCCTATAAATAGGAAGTGAGTGACACTCATTTATGTAATGAACTTTGGATATATTAGATTAGTGAGACAATTTTTACATTACCCACTTTGTAATACTCACTTGATCTAATGAGAGCTTAACTGGGTTATTTACTCCTCGTGTTCATGTTTCTGGAATGATTCACTTGATATTTACAATTCCGTACATGTCATCATAATTAGGATCACTACATTTGGTATCAGAGCGAGTGTTCTTGAAGCTCTAAAGAATTGATCTATGATGACTATTTGATTTGAGTTTCATTGTTGTGGGTTCTTCATCTTTGATAAAGTTTTTGTTCTAGAAATCGAATTTATCTTAATTTGGTACAAAATCAAGTTTCTCTCTCCAGAATACTTGTTTGTATCACTTTCTCTCTCTAGATATTTCATTCATATACACTTTCTCTCTCTAGAAATCTTCAAATTCTTATGATCTTTTTCATTTTTTGGATTTGAAAATGGAAGAAAAAATTCATGAAGATTGGTTTGTAGATGATTAGCCATGGTCATTCGGTTTTGAAGGACTTCTCAATTGCTTTGCAACCGGGTATTTTAAGCAAAATTCACTCATTTCTAGTAAGAAATGTGAATGTGGAAAGTTCAATGGTTATCCTCTTGATCATGATCATCATAAAGTGTTACTTAATCGTTTGGTAACAACTTATCATGAAAGAAGGAAGAAGAAGAAAGATGATGAAGTCATTGAAGGAATTCGTCTTGATAAATGCATATATGGTGATAATGTTCTTGCATCTTACCCGGATGTTCTTGAAGAAATTCATCATGTTCATTATGTTCTTGATGTTCAAGAAAAAGGAATTCAATGTGAATCTCGAGAAGTTGAAAAAGTTTTTTGTTCAATTGGAGTTCAAACCGATGATTGCTTGAGTTCTTGTGATTCGTTTGAAGGAATGGTGCCTTATCGAAAGCCTTCAATCCAAGAAGTTCAAATGTATCAAACTCCAAAAGATTTGATTCAAACTTGCAAAGTTGAACTTGTCAAGAATGAAGTTGTTCTTGAATTCAAATCTTCAAGATCCAAAAAGAGGAGGAAGAAAAAGAAGAAGAATATCAAAATTAAAAACAAATGGGTTTCTTCACAAAAATCTTCAAAAGTTGTTATGAAACCGAAATCTATGAAACAAATTTGGGTTCCAAAGCAACAATCATCAAGGGTTGCAATGAATTTGAATTCAAAACCGAAAATTGTTGATGATTCTTATGAAGATGGTGCTAGATCGCTGAAGAACATGAAGAACAAGTTGTACAACACGCATCGTGGGTGGTACAACGTGAAAATTGGTGATTTTCTTCTTCCAACAAAAGAACCAAGATCTTCAATGGTTGATTCGTGTGTTGCAAACAGAAAAACAATCATCAAGAAGGTGTCTCAAATCTTCAAATGGATTCCAAAACGTTCTTGATTTTTGATGATCCGATGAAGAACGATCCAGGTTTTATCGAAATTCAATTCTAATTTTGATTCGTGCGTTTTTTTTTTCATTTTTGATCATTTTGTCTCGATTGGATCGAATTCGTTTCAAGCCTAATTGTAGATACAATCTATTTTCTTCCATTGATCAAGCCCAAACCAAATTCAAAATCATTTGATTAAATATTTTTTCTCGAAAACAAATTTTGAGCACAATTACAAATTCATTACTGTTCATTATTATCTTGAGCCCATAATTTCGTGATCTGTTACTGTTCATGGTATTATTTGAGCCCAATAATTCTTTAAATCCGTCCGACTCCTTATTCTCTTTTGTTCGTTTTCGTGTCATCATCTCTAAAAATCGATTGGTATTGGTTGTTAATCTGAAATTGTGAATCGATTTGATATGATTTGTTTTATGACGAGTCAATTTTGTTCAATTTGAACATGGGAAATTGTCAAATTGATCCTTTGATTATGAAGAAATTGACCAAGAACAGTTGAAGGAGATGAAGAACAGTGGAACAAACACTTTTTGATCTGAAAGTTGATGTTAGATTCATCAATTTTGTGTTTATTGACCTTTGATTTCGAAAATTCAAACTCGAAAAAAAAGTCAAACTCGATTTTCAAGTGTTGATTCTATGAATTAGAGGTTGGAATGGGTTGCAATAAGTCAAATTTGGGATGTTTGATGTCGAAATTGTGTTTTATTTGGGTTTAATTTCGAAAATTGCTTGGGTTGAAGATCTTGGTGTCGAACACAGTGAATGTGTTCTTGTTCAACATTATTGAATGATGATTCCGAAATCTATGACATCCCCTAATTTCTCGGCCAGAAAAGACCGATTTAATTTATGCTTTTTAAAATAAAATCAGAGTAATCCTTTTAAAAGATGTTGCGGAATTTGTTCCCAAAACAAAACATGATAAAAATTTATCAAAACCTTTCTTTAAGAAATATATATTTTCATTTCATATCAAAACCTCAGAATGTCATGTTCCGATACAGATCAAAAGCATAAACAAGACATTATAAGCCTTACAACAGTTATTTACAACTACTGGCCTATAATCCAAATATCACTCATCATCATCCGACTATGCTCGGGGTCCACTACCTGTAATATAAAAAGCTGAGTGGGTTAGGCTTGGAAGCCTGGTGAGCATATAGGGTTTTCAACCCACAATAAATAAATTTATTATACTTAAACATCAATCAATCAACCAAATTACCCCAACCCCATTATCTTATTTATTTCTTAAGGATTTACCCTAAGATTCAACTATCACTCATTCCTAAGGACTCATCCTAAGGAATAGGCACGAAGTCACATCGTTGCCAGGGTTTATACAACAGGCACGAAGTCCATAGCGGCCAAGGTTTATTCAACATGTGCTAAGCCCATAGCTCTTATTTATCGACAGTATTACTCACGGGAATCCCCTTGCAATACATCTCAATGGGTTTTTAGAGTACAACTGATGAACATATAGTTCACACACCCACAGGTTGCGAGCCTGCTAGTGTTCCACAGATCATCTAGAATAATCCATGATTGTCATCCATACTCTGCTGAATGACGGGGACCAACGTTTGGGTAAGGGCTTTTCTCATATTTCACCACTCACCCTCAACTCATGATCTATATCACTGATCATCTCATTTATCCAACTCACCTTTCATCACACACCCACTATTTCATCTACCCATGTTTTACCCAACATTTTTGTAGATAAAAATACATAAAGTTTAAATTATTTAAAAACCTGTATAAATCATTCCTTCAACATCCACCTCAAATAAACAAACAATATATATTCACACAGCATGTATTTTATATAAAATACTTCATATATATGTGTAAGGTGAAAGTAACTACACACTCACATGATTTAATGATAATCGGGCAACACTTCGTTTCCTAAAACGATCGTTTCTAATAAAACCGGGAGTTTTATTGAGAAACCGGGCTCTGCAAGGGTCGGGCTTCGAAACCGAAAAGATAATTTTCTCGGGCTTCTCGGGCATTTCGGGACGTGTTTCGGGTTCTATAATTAATACCGGGGGTTCGGGGGATGTCAAGATAGTAAAAATATTGAAAAAGGGGTGAAAAGAGACAATTTTCCAAAATTACCCGGGAGGTCTCGCACCCTTCTATTTATAGGTGCAAGGCTCCTGATCGGACGGCTGAGAGGAAGCCACGCGGCAACAGATGCGAAGAGAAGTCACGTGGGTTGCGCATGCGAGGGTCCTGCTGGAGACTTTTGATTGGACCGAAGTCTAGGGTCCGAGGAGGGGGTTCGTGGCACACCTGCGAGGCTCGGACACGTCAGGAGGAGGCACGCGTCGGACTCCCGTTGGACCGAAGTTCGGATGCGAGGGCAGGCGACACGTCTCGCCAGGTGGCCTCGGGTGACTCAACAGTTCGGACACGTGGCACGTTTTGAGCGAGGGTGACGTGGCTTTTCCGGGTGAAGCTTATCTATGCGAAATTTCTCGAATTTTGTGCCAAAATCTTCTAAAATTCATAACTTTCGCATACGAGCTCCGTTTTTGACGTTATTTATATGCACACGTAGGTAAAATTACGCTCTACAACTTTCGTTTAGACTTCGTCGGCTAATTTTGACTTTAATTTTTATATTATTATTTTTAACATATCGGGACAGGAAATCCGTTAAAAATTCATAACTTCTTCATTCGACGTCCGTTTTCGTCTGTCTTTTTATCGTTGTACTACTATTTATGAGATATTCAATTGTCGTTTAGGTTGTGTCGGCTAAAAATCACTCGATCTAAAATTCGAGTTTTTAGCTGTCTACTGCTAAGTCGAAACTTAGAAAAATCATAACTTCCTCATACGAAGTCAGATTTGGACGTTCTTTTTATACATACTCTCGGTTTAACGAACACTACGACTTTCGTTTAGATGACTAAGGCTAAAAAGTAGTTTATCAAAAACTCACTTTTTACGACATTCGGCACCGTGCCGATTTTGTCGTGGAACTTCGACAGGTCATAACTTCTTCGTTATAACTCGGATTTCGGCACTTTATATATCCGTAATCCTTGTCACGACCACTACAACTTTCTTAATAAATATCGGCTTTATCTAATATTTATTTTCGACGCTCATTTTTACTCTTAATTAATTAAATCCTAATAATTAAGCATAAAACACATAATTCACATAATAATCACATAATTCCTATTCATTTCTTCAAAATGAGTTACAAAGGTTAACCTAGACTATTATGTCAACGTTAATGTCTAGCCTAGAAACACGGGCGTTACAATTCTCTCCCCCTTAGGATGATCCGTCCCCGGAATCACACATCAACAAACAACTACGGGTAGCGACTCATCATGTCACTCTCCGTTTCCCAGGTGAGATTTGGCCCATTCGTATGTTTCCAACGCACAAGCACTAAATCGACCATTTTGCGTCACAACTTCTTAGTCTTACGGTCAACGATTGCCTCAGGTTCTTCAATTAACTTCTTGTTTTCATCCAACCTTAATTCAAAAATGGGAATTATGTCGGGCACATCTCCCGTGAACTTTCTCAATTAACACACATGAAAGGTATTATGAATACCCTCCAGTTCTTCCGGTAATTCTAGCTTGTAAGATTGATTCCCGATCCTCTGAAGAACTTTAAATGGTCCAATAAACCTTGGACTCAACTTTCCCCTTCTACCAAACCTTATAAGTCCCTTCCATGGTGAGACTTTAAGTAAAACCGAATCTCCAACTTCGAATGATATCGGTTGTCTTTTCTTGTCAGCATAACTCTTTTGATGATCTTGAGCAGCTAACATCTTTTCCCTAATCACTTTCAACTTTTCAGTAGTCTGATGGACTATTTCAAGTCCCATAAACTGCTTTTCCCCAGCTTCCAGCCAACATGACGGCGTTCGGCACTTTTCCCCATACAAAGCGTGATAAGGTGCCATCTTGATGCTTGAGTGGAAACTATTATTATAGGAAAATTATGCTAAAGGTAATTGTTCATCCCAATTACCTTGGAATTCCAGGGTACATGTTCTCAGCATATCCTCCAATGTTTGAATTGTTCGTTCGCTCTGACCATCGGTTTGCGGATGGTAAGCTGTATTCAAACACAACTTGGTACCCAATTCCTCTTATAGACTCCTCCAAAACCTTGAGGTAAAATGGCTGTCACGATCTAATATAATCGTTAACGGAACACCGTGAAGCCTCACAATTTCCTTCACATAAGAATTCACAAGTTTATCCATAGACCATTTCTCGTTGGCTGCTATGAAATGCGCACTCTTAGTGATGCGATCAACGACCACCCAAATCATGTCGTGACCGTTCCTTGTTCTGGGAAGTTTAGTCACAAAATCCATAGTGATATCTTCCCGTTTACCCATGGGTACAAGTAAAGGTTCTAAACTCCCATATAGTTTCTGATGTTGTGCCTTAACCCTAGCACATGTTACACACTCGGCCACATACTTAGCAACATCGAGCTTCATCGTTGGCCACCAGTATTAGGGTTTTAGATCCCTATACAGTTTTGTACTGCCGGGATGAATCGAGTACATGGTCTTGTGAGCTTCTTCCATCAGAAGATCTCTTACTCCTCCCGTCTTAGGTACCCAAATCATATCTTTGAATACCTTCAGTCCTTGACCATTTGTATCAAACACCAACGTTTTATCCAAACGTCCTTCCTTTCGGTCATTTTTCTCTAAAGCTTCCTCTTGAGCTTTCTTTATACCTTCCCCAATTGTCGAGACAACTTCAATTCTCAACGCTCTTGGCCTTTTATTTTCAAGATTTACCTTCTGACTGAGAGAATCAGCAACAACATTTGCTTTACCAGGGTGGTAAAGTATCTCACAGTCGTAGTCCTTGAGTAAGTCTAGCCAGCGCTGTTGCCTCATGTTCAATTCCTTCTGATTAAAGAGATATTGAAGACTCTTATGATCAGTGAAAAGTTTGCATTTAGTACCATAAAGATAGTGCATCCATATCTTTAAGGCGAATACTACCGCTGCCAACTCCAGATCATGAGTGGGGTAGTTCTTTTCATGCTCCTTCAATTGCCTCGATGCATATGCTATCACTTTATCCCTTTGGGTCAGAACACAACCTAACCCAACTCTAGAGGCATCACTATAAACTGTGAAGTCATCAACTCCTTCAGGTAACGAAAGAATCGGTGCTTCACACAACTTCTTCTTTAACTTCTCAAAAGCTTCCTTATGCTTCTCATTCCAAGTATAAACAGCTCCTTTGTGGGTCAAAGCTGTCAATGGAGTCGCGATCGAAGAAAAGCCTTGGATACACCTTCGGTAATATCCAGCTAATACTAAAAAGCTTCAGATCTTCGTAGGACTTTCAATCGTAACCTTCAAGTTACAAAATAAATCCTTATTGAGGACTCCTTCTTCTTCTTAGAATAAGTACTTTCCTTCATTTATTGTAACAGACCAATGGGTCATGTTCTAATGATCTCTCATCGTATAATGCACTACTTAGACTCAGATCTCCTAGGGACAAATTTCGAAACAAACTATACCTTCCTTCACGTTCTAATGTGATACAATCACAGTTCAACATGTATCATTTCTAACTACCAACTTTTTTAAAAATGAGTGCGATACTTCTATTGATCGATTTGATCATCTTTCACTTCAATCTTCTGGCTTAAGTCAAATGCTACATCGAATTTGGTTCTCTGAACCACGTGACATACTCATCTTAGTCGGACTCGATTCGATATGACCTCTAAGGTCAGAATAACAATCATCTTCTTAGTCATTACCGAAATGATGGTAACGATATGCTAGAACAAGACATAATCAATTACTAGCTCCTTGGTAACCTTGTGACTTTCCTTGATCCAAGTACGAGTCCTGTGCTTCCGATAGTATAGGCCTCTACTACCATTCACACCTACTCATACTCGTCCCAAGTATTGTCTCGCAGTTCTCCAAATCACCATACAAGAATTTCACATAGTCATTCAATTCATCAGATGACAAAACCAGGGTTTATATTATTTCCTTGAAACGATTACACAAAGGTTCAAGTTTACCCTATACTATGCCTCTAATAGGCTAAACCACTTGTTACTATTCACATTACTACTTCATAACTTGATCTTCGGGTATCAAGTCTTTACTTCTATTTCCTAGCGTTGTTATTTGCTTCGTCAAGGATATTCTGAAATTCCCTTGGCATTGGCGGTGCGCTTGGCCTTATTACTTCATTTTTTCTTCGGACAGTCCTTAGAAATATGGCCTTCTTCCTTACATACGTAACACACCCCCTTGGGAATTGTACACTCATTGGCGTAATGCCCAATTTCTCCACACCTAAAGCAATTCACCTTCCTGCCACAATTCCCAGAGTGTTTATTTTTGCACTTCCCGCACCATTTTCCTTTACCTCCTCTTTTGCCAGACTTTGAGAATATGTTGCTCTTGTTGGGCCTTGAAGACCCCTCAAATTTCCTCTTCTTGCCAACTTCAACCTTGTTGGCGGTCCTGTCATTGATCATTTCTTCAATAGACTTAGCAACCCAGATAGTTGCCTCAAGAACAGATGCCTGACGTACTGGCACAGTAAGTTCAACCTTACTTTGTTGAAGTAAACGTTTTGTTTCTTCCATCTGTTGATCCAACATCGTACGCACCATTGCCTGCACCCCAGCCATCGTGACTGTCTCAGGCTGCGGGTTATCGTTTCCGAATTCACTTTGCGTACTCGCCATTTCGATCTATACACCAATCGTAGGTGAATTTAGATCTTTATTTTCGATAGATGTTAAATCTTCGTTATTACTCTGAAACGTTTATATGTTAGTTCTAATATCGTAGTCATACGTTTAGAATCCTACACACATAAGGTTCCCAGATCCGGTCGGCAACAGACCATAGATCCGAACAAATAATGGCATATATGACAAACATATAACATTTAGCACATAAAAGCATTTTAGGCATCTTTCCTAAAATAAACTAGTGCTCGTGTCTAAAATATGGTAGACACTAATCTCACAATCATCACTTAGCATTCTAAGTTTAAGTCTAGAAAACCTACAATTTCTTAGTTTGCTTAAACTAATGCTCTGATACCAACTGTGACATCCCCTAATTTCTCGGCCAGAAAAGACCGATTTAATTTATGCTTTTTAAAATAAAATCAGAGTAATCCTTTTAAAAGATGTTGCAGAATTTGTTCCCAAAACAAAACATGATAAAAATTTATCAAAACCTTTCTTTAAGAAATATATATTTTCATTTCATATCAAAACCTCGGAATGTCATGTTCCGATACAGATCAAAAGCATAAACAAGACATTATAAGCCTTACAACAGTTATTTACAACTACTGGCCTATAATCCAAATATCACTCATCATCATCCGACTATGCTCGGGGTCCACTACCTGTAATATAAAAAGCTGAGTGGGTCAGGCTTGGAAGCCTGGTGAGCATATAGGGTTTTCAACCCACAATAAATAAATTTATTATACTTAAACATCAATCAATCAACCAAATTACCCCAACCCCATTATCTTATTTATTTCTTAAGGATTTACCCTAAGATTCAACTATCACTCATTCCTAAGGACTCATCCTAAGGAATAGGCACGAAGTCACATCGTCGCCAGGGTTTATACAACAGGCACTAAGTCCATAGCGGCCAAGGTTTATTCAACATGTGCTAAGTCCATAGCTCTTATTTATCGACAGTATTACTCACGGGAATCCCCCCCTGCAATACATGTCAATGGGTTTTTAGAGTACAACTGATGAACATATAGTTCACACACCCACAGGTTGCGAGCCTGCTAGTGTTCCACAGATCATCTAGAATAATCCATGATTGTCATCCATACTCTGCTGAATGACGGAGGCCAACGTTTGGGTAAGGACTTTTCTCATATTTCACCACTCACCCTCAACTCATGATCTATATCACTGATCATCTCATTTATCCAACTCACCTTTCATCACACACCCACTATTTCATCTACCCATGTTTTACCCAACATTTTTGTAGATAAAAATACATAAAGTTTAAATTATTTAAAAACCTGTATAAATCATTCCTTCAACATCCACCTCAAATAAACAAACAATATATATTCACACAGCACGTATTTTATATAAAATACTTCATATCTATGTGTAAGGTGAAAGTAACTACACACTCACATGATTTAATGATAATCGGGCAACACTTCGTTTCCTAAAACGATCGTTTCTAATAAAACCGAGAGTTTTATTGAGAAACCGGGCTCTGCAAGGGTCGGGCTTCGAAACCGAAAAGATAATTTTCTCGGGCTTCTCGGGCACTTCGGGACATGTTTTGGGTGCTATAATTGATACCGGGGCTTCGGGAGATGTCAAGATAGTAAAAATATTGAAAAAGGGGTGAAAAGAGACAATTTTCCAAAATTACCCGGGAGGTCTCGCACCCTTCTATTTATAGGTGCGAGGCTCCTGATCGGACAGCTGGGAGGAAGCCACGCGGCAGCAGATGCGAAGAGAAGTCATGTGGGTTGCGCCTGCGAGGGTCCTGCTGGAGACTTCTGATTGGACCGAAGTCTAGGGTCCGAGGAGGGGGTTCGTGGCACACCTACGAGGCTCGGACACGTCAGGAGGAGGCACGCGTCGGACTCCCATTGGACCGAAGTTCGGATGCGAGGGAAGGCGACACATCTCGCCAGGTGGCCTCGGGTGACTCAGCAGTTCGGACACGTGGCACGTTTTGAGCGAGGGTGACGTGGCTTTTCCGGGTGAAGCTTATCTATGCGAAATTTCTCGAATTTTGTGCCAAAATCTTCTAAAATTCATAACTTTCGCATACGAGCTCCGGTTTTGACGTTATTTATATGCACGCGTAGGTAAAATTACGCTCTACAACTTTCGTTTAGACTTCGTCGGCTAATTTTGAATTTAATTTTTATATTATTATTTTTAACAGATCGGGACAGGAAATCCGCTAAAAATTCATAACTTCTTCATCCGACGTCCGTTTTCGTCTGTCTTTTTACCGTTGTACTACTATTTACGAGATCTTCAATTGTCGTTTAGGTTGTATCGGCTAAAAATCACTCGATCTAAAATTCGAGTTTTTAGCTGTCTACTGCTAAGTCGAAACTTAGAAAAATCATAACTTCCTCATACGAAGTCAGATTTGGACGTTCTTTTTATACATACTCTCGGTTTAACGAACACTACGACTTTAGTTTAGATTACTAATGCTAAAAAGTAGTTTATAAAAAACTCACTTTTTACGACATTCGGCACCGTTCCGGTTTTGTCGCGAAACTTCGACAGGTCATAACTTCTTCGTTATAACTTGGATTCGACATTCTTTATATATCCGTAATCCTGTCACAACCACTACAACTTTCTTAATAAATATCGGCTTTATCTAATATTTATTTTCGACGCTCATTTTTACTCTTAATTAATTAAATCCTAACAATTAAGCATAAAACACATAATTCACATAATAATCACATAATTCCTATTCATTTCTTCAAAATGAGTTACAAATGTTAACCTAGACTATTATGTCAACATTAATGCCTAGCCTAGAAACACGGGCGTTACAAAATCAAACTCTTTGTAGTCAATATTGATTTCGAAATAAGAAGAGTGTTGAGAAGAATTAATTTCGATATGAACTATCAATTTTGGTTTGGAATTGGATCATGGTTATGAACGTAATTAGACTGATGTTGGCTTGAGAACGAAGGTGTGGATTCATGGCCAACAGAACAATTTTGGAGTCGATATTTGTTGTTTGGGGTTGTTGAAATTGAAGTCGGTTTGGACTTGTGGACTTGGAAAAAATTTGGAAACGAAATGGTTTTTGAATCATTGATGTCGAATCATTCCAGACCATTTCGATGTTGAACAAAGTGAATTCGCTTTTGGGGTCAAAGTCGTATTTTGATTTGGAGGTTAAAGTCGAATCGTCTTGGGTTGCTCAATTTTGAGGTCAAAATCAGTTCTTACATAAAGTCACTTTTGGATTGCGTTCGCATCTGTGGTCTCGATTTGATTGTGTTCGCTATATGTGGTCTCATTTGGAGTTTAAAGGTCGAACAAGCATCAATTTTGGTTGAAGAGTCGAAACTTGGGACTGTGTTGGAGTCATTCGATGCATTGGGATCGATTGACCTTCGCTATTGGTCACGATGCATTTTGGACTTCGATATGATTGTGTTGGGATAGTTTGCATCTACCATCGTGATTTGAATGTTCTTTATGGGAGATCAATTTTGACTTTGCTATGGTCAACACACTCATCATTCGTTATCTGGGTAACGCAGTGGGGAAGAAAGAAAACGTTTCATTTCGTATCCCTCAACTTTCAGCAAATGGACAATTTCTACACAGTTTCGTAATGGAGATAGAATTTTGTGAAGAATGTAGAATTTTTGTTTCGCATTTCTGAAGTTTCAAAAAATTGGCAGAAATTACCCAGTTTCGATATTGGGGTAATTTTCTGTGACATGGGAAGATTTTTCGAGTTCATTCTCTGCAGTTAATGTGAATTGACTCTTTATGCCCAGTTTCGCATTTGGGGTAAAGTTTCGCATTTGAAAGCTGTTTTGGCACAACGGGTCCTGGCAGAATTTGCAAAGTTGACACTTTATACCCATTTTTTGAAATTCTTGCAACCTTCACCCAATAGTCGAAAATTTTCATAAAATTTGGAAAATTTTCTTGACTGTTCGTGATTGTTTTCCGTGCAAGTTTTTCACGGTTGCATTTTTGGCACATATCGAGGGGGAGATTTGACAAGTTTATTCCTCGAGCGCTTCTCGTCCTTTGTGGTTTTTATAATCACTTGTTGATTATAAAAAGGCGGAGAATGAAGAAATGGTATTCGAAGCTTCTCGGGTATACGTTTGCGGATTTGAAGACCGGTGTTACTTCGAGGGGGAGTTGGTCTTGATCGCACGAGCTCGTTTGGAAACTGAATCTGGGACATCCAATCCTAAATTTGACGGGGAAAATGTTAGGGTGCAAAGTTCTCCTTGGATGTGGATTGTAGGATTACCCTCTTGTATTGTGTAATGAGTTGTCTTTCCTATAAATAGGAAGTGAGTGACACTCATTTATGTAATAAACTTTGGAGAGATTAGATTAGTGAGAGCATTTTTACATTACTCACTTTATAATGCTCACTTGATCTAATGAGAACTTAACTGTATATTTACAGCTTGTGTTCATATTTCTGTAATGATTCACTTGATCTTTATAATTCCGTACATGACATCATAATTAGGATCACTACATTAGGGACCAAAAATGCAATATAATAAAATTATAGAGTCCAAAATTAGAAGTACCTTAACATCGGGATGTTACACTAATACTAGAATGATAGTTGTTTTTGTAAGAAAACTCAAGTAAGGGAAGGTAGGAGTCCCAACTCCCACCGAAATCGATGACACAAGTCCTTAGCATATCCTTGAGCGTCTGGATGGTCTGCTCACTTTAACCATCAGTTTTAGGGTGATAAGCAGTGTTGAAATGTAGTCTCGTATCCAAATCCTCATGAAATCTCTGCCAAAACCAAGAAGTAAATCGTACATCACGATTAAATATGATAAAAACCGGTACACCGTGGCGAGCAACAATCTCGTGCACATACACATCAAACAATTTATTGGCCAATGAACTCTCTCGCATGGCAAGAAAATGTGCACTCTTGGTCAGGTGATCAGAAATAACCCAAATGGTATCAAATCCCTTCGATGTCCGTGAAAACTTGGCGATGAAATCCATAGTGATCTGCTCCCATTTCAACATGGGTACCTCCAAAGGATGTAGTTTTGCATGTGGCCTTTGGTGCCCTCCCTTGACCATCCAACAGGTCAAGCATCACTCCACATACCATGCTACCTCTCTCTTCACGCATGGCCACCAATAGCTTCATCTCAAGTCTCGATGCATATTCATGGATCCGGGGTGAATCGAGAACCTGGACTTATACGCCTCCTCCATCAATGTCTGTCGGGCCCCACCAGAAACTGGTAGCCAAACCCGACCACACTGGGTCATAAGCTCGTGACTATCCGTGGAAAATCTACCAGTCTGATCCCTGATCTTTTCCTTCTTCTAATTCCTCCTCCCGATTTCCTCGGGCAGAGCCTTCCTGATCAAATCCATAAGCGGTGAGTCGATGGTGATCCTCAAACAGAGCCCTCGAACAAAAGCACCAGCCGCCTTGCGGCTCAAGGTGTCGGCAACCACATTGGCCTTCCCTGGATGATAAAGAATCTCGCAATCATAATCATTGACCTCGTCAAGCTACCTGCCCTGCCTCATGTTCGGATGAAGCTAATCCATAAGATATCTCAAACTCTTTTGATCCGTGAAGATGGTACAACAGACCCCATAGAGATAGTGTTGCCAAACCTTGTGGGCAAGTACAACAACCCTCAAATCTAAGTCATGTGTCGGATACCTAACCTCATGAGGTTTCAGCTGCATGGATGCATACGCAATGAACATGACCCACTGCATGAGTACCGCCCCCAAACCCATGATCGACGCATCATAATATACCACAAAATTCTCAACACCCTCAGGAAGGGTTAATATTAGGGCCTCACATAAATTCTATCTTAGAGTCTCAAATGCGGCATGCTGCTCAGGCCCCCACCGAAAATCCACACTCTTCTTCGTCAAGCGAGTCAGAGGAACAAAAATCTTGGAAAAATCCTTAATAAACCTTCGATAATAACTTGCTAACCCTAGAAAACTCCTAATCTCAGATGGAGACTTTGGGACCTCCCACCGCATAACTGCCTCCATCTTGGCCGGATCGAATAGAATCCTATTTTGATTGTCGAGGTGTCCCAAGAACTAGACCTCCTTTAACCAAAACTAACACTTGAAGAACTTGGCATAAATCCTCTCCCGCCTCAGTACCCCAAGTAACTCCCGAATATGCTCCTCATGGATCCCTAGTCTTGGAGTAGACCAAAATATCATGAATGAAAACAATAACAAACAGTTCGAGCATTAGCTTGCATACCTAGTTCATCAAATCCATAAATGATATCGGTGCGTTGGTGAGCCCAAACGGCATCACCACGAACTCATAATGACCATAATGAGTTCGAAACATGGTCTTCTCCATATCCTCCACCCTGACCCTCATTTTATTGTATCATGACCTTAGATCAATCTTTGAGAACCAAGATGCACCCTGCAACTGATCGAAGAGATCATCTACCGTAGGAAGTGGGTAACGACAGATTCTTCATTGTCAACTTATTCAACCCCCGATAATCTATACACATACGGTGAGACCCATCTTCTTCTTCACAAATAGAATCAGTGCTCCCAGGGTGAATTGTTTGGTCAGATGAACTGCTTGCCCAACCGCTCCTGAAGCTGGGAGGACAACTCCTACATCTCTGGTGGTACGAGGCGATACGAGATACTAGCAATCAAGGCCGTACCGGGGATCAGATCGATCCAAAACTCCACCTGCCTCATAGGAGGCACACCGCGTAAATCCTTTGGGAAAACATCTGAAAACTCTCTAACTAATGGAACATCTAAACCGAAACCCTCCCCTCATCTCGAGTGTCAACCACATATGCGAGTGTCAGTCACATATATTCGTTTTTGTATACTGTTTAGTGTATACTTTTTTTGTGATCCATTCATTACATTGCTGTTGCAAAGAATACGATGACAATAAATAAAAATTATGATTAAGTATAATTATTTAGGGATAGTGAATATGTTCCTATCCTTATTATGTGAGATTTTTCTATGTTATGAACTTCTCACGAAGAAATGTTAGTCGATTGTGAGGCTCGAGGAAAAGTGTTAATAATCGAAAGGAAGTTTAAAATGAGATGTAGAAATTTGATGGTAACTGATAGCTCATAACAGTTTAGTATTGAAAATGGTTATCATTGTTGATAAATATATATGTGTATTGTAGTATAATTGTATGGGGCATTTATGCTAATATTGTGATAGTATAATGTACAACCATGCATTTTTATGCAATTATAATGGAGAATGTAATTCAATAGTTCTTCTTGGAAGGAATATAAGTTAATGGAATTCTTGATTATAGCACAAGACTTCAGGAGATTCCGGGGATGTAATCTTTTGAAGGGGGGAAGACTTGTGACACCCGGTTTTTCATAACAAGTATTATTTTATGAAATATAGATGTTATGAAAGGGGTAGGTGAAATAAACCCTAGAAAGGGTTAATTTTTAGAAATATTATTGAAGAATATTGTAGTTCGTGCGATGACGATTCCGTGGATATAAAGTTTGCTGAAAACGGAGTCCGTATGAGAAAGTTATGCTATTTGAAGTTGAGATGAAAGTAGGATGCTATTATGAGAAAGTCAACGGAAGTCAAGTCAATGGTCAACCTTTCATCACCATGACGTGAATCATGAGTGTCACTACGTGACGTTTGACTCCCACGACGTGACCAAGTGATTCTCACGACGTGAGATGCGATGAATCAACAAGAAACGTGGCGGGAGAGTGCGACGCGTTGCAGGACCAGGTCTAGACACTGCTCACGACGTGAGCTTATAATGCTCACAACGTGAGAGCCTACAGAGTATAAAAACGAGTGTTTTTGTGTCATTTGGAGGATTTTGACACATTTGAGCGGAGATGCTGCCCGAGAGTCGTTTACGTGATATTATACAAGTGGAGTTATACCGATATACGTGTCATATGGGCCGAGTTATGAGACCGTGGAGGTATAATTTACCCCGTTATTATGTAATTGTTTTATACAACATTATTGTTGGGATTGGATAGATTTGATTATATGTTATGTATATATACTTGTATCCGTGATATGGTGTTGTTACGAACCTGTTGGTGAGATTTGTAAGTAAATCTCACGGTAAAATAATTAGTTGGGACTGTCAGAGTTATAAACCCTAATCTATTGAAATGACCCGATATGGTAGATTTGGTTATTGGCTTATGGGGTTAAGCCTAGTATTAATATATTATTGTATTTAATGAGATTGGTGGCAAATAGTCACGGGGTGTAGTTAAGGGTAAATTATAACAAGTTCTAAGGAACTTGGAAATTGTTGGTTAGGTACCGGTTTGTGACGGACGGGAAAGCTGTATAGGTCAAGGATCGAAGTAGTGTGTCAACCAAGTGATCAGGTGAGTAACACTACTCTAACATCCATTGTTGTTGGTACCTGCACATTTTGGTATATGTGTATTGGTCATTATTATGACATTATATGGTACCTTAGGATGGTATAATTATTTGAATATGTTATCTCGGATATAGGAGATATGGTACTTGATTAGTTAAATTGGTTGTAATGAAATATTGATATATTGGTTTATATTTATCTCGGATTGGAGATGAAATATTGATATATATTGGGTTATATTTATCTTAGATTGGAGATAGTATCATTTGACAGGTTTGGGCTTAGTGCTTTACTAAGCATGGGATTATTATGCAAAAAGATTTATGTTGGATCTCTTAGGAGATATTGTGAATATATCTGCCTGATGGATTATTTGTTATTTGGATTATGTGTTTATGTTATTGTAGTTGTTATTCACTAATCCGTGAGACATACGTTTTTTGTTTGTAAATGTTTTGCAGCTTAAAGATTGTAGCGCCCGGCTCGATCCTGCGCTTGCTGCCAGCATGATCCTTGTGGTAGCTTCTTGTGCTCCAATATGCCAGTGTATACCAAAATGTTTTGTAAAATTTTTATAATTATGGAAAGTATTTTGGGGTATACCTGGTGTGAAAAATCTGGGCGTTACAAGATGGTATTAGAGCCGTGGTTTAAGTGAATTAGGTGATTATAGTAAATACCTAAACTTAAACCCTAAGGTGGAAAATTTTATTTGATTATACATGGTAGAAATAACTTGAAACAGTTGTATATATGATATATATATATATATATATATATATATATATATATATATATATATATATATATATATATATGCATATTGCGAGAAGAATTTTGGTGCACGATATGGTATCTGTGCTATGCACGACGTAATGGGTGTTGCGATTCGTGATGTGATTTGAATTAACTTATATGGTGAGATATTAGTAATAAAATTGTTTGAATAGTTAGAATTTTTGCAAAATATCAATTTGTAATTGTCGGGACCTTTTTCCCTATCAATTAAAATCGATCGCCATTGGGAGGCTGGACATTGGATGATATCGTGTACGAGAAGATGAGCGGTATTGCAGCAGACGACACGGTGTACATGGTATGTTGCGATGTACGGTTGTGAGGCCTACATCGGGATGTGAGGTGTGACGATTTGAAGTATCTGGTGCAGCGATTGCGATGTGTGATATAGTCGAAATGAAGAATAGCAACATACTTTGAACTCACGACGTGAGCATGGTGTTATCACGACGTGAGCATTAAGTAGACTGTTATAATTAAATTGTATAGATCACGACGTGATGAATGTAGATCACGACGTGAGGAATGTAGATCATGACGTGAGGAAGGTAAGGTCACGATGTGGCAGATGTAAGACCACGACATGAGAGTCACAAGGTGGAGAATGATCACGGTCACAACGTGATTTTAGATGGATCGAAATTTAAGTATTAAATTTTTTCTAGGGATGGTTTTCAGCTAAATGATTGGTTTTGGATGATAGGTCATGAAATTACTATGTAGGGTTGATTGATGTTTAGTATCTATCTTTCAACTATGTGAGCTGATAACTATTGACCGTGTTTGTGATACGATATTAGAGCCACAATGTGGCTGGAAATTATGAAGTTAAAAGTGTGCTCTGGATTGAAAGCATGATACTTAATATTAGTCATGATGAATTTGGGAGACGTGAGGAGAAATATTTTTGGGATATGAACCCGATAGAAGAAATTGATACTTCAGATATGAATTTTGGAGGTAGTAACATTTCTGAGATGAGTGGTGAAAATGAGTAAACTTTGTTTTACTTACAAAATTTGGATTCATATATTTGTCATAAAGTGGCAATGACATAAAAATGTTGGTGTTTGAAGTATCCTGAGAAAAATATGGAAATGAATGTAAGGATAACTTTAGTATTAGAGTTATCATGCGAATTGAAAGGAATTATAGTGTTATCTCGGATTGGAGATACCACAGAAACGGAAATACATACACATACCTACATAATTTTGATTTGGTGGTTATCTTGGTTTGGAGATACCACTGGTATAGGTATGATTTGGTGGTTATCTTGGTTTGGAGATACCACTGGTATAGGTATGATTTGGTGGTTATCTTTGTTTGGAGATACCACTGGTATGTGTATGATTTGGTGGTTATCTTGGTTTGGAGATGCCACTTGTACAGGTACGATATGGTGGATATCCTGGATTGGAAATGCCACTGGAACGTGACAGGTATGAAAAAATAGTTATCCTGGATTGGGGATACCAATGGAATGTGACATGTATGACATGATAGTTATCCAGTATTAGGGATACTATTGGAACATGAAACGATATGGTGGTAATCTCGAATTGGAGATACCACAGGAATTGAAAATATATGTATGTGTATAAGTGTATGTATGGTAATCTTTGTATCAGAGTTACCATGAGAACAAGGATGAATTATTAATGTCACTGGTTGACATGATGCCAGAAAGGTTGACTTTGAAATGTCACATATTGACAGCATAGTAAAAGGTTGCTAGGGTGAGAATGAAATGACAACTTCATAGTGTGAAGATATTGAGGAATAGGTGTTTGATTGACCTATTGGATGTATAGAAGATACCAGTATGGGTGGATTCACTATGTATCTGATTTACATTATGGTATTAAAGTCCATAATGGATTGGGTGAATTCGAGAAATTTTAATGTAATAAATTTATGTGAGTGATGAGATGTGAAAATGTGGTATTCACCGATATGATATTGGGTAATAATTGATAATTAACGGTATGTGTGATCTCGGATTGGAGATCATGGTGTGTAGTTAATTGATTTGGTAATAGTGAAATACTCGTAACTTGAAAGTAATCGTAAATCGAGTATCTGGTGATAGTTGAGAATGGTAAATAGAAATAGTTGATTTTAATTAAGTAGTAAGTGATTACTACTTGTTGCAAAGAATACGATGACAATAATAAAAATTAGGATTAAGTAGAATTATTTAGGGATAGTGAATATGTTCCTATCCTTATTATGTGAGATTTTTCTTTGTTATGAACTTCTCACGAAGAAATGTTAGTCGATTGTGAGGCTCGAGGAAAAGTGTTAATAATCGAAAGGAAGTTTAAAATGAGATGTAGAAATTTGATGGTAATTGATAGCTCATAACCATTTAGTATTGAAAATGGTTAACATTGTTGATAAAGATATATGTGTATTGTAGTGTAAATGTATGGGGCATTTATGCTAATATTGTGATAGTATAATGTACAACCATGCATTTTTATGCAATTGTAGTAGAGAATGTGATTCAATAGTTCAGGACTATAAGTTAATGGAATTCTTGATTATAGCACGAGACTTCAGGAGATTCCGGGGACAAAATCTTTTAAAGGGGGGAAGACTTGTGACACCCGGTTTTTCATAACAAGTGTTATTTTATGAAATATAGATATTATGAAAGGTGTAGGTGAAATAAACCCTAGAAAGGGTTAATTTTTAGAAATATTAATTATTAAAATATTATTGAAGAATATTGTAGTTCGTGTGATAATGATTCCGTGGATATAAAGTTTGCTGAAAACGGAGTCCGTACGAGAAAGTTATGGCTATTTGAAGTTGAGATGAAAGTTCAATGCTATTATGAGAAAGTCAGCGGAAGTCAAGTCAAAGGTCAAACTTTGACCACCACGACGTTAATTATGAGTGTCACGACGTGATGTTTGACTCTCACGACGTGACCAAGTGATTCTCACAACATAAGATGCGATGAATCAACAAGACACGTGGCGGGAGAGTGCGATGTGTGGCAGGACGCCAGGACCATGTCTGGACACTACTCACAATGTGAGCTTATAATGCTCACAATGTGAGAGCCTGCAGAGTTTAAAAACGAGTGTTTTGATGTCATTTGGACGATTTTGACACATTTGACCGGAGATGATGCCTGGGAGTCGTTTACGTGATATTATACCGGTAGAGTTAAACCGATATACGTGTGATATGGGCCGAGTTATGAGACCGTGGAGGTATAATTTACCCTGTTATTATGTAATTGTTTTATACAACATTATTGTTGGGATTGGATAGATTTGAGTATATGTTATGTACATATACTTGTATCCGTGATATGGTGTTGTTATAGACCTGTTGGTTAGATTTTTAAGTAAATCTCACAGTAAAATAATTAGTTGGGACTGTCAGGGTTATAAACCCTAATCTATTGAAATGACCCGATATGGTAGATTTGGTTATTGGCTTATAGGGCTAAGCCTAGTATTGATATATTATTGTATTTAATGAGATTGGTGACAAATAGTCACGGGGTGTAGTTAAGGGTAAATTACAACAGGTTCTAAGGAACCTGGAAATTGTTGGTTAGGTACCGGTTTGTGACGGACGGGAAAGCTGTATAGGTCAAGGACCGAAGTAGTGTGTCAACCAAGTGATCAGGTGAGTAACACTAATCTAAAATTCGTTGTTGTTGGTACCTGCACATTTTGGTATATGTGTATTGGTGATTATTATGACATTATATGGTACCTTAGGATGATATAATTATTTGAATATGTTATCTTGGATAAGAGATGTTAGCGCCAGGATCCTCGAAATATTCCGGATCCTCAAATGTCTAGGATCCTCAGCTACCTTAGGATCCCGATTATCACCGTTATTATTTTTATTAATATTTATAACGGTCATATTTTGTCCATAAGTAACACGTGTGCAAAAGTAGTCAAGGGAAGACCAATTCTCAACGAAGAATCATCTCAACTATGCTAAAGACCCAGAATACTTGGTCAAATAACGTTCGTGAAGCTGGTCATAGAGGATCCCGGAAATATCGTACATCTTGTTGGCTAGTTTAGACTATAAATTGACACTTGTATTTTGCACACAACATACTGTTTTTTACTAGAAGCTTACTCTACGAAATTAATCAATTGTTCATACTCAAATATTCTCTTTAAACATCATTTTACATTAATAAAATCATCAAGGCAGATGGTCATTATTACCTCCCATGGTTTTGTGTCGGAGATCCTAGCAAGGATCAAGGGATTTCCTTGTAAACCATTGCGTCACTTTCTTTTATCATTTACTATTACACAATCTGAACATCATAGCCTCTCATTCAATTTGGTTGATTAGTACTTGTGTAATTTTTGACCAAAACAATTTGGCGCCCACCGTGGGGCCGTGGTGTTCAAAATCCTCGAAAAAATCATGTCTACACAACCGGTCCTCTCTTCGTCCTCTGCTCCTTCCATTCCAACCAAAAACCTACCACCTCCTCCGAGTTGGCCCCCTACTCAGAGGAAAACGCCTGACACTTCCAAGAAAAGTACCCCCTCGATCGCTAATCCAGGAAGTTTAGGATCCTCAGGGATCCAAGATCTGACTGGCTCAGTCACTATTGCAGAGCTTTTCACTACGATAAGGAAAATGACGTAATAGGTGACCCAACATCAGGAGGAGAATAGAGCACTGCTCAAAGAAGTGGAGAGGATGAAGGCGGAATTTCAGAAATCCCAGGAAACAACGCCCACAGTTGTGCAACCAAGGATCCTGGACCTCGATAATGCAGGATCCTCAAAAAATCGCCTGGAGAACACGACTCCTACCACTGTGGCGTCACCCTGGGGGACAACTATGGACAACCGAGATCTATGATCAATGATCTCAATGAGCCTTTCAACACTCCTAGAAATCTTGATTCTAGTAACTTCTTAAGCAACAATACTATTAATACTAACTATACTAACGTTGATGTAGGAATAAACCCAAACATGGCCAAGGAACTTCAGCAGTTGAGACAAATGATCTCAAGCGTACCCGGGGTGGTCCAACCCATACCGGAAGCGTCTCCAACAAGTCACAAGATCTCGAGATTCTCTCCCGCAATAGCCGATACCGAAGTTCCTAACCGCTTCCAAACTCCTAGCATGAAGCTATACAATGGAACTACGGATCCTGAGGAGCACATAGCGTAATACCGAGAAAGGATGGAGATCATTCCCATCCCATGGCACTTGAAGGAAGCTTGCCTATGAAAAGGATTTGGCTCAAACCTTACAGGATCAGCTCTTAAATGGCTGCTAAACATTCCCCCATACTCTATTACTTCTTTTGCACACTTAGTCTATATCTTCAATAACCAGTTTTCTTGCAGCAAAACCTTCGAGAAGATCACTAGTGATCTTTATCGAGTGGTCCAGGATCCTAAGGAAAGACTTCGGGATTTCATTAACAGGTTTGGCAGGGAAGCTCTGAGCATCCCCAACATCGACATGGCTACTGCTGTAGAGGCCTTCAAGATGGGACTAAGGAAGAACTCACCCTTCTACGAAGACCTTGTGATGACCCCATGCAAAAGATTAGACGAAGTCAGGTGCCGAGATTTAAGGTTCATAAGGCTTGAAGAGGAAAAATAAATACAGAAGAGAAGCAACCCCTCAAGTCAATATGAGAACCCCAACAGGAAGGCCGAATCCTTGACCCAAAGATCCTAGAAATCGAAGCCCTATTCCAAACCGGATCATCACAGGGTTAATGCCTTTGAAGATGTAGGAGAAGAAGAGGAGCTTCCTAAGATCATGGACTATTGTTTTTCTGTGGATGTTTCAGGTATAATTCATGCTATGTAGGATCTTGGAGACAAAGCGAGATGGACAAAGAGGGACAACAAGTCCACCACTTGGAAAGACAAGTCCAAATGGTGTGCTGACCACAAAGACTTTGGCCACATGACGGAGGACTGCATAGTCGTAAGAAAAGAAATCAACTACCTCCTTAGTAAGGGACACCTGAAAGAGATCCTCAGGAGAAAAAGGGAAAAATCCAAGGAGAACAGCCAGGATGGTCACATGATCCTAGAGAAACCAGGATCTCCACCATCTGATGCTAAGATAATTAACGTTATCTCAGGCGGATCTAACATTTGTGGTACTTCTTATTCTCAGGCTAAAAGGCACGCCAAGGTCTCTAAAATAGAAAAGGAAGATAGACCACGAAAGAATACCATGATTCGTAGTAAAAAAGAAATCACATTTGACGAGACAGACAGGGAAGGAATTCAGGATCCTCACCATGACGGACCCGTGATAACATTGTACATGGCCAACAATTTCATCAGAAGGATCCTTGTTGATGGAGGATCCTCGGTCAATATCATACTCCTAGGCGCACTAAAAAGGATGAACATTCCATAATAAGAAATAATCAAGAGATCCTCGGTCCTCGTAGGATTTAGCGGGGAAATGAAACACATGATTAGGGAAATAAAGCTACCAATATACATAGAAGGAGTAAACTCTATACAAAATTTCTGTGTTATTAACACATTATGTTCTTATAATGTGATACTAGGTAGACCATGGATCCACGAGATGAAAGCGGTTAACATACCATTAGTGTGTAAAATTGCCTACTCCATGGGGAACAGTGAAGATTATGGCAGATCAACAAGAATCAAAAGAATTTTATAAGACCTCTCTAAAATCTACGACCAAACCTCAACAAGCATAGAAATTAAGGCAGGGGCACAACATGTCCTGGAAATAAAGGAACAAGATGTGAAGGAAGTGCCCCTGGGCATCGAGGATCCTGACGCTAAAATCCTCATAGGATCCTCAATGCCTGAGCAGATCGAGCAGGATTTATTGAATTTCCTAAGAACCAGAAGCAAGACATTCGCATGGAAACACGAATATATGACAGGTATAAACAAAAGTATATGTTGGATTAGGTGTCTAAGCCATAACTATATTTGGTATGTACTTGACCCGGTTGTAGAATGGTCCTTTTGGGTTGCCTTCACCAGAGCAACTTGACTGGATGAATAATGGAGAAAGAGGTTATTATGGTTCTATAATATATTATATGAATAATATGTTAAAAGAGAAATCATATTATTAACATTGGTCAAGAATTAATTTAGAATTAATTTTGTGGTCAAAAGAGGTTAATTGAATTAAGGGGACTTAACTTGTAATTATAAGATAATTTCATTTTGGGCTGAGGAACCCTTGGAAAGGGGTAGGACGAAATTGTATGGTAGCCCATAAGGATTTCGTCCAAGGGGCTTGATTCTGGAAGATTCTTCTAGGCTGCTTAGAGACTAAGCAACCAGATGAGGTCTTTGACTGAAATCCTAATTCCTCAGCTATATAAGGAACCCCCTGGCTCCCCAATTCGACTACCACTGGAACCATAGAGATCATAGAGCCGATTTTAGCCTTCCCCTCTCTCTCTCCAAGATCATCAAATTGCTTTTGGTGTTTGTGATTCATTAGAGGCATCGCATTTGAGGTGCTAGGTTTCTCAAAAGTTCAAGATCTTCAAGCAACAATCAAATGTAACTTTCTAACTTGTTTATTAGATGTTAATTTCGTTTTGTTGTATGCTAGATTAGGGTTTGCAAGTCTTGGACAATTGTTGCATGTACAAATAGAAAAACTAGATCCAAGAATTAGGGTTTGCATGAACACCATAGGAATGTTGTTTTGCTCATAACCCAACAATATTAACACTCACAAACTTAATATTGATCCTTCTTTCAGATCAATACATCGAAAGAGAAGGAAGTTAACACCTGAAAGGAATCAGATCATCCAAGAAGAAGTAGAGAAGCTCCTCAAGACATGAATGATCAAGGAAATGAAGTTCCCAAGGTGGCTAGCTAACGTGGTTGTCGTACAAAAGAAAAACAGCAAAAGGCGAGTGTTTGTAGACTACACAGATCTTAACAAGGCTTGTGCTAAGGATCCTTTTCCTCTATCGCATATTGACTCTATGATAGATGCGACGGCTGGCCATGAACTCCTGACCTTCATGGATGCTTCAACATGATTCCAACAAATCCAGATGGAACCATCACACCAAGAAGATACATCGTTCATAACACCAACATGTATATATTGTTACACCGTAATGCCTTTTGTTCTTAAAAATGCAGGTGCAACATATCAAAGATTGGTGAATCGGATGTTTAAGGACAAGCTGGGGGACACCATGGAAGTCTATATCGATGACGTGGCGGTGAAGTCAATGAAAGCTGAAGATCATCTCAAGGATCTTAAAGAAGCATTTGACATCCTAGATGAATATAATATGAAGTTAAATCCACTCAAATGCCACTTTGGGGTGAAGTGGGGCAAGTTCCTCGGATATATGGTAACCAAGAGAGGAATTAAAGCAAGCCCAGAATAGATCAAAGCAATCATCGAGCTGAAATGTCCATCTTCAACAAAAGACATCCAAAGGCTAACCGGAATGCTAGAGCCACTCAACAGGTTTATTTCAAGATCCCCAGAAAGATGTTGAAATAAAAGGTTTGAATGGACTGAAGATCATGAAAAAGCCTTTCAGGAGCTCAAAAAATACTTGAGTTCTGCACCGTTACTGCTAAAGCCCATAGACGGGGAACCACTCCTCCTCTACCTCTCAGTATCCTCAAACACAATAAGTGCTGTCTTGGCCAAGGGTCTTAACGGAGACCAACATCCTATCTACTATGTAAGTAAAAGTCTCATGGATCCTGAAACCAGGTACTCTCACCTCGAAAAATTAATTCTTGCCTTAGTAACTGCTTCTACTAAATTAAGACATTATTTCGAAACACACACTATACATGTAAAAACTAATTATGCTATTAAGAATGTCATGAGAAAACCAGAAATGTCAGGAAGGATGGCAAAATGGTCGATGAAGTTAAGCACGTTTGACATCAGATATGAACCAAGATCCGCCATAAAATCACAAGCATTGGCAGACTTTGTGTCTGACTTTAGTGATGATCTACAAAACGAAGTAGACATGGAAGCCAAGCAACTCTTAGAAGATGAACACCTGGGAAAATGGACACTGTTCATAGATGGAGATTCAAATAAAAAAGGAACATGGCTAGGGATCATACTAAAGTCGCCACAGGGGGACATCATACCCCAGGCAGTTAGTTGTGAATTCAACACTACCAACAACAAAGAGAATACGAAGCACTCATCATGGGACTAAAATTGGCTAAGGATATTCAAATTAGGGATCTTCAGGTATTTGTTGATTATTTATTACTAACCAATCACTTCAATGGATCTTATGCAGTGAAAGGTGAAAGATTAGCATTATATCTAGAGATCCTCAAAAAATTAGCTTCTGATTTCAAAAACTTTAGCCTAACCCAAGTTCCCAGAGAAGAAAACACAGAACCAGATGCATTAGCCAATTTAGGATCCTCCCTTAGGATCCCCCCCAGAGATGAAGATTCCTATAACCCATATAATAACCCCAACCATAGAAACCCTCTCCGACAAATCAGAAGATCCTAAACATCCGACCCGCGTAGCAGTTATTGAAGATCCTGACCCTAAGATCCTTCCTCAAAGGGACCCCGACGAATAGGATCCTCGAAGAAGTCCGCAATCATGGACCCAACCCATTATGGAGTATCTCCAAAATGTCACGATTCCGATAAAAGAAAAAAGCGAAAGAGCATTCAGGACAAGAGTCTCAAGATTCGTATTAAGAGCTACGATTGCTAGTCAGGTTGTGGAGTCGTACTTGCAATAATAGTTATTAGACTTATCCAAGTGGGAGACTGTTGGATTAGTGTCCAAGTCCATAACTATAATTGGTATGTACTTGACCCGAGAGTAGCATGGTCCATTTGGGTTGCATATCACCAGGACAATTTGATAGGATGGACTTTTGAGAAGAGGTTATTTATGATTTGTTAATATATTATAAGTTCTAATATATTAATATGAAATCATATTATTTAATTGGTATTGATCAAGAATTAATTTGGAATTAATTTTGTGATCAAAAGAGACTAATTAAATATAAGGGGTTGATTGGTAAATCATTCATTCTTATGGTGTGGGCCAATGATCCATGATTCCTTAGGTTGGGCTAAACCCATGTGACAACCCATGGATGATCCATGGAGGTTTAAAACCCATGGATCCTAAGGAATATGGAATGTCATGGCCATTAAGGCTTACATGGTGTAACCCTAATCATGCCGCACTATATAAGAAGCCTCATGGCTACCAAAATGGCACTTAAGTGGAATACTAGAGGCTGACCGATTTTGGTGCATGAAGATACTCTCTCAAAAGTCTCTTTTTTCCAAAGGTGTGTTGTGATTCCATTTGAGGTGCAACACTTGGGGCACTAAGTTCTTAAAGGTCCAAGGCTTCCAACTACAACAAAAGGTATGTCATCTAACTAGAATTTTTAGTAAAGATACTCCATTGTATGCTAGTTAGGATGATGCTTTGGAAATATAAAAGTTTGCATGTATATTAGAGAAATCATAGGTACAAAGCATCTAGGGTTGCATGTACACCATAGGAGTGTTAGAATGCTCAAAAATCCAACAGTTGTATCAGGGACTAGGGTTGTTTTCCTGTATACTTGATGCTAAATGCTTTAAAATGCTTTAAAAGTCGAATTTGTGCTGTCTAGACAGTAGACTCACTGAGTCCACTGGGGGACTCGCCGAGTCACCTCACAAATGTAACCAACTCTCCGAGTCAGTTCATGCACTCGACGAGTTGGTGCCCCTGACAGCAGTTTTTCGAGTTTTAAAGTTGGAATTGGACTAGGATCATTACCCTAAACTGTTTTTGAACTTATAAACCTCTTTTTGATGTGGTAATGATCATGCTTATCCAATTTATAAGATAATTGTCAAAGTTTCATGTTTTGTATTAGTTTATATGGTTAGGCTAATTACATGAATTTTTTTTTATATGAATTGTCCTGTTCTTATGAGTTTAATTTAGATCATTGACAAATTGTTTGATTTTGTAAGTTACATTAGTTGATCTAAATGTTTTTGATTAATTCCATAACTTGTCCTCAATTTATGGGAAAATGAAAAGTTTTCTTTTAGTGAGATCATTAAACTTATAGGGTATGAACTTGAAGAGTGTTTTTCCATAAATGTTTTTATGAACTCCATAACTTGTCATCAAGTTATGGATTTTCAAGAGTCTTTTCATTAAAACCTATATTAAACTCATAAGTTATGGATTCCAAAAGTTTTTGAATAGTTCAAAACGTGCCCTTAAGTTTTGGAATTTGTAAATGCAAAGTCTAACTTTTGAAACATTTAATTCCAAACCTTAGAATTCTAATGTTTAAAATTCTACCCTTATACTATTATAATATTATAGGTTTAATATCTATATATATGTATAAGAAAAAAGTCAGTCTTACCGTTAGTAGGCCTCATTCACGAAGCCGGTCTACAAGGGCGGTATAAGGTTAGTGCCTATAAAATGGTAGTTTAATGGGTGTCCACTCTCACCCACCGCTTCCTTGACTGGTGGAGGGTCGTTAGCCGAACGGGTAGGATAGGACTCTAATTCTCCCTTCATTAAAAGTATAATGATAAATATAAAGTAACTAAACACTTATAAATTCCCAAATCTTACTTACTTAGGAAAATGTGAATATGGTGCTAACCCATGAAATTGCACTTTGCACCTTTTTTAAGTCGTTAGTGAAGCATGTGTGGTTAACCGACTCACTAATCTGGACTGACAGTACGTGGAAAAGGATAGCTTGATGTTAATCATAGATCAATGGAGCGTGTGTGGTTAACCGACACATTGATTAGGTGGTTGTAACATTGGGTGTACCAAGCTAACTTGCATGGTTATTCACACCTTGTTTGTGATCCTCGACATCCCAGTCACAAACTTGAAGGGCACAATCGAGATTTAAACATGCCATTGAAAGTTTCAATGAATCTCAAAGGATCTAGGAATTTCAATTCACTTAAAATCCTAAAATTCTTTTTCGTTTTTCGTGATGGAAATTGGTAAATCGTGATTTACCTACCTTCAAATATTTTGCAATTGGATTACGGCATCCCTTTTCCAAATTGTAAAATATTGTGTTGCGTCCTAGCCTTAATATTTCATTTGGGTGTTATATTAAGGACTTAAATCAACTAACTTGAATTTCTCCCATTGTAGATGTCTAGTTCAGACAACTATGGTCTTCCCAAATCTTTTGGAACAAGCTTTCCTCTTAAAGATGATGTCCCGCATTTGGATCGTGGAAGTCATACTTCACTTCCTCCACCTCCTCCAATATTTCTCCCTAACCCACAAGTTCAGAGACTTGAAAAATTCAAGGTAACTCAAGCCCTACTTGCAATGAAACATCAAGATGGAAAGCCTGTATGTACTCACGTCTTGGAGATGAAGTCACAAATTGACAGGCTGAGAGTATTGGGTGTCGTTGTCTCGAGGAAGTTGGTGGTTAACTGGGTTCTTCAATCACTTCCCGAGTCATATAGTGAGTTCATTAAGGACTACTATGTGACAGACCACGACATGACCCTTATTGATCTTACCTATTTGCTTGTTGCTGCTGAATCAGCAATGATTTGGCGCACTGGAAAAGAAAATTTGATTGGAAGATCTACTCCCCAAACTTCCATGGACATTGACAATAGAAACATTGGAAGTCCAGAAAAGATTCCTCTTTCCAAGGGAAAGATAAAGGCTAAGTCTGAGATTGTCACGTGTACCATTGCCAAAGAGTCTATATGTTTCTATTACCAAGAGAAGGGGCATTGGTTGCGAAGCTGCCTGTAAAAAGGTAGAATCGAAAAGTTTGACTCTGCTTCGGGTTAGTCTATTGTCAAACTCTATTAAGTTCCTAATTGTTGATTCTTAATACATGATGTAACAAGGTTGCATTTTGATGTTTTGTAGGATCATGCAAAGGGAAGGAAGCTTAAAGGAAGAGTATGCTGAATCTGGTCGCGAATATGGATTTCAATCGCATGGTTCGATGATCGGATTTTTGAGCTGCTGCTTAGGAGTTATGATAGATTGCTAGGAAATATGTGATAACATAGTTTTCATTTGTAATTGCATTGTAAAGAAAAGTTTTTTCCGCATTTTATAAATAAATAAAATTTTGTTTTTATTTTCTTTTATTATATCTCCTTGCAATGGCATTTGTGAAAATTGATGTTTGTATGTTTCTGTGTTAGCAATATGAATTTGATTCTTTCGTTTGTGGTAGTGTCGAGTATTTGCCAAATAAGGAAAGATTCTCATCACCCAAGTTTCAATTGGACAAAAACTTGGAATCATGCAAGTTGTATTGTATGATGAATGAGAATTTTCATCTTTGGTAAATTAAGGCTAATTCCTTGTTCACATGTATATGTGAGTCAAGTGAAGGACTAGGGGATCGGGTACACTGGGTGTGCGCTGGTGAAGATCTACCACAAAGATCAATAAGACTATTCGTCATGATTTACTAAAGTTTAGTAAACATGGTTATGCTTACAAGTTTAAGTATAATTCTGAAACATTGGAAAATGTTCAATGTATGATAGAACGAATGAGAAGAATCAAATTAGGCAGAAAGATAAAAGTTTCTCCAATCTGAAAAGATGGGAGAGTACTTTAGTATCGTGTTTTATGATCATGTTAATGTTTATGGGAAAACCATATCACAGTTGATCCTCTAAAGACATCTTAGTGCATTTGTATTGCTAAGAAAAGGAATCGTGAATTGTTGAAATAGTTTAAATCAAGAAGATGAGTCATACTTCGTTCCCAAAACAAGTCTTAGAGTCATACTCCAAGATTGTAGCCTTGAGTGACATAATCTTAAGAAAGGTTTAAAAAACTTATCAAATGTAGAGTAAAAGTTTTCTACTCTTGTACATTTGAAATTGGTAAGTTGTGATGTTTTGGATAAAACAAAGACCAACTAAAGGCCAATTGTGTGAAGTGTTTGTCTTGATAAGAATCCGCAGTAACTTTTGAATATTTGTTTTGTCAAGGAATGATTCATGACAAGAGAATCTTATATGTCAAGAGGGCAGTGGGAGTCTTAAAGATCTTGGAAAAGCTTCAAGAACTAACCAAGAATAAACCTATTGTTAATCACTAGCACACGACTTGAGGTTTGTAACCTATCGTCTTAGCATATTCTTATTTCTATGCCAATTCCAGTTAAAGTTGACTATGTATGTGAGTTCTATGAGTTCTCAATTGTTTGCATAACAACTTAGAAGTAATGGTAGGCCCTTGTGCTGCCAAGTGGAAAGAAATTAAGATTGAACAAGTTCAGTTCATATATTTTGGATATGTCACTAACCTTGTCTTGTGATTATGGTCATGACAAATTCACATGGATAGGAACACATATACCATAAAATCTAAGTGTCATAAGGTTTCTCTCCGCTTCAAGAAAATGATCGTGAGGAAACGCTTTCGCTAAGTAGATTTTAAGGAGATAGAAATTGTGATATTTGCATTCTCAAATTCGATTATGATTACGACATCCCTCTTCATAATTCGAATTGTGAGAAATGGAAAAGGTCTAAACATTTCAGACTTATGGTTGTAAGTTCTAAAATTGTTAAGACACACATGTGAGCTATCTGAGGAAAGGTGTATGATTTTGAGAAGCCTAGATAAGGTCTTATCGAAGCATCAGAAATCTGAAATTTGGTAATGAAAGTCAATAAGTATTGATTTCTAGAAGTCCAACTGATTTCTAAATACATGTCAAAGCTAGTGGGAGCATAAGTGTTATGCTAATAATAATTATTATGCTAGTGGGAGCATAATTATTATGGTAAGTGTTGCAAGTTAGCAATGTTAATTATAGAAAACAAAGGTTTCAAGTCGCAGGGTTTAAAAAGTTGTTTTGCTATAATTAAGGGAGAGGAATTTATACTTCATTTCAATTCTAAAAGCTTAGATTGAGATTTTAATCAAACTTCGTCAAATATATATGAATGTTATGTTGGAATGGTTCAACATAAGGAAATTCTATATATGGAAATGTTAATTGTGTTCTCAAATTTGATTATGATTACGACATCCCTCTTCATAATCAAAATTATGAGAACATGGCAAATAGAAATATTATAGCAAAAGACTGATTGAGTATCATGTCTTTATGTTAGACATTATGAATCGTGTCCCATATACTTCGGGTATAGGATCAATTCATATACTATAATATTCTCGTATTCTAATTTTCCGAATGCCTAGGGCATTTAGAGGGAAAAAGGAATAGAACCGAATATGACTAAAGTGGTTAAACAACTGTTAAGGACAATCTAAGGCTCGCCAAAGATTGGTCGCTTAAGGACAGTTGGAAGTATAGTAATGGATGAACCATATTGACATTATTATGAATAGACAGGAGTCTATTAATAATGAGTTGTCATATGGAAAATATGGAATGTTTTCATATTGGGAGTTGAAGAATAGATGAAAAAGTTAGAAACTTTTATGCAAGAAGGATGTTCAAAGGAATGTACTTTGAATTTACGACTTCATTTCCATGGAATTGTCTTGTAAAAATCTCCAAAGTAATATTTTGTAATATCATTGGTCAAGTCTCTGTGACTTTGGGCACCTAGACATTACAAAAGAATCATTGCATGATAGTTTAGAATCTAACACTTTCTAGCAGTGACAAGAATTTGAAATTGTTACACTTGCAATAAGGATTTGGAATTTTGAAATGAGCATCATTGAAATGTTTTTCAATTGATCTATTTCACAAAGTAAGGACCATATGTAACACCGTAAATTTTCAAACAAATTTATCATTTTTAATTTCATATAAATGACATCAACACTTTTTACAAAATCTCAATATATCAATTGTCAAAACACGTGTTCACAGATATTTGAATAAAATCCAGGATCCTCAAAGCATAACTCTTTCTCTGGTGTGTACAATCAAGCCAGCACCTTCCGGCGATCCTAAGAGAACCTGAAATACATATCACATAACACGGTAAGCACGAAGCTTAGTGAGTTCCCCAAAATACCACATACAACACATACGCCACTCGAGGCTACAGTACGACCCTCCGGTCGATGTGTCTCAGCGGGACACTCCAGTCCCGTAGCTCGTTGGATTCTCTGGTCCGGTCATAGCTTGTTGGACCCTTCGGTTCGGTCTGTATCGTTGGACCCTTCGGTCCGGTCTATATCGTTGGACCCTTCGGTCCGGTCTATAACGTTGGACCCTTCGATCCGTTCTATAACGTTGGACCCTCCGGTCCGGTCTATACAACACATATCATACATATATCACAATGCACATAATCTCATACATACACATAGCACACAAGACCCTCCGGTCTACACATATATACCACTCTAGGTAATGTATAGTGAGAAGACTCACCTCGGATGGCGAACAGATCCTATAAATGCTGCTGCTATACTCCGGCTTCTATCACTAAGCCAAACCCACAAATAACCCCATTAGGATATAAGACAAACCTTCACCTTATTAGGTCTAAATATGGTCCACCAATCCGGTCCATAAATAATCCAAGCCCAATGGGCCCACCAAGGCCCAATACCAAATGGGTTCACAAAAAGTCCTCTAATGGCCCAACTATGGAAAATTGGGCCCAAACCCTCACATGGGCCTTAACCTAAACCCATCTAAATATTCTAGTCTACATGACTGCTCTTGGATGGCTCATCGATGACCCAAACACCAAAGCCCAATAAAAAGGCCCAACTCAAGGCCTAAGCAAAATTAGGGTTTTCACATAAAATGACAATTAGGGTTAAGTGTTCTCAGTTAACCCGTTAAGGACTTAGCCCATTAAGTCCATTATTCCACTAATCCATCATACAACTGAATCGGCATGAGTCATAACTTCAGTCCACTAGTCCAAACGTGGGTCCTAATACGCCCAAACCAACAGACCCAAAATTAGGGTTTATAGTCCAATAACCATCCAACAAGCCCAGATCAAGCATTTGGGCAGATTAGGGTTCACTATGCCAAGCACCACCCACTACCACCTCAGGTAGTGGTGGTCAGCGGCGGCCACCACCTCACGGTGGTGGTGGTGGGTTTTCCGGCCACAAAACACGCATACAGTCTCCAAAATGCCGGAAACAATGAAAACACTAAAACATACACCCATTACCATGCCCACAGCCACCACCCATGGCGGCTGGTGGTGGCGGAGGGTGGCAGAAAACAATAGTGGATGGCAGCCACCACCTGACGGTGGTGGTGGCGGCAGATTCTTTTGAATTCCAGCCGTGCAAACCCACGAGTACACATAGATACGATCCGAACACACAAACACATCCAACAAAGCCTCAAAGGCGGCAGACGACAAATAAAGGCGTAAAAGCGGCGGCCTAAGGCCACCGGCGACCCCAACCACTGTGTCCGACATGCTTTCACAACCAGAACAAAAGAGAGAGGAGGTGAGTGGCGTTTAGACTTACCGACAGCTTCCTCTTCGCACATGCCCAACACAGCGACGAATCAAAGTTTCACACTCGGTCTCGGTGGTTCTCCGGTTACGCACAACACCTCCGGCAGCAGGCGTCTCGATGGCGTCATTCGTCGGCACTGAAGCGGCGGCGACGGCTCTTGGCATAGCAACGGCGGCAGATGGCACTCCCATGGTGGCGGCTGAAGTATCGTGCCCTAGGGTTAGGGTATTCAATGTACCAGGGCGATGAACAAGCATCGAGTATAACCCGCGTCCTCCCTTCAAACTTTTGAACTTGTACAAGATCAGCCCCTCCTCACTAGATCTTCTTTAACTTTAATCCAGAATTTCCGTTTTAACCCCTCATTCCCTAAATTCATTACCATTTAGGTCCAAAACTTACCAAATACACCCTGACTTCTGAAACCCTTTTCAACTTAAATCCCGAACTTACACATTTAACCCCCAAAATCCAAAATTATATAAATTGGCTCCCCAATACCAACACCCCGCTAAATAATATTTATTTTAGGGCTATTATTCATTAATATATCTTTATCTACTTATTTATTTAATTAAATGGGATGTTACAATTCTCCCCCACTTAACTTCAATTTCGTCCTCGAAATCTTTCCTTACCATCCCCTACACACACGACAACTCGAACGACATGGCCACAAGCCCGAGCATAAACCCAACCGTCCAATCCGACAGAGCTATCTCAACCAACCACATGACCAAGCAACCACTATGTTCGCTTTACTCTAAGCTATATCACAACTGCTCCGTAGTCACGCCCCATTTCCGATCTCTGTCGTCTAATACCCACTAACTCCATGCGTGTTGCGGTCCTGCTCAACCCAAACGAACCACCCCTCCCAGGTCTAGATCATCAGATGCAAACCATAACCACTCAAAATGAAATCCATTAGTAATCTAGAATCTCAACTCATCTATCCTATACGCAAATAGGGCCAAACCCCAACTCATGAGTCTTATTCGACAGCATAATTAGAATAACTCATATCCAATCTGATACTCAACCTACGACCCGTGATCTGCGAATCTACGCGTACATTACTCTCAAATTCGTTCCGAATTACGACAACCTCTTCCCAATTCGAGATATAACGGATCCCGACCATCATGGAGACCCCAGTATCGCTCCTGGTCCGGCCACCAGGTTCCCAACGACTCAGTCGTCAAGGCTACTTAAGCCTAAGAACTCCTCTGTGTCATGCTCTGACTAGGGAATACTACGGATTCCCGTAGTCTTACGATACTCTCACACTGGCTCGTGAATGCTACAGCTCCCTGCAGGCTAACATCACTTACTCACTCATCCTTGAATGCTACGGCTCCCCGCAGGCTTACATCACTTACTCACTCACTCGTGAATGTTACGGCTCCCCGTAGGCTTACATCACTTACTCACCCACTCATAAATGCTACGGCTCCCCGCAGGCTTACATCACTCTCTCACTCGCCATGGGCTCTCCCCATGGTTTTTCCCTGATATTACAAAGTGATTACTCTCACCTGGATCCTTCCACTCTCTTACCACCCCACAATTTCACTATTAGGCCATTACCATATTGCGCTCATTGAACTCATGCTCCGTGCTCCATCATGGACAGGTGCACCCACCCTTTCCTGACGACAATTGTCGCAACAACGCACTTTCTCTCGATACAATTCACATTCCTGAACCATCCCTGACCGATGACAATTAGTTGATGGGTTCCCACTGGAACAATAGCCATTCGATACTCCACCTATCATATCATAAACTCGAGTCTCAAAATAATCCAACAACTTAGGGCATCATACTCGGACACCCCGATACACAATCACAGAATCTCACAGTGACTAGCTACAACCATTTATCTTCTTCTCGCACAACTCATAACCTCGGAATACTCTACTTACAAGTTAAAACACGGAGAAATCGTCAAGGACTGAGACACGTTAACGATCATCCGAAACCCCATCCTATTACTGATCAAAACCCATGCGAAGCTACTCATAATAACTCTGAAACTAATTGACAAATCAAGTGCTGCTCCTCCCGGAGTGTAGATACAATCTATACATCAAACTACCAAATCTCAACAATCGAAACTGGACCTCGACGAACCAACCGCCTCGAACTCAACCATTGCAACCCTGAAGAGTCCTTGACCACAATAAGATCCCTGAATAACGGCTACTCGCCGTGGATACACTCGTTCTTTCCTAGACATGTACCACATGCTCTATCTCGCTCTGTACCTCGTCTTGAGCACCAATAACCCTGGTCTCAGGAATCCGCATCGCAGGTCTCTATATCTAGTTCTCTAACCACTCTTGAACAAATCTCCGATCTCCTCAAAGAGTATCCGGTTCTCCCCCACTCAGGGTTCGAACCCTCACCAATTAGTTTACCAATAATCTATACCACTGACAACCTGCTCATGCTATAACCTTACTTCGCGGCAGACGTACTGCCCAGATACTCCGATGAAAGATCGTAACCAAAGCTACTCCACTGGTCTCACCCCCCAACCTCGAAAACCGAAAATCCCAATACTTATCCGGTTTCCCACATGAACAGAAATAGCACTACTCAGGTCACAGAAAATGACATCTCCACTATCGGCCGGTCGCTCAGCCCAGATCGTATTCTCCCATAACGCACCGTCCCTACTCATCCCTGAGTCTTGCGACTCCAACTGGCATCTCACCAACAATCCCTCGGAGCTAACTCGATTTCCCTCTCAAGGGATGTTCCACTAAAACTCGTTCATCATGGCCCTCTGGCCCCATACTCTTTCACATCTGATCTCAGTCTAGACAATCACCACGGAATAACCGGTAAAACCAGAAGCACTAACCGCCACGTGTCATGGTATTCAAACCATGTGACCACCTCTCGATCTGCTATGAATCATGGTACCCGAACCATGTTATCTCCTCTTAATCTTCTACGAATCACCGTGTTCTCTTTTCTCAATCCGCCTCAAATCATGGTGCTCGAACCATGACATCACCTCTCGATCTGCTACAAATCATGGTACCCGAACCATGACATCACCTCTCGATCTGCTACAAATCATGGTACTCGAACCACGACATCACCTCTCGATTTGCTACAAATCATGGTACTTGAACCATGACATCACCTCTCGATCTGCTACAAATCATGGTACTCGAACCATGACATCACCTCTTGATCTGCTACAAATCATGGTACTCGAACCATGACATCACCTCTCGATCTGCTACAAATCATGGTACTCGAACCATGACATCACCTCTCGATCTGCTACAAATCATGGTACTCGAACCATGACATCACCTCTCGATCTGCTACAAATCATGGTACTCGAACCATGACATCACCTCTCGATCTGCTACTTAGATCCTCCGGTATACTCCCTACATCGAGTATGGGTCCTCTGCTTTCAGTAGTACGGGCCCATACTACCTGCCACATCTACCCATACTCTCTACACGGACCATCCCAGAGTCCCTAAGTAGCTGTTCAACCTTCACAATCACCAATCCCGACACACGTGATCGCTTCCCAACGAAATGCTCTACTCTGTCAACGTACTCATCTAACTAAGGTCACTTCCTAGGCTCCTCCTAGGTTCTCACACTTCTCCGCCATCAGCTGCTGAGAAACTCCTTATGGTGCCAGTCATCTACCTCCTGAATATCGTCACATTCACTTGGTAGTTGACTCCCACCATCGGGAGTTCCACAAAGCACGAAGCAAGCAGCATTCGAGCATCGAATAAACACGCAAAACCCACTCTAGGTGATAACTCCACTTGCTCTACTCATACTCAAAAGATATCACCGAACTCAGCAACTCTACCCCTCGTGGGTAGCTAACTACTCTCTCAGTAGGTCCCACAAATGCTCATCTAGGTATCTCTCCTAGATTACTCCTCTACTCAAATCCCTCTCTAAAAGGATTCCTGCTGGATACTCCTACTCAGTACATACTCGAAAGCTCATCACAGATAACAGCAACTCCTAGGCTAAGGCATCACAAATCAGGCCACTCTAGTCCTAAAATATGAAATACCTAGGCAATCTCTAGCATGCATAATACCTCATAACATATCTCATAATACAAAAGTAAGGTTATTTTGGGAAATCACCGTTCGGGCTCTGGCTGATTGTACACACTGCTATTCCTTGTTTTCTCTTAGAAACTCTTGTTCACTCTAGGAAAAATCATTTCTTTGAAAAATTTTCTCAAATCCTCAGTTTGCGTCTAGATTTACCCGAAGGTGCATCCGAATCCCTCAAACCAAGGCTCTGATACCAACTTGTAACACCGTAAATTTTCAAACAAATTTATCATTTTTAATTTCATATAAATGACATCAACACTTTTTACAAAATCTCAATATATCAATTGTCAAAACACGTGTTCACAATTATTTGAATAAAATCCAGGATCCTCAAAGCATAACTCTTTCTCTGGTGTGTACAATCAAGCCAGCGCCTTCCGGCGATCCTGAGAGAACCTGAAACACATATCACATAACACGGTAAACATGAAGCTTAGTGAGTTCCCCAAAATACCACATACAACACATACGCAACTCGAGGCTACAGTACGACCCTCCGGTCGATGTGTCTCAGCGGGACACTCCAGTCCCGTAGCTCGTTGGACCCTCTGGTCCGGTCATAGCTTGTTGGACCCTTCAGTTCGGTCTGTATCGTTGGACCCTTCGGTCCGGTCTATATCGTTGGACCCTTCGGTCCGATCTATAACGTTGGACCCTTCGGTCCGGCCTATAACGTTGGACCCTCCGGTCCGGTCTATACAACACATATCATACATATATCACAATGCACATAATCTCATACATACACATAGCACACAAGACCCTCCGGTCTACACATAGATACCACTCTAGGTAATGTATAGTGAGAAGACTCACCTCGGATGGCGAACAGATCCTATAAATGCTGCTGCTATACTCCGGCTTCTATCACTAAGCCAAACCCATAAATAACCCCATTAGGATATAAGACAAACCTTCACCTTATTAGGTCTAAATATGGTCCACCAATCCGGTCCATAAATAATCCAAGCCCAATGGGCCCACCAAGGCCCAATACCAAATGGGTTCACAAAAAGTCCTCTAATGGCCCAACTACGGCCCAATTTTCCAAATTGGGCCCAAACCCTCACATGGGCCTTACCCTAAACCCATCTAAATATTCTAGTCTACATGACTGCTCTTGGATGGCTCATCGATGACCCAAACACCAAAGCCCAATAAAAAGGCCCAACTCAAGGCCTAAGCAAAATTAGGGTTTTCACATAAAATGACAATTAGGGTTAAGTGTTCTCACTTAACCCGTTAAGGACTTAGCCCATTAAGTCCATTATTCCACTAATCCATCATACAACTGAATCGGCATGAGTCATAACTTCAGTCCACTAGTCCAAACGTGGGTCCCAATACGCCCAAACCAACAGACCTAAAATTAGGGTTTATAGTCCAATAACCATCCAACAAGCCCAGATCAAGCATTTGGGCAGATTAGGGTTCACTATGCCAAGCACCACCCACTACCACCTCAGGTAGTGGTGGTCAGCGGCAGCCACCACCTCACGGTGGCGGTGGTGGGTTTTCCAGCCACAAAACACGCATACAATCTCCAAAATGCCGGAAACAATGAAAACACTAAAACATACACCCATCACCATGCCCAAAGCCACCACTCATGGCGGCTGGTGGTGGCAGAAAACAATAGTGGATGGCAGCCACCACCTCACGGTGGTGGTGGCGGCGGATTCTTTTGATTTCCAGTCGTGCAAACCCACGAGTACACACACAGATACGATCCGAACACACAAACACATCCAACACAGCCTCAAAGGCGGCAGACGACAAATAAATGCGTAAAAGCGGCGGCCTAAGGCCACCGGCGACCCCAACCACTGTGCCCGACGTGCTTTCACAACCAGAACAAAAGAGAGAGGAGGTGAGTGGCGTTTAGACTTACCGACAGCTTCCCCTTCGTACATGCCCAACACAGCGACGAATCAAAGTTTCACACTCGGTCTCGGTGGTTCTCCGGTTACGCATAGCACCTCCAGCAGCAGGCGTCTCGATGGCGTCATTCGTCGGCACTGAAGCGGCGGCGACGGCTCTTGGCATAGCAACGTCGGCAGATGGCACTCCCATGGTGGCGGCTGAAGTATCGTGCCCTAGGGTTAGGGTATTCAATGTAACAGGGCGATGAACAAGCATCGAGTATAACCCGCATCCTCCCTTCAAACTTTTGAACTTGTACAAGATCAGCCCCTCCTCACTAGATCTTCTTCAACTTTAATCCAGAATTTCCCTTTTAACCCCTCATTCCCTAAATTCATTACCATTTAGGTCCAAAACTTACCAAATACACCCTGACTTCTGAAACCCTTTTCAACTTAAATCCCGAACTTACACATTTAACCCCCAAAATCCAAAATTATATAAATTGGCTCCCCAATACCAACACCCCGCTAAATATTATTTATTTTAGGGCTATTATTCATTAATATATCTTTATCTACTTATTTATTTAATTAAATGGGATGTTACACCATAGACAAACATAGTGTGCATGCTTGGAGCATGGCATAACTATTGTTTAGACAAACACAGTGTCCATGCTTGGAGCATGACATAACTATTGTTTTAATTCAAGTATTAAGTTGATTATTCAAAACATTATACAATGAATAATGAGTAATCAATATGACTCAAAAGTTTTTTGGGCCATATAGGATTAGTATTATTCTTGTGTTTCACTTTGTATGTTTTGACTTCCCGAATAAATAGGTTATTCAAACCATCCACAGTCGATCATACTTTGGAAGTAGTTATTGAGGCAAGACTGTCATGAATGGGTCTGTAGAGGTGTTTTAGTCATAGCACAAGTTTGCTACAGTGTTCATGAGTGCTCCTGGAATAAGATTCGAGTATTGGATACAACCCACGCTCATTTGAATCACTTCATGGATTTTATGTCGAGTGATCATGAGACGATAATATCTTATATTCTTGAAACAGAGACATGTGAGTTCTAGTTGCGAGTCGGTTGCACATTGACATATGTAAACGCACCAGTAACTTGGTGTTATAAAACATATCGTTGTGTGTGATTTGATGAGTAAGTACAAGCGAGCATTTGAGTCGAAGTTTATCTGTTCCTTTTACCTCATGTGGATAAAAGCGATATCTGTGGGCCCCTCGATGATTTAGTGATGGCACCAGGCCTGGACTGATTTGATTTGTTCAATTAGCCAATCGTCATAAATCGAAAATCGGGAAAAAACAGATGGATAGAGAGAATGATTATAATCCATATCTCAGTCCATATGATATATAGAATGGAGGAATATATGATCCCTTATCTAATGGATGCGTCATTGACTAGGTCAGAGTTCGACAACGGCTTTTAAGAGCTACGATTGCTAGTCAGGTTGCGGAGTCGTACTTGCAATAATAGTTATTAGACTTATCCAAGTGGGAGACTGTTAGATTAGTGTCTAAGTCCATAACTATAATTGGTATGTACTTGACCCGCGAGTTGCATGGTCCATTTGGGTTGCATATCACTAGGACAATTTGATAGGATGGACTTTTGAGAAGAGGTTATTTATGATTTGTTAATATATTATAAGCTCTAATATATTAATATGAAATCATATTATTTAATTGGTATTGATCAAGAATTAATTTGGAATTAATTTTGTGATCACAAGAGACTAATTAAATATACGGGGTTGATTGGTAAATCATTCATTCTTATGGTGTGGGCCAATAATCCATGATTCCTTAGGTTAGGCTAAACCCATGTGACAACCCATGGATGATCCATGGAGGTTTAAACCCATGGATCCTAAGGAATATGGAAGGTCATGGCCATTAAGGCTTACATGGTGTAACCCTAATCTTGTCACACTATATAAGAAGCCTCATGGCTACTAAAATGACACTTAAGTTGAATATTAGAGGGCTGGCCGATTTTGGTGCATGAAGATACTCTCTCAAAATTCTCTTTTGTCCAAAGGTGCAACACTTGGGGCACTAAGTTCTTAAAGGTCCAAGGCTTCCAACTATAACAAAAGGCATGTCATCTAACTAGAATTTGTAGTAAAGATACTGCATTGTATGCTAGTTAGGATGATCCTTTGGAAATATAAAAGTTTGCATGTATATTAGAGAAAACATAGATCCAAAGCATATAGGGTTGCATGTACACCATAGGCGTGTTAGAATGCTCAAAACCCAACAGTCCATACCTTAGATGCTTGGAAGATCCTGAAGCTGCAGAAGTCTTAAAGGACATACATGAAGGAGATTGTGGCAATCACACCGGGGGCAGATCCTTATACTCCAAAATACTAAGAACAGGATACTACTAGCTAACCATGAAGAAAGATTCCTTTCTACATGCTCAAAAGTGTGATGCTTTCCAAAGACACAACAACATCCTACATCAACCCGCAGAACCTCTACATCATATTATCTCCCCATGGCCATTCATGAAATGGAGGATGGATATAGTAGGAAAATTACCAGTGGCCCCAAGAGGAAAAGTCTTCATGCGGGTGATGATTGATTACTTCCCCAAATGGATCGAAGCTGAAGCCTTCATTCAGGTAAGAGACAAAGAGGTAGTATCATTTATTAAACGTAATATCTTGACCATGTTCGGGATCCCTGCTGAAATCATATACAACAATGGATCCCAATTTATAAGCAAAAGGACAAGAGAATTTTGCACAAGTTGGGGAATCAAAATGATAATGTTCACTCCTATTCATCCCCAAGCTAATAGTCAAGCGGAATCTAGCAACAAAATCATAGTAAACAATTTGAAGAAAAGGTTGGACAAAAAGAAGGGAAGATGGGCAGAAGAGCTTCCTTTCGTTTTGTGGGCAGATAGGACCACTTCAAAAGTGGCCACATGTCAGACCCCCTATTCTTTGGTGTTTAGGATAGAAGCAGTAATCCCTACTGAAGTAGTGATCCCGACGACAAGATACTTGCTTCAAGACCAAGAGAATAACGACATGATCCTAGCACAGGATCTTGACACTATTGACGAGCTTAGGGATCTTTCCAAAATACACATTGCTAATCATCAACAAAGAATCAGCAAAGTTTACAATAGGAACATAAGAGTCATAAGGTTTCAAATAGGAGACTTGGTATTAAGGAAAACATTCCAAAACACCAAGGATCCTAGTGCATGAAAATTAGCTCCTAAATGGGTAGGACCATATCTTATATATGCTGAAGCAGGAAAAGGAGCATATTGGCTAGCAACACTCGAAGGAGACGTTATGCTAAGATCCTGGAATGCTATACACCTCAAAGCATACTACATGTAAGTAGGGTCGACTGATCCATAACAAAACCAAGGTACATATGTTCTTTACCTTAAAATTTTCATCGTTACTTATTTTCTCCTCGAATAAATTACTAACTTAAGCATCGGAGGGGCGTTGGATAAACTAACGCCCACCCCTAGCTAACGTTTTCTATGCAGAACAATGTACAGTTAAGGGTCCTCAATATTGAAGATTCGTAAACATAAGGATCCTCAAGGTTAAAGACCCTGAAACATAAGGATCTTGACACATGAAGATCTTAACGCCATATTACTTGATAAACTCCGTTATATTTAACAATGTAATCTTTAAACTATCATATACACAAGCTAGAGATTGATCATCTCTCCTACGCTTAAGGGTACTTAATCCCCTCTAAGGTTTAAATAGCTAATTACCTCTTTCAGACGAACTAAGGTTTATACACCTCGATTGGACGCTTGATATCTGACTGTGGGATACGGGTAAGGGGATCATTTCACGATTCAGTGGCTTGGAAACCCTCTTATCTTTGAACATAAGTTGAAATCCTTAAGGTTTATAACATTTTCATGTTATCCAAAAATCAGGATCCTACCCTAGTGATTACTCAAGGTTTATAACATTTTCATGTTATCAAAGATTGGGATCTTGCCCCAGAAACTACATAAGATCTATAACATCTTCATGTTCTCACACGTGGGGAATTTGTCCCAAAGAATACAATCGAATCATAACATTTTCATGTTATCATAAGTAAAGATCTTTCCCATGAGTTATATCACAAGTCGGGATCCTCCCCGCTATATAACATAAACATGTTATCCATCGAACCTACGGTGTTACACAAGAATTTTGTCAAAATCTATAACTTATACAGGTTATCGTAAGGAGAAATTTCCCATATGTGGTCTGAGATCCTCATCTTCAAGGATCTTCGACAGTAAGGATCCTTTCCCTTAAGGATCCTCATCAACCCTCATTGGTAAAGAGCCTCATTATTAGCAGTGAACCGAAGTTCTCTCCTAAGCTGAGATTTATCATCAGCAAATTTCAAAGCGTAAGAAAAAACTTGGAGATAATCAGGTTCCATCTATCCTTATTCTCAAAGAGCTTTAGATAAAGTTTAAGGATCATGAAATTTCCAGGGTCCTAAACTAAAATCATCTAATTACCAAATTTCAAATATGCCAGAAATGACCTGCTAAAGAAATTCTGTTTCAGGATTACTTGCAGGAACCGAGCTTTCCAAGATCCTAATTATTTAAGGATTTTAATATCATAACAGTCGTGCAGAAAAATCATGAGAGGGATATAAAAGGAAGATGCTACCATGTCATTCAAAAGAAGAAAGGGTTGCATATCAACCCAGCCAAAAGGTTAATTGTCTTACATCACTGACAAAAACAAAAACTATTCAAACCAATTTTTTGAAGGCCTAGACCTTAGTCTGGTCATCATTGGCCACGTACTTCTTCTCCCCTCCTTCGGTCAACAACAACATAGGATCCTAATTGGCGAAAAAAGGCTTATCGATCAGTTTAGCAAATTCCTCGCGCCATCCGTCCACGTCCCGGGAACTTGCATTTTCCACATCATCAGCCAGCTTAATCTTAGCATGCAGAATAGCTATCGCAACGCTTGTCTTTGCATCAGCAATCACCTCCTCGAGATTCGCGAGATGCTCTTCCTCCTTTTCGACTTTTTGTTTACTCAACAACTCCATCCTCTGGAGAAGATCCTCATTGGTGACTGTTGAGAGAAAAACTTAGAGACACACTTGAACAAACGTTAGAACAAGTAGTATTGCGGAATAGTTAATCTCGAAGGATCTAAAAGCTCAACAATAATATTAATAAGTTAGAGAGTTAGTTACGGAAAAGTAAAGTAATAGAAATGACAGCAATGATTATATCAAGTATACACTTAAGTTGATTCATAACATGGAATGCATTCAAACCAAGTTAATAAGGAAGATCAAACTTAGTGATTAAGTCACAGAAGACTTGCTCCGGAGAGAGGTTATAATCAGTTATGGTCTAGTAAGAATTGAGAGTAAGAAGTGATGCGTAGATAGAGGGATAGAAAAGATAACTTCAGAGAAATGTATTCAGAATAGATAGATACGTGTTTTTTTTAATACAAAGAGAATGAGCTCTATTTATAGAGACTTCATAACCTAAGTTCAGGAAAGTTGGTTGCACCTAAGGATCTTTCTTCATAACCTTCGGTAGGCATCGGTGCAGGATCGAGAGGTAGTAGATCAAACTTCTTGGCAATAGTGGGATAGATGTCTGCGTCGATTTTGGCAAAATCGCAGACAGTTTCCTTCAAAAAGGTATTGGCCCTTTCAAGCGCAATCTTCATTTTCGGGTGCTTTTCTGACTTGTTCTGAAACACCTTAGCAATGAGAAAGACTTCTTCTGGATTCATGCAAGGGAAGTTAGCTTGGGTGCGGACGTAGTCATGTTCTCTTCTGGTAAGGGTGTACTGGATGAAGTCAGCCTTCATGAACTTCCGAAGTTTGTAGTTCTTGACTGCGGATGGTCTATCGTTAGACCATATTTTCTCAATGGGAGAGGCATCCTTAGCATAGAAAAGACTAAGTCTCTCGAATTCCATTGGCAGTCTCTTGTGGTCTGGAAGGCTGCGGTCGAATGGCTCGAAAACTATGAAGTACTTAGCATTTGGGGAGATTGGAACATCAGTAGCCATCCGAAGGAGGTTCAGCATATGTGAGGTGAGGTCTGTAATCTTCATCCAGCAGTCTGCGGTGAGGTTTGATCCAAGAGTTGATCAAGGATTCGTCCATGATCGTGTCAAAACCGCATTCTCTCCATATTAGCTCAGCCAGTTTGGCTGCCTTCCAATCTTTCTTCCTTTGGGTGGTGGCAGGAGAGTCAGTTGAGCTTGGAGAGGACATATGCTCCACCAGATTTTTAAAGTGAGGAGGGGTCTCTGGCTTGTTAGGAGTGTTCTCCTTTTGTGGTGAAGTATGAGGAGGTGGAGTATGGTGAGATGGTTGCGGTGAGGGTTGCGGTGTACGAATTTTTTCTGTGATGATGGGGGGGGGGGGGGGGGCTCTGATGTTGAGAGATTGATTGATCGAAGTGATGGACTTCTTCTTCTTCACTTCCCCCTCTTGAGGAATGCAACGGAGGAGCTTCCTCAAGCCATTGTTTAAGGCCATCAACCTTGGCATAAACTTCTTGAAATTAAGCTTTGAGGGCTTCTGCCAATTGTTGATTGTTGGGGATGGAGGGGTTGAAGAGCAGCCTGTGAATCTCTTTGGTGAGTTGAAAGATTTCAGGACCGTGGAAGTTGGAGGACAGGGATCGTTGCAGTCTGTTTATGGTGGCTTGAAGAACTGAGATAGTGGACTCATACGCAGTGTGAGTCTCATCTATCAGTTTTTGAGACTGAGTGGCTTGATCCGCAATGGCTGCTTGGAGATCTTTCTTGATTGAGGTCACCTCAGAGATGAGGCGTTCCGCAGCAGCCATAAAGTCCTTGTGATCTGCTTTGCGGTTGTTGTCAAGGGACCGGATCCCCATTTCAACTTTGAGAGAAATTCTCTCAGCAGCCAAGCGCTCACGCGTTTCCAAGCGCTCTATTCGTTCGATCAGAGACTGCAGCCCTGGAGTGTCTTCTGGTTCCGGTTGAGTTGGCTTGACCACAGCTAAGATTTGATCGACTTTTGCTTGTAAGCTCAGAAACTCCTTTCTCGTGACCACATTCTTCTTCTTTTTCTTCTTTTCTTTGGGTTTAGAAGTTGAATGGTGAGAGCCACTGGATTCCTCATCTTTATCGAACATCATGAGGTCATCATCAGAAGGGCTGGGCTTATTTACCTCCTGAATGTCTTCATCATCAAGACCGAAGGTGGGAGCAGAACTGACCTCTATTGCGGTTCCTTCGTCTTGTGATTGATGAACTGTTGGAGTTGGAATTGGATTTGGAGTTGAAGTTACTCTGGAGGTACCTGCACCTTCACCAGTTGCTTGAGCTTTGAGGACTGTCTCAATCATCTCGGTCATCCAGTCTTGAACTTTGAGAATGGTGGCTACGGTATTGGCATTATCTATTGCATCTGCCCAATACTTAGCCACTGACTAGATTTCTTGCTCCTTCTGTTGCTGTTGCTTGATCTATTGCTCCTTGCGGGCTTGGAATGCCCTTCTGAAAGCGACATATTTCTTTATTTCTGACTCGGTTACCGGAGTGTAGCGTAACCATGAGTCGTTTGATTCATCGCCGTCAAATCCATGAAATCGCACCGAAGTGTCCTTCGGCTCCACGGATCCTTGCACGCTTGTGCTCACCGTGCCTAAACCACCTGCTGCGGATGTAAGCAGAGTAGGATTTCCTGAGCTTCCTTGGTCTCCTTGACTCGTGGTCAAGTTTGGCCTCGGCTCAGTTCTGGCATGGGCGGAAGAAGTGCCCTGCGGTTGGGAAGGTGTTTGTAGTGTATGGGTGACATTCAAAAGGATGGAGTGCAACTCCTCAGGGGAAAAGAAATGCAGTCGGGAAGCCCTGGAGACCTTAGGGCGTGCACCAGTGTCATCCTCTTGGGAGTGAACTGGGGGGAGTCTCCACGATGTTGTGAATCAGACTCATTTTCTGAGTCTGATTGGAAAATGTTGGTAGTGATGAATGGGTCTGCGGCCACCCCAAGGACTACCGGAGCCTTCTAAGAGGCTTCAGTATCGGTCCGGTCACGCATTTGGCTAGAGGTATCTGTTTTTCTTTTCTTAAGGATAGCAATTTGTTGCCTATCCTCATCAGAATCACTATCAGGTGTGGTTGCGGTGGGTTTGGTTTTCCGTTTCTTGGTGGGTGCGGTTCGTTTGGGAGCATCCTTCTTGGGAGTTCTTTGTTTCTTCTTGGTGGCCAATTTCTTTCTTCTTTGAGAAAGATTGGAGAGAGTAGTGGAAGAAGGGATTGCGGTACCTTCAGGGTTAATGATTGCGGATGGGTTCTGAAGAGGCGGGGTAGGAGGGTATTGGGCAATACCTTCCGTAGCCTCAATATGGTCTGAGACATCAGCAGTCTCAAGACCCAGAGTAGAAAGAATATGGGTGGGAAGTCTTCTAATTGGTCCAAAAAGAGATTGATCAGAAGATGGATTGTACCTTTTAAGATCCTTAGTGACAAAGAAATTGATGTCACTACCCATGTCGATTCCTGCATCCGCATGAAGATCTGAGATGCAGAGTGACCAGAACCTTGCAAAGGTGAGCTCGGTTGGGTTTTCCCTTGGGTTCTCCTTGGGAATGTATTGTAGAAAGTCGTCCCATAGGATCTGCCCGTAGTTTACATCGTGTCCTGTGAATATGCTCCATACCAACTCTAGAAGCTTCAGTCCCATATTGTCTGTGCCTCCGGTTCTGCCGGATAGACTGCGGATGACGAAGTGGCAAACGAATTGCCACACCGCAGGCAATTGGTTTTTCTTGAATTCCCCAATCCCCTTAATCTTCTTCTGGTATCCCATTTGATAAAGAGCATAAGTGACGTCTGTCATGGAGGGGGTGAAAATCTTGATGGAGGGATGAACAAGGAGATTTATGGCAGAAAGAAACTTTTCCTTGGACAGAATGACCAAAGAATCATTAACTAGGTTAAGATGAACGTCTTGGGGGTTTTCGGTTGGGCGATAAGCAGAGAATGCACATTTGAAAAGGGTTGAGATTGGGACAACATCTGTGAAAGCATCAAAGGGGCCAAACAGGGGGTGATTCTTCAAGAACTTGATCATCAGCTTGATCGGGGCATTGTAGGAGGGATGATCTTCGAACACTGCTCTGAAGTTGCTTGACGCGATCGTGGGTGTGAGTTGTCGTGAAGCAGATTCTGAACCAGTGGGGTTCACTGATCCAGATGCCTTTGACTGTTTCTTGGAGACACCAGATTTCACCATTGTTGAAGATTGAGAGAATGAGTAGAGAAACAGAGTTCTTGAAGGATTTGAGAGAAAAGATTCAATGTTTAGAAAGTGTAAAGTGATTTTGGGGAAGACGAAGGGTTTATATAGGTGGTGAATTGGAACGGTAACTGTTTTTACCCTAGGTAAAAAGAAAGGATAATGTAAATGGTCGTTTGGGGGGAATCTTTTGAATTGGCAAATAAATCTCAGCCACATAATTATGAAACGGTTTAAAAAGGTTTTTGAGATTTTACCAAAAAGGGATTTGCATTTAATGAAATGTCAGACGTGCATCAACACGTCAGGTGATAGAGTGGTGAGGGGAAAGGAAGTTGTAACGGATGGGACGTTCTGGGTAAGCGGAAAAGACAAATTAAGGATGTGATTATGGAAAAACGTTCTTTTTGTCATCATACCTAAAAATAGGTCTGACACAAGGTTTATTCAGAAAGAGAATGAGACAGTTTCTCAAGGGAATGTTTTTTTTGTTATTTAATATTTTATTTAATGAAGGATCATTAAATAGCACACAAAGATTCAAGGGTAGATGAAACAGTTGAGAAATTATCAACGTGATTGCGGATGGAAACTTTATTGCGGATGACCAGGTGTCATTGCGGATGAACAAATGTCGTTGCGGATGGGTATATTTATGAATGTAGTAGAAGAAACTGAGGAGAGCAGTTGTACAAAAGGTTAGTAATAACAAACACTAAGGACCCATGAAAAATAAGTATGATATATGGTTGCGGTACCTAGACTGCGGTACCAAAACCATCTATCATAAGTAACTTTCAGTTAGAACCGCAACGGAGACCAAGGATGGTCTGCGGTATCTATCAATTCAAGAAGAATTGCGGGTCGGGATTCGTCATTCCTAACATTTGCAGGAGGGTGTTAAGTTTTGTGGAGTCAAGCGCTTTTGTGAACACATCAGCAATATCTTCATGAGTATGGACAAAGATGAGTTCAATGTTACCTTTCAAGATGTGGTCTTTGATGAAATGATACCGTAGTTCAATATACTTAGTCTTTGAGTGCTGAATAGGATTATGAGAAATAGCAATAGCACTTTCAGAGTCACAATATATTTGTATCCGCAACATTCTGTATCCGTAGTCCATAAGTTGTGTCTTCATCCATAGGACTTGTGAACAACAGCTGGCTGCGGCCACATATTCAGCTTCTGCGGTAGACAGAGATACACAACTTTGTTTCCTTGAAGACCTGCTGACGAGTCTTCCACCCAAAAATTGACATCCTCCTGAGGTACTTTTGTGGTCTAATCTGCATCCGGCGTGATCCGCATCTGTGAAAGCTTGCAAGCTGAAGTCATTGCCTGCGGGGTACCACAGACCAAGAGATTTGCTTCCTTTCAGGTACCGTAGTATCTGTTTGGTTGCGGTCATATGTGACACTTTCGGGTCAGCCTGATACCTTGCACATACACCAGTTGCAAAGACAATGTCTGGTCGGCTTGTGGTGAGGTACATTAGAGAGCCAATGATACCTCTATAAGTCTTGTGATCCACAAGTTCTCCTGAAGGATCAGCAGAGATCTTATAACCGAAGGCCATGGGGACCTTAGCCGAAGAACAATTGTCCATTGAATATTTCTTTAACAGTTCGGTGGTGTATTTCTCTTGATGAATGAATATCCCTTGCGGAACTTGTTTCACTTGAAGCCCTAGAAAGAAGTTAATCTCTCTATTCATGCTCATTTTGAACTTGTTGGTCATGAGCTTAGCAAATTCATTCACCATTTCTTGATCAGTTGATCCAAAGATGATGTCTTCCACATATAATTGAACGAGCATAAGGTGGTTACCATTTGCTTTTCTAAATAACGTGGGGTCTGTTGGATTAATGTCTAAGTCCATAACTATATTTGGTATGTACTTGACCCGACCCGGCATGGTCCATTTGGGTTGCACTTCACCGGCACAATTTATATTGATAGTCTTTTGAGAATAGTATATTTATAATTTATATTAATATATTATAAGTTCTAATATATTAATATGGAATCATATTATTTAATTAGTATTGATCAAGAATTAATTTAGAATTAATTAAGTGATCAAAAAGAACTAATTAAATATGGACTCTTATATATATGGAATGGGCCAAGTTCATTTAGGTTGGGCTAAGCTTTCATGGATGGTCCATGGAGCTTTTAACCCATGGATCCTATGTAAATGAAAGGTCATGGGTATTAGGGTTTACATGGATGTAACCCTAATCCTCCATAATATATAAAAGGGTCCTTGGCTCACAAAATTGGCACAAGTGTGTGAAAATAAGAGTGGGCCGATTTTAGTGTGCATACATATTCTCTAAAGTTCTTCCAAGGTATTTTGGTGATTTGTGATTCCATTTGAGGCTTCCACACTATTGGGGCTAAGCTCTTAAAGCTTGAAGACATCAAGCTACATCAAAAGGTATGTCATCTAACTAGAACTTTGTAGTATAGGTGCTTCATAATATCCTAGTTAGGATGAAACCTTGGAATAGTTAATATTTGCATGTATAATAGAGAAAACATAGATCCAAGGTTTATAGGGTTGCATGTACACCATAGGAGTGTTAGAATCCTCAAATCCCAACAGTGGTATCAGAGACATGGGTTGTTTTCTGTTATATTGATGCAAATGTTTTATTTTCAAGTTGGAAAAAAAAGGAAAAAAAATATGACGTTTGTCAAATTTTAAGATAATTACTTGTTTTGTGAAAAACGAATTATTTGTAAAATTTGAATCATTTGTTATATGAGTTGAATTAGGTCAAATTTAATAAAAGATAAAATGATATGATTATTTTATTAGTTTTAAAAGTTTGATCTAAATGTTTTAAGGAGTTACAAATTTTGTCATAAAATTTTGGAGGTCAAAAGTTTTTTTTAAAGTTGTGATCTTAAGGGTTTTTGAAACTTCCATAAGTTATGGATATGAAAGTTTTTTTTAAAAAAAAAAATTTGATTCAAAGTTTTTATGGAGTTACAAAATTTGGTGTTAATGTTTTAAAGAATTCCATAACTTGTTCTTAAGTTATGGAACATGGAAAGTTTCATCATAAAACACCATTAATTCCATAAGTTATTGAATCCAAAGGTTTTCAAGAATTACAAAACTTGCCCTCAAGTTTTAGAATTTGAGAAAAGTTTTTTATGAAAAAAAGAATTGAATTCTAAAACTCTTGGGTTCATAACTTAAACAATTAATTAAATGGTTTTAATTTTGAGTTTAATAATTGGAATTATGATGTTTTGTTGAATAGTTCAAATTAACTCTTATGGACTTTATTAATAGTTAATTAAAGCGTTTAATTAAAAGAGTATTATTAAATCCATAAATATATGGTTTGAGTTTAATTAAATTAAAATTTTAGTTTAATTAATAGATTAAACCACCAAGTATTTTAAATGTCTAAAATACACCCTTATACTATTATAATATTAAAAGTTTAATATATTATATGTATAAGAGCAAGTCGACTTACCATTAGTAGGCCTCATTCACAAAGCCGGTGTATAAGGGGGGTATAATGTTACTGCCTATAAAATGACAGTTTAATGGGTGTCCACTCTCACTCACCGCTTCCTTGACCGGTGGAGGGTCGTTAGCCGAACAGGTAGGACAAGGACTATAATTCTCCCTTCATTATAAGTATAATGATAAATAGTACGTAACTAAACACTTATAAATTCCCAATCTTAGTTACTTAGGAAAATGTGAATAAGGTGCTAATCCATGAAATTACATTTTGCACTTTGTTTAAGCTGTTAGTGGAGTGTGTGTGGTTAACCGGCACACTAACCTGGACTTAACAAGGTATGCAAAGGGTAACTTAATGTTTATCATAGTATCATTGGAGCGTGTGAGGTTAACCGACACATCGATTGAGGGGTAAATATTAAGGGTACCAAGTATATTTGCATGGTTACTTCACACCTTGTTTTGTGATCCTCGGCATCACAGTCACAAAACCTGAAGGGCACACTCGAGATTGAAACATGCCATTGAAAAGTTCAATGAATCTCAAAAGAATCTAGGAGTTTCAAAACCAATTAAAACCTAATAATACTTTTCGTTTATCTTGGTGGAAATTGGTGAATCGTCATTCACCTACCTTCAAGTATTTTATAGCTTGGATTACGGCATCCCTCTTCCAAGTTATAAAATAGTTTGTTGGGTCCTAGCCTTAATATATCATATTGGGTGTTATATTAAGGACTTAAATCAACTTTACGTAAATTTCTCCCATTGTTGATGTCTGGTTTAGACAACAATGATCTTCCCAAACCAAGCTTTCCTAATGAATATGAATTCCCGAGTTTGGCTCATGGAAGTCATACTTCTCTTCCTCCACCTCCTCCAATTATTCTCCCTAACCCACAAGTTCAAGGTCACTCAAGCCCTAATGGCAAGCAAGGTCTATGTGTGATCACATCTTAGAGATGAAGTCACATATTGACAAGCCGGGAGAGTTGGGTGTCAAAGTCTTGAGAAAGTTGGATGTTCAATCACTTTCTAAGTCACATAGTGAGTTCCTTTAGGACTACTATGAAACAGACTATGACATGAACCTTAATGATCATATCTATTTGCTTGGTGCTGCTGAATCAGCAATGATTTGGAACGACAGTGAAGCAAATTTGATTAGAAGATCAACTTCCCAAAAACTTTATGGACAGTGACAATGGTGACACTGGAAATCCAGAAAAAGCATTCTCTTCCCAATGGAAAGGGATTGGCCATAGTCAACCCGGTTGACCAAATGGTAAAGAGAAAGGCTAAGTCTGAGATAGTCCCATTACCAAAGGGTCCATATGTTTATTTTGCCAAAGGAAGGGGCGTTGATTGCAAAGCTGCCAAATTTACCTAAGGATGTTAAAGTCAATAAGTTTGACTCTACATCAGGTAGAGCCCATTATCTAACTATGTTAAGTTCTATTCTGAGATCCTCATTACATGATGTGACTGGGTCACATGTTGATGTTTTAAGAATCAAAGAATAGAGAGAAATCTTAAAGGAAGTATATGCTGATTCTAATCGCGAAGGTGGATTTCGATCGCATCAGAATTTTGAGCAGTTGCTTAAGAAGTTATGATATATTGCTAAGGAATAGATAACGACAATTTTCCATGTGGATTGTAAGGATAAGTTTTTCCGCAAAGTTTTAAAATAAAAGAAAATTGTTTAATTTTGTTTATTTGAAGTATCCTTACAATGGCATTTGTGGAAAATTGTTGCTTATATGATTCCACTGACAGCAATATTGGAAAATGGATTTGATTCTTTCATTTGTGGTAGTGTCTAAATTTACCAAATCAGGAAAGTTCGTCATCACCCAAGTTTCAATTGGACCGAAACTTGGAATCATGCAAGTTGAATAGTATGATGAATGAGAACTTTCAAGCATTGGAAAATCAAGACTAATTACTTGTTCACATGGATGTGTGAGTCAAGTGAAGGACTAAAGGGATCGAGTACACATTCTTGTGCACTGGTCATGTCCACCACAAAGCTCGTTAAGACTATTTGATTTACTAAAGTTTAGTAAATATGGTTATACTTACAAGTTTAAGTATAATTCTGAAACATTGGAAAAGTCTCAATGTATGGCAGAACGAATGGGAAGAATCAAATTATGCAGAAAGATAAAAGTTTCTCAAATCAGAAAAGATGGGAGAGTACTTTAGTATCATGTTTGTGATCATCTTAATGATTTAGAAATCATATCATAATTAGTCCTCTAAAGGTCATCTTAGTGCATTATTATGACTAAGAAGAGGAGTCATGAATTGTTGAAATGGTTAGATCAGGAAGATGAGTCATACTCCGTTCCAAAACAATTCTTAGAGTCATACTCCAAGATTGTAACTTGAGTGACATATCTTAAAGAAAGGTTTAAAACACTTGTCAAATGTAAGAGTAAAAGTGTCCTACTCTTGTACATTTGAAATTGGTAAGTTGTGATGTTTTGGATAAAACAAAGACCAACTAAGGCCAATTGTGTGAAGTGTTTGTCTTGATAAAGAATCTGCACTATCTCTTGAATATTTGGCAAGATAGTCTTATATGTCAAGAGGACAGTGGGAGTCTTAAAGATCCTAAAAAGAATTTCAAGAACTAATCAAGAATAAAACCTGAGGTTCTTCACTAGCACACGACTTGAGGTTTATAACCTATCGTATTGACATATTCTGTGACCATTCCAGTTAAAGTTGGCTTTGCATAGGAGTTCTAAAAGTTCTCAATTGGTTGCATAACAACTTGGAATCAATGGCAGGCCCTGTACTGCCAGGTGGCAAGAAGTTAAGATTGCATAAGTTCAGTCCATATGAGTTTGGATTTGTCATTATCCTTGTCTTGTGACTATGGTTTTGACGATTCACATGGATAAGAACACATACACCATAAAATCTAAGGGTCATAAGGTTTCTCTCCGATTCATGAAAATGATGGTGAGGAAACACTTCCACCAAGTAGATTTGAAGCAGATGGCAAAAGGTCTAAACAATTGAGACTATGATTATGACATCCATTTTCATAGTTCTGAAATTGTTTAGACACACATGCATGCTATCTAAGGAAAGGTGTATGATTTTGATAAAGTTTTATCAAAGCATCTCGTATCAGAAATATGAACTTTGGTAAGAAAGTCAATAAAGTATTGATTTGTAGAAGTCCAGCTGATTTCTGAGTACATGTCAAAGCTAGTGGGAGCATAAGTGTTATGCTAATAATCATCATGTTAGTGGGAGCATGATAATTATTGTTAGTGTTGCAAGTTAGCAATGTTAATTATAGAAAACAAAAGTTTCAATTCGTGAGGCTGCAGGGATTGAAAAAGTTGTTTTGCTATAATTAAGGGAGAGGATATACTTCATTTCAGTTCTAAAGGCTTAGATTGAGACCTTAATCATCTTTAGTCAAGAATATATATATGAATTTCATGATGGATTGGTTCAACTTAAGGAAATTCTATATATTGCGTTCTCAAAATTCGATTATGATTACGGCATCCCTCTTCATAGTCAAATTTTGAAAACATGGCAAATAAAAATATTGTAGCAAAAGACTGGTCTAGAATCATGTCTTTATGTGAGACATCATGAATCGTGTACCATTTGCTTTGGATACAGGATCGATTGCATGTGCTATAATATTTGTCATTTCTAAATTTTTCCAAATGCCCAGAGGCATTAAGAAGGGAAAAGGTCTAGAATTGGATATGACTAAAATGATTAAGCAATTGTCGAGGACAATGTGAGGTTTACCAAAGATTCGTTGCTCAGGGACAGTTGGAAGTATAGTGCTAATTTTGGAAGGACCATATTGACATATTCTGAAAAGAGGCATCTCTTATTCAGAAGTGATAGTCAAAATGAGACTATGGAGTTGTCTCCATAGGTGGAAGTTATCTGTGTAAGATTAGAAAACTTAATGCAAGAAGCATGTCCAAAGCAATGTACTTTGAATATGAGACTTAGTTTCCATGGAGTTGATCTCCATTGGAATACCTTATAATGACTGTTGACAAGTCTTTGTGACTTTGTACATATTCATTACAGGAGGGTCAGTGCATATAAGTTTAAAATCTAAACAGATTTCGATAAATGATAGGAATTTGAAATTCTCATATTTTTCGATAAGGATTTGGGAGTGTGAAATTAGAATCATTGAAATTATGTTCAATTGGTTTATTTCACAAAGTAAGGATCATAGACAAACATAGAGTGCATACTTGGTGTATGGCAAAGCTATTGTTTAAGAAAAACATAGTGTACATGCTTGGAGCATGGGACAACTAGTGTTTTTAATTCAAGTATAAAGTTGATAAAACCGAAACAATGAATAATGAGTAATCAGTATGGTGATAAATAAAAGTGTTTATTTATATTCATAGGGTTTGATACCATATTTGATTCATTTATTATTGTGTTTCACTTTGCATGTTTTGACTTCCAGAATAACTAAGTCGCTCTTCCTGAATGATTAAGTTATTCAAACCATCCACAGTCGGTCATATGTTGGAAGTAGATATGAATCAAGACTGTCATGGGTTGGTTTGTAGAGGTCCAAGTTGGTGGACAAAGTGGTGCTACAACCCTCATGAGTGCTCATAAGTTCTAAGTATTGGATTCAACCCGCGCTCATTTGAATCATTTCATGGATTTTATCACGAGTGATCATGAGACGATAATATCTTATATTCTTCAAACCTAGAGATATGAGTTGTTACTATGAGTTGGTTATACATTGATTGCACGAAAACGCATTTGGTAACTCGATGTTATAAAACGTGCCTTTGTGTATGATTCAACAAGTAGTAGAACAAGCCATATGAGTCGAAGTTTATCAATTCCTTTTACCTTCGGGATAAAAGCGATATCTGTGGGCCCCTCGATGATTTAGCGATGACACATGTGAGTGCTTGGCCAAGCCAGGATTGATTTGATTTGTTCAATCAGTCAGTCATCATAAATCGAAAATCGGGAAACAACAAATGGACAGAGAGAATGATTATAATCCATGTCTCAGTCCATATGATATCTAGAATGGAGGAATATATGATCCCTTATCTAATGGACAAGTCATTGACAAGGTCAGAGTTCGACAGCGGCTTTAAGAGCTATGATTGCCAGTTAGGTTTTGAAGTCATACTCAATAATAGTTTTAGACTTATCCAAGTGGGAGACTTTTGGATTAATGTCTAAGTCCATAACTATATTTGGTATGTACTTGACCCGACCCGGTATGGTCCATTTGGGTTGCACTTCACCGGCACAATTTATATGGATAGTCTTTTGAGAATAGTATATTTATGATTTATATTAATATATTATAAGTTCTAATATATTAATATGGAATCATATTATTTAATTAGTATTGATCAAGAATTAATTTAGAATTAATTAAGTGATCAAAAAAGAACTAATTAAATATGGACTCTTATATATATGGAATGGGCCAAGTTCATTTAGGTTGGGCTAAGCTTTCACGGATGGTCCATGGAGCTTTTAACCCATGGATCCTATGTAAATGAAAGGTCATGGGTATTAGGGTTTACATGGATGTAACCCTAATCCTCCATAATATATAAAGGGGTCCTTGGCTCACAAAATTGGCACACGTGTGTGAAAATAAGAGTGGGCCGATTTTAGTGTGCATACATATTCTCTCAAGTTCTTCCAAGGTATTTTGGTGATTTGTGATTCCATTTGAGGCTTCCACACTATTGGGGCTAAGCTCTTAAAGCTTGAAGACATCAAGCTACATCAAAAGGTATGTCATCTAACTAGAACTTTGTAGTATAGGTGCTTCATAATATGCTAGTTAGGATGAAACCTTGGAATAGTTAATATTTGCATGTATAATAGAGAAAACATAGATCCAAGGTTTATAGGGTTGCATGTACACCATAGGAGTGTTAGAATGCTCAAAACCCAACAGGGTCAATCAGTCCTCTCTTGTACCCGGATGAGACAAGGAATTCAGAATGAGTCTCATACCATGCTCTTGGGGCTTGCTTCAGACCGTAGACTGCTTTTTCAAGCTTGTAGCAGTGGTCTGGGAATTCAACGTTTTCAAAACCTGGAGGTTGCTGAAGGTAAACCTCTTCTTTTAATTCCCCATTGAGAAAGGCACTCTTAACGTCCATTTGGTGTACCTTGACGTTCTTGTGGGCTGCGTATGCTAGGAAGATCCGGATAGCTTCCATGCGTGCTACCCGAGCATACGTTTCATCGTAGTCAATGCCTTCAAGTTGACTATACCCCTTTGCAACTAGCCTTGCCTTGTTTCTGACTACTGCACCAGATTCATCCAGCTTGTTTTTGAACACCCATCTAGTGCCAACAATGGTGTGACCACGTGGCTTCGGAACGAGCTGCCAAACTTTGTTTCTTTGAAATTCTTCTAGCTCTTCTTGCATTGCAGCTATCCAGTCCGGTTCGAGCAATGCTTCTTTGATCGTTCTGGGCTCTACCGAGGACATAAATGTTGCGTAGTGGCAGTGGTCAGATAGGTCCTTGGAAGATCGAGTCTGGATACCTGCGGATGGGTTGCCAATGATTTGACCTGGTGGGTGGTCCTTCGTCCATACGTGTAGACGGGGCTGCGGTAGAGGGAATATTTTGAATATCAGAAGAATCTGCGGTTGGAGATGGCAGTTCCCCCTGGACTTGAGAACATTCTGCTGAGTCATCTTGGTTTGTTGGAACGAGAATGGAATTTTCTTGAGCAGTTGGAAGAAGTTCCCCTGGATTGCGGATGGGAGTTCCTCTGGAACCTGAGAAGGTTCCCCCTGGACTGCAGATGGGAGAGTGATAATCCTTGGATCGGTTCTCGTGTCAATGTTCTCTATGAGTTCATCATCCGAATCGGAAGATACGTTTGATGGTAATGATTCTCTCCGGATAGGAACTTGAGTAGCATCAAGTACTGGAACCTCGACGGTTGTTGCTAGATCCGGAGTAGAGCTTTCCCCCTCAACCGGAGAGGTAAAAGTATTGAGAGATGCTACTTTAGATAGAGATGGTCCAGAAACATCAGCGTGTTGTTGTTGAGCTGCGGGTGACACAAGAACTTCGGATAGTTTCGCCGTTTCAACAAGATCGAAAAGATCGTCATAATTGACTTCAACTATATTTAAAGGACCTGAAGAGGCAGGAATATCGCTTTCCATGATTGCGGTGGTTTCATTGGATGGAGGGGCGTTGCTGATGTGAGAATCATCAAATTTCACATCTAAGCTTTCAATGATCAGCCTTGCACGTCTGATGAGCACTCAATAAGCAACCTTGTTAGTGGAATAACCAAGGAAAATGCCTTCATCAGACTTCGGTGCAAACTTGTTAAGCTGATCTATGTTGTTGATCAAGAAACATCTACACCCAAAGATATGAAAGAAGCGAACATTTGGCTTGTGGTTGTTAAGGCCCTCATATGGTGTTTTATTGAGATGTTTGCACACAATGCTTTGGTTTTGAACAAAGCATGCGGTGGCTACGGCTTCAGCCCAGAAGTAGAGAGGAAGGTGTGCGAAGTTGAGCATAGATCTGGCTGCTTCTACTAGAGTGCAGTTCCTTCTCTCTACTACCCCATTTTGTTGCGGTGTGTAGGGAGCTGAGAAGTTCTGAGAGATGCCCTTGGACACCAAGAAACTGTTGAGGAGATGATTAGTAAACTCGGTTCCATTATCACTGCGGATCCTTCTTACTGGAAGCTTGATCTGAAGTTCGATCTCTTTGATGAAGTTGATGAAAATCTGCGGTGTTTCTGACTTGAGTCTGAGGAAGAAGACCCATGTGAAGTGTGTAAACTCATCTACAATAACCAATATGTATTTTTTATGATGGAGACTGGCTACGGTAGATGGACCGCAGATATCAATGTGCAATAGCTCCAGTGGTTCAGAAATTGAAGAGTCCATTACCAGAGGGTGACTTGCTTTGGACTGTTTACCACATTCACAAGCCGGACAAAGAGTATCGTTGCTGAATTTGAGAATAGGGAGACCTCTGACTAGTTCTCCTGTGACCAAGTTGTTGATGTACCTGAAATTGAGATGAGCTAGCTTGCGGTGTCATAGCCAGCTGACTTCGGATACAGCTTTGGACAGGAAACACAACTGCGGTCTGCCAATGATCATAGAGACATCCAAAGGATACATGGTACCTTCGGATCTGGATTTGATCAGACAGGTGTTTCTGTCACTAGTCATTACATAGCAGAACTGATCATCAAATTCAACCCGATGTCCTGCCTTACATAGTTGGCCTACACTGATGAGATTGTGTTTAAGGCTTTCTACATAGGCAACCTTCTGAATAGAGAAATTCCCCGTAGTGAGAACATCGTAACCTCGGATGACCCCATTCGCATTGTTCCCGAATGTGACATTTCCACCATTGCATATAGGCCTGAAATCCCGAATGTATTCTAACCTTCCGGTCATGTGCAAGGAGCAGGCACTGTCAATTAACCATTCTTCTTCTTGTTCCTCCTTGCACAAAGCCTGAGAATTATACGGTTAGTTTAGGCATCCAAACTAGTTTGGAGCCTGGGGCAATTGGTGAATTGCAGAATGATGCATGGACCAAGGTTGCAGGGACGGGTCTCTTGTCAACTTTTAATCCTAGTCCTGGATGTTTGTGCAGAATTAGAGTGTTGTGAGTTTTCGAAAAAGGATGAGGTTTCTGACTCCGACTAGATTTGACATAGGATGAATCCTTTTGACAACTATACTGACATTTACAAAAAGAGATTTTGTCTTTTGATCTGACACTATGCTTGGTCAGCGGTCTATAGGATGAATTGGACTTGTTACCGGTCCTAGGATGGTAATCCCTGACATGAAAGTTGTTGGATTTTGAAAAAGTTTGTTTTTGAAAAGGTTTAGCACGTGCAAATCTTTGAGTCCTTTTTGGTGGATTTGGTAGAATACCCTTCCATTTGTTGAAATTGTGACGTGACTTTGAAAGTGTTGGAGTGGGTAAAATCCCTTTCCATTTAGGATCATTTGAGGAATAGACCTGAAAACCATTGTTTTGAAAAGACTGAACACCCTTTTGGGTTGTGTCAGATGAAGTAGGAATGACTTTTGAAGCTGGACTTTCCCTTTTGTTTCTTTTCTTGGTGGGAGAGTTTTTTGAAAAGTAGTGTGAGAAAACAAATTTTTCTGGACTCTTAGACTTTGGAATTCTGACATGCTTCTTATTTTTTGAAAAAGTGTGTCTATTTGTGCCTCGAGATCTAATTTTCTCTTTGAAGGCCTTTTTTGCCAAGGATTTTGGTGAACCGCAGTCATTGTTGTTCAACTGCGGTTTCCTGGAATTCTTAGAATGATTTTGAAAACGCGGGCTTGAGTCATCCGAACTTGAAGATTATGGGGTCTGTGAGCATTGACCCACTTCAAAGTTCTCTATAGGTACTTCATGATGAATCGCCTGAAGGGTCACAGTTCCTTTTACTGAGGACTGCGGTAGTGAAGATTTGACTACTGCAGAGTAAGTCTTAGTTGGGACTTCAGTGGGACTCTTGAGGGATTTTTGACTATAGTGTGAGACACTGCGGTCTGAGGGCAGAGATGGAAAGTCTTTTGAGACTTCGGGGCCCTCAATGACAAATTCTTCATCAACTACGGATGAGGTTTGAGAATTTAGATAAATGGTGCCACAGATAGGAATTTGATCACTTGTGTGACCCAAAACCTCAGGCATAATTTCCTCAATGACACAATTATTGCTTAGATTATGGAGTCTACCGAAGTGAGTTTTGATGTCTCCGGGGAAGGTCTTGTCATTGACTGGGAAATGAAATTCTCGGTCTGGAGGGACATACAGTCTGTCTTTGTTGAACCGGGGTGAGGAATCCATTGCGGTAGGATATCCATTTGACCAACCCCAATTGTATGTATTGTCCACAGTGCCATTATTTACCAAATTTTCAATAGCTTCACTTTCATTGAACAATTTTTCGATTAAAAGATTTAAGCGTACAATTTCACTATGAGCTAAATTTTTCTGGTTCAAAGCTATCTCTAATTGTGTTTCACTCAGCATTCTTGCATCTTTCTCTAACTCTAAGTCTTTTTCTAACATAGCCATTTTGAGTCTTTTGTTATCCAGGCGTCCTCTCACATGGAACATTTCTTGGGACGCAATGTTCTTCTCATCTAAGGCTTTGTTATAGTCTGTAAGGACGGCAGCACAAGTGTCATTAAGATCATCTATGTATGGTTGACAGTCATGCATGCTATAGTTTAGAGTTTGGATCATGAGTTTTACCTGTTCGACGATGCTTAGAGTTCCATCCTTTGCCATGTAGCAGTAGTTCTTTTCCAGCTTTGTAGACTCATCATCATCCGTAATTGCCAGCATGCAGATTTTCCCTTTTCCTTTGACACTGCTGATGGCTTCATCTTCATCTCCAGATGACCAAACTTGATGGTCTCTTTTGACATGGGCTATGTATGCCCTTGCCTTTTCCTTATCTTCCAACTCTTGAGTCATTCTAAGATAGAATGCTCTGACTTTTACTACATTGGCCTTACAATCTCTTGCAAAGTGATTCTCTTTGTTGTATTTGTGACAAATCACAATATCAGTCTTGTCTTTAGAGGTAGTACCAGAGTCAGTGGTTGGAGTAGACTGCGGTACCTCCTTTAGTTGAGAATTTTGAGATTGCGGTGGTGGATGAGAACCTTTTGGATAACGAGAATGATTATTCTGTGGACTGAAGTTACGGTTGAATGGAGGTTTGTTGAAATGTTGATTCTTGCGGTAGGAAGGAGGTGGTAGACGGTTGAACTGTTGGCTAACCAGAGCGATAGCCTTCTGAAATTCTTCTTCATCGTCATACTCTGAATCTGCTTCGTATGACTGCGGTGGAGTGTCATACGAGGAAGAGTAGGATGATTGCGGTGGGGTTTGTGCTATGAGAGCAAGTGGTCCTTCGAAGTCAGCACAGTCTTTGAGTACGGTGGATTCTTGCGCTTGCAACTCTCCATAGAGCTTGTAGAGTGACAAAGAGTGAATCTTTCTATCGCCCTGGACTATCATCTTATCTGTAGTCCAATGTCTTCCCAAACCATTAAGAAACTGAAGATTTGTTTCATGGTTACTGCGGATGGTGCCCGCATTGGATAACTTGGTGACTATCAGGTTGAACCTTTTGAAAGAATCTTCCAAGCTTTCTCTGGTATGAGCTTTGAAGTTGTTGAACTCATTGAGTGCGGTAGTAAGTTTCTTGTCTTGTGCTTGTTCTGAGCCTTCGTACAGATTCTTGAGAACTTCCCAGATCTCTTTTGCTGATTTGCAATTTATGATAATATCGAAGTTGTCAGGAGCAACTCCACAGGAGATTTCATAAAAAGCAACAACATCATTTTCCATTTTATCGAGATCATCCTTGGTGGGACGGCTCATTACTGGTTGTCCTCCTCCTAGTCTAGTTGTAGCGCCGTCAGTTTGGACTGGTGTAAGGATTGGGACATGAGGTCCTTCTTCTACGGATCGCCATACATCTCTACCAAGTCTCCTTAAGTATCTTTCCATTCTTTGTGACCAGTGATGATATTCATTTGCTACCAGTATTGGGGCTCGGTTAGAACCACCAACACTGTTGGAAACGTTCAGAGATAACAATTGTGCCATTTGAAATTGTTTTTTTTTTGAAGAAATAAGCTTTAGTGGTATAGAAGGCCTTTTGAAAATCAGAGTTCCCTTTTCAAAAAGCAACCACTATGGCTCTGATACCAATTGTTGAGAGAAAAACTTAGAGACACACTTGAACAAACGTTAGAACAAGTAGTATTGCGGAATAGTTAATCTCGAAGGATCTAAAAGCTCAACAATAATATTAATAAGTTAGAGAGTTAGTTGCGGAAATGTAAAGTAATAGAAATGACAGCAATGATTATATCAAGTATACACTTAAGTTGATTCATAACATGGAATGCATTCAAACCAAGTTAATAAGGAAGATCAAACTTAGTGATTAAGTCACAGAAGACTTGCTCCGGAGAGAGGTTATAACCAGTTATGGTCTCGTAAGAATTGAGAGTAAGAAGTGATGCGTAGATAGAGGGATAGAAAAGATAACTTCAGAGAAGTGTATTCAAAATAGATAGATGCGTGTTTTTTTTAATACAAAGAGAATGAGCTCTATTTATAAAGACTCACGATGTACACTAGATTACCTCTCTAAGAGTGGCCATGCAAGGCATACTGGACAAAAGAGAGTGTTACAATAAAAGACAAGTAAAGTAATCTAGTTAAGTGACTGCGGTAGGAAGAGACTCCAGTTGCGGTTGCTGATGAAGAAGTTGATTGCGGGTGCTGGATGGATGCGGTAGCTGAAGAGGTTGCGGTAGCTGTAGTTCAAGAGGGTCACTTTTTATGATTCAACAGTGACCCTCCACGTCTTCTCCTGATCTTTTAGAACAAACTCGGCTTTATCGACACGGACCTGAGGTCGTTGGTGACGTGGGAAACGTGAGGGGAGACCTGGAAGAAACATAAACATCAGCATGAAAAAGAACAGGTATGAAAGATTAATATAAATAATGCCTATGCACAGAATACTTACAACTTGGGAAAATGAGGACAACTTCCCAAGAGCATCCTCGATGCTGAGGTTATCTAGGCTGAAGTCTACAGCCTCATAAGTCTTTCGTTTTTGGGATCCTGAAGCCTTAACCGTAACATCTATATGAGATCTCTTGGGAAGAGGAAGAATGGCACCTTTTTCCTGCTTGACTTTGATCGAACCACTGGTCATATCATCTTCAAGATCTGCCAAACCAAAGCGGGCCTTAGACCGGGTAGCCTTAGAACCTGCCAGAGATCCCTGTCAAATCAGAATCCTCTAAAAGGCATATCCAAGAAAAATAATATTACCAGTGGCCATAGAAGCAGTAGTGGAGGAACCCTCTTGAAGACTGGAATGTTCAAGCTTGAACGACCTCTCAAGTGCAGGAAGTGTAAGAAATTTAGAAATCTTATCCTCAGAGTCACCAGCGGCAGGAATAAGCTCCTCAAACCTGAACGTTGCATCAAAACAAACAAAATAAGGGAAGTAAATTTCAAGATCCTTGAAATCTAAATTTGTTTCATACCCTTTTTAATCCATGTTTTTGGCAGGGAATCCCCCACAGGAATCGAGTTGCGTCTCACGAAGAAATATTTTTCTTTCCAATCGCCATCATTTTGTTTAGATTTCAGAATGAGGTGGGGTTTGTTTGTCTTAACTCTTAACAGGAAACGAGGAGAACCGAAAGTAGAAAGATCATAGATGAAGTCCAACTCAGGTAATCCAGTGTCCATATTCTTTGACTGATTTAGGGGATTGATCCAAAAGAGGATCCTCCAAACCACAGACATAGTTTGGATATAGGAGATTTAGGTATACAGAAATAAATCACGAATAATACTAGTAAAAGGATAAGTTAAACCTAGAGTGAATGGGTATTCAGGAAAACAAACCCACGTTGGAGACACGAAACCAGGTTGAACGATAGCCTCAAAAGGACGGAAAACCACATCAGAAGGGAAAGCCCCGATGGCTTTCAACAATTACATGTCTTCATTATCGAAGGAGCAAACCTCGTCATAGGTTAAGATTGTCTGATCACTAAAATAGTTCTCGGAGGGAATGACAACGCTGGCTCGAGAGCGACTAGTTTTCTTAGCCATGACAAGGAAATTCGAAATAACAGAAGAACAAATAAAAGGAAAAAGGATTACCTTCACAATGAGATGATGGCGACTTAGGAGACTAAAAAGAGGAGTTACCGGAAGCTCTCATTTATAGCCAGGAAAAGATAACAGAGATGATTTGACCATTTCTCGATTATCTCGATAAAGATAAGACCTATCCATTAAGGACTAATTTTAAATTCCTCTTTTAAATTTAGTTTAAGTAATTTTTCAACATTTCCAAAATTAACTCTTACATTTTCAAGAATAACTTTGGGGCAATTGTTAGGGCAGCATCCTCGAAATATTCAGGATCCTCAAATGTCCAGGATCCTCAGCTACCTCAGGATCCCGATTATCACCGTTATTATTTTTATTAATATTTATAACGGTCATATTTGTCCATAACTAACACGTGTGCAGAAGTAGTCAAGGGAAGACCAATTCTCAACGAAGAATCATCTCAACTATGCTAAAGACCCGGAATACTTGGTCAAATAACGTCCGTGAAGCTGGTTATAGAGGATCCCGGAAATATCGAACATCTTGTTGGCTAGTTTAGACTATAAATTGACACTTGTATTCTACACACGACACACTGTTTTTTACTAGAAGCTTACTCTACTAAATTAATCACTTGTTCATAGTCAAATATTCTCTGTAAACATCATTTTACATTAATAAAATCATCAAGGCAGGTGATCATTATCACCTTCCAAGGTTTTGTGTCGGAAATCCTAGCAATGATCAAGGGCTTTCCTTGTAAACCATTGTGTCACTTTCTTTATCATTTGCTATTACACAATCTGAACATCACAACCTCTCATTCAATTTGGTTGATTAGTACTTGTGTAATTTTTGACCAAAACATGAGATATGGTACTTGATTAGTTAAATTGGTTATAATGAAATATTGATATATTGGTTTATATTTATCTCGGATTGGAGATGAAATATTGATATATATTGGGTTATATTAATCTCTGATTGGAGATAGTATCATTTGACATGTTTGGGCTTAGTGCTTTACTAAGCATGGGATTATTATGCAAAAAGATTTATGTTAGATCTCTTAGGAGATATTGTGAATATATCTGCCTGATGGATTATTTGTTATTTGGATTATGTGTTTATGTTATTCTAGTTGTTATTCACTAAGCCATGAGGCTTACATTGTTTGTTTGTAAATGTTTTGCAGGTTAAAGATTGTAGCGCCCGACTCGATCCTGTGCTTGCTGCCAACACGATCCTTATGGTAGCTTCTTGTGCTCCAGTATGCCGGTGTATACCAAAATGTTTTCTAAAACTTTTATAATTATGGAATGTATTTTGGGGTATACCTGGTGTGAAAAATCTGGGCATTACACTTAGCTATAATGAAGTGGTATTTCCGTTAGGATCTACGACTATAACTTAGGGCAAGAACTTTGTTTAGGTTTAATCAACCTACAAATAATTAAATATTATTAAATAATAATATGTGATAAAGATAAGATGTAGAGTTTTGTGTATAAACTAAACTATATGATTAAGAATATTTACCCTAATATAAGAACAAACTTAAAACTCAGATTTTAGATCAAATACCAACTAAGTTTTATAGTTCATAGGTTGTGCCATAGCTCAACCTAGTTTGCACACAATGTTTTATTATGGACCGGCTGCATGTACTGTTTAACTTAAGTGTGGTAGTTGATTGACTAAAACCCTTGGCGGTTTTAAGGACAAATCGTAACTAAAACACAATTTAAAATACATGAATGCCTGGATTTGTACAATATATATGTGTGTGATTTAAACAAATGACAACACATGATACTAATAAAAATTTAAAATATTTGTATAAATGGTTGAGTGGATGAACCTCGAGGGAAACACGGTCCCTGTTCCATTTTTACCCGGTGACCCCTACTACCCTGAGTACTTGACAAGGTACCATCATGTGTCATCAGATGGGGGAGCTCCCATGCCCGTTGAGGACAAGGAGTCGGAAGAGGAACCCTCCAAGGAGGAGGATCCCGAGGAGGAGTATGAGCTACCAGAAGAGGTCGAGCCAGCTAAGGATATCGAGCCAATAGAGGGGGAGGATGTGATCAGCACACCTCGACCCTCATTGCTCAGTCCCTATCGGCACATCTCGAGAGTGAGGAAATATAGTCTGACCACTCGCAAGTCCATTCCTATTACAGGAAGGATCCATAAGCATCACCATGGATTGCCTATAGATATGAATCGATTTCTGGAAGATCTGAATTGGCTTCCGACATTTGTGGAGGATAGGGTGTCAGATAGGAAGTTCACTAATAGGTACAAGATCGGCCAACCATCATGAGCACATCCTCCAGCCTACTAACATGGAGACTTTGGCATAACTGTTTAAGTGGAATCTCGGGCTAGAGAAGAAACTACTGAGTATGAGCGGTGAGATGAGAACTATGGAGGGAAACATATCCCTTGTATTAGGATGAATGAACAAGATTGAAGGGAACCTTACACAAAATTAGGAAACGATGATGGATATGAACTACATGCTTGATTATGCATTATCTAAGAGGACCACACATGACATTGGGATGACAGAAGTGGAACTCCAAGTACATAAGGCTATTCTTCAAGCCGGGAATAACGAGGAGCTGGTTATGAACATGGATCAGAGGGCTAGAGCACTGTAAAACCAGGCGATAGAGATCACCAACACTTTAGGGAAGTATTTGTAATTTTGGTGAACCGAGAGAAACAAGACATGGGAAGATGTAATTACATGTATGGATGGTTAGATATATAGGAGAGAGTATATCATAACTCACCGAGTTGTTATGTTGAAGTTCAAGTAGGACTAATCGCAGTAGACGATGATAGAGTCGAGGGAAAGTAGTGACCTGGGTTGCTGAAATTGGGAGAAATTCAGGTAGCAAGAGTATAATATTTCTTGCTAATTTTGGGCCTTCGGGGTGATGTAAAATTCATGTAGGACTTTTATGCCCAAAATCTTGAGCATCTTTTGTAATAATTATTGTAACAGAATGTTGTGGAATATATCAAAGAATATATTATATTGATTTTTGAACTTGTTGAAAAATTGTGTGAACTAAGAGCTTAACAAAAATCTTCATAAAAATTGAGAAACTTTTATGAACTGAACAAGTCATTTAGCATTATACTTTAATGACTAACAAAGAAATACAAACTTAATATTCTTTTGGTAACTATAATAGGATGTCTAACATGCCTCCATGAAAGAGAATGTAACATCCCAAAAATATAGACCAAAAATTTTGTTTTTATTTAGTAATAAAAACCATCAATATCAGCAATCACATAAACATACTAGTCATGTATCTCAAAAACATCATCAAAACTGTCAATGTATCAAATCATATATCATAAATCATAGTGAATCCTCCCAGGCTAAAAATAGTTGTGTGTGCTATGCAGTCATCCCATGCTCTTCCCCTTACTCGCGGAAGTACCTGAAACCAAAACTGAAAACTGTAAGTATGAAGCTTAGTGAGTCTCCCCAACTACCACATACCATACACATAACACATAAGCATATCTTGGGCCCCGCCCCTGCTACATCGAGTCAAGCTCGGCATCGGCTTTCCTGGCATCAGGCCCACGCCCGACATCGAACATTATTCGGCATCGGGCCCCGCCCGGCATCGAACCTCGCCCGGCATCGAGAAATTCTCGGAATACATAAGAGCATAATCAGTAATACACATAAACCTAAGTACATAACATTAACACTTAAACGTTCCGCGGCCCCCGCCCGATATCGGTCCGTAATCCGGTAACATACTAACATTCCTCGGGACCGCCCCGACATCAGACCGAAGTTCGGAAAAGCATATAAACCCACATCGGGCCCCGCCCGACATCACATCATAGTTCGAAACTACTAGTAGCTAAACCGGCCGACCTTGGTCCCTTAGACCCGTTCCTAGTGGAGGAAAATCACCTCGAATGGTAGCTGTGAAATCTCGTGTGAGGAATCTCTGACGGCTGCTCCAACGACTCCCCGGCTATCAATTTCACAATAGCACTTAATCAAAACCTGATAATCCTTCTTAGGGTAAAATGACCATTTTACCCCTGGTCAAAGTCAACATCCTGGTCAAACTCAAAGTCGAGGTCAACTTCCAGTCAACCTAACTCGTCGAGTTATCTCCTAACTCGGTGAGTTCCTGTACTACTCAGCCTCGTGATCAACCGAGTCAACTCGTCGAGTCCCTTCACAGACTCGTCGAGTTCTACCTGGCATGCAATCGGGACAACCTGACTTCAACTCGTCGAGTCCCTTACTGGACTCGCCGAGTTCCCCTGTCTGTTTGGCTATCTTAATAGATTAAGCCCCTACACTTTAGATCCAAGCTTCATACTTCACATAAACCCTGAAAATGTCCTTTTAAGGGTAAAGTTTCTAACTTTACCCCTTAATACCACTTCTTAAAGGGTTTAGCTCAAACTCTAATTCCTTGGGACCTAGAACTTGGTCCTTAAGCACTCCTTACACCAAACTCAAGCTCACAACCTCAGATCTAAACCCATAACACTACTTGGACACGTAAAGTTCCCACCTTTCTCCACATGCATGGCCTTTTGGGGCTAAAATGGCCAATATGACACTCTAAGGCTTGCATGCGGGCTCCAATGGCATAAAGTTTGCCCCTTTATGTCATAACATCCCCTCTAGGTACTAGATCTGGAATAATACCCACTTGGGTCGACCATTTCCAAAAAGCTACCAATCTTGAACCAAAAACCCACATAAAGAGGACATATAGAGATCTAATTAAATAATGGCCAAGATAGAAACTTGATTACCAGAAAATGTGGCAAATGGAATGTAGCTTCTGGATCTACTCTTTCCTTCTTGAGTCCTTTGTCTTCTTCTTCTTCCACAAGCTTCAAAAGAACACAAGATCACTTAAAATGGCTCACACACTCAAAGAAAGCTCTAGGGTTTCGTGGATTAGGGTTTGGAACAAGGAGGCTGGAAATGAGGCCAAGGGGTGGTGGTTAAGGAGCTTAAATAGGGTGAAAAACCCCGAGATTAGGGTTTCATTCTGGCCGATCTACTCGCCGAGTCGAGGGCTCATGACTCGTCGAGGGCTCATGAATCGTCGAGTAGATAACTTAATTTGCCCCCTACTCGACGAGTTAGGGCCACCAACTCGTCGAGTTCCTCTTTCGAAATAAATAAATAATTGATTTAAATGCATACCAAGGACCAGGCGTTACAGAGAATCATGAGGTTACATCCTAATGGAATGCCCACTTCAGGACCAAGAGGTGGACGACCCAAGAGAGGCCGCCCAAGACTGATAGTAACTCTAGAAGCTGAAACACCAATTTCCAATGCGTCACCTGAAGCCGGTCTACCAAAGAGCACAACAAAACTACAACAAATAATCTTTGAACGTCACACAATTGCATTGGAAAACATAAGAACTTTTTATGGTGGAACGTCCATTGAAATAAATGAAGGAACTGGAAATATACGTGGTAACACTTCTAACCTAGATCCTTAAGAGCCCCGAAGAACTTGTTCGTACAAGGACTTCATGAACTGTAAACCCAAAAACTTTTATGGAAAGGAAGGAGTGTTGGCTCTTGACCTAGTGGATAGAAAATATGGAAGTTGTGTTTGAAATAAGCTATTGTTCTGAAGGCAGCAAAATATGATTTGCCATTTTCACCTTAATGGATGTCGCTTTGGTATGGTGGAACAACCATGTGAAAACAATGGGTGTGGTTGCCTCCAACTCCATGTCATGGGATGATATGAAGGCACTACTAGTGGAAGAATATTGTCCTTGCGACGAGGTGCAAAACTTAGAGCATAAGCTGTGGAACTTAAAAATGAAGGGGTCAAACATTAAAGCTTACACAACTAGGTTCAACGAGCTTGCTCTTTTATGTATGGGAATGGTGAGTCTGGAGCACAAAAAATTGGAGTGCTACCTTTAGGATGTGGCGCCACAGATAAAAGGGATGGTCATTGCATCAAGACCTACCATCTACGGTAGTGGTAAATGCCTATCACTCCGATTGAATAAAAATGAAGTCAATCAGGGAACGATAGAATCCAAAGTTGAGACCCCTAAGATTAGCCGCCACAAGCGACAATGAAATGAAGGTAACCTATGCCAATAAAATAAACAACAGGCCAAGAAAGTTTATGCAGCGACAGCACCAACAGTGAATCCAACACAAACACAAGAGAGGAATTATGTAGGGAAGTATCCTTTATGTAATACTTGCAAACGACATCACAATGGTGAATGCTTACATTGCACTAAGCGCAACAAAAAGCAACATATTGTTAATTTTTGTAAAAGCTCAATACATGCTGGAGGAAACCAAAGTGGTGGTACGAGATTAGGTAATGGAGGAAGAAGAGTGTGTTATGAGTGTGGGGAGACACTGTATTTCAGACGTGATTGCCGAAAACTGAAGAATAGGGATGAAAATGCTCATAGGCATGCATTTGTGATTGGAAATGGGGATGCTATTTAGGATCCTTTGGTGGTTACTGGTACGTTCCTTGTCAATTAATTATATGCTACAATACTTTTTCACTCGGGTGCTGATAGAATTTTTGTAACTCCAACATTAATTTTTTTTTAAATCATGAGTCTAGTAAGTTAGATGTACTGTATGAAGTAGAAGTAGACAACGGCCAGATAGAAAGCACCGCCGAAATTTTAAGGAATTGCCTACTAACCCTAAACGACCAGAATTTCCATGTATATCTCATTCCAATGCCCATAAGAAGATTTGACATTATAATAGGTATAGATTGGTTGTCTCGTCACCATGTTAAGATCAAGTTCTACAAGAAAGTTGTACAACTAAAACTACCAAACAAAGAAACCTTGATTATTTACAGTGACAAGTTAGGGCAAAACCTAAAAACTCATTTCTTGCGCAAAGTCCCAGAATTATCTACACAATAAATGCTACGCTTTCTTGGCTCACATTGTATATAAGAAGAGAAAATAAAAAGAAATCATGTACATACCATAGGTATGTGACTACTCTGATGTTTGCTCGGAATATCTTCCGAAGCTACCACCGAGCCGACAAGTCGAGTTTCAAGTTGACTTAATCCCAGTTGCAGCACCAGTGGATAAATCTCCGTAAAAGTTGGCACCATCCGATATGCAAAAACTTTCAAGCCAACTGCAGGAACTTCTTGACAAAGGCTTCATTAGACCAATTTTCTCACCTTGGGGAGCACCAGTTTTGTTTGTTAAAAAGAAGGATGGATCTTTCAAGATGTGTATCAGTTATCGGGAGTTGAACAAGCTATCAATCAAGAACCATTACCCCCTTCCAAAAATCGATAAACTGTTTGATCAACTACAATGGTACAAGTACTAGTCAAAGATAGATATAAGATCTGGGTATCAACAACTCAGAGTACTAGAATAGGATGTTCACAAGACAACATTCATGACTCATTACGGTCATTATGAGTTCTTGGTTATTGCATTCGGATTAGCAAATGCCCTAGCGGTATGCATGGATCTCATGAACCATTCTTACAAGCCATACTTAGACAAACTCGTGATTGTATTCATTGATGACATTTTGATATACTCATGAATTAAGGAAGAACATGGCCAACATTTGCAGCTAATATTGGAACTATCGAGAAAAGAGAAACTATATGCAAAATTTTCCAAATGTGAATCTTCGATCAGGGAAGTGCATTTCTTAGGGCATGCGATGAGTGATAAAGAAACGCATGTGGATCCCTCTAAAATCGAAGCTATCAAGAATTGGGAAGCACCAAATACACCAACATAAGTGCGTCAATTTCTAGGCCTTGCTGGTTATTACTGTAGATTCATTGAGAACTTCTCCAAGATATCCAAACCGCTAACTGCATTGACCTAGAAGGAAACAAAGTTGAAACGGGAAGAGAAACAAGAAGTTGCATTCCAAAAGTTGAAACATATGTTGTGTAGCACAACGATCCTATCTCTTCTAGATGGAACTAAAGACTTTGTCGTATACTTTGATGTGTCTCATCAAGGATTGGGTTGCATGTTAATTCAAGAGACAAGGTGATTTCTTACGCGTATCGATAAATTAAAGTGCACGAAATCAATTACACGGTTCATGATCTTGAGTTAGGAGTAGTAATGTTTTCCCTGAAAATCTGGAGGCACTACTTGTATGGTACGAAATGTACTATCTTAACGGACCACATGAGTCTCCATCATATCTTCGACTAGAAGGAATTGAACATGAGACAACGAGGGTGGGTTGAGCTACTGAATGATTATGAATGTGAAATTCCTTATCACCCTGAAAAAGCAAACATTGTGGCAAGCTCCTTGAGTCATAAAGAGCATGTGAAAACCTAACAATCCAATCCAATATTAATGCACAAATACTAGAAGTGCAGCTCCAAGGTCAAGGTTGAACACCAGAAGCCCTCAAGTCTACTCCAACAAATAGAGATACTTTAGTGGAAGTGGGGAAAATCATGATAGACTTTATCACTAAATTGCCCAAGACGCTTGGTGGTTATGATACAATCTAGGTAGTAGTTGAAAGACTAACAAAGTCCGCCCACTTCCTGCCGATCAAAAAATGGACAAGATGGACAAGCTGACAAGAACATACCTCAATGAGATCGTCAAATTACATGGTGTGCCAATTTCCATCATATCAGACAAAGATAGCAGATTCATTTCACGATTTAGGCAATCATTGCTGAAATCCTTGAGTATGCGCTTAGACATGAGCACATCTTACCATCCAAAAACTGATGGTTAGAGTGAACGAACCATCCAAACTTTGCAAGATATGATCCGAGCCTATGTGATATATTTTGGAAAGTATTTGGTACTTATTTATCGTTGATTGAGTTTTCCTATAATAATAGTTATCACACGATCATTAAAGTCGCACCATTTGAGACTCTATATGGAGGAAAGTTTCGATCACTGATATGATGAGCAAAGGTCGGAGATACCCAATTGGCCAAGAAGAACACAAATAATACACTATGCACTACACAAAAGATAATTAATGAAACCACTGAAAAGATCGTGCAAATCAAAGACCGACTAAAGGCCGCGCATGATCGTTAGAAAAGTTATGATGATGTGAGACGTAAGCCTCTGGAGTTCTAGGTTAGAGACATAGTTATGTTGAAACTCTCATCTTGGAACAGAATGATTCAAATTGGAAAGTGAGGAAAGTTTAATCCCCGATTCATAGGGCCTTTTGAGATTCTTGACAGAATCAGTCTTGTTGTGTATCGGTTGAAGCTGCCTCAAGAACTGAACAAGGTGCACAATGTTTTTCATGTCTCGAACCTCAAAAAGTGTCTACCTGACGACATTCATGTGATCCCTCTCTATGAGACTCAACTGAAAACAAAACTCCACTTTGTCGCAGAACTCGTGGAGATTATGGATCATGAAGTTAAACGCTTAAAGCAAAGTCGTATCCCTATCGTAAAGGTGCGCTAGAACTCTCAGCGGGGACCAAAAATAACCTTGGAATGGGAAGATCAAATGGAACACAAGTAACTACAATTGTTTAATGATGTTCCATCTACAAGTTGAATTTCAGAACGAATTTCCTTTTAGCGGGGGGATACTGTAATAATTGGTAAAAATAGGTCAAAGTTCGTCGGTCAAACCACCACAAACCACACTATATTAGGACCTATTGTATGTTGCTCTATTGTTTGGAATTCAAGGGAAGTTTTGTTACTCATAATTGCACATGAGTTAGTTGAAATTCCTTGAAAAGTGAACAATTGTTAACAGACAGAAAACAATTCACAAAATAATTATTATTAATGCACTAAAAATAAAACCTTTGCAATTAGTATACTTGGGAGCTATAAATGAAAATTTTGGATAGAATATGTTATAATGACTGCGTGGATATAAAGAACGTCTAAAATGGAGATCATACGAAGAAGTTATGTCCTTTTTAAGGTGCAAAACCAATATTTAATTGATCTTCCCGGAAACCAACACTGCATTGCTTCGTTTGGGATAGCTAGACTGTTCGTAAATTCTTTATGACCATCTTTTTGAATTCAGACTTAGGTCTAATATTTGATTCCATTTTATGATATTTTTATCCCGAAGTTAAATCAGTTTCGCGAAAACTGTCGAACTAGAGCCTTTTAAACATGAATCTTTCAACGACGTTTCACATATTTCTGTATATCGGATTCGAATTTCGTTTGCACTTTTTAAATCACCGCGTCTAAGACTATCAACAGGAACTTTCAAAATATTTTTACGAAGTCGGGATTGTTGGCATGCGGAATGAGGCAACGGGTGATGACATCATCACCAATCATGAAAGTACCTTGCATGTACATGTAAGTCTTGGAAATATTCAAAATTGATCCATTATCTTCCTACAAATATGATTTTGTACAATAGAAGATTAGTCAATCTCTCATTCCCCCTCTCTCTCTCTCTCTTCCCCTCACTTCTGGCGAATAAAAGGTTGTTGTCCACCACCATTTCAACCCCTCTACCACCTCCTTCACTGCCCTATGCCACCTCCAACCTTCCCTTAACAGACTTGCTCCCTTCTGTCATCGAAATCAACCCCCATCAAGGCCTAAATTAGTCGCGCGTGCCGCCATGAGCCGACGCACCGCCGTAGTCGGCATTTTCCGTTAACCCCCTTCGGTGCTTTGGTTTTCGTGAAAAGTGCTTTTCTGAGTTCCCTTTGTGTTGAACTATAACCATGTGTGCTCGAGTTATCCAAAAGGTATTCCAAGGAAAAGTATTAAAATTTAAAAAACGACCCAATCTTTTAATGGACTTACCACACACTTCGAGTGTGAGTTTCTACAACCCATCTTTCATGTTTTTATGATTTTAGGGGTGAATACTTGTGAAACCATGTTTTGTTTACGTAAAATGGTTTAACTAACTTAAATTTTACAGGATTAACGTTCTGCTTAAAATGTTAAAACCAACAAAATGACATGATTTGATTTTCATGCAAAAGATGATCAAAAATATACATAGATCTACTTATATGTGTTTATTTCATATATATATATATATATATATATATATATATATATATATATATATATATATAATCTTGAATATGGGATTACATTATATACATTATATTTTTATATTAAATATAAAAATATGACCATTGTATACTCATTTACGAGGTAAATGTATGGCAGAGATATACGTTGAAAAGTTTGTTTTAAGTAAAATGCTTTGCTTTAACGATTGTATAAATTTGTTATATTTATTGGAATTGTTGGTTTCCCGTTGGATCAAACCTGGTTTTTTTTATCAAAAAGCATTCGTTATGTTCCCGATTTTGGTCAAAGTTATTTATGATTATAAACATTGTTAAGAAATTATTCCTTTTATATCAGCTCAGATACCGATTGCTGGAAATATAAAAATCTGATCACCACAACAAAAGGCTCGGTTACCAGTTACTGTGTGACAGATATATGAGTTAAAGGTATAAGATATAGATATATATATATAAAGAATAATAATTGCGGAATAAGTACAAATATGAAAGCTATAAATGACTGAAAGCTATAATAATATAAATGACTGTATTTAAATGACGTAAAGCTATAAATAATATAAATGACTGTATTTAAATGACATAAAGCTATAATAAAGTATATAAGTATATAAATATATATCAAGTAGGTTCGTCAATAAATTGACTGAACTGGACTGATGGAACGACTGGTCGATATTTAAACTCTTGGAATGACTGGTCGATATTGGGACTCTTGGAGCGACTGGTCTATATTGGGACTCTTTGAACGACTAATCGATATTGGGACTCTTGGAACGACTGGTCGATATTTGTTCAAAGATCAATTCGGTGTTTGATAAGTAACAAAGAGTTCATTCAAAGCTCGGTTTTATGTAAAACAAGTTGTTTACAAAAGGGTACAAAATACATGAGTTTATGTATTTGTATTTGAGGTATTTTGGGTAAAAACATGCACACGGGTCGTGTATGATAAGGCATAAGTGACACGGGTCGTGTAGGAAGGTTTAGGAGAGTTTTGGAGGGTTTTCTTGATGATGATGTTGAACACGGGGCGTGTTGATTTTAGGCTTGTTTTTAACACGGGGCGTGTTGATGTACAGATGCAAACAGAGGGGTACACGGGGCGTGTCTGATATAAGGCATGCTGAACACGGGGCGTGTTCACGCAGCTGTCAATTTCGGGATTTTTGTGATATGAAGGTAAGTTTTTTTGTGATGTTTTGGCTAAGGTAATGGTGTTATGGTGTTTTGAGGATGTTTTCAAGGTTGTTTGGAGGTTGGAAGGAGGTTGATATAAGGTGGTGATGGTGGTGAAATTTCTATGAAGATGATGATGAATAGTGATGGGTTTTGTGGTTGATCTTGATGCAGAAGGTTTTGGGGTGTTTTATGGTTGTGTTTGTGTGTTTTGATGTAAGGAAAGTGTTTGGTGGTGTATGGTGTGATAAACAAAGGTAGTGAAGATGAAGAACCTTGAGTTTCAATGAAGAAGATGAAGATGGTTGATGGTGTTCTTCATTTCATTGTTGATGATCTTGATGTTCTTCACTTCATTGTTGTTTGATCTTGGTGTTCTTCATTTTCTCCAGGGATTTGTCTTTGTTCTTAAAGAATATGAAGATTGGTGATGTTCTTGGGAGTAATTGGTGTTTGTAAGAAGTGTTAGAAGATTACAAATGAACACACACTATCATACATACAAACTCACGTATACATATATGAGTAAGAAATATCTTCATGCACTTGAGTTTAAGTGAAAGAGTTGGCTGCAAGTTGTGGTAGAGTAGGAGGCAAAAACGTGGGTGTGGGTTTTGCTTCACATTTCCATTGCTTTGTTGACTATTCCTTGTTGACTACTTCCACATTGTTGACTTTTTAACATACAACATACATATATACATATATACATAGTACATATATATGTACATATGTGTGTGTGTGTATATATATATATATATATATATATATATATATATATATATATATATTGTTGAAACTGTTTAGTGGCACAGCTAAATTTTCTCGTTTATGCGTTTTCCGTCTTTCGCACGTTTTCGTATTTTCCTTTTTCATCACGCATTCATGCAACCTGAAATAACTGATAATATTTGTTAGATAATACAAAAACAGTTCGTCTTATTTCAATGATGGTCACATACAAGGTCACATACAAAAACATTTTTCAACAATTTCCCCCTATGTGATCATTGCTGAAATAAGGACAGGTATGATATAATCACATTGACAATTTAACTTTTGAAGATTCGAGATAAAATATTTGTCAATAGATAAGATATATATAAAACCATAGTAATTGATTTGAAAGTTTATGACGTGGTTTAACATATCTTATGTAAATGATTTTCAGAAATTTGTTTCCGAATCAAAGTCTCGGGTTCGGTTATCAAAGGGTAGCCATATATGTATATAAAGAAATTTCCTAATATTTTATAGCATTGTTAATGACGACAAGTGGTCTAACAGGTCGATTCAGATGAACGCTCATAGGTATAGCTCACACTTCACTTGGGTGTCTGGTTGTTCTGGCAGCAGAACAGGTTAATGATCACTAAAAATGAGTGATATCTCTCTCTAACGACTCACACTCATATTGGAGGTGTTCAGCTATGCTTTTCCTGAAAGGTCACTTAGTCTCATTATTAGATAATCAATCACATAAGACTGGTTTCGGCATTACTCAGCGGGTTTCTTCATTTATGCCATTAACTTTCACTCTCTCTCCATCGGGAAATACATGTAGAGGGGTTTCAATTTTCATAGTGCAGTTTGCATCTAAGAATTTTCAGTGATGAAGGCTACAGTATCCCGGGAAATCCAATGTTTTTGTAGCTTCTTCTTTGATGGTATTCTGTTTGTTGATCAATATCGATTTTTGCAAAAAGATATTTTGTTTTAGCATTGAGAACTTGCTACATTTGAGAAAATTGGGTTTTTGAGAGTATCTGTCTTGCGGGATTAAGATATCTTCTTTTGTGAAAATTGGTTAAAAACAGATCAAGGATCTTTTGATGTTTGTTTTGAAATAACCATTTGGTTGAAAAGTTTGTTTGAAAATACCAAATGTAGAGTATTTTTGTTTTGTTTGGTATTTCTTCGGTGAATTATTTGGCTTTCTTGTTGATTCGTCTTTATCTAGAGTTGTCTTTGAAGATTGGATGTGGATAGATCTTTGTTTTTCTTTGATAAGTGATTGTTGAAATCCTTTTTGTTTCGTCTTTTCTTGTTGATGGATCACGGGATCTCAAGAGTTCATTTTTGGTTGGCTTATATCTAGGTGGAGATTGGTGGCATAAAAGACAGTTTGTCTAGTATGTAAGAAATGAATGTATCGTCCCTGATCATTTTGATATCTAAGCAAAAATGAGACCGTGACAAGGTATAATCGGGTATACCTTATAAGCAATAGTGACACACCTAAGCTCACAAGAAATGAATTCCACAGTGTTACAGATTGACGAGGCACAAATTCTCACATGGGTTTTTGTTTTCATCTGAACCTCCTAACCTTATGTCCCTTGATTGTTTAAAATCGTCAATAATGAAATAAAATCGAAGGAAATAAAGTTATATACAATATGAAAAGTAGGAGATTTGAACCTTCACTCTAATTGAGAATCAATATGACTTAAAATCTTCATCGAGCATAAGCATCTGAAAATTAAGTCAAGAGACGATTAATCACAAGGTTCTATAAAAGCTTATTATGGTAAGTCTTTTATTATCTTTTGGAAGATTTGTTTATCTGGATGTTTTTGGAAGTATTGGTTATTTGAATGTTTTTGGTTTTTTTTTTTTTGAAAAGAAGCAATTTTTAATTGTTTTTGAATTTTCTTTTTGAATGAAAGTAAACAAACTTTTGTACAAACAAAAAGTAAAAGTTTAAGGATGGATGTTATCTGGATTTAACATTCCTAGACGGCCTAGGAAGTATTGAAACTTTGTTTCATCGAGAGCCTTAGTGAAGACATCGGCAATTTGATCTTCGGAGTTAATGAAGTGTAGTTCGATATGACCCTTTTGAATGTTGTCTTTGATAAAGTGATATCGAATGTCGATGTGCTTTGTCATGGAATGGTGAACGGGATTGTGAGAAATGGAAATTGCACTGGTTGAGTCACAAAATATGGGAATTTGTGAGATTTTGAAGCCATAGTCACGCAGTTGAGTTTGCATCCATATGACTTGTGAACAACAGCTGGCGGCAGCGACGTATTCAGCTTCTGCTGTTGATGTGGATACACAAGTATGTTTCTTTGAAGTCCAACTCACTAGTCCACCTCCTAGGAATTGACATCTACCAGATGTACTCTTTCTATCTAGCTTGCATCCTCCATAGTCTGAGTCGGTGAAAGCGTTCAGCTGAAAATCAGATTTAGCTGGATACCAAAGGCCAAGTTTGGGAGTGGCTTTAAGGTATTTGAAGATGCGTTTCACAGCAACTACATGGGATTCCATAGGATTTGCCTGGTATCTGGCACACACACATGTAGAAAACATGATGTCAGGTCTGCTGGCAATGAGGTATAAGAGTGATCCGATCATTCCACAATATCTTTTCTGGTCAACGGGTTTGCCATTTAAGTCTGCATCAATTTTGTATCCAAAAGCCATTGGGGTTTTTGCGGTATTGGTTTTGTCCATTGAAAAGCGAGTGAGTAGGTTTTTGACATAATTCTCTTGGTTGATGAAAATGCCATCAGTTGACTGTTTGATTTGAAGTCCGAGAAAAGTAGTCATCTCCCCAATCATGCTCATTTCAAATTTGCTCTTCATTAGATCCGCAAACTTAACACTTATAGATTCATCAGTAGAACCGAAAATAATGTCATCAACATATATTTGTACGATTAACAGATGTTTATTAAATATTTTACGAAAGAGGGTTTGATCGATTGAACCTCTTTTAAAACCTGATTCTTAGAGAAAGGTTGACAACGTTGCATACCAAGCTCGGGGTGCTTGTTTCAAGCCATAGACAGCTTTCTGCAATTTAAAGCTGTGATCTGGAAATTTGGGATCTTCGAAACCTGGTGGTTGTTGGATGTATACTTCGCGATCTATCTCTCCATGTAAGAATGCACATTTAACGTCCATTTGGAATACTTTGAAATTCTTATGTGCAGCATATGCAAGAAAAATGTGGATTGCTTCAATTCTGGCAACTGGAGCATATGTTTCATCGTAGTCGATTCCTTCTTGTTGTGAATATCCTTTGACTACAAGACGTGCCTTGTTTCGACAAATGATTCCTTGATCGTCAGTCTTGTTTCTGTATACCCATCTTGAACCTATAACAGTAACATCGGGTGGAGTAGGAACAAGATTCCATATGTCGTTTCTTTCAAATTCTGCTAGCTCTTCTTGAATAGCTTTTACCCAGTATGGATCTTTTATAGCAGAATGTATGGTTTTGGGTTCAGTCATGGATAAGAAGGCTCCAAATAAACATTCATTTGTGGATGCGGCTCTAGTCTGAATGCCTGAGTTGGGATCTCCGATGATTTGGTCTGTAGGATGATTTCTGGTCCACTTTATTAAGTGATTCTCTTCCGCTATAATAATTGGAGTTTCAGTATCCCATTGTTCTTCTCCGGGTGTTTCATCTTGGAATAAGTTTGAAGGTTCCCCCATAAATGATGCATCGGGATTGTTTTGGCTATTTAGGGATGGGGTGGATGGGGTGTTCAAAGGAGGATTTGGTGTTTGTTCTAGAGAGGAAGTATGTGTTGGTGGTTCCCCCTCGAATTGATCTGCATCATTTTGGTTTGTTTGTGGAATAACTTCACTGGGTGTTCCTGTAGGGTCAATTGAAGTAGTTAGAAGTTCAGAATTGTAAGCAGTTTTTGGTTGTTCAAAAAGTAAATCAAGATCGATTTCGATGTCTATGTCAGGAGAAGGTGTTTGTTGAATTGGATTTTGAAAAATATTTTCAATCATTTTAGAACCAAAATGTTCACGATCCAATTTCCTGATATAAAATTCATCAAAATGAACATCGGTACTTTCTTCAATTACTCTAGTACGTTTGTTCAGTACTCGATAAGCAGCTGAAGAAAACGAGTAACCAAGGAAAATTCCTTCGTCCGACCTTGATTCAAATTTTGAAAGGTGATATTTATTGTTCTTTACGAAGCATCGACAACCAAAAATATGAAAAAAATTAATGTTTTGGTTTTCGGTTGTTAATGACTTCATATGGTGTTTTATGAAGATGTTTATGGATTAAGGAATGATTTTGAGTGTAGCAAGTTGTGGCTATTGATTCTGCCCAGAAGTATTGTGGCAGATCAGTGAAGATAAGCATTGATCTTGCAGCTTCACATAAAGTTCGGTTCCTTCTTTCGACAACACCGTTCTGTTGTGGAGTGTATGGGGCTGAGAAGTTATGTTAAATTCCTTTGTCTTTGAGAAATGAATCTAGAGTCTTGTTTTTGAACTCTAAACCATTATCACTTCGGATTCTTCGAACAGGTCGTTTGAGCTTCAGTTCGATTTGTTTGATGAAGTTGATCATCTCTTCAGGTGCTTCTAATTTTAGTCTTAGGAAAAAGACCCAAGTAAAGTGCGAGAAACCATCAACGACAACAAGAATGTACTTCTTCCCTTGTATGGTTTGGGTTTTGGCAGGGCCACAAAGGTCTATGTGCAGCAATTCTAATGGTTCGGATACACTAGATTCTGAGATGCTTTTGTGAGTGGATTTGGAAAGTTTTCCTTTTTCACATGCGGCACAAAGAGTTTCGTTATCAAGCTTCAGAAGTGGTATCCCTCGAATAAGATCATCGCCGATCAGTTTGTTGATGTACCCAAAGTTTAGATGGGAAAGGCGGCGGTGCCATAACCAACTAATATGTGTTGGGGCCTTAGATAACAGACATATATCAGGTTTACCATAGATAAGATCCATGTCAAGTGGATACATATTTCCGGCACGGTCAGAATTAACTATAACATCTTTGGTTTTGGCGTCCATGATCAAGCTTCGTTGTTTGGTGAACAGAATTTCAAGATTGTTATCACACAGTTGAGAAACACTTATGAGGTTGTGTTTCAAGTCATCGACGAAGGCAACTTTATTTATGGTGAAATTATCATTTGTTATGTTTCCATAACCCTTGATTTTTGTTGTCATGTTGTTGCCGAAGGTAACATCTTGATTGGTTTGTATAGGTTTGAAGTCACGTAAGTAGTTCCGGTTTCCTGTCATATGCTTGGAGCAGCCACTATCAATATACCATGTATCATCATTGGGTTCTCCATCATTAAGTACCTGCAATCAGACAGAAGGTTTAGGTACCCAAATCTGAATGGGTCCTGGTTTGTCAGTTGTAATTTTTCTTAATGAATTTCTATTAGCATTTAACTTCGTGTTGTTGTAAGAGTTTGGTTTATGAGGATGGAATGGTTGAGGTTTGATTTGATTTATCAAGTTTACCCAAAATGTGATTTGTTTTTGAAAACCTGTGGGTTGATAAGATCTGTGATTTGGTGAAAGATATCCTAGATGTGAAGGTTTGTTTGAAAAGTTTTCTTCATAACTGGGATGTGATGAGCGGTTTTGAAAAGCTTTTTGATGATGATGGTTTGAAACTTTCTGATGTGATGGTTTTTGAAAGTTCCTTGAACATTGAAAAGTGCTTTCTTGAAAGCGGTTTTCGAAAGGTTTTCGAAAAGGCTTTGGTTTTTCTTTGGAAACCTGTTTATGAGGTATGACGTAGGGTTTAACTGGTTTCTTTGGTTGGTTTTCAAAAACGTTTGGCTTGACAAGTGGGGTTTTGGTGTGGATTTTTTGCTTGTTTGTTGTTTCTTGGAGTATTTTTGTCCCAGACTAGTTTTTCCAACAATTGATGAAGTCATTGTAGGAAAAGCAGTTGGTACATAAGTACTACCATCCTCATAAGAGGAATTTTCTCCATTCAAAAAGTATTTGAGTTTAGTGGTTCCGTCGGTATGTTTGATTTGGTGAGTTACAGAACTTGCAGAGTCTGTTTCAGAATTTACAACTCTTTTGAAAGATTTTTTGAAAACAGTGAAAGCAGTATCATCTGGGCTACAGTTGATAACTGTTTCATCATCTAAATCTTCCTCATTAACAGATGTGAAAAGATCTGGTAGAGTGGATTCAGAGTTTTCACAATTCGTCATGTTTTCCTGTTTTGCTTGTTCAATTTCAAAGGATTCTCTTCCAGTTCCTGGTCTATAATTCGTATCAATTTTGCCAGTTCCTAAGGTGTTTGCCTTGGTGAAAATATCATCACTTAGTTTTCTAGCAACTTTGATAGAATCCATATTCCATATCAGTCTTTTATTCTCAGTTTCAAGAGAATTGATTTGTTTTAAAGAATCAGTCAGTTTTTCATTTAAAATATTGTATTTTTCAATTGATTCTTGAAAGTCTTGTTTCAACTGAAGGATTTCCATTTCTAAAACATCTTTTATTTCAGAAGAAATGACTGACTGATTTTTTTGTTCCAAATCCCTTTTCTGAATTAGTGTCTGATTTAATTGTTCCAAGACGTGATTATAATCTTCCGATTTTCTTTCAACATCTCTTTCCAATTTGCTTTTTGTTCTTGTTGATTCTCCAAATTTGAGTTGCAAGGTGTGTAACTCAGATTTGCAAATATCAAAATTGACCATTGTGTCATGCTATGTTTTGAGATCAGCTTCCAGACTAGTCTCAATTTTGGTTATGTGGGACTCAAAAATTGTTTTGGAAAAACCAAGTTCAGAGATCATAGACCATACCTGTTCTATGACGTTGGGAGCTCTTCAAGGTATATCAACACCAGCTACGAAGCAGAAGTTTGATTGTGCTTGTTCATTGTCAGCTTCGTCATCAGAAGTTGGCCAGTATTCCACGCTTGGTTCATGGATTGCCATCAATGCTCTTTGGTTTTCTTGGTTTTCCAGTTTCTTCAGTTCATCGGCTCTTTGAGCATAGTATGCCGAGTGTTTGATTTTGTTTTGTTTTTGGCTCGGCATTCTCTGGCATAGTGATTTGTTCCTTTGCAGTTGTGACAAATGATCACTTCTTCATCACTGTCATCCTTTTGTCTCTTAATCGGAAGTCTTTCAGGTGCTTGAGTTTGGGTTTGTTGGGAAGGTTGAGTATGGTTTTGTTGGAATCCAAAATTTTGGTTGTTTTGAAAACCATTGTTTTGATTGTTGTAACCTTGATTTTGGAAACCTCTGTTTTGATTTTGAAAACTGTTGTTTGGATTCTGATTATGACTTGAGTTGGGATCGTTTTGAAATCCCTGGTTTTGAAAACCTTGGTTTGAGTTATTTTGGAAGGCAGGTCTTTGAGAATTTTGTCCAAACTAAGGTCTAGGTTGAAAACCTGAGTTGTTTTGTCCAAAGGATGGTCTTGGTTAAAAACCTGAGTTATTTTGTCCAAAAGATGGTCTGTTTTGAAAGTTTGGTCTAAAATTTGATTGACCATGATTTGGGAGAAATCTCTGGAGATTTGTGTTTGCAACCAACGCACACAATTTTTGATAGTCTGCTTCATCATTCGAATCAGACTGGAATGCTTGGTTTTGAAAAGATGTAGCCTGATTAAAATGATTAAAGTTTTGATCATTGAAAGGTGTTTGGTTTTGAGAAACTGTGGACACAAGAGCAAGTGGTCCTCCAAAAGCTGCAGTGATTGGTGGGTCAATCGAGGATTCATACGATTGAAGTTCTCCATACAAGTTGTACAAAGTTTCAGTATGAATAGCTGGATTTCCCTGAATAATGAGTTTAACCATTTTCCAACTTTCGAAAAGATTGTTTAAAAATTTCAGATTTATCTCATGTTGTGTCTTTTTGATACTCAAATTGTTCATTTTGACCATAATAAGATTGAACCAATCGTGAGCATCATGGATGGTTTCTGATGAAAGCATTTTGAAATTATCAAATTCATTTAAAACGGATGTTCTTTTGTTTCCGATAATTCTTTTATTTCCACAAAAACGATTTTGCAAATTCTCCCAAATTTGATTTGCGGTTAACAGTATAATGTCATCCATTTGACTTAGAATACTGTGAGGTATTCCAGAAACAAGTTCCTTTTTGGCTTGGAGTTCCAATTTTTTTTTTGATTTCAGCTTGAGTGGCTTCATTTGTAGCAAGAGTATTCATATTTTCTGGAGTAACATATGTTCCTTCTGCACACTTCCAAACATCTTCATTTATAGCGTTAAGATGAAGATTTATACGGCCAACCCACGAATTATACTCTTCAGGAATAAGTATGGGTGCCCGTGAACCAGATCCTAAGCTATTTGCAATGGAGACGGAGTTCATGTTGGAGTAATTAGCCAAAGACATTTTTTTTTGAAATTTTTGAAAGGATTTTGAACAAGTGATATTAAAATGAAATATTTAAAGAAAAGCTTATGGAAGGTTTATAAACGCTATAACCAAAAGTTTTTCAACAAAAATTTCAAGGTAAATCACACAAGCTCTGATACCAATTGTTCAGAAATTATTCCTTTTATATCAGCTCAGATACCGATTGTTGGAAATATAAAAATCTGATCACCACAACAAAAGGCTCGGTTACCAGTTACTGTGTGACAGATATATGAGTTAAAGGTATAAGATATATATATATATATATATATATATATATATATATATATATATATATATATATATATATATATATATATATATAAGAATAATAATTGCGGAATAAGTATAAATATGAAAGCTATAAATGAATGAAAGCTATAATAATATAAATGACTGTATTTAAATGACGTAAAGCTATAAATAATATAAATGACTGTATTTAAATGACATAAAGCTATAATAAAGTACATAAGTATATAAATATATATCAAGTAGGTTCGTCAATAAATTGACTGAACTGGACTGATGGAACGACTGGTCGATATTTGAACTCTTGGAATGACTGGTCGATATTGGGACTCTTGGAGCGACTGGTCTATATTGGGACTCTTTGAACGACTAATCGATATTGGGACTCTTGGAACGACTGGTCGATATTTGTTCAAAGATCAATTTGGTGTTTGATAAGTAACAAAGAGTTCATTCAAAGCTCGGTTTTATGTAAAACAAGTTGTTTACAAAAGGGTACAAAATACATGAGTTTATGTATTTGTATTTGAGGTATTTTTGGGTAAAAGCATGCACACGGGTCGTGTATGATAAGGCATAAGTGACACGGGTCGTGTAGGAAGGTTTAGGAGAGTTTTGGAGGGTTTTCTTGATGATGATGCTGAACACGGGGCGTGTTGATTTTAGGCTTGATTGTAAAACGGGGCGTGTTGATGTACAGATGCAAACAGAGGGGTACACGGGGCGTGTCTGATATAAGGCATGCTGAACACGGGGCGTGTTCACGAAGCTGTCAATTTCGGGATTTTTGTGATTTGAAGGTAAGTTTTGTTTGTGATGTTTTGGCTAAGGTAATGGTGTTATGGTGTTTTGAGGATGTTTTCAAGGTTGTTTAGAGGTTGGAAGGAGGTTGATATAAGGTGGTGATGGTGGTGAAATTTCTATGAAGATGATGATGAATAGTGATGGGTTTTGTGGTTGATCTTGATGCAGAAGGTTTTGGGGTGTTTCATGGTTGTGTTTTGGTATTTTGATGTAAGGAAAGTGTTTGGTGGTGTATGGTGTGATAAACAAAGGTAGTGAAGATGAAGAACCTTGAGTTTCAATGAAGAAGATGAAGATGGTTGATGGTGTTCTTCATTTCATTGTTGATGATCTTGATGTTCTTCACTTCATTGTTGTTTGATCTTGGTGTTCTTCATTTTCTCCAGGGATTTGTCTTTGTTCTTGAAGAAGATGAAGATTGTTGATGTTCTTGGGAGTAATTGGTGTTTGTAAGAAGTGTTACAATATTACAAACGAACACACACTATCATACATACAAACTCACGTATACATATATGAGTAAGAAATATCTTTATGCACTTGAGTTTAAGTGAAAGAGTTGGCTGCAAGTTGTGGTAGAGTAGGAGGCAAAAACGTGGGTGTGGGTTTTGCTTCACATTTCCATTCCTTTGTTGACTATTCCTTGTTGACTACTTCCACATTGTTGACTTTTTAACATACAACATACATATATACATATATATACATAGTACATATATATGTACATATATATATGTGTGTGTGTATATATATATATATATATATATATATATATATATATATATATATATATGTATATATATATATATATATATATTGTTGAAACTGTTTAGTCGCACAGCTAAATTTTCTCGTTTATGCGTTTTCCGTCTTTCGCACGTTTTCGTATTTTCCGTTTTCATCACGCATTCATGCAACCTGAAATAACTGATAATATTTGTTAGATAATACAAAAACAGTTCGTCTTATTTCAGTGATGGTCACATACAAGGTCACATACAAAAACATTTTTCAACAAACATTATGTTTGGAAAACTAGTAACTTAAGTTTTAAGACTAAAACTTCCAAGTTTGAACGACTTGAAAAAATAAAGAGTTTAGTAAACTTTTAACCAAAGTTTAAGACTAAATTACACGCTCTCACTGTTGAACTACTAAACTTGGGTTTCTCTTTATGAGATGTGCTCTTCATCCTCTAAGAATGTAAAACTTAGTAAAATCCCCTATGTTATTATTGTTAATCTGCAAGGAACGAGGAACTTTTTGGTATAGATCTATACGGGTTGACTACTCTGCATGTGGTTGCTAGCTACAACATACGTCTGACGAGTCGAAACATGAGTAAAGGTTCAGTCTCTTATTCTTTCCAACTTCGATGAAGCGTCGATCATATTTTTAACACGCCACTTATAGTGGTTGTTTAGAGGTTTCTGAGTTCGCAGTTCGGTTATAGGCTCATTATGTACACTATATTTTTTTTATTGCACATATATAATTGAAATAGGATATATATATATATATATATATATATATATATATATATATATATATATATATATATCTATATATATATATATATATATATATATATATATATATATATATATATATATATATATATATATATATATATACGTGGTTTGTACACTCATACGAGTTAAAATAAGATTGTATGTAGTGGGAATTCTTTTGATGAAATGAATAAGTGTTAGATAATGCATTAACTCAAATATTACTTAATAAACACATTTGAAACGACTTTATATTGTTTATAAACTTACAACTAAAAAGTTATCTACACAAATAAACATTTTTACTTGCATGAGATTGCAAGGGGATAAGCGATTTATTTTATACGTTTTGGTTTGGAAAAAGTACCTTTTATTTTATATAAATGGATATTAAATATATATTTAAATAAAATACATTTTTTGTCACAAAAGTACATAGTGTCAAAACCTATAGAACTCACAAACAATTTTTTGGACGTATCTTTTAAGAATGTATTCTCAAGTAACTAAAGAGCTACAGTTTCATCTCCAGATATTATGGATTCCCTATTTTTTTACTTTTGATGTTGATCACGTTTTATCATGTAACGACTCGAAAATCACAACAAATTTAAACTTTTAAAAACAACCCATAGTCATAAAATGTTTATAAAATCATTGTTTCCAAACTGTTTATCAATATCAGAATATTCCAAATCATAAGCCACAAAATAGAGGATGTGTACGGTCACGCCTTCGCCTTCCCACGATCATCAGAAGTACCTGAAATAATAAACTAACAACCGTAAGCATAAGCTTAGTGAGTTCCCTAAATATACCACCACATAGCTCACATATCATAAACGAACAAGCATGTTGGGTCCAATCGGTCCTCGGACTTGAATACCTCCGGGTCCACAACCATCTTTCTGGATTACCCCTGGCTCATTCAGTCATCGGACTGGAATGCTTATACATTTCGGTCCACTCAGCCATCAGACTGGAATACCCTCAGGCCCTATGTACGAGTCTGGCTCACCAACCGGCCCTGACTCGTATCGGCAATGCTCCCGAGCCCTCAGTATGAGTCTGGCATGCCAATCGACCCTCCTCTCATATCTGGAATGCTATCGGGTTTGTTGGCTAAAGCACAAGGCAGTACAACCTCAACCCAACACAATATATCGACATATAATAGATAACAAACATAATCAACAGATAGATAATCATGCAGTCAGAAATCACAAGTAATCCTACAGAACTACCGGTCTACGCATATCAGCAACTAGCATATAATCATACAGATCTATCCCATACTCAACATATCAATGTATAGCAGGATATCAATCCAATGGGCCGACCTTGGTGCCTTCGACACGTAAGTACAGTGAGGAAAACTCACCTTACAGCCTGACAAAAAACTGATCAATACTCTGGTCTCGAATACCGGCTCCACCCAAGTCCTAAATGTCCAAACATTTCCCATTAACAAAATAATCATAATTTTCCTGAATTACCCTTGATCAAACTTGGTCAGAACTAATATGTCAACTGAGTCAACCCAGTCGAATCAACTCAGTCGAGTCAACACAGAGCGCGTACGTGGGGCGTACTCCATAGGTACGCGGGCCGTACTCTAGCTTTATTGTGATCGAGGTGGTTGACCGAGTATGCTTGGCGTACACATAGGTATGCACGACGTACTCACAGAACTTCTCATTTCACATTAAGAGCTTAATACTTCGACTTAATGCGTGCAATTGCAGATCCAAGGCCAAAATATCACTAAGAGTCATAAAGTTTCCAACTTTCCGACTTTACATGTCCAATAAGTGCTTAATACACAAAAACTCCACATCTTAATGAATTAAGACCTTCTAAAGAATGCATGGAGCAAAACCAACCATCAAGACTGCATTTTTATGACTTAAGACCCTTCTTAGGGTCTGAAAGGAAGACTTAATGGGTCAAGAACATGCCATGCTCAAGAAGCACCATTTCGGGAAAAAAAAAGTAACTTAATGGAATGAAATGTCTAGATCTACATGATGGAATAATAAAGTTGCAAGCTTTATACCTCCTGAAGGTTGCAAACAAGGAGGGAATCTCAGATCTAAAATGCTTCCAAGCTCCAAGCTCTTCTCATCACCTTCTTCTTCTTCTTCAAGCACACCTCTAAAACACTCCTATAGCTCAAAAATGGAATTTTCTCCCTTAGGGTTGCTTGAAGACGTTTTGCATAGAAGGAGGCTACTAAGGATATGAGGCATGAAGTTATAATGGTGTTTATATATGGCCAAAACCCTAAAAATTAGGGTTTAGACATCCTGCGCGTACGCCCTGCGTATGAGATGTACCCCCGCGTACTAGTGTCCGCCCTAGTACGCTCGATGTACGCATCGTACGCCCAACGTACTAACTTCAAGTCCAAAAATTACCACAAAACCACTATGGCCGAATCTTGCAATCTTTTCAACTTTAGGGGGGCCAAAATGCAATATATTCAAATATATGGTCAAATTAGAAGTACCTAATCTTTAGGATGTTACAATTCTCCCCTACTTGAAGTAGACTTCGTCCTCGAAGTCGGATGCAGAGAATAAATCAGGATAATGCTCCCGCATCTTAGCCTCCGGCTCCCAGGTCCAGTCGGAGCCTCTTCGATGTCGCCATTGAACTTTTACCAAAGGTTTCTCCTTGTTGCACAAGACCTTCATCTTTCTTTCCAAAATAGCCATCGGCCTCTCAATATAATTCAGGCGTTCATCGACCTGAATATCATCTAAACGAATCATTGTCTCATTGACCAACACATACTTTCGCAACTGATAGACATGGAAAGTGTTGTGGATCTGACTAAGCTCACTCGACAAATCCAACTGGTAAGCCACCCTTCCTACCCTGGCGATCACACGGAAAGGTACAATATATCAGGGACCGAATTTCCCCCTTTTCTTGAAGCGTATTACACCCTTACAGGGCGATACCTTCATTAATACCATATCGCCGACCTGAAATTCCAACTCTGATTGCCACCGGTCGGCATAAACCATCTGCCGACTCTGAGCTGTCTGCAGTCTCTGCTTGATCTACTAAATAAACTCTGTGGTTTGAACGACCACTTTGGTCCTTCCCATGGCCCTATGACCAACCTCTCCCAAACATACCAGGGTACGACATCTTCGACCATACAAGAGCTCAAAAGGTGGGGCACCAATGATGGAGTGATATCTGTTGTTGTAGGAAAACTCCACAAGAGGTAGGTAGGTATCCCAACTCCCACCGAAATCTATGACACAAGCCCGCAACATATCCTCAAGGGTCTGGAAGGTTCGCACACTCTGACCGTCGGGCTAAGGGTGAAAAGTCATGTTGAAATGTAGTCTTGTGCCTAGTTCCTCGAGGAACTTCTGCAAGAAACGGAAAGTGAACCGAACTCTCGGTCTAAAACAATGGAGACCGGAACCCCATTACGAGCAACAATCTCCCAGACATACACATCGGCTAACTTTTTAGCCGAAGAGCTCTCCCGGATGGCCAAAAAGTAGGCACTCTTGGTCAATCGATCCACGATTACCCATATAGCATCAAAAGCCTTGAAAGTCTTCGGCAATTTGGTGATGAAATCCATTGTGATCTGTTCCCACTTCCACATGGGAACCTCCAAAGGTTGCAGCTTGCCATGCAGCCTCTGACGCTCGGCCTTGACCATCCTACAGATCAAGTACCTCTCAATGTATCAGGCTATCTCCCTCTTCATACATGGCCTCCAATAACTCAATCTCAAATCCTGATACATCTTGGTGGCTCCTGGGTGTATAGAAAAACAATCAGAGGGGCCACAAGAGGTCCCAGTGTTCGAGTTTGGGAGCAGCAGGGAAGGTGGCGGCACCCGCCCCTACTACATTGAGGATTATAGACGGCCGTCAGGTCCATACCGAGGCGCCAGTGGCGAAGAACAGAGCCTTCCACTTGACAGCAGAGGAGGCACGAGTAGCTCCTGATGTCGTTACGGTTATGTATCTTCTCCTTATCTCTTTATTTATCTTGATTATTGCTTATGTTTATGTGTTTGTTATAGGATCGTTCCTAGTGAACGGTATATCAGCCTTGGTACTGTTTGATTCGGGGGCAACCCGATCTTTTGTGTCGCCCGCGCTCAGCAAGCGATTTAGTAGGAGCTCCGGGGGAGCTAGATTTCCCACTTGATGTGGAGATAGCAGATGACAGGACCGTTAGGGTTGCGAGGGTTCACAGAGGTTGTACACTAAAGTTATTCGACGATCAGTTTTTAGTGGATCTGGTCCCTATTCCTCTGCGAGGTAATAAGGTTATAGTGGGTATGGATTGGTTGAGCCCCAATGGAGATCGACTACGGGCAGTAGCTAGTGAGGATCCGGACTCCTAGTGAGGGAGGGTTAGTGATACAGGGTGAGAGGTCGCAGGGTGGATTGACTCTATGCTCAGCAGCGAAGGCGAGGTGCCACCTTCAGCAGGGTTGAGCGGGTTATGTCGCCTACGTTATTGATACCCGGGATAAGGGTAAGGCGATAGTGGATGATGTACTGGTAGTGCGAGAGTACCCAGACGTATTCCTGGAGGATTTACGTGAGATACCTCCAGAGAGACAGGTCGAGTTCAGGATTGATTTAGTCCCTGGTGTGGCTCCGATAGCCAAGGCACCGTATCGGTTGGCTCCTCCCGAGATGCAGGAGTTGTCTACACACCTACAAGAGCTGCTAGATAAGGGATTTATCAGACCGAGTGGATGATTTAGCGATTGTGCCCTTTAAGGATATTCAGGTTGACGACAGCCTGAATTATATAGAGAGACCGGTGGCAATTCTGGATCATGAGACGAAGACCTTGAGGAACAAGGTTGTTCAGCTAGTGAAGGTGCAGTGGCAGCACCGCAAGGGATCAGAGTGAACGTGTGAGCCCGAGGAGGAAATGAGGGAGCACTACCCAGAGTTATTCGAGACAGCAAACTTTGAGGACGAAGTCTAAGACAAGTGGGGGAGAATTGTAACGCTCAGATCCCTGGTATGCATTATTTATTTATTTACTCATTTTTACAAGGCAACTCGACGAGTTGGTAGCCCCAAACGCGTCGAGTAGAGATCGAGAAGGACGCGGGTTTTGATGTCTACTCGCCGAGTTGGGAAGCCCCGACTCGACGAGTAGGACTGCCAGAAGGAAACCCTAATTTTAAGGGTTTGGCCCCCTATTTAAGGAACATAACACCCCTTGTGGCCTCCCTCATCGTCCTCCATTGTCCAGAAAACCCTAATCAGTGAGCTTGAGCTTTGTGTGAGTGTGTGAACCATTTTTGAGTGTTTTAGTGTGATTTGAAGCTTGTGAGAAGAAGAAGAAGCTAAAGTACTCCAAGAAAAGGTTGTAGATCCAGGAGCAACATCACTTTTCCTTCACTTTCTGGTACTCAAGTCTACACCTTGATCATTTGTTTTCTAGATCTTTGTATGGGGTAGTTTAGGGCTTTTTGAGTGCATTTTGGAACCATTCATGGATGCAAGCGTGATTTGGTGTATCAACTGCAGATCTAGAGTCTTTGAGGGACTCCATGGCATAAAGGCGACAACTTTATGGCCATGGGAGTCCCATGCACCTTATGAGACACCTTTTTGGACCTTGTTAGCTAAAAACCCCATGTATGCACGTAAAGTTGGAAACTTTACGTGACATAAGGACCTTAGGGGTCCAGATCTATGTTTTGGAGGCAATGAACCCAACTGAAATCGACTAAATAGATCAAGATCATGGGGGACTCAACGAGTTGTTCATGCAACTCGGTGAGTCGGGTTGTGGTTCCCCAATTCTTCTCTTAACGAGTGAACTCATTGAGTGTAGGAGATGACTCAGTGAGCTGGACATAGTTTTAGATTTGAGGGTTTAGGAACTCGACGAGTCCAAGTAGGGACTCGACGAGTTGAGTCGGGGTGTCCCTATTTTATGACAGACAGAACTCGGCGAGTTTGTGAAGGGACTCGCCGAGTTGACTTGGTTGACTACGAGTCTGAGTAGTATAGGAACTCGTCGAGTTGGGAGATAACTCGACGAGTTGGGTTGACTGGGAGTCGACCTTGACTTTGACTTTAACCCAGCGTTGAATTTGACCAGGGGTAAAATGGTCATTTTACCCTAGGAAGGATTATCAGATTTTGATTAAGTGTTATTATGAAATTGATAGTCGGAGAGTTGCCGGAGCATCAGTCAGAGACCCTTCACTCGAGTTTTCAGCAGTCAGCCTTACGAGGTGAGTTTTCTTCCAGTAGGACGGGTCTAAGGCACCAAGGTCAGCCCGTATATGCAGGTTTAGTAGCCGAGTGTGGGCGAGGCCCGTATCTCCCAGTTAGCCGAGTGTGGGCGGGGCCCGTATCTCATAGCTTAGTTTGATTATGGATATATGCCTGATTGATAGATGTAGTTATACTTGCTGTCTGTGTGATAATCGTATGTATGATTAGTAGCCGAGTGTGGGCGGGGCCCGTATCTCGTAGCAGCTGAGTGTGGGAGGGGCCCATATCTCATAGTAGCCGAGTGTGGGTGGGGCCCTTATCTTGTAGTAGTTGAGTGTGGGCGGGGCTCATATCTCAGAGTTAGCAGAGTGTGGGTAGGGTCCGTATCTCCATGAGTGTGGGCAGGGCCCGTATCTCTTAGTTATATGTTATATGTGTATGGTATGTGGTAGTTTGGGGGACTCACTAAGCTTCGTGCTTACAGTTTTCAGTTTTGGTTTCATGTACTTCCACTAGGAAGGGAAAGGGCTCGGGATGATCGCATGGCACACACCACAGTTTTAGCCTGGGATGTTTAGACTCTAATATTTTTCTCATATGATTTTGATACAGTATTTGACATGATGTTTTGAGATACATGATTCTTGATTTTCTTTATGATGATGGATGATTTATGGTTTAATATAAGTTTTAAAATGAAATTTTTGGACTGTATTTTTGGGGTGTTACAACAGCGATGATAAAAATGAAGATGTTTTGAAAGAAACAACAATTCCAACGGTTGTAGTTGATCAAGTTTTTGACGAAACAAAGAAATTCGACACAATTATGAAGGAAAAAGGTTATCATTATCTTGAAATAAGCGTAGTTGTGTATCAGAATTTCAAATGCTCTGATGAAATTATTTTTCCAAATCAGGTTTTTGTCACAAAAGGAAATAATGATAAGATTAAACCTGAGATGCATAAATTGGTTGAAGAAGATAACAAGAAAGCATCAAAAGAAGGATTTTTTTCAAACCAAAGTACTGTCGAAAACATCTTAACAAAGAATTCCTATACTTTTCAAAGACAAAAACCACAACGAGTTTGGGTTGAGAAATCTGAAAAATCAACAGATGTTTCAAAGAAAGATGAAAATGTTTCTCAAAATGTCAAAATTAATTCTCAAGAGTTTAAGGAACAATTTGAAAAGATTTCGAAAGAAAGTGGTATTTCAAAGAGACAAGCACGAAACAAAGTTTTTTGGCAAAACATTGAGTCTCGAAAGAAATTAACTGAACAGAAAAAGTCTAAAACGGTTCAGACTTCCTTTCAAAAGAAAGTTGAAAATAAGAAAAATTCCGTTCTAAATCAAAAAGATTTGTCTTCAAACAAACCACAAAATAATTTTTAGAAGTCTAAATCACAAGAGTCAAAAACCTACACAAAACCTAATACTCAAACATCAGATGAAAAGCAATTCACAAATCATCAATCTTCAAGGAATTTCAATTCAAATCAACAAACAAAGTTTTCACCAAATCATTTTTCAAGACAAAATCTATTTTTGAATAAACCAACGAATGTTCAAAATCGTTTTTCCTCTCAAACGAAACCAGGATTTTCAAATAAAGTTCGATAAAATCCATGCAAAAAGTAATGTACCTTTCAAACCAACTCAACCACATTTTACCAATCCTCCTACGAAACATATTCCTAAAGTTTCGTATGTCAATGGCAAATCCGATGTGAAAAACATTAACCATTGGCTTGAAGGAAAAGGGAAATTATTTCAGTCAGGAAAGTTTTCTCAACAACAAATCAAGGATGCATATGAACAATACTTGAATGAATCTTCGAATGGAAGTTCTTCATCCAAAGAATCAAATCCTCCTGTCAAACAATGGAGAGCCATTCCGAAAGAAAAGGTTACTGAGAAACGAACTAAGAAGCTAAAGGCAAAAGTCAGTGAAAATTCTAAACCAGAGAATACTTACTTTTCTGTGCCTTTACCTAACGAAGTTGATGTTATTGATAGTCTCAAATCTAAAGTTCGTAATTGGATTTAAGGATCTTCATTTCACAATGTTTTTCAATCTAATAACCAAGGACCCAAACAGCCTTGGGGACCTAAATTCTTTCATTGATTGCAGGTGTTGAGTGACGAGCAATATGATGACAAATGGTATATCGATAGTGGTTGCTCTCGTCACATGACTAGAAAGAAAGAAAACTTGCGTGATTATCGAAGTCTTGATAATGCTGGAGTGGTGAAGTTTGGCAACAATAACAAGTGTCAAGTCAAAGGTTATGGCAAAGTAAAGAATGGAAAATTCACGGTGAATAGGGTAGCTTATGTCGAAGGTCTTCAACATAACTTGATAAGTGTTTCGCAACTTGTTGTGGGTACTGGTAATCAAGTGGTGTTTAATGAAGAAGGCAGTGTCATTTCGAACATTGACACAAAAGAAATATTGCTCAAATCCAAAAGAAAAGGCAATATGCTCATGCTCGACATAAAACCAATTGTTGGTGTTCCCTCAGTATGTTTACTTTCGAAAGCTTCCTCCGATATCAGCTGGCTTTGGCATCGAATACTTTCTCATTTGAACTTTCGAAATCTCAATAAATTGGTGGTAAATAATCTTGTACGTAGTTTACCTGTCTTAAAGTTTGATAATGATTCTTTATGTGCAACTTGTGAGCAGGGCAAAAAACATAGACAAGGTCATCCAATTGTCATTGATTCGAAGATTGTTGAAGCACTGGAACTCCTTCATATTGACCTCTGTGAACCATTGACTGTTGAAACAATAAAAAAGAAACGGTACATTTTGGTTATTGTTGATGATTTCTCACGGTTTACTTGGGAATATTTTCTCAGGTTGAAATCTGAAACTGCTCAAGCAATGATCAACTTTATCAAACATATTGAAACAAGCTTAAAGAAAAAGGTTCGAAAGATCAAGAGTGACAACGGATCAGAATTTAACAACACTATTCTTCATTCATTTTTAACTGACAAAGGAATTTCGCATAATTTTTCTTCGCCATACATGCCTCAACAGAATGGTGTTGTCGAAAGGCGAAATCGTTCACTTTGCGAAGCTGCAAGAACAATGCTAACATATGCGAATTTTTCTCAATATTTTTGGGCTGAAGCAGTCTCAACTGCATGTTTTACTCAAAATAGATCGTTTATTCATCGTCGTTTCAACATCACTCCTTATGAAATCATAAATAACCGTAAACCTAATGTGAAATTTTTTCATGTTTTTGGATGCAGGCGTTTCATTATAAATCTCAAGGATAATCTTTCGAAATTTCAGTCTAAGGCTGATGAAGGAATATTTTTGGGCTATTCACATAATTCGTTTGCATACAGGGTGTTGAATAAATGAACACGAAAAATTAAAGAAACGTTCAATCTTACTTTTGATGACTATCATGTTAAAAGAGTTGAAAAATCTTTCGAACAAAAGCCAATTCTTAATGAATCAAATGATGAATCTCAAAGTTTGAATTTTTTAGATTTTAATTATATGATTTAATATTTGTTGTTCCTTACAGGGCTGTTGATGTTGAACTTCATGCTGATGATAATCAAGTTCCTGAAGCATCAAAGCATACTGATGATTTGACAATTACTCAGGATGAGGCAGATTTAAACTCAAAAACAAATTTTCCAGTTAATAACGAAAGTCTGCCAGTTCTACAAACTGATCTAGTGGAGAGGGAGCACTTGAATTCGACTACTCATGTTGAGTGGAAGCATACTTTCGAGGGGGAGAATGGGAGAATGAATGCTGATGTCAAGGAGGAGCATCCAGAAGATAATTTTGTCGAGGGGGAGCAAAATGAAAATCAACCAAATATTTCAAATAATCAAACCAAAATTTTTCATGATACAACTGATAATGTTTCTATTGCAGGTTTAGAGAATGATGAAACATTCGATGATGCAACATTAGTGTTTGATCCTGCATATCCACCATTGGAAAAATGGACACGAAATCATCCAAAGGAACAAGTTCTTGGTGATCCTCATGAAGGAGTGTTAACACGAGCTCAACTTCGTGCAAAAAATGAGGTACTTAATGTACATCAAGAATTTTGCATGTTCAATGTTTTTATTTCAAAAATTGAACCTAAATCAGTCAAGGCTGCTATGGATCATCCTGATTGGGTTGTTTTTATGCAATCTGAGCTTGCTGAATTCGAAAGAAACAAGGTGTGGAGACTAATTCCCAAACCAAAAGATGTTTCAATTGTGGGCTTTAAATGGATCTTTAAAAATAAAACTGATAAAGATGGTAATGTTGTTCGAAACAAAGCTAGGCTTGTAGTTAAAGGTTATTCACAACAAGAGAGTATAGACTATTAGGAAACCTTCACCCCTTGTGGCAAGACTTGAGGCTGTTCGAATATTTTTAGCCTATGCAGCACACAAGGATTTTGATGTCTACCAGATGGATGTCAAGTGTGTGTTTCTCAACGGTGAACTCGAAGAGACGGTGTATGTTGAACAACCCCCAGGTTTTATTAACGAAGAATTTCCTGATCATTGTTATATTTTAGATGAAGCTGTTTATGGGTTAAAACAAGCACCAAGAGCCTGGTATGCAACTCTTACCAATTTCTTAAATCAATCGAAATTTAAACAAGGGTCAGTTGATCCCACTCTCTTTCGAAAGAAAGTTGGGAATCATCTCATGCTTGTTCAAATTTATGTCGATGATATTATTTTTGGCTCTACTGACCCTGCTTTGTCAAGAGAATTCAAAATTTTAATGAAAAGCCAATTTGAGATGAGCATGATGGGGAAGATAAACAATTTTATGAGATTAAACATTCGTCTGAGCAGAGAAGGAATATTTATCAACCAAGAGAAGTATACAATAAATCTGCTGGAAAAGTTCAGAATGACAAATAGCACAAAGTTGAGAGTACCAATGGTTGTTGGAACAAGGCTTAATCCATCGTTAGATAAACCAATTGTTGATCTCACATTGTATCGAAGCATGATAGGTTTGTTACTTTACTTCACGGCAAGTCGACCTGATATTATGTTTTCTGTGTGCAATTGTGCTAGGTACCAATCGAATCCCAGGGAACCTCATCTAACTGCAGTCAAGAATATATTTCGTTATCTCAAAGGAACAACTTTGTTAGGACTGTGGTATCCTTCGAAGACATGCTTTTTCATACAAGCATTCTCAGATGCTGATTTGGGAGGTTGTAATCTTGATCGCAAAAGCACAAGTGGCGAATGTCAATTATTGGATGGGAAGCTCGTAAGCTGGCAATCGAAAAAGCAAACATGTGTTTCGACTTCCACAACAGAAGCAAAATATGTTGCTACTGTAGCTTGCACTTCGCAAATCATAGGGATACAGAGTCAACTGCGTGATTATGCAATCAACATGAAGAAGATTTCGTTGTATTGTGACTGACAAAGTGCCATTCGCATCTGCCATAACCCTGTGAAACATTCAAAAACTAAATACATTGTTCATCGTTACCATTTTATAAAAGATCACGTTGAAGATGGAAACATAGAAGTTCATTTTGTAAAGACCACTGATCAGCTTGTTGATATTTTTACAAAACCCTTAGATGAAAAATATTTCGTGAGAATTCTGAATGGCTTAGGAATGTTGGATGCGAATTCTGTTTCTGGACATACTTCGTTAGAATGACAAGCCAGCGTGGAGGAAAGATGTCGATTCAACGGTTACTGTTCATGATTCAGCGGTTACTGTTCATAGTCAACGCTTTGACATGCTTCGTTTTCGACATCATGCACAATGGTTAGACAAAAATCTTCGTTACTTGTGTTACTTTTCAAATTTTCGCTAGTCAGGTATTTTTTTTTGCTATTTTTCGTCAAACATCAAAAACAACAAAAAGATTTTCATTTTTTTTGACTTTCTTTTTCAAAACTCAAAAACAACAAAAAGATTTTCATTTTTTGTCTTTCTTTTTCAAAAATCAAAAATACCAAAAAAAAATTTCGTTATTTTTGTTATTTTCTTTCAAAATTCAAAAATATTTTTGTTTGTTTAATTTTTTCTTGTGTAGCTTTTAGCGAAGATTTTTCATGTCTCTTGCTTGCTGCTTTAGGGAAAGGTATACTTTCAAAACTTTGTAATAGTTAAGACATCCCTAGAAGCATGCTGCAGCATGTCGACCCAAGCCTCCATAACGTAATGTGTTTCGAAGCCTTAATGGTTCTCTCATCCTGAGGATTCCTTCCTAATCAGGCTGTATTCACATTCGTTCTTGAGCTACCTTACTCTTCTCATCTGAGTTAAGAGTTAACTGCTTGGTCCATATATAGCAGAGGTACATTCGATTCTTAAACCAATCTTTTTCATCTCAAAGTTCTTTCACAGTCACACAAACCAACATATACCCAAGACATCTCTGGTATAAACCAACTGGGTTATAGGTATGTAAACATTTTGTGTTAATGATCTGGATTCATGAAACCGTGATGAAAGTGAAACCCAAAATTTTTGAAACCTATAAGGAATTGACGGGGAACTTTGTTCCAGAATTTAACGAAACATTTGTTTTTGTACTAATTTTCGATACTCCAAATCATATTCTTTCTCTTTGCCTGGTCTTGCTAAAATGTTCGAAACCCACGACATTATTACCCAACAAGATCCAGGAATATTTTTGATTTGTAGCATATGATTTCAGTGTGGGTATCTTTCTAATTACTTGTTACTTGATAAATTTTTCCAAAGCATACTTGTCACTGACTCCACTGGTCAAACAGGTAATTTCGCTTACAATTTCTCACACTTATGTTCTGTTGTGACATGTAACAAAATTTTCAACCACCCATGAAGCCTTATAAAAAGATGCCCTTCGATACTTCTTAACAAGTATTCGATTGTACTTCACGGGAAACCACACAAACTGTTGATTATCTCTCTTGATGATTAGCAAAGTCAAACAGGTAATTTCGCTTACAATTTCTCACACTTATGTTCTGTTGTGACATGTAACAAAATTTTCAACCACCCATGAAGCCTTATAAAAAGATGCCCTTCGATACTTCTTAACAAGTATTCGATTGTACTTCACGGGAAACCACACAAGTTGTTGATTATCTCTCTTGATGATTAGCAAAGTGATTTTTGCCTTGGATCTAACTACCTTTGTGTTGAAATTTTATTTTTGACATCACAAAATCAAAAAAAAATTATTTTGTTTCTTATCTTTTTCTTTGGCACACATTGCACTCACGAAATCCTTGAGGTTCTGAGTAATATCAACTGAGGCTGAAGATTTCGCAAGTCTGGCACATGACTTCCCTTTTAAACTCAAAAGTGAAAGAGCCCAACCTCCTCGTCGAAGGCTTTTTGGTCCTTATCCACTGGGTACTTTCGAAAAGACATATGATGTGACGGTTTGGTTACTTTGCGATTTTCTAGGCAAAAGTACTCATCACTTTTCCTGACATGGCGTGCTTTATGGCTACTGGTACGATTTTCAAGGAAAAACATGGCAAGCTATTAATGAAAACCATTTGGAATTCAAACTGTGTATACGTATAAAAAGGGAATTAGGGATTTCATTCCAATTTTACGCTCACAATACGATTCTCAGACGATTTGTGATGTTTTTCTCACTATTCTTCAAGTTCTTTCACAAACCCTAACAATGGTTGCTCATCAATCGCAAACCACTGATGATGTTTCTTCTCAACCTCTTATTAAGATCCAAAGCACAAACTTTCAAGTTCAAGGCGATGCCATCCAGAGGGTTTACAGATGCTCATTGTTGCCCTTAAGAGTTCTGTATTGTCGACTACGATGTTCAATTCGTTTGTTGTTCCTCTTTCATGGTTATCTCTTGTTGGATCTACAGCAACATACAGCAAAACAATGCAGATTGTCACGTTTCAACTTGTGAATGATAAGAAATTCAGATTATCGAAGAAACTCTTTGCCCAGATTTTGAACATTCCCAATTCTGAACCTTTTTACAAGGTTACGAATGAACAAGTCATTCATATGTCCAATGAGATGGGTTATCAACCTATTCTCACCAATATTAGCGAGTTCAAGAAATCAGGGTTACCTTGTATCTGGAACTTCCTGTTTGGAATCTATCTTCGGTGTTTGACAGGTCGTAGTGTGGGGTTGGATAAAGCATGTTTGGAGGTTTATGCGATGGTGGCTGGTATCTATTACGATTTACAAGTGGATTATGCTACTCAACTATGGGATGAATTTGTAAACTGTATTGGGAATACGAATGCTAAGGATGGGATTTCCTGTGCTAGATAATGGAATCTAATACTTCATTTTGTTTATGAGAAGGAAGGTATTCAAGTACCTGATAACAAAGAAACTGCTAAGTTTTCTTTGTATCATTTTCCCAAAACAGTTGAAGATGATGTTGATATCTTTCCAACTATTGCTCGAATTCCAGATTCGATGTTGAAAAAGGTTGATCCTTCGAATCATGTTCTGGTGACTTATTTGCAACAGATCAATATGTTTGTTGAGACTGGGGTTTTGTTACCTAAGAAAACAGAAGGTCATTCAAAGAAGTGAAGAGGATCTAAGAAGGATGCTCAGCCTAGTCCTTCGAAAGTCAGTCCAGTTACAAAAGTGGCAAAGTCTCCAAAGAAAGTTGTTGTAGGAGAACAACCTTCAAAGAAAATCTCAAAGCCTATCGTTGAAGAAACTGTTATTCCTTCGAAGGAGGTGGTACCTTCGAAATCGGGAGTATTGAATAGACTCAAGAAAATGGCTCACAAACCTAGCCATTCTCTTGAAAGATCAGCAAGTTTTTCGCCATCTTTCGTTCGTAAACCTCAATTGGGTCGAAAGGGTGTTGTAATTAGAGAAATACCCACACCTGTTTCTCCACAATCGAAGAAAAGGCGTGCTGAGGATATGGCTAAGAAAATCTCCATGAAACAAAAGAAGCAAAGGAAGCTAATTATTCAAGATGATTCCATGGATGAGGAAATTGTTCCTGAATCTCCTTTTGGAGATGATATTTTGGGCAATCCATCACCAACGAGGAATTCTCCAATCAAGTCGAACTTCGAGGAGATTGGAAATTCTGGTGGCTCTGTGAAAGCATCTAATGTGGACACAACCACTAATCAAGGTGATCCTACGAAGAAATCCACTTCTGAGCAGACAACAGTCATACCACCTGAAGTTTCGAAAACCAAGTCAGTTACTGAGGAGGTTCGAACTTCAGGCATCTTTGTGCACATATCTAATATGGACACAAATGCCAGCATGGGTGATGGAGTGTCGAATAGTGAAGCCCAACATAATCAACATCAAGGTACTCAGCATATTATTCTTTCATCATCTTTTGAAACTTCTACCATTGATGCTACCACTTCTTTACCACCATTTCATTCCACTATCTCTACTGCAACTCATTCTCCTACATTTGATAACATCATGTAACAACCAATTACATCTTTGTTTCCATCTTAATCCATCGAAGAACCCAAAATAGTCAATGATGATGAAACTGATGATGGAGGGTTCGTAGGTTCGTTTACTGACATAGAATTTGATCTTAAAGAGGAGAATATTCCCGATCATATGCTGATGTTTCGGAAACAGTTCAAGATTTTGAACCGAAAGCTTAATTCCTTACTCCAACTTCAAGCTGATGCAGGGGGTAAACATTCGGTATATGGTATCGAAGTTGATGTCATACTAAAAGCTCAAGAGCTTCGTATTCAAAGTAAACTTGATCAGGTCGACAAGAACAACGAGTTAAGGCTCAAGGCTCAATCTGAAACCTTTAATGGCGAATTGAAATAGTTGAAAGTTGTTGCGAAGCAACGTCATGTTCTTTTCATTCAAGATGTAAAGACAATTAGAGAAGATGTCAATCGAAAAATTGAAGAGTTACGATCAGACATGGAAAAGGAGATAAAGGATTTGACACAAAACTATTCTTCTCTTCTTACGAAGGTAGATATTATTGTTGGTGCAGTAACGAAAATTGTTGAGTATTACAATTCTATGCTTCAGAAGATAGATGCGAAGGCTGAGGTTGATTTAAAGAATTTTGGGAAGATTGATTCGCTTTTGGTTGACTTGAAAGAAATGGTTTCAAATTCTGGTTCCTCATCTTTGTTCACTCCTGAGTTTTTAACTCAGAAGTTTCGATTGCTTGAGTCGACAATTCGTTCTGAATTGGCTCCACTTTCTAAACTCCTAAACTTACTACCAACTGATGCCCCACCTATTGCCACAGGGGTGCAAGGGGGGGAAAGGAAAAATGTTGGCATAAGAGAAGGTGAAGGAGCATCTGGCAAATCAAGTGAAGATGCGAAAGTTGTGGGAAAATTCTTGACTACTCAAATTCCGACAACTATGCCAAATAAGACTGATCCGATTATTTCAACAACTACAACAACAAGACCTTTGGCAAAATGGATTGTAATTGGTGGTTCCAGCTCTTCTTCGAAACCTAAGCCTACTGAAGCTGATAAAGGCAAAGGAAAGGGTATTAGTGTTGAACAGACGAAGGAAGAAAGAAAATCAGCTATTGAAGCTGAAATGGAAAAACAACGACATATTCAAAGCATTCTTATGCTTCATAAAAATGATCCACCAACAATGAACAAAGGTGATTCAAGGAAACTACATAGCTTTGAGGGCATTGAAGTTATGGTAGTATACGGTGAAATGCATTACTTTGAGAAGAAACCGAAGAAAAGTTATGCAACTGAGAACTCGGATATGAAACAGTTGGACTTTCCTATCACCAAGATGATGTTTATTACTTCTCAATATCAGATTGTTGACAAGTTAGAAGATAAAGAAGAGTACAAGAGGCTAAAGATTCGATTTCATGTTGTACTTGGGAAAGAAGAAGAAGAAGTTTGGTCACTTGTCAAGATAGTTCGAGTTTTGTGTATTTCCAAAGATGTTCTATTTGAGGATGTACTTCAAAATTTTCGATATCATGTGGTCAGAGCAAACAATACCACCTTCAACTTTTTTGTTGCTAATTTCCCTCTTATGAATCTTAATGACTTAATCTATGTCGCAAATATTCTTAAAGTCAATGATAAAACGAAACTTCAGGGTACAAGCAAAGAAGATTATCAGCTGGGTTTTGCTCATATCAATCTATTCATCGACAATTATTACGATTGTTTAGCCTTGACAGATGTCGAATTAGCTTTGACAATGGGTAAACTGATTACTGTTCCTCAATCATTATTGAAGAGTTAAGCTGACTTGAAGCCTTATGATGATGGAGATATTTGTCTGAAGCCATTTGGGATAATCTTTGTTGGTAAAAACAAGAAGGGAAGGAAGACGAAGTTTTTGTTCCAAGCATGCGATGTCGAAAGGTATACTAATGCACAATATATGAACTTGCTTGTTTGTATGAATAACTGTAAGAAGAACAATGATGGAGATAAGGCTGAATTAAAGAAGGTGATGAATTGGTATATGGAGAATCGGAGATCGATGCATCAGGCTATCCAATTGTTAATGACCTAGGTTCGACACTTCTCACAAAGGGGGAGAATGTTAATGTCGAAATTAGTTGTGAGGTGTCGAAGGTCAAGGGATAGTTTCGTTAACATGTAATGTTATTAAAGGGTACTTTAGTGTCGAAGCTTTTCAAGTCTAGTCCCTTATATTTTTTGTGTACTTTCTAGTCCCCTATAAATAGGTGTTCGGTACTAGAGTTAGATAAGAACTTTCATGTAATTGTCTAAAACACTCTGTACTCATTGAAAGCATAAATCGAGCCAAACAGACGTTATTTAGATCTTGTGTTCATCATTTTTATATCATTCTGATTCTATAATTCATACTCGATTACGTAACCACTACACGACCTCCTTCAGTACTTCATCTGTCAAGTTCAATAGAATCGTACTATGTGCCTTTGTCAGAATGTCCACCTTATTCTCATCCTCCATGCCCTTTGGCAGTTTTGCCTATCCTTCCAGTGCCGCTGCACACCCTTGTTGAACCAGAAGAGCCTTCATCTTCACCTTCCACAAGGTGAAGTCATTTGAACCATTGAATTTCTCCAAATCAAACTTGTGAGTAGACATCTTCAATCACATGAATACAAACCGCAACTCTGATACCAGTTGTTAGAAGGTAAAGCGGATAACTAGCAAAGCTATAAGCACACAAGACATAGTATTTACGTGGTTCGGTCAAGGTGACCTACGTCCATGGGCAGGAGGGGAGTATTCTTTTATTTTAGAGCTCTCAAATAAAGGTTACAAGTACAATTACAGAGAGATTCGCCTATCACTCTAGAATTCAAGATAAAAAATAACCTAGCATGCATCCCTATTTATACTTGAGGGATCAGACCTAAAACCCTAATGGGCCAAGCACATTGGCCCATAGGCCCATTAATGAAGGCAACCAGTCATATTCCACCATGCATCATCTTCTGGAATATTCTTGAGCATCATAGAGGACTTCATAGCATACTTGGCTCATCAAGGACCAAGATGGTCCAAGTTGCACCATGATGGCGCAATAATTGTATGGATGGCACAATAATTGTATGGATTGCGCAACAGGCTTCAAGTGTGGCACAAGAACATCAAGATTGAAGCAAGAACACCACTAGGAACATACACAGCACAACAAGGCCATGCATGGAGCAAGAGCATACTTCATAGCTCAACAGGAGTACGCCATGGCGTAAGAGGGAGCATAATGGCGCAAGAAGGAATGTCCTTGGTGCAACATCATCCTTCTTAGCCTATCCCTTCAACATATTGTGCAAAAAGGTTCCCTTGTTGCTCCATATCACTCCCAAGTGCTCCAAACCTCTTCCAGGTGCTCCAAACCCCCTTCTGTACGATCCATTCCTTTGGCACTTGATCCGTTCCTTTGTCAGACGATCCATTCATTTCTTAGATGATCTGTTCCTTTGTTACATGCTCCATGAACCCTAAGTGCTCCATCGAGTTCCAAGTGCTTCAAATGCTCCATGAACATGATCCAAATGCTCGATTCACATTTAACACTCTCAAAAATGGACTCTTCTCACTTAGGGTTGCTTGAAGACATTTTTCATAGAAGGATGCTACTGAGGATATGAGGCATGAAGTTATAATGGTGTTTATATATGGCCAAAACCATAAAAATTAGGGTTTGGACATCTATCGCGTATGCCCTACGTATGAGATGTATGCCCAGCGTACTAGAGTTCGCCCTAGTACGCTCAACGTACACATCGTACGCCCAACGTACTAACTTCAAGTCCAAAAAGTACCACAAAGCCATTATGGGCCAATCTTGCAATCTTTTAGACTTTAGGGGGCCAAAATGCTATATTATTCAAATATAGGGTCAAAATTAGAAGTACCTCATAATTGGGATGTTACATATCACAACTGTTTTTATCACTGAGGATATACAACGACTTTTGTAATGATGTAAGAAACGTTTATCTGGTATTGTAACATATTCTTGTTTCTATATAGTTTAATGTATGCTTTGTCTGTGATCCATTCATTATGTCGTTACCCTGATGCTTCTACCACCGGCTGGGGGTGTGATACAAATGGTGTTACCTTTCAGAGAATAAAAAAGTGGTAGGGCCAAATGTGTCAAGTATACAAAGTTGTGAGCTAGTTAGGTGGATTTCTCCCCTATTTGAATGAAGAAAACTATTAGGGAGAATGGGAGAGTGTCCATGGTGATTTTTGAAGAGGAATATAGATATATGGCTAACTCTTGATCATAAAATTTATTGTGAAGCTAGGGAACCAAACATCAAGCTCTAAGGTATAAATTCTTCCCCCCTATGGCTTAAATTCAGAAATAGGTTTGGGTTTGAGCCCCAAACCGATGATTGTAATTATATTGATGAATAATTAATGTATCCATGAATTTTTAGGTATTTCAACTATATATCTTCATTATACGAAACCTTAAATGATTTTGATGGGGATTTGGTTAAGATCTAGAACTTCAAGATCCATTAACAAAGGAAAACTCCTTATGCCTTGATTTTAAAGTGTTTATATAATTGGATTTGTTTTTCTCTAACCTAGGATCAAATATCAACATGAATCCATCACCTAACATTAAGAGTTCTATGTATATGAATCCACCACTTGTGTTGGAATTGGGAATTAAGGTTCTAATGAAGATCCATGAGACTTTCGATCAAGGCCGTGATGATTTTATATGTTTAGTATGAGAATTGTAATAAGTTGAATTTATAGTTTATGAATTAAGTGCTTGGAGTTTTGATGATTGATTTATCAAAGAGGATCTAAACGTTATTTGAAGTAAAATTATGGAATCAAGCTTTTTAGTAATTTTCAACTAAGGAACCATCAATTCTAACCCTTTGAATGTATGGATTTGATTAGTTCAATGTGTTTTAAGATGTTTATGAATGATATATGGATGGAATAAGTGGCTAATATGAATCGTTATTGATAAAAGGATCATTAAGAGTTTATGATCTTTGATGGTATCACAATTTTCACATAAGCCTCCCTAAAGCTACTATGGCATCTAAGGTCTTAATCATTAAATCATGGGGAGAATAACACTTAATTAAGATAAAATAATGTTAATAACACTTATTAAGGTTATTATGATCCTATGCTAAAGTTTGGTGAAGAATGAAAGCATGGGTGACTAATTACATTGCCCAAAGTGGAAAATTCATCACATGTGTGTATGTTGGGCATTACGTAGGTATGAAAATATTACATGCCCGTTTAATGATAATGAGATGATAGGAGTTGAAGATTGCAAGGTCACGTAATCTATAGATAATATATTACATGATCGTGTGGGTACCTAATAAGGGCGTGAAATACTAACTTGACCTTGGCTTATTCATTTAGCATTCTTATGCTTCCAACACTTTGACATAAGTGTGTATACTATTAAAACAATAAAACAATTTGACAAATCTTCTAGGGGTATTTTGTTCGATTTGTAACCAAATATTGGTGATTTTAATAGGTGGTGTATGAAGTGAAGCGAAATGTAAGATGTATAGAGGAATGGAGGATAACTTGGTTTAGATTAAGGTGTGAACTATCAAATTTATGTCCTATAAAACAAAACTAAGATGTTTTCAAAATGAGATAGTGCTTAAGATTTTTTATGAACTAAATTTTATGTGTTTATCTATGTGTGCATTTCATAAAAAAAATCGATTTTCCAAAGTCCATGGTAAACGAGACTAAATAGACCAAAGAGTATTGTGGTATTCTAAACATGCCTCACATGTGCATGTAGGGAAAGTAGGGTACCTACCTCATGCATGAGATAGATGATTGATAGCTCACTAATACCCATAAAGATACTAAAAGTAAAAAAGAGATGTTGTGATGTAGGGTTCTTTATGCTAACTATGCCATAGTCTTCATTGTTATCGAAATGAGAAAATTGTGAGTGGGAAAAAGAGATGAACGGGGATGAATGTAGTTGCATGTTGCATTGCATAATTTCCATTTATGTTTTATATGAATGGTTATACATTTTAAATTTTTAAATAACAATAGAGTAAAGCGTTAAATCAAAGAGTTTTAATATTTTTAAGTGTTTCAAAGTGTTTTCAAAGTGCAATGAGAAGTGAGTTTATTAAAAGAGGTTTAAGTTTTCAAACTGTTTTTAGAGAGAAGAAATGAAAAAAATTTAATTAAGAGAAATAAGATTTGGGAAATTTTTTATTAAAAGAGTTATAAGATTTCAAAGTGTTTTTCAAAAAGAGTAAAGAGTGAAAATTTTATCTAAACAAAGAGTTATATGAGTTATATTTGGACTATAAATGTGACAAAATCCCAATATTACTCACAGGACATTCTCAATGCCTAACCTACTATTTTTACATATATTCTGGTGCGAGTAGTGGTTGAGGCTTAGAGGATTCAGGATATTTTGAAGGCAACTGTTATGTAGTGGTAGCTTATCTTATTTAAAAATATTCTAAGTTGATGTCCCTTATCTTAAACCTCTTTGAAACTAAACCTTTTTTAGACTTTAAAGGCTTTAGGACCAAATTTTGCAAAGAGACATTTTATTATTCTTAAAATAATTCAATATGATTTATAAATCATTAAGCAAAAGAGGGGTTTTCATACTATCGTTGCTGATGCTACAACCTCATGGGGTATGCCCTCCATCCTTTACGCTAAACATGTTTTTTTATGGAATGGGTTTGCAAAGTAGATCCCAAAGCATTGTGCTTTAATAAGACGTTTATCCGTCATATATTACAGGATACTTGATTTGTGGGAATTTCACACATTCATAAGTCCATAAATTTTTAGTTCACACAGGCTCTCAAAACTCATCCTACATGCAATGAAAAAGTAAGGATACTCCAAAATCACATTTCTAAACCATACATCATTTCTCAAACCAAAATAAGTTCTAAGATATATTTCCATGCCATGTGTACATATGCCATAAGGCCATATAAAATTTAAGGTTATTTAAATATTGGTAATACTTCAAAATATTTCCAAGTATGGTAATATGGGACATGTACTATGGGTATGTACTCACCTTAGTCAAATTTGAGGCTTCTAATACCTCCTTCTTTCTATAAGAATTGGTTAATCATTCAAGTGTCACCTCAACTTCTTTCTACAATAACTCCTCCTTATTTAGAATTCTTCTATAATAACAAAATTATTCTACCCCCAACATGTCATGTAATTCTATGAAATATGTGATGTTTCTTACACATCATATATCAAGTGAATTTTCCTTTAACAGCCAACATACTCATCCACAAGTTCCACACTTCTTTCTAATCTACTTTAATACCTTCAAATTACTTCCTAAAATGCATTTAACATATTTCATAACTTCATAATTCATTTCAAGCGTTGTATTCAATAATTTCCTTAATAGGAATCACCAATTCAATTTCTATGTTGATTTACAAGTAAAACTTGCTTATAACATTATAGATCACTTTGGATCATGAGATTTTCCATACAAAATAATTATATTCATAAGCTTGTACTACAAATATGCTTCTCATGAGTTATTCATTTGAAATTAAACATCCACAACTCATATCAAAGCCTAAATCTAAACATCAAAAGCAATAGAGTATATATTCACAATTGCCCATAATCTCTTTTTGATGCAAAAATTGCATTATATATTGCCATTTCCTCCTTCTTCACTTTATCACTAATTCGAAAAATTCTTTTAACAAACAGTGACTTTCCATATACAACTATTTTGGGTCCTCTTTTCCCCTTTTTCCCTTCTCATTGTCTTCAGCAGCATCAATAATCTCCTTGCATACATTTCTTTGTTTATCTGCACTATCTCCTTCCATTGTTTCCAATATTTCTTTTCCTTTTTTCTTTTCCCAACTATAACTACTCAACAAAGCCTCATCTATCATTTGTATGGATTTTTCCAACACCTCAGGATGCTATAAAAACTGTAAACAAGTTAGATAGTCTGTGTTATAAATATTTTCTACAATAGGAGTATTATAACTTCAACCATCCTGCATTTTATCCCCATAAACTGCCAAATCTCTAACTGGAGTAATTCCTCCTTCATTACCACCATCTTCTGCTCATTTGTTTACATCAACATCAAAATCATGTTGTTTGTCATACATTCCTTCATTTCCTTCATTGTTACCTACACTGAATAAATAAATTATATGTATTCTATAAGAATTTTGATTAAATATCACAATGTTCATTAAATATCACAATGTTCATTAAAATAAATAAATTATATGTATTCTATAAGAATTTTGATCTCAACTATATGCATCTACTAGAATGATTTTGAATAAAGTATATTTTTTATTATAAAACTCATGCTTGCCTTCTCATCCCCATAATCTCGCTTGAGACCCTCGAACATTTCATCTTCATCCATCATTTCATCATCAACACAAACATCTTCAAATTCCTCCTGTAGTAGCCTTCCAAACCCTCCCATTTTCATTTCCAACTTCTATATTTTTTTCTAGATCGTCACCCTTAACATGTCTAACAAACGGTAGCCTTTTGACCAACTTCAGGTTTGAAAACTTCATGTTATCCACATACACCAACTACAACACCAAAAAAAACATCAAATTGTTAATTCAACATAATAACATTACCGTCAAAACTAGTATAAGTCCAGTGTAATAGCATGTTTTATCATCCCTTCTCCATATCTCTTTTCTACTAACCAAACATTCTAAAATATACTTGCACCAATCAATCTTTGAAAAGCCATTCACTAGCACAAACTTATTAACCACATTGATTTGATTTGTACCACTCAATGTTGATTCTACAAATATGTTAATGAACAGTGTAAGGAAATTGAGCCTAAACATCAGATTACCTTGTTTTGTTTTTTTGATCTTCTTTAGATATTCTTCACCATTAAACCCTTTTTTCATATTGATCATTCTATTCTTTCAGAATAGCCTTTCCTTTTTCACATCTTGGCATCAACATGAAGTCATCCCCATCATTTGGCAACCCCAACATATCATGCACCGTGTCTTTGGTAATTATAATCACAACATTCTCTAGAACTAGACGGCTAATTTCTGGATCGTAGGGATCTAAGAAATAGTAGTTAAGTAACCCCGAAGTATTGTCCATGTCAATATTCAGTAGTGATCCAAATCCCATACATACAATCCCATTTTTTTGTGTAGGGGACATCACTTTCACAGCCGCACTAATCCTTCCAGGATTCATTCTAGTTAGAAGTCTTCTTAATCCTATTGGATACTCCTTACTCACTTTTCTAACCTTATCATCAATCTTTTTTACATTCACATTCTTATACTCCTTATTCCCCTTTATCTATTTGGAGATTTCTTTGACTGAAGATCATTGGTAACTTGTTCACCTTTACCATCATCTTCCTTCACTTCCATATTCGTAACAATTTCTACCTTTTAATTTTTTCTCTTCGATCCTAGATCTCTCTCCATAAACAATTCCTTTAAACATTTTTTCTTTTTTCTTATGATGACTTGCTCCTACAGAATTCTTCTTCTCATTTTCAGGTGTTGCTCTTGCAGAATATTTCCTTTTTACCTTTTTTACACTTGTACTAATAATATTAATCGGCTCCTATTCAGCTTGGGCAACAACTGCTCAATCACACAAACCCAGTTACTAACTAATATAATCCAAATTATACTATAATTAACACATTATATTACATTATATTCTAATATCATATATGTTTCATAATACAACCACATATATGAATATGTATGTATTGATTCTAACAGAATATTATTTCAACATTCATTCTTACATAATACCGGTATTTCCATCACCCCTATAACAAAATATAATATACAGTTATGCTTCACCATTCTTATACAACACTTAATCGCATACTAATTCTGAAAGAATTACATATACTAAAATCACAACACATTCTTACAAAATTCGTTTTTAATACACTACATATTGCAAATAACATATGTACTTCCTTTTAATACAACACATATACGTTTTTATTATCGAACACAAATTTCATATTCAAGTAATAAAGCCCAAAAAACCTCTATCTTCTCCATATATTCTAACAACTTTATGTTATTCACCTTAACAAAACCACAAATAACTCATACATTATTCAATCATTGGAACATAATTTCCATATTCAATTAACAAAACCTTAAAAAAAAAACCCCTCAAACTTCTTCATATATTGTAACAAGTTTATGTTATTCAACTTAACAAAACCAACATTAAATCCTACATTATTCAAACATTCCAGCATAATTTTAAGTATTCAACCCCAAAACCAAAAAAAATTTAAACAAAAAAAAGTACCTTTAGCTTGAGAAACGAAAGCATCATCGTCGTCATCAAGATTCAAGATTGTTGCAACTATGTTCTTGAATTTTGACTTGAAACCACTCGACCTTGTACTCCTCATGCTTCGTGAATCTTTGGTATCCGAAATCTCCCAATGCAACTTCAATAATCAGATCTATAATAATCGATCGTTATATACAAAAGATTAACAGAATCATCCGATTTTAGGGTTGATTCTACTAAATTTTGTATGTGCTCCGATAAAAATGATAATTGTATTGGGGTATGTGCGATAAATTTGGGATTATGATATTAGTTTAAGAAAAACTTTTTTTTCCTATCTTAATGGCAATGACAAATGTACACAATTACCCTTTTACAGTCGTTGACATTTAATAAAATGATTTTTATTTTCTTTAACTTAATTGAATAATATAATCATTTTTTTAAATTAATAAAATTTGATTGACCCACAATAATTTTTACATTCACACAATACTTAGTTAGAATATAATAAGACTTTGAACATAAAGTATATATATATATATATATATATATATATATATATATATATATATATATATATATATATATATATATATATATATATATATATATATATAGGGAAGGGTTATTTGGAAAACAAAAATACCCTAAAAAGAATAAAAATGTATAAAAAAAATACTTAAAGATTACAAAAAAAAATTTAAAATTTTTTTATAAAAAAATCCCAGATTTTTTAATAAATTCGCTGAAAAAAAAAATCAATTTTAAAAAAAAAATTTAAAATATCAAAAAAAAATCAACGAATTTATTTAAAAACATGCGATTTTTTCATAAAAAAATTCAAAAAAAAGTTTTGTGATCTCTAAGTATTTTTTTATGCATTTTTATGATTTTTAGGGTTTTTTGTTTTCCATAGAACCTAAACCTATATATATGTTCTATGGAAAACAAAAAACCCTAAAAATCATAAAAATGTATAAAAAAATACTTAGAGATCACAAAACTTTTATTTGAATTTTTTTTATAAAAAGTCGCAACCTTTTATTAAAATTCGCTGAAAAAAAAAATAAAAAATCAGTTTTTTTTTATAAAATTTTTTTTTTCAAAATTTTTTTCAACGAATTTCTTTAAAAACCTGCGATTTTTTTATAAAAAATGTCAAATTTTTTTTTTGTGATCTCTAGGTATTTTTTTATGCGTTTTTATGGTTTTTTGTTTTCCAAATAGCAAATATATATATATATATATATATATATATATATATATATATATATATATATATATATATATATATATATATATATATATATATATATATAATAACTTTGAACATAAAGTAAATTTTAATTAAAAAAATAATTAATTGAAACCATGTCTTCTTGTTGCTAAAAAGAAATTTTACAATTCGGTTATATTTTCTTAATGTTAAGATTATAAATAAAGATAAAATTTAGTTCATAATTTTATATGTTATACCGTTTTTTCAATTATCGCTTTTACAATTATGGTTTGTTGAAAAAATCATTATGAAAAAGTACTAACAACAAATAGTAATTCTAGTCATTTTTTTTTTGCCATGAGCTATGCCACCAAAATATATTTTTTCTAAACAATATGCTTTATATATATATATATATATATATATATATATATATATATATATATATATATATATATATATATATATATATATATATATATATATATAATATTTTTTCATCAAATTTACATCTTAACCGTAAAACATTTTTCATATCATACTTAATTCAATTTTCATATACAACATAAAGTATTATCAAAGATTATTATATTAACGTATACAATATAACGATATAACGGATTGAAATCTCTTATCAATTTTACTAAAATACAATTAAATATTTTTATACATAAAAAGTTTATTTGTAAAAGTTAACAGTAGATTTAATATATATATATATATATATATATATATATATATATATATATATATATATATATATATATATATATATAGAAAAGTTCAATAGAAAACCATAATTATTGGTTGTTCAAGAAACCAAATCTTTTTTTTCAATTTTAGAGCTTATTCTTTGTCGAAAAAAAAAATCTAAAAATATCTAAATTCATATATTAACATTGTGAATTTTCATAGATTCACATTGTGAATTTGACGTAAAAAAAAATCGAATTTGATATCATTGGAAAAATGATAAAAAGTTATGAATTTCTGTATTTTTAGTTTTTTTTTTGTTAAAAAATAAGTTCTAAAAATTGAAAAAAAGATTGGTTGCTTGGTTACTTGGTTAATTATGGTTCTCTATTGAACCTCACCCTATATATATATATATATATATATATATATATATATATATATATATATATATATATATATATATATATATATATATATATATATATATATATATATATATACTATTAAATGAATTTACTTATATAGTTTTTTATCTTCTAAAGTAAAACATTTTCTCTTCCATGTTTAATATGAATGCCTCCACCCTAAAATAGAGCTTTATATGTTCTTATTTCGTTATTTTCTCTGTTATTGAATTCATTTTTTTTCTCTCATTTCTAAATCCTAACATCCTTAACTATGTTTTTGTAAACTATTTTTATATGATATTACAAATAACGTTTAATATCTATATGTTAAAAAATCTCTTCAAGTTGTATTGAGTAATTAGTTTTCAGTTAGAAGTACTTTCAAATTATAGTGGAAGTTTTAAATGAACATGGTGTAAGAACAATGACCATTATTATATTATAATATATAATATAGATATAGACTTGAACTTGTGATTAAGTAAATCACATAATTATTACCGTTTCCAATATATGTTATATGTTAGAAGATATGTGAATTCATTATTAATTAGAAAGAACTTATAAATGACTACAACAATTAGATAACAAGTACTTTTAGTAGAGAAAATTAGGCAAGGTAGGAACAACCTTTCTAGAGATATCATTTATTGTGATAACAATTGCCAACTTAATTCAACATATCGAGATTTCTTTGATTATATGCCAATACTGAGAAGGCCAAGTGTAGGGACTAAAGAGTGCCCTTTATGTACGACAATCAATTGCATCACATCTATAATCTTACTTTGTAATTTGAATCGTATATCCTTTCAAGTGAGCTTTAAAACAACACCACTGGATGGCATTGAGAGACAATGAATGAGTAACCTCTACGGTGTTAATGTCATAAATGAATAAGAAATAATTTGTTATTTAGTTATGACATTAAATTAACCTAGATGAAGCAATATAGTAATCTTTATCTAAAACTGGTTTGAATATGAATGATAATGTATGTCGTAAAAAACTATCCTAAAATAAAAATGAGGAAGTACATTACCAAAAGGTAAAATTAAATACACAATCAAAAACCTTTAGAAGATGCCCAAAACTAAAGCAACTAGGTGAATAGACTAACAATTTTATATTTTAAACCCATGTGACTGCATGAAATCTACAATAACTTCTTGGGACACCAATGGGCCTATGAACCATAGTAATGAATAGTGATATACGGTCACTCATGTTGGACCTGTCCTAGCAAAATGGTTACATGTGAATTTGATATGAATGGTGTACAAATAACAAATATAAAAGATATAAAGTGATCAAAGTACGTGCCAAAAGTAATCGGATTAACTGCATGAGTACAATACGAAATTTGAAAAAAAAAATCCGCTAGAATGAAAATGATTCAGTAACACTTTATTCATAGCTTTAATAAAAATGGTTTATAATATAAGAAAATCACCGTATTTTTTTTACATAAATTATGGTGTTATAAATAATATTATTTCAAATTTGAAGTATCTGAAGTTGAAGTTGACTTCTCATATTTGTCATTTTAAGTTTGAATCTATGTATACCTATACTTTTTTTTAAAGTTATTTCAATTTTAAGCTTTTATATTTTAAATTATTTATTTATGTTTTTAATATGACTATCGTGACAAATATATTTAATTTTTTTTAAAGAATTTATAAAATATAACAAACTCGTAAGTAACACTATCCATTTAATTCAGCAATATTTTTTCTTTAATAAGTTTTTTTTAACAATATATATATATATATATATATATATATATATATATATATATATATATATATATATATATATATATATATATATATATATATATAGAAGATGTATTTATTAAAATCTTATATTCAGAAAAATAAATATATAATTAAAATATTCTTTTTGAGATAAAGATATGTAAAAACAAATACATTAATACAGTTGAAGATCAATTATTATTAGCATTATTATTTTTTCATTAAATTTTTTCATTTATTTGAATGAAGTAGGGTTGGATATGGTATCAAGCAAGATGGGGATTTGATCATTTGATTTCTCAAAAAAAAATCAAATATATGTAAATTATATATATATATATATATATATATATATATATATATATATATATATATATATATATATATATATATATATATATATATATATATATAACATTATTTTGTTTCCGTTGATTATATCTATTTTCAGTTTTTGTAATAATAAAATCTAAAGTGAACCCAAGAATTTGGAAACAATATCTCTTTTTCCTTACAGTTATTGTCGGTTTCCGTTTTTCTGCATAACCATACAATCATATATAATTTGATTAATAAATATGTTTTAAAAAGATAATTAAATCACAGACACAAGTCATAGCCACGATATAAATAAAAATCTTATGCATAAAATAAAATGCTGGTAGATGATATAAAAGAAAAACGAAAAAAAGAACCTTTCAATGAACTCATTTCATTAACATTTACACCCCCCATTGACAAAAATATAAAATTACAAAATACTTTTCTTATTGGTTTATTCCATTCTATCTCTCCCCTCATTATTTTATTTTTCTTGCAAATAATAAATAAATCATAAAATAAACCCACAATATACCACTGTAAATAAAAACTTACAATGTTACACTTACACCCCCTGACTCCCACTTCCCCACCCCCATGTGTTTTGTGTTTCAAGCTTCAATAATCAACCCGCAACCCGACCCGCGCACCCATCTGACATCTTCTGCAACTCATGACCCACATTTGCAGTGCACCCCAAATGCTTGTTCGATTTCCACTGTCTATAAATTTCCATCATTCAACTGCAGCCATTGATGATGTCTTGTTTGGAACAATCTCGTACTCACCACCTTCGCCTTCGCCTTCGCCTTCACCTTCTTCCTCATCGTCGTCTTCATCTTCTTCGTCGTAATCGTCATCGTCATCCGCATGCTGGTGATCTTCAATCCCTGTAGATTCATTCGTCTTCATCTGCTGATTATGTCGTTGTTGCTGTTGATGTTGTTGTTGCTGCTGCTGTTGGTGGTGATGTTGTTGGAGGTGGTGTTGTTGTTCTTGAACCACCGCCGGAAGTGGCCATTGCTGTTCCGGTCTAGCCATGATCGGAGCCATCTGGTTTTCCGGTTTAACGGCGAACCCTGGATTATTACTGTTGTTATTATTATTACTGCTGGTTGCTTTCTCTCTGTAAATGGCGTCGAGCTGGTGGAAATACGGGCAAGTTTTCGAATCCTCCGGTCGTTTCTTGCTGCTTTCTTTAACCTTCTTGTAGTATTTATTAATGTTCTCCCATTTTTCTTTGCATCGTTTAGCATTCCGGTTGTATCCAAGCTTCTTCATCGCCGACGATATCTCCTCCCATAATGGCCCTTTGGGCCCACTTTCTTGATATTTCGTGTCAAGCGTCGTTCGGAGTTTAATCAGTGCATTAATTTCAGCTTTCGGCCATCTCGACGGACTTGGTTGTAGCATGTTCTCTCCTCCGCCGCCGTTATCGAGATTCCTCACCACAGGCGGTGGCGGAGCGGGTGTTGATAAGGATACCGGTGCCGGTAATGGTACAGCTACTGCATAGTGGCAAAGTCGTAAAATTATATGGAGAGGGGACGAAAAGTTATAGATTTATAAAGAAAAAACGCGGAGACTGCACCTGATATCGGAGAAATTGGCTGTTGTTGTTGTAGTACTTGCGGTGGTGGTGGTGGTCGCGGCTGGGATTGCTGTTGCTGTTGCATTGGTGGCGCCGGTTGTACTGACGATGGTGGTGGAAGCGGCGGAGGCGGTTGGTTTTGTTGTTGTTGTTGGAGTAATTGCATAGCTGGCATTTGTGGGATGACAGTACTCGGGTTTTGTTCCGTGATCTTCTGCAAAAAAGTGATAACCGCCGCATCTTTCGCCGCCACCATGGATCTTTCCTGCACCAACAGATCGTGTTCTCGTTTCATTTTCGCCATTTCTTGAATCCGCCATGCTTCCTCTCTCGCCATCCGATCACGTTCTCGTCTTTCCAACGTATCAAGAAACTTCGATTGTAATTCCTCTTGTTTATCAATCACCTCCTTCATCAACCTCCCGAAAAACTCCTTCCATTTCCGCTTCCTATTCCTCCTCCTCTCCGGTGGCTCATCGTCTGAAGAAGTCGATGAAGAACTCGAATTCGTCGACGCCGACATATTCAGTTGCGAAAAAGGAAACCCACCAACGTGATTAATATTCATCGACGGCATTGCCACCGCCGGCGCCGCAACGGAGATTGGATCCACGTTGTTTTGATGCGACACCGTGATGTTTACAGGAGTTACAACAGATGGAAGAGATGGAAGAATTTGTGTAATTGTTGAAGTATTCGGCATTGTAGAAACTTGTGGTGGTGGTTTGGAGAGAACCGGCTGAGGAGGTGGAAGAGACAGCGGTTGTTGGTGGTGGCTGCTGGCGGCGGGGTTGGCTTCTAAAGCTTGTAATTGATCAAAAAATCTGTAAGTTTTTCCATCGGCTTTTGAAGTTCGACCTTCTTTGGTTCTCTTGTGGTATTTATAAACGTTCTCGAATTTCTCTTTGCATTTTTTGGCACTTCGATGATAGCCAAGCTCAGCTAATTTCCTGAAATAAAAAAATCAAGAACATCAAATTTTGTTTCCACATAAAATATTTAATTATTTAAATCCCGGCGGAGCACTTGCTAGAATCCGGCCATGGATTGAAGTGGTATGAACAAGATAAATCTAAGGAGATGAAGACAAAACTGAAATGGAATTCGAATTCGAATTCGAATTGAAATTGGAATTCAAATTCAATTAGCTCGCCGGAATAGGTAAAGAAAGGAATGGTAATTGGATTCCGATAAACCGGAAAAAAGACACGAGCTTTGTAATTCGCTACATAGATCTCGTTTTCAATGATTGAATCAAACCCAGAAAAGAACACGATTGAATTCATAAGCTAAAAGGAGTAAAATTACCTTGAAACCTCATCCCATAATGGACCTTTCAGACTTGAATCACGAAAAGCAACATCCATATCCGACCGGATTTTAAGCAGAGCTAACGTTTCCTGTCTTGGCCACCTATTTCCACCGGAATTCCGACCACCTTCTTCTATTCTTCCTCTTTCATCTTCGCTAAATCCTCCGCCACCACCACCACTAGCAAGTTCAGCCGCCGCCGCCGCCGTTTCATTGGGTTGAACTGAAACAGGAGTCGCCGCAGCGTCGCCGGAGTTTCCAATTCCTGGAGAAACTCCCTGCAGCATCATATGATGGAGAAGACACTGTTGAAAGAGAAGCAAATTACTAGAGATGAATTAAAAAAACAAAAAAGATGGTGAATTCTTGAGGGTTTTATGTAAGATTGGATGTATGGTGAATTTATTAATTTATTTCGGTGGGGATCTGATCTGCCTGTCAATCTCACACCCAAAAAAAGAAAAAATGAAAAAAGATTAAAAAAAAATGATAATAATAATTTCTTTTAAAAAGCCAACGAGAGAGAGAAAGAAGGGGTGGTAGAAGTAGTGGCAGTAAAGATGGAAATTATTAAATTAAAAATAAAAATAATAAATAAAAAACTTTATATAGCTGGGGGAATCTTTTGGTATTATTATTATTTTCTTCCCCTTTATCTGCTTGTTTAAGAAAAGTTTCAGAGACCACCACAAGGGTCACTTTGGTTTATCTGTCAGCAAATGGCACAGATAGATAACTCCCTTATTATTATAACATTATTTTTATTCAAATAAAAACAACTTAATAAGTAGGTAATTTCTTAAATATAACCTAATTATGATTATATATATAGGTAACTAATTCATGTATTATGTATTTATATATATAATTAAAGGTATATAAAAAATATAATAATATAAGAATGGAGGTAATGACGGTAATGATTTAAGAGGGTAATATATATTTTTTTATACGTATTTGGTTATTGAGTTTTTTTTTATAAAACTATAAAAATAATTCATGTCGTATGCATTTTTTTTTGTGGGAGTTGGTCCAAACTATAACTTTTTTTATTGCTGATTATTTTGACAACGTTTGTACGTAGTTTTAGTCCCTCTTAAAATTAAAATGACTATTATATCATTTTTTTTTTACATTTTTAATATTTATTTTAACATTTTAGTAATTAAAAAAATAAAAGAGTACCCACATCCCCCCCCCCCCCAAGCACAAGTTTTCTTTCTTAAAATTAAAATGGCTATTATACCATTTTATTTTTATTTTTACATTTTTAATATTAATTTAACATTTTAGTAATTAAAAGAATAAAAGAGGACCTACATCCTCTCTCTCTCTCGAATTTGAAAACGTATTCATACCAACAATTAGCCGTTGGGGAAATGGGGTTGTACAGTTCTTTATTTTATATAAGAAAATACATATATGATTAAATCAATAAAAAAATCATATAATTCACCTAACACATATATCAAGTAATACAGATAATAGACACGCATAGTATTTAATCATCTAGATATTTTATATCTATGTGTAAGTTGAAAATAACTATGCACTGATGACTGAAAAGTTGGGCAACGCTTCATTTTAGCACTTAGCCTTTCCTTTGACGTGACCTAGGTTCAATAATCACTAAGTCTTAGTTTAGTATTTCTTATGACTAATGATAGTCTAGATTTCTTAACAGTCTCACTGTCTACATCAAGATCTATCAAGCAATGATCAACCAGGTAAGATCATATCGGAGGTATGGTCTGTTTGGTATACACTGTTTGGAAATCTCACTTTAAACACATCACTAAATCTAGCCTAGACATCACCCCCATAAGTAGATCAATTAGTATAATGACTTGGAATCACTAATAAATTTTATTTATAAATTCATAACAACGACTATGAATATAAATATAAGTTACCCTAAAAGCAATATAAGTGTAGATTAACTTACAGAGATTTTCCTGAGGAAAGTCCAAAAATTACACTAGCAGAACTCCGAGTGGATAGCTACTAATGTTGGGTACTCAGGGACCTTATAGCTTCGCTAAAATCTTAAAAACTAAAGAATTTTTTAGCAAAAATGTAGAGAAAATCGAGACAGAAATATAGGAAGGTGTAGGGAAGTGAATGAGTAGTTGAAACATATTTATAGGATGGAAAATCAATGTATGTGTCGCGCCCCGACCAGGTGCGCACCGTGCCCTGGCTTGCTCGGCCCTCCCAACATGTGACACGTGTCGTTCGTTCTCTAGTGCAACATGACCCTTCTAGAATGTAACGTCCCAAAAATTAGAACCAAAAATTTTGTTTTTGTAATAATAAAACCATCAACCAAACATTATTTATAGAAACCATAAAGAAAATCAGAGTATATCAACAATCATCCAAAAATACATCAGAGTCAAGTAGAGCGGAAAATCATGGTGTATGCATTACGATCATCCTGAGCTCTTCCCCTTCGAACCGGAAGTACCTGAAACATAATTTGAAAACCGTAAGCACAAAGCTTAGTGAGTTCCCCTAAAATACTGCATACCATACATATACGTTAGCTCAAGGCTGTATCGGGTCTATTTCACCTCCGAGTCTATTTCAACTCATATGTCAGCACAAGGCTGTACTGGGTCTATTTCACCCCCGAGTCTATTTCAACTCATATGTCAGCACAAGGCTGTACCGGGTCTATTTCACCCCCGAGTCTATTTCAACTCATATGTCAGCACAAGGCTGTACCGGGTCTATTTCACCCCCGAGTCTATTTCAACTCAATTAGTATTTTTCAACTGTATGGGTCAATTTCACCCCACATACATATAGCAAACAGGCACACATGCATACATGCATACAACAGGAGTCACAAAGACTACAAGCACATAAAATCCCTAGTCTCCTACAGTATAGTGAGCAAACTCACCCCGATTCGTAGCTAAACAAATAGATGCTCGGGTTACTGAACTGGAGAATCCCCGTGCTAACCAATCAAATACAACCTTAATTAATAATTAGGTCACCATAATCGGGACATTAATTCACTAACCCTAACTCCTAGGGTAAAAGACCATTTTGCCCTTCCCTTTAATTGGCCCAATTAACCGTGGCCCAAACCCAAAAACACTCGAAGCCCAAAATGGCCCAAATCCATAAAGGCCTAAGGCCTAACAATGGCCCGGATCAATAAAACTTTTGTCCCAACAAGAGCCCAAAACCTAGAGTCCAAAAGTTGCCCAAATCCAAAAGCCCAAAATGGCCCCCTGATGAGTACGCTCAGCGTACTACCTGGGTACGCCCAACGTACTACCTGGGTATGCCCAGCGTACAGCTCCGTGGTAGTTGTATACACTCATCGTACATTGGAGTACGCCCGACGTACGCCCCTACTTGCCAAAACTTCATTAAGAACTTAATGCTTTAAGTCCAAACGTCCATTTTTCAGATCCAGACCTTGGCGAATGTCTTAAACGATAAAGTTACCAACTTGATGCCTTTTCATGGCTTAAAGAGACTCAAACCCTAGATTTAGCATTCTACTTTCACCAAATGAGCATTAAGCCTTGCATGGTTGATCTACAACCATCAAGATGCAAACTTTATGGACTAGGGACCTCAGAAACATCAAGAGGAGCAGCTCAAAACTTCTGGAGTGACATTTACTCACAAGAACTCATTCATGGGACCAAAATATGTCCAAAACTCCACTAGATCTAGATCTAAGATTAGAATAACCAAGGTCAAGACTTTATACCTCTATGAAGCTGAGGAAGGTGAGTAAACTCTAGATCTACAAGCTCCAACTTGATCAATGCTCCTTCCTTAAGCTTCTTCTTCTTCAAGATTCACCAAACACCCACCAAAACACACACACAAGGGTCAAATCTCTCTAAAATGGGTTGGGGTTTCAAAATGACGCTTAAAGGGGCAATTAAGTATAGTAATGAGAGAACCTTGGGGCTTAAAGTTGTTTAAATAGGGTCCAACCTAAAAATTAGGGTTTAACCCCTGACCATGTATGCCCAGCGTACTAGACGTATACCCAGCGTACGCACACATCCTCCAAATTTTCATTTAATGCCATAAGAGACCAATTTTGCAAACATTTATCATTCCAAGGGTCAAAATGTAAAATACCTTGAATCGAGTTTTACAATTCTCCCCCACTTAAATTAGATTTCGTCCTCAAAGTCCGCTGCCGCAAATAACTCCGGATAATTCTCCCTTATCTCATCCTCAGGCTTGCACATCCACATTGAACCTTTTTGGTGCTGCCACTGCACCTTCACGAGATCCACAACCTTGTTTCGTAGAGTCTTCTTCCTCTTGTCAAGGGTCGCTATTGGTTTCTCTATATAATTCAAGCGATTATCCACCTAAATGTCCTCCAATGGAACTACTACTAAATTGTCGACCAAGCATTTTCGCAACTAGGAAACATGAAATGTGTTGTGAATCTGACCGAGTTCCTCGGGTAGATCGAAACGATATGCAACCCTGCCCACCCAGGCTAAAAACCTGAAAGGACCAATATACCTAGGGCCCAGCTTACACTGCTTCCTGAATTGGATGACACATTTCCAAGGTGACACCTTCAAGAGTACCATGTTCCCAACTTGGAACTCTATGTTTAACCGACGCCTATCAGCATAGCTCTTCTGTCGACTCTGCGATTTCTGAAGTTTGCCGCGAATCTGTTGAATCAGTTCCATCGTTTTGAGTACCGCCTCCGTAATCCCCATAACCCGCTGACAGACCTCACCCCAACATATCGGGGTCCTACACTTCCTCTCATAGAGCATCTCCAAAGGAGGCCGATCAATGTTAGCGTGATAACTATTGTTATACGAAAACTCCACCAAAGGGAGATACGTATTCCAACTCCCGCAAAATCCAATACACATGCCCGAAGCATGTTCTCCAATGTTTGGATAGTCCGTTCGCTCTGACCATCAGTCTGCGGGTGGGAAGTCGTGGTGAAATGCAAACGACTGCCCAACTCCTCATGAAATCTCGTCCAGAACCTGGAAGTAAACTGAACATCCCAATCAGAAACCACCGAAACCGGCACGCCATGTCGTGCCACAACCTCCCGAATGTAGATGTCGGCTAGCTTCTCGGTCGAGATACTCTCCTGGATCAGAATAAAGTGTGCACTTTTGGTCAATCGATCCACGATGACCCATATCGAATCCACTTCGCACGTCGTCCGTGGTAACTTCATGATAAAATCCATCGTAATCTCTTCCCATTAACAAACGGGAACACCCAACGACTCCATTTTTCCGTGTGGTCGCTGATGCTCGGCCTTGAATTTCCTACAACTCAAGCACATCTCCACATACAAGGCCACACCCCGCTTCATGCATGGCTACCAATAGTCAGATCTGAGATCTCTGTACGTCTTTGATGCCCTTGGATGGATAGAAAACCTCGACTTATGTGCTTCTCCCATCAAGACCTTCCGCACACCCCCACAATATGGAACCCAGACCCTCCAATGAAGGGTCAATAATCCATGACTATCATAATCAAAAGAAGCCACCTAACCCACTACGTTCTCACACTTCTAGTGTTCTTCCTTCATAGCCTTAACCTGAGCCTCTCGAATATGCTCTAAGAGCGGGGTAAGCACGGTCATCCTCAAACACACATCCCTGATCGGGGCAGTAACAGCCTTGCAGCTGAGAGCATCGACCACCATGTTGGCCTTCCCCGAGTGATAAAGGATCTCACAATCATAATCCTTCACCACATCCAACCATCTACACTGCCTCATGTTCAAATTTGGTTGATCCATATGATACCTTAGACTCTTGTGGTCTATGTAAATAGTACAACAAACCTCATATAGGTAATGTCACGATTTCTTGAGGGCAAAGAGCATAACCTCTAACTCCATATCATGCGTAGGGTAGTTCGCCTCATGAGGCTTCAGCTGCCTCGAAGTGTAAGCGATTACATGACCCCGCTGCATCAAAACTGCACCCAAACTTGGGATTGACGCATCACAATATACCAAAAAATCCTCAACACCCTCAGGCAGGGTTAGAATCGGTGCCTCACATAATTTCTGCCTCAGAGTCTCAAAATCTGCCTGCTACTCAGGCCGCCAACGGAAGGTGACTGTCTTCTTTGTCAACTGGGCCAAAGGAACCGCTATCTTGGAGAAATACTGAATGAATCTCTGATAGTAACCCTCCAATCCAAGGAAACTCCGAATCTCGGATGGAGACCTCGGAACCTCCCACCTCATCACTGCCTCAACCTTGGCCGGATCGACAAGGATACCATTCTGGTTGACAATGTGTCCCAGAAACTACACCTCACACAACCAAAACTCACACTTGGAGAACTTCACATACAACTTCTCCCTCCTCAAAGTCTCCAAAACCTCTCTCAGATGCTCCTCATGATGTTCCTGAATCTTGGAATAGACCAGGGTGTCATCAATAAATGCGATCACAGACTGGTCCAACATAGGCTTGTATATGCAATTCATGAGATCCATGAATGCGGATGGAGCATTGGTGAGCCCGAAGGGCATCACCACGAACTCGTAATAACCATAATGAATTTGGAAGACCGTCTTATGTGTATCCTCTTCTCTGAACCTCTTCTGGTGATAGTCTGAACCCAAATCAATCTTGGAAAACCAAGATGCGCCCTGAAGTTGGCCAAATAACTCGTTGATCCTAAGGAATGGGTAACAGTTCTTCACCGTTAGCTTATTCAGCTCCCGGTAGTCAATACACATCCGATGCGACCCATCTTTTTTCTTTACAAACAAGGTCGGTGCTCCCCATGGTGAACTACTCGACCGAGTAAATCCCTTGTCTAACAGCTCCTACAACCATGTAGATAACTCCTGCATCTCTGGAGCTGCTAACCAATAAGGTGCTTCGACTATTGGATCCGCACCAGGAACCAAGTCAATCTAAAACTCCACCTGCCTCTCCGGAGGCACTCCGGGCAAATCCTCCAGAAAAACTTCCGGGTATTCCCGAACAATCGGTACATCATCCACGGTCACCTTATCATCCTCCCGGGTATCCATCACATAAGCCACAAATCCGGAACAACCCTGATGAAGATAACATCTGGCCCTTGCTGCCAAACAGCGAGTCGGTCCATGATGAACACCCTCGCCCTGAATCACCAACTCTCCCCCACTTGGGGTCCGAATACGTACCAACTGATGCTCGTAATCAATCATTTCCCCATTGGGGCTCAACCAATCCATCCCCACAATAACCTTACTCTCACGCAGGGGAATGGGAACCGAATCGATCGGGTACCACTCGCTGAACAACTCCAAGGTGCATCCCTGATGAACCCTTGATACTCGCACGAGATGATCGTCAGCAATCTCACCTCTAATGGGAAATCCAGCTCCCCCACCCCCACCCAGCATCAATAAACCTCATGCTGAGCGCAAGAGATACAAAGGAGCGGGTAGTCCCCGAATCAAACAAAACCAGAGTGGAGATATCATTCACAAGGAACAACCCTAAAAGCAAAACACAAATATTAGCAGGAAAATCAAAATAAATAAAGAGATAAGGACAAGATACATACCCGTCACCACTTATGGTGTTGCACGAGCCTCCTCGAATGTCAACTGAAAAACCCTGTTCCTTACAACAGGCGCCTCTGGCTTGCCCTGGCCGCCATATGTGATCATCAAGGTCGCCAGAGCAGGCACTGCAACTTGTCCCGCCGCTGCTAAACTCAGACAATCAGACTTTTTATGGCCCTCTGATTGCAATGAAAGCAAATCGGACTCGATCCCTAGGTGATGGCAGTTCAATCAATGCTAAAGTGCCCAGTCTTGTCGCACTTGTAGTAGCCCGAACCACCCACCCTGCAAGTTCCATAGTGTGTCTTGCCGCACTTGCCACAACGACCCCGACCCTACTGGCTCCTCGATCTCGAATCAAAAACCTTGGGCCTCTTTCCCGAACCCTCTCAACTCTGAACCTAATCCGACTTCCTCTTCTTCTCCATCTCTAGATCAATCTCCCTCTCTCTGGCGCTCACTACCATATCATCCAGTGTCATGTAACCGGATATGCTCACAAATTGTCTGATATTGCTTCTCAACATATCATGATATCTCTCCTTCTTCATATCCTCGTCCTCCACATACTGTGGAACCAATAAATCCCTCTCCCGAAACATGGCAGTGATCTCGGCCACCATCTTAGTAGTCTGGCGAAGGTCCTGAAACTCCATCGCCAGTTGCTAGACCTCAATCACAGGTGCAAACTTAACTCGAAACCTCGTTACGAAATCCTACCAAGTCATTGAATCAACTGCCTAGCCTCCCAAGGCGTGACCGACCTCCTCTCACCAGTCATGAGCTCTATCTTTCAGAAGACATGATGTAAGTCTAAACTTTAACCCCTCAAGGTATCAGCTAGTATGGAAGGTGTTCGTGACATCCACTAACCAACGCTTGCTCACAATAGGGTCCTTCTTCCCAAAGAACTTCGGAGCCCCACATGCCCAAAACTCTCGGAAAGTCAAAAAGAGAGCTCCCACCATCGGCTCCATCTCGGAATGAAAAGCGCCCAAGCGCTCATCCAGAATCTCCATGATATCCTCCTTGGTCGTACCGAAGATCACAAGAGTCTGCTCCAGAATACTGTAGGTAATCTCTGATGAAATGAACTCCCGCATCTGTTCATCCATATGTACGACCCCAGAGTTAGACCCCGAACCATCGCCAGCACCAAAACCATCACCGATACCCATACCTCTACCAGAACTTCCTCGAGTGACAACCATGCTGAAAAAAAATAAACCATACAAACCATCAGAACACACTCGAAGAATCCCACATTCTACAAGCTCCCTGGTATTATCATGACTTTCTTTGAATTGAGTACGGATCCTCTACTTCCAGTAGTACGGGCCCAATACTATCTTCCACATCTTTCCGTAATTTCCTTAAGGATCTCTCCGAATCCCCTAAGTTACTTCCTAGGACTACCATCACAACACTCTCTGCCATCAGTTGCATAAGAAAATCCCTCTAACACATTCTAACTAGCTTACGAACACAATTACATATCACTGACACCTGATAATTCTTCGACTAAAAGGTCTCACACTACAACGGTTGGACTCAAACAAGAGCTACGGAATAGGGTTAAACCTATCCTTATAAAATTATCTAATCTCAATAATATATAAATTAACACATTTGCTTACTGGTTAGCTGATATTAATGAGAACTCCTAAAAGCTCAAAGCAAGCAATATTCGAGCATTGAGTAATCTGAATCAAAGCATAACCTAAACATGTCATCATATCAACTGACTGATCCAGTACTAGCATACAAGTCTATAAGCTCATACAGTAAGCATATAAAGGCATCTCTCCTAGCATTCTATTATGCAATCCTAAGCAGATCCTTAGCCCTAATCTAGCATGCGATTCACAAATTCACAATTTAAAGCATATCACATAGAACATGTATTGGTATCTTGGGAAAACATACTTCAGCTCAGTCGATTACACGCACCACACCCCTTTCTTTTATTAGAAAATCCTTTAATAAAACATTTCTTTTTATGAAAAATATACCAAACCCTCAGTTTGAGTTCAAACACACCCAAGAGTATGCTCGAATCCCTCAAACCATGGCTCTAATAACAACTTGTAACGTCCCAAAAATTAGAACCAAAAACTTTGTTTTTGTAATAATAAAACCATCAACAAAACATTGTTTATAGAAACCGTAAAGGAAATAAGAGTATATCAACAATCATCCAAAAATACATTAGAGTAAAGTAGAGCAGAAAATTATGGTGTGTGCATTGAGATCATCCCGAGCTCTTCCCCTTCCAACTGGAAGTACCTGAAACATAAACTGAAAACCGAAAGCAAAAATCTTAGTGAGTTCCCCAAAATACCGCATATCATACATATACGTCAACTCAAGGCTATATTGGGTCTATTTCTACCCCGGGTCTATTTCATCCTCGAGTCTATTTCAACTCGTATGTCAACACCAGTCTGTACCGGGTCTATTTCACCCCTGGGTCTATTTCACCCTCGAGCCTATTTCAACTTAATCGGTATTTTTCAACCGTACGAGTCTATTTCTCCCCCGGGTCTATTTCAACCCACATACATATAGCAAACAGGCACACATGCATACATACATACAACATGAGTCACAAAGACTACAAGCACAAATAATCCCTAGTGTCCTACAGTATAGTGAGCAAACTCACCTCGATCCGCTGCGAAACAAATAGATGCTCGGGTTACTGAACCGGATAATCCCCGCTCTAACCAATCAAATTCAACCTTAATTAATAACTAGGCCATAAACCATAATCGTGACTTTAATTCACTAACCCCGACTCCTAGGGTAAAAGGCCATTTTACCCGTCCCCTTAATTGTCCCAATTAATCGTGGCCCAAACCCAAAAACACCTGAAGCCCAAAATGGCCTAAATCCATAAAGGCCTAAGGCCTAAAAATAGCTCAACTCAATACAAATTTTGGCCCAACAAGAGCCCAAAACCTAGAGTCCAAAAGTTGCCCAAAACCAAAAGCCCAAACAGGCCCCATGATGAGTACGCTCAACGAACTACCTGGGTATGCCTAACATACAACTTCGTGACCAAGGACTTACGGGGCCTCAGATGCATATGCCTAGCGTACGCTGGAGTACGCACGACGTATGCCACTACTTTCCAAAACTTCATTAAGCACTTAACGCTTTAAGTCCAAACATCCATTTTCCAGATCTAGACATTATGGAATGTCTTAAACGATAAAGTTACCAACTTGATGCCTTTGCATGGCTCATAGAGACTCAACACATAGATTTAGCATTCTACTTTAACCAAATGAGCATTAACCCATGCATGGTTGATCTATAACCATCAAGATGCAAACTTTATGGACTAGGGACCTCAGAAACATCAAGAGGAGCAACTCAAAACCTCTGGAGTGACATTTACTCACAAGAACTCATTCATGGGACCAAAATATGTCCAAAACTCCACTAGATCCAGATCTAAGATTAGAATAACCAAGTTCAAGACTTTATACCTCTATGAGACTGAGGAAGGTGAGTAAACTCTGGATCTACAAGCTCCAACTTGATCAATGCTCCTTCACCAAGCTTCTTCTTCTTCAACATTCACCAAACACCCACCAAAACACACGCAAAAGGGTCAAATCTCTCTGAAATGGGTTTGGATTTCGAAATGAGGCTTAAAGGGGCAAAGAAGGCTGGTAATGAGAGAACCTTGGGGCTTAAGGTTGTTTAAATAGGGTCCAAACCCTAAAAATTAGGGTTTGATCCCTGACCACGTACGCACACAACCTTCAAATTTTCATTTAATGCCATATGGGACCAATTTTGCAAACAATTATCATTGCAAGAGTCAAAATATAAAATACATTGAATCGAGTGTTACATAGAAGCTTGCGCGCCATGCCTTTTTTATACGTGGCGCACCCGGGAAAACTTCAAAAAATCGTAACTTCTTTATACAAACTCTGTTTTTGTCATTCTATATATCCACGCGTAGCTATCAACGAGATCTACAACTTTAATTTAGATTCTGTCGGCTAATTTTTGCTTTATTTTTTATTTTTTATTTTAGAATGCTTAGACTGCTAATCTCCGCTTAAAATTCATATATTTTTCATACGACGTCGATTCTTGACTGTGTTTATATCGACATACTCCTATTAGTGAGATAGTCGACTCTCTTTTAGATTATTTCGGCTAAAAATCAATCAATCTAATTTTTATTTATGTGCTAACATAGCCGCGCATAAACTAAAAAAATAATAATTTCCTCATATGAAGTCAGACTTAGATGTTCTCTATATGCACACTCTTGGATTTATGATTACTATGAATTTTGTTTAGATCACTTACGCTAATAAGCAACTTATCCAAAATTTACATTTTATGACACACTTTGTCGTATCGGGCTGAAAGCGAAACTTCAAACGATCATAACTTCTACATACGAATTTAGATTTTAGCGTTCCTTATATCCCCAGAATCCTCATTACGACTACTTCAACTTTTATCAAGGCTATTTACCCTAATTAATATTTTATTTTAATATCTGTTTTAGCCCTATTTATTAAGTTTTCGCCTAATATTATATACACATAGTATAAGCACATAAGTCACATAGATTCAAACAATTTCCTTTTATTTATTCATCAATTGATTACAATTGTTGACCAATGTCAATTACACATGATATTAATGCCTATCAGGGAAAGGCGAACATTACAATTATCTCTCCCTTAGGATGATTCTGTCCCAGAATCATGCATTAGCAAATCGATGTGGATAGCGACTCCTCATTTCTATTTTTGTCTCCCGGGTGAGGTTCGGCCCTGTCGTATGTTTCCATCGCACAAACACTAATTTCACTATCTTATGTCACAACTTTTTCTTCTTCCGATCAACAATCACTTTGGGCTCTTCAATTAACCTCTTGTTTTCATCGATCCTCATCTCCGAAAGTGGAATCACATCGGAAACTTCTCCCGTGAACTTCCTTAAATAACATACATCAAAGGTGTTATGAATACCTTCTCGTTCCTCTGGTATCTCTAACTTATAAGCTTGGTTACCAATTCTCTGTAGAACCTTGAATGGTCTAATGAACCTTGGACTCAACTTTACTAACTTTCCGAATCTTATAAGTCCCTTCCATGGAGAGAATTTAAGAAACACTTGGTCTCTGATTTCAAAAGTAATCGACTTTCACTTCTTATCTTCATAACTCTTCTGTTGGTTTTGAGATGCTAACATCAGTTCTCTGATTACTTTCAGTTTCTCGGCAGTCTAATGAACAATTTTAGGACCCATAAATTTCTTTTCTCTAGCTTCAAGCCAACAACACGACACACGCCACTTCTGTCCATACAGTTCTTGATAAGGTGCCATCTTAATGCTTGAGAGGTAACTATTGTTGTAAGAAAATTCCACCAATGGTAGATGCTCATCCCAGTTACCCATAAACTCCAAAGTATAAGCTCTTAACATATCTTCCATTGTTTGAATTGTTATTTTGCTTTGACCATCAGTTTGTGGATGGTAATGTGTACTCAAATACAACTTTGTACCTATCTCTTCATGTAAACTCCTCCAAAATCGAGAAGTAAAAAGACTGTCACGGTCTGACACAATTATGAAGGGAACACCGTGAGCTTTCACTATATCGTTCACATAAATGTTTTCAAGCTTTTCCATAGACCATCTCTCAATGGTTTCTATGAAATGCGCACTTTTCGTCAATCGGCCAATGATTACCCAAATCATGTCGTGACCTTCCTTCGTTCTAGGTAATTTGGTCACAAAATACATGGTGATATCCTCTCACTTACCCATGGGTACTGGTAAATGTTCCAAATTCTCATATGGTTTCTGATGTTGTTCTTTGACTCTTGTGCATGTCACACACTCTGCCACATACTTAGTAATATCAAGTTTCATCTTCGGCCACCAGTAGTATGGTTTTAAATCTATATACATCTTGGTGTTGCCAGGGTGAATAGAGTACATGGTTTTTTTGAGACTCTTCCATGAGAAGATCCCTTATTCCTCCCAACTTTGGCAACCAAATTATGTTTGGAAATACCCTTAATCCTTGGTTGTTTGTACCAAATACTAATATTTTGGCCAAATGTTCTTTCTTCCGGTTATCTCCTTCTAATGCTTCAATATGAGCTTTCCTGATATTTTCCACAATTATCGAGACAATTTCAATCCTCAACATTCTTGGCCTTTTCCCTTACAGGTTTACTGATATAAATGAATGATGAGCCATGTATTAGACACCCCATTAAATATTGTCCTGCGTAGGATGCCGTAAGCAAAATTTGAAGAAACCGATCATAAGGACTAAATACAAAAACATTAAAGACTAAATGTGTACAAACTAAAAATTATATTACCCTATTAAGTCATTTTCCGATATAATCTGGAGTTGCCGGTTATAAAAACTAAATGTGGATTCAAAAACACGTTAAATGGTTAAATATGGACAAAAAACATTCAATAACCAAATATATACAAATTAAAAAATATATTATTCTTTTAAATCATTATCTATATAATAGTATGAAACAAAGGGTTTTTAACGTAATTGCATGAGATGTTTTTGTTTGATGATGGGTTAAGAATCCATCATATGTAAAATTAAAAGTTAGTTTAAAAATAATTTAAATTCGTCGATAAAAAAACAGTTTACTGACAATTTTTTATCACTTTGTAGTTAATCTAAGTTTTGGGATAATTGCGTATAAAACTATAAATATCATGAGAAACAAATTACGTCGATTTGAAATACAAGTTTATATGCAATAGACTTTTGAATTAGAATAAGTCAATAGTTCCAATATAAATACGACGAAATGACTTTTTTTTCAACTTTTATAAAATTTTAAGTAAAGACTAACAATTAAAATATTGTAAAAGAAAAAGAAACATGATGGTTTACAAAAATAAACATTTTGAATAATCTATAAAATGTAGATACAAACCAAAATAGTTTTTCTTTAAAATAATTTATTTATTATAAAATTAGGTTTAAACCTTTCCACGATTGATAAAGTAAAATAATATAGAATTTAAAATACAAAAATAATTTCGTTTGTCCAGTATAATAAGATTTCAAAACTTTCAAAAATATGAAGATTAGTCTATTTTTATTAAAATTTATTAACATTTTGATTTTTAGGTGATAAGTATAATAAAAAAACAAACCTTGAATTGGGAGTTGTAGTTTTTGCAATGAGAAGTTGGAGACACACAATTGGCCAGAGAACATATAGGTGATACTTTATGTGCCGAGCCATAAATAATCCACGAGACAACTCAAAAGATCGTGCAAATTAAGGATCGATTAAAGGCAACACGTGATCGTCAGAAGAGCTATGCCGACGTAAGACGTAAGCCTTTGGAATTCCAAGTTTGAGATAGAGTAATGTTAAAGGTCTCTCCTTGGAAAGCCGTAATTCGATTCGGGAAACAAGGCAAACTAAACCCACGATATATAGGACCTTTTGAAATTATAGCAAGAATTGGTTTTGTCGCATACCAAATCAAGTTACCTCAAGAGCTAAGCAATGTACACGATGTTTTTCACGTGTCAAATCTCAAAAGATGTCTATCCGATGACACTCTTGTTGTACCTCTCGACGAGATACAAGTCAATACCAAACTCAACTTTGTAGAAGAACCTGTCAAAATCATGGATCGAGAAGCCAAACGATTAAAACAAAGCCGTATTCCCATAGTGAAAGTTCGGTGGAACTCTTTACGAGGACCTGCATTTACTTGGGAATGTGAAGACCAGATGAAACAAAAATACCCCCAACTATTTAACAAAACCCCATCCAAAAGATAAATTTCGGGACGAAATTATTCTAACGGGGGGAGAATGTAACACCAGTCAAAATAGGTCAATAGCAATCACATGTGATTATGTCAATCAAGTAATGTGATTTTGTTAAACTAGTAATATGATAAACTTACTATAAATTCTCATACAAGTGTGAACTTTCATACATAATTTATGATACAACTCAAAGTATACGTCCATACGATTTCAAAAGTATAGAGAACGTCTAAATATGACTTCGCGTGAAGACGTTATGATAAACCATAACACTATAAATCTCTATAAATAAGAGGAATTTAAAATAGACTTAGAATTAGCTATTGAGTCTAAAATAGAGTTGTAGTACTCGTAAATACCTACGCGTGGATATAAAGAACGTCAAAAACGGAGCTCGTATGCAAAAGTTATGACCTTCCGAAGATGCAGTTGTCTAAGGACATGACACGTGGAAGAAACCCTAGCCGCCTTAAGTCACGACGTGAACATGAAGTTCACGATGTGAAACGTGTCAGGGACACTAATCGGGGCTAGAAAACACGTGTTAAAGCTACGGGGTGACTCATGGATGTTCACGACGTGACCCAAGGTATGTCACGACGTGAAATGGCCCAGAACAGCCTATAAATAGCGATCAAAGCTCATTCATTCCTTACACCTTTTCCTTTCATTCTCTTTCGTTTCCGAAGGCCGTTTCCCTTCCCGAGCCTGACAAAGACGAGCCTCTGACCGTTTAGATTCTATATATCATGCTACTAGGGTGAGTTTCACGGCCCCACTTTTTAATGTTTTCGGGGGAAAACGTATGCTAAATATTGAATACAAGTTAATTATATATTTATATGATAGTATGTTCGTTAATCAGGATATAATTATTTTGTATCTATACAACTATCGTAAACTTGTTAGCATGTTATTGTTATAGTAGTATAATAATGTAGATCTTGAGTTATACTTAGGATTCTATATATATTTCGTGTGCGATATAGTTCCAGAGTTATACTCGGAAGTTCTATATGTTAATTGATATGTACGTTGTTATTGTTGGTTTTATGTCAAGATAAAACTAGGAACGTTATATGTTGTTATTATTGGTTTTATGTCAAGATAAAACCAGGAACGTTATATGTTGTTATTATTGGTTTTATGTCAAGATAAAACCAGGAACGTTATATGTTGTTATTATTGGTTTTATGTTAAGATAAAACCTGGTTTTAACTCAAATTATAGCTGTTGTACTGCCTAAGTATTATAAATATTAGGAGTAATGGTTAAAGCATAGTCTAATAACTTAGGGTTTTAGAAACGAATATGCTTTTACTACTAGAACTAACGGAACTCGACAAGTCTACATGAGTTATTGTATTCATCAACTAAGATTGGAAATCTTAGGGAAAATCCTCTGACCTGTAATCGTTAATCCCGTGTGAGCGAGGAAGTCGTGTATGAATAAGATACGGGTTGACAACCCCACTCGTGGTTGCTAGCTATAACACAACGGTTTGCGAGTGACGAACTATCCTTTTATTTGTTTATTGTTCCGACGTTGATGAAGCGTGTGGAACTTATCTTAAGATGCGAAACTTGTAGCATCAAGCAGAGGTTTGAAACTAGTCATATAGCCGCGGTTACGGACTCATGGTAGCAAATTGTTAGAAGCATTATACTTTGTCGTTATACAAGTATTAATGTTAAGTATAAGTTTCCCAAACACTTATACTCTAAGTACAAGAAACTGGTAGGTATACTACTTGTATATTAAGTAGATAATTATACCTAGCACACATACTCGTATAGAATTGAAATAGATTTATACGTAGCGGTTTTACTCGTATAGAATTGAAATAGATTTATATATAGCGGTTTTTACTCGTATAGAATTGAAATAAGATTTATACGTAGCAACTTTTGTTTGTATGGAATTACAAACACTTATATTCATAGTATATGAGACTTATAGGTAAACTACTTATTTGGTAAGTAAACTTTTATACCTAGGATATATATTAAACATTGGAGAGTCAAAATGATACTTTCAAAACTATACTTTTGAACTTGAGAAAAAATGTTATCTTATATGGAGTCAAAACCTGTGGACTCACCAACTTTATGTTGACGTATTTTAAAATGCATGTGTTTTCAGGAAGTTGATAACTATGATACAAGAAATGACGTTACACTGCCCGGTGTTCCCGCCGACGGCCGGGGTGTGACAGATTGGTATCATAAATACTAAAGTTCACTAAAAAAATATGTAATTATTTTCAGTTTTAGTTATACAGAAACCTTTGTTATTAACGCGTGCACTACACAGTTGACAGATTAAAATAATTTCGATAATAAAAAGTATAGCCTTTAATAATAATTTTTCAAACATTTCTTTGTATTTATAATAGATTTGTTGGTAAATTTATGATTATAAATTGGTGATGCATATATACATCAACTTTCAATCCTATAAATTGGTAGATTATTCAAATACATTATCTTAATAAGAAAAATACTGAAAATGCAATGATATAATTAGGGTGATTTTTCAAAGCACAACGGTTTAATAAGAATTTTTTTATGAAAAACATCATAAATACATAAAATTTTCAAATTACAACATTCTAATAGAAACTTGTGTAACATTGGCACAATTCAAATGAAAACTCCATTAAGTGTAGGGTTTAATATCCGAATTTGCAAACACGTTCAATTTGTTCCAAAAGTATCGTGGCTTCAACAAGTTCTTTCTTTAATCTTGCAATTACCATGCAGATGACAACCCGAATCACGCTACCAATACGAAATACAAAATTATGAACAATTTAAACATAAGACACAAATATGATTAAAAATTGTAAAAAAACTACCAGGGGCACCTATTATAAAAAATGACTATGCTCTTGTTGTATATAGTTGTTGCTCTAATGCTAAAGTAGATAACACGAAGGCATCATATTCTTGAATATGAGTACGATTGAGGTTTAAAAAGAAGATTGGTATTATTTTTGTGAAATACATATGATGGAGGTTTATTTATATAATATTTTTAAAAGTAAGATAGAGGTTAAAAATTATCATAATTTTATATGTCATCTCAATGATGGGATTTGATTGCTAATTTATCCGAATTTGATTTTCAAAATCAAATTTAACTTATAGCTCTTAATTTATTAAAGGAATTTAGAAAAGGAAACCACAATCGATAGGATAAAATCAGAACAAAAATAAATAAAACTTACATGATGATGATTTGTCATCGTTCTTGACAATATTCTCTCTCCTCTTCATACGCCTTTAAAATTTTCCACGAAATACAGTCACAGATGTCGTTAGTCTCCTATAAATCTAATCAAAATAAACATTAATAAACCTTATAAACCTCAATCCCCAAATCAAGGATCAAATGAAATGACATGAATTTGATTTTTTATTAATACCTCATCAACATAAACAATCCAATGTAAGGATCTCATATGTTTTTTCAATTTCTTTCATAATAGTTTTTTCACATTCTTCAATTTCTTTGAAGCATCTTGACTATTCTGATATATTCTCTTTACCTAGTTTTAATATATAGGTATACACCAAAAGCAATGTGTGTTATTACTCAATCAAAAACCATTTCTATACAAATCAGTTTGTATCAAGATACTTGAATAATTTTGTACACAAAAATACGAATGAAATCACATATTCTGTTAAAAGACGAAATCATTGCTGAAAATCTTAGACCACCACACCCTTGTGCCTGCCACCCACCTTGAAAAGTAAAAATGTAGCATGGAAAAGTCCTTAAAACAAAAAAGCTCCACTTCTAATGATGTGTTTCAAAGGATCGAGTGTTGTATCATGCCAACATCTTCCTAAAGGGTATTCTCATTCCAACCGTTTTTGTGCCTGTGTACACAAACCCATCAATTATTAAACCCAAAACAATTTTTTAAATATAAAAAATAGAATACCAAATGTTAAATGATTTTAAAAACTCAAAGGTACAAAATCATGCCTATTTGTATGCTCACATTCAAGGGATAGAATACAAACCGTTACATGCATGATCTTCCACCATAGGGTAAGCCAGAAAGTTAAACATTCTTCTCAGACCTAAAGAATACATGGACTGTTGTATACCTTTGCTTCTTCTGAATTTCCAATAATCCATTGACAGTTCCCTTTATATGCTACATCACCAACAACCATATAGCGGTTCACATTAACTTTCATCACCACCAACAGAATAATCACCTAAAACCAAAATCATGTTAGAACTTATTTAAATTTGGATTAAACATCACCCTGATTTCACTAATCTGAAATGGACCTTATCGAGTTGGTCCTTGTTCTCATTTATCATATTTATCTACTATTAAGTATATCAATTCTCATGGACATTTTATCAAACACCTAGAATGCAGTATCAAAAACTCATCAAAAAAACTTAATTCATAGCATATCAATTCTTAAAACTAAACAACCAAAAAAATAAATATAAAGTAACGTACTCACCACTTGTGGACATCTCGTTGTCTGCTATGGATATAGATGAAACTTGTTGTCAGGATGTTCTTTTGTAGTGGAAGTGCAAATTCATTTAGCGTCTTCCTTAATTATTTTGTTTGGGAAGTGCAAATTTGAGTTGGGAGGAAGCAATCACAAGAATCTCGTTGTCTACTATAGATATAGATGGAACCGAAGACAAAGACATTTTCTGTTTGGAGAAAACTTGGACACCAATATTATTTGACCGATTCGTGAATTAGGTTACGAATATAAGTGAAGGAAGAGCCATGTAGGAGAACACCCCATTAATGATTGTCATACGTAGGATGTCGTAAGCAAAATTTGAAGAAACCGGTCACACGGACTAAGTACGAAAACATTAAGGACTAAATGTGTACAAACTAAAAATTATGTTACCCTATTAAGTCATTTTTCTGACTTAACCTGGAGTAGCCGGTTATAAGGACTAAATGTGGATTGAAAAACAAGTTAAATGGTTAAATGTGGACAAAAAATAAATCCAGTAACCAAATCTATACAAATTAAAAGGTATATTACCCTTTTAAGTCATTATCCCTATAAAAATATATTATGAACCAAAGGGTTTCTATCCTAATTGTATAAGATGTTGTCCTCTTTGTTTGATGAATGTTTAAGAATCCAACATATGTAAAATCAAAAGTTAGTTTTAAATTAATTTAATTTTTTCGGTAAAAAGATCATTTCACACTTTAGTGACTTGGCAACCCTCTTACTTATGAACATATGTTAAGATCCTAAAGTTTAATCTATGGTTTATAACATTGTCATATTTTCTTAGGAAATGGGATCTTCATCAGTTAAATCTAAGTTGGTCTCTTCTCTAGTTAATTCTAAAGTTGGGATCTTCCTCAGTTAAAATCTAAGTTGGTATCTAGTGAATTCTAAGTTGGGATCTATCCCAATGAACTCTTAAGTTGAAATTTTTCTGAGAAGTTAAAAGGACTCTCCTCAGTTCGAGCCTCAGGAATGAAAAATACTTCTCCTAGATCAGAATCCTAAAGGGAGGTTTAAAGAAATAACTAAAAATCTAATGGAAATCCAAAGAAGAAGCTCTCACCAGGTTCTATTTATCCTTATCTTCTAATGAAAATTTAAGGATTTCCTACTTTCAAATCAAAACTTATCTTTTTTAAATCACAGGATCCTGACTATTTCAAGATCCTGATCAAATAGCTATTTGCCTTAAATATTTAGGATCCCAAAGAATTTGTGTAAACCCTAAAACTCTTAGGATCCTAATCATCTGAAAATCCTTAGAAGAACCTTCTTTAACCCCATTCTCTACAACAACGTCAACCACACAAGAGAATATATGCGCAACCAAAGCATTTAAATAAAAGGGTTGCCCTCCAACCCAACAAAAAAGGGAAATATTGTCTTACAAACCAAAATAATTTTTTAAAAGTTTATCAAACCTAATTCAAGGCTTGATAACCCCTAGATGGGGTCTTCTATATCTCCTTCCTCTTCTTCTCGTCCTCCTTTTTCTTCTTTTTCTCTGCAAGATCCTGACCGGCATCAACAAGCTTTCCAGTAAGGTTAGCTAGCCCTTTACACCAGCCGACCACATTCTAGGACCCTGCATTCTCCACATCCTCCGCCATCTTGATCTTCGCCTCCCATATGGCTTCAACGACGCTACTCTTAACCTCAGTAATCACCTCTTCTATCTTGAGCGCATGTTCCTCCTCTTTCTCTGCTTTCTGCTTGCTCAACTTCTCCACCCTCTACAAAATCTCCCTGTTGATCCCCTCTTTCTCTTTCAAGGCATGTTCTGCCCGGTCAAGCTTAACCTTGAGATCCTCAATGGATTGAGAGACGTGATCAACAACTTGTAAAAGACTAGGATAAGTAAATTGAAGTAAAAAAGAAAAAGGTACGAAGGTACTTACCGATTGTGAGAAAGAGATCATCTACCTCAGCGCCTCGTCCACCCCAAGGTTCTCTAAATCCAAGGATTTAGTTGACTTCGTCTTCCAGGATCCTGGAGTCTTTACATTTAGATCAATCTAGGCTCTCTTCGAAAGAAGAGAAGATAAGGCTTTCTCCTTCTTCACCGCCAGCTGGCCACTAGACATGGTCGTATCAAGATTAGAAAGGGAGAAACAGGTGCTAGAGTATGTAACCTTGGATCCTGAAAATTATGAAGAGTCTTCATCAGTGTAGGATCCTTAAAATAAAATAAACAGACAAGAGATCCTTACCAGTCAACATTGGGACTGTAGCGTTGGAACTCTCTTAGATGCTAGGTTGTACAAGCTTGAAGGATCTCTCAGTCTCGGGAAAAGCAAGGAAACTCCCAATCTTCTCCTCTGTATCCTCAGCGGTAGGGACGAGATCCTTGAATTTGAAAGCTGCATCAAAACAAATAAAATAACGAAGTGTGAATTCGAGGATCCTTAATATAACAAAATAAGATCCTACCCTTTTTAATACATGTTTTTAGCAGGAGATCCTCATGGAGGATAGAGTCACGCCTCACAAAGAAATATGTTTTTCCAAGTGCCGTCATTGTGTTTCGATTTCAGAATAAGAGGTAATTTATTAACTTTAACTTTGAGCAGGAAACGAGAATTCCCAAAAGTTGAAAGCTAATAGACATGGGACAACTCAGCTAGACCTATGTCTTGATCATTATATTGATTCAATCGATCAACCCAGGACAGGATCCTCCAAATTACAGGCATGGCTTGGAGGTACGAAATTTTGGTGACTTTGAAGAACTTAGAAATGATGCCAAAAAAGGGGGTATGAAAAACCCAAAGAAAATGGGTATTCTGGAAAGCAAGCCCAGGAAGGAGACACAAAGTCTGGTTAAGCCTTGCATCAAAAGGCTTGAAAATAACATAGGCTAGAAAAACCCAACTGATTTCAAAGACTCGATATCGTCATCATCAAAATAACAAGTCTCATCGTAAGACAATATCTTTTGATTGATGAAGTCTTCATCAGAAGGAGAAATAATGCTAGCACGAGAACGGAGTGCCTTCTTGCCCATGATCAAAGAGAAATAAAATTAAGAAGAAAAGAGAAGGAAGAATACCTTTAAAGATAACTGATAACGTATGAAAGAGAGCTAGAAGAAGTAAAGAAGAATCAGGAACCCAAGTGGCCTATTTATGCGAAGATCACAGAAGAGAGAGAAATGATTTGATAGATAATCATGCCTACATTAACGGTTAGAATTATGTCCGTTAGAATTTAAATTTCTCTATCCGTTAGAATTTGGGAATCCTTACTTTTATTTTTATTTTGATTATAAGATAAAATTATACTCTTTCAAATATCCAAAATTAATCTGAAATATTTTGTGATGAGTGTTAGATATAATGTTTGAATCAATCGAATATATGAAAGCGATAAAGAAAACCGAGATCTAAATATGATCTGTTTAGCTCCGATTATGTCTGGAAATAGTACAAAGGTTTAGAGTACAAAGAGTAATCAGAGAGTGTTGTTTACCCTATAACTAAGCACTTACCCTATTTATAGGGTACATCATACGTACAAAAAATATAAGGACTTGACCATACATATCGAAACCTGTAGTTGCCTTATAAATAGCTTAGATAACGAAAGTATTTAAATTTCGTTATTTACAGGCACAAAACCTAAAGATATAGCTTTCGTCTCTCACTACAAATTCCGACTCTACAATCTCCCCCTTAGTAAGAATAGTTGAAACTTCAAGCTATAATCTTCATTATCTGTAACAGCTCTCTCCAAATCTCTATATACCAAAGAATGATTTTTCGAATCTCTGCTTTGTCTTCCTTGTCATTCCTCTTGCAGTTATTCATACGGATTAAAAGATTCGAAAAATGAGAGTTTGTTTATCTCTCAATATCATTCATTTGGAACAAAGTTTTTTCAACTTGTCGTTCTTGTTCTTTCCTTGGAAAACAACGCCAAAAGGTTGATGAATAATCTCACCATCTTCAAATTTATCAATGTTCATCCTTCCCTTCAATAAAAATTGAGGCACCTTTGAAGTATTATCGATTTCCAAGACAAGATCTATGTCTGTAATTGCCAAATACTCACAGTAACAATCAAGAAATGCCTTGATGTGACCATATCCAAGAATAACCGCATCTCTATTCACCTCTGCCACTTTCAAAACGTCAACATTGCATAAAATATTTGATATAGTGATGAGATCATTCAGATTCATCAAAGGAAATTCTACAATTGTGAACTCAAATGCCACATTATTTTCCCTTACAACAGAATATTGGAAGTACTGCAGCAATCCCTCGAATAACACATCAGGCACTATCGACATCACTTTAGCTATCTTTACCAATAACCAAACCTCGTCTTCGTTTTTTCCCAAGATTGCATGAAAGCAATGTTCAATATCTTGTATTCGTCTTTGACGTTGAAGTTGTCAGCTATTTTGAACTAAGAAGACGTAAATAACAGATGATTGATTGGGAAATCAAGTTGATTGGGAAATCAAGTTGATTGGATTATGAGTTCTCGGCATCATACTTTTCTTAGGCCTTTTTCAAGAATTCATCATTCTTACCAAGTACAACAATCTTAATTGTTTCGTAACACCAATTCTTGTTAGGATCACCCTTGTTCAAGCCTAGTGGATCATTCACCCTTTGACTCAGAATGCTATTTATTTTCCTTTATCTTTCAATCTTTATTGCTTGTAATCTCTTCTTCTTCTCGGCAGTTTGTTCAACTTGAATGCTTTTCCCTTTGTCTTCGGGATCAACATTTGAGGTTGATTTGACAAGAGCAGAACTCAAACCTCCAGCTCCTTCATTAATCGAAATCCCTTAGTTCTGAACTTTCGACTGATCAACATTTCCTTGTGAAAGATTCCCTGTTGTAGTGGTTGTTGTTGATGATGTGATAATGGGGTTCATTGGAATTGTTGTTGGATTTTTCATAGATGTAACTTTCCCCACAACCGCTCTTGTATCTTCACCAGATCCCTTAGATGAACCAACACTAACACCTCTATCTCCCCCTTGCGAGACGTGCATTGGACATGGAGCATTTGTTGGTAGTCGAAGTACCAAATTTAGGATTGGAGCCAATTCTGGCTTGATACTTGACTCGATGTTCAAAATCATAGCAGAAATGGAATCTTGAGAAATAGAAGATTGAGTCGAAAGATCAACTTTCGATAATGTTTCTTTAAAATCAGATAAAAAGTATTCAACTTTCTCAAACACCTTGTCATCCTTCTCAATCTTAAGTTTGAGATCTTTTGAATAATCTTTGTTGAAGGCAGTAATATCTTCTATCAGGCGCGTTGTTGCATTTTCCACGACATCAACCTTTTTATGAAGCAAATTGTAGTTATCATCTAACTTTTTAACCTCTTTAGCCATCAAGGTTCAAAGCTCATTAACCTAAAGCTCAAGAGAAGCTTTTGTTTCAGACACTTGTTTCACAAAGAGTTCATGCCGCTCTTTCGCAACATCACAAAGTTTAGAAGTTTCATGATTAAAATTTCAAGACTGAGTTGCCATCCTCTATTCATATCGCCTATCAACATTTCCAATGAAGGTTTTCATTCGAGATTCTTGGGATTTGAAAAAATGTTCAACTTCAACTCCAGTATCAGCCAAAAATTAAAGAATAGAATTCGTTTTGGAGTTAAGAATCATGAACTGTTTACCTGAAATGAACTCATTAGGTATATCTTCTTCTTTAGGGTTGAACTGCAACTCAGTGAACGGAACCATAACATCATCATCATCTGCTTCAGCTGCATGAATGGTCTTCTCAGGTTCGGTTGATTGAAATGAGAAAAGAGTAGCAATAGGTTCTTGCATTACTCCAGTAAAATTAGGAGAAAATGTTGTAGTAGATGATGGTGGAGTAAGAGATGTAGGTGGTGGAGAAGTAGGTTCTGATGGTGAAACAACAGTTGTTTCGATTGTTGTTGTAACCATTGTTGTTTCGACTGTTGTTGTTTTTGTTGTTGTTGTTGTTTCGACAATGTGCATCCCTTAAATCATATTGACATATGTATCCTTATCAGATAAGTTCATAGTGATGTCTGTAATTTCGACCTCCGCCATAATAGACTCAATATTCGAAACCCCGGGTGGTATGAATTTCGTCTGCTTAGGGATTGTTGTGTTCTGATGTGCACCAGAATTGATGTTTATATCTGTATTAGATATGTTTGCATTGACATCAGGATTACTTGTCACCTTCATAGTCGATTTGATAGAGGTATCCTTTCATGGTGACACATGAAATGAACCTTCTATTTCTATATCTGTTCCATTACTGTCATGTTCTGATTGCACAATAACATTGGCTATTTTATCCTGAACAGGAGTTAGCTTTCGCTTCTTTAACTTTTGTACCGCCTCTAGTACCTTCGTCTTTCTTGATGTAGGAGAACTAGGAGACGAAAACTCTCTAATCACAAATCCTCTTCGTGTAAACTGTAGCTTCTTAACCCTCTTGGAAACACCCTTTTTTGCAGCAGGTTTTCCTTCTTGTGTAAGTGTTTCTGCAATAGGAGCAGGATTCTCCGTAGGAACTTTCTCAGCTATCGGCTCAAAATTTTCGACTAGAGGCTCTTTTATGGGTTTCGTGGTTTCAAAGTCAGATGGTTTCTTAGCAGGTTTCTGTGTTCTTTTGATTACCCCTTTTACTGTCTTTGTGGGTACAGTTTCTTTAACCACTTCTTCTTCTACTTCTTTGGACTTCTCTTCTTGTTTCTTTTTCTTTTCACCCTTAGATGATTTTGATGAACCTTCAACTCCTTTAGATGTTGGTTTTGGTGAAAGAATACCAGTTTGAGTGGAATCCATTGAAGCTCGATATTGAATCAACAATTGATGCGTACGATTGATTAACTTGAGCATCGAATCAGAAATCCTAAAAACCATTGGGAATATCGTAACATCATCCACCACAACTTTTGGAACCGTCATTGAGGGAAACTCAGCTATATCAACATCAGTAGGAAAAAGAACATTTTTTGGAGTATACGCTTCCCTCAAAATTAATCCCCAAAACTTAGTACTCGAAACTCCAGTTGCTAGTTTTGAATGAGAAATTGAATTACCGAATTCTTCCCACAACAAGGATGCATAATCAACGTCTAGTCTATAATACAACCCATCCATAATTGAGTAAACTTCAAGCTTCACCTTGTCTAACCCTGAACTTGGTCTTGTTAAGCACCTTAGAATAATGCCAAAGAAGAAACTCCAAATACATGTTAAGTTGGGCTTCTTGAAATGACTAATAACGGATAAAGTGGGTTGATGACCCATCTCATTAAACATATGAATAACTTGTTTAGTGGTCACATCATAAAATGTACCTGTAGAAGGTAACTTCAAGATTTGGGCAAATTGCTTTTTGGTAAGTTTCTTTGTTTTATTGGACATCAATTGAAATGTAACAACCTTCGTGGTTTTTTTTGTAAACGGCAGTAGAAGCAGCCAAAGACAACCATTGCATCGAAATTGCAAATGACGATGACAAAGCATGATTAATAAAAAAGTTGTTCAAAACCAAGACGATCATTCGTAGTTCTTCAGGATAAGCATCAAGCAAGGGATTAAGCCAGATCTTGGTGTGTTGAATCTTCATCATCAGTTGTGAAACCTCTTTGTCATTGGTATTGAATTGATCAATGATGTCTTGCTCTGCAGCCATTTGAGTAGATTGAGAGAATTTTTGTGAGACAATTTACGATGAACAGTTAGGGTTCTTGAGAGAATTCTGGGAGCATAAAATTGGAATTGGAATGAGTAATTTCTTAAATAACTTGCGTGAAATTTGAATACAAATCGTTGCCAGTGATATAATGCCAAATGGAATATTGGTTACTTAACCATCACCATAGAAAATTGCCACGTATAAAAGTGATGATCACTTTTGCCTCGAGCCTCGTGAAAATCTTGAACTGTCCCATCCAACGGATATTTCGCATCCCCCAATCAGAAATGAACCGCCATGACTTTCGATACAACTATAGAACCATCCTTAGTTATGGAGGCTGGGCTCATTCACTTATGGAAAGGATAAGCGAAATCATTTTCCAGACTTTGCAAAATCTAAGTTTCGAGTTGGTAATACACAAAACCTCAATGAATTCAGTGCATAAGTATGCCAAAGAAAAAGATAAAGAAAAATATTTTTTTGGAATTGTGATATCAAAGAATCTTTAATATAAAAGCAGATAGATCCCGGGCAAAGATATGCTTCATTCGACATCAACTGAGATGACGAACTGCTTGTGTGGTTTTCAATGAATTACAATTGAAAACTCATTGAGGAGGATCGAAGGGCCTCTTTTGCATAAGGTTCAAGGGTGGTTTCATTTTCACACAAATTTACAGCTTGACATAAGTGTAAAGAGTTGTGCAAAAATACTTGGATGACCAGTGTAGTAAATAACAAGTAAGCTTTGAAAATTTTGAAGTAACGAAAGTTTGAGAAAGATGTTCAAACGGAAATCTCAGTTCATGAAAATTTTAAAACTGGATCTATTGGGTAGAAACTACTTGGGATGAGTACATTTCATTAAGTTCACACAATGGAAATGAAAATGAGATTTTGAACATCGAAAGTGGCACATAAATGTTTTGTGATAATCTTGAACTTAAAATGTTCACCGTTAATTCATAAAGTTGAGATTTGTTGGGTTTCACCTTCATCACGGAAGAATGATTTAGGACCATTAACATAGATTTGTGACATACCTATATCCTAGTTGGTTTCGACCAGAGATGTATTGGGCATGTGTCATTGTGTGGGATCGTGTTAGAAATTTTGGGTGAAAAAGATTGGATACGAAAAATCATTGTACCTCTACGAAAATTGACTTAGCAGAAATCTCTTTACTCAACATGAGAAGAGAATGGTAGCTCTTCGACTATTGTGAATACAACCTTATTGGGAAGAAACTTTTGTGTGAAAATTTTCATTAAGGCTTCGAACATAAAGAGTCTATGAGGCTGGTGGACAACATTCTGCAGCATGCTTCTAGGGACACCTAACCAGTACAAAAGTTTTGTATCATACAATTTCCCTTTGAATTTGCTCAGTTGGCATGCAAAAGAACGACATGTTGTTACAATGAGCTCCAAAAAAATAAAGAAAGTATTTATGTGTTTTTCAATTTTTTGAAAATGAAAATTCAAACATAACGAAAATATTTTTGGATTTTTGATTTTATAAATGCAAAAAAAAAAATTCTTTTTGGATTATGAATTTTATAAAGAAAATAAAAAAATAAGAAAATCGTTTTGGATTTTTGAATTTTATAAACGAAAAAAATAAGAAAATCTTTTTTTGGATTTTCGTATTTTATAAACGAAAGAACAAAAAATAAGAAAAAAGATATTACAAACACTGGTTATTTGTTAGAGATAACAAATACTTCGCATGCGAACCAATGTTTTCTGATCTTTAAAGAAATATCTCAAAGATAAGCGCTTCACCTAAGGCATGTACTTCACATCTAAAGACTAACTCAATACACGAGACCGACACTGAATGAGTCAGAGGAAAATCGAATGCAAAGGCATGTGAATGTTGAATGTAAACAGTAACCTCTGAACTAACGTCATACATGTAATGAAAGTTAGTAAGACACTGGAAAGTTATACTAACTAGTCGAAAGTGAGATAACAATCGAAAGTTAATCTAACAATCGAAAGTAAGTCCAATATATTCACATTTTAAATCCAAGACAAATTATGTAGAATGTGGAACATAACAAGCTTCCATCATTCCCAATCCATTTAAGATTCTTAAAAATGATTTTTCGTCTAATGGTTTTGTAAAAATATTAGCAATTTGATAAGATGTTTTGACAAAATGGACTTCAATATTCCCATCTTCTACGTAATCTTTGATGAAATGGTAACGAAGAGCAATATGTTTAGTTTTCGAGTGTTGAACTGGATTATGAGTTGCAATACAATGGAATTTTCTTCATGTTAATCGCATAGTCACGTAGTTGACTTTGGATCCAGATCACTTGAGATGTACACGCTGCAGCAACAATGTATTCAGCCTCAACAGTCGATTTTGATATGCATGTCTGCTTTTTCGATTGCCAACTCACAAGTTTCCCGTCTAGAAATTAACATCCTCCTATTGTGCTCTTTCGATCTAATTGAAAACCCCCTAGATCCGCATCTGAGAAAGATTGAATAAAGAATCCTATCTTTGAGGGATACCACATACCAAGAGTCTTTGTTCCATGTAGGTAACGAAGGATGTTTTTCACTGCAGTAAGATGAGGTTCTCTTGGATTTTCTTGATTCTTGGCACAATTACACACATAAAACATTATATCAGGTTGACTTGCAGTTAAATGCAAAAGTGAACCGATCATGCTTGTATATGTTTTGATATCAACAACTGGCTTATCCAACGTGCCGATTGCCATGGGTACTTTAGCTTGCATGCAATTCGTCATTCCAAATCTTTCAAGCAGGTTTCGAGTGTAATATTCTTGGTTGATAAAAATTCCTTCCTTTCTTGGACGAATATTTAAACCCAAGAAATGATTTCTCTTTCCCATCATGCTCATTTCGAATTGAATCTTCATAAGCTCCTCAAACTCCTTTGACAATGAAGGATCAGTTGAACCAAATATAATGTCATCAACATAAATTTGAACTAACATACGATGATCCCGTGATTTCTTTCGAAACAAAGTGGGATAAACTGATCCTTGCTTAAATTTTGCAATTTTCCAAAAATTGGTAATAAGAGTCGCATACCAAGCACGAGGTTTTTGTGTTAACCCATAAACTGCCTTGTCAAGAATATAACAATGATCAGGAAACTTATCATTGATGAAACCAGGTGGTTGTTCAACATAAACTATTTCTTCTATATGCCTTGTCAACAATATAACAATGATCAGGAAACTTATCATTGATAAAACATTATATCAGGTTGACTTGCAGTTAAATGCAAAAGTGAACCGATCATGCTTCTATATGTTTTGATAGCAACAACTGGCTTATCTAACGTGCCGATTGCCATGGGTACTTTAGCTTGCGTGTAATTCGTCATTCCAAATCTTTCAAGCAGGTTTCGAGTGTAATATTCTTGGTTGATAAAAAATCCTTCCTTTCTTTGACGAATATTTAAACCCAAGAAATGATTTCTATTTCCCATCATGCTCATTTCGAATTGAATCTTCATAAGCCCCTCAAACTCCTTTGACAATGAAGGACCAGTTGAACCATATATAATGTCATCAACATAAATTTGAACTAGCATAAGATGATCCCATGATTTTTTTCGAAACAAAGTGGGATAAACTGATCCTTGCTTAAATTTTGCAATTTTCAAAAAATTGGTAATAAGAGTCGCATACCAAGCACGAGGTGTTTTTGTTAACCCATAAACTGCCTTGTCAAGAATATAACAATGATCAAGAAACTTATCATTAATGAAACCAGGTGGTTATTCAACATAAACTATTTCTTCAAGAACACCATTAAGGATAGCACACTTAACATCCATCTGGTAGATGTCGAAATCCTTATGAGCTGCATAAGCCATAAAAGTTTCGTACAACCTTGAGTCTTGTGATAGGGGAAAAGGTTTCTTCATAATCAATTCGCTCTTGTTGGCGATAACCTTTTACGACTAATCTAGTTTTGTTTCGAACAATATTGCCTTATTTATCGATTTTATTTTTTAAAACCCATTTTAGATCAACTATCGAAACATCATCAGGTTTAGGAACCAACCTCCAAATTGTGTTTCGCTCAAATTTAACCAGTTCAACCTGCATTGCAACAACCGAATCGGATTTTCTAATGCATTCTTGACTGTTTTGGTTCAATTTTCGAAATAAAGATATTAAACATACAAAATTTTTATAATGAACATTTTAAACCTCATTTTTGGCTCGAATCTGTGGTCGTGTCAAGACACCAGAACTTGATTCATCAAGAATTTGTTCTTTGGAATGATTCCACGTCCATTTCACCATCAAAGGAAAAGTAGGATCAAACTCTAAATGTTAATCCTCGTATGTTTCTTCAGCTTCTGATATTTCATCTGAAATAGAGATATTATCAGAAGTATCAAAGATTTCATTACCTTGATCATCATCATCATGATTCGATCGACTTGGCTCCCCCCCTGAACCAATGGATTTGTTGTCTGATGCTCTCCCTCGACCCCAACTTGAGTAGTCAATAGCTCCCCCTCAACTTGAGATTGATAAATCAAAATTTTTCTTTCATTATGGGATGATGAAATCAAGTGCTCCCCCTTCACTTGACCATCATTCGAATTATGTATTCTTTGGACATTGACTCTCGAAGTTGATTATGAATTTGATTCATTGTCTTCGTTAATGAGTGTAGAATCATCTGACTATTTCGATGCTTCAAGAACTTGATTGTCTTCAATATTGACTTCAAAATTAATTGCCCTGTCAGGAACACCAAAAATTAAATCAAGATCAATATCAAAAGTAAGCATTTCCTTATATTCTTCATTAGTTTTAGAGATTATCGGTTTCTTCGAAAATTCTTGTTCAATTCTCTTAACATAATAGTCATCAAAAGTGAGATTAAAAGTTTCTTCAATTTTTCTTGTCCTTTGTTCAACACCCTATAAGCAAAAGAATTTTGTGAATAGACTAAGAAAATCCCCTCATCATCTTTTATCAAAAATATGGAAAGTTGTCCTTGAGATTCATTATGAAGAATCTACAACCAAAAACAAGGAAAAATTTAACATTAGGTTTCCTTTTGTTAATGATTACATAAGGTGTAATGTTGAAATGACGATGAATAAAATAACGATTTTGCATAAAGCAAGTAGTCGAAACCGCCTCTGCCCAAAAGTATTGTGGCAAGTTCGCATATTTTAGCATCATCCTAGCCGCTTCACATAAGGACCTATTCCTTCTTTCGACAACTCCATTGCCACTTTTTATATTTCGAACTTTCTTTTTCAAACAAAGTTCAATGTTTTGATAAAATCGATCATCACTTGAGCTATTTCTGATTTATGTCGAAGAAAGTAAACCCAAGTAAATCGTGAAAAATCATCAACAATAACAAGTATGTATTTCTTCTTATTGAGAGACTCAACAATCGAAGGACCACACAAGTCAATGTGAAGAAGTTCCAACGGTTCTATGATCTTTGAATCAATTGTGATTGGATGACCCTGACGATGTTGTTTGCCCTGTTCACAAGCTGCACACAATGAATCACTGTCAATTTTTAAAACAGGTAAGCCACGGACAAGATCATTAAGAACAAATTTGTTTAGATTTTTGAAGTTAAGATGAGAAAGGCGTTGATGCCATAACCAATTGAGGTCTGAAGTAGCTTTCGATAGTAAACACACAGAAGGTATGCCTATGCTAGGTTTCATGTCGAGAGTGAACATATCAACCTTCCTCTTTGACTTCAACAAAACTTCTTTCGTTTCTTTATTCGATATTATGTTTCCTTTCTCATCGAAAAGAACTTGATTTCCTGTGCCAACCACAAGTTAAGTTACGCTTATCATGTCATGCTTTAACCCTTCGACGTAATCAACTCGTTTCACCATAAACTTTCCATTCATTACAATTCCATATCCTTTAACTTTTCACTTTTGATTGTTTCCAAACTTTACTACTCCAAAATTCTCTAATAAATGAAAAACTCTCAAATTCTCCTTCCTCCCAGTCATGTGACGTGAGCATCCACTATCGATATACAAGTTTTCATCATATTGCTCGTCACATAGTACCTGCAATCAATTTGAGAGATTTAGGTCCCCAAGACCTTTTGGGTCCTTGGACATTAGGATGGAAAGTAGTGTGCAATGATGAACCATATATCCAACTTCGAACTTTAGTTTTAATTTTTTCAATTAAATCAACTTCGTCAGGTTTAGGCATAGAAATGTAATCATGTAATAACGAAGCTTCAACTTTCATTTTCTCTTTTCAACCTTTTCTTGAGAAACATCTATTTTGTTGCTTTAACTTCTTTCCATTTGAAAACTTTCGACACTGATTCTTGAGAAGTGGTACTTCCATTCGGAGTCTCGTTTAAGTAATTCTCATAAGTCTCACAGACTTTTTCTTGAGAATACTTTTTTGATTGAAATTTTTGTCATTTTCCTTCCAACCAATGATTTAGATTTTTAGTGTCATTTCTGCCTTTGACAAAAGATACTTTCGATTTTTAATTTAAATCAGGATTTGGAAAAGATGGAACAACAGGCTTAAAAGACACATTCTTCTTTACAAAATTTGTCATCTTTGTAAAATTCATTTGAGATAATGAGTTTTGTGGTCCTTGTTGAAAGCGGTTTTGGTATCGATATTGATAGCCAAAATGGGAATCTTTTTGAAAAATCTTTCTATTTTGGGAAAATTTTCTTTGACTATTATTTCAAAACTCTTTCATCTTATGATCATTTTTCTTAACATAAATTTGATGAAAACTTTCTTGTTCTTTTTGTTGAGTTTGATTTGAAATTTTCATGTTCATTTTCTAATTCACTTTTTGTGCAACTTTTTCTTTTGGAGAAAAACCTCTTTTATTTTCAAAATGTTTTGATGTATAAAATTTTGATGTTTGTAAAAACAACTTTTCAGATTTTTGTTTATTCTTGTATTTAAAATACTTTGCTTTCTATTTTTCCTTTTTTTGCATCCAATAAGCCTTGTTTTGAGCTTTCTTTCCAAAAATTTCTTTTCTCAAATCAGATTTCGCACCCTTTTCTTTTTAATTTTGAAATTTCTCATTTTGATTTTTGAAAGGCACTTTTTGTGCAATTGATTTTTCTTTCCTTTTGAAATCATGAACCCTTTCTTTTTTATTATTACAATCATTAGGAAAAACTTTCTCATTGTTTTCTTCAGTTTTACTTTCAACTTTTGATTTTCTTGTTTTCATGACCCAAACTATGTTGGATTTCATCTCATTTTCTTTTGAAAAGGATTTTTGACTCTTTTGCCTTTGAAAAACATGTGATCAATGTTTAACCTGTTTTACTTCATATTCTAATTTGAATAAAAACCTTCTTTAGTCACCATTTGATTATCCTTTTTCAATAATTCGTTTATTTTTGGATCAAAAGTGTTAGCATTTCCTTTCATCACAAAGACTTGATTTGTAGGAACTTTGATACATGATGGATAAAGAACATAATTTTTCTCTTAATAATGTTTTCCCTTTTCTTTCAAAATCTATGAAAATTCCTCTGTATCATCATACACTTGATTTTCTAAAACTCAAGGAATTTCCTTCTCATTCGAATCATCATCACTATCACTTTCAATATTAGTAATATCCTCAACAACAACTTCCTCATTTTGTGAGTCACAAGATTTGGTTGTCGAATATGACTCATTGTTTAATTTCGTATTGGAATCAACGTTATCTTTTTCTTTGGCCAACAAAGTGACATTAATGACAGACAATTTAGAGCAATCAACACATTCCCTCTTCCTCAATTTCACTGATATTGTCATAATCATCTTCGATATCAGCAAAATTTTGTTGAGTACTTTGTGTCGAATTCTCAGTCTTGTTTAAAATGTTGATTTGTTCACTTTTGGTTAAATTCTTATTCACAATATTAACAAGTTCATCAACATTCAAACAATCATTTATTTAAACTACACCATAAGCATATGAATCATTGTCGACATTGGCATAATCAGCTACTTTACTCTCACAATCGAAAGTAGTCTCATCAACTAACTCTTGTTTGAAAGTACTAAAGGGAAGCAACTTCCTATGTTGTTCTACACAGATATCAACATAATGATAAAGATCTGCAAGTTTTCCATACAACTGTTTAGCTGTGTTACAATAAATGTTTCGTTGTTTGATTAGCATTTTATTATCCATCCTAAATGTGTCCCTATCACACATAATATTTGTAATGTAAAGCTCTAAACTTTAGATTTTAGTTTTCTTCTCTTCAATCCTTTTACGAGCTTCGACAAACACTCCTTATAATTTTCTACCTCACTACTCATTGAAACAAGAAAGTCATTCAGGTAAGAACAAGTTTCGTCAAATTCACTCAAGACAAAATTATAAGAATTCAAAGGAATATTAAATGAGATTAGAAGATCACACGCCTTTACAGTCAATGGAGCTTTTGAGCTTTTGGCATGCTGCTCAGGCCCCCAACGATAATTCACGCCCTTCCCCATCAGACGATTGAGGGGTGCAAAAACCTTAGAGAAATCCTAAATAAATCTCAGATAATACCCTACTAAAACCAGAAAACTCCCGATCTCCGAAGGGGACTTCAGGACCTCCCATGGCATAACAACCTTAATCTTGGCCGGGTTGACCAAAATCCCATTGTGGTTAACAAGGAGTCCTAAGAACTGGACCTCCCATAACCAAAAATCACACATCGAGAACATGGCATACATCCATTCCTACCTAAAAACTTCCAGAAGCTCTCGAAGGTGATCTTCATGATGTTCCTTGGTCTTGTAATAGACTAGGATGTCATCGATGAAAACAATAACTAATCAATCGAGCATCAACCTGCACACTCGATTCATTAAATACATAAAATTCCGCAGGCGCATTGGTGAGCCTAAACGTCATCACCACTCGTAATGACCATAACAAGTATGAAACGATGTCTTCTCCATGTCCTCCTATCTAAACTTCATCTGATGATACCCAAACGTCAAATCGATCTTGGAGAACCAAGATGCACCTTGTAAGTAATCAAGAGGTCTTCAATCTACGAAAGTGGGTAATAGTTCTTCACCGCTAACTTGTTCAACTCCCGATAGTTAAGACACATGCGGTGAGACCTATCCTTCTACTTCAAAAACAATATCGGTGCTGCCTATGGAGAACTGCTCGGTCTGATAAACTGCTTGCCTAATAGCTCCTGAAGCTGAGAGGACAACTCCTAAACCCCTGGTGGTGCTAATCGGTACGGAGCCGTACCAGGGACCAAATCGATCTTGAACTCAACCGGCCTCTGAGGGGGCACACCGGGTAATTCCTATAGAAACGCATATGGGAAGTCCCTGACTATGGGCACATCCAAAACCGAGACCTCCCTCTCAACCCGAGTGTCAATCACATATGCGAGGTAACCTATACACCCATGATGTAAATATTGTCGAGTCCTGGCAGCAGAACAAAAGGTTGATCCAACCCTGGTACCCTCTCCATATATAATTATTTCTCCCCAAATTGGGGTTCAAACTACCACTCGCTGACCCTCACAATCAATCATCGCACCAAACCAACTTAACTAGTCCATCCCTACTATCACCCACACATCCCTCATGGGGATAGGGATCGTATAAATTAGGTAAGACACCCAGAAAATCTCCAAAACACAACCCCGATAAACGCTCAATGCAGAAACCCCATGCTTATTGGCGATGGAAACTTGCAAAGGACACTCCAACTCTCCAAGAGACATATCAAAACTCTAACTAAAGTGTTGAGAAATAAAAGACTGATTCACACCTGAGTCAAAAAGCACAAGAGCAGACAGGGAATTCACTAAGAAGGTACCTACCAGAATCATAAACATAAGCATACCATAAAATAATTTGACAGAATAATAAATGAAAACATATCAATAACGACGTCTGGTGCTACCATGGCCTCCTCTCATGTGAGCTAGAAAGCACGACCTCAAGCCCTCGGGGGCTCTGTCCTTCCCTGGTGTCCATCTTGTTAGATTAGGTGTCTAAGCCCATAACTATATTTGGTATGTACTTGACCCGGTTGTAGCATGGTCCTTTTAGGTTGCCTTCACCAAAGGAACTTGACTGGAAGAATAATGGAGAAAGAGGATAAATATGATTTATTAATATATTATTTGAATAATATATTAAAAGAGAAATCATATTATTTAATTAACATTGGTCAAGAATTAATTTAGAATTAATTTTGTGGTCAAAAGAGGTTAATTGAAGTAAAGGGACTGATATTGTAATTATGTGATAATTGCAATATGGGCCGAGGAACCCTAAAGATAGGGGTGGACGAAATCCTTATGGAAGCCCACTGGATTTCGTCCATGGTAGGGATTCTGGAAGATTCCCATGGGATGGTTAGGGCTTAAGCAACCTAATTAGGTATTTGACTGAAACCCTAATTCTTCACCTATATAAGGACACCCTTGGTATCCCAAAACCGGCCACTTGAACCCTAAGGATTATAGAGCCAATTTTAGTATCCCTCCTCTCTCTCTCTCTCTAACATTATCCAATTGTTTGTGGTGTTTGTGATCGATTAGAGATATTACATTTGTGATACTAAGCTCTCAAGGGAAGGATCTTCAAGCTTCAATTGAAAGGTAACATTCTTACTTGTTATTTATGTTGATTTCGATTTTTGTATGCTAGTGTTAGGGTTTACAAGCTTTGGATGATTATTGCATGTACAATAATAAAAACCTAGATCCAAAGCCTTAGGGTTTGCATGTGCATCATAGGATTGATGTTTTGCTCATAACCCAACAGTGGTATCAGAGCCTAGGTCGTTTTTCTTTTGTATTTGATGCATAGCTAAATTGTTCAAAGCTTGAAAAGTCGAAAACTTTGCATCTGACTAATGAACTCGTCGAGTCACCTGATGAACTCGACGAGTCAGGGCTACTCTATGAGTCCAGTCTGTGACTCGACGAGTCGGCTCGTCTGTTGGCAGATTTTTCGGGATTTTCACTAGAATATGGTTGGGATAATAACCATAAACGTTTTTAATTGATAAAATCCGATTTTTTTCAATATGGTATTGATTATCCTAATACAGTTGAAAGATAATTGTCAATAAATAAGATAATTACTTGTTTATAAGATAAAATTAATTATTTGTATTTTTTATTTGAATTATCTTGGCTTAAATCAACGATTAGGTCAAATTATGTGATAAAAATTAATAATATGATTATTTAATTATTTTTCAAATTTTATCTTTAAGATGTTTTCAATAGTTTCAAAACTTTCGCTCAAGTTTTGGAATTTAAATTTTTGATTAATAGTTTTAATTTTGAAATATTTAAGTTCTAAACCCTAGAATTTTACATGTTTAAAATTCAATCCTTATACTATTATAATATTATAAGATTAATTATTACATATATATATATATATATATATATATATATATATATATATATATATATATATATATATATATATATATATATATATATATATATAATGGGGGTATAAGGTTACTGCCTATAAAATGGTGGTTTAATGGGTGTCCACTCTCACCCACCGCTTCCTTGATTGGTGGAGGGTCGTTAGCCGAACGGTAGGATAGGGTAACTAATTCCTCATTAATAAGTATAATGATTTAATAAAGTAACTAAATGTTTTTATAAATTCCCAATCTTATTTACTTTAGGTAAAATGTGAAATGATGTTATTCCATGAAATTACACATTGCACCTTGCCAAGTCGTTAGTGGAGCGTATGTGGTTAACCGACACACTAATTTGGGACTAGCAAAGGTGGCAAAGGGTAGCTCGATGTTTATCATAGATCAACGGAGCGTGTGTGGTTAACTGACACATTCATTAGGTGGTAAATGACATCGAGAGTACCAAGTACATTTGCATGGTTATTCACACCTTGTTTGTGATCCTCAGCATCCCAGTTACAAACTTGAAGGGCATAATCGAGATTTAAACATGTCATTGAAAAATTCAATGAATCTCAAAGGAATCTAGGAATTTCAATTCATTTAAAACTTAAAATCCTTTTTCGTTTTTCATGGTGGAAATTGGTAAATCGTCATTTACCTACCTTCAAATTATTTGCAATTAGATTACGACATCCCTCTTCTGAATTATAAATAATTGTATTGGGTTCTAGCCCTAATTTCTCATCTGGGTGTTTAATTGGCGATTCTTATCTAATCTAAACTTTGTTCCTTTTCTATTTCAGATGTCTACTTCGAACAACAACAACGCTTCTGGCTCGAACCCTTCTGGCTCATTCTCACTCATGAACTTGTGTGGGAGGGTGATATTCGATGGGTCCAACTTTAACGATTGGATCCGCAACATTCGCATGGTCACCCGCTACGAGGACAAAGAGTATGTTATCGACAAGGAGCTGAATGAGGTTAACGTGAACACTACCACTCCCAAGGAAATTGTTGCGTATGAAACTCATGAGCAAGATGCTACGAACGTTCATTGCATCATGCTCGCAACAATGACCGCTGAACTCCAAAAGTCCTACGAGGACTACTATCCATCCGTATGAGATGCACCAAGATTTGATGGAAAGGTACCGTGAAAGTGCTAGGCAGGAAAGGTAGGAGATCATCGCTGCGATAATCACTACTAAAATGAAGGATGGAGAGTCCATCACGGTCCACTTTCAAAAAATGCAGAGATATGTGGACCGTTTGCTGAAGTTGAATGTCAACTTTGATAAGGAGCTGGCCATAGATATCGTTCTACACTCCTTGCCTCCCTATTATGATCAGTTTCGTATGACTTATCATATGAACAAGGAGGAGGTCACTCTAAGAAAGCTTCAAGGCATGCTAAGGACTGCTGAGAGTAGTCTAAAAGGCAAATCTATTGCATCTACTCCTACTACTGCTGCCCATGTCTTGGCTATTGGGCAGGGAAAAGGAAAGAAGAGGAAGACTCCTTCTAAGAGCCACAAGGGAAAGTCTTACGATGGTACCTCTTCTAGTGGGACCAAAGCTAGTACTGCTACTCCTTCTTCCAACCCGAAGGATGCAGAATGCTTCTTCTGCCACGACAAAGGGCATTGGAAACGAAGCTGCCGGAAATATCTGCAAGATATCAAGGATGGGAAGATAAAGCCCTCCTTCACAGGTATTTATACTATTCAATATAATAACTCATCACATGCTATGTCTTGGGTCCTCGATACAGGATGTGGTTTTCACATTTGTTATGATTTGCAGGGTCTAAGAAGAAGTAGGGATGTGGAGCATGGGAAGATAAACTTGATCATGGGGGATAGGAAAGCGTCACCTATCACCAAGATTGGAGTTTACTCTTTGGTGCTTAGTAGTGGGTTAAGTCTAGATTTGAATAATTGTTGCTACTCATCAGAAATGACACGAAACATTATTTTTTTTCATGGTTTGTATAAACAAGGTTTTAGATTTTCGTTTAATAATGAAAATGTTTCTATTAATGCTTTCTTTAATGGTACTTTCTATTTTGAAGCATTGCCTTGTAATGGACTATATGAAACTGTGATGGTTGTAGACAACTTAGGAAATGATGTGTTGCATATCGATTCTTCCAATGGTTTGGACAAAGCATGCTTGTGGCATTGTCGTCTTGGACATGTCAACAAGAAACGCATAGCCCAACTCCAAAAGAATGGAGTGTTGGAGTCATTCGACCTTAGGGACGATGACACGTGCGAGTCTTGTTTACTTGGAAAGATGACTAAGTCACCCTTCACCGGTACTTGTGAAAGAGGTGAGGGTTTATTGGATCTCATGCATACCGATGTATGCGGGCCCTTTAAATCCACCACAAGGGATGCGAATCACTTCTATGTGACTTTTACCGATGATTATAGTAGATATGGGTATATCTACTTAATCAAGCATAAGTCATAAACCTTTGAAAAGTTCAAAGAGTTTAAGCAAGAAGTGGAGAATCAGCTAGGCAGGAAAATTAAGATGCTCCGATCCGATCGAGGAGCTGAGTACCTTAGAATTGAATTCCACGACTACCTCAAGGAATGCAGAATTGTTTCGCAATTAACGCCGCCTAGGACACCGCAGTTGAATGGTGTGGCTGAGAGGAGCAATCGATCCTTGTTGGACATGGTTCGTTACATGATGAGTCGAGCTTCGTTACCTATCTCATTTTGGGGGTATGCCTTAGAGACTGCCGCCCATATCCTTAATCTAGTCCCTACTAAGAAGGTTTCGAAAACACCTCATGAGATGTGGACAGGGAAAGCTCCCTCGTTGGCACATATCAAGGTTTGGGGTTACGAGGCTTTCGTAAGACGAGAGACTCACGACAAGCTCGAACCTCATAGTGAGCGGTGTATTTTCATCGGCTATCCGCTGAAGTCCTTTGGATATCTCTTCTATAGACCGAGTGACAATGTTGTCTTTGTTGCGAGGAGAGGGATTTTCCGAGAGCGAGAACTCATATGCCAAGAGGACAGTGGGAGGCAAATTGATCTTGAAGAGCTTCAAGAATCAAACGATGAAGGAACCTCTAACACTGACGCTCAACCCGAGGAGGAAACTCCTGTTGAACCGATTGACGAATCCCTACCTCTTAGACGTTCCAGTAGAGTTAGTGTTCCACCCGTATTATATGGTTTCCATATAACTGCTGAGGGTGATACGTTTATTAGTGATAGCACACTAATAAATTTGGATGAACCTAACAATTACAAGGAAGCCATGGCAGGCCCGAAGTCTGCAAAATGGAAAGAGGCTATGGATAGCGAGATTCAGTCCATGTATGACAATCAAGTTTGGAACTAGGTTGACAATGTGCCAGGGCGTAAGACGGTCGGGTGCAAGTGGGTCTTCAAGAAGAAGACCGACATGGATGGGAAAGTACACACATATAAGGCGCGATTGGTTGCAAAGGGCTTTACTCAAACTCCAGGAGTTGACTATGATGAGACCTTCTCACCAGTAGCGAAGATCAAATCTATAGGGGTTATGCTAGCCATAACTGCATTTCATGACTATGAAATATGACAAATGGATGTCAAAACCGCTTTCCTAAATGGGAAGTTGGCTGAAGATGTTTACATGAGTCGGCCAGAGGGTTTTGTCAATGTAGATCACCCTAATAGAGTGTGCAAGCTTGAGAAATCCATTTATCGATTGAAACAAGCATATCGCAGATGGAATCTTTGTTTCGATGAGAAAGTCAAAGAGTTTGGTTTTTCGAGAAGCGAGGATGAGTCTTGTGTATATGTCAAAGCCAGTGGGAGTATAGTTAGCTTTATCATCTTGTATGTAGATGACATACTGCTCATAGGAAACGACGTCGCAACCTCGCAGGAGGTTAAGTCCTGGCTTGGAAAATGCTTTGCTATGAAGGACCTCGGAGAGGCTGCTTATATTCTAGGGATAAGGATATTGAGAAATAGGAGTAAGAGACTAATAGGACTTAGTCAAAGTACTTACTTGGATAAAGTGTTAAAACGTTTTAGCATGGAAAATTCCAAGAAATGGGAGTTACCAATCCAAAGCAATACCAAGTTGAGTGAGACTCAAAGTCCGAGTATCGATGTCGAGATAGCAGAGATGAGCAGAGCACCTTATGCTTCCGCAGTTGGCTCAATCATGTATGCTATGACATGTACTCGCCCTGATGTGTCCTTCGCTTTGAGCATGGTCAGCAGATATCAAGGGAACCCTGGTAGAGCTCATTGGACCGCAGTAAATAATATTCTTAACTACCTACGAAGGACTAAGGAATGGTTCCTTATCCTTGGTGGGAGTGATGACTTGAGAGTGCGAGGGTATAGTGACGCCATTTTTCAGACCGACCGTGATAATTTTCGCTCTCAGTCGGGTTGGGTCTTCACCCTCACCGGAGGTGCAGTGCTTTGGAAAAGTTCCAAGCAAGAGACCGTATCTGATTCAACGTGCGAATCAGAGTATATAGCAGCGAGCGAATCATCGAAGGAGGCAATATGGCTAAAGAACTTCATCGGAGACCTTGGAGTTGTACCAGCCATAAAGGAGCCTATGGATATTTTCTGCGATAACGAAGGTGTGGTTGCCTTGACCAAGGAACCGAGGGATCATGGCAGATCCAGGCATATCGACAGAAAATATCATTTCATTAGACGTAGGGTAGAAGAGGGGCTCCTCGTAGTTAAGAGGGTATCGTCAGAGGATAACCCAACAGATCCCCTTACGAAGGGACTGAGTAGGGTTAAGCACTTGCAGCACGCTAGGAGCATTGGGCTGAAGGACGATATTAGTGTTAGTGATTAGATAGCTTTTAGAAACTTGTAATAGATAAATTGTAATTGACATTTTGATGAATGAATAAAGGTGTTTTATTTATAAGTAATGTTACTGTCTTATGTCAATTATTTACTATTGTTTCACTTTGCATGTTTTGACTTCCTAAATAATAAGATTATTTAAGCTATCCACAGTCGATCATACGTTGGAAGTAAGTATGAAAGAAGACTGTCATGAATTCGCTTGTAGATTGTCTAAGCGTTTAGAAATAGCAAAGGTTTGCTGCAACGTTCATGAGTGCTTATGAAATATAATTTGAGTATTGGATTAAACTCGGGCTCACATGAATCACTTCATGGAATTTAATCACGAGTGATTGTGAGACGATAATATTATATAGTCTTTAAAACCTATATATATGAGTTGTTGTTTACGAGTTAGTTGTGCATTGATAATGCGTAAACGCGTCAGTGACTTGATGTTATAAAACGCATTGTTGTGTACGATTTGATGAGTAAATAGTACAAGCATATAAGTCGAAGTTTATCTGTTCCTTTTATCCTAAGACGTTAAAAGCGATATCTTGGGCCCCTCGATGATTTTGTTTTGACTTATGTGCCAGGCCCGGTCAGGACTAAATTGATGTGTTCAATTAAGTTCTATGTCAGAAAAATCAGATATCGAGAAACAAACTGCTGGACTATAAGTATGACTATGTTCCATGTGATTGTCCACACGATATCTTGAGAACAGAGGACTATACGATCCCTTATTTAAAGGACATGTCAAAGTTCCACAACGGCTTTTGAGAGCTACGATTGCTAATTGGATTTTGAAGTCGTACTTGTATTTATAGTTATTAGACTTATCCAAGTGGGAGACTGTTGGATTAGGTGTCTAAGCCCATAACTATATTTGGTATGTACTTGACCCGGTTGTAGCATGGTCCTTTTGGGTTGCCTTCACCAAAGGAACTTGACTGGAAGAATAATGGAGAAAGAGGATAAATATGATTTATTAATATATTATTTGAATAATATATTAAAAGAGAAATCATATTATTTAATTAACATTGGTCAAGAATTAATTTAGAATTAATTTTGTGGTCAAAAGAGGTTAATTGAATTAAAGGGATTGATATTGTAATTATGTGATAATTGCAATAAGGGCTGAGGAACCCTAAAGATAGGGGTAGACGAAATCCTTGTGGAAGCACACTGGATTTCGTCCATGGTAGGAATTCTGGAAGATTCCTGTGGGCTGCTTAGGGCTTAAGCAACCTGATTAGGTTTTTGACTAAAAACCTAATTCTTCAGCTATATAAGGACACCCTTGGCATCCCAAAACCGGCCACTTGAACCCTAAGGATCATAGAGCCGATTTTAGTATCCCTCCTCTCTCTCTAACATTCTCCAATTGCTTGTGGTGTTTGTTATTGATTAGAGGTATTACATTTGTGATACTAAGCTCTCAAGGGAAGGATCTTCAAGCTTCAATTGAAAGGTAACATTCTTACTTGTTATTTATGTTGATTTCGAATTTTGTATGCTAGTGTTAGGGTTTACAAGCTTTGGATGATTATTGCATGTACAATTAGAAAAACCTAGATCCAAAGCTTTAGGGTTTGCATGTGCACCATAGGATTGATGTTTTGCTCATAACCCAACACATCCGTGATCCTCAAAGTAGTCAGGGCTGAAGCCTACACCGGTTTGGCAGCAAGCAAGGGACACTGGGCCTTCATATGGCCTACCTAATCATAATGGTAACAAATCCCAGTACTCGGTATCGGGGCCTGCTGGCAACAATCCCTCACATAGTGTCCCTCCCTGCCACACTTGTGGAATCCAGAAGAAGATCGACAAACACCCTCATGAACCTTGCCGCACTTTCCACAAGTGAGGCCCCTTGACCTCCTGATCGTGAATCAGCAGGCTTGAACCACTTCGCTGCTGGCTGTGACTGAACAAGAGCCTAACTCTGCTCCTTAGTCTGAGTCTCAATATCAATCTCTCGCCTCCTCGCAGCATCCTGAAGGTTGGCGAGGGTACTGTATCGTTGGTTAGACACAAACTCCCGAATATGGGTTTTGAGCATTCTCTGATGAAGCATACCCAGGAAATAAGAGAACCCTTTTAGTAAACATCTTGGTGATCTCCGTCACCATCTCTGTTGTCTGTATCAAGGAAAGATACTCCTAATCAGACCTATCTCTCTCTCTCTCTATCTATCTCCACCGAGGGAACATACATAATGCGGAATATCTCGAAGAACTGCTCCCAAGTCAGTGCATCCCTCTCCATAGGAGAATAAGTACCAGTCGCTAGTCTCCACCAATCCTTCGCCCGTAACCAAAGAAGGCCCAGGGCGCACTTGACTTTCTGGTCATCTGGGAACGAACATGTGAATAATCATCCCTCCACATCAGACAAAAACCTCATCGCTACAATCGGTCCATGACCCCGTCAAACTACGCGGGCTTCTGGTTGCTGAAGTCCCAATACTGGTATGTTCTCCCCCCACCTAAATCTGTACAGTAGTAATAGTTGTGGTAGCTACAGCAATAGCTGCGTCAGACACAACAACATACCGCTCATAAAATAGCTTAATCATAGCGGTCTTGATAGACCCAAAAACCTTGGGTATGGCACCCTAGACAAGAGCAACTACCTTAGTAGTGAACAACTCATGGATGTTGTCATCGGTCAATCCGAGCTTATCCTGGTCACAGCTTCAGAACCAGATCCTACTGTGAAAACCATACTAAAAATGAACCAAAAAATATATCATAAATACCATAATTTTACTATTACAACCATCATAGAGAAGCTAAACCCTCAAGGTTTGTGACTTCCTTGCTACGCGTATGGGTCCTGTGCTTCCAGTAGTAAGGGCCCATACTACCTTCCACACCAACCCATATTTGTCTCAATGGATCATCATAAACTACCCTAAAACTGATGGGTTTTAGGTAAAACAAATAAACTAGAAAACCAATTCCTAAGTTCACATGCAACCTACTTTGGATCTATGTTTTAACTATTGAACATATAACTTTGAATTGCAAACAAGAACCCTAGAGGAGAGAGGCTAATTTCGAAATTAACAAACTAGGGTTTCAGAATTACATACCTTTCAATTGTTATAGCAAACAATTGTTAATCCTCTTGAACTTGATCTTCTTGGAAGCCTAGCACCACAAATGTAATGCCTCTAATGGAATCACACCCAAGAACTAGCAAGAAAGAAACTTGAAGGAGAGGGAGGCTAGGATATGCAAAATTTGGCCTAGGGTTTCTTCCAAGGTAGGAGTGGCCGAATTTAGGAGCTGGGAGGCTCCTTATATAGCTGAGGGATCTAAGGTTTAGGGAAAACCCTAATACTCCTTTGCTTAGGGCCTAAGCTAACCCAAAGGCCTTATCCAAAGCCCCTTGGACGAAATCGTTAGGGTTTCCCCTATAGATTTCGTCCACCTCCTTCCAAGGAGGTTCTGGAGCCTTCCACTCAACTATTAGATAATTGCAAACTAGTCCCTGCACTTTATAATTAATACTTTTAACCCCAAAAATAATTCTGATTAATTTCTGGCTAACTATTAATTAAACATAATGATTTCTAATTAATATATTAATCTTTTAACATATTAATAAATCATTTATATTAATTTATTAATCTTATAAATTAATATCTCTCCTTTCATAATTTCCTTGTCTAGTTGCTAGGTTTGAGGGCAACCCAAAAGGATTGTGCTGCTATCAATTCAAGTACATACCAATTATAGTTATGGGCTTAGACACCTAATCCAACAGTCTCCCACTTGGATAAGTTTGTAACTATAATTGCTAGTATGCCTTCTAAATTTGACCAGCAAATTGTAGCTTCCAAAAGCTGCTGCTGAACTCTGACCCAGTCAGTTACATGTCCTGAGATAAGTGATCATATAATCCTTCGTTCTGCAAGATATCCCCCAGACATAAGACATGGAATGTAATCAATCTCTTTGTCCAGAATCTATGTTTCCCGATTTCTGATTTGTGATGATGTAGGACTTCTAATTGAACACATCAATTTAGTCTTGGCTGGGCGCAGCACATAAGTCAACACCAAATCATCGAGGGGCCCACAGATATCGCTTTTCCGATTAGGGCAAAAGGAACGAATAAACGTTGACTCATATGCTTGTATCTTTTACTCATCAAATTATACATGACAATACGTTTTATAACACCAAGTTACTGATGCGTTTTCATATCACCAATGTATAACCGACTTTGTAAATTACAACTCATATATCTTCGTTTCAAGATTATAAGATATTATCGTCTCAGTATTACTCGTGATGAATTCCATGAAGTGTACTCTGAGCGAGGGTTTATCCAATACTCAAATCTCAATTTCTGAGTACTCATGAACATTGCAACAATTCTATTGCCATGTCTATCCTCAGACAATCTGCAATCCAATTCACGACAGTCTTAATTCACTACTTACTTCCAAAAGTACGAGCGACTGTGGAGTTTGAATAATCTTATTATTCGGGAAGTAAAACATGCAAAAATGAAACACAATAAACAATTGACAAAAGGCAGCAAACAAACTCATAAATAATACTTTATTATTTAATCACCAAAAGTCAATTACATTTACTTTGTTACAAGTTTCAGAACTAATCTAACTACTAAAACTAATATCATCTTTCAGTCCTATGCTCCGAGCATGCTGAATATGCTTAGCCCTACTCAGACCCTTTGCGAGGGGGTCTGATGGGTTATCTTCAGATGACACCCTCTTTACGACAAGATGGCCTTCTTCTACTCTATGTCTGATAAAATGGTACTTTCTGTCGATATGTATGGTTTTACCATGATCTCTCGGTTCCTTTGTTAAGGTAACCGCTCCTTCATTATCGCAGAACAGTTCCATAGGCCCCTGGATGGTTGGAACAACTCCGAGATCTCCGATGAAGTTCCTTAACCAAGCTGCTTCCTTTGACGCTTCACTTGCTGCTATGTACTCTGATTCACAAGTAGAATCAGCCACTGTATCTTGCTTGGAACTTTTCCAAGTAACCGCTCCTCCATTCAGTAAAAATAGCCAGCCAGATTGAGAACGAAAGTTATCTCTATCCGTTTGAAAACTGGCATCACTGTAACCATCTACTCTCAAAGTATCATTGCCACCAAGCACAAGGACCCAGTCCTTTGTCCTTCGCAAATGCTTGAGTATATTCTTAACCGCTATCCAATGAGCTCTACCAGGGTTTTCCTGATAGCGACTGACCATGCTCAAAGCAAATGCCACATCAGGGCGAGTACATGTCATAGCGTACATGATCGATCCGACAGTGGAAGCATAAGGTACATGACTCATGTCTGCTATTTCCTCATCTGTACTCGGGCATTGAGTCTTACTCAATTTGGTATTGCTTTGGATAGGTAGCTCTCCCTTCTTGGAATTTTCCATACTAAACCTTTTTAGTACCTTATCCAAGTATGTGCTCTGACTAAGTCCAATTAGTCTCTTCTTTCTATCACTCAATATTCTAATCCCAAGAATATAGGCAGCTTCTCCAAGGTCTTTCATGGCAAAACACTTTCCAAGCCAAGACTTAACATCTTTCAAGGTTGGAACGTCGTTACCAATGAGTAATATGTCATCGACATATAACACCAGAAAAGTTACTATACTCCCACTAGCCTTGATATACACACAAAACTCATCTTCACTCCTAGAGAAACCAAACTCTTTGACTTTCTCATGGAAGCAAAGATTCCAGCTGCGAGATGCTTGTTTCAATCCATAAATGGATTTCTCAAGCTTGCACACTCTATTGGGAAACTTTGCATCAACAAAACGCTCTGGCTGATTCATGTAAACATCCTCAGCCAACATCCCTTTAAGGAAAGCAGTCTTGACATCCATCTGCCAGATTTCATAGTCATGAAAGGCAGCTATGGCGAGCAATATCCTAATAGATTTAATCTTAGCTACTGGCGAAAAGGTCTCATCATAGTCAACCCCTAGGGTTTGAGTGAAACCTTTTGCAACCAGTCGAGCCTTGAATGTGTGCACATTTCCATCCATGTCTGTCTTCTTCTTGAAGATACATTTGCACCCAACTGTCTTACGACCTGGTGCACTATCAACCAAATTCCAAACTTGGTTGTCATACATGGACTTAATCTCGCTGTCCATTTGGAAGCCTCTGGGCCTGCCATTGCTTCCTTATAAGTGACTAGTTCATCTAAATTTACCAGTGTCCTATCACTGATGAATGTGTCACCGTCTGAAGTAATATGAAAACCATACAACTCAGGTGGCACACTCACCCCAGTGGATCTTCGAAGAGGTAATGAGTTATCAACTGGTTCAACAGGAACTGTTTCCTCTGGTTGAGTGCTAGTGTCATCTAAGGTTCCTTCATTGGATAACTCTTGAATTTCTTCAAGGTCAATGGTGCTCCCACTGTCCTCTTTGAATATGAGCTCTCTTTCTAGAAAGACTCCTCTTCGTGCTACAAAGACCACGTTTTCACTAGGTCTGTAGAACAAATATCCAAAAGACTGTTTTGGGTAACCAATGAAAACACATTTCTCACTTCTAGCTGCTAGCTTGTCGTGAATCTCCCGTCTTTCAAAAGCTTCACAACCCCAAACTTTAATATGTGCTAACGAGGGAACTTTCCCCGTCCACATTTCGTGAGGTGTTTTGGCAACCTTCTTTGTAGAGACAAGATTGAGGATGTGGGCGGCTATCTCTAAGGCATACCCCCAGAAGTGAATAGGAAGTGAAGCACGACTCATCATAGAATGAACCATGTCTAACAAGGTTCGGTTACGCCTCTCAGCTACACCATTTAACTATGGTGTCCTAGGAGGAGTTAATTATGAGACTATCCCACATTCTTTCAGATAGTCGTTGAACTCGATACTTAGATACTCCCCGCCTCTATCGGATCTAAGTACCTTTATCTTCCTGCCCAATTGATTTTCGACCTCATGCTTAAACTCTTTGAACTTTTGAAAGGTTTCTGACTTATGTTTGATTAAGTAGATATAGCCATATCTGCTATAATCATCAGTGAAAGTCACATAGAATCGATTAGCATCCCTTGTAGTTGATCTGAAGGGCCCACACACATCTGTGTGTATGAGATCCAACATACCTTCACCTCTTTCACAAGACCCTGTGAATGGTGATTTTGTCATCTTTCCCAAAAGACAAGATTCACACATATCATCTGATTTTAGGTCAAATGATTCCAACACTCCATCCTTTTGGAGTTGGGCTATGCGTTTCTTGTTAATGTGTCCAAGACGACAATGCCACAAGCATGCCTTGTCTATACTATTAGACAAGTCAATATTAAATACACTATTTCCTAAGATATCAACACAAGTCACTGTTTCATACACACCATCACAAGGCAAAGCTTCAAATACAAAAACACCATTCTTATAAACAGAAATTGAACCATTCAAATCATTAAAAGAATATTTAAAACCTTGTCTGAACAATGCATGAAATGAAATAATGTTTCTCGTCATCTCAGACGAATAGCAACAATTTAATAAATCTAATCTAACATCATTACTAAGAAAAAGTTGATAAACTCCGATCTTGGTCACTGGTGAAGACTTCTTGTTTCCCATGATCAAGTTTATCCTTCCTCGCTCTATCTCCTCACTTTCTTTTAGCCCCTGTAAATCAGAATAGATGTGAAAACCACATCATGTATCAAGGACCCGTGAACGAGAAGATAATGAGTTATTAGAAGAAATAGTGTAAATACCTGGTGAAGATGGCTTCACTTTGCCATCTTTGATATCCTGTAGATATTTTGGGCAGCTTCTCTTCCAGTGCCCTTTGTCATTGCAATAAAAGCAATCTGCATCTTTTGGATCAGAAACATGGGGAATGGTAGCATTGGGCTTAGCCTTTGGGCCATTACTAGATGACCCAACTTGAGCCTTGTTCTTCCATTTTTGCTTAGGAGGACCTTTCCTCTTTTTCCCCTTTCCCTGTCCAATAGCCAAGACAGGGGCACTTGCAGGAGTGGAGGCTATACTTTTACCCTTCATCCCTGCTTCAGCTGTCTGCAACAAGTTGTGCAATTGGGCCAGTGTCTGCTCAGTGTTGTTCAAATGGTAAGTTAGAATAAACTGACCATAACAATCAGGTAATGAGTTCAAGACCATGTCAATGGCCAATTCCTCATCAAAGTGAATGTTGAGCTTGACCAAACGCTCTATGTAGAGTTGCATTCTTTGCACATGAGACACAACCGACTCCCCTTCTTTCATCTTGCAAGCCATGAGTGACTTGACTACTTCAAACTTTTCTTGACGAGCTCGCTTATGGTACTTTTCCATAAGGTCCTTGTTCATCTCAAAGGGCCAGTAGTCCTCATAGTACCTCTGCAGTTCTGGGGACATGGTTGCGACCATGATGCATGCCACTTTGGTAGCATCGTCATAATGTTTCTTGTAGTCAGCATATTCTTCAGGAGTAGCTTTAGACTCATCAAGCTCTTTGAGTTCCTTTTCAAGGACATATTCTTTGTCCTCAAATCGAAGCGCCATCTTGATGTTACGTATCCAATCGTTATAGTTAGAGCCATCCATAACGACTTTGGAGCAAATGTTGAGCAAAGAGAAGTTGTGGTTGGAGGATGATGAAGCAGAAGTGTTTCCAGGAGTAGACATCTTAAAGGAAAGAAAGTTTTAGTTAGATTTCAAGATACCTCAATATAATAACCCAAAGCTATAATATTAAGGTTAGGATCCAACTATGAAGATTCACAACTTAGAAATGGGATGCCGAGATCCAAGTGTAAATTTCATAAAGGTAGGTGAATGACGATTCGCCAATTCCACCATTAGACGAAATAAACGAAGTGAAATTCCTAATTCTTTTAAGATACATTGAAACTATTCAATGACATGTTTTAATCTCAGATTATGCTCTTATATTTGTGACTGGGATGCCGAGGATCACAAACAAGATGTGAATAACCATGCAAATGTGCTTGGTAACCTCATTGTCTTTATCATTAACTATTGATGTGCTGGTAAACCACACACGCTTCATCAAAATGAAAATTATGAGATACCCATTACTACTCTTTATTAGTGCCTTTTAGTGTGCTGGTTAACCACACACGCTCCACTAACGACCAATAAAGCATAATGTGCAATTTCATGGATTGGCATACTTTTCACATTTTTCCTAAAGTAACTAGAGTTGGGATTTTGTAAAATAATGTTCTAGTACTTTCTTTAATAACATTATACTTTTAATGAGATGTAGTTGTCCTATCAAACCCGTTCTGCTAACGACCCTCCACTAATCAAGGAAGCGGTGGGTGAGAGTGGACACCCATTCAACTACCATTTTATAGGCAGTTTCCTTATACCCCCCTTATAGACTAGCTTCGTGAATGAGGTATACTAGCGATTTGACTGACCATATTCTTATACATATATAATATTTAACTTTTAATTATAATATATATATATATATATAAGGTGTGTTTTAAACTTTTTAAAATTTAAGGTTTATATATAAATTTTGAAAAATTAAATTATTAATTTAAATTTAAAATAAACCAAATAACTAGATTTAATAATTATCTATTAATTAACTTTTAATTAATCTATTAAATCTTGTAAGGATTATCTAATCAAATTAAACAATTAATTTAATCCTAATCCTTATCCCTCTAGATTTCAAAAATTAGGGTAAAGGATAATTTCCTTATTTTTCTCAATTATCCAATTAGGCAATAATTATCCAATCAAGTAATAATTATCCAAAATATGATAAAACCCTAAAATAACAAGCAAATTTCGAAATTCAAGGGAGGAGGCTAGGGTTTTCCAAAACCCTAACCCTAATTTCGATTGGGGTTCATGGAGGCTAGGGTTTTTCGAAAAACCCTTTGAACCAAAAACCCTAAAAAACGAAAATTTTGGCCTTTAGGGTTTAATGGCTATAAACCCTAATTTGCAATTCAACTATTATAACAATTCAATTTAAAACAAACAATGGCTCTGATACCACTGATGAGTTTTAGGTAAAACAAATAAACTAGAAAACCAATTCCTAAGTTCACATGCAACCTACTTTGGATCTATGTTTTAACTATTGAACATATAACTTTGAATTGCAAACAAGAACCCTAGAGGAGAGAGGCTAATTTCGAAATTAACAAACTAGGGTTTCATAATTACATACCTTTCAATTGTTATAGCAAACAATTGTTAATCCTCTTGAACTTGATCTTCTTGGAAGCCTAGCACCACAAATGTAATGCCTCTAATGGAATCACACCCAAGAACTAGCAAGAAGGAAACTTGAAGGAGAGGGAGGCTAGGATATGCAAAATTCGGCCTAGGGTTTCTTCCAAGGTAGGAGTGGCCGAATTTAGGAGCTGTGAGGCTCCTTATATAGCTGAGGGATCTAGGGTTTAGGGAAAACCCTAATACTCCTTTGCTTAGGGCCTAAGCTAACCCAAAGGCCTTATCCAAAGCCCCTTGGACGAAATCCTTAGGGTTTCCCCTATAGATTTCGTCCACCTCCTTCCAAGGAGGTTTTGGAGCCTTCCACTCAACTATTAGATAATTTCAAACTAGTCCCTGCACTTTATAATTAATACTTTTAACCCCAAAATTAATTCTGATTAATTTCTGGCTAACTATTAATTAAACATAATGATTTCTAATTAATATATTAATCTGTTAACATATTAATAAATCATTTATATTAATTTGTTAATCTTATAAATTAATATCTCTCCTTTCATAATTTCCTTGTCTAGTTGCTAGGTTTGAGGGCAACCCAAAAGGACTGTGCTGCTATCAATTCAAGTACATACCAATTATAGTTATGGGCTTAGACACCTAATCCAACAAAAACCAACCCATAACTAGGATACACATTCATCCTATATTCACTCTCGAGAGAGTGGCTAACCACTCCTCAACTGGCCTGCTACACCCATACTCACTCATTAAACTTCCACCAACCCTATAGCCGCTCGTGCATGCTAATCATACATAACGTTGGATCCTATAGATAGTCAAATACTTGATTCTACCCTAAGCCCACAACCAAACAAGGAACATGAAATAAGGCTAAACCAAACATTCTCAGGCTATAGAATCTTAGTTATGTACAACTATGATGTATACACTAAGAAACTACAGTAATGATGTTAATTTCATCTAATATATAAGATGTTGTCCTAGGCTATCAGACATCATACATCAGACAGTTCTATCATGCAATTCCTGAAGATCCCTATCCTATCACTAGCTTGCAGTTCTATCATAATCATCGTAAACAAATAACAGCGTGGGTAACTTGGGGTATATTTTCCTACTCTGGCTGATCGTACACATCTCATCCTTCCATGGTTACTTTTGAAAACAATTTTGTAACTTCCCAAAATTTAAGAACAAAAATTTTATTTTTATTTTAATAGAAACGATCTTTCAAAAACATGTTCACGGAACCGTAATAGAACGAAATGTAATCAAACATCCAAATACATCAGAGTCAAATAAAATGCGGAACAATCTTGGTGTATGCAATGCGATCATCTCGAGCTCTTCCCCTTGGATCCGGAAGTACCTGGAACATAAACTGAAAACCATAAGCACAAAGCTTAGTGAGCTCCACAAAATACCACATACCATACATATTAAACACATAATGGGCCCCGTCTGGCATCGAGTCCCGCTCGGAACAAATGTGTCAGTAAATATTGGGCCCTGCCCGGTACACATACATAAACATAAACACATGCAATAATCACAAAGATAAATAGCATAGAAGATAGTCATCAGGCCCCTCCCGGTATACATATAAGAAAACATACATGCCGAGTCATGCAGACAACTAGCATCCTAATCATAATAAACCATGGTTCGACATTGGTGCCTTCGACCCCAAACACAGTGAGGAAACTCACCTCAAGCTGTTGAATCTCTCAGATAAAATCTAGGTCTGTTGATTCGGAAAATCCCCACGCTAACACCGTCAAATAATATCCAATTAGTAATTGGGTATCAACCCATAATCACGAATCTAGATTACTTGTCCAACATCTAGCGTAAAAGACCATTTTACTCTTTTCTTACATCGCCCAAAAACCAAGGCCCAACCCATTTGCTCAAAAAGCCCAAATTCCTAAATGGCGTCCCAAAGCCTAATATGGCCTAACTTCCTAAATGGGCCCAAAGCCCATCATGGACCTAAATCCAAGAAGGCCCATAGCCTAGAAATGGCCCAAAGTCATAAGTCTAATGGACCAACAATGCCCAAACCCTAAAAGTCCAAACTATGGTCCAAACAGAGAATGCCAACCAAAAGTCAAGGCCGCTGAGTACGCCCGACATACTCAGTTTTACACCCCGTGTTCCACCTCAGTGGGCAGTACCGACAACATACTAGCTCGGTACGCCGAACGTATGACGTAGTTATCCAACCTTCACCATTAAGCACTTAATCGGTTAAGTCACTAAGCCAACATGTAAAGTTGGCAACTTTACTCCCATGCATGACTTAATGGGACCCAAAACTACCATATTAAGGATCCTAACACATGCATGGACCAATATAACTCATAAAGATTGCATTTTTATGGTCAAGGGACCTCAACGGTGCTAAGATCTAACATCCATAGCTTTTGGAGTAGACCATACTCACAAATATGGCTTAAGGACCCAAAAATACACAAATGAATCCCTAAATTTGATCTAGCACAAGGAATGATCAAGTAGAGGACTTTATAATGGGTTTTAGGTACTATAACACTCCTATGGTGCACATACAACCCTATATGCTTTGGATCTAAGTTTTCTCTAATTATACATGCAATTTCATTTTCCAAAGCATGAAGCCTAACTAGCATACAATTTAATATTTGAACCATAAAAACTAGTTAGAAGATTACCTTTTGTTGTAGCTAGTTGAGTTTGGCCTTTCAAGATCTTAGCACCTCAAGTGTGATGCCTCAAACAAGTAACAAACACCAATAAACAACTAGATGAATATGAGAGAGATTTTGGAGACACAAAAGCGGTTATACTCTTCTTGGAATACAAGGGTGGCCGATTTTAGGGCTTAGGGTATACATTTATGGTGTAGAATTCCAAGAGTCATATGTAACCCTAATTATTACACTTAAGCTTATGATCCAACAATTGATTTGGACTAACACTTCATGGACTAGCTTATAATCTTAGTCTATCATAAATCAATCATGGATCATTAGCCCAAACCATATGTATCACTGATTTACATAATCAGTCCCTATAAATTTAATTAGTCTATTTTGATCACTAAATTAATTCCAAATTAATTCTTGATCAATACTAATTAAATAATATGATTTCTTAATTAATATATTATTCTTATAATATATTAATAAATCACAAATAACCTCTTTCTCAAATATCCAACCTATCAAATTGTTCTGGTGAAGGCAACCCGAAATGGACCATGCTACTATCGAGTCAAGTACATAACAATTATAGTTATGGGCTTAGACACCTAATCCAACAGTCTCCCACTTGGATAAGTCTAATAACTATAACTACCAATGTAACTTAAAAAACCGATTAGCAATCGTAGCTCTTAAAAAGCCATTGTCGAACTCAGACGTGTCCATTAGATAAGTGATCATATATTCCTCTGTTCTTCAAGATATCATGTGGACAAATACATGGAATAAAGTCATACTCATCGTCCAACAGTTTGTTTCCCGATTTCTGATTTGTTTGACATAGAATTTAATTAAACACATCAATTGAGTCCTGACCGGGCCCGACACATAAGTCAAAATGAAATCATCGAGGGGCCCAAGATATCGCTTTTAATCCTCTTAGGATAAAAGGAACAGATAAACTTCGACCTATATGCTTGTACTAACTACTCGTTAAATCATACAGAACAACACATTTTATAACATCAAGTTACTGATGCGGTTTCGTACTATCAATGTACAACCAACTCATAATCAACAACTCATATATATTGGTTTGAAGACTATACGATATTATCGTCTCACAATCACTCGTGATAAATTTCATGAAGTGATTCATGTGAGCGTGGGTTTAGTCCAATACTCAAATTTTATTTCAAGAGCACTCATGAATGTTTGTAGCAAACTTTTGTTATGTCTAACACCTTAGACAATCTTCCAAAGTATGATCGACTGTGGATGGTTTGAATAATCTTATTATTCTGGAAGTCAAAACATGCAAAATGAAACAATAGTAAACAATTGACACAAGATAGTAACTTTACTTATAAATAAAACTCCTTTTATTCAATCATCAAATGTCAATTACATTTAAAATATTACAAGTTTCTAAATATCTATCAAATCATTAAAACTAATATCGTCCTTTCAGGCCGATACTCCTAGCATGCTGCAAGTGCTTAACACTACCCAGTCCCTTCGTAAGGGGATCTGTTGGGTTCTCTTCTGACGATACCCCCTTCATTACGAGGAATCCTTCTTCTATTCGATGTCTTATGAAGTGATATTTTCTGTCAATGTGCCTGGATCTGCCATGATCCCTTGGTTTCTTGGCTAAGGCGACTGCACCCTCGTTGTCACAGAAAATCTCCATAGGCTCCTTTATAGTCGGTACAACTCCAAGGTCTCCGATGAAGTTCTTTAGCCATATCGCCTCCTTCGATGCTTCACTTGCTGCTATGTACTCTGATTCACACATTGAATCAGCTACAATCTCCTGCTTGGAACTTTTCCATGTTACTGCTCCTCCATTCAGGGTAAACACCCAGCCTGACTGAGAGCGGAAATTATCTCTGTCGGTTTGAAAGCTGGTGTCACTATACCCTGTGACTCTCAAGTCATCACTCCCACTGAGGGTACGGACCCAATCCTTAGTCCTTCGCAGGTACTTAAGAATGTTCTTTACCGCACTCCAGTGAGCTTTTCCAGGATTCCCTTGATATCTACTAACCATGCTCAAAGCAAAGGCTACATCAGGGCGAGTACATGTCATAACATATATGATCGAGCCAACTGAAGAAGCATATGGTATTCGACTCATTTCTACTACATCAGCATCGGTACTCGGACTCTAAGTCTTATTCAGTTTGGTATTGCTCTGGATAGGCAATTGACCTTTCTTGGAATTCTCCATGCTGAAGCGTTTCAACACGTTGTCCAAGTAGGTACTTTGACTAAGTCCTATTAGGCTTTTACTCCTATTTGTCAATATTGTTTTCACTAGAATGTAAGCAGCTTCCCCAAGGTCCATCATAGTAAAACACTTCCCAAGCCAGGACTTAACCTCCTGCAAGATTGGGATGTCATTTCCTATGAGCAGTATGTCATCCACATACAATACAAGAAAGCTAACTATACTCCCACTAGCTTTGACATATACACATGACTCATCCTCGCTTCTCGAAAATCCAAACTCTTTGACTTTCTCATCGAAACAAAGATTCCATCTGTGAGATGCTTGCTTTAATCCATAAATGGATTTCTCAAGCTTACACACTCTATTAGGGTATTTTGCATCTATAAAACCCTCTGGCTGATTCATGTAAACATCTTCAGCCAACTTCCCATTAAGGAAAGCGGTTTTGACATCCATTTTCCATATTTCATAATCATGAAATGCCGCTATGGATAGCATAACCCTTATAGATTTAATCTTCGCTACTGGTGAGAAGGTCTCGTCATAGTCAACACTAGGAGTTTGAGTAAAGCCCTTCGCAACCAATCGCGCCTTATAAGTGTGTACTTTCCCATCCATGTCGGTCTTTTTCTTGAAGATCCATTTGCACCCGACCGTCTTACGACCTGGTAAATTGTCAACCAAGTTCCAAACTTGATTGTCATACATGGACTGAATCTCGTTGTCCATTGCCTCCTTCCATTTCGCAGACTCAGGGCCTGTCATGGCTTCCTTGTTGTTGTTAGGTGCATCCAATTTTACCAGTGTACTATCACTGATAAATGTATCACCTTCAGTAGTAATATGGAAGCCATAAAACTCAGGTGCCATTCTAACTCTACTGGAACGTCTCAGGGGTAAGGACTCGCCAACTGGTTCAACTAGAGTTTCCTCCTCAGGTTGAGCGCTAGTGTTTGAGGTTCCTTCATCGCTTAACTCTTGAAGCTCTTCAAGGTCAATTTGCCTCCTACTGTCCTCTTGGCATATGAGTTCTCTTTCGCGGAAAACCCCTCTCCTCGCAACGAATACAACATTGTCACTCGGTCTATAGAAGAGATATCCAAAGAATTTTTTTGGGTAACCAATGAAAATACAGTGCTCACTATGAGGTTTGAGTTTGTCGTGAGTATCTCGTCTTACGAAAGCCTTGCAACCCCAAACCTTGATATGTGCTAACGAGGGAACCTTCCCTGTCCACATCTCGTGAGGTGTTTTGGCAACCTTTTTAGTTGGGACTAGATTAAGGATATGGGCGCAGTCTCTAAGGCATACCCCCAAAATGAGATAGGTAACAAAGCTCGACTCATCATGGAACGAACCATATCCAACAAGGTTCGATTGCGCCTCTCAGCCAGACCATTAAGCTGTGGTGTCCTAGGTGGCGTCAGTTGTGAAACAATTCCACATTCCTTAAGATAGTCGTGGAACTCGATACTAAGATACTCACCACCTCGATCGAATCGGAGTATCTTTATCTTCATGTCCAATTGATTCTCCACTTCTTGCTTAAACTCTTTGAACTTTTCAAAGGTTTCTAAATTATGCTTGATTAAGTAGATATACCCATATCTACTATAATCATCAGTAAAAGTCACATAGAAGTGGTTAGCATCCCTTGTGTCGGATCTGAAAGGTCCACACACATCTGTGTGTATAAGATCCAACAAACCCTCACCCCTTTCACAAGAACCAGTGAAGGGTGACTTGGTCATCTTTCCAAGCAAGCAAGATTTACATGTGTCATCCGACTTTAATTCAAATGACTCAAACACTCCACCCTTTTAGATTTGGGCCATGCGCTTCTTGTTGACATGTCCAAGACGACAATTCCATAAGCATGCTTTATCCAAACCATCTAACTAATTTATATGTAACACATTATTTCGTACGTTATCTACAACCATCACAGTTTCATATCTACCATTACAAGGCAGTGCTTCAAAATAAAATGTACCATTATAAAAAGCATTAATACTACCAATCTCATTATTAAATGAAAAAGTAAAACCCTATTCATACAAACCATGAAAGGAAATAATATTTCTCTCCATATCAGACGAGTAACAAGAATTATTCAATTCTAAATTTAACCCACTACGAAGAAATAAAGAATAAACTCCAATCTTGGTGACATGCGACTTTTTCCTATTCCCCATGATCAAGTTCATCTTCCCGTGCTCCACACCCCTACTTCCTTTTACACCCTGCAAATCAAAACAAATGTGAAAACCACATCTTGTATCAAGGACCCAAGAATTAGCATGTGATGAGTTATTAGACAGAACACTATAAATACCTGCAAAGGTGGGCTTGATCTTCCCATCCATTATGTCCTTTAAGTATTTGGGGCAGTTTCGTTTCCAGTGCCCTTTTTCATGACAATGGAAGCACTCTGCTTCCTTTGGATTTGAAGAGGGTTTAGGATAACCAACTTTGGTCCCACTAGAAGAGGATCCATCACGGGAATTTCCCTTCTGGCTCTTAGAAGGAGCCTTCCTCTTCTTTCCCTTCCCATGTCCAATTGCCAAGACAGGGGCAGTAGCAGTAGGAGTAGTTACAATAGACTTGCCTTTCAAACTACTTTCAGCAGTTTTTAGAAGGCCTTGAAGCTTGCTTAGAGTGACCTCCTCCTTGTTCATATGATAAGTCATACGAAACTGATCATAACAAGAAGGAAAAGAGTGTAGAATAATGTCAATGGCCAACTCTTCAACGAACTTGACATTCAGCTTCAGCAAGCGGTCCACAAACCTTTGCATCTTTTGCAAGTGGGCCGTGATGGACTCTCCATCCTTCATTTTAGTTGTGATCATGGAGGCAATGATTTCATACCTTTCCTGCCGAGCACTTTGATGGTATCTTTCCATCAAGTCTTGGTGCATCTCATAGGGCAAAAATTCCTCATAAGAGTTTTGAAGCTGAGCAATCATGGTAGCAATCATAATACACGACACCTTTGTCGCGTCCCTCTCGTGATCCTTATATTCAACAATCTGTTCAGGATTAGCAGTGTTTTCATCAATCTCCTTTATCTCTTTATCAAGGACATATTATTTGTCCTCGTAGCGAATAGCCATGCGGATGTTTCGAATCCAATCATTGAAGTTCGATCCATCAAAGATGACCCTCCCACATAAGTTCATGAGGGAGAAAGAGCCAGAAGGGATTGGTTTTGAAGCATTGTTTGATGTAGACATCTGAAAAAAAAAAAGACAAAGTTTAGATTAGATAAGGATCCTTAATATAAAACCCAAATGTAATATTAAGGCCAGAACCCAACACAATGTTCTACAATTCGGAAGTGGGATGCCGTAATCCAATTGTAAAATATTTGAAGGTAGGTATATGACGATTTATCGATTTCCACCATGAAAATAAAAAAGAAGATTTAGGTTTTAAATGAATTAAAATTCCTAGATTCTTTGAGATTCATTGAATCTTTTCAATGGCATGTTTAAATCTCGATTATGCCCTTCAAGTTTGTGACTAGGATACCGATGATCACAAACAAGGTGTGAATAACCATGAAAATGTGCTTGGTACTCTTAATGTTACATATCACTTGATCAATGTGTCGGTTAACCACACACACGCTCCGTTGATCTATGATTAACATCAAGCTACACTTTCCTACCCTTTCTATTCCCAAATTAGTGTGTCGGTTAACCACACACGTTCCAATAACGACTTAGCAAGGTGCAAAGCACAATTTCCATGGACTAGCACCATTTTTCACATTTTTCCTAAAGTAACTAAGATTGGGAATTTATAAAGGTTTAGTTACTTTATAATATCATTATACTTTTTAATGAGAATTATTGTCCTATCCTACCTGTTCGGCTAACGACCCTCCACCAATCAAGGAAGCGGTTGGTGATAGTGGACACCCATTCAACCGCCATTTTATAGGCAGTTTCCTTAAACCCCCCTTATAGATCGGCTTCGTGAATGAGGCCTACTAACGGTAAGACTGACTTGTCTTATACATATATATAAGTATTAAACTTTAATATTATAATAGTATAGGGTTGAAATTTAAACTTTTAAAAATTCTAGGGTTTGGAATTAAAGTTTCATAAATGAGACTTTTCAAATTCCAAAACTTGAGGGAAAGTTTTGAAACTCTTCAAAACCTCTTTAGTTTTAGGATTTATGTTACATAAATGAGACTTTTCAAGTTCCATAACTTGAGGACAAGTTATGAAACTCTTCAAGACCTTTGAAATTCTATAACTTAAAAAGTTAATGTTTCATGAATGAGACTTTTCATATTCCATAACTTGAAGACAAGTTATGAAACTCTTCAAGAAACATTTAGATCAAATTTAATTAATACACTTATCATATAATTTATCATTTACCAATTTGACCTAATGCTAGTCATATAGCAACATAATTTCAAATTCTACAAATAATTAGTTTTTCACAAAATCAAGTAATTATCTTAAAATTTGACAAACATCGTGTTATTGAATGGGGATAATCATTACCATATTCGTAAAATCAAATTTTATGAACCAAAACAATTTGTGGTAATCATCCTAATCCAAAACATGCCAGAAAATCGAAAATTCTGCCATCAGATGATCTACCTCGTCGAGCCAGGCAATGGACTCGTCGAGTTCATGGCCAAATTCATCCAACTCGTCGAGTCCATCAGGCAGTGGCCAGAAATGTCAATTTTCAGCTTTGAAAATCAAACAATTGCATCAATATAATAGAAAACACCTATGGCTCTGATACCACTGATGGGTTTTAGGTACTATAACACTCCTATGGTGCACATACAACCCCAGATAATTTGGGTCTAAGTTTTCTCTAATTATACATGCAATTTCATATTTCCAAAGCATGAAGCCTAACTAGCATACAATTTAATATTTGAACCATAAAAACTAGTTAGAAGATTACCTTTTGTTGTAGCTAGTTGAGTTTGGCCTTTCAAGAGCTTAGCACCTTAAGTGTGATGCCTTAAACAAGTCACAAACACCAATAAACAACTAGATGAATATGATAGAGATTTTGGAGACACAAAATCGGTTATAATCTTCTTGGAATACAAGGGTGGCTGATTTTAGGGCTTTGGGTATACATTTATAGTGTAGAATTCCAAGAGTCATATGTAACCCTAATTCTTACACTTAAGCTTATGATCCAACAATTTATTTGGACTAACACTTCATGGACTAACTTATAAGCTTAGTCCATCATAAATTAATCATGGATCATTAGCCCAAACCATATGTATCACTGATTTACATAATCAATCCCTATTAATTTAATTAGTCTCTTTTGATCACTAAATTAATTCCAAATTAATTCTTTATCAATACTAATTAAATAATATGATTTCCCAATTAATATATTATTCTTATAATATATTAATAAATCACAAATAACCTATTTCTCAAATATCCAACCTGTCAATTTGTTCTGGTGAAGGCAACCTGAAATGGACCATGCTACTATCGGGTCAAGTACATACCAATTATAGTTATGGGCGTAAACACATAATCCAACACTTTATACCTCAAATAGCTTGCAAAAATGATGATTATTCTGGATCTACAAGCTCAAGCCACTCCAAAGCAACCTCCAAGTGTTCTTCTTCCTTCAACTCAACAAGAACACCAGAAAAACTCACTTCCAAGCTCAAAAATCACAAAAGGGAAATTAGGGTTTTGATCTTATGGTGTAGAGCAGTGGAGGCTGAAAAAATGATGCAACCAAGGCAACGTAAGTTGCTTAAATAGGGCACAAACCCTAAAAAATAGGGTTTATCCATGCTTAGCATACACCTCGCGTACTCCCATGTACGCCCAACGTACGTGGGCGCATCCGCAACCAACAAATGAGCTAGTACGCCCAACGTACTCGGCTAGGGACCAAATTTGTAAAGAATTCACATAAAGGGTTAAAAAGGAACATACCACTAAATCTCGAATGTTACAATTCTCCGCCAATTGAATCAGATGTCATCCTCGAAGTCCGCTACCGCAAATAACTCTGGGTAATGCTCCTTCATCTCTTCCTCCGACTCCTAAGTCAACTCCGAACCCTTCTGGTGCTGCCGTTGCACCTTCACCAACTCCACAACCTTGTTCCTCAAGGTTTTCGTCTTCCTATCGAGGATTGCTACCAGTCTCTCATTATAGTTCGGGATATCATCCACCTGAATATCCTCCAATAGGACCACTGCAGAATCATCAACCAAGCATTTCTGCAGTTGAGAGACGTGAACGCGCTATGGATCTGACTAAGCTCCTCACAAGGATGCAAGAGATAAGTAACCCGACCCACCTGGGCCAAAACGCTGAAAGGACTGATGTACCTAGGGCCCAACTTGACCCTCTTCTTGAATCAGATGACACCTTTCCAAGGTGACACCTTCAAGAGAACCATATTCCTAAACATGAACTCTAGGTCTGATCGGCGCTTGTCGGCATAGCTCTTTTTCCGACTCTATGTTGTCTGAAGTCAAGCCCGAACCTGCCGAATCAACTTGTTAGTCTTGAGTACCACTTCGGTACTCCCCATGACTCGCTGACCGAACTCACCCCAACATATCAGGGTCCTGTATTTCCTCCCATAGAGCATCTCAAACGGAGGTCGATTGATGTTGGCGTGATAACTGTTGTTATACGAAAACTCCGCTAAAGGGAGATACGCATCCCAACTCCCACCAAAATCCAATACACACAACCGAAGCATATCCTCCAAGGTATGGATAGTCCGCTCACTCTGTCGGTCAGTCTGCGGGTGGAAAGCTGTGCTGAAATGCAGATGAGTACCCGTCTCCTCATGGAACCTCTTCCAAACTCTGGAAGTAAACCAGACGTCCCTGTCTGAAACCACAGAAACCGGCACCCATGCCATGCCACAACCTCCCTGATGTATATGGTGACCAACTTCTCCGCAGAGATACTCTTCTGAATCAGAATAAAATACGCGCTCTTGGTCAATCGACTCACGATGACCCAAATCGAATCCACTCTGCATGTTGTCTGAGACAACTTCATAATGAAATCCGTGGTGATCTCCTCCCATTTCCAAATAGGAATGTACGTCTAACGGTTGAATCTTTCTGTGAGGTCGCTGATGCTCGACCTTGAATTTCCTGCAAGTGAAGCACCTCTCTACATACCAAGCTACATCATGCTTCATTCATGGCCACCAATAATCAGGATGGAGGTCTCTATACATCTTTGTCGCCCCGGGATGAGTGGAAAATCTTGACTTATGTGCCTCCTCCATCAAAACCTGATGCGGACCACCCCAATATGGAACCCACACCCTCCGATGGAGAGTCATTAACCCCCGACTACAATAATTGAAGGAATTACCTGACCCAGTTTGTACTCACTCTTCTGGTTCTCTTCCTTCATAGCCTCAACCTGAGCATCTCGAATCTACTCCAAGAGAGGAGTAATCACTATCATCCTAAAACAAATGTCTATGATCAGAGTTGCGACAGCCTTGCGGCTGAGAGCATTGGCCACTACATTGGCCTTACCCGAATGGTAAAGGATCTTTTTTTTTGAACCGGCAAATACAAATATGAATGGTAAAGGATCTCACAATCATAATCCTTCACCACATCCAACCACTAACGCTGCTTCATGTTCAGATTCGGCTGATCCATCAAATACCTTAGGCTCTTGTGGACCGTGTAAATCGTACAACGGACTCCAAAGAGGTAATGTCGCCAAATCTTGAGGGCGAACACCACCGGCCCCAACTCCAAATCATGCGTAGGGTAATTCACCTCATGAGGCTTCAGCTTCCTAGAAGCATAAGCAATCACGTGACCCCTCTTCATCAAAACTGCACCCAAACCCGTGATCGACACATTACAATAAACTACAAGATCCACACCACCCTCAGGCAGAGTAAGAATTGATGCCTCATACAATCTCTGTCTTGGGGTCTTAAAAGCTTCTTGCTGCTCAGGCCCCTAGCGAAAAAAGTGACAGTCTTCTTCGTCAATCGAGTCAGAGGAACCGCTATCATGGAGAAATCCTGAATGAATCTCCAATAATAACCTGCCAGAAAAAGGAAACTCTGAATCTCAAGAGCGGACTTCGGAACCTCCCATCCCATCACTACATCAACCTTGGCCGGATTGACCAGAATACCCTTCTGGTTGATAAGGTGCCTCAGAAACTGCACCTCGCGCAACCAGAACTCACACTTGGAGAACTTCGTATAAAGTCTCTCCCTCCTCAGAGTCTCAAATACCACCCTCAAGTGCTCCCCATGCAGCTCCTGGGTCTTGGAATAGAATAGGATGTCATCAATGAATACATTCATAGATTGATCCAACATTGGCATGCATACACGGTTCATGAGGTCCATGAACGCAATTCGAGCATTGGTGAGCCCAAATGTCATCACCACGAACTCGTAATGACCATAACGAGACCGGAAGGCCGTCTTCTGCACATCCTCCTATCTGACCCTCATCTGATGATAATCCAATCGTAGATCAATCTTAGAAAACCAAGATGCACCCTAAAGTTGGTCAAACAAATCACCAGTCCTCGATAGTGGATAACGGTTCTTTGCAATTAGCTTATTCAACTCTCAGTAGTCAATACACATCCGATGCGACCTATCAATCTTCTTCACAAACAGGATCGGTGCTCCCCATGGCGAACTGCTTGGTCGAATGAACCCCTTGTCTAACAGCTCCTGCAGCTGTATAGACAACTCATGTATCCCTGGAGCTAACCGATATGGTGCTTTGGCTATCGGTGCCGCACCTGGAACTAAATCAATCCTAAACTCTACCTGCCTCTCCGGAGGCACTCCGGGTAAGTCCTCTTGGAACACATCAGGGTATTCCCGGACAACCGGCACGTCATCCATAGTCACCTTACCCTTCTCCCGGGTATCCATAACATAGGTGACATATCTGGAACAACCCTGCTGAAGATAATATCTGGCCCTAGCTGCAGAACATAGAATCGGCCGATGTTGAGCACTCTCTCCCTGAACCACTAACTCTCCCTCACTTGGGCTCCGGATGCATACCATCTAATGTTGGCGTTCAATCACTGCCCCATTGGGGCTCAAACAGTCCATCCTTACAATAACCTTGTTCCCGCATAAAGGAATAGGAACCAAATCAATCAGATACTTCTTGCTGAACATCTCAAAAACACACCCCGATGAACCCTCGATACCCGGACAGATCGGTTATCCGCAATATTAACCTCTAATGGACAATCCAGCTCCCCCGGAGCACCAACAAACCTCTTGTTGAGCGCAAGAGATACAAAAGATCGGGTAACCCCCGAATCAAACAATATCAATGCACAAATACCGCTCACGGGGAACGATCCTAAAATAAAACACACAAATATAAGCAGAAAAATCAATATAAATAAAGAGATAAGGAGAAGATACTTACCCGTCACCACATCAGGTGATATGCGAGCCTCCTCGGCTGTCAACTGAAAATCCATGCTCCTCGCAACAGTCGCATCCTCCTTGCCCTGGTGGCCATCAGTAATCCGTAGAGTCGCTGGAGCGGGTGCTACCAATGGTCCCGCTGCTGCCAAACTCAAGCAATTGGCCTTCTTATGGCCCCTCTGATTGCAATGGAAGCAAATCAGGTCAGATGTACGGATGGTGGGGGTAGTAGCAGTGCAATCCTTGCTAATATGACTCGTCCTGCTATAATTGAAGCAGCTAAAACCACCCACCCTGCATGCCCCATCATGTGTCCTTCCGCACTTGCCACAACGGCTCCGGCCCTACTGGCCTCTCTATATCGAATCAAAACCTTTGGGCCTCTTTCCCGAACCCTCTGAACCCTCAACCTGCTCTGAGTTCCTCTTCCTCTCCATCTCCAAATGAATATATCTCTCTCTCTATCTCTCTCTCCCTGGCCCTCGCTATCATATCATCCAGTGTCTTGCAACTAGATCGGCTCACAAACCACCAGATATCACTCCTCAACATCTCATGGTATTTCACCTTATTTATCTCCTCACCCTCCACATACTTTGGAACCAACAACACCCTCTCGCAAAACATAGCGGTGATCTCAGCCACCGTCTCAGTAGTCTGGCAGAGATCCTGAATCACAAAATCCTCGGCCCGAAATCTCAATCATAGGTGCGGACTCGGCCTGAAATCTCATCACAAAATCCTCCCAAGTCATGGACTCAATCGCCTCGCCTCCCAAGGCATGTGCTACCTCTTCCCACCAGTCTCGGGCTATGTATTTTAGAAAACACGAAGTAAGTCTGACCTTTGCCCCATCGGGACAACTGCTAGTGCGGAATGCATTAGCGACATTCGCAAACCAACATCTGCTCGCGATTGGGTCCTTCTTCCCGAAGAACTCTGGGGTCCCACATGCCCGGAACTCACGGGAACTCAAAGTGCGAGCTCCCATCATCGCTACCATCTCAGAACGGAATGAGCCCAAGTGCTCCTCTAAAACGTCCATGATACCCTGCTTGATCATGCCAAAGATCACATGAGTCTACTCGAGTATGCTACGGGTAATCTCCGACGAAATGAACTCCCACATCTGATCATCCAACTGCCCGGCTCCAGAACCCAAGCCTGAACCCTCACCAGCACCAGAACCACTACCAGGTCTTCCTCGAGTGACCACCATACTAAAAATAGACCATTCAAATCATTAGAACATACATATATAATCATTGAGAGATTCCATACTCTACATGCTTCTTGGTATCATCGAAACTTTCCTTGACTCGAGTACGGATCCTATTCTTTAAGTAGTACGGGCCCATACTACCTTCCATATCTATTCGTACCATACTACTCCCCACCATTAGCTGCAAAAGGAACTCCCCCTAACATCCTCTAACTAGCTCACGAATACAATTACATATCACCGACACCAGATAATTCTTCGAATGAAAGGTCTCAGACTACATTGGTTGGACTCAAAAAAGAGTTACGCAATAGAGTTAAAAAGTAACCTTAAAAAATTATTTAGTCTCAACAATATGTAACTTAGCATATTTCCTTAATAGTTAGCTGATGTTAATGGAAAATCCTAAAAGCACAAAGCAAGCAACATTCGAGCATCGAGTAATCCAAACAAGCACAACCTAAACAGGCCCTCCTATCACAGAGTGATCATTACTAGAATGCAAGTCTACAAGCTCATAAATTAGGCATATAAAGGAATCTCTCCTGGTATTCTATCCTGCAAATCCTGAGCAGATCCTTAGCCCTAACCAACATGCGATTCACATATTCACAAATCAAAGAATAACATAAAACATGTATGGGTATTTTGGGGAAAACTTGTTGGATTAACTTATTGGTTTAGCCCATAATCATGGATCATTAGCCCACACTACAAGAATTATTGATTTACATAATCAATCCCCATATATTTAATTAGTCTCTTTTGACCACAAAATTAATTCCAAATTAATTCTTGATCAATACTAATTACATAATTTCGTATTAATATATTATACTTGTAATATATTAATAAACCATAAATAACCTTATTCTCAAAATCCATCCTATCAAATTGCACTGGTGAAGGCAACCCAAAAGGACCATGCTACAATCGGGTCAAGTACACACCAGTTATAGTTATGGGCTTAGACACCAAATTCAACAGTCTCCCACTTGGATAAGTCTAATAACTAGTACTGCTAATGCACTTCAGGATCCGACTTAGCAATCGTAAGCTTTCAAAAGCCGATGTTGAACTCTGACCTAGTCAATGATGCATCATTCAGATAAGGGATCATATACTCCTCCGTTCTTAAGATATCTATGCGGACAAACACATGGAACCTATTCATACTTATTGTCATGCAATTTGTTTCCCGATTTCCGATTCGTCTGACATAGAACATAACTGAACACATCAATTTAGTTCTGACCGGGCATGGCACATAAGTCAAAACAGAATCATCGAGGGGCCCAAGATATCACTTTTAATCCTCTTAGGATAAAAGGAACAGATAAACTTTGACATTATATGCTTGTACTAACTACTCATCAAATCATACACAACGAAACATTTTATAACATCAAGTTACTGATGTGTTTTCGTGCTATCAATGCACAACCAACTCGTAGTCAACAACTCATATATATTGGTTTGAAGATTATATGATATTATCGTCTCACAATTACTCGTGACAAATTCCATGAAGTAATTCAGGTGAGCGTGGGTTGAATCCAATACTCAAATATTATTTCAGGAGCACTCATGACTGGTGTAGCACACTTTTGCTATGTCTAACTCCTTAGACAATCTACAAGCCAACTCATGACAGTCTTATTTCATACTTACTTCCAACGTATGATCGACTGTGGATAGTTTGAATAATAATAATAATAATTATAAATTTATTATTATTCTGGAAGTCAAAACATGCAAAGTGAAACAATAGTAAATAATTGACACAAGACAGTAACTTTACTTATAAATAAAACTCTTTTTATTCAATCATCAAATGTCAATTACAATTTAGCTATTACAAGTTTCGATTTATCTAATTACTAAAACTAATATCGTCCATCAGCCCAATGCTCCTTGCATGCTGCAAGTGCTTAACCCTAGTCAGTCCCTTTGTAAGGGGGCTGCTGGGTTGTCCTCTGACGATATCCCCTTTACCACGAGGTGCCCTTATTCTACTTGATGTCTTATGAAGTGGTATTTTCTGTCGATATGCCTGGATTTACCGTGATCTCTCGGTTCCTTGGTTAAGGCAACTGCCCCTTCATTATCGCAGAAAATCTCCATAGACTCCTTTATGGATGGAATTACTCCAAGGTCTCCGACGAAGTTTTTCAACCATATCGCCTCCTTCGATGCTTCGCTTGCTGCTATGTACTCTGATTCGCACGTTGAATCAACTACAGTTTCCTGCTTGTAACTTTTCCATGTTACTGCTCCTCCATTCAGGATAAACACCCAGCATGACTAAGAGTTGAAATTATCTCTGTCGGTTTGAAATATGGCGTCACTATACCATGTCACTCTCAAGTCATCACTCCCACCGAGGGTCAGGACCCAGTCCTTAGTCCTCCGCAGGTACTTAAGAATGTTCTTAACTGCAGTCCAATGAGCTTTACCAGGATTCACTTTATATCTGCTGACCATTCTCAAAGCAAAGGCCACATCAGGGCGAGTACAAGTCATAGCATACATGATCGAACCAACTGCGGGAGCATACGGTATATGACTCATTTATGGTATTTTAACCTCTGTACTCGGACTCTGAGTCTTACTCAGTTTGGCATTGCCTTGGATAGGTAAGTCACCTTTCTTGGAGTTCTCCATGCTGAAACGTTTCAACACCTTGTCTAGGTATGTACTTTTACTAAGTCCTATTATCCTTTTACTTCTGTTTCTCAATATCCTTATCCCTATGATATAGGCAGCTTCTCCGAGGTCCTACATAGCGAAACACTTCCCAAGCCAGGACTTGACTTCCTGCAAGGTTGGGATGTCATTTCCTATGAGTAGTATGTCATCTACATACAATACCAGAAATCTCACTATACTCCCACTAGCTTTGACATATACGTAGGACTCATCCTCGCTTCTCGAAAATCCAAACTCTTTGACTTTCTCATCAAAACAAAGATTCCATCTGCGAGATGCTTGTTTTAATCCATAAATGGATTTCTCAAGCTTACACACTCTATTAGGTTACTTTGCATTGACAAAACCCTCTGGCTGACTCATGTAAACATCTTCAGCCAACTTCCCATTTAGGAAAGCAGTTTTGACATCCATTTGCAATATTTCATAATCATGAAATGCAGCTATGGCTAGCATAACCCTTATAGATTTAATCTTTGCTACTGGTGACAAGGTCTCGTCATAGTCAACTCCATGAGTTTGAGTAAAGCCCTTCACAACCAATCGTGCCTTATATGTGTGTACTCTCCCATCCATGTTGGTCTTTCTCTTGAAGATCCATTTTCACCCGACCATCTTATGACTTGGTACATCGTCAACCAAGTTCCAAACTTGATTGTCGTACATGGATTGAATCTCGTTCTCCATAGCCTCTTTCCATTTTACAGACTCGGGGCCTGCCATGGCTTCCTTATGGTTGTTAGGTTTATCCAAATTTACCAGTGTGCTATTACTCATAAATGGATCACCTTCAGTAGTAATATTCAAACCATAAAACTCAGGTGTGTTTCTAACTATACTGGAACGCCTCAGAGGTAGGGATTCGTCAATTGGATCAACTGGAGTTTTCTCCTCAAGTTGATTGCTAGTGTTTGAGGTTCCTTCACCGCTTAACTCTTGAAGCTCTTCAAGGTCAATTTTCCTCCCACTGTTTCCTTGGCCTATGAGTTCTCTCTCGCGAAAGACTCCTCTCCTCGCAAAGAAGACAACATTGTCACTCGATCTATAGAAGAGATATCCAAAGGATTTCTGTGGGTAGCCGTTGAAAATACATCGCTCACTCCGAGGTTCGAGCTTGTCGTGAGTTTCTTTTCTCACAAAAGCCTCACAACCCAAAACTTTGATGTGGTCTAATGTGGGAACCTTCCCTGTCCACATCTCGTGAGGTGTTTTAGAAACCTTTTTGGTAGGGACTAGATTAAGGATATGGGCGGCAGTCTGTAAGGCATACCCCCAGAATGAGATAGGTAACGAAGCTCGACTCATCATGGAATGAACCATGTCTAGCAAGGTTCTATTGCGCCTCTCAGCCACACCATTAAGCTGTGGTGTCCTAGGTGGCGTCAATTGTTAAACAATTCCACATTCCTTAAGATAGTCAAGGAACTCGATACTAAGATACTCTCCTCCACGATTGGATCGCAGCATCTTTATCTTCCTGCCCAATTGATTCTCCACTTCTTGCTTAAACTCCTTGAACTTTTCAAAAGTCTCCGACTTATGCTTGATTAAGTAAATATGCCCATATCTACTATAATCATCAATAAAAGTCACATAGAAGCAGTTAGCATCCCTTGTGGTGGTTCTGAATGGTCCACACACATCAGTGTGTATGATATCCAACAGACCTTCACCCCTTTCACAAGTACCAGTGAAGGGTGACTTGGTCATCTTTCCAAGTAAACAAGATTCGCAATTGTCATCCGACTTTAAGTCGAAAGACTCCAAGACTCCATCCTTTTGGAGTTGGGCTATGCACTTCTTGTTGAAATGTCCAAGATGACAATGCCACAAGCATGCTTTGTCCAAATCATTAGAAGAATCAATATTCAACACATTATTTCCTAAGTTATCTACAATCATCACAGTTTCATATATACCATTGCAAGGTAATGCTTTAAAATAAAAAACACCATTACAATAAGCATAAATACCACCATTTTCATTATTAAAGGAAAAGGTAAAACCTTGTTTATACAAACTATGAAAGGAAATAACATTTCTCGCCATATCGGCCGAGTAACAACAATTATTCAAGTCTAAATTTAAGCCATTACTAAGCAATAAAGAATAAACTTCAATCTTGGTCACATGCGACACTTTCCTATTTCCCATGATTAAGTTTATCTTCCCGTGCTCCACATCCCTACTTCTTTTTAGTCCCTGCAAATCAGAACAAATGTGAATACCACAACGTGTATCAAGGACCCAAGAATTAGCATGTGATGAGTTATTAGACTGAATAGTGTAAATACCTGCAAAGGAGGGTTTGATCTTCCCATCCTTTATGTCCTGCAAGTACTTGGGGCAGCTTCGTTTCCAGTGCCCTTTATCATGACAGTGGAAGCACTCTGCTTCCTTCGGATTGGAAGATGGATTAACAAAACCAACTTTGGTGCCACTTGAAGAGGATCCATCAAGAGACTTTCCCTTGCGGGTCTTGGAGGGAGTCTTCCTATTCTTTCCCTTCCCATGTCCAATTTCCATAACTGGGGCAGAAGTAGTAGTAGGAGTAGACACAACCGATTTGCCTTTCAGGCTGCTTTCTGCAGTCCTAAGAAGGCCTTGAAGCTTCCTTAGAGTGACCTCCTCGTTGTTCATATGATAGGTTATACGAAACTGATCATAACAAGAAGGTAAAGAGTGTATAATCATATCTATGACTAACTCTTCATCAAAATTGACATTCAATTTAAGCAAGCGGTCCACGAATCTCTGCATCTTCTGCAAGTGGGCCGTGATGGGTTCACCATCATTCATTTTGGTTGTGATCACGGAGGCAATGATCTCATACCTCTCCTGTCGAGCACTTTGATGGTATCTTTCCATCAAATCATGATACATTTCATACGGGTAGTAGTCCTCATAGGACTTCTGTAGCTCAACAGTCATGATAGCGATCATAAGACACGACACCTTTGTCGCATCCCTCTCATAAGTAGTGTGTTCAGCGATTTGTTCGGGAGTAGCAGTGGTGACATCAATCTCTTTGAGATTTTTATCTAGGATATATTATTTGTCCTCATAGAGAATAGCCATCTTGATGTTCCGAATCCAGTCATTGAAGTTCGAGCCATCGAAAATGACCCTCCCACACAGGTTCATGAGGGAGAAAGAGCCTGAAGGGATTGGGTTGGATGCATTGTTTGGGATAGACATCTGTAAAAGAAGAAGAACAAGTTTAGATTAGATGATAATCCTTAATATTACACCCAAATAAAATATTAAGGCGAGGACCCAATATAATATTCTACAATTGCGAAAAGGGATGCCGTAATCCAATTGTAAAATACTTAAGGTAGGTAAATGACGATTTACCAATTTCCACCATGAAAAACGAAATAGATTATTAAGTTTTAATTGGTTTGAAATTCCTATATCTTTGAGATTCATTGAACTTTTCAATGGCATGTTTAAATCTCGATTGTGCCCTTCACGTTTGTGACTGGGATGTCGAGGATCACAAACAAGGAGTGAATAACCATGCAAATTAGCTTGGTACACCCAATGTTACAAATCACCTAATCAATGTGCCGGTTAACCACACACGCTCCATTGATCTATGATTAACATCAAGTTACCCTTTGCCACACATTGTCAGTCCTAGATTAGTGTGTCGGTTAACCACACACGCTCCACTAACGACTTAACAAGGTGCAAAGTGTAATTTCATGGATTAGCACCATTTCACATTTTTCCTAAAGTAACTAAGATTGGAAATTTTAATAAAAGTTTAGTTACTTTATTTTTTATCATTATACTTTTAATGAGGGAGAATTAATGTCATATCCTACCCATTCGGCTAACGACCATCCACCAGTCAAGGAATCGGTGAGTGAGAGCGGACACCCATTGAACTACCACTTTATGGGCAGTAACCTTATCCCCCCTTATAGACCGGCTTCGTGAATGAGGCCTACTAACGGTAAGACCGACTTTGTCTTATACATACATACATATATATATATATATATATATATATATATATATATATATATATATATATATATATATATATATTATTAAACTTATAATATTATAAAGTATATGGGTTGAATTTTAACTTTTAAAACTCTAGGGTTTGGAATTAAAGTTTCATTAGTGTGACTTTTCAAATTCCAAAACTTGAGGGCAAATTCTGAAACTTGTCAAAACTCCTCACATTCATAACTTATGAGTTTAATTGGATTGTAATGTATGAGACCTTGCATTTTCCATAACTTGAGGACAAGTTATGGAGGTCATTAAAATTCATGTAGATCATTTTTCTAACAACTAAAATTATCACATAATCTATGATCTAACACTGACAATCAAGATAATTTCTAGTCAACAATTTGAAAGCATTTTTGTTTATCATATAAAAACAACAATTATTATAAAACTTTGACAATTATCTTGTCGTTGGTTGAGTACAAGCACTACCATATCATAAAAACATTTCCAATGATCCAAAACAGTTTGTGGTAGTGTTCCCAATCCAAACCAGGCCAAGAAACTCGAAATTCTCCAAACAGAGCCTTCAACTCGACGAGTACATGAACTGGACTCGACGAGTTGCTCTGTTACTGAGTGGACTCGTCGAGTCTGTTCATGTACTCGGAGAGTTCACCAGTCAGAGGCCAAAATTTCGACTTTTTCAGCTTTGAAAAACTAGTAAACATCAAATATAATAGAAAGCAAACCTAGGCTCTGATACTACTGTTGGGTTTTGAGCACTATAATACTCCTATGGTGCATATGCAACACTAAATGCTTTGGATCTATGCTTTCTCTATTATACATGCATATTTTCAATTTTTCTAAAGCATTGTCCTAACTATCATACAAATTGCTAAATGAATAATTCATCTAGATAGATGACATACCTTTTAGAAGGACTTGTAGTTCTTGACCTTTGAAAGCTTGAGCACCTCAAGTGTGATGCCTCTAATGGTTCACAAACACAAATATGCAAGAGGATGATTTAAGAGAATAAGCTACTTATCTCAAAGAGAAGGTGCAACCGATTTTGGCTCATGGAGGGTTCTATTTATAGTGTTGCACATGCTAGGGTTACACTTTGTAAACCCTACTGCTCTATGACTTTCCACATTTTTATGCTCCATGGGTTTAACCTCCATGGACTATCCATGGATTAACTTATTGGTTTAGCCCATAATAATGGATCATTAGCCCACACTACAAGAATTATTGATTTACATAATCAATCCCCATATATTTAATTAGTCTCTTTTGACCACAAAATTCATTCCAAATTAATTCTTGATCAATACTAATTAAATAATTTCGTATTAATATATTATACTTCTAATATATTAATAAACCATAAATAATCTTATTCTCAAAATCCATCCTATCAAATTGCACTGGTGAAGGCAACCCAAAAGGACCACGCTACAATCGGGTCAAGTACATACCAGTTATAGTTATGGGCTTAGACACCAAATCCAACAAAACTTACTTGAGCTCGGTCGATTGCATGCACCACGCCCTTTTTCTTTTACTAGAAAATCCTTTTATAAAGATTTCTTTTTGAAAAATCTACCAAACCCTTAGTTTGAGTTCGGACACACCCGAGAGTATGCCTGAATCCCTCAAAATAAGGCTCCGATACCAACTTGTAATATCTCAAAATTTAAGAACAAAAATTTTATTTTTATTTTAATAAAAACCATCTTTCAAAAACATGTTCACGGAACCATAATAGAACGAAATGTAATCAAACATCCAAATACATCAAAGTTAAATAAAATGTGGAACAATCATGGTTTGTGCAATTCGATCACCCCGAGCTCTTCCCCTTGGATACGGAAGTACCTGAAACATAAACTAAAAACCGTAAGCACAAAACTTAGTGAGCTCCCCAAAATACCACATACCATACATATTAAACACATAATTGGGCCCCGTCCGTCATCGGTCCCCGCTCGGAATAGATCTTTCAGTAAATAATGGGCCCCGCCCGGTACTCATACAGACATATAAACACATCCAAGAATCACAAAGATAAATAACATACAAGATAGTCATCAGGCCCCGCCTGGCATCGGTTGCCGCCCGGTATACATATCAGAAAACATACATGTAGAGTCACACAGACAACTAGCATCCTAATCATAATAAACCATGGGTTGGCATTGGTGCCTTCGACCTGCCAAACACAGTAAGGAAACTAACATCAAGCTGTTGAATCACTCAGATAAAATCTCGGTCTACTGATCCAGGAAATCCCCGTTCTGACAGCATCAAATAATATCCAATTAATAATTAGGTCTCAACCCATAATCAAGAATCTAGATTACTTGTCCAAAATCCAGGGTAAAAGACCATTTTACCCTTTTCTTGCTTGGCCCAAAACCAAGGCCCAACCCATTTTCTCAAAAAGCCCAAATTCCTAAATGGTATCCCAAAGACAAATATGGCCCAACTTCATAAATGGGCCCGAAACCCATCATGAGCCTAAATCCAAGAAATCTGATAGCCTAGCAATGACCTAAAGTCAGAAGTCTAATGGCCCAACAAAGCCCAAACTGAGAAAGGCAACTGAAAGTCAAGGACGCTGAGTAAGCCCGACGTACTCAATCTTACGCGTCGCGTTCCACCTCGGTGGCCAGTACGCGCAGCTTACTAGCTGGGTAAGCCCAACGTACGACGCAGTTGACCGAACTTCACCATTAAGAACTTAATCGGTTAAGTCACTAAGCCAAACTCTCATATATGATCCCAAATGGTGACTTAACACATAAACATGGCTTAATGGGACCCAAAACTCAAAAAGAACCATATTAAGGATCCTAACACATGCATGGACCAATATAACTCATAAAGATTTCAATATTTTTTTTGCTCAAGGGACCTCAAAGGTGCTAAGATCAAACATCCATGGCTTCTGGAGTGGACCATTCTCATAAATATGGCTTAAGGACCCAAAAACACACAAATGAAGCACTAAATTGGATCTAGCATAAGGAATCATAAAGTAGAGAACTTTATACCTCAAATAGCTTGCAAAGATGAAGATGATTGTGGATCTACAAGCTCAAGCCACTCCAAAGTAACCTCCAAGTGTTCTTCTTCCTACAAATCACCAACAACACCACCAAAACTCACTTCCAAGCTCAAAAATCACAAGAGGGCAATTAAGGTTTCGATCTTAGGGAGTAGAGGATTGGAGGCTGACCAAATGATACAAACAAGGCAACATAAGTTTCTTAAGTAGGGCACAAACCCTAAAAATTAGGGTTTGTCCCTGCTTAGCGTACGCCCCGCATACTCCCACATACACCCAGCGTACATGGGTGTATATGTGACCAACTAATGAGCCAATACGCCCAACGTGCTCATAGAGTACTCCCAGTGTACTCCGCTAGGGACCAAATTTTTAAAGAATTCACATAAAGGGTTAAAATGGAACATACCACTAAATCTCGGATTTTACAAATTTTGAAAACCATTTTTGGAAAAATCATTTTGAAAAATTCTAACAGATCCTTAGTTTGAGTTTGGATTCACACGAATGATCATCCAATTCTTTCAAACCAGGGATCTGATACCAACTTGTAACATCCAAAAATCACAATAAAATTCTTCATTTTTAACTAAAGAGAAATCAGTGTATTCAATCAAACCCAAGTCATAAGAACCCAAGATAAAGTAAAAATGTTTCCAAATCAATGTATCATAGCATCTCCAAAACATATAACCAAAGGATGTGTACGATTATGCCTTTGCTATTCCCCGATGATCTGAAGTACCTGAAACATAAAACTAAAATTGTAAGCCAAAGATTAGTGAGTTTCCCCCAAAGTACCAGACACAACCAATACAGATAACAACATGCATATATGAGCCTTCAGCATGACTGGACCGCCTTGTAGGGCCTACAACCTATCTGGACCGCTCTCTGGGACTTCAGCCTGACAAGACCGCCTCGCAGCCCTTCGGTCTATCCATACCGCCCTGGGTATCTTTCCCTTCAGCACAAAGGAGGACTACCTCAACCCAACAAACCATAACATGTCGAAATATACAATAACAATCAATGTCCAGCAACATAGGTAATCATACAGATCTACCAATCTAAAGCATACTTAGTGAACACATGTAATCATCCAGATCTACTAATCAATCACATACTCAACATAACATCAATCCAATATACCAAGATCCATAATCCAGTAGGCCGACATTGGTGCCTTTGATCCACAAGTAAAGTAAGGGAAACTCACCTCACAGTCTAAAAACATAGAAGAAAACATTGTTGCTTCAATTGCCAAGTCTACACGTCACCTATACAACAAAAAATGACCTAGTCTCAAACTACTGCTCAAAATACCCAAAATACCCCTGTTAAAAATAAAACTTGAATGATCGAATAGATTCAAACAGGTAAAGAATCAAAAACACAGAAAGAAGAACAAGTTGCGTCGAATGATTAATAAGCACAACCTTAGAATAGCTCGATGAAGAACTTCTACTGTAAAGGCTGTGTAGGGTTTACAACTTAGACGATTACTAGATACGGTGCATGCATGCACCTTAAATAGCTAAACCCTAATAATAAATAACCAGGTGGACAGGCCCAACCTGTTACATAAATGGACTGTACAAAGTAAAACACAATTGACGCAATCCATTATACCCAACAATCTCCCTATTTGTGTCAATTGAGGAAGGAGACTCTCCACTGACGTGTTCGTTTATGTGTCTTGAAAAGCTTGGGCATGATACTGAGTAGAGTACTGCGAAAGTCTATGTACCATCTGATCATATTTGAATAGAATTTCTTCGCATCTGAATCATTCGCATTACATTGCTCAGTAATCTCCAAAATGTAGTTCAGGCATGTAGTGGAGAACAGGTGTTTATCAGGCAGAGCAAACAAACATTTCTGGAAATCGCCTCTTTCTCTAGATCCATGTTGAAACATCACGGTCCAGTTGTCTATTTCTATTTTCTCCATCTTCATCTTGTCAATGTCATTTGCAGAACCTTGGGGAACGACTGTTAGTTTCTTTCGCAATACCGAGGCAATTTCAACATCCAGCTTCGCAACTTCATGTATATACGAAACCTTTTGGGTTTTGAGCACTATAACACTCCTATGGTGCACATGCAACCCTAAATGCTTTGAATCTATGTTTTCTCTAATTATACATGCTTTTTTAATTTTTCCAAAGCATTCTCCTAACTAGCATATAAATTGTCAAATGAACAATACAACTAGTTAGATGACTTACCTCTTAGAAGGACTTGTAGTTCTTGATCTTTGAAAGCTTGAGCACCCCAAGTGTGATGCCTCTAATGGTTTACAAACACCAATATTCAACAGGAGGCTTGAGAGAATAAGTTACTTGCACAAAATCAATATCACTCTCCAAGAATGTTGTGGCTACCGATTTTGGCTCTACAAGGGTTTATTTATAGTGTGGCAAATGCTAGGGTTACACTTTGTAAACCCTAATGACCTTTCATATTACTTAGGATCCATGGGTTAACCTCCATGGATTATCTCATTTGTTTAGCCCATCCTAAATAACCATGGATCATTAGCCCATATTATTAGAATCATTGATTTACACAATCAATCCCTATATATTTAATTACTCTCTTTTGATCACAAAATTAATTCCGAATTAATTTTGATCAATACTAATTAAATAATATGATTTCATATTAATATATTATACTTGTAATATATTAATAAATCATAAATAACCTTATTCTCAAAAGTCCATCCTATCAAATTGCACTGGTGAAGGCAACCCAAAAGGACTATGCTACAATCGGGTCAAGTACATCCCAGTTATAGTTATGGGCTTAGACACCAAATCCAACAAAACCAACATCCTTTTGATGTGAGCCATAATGGGTTCATATTTCTTCTCATCTTGTAGCAGGAGATGCAGCAGAGTAATCCAATCGTTGGGATTTAAACGTGGCAGATCACCAAGAGAGAACTCAAACACCAAACTCACTGAACCTCGAGCTGTCTTGAACTTCGCATTAGCAAAGCTCTCAGTTTCTATTGGCCCAATAACCTTGACAACAGTTATTTTATGTGAACTCCAGGTCTGGTATTGTGACATGCCATGCTTCAAGTAGAAGTACATAAGGGACTTATCTACATTCACATCAGAATCTGAAGCTTTCACAATTACCTCAAAACAATGAAATAAAAATTCTTTCGGAGTGATAGGGAAATCCAGTTGTGAATCAAGGGTATTCTCCAGTTCAAAAGATGTAACTGGCTCTAACCAGTGAATGCTTAGATTTTCAACTGCTTCGTTCAAAATTCTCTCCAAGGACTAAGAAGGAAATAACAACCTTTTGGCATCTAAATCAGTCTGAGCATCACGAAGCTCTTTTTCTCTTGCTTCAGCTTCTCTTGCAATTCACAAGTCTTCATGAAGAACATCATCATGATTTTTTTCGTTTTAGTTTCTTGTTTTCGTCTTCTTCTTCTTCATCTTCGACATCGATGAGTTTTTCTTTGCCTTTTGAACTCGAAGCTTCATTATCCTTCGGTTCAGATCCCTTTGCCTTTTCAGCATCACCAGAAGATCCAACAGTTTTCTTGGTTTCTTTCGTAGAATGTTTCTCTGTTTCTCCCCCTTATTTCGGAAGTGATCCAAACTCTGAAACACCCTCAAGCTTGTTTAGCATTGCGAATGCAGGCCTAAGTTTATCTTCCAGATGCTTCCTTATGGTGATAAAGATTAAGGAGTCACGAGTCTCAATGAGATCAGAGAGTAAAGTGTTCACATCGGCAACACAACTCTTCGTTACAACTTTCTCAGACTTAAGCTCTTCAATCTCCTTAATAGCATGAGCGAGCTTGACATATATAATCTTTTCTTTTGCTGTTTTGGCGGCCAGCTCATCCATGATTCTGTTTTCTATAGCCAAATCTTCATGAAGTTTGTCTATTTTATATGAGATGGAGGTGTGAAACTCAGTGTTATCAGTCTGAAAGCCGGTTCGAACCTTTTCAAGAGCTTCTTTCTCAGTACGAAGGGTAGTTCCAAGACTCGTGACAACTGCATTAGCTTTAGCAATGTTTGTTTCGAAAGAAGTATGGAAGTTACCCATAAAGGTTTCGACATCATATATTAGTTTTTCGACTTTTTCGGTCGGCTCCTTGCATGTGATAGCGGAATCCTCCACAACTTTGTTCGTTTTCTCCAGATTCGCAACATGCTCTTTGGTGAGAGTGTCAAGAAATGCCTTAACAGCTTCCTGAGAATAAGCACTGCTGGACGAAGCATTGAAAGATACAATTAACGAATCTAACTTCTCATGAATAGCCTTGAGTTACCGTTAAGTGACATGAGCGTCATCTTCACTATCTTCTCGAAAAGTAAAAGGACTGTAGGTAAAATCTCCAAATTCATTACCATCGCCACCAAAAATTATATCTGGATCATCTTGTCTAAAAGGTGAGACGGGTGGTGTAGAATGACCAAAAGTGAAATCCAAAGCATTTGCCCCCGCATCAGATGCGTTGAAAGAAACTGGAGGTTCTCTAGTGGATGCGGATGTTGTTGCAGTAGAATCAGTGAATAGGGGTGTAGACTGTGCAACAGTAGCCTGGCGTTGCGAAACGCTCATATTTGGACATGGAGCAATGGAGATGGGAGTGGTAGTGGTAATTGGAGAGTGAGGAGGAGTAGAGTGTTGAAATAAATCATCAGTGATGGGAACAGATTCAGGCATGGAAAAGGTTACCTCAGGATTCATAGGTATTGGCTGCGAAACGTGGGGTTGTGAAGTTGCAGCGGTGCCATCAATTTCGTGCTGAACTTTTTGTTCGATGCGAATCTTAGAAACAGTGTTAGACTGCGAGTCCTCCTAAAGACTCGGAGTTGGAGACCTTGGCTTGCGAGCGGATTTATTTACCTTCTTCTTTTTCTTAGTTTGAGCTGGTTTGGAGGGTCCTTCATTGGGTTTTCTTTTACCTCCTTTCTCAGGAGATGGAGCAGGTTCAGACGGACCAGCTTTCCCTTTGCATTTACCCCCCTTCTTTGGCTTATCAGCCTCGTCAAGTACCGTTTGTATTTCATCTGTCGTTGGTAGTGGACTAGAAGCTGGTAAATTGCGATATTCTTGGATAATTTCACTCACTGCAAGAACGTTGCGAAGCATTGTCTCAGGGATGGAGTCGATGAATGTGAATCTTGAAGTATCCGCCAAGATGATGTTGGTGGTGTGGAAAATCTGAATGGAAGCCATACACGAATCTTCTAGGACCGGGATGTTAAGCCAATTAATAGCCCTTTGAACAACGAGAGTCCGAAAACGATCATAGAAAATCTCGTTGTGGCGTGTAGTTGAATGAGTTCTCTGGACAAGTTGAGTCCAAAGCACTGAACCATAGTCGAGGATCACACCGGAGTAAATGCCATATAAGATGGTCATGAATAGTTTACTGGCGCAGTCGGATCCCGTTACCCTTTCAGAGAAACTTTTAAAGAGAAGGGTAAACAGGGCATTCTATATTAGCAGAAGGTTTGGCTTCTTGAACTTCGAGACTGTGGTCAGAACTTCCCTGTAACCCATGTGATAAAACATCTTTAAGATTGCAGAGTTAGGGATGGATTCTGGATCGACAAAGACATGACCTTGAGGAAGCCCTAGCAGGCTACAGAATCGAGATTTGGTAATGTGGGTCTTCTTATTAAAAATCTCGAATGTAATAATCTCCTGCTCTTTTTGGTAGCTTGCTGTCGAATAGGCCTTGGACAGATGAACCAAGGGAACAATTTCAGACTTCGTCAGGGCGATTACCAGTGGTGAATAATGCAAGCACTCGATGATTGGCTGAAGAAAAGCATCGTACTTGGACGGGTCAAGGTCCAGAATGAGATTATGGTTTGACTTGAGGTTGAGAATCGTTGATTGTGCCATCTGTTTAGTGTTTGAAGTAGTTTCAGAAGAAGCTGTCATGGATGCTTGGAGAAGAAGATGAACAGTAAAGAGAATTTTCGCCGGGAGAATTTTGATTTCTTTTGAAAGTGTTAATAATAATTGAATCATCAAAATCCTTTTATACCATGTGATAGGTGAGAGAAATCTGGCGATTGATAATCCCAAATCCCTGAAAAGGTGCCTAAAAAGGCGTGACTAACAGCTGCGACGTCAGGCGGCGTAACTGACAGCAGGCATCGTTTCAGTTTTCGCGCGCCCAAATTCAAATGTTATCCACAAATACCACCGTTTCAGTTCTGACTATCGCAGTTCCATACTTTTGCAGTTGATACTTTTGCAATTGATCACCATCAATTCTTCTACGAAACTGAAAGTAATTATGAGTACGACGAACCAGACTTTGGAAAATCACAAGGATCTTCGTGCGAGAGTGTGCCAAAGATAAAGAAATAAATCAACATTATTATATGAGATTCTAGTGATGTCATCTAAGACATAAAGCAGACGGATCCCGGGCAATGATCACTTCCTTTAGAGTCAAGAGAGACTCTAAAGTGTCTGTGTGGTGTCCTGTTAAATTACGATCATTTGTTTGTTGAGAAACAGTGAAAGGCTTCTTTTATTAATCTTAAAGGGTGGCTTCATCTTCAACCAAACTACGAAACTTAACATAAGTCTGAACGTTCGGATGAAGTACTTGTTTGACTAGTGTAGTCATAAGAACAGGTATGCTTTGGAAATATTTATAGTGGCTGGATAAATGTAGAAATCTCAAGAAAAATAAAAACTGGATCTTATGGGTAGAAAAGTCTTAGGTCTAGAGCATTTCATTAAGATCTTGAAAAAATAAAAAGAGATTTCAAGGTACAAGCCACGAAGGTGGACATTCATTAAATCTTTGGTGAAAAGCTAGAACATTTATATTGTTCACCGTCAATTCTAAAATGTGTTGGATTTTGGGTTTCACTTAATTCGTGGTGATAACGAATTTAAGATCATAAACACCGTTATTGTGCAACCATAAACCTCAGTGGTAATATCTGAGAGTCTCAAGAGTTACAATTATGAATGCAAAAGTGATGGAGAAGTAGTTGGAGGTGGTTCCAAAGAAAATGTACCTCTACTATGCGAAAGTGACCAAGCAGTCAACTCTTAACTCAATGTGAGAAGAGTAAGGTAGCTCATGACTTATGTGAATTAACAGCCTAATTGGGAAGAAACCATTGGTGTTATCGATTCATTAAGGCTTCAACATAGAGTCTTATAGGCATTCGACAACATGCGACAGCCTTCCTTTCGTATATTCCCCAACTTCATTTTGTCAAAATCTTCTGGAACAACATCTATTATTGGTCGAAGACCGGAGGCCGGTAGACTGCGGCAGCCTTTCTTTCGTATCTTGCGAACAACATCTGTTATTGGTCGAAGACCGAAGGCCGGTAGACTGCGATAGGTACGCATGACTTCACTCGCTGCATGAACATTGCGAAGCATTGCCTTAGGGATGGAGCCGAGGAATGTGAATCTTGAAGTATCAGCCAAGATGATGTTGGTGGTGTGGAAAATCTAAATAGCGACCATACTTGAACCCTCTATGACTAGGATGTTGAGTCGATCCATAGCTCTTTGAACCATGAGAGTCCAAAAACGAGCACAAGAAATCTCGATGTGTCGTGTAGTCGAAAGGGTACTCTGGACCAGCGGAGCCCAAAGCACTAAACTATAGTCGAGGTTCACATCAGAGTAGACACCGTACATGATGGTCATGAACAGTTTGCTTGCACAGTATGAGGCGGTTACCCTCTCATAGAAGCTTTTGAAGAGAAAGGTAAAAAGACCATTCCATATTGATGGCAGATTTGGCTTCTTGAACTTAGAGACGATGGTCAAACCTCCCTGTATCCCATTTGGTAAAACATCTCCAAGATTGCAAAGTTTGAGATGGATTCTGGGTCAACTAGATCGATACGATTCAAACAGGTAAAAGAATCAAAACACAGAAAGAAAATCAAAGTTGTGTCGAATGATTAATAAGCACAACCTTAGAAGAGCTCGATGAAGAACTGCTACTATAAAGGCTGTGTAGGGTTTACAAGATTGACGCCCTTGTGGAAGACCTAGCAGGCTACAAAACCATGACTTGGTGATGTGGGTTTTCTTGTTGTCGACTTCAAAAGTGATATGTTCTTCCTCTTGTTGATAGCTTGTAGTAGAATACGCCTTGGACAGATGAACCAAGGGTACAATTTCTGATTTTGTCAGTGCGATGACCAGTGGGGAATAGCGGAGACATTCGATGAGAGGTTGAAGAAACCATCGTACTTGGCAGGATCAAGGTCCAGAATGAGATTTTGGTTAGCCTTGATGTTGAGAAGTGAGGATTGAGCCATTTGTTCTGCGACAGAAGGGGTTTCTGAGGATGCTGCCATGAATGCTTAGTGGAGAAGGAGATGAACAATAGAGAGACAAATCGTCGGGAGTATTTTGAGGTGTTTTGAAAGTAGTAATGAACATTAAAATGTCGAAAACCCTTTATACCATTTGATAGGAGAGAGAAATTCGGCGGTTGGTTGCATCGAAACACTGAAAAGTTGCCTAAAAAAGCGTGAGTGACAGCTGTGACGTGGGGTAATGTGTGTCAGGCAGCGTGACATCAGCGTTAGTTTCAAATTTTCACGCATCCAATTCTTATCCTTTTAATATGTCGTTTCAGTTACGCCTTTTCGCAACCGATTCAGTTACACCCTTTTGCAATTAATTGCCATCAATTGTTCTGCGAAACTGAAAGTAATCATGAGTACCACGAACCAGACTTTGGAAAATCACAAGGATCTTCGTGCGAGAGTGTGCCAAAGATAAAGAAATAAATCAACATTATTATTTTGGATTCTAGTGATGTCTGTTAAGACATAAAGCATATGGATCCCGGGCAATGATCGCTTCCTTCGGAGTCAAGAGAGACTCTAAAGTGTCTGTGTGGTGTCCCGTTGAATTATGATCATCTGTTTGTTGAGAAACAGTGAAAGGCTTCTTTTTATTAAGCTTAAAGTACTTGTCTGACCAGTGTACCATAAGAACAAGTATGCTTTGGAATCATTTTAAGTGACTGGGATATGAATTGAAATCTCAAGAAAAAATAAAAACTGGATCTATTGGGAAGAAACGTCTTAGGACTAGAACATTTCATTAAGATCTCACAAAAAAATAAAAGAAATTTCAGGGTATAGACCATGAAGGTGGACATTCGTTAATTCCTTGGTGAAAAATCTAGAACATGTTTATTGTTCACCGTCAATTCTTAAATATGTGTGGGATTTTGGGTTTCACTCAATTTGTGGTTATAACGAATTTAAGAACATAAACACAGATGTTGTGTAACCATAAACCTCATTGGTAATATCTGAGAGTCTCAAGGGTTACGTTCATGAAAGTGAAAGTGATGGAGAAGTAGTGGGAGGTGGTTCCAAAGAAATAATATACCTCTGCTATGCGAAAGTGACCAAGCAGTCAACTCTTAACTCAATGTGAGAAGAGTAAGGTAGCTCATGACTTATGTGAATTAACAGCCTAATTGGGAAGAAACGATTGGTGTTATCGATTCATTACGGCTTCAACATAGAGACTTATAGGCTTTGGACAACATGCGGCAGCATGCTTCTAGGGACAGTTAACTAGTGCACAAATTAGGAAATTTATACATGCCCCATAATTCATAATTGAGATCAAGAAGAGATGTGCCTTCAAACCTGCTCAATTATCTAATATTTTTGGTATTTTTGAATATTTTATGAAAAGAAATAAGTAATGAAAATAAAGAAAATATTTTGTATTTTTGTTTTTCTGAAAAGGAAATAAAAACAGAAAGAAATAAAGTATTTTTCGATTTTCGATTTTCTGAAAAAGAAATGAAATATAGAAATAAACAAAATAGCAATAAAGAAAATGTACAAGGATACATGAAGTTCCGAACCACGAATGAACATTAGACTGCAAGTCACTACGAATATTCACACTAATTCGCAGTGTGAACAGTAGATTGCACGTCACTGCGAACATTCACACCAATTCGCAGGTCTATCAATACCTTATGAGTGCGAAGGTGGTTTCGGAACAGATTCAGCCTCTATCATTCCTAAGCCTTGAAGAATGTGATTAAAGGTTTGTTCAAGCAAGGATTTCATGAATATGTCGACCAGCTAATCAGCGGATCTAACAAAGTGTATCTCGACATTTCCATCTTCAACATGATCTTTGAAGAAGTTATACCTCATTGTGATGTGTTTGTTCTTTGAATGTTGCACTGGGTTGTGACATATGCAAATGGCGCTCTCAGAATCGCAATACAAGGGGATTCGCTTCATATTGATTCCATAGTCACGAAGCTGACTTTGAATCCAGATAACTTGTAAAGTACAAGAGGCAGTGACAATGTATTCTACTTCAGTAGTTGATAGGGAGACGCAAGTTTGTTTCTTTGATTGCCAACTAACAAATTTGCCATCAAGAAATTGACATCCTTCTGTTGTGCTCTTTCGATCTAAAGCGCAACCTCCGATATTAGCATCCAAAAATGCTTGCACAAAGAAACCCGAGCTTGATGGGTACCAAATTCCTAGCGAGGATGTTTGTTTGAGATACCTAAAGATATTCTTAACAACAGTCATGTGGGGTTCATGAGGATTCGCTTGAAACCTGGCACAATAGCAAACATAAAACATGATGTCGGGACGACTAGCTGTTAGATACATCAATAAACCCATCATTTGACGATAGAGTGTCATATCAGCAGCTAGTTTGTCCAGAGACGGTGTTAGTTTCCTTCTGAATGCCATTGGAACCTTCACCTTCGAATCTATCACCATTACAAACATAGAAAATAAGGTCTTTGTATAAGCCTCCTAATTGATAAAGATACCTTCCTGACTCTGTCTTATATTCAAACCAAGGAAAAAGTTAATCGGACCCATGGAGCTCATCTCAAACTTAGTTTCCATCAACTTTCGGAACTCAGCAGTTAAGTTGGGATTAGTTGATCTGAAGATGATGTCATCAACGTAAATTTGGACGATCATCAAGTGGTCACCATCTTTCTTGCGAAAGAAGGTTGGGTCGACTGATCCTTGTTTAAATTTAGCTTGTTTTAAAAAGCGAGTAAGAGTTTCGTACCAGGCTCTTGAAGCTTGCTTTAGACCATAAACTGCTTTATCAAGAATGTAACTATGGTTCGGATATTTCTCATTTTCGAACCCTGGTGGTTGTTCCAAATATACTGTTTCTTCTAGTTCCCCATTCAGAAAAGCACACTTAACTTCCATTTCAAAGACTTCAAAGTTCTTGTGCGCTGCATATGCTAAGAAGATGCGAACTGATTCCAGTCTTGCAACTGGTGCGAATGTTTCCTCTTAATCTATGCCTTCTTCCTGGCAATATCCCTTAACAACGAGTCGCGCCTTGTTTTGAATCATATTTCCGTCTTTGTCTAGCTTGTTACGAAATACCCATTTTAGACCAACAACTGATACATCCTTTGGTGTGGGAATAAGTCTCCAGACCTTGTTTCGTTCGAATTCATTGAGCTCCTCCTACATTGCTTGCACCCAATAAGAATGATCAAGATCAATTTGAACATTTTTAGGTTCAATTTTGGAGATAAACGAGTTGAACATGCAATATTCCACTTTAGAGAATAATGTAGTCCGCTTTGCTTTTTGTTGTGCTCTCGTAAGAACTCCTGAAGACAAATCTCCTATTACTTGAGGTTTTGGATGATCTTTGGTCCATTTGGCAAGCGGAGGGTAATTAGGATCATAAGTTGGATCCAATTCAACATTTACATCCTCAAATTCTGACTGCACATCCGAATCATCATTCGTATTTTCATTCTCCCCCTCGAATGATGTATGTATCTCTACAATGTTGAATCGAATCGAGTAGAACTCAATTGTAACTGATGTTTGCTGTTGAAGTCGAAAGCACTTGATCGAACATGTTTGGGGTTAAGTTTACTATAAATATTTGGAGTTTTTCGAGTCAAGCGTCATGATTTCGCATCTGGGAATGATTAAAGTCAAAAGCGTATTGTTTGCAATTGAGGTTCATAAGTCGAAAGCCATATCGTTTATGACTTGAAAGTTTGTTTGAAATCGAACACTGAACGTGAGTCAAGAGCTTTATTTTTGACTAATATTGAATGTTGATTCGAGTCGAATGCGAATTCGACTAGTACCTGGGTTCTCTCGAGTCGAGAGTATGCACTCTCGACTAATTATCATTGTTACTATGTCCAGAACAAATTGGGAAGGTTAGTTTTTTATTCGACATAGAATTCGATTGTTGATATTGTTCAATTGCATCCTCGTATCGAATTGGGGAAGATAAACACAAAATTTTCGGTCTGAGCCCTTCATCTTTCAGTAAATTGAAAAAACATTACCCAATTTCGTTATGGGGTAATTTTCTATGAGAAGTGAAGATATTGTATTTCAAATCCCTGAAGTTTTAGAGTTTTAACAGATTCTGCCCAGTTTCGATCAAGGGTAAAATTATGTGAAGTGGGAAAATATTTCGAATGTGGTCCCTGCAGTTTATGCGAATTGACACCTTATGTCCAATTTGCATTTGGGGTAAAGTTTTGCATTTGAAGCTGATTTGTCACAACTGTTCCCTGCAGAATTTGTGAAATTGACAGTTATTACCCAGTTTTCGAAATTCTTGCAACTCTTACCCAAAAGTCGAAATTTTCAAAAAATTTGGAAAATTTTGTAGTCATTTGTTTATTATAAAAAGGGGGGAGAATGTAGAAATGGGTATTCGATGCTTCTGGGATATTCCATTTCAAAGCGGATTTGAAGACCAGTGTTACTTCGAAGGGGAGTTGGTCTTGATCGCTTGGATCTCATTTGGAAATTGAAGTCGCGACATCCAATCCTAACTTTGAGGGGGAGAATGTTAGGGTGCAAAGTTCTCCGTGGATGTGGCTTACCCTCTTGTGATGTGTAATGGGTTGAGTCTTTCCTATAAATAGGAAGTGAGTGACCCCCATTTGAGTAAGACCCATTTTTGAGAGATTAGTTTAGTATGAGAATTTACATTACCCACATAAAATCTTACTATTCTAATAGAGCTTAAAATCATTTTATTTACTCTTGGTGTTCTTGATGATTGATTGATTCACTTGATCTTTACTATTCCGCATATGTCATCATAATCCGGGTCTCTACATCAGTAATCATGGATTTTACCTGTTGGATGATGCTTCGTCCATGTCGATCATTTATTTCCATGTAGCATTATTTTGGCTCAGCATCATCATCATTATCTTCAGAACCAGAAGACCAATAACCTTCATCACATTCAATCGATTGTGTAGCCACTAGACATAAATTTATTGCAGATTTTTCTTCACCCTCGTCTCCAGACGACCAATACCCATCAACATTCCTTGAAATAGTGGTAACAAAATCTTTTTCACTTTCAGCGAGTCCTTGTGCTCTGTGTGCATAGTAGGCAAAATCTTTCACTTTTGGTTTTTGAGGAATATCAGCCAAACTGTCTTTTGTAAAGTGCTTTCCGAGACCACATTTGTAACACACAATCTTGGGTTTGACTGATTTCGGAACTTCCTGAGGTTCCAAGGGGTGATTTCTTGGAATGTTGGGTTAATATGCAGGTAGATTTTCATTTGGTTTGGGGTAAGGTTGAGGATTGCTATGGTGAGGAGCATGAAATCGATTCTGAGGTGGTTTTTGATTGGGATTCCAAGGACGTAGGTACTTCATGGATAGAAGTGCAAACTCTTGTTGGAAACGAAGTTCGGAATCTCCAGCTTCTGGATCAAGTTCTACGTCGTACGGATAGTTCGTAATCGGAGGAATAGGTGCAACTAGTTGAGTGGTTCGAGTAGGTTGAAAAAGTGGGATTACTCTAAAAGGATCCAAAATAGATGGGTTCGGAATTTGTGGATTGATAGAACTTACTAAAGCGAGAGGACCTCCTGATAGTTCTCTCAACGTTTGAGCAATGTTGGATTCATGACCTTGCAGTTCGTCAAACAATTGATTGAGCTTCAGTTTCTTCATAGATCCATTACTCTGAAGACAGAACTTAACCTTTCCCCATCCTTTTCCAAAGCTGTTGATGAACTTGATACTGTACTCGAGTGGCTTTCTTACTACACCATGTGTTGTCATGTTGTTCACAACGATCCTGTACTGATTTGATGCAGAGGCTACAGATTCACCAGGAGATGTAGTGAAGGTGTCAAAGTCGTTTACAACTGATGTCAAACTCTTATCTTTCATGTTCTCAGACCCTTCGAACAAGTCTAAAAGTGTATCATAGATCTCTTTGGCATATTTGCACAAATTTATGTGCTCAAAGAGAGAAGGAGGAACACCAAACACCATTTCTGAGAAAGCAAATTGATCTGCATGAAGCTTCTCAATGTCTGTTGCAGTCAGTGGTGCTGGTTGAGTCTCCTCTTGACCCATGAGAGTGGAAACAACATCTCTAACCACTTGTCTTACTGGACCATGAGGACCTTCTTTCACTGATCTCCATATCTCTTCACCTTTTTTCTTACCAAGCAAAAATCTCTCCATTCTAACTTTCCAGTGATCATACTCTTCAATAACTTGAAATGGGGCACTCATTGGGCAACCCATACTATTTGCTATTTGCGTTGACTACATTTGTTGAGTTTGATTAGAGCAACCATTGAAGTTAAGATATTAAAGCTGAAGTGGTATATAGAAGAACATTTATCCTGAACACAGAAATGATAAACATACCAAGGTAATCTTTAATCAACTATAATATGTTCTTATGGATTCAAAGGACAACGACATAGGCTCTGATACCAATTGTGAAAGCAAGAAACGATCTGCACAAACAAGGTTTGAAAACTCAAACTTTGAATTAACTTAAGATAAATGTCTACAACTAATAAAGATCCAGTTAAGTCTGGTAAACCAATCTTGTCTCAGAATTGAGATATTCAACAAAGTGTTCAATATATAAATGGATGTTAAGTATGAACAAAGTAAAGCAAATTAAGAACAATAAGAATGTAAAGAGAGTGATGTGGCTTGAATGATTCTTTGTATTGATATAATAAAGAATGTTGCACTCATATATTCATTGGTAAACAATCAACCTTACATCTCCTTAAATAGGTAAGGAGTGAGACAAAAGAAAAATCCCATAAAATGCATGGAATAGAAGACAACTGAAGATCAACAGACTGTCAAAGCCGCATCTGTTAATCTTGTCCCATGTACTGTTCAATAAGACAACTACTAGAAGTCAAACTAGTACTAGGAACAATTAATGTACTATACAGACTCAGAGATCAAATGTAACGTCCCAAAAATCCAAGGTAAAATTTTTGTTTTTAAAACAATAATCATACAACGAGTTGTTCCAAAACCAATCAAAGTGAATATATTATTTAAACATCCTAGTAATATCATTAATTGCCAAAGCGGAAAACTCTGGGGGATGTTGTACAGTTACGTTGGGCCCTTCCCTTTTGAACCGAAAGTACCTGAAACTGTAAATATGAAACCATAAGCACAAAGCTTAGTGACTTCCCCAAAATACCACATACCAAAACATACAAGTGTCATGGGCTACCCCCTGGTCTTTCCTTGCAATGCCGAGGGCCAAATCCCGGTCTTACATACAAGTGTCATGGGCCAGATCCTGGTCTTTCATACAACTGTCAGGGGTCAGATCCTAGTCTTCCATACAATTGTCAGGGGCTAGATCCTAGTCTTCCATATAATTGTTAGGGGCCAGATCTTGGTTTTTGATACAATTGCCAGGGGCCAGATTCTGGTCTTTCATGCAAGCATCACAGTGACAACTAGCATTCCCCATAACAAGTAACGGGCCAGCATTGGTGCCTTCGACCCATGTGTCACACCCCCAAATCAAGGATGGCGGAAACGTCCGGGGGTGGAGGACTTCATGTATAGTATCACAACAACGAGTATAATAGTACTCAAAGTAAATACAACCATCATAAATATAATTGAAAAGGTTACACCATAGTATATGTTTACATGTTTCAAAATCAATTACATTATGATGATAAAATGAACTGTTTGACGATTTAACGTCTCATCCTCGAAATACTGTTGATTTCCTGTTTCACTGATTTCCTGCGAATACAAGTAGTTTTGAAAAAGTATCAACAATTAAGTTGGTGAGTTCATAAGAGTTTTATTTGAGAAAGAAGCCGTTTTCCTTGTAAAAGCGATATAGTATGATTCTAGAAAATTCAATATTTTCTTTATTAAATGCCAAATGAACGCTCCTATGTTATGCAATAATGTACCCTAGAAAGACCCGTAGATTCCTTCTATAATCACCCAGCATATATAAGTTATATAAAATTTAAGTTAAATAAACCGTCGAATATAATGGGTCTGCCCTACGTCCACAACTAAACAAGGAACAGGAAGTAAGGCGGGCCCACCAATTCTAAGTCGATTGCGACTACATTCATATATAACTCTAACATGTACACTTAGCAATTACAGCTGAAGCCTAACAATTCTAGATGAAACGTAGTTTTAATATCATGAAAGCCATTTAGTGTAAACCTGGTACTTTATAATGTATATTTCAAGAAAAATCCCTTATTTTTCTTATAAAAGTTATGTAGCCTTAAATCCCAAGACCGAGAATATGTGTGTGTTTTGTACTTATTGTTGGATTAATGTCTAAGTCCATAACTATAATTGGTAAGACTTGACCCGACCCGGCATGGTCCATTTGGGTTGCATGGCATCATGCATTTGGATAGACTATAATGAGAGAAATAACACTTAAGGTTGGTTAATATATTATAAGTTCTAATATATTAATAAGGTTATTTAATTAGTATTGATCAAGAATTAATTTGGAATTAATTAAGTGATCAAAAGGAGACTAATTAAATATATGGGTTGATTGTGTAAATCATTCATTCTTATATATGTGGGCTTGTGATCCAAGATTCCTTATGTTGGACTAAGTCCATGGGGTGACCCATGGATACTCCATGGAGGTTAAAATCCATGGAGCATAAGGAATGGGTAAAGTTATGAGTTACATGGTGTAACCCTAATAGCCACCATATAAAAGAATCACATGGCTCAAGAAATCGTGCACTAATGTGTGAATATGAGGGCTAGACGATTTCAAGGAGTGTTACATTTTCTCTAAAGTCATTCCATGTGCATTTGGTGTTGTGTGAACCATTTGAGGTGTCACACTTGGGGCACTAGGCACTCAAGCTTCATGGAGACAAGCTACATCAAACAAAGGTATGTATTCTATCCATTTGATTACCCAAGTATCAAGTATTGTATGCTAGATAGGGTAATACCTTGGAAAGTTCATAATTGCATGTATAATAGAGAAAACATAGATCCAAGGTATTTAGGGTTGCATGTACACTTAGGAGTGTTAGAATGCGCAAAACCCATCAGTGGTATCAGAGCCAAGGCTTGTTTTCTTGTTATACTTGCAAAATTAGCTGAAAAATCGAATTGTATTAGTTTAAAAGTTATGCTAATTACTTGAAAAAAAATTTGATGTGAATTATCTTTGTTCATATGAGTTTATTAGATTAATAGAAAAGTTAATTGATTATGTGTTTTCAATCCATTTTAATCTAAGAGTTGATTCTAAAATGTGTTTTTGTAACTTGTCCTCAAGTTATATGAAAAGTCACATTTAAGTTTCATAAAACTCATAAAAAGTTGGCAATGGTTACAAAAATGAAGAGTCTTGTCCTCATTAAATGGTTTTATGACTCCATAACTTGTCCTCAAGTTATGGAGGTTCAAGAGTCACTTCATTAAATGATAAAATGTGTAACCTTAATTAGTTCCATAAGTTACAAAAATAAAGAAAAGTTACATTCTTTTATTAGTTTAAAGTCTTCCATAACTTGTCCTCAATTTATGGAACTTAAAGAGTTTTTTTTTTAATTAAAACTACTTTAAACACATAAGTTATGGAATTAATTAGTTTTGAATATTTTCAAAACTTGCCCTCAAGTTTTGGAATTTGTAAAGTTTTCCCCATGAATACTTTAATTCCAAGTTAGCCCTCAGAATTTTAAAAGTTAAAATTCAACCCTTATACTTTATAGTATTATAAGTTAATAATAAATATATGTATAAGAGCAAGTCAGTCTTACCGTTAGTAGGCCTCATTCACGAAGCCGGTCTATAAGGGGGGTATAAGGTTACTGCCTATAAAATGGCAGTTTAATGGGTGTCCACTCTCACCCACCGCTTCCTTGCCTGGTGGAGGGTCGTTAGCCGAACGGGTAGGACAAGGACTATAATTCTCCCTTCATTAAAAGTATTAATGATAAATACTAAGTAACTAAACTTTTTATAAATTCCCAATCTTAGTTACTTAGGAAAATGTGAATAAGGTGCTAATCCATGAAATTACACTTTGCACTTTGTTTAAACCGTTAGTGGAGCGTGTGTGGTTAACCGGCACACTAACCTGGATTTAACAAAGTAGGCAAAGGGTAACTTAATATTTATCATAGTATCGGTGGAACTCGTGTGGTTAACCGGCACATCGATTGAGGGGTAAATATTAAGGGTACCAAGTATATTTGCATGGTTACTTCACACCTTGTTTTGTGATCCTCGGCATCCCAGTCACAAAACCTGAAGGGCACACTCGAGATTGAAACATGCCATTGAAAAGTTCAATGAATCTCAAAAGATCTAGGAGTTTCAAATCCAATTAAAAACCTAATTACATTATTTCGTTTTTCATGGTGGAAATTGGTAAATCGTCATTTACCTACCTTCAACTATTTTATAACTCGGATTACGGCATCCCTCTTCCAGTTATAAATAGGTTGTTGGATCCTAGCCTTAATATTTCATATTGGGTGTTATAATAAGGACTTTAGATCAACTATCTTGAATATCTCCCAAAAGATGTCTAGTTCAGACATCTATGATCTTCCCAAATCTCTTGGAACTTTACTTCCTCCACCTCCTCCAATTATTCTCCCTAACCCACAAGTTCAAGGTCACTCAAGCCCTAATGGCAAGCAAGGTCTATGTGTGATCACATCTTAGAAATGAAGTCACATATTGACAAGCTAGGAGAGTTGGGTGTCAAAGTCTTGAGAAAGTTGGATGTTCAATCACTTTCTAAGTCACATAGTGAGTTCCTTTGGGACTACTATGAAACAGACTATGACATGAACCTTAATGATCATATCTATTTGCTTGGTGCTGCTGAATCAGCAATGATTTGGAACGATAGTAAAGCAAATTTGATTAGAAGATCAACTTCCCAAAAACTTTATGGACAGTGACAATGGTGACACTGGAAATCCAGAAAAAGCATTCTCTTCCCAATGGAAAGGGATTGGCCATAGTCAACCCGGTTGACCAGATGGTAAGGAGAAAGGCTAAGTCTGAGATAGTCCCATTACCAAAGGGTCCATATGTTTATTTTGCCAAAGGAAGGGGCGTTGATTGCAAAGCTGCCAAGTTTACCTAAGGATGTTAAAGTCAATAAGTCTGACTCTACTTCAGGTAGAGCCCATTATCTAACTCTGTTAAGTTTCTATTCTAAGATCCTCATTACATGATGTGACTGGGTCACATGTTGATGTTTTAAGAATCAAAGAATAGAGAGAAAGCTTAAAGGAAGTATATGCTGATTCTCATCGCGTAGGTGGATTTCGATCGCATCAGAATTTTGAAGCTGTTACTTAGGAGTTATGATATATTGCTTAGGAATAGATAACAACAAGTTTTTCCGTATGCATTTGCACTATAAGGATAAGTTTTTTCCGCAAAGTTTTGAAATAAAATAAAAGTTTCTAATTTTATATTTATTTTAAATATCCTTACAAGTGGCATTTGTGAAAAATGGTTGTTTATATGATTCCATTGATAGCAATATTTGAAAAAAAATGGACTTGATTCTTTCGTTTGTGGTAGTGTCATAATTTACCAAATAAGGAAAGATTCTCATTCCCAAGGCTTCAGTTGGATAGAAACTTGGAATCATGCAAGTTGAATAGTATGATGAATGAGAACTTTCAAGCATTGGAAAATTAAGACTTGTTCACATGGATGTGTGAGTCAAGTTAAGGACTAAAGGGATCGAGTACACATTCTTGTGCACTGGTCAAGTCCACCACAAAGCTCGTTAAGACTATTCGTCATGATTTACTAAATTTTAGTAAATATGGTTATACTTACAAGTTTAAGTATAATTCTGAAACATTGGAAAAGTCTCAATGTATGGCAGAACGAATGGGAAGAATCAAATTAGGCAGACAGATAAAAGTTTCTCAAATCTGAAAAGATGGGAGAGTACTTTAGTATCATGTTTTGTGATCATCTTAATGATTAAAGAACCACATCACAATTGGTCTTGTAAGGACATCTTAGTGCATTCTTATGACTAAGAAGAGGAGTCATGAATTGTTGAAATGGTTAAATCAAGAAGATGAGTCATACTTCGTTTCAAAACAAGTCATAAAGTCATACTCCAAGACTATAAGTTGAGTGACATATCTTAAAGAAAGGTTTATAACACTTGTCAAATGTAAGAGTAAAAGTGTCCCACTCTTGTACATTTGAAGTTGGTAAGTTGTGATGTTTTGGATTAAACAAAGACCAACTAAGGCCAATTGTGTGAAGTGTTTGTCTTGATAAAGAATCCGCACTATCTCTTGAATATTTGGCAAGATAGTCTTATATGTCAAGAGGACAGTGGGAGTCTTAAAGATCCTAAAAAGAATTTCAAGAACTAATCAAGAATAAAACCTGAGGTTCTTCACTAGCACACGACTTGAGGTTTATAACCTATCATGTTGACATATTCTGTGCCCATTCCAGTTAAAGTTGGCTTTGCATAGGAGTTCTGAAAGTTCTCAATTGGTTGCATAACAACTTGGAAGCAATGGCAGGCCCTGTACTGCCAGGTGGCAAAAAGTTAAGATTGCATAAGTTCAGTCCATATGAGTTTGGATTTGTCATTATCCTTGTCTTGTGACTATGGTTTTGACGATTCACATGGATAAGAACACATACACCATAAAATCTAAGGGTCATAAGGTTTCTCTCCGATTCATGAAAATGATGGTGAGGAAACACTTCCACCAAGTAGATTTGAAGCAGATGGCAAAAGGTCTAAACAATTGAGACTATGATTACGGCATCCCTTTTCATAGTTCTGAAATTGTTTAGACACACATGCATGCTATCTAAGGAAAGGTGTATGATTTTGATAAAGTTTTATCAAAGCATCTCGTATCAGAAATCTGAACTTAGGTAAGGAAGTCAATAAAGTATTGATTTCTAGAAGTCCAGCTGATTTCTGAGTACATGTCAAAGCTAGTGGGAGCATAAGTGTTATGCTAATAATCATCATGTTAGTGGGAGCATGATAATTATTGTTAGTGTTGCAAGTTAGCAATGTTAATTATAGAAAACAAAAGTTTCAATTCGTGAGGCTGCAGGGATTGAAAAAGTTGTTTTGCTATAATTAAGGGAGAGGATATACTTCATTTCAGTTCTAAAGGCTTAGATTGAGACCTTAATCATCTTTAGTCAAGAATATATATATGAATTTCATGTTGGATTGGTTCAACTTAAGGAAATTCTATATATTGCGTTCTCAAAATTCGATTATGATTACGACATCCCTCTTCATAGTCAAATTTTGAAAACATGGCAAATAAAAATATTGTAGCAAAAGACTGGTCTAGAATCATGTCTTTATGTGAGACATCATGAATCGTGTACCATTTGCTTTGGGTACAGGATCGATTGCATGTGCTATAATATTTGTCATTTCTAAATTTTTCCAAATGCCCAGAGGCATTAAGAAGGGAAAAGGTCTAGAATTGGATATGACTAAAATGATTAAGCAATTGTCGAGGACAATCTGAGGTTTACCAAAGATTGGTTGCTCAGGGACAGTTGGAAGTATAGTGCTAATTTTGGAAGGACCATATTGACATATTCTGAAAAGAGGCATCTCTTATTCAGAAGTGATAGTCAAAAAGAGAATATGGAGTTGTCTCCATAGGTGGAAGTTATCTGTGTAAGATTAGAAAACTTAATGCAAGAAGCATGTCCAAAGCAATGTACTTTGAATATGAGACTTAGTTTCCATGGAGTTGATCTCCATTGGAATACCTTATAATGACTGTTGACAAGTCTTTGTGACTTTGTACATATTTATTACAGGAGGGTCAGTGCATATAAGTTTAAAATCTAAACAGATTTCGATAAATGATAGGAATTTGAAATTCTCACATTTTTCGATAAGGATTTGGGAGTGTGAAATTAGAATCATTGAAATTATGTTCAATTGGTTTATTTCACAAAGTAAGGATCATAGACAAACATAGAGTGCATACTTGGTGTATGGCAAAGTTATTGTTTAAGAAAAACATAGTGTACATGCTTGGAGCATGGGACAACTAGTGTTTTTAATTCAAGTATAAAGTTGATAAAACCGAAACAATGAATAATGAGTAATCAGTATGGTGATAAATAAAAGTGTTTATTTATATTCATAGGGTTTGATACCATATTTGATTCATTTATTCTTGTGTTTCACTTTGCATGTTTTGACTTCCAGAATAACTAAGTCGCTCTTCCTGAATGATTAAGTTATTCAAACCATCCACAGTCGGTCATATGTTGGAAGTAGATATGAATCAAGACTGTCATGGGTTGGTTTGTAGAGGTCCAAGTTGGTGGACAAAGTGGTGCTACAACACTCATGAGTGCTCATAAGTTCTGAGTATTGGATTCAACCCGCGCTCATTTGAATCACTTCATGGATTTTATCACGAGTGATCATGAGACGATAATATCTTATATTCTTCAAACCTAGAGATATGAGTTGTTACTATGAGTTGGTTGTACATTGATTGCACGAAAACGCATTCGGTAACTCGATGTTATAAAACGTGCCTTTGTGTATGATTCAACAAGTAGTAGAACAAGCCATATGATTCGAAGTTTATCCATTCCTTTTACCTTCAGGATAAAAGCTATATATGTGGGCCCCTCGATAAACTCCATAATCTATACTTATTGTAGTTTATTATATGTGTTCGAAATGAATGGAAAAACCTTATCATGAATGATTAATTTCTGTTTATGATGGTAAAATAAAAAGAAATACATTCAACATTTAGAAACTTATTGTTATGCACTTTGCTCAACATACTACAAAGTGTTGTTAATATCGTAAACTATGTAAGTAGTCTTTAACTTATCTGCACTGTTTTAGAAAAGTCATAGAAAAATCATACGAAGTCGAAAACTGAATCCGTAAACTCTGAGAGTTTAGAAAATGTGTCTAGTTTATTCCTAATTTTTATTATGATTTTTAGAAGTCCCTAACTTGTGTGAAAATGTTCATATTCACAGACTGGTCCGAATTCATTTCCGAAATGATAGGCAGTTTTGTAAAAATCACCATAAATTGTAGAAAAAATCTAATGGAGATGTGCAAGTAGTCATTTTAATGGTATGAACCTGAGCTATTTGCATATTAAATATTTTTGAAAGATATTAAGTTTAAGATGGTCAAAACAGTCCATGAATAGGACTCAACTTTTCTGATGAAAGCTGTTGTTTGAATTTAGTTAAGTTTTTGGTATTTTAACTTGTATTCCCCCCCCCCCCCCTAAAACTTGAAGAAAACATGAAAATGTAGGGGTATGAACTCACCTTGAGTTATTCCCTGAGATGAAGGTGGAAGAAGAGAGGTTTCCAAGTCAAGAACAATTGGGAGATACTTGAAGATTTGAAGATCTAGCAACAAATATGACGATGTTTGTGTGAGAAATCCATGACTTGAGTGAAGAGGTGTAAGATAATCAAGTGAGGCATGAAATTACTTACCAAGAGTGTATGAGAAGTTCAAAACTTCCTGGAGAATATCGAAATCTTGCACGGAGGTGGAGAGAGAAAAGTGTGTAGCTTAATGTGTGAATGAAAGAGAGTTAGGAGATGTGAGAAGAATATGGATTCTTTGGTTGTGTGGGGTTTAGTGAAACTTGTTGAGGAAGGTTTAAGGGTACAATGAGTGCATAAGGCTGATGTGAATAGTGACATAAAGCATGAATAGTGACATGGAGTGGGTATGGGAGGTTGCTTGTGTCATAGATTTATGGAAAAGTCAACACTCCTCTTAAAAATCTTATCCAATAGATTTTATTCTTAGACTAAAATTTTCCCTCAAAACTGAATAAATTATGAATATATGGGGTCCTATATGTCGAAATATGACTTTGGGTGAAAATCTCGCGTTAAAATCATGAAAAACGGGCTTAAAATGAAGTCGGGGTCGAAAACCGGGAAGAAAAGGTAAAATTCCGAAGTCTGGGCGAAGGTTCGGTCCTTAGAGGGTTAGAACCGAGGGGAGGGTTCGGTTGATGTATTAGAACCGAGAGGGGGGGTTTCGGTCCGAGCAGTCTCGCATGCGAACCATGGAAGGAGGACCGAAGGTACACTGAACCGAAGGTGAGTTTGGCCCTATAAGAGGAGTTCGGTTCTAAGAGGTTTCGGGTCTAAGAGGTTTCGGTTCCTTAAGTAAGGTTCGGTTCCTAAGAGGTTTCGGCTCCTTAGGAGGGTTCGGCTCCTTAAGAGGGTTCGGCTCCTTAAGAGGGTTCGACTCTTTAAGAGGTTTTGGCTCCTTAAGAGGGTTCGGCTCCTTAAGAGGGTTTGACTCTTTAAAGCTGTTTTTCGCATAAACTTCCGTTTTCGAGCGGTTTTCGACTAAATCAAGGGTCGGGATGCCCCGAGTGACTATAAAAAGTTGAGAGAGATTTTGAGAGAGATTTGGGAGAGATTTCACCTACTTGGAGAGATTTCACATACTTAGAGAGATTTGGGAGAGATTTCACCTACTTTGAGAGATTTCACATACTTAGAGAGATTTGGGAGAGATTTCACATACTTGGAGAGATTTCACATACTTAGAGAGATTTGGGAGAGATTTCACATACTTAGAGAGATTTGGGAGAGATTTCACATACTTGGAGAGATTTCACATACTTAGAGAGATTTGGGAGAGATTTCACCTACTTGGAGAGATTTCACATACTTAGAGAGATTTGGGAGATATTTCACCTACTTGGAGATATTTCACATACTTAGAGAGATTTGGGAGAGATTTCACCTACTTGGAGAGATTTCACATACTTAGAGAGGTTTAGGAGAGATTTCACCTACTTGGAGAGATTTCACATACTTAGAGAGATTTGGGAATAATTTCACATACTTAGAGAGATTTCACATACTTAGAGAGATTTGGGAGAGATTTCACATACTTAGAGAGATTTGGGAGATATTTCACATACTTGGAGAGATTTGGGATAGAGAGAGATAAAGCGAGAGAGATTGAGAGAGACTTTGTTTGTGACTTTTGCGAGTGTTTAACTTCGAAATGCAAGGTTTGTAAACCCCGTTTTGCCTTGTTATGAGCGTCATACGCCCCCGAAGGGTATGTATTAATGTTTTATTGAGTAGTTTCTCCACTTACCCTGAGTAGGGTTTAGATTTACCGAACACGTGAAGACTCAAAGTGATACTTTGCATTAAGATAGTGTGTTGTACAATAGTAACATAATGTATACCCTAATATGAAAGGTTAATTGAGTTGACCGGTTTGACTTGTTGACTTTATTTGACTTTGACTTGACCAGAAATTGACGGTTGTCACACCATGGATACAGTGAGAAAACTCACCTTGCAGTCTGAAAGAATATCTACACCAATCAGTGCTCTAAAAGCTATCTCTACAGGTCACCTATACAATTAACAGGAACCCAAATCTCAAACTATAAATCAAATTACCCAAAATGCCCTTAGGTCAAACTTGGTCAACCCTGGTCAAAGTTAAAGTCAACGATCAAGGTCAAAAAGTCAATATTTCTTCCCAGCGGAGTGCACCCTGCGTACCAAGAGAGTACACCCATCGTACTCTGATGTTAACCAAAGGCGGGGCTGACCGCGTACGCGCAACGTACCACCAGGTACGCCCAACGTACGCAGCCCAGTCCCAAAACTACATTAAGATCTTATTCCATTAAGCACTTACGTCCAAAACTCATATCCAAGCCCAAACTGATGTCCTAAGTCATAAAGGTTCCAACTTTATGACTTTGCATGGCTATAAGGTGTTTAATGTCCAAAACCCTAAGTTCCTAACCCAATAAGGCATCACAACTCTTGTATGGAAGGGATAGAAGGGCCAATATCACATTCTTTGGTCAATATCTTAGGATTGCTTTTTTTTCTAGTAATATGCTATATAGGTATCATGGGATCGACTATAAAGGAATAAGACCAGGTCAATAACATGTGTTCAAAGCCTTGTGAATGTTGAAGACTATCGAGAAAACCGGATCAAGCATAGATGAAGGAAGATCCATAGAATATCAGATTATTTGCTATTATCACTATGTATAAAAGCCTAGCTGATCATTATACACGAACACATTCTCACTTCTACTCTCACCTTTATTCTCTCGACACTTGATCATTTTTGTACTTACATCACGATCAACTACCAATTGTAATCACATTTTTATTAATATTAAGTTCTAAGGCATGTGATTTCATCACCTCCCGATGTTTTATGTCAGAGATCCAAAAACGATTAAGGGCTTTCCTTGTATATTATTGAGTTCTTGCACTTGATTTTAATTAATTACTGTTTTTTGATCGATTACAATATTTTCTCATATTTACTTGATTGTTTATCTGATTTCATTGTCAAAATTATCAAAATATTTTGTGGTATCTTGGTATATTTTTTAATATATTAAGAATAATTGTCTTTATTCATCCCTCTTTCAACTTTAAAACTATTTTTGTCTCAAACATTTCAAATACACTTATTTGCTCTTTGCAACATATCAACTCTATTAAACAGTTTTCCAGATATTATAGTTTTCTTGTGATGATCTTGGGCACAACCAAGATCTTCAGCATATTTCAAGATTTCAAACACTTTAATTTTATATATTTTATTTTAAACATCACACCATACTTACTATAAAATTAGCTTATTAATTTTTGACCAAAATAATAGTACATTGGAGATTGAAAAAGACAATGTTAAAATATAAGTAATAATTAAATATAAAACTTCACAACAACTATTAGTTAATATAATTCAGTATAAATATAATAACTTAAACCTTATAATATAAGATATTATTCGTTAAAACTTAAAAGATTTTATTTACTACTAGTTTATAACCCGTGGGAATCAAGGTTATAAAATTAATTAAACTTTTATAATAAAAATTTATAATTATTAATCAATTATTTTAAATAAGTCATTTTAAATAAGTTATTAATTAAGAGATATATCAGATTTTTAAAGTTATTATAACTTCAAATTTAATATATAATTAGAAAATATAAATTTGAATTATAAAACGAGTTCTCTAATATATCTACATGACACATGACATAATATTAATGAGGAGTTGTATTAGAGTGACACTTGGCAAAAGGAGATTAAAACTATTCATTTATTAGAATACTAGTTTATAACCCGTGAGAACCACGGTTATAAAATTAATTAAGCTTTTATATTAAAAAATCAAAATTAGTAATCACTTATTTAAATAAATTAAATAAATACGTTTATTTAAATTATTAATCAATTTTTTTAGGTATATAAAATTATAGTCGTTTATTTAAATAAATACATAAAGTTATATCAGCATATAATATGTATTAATTTTATTTTGTTTTTTAATCTAATGTTATTAATTTACTGGTGCGTTTACTTATCATCAATGTGCAACCGACCAGCAAATAACAACTCACACGTCTCGGTTTCAAGAATATACAATGTTATCGTCTCACTAATCACCCGTGATAACCCATGAAGTGATTCAAGTGAGCGTGGGTTTAATCCAATACTTTAATCTTATCAAAGCACTCATGAACTCTGCAGCAAACTTGTGCTATGTCTAAACACTTTAGACAATCTACAGACAAATTCATGACAGTCTTCCTTCATACCTACTTCCAACGTATGACCGACTATGGAGGTTCGAATAACCCAGTTATTCTGGAAGTCAAAACATGCAAAGTGAAACGCAATAATAATATTAATCCTATATGGCCCCAAAACTTTTGAGCGTAAATAAAAATACTTTTATTTAAACACCATATTGATTACTCATTATTCATTGCTTACTGTTTCAGAAAATCAACTTATTACTCGAATTATAACCATAATTGTCCCATGCTCCAAGCATGCACACTTTGGTTTCCTATGGTCCATACTTTGTGAAATAGATCAATTGAAAAACTTTTCCAATGAAGCTCATTTCACAATCCCCAATCCTTATTATTAGTATAAGAATACCAAATTCTTGCCAATTTTAGAATATGTCAGATTCTAACATTTTATGCAATGATTCTTTCGTAATGTCATAGCACAAAAGTCACCAAGACCCGGCTAATGAAATTACAAGGTATTCTATCGGAAATTGTTACAAGACAATTCCATAGACGTGAAGTCTCACATTCAAAGTACATTCCTTTGAACATCCTTCTCGCATAAAAGTTTCTAATCTAGACATATTTCTTAATATCCAACTCCCACTAATGGAAACATTTCCATATTTGCCATATGACAACTCATTCTTAATAGAATCTTATCTATTCATAATAATGTCAATATAGTTCATCCAGTACTATACTTCCAACTACTCACAAGCGACAAATCCTCAGTGAACCTCAAATCGTCCTTTGATAGTTGTTTAATTATTTTAGTCAAAACCGATTCTAGTCCTTTTTCCCTCTTAATGCCCTAGGCATTTGGAAAATTTTAGAATGGTCAAATATTATAGCATATGCAATCGATCCTATACCCGAAGCGTATTGGACACGATGCATAATGTCTCACATAAAGACGTGATACTTTATCAGCCTTCTGCCATAATATTTTATGTGTCCTGTTCCTACAATTCGAACTATGAAGAGGGATGCCGTAATCATAATCGAACTTTGAGAATGCACTATTTATCCTTGACTAAATTTATTAACGTTTCTCGATCTAAGCTTTAGAATTTTGAAACGAAGTATAATATTCTCTCCCTTAATTATAGCAAAACAACTTTTCAACCATTGCAACTTTGCAAAGTGAATCTTTGTTTTCTATAATTAATATTGCTAACTTGCAATACTTACCATAATGATCATGCTCCCACTAACATGATGATTATTTTCTTACCAGCATAACACTTATGCTCCCACTAGCTTTGACATGTATTCAGAAAACAATTGAACTTCCAGAAAACAATGCTTATTGAGTTCCTTAAGTTCATATTTCTAATACCTAATGCTTTGATAAGCCTTTATCTAAGCTTTGTAAGATTATACACCTTTGCCTTAGATAGCTCACATGTGTGTCTAAAGAAATTCAGAACTTATGTTACTAAGTCCCAAATGTTCAGACTAATTGCCAAATCTCACAATTCGAACTATAAAGAAGGATGCCGTAATCATAATCGAATTTGAGAATACAATTTTCACAATTGCAATCTTCTTAAAATCTCTCTTAGTGAAAGCATTTCCTTACAATCATTTTCATGAAGGAGGGAAACCTCATGACACTTAGATTTTAAAGTGTATGTGTTCCTATCCATGTGAATTTGCCAAAACCAAAGTTTGAGACAAATCCAAACTCAAATGGACCGAACGTGCTCAATCTCGATTTCTTGCCTCATGGTAACATGAATGCCCACCATGTCTTCCAAGCAACTCACCCTTTCATATCAATGTACTTTCCATTGATCAAGGTGCTTTGTCTTTATGCATTCAAATGAGAACTCATAGAACTCACATGCATAATTAACTCAACTGGAATGGCATAGAAAAAGAGTATGTCATCCACGATAGGCTTTACACCTCAAGTCGTGTGCTAGTGTTGATCAACTAGGTTTATTCTTGATTTGTTCTTGAAACTTTTCAAGGCCATTAAGACTCCCACTGACTCCTTGACATATAAGATTCTCTTGTCAAGAAACATTTCTTGACAAACAAATATTCAAGAGTTAGTGCAACCTTTTGTCAAGTTTAACACTTCACACAATTGGTCCTGGTTGGTCTTTGTCTTATCCAAGACATCACAACTTACCAATTTTAAATGTGCAAGAATAAGAAAACTTTTCCAAATTCCACATTTGTCGAGTGTTATAAACCTACTTAAGACTTGTCACTCATGTCAGAATCTTGACTCTAAGACTTGATATTGGAACGAAGTATGATTGACTTCTTGATTTTAACCATTTCTACAATTCTCGATTCCTCTTCTTAGACATACAAATGCATTAAGACTCACTTGGAGGATCAATTGAGATATGGTTCTTAATCATTAAGAATTATCATAAAACACAATAAAAGGTACTCTCCCTTCTTCTTAGAACAGAAAAACTTTTATCTTTCTGCCTACTTGATTCTTCTTATTCGTTCTGCTATTGATTGAAACTCTTTCAATCAACTCAGAATTATACTTAATCTTATAAGTATAACCATATTTACTAAACTTTAGTAAATCACGACGAATATCTTTATCACTCTTATGGTGTACTTGATCAACGCACAACCTAGCGATCTCCTAGTCCTTCTCTTGACACTTTGCCAAAGAATTAGTCTAATTTCCAAATATGAAGTTTCTCATCCATCACGCAACCAAGTTGCATGACTCCAAGTTTCTGTCCAACTGAAACTTGGGCGATGAGAATCTCTCCCTATTTGGTAAATTCTCGACATTTCCACAAATAACACAATTAAGAATCAAATCCATTATTGCTAATAGAAGAAACATTCAAACATCAATTTTTCATACATGCCATAGCAAGGATAAATAAATAAGACAAAAACAAATTTTATTTTATTGCGGAAAAACTTTGTCCTTACAATGCAATTCAACTGAAAAACTATGCTATTACATATTTCTTAGAAATCTACCCTAACTCTAAAGTAGCAGCTCAAAAATCCGATCTTTGAATCTTTGCGATCGAAATCCATCTCTTCGTGATCAGATTCAGCACGCTTCTTCCATAAGTTTCCTTTCTTTTCTTCGATTCTGCAAAACATCAAAATGTAATCTTATCACATCATGTATTAAGAACCAAAAATAGGAACTTATAGATTTAGTTAATGGATTTTACTTGAAGTAGAGCCATACGTCTTGACTCTCCCATCTCTTAGATCTCTCAGGTAAACATGGCAACTTCGTCTCCAATGCCCCTTATCTTGGCAATAGAAGCAGATGGACTCTTTTGGAATGGCACAAGGAACTATCTCAGAATTTACCTTTTTTGGATTTCCAATGTCACCATTTTCAATGTCCATTGAAGTTTGGGAGTTTGATTTGCCAGACAAATTTGCTCGATCAGCACGCCAAATCATTTCTGATTCAGCAGCTATAAGCAAATAGGTCAAATCAATGAGGGTCACGTCATGGTCCATCATATAGTACTCTCTAACGAACTCACTATATGATTCAGGAAGTGACTGAAGAACCCAGTCAACAACCAACATTTCTGAGATATCGACACCCATCATCCTTAACCTATCAATGTGTGACTTCATCTCTAAGATGTGTGCACACACAGGTTTCCCATCTTCGTGTTTACTTGCCAAAAGGGCTTGAGTGAGCTTAAACTTTTCAAGCCTTTGAACTTGTGGGTTAGGGAGAATAATTGGAGGAGGTGGAGGAAGTGAAGCATGACTCTCATTTCCTTGATCGTATCGTGGAACGTCATCTTCATTTGGAAAGCTTGTTCCAAGGGACTTGGGAAGACCATTGTAAGATTTAGACATCTACAAAACGGGAGAAAAATCAAGTTAGTTGATAAAATTCCTTGATGTAACACCCAAATGAAACATTAAGGCTAGGATCCAACACAATACTCTACAACCTAGAAGAGGGATGCTGTAATCTAGTTGCAGAATATTTGAAGGTAGGTAAATGACGATTTACCAATTCCCACCATGAAAAACGAAAAAAAAAATTAAGTTTTAAATGAATTGAAACTCCTAGATCTTTTGAGATTCATTGAACTTTTCAATGGCATGTTTAAGCTCGATTATGCCCTTCAAGTTTGCGACTGGGATGCCGAGGATCACAAGCAAGGTGTGAATAACCATGCGGATCTACGTGGTGTACCCAATTGCTACTATCACCTAATCAATGTGCCGGTTAGCCACACACGCTCCATTGATCTATGATAAACATCGAGCCACCCTTCGCCACCAATGTCAATCCCAAATTAGTGTGCCGGTTAACCACACACGCTCCACTAACGTTTCGACAAGGGTACAAAGTGTAATTCCATGGATTAGCATACAATTCCACATTTTTCCTAAAGTAACTATGATTTGGGAATTTGTAAAAGCATGTAGTTACTTTGTACTTCATTATACTTATAATGGAAGGTTTTGTCCTATCCTACCCGTTCGGCTAACGACCCTCCACTAGTCAAGAGTGCGGTGGGTAAGAGTGAATACCCATTCAATCGCCATTTTATAGGCAATTTCCTTAAAGACCCCTTATAGACCAGCTTCGTGAATGAGGCCTACTAACGGTAAGACTGACTGTTTACTTATATATATATATATATATATATATATATATATATAATATTAGACTTTTAATGTTACATATATATAGTATAGGGTGTATTTTACACTTTTTAAATACTAGGTGGTTCAATTTAATAAATTATACTTTTAATTTAATCAAATGTAAACCAAAACTTTATGAAATTATTAAATCTCTTTTAATTATACACTTTAATTAATTAATAAAACCATAAGGGTGTAATTTGAACTTTTTAAAAAATACGAGGGTTTTAGAATTTAACATTTCAAAATTAAACTTTTAATTAACTTTTAAATTCCAAAACTTGAGGGCAAGTTTTGAAACATTTCAAAACATTAGAGTTTAGAATTTAAATATTTCAAAATTAAACTTTTAATCAAAATTTTAAATTCCAAAACTTGAGGGCAAGTTTTGAAACCTTTCAAAACATTAGGGTTTAACTATTTAAATTTCAAAAACAAAACTTTTAAGTTCAAATTTAAACTATAAAACCTAAAGGGGAAAATTGAAACTTTATCAAACTTACTAGGTCAAATATTTACTAATAATAATCCTATATTATGCATATTTAACAAAATCCATCAATTTTGACAAGGATAATCATTCCAAACATAAAAAATCAATTTTAGGCAATAAAAACGAGTTTTGGCAATTATCCTCAACAAAATCTGGTGGAAAAATCGAAAAATCCGGCAACAGATCCTTGGACTCGTCGAGTCCACACTGGAACTCGTCGAGTAGGACCTACTCGTCGAGTCCATGAATGGACTCGGCGAGTCTGGCAGTCAGAACCCAGAAAATTCGATTTTTCAAGCAATTTTCGATCAAATAAGCATCAAATTCACTAACAAACAACCCTATGCTCTAATACCACTGATGGGTTTCGAGCAATACATCATTCCTATGGTGTACATGCAAACCCTAATAGCTTTGGATCTACTTTGTCTAATGAACATGCAATTGATAATCCAAAGCCATAAACCCTAGATCTAATAAACTATAACTGAAATTAAGGTTTAGATCTTACCTTTGATTGTTATATAGCAATAACAATCAATCCTTGGCTTCAGAAAGCTTAGTGCCTCAAGTGTTGCACCTCTAATGGAGTCACAAACACCACTAAGCAACTTGGATGAAGAGGGAGGAGAGAGGAGCCACCAAAAACGGCTGTAAACCCTAAAGGAAGTGTTCACCACGTTTTTGGGGCTTAAGAGTCCTTTATATACATGTAGGCTATTAGGGTTTTCAACTAGGAAACCCTAATCTGACTGTTTAGGCCTTAAGCAATCCAATGGACCAATCCAAAAGGCCCTTGGACGATTTCTTTATGGACCTCCATATAGAATTCGTCCATTGCCATCTAATGGATCCTAAGCCCAACTTTGTAACTATCTTATAATTACAATATCAGTCCCCTTAATTTAATTAATCTCTTTTAGTCACAAAATTAATTCTTAATTAATTCTTAACTAATATTAATTAAACAATATGATTTCTCTTTTAATATATTATTCTTATAATATATTAATAAATCATAATTAAACCCTTCTCTCCTTAATTCATCATACATATTGCTATGGTGAAGGCAACCCAAAAGGACCATGCTCATAATCGGGTCAAGTACATACCAAAATAGTTATGGACTTGGACACTAATCCAACAATAAAATTATAATCGTTTATTTAAATAAATACATAAAGTTATATCACCATATAATATGTATTAATTTTATTTTGTTTTTTAATCTAATGTTATTAATTTAATATAATTAGAGTGAAAATTTTTAAAATTTGAAATTTAAAGTGGAGAATCAATTATTAATTTAATGTAATTAGAGTAAGAAAATTTAAATTTTGAAATTTGAAATTCATAATTAATAGGTTGACAAGTGACATGATATGTAACATATAGTATTAATGGCAAGCTCTAATAGTTTGACACTTGTCAATATGAGAATAAACCTATTCATTTATTAGAATAAGGATATTTTAAATAAGTCATTTTAAATAAATTATCAATTAAGAGATATATCAGATTTTTAAAGTTATTATAACTTCAAATTTAATATATAATTAGAAAATATAAATTTGAATTATAAAACGAGTTCTCTAATATATCTACATGACACATGACATAATATTAATGAGGAGTTGTATTAGAGTGACACTTGGCAAAAGGAGATTAAAACTATTCATTTATTAGAATACTAGTTTATAACCCGTGAGAACCACGGTTATAAAATTAATTAAGCTTTTATATTAAAAAATCAAAATTAGTAATCACTTATTTAAATAAATTAAATAAATACGTTTATTTAAATTATTAATCAATTTTTTTAGGTATATAAAATTATAGTCGTTTATTTAAATAAATACATAAAGTTATATCACCATATAATATGTATTAATTTTATTTTGTTTTTTATTCTAATGTTATTAATTTAATATAATTAGAGTGAAAAATTTTAAAATTTAAAATTTAAAATGGAGAATCAATTATTAATTTAATGTAATTAGAGTAAGAAAATTTAAATTTTGAAATTTGAAATTCATAATTAATAGGTTGACAAGTGACATGATATGTAACATATAGTATTAATGGGAAATTCTAATAGTTTGACACTTGTCAAATATGAAAATAAACCTATTCATTTATTAGAATAAGGATGAGGATTTGGTGGTTTGTTTTTCAAAGAAAATATCCATTATTGTCCTAGTCGACGCATTAATCATAAAATGTATTTGAAATAAATATGTAACCGAAACAATAATTATACTAGTCTCTATATCAAATAAAAAATGTATTTCCAGGAGGTAACTAATGCGATGACAAGTATTGTCTATAGTATTCTTTAATAGTATCCTTAAGATATCACACATAAAATTAGTGGTGTGTCCATAAGAAATAATCTTTTATTTACCATGTCTTTTGTGAAAAAAAAATTATGTTTATTATTTATAATTTTCTTGACTAATTCTATTTAACTGTATATTGTGTTCAATTAAACCTATTTATTTATAAATTATTCCCTGAACGGTTTTAGAACAATTTAGAAAATTAAATAATTACATTCTATATATATTTATTACTAATATATAACTCATACTATTTTTTATAAAATCAAGTATATAAAATGTTTTTTTCTTCGATTTAATATATATATATATATATATATATATATATATATATATATTGATTATTTAAATTTACTAATTTTATAAAGATGCTGAGTATTATACAAGGTGTGTACTGTGGGAAAAAAAAAAAAAAACAGAAATTATAAAATACGAAGGTAATTCTGTCCTGCTAAATTTATTTAAAAAGTAGGACCCACGTAGCTTACATTTGCTTTCGGGCTTTGTTTTTTGGATTTCAGTGGGTGTTTGTGTTTGCCTTACAATAGAAACCCTTTTCGGCTCCATGTGAATTGACCTTTTTACCCATAACATGCTTCACATTTATTTACCCTTTGCTGTCCATCCTATCTTCTCTTCTCCTCTTCTACCCACCTTCCCTAATCATTCAATCATTTATTTTCTATTTTATTTTATTTTATTTCATTTCATTTCTTGTATTTTCACAAACTTACCATTCATTTTTAATTTATTATACAAACATAAAATGCATAGGAGAGTGATATTTACTTTATTATAAGATAATATAATATTTTTATCAAACATTTTTATAGTAGATTGCAAGACCAATCTTATAAAAATTTTCCACTAGTCCTTCATTAATCTCCAAGTAGTTTTTATGTTTTATATGACCGCCTAGGTGATTAATCCATGCTTATACAATTACAAAAAGTTTAAGAATCGATGAATTTTTAGCACACTGAAGCCATTATATATATCTCAATATAAACTATTTGATGAACGATTAATATTTTATTAGTCATATTAAAATATTTTGTTATGATATTAGTTAAATTTACTAATTTGCTATGAAATTAGACATTTAATTTTTTAAAATTTATCTGATTTATAATTTAGTTGTCCGACCAGTCGCTGATTAATCTCCAGTTTATCCCTAATCGCTAGTTGACCAACTTAATACCGACTAACGACTGTGACAACCTTAATTATGACTGATTTGTTTATTTTAAAAACATACTTCACTTAGATTGTTTATGATTTACAAGAAATCATTCAATTTCCTAATTTTCTATCTCATAACTATAATTAACCGGTGCTATAATAAGTTAATAATGTCGGAACCAATGCTAAAAATATAGGCTATTGAGTATTAATAAAGTGATATTTTTCTCATATTGTCAAAACAATTTCCATTGTGTATAACTTAATTAGACGTGAAATTACCTTTTTACATTTGTCTTTAACTAGATTGATGCTTTTTGGTTTTCTTCTTGCTAATTTTGTGTTTTCCATGTGTATTTTCCAACAAGGGTCCAATACACTTTTTAAATATGTTATATATTCTTAATATAAAAGATGAGACTCAACAACGTGAACAGATCGCCTAACATTACATAAAGAGGTGTATACCAAAATTAGTAAATTTATTTGAATGATACTGCCTAACGATCTCTTGTTTCTATACCATGGCATATCGTCATACATGTGAAAAAGACGATAATTCCGTGTATAATACACTTACCTCTATATGATGTCAATATCATTTAACATAACAAATTTGTACCATTTTTAGACACCAACAACAACAACAATAGATTCCGGGAATCTCATTAAGAGGGTAGTAGGAGGTAGATGTTGATACTCGTGTCTCTATAAAAAGTAGAACTGTATTATTTAACATGATTATAATTATAATTAAGAATGAAAGTAATTTTTTAGAAAATATGTTAAATTTTTAAATAACTATAGACCAATTAACCTGTAAAAAAATAATTATAAATTGGAATGAAAGTAATATTTTAGAGACGTTATAAATATTTTCTGAACCTTTAAATGTACAAAACATGATATGTTTATAAATATGCACTAATATTTTAGTAAGATCATGCATCCTTCTCTTATTAGTAAAAAGTTGAGTTGTATTTTGATAATTTATCTTTCTTGAAAGTGAGAATGCTTAGTAATAAGGTTTGCCGTTTTTTATTCAAAGAACATAATTCATAAATAATCATTAGCAATGTTTTTATGTGTACATTAAATCTTTTAAACCTACAAAAATTAATAATAAGTAATAACCTAAAGTTGAATTTATATTGCAATTCATATAATATTAGGCGATAAATATTTTTTAAATTAACGAAAACGTAACAATAGTTTAAAAATAAGTGGAATCATGATCTACCACGCGATACATGCTGGTTTAAATTCCGCCCACCAGTAATGGCATTTTTTCAGTATTCAAATTCTCAAATTCAAATGAATATTTTATAAGACTTTATTTTATAAAAAATTGAAATGAATAACAAAAGAAAACTCTGGTAGAAATTACTTTAAATGGATTTAATAGTAATACACGTCGGGTTAAATCATATAAACATATTTTAATAATTAAAATATTAAAGAAAATCAAAGAAATTAGAAAACCACATATCGTTTATAGTACATTCAAATTTTTTTTTACAAATTATACAACTTTTTATTTTTATTATATTTAGTTTTTTTTGGAACCATTAAATATAAATTACTCATAATCTACTTCTAATTTCATCCAATACAACACCTGAATAAAATATATAAATTTTTTAGTTTAACAAAAAAAAAAAGTAAACGGTAATTATTTAAACCGATTCAATATTTTTATTTGGTAATTTATTTATTATTAGTTAAAGTAATATAATTAATAACTAGGTGTAAACATGTATCTGAAAATATAAAATTTAATGACTCATTTATTTAGTTCAAAAAGTAAGAATTAATAACAAGAATAATAATGGAAAAGGAGCTTAAATTTTATTTTAACAACTTGCCAACGGGGAGTGTGGTGCTTGTGCAACCACGTAAGGGAATCGGGTCCTACATAGACGGTGACTTAGTTGGCTTTGACATTTTTATTTTACAAATTAAAGGTGTAAAATGAATTAATGATCGATGTAGATTATTTTTTACGTAATTGACTATAATTATATCATAATTGTATAAATATATTATTGTTTTTAATCTTATATGATATTAAGTTCTACCTTTATAAATATTTTTATTTTATTAAATTTACAGATCATCATATACCATACATGTGAGATACCCCTTTATATCCACTACATGTTTTTTTTGTTTTTTTTTTTTTTTTAATCTTATATCACCAAACGAACCTTAAAGTTTATTGGCATGAGTTCAGTGTTCGATGAAAATATTTTGTGATAATGTAATGTGGTTGTAATGAAAGATTAAAACAAGGTCATTTTGTTTAATCTATATTTTATGTGTGAATTCGTGTTTTGCTAGGAGCTACAAAATAAAAGATTCTGGTTTCGTATCAATGTATAATATAAGGTTATTTATTATTTTTGTTATAGTAGGACCATAGATATAATTCTTTGATTGGGCATTTGGTTAAATTCTACAAATATTTATTTATAAGGTAATGTGTGGTATGCATTAACAGAAGAGGTAATGAAACAGAACATCACGAACAAACGATAAAAACTTATTTGAGAAATGATAAAAATTACTTGGTTGCCATAAGGAATATGAAATTTAACATTGCTCATAAAATGATAATCCTTCTCCTGATCTGATTTTTAATTTCACGGGGAGAGGTGTTTTTTTCACTCATTTTGTGAATAGAATGATATATATTTAAAATCTTATATATTATATATATATATATATATATATATATATATATATATATATATATATATATATATATATATATATATATATATATATATGAAAAGTTCAATAAAAAAACATTATTAATCAAGGAACCAATCTAAAACGTCAGAATTTAAATCGATCAACGGTAAAAAGAATGGTTGTGGACTTTTACAAGTGACACATATACACTAGATTATAACAAAACCTATTTTTTTCATTTAATTTTATTTAGGTCATGTTTTTTATTGAAATAAAAACCAAATATATCCTTGTTCATGATTTTTCATCATCTTTCCATAGAGATCTATTTTGATATACAAAAAAAAATGAATTGTTTTTAAAAAAACTCACTTCATTTTTTGTTTTTTGAAAAGTTAAGGCCTATTTTTTATTGAATTTTTTTAATAAATATATCAAAATACATATTTTTTGGCAATCTTTAAACTTAAATTCATATTGATGTAAAAAAAAAACAAAATTTTAGTACAGATTCACATTGTTAATTTGATCAGATTCACATTGTGAATCTGCAAATGTGAATATGATCAGATCCATAATGTGAATAGTAATAAGTCAGATTCACATTGTAAATATTAAAATTGAAATATTTGCAGTTTAGATTCACAATGTGAGTCTGAACTAATCGAATTTTTTTTTTTGTTTTTTTTACTGATGATGATGTTGACTAGTAGATGACAAAAAATTGAGATTTTTGATATAATTAGCTTTTTTTGGATAAAAATAAACTTAAATATTGAAAAAAACAACAAAACGAAGTGAGTTTTTTCAAAAAAAAAAAGTTTGTTTTTCATATATCGACATAGATCTTTATGGAAAAATGACGAAATATCATAAACAACTATTTAGTTTTTTTTTTGGCTAAAAAACGTGGCTCAAAAAAAATTTAAACGAAAAAAATATGTGAGTTGTTTGGTAAAGAGGTGGATTTTATGGTATAATCTGGTGTATGTGCGTTTAAAGTATACATCAATTTCCTTGACTGTTGATCGTTTTAAATTTCGACGCTCACGATTGTTCCTTATTAACAATGGTTCAGAACGAGTCAGAAAAAAGGGTTTTATAGGTGTATATATATATATATATATATATATATATATATATATATATATATATATATATATATATATATACGGTGAGGTTTAATGGAGAACCATTATTAACAATTAACCAACGAACCAATCGTGAGCGTCGGAAATCATAATGATCAACGGCTAAAGGATTGGATGTACATTTGTAAATTAGACGCACATACACTGGATTATATCAAAAAAACTCATCATTTACCAAAAACCCACCTCTTTTTTTGTTAAAAAAATTTTAAGCAATGTTTTTTATTGAAAAAAAAACAAATATAACGTTGTTCACGATTTTTTGTACTCTTTCCATAGAGATCCATGTTGATATATAAAAAACATTGTTTTTGAAAAAAAAACACTTCGTTTTGTTGTTGTTTTTTTAATATTTTTTATCTAAAAAAAATAACTATACCAAAAATCTCAATTTTTTTGTCATCTATTAATTGAAATCAACATCGATTAAAAAAACAAAGAAAAACCTCGACCAGTTCTATAACATTCACAATGTGAATCTGACTTACTATTTCAACTCTCTGATCATTCACAAATTAATTAATGAAATTTACATATGAGTCTAAATATATTTTCATGTAATTTTATAATATTTTAACGTTTTGATTACTTATAAACTAGTTTTGTAAAATCAACAAATGGATTTATTCACATTGTAAATATAAACTGTATATAATTTAGTTTTCAGAATTCACAATGTGAATCTGACTTACTATTTTTCACACTATGAATAAAATAAAGATCTTGAGATTCAACATCAGCCACATAGTTCACATCTACCGCTCTAACCCTCAGGCGTACCGGCGCGATCAGTCAGTTATAATCATAAATGATTATGTAGCGCCGCCCGTTCCTTTCACCTCAGTCGCCTTAGCCACCACCACAACCGTCACCCCCACCACCACTACCACAACCTCTACCACCAGCTGACCCACCACTGCCACCTCCGTCACTTATACCATCACCACCTCTTCTTCCACCAACCGTTATAATCATATATGATTACTCAATCTGTAAACAGACATATATGTATAATTATTTGTAATTAGACATATACGTATAAACATGTATAATCATATATTATTATACCTCACTACCATATAATCATTTATAATTAGGCATACTCCGCTACTACCGGTACGTTGGAGCGTTAGAGCGACAAATGAGAAATATTTGGCTGAGGTTGAATCTCAAGATCTTTATTTTCTTTTTTTTGAATCTCAAGTGAACTGTCCCCTATATAGGTGGAATAATTTAGTCCGGTGTTACCCTTCCTCCTTTGAGGTCGAGGGTTCAAGTCCCATTGTGGACATAGGTGGAATAATTTATGAGTAGTTTAATATATTTGCCGTTTGAAAAAAAGGAAGCAAAGCAGATAATTACCAAAACTATAAGAACACAAGACACAAAATTTATGTGGTTCGGTCAAGGTGACCTACGTCCACAGGCAGCAGGGGAGTATTCTTTATTTCTGAGCTCTCAAACAAAGGTTACAAGTACAATTTCACAGAGATTCGCCTAACACTCTAGAATTCAAGATACAAAATGACCTAGCATTCATCCCTATTTATACTTGCGGGATCAGACTTAAAACCCTAATGGGCCAAACCCATTGGCCCATAGGCCCACGAAAGGTTTCAACCAATCATATTCCGCCATGCAACATCTTGTGGAACATTCTTCCATGTCATACAACCCATGAGCATCAGCAACAGACATGATGGAGCACCTTGTGCCATAGTGGAGCATCATGATGTACAAGTGGCGCATCATGAGCACTAATGGCCCAACATACATCATGATGACACAACATAGTGTAATCCTTGAGCAATACTAACTTCTGAGCATCCTTGAACAATCTTGAGCATCATAGAGGACTTCATAGCATACTTGGCTCATCAGGGACCAAGATGGTCCATCTTGCGCCACGATGGCGCAACAGGTGTATGGATGGCGCAACAAGCTTCAAGTGTGGCACAAGAACTTCTAGGTTGGAGCAACATCACCATTTTTCCGTAACAGTAACATGCATGGCGCAACAAGGCCATGTGTAACACTCCAAATCAGGTATGACCTTGTAGCGTTTGAAGTATTTCAAATATAACATAAGAAGCCCTTAAGTACGCTGGGCGTACTTATGAGTAAGCTTAGCGTACTTGGCAAGGAGGATCGCGGAAGGGCAGCACGTACGCTGGGCGTACCAGGAGTACGCTGGACGTACGTGCCGGATGTCCAAACCCTAAATTCCAGACTTAAGACCTATATAAACACCCTTAACTCATTTGAGCCTCACCCTAAACATCCTCCTTCACCTTCAAACGTCTCTGAAAACCCTAATACCATTTGTGAGTGCATTTTGAGCCTTAAGAGTGTATTTGTGGTCCTTATAGTGTTCATTCAAGAAGGAGAAGTTGTCAAGGAAGCTTGGAGTGTCATTTGGCTTCAAGAATCTGCATATAGTCGACCTTGAGGAGCTTCTGGAGGTATAAAGCTTGGACCTTTCCATATTAATCTCTAGATCTATCTAGGGTTTTCTAGTTTTGTCCCCTTTGTTGATTTTGGATCTCCTCTTGTGAGTTGAGCAACTCCAAAGGATGGAAATGACAGATCTAAGGTTCTTTGGTCCGTTTGCAACATAAAAATGGAGTCTTGGTGGGTGTTTTGACTTCATGCATGGGTTAAGAACCTTAAAAAGGTCTTAATGGGGGTGTTGGGAACATATGAGACATGCAAAGGCATAAAGTTGCCAACTTTATGCCTTAGGTCGTCTTAATAAGCTTAGAACTGACTTTTGAACGTTAGGGAATCGAGTATTAAGCACTTAATGGAGAAAGTGCTTAATTTGTTAGTATGTTAGGCGTAACCTAGCGTACGCTGCACGTAAGTCCCAGAGACCCAGTACGCTGCGCGTACCAGGGTGGTACGCTAAGCGTACGTACCACAGATGTGCTTGGATCTGTTTTGGGCCTTTGAGCTGTTGGGCCCCATTTGGTTATTGGACTTTGTTGCATTTTGGGAATAGTGGGCCATTTTATCTGTTTTGGCCCATTGATGTAATGGTAGGGCCTTATTGGGCCAAGAGGCCCATTAATGATTTTTGGACATGGACTTGGGCCCATTAACAAAGAAAGGATATTTGGGCCTTTATGGAAGGACTTGGGTTTTGGGTTTCCCTTGATCATGTGATGCCCTAACATTGGTTAATATTATTATTCAGCACGGGAGGTGACAGACAGTTAGGAGGGCAGTTTCAGATTCTTCGAACAGAGGTGAGTCTTCTCACCATACCAATGGGTCTAAGGCACCAAGCCCGGTGTAACACCCCGCTTAATAAATAAATAAATAAATAAATTAATAAATATAATTCCCGGATTAATTGGTGAAGAATTTTGATTGCTGAGGGCTGTTTCGTAAATTACAGAGTTGATTTGAGAAGAATCTTAGAAGCGGGGGTATGTTTGGTAATTATTAGGACTTATTATGAAAAAGAATTATGGAATTAGGGGCAAAAGGATAAATATTGGATTTAATTTGTAAAGGATTTCAATGTCAAGGGCTGAAAGGGTAAAATTAGGACCCACTTTGAAAGTAAAGGGGAGGGGAGGGGCCAAAGGTGGCATCATGGAAGAAAGATTGAAGGGGTGACGTGTATATAGTATTACCCTCAACCCTAACCCTAGCAAGTGATAGCAGCTGCCAACCTCGTTTCCCACCGGCGCCACCCTCCATTCCGATCAAATCCCAGCCGCCACCATCCTTTCTCCGCCAAGTCCAGCCTCCATGCGTGAAGACTGCTGCCACCACCCCCCTCCGTTCGCTGTTCCGACCAGTCAGGGGCCCGTTGCCGCCGCTCCCTCGCCGCCTAACGCCACAACAGCCTCATTATCGGAGACGTTGTGTGCATCGGAGGTTTGCTGAGACCGAGGAATACCGGCGACGTTGTCAATGCGTGATTCATGAGCAGCTGGGAGCTCTCGGTTGGACCATCGCCTTCCATCTACACCTTCTTCTTCGTTCCTCGGTGGCCGACGTCGTGTATGTCGACTGGGATCAACGGTGCACTTGGCCGCCATTTCTAGGTTCCAGTCGTCGCTTTCTGCGGCTGAGTTGAGGAATGTTGGTCTTCAGACCGGGTTTGCTAGCATGTGTAGGTGCTAGCTCGTATGGGAAACAAAAGGACCGCTGCCACCACCGTGAGGTGGTGGCTGTCATCGCCAAACACCACTAGGTGGGTGCTGGAGGGTATTCTGAAATTTTGGACTGTGTTATTTCAGTGATGTATGATTGGGTTTGTTGGCCGGATAGATCAAGAAAGCCACCACCACCACCGTGAGGTGGTGGCTGCCGCCACGAGCCACCGCCGGCCACCACTAGGGTGGTTGTGTGTGTGCGTTAGAGTAGTTAGTGTATGTGTTTATTTGTGTATTAAAAGCTTGTAATTGTAATTAGCAAAAGATGTAATGAAAAGAACCATAACCACCACCGTAAGGTGGAGGCCGCCGCGCGTAAGCCGCCATTGAGCACCACTACCCGAGGTGGTAGTGGGTGGTGCCCCACTAGCAAAACCCTAATGGGCTTAAAGATTAATTTTGGGCCTATTGGGCCATGTTTGGGTGGAAACCCTAATTAGGGTTTAGGAAACCCTAATTGTGAGTATTTGGGCCTTAGACTTATTGGGACCCACCTTTGGGCCATTGGGATTGGATTGTGTATTAAGCCCAAATTATTCTATATCATTTATCTAGTAGAGTAAAGGACTTAATGGATTAAGTCCTTAATGGGTTAAATGAGAAACACTTAACCCTAATTGTCATTTTATGTGAAACCCTAATTTCACTTGGACTTTGAGTTGGGTCTTCCTATTGGGCCTTGGTGATTAGGATAATAATGGACCATTCAAGAGCAAGCAAATGGACTAGAACATTTAGATGGGCTTTAGGGTAAGGCCCATATGTGAGGGTTGGGCCCAATTTAGAAAATTGGGCCATAGTTTGGGCCTTAATGGCTATATGATATTGGGCCATTAGTAATGCCAAATGTTTGGACTGGACTAAGTAGTTGGGCCTTTAATTATGACCATGTAAAGGTTTGGGCCCAATTTGGAAAATTGGGCCATATGTTGGGCTTTGACTCATGGTTGACTGTTGGGCCTTTTGATTGGGCTTTGGGATTAGATCAAGCTAAGATTGGGGTAAAGCAGTATTTTACCCCAAGCATGGACTTATGGTTATGTGTTAGAACCCAATTATTAATTGGGTGTTATTTTGATGTTGATAGATTCCGGAATCTGTCATCCAGCAGCTAGGGTTTTATCAGCGGGACTTCAGCAGTGTGAGGTGAGTTTCCTTCCAGTAGTAACGGGTCTACGGCCATAATGCCGGCCTGTTTAAGTTGTAGAGTATGCCGGGGTGAGCCCGATGTCGGGGTTAGCCCGATGCAGTTTATATGTTTTCGGACTTCGGTCCGATGCCGGGGCGGTCCCGAGAAGTAGTTAAGTATGCTTGATGTCTTTGTGATTCATGCATGTATATGTGTTATGTGTTATGTGTTCCGCGCTTCGGTCCGATGTCGGGCAAGCCCGATGCAGTATATGCGATTATGTTATATGTTATGTGTTAAGTGTTCTGGGGTAAGCCCGATGCCGGGGCAAGCCCGATGTATGTTAGTCATTATGCCATGTATTATGTATTTCGGGCCAAGCCCGATGTATGCTAGTTTATGTGTTATATGTTATTTGTTCCGGGCTTCGGTCCGATGCAGGGGCAAGCCCGATGCAGATTATGTGATTATGTTATGTATGTCTCGGGGTAAGCCCGATGCCGGGGTAAGCCCGATGCCCGATGCGGTCGGGTGCCGGGGTGAGCCCAATGCCAGGCAGGAGTCTGATGCCGGGTAGGCCGATGCCGGGATTCATCCCGATGCAGTGGGAGTAGTCCCAGAGTTATGTGATTGTTATATGTTATGTGTATGGTATGTGGTAGTTTGGGGGAGCTCACTAAGCTTCGTGCTTATGGTTTTCAGTTTTGGTTTCAGGTGCTTAAGTTTTCAAAAGAGGAGCTCGGGAAGATTGCAGTGCACATACCATTTGTGCAGCCTGGGTTGTTTATACTCTGATATATTTGACAGATGTTATTATGTTCTTGAGATATACGATTTATGATTTTATATGTTGAAAGATAATTATGGTTTTATTAATGATTTAAAACGAAATTTTTGGACCGTGATGTTGGGATGTTTCAAGTTGGTATCAGAGCCTTGGTTTGAGGGATTCGGGCACACTTTCGAGTGTGTCTGAACTCAAATTAAGGAAGTGGTATAAAGTTTTCAAAAGAAAAACCATGTTTATAAAAGGATTTTGAGAAAAGAAAACAATTTTAGAAAAAAGTATAAAGAAAAGAACTTTGAAAGGAGAAAATGGTGTGGTGCATGCAATCAGCCAAGCTCAAGTAAGTACTCCCGAATTACCCATACAAGTTTATGTTATGATATGTTTTTCAGCTTTATGACAACAACATGCTAGATTAGGACTAAGGATGTTGGAAGGATGCCTTATGTGCCTATTATATGTGTATCAGCTTTATGAGAATTGCATGCTAGTAAGGACTAAGGATCTAGGAAGGATGCCTTATGTGCCTGTTATATGTATCTCAGCTCTATGAACTGCATGCTAGTACAAATTAGTTAGTATGATAGCCTGATTAGTATATGCTTGATTATGTGCACTCAATGCTCGAATGCTGCTTGCTTTGTGCTTTTAGGAGTTCTAGTTATCTTTTACTAACTAGTAAACAAATATGTTAAGTTACATATTGCAAGGACTAAATAATTTCAGAAGGTTAGGTCTAGCCCTATTTCGCAGCTCTTGTTTGAGTCCAACCGTTGTAGGGTAGGATCTCTCATTCGAAGAATTATCTAGACTGAGTGATATGTAATAGTATTCGCGAGCTAGTTAGGGGAAGAAAGCAGGGACTTCGTATGCAGCTGATGGCAGAGAGTGGGATGGTGATTACCCTAGGGCAAGCCTAGGATGAGAGTAGCAGAGAGCAGTAGCAGTAGAAGGGACTTGGTGGAGTCAAGGCAGTTCTTGAGGAAAGTACAGATAGATGTGGAAGGTAGTATGTGCCCGTACTACTGAAAGTAGAGGATCCGTACTCGAATCAAGGAAGGCTGAGATAAGACCAGGGAACTTGTAGTGTGTGAGATCCCCCGAGTTTTGATGAGTATTGTGATGTTAGTGATGGTATGTTGCCGAGTATAGTGACGCTACGTGGTAGACCATATGGTAGTTCTGGTGTCGACGAGGGATCAGGCTCGGACTCTGTAGTCGAGCAGCTCGATGATCAGATGAGAGAGTTCATTCAATTTGAGATTACGCGTGGTATCATTGATAGACTCCTGTGATCCTCGGTATGATCAAGGAGGGCATTATAGAGATTTGTGATGAGAGGCTGAGTGCATTCTGCACTGAGATTGCAGTCATGATAGGGACCCGTACGTTGAAGTTTCAGGAATTCAGAGCTTATGAAGCTTCAGATTGTCGAGGGGGTTAGGGACCCCATTGTTAGTAGCAGATGGTTGGCAGATGTCGCCAACACTTTTTGTACCAAATATTGTCTCGAAAAGAGACAAGATCTGACTTACTTTCTGTCTCCTGAGGGATAGAGCACGAGATTGATAGGAAGAGGTTGGTAGTGAGTTGATTGATGAAGCAGTTGATGCTATGTCATTGGATGACTTTTAGACCAGATTCTGGGCAGAGTGTGCCCAGGCAATTGAGGCGCAGCAATTGGCGCAAGAGTTGTTAGATCTCCACCAGACGACTGACACTGTGGCAGAGATCACTGCCAAGTCTCGGGAAAGAGCTTATTTTGTACCACAGTATGCAGCAGATGAGGAAATGAAGAAGGTAAGGTATTAGAACATACTGTAGGATGATAGCAGGGAGATCGTGAGTATCTCGGGGTGCAAGACCCTGAATGATATGATGTTTTTAAATAAAGTTGTAATGAATGTGGATTTGAAAACAATTGTTTTGGGATTTTGTGGTTTATGGAAATGGTTTGATTAATTAAAAATGAAAGATTTATTTTGAAAATTTGGGTCGTTACAAGTTGGTATCAGAGCTTTGGTTTGAGGGATTCGGGCACACTTTCGGGTGTGTCAGGACTCAAACTAAGGAAATGGTAAAATAGTTTTCAAAAATAAAATGAAAAAGCTTTTAAAGAAAGGAAAAGATGAGAGTGCAATGCGCGTGATCAGCCAAGCCAAGTAAGTAGTTCCCATATGTGTTAGCCATGTTATACTGATATTTGAGCTTGATGATTGTATGGAATTTTCTATGTGTATTCTTTTAAAATTGTGTACGTTTAGGAGTTTATAGCCTCAGAATGATTGATTTGGCCTTATTTCCTGTTCCTTCTATGGTTGTGGTCCTAGGGTAGAATCTTTTATTGGAAAGTCTATTTGATCCTTTTCTGTGTATAATTTGCATGCATAAAGGCAAGCTGTTATGATTGGTCTGATTGATGTGAGTAAAGCAAATCTTAGGGCAGTCTAGGATTCGAGATATGCAGTAGTCTGTGGGATATGGTTTATTTTGGGACGAATTAGGATTATCAGGTAGAGCATTGGGGAAAGGTACAGGTAGGTGTGGAAGGTAGTATTCATGCCCGTACTACTGAAAGCACAGGACCTGTACCCGAACTAATGCTAGTTCTGACAGCTCTAAGGAGGACCAGTGTGGGAAGATTCCCTTTATAGATGTCCTGATTATTATGGTTTATGACATTTCAGTTCAGCATGGCGGTGACACGATTTGGGACAGGGGGGTCAGGATCAGGATCAGGATCTGGGTCCGGATCGGGCAGCGGTGCAAAGCCCATGGATGAGAGGCTATGCGAGATCATTGCAGCATAGGTTACGAAGGGCATCCTTGACGCTACCCCAGTGATCTTTGGGACGGTCAAGGAGGGTATTATGGAGATCATGGAGGAGAGACTCAGGTCATTCAGAGCCGAGATTGCTGCGGGCCAGATCGGGGCCCGAACTTCCTCATTTCGGGAGTTCAAGGCGTGTGGAGCGCTGAAGTTTTTTGGGGTCAGGGACCCCATCGTTAGCCGACGCTGGGTGGCGGACATGGAAAATGCCCAGCGCACGAGTTCTTGCCCTGAAGCGGCGAATGTGGGTTTCGCTTCTTGTATGCCGAGAGATAGAGCCCGAGATTGGTGGGGCGAGGTTACTAGCCAGGTGGGAGTAGCCGGTATGGCTAAGATGACGTGGGCCGAGTTTGTTAGGCGGTTTGATTTGGAGTTTGCACCACCGATTGAGGTGCAACGGCTTGTGAGGGAGTTTCATGACCGTCAGCAGACCACCGAGACTATGGCGGAGATCACCGCCAAGTTCCGGGAATGAGCCTTGTTGATCCCACAGTACACTACCGATGAGGACATGAGGAGGACACGATATCATTCCATGTTGAGGGATGATATCCGGGAGTTTGTGAGCTTCACAGGGTGCAAAACCCTGAACGAGATGGTGGAGAAGGCCCGTGAGCGGGAGATGGAATTAGACTTCCACACCAAGCGGAAGCCTGAGCAGGCACAGACAGCAGTGGGTCAGGCTAAAAAGTCTAAGACCTCAGATTCATCTAGTAGAGGCCAATAGGGCCGGGGCCGGTGTGCCAAGTGCGGTAAGCCGCACAGTGGAGCTTGTTGGGTAACAGGCTCAGGATGCTACGCATGTGGCCAACAGGGCCACTTGAGCAGGGATTGCCCCAAGAAGGGCTTGATTTGTTTTCATTGCAACCAGACCGGCCATAAGCGGGCCGATTGTCCAAGGTTGCAGGAAGGGGGAGGAGCAGCAGCGGCGACCGCGCCCGCCGCGATGAGTATTACCGATGGCCGCCCTGTTAAGGCGGAAGCTCCGGCGGTGAAGAGCCGTGCATTTCAGCTGACTACCGAGGAGGCTCGGGCAGCTCCAGACGTCGTGGCTGGTACATGTCTATTATTCTCTGTTCTTATTAATTGTATGACTTATGTGTACTTTATGCTTGTATAGGGAACTTTTTGGTTAATGGTATGTCTGCTCATGTCTTGTTTGATTCGGGTGCTACCCGATCGTTCGTGTCACTTGTGCTTAGCAAGAAGTTCCGGGACGCACCGGGAACTTTGGATTCCCCGCTCGAGGTAGAGATTGCAGATGACCGCACTGTGAGTGCTGTGAGGGTGTATCAGGATTGCGTCCTGAATGTGTTGGGCGAGAGGTTTCGCGTGGATCTAGTCCCGATACCGTTGCAAGGGATGAAGGTGATTGTAAGGATGGACTGGTTGGGGGCCAATGGGGGCAATGATCGACTGTGAGCGCCAGTTAGTGAGGGTTGGAACCCCAAGTGGGGGACAACTGGTTATACATGGTGAGAGGACCTCATAGGGACCGACTCTCTGTTCGGCTGGGAGAGCAAGGAGATTTCTGCAGCAGGGATGTACGAGATTTCTGGCTTATATCTCAGATACAAGGATTGAAACTACTACAGATGTAGGCAGTGTGCCGGTTATACAGGAATTTCGGGATGTTTTTCCCGAAGAGTTGCCAGGAGTGCCTCCGGAGAGGCAGGTTGATTTTTGCATTGATTTGGTGCCGGGTGCTGCTCCGATAGCGAAGGCACCATACCAGCTAGCACCGCCTGAGATGCAGGAGCTATCTACGCAGCTTCAGGAGCTGCTAGACCGAGGGTTCATCCGTCCGAGCAGTTCCCCGTTGGGAGCTCCGATCCTATTCATGAAAAAAAGGATGTATCACACAGGATGTGCATTGATTGTCGAGAGCTGAACAAACTAACGGTGAAAAACCGTTATCCACTACCGAGGATCGATGATTTGTTCGATCAGCTACAGGGTGCGTCTTGGTTTTCCAAGATTGATCTTCGGTCGGGATACCATCAGATGAGGATCCGGGATGAGGACATACCGAAGACAACTTTCAAGACTCGGTATAGGCATTACGAGTTTGTGGTGATGCCCTTTGGGCTCACCAATGCCCTAGCAGCGTTCATGGATCTCATGAACAGGGTATGTAGACCGATGTTGGATCGGTCGGTGATCATTTTTATTGATGATATACTGGTCTACTCTAAGACCAAGGAACAGCACGAGCATCATCTGAGAGAGGTATTGGGGACCCTGAGGGCGGAGAGGCTGTATGCCAAGTTCTCCAAGTGTGATTTTTGGCTGCGGGAGGTACAGTTTTTGGGACACATCATCAACCAGGAGGGTATTTCGGTTGATCCAGCTAAGGTTGAGGCAGTGATGCAGTGGGAAGTACCGAAGAATGCTTCCGAGATCCGTAGCTTCTTGGGCCTAGCGGGTTATTATCGGAGATTTATCCAGGATTTCTCCAATATTACTGTGCCCTTGAACTGCTTAACCAAGAAGAATGTGACGTTTCAATGGGGTACGGATCAGCAGTTGGCTTTTGAGACCCTGAGACGGAGGTTATGCGAGGCTCCGATTCTAGTACTACCCGAGGGGTTAGATGATTTGTGGTATACCGTGATGCATCGATTTCAAGGTTAGGTGCACTACTGATGCAGATGGGGCATGTGATAGCTTATGCCTCGAGGAAGTTGAAGCCTCATGAGGCGAATTACCCCACTTACGACTTGGAATTGGGGGCAGTGGTGTTCGCCCTCAAGATTTGGAGGCATTACTTGTATGGAGTGAGGTGCACCATCTATACTGATCACAAGAGTTTGAAGTATTTGATGGATCAGTAGAACCTCAACATGATACAGAGGAGGTGGTTGGATGTACTGAAGGACTATGATTGTGAGATTTTATACCATCCTGGGAAGGCCATCGTGGTGGCCGATGCTATGAGCCGCAAGGCGGCAGGTTCCCCGATTGAGAACGTTTGTTTGAGGATGACCGTGATCTCCCTATTGTTGGATATGAGCAAGGAGGCTCAGGTCGAGGGGGTGAAGAAGGAGAACTGGAAGATAGAGCGGATTCGGGGACAATATCCTTTGTTTGTCAAGGATAGCCACGGCCTATTGACACAGTGTGGCCGAGTGTGGGTACAAGTAACTGGAGGAGTGAGATAGAAGATATTAGAGGAGGCACACAAGTCCAAGTTCTCTATTCATCCAGGGGCTACAAAAATGTATAGAGACTTGAGACTGAGTTATTGGTGGCCCTGCATGAAGCGGGAGATCGCCTGGTTTGTGGAGCGGTGCTTGACCTGCAGGAAGGTCAAGGCCGAGCATCAGCGGCCTCATGGAAAGGTTCAAACGCTACCCATTCCCATGTGGAAATGGGAAGAGATCACGATGGACTTCATCACGAAGTTACCGAGGACCGAGAGGGGTGTGGATGCCATATGGGTAATCTGATGGGTTTTCAGCATTCTAACACTCCTATGGTGTACATGCAACCCTAGAAACCTTGGATCTATGTTTGACTAAGATACATGCAAATAATTATTTTTCCAAGGTTCTTATCCTAACTAGCATGGCATGGGGTACTTGAATCAAATAAAACTAGTAGAATTACTTACCTTGTAGTAGTAGTTGATTGCTTGGAGTTTGAGAGCCTAGCACCAATAATGTGGATGCCTCAAATGGAAGTCACAAATCACCACAAACTTGGAAACTTGAGAGAATAGTCACAAACTTCTTGAAATCGGCCCTCTTAGTTTACACACGTCAACTAGTGCAATTTCAAGAACCAAAGCCTCCTTTATATAGTGTGATGGATTAGGGTTACATCCATAAAAACCCTAATACCCATGTCTTTTCATTTCCATGAGATCCATGGGTTAAAGCTCCATGGAGTATCCATGGACTTTCCATGCAAGCCTAGCCCATTCCAAATAAGCATTAGCCCACACTATATAAATACAAGAGTCCATATTTAATTAGTCATACTTTTGATCTCTAAATTAATTCTAAATTAATTATAGATCAACACTAATTAAATAATATGATTTTATATTCATATATTAGAACTTATAATATATTAATAAATCATAACTTATACTATTCTCAAAAGATTATCCGTAAATTGTTCGGGTGAAGTGGAACCCAAATGGACCATGCCGGGTCGGGTCAAGTACATACCAAATATAGTTATGGACTTAGACACTATCTCCAACAGTCTCCCACTTGGATAAGTCTAATAACTATAGTTGCAAGTATGACTTCAGGAACCGATCAGCAATCATAGCTCTTTAAACTCTGTTGAACTATGAAGCGCCATTTTAGATAAGTGATCATATAATCCTCTGTTCTAGATATCAGCCGGACAAATACATGGAACATGGTCTTGCTTATTGTCCAGCATTTGTTTCTCGATTTCTGATTTGTTTGACATAGAACTTAACTGAACACATCAATTTAGTTCTGACCGGGCCCGGTACATAGGTCAAAACAAAATCATCGAGGGGCCCAGATATCGCTTCTAATCCTAGAAGGAACAGATAAACTTCGACTCATATGTTTGCTCTACTACTTGTTGAACTACACACAAAGGCACGGTTTATAACATCGAGTTACCAATGCGTTTTCGTGCAATCAATGCATAACCAACTCATAGGCAACAAATCATATCTCTAGGTTTGAAGACTTATATGATATTACCGTCTCACGATCACTCGAGATAAATTCCATGAAGTGATACAAGTGAGCGTGGGTTGAATCCAATACTCAGAACTTATGAGCACTCATGAGTGCTGTAGCCCCGCTTTGTCTAACATCTTAGACCTCTACAAGCCAACCCATGACAGTCTTGATTCATATCTACTTCCAACATATGACCGACTGTGGAGAGTTTGAATAATATGATATAAACCATAACATAATTATTCTGGAAGTCAAAACATGCAAAAAGAAATAATAGTAAACGATTGACAAGAGATAGCAACACTTTACTCATAAATAACAGCTTTTATTTATCATCAAATGTCAATTACATTTTACAAATTTCAAGATTATCTAACTACTAAAACTAATATCATCCTTCAGCCCTATGCTCCGAGCATGCTGGAGATGCTTAGCCCGAGTCAGTCCCTTCGTGAGGGGATCTGCTGGGTTCTCATCCGATGATACCCTATTTGCCACGAGGATTCCTTCTTCTATTCGATGTCTGATGAAGTGATATTTTCTGTCAATGTGTCTGGATCTCCCATGATCTCTTGGTTCCTTGGCTAAGGCAACCGCACTATTGCTGTCACAAAAAATCTCCATTGGCTCCTTTATAGCTGGTACAACTCCAAGGTCTCCGATGAAGTTCTTTAGCCATATAGCCTCCTTTGCTGCCTCGCTTGCTGCTATATACTCTGATTCACAAGTGGAATCAACCACAGTCTCCTGCTTGGAACTTTTCCAAGTAATTGCCCCTCCGTTTAGAGTAAAGACCCACCCCGACTGAGAGCGGAAATTATCCCTGTCAGTCTGAAAGCTAGCATCATTGTACCCTACAACTCTCAAGTCCTCACTGCCACCGAGGGTAAGGACCCAGTCCTTAGTCCTCCGTAGGTACTTGAGGATATTCTTTACCGCAGTCCAGTGTGCCTTGCCAGGGTTCCCCTGATACCTGCTAACCATGCTCAAAGCAAAGGCTACATCAGGTCGAGTACACGTCATAGCATACATGATCGATCCTATAGCTGAAGCATAAGGTATTCGACTCATTTCTGCTATCTCAGCCTCAATACTAGGGCTTTGTGTCTTACTCAATCTGGCGTTACTCTGGATGGGTAACTCTCCTTTCTTGGAGTTATGCATGTTGAACATTTTCAACACTTTGTCCACATAGGTGCTTTGACTAAGTCTAATTAGTCTTTTACTCCTGTTTCTCAAAATCCTTATCCCTAGGATATAGGCAGCTTCTCCAAGGTCCTTCATAGCGAAACACTTCCCAAGCCAGGACTTTACTTCCTGCAGGGTTGGGATGTCATTTCCTATGAGTAGTATGTCATCCACATACAGTACCAAAAAGCTGACTATACTCCCACTAGCCTTGATATAGACACAAGATTCATCTTCACTCCTTGAAAAGCTGACTATCCTACAGCTGCCTGTTTTAATCCATAAATGGATTTCTCGAGCTTACACACTCTACTGGGGTACTCTGTATTAACAAAACCCTCTGGCTGAACCATGTAAACATCTTCAGCCAACTTTCCATTAAGGAAAGCGGTTTTGACATCCATTTGCCATATTTCATAATCATGAAATGCAGCAATGGCTAACAGAACCCTAATAGACTTAATCTTGGCCACTGGTGAAAAGGTCTCATCATAATCAACTCCCGGAGTTTGAGAATAACCCTTTGCAACCAGTCGTGCCTTATAAGTGTGTACATTACCATCCATGTCGGTCTTCTTCTTGAAGATCCATTTGCACCCAACTATCTTACGATCAGGTACATTGTCAACCAAGTTCCAAACTTGATTGTCATACATGGACTGTATCTCGCTATCCATAGCCTCTTTCCATTTAGCAGCCTCAGGGCCTGCCATGGCTTCCGTGTAGCTGTTAGGCTCATCCAGATTTACCAGTGTGTTATCACTGATAAGTGTCTCACCTTCTGCAGTAATATGAAAACCATAATAATGCTCAGGTGCATTCCTAACTCTGGTGGAACGCCTCAGAGGTATAGATTCTTCAGTCGGCTCAACAGGAGTTTCCTCCTCAGGTTGAGGGCTAGGGTTTGAGGTTCCTTCACCACTTGACTCTTGAATTTCCTCAAGGTCAATTTTCCTCCCACTGTCTCCTTGGCTCATGAATTCTCTCTCTCTCGAAAGAATCCTCTTCTTGCTACAAATACCACATTATCACTGGGTCTGTAGAAGATGTAACCAAAGGATTTCTGTGGGTAGCCGATGAAAATACACCTTTCGCTTCGGGGTACGAGCTTATCGTGAGTCTCGCGTCTCACGAAAGCCTCGCAACCCCAAATCTTGATGTGGTCTAGATTGGGAACTTTTCCAGTCCACACCTCGTGAGGTGTTTTGGCAACCTTCTTTATAGGGACTAGATTAAGGATATGGGCGGCAGTCTCTAAGGCATACCCCCAAAATGAGATTGGTAGCGAAGCTCGACTCATCATGGAACGAACCATGTCCAACAAGGTCCAATTGCGCCTCTCAGCTACACCATTCAACTGTGGTGTCCTAGGAGGTGTCAATTGTGAGACAATCCCACATTCCTTAAGATAGTCAAGGAACTCAGTACTAAGATACTCACCACCACGATCGGATCGAAGCATCTTAATGTTCCTGCCCAACTGATTCTCCACTTCTTGCTTAAACTCTTTGAATTTCTCAAAGGTTTCTGACTTATGCTTGATTAGGTAGACATATCCATATCTACTAAAATCATCAGTAAAAGTCACATAGAACCGATTAGCATCTCTTGTGGCGGTTCTGAAGGGTCCACACACATCCGTGTGTATGAGGTCCAACAAACCTTCACCCCTAGCACAAGTGCCAGTAAAAGGTAACTTTGTCATTTTACCAAGCAAACAAGATTCACAACTATCATCTGACTTTAGGTCAAATGACTCCAAGACTCCATCCTTTTGGAGTTGGCCTATGCGTTTCTTGCTTACATGTCCAAGACGACAATGCCATAAGGATGCTTTATCTAAGCTAGTGGAAGAGTTAATACACAATACATTATTTCCTAGATTATCTACAACAGATACAGTTTCATACACGCCATCACAAGGTAATGCTTTAAAATAAAGAACATTATTAAAGAAAGCATCAATACTACCATTATTATTATCAAAATAAAAGGTAAAACCTTGTTTATACAATGCATGAAAGGAAATAACATTTCTTGCCATTTCTGGCGAATAATAACATTTATTCAAATCTAATGTAAACCCACTATTTAGCACTAAGGAATAAACTCCTATCTTGGTGATAGGTGAAGCTTTCCTGTTTCCCATGATCAAGTTTATCTTTCCCTGCTCCACATTCTCACTTCTTTTTAGTCCCTACAAATCACAACATATGTGAATACCACAACCTGTATCAAGGACCCAAGACTTAGAATGAGGTGAGTTATTAGACAATATAGTGTATATACCTGCATGGTTGGGTTTTACTTTCCCATCCTTCAAATCTTGCTGGTACTTTGGGCAGTTTCGCTTCCAGTGCGACTTTTCATGGCAATAGAAGCATTCAGCCTCATTAGGGTTAGCAGAAGGAGTGACAAAACCTTTCTTGGTTTTGCTTGAAGAGGAGCCTTCAAGGGTCTTACCCTTGGTACCCTTAGAAGGGTTCTTTCTCTTCTTCCCTTTGCCATGCCCTATTGCCAAGACATTGGCCGCAGTTGGAGTAGGAGTAGGAGTAGTAATAACTGACTTACGCTTTAGACCACTTTCGGCGGTCTTCAAGAGTCCTTGAAGTTTGCTGAGGGTGACTTCTTCCTTGTTCATGTGATATGTCATGCGGAATTGATCATAACACGATGGCAAGGAGTGGAAAATGATGTCTATTGCTAACTCCTCAGGGAAGTTCACATTCAGCTTCAGTAAACGGTCCACATACCTTTGCATTTTCTGCATGTGGCCCGTGATGGGTTCACCATCCTTCATTCGGGTTGTTATCATGGAGGAGATTATTTCATATCGCTCTTGACGAGCACTTTGATGGTAGCGGTCCATCAAGTCCTGGTGCATCTCAAAAGGATAATAGTCCTCATAGGACTTTTGGAGCTCGGCTGTCATGGTGGCCATCATGATGCATGCCACTTTTGTAGCATCTCTTTCATGTACCTCATATTCAGCAAGCTCTTCAGGAGTAGCAGTTGGCTCGGGTACCTTCAGCTCCTTGTCGAGAACATATTCTTTGTTCTCATACCGAGTGACCATCCTGATGTTTCTGATCCAATCTGTAAAGTTGGACCCATCAAAGATGACTCTCCCACAAAGATTCATGGGAGAGAAGGAGCTAGTAGGGTTTGAGCCAGAAGCATTGTTATTGGAAGACATCTGAAAAGAAGAGGGAATAGATTAGATTATATATAGAGATAGTCCTTAACAAAACACCCAAATGTAATATTAAGGCTAGGACCCAACACAATATTTTATAACTTAGAAGAGGGATGCCGTAATCTAAGCTATAAGATATTTGAAGTTAGGTGAATGACGATTCACCAATTTCCACCATGAAAAACGAAATATTTAATTAGGTTTTAATTGTTTTAGAAACTCCTAGATTCTTTGAGATTCATTGAACTTTCTTCAATGGCATGTTTCAATCTCGAGTGTGCCCTTCAAGTTTTGTGACTGGGATGCCGAGGATCACAAAACAAGGTGTGAAGTAACCATGCAAATTACTTGGTACCCTTAATGTATTACCCCTCAATCGATGTGCCGGTTAACCACACACGCTCCATCGATACTATGATAAACATTAAGTCACCCTTTACCTACCTTATTAAGTTCAAGTTAGTGTGCCGGTTAACCACACACGCTCCACTAACGACTTAAACAAAGTGTAAAGTGTAATTTCATGGATTAGCACCTTATTCACATTTTCCTAAAATAACTAAGATTGGGAATTCAATAAAGTTTAGTTACTTTAGTATTATCATTATAATTTTAATGAAAATTTATAATTCCTTGTCCTACCCGTTCGGCTAACGACCCTCCACCGATCAAGGAAGCGGTGGGTGAGAGTGGACACCCATTAAGTTGCCATTTTATAGGCAACAACCTTATACCCCCTTATAGACCGTCTTCGTGAATGAGACGTACTAGCGGTAAGACGACTTGATCTTATACATATATAAATATTATTAAACTTATAATATTATAAAGTATAAGGGTTGAATTTGAACTTTTAAAAATCTAGGGGTTGGAACTAAAGTTTTTAATATGACTTTACATGTTCCAAAACTTGAGGGCAAGTTTTGTAAACTTTCAAAACTTTTCATTTCTCATAACTTATGAGTTAATGGTTATTAAAAATGAAGACTCTTCATTTTTTTTTAACCTATGTGTTCTTTTAATGGTTATTTATAAATGTGACTTTTGGTTATCCATAACTTAAAAACTAGTTATGGACTCCATTAAAACACATAAAGATCAAGAATTAATCTAATCAATTATTAGCACATAATTTATATGATCTTCTAAACTCATATGTTTATGAATGTTCATATCAAAAATTTCAAGAATCGTAAGTACATATACAAAACTTGAAATTTTGATACGGGCTTTTGAACAAAACTTCGATTTTCAAGTTTTTTTTTTTTTTTTTTTTTTTTTTTTTTTTTTTTTTTGCATCAAGTATCAAATAAACAAACCAGGCTCTGATACCACTGATGGGTTTTCAGCATTCTAACACTCCTATGGTGTACATGCAACCCTAGAAACCTTGGATCTATGTTTGACTAAGATACATGCAAATAATTATTTTTCCAAGGTTCTTATCCTAAGTAGCATGACATGGGGTACTTGAATCAAATAAAACTTGTAGAATTACTTACCTTGTAGTAGTAGTTGATTGCTTGGAGTTTGAGAGCCTAGCACCAATAATGTGGATGCCTCAAATGGAAGTCACAAATCACCACAAACTTGGAAACTTGAGAGAATAGTCACAAACTTTTTGAAATCGGCCCTCTTAGTTTACACACATCAACTAGTGCAATTTCAAGAACCAAAGCCTCCTTTATATAGTGTGGTGGATTAGGGTTACATCCATGTAAACCCTAATACCCATGTCTTTTCATTTCCATGAGATCCATGGGTTAAAGCTCCATGGAGTATCCATGGACTTTCCATGCAAGCCTAGCCCATTCCAAATAAGCATTAGCCCACACTATATAAATACAAGAGCCCATATTTAATTAGTCATACTTTTGATCTCTAAATTAATTCTAAATTAAGTATAGATCAACACTAATTAAATAATATGATTTTATATTAATATATTAGAACTTATAATATATTAATAAATCATAACTTATACTATTCTCAAAAGATTATCCGTAAATTGTTCGGGTGAAGTGCAACCCAGATGGACCATGTCGGGTCGGGTCAAGTACATACCAAATATAGTTATGGACTTAGACACTATCTCTAACATAATCGTGGACAGACTGACGAAGAGTGCCCACTTCATTCCAATTTCTGAGAGTATATCAGCGGAGAAGTTGGCGGATATTTATATACAAGAGGTGGTGGCTACACACGGGGTGCCAGTGTCGGTAGTCTCTAACAGGGATGTTCGGTTTACATCCAGGTTCTGGAAGAAGTTCCACGAGGAACTGGGCACTCAGCTACATTTGAGCACAACGTACCACCCCCAGACTGATGGCCAGAGTGAGAGGACAATCCAGACACTGGAGGACATGCTTCGAGCATGCGTGTTGGATTTTGGAGGTAGTTGGGACACGTACCTCCCACTGGCAGAGTTTTCATACAATAACAGTTATCATGCCAGTATCGACCGAGCTCCATTCGAGATGTTTTATGGTTGGAGGTGTAGAACCTCGGTTTGTTGGGACGAGGTTGGACACCGGGTCATGGGGAGCACTAAAATTGTGCTCAAGACTACCAGACTGATTCAACAGGTGCGCGACCGGTTGCAGGTCGCGCAGAGCCCTCAGAAAAGTTATGCTGAACGACGACGATCAGATCTTGAGTTTCAGGTGGGGGATTTCGTGTTGCTAAAGGTGTCACCCTGGAAGGGGATTATCAGGTTTCAGAAGAGGGGCAAGCTGGGGCCTTGGTATATAGGCTCGTTCAGGATCACGGCCTGGGTGGGCAAGGTGGCATATCGCCTGGATCTTCCGGAGGAGCTTAGCCAGATTCACAACACCTTCCATGTGTCTCAGCTTCGGAAGTGTGTCACTGACGAGTCTGAAGTCGTTTCGTTAGATGATATTCAGGTGGATGGGAGCCTGAACTACATCGAGAGGCCGGTTGCCATCTTAGATAAGACTACGAAGGGTCTTCAGAACAAGGAGGTGAAGCTAGTGAAGGTGCAATGGCAGCACCAAAGGGGCTCCGAATGGACTTGGGAGCCGGAGGAGGAGATGTGGGAGCATTATCCCGATCTATTCGCAGATATGGACTTCGAGGACGAAGTCTGGTTCAAGTGGGGGAGAGTTGTAACACTCCAAATCAGGTATGACCTTGTAACCCATGAAGTATTTCAAATATAACATAAGAAGCCCTTAAGTATGTTAGGCGTACTTATGAGTACACTTAGCGTACTTGGCAATGAGGATCGTGGAGGGGCAACACGTACGTTGGGCGTACCAAGAGTACGCTGGGCGTACGTTCCGGATGTCCAAACCCTAAATTCCGGAATTGAGACCTATATAAACACCCTTAACTCATTTGAGCCTCACCTTAAACAACCTCCTTTACCTTCAAACGTATCTGAAAACCCTAATACTATTTGTGAGTGCATTTTGAGCCTTAAGAGTTCATTTGTGGTCCTTATAGTGTTCATTCAAGAAGGAGAAGTTGTCAAGGAAGCTTGGAGTGTCATTTGGCTTCAACAATCTGCATATAGTCAACCTTGAGGAGCTTCTGGAGGTATAAAGCTTGGACCTTTCCATATTAATCTCTAGATCTAGCTAGGGTTTTCTAGTTTTGTCCCCTTTGTTGATTTTGGATCTCCTCTTGTGAGTTGAGCAACTCCAAAGGATGGAAATGATAGATCTGAGGTTCTTTGGTCCCTTTGCAACATAAAAATGGAGTCTTGGTGGGTGTTTTGACCTCATGCATGGGTTAAGAACCTTAAAAAGGTCTTAATGGGGGTGTTGGGAACATATGAGACATGACCTAGGGCATAAAGTTGCCAACTTTATGCCCTAGGTCATCTTAATAAGCTTAGATCTGACTTTTGGACGTAAGGGAATCGAGTATTAAGCACTTAATGGAGAAAGTGCTTAATCTGTTAGTATGCTGGGCGTAACCTAGCGTACGCTGTGCGTAAGTCCCAGAGACCCAGTACACTGCGCGTACCAGGGTGGTACGCTAAGCGTACGCACCACATATGGGCTTGGATCTGTTTTGGGCCTTTGAGCTGTTGGGCCTTATTGGGCCAAGAGGCCCATTAAAGATTTTTTTGACATGGAGTTGGGCCCATTAACCAAGAAAGGATATTTGGGCCTTTATGGAAAGACTTGGGGTTTGGGTTTCCCTTGATCATGTGATGCCCTAACATTGGTTAATATTATTATTCAGCACGGGAGGTTACAGACAGTTAGGAGGGAAGTTTCGGATTCTTCGGACAGAGCTGAGTCTTCTCACCATACCAATGGGTCTAAGGCACCAAGGCCGGACCATTTTATGATATGTGGTACACTAGCTGTAGTAGAGATATGTGGATGATAGTTAGCTTTATGCTACGTTGTATGCTAGTGATTTTATGATATTTACATGAAAAACCATGGAGGAGCCCATGACACTTAGATGTAAGGCCATGTGGGGGAGCCAATGGCTGTCCGGCAGGGAAAGACCATGGGGCAGCCCATGACACTTAGGTGTAAGACCATGTGGGGGAGCCCATGGCATCCTTATGCAGGGATATGTGGTAGAGATAGCTTTTATAGCTAATGTTATGTGGTAGAGATAGCTTTATAGCTAATATGATATGTTATGTGGTAGAGATAGCTTTATAGCTAATATGATATGTGTAATATGGATTGTGTGTGGGATATGCTCTAGGGAACTCACTAAGCATTAGCTTATAGTTTGTGGATTTGTTTCAGGTACATCTGAGCCCAAGGGCAAGGGCAAGGCTTGATGGCTCGACATGCACTCTCTTACCGACATTTTATGGGACACTCTGATGTTTTTAAATAAAGTTGTAATGAATGTGGATTTGAAAAAAATTGTTTTGGGATTTCATGGTTTATGGAAATGGTTTGATTAATTAAAAATGAAAAATTTCTTTTGAAAAATTGGGTCGTTACACCATGCTTGGCTCAACAGCATACTCCATGGTGCAACAGGAGTATCCCATGGCGCAAGAGGGAGTGCCTTGGCGCAAGAAGGAGTGCCCTTGGCACACCATTACCCTTCTTGGCCCATCCCTTCAACAGATGGTGCAACAAGGTCCCCTTGTTGCTCCATATCACTCCCAAGTGCTCCAAACCTCTTCCAGGTGCTCCAAGCCCCCTTTTATATGACTCGTTCCTTTGGTACTTGATCTGTTCCTTTGTCAGACGATCCATTCCCTTCTCAGATGATTCGTTCCTTTGTCACATGCTCTCCATGAACATGATCCAAATGCTCGAGTCATATTTAACAATCTCCACCTTGACTTGAGCATCCTCTGAACTCCACCTCGAACAAGAAATTCCTCTCCCTTCCTGCTATCAAGCCCCTAAGGGGCTTACCTCTTATAAACATCAACCATGTCCAAGCAAAGAATGAACTTTTCCGTGGGCAAAAACTTTGTCAACATATCTGATGGGTTGACCTTGGTATCAATCTTCATTATTGAAAACTTGTCTCCTTCCAGAATATCCCGAATGAAATTTAGCCTGGCATCAATGTGCTTTGTCTTCTTCTGATACACAAGGTTCTTAGCAAGACTCAAAGCACTTTGATTTTCACAATACAAGACAGTCTTGTCCACCTTTAGACCAAGACTCTAAATGAGCCTTTGCAACCATATCTCCTCTTTTATTCCATCTTTCATGGACATGTACTAGGATTCAGTTGTAGATAAAGCAATGGTATCTTGTAACGTTGACTTCCAACTGATGGCAAATCCGAATAAAGTGAAGATGTAGCATGTCCGTGACCTGTGCTTCAACAAATCACTACCATAATCAGAGTGAGCATATCCTACCAAGTCACTCTTCGTATTAGCTCTATACACCAAGCAAACATCAGTCGTTCCCTTCAAGTATCGCGAGATCCACTTTATAGCTTCCCAATGATTCTTCCTGGGATTACTCATAAACCTGCTAACCACACTAACTACATGAGCCAAATCAGGTCTGATACAGACCATAGCATACATGAGACTTCCAATGGCACTTGAGTATGGAACCCTACTCATGTAGTTCCTTTCTTCATTAGTATTGGGTATAGTGTTTGGACCAAGTTTTAAGTGAGCCGTCAAAGGAGTTCCAACTGGCTTGGATTGATCACAACTGAAGGATTGAATAACTTTCTCAATGTACTTCTATTGAGAAATACACAACCGTCCTGCTTTTATATCCCTTTGTATCTCCATTCGAAGTATCTTCTTTGCTGCTACAAAATTCTTTATTTCAAACTCATTCTTCAGGGTCGCCTTCAAGTCATTTATTCCAGCCATGTCCTTGGCTGCAATAAGCATATCATCAACATATAGCAACAAATATATGTAAGAATCTGGTGACAATTCTTTTGAGTAAACACAATTGTCAAACTGATTCCGAGTGTAGCCATTCGAGATCATGAATGAATCAAATCTCTTGTACCATTGTCTTGGAGACTGCTTCAAACCATATAATGATTTATTCAGCAAACATACATGATCCTTCTTAGAATCAAGGAACCCTTCTGGCTGGGACATATAAATATTCTCTTCTAAGTTCCCATGAAGAAATGCAGTTTTCACATCAAGCTGTTCAAGCTCCAGATCAAATCCACTCACCATGTCCAAACGAACCCGAATTGTCTTGTGCTTCACGACTGGTGAGAACACCTCGTGATAATAAATTCCTTCTTTCTGAGAAAACACTTTTTCCACTAACCTTGCCTTGAACCTAGCTAGTTCAACTCCTGGTATCCCTTCTTTCTTCTTAAAGATCCATTTGCATCCCACTAGCTTTGCTCCTTTTGGTAATGGGAAAAAATCCCATGTTTCATTCTTCTCTAAAGTGTGAGAATAATAATGATCAATAGATTCTATATTAATGAGATGAATAAATGATAAGAAACAATAATGATCAAAAGTGTGCCGAATGATTGTATTAAACACAACTCTAAAAGAGTTCTTAAAGATGATACTTTTCTATGAGAGCTTCAGAAGTTGTAACCCTAAATTTACATGCACTGTATTTATAGAGACTATTTGGATACTAAAACCGAACATGGACAGGCCCATTTCGGAATAAACAAACCCTAACAACATACATTTGACACAACACTTTATTAGACCTAACAATCTCCCCCTCTGTGTCAATTCGAAAAGAATATTCATTATTGTCCTTTTGCGTCAAAAATCTTTGGCATTATATTCAGAAGGGAGCCTCAGACAGATAAGTACCAGCGAATCATGTCAGAAAAGCATTTTGAGGTCAGCAACAGAGTTTTGCTTTGCATGCTTCGACCAAAGAAAGAATTGTCATTAAAGAGATTGATGAGAAAAGGTGTTTGTCTCGTAGAAAGAACATACTGTTCCGAACTACTTCACCTTCCTTTCTCTTATAAACGATGCTCCAATGCTTCTTCCGAATAACCCCTATCTTCAATTGTTGGATATCATCTGGTTGTTCTTCTGGCTTCAGAATGGGCCTCTTCTTCAGAGCTGAAGCACTTTCAATATCCATTTTTGCAATTTCAAGGATGTAGCATTTGATCATCCGTTTTAAGTGTGCAAAAATTGGCTCATACTTCTTCTTGTCTTTCGCAACGATGTAGAACTGAGAGATCCAATCATACGGGTTCATGAATGGAAAATCTGCCAAAGTGAACTCAAGCACAACATGATTAGCACCTCTGAATCCCTTGAACTGTATGTTCAGAAAATCTTCAGTCTGAACTGGCAATCCAACCTTCAAACCCATAATCTTTTTCAAGCTCCAAGTCTGATACTGTGTTTTCGCATACTTCAAGTAAAACATAAAGAGTTTTCGATTAACAGCATTATCAGAGATCAAGGATTTCTCAATCTTTTCGAAGCATCGAAAGAGAAATACCCTTAGAGTGATGGGAAAATCTAATATACATTCCACATCATTGTTTAAGTCAAATGAGATTGTTGGATCTAGCCAACAAAGACTCGGATCATCAATCGCCTCTTTCTGAATGCGCTCATGAGACCAAGGAGGAAATAATGACTTATGAGTTTCAAGCACAAGTTTCGCATTCTTGGCCTCAACTTCTTCTACCTCAAACTTCTTCTTAAGGGTATTGATCTCGTCAAGCTCTTTGTCTCTTTTCTCCATGGAAATCCTTTTAGATTCAGTCATTTTCATATTTTCATTGTCGTCATCTTCCGAAATGCCTTTACCTTTTTCTTTGCCTGAACCGGAAGATTCATTATCCTTCCGATGAGCTTCAGTCTTTGTTTTTTCTTCCTTGTCTCCCCTTGTTTCGCAGAAGCCTCGCTTCCCGAAACACCGATAATTTGATTGCGCATTGCGAATACCAATTGAAGCATTTCAGAGAGAGATTGTCGAACAGAGACGGTGAAAGACGAATCACGAGTTTCAATGATTCTCGTCAAGTTTTCGTAGATTTTGAAAATACATCCTTTGATTAAAGTCCTCTATTCTTCAAGATTGCTATTGTGCTGAGTAGTATTCTTCAGTTTCTCAGCAAGGACCTTGATCTTCTGAGTTTTCTCAGCCAATTCATCCATTATCTTTTTTTCGACTGCCAAGTTTTCTTGTAATTTCTCTATCTTTAAGGAGATAGAGGAAGTCATTTCATCATTTTCAACCTTTATATCTGAACGAATGAGTGAGAGAGCCTCTTTCTCAGCTTTCAATGAAGTGAAAAATCATTCGATCACCTTATTCATATTAGCCGTGTTTTTGTTTGATGAAGTTCTGAAATCATTCATGAAGGTAGTCACCTCTTGATGTAGTTTTTTTGACTTTTATGGTCGTTTCGAAAATCATCTTTTCAGAAGCTTGGATGGCCTTCGTTGCTTCTTCAAGGAGTTTTGCATTTGATTTTCTCTACAAGTATCCACCATCTAGAGTAAGGCACTTGGAATGCTAGTTCCTTCTTGTATTCTTGAGTGTCTTAAGCCTTTAAGTGCTTAACTCAAATAATAACTTAAGGATATAACTCACGAAGGCTTCTAAACGACCAAACTAACTTTGAAGAGAGATAGGATGAGGGATAGTGAACTTTCGGCCATGAGGTTCTTTTTTAGAGAAATTGTGCAAGACTAAAACAACTAGCTTCAAACTAATGCATAAGGCTTCCCTTTATACTCACATGCTAGACATGCCTTTACATTAAAATAATATAAAGAAACTCTAGCCTTTTAAGAAGCATGGGGGACAAGGGATGAAGGTTTGACAAGTAACCTCCATGACTTAAAAAATTTGGCCTTACCTATAAAGAAAAGAAAGATTCTTTAAATTGTATAAACTCTAAGTTTATAAAATATAAACTTTGTCTTTAGGTAAAAGAGAAAAGAATCCAACTAGTCCAAAAAGGTTGTGCATGACTTATTAATTCATACCATATGAAATAATAACTAGTTATATTCTCTTATAGTTATTATTTTCACAAAACAATAATTATTCCCTAATTAAATACAAGAATTGATATTATTTATTAATAATCACATTAATAATAAATATACAAAATATGCCAACTTGATAAAGGTGTGACCCTATAAGATCATATATTATTAGCAATATCACTCCATAATGATTCTTGGGTATATAGATTCAACAACTTGTAGCAATTAATGCACATTACAGACAAAAAAATACTTTATCACTAATACGCATCTCGGACTAGTCTTCTACTTCGAAATAGTCAGCACTTCGAAGTTCATCACCTCGGACATGCTCCACCTCGGATTTCTTAAGGATCACTTTTCATGTTCTAACAATCTCCCCTAAGTGACCTTAGCAATCATCCAAATCATCACTTAGCTTCATCAAACACAAACAAGTAAGCGCTCTGGAGCTATCTACGGACTTCGATGTACCATTGTAGATGCTCAATAAATTTCTTCATGATGTGCTCGAAATAATCACTCTTGGCAGCATTTGAGATGAATTTCTAAAGAATCTTGGTAGGAATGAGATGTTTTTCAAGCAATCTGAAAATTCCTTTTGATTAGTCTTCTTTTTGAGGTAGTGTTGGGTCTAATAGTGTTGCGTCTTTGGGCTCGGTCCTTAGCCTAGTTTTGTTATCCGGTTTGGGCCTGTCCAACCGTGTTTGTTTTATTAGGGTTTAGTATTTAAGGTGCATGCATGCATCCTTTATTAGAAGCGCTTTAATTATTATTCTGGACAGTGTACTATAAACCTTAGCTCGCCTCTACAGTGGAAGTTCTTAATCGAGCTCTGCTGAGGCGTGACTACATTTGAATCATTAAGCATTACTTGATTCTATATCATGTTGATTGTGTTTGTTTGCTTTTATTGTTTAACCTGTTGAAGATCTAATCGATCTAAGAGTTTTTTCAACTCAACAATTGGTATCAGAGCAGGAGACTGTGTAATTCATACACATCTCTTCTGTTGAAGAAGATCTTAGGGTTTTCCGCTTTGATTGATATTGTTAGAGCCGTCATTCACTATTGATGTAGTTCTTTAAATATTCGATCTTACCCTAACGTTATTTACAAGTCTGATCTTAAGCAAGTTTTTGAACAAACATCATCATGTCTATGGATGATTCTCAGTCTAACCCAATCAATATTCCAATAGCATAGGATCGACGACAAGGATTCCTATATTGTACACTCAGGATTATGAGGTATGGACTCATCACTTTGAAGATTACGTAATTGGCTCAGAAGACAATGGATACTTGATCTGGGAGGCGATTACTGTAGGTCCATTCGCTCACTAAAAATCTTCAAGAGTTGTTAAAACTCAAAAAGAGTACAATCAACTCATCAGTGATGTGAAAGATATTCCCCAAGATGAGAAGGAAAAGTTTCAGTGCAATATCAAAGCTTTGAGAATGATCAGGTTTGCTTTGCAATCGGACACGTTTCGGTTAGTAAGCTCATGCACAATGACAAAAGAAATATGGAACAGATTGAAGGAATTGTACTCTACGGATGAAGATCTTGAGCATTCAATCCAAACATTGTTGCTCTCAGAATTTGGTGACTTCAAGCAGAAGCCAGAAGAGAAGCTCATTCAAACCTTCGATCGCTTCAATCATCTCCTTAGTAGGATGATAAAGCATGGGATTGAAAGGAAAGTCATTGAACAGAAGGTGACATTCATGAATGGCCTTAGACCCGAATGGATGGCTGTGGTGTCTACTGTGAAGGCTCATGAACAATTCAAGAATTATTCTCTAGCGAAACTGGTGGGAATATTAAAGTCACATGAGAGTGCCGTGACTAAAGAAACAAATGTGGTTTCTAGCATGGGTTCCTTGGCCCTAATCTCCAAAGGAAAGAGTGTTGATGAAGAAGAAGAAGATTTGAATCTCTCTGAATATGATCTAACAAATGAAGAGTATTCTTTGATGGTGTCAAATCCCAAGAAGTTCATCAAAAGAAGGTTCCCAACAAATAAGAACCGAAACTGGCAAGGTAGCTACAGTACCGAGACAGCAAAGGAGGAACCGAAGAATGTTTCTCAGACTGAAGAACCAAAGAAGGAAGTAAAACTTGGAGGCGACTCAGGGATTAATTGTCACTACTACGGAGGCAAAAATCACTTCGCCAGAGATTGTATGCTGAGAAAGATGTCAGAAAAGAATGAAGATGAGGACGAGGAAGCGAACCTCACACGACGATTGGAAGAAATCAAGAAGAAGAAAGCTGGATCTAATAACACTATTAATGCTCTTATTGTGCAGGGAAATATTGTTGACGATGAGTTCGGAGGTGTTGAAGTTTGGTCCACTGATTCAGAAGATGAAGAAGTTAGGAAGCCTACTCATGGCAGGGCTTTGTTGGTGAAAGAAGAGGATGTTGCAGGAAAGTGTTTGATGGTGACTTCTGGGGTGTCACAAAAGCGAGGCTATGCCACTGATGGAGAAATGGATGAAGCGAAGGAGCGTGAAGACAGGTGTTTTGCAGCGAAACCTGTCAGTGAGCAGATCAACGAATGCGATGAGTTGATCAAGAAGGTACAATCTATTCTTGTTTCCTTACAAATTCCCATCTCAAACTATGAAAAAGAACTAAATGGATTAAAATCTAAATTTTCTAGTATAAGTGGTAGTTTAACTCAAACTCGCGTCACAAACTCTAACCTAACTGATCAAATCAGCAGGGTATCATCAAAGAGTGAGGAGTGGCGTATGTGGATTGAGCAGAAGGAGAAGGAGTTGATTAGGTCTAGGAATGAAACAATTTATTTGCAAAGAGATAATTTGAAGCTTTTGAAACAATGAAATGTTTTTTGTTTAATTGCTAAAAGGTTATATACCAACATTACTCAATTTCATCTTGATTGTGAAATAGGGAAGAAGATACATCGTATGATTTTACCCTTCCTTGAGTTAAAGGAGGACGAAATCGATGCCGATGCATATAACTGTGAAAACGTTATTTCTTCTGATGATATTTCTCCTGCTTACAAAATTGGTCTTGACAAAATAGAGTCCTTCATTGAGTCAAAAGACCATAAGGACAATGTCAAAAGTTTATTGGATGAAAATGACAAATTAAAGATCAAAACCGAAACTGTATAGAAATTTGACTCGTTGAATGCCAATTTGAGTTCAGAAAATAAAATTGATATTGAAAACACTTCTGAATTCAATGAGGATGATGATATGAGTGTAATATCTGTAGAAGATAAGGTGGACTGTTATGAGTTTGTCAAAAGCGAACTCGAAACCAATAAAAATCTTATTTCTGAAAATTCTGTTGAGTTCGCTCGTTTATCCAAAGACAAAACCAAAGTCCTTAAGGAAAAGGATGTTGTATATCAAAAAGTCCAAACGACTCCAAATCAACTTTATGCAGTTCATGGAGTTACTCAGCAACAGACAGCCGAACTGACAACATTAGTAGCAGAAGATAATCCTGATGGCTGTGATGAGTTTATCTGGTCAACACCGATTGATAACGCTGATGAAATAGTCGGTCTATCCATAAAAACATCATGGAGAGTAAAAGGCACGTATGTGGCAGAACCGCTTAATGATCCTACAAGCTTTGATCTGCCCAGCACAAGTGGTACCAAATCTCCTTCAGGCGAACCGATCATGAAGTCAAGCGAAACCTCTTCGCTAAAGAGTGAAACTCATGCTTAGAGACCGAAGAAAAAGGCCAACATCCACAAAAATCCAAAACAGGTGTTAGAACGAAAGCATCAAAGAAATATGAGATACAAGAAGAATCTCACTGAAAGGAAACAGTTTTGGCGTTCTCAAAACCCTAATTACGTTCGCTATGAAAAACCCTCTAAGTCAAAGGAAGAAGCAAAAGCAAACTCAGCTTCTTGTGCTCAACATAATGAAAATAGTCGAAAGAAGAGTTTCGGTCCCCTGACTCAAAACAACCAAAAACAGAGTATCGGTCCACAAAGGCACATCAACCAAAAGAGAAGTTTCGGTCCTCAGACGGACAACAACCAAAAACGACGTGTTGGTCCTCAAGATAAGAGAAACCAAAAGGGTGGTTTCGGTCCTAGACCAACAAATGAGAGGAACCGAAGGGAAAGTAGTTTCGGCTCTCAACCAAGTCAGAGCAATGACCGAATGCTTAACTCTGCTCCCAACTCTCATCTTTCTCATTCCGATCCTCACTCACCGAATGATCGAAAAGCAAAAGGAAAGCTCTTTCCAGAAATCGCAAAGAAGACGTCGTTTAAACCCAATTTCGAGAACCGAAAGTCTGCCAACGTCAAATTCTCAAATTCTAAAACTAAACGTAAAGTACTCAAATCAGATAAAATCAAAGTTTTCACCTTAAAAAGAAAAGACGAAACAACCTTAATAAAAAGGACCTTTTTAGTTGATGTTTCTCTTACAATTCCCTGTTCTGTAAAAGGCGCACAAGGACCCAAGAAACTTTGGGTTCCTAAATCTGCTTAATTTTTGCAGGTAATTCGTGACGAGCAGTTTGACGATGAATGGTACATAGACAGTGGCTGCTCGCGTGACATGACAGGAAGAAAGGAAGAGCTGAGGGAGTTTCGGTCCTTAACAAATGGTGGAAGTGTCAAGTATGGTAATAATTCTTTTGGCACGATTAAAGGTTATGGTATGATAACCAATGGCGAGTTCTCGATAAGAAAAGTGGCGTACGTTGAAGGCTTACAACACAACCTTATCAGTGTTTCTCAAATGGTATTTGGTACCGGGTTAAAAGTTTCGTTCGATGACGATGGATCAGAGATTGTTGAAAAGAAGACGAACAATATTATGCTGAAATCAAAGCGAAAAGGAGAGATGTACCCTCTGAATCTCAATCCCCTACGAGGGAAACCAGCAATGTGCTTACTAACGAAGGCTCAGTCAAACGAAAGTTGGCTTTGGCACCGAAGACTCTCCCATCTCAATTTTCAAGACATAAACAAACTGGTGCTTGGGGATCATGTTCGAGGTCTTCCTGTTCTAAAGTTCGATAAAGAACACATGTGTGCTGCATGTGAAATGGGAAAGCAAAGTCGACAGATTCATCCTTCTCGTGTAACTCCCCGGTTTTTCTCGGTACGTTTGGTTATTTTAATTTAATTATCCTTGTAACCTTGGGTTAATTTATTTAACCAATGTCTGATTTCTTATGTTATTGGACTCTTTTGATCATCTTGTAAACTCCTTTTATTGAAGTCCATGGGCTATGGGCCTATTTGCAAGTCCATCTAGTAAATAGTACTTAATGTGTTAATTGAGTCATTTGGAACACACACAAGAAAAACACTCTAAACCCTCCATCTCTCTCTCAAATCGTCCTCTCTCTCTTTGGGATCAAGAGCAGCCAAGGGGCTGTTGTTTGGAGCTTAATTCTTGTTCATTTCCAGCCTTGATTCGTATTGGTGAGGTTTTGAAGTTTGCTCAAGCTTGGTAGCATTATTTGATTGTTAGATATCCTTACTACTCACTCAAGGTGAGTTCTCTCACACCGTTGTATTGATGTTTGCGTTTTCTAGTTAGCTCGTGTGTGATTATTTGAATTTATTATAAAGGCATGCTATATAACCATTGTTTTAATTCGTACATGTGCACTGTATGTAACTAATTATGGATATGGGGACACCACCAAAGGATACGGATTTACCGGTGCGGTGGGTAGGTAATATCACCAACGTAATACTCATCATGAGGTGCTGTGATTAGGGCCAAATGATACGGGATCTTCCCGGTGCAGTTCAAACCTACAAGTCCTTCTTGTATTATAGGCATTGATTCGTTCTTTGCCCTTATCATATAATTATAAATGGAAAATGGATTAGGGTTAGTAAATGAATGTTAGTACAATGTCTGTGTTTGAATTCACTAAGCTTTGTGCTTACGTTTTCCCTTATAACTTTACAGGTGTTAAGATTAAAGAGGCTAAGGCTTGACATGGAGCACCGGGACATCGCTAGTAGTTATTTTTGTTGGGACCTTATTATTATTATTATTACTTCCGCACTTATTTTATATGATTATTAAGTTGATGGATTATGTTATGACTATTTCAGTTGTTTTAATTTAATTTAAGATGCGTGTTTAAAAGTTTAAAATTTTTGCAAAAATTTGGGTGTCACAAGTTGGTATCAGAGCCACAGTTTGAGGGAACTAGGCATTCTTGTGGATGTTCTAGACTCAAATTTGAGGCTCTATAAGAGTTTATTTTCTTTTTAAAATATTTTTCAAACCTTCTGAAGACTAGTAGTGGAAGATGTTGCGGTGTGCCAGTCAGCCAGCCAAGTAAGCCTTATTTCTTATGTTAAATGTTTATGTTAAATTGTTGACTATGAATTGGATTCTACTAGTCTTAAAATGTTAGATTACACACTTATTTAGTGTTAACATGTGAGAGAGTTGTAAAATTAACGGCTAGAGCAAACTGGAAATTTTAAAACTAGACGCGAATGCGAAATTGGAACTTGTGTGGAAGGTAGTAGAAGGGCCCCTACTATTTGAAACATCGGTGCCGGTTTCGGGTCGGGGCAAGGTTGAAAAATTTTCGGCAAGCTGAGTGTTTTGTCTTCCTAGAAATATCTAGGCTGAATTGTTTCTAAGATTTTCCTTCTTCTGCGGATACCAATGGCTCCGCCTGCTCGACTTAATCAGCTCCAAATGGAGCAAGTTAGGGATATTGTCGCTGAGGAATTCAATAATGCCTTCAACGAACTAATCCCGGGTGTGACCAATGACATAATCAACCAAGTCGGTGCTCTTCTGGATGAGCGCCTCGCAGCTATTCCCGGGGGAGCGTTACCGGCTCCGCCCGTTCGGGATTCGGCATACTACTTCGAGAAGTTCAGCAAGTGTAGCCCTCCTCTTTGGAACGGTGAATCCGACCCAGTTGCTGCTAAGCACTGGGTGTCAGATGTTGAGGGTGCCTTCATGACTGTTGGGTGTCTGGACCAGTACAAAGTTGTGATCGCCATGAATCAGCTGCGGAAAAGGGGAAAAACATGGTGGAACACCATCACCGCTCTATTAAGCGAAGAAGAAGTAAGGGCCATGTCTTGGGCCCAATTTGTGGAGAGGTTCGAGGCACAATATGTGCCTAAGGTGGAGCAGCAGCGGATACAGCAAGAGTTCATGGCCTTACAGCAGACTACCGAGTCCGTTAGCGACCTGAACGCCAAGTTCTTGGAGATGCTATCTTTTTGCCCCTCGTTTGCTGGGAACGAGGCCTGGTTGGTCAGCCGGTACATGGCCATCCTACGTACCGAGATTCGAGAATTGGTTAGCATGCAAGAGTTCTCGACCTTATCCGCGATCATGAATGCAGCGAGGAGGAGGGAAATCGAGTTGCAGACCCAGTCCAAGAGGAAGGCCAATGACACCTCTTCCAAGACATCCAGAGATGCCCATAAAAAGCGAAAGCAGGGTAGTAAGTCAAGGTATGAGTATAGGACGTCTTCAGGGCGAGAAAAATCCGTTGATATGCTACAACTGCAAAAAGCCAGGGCATCATTGGAAGAATTGTAGGGATCCCCTTGCAAGTGCAGCACCTCATATTACTTCTGCAGTTCTCGTCTGCTATCACTGCAACGAGACGGGACACAAGAAGCCCGAATGCCCGAAGTTGAAGACTGGTAAAGGAGACGGGGGTACAAATCCTGCAATTGCATCGTCCTCTAAGGGACCCACTATGGTGACACGAGGTCGTGCTCACCAAATGACTGCGGAGGAGCCGGTGATTACAGCGACAGTGGCAGCCACTTATTTGCTAGATTCCGAGCCCGATGTTGTTATATTTGATAGCGGTGCTACCCATTCTTTTGTATCTCGCATGTTTATTAATCGTTTGGGGCGTAGTATCGGAAAATTGGCTCACCCAATGGTTGTCGAAGTTGCCGACAACCGCACTATTTATGTCACTGATGTTTATCGGGGTTGCACTCTCGAGTTTTCTGGAGTTGAATTCCCCATTGATCTTATCCCTATTGCGATGCGAGAGCTCTACGTTATCGTAGGCATGGAAATCCACTGTCGTAAGAAGCAAGTTCGTGTTCAAAACCCTAGAGGTGGAGAACTTATCATTCAGGGGGACATTCCCCGCATGGCCATCGCTTCTTTCTCTTCTGCTATAGCACTAGACGACGTTCCTATCGTTTCCGACTTTAGTGATGTATTTCCGGAGGAACTCCCTGGTTTGCCACCTATTCGGCAAGTGGAGTTTCGCATTGATTTGGTGTTGGGTGCGACTCTGGTAGCTAAATCTCTTTACCGCTTGGCACCACCTGAGATGAAAGAGCTCCAAGATCAACTTCAGGAACTAAGTGATAAAGGGTTTATACGGCCAAGCTGATCGCCCTGGGGTGCTCCTATGCTCTTTGTGAAGAAGAAAAATGGATCCCAGCGAATGTGTATTGATTATAGGGAGCTAAACAAGCGCACGATAAAGAATAGGTACCCATTTCCACGTATTGACGATCTTTTCGATCAGCTTCAGGGAGCGTCTTGGTTCTCCAATATTGATTTACGTTGCGGTTACCATCAGATACGGGTTCGTGAAGAAGACATTGAGAAAACAGCATTCCGTACTCGTTATGGGCATTTTGAGTTCGTGGTGATGCCTTTTGGGCTCACCAATGCACCCGCAGCGTTTATGGATCTCATGAACCGGGTGTGTAGCCCGATGCTTAACCGTTCGGTCATAGTGTTCATTGATGACATCTTGGTCTATTCTAAGACCAAAGAGGAGCATGAGCAACACCTTCGGGAGATTCTGGAAACTATGGAAAGAGAAAGGCTTTATGCTAAATTCTCAAAATGTGAATTTTGGTTAGAAGAAGTTCAGTTCTTGGGGCATGTGGTAAACAAACATGGTATTAAGGTCGATCAAGCCAAGGTTGATGCGGTTAAACAATGGGAGATTCCAAAAACACCTTCTGAAATTCGCAGTTTCTTGGGTTTAGTCGGTTATTACCGTAGGTTAATTGAAAATTTCTCTAAAATCGCCTTGCCACTCACCCGATTGACCAAGAAATCAGTGAAATTCGTTTGGGGCCCGGAGCAACAATTTGCGTTTGATGAGCTGAGGAAGCGATTGTGTGATGCTCCGATTTTGGCCTTACCTGATAGGGTTGAGGATATGGTGGTTTACTGTGATGCATCGCTTCAGGGTCTTGGTGTCGTGTTAATGCAACGGGACAGGGTGATAGCCTATGCCTCCCGACAGCTGAAACCCCACGAACGAAACTACCCCACTCATGATTTGGAGCTTGGGGCTGTTGTTTTCGCTCTTAATATTTGGAGACACTATCTCTATGGAGTGAAGTGTATCATATACACTGACCATAAGAGTCTGAAATACTTGTTCGAGTAGCGGGATTTGAACATGAGGCAGATCAGATGGTTGGATGTGGTAAAAGATTATGATTGTGAAATTCACTACCACCCCGGTAAATCTAATGTTGTAGCTGATGCTCTCAGTCGTAAACAATCTGCCGAACCGATTCGATCTAAGTGTCTCCGGATGACGATGGTGTCGTCTTTGTTAGATATGATTCGTGGCGCCCGTTTGTTGGGGTGAGGTTTGGCAGAGGGTACTTGGGAGTACCGATATCGTGCTTCGGGCTACAGAGAAAATCCACGTGATTCGGGATCATTTGGTTACAGCGAGGAGTCGTCAGAAAAATTATGCCGACAAAAGATGCTCCGATCTTGAGTTCCAGGTGGGAGATTATGTGTTGCTCAAAGTCTCCCCCTGGAAAGGTGTGATTCGATTTCGAAAGCGGGGAAAGCTCGGACCCCGATTCATTGGACCCTACAAGGTCATAGCCCGTGTGGGAAAGGTGGCTTACCGTTTAGAGCTGCCTGACGAGCTTAGTCTAATTCATAATACGTTCCACGTGTCTCAGTTACGAAAATGCGTGGTTGACGAGACCGCTGTGATACCACTGGAGGACATACAGATTGACGAGCGTCTCAATTATGTTGAGAAACCAATCGCTATTTTAGAACGAAAGACGAAAGCTCTCCGCAACAAGACTATAAACCTGGTTAAGGTGCAGTGGAAATATAGGAAGGGTTCGGAGTGGACATGGGAACCGGAATGCGAGATGCGGGCTCATTACCCGGATCTGTTTCTAGGCGTTGACTTCGAGGACGAAGTCCGTTCTTAGTGGGGGAGAGTTGTAACGCCCCGGTTTTTCTCGGTGCGTTTGGTTATTTTAATTTAATTATCCTTGTAACCTTGGGTTAATTTATTTAACCAATGTATGATTTCTCATGTTATTGGACTCTTTTGATCATCTTGTAAACTCCTTTTATTGAAGTCCATGGGCTATGGGCCTATTTGCAAGTCCATCTAGTAAATAGTACTTAATGTGTTAATTGAGTCATTTGGAACACACACAAGAAAAACACTCTAAACCCTCCATCTCTCTCTCAAATCGTCCTCTCTCTCTTTGGGATCAAGAGCAGCCAAGGGGCTGTTGTTTGGAGCTTAATTCTTGTTCATTTCCAGCCTTGATTCGTATTGGTGAGGTTTTGAAGTTTGCTCAAGCTTGGTAGCATTATTTGATTGTTAGATATCCTTACTACTCACTCAAGGTGAGTTCTCTCACACCGTTGTATTGATGTTTGCGTTTGCTAGTTAGCTCGTGTGTGATTATTTGAATTTATTATAAAGGCATGCTATATAACCATTGTTTTAATTCGTACATGTGCACTGTATGTAACTAATTATGGATATGGGGACACCACCAAAGGATACGGATTTACCGGTGCGGTGGGTAGGTAATATCACCAAAGTAATACTCATCATGAGGTGCGGTGATTAGGGCCAAATGATACGGGATCTTCCCGGTGCAGTTCAAACCTACAAGTCCTTCTTGTATTATAGGCATTGATTCGTTCTTTGCCCTTATCATATAATTATAAATGGAAAATGGATTAGGGTTAGTAAATATGAATGTTAGTACAATGTCTGTGTTTGAATTCACTAAGCTTTGTGCTTACGTTTTCCCTTATAACTTTACAGGTGTTAAGATTAAAGAGGCTAAGGCTTGACATGGAGCACCGGGACATCGCTACTAGTTATTTTTGTTGGGACCTTATTATTATTATTATTACTTCCGCACTTATTTTATATGATTATTAAGTTGATGGATTATGTTATGACTATTTCATTTGTTTTAATTTAATTTAAGATGCGTGTTTAAAAGTTTAAAATTTTTGCAAAAATTTGGGTGTCACATCTCGAGTCAATACGAAAATTATTGAACCACTTGAATTACTTCACATTGATTTATGTGGTCTATCTTCAATTGAAAGTATTGGCGGTAACAAGTATATACTTTTCATAGTGGATGACTTCTCTCGGTTTACTTGGGTGTTCTTTTTGAAGCAGAAATCAGAGGCCACTCCCAAGCTTAAACTCTTTATCAAGCAGATAGAAGTTCAACTACGAAAGATAGTTCGGAATATAAGGAGCGACAACGGGTTGGAGTTCAAGAACAAAGACTTTGAAGATTTTCTTGCAGAGAAGGGAACAACTCACAACTTCTCGGGTCCATATACTCCACAACAGAATGGAATTGTCGAAAGGCGAAACCGATCTTTGTGTGAAGCAGCCCGAACCATGCTGAGCTTCGCTTCTCTACCTCTATATTTTTGGGCTGACGCCATTACTGCTGCATGCTTTACACAGAACAGATCTTATCTCAACAAGCATTTCTCCATCACTCCTTATGAGATCTTGAACAACCGAAAGCCTAACGTAAAGTTTTTTCACGTGTTCTGTTCGATATGCTTCATCTTCAATTCAAAGGAGAAACGAAACAAGTTTGATGTCAAAGCAGACGAAGGAATCTTTCTGGGTTATTCCTTAACCTCCAAAGCATATCGGGTTCTCAACAAGCGTTCAAAGAAAATAGAGGAGACCTATTATGTTACCTTCGATGATAACTACGTCAAGAAACTGAAGACAACCGAAGGCTCTGTGGAAGAAATATTTCCAAAATCTGGTCAAGTTACAACACCAATTTCAAACCTCTTTGAGCAATACATGCTGCTATTTGATGAACCAGAAAAGGCTATTCTCTCTGAATCTAAAGCTGCAGACAACAAGGTAGATAACTTGAAGAAAGTAATCGATGATGGTGCGAAGAAAATGGCAGAAGAAGAACCAGTAACAACCGAAAAGCCAGACACAAGCGAACCTCCAACAAATAGTTCTCATATTCAGGGGGAGGGTTCGTCCTTTCAACATAACCAAAATTCTCCATTCCAGGGGGAGAGATCATCATCATTCATTCCAACTGAAAATCGAGTCCAGGGGGAGAATTCTGAGCCTGAGACTGAGGAAGTATCTTCATTCGAGGGGGAGAATGCGAATACAAACGATGACGATACTCAGTCAGAATTCGAAGAAGAAGTGAATGCTGAACTAGATCCCTCATATGATCCTAGTTACCCTCCTCTCACCAAATGGACCAAAGATCATCCACAAAAACAAATTATTGGTGATTCGACAGAAAAGGTTCTCACACGATCACAACTGAAAGCGAAACAAACTGCACTTTTCTCTAAAGTAGAATTCTGCATGTTTAATTCGTTCGTCTCCAAAGTCGAACCAAAGACGATCAAGACTGCACTCGATAACTCTGATTGGGTACTGGAGATGCAAGACGAACTTAATGAGTTCGAGCGAAATAAAGTGTGGAGACTGATTCCAACACCAAAGGATGCTTCTGTGGTTGGATTAAAGTGGGTTTTCAGGAACAAGATGGATAAGGAAGGAAATGTAATACGCAACAAGGCAAGATTGGTTGTGAAAGGTTACTGTCAAGAAGAAGGCATAGATTACGAAGAGACCTTCGCTCCAGTAGCAAGGCTGGAATCGGTTCGTATCTTTCTCGCCTATGCTGCACACAAGAACTTTGAAGTATTGCAAATGGACGTGAAGTGTGCCTTTATAAATGGCAAACTGGAAGAGACGGTGTACGTGGAGCAACCACCGGGTTTCGTGAACGAGAAGTATCCAAATCACTGCTACATTCTGGACAAGGCAGTCTACGGTCTCAAGCAAGCACCAAGGGCATGGTATGAAACTCTAACTAGATTTATCAAAATGTCTAAGTTTAAACAAGGTCCGGTTGACCCACCCTTCTTTCGCAAGAAAGAGGGTGACCATCTTATGATCGTTCAAATTTATGTTGATGATATCATCTTCGGTTCCACAAATCCTAGCTTAACAGCTGAATTTAGGAAGTTGATGGAGACTAAATTTGAAATGAGCTCAATGGGTCCTATTAACTTTTTCCTTGGCTTGAATATAAGACAGGGACCCGAAGGCATTTTCATTAATCAAGAGGCTTACATGAAGACCTTGCTCGCCAAGTTTGGAATGATGGGAGATTCGAAAGTAAAGGTTCCTATGGCGTTTGGCACAAAGCTAACACCTTCTCTGGAAAAACCGGCTGCTGACATGACTCTTTTTCGTCAGATGATAGGGTCTCTAATGTATCTAACAGCAAGTCGACCAGACATCATGTTCTCTGTTTGTTATTGTGCCAGGTTTCAAGCAAATCCACGTGAACTCACCTGCTAGCTGTGAAGAACATCTTTTGGTACCTGAAGCGAACCTCTTCTCTTGGTTTATGGTACCCTGCCAAATCAGGGTTCTTTGTCCAAACATTCTCAGATGCTGATCTTGGGGGATGTGGACTGGACTGAAAGAGTACCACTGGAGGATGCCAATTTCTGAACGACAAACTTGTTAGCTGGCAATCCAATAAACAAACTTGTGTGTCTCTCTCCACTGCCGAAGCAGAATATATAGCCGCTGCATCATGCACATCTCAGGTCATTTGGATACAAAGTCAACTTCGAGACTACGGTCTGAACATGAAGAAAATCCCACTATATTGTGACTCAGAAAGTGCAATTAGGATTTGTCATAACCCAGTGCGACACTCAAAGACGAAACACATAGCACTGAGGTATCACTTTATCAAAGATCATGTGGAAGATGGTAACGTTGAAATTCATTTCGTTAGAACCACTGATCAATTGGCTGACATCTTTACTAAGGCCTTGCTTGAAGCAAGTTTTAATAAAATCCTACAAGGTCTAGGAATGATGGAAGCTGAATCTGTACCGAAATCTCTTTTGTCTCAATAAAAGTTGGAAGCGAAATAGTGCGAACGCTCGGTCCATTTCGGGTTCGGTTCTTCCGGGAACCGAAATGAACCGAACGCTCGGCCTATTTCGGGTTCGGTCTCACCGGGCTCGGTTCGCTCCTCATCTCCAAAAGATGGTTTCAGTTGTACAGTATGTATACTCTTTTCTAGCAATTACTTTTATATTTTTTTCTTTCTGTTTTAATTCTTTTTCAGAAAATCTTATAAAATTCAAAAATATTTTTTTTTTCTGTTTTATTTCTTTTCAGAAACTTCAAAACTCAAAAATATTTTCTTTTATTTTATTGCAATTCTATTTATTTAATATAATTTGTGTATAAGGATTATTCTCTCTAATGGAGATGGGGCAGGTGTACTTCTCTTTCTATGTACTAGCTAAGTGTCCCTAGAAGCATGTTGCTGCATGTTGTCCCAAGCCTCAACAGATTTAGAGTGAAGCCTTAATGACTTGATATATACAAATCTTGTCTTCCCAATCAGGCTGTCACATTCACTCTAATCCTGAGCTACCTTACTCTACTCAAATTGAGTTAAGAGTTTTTCTGCTTGGTCTATCTTTTGTAGCAGATGTACATTCGATTCTTTATCCACCTCCTATCTTTTCTCCATCATGCTTCATCTCATACATGTAACCCTTGAGACTCTCAGCTTTACCACTGGGGTTTACGGTTACACAACTTCTGTGTTGATGATCTTGGTTTCGTGCCACTACATGCCAAGTGAAACCCAATATTGAAAACCTTTAACGCATTGATGGTGAACAATTAAATGTTCTAGATTTCACCCTTCGAATTAACGAAAATACTTTTTGTGCATGCTCCCTGAAATCTCCTTTTCTTTTTGTGCGATCCTTATGAAAATGTTTTTCACCAAGACTTTTCTCCCAAAGGATCCAAATTTTCATTTTTTTGAGATTTCTAATTAACAGTTTTCAACAAGTCACTGAATATGCTCCAAACCTACTTGTTTAACAGGCCACATCGGTCTCACAAGTACTTCGTTCTATTTCGGTCTTATATCAAGTATCGAACTCAAGAATTGAAGCGAAAGCCACCCTTCATAGCCTTATATATAAAAGATGCCTTTCAATGCTTCTCAACAAATACTTGATCGTAATTCAACGGGAATCCAAACAAGCACTTTGAAGTCTCTCTTGACTTTGAAGGAAGAGATTTGTGCCCGGGATCCACTGCTTTGTGTCTTAAATGACATCACTAATTCCCACAAATAGGTTGATTTATTACTTTATCTTTGACACTATCTTGCACGAAAATCTTGCATTTTCCAAAAGTCTTGTTTAATTAGTGATAAGCTATTCCTCAATATATAGCTTCGATTCTTAACGATGTAATGCAATTGTTTTAAAACGAAGACATGTGTTAGTGTAACCTCTTTGGTTATTACGGTAATAAAGATTTGATTGAAGATTCAAGCGGTGACTCAGCAGGAAGTTTAATCGCTTGGGAATTTGAATTGTGGATAAGTTTGGAAGGCGCGAGAATTTGAATAGTTACCTTATCATGCGTCATTCCTGCTTTATCGGGGTTGCTAGTTGTCAAATCACGGATTTTTAGGCGTCGTTTCCCAAATTCTAGGAATCATTGCTTGCGATTTTTCTCTCTCTACAAAATCGTATATAAGGATTTGATTTCTGTGGGATTCTTCTTTACCACACTTCAACTCTCTCAAGCAAAAGAAAGCGATCTAATTTTCACTGTTCATCTTCTTCTTCGACAAGCTTCAACAATGGCAGAATCTTCCTCTGTTCATGAAACCACCACACGCTCTACTCTTCTCGTAATCAAGCCAAACCAAAACTTGTTGATCGATCTTACATCGTTTCTCTACGATACTTACATGTATCAAGTGGTGGAATGCCTAAAATATTCCCCACTCGTTAAAGCTCTATCGACGGTGGAAGTCGTTCCAATGGCCTGTCTCTCTCAAATCTATTCTACTGCCACATACGACAAAGGTGCAGACAAGATTTACTTCGACATTCTCAACCAGAAAGCTTCAATCTCTAAGAATCGATTTTGCTCGTTGCTAGGGCTCTCTTTTGAAGAATCCATGGTGAATCATGATTTCATCTCAACAGGTCAGCTTTTATCGATGTTCTACAACATGGGGTACACTGAAACCCTAACTACTGTGACCAAGTTCAAAAAGTCATGCCTTCCTCCTCAATGGAATGGCCTCTTCACTCTTCTTTTCAAAGGGCTTTCTGAACGAAGTGCAGGATCTGATGGTGCTAGCAAGTCTTTCATGACTCTGCTTTATGGGTTATACCATGGTGTCAATCTTGATTATGGCCTAGTCTTGTGGCTTCAACTTGTCCAGAGTTTGTCATCTTCTTCTCGCCACACATAGATTTCATGTGCCCGGTTCTGGATGATTATAACTCAATGGGTTATGGAGCGTTATCATGTCCCTATCATGTCAGACTCACTGCTTTCCTCTATTGCTACATTTCATACCACCAACATCATTGTCACTCATACGTCGAAGTTTCTCTTCGTTGGCTCTATTCCTGAGACAATGTATGCTTGTGTGTCTCCTTAGAGAAAGCTTATTCAAGATTACAAGAAGCTTCCCTCTTCTGGTCCAACGGAACTCACTCCTGAAATGGTGAAATCTATTGAGGAAGCAGACAAACTTGCTAAGCGGGGCAAGAAGCAAGAAGCGAAAAAGGGGGATAAAGGAGGTCAAGTATCAAAGGTCCAGACTCCAAGGAAGCGAAAGTCTGAGAAGGCAGCACCTTCCCAGCCCAAGCCGAAGAAGACCAAGAAACCCGCTCGGAAGCTTATTCTTCAATAATCAAGCGACTTAGACTCCGAGTACGTGCCTACTGGTCATAAACACTTCATTCCCAGCGAATCTGAGAGCGAAAGCTCAGATGACGAAGGTGCGGCTCGTGGAGATACTCCACCTCGTTCGCCTACACCAGAGGTACATGTTCGCTCCAAAGAACCTTCTCCTCCACCTGTTTCCATTCCTATTTCCTTACCTCCCATTTTCCTTATCATCACATCACAACCTTCCTCTACCATTCCTATATCTACACCTATTTTCACTGACGCTACAACTAACACTACTACTGGAGTTCGGACCAACGTATCTGATACGGGGGCTCGTTCTTCAGCACCCGAAACCCCTGTTACCACCAAACCTTTATCAGCTACCCAATCCACAGAAACCAATACCGTTCTTGGAGGTGAGGACTTGGAGTTTGATTCTACTTACTTCAGTCCTTATCGTGTCCAAAGTGATGATGATGAAGACGCTCCTCTCACCAAGCGACATCTCAAGGTTGTTACTGATAAGATTGATCAGTTACTTTCTTTGTCTTCTGCTGGTGCTTATTCAGAAGCAGCCCTCAAAGCTTTGTTCTCTTCAGTCGTACAAGAACATGCTACCTCTATCTCCGATGCTGCAAAGGCTATTGACGCTTCTACCTCCCATTGTCAGAAGGCTTCGCTTGCTGTTGAAGCCTCCACAAAAGACTGCAAGGATGCGACCGCAAAAGTCGAGAAACTAATTTTAGAGGCTCAACTCTTCTTGGATTCTTTGCAAGCTGCTGCTCAGAAAAACGCTCAGATAGTCAATGCTTCTGTTAACAATCTCACGCGTGCACTGGAGGTAGAGAAGACACAACTTGAAGTGGCTCGAAAAGCTATTGAAGCTGCTAACGAAGAGCTTCATACTAAAGTTGATGATCGCTTAACTCAGCTTGAGGCCGAGCTTGCAGTCGAAAACAAAATAATGGATGAGCTGGACAAGCGAACTTCCCAGCTCAAAATTCAGAACTTAAAGCTCCGAACCGCAACCAAAGAGCTTGACGATTTAAATTCTGAAAGAGAGGTGATTCGAAGCTCAGTGGGCGATGTACATTCAATCTTGTTACATCTCCTGGACGCCCATGACTCAATTTTGACTATCTCCATTCGACGCCAGTTAGCTGAGAAGCTACGACCTGCTTTGGATATCTTGAGTAGGATTGAAGGTGTTCCGGAGACTACACTTCTTCCGAAACAAGGGGGAGAAAAGGTTCCACAAGGCAAGGCTCAACCTCAACCCCTTCCAGAACCAAAAGCTACTACTGGACCGAAGGATAATGTAGCTTCGGCCAGTAAAAGGGAAAAGAAAAAGAAGAAGATTGAAGAAGACGATGAAGATGAAGATGATGATATTGAAGACATCATGAAAGGGAATCCTTCTAAACCTCATCAGAATATCAAGCCTTCTGATCAAGAGATTCGGGAGAAGATGAATCTTTTGGAGAAAGAGTTGAAAGAAAAAGAACTCTTAGAGAAAAAGAAGTCCATGTTTCCGGAATGGACCATTGAAACGCTCCGGAGGGAAGTCATTGATGAACCGAGTACTCACTGGCTTGAACCTGTTATCTCGTTCGGTCTTGAGAACTCGAAGGATGCTCAATTCGATATGCCAATCACCCGAAAGGCATTTATCTTCCATTGCTTTGACTCAACGGCTGTCGTTCCCTCTCCAGACCCGAAGGTAGATCGGGATTTATTAGAGTTTTATCTGGAGTTTGCTCAGCCACAATACTTGACATGGAGCACAAAGAAGATTACAACGTTCAGGGTATTGAAGCCATCTTCGGCTGGGAAATTTGTTAATGTTAAATTCAAAGTAACCCGAGGCTCAGATAGCTAGGTTCATACTATTTCCCTGGCTGGTCTACCGAACTTGAACCCACACGACTGGATACTGCTCAATAATATTTTATTGTCCAATCCTCAGGAGTATCAGCCGATCATTGATCACGTTAAGCGAATGCTTGTTTGTTACATTCACGAAGTAGCAAAGATGGATCAAGAAATCACATCTGCCATTCACAAGCGAACTACGATAAAACCGATTGGAAGAACTGGCAATGTGAATGTGATGATCAAGGGCAAAATCGATCCTAAGTTTCATACAGTGATGTTCATTAGGGGCGAAGGTCAAAAGTGCCTGTTCGCTCTTATTGACAAGCACCTGTTCTCTACTGCTTGCTTGGAGCACATTTTGGAGATCATACACAGGTGTAATCAGAACAGTGAAGCCGATAAGAAGTTGTTCACCGATATGCTTCGTTGGTACATTAAGTTTCGGCAGACACTTCTTGCGATCATCCCTCGGCTATTCAAGGTTGTGAAGCAGGTCAAGGTTACTCAACCTAAATAGTCTCTCGCCTCTTTTGACGCAAAGGGGGAGATTGTTGGGTCTAATAGTGTTGCGTCTTTGGGCTCGGTCCTTAGCCCAGTTTTGTTATCCGGTTTAGGCCTATCCAACCGTGTTTGTTTTATTAGGGCTTAGTATTTAAGGTGCATGCATGCATCCTTTATTAGAAGCACTTTAGTTATTATTCTGGAAAGTGTACTATAAACCCTAGCTCGCCTCTACAGTGGAAGTTCTTAATCAAGCTCTGCAGAGGCGTGTCTACATTTGAATCATTAAGCATTACTTGATTCTATATCGTGTTGATTGTGTTTTATTTCTTTTATTGTTTAACCTGTTGAAGATGTAATCGATGTAAGAGTTTTTTCAACTCAACAGGTAGACACAAACAATTTCTGGTTCTTCAATTGTACATTCTGCTAAGATTTGAGCTTCTGGTAGTTGGTAGCGATTTTGGCCAAAAACGTTTCCGTTTTGAAAGGATGAGCAAACTCCACATTGGGTCTACATAATTCAACGGTGTAGTCCTTTAGATTCATTGAAGGGAAGTCTGGATTAGTGATGGTGATGATAGATTCCTTGTTCCGAGATATGAAGTATTTGTACAGAAGACAGTCAAGATCGAACTTGCCTTGGACCTTTCTACCATGACAAACTATATTGGTAATCCTCTTCCGAGACCACACTTCCTTTGCGGGTCGTGCGTTGGTAGAATAGAGGGTCTCAATCTCTTATGCTCAGTTTAGATAATGATTTGAGGATTATCATATGGATGTAAGGGGTGCAAACTTGATGTAATAACGTCTATGTGGAGAGATTGGTAGGTCAATTTGATCAGCATCTTAAGTTGGAATATCGAATTACATAAAGGGCTTGAAGTGTATATCATGAAGAATCCCTTCTCGGAAGAGAGTAGAAATGCTCAACATTGGATTTGGATTGTATTTAAGTGCTTGAATCCGAATGCTTTATTCTAGTGCTTATTGTAATTGTTCTTTTAACCAACCCTCAGACTTTTTAAATGACTTCATTGGGCTGGCCGAACTAGTGGCTATTTGTTTGCCTTTGTCACTTGATTGATCAACTTGAGATGAGATGGAGGAGATGATTTGTTAACCAGATTGAGTAATGAACAAATCGGATAGAGGGGCAAGCAAAAAATCATAAGGGATCATATCCGGTTTTCTAATAGGAGAACCTACGTCAATTTGGAAAGTTTTCGGAGCAGGAATCGGAGGAGGCATTGATTGAGTGTCTCGGAAGGCATTGATTTTAATAATTTTTTTAACAATTTCCAATACTCAGCTCCTTTTGAATGCTTCAGACAAGGATGATGGCCAAGAAACTGAGGACTATTTCATATTCTCTGCTTCTGAAAGGACTTTGGTAGGTGGTTCCCTGATAGCTTGTAGTCCAAGAATTACATCATCCACAAAATCATCATCATCATCATAGTCAGCTTCAGAAGTGTCTACTTCCACAACTTCTTTATCAGAATCTTCATCTCGGAGAGCAAATTTTGAACTTTCAGACTTGTAATCATCTTCTTTGCTCTTGTCATCATCATGTGGAACTTCTTGAGGAGAAGAATCTTTATGTCCCTCGGATGTGTTTTTCGGAGGAGGAGGAGGAACAATGTCATTTTGCTCAGATTCTGCATTTTCATCTAAAGATTCCAAGGATGAAGAGATTCTGAAATGGAAATGAGCTTTGATAGTCTTGAAAAATAGTTTACTTCTCGGACGCCGAAGTTGAGTGGAATAGCTTCATGTCTCTCGGAGTACAAATTTTGTAGAGTCAAATTCCAGAATCTCGGACTTGGAATCTCGTCCGGTTTCCTCTTGACAGGGAACTTCCTGAAATCTTTGCACAACACTTCCGGTAGATCAACGACATTGGCTTTATTGGTGAAGATGAAGTACACTACATAAAGCCAATCCTTGCTCATGGTGTCTGTACCCCCATGTTTTCCAGATAGAACAATAAGAATAAAGTGCATTAAGATAGTCCAAAGACCAGGAAGGGCTGATTTCTTGAACTCCTTAGCATTAAACTTGATGGGTTTTAAGCACTATAACATCCCTATGGTGCACATACAACCCTAATGCTTTGGATCTAAGTTTTCTCTAATTATACATGCAATGTTCTTTTTTCCAAAGCATGAAGCCTAACTAGCATGTAACTTGATATTTGAATCATAAAAACTAGTTAGAATAATACCTTTTGTTGTAGCTTGTTGAAGTTGGCCTTTCAAGAGCTTAGCACCCCAAGTGTGATGCCTCAAATGGTTCACAAAACACCAAGAGCAAATGGAGGAACTTGAGAGAGGTTAGGAGCACACAAAAATCGGCTATACTCTTGTTGTATCATATGTGTATCCGACTTTGGGGCCTAAGGGGTTATATATATAGTGTAGAATTCCAAGAGTCATATGTAAACCCTAATTCTTACACTTAGGCTTATGATCCATAACCATTTGATAACTCTTTGGAATAACTTAGTCCATCACCAATCAATCATGGATCATTAGCCCAAACTATATGTATCATTGATTTACATAATCAGTCCCTGTAAATTTAGTTAGTCTCGTTTGATCACTAAATTAATTCCAAATTAATTCTTGATCAATACCAATTAAATAATATGATTCCTCAATTAATATATTATACTTATAATATATTAATAAATCACAAATAACCTCTTTCTCAAAATCCATCCTATCTAATTGCTTTGGAGAATGCAACCCATAATGGACCATGCTACTATTGGGTCAAGTACATACCAATTATAGTTATGGGCTTAGACACCTAATCTAACAGTCTCTCACTTGGATAAGTCTAATAACTATAATTGCAAGCACGACTTCAAAATCCGATTAGCAATCATAGCTCTCAAAAGCCATTGTCGAACTATGACACGTCCTTTAAGATAAGGGATCATATAATCCTCTGTCCTTCAAGATATCATGCGGACAAATACATGGAACATAGTCATACTTATTGTCCAACAGTTTGTTTCCCGATTTCTGATTTGTTTGACATAGAACTTAATTGAACACATCAATTGAGTCCTGACCGGGCCCGACTCATAAGTCAAAACAAAATCATCGAGGGGCCCAAGATATCGCTTTTAGTCCTCTTAGGATAAAAGGAACAGATAAACTTCGACTTATATGCTTGTACTAATTACTTGTTAAGTCATACACAACATCACGTTTTATAACATCGAGTTACTGATGCGTTTTCGCACTATCAATGTACAACCAACTCGTAATCAACAACTCATATATCTTGGTTTGAAGACTATACGATATTATCGTCTCACAATCACCCATGATAAATTTAATGAAGCGATTCATATGAGCGTGGGTTTAATCCAATACTCAAATCTTATTTCAAGAGCACTGATGAATGTTGCAGCAAACCTTTGCTATGTCTAAACACTTTAGACAATCTACAAGCCAATTCATGATAGTCTAATGTCATAGCCTACTTCCAAAGTATGATCGACTGTGGATGGTTTGAATAATCTTATCATTTTAGAAGTCAAAACATGCAAAAAAATGAAACAATAGTAAACGAATGACACAAGATAGTAACTTTACTCATAAACAAAACACCTTTTATTTAATCATCAAATGTCAATTACATTTTATCTATTACAAGTTTCTAAACACTATCTAATCATTAAAACTAATATCGTCCTTCAACCCAATACTCCTAGCATGTTGTAATAGCTTAACCCTAGTCAGTCCCTTCGTAAGGGGATCTGCTGGGTTCTCCTCTGACGATACCCTATTTACTACGAGGAGTCATTCTTCTACTTGATGTCGTATGAAGTGATATTTTCTATCAATGTGTTTGGATCTGCCATGATACCTCGGTTCCTTGGCTAAGGCTACCGCACTCTTGCTGTCACAGAAAATCTCCATAGGCTTCTTTATAGCTGGTACATCTCCAAGGTCTCCAATGAAGTTCTTCAGCCATATTGCCTCCTTTGACGCTTTGCTTGCTGCTATGTACTCTGATTCGCACGTTGAATCGGCTATCGTCTCCTGTTTGGAACTTTTCCAAGTTATTGCTCCTCCATTCAGGGTAAATACCCAGCCCGACTGAGAGCGGAAATTATCTCTGTCGGTCTGAAAGCTGGCGTCACTATACCCTGTCACTCTCAAGTCATCACTCCCACCGTGGGTAAGGATCCAGTCCTTAGTCCTTCGCAGGTACTTAAGAATGTTCTTAACTGCCGTCCAGTGAGCTTTACCAGGATTCCCTTGATATCGACTAACCATGCTCAAAGCAAAGGCTACATCAGGGCGAGTACATGTCGTTGCATACATGATCGAGCCAAATGCAGAAGCATATGGTACTCGACTCATTTCTGCTATCTCGGCATCGGTACTCGGGCTTTGAGTCTTACTCAATTTGGTATTGCTCAGGATTGGCAATTCTTCTTTCTTGGAATCCTCCATGTTGAAACGTTTCAACACCTTGTCCAAGTAGGTACTTTGACTAAGTCCTATTAGTCTTTTACTCCTATTTCTCAATATCCTTATCCCTAGAATGTAAGCAGCTTCCCCAAGGTCCTGCAAGGTTGGGATGTCGTTTCCTATGAGTAGTATGTCATCCACATACAACACCAGAAAGCTAACTATACTCCCAATAGCTTTGACATATACACAGGACTCATCCTCGCTTCTCTAAAAACCAAACTCTTTGACTTTCTCATTGAAACAAAGATTCCATCTGCGAGATTCTTGTTTCAATCCATAAATGGATTTCTCAAGCTTACACACTCTATTAAGGTACTTTGCATTGACAAAACCCTCTGGACGACTCATGTAAACATCTTCAGCCAACTTCCCATTAAGGAAAGCAGTTTTGACATCCATTTGCAATATTTCATAATCATGAAATGCAGCTATGGCTAGCATAACCCTTATAGATTTAATCTTTGCTACTGGTGACAAGGTCTCGTCATAGTCAACTCCATGAGTTTGAGTAAAGCCCTTCACAACCAATCGTGCCTTATATGTGTGTACTTTCCCATCCATGTCAGTCTTTCTCTTGAAGATCCATTTTCACCCAACCGTCTTATGACCTGGTACATTGTCAACCAAGTTCCAAACTTGATTGCCATACATGGACCGAATCTCGCTGTCCATCGCCTCTTTCCATTTTGCAGACCCGGGTCCTACCATGGTTTCCTTGTAGTTATTATGCTCATCTAAATTTACCAGTGTACTATCACTGATAAATGTATCACCATCTGTAGTAATATGAAAACCATAAAACTCAGGTGGAACTCTAACTCTACTGGAACGTATCAGAGGTAAGGACTTGTCAATTGGTTCAACATGAGTTTCCTCCTCGGGTTGAGTGCTAGTGTTTGAGGTTCCTTCATAACTTAAATCTTGAAGCTCTTCAAGGTCAATTTGCCTCCCACTGTCCTCTTGGCATATGAGTTATATCTCTCGGAAATGCCCCTCCTCACAACGAAGAAAACATTGTCACTCGGTCTGTAGAAGATATATCCAAAGGAATTCTGTGGGTAGCCGATGAAAATACAACTCTCACTGCGAGGTTCGAGCTTGTCGTGAGTCTCTCGTCTTACGAAAGCCTCGCAACCCCAAACCTTGATATGTGCTAATGAGGGAACCTTCCCTGTCCACATCTCGTGAGGTGTTTTGACAACCTTCTTAGTAGGGACTAGATTAAGGATATGGGCGGCAGTCTCGAAGGCATACCCCCAAAATGAGATAGGTAACAAAGCTCGACTCATCATGGAACAAACCATATCCAACAAGGTTCGATTGTGCCTCTTAGCCACACCATTAAGCTGCAGTGTCCAAGGTGGCGTCAATTGTGAAACAATTCCACATTCCTTAAGATAGTCGTGGAACTCGATATTAAGATACTCACTACCTCGATTGGACCGGAGCATCTTTATCTTCCTGCCCAACTGATTCTCCAGTTCTTGTTTAAACACCTTGAACTTTTCAAAGGTTTCTGACTTATGCTTGATTAAGTAAATATACCCATATCTATAATAATCATCAGTAAAAGTCACATAGAAGCGGTTAGCATCCCTTGTGGAAGATCTGAGGGGTCCACACACATCGGTGTGTATGAGATCCAACAAACCCTCACCCCTTTCACAAGTACCAGTGAAGGGTAACTTGGTTATCTTTCCAAGAATCAAGATTCACATGTGTCATCCGACTTTAAGTCAAATGACTCCAACACTTCATCCTTTTGGAGTTGGGCTATGCGCTTCTTGTTGACATGTCCAAGACAACAATGCCATAAGCATGGTTTGTCCAAACCATTGGACGAATCGATATGCAACACATTATTTCCTAAGTTGTCTACAATCATCACAGTTTCATATATACCATTACAAGGCAATGCTTCAAAATAAAGAGTACCATTATAAAAAGCATTAATAGAACCAATTTCATTATTAAACGAAAATCTAAAACCTTGTTTATACAAACCATGAAAGAAAATAATATTCCTCGCCATATCAGACGCGTAGCAACAATTATTCAAATCTAACTCTAATCCATTATTAAGCAATAAAGAATAAACTTCAATCTTGGTGACAGGCGACACCTTCCTATTCCCCATGATCAGGTTCATCTTCCCATGCTCCACATCCCTACTTCTTCTTAGACCCTGAAAATCAGAACAAATGTGAAAACCACATCCTGTATCAAGGACCCAAGAACTAGCATGTGATGAATTATTAGATATAATAGTGTAAATACCTGCAAAGGTGGGCTTTATCTTCCCATCCTTGATGTCCTACAAGTATTTGGGGCAGCTTCGTTTTCAGTGCCCTCTATCATGACAGTAGAAGCACTCTGCTTCTTTCAGATTGGAAGATGGAGTAGCATAACCACCTTTGATCCCACTAGAAGAGGATCCATCACTGGACTTTCCCTTGTGGCTCTTAGAAGTAGCCTTCCTCTTCTTCCATTTCCCATGTCCAATTTCCAGGACTGGGGCAGCAGCAGTAGGAGTGGGTACAACATATTTGCCTTTGAAACTACTTTCAGCAGTTCTTAGAAGGCCTTGAAGCTTGATTAGAGTGACATCCTCCTTGTTCATATGATAAGTCATACGAAACTGATCATAACAAGGAGGTAAAGAGTGTAGGATAATGTCAATGGCCAACTCTTCATCAAAGTTAACATTCAACTTTAGCAAGCGGTCCACAAACCTTTGCATCTTTTGCAAGTGGGCCGTGATAGACTCTCCATCCTTCATTTTTGTTGTAATCATGGAGGCAATGATTTCATACCTTTCCTATCGAGCACTTTGATGGTACCTTTTCATCAAGTCTTGGTGCATCTCGTAAGGCCAGAAGTCCTCATATGACTTCTGAAGCTCATGAGTCATAGTGGCTATCATGATGCACGACACCTTTGTCGCATCCTTTTCATGAGCCCTATACTCAGCTATCTGTTCAAGAGTATCAGTAGATTCATCAATCTCCTTAAGCTCTTTGTCGAGGACATATTCTGTTTCCACCTAACGAATGGCCATGCGGATGTTTCGAATCCAGTCATTGAAATTCGACCCATCAAAAATGGCCCTCCCACATAAGTTCATGAGAGAGAAAGAGCCAGAAGGGTTTGAGCCAGAAGCGGTGTTGGAAGACATCTGAAAAGAAAGACAGAGTTTAGATTAGATAAGAATCCTTAATATAACACCCAAATTAAATATTAAGGCTAGGACCCAACACAATATTCTACAATTTGGAAGAGGGATGCCGTAATCCAATTGCAAATATTTTGAGATTCATTGAACTTTTCAATGGCATGTTTAAATCTCGATTATGCCCTTTAAGTTTGTGACTGGGATACCGAGGATCACAAACAAGGTGTAAATAACCATGCAAATGTGCTTGGTACTCTCGATGTCATTTATCACCTAATCAATGTGCCGGTTAACCACACACGCTCCTTTGATCAATGATAAACATCAAGCTACCCTTTACCACCCTCGTTAGTCCCAAATTAGTGTGCCGGTTAACCACACACTCTCCACTAATGACTCGGAAAGGTGCAAAGTGAAATTTCATGGAATAGCACCATTTTCACATTTTTCCTAAAGTAACTAAGATTGGGAATTTATAAAAAACATTTAGTTACTTTTATAATTATCATTATACTTTTAAATGAGAATTAATGTCCTATCATACCCATTCGGCTAATGACCCTCCACTAGTCAAGAGTGCGGTGAGTAAGAGTAGATACCCAATGGCGGTCATTTTATTGGCCGCTTCCTTAAACACCCCTTATAGACTAGCTTCGTGAATGAGGGCTACTAAAGGTAAGACTGACTTGTTTTATACATACATATATATATATACATATATATATATATATACATACATACATATATATATATATATATATATATATATATATATATATATATATATATATATATATATATGTATATATATATATATATATATATATATATATATATATATATATATATATATAAGTATTAACCTTTTAATATTATAATAGTATAAGGGTTAAATTTTAAACTTTTCAAATTCTAGCGTTTAGAGTTAAAGTTTCATAAATGAGACTTTTCAAGTTCCAAAACTTGAGGGCAAGTTTTGTAACTCTTCAAAACCTTTTGAGTTCCATAACTTATGTTGTTAATGTTTCATGAATGAGACTTTTCAAGTTCCATAACTTGAGGACAAGTTATGAAACTCTTCAAGAACCATTTTAGATCAAATTTAACTAATAAAATTATCATATAATTTTTCATTTACTAACTTGACCTAATTAACTCACATAGCAAGGCAATTCCAATCAAATAATAAGAATAATCAACTTATTATCTTAAAATTTGATAATTGTCTTTTAATTGGATGAGTATAATCATCACCATATCAAGAAAAACGAATTTTATGACACAAAACAGTTTGTGGTAATGATCCTAATCCAATTCTGGCCAAAAAACTCGAAAAAATGCAAACAGGGGATCCTACTCGTCGAGGTCATGGCATGGACTCGACGAGTTCATCTCATATGATACAACTCGTCGAGTTCCCTTATGGGACTCGACGATTCCAGCAGTCGGTGGCCAGAAATGACATTTTTTCAGCTTTGAAAATTAAACAATTGCATCAATATAATAGAAAACACCCTAGACTCTGATACCACTGATGGGTTTTAAGCACTATAACATCCCTTTGGTGCACATACAACCCTAGTGCTTTGGATCTAAGTTTTCTCTAATTATACATGCAATTTTCTTTTTTCCAAAGCATGAAGCCTAACTAACATGCAACTTGATATTTGAATCATAAAAACTAGTTAGAATAATACCTTTTGTTGTAGCTTGTTGAAGTTGGCCTTTCAAGAGCTTAGCACCGCAAGTGTGATGCCTCAAATGGTTCACAAAACACCAAGAGCAAATGGAGGAAGTTGAGAGAGGTTAGGAGCACACAAAAATCGGCTATACTCTTGTTGTATTAAATGTGTATCCGACTTTGGGGCCTAAGGGGTTATATATATAGTGTAGAATTCCAAGAGTCATATGTAAACCCTAATTCTTACACTTAGGCTTATGATCCATAACCATTTGATAACTCTTTGGAATAACTTAGTACATCACCAATCAATCATGGATCATTAGCCCAAACTATATGTATCATTGATTTACATAATCAGTCCCTGTAAATTTAGTTAGTCTCGTTTGATCACTAAATTAATTCCAAATTAGTTCTTGGTCAATACCAATTAAATAATATGATTCCTCAATTAATATATTATACTTATAATATATTAATAAATCACATATAACCTCTTTCTCAAAATCCATCCTATCAAATTGCTTTGGAGAATGCAACCCATAATGGACCATGATAGTTATGGGCTTAGACATTTAATCCAACAAAACTCGCCATTGTAGCCGATTTGGGTCAAGAACGACTGAAACACTTCAGAAGAATGTTCATGTACTTGAAAACATTTGGGGTTTTCTATAATTCCAATTGATTTGAGAAAAGTAGCCTTGTGAACCGGTACGATCCTGTCGTCAGTGATCATCACTTCAAGAAAACCATCTTCAATCTTTAATCTTCAATCTTTCGAAGGCTTTGTGAACAAGTCTGAGATGGAAATTAGGGTTAGGGATTTTAGTGAGAGGAATAGTGATGGGATGACAGGGCATGAACTCGATCATGATTCTCACAGATGCATCATAGTCCATTGGGTAAAGAGAGAACAAGTGTGTAGTTTCTCTGAGAATGATTTCGCTTGATGAAGATGAAGCATACCCTTTCGAAGATTTCTTCGTAGTTGCAGTTTTCGATGATTTGGGAGCCACAATAGATGATGCGAAGCCATTGAAGGAAGTAATAGAAAGCTTGAAGAATAGAGTATGGAAGAAAAAGCTCTAAGAAGACAATAGCCAAAGTGAAAAGTGAGAACAGTTAGGATTCAAAATTCTTATATATGTTGGAATTTCCGGGTTGGGTCGAAGAGTTGAATGATGACACCCGAAAACCAAACGGGTTGAATTTAATGCACAAACCAAAAGGCTTCCTATGTGACAGTTATTATCCAAAGGATTAGACGTTCGTTTGTTTGAATTTGGAACACTGTCGATTCAGTTCAGAACACTCAGTACTTTTATTAAAACATGTGCCAAAATCATGTTAATTGTGAATTAGAAGGATAATCATAAAAGAAATTACCATTAAGATAATCATGCAAGAAACGTTTCGGATTCAGAACTTAAATGATAACCTTAAAAATTCATTTATTGTTGAGAATCTCGGAACAACCAGATTCTGAGATGGAATGTCACAAGATGCTTCAGAAAGAATTGAAAAACATTATTGGTAGATGATATAGATTTGGAGATGCCATAATCTCAAAATGAATATCAAAGGTAGCCATTGCATGAAGATCTTAGAGGACAAGTACTTGAACAAGAGATTTGAAATTCCAAGAGATGAAGGAGCAGAGCTTGGAAAGAGACAAGTGAAAAAATCACATTACCTTGTAGGATTTGAATTATGAGGAGTACTTCAAGAAAAACGTTTTGAGGAAAAATGTTCAAGGTATCCGATGTGACTATATCGGATGAATCTTCAAGTAAGGTAGTATTTTGAAAATCTTAAGACTAGAAGAAAAGGTTAGACAGAAAGACACATAATCATACTTTATTTTTTGAGAAGAAATTATTCCGAGAAAAAAAATTATTCAGAATTATTTAACTTTCTAATGTTTACATTAAAGAGTAACACTTTATAATCATTCCTATTTTTTTTTCAGAAACCCATTGAATTTGGTTTGTTCTAATGCCTAAGTAAAGACATCGACAATCTCATCGTCAGATGGAACAAAAATGAGCTCAATGTTGCCTTTAATAAAGTGGTACCAAATATCAATGTGCTTGGTCATGGAGTGTTGAACTGGATTGCGAGAAATAGAAATTACACTTTGAGAGTTACTGTAGATCGGAATTTGTTGAAATCGATAACCATAGTCCAGAAGATGAAATTTCATCCATAGAACTTGAACGTGCAGCTTACGGCAGCAATGTATTCTGATTCGACTGTTGAAAGAGCAATATAGTTATGTTTCTTGGATAACCAGCTAACCAATCCGTTGAGAGAAAAACTTGGAGACACACTTGAACAAACGTTAGAACAAGTGGATTGCGGAATAGTTAATCTCGAAGGATCTAAAAGCTCAACAATAATATTAATACGTTATAGTTAGATAGTTAGAGAGTTAGTTGCGGAAAAGTAAAGAAATAGAAATGACAACAATTGTTATATCAAGTATACACATAAGTTGATTCATAACAAGGAATGAATTCAAACCAAGTTAATAAGGAAGATCAAACTTAGTGATTAAGTCACAGAGGACTTGCTCCAGAGAGAGGTTATGATCAGTTATGTTCTAGGAAGGATTGAGAGTAAGGAGGGATGAGAAATAAGATAGAGAAATAGAAAAGATAACTTAGAGAAATGTATTCAGAATAGATGTGTGAGTTATCCGTATTGAATACAAGAGAATGAGATCTTATTTATAGAGACTCATGAAGAGCACTAGATTACATCTCTATGAGTAGCCATGCAAGGCATACCGGACAATAGAGTGTATTACAATGAAGACAAGTAAAGTAATCTAGCTAAGTGACTGCGGTAGGTAGACTCCGGTTGCGGTTGCTGATGAAGAAGCTTGATTGCGGGTGCTGGATGACTGCGGTAGCTGAATAGATTGCGGTAGCTGAAGTTCAAGAGGGTCACTTTTTATGATTCAACAATTTTCCCCTAAGTGACCTCTTTAACTTTTTGTTCAGCCATCAAGTTTGAGGAACTTGATCAGGATCCACCAAAACTTCCTGATGTTTTCCAGCCAGGTGATTCTCCTTGAGATCTCGAACTTGACTTCTGCAGTAGTGTGCTTTGATCTTTCAACTGCGGTTTGGCAGATGTCAAGTTGCCTCTTGGTTAGGCGATGCATGGTAGTCATAGGAATGAAGTATTTGACATTATCTATCTTCCTTTTGAAAATGACTCCAAGTTCAGGAAAGTTGGTTGCGCCTAAGGATCTTTCTTGATAGCCTTCGATAGGCATTGGAGCAGGCTCGAGAGGTGGCAGATCAAATTTCTTGGCAATTATAGGATAGATATCTGCATCGATCTTGGCAAAATCACAGACCGTTTCCTTCAGAAAAGTATTGGCCTTTTCAAGCGCGATCTTCATTTTCGGGTGCTTTTCTGACTTGTTTTGGAACACCTTGGCAATAAGAAAGATTTCTTCTGGATTCATACAGGGAAAGTCTGCCTGGGTGCGGATGTAGTCACGCTCCCTTCTAGTGAGGGTATACTGGATGTAGTCAGCCTTCATGAACTTCCGGATTTTGTAGTTCTTGACTGCGGATGGTCTATCGTTAGACCATATATTTTCAATGGAAGAGGCATGTTTAGCATGAAAAAGACTAAGTCTCTCAAATTCCATTGGCAGTCTTTTGTGATCAGGAAGGTTGCGGTCGAATTGCTCAAATACTGTGAAGTATTTGGTATTTGGGGAAATTGGGACATCCCAGTAGCCATCAGTAGGGGGTTCAACATAGGTGAGGTGGGGTCTGTAATCTTTGTCCAGCAATCGGCGGTGAGGATTGATCCAAGAGTTTATTAAGGAATCGTCCATCATAGTATCAAAACCGCATTCTCTTCATATAAGCTGTGTAAGTTTGGCTGCCTTCCAATCTTTCTTCCTTTGGGAAGTGGCAGGAGAGTCATTTGAGCTCGGAGAGGACATATGCTCAGCCAGATCTTTGAAGTGAGGGGGAGTCTCTGGCTTTTGAGGAGTGACCTTCTCTTGCGGTGGAGTGTCATGGGGTGGAGTATGGTGAGACGGTTGCGGTGAGGGCTGCGGTGTAGGAATTTTTTCTGTGAAGATGGGAGGACTCTGATGTTGTGATATGGAGTGATGGACTTCTTCTTCTTCAATTTGATGGACTTCTTGCATTGCAGCTTTGTTTCTTTGGAACTATCATCTCAAGTCCAGGGGGAACTGCCATCTCCAACCGCAGACTCTCCTGATATTCAAGATATTCCCTCTACCGTAGCTGCTGATCATCTGCAACCCCGTCTTCACGTATGGACAAAGGACCACCCACCAGGTCAAATCATTGGCAACCCATCCGCAGGTATCCAGACTAGATCTTCCAAGGACCTATCTGATCACTGCCACTACGCAGCATTTATGTCCTCGGTAGAGCCCAGAACGATCAAAGAAGTATTGCTTGAACCTGACTGGATTGCTGCAATGCAAGAAGAGCTAGAAGAATTTCAAAGAAACAAAGTTTGGCTGAGTGGATAGCTGCAATGCAAGAAGAGCTAGAAGAAATTATGTCCTCGTTAGAGCCCAGAACGATCAAAGAAGCATTTCTTGAACCTGACTGGATAGCTGCAATGCAAGAAGAGCTAGAAGAATTTCAAAGGAACGCCCATCCCTAAAGACGAAGTCCACCAAGAGTTTATTAAGGATTCGTCCATCATTGTATCAAAACCGCATTCTCTCCATATAAGCTCTGCAAGTTTGGCTGCCTTCCAATCTTTCTTCCTTTGGGAAGTGGCAGGAGAGTCAGTTGAGCTCAGAGAGGACATATGCTCAGCCAGATCTTTGAAGTGAGGGGGAGTCTCTGGCTTTTGAGGAGTGACCTTCTCTTGCGGTGGAGTGTCATGGGGTGGAGTAGGGTGAGACGGTTGCGGTGAGGGCTGCGGTGTAGGAATTTTTTCTGTGAAGATGGGAGGACTCTGATGTTGTGAGATGGAGTGATCAGAGTGATGGACTTCTTCTTCTTCACTTTGATGGACTTCGTCTTTACTTCCCCCTCTTGAGGAATTCAATGCAGGTGATTCCTCAAGCCATTTATTAAGGCCATCAACCTTGGCAAAAACCGTTTGAAATTGAGCTTTGAGGACTTCGGCCAACTGTTGATTATTGGGAATGGAGGAGCGGAAGAGTAGCCAGTGTATTTCCTTTGTGAGCTGGAGGATCTCGGGACCATGGAAGTTGAAGGACAGGGATCATTGCAGTCTGTTGATTGTTGCTTGAAGAACTGAGATAGTGGACTCATACGCAGTGTGAGTCTTAGCTATTAGTTTCTGAGACTGAGTGGCTTGATCCGCAATGGCTGCTTGGAGATCTATTTTGATTGCGGTCACCTCAGTGATGAGGCGTTCCGCAGCAGCCATAAAATCCTTGTGATCTGCTTTGCGGTTGTTGTCAAGCGACCGGATCCCCATTTCCACTTTGAGAGAAATTCTCTCAGCAGCCAAGCGTTCCCTTGTTTCCAGACGCTCTATACGTTCGATCAGGGACTGTGGTCCCGGGGTGTCTTCTGGTTGCGGTTGAGTTGGTTTGACCGCAACTAAGATTTGATCGACTTTAGCTTGTAAGCTCAGAAATTCTTTCCTGGTGACAACATTCTTCTTCTTTTTCTTCTTTTCTTTGGGTTTAGAAGTCGAATGTTGAGAGCCACTGGATTCCTCTTCCTGAACGAACATCATGAGGTCATCATCAGAAGGACTGGGCTTGTTTACCTCCTGAATGTCTTCATCATCAAGACCGAAGGTGGGAGCAGAACTGACTTCGATTGCGGTTCCTTCGTCTTGTGATTCATTGACTGTTGGATTTGGAATAGGATTTGGAGTAGCTCGGGAGGTACCTGCACCTTCACCTGCTGCCTGAGCTTTAAGGACAGTTTCAGCCATCTCGGTCATCCAGTCCTGAACCTTTTGGATGGTGGCTACGGTATTGGCATTATTGATTGCGTCTGACCCATACCGTGCCACTGACTGGATATCTTGCTCCTTTTGCTGCTGCTGCTTAATCTGTTGTTCCTTACGGGCTTGGAATGCCCTTTTGAAAGCAGCATATTTCTTGATTTCTGACTCAGTTACCGGATTGTACTGTAACCATGAGTCATTGGATTCACCTCCGTCAAAACCTTGGAAACGCACCGAAGTGTCCTTCGGGTCCGCGGATCCTTGCAAATTTGTGCTCACCGTGCCTAAACCACCTGCTGCGGATGTAATCAGAGTAGGATTTCCTAAGCTTCCTCGGTCTCCTTGACCCGTGGTCAAGTTTGGCCTCGGCTCAGTTCTGGCATGGGCGGAAGAAGTGCCCTGCGGTTGGGAAGGTGTTTGAAGTGCTTGGGTGACGTTAAAAAGGATGGAGTGCAACTCCTCAGGTGAAAAGAAATGCAGTCGGGAAGCCCTGGAGACCTTAGGGCGAGCACCAATGTCATCCTCTTGGGAGTGAACTGGGGGGGAGTCTCCACGATGTCGTGAATCAGACTCACTTTCTGAGTCTGATTGGAAAATGATAGTGGTGTTGAATGGGTCTGCGGCCACCCCAAGGACTACCAGAGCCTTTTGAGAGGCTTCAGTATCGGTCCGGTCACGCATTTGGCCAGGGGAATCGGTTTTTCTTTTCTTAATGATAACAATTGGTTGCCTATCCTCATCAGAATCACTACTAGGTGTAGGTGCGGTTGGTTTGGTTTTACGTTTCTTGGTGGGTGCGGTTAGTTTGGGAGCATCCTTCTTAGGGGTTCTTTGTTTCTTCTTGGTTGCCAATTGCTTTCTTCTTTGAGAAAGATTGGAGAGTGTGGTGGCAGAAGGGACTGCGGTACCTTCAGGGTTAACAATTGCGGATGGGAGTTGAAGAGGCGGGGTAGGAAGGTATGGGGCAATACCTTCCGTAGCCTCAATGTGATCTGAGACATCAGCAGTTTCAAGACCAAGTGTGGAAAGAATGTGGGTAAGGAGTCTGCGGATAGGTCCAAAAACAGTTTGATCAGAAGAGGGATTGTACCTTTTAAGATCCTTAGTGACAAAGAAGTTGATGTCACTGCCCATGTCGATTCCAGCGTCCGCATGAAGGTCTGAAATGCAGAGTGACCAGAACCTTGCAAAAGTGAGCTCGGTTGGGTTCTCCCTTGGACTTTCTTTGGGAATATATTGAAGGAAGTCGTCCCATAGGATCTGCCCGTAGTTTACATCGTGTCCTGTGAATATGCTCCACACCAACTCCAGTAGCTTGAGTCCCATGTTGTCTATGCCTCCGGTTCTGCCGGATAGACAGCGGATGATGAAATGGCACACAAACTGCCAAACCGCATGCAACTGATTTTTCTTGAATTCACCAATTCCTCTAATTGGTTTCTGATAACCCATTTGGTAAAGGGCAGAGGTAATGTCCGCCATGGAAGGAGAGAAGATCTTGATGGAGGGATGAACCAGAAGGTTTATTGCAGAAAGAAACTTTTCTTTGGATAGGATGACCAAAGAATCATTAATCAGGTTGAGGTGAACTTCTTGAGGCTTTTCGATTGGGCGATAAGCGGAGAATGCACATTTGAAGAGGGTCGAGACTGGAACAACATCTGTAAAAGCGTCGAAAGGACCAAACAGAGGGTGATTCTTGAGAAACTTGATCATCAGTTTGGTTGGAGCATTGTACGAAGAATGATCTTCAAACACTGCTTGAAAGTTGCTTGAAGCAATCGTTGGAGAGTCTGAACCGGTAGGATTCACTGAGCCTGAAACCTTGGATTGTTTCTTTGATGCACCTGATTTCACCATTGTAGGAGCTTTGAGAGAAGGAGTAGAAAATAGAGTTCTTGAAGGGTTTGAGAGAGAAGGTTCGATGTTCAGAAAGCGTAAAGTGATTTTGAGGAAGAAGATGGGTTTATAAAGAGGTGAAAACTTTTTAACCCTAGGTAAAAGGTAAGGATAAGGTAAAAACGCCGTTTGGGGTTTGGAGGGAATCTTTGAATTGGGGATTAAATCTCAGCCACAAATAATGAAACGGTTTAAAAAAGATTTGGGAGATTTACTAAAGGAGGGTTTGCATTTAATGAAAAGTCAGACATCTATCAATGTGTTAGGTGATCGTGGGGTGAGGGGAAAGGAAGTTGTAATGGATGGGACGTGCTGGGGAGAGGAAAAGACCGATTAAGGATGAGGTTATGGAAAAACGTTCTTTTTGTCATTTTACCTAAAATAGGTCTGACACAAGGTTTATTCAGAAAGAGAATGAGACAGTTTCTAAAGAGAATGTTTTTTTTATTTAATGTTTTATTTAATGAAGGATCATTAAATAGCACACCAAAGATTCAAGGGTTGATGAAACAGTTGAGAAATATCAATAATGATCGCGGATGGAAACGTCATTGCGGATGACCATATGTCATTGCGGATGAACAAATGTCATTGCGGATAGGTAGATTTATGACTTCAGTAGAAGAAACTGAGAAGAGCACTTGTACAAAAATTAGTAATAACAAACAATAAAGACCCATGAAAAATAAGTATGATATATGGTTGCGGTACCTAGACTGTGGTACCAAAACCATCTATCATAAGTAACTTTCAGTTAGAACTGCAACGGAGACCAAGAATGGTCTGCAGTATCTAACAATTCAAAAAGAATTGAGGGTCTGGATTCATCATTCCTAACATTTGCAGGAAGGTGTTAAGTTTTGTGGAGTCGAGTGCTTTTGTGAACACATCATCAATCTCTTCATGAGAATGGACAAAGATGAGTTCAATGTTATCTTTCAAGATGTGGTCTTTGATGAAGTGATACCGTAGTTCAATATGCTTAGTCTTGGAGTGCTGAATTGGATTGTGAGAAATAGCAATAGCACTTTCAGAGTCACAATAGATCGGTATCCGCAACATTCTATACCCGTAGTCCAATAGTTGAGTTTTCATCCAAAGGACTTGAGAGCAACAGCTGGCTGCAGCCGCATACTCAGCTTATGGGGTAGACAGAGAAACACAACTTTGTTTCCTTGAGGACCAGCTGACGAGTCTTCCACCCAAAAATTGACATCCACCTGAGGTACTTTTACGGTCTAGTCTGCATCCGGCCTGATCCGCATCTGTGAAAGCTTGCAGGCTGAAGTCATTGCCTGCGGGGTACCATAGACCAAGAGATTTTCTTCCTTTCAGGTACCATAGAATTTGTTTGGCTGCAGTCATATATGACACTTTTGGGTCAGCCTGATACCTTGCACATACACCAGTTGCAAAGACAATGTCTGGCCTGCTTGCGGTGAGGTACATCAAAGAGCCAATGATACCTCTATAAGTCTTGTGATCCACAGATTCGCCTGAGGGATCAGCAGAGATCTTATAACCGAAGGCCATGGGGACCTTAGCAGAAGAACATTTGTCCATGGAATATTTCTTTAAAAGTCCAGTGGTGTATTTTTCTTGATGAATGAATATCCCTTGTGGAATTTGTTTCACTTGAAGTCCTAGAAAGAAGTTAATCTCTCTATTCATGCTCATTTTGAACTTGTTGGTCATGAGCTTAGCAAATTCATCCACCATTCCTTGATCAGTCGATCCGAAAATGATATCATCCACATATATTTATATAAGAATAAGGTGGTTATTATTTGCTTTTCTAAATAACGTGGGGTCAATCACTCCTCTCTTGTACCCGGATGAGACAAGGAATTCAGAGAGAGTCTCATACCATGCTCTTGGGGCTTGCTTCAGATCGTAGACTGCTTTTTCAAGCTTGTAGCAGTGGTCTGGGAATTCAACATTTTCAAAACCTGGAGGTTGCTAAAGGTAAACCTCTTCTTTTAATTCCCCATTGAGAAAGGCACTCTTAACGTCCATTTGGTGTACCTTGACGTTCTTGTGGGCTGCGTATGCTAGGAAGATCCGGATAGCCTCCATGCGTGCTACCGGAGCATACGTTTCATCGTAGTCAATGCCTTCAAGTTGACTATACCCCTTTGCAACTAGTCTTGCCTTGTTTCTGACTACCGCACCAGATTCATCCAACTTGTTTTTGAATACCCATCTAGTGCCAACAATGGAGTGACCACGTGGCTTCGGAACGAGCTGCCAAACTTTGTTTCTTTGAAATTCTTCTAGCTCTTCTTGCATTGCAGCTATCCAGTCAGGTTCAAGCAATGCTTCTTTGATCGTTCTGGGCTCTACCGAGGACATAAATGCTGCGTAGTGGCAGTGATCAGATAGGTCCTTGGAAGATCTAGTCTGGATACCTGCGGATGGGTTGCCAATGATTTGACCTGGTGGGTGGTCCTTTGTCCATACGTGTAGACGGGGTTGCAGATGATCAGCAGCTGCGCTAGAGGGAATATCTTGAATATCAGGAGAGTCTGCGGTTGGAGATGACAGTTCCCCCTGGACTTGAGAACATCCTGCTGAGTCATCTTGGTTTGTTGAAACGAGAATGGAGTTTTCTAGAGCAGTTGGGAGAGGTTCCCCCTGGATTACGGATGGGCGTTCCTCTGGGACCTGAGAAGGTTCCCCCTGGACTGCAGATGGGAGAGAGATAATCCTTGGATTGATTCTCGTGTCAATGTTCTCTATGAGTTCATCATCCGAATCTGACGATACGTTTGATGGTAATGATTTTCTCCGGATAGGAACTTGAGCAACATCAAGTACTGGAACCTCGACGGTTGTTGTTAGATCCGGAGTAAAGCTTTCCCCCTCAACCGGAGAGGTGGAAGTATTGAGAGATGCGACTTCGGATAGAGATGGTCCAGAAACATCAGCGTGTTGTTGTTGAGCTGCGGGAGACACAAGAACTTCGGATAGTTTCCCCGTTTCAATAGGATCGAAAAGATTGTCATAATTGACTTCAACTAGATTTAAAGGACCTGAAGAGGCAGGAATATCGCTTTCCATTATTGCAGTGGTTTCAGTGGATGGAGGTGCGTTGCAGATGTGAGAATCATCAAATTTCACATCGAAGCTTTCAATGATCAGCCTTGTACGTCTGATGAGCACTCGATAAGCAACCTTGTTAGTGGAATAACCAAGGAAGATGCCTTCATCAGACTTTGGTGCAAACTTGTTAAGCTGATCGCGGTTGTTGATCACGAAACATCTACACCCAAAGATATGAAAGAAGCGAACATTTGGCTTGCGGTTGTTAAGGCCCTCATATGATGTTTTATTGAGACGTTTACACACAATGCTTCGATTTTGAACAAAGCATGCGGTTGCTACAGCTTCAGCCCAGAAGTAGAGAGGAAGGTGTGCAAAGTTGAGCATAGATCTGGCTGCTTCTACTAGTGTGCGGTTCCTTCTTTCTACTACTCCATTTTGTTGCGGTGTGTAGGGAGCTGAGAAGTTATGAGAGATGCCCTTGGACACCAAGAAACTGTTGAGAAGATGATTAGTGAACTCAATGCCATTATCACTGCGGATACGTCTTATTGGAAGCTTGATCTGAAGTTCGATCTCTTTGATGAAGTTGATGAAAATCTGCGGTGTTTCTGACTTGAGTATGAGGAAGAAGACCCATGTGAAGCGTGTAAAGTCATCTACGATAACCAGTGTGTACTTCTTGTGATGGAGACTGGCTACGGTTGATGGACCGTAGAGATCAATGTGCAATAGCTCCAGTGGTTCAGAAATTGAAGAATCCATTACCAGAGGGTGACTTGCTTTGGACTGTTTACCACATTCACAAGCCGGACAGAGAGTATCGTTGCTGAATTTGAGAATAGGGAGACCTCTGACTAGTTCTCCAGTGACCAAGTTGTTGATGTACCTGAAGTTGAGATGAGCTAGCTTGCGGTGCCATAGCCAGCTGACTTCGGATACAACTTTGGATAGGAAGCACAACTGCGGTCTGCCAATGATCAGAGAGACATCCAAGGGGTACATGGTACCTTCGGATCGGGATTTGATCAAGCATGTGTTCCTATCACTTGTCATTACATAGCAAAACTGATCATCAAATTCAACTCGATGTCCTGCTTTACATAGTTGGCCAACACTGATGAGATTGTGTTTAAGGCTTTCTACATAAGCAACCTTCTGAATAGAAAAGTTCCCCGTAGTGAGAACACCGTAACCTCGGATGATTCCATTCGCATTGTTACCGAATGTAACATTTCCACCATTGCATATTGGCCTGAAATCCCAAAGGTATTCTAACCTTCCGGTCATGTGCAAGGAGCAGGCACTGTCAATTAACCATTCTTCTTCTTGTTCCTCCTTACACAAAGCCTGCGAATTACACGGTTAGTTTAGGCATCCAAACTAGTTTGGAGCCTGGGGAAATTGGTGAATTTTTGAAAGATGCATGGACCGAGGTTGCAGGGACGGGTCTCTTGTCAACTTTTATTCCTAGTCCTGGGTGTTTGTGCAGATTTGGAGTGTTGTGAGTTTTTGAAAAAATACTACGTTTCTGACTCTGACTGGATTTGATATAGGATGAATCTTTTTGACAACTACACTGACATTTGCAAAAGGATTTTTTGTCATTGGATCTGACATTGTGCTTGGTCAGCGGTCCATAGGATGAATTGGACTTGTTACCGGTCCGAGGTTGAAAAGATCTGACATGAGTGTTGTTTAATTTCTGAAAAGTTTGTTTTGAACAAGGTTTAGCACGTGCAAATCTTTGAGTCCTTTTTGGTGGATTTGGTAGGATACCTTTCCATTTGTTGAAATTTTGACGTTACTTTAAAAGTGTTGGAGTGGGTAAAATACCTTTCCATTTAGGATCATTTGAGGAATAGACCTGAAAACCATTGTTTCGAAAAGACTGAACACCCATTTGGGTTGTGTCAGAAGAAGTAGGAATGACTTTTGAAGCGGTACTTTCCTTTTTGTTTGTTTTCTTGATTGGAGAGTTTTTTGAAAAGTAGTGTGAGAAAACAAATTTTTCTGGACTCTTGGACTTTGGAATTCTGACATGCTTCTTGTTTTTCGAAAAAGTTTGTCTATATGTGCCTCGAGATCTAAATTCCGCTTTGAAAGCCTTTTTGGCCAAAGATTTTGGTGAACCGCAGTCATTGTTGTTCAACTGCGGTTTCCTGGAATTTTTAGAATGATTTTGAAAACGTGGGCTTGAGTCATCCGAACTTGAAGATTCTGGGGTATGTGAGCATTGACCCACTTCAAAGTTCTCTATAGGTAATTCATGATGAATTGCCTGAAGGGTCACGGTTCCTTTTACTGATGATTCCGGTAGTGATGTTTTAACTACTGCAGAGTAAGTCTGAGTTGAGACTGCGGTGGGACTTTTGTGGGACTTTTGACTATAGTGTGATACACTGCGGTCTGAAGACAGAGGTGGAAAGTCTTTTGAGACTTCGGGGCCCTCAATGACAATTTCTTCATCAACTACGGATGAGGTTTGAGAATTTGGGTAAATGGTGCCACATATAGGAATTTGATCACATGTGTGACCCGAGACCTCAGGCACAATTTTCTCAATGACACAATTATTGCTTAGACTATGTAGTCTACCGAAGTGAGTTTTGATGTGTCCGGGAAAAGTCTTGTCATTGACTGGGAAAAGAAATTCTCGGTCTGGAGGGACATACAGTCTGTCTTTATTGAACCGAGGTGAGGAATCCATTACGGTAGGATATCCATTTGACCAACCCAAATTGTATGTATTGTCCACGGTTCCATTATTCACTAAATTTTCAATAGCTTCACTTTCATTGAACAATTTTTCGATTAAAAGATTTAGGCGTACAATTTCTCTCTGAGCTAAATCTCTTTGGTTTAAAGCTATCTCTAATTGTGTTTCACTTAACATTCTCGCGTCTTTCTCTAACTCTAAGTCTTTTTCTAACATAGCCAATTTGAGTCTTTTGTTATCCAGTCGTACTCTTACATGGAACATCTCTTGGGACGCAATGTTCTTCTCATCTAAGGCTTTGTTATAGTCTATAAGGACGGCAACACACATGTCATTAAGATCATCTATGTATGGTTGACAGTCATGCATGCTATAGTTTAGAGTTTGGATCATGAGTTTTACCTGTTCGACGATGCTTAGAGTTCCATCCTTTGCCATGTAGCAGTAGTTCTTTTCCAGCTTTGTGGACTCATCATCATCCGCAGTTGCCAGCATGCAGATTTTCACTTTCCTTTGATACTGCTGATGGTTTCATCTTCATTTCCAGATGACCACACTTGATGGTCTCTTTTGACATGGGCTACGTATGCCCTTGCCTTTTCTTTATCTTCCAACTCTTGAGCCATTCTAAGGTAGAATGCTCTGTGTTTTACTACATTGGCCTTACAATCTGTTGCAAAGTGGTTCTCTTTGTTGCATTTGTGACAAATTACAACATCCGTTTTGTCTTCTGAGGGAGTACCGGAGTCAGTGGTTTGAGGAGACTACGGTACCTCCTTTGGTTGATTAATTTGAGATTGCGGTGGTGGATGAGAATTTTTGGAATATCGAGAATGGTTTTTCTGGGAACCGAAGTTACGGTTGAATGGAGGTTTGTTGAACTGTTGATTCTTGCGGAAGGAAGTAGGTGGTAGACGGTTGAACTGTTGACTAACCAGAGCAATAGCCTTCTGAAATTCTTCTTCATCATCATACTCTGAGTCAGCTTCGTATGACTGCGGTGGAGTGTCATACGATGAAGAGTAGGGTGACTGCGGTGGAGCTTGTGCTATGAGAGCAAGTGGTCCTCTGAAGTCAGCACAGTCTTTGAGTACGGTGGATTCTTGTGCTTGCAGCTCTCCATAGAGCTTGTAGAGTGACAAAGAGTGAATCTTTCTATCGCCTTGGACTATCATCTTAGCCGTAGTCTAATGTCTTCCCAAACCATTAAGAAACTGAAGGTTTGTTTCATGGTTACTGCGGATGGTGCCCGCATTGGATAACTTGGTGACTATCAGATTGAACCTTTTGAATGAGTCTTCCAAACTTTCGCCGGTATGAGCTTTGAAGTTGTTGAACTCATTGAGTGCAGCAGTAAGCTTCTTATCTTGTGCTTGTTCTGAGCCTTCGTACAGATTCTTGAGAACTTCCCAGATCTCTTTTGCTGATTTGCAATTTATGATAATATCGAAGTTGTCAGGAGCAACTCCACAGGAGATTTCATAAAAAGCAACAACATCATTTTCCATTTTATCGAGATCATCCTTGGTGGGACGGCTCATAACTGGTTGACCTCCTCCTAGTCTGGTTGTAGCGCCGTCGGTTTGGACAGGTGTAAGGACTGGGACATGTGGTTCTTCTTCTACGGATCGCCATACATCTCTACCAAGTCTCCTTAAGTATCTTTCCATTCTTTGTGACCAGTGATGATATTCATTTGCTACCAGTATTGGGGCTCGGTTAGAACCACCAACACTGTTGGAAACGTTCAGAGATAACGATTGTGCCATTTGAAATTGTTTTTTTTTTTTTAAAGAAATGAGCTTAAGTGGTATAGAAGGCCTTTTGGAAAATCAGAGATCCGTTTTCAAAAAGCAACCACTATGGCTCTGATACCAATTGTTGAGAGAAAAACTTGGAGACACACTTGAACAAACGTTAGAACAAGTGGATTGCGGAATAGTTAATCTCGAAGGATCTAAAAGCTCAACAATAATATTAATACATTATAGTTAGACAGTTAGAGAGTTAGTTGTGGAAAAGTAAAGAAATAGAAATGACAACAATTGTTATATCAAGTATACACATAAGTTGATTCATAACAAGGAATGCATTCAAACCAAGTTAATAAGGAAGATCAAACTTAGTGATTAAGTCACAGAGGACTTGCTCCAGAGAGAGGTTATGATCAGTTATGGTCTAGGAAGGATTGAGAGTAAGGAGGGATGAGAAATAAGATAGAGAAATAGAAAAGATAACTTAGAGAAATGTATTCAGAATAGATGTGTGAGTTATCCGTATTGAATACAAGAGAATGAGCTCTTATTTATAGAGACTCATGAAGAGCACTAGATTACATCTCTATGAGTAGCCATGCAAGGCATACTGGATAATAGAGTGTATTACAATAAAGACAAGTAAAGTAATCTAGCTAAGTGATTGCGGTAGGTAGACTTCGGTTGCGGTTGCTGATTAAGAAGCTTGACTGCGGGTGCTGGATGACTGCGGTAGCTGAATAGATTGCGGTAGCTGAAGTTCAAGAGGGTCACTTTTTATTATTCAACACAATCTTCCACCCAAAAATTGACAACCACCAAATGTACTTTTTCTATCAAGTTAAAGTCATCCATAGTTTGAGTCAGAATAAGGTTGAAGAAGGAAACTTTCATTTGCAGGATACCAAATTCCGAGATACTTTGTTCCTTTGAGATATCGAAAGATTTTCTTGACAGCCAAAAGATGAGACATCTTCAGATTAACCTAGAATCTAGCACACAGACACGTTGAGAACATGTTGTCAGGACGACTTGCAGTGAGGTAGAGTAATGATCCAATCATTCCTCTATACTTCTTCTCATCTACAACAACATCGGATAGGTCCGAAAAAATCTTGTGTCCAAAACTCATTGGAACTTTTTCAAAGGCACATGTGTCCATAAAGTATTTGTTTAGAAGTTCGGAAATGTATTTCTCTTGATGAATGAAGATTCCTCTGTTGGTCTGTTTGACTTGCAGTCCGAGGAAGAAGTTTAATTCACGATTCATACTCATTTGGAATCGAATAACCATCAGTTTTGCAAAGTCAGCAACCATCATTGGATCAGTTGACCCAAAAATGATATCCTCGACATAGATTTGTACTAGCATGAGATGCTTCCCGTTTTTTCTTCTGAATAATGTGGGATCGATAACTCCTATTTGAAAACCGGAATGATTCAGAAAATCAGTGAGAGTATCGTACCAGGTGCGGAGAGCTTGGTTGAGGCCATAGAAAACTTTTTGAAGTTTGTAGCAGTAGTTTGGATATGAAAGATTTACAAACCTAGGAGGCTGTTGAAGATATACTTCACTATCTAGTTCACCATTGAGAAAAGCACTCTTGACATCCATTTGGTAAGCTTTAAATCCTTTGTGAGGAGCATAAGAAAGAAAGATTCGGATAGTTTCAAGACGAGCAATAGGAGCAAAGGTCTCGTCGTAGTCAAGTCCTTCAATCTGAGTAAATCCTTTAGCTGCCAATATTGCTTTGTTTCGGATTATAACACCAGCGTCATCGAGTTTGTTTCGGAAGACCAATCTTGTAAAAGAGTCCACACTTGATTTCTATCAAATTTTGCTAGCTCTTCTTGTATGGATGTAATCAAATCGGATACTTCTAATGATTGTTTGAGGGATTTAGGTTCAACTATTGATATGAATTCCGAGAAGTGAAACTGATTTTGAATGTTAGTAGAAGAGCGAGTTTGAACTCCGGCTTTGAGATTTTCAATAACCTGATTCGGAGGATAATCCTTTGCCAAGATATGCAATCTTGGAAGTTCTTGAGTGACAGATGATCCCATGTCAACAATAGGGCTGTGTTGCTCCCCCTGAACAACTTGAATTTGAGGATGATGCTCCCTATGAATTTCTGAACCGGATATATCAACATCGTAATAGTTTGGAAAGTCAAAGATATTGACACCATCTTCATTGTTGTTTGGACATCGATCTGTGAATTGATCTACTGCATCTTGAAATCCATCTACATTTGATTCAAGAGTTGGTTCTCTATTCTCCCCCTCAACCTGAGAAGTTTGAAATGCATCGGAATCAAATGGAGGAAAGGTTAGGGTCGGACCAAAAACTTTTTGAGAAACTGTATTGGCAGATGAGGATGGTCTTGATCGAGATTCTGAATCAAGAGTAGTTTATATTGGTCCGAACAAGCTTTCGAAATCAACTTCATAGATAATTGGAGGATTTGGAGACCCAAGAGGTGGAGCATCGGACTCCATGATATGTGTTATAACATGAGTAGGCTCTAAGTTCCGAATAAAATTATCATCAAAAGTAATATGAAAGCATTCTTCAATTACACGAGTTCAACGATTCAGAACTCTATAAGCTTTAGATTTGGCTGAGTATCCCAAAAAGATAGCTTCATCGAATTTTGGTTGAAACTTTGTGAGTTGATCATAGTTGTTTTTGATAAATCATCTACACCCAAAAATGTGTAAGAACGAGATACTCAACTTTCGACCGTTCATTACTTCATATGGTGTCATGTTGAGACGAAGATTGATGATGCTTCGATTTTGAGTGAAGAAAGCTATAGAGACTACTTCGGCCCAAAGATAGAGAGGAAGGTTTGTAAAGTTTAGCATCGATGGAGCGGCTTCAACTAGATTTTGATTTCTTCTTTCAATAACACCATTTTGCTGAGGATTGTAGGGAACAGAAAAACTTTGTTCGATACCTTTATCGGTAAGAAAATTTTCAATTGTGGCATTTGTGAATTCGGATCCATTGTCACTTTAGATTCTTCCAACAAGAAGTTTAATCATAAATTCAATGACTTTGATGAAATTTATGAGCTCGGAGGCAGTTTCTGACTTTAACCTTAAGAAGAATACCCATGTGAACCTTGTGTAGTCATCAAAAATCACAAGAATGTATTTTGTGTAATACAAGCTTTCAACGACAGATGGTCCATAGATATTGACATGAAGTAGTTTGAGCGGTTACGAAATGCATTTTTCAATAAGAATGGGATTTTTTTTATTTGATTGCTTCCCACATTCATACGCAGCAGATAGATGATCGTTTTCAAATATGAGGAGAGGCAGAACTCGGACCATTTCACTAGAAACTAAATCATTCATGTATCTGAAGTTAAGATGAGCAAGCCTATGATTCCATATCCAACTTACGTCAGGAACAACTTTTGATAGAATACAGAGTTGAGGCTTTCCGATGATCATGTTGAGGTCCAAAGGATACATATTCTTGATACGATATGATAAAACGAGACATTCATTTTGGTCTTCTGTCATGATGTAGCTATGCTTTGTGTAGAATTCAACCCTTCGATTTGCATCAATTAGTTGAGCCACACTGATTATTATGCTTGAGATTGGACACTGATATGTGCAAATTTAGTCATATATTTTGTGTTAAATCTTATTACTTTTTGGCTATTTTATTGCAAATTATGAACAAAAGGTACTTAAATATATTTACAATGTATTTGTAGCCTAAAATATGAGCTCGGATGGAAAAGGAAGCGGAACTGGCGATTGGAAGCTTGGATCTTGGATTTTGAAGAAAGAAGGATGTTGCTGGACAGCTAGACCCCTCGTCAGTGTTTTGGCCATATCTCATGAACCATAACTCCGATTGACAAGATTCAAAATGTTCTTAAAACTAGACACAATTGTGGACCACTTTCGTGTTTTGACAAAATGTTGATTCCAAATGGACTCGACGAGTAGGCCACCAAATCGACAAGTTGGTCAGAAGTTTCGCGATTCTTGACTTTGACTTTCCGTACACGGGATTTTAAGTGATGGACTCGCCGAGTCGGTCACCGGACTCGCCGAGTAGCCCCTGTTTTCAGAATATATATATATATATATATGTATATATATATATATATATATATATATATATATATATATATATATATATATATATATATATATATATATATATATAGAAATGCTTCTCATTTGAACCCTAACTAATGGGGGAAGCTTTGGACGACTTTAGGAGGCCAGAAGGGTTCTTAGTTTGTTACAAATTACTTTTATCTTAATCTTTTGCATGAACCATGTTTCAATCATTAGGTTATGTTTTTAGTTTGTTACTTGCTGTAGATATGAGCTAAAAACTCATTACTTCTGTTTAGGGTAGATGAATTTATAAATATGGATTGAATTTTATGGTTGGATTAATTTTAATTGGTGACTTTTGTTTTGTTAAGCTTGTTAAAGATCCTTATGTGCTAACAACAACTATTTTCTGTTAATCAACCAGTAAATTAAGCTGCATGAACTTCTCTTAATTGCTTATCTCATATGATTTATGTGAAAACATTGTTATGTGCCTAGGAATAGCGAACGTGAAACTAGGGTTAACTAGAAAATGGGTAAATTAATGTGTGAGCTTGTGTGATAAACCATCAACACGGAGTTAATTGAATTAGCATATTTGATTAGCTTATTACAAGTCTTACTTAACCCGAATTAATAAACTAGGAAATCTATTAGTTTAATCACTTGATCACTGCTTGGATTGATATGTGTTCTATGGATTAGTAATAGCGAACGTGAACCTAATCACACTAATCGGTAGCCAATGCCAATTAATACATTGCACTTGCCATAAAATCAACCATAGGAATAAATGATTCGAACCTAAACAAAAGTCTCTTTTAATATTGAATTTAGTTACCTTCTATTTCCTTAGTTGTTAATTTTCTTTGTTTGTGTATTAGTTAATTGTTAAGTTTCTAGTCTTGCAAAACTAGAGAAAACCCCCTTTCTATTACTTGTTTTATTTAGATAATATTAGCATTTATTTTAATTGTTTACTGTTCCCTGTGTTCGATACCCTACTTACCTGAACTAAACTACTAATCGATAGGGACACTGCCTTTCGTGTGTTTGTCTTTGTGTTTAAGTTAGTAGGATTAACACTAGTTCGTTTTATACACATCAAGTTTTTGGCGCCGTTGTTGGGGAACGGTTCAAATAGTTAATTTTATTTGCTAATTGTTATCGTTTTTATTTGTTGATTAATTTTTTTATAGTTTAATTTTTATTTTTATTTTTATTTATTATGTATTTTCCAAATCTCGATGCTTTTGATGCTTTTCTTGAGGAAGTAGTACAGGAAATTGAGCAAGAAGATGAGGCGTATGACTCAGATGATGATTTGAAGAAATTTGGAAAATGGTTAGATAACATCTTGCCTAATAAACAAGAGCAATCTGAGTTACAAGAGCTAAAGTTACAAGATGAAGAATTTAATCCAGAAAAAGATTTGGAGGAGCTGGAAAGGTTACTGGCAGAAGGGTCAGACGAAGAACAAGAACAAGCTAAGTTGCAGGAACCAAGCCGTGGATTGACCATTACCACGACGTGCCCCCCTGTATTTCCAGTTTGTGTTTCGAATCATGGGGTGACGATTCCAACTTTGGAGAAAGTTCTGAAGCGCGATCCATTTTTGAATAGGATCCAACCGGTTCCAACCCTTGTCAAGATTCTTGGGTTACATGAATTAAAGCTCGTTTGGCCAATTTTTGAAGCAAAGAGCCAAATTTTACAAATTGGTCCAAAAAAGATATTCAATGCAACGGATGAACGAACATTGAGTTTATTAGAAGTTTATTAAGTTGAAAGTCCAGCTCAAGACTCGCACAAAAAGAAGCGCTTGCGAGAGGCAACCCGTCATTAGAGTTTGCTTTTCTTTTTCTTTCTAAACTTCTAGTATTTAGGGGTAATTTAGGAATTTTAATTTTGATGTTTGTTTTCCTTTTTATTACGTGGTTTTGTGTTTTTGATCTTTTCAGTTTGAGGGTGAGGAATGCATGCGAGAGTATGGAGTCAAGTCTAACCAAGAGAAGAATCGAGTCTAGGCGAGAGAGAAAACGAAGTTTTGAGTCACGTTATGAGTCCGATTGAGAGAAGAGTTATTGAGTGTTTATTTACTGAACAAACATGAGGGAAAGTATTTGTTTATATTACCCCCATACATCATAAACGAACCTGGGCATAATACAAATTTTTTCCACACAGCGGTCTACTCGTCGAGTGCATCTTATGGACTCGACGAGTCCATGTGAAATTCCGCGACTTTTCTGCCAGTCACGCTACAACTCGGTGAGTTAGCATATCTACTCGACGAGTCACTCGTTAATTCTATTTTCAAGTTCACAACTTGACCACATTTGATACGGGCATTGGTTCTTTTCTTTGGAAGATAATTTTCCGAGCATTTCCAAGAGTTTTTCACTTATAATTGGAGTTGTACCACACGAGATTTGACACCCAAGGCATGGATGAGCTGTTCCCGTGTCTAAAGTCAGCCGAAGATGGAGCTAAATTGAAAAAGATCACCCTCGCCACTACTATCCCAGGGGAGTTTGTTCCAATTCTCTCTTTACTTGTATGTTCTTTAATCGTTTTAACATGCAATGGGGACATTGCATAAATTTAGTGTGGGGTAGGGGTTGGTTATTTTAGTTAAATTTTAAAATTTTTGATGATTTTATGAGAATTCAAATGTTTAGTTGAGCCAATATACGTTATAATGCATTTGTGGCCCCCTTTATTCTAGTGAAATCATGGGACAAAAACACAACCCCGCTTAGTTTGAGGGACGTAATATGTTTAGCATCGTGTACTTGAAATGTATCTAGGAAGACTAATACTTTAACTAATAAAGGTTGAAGTGGAGCACCTTCGCTTAAGCATGTAGGTTTTGAGTAAAAAAAAAGTGAGTTACATGTGCAAAGAAAAAAAAAAGAGAGAATTACAAGACAAGTTGAAAGAGTTTTGGAGCTATCAAAGTATAAATTTAAATAACAAAATTTTGAAGAAATTAAAAAAGTTGAAGATACCAAAAATCAAACAAAAAGTTGGTGAATTCAAAGAAATCAAAGTCAAATTATCAAAGAAGTGAAGAATTCCGAATAACTCCATAGTGGTATCAAAAAGTTGTAATTTTCTAGATTATATATGCTTGGGTTGATTGACCAAAAATACTTTGAGGTTAAGAAGTTTTCTGCGGATGGATTCGGAGGGATGCACAAAATGAGCGTTGTTCAAAAGAATTGGGCGAGTGTTTATGAGGATTGTGAGTATTTAGATTAGGGGGGTCCTTAGGAAAAATTTTATACACAAATGCATGCGTTTTGGTCTAAACATAATGGTTGGGTTTGATTGGAATTATTTTATGTGATGCTAGTATGCTAAAATTCAGTTTTGCTTGGGGGCAAGCAAAAGTCAAGTGTGGGGTATTTTGATATGTGCAAATTTAGTCATATATTTTGTGTTAAATCTTAATACTTTTTGGCTATTTTATTGCACATTATGAACAAAAGGTACTTAAATATGTTTAAAATGTATTTGTAGCCTAAAATAAGAGCTCAGATGGAAATGGAAGCGGAATTGGCGATTGGAAGCTTGGATCTTGGATTTTGAAGAAAGAAGGATGTTGCTGGACAGCTTGACCCCTTGTCAGTGTTTTTGCCATATCTCATGAACCGTAACTCCGATTGACAAGATTCAAAATGTTATAAAAACTAGACACAATTTTGGACGACTTTCGTCTTTTGAGAAAATGTTGATTCCAAATGGACTCGACAAGTAGGCCATAAACTCGATGAGTTGATCAGAAGTTTCGCGATTCTTGACTTTGACTTTCCATACACGGGATTTTAAGTGATGGACTCGCCGAGTAGCCCCTGTTTTCAGAATATATATATATATATATATATATATATATATATATATATATATATATATATAAACGCTTCTCATTCAAACCCTAACTAATGGGGGAAGCTTTGGACGACTTTACGAAGCCAGAAGGGTTCTTAGAAGCTATGGTTTTCGAGATTTCAACTTAGATATCAATTTGGAAGAAGATCAAAGGCAATAACACATTATTTTTATCTTAATCTTTTGCATGAACCATGTTTCAATCATTAGGTTATGTTTTTAGTTTGTTATTTGTTGTAGATATGAGCTAGAAACTCATTACTTCTGTTTAGGGTAGATGAATTTATTAAGATGGTTTGAATTTTATGGTTGGATTTCTTTTAATTGGTGAATTTTGTTTTGTTAAGCTTGTTAAAGATCCTTATGTGTTAACAACAACTACTTTCTGTTAATTAACCAGTAAATTAAGCTGCATGAACATCTCTTAATTGCTTATCTCATATGATTTATGTGAAAACATTGTTATGTGCCTAGGAATAGCGAACGTGAAACTAGGGTTAACTAGAAAATGGGTAAATTAATGTGTGAGCTTGTGTGATAAACCATCAACACGGAGTTAATTGAATTAGCATATTTGATTAGCTTATTACAAGTCTTACTTAACCCGAATTAATAAACTAGGAAATCTATTAGTTTAATCACTTGATCACTGCTTGGATTGAGATGTTTTCTATGGATTAGTAATAGCGAACGTGAACCTAATCACACTAATCGGTAGCCAATGCCAATTAATCCATTGCACTTGCCATAAAATCAACCATAGGAATAAATGATTCGAACCTAAACAAAAGTCTCTTTTAATATTGAATTTAGTTACCTTCTATTTCCTTAGTTGTTAATTTTCTTTGTTTGCGTATTAGTTAATTGTTAAGTTTGTAGTCTTGCAAAACTAGAGAAAACCCCCTTTATATTACTTGTTTTATTTAGATAATATTAACATTTATTTTAATTGTTTACTGTTCCCTGTGTTCGATACCCTACTTACCTGAACTAAAGTGCTAATCGATAGGTACACTGCCTTTCGTGTGTTTGTCTTTGTGTTTAAGTTAGTAGGATTAAAACTAGTTCGTTTTACACACATCAAACATATAAGCCACATTGGAGACAGAAAAATTACCATTGGTCAGGATGCTATAACCTCGAATTTGAGAGTTCGAATTGTTGGCATAAGTAGCATAACCAGCATTTGGAGTAAGTTTTAGATCATGGAGAAAATTTTCTTCCCCAGTCATGTGCATGGAACAAGCACTATCAATATACCATATTTTATCTTGTTCCAAAGCACAGAAAGCCTACAAAATGAGTGAGTTTTGGATTTTTTAAACTCCAATAGATGTGGGGACTTTAGCAAGGGCTTTAGACTTGGTCTGAGATTTCTAAACAGTTGGTATCTCAGAATGCTTTTTTCGAGATTCTTTTGGAAAAATGCAAAATGTCAGAGTCCTTTCATTTATCCAAAAGTTAAATTCAACCATTGGTTGCTTAGGCACTACTTTCTTCGGAAGAACATTTTTCCAAGATGTTATTGGAAGAACTGTGTTCAGAGGTGTTTCAATTGAGTTTTCAGACTTTTTCACTTTCCATTCAAAATTTTGTTTTTAACCTTTAGACGGTTTCTGAACATCAGTGTTCCGAACATCTTTTCCTTTGTTCATTGCATTCGTAGGCACATTTGACTGCGGAAGTTGTTTTGGTTTAAAAATCGTGCCATCCAAGGTAGCAATAAAAACATAATAAGATATTTTCCGAGGATATTCAGTTTTCCTAGACATGGTCTCAATGTTAACATTTTTCACACCATTGACACGTGTATTATGAATATTTGAGCAAACAGGAATAGATGGTCTCTTAATAATCTTAACAGACATGAAAGTATTGTGATTCCTAGTAGTTGGACTAACTATTTGAGGCATTTTCTTCTCGGATTTCTCAAGCGGCCAAGGTTTCTTCCGAGAGTCAGATGGTGACTTGGAAGTTTGTCCAACCGATGGATTGTTGAAACGAGGCTTAAGTGGAACTAAAGTCGATTATGAAACTACATTAGAGTTGGACACATTGAAATAGGATGAGGTGTCGTTATCACTCTTAAGTTCTACATCACTATCAAGGGAAGCGTAAAAGGATTTGAATTGGTCAGAGTCATGTCCATTTGTCTCAGGAATGATTTCATCCATAAAACAATTGTTCGGAGGACTGAAGTTCGTAAGACAAGCTCCAATACTGCCTGTGTTGTGTAAGGGTTCCGAAGACTAATTCAGGTCCAGGGATATCAAAGGCGGAAATTGCATGGAATCAGGACATGTAATAGTGATCAGTTTGAACTAAGGGATTAATGATTGATATTTGTCTGAGGTCTCATGAAGGGACGACAATGGTGAGACAGGGGTATCCGAATAAGTGTGTTTCGGAATGTCTCCCATAAACGTTAAGTTTCGAAGTTCCTTCAAGGGACGAACAACTGGGATGACAAAACTTATGAGTCATTCTTTCATTGGCTTCAAGAATATCAATCGAATTATGCAAAGCATCAATTTTAACATTATGACGTTTATTATCAGTAACCAAAATATTTATTTCACTAATTGTAATTTCACATTTGTCATTCAAAATAATACACTCATCCTTGGTCATTACAAGGTCTCTCTCTTATGATTCAATCTTAACCTTGTGGTCTTCAAAATGTAATCTAAGTCTAGTCATTTCACTATCCACTTCTTACTAACTTCTATGGCAGCCTCATAGGCTTCATGGATAAATGTCATATCTAATTGAATTTGAGATAGATAAGGTTCACAAACGAATAAATCGAAATTATTATCAGAAATCATAGATTTTACCTTTTGGATGATGCTTCGGCCAGGTGGATCATTTGTTGCCATGTAGCAATAGTTTGGCTCAACATCGTCATCATTAGCTTCCGAACCAGAGGACCAATAACCCTCATCACACTTAATTGATAGTCTAGCCATAAGACACAAGTTCCCTGTAAACTTTCCTTCACCTTCATCACCACATGTCCAATACCCATCAACATTCCTTACGAACGTAGTGACAAATGCCTTTTCACTTTTAGCAAGTTCATGTGCTCGATGAACATAGTAGGCATAGTATTTCATCTTTAGTTTTTGAGGAACTTCAACCAAACAGTCCTTAGAATAGTTGTTTTTGCGACCATATTTGTGACATATAACCTTAGGTCTGACTGATCTCGAAGCTTCCTGAGGTTTCGAATAGCGATTCGGAATGTTGGTTTGATATGCAGGTTATTTTCATAGGGTTGAGGGTAGGGTTGAGGATTGCTATGGTGAGGAGCTTGAAATCTATTTTGAGAATGTTTTTATTGGGATTCCAAGGATGTTTATACTTCATGGATAGAAGTGCAAACTCTTGTTGGAAACTAAGTTCGGAATCAGCAGATTCTAGATCAAGGTTTTCTTCAAATGGGTAGTTTGGAACAGGAGACGTTGGTATAACAGGAGGTGTAGGTTGACCTGGTGGAATTGGTGGGATGACTCCAAAAAGATCAGAAGCAGATGGGTTTAAAATTAGTGGATCGACCAAACTCCAAAAAGATCAGAAGCAGATGAGAGGACCTCCTGAAAGTTCTCTCAATGTTTGAGAAACGTTGGATTCATGACCTTGCAGTTCGTCAAACAACTAATAGAGCTTCAGTTTTTTCAGATATATATTACTCTGAAGACATGATTTGACATTTCCGCATCCTTTTCCAAGGATGTTGATGAACTTAAGGTTGTGCTCGAGTGGACTTCAGACTACTCCATGTGCCATTATGTTGTAAATCACGATCCTATACCTATTTGATGTAGAGGCTACGAATTCATCAAGAGATATAGAGAAGGTGTCGAATTCGTTTACAAAGAATGTAAAAAGCTTATCCTTCATGTTCTCTGAACCTTCAAACAAATCTTGTAGTGTATCCCAAATCACCTTAGAAGATTTGCACAACTTAATGTACTTAAAGAGAGATGGAGGTACACCAAACACTATTTCAGAGAAGGCTATTTGATCTGCATGAAGCTTCTCGATGTATGTTGAATTTAGTGGTGCTGGGTGAGCCTCCTCTTGTCCCATGAGAGTGAAAATAGCATCTCTAACTACTTGTCGTACTAGAACGTCAGGACCTTCTTTCACTGACCTCCATATTTCTTCACCTTTTTCTTTACCAAGTAAAAATATCTCCATTGTAACTTTACGTTGATCATACTCTTCAATAACTAGCAATGCGGCACGCATTGGACAACCCACACTATTTGCTATTTGCGTTGAATATATTTGTTGAGATTGATTAGAAGCAGCCATTGAAGTTAGGATATTAGAGCGGAAGTGTTATATAGAAGAACTTTTATTCTAAACACAAAAATGAATGAGATACCATGGTAATCTCCAACCAACTATAATATGTTCTTATGGATTCAAAGGACAACCACTTAGGCTCTGATACCAATTGTCAGCAAAAATAAACAAGGGTGTGCTGACACAGTGGTTGTCGTTGATCTTGTATCATCTATGATACTATGTGACAGTGGAAACAAAACAAAATAGTAATTGTAGCAATTAATGCGCATTACAGACTCAAATATACTTTATCAGTAAGATGCATCTCAAACTAGTCTTCTACTGTGGAATAGTCAGCACTTCGAAATTCGTCACCTCGGACATGCTCCACTTCGGATTTCTTAATGATCACTTTTCATGCTCTAACAAATAGATCTAGCTTGTTAACTTTCTAATACGGAATATTCAACACTTCTGAATTCATGACCTCGAACATTTACTTTGATATTAATCCACTTAAATTTTTTCCAAATCTTATTGTTGTTGATTCCACTGATCACACAAATATGTTCTTACAATGATTCGCTCTTATGCTAAGTTGCAAACTTGTTTGGAAATTCAGCCACCTACAAAGCTGGTTAAGAGAGGCCCTTCTTTACTTTTCAACAAGTAATTGATTGTTATTCATGGGAAACAACACAGGCATATTTATATCTCTCTTGATGTCGAAGGAAGAGCATCTTTGCCCGGGATCTTACTACTTTTACATCAAAGTTTCTTTGATATCACAATGTCTAAAAATTTCTTATTTTGATTCTATCTTTTCTTTTGGTACACACAAGCACGGAAATTCTCGAGGTTATGGGTATTACCAACTCAGACCTAGATTTTGCAAACTCTGGCTTATGATTTCATTTATTATTCCCGTAAGTGAATGTCACCCAATCATAACTGACAAAGTTTGGTCTTTGGTTCCTAATGAATCTTGGTGACAATTTAATTCGTTTTGGAATGATGAAGTATCCATTGGATGCCACGTTCCAGTTATTTCTCGTGGCTCAAGAAAAAGTATTCATTACTTTTACAAGTGGCGGTACATGGCAATGACATTTCAGTTACCTACTTTACATGTGGCAATGGCTTATTGGAACGTTATTTGAATTTGAATTTGACACTGGTTATAAAAGCAGACGTGATCATTCAAATTTCTATTTCTGATTCCTAAAAATTAAGCAAAGAGTCGTAACTGTAATTTATGATCAAATTCAAAATTCTTTCGATCAACATGTCTAATGGAAACACTGTTGTTGACCAATTCAACACAAACGATGATGAAGTCTCTCAACCAAACATGAAAGTTCAATGCAACAATCTCTGGTTTATTCCTTTGATCAAAGAATTTCCAGATGAATTGCAGATGCTCGTTCAAGTTATGAATGGTTGTATACTCACACATGATTTGACTACTTCTTTTGACATTCTAACAAAGTAGTTTCTCTCTTTTTGGTTCAACCTCTAGGTACAACAAATCAACGTAAATCATCACATTCCAGTTGAAATCACAGAAGATGAAGAGGTTGAATAAGAAGCAATTTGCCCAAATTCTTAAACTACTGTCTGAAGGTCCGTTCGAGGAGGTTACAAGTGAACAAGTTTTGCAATTGTTTAACGAGATGGGGTATCATCCTACTGTTTCACTTATAAGAAATTTCAAGAATTCAAGTCTTCCTGGCGTGTGGAATTTCCTTTTTGGAATCACACTTCGTTGTCTAACTGGTAGAAGTTTTGGTCTCGATAAGGAAAAACATAAACTCTACTCTATTGTGGTTGGCCTCTTCTATGGGTTGAATGTGGATTACGCTTCTTTACTATGGGCTCAATTTGCTTCATCAATCGAGCATTCTAAGAATTCGACAGATGTTTCCTGTTGTTGGTCGAATTCTATGGATTCTACTTCTACATGTGCTATTCCTAAGAATGTCACTTTTAAATCTACAAAGGGAACCTCTAAAAATTCACAGGTTACAAAGAAGAAGTCAAAAGTGAAGTCAAAAGCGAAGCCAAAAGCTGCTGAGAAAGAAGCCTCAACAAAAACTATTCGTTTGAAATTTGGGAGGGGCTATCTAAGAATGTTACAAAAAATGTGCGTAAGAAGTTTGTTGCAAGAAGCTAAAGACAATTTCGAAGTCTTTCGTTGTTGTTATTTGAGATGTTATTGAGGACGAAAGCAAAAAAAAGGTTGTTGGTGTTCTAAAACGTATTAAGACGCTTAGGGCTTTAACTGCTGAAGAGCCTTCAACCAAAGATTTGTCACCATCAAGAACATTTGAAGCTGATAGAGATAGTGAAGCAACCGAAGATTATTTGTTAGGGAATGATGATCAGAACTTTCATGTTTCACCTAGGAAGGATACCAACTTTGAATCGAATTTCGAGGAGATAAGTATTCTTGATGTCACTGTGCACGCCTCTGATGTGGATACTATTGGATTAGGTGTCTAAGCCCATAACTATAATTGGTATATACTTGAATTGATAGTAGCATAATCCTTTTGGGTTGCCCTCAAACCTAGCAACTAGATAGGATGATCTTGGAAAGAGATAGGTTGATTTATTATTTGATTAATAAATTGAAATAAATGATTTATTAATGTATTATGAAAATAATATATTAATTAGAAATCATATTGTTTAATTAATAATTAATCAGAAATTAATCGAAATTAATTTTGGGATTAATTGGATTAATTAAAAGTGAAGGGTCTGTTTGGTTATTTATTGAAAGTTAAAGTAAGAAGGCCCAAGGACTTCATTGGATGAGGTGGACGAAAATCACTTGGGAAAGCCTAAGAGTTTTTGTACAAGCCCCTTGAATGAGGTGAATGGGCTGCATGGTCACCAAGCAAGGGAATTTTGGGTTTCTACCTTAAACCCTAGCTTTGCACTAAGCTACCTTAGCTATATAAAGGACTTATCCCTTCATATTTTTGATACTCCTTCCCTCAAGAATCCTTAAACAAAGTGGCTATCCCTTCTCCTCTCTCTATATTCATCCTCTTGCTAGCTACGGTGTGATTCCATTAGAGGCACGCCAATTGTGGTGCTTGCTTCCAAGAGATCAACAAGAAGGTGTTCTTTGTTATTTGTTACAATAAGAACAAAGGTATGTTATCTTAAACCCATCTATAGGAAATATTGATTATACCTAGGGTTAGTGAGTTCTTGTTTTTCAATAGAATGTTACATCAATAGTGTTCTGACTTATATCTTTCGGTTGCATATACCCTTAAGAGTTAAGGACTTATCCGCGTTAATACATGTTAAACCCATCAGTGGTATCAAAGCATATGGTTATCTAAAAATTGATTATACATTGCTTGAACTTGAACAAGGAGGAAAACAGAATCATCATTATGCTCCGACACCACGACGTGGTATCTTCCACCACGACGTGGTGATCTGCGAATTCATGTTCTTTTCGTTCGACCACGACGTCGTAATTGTTTACCTTGACTTGGTGGACGATTAGATCAACAAAAATCAGATTTTTTGGCGTAATCTCATGAATTGATTAGGATAATTACCTTAAATAATGTTTTAATTATGTAAAACTGAGTAATTATTTAAGGGTGCGTTTGGTACAAAGAAATGGAATTGAAGCAAAGAATGGAAATGTAGAGAAAAAGAATTAAACTTGAGAAAAAGAATTGATTTCATTGTTTGGTACAATAGAGAGTTCATCAGAGACATCTATTCGAGAATGAATTTCGTCGTTTGTTTGTATTATGCAATGGAATAGAAATGAGTTTTTTTAGCTTTCATTTTCCAACGTACTTTTTTCCAATTTATCACATTATATATATCTATATTTTCCAATTTTCATTTTCCAACGTACTTTTTTACAAATTATTTCTTATAACTGTTGATTAACATTCTGCATCTTTATTTTTCAAACAACAAATATCTTCATTTTTCTTTTCAAACTTGATTGAAAGACATGACCAACAAACTACATTACATTAAACACAATATAACTAGAAATCAATAGGGAATATTCATATAGAAAAGATATATGTTTTCAATCATTACATGTTAGAGAAAAAGAAACCCATTTTGCAATTTTAAGTAAAACTGATTGTTATATACATACACAAAACAGAAGTACAGAACATGCTGAAAAGTTACTCTTGCTCATCTTGGCTCCAACCAAAAATTCCACAGCAGTGTAGACTCTCAATCTGAACTCCTTGTTACTTTCACCCACAAGTTCCCTGCAAGTGTAGTAAAGATTTTAGCATTATTGATTTTCTCACCTTTTGTAACAAGACTTTGTTTTCTCCTCCCCTTCATACCCGTTGCGACATTTCCACTGGATGATATCAATGAAGCGTACCCTTTAGGTATAGAACCCTGATAGTTATAATGATATAAAAATGTCATAAATCTTAATATATATATATATATATATATATATATATATATATATGGAGACACTTATTCATCCATATTTCTTTCATGTTATTGGTTAAGAAACTCAATTGACCTAAGAAAAGCATAAGGCCCAGAGTACAACCAATCAAAGATCGACCATAATCTGCAAGAATTAAAAGACTCAACATTGTACTTTTATATAACCATACAAGGCCACAATCAAATGGTTTACATGGTAACATGTATATGAAGTTAGCAAATAAATTGGGTTCAATTTCGCACATAAACACAAATCGAATTAATATGAAGTTAGCAAAGAAACTAGGTTCAATTTCGCACATCAAGAATAGCAAGAACAACATGAATTGGACTTAAATTGAGATTTAATAAAGTGATTACTACTTTAAATTGGAAATTTGTTGAAAATCAACCAAGAAGAAGCAATAGAAAAACGATATTCTAGTAGGGCAAAGTGTGTGATACCAATACGTAAGGTAGGAACCGAAGACAGAAGAGAAGAACTAGTCGATTCCAAAAACGATTGCATGAGAAATCCAAATACAGTTATTCGAAGCCTAATTAGAACCTTGGATGCAGTTGGTAGGGCTCGAAGTCGCGCCTGTTTATTTCTCCACTTTTTTTTTCTATTTCTCAGAGAGTTGGCTTTTCTATTTCCCATCTTTTCTCTATTAATTATAGAAAATTATTTTAATGGAAATGAAATTCATTTTTTTCCATTTCTCTCCACTTTTAACACAAACCAAACAAGAGAAATGGAAATGATTCTATTTCTCTCCTCCCAATTCTCTATACCAAACACCCCCTAAGTAATTTGATATCCTTATCTTGAATTCATGTATTATCCATAATGATTGGTTTATTTTAAATTAAATTAATTTCTTAATTCTCGAAAATTAAATAATAATAAACCTAGTATTTTGAAAAGTATTAAAATACACCTTATACTATTTGTAAAATTAAAAATTTAATTATTACTATCTGTATAAGACTAATTCAGTCGACCCGCTAGTACGCCTCATTCACGAAGCCATACTATAAGGGGAGTTTAAGGAAGCGCCTATAAAATGACCGTCATTGGGTATCCACTCTTACCGACCGCTCTCTTGTATGGTGGAGGGTCGTTAGCTGAACGGATTTGATAGGAAAATTATTTCTCATTAATAAGTATAATGTGATTTAAAAGTAACTAAACTATTTATTTGAATCTTAATCTTAGTTACTTTAGGAAAAATGTGAATTTGTATGCTAACCCATGAAATTACACATTATACTTTATAGTAGTTAGTGGAGCGCGTGTGGTTAACCGACACACTAATAGTGACTATAAAGAGTAATAATGGGCATCTCGAAAACTATCGTTGATTAATGGAGTGCGTGTGGTTAACCGGCACATTAAAATGTGATGATAAATGACATCGAGAGTGCCAAGCTAATTTGCATGGTTATTCACATCTTGTTTGTGATCCTCAGTATCCCAGTCACAAATGGAAGAACATAATATGAGATTAAACATGCCATTGAATACTTTCAACGAGTCTCAAAAGGATCTAGGAATTTCACTTAACTTAATTTCCTTCAAATTTCGTTTTTCGATGGTGAAATTGGTAAATCGTCATTTACCTACCTTTATAAAATTCAAAATTAGGTTACGACATCCCTTTTCTAAATTGTGAATTTTTGGTTGGATCCTAGCCTTAATATTTTATCTTTTTGGGTTGTTATTGTAAGAATTGTTCTTATCTAACTAAAACTACCTTTCTTTTACAAATGTATACTCCAAATGATGCTTCTGGTTCCTCCTTCTCCTCCAACCATAACTTTTCGTTGTTGAACATCTGCTCCAAGGTGACATTGAATGGCACCAACTATAATGAATGGATGCGAAACATAAAGATGGCCCTTCGTTTGGAGGACAAGGAGTATGTCCTTGAGAAACCATTAGATGAGATTGACGACGACAAGGCCACTCCTGAAGAAATGGTCGCCTACAATGATGCAACAAAATTTGCTTGCATCATGGTGGCCACGATGACTCCTGAATTGCAGAGATACTATGAGGATTATTGGTCGTACGAGGTGAATAAGGACCTTATGGAGAATTACCATAAGCGAGCTCGTCAAGAAAAGTACGAAGTGGTAAAGTCCATCATAGCAAGCAAGATAAAAGAGGGAGAACTTGTTAGCAGCTACGTGCAAAGAATGCAACGATACGTGGACAGGCTTCTCAAGCTCAATGTGAATTTTGATGAGGAGTTGGCTATCGACATAGTCTTGAACTCCATGCCAAGTTGTTATAATCAGTTCATCTTGATCTATCATTTGAACAATAATGAGACCACATTGTCTTAATTGAACAACCTCCTGCGAACAGCTGAAGCAGGGATGAATGGAAAAAGTGTTGCCTCCACTCCTGCTAGTGCTCCCGTTTTGGCCATTGGTCAAGGGAAAGGTAAAAAGAGGAATGGTCCTCCTAAGAAAAACTGGAAGGGAAAGTCTCAAGCTGGGTCATCAAGCAATGGACCCAAAGGAAAATCTAGTTCTGATGCTCCCCCTATCTCTGATGCCAAAGAGGCCACTTGCTTCTACTTCAACGACAAAGGGCATTGGAAACGAAGCCACCCAAAGTATCTGCAAGACATCAAAGACGGCAAGGTGAAGCCGACTTCTACAGGTATATACACTATCTTATCTAAAACCTCATCATCTTCTCGTTCTTGGGTCCTTGATACAGGATGTGGTATTCACATTTGTTCTGGTTTCTAGGGGCTAAGAAGAAGTGAGGACATGGAACATGGTAGAATCAACTTGATCATGGGGAATAGGCGATCTTCACCTATCACCAAGATTGGAGTTTATAGTCTAGTGCTTAGTCATGGAGTTAGTTTATATTTATTGAATTGTCGCTACTCGTCAGCAATGACACGAAACATTATTTCCTTTCATGTATTGTTTAAACAAGGTTTTAGATATTCTTTTAATGATGAGAATGATTCTATTTCTACTTATAAAAATGGTGTTTTTTATTTTGAAGCTTTACCTTGTGATGATGTGTATGAAATTGTGATGTGTGTAGACAATTTAGGCAATAGTGTATTTCAAATTGATTCGTCTAATGGTATAGACAAAGCATGCTTGTAGCATTGTCGTCTTGGACACATTAACAAGAAATGCATCGCCCAACTCCAAAAGGATGGGTTGTTGGAATCATTTCACCTAAGGTCGAATGATGAATGCAAATCTTTTCTTTTGGGTAAGATGAAAAAATCACCTTTCATTGGTTCTTGTGAAAGAGGTAAATGTTTGTTGGACCTCATACACACAGATATGTGTGGGCCCTTCCAATCCACCACAAGAGATGATAATCGATTCTATATGACTTTTACTGATGATTATAGCAGATATGGTTATATCTACTTGATTAAGCCTAAGTCATAAACCTTTGAAAAGTTTAAAGAGTTTAAACATGAAGTCGAGAATCAATTGGACAGGAAGATAAAGATGCTTAGATCTGATAGAGGCGGTGAGTATCTTAGTATCGAGTTCCACGACTATCTCAAGGAATGTGGAATAGTTTCACAACTGATACCTGCTAGGACACCAAAACTTAATGGTGTGGATGAGAGGCGCAATCGAACCTTGTTGGACATGGTTCGTTCCATGATGAGTCGAGCTTATCTTCCAATATCATTTTGGAGGTAATCCTTAGAGACTACCGCCCACATTCTTAATCTTGTCCCAACTAAGAAGGTTGCCAAAACACCTCACGAGATGTGGACAGGGAAGGTTCCCTCGTTGGCACATATCAAGGTTTGGGGTTGTGAAGCTTTCATTAGACGAGAGACTCATGACAAGCTTGAACCTTGAAGTGAGAGATGTATTTTCATCGGCTATCCACAGAAGGATAGTCTTTCGAGAGAGAGAGAGAGAGAGAGAGAGAGAGAGAGAGAGAGAACTCATATGCAAAGAGGACAATGGGATTACAACTGATCTTGAAGAAACCAAGAAAAAAACAAAGAAGGAACCTCTGAAGATGCTAGGGTTCAACCAGAGGAAGAAATTTCAGTTTAAGTAGTTGACAAGTCATTACCTCTTAAGCGTTCCACTAGGGTTAGAATGCAGCCTGAATTATATGGGTTCCCTATTACTGTAGATGGTGATACATTTATCAGTGATAATACACTTGTAAATTTGGATGAACCAGCTAACTACAAGGAAGCGATGGTAGGCCCTGAGGCAGCCAAATGGAAAGAGGCAATGGACAGCGAGATCAAGTCCATGTATGACAACCAAGTTTGTAATTTGGTTGATAATGTACCAGGTCGTAAGACAGTTGGGTATAAATGGATCTTCAAGAAGAAGATGGACATGGATGGAAAGGTACACACTTTCGACGCTCGACTGGTTGTGAAGGGCTTTACTCAAACCCCAGGGGTTGACTCTGATGAGACCTTATCACTAGTGGCTAAGATAAAATCTATTAGGATAATGATCACCATAGCTGCATTTCATGACTATGAAATTTGGCAGATGAATGTCAAAACCGATTTCCTTAATGGGAAGTTGGCTGAGGATGTTTACATGAGTCAACCAGAGGGTCTTGTTGATGCAAAGTTTCCCAATAGAGTGTGTAAGATTGAGAAATCAATCAATGGATTGAAACAAGCTTCTCGTAGATGGAATCTTTGCTTTGACGAGAAGGTCAATGAATTTGGCTTCTCAATAAGTGAAGATGAGTCCTGTGTATATATAAAAGCTAGTGGGAGTATAGTAACCTTCCAGGTATTGTATGTTGATGACACACTTCTATTAGAAAACGAAATTCCAACTTTGCAAGAGGTTAAGTCTTGGCTTGGAAAGTGTTTCACTATGAAGGATCTAGGAGAGGCTACATATATTTTGGGGAAAAGAATTTTGAGAGACAGGAGTAAAAGACTAATTGGACTTAGTCAGAGTACATACTTTGAAAAGGTACTAAAACATTTTAGTATGGAAAGTTCCAAGAAAGGAGAACTGCCTATACAAAATAATACCAAACTGAGTAAAACTCAGAGCCCGAGTACCGATGTAGAGATAACAGAAATGAGTATATTTCCATATTCTTTCACCGTCGGATCTATCATGTATGCTATGACATGTACTCACCGTTGTCACACCCCGAAACCGATGGCGGAAACGTTCCGGGGCGGAGGACGTCATGCATAGTATCACAACAGTTGTATCATAGTAAGCGAAGTAAACACAACCACTACATTATAATATGAATATTTACATTGTTCAAAAACATGATTTATACATAACAGTATTTAGCAAAAAGTAAAACACGTGACTTCAGAATGTTCCGTCTTCTCCAAAAGTTGGTAGAAATACCTGTCTATTGATGCCCTGAGAATACAAGCAGTTTTAAAATATATCAGCATAAAGCTGGTGAGTTCATAAGCGTTTAATTCGAGTGAAAGAAATGTTTCTTTGATTCTTTGAAAAGTTGTTTCCCAAGAAAACCCTACATTTTCTTATGAAAGAGGTTTGATTATCCATTAGTTATGCGATAAACAGCCTGTTTATGAAAGGTTAAGTTATCCCAGGAAAACCCTATATTTTCCTTAAAAGTTGATAGTTGATTTTCGATTCTGATACGAGGTGTACAAGTATCTACCATACTTGTATCGATAGATGTAGTTTCCTTGAAAAACCCTGGTTATTCGATGTGAGATGTATTAGCCTTATTACATAAATAAAACTAATAAAATAGGTAGTGAACTAGATTCTAAGAGCGTTACTGATGCCCTCTAGTAATCAAATCGGTTATTACTTTGAGGTTAGTTCACTAGTTTCATTATTACGTAAGTAAATTCTCGTTACCTAAGTTGTGAGTTCTATAACCGTACTTAGATTGGATAAGGCACGAACGGGGGCCATTATCTTTTTTGACTTTGTCACCCCTGAACCTAACGGTTCCGCTGTAGCTAGCAGCGAGGGTGCGGGATAGTCAGTCCCATATAGATCTATACACAATAGTCACGTTCTCCCTCCAACGGATTCTGGTTATAAGTCGTAGTTCTCCACTCACGAATCCGATGGAGTGTTACCAAGGATATGTCTCAAAGCTTAGCCTAACAAATTTACAAGTAATAGTATGAAAATCCTGTTTAAGATTTACATGAATCCTTTATAAGATAATACATATTATAACATGATTCACAAGTTTCTTGCTTTAGATTTGAAAACTGTTTCTACAAGTTGATTTCTTTAATCGATTGGTAAAACGGTTTTCTGAGTTAAAAGCATACTGAACATAAAATCATTTTATTGCAAAATGAGGTAATTTGAGCACAAGTTTCCTCATACTTTTGCTTGTATTCCCCCCTGAAAACATGGAAAACTCGGAAAAAGCGTAGGGGTATGAACTCACTGTTTATCGTAGGATCCGAAAGCACAATTGGTTACGAGTGTTGAGTGTCAACCGATGTTTCGCACGCAAGTGGATCCTATTAGCATGTGATAACACATATGTGTGTTAGAATTAGGGTGTTTCGTGACTAAACATGATGGAAAACCACCCTAAAGACTTGGAAATGCTTGTCGGGACCCTATATGATCAAATAAGGGAGGTGTACGGCCATTTGAGTGGGTGTGCGGCCAGGCTGTGTGTGCGGTTGCACACAGGAGTGTGCGGCCGTACAGAGTGTGTGTGCGGCCGTACACAGGAGTGTGCGGCCGTACACTCCTCATTTGTGCCCGAAATGTCGATTTTGAGGTGTTCTTGTGCTAATACCAAGTCCAACTAGTAAATGGAGGCCAAAGTCTTCACTTTTGAGAGTCTTTAAGGTGTGTGCGGCCATCTTATAAAGGTTTGCGGCCGTACACCTTCAAAGGATGAAGAACACGAAGAACACTATGAGTTTTAGGCTTAGATTCAGGTGTCTTACCACTATAACAAGATGAATGATGGAGTAGTTCAGGTTTTTGAGGCCTTTTGAATGATCTTGGATGAAGTTTTTAGAGAGAGAAAGTAGTGAGAGGAAGTAGAGTGCAGCCAAAGGAAAGAAATGAGTGAAGGGGGTCTCCTTATATATATACAGGGGAGTGTGCGGCTGGAGGGTGGGTGTGCGGCCGCACACCCATGTGTACGGCCGTACACACCTCTCAGGAGTGTGTATGGCCCGGTTTTGTCTCTATACGACTTATTGACTCATTTCTAATCTCATTCCCGACTGTACTCAAGCTTAGAACACTTAAACTAACCCTTAAACGGTGTTAAAAGATGATAAAAATCGAGTTTAATATTGATATAAAGATCAATTGTACAGGATAAAAGTTTCGGGTTGTCACATCATCCCCCCGTTAGAGGGAATTTCGTCCCGAAATTCGAATATAGAATACAAATCCTGAATTAGGAAAGAGATGAGGATATTTCTGGTTCATCTAATCTTCGCGCTCCCAAGTGAATTCCGGTCCCCGCTTGGCATTCCAGCGAATCTTCATTATCGGGATGCGACTTTGTTTCGTTCGTTTGATCTCTCTATCCATGATTTCGACTGGTTCTTCCACAAAGTTTAGATTCTCGTTGATTTCAATCTCATCGAGAGGGATAGCAAGAGCCTCGTCGGATAAGCACTTCTTAAGGTTCGAGACGTGGAAGACGGGATGAATGTTACTAAGCTCTTGAGGTAAACGAAGTTTATAGGCTACGGGACCGATCCTAGCGAGGATCTCTAAGGGTCCTATGTACCTCGGGTTTAGCTTTCCACGCTTTCCGAAGCGTATCATGCCTTTCTAGGGTGAGACTTTTAGCAGGACACGGTCTCCAACCAGGAATTCCAAGGGTTTTCGTCGTTTATCGGCGTAGCTCTTTTGTCTATCTCGAGAGGCCTTAAGTCGTTCTCGGATTTGTACGATCTTTTCTGTGGTTTCGCGGATGATTTCTGGACCAGTGAGAGTGCTATCTGGGACTTGCCCCTTGGCTAGCTGCGTGTCGCCCACCTCAGCCCAGCACAGAGGGGATATGCACTTGCGGCCATACAGAGCTTCGAAAGGCGCAACCTTGATGCTGGTATGATAACCGTTGTTGTAGGAAAATTCAACCAAAGGAAGATGAGTGTCCCACAACGTGCCGAAATCGATGACGCAGGCTCTCAACATGTCTTCCAAAGTTTGGATGGTTCTCTCACTCTGTCCATCTGTTTGAGGATGGTAAGATGTGCTCATATCCAGCTTAGTTCCAAGAGCCTTCTGTAGTGACTGCCAGAACCTCGAAGTGAACCTGCTATCTCGATCGGAGATAATGGACACAGGCACACCATGCAGTCGAACTATTTCTCGGATGTAGATTCTCGTGAGCCTCTCCATTTTGAAGTTTTCCTTGATTGGCAGGAAATGGGCGGATTTAGTCAGTCAGTCGACAATTACCCAGATGGTGTCGTACCCACTCGGAGATTTGGGTAATTTGGTGATGAAATCCATAGTAATTCTCTCCCACTTCCATTCAGGTATCTCCGGCTGGTGGAGTAGACCTGAGGGCTTCTGATATTCGACCTTCACCTTGGCGCAAGTCAGGCACTTGCCTACGAAGGTAGCGATCTCTGCTTTCATGTTCGGCCACCAATACAGTCTCTTGAGATCGAGGTACATCTTATCCGAACCTGGGTGAACGGAGTATCTGGTCTTGTGAGCTTCGTTCATTACAACCTCTCTGTAACCACCGAACTTTGGGGTCCAGATCCCGTCCATGAAATAATAGACTTCGTCTCCCTTGATCTCTAGGTTCTTTTCCATTCCTCTCAAGGCTTCACCCGGCATGTTCTCTGGTCTTAGGGCTTCCAACTGAGCCTCCTTGATTTGCGCGGATAAATGGGAATGGATAGTCATGGTTAGTGCCTTCACTTTACGACCTGAGTACTCCTTTCGGCTGAGGGCATCTGCTACCACATTGGCCTTGCCGGGATGGTAGCGAATTTCGCACTCGTAATCGTTGAGTAGCTCGATCCATCGCCGTTGTCTCATGTTCAGCTCCTTCTGGTCGAAGATATGCTGCAGACTTTTATGGTCAATGAAGATAGTGCACTTGGTTCCGTAGAGATAATGTCTCCATATCTTCAGTGCGAAGACTACTGCTCCCAATTCCAGATCGTGTGTTGTGTAGTTGACTTCGTGTGCTTTCAGCTGTCTTGAGGCATAAGCAATGACTTTTTCCCGTTGCATGAGCACACAGCCTAGGCCCTGATTGGATGCATCACAGTAGACAACGAAGTCCTCCGTCCCTTCGGACATAGACAATATAGGTGTACTGCATAGGGCCTGCTTCAATGTTTGGAACGCAATGTCTTGCTTCTCACTCCAACAAAAGGGTACGCCTTTCTAAGTCAGAGTGGTTAAGGGTTTGGCAATTCTGGGGAAATTCTGGATAAATCGGCGATAGTAGCTAGCGAGGCCCAAGAATTGACGGATTTCTGTGGGTGTCTTCGGTGCTGACCAGTTTTCTATCGCCTTGATAAAGGAGGGGTCCACATGTATGCCATCCTCGCTTACCACGTGACCTAGGAAGGTTACTTTTCGAATCCAGAATTCGCACTTGGAGAAATTCGCGTACAGCTTCTCCGTCCTTAAAGTTTCCAGCACCGATCTCAAGTGTTGTTTGTGATCTTCTTCGCTTCTGGAGTAGACAAGTATATCGTCGATGAACACGATGACGAACTTGTCCAGGAAAGGACGGCAAACCCGGTTCATCAGGTCCATGAACACAGCTGGTGCGTTGGTTAGACCGAAGGGCATAACTACGAACTCGTAGTGACCATATCGAGTCCGAAATGCCGTTTTAGGAACATCACCCTCATGGACTCGTAGCTGATGGTACCCTGATCTTAAATCTATTTTCGAGAAGTAGCTGGCTCCTTGGAGTTGGTCGAAGAGATCATCGATTCGAGGAAGAGGGTAACGGTTTTTGACTGTGAGCTTTTTCAGCTCCCGATAATCGATGCACATCCGAAAGGATCCATCCTTCTGTTTCACGAACAAGATCGGGGCTCCCCAGGGTGAGGAACTCGGTCTGATGAATCCTTTGCTGAGCAGCTCATTGAGCTGACTAGATAATTCCTGCATTTCTACCAGCGCTAATCGGTATGGAGATTTGGCTACGGGGGTAGCTCCGGGGACTAAGTCGATGCGAAACTCGACTTGGCGTTTGGGAGGGATTCCTGGGAGATCTTCGGGAAAAACATCGGGAAAGTTGCAGACTTCGGGGATGCTCTCGAGGTCTTTAACTTCCTGCTTCTCGTTAATGACGTGGGCTAGGAATGCATAACACTCCTTCCGCAGGAGTTTCTGGGCTTTGATGCACGAAATGATGCGAAGGTTTCTGCTAAGTTTATCGCCATAAATTACGAGAGTTTCATCAGAGGAGAGGTTGATACAGATGGCTTTTTCGAAACAAAGGATATCAGCATGATTGGGGCTCAACCAATCCATGCCGATGATGACATCAAAGCTTTTTATAGAGACTGGCATAAGATCGATGGGAAATGAATGGTCGTTCAGAGTTAGGGTACAACCCACGAATATGTCATTAGTGCTCTCTTTCTCACCGTTAGCTATTTCGACGGTAAACGTTTCGGTTAATGGTTGGGATTTATGTTTAAGAAAACGCTTGAATGCATGACTAACAAAACTTCTTTCCGCACCAGAATCGAAAAGAATGCATGCATAAGAGTTGTCGAGGAGGAACGTACCCGTCACAACGGTAGGGTCAGCCACGGCCTCCTCTTGCCCCATAGCTAGTACTCTCCCGGTGTTGTCAGTTGTTGCTGCCATGGGGCAGTTCCTCTTGTAATGCCCGATTTCCCCACAGCCGTAACAGGCTTGACCAACACCTGCTCCAGAGGCTTGATCGGTTGGTTGGACTGGGTTTTTGCAGCCTCGAGCCAGGTGCCCCTTTTTACCACAATTGTTGCAGAGCATCTCACGACATGGACCAGGGATGCGGTGATGATAACTGCATTTATTGCACCAAGGGAGGGTACCAGTATACCTACTGGTAGGTGCTTGAGTTGCAGGAGCAGCGACAGGGGTAGTAGCAGCGTGAACTGCTACCGTTTGCTGTTTCTTTGAGGGCTCCTGCGAAGATTGACCCTTTTTCTGCTTCCAGAATTTTCTCTTCTCACCACTCCCTTTAGTCGGTTCAGGAGTGGCTGTCACTTCATCGAGATCGACTCCATGATATATGAGGGTCTGCGCCAGACACTTAGCGCTGTCGAAGGTGTTTGGCCTGGCAGTCAAGAAATTTCCGTTTGTCGGCTGGGTCAGCCCCCAAATGTATCTTTCAACCTTTTTGCTTTCCGGGGTGACCATCCCCGGGCAGAGAAGCGCTAGGTCTTCAAACCTAGATGTGTAGGCGGCAATGTCAGAACCCTTCATCTTTAGGTTCCAGAGTTCGTGCTCCAATTTTTGCATTTCACCCCGAGGGCAGTACTCAGCAAGCATGAGCTCTTTCAAGCTCTCCTAACCCATAGCATTTGCCACTGGTAGGGTTAGGGATTTGACCCGACCATTCCACCAGGTCGGTGCCCTGTTGGCGAAGGTGCAAGCGGCGAATTTTACTTTGTTGACCTCAGAACAGGAACAAATTTCGAAAATGGACTCGATATTTTCGAACCATTGAGTTAGGGCAATAACTCCTCCTTTGCCGTCGAAAGATGTGGGTTTTGCGTTCATGAAGTCTTTATAGGAGCACTCCTTCTGGTGTCCTTGACCACCTTCCTGATTTTGGGGATGAGTACCACTTCCTTGCCCACTAGATCCGCCAGAATTAACTTGTGTCATTGCGGCAGTCACAGTAGCAGTAACAACTGCTTGGAACATAACGGGATCGAACTGAGGGGGCGGTGGTGGTGGTGGAGCGTCGTCATTTCTTCTGATGGGTCTTTTTCGGGGAGGCATCTTGTTCTAAAAAGAATTTGGAAGAAGAGGGTGGTAAGTCCTCTGAACCGAACCAAGAGATATGAAGCAAGAATATATATCATCCTGATAATAGAGTGTTCTACCAAGCGATAAGTAAAGGAAAGTTACTAATGCAAGTAAGTTATCGCTAAGAAACGAATAGGTAGCAACACTAGGAATGAATTTCTACAATGTATTCGGCTTTGACTAAAATACTCCTATAGTATTTTAAGTTGTATGGATGTCGGGTAAGTTTTAGGCCTGTTGCAACACCAAAGTCACTCCCAAGCACATGTTGGTCATGTCTCAAATGAATATAGTTGATCAGGCTATATTGACCCTAGACATGATTACATAACTGCCCAGGTTTAACCGCAATGTTCAACATCCAGAATACTTTCGTTTTGTTCTACCCATGATACGGATTCTGGTACTCGGGTATACTTGTATATTCTTTGTAGAAATACTTATATTTTAAAAGTTCAACATCCATAATATTTTAAAAGTATACTTTTAGTTCAGAGCATTCAGCCCCTTAGTGTTTATAGTTGTATACCATGTAAGGTTCGGTATACTTAGTTCACTATAAACAATAGCTCTGATACCAATCTGTCACACCCCGAAACCGATGGCGGAAACGTTCCGGGGCGGAGGACGTCATGCGTAGTATCACGATAGTTGTATCATAGTAAGCGAAGTAAACACAACCATTACATTATAATATGAATATTTACATTGTTCAAAAACATGATTTATACATAACAGTATTTAGCAAAAAGTAAAAGACGTGACTTCAGAATGTTCCGTCTTCTCCAAAAGTTGGCAGGAGTACTTGTCTATTGATGCCCTGGGAATACAAGCAGTTTTAAAATATATCAGCATAAAGCTGGTGAGTTCATAAGCGTTTAATTCTGGTGAAAGAAATGTTTCTTTGATTCTTTGAAAAGTTGTTTCCCAAGAAAACCCGACATTTTCTTATGAAAGAGGTTTGATTATCCATTAGTTATGCGATAAACAGCCTGTTTATGAAAGGTTAAGTTATCCCAGGAAAACCCTATATTTTCCTTAAAAGTTGATAGTTGATTTTCGATTCTGATACGAGGTGTACAAGTATCTACCATACTTGTATCGATAGATGTAGTTTCCTTGAAAAACCCTGGTTATTCGCTGTAAGATGTATTATCCTTATTACATAAATAAAACTAATAAAATAGGTAGTGAACTAGATTCTAAGGGCGTTACTGATGCCCTCTAGTAATCAAATCGGTTATTACTTTGAGGTTAGTTCACTAGTTTCATTATTATGTAAGTAAATTTTCGTTACCTAAGTTGTGAGTGCCATAACCGTACTTAGACTAGATAAGGCACGAACGGGGGCCAGTATCTTTTTTGACTTTGTCACCCCTGAACCTAACGGTTCCGTTGTAGCTAGCAGCGAGGGTGCGGGATAGTCAGTCCCATATAGATCTATACACAATAGTCACGTTCTCCCTCCAAGAGATTCTGGTTATAAGTAATAGTATGAAAATCCTGTTTAAGATTTACATGAATCCTTTATAAGATAATACATATTATAACATGATTCACAAGTTTCTTGCTTTAGATTTGAAAACTGTTTCTACAAGTTGATTTCTTTAATCGATTGGTAAAACGGTTTTCTGAGTTAAAAGCATACTGAACATAAAATCATTTTATTGCAAAATGAGGTAATTTGAGCACAAGTTTCCTCGTACTTTTGCTTGTATTCCCCCCCTGAAAACATGGAAAACTCGGAAAAAGCGTAGGGGTATGAACTCACTGTTTATCGTAGGATCCGAAAGCACAATTGGTTACGAGTGTTGAGTGTCAACCGATGTTTCGCATGCAAGTGGATCCTATTAGCATGTGATAACACATATGTGTGTTAGAATTAGGGTGTTTCATGACTAAACATGACGGAAAATGACCCTAAAGACTTGGAAATGCTTGTCGGGACCCTATATGATCAAATAAGGGAGGTGTACGGCCAGGGTGCGCGGCCAGGCTGTGTGTGCGGTTGCACACAGGAGTGTGCGGCCGTACAGAGGGTGTGTGCGGTCGTACACAGGAGTGTGCGGCCGTACACTCCTCATTTGTGCCCGAAATGTCGATTTTGAGGTGTTCTTGTGCTAATACCAAGTCCAACTAGTAAATGGAGGCCAAACTCTTCACTTTTGAGAGTCTTTAAGGTGTGTGCGGCCACCTTATGAAGGTGTGCGGCCGTACACCTTTAAGGTGTGTGCGGCCACCTTACGGGGGAGTGTACGGCTGGAGGGTGGGTGTGCGGCCGCACACCCATGTGTGCAGTCGTACACACCTCTCAGGAGGGTGTATGGCCCGGTTTTGTCTCTATACGACTTGTTGACTCATTTCTAATCTCATTCCCGACTGTACTCAAGCTTAGAACAGTTAAAATAACCCTTAAACGGTGTTAAAAGATGATAAAAATTGAGTTTAATATTGATATAAAGATCAATTGTACAGGATAAAAGTTTCGGGTTGTCACAACCGTGATGTGGCCTTTGCTTTGCGCATGGTCAATCATTATTAGGGATATCCAGGTAGAGCTCATTGGATAGCAGTTAACAATATTCTCAAGTATTTGCGAAGGACTAAGGACTGGGTCCTAGTACTTGGTGGCAGTGATACACTGAAAGTAAATGGGTATAGTGACGCCAGCTTTCAAACAGACCGAGACAACTTCCGTTCTCAATCTAGCTGGGTATGTGCCTTAAATGGAGGAGCGGTAACTTGGAAAAGTTCCAAACAAGATACAATGGTCGATTCTACCTGTGAATCAGAGTACATAGCAGCAAGCGAAGCATCAAAGGAGGAAATTTGGTTGAAGAACTTCATCAGAGACCTTACAGTTGTTCCATCCATTAAGGAGTCAATGGAAATTTTCTATGATAACGAAGGAGCGGTTGCCTTGACAAAGGAACCAAGAGATCATGGAAAATCAAGACATGTCGATAAAAAATACCATTTCATCAGACATAGACTAGAACAAGGTCACCTCGTAGTGAAGAGGTTATCATCAGAAGAGAATCCTGCAAATCCCCTCACAAAGGGTCTGAGTAGGGTTAAACACGTTCAACATGCTATGGGCATTGGTCTGGAAGATGATATTAGTTTTAGTAGTTAGATAATTAGTTGAAACTTGTAACAAACTAAATGTAATTAACTTTCGGTGATTAAATAATAGAAAAGTATTTATGAGTTTGTTTACTACTTTTTATCAATTGTTTATTATTGTGTTTTCTTTTTGCATGTTTTACTTCCTAGATAATTCGATTATTCATATTCTACAGTCGTTCGTACTTTTGGAAGTAAGTAGTGAATTAAGACTGTCATGAATTAGATTGTGGATTGCCTAAATGGTTTTAGACATAACAAAAGTATTGTTGCAATGTTCATGAGTACTTTGAAATGGTGATTTAAGTATTGGATTAACCCATGCTCAGAGAATTATTTCATGGAATTTATCACGAGTAATTCTGAGACGATAATATCTTATAATCTTGAAACAGGGATATACGAGTTGTGGTTTACAAGTCAGTTGTGCATTGATGATATGTAAACGCATCAGTAACATGATGTTATAAAACGTAATGTTATGCATGATTTGATGAGTAAATTGTGCAAGAATATAAGTCAAAGTTTATTCGTTCCTTTTGCCTTAACGGGAAAAACAATATCTTTGGGCCCCTCGGTGATTTGGTGTTGGCTTAGAGTGTCAGGCCGGGCCATGACTAAATTGATGTGTTCGATTAGAAGTTCTATATCATTACAAATCAGAAATCGGGAAACAAAGTATTGCACAATGAGATTGATTATGTTCCTTGTCTCATGTCCAGATGATATCTTGTAGAACGGAGGATTATATGATCACTTATCTAGGACACGTAACTGACTGGGTCAGATTTCGACAGCGACTTTTGGAAGCTAAAATTTGTTGATCAGTTTAGAAGTAATACTGGCAATTATAGTTATTAGACTTATCCAAGGTGGAGACTATTGGATTAGGTGTCTAAGCCCATAAATATAATTGGTATATACTTGAATTGATAGTAGCATAGTCCTTTTGGTTGCCCTCAAACCTAGCAACTGGACAGGATGATTTTGGAGAGAGAGAGGTTGATTTATTATTTGAGTAATAAATTGAAATAAATGATTTATTAATGTATTATGAAAATAATATATGAATTAGAAATCATATTGTTTAATTAATAATTGATCAAAAATTAATCAGGATTAATTTTAGGATTAATTGGATTAATGAAAAGTGCAGGTCTGTTTGGTTATTTATTGAAAGTTGAAGTAAGAAGGCCCAAGGATCTCACTGGATGTGGTGGATGAAAATTACTTGGGCAAGCCCCTTCAATGAGGGGAATGGGCTGCTTGGTCACCAAGAAAGGGAATTTAGGGTTTCTCCCTTAAACCCTAGCTTTGGCACCAAGCTACCTTAGCTATATAAAGGACCTACCCTTCATATTTTCAGCACTCCTTCCCTTAAGAAGCCTTGGAAGAATTTGGCTATCCCTTCTCCTCTCTCTATATTCATCCACTTTCTAGCTAGGGTGTGATTCCATTACAGGCACGAAAATTGTGGTGCTTGCTTCCAAGAGATCAACAAGAAGGTGTTCTTAGTTATTTGTTACAATAACAACAAATATATGTAATCTTAAACCCATCTATAGGAAATTTCGATTATACCTAGGGTTAGTGAGTTCTTGTTGTTCAATAGAATGTTACATCAATAGAGTTATGACTTAGATCTTTAGGTTGCATGTACCCTTAAGAGTTAAGGATTTATCCGCGTTAATGCATGTTAAACCCATCAGATACAAACATCAATTCTAGTGAACTAATTATCACTTCGCTTCCTGAGAAGACATCAGTCACACTACCGGAGGTTCCAATTTTCGAGTCCAATGTGGAGGAGGGTAGGACTTCAAACATCCCTAAACTTATCTAAAAAGGACTCAAATGTTGTCATGGATGAAGGGAGTTCGACATCAGCAATAGAGACTACAACTGTTCCACCACCACCACAAATATCCATAATTCCACCAACATCTGTTCCAACTATCTCACCAACATTTCAAGGAGTGATGGCTGAACCAATCACCATGTTGTTCTCTTCGCAATCCACAAAACCAGAGATGTAGACTCATGAAAAAGAATATGAAGATGAAATGGTTGGATTTGCATAGTTAGAGTTCAATCTAGAAGAAGAAAATGGTGATGATAATTCCATCATGTCTGGTAAACTGTACAAGATTCTCAACTTAAAACACAATTCCATTCTTCAATTCTTGAATGATAGTGATGGGAAATATATTGTTAGTGGTAAGGAAGTCAAATTCTTGTTAAAGTCTCAAGAATCACAAATCAGGACTTTGATTGATGGTAATGTTAAGGGTATGGATGAACATTTAGCTACTCATTCTCGAACCTTCCATCACGAAATCGAGAAATTACAGGATGGTAAATTCTTCTAAGACCTCAATCGAGTCAAAGTTGAAGGAACTCAGTGATTTGTTTTCCAAAGAGGTCAAGAAACTTGATACGTTTGTGATGCAATTACAAACAATGTTAATGTTCTGATTGGGGCCACTACTAAATTGATAGAAGATATTACATCTTTCAACAAAGGTTATACTGAAGAAATGAAGCTTAAGAAATTATAAGATTGGAAGGTGTTTGATAAAATTGAGAAGTCTCTCACTAGGTTTCAAGATACACTATTGAAGTTTGATTTTACATCAACAACTTCAATTTCCCAAGAACAAATTTCCTCAATGGTGTCTTCTGTGGAATCGTTCTTTAAGAGTGAGTTGGAAACAATTCTTAATTTGGTCCTTCGTCTCCCAATTAATACTCCACGTCCCATTACGAACATGTCACAAGGGGAGAAAAGTGAGTTGGTTCGTCAAAGGATAGTGGGTAAGATGATTTCTACCCAACTTCCTACTTCTCTACCTATGAAGCCTTTAATGACAACTTCTTCGACAACAACAACTGCTCCAAATATTGGAGTAGACTTATCCAAGTTGCAATAGAAGAAAAGAATAAGTATTCGAGAAGGAGGATCAAGTTCATCAACTGCAAAAACAATTACAACTGCTAATAAAAAAGACAAAGGAAAGGGTATCCACGTGGAACCCTCTGCAGAAGAGAAGAAAAAGCTCCAAGAATTGGAAATTGAAAGACTCAGGAAATTGAATAGTATTATGAGTCAAAGAGAGAATTATCAATCTGGACTAAAAAAATGTGATCCTAACAAATATTGGTGCTATGAAACAATTGAGAGCGCAACGTTTTGTGAAGATGAGAATTTAGTTGTGACGCCAAAGAAGAGATATGACATTGAAGATATAAAGTTCAATTAACTGGACTTCCCAATTAATCATTCGTTATTTGTTTTTCCACAACTCAAGCTTATAGAGAGTTACAAAGATAAATATGAGTTTAAGAATATGAAAATCAGTTTTCATGCGGTACTAGGGAAGAATGAGGATGAAGTTTCGTAATTGGTGAAGATTATCAAGCTTGTGTTGATAACTCCAGATGCTTTGTTTGGAAGAGTTTTACAGAATGTTTGATGCAACATTGTGAGAGCGAACAATATATTATTCGATTTCATCATTGGAAACTTTCCTATGATGAATGTCAATGATCTCATCTCAACTCCGAAGCTAATGGGTGATCTGAACAAATCTCAAATTCTGGACAAGGCCGCATACATTATTGTATATGGGCATATCAAGGCTTTCTTGGATGATTATTTTTATCATCTTGCTCTTTTTGATATTGATATCTCCATCATTTTCAATAAAAGGTCGAAAATTCCAAAGGATTTTTCAAAGGGAAGATGAACAATGAAGATTTTGAAAATGGAGAAATCATACACAAACCACTGGGTGTTGTGTTCCAGGGCAAAGGCAAGAAAGGAGGAAGAAAGAAATTTTTGTTTCGTACAGATGACGTAGAAAGATATTCGAACCAACATCTTTCTAGTGTATTGCTTCACATGAACAACTGTCAGAAGAATCAGAATGAAGACAGAGCGGAGATCAGGGAAATCATCTTATGGTACATGGAGATTCGCAATGTATTGCTATAAACTATAAATATAATACCCTCTGTTTGAAGATTTGTCACTGATCACAAAGGGGAAGAATGTAGAGTCAAAATATGTTGTGATATGATGAACCTTAGGCAGTGTATTAGTTATCGAATAGTCTGTAAATAGAGAAGGTTAGCAAGACTTTGTTATGTAATGTATTTATTAGGCACTTGAGTGATTCGTAATGTAATGTTGATTCCTAGTACTTTTTTGTTTCCGTGAGTACCATATAAATAGGGTAAGCACAATAGAGGATTGTTAACTTTTGGGCATTTGTACGCTTTGAGCTTTCTCTCACTGTGACTCTCTTGTACTCATTCCAGAAAGTAATTGAGCCGAAACCAGATCTTATTTACATCATTGAGTTCAATCTTACTCTAATTTTAATTATTATTGATTAAAACATAATCCAAACTCCCTTTCAGGTAACAAGGCTTAACTAATGCATTTTGAGGTAGTGGTCTTGGGTTTAGCTCATATTGGGATTACGCTTCCAACTGGAATTTTATGCATTTTGGTAAGTAGATGGCTTGTTGCAGTAGTTTTGGAATTTACATACGGCATTTACATGTTATGCATCTTCTTGGAGGATAGGACACATATCTGTGGGGTGTCCCTTTATTGAAGATATACCACAAACCATCGCTTGTCGAGTACCTCCCATAGCTAGTTGTTGGACAACAGATGTCAAATTCGCAAGTTTTGATTCTAATATCGATGTTACCACTTCATTGACTTTTTGATGCACATCCTTCTTCATATCTTGGTGTATAACAAAGTGTTGGGAGTTGGCGGACACGGTGTTGAAAAGTTGTCTTGTTTATTGAGGATTTTTACTAAAGACAACTCCACCACTTGAAGAATCAACAAGTCTTCTCTCAATAGGCAACAAACCTTCATAAAAATGTTGAATGAGGAGTTGTTCCGGTATTTGGTGTTGGGGGAAACTCAAACACAAGCTATTGAATCTTTCCAAATAATCATGGAATATTTCATGTTGACCTTGGCAGATTCCATAAATCTCATTTATAAGACTTGAGATTCTAGAAGCTGGATAAAACTTATCAAGGAAATCTTTTGACATGTCGGTCCAAGAATTTATCGACCCCGGTGGAAGATACAACAACAAATCTTTTTCACTTTACGCCAATGAAAAGAGGAATGCCCTTAACTTTATTTGCTCATCAGTTGACCCTTGTGGCTTCATACTTGTGCAAATGATATGGAACATATTCAAGTGCTTGTGAGGGTATTCATTTTCTAGTCCACAAAAAGTTAGAAGATGATGAACTAAGCATGGATTGAATACCGAGCCTCCTTTGAAAATGGGATAATTAATACCGGTTTAGGTTTGTGTGACATTGGTCTTCATAATTTGTCACAAGTTTCACTCGGAGGCTTTGTCTCCCATGTCTATTGGAATTTCATTTATGATGGGTGGATTGGGTGGTATGTATGGATTGTTTTGGATTTGATCGATGGGTGGTGCTTTGGGAATTTCTTAGCGAGGATTGGGAGTTGATTCGGGTTCCACTTTGGTTTTGGTATCACTAGAGGAAATGGTTTCAACATCCAGATCCACGTTAGTTTGAGAAGTTTGACCACATTCTAGTCTCCTTTACTTTGTCAATCGCCTTGCTTCTTTTTTAATTTTATAATTGTAAATTATAGTACCTGTACGATGAGATATGAGCATAGAGAAACAAACTAATTAAATATAAACCAATCCCTGACAATGGCGCCAAAATTTTATGGTTGTCGAGGCCAACAAAATAAATACCCTAAATCTTGAACACTAAAGTAGTGTATAGTGATAAAGGGGTCATATCCACGGAGATTGGTTCAATTTATAACCCTATAAAAATCTTGTTTGTGAAACTAAAATAAAAGTAAATATATGGTTTTAATCTTTTAGTTGTTTAAAGAAAATAAAACTATACTAAGGCTTAGAAATCACAATTCAACAAAAACAAAAGTTTGATGTAAATCTATGAGAGAAACATGGTTGACGTTGGAGTTTCATCACTTGAACATTTGGTAAATAAATCCGTAGAACTCAAGGTGAAATACTTGTAATGAATCTCTAATTTTGCTATATTTGTAACGCTCATTTTAGTTATCTATTTCTTTTAAGAATTTAAGGATTTTGGACTGGAACTCGACGAGTTGGGGAGCTCCAACTCGTCGAGTAGAGATCATTGTGGGATGCGGGATTTAGGACCTACTCGACTAGTTGGAAGGCCCAACTCGACGAGTAGGCGCTGTGAATGAAAACCCTAAATTTTAGGGTTTGCACCCTATATAATCTCCTTAGAACCTTGAGGCTGACCTTTCATCAGCCTCTAAACCCTAAGAATGTCAGTGCTAAACCCTAATCCCCATTTTTCACATATTGTGAGCTAGAGTGACTTTTGGAGCTTAAGAAGAGGAAGATAGTGAGAAGAAGGAGGAGATCCAGGAAACAAAGCCCTTACCCTTGAGCTTGACCATCTTGTGGACTATTTTAAGCATTCAAGATTCGATTTTTATCTTAGAATATGACTAGATCTTGAGTTTACTCTTTATTTCCCATCATTCTTGTTGATTTCAAGCATGGGGTTCATAAAGTTTGCAACTTTATGAATCTCCACGTCAAAATGGTCCAATGGTGGGCTAGATCTAGCTTTTGGTCAAGCATGGATGCCATGCATGGATTTTAGGGTATATATTCCCTTTTTGGCCATTTTGACTTCAAGACATGCATTGGACATGCATGTCCATAAAGCCTACATCGTTGGAACGTTTTGAAGATTAGACCCTCTTTTGGAAAGGAGGGATTCCAGATCCCTAGAGTCTTGAACCACATGGCTAAGCGTTTGAACTTTCAAACCTTTATTAAGGGCCTTAGAGCATTCAGAGTGGTTCTAGAGGATAAAGTTGGAAACTTTATCCTTCTAGACACCTTTAGGTTTCAGATCTAAGCCCTAGAGTCCCTATAATCAATGTATGATCTGAATAACCAAACAGGGGGAAAACTCGACGAGTTTCCCTGGCAACTCGACGAGTTGGGTCGGGTTTCCCCGTCTACTGGATATTGAGTGAACTCGCCGAGTTGACGAGACAACTCGACGAGTTGGCTAGGATTTGTCCCATTTTTCTGGACTCTGAAAGAACTCGACGAGTTGCTAGACGCACTCGACGAGTTGGGGTCAACATGGACTGTTGACCTTAACTGTTGACTCAGACATTGACCAGGGTTGACCAAGTTTGACTTTGAGGGTATTTATGGTATTTTGGGATTGTGACAAGCTAATCACATGATGGTTAGAGGCAGTTGCATTGGAGCTGCACGGAGTTATCTGATCCTACCTTATCAGTTCTATATTCTTGAGAGGTGAGTCTCCTCACCATACCAATGGGTCGAAGGCACCAAGGCCGGCGCATTTCATGATATGTAGTACACTAGTTGATGTAGTGATATGTGGTATAATAGTTAGTTATATGCTAAGTGGTATGCTAGTTATATATGTGATAGTTGCAGGGAAGACAATGGGGGGAGCCCATGGTGCTTGGATGTAAGACCATGTGAGGGAGCCCATGGCTTTTCAAGTAAAGACTATGGGGCAGCCTATGGCACTTGGATATAAGACCATGTGGGGGAGCCCACGGCTTTCCAGCTAAAGACCATGGGGGAGCCCATGGCACTTAGGTATAAGACCATGTGGGGGAGCCCGTAGCATCCTGGAGTAAGACCCTGGGAGGAACCCACGGCATCCTTATATGTTTGTATGCATGGCTTATATGGTTTATGTAGCTTTTATAGCTAATATGGATTATTTGATTATGTGGATTGTGTGGGGTATGCTCTAGGGAAATCACTAAGCATTAGCTTACAGTTTGTTGATTTGTTTCAGGTACATTTGAGCCTAAGGGCAAGGGCAAAGCTTGATGGCGCGGCATGCAATCTCTAACCTTTGATTCGATGGGACACTCTGATGTTTGAAATAAAAAGTTAATGTTATGAATTTTGAAAACAATGGTCAATGTGTTGGGTTTTGAGCAAACTAACACTCCTAAGGTGTTCATGCAACCCTAGAAACCTTGGATCTATGTTTGTCTAAAATACATGCAAAATAATTTTCCAAGGTTCATAACCTATCTAGCATACATGGGGTACTTTTAAACATAAAAGATACTAGAAGAATTACATACCTTTTTTAGTGAGTTGATTCCTTGAGAGTTTGAGAGCCAAGCACCAATAATGTGAATGCCTCAAATGGAAATCACAAATCACCACAAACTTGGAAAACTTATGAGAGAGTATCCAATCACTCTAGAAATTTGGCCACTCTTATGCACACACACATAGTGTCTTTTCAAGCACCATAAGCCTCTTTATATAGTGTAGATGATTAGGGTTATGAACCATGCAAACCCTAATAACCCATGTCTTTTCCTATTCCAAGGATCCATGGGTTAAAAGCTCCATGGATCATCCATGGACTCCCGTTTAAGCTTAGCCGGTTCCCTAATGAGTGTTAGCCCACACTATATAAGTACAATAGCCCATTATTTAATTAGTCACCTTATGATCACTAAGTTAATTCATAATTAATTTAAGATCAATACTAATTAAATAATACAATTTCATATTAATATATTATAACTTATAATATATTAGTAGGCCGTAAATATACTCTTCTCATAATGTTATCCATATAAATAGTTCGGGTGAAGTGCAACCCAAATGGACCATGCCGGGTCGGGTCAGTATATACCAAATAAGTTATGGACTTAGACACCTTATCCAACACAATGTTACTTCATATTTTATGGAAACGTTTCTTTAATTAAAAATGAAAATTTTATTTTGAAAATTGGGTCGTTACAAGTTGGTATCAGAGCCTTGGTTTGAGGGATTTGGGCACACGCGTGATCGGCAATACGGGTGATCGGCCGAGCCAAGTAAGTAGTTTCCCAATATGTTAGCCATGTTATACTGATAATTGGATTATGATAGTTGAATAGATTTTTCTATGTGTATGCTTCTAAAATTGTATACGGTTAGGAGCTTATAGCCTTAGAATGATTGATTTGGCCTTATTTCATGTTCCTTGTTTGGTTGTGGTCCTAGGGTAGAATCTATTATTCGAAAGTCTATTTGATCATTTTCTGTGTATAATTTGCATGCATAAGGCAACCTGTTATGATTGGTCTGATTTCTAGTTTGATGCGGTATTGAAAATCTTTGGATAACCTAGGATTTGAGTTATGTTGTAGCCTGTGAGATATGTTTTGTTCTGGGACGAATTAGAGTTATCAAGTATAACATTGCGGAAGGTACATGTAGGTATGGAAGGAAGTATTGGGCCTGTACTATGAAAAGCACTGGACTTGTACTCGAACTGATGTTAGACCTGGAAGCTCTAAGGAGAACCGGTGTGGGAGGATCCCCCTTTTTAGACATCTTGATCATTATGATTTATGGCATTGCAGTTCTGCGTGGTGGTGACATGATTTGGAGCAGGAGGATCAGGATCAGGATCCGGATATGGGTCGGGCGACGGTACCGAGCCTATTGATGAGAGGCTGTGCGAGCTCATTGCAGCCGAGGTTATGAGGGGCATCCTTGACGCTACCCCAGTGATTTTTGGGACGGTTAAGGAAGGGATGACGAAGATTATGGAGGAGAGGCTCAGGGCATTCAGAGTCGAGATCGCTGCGACTAGGTCGGGGCCCGAACTCCCTCGTTCCAGGAGTTCAAGGTGTACGGGGCGCCGAAGTTCTTTGGGTTCAGGGATCCCATAGTTAGCCGACGCTGGGTGGCGGACATAGAGAACGCCCAGCACACGAGTTCTTTTCCTGATGTGGCAAAGGTGGGTTTTGCTTCATGTATGCTAAGAGATCGAGCCCGAGACTGGTGGGGAGAGGTGACTAGCCAGGTGGGGGCAGCCGGTGTGGCTGAGATGACATGGGCCAAGTTGTCAGACGATTTGATCTGGAGTTTGCACCACCTATTGAGGTGCAACGGTTAGTGAGGGAGTTTCAAGAGCTTCAACAGACCACTGAGACTGTGGCGGAGATCACCGCCAAGTTTCGAGAACGAGCACTATTGATCCCGCAGTATGCTGCGGATGAGGATATGAGGAGGACGAGGTACCACTCCATTATGAGGGATGATATCTGTGATTTTATGAGCTTTACAGGGTGCAAGACCCTGAACGAGATGGTGGAGAAGGCCCGTGAGCGGGAGATGAAGTTGGAGTTTCGTACCAAGCGGAAACCCGAGCAGGCACAGACAGCAGTAGGTCAGGCTAAAAAGCCTAAGACCTCGGATTCTTCTAGCAAGTGCCAGCAAGGCCGTGGTTGGTGTGCCAAGTGCGGTAAACCGCATAGTGGGGTTTATCGGGAAGCGGGCTCGGGATGTTACGCATGTGGCCAGCAGGGTCACTTGAGTAGGGATTGTCCCAAGAAGGGCTTGATTTGTTTTTACTGCGACCAGACCGGCCACAAACGGGCCGATGGACTGAGGTTGCAGGGAGGGGGAGGAGCAGTAGCGGTGCCTGTGCCCGCCACACTGAGGATCACAGATGGTCGCCTGCTAAGGTAGATGCTCTAGCGGTGAAGAGCCGCACATTTCAGTTGACTACCGAGGAGGCTCGGGCAGCGCCAGACATCGTGGCTGGTATGTGATTTATCTTTCTTGCTTGATATTGATTTGTATTGCTTATGCACATATATATATATATATATATATATATATATATATATATATATATATATATATATATATATATATATATATATATATATATATATATATATATATATATATATGTATGTATGTGCTCATGTATAGGGACCTTTTTGGTCAATGGTATGTCGACTCACGTCCTATTTGACTCGGGTGCTACCCGATCGTTTATATCTCTTGCGCTTAGCAAGAAGTTCCGGGATGCACCGGGGACTTTGGAGTCCCCACTTGAGGTTGAGATTGCGGACGACCGTACTGTGAGTGTTGCGAGAGTGTATAGGGGCTGTGTCCTGAATGTGCTTGGGTAGAGGTTTCGTGTTGATCTAGTCTCGATACCGATGTGAGGGTTGAACGTGATCGTCGGGATGGACTGGTTGGGGGCCAATGGGGCCATGATCGATTGCGAGCGCCAGCTGGTGAGGGTTCGAACCCCAAGTGGGGGAGAACTGGTTATGCATGGAGTGAGGGCCTCACATGGGCCAACCCTATGTTCAGCTGCGAGGGCTAGGAGATTGCTTCATCAGGGTTGTTCGGGATTTTTTGCTTATATCTCATATACGAGAATCGAGACCACTACGGACGTGGGCAGTGTACCAGTTGTACAACAGTTCCAGGATTTCTTTGCCGAGGAGTTACCTGGGGTGACTCCGGAGAGGCAGGTGGAGTTTCGCATTGATTTGGTGCCAGGTGCCGTTCCGATAGCAAAGACACCCTATCGGCTAGCTCCGCCCGAGATGCAGGAGCTATCTACGCAACTTTAGGAGCTCCTAGACCGAGGGTTTATCCGTCCGAGCAGTTCCCCGTGGAGAGCACCGATTCTATTCATGAAAAGAAGGACGAGTCACACAGGATGCGTATTGATTATCGAGAGGTGAACAAGCTAACGGTGAAAAACCGTTATCCGCTACCGAGGATCGATGATTTGTTCGATCAACTGCAGGGTGCATCTTGGTTTTCCAAGATTGATCTTCGGTTCGGGTACCATCAGATGAGGATTCGGGGTGAGGATATACCAAAGACAACTTTCAGGACTCGGTACGGGCACTCTGAGTTTGTGGTGATGCCGTTCCGGCTCAACAATGCCCCAACAGCGTTCATGGATCTCATGAACAGGGTGTATAGGCCGATGTTGGATCGGTCGGTGATTGTGTTTATCGATGATATTTTGGTCTATTCTAAGACCAAGGAGCAGCACGAGCAACATCTGAGGGAGGTACTGGAGACACTGAGAATGGAAAGGCTTTACGCGAAGTTCTCAAAGTGTGATTTCTGGCTGCGAGAGGTGCAGGTTTTGGGGCATATCATCAACCAGGAGGGTATTTCAGTGGATCCAGCCAAGGTTGAGGCAGTGATGCGGTGGGAAGTACCAAAGAACGCATCTGAGATCCGTAGCTTCTTGGGTTTAGTGGGCTATTATCGGAGATTCATCCAGGATTTCTCCAAGATCGTCATGTCATTGACCTGTTTGACCAAGAAGTATGTGACCTTCCGGTGGGGCCCGGACCAATAGTTGGCTTTCGAGACCTTGAGATAGAAGTTATGCGAGACACCGATTCTAGTGCTACCGGAGGGGCTGGATGATTTGGTAGTGTATTGTGATGCATCAATCTCAGGGTTAGGGGCGATACTGATGTAGAGGGGCCATATGATTGTTTACGCCTCAAGGCAGCTGAAGCCTCATGAGGCGAACTACCCCACTCATGACCTGGAATTGAGGGCAGTAGTGTTTGCCCTCAAGATTTGGAGACACTACATGTACAGAGTACGGTGCACTATTTATATTGATCATAAGAGTTAAAGTATTTGATGGATCAGCAGAACCTCAACATGCGATAGAGGAGGTGGTTGGATGTGCTGAAAGATAATGACTGTGAGATCTTATACCATCCAGGGAAGGCCAAAATAGTGGCTGATTCTTTGAGCCGCAAGACGACAGGTTCTTCGATCGGGAACGTCTGTTTGAGGATGAAGGTGGTCTCTCCACTACTAGATATGATCAAGAAGGCTCAAGTGGAGGGTTTAAAGAAAGAGAACTGGAAGATAGAGCGGCTTCGGGGGTGGTTTCCCTTATTTGTACGGGATGGTCGGGGGCTCTTGACACAGTATGGCCGGGTGTGGGTACCGGTGACCGGGGGAGTGAGAAAGAAGATATTGGAGGAGGCACACAAGTCCTAGTTCTCTATACATACGGGAGCTACAAAAATGTATAGAGATCTGAGACTGAGCTATTAGTGGCCCTGCTTGAAGCGGGAGATCGCTTGGTTTGTGGAGCGGTGCTTGACCTACAGGAAGGTCAAGGCCGAACATCATTGGCCACATGACAAGGTTCAGCCGCTACCCATTCCTATGTGGAAGTGGGAAGACATCACCATGGACTTCATGACAAATTTACCAAGGACGGCAAGGGGTGTGGATGCCATATGGGTCACTGTGGATAAATTGACGAAAAGTTCCTACTTTATTCTGATCTCCGAGAGCATCTTCGTTGAGAAATTAGCGGATATTTACGTGCGAGAGGTGGTGGCTAGGCACGGGGTGCTAGTGTCAGTAGTCTCATACCGGAATGTCCGATTTACATCTAGATTCTGGAAGAAGTTCCACGAGGAACGGGCACTCAGTTACATTTCAGCACAATGTACCACCCCCAGACAGACGACAAGAGTGAGAGGATGATCCAAACACTCGAGGATATGCTTCGGGCATGCGTGTTGGACTTTGGAGGGAGTTGGGATACATACCTCCCACTAGCAGAGTTTTCATAAAACAATAGTTATCATGCTAGTATCGACAGACCACCGTTTGAGATGTTGTATGGTCGGAGGTGTAGGACATGTTGGTGATTTGTTATCATCAATGTTATTTAAGTGTAATGGGGTTAATTTGTTGACCAAACGTGATATTGATAAATATTAAACAAGTAAGGAAGGTGTGGAGTACACACTTGTTTAAGTTTGATCAAGTTTCAAAGTACATTTTCATTTAGGGGAGAAGCCCCTGAACGAATGGGGGTCTGGGGGCAGCGCCCCTGGGAGCGGGGTCCAAGGGGCGGCAGCCCCTAGCGGGGTCCAAGTTTTTATGACAGTGTTTCAGATAATTGACCATTAGTTTGACCCTTATCCATATATCCGTTTTTATGACAGTTTTTATGGTTTTATGACAGTTTAAAATTGTCATATGACAGTTTTCAGACAAAGATCTTAAAGTTCGTTTTGGTCTCATTTCTGGTACATACGAAAATATCATCAAACATTCTTTGTTCTTGTCTCTCTGAGTCTTATCCAATTGAGGATTTGGGAGTACCACCCAAATACTTCGATTTGAAAGTGATAATCACAATTCTCAGAATTTCCAAGCCTTTCTATACCCAAATTTCTAACAAAAATCGAAGTATTATGTGATCATGGCAAGTGGCGATTATGTGAAGGATATGACAATCATGTTTGACAAATTGAACAAGTTTGAAGGGCAAGATTTTCATAGATGGCAGAAGAAGATGCACTTTCTCCTTACCACTCTGAAAGTGGTGTGTGTTCTGAGAACACCCATGCCAGTCTTACCTGAATCAGTTGAAGATGAACCTCTGAAGGCAACAAGAAGGAGATCAAAGTGGGAAAATGATGATTATATATGTCGTGGTCATATTCTCAATGGTATGTCTGACTCTCTGTTTGATATCTATCAAAATTTCGAATCTGCAAAAGAACGGTGGGATTCTCTTGAATCCATGTACATGGCTGAAGATGCTTCTAGCAAGAAGTTTCTTGTTAGTAACTTTATGGGTTACAAGATGATTGACTCCAGGCCTGTTATGGAACAACTCCATGAAATGTTAAGGATTCTGGGACAGTTTGCTCAACACAATCTGAAAATGGATGAAGCCATTTATATGGTTGTGATCATTGACAAACTGCCCCCTTCCTGGAAGGATTTTAAACACAATCTGAAACATAACAAAGAGGAATTGACTTTGACTTAACTTGGAAGCCATTTACGGATTGAAGAGTCCATAAGGACTCAAGAACTTGATAACAATCCTAAAGGCAAGAACCAAGTTGGTTCCTCTTCTGTGAACATGGTGGAAGGAGAAAGTTCAAAGAATCCCAAGAAGTCTAATGGAAAAAGGAAGTTTAAAGGAAAAGATAACAAGTCTTCCAACAAGAAGTCTAAGTTGGTTTGTTGGAATTGTAACAAACTGGGTCACTTCAAGAAAGATTGTCGTCTTCGTAAAGTGAACAAGGATGGTGTTGAACCAAGTGGATCCAAGGATCCAGAAAAGCAACAAGGTCAGATTTCTGCTTTCATGCAGAATTCTAAATTTATTCAGAATTATATTTATGTGATTTCTAAAGCATTTTTATGTGCAGGATGATAATGTTGCATGGTGGGTTGATTCGGGAGCAACAAGTCATGTTTGCAAAAGATCTATATTGGTTCAAAGACTTTCAACCAATTGAAGATGGATTTGTTGTGAAGATGGGAAATGTTGCAACTGAACCAATCAAGGGACTAGGATCTGTTTTACTTACCTTTACTTCTGGGAAATGTTTATGTTTGAACAATGTTTTATATGTTCCAGGGAGTCGTAAGAATCGTGTATCTGAAGATGTATTAAATAATTGTGGTTACAAACAAGTATTAGAAAGTGACAAATATATCTTGTCAAGACATGGTTCTTTTATGGGATTTGGATATGTATGTAATGGAATAATTAGGATTAATATTAATTATCCTTATATTGATAATTATGTTTGCATGACTTCTACTAGTACTAGTAATAATTTTAATAAATATGAATTATGGCATGCTAGACTAGGACACATTCATTACATGAGATTAAAAGACATGTCTAAAATGAGTTTAATTCCTGCTTTTGATATGGAAAATAATGAAAAATGTAAAACATGCATGCTAACTAAAATCACTAGACAACCTTTCAAAGATGTTGTTAGGGAAAGCAAGGTGTTGGATCTTATACATAGTGATTTATGTGATTTCCATGCAACACCTTCCCTTAGAAACAAAAAAGTATGCTGTTGCTTTTATTGATGATGCATCTAGATATTATTATGTCTATTTGCTACATTCTAAGGATGAAGCACTTGATAAATTTAAAATTTATAAAAAACAAGTTGAGCTTCATAAAAATGAATTAATAAAAGTCTTGCGTACTGATAGAAGCGGTGAGTATTATGATCCACTTTATTTTGAATCAACTAGAATAATACATCAAACCACATCTCCTTATACACCACAACAAAATGGTGTATCTGAAAGAAAGAATAGGACTTTGAAGGAAATGGTTAATTCCATGTTGTCCTATTCTGGATTAAGTGAAGGGTTTTGGGGTGATGCAATGTTAACTGCATGTTACATCTTGAATAGAACTCCAAATAAAAGCAGTAAGAATACTCCTTATGAACTTTGGTGTAAAAAGGTACCAAATTTGAGTTATCTCAAAGCTTGGGGGTTGTAGAGCAGTTGTAAGGCTCACTGAACCCAAAAGGAGAACATTGGGTGAGAGAGGTGTAGATTTTATCTTTATTGGATATGCTGAGCATTCCAAAGCATATAGATTCTATGTTTTAGAATCTAATGACTATGTGTCTGTAAATACTGTGATAAAGTCAAGAGATGCTATCTTTTGTGAAGAAAGATTTACATCTATACCTAGACCAAGGGACATGATTCATCAATCTTCTAGCAAGAGTACTAATCAAGCTGAAGATGTTTCTGGTGATACAAGTTCTGTACCTGAACCTAGGAAAAGCACAAGAGCTAGAAAAGCTAAGTCTTTTCAATCTGATTTTCAACTTTATCTAGTTGAAGGAACAAGGAATGAGACTATATGTCAACATAAATATTGTTTTAATATTGAGGAGGATCCAAAGACTTTTAGTAAAGCTATGGCATCTAGGGATGTTCATTTCTAGAAAGAAGCAATTCAAGATGAGATTGATTCTATCATGCATAACAATACTTCGGTATTGTCAGATTTACCTCCTGGTTGCAAGGTATTGGGAAGTAAGTGGATCCTCAAAAGGAAAATGAAGGTGGATGGCCCAATTGATAAGTATAAAGCCAGATTGATTATCCAAGGGTTTAGGCAAAAAGAAGGCATTGACTTCTTTGATACTTATGCTACTGTTGCTAGAATTTCCACTATTAGATTATTGTTAGCTCTTGCAGTTATACATAATCTTGTGATTCACCAAATGGATGTGAAAACTGAATTCTTGAATGGTGACTTAGATGAGGAAATTTACATGAAACAACCTGAAGGGTTTGTTATGCCTGTTAATGAACATAAGGTGTGCAAGTGGAAGAAATCATTATATGGTTTGATACTAGCACCAAAACAATGGCATCAAAAGTTTGATGATGTGATTTTGTCTAATGGTTTTGCATTAAACCAGGCTGACAAATGTGTATATAGCAAATTTGATTCTTCTGGTAAAGGAGTTATAATTTGTCTATATGTTGATGATATGTTAAATTTTTGTACTAATCAAGGTAAAGTTGATAAAGCCAAGAAATTCTTATCATCTGGTTTTTATATGAACAACATGGGGGAGGCTGAGGTAATTCTTGGTATAAGAATTAGAAAAGGAAACAATGGGATTTCAATTTCTCAATCTCATTACATTTACAAGATATTGAAAAAGTGACAATTATTCTCCTGTTAGCACTCCTATAGATCCTAGTCTTAAGTTTCTACCTAATAAAGGATCTCAAGTATATCAACTTGAATACTCAAGGGCTATTGGTTGTCTAATGTATGCCATGATTAGTACTAGGCCTGATATAACATATGTTGTAGGAAGGCTTAGTAGATATACTAGTAATCCTAGTTCACATCATTGGCATGCTGTGAGTAGAGTATTCAAGTATTGGAAAGGGACCATAAATTATGGTTTAACTTATAGTGGATATCCTTCTGTTTTGGAAGGTTATTCTGATGCCAACTGGATTAACAACTTAGAGGATCACTCCTCTATAAGTGATTGGGTGTTTCTTCGTGGAGGAGGTGTCATTTCTTGGGCATCCAAGAAACAGACTTGTATTACTAACTCAACCACGGAATCTGAGTTTGTTGCATTGTCTTCTACTGGTAAAGAAGCTGAGTGGCTAACGAATTTGATTTATGAAATTCCACTCTGGGCAAAACCGATATCTACAATTTCTATCAAATGTGATAGTGTTGCAACCTTGGCTAAGGCTTATAGTCAAGTGTATAATGGGAAGTCTAAACATTTAGGTGTTAGACATAGCATGATCCGTGAGCTCATTATGACTGGTGTGATATATGTGGAGTTTCTGAGAACTCAGTTGAACATAGCCGATCATTTAACCAAATGGTTAGCTAGAGATCTTGTGCACAAGGCGGTTGTAGGGATGGGTTTAAAGTCCACCTAAAATATCATTATATTAAGATACCCAATTCCCATCTAATGCAATATTAGATGCTGAATTCAATGTGGAAAGCTTGATATTTGAAGATTGGAACACATTATTATCATCATCCCAAGGTATGTGTTCAGTACGGCAAGTTAAGGAGGTTGAAATTTAATTTCTTAATAGTTCTTTGAAAAATTGCATTTTCAGGTGCAAGAACAAAAGAACTACCTATATAAGCATGAAGTTTAGCTGCTTCAAGAAGTTGGGACTTGAATTTAATATGCATATTGAAGGATGGGACACAAGCTAGTAAAATATAGTGTCAAGTTAGAACTTTGAGAATGTAAACTGTTGTGTATATTATCTTCATGTATTCACTTAGAATAGAAATGGTTCAATCCTTAGTGACACCTTGACATTCGAATGTTTGGAATGAGTAATATACTAATGTGAAATTCAATCGTCACGATATTTCATTTATGCATCAGTTTGTTGGTGTTATGTTTCATTTTACGTTAATCAAGATTACACTTAAATGGGCGAGGTTTGTTGGTGATTTGTTATCATCAATGTTATTTAAGTGTAATGGGATTACTTTCTTGACCAAAAGCGATCTTGATAAATATTAAATAAGTAAGGAAGGTATGGAGTACACACTTGTTTAAGTTTGATCAAGTTTCAGAGTACACTGTCATTTAGGGGCGAAGCCCCTGAACGAACGGGGGTCCGGGGGCAGCGCCCCGGGAGCGGGGTCCAAGGGGTAGCAGCCCCTGGCGGGGTCCAAGTTTTTATGACAGGTTTTCAAATAATTGACCATTGGTTTGACCCTTATCCATATATCCATTTTTATACAGTTTTTATGGTTTTATGACAGTTTAAAACTGTCATATGATAGTTTTCATACAAAGATCTTAAAGTTGTTGTTGGTCTCATTTCTGGTACATACAAAAATATCATCAAACATTCTTTGTTCTTGTCTCTCTGAGTCTTATCCAATTGAGGATTTGGGAGTACCATCCAAATACTTCGATTTGAAAGTGATAATCACAATTCTTAGAATTTCCAAGAATTTCTATACCCAAATTTCTAACAGGACCCCTGTTTGTTGGGGTGAAGGAGGGAACCGGGTCATGGGGAGCACCGAGGTGGTGCTCAAGACAACTGAGTTGATTCAGTAGCTGCGTGACAGACTACGAGTCGCACAGAGTCGTCAGAAAGCTACGTTGAACGGTGCCGAGCGGATCTTGAGTTTCAGGTGGGGGATTTCGTCTTGCTGAAAGTGTCACCATGGAAGGGTGTCATTAGGTTCAGGAAGAGGGGCAAGCTAGGGCCCCGATATATTGGACCGTTCAGCATTACTGCCCGAATGGGTAAGGTGGCCTTTTGCGTGGATCTGTCGGACGAACTTAGCTAGATACACAACACCTTCCACGTGTCTCAGCTTCGAAAGTGTGTCACAAATGAGGCCGCGGTTGTTTCGCTGGATGACATTCAGGTGGACGAGAGCCTGAACTACATTGAGAGGCTCGTTGCGATTTTGGATAGGAAGACCAAGGTACTTCGGAACAAGGAGGTGAAGTTAGTAAAGGTGCAATGGCAGCACCGAAGAGGCTCGAAATGGACATGGGAGCCGGAGGATTAGATGCGAGAGCACTACCCAGATTTGTTCGCATCAATAGACTTTGAGGACGAAGTCTAGTTTAAGTGGGGGAGATTTGTAACGCTTATTTCAGGTATCTATTTCTTTTCAGAATTTTAGGATTTTAGACTGGAACTCGACGAGTTGGGGAGCTCGAACTCGTCGAGTAGAGATCATTGTAGGACGCGGGATTTAGGACCTACTCGACGAGTTGGAAGGCCCAACTCGACGAGTAGGCACTGTGAAGGAAAACCCTAAATTTTAGGGTTTGCACCCTATATAATCTTCTTAAAACCTTGAGGCTGACCTTTCATCAGCCTCCAAACCCTAAGAACGTCAGTGCTAAAACCTAATCCCCATTTCCTCTCATATTGTGAGCTAGAGTGACTTTTGGAGCTTAAGAAGAAGAAGATAGTGAGAAGAAGGAGGAGATCCAGCAAACAAAGCCCTCACCCTTGAGATTGACCATCTTGTAGACTATTGTAAGCATTCAAGGTTCGATTTTTATCATATAATATGACTAGATCTTGAGTTTACTCTTCATTTCCCATCATTCTTGTTGATTGCATGCATTGGGTTCATAGAGTTTGCAACTTTATGAATCTCCAATGAAATATGGTCCCATGGTGGGCTAAATCTAGCTTTTGGTCAAGCATGGATTCCATGCATGGATTTTAGGGTATATTTTCCCTTTTTGGTCATTTTGACTTCAAGACATGCATTGGACATGCATGTCCATAAATCCTCCATCTTTGGAACGTTTTGAAGATTGGAACCTCTTATGGAAAGGAGGGATTCTAGATCCCTAGAGTCTTGAACCACATGGCGAAGCTTTTGAGCTTTCCAACCTTTGTTAAGGGCCTTAGAGCATTCAGAGTGGTTCTAGAGGATAAATTTGGAAACTTTATCCTTCTAGACACCTTTAGGTTTCAGATCTAATCCCTAGAGTCCCTGCAATCAACGTATGATCCGAATAAGCAAACATGGGGAAAACTCGACGAGTTGGGTCGGGTTTCCCCGTCTACTGGATATTGAGTGAACTCCCCGAGTTGATGAGACAACTCGACGAGTTGGCTAGGGTTTGTCCTGGTTTTCTGGACTCTGAAAGAACTCGACGAGTTGCTAGATGCACCAGACGAGTTAGGGTCAACATGGACTGTTGACATTGACTGTTGACTTGGACATTGACCAGGGTTGACCAAGTTTGACTTTGAGGTTATTTATGGTAATTTGGGATTGTGACAAGTTAATCACATGATGGTTATAGGCAGTTGAGTTGGAGCTGCGCGTTGGGATTTATCTGATCCTACCTTATTGGTTCAACATTCTTGAGAGGTGAGTCTCCTCACAATACCAATGGGTCGAAGGCACCAAGGCCGACCTATTCCGTGATATGTGGTACACTAGTTTATGTAGTGATATGTGGTATGATAGTTAGTTATATGCTAAGTGGTATGCTAGTTATATATGTGATACTTGCAGGGAAGACCGTGGGGGGAGCCCATGGTGCTTGGATGTAAGACCATGTGGGGGATCCCATGGCTTTTCAAGTAAAGACCATGGGGGGAGCCCATGACAGTTAGATGTAAGACCATATGGGGGAGCCCGTGGCTTTCCAGCTAAAGACCATGGGGGAGCCCTTGACACTTAGGTGTAAGACCATGTGGGGGAGCCCATGGCATCCTGGAGTAAGACCTTGGGAGGAGCCCACGACATCCTTATATGTTTGTATGCATGGCTTATATTGTTTATGTAGCTTTTATATCTAATATGGATTATGTGATTATGTGGATTGTGTAGGGTATGCTCTGGGGAACTCACTAAGCATTAGCTTACAGTTTGTTGATTTGTTTCAGGTACATCTGAGCCTAACGGCAAGGGCAAAGCTTTGTGGCGCGGCATGCACTCTCCGACATTTGATTTGATGGGACACTCTGATGTTTGAAATAAAATGTTAATGTTATGAATTTGAAAACAATGGTCAATGTTACTTCATATTTTATGGAAATGTTTGGTTAATTAAAAATGAAAAATGTATTTTGAAAATTGGGTCGTTACAGGCTATAGAAATCCAAGAAGCTTGAGATCACCTAGACTTTTCTTAGTTAATACAATGGTTAGAGAAGCTCATAACACATTTTTTTAGTTAAAGTCATAATTTCCATTAAGCATGCACTTAGTGAAAGTTAACTTACATTAAGAATTAGAAAGTCACCAAATCCAAGAGGAGTCAAATGTTTGCGCTACCATGTTGGAGAAAATGTTTTTATGATTGTGTGAAGTGAAAACAAACACAAGAACCATTTGTTGATTGCTAATTTGAAGATCCATTACTTAATCAAGAAATTAGCCAATTAATCACTACATATACATCTAAACTCATGAATAAAGACATATAAGTAGAAGAAAGATGTTAAAATAGAAAACACTTTCATAAAGACTCAAGAACAAGTTCATGATGTTCTTCAAGATTAACCAAACATTCAAGGATTACTTCCAAAGTCAACCAATAGAAGTTTAGCCTAACATGGCTAAACTCAACAAAAACAAAATAAAAGTAGATTGTACCAAACATATAACAAGATTCAAGAGTAAAAATATGACGTTCTTCAAGTGTTCAAGCCTTCAAAGCCTTCAAAATATCCATAGAAAACACTAATTTTCGAATGTGCAAGAGAACCACACCAACCTTACTCAAATAGTCGAGAATGCTAATTTCCGGAAATGCACCCAGCAGGGCTTGCGCGACTAAACTGTTGAATGGGATATTTGTGTTTTGGGCTTTCAATGCTTTAGCTCACTAGCCCAATTTGCTTCTCATTAGCTAGTAGCCCATAGTTTTTCAAGTTTTCTTTAATGATGGCCCAATTTACACTCTCTAAATCGTCCATAGCTCGTGTAATCTCTCTATCAATTAATCCACAAGCCCGAATATTTCTTTCATCCTCTTTCAAGTTCAAAGCCCAATTTTTCTTCAATGATCCATTCATCAACTAGCCCACTTTTACATCATCTACACAAGTTGACAAGCCCATAATTCATTGTCCTCCAAGTCTATTTGCTTCCCACAAGTTCGGAACATCCATGTTTTTCATTAGTCTTTCAAAAATCTACAATTATGCTCAAACACTAGAAAGTACTTAATATAGTCATAAAATAATAAATAAGAAAATATGTATGATGATTAACTATATTATGAACGAAATATTCTAAAATAAACTATAAAAAGAAGTAAATAAAATGAAACTATCATCCATCTATCTCTTTCTCGTTCCCTATCTCTTTATTGCCTGCCAAAAGAATTGAGTAGTCGTTAGAGTCATCCCATTTTATCTTATATTTGTTTGTCCGATCACCACTATTTGTTGTCTGTAGGAGACCAATGGTTCTTTTCTGATAGATACTTTGTATGTGGATTCTAAAAAAAAAAACATTAGATTAGAATAGAGACGACTCCAACGGGGATTTGATAATTGTAGCTGCCTAGGAGGCTAAAGATCTTTTACTTTACAAGCATTTGTGGTCGGAATCGAACTCGTTGGTGGCTGAAGTTCTTCTGATTTTTAATCCCTAGCTCAAGAATTTACTGTGATATGATAAACATAAATCGTCACATGATGGGGATACATAGACACTATTACACTCACAAAGGAGGGTACACAAATCAATTTGAGGAGGGGAGGGGGTATGTATAGAATTACCCGAGTGAAACCACCAAAAGATCTATTTTTAACAACTTATCTAATTCTAAACATTTTTGGGCTAAAACAATTAAAAAAAATTTGTAACCATATGTACCATTTTTGTAGTTTTCTCTAAATTTTATTATTATGAATATTTGTTTTCTTTATTTAGCAACTTCACACTACTTTGGTTTATATTTATTGCTAAAAGAACAAAATATTAAAATAATTTTTTTTGCATTTTTATCGAGTTAAGCGAACATGACGAATGAATATAATGATTTATTTCATTATTTTTCTCATTTCATTACGTGGTCATTTCATCGTACCAAACAGTACCATGAGTTTTGGTGTCTGATATAGTGAAGATTATATTGTATGGGTATCAATTCTTTGTGGAGATCGAAGAATTATATCATCGGGTGTAAAACGTTATTATCCTTTTAGTCAAAAGGTTTAACTAAAGGTGACAAACTGAATGGCTTAGATGTGTTGGTTAACAGATTAAAAAAAGTAATTTTAAGATGTCGATAGCGTGTGGTGGCTTGTCGATGCTTTCAATCCATTTTATTAAATATATATAAATGACTAAAGTGTTAAATATTATTAACAAAACTTTATTATTAAAATAGTAAATTTATTATAACCTAATTAAACTGTCAAATTATAAGCATTTCGAAACTTTCTGTCTTATAAAAAACGAGAGTTATATATTTGAAGAATTATGTCGGGGTTCAAGGAATATGGGTGTGTAATAAATCTCAAATTACATTTATAAATGCATATGCTCCGCAAGACTTAATAAGAAAAAGACTTTGTGGAACTCTATTCAGAAATTAATGATATCACTTTATCATGACTTTATTATTCTTAGTAATTTTAATGAAGTTCGACCTGTTTATTACCGTTTTGGCTCGATATTTTGTCAGCACTTTTTAGATAGTTCTAATAATTTCATTCTTGATGCAAACTTGTTTGATGTTCCTCTTGGGAGATGTTTATACATTTGGATGAAAAACGGCTCTAAAAATAAGCAAAATTGACCATTTTAGTTAGACAAAACTGCAAAAATGGTTACTGTGGTATTCATTTTTTTGGGGTTTTAGTCTAAACCACGACGTTTTTGTCTTCATGGTCCTTTTGGACTAGTTTGTATGTGAAAATACTTCCTCTAAAAATTGAAATGACTATAATACCCTTGCAGTATTTATTTTTCATTTTTTAAAAATTTAATATTTATTTATTTTTTTTAACAATTAAAATAATAGAGGACCCACCTCTCTCTCTCTGTGTGTGTGTGTGTGTGTGTGTGCGCGCGCAACTCACTATCTTCTAAAACACACATGCACAACTTCAAAATCAGACCCAGGAAGCTCAAAATCATATGTCCAGACGTTATTAATCATAGTTCCAGAAACATAAAAAAACCATTTTGTGCAGGCTTTCGAAATGATTCTGAGAAAATTCACAATTAAACCCAAAAACCTCAAACTTATGTGTTCATACCTTCAAAATCGATAAGAGAATCTACAACATGAACCATAAAACCAAAAAATTTACACAAATGATGAAGAAATTTTTTGGATAAAGATATTTCTTTTACTCGTACTAAACCCACTGCCTTGTCTGCATTGCCCAATTCAAACCTCTCTAAATCCGATCAAAACCATAAGAAAATAAGAATCATGAGTGAGCAGCAAGATTGTTAGCTTGCTGGATATTTCTGAGATCTATCTGTTGTTTACAAATCATCTCAAAATCAAGTGTTTCCAAACTGTCTCCAAACAGGGTAAATCGATTGTATCCTAATATGGGTTTCAAATTTGCTTCTTGAACAAAGTCACACAGGACAATGAACATGAAGATCCATGGTTTGGTGTATTGACAACTCACTGATGAAGAATTGTATTCCAGATCAAAGGGAAATGGAGATTAAGGTTTCTAAATCTACGTTCATCGGAGAAAGGAGGTGAAAGGGGTTATTGGTGGTAGGAGGGGATGTCATCATCACCGATTTTTGTTGGGATTTAGGGTTAAAAAAAACTATCTATACAAGCTTTTTGCAAATCAGAAACCAGATATGAAACTTTTTGCACCAAACTATGGCAAATTGAGAGATGAGTCCGCCTCGTGCACGGCTCCAGCTTCGGACAGGCTTCGAACGCAGCATCCTCGCATCAGCAAAAATAGGAAGCGATTTTGGGGGTGCCAGGGATCGAACCCGGGTCTCCTGCATCTTCAACTCAGCGCCTTACCAGTTGAACTACCAAGCCACACACTTAAAACCTTCGCAATTTAATTCAAAAGGCGTCCCTCTGTCGATCCAAGTTTCGAAAATTTGACACTTTTAGCCCAAAATTCAAATTTCTTTTATTTTTAAATTCTATTTTCTTCCAAAAAAAATTTAGCTTTTAATTTTTAAATTTCTAAATTGACCTTTGACTTCAAATTTTGACTTTGACTTTTCAAGTTTGACATTTGACTTTAAACTTTGACTTTCTCGTTTAACTTTCAAATTTCCAAATTTAGTTTTTCGGTTTGACTTTTCAAGTTTGACTTTTAAGTTTGACTTTTCAAGTTTGACTTTTAAGTTTGACTTTTTAAATTTGATATTTTAAGGTTGACTTTTGAGTTTTTAGTCAAAGGGCATATTTTTAAACAATGAATTCCTCAAACATTCTGGTCACTGAAGTTTCATCTTCTCAATCTTGTGAAAATACTATTAAAAATTTCTTCGTGAACAAATTGAGTTACTAAAAAGGGAAAATGAGGACCTAAAATACGAAGGATATCAACTTAGGAAAGGTCAAAAAACCTTAAAACCACAACTAGAAACCAAAACAAAAGATTTTAGAAAACTTCAAGAAGAATATAGTAATAAATGTGCAAACTATAGATTTGTGACAGAAAAACTTGCTGAGGTAACTGTTGAACTTGACACATTAAAACATAAGTTTGAAAATGTGGATTTTAATTTCAGAAAATTTGATGTGTCGAGTGAAGTAGTTGCATCAATGATGGAAAATAGTTTGAGATTTAAAAATAATCAGTCAAAGGGTTTAGGGTATGATAATGTGTCTCCTCCTTTTAATCACACCTATCAGTATAACCCTTTGACAAAAGAGGAAATGGACAGAGAGCCACATCTTAAATATGGATTTGTGTCAGGAGGTAGTATTAATGTTGAAAATACTAATGGTTCTACTTCCCATGCAGATCAATCTTTAAGTCAATCAAAGCAAGCAGCTGAAGAGAGTGTGTCTGATAATTAAATTGTATCAAAGTCTGATGACTTAAATTTTTTCTATATATTTGATGATATCTTTGATAATTCTGCCGTGGTTGTGCCAGAAAGTGTTGAGCTAAACGATTCTAATGCTTCTACTTCTTGTGAAGGTAAAGTAGTAGAGGATGAGAACAAGGAGAAAACTATTGAACAAACCAATGTTTCCTTGAACTCTGAATCTGTTGCTTCGAACTCAGTTGCTTCTGATCAACCTGCTGTTGAGAAATATAGGCCACCAAAACAAGCGAAACAGAGTGCTTGCTGTAATTGTGCTTGTAGGAACAATAAGAGACAAGGCAAGGATACGCCACTACGGGCAGGAAGAAACAACTTCCCAGTGAAGAAAAAGACTTGTTTTCACTGTGGAACACCTGAACACATTGCCAGAAATTGTCCAAATCGCGAATACGTTCCCTACTACGCACAAGGCTGGCAGAACGCGCCAGGAGGGAGATTTTCCAAAAGAAACCCCTCAAGGTCACGATCAGACAATGACGACTGGAATGCCATGAAGGGCAAGAATTGCCAACAACAAGAAGGGAATGTCGGCCAAGAAGCAAAGATCAAAAGATGCTCCAGTGAAATCAAGACCGGTTAGGTCAAAGTCATCTCGACGATCGGCTTTAAGTTCTGAAACAAGTGTCAGGGCACACATCGGATCGAAAAAGAAATGGGTTAAACTCGACTACAGAAGGGTACCAAAGGTTCAATCTCCGAAATCATCTAATGCAACTAATATTTCTTCATCTTCTGTTTGTGATAAACATGATATGTCATGAGAGAGAGTTCCTTGCACAGATGATAAAGGTCAACCCAGTTTCAAAATGGACTAGGTTCCAAAGACCAACTGATCCCGCTTTATGTCGGAGCAGCTATGGAGGCATATCATCAGACTTCGGTTTGTTGATAGTGGTTGTTCCAGGCACATGATAGGAGGCATCTCTCAACTGTACAACACTCAGAACATTGTTTGAGAGTATGTGTCCTTTGCGGGAAAGGGAAGAAAGGAGAGGATCACACATGGGTTTTGTGCTTAATGATGTGAAGAATTTTCGGATCTGTTTTGAGATTATGCGTGCTGTTCTCAGACCTTCTGGATGCAAATTCAATCGGTGACTTACGGTTTGCGCTTTCTTCTCTGTACTCCTGAGTTTATCTTAAACTGATTCGTTTTGAAGACAATCTTTTATTTTCTTATAGTTTTTCGTTAGTAGGTATTGTTTTGGGAAGTGATATGAAGTCTAGTGCTAAAGGGGAATATCCAATTCGTGTAATGCACTAAAGCCGAATTGTCTAGACTTTGTATTCAATGTGCTGGTAGGCACACAGGATTCAAAAGGACTAGACATTGATTGACCATGAAAGGACTTGACTAATATGAACTTAGATAGTTTCATTTGGACCGATCATACGACGCTCGGGTAGATTGAGCAGTGAGATAAACATGGGAACCTGCGAGATACACTAAACGTTAACTATCTACAACTGTGGCTCAACATTTCCTTGATATATGGACTCATTTCCTTAATTCCGGTATTGATAGGGCAACTAGGGGGTTCTGATAAAGTAGGTCTGTAGGAAATTATTTTCTTGCTTTCTATCTGTTAGTCATATGTTGCTTCCTCTGCGTGATTGGAAGAGATCCAACCTGGATTGCAACATATGCAACTCTAATTCTACGCACCTCCTTATCTATGAAATTCTTTCTATCTGTTAGACATATGATGTCCCCTCTGCGTGATCGGAAGATCCGACCTGGGACACAACATATGCACTCTACTATCTCTCTAAACCCCTATCTATGTTAGTCATATGTTGTTCCCTCTTGTGATTGGAAGACATCCGACCTGGGAAACAACATATGCACTTCTATATCTGACTTTTTTCTTAATGATTGAATACTCACCTAAAGTAAGGAGTTATTTGGAAGTTCTTGATCACCGGGGTATATCAGGAAGTGGGAAACATGTTCTAGTACATCTAAAATTGAACCATTTAATAGGTTTTCTGTAGATCTTGCTGCTTAATTTAAGTTGACAACAATATCATTGGTCGTCGTTAGCTAAATGACCATTTAGGAATATATATATATCACAATGACTTGTCACTTATAATCTGTCCAAATTGTCAACATCCTTTGTGTTTAAGTGGACCACAATACCGATGATTGACCAGATCTAGACATGCAAGCGTGTGCTGATAGACGATATTGGATTGCTTGACAACTTTGATCCCAAAAGTTTTTGTTTTTGTTAAATTTGTTAATAGTTTTCCTCTATGCACAAATTTAGGGGGAGAATTAAAAAAAATCAAACAAAAATAAAAAAATATCAAAAATCAAACAAAAATCAGAAAATTAAAAATCCAAAAATAGTGTTATTTCTGTTTTATTTCTTGTTCAGAAAAAAAAAATCAAAAATCAAAAAATATTTTTGTTTCTGTTTTAGAAAATATGGAAAATACAAAAATATTGTGTGCTAAGTTTTCTTTTAGTTTTGTTTTGTCTTGAAAAGTGAATTCAGATGTCGATGAAACTCATGGAGTCTGTGTCGAAAATTTCTGAGCCAAGGCTTCATCCGTGATCATCGAAGAATTCTCATTTGAAGGAGGAAGAAATGAAGATTATTATTTCATCATTCAATCCTTCAACCCCAGAAGCAAGGTGAAGCTGACTTGAAGATTATGTGACAAGTTGCATTGAAGCCTCATCAATCAATTTGCTGCTAGTCTTGAACCTGTTGAAGTGATCCAGAAGATTAGTTCTCTCTGTTTTTCTCTCTGAAGATTCTCAAGCTGAAAGCGCTATCTTTCAAGAATCTTATCAAGAAGCCTCCTCACCCAACGTGCGTTCAGAGCCATATCCTGAAGAAAAGCCCAACTGCTCGAGATGAAGTCATTTATTGAAGATTCATATGTTCATCTTGAATTTGTGAAGAATATGAAGATTGATGCTGAAGCCAAGCTCCCAATGAAGATCTACAAGAAAAGCCTGCTACTTTTTAGGGGGAGTTTGTTGGGTCAATTAGAAAAGAAAGCTATAAACCAAGGGGGAGATTGTTTGGTCTAAATTATGGTTTATACTTTACTTTTCTAGGAAAATGTACTTTTATGTCTAGGACCGTAAACAGCTTGGTGTTTACGGCTGTATGTATGTTTACGGTCGTGAACAGGTTTACGGCCGTAAACCCATTCATTGCCCATGTCTACTATTTATAGGGTGAGGAGTGTCAGAGGAGTGTAAGGCTGAGAGAAGAGGGGCTAGAGAAGGAGAGCATATTGTAGAGAGAGAAACTAGAGAGAAGAATCGTGTGTGTGAGAGAATCTTGTGTAAGGAGCATCATTCATATCTTCAATACATTCAAGAATCAAGTTATTCTTCTTCTCCTTCTCTTCTATTTTGATCTGGCATCATCTGTTTGATTGGGATTCCGCACCATCAAACGGATCTGATTGATACACAAGCAGATTTGGGGACTTACATTACTATATGTATAACAATCAGACGACATGTGTCCTCACATGTTTAGTTAAACATTATCATCGAATCAAAACTATGCTCACCCACTCTAATACTATAAGAAAGGTTTAAGGAGGTCTCTATGATTCCGAATGATATCGGTTTTTAAAAGCATCATATCTTACCACCCTCACTGTCTTTTTGTACTTTGAGAGTGGAATTACCGAAAAGGGTTCGATTGAATTTTGGTTCAAGATTAAAAGTGTTAATTAAAGTAATAAAAAAAATTCCCGTTTTATATATTAAAAACGTGAGTCATGTGTTACCCATGCAAACACACATATTGTTTATATTTTGATGATGGAGTGTATGTGGTTAACCGACACGTCATTGCAAAAATATACATTAATATGATGTGTCACTCGTAAAATTATTATATTGATGGAGCATGTGTGGTTAACTGACAAGTCAATATGAGAATAATTTTATATCGACGGTCATGCGGTTTTGCATTGTTGATTCACCATCTATTCAATGATCCACGACATCCCAGTAATTGAATCGAGATGAGCACAATCCGAGATTAACATGCCTTTGAATGTCAATGAATATCAAATGATCTAGAAGTTTCAAAAGGTTGAAACTGGCAAAGTGCATTTCCTACCTAGATAACTTTGTTGTGTGTTTACAACATCCCTTTACACATCGCAAAGCCAAATATGAGTCATAGCCTTAATTAATAATTCATTTAGGGTTAATAATTATTTTAAGGATAGATCAAACTAACTAAAATTTTCATCTTATAGATGTCGAACGACAACAACAATCCTCTGAAAGATGTAGTATGCTCAAGAGCCATATTAAAATGATATTGCTAAATAAAATATGATCCTAAGGGTCACACTAACAACAACTTGATATAATCGATTATTTATTAGACATTGATTATAATAAATATTCATAAACACTTACAATAAAATGGGAAAATGTTTATTTCATGGCAATAATTATTTTACAATAACAAGTAACACGTTAATTCATATGACATGAATTAAAAAACCATGCAGAACATTTTGGACAAGATAAATCTTTTTTTGTCTTTTACCAAAAAATTAAAGTTTATATTTTATAAACATGTTTATAAAATTTGAAACTTATGTTGTAACGCCTGGTTCCTGGTACGCATTTAATCATAAATTATTCACTTTTATAGAGCAACTCGACGAGTTGGGAGCCCCAAACCCGTCGAGTAGGAGCCAGATTTGATACGGGGTCTTAAGTCACCTAATCGACGAGTTGATAGCCGCGAATCGACGAGTAGGGATGCCAAAGTGAAACCCTAATTTTGGGGTTTTGCACCCTATTTAAGCATCCTAATCCCCACTTGATGGCCTCATTTCCAGCCTCCAAGTATCAAACCCTAGTTTCAGAAACCCTAATGCATTTGTGAGCTTGTGATCCATTTTGAGTGAACTTTGTGTGTTTTGAAGCTTGTGAAGAAGAGGAGAAGCTTGAGGATTCAAGGAGAAGATAGTAGATCTAGAGACTTCCTTTCATCCTCATCATTTCCTGGTAATCAAGTTTCTAACTTGCTTAGTAGTTTCTTAGATCTCCTTATTTCCACTTTATTGGGTTTTTGGTCCAAGGAGCTTGACCTTTGGGATTTGGACGTCCCAAGTGAGTATACCTTCAGATATAGGATCATGGAGGGATTTCATGGCATAAAGGTGCAAACTTTATGGCCATTGAAGCCCCATGCAAGCCATCGGGTGTCTTTTTGGCCTTTTAAGCTCCAAAAGGCCATGCATGTAGAGAAAGGTGGAAGCTTTACGTGTCCATGTAGTGTTTAGGGTCTAGATCTCTGTTTACAGGCTTTACTTTGGAGTATAGATGGTTTTGGACCAAGATCTAGGTCCTAAGGAGTTAGGGTTTGAGTTAAGCCCATTACGTAAAGGTATTAACGGGTAAAGTTGGAAATTTACCAACGTTACCCTTAAAAGGACATTTTCACTGTATATGAGAAGTATGAAGCTTAGATATGGAGAGTTAGGGCTTAATCTTTTTAGATGGACCAAACAGACTAAGGATCTCGGTGAGTCCAGAGAGGGCCTCGACGAGTTGAGTCGATTTGTCCCAATTCTGTATAAGCTAGAACTCGACGAGGCTACGAAGGGACTCAACGAGTTGGCTAGTGTTTTCACGACTATAAGTAGCAAGGGAACTCGGCAAGTCAGGGGGATGACTTGACTAGTTGAGTTAACTCAGATTGTTGACTTTGACTTTGACTGAGCGTTGACTTTGACTGGGACATTGACTTTGACCAAGGTTAACCCTTGAAGGGGTCTTGACATAAGGAATGGTATCTAAGGGGTTGTTTTGTATAGCGAGTGAGTAGAGCCGGTTGCAGGAGCAGAGACGTTCATCTACTTTACTCGACATTTGAGGTGAGTTTTCCTCCTAGGAACGGGTATAAGGCACCAATGCCGGCTGGTTTATGTATGTTAGCGTATGTCGGACTTAGGTCAGATGTCGGGGTTAACCCGAAGTAGATTATATGTTTCCGGACTTCGGTCCGATGTCGGGGCAAGCCCGAGGAATGTTTGTATGCTTGATGTCTTCGTGATTCTTGCATGTGTTTGTTTATGTGTTCCGGGCTTCAATCCGATGTCGGGGCAAGCCCGAGGAATGTTTAGCTTATATGTTATGTTATATGTTCCACGCTTCGGTCCGATGTCGGGGCAAGCCCGATGAATGTTTAGATATTTATGTTATGTGTTTATGTTTTATGTTTTTTGATATCTTGATATGTATACCGAGCTTTGCTCGATGTCGGGCGGGGCCCGATGCCGACGGGGTCAATGCCGGACTTCGGTCCGATGTCGGGCGGGGCCCAATGTCGGGCGAGGACCGATGCCGGATTTGTTCGATGCCCGGCGGGGACCGATGTAGCAGGCAAGGCCCAATGTATGTTATTATGTGATTATGTGTATGGTATGTGGTAGTTTGTGGAGACTCACTAAGCTTCGTGCTTAGAGTTTTCAGTTTTGGTTTCAGGTACTTCCGCTAGTAAGGGGAAGAGCTCGGGGTGACTGCATCGCACACACCACTATGTTTAGCCTGGGATGATTTACTCTGATATTTGGATATATGATTTTTGGTACTGAGATTGATATGATGTTTTGAAATATTTTAACTTATGTTTTTATGAGATGATTTGGATTACTATGGTTTTATTTATAAATTAAAACGAAATTTTTTGGACGGTATTTTTGGGATTTTACAAGTTGGTATCAGAGCCTTGGTTTGAGGGATTCGGACACACTCTCGGGTGTGTTTGAATTCAAACTAAGGACTTGGTATAAAAAAAATTTCAAACGAAAATCATTTTTATAAAAAGAATTGTTGAAAAGTAAAAAGGATTTTGAAAAGTGAAAAGGATTTTGAAAAGAGAAAAGGGTGTGGTGCATGCAATCAGCCGAGCTCAAGTAAGTACCCCCAAATTACCCATACAAGTTTATGTTATGATATGATTATGAGAACATCATGCTAGATTAGGGCTAAGGATCTATGAACGATGCCTTGTATGCCTTTTATATGTGTATGAGAACTGCATGCTAGTTTAGGGCTAAGGATCTATGAAGGATGCCTTATATGCCTGTTGTATGAGCTTATTAACCCGTATGCTAGTACTGATTAGTCAATAATATGATGGCCAGAGTAGGATATGCTTGATTATGTTTACTCAATGCTCGAATGTTGCTTGCTATGTGCTTTTAGGAGTTCTAGTTATCTTTAACTAACCAGTAAACGAATATGTTAAGTTACATATTACGAGGACTAAATAATTTCAGAAGGCTAGGTTTAGCTCTATTTCACAGCTCTCGTTTAAGTCTAACAATTGTAGGGTAGGACCTCTCATTCTAATAATTATCTAGTCTTAGTGATTTGTAATGGTATTCGTGAGCTATTTAGGGGGAGATAGCAGGGACTTCTTATGCAGCTGATGGCGGAGAGTGGGATGGTGATTACCCTAGGGAAAGCCTAGGATGAGATTAACATAAGAACAACAGTAGCAGTAGAAGGGACTTGGTGGAGTCAAGGTATTTCTTGAGGAATGTACGGATAGATGTGGAAGGTAGTATGGGCCCGTACTACTGAAAGCAGAGGATCTGTACTCGAATCAAGGAAGGCTGAGATGAATCGAGGGAACTTGTAGTGTGTGTGATCCCTCGAGTTATGATCAGTATTCTGATGTTGTTATGGTGTATTTTTAGAATGGTGACGCTACGCACTAGACCAGTCGACACTTCGGGAGCTAGAGAGGGATCAAGCTCGGGCTCTGAAGCCCGGCAGCTTGACGAGCAGACGAGAGAGTTCATTTCGTCCGAGGTCACGCACAATATTTTAGACCAGACTCCTGTGATCTTCGGTACGATCAAGGAGGGTATCCTAGAGATTTTGGATGAGAGACTGAGTGCATTATGCACCGAGGTGGCAGCCATGATAGGGTCGCGCACGCTGACGTTCAGTAAGTTCTGAGCTTGCGGAACTCCAGACTACCATGGGGCTCGGGACCCCATTGCTAGCAGCAGATGGTTGGCTGATGTCGCCAATGCTTTTTGTATGACTCGATGTCCCGAGGGGGACAAGGTCCGACTTGCTTCTTGTCTTCTGAAGGACAGGGCACGTGACTGGTGGGAGGAGGTCGGACGAGCCATTGAAGATGATGCAGTTCTATATACGATGACCTGGAGTGATTCTTCGGCCAGGTTCAGGGCCGAGTTCGCACCTATGATTGAGGTGCAACAGCTTGCTAGGGAGTTCTAGGATCTCCAGCAAACGACTGAGACGGTGACCGAGATCACCGCTATGATCAGGGAGAGAGCCCTTCTCGTTCCGCAGTACGTGGCGGACGAGGAGATAAAAAAGGCCCGATATCTTGAGATGCTGCGGAGTGACATCCGCCAGTTTGTGAGCCGATCCAGCTGCAAGACGCTAGAGGATATGATTGCTAGGGAGAGAGAGAGAGAGAGAGAGAGAGAGAGAGAGAGAGAGAGAGAGAGAGAGAGAGAGAGAGAGAGAGAGAGAGAGAGAGAGAGAGAGAGAGAGAGAGAGGAAGAGAGAGGGAGAGAGAGGGAGAGAGAGAGAGAGAGAGGGAGGGAGAGAGAGAGAGAGAGAGAGAGAGAGAGAGAGAGAGAGAGAGAGTTGGATTTGGAGATGGAGAAGAAGAGGAAAGCAGAGGAGGGTCAGTCAGGGAGTTCGGGCAAGAAGCCCAAGGTGTCAGATCATAGACCTAGGAGCCAGCAGGGTCGCATCCGCTGTGGTAAATGCGGCAAGTTGCACGAGGGAACGTGCAAGGCAGGGAGTTCAGGCTGCTTCAAGTACGGCCGAACGGGTCATGTGAGCAGAGATTGTACAGCTACTATCACCACCACGACAGTATCAAATCTGATTTGCTTCTAGTGAAATCAGAGGGGACACAAGCGGTCCCAGTGCCCGAGTTTACCAGCAGCAGGACAGGTGGCGGCACCCGCTCCTGCTACGTTGAGGATTACAGACGGCCGTCAGGGCCGGACAGAGGCGCCTGTGGCGAATATCAGGGCCTTTCAGTTGACAGCAGAGGAGGCACGTGCAGCTCCCGACGTGGTGACGGGTATGTATCTTCTCCTTATCTTTTTATGTATATTAATTATTGCTTATGTTTATGTGTTTCATTATAGGATCGTTCCTTGTGAATGGTATATCTGCTCTAGTATTGTTTGATTCGGGGGCTACCCGATATTTTGTGTCTCTCGCGCTTAACAATTGATTCGTAGGGGGTTCCAGGGGAGCTGGATTGCCCACTCGACGTAGAGATAGCAGATGATAGGACCGTTCGGGTCACGAGGGTTCACCGAGGATGTAGACAGCAGTTGTTCGATGAGTAGTTTTCTGTGGATCTAGTCCCTATTCCCCTGCGAGGGAATAAGGTTATAGTTGGTATGGACTAGTTGAGCCCCAATGGGGAAGTGATCGACTGTGAGCAGCAGCTAGTGAGAGTTCGGACTCCTAGTGGGGGAGGGTTAGTGATTTAGGGTGAAAGGTTGCAGGGTGGACCGACTCTACGTTCAGCAGCGAGAGCGAGGCGCTACCTTCAACATGGTTGCGCAGGTTATGTCGCCTATGTTATGGATACACGAAATAAGGGTAAGGCGACAGTGGCTGACGTACCGATCGTGCGAGAGTACCCAGAGGATTTGCCTGGGATACCCCCGAAGAGGCAGGTTGAATTCAGGATTGACCTAGTCCCTGGTGCGACTCCGATAGCCAAGGCACCATATCGGTTGGCTCCTCCCGAGATGCAGGAGTTGTCTACATAGCTGCAAGAGCTGCTAGATAAGGGATTTATCAGGCCAAGTAGTTCGCCGTGGGGAGCCCCGATCATGTTTGTGAAGAAGGACAGGTCACATCACATGTATATAGACTACCGGGAGCTGAATAAGGTAACGGTGAAGAACCATTATCCCCTCCCGAGGATTGATGATTTGTTTGATCAACTACAGGGTGCATCCTGGTTCTCCAAGATTGATCTGCGATCGGGTTATCACCAGATGCAAGTCAGAGACGAGGATGCGCAGGAGACAGCTTTTAGGACTCGCTATGGTTAATATGAGTTCGTGGTGATGTCGTTTGGGCTCACCAATTCTCCAGCCGCATTCATGGACCTCATGAACCACGTGTGCAGACCGATGTTGGACCAGTCTGTGATTGCCTTCATCGATGACATCTTGGTTTACTCAAAGACTCGGGAGCAGAATGAGGAGCACCTGAGGGAGGTACTGGAGACACTGAGAAGGGAGAGACTTTTCGCAAAGTTCTCCAAGTGTGAGTTCTGGTTGCACGAGGTGCAATTTTTGGGGCACCTTGTCAACCAAAAGGGTATTCTGGTCGATCCGGCCAAGATAGAGGCCGTGATGCAGTGGGAGGTTTCGAGGTCTCCATCTGAGCTTCATAGTTTTCTTGGTCTGGCGGGTTACTATTGGAGATTCATCCAGGATTTCTCCAATATTGTTGTTCCCTTGACCCGGTTGACCAAGAAGTCGGTGACATTCCATTGGGGGCCTGAGCAGCAGGCAGCCTTCGAGACTCTCAGACAGCGGTTATGCGAGGCACCGATTCTGATATTGCCGGAGGGCATCAATGATTTCGTGGTTTACTATGACGCCTCGATTATAGGTATGGGCGCGGTATTGATGCAGCGGGGTCACGTGATAGCTTACGCTTCGAGGCAGCTGAAGCCTCACGAGTCTAACTATCCGACGCATGATTTAGAGTTGGGGCTGTGGTTTTCTACCTCAAGATTTGGCGGCATTACCTCTATGGGGTTCGTTGTACCATTTACATGGACCACAAGGCAGTGGCAGCTCCGATTCGAGACATATGTCTGAGGATGACAGTGATTACTCCATTGATGGAGCGGATTAGAAAGGCGCATGTTGAGGGCCTGAAGGAAGAGCGACAGAAGTACGAACGGATCGTAGGCCGGGTGGCCTCATTTTCTTATGATAGTCGTGGGTTGTTGACCTTGCATTGGAGGGTGTGGGTTCCGTACTGGGGTGGGGTACGACAGGTTCTGATGGATGAGGCCCACAAGTCGAGGTTCTCCATCCATCCCGGGGCGACGAATATGTATCGGGATCTTCGCCCTGATTACTGGTGGCCCTGCATGAAGAGGGACGTAGCATGGTATGTAGAGTGGTGTTTGACTTGCAGGAAGGTCAAGGCCGAGCACCAGAGACCACACTACAAGATGCAACTGCTAGACATTCCCGTGTGGAAATGGGAAGATATCACTATGGACTTCATCACGAAGCTTCCCAGGACCGCACATGGAGTAGATTCGATATGGGTCATCGTGGATCGATTGACCAAGAGTACTCACTTTATCCCGATCATGGAGAGTATATCGGTTGAGAAGCTGGCCGACATCTACGTGCATGAGATAGTGGCACGACATGGAGTGACTATCTTGATGTTGTCAAACCAGGATGTTCGTTTCAATTCTCGGTTTTGGAAGCGGTTTCACGACGAGATGGGTACTCGTCTCCATTTCAGCATCACTTTCCACCCTTAGATGGATGGACAAAGCGAGAGGACGATTCACACTCTCGAGGACATGCTACACGCATGTGTATTGGATTTCGGTGGCAGTTGGGATACGTATCTTCCGTTAGCGGAATTTTCGTATAACAACAGGTACCACTCTAGCATAGATCGGCCTCCTTTCGAGATGCTCTACGGGAGGAAGTGTAGGACCCCAATATGTTGGGGCGAGGTCGGTCAAAGGGTCATGGGGAGTAAAGAAGTAGTACTCAAGACCACTAAGAGGATCCAGCAGGTCTGGAGCAGGCTCCATACTGCTCAGAGTCAGCAGAACAGCTATGCCGCCAAGCGACGTTCAGACTTGGAGTTTCAGGTGGGCGACATGGTTCTCCTGAAGGTGTCACCTTGGAAAGGTGTCCTCCGGTTCAAGAAGAGGGGCAAGCTTGGTCCCAGGTTCATCGGTCCTTTCAGGGTTATAGCCCGGGTTGGCAAGATGGCGTATCGATTGGACCTTCCAGCCGAGCTCAGCTAGATCCACAACATTTTTCATGTTTCCCAGTTGTGGAAGTGCTCAGTGGATGACTCCGCAGTTGTGCCTCTAGAGGATATACAGGTTGATGACAGTCTGAACTACATCGAGAGAGGAGTAGCTATTCTCAACAAGAAGACGAAGGAGCTGAGGAACAAGAGGTTTGAGCTAGTGAAGGTGCAGTGGCAGCACCGCAAGGGCTCAGAGTGGACTTGGGAGCCCGAGGAGGAGATGAGGGAGCACTACCCGAAGTTGTTTCTTGACGCAGAAGACTTCGAGGATGAAGTCTAAGACAAGTGGGGGAGAATTGTAACATCTGGTTCCTGGTACGCATTTAATCATAAATTATTCACTTTTATAGAACAACTCGACGAGTAGGAACCAGATTTGACGCGGGGTTTTAAGTCACCTACTCGACGAGTTGAGAGCCTCGACTCGACGAGTAGGGCTTCCAGAGTGAAGCCCTAAATTCGGGGTTTTGCACCCTATTTAAGCATCCTAATCCCCACTTGATTGCCTCATTTCCAGCCTCCAAGTCTCAAACCCTAGTTTCAGAAACCCTAATGCATTTGTGAGCTTGTGATCCATTTTGAGTGAACTTTGTGTGTTTTGAAGCTTGTGAAGATGAGGAGAAGCTTGAGGATTCAAGGAGAAGATAGTAGATCCAGAGACTTCCTTTCATCCTCATCATTTTATGTTAATCAAGTTTCTAACTTGCTTAGTAGTTTCTTAGATCTCCTTATTTCCACTTTATTGGGTTTTTGGTCCAAGGATCTTGACCTTTGGGATTTGGACGTCCCAAGTGAGTATACCTTCAAATCTGGGATCATGGAGGGCTTTCATGGCATAAATGTAACATCCTGTTTCGGATCGTCCGAGATTAGGGTTTGTGGGCTGCAACCCGGGCATGAGGAAGTCTCGGGGTTGCGATGAGTTGCGGGAAGCGTAGAGCATCTTGACACCTTTCCGAGGATATGAGATTCATTGAGAAACGGAGTTATATCGAGGAAGCACTGGAAGTTTGAGGTTATGGTAGGATAAGTCCTTTAATTGAAAAAGGTGGCAGCGGAGTACGCTGGGTGTACGTGTGTGTACGCTTAGCGTACTCATGTGCATGACTTTTAAGCGGAGCCACCAAGTACGATGGGCGTACTAGGCACATAAGGAAAACCCTAATTGTGAGGAGTGTCCCTATATAAAGAATGAGATGGCCTCATTCCTGGCCACCATCCTCAGTCAATAAACCCTCTCAAACCCTAATCCTCGTTCTTGAGCTTGTGTGTGACCATTATGAGCTTATAAGTGTTCTTGTGGGATTTTTGGAGTGAAGAAGGAGCATGGAAGAGAATATAGTTGGAGTCCAGGCTTTGGATCTGAGCTTTTCTATGGTTGGAGCATCATTTGAAGGTATAAAGCTCAAAGCTTCCCCATCTTTTTGTTTTGTGCATGATATGGTCCATTTTAGGGTTTTTGGTCCCAAAGCTTGAGGCTTTATGAGTTGTTGCACTCAAGAGCTTAATATCTGTCCTTTTCAGTGTTTCTAGTGGAGAGGATCTATAAAATGAGGTCTTGAACGTGCGAATCAACCCATGCATGAGATATGAGCATTTTGAGTTAAGAGAGTAAGAGTTTTGAGTGTTTGTGACCTTATCAGCCATGCAAAGGCTTAAAGTCACTGACTTTATGGAGTAAGAGCCATTATGGAATCCAGATCTGGGATTTGAGTTAATGTCTTAACGGGTTAAGACCAAATGAGTAGAAGGAGTAAATATGGGCAGTACGCTGAGCGTAATTCCTGTACGCCCCGTGTACTGCCCCAGCGTCCTCGATGGCCATTATGGATTCGTGAGTACGCTGAGTGTACGAAGGGAGGTACGCCCCGCGTAACCTCACTGTGGACTTTTGGGCTAAGTCTTATGTTGGGCTTGAGGGTTGGGCCTGGAGTTTGGGCTTGTTGCAATAGAGTTTTGGACCAGAGGATTATATATATGTTTTGGGCCCTTGAGTTGGGCTTGCCTTTTTGATGTGAGAGTTGGGCCTCGGGAGAGCCCATTTATTATTGGGCCTTGGTGGGCCCAATGGGTTTTAGGTCATTGATGGGCTGGTTAGTGGACTACTGTAACACCCAAATTTTCAAAACAATTTTTCACATTTTATAAAACACATTTTCATTCATAATCGTTATAAAAACACCATTGGATCACATAGTCAATCATAACATCATATCCCAAGATCATAATAAAAATCTCCCCGTGTGTGTACTGATCAAGCCGGCGCCTTCCCGCGATCCTCGCTGGTACCTGAGACACATAACACAACACTGTAAGCATAAATGCTTAGTGAGTTCCCCAAAATACCACACACAACACATATTAGCCACTCAAGGCTATAACTCTGATGACCCTCTGGTCAAGGTGTCTCTGTGGGACCCTCCAGTCCCATAACTCTGTGGGCCCTCTAGCCCTAACTCTGTGGGCCCTCTGGCCCTAACTCTGTGGACCTTCCGGTCCTAACTCTGAAAACTCTGTAACATACATAGCATATAACACATAGAAATCACATCATGTAAAAGCATACAGCATACTCTGTCTCATAGCTCTAATTACCACTCTAGGTAAAGTATAGTGAGAAGACTCACCTCGGGTAACTCGGTAAAGCTCGAACTCTGTAAAATCAGGTCTAGCCTCCGCCTAATCATGTAAAATAAATACTCTCAATCAATACATCTCTCAAGGCTAGACTATTCCTCCTCTTAGTACTCTCAGAAGGGTAAAAGACCATTTTACCCCTCTCATAACTCAAAGGCCCCACTATAGACCAAACCCTAAAAGTCAACCAAAAGTCAACCCTCCGGGTTACGCTGCGCGTACCAGATGTGTACGCTGGGCGTACCCGGCAGTCTCTCAGAATCGGGGAACGCCACCCCGTACGCCGCGCGTATTGGGATTACGCCGGGCGTAAATCCCAGTTTCAGTCCCTTAGCTCTTGAGGTCTTAAACAGTTAAGACTCACGTCCAGCTTTTAGATCTGACCATTTTTAAGCCCCTTAATCCATAAAGTCGATGACTTTAAGCCTTTGCATGGCTGAACAAGTCACTAACACCCAAAATATACCATTTCCTAACACTAGAAAGCCCAATACTCAAGCATGATCTCATATCCACGACCAAGATGGGAACTTTATGGATCTATAACACAAATACCACTGAAATGGGACAGATCTAGGTCCATGGAGCACATTACGCTCATAAAGTCTCCACCTTTGGGACTTTTAACCCTAAAATGGTCCATGAAGCAACAAACCAAATGAAGAGGAAAGTTTTGAACTTTATACCTCCAAATGCAGCTCCTTCCTCTGTAGATCTCAGATCCAAACTTCACTTCAAACTCTAGTCTCCACAAACTCCTCTCCTTCTTCTTCACTAGCACACCAAGGCACTTTTAGCTCCAAAATCACACACACTCACTAAGAACGATGAAAAGTTCTCTCTTAGGGTTTTACTTACTGCTATGGAGGCTGAGAAATGAGCCTTAGCATCCAATATATAGGGCACAAGTCAGAAATTAGGGTTTGCACCTGGACACATTACGCCCAGCATAACCCTGAGTACGCCCAGCGTACTCAGGCGAGTCCGCGTCCAAAATAAGCGCATGAGTACGCGCAGCGTACTCTTGAGTACGCCCAGCGTACTCATTTGCTACCAATTCCTCTTAAGGGCTTAACTTGACACTTTGAATAAAAGAAGGGCTAAATAGTTGTACCTGAATTTCGGGATGTTACAATTCTCCCCCACTAGAACCAGACTTCGCCCTCGAAGTCTCATGCTGCAAACAACTCCGGACACTGCTCCCGCATCTCTGACTCTAGCTCCCAAGTCAGCTCGGACCCTCTCCGATGTTGCCACTGGACTTGAACCAGAGGCACCTCCTTGTTCCTTAGAACCTTGATCTTCTGATCCATAATGGCGATTGGCCTCTCAGCATAATTCAGGCTTGCATCCACCTGAATATCCTCCAGCGGTACCACTGCTGTCTCGTCGGCAATACACTTCCTCAGTTGAGACACGTGGAAGGTATCATTAATTTTGCTCAGCTCCACAGGTAGCTCCAACCGATATGCTACTCTGCCCACCCTCGCGGTCACCCTAAACGGACCAATGTACCGGGGCCCCAGCTTGCCCCTCTTCCTGAAACGGATTACTCCCTTCCAAGGAGACACCTTTAGGAGTACGAAGTCTCCCACCTGGAACTCAAGCTCGGATCGTCGCCTATCCGCGTAACTCTTCTGGCGACTCTGAGCTGTCAGCAACCTCTGTCTGACCTGCTGTATCTGCTCTGTCGTTTGAAGCACTATCTCTGTACTACCCATCACACGCTGCCCGACCTCACCCCAGCAAATGGGAGTCCGACACCTCCTCCCATACAACAGCTCAAAGGGTGGCATACCGATGCTCGAATGATGGCTGTTGTTATAGGAAAACTCAGCCAAGGGCAAGTATGTGTCCCAACTCCCTCCGAAATCCAACACACATGCCCGAAGCATGTCCTCGAGCGTCTGAATCGTCCGCTCACTCTGCCCATCTGTCTGGGGGTGGTATGCGGTACTAAAATGTAGCCTCGTACCCAGCTCCTCATGAAACTTCTTCCAGAATCTGGAAGTGAAACGCACATCTCGATCTGAGACGATCGAGATCGGCACTCCATGCCGTGGTACCACCTCCCTCACGTACAACTCTGCCAACCTCTCAGCGGAGGAGCTCTCACTGATAGCAAGGAAGTGAGCGCTCTTCGTCAACCTGTCCACAATCACCCAAATTGCATCGACGCCCCTCGCAGTCCTTGGCAATTTGGTGATAAAATCCATGGTAATATGTTCCCACTTCCACTCGGGAACCTCCAACGGCTGCAACTTACCATGCGGCCTCTGGTGCTCGGCCTTAACCCTGCGACAGGTCAAGCACCTCTCAACAACCCATGCTACATCCCTCTTCATACAGGGCCACCAATAATCTCTTCTCAGGTCCAAATACATCTTAGTGGCCCCGGGATGGATCGAAAACCTCGATCGGTGTGCCTCCTCCATCAATATGGTACGTGCCCCGCCCACAAATGGCACCCAGATCCGACCCTGGAAGGTCATAAGCCCTCTGCTATCGGTAACAAACTCCGATACATATCCGATAACCCGCTCTCTCTTGCGGTTCTCCGGTCTCACGGCCTCAGCCTGGGCCCCTCGGATGGTGTCCAACACCGGAGTCATCACTGTCAATCTCATACAAACGTCCCGTATCGGGGCGCTCTCCGCCCTACGACTCAGGGCATCGGCTACAACGTTAGCCTTGCCCGGGTGGTACAGGATCTCACAATCGTAATCCTTTACCACGTCCAACCATCTCCTCTGGCGCATATTCAGGTTGGGTTGATCCATCAAGTACTTCAAGCTCTTGTGGTCCGTGTATATGGTACACCGAACCCCATATAGATAGTAACGCCAGATCTTGAGGGCGAACACTACAGCCCCCAACTCCAGATCGTGGGTGGGATACCTCGTCTCGTGAGGCTTCAGCTGCCTCGATGCGTATGCTATCACATGCCCTCTCTGCATCAGCACCGCTCCCAGCCCCGATATCGATGCGTCACAATACACCACAAAGTCCTCCATCCCCTCCGGAAGGGCTAACACTGGGGCTTCGCACAGTCTCTGGCGAAGTGTCTCGAAGGAGGCCTGCTGCTCCGGTCCCCATGAAAAAGCAACACCCTTCCGGGTCAACCTGGTGAGTGGCACGGCGATCTTGGAGAAATCCCTGATAAATCTCCGATAATAGCCAGCCAACCCTAAGAAACTCCTGATCTCGGTGGGGGATCTCGGCACCTCCCAACTCATAACCGCCTCAATCTTGGCCGGGTCGACCAATATCCCATTCTGGTTAACGAGGTGCCCTAGGAACTGGACCTCTCGTAACCAGAAATCACACTTGGAGAATTTGGCATAAAGCCTCTCCGATCTCAAAACTCCAAGTAACTCTCTCAAATGCTCATCATGCTGCTCTCTGGATTTCGAATACACCAGTATATCATCGATGAACACGATCACCGAACGGTCCAACATCGGTCTGCATACTCTGTTCATGAGATCCATGAACGCCGCCGGTGCATTGGTGAGCCTGAAAGGCATCACCACGAACTCGTAATGCCCGTAACGAGTCCTGAACGCTGTCTTCTGGATATCCTCATCTCGTACTCTCATCTGATGATATCCAGACCTCAAGTCGATCTTGGAAAACCAAGACGCTCCGTGCAACTGATCGAATAAATCGTCTATCCTCGGTAAGGGGTAACGGTTCTTGACCGTCAGTTTGTTCAGCTCCCGGTAATCAATGCACATCCGGTGTGAACCATCCTTTTTCTTGACAAAAAGGATCGGCGCTCCCCACGGCGAGCTACTCGGCCGTATAAACCCCTTCCCCAGCAGCTCCTGCAGCTGCGAGGATAACTCCTGCATCTCTGGTGGCGCAAGGCGATAGGGCGCCTTGGCGATAGGCGCTGCCCCCGGAACCAAATCAATACGGAACTCTACCTGCCTCTCGGGAGGCACACCCGGCAACTCCTCGGGGAAAACATCCGGGAACTCACGTACTATCGGGACCTCATCGACCGACCTCGGTCTCTCTGCATCTACTCTCGTATCCACCACATAAGCCACAAACCCACTACAGCCCTGCTGTAGACTCTGCCTCGCTCTAGCGGCCGAACAAAATGCTGAGCCAGAACGGGTACCCTCGCCGTACACCGTAAGTACTCCCCCACTGGGGTCTCGTATCGTCACCAACTGTCGCTCGCAGTCTATCACAGCTCCGAAACGGCTCAACCAATCCATGCCCACTATGACACATACGTCCCCCATAGCAATCGGGACCAGATCTATCAGAAACTCGACACCGAAGATCTCGAGTACACATCCTCGAATCACATCAGTAGCATACACCGTTCGCTCTTCAGCTATGGAAACTCGTAGAGGTCGAATCAACGCCTCACCCTGGTTACTGATGTGCTGACTAAACGCTAGTGATACAAAAGACCGACTCACACCCGAGTCAAATAACACCAAGGCAGGTACAGAACACACAAGAAATGTACCTACGCATATCACAATATAAGCATAACACTACAAACTCAAAATAAACAGAGGAAAGAATACATACCAGCTACCACATCGGGTGTTGCACGGACCTCCTCCGTTGTCAACTGGAATGCTCTCCCGCGAGCCTTCGGTGCCTCAGCCTTCGCCGGCCGACTCTCTGTAGCTCGAACAGCAGCAGGAGCAGATCCCTGAGAAGCTCCCTGAGCTGACCCTCGTAACTGTGGACACTCGGCCTTCCGGTGTCCGGTCTGGTTGCAGTGAAAACAGACTGCAAACCCCTTGGGGCAATCCTTGGCCATATGCCCCTCCTTGCCACATTTAAAGCAAGACCCTGCTCTGCACACTCCATCATGACTCTTGCCACACTTGCCACAAGTGCGGCCCCTCTTGCTCCCTGATCTCGAATCGGCAGGCTGGGCCCGCTTGGCTGCCGGCTGAGACTGTGTCGGTCGCCAATCCCTCCCCTGAGACTCCGCCTCCTCCCTAGCCTGAGTCTCCAGCTCTATCTCCCTCTTCCGGGCATTTGCCTGAAGCTCGGCAAATGTCCGGTACGTCGAGTTCGCCACGAACTCTCGTATATCCCTCCTCAAAATGCTCAGATATCGGCTCATACGTGCCTGCTCGGAGGACACGTGCTCTGGGCAGAACATCGCCCGCTCATGGAACATCCTGGTGATCACTGTAACAGACTCTGTACCCTGCTTGAGGGTCAAAAACTCTTGGGCCAAACGCTCCCTCTCCACCTGGGGAACGTACTCTTCTCGGAACATAGCAGTGAACCTCTCCCAGGTCACTGCAACAAGCGCAGTAGGCGAATAGTGCACCGTCACAAACGTCCACCAGTCCTTCGCTCCCACGCGAAGCTGGTTCAACGCGAACCGGACTCTCAAATGCTCTGGAGATGAGCAAGTAATGAAACACCCCTCAATGTCTGATATCCACCTCATCGCTGCAATCGGGTCCTGGGTCCCATCAAACTCCGGTGGTTTTGTGTTGCTGAACTCACGAAACAGCAACGCATCACCACCCTGCGGCCTAGTCGCAGCTATAGCTGCAGTGGCCACAGCAACCGCAGCCTCAGAAAGAGCAGCGTATCTCTCGTCAAATGTCTCTATCAGTGTGGTCTTGATAGACCCGAACATCTCTGGTATCTCTGCCCTGATGGCCGCAGCCACCTCCTCATGAATGATCCTACGGATCTCCTCATCACTAGTACCGCTGCTCTCTGGTGTGTGGCGTGTCCCAACCATGATGTCTCTGAAATACAACATAATAAATATCAGGGACTCGCTCGAGTATACTCGCACTCGATAACTCCACCCTACTTGCTCCTTAGTACCCAATGGATTCTTACTTAGGGTGCGCACTGCTCCGGTGTCTTCAGTAGTACGGGCCCTATACTACCGTCCACACCGCATCAGCATCCACTCTACGTCCTCCTCCTTGGATCCCAAGTCCCAAGTACTCTACTCTCTTTAACCATATGCTACTCACTAGCAGCTCTCTCATAAACTCCTCGCTACTATCTAAACACTCTCAAGTATCCCTAGCAGCAAAACTCCTAGACTAAGGCATCACATATCAGGCCACTCTAGTCCTAATAAGAATACCTAGTCTACTCTAGCATGCATAGCATAACTCATCAATATCATAACATAATATATCTCATAACACTAATTACAAGGGTATTTTGGGAAATCACCGTTCGGGCGCTGGCTAATCGTACACACGGCTCTGCTCTGTTTGTCTCAAAACTCTTTTTACTCTTTAAAAAAAAGTTTTTAGTCATCAAAATTTCTCTCAAATCCTCAGTTTGAGTTCAGATACGCCCGAAGATGAATCCGAATCCCTCAAACCAAGGCTCTGATACCAACTTGTAACACCCAAATTTTCAAAACAATTTTTCACATTTTATAAAACACATTTTCATTCATAATCGTTATAAAAACACCATTGGATCACATAGTCAATCATAACATCATATCCCAAGATCATAATAAAAATCTCCCCGTGTGTGTACTGATCAAGCCGGCGCCTTCCCGCGATCCTCGCTGGTACCTGAGACACATAACACAACACTGTAAGCATAAATGCTTAGTGAGTTCCCCAAAATACCACACACAACACATATTAGCCACTCAAGGCTATAACTCTGATGACCCTCTGGTCAAGGTGTCTCTGTGGGACCCTCCAGTCCCATAACTTTGTGGGCCCTCTAGCCCTAACTCTGTGGGCCCTCTGGCCCTAACTCTGTGGACCTTCCGGTCCTAACTCTGAAAACTCTGTAACATACATAGCATATAACACATAGAAATCACATAATGCAAAAGCATACAACATACTCTGTCTCATAGCTCTAATTACCACTCTAGGTAAAGTATAGTGAGAAGACTCACCTCGGGTAACTCGGTAAAGCTCGAACTCTGTAAAATCAGGTCTAGCCTCCGCCTAATCATGTAAAATAAATACTCTCAATCAATACATCTCTCAAGGCTAGACTATTCCTCCTCTTAGTACTCTCAGAAGGGTAAAAGACCATTTTACCCCTCTCATAACTCAAAGGCCCCACTATAGACCAAACCCTAAAAGTCAACCAAAAGTCAACCCTCCGGGTTACGCTGCGCGTACCAGATGTGTACGTTGGGCGTACCCGGCAGTCTCTTAGAATCGGGGAACGCCACCCCGTACGCCGCGCGTATTGGGATTACGCCCGTCGTAAATCCCAGTTTCAGTCCCTTAGCTCTTGAGGTCTTAAACAGTTAAGACTCACGTCCAGCTTTTAGATCTGACCATTTTTAAGCCTCTTAATCCATAAAGTCGATGACTTTAAGCCTTTGCATGGCTGAACAAGTCACTAACACCCAAAATATACCATTTCCTAACACTAGAAAGCCCAATACTCAAGCATGATCTCATATCCACGACCAAGATGGGAACTTTATGGATCTATAACACAAATACCACTGAAATGGGACAGATCTAGGTCCATGGAGCACATTACGCTCATAAAGTCTCCACCTTTGGGACTTTTAACCCTAAAATGGTCCATGAAGCAACAAACCAAATGAAGAGGAAAGTTTTGAACTTTATACCTCCAAATGCAGCTCCTTCCTCTGTAGATCTCAGATCCAAACTTGCACTTCAAACTCTAGTCTCCACAAACTCCTCTCCTTCTTCTTCACTAGCACACCAAGGCACTTTTAGCTCCAAAATCACACACACTCACTAAGAACGATGAAAAGTTCTCTCTTAGGGTTTTACTCACTGCTATGGAGGCTGAGAAATGAGCCTTAGCATCCAATATATAGGGCACAAGTCAGAAATTAGGGTTTGCAGCTGGACACATTACGCCCAGCGTAACCCTGAGTACGCCCAGCGTACTCAGGCGAGTCCGCGTCCAAAATAAGCGCATGAGTACGCGCAGCGTACTCATTTGCTACCAATTCCTCTTAAGGGCTTAACTTGACACTTTGAATAAAAGAAGGGCTAAATAGTTGTACCTGAATTTTGGGATGTTACAACTACCTTTAGACCTAATGAGTGAGAGTTTGGACTTAGTTCCTAATTGGGATAATTATGGGTCTGAGCACAGAGTTAGTGGCCGGTGCGTAGCAGCAGCATTTATAGGGGTTGTTCATTATCCGAGGTGAGTCTTCTCAATATACTTTACCATGTGTGGTACCTATGTGTAACCTGAGGGTCTTACGTGTTTATATTGAGTGTTGTGATATCCTGCATTATGTTTATGTGATTTATGATGTGTATTATTCTGAGCTTACTAAGTTAGGACCGGAGGGTCCATCTGAGTTAGGATCGGAGGATCCATCTGAGTTGTTGGACCGGAAGGGTCCCAGTGAGATACATTGACTGGAGGGTCTTATCGAGTTATAGCCTCGAGTGGCTAATGAGCTGTGTGTGGTATTTTGGGGAACTCACTAAGCTTCGTGCTTACCGTGTTATGTGATATGTGTTTCAGGTTCTTCTCAGGATCACGGGAGGGCACCGGTTCGATTGTACACACCAGAGAAAGAGTTATGTTTTGAGGATCTTGGATTATTAATCAAACAATTATGGAGTTGTGTTTTGTAAATTAAATAAATGGGATTTTGTGAAATGTGTTATGATAGTTATGTGATTTTAAATTGAAAAATTTGTTTGAAAATTTACGGTGTTACAAGTTGGTATCAGAGCCTTGGTTTGAGGGATTCAGATGCACCTCTGTGTGTGTTTGGACTCAAACTGAGGATTTGAGAAAAAATTTCAAAAGAGATAAATTTTTCTAAAATGAGAAAGAGTTTAAGAGAAAATGAGTTGGAGCCGTGTGTACAATCAGCCAGAGCCCGAACGGTGATTTCCCAGAATACCCTTACTTTTTTGTTATGAGATATTTATGAGATACTTTATGAGATATTGTGCATGCTATAGGGTAGGCTAGGCATTTCATATTTTAGGACTAGAGTGGCTTGATTTGTGATGCCTTAGCCTAGGAGTTGCTGGTATTTGAGATGTGCTTTTGAGTTTGAGTTAAGTAATAGTATTTAGCAGGAATCACCTAAAGAGAGTTTTGAGTTGAGTGATAATCTAGGAGAGATACATAGATGAGCATTGAGGAGCCTACTGAGGGAGTAGTTAGATACCTGCGAGAGGTAGAGTTGCTTGAGTACGGTGATACCTTTTGAGTGTGAGTAGAGCAAGTGGAGTGGTAACCTATAGTGGTTTTACGTGTTGGTAGAGATTATTGGATGCCCGAATGCTGCTTGCTTCGTGCTTTGTGGAACTCTTGATGATGGGAGTCAGCTACTCAGTGAATATGACGATATTCAGGAGGTAGATGGCTGGCATCATAAGGAGTTCTTCAGCAGATGATGGCAGAGAAGTGAGGGAACCTAGGAAGAGCCTAGGGAGTGGCCTTAGTCAGATGAGTACGCTGATAGAGGAGAGTAGTCGCTGGGAAGCGACCAGATTTAGCGGGATTGGTGGTCGAGAAGGTTGAGGAGCTATTTAGGAATTCTGGGACGATCCGTGTGGAAAGTACGGGTAGATGTGGCAGGTAGTATGGGCTCGTACTACTGAAAGCAGAGGACCCGTACTCGAAACAGGGAAAATACCAGAGGTTCTAAGTAGCAGATTGAGAGGAGATAACATGGTTCAGGTACCATGACTCATAGCAGATTGAGAGGTGATCACATGGTTCGAGTACCATGACTCGTGGCGGTTAGAGCTTCTGTTTTTACCAGTTGTCCCATTTGTTGGATTAGATGTCTAAGCCCATAACTATTATTGGTATGTACTTGACCCGAGAGTAGCATGGTCCATTTGGGTTGCATATCATCAGGACAATTTGTTAGGATGGACTTTTGAGAGAAGGTTATTTATGGTTTATTAATATATTATAAGTTATAATATATTAATATGAAATCATATGTTTTAATTAGTATCGATCAAGAATTAATTTGGAATTAATTTAGTGATCAAAAGAGACTAATTAAATCTATGGGGACTAATTATGATAATTAGTTATATTTATATGTGTTGGGCTTATGATCCATGTTGGACCAAGTTTATGTATGGATACATAAAGAGTTGGGCCACATGAACCATGGATCATAAAACCCATGGGTATGGATTATGGGTTATACCCATGACCCTTGGAATCCTACATATAAATAGGTTACTCCATAGCCAAAATCACCAGTTCTTTTCTTAGAGAAATATGGAGGTGTTTTGGTGTATGGAATTCTCTCTCAAGAGCCACCTTTGTCCTAGGTGTGTTGTGATTCCATTTGAGGCATTTCATACTATTGGTGCTAAGCTCTTAAGGCCAAATACATCAAGACTTCAAGCCACATAAAAGGTATGTTTCCCTAACTAGTATATTATATGGTTTATGTCAAATGCATGCTAGTTATAGGTTTAATGCCTTGGAAACCATTTGCATGTATAATAGAGAAAACATAGATCCAAGGTATTTAGGGTTGTATGTGCACCATAGGATGTTGTAGTATACTAAAACCCAACAGTGGTATCAGAGCCATGGGTTGTTTTCTATTATATTTGATGCAAATGTATTTATTTTTCAAGTTGAAGGAAAAAAAAAAAGAAAAAAAAACATGAAGTTTGTCAAATTTTATGATAATTACTTGATTTTATGAAAAACTAATTATTTATAAAATTTGAGTCACTTTACTACAAGAGTTGAATTAGGTCAATTTATTAAAAGATAGAATGATATGATTATTTTATTTGTTTTAAAAGTTTGATCTAAATGGTTTTAAGGAGTTACAAATTTTGTCATAAAATTTTGGAACTCAAAAGTTTTTTTTTAAAGTTATGATCTTAAGAGTTTTGAAACTTCCATAAGTTATGGATGTGAAATGTCTCATTTATTAACTCTTTAGGTTATGAATTCCAAGAGTCTTCAAAGGATAATTGTCAAAGTTTCAAGATTTGTATTAGTTTATATGATTATCTAATTTCTTGAAAATTGTTGGTGTGAATTATCTTTACTTATGAGTTTAATCTTGATCATAGAAAAATTATTTAATTATTGTGTTAATTGGAATATTTGATCTTAATGGTTTTTATGAACTCCATAACTTGTCCTCAAGTTATGGAAAGTGAAGAATTTTTCTTTTTAAAGTGTCATTAAGTCTCATAGGTTATGAAAATAGAAGAGTCACTATTTTTAATGTCATCATTAAATGATTTAATGTCTTCCATAACTTGTCCTCAAGTTATGAAACTTGAATTTTTTTTCATTAAACCTTAATTAAACTCATAAGTTATGAAAAATCCAAGAGTTTTGAAAGGTTTCAAAACTTGTCCTCAAGTTTTGGAATTTGTAAAGTTACCCCCCATTTATACTTTAAATCCAAACTAGACCTTAGAATTTTAAAAGTTTAAAATTCAACCCTTATACTATTATTATAATTTTAATTATATAGATATGTATAAGATAAAGTCGTCTTACCATTAGTAGGCCTCATTCACGAAGCCGGTCTATAAGGGGGGTATAAGGTTACTGCCTATAAAATGGCAGTTTAATGGGTGTCCACTCTCACTCACCGCTTCCTTGACCGGTGGAGGGTCGTTAGCCGAACAGGTAGGACAAGGACTATAATTCTCCCTTCATTATAAGTATAATGATAAATACTAAGTAACTAAACACTTATAAATTCCCAATCTTAGTTACTTAGGAAAAGGTGAATAAGGTGCTAATCCATGAAATTACACTTTGCACTTTGTTTAAGCTGTTAGTGGAGCGTGTGTGGTTAACCGGCACACTAACCTGGACTTAACAAGGTAGGCAAAGGGTAACTTAATGTTTATCATAGTATCATTGGAGCATGTGTGGTTAACCGGCACATCGATTGAGGGGTAAATATTAATGGTACCAAGTATATTTGCATGGTTACTTCACACCTTGTTTTCTGATCCTCGGCATCCCAGTCACAAAACCTGAAGGGCACACTCGAGATTGAAACATGCCATTGAAAAGTTCAATGAATCTCAAAAGATCTAGGAGTTTCAAATCCAAGTAAAAAACCTAATTAAATTATTTCGTTTTTCATGGTGGAAATTGGTAAATCGTCATTTACCTACCTTCAACTATTTTATAACTCGGATTACGACATCCCTCTTCCAGTTATAAATAGGTTGTTGGATCCTAGCCTTAATATTTCATATTGGGTGTTATATTAAGGACTTTAGATCAACTATCTTGAATATCTCCCAAAAGATGTCGAGTTCAGACATCTATGATCTTCCCAAATCTCTTGGAACTTTACTTCCTCCACCTCCTCCAATTATTCTCCCTAACCCACAAGTTCAAGGTCACTCAAGCCCTAATGGAAAGCAAGGTCTATGTGTGATCACATCTTAGAGATGAAGTCACATATTGACAAGCCGGGAGAGTTGGGTTTCAAAGTCTTGAGAAAGTTGGATGTTCAATCACTTTCTAAGTCACATAGTGAGTTCCTTTGGGACTACTATGATACAGACTATGACATGAACCTTAATGATCAAATCTATTTGCTTGGTGCTGCTGAATCAACAATGATTTGGAACGATAGTGAAGCAAATTTGATTAGAAGATCAACTTCCCAAAAACTTTATGGACAGTGACAATGGTGACACTGGAAATCCAGAAAAAGCATTCTCTTCGCAATGGAAAGGGATTGGCCATAGTCAACCCGGTTGACCAAATGGTAAAGAGAAAGGCTAAGTCTGAGATAGTCCCATTACCAAAGGGTCCATATGTTTATTTTGCCAAAGGAAGGGGCGTTGATTGCAAAGCTGCCAAATTTACCTAAGGATGTTAAAGTCAATAAGTTTGACTCTACATCAGGTAGAGCCCATTATCTAACTCTGTTAAGTTCTATTCTGAGATCCTCATTACATGATGTGACTGGGTCACATGTTGATGTTTTAAGAATCAAAGAATAGAGAGAAATCTTAAAGGAAGTATATGCTGATTCTGATCGCGAAGGTGGATTTCGATCGCATTAGAATTTTGAACAGTTGCTTAAGAAGTTATGATATATTGCTAAGGAATAGATAACAACTATTTTCCATGTGGATTGTAAGGATAAGTTTTTCCGCAAAGTTTTAAAATAAAAGAAAATTGTTTAATTTTATTTATTTGAAGTATCCTTACAATGACATTTGTGGAAAATTGTTGCTTATATGATTCCACTGACAACAATATTGTAAAGTGGATTTGATTCTTTTTCATTTGTGGTAGTGTCTAAATTTACCAAATCAGTAAAGTTCCTCATCACCCAAGTTTCAATTGGACCGAAACTTGGAATCATGCAAGTTGAATAGTATGATGAATGAGAACTTTCAAGCATTGGAAAATCAAGACTAATTACTTGTTCACATGGATGTGTGAGTCAAGTGAAGGACTAAAGGGATCGAGTACACATTCTTGTGCACTGGTCATGTCCACCACAAAGCTCGTTAAGACTATTTGATTTACTAAAGTTTAGTAAATATGGTTATACTTACAAGTTTAAGTATAATTCTGAAACATTGGAAAAGTCTCAATGTATGGCAGAACGAATGGGAAGAATCAAATTAGGCAGAAAGATAAAAGTTTCTCAAATCTGAAAAGATGGGAGAGTACTTTAGTATCATGTTTGTGATCATCTTAATGATTTAGAAATCATATCACAATTAGTCCTCTAAAGGTCATCTTAGTGCATTCTTATGACTAAGAAGAGGAGTCATGAATTGTTGAAATGGTTAGATCAGGAAGATGAGTCATACTTCGTTCCAAAACAATTCTTAGAGTCATACTCCAAGATTGTAACTTGAGTGACATATCTTAAAGAAAGGTTTAAAACACTTGTTAAATGTAAGAGTAAAAGTGTCCTACTCTTGTACATTTGAAATTGGTAAGTTGTGATGTTTTGGATAAAACAAAGACCAACTAAGGCCAATTGTGTGAAGTGTTTGTCTTGATAAAGAATCCGCACTATCTCTTGAATATTTGGCAAGATAGTCTTATATGTCATGAGGATAGTGGGAGTCTTAAAGATCCTAAAAAGACTTTCAAGAACTAATCAAGAATAAAACCTGAGGTTCTTCACTAGCACACGACTTGAGGTTTATAACCTATCGTGTTGACATATTCTGTGCCCATTCCAGTTAAAGTTGGCTTTGCATAGGAGTTCTGAAAGTTCTCAATTGGTTGCATAACAACTTGGAAGCAATGGCAGGCCCTGTACTGCCAGGTGGCAAGAAGTTAAGATTGCATAAGTTCAGTCCATATGAGTTTGGATTTGTCATTATCCTTGTCTTGTGACTATGGTTTTGACGATTCACATGGATAAGAACACATACACCATAAAATCTAAGGGTCATAGGGTTTCTCTCCGATTCATGAAAATGATGGTGAGGAAACACTTCCACCAAGTAGATTTGAAGCAGATGGCAAAAGGTCTAAACAATTGAGACTATGATTACGACATCCCTTTTCATAGTTCTGAAATTGTTTAGACACACATACATGCTATCTAAGGAAAGGTGTATGATTTTGATAAAGTTTTATCAAAGCATCTCGTATCAGAAATCTGAACTTTGGTAAGAAAGTCAATAAAGTATTGATTTCTAGAAGTCCAGCTGATTTCTGAGTACATGTCAAAGCTAGTGGAAGCATAAGTGTTATGCTAATAATCATCATGTTAGTGGGAGCATGATAATTATTGTTAGTGTTGCAAGTTAGCAATGTTAATTATAGAAAACAAAAGTTTCAATTCGTGAGGCTGCAGGGATTGAAAAAGTTGTTTTGCTATAATTAAGGGAGAAGATATACTTCATTTCAGTTCTAAAGGCTTAGATTGAGACCTGAATCATCTTTAGTCAAGAATATATATATGAATTTCATGTTGGATTGGTTCAACTTAAGGAAATTCTATATATTGCGTTCTCAAAATTCGATTATGATTACGGCATCCCTCTTCATAGTCAAATTTTGAAAACATAGCAAATAAAAATATTGTAGCAAAAGACTGGTCTAGAATCATGTCTTTATGTGAGACATCATGAATCGTGTACCATTTGCTTTGGGTACAGGATCGATTGCATGTGCTATAATATTTGTCATTTCTAAGTTTTTCCAAATGCCCAGAGGCATTAAGAAGGGAAAAGGTCTAGAATTAGATATGACTAAAATGATTAAGCAATTGTCGAGGACAATCTGAGGTTTACCAAAGATTGGTTGCTCAGGGACAGTTGGAAGTATAGTGCTAATTTTGGAAGGACCATATTGACATATTCTGAAAAGAGGCATCTCTTATTTAGAAGTGATAGTCAAAATGAGAATATGGAGTTGTCTCCATAGGTGGAAGTTATCTGTGTAAGATTAGAAAACTTAATGCAAGAAGTATGTCCAAAGCAATGTACTTTGAATATGAGACTTAGTTTCCATGGAGTTGATCTCCATTGGAATACCTTATAATGACTGTTGACAAGTCTTTGTGACTTTGTACATATTCATTACAGGAGGGTCAGTGCATATAAGTTTAAAATCTAAACAGATTTCAATAAATGATAGGAATTTGAAATTCTCACATTTTTCGATATGGATTTGGGAGTGTGAAATTAGAATCATTGAAATTATGTTCAATTGGTTTATTTCACAAAGTAAGGATCATAGACAAACATAGAGTGCATACTTGGTGTATGGCAAAGTTATTGTTTAAGAAAAACATAGTGTACATGCTTGGAGCATGGGACAACTAGTGTTTTTAATTCAAGTATAAAGTTGATAAAACCGAAACAATGAATAATGAGTAATCAGTATGGTGATAAATAAAAGTGTTTATTTATATTCATAGGGTTTGATACCATATTTGATTCATTTATTCTTGTGTTTCACTTTGCATGTTTTGAATTCCAGAATAACTAAGTCGCTCTTCCTAAATGATTAAGTTATTCAAACCATCCACAGTCGGTCATATGTCGGAAGTAGATATGAATCAAGACTGTCATGGGTTGGTTTGTAGAGGTCCAAGTTGGTGGACAAAGTGGTGCTACAACAGTCATGAGTGCTCATAAGTTCTGAGTATTGGATTCAACCCGCGCTCATTTGAATCACTTCATGGATTTTATCACGAGTGATCATGAGACGATAATATCTTATATTCTTCAAACCTAGAGATATGAGTTGTTACTATGAGTTGGTTATACATTGATTGCACGAAAACGCATTTGGTAACTCGATGTTATAAAACGTGCCTTTGTGTATGATTCAACAAGTAGTAGAACAAGCCATATGAGTCGAAGTTTATCCATTCCTTTTACCTTCGGGATAAAAGCGATATCTGTGGGCCCCTCGATGATTTAGCGATGACAAATGTGAGTGCTTGGCCAAGCTAGGACTGATTTGATTTGTTCAATCAGTCAGTCATCGTAAATCGAAAATCGGGAAACAACAAATGGACAGAGAGAATGATTATAATCCATGTCTCAGTCCATATGATATCTAGAATGGAGGAATATATGATCCCTTATCTAATGGACGCGTCATTGATTTGTTCAGAGTTCGACAGCGGCTTTAAGAGCTACGATTGCTAGTCGGGTTATGAAGTCGTACTTGCAATAATAGTTTTAGACTTATCCAAGTGGGAGACTGTTGGATGAGATGTCTAAGCCCATAACTATTATTGGTATGTACTTGACCCGAGAGTAGTATGGTCCATTTGGGTTGCATATCATCAAGACAATTTGTTAGGATGGACTTTTGAGAGAAGGTTATTTATGGTTTATAAATATATTATAAGTTATAATATATTAATATGAAATCATATGTTTTAATTAGTATCGATCAAGAATTAATTTGAAATTAATTTAGTGATCAAAGGAGACTAATTAAATCTATGGGGACTAATTATGATAATTAGTTATATTTATATGTGTTGGGCTTATGATCCATGTTGGACCAAGTTTATGTATGGATACATAAAGAGTTGGGCCACATGAACCATGGATCATAAAACCCATGGGTATGGATTATGGGTTATACCCATGACCCTTGGAATCCTACATATAAATAGGTTACTCCATAGCCAAAATCACCACTTCTTTTCTTAGAGAAATATGGAGGTGTTTTGGTGCATGGAATTCTCTCTCAAGAGCCACCTTTGTCCTAGGTGTGTTGTGATTCCATTTGATGCATTTCATACTATTGGTGCTAAACTCTTAAGGCCAAATACATCAAGACTTCAAGCCACATAAAAGGTATGTTTCCCTAACTAGTATATTATATGGTTTATGTCAAATGCATGCTAGTTATAGGTTTAATGCCTTGGAAACCATTTGCATGTATAATAGAGAAAACATAGATCCAAGGTATTTAGGGTTGTATGTGCACCATAGGATGTTGTAGTATACTAAAACCCAACACCATTGTGGCTGATTAGTCTGAGAACAGATGTGATAGAATGTGGGGCAAGAGGGCCATGTCGAGCGAGTTTTAATAGAACATACATGGAGAGGGAAATCGAGTTAGTTTTGTGAGATTTTCATTGGTGAGATGTTAGTTGGAGTCGCAAGACACATGGTTGAGTAGAGATGAGACTTTATGGAGAATTGCGGTCCGAGTTGAGCAATCGGCCGATAGTTTAGATGTCACTTTTTGTGACAAGAGTTGCGCTGTTCCCGTTTCCTGGGAGAAGCAAAATGAGATATTGAGCTTCCGGTTTTCGAGTTGGAGGTGAACCCCGTGGGGTAGCACAGGGTTGCAACCTTTTCACCAGAGTATTTGGGCAGTATGTTTGCTGTGAAGTATTCCTTATACCACGAGAGAGCTATTAGGGGAGACTGAGATGAGGACAAAGAGATGACTTAATCGAGTCAGACATGCTTTTAGCAGCGGTTTCAAGTGATCAAGAGGAGTATATTGGGGCGGTGGCCCTCGTTGTCTACGTTGTGTATCGACTGTGAGAGTGAGGTCTCTTGCTTCCCTAATGATTTCTGCGATGGGAGGCTGGTCGAGGAATCAGAGACGAGGTGCGTGATAGCGCATTATTTCCAGATGGAGAGTCAGCACTAATTGGGAACAGTTGGCGTATCCGGCGGTGTGTCGGTCTGAGGCTTCGAGATGACTAGAGGTAGTCACGTTGAGAGGATTCTGAGATTTTTTTGTACGAGTTACAGGCTATTTGGATTTGCTTGGTTTCCATCGGGAATATCATTGATGTGATTACGTGGTACGTTCCAAGAATCAAGTGTGATGCAACTGGTGAAATAGTTTCTGGAGTAGATTGTTGGTATGCCAATTGGTGATGGTTCGAACCCTGAGTGGGGGAGAACTATGTATTCTATTGAGAGGATCAGCGATCCGTTCAAGTACGGTTAAAAAACAGGTTATAGAGATCTGCAGTGCGGACACATGAGACCTGGGTTATTGTTGGATGAGGCGAGGTGCAAGGTGGGATGATGTATGTGTATGTGCTTAAGAAAGGATGAGTTAATCCACTGCAGGTGGCCGTTGGTCAGAGAATTTATTGTGGCCATGGATTTTTTGGGTTTGCAAATGTTGAGTTTGAGGCGGTTGGATCGCTGAGTTCAGGGTGCAATTGCTGAGATTTGTGGGTATCGATATAGATTGTGATCTATACTCCAAGAGGGGCAGCAGTTGATTTGTCAACCAATTTCATAATCGGTATGAGTAGTTTCGTATGGGTAGTGATCCGTAGAGGATGGAGCTTCGGATTTTGTCAACGTGTTTTCAGTCGTTGACGATTCCTCCATGTTTCAATTGTGAGATGGGAGTATTTCAAGGATTTCGAGTTGTGCGAGTGGAAGATTAGCGGTCGAGGTAAGATATTATGAGGACCTGAGAGGGTATGTTGCGGTATCCGAGTATGGTGCCGTGAGTGGAAGACCTGTGGATGAGACGAGACATCGTGAGGTTCTGTGATGGCAAACCGGGGTATCGAAGTATGACGCCCTAGACTTTTGGGATTAGTTGAGACTTGAGTTTATGAGATGGCAAGTGGAGTACCTAGTGGCTATTGTTCCAGTGGGAACCCTTCAGCTAATTGTCATCAAACGAGATTATCCAAGTATGTGAATTGCAGCAAGAGAAAGTGTTTGTCATGACGGTTGTCGTCAGGAGTAGTGATGCTTAACATGGATGGGTAAGTGTACCTACCTATGTTGGACCGTGGAAGAATTGATAGTGGACTCAGTGTAGTGACGACTTGAGAATGAGAATATGGGGTAATAAGAGAGTAAGCAGATCCGGGTGGGAGTAATCACTTAGGACTGTCAGGGGAGACCGTGGGGAGAGCCCAGAGAGAGAATCGTGTGACTGCGGGGAGCCGTAGCATATGTGAATTTGAGGGAGAGTATCGTATGACTACGGGTAGCCGTAGCATACGTGAGTTAGAGAGAAAGAGTATTGCAAGACTGCGAGTGGTCGTAGCATTTGCGAGGCAATGAGATAGTGCCATAAGACTACGGGGAGTCGTAGCACTTGTTAGTAAGTGAGAGAAAGTGTTGTATTACTGCGGGGAGCCGCAACCTTATTAGTCAGAATATGACGCAGAACGGCTTTTAGGCATGGGTAGCCTTACCAGAAGAGTCTGTGAGGAACTGGGGGCCGAACCAAGGGCGAGACTAGGAATTCGGCAATGGTCAAAAACCGTTGTGTTTTGAGTTAAAGAGGGGTTGTCGTGGATCGGATGGATCGAGGTGTAATGCATGCGCATAATCGTCGAACATGGGTCATGAGTTGAGTGCTAGATGGGGACGAGTGGTTCCAATTCTGTGTCAGAACAGAATCTGGTGGGTGAGTTTGGTTCTATCTCTGTAGAGGACGAGCAGTTTGAGACTTCGGGTGGATCTCATTCTGAGAGAGATATGTTTCCGTCTGATGTTTTAGATTTGAGTGAGCTAGTTCGTTGGTTAGGGAAGGACCACGAGACACACGGAACTAGTAAGTAGTAGAAGACCAAGGTCGGGAGTGAGGTGACTCCAGGAGGGGATTGTATTGTTCGCTTGAGGAAAGGTGAACTTCGTGACTTCGCATGTCACATGAAGGGCTGATATAGCTAGTGTGAAAGGGAGTTATAAAGAATGACTGGTTGGACGAGAAATGAGTAGCCTTGAAGGTCCAACCATTGGGTCGGGAGTTGACCTGATGTACAGTGTCGGAAGCGACATTTGAGAGGAACTGGGCTTATGATTATGGGAGTTTGAGGATCATTCCTTCAGAAGAGTTCTGATAGCTTCACAGGCGGCAGGTCCTTGGTGGGATATGACCTTTCCGTTCCTTTTGAGTTACGACTGGGGTCGATTAGAGAATCAGATTTTGTAGAGTGTTACTAGAGTCTGTTATTCGATGAGCGGTTAACAAGATGATATTTTGTGAGGGTGGTTTGGCAGGGAGACAAACCACTAGAGTTTTCAAGTTCTGGAGAGTCATTTTGAGTACCGTAGCGGCAGAGGGGTCTGTCCTTCTTCGGGTCGAGAGCCCTTGTTGGGATCAGGTGTCTGTGGAAGTGATTGTAATGTGATATGAGGTTCTTCGGTGGTGATTCTCGGATTTTTGGGATTGATCTATGTGCTGGTAAGGAGCGATTTCGAGGGCGAAATCTAATTCATGTGGGGGAGAATTGTAACATCCTATTTCGGATCATCCGAGATTAGGGTTTGTGGGCTGCAACCTGGGCATGAGGAAGTCTTGGGGTTGCGACGAGGTGCTGGAAGCGTAGAGCATCTTGACACCTTTCCGAGGATATGAGATTCATTGATAAGCAGAGTTATATCGAGGAAGCAATGGAAGTTTGAGGTTATGGCAGGATAAGTCATTTAATTGAAAAAGGTGGCAGTGGAGTACGCTGGGCGTACATGTGTGTACGCTTAGCGTACTCATGTGCGTGACTTTTAAGCGGAGCCACCTAGTACGCTGGCCATACTAGGCACAGAAGGAAAACCCTAATTGTGAGGAGTGTCCCTATATAAAGAATGAGATGGCCTCATTCCTGGCCACCATCCTCAGTCAATAAATCCTCTCAAACCCTAATCCTCGTTCTTGAGCTTGTGTGTGACCATTGTGAGCTTATAAGTGTTCTTGTGGGATTTTTGGAGTGAAGAAAGAGCACAGAAGAGAATAGAGTTGGAGTCCAGGCTTTGGATCTGAGCTTTTTTGTGGTTGGAGCATCATTTGAAGGTATAAAGCTTAAAGCTTTCCCATCCTTTTGTTTTGTGCATGATATGGTCCATTTTAGGGTTTTTGGTCCCAAAGCTTGAGGCTTTATGAGTTGTTGCACTCCAGAGCTTAATATCTGTCCTTTTAAGTGTTTCTAGTGGAGAGGATCCATAAAAATGAGGTCTTGAACGTGAGAATCAACCCATGCATGAGATATGAGCGTTTTGAGTTATGAGAGTAAGAGTTTTGAGTGTTTGTGACCTTATTAGCCATGCAAAGGCTTAAAGTCACTGACTTTATGGAGTAAGAGCCATTATGGAGTCCAGATCTGGGATTTGAGTTAATGTCTTAACGGGTTAAGACCAAATGAGTAGAAGGAGTAAATATGGGCAGTACGCTGAGCGTAATTCCTGTACGCCCCGCGTACTGCCCCAGCGTCCTCGATGGCCATTATGGATTCGTGAGTACGCTGAGTGTACGAAGGGAGGTACGCCCCGCGTAACCTCACTGTGGACTTTTGGGCTAAGTCTTATGTTGGGCCTTGAGTGTTGGGCCTGGAGTTTGGGCTTGTTGCAATAGAGTTTTGGACCAGAGGATTATATATATGTGTTTTGGGCCCTTGAGTTGGGCTTGCCTTTTTTATGTGAGAGTTGGGCCTCGGGAGAGCCCATTTATTATTGGGCCTTGGTGGGCCCAATGGGTTTTAGGTCATTTATGGGCTGGTTAATGGACTACCTTTAGACCTAATGAGTGAGAGTTTGGACTTACTTCCTAATTGGGATAATTATGGGTTTGGCACAGAGTTAGTGGCCGGTGCGTAGCAGCAGCATTTATAGGGGTTGTTCATTATCCGAGGTGAGTCTTCTCACTATACTTTACCATGTGTGGTACCTATGTGTAACCTGAGGGTCTTACGTGTTTATATTGAGTACTGTGATATCTGGCATTATGTGTATGTGATTTATGCTGTGTTTTATTCTGAGCTTACTGAGTTAGGATCGGAGGGTCCATCTGAGTTAGGATCGGAGGATCCATCCGAGTTGTGGGACCGGAAGGGTCCCACTGAGACACATTGACCGGAGGGTCTTATCGAGTTATAGCCTCGAGTGGCTAATGAGCTGTGTGTGGTATTTTGGGGAACTCAATAAGCTTCGTGCTTACCGTGTTATATGATATGTGTTTCAGGTTCTTCTCAGGATCGCGGGAGGGCATCGATTCGATTGTACACACAAGAGAAAGAGTTATGTTTTGAGGATCCTGGATTATTAATCAAACAATTATGGAGTTGTGTTTTGTAAATTAAATAAATGGGATTTTGTGAAATGTGTTATCAGAGTTATGTGATTTTAAATTGAAAAATTTGTTTGAAAATTTACGGTGTTACAATAAAGGTGCAAACATTATGGCCATTGAAGCCCCATGCAAGCCATCGGGTGTCTTTTTGGCCTTTTAAGCTCCAAAAGGCCATGCATGTAGAGAAAGGTGAAGGCTTTACGTGTCCATGTAGTGTTTAGGGTCTAGATCTTTGTTTATAGGCTTTAGTTTGGAGTATGGATGGTTTGTGGACCAAGATCTAGGTCGTAATGAGTTAGGGTTTGAGCTAAGCCCATTAAGTAAAGGTATTAACGGGTAAAGTTGGAAAATTTAGCCTTAAAAGGACATTTTCAGTGCATATGAGAAGTATGAAGCTTAGATCTGGAGAGTTGGGGCTTGATCTTTTTAGATGGCCCAAACAGACTGAGGAACTCGGTTGGTCCAGAGAGGGACTCGACGAGTTGAGTCGATTTGTCCCGATTTTGTACAAGCTAGAACTCGACGAGTCTGTGAAGGGACTCGACGAGGTGGATCGTGTTTTCACGACTATGAGTAGCAAGGGAACTCGGCGAGTCAGGGGGATGAATCGACGAGTTGAGTCAACTCAGATTGTTGAGATTGACTTTGACTGAGCGTTGACTTTGACTGGTACATTGACATTGACCAAGGTTGACCCGTGAAGGGGTCTTGACATAAGGAATGGTATCTAAGGAGTTGTTTTGTATAGGGAGTGAGTAGAGCCGATTGCAGGAGCAGAGACGTTCATCTACTTCACTCGAAATTTGAGGTTGGTTTTCCTCCTAGAAACAGGTCTAAGGCACCAATACCGACCCGTTTATGTATTTTAGCGTATGCCAGACTTAGGTCTGATTCCGGGGTTAGACCGAAGTAGATTATATGTTTATGGACTCCGGTCTGATGTCGGGGCAAACCGATGAATGTTTCTACGCTTGATGTCTTTGTTGGGTTTTGAGCACTATAACAATCCTATGGTGCACATACAACCCTAGATGCTTTGGATCTAAGTTTTCTCAAGTTATACATACAATATCATTTCATCCAAAGCATACACCCTAGCTAGCATGCGATTTGAGATATACTATATAAAAACTAGTTAGATGAATACCTGTTGTTGTAGCTTGTAGTTCTTGGCCTTTCAAAAGCTCAGTACCTCAAATGTGATACCTCTAATAAGTCATAAACACCAAATTCAAAGCGAGGCTTATGAGAGAGAGAGGTTAGGAAGCACAAAAATCAGCTAGGGTTTCACCTTGGAATAGCATGGCCGATTTTAGGGTGCTTAGGGGTTAGTTTTATAGTGTGGAATTTCTAGGGTTTTTTACATGTAAACCCTAATTCACCATGACTCTTCATATTTGATGGCCCTTTGGACTAAGCCTTTCATGGACTCTCATATAGGTTTAGTCCATGCCTAATCGACATGGATCATTAGCCCAAACTATAAGTATGATTAATTTACCAAATCAGTCCCTGTAAATTTAATCAGACTCTTTTGATCACTAAATTAATTCCAAATTAATCTTGATCAATACCAATTAAATAATATGATTTCTCAAATTAATATATTATTCATATAATATATTAATAAACCACAAATAACCTCTTTCTCAAATATCCATCCTATCAAATTTCTCCGGTGATGGCAACCCAAAAGGACCATGCTACTATCGGGTCAAGTACATACCAATTATAGTTATGGTCTTAAACACCTAATCCAACAGTCTCCCACTTGGATAAGTCTAATAACTATAACTGTCGATGCAACTTTAAAATCCGATTAGAAATCGTGCTCTCAAAAGCCGCTTTCCAACTCTGATCTAGTCAATTACACGTCATTTAGATAAGGGATCATATAATCCTCTGTTCTTCAAGATATCGTGTGGACAAAGACATGGAATAAATTCATACTCATTGTCCAACAGTTTGTTTCCCGATTTCTGATTTGTTTGACATAGAACTTAATTGAACAAATCAATTGAGTCCTGGTCGGGCCCGACACATAAGTCAAAACCAAATCATCGAGGGGCCCAAGATATCACTTTTAATCCTCATAGGATAAAAGGAACATATAAACTTTGACTTATATGCTTGTAATAACTACTTGTTAAATTATACACAACAACACGTTTTATAACATCAAGTTACTGATGTGTTTTCGTATTGTCAATGCACAACCAACTCGTAATCAACAACTCATATATCTTAGTTTGAAGATTATATGATATTATCGTCTCACAATCACTCGTGATGAACTCCATGAAGTGATTCATATGAGAGTGGGTTTAATCCAATACTCAAATTCTTATTTCAAGAGTACTCATGAACGTTGCAACAAACCTTTGCTATGTCTAAACACCTTAGACAATCTACAAGCCAATTCATGATAGCCTAACCTCATAGCTTATTTCCAAAGTATGATTGAATGTGAATGGTTTGAATAATCATATTATTCTGGAAGTCAAAACATGCAAAAGTGAAACACAAAATAACCAATTGACAAAAGACAATAAACTTTACTTATAAATAAAAATCTGATTACTTAATCATCAAATGTCAATCACATTTATTTATTACAAGTTTCAAACTGTCTATCTAATCATTAAAACTAATATCGTCCCTCAAGTCAATGCTCCTAGCATTCTGAAAATGATTGAACCTACTCAGTCCCTTCGTAAGGGGATCTCCTAGGTTATCCTCTGACGATATCCTCTTCAGTAAGAGGAGTCCCTCTTCTAGTCGATGTCTTATGAAGTGATATTTTTTGTCGATGTGCCTAGATCTTCCATGATTCTTTGCTTCCTTGGTTAAGGCGACCGCACCCTCGTTGTCATAGAAAATCTCCATAGGCTCCTTTACAGCTGGTACAACTCCAAGGTCTCCGATGAAGTTCTTTAGCCATATGGCCTCCGTCGATGCTTCGCTTTCCGCTATGTACTCTGATTCGCACGTTGAATTAGCTACAGTATCCTATTTGGAACTTTTCCATGTTACTGCTCGTCCATTTAGGTTAAATACCCAGCCCGACTGAGAGCGGAAATTATTTCTGTCGGTCTAAAAGTTAGCGTCACTATACCCTGTTACTCTCAAGTCATCACTCCCACCGAGGGTAAGGACCCAGTCCTTAGTCCTCCGCATGTACTTAAGAATGTTCTTTACTGCTATCCAGTGAGTTCTACCAGGATTCCCTTGATATTGACTAACCATGCTCAAAGTAAAAGCCACATCAAGGTGAGTACATGTCATAGCATACATGATCAAGCCAACGGCAGAAGCATAAGGTATTCGACTCATTTCTGCTATTTCTGCATCGGTACTCGGACTCTGAGTCTTACTCAGTTTGGTATTGCTCTGGATAGGCAATTCTCCTTTCTTGGAATTCTCCATGTTGAAACGTTTCAACACCTTGTCCAAGTAGGTACTTTGACAAAGTCCTATTAGTCTTTTACTCCTATTTCTTAATATCCGTATCCCTAGAATGTATGCAGCTTCCTCGAGGTCCTGCATAGCGAAACACTTCCCAAGCCAGGACTTAAAAGGTTGGAACGTCGCTTCTTATGAGTAGTATGTCATCCACATACAATACCAGAAAGCTAACTATACTCCCACTAGCCTTGACATATACGCAAGACTCATCCTCACTTCTCGAAAAACCAAACTCTTTGACTTTCTCATCGAAACAAAGGTTTCATCTGCGAGATGCTTGCTTTAATCCATAAATGGATTTCTCAAGCTTACACACTCTATCAGGGTACTTCGCATCTACAAAACCCTCTACTGACTCATGTAAACATCTTCAGCCAACTTCCCATTAAGGAAAGCGGTCTTGACATCCATCTGCCATATTTCATAATCATGAAATGTAGCTATGGCTAGCATAACCCTTATAGATTTGATCTTTGCTACTAGTGAGAAGGTCTCATCATAGTCAACTCTAGGAGTTTGAGTAAAGCCCTTAGCAACCAATCGCGCCTTATATGTGTGTACTTTCCTATCCATGTCGGTCTTCTTCTTGAAGATCCATTGGCACCCGACCGTCTTACGACCTGGTACATTGTCAACCAAGTTCCAAACTTGATTGTCATACATAGACTGAATCTCGCTGTCCATCGCCTCTTTCCACTTCGTACACTCTTAACCCGCCATGGCTTTCTTGTAGTTATTTGGTTCATCCAAAGTTACCAGTGTGCTATCACTGATAATTGTATCACCTTCACTTGTTATATGAAAACCGTATAACACAGGTGGAACACTAACTCTACTGGAATGTCTTAGAGGTAAGGATTGGTCAACTCGTTCAACATGAGTCTCATCCTCAGGTTGAGTGCTAGTGTTAGAGGTTCCTTCATCTCTTAACTCTTGAAGCTCTTCAAGGTCAATTTGCCTCCCACTATCCTCTTGGAATATGAGTTCTCTTTCACGAAAGACACCCCTTCGTGCTACAAAGACCACGTTCTCACTAGGTCTATAGAACAAATATCCAAAGGATTTCTGTGGGTAGCCGATGAAAATACAACGCTCATTACGAGGTTCGAGCTTGTTGTGAGTCTCTCGTCTTACGAAATCCTCGCAACCCCAAACCTTGATTTGTGCTAACGAGGGAACCTTCCCTATCCACATTTCGTGAGGCGTTTTCGCAACCTTCTTAGTTGGGACTAGATTAAGGATATAGGCAGCAATCTCTAAAGCATACCCCCAGAATGATATTGGTAACGAAACTCGACTCATCATAGAAGGAACCATATCCAAAAAGGTTCGATTTTGCCTCTCAGCCACACGATTAAGCTGCAGTGTCCTAGGTGGCGTCAATTATGAAACAATTCCACATTCCTTAAGATAGTCGTGGAACTCAATACTAAGATACATACCACCTCGATCGGATCGGAGCATCTTTATTTTCCTGCCCAATTGATTTTCCACTTCTTGCTTAAACTCTTTGAACTTTTCAAAGGTTTCCAACTTGTGCTTGATTAAGTAGATATACCCATATAGGTTGTAATCGTCGATAAAGGTTACATAGAAGTGGTTAGCATCCCTTGTGGCGGATTTGAAGGGCCCACACACATCAGTGTGTATGAGATCCAACAAACCCTCACCTCTTTCACAAGTACCAGTGAAAGGTGACTTGGTCATCTGTCCAAGCAAAAAAGATTCGCATGTGTCATCCGAATTTAAGTCAAATGACTCCAACACTCCATCCTTTTGGAGTTGGGCTATGCGTTTCTTGTTGACATGTCCAAGACGACAATGCCACAAGCATGCCTTGTCCAAACCATTGGACGAATCAATATGCAATACATTATTTCCTAAGTTGTCTACAACCATCACAGTTTCATGTACACCATTACAAGGCAATCCTTCAAACTAAAACTTATCATTATAAAAAATATATATAGAACCAATTTCATTGTTAAATGAAAATCTAAAACCTTGTTTATACAAACCATGAAAAGAAATAATGTTTCTCGCCATATCTGACGAGTAGCAACCATTATTCAAATCTAGCCCTAACCCATTACTAAGCAATAAAGAATAAACTCCAATCTTGGTGACAGGCGACGCTTTCTTATTCTCCATGATTAAGTTCACCTTCCCGTGCTCCACATCCCTACTTCTTTTTAGACCCTGCAAATCAGAACAAATGTGAAAACCACATCCTGTATCAAGGACCCAAGAATTAGCATGTGATGAGTTGTTAGATTGAATAATGTAAATACCTGTGAAGGTGGGATTTATCTTCCCATCCTTAATGTCCTGCAAGTATTCCTCTTTCCAAATCCCTTTTTCATGACAATGGAAGCACTCTACTTCCTTTAGGTTGGATGAGGGAGTAGCAGAACGACCTTTGGACCCACTAGAAGAGGATCCATCATGAGACTTTCTCTTGTGATTCTTTGTAGGAGCTTTCCTTTTCTTCCCTTTACCATGTCCAATTGCCAGGATTGGGGAAGCAGTAGTAGGAGTGGATACAACAGACTTTCCTTTCAAACTACTTTCAACAGTTCTCAGAAGGCCTTGAAGCTTGCTCAGAGTGACTTCCTCCTTCTTCATATGATAAGTCATTCGGAACTGATCATAAAAAGAAGGTAAAGAATGTAGGATAATCTCAATATCCAACTCTTCGTCGAAATTGACATTCAACTTTAGCAAGCGGTCCACATATCTTTGCATTTTTTGCAAATGGGCCGTGATGGACTCTCCATCCTTCATTTTTGTTGTTATCATGGAGGCAAAGATTTCATACCTTTATTGTCGAGCACTTTGATGGTACTTTTCCATCAAATCTTGGTGCATCTCGAAAGGCCAGAAGTCCTCGTAGGACTTTTGAAGCTCAGAAGTCATAGTGGCTAGCATGATGCACGACACCTTTGTCGCATCCTTCTCATGAGCCCTATACTCAGCCAGTTGCTCAGGAGTAGCAGTTTCTTCATCAATCTCCTTCAGCTCTTTGTCGAGGACATATTCCTTTTCCTCGTATCGAATGGCCATGCGGATGTTACGAATCAAGTCATTGAAATTTGATTCATCAAAAATAACCCTCCCACATAAGTTCATGAGGGAGAAAGAGCCGGAAGAGTTTGAGTTTGAAGCGTTGTTTGAGGTAGACATCTGAAAAGAAAGACAAGTTTCATTAGATAGAAAATCCTTAATATAACACCCAAATGAAATATTATGGTTAGGACCCAAACACAATAATTCACAACTTAGAAAAGGGATGTCATAATCTAATTGCAAATTATTTGAAGGGAGGTAAATGACGATTTACCAATTTTCACCACCCAAAACCACAATTTAAAAGAATTAAGTTTTATGAAAATCCTAGATCTTTAAGATTCATTGAACCTTTTCAATGGCATGTTTAATCTCGATTATGCCCTTCATGTTTGTGACTGGGATACCGAGGATCACAAACAATGTGTGAATAACCATGCAAATGTGCTTGGTAGTCTTCATGTCATTTATCACCTAATCAGTGTGCCGGTTAACCAGACACGCTCCATTGATCTATGAAAAACATCGAGCCACCATTTTCCACCCTTGTTAGTCCAAGTTAGTGTGCCGGTAAACCACACACGCTCCACTAACGACTTGGCAAGGTGCAAAGTGCAATTTCATGGAATAGCACCATTTTCACATTTTTCCTATAGTAACTAAGATTAGGAATTTTATGAAAAACATTTAGTTACTTTTATAATTATCATTATACTTTTTAATGAGAATTAATGTCCTATCCTACCCGTTCGGCTAACGACCCTCCACTAGTCAAGGGAGCGGTGGGTGAGAGTGGACACCCATTCAATCGCCATTTTATAGACAATTTCCTTATACCCCCCTTATAGACCAGCTTCGTGAATGAGGCTTACTAATGGTAAGACTGGCTGTCTTATACATATATATAAGTATTAAGCTTTTAATGTTATAATAGTATAAGGTTGAATTTTACACTTTTAAAACTCTAGGGTTTAGAATTTTAATATTTCAAAAATTAAAACCTTTTAATCAACTTTTTATATTCCAAAACTTGAGGGAAAGTTTTGAAATTTTTCAAAACTCTTGGATCAATTTGAAAGCAATTAACTTAATTATATGATTAGTTATATCACAAAATTGACCTAATCTAATTTCATATATCAAGATGATTCAAATCAAATTCTACAAATAATTAGTTTTTCACAAAATCAAGTAATTATGTTAAAATTTGACAATCATCATTCAGTTGGATGAGGATAATCATTAACTTATAAGAAAAATCAAAATTTAACAGTCAAAACAGTTTATGGTAATGATCCTAATCCAAAACTGGCCATGAAACTCAAAACAAATCTGCAAACAGATAATCCAACTCGTCGAGTTCATAGCATGGACTCGTCAAGTTGGACCAACTCGTCGAGTTCCCTCATGGGACTCATTGAGTCTAGCAGTCAGAGGAAAAAAATCAAATTTTTTCAGCTTTGAAAATGATACAGTGCATCAATTTAACAGAATACACCCTATGCTCTGATACCACTGTTGGGTTTTGAGCATAATAACAATCCTATGGTGCACATACAACCCTAGATGCTTTGGATCTAATTTTTCTCAAGTTATACATGCAATATCATTTCATCCAAAGCATACACCCTAGCTAGCATGCAATTTGAGATATACAATATAAAAACTAGTTAGATGAATACCTCTTATTGTAGCTTGTAGTTCTTGGCCTTTCAAAAGCTTTGTACCTCAAATGTGATACCTCTAATAAGTCACAAACACCAAATGCAAAAGGAGGCTTATGAGAGAGAGGTTAGGAAGCACAAAAATCAGCTAGGGTTTCACCTTGGAATAGCATAGCCGATTTTAAGGTGCTTAGGGGTTACTTTTATAGTGTGGAATTTCTAGGATTTCTTACATGTAAACCCTAATTCACCATGACTCTTCATATTTGATGGCCCTTTGGACTAAACGTTTCATGGACTCTCATATAGGTTTAGTCCATGCCTAATCAACATGGATCATTAGCCCAAACATTAAGTATGACTAATTTACCAAACAGTCCCTGTAAATTTAATCATTCTGTTTTAATCACTAAATTAATTCCAAATTAAATCTTGATCAATACCAATTAAATAATATGATTTTCTCAATTAATATATTATTCATATAATAAATTAATAAACCACAAATAACCTCTTTCTCAAATATCCATCCTATCAAATTGCTCCGGTGATGGCAACCCAAAAGGACCATGCTACTATCAGGTCTAGTACATACCAATTATAGTTATAGGCTTAGACACCTAATCCAACAGTCTTCGTGATTCTTGCATGTGTTTGTTTATGTGTTATGGGCTTCAGTTCGATGTCGGGGCAAGCCCGAGGAATGTTTAGCTTATATGTTATGTTATATGTTCCGGGCTTCGGTCCGTTGTCGGGGCAAGCCCGAGGAATATTTATATGTTTATGTTATGTGTTTATGTTGTATGTTTGATGATATGTTGATATGTATACCGATCTTTGCTTGATGCCGGGCGGGGCCCGATGCCGGCGGGGCTGATGACGGACTTCGCTCCGATGCCAGACAGGGCCGATGTCGGACTTCGGTCTGATGTCGGGCGGGGCCCGATGCCGGATTCGTACGATGTCGGGCGGGGCCCGATGTAGCGGGCATGGCCCAATGCATGATATTTTGTGATTATGTGTATGGTATGTGGTAGTTTAGGGAGACTCACGAAGCTTCGTGCTTACAGTTTTCAGTTTTGGTTTCAAGTACTTTCGCTAGTAAGGGGGAGAGCTCGGGATGACTGCATCGCACACACCACAGTGTTTAGCCTGGGACGATTTACTCTGATATTTGGATATATGATTTTTGTTACAGGGATTGATATGATGTTTTGAAATATTTTCACTTATGTTTTTATGAGATGATTTGGTTTACTATGGTTTTATTTATAAATTACAACGAAATTTTTGGACCATATTTTTGGGATGTTACATATGCTTTATTTTTCTTCTTTAAATCTAAGAATGGAGAGGGAAACAGAGAGGATGACAGTTTTATTTGTTTAATCAAAAGTATTAGGCGTGGCTTGCATGCAAGGGGACATGTTTGGTCTAGTGTCATAAGTACTTAATAGGTTAAGGAGCTTTGGATATGTTTTCTACTTTAACTATACTTTTTAAGGCGTTCTTTTTTCTCAATCTTTGAGATAAAAACCATAGCTCTCTCCCTCTCTTGCTCTCTAACTATTTCATGCAAAGTATTGTAGATTAGAACGCTTGTTTTTTCTCTCTTGAAAGTGATACTTGGGTTTTACTTTCAAGCTTAAGATTTTCTACAAAGACTAGGAACTTTACATCAAGTTGAAGTCTTGTTGTTGTCTCAAAGGTTCCACCTTTTCCTCAACTTTCAAGTCTCCCTTAAAGGAACCAATTGCACCAAAGGTTCTTACTTCTTCATCTCTTATTTGATTGGTGTTCTTATCTTTCCACTTCTTGCAAGATGATCCTTCATGGGTATAACTTGTTTATGTTTGTTCAAAAAATAAATTTTTCCGTTCGCCAAATATTTCTAGTTTTTGAAACTAATTTTGAACTAAAACCCAACAATTTGTATCAAGAGTCACCTTGCAAGTTTTTTTAGATTTTATGATTTTTGTAAATATTGGTTTTTAGAGAATATGGATAACTTGTTTTTGTATAAAAAAAATTAAGTTCATACATATTTTCTTTTACAACTTTATAATTGTTATTTTTATGAAAAAAGTTTACATGCATTTTTTGTCACCTAAAGTTTTCTTAGAAAAACAAATTTGTTTTATGTTTATATGTATTATAGAGTGCATAAACAAGCCTTGGACCATTTGTGTTGTGTGTGTGATTTAGTTAAAAATGGTTTGTAATATTCTTTTATTCATAAAGTATGTAATAAAAATAACTAGTTTTTATTCTTTTTACTTTTATGTAATAGAATAGTTTTAGAGTATATTTATTTTAGGAAAAATGTAACAAGATGAAGATGGAGGACATTTCTTGAAGAACCATTGAGACCCACAGTTTTATAAAGATTTTATAAAAGTTCATAACTTTTTTAAAGTTTTTATATAATTGCTACAAAATTGGTTGTCACTGGAAGTGGGAGCTTGAAGATCACATGAAGAACAAATTGTATTATTTGTTCCCTTATCCTTAGGAAGGAGTTAACACTTTAGTGTTGGCTCACAAAAATGTTTTCTATATCAAGGATTGTTTATGTCAAATGCATGTTTGTGTTGTTTATTTTCATTCAAATATTTAGTGTGGTTGAGAAATTAGATTTTCACTAACTCAAACTAATTTTTGGACAAAATAAACATCACATGGAGTTTGTTTTTCAATTTACAAAATGAGAACATGAGATGTAACAAGTTATAACTTTAAAATAAAAAAAACCAGTTTTATTAAATCGTTAATAATGTCAAATCTTGAAATTGTAAAATTATAAGTCTAAAATGGTGATTTATAACTTATTCAAACTCCAATATATTCAAAATAAATTGAAGTTTTATTGAATAATAAATAAGGTTCTCTGAGGCTCAAACTCAAACTTAATATTGGATATTATTGTTAAAATTAAACCGCATCAAAATATAAAAATCGGGTTTTATATTTGAATGTTAAATGAGATTTTTCGGAAAACTGATACCATGATTAACTGGATGCATGCAATTTTCATGATATCACATGTTTTGAAATAGAATAACAAAACTTACAAATCCCTTTTTCAAAAGGCAAGTCTATGCCATCCAACTTTAGAAACATTTACACACCATTTGTATAATGTTTGTGGGATAAAGGATACATAACCACTTGTGTTATCTTTTGGCGGCGAAAGTATTTTTTCAATTTGTATAACTAAGTTATAGGACAATTATACAAGTTATTTTACTTGGATGACTTGATTAGAAACCTCTTCTGATAAAGGACACCTAAGCAAGAGTGTTCCAAGGCATATATGAGACCAAAATGTCAAATTAACAAATAGATTGTTAAGGGTCTCATACATCTACGAATTACAAGTGGTGTAATTAATAAAAGCTATTTACCATGTTAAAATTGAGTAAGTGTGATAAAGATCACCTAACCATTTATTTAACTTGTAACTTGGATCCCGGATTTTAAATAAATAATGTTTTTGGAAACAAAAGGGTATCATTTTTTAAAAAGAATTAAATACTAAATAAAACTTTGTTAAAATTTTGTAGATGGCTCCACCAACTAGAATAACATACCACCACCCAAGGAACATTCGATCAATGATTGACAAGGAAAGATTGGGCCAATCCAACTTTTTGGATTGGCATAGAAATTTGAGAATCGTTTTGAGACACGAAAAGAAAGAATATGTCCTTGAATCACAAGTCCATGAAGAACCATCTTCTGTCCCAAAGGTTTCACATGATGCATGGCTTAATCATGTGGATGATTCAGTTGATGTTTCATGCCTTATATCTGCCACCATCATTTCTGATATCCAGTAGGATATGAAACCCTTCACTACCTTTGATATGATTGAACATCTCAAGTAGTTGTTTGGTCAACAAGCTAGGACTAAGAGGTTTGAAATTGTTGGAGCTCTTCATGGAATGAAAATGGAGGAAAATAGGAATGTTAGCACACATGTTCTCAAGATGAAAAGCTATCTAGATCACTTGGAAAGATTGGCTCTCAATATCCACTAGAGTTGGCCATAGACGTAATTCTGAACTCATTGCCCAAGTCTTACGATACTTTCATCATGAACTAAAACATGAATGAGTAGGATAAGCCTATGTTTGATTTGCATGGGATGCTCAAAACTACAGAGAAAAACATCCCAAGGAAAACCCCTAAGTGTTCATGTTTCGGGAGGGAAAAGTCAAGAAGAAGAAACAAGGCAAGAACTTTGTCACACCCCCAAACCTGAACATCGGAAACGTTCGGGGGCGGAGGACGTCATATTCAGTATCATAACAATTGAATAGTAAAGAAAGTACACACCACCATAACATATTTATTTGAAAAGTTTACATGATTGAAAGTGTTACATGTTTAAATATCAAATACAATATGGTGATCCAAAATATGTTACTAACGCCAACGCGTTAGTCTTCAAAAGTAGTTGCTACCTGGCTTAGCGATTTCCTGAGAATATAAGTTATTTCAAAGAAAATGTGTCAACATTTAAGTTGGTGAGTTCATAAGTATATATTTGTATAAATGTATGCCATTCGAAAGCTTCGTGTTTGTTTTTTTTTTCAGAAAATCCGATATTTTCTCATAAAAGGAGTTATGAATCTTTGTTTTTATAATATGAATGTATTGAACCAGGAAAAACCTATATTTTCCTAACAGTGGAGAGTAGTCTCAAATGTCCAAGACTATGATTTTGTAAGTAAATATGTCATACTTAAAATAATGATGCATAATTTTATTAGTAAACAAAACTATAAGAAGTTTGTAATTTCGCGTAAAGATAATTGTAATATTACTTTTCCCGCAAAAACATAAATACCATAATAATTGTCTTTCCTGTGAGTTTTCATAACCGTACTATGATGAATTTGCCTGCGGCGACGTTCTTCAGGCGTCAAAGCGATATGATATTTGTCACCCCGCGGACTGTACCTAACAGTTAGGGCGCGAGATCATCAGTCCCGTATAGATCTATACACACGTATCACGTTCTCACAACAGAAACTCTGGTTATAAAACAGGGCTTTCTGGCGGTACCTTGACAAGTATGGTGAAGACGATTGACTCACATATTCTCAATTAAGTCACGTATTTTGAAATATATATGAATGATTTCTGAAAAGATTACCCTTTCTACAGTGTTAACAAAGGCATAATAATGAGTTGCATTTTCTTGTTTAAACATGATGTTGTAGTTAAAATAGTTACCCTTGGTATGATGTAGCATGCAGAAATATAAATGAAACATATTTCTATATATAAAACATATTGTATCCCATGAGGGTAAAGTTTGTGATGTGTGATGTTTTATATGGTAACAACTTCATATAATAGTTAAAACAATAGTAAGATAAGTATAGCAAAAGATTGATGTTTTTCACCCGAGTTTAACCGTGTGTTTACTTGTATTTCCCCCCCCCCCCTTAAAAGCATTTAAAAAGGTATTTAAAAACGTAGTGATAGGGGTATGAACTCACTTGGTAGCTTGAAGAAGGTGAGACAAAAATCGATCAGAACTTCGACTGGAGAAAGCTGATTTCTCGGGATTCTCGGGAATCTCGGGAGCGTAAAACTTCCTTCGGAACTTGGATATGAAAACCGAGGCTCCGGGATGGTTTCGAGGGGTTAAACGCAGAGCAAAAGCACGGGAATGAGAAGAATTGAGCAAAAGAACTCGGCAGCCTCGCATGCCCTTTTATACGGGCTGAACCTCGCACGTACGCTGGGCGTACGAAGCTCTACGCGGGACGTAGTTCTGATCAGACCTCCAGGTGTCGAGCTCCGGATGGTGCGACGTGGTCGCTTCTGGGCCGAGGAAAGCAGCTATACGCTGCGCGTAGCTATCTCGAACGCAGGGCGTACCTCGGTGTCGACATGTACGCGGGGCATACTCCTCGGTACGCTGGGTGTACCCTTCGGATCAGATCGGACTCGTCAGCACTTCGGATATTATCCGAATAAATAATTAAATTTATATATTTTAATTATTTAAAAACTTCAGAAAATCATAACTCTTGCATACGATCTTCGTTTTCGACGTTCTTTATATCCAAGCGTAGGTGAGACCATACTCTACAACTTTCGCTTAGACTCCGTCGGCTAATTTTGACTATATTTTTAATATTATATTTTTAACAGGCCGGGACTGGAAAAGTCCTTTAAAAATCCATATCTTCTTCATCCGACGTCCGTTTTTGGCTGTCTTTTTACCGTTGTATTACTATTGATGAGATCTTCGATTCTCGTTAAGGTTGCGTTGGCTAAAAGTCGTCCGATCTCTATTTCGAGTTTTTAGCTGTCTACTGTTGTGTCTGAAACTTCGAAAAATCATAACTTCCTCATACGAAGTCAGATTTTTGTGTTCTTTATATTTTTGAAAACCTTGATATGATATCTACCACTTAGTTTATTCACATTGAGATTTTTGAACATTTCATTTTTAACGTTATTCATATTATATTAAGATAGGTTACCAAACTTGACTTTGGGTCGTTACATTGATTCGAAATACCGGGTTGTTACATCATCCCCTCGTTAGAGGGAATTTCGTCCCGAAATTATTTACAAGGTAAGTGTCTATGGAATAGGGAAGAGATGCGGGTACTTTTGTTGCATCTGATCTTCTTGCTCCCAAGTGAATTCAGGTCCCCGTTTAGCAATCCAATGAACCTTCACTCTTGGTATGCGACTTTGCTTTGTTCGTTTGATTTCCCTATCCATGATTTCGACGGGTTCTTCCACAAAGTTAAGATTTTCATTCAGTTCGATTTCCTCGAGTGAAATCACGAGAGTTTCGTCAGATAGATACTTCTTCAGGTTAGACACATGAAACACCGGATGTACTCTGCTAAGTTCGATTGGAAGCTGAAGTCTATAAGTTACTGGACCAATCCTTGCAGTAATTTCGAAGGGTCCAATGTACCTTGGGTTTAGTTTTCCACGCTTCCCGAAGCGTATCATGCCCTTCCAGGGTAAGACCTTCAGTAGAACGCGGTCACCAACCTGAAATTCCAAGGGTTTTTGTCTTTTGTTGGCATAGCTCTTTTGTCTATCTCTTGAGACTTTCATTCGCTCTCGAATTTGAACGATCCTTTCAGTCCTCTCTCTAATGATTTACGGGCCAGTGAGAGTGCTATCAGGGACTAGGCCTCTCGCCAACTGCGTGTCACCCACTTCCGCCCAGCACATAGGTGCTCTGCACTTGTGGCCGTAGAGGGCTTCAAAAGGAGCAGTCTTGATGCTAGTGTGATAACTGTTGTTATACGAGATTTCAACTAATGGTCAGTGGATGTCCCATGCTTTACCGAAGTCTATTACACAAGCTCGTAACATGTCTTCTAGGGTTCGGATAGATCTCTCACTCTGTCCGTCAGTTTGTGGGTGATAGGCTGTACTCATATCTAGCCTAGTTCCCAAGGCTTTCTGCAGTGATTGCCAGAATCGTGATGTGAATCGGCTATCTCTGCCCGAGATAATAGATATCGGCACTCCGCGAAGTCGCACGATTTCTTGGATATAAGTCCTTGTCAGTCTTTCCATCTTATCGGTCTCCTTGATTGGTAAGAAGTGGGCAGACTTGGTAAACCTGTCGACGGTTAAAGCAAAGGGTCTTTCCGTAGCACATGGAGCTGGTATAGTGAGGACCAAGCCAATCCATTTCTAATAACTACTTGGGAACTTCTTATCGTAAAGCGCGTTAAATCGATCATGGCATCTTCTATGCATGTGTCTTTAGTGCCTTCTGTTTTATTCTTGTTATTACTGTTGCGAATATTTTTACCACCTTTATAGCTAGTATAAGTAGTAGGACTACTTTGGTAATTACTGGTGGAACCCCGCAACATGATCCCTACAAAGTCCTCTATACTCGATTAGTGTAAAAAAATCGTATATAGTTAAGATTGAGACAATAGTCGACTGAGCAGCTCTGCCCTAAGTCCAAAATCAACCATTAAACAGGAAGTACAGCGGAATTACTTACTCTAAGTCTGCAAAATCTTAACAATGTATGACCCTAATGTTATACTAAGCCATCCTAGCTCACCCGTATAGATCCTAAGTTTTTATATGACTGATGTGTTAATTTATGATTTTGATTTAATTGTCTAAAACTTTTATGAAAATTTGATGCTTAATTATTGTTATTTGGAAAACGTACCAAAATTCCAGCAGGTTCCCTGTTGTTTCTTTATGTCTCGTCATTAAATTCTTCTCGTTCCTCCACCATTCCTCTCTGTCGGGCAATCCCTCTTAAAGTGCCCCTTTTCACCACATAAATAGCATACTGGATCTACTCCAGCATTGAGGATCGGAGTCCTACAGTGATTGTTGGTGTGCCCTTTCTTCTTGCACCTATCACAATGCATCTCCCGACAAGCTCCGAAATATGGTAGTTGCACCTTTTGCATTGTGAGAGGTTTCCTAAATATGGTGTTGCCGATGTTGAGGGAGTAGGGCCAGTGGGGGTAGGGATTTCTACCTCTTGTTGCCTTTTGATAGGCCCTTGAGTCGAACTGCTCCCCTTTTCGTTCCAGAACTTTCGTTTCATGTTTTTAGGTTTTTGGGTTGGAGTATTCTTGTAGGTAGACACTCGTTGTTTTCCTTGGTTGTTTCTAAGATTTGAATTATCGATACCATTTTCATTTTTACTAGCTTTAATTGCATTGTGATGTGCCATGATGACTGTCACGGCGGCTATGACCGCAGCTTGAAAAGTAGTTGAGTCTATATGCAGGAGTGGTGTTTCGTTGGTTGGATGGTTATTTCCATGTGAAGACATGATTCTGTTACATGATATGAAACGAGTCGGTTAGCTAACTACGCTAGTTGTTAGTTGAATTCTATAAGTATAAATTTCTCATCCTCTTATTCGGTTTTTAATGCTTCGACCTACATCCTTATGATGTATTAATGAATGAGGGTTGAAATAGGTATTGTATTTGAGTTAAGTTTTAGAAAATTAGGGTATAGATGTTGAAATCTTAGGTCGATCTAGTTTCATGGGTTTTTGGAAGAGGGTATCTTTCTTACTATTTCTAGTTATGAAGAAGGATGTGATATACTTATCTCATAGCGCGAGTAATATAATTACCAATTCAATGGGTAATATTAATTATTAATTATTCGTTTGACGCATTAGGCTCTCTACCACTTCGCATGCTTCTCGAGTGGTTTCCTCTGTTCTCTGTCCTATTTTTGGTGGTAATGATTTGTTATCTCCTAGGATCTATATAGGGTGTCCTTCTCATGTGTGTTGAATCTTTGTCATTGTTTTGATTGCCCTAGTTGAAGTTGTAGAGATTTGATATCCTACGGTAACTGTCTCTTTCTCTAAAGGGTGTAGGTGATAGGAAAGTTGGATTTATCGAAGGATTTGGTATATTTGATTAGCGAGACGACATCTTCCAGCTATATGGTTAAAGATGAAACGGTGGCAAGACTTCAACAAAGTTCCAAGTTCAATTCCATTGAACTTCCATAGATTAGGTCAACAAGGATAGTGTAGTGAGTTGCCAAGACAGTTTATGACATGAACTGTTTACCTAGCCAAAGCATGGATTGATAGTGATGATCTTTAAAGGAAACAAGAAGTCTGTCATAATAGTTGGTATAAAAGTTACATAGAATTCTGAAAACTTGACCTTGGAGTAGGCCTACAATACACCACACAGGGAAAACTTGACAGCATAGAGATCTAGTAAAACAATACTTGCTAGATAGAAATGTTTACATGGAAAGAGTACTACTTGGAGTACATACTAAGGTTATTCCACAAACCAAAAGAAAGAGCGAGTAGTGTGCCCTCTACTCGTGATGTGAACTGTTTGGATGAGCCTTTGTTTCTGCCAACTGACGCTCCATCTCGCGCATACGACTTTCATACATTGCCTGGTGTGCTTGAAGTTTTCTAACTGCAATTTGAGTTGTAGTTAGCTCTCTCTGTAGAGCTTCATTGTGATTCACGATTCTTCCATGGGCTAATCCTAACTGTCGGATGCGAACTGTATTGACCCCGGTGTTCGCATCATTCTCCTCGGTTCGTTGGATAGTTGCCCTTCCTTGCTCATCATTGCGAGCAATACGGCGAACCATTATAGGAAGGCCTCTATCTGCTGAGCCTCCCTCGCTCAGATTGTAGAAGTTCCGGTCTCCATTGAACGGAGTGGGTTGACCCTGTTCATGACTCCACCTATTCAGGTTCATTGCCCACAGAGGTGTCGAGCCTTGAAATTCTAGTCGAGGATTTGGATTTTGGGTCGGAGTCACTAAGGGTAGGTTATTGGCTCCGGGGTCGGTGTCGGGGCCTTCTTGCATTCCTTCCCCGAATTCTTCTTTGTCCACAATCTCCTCTGGATCCTCCTCTGGATCATTCCCAATCCATCCTCCATCGCTTTGGTTCGGGTAGTAGGGGTCCCCTGGTAAGTGAAATTCGGCCATTGTGTCTGCGCGAGAATAGGGATATAAGAATTGTCTAGAAATTTCAAACATCTAAATCTAAATATGTAGGTTAAACAAATGCATTAACAAGATACTCCTATAGTATTTTAAATGTTATGTTTGATTCTAAATTTTATATGTTTGGTAAGTTTTAGACTTGTTGTCCACTACAGTTATTCCTTGGCATACGTTAGTCGGCTCTCGGATAAATATAGTTGATCAGGCTATATTCATCCCAGTTCCGATTACATATCCCAAGGCATACCTGTGGTGCACAACTTATCCATAATACTTCTATATTGTTTTCATTATGATACCGACCCTGATATATGATGTATGCATGTATACTTTATAAAAATTTCATTTTAAAAGTATAACTCTCAGTCAGAGTGTTTTTGCCCAGTTGTGTTTATAGTTGTATATCAAAAATAAATGGTTTTGATATACTTAGTTCACTATAAACAAAGCTCTGATACCCATCTGTCACACCCCCAAACCTGAACGGCGGAAACGTTCGGGGGCGGAGGACGTCATATTCAGTATCATAACAATTGAATAGTAAAGAAAGTACACACCACCATAACTTATATATTTGAAAATTTTACATGATTGAAAGTGTTACATGTTTAAATATCAAATACAATATGGTGATCCAAAATATGTTACTAACGCCAGCGCGTTAGTCTTCAAAAGTAGTTGCTACCTGGCTTAGCGATTTCCTGAGAATATAAGTTATTTCAAAGAAAAAGTGTCAACATTTAAGTTGGTGAGTTCATAAGTATATATTTTTATAAATGTATGCCATTCGAAAGCTTCGTGTTTGTTTTTTTTTTTTTCAGGAAATCCGATATTTTCTCATAAAAGGAGTTATGAATATTTGTTTGTATAATATGAATGTATTGAACCACGAAAAACCTATATTTTCCTAACAGTGGAGAGTAGTCTCAAATGTCCAAGACTATGATTTTGTAACTAAATATGTCATACTTAAAATAATGATGCATAGTTTTATTAGTAAACAAAACTATAAGAAGTTTGTAATGTCGCGTAAAGATAATTGTAATATTACTTTTCCCGCAAAAACATAAATACCATAATAATTGTCTATCCTGTGAGTTTTCATAACCGTACTATGATGAATTTTCCTGCGGCGACGTTCTTCAGGCGTCGAAGCGATATGATATTTGTCACCCCGCGGACTGTAGCTAACAGTCAGGGCGCGGGATCATCAGTCCCGTATAGATCTATACACACGTATCACGTTCTCACAACAGAGACTCTGGTTATAAATCAGGGCTTTCTGGCGGTACCTTGACAGGTATGGTGAAGACGATTGACTCACATATTCTCAATTAAGTCACGTATTTTGAAATATATATGAATGATTTCTGAAAAGATTACCCTTTCTACAGTGTTAACAAAGGCATAATAATGAGTTGCATTTTCTTGTATAAACATGATGTTGTAGTTAAAATAGTTACCCTTGGTATGATGTAGCATGCAGAAATATAAATGAAACATATTTCTATATATAAAACATATTGTATCCCATGAGGGTAAAGTTTGTGATGTGTGATGTTTTATATGTTAACAACTTCATATAATAGTTAAAACAATCGTAAGATAAGTATAGCAAAAGATTGATGTTTTTCACCCGAGTTTAACCGTGTGTTTACTAGTATTCCCCCCCCCCCCCTTAAAAGCATTTAAAAAGGTATTTAAAAACGTAGTGATAGGGGTATGAACTCACTTGGTAGCTTGAAGAAGGTGAGACAAAAATCGATCAGAACTTCGACTGGAGAAAGCTGATTTCTCAGGATTCTCGGGAATCTCGGGAGCATAAAACTTCCTTCGGAACTTGGATATGAAAACCGAGGCTTCGGGATGGTTTCGAGGGGTTAAACGTAGAGAAAAAGCACGGGAATGAAAAGAATTGAGCAAAAGAACTCGGCAGCCTCGCATGCCCTTTTATAGGGGTTGAACCTCGCACGTACACTGGGCGTACGAAGCTCTACGCGGGGCGTAGTTCGGATCAGACCTCCAGGTGTCGAGCTCTGGATGGTGCAACGTGGTCGCTTCTGGGCCGAGGAAAGCAGCTGTACGCTGCGCGTAGCTATCTCGTACGCAGGGCGTACCTCGGTGTCGACATGTACGCAGGGCGTACTCCTCGGTACGCTGGGCGTACCCTTCGGATCAGATTAGACTCGTCAGCACTTCGGATCTTATCCGAATAAATAATTAAATTTATATATTTTAATCATTTAAAAACTTCAGAAAATCATAACTCTTGCATACGATCTTCGTTTTCGACGTTCTTTATATCCACGCGTAGGTGAGGCCATGCTCTACAACTTTCGCTTAGACTCTGTCGGCTCATTTTGACTATATTTTTAATATTATATTTTTAACAGGCCGGGACTGTCCGTTAAAAATCCATAACTTCTTCATCCGACGTCCGTTTTTGTCTGTCTTTTTACCGTTGTATTACTATTGATGAGATCTTCGATTCTCGTTAAGGTTGCGTTGGCTAAAAGTCATCCGATCTCTATTTCGAGTTTTTAGCTGTCTACTGCTATGTCTGAAACTTCGAAAAATCATAACTTCCTCATACGAAGTAAGATTTTTGTGTTCTTTATATTTTTGAAAACCTTGATACGATATCTACCACTTAGTACATTCACATTGAGATTTTTCATCATTTCATTTTTGACATTATTCATATTATAGTAAGATAGGTTACGAAACTTGACTTTGGGTCGTTACATTGATTCGAAATATCGGGTTGTTACAAACTTCAAAGGGAAGCCACAAGTTAGAAATGGAAAAGGGAAGAAAGCTCCCCAAAACCCACCACCAAAGAAGAAGGAAAAGGTTGCTAAAGATGACACATGCTTTGAGTGTGGTGTTGTGGGGCATTTGAAAAGGAATTGTCCTAAGTACCTTGCAAATTGGAAGACCAAAAAGGTGGGGAAAGGCACTTCAGCTATATCCATTTTCATGATTGAAATGGGATTATTTACTTTTTCGTCTAACACTTGGGTATTTCATACTGGTTGTGGAACTCATGTATGTAATTTGTTGCATGGGTTTCGAAAGAGTAGGAAACTGAAGACATATGAGATGGTGTTACGTGTTGGAAATGGAGCACATGTTGCAGTCCAATCAATAGAACATTTTGATTTATGTTTACCATCTGGTATGTATTTGTCATTAAAGAATGTGTGTTTGATTACTTCTATCACTAGAAATATTGTATCAGTCTCCTGTTTAAGAAAATCTGGTTTTAATCTTCAATTTTTTGATGATAATATTCATACCTTCTTGGATAGAATATTCTATTTTTAGGCTAGACCAATAAAAGGAATTTATGAATTAAACCTAGATGACAGTTAAAACGATAAGTCCCTTTATAATTTAACACCAAAAGGATCAACAAGGTTTGAACAAAACATATCTATGGCATTGTCGCCTTGGACACAGAAACAAGAATGACATATTCCAACTCCAAACTAGTGGACTTTTGGGGGAAAATAACACTGAGTCATTTGACATATGTGAATCGTGCTTATGTGGCAAGATGACAAAGTCCCCTTTCTCTGGCACTAGTGAAAGGGTACGTGTTTTATTATGCATCATACACACCAATGTATCTAGTCCTTTCAAAACAATGTCAAGATATGGTGAGATATATTACATCACCTTCAATGACGACTTCGGTCGTTTTGGATATGTGTATTTCATGAAACATAAACATGAAGCATTTGAAATTTTTAAATAGTTTCAAAGTGAAGTTGAGAATCAACTCGAAAAGACAATCAAAATCCTTCATTTGGATAGGGGTGGCGAGTACTCGAGCCAAGAGTTCCATGATCATCTAAGTAGTTGTGGGATTATCCCACAACTTACTCCACCTAGAACACCACAGCTTAATGGTGTGTCTGAAAGGAAAAATCAGACCTTACTTAATATGGTTCAATCTGTGATGAGCAGGAGTACTCTCCCTTTATCTTTTTGGAATTATGCCTTACTCGCTGCAACTTGTATCTTGAATATGGCACCAACTAAAAATCGAGACAAGACACTTTATGAGATATGGTATGGAAAAGCTATATCCATATCTTATATTAAAGTTTGGTGTCGTGAAGCCTATGTTAGACAAGAGGCTTCCAACAAGCCCAAACCTAGGTCTACCAAATGCATCTTTATAGGATATCCTAAAGATTGTTTAGGATATTACTTCGACATCCATAGTGAGAATAAGATCTTTATTTCACGAAAAGTTGAATTCTTAGAAAGCAAGTTTCTAATGGATGAAGCAAGTGGGAGGCCTGTGGAACTTGAAGAAGATTAAGAACCACAACCCGATGCAACTCAAGTTGGCACTAATATTGAACAAGAGGTTGTTGAGGATGAATAGATCATTACTCTTCAACTTGTTAAAACACAAGGCATTCGCAGATCCAATATAATTTATCAAGAACGTGAGAAATATGGATTTCTCATTGATAAATGCTTCATGATGATGAATGCTGAGGAGCTCGTCACCTACCGAAATGCAATGGCAGATCCTGAATCTGACAAATGGCCTAAATCCATGAATACAGAGATGCAACCCATGATAGAAAACCAAGTCTGGGATTTGGTTCAACTTCCTCCCCAATGTAAGACGGTAGGGAGTAAGTGGTTCTTCAAGAAGAATACTATCATGGATGACAATTTACACACATTTAAAGCAAGACTTGTTGATAAAGGATCCACTCAAACCCAAGGAGTTGATTATGATGAAACCTTTTCACCAGTCGCTATGATTAAATTAATTACGATACTACTTGTCATAGCCACATATCACGACTATGAGATATGGCAAATCGATGTCAAAACCGCTTTTTTAAATGGACACTTGGAAGAAAATGTCTATATGGTTCAGCCCAAAGGTTTTGTTAACCAAAAGCATCCTAATAAAGTGTGTAAGCTCAAGAGATGCATTTACGATTTAAATCAACCATCCTGAAATTGGAATCATCGATTTGATGAGGAAATCACAAAGTATGGTTTTGTTAGAAACGAAGATGAATCTTGTGTTTACATGAAAACTAGTGGGAGCTTGATTACCTTCTTGGTCATGTCTGTGGAAGACATACTTATCATGGGAAATCACATTCCAACTTTATAATGTGTAAACGCTTGGCTAGGAAAGTCCTTCTTAGTGAAGGATCTTGGTGAGGCTCAATATATTCTTGGAATCAAAATCTATAGAGATAAATCAAAACGATTAATAGGTTTAAGCCAAAGTACATATATTGATAAATTATTGAAAAAATTCAAGATGGAAAACTATAAAATAGGATTTGTACCCATGACATATTGAACAGTACTAAGTTCATCCCAATGTCCTAGCACAAAGGTTGAGTTGGACAAGATGAAAGATGTTTTATATGATTCGACAGTTGGATCCATCATGTATGCCATTAATTGCACTAAACCTGATCTTGCTTATGCTGTGAGCATGAAAAGAAAGTTCCAACATAATCTAGAGGATACTCATTGGATAGTTGTGTAAAACATCCTTAAGTACTTAAGTGGAACTAAGGATGTGTTCCTCGTCTATGGAGGCGTGGAAGAAAGCTTAAGAGTAAACTGATACATTGATGTTTCCTTCACAACAGATCGAGATGATTGCAATTCGCGATTAAGATATGTGTCCATTGTCAATAAGGGTGTAGTTTCTTAGAAAAGCTCCAAGAAAAGTGTTGTTGCACAATCCCCTATAGAGTCAGAATACATTCTTGATTCAAAAGCTACACAAGAAGCTGCTTGGATGAAGAAATTCATTGGAGATCTAGGTGTGGTTCCTTCCATTTAGGATCCCCTAGACGTAATCTGTGACAATGAGGGTGCTATTGCTTTGGCAAAAGAACTCAGATCACACAAGAAGACCAAACACATTAGCCAGAGATTCAACTTTATTTGGTATAAAGTTGAATAATGTGAATCAGTATTCGCAAAGTTCACATTGATCAAAATTTGGTGGACCCTCTCGTGAAGCCCCTTTCTCAAGCAAAGTTTGAAGGACATGCTCGAGGAATTCGAATTCAATATTCTACTGATTGGATTTAATCTATGTATTGGTAACATCATCTATTGTAATGACTATGATATATATTACATATATTTGAATTCAATATTTGTTGTGTTCTTAATATGTTTAATCTTTGAGTAAGTTTATTCACTCTAAAATCCATAGTCGGTTATTATTGTGGGAGAAGTAGAAAATAAGACCAATATGAATTGGAATGGTTAACAAAGCGTTGTAACCAGTTTCATAGGTACTTTCTAAAGAGAAAGTATTGGATTGACATGTTCAAGATCACTTCATGAATCGAGGTACTAAATGGTAATTGATAAAAGGTAATATTTGTATATCCTTAAAACTTGAGATGCATATATGGGACTTGAGTATGGGGAGTGTTTTTTTTATGTAGTCAAATGTTGTCCTTTAAACATGCAGCTATAAGAGCTATTATCTGGCATGATGTGGACCATACAAGAGGCGTATGTAGTCAATGTAAGATTTGTTCCTCTAATTCGTTAAGAGTTAGAAATCTAAGGTCTGATGTAAAGTTGAACACTTATATGAGATTGATTGTGATCTATATGTCATGTTCAACATGATGTTTGTAGCAAATGGATAACTGATAAACTTACCTTACACACCAATTGTATCCTTTGGCTTCTGGGGAATTGGGCATTGATAGAATGGTACAAAGTCGTATGTTATTAGGGGCAGTGAAATGTTGCTAGACGTTCACCACTATTTATATCAATTTGATATGAGTCTTACGTAAGTGGGAGACTGAAAGATCTAGTACGTTGAAGAGTCATATTAAAATGATATTAGTAAATAACATATGATCTTAACGGTCAAACTAAAAACAACTTGATATAATTAATTATTTATTAGAAATTGATTTTAATAAATATTCATAAACTCTTACAATAAATTGGGAAAATATTTATTTCATGGAAATAATTATTTTACAATAACAAGTAACACATTAATTCATATGGCATGAATTAATAAGCCACGCAGAACATTTTGGACTAAATACATCTTTTTTGTCTTTTACCAAAAAGTTAAAGTTTATATTTTATAAAGTTGTTTATAAAGTTTAAAACTTATGCTTTATTCTTCTTCTTTAAATCCAAAAATGGAGAGGGAAAGAGAGAGGACGATACTTTTGTTTGTTTAAACAAAAGTAGTAGGCATGGCTTGCATGCATGGGGACATGTTTGGTCTAGTGTCATAAGTACTTAATGGGTTAAGGACCTTTTGATATGGTTTTTACTTTAACTAGACTTTTTGAGTCTTTTTTTTCATTCTTTGAGACAAAAACCGTAGCTCTCTCCCTCTCTTGCTCTTTAACTCTTTCAAGCAATGAGTTGGATATTAGAACACTTGTTTTTGCTCTCTTGAAAATAATACTTGGGTTTTACTTTCAATCTTAAGAGTTTTTACAAAGACTATCATCTTTACATCAAATTGAAGTATTTTTTTGTGTCTCAAAGATTCCACCTTCTCCATCAACTTAGAAGCCTCCACTAGAGGAACCAATTGCAAAAAAGGTTATTACTTCTTCATTTCTTCTCCGGTTGGTGTTTTATCTTTCCATTTCTTGCAAGATGATCCTTGGTGGGTATAACTTGTTTATATTTGTTCAAAAAATAAAGTCTTCCGTTTTCCAAATATTTCAAGTTTTTGAACTAAAACCCAACATCCTCCTCATCCTCCACCCCTCCCTCCAATTCCAGTTTTTCCCTCATATCCATCCTTTTAAAGGAGAAATTCATCGATCAAAACTATTTGGACTAGACTCTTTCTTTAAGGATTTCATTAAGGTACGATTATGTCCTCGATCAAGATCTCCCCTTACTGGATGACGACTCCTTTGAAGAGGAAGTGGCTGCTTATAAAAAACATTACGATGAAACAAAGAAAGTTGCTTGCGTCATGTTGGTTACCTTGTCTCCCAAAGTCTAAAGGAGTTTCGAGAGCCTCAGGGCATTTGACATTAATGAGAATCTCAAGGAAATGTTCCAGGAGTAGGATTGGAAAGAAAGGTTTGAGATTGTTAAATCATTGATGGCTTGTGAACATCAAGATGGTAATTCTATATGTGTGCACGTTCAGAAAATTAATTCGTGCATTGACAGATTGGGAAACTTTGGTGTCGAGTTTGCAAATGAGTTGGCCATTGACATGGTCCTTAACTGGTTTTCAAGTTCAAATCATCAGTTCATCTTGAATTTTAATATGAACAACCTCGACAAGACCCTCATGGAGCTTCATGGCATGTTGAAAACTGCCGAAGCTAGCATGTTTAAGACTAAAAGCTCCAACACCACTACTCCCATCTTCGCCATTGGGCATAATGGTGATAAGAAGAAGAAGTTTTCTTATCCCAAGGGTGAGGTTATGGTTGGATATTCGAATCAAGGTCTTAAGAGAAAGGCCAATTCTGAGATATCTCTAAACATCAACCCTAAAGAGGCCATTTTCTTTTATTGCCAAGAAAAGGGTCACTGGAGATGTAGTTACCTGAAGTACCTAGAAGATCTGAAAAAGAACAAGGCCAAAGGGTTCAATACTTCAGGTATTTTTATGATTGAACTCCATAATATGTCAACTTCTAATTCTTGGTTTCTTGATATTGGATGTGGTACTCACATTTGCTCGGATTTGTAGGAACTAAAGGAAAGTAGAAGACTTCAGAATGGGGAGCTAAATCTGATCATGGTGAATAAAGAAACTGCACATGTTACAAGGATTGGGGAATATAAGCTCGTGTTTAATAATGGTTTTTCATTTAGTTTATTAAATCTTTGCTAATAGTCCACGATGGCTCAAAACAATATTTATTTTAAAGCATTGTATAAGGATGATTTTCATTTCTCATTTGATAATAATAATGTAAAAATGGTTCTTTTATTTTTAAAACAAGTCTTTGCAATGGTGTGTATGAAAGCGCGGTTTGTGTAGGCAACTCTAATAATCACTTGTTAAATGTTGGTTCTTCTAATAATGTATTGGATAAATCATGCTTTTGGCATTGTCATCATGGGCATATAAATAAGAAACGTATCACCAAGATCCAAAAGGATGGGATCTTAAATCATTTGACCTTGAGTTGAATGATGTATTTAAGTCTTTCTTACTTGGTAAGATGACAAAAGTGTCTTTCAAAGAGAATTGTGAAAGAGGCAAGGATCTGTTGGACATAATCCACACTGATGTATGTGTACCGTTTAGATCCTCCACTAGGCATGGTGAATGTTACTTTGTGACTTTTGCTAATGATTTTAGTAGATATGGTTATATCTACTTAAGGAGGCATAATTCAAAATTTTTTGAAGTTTTTAAAGAATTCAAAAAGGAAGTTGAAAACCAACTAGGAAGAACATCATGATGCTCTGATCCAATAAGGATGGAGAACACTTGATTCTTGAATTTATCGATCATCTAAAGGATTATGGGATTGTCTCACATTTTCTCCTCCCATAACACCACAACTTAATGGTGTTGTTGAGAGAAGAAATCAAATGCTACTAGATATGGTTCGATCCATGATGACTCGATCTACGCTTTATCAATCCTCTTTTTGGGATTAATCGATAATATATATATATATATATATATATATATATATATATATATATATATATATATATATATATATATATAGATGTGTGTGTGTCTATGTGTAGGTGGGAGGGGGGTAGTTTAACACAAAACCAAATTTATATATAGAACTATAAAAACCACATGTAAAATGAAAAATATTCATCATTGAACATACATCTTCATTTTTTAACACACTCATATTTATAAGTATGTTCAAACGAGAATAATTAGGAAATTGAGAAAACGATAATGAATGTTGACCATTTAATTTGGAATGATATTTTTAATGAATATATTAAAAAAATTTATATTTCAATTCCCTATAAATTAACATTAATATTGATGTAATAAGTTTTCAATAAATACAATACTTTTATTATTCTTTATAACAATTTTACTTTATGTGTGAATCACATCTGATTAAACTATTTACATGTAATGAAAATCTATTAATCACATATGATTAATCTATTCGCATTCGACTAGCTCATGTTTTCCCGATCTAAATTCAACCGTTTATCCTTCTTCATTTGACTCTTGAATTTCTTCAAGATCTATTGGGCTGATATGAGCCCAATAAATCTTGAAGAAATTCAAGATTCAAATGAAAAAGGACATGCGGTTGAATTTAGATCAGAGAACATGAGTTAATCGAATTTGAATAGATTAATCATATGTGATTAATATAGTTTAATCATATGTAAATAGTTTAATGATATGTGATTCACACCTAAAATAAATAAGTTATACAGAATAATAAAAGTATTGTATTTTATTGAAAAAATATTACATCGATATTAATGTTAATTTCTAGGGAATTTTAATATAAAAATTTGAATATATTCATTAAAAATAGCATTCCTAATGGGATGGTCAACATTCATTATCGTTTTGTCGATTTCCTGATTATTCTCGTTTGACAATACTTATAAATTTGACTATGTTCAAAAATGAACATATATGTTCAGTGGTGAATATTAAGCATTTTACATGTGTTTTATCGTTATTTGTATAAATTTGGTTATGTGTTAACCCCCCCCCCCCCCACACACACACACATTCACACATACACACAAACATATACATACATACACACATGCATACATACACATAAACACACACACACACACACACACACATATATATATATATATATATATATATATATATATATATATATATATATATATATATATATATATATATATATATATATATATATATAATAGGTAAAAGTTCACCAAGGAACCATATTAAACTTAAGAACCAACAATACTATTATAGTTTCAAGTTTTAGAGCTTTATTTATTAAAAAAAATCTAAAAAAAATCTAAATTTATAAATTTTACATTGATCTCAAATTCGATATTGTTTTTATTACGTTTTTGATCTGTTCAGCTTCGCACTATGAATCTGCATAGAATCGCAATTTGAATCTATACTGATTCACAATGCAGATTCATAGTGCGAATCTGAAAAAATTAAAAAAGTAAAAAAAAATTATCGAATTAGAGATCAATGGAAAGAGGATAAAAAGATATGAATTTCATATATATATATATATATATATATATATATATATATATATATATATATATATATATATATATATGTGTGTGTGTGTGTGTGTGTGTGTGTGTGCATTATAAAAATTAAGCTCTAAAATTTGAGAAAATGTTGGTTTCTTGTTTCTAAGGTTTAAAATGGTTCCTTGTTGAACCATATTATATATATATATATATATATATATATATATATATATATATATATATATATATATATATATGTGTGTGTGTGTGTGTGCATTATAAAAATTAAGCTCTAAAATTTGAGAAAATGTTGGTTTCTTGTTTCTAAGGTTTAAAATGGTTCCTTGTTGAACCATATTATATATATATATATATATATATATATATATATATATATATATATATATATATTATCAATTAATCACAAAAAGAGGATGGATGGTCTGAACAAATCTATAACAAGAATTCATGGATTTCCTTGGGCTTTAATTATTTGTGTTGAACTAACTATAGTGCAAAGTCGTATCTCTTTGGCTAATAAGGTCAAAACGGTTTATCGATCCTAATGTGTATATACATAAAAAGCATATAGAAAATATTGTACATCAAATAACATTAATACTGTTGGATTGTTGCTAGGGTGACGAATGGGACATGTTGGTAATAAGTCCGAGATGACGAATGCAGAATATCAAGAACAATCAAGAATCAATCACCATAATATGCAAGTAATCTGATAAAGGGTTTTTGTATATTGATTATCTCATGAACGTACAAAGAAAAACCCTAATCTCGTCAAAAGGTTTCACCAAAAGTAAACCTAATGATTATTTATAGGGAACAATAAATAACTACCATAAATATAAAATAAATGCCTAATATAAAACCAATGCCTTAGCAGAGCTCGATTAAGAACTTCTCCTGTAAAGGCACCGTAGGGAATCATAAAATGATTAATCCTAAAAAGGCTTCCCTAAATAGCCAAATATGCCATATCAGTTTCAATATCTCAAATACTCAACAATCTCCCCCTAGATGTTGAAACTGATGAAGATCACGATTTCCGATCTTCTTGGCATTTCTCCCCCTAAATTGTGAGAATCATCAGTACATGGGGTCTTCGAAGCGAGAGAAATAAGAATAATCTTCCAAATACTAACTCCCCCTTGAATAATCATCACTCCCCCTTGAATCTTCAACAAATACCATGGAGAGAATCCGGAAAGTTAAGAAGAATCACGAACAATCTTCAAAACCAGTCAGATATGATGAAATAAATCGCTTTAGCAAAAACCCAATCTTCAAAAATTAAAACCGAAAAATAACAAAAAATAATTTTGTATTTTTCGATTTTTTTAAATTTAGACAAAAGAATAGAAAGAAGCAATTATTTAGAAGAGTTTAAAAATAATAAGACCAAAGAAAGGAATAAGAAATGAAAATATTTTGGAAGAATCTCAAAGTAAATCTTCTAAAATCGTGAAAGTGAAGGAGTTTTGTTCTATTGGAACAACTACAGATGATCAGATTCAGAAAGATGAAAAGGTTGTTCAGATCAGAAATTTGCTTCTGAAACCTAGAAATAAGAAAAGAAGGAAGAAGAGGAAGAAGAACAATAGTAAAATGAAGAAAGTTTGGATGCCCAAAGTACAAGTGCCCAATGCTTGTGAAAAAGTTCAGAAAGCTGAAGTCAAGTGGTATCAGAGCGGGTTCTTGTAGATCACAACGATTTTTGCAAGAATCGATCTTGTTTATGGCGATATTTTATCATGAATCTCACCTTGTTGGTAATAAGTCCGAGATGACGAATGCGGAATATCAAGAACAATCAAGAATCAATCACCATAATATGCAAGTAATCTGATAAAGGGTTTTTGTATATTGATTATCTCATGAACGTACAGAGAAAAACTCTAATCTCGTCAAAAGGTTTCACCAAAAGTAAACCTAATGATTATTTATAGGGACCAATAAATAACTACCATAAATATAAAATAAATGCCTAATATAAAACCAATTTCTTAGCAGAGCTCGATTAAGAATTTCTACTGTAAAGGCACCGTAGGGAATCATAAAATGATTAACCCTAAAAAGGCTTCCCTAAATAACCAAATATGCCATATCAATTTCAATATCTCAAATACTCAACAGGACATGCATTGGAAGAAGTGATATGTTACCAAGTCGTCATATTAGGAATAACATGAGAATATATATATATATATATATATATATATATATATATATATATATATATATATATATATATATATATATATATATATATATATTGTTGGCGAATTTAGTGTTATCATCATATTTTAGTGTTATTATTATTAATAATTAGATAGGACGAGCTTTATTTTCTAACCAAGCTTGGAGATGCAGGTTGCACACTCGGTGTGATAAATGTGAACTCGGGAGTACGGGGGTCCAACAATGCATTTTCTCGCTAAAAACTTTAGTGATATCACGATGATGTCATGTGTTGCTTATGTCATAATAAGCAACAATTTTCGACGCTAAAAGGAGGAAACTTCTATTTAACTACTTTTCCCTATAGTATAAGAATCTTTCTCCGGTTCCAGAAAAAAGGTTGGAACTTACATACACGAAAATCATATATTGATTTGTTCTATCTCTCAAGAACTCAAAAACAGTTAGGTATATTATGTATTTCTGAATTAGAAGTGGTCCGATTTCGTGATATTCGAGGCTATAGGGTCGAAATCAAAGATTTTGGAAAGTGATTCCAATCACGATCCAAGAAATATCCAAGTATTTTGATATTCTTAAGACCCCAAAGTTGTAATATATATATTCTGTTGAACCAAGGAAGTGACCCTCTTAAACTTGTTTATCCCTAGTTATCTCATGCTACCGCAACCTAAAGTGAAGATGTCATCCGCAACAACCTTATCCGCAACTATGACTAGTTATTTTGTTTCTTTATCTTACATGATATTGTCCAGTGTACCTTGCATGGACAGTTTATCAAAATTTTAGTAGTTGTTTATTCACCATGTACGTTCTCGAGACTCTATAAATATAGTTCTCTTATTCTGAATGAAATACATCTCTTATCTCTCATTTTACATCTCTATTCTCTATTACTCTCTCTATTCTTACCTTCAAAGATCTTTCTGAACTTCTACACATATTAAGATCAAACTCTCCTTCAGAGCAAGTCTTTGTGACTTCATTCACCTTAAGCTGATCACATATACTGACTCGGTTTGAGTGCAAACCTTGTTAAGAATCAGCTTAGTGTTTACTTGATATATAACTTATTGTCATTTACATTTCCTTTACTTCTCACACTTACATTTCCGCAACTAACGTCTCTAACAATCCTAACTTCTTATTATTGTTGAGCTTTATGATCCTTCGAGATTAACTTCATTCTGCAATATATAACTTGTACTAACGTTTGTTCAAGTGTTTCTCAAATGTTTTTCTCTCAAGAATTGGTATCAGAGCCAAAGTGGTTGCCTTTAAACAAAACTTTGATTTTAAAAAGCCTTCTATACCACTAAAGCTCATTTTCTCAAAAAACAAAAAAAAACAAAGGAAATATGGCACAAGCATTATCACTTAACGTTTCCAACAGTGTTGGTGGTTCCAGTCGAGCCCCAATACTTGTTGCTAGTGAATATCTGATGGGTTTTTGAGCATTCTAACACTCCTATGGTGTACATGCAATCCTAGAAACCTTGGATCTATGTTTGACTAAGATACATGCAAATAATTATTTTTCCAAGGTTCTTATCCTAACTAGCATGGCATGGGATACTTGAATCAAATAAAACTAGTAGAATTACTTACCTTGTAGTAGTAGTTGATTGCTTGGAGTTTGAGAGCCTAGCACCAATAATGTGGATGCCTCAAATGGAAGTCACAAATCACCACAAACTTGGAAACTTGAGAGAATAGTCACAAACTTCTTGAAATCGGCCCTCTTAGTTTACACACATCAACTAGTGTGATTTCAAGAACCAAAGCCTCCTTTATATAGTGTGGTGGATTAGGGTTACATTCATGTAAACCCTAATACCCATGTCTTTTCATTTCCATGAGATCCATGGGTTAAAGCTCCATGGAGTATCCATGGACTTTCCATGCAAGCCTAGCCCATTCCAAATAAGCATTAGCCCACACTATATAAATACAAGAGCCCATATTTAATTAGTCATACTTTTGATCTCTAAATTAATTCTAGATTAATTATAGATCAATACTAATTAAATAATACGATTTTATATTAATATATTAGGACTTATAATATATTAATAAATCATAACTTATACTATTCTCAAACGATTATCCATAAATTGTTCGGGTGAAGTGCAACCCAAATGGACCATGCCGGGTCGGGTCAAGTACATACCAAATATAGTTATGGACTTAGACACTATATCCAACAATATCATCACTGGTCTCAAAGAATGGAGAGGTATCTAAAAAGACTCGGTAGAGATGTGTGGATATCTGTGGAAGAAGAACCTCATGTTCCGGTTCTCACACCTGTCCAAGCCGATGGTGCTTAAGCCAGACTTGGAGGAGCTCAAGCTGCAATGAATCGTCCCAAAAAAGATGATCTTGATAAAATGGAAAGTGATGTTGTTGCCTTTTATGAAATATCATGCGGAGTTGCGCCTAACAACTTCGATATTATCATCAATTGCAAATCAGCCAAAGAAATTTGGGATGTTCTCAAGAACTTGTACGAAGGTTCTGAGCAAGCTCAAGATAAGAAGCTTACCACCACACTCAACGAGTTAAACAACTTCAAAGCTCATGCTGGTGAAAGTGTTGAAGATTCCTTCAAAAGATTCAATCTATTTTTCACAAAGCTGTCAAATGTTGGCACCGTCCGAAGTAATCATGAAACAAATCTGCAGTTTCTCAATGGTCTCGGTAAATACTGGACTACGACGAAAATGATAGTCCAAGGAGATAGGAAGATTCACACTCTCTCTCTTTTCAAGCTATATGGTGAACTACAGGCACAAGAATCGACTGTGCTAAAAGACTGTGCAGACTTCGGAGGACCACTCGCTCTCATAGCTCAAACCCCTCACAACATAAACATCCAACCTTACTCTCCCTCGTATGACAATCCACCGCAGTCATACGAAGCCGATTCAGAATATGATGATGAAGAAGAATTCCAAAATGCTATTGCCCTAGTTAGCCAACAGTTTAACGGGCTACCACCCTCATCCTTTCGTAGAAATCAGCAGTTTACTAAACCTCCCTTCAACCGCAATTTTAACTCAAACAACCACTCTCGATGTCCCAAAAATCCTCACCAGTCTCTGCAACTTCAGAATACTCACCAATCTAAAGAGGCACCGCAGTCTGTCAAGCCTACCGACTCTGGTACCTCAACCAAAGACAAGAATGATGTTATCATTTGTCACAAATGCAACAAAGAGAACCATTTTGCTAAAGAATGTAAAGCTAATGTGGTGAAGGACAGAGCATTCTATCTGAGAATGGCTCAAGAAATGGAAGAAAAGGAGAAGGCAAGGGCATATATGGCACAAGTCAAAAGGGATCATCAAGTTTGGTCCTCAAGAGATAAAGATGAAGATTTCAACAACATCAAGGGCAAGGGAAAAAATTTCATGATGGCAACTACTGGTGAGGATGGTTCAACAAAGCTGGAGAAAAACTACTGCTACATGGCAAAAGATGAAACTTTCAGCATCGTTGAACAGGTAGAACTCATGATCCAATCTAATAACTACATCATGCATGATTGTCAACCTTTCTTAGACATCCTTAATGACACTTGTGTTGCCGTCCTTTCAGACTATAACAAGGCCTTAGATGAGAAGAACATAGTGTCCCAGGAAATGTTTCATGTAAGAGTACGACTAGAAGATAAGAGACTCAAAGTTGCCATGTTGGAAAAAGACTTAGTGTTAGAAAAGGATGCCAGAATGTTGTGCGAAACTCAGTTAGGAATAGCGTTGAATCAAAGGGATCTAACCCAAAAGAAAAATGTACGGTTAAATCTTTTAATTGAAAATTTGTTTAATGAAAGTGAAGATATTGAAAATCTTGTGAATAATGGAACCGTAGATAACACGTATAATTGGGGTTGGTCCAATGGTTATTCCACCGCAATGGATTCATCACCCCGATTCAACAAAGACCGTCCTTATGTCCCTTCGGATCGAGAGTTTCATTTCCAGTCAATGACAAAACATTCCCCGAGGACATTAGAACCCACTTCGGTAGACTTCACAATCTGAGCAATAATTGTGTCATCGAGGAAATTCTTCCTGAAACCTCGGATCACTCAGATGATCAAATTCCCATCATTGGCACAATTTATCCCAACTCCCAGACATCTTCAGTTGTTGATGAAGAGATTCTTATGGAAGGACCGGATGAAACTGTAAAGTTGACACCTTTGTCCTCAGACCGCAGTCCCGTTCTCTGCAGTCTCAGACCGCGGTCCTTAACACTGCCTTTCGTAAAATGTCAAACTACTGAACCTTCATTGCGTTACTCTGCGGTAGTCCAATCTTCCTTACCGTAGACCACAGTCAAGAGCACAATGGCTATTCAGCCAATTCTTCATGAGTTGCCCATAGAAAATTTTGAATACGGTCAATGTTCTATGAGTCCCGAGTCTTCTAGTTCAGATGACTCAAGCCCTCGTTTTCAAAAACAGTCAAATGTCTCCAGGAAACTACAGTTGAACATCACTGACTGCGGTTCACCAAAAACTCAAGCAAAACTGGCTTTCAAAGAGGAACTTAAATCTCGTGGTAAAAAGTGAGAAATCTTTTTCAAAAACAGAAAACAAGCCAAAGCTTCAATCCAAAAGAGTCTTGAAAAACCTGTTATATCAAATCAGTTTTCAAACAACACTGCAGTCAAGAAATTAGACAAAGAGGAATGTACAGATCCAAGGATTTTTTCAAACTCTTCTGACAAATATCAAAAGGAAGTCAAGTATTTTCAAAGATATCGTTTTCAAATCTATTCCTTGGACGACCCAAATGGAAAGGAATTTTACCAACTCCTACACCTTTTAAGTCACATCAGTTTATCAAAAGAACACAAATTAGGAGGAATTCACATGCTCACACTTTTTCAAATCCCAAGGGCACCGCAGTCAGAACTCACTCTTGGACTAGTCATAAGACTCACACTACACCCTCCGGACCGTTGGCCAAATACAGTGTCTGGATGAATGAGAAAAATCTTACTTTTTCATTTTATCATCAAAAAAGGTCATATCAAGGTCAACCTCGTAATCCCACGAAACCTCGTAATTCTCTAAAACCTCATAACACTCAAAAAGTTCACAAACACCCAGGTCTAGGTCTCAAGATTGATACGAAACTTGTCCCTATGGTCCCTGCTCATGCATCTACGAAGAATAACTCCCATGTAACCCCGGGCTCCAAACCTGTTTGGGTGCCCAAACTAACCGTGTAATTTTTCAGGCAATGTGCAAGGAGGAACAAGAAGAGGAGTGGTTGATAGACAATGACTGCTCCTTGCACATGACCAGAAGGTTAGAATACCTTCGGGATTTCAGGCCTATATGTAACGGTGGAAATGTCACTTTTGGCAACAATACGAATGGAATAATCAGCGGTTACAGTGTGTTAACAACAGGGAACTTCTCAATACAAAAGGTTGCTTACGTAGAAGGCCTTAAATATAATCTCATCAGTGTAGGCCAACTATGCAAACCAGGCCATCGGGTTGAGTTTGATAATGATTACTGCTACATTATGAGAAGTGATAGAAGCACATGTTTGATCAAATCTAAGTCCGAAGGGACAATGTATCCTTTGGATGTCTCATTGATCATTGGGAAATCGCAGTTGTGCCTTCTGTCCAAAGCAGTATCCGAAGTCAGATGGTTGTGGCATCGCAAGTTGGCTCATCTGAACTTTCGGTATATCAACAACCTTGTCACCGGAGAACTCGTCGGAGGTCTCCCCATCCTTAAGTACAACAACGATACACTCTGCCCAGCCTGTGAGTGTGGTAAACAATCAAAGGGAAGCCATCCACTGGTGATTGATTTACCAATTTCTGAACCCTTAGAATTCGTGCACATTGATCTCTACGGTCCATCTACTGTAGGCAGTCTCCATCACAAGAAGTACATACTTGTTATAGTTGATGACTTCACTCGTTTCACTTCGGTCTTCTTCCTGAGGCTCAAATCTGAAACACCGCAGGTTCTGATCAACTTCATCAAAGAGATTGAACTTCAAATCAAGTTACCGGTACGAAGAATCTGAAGTGACAATGGAAGCGAGTTTACGAATCATCTCTTGAATAGTTTCATGGTTTCCAAAGGCATCAGTCACATTCTCAGCTCCCTACACACCGCAACAAAATGGAGTTGTAGAGCGAAGAAACCGTACTTTGGTCGAAGCAGCCAGATATATGCTAAACTTTGCAAACCTTACTCTCTTCTTCTGGGCCGAAGCAGTGTCAACTACATGCTTTGTTCAAAACCGAAGCATTGTATGCAAGCGTCTTAACAAAACTCCTTATGAGGGCCTAAACAACCGCAAACCAAATGTCAGATTCTTTCACATAATTGGGTGTAGATGTTTTGTGATCAACAACAAGGATCACCTCAACAAATTTGCACCGAAGTCAGACGAAGGAATTTTTCTCGGCTACTCAACAAACAAAGTGGCCTACAGGGTTCTCATCAGACGCACAAGGCTGATAGTCGAAAGCTTCGATGTTAAATTCGATGACTATTACGTCCACAACATTCCTCCCTCATCTAAAACAAAGTTCATCATGGAAAGTGATATCCCAGTCTCCTCGGGTCCTCTTAACATAGTAGAAGTTAACTATGATGACCTTTTCGACCCCGCAGAGACTGCTCATCTCTCTGAAATTCTTGTGTCTCTGGTTGCTCAACAACAACATGCCAAAGTCTCTAGCCCAACTCTATCCGAAGATTTATCATTCAAAACTTCCACCTCGCCGGTTGAGGGGGAAAGCTCAACTTCGGTTCAAGCAACAACCATCGAGGTTCCAGTGCTTGAAGAAGCAGCTACGGCATCTACTCGCAGAGTCCTCATCCCATCAAATGTCTGCTCAGATTCTGAAGATGAATAAATAGAGAATATTGACACAAGAACAGACTCAAGGATTATCACTCACTTACCAATCCAGTGGGAACCATCTCAGGTTCAGGGGGAACTCCCGTCTGCAATCCAGGGGGAACCTCACTCTAATGCTGATCAAACTCCTTCAGTCCAAGACACTTATGTTGGCTGTTCACAAGTCGAGGGGGAGCTGCCTTCCCCAACCACAAAGTCTCCTGATATCAAAGACATTCCCTCCACCGCAGCCGCTGATCACCTTCAACCTTGTCTACACGTCTGGACAAAGGACCACCCACCTGGTCAAATCATTGGTAACCCATCAGCAGACGTACAAACTCGATCTTCCAATGACCTAACGAACCACTGCCACTACACAGCCTTCATGTACGCAGTAGAGCCTTGATCCATCAAGGAAGCTCTCCTAGAGCCCGACTGGATCATCGCCATGCAAGACGAACTAGCCGAATTTGAAAGAAACAAAGTTTGGAAGTTGGTTCTGAAGCCAAAAGGTCACACTATTGTTGGAACAAGATGGGTGTTCAGAAACAAACTTGATGAATCCGGTGTGGTTGTGCAAAACAAAGCAAGATTAGTTGCTAAGGGGTATAGTCAACTGGAAGGTGTTGACTATGATGAGACTTATGCCCCCGTAGCCAGGATGGAAGCCATACACATCTTCTTAGCATATGCGCCACACAAAAATATCATAGTACGTCAAATGGATGTAAAAAGGGCCTTCCTGAATGATGAACTGAAAGAAGAGGTTTACTTACAACAACCTCCAGGCTTCAAAAATCAAGATTTCCCATATTATTGTTTCAACCTTGAAAAGGCAGTCTATGGTCTTAAGAAAGCACCAAGGGCATGGTACGAGACTCTCTATGAGTTTCTTGTCACATCCGGATACAAAAGAGGTGTGATTGATCCCACATTGTTTAGAAAGACAAACGGTAATCACCTTATGCTTGTCCAAATCTATGTGGATGATATCATATTTGGTTCAACAGATAAAGGTATGATGGATGAATTTACAAAGCTCATGACTAACAAATTCCAAATGAGCATGAATAGAGAGATCAATTTCATTCTAGGACTCCAAGTGAAACAAATCCCTCAAGGGATATTCATTCATCAGGAAAAGTATACGTCTGAACTGTTGAAGAAATACGCAATGGACAATTGTTCCTCCGCCAAGGTTCCTATGGCCTTCGGATATAAGATATTTCCTGATCCCTCCGGAGAATCAGTTGATCACAAGACTTATAGAGGAATATTTCGTTCCATGATGTACCTCACCGCAAGCAGATCAGACATTGTCTTCGTAATAGGCTTATGTGCCAGGTACCAAGCCAATCCCAAAGTATCGCACTTGACCGCAGTCAAGCAAATCTTCAGATACCTCAAGGGAAGCAAAGCCCTAGGCCTCTGGTACCCCGCAGGAAATGATTTCAGTCTTCAAGCATTCACCGATGCGGATCATGTCGGATGCAGATTGGATAGAAAGAGTACTTAAGGTGGTTGTCAATTTCTTAGCGGAAGATTAGTCAGCTGGTCCTCAAGAAAACAAAATTATGTTTCTTTGTCTACCGCAGAAGTTGAGTATGTGGCCGCAGCCAGCTATTGTTCACAAGTCTTATGGATGAAAACTCAACTGATGGACTACGCATACAGAATGTTGCGGATACTGATTTACTGTGACTCAGAGAGTGCCATTGTGATTTCTCACAATCCCATTCATCACTCAAAGACGAAGCCCATTAAACTTCGGTATCACTTCATCAAAGATCATATTCTCAAAGGTAACATCGAACTAATTTTTGTCAATACTCATGAAGAGATTCCTAATGTGTTTACGAAGGCACTTGATTCAACAAAACTCAACAGTTTTCTGAAAATGTTAGGGATGATGAATCCGGACCCGCAATTCTTCTTGAATTGATAGGTACCACAGACCACCTCTGGTCTCCGTTGCGGTCCTAGAGTAATATATCTATCATACACGGTTTCAATATACACTGTATACCTCAACCATATATCATACTTATATTCCTTGGGTCTCTATTGTTTGTTGTTTCTGATCTTTTATCAAGTGTTCCTTTCAGATCTTGCTACCGCAGTAACGTTGTCTCCCACTATAGTCATTAAACCATCTGCAGTCACATTGAATGAATCCTCAACCATTTCATAAATTCACTGATAATATTGTGTGCTATTTAATGATCTTCATTATATAAAGAAAAACATTCTCAAACAAAAAAAAACATTCGTTTTGTAGTAGACAACGTTTCAGTTTCTTTCAAAATCACCTTTATCATGTCAGACCCATTTTAAGAAAAATGACAAATAAATTGTTTTTCCCATAAAAGAAAGCTTTTAAGAAATCTTTTACCTTTTCCTGTCACATCTCCTAGCCCCAAAAGTCTAATCCGTTTCCACTTCCCCATTACCCAACGGATTTTTAGCCCCATCCTTCCACACGATCTTCAAACGTGTGATAATAATCTGAAATTCATTAAATGCCCTAATTTCTTCCTTTAAAAAAATAAAATAAAAAAATAAAATAAAATCTTTTTCGATTAAGTTTATGAATGGCTGATAATGGCTTAAACCCAAGGGTTTTTACCATTAACAGCTGTTAATAAATTTATTTACATAACTTTTGGAATCCGACACTATATAAACCCTTTTTCCCTCCCAAGAAAGCTTTAGGCTTTCTGAACTCTAAGACGCTCTTTCTTCTTCTTCATCTTCTTGCACTCAAGTTATTTTTTTGCAAGTTCTTCAAAACTTTTCAAAATGGTGAAATCCGGTATCTCGAAAAAACAATCCAAAGATTCTGGGTCAGTGTAGCCAACTGGTTCTGAATCAACCACAAGAAATCCATCACCATTAATAGCCTCAAGCAATTTTAGGGCTATTTTTGATGATCACCCCTCATACAATGAATCAATTCGACTGATCATCAAGTTTTTGTCCTCTCATCCATTATATGTCGCATTCAACTCCTTCAGAGACGTGGTTCCTCTTTCCACTTTGTTCAAATGTGGATTCTTTGCATTTCGCCCAAACTCAAACCCTCAAGAAGTTCATATGAATTTTATCGATGACTCTTTAGTCATTCTGACTAAAGCCAAGTTCTTAGAAGCAATCAATCTTTGTGTTCTTTCTTCAACAAGATTCTACTCTCCAAGTAAAAGAGACATCATCTCAACCATGTACCAGATGGGTTATCAAATGAAGCTTAAAGGGATTGGCGAATTCAAGAAGAATCAACTGCCTACTGTTTGGCAATTCGTTTGCCACTTCAGCATCCGCAGTCTCTCTGGTCGAACTCGAGGCACGGATAACATGGGACTGAAACTGTTGGAAATAGTGTGGAGCATCTTCACAGGCAATGTTGTTAACTACGGTCAGATACTATGGGATGATTTTCTTCAGTACGTTCCAAATGAGAATCCGAGAGAAGACCCCACTAAACTCACATTTGCCCGCTTCTGGTCTCTCTGCATCGCGGACCTCCACAAGGATGTTAAACTCAGCATGGGTGATGACATCAACTTCTTTGTCACCCGAGACTTAAAAAGGTACAATTTCTCAAAAGATCAATCAATTTTGGACCTCTAAGAAGACTGCATGTCCATATCTTGACATCAATTAGGCTGGAAACTCGAGAAGTCACTGATCATATAAAGGCTACGGATGGTATTGATCCATACCATTCTGCCCCACCTCGTCCCAATCAACCCATTATAGCCACTACCGCAACCCAAGGTCCTTCAAGATCCGCACCTGCCTCAGTTTCTCCTACCACAGAATAATCTAACCCTCCCACAAGTACACGTAGTAAGAAGATTGTTCATTCCAAGAAAGCTCCCCGCAACATAATCCGAAAAGGTGAATCCTCAAAGAAATGCAAGACAAGGGTCATCGAATCTTCGAATGACGCTCCTGTTTCCCCTACCAACTCTCAAGGTGATATTGATGACAATTTTGCTGAAGAATCTAATGATGACTCCGGTCCAATCCTCAGACATAAAAGGAAGAAGACCATCCCAAGCCAAAGCCAAATGCATGACCGGACAGATTCCGCAGTCTCTCAAAAGAATCTGGTAGTCCTTGGTGCCCCCGCATGCATATTCGCTTCAACCCTCTCTAGTTACTCAGATGCAGCAAGTGCATCTGTTTCACTTGATCATCGAGACACAACTCCATCGGGATCCCAAGAGGATCTCAGTGGTACTCCCCGCCCTAAGATCTCCACGGCATCAAACCTTCATTTCTTTGATCTATAGGAGTTGCGCTCCATATTCCTTTCAATCACCCAAACACTTCAAACAGATAACCAATTGCAGCGCCCTTCTTTCGCCCATGCCAGAACCGAACCGAGGCCACACTTGACTACGGGTCAAGGAGACCGAGGAAGTTCAGGAAATCCTACTCCGTCATCCTTACACTCAAGTGGTTTATGCGTGGTGAGCACAATCGTGCAAGATCCACCAACCTGGGGGACACCCCGGTTCGTACACAAGGATTTGACGGCTACTGTTCTGATGACTCAGGGTCATGGTTTAAACCAACCACTGAGTCCGAAATCAAGAAATATGAAACTTTCAAAAGAGCATTCCAGGCCCGCAAAGCTCAACAAACGAAGCAACTACAGCAGAGGGAACAAGAAATCCAAACCGTAGCCAAATACTGGGCAGAAGCCATCAGCAACGCTAAAGCTGTCCAAGATATTCTCAAGATTCAGGAGTGGATGTCCAAGATTGAAGATACGGTGCACCAGGCTCAAAATCGCAATGATGTTGGTACTTCTAAGCCTCCCCCCACTGCAGAACAACATGACTCGTTTGCCGATGGAACCACAATCGAAATCAATTCAAATCCGGTGTTCAGACTCGATGATCTTGAAATTGATGAAGTCGATCAGCCTGTTCACTCTGATGATTTTGTGATGATCTTTGATGAAGATGAAGAGTCCAGTGGTTATCAACACTCCACCTCTAAGACAAAAGAGAAGAAAAAGAAGAAGAAGATGGCTGTTACTCGTAAAGAATTTCTCAGTCTTCAAGACAAAGTGGATAAGATTCTAGCCGCAGTCAAAACCCCTCAAACGCAACAGACTGAAGTTGTTGGGCCGCAGTCCCTAGCAGAACGGGTTGAACGTCTCGAAACCAGGGAAAGATTGGCTGCTGAACGTATTTCATTAAAGGTTGAAATGGGCATTCAAGCCCTAGATAATAACAGAACTGCTGATCACAGAGCGTTCCTGGAAACTGCTGAACGTCTGATCCAAGAGGTATCCAAAATCAAAACTGAACTCCAATCTACAATTGCGGATCAAGCAGTCTAGTCGAAGAAGATTGTTGAGGAAACTCACAACGCTTATGAGTCCATAATTGCGGTCCTTCAATCCACAATCAACAGCTTAAGGCGATCTCTATCTGCAAACTTCCATGGTAAAGAGATACTCAGTCTTACCAAAGAAATTCATCAACTTTCTTCAACATCAAGATTCCAGACAATCAACAACTCTCAAATCTGATCAAGTCTCAATTCACCACCGCATTCTCCAAGATTGATGGTCTCCGTCAGTGGTTTGAGGAGCAACAAGTTGTTACTCCCTCAAATGGGGGAAGTGAACACTCAATTCCACAACACCATCAATCTACTGAAGAAATTCCCACTCCCCACTTCGGTCCATCTCACTTTAGTACATCACAGCCAAGAATTGAAACTCTACAACACACTCCTCAACAAACTCCAATTGCAACTGCTGATGTACACAAGCTTTCCTCTCCAATACAAGCTCATCACTCCACTTTACCTCAACACTCACCAATTCAAGAAATTCATCATTCCCCACCTCGTTCGGAAACCCCACCTCACTTCAAAAATCTGGATCCAAACATTTCATCCGAACACTCCAATGACTCTCCCGCAACCATTCAAAGGAAAAAGGACTGGCGAGCTGCGAAATTCGCCAAACAAATCTGGAGAGATCATGGATATGATATGACTATGGATGAATCCCTTATTAACTCCTGGGTTAATCCTACAAGAAGACTGCTCGATGATGCCTACAGGCCAGTTCTGACATACGCAGAACCTCTTTCTGATGGATACTAGGATATTCCAATCTCTCCCAATGCCAAATTCTTCACTGTGTTTGAACCTTTCGACCGCAGTCTCCCAGATGAACAGAGGCTCCCTCTTGAATTTGAGCGTCTGAACAAATTTCACGCCAAGCAAAGATCTGCCCTTGAAATTAGTTGGTCTAACGATAGACCTTCCACAGTCAAGAGCTATAAGATCCGAAGATTCATGAAGCCAGACTTTGTCCAGTACACACTGACAAGAAGAGGTGACGATTATATTAGGACTCAAGCGGACTTTCCCTGCATGAATTCGGAAGAAGTATTTCTAATCGTTAGGATGTTTCAGATCAAGTCTGAGAAACATCCAAAGATGAAAGTTACATTTGATAAGGTGTGTGAATATCTCAAATCTGCAGTAGTTGACTTCGCAAAAATTGATGCAGACATTCATCCTGCCCTTGCTCAAAAATTCAATCTCCCTGCACTTGATCCAGCTCCCTTCTTCACCGAAGGATATCAAAATCGATCCCTAGGTGCAACCAACTTTCCAGAGTTAGGAGTTGTGTTCAAAAGAGCAAACATCAATGTTAAGTACTTCATCCCCATCACTTTCATGCACCTCCTAACCCGCAAGCAACTGGAAGTCACCCTGACTTCGGTATAGAGAACCAAAAATACTACTGGTGAAGTAAAGTTTGAGATCACAAGGATAATCACCTGGCTAGGTGAAGTAAGGAAATTATGGTGGCTGGTGATCAAGTTTTTGAAGCTTAACAATTAGTGAAGTTGAAGAGGTCACTTAGGGGGGAAATTGTTGAACCAAGGAAGATGTCATCTGCAACAACCTTATCCGCAACTACGACTAGTTATTTTGTTTCTTTATCTTACATGATATTGTCCAGTGTACCTTGCATGGGCACTTTATCAGAATTTTAGTAGTTGTTGGGTTTTGAGCATTCTAACACTCCTAAGTGTACATGCAACCCTAGAAAACCTTGGATCTATGTTTGTCTAAAATACATGCAACATTCTTTTTTCCAAGGTTCATAATCCTATCTAGCATACATGGGGAACTTCTAAACATAAAAGTTAGCTAGAGTTACATAACTTGTAATTGATTTGATTCCTTGAAAACCTTGAGAGCCTAGCACCCCAAGTGTGATGCCTCAAATGTCTCACACAACACCAAATGCACTTGGAATAAACCTTGAGAGAGAATGTCACACTTAGAAATCGGCTTGCCCTCAATCTTGCTTGTAGTGCCGATTTTGGTGAGCTTCATATCCTTTATATAGTGTGTTACAATTAGGGTTACACCATGTAAACCCAAACGTAACATGGCTCTACATTTCCATGACCCATGGGTTTGTAACTCCCATGGAGCATCCTATGGACCTTAGCCCAACTTGATAATCCATGGAGCCTTTAGCCCACTATATAAGTTATGGATGATTTACATAATCAGCCCATATATTTAATTAGTCATCTTTTGATCACTTAATTAGACCTAAATTAATTCTTGATCAATACTAATTAAATAATATTATTAATATATTAGAACTTATAATATATTAATAAACCATAAGTGTTATTTCTCTCATTTTAGTTTATCCAAATGCATGATGCCATGCAACCCAAATGGACCATGCTGGGTCGGGTCAAGTACAACCCAGAAATAGTTATGAACTTAGACACCTAATCCAACAGTCTCCCACTTGTATAAGTCTAATAACTATAACTGCAAGTATAACTTCAGGAACCGATCAGCAATCGTAGCTCTTTTCAAGGTCTCACGGAACTGAGATGATGATGATACTCCATTTAAGATAAGTGATCATATAATCCTCTGTTCTAGATATCAGCCGGACAAATACATGGAACAATGTCTTACTTATTGTCCAACAGTTTGTTTCCCGATTTCCGATTTGTTTGACATTGAACTTAAGTGAACAGATCAACTTAGTTCTGACCGGGCCCGGTACATAGGTCAAAACAAAACCATCGAGGGGCCCAGATATCGCTTCTAATCCAATAAGGAACAGATAAACTTCGACTTATATGCTTGTTCTACTACTTGTTGAAATCATACACAAAGACACGTTTTATAACATCGAGTTACCAATGCGTTTTCGTACGATCAATATATAACCAATTCATAGGCAACAAGTCATATCTCTAGGTTTGAATACTTATATGATATTACCGTCTCACGATCACTCGAGATAAAATTCCATGAAGTGATACCAGTGAGCGTGGGTTGAATCCAATACTCAGAACTTATGAGCACTCAGAGTGTTGTAGCACCACTTTGTCCAACATCTTAGACCTCTACAATCTAACCCATGACAGTCTTGATTCATATCTACTTCCAACATATGACCGATTGTGGATGGTTTGAATAACTTAGTCATTTAGGAAGAGCGACTTAGTTATTCTGGAAGTCAAAACATGCAAAGTGAAACACAATAATAATCGAATCAACTATGGTCTCAGAACTTATGAATATAAATAAAAACACCTCTTATTTATCACCATATTGATTACACATTATTCATTATATACTGTTTCAAACTATCAACTTTATACTTGAATTAAAACAATAGTTGTCCCATGCTCCGAGCATGTACACTATGTTTTCTAAACACTAGTCATGCCATACACCAAGTATGCACACTATGTTTGTCTAAACATTAGTTATGCAATACATCAAGTATGCACACTAAGTTTGTTTATGATCTTTACTCTGTGAAATAGATCGACTGAACATACTTCCAATGATTCTCATTTCACAATCCCAAATCCAAACTGCAAATGCACGAATCCCAGATTCCTAGCATTTACTTAAATCTGTTAGATTCTAAACTTATATGCAGTGGTCCTCTTGTAATGATTATGCACAAAGTCACAAAGACTTGTCAACAGACATTATAGAGTATTCCAATGGAGATCAATTCCATGGAAACGAAGTCTCATATTCAAAGTTCATTGCTTTGAACATCCTTCTTACATTAAGTTTCCTAATCTTACACAGATTTAATGAATAGCTTCCACCTTTGGAACATTTCCATATTCCCTTTTTGACTATTACTCCTGAACAAGAGTTGCCTCTTTTCAGAATATGTCAATATGGTCCTTCCAAAATTAACACTATACTTCCAACTGTCCCTGAGCAACCAATCTTTGGTAAACCTTAGATTGTCCTCAACAATTGCTTAATCAAATTAGTCATATCTAGTTCTAGTACTTTTTCCTTCTTAATGCCCTGGGCATTTGGAAAAATTTAGAACAGATGAATATTATAGCACATGCAATCGATCCTATATCTGAAGCATATGGGACACGATTCATAAAGACATGATACTAGACCAGTCTTTTTCTATAATATTTCAATTTCTATTTGCCAAGTTCTCATAATTCAGATTATGAAGAGGGATGCCGTAATCATAATCGAATTTTAGAACGCAAATAATGGACCCATATATAGAATTTCCTTATGTTGAGCCATTCCAACATGAAATTCATATATATATATATATATATCCTTGACTAAATATGATTAAAACCTCAATCTAAGCTTTTAGAATTGAAGTGAAGTATAATTTTCTCTCCCTTAATTATAGCAAAACAACTTTTCCCAATTAAAACCTTTTGTTTTTCTATAATTAACATTGCTAACTTGCAACACTTATCATAATTATCATGCTCCCACTTGCATGATGATTATTAGCATAATACTTATGCTCCCACTAGCTTCGACATGTACTCAGAAATCAGCTGGACTTCTAGAAATCAATACTTTATTGACCTTCTTACCAAAGTTCACATTTCTGATACGAGATGCTTTTGATAAAACTTTATCAAAATCATACACCTTTCCTTAGGTAGCACATATGTGTGTCTAAACACTTTAAGAACTATGAAAAGGGATGTCGTAATCATAGTCTCAAATGTTTAGATCTTTGCCATTTCTCACAAGTCCATGTTAGTGTGCCGGTTAACCACACACGCTCTACTAACGACTTTGAGAATGCAAATATCACAACTGTTATCTACTTAAAATCTACTTAGTAAAGCGTTTCCTTACCATCATTTTCATGAATCAGAGAGAACCCTTATGACACTTAGATTTTTCAGGTGTATGTGTTCCTATCCATGTGAATTTGTCAAAACCACAATCACAAGACAAGGTTAGCGACAAATCTAAACATTTATGGATTGAACTTGTGAAGTCTTAACTTCTTACCACCTGACAGCACAAGGGCCTGCCATAGCTTCCAAGTTGTTATGCAACCAATTGAGAACTCTGAGAACTCATATGCAAAACCAACTTTAACTGGAACGGGCACAGAGATAAGAATATGACAACACGATAGGTTAAACCTCAAGTCGTGTGCTAGTGATAAACTATAGGTTTTCCTTCTTGATTAGATCTAGAAGCCTTTTTCCAAGATCTTTAAGACTCCCACTTTCCTCTTGACATATAAGACTCACTTGCCAAATATTCAAGAGATAGTGCGGATTTGTTATCAAGAGAAACACTTCGCACAATTGGCCTTAGTTGGTCTTTGTTTTATCCAAAACATCACAACTTACCAATTTCAAATGTACATGAGTAGGACACTGTTACTCTTACATTTGACAAGTGTTATAAACCTTTCTTTAAGATATGTCACTCAACTTACAGTCTTGGAGTATGACTCTAAGACTTGTTTTGGAATGAAGTATGACTCATCTTCTTGATTCAACAATTTCCGCAATTCTTGATTCCTCTTCTTAGCCATAGGAATGCTCTAAGATGTCCTTAGAGGATCAATTGTGACATGGTTTCTTAATCATTAAGATGATCACAAAACATGATACTAAAGTACTCTCCCATCTTTCCAGATTTGAGAAACTTTTATCCTTCTGCCTAATTTGATTATTCTCATTCGTTCTGCCATACATCGAAGTTTTTCCAATGTTTCAGAATTATACTTAACTTGTAAGTATAACCATTTTTACTAAACCTTTGTAAATCATGACGAATAGTCTTATCAATCTTTTGTGGTGGACTTGACTAGTGCACAAGAATGTGTACTCGATCCCTTAGTCCTTCACTTGACTCACATATACATGTGAAAAAGGAATTAGTCTTAATTTTCCAAAGCTGAAAGTTCTCACTCATCATACTATACGACTTGCATGATTCCAAGTTTCGGTCCAATTGAAACTTGGTTGATGAGAATCTTTCCTTATTTGGTAAATTTAGACACTACCACAAATGAAAGAATCAAATTCATATTTCCATTATTGCTAGAACCATACAAACATCAATTTTCCATAAATGCCATTGCAAGGAGATATAAAATAAAGCAAAATTTTATTTATTTATCAAATGCGGAAAAAAAAAACTTTCCTTACAATGCAACTTTAAATGGAAACTATGATATTACATATTTCCTAGCAATTTATCATAAATTTATAAGTAGTAGCTCAAGAATCCGATCTTCAGACCATGCGATTGAAATCCATTTTCGCAATCAGATTCAGCATACCTTTCCTTTAAGTTTCCTTCCCTTTGCTTGATCCTGCCAAACACAAAAAAAAAATGTAACCGAGTCACATTTTGTATTAAGAATCATCAATAAGGAACTTAATAGAGTTAGATAGTGGACTTACCTGAAGTAGAGTCAAATCTTCTTGATTTTTTCTTCTCTCTTAGATCTTTCAGGTAGTTAGGGCAGTTTCGCAACCAATGCCCCTTCTCTTGACAATGAGAACATATGGACTCTTTGGGGATGGTACATCGGACTATCACAAACTTATCTTTTTCCTTTACCTTTTGGTCAATCGGGTTGACCAAGGTCGATCCCTTTCCATTGGGAAGAGAAAGTTTTTCTGGACTTCCAATGTTACCATTATCAATGTCCATGGAAGTTTGAGAAATAGACCTTCCACCCATATTTGCTTGACTTTTGCGCCAAATCATTGTTGATTCAGCAGCAACAAGCAAATAAGAAAGATCTATTAGGGTCATGTCGTGATCTGTCATATAGTAGTCATTAATAAACTCACTATACGACTCAGGAAGTGACTGAAGAACCCAGTCAATAGCAAACTTCCTTGAAATAACAGCACCCAACATTCTCAACCTGTCAATGTGTGACTTCATTCTTAAGACATGAGTGCACACAGGTCTTCCATCTTTATGTTTCATTTCTAGTAGAGCTTGAGTGACCTTAAACCTTTCAAGTCTTCGGGCTTGTGGGTTAGGGAGAATAAATGGAGGAGGTGGAGGTAGAGAAATATGATTTCCATGAGATTTGGGAAGATCACAGTTGTCTAAACCAGACATCTGCAATGGGAGATATTCAAGTTAGTTGATTTTAAATCCTTACTATAACACCCAATATGAAATATTAAGGCTAGGACCCAACACAATATTTTATAACTTAGAAGAGGGATCCCGTAATCCAAGCTATAAAATATTTGAAGGTAGGTGAATGACGATTCACCAATTTCCACCATGAAAAATGAAATAAATTATTAGGTTTTAATTGGATTTGAAACTCCTAGATCTTTTTAGATTCATTGAACTTTCAATGGCATGTTTCAATCTCGAGTGTGCCCTTCATGTTTTGTGACTGGGATACCGAGGATCACAAAACAAGGTGTGAAGTAACCATGTAAATTACTTGGTACTCTTAATGTTTTTTCACCTAATCGATGTGTCGGTTAACCACACGCGCTCCACCGACCTATGAAAAACCTTAAGTCACCCTTTTCCTACCTTGTTAAGTCCAAGTTAGTGTGCCGGTTAACCACACACGCTCTACTAACCGACTTAAGCAAAGTGCAAAGTGTAATTTCATGGGTTAGCACCTTATTCACTTTTTCCTAAAGTAACTAAGATTGGGAATTATAAAACATTTAGTTACTTTATATTCATCATTAATACTTTTAATGAGGGGAGAATTCTAGTCCTTGTCCTACCCGTTCGGCTAACGACCCTCCACCAATCAAGGAAGCGGTGGGTGAGAATGGACACCCATTAAGCTGCCATTTTATAGGCAACAACCTTATACCCCCTTATAGACCGGCTTCGTGAATGACGCCTACTAACGGTAAAACGACTTAATCTTATACATATATAATTATTATTAAACTTGTAATATTATAAAGTATAAGGGTTGAATTTTAACTTTTAAAATTCTAGGGGTTGGAACTAAAGTTTTTAAAGTGACTTTACATGTTCCAAAACTTGAGGGCAAGTTTTGTAACTTTACAAAACCTTTCATCTTTCATAACTTATGAGTTAATGGTTTAATAAAATGAGTGACTTTTCATTTTTTATAACCTATGTGTTTCTTTAATGGACTTTAAAATAATGACTTTTGGTAATCCATAACTTGAGGACAAGTTATGGACTCCATTAAAACACATAAAGACTATGAATTAAGCATTAAACAAGTAATTCCTATGATCTATCAAGAAATCATAAGAACATGAATAGTCATATCAAAATTTCAAGAACATATGAACACATATAATCATATAATTTTGATATTAGCCATTGTAAATGGAATAGAACAACCATTACACCATCAAAAACAAATTTTAAAATATCAAAACAGTTTAGGGTAATGTTTCTAGTCCATTTCCAGCAGCAAAAGTTGAAAATCTGCACCCTGGGGCTCCTACTCGTCGAGTGCAAGAAACTACTCGATGAGTAGGATGAGATTATGCTTGGACTCGTCGAGTCCCTTGTGCAGACAACAAGAAATTCGACCTTTTTCACTATTTTGCATCAAGTATCAACAAACAAGCCTAGGATCTGATACCATTGTTGGGTTTTGAGCATTCTAACACTCCTAAGTGTACATGCAACCCTAGAAAACCTTGGATCTATGTTTATCTAAAATACATGCAAAATACTTTTTTCCAAGGTTCATAATCCTATCTAGCATACGTGGGGAACTTCTAAACATAAAAGTTAGCTAGAGTTACATACCTTGTAATTGATTTGATTCCTTGAAAACCTTGAGAGCCTAGCACCCCAAGTGTGATACCTCAAATGTCTCACACAACACAAAATTCACTTGGAATAAACCTTGAGAGAGAATGTCACACTTAGAAATCGGCTTGCCCTCAATCTTGCTTCTAGTGCCGATTTTGGTGAGCTTCATATCCTTTATATAGTGTGTTACAATTAGCGTTACACCATGTAAACCCTAATGTAACATGGCTCTTCATTTCCATGACCCATGGGTTTGTAACTCCCATGGAGCATCCTATGGACCTTAGCCCAACTTGATAATCCATGGAGCCTTTAGCCCACTATATAAGTTATGGATGATTTACATAATCAACCCATATATTTAATTAGTCATCTTTTGATCACTTAATTAACCCTATATTAATTCTTGATCAATACTAATTAAATAATATTATTAATATATTAGAACTTATAATATATTAATAAACCATAAGTGTTATTTCTCTCATTTTAGTTTATCCAAATGCATGATGCCATGCAACCCAAATGGACCATGCCAGGTCGGGTCAAGTACAACCCAGAAATAGTTATGAACTTAGACACCTAATCCAACCGTTTATTCACCATGTACGTTCTCGAGACTCTATAAATAGATTTCTCTTATTCTGAATGAAATACATCTCTTATCTCTCATTTTACATCTCTATTCTCTATTATTGTCTCTATTCTTACCTTCAAAGATCTTTCTGAACTTATACTCATATTAAGATCAAACTCTCCTTCGGAGCAAGTCTTCGTGACTTCATTCACCTTAAGCTAATCACATACACTGACTCGGTTTGAATGCAAATGTAACATACACGTTCAGTTATCGTGTTATGTAATTTTAAAAGTGAATAATATAATGAAATATTATATGAATTTGAACGTTGAGTTCTAACAGATAGTTTTTACTAGAAATGAAGTAAAACTATGTTTAGAATCACTCGGAAAATATTGGAAGTCTTATGAGATTCCAATCTACAGTCAAATATTGAAATTTAACGAATATATAAAATTTGAAAGAAGTAAAATTTTATTATTGAAAGTTGTAGATAATTTCGTTAGAAACATTTAGGCGAAAACCTCGTCGAAATCCGAGTTATAACGAAGAAGTTATGACTATTTGAAGTTTCGCGACAAAACCGACACGACGTCGTATGATGTAAAAAGTGAGTTTTCGATAAACTACTTTTTGGCTTTAGTGATTTAAATGAAAGTTGTAGTATTCGTTAAACCGAGAATTTCCATAAAAAGAACGTCCAAATCTGACTTCGTATGAGGAAGTTATGATTTTTATAAGATTCGATATAACAGTAGACAGCTAAAAACTCGAAATAAAGACCGAATGATTTTTAGCCGACACAACCTAAACAAGAATCGAAGATCTCGTCGATTGTAGTTCAACGGTAAAAAGACAGACGAAAACGGACATCGGATGAAGAAGTTATGAATTTTTAACGGACATTTCCTGTCCCGGCCTGTTAAAAAATATAACTTTAAAAATAAATTCAAAATTAGCCGACGGAGTCTAAACGAAAGTTGTAGAGTATCATCTCACCTATGCGTGGATATAAAGAACGTCAAAAAAGAAGCTCGTATGAAAAAGATACAAATTTTTGAAGTTTGGAAATTCGTAGTACGCCCAGCGTACTCGTGTTCACGGTCCAAGATTGGCCACGTCGCCCAAACCCTCGCATACGACACGTATCATACGGAGTGGACACATCCGGAGCCACGTATTATAGTACGCCCAGCGTACTCGGTGTACGCCCAGCGTACTGAGCCGCAACGCGTACGCCCAGCATACGAGAATTACGCCCCTCGTAATGCTGAGGTTTCAGCGCCTATAAATAGAAACCGATGGCTGTCGTATTTTTGTTTAGAATTCTCTCATTTTACGCCCTTTACTCTCTCTTAATTTACTCTAAAACCCCCTGAAGTCCTGGTATCATCCCTGACACCCGAAGCAAGTCCCGACGCTCCGAAGTTCCCGTGAAAATCATATTTGCAAGTCGAAACTCTGCCCGCGCAAGGCCCGGTTTTCAGCTAAAATCTCCGGTTTCGTCACAGAAAGTCATATTTAAAGTCGAATATATGAACATTTGTATGCTATGTGTTATATGTTCAATGTGTTTTCCCGTGTTGTTATGATAATGAGCAATACCTTAGACCATGAAGTGTATGACATAAGCATCACTTGGGTACAGGTATATAGCCTTTGGCCTTGAAGTGTATGACATAAGCATCACTTTGGCATTGGCAGAATGCTTAGATAGGGCTGAAAGCCTGTGTATTCTAGCAAAATGTTTATTCAGAAATTGGTTATTTTTCCATGTCATATGGGCAAAAGTCTTATTGATGTATATCAAGTATTGAAATTGTTATGTCTCATTGATTGTAAATCTTTGAATCAGATTATTCGTTGATATGGAAAGCATGTCATATGATACTCATCTGCCTTTGTTGTTCTTTGTCCCTCTTTGATTTTTTCATATTGATATGTATATGACATAGCGTAATATTGTATCTATTATTGAACTCACTAAGCGTCACCGCTTACCCCTCTCAGTGTTTAACAAGTGCAGGTAATAAGCATCCAGTATAGTCATATACTGTTGGAAGATTTAGAATAGTTTATACTATTATTTTTGTACTTGGGTTTACGTTTGTATAAAAGCTTAAATATCCTGGGTAGTTATGTAATATACTAAAACTTAGTCGGTTTGTATCCAGTCTTTTGTAATCAAATTATCAATGTAAAATATTATTTTTGAATATGCATGGAGCATGTTTTGGAGTAATAATGTTTACAGTATGAAAGTTTGGGTTCTTTCAGCAAACCTTGTTAAGAATCAGCTTAGTGTTTACTTGATATATAACTTGTTGTCATTTACATTTCCTTTACTTTTCGCACTGAAATTTCCGCAACTAACATCTCTAACAATCCTAACTTCTTATTATTGTTGACCCTTATGATCGTTTGAGATTAACTTCATTCCGCAATATATAACTTGTATTAACGTTTGTTCAAGTGTTTCTCAAAAGTTTTTCTGTCAACACATAGAAGTGGTCTGATTTCGTGATTTCGTGATTTTGGAAAGTGATTGCAATCACGATCCAAGAAATATTGTAACATCCCAAATTTTCAAGAACAAATTTATCATTTTGATATAACGATTTAGATAAAACATTTATAGGAAACATCATCGAGTCATATCATTTCATAAAACCATAGTCACATGTCTCATAATGCGGAAATCTTGTGGATGTGTGTGATGCGCTGCTACCGTACCGACTCCTTCCCCTTCGATGAAGAGGTACTTCAAAACAAAACTGAAAATTGTAAGCACAAAACTTAGTGAGTTCCCCCATCATACCACATACCATACAAAACACATACTGTCTAACATATCTGGGTACTGGCTACCCCTTCGGTCTCTTTCAACCGGTAACTTGCCTAGCATATCAGGGTGCTGGCCTACCCCTTCGGTCCTGTCGACCGGTACCTAGCCTAGAATATCAGGGTGCTGGCCTACCTCTTCGGTCCTGTCGACCGGTACCGGGGACTATTTCACCCCCTACTTCTACCACAGAGCATCCTAGTGCATAACATATAAATCATATATTGCCTAGCTTATTCGGGTGCTGACATACCCCTTCGGCCCTATCGACCGGTACTAGGGTCTATCCTACCCATTCTACCACTATCACATATCATCATAGCATATTAATACATAACCATAACATACCACATAATTATCACAAAGACAATCATCTAACAAACGTCTCCTACTAGTGGGCCGGCAATGTGGCCTTAGACCCACTTCTACTGGTAGGTAACTCACCTCGATGTCGTGCAGTAACTGAACTGTCCTCGGTGCTGGGATCAACTCTCCTAAAATCCTACACATAACAACCTTCCTTAATTACAATTTCATACTCGTAACCCTTTCAAGGGTCAACTCAGGTCAAAGTCAACTTTTGGTCAAAGTCAACATCTGGTTGACTCAACTCGCCGAGTTTGTCCACCAACTCGTCGAGTTCCATGATCCACAAAATACTGGAACTTCGATCTTGCTCGTCGAGTCTTTCAAGAACTCGTCGAGTTCTCCTTCATACAGAATCTGGACCTTTTGCTCATGACTCGCCGAATTCATCCTTGAACTCGTCGATTCCTGCTTCATATCAGTTGGGACGTTTAGCCCTTGACTCGCCGAGTTCTTCCTTGAACTCGTCGAGTTATTCTTCATAACAGTCGGGACATTGCCTTGAACCCGCCGAGTTCATCCTTGAACTCGTCGAGTTCTTTGATCTTCAAGTCTATATTCACGTCCATCTTGTTGAGTCCTCTTCTAGGCTCAACCAGATTGCTCAGAAACGGAAAAGGTTGGGGAACCATGACCCGACTCGCCGAGTCCTATGAACGAATCGTCGAGTCCCCCAAAGTCCAAGTCCATATAGTCGATTTCAGTCGGTATTATTACATCCAAACCATAGATCTGACCTCCTAGGGTCGATGTAACACGTAAAGTTACAAGCTTTACATGCATGCATGGGCGTTATGAAGCTAGAACACCGAAACTAAGCCATAAAGAAGTCCTAATACATGGGATAGGGCCATAGCTCAATAAAGGTGGCAACTTTGTGCTTCCTGAGCTCAAATGTTCCCAGATCTGAAGTCATCACTCTAATATATACTCAAATCCTGAGAGTGAGTTAGAAATGTCCCAAAAATGACAAGATACAAGCCCTAAAGAATATCTAAGTGATGGAAAGCGAAGGTTGAAGCTTTTTACCTCAAACAAACTGGAAATGCAACCAAAACCCTAGATCTACTGCCTTCTACTTGGACCTCCAATCCTTTCCTTCATTCTCCAAGCTTTAAATCACTAAGATGGCATAAAATAGCTCAAGAACACTCACAAACTGATTAGGGTTTCGAGAATAGGGTCTGAGGGTGATGGAGGCTGGAGTGGAGGCCATATAAGGTGTTTAAATAGGGTGCAAACCCTAAAATTTAGGGTTTCATTCAGACAGATCTACTCGTCGAGTCAAGGCTTCCGACTCGTCGAGTAGACTCTTCCACCCGCGTCCAAGATTCGCCCCTACTCGATGAGTTTGGGTCCACCAACTCGTCGAGTCCCAGTATAAAAATGTAAAACTCATATTAAAAATACGTAACGGGAACCGGGCGCTACAAATATCCAACTATTTTGATATTCTTAAGACCTAAAGTTCTAATGTGTGTGTGTATATATATATATATATATATATATATATATATATATATATATATATATACACACACATATAAAGTAGATGTGTGCCCACATAAAGCGATGGCTATAAATAGCATGTTATCAAATATACTTGGATATTCACATGTGATTAAAGAGTGTTATTCACATGTGACTGAATTATTTACATGTGATTAAAGCATGTTATCAATTTTTTTCGATTCCATAATTTTTTTCGTTTGAACATCCCCCCCCCCCCCCCCACACACACACAGATATATATATATATATATATATATATATATATATATATATATATATATATATATATATATATATATATATATATATATATATCAGGCTAGGTTATAATGTGGATGTACAACTATTGTGCGGACATGTGGACAATGCTATTCTATAAGAATTACTAAGAGAATAGGTTGTTTGCTAATGTGAATACGTTCAACCTTACACAACTATCGTCATTTTCATGCATTGTCACTAATTCTTAGTCATTTTTGTTCTCACACATTGTTTTTTTACTCATTTTCATTCTTACATAATACGACTCTATAAAATTCTAACAGAATGAGAATAATAAAAAAAAAGTCAATAATAACCTTATAGACTATTTAATTAGTGAGAATGTGTGATAATGACAGTAGTTATGTAAGATTGAACGTATTCACATTAGTAAACAACATATTTTCTTTATCATTCTCACAGAATAACATTGTCCACACGTCCGCACAATAGATATTAATCCACATTTGTATCTAGCTCTCTCTCTCTCTCTCTCTCTCTCTATATATATATATATATATATATATATATATATATATATATATAGAGAGAGAGAGAGAGAGAGAGAGAGATGTGTGTGTGTCATAATATATTACTTAAATCCTTATTTGCCAAACAACAAAAATAATTTATGGAATTGTTTCAAAGTTAATCATGTATGACAAGCTTGAATTGGATACATAAACATTAATTTAAAATTATGATATTTAGAAAGTGTTCGATTAACTAGGTTTTTGCTTTGTACTAACATGTGTTTTTCAAATAGAAATATTAAAATTATAATTCATTTTAGTTAACCAATTTTCTTACATATTGAATATTTTTTAATTAACAATATGCCTAAAATATCATATGGCGACTACTAATTAGACAATGTATTTATTCCTTTATTTTTACCATTTTTAATGAATTTTTATTATTGTTTATTTATTAGGATATGAATTAATCACAATAAAATTCACACATGTTATTTCATTCTCAAAATCAAAGTATCAAATTAGCAACATTAAACCAAGTGAACTACCTAAAATTTGATATCGATGTATATTTTATTATACCGACTCTTGTTATTTTAACAAACCAAATTATCGTTTTTCTTATCTGTTAAGGCATAATGATAAAGATTATAAATAGCAAGTTTTATTAGTATCAAGTAAATACCATAAGCTAAAATAGTCTTTTAAGTTATAATAGTTTGTTCATAAAAAATTTAGTTGGAGTCTGAAATTTTTTAGTGCAAATAAACAATTTTATTTATTATTATAGTTCAATAATTTTAAAAGAATATTTAAACTTTGTAGAGTAAATTACACGAATGGTCCCTACGGTTTAGGTCAATTTACGTGTTTGGTCCCTAACTTATTTTTTTAACTCGGAAGGTTCCTATAGTTTAGGTTTGTTTCGAGCTTGGTCCCTAGTCAACATAAAAAGACTTATTTGCCCTTATTCATTTATTTTATCTTTTTTTACATTATTAATTATTAAAAATATTAATAAATATGTTGAAAAAATGAGTTAAATATTTTGGTTCTTTAATCTAAAAAACCAAACCATCCAGCCCCTCCTTCCCTTCATTGTGTTCTATCACGGTAAACCACCTCTGATTACCGTCACCACTAACCTCCGACTACCACCATCACTACCTTTGTAATTGGAAAAACACCACCGACGTTAAAGTCCAAGAAAAAAAATGCTAACCCAAAAAACTATTCACGAGATCAAAGTTATTCAAGAAATCAAATCCGAAAACCCAGTCAAAAGAATCAAATCTAGAAATCAAACACTATATAAACAAACACACACTTACACATAGACGCAAAAAAACCTGATGAAACTTCGATTTCTTTTGATTTGAAGCCTAATCAGTCACAAATAGTCATAGTTTCTTCTGATTTGAAGCCCAACTGATTAGACTTAGAATCGATTTCGTATAACAGTAATAGGAGCATGAACATCGCATGTTCTTTAGGTTTTTCAGCTATTTTGAACACTAATCGACCACGATGGTTTAATGGGGCGTAATGGCAGGGAGAAAACGAACGGGATGGAGCTGGGGGTTTGGTCAGAAACAACCAAGGAAACCTCGAGATCTAAGATTTGTTCGTTGGACGTCGGGTTCCAGGAATCGTTAGTTGAATAGGTTGTCGGACGCCAGGTCCCGCAGAGTATATTAATTACTTCTTCTTGTTGGCGTCGGTACCATGGGAGATGTGATTATCGCTTGAAAGACGAACCTGTTTCTGAAATAGGTCGACAAAGTGGGTTGTGGTCATCGTCGGGCGGGTTGTCGATTCCGAGGAAGATTGTGTCGACGATTGAGAGGAGAAGAGATGGCTTAGTTTGAGAGGGAGAGAGTCGATCTGTTGGGGGGTAAAGGGGAAGGAGGGCGGTCGATGGGTATTTTTCTTTTTGTTTTAATTTAAAAATGATAAATAATATAATAGAAAATAAAAATAATATTAAGGGTAGATCAGTCTTTTTATGTTGACTAGGGACCAAGTTCAAAACAAAACTAAACTACAGGGACCTTTCGAGTTAAAAAAAGAAGTTAGGGACCAAATATCTAAATTATCTCAAACCATAGGGACCATTCGTGTAATTTACTCAACTTTGTAATATTTTAAAAATCGTAATGGAATTAACCAATTTTTAGATTACGATATTTTGAATTGTAGTTGGTTAAAGATTTAAAAGAAAGTTAAAATGTTATAATATTAAAACAATAAATCATTGCAATTAACATACATTTTAGTTATTTTACTTGACTATATTAAATCTGTCTTATTCTTACCATCATCATATCACAATTTATTATTATTTATTTATTATGATTTGAAATTAAAATTTTTTAATTATATGGAACATTCCAATTCCAAAAGCTATAGTAAAAATTTTTATTTTCAAAAAGGAGATAAATCATTTTTTCCATAGAACATTAATGTGCACGATTTGTACTTACTAGTTTTTAATTTATAAAACTAACAAACTTAACTAAACTAAAACGCATTTAAACAATGTACCTAGTCGAATTATAGAACAGTAAAGTAAGTTGGGATCGATCACAGAAAACAGTGTTTCCATTAATAAAATAAGTACTAAAAGTTAAACTAAGAAAAACAACTAAATTTGGAGGTTTTATTATTATTATTATTATATAAGTTCATATTAACTTAATTACTCAAACAGCTAAAACTAAAGAAAGCAAATAACGAAAGACGATTGTAAATCAAGATAACTAAAACACTTTCATTTAGCTTTGAATCATCCTTTTTTTATGATTAGTTTCATGACATGGATTATCTTTGGTTGGTTACCAATATAAATATTATTAGAAGTCTTTGTCCAATCTCCTAACGTTTTCACCAATTTTATGAACTAATATGCAATGGTCTTACACAAGTGGACACTAAATTGATTATTAATATTTTTGGGCTATGTGTGATAAATCTATGATTAATTATCTATGATATAGAAAAATAACTAAAACATGAATTATGATCTAATTATGTTCTCTAGCACAGTTAAAACAATTAACTTTATTACCTAACTAGGATTTGGCCAATCACTGGCTCTAGCAATTTAAAATTTATAAACAACTAGGTAACAAATCAATGCAATCAAAATGATCATTCAACTACACGAAATTTGGAAATCTAAGCAACAAAGATTGAGACTTTTAAAATACTAGGCATTGATATATCAAACACCTGCAAAACCAACTTCAATTAATCCACAAAAAGAGAAACTAACACATAGTATTATGGTTCATCATTACTAAATGAAAGTCTAAGGATTTAGCTCATGATTACATAAAATAAACACACAATCACTTAGGAAACTAAGCTAGACATGATTAAATCTAGGCAAATCGAATGAATGATGTGAAATTCTTGCTCCATTCTCTTAATCTCTTGAGCTCTAATCTTCTTCTGCCTTCCAAGGATTCTTAAAAGGTTATTTGTTTTTCAATCTCAGCTCTCTACTCTAGTCTTCTGATTTCGATTATAAGATCGATATATATACTTTCCAAAATTTGGTCTCCACAACGTGGAAAAAAGGAGCCACGTCGTGGGAGTCATGTTAATCTCGTATGCGCATATAATCTGTGCTTCGCCGCAGAAAATTCTCGAACTGACATGTGGTCACGTCGTGATAAGTATTATGTCAAGTCGTGAGAATGGTTTTTACTGGGATTCGAGAATATTTTTTATGCCACACCATGGGAATGAAATGTCCATATCGTGGTGACTTCTATTTGCTCGATTTCTTCTTCTTTCTTCTCTCAATTTCAGCTCCAGTCCTTCAAGTATTCAACTTTTGTCAATTTCAGCTCCTTTTCCTTGAGAATGTCCTTTATGGCTGTAAAATAGAATTCAAACATTATAAGTACCAAATATCTTTGTATTTTACCAAATTATAGTCTAAATGTTTTAAAATAAATCATAAATAAGTGTATAAATATGAAAATATCAAAATACCTCACACCTACCTTTTGTTTGCCCTCAAGCAAAATTATTTTAATATATCACATAGAACCTTACGCACTAATATCATACAAAAAATCTGAATTGAAATAGCTAATTAAGCATCACTTCAATGCATGTGTTTGTGTCTAAATTATCCAAATACTTCCCAAGACCTTAATACTTACGATCCTCATAAACGTGTCCCATTTATTTCTAACGACATTAATTTTATGCATTCATCCGTATACATCCCCAAAAAACTTTCTTAACCTCAAGGTAGTTTTTGGCTAAGTTCCCAAGCAATCATATGGTAAAATAACTTAGAAATAAAATTACAACTTTGAATACTAGCCTTTGGCTTTTGGCAATTTTTCCTTATTCTTTACTTTCTTCATCTTGTGATATTTGTAACTTTGAACTTTTCTTCATGCTTTGTAAGCTCTTATTCACTCGACAAACTTTTGTAACATTTTTTATCTATTTTTTATTTTATTTTTTTTTCAACTCACTTTTTTTTCACTCAAAACTAAAAACCTAAAAGAAAACATATGCTAAAGTAAGGGAACTTAACTTCAACCCTTACTGGTTAAAGGTATTAGTCTAAAGTGCAATGAATACATATGCTTTCCTGAATACATTACAAGTACAAGATGATAAACTTTTATGTCCCTTAAACTACACAAGGTTGCGTTTTTTTCTCATGATTTCACTAACACTGGGAAGCCACAAATACACTATAACATATTTGCTCAACTAAATCTTAGAATTCGCATCGAATCATCCCGCATAACACTAGCAATGTAAAAGTCCAAATTTCCAATAAATTTTTTCATTTTTACATAACCAAATCATTTCCTTAAGATATAAAATTCCAATCACATTCGTTTTCAAAATCCATAACATCAGATAAATTATTCATAATATCAGAGTGTCCCAAATAAAACGCCAGAGAGTGCATGCCGCACCATCACGTTGGGCTCTTACACTTAGATCCTGAAGTACCTGAAACATCCAAAGAACTATATGCTAATGCTTAGTGAGTTCCCCAAAGCATACCCCACATAATCCACATAGTCACATAAACTATATTAGTTATATCAACTACATATCCCACATAAGTCATGCATACAAACATATAAGGATGCCCTGGAAACCCTCCAGGGTCTTACTCTGGGTGCCATGGGAACCCCCACATGGTCTTAGCCCAAGGATTCCATGGAAACCCTCCAAGGTCTTACACCCAAATGACTTGGGAACCCCCCGAGGTCTTTACTAAGGATGCCATGGAAACCCTCCAAGGTCTTACACCCAATTGCCTCGGGAGCCCCCAGGGTCTTTACTAAGGATGCCATGGAAACCCTCCAAGGTCTTACACCCAAGTGCCTCGGGAACCCCCCGAGGTCTTTCTTGCAAGTATCACATATACAACTCGCATACCACATACCACATAATCAACTAGCATATCACAAAGCAAATAATAGGTCGGCCTTGGTGCCTTCGACCCATTGGTATGGTGAGGAGACTCACATCTCAAGGAATGTTGAACTGGTAAGATCAAATCCCAACTCACAGCTCCAAACTCAACTGCCTATAACCACCATGCGAGTAACTTCATCAAATTCCCAAAATACCAAAGATACCCTTAAAGTCAAACTTGGTCGACCATGGTCAAAGTCAAAGTCAACAGTCAAGGTCAACAGCCCATGTTGACCCAACTCATCGAGGTCGCTTTCTGACTCGTTGAGTTCCTTTAGTTCTCAGAAAACCAGGAAAAACCCTAGTCAACTCGCCGAGTTGACAGGACAACTCGTCGAGTTCGCATAGTGTCCAGAGGATCGGGGAAACCGAATTCAACTCGCCGAGTTGGCAGGGCAACTCGTCGAGTTTTCTTAGTCTTAACACATTCAGCCAATTTTTCAGCGAGTCTAAAGCCCCAAATTATAGATCTGATCTCCAAGGGTGAAGATACCATGTAAAGTTGCTAACTTTACGTCCATGCATGGTATCAAGAGGCTAAAACACTAAAACAAAGCTTGTTAAGGGACCTAGAGCATGAAGGAGGGCCAAGACTTGATAGAGTTGGCAACTTTAAGTCCACAAAGGCCATGAGATGTCCAGATTTGAAGCCATATCTTCACAACATGCTCAAATCCAAGAATGGTCCCAAAATAGGCTAATAATGGCCATAAACTTTCAAGGGAAGAGATCTAGCAAAGGAATAGTTAAGGTATCGACTTTATACATTAATATAGCTGCCACAACAAGGAAATCCTCGGATCTACAGCTTCTCCCTTTAACTATGCACCACTAACCTCAACTCCTTCAAGAAAACACCAAGGAACACACTCTTTTAACTCACACACACTCAAATATGGGAGATGAGACATGATTTTGGCTTTCTCTGGACTGAGGGGACGATGAGGGAGGCTAACAATGAGGCTTAAGGCCTTTAAATAGGGTGGAAACCCTAAAAATTAAGGTTTTCATTTCCAGCGTCTACTCGTTGAGTTGGGGCTCCCCAACTCGTCGAGTTGAGTCCTTAATCCGCGTCCAAATAAATCCCTACACTACGAGTTGGAGCTCCCTAACTCGTCAAGTTCCAGCACAAAACCCTAAAATATTGAGAACTAAATAATACATGGACCAAGCGTTACAAATCTCCCCCACTTGAACTAGACTTCGTCCTCGAAGTCTGCTGATGTAAAAAGGTCCGGATAACGCTTCCTCATCTTATCCTCCGGCTCCCAGGTCCATTCAGAGCCTCTTCGGTGCTGCCATTGCACCTTAACTAGCCTCACTTCCTTGTTCTGTAGGGCATTCGTTTTCCGGTCTAAAATATCTATAGGTTTCTCCACATAATTCAGGCTCTCATCAACTTGAATATCATCCAAGGAAATGATTTCGGCCTCATCAGCTACACACTTCCGAAGTTGGGACACGTGGAAGGTGTTGTGGATCTGGCTAAGCTCGGCCGGTAGATCCAGACGGTAAGCCACCTTGCCCACCTGGGCAGATATCCAGAACAAACCAATAAATCGGGGCCATAACTTGCCCCTCTTCCGATACCTAATGACATCCTTCAATGGTGACACTTTCAGCAAAACGAAGTCCCCCACCTGGAACTTGAGATCAGAGCGACGCCGGTCAGTATAGCTCTTCTGGTGGCTCTACGTGACCCACAGCCTGTCACACACTTGTTGGATCAGCTCAGTAGTCTTAAGCACCACTTCGGTGCTTCCCATGACTCGGTGCCCAACCTCACCCCAACAAACTGGGGTCCTACACCTCTGACCATACAACATCTCAAACGGGGGTCGATAGATACTAGCATGATAACTATTGTTATATGAAAACTCTGCTAGTGGGCGGTATGTATCCCAACTCCCTCCGAAATCTAGTACGCATGCCCGAAGCATATCCTCGAGCATCCGGATCGTCCTCTCGCTCTGGCCATCTGTCTGGGGGTGGTAAGCGGTGCTGAAATGTAACTGAGTTCCCAACTCTTCGTGGAACTTCCTCCAAAACCTGGATGTAAAACGGACATCCCGGTCAGAGACCACCGACACTGGCACCCCGTGCCTGATCACCACCTCTCGCACATAAATATCTGCTAATTTCTCAGCATAGATGCTCTCCGAGATCGGAATAAAATGAGCACTCTTCGTCAACCTATCCACAATGACCCAAATAGCATCCACACTCCTTGCCATCGTCGGTAACTTCATGATGAAGTCCATGATGATCTCTTGCCATTTCCACATGGGAATGTGTAGCGACTGAACCTTGCCGTGAGGCCTCTGATGTTCGGCCTTAACCTTTCTGCAGGTCAAGCACCCCTCCACGAACCAAGCGACCTCTCGCTTCATGCAAGGCCACCAGTAGCTCAACCTCAGATCTCAGTACATCTTTGTGGCCCCCGGATGAATAGATAACTTGGCTTGTGTGCCTCCTCCAAGATCTTCTGTCTTACACCCCCGGATACCGGTACCCACACCCTACCACACTATGTCAAGAGACCCCGACCATCTCGAACAAACAAAGGAATCTGACCCCGAATCTGCTCTATCTTCCAGTTCTCTTTCTTCAAACCCTCCACCTGAGCCTCCTTGATCATATCAAACAAAGGGGAAATCACCTTCAACCTCAAACAAACATCCCCAATCGGAGCACTCACCGCCTTGCGACTCAAGGCATCGGTCACTATATTGGTCTTCCCTGGGTGGTACAAAATCTTGCAATCATAATCCTTCAGTACATCCAACCACCTCCTCTGCCGCATGTTAAGGTGATGGGTTTGGAACATATCTAAATTCCTATGTGATCATGCAACCCTAATTGCTTTGGATCTAAGTTTTTCTCTATTGAACATACAAAAAAGAACACCAAAGCAATAACCCTAGATCTAGCATATACAATTCGAATTTCACATATAAAATTAGGGTTTGATCATTACCTCTCTTGTTATATTGTAATGACAAGAAAATCCTTGAAGTCCTTGACTCTTGAATGCTTAGTGCCCCAAGTGTTGCACCTCTAATGGAGTCACAAACACCCAATGCAAAAGATGAGTAGGAGAGATGAGGAAATCGGCTATATTAGGTTTTCATAAGCATAGGGCCGAAAATTCCATATGGAGGGGTTCCTTATATATCTCTGTGCTGCTAGGGTTTCTGGAGGAAACCCTAATTCCTACTTAATGCTTAAGCAGCCCATGGACTCCTCCTTATGAGGCCTTGGACGAAATCTATAGGGCCTCCCTATAGGATTTCGTCCACTCCTAATTAAGGAGTCCAATATCCCAGTTTCATAACTATCAACGATTTGCAAAATAGCTCCTCCATTATTAATCAGTTCCTTTAATCCCAAAATTAATATCAAATTAATTTCTGATTAATTACCAATTAATAATATGATTTCCAAATAATACATTAATCTTGTAATATATTAATAAAATCATTTTTGAGTACCAATTTATTATTTCTCATAATAATTTCTACTCTCTCTCCACTTGTCATCTTGTCAAGTTGCATGAGTGAAGGCAACCCAAAAGGACCATGCTACATATCAAATCAAGTACATACCAATTATAGTTATGAGCTTAGACACTTAATCCAACAGTCTCCCACTTGGATAAGTCTAATAACTATTATTGTAAGTATAACTTCAGAATTTGACTAGCAATCGTAACTTTCAAAAGCCGCTGTCGAACTCTGATCTTATCAGCAACGCGTCCTTTAGATAAGTGATCAAATATTCCACCATCTACAAGATATCATATGGACATGAGACATGGATTATAATCATTCTCTCTGTCCAAGGTTTGTTTCCCGATTTCCGATTTATGACGACTGACAACAGACTACAATTGAACACATCAACTTAGTCCATGCTCGGCCAAGCACTTAGGGTGTCATCACTAAATCATCGAGGGGCCGACATATATCGCTTTTATCCCATTAAGGGTAAAAGGAACGGATAAACTTCGACTCATATGCTTGTACAATTTACTCGTCAAATCACACACAACAATATGTTTTATAACATCAAGTTACTGATGCATTAACGTATTATCAATGTGAAATCGACTTGCAAACAACAACTCATATGTCTCCGTTTCAAGAATATAAGATATTATCGTCTCACCATCACTCGTGATAAAATCCATGAAGTGGTTCAAATGAGCGTGGGTTTAATCCAATACTCAAATTCTTATTTCAGGAGTACTCACGAACACTGTAGCAAACATTTGATATGCCTAATCACGTAGACAATCTACAGTCAAAATCATGACAGTCTTAATTCACTACTTACTTCCAAAGTATGATCGATTGTGGATGTTTGAATAATCTTATTATTCGGGAAGTAAAACATGCGAAGTGAAACATAAGAATAACCTAATCCAATATGGTCTCAAATTTTTTAATATAACTAAAACACTTATTATTTAATCACCATATTAATTAGACCTTATTCATTGTATAACGTTTCGATTAATCAACTCAATAATTGAACTAAAACATTAGTCATGCCATGCACAAAACATGCACACTATGTTTATCCATGGTCCATTCTTTGTGAAATAGATCAATTGAACACATTTCCAATGATGCTCATTTCACAACTCCAAATCCTTAACACAAGTGTAAGAATACTAAATTCTTGCCACTACTAGAATTTGTTAGATCTAAACTTTCATGCAATGATCCTTTTGTAATGTCAAGGCACCAAAGTCACAGAGACTTTGCCAATAATATTACAAAGCATTCCACTGGAGATTGATTACAAAAACAATTCCATGGAAATGAAGTCTCACATTCAAAGAGCACTCCTTGAACATCCTTTTTGCATTAAGGTTACTAATCTTACGCACAGATTCTATAACATTCAAAGAGCACTCCTTGAACATCCTTTTTCCATATTCCCATATGACCACCAATTCTGAGCAAGAGTTACCTCTTCTCAGAACATGTCAATATGGTCCTTCCAAAATTATACTACACTTCTAACTTTCCACAAACAACCAATCTTTGGTAAACCTCAGATTGTCCTTGACAGTTGTTTAACAACTTTGGTCATATCAAGTTCTGGTCCTATTTCCCTCTTAATGCCCTAGGCATTTGGAAAATCAGAACAGGCGAATATTTCAGCATATGCAATCGATCCTATACCCGAAGCATATGGGATATGATTCATAATGTCTTATATAAAGACATGATACTTGACCAGTCTTTTGCTATAATATTTCCACATATAGAATTTCCTATGTTGAATCATTTCAACATAATATGCATATATGTCCATGACCAAGTTCTATTAAAATTTCAATCTAAACTTTTAGATTCGAAATGAAGTATTAGTACCCTCTCCTTTAAACCTTACTATAGCGAAACAACTTCCAAACTCTGCAACTTTGCAAATTTGTAACCTTTGTTTCCTACAACCAGTATTGCCTACTTGCAACACCTAGTACAATAATTATGCTCCCACTAGCATAACAATTATACTTCTGCTATCATAACAATTATGCTCCCACTACCTTTGACATGTACCTAGAAATCAGCTGGACTTCTAGAAATCAATACTTATTACAACATCCCAAAAATACAGACCAAAAAAAATTTATTTTTAATTATTAATAAAACCATAGTTATCCAAAGCACATGTCATAATATCTCAAACATCATATCAAAGTATATAAAAATATCATAGTATAAGCATCCCAGGCTGAACAAATGGTGTGTGCATTGCAATCATCCCGAGCCCTTCCCTTTGCTACCGGAAGTACCTGCAACCAAAATTGAAAACTGTAAGCACGAAGCTTAGTAAGTCTCCCCAAACTACCATATACCATACACATAACATGCAACTAGGAGATACGGGCCCCGCCCACACTCATGGAGATACGGTCCCCGCCCACACTCCGCTAACTGGGAGATACGGGCCCCGCCCACACTACGCTGATTCTGAGATATGGGCCCCGCCCACACTCATCTACCACGAGATACGGGCCCCGCCCACACTCGGCTACTAAACATACATACAAGTATCACACATACAACAAGTATAACTAATTATATCAATAAGGCATATATCCATAATCAAACTAAGCTATAAGATACGGGCCCCGCCCATACTCGCCTAACTGGGAGATACGGGCCTCACCCACACTCAGCTACTAACATAATCATACTACGGGCCGACCTTGGTGCCGTAGACCCATTCCTACTGAAGGAAACTCACCTCGCAAGGCTGACTGCTGAAAACTCGAGTGAGGAATCTCTAACTGCTGCTCCGACGACTCCCCGACTATCAATTTCATAATAAAACTTAATCATAATCTGATAATCCTTCTTAGGGTAAAATAACCATTTTACCCTTGGTCAAAGTTAATCGCTTGGGTCAAAGTCAACTTTCTGGTTGACCCAACTCGTCGCGTTGTTCCATCAACTCGTCGAGTCCTAGAATCTGAAATCGCAATCTAACTCGTAGAGTCTCTCCCTGACTCGTCGAGTTCCTAGGCTACTCACAGCCGTGATCTACCGATTTAACTCGTCGAGTCCCTTCACTGACTCGTCGAGTTCTACCTTAAGCTAAAACGAGACAAACCAACTCAACTCGTCGAGTCCCTCTATGGAATTGTCTAGTTCCCCTGTCTGATTGAGCCATCTCAATGGATTAAGCTCCTACCTTTCAGATCCAAGCTCCAAACTTCATCTACACACTGGGAATACACTTTTAACGGTAAAGTTTCCAACTTTACCCGCTCTTAGTCCTTCTTAATGGGTTTATCTCAAACCGTAACTCTCTAGAACATAGATATTGGTCCACAAGCCATAATACCCAAAACCAAGGCACACTATACTAGATTTAGGCTTTGAACATCAGTTTGACACGTAAAGTTCCTAGCTTTCCTTCCAAGCATGACCTCTTAGGGCTAAGAAGGCCATATTAATGCTTATATGCTTGCATGGGGCTTCCATGGTCATAAAGTTTGCACCTTTATGCCATGGAACCCCTCCTAGATCCCAGATCTGAGATATAAGTTACTTGGGACGTCCAAATCCCAAATACCAAGGTTCTTGCACCAAAAACCTCATAAATCGGAAGTAAAAAGATCTAAGGAACTAATAGCCAAGATAGAAACTTGATTACCAGAAAATGTAGCAAATGGAGTGTAGCTTCAAGATCTACTCCTTCCCTCTTGAGCCCTCTATCTTCTTCCTCTTCCACAAGCTTCAAAAGCACACAAAGATTACTCAAAATGGCTCACACTCTCAAGAAAGCTCTAGGGTTTCGTGGATTAGGGTTTCGGACAAGGAAGCTGGAAATGAGGCCAAAAGGTGGGGATTAAGATGCTTAAATAGGGTGCAAAACCCCGAAATTAGGGTGTCACTCTGACAGACCTACTCGCCGAGTCGACGGCTCATGACTCATCGAGTAGGTAGCTGAAATCCCGCGTTCAAGACTAAATTCTACTCGACGAGTCTGGGGCTTCCAACTCGTCGAGTGGCTTTATAAAAATGAATAATTTGTAAATAAATGCGTACCAGAGACCGGGCGTTACACTTATTGACTTTCTTACCGAAATTCAGATTTCTGATACGTGATGCTTCGATAAGTCTTTATCTAGACTTCTCAAGCTCATACACCTTTCACTAGATAGCACAAGTGTGTGTTTAAACCTTCTCAGAACTTATGGCAATAAGTCCTGAATTTTCAAACTGTTTGCCATTTCTCGCAATTCGAACTATGAAGAGGGATGTCGTAATCATACTCGAATTTGAGGGCGCAATTACCACAACTGCTGACTCTAATCCTTTACACTCTACTAGTGAAAGTGTTTCCTCACAATCATTTTCATGAAGTAGAGAGAAACCTCTTGCCACCTAGATTTATATGGTGTGTGTGTTCCTATCCATATGAATTTTTCATTTCCAACCACTATCACAAGACAAGGTTCATGACAAATTCAAACTCATATGGACTGAACTTACTTATTCTTAATTTCTTCCCATTTGGCAGCATAAGAGGCCTACGATTGCTTCCAGGTCTTTGAGCAGCTCGCCCATACAGATCAATGTACTTTCATTAATCAAGGTGTTTTGCCTTATGCAATCAAATGAGAACTCATAGAACTCACATACATAGTCAACTTAACTGGAATGGGCACAAAAACAAGAATATGTCAACACGATAGGTTATCAACCTCAGGTCGTGTGCTAGTGATAACAAAAAGGTTTGTTCTTGATTAGTTCTTGAAATTATTCAAGACCATTTAGACTCCCACTAACCTCTTGTCATATAAGATTCTTTGTCAAGGAACATTCCTTGACAAACGAATATTCAAGAGTTAGTGTGATCTCTTATCAAGAAAACACTTCATGTAATTGGTCTTAGTCAATCTTTGTTTTAACCAAAACATCACAACTACCAATTTCAAATGTGCAAGAGTAAGAAAACTTTTCTAATCCACATTTCATGAGGCGTTATAAACCTACTTAGAACATGTTACTCAAGGTACAACTTGAAGTAACTAGAGTACAACTCTAAAATTTGATTTTGAAATGAAGTATGACTCATCCTTTTGATTTAAACCCTTTCAACAATTCCCGATTCCTCTTCTTAGTCATACAAATGTACTAAGGTTTCCTTAGAGGATCAATTGTGACATGGTTCCATAATCATTAGGATAATCATAAAACATGATACCAAAGTATTCTCCTTTCCTTTAAGTTTGGAGAAACGTTTATCTTTCTGCCCAATTTGATTCTTCTTATTTGTTCTGCTATACTTTGAAACTTTTCAAGGCATCAGAATTATACTTAATATTGTAAGCATAACCATATTTACTGAACCATTGGTAAATCATGATGAATAGACTTTATCGTCCTCTGTGGTGGATCTGACCAGCGCACATCAATGTCTACTAGATCGTTTAGTCCTTCACTTGACTCACATATATATGTGAACAAGGAATCAGTCCTAATTTCCCAAAGATCAAAATTCTCATACATCACACAATCAATTGTATGATTCCAAGTTTTTGTCTAATTGAAACTTGGGTGATGAGAATGCTTCCTCACTTGGTAAATTTTTGACACTACCACAAACGATATAACTAAGAATCAAATCCATTTTCAACATTGCTAATAATATATAAACACCAATTTTTCACAAATGCCATTGCAAGGAAACATAAAATAAAACAAAATCAAAATTTTTATTTATAAAATGCGGAAAACTTGTCCTTACAATGCAAATTCATATGAAAGCTATGTTTCTAAATATTCCTAAGCAATCTATCATAACATTTAAGTAGAAGCTCCAAATCCTGATCATTGAACCATATGACCGAAATCCATCTCTTCAGATCAGAATCAACCTTTACTTCTCCTTAAGCTTCCTTCTCTCTTTTAGATTATGCAAAACATCAAAATGCAATCTTATCACATCATGTATTAAGAATCTATAAATAGGAACTTAATAAGGTTAGATAGTGGATGTACCTGAACTAGAGTCCTACAATTTGACTTTACCATCTCTTAGATCTCTCAGGTAGTTAGGGCAGCTTCGCTTCCAATGCCCCTTCAATTGGAAATAGAAACAAATGGACTCTTTGGGAGTGACATGTGGAACTATCTCAGAATTTGCCTTTCTCTTATGGTCAAACCTTTTAACCATGGCCAATTTATTTCCCTTAGGAGAGGAAATCATTTATGGACTATCTTTGTCATTACCTACGTCCATGGAAATTTGGTAGGTAGATCTTCCAATCAATTTTGCTTTATCAGTGTGCCAAATCATTGCTGATTCAGCAGCAATTAGCAAATATGTCAGATCGATTAGGGTCACGTCGTGGTCTGTCATATAGTATTCCTTCACAAACTGACCATATGACTCAGGAAATGATTGAAGAACCAAGTCAACAACCATCTTCGTTGGGAAAACGACACACAACATTCCCAGTCTGTCAATGTGCAGCTTCATCTTCAGAATGTGTGCACACACAGGACTTCCATCTTGATGCTTGCATGCCAATAGGGCTTGACCTTAAACTTTTCAAGTCGACGAAAACGAGGGTCAGGGAGAATCACTGGAGGAGGTGGAGGAAGAGAATAATGATTTCCAGTTCCACCAATGCACGAAGAAGGGATTGATCTTTCACCTTGATCGACATGTGGAATATCATCTTGATGAGGAAAGCTTTTTCCAAAAGTATAAGGAAGACTATAGTTGTCTGAACTAGACATCTACAAGGGAGAAAATTCAAGTTAGTTGATTTAATCCTTAATATAACACCCAAATGAAATATTAAGGATGAGACCCAACACACTAATTTACAATTCAGAAGAGGGATGCTGTAATCCAATTGCAAATTATTTGAAGGTAGGTAAATGATGATTTACCAATTCCACCACGAAAACAAAATTTTAACTAATTAGGTTTTAGATGAAATTTCTAGATCTTTTGAGATTCATTAAACTTTTCAATGACATGTTTAATCTTGATTATGCCCTTCAAGTTTGTGACTGGGATACCAAGCATCACAAAAAAGGTGTGAATAACCATGCAAATTAGCTTGGTACTCTCGATGTCATTTGTCACCCAATCAATGTGTCGGTTAGTCACACACGCTCCATCGATCTATGATAATTTACGAGCTACCCATTGCCATCCTTCATTAGTCCACATTAGCATGCCAGTTAACTACACACGCTCCACTAACTGACTAATAAGGTGCAATGTGCAATTTCATGGATTAGCATCAAATTCACATTTTCCTAAAGTAACTAAGATTTGGGAATTTATAAAAGCATTTAGTTACTTGGTATTTTCATTATACTTTTAATGAGATTTAATGTCCTATCAAACCCGTTCAGTTAACGACCCTCCACTAGTCAAGGGTGCGGTGGGTAAGAATGAATACCCAATGGAGGTCATTTTACATGCCGCTTCCTTAAACACACCTTATAGACCAGTTTCGTGAATGAGGTCTACTAACGGTAAGACCGACTTTTCTCTTATACATATAACATATTAGACTTTTTAATTTTATATAGTATAAGGGTGTATTTTAAACTTTTAAAATACTAAGTGGTTTAATCCTTTAATAAATTAGATTTGTAATTTAATTAATTTTAAACCATATTATGGATTTATTAATTCTCTCCTTTACTTAAACACTTAATTAATTTAATAAAATCCATGAGGGTGTAATTTCAAACTATTTAAACTACTAGGGTTTAACCATTTAAATTTCTAAAATTTAAACTTCTAATTTCAAAATCAAATTATAAAACCAAAAGGATGTATCTTGAAACTTTTCAAAAACTAGGTTAAATCTTTGAATCAAAATAATCTTATATTATCCATATTTAACCAATCCTTTAATTTTGATAATGATATGATGATACCAATCAGAAAAATCGATTTTAGGCATTAAAAACGAATTATGGTAATAATCCAAATCAAAATCTGATCTGAAAATCGAAATTTTAGGTAACAGACGAGTCAACTCGTTGAGTTGGGCTCTGAAATCGCAGAGTTCACCCAACTCGTCGATTTCATCATGGACTCGTCGAGTTCATGTGTCAAACAGCCAAAATTCGATTTTCAATCACTCTGGACAGTTCACTCTTGCATCTATTCAATTCAAAAACATCCTAGGCTCTGATACCACTGATGGGTTTGGAGCATATCTACATTCTATGTGATCATGCAAACCTAATTGCTTTGGATCTAAGTTTTTCTCTATTCAAAATGCAGAAAAGAACACCAAAGCAATAACCCTAGATATAGCATATACAATTCGAAATTCACATATAAAATTAGGGTTTGATCATTACCTCACTTGTTATATTGTAATAACAAGACAATGCTTGAAGTCCTTGACTCTTTAAAGCTTAGTGCCCCAAGTGTTCCACCTCTAATTGATTCACAAACACCCAATGCAAAGGATGAGTAGGAGAGATGAGGAAATCGGCTATATTAGGGTTTCATAAGCATAGGGCCGAAAATTCCATATGGAAGGGTTCCTTATATAGCTCTAGGCTGATAGGATTTCTAGAGGAAACCCTAATTCCTGCTTAAGGCTTAAGCATCCCATAGACTCCTCCTTATGAGGCCTTGGACGAAATCTATAGGGCCTCCCTATAGGATTTCGTCCACTCCTAATTAAGGAGTCCAATAGCCCAGTTTCACAACTATAAATGATTTGCAAAACAGCCCCTCCATTATTAATTAGTTTCTTTAATCCCAAAATTAATATCAAATTAATTTCTGATTAATTACCAATTAATAATATGATTTCCAAATAATATATTAATCTTGTAATATATTAATAAAATCATTTTTGAGTACCAACTTATTATTTCTCATAATAAATTCTACTCTCTCCCCACTTGTCATCCTGCCAGGTTGCATGAGTGAAGGCAACCCAAAAGGACCATGCTACATATCAAATCAAGTACATACCAATTATAGTTATGGGCTTAGACACCTAATCCAACATAAGGTTCTGCTGATCCATCAAATACTTCAAAATTTTGTGGTCAGTAAAGATGGTGCACCGGACTCCATACAAGTAATGCCTCCAGATTTTGAGGGCAAACACAACCGCCCCCAATTCCAGGTCGTGAGTGGGGTAATGCGCCTCGTGAGGCTTCAACTGCCTCGAGGCATACACGATCACATCCCCCCTTTGCATCAAAACTGCCCCTAACCCCGACATAGACGTATCACAATACACCACCAAATCATCCAATCCTTCGGGTAGTGCTAAAATCGAGGCCTCACATAACCTCTGTCTCAAGGTCTCGAAAGCCAACTGATGGTCCGGGCTCGACCAAAAAAGTCACATTCTTCTTGGTCAAGCGAGTCAAAGGCACGACGATCTTGGAGAAATCCTAGATGAATCTCCGATAGTACCTCGCTAGACCTAAGAAGCTACGGATCTCAGATGCATTCTTCGGTACTTCCCACCGCATCACTGCCTTAATCTTGGATGGATCAACCAACATACGCTCTCGCAACCAGAATTCACACTTTGAGAACTTGGCATATAGCCTTTCCGTCCTCAGTGTCTCCAATATCTCCCTCAGATGCTGCTCATGCTGCTCCTTAGTCTTAGAATAGACCAATATATCATCGATAAAAACGATCACAGACCGATCCAACATCAGCCTACACACCTTTTTCATGAGGTCCATGAACGATGATGGCGCATTGGTGACCCCAATGGCATCACTACAAACTCGTAGTGACCATACCGAGTCCTGAAAGATGTCTTCGGTATATCCTCATCCCTAATCCTCATCTGATGGTACCCCCACCGAAGATTAATCTTGGAAAACCAAGATGCACCCTGCAGCTAATCGAGCAAATCATCGATCCTCTCGTGCAACAAGTACACTGCCGAAATCTGCCGTGGACTCAACCCTCATATCTGAGATGTATGCCAAAAATCCCGAACAACCCTGATGGAGAAGTCTCCTAGCCCTCCCAGCTGAACAGAGGGTTGGCCCCTGCGAGTCCCTCTCCCCATGAATAACCAGTTCTCCCCCACTTGGGGTTCGAACCCTCACCAGTTGGCGCTCACAGTCTATCAGGGCCCCATTTGCCCCCAACCAGTTCATCCCGACGATCACCTTTAGTCCTTGCAATGGTATTAGGATCAGATCAACACAAAACCTCTCCCCAAACACATTCAGGACACAGTCCCGATATACCCTCGTAGCACTCACGATGCAGTCATCCGCAATCTCAACCTCAAGCGGGAAATCCAAAGTCCCCGGAGCATCCTGAAACTTCTTGCTAAGTGCAAGAGATACGAACGATTGGGTAGCTCCCGAATCGAAAAGAACATGAGCCGACATACCATTGACCAAAAAGGTCCCTATATAAGATCACATAGATACATAAGCATAATAAATTAATATTGAGCGGAAAAATAAATTACGTACCAGCCACGACGTCTGGCGCTGCTCGAGCCTCCTCTGTGGTCAACTAAAACGCGCGGCTCTTCACTGTAGGAGCATCCGCCTTGGCAGGGCGGCCATCAGTGATCCTCATTGTGGCGGGCTCAGGCGCCACCACCACTCCTCCTCCTCCCTGGAACCTCGGACAATCGGCCCTTTTATGGCTGGTCTGGTTGCAGTGGAAACAAATCAAGCCCTTCTTGGGGCAGTCCCTGCTCACGTGGCCTGGCTGACCACAGGTATAACATATTGTGCCCGTCACCTAACAAACTCCATCGTGCGACCTCCCAAATTTCGCACACCGACCACAGACCTGCTAGCCCCTACCAGAAGAATCCGAGGTCTTAGGCTCTTTAGCCTGACCTACAACTGTCTGAACCTACTCTGGCTTCCACTTGGTGCGGAACTCCAACTCCATCTCCCGCTCCCGGGCCTTCTCCACCATCTCATTCAGGGTTTTGCACCCTGAAAATCTCACGAACTCACGGATATCATCCATTAGCATGGAATGATACCTCGTCCTCCTCATATCCTCATCCACAGCATACTGCGAAATCAATAGTGCTCGTTCCCGAAACTTGGCGGTGATCTCCGCCACAGTATCGATGGTCTGTTGTAGCTCCTGAAACTCCCTCACCAATCGTTGCACCTCAATGGATGGTGCAAACTCCAAATCAAAACGCCTGAAACTCCTCCCATGACATCTCAGCCACTCCGGCTGATCCCACCTGGTTGGTCACCTCCTCCCACCAGTCCCTGGCTCGGTCCCTCAACATACACGATGCAAACCCCCCTTTTTCCGCCTCGGGGCAAGAGCTCGTGTGCTGGCGTTCTCCATGTCTGCCACCCAGCGTCAACAAACTATGGGTTCCCTAACCCCAAAAAAACTCAGGCGCCCCACACGCCTTGAACTCCCGGAGCGAGGGACTTTGGGCCCCGACCTGGCCCGCAGGAATCTCGGATCGGAAAGAACTGAGCCGCTCCTCCATGATCTCCATCATCCCCTCATTGACGGTCCCGAAAATCACTAAGGTAGCGTCAAGAATGCTCCTCGTAACCTCGGCTGCAATAAGCTCGCGCAACCTCTCGTCAATGGGCTCTGTAGCGTAGCCCGACCCAGATTCAGATACTAATCCTCATCCTAATCCCCCTGCTCCATGACGTGTCACGACCATTCTGATCTGAAATACCATAAGAAAGAATGATCAAGATATTTAAAAAGGGGATCCTTCCACACCGGTTCTTCTTAGAGCTTCCAGATCTAACATTAGTTCGGGTACAGGTCCTGTGCTTTCAGTAGTACGGGCCCAATACTACCTTCCACACCTACCTATACATTCCCCAGGGCTCTATCTGATAACTCTAATTTGTCCCAGAATAAAACATATCTCACAGACTATCGCATAACTCAAATCCTAGGCTATCCTAAGATTTGCTCCATTCCCATCAAACCAAAAATCCAATCAATCATAACAGGTTGCCTTATGCATGCAAACTATACACAGAACAGGATCAAATAGACTGTCGAATAACAAACTCTACCGTATGACCATAACCAGACAATGAACAGGAAATAAGGCCAAATCGATTATTCTAAGGCTATAAGATCCTAACCATATACAATTTTTAAAGCATACACATAGAAAATATCCATCCAATTATCACATTCCAAATATCAATATAGCATGGCTAACGTATTGGGGAAAACACTTACTTGAGCTCGGCCGATTATGCGCATTGCACTCTCTCTTTTTCTTACAAGAAATCAGTTTTAAAAAGTTTTTAACATTGATTTTGATAAATAATTTTACCATTTCCTCAGTTTGAGTTCTGACACACTCGGAAGTATGCCTGAATCCCCCAAACCAAGGCTGTGATACCAACTTGTAACAGCCCAAATTTCCAACAAAATTTTTCATTTTTACATAACCAAATCATTTCCTTAAGATATAAAATTCCAATCACATTTGTTTTCAAAATCCATAACATCAGATAAATTATTCATAATATCAGAGTGCCCGAAATAAAACGCTAGAGAGTGCATGTCGCGCCATCATAACGAGCTATTTCCCTTAGATCCTGAAGTACCTGAAACATCCAACAAACTATAAGCTAATGCTTAGTGAGTTCCCCAGAGCATACCCCACACAATCCACATAATTACATAAACCATATTAGTTATATCAACTACATATACAACATAAGCCATGCATACAAACATATAAGGATGCCCTGGATACCCTCCAGGGTCTTACTCCGGGTGCCATAGGAATCCCCACATGGTCTTAGCCCAAGGATGCCATGGAAACCCTCCAAGATCTTACACCCAAGTGCCTCGGGAACCCCCCGAGGTCTTTACTAAGGATGCCATGGAAACCATCCAAGGTCTTACACTCAAGTTGATGTGTTTTGAGCATTCTAACACTCCTATGGTGTACATGCAACCTTAGAAACCTTGGATCTATGTTTTCTTTATTATACATGCAAACTTTGATTTTTCCAAGGTTTCATCCTAACTAGCATATGATGGGGTATATGTAATATAAAAAACTAGTACAATGACATACCTTTCTTATAGCTTTGATTCCTTAAGACTTTGTGAGCCTAGCACCCCAAATGTGATGCCTCAAATGCTTCACACAACACCACCAACAATTGGAATAACTTGAGAGAAGATTCTATTGCACCAAAATCGGCTAGCCCTCACTTGTGTATCTCTTAAGTGCCGATTTTGCTAGAGGCGAGGTTCCTTTATATAGTGTGCACATTAGGGTTACACCATGTAACTCATACCTTTCCACATTCCTCATGATCCATGAGTTTTAGACTCCATGGAGTATCCATGGGTCACCACATGGGTTTAGTCCAACATGAAGAACTATGGATCATAAGCCCACTATATAAGAATGAATGATTTACCATATCAATCCCCATTTATTTAATTAGTCTCTTTCGATCACAAAATTAATTCCAAACTAATTCTTGATCAATACTAATTAAATAATTCATATTAATATATTAGAACTTATAATATATTAATAAATCATAAATATCATCTTCTCAAAAAACTCTATCCAAATTGTTCTGATGCCATGCAACCCAAATGGACCATGCCAAGTCGGGTGAAGTACATACCATATATAGTTATGGACTTAGACACCTTATCCAACACAAGTGACTCAGGAATCCCCCGAGGTCTTTACTAAGGATGCCATGGAGACCCTCCAAGGTCTTTCATGCAAGTATCACATATACAACTAGGAAATAACGGTCCGGCCTTGGTGCCTTTGACACATTGGTATGGTGAGGAGACTCACCTATCTAGGAATGGTGAACTGGTAAGATCAAATCCAAACTCACAACTCCAAACTCAACTGTCTACAACCACCATGCGACTATCTTCATCAAAATCCCAAAATACCAAAGATACCCTTAATGTCAAACTTGGTCGACCATGGTCAAAGTCAAAGTCAACAGTCCATGTTGATCCAACTCGTCGAGTGCACTTGCTGACTTGTCGAGTTCCTTTAGTTCTCAGAAAACCGGGAAAAACCCTAGTCAAGTCGACGAGTTGACAGGACAACTCGTCGAATTCACATAGTGTCTAGAGGATCGAGGAAACCTGAGTCAACTCGCCGAGTTGGCATGGCAACTCGTCGAGTTTTCCTAGTCTTAACACATTCAACCACTTTTCCAACGAGTCCAAAGCCCCAAACTATAGATCTGGTCTCCAAGGGCGAAGCTACCAAATAAAGTTGCTAACTTTACATCCATGCATCGTATCAAGAGGCTAAAACACTAAAACAAAGCTTGTTAAGGGACCTAAAGCATGAATGAGGGCCAAGACTTGATAAAGTTGGCAACTTTAAGTCCACAAAGGCCATGAGATGTCCAGATGTGAAGCCATATCTTCATAACATGCTCAAATCCAAGAATGGTCCCAAAATAGGCTAATAATGGTCATAAACTTTCAAGGGAAGAGATATAGCAAAAGAATGGTCAAGGTATCGACTTTATACCTTAATATAGTTGCCACAACAGAGAAATCCCCGAATCTACAGCTTCTCCCTTCAACTATGCACCACTAACCTCAACTCCTTCAAGAAAACACCAAGGAACACACTCTTTTAACTCACACATACTCAAATATGGGAGATAAGACACGATTTAGGGTTTATCTAGACTGAGGGGACGATGAGTGAGGCTAACAATGAGGCTCAAGGCCTTTAAATAGGGTGCAATACCTAAAAATTAGGGTTTTCCTTTCCAACGTCTACTCGTCGAGTTAGGGCTCCCCAACTCGTCGAGTTAAGTCCTTAATTCGCGTCCAAATAAATCCCTACACGACGAGTTGGAGCTCCTCAACTCGTCGAGTTCCAGCCCAAAACCCTAAAATATTGAGAACTAAATAATACATGGACCAAGTGTTACAAGCAAACTAGCCCAAATACAATAATATCAAAAATTAAAAAATGTACTAGATTTCTATGTTAAACTATTTTTTTCAAGTCTATATAGATCATTTTTTTAATTTCTAGCATTTTTATTATTTTTATGCCTGAAATCATTTTTCGATCCCCTACCCCACACTTAGTTCATACAATGCCCTCATTGTATCTATAAAACAATTAAAAGAAAATAAAAGGAATAAAAAGGGAGAAAATGAATAGACTCTCCTGGGGTAGTCGTGGCGAGAACGAATCTGATTGTGGTGGGAAAGCTTTGAACATATCGAATAGATTGCTGGCAATTGGACTCCTGCTGCTTCTTGTGAATGTGTCAGATAAATAAACCAAAGACCTGCTATTTCGAAAAGGTGGTGTGAAAAACTTCAAATTTTAGCAATGTCCTTCAGTCATGACGTGATATAATAGGAACCCACGTAGTGATGTCGAATGAAAGAGTATCAAATTGTGATCATCTGGATGCTTCACGATGTGACATTATAGTCACCGTGTTTTGAAAACGTATGCTGTAGAAAATGATGCATGTTGGAGATAAACGTCACGACGTGACATGTGGCTAGCCCCGTCGTGAAAACTGGGCCTTCACAGAATGCGTTTCTTCCAAAATACATTTCTTAGAAATTCTTCAATTCACTTCATAATGGCTTTAGACTGACTTCTAGTACTCTTTTTTATGTAAAAACTCTCTTAAACTCTTCCTCACACGATAGGCAGCCCACACTTATCAATAGTTGTGGTTTTCGATTTTTAACTTTCAAACTCTCATGGCTTTTTCGACAATCAAATAATTTTTGCCACATCAAAAATAAGAAAAGATCCTAGATATGAAACAAGGAAACAAAAACAAACATTTGGTTAAAAGTTTTAAGAACAGATAAAAACTAATAAAACACGCCAAAATAAAACAAACAAAACAAACCAGAAAGAAAAACAAAAACGAAAAGGATAATCACTCGTTCTCCATTTCTTGTGTACCACTTGTTCAGACCCCAAAATCACTGGTAGCCCGTAATTCATCCCAAGAAGCAATGCATGGAAATTGAGGCGACATATTCTTCGAGCGCTCTAGTTGGAAATGGGAGTATAAATTATCCATAGATTGTCTGATGTAGTTGACTCCTCTACGAAGATTGTCCAAGTAAGTGCCAACCCGGTTTTGAAATAGGTCCATCGGGACTCCACCAATGGGTATGTATCGTGGGGGGTGTATGTGCTCTTTCTCCTCTTTGTCTCACGTTCCTTCTTCATCTCCGTCTTTGTTCCTCCATATACTAAACTGGTATCTCCAAAACATCTGTCGGTATCCAAAAAGTACCTCCCAAATTCACCATTACTCACATAGTCTCTAATAAATTTGTGGTGAGGTCATTCGGTCGAAAATGAACTAAAGATCGAATCATGCCCGAAATTAATATTCCATATGACCTATCAAGGCGGGTCACAAAATGTCCACCGTGAGTGGACTTCTTGCCTTAGAACTAACCGTGTTTCCTCCTAATAAACTCGCCAACATGTTCGGGACGTTGCAAAACACACCCGGTGTGATAATGCTCCAAAGATAAAGCAATTTCTTTGGTTGAAACCTTGTCACCGTGCCTCTTATGATTTATACTAAATGTAATGAGGTGGTGCAAGAACCAGTGAACTGGAGACCGAATGTAACATTCTTGAACATCCTTTGAATCATACAAATAATTTGTTATAGTTCTCCAAAACTCAAGATCTTGGGTTCCAGCTGTAAAATCTTGGCAAGTGTCTTGCAAAAACAAAGGAAAATGAGGAGACATGGCTTAATGTTCAGGGTATAAACCCATCCTCCAAACAAACTCTACCAAAGTACACTCCATATATTCACCACCCAATCGAAACGTAAGCACCTTTGAATAGGTCGGGTCCACCGTGTTTTCCTCAAACTTGATGGAGCAAAGAATTCTACTGATAGTTCTCGATAAATAGGTTCTTGGATAGTGTAACGCTGCAATTTTTCAAACAGATTTTTCATTTTTAAAATCACATACTTTTCATAACATATTGTAGAGAAATCTCATCTATTCAGATTACAAGCACAACTCCATTAATAATCCAGGATCCTCAAAATATAACTCTTTCTCTGGTGTGTACAATCAAGCCGGTGCCGTCCCGCGATCCTGAGAAAACCTGAAACACATAACACATAACACGGTAAGCACAAAGCTTAGTGAGTTCCCCAAAATACCACATATAACACATATTAGCCACTCAAGGCTATAACTATGTGGATCCTCTGGTCCTAACTCTGTGGACCCTCTGGTCCTAACTCTGTAAACTCTGGAACATACACAACATAAATCACATAGAAATAATGCAGTGCATCACAATCACATAAATAGCATACAAGATACTCTGTCATATAACTCTAATTACCACTCTAGGTAAAGTATAGTGAGAAGACTCACCTCGAGTAACTCGGTAAATCTCGAACTCGGTAAAAATCTGGTCTAGCCTCCGCCTAATCACATGGAATAAGTACTCTAATCAATACAACTCTCAAGGCTAGACTAATCCCTCTCTTAGCACTCTCAGAAGGGTAAAAGACCATTTTACCCCTCTCATGGCTCAAAGACCCAAACATTGACCAAACCCTAAAAGTCAACGAAAGTCAACTCTCTGGGTTACGCTGCGCGTACCAAACCTGTACGCTGGGCGTACTCGACAACCTCACAGAATCGGGGAACGCGACTCCCTACGCTGCGCGTACTGGGATTACGCCCTGCGTAAGTCCCAGTTTCATGCTCCTTTTCTTTTGGGGTCTTAAACGGTTAAGACACACGTCCAACTCCCAGATCTGACTACCCCTAAGCCTCTTAATCCATAAAGTTGGTGACTTTAAGCCTTTGCATGGTTGTAAGAGTCACCAACACCCAAATCATTCCACTTCCAACACTTTAAAGCCCATAACTCAAACATGACTCCCTAATGACGACCAAGTTGGGATTTTTATGGATCTACAACACACATATCACTGAAATGGGACAGATCTAGGTCCATGGAGCCCCTTTTGCTCATAAAGTCTCCACCTTTGGGACTTAAACCCTAGAAATGGACCATGAAACACCAAACAAAAATAAAGAGGAAAGTTCTGAGCTTTTTACCTCTAAGTGAAGCTCCTTCCTCTGAAGAACTCAGATCCAAGCTTGAACTCCAAACCCTAGCCTCCACAAGCACCTCCCCTTCTTCTTCACTAACACACGAAGGCACTTTTAGCTCAAAACACTCACACACAAGCTTTAGGACGAAGGAAATGCTCTCTTAGGGTTTCTCTCTGTGAAATGGTGGCTGAGGATAAGGCCATATCATTCCTTATATAGTGCACAAGTCTCATTTAGGGTTTGCATCTGGACCAGTTACGCCCAGCGTACCTTAAAGAGTCCGCGTCCATTTCAAGCGCATGAGTACGCGCAGCGTACTCTCCAGTACGCCCAGCGTACTCATTTGCAACATTTTCCACTCAGGAACCAATCTTGACAACTTGACAAAAGAGAAGGGTTAAATAGTTGTACCTAAATTTCGGGATGTTACAATTCTGCCCCACTTATTTTGATTTCGCCCTCGAAATCGGTCCTTAAACCACACATAGATTGAATTCCACAACCCGAAAGGCACCACCAAAAGGATCTCATGCCGCACCAAAACTTTTCCATGGACACCTGAAAACACACAGAAAACTCCCAAATCCATAACTAATCCAACCCTTCTACCTCTAATATACTCCTCCTCAAAATCTGGTAACTCTGGTGGCCTGACAGCCGATAGATCGCCTACTCAAGCGATCACCATGATATTCGCTCCTTGAATATCATACCCTGATAACTCACTGGTCCTTTGATTCTCACAAGACCAATTCCAACAATCGGCTACCGTTCACTCATACCAAACATGCCAAATGATCTGATCACGCCCCAAGGAACGGGAGGGTTCACACCCCAGTGGGGCTCATCCACTAAACTGCTATCAGACCCCATCCGAACAAACCCCAACACTCTGTCCTCAGACATAAGAGAATAACCATGCTCGCTTAGAAGTGTCCTCAGACATCACCATGATAAGCTCCAGTTTCGTTTCTCATATCTCTTTTCAATACTGAGCACCAGATCAATTTCTGAGTCCACCGATGAACCTCCAAAGGTCACCCATAACATGTCCCGAAATGTCTCACTGACTCCTTCCCTACAACAACTATCTCGGCCCAGTGACACACAAGTCACGAAGTTCTCTTTACCCCAACAGTTACCACATTCCCACTAATCGCTTCACCCTCGACCTCGGTCGAACACTACTCCCTAGATACAAGCGCCTCGCGGTATCTCCCGCACCAACGAACTGACCCACCCCGTTCTAAAACATCGGAAGACAAACAATACTCCTCAAAATGGATTCCCTCTCAGAATCCGCAGTCTCCTCTCGTCTACTCAATGCACCACTTGAGCCAAACTCAACTTGAGAGTCCGGACCGACCCATAATTGGAACCACTCGTCCCCAAAAGAACCACCTAACTCATGATTCATGACCCGCAACCCATGCGTTCCTCACTTATCCACTTCCCTTTGGTTGCGACAACCACTACTCATTTTAGAATATATCGACTCCCGACAAATATGGAGACCCCAGTCTCGCCCCTGGTTCGACCCCAGGCTTTCTCACACTCAAATATTAGGGCTATCCAAACCTAAAACTCTTGTGCGTCAAGCTTTGATCAAAGAGCACTTCATCACAACATTCTCTCGCTGACTAGTGGATACTACGGCTCCCCGCAGTATCACAAGGACCTCTCACTGAATAGTGAGTACTACGGCTCCCCGTAGCATCACCACAACCTCTCACTGAATAGTGAGTACTACGGCTCCCCATAGCATCACCACAACCCCTCACTGAATAGTGAGTACTACGGCTCCCCGTAGCATCACCACAAGCTCTTACTGAATAGTGAGTACTACGGCTCCCCGTAGCATCATGAGTACTACGGCTCCCCGTAGCATCACCGCAACCTCTCTGCACTGACTCATTGAAATTGCAGCTCCCCGCAGTCTTACCACACTTACTCTTAACACTTCACAATCTCATCCTCAGGTTGACATCACACTGCGGTCATTAACTCATGCCCTGCGGCCCAGCATAGATAGGTACACACACACCCATCCAGGCTAAGCATCACTACTTCTTACGACCACCGTCGTGACAAAACTTCTTTTTCTCGCTGCAATTCGCATTCTCAAATAAATCCCTTTGATGTCAATTAGCTGAAGGGTCCCCACCGGGACCGTAGACACTTGATACACCACTCATCATCTCAAACTCAAAACTCAAAATAATCCGAGATTTAGGACACTAAACTCGGACACCCCAAAATACCATCACAACGCCTCGCAGTGTCTTGACTCTACCACTGATCACATACTCATGACATCATACTCGGATACCGCATTGCTTCCTCGGAATCTCGCAACCGGTCTTTCTCTCGTGCCACTTGTAACTCCCGGAATACTCCATCTCCCAAATTAAAACACGGCGAAATTGCCAACGACTCAGAACACGAAGATGGCAATCTGAAACTTCCTCTCCTATTGCTCCAACTCATGCAAGAATACTCATAACAACCCTAAAGTTGGTTGCCCAATCAACTTCTTCCCTTCCCATACTGCATATAATAGCCCATACTCTGAACCATAAATTCTCAACCGCCGAACTAACCTCACAAGCCAACCACCTCGAATTCACCATTCTAACCTTGAAGGATTCCTATCCACCACAAGGTCTCCGACCAACGGCCACTTGCCGTGGAGACACTCATCCTTTCTCAAACACGCACTACATGCACTATCTCGCTGTGCACCTCTCCTTGACCGCTAATAACCCTGGTCTCTGGAATCCGCACCGCAGGTCTCTATATCCAGTTCTCTAACCGCTGTTGAACAAATCTCTGATTTCCTCAAAAGCACCGGCTTTCCCCACTCAGGGTTCGAACCATCACCAATTGGTCCGCCTACAATCTGACCCACATACTGCTTTTACCAATAACATCGCACCTACTCTTGGAAGGTGATACGCAATGCTCGATGATCTCCCCGATGGAGGTCAAGCAATTCAAAATACCCCGAATCTCCGATGAAATCCTCAGAAACTTCTCATCATGACTACCTCTAGTCCTTCAGAATCTCGTACCATCCCACTACCGTACATCTCAACTGTCCAGTCGTAGCCCTGACTCTCAGTCCGAAAATAACGAACTATCATATTCCTCATCCTCGACTCTTCAACCAACGTTCCATCACGTGGGTTGTAATAAGAGTGGAGTCCTCATTACCACACTCGATACTCATCATAGACAATAAGAGCCACCGCCCCAATATCCTCTTCTTGATCGACTGCCGCTGCAGCTAATTCATGCCCGACTATGCTCAAATAGGGTGTATCCTTGTCCTTAACCATCTCAGTCCCCGATGACATCTTGCTCATGCTCTAACATTACCTCTCGGCAGACATACTGCCCAAATACTCTGATGAAAGATCGTAACCAAAGCTACCCCACAGGGCTAACCCCCAACCTTGGAAACCGAAAATCTCAATACCTCTCCTGTTTCCCACAGGAACAGAAATAGCACCGCTCAGGTCACAAAAAATGACATCTCCACCATCGGCTGATTGCTCAATTCATGCCGTAATCCTCCATAACCGCCATCTCTACTCATTCTTGAGTCTTGCGACTCCATCTGCCATCTTACCAAAAATCCCTCGAAGCTAACTCGATTTCCCTCTCAAGGGATGCTCCACTAAAACTCGTTCATCATGGCCCTCTGGCCCCATACTCTTTCACATCTGATCTCGGTCTAACCAATTACCACGGAATAACTGGTAGAACCAGTAACACTAACCGCCACGGGTCATGGTACTCGAACCATGTGGCCACCTCTCGATCTGCTATGAATCATGGTACCCGAACCATGTTATCTCTTCTCAATCTGCTACGAATCATGGTACTCGACCCATGCCATCACCTCTCGATCTGCTACAAATCATGGTACTCGAACCATGACATCACCTCTCGATCTGCTACAAATCGTGGTGCTCGAACCATGAAATCAGCTCTCAATCTGCTACAAATCATGGTCCTCGAACCATGAAATCACCTCTCAATCTGCTACAAATCATGGTACTCGAACCATGAAATCACCTCTCAATCTGCTACAAATCATGGTACTCGAACCATGAAATCACCTCTCAATCTGCTACAAATCGTGGTACTCGAACCATGAAATCACCTCTCAATCTGCTACAAATCATGGTACTCGAACCATGAAATCACCTCTCAATCTGCTACAAATCATGGTACTCGAACCATGACATCACCTCTCAATCTGCTACTTAGAATCCTCCGGAATACTCCCTGCATCGAGTATGGGTCCTCTGCTTTCAGTAGTACGGGCCCATACTACCTGCCACATCTACCCATACTCTCTACACGGACCATCCCAGATTCCCTAAGTAGCTGTTCAACCTTCTCAGCCGCCAATCTTATTACGCGTGCTCGCTCCCCAGCGAAATGCTCTACTCTGTCAGCGCACTCATCAGACCATAATCACCCCTAGGTTCTTCCTAGGTCCTCACACTTCTCTGCCATCAGCTGCTGAAGAATTCCTAATGATGCCAACCATCTACCTCCTGAATATCGTCATATTCACTTAGTAGCTGACTCCCATCATCGAGAGTTCCACAAAGCACAAAGCAAGCAGCATTCGGGCATCGAATAAATACATAGAACTCACTCTAGGGTGATAACTCCACTTGCTCTACTCATACTCAAAGATATCACCGAACTCTGCAACTCTACCCCTCACGGGTATCTAGCTACTCTCTTGATTAGGCTCCACAATGCTCATCTAGGCATCTCTCCTAGATTACTCCTCTACTCAAATCCTTCTCTACAAGGATTCCCGCTGGATACTCCTACTCAGCACATACTCGGAAGTGCATCACAGATAACAACAATTTCCGAGGCTAAGGTATCCCAAATCAGGCCACTCTAGTCCTAAATTATGAGTTACCTAGCCTATCTCTAGCATGCATAATATCTCATAAAATATCTCATAAAATATCTCATAACACAAAAGTAAAGGTATTTTGGGAAATCACCGTTCGGGCTCTGGCTGATTGTACACACTGCTCCAACTCGTATTCTTTTAGAAACTCTTGCTCGCTTTTAAAAAAATCATTTCTTTGAAATTTTTTCTCAAATCCTCAGTTTGAGTCCAGATTTACCCTAAGGCGCATCCGAATCCCTCAAACCAAGGCTCTGATACCAACTTGTAACGCTGTAATTTTTCAAACAGATTTTTCATTTTTAAAATCACATACTTTTCATAACATATTGTAAAGAAATCTCGTTTATTCAGATTACAAGCACAACTCCATTAATAATCCAGGATCCTCAAAATATAACTCTTTCTCTGGTGTGTACAATCAAGCCGATGCCGTCCCGCGATCCTAAGAAAACCTGAAACACATAACACATAACACAGTAAGCACAAAGCTTAGTGAGTTCCCCAAAATACCACATATAACACATATTAGCCACTCGAGGCTATAACTCTGTGGACCCTCTGGTCCTAACTCTGTAAACTCTGAAACATACACATCATAAATCACATAGAAATAATGCAGTGCATCACAATCACAGAAATAGCATACACGATACTCTGTCATATAACTCTAATTACCACTCTAGGTAAAGTATAGTGAGAAGACTCACCTCGGGTAACTCGGTAAATCTCAAACTCGGTAAAAATCTGGTCTAGCCTCCGCCTAATCACATGGAATAAGTACTCTAATCAATACAACTCTCAAGGCTAGACTAATCCCTCTCTTAGCACTCTCAGAAGGGTAAAAGACCATTTTACCCCTCTTATGGCTCAAAGACCCAAACATTGACCAAACCCTAAAAGTCAACGAAAGTAAACTCTCTGGGTTACGCTACGCATACCAAACCTGTACGTTGGGCATACCCGACAACCTCACAGAATCGGGGAACGCGACCCCCTACGCTGCGCGTACTGGGATTACGCCCCGCGTAAGTCCCAGTTTCATGCTCCTTTGCTTTTGGGGTCTTAAACGGTTAAGACACACGTCCAACTCCCAGATCTGACTACCCCTAAGCCTCTTAATCCATAAAGTTGGTGACTTTAAGCCTTTGCATGGCTTTAAGAGTCACCAACACCCAAATCATTCCACTTCCAACACTTTAAAGCCCATAACTCAAACATGACTCCCTAATGACGACCAAGTTGGGATTTTTATGGATCTACAACACACATATCACTGAAATGGGACAGATCTAGGTCCATGGAGCCCCTTTTTCTCATAAAGTCTCCACCTTTGGGACTTAAACCCTAGAAATGGACCATGAAACACCAAACCAAAATAAAGAGGAAAGTTCTGAGCTTTTTACCTCTAAGTGAAGCTCCTTCCTCTGAAGAACTCAGATCCAAGCTTGAACTCCAAACCGTAGCATCCACAAGCACTTCCACTTCTTCTTCACTAACACACGAAGGCACTTTTAACTCAAAACACTCACACACAAGCTTTAGGACGAAGGAAATGCTCTCTTAGGGTTTCTCTCTGTGAAATGGTGGCTGAGGATAAGGCCATATCATTCCTTATATAGTGCACAAGTCTAATTTAGGGTTTGCATCTGGACCAGTTATGCCCAGCGTAACTTTGGTACGCCCAGCGTATCTTAAAGAGTCCGCGTCCATTGCAAGCGCATGAGGACGCACAACGTACTCTCCAGTACGCCCAGCGTACTCATTTGCAACATTTTCCACTCAGGAACCAATCTTGACACAAATCTAAAATCACAGCCTAAGTTGCAAAACACAAATCTAAAACAATTAAGGGAATAAATTAGAAGAATCATACCTTTCAGATTGAATAAAGCACAAAAATGGAAAGGAACAAATGGAAACAACTGAAAATCGAAGTGAGGACCAAGAGTGTAGCGCACGTCTTGAAGAAGAGGTATGAAAGTGGTAGCCAACAATTATGCTTTTTTAGGGTATAAAAAATGAACTTGACCTCATAATCCTCACGTTGTGACCATATGATGTTCACATCGTGGGTAAAATTTTATTTCCAAAAACCCCAAAATATTTCTTCGAAATTTGATAAAAAAAAACTTTCATCACAACACTCATATGACCCGACACTTGATTTAACAGAGAATGAACGAGTGACTAATCCTAAAAAGTAAAAACGAGAACGAAACAATAAAACTAAAAAGAAAAAGGAAGAAAAATGCAAACAAAACTCGGATTGCCTCCCGAGAAGCGCTTCTTTTGATGGAGTCGTTATTCGGACTCCTTCTCACTCTACTTTGTGCCCGTTGGGATTGGAATCTCCCTGTTCTCCGCCACGTCATGGAACTGTTCCTAGACAGATTAATGGATTAAGCCCTTACTCGATTAAGCCACTCACTCATCTATTCCAAAAGGCTTTCGTTACACCCAATTATCTCGTATAATTCCTTGCTTTACGAACATGTATGTCAATGTCTTGAACTCTAGTTAGGTTAAGGATGGAGAAAATGGGGTCAAAACCTCATGTATAGGACCAAAACTTTATAAAACTTCAACCACAAACGGACCTCAACGATCCATAAAAGTTGATACGTTTATGGAATCCATCTACTGAAACCACCTTGAATATGAAGAAAAGTGCATAAAAGCTTAGATCTAGAAGGATGGTACATAAAGGTAGAAACTTGAGGACTTACAAAGTCCATAATATATGCAAGAAGGTGATGAGGAGATTAGATTGTCGGATCTATGCACCAAGGACACCTTCTTCTTTTTCTTCAATACCACCAAAAACCACCAAAAGCTTCAAGAGGTCAACAACGGAGGTTGAGGTTGCTTTAGGTCGAAAGAGAGGAGATGGAGGCGAGGGTGAGCAAACCCTAGCCATCACATACCTTAAATAAGGATTAAAACCCCAAAAAATTAGGGATTGCATGATGGTCGCCGCCACGTCGTGACATGGACCTTGCCATGTCGTGGCATCCAAAAATGTGCGTACCTTTCTCAGCCAACGCCACATCGTGGTGTTTCCCCACATCACGTCGTGGCCACCCCAAAATCCACATTTTGAAGTCTTCAGTTACCAAAAACACAAAAGAAATATATACCTGGAACTTGTGTTACATTATGTATTGAATTTTTTAGAATAGATATCCTGGTTTAAAAAACTTCATTAGTAATAAAGTCTTAAAAATATATATTACAAGTAAAATACTAACATATATTTTCTTGTTTTTACTATTATCATCATATTTTACAATTTTATATTAATTAAGATATGAAATTAATCACTATAAATATCATTTATAATATTTTATTTTATTTTTGTAAGTGTTAAATCTATATTATTTCTGAAAAACTTTTCAATTAATATGATACAGGATGAATAATTATTTTTATTATACTTATTTTAATGTTTTTATTTTTTAACTCACAATTTAAAGTAAAATTTCTCAACAGGCAGTCTATCTTATTTATTTTTCATATCAAAATAATAATATGTTATAAATTTAAAAAATACAAACATTCTTAAACATCATCGACTTCAACCATTATGTATATTATAATTTTTCAACTTCAACTTTTAATATACAACTCTTTTTTTCAACTTCAGCTTTTAATATACAACTCTTTTATCTTATACTTAAAGATAAGAATGTTTTACATCAATATTAATTCAATATATCAATATTTAATAAGTAATGACATTCATATTATTAATAAAAAAATAAAAAATAAAACAAAAAATGTATTTTTATTAAAAAAAAATCGGCGAAAATGTAGTTAAATATACAGCTTTTATTTATTAATAAAAAGTCAAAAAAAAAAAAATTAGATATCTCAAAGTATTATTTTATGTATTTTTATTAGTTTTTTTTTTTTGGATATTTAAGGTTTTTTTAGATTTATGTATTATATATATATATATATATATATATATATATATATATATATATATATATATATATATATATATATATATATATATATATATATATATATATAAACAAGGTCATACCTTTGAAAAATAAAATCTAAACTAGGGTCTCTCCACAAGTTTTACATGTTGGATCCTCCATTGCCTACAAGTTTACGGTAGCAACAAGTTAATGGGAACGTATGAGGGTGACATTTACCCTTTTATATTTATTAAACTATTTCGAATTGAATTAAAAAATATTTTAATTTTTCTGCAAAGTTATCCAATGCTGTGCTTTGTTTTAAATAAAATGTGGAAGTGGGTTCCATTGTTGAAATATACACAACTTAGATGGATGGCAATATCATGTTATTAGGCATAACCATTAATGAAGATAGAGTAAATAGTGACAAATCTAGTTAGGCTCCAACCTACCCCTATTTAATGGTACTTCGTCTTACAAATTCAAATATAAATATCATATGTTTGTGTCTTACCATTCTATAATTAATCAAACTCATACATATAATGAATACACCTTATATTATATATAAGCATAAAAACCTAAAAATTAAAATTGTGTCGAGTTTGATTTTCTTTCACAAAATTCTTTAAAATAAACAACTACGTAATTATTCCCTTATCCTCCTTAATTTTTTACTGCTTCCACTTCCATGATCGTCTGTTTTGTCATACGACTTTGATCCGCCAAAAACGATTTGAAAGAAACGAGAATTCAAAGAAAAAAGCGATTTGAAAAAATCGGGATTCATAGAAAAAAAAACGATTTTGCATAAATCGGAATTCACAAGAAAAAAAGAAGGTTCAATTCACATAATTAGGTTCGATCACATATGTCATACGGATGCTGCATCATAATTGCTATATGGTTTGGAGCTAACTAAGCCTCCAATGTTTCTTCTCAACTGCATACTGCAAGAAATCGACTTCCTTTAACTACATATCCCCTATTTTTTCCTTTAAGATCACTTCCAAGTAATTTTTCTAAAACTTTGTTATAAGGCATTGATATCGTTTTTCAAGTTTTTATGAATTTTAATATTCGAGATTATTGTTCATTAGTTGTTGGATCTTATTTGGTTGAATATTTGAATAGTGACATTGTTATTTTTTAGAGCTTGACAGTGTGGTAGGTTAACAATTGTTCTAAAAGGTAAACATCTAATGTATTTTATTTTTGTAGTGCTTCATTGTTGGTTCACATCGTGATTATACGTATAATGTTTCAATAAATTTGGTGGTAATTGATGATACGTAGCGCCTTCTACCAAGGGTCGATGCAATAGATAGTCCGTCTAGCAATGCTGCAAAGGAAGTTACATTACAAAATAAATAAACACCAGGTTCGGAAGAACTACCAAGGGATGATCCCCAATATTTCTCTCTGATGCCTAAGTTAGATATCAGATATTGATATTGCTTAATTGCTAGTGATACTGTTATGGCCTTGTCCATGTTTGTCGAGCTATTTATACGCGAACGAGAGAATCATGGTTCTTGCTATTAGCCGAATGATAGTGTTGTCCGGAGGTTGCAAGGGTAGTACCCTCTAATATAACATAAATACCTTTTCCATGTTTCCTTGGATATGGCACATGTACTTGGTTGAATAACTTATTGATATAAGATATCGCATTGGTGATTACGCAGTTGAACTAGACTGCTAAACGAAACCGACTTGGTTAGTCATGAGATTACCGCGTTGGTTGAGCCTTCCTTAATGTTGTTGTGTAACTCTTATGTATGGGCTAACCACATACACAATTAAGCCCCCTACCCAATTGTCATAGTTTGGTACTTAACAGGTTTTGATAATTGGGTTTTAAATGGCCTTTAGTTAATCCGGGAAATGAATCGTCTGTCGTAGATTATACGCGCCTTTGCACTCGCGTAACCGTTGCGATAGTTGATGTACGAGGAATATACAGTCCCGCCTCTTTGCCCTTATTAATATCCATCCCATTAGTTTTTTATTTCTATCTTTTCCATGTTACTATGCTTATTCTGAGACAATGTCGCAAGTTGACATGCCTGTTTTGCAATCTACAGTTTCTGGTGAACGGCTAGTTCATGTTTCTCAAAACTATCATCTTATCGAAGAAGATAGTGCTACGATTCCTGGTGCAGCTGTCACGATTGACCATCCGACTCCAGGTAAGATAGGGTTTTATCTTTATTATTTTGAAGCGGATTTAAGGGTTCCTACTTCTATATTCTTTGGTCAAGTTATCGATGCTTATAAGATCCATACAGGCCAACTAAAGCCGAATTCGATATCCAAAATAATATTTTTTGAGTTGTTGTGTCACGCTTCTCTTGTTGTACAGACGGTGGGTTTGTTCCAGTACTTATTTCGTATATATAGTATTGGTGCTTGGTTATATTTTTTTCACTTGGGTAGAAGCTTTATAGAGGCTCTCCCCGAATCAATCAAAATATGGAAGTATGAGTGTATCAGGCTAGATGCTTCACAATTTGGTTATCCAAACGTTTTTCATTCTCCTGAAAGTATTAAGGACCAAAAGCCTCATAGGACCACCAATCTTGGCCAAGACATATCCAAAATCGCTATGATGGGTATGTCGATAAAAAAATTTCTTGGAGTGGTGTTAGGGAAAGTGGGCATGAGCCACATTTGATGCGTATGGGGACTATTCCTGCTTTGTATGTTCAAGGACCAAGTTTGTCCTCTACTTTTTTCCCCTTTTCTTGATTATGTGTGCTCGCGATTTAATTATTGATTAATGCTTGTATTTTTCATGCTTCTATTGTTGCACAAATGTGTAACATCCATTTCTAGGTATTGCCTTTCCCTAGTTAATTATTTATATATTAATATGAAGGTTTTAGGTAGGCCACGACCTGGTAGCTAAAACCCCACGAACTGGCGATAATATGATCTAAAATGTGGAGTTGCGTAGTGGCATGATGTAGCAGCCTGTTTTCTTGGACATAGCGACCATTTTGTTATAAACCCTAGATCATCAGGTTTCTATCCTATTTAAGGGCACTGACTCCTAAGGCTGCCTTATTTGGTGCCATCCATCCTCTGAAAATGGAACCCCGGCCAAAACCCTAGCCCTATTGCATGTTTGAAGCTCCTTTTGGTGTTTTTGGAGCATTTTGAAGGAAGAAGAAGAAGGTGTTGGTGAAAGGATCCAACAAGTCACTTCTCCTCATCGTTGGAATTACTCTCTGGACAATTTGTAAGTCCCCAAGTTTCCAACTCGACGATTGCTCTCTTGTAGTCTTTTTAGAAACTTTTGGTCCATAACTAAAGTTTGAAATATTGGGATGAGATAAAGTCTACAACGTTATGACTCATCTAGGTCCCTTAAGCTCAATATATTATGCATCTAGAAGTTGGTTGAGATTTTGGAGTCATGCATGAAGTTTTGGGTCATTTCCTCATATATTTACCTAGCTGGGCGAGGGACATGCATGGGTCATGGATATCCACAAAGTTGGTATTTTTCTTGACCCTCAAGTTCTCATTAGCATTCTAGAAGGTTGGATTTGATGGCTTAGTGGATTTAGAGTGGAATCCGTTATGCTATCTTTTTACGGTTTCCAAGGCATGACGATTTGCCTGCCACGACGTGGAGTCTGGTTTAGGTCACGACCATTTTGTCTGGACAATGCCACGACGTAGTGGCAAGCCTGCAATGATGTGGTAATGGATGTTGATCAGGATGGACTAAGGTAGCCACGACGTGGCCATTGGTTAGGCATGATGTGGAAGCTAGTTGGAGTTGACTTTGATCATTGATCTCGGCCGTTGACTTTTGACATGGTTTGATTTTTATTCAAATGGCTATTTTTAGTAGGTAAACCAAGTATTACCTTGTGCGATTTGTTAGGAGGTGTGTAGCACCCGCTTCTTGGTTGTGTGAGCTATTTAATTGTCGACTGCGTTTGCAAGGTGAGTGTTCTCACTATACATGTAGGATACTAGTAGTCTTTGTGACTCTTGCATGGAACACCAGGGTTTAGCCCCTAGAATTTGTATGAAAGAGCGGGGTTTTGGCCCCTGGAAGTTGTATGGAAGACCAGGATTCGGCCCCTGGCACGTGTATAAGTAAAGAACATGTTTTGGCCACTGGTAGGAAGTAAGACTATGATTTGGTCCATAGCAACTGTTTAGGGCTGAAATAGACCTATTATGTTCTCTATGTATGGTATGTTGTATTTTTTGGAAACTCACTAAGATTTATGCTTACAGATTTGTTGTTTAAATGTTTCAGGTACTTCTGGTTCCAAAAGGAAGGGCCCGACCTGATCACACAACATTCCCTGGAGTTTATTCTAGACTATCTATTTGATTTACTCTAAGGTTTGGGGATATTTTATACATTTTTCGGTTTTGAAAAAATATGTTTATATCGTTTTGGTGTTTTAACAATCAAAAACTTTTACTACGATTTTTGGGATGTTACAAGTTGGTATCAGAGCCATAATTTGAGGGATTTAGACACACTTTTAGTTGTGTCTGGACTCAAACCGAGGGTTTGAAAAATGTTTTTCTAAAAAGAAAAGATATTTTTATAAAGAAAAGGGGTGCGATGCGTGCAATCTGCCGAACTCAAGTAAGTAATTCCAAAAATATCGATACATGTATGTTATGTTGTAGTATGCTATTAATGAGTTGCATGCTAGATTAGAGATAAGGATCCTTCAATAATTGCATGATAGAATTGTCTGATATCTGTGATGCCTTATAACCTAGATAATTGTTTTGTGTGCTTCTTGGATTCTAGATTGACAATGTTAACTACAAAGTGTATGTATTAGAATTGTAAATGAATAGGGTTATATAGACTTAGAATGATTGATTTAGCCTTATTTCATGTTCTTTGTTTCGTTTTGGGCTTTGTATATAATCATGTATTTGGAATCTATTTGATCTTGTATTATGTATAATTTGCATGCACGATGCAACTAGTTGTGTTGGTAGAGATTCCTTGTAATACGAAAGCGAGTGAAAAGGCGGTTACTAGGAGAGTCAAGGGAGTATGGTAGTAGGTTATGTATGTTGTATAGCATAGGATTGTGAGAGTTGCTGTAGCGGAGTGACTTGGAGGATTCGAGATGATTCTTGAGGAAAATACAGATAGGTGTGAAAGGTAGTATAAAAACTGGACATATAGGATCCGTACTCGAATCAAGGAGAGTCACGAAAATTCTGAGGAACTTATAGCTTAAGGGATTTTTCGGGTATGTTCTAACATCTTGTATAGTTTCCTTTCAGTATGGTGGTGATTACCAAAGGTTCTGGTTCCAGTTCCGGTTCAGGTGTTGATGGTGAACCAATTGATGAGAGGATACATGAGTTCATCATGTCAGAACTCACACACGGTATCTTAGATGCGACCCATGTAAAGTTCGGAACCATCAAGAAGGGGATTATGGAGTTGCTGGATGAGCGCTAGGGACCTTTTGTGTATAGATAGCAGCAGGTCAGTTTGAGGCGCGAATTCTCACATTTCAAAAGTTCAAGGCTTGTAGAGCCCCACAGTTCTTCGGGAAGAAGGAACCCATTGCTAAAAGGCAATGCATTGCAGATATGGAGAGTGCTCAAGGTATGAGTTTTTGCCCAGATGGATTGAGGGTGAGGTTTGCATCTTGCCTTCTGAGGGATCGAGCCTGCGAATGGTGGGAGGAGGTAGGTCATGCTTTAGGAGCTAAGGTCGTGGAGTCCATGACCTGGCCTGATTTTATTACTAGATTCAGAGCGAAGTTTACACCAGCTATCAAGGAGCAGCAGTTGGTGAGAGAGTTTAAGGATATTTTCCAGACGACGAACACTATGGTAGAGATCACCACCATGTTCAGGGAGAGAGATTTATTGGTTCCCCAATATGTTGCGGATGAGGAGATGAAGAAGATGAGATATCCCGACATCCCGAGGGATGACATCAGAGAGTTTGTTAGCATCTCAAGAAGCTGGACTTCGGAGGATGTGATTGATCGGGCTGGGGAAATAGAGATTAAGATAGAGAATATGGTGAAGCTAAATCCAGCTCGGGTTAAGGTAGTTGAGGGTCCAACGACCCAAGACTTTTGATTTGTGATCAAGTTGCTAGCAGGGTTGGGGTCATTATGGAAAGTACGTAAATTGTACGATGGATTCTGTCGATCAGTGGGTTCGGGCTGCTACAGGTGCGGAAAGACTGGTCATACTAGTTAGGATTGGCCTCAGGAACCGTATCTGATTTGATTTCATTGCAATCAGACATGCCACAAGAAATCCGACTCCCTAGGTTATCAGGAGAAGCAGTGGTAGCACCCGCTCCAACTACCTTGATCATTAGAAATGGCCGCTAGGGCGAGGCGGAGGCTCCAGTGGTGATGATTCGAGCTTTTCAGTTGACGACTGAGGAGGCCCGAAGAACACCAGATGTTGTCAGTAGTATGTATCCTTCTTATATTTTATCGGCTAATAATTAGGTATGTTTCTAGTCAATGGAGTGACTGCTCATGTTCTTTCTGATTTGCGTACTACTCGATCTTTTTTGTGTCTCTTACGCTTAGAAAGAGGTTTTCTGACGATCCGGGGTTTTTAGATTACCCATTGGAGGTGTATATTGCAGATGATCATACCGTGAGTGCTCTGAGGGTTCACCAGAGTTGCATCTTGAGCTATTCTGTGAGAAGTATATGATAGAACTGGTCCCTATTCCTCTATGAGGGACAAATATTATTGTGGGCATCGATTGGTCGAACCCCAAGTAGGGGAGATCTGGTTATTCGTGGTGAGGGTACTTAGAGAGGATCATCTATTTGCTTAGCCGCGAGGACTATGAGGTATTTTCAGTAAGGATGCTCTGGATTTTTGGTGTATGTTATCAATAATTGGGTTGTGGAGAAGAAGACGGTGAATGATGTACCTGTTGTTCAGGAATTCACTGATGTGTTCCCTGAGCACTTGCGAGGAGTGCCTTCAAAGAGGTAGGTGGAGTTTTGGATTGATTTGGTTCCGGGTACGGCCCGGATAGCCAAGGCGTTGTACTTCTTAGCACCACCGGAGATGTAGGAGCTGTTGGACAAGGGGTTTATGAGGACGATTAGTTCCACATGGGGAGAACTGATTTTGTTCGTGAAGAAGAATGATAGGTCTCATCGTAGGTGTATCGATTATCGAGAATTGGACAAGCCGACTATGAAAACTGTTATCCACTCCCGATGATAGACGATTTGTTTGATCATTTGTAGGGTGCCTCTTGGTTTTCCAAGATTTATTTGAGGCCTGGTAATCATTAGATGTGTAAGGTCACACCTTATAATCTGATGAGTTAAACACTCTATACACTGACTGCCAGCGCCAACACCAATACCAGCATCGGTGCCAGTGTCTTAAGACATTATCAACGTCAGCATGAAGATCAAATTCAACATGTAATTAATTAATCTAATGTAATCTTTGTATATTAGGTGATTATACACATATGTATAGAATAGATAGTAGATCCGATATCTTTGTGATAAGGATCGGTTGTTAGTATAGATTAGATACAATCCCTTGATTGAAAAGGGATATACTAGTATAGATTAGTATATATATATATATATATATATATATATATATATATATATATATATATATATATATATATATATATATATATATATATATATATATACAACATTAGGGTAAAACCCTAATGTAAGTCTTGGTGACCGTCTTTGTGACAACCCATTTTCTTGGTGAAAAAACCCTTTCTTGGTGAAAGACAACTTTCTGAATATCTCGCGTTCTTTACTTGTTTTGTTCTTTATTTGTTTAAGTTAATTTTCTTGCTCTTTGTTTATTTTACTTGAAGTGTATCTGATCGATACTAACCTTCAATTAGTACCAGTGTGGGTTATTGATACACTCAAGTAATCATATCCACCTTCTATAATTTCAAATCAACTGCTTGTAACAAGATCCCTCTGTTTGATGAACTCAACTTCACTGCTTGGAAATAAAAGGTCATGGATGCTCTTGAGATCATGGGCTTTGACATGCTCGATATCATCAACAAAGGTCCCATTGTCGTTTTGCATCAATCATCCAATAATGGTTCATCTGATAGTAAGATAAGGAAGAAATATGTGACATGATACAAAAAGGAGGAGAAAAAGGGTGTTGAATCTCGATGTAAAGGCGAGAATTGCTATTGGAATCTCACTCCTTATTCTGTCTATCGTTTGGTTCAAAACTGATCAACTACTCAAGAGATGATGATCACACTATCATCTGCTTTTGAAAAAGAAAACTTCTCAGATGACGAAGCTTCAAAAGGTAAGTGTCTCATGGCCTAGATCGTTTAATCTCACACTCACGCATCAAATGATATTGTTAACACTCTTGATGCTAATCCTTCTTAAGCTGCTACAGACCTTAAGTTAGAATTGATGTAACCTCGGCGTATCAGATAAAAAATCTTGTTAACTACTCTTCTGTCGAAAACATCGAAAAAGATGACACAATTCATCTTTTACGTTTCGATTTATCTTTTTCCAAAAAAGAAAGATCTTCTCTCAAAATTGAGTTAAAAAGTCTTAAAGAAAAACTGAAACAAAACTCCTAAATCAAATAATCAAAGTTATTCGAATTCAGTAGTTGAAAAGAAATCAAAATCTAGTGTTAAAGGAAATAATCTTTGAATCAAAGTTTGTTATCAGTGTGGTGATGATTCTCACAAAGTCAGCGAGTGCACTTTTGAAAAGATCTCCATTTACGCTTATAACATCTTGAATCGAAATCATAAATGGATAAAAAAGGGAAACTATTTAAATTGTCTCCCTGATGATTGTTATAATATTTTTTCTTAAGTGACCCATTGCAAGATGGGTCAGTGTATATTAACTGTATATTTTAGTTTTAGGATAAAGAACATATTTGGTATCTAGATAGTGGTTGCTCAAGAAATATGACCAGATTCAATTCTCTCCTGGAAGGTTTGTTTCATAAAGAAAGATGGTCCAATTGTGGTTTTTGGCGAGAAAATGAAGAAGCTGTCATAAGCGTTGGAACATTTGAGTGCAGGGCGTTCAAGCTAAATGAGGTGTTCTATGTCAAGGGTCTAAAAAGCAATCTTACCTCCATCAGTCAACTTTATGATGCTGGTTATAAGATTCTCTTTGATTTTCATGAAGGAAAGGTTCTTGACTCTATGAACAAAATTATGCTCACTGCACTCAGGGACAACAACATATATATGCTTTGATTTTATGTGTTTAGACAATGCTACTTTATGTTTTCAGTTTTGTTTATGCTTTGCTACTTTAAAACTTCTGAACATAAGAAGCTACAGTTTTAGTTTACCTTGATTTTGTGCTTCAAAAATTTATTTTAACTTTTATTTTACCAAAGAAGTATACATTTTATATTTTGCTTTTAACATTGCTCATGCATCTTCGTCTCTCTCGATAATGAGCTGAATTGATTTGTCCTTTTGAAGAGGATCGGTGTATCATTCCTTTGGTGTAGCATCTTCAGCCTAGAGCTAAATGAAGCTAGCTCTGCATCTTTTCTTCAGCACCAACTGCTCTCTACCTGACGCTGATGCTCATGCTGATTGACATGTTGCATCCTGTTGATGAGACAAGATTGGAGGTAACTGTGCCGAAATGTGCTCTTTTAGGCACATATCTCTTTCTTCTTGAACAACCTATCTCTGTTGAAATGGGGTGAAATGAAGTTAGGTAACACAGTACATGTAATTTCCGTAGACGGTGTCACCATAACACCACTTCCCCTCTGAAATCCAGAGACCTTTTCAATAAGACAGTGGTCCCTTTCTCTTCCTTCACAGATCAGAAAGAATGGAACCTTTGAGTTTTGTCTTGCTGACTTTCATAGCTCGAAGGTTACAAAGATTGGATCCGTTTAACTTGTTAGTTACAAAGACTTATTCATGCTCTTCTCTTATTCTTGGTGAATATGAAGCTTGGAATCAATTTACATTACTTCAACGATTAAAGGTATTTTCTCTTTGGCTCTATGAATTGTGTTTTAGTTGATATATTTGATCTTACTTGCTTTTTCTATAATAGACGATGTTGAAGGATAAATTTCTCGGAAAAAGGAAGTTAATTTATGACACTTTAATTCAAAAGATTTAATGAATTGGGTCTTTATCTGATTTCTGAAAAAGCTGCAAAAATATCGCTTTTAGAATATTTCCTTGTTAGACTAACTCTTTTGTTTGTATTCTTATATTATATATTATTTTATCATGTACCATTTTTAAATATTTGACGTTGGAATTTCATAAGCCAAGTATGTAACTATTGACAAATAATTGTCCCTATAAGCATGCTATTGTATGTGCCTAAATCTCTCTAAGTATCTCAGCAGTGAGTGTCACACCCCGAAACCGGAATGGCAGAATCGTTCCGGGGTGGAGGACGTCATGTTTAGCATCACAACCAATGAATAATAGGAATCATAGCAACACAACCAATACAGTGGATACATATATAAGTAAAATGCTTACATCAGTTTGAAACTTGTTTTACATACATCAAAACTATGTAAAATATAAAAACATGACTCTTATTGCTCCAGCTCCTCTAAATCCAAGAAGTACCTGTCTACTGATTTCCTGAGAATACAAGCAGTTTGAATGAATATCATCATAAAGCTGGTGAGTTCATAAGAATTTAGTTTTGGTGGAAAAATGTTCTTTGAATCCTTTTGAAAAGTGTTCCTCAAGAAAATCCTATATTTTCTTATGAAAAGCGTGTTTGAAAACCCATTCCTTCTATAACTTCCAGATTCATACAAGATATGTACAATCCAAGGTGTCGTGGAATGAATATGAATATCCGTTGGTTACTTGTTAAACAATCCGTTTATGAAAAGTCGAGTTATCCCGGGAAAATCCTATATTTTCCCTAAAAGTTGATGGTTGGTTATCCGTTCTAAACTAAGGTGTACAAGTATCTACCATACTTATATCGATAAACGTAGTTTTCTTTTAAAAACCCTGGTTACTCCCAGTGAGGTATATTAGCCTTATTACATAAATAAAACTAATGAAAAGAAAACGTGATGAACTAAATCCTGAAGGTACTGTTAATACCCTCCAGTAATCAAATCGGTTATTACTTTGAGGTTAGTTTACTTGATTCATTATTACAAAAGTAAATCTCTGCTATCTACATTGTGAGTTTCATGACCATAACTGACTGGATATGGCCCACAATGGGACCGGTATCCTTTATGACTTTGTCACCCGTAGACCTGCCGGTCCTACTGTAGCTAGCAACAAGGTGCGGAATTGTCAGTCCCGTATAGATCTATACACAACAGTCACGCTCTCCCTACAAGAGATTCTGGTCACAAGTGCTAGTCCTACACTCTGATTCTGTGGGAGTGTTACCAAGGACGTGTCTCCAACTTAGACTAACAAATTTACAAGTAATAATATATAAAATCCTTTTGTGATTAACATGAATCCTTTAATAAACAATACAGTTTACTACATGATTCATCAGTTCATTGCTCTAGTTTTGAAAATTGTTTCTGTGAGTTGATTTCTTAATCGTTTGGTAAAACTGTTTTCCGTGGTAAAAGCATACTGGAAATATAATTATCTTAAACAAAATATTATATTTTGAGCACAAGTTTCCTTGTAATTTTGCTTGTATTCCTCCCCCCTGAAAACATGAAAAACTCGGAAAACACGTAGGGGTATGAACTCACCTCGGGTAAGTGGTTTGATTGAAGGATCGATACGGAAAGCTGGGTGTTCAAGTGAAGCCTTGAACATGATTTGATCCTAATTAACACGTAATGACACATAAAGGAGTCAAATGAAGGTATTTCACCACTAGATGTGATGGAGAACCACTCTAGGGACTTGGAACTACTTACACTAAGTGTTAGGACCTTAAAGGATTGCATGAGGGAGGTGTATGGCCACCTTAAAGTTGTGTGCGGCCATGGGTGTGCGGCCCAAAGGGTGTGTGGTCGTACACTCATGATGGAAGGTGCCTTTGAGGTGTTTTCAAGGTCCATACTTGCATCCATGAAGTGTTCTAGGTCCATACTTAGTTTAGGGTCTTAGAAATGGGTTTGTGGTCCTAGGGTGTGTGTGTGGTCGCACACATGAGTGTGTTGCCGCATAAGGGAGTGTGCTACCTCACACATGAGTGTGCTGCCGCACAATGGTGTGTGCGGCCGTACACAGGCGTGTGCGGTCGTACACCCCACATGTTTGGGTCCAAAACGCCAATTCTAAGGTGCAGCAAGGCTATGGTCATGTCTAACTCGAAGATGGAAGTCCAACTCTCACTTTGGAGGGTCTTTTAGGAGTGTAAGGCCACCTTATGTGGGTGTGCGGCCGCACTCCTTCAAAGAGATGAAGAACATGACGAGACTCAATGATTCAAGGCTTAGATCAAGTGGTTCTTCAAGCACAACAAGCTAAGGGATGGATTACTCACGTTTTTGAAGCTTTGGAGGGTTTGTGGTTGAAGAAGCTTGAGAGAAATATTGTTGTGTGCTGCCAAGGTGTTAAAGGAACGAAAGGAAAGGGGTCTACCCTTTATATAGGGGTGGGTGTGCTGCCTATAAGGGAGTGTGCGGCCAAGAGGTGAGTGTGCGGCCGCACACCCATATGTACGGCCGTACACTCCCCTTAAGGGTGTGTATGGCCCGGTTTTGTCACCCTATGGCTTGCTGACTCATTCCTAACCTCAACATTGGCTATACTCAAGCTTAGAACGCTTAAATGGACCCTTAAACAGTACAAGAAGTCAACATAACAAGTTTAACATTGATTGAATTGACTAAGTGTACAAGATAAAAGTTTCGGGTTGTCACATCATCCCCCCGTTAGAGGGAATTTCGTCCCGAAATTCAAGAATGGATTACAAATCATGGACTAGGAAGGAGATGAGGGTACTTCTTCTTCATTGAATCCTCGCGCTCCCAAGTGAATTCAGGTCCCCGCTTGGCGTTCCAGCGAACCTTCACTATTGGGATGCGGCTCTGCTTCGTGCGTTTGACCTCTCGGTCCATGATTTCGACAGGTTCTTCCACAAAACGTAGACTTTCTTATAGCTCTATCTCGTCGAGGGGAATTACAAGTGTCTCATCGGATAGACACTTCTTTAGGTTCGACACGTGGAAGACAGGATGGACGTTGCTGAGTTCTTGTGGTAACTGGAGTTTGTATGCTACGGGGCCGATCCTAGCAAGGATCTCGAATGGCCCAATGTACCTTGGGTTTAGCTTTCCACATTTTCCGAAACGTATCATGCCTTTCCATGGTGAGACCTTGAAAAGGACACGGTCACCAACCTGGAATTCCAAGGGTTTTCATCTCTTATCGGCGTAGCTCTTTTGTCTATCTCGTGAGGCTTTCAGTAGTTCTCGGATTTGTACGATCTTTTCAGTCGTATCTCGGATGATCTCAGGACCAGTGAGAGTGCTGTCAGGGACTTGACCCTTGGCTAGCTGCGTGTCACCCACTTCAGCCCAATACAGAGGGGATCTGCACTTACGGCCATAGAGGGCTTCAAATGGCGCAACCTTGATGCTGGTATGGTAGTTGTTTTTGTAGGAAAATTCGACCAAGGGAAGATGAGTGACCCATGACGCGCCGAAGTCGATGACACAGGCTCTCAACATATCTTCCAATGTCTAAATTGTTCTCTCACTCTGTCCATCTGTCTGTGGATGATAAGCCGTGCTCATATCCAACTTAGTTCCAAGAGCCTTCTGCAGCGATTGCCAAAATCTCGAGGTGAACCTGCTCTCTCGGTCGGAGATAATGGATACAGGTACCCCATGAAGGCGAACTATTTCTCGAAGGTATATTCAGGTGAGTCTCTCCATCTTGAAGTTTTCTTTGATTGGCAGGAAGTGGGCGGATTTAGTCAACCGATCAACAATTACCTAGATGGTGTCGTGCCCACTCAGAGATCTGGGTAACTTGGTGATAAAATCAATGGTGATCATTTCCCACTTCCACTCAGGTATTTCCGGCTGCTGAAGCAAACCTGAGGGCTTTTGATATTCTACTTTTACCTTGGCACAAGTCAGGCACTTTCCCACGAAGGTAGCAATTTCTGCCTTCATGTTCGGCCACCAATAGAGTTGTTTGAGATCCAGATACATTTTATCCGAACCCGGGTGAACGGAGTATCTTGTCTTGTGAGTTTCGTTCATGAAAACTTCTCTGTAACCACCATACTTCGGGGTCCAGATACGGTCCATGAAATAGTAAACTCCGTCTCCCTTGACCTCTAAATCTTTTCCATTCCTCGCAAGGCTTCATCCGACATGTTCTCTGGTTTTAAGGCTTCCAGCTGAGCCTCTCGGATTTGTGTGGATAATCGGGAATGGATGGTCATAGTCAATGCCTTCACTCTACGACCTGAATACTTCTTGCGGCTGAGGGCATCTGCTACCATATTGGCCTTGTCGGGATGGTAGCGTATTTCACACTCGTAATCACTGAGTAGCTCTACCCATCGCCGCTGTCTCGTGTTTAACTCTTTCTGATCAAAGATATGCTGTACGCTTTTATGGTCGGTGAATACAGTGCACTTGGTTCCATAGAGATAATGTCTCCAGATCTTTAACGCAAAGACCACCGCTCCCAACTCTAGGTCTTGAGTTGTGTAATTGACCTCGTGTGTTTTCAACTACCTCGAGGCATAGGCGATAACCTTTCCTCGTTGCATGAGCACACAGCCTAGGCCCTGATTGGATGCATCACAATAGACAACGAAGTCTTCCGTCCCTTCGGGCAGGGACAAGATAGGTGCACTGCATATGGCCTGCTTCAATGTTTCAAACGCAGTGTCTTGCTATTCTCCCCAAGTAAAGGTTACACCTTTCTGTGTCAGGGTGGTTAAAGGCTTAGCGATTTGGAAAAGTTTTGGATAAACCTGCGATAATAGCCAGCGAGACCCAAGAATTGGCGGATTTCTGTGGGTGTCTTTGGTGCTGACCAATTCTCAATCGCTTTGATTTTGGAAGGGTCCACGTGTATGCCTTCCTCGCTAACCACATGACCAAGGAAAGTTACCTTCCTAATCCAAAACTCACACTTTGAGAATTTTGCATATAGCTTCTCTGTCCTTAGTGTTTCTAGCACTAGTCTCAAGTGCTGTTTATGATCATCTTCGCTCCGCGAATAGACAAGTATGTCGTCAATGAACACGATCACGAACTTGTCTAGGAAAGGGCGGCACACCCGATTCATCAGATCCATGAATACCGCCGGTGCGTTGGTTAGACCAAAGGGCATTACTACAAACTCGTAGTGTCCATAGCTAGTTCGGAACGCTGTCTTGGGCACATCATTCTCGTGAACTCGCAACTGATGGTACCCTAATCTTATATCTATCTTTGAGAAATAACTGGCTCCCTGAAGTTGGTCGAAGAGATCGTCGATTCCGGGTAAGGGATATCGGTTCCTGATGTTCAGCTTGTTCAGTTCTCGGTAGTCAATGCACATCCGGAAGGTTCCGTCTTTCTTCTTCACGAATAAGATCAGAGCTCCCCAGGGTGAGGAACTCGGCCTTATGAATCGTTTGTTGATAAGCTCATTGAGCTGACTGGATAACTCTTGCATTTCCGCTGGCGCTAAACGGTAAGGAGATTTAGCTACAGGAGTAGCTCCGGGGATTAAGTCGATACGAAACTCCTGGGAGGTCTTCGGGGAAAACATCAGGAAAGTTACAAACTCCGGGGATGCTCTCGAGGTCTTTAACCTTTTGTGTCTCTTCAACAACAAGAGCTAGAAACGCATGGCACTCCTTCCGCAGATATTTCTGGGCTTTGATGCATGAAATGATACGAAGGTTCGAACTAGGCTTATCACCGTAAATCATGAGAGCTTCACCAGAGGAAAGATTGAGACGGATGGCTTTCTCGTAGCAAAGGATATCAGCACGATTGGGGCTTAACCAATCCATGCCGATAATGACATCGAAACTCTTAATGGATACAGGCATAAGGTCAATGGGAAAGGAATGACCGTCTAGGGTAAGAGTACAACCTATGAATATATCGTTAGTGCTCTCTTTCTTTCCGTTAGCCATTTCGATGGTGAATGTTTCGGTTAAAGGTTGAGATTTACATTTGATTAGATGTTTGAATGCATGACTAACGAAACTCCTTTCCACACCAGAATCGAAAAGAATGCATGCATAAGAGTTGTCAAGGAGGAACGTACCCGTAACAACGGTAGGATCAACGACCGCTTCCTCCTGGCCTATCGCTAGCACCTTTCCTGCATTGCCACCTGTTGTTGCCTTGGGACAATCTCTTTTGAACTGCCTAACCTCTCCACAGCCATAACAAGCTTGACCAGCACCCGCTGCAGGAGCCTGATTGGTTGGTTGGACTGGTCCCTTGCAGAATCGAGTTGTGTGTCCCTTCTTGCCACAACTGGTGCACGACATCTCCCGGCACTGTCCCTGATGATGGTAGTTGCACTTGTTGCACAGAGGTAGTTTTCCAGCATAGCGACTGGGGTTCGTTGGAGTAACGGAAACTGCTGCAGGAGTAGTAGCAGCGTGGAATGCCACTGTTTGTTGTTTCTTGGAGGGCTGCTGAGAAGACTGTCCCTTGCATTTGTTCCAAGATTTCTTCTTCTTCCCACCACTCTCCTTTTGTGGCTCGCCGACTGCTGCTGCCTCATCCAGATCGACTCCATGATCCATTAGAGTCTGCGCCAGATCCTTGGCGCTTTCAAATGTAGTCGGTCTAGCAGCCAAGACATTTCCTTTGGTTGGGGCGGTCAGTCCCCAGATGTACCTCTCTATTTTCTTGCTTTCCGGGGTAACCACTCCCGGACAGAGGAGAGCCAGATCACAGAATCTAGCGGTGTAGGCAGCGATGTCGGAACCCTTCATCTTCAAGTTCCAGAGTTCGTGCTCTAACTTTTGTTCCTCGCCCTTCGGGCAGTATCCCGCAAGCATGAGTTCCATCAGTCTTTCCCAACCCATGGCATTAGCTATTGGCAGGATTAGGGTTTTGACTCGACCATTCCACCAGGTCAAAGCTCTGTCGGTGAAGGTGAGGGTGGCGAACTTCACCTTGTTGGCTTCGGAACAGGCGCAAATTTCGAAGATGGATTCGATCTTCTCGAACCATCGAGTCAGGGCGATAACACCTCCATTTCCGTCGAAGGACTTGGGTTTTGCGGTCATGAAATCCTTGTAGGAACACTCTTTTTGATGTCCCTGACTTCCGTCTTGTCGTTGGGGGTCGGTTCCACCTCCAGTCCCACCAGAGTTCACTTGTGCCATTGCTGCAGTTACGGCGGCGGTAACTGCTGCCTGGAACATGGCAGGATCGAATTGTGGAGGTGGTGGTGGCGGGGTGTTGTTGTTCCTTCTGATGGGTCTTCGTCGGGGAGGCATCTTGTTCTAGAAACAACCAGGAAGAAGAGGATGGTAAGTCCTCAAGATATATGAAACAAGATATATCTCATCCTGATAATAAAAGTGTTCTACCAAGCAATAAGCACAAAAAGGTTACTAATGCAAGTAAGTTATCGCTTAAGAAGGAAGTGGTAGCAACACTTGGAGTGAATCTATATACTGAATTTGGATCTAGCTAAAATACTCCTATAGTATTTTATGTTGGATGTTTTTGTTCTTGGTAAGTTTTAGGCTTGCTGTAACACCACAGTCACTCCCAAGCACATGTTGGTCATGTCTTGAATGAATATAGTTGATCAGGCTATATTGATCCTATACATGATTACATAACTGCCCAGGTTTAACCGCGATGCCCAACATCCAAATACTTTTGTTTTGTTCTACTTATGACACCGATTCCGGTACCTAGGTATTACTTGTATACTTTTTATATAAATACATATATTTTTGAAAGTATATTTTTAGTTTTAGAGCACTTAGGTCCCTTAGTATTTATAGTTGTATACCATGTAAGGTTCGGTATACTTAGTTCGCTATAAACAAGGGTTCTGATACCAATCTGTCACACCCCGAAACCGGAATGGCGGAATCGTTCCGAGGTGGAGGACGTCATGTTTAGTATCACAACCAATGAATAATAGGAATCATAGCAACACAACCAATACAGTGGATACATATATAAGTAAAATGTTTACATCAGTTTGAAACTTGTTTTATATACATCAAAAGTAAGTAAAATATAAAAAACATGACTCTTATTGATCCGGCTCCTCTAAATCCAAGAAGTACCTGTCTACTGATTTCCTGAGAATACAAGCAGTTTGAAAGAATATCAGCATAAAGTTGGTGAGTTCGAAAGCATTTAGCTGGTGAGTTCCTCAAGAAAATCCTATATTTTCTTATGAAAAGCATGTTTGAAAACCCATTCCTTCCATAACTTCCAGATTCATACAAGATATGTACAATCCAAGGTGTCGTGGAATGAATATGAATATTCGTTGGTTACTTGTTAAACAATTCGTTTATGAAAAGCCGAGTTATCCCGGGAAAATCCTATATTTTACCTAAAAGTTGATGGTTGGTTATCCATTCTAAACTAAGGTGTACAAGTATCTACCATACTTATATCGATAAACGTAGTTTTCTTTTAAAAACCCTGGTTACTCCCAGTGAGGTATATTAGCCTTATTACATAAATAAAACTAATGAAAAGAAAACGTGATGAACTAAACCCTGAAGGTACTGTTAATACCCTCAAGTAATCAAACCGGTTATTACTTTGAGGTTAGTTCACTTGATTCATTATTAAAAAAGTAAATCTCTGCTATCTACATTGTGAGTTTCATGACCATAACTGACTGGATATGGCCCACAACGGGACCGGTATCCTTTATGACTTTGTCACCCGTAGACCTGCCGATCCGACTGTAGCTAGCAGCAAGGTGTGGGATTGTTAGTCCCGTATAGATCTATACACAACAGTCACGCTCTCCCTACAAGAGATTCTGGTCACAAGTGCTAGTCCTACACTCTGATTCTGTGGGAGTGTTACCAAGGACGTGTCTCCAACTTAGACTAACAAATTTACAAGTAATAATATAGAAAATCCATTTGTGATTAACATGAATCCTTTAATAAACGATACACTTTACTACATGATTCATTAGTTCATTGCTCTAGTTTTGAAAACTGTTTCAATGAGTTGATTTCTTAATCGTTTGGTAAAACTGTTTTCCGTGTTAAAAGCATATTGGAAATATAATTATCTTAAACAAAATATTATATTTTGAGCACAAGTTTCCTTGTACTTTTGCTTGTATTCCCCCTGAAAACATGAAAAACTCAGAAAAAGCGTAGGGGTATGAACTCACCTCGGGTAAGTGGTTTGATTGAAGGATCGATACGGAAAGCTGGATGTTCAAGTGAAGCCTTGAACACGATTTGATCCTAATTAACACGTAATGACACATAAAGGATTCAAATGAAGGTATGTCACCACTAGATGTGATGGAGAACCACTCTAGGGACTTGGAACTACTTGCACTAAGTGTTGGGACCTTAAAGGATTGCATGAGGGAGGTGTATGGCCACCTTAAAGGTATCTGCGGCCATGGGTGTGCGGCCCAAAGGGTGTGCGGCCGTACACTCATGATGGAAGGTGCCTTTGAGGTGTTTTCAAGGTCCATACTTGCATCCATTAAGTGTTCTAGGTCCATACTTAGTTGTAGTACAAGTTTAGGGTCTTAGAAATGGGTTTGTGGTCCTAGGGTGTGTGTGTGGTCGCACACATGAGTGTGCTGCCGCACAAGGGAGTGTGCTACCTCACACATGAGTGTGCTGCCGCACAAGGGTGTGTGCGGCCGTATACAGGCGTGTGCGGTCGTACACCCCACATGTTTGGGTCCAAAACGCCAATTCTAAGGTGCATCAAGGCTATGGTCATGTCTAACTCGAAGATGGAAGTCCAACTCTCACTTTGGAGGGTCTTTTAGGAGTGTAAGGCCACCTTATGTGGGTGTGCGGCCGCACTCCTTCAAAGAGATGAAGAACATGACGGGACTCAATGATTCAAGGCTTAGATCAAGTGGTTCTTCAAGCACAACAAGCTAAGGATGGATTACTCACGTTTTTGAAGCTTTGGAGGGTTTGTGGTTGAAGAAGCTTGAGAGAAATGGTGTTTTGTGCTGCCAAGGTGTTAAAGGAATGAAAGGAAAGGGGTCTACCCTTTATATAAGGGTGGGTGTGCTGCCTAGAAAGGAGTGTGCGGCCAAGAGGTGAGTGTGCGGCCGCACACCCATGTGTACGGCCGTACACTCCCCGTAAGGGTGTGTATGGCCCGGTTTTGTCACCCTATGGCTTGCTGACTCATTCCTAACCTTAACCTTGGCTATACTTAAGATTAGAACGCTTAAATGGACCCTTAAACAGTACAAGAAGTCAACAGAACAAGTTTAACATTGATTGAATTGACTAAGTGTAAAAGATAAAAGTTCTGGGTTGTCACAGTGTGACCATATGCTGAGATGAAACCGAATCAGCCGCTCACACTGATTGTCTAGCATCGTCTAAACTTTCTAAGTGAGATTGCCTAGTCCAAATAAAAAATTATAGAAAGGCTTGGGTGTTTGTTTTTAGTTAACTATCTTATCTAACTCTTGTCCTTGGAAGCATGATTGTCGTATACATCAAGTCTCATGTTCTGCTGAAACATTAAGCATAACCCAATGACTTACCCTGATTGCATAGTTATCATCATAAGAGTTACTTGTATGGTCGTTAAATGACAAAGGGTTATTCATGTTCTTGACCTCCTAGACTGAGTTATGACATGGTACCATTACGAATTGATGGTGGATCTATGATTCTAGACTGCAACTAACTCTATGATGCAAGGATCAAACCACTTCTTGCTGATGGGTTATCACTATTGATGATCGACGCTGATCCCACCTCAGCATGACTGAAACAATCCATTATCTCCTTAATTTATTCTCAATAAAAACTTTACGATTCACTGTGAGATACCACACACTGATAAAAGTTTTAAAATCTATTCCCATGGTTAAGATAAAATAACATAGCTTATCACACGCATCATACCACTCTTTCCCTTTTCTTCTAATAAAAGTGATTAATGAGTCAGCGTATGAAACCACACGCTAATGAAATCTCGCAATACTATGTCAGTGAATGCTAGTTCAAACCTCTACTAATAGGAGATATCACAAACTTATTGGGTTACAAGCTGCAACCGATACACTGATTAATTCCTCTAGTCCCATATTTGCTGCTGATGTCAACAGGGGGGGGAGAGACTTGCTAAATGTGAGAAACTACTAAGTGTTATTCATATGAATAGAAGCAAAATATAAGGGGGAGCCAAACTGCTAAACTAATAGCTGATATTAACATTCTATCAGCTCATAAATGTTGATAAATGTTGCTTTTACTGCTGATAATAAAAAATGCTTCTACTACTGATAATAAAAACTTTCTTAGGGGAGCACAAGTTGAAGAACTTTGAGGATTAGTTTTGACATCATCATATAGGGGGAGATTGTAAGGTCACACCATCTGATTTGATGAGTCAAACACTCTATTCACTAACTGCCAGCGCCAACGCCAACATCGACATAAACACCAGCGTCTCAAGACATTATCAACTTCAGCATGAAGATTAACATCAGCGTGTAATTAAGTAATCTAATGTAATATTTGTATATTAGGTAATTATACAAATATATATAAAATAGATAGCAGATCTGATATCTTTTTGATAAGGATCGGTTCTTAGTATAGTTTAGATATAATCCGTTAATTAGAGGGATATACTAGTATAGATTAGTATATATTCAACATTAGGAAAAAAACCCTAATGTAAGTCTTGGTGACCGTCTTTGTGACAACCCGTTTTCTTGTTGAAAACAAACCCTTTGTTGGTGAAAGACAACTTTGTGAATATCTTGCGTTCTTTACTTTTTATGTTCTTTATTTGTTTAAGTTATTTTACTTGTTTTTTGTTTAATTTACTTGAAGAGTATCCAATCGATACTAACCTTCAAGATGAAGGTCAAGGAAGAGGATGTGTAGAAGATGGACTTCATGACTCGTTATGGTCATTACGAGTGTGTGGTGATGCCCTTCGGACTCACCAACGCACCGACGAAGTTAATGGACCTCATGAACCGAGTGTGCAGAAAGATGTTGGATCGATCGGTAAATGTGTTTATTGATGATATCTTGGTCTATTCGAAGACCAAGAAACAACACGAGGAGTATCTAAGAGAGTTTCTCGAGACTTTGAGGAGGGGGATATGTTTTTCAAAAGTTCTCCATATGTGAGTTCTGGTTGCACGAGGTTCAGTTCTTGGGTCATCTTGTTAACCAGAGCGTCATCTTGGTCGATCTGGCCACGATTGAGCCAATGATGCAGTGGGAGGATCTAAGGTGTCCATATGAGATTCAAAGTTTCCTGGGGTTGGCAGACTATTATCGAAGATCCATTCAATATTTCTACAATATTGTGTGACGCTCCGATTGTAACACTCCCAAAGGGTATGGATAATTTTATGCTTATTGCGATGCATCGATTATGGTCTTGGGTGCACTGGTTATGTAGAGGGGTTATATGATCACTTACATTTTGAGACATTTGAAGCCTCATAAGGCGAATTATCCTACTCATGATTTGGAGTTGGAGGGCCATGGTTTTCACCCTCAAGATTTAGCGGCATTATGTATATGGGGTCTGGTGTACCATCTACATGGATCACAAGAGTCTGAGATAGTTGATGGATTAGCCAGACCTGAATATGAGACAACGCATATGGTTGGATGTGGTGAAGGATTACGATTATGAGATTTTGTATCGTCCCGGGAAGGCTAACGTATTGGCTGATGCCTTGAGCCATAAGTTGACTAGTACTCATATTTGATACCTATGTTGGAGGATGAATATCACTTCACCACTGTTATATTTAATCAAGGAGGCGTATGTTGAGGAGTTGAAGAAGGAGAATTGGAAGGAAGAGCAGATTATGGGTCATATTCCTTTTTTTCAAAGATAGTTGAGGTCTGTTGACTCAGTGCAACAGAGTATGGTTCCAGCTTTTGGCAGGGTTAGGCAGACGTTGTCGGAGGAAGCACACAAGTCGAAGTTTTCAATCCATCTAGGCGCCATGAAGATGTATAGAGACCTAAGACTAAGCTATTGGTGGCCCTGTATGAAAAGGGAGATATCAAGGTAAGTAGAGCAGTGCTTGACTTGCACAAATTCAAGGCTGAACATCAGAGACCCCACGACAAGATGCAACTATTACCCATCCCCATGTGGAAATGGGAGGAGACCAGCATGTACTTCATCACAATGTTGCCAAGGACGGAACGCGGGGTTGATTATATATGGGTTTTTGTTGACAGGTTGACCAAGGCCGCCCAATACTTATCTGATTTAAGAGAGTTCATCCACTGAAAAGTTAGCTGAGATCTACATAAAGGATGCGGTCGTACATCATGGAGTTCTAGTTTCCGTTCTTTCTGATCGCAACGTCCGTTTTACTTCCAGATTCTGGAGTAAGTTTCACGAGAAGTTCGGCACTCGATTTTTTTTAGTACCGCTTATCACCTGCATACTGTTGGACAAAGTGAGCAGACCATTGAGGAAATGTTGCGTGCATGTTTATTGGATTTTAATGGGAGTTGGTATAACTATCTTCTTTTAGCTGAGTTCTCCTAAAATAACAGTTATCACGCTAGCATAGGTATGCCTCCCTTTGAGCAGCTTTATGGGAGGAGGTGTCCAACTACGATTTGATGGAGTGAGGTCAGTCAGCAAGTGATGGGGTGTACCAAAGTGGTGATCAAGACTAATAAGATGATTCAGTACGTGCGTGATAATTTACGGACCGCACAGAGAAGGTATAAGAGTTGCACTGACCGACGTCGTTCCAACCTTGAGTTTCAGGTGGGAAATCTAGTGCTTCTAAAGGTGTCACCTTGGAAAGGTGTCATCCGGTTTCAAAAGCAGGGCAATTTGGGCCCAAGATTAATTGGACCTTTCAGGATTGTTGCCCGGGTGGGCAGGGTTGCATATCGTTTGGATCTACCCGCCGATCTTATTCATATGCATGACACGTTTCATGTCTCTCAAATGCGGAAGTGTGTGGCTGATGAATTCATAGTAGTATCCTTGGATGACATTCAGGTCAATGAATTTCTAAACTACATACAGAAATCGGTTGTGATTTTATACCGGAAGATGAAGGACTTACGCGACAAGGTGATTGATTTAGTGAAGGTGAAATGGCAGCACCGGAAGGGTTTAGAGTGGACCTAACAACCTAAAGACGAGATGAGGGAGCACTATCCTGACTTATTTGCAATAGCAGCTTTTGAGGGCGGAATCTGATTCAGATAGGAGAGAGTTGTATCATCCATTTCCAGGTAATGCCTTCCCCAAGTTAAATATTTACTTATTAATTATGAAGGTTTGGGTAGGCAACGACGCGATAGCTAAGTTCCCACGATGTGGCAATAGTATGTTCTAAAATGCATAGTTGCGTAGTGACATAGTGTGGCAACCTATTTGTCATCGTGTGGTGGCCATTTTGGTGCAAATCCTAGATCTTCGGGTTTCTACCCTATTTAAGGGCACTAACTTCTAAGGCTACCTCATTTAGTAGCCTCCATCCAATGAAATCGACCCCACCCCAAACCTTAGCCCCGTGCAAGTTTGAAGCTCGTTTTGGTGTCTTTGCTACATTTTAAACGAAGAAGAAGAAGGTGTTGGTACAAGTATCCAACAAGTCACTTCTCCTCACCTTGGAACTACTCTTTGGACCATTTGTAAGTCCTCATGTTTCGAACTCGACGCTTCCTTTCTTGTAGATCTAGTATTATTTAGAAAACTTTGGCCCATAAATGAAGATTGCATGATGGGATGAGATAAAGTCTGCAACTTTATGACTCATGTAGGTCCCTTAAGCTCAATATATTCCTGATATAGAATTTCATTGAGATTTTGGAGTCATGCATGAAGTTTTGGGCCATTTCCTCGTATTTTGACCTAGTTGGGCGAGAGACTTGCATGGGTCATGCATGTCCATAAAGTTGGTATTTTTCTGGACCCTTAAGGACCCAAGAAGCATTCTGGAAAGTTGGAATTGAAGTCTTAGCAGATTTAGAGTTGAATTCATTAAAATGTCTTTTTACGGTTTCCACGGCATGGCGATTTGCCTGCCACGATGTAGAGTCTGGTTTGAGTCATGTGTGTTTTGTTTTAACTGTGCCACAACATCGTGGCAAGCCTGCCATAGTGTGGTAATGGATGTTAATCAGGATGACGTAAGGTGTCCACGGTGTGGCCATTGGTTGGCCACGATGTGGAAGGTAGTTAGAGTTGACTTTAACCATGGATCTGGATCGTTGACTTTGACATGGTTTGACTTTTAGTCAAATGGCTAGTTTTATTAGTTAGATTAAGTTTTACATTTTACGATTTTAAGGAGGTGTGTAGCGCGTGCTTCTTGACTATGTGAGTTGTTTAGCTGTCGATTGCATTTGCAAGGTGAGTCTTCTCACTATACTATAGGATGTCAGTTGTCTTTGTGACTCTTGCATGGAATACCAGGTTATTGCCCCTTTAGGGTTTTGGCTCCTGACAGTTATATGGAAGACCAGGATTCGGTCCTTGGCACTTGTCCAAGTAAAGACCATGATTTGGCCTATAACAGGAAGTAAGACTATGATTTGGCCCATAGCAACTGTTTGGGGTTGAAGTAGACCCGTTATCTTATGTATGTATGGTATGTGGTATTTTGGTGAAATTCACAAGTATTTTGTGCTTACGTATTTGTGGTTTAAATGTTTCAGGAACTTCTAGTTCCAAAGGGAAGGGCCCGACCAGATCACACTACATCCCGTAGAGTTTACTCCGCACTATCTATTTGATTCACGCTGATGTTTGGGAATATTTTATACATTTTTTGGTTTTGAAAACAAATGGTTGTATCGTTTTATTGTTTTGAAAATAAAATTTTTTTACTAGTATTTTTGGGATGTTACAAGATGGTGGTCGGTATGCATTTTTTCTAAGTGACTTGTTGATGGCAAGATTTCTGCTAAAAATATTGCTTATGATGATTTTCAATTGCCTATTATGGATAACAACATGATTGGTAATTGAGAAAACGGTAGTAACGAGGATGATAATGATAGGGTGAAGAATCTCAATCTTCTATTCACATTTGTGAAGATATATGATTATGATGTGGGTGGTAATAACGAACCCCCAAATGGTGGTACTATTAGGACAAGTTTTGATGATGAAGCTAAAGATACTACTTTAGTTGATCGAAAAAGGGTTAGGGGATCAACAACCTAAACTGCTTTTGCTGCGGATGTGTCTGGTTGGGAGAGAGGTAGTTCTGACCACATTATAAAGTGATTCCACTCATTAAATTCTACTGCTTTTCACTCGTTCACAAGTGCCGTTAGGTGAACATGCCTACCTCTTACATTGATCGTTTAAACAATATAATTCCTCCTCTATATGCATATTTCCCTCATCCTAATGGGCCCGTATGTGATCCTGATTGGTTGTACCGTCAAAATCAAAGCATGTTAGATCCAAAAGCCATGATGTAATTTTTTGAGAAATTTTCCTCGCTCGGGACTCTGCTTATTTGGGGAGTAGACGAGGGGAACATGTACACATCATGTTTAAAGCTAAGAGTGTTCAAAATGTGGCTTTGGGAAATGAAATTATAAACTGGTGTGTAGAAAGTGCAGAGTTGCGCCAGGAGAACCACAATTTGCGAGATGAGCTCAAAGTGGTAACTGATATTGTGAAGCCATTTATCATTCTTTCCACAAGTTTATCCCAAAATGTTAAGTTGTTTTGGGATAAATTTATGGATACGTCTGAAATGGTCGTTGAGTTGGAGGGTGTGAGCTATAGTGTTTCTATGGTTTCTGAGTCATACTTAGAGGTTATGAAAGGTGAAATAAGGTTGTCGAAGGATGAGAAAATGATATTAGATAGTAAGGTGGTTGTGAACTGTAGTCTAGAAGAAGAGGTGTTGTTTTTTCAAGGTAAGGTGGCTTCGTTGGAGTTGGAAAGAGTTGGTTATGTTGACAAAGTAGCCATGCTATAATTGGGTGTTCGTAAAATTAAAGGTGATCTTGGGGAGTCAGTTTTGAAGAATATCGACCTACAAGCAAGCGTGACTGTTTTGACCGATGAAGCTATAAAAATTAGAGGAAGATGTGAGATAGGCATTATTCGATGGTATAGGAAAGGTGATTGATATGGTTCTTGGTGATTCTTTCTTTTATGATGTGGACTACGTACTATAATCATTATGTACTGACTTTGGGGAAAAGGCAAGGTTACGAGCTAATGAACGAAGAGCATTCCCTAGGTTTTGTTGAGGTTGAGGTTTCCTTTTATTACCTCACACGTCTATAATAAATGCAAGATGCTTTTTCTACCTTGGTTTGTGGAGATTTCTTATCGGAGCTTGGTTTCCTGGTGGGTTTGGTTGCTGAGCTTAGACCTTTTTTGTTTGGTCGTACCGGAGGTGATGAATCAACGTGTGGTGTTGGTGGCTAGAATGCTTGAGAGATGGTGATCATTAGTTGGTAATGGTGTGGCTTAACATTGGTTTTGCTGGTTTGGTGATTTATGGATATTGGTTTTTCGTTAAGGTTCGTTGGATTTTCTTTTGATTCGTGTTCCTATATTGTTGACTTTTACTATTTCTTAATATTATCTAATTGCTTGGGCGTCTTCTTGTTAGCCATGATCTTTTTGTGGTTAGGGTTCTTCTTAATTGATTTCATCTGCTTGGGGTTGCCTCTTTTGATTTTGCATTGTTTGTTAAATATCTTGACATGTTGATTGTTGGAGACTATGCCGTTATGAACGATTCACGTAATTGTCATGTTCTTGCTAAGATGATGTTCAAAGTTCTTGGCCGAATTTTCCAAGCATTTGACAGGCCAGACTTCTTGGAAAGTAATCTACGTTGTTGAATGTCATTGACTATTGTGTGGATGTGAGCAGATTAATAGCTGGGAAACCAAAATACTTAAAAAGGTCTATGAAATTCGCTTTTGTACAAATGTGGTAATCCTGATCAACAAACTGCTTTGCCCAAAATTTCTAGTTATCCGATTGGCTAGTATGTAAATGTTGCGTATTTGACTAACCTATTAGCAATTGTCAATATGTTAACATGATCAGAAATTCTAAATGGTTGGCTAATCGAGCTATTTTTGTGGGTAATCGTTGCATATTTGGCTAATCGAGTAGCCATGGTCAAATTGTTGCTATGACCAAAATAAATTAAGTAGTCGGCTGACCAAGCTACTTTTTTAAAAATAATTGTTGCATGTTTGGCTATCGGGTAGCAATGGTCAAACTGTTTTTATGACCACATTTCAAGTAGTCGGCTGACCGAGCTACCTTTTTAAGAATAATTTTCGCATGTTTTGCTAACCGGGTAGCCATGGTCAAATTGTTGCTATGACCACAAATTTTCAAGTAGTCGGCTGGCCGAGCTACATTTTTAAGAGTAATTGTTGCATGTTTGGCTAATTTTGTGGCCATGATCAAATGGTTGTTATGACCATATATTTTCAAGCAGTCGGCTGACTGATCAGCCTTTTTAAGAATAATTGTCGCATGTTTGGATAACCGGGTAGCTATGGTCAAATTGTTGCTAAGAGCATATTTTTTCAAGTAGTCGGCTGACCGAACTATCTTTTTAAAATTAATTGTTGCATGCATAATATTTTTTCCAGTTAACCATAATTACATTGATTAAGGACGCAATCACTCGTATCTTAATTATACATATTTGCATAAGTAAGATTAAAGATGCTATTCCTACTCTATTGGCCTGTATCCAAAAGTTGCGCATGGCTTGGAACTGTTTCTTTAGACTCATACCTTTTATCATCCCTACTTTTTGTCTCTACTAATGGCTCAGATGTTTTTCCGTTCTTTCGGTGTTTCATTTCTTCCTTCCCTGTGGCATAATGGTAAATGCTTTCACATTCTAAAAGTTATGTTTTGTGGACGAGACGACCTTGTTCCTTTCTTTCTTTGTTTTTTCCACTTTAATCACTTGTAGACTCCTGGTCTTGGTGGTCGACTTACATTTGCACTGATTTTGTCTCGTTGTAGATTTCTCTTCTTTCTCATCTTTCGAATCTATATCCTTCTTTCTTTTATCAAGAATGAATTGTAACCCTCTTGACTTAGTTCGAATACAACCACCCTTTCTTGCATAACTTTGGGTGTTTGGCAAGCCACACTTTTGTTATTAGCTGTCACAACTAGCATTTTTGTTAAGAAATTCTACTATCATGTAATCATTCACCCAGTATAATAACTTGTACTCTAAGTGAATACTATACTCTATTCTCGTTCAAATGCATCTCATATGTACCAATAAGGGTTGGAAACCCTAAAATCCTGGTTCAAGATTATTATGGACTAGGATTCTCTTATTGGGCCTAATGGACCAATAAACTTTCAACTTGACTACTTTGGGCCTAAAATGATCCATCTTATTTCTAATGGGCCATGTTGGGCCATAACTAGTTTCATAAGCCCTAATGGGCCGTAAACTACATCATTGGGCTTCTTTGGGCCGTGAACCCTCATAAAGGCCCAATAGGCCGAAAAATATTTATTTGGGCCTCATAAACTCAAAAAAATATAAGGAAGGGCCCAAATCTTCTTTTTCCTTTAATCTTTCCCCTCTCTCGGCCCAACAACACAAAAAAAAAGAGAAAAGGATGGATAATTAGAGGAGTGACAACTCACAATTCACCACCAAACAATAATGTTATTACATAACATACTTGCATGCAAGCTAGCTTGTGACCATCATGTAAAAATCACCACCCTCTCTCTTTTTCTTCCCTCTTCTCGGCAAAGAACACACACACACACATTCTCAACTTCAAACTCTCCAAAAACTCTCTCAAGCAATCCCCTCATCTCCTCAAAATTTCTAGATTTTGGTTTGGGTTTCAAGAGTCTTCATCAAGTTTTTCAACCTCTTGGTAAGTTGTTATTAGGCATAAACATCTACTTTCCATCTTAAATCTAAGAACTCTTTCTTACATAGTTTATTTCATGATCTAACCCCCTAGAACCCTTTAAGTTCGAAAACATCCTCAAGGAGTTTGCTAGGGCCGAGATTTGATAATTATTGAACTTCGTATATCTTATATATATACCTTATGATTTGATAACATACAACATACACGTAAACATTAAACATGGTATTAGAGGTTGAGATTCTAGTGAGACTTGTCGGTTGGCACCTCTGAGTGTACAATCGTAGCCTGTAGTTATAACCAGAGTTTCCTGGAGGGAGAGCGGGAGTTTGTGTATAGATCTATACGGGGTGACCCCCCATGCCTTAGCTGCTCGCTACAGCTAGACTAGGCCAGTCTAGGGCGACAAACCTTACCTATATCAAAACTGGCACCTGAAAACGTTAAGATGGGCGAATTAGTCATTATCAAGCATGGTTGTAACGGCTCACTTAGAGACTAACTTCATCAAGGATTTCGGTATATTTATACGAATCTAGATGATACTAAAAACATACATACATCGATACACGGTCTGGGAAATTTTATGATTACGATACTTTTATATGCAGAAAATATCGGATTTTCTGGGATAAATACATTTATACATCACCTTCCACTTACAACAGAAAATACAGGGTTTCTATCTGGATTACATTTTTATTTATTTATACATTTCAAAAGCAGCAAACACACATGCATTAATACTTGATTTGACACATCATTTTCAAACCACTTTATAGAAAATATCGGATTTTCTGGTGCTTTACGAAATATACAAAACTTTTCAATCAAACATGCTTATGAACTCACCAACATAATATATGTTGACGTTTTCAAAATAACTTGTATTCTCAGGGACTCGTTAGGCAGAAGAATCATCAAGAATATGGGATTGTGTTTTGTGTACTGTTAAACATCATCCAGTGAATGTTTTCGTAATGTAACTTAAAAGATTATACTTGATGTAAACAATGGCAGTTGTATTAAATTATGCATGGTGATGATGATTTTATGTTTCATTTATATTCACTGTAATGATAATTCAATTGTTAGTCACACGAGCCCCCGGACGTTTCCACCGTCTGGTTCGGGGTGTGAGAGATTGGTATCAGAGCATTGTTTATAGTGAACTAGCATATCTAATCATACATGATATGCAACTATAAATACAATGGGACTAAACTACTTTGAACATAATAATTAAAATACATACTTATGTGTGCATTTTAGAGTAATAACACAACAAGAACAGTAAAAGTCTTTGGAGGATTTGAACATCGCGATTAAACCCGGGTAGTTATGTATTCGTATTGGGGGTGAATGTAACCTGATCAACTACATTCATTCAAAATACGAACCACATGTGTTCGGGAGTAATCGTAATGGACAATGAATCAAAAACTTACCATTTAATTATCCAAAGAGCTTATAGAACCAAACCTAAACAAAATTAAAATACTATACGAGTATTTGGTGTGCCATTTGTTTCTAGTATTTATACCCCTTCGTGCAATACACTATGGATGAGCATCATTTGCCAGGAGACCCTTATCTCCCTAGTCAGGGGAATACAGGGTGGCTTGAACCAGAAGAAGACTCAAAGGAAGAACCAGAGGAGGAACATGAAGTAGAACTTATAGATGAGTCCGCCGAGCCAGTAGTGAACCTCGAAGAGGAAGAGTTCGAGGGCAATGACGATGATGCCTCGGATGCAGAATCCGATGACATCAATCCTCCATGCATGGCCAGAGTACCGACTTATCGTATGGGCCCCGGTGGCCCCACGCCTCATAGGCAATCAATGTTGGAGATAGATTCGCCAGCAGGGGATACGACCGCCTTACGGTATGACCCGAGATCCTTCCGATCTTATTCATGGAGGACCAGCTGACCGGGCCTTCTAGTTATGGTCCGGCGCACCCGATACGATGGAAACCAAGCTCAGGACACTCCAAATCAAACGGACCAAATGTCGTTGATGTTGAGAGAGATGAGAGACAAACACAGGAAGTGAACGGAGACTCCCGATCAAGACAGTTAGTTTGGGAGGTATGACTACGAGATACCGAGCGACAAGTAGCTCGTCTCCGAGGTGCATCCACTTCATCATAACCACCACCAGCCACTTTCCACCATGATTAGGATCAGCCTTTTCTTTTCCCCCCTACTATCCGATATGACTCTCTTTCGTGTACTAAGACGGTACTTACCAATAAAACAATTATGTGCTATCTTTATTTCATGTTATTGCATAAATTCAATTATATGCACAACCGAACCCTCGAAACCGCTAGATACTTAAGGATCTCGAAACCAAAACAACCCGTATACTCTAAGGATAGACGTAACGATCATGCCAAATCTATGATTTCCTGCTACCATCAATGCGTCATAGGGATGTAGATCGAAACATCGTGAATCATACGACAAAACGCAAAGTTATAGAGTACAACCCGAAATGACCATCGTTACTTACGATCTGGCTTTTCATCACGCAGCAGGAAAATGACATCCCACAGAAATAACAAGCACACCCGCAAGACACCGTTCCTGCAGATGGAATCTGCTACATTCCAAGCTGCTGTAACAGCGGCACTAACCGCTGGTATGGCACAACTCAACGCAAACAACACCAATAGGGGTGGGAATAGCATCAACAACTCCAACCGAAGGAACGAGCACGTAAACCAACAAGTGACAGCTTATCAAAGTGCTCCACACCCCAAGCTTAAGAGCAGGAAGCGAAAGTCAGGAAGTAAGAGAAAGGGACAGCCAACTCAAGGGTTCTCGAAGAAGCAACATGTTGTTGATGTTCATGCGACCATGACCCCTACTACATCAACATCAGCGAGACCATATGATGGAAGCCTTCCAAAATGCAACCAATGAAATCTTCATCACAAGGGAGCCTGCCGGGAGCCGTATTGTAAAAGATGCAACCAAAAGAGTCACACCACCAAATACTGTATAACTTATCCACGACAGAATCAACATCCAAACAGCAACAAAAATCGCAACGGCCGTAACAACAACATCAACGTTGGGGCCAGTCACACCTGCTATGGGTGTGGAGGAACCGGCCATTTCCGACGCAATTGCCCCAAGGCTAACAATCAAGGGGCAAGAGGATCAGGAAGGATCCTAACCCTAGGTCAAGGCGAATCAATTCAAGACCCGACGGTTGTTACTGGTACGTTCCCACTTAACAACTCTTTCTCTTGCATCTTACTCGATAGTGGAGCTGAGCGAAGCTTCGTTAGTAACATATTCGAGCACGTACTAAAACAACAATCCCAGAAGCTAAACGAAGCCTTCACGGTGGAGATGGCTAATAGGAAAAACTGAATCAACCAAATATATTTATGTAGAGTACACCTTAACACTAAACCACCATTCATTTCAAATAGATTTAATACCAGTAAATATTAGGAGTTTTGATGTGATAATCGGTATGGTTGGGTTAAGACCCCACCATGCTGATACTGTGTGTCGCGAGAAGGCCGTTTGCCTTCACCTACCTAATCACGACACTCTAATAATCTATGGTGATAAACTTGGCGCCAATCCTCGTCTTATCTCGTGCATTAAGGCACAGAAGTGCCTGCACAAGAAGAACTACGTTTTCCTCGCTCACGTTGTGGACAAGGCCAAGGAAGAAGTAAGCATACAAGGTATTCCAGTAGCATGCGATTTTCCGGATGTATTTCCCGAAGAACTTCCGGGAATACCCCAGAGAGACAGGTCGAATTTTGAATCGACCTCATACCGGGAACCACATAAATTGCCAATTTATCCTACGGGGTAGCTCCAGCCAAAATTCAGGAGTTATCCAGTCAATTGAGAGAATTGTTGTGCAAAGGATTCATCGGACCAAGCTTCTCACCCTGGGGAGCTCTGGTCTTGTTCATCAAGAAGATGGATCCTTCAGAATGTGCATCGATTTTAGGAAATTGAATAAGCTCACTATCAAAAACCGATACCCACTTCCTCGGATTGACGACCTATTTGACCAGCTTCAAGGAGCTAGTTGCTTCTCCAAAATAGATCTAAGATCCGGTTATCATCAGCTCCGAGTCCGAGAAGAGGAAATTCCAAAAACTCCTTTCCGAATTCGTCACGACCATTTCAAATTCGTTGTGATACCCTTCGGTCTAACGAATGCTCCCACGGTATTCATGAACCCTACGAACCGAGTTTTCCCAACCATTCCTAGTCAGCCTTTTCATCATTTTCATTAATAACATACTCGTCTGCTCACGAAGTGAGAACAAAATACTGTCAACATCTACGACCAGCCTTGAAAGCATCAAAGCCGGAGAATATCGCGAAGAAAGCACTGCATGGATGGATAAAACTCTCGAAGTCGAAAGACAGAATTAAATTGGGTGCTATCTGGGTGTTCGTCGATAGGTTAACCAAATCTGCCCATTTCCTGCCAATACATAAATCAAACAAGAGGGAAAGATTAGCTTGGACCTATATCAAAGAGATCGTGAGACTCCATGAAATATCAGTATATATTATCTCGGATCGGGATAACGGACTTTGACAGTCACTTCAGAAGGCTATGGGAACATAGCTAGACATGAGCGTTGCTTACCACCCTCAAACCGATAGCCAAATCGAACGGTCCATTCAACCACTCGAAGCCATGCTCCGAGCCTGGGTTTTTGAATTCAGCAAGTCATGGGATACCCGGTTGCCCTTGATTGAATTCTCACGCAATAACAGCTATCGCACGGGGATCAAGGATGCTCCCTTCGAGGCTCTTTATGGTCGAAAATGCAGATCACTCGCCAGTACTCTCACGGGACCAGAAACCATTCGCGAAACGACAGAGAAGATAATCCAAATCAGAACTCGATTTCAGGCATCACGAGACACACAAAATAGTTATGCTGAAAAATGACGTAAACCTCTGGAATTCCAAGTCGGATGTCGGGTACTATTGAAAGTCTTTCCCTGGAAAGGAATGATTCGCTTTAAGAAACGGGGAAAAATTGAACCCGCGATGCATTAGACCGTTCGAGATTCTCGCCCGGATTGGTCCAATGGCTTAGGTTGCAGATACCTACCGAGCTCAGCAACGTACACCCCGTGTTCCACGTCTCGAATCTGAAAAAGTGCTTAGCAGATGAAACTCTTGTCATTCCTTTAGAAGAGATTGAAATAAACAAGAATCTCCTGTTCGTCGAAGAACCAGTTGAGATAAGGGATAGGGAAGTGAAGTATACGAAGCAGAGTCGCATTCCGATTGTGAAGGTTCGATGGAGCACTAAGCGTGGACCGAAATTCACATGGGAACGCGAATATCAGATGAAGTAGAAGTACCCTCACCTATTCTCTCATTCATGAACCTATCTTTCGAAAGAATTTCGGGACGAAATTCCCTCTAACAGGGGGATGATGTCACAACTAGCATTTTTGCTAAGAAATTCTCCTCTCATGTAATCATTCACCTAGTATAATAACTTGTACTCTAAGTGAATACTATACTCTATTCTCGTTCAAATGCATCTCATATGTACAAATAAGGGTTGGAAACCCTAAAAATCCTGGTTCAAGATTATTATGGACTAGGATTCTCTTATTGGGCCTAATGGACCAATAAACTTTCAACTTGACTACTTTGGGCCTAGAATGATCCATCTTCTTTCTAATGGGCCATGTTGGTCCATAACTAGTTTCATAAGCCCTAATGGGTCGTAAACTACATCATTGGGCTTCTTTGGGCCGTGAATCCTCATAAAGGCCCAATAGGCTGAAAAATATTTATTTGGGCCTCATAAACTCGAACAATGACAAGGAAGGGCCCAAATCTTCTTTTTCCTTTCCTCTTTCCCCTCTCTCGGCGCAACAACACAAAAAAAATAAAAAGAAAAGAGAAAAGGATGGATAATTAGAGGAGTGACACCTCACAATTCACCACCAAACAATAATGTTATTACATAACATACTTCCATGCAAGCTAGCTTGTGACCATCATGTAAAATCACCACCCTCTCTCTTTTTCTTCCCTATTCTCGGCCAAAGAACACACACACACACACCTTCTCAACTTCAAACTCTCCAAAAACTCTCTCAAGCAATCCCCTCATCTCCTCAAAATTTTGAGATTTTGGTTTGGGTTTTAAGAGTCTTCATCAAGTTTTTCAACCTCTTGGTAAGTTGTTATTAGGCATAAACATCTTCTTTCCATATTAAAGCTAAGAACTCTTTCTTACATAGTTTATTTCATGATCTAACCCCCTAGAACCCTTTAAGTTCGAAAACATCCTCAAGGAGTTTGCTAGGGCCGAGATCTACTCATCTCCTCACCAAAAACCGAATCCAACACCCCAAGGTGAGTTCATACCCCCTTGTTTTCGGTTTTTACATGATTTTTGGGGGAGAATACAAGTAAAATGTGTAGATCTATGTGTTATATGCATGTCTTGTGTGATTTCTTAGTTGATTTTGTGATTATGTGTTATTTTCTTCATAAATCTAGAAATATGCTAAGAATATGAAGTTTATCACTTGGATCTACATGAAAACTTTGAGAAAAGTATGTTTTATCACATATAATACATGTAAACTTGTAGAACTGGGATTTATACACTTAAAATAGCAAAAATGAGTGTTGAATACAAAGATCTATAAACTAAACTCAAAAAATCAGCCCTTGACAGAAAAGTTTTGGTCCAATATCGAACTGTTTTTACCACATTAATGATAATATTTTTCAAAACTGTTTCACATGAACAAAGTTCAGGTTTATACCTTTAAAATGGCTACTCTCACGTTTTCATACGATTTTTCTACAATTTTTGGGGAAATTTACAAAACTGCCTATCACATTTGAAATAATTTCGGACCAGCCTGTGAAGGTGAATAGTTTCACACTTGTTAGATACCATTAAAAATTATGAGAAAAATTATGAACAAAGTAGACAAAATTTTCAAACTTACAGAGTTTACGGATCCAAATTTCGACTTACGATAATTTTTCTACAAATTTTCCAACAACCGGGTCAGAAAAGTCAAAAACCACAAAAATGTGTATTTTCACAGAAATCAAGCCAAAAATGATATTTTTGACAAAAATGGGTTAGCAATGTTATTTTTACCAAACTAGCTATAAATACAAGTTTTGAGCAAGATAGGGACAAAAGTGTTATTTTTATTAACTTTGGGACTTAATTGAAAATTTGAGGCTTTTTGGACCAAAAACGTTTTTTTACAAAAAGGAGACTTTTTATAATCAACTTGGTAAACCTCGAACAAAAATAAGCAACAATACAATAACAAATGGGTGAAATACAACGATAACAATTTTATTGGGTCAAATATTCATGTTACATGGCCAATGGGCCTTAAGAGACCATTTAAGTTTATAATAAGCCCAATATTTTCCATGTCATATTTATTGGGCCAAGCGGTCCATTTACATGTTAATTTGGGCCTGAATTATGAGTCACATGTTGTTGGGCCTTCGTGGTCCATTTACATGCCTATTGGGCCCAAATTACCCACTTACATGTTATTGGGCCTTTGTGATTCATTTACATGTTAATTGGGCTTGGACTGAAACATACATGTTTAGTAGATTGAAATTATATCTTTACATAATTATTGAACTTCGTATACTTATATATGTACCTTTGGATTTGATAACATACAACATACACGTAAACATTAAACATGGTATTAGAGGTTGAGATTCTAGTGAAACTTGTCGGTTGGCACCTCTGAGTGTACAATCTTAGCCTGTAGTTATAACCAGAGTTTCCTGGAGGGAGAGCAGGAGTTGTGTATAGATCTATACGGGGTGACCCCCCACGCCTTAGCTGCTCGCTACAGCTAGACTAGGCCAGTCTAGGGCGACAAACCTTACCTATATCAAAATTGGCGCATGAAAACGTTAAGATGGGCGAATTAGTCATTATCAAGCATGGTTGTAACGACTCACTTAGAGACTAACTTCATCAAGGATTTCGGTATATTTATACGAATCTAGATGATACTAAAAACATACATACATCGATACACGGTCTGGGAAATTTTATGATTACGATACTTTTATATGCAGAAAATATCGGATTTTCTGGGATAAATACATTTATACATCACCTTCCACTTACAACAGAAAATACAGGGTTTCTATCTGGATTACATTTTTATTTATTTATACATTTCAAAAGCAGCAAACACACATGCATTAATACTTGATTTGACACATCATTTTCAAACCACTTTATAGAAAATATCGGATTTTCTGGTGCTTTACGAAATATACAAAACTTTTCAATCAAACATGCTTATGAACTCACCAACATAATATATGTTGACGTTTTCAAAATAACTTGTATTCTCAGGGACTCGTTAGGCAGAAGAATCATCAAGAATATGGGATTGTGTTTTGTGTACTGTTAAACATCATCCAGTGAATGTTTTCGTAATGTAACTTAAAAGATTATACTTGATGTAAACAATGGCAGTTGTATTAAATTATGCATGGTGATGATGATGTTATGTTTCATTTATATTCACTGTAATGATAATTCAATTGTTAGTCACACGAGCCCCCAGACGTTTCCGCCGTCTGCTTCGGGGGTGTGACATTAGCATCATTTCCCAGGAGACCCTTATCTCCCTAGTCAGGGGAATACAGGGTGGCTTGAACCAGAAGAAGACTCAAAGGAAGAACCAGAGGAGGAACATGAAGTAGAACTTATAGATGAGTCCGCCGAGCCAGTAGTGAACCTCGAAGAGGAAGAGTTCGAGGGCAATGACGATGATGCCTCGGATGCAGAATCCGATGACATCAATCCTCCATGCATGGCCAGAGTACCGACTTATCGTATGGGCCCCGGTGGCCCCACGCCTCATAGGCAATCAATGTTGGAGATAGATTCGCCAGCAGGGGATACGACCGCCTTACGGTATGACCCGAGATCCTTCCGATCTTATTCATGGAGGACCAGCTGACCGGGCCTTCTAGTTATGGTCCGGCGCACCCGATACGATGGAAACCAAGCTCAGGACACTCCAAATCAAACGGACCAAATGCCGTTGATGTTGAGAGAGATGAGAGACAAACACAGGAAGTGAACGGAGACTCCCGATCAAGACAGTTAGTTTGGGAGGTATGACTACGAGATACCGAGCGACAAGTAGCTCGTCTCCGAGGTGCATCCACTTCATCATAACCACCACCAGCCACTTTCCGCCATGATTAGGATCAGCCTTTTCTTTTCCCCCCTACTATCCGATATGACTCTCTTTCATGTACTAAGACGGTACTTACCAATAAAACAATTATGTGCTATCTTTATTTCATGTTATTGCATAAATTCAATTATATGCACAACCGAACCCTCGAAACCGCTAGATACTTAAGGATCTCGAAACCAAAACAACCCGTATACTCTAAGGATAGACGTAACGATCATGCCAAATCTATGATTTCCTGCTACCATCAATGCGTCATAGGGATGTAGATCGAAACATCGTGAATCATACGACAAAACGCAAAGTTATAGAGTACAACCCGAAATGACCATCGTTACTTACGATCTGGCTTTTCATCACGCAGCAGGAAAATGACATCCCACAGAAATAACAAGCACACCCGCAAGACACCGTTCCTGCAGATGGAATCTGCTACATTCCAAGCTGCTGTAACAGCGGCACTAACCGCTGGTATGGCACAACTCAACGCAAACAACACCAATAGGGGTGGGAATAGCATCAACAACTCCAACCGAAGGAACGAGCACGTAAACCAACAAGTGACAGCTTATCAAAGTGCTCCACACCCCAAGCTTAAGAGCAGGAAGTGAAAGTCAGGAAGTAAGAGAAAGGGACAGCCAACTCAAGGGTTCTCGAAGAAGCAACATGTTGTTGATGTTCATGCGACCATGACCCCTACTACATCAACATCAGCGAGACCATATGATGGAAGCCTTCCAAAATGCAACCAATGAAATCTTCATCACAAGGGAGCCTGCCGGGAGCCGTATTGTAAAAGATGCAACCAAAAGAGTCACACCACCAAATACTGTATAACTTATCCACGACAGAATCAACATCCAAACAGCAACAAAAATCGCAACGGCCGTAACAACAACATCAACGTTGGGGCCAGTCACACCTGCTATGGGTGTGGAGGAACCGGCCATTTCCGACGCAATTGCCCCAAGGCTAACAATCAAGGGGCAGGAGGATCAGGAAGGATCCTAACCCTAGGTCAAGGCGAATCAATTCAAGACCTGACGGTTGTTACTGGTACGTTCCCACTTAACAACTCTTTCTCTTGCATCTTACTCGATAGTGGAGCTGAGCGAAGCTTCGTTAGTAACATATTCGAGCACGTACTAAAACAAGAATCCCAGAAGCTAAACGAAGCCTTCACGGTGGAGATGGCTAATAGGAAAAACTGAATCAACCAAATATATTTATGTAGAGTACACCTTAACACTAAACCACCATTCATTTCAAATAGATTTAATACCAGTAAATATTAGGAGTTTTGATGTGATAATCGGTATGGTTGGGTTAAGACCCCACCATGCTGATACTGTGTGTCGCGAGAAGGCCGTTTGCCTTCACCTACCTAATCACGACACTCTAATAATCTATGGTGATAAACTTGGCGCCAATCCTCGTCTTATCTCGTGCATTAAGGCACAGAAGTGCCTGCACAAGAAGAACTACGTTTTCCTCGCTCACGTTGTGGACAAGGCCAAGGAAGAAGTAAGCATACAAGGTATTCCAGTAGCATGCGATTTTCCGGATGTATTTCCCGAAGAACTTCCGGGAATACCCCAGAGAGACAGGTCGAATTTTGAATCGACCTCATACCGGGAACCACATAAATTGCCAATTCATCCTACGGGGTAGCTCCAGCCAAAATTCAGGAGTTATCCAGTCAATTGAGAGAATTGTTGTGCAAAGGATTCATCGGACCAAGCTTCTCACCCTGGGGAGCTCTGGTCTTGTTCATCAAGAAGATGGATCCTTCAGAATGTGCATCGATTTTAGGAAATTGAATAAGCTCACTATCAAAAACCGATACCCACTTCCTCGGATTGACGACCTATTTGACCAGCTTCAAGGAGCTAGTTGCTTCTCCAAAATAGATCTAAGATCCGGTTATCATCAGCTCCGAGTCCGAGAAGAGGAAATTCCAAAAACTCCTTTCCGAATTCGTCACGACCATTTCAAATTCGTTGTGATACCCTTCGGTCTAACGAATGCTCCCACGGTATTCATGAACCCTACGAACCGAGTTTTCCCAACCATTCCTAGTCAGCCTTTTCATCATTTTCATTAATAACATACTCGTCTGCTCACGAAGTGAGAACAAAATATTGTCAACATCTACGACCAGCCTTGAAAGCATCAAAGCCGGAGAATATCGCGAAGAAAGCACTGCATGGATGGATAAAACTCTCGAAGTCGAAAGACAGAATTAAATTGGGTGCTATCTGGGTGTTCGTCGATAGGTTAACCAAATCTGCCCATTTCCTGCCAATACATAAATCAAACAAGAGGGAAAGATTAGCTTGGACCTATATCAAAGAGATCGTGAGACTCCATGAAATATCAGTATATATTATCTCGGATCGGGATAACGGACTTTGACAGTCACTTCAGAAGGCTATGGGAACATAGCTAGACATGAGCGTTGCTTACCACCCTCAAACCGATAGCCAAATCGAACGGTCCATTCAACCACTCGAAGCCATGCTCCGAGCCTGGGTTTTTGAATTCAGCAAGTCATGGGATACCCGGTTGCCCTTGATTGAATTCTCACGCAATAACAGCTATCGCACGGGGATCAAGGATGCTCCCTTCGAGGCTCTTTATGGTCGAAAATGCAGATCACTCGCCAGTACTCTCACGGGACCAGAAACCATTCGCGAAACGACAGAGAAGATAATCCAAATCAGAACTCGATTTCAGGCATCACGAGACACACAAAATAGTTATGCTGAAAAATGACGTAAACCTCTGGAATTCCAAGTCGGATGTCGGGTACTATTGAAAGTCTTTCCCTGGAAAGGAATGATTCGCTTTAAGAAACGGGGAAAAATTGAACCCGCGATGCATTGGACCGTTCGAGATTCTCGCCCGGATTGGTCCAATGGCTTAGGTTGCAGATACCTACCGAGCTCAGCAACGTACACCCCGTGTTCCACGTCTCGAATCTGAAAAAGTGCTTAGCAGATGAAACTCTTGTCATTCCTTTAGAAGAGATTGAAATAAACAAGAATCTCCTGTTCGTCGAAGAACCAGTTGAGATAAGGGATAGGGAAGTGAAGTATACGAAGCAGAGTCGCATTTCGATTGTGAAGGTTCGATGGAGCACTAAGCGTGGACCGAAATTCACATGGGAACGTGAAGATCAGATGAAGTAGAAGTACCCTCACCTATTCTCTCATTCATGAACCTATCTTTCGAAAGAATTTCGGGACGAAATTCCCTCTAACAAGGGGATGATGTCACAACTAGCATTTTTGCTAAGAAATTCTCCTCTCATGTAATCATTCACCTAGTATAATAACTTGTACTCTAAGTGAATACTATACTCTATTCTCGTTCAAATGCATCTCATATGTACAAATAAGGGTTGGAAACCCTAAAAATCCCGGTTCAAGATTATTATGGACTACGATTCTCTTATTGGGCCTAATGGACCAATAAACTTTCAACTTGACTACTTTGGGCCTAGAATGATCCATCTTCTTTCTAATGGGCCATGTTGGTCCATAACTAGTTTCATAAGCCCTAATGGGTCGTAAACTACATCATTGGGCTTCTTTGGGCCGTGAATCCTCATAAAGGCCCAATAGGCCGAAAAATATTTATTTGGGCCTCATAAACTCGAACAATGACAAGGAAGGGCCCAAATCTTCTTTTTCCTTTCCTCTTTCCCCTCTCTCGGCGCAACAACACAAAAAAAATAAAAAGAAAAGAGAAAAGGATGGATAATTAGAGGAGTGACACCTCACAATTCACCACCAAACAATAATGTTATTACATAACATACTTCCATGCAAGCTAGCTTGTGACCATCATGTAAAATCACCACCCTCTCTCTTTTTCTTCCCTATTCTCGGCCAAAGAACACACACACACACACACCTTCTCAACTTCAAACTCTCCAAAAACTCTCTCAAGCAATCCCCTCATCTCCTCAAAATTTTGAGATTTTGGTTTGGGTTTTAAGAGTCTTCATCAAGTTTTTCAACCTCTTGGTAAGTTGTTATTAGGCATAAACATCTTCTTTCCATCTTAAAGCTAAGAACTCTTTCTTACATAGTTTATTTCATGATCTAACCCCCTAGAACCCTTTAAGTTCGAAAACATCCTCAAGGAGTTTGCTAGGGCCGAGATCTACTCATCTCCTCACCAAAAACCGAATCCAACACCCCAAGGTGAGTTCATACCCCCTTGTTTTCGGTTTTTACATGATTTTTGGGGGAGAATACAAGTAAAATGTGTAGATCTATGTGTTATATGCATGTCTTGTGTGATTTCTTAGTTGATTTTGTGATTATGTGTTATTTTCTTCATAAATATAGAAATATGCTAAGAATATGAAGTTTATCACTTGGATCTACATGAAAACTTTGAGAAAAGTATGTTTTATCACATATAATACATGTAAACTTGTAGAACTGGGATTTATACACTTAAAATAGCAAAAATGAGTGTTGAATACAAAGATCTATAAACTAAACTCAAAAATCAGCCCTTGACAGAAAAGTTTTGGTCCAATATCGAACTGTTTTTACCACATTAATGATAATATTTTTCAAAACTGTTTCACATGAACAAAGTTCAGGTTTATACCTTTAAAATGGCTACTCTCACGTTTTCATACGATTTTTCTACAATTTTTGGGGAATTTTACAAAACTGCCTATCACATTTGAAATAATTTCGGACCAGCCTGTGAAGGTGAATAGTTTCACACTTGTTAGAGACCATTAAAAATTATGAGAAAAATTATGAGAAAAATTATGAACAAAGTAGACAAAATTTTCAAACTTACAGAGTTTACGGATCCAAATTTCGACTTACGATAATTTTTCTACAAATTTTCCAACAACCGGGTCAGAAAAGTCAAAAACCATAAAAATGTGTATTTTCACAGAAATCAAGCCAAAAATGATATTTTTGACAAAAATGGGTTAGCAATGTTATTTTTACCAAACTAGCTATAAATACAAGTTTTGAGCAAGATAGGGACAAAAGTGTTATTTTTATTAACTTTGGGACTTAATTGAAAATTTGAGGCTTTTTGGACCAAAAACGTTTTTTTACAAAAAGGAGACTTTTTATAATCAACTTGGTAAACCTCGAACAAAAATAAGCAACAATACAATAACAAATGGGTGAAATACAACGATAACAATTTTATTGGGTCAAATATTCATGTTACATGGCCAATGGGCCTTAAGAGACCATTTAAGTTTATAATAAGCCCAATATTTTCCATGTCATATTTATTGGGCCAAGCGGTCCATTTACATGTTAATTTGGGCCTGAATTATGGGTCACATGTTGTTGGGCCTTCGTGGTCCATTTACATGCCTATTGGGCCCAAATTACCCACTTACATGTTATTGGGCCTTTGTGATTCATTTACATGTTAATTGGGCTTAGACTGAAACATACATGTTTAGTAGATTGAAATTATATCTTTACATAATTATTGAACTTCGTATACTTATATATGTACCTTTGGATTTGATAACATACAACATACACGTAAACATTAAACATGGTATTAGAGGTTGAGATTCTAGTGAAACTTGTCGGTTGGCACCTCTGAGTGTACAATCTTAGCCTGTAGTTATAACCAGAGTTTCCTGGAGGGAGAGCAGGAGGTGTGTATAGATCTATACGGGGTGACCCCCCACGCCTTAGCTGCTCGCTACAGCTAGACTAGGCCAGTCTAGGGCGACAAACCTTACCTATATCAAAATTGGCGCATGAAAATGTTAAGATGGGCGAATTAGTCATTATCAAGCATGGTTGTAACGACTCACTTAGAGACTAACTTCATCAAGGATTTCGGTATATTTATACGAATCTAGATGATACTAAAAACATACATACATCGATACACGGTCTGGGAAATTTTATGATTACGATACTTTTATATGCAGAAAATATCGGATTTTCTGGGATAAATACATTTATACATCACCTTCCACTTACAACAGAAAATACAGGGTTTCTATCTGGATTACATTTTTATTTATTTATACATTTCAAAAGCAGCAAACACACATGCATTAATACTTGATTTGACACATCATTTTCAAACCACTTTATAGAAAATATCGGATTTTCTGGTGCTTTACGAAATATACAAAACTTTTCAATCAAACATGCTTATGAACTCACCAACATAATATATGTTGACGTTTTCAAAATAACTTGTATTCTCAGGGACTCGTTAGGCAGAAGAATCATCAAGAATATGGGATTGTGTTTTGTGTACTGTTAAACATCATCCAGTGAATGTTTTCGTAATGTAACTTAAAAGATTATACTTGATGTAAACAATGGAAGTTGTATTAAATTATGCATGGTGATGATGATGTTATGTTTCATTTATATTCACTGTAATGATAATTCAATTGTTAGTCACACGAGCCCCCAGACGTTTCCGCCGTCTGCTTCGGGGGTGTGACATTAGCAGTTACCTTAATTGCCCAAGTCAATTCCCCTATGGTGACTAAGACCTATTGCCATCAGATTAGGAACGATGTGGTTTCACTAACATTTCAATTTCCCGTTCTAGGTTTCCATCCTCCTCCTAATTTGTTTCCTTTTTTCCTAGCTTTTTCTCTTACCAATTTCTATCATCTTTATTGTTCAATACATTCTCCTCATCAAAATTTTATGGCTGTCTGAGTCGACAATATGGGATATCTGATTGGTCATTCTCTTCACTTTATTGATTACGATTTTCTTCTATTCTTCATGCTTTCCTTTTTGTTGCCATGGTGCTAACTCATGTCATCGTGTAGAATTTGACCACTCCATGAATGGTGGATGCAATTACCCTAAAATTGGGCATTACTAATCATCCAAATATAACATCATATGATGAGGATGCATTAATGACAACAAAACTTATCATGAGTGTTTCTAGTGGTTCTATCTTGTTTTGTATTTGGATTGGAAGTTGTCTGTAAAATTTCTTATACATAACATCGATCGAGCTGCCACTGTCCATGTATATATTGCTTACATATTTCTTTCCTATGAATCCTCCTATGGCTACTGGCTCATCTCCTAGATGATTATTATTATGATAATCTCATTCATAAAATATGAACGTGTCTCCTTCCTAGTGTTGGCTTGCTTCTAATTTCTATGGTTGTCTGAACATGAAAATCTCGCTCTTTCTTTAAATCTTGATTTTATGTTCCACTGGCATGATACTCTCCTATTGTTTAGAAAGGAGTCCTCTTATCAGCTCCCTCATCATCCCTACTTTGATTTTAGTTTCTATTTCCCTTTTGAGCATAGTAAACTTGATGTTATCATGCCCGATAGAATCTTGGAACTCGCCTTATTTTCTATGATCCCGACCGCTCAACCTATCTCCTTGCTACACCCTGTTGTTCTTCTTGCTCTCGACAAGTGTTGCCACTTTGTTTCCGCCTCCACTTATTTATTTCGGGAATTCCCCCCCCTGATGTGAGAACCTGGCTTGTCGTTGCATCCTGGTGTTCCCATATCTTTGATTTTCTTGGTTTAGCGGTTTTATGTATGGCACGTGGTTTCCTTGTTAGTGATCATCCTATCTCCTTGATCACTCTTTTAATTTTTTGGATGCCACTTATTCTTGCTTCATGAAATGATGAACCCTTTCCATCATTTCTTTCTTGGCCATAGGTGTCTTGATGACTAGTTTTTTTGAACAAAACACCATGACGTAATCCATATGCGAAAGCGGCAATTACCATGTTGTCTGCTCATTCTTCTGCATTGATCGTTGCTTTGTTGAATTGGTACACAAAGGAATGTAATGATCTGTCCTTTCATTACCTACATCCTAAGATGGATTGAGAATCCGCTATGTATTTTCTCTATTGTATGAAATGTCCTACGAGCTCTTCTCATAGCTAGTTAAAATCGTGATGTTTTCCACTAGTAGGCTTTCATACCGAAGCCTTTCCAGTCTTGACAGTGTGGTTGGGAAGAATATACTCCAGTATTTTTCACCTAAGTAGTAGCATTCATTGTCCATTTATAGTTTTCAATATGATCACCAGGATCGCCAGATCCATCATATTTTGAAATTTTAGGTACGTTTGTGCCCACGAGCAGTTGGTATTCTCAGATACTTCTTATGAGGGGTGAGTTATCTGATCGTAGGACGCGATAATTGTTGGTGTTTTCTTTCAATAGGTGTATCATTGTTTGTTTCTTGTTTGTGTCTATTGTATTTGTGGTATTGGTTGGTTTCCAAAAATGGCATGGGGTATGTATGATTTGCTAGGATTGTTGTGGCCAAAATGTCTGGTATTGCACATACGAGAATGGGGATGGCATTAGTATGCATCGTTGAACGGTATGTTGCGTCGGTATTGTGGATGTTGCCAAATGTTGATAGAAAAGGGTTGGTAAGACTTGCATGGTTAACTCGTTATCCATAGGAGTTGACTTAGATGGCATTTTAGACATGTTTGGTTCTCTTATGATCGAGCTACTTGTTGTTTCTACTATGACCGAGTTTATTTTCATGGTTATCCTTGCTTCTACTTGTGATTCCTACACGAGCCTTTATCGGGCTGCACGTTACATGAGGGAGGTTCGTTGTTATTAGTGGGGATGTTGTTAGCAATGGCAGGGTGGTGCTTGGTGACGTCGTTACATTTGTAGTGAACATTGGGATTAAATTGATTAGGTTAAAGGGTGAGTCTGATATGGGACGCGAAACTGCTTGCTTATCTTGCATGGTGATTTCAGATGACGTTAATGATGCTACGTAGGTTCTCGGACTGAGGTTCGATGCACTATATAGTCTGTTTGGTGATGTTTGAAAGGAAGTTACATTGCAAAATAAATAAACACTAGGTTAGGAAGAACTCCCAAGGGATGAACCCTGAATTACTCTACGATGCCTAAGTTGGATATCAGATATTCATATTGCTTAATTACTAGTGAAGGGGTTCTAGCTTTACCGATGTTTGTTGAGGTATTTATACGTGGATGAGAGAATCTTGGTTATTGCTATTAGCTAGATGATGGCGTTGTCCCGATTGCGCAGTTGAACTGGACTGCTAAACAAAAACGGCCTGGTTAGTCATGGGCTTACCGCCTTGGTTGGGCCTTCCTTAATGTTGTCGTACAACTCTTATGTATGGCTAACCCTATACACCATTATTAATCTTTTATTTGGTGCACGCCATAATGTTTGAAACTATAGCAACTAATCAAACTATAGAAAAACATATAACTGAAGATATTAACACAAATGATTTCGTGGAAGCAACATATGAATTTGAAAAAATAAATAGTGTCCATCTAAACATTGAGTGTGACAAAGATGAAGTAAATGATGAAAATATATTAGGAAAGGTTTCAATAAACTCGATGATGCATATACATTTTATAATGATTATTCATTTTTACATGAATTTGGTATACGTAAAGATCACATATTTAAAAGCACGATAACAAATGAGCCTTATTGGAAGATATATGTAAAAAAAACTATTAAATTTTATCATTTTTCATGTTTTAAAAGTTTGTATACATATTGATATACAAGTATAAACTATAAAAACCATTCTTTTGAAAAATAAAATATGTTTTTGAACTGTATGGTTTCATACATGATTTTTTTTTCTTTTTTGAGCTTTGTTTTTTTTAAATAAAAATAAAGATGTCAAAATTTATTATTTTACACATCGATAGATAACCACAAATGTATAAAACATATTTGAAAAATTTGCCTTTTTATTGTTAATTATTTAAAAAATAATTATTTTATTTTTTTCAAATGTTTTAGGGTGTTACTGCCTGAATACTGCTTGCTTTGTGCTTTGTGGGACTCATATTGATGTGAGCTAACTATTAAGTGAATATGTTAAATTACATGTAGTAAAGGTTAAATAATTTTAGAGTGATTTACTTGCCCCTATTGCATAGTTCTTGTTTGAGTCCAACCGTTGTAGGTTTTGGTCCTTTATTCGAAATATTATTTATGGTTTGTTGCATGTAATTGTATTCATGAAGTAGTTAGCTAATATTAGTAGGGGTTCTTCAGCAGCTGATGGCAGAGTGAGGTTGGAATCCTAGGAGAGCCTAGGAAGTGCCTTAGAGGAATTGATACGTTGTTTAGCGGTGGGTATTCATTTAAGAACATGTATATGTGGTTGGATCAGACAGTAGTGGAAATGAGTACTTACTTAAAGGATCTAGAATGATCATTGAGGAAAGTATGGATAGGTGTGGAAGGTAGTATTGTGCCTGTACTACTGAAAGCACAGGATCCGTAATCGAGTCGAGGAAAATTTTTGGGGATTCTAAGGAGCTGATTTAGAGTAGATTGTATGGTTTGGCACTATGATTCATTGCAATATGTTTCCGTTTTATTTGGTTTATCAGTTATGGTTGTTCAGGATGAGGATGGGTCTGGTGATTTTTTGGGCCTTAGTGGCCAAGTCAGTTTGGTTTTGAATGGTGCAGATCTAGGTGAGTTAGTTGATTTTGAGGTCTCGAGGGCCTTGCTCGAGGTAGTTCCAGTTGAGTCGTGAGACTCAAGAAGGAAGCTATTGTGATAATCGGCTTGAGGATTGCAGTAGGAGGCTGAGTGATTGACAGATGGATTGTGTTATCACTATCAACGAAGTTGGGTTATGTTCTTCCACTTTTCGTGTTCGGAAGAAAAAGAGAGCAAACATGTGATTTTTAGAGTTAGGACATGGACCCAACATGGGGCTAGATAGTTGCGGTTTTTGGCCGCAAGTATGGTAGTGTAGGAATGCACAAGAGGATCCTTGTAGTATAGTTGCCTTGAGATGAGATCAAGGGTCTGATTTCTTTGAATATAGTCAGGTCATATGCTACTTGGTTGTTTCAGGTGATCAGGGAAGTGAATCGGGAACGACAACTTTTGTTGTCCCTTATGTATCCCGACTATGAGAATGCTGACTCTTGAAGTTATGGATGATTCTCACAATGAATTAATGGTTGGGGATTTATAGGCAAGGTGTGTAGTAGTCCATTCTTTCCTAGGTAGAGAATCAGGGTTATGAATGGACTGTCAGAATTATTGCTTGTGCATCTGCATGAGATTCTTGATGATAGAGGCAGTTATGATTGGGGAGTTTCCGATGTATCCATCCGAGATTCAGAATCTCTTTGATTTTGCTTGATCTTCATCTGGAAGATCATCTTGTGTTGTGTTATACATTCCAAAGGTATTAGATGTTATGTATCTGGTTGAGCCGGTTTGAGACTTGGTATGTTTGCAATGATAGTTGGTGGTAGTTCGAACCCTAAGTGGGGGAGAACTGGGTATTCTGCTTGTAGGATCATCGATATGTTAGAGTTTATGGTTTTAGAAGAATTGGTCACAAGTATTTGCGGTTCGGTTATGCAAGATTTTAGTTCGAGAGTTGGTAAAAAGAAGGTGCAGGGCAAGTTGCGATCAGATGTACGTGCTTAGGAATGCATGAGTTGTCTTCGTGGTAGGAGGTTGTTGGACAAGGAACTCGTTGTATCCAGTGGTTCCTTTCAGGAATGCCAATGAATAGGGCAAGAGGCATTTGGGTCGCTCAGATTGATTATCACTTGTTGAGGGATTTGTTAGCTCGTTGTATAGATTGCTATCTATAGTCTAGGTTGGGCAGCTGTTGATCAGTAAATTAACTTCAGAGTTAGGTACGTTTAGTTCGACAAGGGTTTTGTTGAGTAGTTTAATGGGTCATTGGATTAGTTGTCAATGCATTCTTGATCGTTGGTCATTTTTTTCATTGTCAATAGAAAAGATTATTCAAAAGTCTCCATTTGTACCAGCTGAAGTTCAATGGATACGTCAATCTATCGACAAGTTCTGTATGTTGCATATTTTTGTCCTCTGGGTACGTTTACCCTCAAGTGTTGGTTATGGAAATATTGTTCATAGAAGGGCTTAGGTTTGGCAGCTGTCCTTGGATTTGGGAGTTCAGATGTCGGAGCAGGCTGTTTAGATTTTAGGTGTGACTATGGATCTAAGCAGATTCCAATTTTGGCATGTCGCATCGGTAGGGTTGGTATCTGGATCGATCTGAAAAGGGTTCTGATAGCATTTCTAAATAATTTTGGATGTTTTATCCAAATAAATTACGTATTGGCTGGATATGTTCGGTTTCAATTGAGGTGTGAGATCGTGTATCGGTCGTTCATGACAATGTTTATGTTAATGGATGAAGTCCGTTATCCCGTTAGATCTACTGGTACTTCACCCTTTGGGTAAGGTTGTGAGGAAGAATGGATCTAGTAAATCTAAGGTTGGTTATAGTTTCCCTTGGGGTGTGTATTGTGGTAAATTCATTAGAAATTGCCATGAGGAGTGCATGTGGATTGAGTATGATAACATGGGAACACTTGGCTCAGGTTATTGGCATGGTTCTTATTTGGTTTATAGCTCTTAAATTGGAACAAGAATGCAACTGACCATCTCATTCTCTAGTTGTGTGTGACCATGTTTTCATCTGGTTTTGTGTTGGTAGCAGCCTGTGCGGTGAAAGATATTGGTAGGTGATGGTAGAAATGTTGTAAGACTGTGGGTGGCCCATAGCATTCAATAGGCTCGTAGGTGGTTGTGGAAGTGTTGTAAGATTGCGGGGTGACCCGTAGCATTCACTATGTGGATGGGTAGTTGTGGTAGTGATGTAAGACTACAGCTGGTCTAGTAGCATTCATCTGGAGTGAAGTGGACTAGCTAATGTTTATGTGATGGCAGATTGTGTCATCATTGCTTCGATCAGGAGGGTGGATAGAGCCGTGATGGCGAGCAAGTTAGGATACCCTTGGTTAGTTAGACTCTTGGTGGGAGTCACGTGGTGAGGCTGTATGTGGGGATATCAGCTTCCCCAGCCAGTCGAAAATTTAGTACATCAGTTAATGGCTGGGTCAGTTCGGACCCAGGAAGATCTCCGTTAGATAAAAAATGCGAATGATTGGTTAACATGATGTGATTTATATGTTTGTTTGGCATCAATGGTTGAGACTTATGGCAGAAGTCGCCTTGTATTAAGGTTCAAGATTATTGGCATCGATGAATGGTTAGAATATCTATGGACCAGTTACCCATAAGGTAATTTAGGATTGGATGAATTCATTCAATTTGGGTTACAGAGTTGATTTTTATGGAAGTAATATGATATGGTTCTGGTCGTCTGGATACCAGACATGGTTTTAGGGTTTTCAGTTTTTCGTGCAGAGCAGTTGGATTTTCCTTAATTGGTAGAGAGCAGAGGATTAAGGTTCGATTTCTCACTGAGATATGTGATCTATGCTAATATTAGGGTTTTGATAACAACGTTATAAAGAGATCGTCTTTATAAAGGGGATTTCTCATTCCTAACTGGTAATTAATAAACACGGCAGGGTCGTCAGGTGCGGCAGAGTAAGTTGTAAGCAATGATTTCAAGGCGAAATCTAATTTAAGTGGGGTAGAGTTGTAACATCCTATTTCGAGAAGTTTCTTATTTCAAGACTGTGGAAAATAAATGGATCAAGTAAAGGCCTTGGGCTTCAAGGGAATGGGGTTTAGACCTTATTGGATGATGATAATTTTGGATTAGTGACTAAAGCCTTCAATTTGTGCTTGGAAGAAAAAGGATAAAATGGGTAAAGAAATATTTCAAGCTTCTTGATGGATTTTGGTTTTAGTACGACATGTACTAAGTCAAAAGTAATTAGATAGGATTGTGGAGCTCATCAATACCTTTCCGTGCATATAAAGAACACTGAAAACCGAGTTGAAATGAAGAAGTTATGATTGTTTGAAGTTGGAGTGAAATTGGGTGAAAACTCGTTCTCACGAGGTGAGAAGTAATTCTCACGACATAAGAGTCCTGACAATGTGAGAATATATTTCTCACGATATAAGAACTGTGCAACCTAAAGCCTACAAAATTTTTAGGGTTTTCAAGGTATTTAATGGTAAGGATTCATGTTTTAGGGTATTTTCTTAGCCTCCATAATATCTAGAACCTCTTCGGAGAAACTCTAGCCTCCATTTTCAAGATTTGAGCCTCCCCTCTCCTCTCTCATCCATTTTTGGAGTTTTTGGTGGTTTTAGAGCAATGCATTCATGAAATATTGATCCTTGGAGCTTGGAAATTGAATATCTCAACGCTCTTCTACCTTCTAAACCTCTATAAGTTATAAAGTTCCAAGCTTTATTGCATTTCATCTTGGATCTAAGTATATTTTGGTGTCTTGGTCCATTATAATGAGTTTTGAGTGATATTTGGGAATAAAGTTTGCAATTTTATTACTCTCCTAGGTCCCAAGAACATTGTATGTTTCAGATCTGGACTCGAACACCTTTTAATCAATTTAGAATGTTTTCTTGGACTTCATGCACTAGGAAAGTTTTGATCTTTTGCCTTCCCTTTCAGCCATGCAAGTTATTTTGATCATTTAGGTCATTTTGGTGAATTAAAGTTTAGATATTGAAAGCTTGAGACATTATTATGGATAAATTTGGAAACTTTATCCGTCTAAACATCATGTTAATTCATATATGAAGATTGGAAACCTGGACTTAACAGAATTAGCTGAGAAAGATGCATTATGTGTCCCTTTGAGACTTAAAGACTAGATTTTGACTGGTTGGACCATCCTAATGGATAAAGTTGCAAACTTTATCCATTATGAAGCTATTTAGGAACTAGATTTGAGGTTATAGGCATTGGGCTGAAGAGATTAAGCACTTCATAAAGATTTTGGCCTTGTACCCAGAAGTTACAACATGACATATAATGTGTCACGACATGATGGTGCCCAAAATTGCAACTGTTTTGTCATTGCATTCTCACGAAATGAGCAAGGCATGGTCACGACGTGACATTGACTTTGACTAAGTTGGTCGTTAACTTTTTAACCAGTTTGACTTTTGGTCAAACTTGGGTAGAATTGAACATTTGACTAAGGATTGGTCACATTTTGGTTTTAGGAAGTTTGGTTTGGCTATTCTGATGATGAGGTAGCTATTGAGCTTTTGTCGAGTAGTTGAGGTGAGTCTTCTCACTATGCTCATGGTTCGAAGGCACCAATGTCGGCCCACCAGATTATGTTGTATAGAATGTTAATTGTCTTTGTGACTTTTACATGTATATTTAGGTTGAAATATACCCCATGGCAGGGCCCATTTTTATGTATTGGGTTGAAATATAACCTAGGGTGGGGCACATTGATAGGTATTGTGTTGAAATATACCCTAGGGCAGGGCCCACTGATACATATCGGGTTAAAATATACCCAAGGGCAGGGCCCATTCATATGTATTGGGTTGAAACATACCCTAGGGCGGGGCCCATTGATATGCATTAGGTTGAAATATAATATAGGGTGGGGCCCATTGCTATGTATTGGGTTGAAACATACCCCAGGGCGAGGTCCATTGATATGTATTAGGTTGAAACATACCCCAGGGCGGGGCCCACTGATTTGTATGATATGTGTTATTTTGGGGAACTCACTAACCTTTGCGCTTATGGTTTATGTTTAAAATGTTTTCAGGTACTTATGGTTTCAAAGGAAGGACCCGACCTGATCACACTACATCCCCTGAAGGTTTATTACACAATTACATAAAAATATTGGCCACATGTCTATATAATACGTATTGATAACGTCATGCAATATATTCATTTATGTGTTATATTGTTTTCTATTTAAAATAAATATTGTCAATCCATTTCCATAAAATATAGTTAAATTCAAATTCAAATTCACATATATACACTTTTAAATTTAATGACTAATCAGATCACCTATGGTCATTGTGACATCAAATCTGATATGTTATTAAAATACTTATCAAGTACACAAAATGACATTTATTAATATCAACACCCCATTTTAACCTATAAAATATCTTTGCTATTGTTCCTTCAACACGACAACATTTAAGTTAATTAACAATAATAATGTTCAATAAAAATTCTAAATTAACAAAGACTAAAATGATCTCCAGCAAATATAATTCAATTCAAATTCAAATATATACACTTTCTAGGTAAGTAATTAATCAAATCATTTATCATCATTATGACATCAAGTCTCATAGGTTATTAAGAAACTTATCAGATACACAAAAATACTTAGTAATGACAACATGCAAATTAATTAACCATAATAATGTTCAATTAAAAACCTTAATCAAAATTCTTGATTAACAAAGAAAAAATGACCAAATTCTATAATTTTATAAGTATATATCTTTTCCAAACAAGTAGTTTTTTTTATTAATTGGCAGATAAAGATGTGGGTTGATTTGGTGTTAGGATGGGTACATAAGTACCTATAGGCCATCTTTTAGGTTTTCAATACATATTATAGGCCATCTCTTATAGTGTCTCTGATTATGTTGACTACAACTCCAGTTTTTGCAAGTTTCCTTTTGATCATCGCATGAGATCTTATTTCCTAATCTTATTCAGTTTAATGCATGATTTTCTATCTTGAATCATTAACCAATATCTTATTTAGTACAAAACATTACATCATCATCTTCTTCCACCTCTTATGGCGATGTGGTCACCATCCGAGCATTCGCAGCTTCATCATGTGTTCTATATAGTTACTCAACTATCATGGTGTTTAATTATGCTTAAGAACATCCAGTTTATTTTAAATCATCTTAGATTATCTCAGTAGCATTTTTGTTGGTCTCCTATTGTAAGAACATTTGTTGGTTGGTCTCATATTGTAAGAACATTTGTTATATACTTTTATCTTGGAGAAATATAAAAAACAATGTCATTTTAGATGCATGTTTAGTATATAAACTTCTTAATTTCCATATAATATAACTATCTGTTATTAATGGGGGAACTAAGTCACGACACCGATTTTGAATCTTGAAATTGTAACTCCCTTAAATGATTATAACTATATAATTAACTTGAATATATAAAAAAATTATTATAAATTCTAAAATTAACCTATATGAATATTTTGGAGACACTTCATTGTTATCTAGCCCCTTCAAAAATATCGATGGAAAAAGTTTTAAACACAATGGAGTGTGTCGATTATTTTGTAACATGATCAAGAGAAAAATTGACTTGCTTAACGAGTGCATGCAATCTTGAAAAGATAAAAGATAGATTTTTTGCTTTTGGATTTCCACAGTATGTTTATTGTGTTTCAAAATAGGTAAATATAAAACTCATATAGGTTCATTCAAAGAAAGTTTGTACAACTAAATAGATTATATTATTACAGAACATATGTTTTTTTGTTTACCTCTACATGAATTTGTTAAGTATTGATACATTGAAAGTAACTTTTCGCTCAAGAACCATCAACTTCTTCTCCAAAATTGTATGTATGCTGATGCATGGCTCTCTTGATTACTTCAGCAAGGTATAATTGTATTATATCCATTCTTACAAAATTATGGAATATAGAAACAACCGAGAGTAATGCTACTTGCATTGTTCAATGACATCTATCACGTCCCATGTTTCTTACACCTTCTTTATGTTTTCATCATCCATCTTCAAAGCATGATTGTTTCTATCTCAATATCAGTTTTGTTAGAAAGGGTAGAGGTTGCCATTAATCAATATGGTATTCTAAATTGGAATTGTTCTTTGTAATTTTAGGGGTAAGTGATAGTGTATCCTCTACCCTGATCGTAACTTTATATAAGAAAGGATACGCGTTATCCATATCCATAACTTTCATGCCGAATGAGACAATTGGGTATCCATATGCTTCAGGACGATAATTGCATTTAATAGAAACATTTATGCACAACATTTACTTAATATGTGATCTTTGGCTTGCCTTAAGAATTGTTTACTCTATAAATTGATATTGCTAATCCCTTTTAAATCAATTCCTTCTATACCATCTTCATCTTTTGTTATTGTTAATCTTTGTGCTTCCTTTTGTCTTTTCATCTCTTTGTTGACATGTTAAGTGACACATATCCCGACAAAGACTACAAAAACTATGTTGATGTGTTTTCAAAATATTGTAAGAAGAAACATATGCAACATACCAGGTTAATGTTAGACAACAAAGCTTTACTTTAATCTCGTCAGGACAGCAAAAAGGAACAACTTGGGTAAATGAACGATAAAACACCTTCCAAGGTCATAAAATAGGCAAGAGCATTCTATACTGAAAGAAATTGCACTGGAAATATGCTTATAGATGTTGGAACTTTGTTAAATGGAAAACTTTCTCTATGGGACTTGTCCCACATTGGTCTTGAAAGACTTAGATTATATATATATATATATATATATATATATATATATATATATATATATATATATATATATATATATATATATAATTCCGATTTTGACTTTTATTTTATATTAAAAATCTGTTAAATTCATTTTAACTGGCTTGACAGTTATTTTCGGCTAGCAATTTTTGGAGGGAAAAACAGTCAATGTATATCTATAAATACATCACCAAAGACCAGATTTCGAGTTCAGAAAAACCACACACATATCCTCATATAATTTCGTATTCAAAAACAATGAAGGGAACATAGTGAATTTCGTCAGAATCAAGAGAAGATCTTGGTTGATTGTTGTATCCTCTTGACAGATCCCTACCAGGGAAATTTTTGTCTTAGGACACTGCAATTGTAGGCCTCAATCTACAATTTCGAGTTTCTATTTTTTGTTGTATGCATCAACATTCAAGTATGTATTCTTATTTATGAATCTTTGATTTATATAAATTCGATTTGTTTTTGTTTCTGTTTTGTCCAATTTCGTTTTGTTTACTTTTGTCATAACAATCTAAGACAAAAATCAAAAAATGAAGAATGGATCAAAATTCCATCATCAAAACACATGTGGAAAAGCCTGAAAAATTCAAAGGCTCAGATTTTCGGAGATGGCAACAGAAGATGTTGTTTACCCTCTCCTCCTACTGGTGTAACCACTGCAGAAGGAACAACACCACCCACTGCATCCCAATTGGCAGAACATCAAAGGGCTGTGGAAACTTAGAACATAAATGAATATAATTGCAGAAATTATATTATGAATACCTTGGATGATTCCCTCGATGATAGCTACTATACCATGACTACTGCAAGGGAGATATAGGAATCACAAGAAAAGAAATACAAAACAGAAGTGGCATGTTCCAAGAAATTCTTGATAGGAAAGTTTATGAATTACAAGATGGTGGATACCAAATATGTCCTTAAACAAGTAGAGTAAATTCAAGTCACTGCACATGATCTTGAAGTTGAAGGTATGGGTATAAAATCTAACTTTCTTGTTGGTTCAATCATTGAAAAACTTCCTCCTTCTTGGAAGAATTTCAAACTATATCTTAAGCACTTAACTGATGACATGAGTTTTGAGTAACTTGTGTTGAGAATTCGTGTGGAAGAAGATAACATATTGAATGAGAAGGCAGATGCAAATTACTTGGAACCAAGTGAAAACTTTGTTGTAGAAGCAAGTACTTCAAGGACAAAGCACAACAACAAGAAAAGGAAGCAAGGCTCCAAAAACTCTTCCAAAGATGTCAAAAATCATGGCACAAATAAGAAGAATATCAAGAAGAATTCTGGTCCATGCTATGTTTGTGGCAAAACTGGACACAAGGCCAAAGATTGCAGATTCAGGAGGGGTCAAGGAGGAAACAATGGAAACAATGGTGGTAATTCCGGTGGAGGAAATTCTGGTCAAACCAACATGGTTGAATCACCAAATCAGTTTGTTGCTGTGATTCAAACCAACATGGTCAGCAATTGTGTGGATTGATACTGGAGGCACAAGGCACATTTGCAACTCCCGAACCATGTTTTCTACATACCAGAAAGTCTTGGATTTTGAACCAATGTTTATGGGGAATGGCTCTACTGTAAAAGTTGAAGGAAAGGGAAAAGTGAAGCTACAACTGACTTCTGAAAAAGAACTTGTTTTATGTGATGTATTGGATGTTCCTGAAATTACTAAGAATCTGATTTCTAGTCCTATTCTTAGTAACAAGGGATTCAAACTTGTATTTGAGCAGATAAGTTTGTTCTCACCAAGGCTGGGATGTATGTTAGAAAGGGATACCTTAGTGAGGGTCTCTTCAAAGTCAGTGTCTTACCTTTGTACTATGGTGCTGAAACACCAAACAATTATGTGACCAATGTTAATGCTAATGCAATAATGAGCACTACTAGACCCTCTTCTATGCATATGCATGATCCTTCATTTTTGTGGCATTCTCGCTTGGGATATATCAATTTCCATTCTATTCAAAGAATGGCAAAACTTGGCATGTTACCAAAATGTTCATTAGATAGAAACATAAAATGTGAGGTTTGTGTGGAATCAAAATTTCCACAACATCCTCATAAATCAGTTGAAAAATCTAATGAAATACTTGGCTTAATCCACTCTGATTTATGTGATTTTAGAGCAACACCTACAAGAGGAGGAAATAACCATTATATTTCTTTTATTGATGATGTTGAATCATAAAAAGTGACCCTCTTGAACTTCAGCTACCGCAACCTCTTCAGCTACCGCAGCCATCCAGCACCCGCAGTCAAGCTCCTTCTTCAGCAACCGCATCCGAAGTCTCTACCTACCGCAGTCACTTAACTAGATTACTTTACTTGTCTTTTATTGTAACACTCTCTATTGTCCAATATGCCTTGCATGGCTACTCTTAGAGAGGTAATCTAGTGTACTTCATGAGTCTCTATAAATAGAGCTCATTCTCTTTGTATTCAATATACTTACACGCATCTATCTATTCTGAATACACTTCTCTGAAGTTATCTTTTCTATCTCTCTATCTATTTACGCATCACCTCTTACTCTCAAATCTTACTAGAATACAACTGATTATAACCTCTCTTCGGAGCAAGTCTTCTGTGACTTAATCACTAAGTTTGATCTTCCTTATTAACCTGGATTGAATGCATTCCTCGTTATGAATCAACTTATGTGTATTCTTGATATAACAATTGTTGTCATTTCTATTTCTTTTCTTTTCCGCAACTAACTCTCTAACTATCTAACTCTAACTTATTAATATTATTGTTGAGCTTTTAGATCCTTCGAGATTAACTATTCCGCAATATACTTGTTCTAACGTTTGTTCAAGTGTGTCTCTAAGTTTTTCTCTCAACAATTGGTATCAGAGCCATAGTGGTTGTTTTTTGAAAACGGAACTCTGATTTTCAAAGCGCTTTCTATACCACTAAAGCTCATTTCTTAAAAAAAGTTCAAAAATGGCACAATCGTTATCTCTGAATGTTTCCAACAGTGTTGGTGGTTCTAACCGAGCCCCAATACTGGTAGCAAATGAATATCATCACTGGTCATAAAGAATGGAAAGATACTTAAGGAGACTTGGTAGAGATGTATGGCGATCCGTAGAAGAAGTACCACATGTCCCAGTCCTTACACCAGTCCAAACTGACGGCGCTACAACCAGACTAGGAGGAGGACAACCAGTCATGAGCCGTCCCACCAAGGATGATCTCGATAAAATGGAAAATGATGTTGTTGCTTTTTATGAAATCTCCTGTGGAGTTGCTCCTGACAACTTCGATATTATCATAAATTGCAAATCAGCAAAAGAGATCTGGGAAGTTCTCAAGAATCTGTACGAAGGCTCAGAACAAGCACAAGACAAGAAGCTTACTACCGCACTCTGAGTTCAACAACTTCAAAGCTCATACCGGCGAAAGCTTGGAAGATTCCTTCAAAAGGTTCAACCTGATAGTCACCAAGTTATCCAATGCGGGCACCATCCGCAGTAACCATGAAACCAATCTTCAGTTTCTTAATGGTTTGGGAAGACATTGGACTACGGCTAAGATGATAGTCCAAGGCGATAGAAAGATTCATTCCTTGTCACTTTACAAGCTCTATGGAGAATTGCAAGCACAAGAATCCACCGTACTCAAAGGCTGTGCTGACTTCGGAGGACCACTTGCTCTCATAGCACAAGCTCCACATAATCAATCTTACTCTCCATCGTATGACACACCACCGCAGTCATACGAAGCTGATTCAAAGTATGATGATGAAGAAGAATTTCAGAAGGCTATTGCTCTGGTTAGCCAACAGCTCAACCGTCTACCACCTCCTTCCTTCCGCAAGAATCAACAGTTCAACAAACCTCCATTCAACCGTAACTTCAGTTCCCAGAACAACCATCCTCGATATCCCAAAATTTCTCATCCACCACCGCAATCTCAAAATAATCAACCAAAAGAGGCACCGCAGTCTACCCCAACCACTGACTCCGGTACTACCTCTGAAGACAAGACTGATGTCGTGATTTGTCACAAATGCAACAAAGAGAATCACTTTATAAGAGATTGTAAGGCCAATGTAGTAAAAGATAGAGCATTCTACCTTAGAATGGCTCAAGAGTTGGAAGATAAGGAAAAGGCAAGGGCATACGTAGCCTATGTCAAAAGAGACCATCAAGTTTGGTCATCCGGAGACGAAGATGAAGCCATCAGCAGTGTCAAAGGAAAAGGGAAAATCTGCATGCTGGCAACTGCGGATGATGATGAGTCTACAAAGCTGGAAAAGAACTACTGCTACATGGCAAAGGATGGAACTCTAAGCATCGTCGAACAGGTAAAACTCATGATCCAAACTCTAAACTATAGCATGCATGACTGTCAACCATACATAGATGATCTTAATGACACTTGTGCTGCCGTCCTTACAGACTATAACAAAGCCTTAGATGAGAAGAACATTGTGTCCCAAGAAATGTTCCATGTGAAAGGACGCCTGGATAACAAAAGACTCAAATTGGCTATGTTAGAAAAAGACTTAGAGTTAGAGAAAGATGCAAGAATGTTGAGTGTAGAGATAGCTTTGAACCAGAAAGATTTAGCTCAGATTGAAATTGTACGCTTAAATCTTTTAATCAAAAAATTGTTCAATGAAAGTGAAGCTATTGAAAATTTGGTAAATAATGGCACCGTGGACAATACATACAATTGGGGTTGGTCAAATGGATATCCTACCACAATGGATTCCTCACCCCGGTTCAACAAAGACAGACTGTATGTCCCTCCAGATCGAGAATTTCATTTCCCAGTCAATGACAAGACCTTCCCCGAAGACATCAAAACTCACTTCGGTAGACTCCATAGTCTAAGCAATAATTGTGTCATTGAGGAAATTGTGCCTGAGGTTTCGGGTCACACAAGTGATCAAATTCCTATATGTGGCACCATTTACCCAAATTCTCAAACCTCATCCGTAGTTGATGAAGAAATTGTCATTGAGGGCCCCGAAGTCTCAAAAGACTTTCCATCTCTGCCCTCAGACTGCAGTGTCTCACACTATAGTCAAAAGTCCCATAAAATTCCCACTGAAGTCCCAACTAACACTTACTCTGCAGTAGTCAAATATTCACTACCGCAGTCCTCAGTAAAAGGAACCGTGACCCTTCAGGCGATTCATCATGAATTACCTATAGAGAACTTTGAAGTGGGTCAATGCTCACAGACCCCAGAATCTTCAAGTTCGGATGACTCAAGCCCACGTTTTCAAAATCATTCTAAGAATTCCAGGAAACCGCAGTTGAACAACAATGACTGCGGTTCACCAAAATCCTTGGCCAAAAAGGCCTTCAAGGAGGAAATTAGATCTGGAGGCACAAATAGACAAACTTTTTCAAAAAATAAGAAGCATGTCAGAATTCCAAAGTCCAAGAGTCCAGAAAAATTTGTTTTCTCACACTACTTTTCAAAAAACTCTCCCACCAAGAAAACAAACAAAAGGGAAAGTCCAACTTCAAAAGTCATTCCTACTTCTTCTGACACAACCCAAAAGGGTGTTCAGTCTTTTCGAAACAATGGTTTTCAGGTCTATTCCTCAAATGATCCTAAATGGAAAGGGATTTTACCCACTCCAACACTTTCAAAGTCACGTCAAAATTTCAACAAATGGAAGGGTATTCTACCAAATCCACCAAAAAGGACTCAAAGATTTGCACGTGCTAAACCTTTTCAAAAACAAACCTTTTCAAAATCCAACAACTTTCATGTCAGGGATCACCAACCTCGGACCGGTAACAAGTCCAATTCATCCTATAGACCGCTGACCAAGCATAGTGTCAGATCAAATGACAAAATCTCTTTTTGTAAATGTCGGTGTATTTGTCAAAAGGATTCATCCTATGTCAAATCTAGTCGGAGTCAGAAACTTCGTACTTTTTCAAAAACTCACAACACTCCAATTCTGCACAAACATCCAGGACTAGGATTAAAAGTTGACAAGAGACCCGTCCCTGCAACCTCGGTCCATGCATCATTATGCAATTCACCAATTGCTCCAGGCTCCAAACTAGTTTTGATGCCTAAACTAACCGTGTAATTCTCAGGCTTTGTGCAAGGAGGAACAAGAAGAAGAATGGTTAATTGACAGTGCCTGCTCCTTGCACATGACCGGAAGGTTAGAATACCTTCGGGATTTCAGGCCTATATGCAATGGTGGAAATGTCACATTCGGCAACAATGCGAATGGGGTCATCCGAGGTTACGGTGTTCTCACTACGGGGAATTTCTCTATTCAGAAGGTTGCCTACGTAGAAAGCCTTAAACACAATCTCATCAGTGTTGGCCAACTATGTAAGGCAGGACATCGAGTTGAATTTGATGATCAGTTCTGCTATGTAATGACTAGTGACAGAAACACATGTCTGATCAAATCCAGATCCGAAGGTACCATGTACCTTTGGATGTCTCTCTGATCATTGGCAGACCGTAGTTGTGTTTCCTGTCCAAAGCTGTATCCGAAGTCAGCTGGCTATGGCACCGCAAGATAGCTCATCTCAACTTCAGGTACATCAACAACTTGGTCATAGGAGAACTAGTCAGAGGTCTCCCTATTCTCAAATTCAGCAACGATACTCTCTGTCCGGCTTGTGAATGTGGTAAACAGTCCAAAGCAAGTCACCCTCTGGTAATAGACTATTCAATTTCTGAACCACTGGAGCTTTTGCACATTGATCTCTGCGGTCCATCCACCGTAGCCAGTCTCCATCATAAAAAATACATACTGGTTATTGTAGATGACTTTACACGCTTCACATGTGTCTTCTTCCTCAGACTCAAGTCAGAAACACCGCAGATTTTCATCAACTTCATCAAAGAGATCAAACTTCAGATCAAGCTTCCAGTAAGAAGGATCCGCAGTGATAATGGAACCGAGTTTACTAATCATCTCCTCAACAGTTTCTTGGTGTCCAAGGGCATCTCTCACAACTTCGCAGCTCCCTACACACCGCAACAAAATGGGGTAGTAGAGAGAAGGAACCGCACTCTAGTAGAAGCAGCCAGATCTATGCTCAACTTCGCACACCTTCCTCTCTACTTCTGGGCTGAAGCTGTAGCCACCACATGCTTTGTTCAAAATCGAAGCATTGTGTGCAAACGTCTCAACAAAACACCATATGAGGGCCTTAACAACCGCAAGCCAAATGTTTGCTTCTTTCATATCTTTGGGTGTAGATGTTTCGTGATCAACAACCGAGATCAGCTTAACAAGTTTGCACCGAAGTCTGATGAAGGCATCTTCCTTGGTTATTCCACTAACAAGGTTGCTTATCGAGTGCTCATCAGACGTACAAGGCTGATCATTGAAAGCTTCGATGTGAAATTTGATGATTCTCACATCCGCAACGCCCCTCCATCCACTGAAACCACCGCAATCATGGAAAGCGATATTCCTGCCTCTTCAGGTCCTTTAAATCTAGTTGAAGTCAATTATGACGATCTTTTCGATCCTGTTGAAACGGCAAAACTATCCGAAGTTCTTGTGTCACCCGCAGCTCAATAACAACACGCTGATATTGAAGATATTCCCTCTACCGCAGCTGCTGATCATCTACAACCCCGTCTTCACGTATGGACGAAGGACCACCCACCAGGTCAAATCATTGGCAACCCATCTGCAGGTATCCAGACTCGATCTTCCAAGGACCTATCTGATCACTGCCACTACGCAGCATTTATGTCCTCGGTAGAGCCTAGAACGATCAAAGAAGCATTGCTTGAACCTGACTGGATAGCTGCAATGCAAGAAGAGCTAGAAGAATTTCAAAGAAACAAAGTTTGGCAGCTCGTTCCGAAGCCACATGGTCACACCATTGTTGGCACTAGATGGGTGTTCAAAAACAAGCTGGATGAATCTGGTGCGGTAGTCAAAAACAAGGCAAGGCTAGTTGCAAAGGGGTATAGTCAACTTGAAGGCATTGACTACGATGAAACGTATGCTCCGGTAGCACGCATGGAAGCTATCCGGATCTTCCTAGCATACGCAGCCCACAAAAACGTCAAGGTACACCAAATGGACGTTAAGAGTGCATTTCTCAATGGGGAACTAAAAGAAGAGGTTTATCTTCAGCAACCTCCAGGTTTTGAAAATGTTGAATTCCCAGACCACTGCTACAAGCTTGAAAAAGCAGTCTACGGTCTGAAGCAAGCCCCAAGAGCATGGTATGAGACTCTTTCTGAATTCCTTGTCTCATCCGGGTACAAGAGAGGAGTGATTGACCCCACGTTATTTAGAAAAGCAAATGGTAACCACCTTATGCTCGTTCAAATATATGTGGACGACATCATCTTCGGATCAACTGATCAAGAAATGGTGAATGAATTTGCTAAGCTCATGACCAACAAATTCCAAATGAGCATGAATAGAGAGATTAACTTCTTTCTAGGTCTTCAAGTGAAACAAATTCCACAAGGAATTTTCACTCATCAAGAAAAATACACCACCGAACTATTAAATAAATATTCTATGGACAATTGTTCTTCGGCTAAGGTCCCTATGGCCTTCGGTTATAAGATCTCTGTTGATCCCTCAGGAGAACCTGTGGATCACAAGACTTATAGAGGTATCATAGGCTCTCTAATGTATCTCACCGCAAGCCGACCAGACATTGTCTTTGCAACTGGTGTATGTGCAAGATATCAGGCTGACCCAAAAGTGTCACATATGACCGCAGCCAAACAGATACTACGGTACCTGAAAGGAAGCAAATCTCTTGGTCTATGGTACCCCGCAGGCAATGACTTCGGCCTGCAAGCTTTCACAGATGCGGATCACGCCGGATGCAGATTAGACCGCAAAAGTACCTTAGGAGGATGTCAATTTTTGGGTGGAAGACTCGTCAGCTGGTCATCAAGGAAACAAAGTTGCGTATCTCTGTCTACCGCAGAAGCTGAATATGTGGTCGCAGCCAGCTGTTGTTAACAAGTCCTATGGATGAAGACACAACTTATGGACTACGGATACAGAATGTTGCGGATACCGATATATTGTGACTCTGAAAGTGCTATTGCTATTTCTCATAATCCTATTCAGCACTCCAAGACTAAGCATATTGAACTACGGTATCATTTCATCAAAGTGCACATCTTGAAAGGTAACATTAAACTCATCTTTGTCCATACTCATGAAGAGATTGCTGATGTGTTCAAAAAAGCGTTTGACTCCACAAAACTTAACACCTTCCTGCAAATGTTAGGAATGATGAATCCCGACCCGCAATTCTTTTTGAATTGATAGATACCGCAGACCATCCTTGGTCTCCGTTGCGGTTCTAACTGAAAGTTACTTATGATAGATGGTTTTGGTACCGCAGTCTAGGTACCGCAACCATATATCATACTTATTTTTCATGGGTCCTTATTGTTTGTTATTACTAACTTTTTGTACGAGTGCTCTCCTCAGTTTCCTATACTGCAGAAATTCATCTGTCCAATCCGCAATGACATTTGTCCATCCTCAATGACATTTGTCCATCCGCAATGACATTTGTCCATCCGCAATGACATCTGTCCATCCGCAATGAAGTTTCCATCCGCGATCACATCAATAATTTCCCAACTGTTTCATCAACCCTTGACTCATGGTGTGCTATTTAATGATCCTTCATTAAATAAAACATTAAATAAAAAAAAACATTCCTTGAGAAACTGTCTCTTTCTCTTTCTGAATAAACCTTGTGTCTGACCTATTTTGGGTATGATGACAAAAAGAACATTTTTCCATAAACAAATCCTTAATCTGTCTTTTCCTCTTACCCAGCACGTCCCATCCGTTACAACTTCCTTTCCCCTCACCACTCTATCACATGACGTGTTGATGCACGTCTGACTTTTCATTAAATGCAAATCCCTTTTTGGTAAAATCTCAAAAACTTTTTTAAACCGTTTCATATTATGTGGCTGAGATTTAATTGCCAATTCAAAAGATTCCCCCCAAACAACCATTTACCTTATCCTTTCTTTTTACCTAGGGTAAAAAACAGTTACCGTTCCAATTCACCACCTATATAAACCCTTCTTCTTCCCCAAAATCACTTTACGCTTTCTGAACATTGAACCTTCCCTCTCAATTCCTTCAAGAACTCTGTTTTTCTACTCTTTCTCTCAAGATCCTACAATGGTGAAATCCGGTGCATCCAAGAAACAATCCAAGGCTTCAAGATCAGTGAACCCTACTAGTTCAGACTCTCCTACGATTGCATCAAGCAACTTCAGAGCTGTGTTCGAAGATCATCCATCCTACAATGCTCCGATCAAGCTGATGATCAAGTTCCTGAAGAATCACCCCCTGTTTGGCCCCTTCGATGCTTTCACAGATGTTGTTCCACTCCCAACCCTTTTCAAATGTGCCTTCTCAGCTTATCGCCCAATCGAAAACCCTCAAGAAGTTCACCTTAATCTGATTGACGATTCTTTGGTCATTCTGTCCAAAGAAAAATTTCTTTCTGCCATTAACCTTCTTGTTCATCCCTCCATCAAGATTTTCACCCCATCCATGGCGGACGTTACTTCAGCCCTTTATCAAATGGGTTATCAGAAAAAGATAAGGGGAATTGGGGAATTCAAGAAAAACCAACTGCCGGCGGTCTGGCAATTTGTTTGCCATTTCATCATCCGCAGTCTATCCGGCAGAACCGGAGGCACGGATAATATGGGACTCAAGCTTCTGGAGCTGGTATGGAGTATATTCACAGGACACGATGTAAACTACGGGCAGATCTTATGGGACGACTTTATTCAATACATTCCCAAGGAGAACCCAACCGAGCTCATCTTTGCAAGGTTCTGGTCACTCTGCATTTCAGACCTACATGCGGATGCAGGAATCGACATGGGCAGTGACATCAATTTCTTTGTCACCAAGGATCTTAAAAGGTACAATCCCTCCTCTGATCAATCTAATTTTGGACCAATTCGAAGGCTCCCTACCCACATTCTTTCCACACTTGGTCTTGAGACTGCTGATGTCTCAGATCATATTGAGGCTACGGAAGGTATTGCCCCATACCTTCCTACCCCGCCTCTTCAGAACCCATCCGCAATCATTAACCCTGAAATTACCGCAGTCCCTTCTGCCACTACTCTCTCCAATCTTTCTCAAAGAAGAAAGCAATTGGCTACCAAGAAGAAACAAAGAACTCCCAAGAAGGATGCTCCCAAACGAACCGCACCCACCAAGAAACGTAAAATCAAACCAACCGCAACCACACCTGATAGTGATTCTGATGAGGATAGACAACCAATTGCTATCCTTAAGAAAATAAAGACCAATCCTACTGGCCATATGCGTGACCGGATTGATACCTCAGCCTCTCAAAAGGCTCCGGTAGTCCTTGGGGTGGCCGCAGACCCGTTCAACACCACTATCATTTTCCAATCAGACTCAGAAAGTGAGTCTGATTGACAACATCGTGGAGACTCCCCCCCCCCCAGTTCACTCCCAAGAGGATGACACTGGTGCACGCCCTAAAGTCTCCAGGGCTTCCCGACTGCATTTCTTTTCTCCTGAGGAGTTGCACTCTATCCTTTTGAATGTCACCCAAACACTTCAAACACCTACCCAACCGCAGGGCACTTCTTCCGCCCATGCCAGAACTGAGCCGATGCCAAACTTGACCACGGGTCAAGGAGACCAAGGAAGCTCAGGAAATCCTACTCTGCTTACCTCCGCAGCAGGTGGTTTAGGCACGGTGAGCACAAATGTGCAAGAATTCGTGGACCCGAAGGACACTTCGGTGCGTTTCCAAGGATTTGACGGAGATGAATCAAACGACTCATGGTTACGCTACACTCCGGTAACTGAGTCAGAAATCAAGAAATATGCCGCTTTCAGAAGGGCATTCCAAGCCCGCAAGGAACAACAGATCAAGCAACAACAGCAAAAGGAGCAAGAAATCCAGTCAGTGGCGAAGTATTGTTAGGTCCTGAAAAGGATCTTTACCAATGATCAAGCAACAAACAATCACAGATATAAGAATAAAAAGAAAAGAAATCGAGCTTGCACACGTTTATATTCAGAAAAACGTCAGGTACAACTCGATGGAACACTCTGTAAACGCAATGGCATCAACAACTGCACAATGACCTACACCTCTGCTATTTATACTAGACAGGACCGCAAACAGGGTTTACGACCGTAAACTGGGTTTACGGCCGTAAACGTGTTTACGGCCGTAAACTCTGTTTACGGTCGCAAACACACTTTCTGACCAAAGACACATAAACAACTCACAAACTGTATTACAGAATCAATCTCCCCCTTGGTTTGGTGCTAGCTTGGACTCAGCTTTTGTCGACCACCAGCACATAGAAGGTACTAGGACCTTCACTGACAGGTTCAGATGAAACGATAACAGGAGTTGTTGTTTGTGGAGCTGTAAAACTTTGAAGTGTACCCGAGTCAAGAATTCCCTGTCTAGGGTCAAGTCTTCGTCTTTTTTTTGGAGGTTGAGAGACCTGTGTAGTTGGGTGATCACTTTCCAAAGGCTCAGATGTAGGTAAAACACTATCAAGGGAGGAATCCCTGGCACTGTCACCATAGGAATTGCTATTTCCGCCGTTGGATTGGTAGGAGGAGGCGTGGCTTCGAGAACGTCTTCTTTTTCCCTTATCTCCGTTGCTGGATGAGAGAGTAGAGAGAGAAAGAGTTTGCGGCCGCAAGGAGAAAAGGAAGGTGAAAAGGGTTTACAGCAGTAAACCCAACCTTTTATACCTCCTTAGAGTTTATCTGTCTCCCACACAGTATTATGCACAGTCCAAATCCCGATTAAATTTTCAAAAATAAAACCTTTTGAGGATATTAAAATAAAAGTAAAATTAAAATTAAACTAAAAATAAAATAAACTAATTTCTAAAATTTAAGAATTAAAAGATTTAAAAATTAAATTTTTGACAATTATAAAAATAAAATTAAAATAAAATAAAAATAAAAATAAAATTAGAATAAACACAGACAAAATTTATGTCAAAATTCACTGAAAATTATCTTGTGACACTGGGATCAAAGTTGTTAGACAGCCTTACTCCACTTGTCGGTGCCGTCGATCTTCACGTCTTTGTCTGGTTGATCGTCGGTATTGTGGTCCACTTAAACACGAAAAATTGTGATAAAATTAGGACATACTATTAATTATAAGACAAAGTGATCCTAAGTTCCTAGATACTATATCTTAAGGACCATTCAGCTGACGACGACCAGGGATATTGTTGTCCACCTAAATTTAGCAGCGAGATCTATAGACAATCTGCGAGTGTTCAATTTTAATTGTACTGGAACATGTTTCCCGCTTCCTGATATGCTCCAGTAATCAAGGACTTCCAGAATACTCCTTACATCGGGTGAGCAGACAATCATTAAGAGAGAATATAGATTTAGAATGCATATGCTATACACCCAGGTCGGATCTCTTTCAATCACGCAGAGGGTGGAACATATGACTAACTGAAGTTTTAGAGGGATTGAGAAGTAGAATGGTGCATATACTGTGTACCAGGTCGGATTGTGAGTCATGCAAAGGAGACAGTATATGGCTAACAGATAGAAAGAATTGCATAGATAGAAGATGCAGAGAAATAGAATTGCATATGTTACAGTCCAGGTCAGATTTTGAGTCACGCAGAGGATGTAACATATGACTAACAGACAGATAGAGAAAGAAAACAATTTTCTACAGACCTAATTCATCGGAATTCACCAGTCACCCCATCAATACCGGAATTAAGGACAGAATCCGCACATCGAGGAAAAGTTAATCCACGGTTCCAAGTACAGGTTCTTTAATGTGACCAGTAGATTCCCATATATATCTGTTGGATAAGGTGTCTAAGTCCATAACTTATTTGGTATATACTTGACCCGACCCGGCATGATCCATTTGGGTTGCACTTCACCCGAACTATTTATATGGATAACATTATGAGAAGAGTATATTTGCGGCCTACTAATATATTATAAGTTATAATATATTAATATGAAATTGTATTATTTAATTAGTATTGATCTTAAATTAATTATGAATTAATTTAGTGATCATAAGGTCACTAATTAAATAATGGGCTATTGTACTTATATAGTGTGGGCTAACACTCATAAGGAAATGGGCTAAGCTTGAATGGGAGTCCATGGATGATTCATGGAGCTTTTTGTTGGGTTTTGAGCATTCTAACACTCCTATGGTGTACATGCCACCCTATAAACCTTGGATCTATGTTTTCTCTATTATACATGCAAATAAGAACTTTCCAAGGCTTTAATCCTAACTAGCATACTATGAGGCAACTATACTACAAAGACTAGTTAGATGACATACCTTTTTGGTATAGCTTGATATCTTCAAGCTTTAAGAGCTTAGCCCCAATAGTGTGGAAGCGTCAAGTGGAATCACAAATCACCAAAACACCTTGGAAGACTTTGAGAATAAGAATACTTTGGTTCTCTCTAGTGAAATCGGCTATTGTCCTCTTTAGTGTATCCACACTAGCCACTCGCCTAATTTCATGAACCATAAGACCCTTTATATAGTGTGGAGGATTAGGGTTAAACCCTAATACCCATGACCTTTCATTTCCTAGGATCCATGGGTTAAAGCTCCATGGACTATCCATGAAGACTTAGCCCAACCTAAATGAACTTGGCCCACTACACATATATATCTAAGAGTCCATATTTAATTAGTTCCTTTTGATCACTTAATTAATTATAAATTAATTCTTGATCAATACTAATTAAATAATATGATTATATATTAATATATTAGAACTTATAATATATTAATATAAATCATAAATATACTATTCTCAAAAGACTATCCATATAAATTATGTCGGTGAAGTGCAACCCAAATGGACCATGCCGGGTCGGGTCAAGTACATACCAAATATAGTTATGGACTTAGATATTAATCCAACAGTCTCCCACTTGGATAAGTCTAAAACTATTATTGAGTATGACTTCAAAAACCAACTGGCAATCGTAGCTCTTAAAGTCGTTGTCGAACTCTGATCTTGTCAACGAACTCTGACCTTTGTCAATGACTTGTCCATTAGATAAGGGATCATATATTCCTCCATTCTAGATATCATATGGACTGAGACATGGATTATCAATCATTCTCTCTGTACATTTGTTGTTTCCCGATTTCCGATTTATGACGACTGACTGATTGAACAAATCAAATCAGTCTTGGCTTGGCTAAGCACTCATGTGTCATCATTAAATCATCGAGGGGCCCACAGATATCGCTTTTATCCCGAAGGTAAAAGGAATGGATAAACTTCGACTCATATGGCTTGTTCTGCTACTTGTTGAATCATACACAAAGGCACGTTTTATAACATCGAGTTACCAATGCGTTTTCGTGCAATCAATGTACTATCAACTCATAGTAACAACTTATATCTCTAGGTTTGAATAATATAAGATATTATCGTCTCATGATCACTCGTGATAAAATCCATGAAGTGATTCAAATGAGCGCGGGTTGAATCCAATACTCAGAACTTATGAGCACTCATGAGTGTTGTAGCACAACTTTGTCCACCAACTTGGACCTCTACAAGCCAACCCATGACAGTCTTGATTCATATCTACTTCCAACATATGACCGACTGTGGATGGTTTAAATAACTTAGTCATTCCGAAAGAATAACCTAGTTATTATGGAAGTCAAAACATGCAAAGTGAAACACAATAATAAATGAATCAAATATGGTATCAAACCCTATGAATATATATAAACACTTTTATTTATCACCATACTGATTACTCATTATTCATTGTTTCGGTTTTATCAACTTTATACTTGAATTAAAAACACTAGTTGTCCCATGCTCCAAGCATGTACACTATGTTTTTCTTAAACAATAGCTTTGCCATACACCAAGTATACACTCTATGTTTGTCTATGATCCTTACTTTGTGAACTAGATCGATTGAACATAATTTCAATGATTCTCTTTTCACACTCCCAAATCGTTATCGAAAAAAAAATGTAAGAATTCCAAATTCCTATCATTTATCGAAATCTGTTTAGATTTTAAACTTATATGCACTGACCCTCTTGTAATGAATGTGTACTAAGCCACAAAGGCTTGGCAACAATCATTACAAAGTATCCCAATGGAGAGCAATTCCATGGAAACGATGTCTCAGATTCAAAGCGCATTGCTTTGAACATGCTTCTTGCATTAAGTTTCTTTAACCTTACACAGATTGCTTCCACCTATGAAGACAACTCTATATTCCCATTTTGACTACCACATCTGAACAAGAGTTGCCTCTTTTCAGACTATGTCAATATGTTCCTTCCAAAAATTAACACTATACTTCCAACTGTCCCTGAGCAACCAATCTTTGGTAAACCTTCGATTGTCCTCGACAATTGCTTAATCACTTTAGTCATATCCAATTCTCGACATTTTCCTCCTTAACGCCCCAAGGCATTTGGAAAATTCAGAAAGGATAAATATTATAGCACATGTAATCGATCTTGTACCCAAAGTAAATGGGACACGATTCATGATGTTTCACATAAAGACATGGTTCTAGACCAGTCTTTTGCCATAATATTTTTTTTTGCCATATTCTCAAAATTTGACTATGAAGAGGGATGTCGTAATCATAATCGAATTTTGAGAACGCAATATATAGAATTTTCTTAAGTTGAACCAAACCGCCATAAAATTCATATATATATATATATTCCTGACTAAGATGATTAAAATCTCAATCTAAGCCTTTTAGAATTGAAATGAAGTATAATTTCCTCTCCCTTAATTATAGCAAAACAACTTTTTCAACCCCTGCAACCTCACGAATTGAAACTTTTGTTTTCTATAATTAACATTGCTAACTTGCAATACTTATCATAATTATCATGCTCCCACTAACATGATGATTATTAGCATAACACTTATGCTTCCACTAGCTTTGACATGTATCCAGAAAACAACTAGACCTCTAGAAGTCAATACTTTATTGACATTCTTACCAAAGTTCAGATTTCTGATACTAGATTGCTTTGATAAGACTTTATCAAAATCATACACCTTATCTTAGATAGCTCACATGTGTGTCTAAACAATTTCAGAACTATGAAAAGGGATGCCGTAATCATAGTCTCAATTGTTTAGACCTTATGCCATTTCTCGTAAGTCAATGTTAGTGTGCCGGTTAACCACGCACGCTCCACTAACGACTTTGAGAACTGCAAATATCACAATTGCTATCTAATTAAAATCTACTTAGTGAAAGAATTTCCTCACCATCATTTTCATGAATCGGAGAGAAACCTTATGACACTTAGATTTTATGGTGTATGTGTTCTTATCCATGTGAATTTGTCAAACCATAATCACAAGACTAGGTTAGTGACAAATCCTAACTCATATGGATTGAACTTGTGCAATCTTAACTTCTTGCCACCTGGCAGCTCAAGGGCCTGCCATTGCTTCCAAGTAGCTATGCAAACAATTGAGAACATGTGGAACTCAAATGTATAGCCAACTTAACTGGAATGGGCACAGAAATGTCAACACGATAGGTTATAAACCTCTAGTTGTGTGCTAGTGATGAAATACAGGTTTTTATTCTTGATTACTTCTTGAAACCCTTTCAGGATCTTTTAGACTCCCACTGTCTCCTTGACCTATAAGACTTTCTTGCCAAATATTCAAGAGATAGTGTGGATTCTAATCAAGACAGACACTTAACACAATTGGCCTTAGTTGATCTTTGTTTTATCCAAAACATCACAAATTACCAATTTCAAATGTACAAGAGTAGAAAACTTTTACTCTTACATTTGACAAGTGTTTTTAAACATCTTTTAAGACATGTCACTCAAGTTACAATCTTAGACTATAACTCTAAGAATTGTTTTTGGAACGATGTATGAATCATCTTCTTGATTTAACCACTTCAACAATTCATAACTCCTCTTCTTAACTATCAGAATGCACTTAGAGGATGAATTGTGATAAGGTCTCAAAATCATTAAGATGATCTTAAAACATGATACTAAAGTACTCTCCCATCTTTTCAGATTTGAGAAACTTTTATCCTTCTGCCTATTTTGATTCTTCTCATTCGTTCTGTCATACATTGAAACTTTTCCAATGTCTCAGAATTATACTTAAGCTTGTAAGTATAATCATATTTACTAAGCCTTAGTAAATCATGACGAATAGTCTTATCGATCTTTTATGGTGGACTTGATCAGTGCACAAGAATGTGTACTCGATCCCTTAGTCCTTCACTTGACTCACATATACATGTGAACAAGGAACTAGTCTTAATTTTCCAAAGTTGAAAATTCTCATTCATCATACTATACAACTTTCATGATTCCAAGTTTCTATCCAACTGAAACTTGGGTGATGAGAATCTTTCCTTATTTGGTAAATTTGGACACTACCACAAATGAAAGAATCAAATTCATATTTCCACTCTTGCTCTTAATGGAATCTTATAAGCAACAAAGATTTTCACAAATGCCATTGTAAGGATATTTTAAAATAAATAAAATCAAAAATTTTCCATTTATTTTAAAAACTTTGCGGAAAAAACTATCCTTACAGTGCAAAAGCACATGAAAACTTTGTTATTATCTATTCCTAAGCAATATATCATAACTCCTAAGAAGTAGCTCAAGAATCCGATCTTCAAACTATGCGATAGAAATCCATCTACGCGATCAGATTCAGCATATTCTTTCCTTAAGTTTCTTTACTTTTCTTTGATTCTTCAAACATCAACATGTGACCCAGTCACATCATGTAATAAGAATCTCCAAGTAGGAACTTAATAGAGTTAGACAATGGACTTTACCTGAAGTAGAGTCAAACTTATTGACTTTAACACCCTTAGGTAAATTTGGTAGCTTCGCAACCAATGCCCCTTCCTTTGGCAATGGACCCTTGATAATGGGACTATCTAAGACTTAGCCTCTCTCTTTACCATTTGGTCAACCGAGTTGACTATGGCCAATCCCTTTCCATTGGGAAGAGAGAGCTTTACTGGATATCCAATGTCATCATTGTCAATGTCCGTAAAGTTTTAGGAAGTTGATCTTAGCAAATAGATAAGATCATTAAGGGACTTGTCATAGTCTGTTTCATAGGAGTCCAAAAGGAACTCACTATGTGACTTAGAAAGTAGTTGAGCCACCAACTTTCTCAAGACTTTGACACCCAACCCTCCCGGCTTGTCAATATGTGACTACATCTCCAAGATGTGATCACACATAGACCTTTGCTTGCCAATAGGGCTTGAGTGACCCTAAACTTTTCAAGAACTTGTGGGTCAGGGAGAATAATTGGAGGAGGTGGAGGAAGTGAAGTTCCAAGAGATTTGGGATGATCATAGATGTCTGAACTAGACATCTTTTTGGGAGATATTCAAGATAGTTGATTTAAAGTCCTTAATATAACACCCAATATGAAATATTAAGGCTAGGACCCAACACAATATTTTATAACTTGGAAGAGGGATGTCGTAACCCAAGTTATAGAATATTTGAAGGTAGGTGAATGACGATTCACCAATTTCCACCAAGATAAACGAAATGTATTATTAGGTTTTAATTGGTTTTGAAACTCCTAGATTCTTTTGAGATTCATTGAACTTTTCAAAGGCATGTTTCAATCTCGAGTGTGCCCTTCAGGTTTTGTGACTGGGATGCCGAGGATCACAAAACAAAGTGTGAAGTAACCATGCAAATTACTTGGTACCCTTAAGTGTTTACCCCTCAATCGATGTGCCGGTTAACCACACACACTCCATCGATACTATGATAAACATTAAGTTACCCTTTGCCTACCTTGTTAAATACGAGTTAGTGTGCCGGTTAACCACACACGCTCCACTAACCGACTTAAACAAAGTGCAAAGTGTACTTTCATGGATTAGCACCTTATTCACATTTTCCTAAGTAACTAAGATTGGGTATTTATAAAAGGTTTAGTTACTTAGTATTTATCATTAATACTTTTAATGAAGGGAGAATTTATAGTCTTTGTCCTACCCGTTCGGCTAACGACCCTCCACCAGTCAAGGAAGCGGTGGGTGAGAGTGGACACCCATTAAACTGCCATTTTATAGGCAGTAACCTTATACCCCCCTTATAGACCGGCTTCGTGAATGAGGCCTACTAACGGTAAGACTGACTTGCTCTTATACATATATATATTATTGACTTATAATATTATAAAGTATAAGGGTTGAATTTTAACTTTTAAAATTCTAAGGGCTAAACTTGGAATTAAAGTATTCATAAGAGAAAACTTTTCAAATTCCAAAACTTGAGGGCAAGTTTTGTAACTTTCAAAACTTTTCTATTCCATAACTTATGTGTTTAAAGTAGTTTTAATTAAAAAACTCTTCAAGTTCCATAACTTGAGGACAAGTTATGGAAGACTTTAAACTAATTAAGAAAGTGACTCTTCATAATTCATAACTTATGGAAACTTTATGAGTTTAACTAAGGTTACACATATTTTATTTAATGAAGAGACTCTTGAACCTCCACAACTTGAGGACAAGTTATGGAGTCATAAAACCATTTAATGAGAACAAGACTCTTCATTTTCTAACCTATGACAATTTTTTTATGAGTTTTAAGAAACTTAAACGTGACTTTTCATGTAACTTGAGGACAAGTTACACAAACACATTTTAGAATCAACTTTTAGATTAAAATGGATTGAAAACAACTATTCAATTAACTTTTCTATTAATCTAAGCAACTCATATGAACAAATATAATTCACAACAAACTTTTCCATGTAATTAGCAATACTCTTAAACTAATACAAAACATGAATCTTTTGACAATTATCTTTGGAATTGGATTAGTATGAACATTACCACATCAAAAATAGGTTTATAAGTTTAAAAACAACTTAGGGTAATGTTCCTAGTCCATTTCTAGCCAAAACAGTCGAATATATGTTGTTTGGGGGTCCAACTCGGCGAGTTGGATGCTTTTTGCCTTAGACTCGGCGAGTCCATCAGTGGACTCGGCGAGTCTGCTGTGCAGACAGCACCAAAATTCGATTTTTAAGCAGTTTAAGCAAGTATAACAAGAAAACAACCCCAGTCTCTGATACCATTGTTGGGTTTTGAGCATTCTAACACTCCTATGGTGTACATGCCACCCTATAAACCTTGGATCTATGTTTTCTCTATTATACATGCAAATAAGAACTTTCCAAGGCTTTAATCCTAACTAGCATACTATGAGGCAACTATACTACAAAGACTAGTTAGATGACATACCTTTTTGGTGTAGCTTGATATCTTCAAGCTTTAAGAGCTTAGCCCCAATAGTGTGGAAGCGTCAAGTGGAATCACAAATCACCAAAACACCTTGGAAGACTTTGAGAATAAGAATACTTTGGTTCTCTCTAGTGAAATCGGCTATTGTCCTCTTTAGTGTATCCACACTAGCCACTCGCCTAATTTCATGAACCATAAGACCCTTTATATAGTGTGGAGGATTAGGGTTAAACCCTAATACCCATGACCTTTCATTTCCTAGGATCCATGGGTTAAAGCTCCATGGACTATCCATGAAGACTTAGCCCAACCTAAATGAACTTGGCCCACTACACATATATATCTAAGAGTCCATATTTAATTAGTTCCTTTTGATCACTTAATTAATTATAAATTAATTCTTGATCAATACTAATTAAATAATATGATTATATATTAATATATTAGAACTTATAATATATTAATATAAATCATAAATATACTATTCTCAAAAGACTATCCATATAAATTGTGCCAGTGAAGTGCAACCCAAATGGACCATGCCGGGTCGGGTCAAGTACATACCAAATATAGTTATGGACTTAGACATTAATCCAACACTTTTAACCCATGGATCCTTGGAATAGGAAAAGACATGGGTTATTAGGGTTTGGATGGTTCATAACCCTAATCATCTACACTATATAAAGAGGCTTATAGTGCTTGAAAAGACACTATGTGTGTGTGCATAAGGTGTGGCCGATTTCTAGAGTATTAGAGTGCTCTCTCATAAGTTTTCCAAGTTTGTGGTGATTTGTGATTTCCATTTGAGGCATTCACATTATTGGTGCTTGGCTCTCAAACTCCCAAGGAATCAACTCACTAACAAAGGTTATGTAATTCTTCTAGTATCTTTTATGTTTAAAAGTACCCCATGTATGCTAGATAGGTTATCAACCTTGGAAAATTATTTTGCATGTATTTTAGACAAACATAGATCCAAGGTTTCTAGGGTTGCATGAACACCTTAGGAGTGTTAGTTTGCTCAAAACCCAACAGTGGTATCAGAGCCTAGGCTTGTTTGTTTGATACTTGATGCAAACTTGTTGAAAAACTCAAGTTTTCTACATTCTGCAGCATGAACTCGCCGAGTCCATGGGGGGACTCGCCGAGTCTATGAGTAAATTCATCCTACTCGTCGAGTAGGTTCGTGCACTCGACGAGTAGAAGCCTCAGAATGTAGATTTTCGAGTTTTGCTGCTGGAAATGGACTAGAAACATTACCCTAAACTGTTTTGGTGTTATAAAACCTGTTTTTAGATGGTGTAATGTTTATGCTAATCCATTTACAATGGCTTATATCAAAATTGCATGATAATATGTGCTCATATGTTCTTGGAATTTTTGATATGATGTTCATGTTCTTATGAATTATTGTTAGATCATAGGAATTATTTGCTAAATTGTTTATTGATAATTCTTGATCATTTATGTGTTTTAATGGAGTCCATAATTTGTCCTCAAGTTATCGATTTCCAAAGGTCACTTTCATATATGCACACTTAAAACACATAAGTTACATGAAAATGAAGAGTCTTCATTTTATGAACCTTTAATTCATAAGTTATGAAATGAAAAGTTTTGAATAGTTTCAAAACGTGTCCTCAAGTTTTGGAATTTGTAAAGTTACACACACTTTAATATACTTTAATTCCAAACCCTTAGAGTTTTAAAAGTTAAAATCCAACCCTTATACTATTTATAACATTAATGGTTAATTATTATATATATGTATAAGATTAAGTCGTTTTACCGTTAGTAGGCCTCATTCACGAAGCCGGTCTATAAGGGGGGTATAAGGTTGTCGCCTATAAAATGGCAACTTAATGGGTGTCCATTCTCACCCACCGCTTCCTTGATCGGTGGAGGGTCGTTAGCCGAACGGGTAGGACAATGACTTTAAATTCTCATTAAAAGTATAATGAATATTATAAAGTAACTAAACCTTTAATAAATTCCCAATCTTAGTTACTTTAGGAAAATGTGAATATGGTGCTAACCCATGAAATTCACACTTTGTACCTTACCAAGTCGTTGGTGGAGCGTGTGTGGTTAACCGGCACACTAACTTGGACTAGTAAGGATCACGAAGGGTGACTTAATGTTTATCATAGATCGGTGGAGCGTGTGTGGTTAACCGACACATTGATTAGGTGATAATATTAAGGGTACCAAGTGAATTTGCATGGTTATTCACACCTTGTTTTGTGATCCTCGGCATCCCAGTCACAAAACTTGAAGGGCACAATCGAGATTGAAACATGCCATTGAAAAGTTCAATGAATCTCAAAAGAATCTAGGAATTTCAAAACCAATTAAACCTGATAATTCATTTCGTTTTCATGGTGGAAATTGGTGAATCGTCATTCACCTACCTTCAAATATGTTATAGCTTAGATTACGACATCCCTCTTCTAAGTTATAATATATTGTGTTGGATCCTAGCCTTAATATTGCATTTGGGTGTATTATTAAGGATTCGATATATCTAATCTAAACTTGTTTTCTTCTTTTCAGATGTCTTCCAACAACAATGCTTCGGGCTCTAACCCTACTGGCTCCTATTCCCTCATGAACCTTTGTGGGAGGGTCATCTTTGATGGTTCCAACTTCATGGATTGGATCCGGAACATCAGGATGGTCACTCGTTACGAGGACAAGGAATATGTCCTCGATAAGGAGCTAAAGGAGCTTGATGAGTCCACTGCTACTCCTGAGGAGGTCGCTGAGTATCAGGCACATGAAAGATATGCCACCAAGGTGGCATGCATCATGATGGCCACCATGACAGCTGAACTCCAAAAGTCCTATGAGGACTATTACCCTTTTGAGATGCATCAGGATCTGATGGAAAGGTACCATCAGAGTGCTCGTCAAGAGCGGTATGAAATAATCTCCTCCATGATCACTACCCGTATGAAGGATAGCGAACCAATCACGAGCCACATGCAGAAAATGCAAAGGTATGTGGACCGTCTAATGAAACTGAATGTGAACTTCCCTGAGGAGTTGGCAATTGATATCATTTTGCACTCCTTGCCCTCGTGTTATGATCAATTTCGTATGACATACCACATGAACAAGGAGGAAGTCACACTCAGTAAGCTTCAAGGACTTTTGAAGACTACCGAAAGTGGTCTTAAGAGTAAGTCGGTTACTACTCCTACTCCTACTACTACCCCTGTTTTGGCTATCGGGCAAGGCAAAGGGAAGAAGAGGAAGCACCCTTCGAAGGGTACCAAGGGAAAGTCCCTTGAAGGCTCCTCATCTGGAACCAAAGGTGGTTCTATCACTCCTTTTGCCATCCCTAAGGATGCTGAATGCTTCTACTGTCAAAATAAGGGGCACTGGAAGCGAAACTGCCCAAAGTACTTGCAGGATGTCAAGGATGGGAAAGTGGAACCATCCCATGCAGGTATTTACACTATATTGTCTAATAACTCACCATATTCTTATTCTTGGGTTCTTGATACAGGTTGTGGTATTCACATCTGTTGTGACTTGCATAGCCTAAGAAGAAGTGAGGATGTGGAGCACGGAAAGATAAACTTAATCATGGGGAACAAGAAGGTTGCACCTGTTGCCAAGATTGGAGTTTATACTTTGTTGCTAGATAGTAGGTTAAAGTTAGATTTGAATAAATGTGTGTACTCGTCTGAAATGGCGAGGAATATTATTTCCTTTCATGCTTTGTACAAACAAGGTTTTACCTTTTCTTTTGATAATGAATTTGGTAGTATTAATGCTTTCGTTAATAATGTTCTTTATTTTAAAGCATTACCTTGTGATGGTGTGTATGAAGCTATATCGGTTGTAGATAATTTAGGAAATAATGTATTATGTATTGATTCTTCTACTAGCTTGGATAAAGCATCTTTGTGGCATTGTCGTCTTGGACATGTAAGCAAGAAACGCATAGGCCAGCTCCAAAAGGATGGAGTCTTGGAGTCGTTCGACCTCAAGTCGGATGATAGTTGTGAGTCTTGTCTACTTGGAAAAATGACAAAATCACCCTTCACTGGTGCTTGTGCAAGGGGTGAGGGTTTGTTGGACCTTATACATACTGATGTATGTGGACCATTCAAAACCGCCACAAGGGATGCTAATCGCTATTATGTGACTTTTATTGATGATTTTAGTAGATATCGTTATGTCTACTTAATCAAACATAAGTCAGAAACTTTTGAAAGGTTTAAAGAGTTTAAACAGGAAGTAGAAAATCAATTGGGCAGGAACATTAAGATGCTTCGATCCGATCGAGGTGGTGAGTATCTTAGTACTGAGTTCCTCGACTATCTTAAGGAGTGTGGGATTGTCTCACAATTGACACCTCCCAGGACACCACAGCTAAATGGTGTAGCTCAGAGGCGTAATCGAACTTTGTTGGACATGGTTCGCTCTATGATGAGTCGAGCTTCGCTACCAATCTCTTTTTGGGGGTATGCCTTAGAGACTGCCGCCCACATCCTTAATCTAGTCCCTACAAAGAAGGTTGCCAAAACACCTCATGAAATGTGGACTGGGAAAGTTCCCAATTTGGACCATATCAAGATTTGGGGTATCGAGGTTTTCGTGAGGCGCGAGACTCATGACAAGCTCGAACCTCGAAGTGAAAGGTGTATTTTCATCGGCTACCCACAAAAATCCTTTGGTTACCTCTTCTACAGACCCAGTGAGAATGTGGTCTTTGTGGCTAGGAGAGGGGTCTTTCGAGAGAGAGAATTTATAAACCAAGGAGACAGTGGGAGGCAAATTGACCTTGAAGAAATTCAAGACTCAATTGGTGAAGGAACCTCAGACACTAGCAATCAACTTGAGGAGGAAATTCCTGTTGATCCAGCTGACGAGTCTATACTTCCGAGGCGTTCCACAAGGGTTAGGAACACACCTGAGTTTTATTATGGATTTCATATTACTACGGAAGGTGATAGATTTATCAGTGACAGTACACTGGTAAATCTGGATGAAACTAACAGTGTTAAGGAAGCCAAGGCAGGCCCAAAGTCTGCTAAATGGAAGGAGGCTATGGACAGCGAGATACAGTCCATGTATGACAATCAAGTTTGGAACTTGGTTGACAATGTACCAGGCCGTAAGACAGTCGGGTGCAAATGGATCTTCAAGAAGAAGACCGACATGGATGGGAAAGTGCACACTTATAAGGCTCGACTGGTCGTGAAGGGTTTTACTCAGACTCAGGGTATTGATTATGATGAAACCTTTTCACCAGTAGCAAAGATTAAGTCTATTAGGGTTATGCTAGCCATTGCTACATTTCATGATTATGAAATATGGCAAATGGATGTCAAAACCGCTTTCCTTAACGGAAAGTTGGCTGAGGATGTTTACATGAATCAGCCAGAGGGTTTTGTCAGTGCAGAGTACCCCAATAGAGTGTGCAAGCTTGAGAAATCCATTTATGGATTGAAACAAGCATCTCGAAGTTGGAATCTTTGTTTCGATGAGAAGGTCAAAGAGTTTGGTTTCTCAAGAAGTGAAGATGAGTCCTGCGTGTATGTCAGAGCTAGTGGGAGTATAGTTAGCGTTTTGGTACTGTATGTGGACGACATACTACTCATAGGAAATGACACCCCAACCTTGCAGGAGGTTAAGTCCTGGCTTGGGAAGTGATTTGCTATGAAGGACCTTGGAGAAGCTGCCTATATCCTAGGGATAAGGATATTAAGAGAAAGGAGTAAAAGACTAATTGGACTTAGTCAGAGTATCTACTTGGATAAGGTGTTGAAAAGGTTCAACATGCAGAATTCCAAGAAAGGAGAATTACCGATCCAAAGCAATGCCAAACTGAGCAAGGCTCAGAGCCCGAGTACAGAAGATGAGATAGCTGAGATGAGTCGATTACCTTATGCTTCCGCTGTTGGCTCGATCATGTATGCTATGACTTGTACCCGTCCTGATGTGGCCTTCGCTTTGAGCATGGTCAGCAGATATCAGGGGAACCCAGGCAAGGCTCATTGGACTGTGGTAAAGAATATTCTCAAGTACCTGCAGAGGACTAAGGATTGGATCCTTACCCTTGGTGGGAGTGATGACTTGAGAGTAGTAGGGTATAGTGATGCTAGCTTTCAGACCGATAGGGATAACTTCCGCTCTCAGTCGGGCTGGGTCTTTACCTTAAATGGAGGAACAATCACTTGGAAGAGTTCCAAACAGGAGACTGTAGCTGATTCGACTTGTGAATCAGAGTACATAGCAGCGAGTGAAGCGGCAAAGGAGGCGATATGGCTGAGGAACTTCATCGGAGACCTTGGAGTTGTACCAGCTATTAAGGAGCCTATGGAGATTTTCTGTGACAGCAATAGTGCGGTTGCCTTAGCCAAGGAACCAAGAGATCATGGCAGATCCCGACACATTGACAGAAAATATCACTTCATAAGACACAAGATAGAAGAGGGACTCCTCGTGGCAAAGAGGGTATCGTCGGATGAGAACCCTGTGGATCCCCTTATGAAGGGACTGACGAGGGTGAAGCATTTGCAGCATGCGAGACGCATCGGGCTGAGGGACGATATTAGTTTTACAGATTAGATAGTTATTACTGAAACTTGTAAAATGTAATCAACGTTTGATGATGAATAAAAGTTGTGATTTATTTATGAGTAAGGTGTTGCTATCATTGTCAATTATTTACTATTGTTTCAGCTTTGCATGTTTTGACTTCCAGAATAATAAGTTTATTCAAACTATCCACAGTCGGTTATATGTCGGAAGTAGGTATGAATCAAGGCTGTCATGAATTGGGATTGTAGATGACTAAAGGTGTTTAGCCATAGCAATGGTTGCTACAACATTCATGAGTACTCATAAGTTATGAGTATTGGAATAAACCCACGTTCACTTGTATCACTTCATGGAATTTATCTCGAGTGATCGTGAGACGGTAATATCTAATAAGTCTTCAAACCTAGAGATATGAGTTGTTACCTATGAGTTGGTTGTGCATTGATTGCACGTAAACGCATCAGTAACATGTTATAAAACGTGCCTTTGTGTGCAATTCAATAAGTAGTAGAACAAGCATATGAGTCGAAGTTTATATGTTCCTTCTAGAAATAGAAGCGATATTTGGGCCCCTCGATGATTTTGTTTTGACCTATGTACCGGGCCCGGTCAGAACTAAATTGATGTGTTCGATTAAGTTCTTTGTCAAACAAATCGGAAATCGGGAAACAAACTGCTGGACAATAAGTAAGACATTGTTCCATGTATTTGTCCGGCTGATATCATGAGAGCAGAGGATTATGTGATCACTTATCTAAAATGGCGCTTCATAGTTCAACAGAGTTTTTGAGAGCTACGATTGCCGGTTGGTTCCTGAAGCTATATAGGCAAATACAGTTACCAGACTTATCCAAGTGGGTGACTGTTGGATAAGGTGTCTAAGTCCATAACTTATTTGGTATATACTTGACCCGACCCGGCATGGTCCATTTGGGTTGCACTTCACCCGAACTATTTATATGGATAACATTATGATAAGAGTATATTTGCGGCCTACTAATATATTATAAGTTATAATATATTAATATGAAATTGTATTATTTAATTAGTATTGATCTTAAATTAATTATGAATTAATTTAGTGATCATAAGGTCACTAATTAAATAATGGGCTATTGTACTTATATAGTGTGGGCTAACACTCATAAGGAAATGGGCTAAGCTTGAATGGGAGTCCATGGATGATCCATGGAGCTTTTAACCCATGGATCCTTGGAATAGGAAAAGACATGGGTTATTAGGGTTTGCATGGTTCATAACCCTAATCATCTACACTATATAAAGAGGCTTATAGTGCTTGAAAAGACACTATGTGTGTGTGCATAAGGTGTGGCCGATTTCTAGAGTATTAGAGTGCTCTCTCATAAGTTTTCCAAGTTTGTGGTGATTTGTGATTTCCATTTGAGGCATTCACATTATTGGTGCTTGGCTCTCAAACTCCCAAGGAATCAACTCACAAACAAAGGTATGTAATTCTTCTAGTATCTTTTATGTTTAAAAGTACCCCATGTATGCTAGATAGGTTATCAACCTTGGAAAATTATTTTAAATGCATTTTAGACAAACATAGATCCAAGGTTTCTAGGGTTGCATGAACACCTTAGGAGTGTTAGTTTGCTCAAAACCCAACAATATCTCCCTGCTCAACCTATCCAAGCGTCGTATTGTCAGGCTAAACGGATCTAACTAGGTCAAGATTTGTCAAGTCTATGAATTCCTTAAGTTCAACTCTGCCTAGTCATGTCCATTTAGAATCTTTCGTGCCTACCAACGCATCAAACCCAGAGCATAGACCCTTCAACTTTGGGTACATTACGCAGACTCAGATTGCGTGTTATCACTTGATAATATCACTTCCCAGTACTATATCAACACGCAAAACTGAAAGCGACAATATTTTTGATTTTTCTGAATTTTTAATGTTTTTGGATTTTTGAATGTTTTCTGAAAAAAATAAAACAGAAACAAGATGTTTTTGGATTTTTTAATTTTTCAATTTTTTGTTTGGTTTTTGTTTATTTCTCCCCCTAAATTTGTGCATGGGTGAGAATGAAAACACTAAAATGCGCAAATTTAAACTAACCTAATGAATAACAAAAATTTAATCCTCAAAACGAATCATTTTTAAAAATCCCACAAGCACATCGAATCGAGCTTTGTTAAAAGGCTAGGTGAACAGATCCGAATGGGAACCTGTTCTAGCCTAATGAGCGAGCGCTCATAACAATCTCTGGTAAAGTGAATTTTGATATCAATGTGCTTGGTCTTCGAGTGTTGGACAGGATTTTTAGTTATATGAATTGCGGCCTCATTATCACAGTGAATTGGGGTTTCTAGATAATTCAAACCATAGTCCAACAGCTGATGTTGGATCCAGATAACTTGAGAACAGCAGGCAGATGCAGCAACGTATTCTGCTTCTGCTGTTGAGGTAGAGACGGTATGCTGCTTCTTGCACTGCCACGATACCAGCCTATCGCCAAGGAATTGGCACCCTCCTGATGTTGATTTCCTGTCAAGCTCACAGCCTCCATAATTACTGTCAGCAAAAGCATATAAATCAAATTCAGAATTTTTCGGATACCAAAGACCCAATTTTGGGCTGCCTTTGATATACCGAAAAATTCTTTTGACAGCAATAAGATGAGAGTTTAGGATTAGCCTGATAGTGAGCACATTGACAAACTGCAAACATGATGTCGGGACGACTTGCAGTAAGATACATCAACGATCCGATCATCGATCTGTAGTGTGTCTGATCTACGGATTCGCCATCAATGTCTGGATTCAGCAGGGGTCTTTCAGCCATTGGTGTCGATGCAAGTTTCGCGTCTTGAAACCCGAACTTCTCAAGAATATCCTCCACATACTTAGCTTGATGTAGCAGGATTCCGGTTGAATTTTGTTTGACCTGAAGCCCCAGAAACATGGTTATTTCACCCAGTGAACTCATCTCAAACCGCTTTTTCATCACGCCTTCAAACTTTGTGCAAAGCTGTGGACAGGTAGACCCGAAGATAATGTCGTCAACGTAGATCTGGACTAGTATCTGATCATTACCAACATGCTTGATGAATAAAGTTTGATCAATAGTGCCGCGAGAGTATCCATGCTCGAGAAAATGCTTTGTTAGAGTCGCATACCATGCTCGAGGAGCTTGATGTAACCCATACAATGCCTTGTCCAACTTGTAGACATGATTAGGAAACTTGGAGTTAACGAACCCAGGGGGTTGATCAACATAAATTTCTTCCTTCACCTTGCCATACAAGAAGGCAGTCTTGACATCCATTTGGTAGACCGTGAAGTTCATGTAGGAAGCATATGCGAGAAAGATACGAATAGCCTCCAATCGAGCCACGGGAGCATAAACCTCAATATAGTCAAGACCCTCAACTTGTCGAAACCCGTGAACCACCAACCTTGCTTTATTGCGCACTATTACACCAGAATCGTCTTGCTTGTTACGATAGACCTAACGCGTGTCAAGAGACCTTTTGCCCTTCGGTAACTCAACCAACTTCCAAACCCCGAGCTTTTCAAACTGATTTAGCTCTTCATGCATCGCATCTACCCAGCTGGGCTCATTCAAAGCCATGTCAATGTTCTTGGGCTCTATTTGAGATATAAAGCAAGAATAGAGACATGCATTGACATCTCCACTCTGACTTCTGGTTTTAACTCCGTCACCCAGCTGGCCAATGACGTTATCGATCGGATGATCGCGTTGAATTCTTGAAGGAATGTCTTGGCTGATATCATTGAGTGAAACAGGAAGAGTGTGAATGTTGAAACCTCCATCATTTTCTGATTGATCCACATTGGATGAATCTGCTACAAACTCATTAGCAATTTCTTCAGGAAAGAGTAGTTCCATAAACGTTGGATTGACAGCGGAAGCATCTCTAGACATGAACTCTCTTTCAATAGGGGTAAGAGGTGTAGCATCAGCATCAGGAGTTCCATCTTGAACTTTAGACTCTGGACTATCAAGTCGATCACATGACTCCCCCTGAGGTGGAGCAGAGGACTCCCCCTCAGATGGAGCAAAGGACTCCCCTCAACCGTTGGAGGTCTGTAAACAACTTCTTCGTCTTCGTCTTCAGAAACAATCTTTGAACCAGAAGAGGATCCATTTGAGCCATCCGAAGACACATTTAAGGATTTGAAAAGCGATGTGTAATCAAATAACCAGTCAGGACCCACTCGAGCGTCTGTTTCATTCTCCTCCAACCAGCGCACGTCATAGGATTCAACAATCTGCTTAGTCTTCTTGTTGTAAACCCTATACGCGGTGCGCGCAGCATACCCTATAAAGTAACAATCATCGGCTTTGGCATTGAATTTAGGGTTGGATTCCAAGTGAAGAAGGGTGCAAGGGCAGCCAAATACACGGAAATGGCTGACTGAAGGCTTGTGTCCATAGAGAATCTTGTACGGTGTCTTCATCTGTGCTTTGTTGATTAGAACACGATTCTTCACGTAGCAAGCAGTGTCAATCGCCTCGGCCCAAAAGAAAACAGGTAATTTTGAATCACAAAGCATTATCCTTGCAGCGTCTTTTAAAGTTCTATTTCTCCTTTCAGCAACGCCATTTTGTTGAGGCGTGTGAGCAGAGCTATATTGACGCACGATCCCCTTTTCTGCGCAAAAATGGTCAAGAACCGCATTCTTGAACTCAGTTCCATTGTCAGTACGAAGCGCCTTCACCTGGTTGTTGGTTTGTTTTTCAATCATCACAATGAACTTCTTTATCAGATCAGCAACCCCCGCTTTGTTGGATAAGAAAAAGACCCACATAAAACGAGAGAAATCATCGATCACAACTAGACACTACGAGCTTCTGTTGATGCTCAGGACGTTGACCGGACCAAATAGGTCCATATGCAATAGTTGGAGCACCTGACTGATTGAGTTGACTTGCTTGGGTAGGTGTGGTTTTCTATGATGCTTTCCTTGAGCACAGGACACACACTTCTCAAATGTAATAAAGTCTCTGACAGGTAAGCCTCGGACCATCTCATTCTTAGCAAGGCGATTCAGGTTTTTTGAGTTAGCATGACCGAGTCGTCGGTGCCACAACATTGCATTTTGTTTGGAGACTTTTGAAAATAGGCAAGTGACTTGTTCAGGGATGTTGCTGTTCATGTCAATAATGTAAGCATTCCCATCCCGCTTAGATTTGACGAGAATCCACTCTTCCGGGATGACAATGCCTGGCTTGAGAATCATGCATTCTTTATCGGTAAAATGGGTAGAATAGCCTTTGTCGCAAATTTGGGAAACACTCAACAAGCTGTGCTTTAACTCGGGAGCAAAGTTGACATTCTCAAAGCTTAGCACTCCATTTGTAATAGTTCCTCTTTGAGTGATCTTGCCACCATCTCCTCCCGCGAAGGAAACATAACCCCCATTAAAATATTGAATGTCGCTCAATTAGGAGATGTCTCCAGTCATATGCCGGGAGTAGCCGCTGTCGACGTACCAGGGACGGACGACATTCCTCCGCAACTGTCCCTGCAAAATGAGCGGGATCATTTAGATTTGGGAACCCAGGTCATCACTGTCCTGGGTTTCCTTTTCGCTTTCTCTGATTTATCTTTTAAAGATTTCAAATTAGGATCCTCGTTCCTAATCACTTCAGAGGATGGAGATGATGGATTGGAAATTGATTTGGGCATCCAATGATATTTAGGTTTTACAACATTCTCAGGTGGTTTTGAAATAGGTTTCTTATGAGTTTGCACAGAGCCTCTGGATGTTCTACCCGAAGTGGTTGAAGATCCAGAATTGCTTTTTGACGAAACCGATCTTGGCGGAGCCTTGTTCGGTTTTGGCAAACTATTTTGAGCTTTGTTAGTAAAAACCTTTTTATTCTTTTGAAAAATAGCCCTTTTTCTGCTTCGATCATCTTTCCAATCATCATTTCGAGAACGAGTTCTTGAGGATTTTCTAATTAAAGACCTTCCTCGAGATTCGTTCTCTCCTCTTGGTGACAAATAGTTCACAAAGATCCTATTTTGACAATTCCTAGCTATATGACCACCAACACCACAATTAAAACAAATCTGTTTATTATTTGAACCTGTACTACATTTCTCAGATTTATTTTCTTGACAGACACTCTTACTCTTCTCAGAAGAACATGCATGAGAAATAGGTTGTGAGATAAGTGAGGGTGCCTCAGATGGTGTGACTTGTGGAATTGATGGATTTTCATGAGAATCACAAGCATCAAAATTACCAAACAATTCATCAAACATATCAAAGAAATTAAGTTCAACAGTAGAAGATGTGGAAACATCACATGAAACATTATCAGTCTTAACATCAGAATCACAAACATTTTCATTTGAAACAGAAATATCAGAATTAGAAACAGAAACAGAAACAAATTCTCCAGCTGCAAGCTGTGCCTGATCTAATGGTTGATCTGCAGGGGAAGTAGAAATGTCAGTACTTTCAACATTAATAAATCCTCCTGAAACGAAACCAGATGGCTTGCCATAAACCATAAACGGTTCATTGGCAATCTCATCCTTGGATAGGGGTTGATACTGATATGTATGATTATAAGGGGGAGGTACACTATCATATCCTAAACCCTTTGACTGATTTCGTTTGAACTGCATGCACTGATCGATCATGTTGGCAACTACCTCGCTTGATCCATCAAATTTTCTAAAATCAAAATTTGCAGTTTCAAATTGTCTTTTTAATGTATCAAGCTCGGTAATTAGCGCATCATTTTGTCTTGTAACATAATCATAAAGCTCACACTTTTCACTGTATTCTGTTTGAATTCTCTTAAAGTCCTTTATTTTTGTCTCTAACTGGGCCTTAAGGGGTTTCTGTCCTTTCCTAAGCTGATAACCCTCATATCTAAGGTCCTCTACTTCTCTACGTAATAATTGAATTTCATCATGAAGAAGTTTAACATATTCATTACAAGCCTGAGAACAAGACGGTAGATTTACCTCACTTTTCCTAGGCTCGGAAGTAGAAGACACCATTAGAGCAAACTGCAGCTCCATCATTTCTGCTTCGGGATCAACTGCATCATTCTTCAAGGAAGCATCATCAATCTGAGCTAGGTGAGCATTTTCTGGCCCTGAGATATTCAAAGCCTGAATCTGGTCCTCCCAGTCAAAAGACTGAGCGACCATAGCAGTTTCACCATTAACTGCACCACCTGCACGGTTGTTTCCCACTACAACCATCGTCCTGTTGTTGTTCGTCCTACGATCTGGTTTTGGACACTCACGAGCAAAATGACCCGGCTCGTGGTAGTTGAAACATCACAGCATGCCCTTGTTGAATCCCACCTTCTTGTCAGCATTCATGCCCCAGTTGCTCTTCCCTATCTTCTTAGCAAACTGCTTGGCCCTGAAAACAGCCATAGCAATCTGCCATGTAATGTCCATCTATTCCACATCTTCAGGATGAATCTGATCCAGGTCGGCAAATGACAGCTGAGGTGGAAGCTCTCCAGCTACAAAGGCATTGTAGCAGTTAACAAGCCCAGTGGCTAGAGCCAGATTTTCATCAGTGTCTTTAGTGTTTGAGGAAGATGCTACAACAGGCACATTTGGAGAGGGAACAACTTGTGGAGTTATAAATGGCTGACTTTGTGGAATGGATGATGCAGCAGCAAAGGTTTGAATCTGAGGTTGTTGAGCAGCGAACACTTGGCCTGAGGAAGTCATGATTGATGAGAGAGCATTGTTGGATGAGATTCCAAGGTTTGCAGTAGAGTACGAGTTCACATGGTTTAATTCTCTCTGTTTGTCATCAATATCACAAGCTTTGATGATCGCCATGATTTCAGCAAGAGTGAGGCGGTTTAGATCCTTGGTCTTCTTAATCACAACAACATTCATATCCCATGATCTAGGAAGAGCATTTAGAAGTTTCTTGTTAATTTCTGACTTGTTCAAGAAAATCCCAGATATGTTCATGTCAGTGGTGAGAGTTGTGAACCGCTGCAGCTGAGCCTCAAGAGTCTCTCCTGGAATGTAGTTGAACATATTGAACTTTTGTCTCAACATGTCCTGGCGACTCTCCTTCATATCTTCATTGCCCTCATATACCTCAATTAGGGCTTCCCACAAATCTTTAGCTGAAGTGTACTCTCGGAACCCTTGAGCAATATTAGGAGATAATGTCATGGTTAGAGTGGCTAAAGCCCTTTCCTGCTCTTCAACTTTCTCAAACTCCTCATCAGTGTAGTTTTCAACAGCCTTGTCAATCACTTGGCCTCCGACTGTCATAGTGATTCTAACAGGGCCTCTAAGAATGCTTCTCCAGACTTTGAAATCCTTCATTTTAATGTATTTTTCAATTCTGTACTTCCACTCAGGAAAACCATCTGCAGACATTAATCTTGGAATACGCGTAGTAGTGCCCATGACAGTATCAAGTTCGTGAAAATGATTTTGACTTTGAGATTCCATTTAAAATTAAAGCATATTGAAGTCACAAAAGAGTTTAAGGTTGATGATGATTACGACCGTAAATTGGGTTTATGGTTGAAGAGTTTACGACCATAAACTTGGTTTACGGTATAAGTGATTACGACCGTAAACTGGGTTTACGGTTGAGCTGTTTACGACCGTAAACTACGTTTACGGTTGATGAGTTTACGGTTTGTACGTTTACGGTTTAAGCGTTTACGGTTAATGAAGCTTGGTTTATGGTTTTTCAAGATTCACAGTTTACGGTTGTTGAAGATCTTGAGTTTACAACCGTAAAAAGGGTTTACGGTTGGCAGTAAACTCCCAGAAAGCCTTCAAAAACACGTTTTTGCAGTAGATTCAGTTCCTTTAACCACTAAAACACTAAAACCAATCTTCGAACGATAAGAATATTAGTTTAAGCAGCCCAAATCTCGATTGAATGAAGCTTTGACACCGGTTTTTTGCTGTGATACCAATTGTAAGGTCCTGAAAAGGATCTTTACCAATGATCAAGCAACAAACAATCACAGATAGAAGAATAAGAAGAAAAGAAATCGAGCTTGCACACGTTTATATTCAGAAAAACGTCAGGTACAACTCGATGGAACACTCTGTAAACGCAATGGCATCAACAACTGGACAATGACCTACACCTCTGCTATTTATACTAGACAGGACCGCAAATAGGGTTTACGACCGTAAACTGGGTTTACGGCCGTAAACGTGTTTACGGCCGTAAACTCTGTTTACGGTCGCAAACACACATTCTGACCAAAGACACATAAACAACTCACAAACTGTATTACAGACTCCTACTGAACAAAATACAATGAAAGCCTAGACCAAACCATTAACTGGACCCTTCAAGTATTGGGCAGACGCAATCAGTAATGCCAATACCGTAGCCACCATTCTAAAGATTCAAGACTGGATGACCGAGATGGCTGAAACAATTCTCCAAGCTCAAGCAACAGGTGAAGGTGCAGGCCCCTCCAGAGTAACTCCAACTCCTACTCCAACTCCAATTCCAATTCCAACTCCAACAGTTCATGAATCACAAGACGAAGGAACCGCAATAGAAGTCAGTTCTGCTCCCACCTTCGGTCTTGATGATGATGACATTCAGGAAGTAAACAAGCCCTCTCCCTCTGATGATGACCTCATGATGTTCGATGAAGAAGAGGAATCAAGTGGCTCTCACCATTCAACTTCTAAACCCAAAGAGAAGAAGAAAAAGAAGAAGAATGCGGTCACGAGAAAGGAGTTTCTGAGCTTACAAGCAAAAGTTGATCAAATCTTAGTTGCGGTCAAGCCAACCCAACCGTAACCAGAAGACCCCCCCGGACCGTAGTCACTGATCGAACGGATAGAACGCCTGGAAACACGTGAGCGTTTGGCTGCTGAGAGAATTTCTCTCAAAGTTCAAATGGGGATTCGGTCCCTTGACAACAACTGCAAAGCAGATCACAAGGACTTCATGGCTGCTGCGGAACGCCTCATCTCTGAGGTGACCGCAATAAAAAAGGATCTCCAAGCAGCCATTGCGGATCAAGCCACACAGTCTCAAAAACTGATAGTTGAGACTCACACTGCGTATAAGTCCACTATCTCAGTTCTTCAAGCCACAATCAACAGACTGCAACGATCCCTGTCCTCCAACTTCCATGGTCCCGAAATTCTTCAGCTCACCAAGGACATTCACAAGCTGCTCTTCAACCCCACTATTCCCAATAATCAACAGTTGGCCGATGCCCTTAAAGCTCAATTTGAAGATGTTTTTGCCAAGGTTGATGGCCTACGAAAATGGCTTGAGGAAGCTCCTCCGTTGCATTCCTCAAGAGGGGGAAGTGAAGATGAAGTCCATCACAGTGAAGATGAAGTCCATCACTCCAATCATTCCATCTCACAACATCAGAGCCCCCCCCCATCATCACAGAAAAAATTCCTACACCGCAACCATCTCATCATACTCCACCTCATAACACTCCACCACAAGAGAAGGTCACTCCTGAGAAACCAGAGACTCCCCCTCACTTCAAAAACCTGGCTGAGCACATGTCCTCTCCAAGCTCAAATGACTCTCCTGCCACCACCCAAAGGAAACAAGATTGGAAGGCAGCCAAACTTGCAGAGCTCATATGGAGAGAATGCGGTTTTGATACTATGATAGACGAATCCTTGATAAACTCTTGGATCAATCCTCACCGCAGACTGCTGGACGAAGATTACAGACCCCACCTCACTTATGCTGAACCCCCTACTGATGGCTACTGGGATGTCCCAATATCTCCAAATGCCAAATACTTCACAGTATTTGAGCAATTCGACCGCAGCCTTCCAGATCACAAAAGACTGCCAATAGAATTTGAGAGACTTAGTCTTTTTCATGCTAAGCATGCCTCTCCCATTGAGAAAATATGGTCTAACGATAGACCATCCGCAGTCAAGAACTACAAGATTCGGAAGTTCATAAAGGCTGACTACATCCAGTATACCCTCACTAGAAGGGAGCATGACTATGCCTGCACCCAAGCAGACTTCCCTTGTATGAATCCGGAAGAAATCTTTCTCATTGCCAAGGTGTTCCAGAACAAGTCAGAGAAGCACCAGAAAATGAAGATTGCGCTTGAAAGGGCTAATACCTTTTTGAAGGAAACGGTCTGTGATTTTGCCAAGATCGACGCAGACATCTACCCCATCATTGCCAAGAAATTTGATATGCCACCACTTAACCCTGCACCAATGCCTTACCGAAGGCTATCAAGAAAGATCCTTAGGCGCAACCAACTTTCCTGAACTTGGAGTCATTTTCAAAAGGAAGATCGATAATGTCAAATATTTCATTCCTATGACTGCCATACATCGCCTCACCAAGAAGCAACTTGACATCTACCGAACCGCAGTTGAAAGATCGAAGCACACTACCGCAGAAGTCAAGTTCGAGATCTTAAGAAGAATCATCTGGTTGGAAAACATCAGGAAGTTTTGGTGGATCTTGATCAAGTTCCTCAAACTTGATAGCTGAACAAAAGTTAAAGAGGTCACTTAGGGGGAAATTGTTGAATCATAAAAAGTGACCCTCTTGAACTTCAACTACCGCAGCCATCCAGCACCCGCAGTCAAGCTCCTTCTTCAGCAACCGCATCCGGAGTCTCTACCTACTGCAGTCACTTAACTAGATTACTTTACTTGTCTTTTATTGTAACACTCTCTATTGTCCAGTATGCCTTGCATGGCTACTCTTAGAGAGGTAATCTAGTGTACTTCATGAGTCTCTATAAATAGAGCTCGTTCTCTTTGTATTTAATATACTTACACGCATCTATCTATTCTGAATACACTTCTCTGAAGTTATCTTTTCTATCTCTCTATCTAATTACGCATCACCTCTTACTCTCAAATCTTACTAGAATACAACTGATTATAACCTCTCTTCGGAGCAAGTCTTCTGTGACTTAATCACTAAGTTTGATCTTCCTTATTAACCTGGATTGAATGCATTCCTCGTTATAAATCAACTTATGTGTATTCTTGATATAACAATTGTTGTCATTTCTATATCTTAACTTTTCCGCAACTAACTCTCTAACTATCTAACTCTAACTTATTAATATTATTGTTGAGCTTTTAGATCCTTCGAGATTAACTATTCCGCAATATATTTGTTCTAACGTTTGTTCAAGTGTGTCTCTAAGTTTTTCTCTCAACAGATGATTGCAGCAAGTATTGTTATATTTATTTGTTAAATGCCAAGTATGAAGCCTTGAATTCTTTTAACAACTACAAGGCTGAAGTTGAAAATCAACTTGACAAAAAGATCAAAATTCTAAGGTCTGGTCGAGGAGGAGAATATGAATCCAAAGACTTTGTTGAATTTTGTTCTTTAAATGGTATTATACATCAAACAACTGTTCCATACACTCCTCAACAAAATGGAGTGGCAGAAAGAAAGAATAGAACATTGAAAAACATGATTAATTCAATGTTAATTACTTCTAGAGCACCACATAATATGTGGGGAGAAGCATGTCTTGCAGCAAATTCAATACTTAATAGAATTCCTCATAAAAAGTGTGATAAATCACCCTATCATCTATTAAAAGGGAGGTTACCCTCTTACAAAAGGATGAAAGTGTGGGGTTGCCTTGCTAAGGTACAAGTACCTCTTCCTAAGAGGACTAAACTTGGACCAAAAACCATAGATTGCATCTATCTTGGCCCTGCCATGAATAGTGCAGCCTATAGGTTTCTTGTGTATAAATCACATGTTGATGATATGCATAACCAAACCATCATGGAATCAGCGGAAGCTGAATTCTTTGAAAATATTTTTCCTTTTAAGGATAAAGGGAAAAAGGTTACCTACTCTAGGAAAAGACCTCTCGATGATGGACTGAATGAAACCATTCTTGATAAAATTTTATAATCAAATGAAGAGAGTTCTTCAAAGGTTCAAGAAGAGAACTTAGAACCTAGAAGAAGCAAACGGGGAAAAATAGCCAAAGATTTTGGACCTGATTACATGACCTATGTAGTGAATAGAGAACCACAAACTTATAAGGATGCTATGGATACTTCTGAAGCTCCCTTTTGGAAAGAGGCAATCAAAAGTGAGATTGACTCCATTGTGCAGAATAACACTTGGAAATTGGTAGATTTGCCACCTGGGCAAAAACCAATTGGGCACAAATGGATATTCAAGAAGAAGTTTAGACTTGATGGTACCATTGAGAAGTACAAAGCTCGTTTAGTAGCTAAAGGGTATCGTCAAAAGGACGGTCAAGACTTCTTTGACACATATTCACCTGTTACAAGAATTACATCAATTCGTACATTAGTAGCAATTGCAGCCATTCATAATTTGGAAATACACCAAATGGATGTGAAAACTGCCTTCTCGTATGGTGAACTAGATGAAGAGATATACATGAATCAACCTGAAGGGTTTGTGGTTAAAGGTCAAGAAAACAAAGTCTGTAAGTTAGTTAGATCACTTTATGGACTAATATAGGCTCCAAAGCAATGGCATGAGAAGTTTGACAACACATTACTCTGTAATGGATTTAGAATTAATGAATGTGATAAATGTGTTTATGTCAAACAATACAAGAATGCTTGTGTCATCATATGCTTGTATGTGGATGATATGCTTATAATGGGTACTAATTTGGATGTAATCATTCAAACCAAGAAAATGATACACTCCTCATTTTCCATGATGGACTTGGGAGTAGTAGATGTGTTCCTTCGTGTAAGAGTTCAAATAAGACCAGATGGTTATACTCTTAGTTAGTCCCATTATATTGAAAGTGTACTCAAGAAGTTTGGACACTATGATGACAAGCCGGTAGTCACCCCTTTTGATCCTTCAAGTCATCTTAAGAAGAATAAAGGTGATAGTGTAGCTCAGTTAGAATATACTCAAGTTCTTGGTAGCTTAATGTATATTATGAATTGTACTAGACTGGACTTGGATTATAGTGTAAGTAGATTGAGTTGTTACTCCAACAATCCTTCGAAAGATCATTGGTATGCATTAGTAAAGACTGCTTAGATATTTAAAGCATACAATGAATTATGGATTGCATTAGACGAGGTATCCTCCTATACTAGAAGAATATCGTGATGCAAACTGGATTTCCAATACTTCTGAGGCAAAATCCACAAGTGGATATGTGTTCACACTTGATGGAGCCGCTATCTCTTGGAAATCATCTAAGCAAACTGTGAATAGTCGTTCTACAATGGAAGCAGAGTTTGTGACTTTAGATAAAGTTGCTAAAGAAGTTGAATGGCTTAAAAGCTTCCTAGAAGGTATTCCTCTGTGGCCTCAACCTGTTACTGCCATTGGCATACATTGTGATAGTATGGCTGCTCTTACTAGAGCACAAAGTCAGATATACAATGGCAAGTCGAGACATATTAGGCACAGACATATTACAATAAGAGACTTGCTGAAGTATGGAATCATTTCCATTAGTTACATAAAGTCAAAGGAAAATATAGTTGATCCTTTGACAAAAGGCCTTAGTAGAGAGCAAGTTCTCTTCACATTGAGGGGAAAGGGTTTAAAGCCAACACAATGAGTCACCTGGCGGAAACCTAACCTAGCAACATTGGAGATCCCATGATCTAGGTTCAATAGGAAAACTAGTTGGGGAAGACTCAAAGAAGCACTAACACAAAGGTATGCTCACTCCTATGATAATTATTTTGTGTTTCTCCGTTGATGATATAGGGATGGATATTTATTCTTAATAATGCTGATAGCTTTTATAGTGGAATGGTATGGATTGCTCCAGATTAGCATTATCTATGTGAGATGGATGTGAGGTCGCATCTTTGGGAGCTGATATGGCTAAGCTCTCTAAAAGTCTCATGAAGAAAGGATTGTTCACGACCGAAATGAGCACAACGGTAAGAAATGATCTATGTTTAGATATGACATGTGTGATACTTCTTGTTTTTTATTCTACTATAAAAAGTGGTTAGTTCGAGACTCTAGTTCACTATCCACAAAGTAGATCCAAGTAGCACTCACTATGAAAGGTTCAAGTTTTACAACACCTATTCAGATGCATGTCATATCTTACTTCCCTTATTTGAATATCAAAGTTCTCTTATTTTCTATCCAAATGTGGGGTATTTTTGGAGTTTTAATAGAAAATGTGGGGTATTGTTGGAACTGTGTTAAATGGAAAACTTTCTCTATGGGACTTGTCCCACATTGGAAGAAAGAGGAAACTTATACACCCTTAAAAAGCCTCCTACTAGTTGTTTACTAATTAGATCAAAGGCTTGGACTAAAGGGATTTGGTTGGATTTGGTGATTGGGCTAGTCAAATTGGTCTTGAAAGACTTAGATTAATATATATATTTAATGGTCAAAAGATTTGCCTTGGGCCTTGGGGCTCCTGGGGTCTCCATGACTAATTACATTATATATATATATATATATATATATATATATATATATATATATATATATATATATATATATATATATATATATATTGACTTTTATTTTATATTAAAAATCTATTAAATTCATTTTAACTGTCTTGATAGTTATTTTCGGTTAGCAGTTTTTGGAGGGAAAAACAGTCAATGTATATCTATAAATACATCACCAAAGACCAGATTTCGAGTCCAGAAAAACCACACACATATTCCTCATATAATTTCGTATTCACAAACAATGAAGGGAACATAGTGAATTTCGTCAGAATCAAGAGAAGATATTGGTTGATTGTTGTATCCTCTTGACAGATCCCTACCAGTGAAATTCATGTTTTAGGATACTACAATTCTATGCCTCAATCTACAATTTTGAGTTTCTATTTTCTGTTGTATACATCAACATTCAAGTATGTATTCTTATTTATGAATCTTTGATTTATATAAATTCGATTTGTTTATGTTTTTGTTTGTCTATTTTCGTTTTGTTTACTTTTGTCATAACAATAGGTTGTATCAAAGAGGTTTTAGGAATATTTTGAAGCGGAAAAGAAGCATCTCAATACACTTATTTCTTTTTATGATATAAACTAATGTTTAGAATGTATTTAAAATTTGTCCTTATAAATATGTTCAAGTTTTGTCCTTATATATAAATAAATAAAATATGTTGGTTTATTTGAAGGAAGAACTTATATTTGCTATGAGATATACATATTCACTTAGGTGTTCACTCTTGTATTCCTTAGTTATGCCATATGATATGTCATGTATACCGGTAATCTGTTAAATTTAAATTTACTATAAAGAAAAATTATTTCTAGCAAGTCAAACCAAATATAACAATTTAACTACTTAGAAAAAAATAGTTAAGTTGACAAAAAAAAATATTGATGTAATAAAAAAAAGTGTATTATAAATGTATTTTTCCATTTATATTAAGAATAAGTTTTTCACTTTTTTAAATAGTATTTAAATAATCATATCGATTTAATTTCTGTTAATTTTCTTGTACAACGATTCGGTAAGATATTTAAACATGATAGGCTACATGTAATACCCTTACTCTTTTTAGTGTCATTTTAGTATTTTTCATATAATTCATGCTTTACATACATATCTTCATTGTCAATTGCAATGTTTTAAAAACCGGTTTGAACCGGCCGGTCGAACAGATTGGACCGGGAATCGGGGGAGGGAGCGGTTCAACTATCACTGGTTTTACATTGATTTCTGAACCGGAGTGAACCGACCGGTTTTTAGAAAAAACCGGTTGAACCGGTCAAAATAAACCGGTTGAACCGGTTAAATCGAATAAAAATACATGAAAAAAAACAATTTACATAATAAACTTCGGTGATTTTTTTCATGTCTATTTAGTTTTTCTTTAAATAAAAACATATGATAAATGTTATAGAGTTTTTTGATGTGTTTGTATTCATTTAAAACTATATTTCGTTACGGTAATATACTTTATTTTCTTTTTGACGTATATGGATTGATATAAAACATTAAAACTTATGATTATGTGTTATTTTAATATATTTGGATTCATCTATAACTTATTTTTATGTGTATTTTTAATGTTTGAATTTGTAAACATCAAATTCATGATTTATATATGTATGTATGTGTAAAAAAATAAGAAAAAACATGAAAACTATAGAAACCGGTTGACCCGGCGGTCGAACCGGTTAAACTGGTTGAACCGGGAACCGATCACCATACCTGTTCAACTAAAAAACCGAATTTTAAAACATTGGTCAATTGTCAACAAAACATTTGTTAACTGCATAACTTCACTTTTGTTAAAGAGAGACGTGACCTTACAAGATGAAGAAAAATAATACAATGAACAATATGATTATATTAGGAGAATCAGACTTACGATGCGTTACATCTGAACTATTATGCAACTGTATAAAGACCGGTACACCACCTTAAGCAGAGTGTCGCTATGTCCGAAACCATCAACAAAAAATGTAGTCGTCATCTATTTGGGAGTCCTATATGGTTTTGTATTTCCTTTAATCTTTTTTTATAAGTATAAAATATCTACCTAGTTAAATAATCATTAGGAATTTATTGATCCTTTATTTTAGGATTTACCATTTAAATTAGAAAAACGCTAGTTTAGACAATTTGATCTCTTCAATGACAATTAAAGAAACCTTTTTAATTATAAAAAATATATTTCATTTAAAAAAAATTGGTAGAGTTGTATGAAGATTAGAATAAGAGAAAATTACACGAATGGTCCCTATGGTTTGTGGTTACTTGCACGCTTGGTCCCTAGAATGTTTTTTTAACTCGGACCGTCCCCGAAACTTTAATTTGTTACCCGCCCAGTCCCTCTCTTATCTTTTTCGTCTGTTTAGGTGTTAGTAACTCCCATACCGGGGGCATTTTTGTCCTTTCACCATTGCAAGACCTCTAAAACGCACCCCCTTCATTATTTGTGGTCATTGTAGCCCTTTGTGCCTTCAGAATTTGGAAAGACGGGTCGGGTTGCTTGATCATTTCATGGTTGCAGATCGAGATCACGATCAAGATGGAAGTGAAATTACTGATTCGGGTTGCTTAGAAGACAATGATGATGATTTAATCAGGAATTCTCACTCGCTTATACCCGTGACGATGGTGGCTAATCTCATCGACAACTATCTTGCTGAGGTGGCATCCGATGTTAACTTAAAGCTCGAAAAGTTTCAATCTTTGGTTGCTACTGTCACTGATTTTGCAAGGTCAATCGATGACGGAATGTATCGAGCAATAGATATATATCTCAAGGTACAGTTGACTTTTAAAGTCAAAATTGAGACCGAAATTGTTAGAAATTCAGGATAAAGATTTTCTTATACGTAATATTTGCAATCATATAAAGAGGGACGAAATCTTTTTCAATTTAGTCATAGAAATTTCTAAAATGTTGAAGCAGAAGTTCGAACTCAAATGCGAAACCTTGTAATCGTAATTTTACAGGCACATCCATGGCTGACAGATTCCGATTGGGAGCTACTCTGTCGGTTGATGGCCTGCCAGAAACTGTCACTAGAAGCCAGCACACACGCCGCCCAGAATGAGAGACTGCCGCTCCGTTTCATAGTTCAGGGTTCTCTTCTTCGAGCAGCTCCGGCTGCGGACGTCTGTCGCCGGCTGCTTTTATGTCTGTTAAAATTACAACTCACAGACATACCTGAGCAACAGCATGGTGCTGTCGGAAAGTAGGAACGTGCACCTTTTTCCCTTCGTTTGGATCGCAAGCCCAGGAGAAGAACACGAAATGAAGAAGTGAAAAGAAGAAATTAAGAAAAAGAATGAACGAGGTGGGTTTTAGAGGCCTTGCAATGGCGAAAGGACAAAAATGCCCCCGGTATGGGAGTTACTAACACCTAAACAGACGGAAAAGTTAAGAGAGGGACTGGGCGGGTAACAAATTAAAGTTTCGGGGACGGTCCGAGTTAAAAAATATTTCTAGGGACCAAGCGTGCAAGTGACCACAAACCACAGGGACTATTCGTGTAATTTTCTCTTAGAATAAAGATCTAACAATCTATTCACTTCAACCAAAACAACCTCCCGCAACAACATTTGTTGTCAGGACAAGACATTCGGTTGTCACGATGACCATTTTTCTTGTAGACATCAACTTTTTAAGAAAATGTTTAAATACTAATCATGGTGACAATTTGTTCTCGGAATATGTCTTATCTACTACGATCACATGTGGTCGAAATAGGTTATATACAGATTTATTTATTTTTGTATACTATTTATCAATCACAAAAATTTAAAACAGACCAATCTAATTGAAAATATTTAAATTTCATACAATTCCATTTAAGTCTAATACAAACCTATTCAAATTTAATATATTCAAAATTTTGCAGAACATTTGTTCAAAATTGATTAAAAACTAAACAAATTGTCATCGCTAGGAGCTCGTTGGTCAACACTTTCATCATTTGCTTGATCATTCAGATTGATTTGAACACGACAGGGATGAAAGTGGAATTGTGTCGATGATGTAGTTGGTAGTTGGAATTTCGAGCCAGCAGTTCTCGAACATAATGTTGTTGCATATGTTGCAACTATGTAGTTAAATGTTGAGTTAGTGCTAGGAAACTTGGATTTATTGCTATTTGTGTTCGTGACGTCGAGGTACTCGGCTTGTAATAAGTGAACTCACTTCCAACCTTCTAACTAATACCTCGTGTATGACAACATCAGTCTTTAAGGGCACATTTGAGGCATTCAACCTCATTTACTAATGATTTACCCGCCCTTTTCATTCATTTTTTAACTCATATCTAATCTTACCCCCGCATTATAAAATACAATAAACATGCATAAATTTTTTTGAATCTCATGGTAACCAAAAACAATTATCACAAATGAACTCAATTTATATATTCGAACCAAAAGTGAGTTCATATCAGGAGTTCATGACAAATGGAATTAGACCAATATTAGTGGAATACAAAAAATATTGAAAAAAATAGAAATCACATGGTTATCCAAAACAATAATCACCGTCATAAACACAAATATCCCTCAAGTTTGGAACATGAATCATAAAATGTATCATACTTTTATTTATTTGTGAAATACAAACATACTTTATTTTTATTTGTGAAATAGAAAAATACTTCCATTTTGTTCATAACTACTAAGCAACAAAGCATGCCTACTGCCTAGTATAAGCATTTCTATTTCATAACTAAATAACAATATATTTCATTTATTTATAAATTATAACAACCTAATTTCATTTGTTTAATGATTCCTTACACACGACATATCATATCACACACAAAAACCACATAACAGATCAGATACAAACATATATACACAAAACATATGACACATGTGTACATATAAAATCAAATCGCACATACACCAAGTTATAAACTACATAGTTCCGACTAGATAACACATCTACAATTTAATTTGATTTACAAATTTTGTATCTTATATTATATATACAATAAAAAGGGAACTGACTTATGAACAGTACCCGACTCAGCCCGGTACTATTCATCGGCTAACCCCTTTATTCAGCTAATAATCGGCTTCCACTTTACTTCTTTGCATCCAAACAACCTTCTCGATTCTCCCATCGCTTCCTTTTTCCTCTTTAAAACCGAGTCGTCTTCGAATACCTATCAAATATCTTTTTCTGCTCTACCGATTACCTTAATAGATCATCGATTTTGTGTTGCCCTTGTCGTTCGAAAGTTATAGTTCATAGGGAATGAGGCGAACGTGACTTATAGAAGATGGCACATTTGCTTTCTTTCATGCCAACACGTTTCCTTGCGACTCCGATTATCAATACTATCAATATTGTTAGACATTAGTTATACTTATGTATTTATGTTGTATCATTTTGGGGGCTTTTTGTATAGCAGCTCTCTATTATTATACTAAGCGAATAGCCGCGCGTTGCGCAACGTAAAATTACTTACTTAAATTTTTGACAAATAAATATTAAAATTAATATATGTTATTGATATTTATATCATAACACCTTTCATATTTTACCCTAATATTACATGTTATTCAAAATACAACATTTTCATTTTTAGAAATATTTTAATGTTGTTTTTTTGTATTTGATGGGTTCTTTTCTATCAAATCCAAAACATCCAATAAATACTACGAAACCTATGTTTGTTTATCACCACACACCTCTATTGCTCTGCTTCAATCCAGATTACGCAACTGCAAATGCACAAAGTGACATTTATATCTATTAATATCGACTAAGTAAATAATGTCATGTACTTATTATTTGTCAAATGCATATCGATGCATTATATTAATTTTCATATTCTAACATCGGCAAACTAAAACCACATAGGCATAGTCAGGATACCAACATCTAATTTCTATTAGAGACTAATACAAACACACCCCTTCCACAAAAATGCTTGGTTGAGACTAAATGTATATATACAAAAAATGAAAGCTAAAAGGATTACCTTCTCATGACTTGAAAAGGAGCATGGAAACTCATTGATATTGGTTGTACCGGTACAACATTAAAATATGCATGACCTGTCTTTAGTTCACATGTGATATTTTATATGATCAAATAGGAAATCATGACTTTAATGGAAACTAAGACCAATTAACATGTAAAACAATTTATATGTAGCAATACATTTGCTAATATGACTTCAAATTTTCTAGTATCTTCTAGGGTTCAATAAATCCACATTGTGATGCCAACGATAAATATATCACTGTTTTCCATTTTTTTTATATTCTTAAATATTAAAATGGTTTTAACAAAAAATCTTAAGAAAAATAAAAATTCTCACACGCATGGATACATATGGAATTGTCAAATAGTGAAAGTAGAAATAATTTCCATTATTGAAGGAATGATGATGAAAACCAAATCTATTCAAAGAATTTAAAATGATCAGCAAGATTTGTTTGTGTATGCATGAATCAAATATTAATTTAGTACCTGTAGTGAATGAAATTAGGTGCATCTTTATGCAAAAGTTTCTACCCCGAATATAACATGTGACATACCAGAAGCAACCATACATTGAACAGTTGGTAAAAACAAAAAAATATATATTGAATTTATATGAAAAGCAATACACACATAAAAGTTTTTTTTTCTTCTTTAAAGGTCCTTAATCCTTACAAAATATGACAAAGATGTTTCTATTATTCACCGTATTTATACTTGGTCTTGTTATGTTTGATGTTGTTCATGTTATTTTTACATTGAAAAATCAATTAAAAATCATTATTAAAAAGTCTTTTGAGTGATATTAATTAAATTAGGGGGTTTCAAATGCATAAGAATCAAGGAAAAATGCTTCCTTTATAAGATATATAGATATAGACGTGTGTGTGTATCAATTAATGAGAAGTATCACATTATCGGAAAATATCAATCATAACAAACACTTCCTTTTGTCAAGTCGGCACCACCATCACGACCGTCTACTCTACTTCTCGTCCAGCAAATATAAGCTTTCGATCATCTTCTTTATGTGTCCTTTGTTCATGTATTTTACTCATGTCGCACGGTTACGCTGAATCTATGTTGGAACGTTAGATATGGGTTCGATTTTTCTTTGTAACTGGGTTTGGAGTTTTTACTTCATTTTGGTTTAAGGATCAGATATGGGGTTGGGATTTGGAAAAAGGGCATCGACTGGAAAAAGAACGGGAAATTGCCCTTCATTCATGGTGGTTCCAAAGCTTCCAAGGATTTTGAGACATTTTAGTCTGCTTGGATATTGACTCGAGTAACTTTAATTCACAAAAAAACATATGATCTTTAGTTTAAATTCTATTCAGGGCCTTCCTATGTCGTTTTGAGACTCGGTGCAAAAACAAAAGATGAGGCCCTTCAAAATTTAGTAATTGCAAACAATAATGCAATGATGTTATGGAAACAAATACTTCTAGCCCAGCGGTATCCAGTGTTGTCTTCCCTCATTGAGGATGATGGTTCAACTCTCGTTGTGGACATAAGTGGAATTAACGAATAGTTTATGAGTAGATTAGATTATCCGTTCCGTTTCAATATATATATATATATATATATATATATATATATATATATATATATGTATTATGACAATTTTTTTGGTTTTTCTCACGATATATTATGCGGGACAATAATTAATAAGGTGTTTGGGGTTGTTCGTGCTTATGGTCACTGCGACATCGGCTGGTTGGTTACTTAGTTCTTTTGGTTTGGTTTTGGTCTTGTGTTTTGAACATCGTAACTTCTTCATACGATCATGGATTTTAACAATCTTTATATCCACGCATTCGTATTTGAGTCTCCTACAATTTTCGTTTAGATTATTCCTGTTTAGATTAGGAATGTTGAAAATTTATTTAGGATCTGAGATAAACAAGATGTTAATAAGGGCTAAAAGAGTTATTTAGTCTAAATTAGTGTTGGCTAGCATTGACTTGATCTTGGGACTAAAATGTTAATAATATTATAAGGATGGGGTTGAATTGAAAACTTTAAGTGTTGACTAAATAACAAGGTCATTTGGTGCTTTGAATGAAAGAATAAGTGGCATAGAGGACTAGAATTGCCAACTAGCCCAAAATTTTGTAAGGATACCCCAATTTCTAACTATAAATGTGTTCGGGAGAGTTGGTAAGATCTTTTCATGAAGATTTGAGGTCTAAAGGAATCAATTTAAGTGAGATTTGAAGAACACTTGAAGAATTAAGCTTGAATCTTCACTTAAGAGCACTGGATAAATAAACCCTACCCTTTTATAGTTTAAATTCGAACTATCATTTGGTGTAATAACCAAATCCAAATTCTCTTGTAGTTAGAAGGATCTAATTATGATTAAATGTCATTTATAGCTTCTAACTCTCAAAGTTCATGTAAATCTTATATATCGTGGTTTATATGGAGCTGGCAAAGGTTTTGGAGTTTTGAAACGCTATTAATGGTGATTTCCATCGGTGATTTTAAAACCATATCCAAGTATTGAATTCATCAAATCACTATAAGGATAGCCAATGAATTCATATTTCAGTTTTAATGTTCACATTTAGCTTCATTTGTGGTTTGGAACTTTAAATATGATTTATATAGTCATTTTTGAATCATTTAAATTTATGATATTGTTTGGAATTAATGATTTAATTTTATAAAAGTTTGACAAGGTAATTTGGAAAGTATTTAACTTTCAAAGTATAAATTCTAGTTTTGAATAATAAAATGATGGAATATCAATTCCAAGCTATAGATTCATGATTAATTGAGCCATTAAATATTTTTCTATGATGTTTTGATTATTATCCTTGGTGAAATTGGAGGTTAATAGAGTTTCATAACTTTTTAAGAGTGTTAATGCTTCGAGGAGCTTTTCCTTTAATCTCTTGAGGTGTTTACCTCTTAATTATTAAGTAATTAAGTAAATTAGATGTAATTTATTAAAATATAAGTTACTTGGTCTTAATTTACCCTTTAGAAGCATTTCGGTAAGTTATAGTAGAGTACGATGCATAAGGGGTAATGTGCAATGCAAAAATGAGAAAAAAAAACACATATATTTTCCTTCTAAGCAGAACCTGGGCGGGCCCAATTCCAAGACAAATTGAGATAGTGATTTTTGACTTTATAAAGGTGAATTATTTGTAACTTTTACTCTTCTTGGACTATAGACCTCTAGTTGCATCTAGGCATGCACAAACCGGTTCATTTTTTAAACTGAACCGGTTCTTTAAACCGGTTCGGTTCACTCCCTAGCCAAGCAAAACCGGTTCAGCCTCAAACCGGTTCGGTTCAAACCGGTTCACTCAAAAAATTAATCGAACCTATCTAAACCGGTTACACCGGTTCTAAACCGGTTCAATCGGTTCTAAACCGGTTCGCTTCGGTTCCATACCGGTTCCAAACCGGTTCACACGATATAAACCGGTTCTAAACCGGTTTCAACGACTAAAATCTCGAACGGGTGTAAACCGGTGGTTCGGTTCTCAAACCGGTTCGGTTCATTGTGGACCGGTTCAGCGTAAACCGGTTTACCGGTTCGGATCTTGAACCGGTTTTTTTGTGCATGCCTAGTTGCATCCATAACTCTTTTATATATATATATATATATATATATATATATATATATATATATATATATATATATATACACACACACACACACGTGCTCGCATAAAATGAATGTCTAAATCATAAAATTTGTAAAACCATTAAGTAATGGTATTTTATTTATTTGATAAACTCATTATAGTATTAAATAGGTAGTGTTTAGATGGTTATTTGACTTCAAGTATGGAGAACATAACAACGAAGCAATGTGAGTACATATCGAAGAGTATATGTTCTCTATAACTATGTTTGAAAATATTTTGTGATTATTAAGTTATATGTACTCTTATGTTCTATGTAGCCTATATGACATTGCTATGCAGTGCATAAAAAAACATCTTTATCCTATACAACTTAAGAAGACTTTTGCTGAGTTGTCGAAAGGTCTGCAATTCACGGTGTAACGAACCAAATTTCCAAATAAAATTTTCATTTTTAAATAGTCAAAACATTCCCATAAAATATGAAATCTCAAATGACAATTGTTTTCAAAATCCATAACATCAACATTTTATTTCAAATATCAGAGTGTCCCCATATAAAATGTCGGAGAGTGCATGTTGCGCCATCAAGCCGTGCCCTTGCCCTTAGGCTCTGAAGTACCTGAAACAACCAACAAACTGTAAACTGATGCTTAGTGAGTTCGCAAGAGCATACCCCACACAATCTACATAATCACATAATCCATATTAGCTATATAAGCTACATAAACCACATAAGCCATGCATACAAACATATAAGGATGTCGTGGGCTCCCCTAGAGTCTTATACCTACATGTCATGGGCTCATTCCCATGGTCTTTACCTAGGATGCCATGGGCTCCCCCACATGGTCTGATATCCGACTGCCAGGGGCTCCCCCCGGGGTCTTCCATGTAAATAACACAAAGTGACCTAGCATACCATATATCACAGAAATAACTATCATACTACATAACACATATATAAACATATAGGGATGTCGTGGACTCCCTCCAGGGTCTTACTCTAGGAGGTTGTGGGCTCCCCCCAGGGTCTTATACCTATGTGTAGAATGAAGCTTTATCTAGACTCCATGCATTAGTTTGAAGCTTTATATGAAGTCCTAATGTGAAGAATGAAAGGGACAATATGGAAAACCCTGTGTTATGTAGTACGCCCCCCACGAAAGGGACAATATGGAAAACCCTGTGTTATGTAGTTAGGGTTTTCCATATTGTCCCTTTCATTGGTTAGGGATGTCGTGGACTCCCTCCAGGGTCTTACTCTAGGAGGTTGTGGGCTCCCCCCACGCTAAGCATACTCTTGGAGTACGCCCGACGGCTTTGTGAGACCCACAACCTGTCGCACACCTGCTGAATCAACTCGGTAGTATTGAGCACCACCTCGGTGCTTCCCATGACTCGATGTCCAACCTCACCCCAACAAACTGGGTTCCTGCACCTCTGACCATACAACATCTCAAACGAGGGTCGGTCGATACTAGCATGATAACTATTGTTATATGAAAACTCTGCTAGTGGGAGGTGTATATCCCAACTACCTCTGAAATCCATCACGCATACCCGAAGCATATCCTCGAGTGTCTGGATTGTCCTTTAAGTCTGGCCATCTGTCTAAGGGTCGTAAGTAGTGCTGAAATGTAACTGAGTGCCCAACTCTTCGTGGAACTTCCTCCAAAACCTGGATGTAAAACGGACATCCCGATCGGAGACCACTGACACTGGCACCCCGTGCCTGACCACCACCTCCCGCACATAAATATCTGCTAATTTCTCAGCAGAGATACTCTCAGAGATCGGAATAAAATGGGCACTCTTCGTCAACCTGTCCACAATGACCCAAATAGAATCCACACCCCTCGTCGTCCTAGGTAACTTCGTGATGAAGTCCATGGTGATCTTTTCCCATTTCCACATAGGGATGGGTAACGGCTGAACCTTGTTGTGGGGCCTCTGATGTTTAGCATTGACCTTCCTGCAGGTCAAGCACCCCTCCAGGAACCACACAATCTCCCGCTTCATGCAGGGCCACCAGTAACTCAACCTCAGATCCCTATACATCCTTGTGGCCCCCAGGTAAATTGAGAACTTGGATTTGTGTGCCTACTCTAAGATCTTCTGTCTCACTCCACCGGATACCGGTACCCACACCCGCCACACTATGTCAGAAGACCTCGACTATCCCGAACAAACAAGGGAATCTGACCCTAAATCCGCTCTATCTTCCAGTTCTCTTTCTTCAAACCCTCCACCTGAGCTTCCTTGATCATATCCAATAATGGAGAGATCACTGTCATCCTCAAACAAACGTCTCGAATCGGAGCACTTGCCGCCTTGCGGCTCAAAGCATCGGTCACCACATTGGCCTTCCCTAGATGCTACAAGATCTCGCAATCGTAATCTTTCAGTACATCCAACCATATCCTCTGCCGCATGTTAAGGTTCTGCTGATCCATCAAATACTTCAAGCTTTTGTGGTCAGTAAAGATGGTGCACCGAACTCCGTACAAGTAATGCCTCGAAATTTTGAGGTCAAACACGACCGCCCCTAATTACAGGTCGTGAGTGCGGTAGTTCGCCTCATGAGGCTTCAGCTGCCTCGAGGCGTACGCGATCACATGCCCCCTCTGCATCAAAACAACGCCTAAAACTGTGATAGACGCATCACAATACACTACCAAATCCTCCAACCCATCGGGTAGTGCCAAAATCGGGGTCTCACATAACCTCTGCCTCAAGGTATCGAAAGCCAACTGCTGGTACGGGCCCCACCGAACGGTCACATTCTTCTTGGTCAAGCGGGTCAAAGGAACTGCAATCTTGGAGAAATCTTGAATGAATCTCCGATAGTACCCCACTAGACCCAAGAAGCTATGAATTTCAGACGCATTCTTTGGTACTTCCCACCGCATCACTGCCTCAATCTTGGCTGGATCAACCAAAATACCCTCTTGGTTGATGTCGTGCCCCAAAAACTGCACATCTCGTAACCAGAAATCACACTTCGAGAACTTCGCATAAAGCCTTTCTATCCTCAGTGTCTCCAATACCTCCCTCCAATGCTGCTCGTGCTGCTCCTTGGTCTTAGAATAGACCAAGATATCATCAATAAAAATGATCACCGACTGATCCAACATCGGCCTACACACCCTGTTCGTGAGATCCATGAACGTTGCTGGGGCATTGTTGAGCCCGAATGGCGTCACCAAGAACTCATAGTGTCCGTACTGAGTCCTGAAAGCTGTCTTCGGTATATCCTTATCCCTAATCCTCATCTGATGGTGCCCCGACCGAAGATCAATCTTGGAAAACCAAGACGCACCCTACAGCTGATCATACAAATCATCGATCCTCGGGAGCGGATAACGGTTTTTCACCATTAGCTTGTTCAGCTCTCGATAATCATTACACATCCTCTGTGACCCATCCTTCTTCTTCACAAACAGGATCGGTGGTCCCCACGGGGAACTGCTTGGACGAATAAACCCTCGGTCTAGCAGCTCCTTAAGTTGCGTAGACAGCTCCTGCATCTCGGGCGGAGCTAGCCGGTACGGTGCCTTAGCTATCGGAGCGGCACCCGACACCAAATCAATGCGAAACTCTACTTGCCTTTCCGTAGGTACCCCTGGCAAATCTTCAGGAAAGACATCCTGAAAGTCTTGTACGACCGGTACACTACTCAAATCTGTCATGGGCTCAACCCTCGTATCTGAGATGTATGCCAAAAATCTTGAACATCCCTGATGAAGAAGTCTTCTAGCCCTCGCATCCGAATAGAGAGTTGGCCCCTGCGAGGTCCTCTCCCCATGAATAACCAGTTCTCCCCCACTTGGGGTTCGAACTCTCATCAGCTGGCGCTCGCAATCTATCATGGCCCCATTGGCCCCCAACCAGTCCATCCCGACAATCACCTTCAGCCCTCGCAATGGTATCAAAACCAAATCAACATAGAACCTCTCCCCAAACACATTCAGGAAACATTCCCGATACACCCTCGCAACACTTACAGTGCGGTCATCTTCAATCTTAAGCTCAAGCGAGGAATCCAAAGTTCCCGGGGCATCCCGAAACTTCTTGCTAAGCGCAAGAGATGCAAACGATCGGGTAGTTCCCGAATCGAAAAGAACATGAGTCGACATACCATTGACCGAAAAGGTCCCAGTCACGACATTTGGCGCTGCCCGAGCCTCATCGGTAGTCAACTGAAACACGCGACTCTTAACCGCAGGAGCATCCGCCTTGGCAGGGCGGCCATCAGTGATCCTCATTGTGGCGGGTGAGGGCGGCGCCACGGCTCTTCCTTCCCCCGCAACCTCGGACAATTGGCCTTTTTATGGCCAGTCTGGTTGCATTAAAAACAAATCAAGCCCTTCTTGGGGAAGTCCCTGCTCATGTGGCCTGGCTGGCCACATGCGTAGCATCCCGAGCCTGCTGCTCGACAAGCCGCATTATGCGGCTTACCGCACCTGGCACACCGGCCACGACCCTGCTGGCCCCTTCCAGAAGAATCTGAGGTCTTAGGCTTTTTAGCCTGACCTTCAGTTGTCTGAACCTGCTTTGACTTCCGCTTGCTGCGAAGCTCCAACTCCATTTCCCACTCACGAGCCTTCTCCACCATCTCATTCAGGCTTTTGCACCCTGTAAAGCTCACGAACTCACGAATATCGTCCCTCAACATGGAATGATACCTCGTCCTCCTCATATCCTCATCCGTAGCATACTTCGAGATCAACAGTGCTCGTTCCGAAACTTGGAGGTGATCTCCGCCATAGTCTCAATGGTCTGCTGGAGCTCCTGGAACTCCCTCTCTAACCGTTGCACCTCAATTGATGATGTAGACTCTAGATCAAAGCATCTGAAAAACTCCGCCCATGTCATCTCAGCCACACTGGCTGCTCCCAACTAGCTAGTCACCTCCTCCCACCAATCCATGGCTCGGTTCCTCAACATGCACGAGGAAAACCCCAACTTAGCCGCATCGGGGAAAAAGCTCGTGCGTTGGCCATTCTCTATGTCTACCGCCCAGCGTCGACTAGCTATGGGGTCTCTGACCCCAAAGAACTCAAGCGCTCCGCACGCCTTGAACTCCAAGAATGAGGGAGTTCGGGCCCTGACCTGGCCCGCAGTAATCTCGGCTCGAAAAGACCTGAGCCGCTCCTTCATGATCTCCATGATCCCTTCCTTGACTATCCCAAAAATCACTGGGGTAGCATCAAGGATGCCCTTCGTAACCTCGGCTGCAATAAGCTCACCCAGCCTCTCGTCGATGGGCTCGATACCGTCGCCCGACACAGATCTGGATCCTGATCCCCCTGCTCGATGTCGTGTCACCACCATCCTGATCTGAAATACAATAAGACAGAATAATCAAGATATCCAAAAGGGGATCCTCCCACACCGGTTCTCCTTAGAGCTTCCAGATCTAACATTAGTTCGGGTACATGTCCTGTGCTTTCAGTAGTACGGGCCCAATACTACCTTCCACACCTACCTGTACCTTCCCCACAGCTCTACCGGATAACTCTAATTTGTCCCAGAACAAAACATATCTCACGGGCTACTACATAACTCAAATCCTAGGCTATCCTAAGATTTGCTCAATTTCATCAGATCAGAACTCAAATCAATCATAACAGGTTTCCTTCTGCATGCAAATTATACACAGAACAGGATCAAATAGACTTTGGAATAACAGACTCTACCTTAGGACCACAATAAGACGAGGAACATGAAATAAGGCCAAATCAATCGTTCTAAGGCTATACGATCCTAACCGTATACAATTTTTAAAGCATACACATAGCAAAATCCATCCGACTATCATAATCCAAATATCAGTATAACATGGCTAACATATTGGAGGAACCACTTACTTGAGCTCGGCCGATTATGTGCATTGCACTCTCCTCTTTTTTCCATTATAAGAAGTTGTTAACTTTTGATTTTTGAAAACAATTTTACCATTTCCTTAGTTTGTGTCCTGACACACCTGAGAGTGTGCCCGAATCCCTCAAACCAAGGCTTTGATACCAACTTGTAGCGACCCAAATTTCCAAATAAATTTTTCGTTTTTAAATAGTCAAAACATTCCCATAAAATATGAAATATCAATGACAATTGTTTTCAAAATACATAACACCAACATTTTATTTCAAATATCAGAGTGTCCCTATATAAAATGCCAGAGAGTGCATTCCGCACCATCAAGCCATGCCCTTGCCCTTTGGCTCTGAAGTATCCGAAACAACCAACAAGTTGTAAGTTGATGCTTAGTGAGTTCCCCAGAGCATATCCCACACAATTCACATAAACAAAAAAATCCATACTAGCTATATAAGCTACATAAACCACATAAGCCATGCATACAAACATATAAGGATGTCGTGGGATCCCCCAGGGTCTTATACCTACATTCCATGGGCTCCCCCATGGTCTTTACCTAGGATGTCAAGGGCTCCCCCACATGGTCTGATATCCGACTGCCACGGGCTCCCCCCAGGGTCTTCCATGCAAATAACACAAAGTGAACTAGCATACCATATATCACAGAAATAACTATCATACTACATAACACATATATACACATATAGGGATGTTGTGGACTTCCTCCAGGGTCTTACTCCAGGAGGCCGTGGGCTCCCCCCAGGGTCTTATACCTATGTGCCATTAGCTCCCCTACATGGTCTTAAATACTTGCCATGGGGTCCCCCACATGGTCTTGTATCCAACTGCCACGGGCTCTCCCCAGGGTCTTCACCTATCTAGTTAATAAGTACTAGCACATTCTCATATACATGCATACCAGACATATCAGTAGTGAATCCACCATAAACACTACAACTAACTGAATGGGCCGGCCTTGGTGCCTTAGACCCATTGGTAAGGTGAGGAGACTCACCTTAGTCTGCTGAACACAAAAGTTGTTCGCCTAACAGTCCGAAACCACCCGCACTGACCAATAATACCATTAACCCAAAATTAGGATTAACTATAATCTAACTAAAGAACCCAAGTACCAAAGTCCTTTCATAATGGCCCAAGAGTCTTCCATTGCTAATGGGCCCAAAGTCCACGTCCAAAACTATTAATGGGCCACATGGCCCAATAAGTCTCAACCATATCAACCATGGCCCAAAACTAATAAATTGGACCACCAACTCAAAACATGACCAAGCCTAATAACTGATTAAGGCCCAAAGGGCTTACAAGCCCAAAACATGCCCAAACCCATCTGAGTGCATACGCCCTGCGTACCACTCCTGCACGCTCAGCGTACTGAGTCCCTGAGCTGTATGTGCCGTGTATGCTATATTACGCCCAACATACAAGCAAATTAAGCACCTACTTCCATTAAGTGCTTAATACTTGATGTTCTAACGTCCAATATCATATCTGAGTTCATTAAGACGTCCTAGGGCATTGCATGCTATATGGGACTTCAAAACTTCATTCTTCACATTAGGACTTCATATAAAGCTTCAAACTAATGCATGGAGTCTTGATAACCTTCAAGCTATCACCTTTATGCATCTAGCACACTCACAAATCTCAGATCTAACCATTTCAGTCTCTGGAGTTGCTCAACTCTCAAGAGAAGGTCCAAGAACCAAGAAAAGGGACAATATGGAAAATCCTAACTAGATCTAATGAATAAGATGGAAAGATCAAGACTTTATCCCTCCAGAAGCTCTTCAAGGTGAACTCGATGCAGATTCTTGAAGCCCAATGCCACTCCAAGCTTGATTAGCAATTTCTTCTTGAATAAACTCTAAAATGACCACAATACCCTTTTTATGCTCAAGAACACTCTCACAAGGAAACTCTGAGGTAAAAGGGAGAAATTAGGTTGTGGAGGCTGATTATGGTTTGTTCCAAGAGGCTTAAGGGTGTTTAAATAGGTGTCAAGTCCGAGAATTAGGGTTTTGCTCTACTGTCGCGTACGCCCCGCGTACCTCTTGGTACGCCCTACGTACGCGACCACCCTCCGCGACCATATATCCTTAGTACTCTAAGCGTACTCCTGGAGTACGCCCCGCGTACTAAGGGACCATTATGCCATATTTTTCCATTTCAAGGGTCCAAAGTGTAATACCTGATTTGGAGTGTTACACACGGCCATATGGCATGTCTAATTCGACGCTATATGCGAAAAATGCTTCTGGTAAGGGGTCATTTTTTGATGTGTCATTCGATTGAGAATGGTTGTTTGTTGGGTTGTCTTTATAATTTTTTTTCCGTTAATTTGCAATGTTTGATCATCCATTTTCCATTGTAACCGGTCTTTCTTGGGTGTATAAATGAGGTCTGTTGGACAATCTGTTCAACAAACGATAAGTTTATGTTGCTTTGTGTGGATAGAGTATTGGTTGTTTAACTTTTTTTTATTAATTTGTTACTTTATTTATCATTGGTTGTTGATATGTTCGTTTTTGTTTGTATGGAACATCATAATAAAGTTTGTTTTGCTTTGTGGAGGCAATATGTGTGCATGAAGGTGCTAAAATTCATCAACATGAGGTAGTTATTTGAAATGTGTTTAAAATCAACTTTATTCTCATATTTCAAGGAAATATGTTGTAACATCCCCAAAAATTACAACAAAAAATTTTCGTTTATCAAATAATTAGATCGTTAATACATATCATTTCCATAAAACCAATGTAAACAAGATTCATCAAAATATCATTAAAACAGAGTAAAACACATAATGCGGAAACATGTGGTGTGTGCCCTGCAACCATCTCGAGCTCTTCCATTTGAAAACTGAAGTACCTGAAACATAAACTGAAAACCGTATGCATAAAGCTTAGTGAGTTCCCAACATACCACATGCTACATATATCATATAACGGGCTCCGCCCAAATGAGATACGTGCCCCACCCACACTCGGATAATAGTGAGATACGGGCCCCGCCCACACTCTAATAACGGGCCGCGCCCAATAAGATACGGGGCCCGCACATACTCGGATAATGATGAGATACGGGCCCCGCCCACACTCGAATATTAATGAGATACGCCCCCCAAACTCACATAACGGGCCCCGCCCAATAAACAAACGTATACAAGTACATACAAGTATCACACAGGCAACAAGTTGAATAACATAACCAAACGAGGGTCGGCCTTGGTGGTTTAGACCCACTAAACCAGTGAGGAAACTCACCTCGGGCTGCCGAATTCCCACAGATAAATCTCTGGCTGTTGGATGACAGGCCCCGGAACTGTCAACATCACAACAACACCCAATTAACAATTGGGTACCAAGGCATAACCATAAATCCATACTTGGGTAAAAAGACCATTTTACCCCTAACCTAGTTTGGTCCAAGACTAAGGCCCAAACTCACACTCTGAAGGCACAAAAGCCAAATAATCAACCAGGGCCCATATCTGGCCCAATTTTCCATATTGGGCCCAGATCCCTTACATGGGACTTACCCTAAAGCCCAAAAGAAGACCCCAACTCGAAGCGCAACACAATTAGGGTTTTCACATAAAATGACGATTAGGGTTATTTAAGAACAGTTAACCCATTAAGGACTTAATCCATTATGTCCATCACTCTACTATGTCAAACATACAATCTGGTCGGGCATAATTCATAATTCCAATCCAATGGTCCAAAACGCGGGTCCCGACAAGTCCCAAATAAAAGTCTCCAAGATTAAGGTTTTCTAAACCCTAATTAGGGTTTCCAACCCAAGCACATGTCACAAGGTCCAAAGTTAAGTTTTTAGGTAAATTAGGGTTTCACTACGCCGGGCACCACCCACTGCTACCTCGGGCGGTGGTGGTTGACGGTGGTTGACGGCAGCAGCCACCCGCACACGGCGGCAGATCGAGGGATAATTCTATTAGCCAGACACGCATACAAGTTGAACATCATTAACAGACACACACACACACACCAAATGACACACACATCCACCTCCTCACGGTGGCTGGTGGCGGCAAAAGAAGGAAGATTAGCGGCAGCCACCATGGTTGGCTGCCATGGTGGTTCGCCTCACCTCCTGACAACATAACACCTCCTCCACATGCTTCACGGGATCTAGCAGCAACACACGTACATACACGACACGAGACCACAACCTTCAGCCACCAACTTGGCGGCTGACGACGCCGAAATCAACAGGAAAGGCGGTCAAGGCCGGCAGCGGCAGCAAAGACGTACCCAACGTCACACTCACGGAAAAGAACAAAGGAAAGAAGAGGTGGGTTGCAGTTAGCTTACCGAGAGCTTCCGGTCGTTCATGACCCACACATCAACGCCTACAGCGCGTTCCTCGGTCTTCGGCGGTTCTCCCGGCTACTCACGACGTCACCGGAAGCGGGGATGTTGTGGTGGCGCTCGACGGCGAGGTGACAGGTGGAAGGGTGGCGGTCGGACTCGAATAAGCGGCGGCGGCTGAGAAGGCTCCACAATGGTGGCGGCTGATGAAAGTGAAACTAGGCTTAGGGCTGCATCAACAAAAGCAGGGGAAGGGGGCACCGGTTATCCCGTGTGTCATTCAAACATATTTCATTTTTTCCAAGTTTGGTCCCTCTCCACAAGATCTTTATCAAATTAAGCCCAAAAATTACGAAACATCCCCCAGCATCCAAAATTCATCACAAATCAAGTCCAAATGTTTCAATATAGGTCCCAAAATTCCAAAAATATATCATTTAACTTCCCATGGCTAACACTGATAAATTATTACAGCTTTAGGGCTATTATTCAATTAATAATTTTTTCTATTTATTTATTTATTAAACGGAATGTTACAAATCTCCCCCACTTAAATTGGATTTCGTCCTCGAAATCATTCACTACCATTCCCGACACTCCAAATAACTTGAGCAACACGACTACAACTCCGGGCATACCCCAGCCATCCCAAGGCAACCGAAACCAACCCTCGCAGGGCTCTACAACCCAACCATGAACGAATTCCTTGCAACATAATCACATTTACTCAATCTGAAATCTGAAGTCTCAAGATGGTATGACTCCCTAATAGACCGTCTGTACTGAATTATTATTGATGATACTCGTCCACTTGTCTCCCAGCTAAGTAATCAACTTCTAATAACTTGAGGTTCCCACTAGAAAACGGAATCACAGACCAAATATCCATGCAGGACACTTATAGTTGACAGAAGGCTCAGATAATCCTTCGAGTAGGAGACTCATCCCTGCAACGGTTAGACTCAGATGAGAGCTGCGCAATAGGATCAAATCATCTACTCTGAGATTATCCAAACCCAACTTCAAGTGACCTGATATCTCCTCAGAGTAACAAGCTACTCCATAATAGAGTTGCAAGTTAATAATACCACCCTGACTTATCTTGATGCTCTTACCAATAGAACCAATCCAAGACACAATCACGAGAGCTGACCTATCATCCAAAACTAAATCCATTCATTACCATTGAACCCTTCGATCGATGCCCTCGACATAAAGATACCCCAATCCTCAACCCACGCAAACGAAAATTCTGCACAAAACACTCGTGATACCCGACTCGAGATCTTACCCATAAACCAACCCGATACTCAACCCATAAACCAAGATCCACAGATCCGCACTAGCATTTCACCCAACACTTTCTGATAACGACAACCCTTGCTAGACGGAGATATAAAGGTTCCCAAATCAATGCTGAGACCACCAGTCTCGCACCTGCTCCAACCACCAGGTTCCCAAGAGTCCAAATAACAAGGCTACCCAGCCTATAAACATCTCTGCGTCACACACTGACCACTACCTGATCCTGCGACTCAATATCCAAATCCTTGACTCAACGGTCTCGACCAGGTCTCACCTGTTTTTCCAAAATCACACGGGCCTCGCCCACGGGTCCCACCCATATATATATATATATATATATATATATATATATATATATATATATATATATATATATCACATACCTGCCTTGCTCATGGGTCCCAACCACCTAGAGGTATACGACCTGACTCCGTTACGGACCCCAACGGTCCTCAACCCAAATAGAGAAATACTTATCGGCAGACCTGGCCAGCGTGCTAAAGGACAAATTGATTTCCCCTTTACACTTATGACCATTTCCATCGTTCGTCTACTTCAGCCTGGTGAATGCTACACTCCCATCGCAGTCTTACAACACTTCAAATCGACCATGGTTACCACCCATGGCCTTACCACACCTTAAAAATCACCACTCTACGCACCTGAGTTGAAACCCACATCTAACCAGGTGTTAGGATCATACCTTGAATTCTGAAAGCCTCATCAAACAAGAACAGGCAGCAAGGCTCTAACACGTCCCTCGATATGGATCCATCCACAACCTACTATGCATAACAAGAGGATGCCGACCAGCTGCTAGGAGTTCCCTGAACTCCCACTTATACAACCTCAATCTAAACAGCCACTTGGATCGTCTCTATTTCTGACCAGGATACGAAACTTACCCTAGTTCCACACCCGATCCAACTCCCGAAATTTCTGAACGATTCTCCCCCACTTAGATTCGTTGAAGCTCTTTTATCCCATAAGTCTGATGGATTCCCAACTCGTCAAACCTCATATAACATGAACTTCTTATGAACGGCGCTTACCAAAACTAGCATTCCAATCCTAGCCAATCTCAACGATTGCCCAACTGCTGGAACCCGGAAGAATACTCTCGAGACCTTAACTAGTCTAATGATCCAAATCACCCCCATGATACCATACCAATTCCTTGAGTTCCTATGCCTGCGACTAAGAACCATAACCCCTTCCATGCACTGGCGAACCTCCACTCTAATTTCTATCCTCAAGGAATCATTGAACTCTAACCGACTTCAGTCCATGCGAATATACAATTCCCTTGACACATCCAATGATCAAACAATTCACGCATCTGACACCCCTATCTTCCTGCTACCGTTCCTGTCCTAGCAACGGTAGTGCCTTGAACTCCAAAGTTCTCCCATAGGAAACTGCCAATCATACCCCAACAAATGATAGAACCACTGAACCCTGAATTCACTGGAGAACTTTCCCACTAACCACGACCAAGATCCTCCAAGAAATATTACTGAATCGATCCCGACAAAGACCCGGAACAACAACAGAACATGCTGAACCCACCCTACAAGATACGACCATCTGAAGATTCATCGAAGACTCCCGACATGCAAAATGGCATATCCCAATCCTTGATAATATAATGTAGAAAATAGCAAAGAATCGACCCGAGATATAGCTTACGCAACCCAATCAGAATTCCAACCTAATACCAATTCCCAATATCAACCCCGGAGAGGACAGAAGATGAAATACCCGCAGGAGCATCAGGAGAAATCATGACTTCCTCCTATGTACACGGTACAGAACTCCCTTCTGATCCCAAATGACAAGAACTAACCATAAGATCCTCCAAGCATTGGGCTCCCAATGAGCCCCCATCTGCCCTACCTTGACTGAACCGAAGACCACCGGGGGTCCACTCCAAAATATCACGAGTAATCTCCGATGAGATGAACTCCCACATCCGCGCATCAATTGGCTCAGTACCTGCACCTGAGCCGGAACCATAACCTAAACCCCATTCCTCAGTGCTCAACACCATACCGCAAAGAACATGCAAAAGATCCATGTATACCTAAGAATCCTCATCCCACAGGCTTCCTAGATTCTCCAAGACTCTTCCCGATTCGAGTATGGATCATGTGCTTTCAGTAGTGTGGGCCCAATACTACCATCCACACCTATCCATACTTTCCACGAGAACCCTCCCGAATCCTCTAACTCACCCTCTCAAATCCATACACCAAACACTCGCTAACCAGTGCAATGAAACCCACTGAAGCAATCCCTAGGCTTTCCTAGGTTCCCGACCTCACCCTATCATCAGCTGCTGAGGAACTCCCTATAATGTCAATCACCCACCTCATGAATACAATCACATGCAACAAAGCTTAGATAATCCTTCGAGTAACAGACTCATCCCTACAACGGTTGGACTCAGACAGAAGCTGCGCAACAGGGTCAAATCCATCACTCTGAGATTATTCAACCTTTGTCACATGTGACTTGACATATTCACTTAGTAGCTAACTCCCACCACCTAAGAGTTCCACAAAGCACAAAGAAAACAGTATTAGTGCAGTAACACTCCAATCCATAAAATAATCACAGTCATTCAATCCCACATGCTACAACTCATACTAGAAGTTCCCACTCTTGCTGCTGATTGCCTTATGCATACCAACCAAACCCAACCCAACATCCCATGCTTCCTAGACTACTAGACATCACATATCAGGCCAACCTATCATTGGATAATTAGAACTAGCATGAAAGTCTACAAGCTTATAAAATAGGCATACAAAGGCATCACTCCTAGCATTCTATCATGCAAAAACTGAGCAGATCCTTTGCCCTAACTAGCACGCGATTCCACAGATTCACAGATCAAAGCATAACAAATAACATACATGGTATTCTGGGAAAACTTACTTGAGCTTGGCTGATTGCATGCACCACACTCTTTCTTCTTTTAGAAAAATCCTTTTTTTCTAAAACATATTTCTTTTTGAAAAATTCTAACAAATCCTCAGTTTGAGTTCAGACACACCCGAGAGTGTGCGCGAATCCCTCAAACCAAGGCTCTCATACCAACTTTTAACATCCCCAAAAATAACAACATAAAATTTTCGTTTATCAAATAATTAGATCATTAATACATATCATTTCCATAAAACCAATGTAAACAAGATTCATCGAAATATCATTAAATTAGAGTAAAACACATAATGAGGAAATATGTGGTGTGTGCCCTGCAACCATCCCGACCTCTTACATTTGAAAACCGAAGTACCTGAAACATAAACTGAAAACCGTAAGCACAAAGATTAGTTAGTTCTCTAACATACCAAATGCTACACATATCATATAACGGGCCCCGACCAAAAGAGATACGGGCCCTGCCCACACTCGGATAATAGTGAGATACGGGCCCCGCCCACACTCGAATAACTGGTCCCGCCCACACTCGGATAATAATGAGATACGGGCCCCGCCCACACTCACATAACGGGCCCCGCCCAATAAACATACATATACAAGTATCACACAGACAGCAAGTATAATAACATAAACAAACCAGGGTCGACCTTGGTGCCTTAGACCCGCTAAACCAGTGAGGAAACTCAGCTCGGGCTGTCAAAGTCCCACAGATAAATCTTTGGCTGCTGGGTGACAGGCCTTCGAACTGTCAACATCACAACAACACCCAATTAACAATTGGGTTCCAAGGCATAACCATAAATCCATACTTGGATAAAAAAAACCATTTTACCCTAACCTAGATTGGTCCAAGACCAAGGCCCAAAATCACACTCTAAAGTTCCAAAAGCCAAATAATCAACCAGGGCCCAATTATGGCCCAATTTTCCAAATTAGGCCCAAACTCCTTACATGGGCCATACCCTAAAGCCCAAAAGAAGACCCCAACTCGAAGCCCAACACAATTAGGGTTTTCACATAAAATGAAGATTAGGGTTAATTAAGAACACTTAACCCATTAAGGACTTAATCCATTAACTCCATCACTCTACTATGTCAAACATACAATATGGTCAGACATAATTCATAATTCCAATCCAATGGTCAAAAACGCAGGTCCCAACAAGTCCCAAACAAAAGTCTCCAAGAATAGGGTTTTCTAAACCCTAATTAGGGTTTCCAACCCAAACACATGTCAAAAGGTCCAAAGTTAAGTTTTTAGGTCAATTAGGGTTTCACTAGGCCGGGCACCACCCACTGCCACCTCGGGCGGTGGTTGGCGACGGTGGTTCACGGCGGCAGCCACCCGCACACGGCGGCGGCTCGAGGGATAATTCCATTATCCAAACACACATACAAGGTGAACATCATTAACACACACACTAAATCACACACATAGCCACCTCCTCACAGTGGTTGGTGGCGGCAAAAGAAGGAAGCTTAGCGGCAGCCACCATATTTGGCTGTCATGGTGGTTCGCCTCACCTCCGGCCAACTTAACACCTCCTCCACATGCTTCACGGGTTCTAGCAGCAACACACGTACATACACGACACGAGACCACAACCCTCATCCACCAACTTGGTGGCTGACGAGGCCGGAATCAACAGGAACGGTGGCCAAGGCCGGCAGCGGCATCAAAGACGTACCCAACGTCACACTCACAGAAAGAACAAAAGAAAGGAGAGGTGGTTTGCAGTTAGCTTACCGAGAGCTTCCAGTCGTTCATGACCCACGCATCAACGCCCACAACATGTTCCTCTGTCTTCGGTGGTTCTCCTGGCTGCTCACGACGTCACCGAAAGCGGGGTTGTTGTGGTGGCGCTTGACGGTGGGGTAGCAGGTGGAATGGTGGCGGTTGGACTCGACTAAGCGGCAGCGGTTGAGAAGGCTCCACAATGGTGGCGGCTAATGAAAGTGAAACTAGGTTTAGGGCTGCATCGAAAAAACGAGGGGAATGGGGCACCGCATTATCCCGTGTGTCATTCAAACATATATCATTTTTTCCAAGTTTGGTCCCTCTCCATAACATCTTTATCTAACTAAGCCCAAAAATTACCAAACAGCCCCAAACATCCAAAATTCATCACAAATCAAGTCCAAATGTTTCAATATAGGTCCCAAAATTCCAAAAATATATCATTTAACTTCCCATGGCTAACACTGATAAATTATTATGGCTTTAGGGCTATTATTCAATTATTGATTTCATCTATTTATTTATTTATTAAACAGAATGGTACATATGTCATAAGCATTAGCTAGATAATTGAGTTTTGTGCTCTTTTTGCTTTAATATGTTTTGTTTGTTTGTTTGTTCGATCGTGACTGGAAAGTATGTAAATGGTACTCATGAGGATAACACGATATGTGTCACACCCCCAAACATGAACGGCGGAAACATTCGGGGGCTGATATTGCCATATTTATACATATTTTTAGGCAATATTTAAGTACATTTTTATATATATTTTGGTCATTTGCATAGAATAATGGTACTTATAAGGTTAAATTATATTTTGCAGCAAAAAAGAAGACATTTTGAAGAAAAGGGACTAAAAGCGTTAAAGGATGGAACTTTGGAGGTTGAAGGCTTGAAAGACAAGAAAAACACCCAAAAAAGACGTACTCACGACGTGAACACTTTATGGTTCACGACGTGAGTGGAAAGAGTTAGAAGATAAGCATCCGGGTGAAGGAATCCTTGACGATCACGATTACCTCGAGTTCACGACGTGAATTCTAAATTCTCACGACGTGAACGGTGATTTTCCATAAAATATATATATCCTTCTCCATTACGATTGGGGGGACTTTTGGCTGAAGGAAGAGGTTCCAGGAGGCGATTTAAAGCAGAAGCAAGGTCTTGGAAAAGGGTTTTCAACACCAAAAAGAGTAAAAGTTCATAATTCGTTTACTTGTTTGATGCTTATAGACATGTTTTCTTATTTGAGTTGTGTTTATATGTTAGTTGCTACTATGAGCAGCTGAATCTAGCTACTCTTATCTAGCTAGATGAAGCTTCAAACTTATGAATAGCATAATTTTATATGGATTTATTTAGTTGATGAATTGCTCGTGTTTGCTTTATTGTTACCTAACATGCTTATGTTGTTGCTTTAAGTTGCTTAAATTCATGTTATGTGTAGCGTAGTGACCATTAACTGCATGAACTTGATAACCTAGTAATTTAGTGAACATTGAATTGCTAGAGCTAGGATTGACCAAAATCTTAGTTAGTAATTGAAGTAATTAACTTTGCTGTGCTAGAGAACATAGATTATGATCATAATTGTGTTTACATGATAAATCTTACATAGCATATTCATAACATAATTGATTCTGTGTTTAATTGTGTGTGACCATACATAGATTTACATGAATTAATTAACTATTGGTAAATTTAGACCTAAATTACTAATATAATAACAACCAACTTAATAATCCATAATCAGTAGCTAACCATAAGGACGAAGTGGATTCCAACTAGATAAGAGTGTCTTTTAATTATTGATTGAATTTGAGTTAAGTTAGTCTGATTTTGCAAAATCAGATAAAAACCCTTTTTTAGCTTGTTAATAAATAGATTAATTTAGTAGTGAATAGATTAATTAATAACACCGTTCCCTGTGATCGACACCCGACTTACCTAAGCTATACTGTAATCTAACTAGGTACACTGCCTATAAGTGCATAGTTAGTCTAAGTTTGTTAGGTTATAAATATTAAAATTAGTGGGTTTCACGACTAATTTAACCTTATAAGTACCATTATTCTATGCAAATGACCAAAATATATATAAAAATGTACTTAAATATTGCCTAAAAATATGTATAAATATGGCAATACACCTAGAACAATCCAATTCCAACTCAACCATTATGCCAAGACCTCAACGCATGCATTTGTGTCTAAAATTTTTCCTAAGTAACCCCCCATACTTTAAATACTCACAATCTTCATAAACACTCGCCCACTTCTTTCGAACAATGCTCATTTTATGCAACCCTCCGAATCCATCCCCATAATTCTTACTAGCCTCAAAGTATTTTTGTAAAGCTACCCAAGCATACATAAACTAGAGAATTACAACTTTTTAGAAGATACCACAACTTTGGAGCTCCTGAATTTTCCTTTTCTTTAATGTTTGATCTCTTACTTTCTTTGAATTCACCATCTTTGTGTAATTTTGATATCTTCAACTTTTGAAACTTCAGAATTTTCGATCTTTGATCTTCTTGCTTTGATACTTTTATGCTCCAAAAATTCTTCAATTTTTCACTTTTTTGGTAATTTCTCTCTTTTTTTTTACATGTATAACTCACTTTTTTTATATCCCTCAAAAACCTACATGCTTAAGCAAAGGCGCTTAACTTCAACCTTTGTTGGCTAAGACATAGCTTTCCTGGATACATTTCAGGTTTAGGCTGCTAAACATATTGCATCCCTCAAACTAAGCGAGGTTATGTTTTTGTTTCATGATTTCACTAAAATAAGGGAGGCCACAAATTCACTATAACGTGCATAGTTAGTCTAAGTTTGTTAGGTTATAAATATTAAAATTAGTGGGTACTTCCGTGCACATCAAGTTTTTGGCGCCGTTGCTGGGGAACTTTGGAGGTTGAAGGCTTGAAAGACAAGAAAAACACCCAAAAAAGACGTACTCACGACGTGAACACTTTATGGTTCACGACGTGAGTGGAAAGAGTTAGAAGATAAGCATCCGGGTGAAGGAATCCTTGACGATCACGATTACCTCGAGTTCACGACGTGAATTCTAAATTCTCACGACGTGAACGGTGATTTTCCAGAAAATATATATATCCTTCTCCATTACGATTGGGGGGACTTTTGGCTGAAGGAAGAGGTTCCAGGAGGCGATTTACAGCAGAAGCAAGGTCTTGGAAAAGGGTTTTCAACACCAAAAAGAGTAAAAGTTCATAATTCGTTTACTTGTTTGATGCTTATAGACATGTTTTCTTATTTGAGTTGTGTTTATATGTTAGTTGCTACTATGAGCAACTGAATCTAGCTACTCTTATCTAGCTAGATGAAGCTTCAAACTTATGAATAGCATAATTTTACATGGATTTATTTAGTTGGTGAATTGCTCGTGTTTGCTTTATTGTTACCTAGCATGCTTATGTTGTTGCTTTAAATTGCTTAAATTCATGTTATGTGTAGCTTAGTGACCATTAACTGCATGAACTTGATAACCTAGGAATTTAGTGAACATTGAATTGCTAGAGCTAGGATCGACCAAAATCTTAGTTAGTAATTGAAGTAATTAACTTTGTTGTGCTAGAGAACATAGATTATGATCATAATTGTGTTTACATGATAAATCTTACATAGCATATTCATAACATAATTGATTCTGTGTTTAATTGTGTGTGACCATACATAGCTTTACATGAATTAATTAACTATTGGTAAATTTAGACCTAAATTACTAATATAATAACAACCAACTTAATAATCCATAATCATTAGCTAACCATAAGGACGAAGTGGATTCGAACTAGATAAGAGTGTCTTTTAATTATTGATTGAATTTGAGTTAAGTTAGTCTGATCTTGCAAAATTAGATAAAAACCTTTTTTTTAGCTTGTTAATAAATAGATTAATTTAGTAGTGAATAGATTAATTAATAACACCGTTCCCTGTGATCGACACCCAACTTACCTAAGCTATACTGTAATCTGACTAGGTACACTGCCTATTAGTGCATAGTTAGTCTAAGTTTGTTAGGTTATAAATATTAAAATTAGTGGGTACTTCCGTGCACATCAAGTTTTTGGCGCCGTTGCCGGGGAACGGCTTAGTTTATTATTTATTTATTTGCTTTGGGTTAATCGATCCTTTTTGTGGGATAAAACCTGCAAAAAGTTAATTTTCCATCAAAGTTTGAATTTTTTTATATGTTACAGGACTCACGACGTGAATCTTACAGATTCACGACGTGAGAACTGTAAATTTTTGTTTTCTTTAGTTTTTAGTTTATTTTTCTATTTTAGTTCGTTTTTACGTTGTTATTTTGTTTAGTTTGCAGGAGTTCATGACCAGAGGCTCTAACACGCCTTTGGTGCCACCACTTGAAGATCCGGAGTCAGCCCTTCACAAAAATAAGAACAAGAACGCGAAGGAAGATCAAACGCCAAAGAAGACATCCTTGCAAGAACTAAAATCAGCATTTTCAAGGAAGATAGGAAAGAAGGCAGGAGAGTTAAGTTCAACCCCAAAGGACAAAGGGAAAGTTGAAGAACTTGGTCCAGTTTCTAATCCACACGAATCAGAATACGAGTCAGACCCAGAATTTGGAATATTTGCGAGTGAGCCCGAAGACAAACAAGAGGACGAAATGGCAAACATTGAGGAGATGTCTATGGGAGCTTACAAGAAGCGAATCCGAGAGGATGTGGGTCCCGGTTTAGTCCAACCCGCAATACCTGCCACTGCCACATTCGAGCTGAAGGGACACATCTTGACTGCGCTGAAGGATATCCCATTTTATGGGAATGATCATGAGGATGCTTTTAAGCATCTCGATGAAGTCAATGACATTGCGGATTATTTCAATGTCCCAAATGTAAATAGAAACACCGTTTTGCTCAGGATGCTTCCCATTACTTTTAAGGGAGTTGCTAAAGAGTGGTTAAAATCACTTCCACCGGGTACGATCACCACTTGGGCTCAAATGCGTGAGCAGTTTCTTGACCAATTTTGCCCACCATCCAAGATAGTTAAACTCAAGAAGGCAATAGCCAACTGTGAACAACAACCGGGGGAGTCATTATACGAAGCATGGGAGCGTTACAAAGGCTTGATCAGAAATTGCCCTCAACATGATCTTAATGTTCAACAAGAGATGTCAATCTTCTATGATGGGGTCAATGTTATGACAAGACAACTCCTTGACTCTCAAGGACCTTTGACAAAGAAAAATCCAAGGGAGGTCAAGGAGCTGATTGAAGAATTCACGAAGCACTCTCGTGAGTACCACAACCCTAGGCAAGATGGAATCAAGGGCAGTGGAGGTGCACAAACTGAGGAAATAGCAGCTATGATGGCTATGTTGAATAATATGGACCGGAGGTTAACACAAATGGACCAATCAATTCATGCTATAAGAGTTGGTTGCGAACGGTGTAATGGTCCACACTTGACCAAGGACTGCAACTTGGATGAGTATGGGAATAAAAAGGCTCAAGTATGCTACTCGAGTGGGGACAAGTATGATGAAGACTGGAGGAAACCGAAGAAAGAGTGGCTGCCATATGAAGAATACAAGAAGCAAATGGAAGAGAAGTATAGGCAAACAAGCCGAGGCTTCTACCAAAAGGAGCAGCCATCAGTTGAGAAAAAACCCGATTTAGAGACCATGTTAGTTAAGTTTATGGAAGCTTCAGAAAAGAGACACGAGGCTACTGATTCTGCTATTGATGAACAAAGAACTTTGATGAAGAATCATCACGCAATGATGGTAGAACAGCAAGCTTTAATAAAAAATCAACAAGCCTCCATCAATAACCTTGAAGTGCAACTTGGTCAACTAACCACTTTGGTTCACGAGAAGATGTTCCCGAAAAATCCTGAAAAGAAGACCCAATCTCACGTAATGGCCATAGATACTGAAGAAGAGGCCATCTCTGAGTTCCTAGAAGCATTAGAAGTGGAGCCACAACAGCCCGATCCAAAGCCAAAGAAGCCAAAGCTCGAAAATGAAAAAGCTGCTGGAACACCAAGTTCATGACGTGAGCCCGCTATGCTCATGTCGTGGGCTCAGTCTGAATAGGAAAATTCCATATTTGTTCCAGTTTATGAACCACCTTTGCCATTCCCATCTAGAGCTAGTCTCAGTCCATTAGAGAAAGAACATTTTGACTTTATCAAACAATTAAAGGGTATTCCTATTAATACTCCTTTTATTGATTCACTTGCGAAGATTCCAGATTCTACTAAGCTCTTACAAGATTTATTAGACACTCGTCACCAATTAAAGGAGAATTCTAAAGTGATCCTAAGTGAGCAAAGCTCAAAAGCGGTGTTGGGGGAAATACCTAAGAAGATGGGGGATCCTGGACGCCTCACTCTTCCATGTGAGTTTGGGAACAACATGAAGGTTTATGCTTTAGCCGATTCTGGGGCTAGCATAAATTTGATGCCTTATTCATTTTATCAGAAGTTAGATATTCAGAAGTTGAAGGCTGCAAGGATGACTATTCACATGGCAAACCGTTCAGTGACACAGCCCCGGGGCATTGTGGAAGATATTTTAGTAAAAATTGGGAAATTCGTTTTTCCAATAGACTTTGTGGTATTGGACATGAAAGAAGATCCCAAGGTACCGATTATTCTTGGTCGCCCGCTACTAAACACTGCTGGAGCTCTTGTTGATATTCGGGAGTCTAAGCTCACCTTGAGGGTTGGTAATGAAAAGGAAATTTTTGGGATCGAAGATGGCTCTCAAAGGAATCATGCTCAAGAAGAGGTTTTCAACATTGATGAAGACAATGAACTTGAACAATTAGAGAAGCTCATGGAAAAAGAAATAACAACAATTCACCAAGTTAAAAGAACAAAACCAAGAGCATCTGTTTCATATTTAGTTGAAGTCATTGCCTACACAAGTCCAACTTCTTGGGTGAGCAAGGAAGATGATGAGATGACGAGTGATGAAGAGGAGGTTACTTCTAAAGTAAAAATTACAGTGGTGGAAGAAGAGAAGAATGTTATGGAGATCAAGAATGAAGAAAACTTGGGCACTAAAGGGACCAAACGCAAGCTTGATGAAGACAAGGTCAAAGCTAAAAAGGAAAATTCGAAAAAGGCGTATAAAAGACGAGTTCAAGCTTACAAGAGGCGTTTCAAGGAACAAAAGATCCTAGTGGTGGATTCTTCGGATGACTCAACGTAGGAGGCAAGGAGTCCGGCTAATGACTCCAAGAAAAAGAAGCGCTTCTCGGGAGGCAACCTGAGTTTGGTTTGCAATTTCTTTTCTCTTTTCTTTTTAGTTTTTGCATTCTAGTTTAGAAACATAGATCATATCATCCAAATCACTTTATTCATAATTAAAACACTAAGTGTGGGATCCCTAGAAATGAAGTGGTAATAATTAAGAATTTGGTTAATAGACAAAATAAAAATAATTTTCGTACAGGATTCACAACGTGAACCGTTGGGAACTCACGACGTGAATTCTGAATAAACCGGATAATTTACCACTCATGTGTATCAGCCCATTTTCTATTAAACTAATTGGCCCAAGACTAATCCAATATTGATGAGGGATGCATGGCCTAATATTAAGCCCAGACAGGACTCACGACGTGAGTCCTTAAGGACTCACGACGTGAGTTTTAAAAAACACGGGACCACAGATTAAAGGGTAAAGAACCAGTTTGACCCTTTTGTTTATTCCTCACGAAGTGAAACAACAAATCTGGTCCCCCCCTTTTGTTCCGATTTGGCCGACAACTCTCGATTTTCGTTTTTGCTTACCTAATACTTCCATCTAAGAAATGGCTCCCAGAAGAGAGATTCCAACTGGAGTAGCGGGCTTACATCCATTTTACCACTTTCCAACAACTACACCCCGGGATATCTATACGCGATGGAACAATCGGTTGGGATGGTTTTACAACCGGGAATTTGCTATTGCCCCCACTACTTAGTGGGCACGGTTGAGGGAGGTTGGGCTGGTGGATCGGATGTCTCAATACCTTACTAAGATATTTTTGGGGGATGGGTTTTCCTTCACGTGCAAGGGGTGGTACAATTTGTTTGCCATCCAAGAGCAGGTCTATAAAGAGCTATGTGTGGAATTCTTTTCAGCGGTGACATTCCATGAGAATGTTCAAGATCCTACTTTCCCGCAAGCTTTGGTCTTTCGTCTAGGAGGGGAATATCGGGAGTGCAGTTTGGTGGAGTTTTCACGCAGAATGGGGTTATACGAGACTCATGAGACCATGACTCATGAGTTTGTTTTATTTTTGAGGGACGCCACATGTCGTTATGCGGATGGGGTTTCAGGACCGGAGTTTTGGAGCAATATCGCGACCGGTGTGTTCAATTCCGGTGTATCCCCCGAAAGTAGCATCAAATCACCGATACATCGCCTTATCCATCGCCTTATCACATTTTCTATTCACCACAAACGCCATGGTGATAAGGTTACTAAGGCCAACTTGTTCTTTTTGTGGAGCATTTTACAGCCCGACGTGTGTTGTAACATCTCGTATTTCTTGGCCCGATACTTGGCAGAGTATGCTATGAGTGCCCGTCCCGTGAGCCCCATTTGTGGAGGGCATTTTGTTACGCACTTGGCCCGATCTTATGGCCTCCTTGTTCCCGGCATCACTCGTTCTTTGACATGCATGGAGGGGCACGAGTTTAGTATGGGGTATTTAGAGACAATGAAGGTGGTCAAGAATTATGGGACACATTGGGGAATTCTTGAAGATAATGATGATGGTGATGAGCAGCCAACCGACCAACCTGCACCACAACCGAGGCCGAGGCGCAGGAACGTAAGAGGAAGGGGAGAAAGAGGGCAACCAATGCATCCACCCGCATCCATGGCAGGGGCACCTTTTGGGGGTGATATGGCTGGTTATTTTGACCAGTTATCTTTGAGTGTCAACTGGATTGGGGGCACCATGGAGAACGTCGTCCGACACTTTGGGGTGGAGCAGCCGCAACATTTGGGGTATCACTACCCAATTTGCCCGAGGTGGACGGAGTATAGAGGACATGGAGGTGACGGAGCGGGCACTAGCGGGGTGAACGAGGATGACGAGGATGATTGATCGTTTCTTTTAGTTTTATTATTTTCGTTTTGGTTTAGTTTTATTTTTGTTTTTAAATTTGTTTGGATTGTAAAACTATTAAGATATTATGTTACTTTGCTCTTCTTTGGTTGTTAACTTTCAATTTGCTCAGGAGTTTTGGGGAAGGAGTAAGGTCGAGTCAAGAGTCGTGGTCGTTTAGGCAACTGTCGCTCAAGTTTAAAAGTTGGAAGTCGAAACCCACAGTTGGAAATAAGTGTGGGGTGAGTCGAGAGAGAGGTTATAGTTAGAAGAGTCGTCAAAATACATTGCATTTAGAAGGGTCTTAATTCGTTGAGATGTTGAGTGGAGCAGATCTATTTATAAGGAAGAAGCCAGTTTTAATTCTGGTTAACCCAGGATTCACGTCGTGACCCAATATTTCTCACGTCGTGACCAAGGTTTCAAGGAAAATCAGAATGCGCGCTTTAGCGATTGCACGTCGTGAACCATCAATTGTTCACGTCGTTTCTCTAATATACAATGTGGTGTATGCTTTCCCACATTGTCTACATGATTTGGAGGCTTGCACCATTCTTTTTGAAGATTGAACTTTTTATTGATGGCTGGTTTCGCAAGTTCAAGTCCAAGTTTCTATTTCTCAAGGTCTGTATTCAAGATGCACATTCCATCCGCACTTTTGGAGATGATCACGCCACTATCCCTGGGGAGTCTGTTCCTTTTTCTCCCTTCTCTTAATTTTTATATTATTTTAAGCATACAATGAGGGCATTGTATGAAATAAGTGTGGGGTAGGCGGTAGAAAAAGTAAATTGCTAGAGAAAAATTTTAAATTTTAAATTTTAGGCGTAGGTTTGAAATAATAATCTAATAATTGAATCTAGTAATAATAATTTAAACATAAGTTGCTAGGGTTGCATTGGGATGATCCGATAAGAGCTCAAATGTTTAGTTGAGCCAATACACGTTATAGTGCATTTGTGGCCTCCCTTATTTTAGTGAAATCATGGAACAAAAACATAACCTCGCTTAGTTTGAGGGATGCAATATGTTTAGCAGCCTAAACCTGAAATGTATCCATGAAAGCTATGTCTTAGCCAATAAAGGTTGAATTTAAGCGCATTTGGTTAAGCATGTAGGTTTTTGAGGGATATAAAAAAAAAGTGAGTTATACATGTAAAAAAAAAGAGAGAAATTACCAAAAAAGTGAAAAATTGAAAAAATTTTGGAGCATAAAAGTATCAAAGCAAGAAGATCAAAGATCGAAAATTCTGAAGTTTCAAAAGTTGAAGATATCAAAATTACACAAAGATGGTGAATTCAAAGAAAGTAAGAGATCAAACATTAAAGAAAAGGAAAATTCAGGAGCTCCAAAGTTGTGGTATCTTCTAAAAAGTTGTAATTCTCTAGTTTATGTATGCTTGGGTAGCTTTACAAAAATACTTTGAGGCTAGTAAGAATTCTGGGGATGGATTCGGAGGGTTGCATAAAATGAGCATTGTTCGAAAGAAGTGGGCGAGTGTTTATGAAGATTGTGAGTATTTAAAGTATGGGGGGTTACTTAGGAAAAATTTTAGACACAAATGCATGCGTTGAGGTCTTGGCATAATGGCTGAGTTAGAATTGGATTGTTCTATGTGATGTTAGTGATAAAAGTTTGAGTTTAAATAAGTAGAATTGCTTGAGGGCAAGCAAAGCCTAAGTGTGGGGTATTTTGATATTGTCATATTTATACATATTTTTAGGCAATATTTAAGTACATTTTTATATATATTTTGGTCATTTGCATAGAATAATGGTACTTATAAGGTTAAATTATATTTTGCAACCAAAAAGAAGACATTTTGAAGAAAAGGGACTAAAAGCGTTAAAGGATGGAACTTTGGAGGTTGAAGGCTTGAAAGACAAGAAAAACACCCAAAAAAGACGTACTCACGATGTGAACACTTTATGGTTCACGACGTGAGTGGAAAGAGTTAGAAGATAAGCATCCGGGTGAAGGCATCATTGACGATCACGATTACCTCGAGTTCACGACGTGAATTCTAAATTCTCACGACGCGAACTGTGATTTTCCAGAAAATATATATATCCTTCTCCATTACGATTGGGGGGACTTTTGGCTAAAGGAAGAGGTTCCAGGAGGCGATTTACAGCAGAAGCAAGGTCTTGGAAAAGGGTTTTCAACACCAAAAAGAGTAAAAGTTCATAATTCGTTTACTTGTTTGATGCTTATAGACATGTTTTCTTATTTGAGTTGTGTTTATATGTTAGTTGCTACTATGAGCAGCTGAATCTAGCTACTCTTATCTAGCTAGATGAAGCTTCAAACTTATGAATAGCATAATTTTATATGGATTTATTTAGTTGGTGAATTGCTCGTGTTTGCTTTATTGTTACCTAGCATGCTTATGTTGTTGCTTTAAGTTGCTTAAATTCGTGTTATGTGTAGCTTAGTGACCATTAACTGCATGAACTTGATAACCTAGTAATTTAGTGAACATTGAATTGCTAGAGCTAGGATCGACCAAAATCTTAGTTAGTAATTGAAGTAATTAACTTTGCTGTGCTAGAGAACATAGATTATGATCATAATTGTGTTTACATGATAAATCTTACATAGCATATTCATAACATAATTGATTCTGTGTTTAATTGTGTGTGACCATACATAGCTTTACATGAATTAATTAACTATTGGTAAATTTAGACCTAAATTACTAATATAATAACAACCAAACTTAATAATCCATAATCATTAGCTAACCATAAGGACGAAGTGGATTCGAACTAGATAAGAGTGTCTTTTAATTATTGATTGAATTTGAGTTAAGTTAGTCTGATCTTGCAAAATCGGATAAAAACCTTTTTTTTAGCTTGTTAATAAATAGATTAATTTAGTGGTGAATAGATTAATTAATAACACCGTTCCTTGTGATCGACACCCGACTTACCTAAGCTATACTGTAATCTAACTAGGTACACTGCCTATAAGTGCATAGTTAGTCTAAGTTTGTTAGGTTATAAATATTAAAATTAGTGGGTACTTCGGTGCACATCAGGGGCGGAGGACGTCATGTACAGTATCATAACAAATGTAAAATAGTAAATAAAGCAACAACAACCATTGTATTGATAATAGAGTGTTTACATCGTTTACATAACGTAGATTGTTTGATTTCAATAGTAGAAAACCAAAACTAAGACTTGAAGCTACTATGCTCCATCTTCTTGACACTTGTACGAGTACCTGCTTATTAGTTTCCTGAGAATACAAGTGATTTGGAAAGTGTATCAACATTTATGTTGGTGAGTTCATAAGTATTTGATTTAGAAGGTAAGTTTATTGTTTCTTGAAAATGTTCGTATGATATTACAGAAAATCCTATATTTTCTTAATAGCTTGAAGTGTAGCCCTTAGCATTGATGACAAAATATATTTGATTCTTACGTTTAAAGAATGATATATGATACTTTGAATATGTATATGAAAAGTGACCAATGTTATTTCCTACCATGATTGCTTAGTGCATATAAGTTATATAAACTCAAAGATTTGAACCGGCAGTCGATTGGGTGAATCTGCCATAAGTCCACAACCAAACAAGGAACAGGAAATGAGGCGGAAATCATACATTCCACTGTCTATCAAATAAAAGCCATATATAACCCTAATGTAAATACGAAGTAATCATATAGTTATTATCCCTTTGAGCTTGATTGAGTTGCGTATTACTAAGAGTCATTGTTTCCGCGTTGCGAGTTCCTATAACCATGCTAATATGACAGATATCCTTACTGTAAATGACATTTGTCACCCCGGGTCGACTGTAGCTAACAGTCAAGGTGCGGGATTGTCAGTCCCGTATAGATCTATACACAAATTCACACTCTCCATCCAGGAGACTCTGGTTATAAGTGATGGACTTTCGTTTATTACTAAACAAAGCCGCTGTCTCACAGATGATTCGCTAACAATAAGTTCACTAGTAACATATGAAAAACCTTTTAGTAAATAAAAATAATGATTTTTATTTATAACCTTGTACGATAGAAAAAGTGGATTGATTTGTAAAGTATAATCAATATAATTTATATGATTTTGTATGAAAAGATTATCCTTTCGACGGTGTTAATAACAACATAATGATGAGTTATATTTACTTGTAACTACATGGTGTTATAGTAGAAATGGTTAGCCTTTATATAATGTAGTATGCAAACGTATAAATAAAATGTATTTCATTTATAAAACATATTGTATCCCATAAGGGTAAAGTTGTGTTGTGAGGTGTTTTGCATGTTAACAATTTCCATATGATAGTTATAAAAGCAACATGAAAGGTATAGCAAAAGATTGATGTTTTCACTCGGGATTAACCGAGTGTTTACTTGTATTCCCCCCTATAAAACATATAAAAAGTTTAGAAAAGTGTAGGGGTATGAACTCACCTGATAGAAGTGGTGAGTTGAAGAAGGCGAGACTAAACTCGGGCAGTACTTCGACTGGAAAGAAGCAAGTTCCTCGGGAACTTCGGGACTTCGAGCCTTGCGTCGTGTGCTAGGGTTGTTATCGGGGCTTCGGGGTGGTCTCGGGATGCTTAACACAGAGTAGAAGTGGGAGAGAGAATAAGAATGAGCAGCCAAACTCGAAATGCTTCAATTTCTATATATAGGCTAAAAATCGAAGTTCACGTCGTGAGTTTTGCCAATTCACGTCGTGAGTTTGTCCCGATTCACTCATGGCATGCGTCATCGTCAAGTGGCTCTGAAATGGTCAGTCAGACTGTTCACGTCGTGAATTTTAGTGTTCATGTCGTGAACTCTGAAAAATCTGACACAACGTCGAAACTCGTGCCTCGAACTTCAGAGATTCATATCTTTCGCATACGAACTCTGTTTTCGACGTTCTTTATATCCACCCGTAGGTGAGATTATGCTCTACAACTCTCGTTTAGACTCCGTTGGCTAATTATGACTTTTATTTTTAATATATTATTTTTAGTAGGCCGGGACAGGAAAACTCTGTTAGAAATCCATAACTTCTTCATCCGATGTCCGTTTTCGTCAGACTTTTTACCGTTGAAAACCATTGATGAGATCTTCGATTCTCATTTAGGTCATGTTGGCAAAAAGTCGCTCGATCTCGTTTTCGAGTTTTTAGCTGTCTACTGCTATGTCTGAAACTTCGAAAAATCATAACTTCCTCATATGAAGTCAGATTTGGGCGTTCTTTTTATGTATGTTTACGGTTTTGGGATATCTACAACTTTCATTTAGATACCTAAGGTTGAAAAGTATTTTATTGAAATTTCGTATTTTACCCTTAACAGTATTTTACCGGTTTTGTTGCGGATCTTCGATTGGTCATAACTTCTTCGTTATAACTCGGATTTCAGTGTTCTTTATATTTTTGGAAACCTCGTTACGATAACTACCACTTGGTACATCCCAATTATGGTTTTATAAAAGTTAAATTTTTGACCTAAATTTGACGGTTGTTACATTATCCCCCCGTTAGAGAGAATTTCGTCCCGAAATTTACATTTTGAAATGAGAGTGGATTTGGGAGTTGGAGTTGGGTTTGTCATTACAGATAGAAAGGGTTTCGATAGTTGTCGGTTACGACGAAGGGTCTTCCCTTAGCACATGGAGCTGGTATGGTGAGGACCAAGTCCATCCATGTCGAATGGCGATGTCGGAACTTCTCCTTGTAACAGGTGTTAAGATGATTAGGAAAAAGTGTTCGTTAACGCGATACTGCATTCTACGTATGTGTTTTCAGTGCATTTTATTTTATCCTTGTTATTACTACTGCGAAAATTGTACTTCGTTTAGCGATTGTTTGGACGTGAAAGTAATTTATAACTACTTTTTATTCGGTACTAGATTTTAGTAAAAAGTTAAGCTATATATATATTTTACTGGGAAAAGCATACCATTGTTCATAGGGGTTCCTAAGTTTCTTTGTATGAAAAGTTTGGTAAGTTTTAGACCTTGTTGCAACACCACGACCATTCCTAGGCATATGCTAATCACCTCTCGAATAAATATAGTTGATCAGGCTATATTCATCCCATACCTGATTATATATTCCAAGGCTTACTCGTGCTATTCAACAATCTTAATACTTTTGTTTTGTTTTAATTATGATACTTTCCTTGTATATATGTTCGCGTGTATACTTTTACAAAAATATTTTTATATTTAAAAGTATAACTCTTGGTAAGAGTGTTTTAGTCCCATTGTATTTATAGTTGTATATCTTTTATAAGTTGATATACTTAGTTCACTATAAACAATGCTCTGATACCAATCTGTCACACCCCCAAACCTGAATGGCGGAAACATTCGGGGGCGGAGGACGTCATGTACAGTATCATAACAAATGTAAAATAGTAAATAAAGCAACAAAAACCATTGTATTGATAATAGAGTGTTTACATCGTTTACATAACGTAGATTGTTTGATTTCAAAAGTAGAAAACCAAAACTAAGACTTGAAGCTACTATGCTCCATCTTCTTGACACTTGTACGAGTACCTGCTTATTAGTTTCCTGAGAATACAAGTGATTTGGAAAGTGTATCAACATTTAAGTTGGTGAGTTCATAAGTATTTGATTTAGAAGGTAAGTTTATTGTTTCTTGAAAATGTTCGTATGATATTACAGAAAATCCTATATTTTCTTAATAGCTTGAAGTGTAGCCCTTAGCATTGATGACAAAATATATTTGATTCTTACGTTTAAAGAGTGATATATGATACTTTGAATTTGTATATGAAAAGTGACCAATGTTATTTCCTACCATGATTACTTAGTGCATATAAGTTATATAAACTCAAAGACTTGAACCGGCAGTCGATTGGGTGAATCTGCCCTAAGTCCAAAACCAAACAAGGAACAGGAGATAAGGCGGAAATCAAACATTCCACTGTCTTTCAAATCTTCATTTTATATAACCCAAACGTATCCACTAAGTAGTCATATCAATATGTAACTATATGTATATGTTTCCAGAAATCCGATATTTTCTCATAAAAGGAGTTATGAATCTTTGTTTGTATAGAATGAAGGTGTCGAACCAGGAAAAACCTATATTTTCCTAACAGTGGAGAGTAGTCTCAAATGTCCAAGACTATGATTTTGTAAGTAAATATGTCATACTTAAAATAATGAGGCATAGTTTTATTAGTAAACAAAACTATAAGAAGTTTGTAATTTGACGCAGGAAAAACCTATATTTTCCTAACAATGAAGAGTAGTCTCAAATGTCCAAGACTATGATTTGTAAGTAAATATGTCATACTTAGTTCGGTATCTTGTAGTTTATTAATAAGTAAAACTAATTGAAGATGTGTTTACCCTGAGTTTTGAATGTGTTGATAATACCCTATCATGATTACCTAGTTCCTACGAATTATATATAACTAAGATTTGAACCGGCAATCGATTGGGTGAATCTGCCCTAAGTCCACAACCAAACAAGGAACAGGAAATGAGGCGGAAATAGAACATTCCACTGTCTATCAAGTAAAAGCCATATATAACCCTAATGTAAATACGAAGTAATCATATAGTTATTATCCCTTTGAGCTTGATTGAGTTGCGTATTACTAAGAGTCATTGTTTCCGCGTTGCGAGTTCCTATAACCATGCTAATTTGATGGATATCCTTACTGTAAATGACATTTGTCACCCCGGGTCGACTGTAGCTAACAGTCAAGGTGCGGGATTGTCTGTCCCGTATAGATCTATACACAAATTCACGCTCTCCATCCAGGAGACTCTGGTTATAAGTGATGGACTTTCATTTATTAGTAAACAAAGCCGCTGTCTCACAGATGATTCGCTAACAATAAGTTCACTAGTAACATATGAAAAACCTTTTAGTAAATAAAAATAATGATTTTTATTTATAACCTTGTATGATAGAAAAAGTGGATTGATTTGTAAAGTATAATCAATATAATTTATATGATTTTGTATGAAAAGATTATCCTTTCGACGGTGTTAATAACAACATAATGATGAGTTATATTTACTTGTAACTACATGGTGTTATAGTTGAAATGGTTATCCTTGATATAATGTAGTATGCAAATGTATAAATAAAATGTATTTCATTTATAAAACATATTGTATCCCATAAGGGTAAAGTTGTGTTGTGAGGTGTTTTGCATGTTAACAATTTCCATATGATAGTTATAAAAGCAACATGAAAGGTATTGCAAAAGATTGATGTTTTCACTACCATGATTACTTAGTGCATATAAGTTATATAAACTCAAAGACTTGAACCGGCAGTCGATTGGGTGAATCTTCCCTAAGTCCAAAACTAAACAAGGAACAGGAGATAAGGCGGAAATCAAACATTCCACTGTCTATCAAATCTTCATTGTATATAACCCAAACATATCCACTAAGTAGTCATATCAATATGTAACTATATGTATATGTTTCCAGAAAATCCGATATTTTCTCATAAAAGGAGTTATGAATCTTTGTTTGTATATAATGAAGGTGTCGAACCAGGAAAAACCTATATTTTCCTAACAGCGGAGAGTAGTCTCAAATGTCCAAGACTTTGATTTTGTAAGTAAATATGTCATACTTAAAATAATGAGGCATAGTTTTATTAGTAAACAAAACTATAAGAAGTTTGTAATTTGACGCAGGAAAAACCTATATTTTCCTAAATGAGATGCAGTACTTTGACTGGAAAGAAGCAAGTTCCTCGGGAACTTCGGGACTTCGAGCCTTGCATCGTGTGCTAGGGTTGTTATCGGGGCTTCGGGGTGGTCTCGGGATGCTTAACACAGAGTAGAAGTGGGAGAGAGAATAGGAATGAGCAGCCAAACTCGAAAGGCTTCAATTTCTATATATAGGCTAAAAATCGAAGTTCACGTCGTGAGTTTTGCCAATTCACGTCGTGAGTTTGTCTCGATTCGCTCATGGCATGCGTCATCGTCAAGTGGCTCTGAAATGGTCAGTCAGACTGTTCACGTCGTGAATTTTAGTGTTCACATCGTGAAATCTGAAAAATCTGACACAGCGTCGAAACTCGTGCCTCGAACTTCAGAAATTCATATCTTTCGCATACGAACTCCATTTTCTACGTTCTTTATATCCACGCGTAGGTGAGATGATGCTCTACAACTCTCGTTTAGACTCTGTTGGCTAATTATGACTTTATTTTTAATATATTATTTTTAGTAGGCCGGGACAGGAAAACTCTGTTAGAAATCCATAACTTCTTCATCCGATGTCCGTTTTCGTCAGACTTTTTACCGTTGAAATACCATTGATGAGATCTTTGATTCTTGTTTAGGTCATGTTGGCAAAAAGTCGCTCGATCTCGTTTTCGAGTTTTTAGCTGTCTACTGCTATGTCCGAAACTTCGAAAAATCATAACTTCCTCATATGAAGTCAGATTTGGGCGTTCTTTTTATGTATGTTTACGGTTTTGGGATATCTACAACTTTCATTTAGATACCTAAGGTTGAAAGTATTTTATTGAAATTTCGTATTTTACCCTTAACAGTATTTTACCGGTTTTGTTGCGGATCTTCGATTGGTCATAACTTCTTCGTTATAACTCGGATTTCAGTGTTCTTTATATTTTTGGAAACCTCGTTACGATAACTACCACTTGGTACATCCCAATTATGGTTTTATAAAAGTTAAATTTTTGACCTAAATTTGACGGTTGTTACAATATGGAAGTCCAACAGATGTATGAAATGTTGAAATGCATATGTAAATGGATTTCTCAAAGGAGCCTGATATGTCAATGGATTGGTAAAAGGGTATAAAACATATGTCTGTGTTGTTGATATATTTTCAAAAGTGTATCTCTGTTATTTAATGTGTTATGCTTGTTTGGTCGTGACCGGGATGTGTGTATATGGTACACATGAAGATAGCATGATATGGAAGTTTAATGGATTGCTCAAAGGAGGAAACACATATGTATTTTTTATTGATAACTTTTCCCGTTTGAATATGGTACTTGGTAAAAACGAAATAGTGGAAAGAATTAAAACAATTTAAATTGTTTTGAGTGTTTGTTGTCATGGTTTCAGTATGGTTTTTTTGAAACAATTTATATAATATTTATTCAAAAATCATCATATGTTGTAAACTTTTATTATTTTGCAACTGTTAGACACTACTTATTACTATTATGTGTAACTTTATTGGAGCCGGATATTCTTCCATATAGAACCGCATAGATGAACATTTTCTTACATCATATATATGAGTAAAGAAATCTACATATTTTCCCATGTTATTATTTACAATTGTAAAAGCAAATAACATGTGATATAGGATGGAGTAATTATTTATACTCTTTTTCAGTTTCTAGAATGTCTTATCTGAAAATTGGCAATTATTATCTACAATTGAATCTATTTGGCTAATTATTATTTCGCAATAAATCTATTCGACTTCTCACTTCATTATCTAATATAATATACCAAAATTTTAATTATCATTTTCACTTCTTAATCTTTTACTCTCTTCTTTTATAAAAAAAATTATATTTTACAGGAATTAAGCAAGCAACATGACTACACTAGTTGTTAAGAAATTGCTTGAACGGGGTATTGCAAAAGACAGTTTTGAAGGAAGTTATCATAAATTTGTTGAAGTTGTGTGACCTTCATTAAAACAGATGATTACAAAAGTACTTCTCCAAGAATCTACATGTTTCTAAAATTCATACCATGAAGATTTTGGTAGATGTTATGTTAATCCTTCAAAATTCAATCGATAAGCAAAAAGAGCTCATTGATAATTTGTAGTACAGGTGTTTGTTCGGCGTAGTTGCGTTGATGGTTTTTTTTTTTGGAGGGGGGGGGGTGAGTAGATAACATAGTCTACTTATGATTTCCGGTTCTTATTATTCTACTCTCTTTGTGTCTTTTCTGTTGTTTGGGTGTTATGATATTCTTTATAAACCATTTACGATGAATCAATGACATTTACCATAAAAAATTGATACCAAATATAAGGTTACCGAAATTGAATATATTAGCATTCACCACATACTTCTCAAATATGTTTATGATATGAAGTTTTTGGTGAATCCCAATATATTTGTTTTCCTTTTTACTTACATTTTATGGTTCTAGTATAAATCATTTATGTAATTATGATGTAAGATGCACTATTTTCATCAGCGAGTAGTGCAGTATAAATCAACATATCACGATTTGAAGCGGAAGAAATCAGCATGTTGTGAGGTGCAGTGGAAAGATAGGCTAGATAGTGATGTCTCTTGATAGCATGTGATTTTGAAATAAATCCTTGACATTGTATTGCGGGGTTTCATCAGTGTTTGGCTTGAGACACTTAATCATGAACATATTTTATTAGAAGAATAAGGACAAGAAGATAATGATGCGTATAATACATTTTGGTTTTTAAATGTACACATCGGCATAGAGTATCGAAGTTTTATCAATGTATGACAAATACAGTGAATCCTTAACTTCTTTTATAGAAGTCTTTTAGGGTGAGAGTGGGTATGTGCATGTAATACATCACGGTACATGATATACCTGAAGGATCTTGTATGCTCAAAAATCATATTAAAGTGATATTGCTAATTAACATATGATACTAATGGGTCACACTCACAACAACATGATTTAATTAATTATTTATTAGAAATTGATTTTAATAAATATTCAATAAACTCTTATAATTAATTGGAAATTATTTATTTCATGAAAATATGAATTTTCATTAGCAAATAACATTACGTAATTTATATGGTATGAATTAATAAGTCATGCACAACATTTTGGACTAGATAAATTCTTTTTTCTTGTACCAAAAAGTTAAAATTTATATTTTTTAAACTTGGTTTATAAAATATAAAAGTTTTTGTCTTGTTTTGCCTTCTTATTTTCGAAATAATGAAAGAAAAAGTAAGGCATGGAGTTTTGACTTATTTAATGTAAGGTATTAAGAAGCATGGGGAACCATCTAGCTAGTTGGTGCGTTGGTGCTTAATGGTTAAAGACCCATGAGTATTGTGTATGCTATATACATGAGAGTGAGGCTTTCATTCTTTTGGTCTTAAGCATGCAAAAGCGTAACATGCTTCTAGCATGTTACTCTCTCCGCTTTCTTTAAGACTTTGAGTCTTTCATACTTGCTTATGCTCTCTTTATGTTTTTATTTTGGTAAGAACTTATATCTTAATAGATTAAGAGTTTTATACAAAATAACTAGCATTCTATAACAAGTTTAGTCATTTTTGGTGTCTCTTAAGTTCATCATTCTTTATCAATTTCCAAACCTCCCATGAGGACCCTGAGAACTGCAAAGGTTGTTATTTCTTCATCTCTTATTTGGTTGGGGTTTAAATCTTTCTACAAATTGCAAGATGATCCTTATTGGGTTTAACTTGTTTATGTTATTCAAAATTTATATGTCTACCGTTACATAAATCTTATGTTTTAGAAACTAATTTTTGAATAAAAACTCAACAATGGTATCAGAGCCACCTTGCATGTTTGGTTAGATTTTTTGATTTTTGGAAATCTTAGTTTTTGGAGAATGTGGATAACTTGGTTTTGTATAAAAACAAGTTCATACATATTTTATATGACAACTTTATAATTGTTATTTTTTTATTTGAAAAAAAGTTTCATGCATATTTTATCATTTAAAGTTGTCTTAGAAAAATAAAGGTTGTTTAATTTGTATGTTGATATGTATGATGTGCATAAACTAGCCAAAGACCATTGTGTTATGTTGTTGTGTTTGTTGTTTTTATTATAAAAATGGTTTGATAATTTATTTATTCATATGGTATGTAATAAATTAAATAGATTTGTTTTCTTGGTTTAAGTTTGTAAGTAATAAATTAGTTGTTAGAAATAAATTATTTGTACAAAAATGTAACAAGAAATGAAGTTGGAGCCATTTTTTGAAGACCAAAGAGCAATTTTCGAAATTAAGAGCATGTTGAAAGTTAGTGATAGTTTCTGAAAAATGTCACTAATGTTGTTTTTTAGGGTTGTTGGACTTTTAGCGACAGTTGCTGAAATATTATTTTCAAGAAGGTTTTCCAATCTTTTGCAACCAATGAGTGTTTTCTCTAGTGGGAGCTTCTACAAAAACATTACAAGAAGATTTTGGTCCCTTAAAATGTCCCTTTAGGAATGGACTTGGCATTTTTTGTGTTGGCTCACAAAAAATCTCATTACTTGGTTATGTTTATGCACATTTACTCTTATGCATGTTTGTGTTGTTTATTTTATGCAATTGTTATATGTGGTTGATAAACTAGTTTTTAACATGCTAGAATAATTTTTGGACAAAATAAACATCACATGGAGTTTGTTTTTCAAAATTTATAATGTGGACATCAGATGTAACAAGTTATTGTTTTAAAATAAAATCCGGTTTTATAAAAACGATAATAACATCAAATTTTGAAATAATCAAATAAAAGTTTTAAAATGGTGATTTTTGTAACTTATACAAACTCCAAATATATAAGTAATAAATTAAAGTTTTATTAAAGAGATAAAAGGTTTAAATGTACTCAAACTCAATACGAGTTATTAAAATTGAATCGCGTTAAAGTTATATAAAAACTAGCTTTTTATATAGAACCTTTAAAAATGATTTTTTTTGAAAACTGGTACCATGGTTTACTATATGCATGTAATAACCATGATATCACATGTTTTCAAAACTAGAATTATAAAACAAATAAAAGACCCTTCTAACCCTCAAATCTATGCAATTGATCTTGAAGAACACTCGCACATCTCTTGTATGCACTAGTGGGATAAAGGTCACCTAACCGCCTAGTGTTATCTTTTGATGACCGGGGTGTCTCCACAATTTCTATAACCAAGTTATAGGCCGATTACACATGTTTTTCAAATTAGATGATTTGATCGGAAATCTTTTGTGATAAAGGTCACCCAAGAAAGAGAGTTCTGAGGCATAGATGTGATCAAACATGTCTAATTAAATTTGTTATTAGTGATCCCATAAATCTATGAATTATATAGTAACATATAATTGATAATCGATATCTACCAGGTTGGATTCAAATAAATGGGATAAAGGTCACCTAACCATTTATTGGTTTTGCAACTTGGATCCTAGACTTTGATAATTAATGTTTTTTGAAACTAAAAGGGTATTAATTATCAAAGGTTTATATATTGAAAATACTAAATGAATTTTGTTAAAATTTTGTAGTTAAAGAATCGATTCTCATTACCATGAATTGTGTTTTATTCTTTAATGACTTAATGAAACAATAACATTCACTAGATACAACTTCAATGAATGGGTTCATGTTTTAAGAGACAATATCGTGAGAGATATGAAATTGTATACTCTTAAAGGTCCTATTCCTAAACTATTTTCTTTGAGCAATTGACTTGAACATGACACCTGGTAAAGGCATCACTGTGATGCTAATGATGTTTCTAACATCAAACTAGGAATAGTTCAAGGCGAAAAGGAATCACCTTGTATGATCTCAGAGGCCCATGTTTGATGGACTGAACATCTTTAAGCCAAAGAAATCTAATAAGGCCCACATAGATGGGTCTTGTTTCTTTTATGGAGAAACGAGACACACTGGAAGATGATATGCTCCTCTTATTTGGAAAGAAAGTCTGGAAGAGACTAGTACTTCAGGTATCTACAAGATAGAACTCATACTTTTCAGATAACACTTAGGTACTTGGTACTTAAATGTTAATCTAATATTTGTAAATGCTTGCAGATATTTACCGTTAAGTAACCGGTTGAGCACAATCAAGTTGAAACTACACTCCAGAGTTTAGGTTATTAATTATGCTACGATCATAATGTACTTGTAATCTAAAAAAATGTTTGTTTATAAATGATTAATTTAGCTTGTCTAAATATATGTCTCAGTTTAATTTATAAATGATTGACTATTTACTTAAATCGTTTTTCATAACGATCACCTTCATATTCGGAAATGATTATAATTCTTTTTATGAGACTAGATCTCTTAATATGAATTATAGAGTAAATATCAATGTTTTATAAATAACATGTTCTATATGCAAAATACTTTTTGACTTAAACTTGCTTCAAATCAAACCCATCTTTGACATTGTTATCTTTATTATATAAATGACATTCACATATTCCAACTTCTAGAAAGCAATCTTTGAAGGGAAATAATGTAGTTTATTTGACATATGTGAATCTTATTTATATATAAAAGATTCTTAATGATATTTTCACTAAGTAATAGAGAAAATAAATTATTAAGAAACTATACACTATGGTGTATGACTTCCTTTCTAATAAATGTATAATATTTAGCACAAGATACATAGTCGAATTTATTAATAACTATAGTAGTTTCAATTATATTTTACATGGTAAAGAATAATTATGAAACATTTGTTTAAGTTTTCAAATATAAAATTGAGATACAAACCGGTAAGAACTATCTAAAGCTTTAAAGATAATAAATGCTAAATTAAATCTTACTTGGTACGATTTACTTTCTAATCGGTATAAATGTCCTCCTTTTATTTCCTTGGGATAAGACCTAGAAAAATATCAATTATAACATAAGTACAAACACTAACTAACTAGTAGATATAACATTTTCTTCATAAGATTTTGTATGGAAAGGCTTCATCCCTATATTATTAAATGTTTTGTGGATTTAAAGCCTATATTGGACTAAAGCTTTTAAAACTAAAATCCACTAGATACATATTTGTATAATACTCTAAATGTGGCTTAGATTATTATATGCAAACCCACAAAGAATAAGTTTTCTTATTCCTCTGATAACTGAGTTAGCAGAAAGCAAGCTTCTAATGAGAAAGCGAGTAAGAGGTACATGAAACTTGAAGCAACTCAAGAACCATTACCTGATGTAGTTAAAGTTGGCATTAGTTTTAACAAGGATTGTTAAACTTAAATAATAGCTATTCAAAAACACAAATTATTCACATTAGTGGTAGAAATCATCTATGACTTGAGAAATGTGGAATCTCTCATTAATGAGCTTTTATTGATGGTTTCTAAAAAATCCATAAAATTCCAAGATGTTATGTCTGATCTCGAATCTGATTAATGACTTAGAGTCATGAATATGAGATATAATCCATGTATGAAAATTAAGTATGGTCTTGATTGAACTTCCTCTCTATATCAAGGCTAAAAGGAGTAAATAATTCTTCTAGAAGAATACATTACATGGATAACCATAGACATTTAAAGCAAGACTTTTATAAAAGGGATTTTCTCATACTCATGCCATTGACTATGGTCCTTTTCATACTCATGACAGTGACTATGATCAAACCTTTTTCATAAGTAGCTATGATTAAATCAACAAGGATACCGTTTACTATAAATTCATATTCTCAATATGAGATATAACAAATAGATTTCAAGAAAGACTGCTTTTCTTAACAGAAATCTACTAAAAGATATCTATATAGATTAGCCTAGTGGTTTTCTTAATCCATGCTATCCTAAGAAATTGTGTAGAGCTTGAGATCCACTTGTGGATATAAAGAAAACATCTCAATATTGAAATCATCATTTTAGTAAGAAACTACAAGGTATGAATGAGACAAACTTAGTCATGAGAAATTACATTCTGACCATGCCATGCCTTTTCACCTTGACTCGTAATGTGTTTATAAAATCTAAAACTTAGGAAGGACAAGTGTGACAACCCGAAAATTTTTGCCTCGTAAGTCCAGCCATTCAATTCAACCGTGTGTCAGACTCGTTTCTGCTATCAGTTAGCATTGTTTAGAGTCTGTTTAAGGGTTCTAAGCTCAGTACATTCAAGCATTGGGTTTAGGGATGTGTCAGCTAAAGTTTTTCGCGTTGAAATCGAGCCGAACACTCCATCAGAGGGAGTGTACGGCCGTACACATGAGTGTATGGCCGTACACCCATGTTGGCCGTACGCCACCTCCATATATATGACATCCCCTTCATTTCTAGTCATTTCTTCAGTTTCCAAGTCAAGAACTCGAGTTTCTCTCTCAACTATCATCAAGTTCTTCATCCAAATCCTCCAAAATCATCTTCATCTTTCACCAACCAGGAAAGCTACGCCTTCCATAAGAGAAAAACCTTTGGAACTCCAGGATGATGATCACGTCAAATGGGGATTTCACCTTAGAAGGGCATCATGTGTTTCAGATGCATGGAATGTTAAATCCAAGGTACTTAGGACCATGTGATATTTTAAATAGAATTGGCCTAACAGCTTACAAGTCTCTTCTATCTAAGGAATCCAATGCAAATCACCCTATCCTCACACGTCTATAGAGATTTGAAAAAGCGGTTTTCCGTCGGAACTCTTATTGTTCCACCCGATTAGATCGATGTAGGCGAAAGCCTCGTCTTGGTAAAGAAATCCGTAGAAATCCAGTTCAGTGAAGGAAACCCTTGGAAACCCTAGTCAGTGGAGCCCAACGAACGAAAACGAAACCATACCTCGTGGCGAAAGCCTTCTAACGTATATTCTGAGGACTTGATTTCCCTAGAAATCGAGTGAATCAGATGAATCATGAGTATCCGTACCTTCCACCTCATCCATGAATATTGGTTAAACTCTAATTTCAGGACGAAATTCCCTTTAACGGGGGGATGATGTGACAACCCAAAAATTTTTGCCTCGTAAGTCCTGCCATTCAATTCAACCATGTGTCAGACTCATTTCTGCTATCAGTTAGCATTGTTTAGAGTCTGTTTAAGGGTTCTAAGCTCAGTACATTCAAGAATTGGGTTTAGGGATGTGTCAGCTAAAGTTTTTCGCGTTGATTTACACACTTATACGATATCCATAGTATCCTAGGAAGACATCGTAACCTAAACTCATTGTTTACAACAACTTAAGGTAATAACATATCTTACCGAGTTTTCACCAACAAAGGTACGATTACACGTACCATAGTTAGCAAGCACGAGGTGATATTGCATACTAATATATCTTACCGGGTTTGCACCAACAAAGGTACGATTGCGCGTACCGGAGTTAACAAGCACGAGGTGATATTACATACTAATATATGTTACCGGATTTGCACCAACAAAGGTACGATTACATGTACCAGAGTTAGCAAGCACGAGGTGATATTACATACTAACATATCTTACCGGGTAGCACCAACAAAGGTACGATTACACGTACCAGAGTTAGCAAGCACGAGGTGATATTACATACTATCAAGCTGTAATCATTTACAAAGGGTACATTGGTAAAGTTCAGGACAATAATAAATAAAGCACACAAAAATATACAAAACTCGCAATAGTATCGACTGAGGCGTTAAGAGTACAAAATATCATTACTTCTAGTAGTCGTCCAAACAATAGAACATTGAGTAAACTAAACTAGAAACTTATCAGTAAAAGGTTTAATCCATTTAATAAAACCAGTATAACGTGAAGGATCTTAAGTGGTTAGTTCTATAATACCGTAGTTTATACACAAGGGTTATATATCATTAATATTCGATAGGTAGTTGGATGTGTGATTTCCGCCTTACTTCCTGATCCTTGTTTGGTTGTGGGCTTAGGGCAGATTCACACAATTAACTATCCGTTCGGTATTAGATTATATATAACTAGTGTAAACTAAGTGATTATAGAAGCAACTATTGTGATTACCATTTTTACTAAAGATGTAAGATTTATTCTTAAAGAGTGTTTTCTTCAAATATAAAGGATCTATTACAGTTAACTCCGTGAGTACCAAATGAATGCGCGAGGGTTATATATAACGAAGATCTAACAAACAATAGGATGTGTGACTTCCGCCCTACTTCCTGTTCCTTGTTTGGTTGTGGGCTTAGGGTAGATTCACACAAGTGATTACTTGTTTACTCTGGGTTTTATATATAACTTGTATCCATTTAGCACTCATAGAAAGGATTGTAGAGCCATTTTTACTTAACTTTCATCATATCAGAAGATATAGGATTTTCTGGAGGAACAGGCGAACTTTTCTAAAAAGAACTTTCAGCTTACTTTACATCACTAAAATACTTATGAACTCACCAGCTTAAATGCTGATCTACTCTTTCAAAATAACTTGTATTCTCAGGAAACCAGTAGACTGGTACGCGTACTGGGATTCAGAAGATGGAGCATAATAGCTTCATGTCTTGTTTGTTATTTACCTTGTAGTCTATGTTATGTGAACCACATACTTTGTAAACACTTTCTTTCTAATGAAATGGTTGTTTATTACTTTGATTACTATGATGCATGTCTTGTGATACTAAACATGACGTCCTCCGCCCCCGAACGTTTCCGCCGTTCCGGTTTAGGGGTGTGACAGATTGGTATCAGAGCATTGTTTATAGTGAACTAAGTATATCAACCGATAAAAGATATACAATTATAAATACAATGGGGCCTAAGTGCTCTGATTAATAATATATTTTAAGAATATAACGATACTTTATAAAAGTATACATACATGCTTATACATATATATACATACTAGAACAAGTATCACAAGAAGAACTGAACAGAAGTATTTAAAGGATGAACACCACAGTCAAACCTGGACAGTTATGTAATCATAACTGGGATCAATATAGCCTGGTCAACTATATTCATTTGAGATATGACCAACATGTTTTTGGGAGTGATGTGGTGTTGCAACAGCCTTAAAACTTACCAAGCTCTATTCAAGGGACTTCTGGATCAGAACAAAAAGTTAGAATATTATGGGAGTATTTTATGATACTATAAAACAAACGACAAGTTTAAAACATACCAAGTCAATTATGTTAAAGTACTATAGATGTATTTTAGGCACTATAAATAACTTTTGTGATAATTTAGAAGACCCTTACGGATAGGTCTATAATTTTGGAGTGTATACTTCCAAGGTTTTATATAATTGAGATTCTATAGACTTAGAATTTGTGATCTATGCTCCACTACCTGTTCCTTGTTTGGTTGTGGTTTTGGAGTAGGATCACTTATTTGAAGGTCTGTTTAATCTTAAATTATATACATTCCACAATTATAGGATGACCCAGTAAGGATCGCCCCATGATGTTACCCTTAATCTCATAGATTCCTTAGACACTTCCATTCTCGCACGACAAACCCGGATAGGTGTAACCACTCCATCATAGCAGTCAGTAGATGAGACAAGGAGAAACAAGGAGAGATTCCCAAGAAGTGATCAGCCAGAGAAACCAAAACGTCGTATGCGTCACACTAATTAATAATAATCTTGTTTAACTTAATAAGATAGTGGAGACACTGCTCACATTATGTGTTAGGATTATTTTCTTTCGTGCAACTGGTAACAGTTACTCAATTCATAGATATTCATTCGAGGATAGCCACTTCTGATTCATAAAGTTTATTTTGTATAGACTTCCTTTATGAATTGTTTCCAGAACCCTATGAAAGTCAGAACCAGATACACTCAGAACTAGGATAACCTTGTGTTTCAACTTTTGGCTTAGAAACCACTGCTATAGACTTATTCCGTCTCATCTTTGTATTATTTTAGCAAAGATGCCTCCTCGTAGATCAAACAAGCGCACTACTTCGATAACTCTAACTCAACCGTCACTACCTCCTCTACAGTTCGATCCTGCTGCTCTTCAAGCAGCAATATCCGCCGCAGTGGCAACTACTCTAGCTCACTTCAGCGAAAGTGGTACCTTCGGATCTGGTAGCGGTACCCACTAAACCAACCCCGGAGTTACTCACGGACACCCTAGGGAGTGTTCGTACAAGGACTTCATGAACTGCAAACCCAAATCCTTTAATGGAAATGGTGGAGTCATCACTCTAATGCGATGGTCCGAGAAAATAGATTCGGTCTCGCAATCTGTTGGTGCCCAGAAGGGAGCAAAGTGAAGTTTGCTGCCTGCACCTTCTCCGACAGAACCCTGACATGGCGGAATAGCCATGTTAAGTCACTGACCCTAACACTGGCTAACTCAATAGGTTGGGAGAACCTAAAAGAGATGATGCTGCAAGAATACTGCCCGAGGGGCGAAGTTCAAAAGCTGGAACAAGAACTGTGGGAGCACACTATGGTCGGATCAGACATAGTGACCTACACTGACAGGTTTAGCGACCTGGCAGCACTATGCCCCGGGATGGTTACCCCGGAGAGCAAGAAGATAGAAAGATACATCTGGGGTTTATCTGACCCGATTCAAGGAGATGTACTGTCTTCTAACCCAACTATATTTGATAGCGCCAAACGCCTGACCTAGCGACTAGTTGACCATGGAGTCCGCCATGGCCTGGTAGTCCCCGTTCCCGAGCCATCAAAGGGAGAGGACTATAAACAGAAGTCGGGGAACAAGAGGAAGAAGAAGCGAACAACACAGGAAACCCCGTAGGAGAAACAAACGAGTACTATGTACGCCACCACAACACCTGCTACTCCAGCACCTGCCAGTCGATATGTTGGAACTCTCCCGAAGTGTGGAAAGTGCAACTATCACCACACCGGAGTATGTTGGGAAATGTAGTGCCTGAACTACCACCGAAAGGGACACACAGTCCGTTTCTGCAGGGCACCGACTCAACCGATCTCCCAAGTCCCCGGAGTTGAAGAAAACCAAGCCTGCTATGGGTGTGGTGAGAATAGACACAATAGGAGGGACTGTCCGATAACAAAGAACTCAGGAGCGGATGGACGAATTCTGATGATCACCGCAGGAGAATCAACCCCGGAGTCGCCAGCGAGCAGCTGTACGTTTTCGAAATAAAATAAGAATTACTTTAAAAATTAATTTATATTTATATAAGATTAAAACTTGGGGAAAACACTTAAAAGTAATTATAATAACTCATTTATCGGAACAAGTCACAATATTCAAGAGAACTAAAAGATCCGTTCAGAGAAGCTATGATGGCTTAGTATGTACATCAGGGTTGTGCATAGCTAAGATTTTAAAGACTTAGAGTGAGTGATTCCGCCTTAATTCATGTTCCTTGTTTGCTTGTGGATTTGAGGCAGCGTTACTCAATCGACTGTCTAATTCATCTTAATTATTCATAACTTGTATATTCCAGGCGATCGTAGTGGTACCAAGGAGGATCGTAGTATAAAGTATCGACACTAGTTATCAAGGCACTTTGACAGTATGTACTCATTCATCGCGGTACGATACGTAGAAGTGTTAACATCAAGGAGAAAACAGAAAGCACTAGAAAGTATACACATAGTACATTGTCGAGCACACTAGGGGTACATCATCGTATAACAGACGTTTCTTTCAAATCGGCCAAACTTTTGTTCAGTAAAGAGTCTGTTGCTATCTTTCGTCATGAGTTGGCGTGGTCCTCATCATACTAAGTTCATATGTTTCTATCGCCTTGACCGTCAAATTCACGAAACCCTCGTCATTCGTAACGACAGTCCGACCCAGACTTCAGAATCGTCTACCTCGTATTCTAAACCCCGAAGTACTCGTGCGAAGAGTACCTTGCCCTCCGAAACCTTACCACCGTATAATCAGCAGACCTTCCCGAACTACCACTCGTCCAGCGGATCAAGTTCAAGCATCGAGGCTAAAAATGAATACAGCCCACCTATCACTAATAAGTGTATACACGAGGGTGGTATATAATTAAGATTATGCATATTTAGTATGTGTGTTTTCCGCCCTATCTCCTGTTCCTTGTTTGGTTGTGGACCTGGGGAAGAGTCGCACATCCGACCGTCTTACTAATATTAATTATATACGACTCGTATACACGAAGAAATGATAGATGGGCCAAGTATGAATCCTATCATGGACACTAGGGAAAAGTTGCCAGGTCTACGGGTGGGTATTCTGCAAATCAGAGGTAGCAGATTGCGTTTGGCCTCATAGTCAAGCTTCCCAAGGCAACAGACGAACACGATATCATTTTGAGTGACCATTGACGGATTAAATCCACACGCTCCTTGCAAATTGAAGAAAAGGGACACAATAGAAAAGCTGATGGAACGCATGTCCGAGGGATTAGTTAGACTGCTCGGTGTTCAAATGTTTGTTATCTCCATTCGAGATAATAAAATCACCTTCCGAGTTTGGCAGTCACTTCAGAAAATCCCTGAGGGCTAGGCTAGTCATGGGCATAGCCTACCACCCATGAAACGTCAGACGGAATAATAGGACGATCCAACCATTAGGGATTATGCAGAAAATGCATTTGATTGACCTTGGTAAAGCTTTGGATACCCAATTGCCACCTAGTTAAGTCCTTTACCATACTGGCATTTGGAGTTGCTCCGTTCGAAAACCTTCATTGGTCGCAAGCGCAAAACCTCTCTGCACTGGACTAAGGTAGGTGCCATGCAACTAGCTAGTTGCCAAATGTCAGACAACATATTCGCCGATCCAGAAACCATTCGAGGGAAACTGCCAAGCAGAATGTACGAATCCAAAAACGACCTAGAACTTCTAGAACCAACCAAGAAAGCTACGCCTTCCATAAGAGAGAAACCTTTGGAACTCCAGGATGATGATCACGTCAAATGGGTATTTCACCTTAGAAGGGCATCATGTGTTTTAGTTGCATGGAATGTTAAATCCAAGGTACTTAGGACCATGTGAGATTTTAAATAGAATTGGCCTAACAGCTTACAGGTCTCGTCTATCTAAGCAATCCAATGCATTTCATCCTATCCTCACATGTCTATAGAGCTTTGAAAAAGCGGTTGACCGTCGGAACTCTTATTATTCCACCCGATTAGATCGATGTAGGCGAAAGCCTCGTCTTGGTAAAGAAATCCGTAGAAATCCAGTTCAGTGAAGGAAACCCTTGGAAACCCTAGTCAGTGGAGCCCAAAGAACGAAAATGAAACCATACCTCGTGGCGAAAGCCTTCTAACGTATATTCTGAGGACTTGATTTCCCTAGAAATCGAGTGAATCGGATGAATCATGAGTATCCGTACCTTCCACCTCATCCATGAATATTGGTTAAACTCTAATTTCGGGACGAAAATCCATTTAACGGGGGGATGATGTGACAACCCAAAAATTTTTGCCTCGTAAGTCCAGCCATTCAATTCAACCGTGTGTCAGACTCATTTCAGCTATCAGTTAGCATTGTTTAGAGTCTGTTTAAGGGTTCTAAGCTCAGTACATTCAAGAATTGGGTTTAGGGATGTGTCAGCAAAAAATTTTCGCGTTGATTTACACACTTATACGATATCCCTAGTATCCTAGGAAGACATCGTAACCTTAACTCATTGTTTACAACAACTTAAGGTAATAACATATCTTACCGAGTTTGCACCAACAAAGGTACGATTACACGTACCAGAGTTAGCGAGCACGAGGTGATATTACATACTAATATATCTTACCGGGTTTGCACCAACAAAGGTACGATTGCACGTACCAGAGTTAGCAAGCACGAGGTGATATTACATACTAATATATCTTACCGGATTTGCACCAAAAAAGGTACGATTACACGTACCAGAGTTAGCAAGCACGAGGTGATATTACATACTAACATATCTTACCGGGTAGCACCAACAAAGGTACGATTACACGTACCAGAGTTAGAAAGCACGAGGTGATATTACAAACTATCAAGATGTAATCATTTACAAAGGGGACATTGGTAAAGTTCAGGACAATAATAAATAAAACACACAAAAATATACAAAACTCGCAATAGTGTCGACTGAGGCGTTAAGAGTACAGAATATCATTACTTCTAGTAGTCGTCCAAACAATAGAACATTGAGTAAACTAAACTAGAAACTTATCAGTAAAAGGTTTAATCCATTTAATAAAACCAGTATAACGTGAAGGATCTTAAGTGGTTAGTTCTATAATACCATAGTTTATACACAAGGGTTATATATCATTAATATCTGATAGGTAGTTGGATGTGTGATTTCTGCCTTACTTCGTGTTCCTTGTTTGGTTGTGGGCTTAGGGCAGATTCACACAATTAACTATCCGTTCGGTATTAGATTATATATAACTAGTGTAAACTAAGTGATTATAGAAGTAACTATTGTGATTGCCATTTTTACTAAAGAAGTAAGATTTATTCTTAAAGAATGTTTTCTTCAAATATAAAGGATCTATTACAGTTAACTCCGTGAGTACCAAATGAATGCGCCCGGGTTATATATAACGAAGATCTAACAAACCATGGGATGTGTGATTTCCGCCCTACTTCCTGTTCCTTTTTTGGTTGTGGGCTTAGGGCAGATTCACACAACTGATTATTTGTTTACTCTGGGTTTTATATATAACTTGTATCCATTTAGCACTCATAGAAAGGATTGTAGAGCCATTGTTACTTAACTTTCATCATTTCAGAAGATATAGGATCTTCTGGAGGAACATGCGAACTTTTCTAAAAAGAACTTTCAACTTACTTTACATCACTAAAATACTTATGAACTCACCAGCTTAAATGCTGATCTACTCTTTCAAAATAACTTGTATTCTTAGGAAACCAGTAGACAGGTACGCGCACTGGGATTCAGAAGATGGAGCATAATAGCTTCATGTCTTGTTTGTTATTTACCTTGTAGTCTATGTTATGTGAATCACATACTTTGTAAACACTTTCTTTCTAATGAAATGGTTGTTTATTACTTTGATTACTATGATGCATGTCTTGTGATACTAAACATGAGTCCTCCGCCCCTGAACGTTTCCGCCATTCCGGTTTGGGGGTTTGACAACAAGGTATATTCTTGGAATGTAAAATGTATAAAGATAGATAAAATGAATATTAAAAGTTTTATATCCTTATTCATATATGGACAATATATTGAAAGGGATCAAGATACAAAATTCCTTTGTAGGAATCTTGGTATTGTCACATGGCATTAAGTTTGATCCAACCTCAAAAGGATCTACCTTATAGGTTTGAACTAGCTGAAATGAGTCGATTTGATTACAAATGAATCCATCATTTATACCATATTATGCATAAGACCTGGTATATGATCATGCTATGAGCATATCATAACATGCCAATTAAATACATGGTTAAGTCACCGGATAACTATAGGAACATTCTAATAGTACTTTAGAAGCACTAAGGGAATGTATAGTTTAGAATATAATCTTCATGTAAAGAGCTACATAAGATTCTGATTTCCAAAAGAATGTATATACTTATGAATTATAATTGGATTATGAATTAATTGTGGGATAAAGAGTAAGATTAGTTGGATTGAGGTTGAAGCAAAACAAAATGACAGAATCTACAACAAAATAAGAATGCATTACTTTTGAAGTTGAAATCTAATATGATTGGATGAATGAGTTCATTGAAAAACTATGTTGATCTCAGCCATTCCGGGATCACATTGAAATCTTTGCGATTTTGAGAGTATACTTAATCGAGCTAAGAGAATCTATGTTACGAAATAACACCAATCATATAGTCCAATATATTTAACTATACCAAGAGTAAAGTCAAATATTGAGATGATAGTATTCGCAGAATTCACACAAATTAAGTTTAGTCGAACCCATTAATAAAGTCCTTCTTCTGAGCTAAGTATGAATGGTCACACTTCAACTATATGACTTTATTATTCTAGAAATGGGTTTTTGGTTTGGATTTAGTATTTGGATATTGGAACATTGTAACAACGACTATTATATAGTGTTTTGATATACTGGGATATGATCATAACATCAATACTTTTTGTGTTCAATATTTACATGTTTAATCCATAAATAATCTTATTATTCTAAGGTTTCATAGTCGGTTATAGTTGTGGTAGCAATTATGAAGTAAGACTAATATGAGTTGGATTAGTTGAATTTCACCAGATGAAGGTAGGCAATGGGTTGTAACCAAGTTTCGTAAGTACTTGTCAGAGAACTGGTATTAAACTGAACCGCATCAAGATCATCTCATGGATCGCTATCGTGAATGATACTTGATTAAAAGGTACTATATTTGTATTCTTAACACCTAAGATACATAGTGGGACTTACGTGTAGCGAGGACTGTGCTTAGATATGGTCAAACGTTGGTCCTTAACCGGGCAGTTATAAAATCCATTTTCAGGTATGGTATGAAATATGCAAGAGGATTATATAGTCAAGATGGGATTTGTTCCTCTTATGTCTTAAGAGTTAGACATCTAAGGTGCCTTACCAAAAGTTGAACACCATATGAGATTGATTGCGATCCATGTCTCATGTTTAACATGATGTCTGTGACAAAGGGATAAGTGATAAAATTACCTTATATACACCAATTGTAACCTGAATCTTTTTGGGAATCGGGCATTGATAGAATGACACAAAGTCATATTTTGTCATGGGCAGTGAAATGTTGCTAGACGTTTACCAATGTAACATGCTTCTAGCATGTTAATCTCTCCACTTTCTTCAAGACTTTGAGTCTTTCATACTTGCTTATGCTCTCTTTATGTTCTTATTTTGGTAGGAACATAAATCTTAAGAGATTAGGAGTTTTATACAAAAGAACTAGCATTCTACATCAAGTTGATTCATTGTTGGTGTCTCTTAAGTTCATCATTATTCATCAACTTCCAAGCCTCCGAAGAGGACCTAAGGAAATACAAAGGTTGTTATTTTGTCATCTCTTCTTTGGTTGATGTTTAAATCTTTGTATAACTTGCAACATGATCCTTGTTGGGATTAACTTTTTTATGTTATTCAAAATTATAAGTCTTCCATTACATAAATCTTTTGTTTTTGAAACTAATTTTTGAATATACCCATCAACGCAGATTTGTCAAGTTTTCAACAGTTTCTTGTATCATAAACTGAATCATGAAACTTTAAAGAAGAAAGTATGGTAAGAATGGGTTGGTGCGTGTGATAAACTATAGTACATAGTCTATCCATTGGCACAGACGATCAAACATTCATCAGTGTGTGGTATTTCACATTGAGTCGTCAAGTTCTTTAAAGAAGACTTGTAGGAAAGAAATATGATATCTCAATCACGCTGAGTTGAAATCAACATGAATCAGTGACAGTGAGTGACTCCTCAACATGAGATGGTTTAATCCTTGTATCATAGAGTAGAGTTGCAGATTAGAATTAACTTTCACATCTAATTCAAGAAACATAGTACATGAAAAAATTTGAAAGAAGAAAAGAATAAATGAAACAATCAAAGAGGATTTATATTTATACGGTGAGGACATGACAACTTAAATGTATGAGAAAACCTGCTCTGATACCCCTTGTAGGTTCGTTTGATCGGATACAAACAAGTTACAATGAAGAAAAAATATTATCACAAAGATGGTTTTCACTGAGAAAACTTTTCACCAAGAGCATAGATGCACAGAGCAGCACAAAGCAACACACAAAGCGATACTACAGTTAAACCTTATTACAAGAATACATAGAAAGATAATTACAAAAATCCTTATATTAATGAGATTGTATCTAACCTATAATATAGACTGATCCTAATCACAAAGATATCAAATTCGTCATCTAATAGCTAAAGTTACTATAACTACAAATGCAAGCTAAATTGTATAAAGGTTACACACTAACGTTGGTCTTCATAGGAACGCACTGACATTGGCGGTCAGTGTGTGATAGTGTCTGACCCATCAGATTATAAGGTTCGACCTTACAAAGGTCGTAGCTAATTTTATACATTCTCTTATTTAAAAGCAATGTCCTTTTTAGGTTGCCCTCATAACTAGAATTTATATATAATGATATTTGTAGGAAAAGGAAATGATTTATTAATTGTTAATTTAGTAGGGTTAATAAATTAATTAGAAATTGATTATAATTAATTTAGAATTAAATTGGAATTAATTTTGGGTCAATTGGAATTAATTAGAGTTACAAGGTGTCAACGTATCCCTCAGGGAGAACGTCAAAAAAGGAGCAGTCAAACTAACATCGGGATTGGCTTGGTCAGAACCCAGTCGGACCCAGTCCAGTGCCAAGGTCGGGCCTTCGCCAACATGAAGATCACTGGTGTGGCAGTTAAGGTGCAGAGTCGCGTCATAATCTCTTCTCCAAGGAATTACACCCTGGCAAACGTGGGACCAATCAGAGAGTTCCACTTGCCCTTCCGACGATAGCCACGATCTTCATAATAATTAAAATATTCCCCTCTAGCCAATGAGGGGACGAGGCAAAAGACGTGATGGGGGATCCTCCAGTATGGTTCTGCCACGTCGCACCTCACGAGGGAATGCTCAACAGAATCAGTTGACGGGCACACGCCTCTTAAACAGGTATAAAAGGATCCTTCTTCCTCACAAAGAAGGGGACATAACTCTTTTTCCTGTGATCTATCCTTACCTCTCTTAGACCTCATACTAACTTGGTTGTCGGAGCTTCGTCCCAGGAATTCCTCCCGGACGTCGACTAACGATCATCTCACTCTTTTTTACTGTGATATCAGGTGAAGAAACTGGCACGGATATCATCTACAATCCAAACTCAACCCTCTCCAACATATCACAACATTTGGCGCCATCAGGGCGTATCTCTCGAACAATACATCCACGAAGCAAACCCAGAAAGCAACGATGGTAGGCGACATCCCAGTGACATAAGGAACAACGGAGAGAAGTCCGTTGCGTCCAATGCAGTCACTAGATGGCGGGAAAACTTCCGTTCAGGAAGAACATGTTTCAAACCGCACACCGGTCTCACAAACACCACCCAGCTCTGTAGCTGAAACGGTGGAAACTTACATAGCTGGTCTATGGCGCCCAACAGCTAGCTCAACTCCACAAGTGGCAATCGTAACCACAACTCCACAAATCATCGCAATGCAACAAACAGAGATACCCATTTCGCAACAACAATCCTTCCCGCAGACTTCCGGCGCTGGAACCTGGATCCCTCACACTATTCCGCCGCAACCACAATATCCCCCGATGATCCACCCACACGCCATCATGGCAAGGTTACCTCATGCGCCGCTATTCGTACAACAACCGCCAATCTTCAACCAGCTTGTACAACAGACCCAAGGTTCAATCCCTGCACTATCTCTGCCGCAACTAACAAGTGTGCAGACCTCGACCAGTCAGGGATCCAACTCTTATGGATCCGGTGTTCAGTTCTCAGTAGCATCTGAATTCAACCCCCTCATGGCAGCCGCTCAACCGTTCAGCCCGTACACACAACGGTACATAGGAGAAATCTCATACATGGCTCCCCCGGCAGGGCAATACGCAATCCAACACTTTGGATTTCCACCAAACCTACCGCAATATCAAACGTACATCTCGCAGGCGGCCATGCATAACCAGATGTACGCGAGCCCCTACCAGATGCAACAACACATGGCTTATGGTGGTATGCCGTACTCATACATGGATAATCCCATGCGAAGCGTAAGCTCCAATTTCAGCCATGAACTCTTGCAGTATGAGATCCTGCACACTGCGATGATACCAAACATTCCAAAGTACGACGACACTACAGACCCAGATGACTATATCGACACCTATGAATGGACGATGACTTCTCTTAAGATGGACCGTCGCTTCACCTTCACATAGTTCCCCTGTACCTTAATAGGAAACGCAGGTAAGTGGTTCAAACCTCTAAGGCCGGGTAGTATCTCGAGTTTTGAGCAGCTGAAATACCATTTCCTCAACAACTTCATGCAATTGAGGAAAGGAAAAGGGGACGCCAACTCAGTGATGGCGTGCAAGCAAAAAGAAGGAGAATCGATCCGTGACTATTATGACCGATTCATGCTAGCCACCTTGAATGTCCCAGGACATGAAGAGTTCCTGGTGACAGGCGCCTTCGCCCAAGGTCTGCTTCCTGGGCCCCTATCGAGGAAGATGCAAAGAATAGTTCCTAGATCCAGGGACGAACTCAAGTTCTGTGTGGAAAAATACCTGCGACAAATCGAAGGGGATGAGCGAAAGGAAGCCAATCTCAAAGCTGTAGCTAACGCATATCTCAAACAGGAGGAAATGGTGTCCCGGCGGAGCACAACCCAATAAGAGAGGCAAGATGGAAACCAACAGAGACACAACCTCCATTCCAGACACATGTCACGGAGGTATAGACCATTCAACATGGATGATAGCAGGAGTGGTCATAACGATGTCCATGCAATCAATAAGACTCCAACAAAGGAGAACAAAGACAAGACCAAGTTCTGTGAGTATCATAAAAGCAAAACGCATGATACCAACGAGTGCACGATATTGAAGTTGGAGATCGATGAGAAACAACTAGTGGGGAACGTAGTCGACATAGCAAAGGACCTCCGGGAAAAATTTGATGAGGATAAGCACCAACTCAAAAACCAAAAGGATGGCAGAAAAGACCAAGACCGGCGGGCAAAGATACTCACCATTACCGCGCGCCACCCATGCAGCAATCACCAGAACCAGCATGTAGGCGCAGAGGTATATCATAAAAAAAAACTCAACATAGCATTTTCAATGAATGATCCCAGGCCAGAACACTGAGATCCAAATGACCCATTGCACATCATCGGCTTCACTAGCCGAAACCGTGTTCAACAAGTACACATCCATAACGGAAGTAGGGTCAACATGATCTACGAACACTGCCTCCGGTAGTTACCAATTGAATGGAAAAATCACCTCCGACCACCACGCCAGGGACCGCTAGTTGGGTTCACCGGTCACGACATCTGGCCAACAGGAACAGTCAAGCTCCCGTTTACATTGATCGGTCATAATGGGGCAACACAGATAACAAGGGTGCCGGAATTCTTGATTATTGATCGACCGACTGAACACAATATTTTACTAGGCTAACCAACACTTTTCCAGCTACAAGCAATTCCTTCTACTCTCCACGATATTCTCAAATTCAGTATGAGTTATGTGTCAACAACGGTACTAGCAACCAAGCCAGTTAACAGACGCATTACCCAGCGAGAAACAAAGCAACAAACCCAATCGCATCGAAGCGAAAGTTGCCAGAAGGTGGAAGATCCACAACGGAGAACTGCAGCAGCACGAGCGCTGACCCACGAGCCCTGGAAAAGACAAAGAGATGTATTCAACTGACTCACAACGTCTCTCCCACAGAAGGAGACAAGCATTGACCTAAGGATTAATTAGCAAGAGTATGAAGCGAAAATCGCAAGCCAGAAAAGTGCCTACTCGCAGGCGAGGGCACCAGCCTGGCCCACAGTCGACGGCCGAGCCATGCCCATCCAAAGAGCGATTCGAGATTCAAAGCACATTTTGGCCGATACAGAACATGAACCAAAATCTCGTGGAATGAAGGAGATAAGCACCAGGAGCACCAAAACTAGAGGAAGAGTGCCAATCATTCTACCACACAAGCCTTCCTATAGAAGAAAACCAACAAGCGCCTCTGATGCGCCAAACGACATCCCAAGCAATAGTGTGAAGCGTAAGGTTGATAGGCACGCAAGAAAGCGCGGGTGGTACTCTCACCAGGTGGTAGGGAGGTACTTCCCACGGTTGCATCTTGCACTGTGTCGAGAAGAAGGGAAAGTTCAAGCAACTCCAAAGTATGAACATCAAAATTCAGCTCTCTCACGGTGGGCACTGATGGTAGAAACGACAGGAAACCCCGGCCTATCAATAAGCACTTGCAGCAGATGAGGCAAAGAGACACAACCGCAATGAGGTAGACATAGCAGAGCACTCAATCAAAAAATAAAGCGGAGGCTTAGAAAAAGGAGTATGGTCAAACTCAGCACAAGATAACCATACTCCAGGTGCCGAAGCGAAGACCGGGCATACGCACTGACACTTAGACATTCAGGGTCTATTGTCTCATTTCTTTCTTTTTCTTTCTAGATATAATATAACTTACATATTGAAAGAGCTTTCCAGAATTCTGTTTAACCAATTGCAAAAACACAAAGTATAGAGGTTGTGCATATTTTCCAAGATGCAACAAAGGCTGATCACCTACGCTACTTGAGCAAAATCTATGCAAGGATGCAACCGTAGGTCTTAAAAGAGTCATAATATTTACCTATAATGTGCCAATAACATCTCAGAGCTGAGAATGTATAAATCCCAATTATTGACATGGAACAAGGGGTTCTGAAAGATTCATAACCTTTCCCCTGAAAATTGAACAATAAAAGGTCTTGAGGTGACAATCTCGGCCAATGTATTGGTAGCTAAACTATACAATAAAGTCAACAGCATTGACTAACATTTCATAGCTTAACATAATAAGCCTAATTAAACATACAAGTCAACGGAATATGGCTTAATAGTAGCAGCTATACGACGTCTAAAACACACCTTAGCCGATTAACGCAAACCCTAGAACAAGGGAGTGTGCAGAAAAGAATTATAGCAGAAACGTCGAATAGCCTGTCCTTAAAGATACCAAAGGACAATTCAAAATATGTGTATACATACACAAAAAAAGGGGAAGAGAACACTTCCATGCCAAATACAAATCAAAATGCACTGTTTATGGTTATTAACAACCAGTGTTTTTTACTATACACATAAAGGAAACTACATTACAGAACGAACAAAATGGCCAAACACAAATCAGCCCTCGGAGTCTGAGGAAGAACCTCCCGGACTCGGCCTGCGACAAAACTGGTGGAAGCCGTCATAATCTAGCTTCCCCAAGCGAAATAGGCCCGAGAAATCCGTCTCAGCAAGGGACGATAAAGCAACATCCACCCCTTCAACACTTCTCGCGACATGACCAGGATCTGGAACTTCAGGTTCACCGGCACTTGCGGAACAACCACTTAGTTGCTACCTCTTTTTAAACACAAGGACATCACATGCCTCACAAACACCCTGGATCCCTTTGGCAAATTCCGTGCTCTCGATAACTTTATCAATTACGCGAACCACCCCCTTATCCAGCAGCCATTGCAAACCACCTCGAGCGACAACACCATCAACACGAACACGGGCCAGTTGACGTTGTACCTGGACAAAATCACTTGCTAGCACACCTTTCTCTCGAGTAAAAGAAATCACTTGGCTTTCGAGTCGCTCTGTTTGGTCGTCCAAAGTGGCCACATGATCGTCCAAAGCGGCCTTCTCGAAGGCCACAATACAGTTCTGCTCAGAAAGGAGTTGGCGCTCAGTCTCTATATCATGGATTTCCTCCCTCATGCTTGCCATGGAACCTTACAATGCTTTCAACTACTTCTCATTCATGTCAGCGCGGCAACCGCGGTCGGCAGCAACAACCATAAGGCATAAAGTCAGAGCCGCGTCATAACAAAGGTCATCGGCCATACGAGCGCTTGACTGACCCGCAAGAGAACTCATTATAGCCGAGGGGATGAGCATAACTACTCCACTCCTGGGCGGCGGTGTCTTCCGATAGTAAGGAATCCCTAGTAATCGCCCAGCCCGGAGCATAGGCCCCGAAAGACAAGGAGTGAGACGAAGTTCCTATTTCATCAATCGAGGAAGGCTTCTCAGGCTGGAAAGAACCTCCAGGTGAGCCCAGCGCACCCCCAAACACAAAACCGAAATCAAGATCAACAAAGAGTGAACCTGTAAACGGCAAAGGTGACGCCTCTGTAGAACAAGGCACCACCACTATCTCTTTCTACTCAAGCACATAAAACTTACCACCAAAAACACCCACGATACCACCAAGAAGCCTGGATGGACTCTGTCACGATGTGAGGGCATGACCATCACGACGTGATAACGGTTTCGATCGCGTGCTGAGTTGTTTGAATATGGACTCTTTGGATCGGGGATGAGTTGTTAGTCACGATGTGACCATGGGCTGGTCACGATGTGAGTATCGGCTGTTGGTGATGTTGACTGTTGACTTTGACTTTGACCGTTGACTTTTGGTCAAATTTCTAGTTTTAGAAGGTAGACTAAGGGTTTAACTTGAATAATTTGTTTGGAAGTGTGTAACACCCATTCATTGGATGTTAGAGTCATTAGATATTGATTATGTAGACAAGGTGAGTCTTCTGACTATATTATGTAGGATGCTAGCCGTCTTTGTGACTCTTGCATTGGGTACTGGGATAAGCCCATTTGTATGCTAGGCTGGGCCCATTTGTATGTTGGGCTGGGACTGCTTATATGCTAGGTGGGGCCCGTTTGTATGCTAGACAGGGCCCGTTATGATGGGCGGGGCCCAAAGTTGTGTATGGTATGTGGTATTTTAGGGAACTCACTTAGCTTTGTGCTTACGGTTTTGTGGTTTAATTGGTGTTGGATCAATTGGTTGTATGGATTGATGTTTTAAAAGTGAAAATTTTATTAGTACTTTTTGGGACATTAAAGGTTGGTATCAGAGCCTTTGTTTGAGGGATTCAGGCACACTTTCGGGTGTGTCTGAACTCAAACTGAGGAATTCATAATCTTTTCTACAGAAAATAAATTTTCTAAAAAGATTTTTACAAAGAAAAGGTGTGATGTGTGCAATCAGTCGAGCTCAAGTAAGTGATTCATAGAATAGCCACACATGTTGATATGTTATATGTGTTCTAGAATGTTTTTCATGCTAGAAGTTAGACTAAGGATCTGTTTAGGGTTGCATGCTAGAATTCCTATTAGGAGTGATGGCTATTAGGAAATATGTCTTTTAATGTATGTGTCTTATAGGGTTTTACTGCTTGAATGTTCCTTGCTTTGTGCTTTATAGGGCTCATATTGGTGTGGGTTAACTATTAGATGAATACGTTAAATTATGTGTTGTAAAGGTTAAATAACTTTATGCATCTCTTGTCTGAGTCCAATCGTTGTAGCATTGGGTCTTTTAGTCAAAAGATTATTTAAGTTTTGTTGGATGTAATTTCATTCATTAAGTAGTTAAATGACATTAGTAGGAGTCTTTCAGCAGCTGATGGCAAGGTAAGGTGGGGAATGCTAAGAGAACCTACGAAGTTCTTTAGTGCGAATGGTGTGCTGCTTAGCAGATTTTGGGAGTATTTTTATAAGGAGCTGACTTAGAGGATTCAGGATGATTCTTAAGGAAAGTATAGAGAGGTGTGGAAGGTTGTATTTGGCTCATACTACTAATAGCACAAAATCCGTACTCGACTCAAGGAAAGTAACAAGGATTCTAAGAAGCCTATAGAATAAGGATTCATTGGAGTATGTTTTGATCATTTGTATTGTTCCTTTTTCAGCATGGTGATGAGCATTAGAGGATGAGGTTTTGGTTCAGCTTTAGGCTTTTTTGCTAAGCCGATTTATGAGAGGATACGTGAGTTTGTTACGTATGAGATCACTCTCAGTATTTTGGATGCGACTCCTGTGATGTTTGGTGCTATCAAGGAAGGGATCATGGAGCTGCTTGATGAGAGACTTGGGGATTTTCATCTAGAGATTACAGCATGTCATGTCGGGGCTCAGACTCTCTCTTTTCGGAGTTCAAGGCTTGTGGTGCCCAAGAGTTTTTCATGAAAAAGGACCTTATTGCTAGTAGACAATGGATTGCTAACATAGAGAATACTCAGTGGATTAGTTTCTGACCTAAGGGATCAAATGTGGTATTTTAATATTGCCTTCTAAGGATGGAGACCGCAACTGCTGGGAGGAGGTTGGTCACTATTTTGGAGTTGAGGTCGTGGCGGCCATGTCTTGGACTAATTTTGTGACAAGATTCAGGGCTGAGTTCGCACTCACTATAGAGGTGCAACATTTGGCGAGGGAGTTTAAGGACCTTTGCTAGACTATAGAGACTGTGGCAGAAATCACCGTTAAGTTCAGGGAGAGAGGCTTTCTTGTTCTGTAGTATGCTGCTGATGAGGAGATGAGAAGACGAGGTACCAAAAAATGCTCAGAAATGACATTCAGAAGTTTGTGAGAATGTCGGGCTGCAAGAACCTGGAAGACATGATTGTTAGAGCACGGGAACGGGAGATTGAGTTAGAGCTTCATACGAAGTGCAAGCCAGAGTAGGTACTGATAGTGGTGGGCTAGGAAAAGAGACCTAGGACTATCGATTCACAATCGAGGGTCCATCAGGGCCGAGGTCATTGTACTAAGTGTGGGAGGTCTTGTAAGGGGAGTTGCAGTGATAAGGGGGGGACATGCTTCAATTGTGGCCAGACTGGTCATTTCAGCAGGGATTGTCCTCAGGGATTGAGTCTGATTTGTGGAACGGTGATTGACGTGTGGAACGGTGAGGGCACCTACTCCAGCTACACTGAGGATTACTCATGACCACGTGGGCAGGGTGGAGGCTCCAGTGGCGAGGAGCCGATCATTTTACTTGCCGGCCAAGGAGGCCCAGCTTCCGCCAGATGTTGTTGCCGGTACGTATTGTATTCATTTCCTTCTTTATTTTATTATTTATGATTATGTGATTACGTGTAAGTGACGTATTATTCGAGGTGTTAAGTCTCCACCTAAGGCTCAGGGTTTATTTACGATTGTCTAGTTATTACCAAGTGTGGTGTTGTTATATGCCATTCTGCATACCGAGATCCATGTTTAGAGGATATTTAGATGAGCCGGTTTTAGACTTCGACGTCGTAGATGTTGGCTAATGATTGATTGAGCCCTATTTGGGGGAGGACTGGGTGTTCTGCTTGGAGGATCAGCTGCCACATTGATATTTATGGTTTTAGTGCAATGAATCCGAGGAAGTTGTAGTGGAAGTGCATTAGATTTTTTTAGATTCGAGATTAGTCAACATCATTCATGGTTGCGAGTTAATAAATTATTGGTCAGACCGTGAGTGTAGGGTCAGTTGCTGTTAGGATCATGCCTTCACGAATGTGTGTGTGGTCCTAGCATCGGAAGCTGTTAGGCGAAGATATCATTGTGACCAGTTGTTCATTTCTATAACACCGAATATTAGGTTAGAAGATGCTTGAGTCACTCAGGTTGGATGTTCGTTGAAGGGTTGGTTATCCTGTTGTACCGAACGCTATCTCTGGTAGAGAAAGAGTTGTCGTTGATTTATCAACCAACTTCAGGGCCTAATTGATGCACTTTCAGATGGAAATTGTTCAACAATAATTGGAGCTCGAATGTTGCATCAACATTGATCAAGGGACGCATCGGATTCTATAATGCTAAGTAATGTCAGTTGTAGATGTAAGATTAAAAGTCGTGAGATTCACGTTGGATTGAAAAATTAAATTGTTATACTATTGTCAAGGTGTAGCTGAATCCAAGTGGGGGAAATCGTTTTGGATTAATGGGAATATTTCTAAGTGCATGTCAACTTGGAGTTTCATATCTAAGTGCAAGAGGAGAGCTAGTTCTGGTTGTGGGTTGAGTCGAAGCTTATGCCAGGAATAATGTTCATTGGTAAGTTGTAATCAGGGGAGAGAATGTTGAGGAATCAAGTTGTCTTGTCTGAAGATATGAAGCATCGACAACTACATATTATGGGTTCTTGTCTAGGTTCAGGTTGAGGGTTGTATGGAAACGTCTCCACCTGTTTTTGGTCTAAGTAAGGCTTTAGGGTCGAAGCGCGGCCCAAATTTTTGATTGGTTCAAGCAAGATAGGGTTCTAGCTCGTGCTTATTTTGGTTGGAAAATTCTTGGATTGTTGGCAAAACCATGGGGTGGGACCATGGCAATCTTCGGAGTGTTGTAGTACTACAAAATAGTTGTAGCATCCATTTGGATGATTTAGGCTAAAACGATGGTGATGGTAAGACTGTGGGAGGATTACAACATTAGCTTGGGTTGAGCTGGACCCATTATTGTTGTTTTGCCGCTCTGTGTTAAGGCATGAGGTCTATTAGAGTTGTGGTGATGTTTAGGTTTGTATAACTCTTGATTGTGGGCGAAGCCCGTATGGTTATGTTAGCTTGGGTGACACCCGTGGGAGAGGCCCATCTGGTTATGTTATCTTGAGTGAGCGGACCATTCAGACGTTCGAGGTTATGCTCAGGGCATGTGTTGTTGGTTGTGAGTCTCCAGTCTAGTATTGGAATGATGGGAAGATCAGTATCTTTTATGATCTTCTCATTCTAGTGAATTAGATGATGTCACGGCGTATCTTGAACCAGTGAGTGTATGAATCATGTCGGTTGGACCCGGTAGTCATATGTTTGAGACTATTTGGTCTCAGATAGTTAGTTTTTGGCATGGCTGGGTGTTAGAACATTTTGGTGGTTGGGAGGCTTTCTGACCAGCTGGGTGGATAATGGAGATAGAAAATTTTGTTTTGGAGGGAAGAACTAGTTGTACAGCAGAGGGCACTTGTTGAATGTATGTATTTGTGGACCCCCTCCCCCCATTTTCTTGAGTGACGTTTAGTAGGAGTCTGGTTACCAATGTTGAATATTGATCTTTAAACTTCAGACCTAGAAGTTCGTGGTAAATTTATTGAAGGATTTGCTTGGTGGTTGTACACTTGGGTTGGCATGGCATTTTGGATGCAATGTGAGATTCTTTCATTGACCGATATTATGCTCACGAAAGCAGTGGGCTAATGTTGACTTTGCAGAAAGTCAAGTGTGTATACGGTGTCTTTTGGGTATGAATTTGTATTGAAATTTGTTGAAATCCATGATCGGGATGTTCTGAGAATTTATTTTGCGTGTTTTGGTAGTGATCCTAGTCAGGGACTAGGGGTAAGTATGTCAAGGGGATGATCCTCGGTTTTAGGACATGGTTTCTATAGTTAGATTGATAGGTTCCCGAGTTGCGAAGTATATTGTCTGAGCCATGATAACGGTTAAGCTAGGATAGCCTTTGTCAGCTGGACTCTTGGTTGGAGTCTTGAGGTGCGACCGTGTGTGGCGTAGTCAGGATCAGCAATCAGTTTGGGATTCTGTATTCTAGTGTATTAGAGGGTCAGCGTGGAACTAGGGAGATAGATCGCATATGCGTACTTTTGCTCAGCAAGACGTAATGCATGTTTTTGGGGTAGCATCAATGGTTGGGGCTCATGTTGGGAGCCGCCTTCGTATTTGAGGGCAAGGTTGTCGGCAACGGCGAATAGTCAAGGATCTTGTTTCTCAGTTATTAGTGAGATAATGAAGGGTCAGAGGGGTTTGGTCGGTTCAGGTTGCGGATTAGAGTCATTATGAGTGCAGCTTGAATATTTCTGTTTGTGTGGAAGTCAGGCATGGCTTAAGTTTTCAAATTATGGGCATAGTAGTCAGACCTTCTCCTTGTTGGATGGTAACGCACAAGAATGTCCGTTCCTTCGGAGACGCGTGATTTCTGCTAATATTCGGTCATGTAGTAGTATCGAAAGGTGGTCATCTGATTAAGGTGATTTCTCAGTTACGTTTTTGATTCAGGTAGTTCAGATAAGGTCGGATGGTGTAGTAGAGTAAGTTGCAAGGAATGATTTTGAGGACGAAGTCGAGCTTAAGTGGGGGAGATTTGTAACACCCGTCTTCCAAAATGGATCAGCGTAGGGAATAAAGGAGTCAAAGGAATGGTTTTTTGGAAAAACTATGTGTCACGACGTGACCATAGGGAAGTCACGATGTGACGTGTCCAGGATAAGAACACGTATCCGGAAAGATGTCACGACGTAAGATGAGCATGGTCATGATGTGACTATGGCTACAGCCCAAGCCCATGATCTTTTTGGGTTTCCTTCATATTTAAACCCATAATCTTGGATTTATGGCTTCATTTATAGTCTCCATCACCCTATAGAACCTTGAAGAAAACCCTAATACCCTCATCTTCATTTGTGAACTTATTCTTGGTGTTTTGGTGCTCTTGGAAGGAAAAAAGAAGTGCTTGCCGTGTTGAGATTCTCTTAGCAAGCTTGGAGTGTGTATTTAAGCCATTTTTGGACCATTGTAAGTGTTCAAGATCCAAACTTTAGGTTGTTAGCTTCTAGATCAAGGCTTCTTGTCCCTTTTTCTTCATGTTGTGGGAGTTTGTATGGAAGAATTCCATAAAGTTTGCATGTTTATGGGTCCTTGAGGTCACTTTAGGGTTGTCTTTGTTGGATCTGAAGTTTAGCTAAGTTATGAAGACATTCATGTGATTTTTGGTTCCATTTCTGCATCATTTTGACCTAGTATGAGATCAAGACATGTGTTGGACATGTATGTCTACAAGGCATCCCTTTTTAATTTCTTTTTGGATTAAGAAGGTCCTTTGGAATGTTGGAATGGATGGCTTAATGGATTAGGGGCATAAAGCATTATGTTGTCCAAATTTGCTGTAATCACGACATGAACATATGTGGGTCAAGACGTGACAATGAGTTTTCCCAATTATTTTGGATGGACTTTGTCATGATGTGAAGGGATGGCGATCACTACGTGACAATGGTATTGATCGCGGTTGAGTTGTTTGAATACAGATTCTTTGGATCAGGGTTGAGTTGTTAGTCACGACGTGACCATGGGTTGGTCGCGACGTGAGTATCGGTTGTTGGTGATGTTGATTGTTGACTTGACTTTGACGGTTGGATTTTGGCATGGATTGACTTTTGGTGAAATTTCTAGTTTTAGAAGGTAGACTAAGGGATTACCTGGAATGGTTTTTTATGAGGTGTGTAGCACCTGTTCCTTGGCCGTGAGTGTTGTTAGTTGTTGAATACGTCAGCAAGGTGACTCTTCTCACTATACTGTGTAGGATGTTATCTGTCTGTGTGACTCTTGCATTGTGTGCTAGGCTGGGCCCATTAGTATGTTGGTATCGGCCCGTTTGTATGTTGGGCGGGGCCCGTTATGATGGGCGGTGCCAGATATGTGGGCGGGGATCGATGTTACGTACAGTATTTGGTATTTTAGGGAACTCATTAAGCTTTGTGCTTATGGTTTTGTGGTTTAAACCTTTTCAGGTACTTCTAGTTCCAATGGGAATATCCCAGCTTGACTGCATAGCATCCTGTGATGGATTTTCCACACTAATTATTATTGTTTTACTTTGATGATTGAAAGATACCTTTTACTTTGATTGGTTTTTGGAACAATTGGTTACATGGATTGATGGTTTAAAAATGAAAATTTAACTGGTATTTTTGGTACGTTAGAATTTCTAGAATTTCCATGCAACTATATAAAGGGTTCTAACCCTTCTATTTTCTGCCTACACTTGTGACCAAGAGAATTCCAAAAATCCTCTCTCCCTCCTCTTGTAACATCCTGGATTTCAGGCATTTTCAAATCCTTCCCTTGGTTTTTAATTATGTCTTTTTGGTCCTTGGATTTGGTTGGAATTAGCCCTAAGAAGCCCTAGTGGCAAAATGGTAAATTTTGGGGCAGGAGGTGTACGCTGAGCTTACATGTGAGTACGATAAGCGTACTAGGGCATGCCCTAGTATGTTGGGCGTACACATATGTACGCTGGGCGTACAAGTGTCCGGGTGAAACCCTAAATTTTAGGGTTTGAGGAGTATTTAAACATCATTATAGACCACTTGCCCTTATCTTTTCAGCCTCCAAGTCCTAGAGTTGTTTATGCAAAACCCTAGCCCCCTTGAGTGAGAGTGAGAGCTCTAAAGTATATTCTTGGTGATTTAGAGACAAAGGAAGTGCATCAAGAAGGTTGGAAACTTGAAGCAAGGTTTGGATCTGGGAGTTTGGCTTCCTTCTCCATCATCTAAAGGTATAAAGTTCATATCTTTATGGTTTAATTGATAGATCTCTTGTTGGGCTCTTTTTATGCTTCTTTTTGGTCCCAAATGCTCCATCTTGAGCATGGCATGTTCAGGATGTTTTGAGTCATCCTTTCAGACCCTTGGAGGGGTCTTTAATCATAAAAATGAGGTCCCAATAGGTAGAAGTGTCCCATACATTTGGTAGAAGGGTCTTAATGGATTAAGACCTTGTATTAAGAACTTTTGGACGTGTAAAGTCATAAAGTTGGAGACTTTATGACTCTATGGTGCATTTGGACCATGGATCTGATGTTTGGGCTTAAGTACTTAAGCCATTAAGCACAAAATGGGACTTTTGGATCTGCGAGGGTACGCGCCTCGAAAGGAGGAGTACGCCCCGCATACTCGGTCAGCCACACCGTTATGGGTCAATGCTAGGCTCGGTGTACGCCCTGCGTACCGAATGAGTACGACCCACGTATGCCTTCTGTTGGATTTTAGAGTTTGGGCTTCGAGTTTCGGGCCACCTTTTGGGCTTGAATGCTTGGGCCCTTATTGATCTACTTGAATATGAGTGTTTTGGGCCAAGTCAAGAGTTAGACCTTAGGATAAGGCCCAATAGGAAGTTTGGGCCCAATTTGGAAAACTGGGCCAATGATGGGCCCTGTATAATTTTGGGCTTTTGGATCAAGAATTGGGCTTGGGTCTTAGCCCAATTATGGATTGGGTAAAGTGGCCATTTACCTTAAGTTTGGGTCATTAGTCGAGGATGGTAATTCAATTGTTAACTGGATGTTTATTTGTTGTGATAGTTCGGGATTTTAGTGGGCCAGCAGCTGGAGGTTTTCTGTGCAATTCATCATTGTGAGGTGAGTGTTCCTCACTGTACTTTTGGGTTGAAGGACCCAAAGGTGGCCCCTTTGGATGGTTATCCTTGTTATTGCATGATTGTGCATTATAGTGATATGTTAGATCTGTATCCTGGTAGATAGGATGATGTTATGCTTAGTGATCTGTAAGATCTGTCTATTTGTTATTGGCTGGTTAACTGCATGATTATCTGTTATATATATATATATATATATATATATATATATATATATATATATATATATATATATATATATATATATATATATATATATGTGTGTGTGTGTGTGTGTGTGTGTGTATGCGTGTGTGTCGACACGGGGTATGAGTGGTTGAGTTGAGGCGGACCCGCTTTGTGCTGAAGGCCATCAGACCTAGGGCATCCCGGATAGACTGAAAGCTAGTGGGGCGTACCAGTCAGGCCGAAGGCCTGGAGAACGTTCCAGATAGGCTAAAGGCCCGAAGTGGCGTACCAGTCATGCTGAAGGTTCTGTGAGCATACCAGATAGACTGTAGGCCGGTGGGGCGTTCCAGTCAGATTGAAGGCTCTGTATGCATGCTGTTTATTGTATTATTCTGGTTTGGTGTTGTGTTGGTACTTTAGGGGAAAACTCACTAAGCTTTGGGCTTACAGTTTTGGATTATGCTTCAGGTACCTCAGAGGATCACGGAAAGGCGAATGAGTAATCGTGCACCTCCTCATGTTATGTTTTTTGTGATTTTGGAAATAACTCTGATCATGAACATGTTTTGAAAACTACGATATAAACAATTATGATTTTGGTTGGTTTGAAAAAGTTTAAATTTTTTTGGAATTTTATGAATGTTACACCTCTCTCTTCAATTGTCTTCTAGTTTCTAGGGTTCGGGTGTGAGCCATTATATGCATCATAGTTTTGGTGCTAAGTTTTTTGAAATTATACAAGGGAATTAAGGTTATTGTTTGTTATAACAATATCAAAGGTATCTAACCCCAACTAGCAACTTTCGTTTATAACATAGGGTTTTATAGTTTCATAGAATGTTGCTATTAATGTGTAAAGACCTAGATCCATTAGGTTGCATGTACCCTTAAGTGTTTAAGTTATTTTTCCACATGTACATAGAACTTGTAACCTATAAATTCCATGTGTGGTATTAGAGCCATGTCTTAAAATGAAAAGTGCATAATAGATGAAACTCAAAAAAAAATAAAAAATAAAAATAAATGGTAAGGCACGTCATGCTTTTTGAGAATTTCACTTTTTGGTGTTTTGCTTGACTAATTTGATTGTAGGGTTTATTTTGGTCATTATATGATGTTTTAATTGTTAAAATCTGATTTCAATAATGTTGGGTGAATCAAAAGATATAAAATTAGATCCATATTGATTAAATAATTTAATTAAGTGGTTAATTAAAAGATAAAAATAAATCATAAAAAGGGTTTAAAGGATTGATTAAATAACAGTTAATTCGGATAATTAAATTTAAACCTTGAAATTTTGAATTATTGAAAATACACTCTATATATATATATATATATATATATATATATATATATATATATATATATATATATATATATATATATATATATATATGACTTTAATACTATACGTATAACTAAGTCAGTCAATTCAATAGTAGGCATCGTTCATGAAGCCGCACTCTAAGAGAGGTATAAGGGAACGCCTATATATATATATATGACTTTAATACTATACGTATAACTAAGTCAGTCAATTCAATAGTAGGCATCGTTCACGAAGCCGCACTCTAAGAGAGGTATAAGGGAACGCCTATAAAATGAATGTTCAGTGAGTGTCCTTTTCACCCACCATTTCTTTGTATAGTAGAGGGTCGTTAGCCGAATGGTATTGATAGGAAATAAATAATATTATAAGTATAATAAATAAAGTAATAGAACCTTTACATAATCTGAATCTAGTTACTTTTAAAAAAAATGTGAAATGGATGCTGATCCATGAAAACGTGCATCGTTTCTTTATGAGTCATTAGGGGAGCGTGTGTGGTTAATGGACACATTAATTTGGGACTAGAAATATGAAATTGTGGCACAACTCGAAAATCAAATTGTTGATGGAGCGAGCATGGTTAACCGACACATGAATGTGATATTAAAATGACCTCGAGTGTGTTATGCTGGTTTGCATGGTGATTCACATCTTGTTTGTGATCATCCTAGTAACAAATAGAATAGAATAATCAGAGATTAAACATGTTTTTGATAAGATTCAATGAATCTCAAAAGATCTAGGAATTTCATACTAGAATGAAATTGGTAATGTGCCTTACCTACCTTAATAAATTCTGAATTAGATTACGACATCCATCTTCTCATTTCGAATTGCATTTTGGATCCTAGTGTTGAATATTAATTTGGGTTAAAATATTAAGGATTAATCAACAAACTAAAATTTCTCTTTTACTATAGATGGCTAGAGATGGTGATGCTTCTGTTACTCAAAATTCTACTCCAATTTCAAACTTCATTCTCTTATCGATTCTGTTTAAAGGAAAAGCTCACTGGTCCAAACTAAATGGACTGGATGCGCAAGTTGAAGATGATTATTTGTTATGAGAACAAGGAATATTTTCTCGATATCCGTATTCCCAAGATCAATGAATTGACTGCTACTCCTGAAGAACTAGCTCTTCATAAAAAAACATGTTGATGATGCCACCAAGTTCGTTTGCATCATGATTGCAACTATGGTACCAGGCCTAAAAAGTCCTATAAGTACTACTGGTCATACACAATGAACTTGGCTCTTGTTAAAATGTTCCACAACAAGGGAAGACAAGAACAATATGAAGTCATCAAGTCCTTAACGAGATGTAAGCTCAAGGAAGGATATTATGTATGTGCACATGTACAAAAGATGCCGAGGCATGTGGAAAGTCTGGAGAAACTTAATACTCGATAAGGAGTAGGCCATTAACATGGTCCAAAAGTCTTTACCTACTAGTTCTGATCAGTTCATCTTGACCTATTCCCTGAACAACGCAAAAATGACATTGATTCAACTCCATAAGTTGTTTCAAATTGCTGTGGTGTGCATGAAAAAGTCTCATATCCCTACTAGAACAGCCGATCTTGTCCTGGCTGTCAATCATCGCAAAGGAAAGAAAAAGAAGGAAAATGACCAACCCAATTGGAAAGGGAAAGCCCATGTTGTAGCGTCTAGTAGTAGGTCAAAGGGAAAATCCAACTTTGATGTTCCAGTTGTCATTGATCCTAAAGATGCCACTTGCTCTCATTGTGGCGAAATGGGCATTGGAAAAGATGTTGGCCAAAATACCTGCAAGACTATAAATAAGGAAAGATCAAGCCATATGGTTCTTCATCATTTATGTAGACTATCCATATAAATAACACATAAGGTGCTACTACTTGGCCCTTTAATACGAGATGTGGTTTTTACAATGGCACTGATATGCATGGTTTAAAAAGAAGTGAGGATGTCGAGTATGGAAGATTGAACCTGATCATGGAGAATAGTCATTCATTGCTAGTTACCAAGATTAGAACTTATGTACTTTTGTTTGATAGTGATGTTAGGGTTGATTTATTAAATTGTTGTTATTCTTCTGATATGACTAGCAACATAATTTCATTTCCTGCTTTGTTTGGACTAGGATATTTATATTCCTTTGGACTAGGATATTTATATTCCTTTGAAAATGAAAATTTTCTTTTGAAAAATTAGGTTGTTACAAGTTGGTATCAGAGCCTTGGTTTGAGGGATTTGGGCACACTCTCGGGTGTGTCAGGACTCAAACTAAGGAAATGGTAAAATTGGTTTCAAAAATAAAAGTTAAAAACTTTTGAGACTGGAAACGGGGAGAGTGCAAAGCGCATGATCATCCGAGCCAAGTAAGTAGTTCCCCAATATGCTAGCCATGTTATAGTGATATTTGAGCTATGATAATCGTATGGATCTTATTGTGTGGATGCTTTTAAAATTGTATACGGTTAGGAGCTTATAGCCTTAGAATGATTGATTTGGCCTTATTTCTTGTTCCTCGTTTGGTTGTGGTCCTAGGGTAGAATCTATTATTTGAAAGTCTATTTGATCCTTTTATGTGTATAAATTGCATGCATAAAGGCAACCTGTTATGAATTGTTTGATTGATGTGGGTAGAACAAATCTTAAGATAGCCTGGGATTTGGGTTATGTGGTAGTCTGTGGGATATGATTTATTTTCGGACGAATTGAAGTTATCAGGTAGAGCTTAGGGGAAGGTACAGGTAGGTGTGGAAGGTAGTATTGGGCCCGTACTACTGAAAGCACATGACCTGTACCCGAACCAATGTTAGATCTGACAGCTCTAAGGAGAACCGGTGTGGGAAGATCCCCTATATAGATATCCTGATCGTTATGATTTATGACATTTCAGTTCATCATGGCGGTGACACGATTTGGAGCAGGGGGATCATGATCAGGATCTGGATCCGGGTCGGGCAGCGGTACTGATCCCATTGATGAGAGGCTGGGCGAGCTCATTGCAGCCGAGGTGACGAAGGGAATCCTTGACGCTACCCCAGTGATCTTTAGGACGGTCAAGGAGGGCATGATGATTTATGACATTTCAGTTCAACATGGCGGTGACACGATTTGGATCAGGGGGATCAGGATCAGGATCTGGATCCGGATCGGGCAGCGGTACTGAGCCCATTGATGAGAGGCTGCGCGAGCTCATTGCAGCCGAGGTGACAAAGGGAATCCTTGACGCAACCCCAACGATCTTTAGGACGGTCAAGGAGGGCATGCTGGACATTATGGAGGAGAGGCTCAGGTCATTCATAGCCGAGATTGTTGCGGCCCAGGTCGGGGCCCGAACTCCCTCATTCCGGGAGTTCAAGGCGTGCATAGCGCTGGAGTTTTTAGGGGTAAGGGACCCTATTGTTAGCCGACGCTGGGTGGCGGATATCAATAACACCCAACACACGAGTTCTTGCCCGGATGCGGCAAAGGTGGGTTTCGCTTCTTGTATGCTAAGAGACAGAGCCTGAGACTGGTGGGGCGAGGTGACTAGTCAGGTGGGAGCAGCCGGTGTGGCTGAGATGACATGGCCCGAGTTTGTTCGGCGACTTGATTTGCAGTTTTCACCTGCTATTGAGGTGCATCGGTTGCTGAGGGAGTTCCAAGAGCTCTAGCAAACCACCGAGACTGTGGCGGAGATCACCGCCAAGTTTCGGGAGCGAGCATTGTTGATCCCATGGTATGCTAGCGATGAGGACATGCGGAGGACGAGATATCATTCCATGGTGAGGGATGATATCCGCGAATTTGTGAGCTTTACAGGGTGTAAAACCCTGAATGAGATTGTGGAGAAGGCCCATGAGGTGGAGATGGAGCTGGATTTCTGCACCAAGCGGAAGCCGGAGCAGGTACAGGCAGCGGTTGGCCAGGATAAAAAGCCAAAGACCTCAGATACTTCCAGTAGGGGCCAGCAGGGCCGGGGCCGGTGTGCCAGGTGCGGTAAGTCTCATAGTAGGGCCTGTCGGATAGCAGGCTCAGGATTTTACGCATGTGGCCAGCAAGGTCACTTGAGCAGGGATTGCCCGAAGAAGGGCCTGATATGTTTCCACTGCAACCAGACTGGCCATAGAAAAGGCTGATTGCGCGAAATTGCAGGTAGCGGTGGAGCAGTGGCGGCGCCTGCGCCCTCCATGATGAGGATTACTGATGGCCACCCTGCTAAGGAGGATGCTCCAGTGGTGAAGAGCCATGCATTTCAGTTGACTACCAAGGAGGCTACGGCAGCGCCAGACGTTGTGGCTGGTACGTGTTTATTCTCCTCTACTCTATGTTTATTTGCATTGCTTATGTGTACATTGTGCTTGTATAGGGACCTTTTTGGTCAATGGTATGTCGGCTAATGTTTTGTTCGATTCGGGAGCTACCCGATCGTTTGTGTCTCTTGCGCTTAGCAAGAAGTTTCGGGATGCGCCGGGAACATTGGATTCCCCGCATGAGGTGGAGATTGTGGATGACCACACTGTGAGTGTTGCGAGGGTGTATCAGGACTATATCATGAATGTGCTTGGGAAGAGGTTTCGTGTTGATCTAGTCCCCATACCGTTGCGAGGGCTGAAGATGATTGTCGGGATGGACTGGTTAGGGGCGAATGGTGCCATGATCGATAGCGAGCGCCAGTTGGTGAGGGTTCGAACCCCAAGTGGGGGAGAACTGGTTATTCACGGTGAGAGGGCCTCGCATGGACCAACCCTCTATTCAGCTGCGAGGCTAGGCGATTTCTACAGCAGGGATGTATGGGATTTCTGGCTTATATATCGGATACGAGGGTTGAGACTACGACAGATGTGGGCAGTGTGCCTATGGTACAGCAATTTCGAGATGTCTTTCTCGAGGAGTTACCAGGAGTGCCTCCGGAGAGGCAAGTGGAGTTTCACATTTATTTAGTGTCGGGTGCCGCACCGATAGGAAGGGCACCGTACCGGCTAGCACCTCCTGAGATGCAGGAGCTATCTATGCAGCTTCAGGAGCTGCTAGACCGGGGGTTTATCCGACCAAGTAGTTCCTCGTGGGGAGCTCTGATCCTGTTCGTGAAAAAGAAGGATGGGTCACACAGGATTTGTATTGATTATCGAGAGCTGAACAAACTAACGGTGAAGAACCGTTATCCGTTATCGAGGATCGATGATTTATTCGATTAGCTGCAGGGTGTGTCTTGGTTTTCCAAGATTGATCTTCGGTCGGGATACCATCAGATGAGGATTCGGGATGAGGATATATCGAAGACAGCTTTCAGGACTCGGTATGGGCACTATGAGTTTGTGGTGATGCCATTTGGGCTCACCAATGCCCAGCAGCGTTCATGGATCTCATGAACAGAGTGTGTAGACCGATGCTTGATCGGTCGGTGATCTTTTTTATTGATGATATCCTGGGCTATTCTAAGACCAAGGAGCAGCATGAGCAGCATCTAAGAGAGGTATTAGAGACCCTGAGGGCGGAGAGGCTGTATGCCAAGTTCTCCAAGTGCAATTTCTAGCTGCGGGAGGTAAAATTTTTGGGGCATATCATCAACCAAGAAGGAATTTCGGTTGATCCAACCAAGGTTGAGGCAGTGATGCGGTGGGAAGTACCGAAGAATGCATCCTAGATCCGTAGCTTCTTGGGTCTAGCGGGCTATTATCGGAGATTCATCCAGGATTTCTCCAAGATTGGTGTGTCTTTGACCCGCTTGACCAAGAAGAATGTGACATTTTGATGGGCTACAGATCATTGGTTGGCTTTTGAGACCCTGAGACGGAGGTTATGTGAGGCTCTGATTCTATTACTACCTGAGGGGTTGAATGATTTAGTCGTGTATTGCGATGCCTCGATCTCACGGTTAGGTGTGGTACTGATGCAGAGGGGGCATGTGATGGCTTACGCCTCGAGGCAATCGAAGCCTCATGAGGGGAATTACCCCACTCACAACCTGGAATTGGGGGCAGTGGTGTTTGCCCTCAAGATTTGGAGGCACAACTTGTATGGAGTGTGGTGCACCATCTATACTGATCACAAGAGTTTGAAGTATTTGATGGATCAGCAGAACCTCAACATGCGACAGAGGAGATGGTTGGACGTGCTGAAGGACTGTGATTATGAGGTCCTATACCATCCAGGGAAGGCCAACGTGCTGGCCGATGCTTTCAGCAACAAGGTGGCAGGTTCCCCGATTGGGAACGTTTGTTTGAGGATGAAGGTGATCTCCTCATTGTTGGATATGATCAAGGAGGCTCAGGTCGAGGGGGTGAAGAAGGAGAATTGCAAGATAGAGCGGATTCGGGGACAATATCCTTTGTTTGTTAAGTATAGTCGTGGCGTTCTGACACAGTCTGGCCGGGTGTGGGTACGGTGACTGGAGGAGTGAGACAAAAGATATTGGAGGAGGCACACAAGTGCAAGTTCTCTATACATCTGGGGGCTACGAAAATGTATAGAGATTTGATACTGAGTTATTGGTGGCCCTGCATGAATCGGGAGATCGCTTGGTTTGTGGAGCGGTGCTTGACCTGCAGGAAGTTCAAGGCCGAGCATCAGCGGCCTCATGGCAAGGTTCATCCGCTACCCATTCCCATGTGGAAGTGGTAAGAGATCACTATGGCCTTCATCACGAAGTTACCGAGGACGACGAGGGGTGTGGACGCCATATGGGTGATTGTGGATAGATTGACAAAGAGTTCCCACTTTATTCCGATCTCTGAGAGTATATTCGCTGAGAAGTTGGCTGATATTTATATGCGAGAGGTGGTGGCTAGACACAGGGTGCCAGTGTCGGTAGTCTCTGACAGGGATGTTCGGTTTACATCTAGGTCCTGGAAGAAGTTCCACGAGGAACAGGGCACTCAATTGCATTTTAGCACGGCGTACCACCCCAGACAGATGGCCGGAGTGAGAGGACGATGAAGACACTTGAGGATATGCTGCGGGCATGTGTGTTGGATTTTGGAGGGAGTTGGGATACGTACCTTCCACTGGCAGAGTTTTCATATAATAACAGTTACCATGCCAGTATCGACCGACCCCCGTTTGAGATGTTGTATGGTCGGAGGTGTAGGACCCCGGTTTGTTGGGGCGAGGTTGGACAACAGGTGCAGAGCCGTCAGAAAAGTTATTCTGACTGGTAGCGATCGCACCTTGAGTTCCAGGTGGGGGACTTTGTGTTACTAAAGGTGTCACCATGGAAGCGAGTCATCATGTTTCGGAAGAGGGGCAAGCTAGGGCCCCAATATATAGCACCATTCAGGCTTTTGGCCCGGGTGGGCAAGGTGGCCTATCGCTTGGATCTGTCGGATGAGCTTAGCGAGATTCACAACACTTTCCATGTGTCACAGCTTCGGAAGTGTGTCACTGACGAGGCCGCAGTCATTTCTCTGGACGACATTCTGGTGGATGAGAGCCTGAACTACATTGAGAGGCCAGTTGCAATCTTAGATAGGAAGACCAAGGTTCTTCGGAACAAGGAAGTGAAGCTGGTGAAGGTGCAATAGCAGCACCGCAGGGGCTCCGAGTGGACTTGGGAGCCGGAGGATGAGATGCGAGATCACTACCCAGACTTGTTTGGGCCAACAGACTTCGAGGACGAGGTCTAGTTCAAGTGGGGGAGACTTGTAACACCTGTTCCAGGTATTATTTAATTTATCTAAATTCTAGGGTTTTGTGCTTGGACTCGGGGAGTTAGGGAGCTCCAACTCGTCGAGTAGAAACTATTATGAGGACGCAGGATTTGGATTCTACTCGACGAGTCGGAAGGCCCCGACTCGACGAGTAGGAGCTCTAAAGAGAAACCCTAATTTTTAGGGTTTGCACCCTATTTAAGGAACATAATCCGCCTCTTGTGACCTCCCTTACCACCCTATTAGCCAGAGAAAATCCTAGTTGGACCTTGCATCTTCTTGAGTGAGAGAAAGAGCTTTTGTGAGCAATTTTGGTGTATTTGTGAAGGATTTTAGAGCTTGAAGAATAAGGAGTAAGGAGAGAAGCAGTAGAACTGACATCTACTCTGTATTGGCCATCATCTTGAGGTATAAAGTCGTTACCTTGATCTCTAGTTGCTTAGATCCCTCTTCTTGGAAGTAAATGGCCATTTTTGGTGCAAAATGGAGTTAAACTCGGATCTGGACTTATCACAAGGATATGGTTCTAGATCAAGACCTCTTTAGGTCCCTAATGATATAAAGTTGCTCATTTTATGTAGCTTAGCCACTTTCCATGCACTAAAACCTTGTAGGAAGCCTTGTTTTGATGTTATAGCCTTTGAGGACCTTACATGCACGTAAAGTTTGCAAGTTTACGTGGTATCTGCACTAGGGGACGTTGGATCTGAAGTTTGGGATCATAGATCCCACTGAAAAGGGCTGAACATGAAAGGGACTGAAGGAACTCGTCGAGTCCTTAGCTGACTCGACGAGTCGGGGTAGGGTTTGCCCGTTTTCAAGTTCTGACTGGGTGCAGTGAAGGATTAGGATTTGGTCTGAATGAATTATTGGTTTTCTGGATAGTTGATGAACTCGAAGAGTCATTAGGATGACTCGGGGAGTTGATGCGGGATTCCATGGAATGGACTCGGGAGGAACTCGACGAGTTGAAAAGGTAACTTGGCGAGTTGACAAGTCATATAGCTAACTCGAAGAGTTGTTGGATGCACTCGATGAGTTGAGGTCAACATGGACTGTTGACCTTGACTTTGACCAGGGTTGACCAGGGTTGACTTTGAGGGTATTTACGGTATTCCGGGATCATGACAAGTTAATCACATGTTGGTTATAGGCAGTTGAGGAGGAGCAGTGTGTGGGATATATCTGATCTTAGCTTGACAGTTCAACACACGAAAGGTGAGTCTTCTCACCATACCAATGGGTCTACGGCACCAAGGACGACCCATATTATGATATGTGGTACACTAGCTGTAATAGAGATATGTGGTATGATAGTTAGATTTATGCTAAGTGGTATTCTAATGATTATGTGATATTTGCATGGCAGACCGCGGAGGGAGCTCGTGGCAGTTGGATATAAGACCATGTAGGGGAGCCCGTGGCATTCCTAGGTAAAGACCATGGGGGAGCACATAGCATGATGGTATAAGACCTTGGTAGGAGCCCACGACCTCCTTGTATGTTTATGTATGAGTTATGTAGTATGATAGCTAGTTCTATGATATATGATATGCTAGTGATTATGTATGTTATTGCATGGAAGACCCCGGCGGAGCCCGTAGCAGTTGGATATAAGACCATGTGGTAGAGCCCATGGCATGAAGGTACAAGACCCTGGGAGGAGCCCACGACATCCTTATATGTTAGTATGCATGGCTTATGTGACATATGTAGCTTTGTAGCTAATATGATATGTGTTATGTGGTTTGTGTGTGGAGTATGCTCTGGGGGACTCACTAAGCATTAGCTTACAGTTTGTGGATTTGTTTCAGGTACATCTGAGCCCAAGGGCAAGGGCAAGGCTTGATGGCGCGATGTTCACTCTCTCTCGGACGTTTTATGGGACACTCTGATGTTTTGAAATAAAAATGTAGTTGTTATGAATTTTGAAAACAATTGTATTTGGATTTCGAGGTTTATGGAAAAGTGTTTTGGCTAATTTAAAATGAAAAATTTCTTTTGAAAAATTGGGTCGTTACAAACTTTTTTTCTCAATCTGGCTCGGTATTCTTATTGAATGGTGGAGCGGTAACTTGAAGAGTTCGAAGTAGAAATCGATGGCTGGTTCTACTTGTGATTCAAAATACATTGCAGCGAGTCAATCGTTGAAGGAAGTAACTTGGTTGAAGAATTTCATCGGGTATCTTGGGGTCATTCCGACTATTGAGGAAACAATGGAACTCCTTTGTGAAAATGAAGGTGTGGTTGTTTTAACCAAAGATTCGACATATCATGGAAGGTCCTAGAATATCGAGAGAAAATCCCATTATATCTGACATAGATTTGAAGATGGGTATCTATTAGTGAATGGAATATCATTACAAGATAATCCTACTGATCCTTTTAGTAACACATTGAGCAAGGTCAAACACATCATGCATGTTAGGAGAATTGGGCTAAGAGATGACATTAGTTTTAGTGATTAGTTGATAGTTTAAAACTGATGGGTTTTATATGTTTCAAAGCAGAATTTCATTTAACACTTAAGGGAACATGCAACTTAAAGGATATATGTCATATACTTTGAATGTAACATACTATGAACGACAACACTATCATGAACCTTAATATACCAATTATGAGAATAATAATTAAGATCGATAGATTCTATAATAATGATGTGAATTAAAGACAACAATGAAGATCAAAAGTGTGCCTATTGCTTTGATTAATCTAATCTAGAAGAGTTCTCAAGAACTTCTCTGTATGAGCATACTAACGCCAATTAGGGTTGAAAAACGCTAACCCTAATGTTACATGCATGCACTATATATAGGCTTAGACTAGAAAGCTAAACCAAGAACGGACAGGCCCAAACCGGAATAAAATAAACTATAATATGCAAACATTTTACACAATACTATTAAACCCAAAAATCTCCCCCTTTGTGTCAAATTCAGAAGGAGTGTTCAAGGCCGTCTTTGCTTTTCCACGTTAAACAGCTTCGACATCAAATTCAGAAGAGTGTTTCGGACAACTAGGTACCCTTTGATCATATCCGAAAATCACTCCAGATCAGCAGCAGAGTTCGCGTTATAAGCTTCAGTCATGGAAAGAATAGTCTTTAGACTAGAAGAAGAGTACAAAGGTTTGTCTCGTAAAAGAACATGCTATTTTGAAATGTTTTACCTTCCTTCCGGTTATACAATACACTCCATTACTCCTTTCGGATTTTTCCAACCTTTAGCTTGTGAAGGTCCTTTGGTTCCTCTTCTAGCTTCAAAATCGGCCTTTTCTTCAGAACATACGCTATGTCTACATCCATCTTCGCAATCTCATGAATGTAGCAGATGATAATCCTCTTCAAATGTGCAACAATAGGCTCGCATATCTGTTCATCCTTCATCAAAATCAAGAACAATGAGATCCAATCGTATGGATTCATGAAAGGCAATTCTGGTAGAGTAAGCTCGTCCACGATTTGATCAGCTCCCCTGAACCCCTTGAACTGAATGTTTAGAAAGTCTTCAGTCTGAACATGCGATTTGAGTCTGAAAGCACGTATTTTATTCAAACTCCAAGTCTTGTACTGAGGCTTGGCATACTTCGAATAGAAAGAGAAGAGGTTTTGATTAACAACACTATCTAAGATCTAAGACTTTTCAATTTTCTCAAAGCAACGATACAGAATGGCCCTGGGTGTGATGGTAAAATCAAGTTGAGATTCCACATCATTATTCAGATCAAATGAGATCGAAGGCTCAAGCGAATAGATGCTCGGTTCGTTAATGGCCTCTTTCTGAATTTGTTCCATCGACCATGGAGGAAAGAGTGTCTTCTGAGTTTTAGGAATAATCTTCGCATTCTTAACCTCTGCTTCTTGTGCTTCTAAATCTTTTCGAAGATTCAGAAGATCATCAAGTTCTTTGTCACGCTTCTTTCTCACAAGCTTCTCAGATTCAGAAAGCTCTTCTTCTTCTTCTTCATCAACCATTTTCTCTTTTCCTTTTGATGCATAAGCTTCATTACCCTTCTGATCAGTTTGAGTCTTCGGTTTTTGTTCTTCCTCTTTAGTCTTTTTCATTGGTTGAGGCTCTTTATTTAGCTGAGGTTCTTTGTCTCCCCCTTGTTTCGGAAGATATCCGCTTCCCGAAACACCTTGAATTTAATTAAGTATTGCAAAGACTGGTTGAAGTTTGTCTGAGAGGTGTTGTCGAACTGAGACCGTGAACAAAGAGTCACGAGTCTCCATAAGCCTTAGCAGATATTGATTTATTTCAGAAACACAACTTTTGATAATGGTTTTCTCAGTCTCAAGATCATCAATGTGCTTGGTATCATTCTTCAATTTGACAGAAAGGACCTTGGCCTTCTGAGTTTTCTCAGCCAAATCATCCATGATCTTCTTTTCTGTTGCCAAATCCTCCTGCAGCTTTTCAATCTTAGTGAGAACAGATGCGTTGAGTTCAGCATTATTGAATTTAATTGTAGAACGTACAACTGAGAGTGCCTCCTTCTCAGCTTGTAAAGAAGTGTGAAATCCTTCTATGACTTTATGGTCATTTCGGAAAGGGTCTGCTTGGAAGCTTTAATTGCCTTGGAAAAATCTTCAAGTACTTTGGCGTTTTCTTTTGTTAACATCTCCACAGTGGATTTGTGAGTTGTCAACATGTACTCACAGTTGGATGAAGATGAAGATTTCGAAGACTCTAAGAGAGAATCCAATTTTTCATTAAGCTGCTTAAACTGCCCTTTGGTCATGGGGGCATCATCCTCATCACTGTTGAGGTTGATGGTAAAGGGGTTGAACACAAACTCCGACATGAGCTCCTGATCATTTCCATGTAAAATATCTTCTGCCTCATTGAAAGGAGAAGTGGGAGGAGTTCCTGTGCAGAAGTGACACCAATGTTGACATTTGCCCCCGTATCAGATGCGTTGACATGAATGCCAGAAGTATGTACCTCCTCCGAAACGGACTTGGTAACAGGGACTTCTGGTGTACTAGTTGTTGGGTTTTAGTATACTACAACATCCTATGGTGCACATACAACCCTAAAAGCTTTGGATCTATGTTTTCTCTAATTATACATGCAATATTGTTTCCAAAGCTTTAAGCCTAGAACTAGCATACAAATGATATAAACAACATAAAACACTAGTTAGGAGTTTACCTCTTTATGTAGCTTGCTATCCTTGATGTATTTGGCCTTTAAGAACTTATCACCAATAGTGTGGATGCCTCAAATGGAAACACAACACACCATGGACAAAGGATGACATTTTGAGAGAGAATCTTCATACACCAAAACCGTCCATATGAACTCCAAGAACATAAGTGGTGATTTTGGCTATGGAGTAACATATTTATATGTGGGATTCCCAAGGTCATGGGTTAACCCTAACCCATACCCATGGATTTATGATCCATGGTTCATGTGGCCCCAATCTTTATGTATCCATACATAAACTTAGTCCAACATGGATCAATGGCCCAACACTTATAAATATAACTAATTTACACAATTAGTCCCCATTGATTTAATTAGTCTCTTTTGATCACTAAATTAGTTCCAAACTAACTCTTGATCAATACTAATTAAATCATATGATTTCCTATTAATATATTAGAACTTATAATATATTAATAAATCATAAATAACCTTTTGTCAAATGTCCACCCTAACAAATTGTCCTGATGATATGCAACCCAAATGGACCATGGTACTCTCGGGTCAAGTACATACCAATTATAGTTATGATCTTAGACACCTAATCCAACAGTCTCCCACTTGGATAAGTCTGAAAACTGTTATTGCAAGTATGACTCCAAAACCCCGACTAGCAATCGTAGCTTTTAAAAGTCGTTGCCAAACTCTGACCTAGTCAATGACGTCCATTAAATAAGGTATTATATGTTCCTCCATTCTAGATATCATATGGACTGAGACATGGATTATAATCATTCTCTCTGTCCATCTGTTGTTTCCCGATTTCTGATTTATGACGACCGACTAATTGAACAAATCAAATCAGTCCAGAATCGGCCGAGCACTTAGGGTTGTCATCACTAAATCATCGAGGGGCCCACAAATATCGCTCTAATCCACATGGGGTAAAAGGAACGGATAAACTTCGACCCAAATGCTCGCTTGTACTCACTCATCAAAATACACACAACGAGATGTTTTATAACATCCATGTTACTGGTGCGTTTACATATGTCAATGTGCAATCGACTCGCAACTACAACTCACACGTCTCCGTTTGAAGAATATAAGATATTATCGTCTCATGATCACTCGTGATAAAATCCATGAAGTGATTCAAATGAGCGTGGGTTTAATCCAATACTCGAATCTTATTCCAGGAGCACTCATGAATACTGCAGCTATGTCTAAAACATCTAGACATACTACAGACCTATTCATGACAGTCTTGCCTTAATACCTACTTCCAAAGTATGATCGACTGTGGACGGTTTGAATAACCTAGTTATTCGGGAAGTCAAAACATGTAAAGTGAAACACAAGAATAATACTATTCCTATATGGCCCCAAAACTTTTGAGCCATATTGATTACTCATTATTCATTGTATAATGTTTAAAATAATCAACTTAATACTTGAACTAAGACAATAGTTGTCCCATGCTACAAGCATGCTCACTATGTTTACCTATGGTCCTTTCTTTGTGGAATAAATCAATTGAAAACATTTCAATGATGCTCATTTCACAATTCCAAATCCTTATGACAAATGTAACAATTCAAGATTCTTTGCCAATCTGTTAGATTCTAAACTTATATGCAATGATCCTCTTGTAATGAATATGCAAAAAAGTCACAAAGACTTGGCAACAGACATTACAAAGTATTCCAATGGAGAGCAATTCCATGGAAACGAAGTCTCACATTCAAAGTACATTCCTTTGAACATCCTTCTTGCATTAAGTTTTATAATCTTACACAAATTTAAAGAATAACTTCCACTTATGGAAACATTTCCATATTCCCATTTTGACTATCACTTCTGAACAAGAGTTGCCTCTTTTTAGAATATGTCAATATGGTCCTTCCAAAATTAACACTATACTTCCAACTGTCCATGAGTAACTAATCTTTGGTAAGCCTCAGATTGTCCTCGACAATTGCTTAATCATTTTAGTCATATACAGTTCTGGTCCTTTTTCCCTCTTAATGCCCTAGGCATTTGGAAAATTCAGAACACATAGAAATATTATAACATATGCAATCAATCCTATACCCGAATCATATGGGATACGATTCATAATGTCTCACATAAAGACGTGATCCTAGACCAGTCTTTTGCTATATTTTTTTCTATTAGCCATGTTCTCAAAATTCGGACTATGAAGAGGGATGCCGTAATCATAATCGAATATTGGGAACGCAATTAATATTTCCATATATCGAATTTCCTTATGTTGAACTATTTCAACATAACATTCATATATATACTTGACTAAATTCGATTAAAATCTCAATTTAAGCTTTTAGAATTGAAATGAAGTATAATTTCCTCTCCCTTAATTATAGCAAAACAACTTTTCAAACCCTGCAACTTTGCAAATTGAAACTTTTGTTTTCTATAATTAACATTGCTAACTTGGAACACTTAACATAATAATCATGCTCCCACTAACATGATAATTATATTCTTATCAACATAGCACTTATTCTCCCACTAGTTTTGACATGTATCCAGAAATCAACTGGACTTCTAGAAATCAATATTTTATTGACTTTCATTACCAAAGTTCAGGTTTTTGATACGAGATGCTTCGATAAGACTTTATCTAAGCTTCCCAAAATCATACACCTTTCCTTAGATAACTCACATGTGTGTATATCAATTTTAGAACTATGAAAAGGGATGTCATAATCATAGTCTCAAATGTTTAGACCTTTGCCATTGCTCATAATTCGAATTATGAAAAGGGATGTCGTAATCATAATTGAATTTGGGAATGCAAATATTGCAATTTCTATCTCCTTAAAATCTACTTAGTGAAAGCGTTTCCTCACCATCATTTTCATGAATTGAAGAGAAACCTTATGACACTTAGATTTTATGGTGTATGTGTTCCTATCGATGTGAATTTGTCAAAAACATAACCACAAGAGGAGGTTAGTGACAAATCCAAACTCATATGGACTGAACTTGTTCAATCTTAACTTCTTGCCACCTGACAGCACAAGGGCCTACCATTGCTTCCAAGTAGTTATGCAAACAAATGAGAACTTATAGAACTCACATGCATAGTCAACTTTAACTGGAATGGGCACAGAAACAGGAATATGTCAACACGATAGGGTATAAAACTCAAGTTGTGTGCTAGTGATAAACAATACCCTTGATTAGTTCTTGAAACTTTGCAAGATCTTTAAGACTCCCACTGACCTCTTGACATATAAGATTCTCTTGTCAAGAACCATTCCTTGACAAAGCAAATATTCAAGAGTTAGTGCGGATTCTTATCAAGACAAACACTTCACACAATTGGCCTTAGTTGGTCTTTGTTTTATCCAAAACATCACAACTCACCAATTTCAAATGTACAATAGTAGAAAACATTTTACTCTACATTTGATAAGTGTTTTAAACATTCTTAACATTATGTCACTCAAGGCTCGATCTTGGAGTGTTACTCTAAGACTCAATTTTGGAACGAAGTATGATTCATCTTTTGATTTAACCATTTCAACAATTCACGATTCCTCTTCTTAGTCAAACAAATGCACTAAGATGTCCTTAGAGTATCAATTGTGATATGGTTTTTCATAATCATTAAGATGATAATAAAATATGATACTGAAGTACTCTCCCATCTTTTCAGATTGGAGAAACTTTTATCTTTCTAACTAATTTGATTCTTCTCACTCGTCATATCATACATTGACCCTTTTCCAATGTTTCAGGATGATACTTAAACTAGTAAGCATAACCATATTTACTAAACTTTAGTAAATCATGACGAATAGTCTTATCGTTCTTTGTGGCGGACCTGACCAGCGCACACCCAGTGTGCCCGATCCCCTAGTCCTTCACTTCACTCACATATACATGTGAACAAAGAATTAGTCTTAATTTCCCAAAGCTAAGGGTTCTGATTCATCACACAATACAAGTTGCATGATTCCACGTTTCTATCCAACTGAAACTTGGGTGATGAGAATCTTTCCTTATTTGGTAAATTCTGACACTACCACAAACGAAAGAATCAAATTCATATTCCAATATTGCTATCAATGGAAACATATAAGCAACAATTTTTCACAAATGCCATTGTAAGGAAATTTTAAAAATAAGATAAATTTCAAAATTTTTCTTTATTTATAAAAATTGCGGAAAACTTATCCTTACAACGCAAATACAAGTGAAAATATGTTGTTATCTATTCCTAAGCAATCTATCATAACTCTTAAGCAGCAGCTCACAAATCTGATCTTCGAATCATGCGATCGAAATCCATCTTCGCTATCAGATTCAGCATACTCTTCTTCTAAGCTTCCTCTCCTTTTTCGATTCTACAAAACATCAAAATGCGACCTAGTCACATCATGTAATAAGAATCTCCAAATAGGAACTTAATAGAGTTAGATAGTGGACTTTACCTGAAGCATAGTCAAATTTATTGACTTTTACCATCCTAGTGAACTTTCAGGTAAATAGGGCAGCTTCGCAACCAATGCCCATTCCTTTTGCAAATAGACACATATGGACTCTTTGGTAATGGTACATGGTACTATCTCAGACTTAGCCTTTCTCTTTACCATTTGGTCAACCGGGTTGACAATGGTCGATCCCTTTCCATTGGGAAGAGAAGACTTTTCTGGACTTCCAATTTTTCCATTGTCAATGTCCATGTAAGTTTGGAAAGTAGATCTTCCAATCAAATTTGCTTTACCAAAGCCCCAAATCATTGTTGATTCAGCAACAACAAGCAAATAGGTAAGATCGAGAAGGGTCATGTCGTGGTCTGTCACATAGTAGTCCTTTAAAGAACTCACTATATGACTCGGAGAGTGATTGAAGAACCCAGTCAACAGTCAACTTCCTTTAGACTTCGACACCCAACTCTCCCAGCTTGTCAATAAGAGACTTCATCTCCAAGATGTGAGTACATATAGACAATGCTTGCCAATAGGGATTGAGTGACCTTGAACTTTTCAAGAACTTGTGGGTTAGGGAGAATAATTGGAGGAGGTGGAGGAAGTAAAGTATGATTTCCAGTTCCATTAATGCACAACAAATGGATTAATCTTTCACCTTGATTTCCATTTGGGATATCATCTTCATTAGGAAAGCTTTATCCAAAAGGATAAGGAAGACCATAGTTGTCATAACTAGACATCTATGAGGGAGAAGTTCAAGTTTAGTTTATTTAAGCCGTTAATATAACACCCAATATGAAATATTAAGGCTAGGACCCAACACAATATTTTATAACTTGGAAAAGGGATGTCGTAATCCAAGCTACAAAATATTTGAAGGTAGGTAAATGACGATTTACCAATTTCCACCATGAAAAATGAAATTTAACATGATGTTTTAAATGAATTGAAACTCCTAGATCTTTTGAGATTCATTGAACTATTCAATGGCATGTTTAAATCTCGATTGTGCCCTTCAAGCTTGTGACTGGGATGCCGAGGATCACAAACAAGGAGTGAATAACCATGCAAATTTACTTGGTACACTTAATGTTACAACCACCTAATCAATGTCCCGTTAACCACACACGCTCCATTAATCTATGATTAACATCAAGCTACCCTTTGCCACACATTGTCAGTACCAGATTAGTTTGCCGATTAACCACACACGCTCCACTAACGACTTAACAAGGTGCAAAGTGAAATTTCATGGGTTAGCACCAAATTCACATTTTCCTAAAGTAACTAAGATTGGGAATTTAATAAAGTTTAGTTACTTTATATTTATCATTATACTTTTAATGAAGGTAGAATTAATGTCCTATCCTACCCGTTCGGCTAACGACCCTCCACCAGTCAAGGAAGCGGTGGGTGAGAGTGGACACCCATTAAACTGCCATTTTATAGGCAGTAACCTTATACCCTGTGACAAACCCGAACCTTTTTTCCGTTTCTATTAACCGATTTCTGTTAATAAAATTTGAATTTTATTAAGTTCCCACCAAACTTCTTAGTTTAGAAAATCATCTAGTTTTATATAATTAAATTTTTATACGATTCAGAACCAAAATCGTGCGAAAAACCCGAATCTTTTTGAAAAATCAAACGGTTCTCGGCCTATGTGAGTTTACGGCCGTAAACCCGTGTACGGCCGTACACTCGTTTACGGCCAACGTTGGGTGGACCCCACCACCGACCACAAAAACCCATATAAATACGAGACCCTACCCCTCATTTACACTTTTATGACCGAACACTCTCTCCTTCTCTCTCTAAACTCTTGACCGTACACCCCTAAAACACCCTTATCCTTCCGAAAATCATCAAGAATCGTCATTGGGAGTTGATTTGGAGCATCTAGAACACGTTTTTCATCGATTCCAGCACCCTTGTTCTTGAGTGTACGACCGTACACCCTTCAAGTCTGCAAATCTTCATTGACCGTACACCAGTTCACGGTCGTACACACTTTAAACCTTCAAAGGCCGTACACCCTTCGAGAGGCAGTTCACGACCATAGACCGTTCATGGCCGTAAAAGCCCGTTCACGGCCGTAAACTCCCTTCACTGCCATAAACCCCATTCACGGCCGTAAACAGTTCCTAAGTGGTGCATTAGACTGAAAACCCACTTTCCTCGATTCAATCAAGTCCCGGTAACATTCCTTAACTAAAAGCAAGTGTTTTTCTAACACTTTATCTAACGAAATCGCTAATTTAGATACATATATGTATTTAATTGTTATTAGGATTCCGTTAAGTGCCACACACTACAACTCGAGCGTCGTCATTCCAGTGCGTTGATTCGACACTTGTACGCAACTAACAGTGAGTTCATGCCCCTACGCTTTTATGATTTTTAATGTTTTCAGGGGGGGGGGGGGGGAATACAAGCCAAACACAAATGATTTTAACAAGTTTAAAACTTATCCATTTGATATAGTTAAACGATTCCCACGTTTTATAAAATGTTTAGATATTCTATCCCTTTTGTAGTATGTTGAGCATAAGGGACACTTTTACCTTGGAAACCTAATTGCATAATTTTCAGAACAATTCACAAACCAAGTACTTAACATTTCAAGCAAACTATTGTTGGGTTATGAGCATTCTAACACTCCTAAGTGTACATGCAACCCTAAATACCTTGGATCTATGTTTTCTCTATTATACATACAATTATGAACATCCAAGGTATTATCCTAATCTAGCATACAAAATAATAAATATAACAAGATAGAATACATACCTCTTTGATGTAGAATGTCTTCATGAAGCTTGAGTGCCTAGTGCCCCAAGTGTGACACCTCAAATGGTTCACACAACACCAAATACACTTGGAATAACTTGAGAGAAACTTGAACACTCCTTGAAATCGTCTAGCCCTCACACTCACACATTAGTGCACGATTTCTTGAGCCATGGGATTCTTTTATATGGTGGCTATTAGGGTTACACCATGTAACTCATAACTTTACGCATTCCTTATGCTCCATGGATTTTAACCTCCATGGAGTATCCATGGGTCACCCCATGGACTTAGTCCAACATAAGGAATCTTGGATCACAAGCCCACATATATAACAATGAATGATTTACGCAATCAACCCATATATTTAATTAGTCTCCTTTTGATCACTTAATTAATTCCAAATTAATTCTTGATCAATACTAATTAAATAACCTTATTAATATATTAGAACTTATAATATATTAACCAACCTTAAGTGTTATTTCTCTCATTATAGTCTATCCAAATGCATGATGCCATGCAACCCAAATGGACCATGTCGGGTCGGGTCAAGTCTTACCAATTATAGTTATAGACTTAGACATTAATCCAACAGTCTCCCACTTGGATAAGTCTAAAACTATTATTGCGTATGACTTCAGGAACCGATCAGCAATCGTAGCTCTCAAAAGCTTCTGTCGAACTCTGACCTTGTCGATGAACTCTGACCTTTGTCAATGACTTGTCCATTAGATAAGGGATCATATATTCCTCCATTCTAGATATCATATGGACTGAGACATGGATTATCAATCATTCTCTCTGTCCATTTGTTGTTTCCCGATTTCCGATTCATGATGACTGACTGATTGAACAAATCAAATCAGTCCTGGCTTGGCCAAGCACTCACATGTATCATCTTTAAATCATCGAGGGGCCCACATATATCGCTTTTATCCCGAAGGTAAAAGGAATGGATAAACTTCGACTCATATGGCTTGTTCTACTACTTGTTGAATCATACACAAAGGCACGTTTTATAACATCGAGTTACCAATACGTTTTCGTGCAATCAATGTATAACCAACTCATAGTAACAACTCATATCTCTAGGTTTGAAGAATATAAGATATTATCGTCTCATGATCACTCGTGATAAAATCCATGAAGTGATTCAAATGAGCGCGGGTTGAATCCAATACTCAGAACTTATGAGCACTCATGAGTGTTGTAGCACCACTTTGTCCACCAACTTGGACTTCTACAAACCAACCCATGACAGTCTTGATTCATATCTACTTCCAACATATGACCGACTGTGGATGGTTTGAATAACTTAATCATTCAGGAAGAGCGACTTAGTTATTCTGGAAGTCAAAACATGCAAAGTGAAACACAAGAATAAATGAGTCAAATATGGTATCAAACCCTATGAATATAAATAAACACTTTTATTTATCACCATACTGATTACTCATTATTCATTGTTTCGGTTTTATCAACTTTATACTTGAATTTAAAACAATAGTTGTCCCATGCTCCAAGCATGTACACTATGTTTTCTAAACACTAGTCATGCCATACACCAAGTATGCATACTATGTTTGTCTATGATCTTTACTTTGTAAAATAGATCAATTGAACATCACTCCAATGATCCTCTTTTCACAGTCCCAAATCCTTATTGCAAATGCAAGAATTCCAAATTCATGCCATTTACTGAAATCTGTTAGATTCTAAACTTATATGCATTGATCCTCTTAATGATTATGCACGAAGTCAGAAAGACTTGACAACAATCATTACAGAGCATTCCAAAGGAGATCAGCTCCTTGGAAACATCCTTCTTTCATTAAGTTTCCTAATCTTACACAGATTGAATAATTTCTAACTTTGAAACATTTCCATATTCCATTTTGACTATCACTTCTGAACAAGAGTTGCCTCCTTACAGATTATGTCAATATGGTCCTTCCATAATTAACCTTATACTTCCAACTGTCCTTGAGCAACGAATCTTTGGTAAACCTTAGATTGTCCTCGACAATTGCTTAATCATTTTAGTCATATCCAATTCTAGACCTTTTCCCTTCATAATGCCCCAGGCATTTGGAAATTTTTAGAAAGGATGAATATAGCACATGTAATCGATCCTATATCCGAAGCATATGGGACACGATTCATGATGTCTCACATAAAGACTAAACCAGTCTTTTGCTATAATATTTCCATTTCAATTTGCCAAGTTCTCAAAATTCAGATTATGAAAAGGGATGTCGTAATCATAATCGAATTTTAGAAGGCAAATAATGGACCCATATATAGAATTTCCTTATGTTGAGCCATTCCAACATGAAATTCATATATATATCCTTGATTAAATACGATTAAAATCTCAATCTAAGCTTTTAGAATTGAAATGAAGTATAATTTCCTCTCCCTTAATTATAGCAAAACAACTTTTTCAACCCCTGCAACCTCACGAATTGAAACTTTTGTTTTCTATAATTAACATTGCTAACTTGCAACATTTGTCATAATTATCATGCTCCCACTAACATGATGATTATTAGCATAACACTTATGCTCCCACTAGCTTTGACATGTACTCAGAAATCAGCTGACTTTCTTACCAAAGTTCAGATTTCTGATACTAGATTGTTTTGATAAAACTTTATCAAAATCATACACCTCTCTTAGATAGCTCACATGTGTGTCTAAACAATTTTAGAACTATGAAAAGGGATGCCGTAATCATAGTCTCAATTGTTTAGACCTTTGCCACTTCTCACAAGTCCATGTTAGTGTGCCCGTAAACCACACACGCTCCACTAACGACTTTGAGAATGCAAATATCACAATTGCTATCTAGCTAAAATCTACTTAGTGAAAGTGTTTCCTCACCATCATTTTCATGAATCGGAGAGAAACCTTATGACACTTAGATTTAATAGTGTATGTGTTCTTATCCATGTGAATTTGTCAAAACCATAATCACAAGACAAGGTTAGTGACAAATCCAAACTCATATTGATTAAACTTGTGCAATCTTAAATTCTTGCCACCTGGCAGTACAGGGCCTGCCATTGCTTCCAAGTTGTTATGCAACCAATTGAGAACTTTCAGAACTCCTATGCAAAGCCAACTTTAACTGGAATGGGCACAGAATATGTCAACATGGTAGGTTATAAACCTCAAGTCGTGTGCTAGTGAAGAACCTCAGGTTTTATTCTTGATTAGTTCTTGAAATTCTTTTTAGGATCTTTAAGACTCCCACTATCCTCTTGACATATAAGACTATCTTGCCAAATATTCAAGAGATAGTGCGGATTCTTTATCAAAACAAACAATTCACACAATTGGCCTTAGTTGGTCTTTGTTTTATCCAAAACATCACAACTTACCAATTTCAAATGTACAAGAGTAGGACACTTTTACTCTTACATTTGACAAGTGTTTTAAACCTTTCTTTAAGATATATCACTCAAGTTACAATCTTGGAGTATGACTCTAAGAATTGTTTTGGAACGAAGTATGACTCATCTTCCTGATCTAACCATTTCAACAATTCATGACTCATCTTCTTAGTCATAAGAATGCACTAAGATTACCTTTAGAGGACTAATTGTGATATGATTTCTAAATCCTTAAGATGACCACAAACATGATACTAAAGTACTCTCCCATCTTTTCAGATTTGAGAAACTTTTATCTTTCTGCCTAATTTGATTCTTCCCATTCGTTCTGCCATACATTGAGACTTTTCCAATGTTTCAGAATTATACTTAAACTTGTAAGTATAACCATATTTACTAAACTTTAGTAAATCAAATAGTCTTAACGAGCTTTGTGGTGGACATGACCAGTGCACAAGAATGTGTACTCGATCCCTTTAGTCCTTCACTTATTCACATAAGGAATTAGTCTTAATTTTCCAAGCTGAAAGTTCTCATTCATCATACTATACAACTTGCATGATTCCAAGTTTCGGTCCAATTGAACCTTGGGTGATGAGAATCTTTCCTTATTTGGTAATATTAGACACTACCACAACCGAAAGAATCAAATCCATTTTTCCAATATTGCTATCAATGGAATCTTATAAGCAACAACTTTTCACAAATGCCATTGTAAGGATACTTAAAATAAATAAAATCAAAACTTTTTTCTTTTATTTTAAAACTTTGCGGAAAAACTTATCCTTACAATCCATATGAAAACCTTGTTGTTATCTATTCCTAAGCAATATAAATATCATAACTCTTAAGCAATAGCCCAAAATTCTGATCACCGAACCATGCGATTGAAATCCATCTTCGCGATCAGAATCAGCATGTACTTAATAGAGTTAGACAATGGACTTTACCTGAAGTAGAGCCAAACTTATTGACTTTAACATCCTTAGGTAAATTTGGCAGCTTCGTAAGCAATGCCCCTTCCTTTGGCAATAGTTACCTATGGACCCTTGATAATGGGACTATCTCAGACTTCGCCTCTCTCTTTACCATTGGGTCAACCGAGTTGACTATGGCCGATCCCTTTCCATTGGGAAGAGAGAGCTTTACTGGATATCCAATGTCATCATTGTCAATGTCCATAGCGTTTTAGGAAGTTGATCTTAGCAACAGTTCTATTGACAGCGTAGGATTTGACGATCGTAGTATGATTGATTCCCGACCGGGGAAGACTTCTTATATAATAGAAGGGTAGATAAGATCATTAAGGGTCTTGTCTTAGTCTGTTTCATAGGATTCCCAAAAGAACTCACTATGTGACTTAGAAAGTAGTTGAGCCACCAACTTTCTCAAGACTTTGACACCCAACTCTCCCGGCTTGTCAATATGTGACTACATCTCCAAGATGTGATCACACCTAGACCTTGCCTTGCCAATAGGGCTTGAGTGACCTTAAACTTTTTAGGAACTTGTGGGTTAGGGAGAATAATTGGAGGAGGTGAAAGAAGTATGATATCCATGGGACATCATCTTCATTTAGGAAAGTTTGTTTCAAGAGATTTGGGAAGATCATAAATGTCTAGACCAGACATCTTTTTGGGAGATATTCAAGATAGTTGATTTAAAGTCCTTAATATGACACCCAATATGAAATATTAAGGCTAGGACCCAACAAACTATTTTATAACTTAGAAGAGGGATGCCGTAATCCAAGCTATAAAATATTTGAAGGTAGGTGAATGACGATTCACCAAATTCCACCATGAAAAACGAAATAATTTATTAGGTTTTAATTGGATTTGAAAGTGTGCCCTTCAGGTTTTGTGACTGGGATGCCGAGGATCACAAAACAAGGTGTGAATAAACATGCAAATATACTTGGTACTCTTAATATTTACCCCTTAATCAGTGTGCCGGTTAACCACACACGCTCCACCGATACTATGATAAATATTAAGTTACCCTTTGCCTACCTTGTTAAGTCCAGGTTAGTGTGCCGGTTAACCACACACGCTCCACTAACGACTTAAGCAAAGTGCAAAGTGTAATTTCATGGGTTAGCACCAAATTCACATTTTCCTAAGTAACTAAGATTGGGTATTAATAAGAGTTTAGTTACTTAGTATTTATCATTAATACTTTTAATGAAAGGAGAATTATAGTCCTTGTCCTACCCGTTCGGCTAACGACCCTCCACCAGTCAAGGAAGCGGTGGGTGAGAGTGGACACCCATTAAACTGCCATTTTATAGGCAGTAACCTTATACCCCCCTTATAGACCGGCTTCGTGAATGAGGCCTACTAAGGGTAAGACTGACTTTACTCTTATACATATATATAAATATTATTAACTTATAATATTATAAAGTATAAGGGTTGAATTTTAACTTTTAAAATTCTAAGGGCTAACTTGGAATTAAAGTATTCATAAGTGAAAACTTTTCAAATTCCAAAACTTGAGGGCATGTTTTGAAACTATTCAAAACTAATTAATTCCATAACTTATGAGTTTAAAGTAGTTTTAATTAAAACTACTTTAAACTAATTAATAAAAAAATAACTTTTTTTATTGTAACTTATGGAACTAATTAAGGTTACACTTTTTTTTTAATTTAATGAAGAGACTCTTGAACCTCCATAACTTGAGGACAAGTTATGGAGTCATAAAACCATTTAATTACAACTAGACTCTTCATTTTGTAACCTTTGCCAACTTTTATGAGTTTTATGATTCTTAAATGTGACTTTTCATATAACTTAAGGACAAGTTACAAAAACACACATTGGAATCAACTCTTAGATTAAAATGGATTGAAAACAACTATTTCACACAACTTTTCTATTAATCTAAGAACCTCATAAGAACAAGATAATTCAAATCATCAATCTTCAAGAAATTAGCATGAACATACAAACTAATACAAATCTTGAAATTATGACAATTATCTTAGAAATTGGATTAGCATGAACATTACCACATCAAAAACAAGTTTATAAGTCCAAAAACATCTTAGGGTAATGTTCCTAGTCCAATTCCAGCCAAAACAATCGAATATATGCATCCAACTCGATTTTTTCAGCTACTTTTGCAAGTATAACAAGAAAACAAGCCTAGGCTATGATACCACTGTTGGGTTATGAGCATTCTAACACTCCTAAGTGTACATGCAACCCTAAATACCCTGGATCTATGTTTTCTCTATTATACATACAATTATGAACATCCAAAGTATTATCCTAATCTAGCATACAAAATAATAAATATAACAAGATAGAATACATACCTCTTTGATGTAGAATGTCTTCATGAAGCTTGAGTGCCTAGTGCCCCAAGTGTGACACCTCAAATGGTTCACACAACACCAAATACACTTGGAATAACTTGAGAGAAACTTGAACACTCCTTGAAATCGTCTAGCCCTCACACTCACACATTAGTGCACGATTTCTTGAGCCATGGGATTCTTTTATATGGTGGCTATTAGGGTTACACCATGTAACTCATAACTTTACGCATTCCTTATGCTCCATGGATTTTAACCTCCATGGAGTATCCATGGGTCACCCCATGGACTTAGTCCAACATAAGGAATCTTGGATCACAAGCCCACATATATAAGAATGAATGATTTACACAATCAACCCATATATTTAATTAGTCTCCTTTTGATCACTTAATTAATTCCAAATTAATTCTTGATCAATACTAATTAAATAACCTTATTAATATATTAGAACTTATAATATATTAACCAACCTTAAGTGTTATTTCTCTCATTATAGTCTATCCAAATGCATGATGCCATGCAACCCAAATGGACCATGCCGGGTCGGGTCAAGTCTTACCAATTATAGTTATGGACTTAGACATTAATCCAACAACTATAATGGGTATAGTTTGGGGAATTCAATACATAGCATTTACCGATTCAGATTAGATACATGGGTAAATATATAAACTATGACAGATTTAGTTTATGATATACATTACTACAAGAGTACAGAATTTAATAATTATTTAAGTATAATTATTACCTTATACAGTATACAATGGATTCAAATACAAGAGAACAATACAAAATTACACGTAAACTAGATTATACAGAATGATGAGACTCTACTTCAAAATTGTACCCTTAGGTGTACTTAATTAGATCCTATCATAGTATAACCAGCGTTTCCTGGAAGGAGAGCGTGAGATTTGTGAATAGATCTATTCGGGACTGACAATCCCACACCTGAACTGCTAGCTACAGTTAGGCAGACATGCCTGGGGTGACAAATGTCATTTAACCGACACTTGAAGAACGTCGTAAAGGTCACTAGGTCATATCAAGCATGGTTATACGACTCACAATAGTATAAATTAACCTTTGTTTATGGGATTTTATTCTTTATTAGTTTTATTTTAAGTAATGAAACTACTATACATACTGATGGTAGCCAGGGTTTTCAAATAGAACATACTATACAAAGGTTTTTGTACAAGAATACATGCATACTACGATTAATAGTAACCATACATACAAACTAACATTTTCCTATACTACAATAGGATACAGTAACAAACATTCATAGTTAAATCTATAATTCCTTAGTTTAAGCATCAGGGCTACGTATGGAGAATACTCGATAGACTGTGGAATGTGTGGTTTCCGCCTTATTTCTTGTTCCTTGTTTGGTTGTGGGCTTAGGTCAGATCCACATAGTCAACTGTCTGTTCGATATTGGTTTATACATGGCTAGCAAGAACTGAGTAGTCATAGATAGAACTGATATTATCACACTTTTACTATAGAAAATATTGGATTTTCTTAGAAACATGCAAACATTTTTACAGAGTCATCAACAGGTTTTCATTACAAAAACATCGCTTATGAACTCTCCAGCTTTATGTTGATACTCTTTCAAAACTGCTTGTATTCTCAGGAAATCAGTAGACAGGTACCTCCTGGAGTTTTGAGAAGACGGAGTGTATAAAGTCACGTCTATTTCTTTTGATTATGCTTTTGATGTATAAGAACAAAAATCAAACAGATGTAAATACCTTTTCATGTATGTATTAAATGTAATGGTTGTGTTTACTATGATGCAATTGTTGTGATACTACATATGACGTCATCCACTCCCGAACGTTTCCGTCGTTCCGGTTTGGGGGTGTGACAGATTGGTATAAGAGCTCTTGTTTATAGTGAACTAAGTATACCAAACCTTACATGGTATACAACCATAAACACTAAGGGGCCGAAGTGCTCTGAACTAAAAGTATACTTTTAAAATTTAAGTATTTTATAAGAAGTATACAAGTATACATAGGTACCAGAAACAATATCATAAGTAAAACAAAACAAAAGTATTTGGATGTTGGACACTGCGGTTAAACCTGGATCGTTATGTAATCATGTCTAGGATCAATATAGCCTGATCAACTATATTTATTTGAGACATGACCAACATGTGTCTGGGAGTGATCATGGCGTTGCAGCAAGCCTAAAACTTTCCAAGCTATATACATCAAGATATCGATAGAACAGGACATACAACTTAAAATACAATAGGAGTATTTTAGCTAGAGCCGAATACAGTATAGAGATTCATTCCAAGTGTTGCTACTTATTTCTTCCTAGCGATAAGTTTACTTGCATTGGTAACCATTCTCTGTTTATCGCTTAGTAGAACACTTTATCTATGAGGCTGAGATATATCTTGTTTCATATCTCTTGATTTTAGATCTAGGGGACTTACCATCCTATTCTTCCTGATTATTTTTAGAAAAATATGGCTCCCAGAAAGAGACCCAGCAGGAAGAATAACGACCCTCCGCCGCCACCACCTCCTCAGTTCGATCCTGTCATGTTCCAGGCAACAGTTACAACTGCCGTAACTGCAACAATGGCGCAAATGAACCCCAGTGGGGCTAGCGGATCCGGAGGTGGTACTCATCCCCAGAATCTTGGCGATCAGGGACATCAAAAGGAGTGTTCCTATAAGGATTTCATGAATGTGAAACCCAAATCCTTCGACGGAAATGGAGGAGTCATTGCCTTAACCCAATGGTTCGAGAAGATCGAATCCATTTTCAAAATTTGCGCTTGTTTCGAGGCAAACAAGGTGAAATTCGCAGCCTGCACCTTCACCGACAGAGCGCTAACCTGGTGGAATGGTCGAGTCAAATCCCTAACCCTGCCGGTAACGAATGCCATGGGTTGGGAAAGTTTAAAAGAACTCATGCTTGCTGAGTACTGCACAAGGGGCGAGATGCAGAAGTTAGATCACGAGCTCTGGAACCTGAAGATGAAGGGTTCCAACATTGCCGCTTACACAACTAGATTCTGCGATCTGTCTCTTCTATGTCCGGGAATGGTCACCCCAGAAAGCAAAAAGATAGATAGGTACATTTGGGGATTGACGCCCCCAACTCAAGGGAATGTCTTGGCTGCTACGCCTTCTACTTTTGACAGCGCCAAGTGCCTGGCACTGACCCTGATAGATCACGGGGTTGATCTTGATGAAGTAACAGCCGTTCCTGAACCACCAAAGGCGAGTAGTGGGAAGAAAAAGTTTTGGAACAAACGAAAGGGGCAGTCTTCGTAGGAGCCCTCCAAGAAACAACAAACAATGGCAGTCCACGCTGCTACTACTCCTGCTACTGTTCCAACCACCCAAGCACCTGCCAGTAGGTATGCTGGTACCCTTCCAAGGTGTGACAAGTGAAACTTCCATCATCATGGGCAGTGCCGGGAGTTGTTGTGCAACAGCTGTGGTAAGAAGGCACACACAGCTTGATTCTACAAAACACCAGTCCAACTAACCAATCAGGCTCCTGGAGCGGGCGCTGGTCAAGCCTGTTATGGCTGTGGGGAGGTTGGGCACTTCAAAAGGAATTGCCCCAAGGCAACAACAGCTGGCAACACATGGAGAGTACTAGCGATGGGCCAGGAGGAATCATTTGCTTATCCCACCGTTGTTATGGGTACATTCCTCCTTGACAACTCTTATGCATGCATTCTTTTCGATTATGGTGCGGAGAAGAGTTTTGTTAGGGTCACACTCTCGAACCGGACGGCAGAATCGTCCGAGGGCTCGTGTGACTATCAATTGTATATCATCACAATGAATATAAATGAAACGTAACAAACACCATCATCATACATTCAAAATTACAACCATCATTTCTTACATCGAGTAGTGGGTTATAAGTTACATGCCAACACAGAATGTATATAATAGCAAAACAAGTACAAAAAGTTGTCAAATTCTTTAAGTCCACCTGTTTAACGGTCTCCTAAGAATACAAGTTAATTTGAAAAGGGTCAACATATATAATGTTGGTGAGTTCATAAGCATGTTTAAGTAAACAGTTTTGTATAGTTTTGTAACACCAGAAAATCCGATATTTTCTAAAAAAAATGAGTTATGAAGATTGTGTTCGATCTTATATTAATGCATGTGTGTCAAGGTATAAAAAGTACATTCCCGAAAATCCTATATTTTCCGATATGAGTAGAAGATATTGTTTAGTTAAATGTTTTCTCCAGAAAATCCGATATTTCCTGATTATAAAAAAAACCGAAGCAGTCTTAATCGCCAAAGACTATGTGACATTGATGAAGTATTCCGTAAATTTATAATGGAGTTATTCTCTAAGTGAGTCGCTATAACCATATATAATAATGACAAATTTACCTGTCGTGACGTTTAATAAACGCCGAAGAATCATAAGATAAAAGTTTGTCACCCTAGACTGGCCTAGTCTAACTGTAGCGAACAGCTCAGGTGTGGGGTGTCACCCCTGTATAGATATATACACAAACTCCCGCTCTCCCTCCAGGAGACTCTGGCTATAACTACAGGCTACGATCGTACACTCGATAGGTGTCAACCGAAAAATCTCACTAGAGTCTTTACCAAAACTTACGCGAATATGGAATTACACTATTAAACATAATTAATAAATTTTTGGAATCATTGACATGTAAATGGACATCAAGGGTCCAAATGACATGTAATGTAAATTCCAGGCCCAATAGACATGTAAAAGGACACTAAGGACCACTAAACACGCAAAGGGACACTAAGGCCCACTAAGCATGTAAAAGCACACTAAAGCCCACTAAACATGTATATTCTATTTCAGGCCCAAAAGTGAATGAGTATATCAAGACCCAATATACTTGTAAAGGGACAACTAAGGCCCACTAAACTTGTATATTATTTTCAGGTCCAATACGAAAGTAATTACCGTGTTTAACCCATTTTCTTATTGTTATGTTCGTTTTATATCAAATATTTGCCAAATGGTGTTAGAAGGACCACTTTTGTAAAAAATGATACTCTTGGCCCAATAAGTCAAAAATTTACAATTAAGGCCCAATCTTAGTAAAAATAACACTTTAGTCTCCATTATGTTCAAAACTTGGTTTTATGACTAATTTTTGGTAAAATAACATTTTTAACACATTTTTGTCAAAAATACCATTTTTGGTTTGATTGTTGTGAAAATACACATTTTTCTGGTTTTGAGCTTTTCGGACCTAGTTTTTGGAAAATTAGTAGAAAAATCATCGTAAGTCGAAATTTGGATCCGTAAATTCTGGAAGTTTGAAAATTTTGTCTGCTTTGTTCACAATTTTTTCTAATAATTTTTAATTGCTTCTAACAAGTGTGAAATTGCTCACCTTAACAGGCTGGTCCGAAATTATTTCAAATCTGATAGGCAGTTTTGTAAAATTCGCCAAAAATTGTAGAAAAATCGTATGAAAACGTGAGAGTAGTCATTTTGAAGGTATAAACCTGAACTTTTTGCATGTAAAACAGTTTTGAAAAAATATTATAATTTAGGTGGTCAAAACAGTTCGAGATTGGAGCAAAACTTTTCTATGAGGGGCTGATTTATGAGTTTAGTGTATAGATCTTGGAACACCACACTCATTTTTACTATTTTAAGTGTATAAATCCCAGATCTACTAATTTAAATGTATTTTATGTGATAACACATACTTTTATCAAGATTTTTATGAAGATCCAAGTGGTAAACTTCATATTCTTAACATATTTTTAGATATGAGGTAAGCAACACATAATCACCAAATAAATCATGTAAAACACACATAGTCATGCATATACACATAGATCTACACAAGACAACTTGTATTCTCCCCCAAAACAAAGTAAAAACTGAAAATAGGGGGTATGAACTCACCTTGGGGATTTTCTAAGTGTAGAAGGAGATGAAGAAGAAGCTTTGAGTCTAGCTTGAACAACTTGGAGAGATCTTGAAAATATGGGTGTTCAAGGGAGGGAAACTTGAAGAAAAATCCTCTTGAAATCACACACACAACTCACGATTTTGGGGTAGTGTAATGAAGGAATTCTTTGAGAATTGAGAGGAGATAAATGAACTTTGTAATGAAAAATGGTGGTGAGGGAGAGTGGTGAATTCGGCCAAGATAAGGAGGAGAGAGGGAGAGAATGGAAGTATTACATGGTGGTTAAGAGATCTATATGCATGGATACATGTAAAATAATTGCTTGGGTGTATGTGAGACAATAGTCTAGATACATGGAGTATAATATGGAGGTGGCAACAAAAGTCAACTCTGTTTTTTTTATTTAATTAAATGGGCTAACCGATCGGCCCAAAGAGAGTGGCCCAAAAGAAAGGGTTCTCGGGTTTTAGCTTGGCCCATTTAGGGTCTTCGGCCCAATAGGAGCATCCATAAGAGGTTTTTCGACCTAACAAGGCTCATTGAGGTGTGTTCGGCCCAACAAGACCAAGAGGGGAAATTATCGGCCCAATAGGGCCTAATAAGGAAGTCTTGGTCCAATAAGGGATTTGGACCAACAATTCTTGGGCTAAGGCCCAAAATGATTGGATTTGGCTTACTGGATCGTCTTTTGGGCTTATACAAGGAGATTATATTGCTCATGAATTCTCATCTTAGCCTAATTTTGCCAGTTGTGACAGTTAGTCATGCATTCAAACATCTACTCAAGTGTAAATCCCAACCTTTAACCGAAACATTTACCGTCGAGATGGCTAACGGAAAGAAAGAGAGCACTAACGACATATTCATAGGCTGTACCCTTACCCTAAACGATCATTCCTTCCCAATCGACCTTATGCCGGTTTCCATAAAAAGCTTCGATGTCATCATTGGTACGGATTGGTTGAGCCCCAATCAGGCCGATATCCTTTGTTTTGAAAAAGACATTCGCCTCAATCTGCCCTCGAGAGAAGCTCTCATAGTTTACGGTGATGAACTCAGCTCAAACCTTCGTATCATTTCCTGCATTCAAGCCCAGAAATATCTGCGAAAGGAGTGCCATGCATTCCTAGCTCATGTCGTTAACGAAAAGCAGGAAGTTAAGGACCTCGAGAGCATCCCCGAAGTCTGCAAATTTCCTGATGTTTTCCCCGAATATCTTCCAGAAATCCCTCCCAAGCGCCAAGTCGAGTTATGTATCGACTTAATCCTCAGAGCCACTCCTGTAGCTAAATCCCCATACCGTTTAGCGCCGGCAGAAATGGAAGAGTTATCCAGCCAGCTCAATGAGTTACTCAGCAAAGGATTCATAAGACCAAGTTCCTCACCCTGGGGAGCCCCCATCTTATTCGTGAAAAATAAGGATGGATCCTTTCGGATGTGCATTGATTATCGAGAACTGAACAAGCTCACCATCAAGAACCGTTATCCCTTACTCAGAATCGACGAACTCTTCGATCAACTTCAGGGAGCCAGTTACTTCACAAAATAGACCTAAGATCAGGGTACCATCAGTTGCGAGTTCATGAGAATGATGTTCCCAAGACAGCATTCCGAACTCGTTATGGACACTACGAGTTTGTAGTAATGCCCTTTAGTCTAACCAACGCACCGGCGGTATTCATGGATTTGATGAATTGGGTGTTCCGCCCTTTCCTAGACAAGTTCGTGATAGTGTTCATTGATGATATACTTGTCTATTCCCGAAGAGAGGAAGATCATAGACAACACTTGAGACTAGTGCTAGAAACACTAAGGGCGGAGAAACTCTATGCAAAGTTTTCAAAGTGCGAATTATGGATCAGAAGGGTAACTTTCCTTGGTCACGTGGTTAGCGAGGAAGGCATATACGTGGACCCTTCCAAGATCAAAGCGATTGAGAATTGGTCAGCACCGAACACGCCCACATAAATTCGTCAATTCTTGGGTCTCGCTGGCTATTATCGCAGGTTTATCCAGAATTTCTCAAGAATTGCTAATCCTCTCACCACCCTGACTCAGAAAGGTATACCCTTTTGTTGGGGAGAAAAGAAAGACATTGCGTTTCAAAAATTGAAGCAAGCCCTATACACCGCACCTATCTTGTCTCTGCCCGAAGGGACGGAGGATTTCGTTGTATACTGTGATGCATCCAATCAGGGCTTAGGCCGTATGCTCATGCAGCGAGGAAAGGTTATTGCCTATGCCTCGAGACAGCTGAAAATACACGAAGTCAATTACACAACTCACGATCTAGAGTTGGGAGCAGTGGTCTTTGCGTTAAAGATTTGGAGACATTATCTCTACGGAACCAAGTGCACTGTCTTCACCGACCATAAGAGCCTACAACATATCTTCGATCAGAAAGAGTTGAACATGTGACAACGGCGATGGGTAGAGCTACTCAGTGATTATGAGTGCGAAATACGCTACCATCTCGGCAAGGACAATGTGGTAGCGGATGCCCTCAACCGAAAAGAGTATTCAGGTTGTAGAGTGAAGGTACTGACAATGACCATCCATTCCCATCTATCCACTCAAATCAAAGAGGATCAGTTGGAAGCCCTAAAACCAGAAAACGTGTCGGACGAAGCCTTGAGGGGAACGGGAAAGAACTTAGAGGTCAAGGGAGACGGAGTTTACTATTTCATGACCCAGATCTGGACCCCGAAGTAAGGTGGTTACAGGGAGGTTGTCATGAACGAAGCTCACAAGACTAGATACTCCGTTCACCCAGGTTCAGATAAGATGTATCTCGATCTTAAACAGCTCTATTGGTGGCCGAACATGAAAGCAAAGATCGCTACCTTCGTGGGCAAGTGCCTGACTTGTGCCAAGGTGAAGGTGGAATATCAAAAGCCCTCAGGTCTACTCCAGCAGCCAGAAATACCTGAGTGGAAGTGGGAAAGGATTACGATGGATTTCATCACTAAGTTACCCAGGTCTCCGAGTGGGTACGATGCCATCTGGGTAATTGTCGACCGACTAACTAAATCCGCCCACTTCCTGCCAATTAAAGAAAACTTCAAAATGGAGAGAGTGTCACGAATCTACATTCGAGAGATAGTCCGCCTTCATGGTGTGCATGTATCTATTATCTCCGATCGAGATAGCAGGTTCACCTCGAGATTTTAGTAGTCACTGCAGAAGGCTCTTGGAACTAAGTTGGATATGAGCACTGCTTACCATCCAAAGATAGATGGGTAGAGTGAGAGAACCATTTAAACATTGGAAGATATGTTGAGAGCCTGCGTCATTGAATTTGGCATGTCGTGGGACACTCATTTGCCCTTGGTCGAATTTTCCTACAACAACAGCTACCATACCAGCATCAAGGTTGCGCCGTTCGAAGCCCTCTATGGCCGTAAGTGCAAATCCCCTCTGTGTTGGGCTGAGGTGGGTGACACGCAGCTAGTCAAGGGTCAAGTCCCCGATAGCACTCTCACAGGCCCAGAAATCATCCGAGAGACGACTGAAAAGATTGTACAAATCTGGGAACGACTAAAGGCTTCAAGAGATAGACAAAAGAGCTACGCTGATAAGAGATGAAAACCCTTGGAGTTCTAGGTTGGTGACCGTGTTCTTTTGAAGGTCTCACCCTGGAAAGGAATGATACGCTTCGGAAAGCGTGGAAAGGTGAATCCAAGATACATAGGACCATTCGAGATCCTCGCTAGGATCGGTCCCGTAGCATACAAACTTCGCCTACTACGAGAACTTAACAACGTACATCCCGTCTTCCACGTGTTGAACCTAAACAAGTGTCTGTCCAATGATACACTTGTGATACCCCTCGATGAGATCGAACTAGACGACAACTTACCCTTCGTAGAAGAACCCGTAGAAATCATGGATCGGGAAGTCAAACGAAAGAAACAAAGCCGTATCCCGATAGTGAAGGTTCGATGGAATGCCAAGCGGGGACCTGAATTCACTTGGGAGCGCGAAAATTCAATGAAACAGAAGTACTCTCATCTATTTCCGAGTCCATGATTTGTATTATGTGTCCTAATTTCGGGACGAAATTCCCTCTAACGGGGGGATGATGTGACAACCCGAACCTTTTTTCCGTTCCTATTAACCGATTTCCGTTAATAAAATTTGAATTTTATTAAGTTTCCGTCAAACTTCTTAGTTTAGAAAATCATCTAGTTTTATATAATTAAATTTTTATACGAGTCGGAACCAAAATCGTGCGAAAAACCCAAATATTCTTGAAAAATGAAACGGTTCTCGGCCTATGTGAGTTTACGGTCGTAAACCCGTGTATGACCGTACCCTCATTTACGGCCAACGTTAGGTGGACCCCACCACCGACCATGAAAACCCCTATAAATACGAGACCCTACCCCTCATTTACACTTTTCTGGCCGAACACTCTCTCATTTTCTCTCTAAACTCTTGACCGTACACCCCTAAAACACCCTTATCCTTCCAAAAATAATCAAGAATCGTCATTGGGAGTTTATTTGGAGCATCTAGAACACGTTTTTCATCGATTCCAGCAACCTTGTTCTTGAGTGTACGGCCGTACACCCTTCAAGTCTGCAAATCTTCATTGACCGTACACCAGTTCACGGCCGTACACACTTCAAACCTTCAAAGGCCGTACACCCTTCGAGTGGCAGTTCACGGCCGTAGACCATTCACGGCCGTAAAGCCCGTTCACGGCCGTAAACTCCCTTCACGGCCGTAAACACTTCCTAAGTGGTGCATTAGACTAAAAACCCACTTTCCTCGATTCAATCAAGTCTCGGTAACATTCCTTAACTGAAAGCAAGTGTTTTTCTAACACTTTATTTAACGAAATCGCTAATTTAGATACATATATGTATTTAATTGTTATTAGGATTCCGTTTAGTGCCACAAACTACAACTCGAGGGTCTTCATTCCAGTTCGTTGATTCGACACTTGTACGCAACTAACAGCGAGTTCATACCCCTACGCTTTTATGATTTTTAATGTTTTCAGGGGGGAATACAAGCCAAACACAAACGATTTTAACAAGTTTAAAACTTATGCAATTGATACAGTCAAATGATTTCCACGTTTTATAAAATGTTTAGATATTCTATCCCTTTTGTACTATGTTGAGCATAAGGGACACTTTTACCTTGGAAACCTAATTGCATAATTTTCAAAACAATTCACAAACCAAGTACTTAACATTTCAAGGAAACTATAATGGGTATAGTTTGGGGAATTCAATACATAGCTTTTACCAATTCAGATTACATACATGGGTAAATATATAAACTATGACAGATTTAGTTTATGATATACATTACTACAAGAGTACAACATTTAATAATTATTTAAGTATAATTATTACCTTATACAGTACACAACCGATTCAAATACAAGAGAACAATACAGAATTACACGTAAACTAGATTATACAGAATTGTGAGACTCTACTTCAAACTGTACCCTTAGGTATACTGAATTAAATCCTATCATAGTATAACCAGAGTTTCCTGGAGGGAGAGCGTGAGATTTGCGAATAGATCTATTCGGGAGTGACAATCCCACACCTGATCTGCTAGTTACAGTTAGACAGGCATGTCTGGGGTGACAAATGTCATTTAACCGACACTTGAAGAACGTCGTAAAGGTCACTAGGTCATATCAAGCCTGGTTATACGACACACAATAGTATAAATTAACCTTTGTTTACGGGATTTCATTCTTTATTAGTTTTATTTGAAGTAATGAAACTACTATACATACTGATGGTAGTCAGGGTTTTCAAACAGAACATACTATACAAAGGTTTTTGTAAAAGAATACACGCATACTACGATTAATATTAACCAGACATACAAACTAACGTTTTCCTATACAACAACAGTATACAGTAACAAACATTCATAGTTAAATCTATAATTCCTTAGTTTAAGCATCAGGGCTACGTATGGAGAATACTCGATAGACTGTGGAATGTGTGGTTTCCGCCTTATTTCCTGTACCTTGTTTGGTTGTGGGCTTAGGTCAGATCCACATAGTCAACTGTCTGTTCGATATTGGTTTATACATGGCTAGCAAGAACTGAGTAGTCATAGATAGAACTGATATTATCACACTTTTACTATAGAAAATATTGGATTTTCTTAGAAACATGCGAACATTTTAAAAGAGTCATCAACAGGTTTTCATTACAAAAACCTCGCTTATGAACTCACCAGCTTTATGCTGATACTCTTTCAAAACTACTTGTATTCTCAGTAAATCAGTAGACAGGTACTTCCTGGAGTTTTGAGAAGACGGAGCGTATAGAGTCACGTATATTTCTTTTGTTTATGCTTTGATGTATAAGAACAAAAATCAAACAGATGTAAATACCTTTTCATGTATGTATTTAATGTTATGGTTGTGTTTACTATGATTACTACGATGCAATTGTTGTGATACTACATATGACGTCATCCACCCCCGAACGTTTCACCCCTTTCCGGTTTGGGGGTGTGACATACCCCCCTTATAGACCGGCTTTGTGAATGAGGCATACTAGCGGTAAGACTGACTTACTCTTATACGTACATATAAATATTAAACCTACAATATTATAATAGTATAAGGGTTGAATTTTAAACTTTTAAAATTCTAAGGGTTGGAATTAAAGTATACATGGGGGGTGACTTTACAAATTTCAAAACTTGAGGGTAAGTTTTGAACAATTCAAAAACTCTTGGTTTCCTTTACTTACGAGTTTAATATGGTTTTTATGGAAGACTTTTCAAGTTCCATAACTTGAGGACAAGTTATGGAAGACATAAAACTATTTTATGATGACATTAAAATTAGACATTTCATTTTTTCATAACCTATGAATCTAAATGAACTTTTAAAAGAAAAAACTCTTCATTTTCCATAACTTGAGGACAAGTTATGGAGTTCATAAAAACCATTAAGATCAAATATTTCAATTAACATAATAATCAAATAAATTTTCCATCATCTAGATTAAACTCATAATAACAAGATAATTCATATCAACTATTTTACAAGAAATTAGTCTATTACATAAACTAATAAAATCTTGAAACTATGACAATTATCTTTTATTTCGATGAGGATAATTATTTTCACAACATAAAATTGAATTTTTATCAAGAAAAAGTTTTATAGTAATAATCCAAATCCAAATTAAGCCAAGAAATCCAAAAATCTGCCAGACCCGTCACCACCTCGTGGTAATTTTGACCACCTCGTGGTCATCAGGCAGAATCCAAAAAAAACGATTTTTTCAAGCTTTGAAAACAAGTAGCATCAAGTATGATGGAAAATAACCCTAGGCTCTGATACCACTGTTGGGTTTTAGTATACTACAACATCCTATGGTGCACATACAACCCTAAAAGCTTTGGATCTATGTTTTCTCTAATTATACATGCAATATTGTTTCCAAATCTTTAAGCCTACAACTAGCATACAAATGATATAAACAACATAAAACACTAGTTAGGAGTTTACCTCTTTATGTAGCTTGCTATCCTTGATGTATTTGGCCTTTAAGAACTTAGCACCAATAGTGTGGATGCCTCAAATGGAATCACAACACACCATGGACAAAGGATGACATTTTGAGAGAGAATCTTTATACACCAAAACCGTCCATATGAACTCCAAGAGCATAAGTGGTGATTTTGGTTATGGAGTAACATATTTATATATGGTATTCCAAAGGTCATGGGTTAACCCTAACCCATACCCATGGATTTATGATCCATGGTTCATGTGGCCCAACTCTTTATGTATCCATACATAAACTTAGTCCAACATGGATCAATGGCCCAACACATTTAATATAACTAATTTACACAATTAGTCCCCATTGATTTAATTAGTCTCTTTTGATCACTAAATTAGTTCCAAACTAATTCTTGATCAATACTAATTAAATCATATGATTTCATATTAATATATTAGAACTTATAATATATTAATAAATCATAAATAAACTTTTCTCAAAAGTCCATCCTAACAAATTGTCCTGATGATATGCAACCCAAATGGACCATGCTACTCTCGGGTCAAGTACATACCAATTATAGTTATGGGCTTTGACACCTAATCCAACACTAGTAACAGATGAAGTAGGAAGAGTAGTAGAATCTGTAAAAATGGGAGAGGATAGAGGGACAGAGATCTGAGGAAGTGAAATTCCAATAGAAATCTTTGGTGGTAATGAAGGGATGGAGGATATCGGAATGGTAGTTGTGATGGGTGAGGATGGTGGAGTGCTTATCTGAAAGGCATCTGTAAGAGGAACAGAAAAAGGAATTGGAGATGATACCTTCAGAATTGATTTAGTAGGAGTTGGTTCCGAAGTAGCAACAGTGGCTTCTTCTGCATGCTGAATTGTAGCATCCTCTCGAATTTCTGTGACAGTTCTTGATTCCGAGTCCTCCTGAGCAACCGGAGATGGAGATCTTGGTTTCTTAGCTTGCTTCTTGATTTTATTTGGGGATTTAACTGTTTCAGATGGAGCATCTTTTGCTTTTCGGTTGCCTCCCCTCTTCGGTTTGTTTCCCTCAGTAATCAATTTTCGTAACTCATCCGGCATTGGACGAACACCATATGAAGGTAACTTCCGATATTCGTTCACAATCACATTATCTTGAGGAACCTTCACAAACATTTCCTTCGGAATGGACCCGATAAATGTGAAATTCCTGGGGTCAGACATCACAAACTTAGTCGTTTGGATTATCGGTATAGCAGCCATGACAAAATCCTGCATCAATTTGACTTTGAAGTGGCCGTGAGCACGATTGACCTCTATTGACCAAAATCGAGCACAAGAGATCTCGGTATGACAAGTAGAAGAGACTGTACTCTGAGTAAGTTGAGTCCATAGGATTGAACCATAGTCGAGATTCACTCCATGAAATACTCCGTAGATGAGAGTGTAAAATACCTTACTTGCACTATTTGAACCTGCAATTCTTTCTGAAAAGATTTTAAATAACAATGTGAATAGCCCATTCCACATTGGAGGAAGAAAGGGCTTCCTCAACGTTGACAATAGGGATATGTCTCTTGTGTATGCCATCTGATAAAACATCTCGATTAGAGCAGTGGAAGAAATCGATTCTAGATCCATGAGAGCTTCAGATGAATCAAGCCCTAAAAGTCTGCAGAAATGGAGTAAGCCTTTGAAAGATAAACTAGTGGAACAAATTCAGCCATGGTTAAAGCTTGAGCTAGTGGCGAGAACTTGAGACATTCAATCATCGGCCTAAGAGCTTCACTGTAACGTGATGAATCTGGATCGCTTATCAGATTCTGGTTGGGCTTCATGTTTAGCATGATGATGGAGGCTGATTGATCGGCGAACGAAGCAGTTTCAGATGATCATGTCATTAAAGCAATGAAGAAGACGATGAACAGTAGAGAGTAAACGCGGTTTTTGCCTTGAGAGTTTTGAATACTGTGTGAATGGTGAGAGAAAGTGAACTGTCTAAAACCCTTTTATACTGTTTGTTATGAGTGGTGAGAGAAAAGCACCGTTTGACGTTCGTGTACCCCGTAAAAGTAGCCTTGAAAATTGTGACAACTCATCAATTGTGTCGGATGACGTTGTAACAAACACTCGTGATGTCAGGGAATTCAAAAATTGCGCCTGATTTGAAATGTTATCTCCAGATAACCGTTGTTTTAGTTTTGATATACTCGGAATTATCAGCCAATCCACCGCCTTTAAAATCAAAAAATGTTCTCGAAATAAAGGTAACCATTCGGAATTAGAACCAGACTTTGAAAAATCACAACGGTTTTTGTGCAAGAGTGTGCCAAAGAAAAAGAATTAAATTTGTGGGATTATGTGATGCCAAACAAGATTGACATGAAAATCAGATGGATCCCGGGCAACTATATCTTCCTTCTAAGTCAAGAGAGACTCTGAAGTGCGTGTTTGGTATCTCGTTGAATTACGATCACCCGTTTGTTAAGAAACTGTGAAAGGCTTCTTTTAATAGGCTTCATGGGTGGCTAAGCTTCAACCAGATTCCGAAACTTGACATAAGTATGAAGATCTGAACGAAGTACTTGCTTGACAAATGTAGCCATAAGAACAAGTAAGCTTTGGAAATTCTTTAAGTGACTGGATATGATGGAAATCTACAAAAAAAAAAAAAGACTGGATCTAGATGGATAGAAATGTCTTGGGTTGAGAATATTTCATTAAGATCACTCAAAAAGAAAAATGAGATTTCAAACTATAATGGTACCAACCATAAAGGCTTTATTCATCAATTCCTTGGTGAAAATATCCATAACATTTAATTGTTCACCGTCAATTCAGAAACGGGATTCGAAATTTTGAGTCTCACTCAAATCGTGGTGATAACGATTTCAAGATCATAAACACAGATGTTGTGTAACCATAAACCTCAGTGGTTATTTTTTAGAGTCTCAAGGGTTACGTTTATGAACACAAAATTGATGTAGAAAGTGTAGATTGGTTTCGAAGAAGAAAGTGTATCTCTGCTATAAATGAATGACAAAGCAGTCAACTCTTAACTCAATATGAGAATAGTAAGGTAGGTCAATGACTTATGTGAATGAATAGCCAGATTAGGAAGAAATGATCGGAATGAAAGTTCCATTAAGGCTTCAAACATAGAGACTCAGAGGTTTGGGACAACATGCAACAACATGCTTCAAGGGACGCTTAGCTCGTTCATAGTTTCGGAATCATACCTGCCCCATCATTCTGAAGTGAGATGAAAGAGAATAGTAACGTGAGAGGAAAACGTTAGCTTCTTAAAAATAAGATGTTTTTGGTATTTTGAGTTTGAAAAAGAAAAGACAAAAGCAAATAAAATATTTTTGTATTTTTGATTTTTTGAAAAAGATAAAACAAAAATAAGGAAAAATATTTTTGAGATTTTAGATTTTCTGAAAAGGATAAAACAGAAATAAAGAAAAATAATTAAGGCAAAAGAATTCAGAAACATAAATGAATAGTAACTTTCGAACAATTTCGAAGCTCAGAACCAGTCAGAAGAGAGAAATAAAGAAAAATAATTAAGGCAAAAGAATTCAGAAACATAAATGAACAGTAACTTCCGAACAATTCCGAAGCTCCGAACCAGATGGAAGAGACTGAATATACAAAGGATACAGAAACATTCTGAAACCCCGATGAACAATAGATTTTGAACCATTCCGAAGCTCGGATCCATTCGAAACATGAACAGTAAATTCCGATTACGAGGTAGAATTCGGAACTGGGTCAACTTCAATCATTCCTAACCCCTGTAAAATTCGATTGAACGTAGCTTCAGTTAAGGCCTTTTTGAAGATTTCATCCAACTGATCTGAGGATCTTACAAAATGAATTTCAACATTACCATCCTCGACATGATCCTTTATGAAGTGGTATTGCAGTGCAATATGTTTCGTCTTTGAGTGTTGCACTGGATTATGACAGATTCTAATAGCACTTTCGGAATCACAATATAAAGGGATTCTCTTCATATTAATACCATAATCCCTAAGCTGATTCTAAATCCAAACAACTTGGGATGTACATGATGCAGATGTTATATATTCAACTTCAGTAGTTGACAAAGATAAACATGTCTGTTTCTTAGATTGCCAACTAACAGGTTTGCTATCCAGAAATTGACATCCCCCTGATGTACTTTTCCGATCAACTCCACATCACCCTAGGTCAGCATCGGAATATGCTTACACAAAGAATCCTGAATTCGATGGACACCACAGTCCAAGTGAAGTGGTCCGCTTCATATACCAAAAGATATTCTTCACATCCATTTGATATACATCAAAGTTTTTATGAGTTGCATAGGTGAGAAAAATCCGAACAGATTCCAGTCTAGCCACCAGTGCGAATGTCTCTTCGTAATCGATTCCTTCTTCTTAATAGTAGCCTTTAACGACCAAGTGTGCCATGTTACAGATTATGTTTCCCTCTTTATCCATCTTATTCTGAAATACCCATTTCATTCCGACAACAGAAGCATCCTTCAGAGTGGGAACCAATCTCCACACTTTAATTCTCTTAAATTCATTTAGTTCCTCATGCATAGCTTGCACCCAATCTGCATGATCAATAGCAATTTTAACAGTTTTAGGCTCAGTTTTAGAAATGAAAGAATTAAACATGCCAAATTCCAATTTTGAAAATAATGCAGTTTGTTTCACTTTTAGTTGAACCCTTGTAAGAACTCCTGAAGATGAGTCTCCGATCACTTGAGAACTTGGATGATCTTTGGTCCATTTAGTCATAGGAGGATAGTTCTGATCATAGGCTGGATTGATTTCAGCAAAAACTTCCTCAAACTCCGATTGTACATCAGAATCATTATTTTCATTCACCCCCTGAAAGTTTGCATGTGACCCTTCGTTCGGAATCGAATTCCCCTCTGGAGAGGAGTATCAGTATTGGATTTCGAAGTGGAACCCTCCCCCTGGAATGGAGCATCAGTAGGTTGTGGTGGATTTGAGAATTCATAAGCATTCGGAATTGGTTGTTCCTGAGAAGTATCGATGTTTTTAGCAGCTTCATCAACTATCTTCTTAAATTCATATTCTTTGTTTTCCTTGACCTTCGATTCTAAGGAAATGGCTTTTTCAGGCTCATCAAACAAATTTAGAAATTCCTCATATAAATTCATGAGAGGAATTGTCATAGAGTTTTTTGTTGGAAATATTTCCCCAGACTGAAAATCGTGTTTCTGATATTTCTTCATGTAATTGTCATCGAAGGTGACATAGTAGGTTTCTTCAATCTTTCTTGATTTCTTGTTCAGAACCCTATATGCCTTTGAAGTGAAAGAATAACCCAGAAAAATGCCTTGGTCTGCTTTCACACCGTATTTATTCCGATTTTCTTTAGAGTTGAAAAGAAAGCACCCGGAACCAAGTACATGAAAGAATTTAATGTTAGGTTTTCGATTGTTCAAGATTTCATAAGGAGTAATGAGAAATCTTTTGTTGATGTAGGAACGGTTCTGTGTGAAACAAGCAGTTGCAACGGCGTCAGCCCAAAAGTATAGAGGAAGATTCGCAAATGATAACATCATCCTTGTAGTTTCGCAAAGAGAGTGGTTCCGTCTTTCAACTACACCGTTCTGGTATAGAGTGTAAGGCGAAGTAAAGTTGTGAGCAATCCCTTTTCCAGTTAAGAATTCTTCAGATGCTTGGTTTTTGAATTCCGAACCGTTGTCACTATGAATTTTCCGAATAGGCTTTTGTAGTTGTAGCTCAACCTGCTTGATGAAATTTAACAGCTTCGGAGTTGCATCGGATTTCTGTCTAAGAATGAACACCAATGTAAATCTAGAAAAATCATCAACAATAACCAAAATATATTTATTACCACCATTACTTTCGATGGGTGATGGACCACAAAGATCAATGTGCAATACTTCCAGTGGCTCAATGATTTTGGTATTGATGATGGTTGAGTGACTCTTCCTGCTTTGTTTTCCGAGCTTACAGGCAGCACATAAATGTTCCTTATCGAATTTCAAAAAGAGGTAGACCACGAATAAGATCACCAATGACGAGCTTGTTTATATCCTTGAAGTTCAGATGGGAAAGCCTTATGTGTCATAGCCAACTATCATCCAAAGATGCTTTCGTAAGCAAGCAAATAGATGGATTCCCTTTGATTGGATTCAAATTCAGATGATACATCTTTCCCTTCCTTTTGGACTTGAGAAGCACTGCCTTAGATTTCTTTTCAATTATCACTAAACCATCTTCATCAAACAATACCTTCAGTCATGTACCTACAACCAATTGTGAAACACTTATCAGATTATGTTGCAGGCCCTCGACATATGCTACCTTCCTAATCGAGAATTCTCCATTCGTAATCATTCCATATCCTTTTATCTCTCCAGTAGCGTTAGTTCCAAACTTCACTCTACCGTCATCTGATAACGATCTAAACTCTCGTAATTCTTCTCTTCTCCCAATCATGTGACGAGAATAGCCACTGTCAATATACCTTTCGGAATCATACTATTCATCAAGCATAACCTGCAAAATTTAGAGACATTTAGGAACCCAAACCATCTTGGGTCCTTGTGAGGATTTATTTTGAATAGGAAATATCTTAGTTTTATTAACCCAAAATGATTTTCTTTTCAAAACATGATTCTTCCCTTTTCGATTTTGAAAAATTCCATTTTGTTATCACAAAGATTAATTTTAACAAAATTGGATTTTCGTTGAATGTATTCTTTGATTTTTGGCGCCATTATTTTTGAAAATGCATTTTCCTCCTTTTTCAAATTTTCTTCGTATTCGTTGAGAGTAATCTCTGGTTCCGAAACAACTTTACTTTTACGCTTAAAATCTTTTGATTTGTTGATAGGTTGTGAAAACTGAGTTTGTGGAGAACACTTTGATTTTGGCTTTTCAATTGTTTTAAAAGCTTGTGACTTTGGAGAAAAAATTGACTTTGGTTTCGGAATTTGAGAGGAATCAACTTTTTGATTAGAAGATCGTTCTGAATTGACAGGACTTTGATTTGAATTCTTAGTTTTCCAAAAACGCTTTCTTTCTTTCATATTCTTCCTATATCTAGCATTCATCTGTCTTTTCTTAGCAATTAATTCTTCAGCAGACTTATGAATATTAGATTTTGGTTTTTCTTTTCTAAATGGCGTTTCATGATGTTCAGAAGATGTCTCACTTGAAACATCTTTTGTGCTACTAGGGCCTGCCTTATCGTAAGAGTGGTTTACACGATTCAATGGTTCTGAAATGTATTTCCCTTTAGTTTTCCAAGAGGTCATTTCTGAAAGACCTTTTGTATCGTCGACATTATCTATTGGCTTCGACCAGAAAAATTCATTGCATCCATTCGCATTATCATCAGTAACCAGGGATGTTAGTTTAGATGTATCATTTTTGTTCAGTCCTTTCTTAACAAAAACCTGATTTGGTACAATTTGGACTTTCGGAAAAACAATTTCTTTTTCTTTCAGAACATTAGAACCTTTGTTTTCAACGATTCGAAAAAATTCTATTGAGTTTTCTGAAATCAAATTTTTCTTAGGTTCATTAACATCTTGAACAAAAACAGAACTTTCAATTTCATCTTCTACAGATATTTCACTCATTTCACTTTCATCAAATTCATAAACATTTTTGGAATTAAATGTGTTTTCTGAATTTAATTTCTTGCATAATGAGTTATATTTCTACATAGTAATATTTTTGATTTCTTCTTTAGCTTTTTCATTTAACTTTTCTTTCAACATATTTTTTTGATCTTTGGACTGAATGTATTCCTCAATTTTCTCAAGTCCGGCCCTGTATGAATCAGAAACATCATCTTAAGAAACAATCGATTCGTATTTATAACAATCAACATTGATTTCATCCTCTTTCAATTCAAAAAGGGCAAAATCATTTTATAAAAACCTTTCCCTATTTCACAATCCAAATGCAATTGAGTAATATTGAAATATAAACGCTTAGCAATTAAACAAAAAATATTCCTCTATTTTAAAAGTGCAATGCTATCTCTTCTAAGATAAATAATTTCATCTCGTGATCTAGTAAGCTCTACTTCCAAAGTCTCTATTTTTAATCTTCTTTCTTCACTCTATCTTCTGAACATAATAGGCTTCATCTTTTTCATTTTCACTCTTCTCATTTAGCTTCCTTAACATGCACTCCTTTGCAAAGTGATTCTTGCCATGACGGTAATTACAATCATAACCTGAATCACCCAACAACTTCTTTTCCTTCTTCTCGTCGTCGTTCCCAGAGTTCTTAGAAATCTCATCTCTAGACTTTTCTGAACTAGAATTACCCTACCAGAACTTGTTTCTGTAACGGTAGAAATTCTTCTTATAGAACTTCTTGGGATTGGACACCAAAAGAGCCTTGTCTTCTTTTGAGATTTCGCTTTCCGAAAGGTCTGATTCGGAATCTTCTTTTGCAGTCTTCTTTCCTTTCGCAACCAACGCTAAGTATCTCATGCTTGAAACAAGCTTCACAGTGTTTGTTACTTTCTCTTCATGAGATCTCAGAATGCCCACAAGTTCGTCCAACGAATAGATTTTAAATTTTTTGTGTGCCTTAATAGTGGAAACAACGGCCTTTCATTCCGATCTGAGTCCATTCATAAACGTGAATTTTTGTTCAATTACTTCACGCTTAAGCTTGTTCTTAAGCATCCTGCTTAACAAGTGATTGAAGCGATTGAACGTCTGATCTAGCTTCTCATCAGGTTTTTGTATAAACGCTCCAAACTCCGATAAGAGCAATGTTTGCATGGAATGTTTCAAATAAGAATCACATGAATATAACTCCTTCAAACTATGCCAGATACCTTTATCAGTATCGCATGCACTCACAAGACGAAAAGTGTCTAGAGGAAGAGAAATCGAATGATTCTCATTGGTTTTATATTACTCATCAGTTTATTTTTCTCATCTTGTGGAACGGTATGTTCAACAACAAGTGTAGTGTAGTCAGCCAGAGTCTTGATTTCTTTTTTGGTATCTGTATGTGTGTACGTCTCTTGCGTAATTGCATGCCATATTGTGGAACCATGTTCTTCTATTCTAAGAACATAGTCTTCAAAGTGGAGTGCTCAAACTTCATAATATTCTGGAAATAGAATTGGAATCCTTGTTGTAGATCCAATACTGCTTTAGAGATTGAACGAAAGAGAGTGAGGATCTTCGTGAGCCATCTTATCAAGTATTCACAGAAGCGAATATAGAACCAGATGTGTAAAACGTGAATCGAGTTCAAGGGTAAAACTTGAGATATATATTTAGAATCTATAATTGATTGAGACGATTAATACAACAAGTACAGATCTAAGTAAAACGTAACACCCTAGCAAAACTCGACAGAAGAATAGCGAATTAATTACACTATCTCCTGCTCTGATACCGCTGATACCAATTGTGAGAATAATAATTAAGATCGATAGATTCTATAATAATGACGTGATCTAAAGACAAGAACAATGAAGATCAAAAGTGTGCCTAATGCTTTGATTAATCGACTCTAGAATATTTCTCAATAACTTATTTGTAAGAGCGTAAAAATGGCAATTAGGGTTGAAAAACGTTAACCCTAATGTTAGATGCATGCACTATATATAGGCTTAGACTACAAAGCTAAACCGAGAATGGACAGGCGCAAACCGGAATAAAATAAACTATAATATGCATACATTTGACACAATACTATTAAACCCAACAGAAACCATAGTATAATTAAAATACAAGAATTAGGGTTACATACCTTTGATTTGTTGTAGCAAACAAACCACTTCAGTCCCTTGTAGTTGCTCGTCTTGGAAAACTAGCACCAAAAGGATGATGCCTCTAATGGCTCTCACCCAAAACGAGAAACCCTAGAATGAGGAGTAGAGAGGAGATATGAGGAAGATTTCGTTAATATGATTATAGGTAATGTCGTGAACGAATTTTGTTAGCCAAGGGGTACTATTTATAGATTAGATAAGTTGCATGAAAAGCAAGATTTGAATTGATTAAATAATAGATATCATCCTAATTCAAATAATTTCCTTTTATGCAAACAGGAGGCTTCCAGAAACCCTAGAACAGCTCCCAAAACCGTCCATGCTGGGATGGTTCTAGAATTGCTTCTTTTGTTCAACTACTGAACAATTACAATTCACCCCTTGCACCTTTAATAAATTTCAATTAATCCCAGACTAATTTTGATTAATAATTAATCAATTCTAATCGATTTCACATTAATTTATTAACCATATAAATTAAAAAATCAATTGTTTAACTATTGATATCATATTAATTTATTAATCACATAAAAAATCAACAAATCAACTATCTATTTCTAATTAATATATTACTCATATAATATATTAACAAATTATTTTTCAATATTTTCCACTTAGTTTATTAGTCATATAATGATCTAGTAAGTTATACTTCTCTCTCCTAATATCATTTCTATCAATTTTTGGTCAGGTGTGCAACCTAAAAAGGACTTTGCTTCTAATTACAAGAGTATACCAATTTAGTTATGAGCTTAGACACCTTAATCTAATAGAAACTTTGTAACAAAATAACTTGTAATTGTTTTGGTTATTAAATAATAGATACTTATTTATGAGTATTCGTACTACCTCTTCAGTTATTTATTATTGTGCTTCGTTTTGTATGTTTACTTCCTGAATAATTGTATTATTCAAATTACACAGTCGTTCATACTTTGGAAGTAGCAGTGAATTAAGACTGTCATGAAGTATTAGTAGATTGTTGAAAGAAGTTGAACATGGAATGGTGATTGCTACTATATTCATGAGTATTTGAAATAGGGATTTATGTATTAGATAAACTCACGTTTAGAGATTACTTCATGTATTTTACCACTAGTAATTATAAGAAGATAATATCTATTATTCTCAAAGCAGAGATATATAGTTTATAGTTTGTAAATTAGTTATGCTTTGATTTGCTCAAGCGCAGCTCGTAACTAGATGTTATAAAGAGTAATTCCATGTATGATTTGGTGTGTAAAATGTATGAATATATAGTCAAAGTAATTCGTTCGTTTTTCCCTAATAGGAAAAAGCGATATCTTTTAGGCCCCTCAGTGATTTGATATTGACATTATTTTGTTGTGCCCATCCAAGATTAAATTGATGTGTTCAATTAGTAGTCTAATGACATCATCATAAATCGGGATATCGGGAAACATGATATAGGACAATGAGATTGATTATAGTCCATGTCTCGTGTCCATACGATATCATGAATAATGAAGGAGTAGTTGATCACTTATCTTAGGATCAATGTCTGATTTGAATAATAGTTCCACAGTAACTTTGGAAAGCACTCTTTGATGTTTGGTTCAGGGTTATACTGACAATTTTAGTTATAGACTTATCCAAGTGGGAGACTATTGGATTAAGGTGTCTAAGTTCATAACTAAATTTGTAACGTCCGGTTCCTGGTTTGTATTTTAATAAGAATTATTCATTTTTGCAAAGGGACTCGACGAGTTGGAGGCCCCAAACTCGTCGAGTGGAGTTGAGAAGCCTCAACTCGACGAGTAGGGCTGCCAGAGTGAAACCCTAATTTTCAGGGTTTGCATCCTATTTAAGGACCTTACCACTTCATTGTGGCCTCCCTCATCGCCTCCTTCAGTCCAGCAAAACCCAAATTCGTGATCTTGAGCCTTTTGAGTGTATGTGTGTGTGTGAGTGAGTGAAAAGAGAGTGATTCTTTGGTATTTCCTTGAAGGAGTGGAATCTAGAAGTGCTTGGTTGAAGGAGGAAGCTTTGGATCCAGAGATTTCACTGTCCAAGCAGCCTTATTGAGGTATAAAGTCTATACCTTGACTATTCATTTACTAGATCTCTTCATGGGATATTTTAGGGCTTTAAGGAGCATATTTCGGAACCATTCATGAATGCAAGCATGTTTTGGAGTCATGACTTCAGATCTGGAACCTTTGAGGGACTCCATGGCATAAAGGTGCCAACTTTATGGCCATGGGAGTCCCATGCAACTTGTGAACCACTTTTTAGGGCTTTTTGAGCTAAATAACCCATGCATGGACGTAAAGTTAGAAACTTTACGTGATATATCGACCCTAGGGAATCATATCTATCGTTTGGAAGCTTAGAACCAGACTGGAAACGACTGAACGGATTTAGACTATAGGGGACTCGACGAGTTGTTCATACAACTCGGCGAGTTGGGTCGTGGTCCCGCAATCTTTTCTGTTACTAAGCGAACTCGTTGAGTCTAGAAGATGACTCAACGAGTTGGCCATGGTTTGGGTTATGAATATTGAGGAACTCGACGACTTCAAGGAGGGACTCGGCAAGTTGTGAGTAAGAGGTCCCGACTATACTATGAGAATGAACTCGACGAGTTCATGAAAGAACTCGACGAGTAGGATCGGGATTTCCAGAGTTTAATGAATCATGGAACTCGACGAGTTCATGAAAGGACTCGACGAGTAGAATCGAGATTTCAGGTATGACACCAGTCAAATTTTGGTCAAAAATAAATTGATCAATAATCGTAATTGGGATGAACCAAGTGGTAGAGTTTGTAACAAGGTATCCAAAAACATAAAGAACACTGAAATCCGAGTTATAACGAAGAAGTTATGACCAATCGAAAATCCGCGACAAAACCGACAAAACACTGTTCAGTGTAAAAAGTGAATTTTCGATAAAAGGCTTTTTAGCCTTAACAATCTAAATGAAAGTTGTAGAATATGTTAAACCAAGAACGTTCATAAAAAGAACGTAAAAATCTGACTTCGTATGAGAAAGTTATGATTTTTTGAAGTTTCGGTTTAGCAGTAGACAGCTAAAAATTCGAAATATAAATCGATCGATATTTAGCCGATGCAACTTAAACGAGAATCGAAGATCTCGTCAAAAGTAGCACAACGGTAGAAAGATAGACGAAAACGGACGTCGGATGAAGAAGTTATGAATTTTTAACGGATTCCCGTCCCGGTCTGTTTAAAATAATAATATTAAAAATAAATTCGAAATTAGCCTACGAAGTATAAAAAAAAGTCGTAGAGTATGATTTTACCTACTCGTGCATATAAAGAACGCCAAAAACGGAGCTCGTATGCGAAAGTTATGATTTTCGCAAGTTTTGGCACAAAAATAAAGAAAAATAGGAAAACCGGGCAATTTCGCATGTGCCACGTCACCCTCGCACGTGGCAGCTGCTAAGTGGACCAAAGCATTGCGTGGCACCTCCTGATTCGACCAACTCCGCGGTCCAGTCATCCTCGGACAGCATCGCAGGAGACACCCCTTGGACACCCTCCTTCGCACGTGTCAGTCACCCATTGGACCGAAGGAAGGTCCAATCCGAGCCTCCCACCTTGCGAGCCTGCGGTCAGAAGCAAGCCTCCCTTCGCCACCTGTCCGACGCGTGTCAACCTCGCATGGCTTCGGGTCCGAACCTTCGGACTATATATAGCATGCGAGGGTTCCGAACTAGTTTACACTTTTCACCCCTAAATTCATTCTCTTTCACATCTTCCACTCCTATAAGCTCATATACAACCCCTAAAGCCCCGGTATCAAGTCTTGAACCCCAAGCAAGCCTCGAAGCCCCGAGATTCCCGAGAAGTAACCTCTCTCCTGTCGAAACTCTGCCCAAATTGAGCTGGTTTCTCGTTAAATAAACTCTTTACGGGAAACGAAACGCTGCCCGAATCACCGCTTATGAAGGTGAGTTCATACCCCTATAATATACCTTTTTAAATGGTTTTATATGCTTTTTAGGGGGGGAATACAAGTTTAACACAATATTAAATTGTGTTAATAACTGTATGTGATAATAATCACACAAAGAATTTCCGTATGCTTTTAAGAACTACCAAATACTCTCAAAATAACGTGAAACCATGTTAAATCTTTATAGTCATGTAAAAACTCCGTTAAATTCTTTGAAAAATGTTTTATAAGCTATTTCAAAGTATAAATGCCAAAATCATGTTTATATATGTATAAATATATAAATAAGATTTGAAGGGCTTAGGACTAATGAATTATCCTATATTCTTTTCCTTGTTTGGATGTGGAATTAGGGTTGTATTATTTGTCCGAAGGTCGTTTCCTTCTTAATTATATATATATTATACATATATGAGTCTAAAAGGTTACTCCTTTTAGTATCATTACCTTTGTATCAGGTTGAGCAAAGGTGATATTCCATGAGAATTCATGCTAATCAGATAGAACATATAAATTATAATAGGTATAATTTATGATTCAAAACTAAATATACAAGTATGATTCATGACTGTATACTTTCCAAGGAAATTATCAAATACATGTTTGGAAAACTAAGAATATACTATCAATCATTATTTCAGAATGATTGGGTTTTCAAAACTAATATACATGTAACGCTTAATATGCTTTTTATGAGATTCTATATTCAGGTTGTTTAATTCATTTTAGACAACATAGGAAGTCCTGACATTATAACCAGAATCTCCAGCCGGGGATCGAAACAAGTGTGTGTAGATCTATATCGGGAATTGACAACCCCGCACTCAGGCTGCTAGCTACAGTTAGATGAGTGACAATTGTTATCACCAGTTTAAACGCCCACAAAGCGTTTGTTTCAGGCCATCCGTCATAGTATGGTTATAATAAAAACTACTCATTAAAAAGGTATTAACAATACGTTAGTGTATAAACAAATAAACGAAAGTACACCTTCAAAGTACCAGTTTATAGAATACAAAATACAATGGTTTAATACAGTTTCCATTAACACCTGGTGGAGCCAAGCACACTCTCAGTTTCAAGTTTTCATAAAGGAATACAAATACAAAACAGTAATACAAAGAGAACGGTTTATGGGATTAAACCACTTATTCAATGGAACTTAGTCACTCAATCTCGGTAAACTAGTATAACATAAAAGACTTTTAGTGGTTAATTCTATAATTCCTTAGTTGCTACATCATAGTTATACATAAGTAATGTCCGATTGACAGTAAAGAGTGTGACTTCCGCCTTACTTCCTGTTCCTTGTTTGGTTGTGGGCTTAGGGCAGATACACCCAGTTGATTGTCAATTCGATATTATGATATGTATAATCAGTATAAACTAGGTAATTACAGAGGGAAACTATTGAGGTTATCAGTTAATCACCTCAGGAGATATAGGATTTCCTGGAGAAACCAGTGAACTTATTCAAAGAACTTAGGGTATACTTAACAGAACTAAAATACTTATGAACTCACCAGCTTAAATGCTGATCTACTCTTTTCAAATAACTTGTATTCTCAGGAATCCAGTAGACAGGTACACTCCCGAAGCTTTTGAGAAGATTACCTAGTACCGTACCGCGACTCTTGTCTTCTGTTGTACCTACTTTAGTGTTTGAATATGTAATGTTTAAAACACTTATGTAAAACTTATACTTATTAATGAAATGGTTGTTTGTACTTTGATTACTATGTTACATGTGTTGTGATAATTACCTAAAGTCCTCCGCCCCCGAACGTTTCCGCCGTTCTGGTTTGGGGGTGCGACAGGTTTTATGGATTATGGAACTCGACGAGTTGATGGACCAACTCGGAGAATTGAGTCAACCAGGATGTTGAGTTTGACTTTGACCATTACCTAGAGTTGACCCTTAAAGGGGTTATGAGTATGAAAGAGTAATGAAAGGAGATTGTTATGTGTAGGAGTTTTAGAGGAGTTGGTCCCAGAGCCGAGGACAGTTCAGCTACTTCACGACATTGAGGTGAGTTACCTTCCAGTAGAAGTAGGTTGAAGGCACCAATGTCGGCCCACTAGTACTTGATTATAGTAGATATGATTATCTTTATGATAATTGTCTGGTATGCCACTATCTGTTATGCTATTTATGCTTTTATATTATGATATTATGTGATAGTGGTAGGAAGGGGACTAGTCCCCAGACCCAGTTGCGATATACCGGCAGGGTAGGTTGGGCATCCAGATATGCCTGACAGTATGTTATGCTATGTTTCTATGCGGTAGTGGTAGGGGTAAAATAGTCCCCGTAGCCTGTTGAAATAAACCTGAGGGCAGGTCGGGCACCCAAATATGCCTGGCAGGGTAAGTCGAGCACCCAGATATGCTTGACAAGGGGTAGGTCGGGCACCCCGGTATGCCTGACAAGGGTAGGTTGAGCACCCAGAGTTGCTCAGCAGGGTAGGCCGGGCACCCAGATATGCCCGATAGTATGTTATTGTATGGTATGTGGTATGATGGGGGAACTCACTAAGCTTTGTGCTTACGGTTTTCAGTTTTTGTTTCAGGTCCTTCTTCTTCGAAGGGAAAGGAGTCGACACGGTAGCAGCGCATCACAGACATAATTTTCCGCATATGAGATTCTTGGGATTTTTCACTCTGAAATTATTACTATCTGATGACATGCTTTTGAGACATATGATCCATGGTTTTATGAAATAAGATAATTCGATTTTGTGTTCTATAAATTTTTTTATGAATCGCTAAATCAAAAATGAAATTTTTGGTCGTGAATTTTGGGATGTTACAAGTTGGTATCAGAGCCTTGGTTTGAGGGATTCAGACACACCTTCGGGGTGTCTGGACTCAGATCGAGGGTTTGAAAGATTTTTACAGGAAAATAGTTTTTCTAAAATTTAAAATAAAGAGTTTTGAGAAAGAACAAGGTGTGTGTTGCGTGAAATCGGCCGAGCTCAAGTAAGTTTTCCCCAAGATACCCATACATGTTTGTTATGATATATGAGATGATTATGAGAACCGCATGCTAGATTAGGTTTGAGGATCTAGGAAGGATGCCTTATATGCCTATTGTATCTGTATGAGAACTACATGCTAGATTAGGGCTAAGGATCTAGGAAGATGCCTTATGTGCCTGCTATATATTCTTATTGAATTACATACTAGAACTGATTAGTCAGTAATATGATGGCCTAAATAGGATATGCTTGGTTTGGTTACTCAATGCTCGAATGCTGCTTGCTTTGTGTTTTAGGAGTTCTAGTTATCTTTAACTAACTAGTAAACGAATACGTTAAGTTACATATTGCGAGGACGAAATAATTTCAGAAGGTTAGATCTAGCCCTATTTCGCAGCTCTTGTTTGAGTCCAACCGTTGTAGGGTAGGACCTCTCATTCGAAGAATTATCTGGTCTTAGTGATATGTAATGGTATTCGCGAGCTAGTTAGGTAAAGGTAGCAGGGATTTCTTATGCAGCTGATGGCTGAGAGTAGGCCGGAGAGTTACCCTAGGGTAAGCCTAGGATGAGATTAGTGCAGCGAGCAGTAGTAGTAGAAAGGACTTGGTGAAGTCAAGTCAATCCTTAAGGAAAGTACGGATAGATGTGGAAGGTAGTATGGGCCCGTACTACTGAAAGTAGAGGATTCGTACTCGAGTTAAGGAGGGTTGAGATAGAACCAGAGAACTTGTAGAGTGTATGAGACCTCTCGAGGTTATGTATGACCCTGAATATGATGTGTTTTGTTTCAGAATAGTGGTGACACGTCATGGAGCAGGAGGTTCAGGGTCTGGGTCAGGATCAGGTTCAGGTTAGGGTGCAGGTTCCGATCCGGTTGATGATGGACTATACGAGTTCATCGCGTCTGAGATCACGAGAGGCATCCTTGAGGCGACCCTGGTAATTTTCAGGTCGATCAAGGAAGGGATCATTGAGCTGATAGAGGACCGTCTCAGGGCGTTCAGGAGCGACATGACATCTGGCCAGTCAGGGACACGCTCACTCTCCTTCAAGGATTTGAGGGGATGTGATGCGCCAGACTTCCACGGGGTGAAGGACCCCATTGTGGCCAGGAGGTGGATTGCAGACATGGATTCTGCTCAGTTGACGAGCTCCTGCCCTGAGGGGTCAAAGGTTCGGTGTGATGCAAGATGTTTGTGTTGGGTTTTGAGCATTCTAACACTCCTATGGTGTACATGCAACCCTCTAAACCTTGGATCTATGTTTTCTCTATTATACATGCAAATATTCACTATTCCAAGGTTTCATCCTAACTAGCATATTATGAAGCACCTATACTACAAAGTTCTAGTTAGATGATATACCTTTTGATGTAGCTTGATGTCTTCAAGCTTTAAGAGCTTAGCCCCAATAGTGTGGAAGCCTCAAATGGAATCACAAATCACCAAAACACCTTGGAAGAACTTGAGAGAATATGTATGCACACTAAAATCGGCCCACTCTTATTTTCACACACTTGTGCCAATTTTGTGAGCCAAGGACCCCTTTATATATTATGGAGGATTAGGGTTACATCCATGTAAACCCTAATACCCATGACCTTTCATTTACATAGGATCCATGGGTTAAAAGCTCCATGGACCATCCATGAAAGCTTAGCCCAACCTAAATGAACTTGGCCCATTCCATATATATAAGAGTCCATATTTAATTAGTTCTTTTTGATCACTTAAACAATTCTAAATTAATTCTTGATCAATACTAATTAAATAATATGATTCCATATTAATATATTAGAACTTATAATATATTAATATAAATCATAAATATACTATTCTCAAAAGAGTATCCATATAAATTGTGCCGGTGAAGTGCAACCCAAATGGACCATGTCGGGTCGGGTCAAGTACATACCAAATATAGTTATGGACTTAGACATTAATCCAACAGTCTCCCACTTGGATAAGTCTAAAACTATTATTGAGTATGACTTCAAAACCTAACTGGCAATCGTAGCTCTTAAAGTCGTTGTCGAACTCTGACCTTGTCAATGACTTGTCCATTAGATAAGGGATCATATATTCCTCCATTCTAGATATCATATGGACTGAGACATGGATTATAATCATTCTCTCTGTCCATTTGTTGTTTCCTCGATTTTCGATTTATGATGACTGACTGATTGAACAAATCAAATCAGTCCTGGCTTGGCCAAGCACTCACATGTGTCATCGCTAAATCATCGAGGGGCCCACATATATCGCTTTTATCCCGAAGGTAAAAGGAATGGATAAACTTCGACTCATATGGCTTGTTCTACTACTTGTTGAATCATACACAAAGGCACGTTTTATAACATCGAGTTACCAAATGCGTTTTCGTGCAATCAATGTATAACCAACTCATAGTAACAACTCATATCTCTAGGTTTGAAGAATATAAGATATTATCGTCTCATGATCACTCGTGATAAAATCAATGAAGTGATTCAAATGAGCGCGGGTTGAATCCAATACTCAGAACTTATGAGCACTCATGGATGTTGTAGCACCACTTTGTCCACCAACTTGGACCTCTACAAACCAACCCATGACAGTCTTGATTCATATCTACTTCCAACATATGACCGACTGTGGATGGTTTGAATAACTTAATCATTCAGGAAGAGCGACTTAGTTATTCTAGAAGTCAAAACATGCAAAGTGAAACACAAGAATAAATGAATCAAATATGGTATCAAACCCTATGAATATAAATAAACACTTTTATTTATCACCATACTGATTACTTATTATTCATTGTTTCGGTTTTCTCAACTTTATACTTGAATTAAAAACACTAGTTGTCCCATGCTGCAAGCATGTACACTATGTTTTTCTTAAACAATAGCTTTGCCATACACCAAGTATGCACTCTATGTTTGTCTATGATCCTTACTTTGTGAAATAAACCAATTGAACATAATTTCAATGATTCTAATTTCACTCTCCCAAATCCTTATCGAAAAATGTGAGAATTTCAAATTCCTATCATTTATCGAAATCTGTTTTGATTTTAAACTTATATGCACTGACCCTCCTGTAATGAATATGTACAAAGTCACAAAGACTTGTCAACAGTCATTATAAGGTATTCCAATGGAGATCAACTCCATGGAAACTAAGTCTCATATTCAAAGTACATGCTTCTTGCATTAAGTTTTCTAATCTTACATAGATAACTTCCACCTATGGAGACAACTCCATATTCTCATTTTGACTATCACTTCTGAATAAGAGATGCCTCTTTTCAGAATATGTCAATATGGTCCTTCCAAAATTAGCACTATACTTCCAACTGTCCCTGAGCAACCAATCTTTGGTAAACCTCAGATTGTCCTCGACAATTGCTTAATCATTTTAGTCATATCCAATTCTAGACCTTTTCCCTTCTTAATGCCTCTGGGCATTTGGAAAAATTTAGAAATGACAAATATTATAGCACATGCAATCGATCCTGTACCCAAAGCAAATGGTACACGATTCATGATGTCTCACATAAAGACATGATTCTAGACCAGTCTTTTGCTACAATATTTTTATTTGCCATGTTTTCAAAATTTGACTATGAAGAGGGATGCCGTAATCATAATCGAATTTTGAGAACGCAATATATAGAATTTCCTTAAGTTGAACCAATCCAACATGAAATTCATATATATATTCTTGACTAAAGATGATTAAGGTCTCAATCTAAGCCTTTAGAACTGAAATGAAGTATATCCTCTCCCTTAATTATAGCAAAACAACTTTTTCAATCCCTGCAGCCTCACGAATTGAAACTTTTGTTTTCTATAATTAACATTGCTAACTTGCAACACTAACAATAATTATCATGCTCCCACTAACATGATGATTATTAGCATAACACTTATGCTCCCACTAGCTTTGACATGTACTCAGAAATCAGCTGGACTTCAAGAAATCAATACTTTATTGACTTTCTTACCAAAGTTCAGATTTCTGATACGAGATGCTTTGATAAAACTTTATCAAAATCATACGAGGTGTCGTAATCATAGTCTCATTTGCTTAGACCTTTTGCCATCTGCTTCAAATCTACTTGGTGGAAGTGTTTCCTCACCATCATTTTCATGAATCGGAGAGAAACCTTATGACCCTTAGATTTTATGGTGTATGTGTTCTTATCCATGTGAATCGTCAAAACCATAGTCACAAGACAAGGATAATGACAAATCCAAACTCATATGGACTCAACTTATGCAATCATAACTTCTTGCCACCTTGCAGTACAGGGTCTGCCATTGCTTCCAAGTTGTTATGCAACCAATTGATAACTTTCAGAACTCCTATGCAAAGCCAACTTTAACTGGAATGGGCACAGAATATGTCAACACGATAGGTTATAAACCTCAAGTCGTGTGCTAGTGAAGAACCTCAGGTTTTATTCTTGATTAGTTCTTGAAATTCTTTTTAGGATCTTTAAGACTCCCACTATCCTCTTGACATATAAGACTATCTTGCCAAATATTCAAGAGATAGTGCGGATTCTTTATCAAGACAAACACTTCACACAATTGGCCTTAGTTGGTCTTTGTTTTATCAAAAACATCACAACTTACCAATTTCAAATGTACAAGAGTAAAACACTTTTACTCTTACATTTGACAAGTGTTTTAAACCTTTATTTAAGATATGTCACTCAAGTTACAATCTTGGAGTATGACTCTAAGAATTGTTTTGGAACGAAGTATGACTCATCTTCCTAATCTAACCATTTCAACAATTCATGACTCCTCTTCTTAGTCATAAGAATGCACTAAGATGACCTTTAGAGGACTAATTGTGATATGATTTCTAAATCATTAAGATGATCACAAACATGATACTAAAGTACTCTCCCATCTTTTCAGATTTGAGAAACTTTTATCTTTCTGCCTAATTTGATTCTTCCCATTCGTTCTGCCATACATTGAGACTTTTCCAATGTTTCAGAATTATACTTAAACTTGTAAGTATAACCATATTTACTAAACTTTAGTAAATCAAATAGTCTTAACGAGCTTTGTGGTGGACATGACCAGTGCACAAGAATGTGTACTCGATCCCTTTAGTCCTTCACTTGACTCACACATCCATGTGAACAAGTAATTAGTCTTGATTTTCCAATGCTTGAAAGTTCTCATTCATCATACTATTCAACTTTCATGATTCCAAGTTTCGGTCCAATTGAAACTTGGGCGATGAGGAACTTTCCTGATTTGGTAAATTTAGACACTACCACAAATGAAAGAATCAAATCCATTTTCCAATATTGCTGTCAGTGGAATCATATAAGCAACAATTTTCCACAAATGCCATTGTAAGGATACTTTAAATAAATAAAATTAAATAATTTTCTTTTATTTTAAAACTTTGCGGAAAAACTTATCCTTACAATCCACATGGAAAATTGTTGTTATCTATTCCTTAGCAATATATCGTAACTACTTAAGCAACTGCTCAAAATTCTGATGCGATCGAAATCCACCTTCGCGATCAGAATCAACATATACTTCCTTTAAGATTTCTCTCTATTCTTTGATTGTTAAAACATCAACATGTGACCCAGTCACATCATGTAATGTGGATCTCAGAATAGAACTTAAAAAAGTTAGATAATGGGCTCTACCTGATGTAGAGTCAAACTTATTGACTTTAACATCCTTATGTAAATTTGGCAGCTTTGCAATCAACGCCCCTTCCTTTGGCAAAATAAACATATGGACCCTTTGGTAATGGGACTATCTCAAACTTAACCTTTCTCTTTACCATTTGATCAACCGGGTTGACTATGGCCAATCCCTTTCCATTGGGAAGAGAATGCTTTTTCTGGATTTCCAGTGTCACCATTGTCACTGTCCATAAAGTTTTTGGGAAGTTGCTCTTCTAATCAAATTTGCTTTACTATCGTTCCAAATCATTGCTGATTCAGCAGCACCAAGCAAATAGATATGATCATTAAGGTTCATGTCATATTCTGTTTCATAGTAGTCCCAAAGGAACTCACTATGTGACTTAGAAAGTGATTGAACATCCAACTTTCTCAAGACTTTGACACCCAACTCTCCCGGCTTGTCAATATGTGACTTCATCTCTAAGATGTGATCACACATAGACCTTGCTTGCCATTAGGGCTTGAGTGACCTTGAACTTGTGGGTTAGGGAGAATAATTGGAGGAGGTGGAGGAAGAGAAGTATGACTTCCATGAGCCAAACTCAGGAAGTCATATTCATTAGGAAAGCTTGGTTTGGGAAGATCATTGTTGTCTAAACCAGACATCAACAATGGGAGAAATTCACGTAAAGTTGATTTAAGTCCTTAATATAACACTTAATATGATATATTAAGGCTAGGACCTAACAAACTATTTTATAACTTGGAAGAGGGATGCCTTAATCCAAGCTATAAAATATTTGAAGGTAGGTGAATGACGATTCACCAATTTCCACCAAGATAAACGAAATGTATTATTAGGTTTTAATTGGTTTTGAAACTCCTAGATTCTTTTGAGATTCATTGAACTTTTCAATGGCATGTTTCAATCTCGAGTGTGCCCTTCAGGTTTTGTGACTGGGATGCCGAGGATCACAAAACAAGGTGTGAAGTAACCATGCAAATATACTTGGTACCCTTAATATTTACCCCTCAATCGATGTGCCGGTTAACCACACACGCTCCAACGATACTATGAAAAACATTAAGTTACCCTTTGCATACCTTGTTAAGTCCAGGTTAGTGTGCCGGTTAACCACACACGCTCCACTAACAGCTTAAACAAAGTGCAAAGTGTAATTTCATGGATTAGCACCTTATTCACATTTTCCTAAGTAACTAAGATTGGGAATTTATAAGTGTTTAGTTACTTAGTATTTATCATTAATACTTTTAATGAAGGGAGAATTATAGTCCTTGTCCTACCCGTTCGGCTAACGACCCTCCACCGGTCAAGGAAGCGGTGGGTGAGAGTGGACACCCATTAAACTGCCATTTTATAGGCAGTAACCTTATACCCCCCTTATAGACCGGCTTCGTGAATGAGGCCTACTAATGGTAAGACGACTTTACTCTTATACATATATATAAATATTATTAACTTATAATATTATAAAGTATAAGGGTTGGATTTTAACTTTTAAAATTCTAAGGGCTTAACTTGGAATTAAAGTATTCATAAGTGAAAACTTTACAAATTCCAAAGCTTGAGGGCAAGTTTTTGAAACTATTCAAAACTTTTCATTTCATAACTTATGAGTTTAATGGTTCATTAAAATGAAGACTTTTCATTTTTTATGTAACCTCTTATTCTTTAATAACACTTTTAAAGAAGTGACTCTTACATAATACTATTTAATGAAAAAGACTCTTCATTTTTTATGTAACCTATGGCACTTTTATGAGTTTTAAGATTCATAAATGTGACCTTTTATGTAACTTGAGGACAAGTTACAAAAACACATTTTATGAACTACCTCTAGATTAATTAGGATTGAAAAAACCTAAAACATAATTTTTTTTTCATTAATCTAAACTAACTCATAAATCAAGGAAACATAAAACTTTTGGTAATCCATAACTTATGGAGTTAAATGCTTGTTTTATGATGAAACTTTTCATGTTCCATAACTTAAGAATAAGTTATGAAATTCTTTAAAACATTAACACCAAATTTTGTAACTCCATAAAAACTTTGAATCAATTTTTTTTTAAAACCTTTTCATATCCATAACTTATGGAAGTTTCAAAACTCTTAAGATCATAACTTTAAAAAAAAATTTGAGTTCCAAAATTTTATGACAAAATTTGTAACTCCTTAAAACCATTCAGATCAAACTTTTAAAACAAATAAAATAATCATATCATTCTATCTTTTAATAAATTGACCTAATTCAACTCTTGTAGTAAAGTGACTCAAATTTTATAAATAATTAGATTTTCATAAAATCAAGTAATTATCAAAAAATTTGACAAACTTCATGTTTTTTTTTTCTTTTTTTTTTTCCTTCAACTTGAAAAAAAAAATACATTTGCATCAAATATAATAGAAAACAACCCATGGCTCTGATACCACTGTTGGGTTTTGAGCATTCTAATACTCCTATGGTGTACATGCAACCCTATAAACCTTGGATCTATGTTTTCTCTATTATACATGCTAATATTAACTATTCCAAGGTTTCATCCTAACTAGCATATTATGAAGCACCTATACTACAAAGTTCTAGTTAGATGACATACCTTTTGATGTAGCTTGATGTCTTCAAGCTTTAAGAGCTTAGCCCCAATAGTGTGGAAGCCTCAAATGGATTCACAAATCACCAAAACACCTTGGAAGAACTTGAGAGAATATGTATGCACACTAAAATCGGCCCACTCTTATTTTCACACACTTGTGCCAATTTTGTGAGCCAATGACCCCTTTATATATTATGGAGGATTAGGGTTACATCCATGTAAACCCTAATACCCATGACCTTTCATTTACATAGGATCCATGGGTTAAAAGCTCCATGGACCATCCATGAAAGCTTAGCCCAACCTAAATGAACTTGGCTCATTCCATATATATAAGAGTCCATATTTAATTAGTTCTTTTTGATCACTTAATTAATTCTAAATTAATTCTTGATCAATACTAATTAAATAATATGATTCCATATTAATATATTAGAACCTATAATATATTAATATAAATCATAAATATACTATTCTCAAAAGACTATCCATATAAATTGTGCCGGAGAAGTGCAACCCAAATGGACCATGCCGGGTCGGGTCAAGTACATACCAAATATAGTTATGGACCTAGACATTAATCCAACAGTTTGAGGGACCGAGGTCGAGATTGGTGGGAGGCGGTCAGTGATTCGTTGGGTGCCCCAACCATTGAGGCTATGACCTGGTCGGACTTTGTGGCCAGGTTTAGGGCTCAGTTTGTGCCGGCTGTGGAGCTTTAGCAGCTGGCCAGGGAGTTTATGGATATGAGGCAGACGGCTGAGTCGGTGGCGTAGATTACCACCAAGTTCAGGGAGAGGGCCTTACTGGTGCCACAATATGCAGGGGATGAGGAGATGAGGAAGACTCGGTACCACGACATGTTGAGGTCTGACATCCAGAAATATGTCAGCTACTCGGCATGTCCGACCTTGGAGGACATCATATCCAGGGAGAGGGAGAGGAAGATTGACATAGAGCACCACTAGAAGAGGAAGGTGGAGGCTGGGCAGGTTACTAGGGTTTCGGCGAAGAAACCCAAGGGATCCGACTCTAGGTCGAAGGGCCAATAGGGCCGAAGCCGCTGTGGAAAATGTGGCAGGCCACATGAGGGAGTTTGCAAAGTTGGGGGCTCGGTCTGCTACAAGTGCAGCAAGACTGGGCACTTTAGCAAGGACTGTATAGCCCCTACCCCTACCATTCAGACGTCATACCTGATTTGCTTTCATTGCAATCAGAGGGGTCATAAAAAGGCCAGCTGCCCTCGACTGACATCAGGAGCGCCAGTGGTGGCGCCAGCTCCAGTGACCTTGCGGATCACGGATGGCCGACAGGGCAAGACAGAGGCTCCAGTGGTGAGGATCCGAGCCTTCCAGCTGACCGCCGAGGAGGCGTGTGCCGCGCCGGACGTGGTGACGGGATCGTTCCATGTGAACGGCATACCATTACAAGTGTTATTTGACTCGGTGGCTACCCGATCATTTGTCTCTCTTGCTCTTAGCAAGAGGTTTTCTGAGTCTTCAGGCATCTTAGATTGTCCTTTATAGGTCGAGATTGCTGACGACCGATCTGTCCAGGCATCAGAAGTTTTCAGAGATTGCGTGTTGAGGTTGTATGAAAAGCGATACCTCGTGGATTTGGTTCCCATTCCGTTACGTGGGAAGACGGTATCATCGGCATGGATTGGCTGAGCCCTAATGCGGTGGTGATCGACTGTGCACAACAGTTGGTACGTATCAGGACCCCAAGTGGGGGAGAGATGGTGGTTCAGGGCGAGAGACCGCAGCGCGGACCAGCTATGTGTTCGACAGCGAGGGCTAGGTGCTACCTTCAGCAGGGCTACGTAGGGTATGTCGCCTACGTTATGGATAGCCAGGAGGCGGTTAAGGCGACTGTGAGTGATGTGCCAATAGTGCGAGAGTACTTGGACGTATTTCCAGAGGAGTTGCCTGAGATACCTTCGGAGAGACAGGTGGAGTTCAGGATCGACCTAGTCCCTGGTGCGGCTCTGATAGCCAAGGCACGATATCGGTTGGCTCCTCCCGAGATGCAGGAGATGTCTACATAGCTGCAGGAGCTGTTAGATAAGGGATTCATTAGGCCGAGCAGTTCGGCTTGGGGAGCCCCGATCCTGTTTGTAAAGAAGAAGGACGGGTCGCGTCGGATGTGTATAGACTACCGGGAGTTGAACAAGGTAACAGTGAATAACCGTTACCTACTCCCAAAGATTGATTATCTCTTCGACCAGCTACAGGGGGCATCTTGGTTTTTCCAAGATAGATTTGCATTCAAGCTACCATCAGATGCGAGTCAGAGACGAGGATGTACAGAAGACTGCTTTCCGGACTCGCTATGGCCACTACGAGTTCATGGTGATGCCCTTTGGGCTCACCAATTCCCCTGCCACATTCATGGATCTCATGAACCGCATATGCAGACCGATGCTGGATCGGTCTGTGATAGTCTTTATAGATAAAATCTTGGTTTACTCCAAGACGCAGGAGCAGCACGAGAAGAACTTGCGGGAGGTACTGGATACCCTGAGGAGGGAGAGCTTGTGCGCCAAGTTCTCCAAGTGCTTGTTCTGGTTGAGCGAGGTGCAGTTTTTGGGGCACCTTGTCAACCATAATGGGATTTTGGTCGACCCGACCAAAGTGGAGGCCGTGATGAGATGGGAGGTTCCGAAGTCTCCATCTGATATTCGGAGTTTCCTCGGGTTTGCAGACTATTACCGGAGATTCATACAGGACTTCTCCAAGATAGCAGTACCCTTCACCCGACTGACGAAGAAGGTCGTTGTATTTCGCTAGGGGCCTGAGCAGCAGGCAGCATTCGAGACGTTGAGACAGAGGTTGTGCACGGCCAGAGGGCGTGGAGGACTTTGTAGTGTACTGCGATGCATCCATTTCGGGTTTGGGCGTAATGTTGATACAGAGAGGGCACGTTATCGCTTACGCCTCGAGGTAGCTGAAGCCTCACGAGGCAAACTACCTGAAGCACAATCTAGAGTTGGGGGCGGTTGTTTTTGTTGGATTAAGTGTATAAGCCCATAACCATAATTGGTATGTACTTGACCTGAGAGTAGCATGGTCCATTTCGGGTTGCATTCACCAGGGCAATTTGATAGGATGGATATTTGAGATAGAGGTTATTTGTGATTTATTAATGTATTATAAGTATAATACATTAAAGTGAGATATCATATTGTTTAATTAGTATTGATCAAGAATTAATTTGGAATTAATTTAGTGATCAAAATAGACTAATTAAATTAACGGGGACTGATTATGTAAATCAGTGATACATATGGTTTGGGCTATTGATCCATAATGGACTAAGTTTATGTAAGTTTCCATGAAGAGTTAGTCCATATGAGTTATTGGATCCTAAGCCTAAGTGTAAGAATTAGGGTTTTCATATGAATCTTGGAATTCTACACTATATATGTATTTCCCTAAGCCTAAAATCGGGACTATGAGTTCAAAGAAAGACCTAGCCGATTTTATGTCTCCAAACCTCTCTCTCATATTCATCCAATTGTTCATGGTGTGTTGTGAACCATTTGGGGCATCACACTTGAGGTGCTAAGCTCTTGAAAGGAAAATTCTACATGCTACAACTAAGAGATCCAAAGCATTAGGGTTGTATGTGTACCATAGGGATGTTAGAGTACATAAAACCCAACAGTGGTATCAGAGCCATGGGTAGTTTTCTGTTATATAGATGTATTGTTTAATTGTTCAAAGTTGAAAAACCTGAAAAAATTGATGTCTGACTGCTGGACTCGACGAGTCCCATGAGTGGACTCGACGAGTTGGCTCACATGATTATGAACTCGACGAGTTCATAGCCTGGCTCGACGAGTTGGATCATTAGATGGCGGATTTTTCGAGTTTTTGGCCTGTTTTGGATTAGGATCATTACCACAAAATGTTTTGGCTCATAAAATTCAATTTTACCGATATAGTAATGATTGTCCCCATCCAATAACATGGTGATTGTCAAATTCTAAGATAATTACTTGATTTTGTGAAAAACTAATTATTTGTAGAATTTGAAATTATCTAGCCATATGAATTGAATTAGTTCAAATTAGTAAAAGATAAAATTATATGATTATTTTATTAGTTTAAAATTTAAACTAAACGGCTTTGAAGAGTTTCATAACTTGCCCTCAAGTTTTGGAACTTAAAAACTCTCTTTTATGAAACATTAACTCTAGTAATTGAAAGGTTTCAAAAGGTGCAACTCTTGGGTTCATAACTTAAAAAAATTAATTAAATAGTTTTTAATTTTGAATTTTTATATTTAGAACATTGATGTTTCCTTTTAATAGTTCAATTACACTCTTATGGATTCTATTAAGTTAATTAAATGTTTAATTAAGAGAGTATTATTAAATCCATAATCACATGGTTTAAGAATAATTAAATTAAGAGTATAACTTATTAATAAATTAAACCGCCTAGTATTTTAAAAGTGTAAAATACACCCTTATACTATATAAAATTAAAAGTTCAATATATTATATATGTATAAGTAAAAAGTCAGTCTTACCGTTAGTAGGCCTCATTCACAAACCAATCTATAAGGGGGGGGGGGGGTATAAGGATACTGCCTATAAAATGGTGGTTTAATGGGTGTCCACTCTCACCCACCGCTTCCATGATTGGTGGAGGGTCGTTAGCCGAACGGGTAGGATAGTACATAAATTCTCATTAAAAGTATAATGATAATTATAAAGTAACTAAATATTTTATTAAATTCCCAATCTTAGTTACTTTAGGAAAAATGTGAATTTGATGCTAACCTATGAAATTGCACATTTCACTTTATTAGTCGTTACTGGAGCGTGTGTGGTTAACCGACACACTAATATGGGACTAATGAAGGATGGCAATGGGTTTCTCGTAAATTATCATTGATCAATGGAGCATGTATGGTTAACCGGCACATTGATTAGGTGATTAATGACATCGAGAGTACCAAGCTAATTTGCATGGTTATTCACACCTTGTTTGTGATCCTCGGTATCCCAGTCACAAACTTAAAGGGCATAATCAGATTAAACATGCCATTGAAAAGTTCAATGAATCTCAAAAGAATCTAGGAATTTCAATTCATTTAAAACCTAATATTCATTTTCGTTTTGCATGGTAGAAATTGGTAAATCGTCATTTATCTACCTTCAAATATTTTGCAATTGGATTACGTTATCCCTCTTCCGAATTGCAGAATATTGTGTTGGGTCCTAGCCTTAATATTTCATTTGGGTGTTATCTTAAGGACTTAAATAAACTTAACTAGAATTTCTCTTTTGTAGATGTCTAGTTCTGATAACTATGGTATACCTTATCCTTTTGGAAAAGGCTTTCCTTTTAAAGGTGATTTTCCACAAGACGATCGAGGTGAAAGATTGATCCCTTCTTCGTGCTATAGTGGACCTTCTCTTCCTCCACCTCCTCCAATAATTCTCCCTGACCCACATGTTCGTTGACTTGAAAAGTTCAAGGTCACTCAAACCCTATTGGCAAGCAAACACCAAGATGGAAGTTCTGTGTGTGCACACGTCTTGGAGATGAAGACACACATTGACAAGATGGGAATGTTAGGTGTCGTTGTCTCGAGGAAGTTGGCTGTTAACTTGGTTCTTCAATCACTTCCTAAGTCATATAGTGAGTTTGTTAAAGACTACTATGTGACAGACCACAACGTGAGCCTTATCGATCTTACCTATTTGCTAATTGTTGCTGAATGAGAAATTATTTGGCATACTGGTAATGCAAATTTGATTGGAAGATCTACTTCCCAAACTTCCATGGATATTAACAATGGAAACATTAGAAGTCCAGAAAAGATTTATCTTCCTAAGGGAAAGGGAAAGGCTAAGTCTGAGATTGTCTCGTGTGCCATTCCAAAAGAATATGTTTGCTTCTATTGCCAAGAGAAGGGGCATTGGTTACGAAGCTACCTTATCTACCTGAAGGATCATGAGGATGGTAAAGTGAGAGTGTATAACTCTGCTTCAGGTAAGTCTACTATCTAACTCTATTAAGTTCCTATTTGAAGATTCTTAATACATGATGTGATAAGATCACATTTTGATGTTTTGTAGGATCAATGAAAAGAAAGGAAGCTTAAAGGAAAAGCATGTTCAGTCTGATCACGAAGAGATGGATTTCGATCGCATGGTTCGATGATCGGATTTTTGAGCTGCTACTTAAGAGTTGTGATAGATTGCTTAGAAACATATAGTAACATAGTTTTCATTTGTAATTGCATTGTAAGGACAAGATTTTCCGCAATTTTTATAAATAAATGAAAATTTTGATTTTATATTATTTTATATTTCCTTACAATGGCATTTGTAAAAATTGATGTTTGTATGTTTCTATATGGATTTGATTCTTTCGTTTGTGGTAGTGTCTAAATTTACCAAATAAGGAAAGATTCTCATCACCCAAGTTTCAATTGGACAGAAACTTGGAATCACGCGACTTGCATTGTATGATGAATGAGAACCTTCATCATTGGGAAATTAAGACTAATTCCTTGTTCACATGTATATGTGAGTCAAGTGAAGGACTAGGGGATCGGGTATACTTGGTTGTGCACTGGTCAGGTCCACCACAAAGAACGATAAGACTATTCGTCATAATTTACTAAAATTTTAGTAAATATGGTTATGCTTACAAGATTAAGTGTAATTCTGAATCATTGAAAAAGTTTCAATGTATGGCAGAACGAATAAGAAGAATCAAATTAGGCAGGAAGATAAAAGTTTCTCCAATCTGAAAGGAAAGGAGAGTACTTTAGTATTGTGTTTTATGATCATCTTAATGATTATGAACACCATATCACAATTGATCCTCTAAGGAGACCTTAGTACACTTGTATGGCTAAGAAGAGGAATCGGGAATTGTTGAAATGGTTAAATCAATTAAGGTGAGTCATACTTCGTTCCAAAATCAAGTCTTAGAGTCATACTCCAAGATTGTTCCTTGAGTGACATATCTTAAGTAGGTTTATAACGCATTTAGAATTGGTAGTTGTGATGTCTTTAAGACAAAGACCAACTAAGGCTAATCGTATGAAGTGTTTTTCCTTGATAAGAATCTACACTAACTCTTGAATATTTCTTTGTCAAGGAGTGTTTCTTGACAAGAGAATCTTATATGTCAAGAAGTCAGTGGGAGTCTTAAAGATCTTGCAAAGTTTCAAGAACTATTCAAGAATAAACCTATTGTTTACTACTAGCACATAACTTGAGGTTCATAACCTATCGTATTGACATATTCTTGTTTCTGTACCCATTCCAGTTAAAGTTCACTATGCATGTGAGTTCTATGAGTTGTGAGTTGTTTGCATAAGACAATGCACCTTGATCAGTGAAAGTTCATTGATCAGTAAGGGTGAGCTGCTAAGCAACTTGGAAAACATGGTATGTGTGACATCCCCAAAATCGCGGCCAGAAAAGACCGATTTAATTTATGCTTTTAAATAAAATCAGAGTAATCCTTTGATTAAAAGAGTTGCGGAATTTGTTCCCAAAACAAAATATGATAAGAATTTATCAAAGCATTTCATAAAGAAATGTATTTTCATTATATAACAAAACCTCGGGATGTCATGTTCCGATACATACCAAAAGCATAAACAATACAAAATAGACCTTACAACAGTTACATATAACTACTGGTCTATAATCCAAAAATATCTTGACAATGTCATCCAACTTATGCTCTCATGCCACTACCTGTAATACAAAGAAAAACTGAGCGGGTCAGGCTTGGGAGGCTGGTGAGCATATAGGGTTTTCAACCCACAATAAATAATTATATTTAGTTCATCAACCAACAATAACCCGATTACCCATTCCCGTTATCCTCACTTTATGTCCCTAAAACAACTATCACAAGGGACCTAGTCTAAGGATTTTCATCGGGGTGGACATTACTGCGAAGGGTTTCCTCCACAATAAATGTCCTAAAGGCAACCATGAGGGGGATGGAGTACACCGGTGAACACATCGTTCACAAACACCTGCAGGTTATGAGCCTGCTAGCATTCCACTGGACTGTCTAGAAAGAGTCCGTTGTCGTTATCCATACTCCGCTAGATGACTAGATCAACAACAACATCGAGGCCTCTCATCATTTTATTTCATCACACACTAACTATCTACCCATGTTCTACCCAACATTTTAGTAGATAAAATATATACATTTATATACAGCTTAAAACCTGTACAAAACATCCATTCAACAACTAGTTCAAATAAACAAATAATATATAAACACATAGCACGTATTTTATAAAGAATACTTCATATCTATGTGTTAGAAGAAAATGAATATACACTCACTTGATAAGATGATTATCGGACAACACTACGGCTCGCAAAGTAGTATTCTTCGATGAAACCGGGGTATCTTCACACACCGGGCTTCTCACGGGCAGAGCTTCGGCTCGGAAACTCTTTTCTTCTTGGGATCTTCGGTGCTTTGGGACTCGCTTCGGGTCTCGGGATGATACCGGGGCTTCGGGGGTACTTCGGGATGGCTATAGAGGGTATCGGCAGTGAGAGAGAAGAGTCGGAGCAACCAAATTCGGCTGACCCTCGATTTCTATTTATATGGCCAACATTTTGTACTCACGTCGTGAGCCTAGTAGGTCACTGCGTTCGTCACTCGTCCACTTGCTCTGGAAGACGTCCAGTCTCTGCTCACGTCGTGAGCACTGTGCTCACCACGTGAGTTCTGACACAGCCTCGAATTTTGTGTTCCGAACTTCAGAAATTCATATCTTTTGCATACGAGCTCCGTTTTCGACGTTCTGTATATCCACACGTAGGTGAGATCATGCTCTACAACTCCCGTTTAGACTCTGTTGGCTAATTTTTACTTTATTTTTATTATATTATTTTTAGTAGGCCGGGACAGGAAAATTCCGTTAGAAAATCATATCTTCTTCATCTCACATCTGTTTTCGTCTGTCTTTTCACCGTTGGGCTACTATCGACGAGATCTTCGATTCTCGTTTAGATTGTTTCGGCTAGAAATCACTCGATCTTATATTCGAACTTTGGGCTGCACACCGCTAAGTCGAAACTTCGAAAAATCATAACTTGCTCATACGAAGTCAGATTTAGACGTTCTTCTCATGCACGCTCTCAGTTTAACGTATTCTACGACTTTCGTTTAGATCACTAAGGCTAGATATCGCTCTATCTTAAATTCATATTTTTACGTCATTCAGCGTCGTGCCGGCTCTGTCGCGAAACTTCGACAGGTCATAACTTATTCGTTATAACTCGGATTTCGGCATTCTTTATATATTCGGGAACCTTGCCACGACCACTGCAACTTCATGTATCGATATCGGGTTTATCTAACATTTTATTTTTAACGCTTAAATTATCCTTTATTCAATTAAGTCACAACAATTAGGCATAAATCACATAATACTCAAATAATACATTCTTATTATTTCAAAATGAGTTACAAAGGTTAAGCTAGACTATTACATCAACATTAATGCCTAGCCCAGAAACACGAGCGTTACAGTAGGCCCTTGTGTTGCCAAGTGGCAAGAAATTAAGATTGAACAAGTTCAGTCCATATGAGTTTGAATTTGTCAGAGACCTTGTCTTATGATAAAAGTTGGAAATGACATATTCACATGGATAGGAACACATACACCATTAAAATCTAAGTGGTAAATAGTTTGAACATTCGAGACTTACTACCATAAGTTCTGAAATACTTTAGCAATTCTGATATTTGCATTCTCAAATTCGATTATGATTACGGCATCCCTCTTCATAGTTCGAATTGTGAGAAATGGCAAATAGTTTGAACATTCGAGACTTACTACCATAAGTTCTGAAATACTTTAGACACGCATATGAGCTTTCTTATAAAAGGTATATGAGCTTAGATAAAGGATTATTTAAGCATCTCGTATCAGAAATCTAAGCTATGGAAAGAAATTCAATAAATATTGATTTCTGGAAGTCCAACTGATTTATGGATACATGTCAAAGCTAGTGGGAGCATAAGTGTTATGATAGTAAGATAATAATTATTATGCTAGTGGGAGCATAATTACTATGGTAAATGTTGGGAGTTAGCAATACTATTTATAGGAAACAAAGTTCTAATTTGCAAAGTTGCAAAGGTTGAAAAGTTGTTTCGCTATAGTAAGGGAGAGGATACTTATACTTTATTTCGGATCTAAAAGTTTAGATTGAAGTATTAATCAAACTTAGTCATGAGCATATATGAATACCATGTTGAAATGCTTCAACATTGGAAATTCTATATATGGAAATATTATAGCAAAAGACTGGTCAAGTATCATGTCTTTATGTAAGACATTATGAATCGTGTCCAATATGCTTCGGATATAGGATCGATTGCATATTTTATAATATTTCACGTGTTCTAGTTTTCCAAATGCCTAGGGCACTAAGAGGGAAAAAGAACTAGAACTGGATATGACTACAATGGTTAAACAACTGTCAAGGACAATCTAAGGATCGCTAAGGGTTGGTTGCTTAAGGATAGTTGGAAGTATAGTAATGGATGGACCATATTGACATTATTATGAATAGACATAATTCTATTAATAATGCATTGTCATATGGCAAATATGGAAATGTTTTCATAATGAGTTGGATAGTAAGAATCTATGTGTAGATTAGAAACTTTTATGCAAGAAGGATGTTCAAAGGAATGTACTTTGAATTTGAGACTTCGCTTCCTTGGAATTGTTTTGTTATCAATCTCCAGTGGAAAGTCTTGTAATATCATTGGCAAAGTCTTTGTGAATTTGGTACCATGACATTACAAAAGGTACATTGCATGATAGTTTAGAATCTAACACCTACTTATAGTGGCAAGAATTTTGAATTCTTACACCTGTGATAAAGATTTGGAATTGTGAAATGAGCTTCATTGGAAATGTTTTTCAATTGATCTATTTCACAATGAAAGGCCCATAAGTAAACATAGTGTGCATGCTTGGAGCATGGGATAACTATTGTTTTAATTCAAGTATTAAGTTGATTAATTAAAACATTATACAATGAATAATGTGTAATCAATATGGTGATTAAATAAAAGGTGTTTTATTTATATTCAAAGTTTCGAGACCATATTGGATTCGATTATTCTTGTGTTTCACTTTCCATGTTTTTGACTTCTTGAATAATAAGATTATTCAAAATATCCACAGTCGATCATACTTTTGAAGTAGGTATTGAGGCAAGACTGTCATGAATCTATTTGTAGATTGTCTAAGTGTTTAAGACATAGCACAAGTTTGCTACAGTGTTCATGAGTACTCCTGTAATAAGATTTGAGTATTGGATTAAACCCACGCTCAACTGAATCACTTCATGGATTTTATCACGAGTGATTATGAGACGATAATATCTTATAATACTTGAAACGGAGACATGTAGTTGCAGTTTACAAGTCGGTTGCACATTGATGATATGTAAACACACCAGTAACTTGGTGTTATAAAACATATTATTGTGTGTGATTTGGTGAGTAAATAGAGAAAGCATATGAGTCAAAGTTTATCCGTTCCTTTTACCCTAAGAGGGATAAAAGCGATATTCGTGGGCCCCTCGATGATTTAGTGATGACAACCCTAAGCGCTTGGCCAAGCCTGAACTGATTTGATTTGTACAATTAGTCACTCGTCATAAATCGGAAATCGGGAAACAACACATGGACAGAGAGAATGATTATAATCCATGTCTCATGTCCATACAATATCTAGAATGGAGGAATATATGATCCCTTATCTAATGGGCGCGTCAGAGTTCGACAGCGGCTTTTAAGAGCTACGATTGCTAGTCGGTTTTAAGTCGTACTTGCAGTTATAGTTATTACACTTATCCAAGTGGGAAACTGTTGGATTAGGTGTCTAAGTCCATAACCATAATTGGTATGTACTTGACCCGAGAGTAGCATGGTCCATTTCGAGTGGCATTCACCAGGGCAATTTGATAGGATGGATATTTGAGAAAGAGGTTATTTGTGATTTATTAATGTATTATAGGTATAATATATTAAATTGAGAAATCATATTGTTTAATTAGTATTGATCAAGAATTAATTTGGAATTACTTTAGTGATCAAAAGAGACTAATTAAATTAACAGCGACTGATTATGTAAATCAGTGATACATATGGTTTGGGCTATTGATCCATAATAGACTAAGTTTATGTAAGTTTCCATGAAGAGTTAGTCCATATGAGTTATTGGATCCAAAGCCTAAGTGTAAGAATTAGGGTTTTCATATGACTCTTGGAATTCTACACTATATATGTATTTCCCTAAGCCTAAAATCGGGACTATGAGTTCAAAGAAGACCTAGCCGATTTTATGTCTCCAAACCTCTCTCTCATATTCATCCAATTGTTCATGGTGTGTTGTGAACCGTTTGAGGCATTACACTTGAGGTGCTAAGCTCTTGAAAGGCAAATTCTACATGTTACAACTAAGAGATCCAAAGCATTAGGGTTGTATGTGCACCATAGGGATGTTAGAGTACATAAAATCCAACAGTTTTCGCCCTCAAGATTTGGCGACATTACCTCTATGGGGTCTGTTGTACCATTTACATGGACCACAAGAGCATGAGGTACCTCATGGATCAGCCAAGTCTGAACATGAGGCAGCATCGGTGGCTAGATGTGGTGAAGGATTACGACTGTAAGATCCTCTACCACCCGGGGAAGGCCAATGTTGTGGCCGATGCGCTTAGCTGCAAGGCAGCCCTGATCAGAGACATTTGCTCGAGGATGACGGTGGTGACTCCGCTTCTGGAGACGATCCGGGAGGCCCAGCTGGAGGATATGAACGAGGAACACCGGAAGAGTGAGCATATAGTGGGCCATATTTCCTCCTTCGACTATGACAGCCGCGGGCTGTTAACCCTGATGGGTTTTGAGCATTCTAACACTCCTATAGTGTGCATGCAACCCTAGAAACCTTGGATCTATGTTTTCTCTAATATTCATGCAAATTTGATTTTCCAAGGTTCTCATCCTAACTAGCATGGTATGGGGTACTTGTAATATAAAAAAAAACTAGTCGAATGACATACCTTTCTTGTATCTTTGATTCCTTAAGACCTTGTGAGCCTAGCACCCCAAATGTGATGCCTCAAGTGTTTCACACAACACCTACAACTCTTAGAATAACTTGAGAGAAGGACACTTTGATCACAAAATCGGCTAGCCCTCCTTGTCTTGTATTAGTGGCCGATTTTACTCCATACGAGGTTCTTTATATAGTGTGTCACATGTAGGGATACACCATGTAAACCCTAATGTGCATGACTTTTCATTTCCCCCGTGATAAATGGGTTATAACCTCCATGGAGCACCCAATGGGTCCTAGCCCAATCTAGTGAATCATGAACCATAAGCCCACTACATAAGAATGAATGATTTACATAATCAATCCTCATATATTTAATTAGTCTCTTTTTTATCACAAAATTAATTCGAAATTAATTCTTGATCAATACTAATTAAATAATTTGATTTCATATTAATATATCAGAACTTAATATATATTAACAAATCGTAAGTGTCCTTTTCTCATTTTGTCTATCCAACAGTTGAGATGTCGATGCAACCCAAATGGACCATGCCAAGCCGGTTCAAGTACATACTAAATATATTTATGGACTTAGACACCTTATCCAACAGTCTCCCACTTGGATAAGTCTAATAACTATAGTTACAGGTATGACTTCAGGAACTGAACAGCAATCGTAGCTCTTTCAAAGCCTCGCGGAACTAATATAATGATGATGCGCCATTTAAGATAAGTGATCATATAATCCTCTGTTCTAGATATCAGCCGGACAAATACATGGAACAATGTCGTACTTATTGTCTAGCAGTTTATTTCCCGATTTCCGATTTGTTTGACATAGAACTAAACTGAACACATCAATTTGGTTCTGACCGGGCCTGGTACATAGGTCAAAACAAAACCATCGAGGGGCCCAAATATCGCTTTTAACTCTCCAAGGACTAAAATGAATAGATAAACTTCGACTCATATGCTTGTACTAACTATTTGTTGAATCATACACAAAAGTACGTTTTATAACATCGAGTTACCAATGCATTTCCGTACAATCAATGCATAACCAACTCATAATCAACAACTCATATATCTAGGTTTGAAGACTTATATGATATTACCGTCTCACGATCACTCGAGATAAATTCCACGAAGTGATACAAGTGAGCGTGGGTTGACTCCAATACTCAAAACTTATGAGCACTCATGAATGTTGTAGCAACCATTTACTCTGTCTAGCACCTTAGACATATACAAACCCAATTCATGATAGTCTTGATTCATATCTACTTCCAACATATGACTGACTGTGGAGAGTTTGAATAAAGTAATTATTCTGGAAGTCAAAACATGCAAAATTGAAACAAAAGTAAACAATTGACACAAGATAGCAATACTTTACTTATAAATAAACAACAACGTTTATTTAATCATCAAATGTCAACGTACATTTTACAAGTTTAAGAAAAACTATTTAATCTGTAAAACTATTATCATCCTTCAGCCCGATGCGCCACGCATGCTGCAAATGTTTAGCCCTACACAGTCTCTTCGTGAGGGGATCTGTTGAGTTCTCATCCGATGATGCCCTCTTCACCACGAAGAGTCCTTCTTCTATCTAATGTCTAATGAAATGGTATTTTCTGTCGATGTGCCTGGATCTGCCGTGATCCCTTGGTTCCTTAGCTAAGGCAACTGCACCCTTGTTATCATAGAAAATCTCCATAGGCTCCTTAATAGCTGGTACAACTCCAAGGTCTCCAATGAAGTTCTTTAGCCATATTTCCTCCGTTGTTGCCTCGCTTGCCGCTATATACTCTGATTCGCAAGTTGAATCAGCCACTGTTTCCTGTTTGGAACTTTTCCAAGTGATTTCTCCTCCATTTAGGGTAAATACCCAGCCCGACTGACAGCGGAAATTATCCCTATCAGTCTGGAAACCAGCATCACTATATCCCACTACTCTCAAGTCATCACTCCCACCAAGGGTAAGGACCCAGTCGCTAGTCCTCCGTAGGTACTTGAGAAAATTCTTCATTGCAGTCCAGTGAGCCTTGCCCGGATTCCCTTGATATCTGCTGACCATGCTTAAAGCAAAGGCCACATCAGGGCGAGTACAAGTCATAACATACATGATTGAGCCCACAGCGGAAGCATATGGTACATGACTCATCTCAGCTATCTCAGCCTCCGTACTCGGATTCTGAGTCTTACTCAGTTTGGCGTTGCTCTGGATTGGTAAGTCACCTTTCTTGGAATCCTGCATGCTGAACCTTTTCAACACCTTATCCAAGTAGGTACTTTGACTAAGTCCAATTAGTCTCTTACTCCTGTCTCTCAATATTCTTATCCCTAGGATATAGGCAGCTTCTCCAAGGTCCTTCATAGCGAAACACTTCCCAAGCCAGGACTTAACTTCCTGCAAGGTTGGGATGTCATTTCCTATGAGTAGTATGTCATCCACATACAATACCAAAAAGCTAACTATACTCCCACTAGCCTTAACATATACACAGGACTCATCTTCGCTCCTCGAAAAACCAAACTCTTTAACTTTCTCATCGAAACAAAGATTCCATATGTGAGATGTTTGTTTCAATCCATAGATGGATTTCTCAAGCTTACACACTCTATTAGGGTACTTTGCATCGACAAAACCCTCTGGCTGACTCATGTAAACATCCTCAGCCAACTTTCCATTAAGGAAAGCGGTTTTGACATCCATTTTCCATATTTAATAATCATGAAATGCAGCTATGGCTAGCAAAACCCTAATAGACTTAATCTTCGCTACTGGTGAGAAGATCTCATCATAGTCAACTCCCGGAGTTTGAGTAAAGCCCTTCGCAACCAGTTGCGCTTTATACACATTCCCATCTATGTCGGTCTTCTTCTTGAAGATCCATTTGCACCCGACCGTCTTACGACCCGGTACATTGTCAACCAAGTTCCAAACTTGATTTTCATACATGGACTGAATCTCGCTATCCATGGCCTCTTTCCATTTGGCAGATTCAGGGCCTTCCATGGCTTCCTTAAAGCTGTTAAGGTCATCCAGATTTACCAGTGTCCTATCACTGACAAATTCATCACTTTCCGTAGTAATATAAAAACCATATTAATGCTTAGGTGGATTCCTAACTCTTGTGGAACACCTCAGAGGTACAGATTCATCAACAAGAGTTTCCTCCTCAGGTTGACTGCTAGGGTTTGAGGTTCCTTCACCGCTTGACACTTAAAGTTCTTCAAGATCAATTTGTCTCCCACTATTTCCTTCGCTTATGAATTCTCTCTCATGAAAGACCCATCTTCTTTCCACAAAGACCACATTCTCACTAGGTCTGTAGAAGAGATAATTATCCAAAGGAATTATGTGGGTAGCCGATGAGAATACATCGCTCACTTCGAGGTTCGAGCTTATCCTGAGTCTCACGTCTCACGAAAGCCTCGCAACCCCAAATCTTGATGTGGTCTAAATTGGGAACTTTCCTAGTTCACATCTCGTGAGGACTTTTGGCAACCTTCTTGGTAGGGACTACATTAAGGATATGGGCAACAATCTCTAAGGCATACCCCCAGAATGAGATTGGTAATGAAGCGCGGCTCATCATGGAACGAACCATGTCTAACAAGGTTCGATTGTGCCTCTCAGCCACACCATTAAGATGTGGTGTTCTGGGAGGTGTCAATTGTGAAACAATTCCACATTCCTTAAGATAGTCAAGGAACTCTGTACTAAGATACTCTCCTCCTCGATCGGATCGGAGCATCTTAATGTTCCTGCCCAGCTGATTCTCCACTTCCTGTTTAAACTCTTTGAACTTTTCAAAGGTTTATGACTTATGCTTGATTAAGTTGACATAACCATATCTACTGTAATCATCAGTAAAATTAACATAGAAGCGGTTAGCATCCCTTGTGGCGGTTCTGAAGGGTCCACACACATCTGTGTGTATGAGGTCCAACAAACATTCACCCCTAGCACAAGTACCAGTGAAGGGTGACTTTATCATTTTTCCAAGCCAACAAGACTCGCAACTATCATCTGACTTTAAGTCAAATAACTCCAAGACTCCAGTCTTCTAGAGTTGGCCTATGCTCTTCTTGCTAACATGTCCAAGGCGACAATGCCATAAGTATGCTTTATCCAAACTAGTGGAAGAATCAATATGTAACACATTATTTCCTAAGTTGTCTACAACCGACACAGGTTCATATACACCATCACAAGGTAATTCTTTAAAATAAATAACATTATTATAAAAACCATTAATACCACCAACTTCATTATCAAATGAAAAAGTAAATCCTTGTTTGTACAAGCCATGAAAGGAAATAATATTTTTCGCCATTTCAGACGAGTAACAACACTTATTCAAATTTAACACTAACCCACTACTTAGCAACAAAGAATAAACTCCAAGCTTGGTGACAGGTGAAGCTTTCCTATTACCCATGATCAAGTTTATCTTTCTGTGCTCCACATCCTCACTTCTTCTTAGCCCCTGCAAATCAGAACATATATGAATACTGCAACCTGTATCAAGAACCCAAGAAGTAGTATGTGGTGAGTTATTAGACAATATAGTGTAAATATCTGCATGGGTAGGCTTGACCTTCCCATCCTAAACATCTTGCAGGTACTTGGGGCAGTTTCGTTTCCAATGCCCCTTTTCCACTTGAAGAGGAGCCATCAAGAGACATTCCCTTGGTACCCTTCGAAGGGTTTTTCCTCTTCTTCCCTCTATTTTGCTCGATTGCCAGAACATGGGCAGCGGTAAGAGTAGGAGAAGTAACAACCGATTTGCCCTTAAGACCAGTTTCAACAGTCTTCAAGAGCCCTTGAAGTTTGCTAAGTGTGACTCATCCTTGTTCATGTGATATGTCATTCAGAATTGATCATAACAAGTAGGTAAGGAGTGCAGTATGATATCAATAGCCAACTCCTCGGGGAAGTTCACATTCAACTTGAGCAAACGGTCCACAAACCTTTTCATTTTCTGCATGTGGCCCGTGATGGGTTCACCATCCTTCATTCGGGCTGTTATCATGGAAGAGATGATTTCATACCTCTCTTGACGAGCACTTTCATGGTAGCGGTCCATCAAGTCCATGTGCATCTCAAAAGGGTAAAAGTCCTCATAGGACTTTTGGAGTTCAACTTTCATTGTGGCCAACATGATACATGCCACCTTGGTAGCATCTCTCTCATGTGCCCTAAAGTCAACGATCTCCTCTGGAGTAGCAGTAGACTCATCTATTTCCTTCAGTTCCTTGTCGAGGACATATTCCTTGTCCTCGTAACGAGTGACCATCCTGATGTTCCTGATCCAATCATTAAAGTTTGAACCATCAAAGATGACTCTCCCACAAAGGTTCATGGGAGAAAAGGATTCAGTAGGGATTAAGCCAGAAGCAGCATTGTTGGAATACATCTGAAAAGAAGAAAGACAAGTTTTGATTAGATATAGAATCCTTAATAAGACACCCAAATGTAATATTAAGGCTAGGACCCAACACAATACTTTATAACTTGGAAGAGGGATGCCGTAATCCAAGCTATAAAATATTTGAAGGTAGGTGAATGACGATTCACCAATTTCCACCATGAAAAACGAAATAAATTATTAGGTTTTAATTGGATTGAAAATCCTAGATTCTTTTGAGATTCATTGAACATTTTCAATGGCATGTTTAAATCTCGATTGTGCCCTCTCAAGTTTGTGTCTGGGATGCCGAGGATCACAAACAAGGTGTGAATAACCATGCAAATTTAGTTGGTACCCTTAATCTTTATCACCTAATCAATGTGCCGGTTACCTACACGCGCTCCACCGATCTATGATAAATATTAAGTCACCCTTTGCCGCTCTTACTAGTCCATGTTAGTGTGCCGGTTACCCACACACGCTCCACCAACGACTTGGTAAGGTACAAAGTGTAATTTCATGGGTTAGCACCAATTTCACATTTTCCTAAACTAACTAAGATTGGGAATTTAAAAAAGTTTATATAAGAGCAAAAGTTAACTTTTGAATATGTGAAATGTATTCCATTAGGTTTTGAACTCACTCAGGGGTTTTGATTCAAATGAATGGTTTTGATTAAGCATTGAACATGATATTAACTCAGATTACAAGTATTACAAGAGTTGATGAGAACAGAATTTCCTAGCTAGAATGCCAGTTGTGACATCATCCCCCCGTTACAGGGAATTTCGTCCCGAAATTCTTTCGAAAGGTAGGATCATGAATGAGAGAATAAGTGAGGGTACTTCTGCTTCATCTGGTCTCTGCGTTCCCATGTGAGTTCCGGTCCACGCTTAGCGTTCCATCGAACCTTCACAATTAGAATGCAACTCTGTTTCGTACGCTTCACTTCTTTATCCACTATCTCAACTGGTTCCTCGAAGAAATAGGAGATTCTCGTTTATTTTGATATCTTCTAAAGGAATGACAAGAGTTTCATCTGATAAACACTTCTTCAACTTCGAGACGTGGAACATGGGGTGTACGTTGCTAAGCTCCGAAGGTAGCTGCAGCTTATAAGCTACTGGACCAATTCGGGCAAGAATCTCGAACGGTCCGATGTATCGCGGATTTAGTTTTCCCTGTTTCCCAAAACGGATCACTCCTTTCCAGGGAGAGACCTTCAATAGCACTTGATCTCCGACTTGGAATTCCAAAGGTTTTCGTCGTTTGTCGGAATACATTTCACAAATTCCTAAAGTAACTAAGATTGGGAATTTAAAAGTTAACTATTCCTAGAATACATTTCACAAATTCCTAGAGTTTTAAAAGTTAAAATTCAACCCTTGCTCTTATATATATATATATATATATATATATATATATATATATATATATATATATATATATATTATTAACTTATAATATTAGAACGTATAAGGGTTGAATTTTAAGTTTTAAAACTCTAGGGTTTGGAATTAAAGTTTTCTAAAGGACTTTACAAATTCCAAAACTTAAGGGTAAGTTTTGAAACTATTCAAAACCTTTCATGTTCATAACCTATGAGTTTAGTGGTTTATTAAAATGAAGACTTTTCACTTTATGTAACCTATGGCTCTTTAATGACAATTTAAAGAAGTGACTTTTGGTAATCCATAACTTGAGGACAAATTATGGACTCCATCAATAGACATTAAGATCAAGAATTATACTAACAAACAATTTGCAAATAATTCCTATGATCTTCTAAAACTCATAAGTATGAACATTCATATCAACAACTTCAAGAATCATATAAACACATATAAAACTTAAAATTTTGATAATAACCATTGTAAATGGATTAGCATAATCATTACACCATTAAAAACAGGTTTTATAAGACCAAAACAGTTTAGGGTAATGATTCTAGTCCATTTCCAGCAGCAAAACTTGAAATTCTGCACACAGGGGCTCCTACTCGCCGAGTGCAAGAACCTACTCGATAAGTAGGATGCATTTTCACTTGGACTCGTCGAGTCCCCTGAACAGTGTGCATAAAAATTTATTTTTTCAAGCAGTTTGCATCAAATACAAAGAAAACAAGCCTAGGCTTTTATACCACTGATGAGTTTTGAGCATTATAACACTCCTATAGTGTGCATGCAACCCTAGAAACCTTGGATCTATGTTTTCTCTAATATTCATGCAAATTTGATTTTACAAGGTTCTCATCCTAACTAGCATGGCATGGGGTACTTGTAATATAAAAAAAACTAGTAGAATGACGTACCTTTCTTGTAGCTTGGATTCCTTAAGACCTTGTGAGCCTAGCACCCCAAATGTGATGCCTCAAATGTTTCACACAACACCTACAACTCTTGGAATAACTTGAGAGAAGGACACTTTGATAAAAAAAATCGACTAGCCCTCCTTGTCTTGTATTAGTGGCCGGTTTTACTCCATATGAGGTTCTTTATATAGTGTGTCACACGTAGGGTTACACCATGTAAACCCTAATGTGCATCGCTTTTCATTTCCCCCATGATCCATGGGTTATAACCTCCATGGAGCTGTTGGATTAATGTCTAAGTCCATAACTATATTTGGTATGTACTTGACCCGACATGGTCCATTTGGGTTGCACTTCACCGACACAATTTATATGGATAGTCTTTTGAGAATAGTATATTTATGATTTATATTAATATATTATAAGTTCTAATATATTAATATATAATCATATTATTTAATTAGTATTGATCAAGAATTAATTTATAATTAATTAAGTGATCAAAAGGAACTAATTAAATATGGACTCCTAGATATATATATGTGTAGTGGGCCAAGTTCATTTAGGTTGAGCTAAGTCTTCATGGATAGTCCATGGAGCTTTAACCCATGGATCCTAGGAAATGAAAGGTCATTGGTATTAGGGTTTAACCCTAATCCTCCACATTATATAAAGGGTCTTATGTTTCATGAAATTATGCTAGTGGCTAGTGTGGATACACTAAAGAGGGCAATAACCGATTTCATAGTGTGAGCCAAGTATCCATATTCTCTAAAGGTTTTCCAAGGTGTTTTGGTGATTTGTGATTCCACTTGAGGCTTCCACACTATTGGGGCTAAGCTCTTAAAGCTTGAAGACATCAAGCTACATCAAAAGGTATGTCATCTAACTAGAACTTTGTAGTATAGGTGCTTCATAATATGCTAGTTAGGATGAAACCTTGGAATATTTAATATTTGCATGTATAATAGAGAAAACATAGATCCAAGGTTTATAGGGTTGCATGTACACCATATGAGTGTTAGAATGCTCAAAACCCAACATTGGTATCAGAGCCATGGGTTGTTTTCTGTTATATTCATGCAAATGTTTGATTTTTAAAGTTGAAAAAAAAAAGAAAAAAAAACATGAAGTTTGTCAAATTTTAAGATAATTACTTGTTTTGTGAAAAACTAATTATTTGTAAAATTTGAATCATTTGCTATATGAGTTGAATTAGGTCAAATTTAGTAAAAGATAAAATGATATGATTATTTTATTAGTTTTAAAAGTTTGATCTAAATGTTTTAAGGAGTTACAAATTTTGTCATAAAATTTTGGAGCTCAAAAGTTTTTTTTTAAGTTGTGATCTTAAGTGTTTTGAAACCTCCATAAGTTATGGATATGAAAAGGTTTTAAAAAAAATTGATTCAAAGTTTTTATAAAGTTACAAAATTTGGTGTTAATGTTTTAAAGAATTCCATAACTTATTCTTAAGTTATGGAAAATGAAAAGTTTCATCATAAAACAAGCATTTAACTCCATAAGTTATGGATTACCAAAAGTGTTTATGTTTCCTTGATTTATGAGTTAGTTTAGATTAATGGAAAAAAAAATTTGTGTTTTAGTTGTTTTCAATCCTAATTAATCTAGAGGTAGTTCATAAAATGTGTTTTTGTAACTTGTCCTCAAGTTACATAAAAAAAATGAAGAGTCTTTTTCATTAAATAGTATTATGACTCCATAACTTGTCCTCAAGTTATGGATGTTTAAGGGCCACTTCTTTAAAAGTGTTATTAAAGAATAAGAGGTTACATAAAAAATGAAGAGTCTTCATTTTAATGAACCATTAAACTCATAAGTTATGAAATGAAAAGTTTTGAATAGTTTCAAAAACTTGCCCTTAAGTTTTGGAATTTGTAAAGTTTTCACTTATGAATCCTTTAATTCCAAGTTAAGCCCTTAGAATTTTAAAAGTTAAAATTCAACCCTTATACTTTATAATATTATAAGTTAATAATATTTATATATATGTATAAGAGTAAATTCGTCTTACCATTAGTAGGCCTCATTCACGAAGTCGGTCTATAAGGGGGTATAAGGCTACTGCCTATAAAATGACAGTTTAATGGGTGTCCACTCTCACCCACCGCTTCCTTGACCGGTGGAGGGTCGTTAGCCGAACGGGTAGGACAAGGACTATAATTCTCCCTTCATTAAAAGTATTAATGATAAATATTAAGTAACTAAACTCTTAATAATACCCAATCTTAGTTACTTAGGAAAATGTGAATTTGGTGCTAACCCATGAAATTACACTTTGCACTTTGCTTAAGTCAGTTAGTGGAGCGTGTGTGGTTAACCGGCACACTAGCTTGATTTAACAAGGTAGGCAAAGGGTAACTTAATGTTTATCATAGTATCGGTGGAGCGTGTGTGGTTAACCGGCACATCGATTGAGGGGTAAATATTAAGGGTACCAAGTATATTTGCATGGTTATTCACACCTTGTTTTGTGATCCTCGGCATCCCAGTCACAAAACCTGAAGGGCACACTCGAGATTGAAACATGCCTTTGAAAATTTCAATGAATCTCAAAAGAATCTAGGAGTTTCAAAACCAATTAAAACCTAATAATACATTTCGTTTATCTTGGTGGAAATTGGTGAATCGTCATTCACCTACCTTCAAATATTTTATAGCTTGGATTACGGCATCCCTCTTCCAAGTTATAAAATAGTGTGTTGGGTCCTAGCCTTAATATTTCATATTAGGTGTTATATTAAGGACTTTAGATCAACTATCTTGAATATCTCCCAAAAAGATGTCTGTTTCAGACATCTATGATCCTCCTAAATCTCTTGGAACTTCACTTCCTCCACCTCCTCCAATTATTCTCCCTAACCCACAAGTTCAAGGTCATTCAAGCCCTATTGGCAAGCAAGTTCTATGTGTGATCGCATCTTGGAGATGAAGTCACATATTGACAAGCCGGGAGAGTTGGGTGTCAAACTCTTGAGAAAGTTCGTGTTTCAATCACTTTCTAAGTCACATAGTGAATTCCTTTGGGACTACTATGAAACAGACTATGACATGACCCTTGATGATCTTATCTATTTGCTTGGTGCTGCTTAATCAGCAATAATTTGGAGCATTGGGAGAGCAAATTTGATTAGTTGATCAACTTCCCAAACTACCATGGACATTGACAATGGTAACATTGGATATCTAGAAAAGCCTTCTCTTCCCAAGGAAAGGGATTGACCATAGTCAACTAGGTTGACCAAATGGTAAAGAGAAATGCTAAGTCTGCGATAGTCCCATGTACCATTCCCAAAGAGTCCCTATGTTTCTCTTGCCAAAGGAAGGGGCATTGATTGCGAAGCAGCCTATTTACCTGAAAGATCATAAGGTTGATCAAGTCAAGAAGATTGACTCTACTTCAGGTAAAGTCCACTATCTAACTCTGTTAAGTTTCTATTCTGAGATTCTTGTTACATGATGTGACTGGGTCACATGTTGATGTTTTAAGAATCAAAGAAAAGTGAAGAAACTTAAAGAAAGTATATGCTGATTCTGATCGCGAAGATGGATCTCGATCGCATGGTTGTGTCATCAGAATTTTGAGCTGTTGCTTAGGAGTTATGATATACTGCTTAGGAATAGATAACAACAAAGTTTTTCATGTGCTTTTGCACTGTAAGGATAGTTTTTCCGCAAAGTTTTTAAAATAAAAGAAAAAAAATTTGTTTTTATTTATTTTAAAATATCCTTACAATGGCATTTGTGAAAAGGAAGAAAAAAATTGTTGCTTATATGATTCCATTAATAGCAAGAGTGGAAATATGAATTTGATTCTTTCATTTGTGGTAGTGTCTAAATTTTCCAAATAAGGAAAGATTCTCATCACCCAAGTTTCAGTTGGATAGAAACTTCGAATCATGCAAGTTGTATAACATGATGAATGAAAACTTTCAAGTATTGGAAAATTAAGACTAATTACTTGTTCACATGGATGTGTGAGTCAAGTAAATGACTAAGGGATCGAGTACACATTCTTGTGCACTGATCAAGCCCACCACAAATGTAACTTGAGTTATACATCTTAAAGAAGGTTTATTAACACTAGTGAAGTGTAAGAGTAAAAGGTTTTCTACTCTTGTACATTTGAATTTGGTAAGTTGTGATGTTTTGGATAAAACAGAGACCAACTTAGGCCAATTCTGTTAAGTGTTTGTCTTGATTAGAATCCACACTATCTCTTGAATATTTGGCAAGAAAGTATTATAGGTCAAGGAGACAGTGGGAGTCTAAAAGATCCTGAAAGGGTTTCAAGAAGTAATCAAGAATAAAACCTGTATTTCATCACTAGCACACAACTAGTGGTTTATAACCTATCGTGTTGACATTTTTGTGCCCATTCCAGTTAAGTTGGCTATACATATTTGAGTTCTACATGTTCTCAATTGTTTGCATAACTACTTGGAAGTAATGGTAGGCCCTTGTGCTGCTAGGTGGCAAGAGGTTAAGATTCCACAAGTTCAATCCATATGAGTTAGGATTTTTCACTAACCTAGTCTTGTGATTATGGTTTGACAAATTCACATGGATAAGAACACATACACCATAAAATCTAAGTGTCATAAGGTTTCTCTCCGATTCATGAAATTGATGGTGAGGAAATTCTTTCACTGAGTAGATTTTAAGTAGATAGCAATTGTGATATTTGCAGTTCTCAAAGTCGTTAGTGGAGCGTGCGTGCTTAACCGACACACTAACATGGACTTATGAGAAATGGCAAAGGTCTAAACAATTGAGACTATGATTACAGCATCCCTTTCAATAGTTCTGAAATTGTTTAGACACACCTGTGAGCTATCTAAGATAAGGTGTATAATTTTGATAAAGCCTTATCAAAGCAATCTAGTATCAGAAATCTGAACTTTAGTAAGAATGTCAATAAAGTATTGACTTCTAGAGGTCCAGCTGTTTTCTGGATACACGTCAAAGCTAGTGGGAGCATAAGTGTTATGCTAATAATCATCATGTTAGTGGGAGCATGATAATTATGATAAGTATTGCATATTAGCAATGTTAATTATAGAAAACAAAAGTTTCAATTCGTGAGGTTGCAGGGGTTGAAAAAGTTGTTTTGCTATAATTAAGGGAGAGGAAATTATACTTCATGTCAATTCTAAAAGGCTTAGAGTGGGATTTTAAGCTTAGATTGAGATTTTAATCATCTTTAGTCAAGAATATATATATGAATTTCATGTTGAATTAGTTCAACATAAGGAAAAACTCTATATATTGTGTTCTCAAAATTCGATTATGATTACGGCATCCCTCTTCGTAGTCAAATTTTGGAAACATGGCAAATAAAAATATTGTAGCAAAAGACTGGTCTAGAATCATGTCTTTATGTGAGACATCATGAATCGTGTCCCATTTGCTTTGGGTACAAGATCGATTACATGTGCTATAATATTTATCCTTTCTGAATTTTCCAAATGCCTTGCGGCATTAAGGAGGAAAATGTCTAGAATTGGATATGACTAAAGTGATTAAGCAATTGTCGAGGACAATCTAAGGTTTACCAAAGATTGGTTGCTCAAGGACAGTTGGAAGTATACTTTAATATTGGAAGGACCATATTGACATAGTCTGAAAAGAGGCAACTCTTGTTCAGAAGTGGTAGTCAAAATGGGAATATAGAGTTGTCTTCATAGGTGGAAGCAATCTGTGTAAGGTTAAAGAAACTTAATGCAAGAAGCATGTTCAAAGCAATGCGCTTTGAATTTGAGACATCGTTTCCATGGAATTTCTCTCCATTGGAATACTCTGTAATGATTGTTGCCAAGTCTTTGTGGCTTTGTGCAAAATCATTACAAGAGGAACAGTGCATATAAGTTTAAAATCTAAACAGATTTCGATAAATGTTAGGAATTCTTACATTTACGACAAGGATTTTGAAGTGTGAAAAGAGAATCATTGAAATTATGTTCAATCGATCTAGTTCACAAAGTAAGGATCATAGATAAACATAGAGTGCATACTTGGTGTATGGCAAAGCTATTGTTTAGAAAAACATAGTGTACATGCTTGGAGCATGGGACAACTAGTGTTTTTAATTCAGGTATAAAGTTGATAAAACCGAAACAATGAATAATGAGTAATCAGTATGGTGATAAATAAAAGTGGTCTATTTATATTCATAGGGTTTGATACCATATTTGATTCATTTATTCTTGTGTTTCACTTTGCATGTTTTGACTTCCATAATAACTAGGTTATTCTTCCGGAATGACTAAGTTATTCAAACCATCCACAGTCGGTCATATATTGGAAGTAGATATGAATCAAGACTGTCATGGGTTGGCTTGTAGAGGTCCAAGTTGGTGTACAAAGTTATGCTACAACACTCATGAGTGCTCATAAGTTCTGAGTACTGGATTCAACCCGCGCTCATTTGAATCACTTCATGGATTTTATCACGAGTGATCATGAGACGATAATATCTTATATTCTTCAAACCTAGAGATATGAGTTGTTACTATGAGTTGGTTGTACATTGATTGCACGAAAACGCATATGGTAACTCGATGTTATAAAACGTGCCTTTGTGTATGATTCAACAAGTAGTAAAACAAGCCATATGAGTCGAAGTTTATCCATTCCTTTTACCTTCGGGATAAAAGCGATATCTGTGGGCCCCTCGATGATTTAGGGATGACACATGTGAGTGCTTGGCCAAGCCAGGACTGATTTGATTTGTTTAATCAGTCAGTCATCATAACGGAAATCGGGAAACAACAAATGGACAGAGAGAATGATTGATAATCCATGTCTCAGTCCATATGATATCTAGAATGGAGGAATATATGATCCCTTATCTAATGGACAAGTCATTGACAAAGGTCAGAGTTCATTGACAAGATCAGAGTTCGACAGCGGCTTTAAGAGCTACGATTGCCAGTTGGTTTTTGAAGTCATACTCAATAATAGTTTTAGACTTATCCAAGTGGGAGACTGTTGGATTAATGTCTATGTCCATAACTATATTTGGTATGTACTTGACCCGACCCGGCATGGTCCATTTGGTTTGCACTTCTCCGACACAATTTATATGGATAGTCTTTTGAGAATAGTATATTTTTGATTTATATTAATATATTATAAGTTCTAATATATTAATATATATTCATATTATTTAATTAGTATTGATCAAGAATTAATTTATAATTAATTAAGTGATCAAAGGAACTAATTAAATATGGACTCTTAGATATATATATGTGTAGTGGGCCAAGTTCATTTAGGTTGGGCTAAGTCTTCATGGATAGTCCATGGAGCTTTAACCCATGGATCCTAGGAAATGAAAGGTTATGGGTATTAGGGTTTAACCCTAATCCTCCACACTATATAAAGGGTCTTATGGTTCATGAAATTATGCTAGTGGCTAGTGTGGATACACTAAAGAGGACAATAACCGATTTCATAGTGTGAGCCAAGTATCCATATTCTCTAAAGGTTTTCCAAGGTGTTTTGGTGATTTGGGATTCCACTTGAGGCTTCCACACTATTGGGGCTAAGCTCTTAAAGCTTAAAGACATCAAGCTACATCAAAAGGTATGTCATCTAACTAGAACTTTGTAGTATAGGTGCTTCATAATATGCTAGTTAGGATGAAACCTTGGAATATTTAATATTTGCATGTATAATAGAGAAAACATAGATCCAAGGTTTATAGGGTTGCATGTACACCATAGGAGTGTTAAAATGCTCAAAACCCAACAGGAGCATCCATGGAGCACCCAATGGGTCATGCCAATCTAGTGAATCATGAACCATAAGCCCACTACATAAGAATGAATGATTCACATAATCAATCCTCATATATTTAATTAGTCTCTTTTTTATCACAAAATTAATTCCAAATTAATTCTTGATCAATACTAATTAAATAATTCGATTTCATATTAATATATCAGAACTTAATATATATTAACAAATCATAAGAGTCCTTTTCTCATTTTGTCTATCCAACAGTTGAAATGTCGATGCAACCCAAATGGACGATGCCAAGCCGGGTCAAGTACATACTAAATATATTTATGGACTTAGACACCTTATCCAACAGTCTCCCACTTGGATAAGTCTAATAACTATAGTTACAGGTATGACCTCAAGAACCGAACAACAATCGTAGCTCTTTCAGAGTCTTGCGGAACTAAGATGATGATGATGCGCCATTTAAGATAATTGATCATATAATCCTCTGTTCTAGATATCAGCCGGACAAATACATGGAACAATGTCGTACTTATTGTCTAGCAGTTTATTTCCTGATTTCCGATTTGTTTGACATAGAACTAAACTGAACACATCAATTTGGTTCTGACCGGGCCTGGTACATAGGTCAAAACAAAACCATCGAGGGGCCCAAATATCGCTTTTAACCCTCCAAGGACTAAAATGAACAGATAAACTTCGACTCATATGCTTGTACTAACTATTTGTTGAAACACACAAAAGTACGTTTTATAAGATCGAGTTACCAATGCGTTTCCGTACAATCAATGCACAACCAACTCATAATCAACAACTCATATATCTAGGTTTGAAGACCTATATGATATTACTGTCTCACGATCACTCGAGATAAATTCCACGAAGTGATACAAGTGAGCGTGGGTTGACTCCAATACTCATAACTTATGAGCACTCATGAATGTTGTAGCAACCATTTGCTATGTCTAGCACCTTAGACATATACAAACCCAATTCATGATAGTCTTGATTCATATCTACTTCCAACATATGACTGACTGTGGAGAGTTTGAATAAAGTAATTATTCTGGAAGTCAAAACATGCAAAATTGAAACAAAAGTAAACAATTGACACAAGATAGCAATACTTTACTTATAAATAAACAACAACTTTTATTTAATCATCAAATGTCAATGTACATTTTACAAGTTTCAGAAAAACTATCTAATCTGTAAAACTATTATCACCCTTCAGCCCGATGCGCCACACATGCTGCAAATGTTTAGCCCTACACAGTCTCTTCGTGAGGGGATCTGTTGGGTTCTCATCTGATGATACCCTCTTCACCACTAGGAGTCCTTCTTCTATCCGATCTCTAATGAAATGGTATTTTCTGTCGATGTGCCTGGATCTGCCGTGATCCCTTGGTTCCAATGAAGTTCTTTAGCCATATTTACTCCTTTGTTGCCTCGCTTGCCGCTATATACTCTGATTTGCAAGTTGAATCAGCCATTGTTTCCTGTTTGCAACTTTTCCAAGTGATTTCTTCTCCATTTAGGGTAAATACCCAGCCCGACTGACAGCGGAAATTATCCCTATCAGTCTGGAAACCAACATCACTATACCCCACTACTCTCAAGTCATCAATCCCACCAAGGGTAAGGACCCAGTCCCTAGTCCTCCGTAGGTACTTGAGAATATTCTTCACTGCAATCCAGTGAGCCTTGCCCGGATTCCCTTGATATCTGCTGACCATGCTTAAAGCAAAGGCCACATCAGGGCGAGTACAAGTCATAGCATACATGATTGAGCCCACAGCGGAAGCATATGGTACATGACTCATCTCAGCTATCTCAGCCTCCGTACTCGGATTCTGAGTCTTACTCAGTTTGGCGTTGCTCTGGATTGGTAAGTCACCTTTCTTGGAATCATGCATGCTGAACCTTTTCAACACCTTATCCAAGTAGGTACTTTGACTAAGTCCAATTAGTCTCTTACTCCTGTCTCTCAATATTCTTATCCCTAGGATATAGGCAGCTTCTCCAAGGTCCTTCATAGCGAAACACTTCCCAAGCCAGGACTTAACTTCTTGCAAGGTTGGGATGTCATTTCCTATGAGTAGTATGTCATCCACATACAATACCAAAAAGCTAACTATACTCCCACTAGCCTTAACATATACACAGGACTCATCTTCGCTCCTCGAAAAACCAAACTCTTTAACTTTCTCATCGAAACAAAGATTCCATATGTGAGATGCTTGTTTCAATCCATAGATGGATTTCTCAAGCTTACACACTCTATTAGGGTACTTTGCATCGACAAAACCCTCTGGTTGACTCATGTAAACATCCTCAGCCAACTTTCCATTAAGGAAAGCGGTTTTGACATCCATTTTCCATATTTAATAATAATGAAATGCAGCTATGGCTAGCAAAACCCTAATAGACTTAATCTTCGCTACTGGTGAGAAGATCTCATCATAGTCAACTCCCAGAGTTTGAGTAAATCCCTTCGCAACCAGTTGCGCTTTATACACATTCCCATCTATGTCGGTCTTCTTCTTGAAGATCCATTTGCACCCGACCGTCTTACGACCCGGTACATTGTCGACCAAGTTCCAAACTTGATTGTCATACATGGACTGAATCTCGCTATCCATGGCCTCTTTCCATTTGGCAGATTCAAGGCCTACCATGGCTTCCTTAAAGCTGTTAGGGTCATCCAGATTTACCAGTGTCCTATCACTGACAAATTCATCACCTTCAACAGCAATATGAAAACCATATTAATGCTTAGGTGGATTCCTAACTCTTGTGGAACGCCTCAGAGGTACGGATTCATCAACAAGAGTTTCCTCCTCAGGTTGACTGCTAGGGTTTGAGGTTCCTTCACCGCTTGACACTTGAAGTTCTTGAAGATCAATTTGTCTCCCACTATTTCCTTCGCTTATGAATTCTCTCTCACGAAAGACCCATCTTCTTGCCACAAATACCACATTCTCACTAGGTCTATAGAAGAGATAACCAAAGGAATTATGTGGGTAGCCAATGAAAATACATCGCTCACTTCGAGGTTCGAGCTTATCCTGAGTCTCACGTCTCACGAAAGCCTCGCAACCCCAAATCTTGATGTGGTTTAAATTGGGAACTTTCCCAGTTCACATCTCGTGAGGACTTTTGGCAACCTTCTTAGTAGGGACTAGATTAAGGATATAGGCGACAATCTCTAAGGCATACCCCCAAAATGAGATTGGTAACGAAGATCGACTCATCATGGAACGAACCATGTCTAACAAGGTTCGATTGCGTCTCTCAGCCACACCATTAAGATGTGGTGTTCTGGGAGGTGTCAATTGTGAAACAATTCCACATTCCTTAAGATAGTCAAGGAACTCTGTACTAAGATACTCTCCTCCTCGATCGGATCAGAGCATCTTAATGTTCCTGCCCAGCTGATTCTCCACTTCCTGTTTAAACTCTTTGAACTTTTCAAAGGTTTATGACTTATGCTTGATTAAGTTGACATAACCATATCAACTGTAACCATCAGTAAAATTAACATAGAAGCGGTTAGCATCCCTTATGGCGGTTCTGAAGGGTCCACACACATCTGTGTGTATGAGTTCCAACAAACCTTCACCCCTAGCACAAGTACCAGTGAAGGGTGACTTTATCATTTTTCTAAGCAAACAAGACTCGCAACTATCATCAGACTTTAAGTCAAATGACTCCAAGACTCCAGTCTTCTAGAGTTGGCCTATGCTCTTCTTGCTAACATGTCCAAGGCGACAATGCCATAAGGATGATTTATCCAAACTAGTCGAAGAATCGATATGTAACACATTATTTCCTAAGTTGTCTACAACCGACACAGGTTCATATACACCATCACAAGGTAATGCTTTAAAATAAATAACATTATTATAAAAACCATTAATACCACCAACTTCATTATCAAATGAAAAAGTAAATCCTTGTTTGTACAAGCCATGAAAGGAAATAATATTTTTCGCCATTTCAGACGAGTAACAACACTTATTCAAATCTAACACTAACCCACTACTTAGCAACAAAGAATAAACTCCAAGCTTGGTGACAGGTGAAGCTTTCCTATTACCCATGATCAAGTTTATCTTTATGTGCTCTACATCCTCACTTCTTCTTAGCCCCTGCAAATCAGAACATATATGAATACTGCAACCTGTATCAAGAACCCAAGAAGTAGTATGTGGTGAGTTATTAGACAATATAGTGTAAATATCTGCATGGGTAGGCTTGACCTTCCCATCCTTAACATCTTGCAGGTACTTGGGGCAGTTTCGTTTCCAATGCCCCTTTTCCTGACAATAGAAGCATTGAGCTTCTTTTGGGTTGGAAGAAGGAGTGGCAGAACCACCTTTGGTTCCACTTGAAGAGGAGCCATCAAGAGACATTCCCTTGGTACCCTTCGAAGGGTTTTCCTCTTCTTCCCTCTACTTTGCTCGATTGCCAGAACAAGGGCAGCGGTAAGAGTAGGAGAAGTAACAATCGATTTGCCCTTAAGACCAGTTTCAGCGGTCTTCAAGAGCCCTTGAAGTTTACTAAGTGTGACCTCATCCTTGTTCATGTGATATGTCATTCGGAATTGATCATAACAAGTAGGTAAGGTGTGCAGTATGATATCAATAGCCAACTCCTCGGGGAAGTTCACATTCAACTTGAGCAAACGGTCCACAAACCTTTTCATTTTCTGCATGTGGCCCGTGATGGGTTCACCATCCTTCATCCAGGTTGTTATCATGGAAGAGATGATTTCATACCTCTCTTGACGAGCACTTTCATGGTAGCGGTCCATCAAGTCCATGTGCATCTCAAAAGGGTAAAAGTCCTCATAGGACTTTTGGAGTTCAACTTTCATTGTGGCCAACATGATACATGCCACCTTGGTAGCATCTCTCTCATGTGCCCTAAAGTCAGCGATCTCCTCTGGAGTAGCAGTAGACTCATCTATTTCCTTCAGTTCCTTGTCGAGGACATATTCCTTGTCCTCGTAACGAGTGACCATCCTGATGTTCCTGATCCAATCATTAAAGTTTGAACCATCAAAGATGACTCTCCCACAAAGGTTCATGGGAGAAAAGGATTCGATAGGGATTAAGCCAGAAGCAGCATTGTTGGAATAGTTCTGAAAAGAAGAAAGACAAGTTTTGATTAGATATAGAATCCTTAATAAGACACCCAAATGTAATATTAAGGCTTGGATCCAAAACAATACTTTATAACTTGGAAGAGGGATGCCGTAATCAAAGCTATAAAATATTTGAAGGTAGGTGAATGACGGTTCACCAATTTCCACCATGAAAAACGAAATAAATTATTAGGTTTTAATTGGATTGAAACTCCTAGATTCTTTTGAGATTCATTGAAATTTTCAATGGCATGTTTAAATCTCGATTGTGCCCTCTCAAGTTTGTGACTGGGATGCCGAGGATCACAAACAAGGTGTGAATAACCATGCAAATTTACTTGGTACCCTTAATCTTTATCACCTAATCAATGTGTCGGTTACCCACACGCGCTCCACCGCTCTATGATAAATATTAAGTCACCCTTTGCCACTCTTACTAGTCCATGTTAGTGTGCCGGTTACCCACACACGCTCCACCAACGACTTGGTAAGGTACAAAGTGTAATTTCATGGGTTAGCACCAATTTCACATTTTCCTAAACTAACTAAGATTAGGAATTTAAAAAAGTTTATATAAGAGCAAAAGTTAACTTTTGAATATGTGAAATGTATTCCATTAGGTTTTGAACTCACTCAGGGGTTTTGATTCAAATGAATGGTTTTGATTAAGCATTGAACATGATATTCACTCAGATTACAAGTATTACAAGAGTTGATGAGAACAGAATTTCCTAGCTAGAATGCCAGTTGTGACATCATCCCCCCGTTAGAGGGAATTTCATCCCGAAATTCTTTCGTACACTTCACTTCTTTATCCACTATCTCAACTAGTTCCTCGAAGAAATAGGAGATTCTCGTTTATTTCGATATCTTCTAAAGGAATGACAAGAGTTTCAGCTGATAAACACTTCTTCAATTTCGAGACGTGGAACATGGGGTGTACGTTGCTGAGCTCCGAAGGTAGTTGCAGCTTATAAGCTACTGGACCAATTCGGGCAAGAATCTCGAACGGTCCGATGTATCGCGGATTTAGTTTTCCCTGTTTCCCAAAACGGATCACTCCTTTCCAGGGAGAGACCTTCAATAGCACTTGATCTCCGACTTGGAATTCCAAAGGTTTTCGTCGTTTGTCAGAATACATTTCACAAATTCCTAAAGTAACTAAGATTGGGAATTTAAAAGTTAACTATTCCTAGAATACATTTCACAAATTCCTAGAGTTTTAAAAGTTAAAATTCAACCCTTGCTCTTTTATATATATATATATATATATATATATATATATATATATATATATATTATTAACTTATAATATTATAACGTATAAGGGTTGAATATTAACTTTTAAAACTCTAGGGTTTGGAATTAAAGTTTTCTAAAGGACTTTACAAATTCCAAAACTTGAGGGCAAGTTTTGAAACTATTCAAAACCTTTCATGTTCATAACCTATGAGTTTAGTGGTTTATTAAAATGAAGACTCTTCACTTTATGTAACCTATGGCTCTTTAATGACAATTTAAAGAAATGACTTTTGGTAATCCATAACTTGAGGACAAATTATGGACTCCGTCAATAGGCATTAAGATCAAGAATTATACTAACAAACAATTTGCAAATAATTCCTATGATCTTCTAAAACTTATAAGTATGAACATTCATATCAACAATTTCAAGAATCATATAAACACATATAAAACTTAAAATTTTGATAATAATCATTCTAAATGGATTAGCATAATCATTACACCATTAAAAACAGGTTTTATAAGACCAAAACAGTTTAGGGTAATGATTCTAGTCCATTTCCAGCAGCAAAACTTGAAATTCTGCACACAGGGGCTCCTACTCGTCGAGTGCAAGAACCTACTCGATGAGTAGGATGCATTTTCACTTGGACTCGTCGAGTCCCCTGAAAAGTGTGCAGAAAAATTTATTTTTTCAAGCAGTTTGCATCAAATACAAAGAAAACAAGCCTAGGCTCTGATACCACTGATGAGTTTTGAGCATTATAACACTCCTATAGTGTGCATGCAACCCTAGAAACCTTGGATCTATGTTTTCTCTAATATTCATGCAAATTTGATTTTACAAGGTTCTCATCCTAACTAGCATGGCATGGGGTACTTGTAATATAAAAAAAACTAGTAGAATGACGTACCTTTCTTGTAGCTTGGATTCCTTAAGACCTTGTGAGCCTAGCACCCCAAATGTGATGCCTCAAATGTTTCACACAACACCTACAACTCTTGGAATAACTTGAGAGAAGGACACTTTGATAACAAAATCGGCTAGCCCTCCTTGTCTTGTATTAGTGGCTGGTTTTACTCCATATGAGGTTCTTTATATAGTGTGTCACACGTAGGGTTACACCATGTAAACCCTAATGTGCATCGCTTTTCATTTCCCCCATGATCCGTGGGTTATAACCTCCATGGAGCATCCATGGAGCACCCAATGGGTCCTGCCAATCTAGTGAATCATGAACCATAAGCCCACTACATAAGAATGAATGATTTACATAATCAATCCTCATATATTTAATTAGTCTCTTTTTTATCACAAAATTAATTCCAAATTAATTCTTGATCAATACTAATTAAATAATTCGATTTCATATTAATATATCAGAACTTAATATATATTAACAAATCATAAGTGTCCTTTTCTCATTTTGTCTATCCAACAGTTGAGATGTCGATGCAACCCAAATGGACCATGCCAAGCCGGATCAAGTACATACTGAATATAGTTATGGACTTAGACAGCTTATCCAACAAACCCTTCATCATCGAGTGTGGGTTCCGTATGCAGGTGGTGTGCGCCAGATCCTGATGGAGGAGGCGCACAAATCCAGATTTCCATCCATCCCCGAGCGACGAAGATGTACAGAGATCTTCGCCCTGATTACTGGTGGCCCTGCATGAAGCGGGATGTGCCTGGTACGTCGAGAGATGCCTAGCCTGCAGAAAGGTCAAGGAAGAGTACCAGAGGCCTCATGGCAAGACGCAGCCATTGGATATATCGGTGTGGAAGTGGGAGGATATTACTATGGATTTCATCACAAATCTTCCCAGGACCACATGGGGAGTGGATTTGATGTGGGTCATCGTGGATCGGTTGACCAAGAGTGCCCATTTCATTCCGATCCAGGAGAGTATTTTGGCCGAGAAGCTGGCCGACATCTACATCAGGGAGGTAGTGGCTCGACACGGAGCGCCAGTCTCTGTGATTTCTGACAAAGATGTATGGTTCACTTCCAAATTCTGGAAGAAGTTTCACGACAAGTTGGGTATTCGTCTGCACTTTAGCACTGTTTTTTGTTGGGTCAAAATATTGGTTTATACTTTGCTTTTCTAGGAAAATATATGTTTATGTAGTTTTTGTGTATTTGTGTACAGTCGTACTCCTGTGTACGGCTGGTGATCCTATATATAGTGAGGAGTGTAGAGGAGTGTAAGGCCAGAGAAGGAGAGAATATTGTAGAGAGAGAAACTAGAGAGAAGAATAGTGTGTGTGAATCTATTGTAAGGATCTTCATTCATATTCATTCAATACATCATAGATTCACTTATTCTTCTTCTCCTTCTTCTTCATTAGATCTGGCATCATCCGTTTGATTGGGATTCCGCACCATCAAACGGATCTGATTGATACACAAGCAGATTGGGGACTTACAAGTGGTATCAGAGCTTGGATTGTATCAATCAATTTTTCCAGATTTGGAGCGTATTTGACCTTATTTTTAAAGGATTATTGCGTTTTTGGATAGATCTCTGAAAATTAGGGGGGGGGGGTTTGTTCTATGCATTTTTCATAAAAACGAGTTTTTGATCGAGTTTTGATCGGTGTGCGGTCTTCGGTGTACGGCCGTACACGGGAGTCCGGTTTCGGAGTTTACGGCCCAGCAGCTCCAGCACGTGTCCGGCCATCTTCGCATACGCGCCTCGTCCTCGCTTCGCATCACACTTCGTTCAGCAGCAGAAGTCCTCGCAGCAGCGTTCATTAAAAAAAGGGGAAGCGAAATTGAGGGTGTCGGGGATCGAACCCGGGTCTCCTCCCAACTCAATCAGCGCCCCTTCCAACTCATTTAGGCTGCGAGATGATATCCTCCTTCCGTTTTTAATTCTTAAGGATTCGCTTTCTCGGTTCCTCTTTCGCATTTTTTACACTTTTAACCCCAAAATCAATTTCTTTTTAATTTTAAATTCCATTTTCAACCCAAAAATTTTAGTTTTTAATTTTTGACTTTTAATTTTGACTTTTTACTTAAAATTTTGACTTTGACTTTAAAGTTTGACCTTTGCTTTAAATTTTGACTTTCTCGTTTGACTTTCAAATTTTCAAATTTAGCATTTTGGTTTGACTTTGAAGTTTGACTTTTCAAGTTTGACTTTTAAGTTTGACTTTTTAAATTGGGATATCTCCAGAAAAGTCTCAATATTTTGGGCAAATTTTTAATAAAGTCCTAAATTTTATTTTTTGAATAAAAAAGTCCTGACATTTTCACCTTTTGAATAAAAAAGCCCAAGAAACCGGCTAATTTATTCACTTTAGCCCTTTTTGACCTATTCAGCAGGTCATGTGACACAATTGTTAATTTTTCGAAAATAATGGGACTTTTTTGCAGATTTCGTCAAAATTTTATATAATGTATAAACATATTTTTTACATCTCTATATCTATTTTTACGTATTTGTGTATTTTTTATGTTTTTATATGTATATATTTACGTATTTTTATGTATTTTAAATATATAAACATATTTTTTTTACTTATTTATATGTATTTTTAACCATTTTACATATTTTTTATGTATTTTTACGTGTTTTTTCTATGTATTATCTATTTATATGTAATTCTATGTATTTTTACGTATTTATGTACCTTTTAAAGCTTTTTATATAGATGTTTATGTATTTTAAATGTATAAACGTATTTTTTACGTATTTATATCTATTTTTAAGTATTTTTGATGTATTACGTATTTATATATTTTTTAAGTGTTTTATATAGATGTTTTTCTATATTTATGTATTTTAAATGTATAGACGTATTGTTTTACGTATTTATATGTATTTTTTAAAGTATTTTACATATTTTTTTTGTGTTTTTATGTGTTTTTTTATGTATTATGTATTTATTTGTATTTTTACGTAGTTATGTATTTTTTTAGTTTTCATATATAGATGTTTATGTATTTTTATGTATATTAAATGATTAATTGTATTATTTTACGTGATTCAACATTTAATATACATAAAAATACATAAGCATCTATATAAGAAAACTAAAAAATTACATAAATACGCAAAAATATATATAAATACATAATACATAAAAAACACATAAAAACGCACAAAAAATATGTAAAATACTTAAAAAATACATATAAATACGTAAAACAATACGTTTATACATTTAAAATACATAAATATACAAAAATATCTATATAAAAAACTTTTAAAAAATACATAAATACATAATACATAAAAAAATATGTAAAATACTTAAAAATAGATATAAATACGTAAAAAAATACGTTTATACACCTAAAATACATAAAAATCTATATAAAAAGCTTAAAAAAATACATAAATACGTAAAAATATATAAAAATACATAATACATAAAAAATAACACATAAAAATACATAAAAAAAATATGTAAAATGGTTAAAAATACATATAAATAAGTAAAAAAATACGTTTATACATTTAAAATACATAAAAATCCGTAAATATATACATATAAAAACATAAAAAATACAAAAATACATAAAAATAGATATAGATATGTAAAAAATATGTTTATACATTATATAAAAATTTTGACGAAATCTGCAAAAAAGTCTCATTATTTTCGAAAAATTAACAATTTGGTTCCATGACCAGTTGAACAGGTCAAAAAGAGCTAAAGTGAATAAATTAGCCGGTTTCTTGGGCTTTTTTATTCAAAAGGTGAAAATGTCAGGACTTGTTTATTCAAAAAATAAAATTTATGACTTTATTAAAAATTTGCCCAAAATATTGGGACTTTTCTGGAGATATCCCTTTTAAATTTGACTTTTAAGGTTGACTTTTGAGGATTTAAGTCAAAGGGCATTTTTTGATAAATAATGAGTTTTTCAAACACCAAAGTAAATGAAATTTCTTGTTCTCAAACATGCATTCATAATGTTAAAAATTTACTTGAGCATATTGAATTATTGCGTAGAGAGAACGAGGACCTAAAATATAAAGGATATCAACTTAGGAAAGGACAGAAACCTCTAAAAGCTCAATTAGAAGCAAAAACAAATGATTTTAGAAAACTTCAGGAAGATTATAGCAGTAAATGTGCCAATTATAGATTTGTGACTGAACAACTTGCTGAGTTAACTGCTGAGCTTGACACATGGAAAAACAAATTTGAAAATGCAGATTTTAATTTTAGAAAATTTGATGTGTCGAGTGAAGTAGTTGCAACAATGATGGAAAATAATTTGAGATTTAAAAATAACCAGCAAAAGGGTTTAGGGTTTGATAAAGTGCCTCCTCCTTTTAATCACACCTATCAGTATAACCCTTTGACAAAAGAGGAAATTGACAGAGAGCCACATCTTAAATATGGATTTGTGTCAGGGGGTAGTATTAATGTTGAAACTACTAATGTTTCTAATTCCTATGCAGATCAATCTTTAAGTCAATCAAAGCAAGCAGCTGAAGAGAGTGTGTCTGATAATGAAATTGTATCAAAGTCTGATGACTTAAATTTTTTCGATATATTTGATGATAACTTTGATAATTATGTCGTGGTTGTGCCAGAAAGTGTTGAGCTGAACGATTCTAATGCTTCTACTTATTGTGAAGGTAAAGTAATGGAAGACGAGAACAAGGAGAAAACTATTGAACAAACCAATGTCTCCTTGAACTCTGAATCTGTTGCTTCAAAGTCAGTTGCTTCTGATCAACCTGCTGTTGAGAAATACAGGCCACCAATACAAGCGAAACAGAGTGCATGTTGCAAGTGTGTTTGTGGGAATAATAAGAGACAAGGCATGGACACGCCACCAGGGGAAAGAAGAAACAACTTCCCAGTGAAGAAAAAGACATTTTTTCACTGTGGAACACCTGGACACATTGCCCGAAATTGTCCAAATCGTGCATACGTTCCCTACTACGCACAAGGCTGGCAGAATGCGCCAAGAGGGAGATACCCCAAATGCGTCCCTTCAAGGTCACAATCACGCAATGGTAATTGGAATGCGCAGAAGGCCAAGAATCAAAATCCCAAGGACAAGAAGGGAATGCCGGCCCAGAAGCAAAATTCAAGAGATGCTCCAGCGAAACCAAGACCGACTAGGTCAAAGTCATCTCAACGGCCAGCTTCAAGTTCAAAATCAAGTGCCGGGGCACCTGTGACAACCGTCAATTTTTGGCCAAGTCAAAGTCAACTAAAGTCAACAAGTCAAACCAGTCAACTCATCTAACCCTTGTATATTAGGGTTTCCATTATGATTCTCATTGTACTACTCGCAATCTTAATATAAAGTATCACTTTGAGTTTTCACGTGTTCGGAAATTCTAAACCCTAATCAGGGTAAGTGATGAATCCACTCGATAAAACATTATTCCATACCCCTCGAGAGCGTATAACATTCATAACAAGGCTTAACAGAGTGTAAGAACCTTGCGTTGCGAAGCCAAACACTCAAAAAGGTCACAAAAGAAGTCTCTCCCAATCTCTTTCACTCTAACTCTCCCAAAACTCTCTAAGTAGGAGAAATCGCTCCAAGAATGTGAAATCTCTCCCAAAATATCTCTCTGTATGAGAAATCTCTCCAAGTGTGTGAAATCTCTCCCAAATCTCTCCAAGTATGTGAAATCTCTCCCAAATCTCTCTCTGTATGAGAAATCTCTCCAAGAATGTGAAATCTCTCCCAAATCTCTCTCTGTATGAGAAATCTCTCCAAGTGTGTGAAATCTCTCCCAAATCTCTCCAAGTATGTGAAATCTCTCCCAAATCTCTCTCTGTATGAGAAATCTCTCCAAGAATGTGAAATCTCTCTCTGTATGAGAAATCTCTCCAAGAATGTGAAATCTCTCCCAAAACTCTCTCTGTATGAGACATCTCTCCAAGAATGTGAAATATCTCCCAAATCTCTCTCTGTATGAGAAATCTCTCCAAGAACGTGAAATCTCTCCCAAATCTCTCTCAAAACCTCTTTTGAGTTTTGTAATCATTTGGGGCATCCCGACACTTGACTTGGTGAAAAACCATTCGAAAAGGGGTGATACCTTGGAAAATAGTCTCTTAGGGCCGAAGTCCCTTTATAGGGACCAAACCCTCCTTGAGCCGAAGCCCTAAGAACCAAGACCGAAGTCCCCTTGAGTAGCCGCAGCCATCGAACCACAGCCATCGGACCGGACCGGATCTGCTGAAGACCACAGCGCTGAACCGCACCCGCAACTGGAGCACCGCACCTGACCCCGCCTTCGGTCCCTTCGGATGAGTCCGCCTGCGGTACCTGCTCGGACCGCAGTCCCTACCACTTCGGATCCAATTCACCAGCCAAACCTTCCCTGCGGACCTAAGGCTGTTAAGACCGGAACCACACCCTGACCTCGGATTTCCCATTTTTCCACCCGGTTTTCAACCACGACTCCGTTTTAAGCCCTATTTTAATTATTTTAACGATGGATTTTCACCCAAAATCATGTTATATAAAACCCCATACTTCATGAATAATCACGTTTTTGAGTGTAAATCTTATCCAAGAAGAGTGGGTGAATTACTTGAGGTGGAGTGTTGACTTTACTTTAGTTTATGACACAAGCAACCACCCACACCCACTCCATGACCAGCCCACACCCCCCACCATACCTGGTCATTCATCGTCCTTTTCCCATCATTTCCCAACCCCATTCCTTATCTAAGGCTGAAATCTATCCTCTCTCCTAACACTCTCTCTCATTTTCTCATTCTTCCACCAAAGATTAAACACATTTTCTCTCTCAATTCTCTCACTAAAATTCGAGATTCAAGGGCCTTCTTCCAAGCTTTTCTTCCACTTTTGATCTTCGAACCTTCAAGGCATCTTCTTAGTGTTCTTGAGTTGAACACTACCTTTCTCCATCATCCATCTACTGAAATCACTCAAGGTGAGTTCATACCCCTATCTTTTCATGTTTTTCTTAAGTTTTAAGGGGGGGAATACAAGTTAAACACCAAGAACACAGCTAAACTCAATCAACAACTTTCATCAGAAAAGTTTAACTCCATTCACAGACTGTTTTGGTCAACTTAAACATTTTATTTTTCAAAACTGTATTAGGTGCAAATATTTCAGATTCATACCTTTAAAATGACTACTTGCACATCACCATACGATGTTTCTACGATTTATGGTGATTTTTACAAAACTGCCTATCATTTCAAAAACGAATTCGGACCAGTCTGTGAATATGAACATTTTAACACAAGTTAAAGACCTCCAAAAATCATAATAAAAATTATGAATAAACTAGATACATTTCATGAACTCTCAGAATTTACAGATTCAGTTTTCGACTTCGTATGATTTTTCTATGATTTTTCTAAAACAGCGCAGAACGATTAAAACTCGTTAACAGCTTATAACTTGCATAACACTTTGTAATATGTTGAGCAAAGTGTATAACCATAAGTTCTAAATATTGAATGTATTATATTGTTAATTTATCTTCATAAACTGAAATTTAGTCATTTATGATAAGGTTTACTCATTCATTTCGAACACATATAATAAACTTCAATAAGTATAGTTTATGGATTTTACTACATGAAAAAGGTTTTACTCTCAAAACAAATGGGTTTTTCATATCCTACGTGATAAACTATAATAGTAATAGTTTAAGGATTTCATATCACTATTTATTCAGAAAAGGTGATTTTACTTCCTCCACGGAAGAGGTTTTAATATCAAACTATGTGTAAACTAGTTAACTTAGGTTGTGAGGCAATTCTCTCCCCGTACGTTCGAGTACGGGATCCCAATTCCTGTAAGTTATAACCAGAGTCTCTTGTAGGGAGAGCGTGATAATTGTGTATAGATCTATATTGGGATTGACACCCCACACCTCGCTGCTAGCTACAGTCGGACCGGCAGGTCTGCGGGTGACAAGAGTCATAGTATCTTAACGTCTGAAAAACGTTGTGCAGGTTATTTCTCGTCATAGTATGGTTATAGCGACTCACATAGGTAGTTAACAATCTTTCAAGTTTACATGGAAAATTCTACTTTGAAAAAGGGTTTTACTTCTAAACTAAACGAGTTTATGTTGATTTAAACTTGTATGAATTACTTTAAGTATGGAAAAATACTTGTTTACTGTCGGTCCTGGGATTTAGGACTACATAACTTTTATAAGGAAAATATTGGATTTTCTTTGGAAACACATTACTAGTACGAACATTATAAGTACAAAACACACATACACATTCTCGGTCCTGGGATTTAGGACCACATAACTTTTATAAGGAAAATATTGGATTTTCTTTGGAAACACATTACTAGTACGAACATTATAAGTACAAAACACACATACACATTCTCGGTCCTGGGATTTTTGACCACATAACTTTTATAAGGAAAATATAGGATTTTCTTTGGATCATATTTCTATCAAAACTATTTCATCTAGAATTGTTAGACTTCAGCTATAATTGCTAAGTGTATATGATAGAGTTATATAAGAATTTAGTCACAATCGACTTAGAATTGGTGGGCCCGCCTTATCTCCTGTTCCTTGTCTGGTTGTGGACCTAGGGCAGACCCATTATATTCAACGGTTTATTTAACTTAACTTGTATATAACTTATATACGCTGGGCGATTATAGAAGGAATCTATGGGTCCTTCTAGGGTTCATTATCGCATAACATAGGAGCATTCATTCCACACTTAACTAAGAAAATATTGGATTTTCTGGAAATCATACTCTATCGCTTTTACAAGGAAAACGGTTTCTTCCTCAAACAAAACTCTTATGAACTTACCAACTTAATTGTTGACACTTTTCAAAACTACTTGTATTCTCAGGAAATCAGTGAAACAGGAAAACCAACAGCATTTTGAGGATGGGACGATAAATCGTCAAACAGTTCATTTTGTCATCATAATGTAATTGATTTGAATCATGTAAACATATACTTTGGTGTAACTTTTTCAATTATATTTATGATGGTTGTATTTACTTTGAGCACTATTATACTCGTTGTTGTGATACTATACATGAAGTCCTCCACCCCCGGACGTTTCCGCCATCCTTGGTTTGGGGGTGTGACAGCACCCATCGGATCGAAAAAGAAATGGGTTAAACCCGACTACAGATTGGTACCAAAGGTTCAATCTCCCAAATCATCTAATGCATCTAATATTTCTTTATCTTATGTTTGTGATAAACAGGATATGTCATGGGAGAGAGTATCGTGCGTAGATGACAAAGGTCAACCCAGTTTCAAAATGGACTGGGTTCCAAAGACCAACTGATCCCGCTCTGTGCTAGAGCAGCTATGGAGGCTTATCATCAAACTTCGGTTTGTTGATAGTGGCTGTTCCAGGCACATGATAGGAGGCATCTCTCAACTGTACAACACTCAGAACATTGTTTGAGAGTATGTGTCGTTTGCGGGAAAGGAAGAAAGGAAGGGATCACTCATGGGGTTTGTGCTTAATGACATGAAGAATTTTCGGATCTGTTCTGAGATTATGCGTGCTGTTCTCAGACCTTCTGGATGCAATTTCAATCGGTGACTTACGGTTTGAGTTTTCTTCTCGATTCTCCTGAGTTTATCTTACATTGTTTCATTTCAAAGACATCTTTCTTTAATTTCCTTATATGTCATTCTTTAGTAGATATTGTTTGGGAAGTGATATGAAGTTTAGTGCTAAAGGGCAATATACAATTCGTGTAATGCACTAAATCCGAATTGTCTAGACTTTGTATTCAATGTGCTGGTAGGCACAAAGGATTCAAAAGGACTAGGCATTGATTGACCTTGAAAGGACTTGACTAATATGAACTTAGATAGTTTCATTTGGACTGACCATACGACGCTCGGGTAGATTGAACAGTGAGATAAACACGAGAACCCACGAGATACACTAAATTAATACGCATCTAGAACTGTGGTTTAACTCTTCCTTGATGTACGGACTTATGTCCTTAATTCTGGTTCTGATAGGGTGACTGGGGGGTTCTGATAAAGTAGGTCTGTAGGAAATTATTTGTGACAACCGTCAAATTCAAGTCAAATTCAAAGTCAACAAGTCAAACCGGTCAAACTTAATTAGTATTTGTATGCTAAAAGTTATTCTATGTATAAAAATGTGCATTTGTATGTCAAGAATTCAAGTGTCTTGAAGAATCTATGTGTTTAGCAATGTAAAAACCTTAAAAAGGGAGTTAAACGCATCAAAACACGACTAAGGACCCTTTCGGAGACTTAAAACAATCATAAACGAAGCATAACGGGGTTCACGCACCTTGCATTACGAGATTATACGATAATAATGGCTAAGATTAAATTTCTCCCAAATCTCTCCAAGTATGTGAAATCTCTCCCAAATCTCTCCAAGTATGTGAAATCTCTCCCAAATCTCTCCAAGTATGTGAAATCTCTCCAAGTATGTGAAATCTCTCCCAAATCTCTCCAAGTATGTGAAATCTCTCCCAAATCTCTCTCAACTTTTTTTAATAATCCCGACCCTTAACTTGGGCAAAACCCCCTGAAACGGAGAGTTATATCGAAAAAAACAGCTAATTGGGGCCGACACCCTTCTTAGGAACCGAAGCTCTTAGAAACCGAACCTCTTAGGGCCGAACCCTTCTTTTAGAATCGAACCCTCTCAGAACCGAACTTGTCAGAAGCGAACCTGTCAGAACCGAACATCCGAACCGAAGCCTGCAGCCGAACCGAGCCCTGATACAACCGAAATAGATCGAGGGCTCGGTCTATTTCGCTTCCTTCACAATTTCGGACCGAGCCTCCACCTTCGGTTCCTTCCCTGCCACCTTCTGTCCCTTCTTCCCCCTTCGCCTCCTCCTCCCCTTCTCTCGGTTCTCACACTCCTAAGAGTCGAACCTCGCAGGTTCGGTCCTTAATGCCGGTTTTCGACTACTTTCGCTTCCTAAGCCCGTTTTTGACGTTTTTAACGGGATTTTTTCACCAAATTCATATTTTTACCATTTTTAACCCACAAAACTCATATTTAATTTATTTTTCAAGGATTATTAATTAAAAATCATATTTGAAACTTAATTTGACAGCTTACAACAGAAAAGTTGTGACTTGTTCACGAACTGTTTTACCCAACTTAAACTTAACATTTTTCAAAACTGTTTAATATGCAAGTAGTTCAGGTTTATACCTTTAATATGGCTACGTGCACATCTCCATACGGTTTTTCTACAATTTATGGTGATTTTTACAAAACTGCCTATCACTGCAGCATCAAAGTCGGACCAGGTTGTGAAGATGAACATTTTCACCCTGGTTTGAGACCACCAAAAATTATAGCAAAATTTATGGATATAGTAGACTCTTTTTCCAAATACTCAGAGTTTACGGATTCAGTTTTCGACTTACGATGATTTTTCTATAAATATTCTAAACAACGACAGTTAAGGGTAAAACTGTCAAATACATGTTTAAGAGTTATTCACACCTTGTAACATGCTGAGCAAAGTGTGTATGATTTACACTTAGTATTTTAAATGTCATTTGATGGAAATACAAAGACATGCATAACAAGGTTTCATTCAAACACACAACACTTTTGATAAACTATAATAGGTATAGTTTGAGCACTTCGTTTGACAAAGAAAACAGTAACGCAATCGACTTACAAAACAAGTATTTCATTACATACTACGTGAACTTGTTAATAAATAAATTTGTGAGACATTCTCCTTCGGGGTACTCTTAAGTACCACAGTAAAGTCCTGTAGTTATAATCAGAATCTCCTGGAGGGAGAGCGTGATAGTTGTGTATAGATCTATATTGGGTCTGACATACCCGCACCTAAGCTGCTTGCAACATCTAGACCGCCAGGTCTGGGGTGACAAGTGTCATAATATTCCGGCGCCTAAAGAACGTCGAGCATGAGGTCTTCGAGTTTAGTATGGTTATAACATCTCACATGGGAAATTAACAAAACACACAGTTCACGGGGATTTAAGGAGTTTTATTTAAATATAAAACCACACACACACAAGTATGACGATTTACTTACATACACTAAATCTTGTTTAAGTTAAGACTATAACAACCCTTTAGAAAATATTGGATTTTCTGGAAACAAACTTGTAACAAACAAAAAGGAACATCATTTATTTTTCATTTATAAATTGCTTATGAACTCACCAGCTTTATGCTGATACTCTTTCAAAACAACTTGTATTCTCAGGTAATCAGTAAAACAGGTAACCACAAGATTTCTGAAGTCAAGACGCTAAGGCGTAGATTCTTTTGCTATATTTTGACATCATATGTAATTTATTTGGAAACATATACTTTTGAAACAATGTAACCTTTTAAATTATATTTATGATGGTTGTGTTTACTTTCTTCACTATGGTTATGATACTGAGCATGACGTCCTCCGCCCCCGAACGTTTCCGTCGTTCTGGTTTGGGGGTGTGACAGATTGGCATTAGAGCTTTGTTTATAGTGAACTAAGTATATCGAACCATGTAAGATATATAAACTATAAATACAACGGGACAAAATTCTCTGACGTAGCTTTTCAAAAATACTTTAAAATAAAAATTTATATTTTTATAAAAGTATTCGCACAATCGCACGTACCAATTCAGTATCATAATGGCAATAACATAAAAGTATCAAGACAAGTTGAACACCATGATTCAGCTTCGGGGTATGTAGTTAGATCTTGGATGAATATAGCCTGATCAACTATATTTAGCCAAGGTAGGACCAATGTATGCCGAAGAAGGATCATGATGAGCAACAAGTCTTCAACTTACCAAAAACTGCGAGAATCAAACATAAAAATACTATAGGAGTATTTTAACTCAAAAACCGTAATAAGCACATTATAAATTGCGATAACTAACTTCTTATTCCCAAAAGTTCTCACGATATCCTTCTTTTCCCTATTCTCGTACAGGCGCAATGGCTGGATTTCACTTACCAGGTCATCCCTAGTTTCCCAACCAAGGGAATGTCGGTTGGATTGTGGAAGACCCAGAGGAAGAACCCGAAGAAGAGCCCATGGAGGATGAGGAACCCATGGAAGAGGAAGAATCCGTAGACGGTGAAGAGGAAGAAGACTCAGATGGAACCGACTCCGAACCCGAAGTTTACAATCCACACCCTGCCCCTATTCCTCTGCAACACTTCCAGGGCCCGACGCCCCAATGGGCCGAAACTATACATCGATGGAGCCGAGAGCAAGGTCAACGACCTCCCTATGTCATGTAACGAGGTTTCTATGATCTCAGCAGAGGAGGATCAGCCGACCGAGCTCTCCCTGTCATAGTTCACCGTGTCACACGCCACGAAGAGCAAATAAGAGTTAACACCCGACATCTCATGGAATTTGGTGCCACCAGCCAAGTCAACTCCGTTCGCATTCGCCGGTTGGACGACGACCACGATCGGACTCGAGACCGCACCGAGCTTCTTCGACGAGAAATGGCTGCAACCCGAGCTGAAGTGCAAGAACTCCGAGAACACCGAGCCACCCTAGAAGGACGTCTGGCAGAAGCGTAGCACCAAGCGGCGGAATCCAGAACCGAAATGAGGAACTTCGTGTCTACACTTCGTGATCCTCAGAGCTTCAACCGCCGCAAGTAGCGTTTCACTGCTCGCTCCCGTTTAATCTAGTTTTGCGGATAAATATTACTATTATTTTCTAGTATTTTATGTCCGATCTCGCGATTTAAGAGTTTACACTTCCGGGATCAGTTAGGCGGTAAAAATTTTCCCATGCATTGATGTAGCACAGACCCTTAGTCGGGTCAAATTTTCCCCAATATTGTATACTAAGTTATATCAATGAAATTTACACGCTATTTTCTTTACTACATCAGATTCATAACATGAGCTATTTTCAGATTAAATTTACTGGTGTCCGATTTATGATAGTTTGGTGTATAAATCAAAGTTATATATAATTAAGACCATGTCGACCTAGAGATGGTGGTTCCGCCTTGGATCCTGTTCCTTGTTTGGTTGTGGGCCCAAGGCAGACCCATTAGATTTGAAAGTTTATTTAATCTTAATTATATATAAATATTATACCTCAAACGATCATTGGATGGGCCCGGTATGGATTCTATTACAGACATTTCATGTGGATCAAAACTATCAGCATTCATCAAGTCCATATTTCATTATCTATAGACTTCTAGTATGAATGGATTTATACAAAATCTTTACAAGTCGGAATCATGATGCATATAAAGAACTAAAAATGTTTAGTTTTAACTCTCGACTTGTGAGTGTTATCAAAGACTTATTGTCTTTTCATTCTTGATATGGCAGAAAATGCCACCTCGTAGAAATCCTAGACGCGGTGGCGCCGCAGCAGCTGCAACGCCACCACCACCTCCACCACCCCCTCAGTTCGACCCAGTTATGTTCCAGGCGGCCGTAACAGCCGCAGTAGCAGCCGCAATGTCCCAAATCAGCACCAATAATGCGGGTGTTGTGGGTAATGGTGCCACAGATTCTAACCACGGGGACAGCCAGGGACACTCGAGAGAGTGTACTTACAAAGACCTTACAAATGCCAAACCCAAAACCTTCAATGGAAGCGGAGGAGTGATAGCATTGCTACAATGGTTCGAGAAAACCGAATCCGTTTTTGAAATATGTGCATGCTCTGAAGCAAGCAAGGTCAAATTTGCAGCATGCACATTCTCTGAAAGGGCCCTCACCTGGTGGAATGGCCACGTCAAGGCATTGACACTTCCGGTGGCTAACTCGATAACATGGGAAGACCTAAAAACCATGTTGATGAAGGAGTACTGCCCAAGGGGCGAGATACAGAAGTTGGAAGAGGAACTTTGGGGTCTCAAAATGACGGGCTCTGACATCCGGTCTTATACCTCAAGGTTCAGCGATCTAGCCAGGCTGTGTCCCGGGATGGTTCCGTCGGAAAGCAAAAAGGTGGAAAGATACATATGGGGGCTATCTCCCCAACTTCAAGGAAATGTATTGGCCTTAAAGCCAACTACCTTTGATAGTGCCAAAGAACTGACACAACAACTCATCGACCATAAAACCAGCCATGGCACTGTGACGACCACCCTCGAGCGAGCGAAAGGGGGAAGCAACAAAAGGAAGTTCTGGAACAAGAAGAAGGGTCAACCTGCTCAAGACCCTGCCAAGAAACAACAAGTGGTTGTTGTGCACACTGCCACAACCACTACCAACCCAACTCCGATAAGGCAATACGCCGGGAACCTACCCAAATGCAACAAGTGCAGCTATCACCACAATGGTGCATGCCGTGAAATGCTTTGCACTAACTATAACAAAAAGGGGCACACCGCCCGGTTTTGTAGAACTCCGGCCCAACCGAACGCACAAGCTGCCAACGTCGGAGCCAGCCGAACCTGCTATGGATGTGGAGAAGCAGGACACTTCAAGCGAAACTGCCCAAAAGCAAGAAACCCCAACCCCAGCGAAGTGGGTAGAGTTCTGGCGATAGGTCATGAGGAAGCCATTGCAGATCCAACTGTGGTTACCGGTACGTTCCTCCTCAACAATACATACACATGCATTCTTTTCGATAGTGGCATGGAGAAAAGCTTCGCGAGCCACCAATTTAAACGCTTGCTTAATGAAACACCACAAACACTAAAAGACACATTCACCGTAGAAATGGCTTACGGAAAAACAGAGAACACTAACGACATTTACACCGGGTGTACCCTCACCTTAAACAATCACTCTTTCCAAATCGACCTTATGTCGGTCACCATAAAAAGTTTTGATGTTATCATTGGCATGGATTGGTTATGCCCTCACCATGCTGAAATCCTATGTCATGAAAAGGCCGTTCGCCTTAATCTGCCGAGTGGCGAAACTCTCGTTGTCTATGGCGACAAATCTAGTTCACACATTTAGATCATCTCTTGTGTCAAGGCTCAAAAGTATCTCCGCAAGGAGTACCACACCTTCCTAGCCCACATCGTATACAAGGAACAAGGAGTGAAAGACATTAAGGACATTCCGGAGGTCTGTAATTTCCCCGATGTATTCCCGGAAGACCTTCTAGGAGTGCCCCCTCCTTGACAAGTCGAATTCTGAATCGACTTAATTCCTGGAGCTACCCCCGTAGCCAAGTCGCTATATCGCCTAGCCCGGCCGAAATGCAGGAACTGTCCAGTCAACTGAACGAACTGCTGAGCAAAGGTTTCAGCTTCTCGCCTTGGGGAGCACCGGTTTTGTTCGTCAAGAAGAAGGACGGATCATTCCGCATGTGCATTGACTACCGTGAATTAAACAAACTCACCATTAAAAACCAATACCCTTTGCCTCGAATCGATGACCTCTTCGACCAGCTTCAAGGGGCAAGTTTATTCTCGAAGATTGACCTTAGATCTGGGTACCATCAACTACGAGTTCAAGAGGAGGATATTCCCAAGACAGCTTTCAGAACGCGCTATGGTCACTACGAATTTGTAGTGATGCCTTTCGGCTTAACAAATGCACCCGCAACGTTTATGGACCTGATAAATCGGGTGTGTCGGCCTTACTTAGACAATTTCGTGATTGTTTTCATCGATGATATACTAGTCTACTCCCGAAGTAAGGAAGAACAGAGCCAGCATTTACGTCGAGTCCTGGAGACGCTGAGGGTGGAGAAATTGTACGCAAAGTTCTCAAAGTGTGAGTTCTGGATTCGAGAGTTGAATTTCCTCGGACATGTAGTCAGCAAGGAAGGAATCCATGTGGACCCCTCAAAGATCAAGGCGATTGAAAGCTGGGCAGCACCAAGAACACCCACGGAGATCCGACAATTTTTAGGACTCGCCGATTACTATCGAAGATTCATTCAGAACTTCTCCAAAATCGCAAAACCACTCACCACCTTGACTCAAAAAGGAGTGACTTTTGTCTAGGGGATAAGAAAGAGGCTGCGTTCCAAACACTAAAACGAACTTTGTGTAGTGCTCCGATCTTGTCCTTACTAGATGGAACCGAAGACTTTGTGGTTTATTACGATGCGTCAAACCAAGGTCTAGGATGTGTGTTAATGCAACCAGGAAAGGCCATTGCCTACGCCTCCAGACAACTGAAGACATACAAGGTAAACTACACGACTCACGATCTCGAACTAGGAGCAGTAGTTTTCGCCCTAAAAATCTGGAGACATTACCTCTACGGCACTAAGTGCACTATCTTCACCGACCACAAAAGCCTTCAGCATATCCTCAATCAAAAAGAACTCAACATGAGGCAAATACGATGGGTGGAATTACTAAATGATTACGAATGTGAGATTCGTTATCACCCCGGAAAAGCCAACGTGGTTGCAGACGCCTTGAGCAGAAAAGAATACTCGGGCCGCCGAGTAAAGGCGTTAACCATGACCATCCATTCCCACCTGTCCGCACAAATCAAAGAGGCTCAGGAAGAAGCCTTGAAGCCAGAAAACGTGACAGGTGAAGCGTTGAGAGGAATGGACAAAAATCTTGAAGTCAGGGATGACGGCGTTCGTTGTTTCATGAACCGGATCTGGACACCAAAATTTGGTGGGTTCAGGGACGTTGTCATGAACGAAGCTCATAAAACTCGCTACTCCGTGCATCCCGGCTCAGACAAGATGTATTTAGACCTCAAGAAGCTGTATTGGTGGACGAACATGAAAGCAGAAATAGCTACCTTTGTGGGCAAGTGCCTAACTTGCGCCAAGGTTAAGGTAGAGTATCAACAGCCCTCGGGACTACTTCAACAACTAGAGATACCCGAGTGGAACTGGGAGCGGATTACGATGGATTTCATTACCAAGTTACCTAAGACCACGGGTGGACTTGACACCATTTGGGTAATCGTCGACAGATTAACCAAATCCGCACACTTCCTACCAATAAAAGAGACAGACAAAATGGAGAAACTGACAAGGATCTACATTAAAGAAATAGTGTGCCTTCATGGAGTACCGATATCCATTATCTCCGATCGAGATAGTAGGTTCACGTCACGATTCTGGCAGTCGCTACAGAAGTCTATGGGAACTAGGGTGGACATGAGTACAGCCTACCACCCACAGACTGACGGGCAGAGTGAAAGAACCATTCAGATGTTAGAGGACATGCTAAGAGCTTGTGTGATAGACTTTGGTAAAGCTTGGGATACTCATTTACCTCTTATTGAGTTTTCCTACAATAATAGTTATCACACTAGCGTCAAAGTTGCTCCGTTCGAAGCCCTCTATGGCCGTAAGTAAAGATCACCCCTGTGCTGGGCTGAGGTGGGCGATACACAACTAGCAAAAGGGCAAGTCCCTAACACCGCACTCACTGGCCCGGAGATCATAAGGGAAACAACCGAAAAGATCATCCAAATTCGAGAACGAATGAAGGCTTCGCAAGACCGACAAAAGAGCTACGCGGACAAGAGACGAAAACCTTTGGAGTTCCAAGTTGGGGATCGAGTACTTCTGAAAGTATCACCATGGAAGGGACTAATACGTTTTGGAAAACATGGAAAATTAAATCCAAGGTATATCGGTGATGGATTTTGAGCATTCTAACACTTCCTAAGTGTACATGCAACCCTCATAACCTTGGATCTATGTTTGTCTAATAATCATGCAAAGTTGAATTCCAAGGTTATATTCCTATCTAGCATACATGGGGAACATTTTTAACTTGAATGAAAGATAGAATAACTTACCTTGTTGTTGATTATGATCCTTGAAACCTTGTGAGCCTAGCACCCCAAGTGTGATGCCTCAAATGCTTCACACAACACCAAATGCAAAGGAGTAAACTTTGAGAGAATCTTACACTTGCAAAATCGGCTCTAGCCCTCTTGTTTCTTACTTGTAGCCAATTTTGGTGGAGAATGGGTTTCTTATATAGTGTTGACACATCTAGGGTTACACCATGTAAACCCTAATGTGTCATGACTCTTCATTTCCATGACCCATGCGTTTGTAACTCCCATGGAGCATCCTATGGGTGGAACCCAAATTGATAATCCATGGAGCCTCTTAGCCCACTATATAAGATATGGAAGATTTACATAATCTACCCATATATTTAATTAGTTATCTTTTGATCACTTAATTAATTCTAAATTAATTCTTGATCAAACTAATTAAATAATATTATTAATATATTAGAACTTATAATATATTAATAAACCATAAGTGTTATTTCTCTCATTTTAGTTTATCCAATTGCATGGTGCCATGCAACCCAAATGGACCATGCCGGGTCGGGTCAAGTACATACCAGAAATAGTTATGGACTTAGACACCTTATCCAACAGTTTCCCACTTGGATAAGTCTAATACCTATAACTGCAATACTTCAGGAACCGATCGGCAATTGTAGCTCTTTCAAGGTCTCTCGGAACTGAGAAGATGATGATACGCCATTTAAGATAAGTGATCATATAATCCTCTGTTCTAGATATCAGTCGGACAAATACATGGAACAGTGTCTTACTTTGTGTCCAGCAGTTTGTTTCCCGATTTCCGATTTGTTTGACATAGAACTCAATTGAACACATTAACTTAGTTCTGACCGGGCCCGGTACATAGGTCAAAACAAAATCATCGAGGGGCCCAGATATCAGCTTCTAATCCAAGAAGGAACAGATAAACTTCGACTCATATGTTTGTTCTACTACTCATTAAATTATACACAAGAGCACGTTTTATAACATCGAGTTACCACTGCGTTTTCGTACAATCAATGCATAACCAACTCAAAAGTAACAAATCATATATCTAGGTTTGAAGACTTATATGATATTACCGTCTCACGATCACTCGAGATAAATTCCATGAAGTGATTCCAGTGAGCGTGGGTTGAGTCTAATGCTCAGAACTTATGAGCACTCATGAGTGTTGTAGCCATGTCCAACAACTTAGACCTCTACAACCAATCATGACAGTCTTGATTCATACCTACTTCCGACATATGACCGACTGTGGAGGTTCGAATAATATGATATACCAAACATAATTATTCTGGAAGTCAAAACATGCAAAAGAAATATAGTAAACGATCGACAAGAGATAGAAACACTTTACTCATAAATAAAACACCTTTTATTCATCATCTAATGTCAATTACACTTTACAAATTTCAAGGTTATCTAACTACTAAATCTAATATCATCCTTCAGCCCTATGCTCCGAGCATGCTGGAGATGCTTAACCCGAGTCAGTCCTTTCGTGAGGGGATCTGCTGGATTCTCATCCGATGATACCCTCTTTGCCACGAGGAGTCCTTCTTCTATTCGATGTTTGATGAAATGGTATTTTCTGTCGATGTGTCTGGATCTCCCGTGATCCCTTGGTTCCTTGGCTAAGGCAACTACACTTTCACTATCACAGAAAATTTCCATTGGCTCTTTAATAGCTGGTACAACTCCAAGGTCTCCAATGAAGTTCTTCAGCCATATCGCCTCCTTTGCTGCCTCGCTAGCTGCTATATACTCTGATTCGCAAGTTGAATCAGCCACTGTCTCTTGCTTGGAACTCTTCCAAGAAATTGCTCCTCCATTTAAGGTAAAGACCCAGCCTGACTGAGAGCGGAAATTATCCCTGTCAGTCTGAAAGCTAGCATCACTATACCCTACAACTCTCAAGTCTTCACTCCCACCGAGGGTAAGGACCCAGTCCTTAGTCCTCCGTAGGTACTTGAGGATATTCTTTACCGCAGTCCAGTGTGCCTTGCGAGGGTTCCACTGATACCTGCTAACCATGCTCAAAGCAAAGGCTACATCAGGTCGAGTACACGTCATAGCATACATGATCGATCCTACAGCCGAAGCATAAGGTATTCGACTCATTTCTGCTATCTCAGCCTCAGTACTAGGGCTTTGTGTCTTACTCAATCTGGCATTACTCAGGATGGGTAACTCTCCTTTCTTGGAGTCCTGCATGCCGAATCTCTTCAACACCTTATCCAAGTAAGTACTCTGACTAAGTCCAATTAGTCTTTTACTCCGGTCTCTCAAGATCCTTATCCCTAGAATATAGGCAGCTTCTCCTAGGTCCTTCATAGAGAAACAATTCCCAAGCCAGGATTTAACTTCCTGCAGAGTTGGGATGTCATTTCCTATGAGTAGTATGTCATCCACATACAATACCAAAAAGCTAACTATACTCCCACTAGCCTTGACATATACACAAGATTCATCTTCACTCCTAGAAAAACCAAATTCCTTGACTTTCTCATCAAAGCAAAGATTCCATCTGCGAGGTGCTTTCTTTAACCCATAAATGGATTTCTCAAGCTTACACACTCTATCAGGGTACTCTGTGTTGACAAAACCCTCTGGCTGAATCATGTAAACATCCTCAGCCAACTTTCCATTAAGGAAAGCGGTTTTGACATCCATCTGCCATATTTCATAGTCATGAAATGCGGCTATGGCTAACAAAACCCTAATAGACTTAATATTGGCCACTGGAGAAAAGGTCTCATCATAATCAACTCCCGGAGTTTGTGAGAAACCCTTTGCAACCAGTCGTGCCTTATAAGTGTGTACATTACCATCCATGTCGGTCTTCTTCTTGAAGATCCATTTGCACCCTACAGTCTTACGACCTGGTACATTCTCAACCAAGTTCCAAACTTGATTGTCATACATGGACTATATTTCGCTGTCCATTGCCTCTTTCCACTTGGTTGACTCAGGGCCTGCCATGGCTTCCGCGTAACTGTTAGGTTCATCCAGACCTATCAGTGTCTCATCACTGATAAGTGTATCACCTTCCGCAGTAATATGGAATCCATAGTAATGCTCAGGTGCATTTCTAACCCTTGTGGAACGCCTCAGAGGTACAGACTTGTCAATTGGCTCAACAGAAGTTTCCTCCTCAAGTTGAGTACTAGGGTTTGAAGTTCCTTCACCACTTGACTCTTGAATTTCTTCAAGGTCAACTTGCCTCCCACTGTCTCCTTGGCTTATGAACTCTCTCTCTCTCTCGAAAGAAAGCCCTCCTAGCTACAAAGACCACATTCTCACTAGGTCTGTAGAAGAGGTAACCAAAGGATTTCTGTGGGTAGCCGATGAAAATACACCTCTCACTTCGAGGTTCGAGCTTATCATGAGTCTCGCGTCTCACGAAAGCCTCGCAACCCCAAATCTTAATGTGGTCTAGTTTGGGTACTTTACCAGTCCACATCTCATGAGGAGTTTTGGCAACTTTCTTTGTGGGAACTAGATTAAGGATATAGGCGGCAGTCTCTAAGGCATACCCCAAAAATGAGATTGGTAGCGAAGCTCGACTCATCATGGAACGAACCATATCCAACAAGGTTCGATTACGCCTCTCAGCTACACCATTCAACTGCGGTGTCCTGGGAGGTGTCAATTGTGAGACAATCCCACATTCCCTAAGATAGTCGAGGAACTCTGAACTAAGATACTCACCACCTCGATCGAATCGAAGCATCTTAATGTTCCTGCCCAATTGATTCTCGACTTCCTGTTTAAACTCTTTAAACCTCTCAAAAGTCTCTGACTTATGCTTGATTAAGTAGACATATCCATATCTACTGTAATCATTAGTAAAAGTCAAATAATAACGATTAGCATCCCTTGTGGCATGTTTGAAGGGCCCACACACATCCGTGTGTATAAGATCCAACAAACCTTCACCCCTCTCACAAGAACCTGTGAAGGGTGACTTTGTCATTTTTTCCAAGTAAGCATGATTCGCAACTATCATCTGACTTTAGGTCAAATGACTCCAGTACTCCATCCTTTTGGAGTTGGCCTATGCGTTTCTTGCTTATATGTCCAAGACGACAATGCCATAATGATGCTTTATCCAAGTTATTATCATTAACAGAATCAATACACAATACATTATTTCCTAAGTTATCAACCACAGATACAGTTTCATACACACCATCACAAGGTAATGCTTTAAAATAAAGAACATTATTAAAGAAAGCATTAATCGAACCAACTTCATTATCAAATGAAAAGGTGAAACCTTGTTTATACAATGCATGAAAGGAAATAATATTTCTTGCCATTTCTGGCGAATAACAACATTTATTCAAATCTAAACTAAACCCACTACTTAGCGATAAAGTATAAACTCCAATCTTGGTGACAGGTAAAGCTTTCCTATTCCCCATGATTAAGTTTATTCTTCCATGCTCCACATTCTCACTTCTTCTTAGTCCCTGCAAATCAGAACAGATATGAATACCACAACCGGTATCAAGGACCCATGAGTTAGAATGGGGTGAGTTATTAGATAAGATAGTGTAAATACCTGCATGGTTGGGTTTAACTTTCCCATCCTTCACATCTTGCTGGTACTTTGGGCAGTTCCGCTTCCAATGTGACTTTTCATGGCAATAGAAGCATTCAGCCTCTTTAGGGTCAGAAGAAGGAGTGACAAAACCTTTCTTGGTTCCACTTGAAGAAGAGCCATCAAGGGTCCTAGCCTTGGTACCCTTCGAAGAGCTCTTCCTCTTCTTCCCTCTACCTTTCCCGATTGCCAAAACCGGGGCGGAGTTTGGAGTAGGAGTGTTAACAACCGACTTACCCTTAAGACCTGTTTCTGCAGTCTTGAGGAGTCCCTGAAGTTTGCTGAGTGTGACCTCTTCCTTATTCATGTGATATGTCATGCGAAATTGATCATAGCACGATGGTAAGGAGTGCAAAATGATATCTATTGCAAGCTCCTCAGGGAAGTTCACATTAAGCTTCAGCAACCGATCCACATACCTTTGCATTTTCTGCATGTGGCTCGTGACGGATTCCCCGTCCTTCATCATGGTTGTTATGATAGAGCATATGATTTCATACCTCTCCTGTCGTGCACTTTGATGGTATCTTTCCATCAGATCTTGGTGCATTTCAAAAGGGTAGAAGTCCTCATAGGACTTTTGGAGTTCCGCTGTCATGGTGGCCAACATGATGCATGCCACTTTTGTAGCATCCCTTTCATGTGCCCGGAAGTCAGCGATCTCCTGGGGAGTTGCAGTGGTCTCATCAATCTTCTTAAGCTCCTTGTCAAGGACATATTCTTTGTCCTCGTAGCGGGTAATCATCCTGATGTTTCTGATCCATTCATTGAAGTTGGATCCATCAAAAGTGACTTTCCCACACAAGTTCATAAGGGTAAAGGAGCCATTAGGATTAGAGCCAGAAGCAGCATTGTTTGAAGACATCTGAAAGAAGAGAACAAGATTAGTTTAGATATTAAGAGAGTCCTTAATAAAACACCCAAATGTAATATTAAGGCTAGAATCCAATCACAATATATTATAACTTAGAAGAGGTATGTCGTAATCCAAGCTATAACATATTTGAAAGGTAGGTGAATGACGATTCACCAATTTCCACCATGAAAAACGAAATATAGATATTAGGTTTTTAATTGGTTCTTAGAAATTCCTAGATTCTTTTGAGATTCAATGAACTTTTCAAAGGCATGTTTCAATCTCGAGTGTGCCCTCCAAGTTTTGTGACTGGGATACCGAGGATCACAAAACGAGGTGTGAAGTAACCATGCAAATCACTTGGTACGCTCAAGGTTTATCACTCAATCGATGTGCCGGTAAACCACACACGCTCCACCGATGCTATGGTAAACCTTAAGTCACCCTTTACCTACCTTGTTAAGTCCAAGTTAGTGTGCCGGTTAACCACACACGCTCCACCAACGACTTAAGCAAAGTGTAAAGTGTAATTTCATGGATTAGCACCTTATTCACATTTTCCTAAAGTAACTAAGATTGCGAATTTAATAAAAGCATTTAGTTACTTTATAATATTCATCATACTTTTAATGAGAATTTATAAGTCCTTGTCTTACCCGTTCGGCTAACGACCCTCCACCGATCAAGGAAGCGGTGGGTGAGAGTGGACACCCATTAAGTTGTCATTTTATAGGCAACAACCTTATACCCCCCTTATAGACCGGCTTCGTGAATGAGGCATAGTAGCGGTAAGACGACTTGACGTTATACATATATATATTAGTAACTTATAATATTATAAAGTATAAGGGTTGAATTTTAACTTTTAAAATTCTAAGGGTTGGAACTAACGTTTTAATCAAGACTTTACATGTTCCAAAACTTGAGGGCAAGTTTTGTAAACTTCCAAAACTTTTCATTTCTTATAACTTATGAATTAATTGAGTAATAAAAATGAAGACTCTTCATTTTTATAACTCTTGTGTTCTTTTAATGGCTTTAATAAAAGTGAGACTTTTGGTTTTCCATAACTTGAGGACAAGTTATGGACTCCATTAAAACACATTATGATCATGAATTAAACTACCATGAAGGTTACAAACAATTCCTATGATCATCTAATCTTCATAAGTTCAAGAACATGAATATGAACACTTTCAAGAATCAAAAATTACACTTAAAAAAAAACTTGTAATTTTAATAATTGCCATTGTAAATGGATTAGCATAAACATTACACCATCTAAAACAAGCTTTAAAACATCAAAACAGTTTAGGGTAATGTTTCTAGTCCATTTCCAGCAACAAATGTGCAAACTTTCATACGAGCAGAAAACAGAAAAAACTATTTTTTTTTCAAGCTGTTTGCACACAAAAAAAAAAAACAACAAACAAACCTGGCTCTGATACAACTGATGGGTTTTGAGCATTCTAACACTTCCTAAATGTACATGCAACCCTAATAACCTTGGATCTATGTTTGTCTAATAATCATGCAAAGTTGAATTCCAAGGTTATATTCCTATCTAGCATACATGGGGAACATTTTTAACTTGAATGAAAGATAGAATAACTTACCTTGTTGTTGATAATGATCCTTGAAACCTTGTGAGCCTAGCACCCCAAGTGTGATGCCTCAAATGCTTCACACAACACCAAATGCAAAGGAGTAAACTTTGAGAGAATCTTACACTTGCAAAATCGGCTCTAGCCCTCTTGTTTCTTATTTGTAGCCAATTTTGGTGGAGAATGGGTTTCTTATATAGTGTTGACACATCTAGGGTTACACCATGTAAACCCTAATGTGTCATGACTCTTCATTTCCATGACCCATGGGTTTGTAACTCCCATGGAGCATCCATGGAGCATCCTATGGGTAGAACCCAAATTGATAATCCATGGAGCCTCTTAGCCCACTATATAAGATATGGAAGATTTACATAATCTACCCATATATTTAATTAGTTATCTTTTGATCACTTAATTAATTCTAAATTAATTCTTGATCAAACTAATTAAATAATATTATTAATATATTAGAACTTATAATATATTAATAAACCATAAGTGTTATTTCTCTCATTTTAGTTTATCCAATTGCATGGTGCCATGCAACCCAAATGGACCATGCCGGGTCGGGTCAAGTACATAACAGAAATAGTTATGGACTTAGACACCTTATCCAACAATCGGGCCATTCGAAATCCTCGCCAGGATTGGCCCGGTGGCATACAAGCTACGATTACCACACGAACTCGATCACTTTCATCCTACCTTTCATGTGTCAAACCTGAAGAAATGTTTGTCTGGTGAGACCCTTGTCATTCCTTTTGAAGAAATTGAGATCAATGAGAACCTCCAGTTCGTAGAGGAACCTGTTGAAATCAAGGACCGAGAGGTCAAATCGACAAAACAAAGCCGCATTCCCATCGTAAAAGTCCGGTGGAATGCCAAGCGAGGACCCGAATTTACTTGGGAACGTGAGGACCAAATGAAACAAAAGTACCAACATCCATTCCCCAACCCTTGAAGTCCCACTCAAAATGCAAATTTCGGAACGAAATTTCTTCTAACGGGGGGATAATGTGACAACTGTCAAATTCAAGTCAAAGTCAAAGTCAACAAGTCAAACCGGTCAAACTTAATTAGTATTTGTATGCTAAAAGTTATTCTATGTATAAAAATGTGCATTTGTATGTCAAGAATTCAAGTGTCTCGAAGAATCTATGTGTTTAGCAATGTAAAAACCCTAAAAAGGGAGTTAAACGCATCAAAACACGACTAAGGACCCTTTCGGGGACTTAAAACAATCATAAACGAAGCATAACAGGGTTCACGAACCTTGCATTACGAGATTATGCGATAATAATGGCTAAGATTAAATCTCTCCTAAATCTCTCCAAGTATGTGAAATCTCTCCCAAATCTCTCCAAGTATGTGAAATCTGTCCCAAATCTCTCCAAGTATATGAAATCTCTCCAAGTATGTGAAATCTCTCCCAAATCTCTCCAAGTATGTGAAATATCTCCAAGTGTGTGAAATCTCTCCCAAATCTCTCCAAGTATGTGAAATCTCTCCCAAATCTCTCCGAGTATGTGAAATCGCTCCCAAATCTCTCTCAACTTTTTTTAGTCATCCCGACCCTTAACTTGGCCAAAATCCGCTTGAAACTGAGAGTTATATCGAAAAAACAGCTAATTGGGGCCGAAACCCTTCTTAGGAACCGAACCTCTTAGGGCCGAACCCTTCTATTAGAACCGAACCCTCTCAGAACCGAACTTGTCAGAAGCGAACCTGTCAGAACCGAACATCCTAACCGAAGCCTACAGCCGAACCGAGCCTTGATACAACCGAAATACGCCGAGGGCTCGGTCTATTTCGCCTCCTTCACAATTTCGGACCGAGCCTCCACCTTCGGTTCCTTCCCTGCCACCTTCGGTCCCTTCTTCCCCCTTCGGCTCCTCCTCCCCTTCTCTCGGTTCTCACACTCCTAAGAGCCGAACCTCGCAGGTTCGTTCCTTAATGCCGGTTTTCGACTACTTTCGCTTCCTAAGCCCGTTTTTGACGTTTTTGATGGGATTTTTTCACCAAATTCATATTTTTACCATTTTTAACCCCCAAAACTCATATTTTATTTATTTTTCAAGGATTATTAATTAAAAATCATATTTAAAACTTAATTTGACAGCTTACAACAGAAAAGTTGTGACTTGTTCACGAACTGTTTTACCCAACTTAAACTTAATATTTTTCAAAACTGTTAAATATGCAAGTTGTTCAGGTTTCTACCTTTAATATGGCTACTTGCACATCTCCAAACGATTTTTCTACAATTTATGGTGATTTTTACAAAACTGCCTATCACTGTAGCATCAAAGTCGGACCAGGTAGTGAAGATGAACATTTTCACCCTGGTTTGAGACCACCAAAAATTATAGAAAAATTTATTGATACAGTAGACTCTTTTTACAAATACTCAGAGTTTACGGATTCAGTTTTTGACTTACGATGATTTTTCTATAAATATTCTAAAACAGCGACAGTTAAGGGTATAACTGTCAAATACATGTTTAAGAGTTATTCACACCTTGTAACATGTTGAGCAAGGTGTGTACGATTTACACTTAGTATTTTAAATGTCATTTGATGGAAATACAAAGACATGCATAACAAGGTTTCATTCAAACACACAACACTTTTGATAAACTATAATAGGTATAGTTTGAGCACTTCGTTTGACAAAGAAAACAGTAACTCAATCGACTTAAAAAAATAGTATTTCATTACATACTACGTGAACTTGTTAATAAATAAATTTGTGATACATTCTCCTTCGGGGTACTCTTAATAAATAAATTTGTGAGACATTCTCCTTCGAGCACGAGGTCTTCGAGTTTAGTATGGTTATAACATCTCACATGGGAAATTAACAAAACACACAGTTCACGGGGATTTAAGGAGTTTTATTTAAATATAAAACCACACACACACGAGTATGACGATTTACTTACATACACTAAATCTTGTTTAAGTTAAGACTATAACAACCCTTTAGAAAATATTGGATTTTCTAGAAACAAACTTGTAACAAACAAAAAGGAACATCATTTATTTTTCATTTATAAATTGTTTATGAACTCACCAGCTTTATGCTGATACTCTTTCAAAACAACTTGTATTCTCAGGTAATCAGTAAAACAAGTACCCACAAGATTTCTGAAGTCAAGACGCTAAGGCGTAGATTCTTTTGCTATATTTTGACATCATATGTAATTTATTTGGAAACATATACTTTTGAAACGATGTAACCTTTTAAATTATATTGATGATGGTTGTGTTTACTTTCTTCACTATGGTTATGATATTGAGCATGACGTCCTCCGCCCCCGAAAGTTTCCGCCGTTCTGGTTTGGGGGTGTGACATTATTTTCTTGCTTTCTATCTGTCATTCATATGTTGCTTCCTCTGTGTGATTAGAGTAGATCTGACCTGGATTGCAACATATGCAACTCTAATTCTACTCACCTCCTTATCTACGAAATTCTTTCTATTTGTTAGCCATATGTTGTCCCCTCTGCGTGATCGGAAGATCTGACCTGGGACACAGCATATGCACTCTACTATCTCTCTAAACCCCTATCTATGTTAGTCATATGTTGTTCCCTCTGTGTGATTGGAAGACATCCGACATGGGATACAACATATGCACTTCTATATCTGAGTTCTTTCTTAATAATTGTCTATTCACCTAAAGTAAGGAGTTCTTTGGAAGTTCTTAATTATCGGGGTATATCGGGAAATGGGAAACATGTTCTAGTACATCCAAAATTGAACCATTTAATAGGTTGTCTGTAGATCTTGCTACTTAATTTAAGTGGACAACAATATCCTTGGTCGTCGTCAGCTAAATTTCCATTTAGGAATATATATCACAATGACTTGTCACTTATAATCTGTCCAAATTGTCAACATCCTTTGTGTTTAAGTGGACCACAATACCGGTAATTGACCAGATCTAGACATGCAGGCGTGTGCTGATAAACAATATTGGATTGCTTGACAACTTTGACCCCAAATTTTTTTTTTTTTTGTTAAATTTGTTCATAGTTTTTCCTCTATGCACAAATTTAGGGGGAGAAAAAAAATCAAAAATCAGAAAATTCAAAAATAAACAAAAATCAGAAAATTAAAAATCCAAAAACAGTGTTATTTCTGTTTTATTTCTTGTTCAAGAAAAATCAAAAATCCAAAATATTTTTGTTTCTGTTTTATTTCTTTCAGAAAATTTAAAAAAAAATTCAAAAATATTGTGTGCTAAGTTTTCTTTTAGTTTTGTTTTGTCTTAAAAGTGAATCCAGATGTAGATGGAACTCATGGAGTCTGTGTCGAAAATTTCTGAGCCAAGGCTTCATCCGTGATCATCGAAGAATTCTCATTCGAAGGAGCAAGAAATGAAGATTATTCTTTCAACATTCAATCCTTCAACCCCAGAAGCAAGGTGAAGCTGTTCTTGAAGATTATGTGACAGATTGTATTGAAGCCTCCTCAATTAGTCTGCTGCTATCTATGAACCTGCTGAAGTGATCCAGAAGATTAGATTTCTCTATTGTTCTCTCTGAAGATTCTCAAGCTGAAAGCGCTATTTTTCAAGAATCTTTTCAAGAAGCCTCCTCACCCAACGTGCGTTCAAAGCCAAATCCTGAAGAAAAGCCCAACTGCTCAAGATGAAGTCATTTATTGAAGATTCATCAAGTTCATCTTGAAGTTGTGAAGAAATTTGAAGATTAATGTTGAAGCCAAGCTCCCGATGAAGATTGACAAGAAAAGCCAGCTACTTTTTAGGGGGAGTTAAATTTTGTTGGGTCAGTTAGAAAAAAAAGCTATAAACCAAGGGGTAGATTGTTGGGTCAAAATATTGATTTATACTTTGCTTTTCTAGGAAAATATATTTTTATGTAGTTTTTGTGTATTTGTGTACAGCCGTACTCCTGTGTACGGTCGTACACGGGTGTACGGCTGGTGATCCTATATATAATGAGGAGTGTAAGGCCAGAGAAGGAGAGAATATTGTAGAGAGAGAAACTAGAGAGAAGAATAGTGTATGTGAATCTATTGTAAGGATCTTCATTCATATTCATTCAATACATCATAGATTCACTTATTCTTCTTCTCCTTCTTCTTCATTAGATTTTGCATCATCCATTTGATTGGGATTCCGCACCATCAAACGAATCTGATTAATACACAAGCAGATTGGAGACTTACACTTTTCACCCGCAGACGGATGGTCAGAGAGAGCGGACCATCCAGACATTGTAGGATATGTTGTGAGCGTGTGTTTTAGATTTCGGTGGTAGCTGGGATACCTAGCTTACCTTGGCAGTGTTTTCCTACAATAATAGCTACCACATGAGTATCGACCGTCCTCCCTTCGAGATGTTATATGGGAGGAAGTGCAGAACCCCGATATTCTTGGGTGAGGTTGGACAGAGGGTCATGGGGAGTACCGAAGTGGCAATCAAGTCTACAGAGAGGATCCAGCGGGTCCGGAGCAGGCTTCAGACTGCTTAGAGTCGGCAGAAGAGCTACTGTCACACCCATAAAATTCGATCCAATTTAAAACTTTTTAAATCATTTGAAACCATTCAGTTATTACAATTTGTTTTCAAAGTAGTTTATACATCAGAGTTCCCAGAAATCATAATCATCAATCGAGGAAGTGTACGGTCACGCCTTCGCCTCCCCGCGGCCATCCGCTGAACCTGAAACAATAAACTGAAACTGTAAGCACGAAAGCTTAGTGAGTTGCCCCCCAAAATACCAACCTCATATAACCATAATCATATCGTATCAACGATTACTAAACAACATGCATACTGAAACCTCAGCTTGACTGGACGGCCTTGCAAGGCCTACAGTCTACCTGGATCTATCTCGAGCCTTCGGTATGACTGGACCGTCATGCAGGTTCACAGTCTATCTGGACCGCTCGTCGGGTATGTTGGCCTCAACCGCACGAAGCAGGACCCCGCCTCAACCCACCCATCAACAATAACCATGTGCACATAAATAACATATACTGGCATATATATAACAGTCATACCGATCTAACAGATCATCAATCATAGCAACATCCTATAACCAGGATACCGACCTAACCAGGTCACTAACATATCATCATCCTATATACCAGGATACCAATCTAACAGATCATAATAGCATAGCAACATCCTAAACAGGATACTGACCTAACCGGTCACTAGCATAACATCTTCCTATATACCAGGATACCGATCTAACAGAATCATAATAGCATAGCAACATCCTAACCAGGATACCGACCTAACCGGTCACTAACACAACACCGTCCTAACTACCAGGATGCAGATTTAACAAAACCATAAGTATATCATGCCAATACCCGAATACAAATCCGATAAAGGGTCGGCCTTGGTGCCGTAGACCCTGTTGATATAGTGAGGAATACTCACCTTGCAACTGCCGAATCGAAACACGAGAACACTGGCCCGAAGCACTGCTCCAAACTTCAACACCTGATGCCATCAATGAACCATCACATAAATATCCAAAATACCATAACACCCCTGAAGGTCAAACAGGTCAAATTCAAAGTCCTAGCCAAAGTCAACCTTCCTGATTGACTCTACTCGCCGAGTCAACCCGTCGACTCGTCGAGTTCCCAACTTCAGAAAACCCTTATATCACAACTCGACTCGCCGAGTCACTCCATGACTCGTCGAGTTTAACGATCTCTGAGTCCTATCATGACCAACTCACTGAGTCACCACTCAACTCACTGATATGAGTCTTAACCAGAAGAGGTTGGGGTTTTGCGTTCTCACTCGCCGAGTCCAAGAACAGACTCGACGAGTCCACGACAATCTTCAACAGACTCGCCGAGTTGTTCCTCCAACTTGTCGAGTTCATGCATATCTCCAACAGACTCTCCGAGTCCAAGATAAGACTCGCCGAGTCTCTTCAGTCCTTTATTCATGCAGAGACTTTTCGAGTCATGCAGGGGCTCCAAACTGTAGATCCACACTTCTAGGTCATGACTCTCACGTAAAGTTGCAAACTTTACGTGAATACAAGCTGTTATAAGCCCAAATCACTCTAGGGCTAAGGTTTAAGACAATGATGCTTCACCAACAAGCCACGGGCTGATACTTTGTGAGGTTCTGGACCAAGACAAGTCTAGATCTGAAGTAGCAATCTCAGATCTAGACCCCTAACCCGAATTAGATCCTTACCATGCCAAAATGGCCCCAAATATCATTCTAGAATAGATATAAATGCAATAGACTCAAGGTAACAGCTTGTTACCTCTAAAATGTGCCCAAGCTGAAGTAGATTCTGGATCTATGCAAATCCGTTGATGCTCTACACTTTGATTTACAAGCCTTCTTTGCTAGAATCTCCTTCCAAAGCTTCCAAGTTCACTCCATAGGCTCACACACGATTCTAGGGTTTTCTGACTCTCAAGGGGTGACAAAGAGGCTGAGGTGAGGACTTAAGGTCCTTTAAATAGGATGCAAGCCCTGAGATTAGGGTTTTCTCTTCCTAGCACCAACTCGTCGAGTCCAGCTTCCGACTCGGCGAGTTGGTCACTTAATTCGCGACCAAAACCCGATCCGACTCGACGAGTACTCGCACCTACTCGTCGAGTAGCTTCTTCAATGTACACTTTAAGCCCTTATATCATATTTCTTAAATTTGGGATGTTACAACTCTCCCCCACTTACATTAGGCTTCGTCCTCGAAGCCTACTGCAGTATACGCTACCGAACAACTTACTCGCACTGCAGACTCCGATTTCCCAATTATCTCAGGTCCTCCCAGACCCGACCACTACACCCCCTTTAACATATCTCCTACTCGCGAGGCACCCTTGCCAACACTCCAAGCCGACCATCGGCCCTTTTCTTCTTGCTGACAACACATAATAGCCAAGTACCACCCGATGATACTATTCCTTCCTGTCATGAACACACTTCCGTGACTTGCAACTACTAGGTACCACCATGACCCACTAGGTCCTCCCACAGTGCCAAACTACCCTTCCCTTTCCAAACTAGAGATAGCCCGAGTAACTCACAATGTTGGGACCCAATCCATCCTCTTCTTGAATCCATTCTCTCTCGTGTTGACAGGATACTGCATCCTTCAGCTTCTAGAAATTCCCATGAATTAACCAGCTATATCTCATAACCACTCGCACCTGACCCAATCAACCTCAGGCTGGAATACCAGGCACACCTATAACGGGTCTAGTCATCCCTAGGGTGGAATACCCACTCATTCCCACGCATGTTTGGCCCAATCAACCCTCGGGTTTGAATACCAAACGCATCGGGTCCAATCAATCATAGGGTCCGGTCATCCTCATGATGGAATACCCTAGGTTGGAATACCACTACTCACATAACCCATGCCTACAACCATACTTGAAGCCCAAGGATCCCAACCTTGCACCTCCCTCTATCTACTCTGACTCGACACAACCGAGTACAACTTACCCAAATCTCAACAATACGCTTACCTCAAACTTGCTACAGCAGGGAATATAACTATCACGATCTCTACGCCCACGACCTATGACTGGAATACCCTTACGTGGTCCTCAGCATATGTCTGGATTGCTTATGAGCCCACATCACGAATCTGGTATGCCCTCCCGGCCCTCAGCTCATGACTGGAATGCTCCTGATGACCGATCGACACTATTGTCGTCACTTTCGTTTCCCAACACTTTGACCCTATAGATATCTACTTCCCTCTGCCACTCGAAGGGCCTAAACGGTGCTCTTTTCATCAACGCACAACATACGATGCGAAAATTACTACCACACACGAGTCACAATGGCTCAAATCAGCAACAACACACCTACCACTACCGGCCAACCAGCACGGCCCTCATACCTAACCCATACCGCTTCCTTCGGGTTAGCATACCAACATGCCTAATCAATCCAACTATCGAGTCGAAAACTCTCAGGGTTTGCTGGCCTACCGCCTCAACCCTACTGCTCACTTCGAGCCTCCGTGCCTACGACTTACAGTCGGCCAGCACCGGGTATCTTGGCCAACTGCGTAGAGCAGGGCCACCTCAACCCTATCTAAATGCTATAGACATTCATGAGAAAGATCTAACCCGGTTCCGAGAACCGGAATGACAGGATATTCTAATTCCAAACCTTCCCAAAACTGATGAATACCCATTCAGATCCACTCTCCGTCTCCAACTGGAGTATCACCCGATCCAAGATGATGAAACCTCGGAGACACTCCGAACTGATGAGATCACCAAGATCCTTTAAACTCCGTCCGACCACTAATAACACTTTCGATCAACCAAAACACACCGGAGTCCTCGGGCTACTCCAACCGCAGGTTCAAAATTTGGAACAAACCCATTGATTGCTATAGCATAGCAGCCTACTCAATACCCGAACATATATCTACTAACATATACAGAGTCATCAGCATGACTGGACCGCCCTACCAGGCCTTCAGTCTATCTGGACCACTCTCAGAACCTTCAGCATGTCTGGACCGCCTCTCTGGGCCTACAGCGTGTCTGGACCGCTCTGAACTGTTGAGCATCTCCCTGGACCACCCCTCTTGATGGTCTCTCATGCATCCTGTTCTCACCCACTTGGGGCTTCGAACTTCTGATCTACTCTGTGGACTATATCCCCAGCCCAACCCTAGGCCTCATGTCGATTGTCCACCCTCTCGGAAATCCGTGGTCTGTTCCCTGACCCGCGTGTCTACTACACACGCTAAATAACCCGCACTCCTGTGTTGAGTGTATTGTCGAGCCCTGGCAGCTAACAAAACCTTCAATCTATCAATCCAAAAACCCTCAGAGTCGAGTACACCCTCGACCGAATACTCGAACTGAACTCAAACCATGATCAAAACTCCAACCTGATTTCCATGAATTATGTTATCTATCGCCGAGAAGACATGATACACATGCTGGGGAGTTTTACCAGACTCCCAACTCACACTATCCTCCAACCAAACAGCCACTTGGTTTGTCTTCCTTCCTGCCAACGATGTGAGACTTATCCCATTTTCAACACCGCTCTTGCTTCTATATCCCGGGGCGATTCTCCCCCACTTAGATTCGACTAAGTCTTCACAATACATGGACATTGGGGAAATTCTCAACCCTTCTCACTTTCCCACAATTGATCCGATGACGACCAACTCTTTCCCAATTTGTCACACACTTCTAATAACCAGATGGACACTTACTGCATCCCAGTGCAACCGACAGTTACTAATGCTTGAATGGCCCCACCCTCATGTCCTGGATACCAAGAGATAAATTTAGCAAATAATACCCCAGCCATGAACCACTTCCCTTGTCGCTTTCCTCCGCCAATCAATAATGCTTACTAAAACCACTGAATCCTGACAATGATGAATAACCATCTTGTGGGACCCTGTCCACAGACCTCCCACATAATACCCTTCTTCCCAAAGCATTCCAACAATCCTCCCGCTTTCGACTCTAGAACTCATCATTCAGGGCCTCGCACCCTGACTCACTCACCAGCTCAATCATCCACCGCCGAACTGCAGTAGCTGAAACAACCTTTGCCCTAGACCAGGCTACAATCACTTCCAAGACGTAGTCTACAATCCCGAAAGTGCAATAGATCGCACCAACAATCCTTAGCGTCTGATACAAGAGATCCAATGCGAAATGGACTTCCAAAACACTTATGCTACATCAACCCACCTGCGCTTACCAGCGCTAAACCATTGTCGCCAATCCCGGCGACCAACTAACCCCGAGTTAGAATACAACCTGATCTTGGGGTCACAAGTCTGCTTAATTCTTCGAGCTCGCAAACTGAAAGGGCACAATCCTTGACCTAGAAAATAAACCATTTTAAATTCTAGTTGTATAACTCCAGCTGAACATAATCATTACTCCTTTCCGGAGTCCCCGCGACTCACATTCCGGCCTCGAACAAACCCCTCGAAGCCTTAATCTAGAATCGCATGTTCTAGACTCTCCCGCTTAACTTGCAGACTATAACAAGTACAGAACACCTCACTGATCCCAAGTAGCTGCAGCTCTCTGCCCTCAGAATACGTCCCAATAACAAGTCCCCACCAATTCTTCGCCCCGGACCTTAGCAGGTTCCGAGCGTGCCTGACCTTCTGGTCAGTAGAACATGAATATGTGAAGCAACATCCCTTCACGTCATATGGTACCTCATGGCTATGAACGGGTCCCGAACCCTATCAAAAGTCAGGGCTTCGCATCATCTAAGTCCAGATACTAGAAAGCCTAACTGGTTCCTCCCCCTGCCGTTGTTACAGCTGCTATAGCTGCCACGACAATCATCTCGACACTAGCTGCATAGCGCTCGTCGAAATACTCAACCATAACGGTCTTGATAGACCCAAACATCTCCGCCAACTGTCCCCGAACAATCTCAATCATCTCCTCCCGGATGATCTCACAGAGACGACCCTCTAACAATGCGGGCCTATCCTAGCTGCCAACTCCCGAACCTAACATGGGTTCGGTCTCAAGACGTCTCGTAACCACCATTCTGGTAAGACACCAGAAAGATCTCTGATAATGCATAATATAACAGGGGACCAACTCCTTACCCAACCCTAGGGGTTGTGACTTCCTTGCTACACGTATGGGTCCTGTGCTTTCAGTAGTACGGGCTCATACTACCTTCCACACCTACCCATATTTGTCTCAAGTATCACCACAATACCCTACTAATACAGATAGCGAGCGCTCAATCCTCACCCCTAGAGGAATGCTAAATATCTCATAACTAGCCTCCTGGCCTCACACAACCCATCATCCATGAAACTTCCACCAACCCCTGCAGCACTAGTGTATGCTAGCCATACATAACGCTGGACCCTATAGACTTTCGAATATCCAATTCTACCCTATACCCTAATCAATAAGAACAGAACATGAGGCCAGATCAAACATTCTCAAGCTATAAGATCTTAATTATATACAGTTGTGATGCATACACAAGACAACTACAGTAATGATGTCAATTTCACATAAGGGAAACCCTAGGCTAGCAGGCATCATGTAATCAGGCAATTCTATCATGCAATTCCTGAAGATCCCTAGCCTAGTACTAGCATGCTGTTCTAACATATCACAATATCAAATAACTATATAGTATTTTGGGGTCTACTTACTGCCTCCGGCTGATCGTACACTTTACATCCTCCTTTACTTATTTTGAAAACCATTTTAAAAATCATTTAAAAATCATTTCCTTGATTTGAGACTGGATTCACACGAATGTTCCTTCAATTCACTCAAACCAAGGCTCTGATACCAACTTGTCACACCCATAAAATTCGAGCCAATTTAAAACTTTTTAAATCATTTGAAACCATTCAGTTATTACAATTTGTTTTCAAAGTAGTTTATACATCAGAGTTCCCATAAATCATAATCATCAATCGAGGAAGTGCACGGTCACGCCTTCGCCTCCCCGCGGCCATCTGCTGAACCTGAAACAATAAACTGAAACTGTAAGCCCGAAAGCTTAGTGAGTTGCCCCCCAAAATACCAACCTCATATAACCATAATCATATCGTATCAACGATTACAGAACAACATGCATACTGAACCCTCAGCTTGACTGGACCGCCTTGCAAGGCCTACAGTCTACCTGGATCTATCTCGAGCCTTCGGTATGACTAGACCGTGATGCAGGTTCACAGTCTATCCGGACCGCTCGTCGGGTATGTTGGCCTCAACCGCACGAAGCAGGACCGCGCCTCAACCCACCCATCCACAATAACCATGTGCACATAAATAACATATACTGGCATATATATAACAGTCACATCGATCTAACAGATCATCAATCATAGCAACATCCTATAACCAGGATACCGACCTAACCAGGTCACTAACATAGCATCATCCTATATATCAGGATACCAATCTAACAGATCATAATAGCATAGCAACATCCTAAACAGGATACTGACCTAACCGGTCACTAGCATAACATCAACTTATATACCAGGATACCGATCTAACAGAATCATAATAGCATAGCAACTGTTGGGTTTTGAGCATTCTAACACTCCTAAGGGTACATGCAACCCTAAATACCTTGGATCTATGTTTTCTCTATTATACATGCAAATATGATTATCCAAGGTATTATCGTAACTAGCATACCAAAACATTGATACTAGGATACTAAAATAGATAGAATACATACCTTGTTGTTGTTGCTTGACTCCATGAAGCTTGAGAGCCTAGTTCCCAAGTGTGACACCTCAAATGGTTCACACAACATCATGAACTCTTGGAATAACCATGAGAAGAAGACATACATGTTCAAATCGGCTAGCCCTCAAAATATGTATCACTAGTGCCAATTTCTTGAACTAAAGGGGTTCTTATATAGTGTGGCTATTAGGGTTACACCATGTAACTCATGAGTTTAACCATTCCTTATGCTCCATGGGTTTTAACCTCCATGGAGTATCCATGGATCACCATATGGGTTAAACCCAACATAAAGGAATCTTGGATCATAAGCCCACATATATAAGAATGAATGATTTACACAATCAATCCCCATATATTTAATTAGTCTCTTTTTGATCACTAAATTAAGTCCAAATTAATTCTTGATCAATACTAATTAAATAACATGATTTCATATTAATATATTAGAACTTATAATATATTAATATGTCACAAAATGTCTTCTCCTCATAAACGGTCTATCCAAATGTTCCGATGCCATGCAACCCAAATGGACCATGCCGAGTCGGGTCAAGTACATACCAATTATAGTGATGGACTTAGACACTAATCCAACAGTCTCCCACTTGGATAAGTCTTAAACTATTATTGCGTATGACTTCAGGAACCAACTGGCAATCGTAGTTCTCAAAAGCCGCTGTCGAACTCTGACCTTGTAGATGAACTCTGACCTTTGTCAATGACTTGTCCATTAGATAAGGGATCATATATTCCTCCATTCTAGATATCATATGGACTGAGACATGGATTATAATCATTCTCTCTGTCCATTTGTTGTTTCCCGATTTCCGATTTATGACGACTGACTAATTGAACAAATCAAATCAGTCCTGGCTCGGCCGAGCACTTCCATTTGTCATCATCAAATCATCGAGGGGCCCACAGATATTGCTTTTATCCCGAAGGTAAACGGAATGGATAAACTTCGACTCATATGGCTTGTTCTACTACTTGTTGAATCATACACAAAGGCACGTTTTATAACACCGGGTTACCGAATGCGTTTTCATGCAATCAATGTACAACCAACTCATAGTAACAACTCATATCTCTAGGTTTGAGGAATATAAGATATTATCGTCTCATGATCACTCGTGATAAAATCCATGAAGTGATTCCAATGAGCACGGGTTGAATCCAATACTCAGAACTTATGAGCACTCATGAGTGTTGTAGCCCCTTGTCCAACATCTTAGACCTCTACAAGCCAACCCATGACAGTCTTGATTCATATCTACTTCCAACATATGACCGACTGTGGATAGTTTGAATAACTTAGTCAATCAGGAAGAACGACCTAGTTATTCTGGAAGTCAAAACATGCAAAATGAAACACCATAATAATAGAATCTAATATGGTATCAAAACCTATGAACATAAATAAAACACCTTTGATTTATCACCATATGATTACACATTATTCATTGTATACTGTTTTAGCTATCAACTTTATTCTTGAATTTAAAACAATAGTTGTCCCATGCTCCAAGCATGTACACTATGTTTTCTAAACACTAGTCATGCCATACACCAAGTATGCATACTATGTTTGTCTATGATCTTCACTTTGTGAATTAGATCAATTGAACATAACTCCAATGATCCTCTTTCATAGTCCCAAATCCTTACTGCAAATGCAAGAATTCCAAATTCATGCCATTTACTGAAATCAGTTAGATTCTAAACTTATATGCATTGATCCTCCTGTAATGATTATGCACAGAGTCAGAAAGACTTGACAACAACCATTACAGAGCATTCCAAGGAGATCAACTCCTTGGAAACATCCTTCTTGCATTAAGTTTCCTAATCTTACACAGATTGAATAATTTCCAACTTTGAAACATTTCCATATTCCATTTTGACTATCACTTCTGAACAAGAGTTGCCTCCTTACAGATTATGTCAATATGGTCCTTCCAGAATTAACACTATACTTCCAACTGTCCTTGAGCAACCAATCTTTGGTAAACCTTAGATTGTCCTCGACAATTGCTTAATCCTTTTAGTCATATCCAGTTCTAGACCTTTTCCCTTCTTAATGCCCCAGGCATTTGGAAAATTTTAGAAAGGATAAATATAGCACATGTAATCGATCCTATATCCGAAGCATATGGGACACGAGTCATGATGTCTCACATAAAGACTAAACGAGTCTTTTGCTATAACATTTCCATTTCTATTTGCCAAGTTCTCATAATTCAGATTATGAAAAGGGATGCCGTAATCATAATCGAATTTTAGAATGCAAATAATGGACCCATATATAGAATTTCCTTATGTTGAGTCATTCCAACATGAAATTCATATATATATCCTTGACTAAATACGACTTAAAACCTCAATCTAAGCTTTTAGAATTGAAATGAAGTATAATTTCCTCTCCCTTAATTATAGCAAAACAACTTTTTCAACCCCTGCAGCCTAACGAATTGAAACTTTTGTTTTCTATAATTAACATTGCTAACTTGCAATCTTTATCATAATTATCATGCTCCCACTAACATGATGATTATTAGCATAACACTCATGCTCCCACTAGCTTTGACATGTAATCAGAAATCAGCTGGACTTCTAGAAATCAATACTTTATTGACTTTCTTACCAAAGTTCAGATTTCTGATACTAGATTGCTTTGATAAAACTTTATCAATATCATACACCTTATCTTAGATAGCTCACAGGTGTGTCTAAACAATTTTAAGAACTATGAAAATGGATGTCGTAATCATAGTCTCGATTTTTTAGACCTTTACCACTTCTCACAAGTCCATGTTAGTGTGCTGGTTAACCACACACGCTCCACTAACGACTTTGAGAATGCAAATATCACAATTGCTATCTAGCTAAAATCTACTTAGTGAAAGTGTTTCCTCACCATAATTTTCATGAATCGGAGAGAAACCTTATGACACTTAGATTTTATGGTGTATGAGTTCCTATCCATATGAATTTTGTCAAAACCATAATCACAAGACAAGGTTACTGACAAATCCACACTTATATGGATTAAACTTGTGCAATCTTAAATTCTTGCCATTTGGCAGCTCAAGGGCCTGCCATTGCTTCCAAGTAGCTGTGCAACCAATTGAGAACTCTCAGAACTCCTATGCAAAGCCAACTTGAATAGGCACAGACATGTCGACACGATAGGTTATAAACCTCAAGTCGTGTGCTAGTGAAGAACTTCAGGCTTTATTCTTGATTAGTTCTTGAGACTTTCAAGACCTTTAAGACTCCCACTGTCCTCTTGACATATAAGACTTTCTTGTCAGATATTCAAGAGATAGTGTGGATTCTAATCAAGACAAACACTTCACACAAATGGCCTTAGTTGGTCTTTGTTTTATCCAAAACATCACAACTTACCAATTTCAAATGTACAAGAGTAGAAAACTTTTACTCTTACATTTGACAAGTGTTTTAAACCTTCTTTAAGACATGTCACTCAAGTTACAATCTTAGAGTATAACTCTAAGAATTGTTTTTGGGACGAAGTATAAATCATATTCTTGATTTAACCACTTCAACAATTCATAGCTCCTCTTCTTAGCTACCAGAAAGCACTTAGAGGATGAATTGTGATAAGGTCTCTTAATCATTAAGATGATTATATAACATGATACTAAAGTACTCTCCCATCTTTTCAGATTTGAGAAACTTTTATCTTTCTGCCAAAGTTGATTCTTCTTATTCGCTCTGCCATACATTGAAACCTTTTCCAATGTCTCAGAATTACACTTAAGCTTGTAAGTATAACCATATTTACTGAATTTTAGTAAATAATGACGAATAGTCTTAACGATTATTTGTGGTGGGCTTGATCAGTGCACAAGAATGTGTACTCGATCCTTTACTTGACTCACACATCCATGTGAACAAGTAGTTAGTCTTAATTTTTCCAATGCTTGAAAGTTCTTATTCATCATGCTATACAACTTGCATGATTCCAAGTTTCTATCCAACTGAAACTTAGGTGATGAGAATCTTTCCTTATTTGGTAAATTTAGACACTACCACAAATGAAAGAATCAAATTCATATTTCCACTCTTGCTCTTAATGGAATCTTATAAGCAACAAAAGTTTTCACAAATGCCATTGTAAGGATATTTTAAAATAAATAAAATCAAAAAAAAAAATTCTTTTATTTTAAAACTTTGCGGAAAAACTATCCTTACAATGCAAAAGCACATGAAAACTTTGTTGTTATTTATTCCTAAGCAATATATCATAACTCTTAAGAAGTAGCTCAAGAATCCGATCTTCAAACTATGCGATAGAAATCCATCTATGCCATCAGATTCAGCATATTCTTTCTTTAAGTTTCTTCACTTTTTCTTTGATTCTTAAAACATCAACATGTGACCCAGTCACATCATGTATCAAGAATCTCAGAATAGAAACTTAGCAGAGTTAGATAGTGGACTTTACCCGAAGTAGAGTCAAACTTATTGACTTTAATATCCTTAGGTAAATTTGGCAGCTTCGCAACCAATGCCCCTTTCTTTGGCAATAGACCCTTGATAATGGGACTATCTCAGACTTAGCCGTTCTCTTTACCATTTGGTCAACCGAATTGACTATGGCCGATCCCTTTCCATTGGGAAGAGAGAGCTTTACTGGATATCCAATGTCATCATTGTCAATGTCCATAAAGTTTGAGGAAGTTGATCTTAGCAAATAGATAAGATCATTAAGGGTCTTGTCATAGTCTGTTTCATAGGAGTCCCAAAGGAACTCACTATGTGACTTAGAAAATAGTTGAGTCACCAACTTTATCAAGACTTTGACACCCAACTCTCCCGGCTTGTCAATATCTGACTACATCTCCAAGATGTGATCACATATAGACCTTTGCTTGAGTGACCTTAAACTTTTCAGGAACTTGTGGGTTAGGGAGAATAATTGGAGGAGGTGAAAGAAGTATGATTTCCATGGGACATCATCTTCATTTAGGAAAGCTTGTTTCAAGAGATTTGGGAAGATCATCTTTTGGGAGATATTCAAGAGAGTTGATTTAAAGTCCTTAATATAACACCCAATATGAAATATTAAGGTTAGGACCCAACAACCTATTTATAACTGGAAGAGGGATGTCGTAATCCAAGTTATAAAATAGTTGAAGGTAGGTAAATGACGATTTACCAATTTCCACCATGAAAAACGAAATATAATTAAGTTTTAATTGGATTTGAAACTCCTAGATCTTTTGAGATACATTGAACTTTCAATGGCATGTTTGAATCTCGATTGTGCCCTCTCAAGTTTGTGACTGGGATGCCGAGGATCACAAACAAGGTGTGAATAACCATGCAAATTGACTTGGTACCATTAACTTTATCACCTAATCGATGTACCGGTTAACCACACACGCTCCACCGATCTATAATAGAGTCAAGTTACCCTTTGCCACTCTTACTAGTCCTTATTAGTGTGCCGGTTAACCACACACGCTCCACTAATGACTTGGTAAGGTACAAAGTGTAATTTCATGGGTGAGCACCTTTTCACATTTTCCTAAGTAACTAAGATTGGGAATGTACAAGTGTTTAGTTACTTGGTATTTATCATTAATACTTTTAATGAAGGGAGAATTATAGTCCTTGTCCTACCCGTTCGGCTAACGACCCTCCACCAGTCAAGGAAGCGGTGGGTGAGAGTGGACACCCATTAAACTGCCATTTTATAGGCAGTAACCTTATACCCCCCTTATAGACCGGCTTCGTGAATGAGGCCTACTAACGGTAAGACTGACTTTACTCTTATACATATATATAAATATTATTAACTTATAATATTATAAAGTATAAGGGTTGAATTTTAACTTTTAAAATTCTAAGGGCTAACTTGGAATTAAAGTATTCATAAGTGAAAACTTTTCAAATTCCAAAACTTGAGGGCAAGTTTTGAAACTATTCAAAACTAATTAATTCCATAACTTATGTGTTTAAAGTAGTTTTAATTAAAAAAAACTCTTCAAGTTCCATAACTTGAGGACAAGTTATGGAAGACTTTAAACTAATAAAAGAATGTAACTTTTCTTTATTTTGTAATTTATGGAATTAATTAAGGTTACACATTTTATTACTTAATGAAGTGACTCTTGAACCTCCATAACTTGAGGACAAGACTCTTCATTTTTTGTAACCATTACCAACTTTTATGAGTTTTATGAAACTTAAATGTGACTTTTCATATAACTTGAGGACAAGTTACAAAAACACATTTTAGAATCAACTCTTAGATTAAAATGGATTGAAAACACATAATCAATTAACTTTTCTATTAATCTAAGCAACTCATAAGAACAAGATAATTTAATCAAACTTTTTCATGTAATTAGCCTAATCACTAAACTAATACAAAACATGAATCTATTGACAATTATCTTTGAAATTGGATTAGTATGAACATTACCACATCAAAAACAGGATTATATGTTCAAAAACAGCTTATGGTAATGTTCCTAGTCCATTTCTAGCCAAAAAACTCGAAGAAATGCTGTCAGGGGCTCCTACTCGTCGAGTGTATCAACCTACTCGCCGAGTAGGATGATTTTCTTCATGGACTCGGCGAGTCCAGTGCCCAGAATCCCCGAAATTCGACTTTTTTAGCATTTTTCAGCAATTTGCATCAAGTATAACTGAAAACAAGCCTAGTCTCTGATACCACTGTTGGGTTTCGAGCATTCTAACACTCCTAAGTGTACATGCAACCCTAAATACATTGGATCTATGTTTTCTCTATTATACATGCAAATATGATTATCCAAGGTATTATCCTAACTAGCATACCAAAACATTGATACTAGGATACTAAAATAGATAGAATACATACCTTGTTGTTGTTGCTTGACTCTATGAAGCTTGAGAGCCTAGTTCCCAAGTGTGACACCTCAAATGGTTCACACAACATCATGAACTCTTGGAATAACCATGAGAAGAAGACATACATGTTCAAATCGGCTAGCCCTCAAAATATGTATCACTAGTGCCAATTTCTTGAACTAAAGGGGTTCTTATATAGTATGGCTATTAGGGTTACACCATGTAACTCATGACTTTACCCATTCCTTATGCTCCACGGGTTTTAACCTCCATGGAGTATCCATGGATCACCACATGGGTTAAACCCAACATAAAGGAATCTTGGATCATAAGCCCACATATATAAGAATGAATGATTTACACAATCAATCCTCATATATTTAATTAGTCTCTTTTTGATCACTAAATTAAGTCCAAATTAATTCTTGATCAATACTAATTAAATAACATGATTTCATATTAATATATTAGAACTTATAATATATTAATATGTCACAAAATGTCTTTTCCTCATAAACGGTCTATCCAAATGTTCTGATGCCATGCAACCCAAATGGACCATGCCGAGTCGGGTCAAGTACATACCAATTATAGTTATGGACTTAGACACTAATCCAACAGCAACATCCTAACCAGGATACCGACCTAACCGGTCACTAACACAACATCGTCCTAACTACGAGGACGCAGATCTAACAAAACCATAAGTATATCATGGGAATACCCGAATACAAATCCGATAAAGGGTCGGACTTGGTGTCGTAGACCCTGTTGATATAGTGAGGAATACTCACCTTGCAACTACCGAACCGAAACACGAGAACACTGGCCCGAAGCACTGCTCCAAACTCCAACACCTGATGCCATCAATGAACCATGACATAAATATCCAAAATACCATAACACCCCTGAAGGTCAAACAGGTCAAAGTCAAAGTCCTAGCCAAAGTCAACCTTCCTGATTGACTCTACTCGCCGAGTCAACCCGTCGACTCGCCGAGTTCCCAACTTCAGAAAACCCTTATATCACAACTCGACTCGCCGAGTCACTCCATGACTCGTCGAGTTTAACGATCTCTGAGTCCTATCATGACCAACTCACTGAGTCACCACTCAACTCACTGACCTGAGTCTTAACCAGAAGAGGTTGGGGTTTTGCGTTCTGACTCGCCGAGTCCAAGAACAGAGTCGCCGAGTCCACGACAATCTTCAACAGACTCGCCGAGTTGTTCCTCCAACTCGTCGAGTTCATGCCTATCTTCAACAGACTCGCCGAGTCCAAGATAAGACTCGCCGAGTCTCTTCAGTCCTTTATTCATGCAGAGACTTTTTGAGTCATGCAGGGGCTCCAAACTGTAGATCCACACTTCTAGGTCATGAATCTCACGTAAAGTTGCAAACTTTACGTGAATACAAGGTGTTATAAGCCCAAATCACTCTAGGGCTAAGGTTTAAGACAATGATGCTTCACCAACAAGCCAAGGGCTGATACTTTGTGAGGTTCTGGACCAAGACAAGTCTAGATCTGAAGTAGCAATCTCAGATCTAGACCCCTAACCCGAATCAGATCCTTACCATGCCAAAATGGCCCCAAATATCATTCTAGAATAGATATAAATGAAATAGAGTCAAGGTAACAGCTTGTTACCTCTAAAATGTGCCCAAGTTGAAGTAGATTCTGGATCTATGCAAATCCGTTGATGATCTACACTTTGATTTACAAGCCTTCTTTGCTAGAATCTCCTTCCAAAGCTTCCAAGTTCACTCCATAGGCTCACACACGATTCTAGGGTTTTCTGACTCTCAAGGGGTAACAAAGAGGCTGAGGTGAGGACTTAAGGTCCTTTAAATTGGGTGCAAGCCCTGAGATTAGGGTTTTCTCTTCCCAGCACCAACTCGTCGAGTCCAGCTTCCGACTCGGCGAGTTGGTCACTTAATTCGCGACCAAAACCCGATCCGACTCGACGAGTACTCGCACCTACTCGTCGAGTATGAAAGAGTAATTATAGGAGATTGTTATGTGTAGGAGTTTGAGAGGAGCTAATCCCAGAGCCTAGGACAGTCCAGCTACTTCACGACATTAAGATGAGTTACCTTCCAGTAGAAGTGGGTCAACGCACCAATGCCGGCCCACTAGTAGTTGATTATAGTAGAGATGATTGTCTTTGTGATAATTGTCTGGTATGCCACTATCTGCTATGCTATTTGTGCTAGTATGTTATGATATTATATGATAGTGGTAGGAAGGGGACTAGTCCCCGGACCCGGTTGAGATATACCGGAAGGGTAGGTTGGGCACCCAGATATGCCTGACAGTATGTTATGCTATGTTTCTATGTGGTAGTCGTAGGGGTGAAATAGTCATCGTAGCCGGTTGAAATAAACCGGAGGGCGGGTCGGGCACCCAGATATACCTGGCCGGGTAGGTCGAGCACCCAGATATGCTTGACAATGGGTAGGTCGGGCACCCCGGTATGCCTGACAATGGTAGGTTGAGCACCCAGATATGCTCAGCAGGGTAGGACGGGCACCCTGATATGCCTGGCAGTATGTTATTGTATGGTATGTGGTATGATGGGGGGAACTCACTAAGCTTTGTGCTTACGGTTTGCTGTTTTTGTTTCAAGTCCTTCTTCTTTGAAGGGAAAGGAGCCGGCGCGGTAGCAGCGCATCACACACACGATTTTCCGCATATGAGATTCTTGGGATTTTGTACTCTAACATTATTACTATCTGATGACATGCTTTTGAGACATATGATCCCTGGTTTTATGAAATAAGATAATTCTATGTTGTTTTCTATAAATTGTTTTATGAATCGTTAAATCAAAAATGAAATTTTTGGTCGTGAATTTTGGGATGTTACAAAATTTCTTTATTCTTGTAATTAAAAGAAAAGTCCTTTTGGGTTTCCCTCATAACTAGAAAGAGTATAGAATGACATTTCGAGAAAGAGGAAATGATTTATTAATTGTTAATTTATTAAGGTTGATAAACTACTTAGAAATTAATTTGAAATTGATTAGACATAACTTAAAATTTATTAGAATTAATTTGGAGTCAATTGGAATTAATTAGAAGTATAAGGGATGGTTTGTAATTGCTTAAAAGTTGAGCATTGGAGAGGTTCAAGAACCTTCCATGCATGGATGGATTTGGGGATCCCTTTAAGGGATTCAGGAAGCCTCCAATTAATATAAGGAAACTAGATAATTACAGATTTAAAAATAATATTATTTTTTGTTCAAATTTGGGGTTTCCATGCAATTATATAAAGGGTTCTAACCCTTGTATTATCGTCCTACGCTTGTGACCAAGAGAATTCAAAAATCCTCTCTCCTTAATTGTCTTCTAGAGTCTAGGGTTTGGGTGTTTGTATTTCCATTAAGAATATTAAATGAAAATGATGGAAAGTGAAGATTCATGACTAGTAAAGAACTTCACAAGACGCACACCTATATTCTACTCACTTGTGGAGAAGTTTACCGTTTCATCATCGAGTTGAATGGAATGGGTGCAACAAAATATTTGAATGGCTTGGTTTTGAGTCCTAGAGATAAAAACAAATTTCTCAATGCTTGAAAACAGATTAAGATAACCACTTAGGTTATCTTGACTTGGTAAGGCATGTAGAAGATATAGTGGATAACCTATTGACCCATGTTCAAATCCTAGCACTACTCGGACCTAGTGGCCATGAAGGTTCGCCTACAGTGACTCCAGGGCATGATCTGTAACCTCTTTTTTGCAACGGCTGATTACTCGGTGCACGAAAGCTTACCCGAAACCCTTGTTAGGGAAATTCCCTTTATAAAAAAAATTAAATAGAAATGATTAATGTTAGTGCATCATTAACCAATACAATATGTTCATGTTCTTCAATATAGGTAATGTTTGACTAATTTAATGGAAGCACTAAATATTTAGAAGCTTTAGCAAGGAAACAATCACAATACACTCAATCTCATAATGGCTACTTTCTAAGAGTTTGTAGGTTACACACATGTGAATATGGTGAGGGGCATATGCCTAACAACTATAGATCATGCATGAGAGTGGACACATATAACACCGAAGAGTCTAACTACTATAACTTATTATACGATATACTAGAACTGGAGTACTCTGGAGGGGGTGTTCAACTATTTTATCATTCAAATGTACTTAGTTTGATAAGATCCATAATGTAGTGGTTAACAAAAATAATTTGGTTAATGTCAAACCCTAGTCCTAACTTTAAACTGACCACTTATTTGTCTCAACATCACAAATGGAACAAATGCATTATACACCATAACTTTGATGGGTTTTGGTATACTACAACATCCTATGGTGCACATACAACCCTAAATGCTTTGGATCTATGTTTTCTCTAATTATACATGCAATATTGTTTCCAATCATTAATCCTACAACTAGCATGCAATTGACATAAACAACATAGAAATGAGTTATAGAATTACCTCTTTGTTGTAGCTTGTAGTTTTTGCCTTTATGAACTTCGCACCAATAGTGTGAATGCCTCAAATGGAATCACAACACACCCTTGGACAAAGGATGACTTTTGAGAGAATATCCTAACACCAAAATCGGCTCAATGATCTCCAAGAACACTAGTGTATCTAGTCACCAATTTTGGATGCTAAGGGGCTTCTTATATAGTGTGGCAAGATTAGGGTTACACCATGTAAACCCTAATGTGCATGACCTTCCATATTCCTTAGGCTCCATGGGTATAAACCTCAATGGATCAACCATGGGTTGCCACATGGGTTTAGCCCAACCTAAAGAATCATGGATCATTGGCCCACACCATAAGAATGAATTATTTACCAAATCAACCCCTTATATTTAATTAGTCTCTTTTGATCACAAAATTAATTCCAAACTAATTCTTGATCAATACTAATTAAATAATACGATTTCATATTAATATATTAGAACTTATAATATATTAACAAATCATAAATAACCTCTTCTCAAAAGTCTATCCTATCAAATTGTCCTGGTGATATGCAACCCAAATGGACCATGCTACTCTCGGGTCCAGTACACACCAATTATAGTTATGGACTTAGACACCTAATCCAACAATCTCCCACTTGGATAAGTCTAATAACTATTATTTCAAGTACGACTCCACAACCCGACTAGCAATCGTAACTCTTAAAAGTTGTTGTCGAACTCTGACCTAGTCAATGACGCGTCCATTAGATAAGGGATCATATATTCCTCCATTCTAGATATCATATGGACTGAGAAATGGATTTTAATCATTCTCTCTGTCTATCTGTTGTTTCCCGATTTCCGATTTATGACGACTGACTAATTGAACAAATCAAATCAGTCCAGGCTTGGCCAAACACTTCGGGTGTCATCACTAAATCATCGAGGGGCCCACGGATATTGCTTTTATCCACATGGGGTAAAAGGAATGGATAAACTTCGACTCAAATGCTCGCTTGTACTTACTCATGAAATTACACACATCAATATGTTTTATAACACCAAGTTACTGGTGTGTTTACATACGTCAATGTGCAACCGACTTGCAACTACAACTCACACGTCTTGGTTTCAAGAATATAAGATATTATCGTCTCATGATCACTCGTGATAAAATCCATGAAGTGATACAAATGAGCGTGGGTTGAATCCAATACTCGAATCTTATTACGGGAGTACTCATGAATACTGCAGCAAACTTGTGTTATGTCTAACTCCTTAGACAATCCTACAGACCCATTCATGGCAGTCTAGCTTCAATACCTACTTCCAAAGTATTTATCGACTGTGGATGGTTTGAATAACCTAGTTATTTGGGAAATCAAAACATACAAAGTGAAACACAAGAACAATACTAATCCTATATGGCCCCAAAAGTTTTGAGTGCCATATTGATTACTCATTATTCATTGTATAATGTTTCGTATAATCAACTTAATACATGAATTAAAACGATAGTTGTCCCATGCTCCAAGCATGCACACTATGTTTACCTATGATCCTTACTTTGTGAAATAGATCAATTGAAAACATTTCAATGATGCTCATTTCACAATTCCAAATCTTTATTGCTAGTGTAAGAATTTCAAATTCTTGCCACTGCTAGGAAGTGTTAGATTCTAAACTATCATGAAATGATTATTTTGTAGTGTCTATGTACCAAAAGTCACAGAGACTTAACCAAAATATTCCTTTGGAGATTGTTACAAGACAATTCCATGGAAATGAAGTCTCAAATTCAAAGTACATTCCTTTGAACATCCTTCTTGCATAAAAGTTTCTAACTTCCTCATCTATTCTTCAACTCCAATATATGGAAACATTCCATATTTGCCGTAAGAAAACTCATTATTAATAGACTCCTGTCTATTCCTCATAATGTCAATATGGTCCATCCATTACTATACTTCCAACTGTCCTTAAGCAACCAATCCTTGGTGAACCTTAGATTGTCCTTAACAGTGTTTGACCACTTTAGTCATATATGGTTCTATTCATTTTTCCCTCTTAATGCCCTAGGAATTTGGAAAATTAGAACACAAGAATATTATAGCATATGCAATCGATCCTATACCCAAAGCATATGGGATGCGATTCATAATGTCTAACATAAAGACATGATACTTGATCAATCTTTTGCTACAATATTTCTATTTTCCATGTTCTCACAATTCGAATTATGAAGAGGGATGTCGTAACCATAATTGAATTTTGAGAACGCAATCAACATTTCCATTTAGAATTTCCTTATGTCGAATATTTTTCAACATAACATTCATATATGTCCTTGGCTAAATTTGATTAAAACTCAATCTAAGCTTTTAGATTTTGAAATGAAGTATGAATTCCTCTACCTTAATTATAGCAAACCAACTTTTCAAACCCTGCAACTTCGCGATTTGAAACTTTTGTTTTCTATAAATAACATTGCTAACTTGAAACACTTACCATAATAATTACGCTCCCACTAGCACAATAATTATTATCTTACTAGCATAACACTTATGCTCCCACTAGCTTTGACATGTATTCAGAAATCAGCTGGACTTCTAGAAATCAATACTTATTGACTTTCTTACCGAAGTTCAGATTTCTGATACGAGATGCTTTGATAAGACTTTATCCAAGCTTCTCAAACTCATACACCTTTCCTTAGATAGCTCACATGTGTTTCTAAACAATTTTAGAACTTACAGCAATAAGTCTCAAATGTTTAGACCTTTTCCATTTCTTACAATTCGAACTATGAAGAGGGATGCCGTAATCATAGCCGAATTTGAGAATGCAGATATCACAATTGCTAACTATTAAAATCTACTTAGTGAAATTGTTTCCTCACAATCATTTTCATGAATTGGAGATAAACCTTATGACACTCAGATTTTATGGTGTATTTGTTTCTATCCATGTGAATTTGTCAAACCATAATCATAAGACAAGGTTAGTGACAAATCCAAACTCATATGGACTGAACTTGTTCAATCTTAATTTCTTGCCACTTGGCAGCACAAGGGCCTACCATTGCTTCCAAGGTTGTTATGCAAACAACTGAGAACTCATAGAACTCACATGCATAGTCAACCAACTAGAATGGGCACAAAAATAAGAATACGTCAACACGATAAGTAATAAACCTCATGTCCTGTGCTAGTGATTAACAATAGGTTTACTCTTTATTAGTTCTTGGAACTTTCAAGATCATTAAAACTCCCACTGGCCTCTTGACATATAAGATTCTCTTGTAAAGAACCATTCCTTGACAAACAAATATTCAAGGGTTAGTGCGGATTCTCATCAAGAATGACACTTCACACAATTGGCCTTAGTTGGTCTTTGTTTTATCCAAAACATCACAACTTACCATTTTCAAATATACAAGAGTAAGAAACATGTTACTCTACATTTGCTAAGTGTTATAAACCTTTTTTAAGATTATGTCACTCAAGGCACAATCTTGGAGTATGACTCTAAGACTTGTTTTGGAACGAAGTATGACTCATCTTCTTCATTTAACCATTTCAACAATTCACGATTCCTCTTCTTATACATACAAATGCACTAAGATATCCTTGGAGGATTAATTGTCATATGGTTTTCCATAATCATTAAGATGATCATAAAACATGATACTAAAGTACTCTCCCATCTTTTCAGATTGGAGAAACTTTTATCTTTCTGTCTAATTTGATTCTTCTTATTCATTCTGCTATACATTGAAATCTTTTCAACGATTCAGAATTATACTTAATCTTGTAAGTATAACCATATTTACTAAACTTTAGCAAATCATGACGAATAGTCTTATCGATCTTTTGTGGTGGACCTGGCGAGCGCACACCCAGTGTACCCGATCCCCTAGTCCTTCACTTGACTCACATATTCATGTGAACAAGGAATTAGTATTAATTTCCCAAAGACGAAAATTATCATTCATCATAGAATACAAGTTGCATGTTTCCAAGTTTCTATCCAACTGAAACTTGGGTGATGAGAATCTTTCCTTATTTGGAAAATTCTCGACACTACCACAAACAAGGGAATCAAATTCATATTGCCAACATAGAAACATACAAACATCAATTTTCACAAATGTCATTGCAAGGAGATATAATAAAACAAAATTTTATTTATTTATAAAATGCGGAAAAACTTTTCCTTACAATGCAATTACAAATGAAAACTATGTTTCTAAATATTTATATGTAATCTATCATAACTCTTAAGCATCAGCTCAAGAATCCGATCATCGAACCATGTGATTGAAATCCATCTTCACGACCAGATTCAGCATACTCTTCCTTTAAGCTTCCTTTCTTTTCTTAGATCCTTCAAAACATCAAAATGTAATTACATTACATCATGTATTAAGGATCTCCAAATAGGAACTTATTAGAGTTAGATAGTGGACTTACCTGAAGCAGAGTCATACACTCTGACTTTACCATCCTTGGATCTTTTAGGTAAATGTGGCAGCTTTGCAACCAATGCCCCTTATCTTGGCAATAAAAACATATGAACTCTTTGGAATGGTACACAGGACTATCTCAGACTTAGCCTTTCTCTTTACCATTTGGTCAAATGACTTGACCATGGCCGATCCCTTTCCATTGGGAAGAGAAAGTTTTTCTGGACTTTCAATGTTACCATTGTCAATATCCATGGAAGTTTGGGGAGTAGATCTTCCAATCAAATTTGCTTTACCAGTGCGCCAAATCATTGATGATTCAGCAGCAAAAATCAAATATGTTAGATCAATAAGGGTCATGTCGAGATCTGTCATATAGTAGTCCTTAATGAACTCACTATATGACTCAGGAAGTGATTGAAGAACCCAGTCAACAGCCAACTTCCTCGAGACAACGACACCTAATACTCTCAGCCTGTCAATATGTGACTTCATCTCCAAGACGTGAGTACACACAGACTTTCCTTCCTGCCAACAGGGCTTTGAGTAACCCTAAACTTGTGGGTTAGAGAAAATCATTGGAGGAGGTGGAGGAATTGAAGTTCCACTACAACACGAAGAAGGGATTAATCTTTCACCTTGATCGCCTTTCTGGAAAATCATCTTTATAAAGAAAGCTTTTTTCAAAAGATTCGGGAAGGGCATAGTTGTCTGAACTTAGACATTTATGAGGGAGAAATTCAAGTTTAGTTGATTTTAGTCCTTAATATAACACCCAACATGAAATATTAAGGCTAGGACCCAACACAATACTTTACATTTCGGAAGAGGGATGCCGTAATCCAATTGCAAAATATTTGAAGGTAGGTAAATGACGATTTACCAATTTCCACCATGAAAAACGAAATTGATTATTATGTTTTAAATGGATTTAAATTCCTAGATCTTTTGAGATCCATTGAACTTTTCAATGGCATGTTTAAATCTTGATTGTGCCCTTCAAGTTTGTGACTGGGATGCCGAGGATCACAAACAAGGTGTGAATAACCATGCAAATTAGCTTGGTACACCCAATGTTACAACCACCTAATCAATGTGCCGGTTAACCAAACACACTCCATTGATCTATGATTAACATCAAGCTACCCTTTTCCACACACTGTCAGTCCCAGATTAGTGTGTCGGTTAACCACACACGCTTCACTAACGACTTAACAAGGTGCAAAGTGCAATTTCATGGGTTAGCACCAAATTCACATTTTTTCTAAGTAACTAAGATTGGAAATTTATAAGTTTTTAGTTACTTAGTATTTCATTATACTTTTAATGAAAATTTAAATGTCCTGTCAAACCCGTTCGGCTAACGACCCTCCACCAGTCAAGGAAGCGGTGGGTGAGAGTGGACACCCATTAAACTGCCATTTTATAGGCAATAACCTTATACCCCCCTTATAGACCGGCTTCGTGAATGAGGCCTACTAACGGTAAGACTGACTTTGTTCTTATACATATATAAATATTATACCTATAATATTATAATAGTATAAGGGTTGAATTTGTAAACTTTTAAAACTCTAGGGTTTGGAACTAAATGTTTCAAAGTGAGACTTTGCATTTACATATTCCAAAACTTGAGGGCAAGTTTTGAACTATTCAAAAACTTTTGGTATCCATAACTTATGAGTTTAATATAGGTTTTATGAAAAGACTCTTGACATTCCATAACTTGAGGACAAGTTATGGAGTTCATAAAAAACATTTATGTAAAAGACTCTTCAAGTTCCACAACTTGAGGAGAAGTTATGGAAGACTTAAAACAATTTAAGATGACATTTAAAAAATGAGAGTTTTCACTTTCCATAACTTGAGGACAAGTTTTGGATTTCCTCAAAAACAATTAGATCAAATATTCTAACTAACAAAATCAAACAATTTGTCTATGATCTAGATTAAACTCATAAGTCAAAATAATTCATATAAAACAAGTTTCAAGAAATCAGCCTAATCATATAAACTAATACAAATCATGAAACTTTGACAATTATCTTTAATTTGGATGAGAATAATCACTGGAGCACCAACTCGGCGAGTACATGAACTGGTTTTCTATAATCACTACCATAACTCGAAAATAAAACAAGTTTCAAGAAATAATTCCAAACTAATTCTTGATCAATACTAATTAAATAAGCATCAAGTATAATCATATAATCACTACCATAACTCGAAAATCTGCCCACTGGAGCACCAACTCGGCGAGTACATGAACTGGACTCGGCGAGTTGGGCTGTTTCTGAGTGGACTCGGCGAGTCAGCTAGTGGACTCGGCGAGTCCATCAGTCAGATGCAAAAAATTTGATTTTTTCAACTTTAAAAACCAATAAGCATCAAGTATAATGGAAAACAATCCTAGGCTCTGATACCACTGATGGGTTTTGGTATACTACAACATCCTATGGTGCACATACAACCCATGCTTTGGATCTATGTTTTCTCTAATTATACATGCAATATTTTTTCCAAGCATTAAGCCTACAACTAGCATGCAATTGACATAAACAACATAGAAATGAGTTGTAGAATTACCTCTTTGTTGTAGCTTGTAGTTTTGGCCTTTAAGAACTTAGCACCAATAGTGTTAATGCCTCAAATGGAATCACAACACACCTTTGGACAAAGGATGACTTTTGAGAGAATATCCTAACACCAAAATCGGCTCAATGATCTCCAATAACACTAGTGTATCTAGTCACCAATTTTGGATGCTAAGGGGCTTCTTATATAGTGTGGCAAGATTAGGGTTACACCATGTAAACCCTAATGTGCATGACCTTCCATATTACTTAGGCTCCATTGGTATAAACCTCAATGGATCATCCATGGGTTGTCACATGGGTTTAGCCCAACCTAAGGAATCATGGATCATTGGCTCACACCATAAGAATGAATGATTTACCAAATCAACCCCTTATATTTAATTAGTCTCTTTTGATCACAAAGTTAATTCCAAACTAATTCTTGATCAATACTAATTAAATAATATAATTTCATATTAATATATTAGAACTTATAATATATTAACAAATCATAAATAACCTCTTCTCAAAAGTCCATCCTATCAAATTGTCCTGGTGATATGTAACCCAAATGGATCATGCTACTCTCGGGTCAAGTACATACCAATTATAGTTATGGGCTTAGACATCTAATCCAATAAACTTGTCGTTAGAAAGGATATAAAAGTTGTATGGGTGTTTTTCAATTTAAAACCAATAAAGGTATATAAAGTCATGAATGAGAAAAAAAATGAAATCAAATGGGTTTTTTCAGATGGATGAATAGTTTGAACCACATAAGGAAGTAACTAATGCGAATGTAGTTTCCAAGTTTGAAATACCAACACATATGAGTAAATGATTGATGATGAGGAGGAAGAATTTAAAAAAGAAGAATTATAATAAGACTACTTTGAAGAGGAAAAAGATGCATATGATGATGAAGATGAAGATGAAGATGAAATGATTTGTTCTGACCACTACCTCGATTTTGATGAATGTAAACCTGGTTTTTAGGAAACATTGTTTGTTGTTATACACTTAAAATTATTTTTAATCTATCATACTTATTTTTATTATATTTATGGTTTATGCATTTATTAAAACATATGTTATATTGGATAATTTTGCATTTGTGTTTTTTTTATCTTTGTTGTTGAAGTTGTAAAACAAGATTTGAGCATTGTATTGGAGTTTTTTGCATTTTGGGTTGCAATAATATGGTTATTTTGTATTTTTGGTATTTTTTTAATTTGCATCTTAAGTGTCAGATTACAAAATTGTCACTAAAAGAGCAAAGGTATTCGTTGATATTCCACTGGAAATAGGTAAAATAATTTTTTTTCCTAATGTCTGACACTAAAAACTTGAACTAAAAGATTTATTAGAAATGAGATAATGAATTAAAAGGGTTATATATGTTTTGAGTTGTATACATTTGGTCACTTAGTTTTCTTTCGTCCACATTTACCCCATGAACTTGTTAAATTGTACATATTCAATCCTTATGACCGGCTACTTTAGGTAAGCCGGGAAAATGACTTAAAAGGGTAATATATTTCTCACTTTGAACACATTTAGTCATTAATATTTTTTTCGTACATTTAGTCCTTAATATTTTTTATTGCAAAATAAATCATTGTTGTTTTGTGCGTATTCAATACGGATGACTGATTTCTTTAGGTTTTTCTCACGTCATCCTACTGTTGGATTAATATCTAAGTCCATAACTATAATTGGTAAGACTTGACCCGACCCGGCATGGTCCATTTGGGTTGCATGGCATCATGCATTTGGATAGACTATAATGAGAGAAATAACACTTAAGGTTGGTTAATATATTATAAGTTCTAATATATTAATAAGGTTATTTAATTAGTATTGATCAAGAATTAATTTGGAATTAATTAAGTGATCAAAAGGAGACTAATTAAATATATGGGTTGATTGTGTAAATCATTCATTCTTATATATGTGGGCTTGTGATCCAAGATTCCTTATGTTGGACTAAGTCCATGGGGTGACCCATGGATACTCCATGGAGGTTAAAATCCATGGAGCATAAGGAATGGGTAAAGTTATGAGTTACATGGTGTAACCCTAATAGCCACCATATAAAAGAATCCCATGGCTCAAGAAACCGGGCACTAATGTGTGAGTGTGAGGGCTAGACGATTTCAAGGAGTGTTCAAGTTTCTCTCAAGTTATTCCAAGTGTATTTGGTGTTGTGTGAACCATTTGAGGTGTCACACTTGGGGCACTAGGCACTCAAGCTTCATGAAGACATTCTACATCAAAGAGGTATGTATTCTATCTTGTTATATTTATTATTTTGTATGCTAGATTAGGATAATACCTTGGATGTTCATAATTGTATGTATAATAGATAAAACATAGATCCAAGGTATTTAGGGTTGCATGTACACTTAGGAATGTTAGAATGCTCAAAACCCAACAGTGGTATCAGAGCCATGGGTTGTTTTCTGTTATATTGATGCAAATGTTTTATTTTCAAGTTGAAAAAAAAAAGGAAAAAAAACATGACGTTTGTCAAATTTTAAGATAATTACTTGTTTTGTGAAAAACGAATTATTTGTAAAATTTGAATCATTTGTTATATGAGTTGAATTAGGTCAAATTTAGTAAAAGATAAAATGATATGATTATTTTATTAGTTTTAAAAGTTTGATCTAAATGTTTTAAGGAGTTACATATTTTGTCATAAAATTTTGGAGCTCAAAAGTTTTTTTTAAAGTTGTGATCTTAAGGGTTTTTGAAACTTCCATAAGTTATGGATATGAAAGTTTTTTTTTTTAAAAAATAATTGATTCAAAGTTTTTATGGAGTTACAAAATTTGGTGTTAATGTTTTAAAGAATTCCATAACTTGTTCTTAAGTTATGGAACATGGAAAGTTTCATCATAAAACACCATTAATTCCATAAGTAATGGAATCCAAAGGTTTTCAAGAATTACAAAACTTGCCCTCAAGTTTTGGAATTTGAGAAAAGTTTTTTATGAAAAAAGAATTGAATTCTAAAACTCTTGGGTTCATAACTTAAACAATTAATTAAATGGTTTTAATTTTGAGTTTAATAATTGGAATTATGATGTTTTGTTGAATAGTTCAAATTAACTCTTATGAACTTTATTAATAGTTAATTAAAGCGTTTAATTAAAAGAGTATTATTAAATCCACAAATATATGGTTTGAGTTTAATTAAATTAAAAGTCTAGTTTAATTAATAGATTAAACCACCAAGTATTTTAAATGTCTAAAATACACCCTTATACTATTATAATATTAAAAGTTTAATATATTATATGTATAAGAGCAAGTCGTCTTACCATTAGTAGGCCTCATTCACGAAGCCGGTCTATAAGGGGGGTATAAGGTTACTGCCTATAAAATGGCAGTTTAATGGGTGTCCACTCTCACTCACCGCTTCCTTGACCGGTGGAGGGTCGTTAGCCGAACAGGTAGGACAAGGACTATAATTCTCCCTTCATTATAAGTATAATGATAAATACTAAGTAACTAAACACTTATAAATTCCCAATCTTAGTTACTTAGGAAAATGTGAATAAGGTGCTAATCCATGAAATTACACTTTGCACTTTGTTTAAGCTGTTAGTGGAGTGTGTGTGGCTAACCGGCACACTAACCTGGACTTAACAAGGTAGGCAAAGGGTAACTTAATGTTTATCATAGTATCGTTGGAGCGTGTGTGGTTAACCGGCACATCGATTGAGGGGTAAATATTAAGGGTACCAAGTATATTTGCATGGTTACTTTACACCTTGTTTTGTGATCCTCGGCATCCCAGTCACAAAACCTGAAGGGCACACTCGAGATTGAAACATGCCATTGAAAAGTTCAATGAATCTCAAAAGAATCTAGGAGTTTCAAAACCAATTAAAACCTAATAATACATTTCGTTTATCTTGGTGGAAATTGGTGAATCGTCATTCACCTACCTTCAAATATTTTATAGCTTGGATTACGGCATCCCTCTTCCAAGTTATAAAATAGTTTGTTGGGTCCTAGCCTTAATATATCATATTGGGTGTTATATTAAGGACTTAAATAAACTTTACGTGAATTTCTCCCATTGTTGATGTCTGGTTTAGACAACAATGATCTTCCCAAACCAAGCTTTCCTAATGAATATGACTTCCCGAGTTTGGCTCATGGAAGTCATACTTCTCTTCCCCCACCTCCTCCAATTATTCTCCCTAACCCACAAGTTCAAGGTCACTAAAGCCCTAATGGCAAGCAAGGTCTATGTGTGATCACATCTTAGAGATGAAGTCACATATTGACAAGCCGGGAGAGTTGGGTGTCAAAGTCTTGAGAAAGTTGGATGTTCAATCACTTTCTAAGTCACATAGTGAGTTCCTTTGCGACTACTATGAAACAGACTATGACATGAACCTTAATGATCATATCATTTGCTTGGTGCTGCTGAATCAGCAATGATTTGGAACGATAGTAAAGCAAATTTGATTAGAAGATCAACTTCCCAAAAACTTTATGGACAGTGACAATGGTGACACTGGAAATCCAGAAAAAGCATTCTCTTCCCAATGGAAAGGGATTGGCCATAGTCAACCCGATTGACCAAATGGTAAAGAGAAAGGCTAAGTCTGAGATAGTCCCATTACCAAAGGGCGTTGATTGCAAAGCTGCCAAATTTACCTAAGGATGTTAAAGTCAATAAGTTTGACTCTACATCAGGTAGAGCCCATTATCTAACTCTGTTAAGTTCTATTCTGAGATCCTCATTACATGATGTGACTGGGTCACATGTTGATGTTTTAAGAATCAAAGAATAGAGAGAAATCTTAAAGGAAGTATATGCTGATTCTGATCGCGAAGGTGGATTTCGATCGCATCAGAATTTTGAGCAGTTGCTTAAGAAGTTATGATATATTGCTAAGGAATAGATAACAACAATTTTCCATGTGGATTGTAAGGATAAGTTTTTCCGCAAAGTTTTAAAATAAAAGAAAATTGTTTAATTTTATTTATTTGAATTATCCTTACAATGGCATTTGTGGAAAATTGTTGCTTATATGATTCCACTGACAGCAATATTGGAAAATGGATTTGATTCTTTCATTTGTGGTAGTGTCTAAATTTACCAAATCAGGAAAGTTCCTCATCGCCCAAGTTTCAATTGGACCGAAACTTGGAATCATGCAAGTTGAATAGTATGATGAATGAGAACTTTCAAGCATTGGAAAATCAAGACTAATTACTTGTTCACATGGATGTGTGAGTCAAGTGAAGGACCAAAGGGATCGAGTACACATTCTTGTGCACTGGTCATGTCCACCACAAAGCTCGTTAAGACTATTTGATTTACTAAAGTTTAGTAAATATGGTTATACTTACAAGTTTAAGTATAATTCTGAAACATTGGAAAAGTCTCAATGTATGGCAGAATGAATGGGAAGAATCAAATTAGGCAGAAAGATAAAAGTTTCTCAAATCTGAAAAGATGGGAGAGTACTTTAGTATCATGTTTGTGATCATCTTAATGATTTAGAAATCATATCACAATTAGTCCTCTAAAGGTCATCTTAGTGCATTCTTATGACTAAGAAGAGGAGTCATGAATTATTGAAATGGTTAAATCAGGAAGATGAGTCATACTTCGTTCCAAAACAATTCTTAGAGTCATACTCCAAGATTGTAACTTGAGTGACATATCTTAAAGAAAGGTTTAAAACACTTGTCAAATGTAAGAGTAAAAGTGTCCTACTCTTGTACATTTGAAATTGGTAAGTTGTGATGTTTTGGATAAAACAAAGACCAACTAAGGCCAATTGTGTGAAGTGTTTGTCTTGATAAAGAATCCACACTATCTCTTGAATATTTGGCAAGATAGTCTTATATGTCAAGAGGATAGTGGGAGTCTTAAAGATCCTAAAAAGAATTTCAAGAACTAATCAAGAATAAAACCTGAGGTTCTTCACTAGCACACGACTTGAGGTTTATAACCTATCGTGTTGACATATTCTGTGCCCATTCCAGTTAAAGTTGGCTTTGCATAGGAGTTCTGAAAGTTCTCAATTGGTTGCATAACAACTTGGAAGCAATGGCAGGCCCTGTACTGCCAGGTGGCAGGAAGTTAAGATTGCATAAGTTCAGTCCATATGAGTTTGGATTTGTCATTATCCTTGTCTTGTGACTATGGTTTTGACGATTCACATGGATAAGAACACATACACCATAAAATCTAAGGGTCATAAGGTTTCTCTCCGATTCATGAGAATGATGGTGAGGAAACACTTCCACCAAGTAGATTTGAAGCAGATGGCAAAAGGTCTAAACAATTGAGACTATGATTACGACATCCCTTTTCACAGTTCTGAAATTGTTTAGACACACATGCATGCTATCTAAGGAAAGGTGTATGATTTTGATAAAGTTTTATCAAAGCATCTCGTATCAGAAATCTGAACTTTGGTAATAAAGTCAATAAAGTATTGATTTCTAGAAGTCCAGCTGATTTCTGAGTACATGTCAAAGCTAATGGGAGCATAAGTGTTATGCTAATAATCATCATGTTAGTGGGAGCATGATAATTATTGTTAGTGTTGCAAGTTAGCAATGTTAATTATAGAAAACAAAAGTTTCAATTCGTGAGGCTGCAGGGATTGAAAAAGTTGTTTTGCTATAATTAAGGGAGAGGATATACTTCATTTCAGTTCTAAAGGCTTAGATTGAGACCTTAATCATCTTTAGTCAAGAATATATATATGAATTTCATGTTGGATTGGTTCAACTTAAGGAAATTCTATATATTGCGTTCTCAAAATTCAATTATGATTACGACATCCCTCTTCATAGTCAAATTTTGAAAACATGGCAAATAAAAATATTGTAGCAAAAGACTGGTCTAGAATCATGTCTTTATGTGAGACATCATGAATCATGTACCATTTGCTTTGGGTACAGGATCGATTGCATGTGCTATAATATTTGTCATTTCTAAATTTTTCCAAATGCCCAGAGGCATTAAGAAGGGAAAAGGTCTAGAATTGGATATGACTAAAATGATTAAGCAATTGTCGAGGACAATCTGAGGTTTACCAAAGATTGGTTGCTCAGGGACAGTTGGAAGTATAGTGCTAATTTTGGAAGGACCATATTGACATATTCTGAAAAGAGGCATCTCTTATTCAGAAGTGATAGTCAAAATGAGAATATGGAGTTGTCTCCATAGGTGGAAGTTATCTGTGTAAGATTAGAAAACTTAATGCAAGAAGCATGTCCAAAGCAATGTACTTTGAATATGAGACTTAGTTTCCATGGAGTTGATCTCCATTGGAATACCTTATAATGACTATTGACAAGTCTTTGTGACTTTGTACATATTCATTATAGGAGGGTCAGTGCATATAAGTTTAAAATCTAAACAGATTTCGATAAATGATAGGAATTTGAAATTCTCACATTTTTCGATAAGGATTTGGGAGTGTGAAATTAGAATCATTGAAATTATGTTCAATTGGTTTATTTCACAAAGTAAGGATCATAGACAAACATAGAGTGCATACTTGGTGTATGGCAAAGCTATTGTTTAAGAAAAACATAGTGTACATGCTTGGAGCATGGGACAACTAGTGTTTTTAATTCAAGTATAAAGTTGATAAAACCGAAACAATGAATAATGAGTAATCAGTATGGTGATAAATAAAAGTGTTTATTTATATTCATAGGGTTTGATACCATATTTGATTCATTTATTCTTGTGTTTCACTTTGCATGTTTTGACTTCCAGAATAACTAAGTCGTTCTTCCTGAATGATTAAGTTATTCAAACCATCCACAGTCGGTCATATGTTGGAAGTAGATATGAATCAAGACTGTCATGGGTTGGTTTGTAGAGGTCCAAGTTGGTGGACAAAGTGGTGCTACAACACTCATGAGTGCTCATAAGTTATGAGTATTGGATTCAACCCGCCCTCATTTGAATCACTTCATGGATTTTATCACGAGTGATCATGAGACGATAATATCTTATATTCTTCAAACCTAGAGATATGAGTTGTTACTATGAGTTGGTTATACATTGATTGCACGAAAACGCATTGGTAACTCGATGTTATAAAACGTGCCTTTGTGTATGATTCAACAAGTAGTAGAACAAGCCATATAAGTCGAAGTTTATCCATTCCTTTTACCTTCGGGATAAAAGTGATATCTGTGGGCCCCTCGATGATTTAAAGATGATACATGTGAGTGCTTGGCCAAGCCAGGACTGATTTGATTTGTTCAATCAGTCAGTCATCATGAATCGGAAATCGGGAAACAACAAATGGACAGAGAGAATGATTGATAATCCATGTCTCAGTCCATATGATATCTAGAATGGAGGAATATATGATCCCTTATCTAATGGACAAGTCATTGACAAAGGTCAAAGTTCATCGACAAGGTCAGAGTTCGACAGAAGCTTTTGAGAGCTACGATTGCTGATCGGTTCCTGAAGTCATACGCAATAATAGTTTTAGACTTATCCAAGCGGGAGACTATTGGATTAATGTCTAAGTCCATAACTATAATTGGTAAGACTTGACCCGACCCGGCATGGTCCATTTGGGTTGCATGGCATCATGCATTTGGATAGACTATAATGAGAGAAATAACACTTAAGGTTGGTTAATATATTATAAGTTCTAATATATTAATAAGGTTATTTAATTAGTATTGATCAAGAATTAATTTGGAATTAATTAAGTGATCAAAAGGAGACTAATTAAATATATGGGTTGATTGTGTAAATCATTCATTCTTATATATGTAGGCTTGTGATCCAAGATTCCTTATGTTGGACTAGGTCCATGGGGTGACCCATGGATACTCCATGGAGGTTAAAATCCATGGAGCATAAGGAATGGGTAAAGTTATGAGTTACATGGTGTAACCCTAATAGCCACCATATAAAAGAATCCCATGGCTCAAGAAATCGGGCACTAATGTGTGAGTGTGAGGGCTAGACGATTTCAAGGAGTGTTCAAGTTTCTCTCAAGTTATTCCAAGTGTATTTGGTGTTGTGTGAACCATTTGAGGTGTCACACTTGGGGCACTAGGCACTCAAGCTTCATGAAGACATTCTACATCAAAGAGGTATGTATTCTATCTTGTTATATTTATTATTTTGTATGCTAGATTAGGATAATAACTTGGATGTTCATAATTGTATGTATAATAGAGAAAACATAGATCCAAGGTATTTAGGGTTGCATGTACACTTAGGAGTGTTAGAATGCTCACAGCCCAACACCTACGTGAGATAATCTTTAATGCGGTGTTGGAGCTACTGATGCTTATGTCCATCGCGACATGAGCTGTTTGGTTGCTTAGGTCTTGTGGTTTATGTTGAATCATGAAAAGTGACCCTCTTGAACTTCAGTTACCGCAACCCACAAGCATCCGCAGTCAAGCTTCTATCAGCAGCCTCATCCGAGGTCATCTAGCCAACCGCAGTCTTCTTACTTTACTTAGTTTATCTATATTTCTGTAATACTCTCTATTGTGCAGTATGCCTTGCATGGCTACTCCTAGAGAGTGAATCAAATGTAATTATTTGAGTCTCTATAAATAGAGCTCGTTCTCACTTATTCATAAAAAAACTCTGAAGCTATCTTTTCTATCTCTCTATCTGATTACGCATCTCTTCTTACTCTCAAACCTTACTAGAATATAACTGATTACAATCTCTCCTCGGAGCAAGTCTCTTGTGACTTAATCACTAAGTTTGATCTCACTCATTAACTTGGCTTGAATGCATTCCTCGTTATGAATCAACTTATGTGTATACTTGATATAACAATTGTTGCCATTTCCATTTCTTTACTTTTCCACAACTAACTCTCTAACTATCTAACTCTAACTTATTAATATTATTGTTGAGCTTTTAGATCCTTCGAGATTAACTATTCCGCAACTATACTTGTTCTAACGTTTGTTCAAGTGTGTCTCAAAAGTTTTTCTCTCAACAATTGGTATCAGAGCCATAGTGGTTGCTTTTTGAAAAATGGAACTCTGATTTTCAAAGGGCCTTCTATACCACTAAAGCTCATTTCTTAAAACAAAAAAAACAAGGAAGAATGGCACAATCGTTATCTCTGAATGTCTCCAACAGTGTTGGTGGTTCTAATCGAGCCCCAATATTGGTGGCAAATGAACATCATCATTGGTCTCAGAGAATGGAAAGATACTTAAGGAGACTTGGTAGAGATGTATGGCGATCCGTAGAAGAAGGACCACATGTTCCAGTTCTTACACCAGTCCAAACTGACGGCGCTACAACCAGACTAGGAGGAGGTCAACCAGTCATGAACCGTCCCACCAAGGATGATCTAGATAAAATGGAAAATGATGTTGTTGCCTTTTATGAAATCTCTTGTGGAGTTGCTCCTGACAACTTCGATATTATCATAAATTGCAAATCAGCAAAAAAAATCTGGGAAGCTTACAACTGCACTCAATGAGTTCAACAACTTCAAAGCTCATACTGGCGAAAGTTTGGAAGACTCCTTCAAAAGGTTCAACCTGATAGTCACCAAGTTATCCAATGCGGGCACCATCCGCAGTAACCATGAAACAAATCTTCAGTTTCTTAATGGCTTGGGAAGACACTGGACTACGGCCAAGATGATAGTACAAGGAGATAGAAAGATTCACTCATTGTCTCTCTACAAGCTCTACGGAGAATTGCAAGCACAAGAATCTACCGTACTCAAACACTGTGCTGACTTCGGAGGACCACTTGCTCTCATAGCACAACCTCCACATAATCAATCTTACTCTCCTTTGCATGACACTCCACCGCAGTCATACGAAGTTGATTCAGAGTATGATGATGAAGAAGAATTTCACAAGGCTATTGCTCTAGTTAGCCAACAGTTCAACCGTATACCACCTCCTTCCTTCCGTAAGAATCAGCAGTTCAACAAACCTCCATTCAACCGTAACTTCAACCCACAGAATAATCATTCTCGTTACCCCAAAAGTTCTCATCCACCACCGCAATCTCAAAATACTCAACCAAAGGAGGCACCGCAGTCTACTCAAACCACTGACTACGGTACTCCCTCAGAAGACAAGACTGATGTTGTGATTTGTCACAAATGCAACAAAGAGAATCACTTTGCAAGAGATTGTAAGGCCAATGTAGTAAAAGACAGAGCATTGTACCTTAGAATGGCTTAAGAGTTGGAAGATAAGGAAACGGCAAGGGCATACGTAGCCCATGTCAAAAGAGACCATCAAGTTTGGTCATCCGAAGATGAAGATGAAGCCATCAGTAGTATCAAAGGAAAAGGGAAAATCTGCATGCTGGCAACTGCGGATGACGATGGGTCCTCAAAGCTGGAAAAGAACTACTGCTACATGGCAAAGGATGGAACTCTAAGCATCGTAGAACAGGTAAAACTCATGATCCAAACTCTAAACTATAGCATGCATGACTGTCAACCCTTCATAGATGATCTTAATGACACGTGTGTTGTCGTCCTTACAGACTATAAAAAAGCCTTGGATGAGAAGAACATTGCGTCCCAAGAAATGTTCCATGTGAGAGGACGACTGGATAACAAAAGACTCAAAATGGCTATGTTAGAAAAGGACTTAGAGCTAGAAAAGGATGCAAGAATGTTGAGTGAAACACAATTAGAGATAGCTTTGAACCAGAGAGATTTAGCTCAGAGTGAAATTGTACGCTTAAATCTTTTAATCAAAAAATTGTTCAATGAAAGTGAAGCTATTGAAAATTTGGTAAATAATGGAACCGTGGACAATACATACAATTGGGGTTGGTCAAATGGATATCCTACCGCAACGGATTCCTCACCCCGGTTTAACAAAGATCGACTGTATGTCCCTCCTGACCGAGAATTTCATTTCCCAGTCAATGACAAGACTTTTCCCGAAGATATCAGAACACACTTCGGTAGACTTCATGATCTAAGTAATAATTGTGTCATCGAGGAAATTGTGCATGAGGTTTCGGATCACACAAGTGATCTGACTCCTATCTATGGCACAATCCATTCAAATTCTCAGACCTCATCCGTAGTTGATGAAGAAATTTTCATTGAGGTCCCCGAAGTCTCGAAAGACTTCCCATCTCTGCCCTCAGACCGCAGTGTCTCTCACTGTAGTCATGAACCACTGAAGTCCCAACTCAGACTTACTCTGTGGTAGTCAAATCATCACTACCGCAGTCCTCATTAAAAGGAACTGTGACTCTTCAGCCAATTCATCATGAATTACCCATAGAGAACTTTGAAGTGGGTCAATGCTCTCAAACCCCTGAATCTTCAAGTTCGGATGACTCAAGCCCTCGATTTCAAAAAATTTCAAAGACTTCCAGGAAACCGCATTTGAACACTACTGACTGCGGTTCTTCAAAAACTTTAGCAAAAAAGGCTTTCAAAGAAGAATTTCGATCCCAAGGTACAAACAGACAAAACTTTTCAAAAAACAAAAGGCATATCAGATTTCCAAATCTAAGAGTCCAGACAAATTTGTTTTCTCACACTACTTTTCAAAAAACTCTCCCATCCGCAATCCAGGGGGAACCTTCTCAGGTTCCAGGGGAACTCCCATCAGCAATCCAGGGGGAACCTCTTCCAACTGCTCAAGAAAATTCCATTCTCGCTCCAACAATCCAAGATGACTCAGCAGGATGTTCTCAAGTCCAGGGGGAACTGCCATCTCCAACCGCAGAGTCTTCTGATATCGAAGACATTCCCTCTACTGCAGCTGCTGATCATCTGCAACCCCGTCTACACGTATGGACAAAGGACCACCCACCAGGTCAAATCATTGGCAACCCATCCGCAGGTATCCAAACTCGATCTTCCAAGGACTTATCTGATCATTGTCACTACGCAGCATTTATGTCCTCGGTCGAGCCCTGAACGATCAAAGAAGCATTGCTAGAACCAGAGTGGATATCCGCAATGCAAGAAGAACTAGAAGAATTCAAAAGAAACAAAGTGTGGCAGCTTGTCCCGAAGCCACATAGTCACACCATTGTTGGTACTAGATGGGTATTCAAAAACAAGCTGGATGAATCTGGTGCGGTAGTCAGAAACAAGGCAAGGCTAGTTGCAAAGGGATATAGTCAACTTGAAGGTATTGACTATGATGAAACGTATGCTCCGGTGGCACGAATGGAAGCCATCCGAATCTTCTTAGCATACGCAGCCCACAAAAACATCAAGGTACACCAAATGGACGTAAAGAGTACCTTTGTCAATGGGGAATTAAAAGAAGAGGTTTATCTTCAGCAACCTCCAGGCTTTGAAAGTATTGAATTCCCAGCCCACTGCTACAAACTTGAAAAAGCAGTCTACGGTCTGAAGCAAGCCCCAAGAGCGTGGTACGAGACTCTCTCTGAATTTCTTGTCTCGTCCGGATACAAAAGAGGAGTGATTGATCCCACTTTATTTAGAAAAGCAAATGGTAATCACCTTATGCTTGTACAAATATATGTGGATGATATCATCTTCGGATCAACTGATTAAGGAATGGTGAATGAATTTGCTAAGCTCATGACCAACAAGTTCCAAATGAGCATGAATAGAGAGATTAAGTTCTTTCTAGGACTTCAAGTGAAACAAGTTCCTCAAGGAATATTCATTCATCAGGAAAAATACACCACAAAACTGTTAAAGTAATATTCTATGGACAACTGTTCTTCGGCTAAGGTCCCCATGGCCTTCAGATATAAGATCTCTGCTGATCCCTCAGGCGAATCTGTGGATCACGAGACTTATAGAGGTATCATAGGCTCTTTGATGTACCTCACCGCAAGCCGACCAGACATTGTCTTTGCAACAGGTGTATGCGCAAGGTATCAGGCTGACCCAAAAGTGTCACATATGACCGCAGCCAAACAAATACTACGGTACCTGAAAGGAAGCAAGTCTCTTGGATTATGGTACCCCGCAGGCAATGATTTCAGCCTTCAAGCATTCACAGATGCGGATCACGCCAGATGCAGATTAGATCGCAAAAGTACCTCAGGAGGATGTCAATATCTGGGTGGAAGACTCGTCAGCTGCTCATCTAGAAAACAAAGTTGTGTATCTCTGTCTACCGCAGAAGCTGAATACGTGGCCGCAGCCAGCTGTTGTTCACAAGTACTATGGATAAAGACACAACTTATGGACTACGGATACAGAATGCTGTGGATACCAATTTACTGTGACTCTGAAAGTGCTATAGCTATTTCACACAATCCAATTCAGCACTCCAAGACAAAGCATATTGAACTACGGTATCACTTCATCGAAGACCACATCCTGAAAGGTAACATTGAACTCATCTTTGTCCATACTCATGAAGAGATGGTTGATGTGTTCACAAAGGCACTTGACTCTACAAAACTCAACAGTTTCTTACAAATGTTAGGAATGATGAATCTGGACCCACAATTCGTTTTGAATTGATAGGTACCGCAGACCATCCTTGGTCTCTGTTGCGGTCCTAACTGAAGTTACTTATGATAGATGGTTTTGGTATATCTTGTGTACCGCAGTCTATGTACCGCAACCATATATCATATTTATCCTTCACTGGTCCTTATTGTTTGTTGTTACTAACTTCTTGTACAAGTACTCTCCTCAGTTCTTCTACTGCAGTCATACATCTGTCCATCCGCAATGACAAATGATCTATCCGCAATGACAAAGGATCCATCCGCAATGAAGTCTCAATCCGCAAGCACCTTGATAGTTTCTCAACTGTTTCATTAACCTTTGAATCACGGTATGCTATTTAATGATCCTTCATTAAATAAGAAAACATTAAATAAAAACATTCCTTGAGAAACTGTCCCATCTCTTTTTTGAATCACAGTGTGCCAGACCTATTTTAGGTATGATGACAAAAAGAACATTTTTCCATAAACAAATCCTTTAATCTGTCTTTTCCTCTTACCCAGCACGTCCAATCCGTTACAACTTCTCTTTGCACCACGGATTAAACCAACCCTCACCACACGATCACCAGACGTGATGTTGTGCGTCTGACATTTCATTAAATGAAAACCCTTTTTCGTAAATCTCAAAAATAATTTAAACCGTTTCATAATATGTGGCTGAGATTTCACCTCCCAAATCAAAAGAACCCCCCAAACGTTTTTTTTACCTTATCCTTTTTACCTAGGGTAAAATTAATTACAGTTCAAATTCATCCCTATAAAACCCTTTCTTCTTCCCCAAGAACAGTTTACGCTCTCTGAACTTTGAATCTTTTCTCCATTTTCGCACTCTGTTTCTGCACTTTTTCTCAAAACACTCAACAATGGTGAAATCAAGTGTCTCAAAGAAAATCTCCAAGGCTTCTGCCTCTACAAACCCAACTGGGTCCGACTCTGAAACAAGAAATCAAATGCCTTTAATTGCTTCAAGCAATTTTAGGGCCGTGTTCGAAGATCATTCATCCTACAATGCTCCGATCAAGCTGATGATCAAGTTCTTGAACAATCACCCCCTGTTTGGCCCCTTTGATGCATTCACAGACGTTGTCCCTCTTTCAACCTTGTTCAAATGTGCCTTTTCTGCTTACAGACCCCTCGAGAATCCTCAAGAAGTTCATCTGAACTTGGTGAACGATTCTTTGGTCATTCTGAACAAAGAAAAGTTCCTCAACGCCATTAATCTATTGGTTCATCCTTCAACCAAGGTGTTCACTCCAAGTATGGCAGACATTCTCTCAGCCCTCTCCCAAATGGGTTACCAGAAAAAGATCAAGGGAATTGGCGAATTCAAGAAGAATCAACTGCCTGCGGTGTGGCAATTTGTTTGCCACTTCGTCATCCGTAGTCTGTCAGGCCGCACCGGAGGCACTGACAATATGGGTCTTAAACTTTTGGAATTAGTTTGGAGTATTTTCACTGGCCATGACGTGAACTACGGTCAGATCTTGTGGGATGATTTTCTGCAATACATTCCCAAGGAGAGCCCAAGGGAGAACCCTACCGAACTTACATTTGCAAGGTTCTGGTCCCTCTGCATTTCAGACCTTCATGCGGATGTAGGAATCAGCATGGGCAATGACACCGATCTCTTCATCACCAAAGACATCAAAAGGTACAATCCCTCCAAATATCAATCTAACCTCGGTCCTATCAGACGTCTACCTGTTCATATTTTGACATCACTTGGACTTGAAACCCCTGATGTCACAGACCATATGGAGGCTACGGAAGGTATTAGCCCATACCTTTCTACCCCGCCTCTACAAACAACATCCGCACTCACCATTCATGTTAGTACCGCAGTCCCTTCTTCCACTACTCTCTCAAATCTTTCTCAAAGAAGAAAGAAATTAGCCTCAACCCATCAAGGCCCCCGCAATGTCTCCAAGAAACAAAGAAGCCCAAAGAAAGATGCTCCCAAACCAACCGAACCCTCACAGAAACGCAAAATCACCCAAACCGCACCCACAAATGATAGTGATTCTGAAGAGGATGCACAACCCATAGCTATCCTTAAGAAGAGAAAGACCAATCCCACTGGCCAAATGCGTGACCGGACTGATACCCCAGCCTCTCAAAAGGCTCCGGTAGTCCTTAGGGTGGCCGCAGACCCATTCAACACCACAATCGAATACCACTCAGACTCAGAAAGTGAGTCTGCTTCACCGCATCGTGGAGACTCCCCCCCAGTTCAATCCCAAGAGGATAACACTGGTTCTCGCCCTAAGGTCTCCAGGGCTTCCCGAATGCATTTCTTTTCTCCTGAGCAGTTGAACTCTATCCTCTTGAATATAACCCAAACACTACAAACACCTTCCCAACCGCAGGGCACTTCTTCCGCCCTTGCCGGAACTGAGCCGAGGCCAGACTTGACTACGGGTAAAGGAGACCGAGGAAGCTCAGGAAATCCTACTCTGCTTACATCTGTAACTGGTGGTTTAGGCACGGTGAGCACAAATGTGCAAGGATCCGTGAACCCGAAGGACACTTCGGTGCGATACCAAGGATTTGACGGAGAAGAATCAAATGACTCATGGTTACACTACACTCCGGTGTCTGAGTCAGATATCAAGAAGTATGCCGCTTTCCGTAGGGCATTCCAAGCAAGAAAAGATCAGCAAATCAAGCAACAGCAGCAAAAGGAACAGGAAATCCAATCTGTGGCTAAGTATTGGGCAGACGCAATTAATAATGCCAATACCGTAGCCACCATCCTGAAAGTCCAAGATTGGATGTTTGAGATGGCTGAAACGATCCGCAAGGCTCAGTCCACTCATGACAGTGCAGGTGCCTCCGAAGTCCCTCCAACTCCAACTGTTCAAGAATCACAAGAAGAAGGAACCGCAATCGAAGTCAGCTCAGCTCCCACATTCGGCTTCGATGACTTCGATATGAATGAGGTAAATCAACCCTCTCCCTCTGATGACGAATTAATGATGTTTGATGAAGAAGAAGAATCTAGTGGCTCTCACCATTTAACCTCTAAGCCCAAAGAGAAGAAGAAGAAGAAGAAGAAGAATGCGGTGACCAGAAAAGAATTTTTAAGTCTGCAAGCAAAGGTCGATCAGATTCTTGCTGCGGTCAAGCCAACTCAACCGCAACCAGAAGACATACCCGGACCGCAGTCCTTGATCGAAAGGATAGAACGATTGGAAACTCGTGAGAGATTGGCTGCTGAGCGCATCACCCTCAAGGTTGAAATGGGAATCCGGTCCCTGGACACCAGTCGCCAAGCTGATCACAAGCAATTCCTGGCTGCTGCGGAACGCCTCATCTCTGAGGTGACCGCAATCAAAAAGGACTTACAAACAGCCATTGCGGACCAGTCTACTCAATCCCAAAAGCTGATGGCCGAGACTCACACTGCATATGAGTCCACTATCTCAGTCCTTCAAGCTGCAATCAACCGACTGCAACGATCTTTATCATCCAACTTCCATGGTCCTGAAATTCTTTAACTCACTAAGGAAATTCACAGGCTACTCTTCAACACCACCATCCCCAACAATCAACAACTGGCGGATGCTCTTAAAGCCCAGTTCCAGGAAGTTTATGCCAAGGTGTTGGATAAGGTGTCTAAGTCCATAACTATTTCTGGTATGTACTTGACCCGACCCGGCATGGTCCATTTGGGTTGCATGGCATCATGCATTTGGATAGACTAAATGAGAGAAATAACACTTGTGGTTTATTAATATATTATAAGTTCTAATATATTAATAGTATTATTTAATTAGTATTGATCAAGAATTAATCTAGGATTAATTAAGTGATCAAAAGATGACTAATTAAATATATGGGTTGATCATGTAAATCATCCATAACTTGTATAGTGGGCTAAAAGGCTCCATGGATAATCAAGTTGGGTTAAACCCATTGAATGCTCCATGGAGGCTCCATGGGAGTTACAAACCCATGGGTCATGGAAATGAAGAGTCATGCCACATTAGGGTTTACATGGTGTAACCCTAGATGTGACACACTATATAAGCAACATGTTCTCCACCAAAATCGGCGGCACTAAGAAACAAGAGGGCTAGAGCCGATTTTGCAAGTGTAAGATTCTCTCAAAGTTTACTCCTTTGCATTTGGTGTTGTGTGAAGCATTTGAGGCATCACACTTGGGGTGCTAGGCTCACAAGGTTTCAAGGATCATAATCAACAACAAGGTAAGTTATTCTATCTTTCATTCAAGTTAAAAATGTTCCCCATGTATGCTAGATAGGAATATAACCTTGGAATTCAACTTTGCATGATTATAAGACAAACATAGATCCAAGGTTATTAGGGTTGCATGTACACTTAGGAAGTGTTAGAATGCTCAAAACCCATCAGTGGTATCAGAGCCTAGGTTTGTTTGTTGTTTTTTTTTGTGTGCAAACAGCTTGAAAAAAAATCGTTTTTCTGTTTTCTGCTCGTATGAAAGTTTGCACATTTGTTGCTGGAAATGGACTAGAAACATTACCCTAAACTGTTTTGATGTTTTAAAGCTTGTTTTAGATGGTGTAATGTTTATGCTAATCCATTTACAATGGCAATTATTAAAATTACAAGTTTTTTTTAAGTGTAATTTTTTATTCTTGAAAGTGTTCATATTCATGTTCTTGAACTTATGAAGATTAGATGATCATAGGAATTGTTTGTAACCTTCATGGTAGTTTAATTCATGATCATAATGTGTTTTAATGGAGTCCATAACTTGTCCTCAAGTTATGGAAAACCAAAAGTCTCACTTTAATTAAAGCCATTAAAAGAACACAAGAGTTATAAAAATGAAGAGTCTTCATTTTTATTACTCAATTAATTCATAAGTTATAAGAAATGAAAAGTTTTGGAAGTTTACAAAACTTGCCCTCAAGTTTTGGAACATGTAAAGTCTTGATTAAAACTTTAGTTCCAACCCTTAGAATTTTAAAAGTTAAAATTCAACCCTTATACTTTATAATATTATAAGTTACTAATATATATATATATATATATATATATATATATATATATATATATATATATATATATATATATATATATATATATAGATGTATAACAACAAGTCGTCTTACCGCTAGTACGCCTCATTTACGAAGCCGGTCTATAAGGGGGGTATAAGGTTGTTGCCTATAAAATAGCAACTTAATGGGTGTCCACTCTCACCCACCGCTTCCTTGATCGGTGGAGGGTCGTTAGCCGAACGGGTAAGACAAGGACTTATAAATTCTCATTAAAAGTATGATGAATATTATAAAGTAACTAAATGATTTTATTAAATTCCCAATCTTAGTTACTTTAGGAAAATGTGAATAAGAAATTACACTTTACACTTTGTTTAAGTCGTTGGTGGAGCGTGTGTGGTTAACCGGCACACTAACTTGGACTTAACAAGGTAGGTAAAGGGTGACTTAAGGTTTACCATAGCATCGGTGGAGCGTGTGTGGTTTACCGGCACATCGATTGAGTGATAAACCTTGAGGGTACCAAGTGATTTGCATGGTTACTTCACACCTCGTTTTGTGATCCTCGGTATCCCAGTCACAAAAATTGGAGGGCACACTCGAGATTGAAACATGCCTTTGAAAAGTTCATTGAATCTCAAAAGAATCTAGGAATTTCTAAGAACCAATTAAAAACCTAATATTTATATTTCGTTTTTCATGGTGGAAATTGGTGAATCGTCATCCACCTACCTTTCAAATATGTTATAGCTTGGATTACGTCATACCTCTTCTAAGTTATAATATATTGTGATTGGATCCTAGCCTTAATATTACATTTGAGTGTTTTATTAAGGACTCTCTTAATATCTAAACTAATCTTGTCCTCTTCTTTCAGATGTCTTCAAACAATGCTGCTTCTGGCTCTAATCCTAATGGCTCCTTTACCCTTATGAACTTGTGTGGGAAAGTCACTTTTGATGGATCCAACTTCAATGAATGGATCAGAAACATCAGGATGATTACCCGCTACGAGGACAAAGAATATGTCCTTGACAAGGAGCTTAAGGAGATTGATGAGACCACTGCAACTCCCCAGGAGATCGCTGACTTCCGGGCACATGAAAGGGATGCTACAAAAGTGGCACGCATCATGTTGGCCACCATGACAGCGGAACTCCAAAAGTCCTATGAGGACTTCTACCCTTTTGAAATGCACCAAGATCTGATGGAAAGATACCATCAAAGTGCACGACAAGAGAGGTATGAAATCATATGCTCTATCATAACAACCATGATGAAGGACGGGGAATCCGTCACGAGCCACATGCAGAAAATGCAAAGGTATGTGGATCGGTTGCTGAAGCTTAATGTGAACTTCCCTGAGGAGCTTGCAATAGATATCATTTTGCACTCCTTACCATCGTGTTATGATCAATTCCGCATGACATATCACATGAATAAGGAAGAGGTCACACTCAGCAAACTTCAGGGACTCCTCAAGACCGCAGAAACAGGTCTTAAGGGTAAGTCGGTTGTTAACACTCCTACTCCAAACTTCGCCCCGGTTTTGGCAATCGGGAAAGGTAGAGGGAAGAAGAGGAAGAGCTCTTCGAAGGGTACCAAGGCTAGGACCCTTGATGGCTCTTCTTCAAGTGGAACCAAGAAAGGTTTTGTCACTCCTTCTTCTTACCCTAAAGAGGCTGAATGCTTCTATTGCCATGAAAAGTCACATTGGAAGCGGAACTGCCCAAAGTACCAGCAAGATGTGAAGGATGGGAAAGTTAAACCCAACCACGCAGGTATTTACACTATCTTATCTAATAACTCACCCCATTCTAACTCTTGGGTCCTTGATACCGGTTGTGGTATTCATATCTGTTCTGATTTGCAGGGACTAAGAAGAAGTGAGAATGTGGAGCATGGAAGAATAAACTTAATCATGGGGAATAGGAAAGCTTTACCTGTCACCAAGATTGGAGTTTATACTTTATCGCTAAGTAGTGGGTTTAGTTTAGATTTGAATAAATGTTGTTATTCGCCAGAAATGGCAAGAAATATTATTTCCTTTCATGCATTGTATAAACAAGGTTTCACCTTTTCATTTGATAATGAAGTTGGTTCAATTAATGCTTTCTTTAATAATGTTCTTTATTTTAAAGCATTACCTTGTGATGGTCTGTATGAAACTGTATATGTGGTTGATAACTTAGGAAATAATGTATTGTGTATTGATTCTGTTAATGATAATAACTTGGATAAAGCATCATTATGGCATTGTCGTCTTGGACATATAAGCAAGAAACGCATAGGCCAACTCCAAAAGGATGGAGTATTGGAGTCATTTGACCTAAAGTCAGATGATAGTTGCGAATCATGCTTACTTGGAAAAATGACAGAGTCACCCTTCACAGGTTCTTGTGAGAGGGGTGAAGGCTTGTTGGATCTTATACACACGGATGTGTGTGGGCCCTTCAAACATGCCACAAGGGATGCTAATCGTTATTATTTGACTTTTACTGATGATTACAGTAGATATGGATATGTCTACTTAATCAAGCATAAGTCAGAGACTTTTGAGAGGTTTAAAGAGTTTAAACAGGAAGTCGAGAATCAATTGGGCAGGAACATTAAGATGCTTCGATCCGATCGAGGTGGTGAGTATCTTAGTTCAGAGTTCCTCGACTATCTTAGGGAGTGTGGGATTGTCTCACAATTGACACCTCCCAGGACACCGCAGTTGAATGGTGTAGCTGAGAGACGTAATCGAACCTTGTTGGATATGGTTCGTTCCATGATGAGTCGAGCTTCGCTACCAATCTCATTTTGGGGGTATGCCTTAGAGACTGCCGCCCATATCCTTAATCTAGTTCCCACAAAGAAAGTTGCCAAAACTCCTCATGAGATGTGGACTGGTAAAGTACCCAAACTAGACCACATTAAGATTTGGGGTTGCGAGGCTTTCGTGAGACGCAAGACTCATGATAAGCTCGAACCTCGAAGTGAGAGGTGTATTTTCATCGGCTACCCACAGAAATCCTTTGGTTACCTCTTCTACAGACCTAGTGAGAATGTGGTCTTTGTAGCTAGGAGGGCTTTCTTTCGAGAGAGAGAGTTCATAAGCCAAGGAGACAGTGGGAGGCAAGTTGACCTTGAAGAAATTCAAGAGTCAAGTGGTGAAGGAACTTCAAACCCTAGCACTCAACTTGAGGAGGAAACTCCTGTTGAGCCAATTGACAAGTCTGTACCTCTGAGGCGTTCCACAAGGGTTAGGAATGCACCTGAGCATTACTATGGATTCCATATTACTGCGGAAGGTGATACACTTATCAGTGATGAGACACTGATAGGTCTGGATGAACCTAACAGTTACGCGGAAGCCATGGCAGGCCCTGAGTCAGCCAAGTGGAAAGAGGCAATGGACAACGAGATACAGTCCATGTATGACAATCAAGTTTGGAACTTGGTTGAGAATGTACCAGGTCGTAAGACTATAGGGTGCAAATGGATCTTCAAGAAGAAGACCGACATGGATGGTAATGTACACACTTATAAGGCACGAATGGTTGCAAAGGGTTTCTCACAAACTCCGGGAGTTGATTATGATGAGACCTTTTCTCCAGTGGCCAAGATTAAGTCTATTAGGGTTCTGTTAGCCATAGCTGCATTTCATGACTATGAAATATGGCAAATGGATGTCAAAACCGCTTTCCTTAATGGAAAGTTGGCTGAGGATGTTTACATGATTCAGCCAGAGGGTTTTGTCAACACAGAGTACCCTAATAGAGTGTGTAAGCTTGAGAAATCCATTTATGGGTTAAAGCAAGCACCTCGCAGATGGAATCTTTGCTTTGATGAGAAAGTCAAGGAATTTGGCTTTTCTAGGAGTGAAGATGAATCTTGTGTATATGTCAAGGCTAGTGGGAGTATAGTTAGCTTTTTGGTATTGTATGTGGATGACATACTACTCATAGGAAATGACATCCCAACTCTGCAGGAAGTTAAGTCCTGGCTTGGGAAGTGTTTCTCTATGAAGGACCTAGGAGAAGCTGTCTATATTCTAGGGATAAGGATCTTGAGAGACCGGAGTAAAAGACTAATTGGACTTAGTCAGAGTACTTACTTGGATAAGGTGTTGAACAGATTCGGCATGCAGGACTCCAAGAAAGGAGAGTTACCCATCCAGAGTAACGCCAGATTGAGTAACACACAAAGCCTTTTCTTCGGCTATAGGATCGATCATGTATGCTATGACGTGTACTCGACCTGATGTAGCCTTTTCTTTGAGCATGGTTAGCAGGTATCAGGGGAACCCTGGCAAGGCACACTGGACTGCGGTAAAGAATATCCTCAAGTACCTACGGAGGACTAAGGACTGGGTCCTTACCCTCGGTGGGAGTGAAGACTTGAGAGTTGTAGGGTATAGTGATGCTAGCTTTCAGACTGACAGGGATAATTTCCGCTCTCAGTCAGGCTGGGTCTTTACCTTAAATGGAGGAGCGATTTCTTGGAAGAGTTCCAAGCAAGAGACAGTGGCTGATTCAACTTGCGAATCAGAGTATATAGCAGCTAGCGAGGCAACAAAGGAGGCGATATGGCTGAAGAACTTCATTGGAGACCTTGGATTTGTACCAGCTATTAAAGAGCCAATGGAAATTTTCTGTGATAGTGAAAGTGTAGTTGCCTTAGCCAAGGAACCAAGGGATCACGGGAGATCCAGACACATCGACAGAAAATACCATTTCATCAGACATCGAATAGAAGAAGGACTCCTCGTGGCAAAGAGGGTATCATCGGATGAGAATCCAGCAGATCCCCTCACGAAAGGACTGACTCGGGTTAAGCATCTCCAGCATGCTCAGAGCATAGGGCTGAAGGATGATATTAGATTTAGTAGTTAGATAACCTTGAAATTTGTAAAGTGTAATTGACATTAGATGATGAATAAAAGGTGTTTTATTTATGAGTAAAGTGTTGCTATCTCTTGTCGATCATTTACTATATTTCTTTTGCATGTTTTGACTTCCAAAATAATTATGTTTGGTATATCATATTATTCGAACCTCCACAGTCGGTCATATGTCGGAAGTAGGTATAAATCAAGACTGTCATGATTGGTTGCAGAGGTCTAAGTTGTTGGACATGGCTACAGCACTCATGAGTGCTCATAAGTTCTGAGCATTGGACTCAACCCACGCTCACTGGAATCACTTCATGGAATTTATCTCGAGTGATCGTGAGACGGTAATATCATATAAGTCTTCAAACCTAGATATATGATTTGTTACTTATGAGTTGGTTATGCATTGATTGTACGAAAACGCATTGGTAACTCGATGTTATAAAACGTGCTCTTGTGTATAATTCAATGAGTAGTAGAACAAACATATGAGTCGAAGTTTATCTGTTCCTTCTTGGATTAGAAGCTGATATCTGGGCCCCTCGATGATTTTGTTTTGACCTATGTACCGGGCCCGGTCAGAACTAAGTTGATGTGTTCAATTGAGTTTTATGTCAAACAAATCGGAAATCGGGAAACAAACTGCTGGACACAAAGTAAGACACTGTTCCATGTATTTGTCCGGCCGATATCTAGAACAGAGGATTATATGATCACTTATCTTAAATGGCATATCATCATCTTCTCAGTTCCGAGAGACCTTGAAAGAGCTACAATTGCCGATCGGTTCCTGAAGTATTGCAGTTATAGTTATTAGACTTATCCAAGTGGGAGACTGTTGGATAAGGTGTCTAAGTCCATAACTATTTCTGGTATGTACTTGACCCGACCCGGCATGGTCCATTTGGGTTGCATGGCACCATGCAATTGGATAAACTAAAATGAGAGAAATAACACTTATGGTTTATTAATATATTATAAGTTCTAATATATTAATAATATTATTTAATTAGTTTGATCAAGAATTAATTTAGAATTAATTAAGTGATCAAAAGATAACTAATTAAATATATGGGTAGATTATGTAAATCTTCCATATCTTATATAGTGGGCTAAGAGGCTCCATTGATTATCAATTTGGGTTCCACCCATAGGATGCTCCATGGGAGTTACAAACCCATGGGTCATGGAAATGAAGAGTCATGACACATTAGGGTTTACATGGTGTAACCCTAGATGTGTCAACACTATATAAGAAACCCATTCTCCACCAAAATTGGCTACAAATAAGAAACAAGAGGGCTAGAGCCGATTTTGCAAGTGTAAGATTCTCTCAAAGTTTACTCCTTTGCATTTGGTGTTGTGTGAAGCATTTGAGGCATCACACTTGGGGTGCTAGGCTCACAAGGTTTCAAGGATCATAATCAACAACAAGGTAAGTTATTCTATCTTTCATTCAAGTTAAAAATGTTCCCCATGTATGCTAGATAGGAATATAACCTTGGAATTCAACTTTGCATGATTATTAGACAAACATAGATCCAAGGTTATTAGGGTTGCATGTACACTTAGGAAGTGTTAGAATGCTCAAAACCCATCACAAGGTTGATGGTCTCAGACAATGGCTTGAGGAAGCTCCGGTGTTGCATTCCTCAAGAGGGAGAAGTGAGGAAGAAGACCATCACTCCAATCATTCCAAAAGCATCTCACACCAGCAAAGTCCCCCCATCATTACTAAAAGAGTTCCTTCACCGCAACCTTCACCGCAACCATCTCATCAGACTCCACCGCAAAAGGAGATCACTCCTGGGCGACCAGAGACTCCCCCTCACTTTAAGAATCTGGTGGATCACATGTCTTCTCCAAGATCAAATGACTCCCCTGCAACACAACAAAAGAAAAACGATTGGAAAGCAGCTAAACTTGCTGAGCTCATATGGAGAGAATACGGTTTCGACACTGTTATGGATGAATCCTTGATAAACTCTTGGATCAATCCCCACCACAGACTGCTGGATGACGACTACAAACCATATCTCACCTATGCTGAACCCCCCTCTGATGGCTACTGGGATGTTCCAATCTCCCCAAATGCTAAATACTTCACAGTATTTGAGCAGTTTGACCATAGCCTTCCAGACCACAAAAGACTGCCAATGGAATTCGAGAGACTTAACCGATTTTATGCAAAGCATGCCTCTCCCATTGAGAAGATCTGGTCTAACGATAGACCATCAGCAGTCAAAAACTACAAGCCCCGGAAGTTCATGAAGGCTGACTTCATCCAATACACTCTCACAAGAAGGAATCAGGACTATGTCCGCACCCAAGCTGACTTCCCCTGTATGAACCCAGAAGAAGTTTTTCTTATAGCAAAGGTGTTCCAAAACAAGTCGGAGAAGCATCCGAAGATGAATATAGCACTTGAGAAGGCAAGTATGTTTTTGAAGGAAACTGTCTGTGACTTTGCTAAAATCGACGCAGACATCTACCCCACAATTGCCAATAAGTTTGATCTACCACCACTTGATCCTGCACCGATGCCTACCGAAGGTTATCAAGAAAGATCCCTAGGTGCAACTAACTTCCCTGAACTCTGAGTCATTTTCAAAAGGAAGGCCGATAAAATCAAATACTTCATTCCTATGACTGCCATGAATCACCTCACAAGGAAGCAACTTGAAATCTGTCGAACCGTAGTTGAAAGATCAAAGCACACAACTGCCGAAGTCAAGTTCGAGATTTTAAGGAGGATCACTTGGTTGGAATATATCAGGAAGTTTTGGTGGATTCTGATCAAGTTTCTTAAACTTGATAGCTGAAGAAAAGTTAAAGAGGTCACTTAGGGGGAAATTGTTGAATCATGAAAAGTGACCCTCTTGAACTTCAGCTACCGCAGCCCACAAGCATCCGCAGTCAAGCTCCTATCAGCAGCCTCATCCGAAGTCATCTAGCCAACCGCAGTCTTCTTACTTTACTTAGTTTATCTATATTTTTGTAATACTCTCTATTGTCCGGTATGCCTTGCATGGCTACTCCTAGAGAGTGAATCAAATGTAATTCTTTGAGTCTCTATAAATAGTGCTCATTCTCACTTATTCAAAAAAAAAAAACTATGAAGCTATCTTTTCTATCTCTCTATCTGATTACGCATCTCTTCTTAGTCTCAAACCTTACTAGAATATAATTGATTACAATCTCTCTTCGGAGCAAGTCTCTTGTGACTTAATCACTAAGTTTGATCTCACTCATTAACTTGGCATGAATGCATTCCTTGTTATGAATCAACTTATGTGTATACTTGATATAACAATTGTTGTCATTTCCAATTTTTACTTTTCCACAACTAACTCTCTAACTATCTAACTCTAACTTATTAATATTATTGTTGAGCTTTTAGATCCTTCGAGATCAACTATTCCGCAACTATACTTGTTCTAACGTTTGTTCAAGTGTGTCTCAAAAGTTTTTCTCTCAACTGTTTGGATTAGGTCTTGTATTCTGAACGTTGTAACTTCTTCATACAATCTCATATTTTAACGATCTTTATATCCACACGTTCGTATTTGAGTCTACTACAACTTTCGTTAAGATTACTCTCGTTAAAGAGTAATATATTTTTACTTACAATTTTATAAAAAAAAATATTCATAAATTCACAAAGAACGCATGGATATAAATGTTTTTTTTTATAAAAAGGTAATATATTTTTACTTACGATCTTTATGTCCATGCGTTCTTTATGAATGTATGTATGAAAGTTTTTTTTTATAAAATCGTAAGTGAAAATATATTACTTTTTAACGGGAGTAAACTTAAAGAAATTACGACGCCCTGAACACAAAATCTAAGTCAAACCATAAGACCTAAGAAACCAAACAGTGGAGGCCGCGAAGGACATAAGCATCAACAACCCAAACACATCATTAATGATTGTCTCACGTAGGATGACGTGAGAAAAACCTAAAGAAATCAGTCATAAGTACTGAATGTGAACAAAAACAACAATGACTTATTTCGCAACAAAAAAATATCAAATACTAAATGTGTAAAAAATTATTAAGGACTAAATGTGTACAAAGTGAGAAAATATATTACCCTTTTAAATCATTTTATCGGCTTACCTGGAGTAACTGATCGTAAGGACTGAATGTGTATAATTTAACAAGTTGAAGGATTAAATTGATGGGTTTTAGGTAAAACGAATAAACCAGAAAACAATTCCTAAGTTCACATGCAACCTACTTTGGATCTATGTTTTAACTATTGAACATACAACTTTGAATTGCAAAAACAAGAACCCTAGAGGAGAAAGGCTATTTTCGAAAATAACTAACTAGGGTTTAAGAGTTACATACCTTTCAATTGTTATAGCAAACAATTGATAATCCTCTTGATCTTGATCTTGATCTTCTTGGAAGCTTAGCAACACAAATGTAATGCCTCTAAGGGAATCACACCCAAGAACTAGCAAGAAGGAAACTAGAAGGAGAGAGGGTAGAGAGAGTATGCAATTTCAGCCCTAGGGTTTCTTCAAAGAAGGAGTGACCGATTTTGAGAGCTGGGAGGCTCCTTATATAGCTGAGGGATCTAGGGTTTAGGGAAAACCCTAATGCTCCTTTGCTTAGGGCCTAAGCAAACCCAAGGGGCTTATGCAAAGCCCCCTTGGACGAAATCCTTAGGGTTTCCCCTATAGATTTCGTCCACCTCCTTCCAAGGAGGTTCTGGAGCCTTCCACTCAACTATCTGATAATTGCAAACTAGTCCCTGCACTTTATAATTAATACTTTTAACCCCAAAATTAATTCTGATTAATTTCTGGCTAACTATTAATTAAACATAATTATTTCTAATTAATATATTAATCTTTTAACATATTAATAAATCATTTATATTAATTTATTAATCTTATAAATTAATATCTCTCCTTTCATAATTTCCTTGTCCAGTTGCTAGGTTGAGGGCAACCCAAAAGGACTGTGCTGCTATCAATTCAAGTACATACCAATTATAGTTATGGGCTTAGACACCTAATCCAATAGTCTCCCACTTGGATAAGTCTGTAACTATAATTGCTAGTATACCTTCTAAATTTGACCAGCAAATTGTAGCTTCCAAAAGCTGCTGCCGAACTCTGACCCAGTCAGTTACATGTCCTAAGATAAGTGATCATATAATCCTTCGTTCTGTAAGATATCCCCAGAAATAAGACATGGAATGAAATCAATCTCTTTGTCCAGAATCTATGTTTCCCGATTTCTGATTTGTGATGATGTAGGACTTCTAATTGAACACATCAATTTAGTCCTGGCTGGGCCCAGCACATAAGTCAACACCAAATCATCGAGGGGCCCACAGATATCGCTTTTCCGGTTAGGGCAAAAGGAACGAATAAACGTTGACTCATATGCTTGTATCTTTTACTTATCAAATTATACATGACAATACGTTTTATAACACCAATTTACTGATGCGTTTTCGTATCACCAATGCATGACCGACTTGTAAATTACAACTCATATTTCTCCGCTTCAAGATTATAAGATATTATCGTCTCAGTATTACTCGTGATGAATTCCATGAAGTGATACTCTGAGCGAGGGTTTATCCAATACTCAAATCTTAATTTATGAGTACTCATGAACATTGCAGCAATTCTATTGCCATGTCTATCCTTAGACAATCTACAATCCAGTTCATGACAGTCTTAATTCACTACTTACTTCCAAAAGTACGAGCGACTGTGGAGTTTGAATAATCTTATTATTCGGAAGTAAAACATGCAAATTATGAAACACAAGAATAACCGATCGACAAAAGGTAGTAACTAAACTTATAAATAATATTTTATTATGTAATCACCAAAAGTCAATTACATTTACTTTGTTACAAGTTTCAGAACAAAACTAATCTAACTACTAAAACTAATATCATCTTTCAGTCCTATGCTCCGAGCATGTTGAATATGCTTAGCCCTACTCAGACCCTTTGTGAGGGGGTCTGCTGGGTTATCTTTAGATGACACCCTCTTTACTACAAGATGGCCTTCTTCTACTCTATGTCTGATAAAATGGTACTTTCTGTCGATATGTCTGGTTTTACCATGATCTCTTGGTTCCTTTGTCAAGGCAACCGCTCCTTCATTATCGCAGAACAGTTCCATAGGCTCCTGGATGGTTGGAACAACTCCGAGATCTCCGATGAAGTTCCTCAACCAAGCTGCTTCTTTCGACGCTTCACTCGCTGCTATGTACTCTGATTCACAAGTAGAATCAGCCACCGTATCTTGCTTGGAACTTTTCCAAGTAACTGCTCCTCCATTCAATAAAAATACCCAGCCTGATTGAGAACGGAAGTTATCTCTATCCGTTTGAAAGCTGGCATCATTGTAACCATCTACTTTCAAAGTATCACTGCCACCAAGCACAAGGACCCAGTCCTTTGTCCTTCGCAAATACTTGAGTATATTCTTAACGGCTATCCAATGAGCTCTACCCGGGTTTCCCTGATAGTGACTGACCATGCTCAAAGCAAATGCCACATCAGGGCGAGTACATGTCATAGCGTACATGATCGATCCGACAGCGGAAGCATAAGGTACACGACTCATGTCATCTATTTCAACATCTGTACTCGGGCATTGAGTCTTACTTAATTTGGTATTGCTCTGGATAGGTAGCTCTCCCTTCTTGGAATTTTCCATACTAAACCTCTTTAGTACGTTATCCAAGTATGTGTTCTGACTAAGTCCAATTAGTCTCTTCTTTCTATCTCTCAATATTCTAATCCCAAGAATATAGGCAGCTTCTCCAAGGTCTTTCATGGCAAAACACTTTCCAAGCCAAGACTTAACATCTCTCAAGGTTGGAACGTCGTTACCAATGAGTAATATGTCATCGACATATAACACTAGAAAAGTTACTATACTCCCACTAGCCTTGATATATACACAAAACTCATCTTCACTTCTAGAAAAACCAAACTCTTTGACTTTCTCATGGAAGCAAAGATTCCAGCTGCGAGATGCTTGTTTCAATCCATAAATGGATTTCTCAAGCTTGCACACTCTATTGGGAAACTTTGCATCAACAAAACCCTCTGGCTGATTCATGTAAACATCCTCAGCCAACTTCCCGTTAAGGAAAGCAGTCTTGACATCCATCTGCCAGATTTCATAGTCATGAAAGGCAGCTATGGCGAGCAATATCCTAATAGATTTAATCTTAGCTACTGGCGAGAAGGTCTCATCATAGTCAACCCCTGGGGTTTGAGTGAAACCTTTTGCAACCAGTCGAGCCTTGAATGTGTGCACATTTCCATCCATGTCTGTCTTCTTCTTGAAGATCCATTTGCACCCAACTGTCTTACGACCTGGTGCACTATCAACCAAATTCCAAACTTGGTTGTCATACATGGACTTAATCTCGCTGTCCATTGCCTCTTTCCACTTGGAAGCCTCTGGGCCTGCCATTGCTTCCTTATAAGTGACTGGTTCATCTAAATTTACCAGTGTCCTATCACTTATGAATGTGTCACCTTCTTAAGTAATATGAAAACCATACAACTCAGGTGGCACACTCACCCTAGTGGACCTTCGAAGAGGTAATGAGTTATCAACTGGTTCAACAAGAACTGTTTCCTCTGGTTGAGTGCTAGTGTCATCTAAGGTTCCTTCATTGGCTAACTCTTGAATTTCTTCAAGTTCAATGGTGCTCCCACTGTCCTCTTTGAATATGAGCTCTCCTTCTAGAAAGACTCCTCTTCGTGCTATAAAGACCATGTTTTCACTAGGTCTGTAGAACAAATATCCAAAAGACTGCTTTGGGTAACCAATGAAAACACATTTCTCACTTCTAGCTGCTAGCTTGTCGTGAGTCTCTCGTCTTACGAAAGCTTCACAACCCCAGACTTTAATATGTGCTAACGAGGGAACTTTCCCCGTCCACATTTCGTGAGGTGTTTTGGCAACCTTCTTTGTAGGGACAAGATTGAGGATGTGGGTGGCTGTCTCTAAGGCATACCCCCAGAAGTGAATAGGAAGCGAAGCACGACTCATCATAGAACGAACCATGTCTAACAAGGTTCGATTACGCCTCTCAGCTACACCATTTAACTGTGGTTTCCTAGGAGGAGTTAATTGTGAGACTATCCCACATTCTTTTAGATAGTCGTTGAACTCGATACTAAGATACTCCCCGCCTCTATCGGATCTAAGTATCTTTATCTTCCTGCCCAATTGATTTTCGACCTCATGCTTAAACTCTTTGAACTTTTCAAAGGTTTCTGACTTATGTTTGATTAAGTAGATATAACCATATCTTCTATAATCGTCAGTGAAAGTCACATAGAATCGATTAGCATCCCTTGTAGTTTATCTGAAGGGCCCACACACATCTGTGTGTATGAGATCCAACAGACCTTCACCTCTTTCACAAGACCCTGTGAATGGTGATTTTGTCATCTTTCCCAAAAGACAAGATTCACACATATCATCTGATTTTAGGTCAAATGATTCCAACACTCCATCCTTTTGGAGTTGGGCTATGCGTTTCTTGTTAATGTGTCCAAGACGACAATGCCACAAGCATGCCTTGTCTACACTATTAGACAAGTCAATATTAAATACACTATTTCCTAAGCTATCAACACAAGTCACTGTTTCATACACACCATCACAAGGCAAAGCTTCAAACACAAAAACACCATTCTTATAAACAGAAATTGAACCATTCAAATCATTAAAAGAATATTTAAAACCTTGTCTGAACAATGCATGAAATGAAATAATGTTTCTCGTCATCTCAGACGAATAGCAACAATTTAATAAATCTAATCTAACATCATTACTAAGCAAAAGTTGATAAACTCCGATCTTGGTCACTGGTGAAGACTTTTTGTTTCCCATGATCAAGTTTATCCTTCCTCGCTCTATCTCCTCACTTTCCTTTAGCCCCTGCAAATCAGAACAGATGTGAAAACCACATCCTGTATCAAGGACCCATGAACGAGAAGATAATGAGTTATTAGAAGAAATAGTGTAAATACCTGCCGAAGATGGCTTTACTTTGCCATCTTTGATATCTTGCAGATATTGTGGGCAAGATCTCTTCCAATGCCCCTTTTGATTGCAATAAAAGCAAACGGCCTCTTTTGGATCAGAAACATGGGGAGTGGTAGCATTAGGCTTAGCCTTTGGGCCATTACTACATGACCCAGCTTGAGCCTTGGTCTTCCAGTTTTGCTTAGGAGGACCTTTCCTCTTTTTCCCCTTTCCATGTCTAATAGCCAAGACAGGGGCACTTGTAGGTGTGGAGGCTATACTTTTACCCTTCATCCCTGCTTCAGCTATCCGCAACAAGTTGTGCAATTGGGCCAGAGTCTGCTCAGTGTTGTTCAAATGGTAAGTTAGAATAAACTGACCATAACAATCAGGTAGTGAGTTCAAGACCATATCAATGGCCAATTCCTCATCAAAGTGAATGTTGAGCTTGACCAAACGCTCTATGTAGCGTTGCATTCTTTGCACATGAGACACAACCGACTCCCCTTCTTTCATCTTGCAAGCCATGAGTGACTTGACTACTTCAAACTTTTCTTGACGAGCTCGCTTATGGTACTTTTCCATAAGGTCCTTGTTCATCTCAAAAGGCCAGTAGTCCTCATAGTACCTCTGCAGTTCTGGGGACATGGTTGCCACCATGATGCATGCCACTTTGGTAGCATCATCGTAATGTTTCTTGTAGGCAGCATATTCTTCAGGAGTAGCTTTTGACTCATCAAGTTCTTTGAGCTCCTTTTCAAGGACATATTCTTTGTCCTCAAATCGAAGCGCCATCTTGATGTTTCGCATCCAATCGTTATAGTTAGAGCCATCCATAACGACTTTGGAGCAAATGTTGAGCAAAGAGAAGTTGTGGTTGGAGGAGGATGAAGCAGAAGTGTTTCCAGGAGTAGACATCTGAAAAGAAAGAAAGTTTTAGTTAGATTTCAAGATACCTCAATATAATAACCCAAAGATATAATATCAAGGTTAGGATCCAACTATAAAGATTCACAACTTAGAAATGGGATGCCGAGATCCAAGTGTAAATTTCATAAAGGTAGGTGAATGACGATTCACCAATTCCACCATTAGACGAGATAAACGAGGTGAAATTCCTAATTCTTTTGAGATACATTGAAACTATTCAATGGCATGTTTTAATCTCAGATTATGCTCTTCTATTTGTGACTGGGATGCCGAGGATCACAAACAAGATGTGAATAACCATGCAAATGTGCTTGGTAACCTCATTGTCTTTATCATTAACTATTGATGTGCTGGTAAACCACACACGCTCCATCAAAATGACAATTATGAGATACCCATTACTACTCTTTATCAGTACCTTTTAGTGTGCTGGTTAACCACACACGCTCCACTAACGACTAATAAAGCATAATGTGCAATTTCATGGATTAGCATACTTTTCACATTTTTCCTAAAGTAACTAGAGTTGGGATTTTGAAAAATAATGTTCTAGTACTTTCTTTAATAACATTATACTTTTAATGAGAAGTAGTTGTCTTATCAAACCCGTTCTGCTAACGACCCTCCACTAATCAAGAAAGCGGTGGGTGAGAGTGGACACCCATTCAACTACCATTTTATAGGCAGTTTCCTTATACTCCCCTTATAGACTAGCTTCGTGAATGAGGCATACTAGCGATTTGACTGACCATATTCTTATACATATATAATATTTAACTTTTAATTATAATACTTATATAAGGTGTGTTTTAAACCTTTTAAAACTTTAAGGTTTATATAAATTTCGAAATTTAAACTATTAATTTAAATTTAAATAAACCAAATAACTAGATTTAATATTTATCTATTAATTAACTTTTAATTAATTTATTAAATCTTGTAAGGATTATCTAATTAAATTAAACAATTAATTTAATCGTAATCCATATCCCTTCTAGATTTCGAAAATATGGGGATAAGATAATTTCCTTATTTATCTCAATTATCCAATAAGGCAACTATTATCCAAAACAAGGAAACCCTAAAAAAGGCTAGCATATTTCGAAATTTAAGGGGAGGAGGCTAGGGTTTCCAAAACCCTAACCCTAATTTCGATTAGGGTTCTTGGAGGCTAGGGTTTTCGAAAACCCTTTGATCCAAAACCCTAAAATCGAAAATTTTGGCCTTTAGGGTTTAATGGCTATAAACCCTAATTTGCAATTCAACAATTATAGCAATTCAATTTAAAACAACCAATGACTCTGATACCACTGATGGGTTTTAGGTAAAACAAATAAACCAGAAAACAATTCATAAGTTCACATGCAACCTACTTTGGATCTATGTTTTAACTATTGACCATACAACTTTGAATTGCAAAAACAAGAACCCTAGAGGAGAAAGGCTATTTTCGAAAATAACTAACTAGGGTTTAAGAGTTACATACCTTTCAATTGTTATAGCAAACAATTAATAATCCTCTTGATCTTGATCTTGATCTTCTTGGAAGCTTAGCACCACAAATGTAATGCCTCTAATGGAATCACACCCAAGAACTAGCAATAAGGAAACTAGAAGGAGAGAGGCTAGAGAGAGTATGCAATTTCAGCCCTAGGGTTTCTTCAAAGAAGGAGTGACCGATTTTGAGAGCTGGGAGGCTCCTTATATAGCTGAGGGATCTAGGGTTTAGGGAAAACCCTAATGCTCCTTTGCTTAGGGCCTAAGCAAACCCAAGGGCCTTATCCAAAGCCCCCTTGGACGAAATCCTTAGGGTTTCCCCTATAGATTTCGTCCACCTCCTTCCAAGGAGGTTCTGGAGCCTTCCACTCAACTATCTGATAATTGCAAACTAGTCCCTGCACTTTATAATTAATACTTTTAACCCCAAAATTAATTCTGATTAATTTCTGGCTAACTATTAATTAAACATATTGATTTCTAATTAATATATTAATCTTTTAACATATTAATAAATCATTTATATTAATTTATTAATCTTATAAATTAATATCTCTCCTTTCATAATTTCCTTGTCCAGATGCTAGGTTGAGGGCAACTCAAAAGGACTGTGCTGCTATCAATTCAAGTACATACCAATTATAGTTATGGGCTTAGACACCTAATCCAACATAAATATGGATGAAAAAAAAACTTAGTGACCAAATATGTACAAATCGAAAAATATATTACCCTTTTAATTCATTATCTCTATTAGAAACAGTTAAATGTTAATTACGTTAGTAATTCATTGGAAATATAGTATGTCTGTTATCCGATAGAAATAGTCAACCCTACTTTCTTGAAAATGCGTTAACAATATAATTACGTCGAAATATTAACGAACACTCAGTCGGCAATCCACCAATTCTGATTTTCTTATGAATTAAAGCCTATCATTTTTTTTGTCAGAAATCACTTGGCAAATGCCTTTCTGTTGAATTATCGATGATTACAAGAGTCGGAAAATGACATTTTTTTCTCTCTCTCTCTCTCTCTCTATATATATATATATATATATATATATATATATATATATATATATATATATATAGGAAAGGGTTATTTGGAAAACAAAAAAACCCTGAAAAAACCCCAAAAATCATATATATATATATATATATATATATATATATATATATATATATATATATATATATATATATATATATATATATATATATAAAGAGAGAGAGAGAGAGAGTAATTAGACCATAAAGGGTAGTGGCATGGTTGATAGTCTTATTTATATGCCACATCAGCACCATCTTAATATCACACATTAGTAATGGTAACCATGACAATCATTATTTACCTTTTTAAATTATTTTTAAATTTTAATTTAAAAATAAATTTAAAACTCTATTGACTATAACCAGAAATACATAACATGCAATTAAAGACATAACACTTAAAAAAAATACATAAAATGAAATACAAAACTAAAAACCTAAAAAAAACATCTATAAATTTTTTAACCAAAAAAAAATAATAGTTTTATTTTTTTTATTTTAACTTTTACTGGCAAAGCTACTTCACGTTCCTCCCTGGTAAGTGACTTTTATCTTATATTAAAATCTTCATGTTACTAGCTTTTTGTTTCCTAAACTCTTTTTTATTAGAGAGATAGATGAAACATTTTTAGTTGTGGTAAATTCGGATGAATAATGGTGTTATTTATAATATAAAAAAGTTGTATTTTGAAAGCAATAAACGGTCAAATGGTTTAAATAAGAGAGAGATAGAAATTTGATGTAGAAACAAGAAAGAAATAGAGGATATGGTTGGGGGTGCCGAGCTTAGCTCTTTCCATGGACGAGGGGCAGTGTACGTCACGTCCACTGTGGCATGTCACACCTCATGTTGGTGATTTTAGCGTTATCAATATACTTTAGTGTAGTTATTATCAATACTCATCGAGACTGGAGGTACGGGGTGCACACTCATAGTGATAAATTTGAATTCACGAATACGAGGGTCCGGGACAACGCCCCTAGGTACAATTTTCCAAGGGCAGTGCCCCTTGCGGGGTCTAAGGGGCACACCCTTACCACTAGATTGTTAATTTTCTTAGCTGCAATTCACAGTTTAGTCATTCATCAAATAGATGTTAAAACTGTTGGATTAATGTCTAAGTCCATAATTATAATTGGTAAGACTTGACCCGACCCGGCATGGTCCATTTGGGTTGCATGGCATCATGCATTTGGATAGACTATAATGAGAGAAATATCACTTAAGGTTTGTTAATATATTATAAGTTATAATATATTAATAAGATTATTTAATTAGTATTGATCAAGAATTAATCTAGAATTAATTAAGTGATCAAAAGAAGACTAGTTAAATATATGGGTTGATTGTGTAAATCACCCATACTTGTATAGTGGGCTAATGCTCCATGGATTGTCAAGTTGGGCTAAAACCCATAAGATGCTCCATGGATGCTCCATGGTATATTTGAACCCATGGATCCAAGGAAATGGAAAGCCATGACAATTAGGGTTTACCCTAATTGTCACTAACTATATAAGCATCTTATTGTTGACAAAATCGGCCACTAGAGTATGAATGATAAGGGCTAGCCGATTTGCATGAAGTGTGTATGTTCTCTCAAGTTATTCCAAGTGTACTTGGTGTTGTGTGAACCATTTGAGGTGTCACACTTGGGGCACTAGGCACTCAAGCTTCATGAAGCCATTCTACATCAAAGAGGTATGTATTCTAACTTGTTATATTTCATATGAATCAAAGTTTTGTATGTGAGTTAGTATAATACCTTGGATATTCATATTTGCATGTATAATAGAGAAAACATAGATCCAAGGTATTTAGGGTTGCATGTACACTTAGGAGTGTTAGAATGCTCAAAACCCAACATTGGTATCAGAGACTAGGCTTGTTTTCTTGTTATACTTGCAAAATTTGCTTAAAAATCGAAGTTTTTTGATGTCTGAACAGCAGACTCGCCGAGTCCATAAAGGGACTCGACAAGTCCATGCCTTAAAAGTGTTCAAAACGATCCAACTCGCCGACTTGGTTCATGCACTCGACGAGTTGGACCCCATGACAGCATATTTTTGAGTTTTTTGGGTGGAATTGGACTAGGAACATTACCCTAAGCTGTTTTTGACCTTATAAACTTGTTTTTGATGTGGTAATGTTCATGCTAATCCAATTTCAAAGATAATTGTCAATAGATTCATGTTTTGTATTAGTTTAAGTGTTATGCTAATTACATGAAAAAGTTTGATTCCAATTATCTTGTTCATATGAGTTGCTTAGATTAATAGAAAAGGTTGGTTGATTATGTGTCTTTGATACATTTTAATCTAAGAGTGAATTCTAAAATGTGTTTGTGTAACTTGTCCTCAAGTTACATGAAAAGTCACATTAAAGTTTCTTAAAACTCATAAAAGTTGGCAATGGTTACAAAATGAAGAGTCTTGTCCTCATTAAATGGTTTTATGACTCCATAACATGTCCTCAAGTTATGGAGGTTCAAGAGTCACTTCATTAAATAATAAAAATGTGTAACCTTAATTAGTTCCACAAGTTACAAAAGAAGAAGAGTTACATTCTTTAATAGTTTAAAGTCTTCCATAACTTGTCCTCAAGTTATGGAACTTGAAGAGTTTTTTTTTTAATTAAAACTACTTTAAACACATAAGTTATGGAATTAAATGGTTTTGAATATTTTCAAAACTTGCCCTCAAGTTTTGGAATTTGCAAAGTTTCTCTCATGAATACTTTAATTCCAAGTTAATCCCTTAGAATTTTAAAAGTTACAATTCAACCCTTATACTTTATAATATTATAAGTTAATAATATATATATGTGTATAAGAGCAAGTCAGTCTTACCATTATTAGGCCTCATTCACGAAGCCGGTCTATAAGGGGGCTATAAGGTTGTTGCCTATAAAATGGCAGCTTAATGGGTGTCCACTCTCACCCACCGCTTCCTTGACTGGTGGAGGGTCGTTAGCCGAACAGGTAAGACAAGGACTATAATTCTCCCTTCATTAAAAGTATTAATGATAAATACTAAGTAACTAAACACTTAAAATTCCCAATCTTAGTTACTTAGGAAAATGTGAATAAGGTGCTAATCCATGAAATTACACTTTGCACTTTGTATAAACCGTTAGTGGAGCGTGTGTGGTTAACCGGCACACTAACCTGGATTTAACAAGGTAGGCAAAGGGTAACTTAATATTTATCATAGTATCGGTGGAGCTCGTGTGGTTAACCGGCACATCGATTGAGGGGTAAATATTGAGGGTACCAAGTATATTTGCATGGTTACTTCACACCTTGTTTTGTGATCCTCGGCATCCCAATCACAAAACCTGAAGGGCACACTCGAGATTGAAACATGCCATTGAAAAGTTCAATGAATCTCAAAAGATCTAGGAGTTTCAAATCCAATTAAAACTTAATTATATTTCATTTTTCATGGTGGAAATTGGTAAATCGTCATTTACCTACCTTCAACTATTTTATAACTCGGATTACGGCATCCCTCTTCCAGTTATAAATAGCTTCTTGGATCCTAACCTTAATATTTCATATTGGGTGTTATATTAAGGACTTTAATCAACTATCTTGAATATCTCCCAAAAGATGTCTAGCTCAGACATCTATGATCTTCCCAAATCTCTTGGAACTTTACTTCACCATTTTTTTTTCTTGCAAAAATCTCTTGGAACTTTACATCCTCCACCTCCTCCAATTATTCTCCCTAACCCACAAGTTCAAGGTCACTCAAGCCCTAATGGCAAGCAAGGTCTATGTGTGATCGCATCTTGGAGATGAAGTCACATATTGACAAGCCGGGAGAGTTGGGTGTCAAAGTCTTAAGAAAGTTGGATGCTCAATCACTTTCTAAGTCACATAGTAAGTTCCTTATGGACTAACATGTAAAGGACTATGACATGACCCATAATGATCTTATCTATTTTCTTTGGGATGCTTAATCAGCAATGATTTGGAGCACTGGCAGAGTAAATCTGATTAGTAGATCAACTTCCCAAAACCTTCAATGGACATTGACAATGGTAACATTGGATACCCAGAAAAAGCATTCTCTTCCCAATGGAAAGGGATTGGCCATAGTCAACCCGGTTGACCAAATGGTAAAGAGAAAGTCTAAGTCTGAGATAGTCCAATTACCAAAGAGTCCATATGTTTATCTTGCCAAAGGAAGGGGCATTGATTGGGAAGCTGCCTATTTACCTGAAAGATCATAAGGTTGATCAAGTCAAGAAGTTTGACTCTACTTTAGGTAAAAGTCCACTATCTAACTCTGTTAAGTTTATATTATGAGATTCTCATTACATGATGTGACTGGGTCACATGTTGATGCTTTAAGAATCAAAGAAAAGTGAAGAAACTTAAAAGAAGTACATGCTGATTCTGATCACGAAGATGGATTTCGATCGCATGGTTTGGTGATCAGAAATTTTGAAGCTGTTACTTAGGAGTTATGATATATTGCTTAGGAATAGATAACAACAAGTTTTTCATATGCATTTGCACTGTAAGGATAAGTTTTTTCCGCAAAGTTTTGAAATAAAATAAAAGGTTTTAATTTTATATTTATTTTAAATATCCTTATAAGTGGCATTTGTGAAAAATGGTTGTTTATATGATTCCATTGATAGCAATATTTGGAAAAAAAATGGACTTGATTCTTTCGTTTGTGGTAGTGTCATAATTTACCAAATAAGAAAAGATTCTCATTCCCAAGGCTTCAGTTGGATAGAAACTTGGAATCATGCAAGTTGAATAGTATGATGAATGAGAAATTTCAAGCTTTGGAAAATTAAGACTAATTCCTTGTTCACATGTATATGTGAGTCAAGTAAAGGACTAAAGGGATCGAGTACACATTCTTGTGCACTGGTCAAGTCCACCACAAAGATCGATAAGACTATTCGTCATGATTTACTAAAGTTTAGTAAATATGGTTATACTTATAAGTTTAAGTATAATTCTGAAGCATTGGAAAAGTCTCGATGTATGGTAGAACGAATGAGAAGAATCAAATTAGGCAGAAAGATTAAAGTTTTTCAAATATGAAAAGATGGGAGAGTACTTTAGTATCATGTTTTTTGATCATCTTAATGATTAAAGAACCACATCACAATTGGTCTTCTAAGGACATCTTAGTGCATTCTTATGACTAAGAAGAGGAGTCATGAATTGTTGAAATGGTTAAATCAAGAAGATGAGTCATACTTCGTTTCAAAACAAGTCTTAGAGTCATACTCCAAGACTATAAGTTGAGTGACATATCTTAAAGAAAGGTTTATAACACTTGTCAAATGTAAGAGTAAAAGTGTCCTACTCTTGTACATTTGAAGTTGGTAAGTTGTGATGTTTTGGATTAAACAAAGACCAACTAAGGCCAATTGTGTGAAGTGTTTGTCTTGATAAAGAATCCGCACTATCCCTTGAATATTTAACAAGAGAGTCTTATATGTCAAGAGGACAGTGGGAGTCTTAAAGGTCTTGAAAGTCTCAGGAACTAATCAAGAATAAAACCTGAGGTTCTTCACTAGCACACGACTTGAGGTTTATAACCTATCGTGTTGACATATTTCTATTTCTATGCCCATTCCAGTTAAATTTGGCTTTGCATATGAGTTCTTAGAGTTTTCAGTTGATTGCATAACAACTTGGAAGCAATGGCAGGCCCTTGAGCTGCCAGGGGGTAAGAAATTAAGATTGAGTTCAGTCATATGTGTTTGGATTTGTCATTATCCTTGTCTTGTGACTATGGTTTTGACGATTCACATCGATAAGAACACATACACCATAAAATCTAAGGGTCATAAGGTTTCTCTCCGATTCATGAAAATGATGGTGAGGAAACACTTCCACCAAGTAGATTTGAAGCAGATGGCAAAAGGTCTAAACAATTGAGACTATGATTACGGCATCCCTTTTCATAGTTCTGAAATTGTTTAGACACACATGCATGCTATCTAAGGAAAGGTGAATGATTTTGATAAAGTCTTATCAAGGCAATCTCGTCTCAGAAATCTGAACTTTGGTAAGAAAGTCATTAAAGTATTGACTTCTAGAAGTCCAGCTGATTTCTGACTACGTGTCAAAGCTAGTGGGAGCATAAGTGTTATGCTAATAATCATCATGTTAGTGGGAGCATGATAATTATTGTTAGTGTTGCAAGTTAGCAATGTTAATTATAGAAAACAAAAGTTTGAATTCGTGAGGCTGCAGGGGTTGAAAGAGTTGTTTTGCTATAATTAAGGGAGAGGATATACTTCATTTCAGTTCTAAAGGCATAGATTGAGACCTTAATCATCTTTAGTCAAGAATATATATATGAATTTCATGTTGGATTGGTTCAACTTAAGGAAATTCTATATATTGCGTTCTCAAAATTCGATTATGATTACGACATCCCTCTTCATAGTCAAATTTTGAAAACATGGCAAATAAAAATATTGTAGCAAAAGACTGGTCTAGAATCATATCTTTATGTGAGACGTCATGAATCGTGTCCCATTTTCTTTGGGTACAGGATCGATTGCATGTGCTATAATATTTGTCCTCTCTAAATTTTCCAAATGCCCAGAGGCATTAAGAAGGGGAAAGATCTAGAATTGGATAAGACTAAAATGATTAAGCAATTGTCGAGGACAATCTGAGGTTTACCAAAGATTGGTTGCTCAGGGTCAGTTGGAAGTATAGTGCTAATTTTGGAAGGACCATATTGACATATTCAGAAAAGAGGCATCTCTTGTTCAGAAGTGATAGTCAAAATGAGAATATGGAGTTGTCTCCATAGGTGGAAGTTATCTGTGTAAGATTAGAAAACTTAATGCAAGAAGCATGTTCAAAGCAATGTACTTTGAATATGAGACTTAGTTTCCATGGAGTTGATCTCCATTGGAATACCTTATAATGACTGTTGACAAGTCTTTGTGGCTTTGTACATATTCATTACAGGAGGGTCAGTGCATATAAGTTTAAAATCTAAACAGATTTTGATAAATAATAGGAATTTGAAATTCTCACATTTTTCGATAAGGATTTGGGAGTGTGAAATTAGAATCATTGAAATTATGTTCAATTGGTTTATTTCACAAAGTAAGGATCATAGACAAACATAGAGTGCATACTTGGTGTATGGCAAAGCTATTGTTTTGAAAAACATAGTGTACTTGCTTGGAGCATGGGACAACTAGTGTTTTTAATTCAAGTATAAAGTTGATAAAACCGAAACAATGAATAATGAGTAATCAGTATGGTGATAAATAAAAGTGTCTTATTTATATTCATAGGTTTTGATACCATATTAGATTCAATTATTCTTTTGTTTCACTTTGCATGTTTTGACTTCCAGAATAAACTAGGTCATTCTTCCTAAATGACTAAGTTATTCAAACTATCCACAGTCGGTCATATGTTGGAAGTAGATATGAATCAAGACTGTCATGGGTTGGCTTGTAGAGGTCTAAGATGTTGGACAAAGTGGTGCTACAACACTCATGAGTGCTCATAAGTTCTGAGTATTGGATTCAACCCACGCTCATTTGAATCACTTCATGGATTTTATCACGAGTGATCATGAGACGATAATATCTTATATTCTTCAAACCTAGAGATATGAGTTGTTACTATGAGTTGGTTATACATTGATTGCACGAAAACGCATTGGTAACTCGATGTTATAAAACGTGTCTTTGTGTATGATTCAACAAGTAGTAGAACAAGCCATATGAGTCGAAGTTTATCCATTCCTTTTACCTTCGGGATAAAAGCGATATCTGTGGGCCCCTCGATGATTTAATGATGATACATGTGAGTGCTTGGCCAAGCCATGACTGATTTGATTTGTTCAATCAGTCAGTCATCATGAATCGGAAATCGGGAAACAACAAATGGACAGAGAGAATGATTGATAATCCATGTCTCAGTCCATATGATATCTAGAATGGAGGAATATATGATCACATATCTAATGGACAAGTCATGGACAAAGGTCAGAGATCATCGGCAAGGTCAGAGTTCGACGGAAGCTTTTGAGAGCTACGATTGCTAGTCGGTTCTTGAAGTCATACGCAATAATAGTTTTAGACTTATCCAAGTGGGAGACTGTTGGATTAATGTCTAAGTCCATAACTATAATTGGTAAGACTTGACCCGACCCGACATGGTCCATTTGGGTTGCATGGCATCATGCATTTGGATAGACTATAATGAGAGAAATAACACTTAAGGTTTGTTAATATATTATAAGTTATAATATATTAATAAGATTATTTAATTAGTATTGATCAAGAATTAATCTAGAATTAATTAAGTGATCAAAAGAAGTCTAATTAAATATATGGGTTGATTGTGTAAATCACCCATACTTGTATAGTGGGCTAATGCTCCATGGATTGTCAAGTTGGGCTAAAACCCATAAGATGCTCTATGGATGCTCCATGGTATATTTGAAGCCATGGATCCAAGGAAATGGAAAGCCATGACAATTAGGGTTTACCCTAATTGTCACTAACTATATAAGCATCTTATTGTTGACAAAATCGGCCACTAGAGTATGAATGATAAGGGCTAGCCGATTTGCATGAAGTGTGTATGTTCTCTCAAGTTATTCCAAGTGTACTTGGTGTTGTGTGAACCATTTGAGGTGTCACACTTGGGGCACTAGGCACTCAAGCTTCATGAAGCCATTATACATCAAAGAGGTATGTATTCTAACTTGTTATATTTCATATGAATCAAAATTTTGTATGAGAGTTAGTATAATACCTTGGATATTCATATTTGCATGTATAATAGAGAAAACATAGATCCAAGGTATTTAGGGTTGCATGTACACTTAGGAGTGTTAGAATGCTCAAAACCCAACAAAAACAACATTCTTGAATGGTGATTTAGAGGAAGAGGTATATATGAAACAACCTGAGGGTTTTGTTATACCTGAGAATGATCATAAGGTGTGTAAATTGGTTAAATCATTTTATGGGATGAAACAAGCACAAAAAGTGGCATTAAAAGTTTGATGATGTTTCCTTGTCACATGGTTTCAAGTTGAATCAACCAGACAAGTGTGTATATAGTAGATTTGATGAGTCTGGAAAAGGAGTGATCATATGTTTATATGTGGATAATATGTTGATCTTTGGTACATATCAAATGCAAGTTGACATGACCAAAGAGTTTTTATCATCATAGATCTCCATGAAAAGAATATGGGGGAGACAGAAGTGTTTCTTGGAGTAAGAATCAGACGCAAACATTAAGGAATCTCAATTTCACAATCTCATCATATTGAGAAAGTACTTAAGAAGTCCAATTGTTCATATTGTTCTCCTATGAGTACTCCATTTGATCTAAGTATGAAACTTATGCCAAATACTGGTGAAAAGGTTTCACAACTTGAGTATTCAAAGGTCATTAGATGTTTGATGTATGTTATGACCAGCACAAGGTCTAATATTGTATTTGATGTAGGAAAGCTTAGTAGGTTTACTAGCACTCCTTGTACTCATCATGAGCAAGCAGTAAGGAGGGTGTCCAAGTATCTTAAGAAAACCATGGATTATGGTTTCACTTATGTAGGGTTTCCTTTTGTCATAGAAGGATCTTCAGATGCTAGTTGTATTACAAATATTAACGACCACTCTTCTACAAGTGGTTGGGGTGTTTCTTCTTGGCGGAGGTTCCATTTAATGGGCTTCTAAGAAACAAACATGCATCATAAGTTAAACTATGGAATCTGAATTTCTAGCCCTTGCAGGGATGGAAAAGAAGCAGAATGGTTAAGCAATTTGATTTATGAAATTCCTTTATGGGCAAAGCCTATATCACCTATTTCTATACACTATGATAATGATGCCATTTGGAAAAAGCATACAATCAAGTGTAGAATGGGATGTCACGATATTTGAGTATTAGGCATAGTATGGTATGTGAGCTCATTACTCATGGTATCATTTATGTAGAGTTTGTTCGATCGCAACAGAACGTACTTGATCACTTGACTAAGGGATTAACTAGAGACTTGGTAAGAAAGTCTATTATAGGGATGGGTTTAAGGCCCACTTGATATCCTTATGGGTGATATACCCAATTCCCTTCTAATACAATGTTAGAAGTTAAATTTAATATGGAAAGCTTGCTTATGGAGATTGGAGCACATTTATGTTGTTACATCCCAATGAATGTGCTTATAACTTGTAGAGTTAAAGCAACTTAATTATGTTCATAATAGTTCTTTTGAAAAAGTACATTAACAGGTGTATGATATAGAAGAATTACATATGTGAGTTTGAAGTTTAACCACCATTTAGATTCTCTCTATCTCATCAAACGTAAAATAACTAGGAACTTTCAATGTTTCAGATTTAGAAGTGGTCCGACTTCTTAATTGTCATTCTTTAATTATCTCAAATCTGATTTCGTAATACTCCAGGCTATAGGGTCGAAATCACAAATTTTAGAAAGTAATTAACTACAAACACGATTCTAGAATTATCCATGTCTATATTGATATTTTTACCCCTAAAATCTAACACCTCGTACTACAACCACTCCCTATAGTGTTATCATCCTCGATAAAATATGTTTTGAGTGCACAATGATACATTACAACGGTTATTAGTGTTTCGAACCAAAAACTAAAATAATAGTTTTAAAAATGTAGCTCCCTAAGACATTCACAAATCATTTCGGTTTGAAATCATGCACAAAGAGTAGCTCTTAAGATGAAAGCATGTTGTATCTATAACATTAACCATAAAACATGTCCCCAAAGAAGTTCCGTACTCGCAAATATGATTCAAATATGTCATTCATTGCAAGTGATAACTGTCACACCATTGTTTCATGATTCATAGAAGATACGTTCAACTCCATTCTTTTCACATCTAAAAGTATGTTAACAAACTCACCTCTTGGAAACGTAGTAAACATGTTTTGCTTGTAGCATAGCAAGAGTTTTGTTATTTTCACGATAATAAACATAAATCCGTCGTTTGTAGGGCTCCAATCAAATAATCTATGATCTCAACTACCATTATAGTGTCATGCAACTTGCACTTAAATATACTATCCATCATTGTACATGCACTTATTCCGTAACATGATTTGAGTTTATTTATTTATTTATTTTATCAAAAATCAATATCAATATATACAATAAATCTTACTTTCTGTATTTGATTCTTTTAGTATTATATTTCATAAATACTACTGAAAACAATACTTGCACACTTCTGTATCACTTAACCACTTCAAAAATAAACAAACTTGAATTATAAAATAAATTATAAGACTTACATAAACTATATGTCTCTTTATATAAACAAATAAAGAAACGTACACTATAACAAGATACTGCTCGCATTCGAAAGACCATTGCACTACGAACATAATAAACTACCACAAAAAAGTTTATCGTGTTGATCTCTAATTTAATTCAACTAAAGATCCAAAAATACACATGTTATAATTACGTACTTTATTTCTTCAATCACTTAGAAGAGAATCAACATGTTATATATATATATATATATATATATATATATATATATATATATATATATATATATATACTAGGCGAATAGCCGCGCGTTGCGCAACGTAAAATTACATACTTCAAATTTTGAAAAATAAATATTAAAATTAATATATGTTATTGATATTTATATCATAACACATTTCATATTTTACCCTAATGTTACATGTTATTCAAAATACAACGTTTTCATTTTTAAAAATATATTAATGTTGTTTTTTTTATTTGATGGGTTTTTTTCTATCAAAACCAAAACATCCAACAAATACTACAAAACCTATGCTTGTTTATCACCACACACCTTACTGCAATACTTCAATCAAGACTACGCAACTGCAAATACATAAAGTGACATTTATTTCCATTAATATCGACTAAGTAAATAATATGATGTACTTATTATTTGTTAAATGTATATCGATGCATCATGTTAATATGTCATTGAAAATATTTATGTCATTTATATTAACTTAAAAATAATTATTATTACATTTAGACATTTAGTTAATGTAACATTATAATTAATTTGAACAATAAATAATATAACGCTTACTAAAATCGAATCATTTATTGATATCTAGTCACGCTATAGTGTGTATAAAATTAGTTATACTTCTCATATATTTTAATTAACTAATATTATGATTTATTAACTTTAAAAAGAATTGACGACGTTTTAGTTTCATCATGATGATTATTTAAATTATCAATCATTGTTGGTGATGTAACATAATTTAATTTATAACTTTATGTTATTTAACTATTATTATTATAAATTAATTTAAAAACAAATTAACTGAATTTCACTTACTACAAAAAAATAGTTTTTGGAGATCTTTTAGTTAATTTTACTTTTAGATTTATGTTATTTTACATTTATTGTATTTAATATTTTTGTTTTACCTCTTGTAAAAAAAATATACATTGATGGTTTTTTAACTTTATTTGATATTTTACTTTAGGTTTTAAATTTTACACTATAGTTTTAAGTTTGTTTGATATATTAATTTAAGTTATGCATTTAACACTATATTGAAGTTATTGATAATTCAAGAAGTCTTCCATTTATGATAATATTTATAATTAATAACATATTTAAGTTTAAAAGTATATTATATGGAAATATGAAAAGTTTGGAGTTTCAAATTGATGTGGTGAAAGGAAAAATGTTTTCTTTATAAGTGTACTAGGCGAATCCTCGCGCGTTGCGCGAGAATAGAATTATATAGTTAAAATAATAACGTTTACCAAATTATTATTTAATATTTCTACCTTGAAACAAAATGTTAGTAGTAAAGCGAACATATAGTTAACATATTAGTTTTATTAAACATTATAGTTTAATTTTTAAGTCATTGTGATATATACAATTATTTGATAAATTTATAAACCGTTTAAAATTGTGTAAATTATATATCAAATGAAGGATAATATAACGGGTAACAAAATATATGAACAAAAATATGAACTGCAACTTTTAGTAACATAAAAATACAAAAACATCTATTATAACATTTGTATTAAAAAATATATATATACAACGAATAATAAAAAATATGAAAAATAAACACTATAACTTTTAATAACATAAAAACACTAAAACATCTATTATAACATTTATATTAACTCTTCATATTTAAATCACAAATCTCTTCAAATACATTAATGTTTTTAATGAGCAAAACTTTACAACCTTATAAAAGAAAGGAAAATAAAAAGTTATTAGTGATTACTAATTAATAATCATAAGTTAAAAACTCTTGAGTTGTAACTAATAAATATACATAAACTAAAAAACTCTTGAGTTGTAGTGTGAGTTTCAAATGAATACGGTATTTGCAAATGTATTATTATTATTATTATTATTATTATTATTATTATTATTATTATATTCGTCTAAATAATTGGTTTTGATGCATCATTTTAATCCCTTTAATTATTAAACATAAAGATATTTAATTATAAATTTATAAAATACATAGGTGCATATACATGTTAAACAAATCACATATAATATATATATTTTTGTAAATGTCATATGTAATTCTTGTCGTAGTAATATGGATAAATTACTTTCATATGAAGAACATATCATGATAAGTCTATCATAATTACATATCAAATGTTTAAAATTATGTTATCTTTTAAATATTGTCTTTTAAATATGTTGTTTAGGATAACCCAACAAAAAAATAATAGAAAATAAACATAATCAAAATAGAAAAACTACAATCAAATAAATAAGAGCATGGGGTGGTTGAATATATAAATAAAGATGTTACATAAACATACATTTAAATCAAAAGAAAAAACTAACATTCGTCAACTTTGCTCAAACAAAAAAACATATATCCATTTTATGAATCTTCTTTCTTCATTTAACATCATTCAACCATAGAAACTTGATGACAATTCTTCACTAACCTCCAATCAAAATATTTTTCTTGAAAAAGAAGAATCAGAAAGATATTCCAAGCAAAACATTGATGTTTGGAGAGTCACATCCAAGATTGAGTAATACACACAAATCACATATAAAGATTAAATGAGAAACTGGATATAAAGAAAGAATAGAAAAGCTTCATTTGTTTTGGTTGAAAGAAAAAATCATATTACAATTACCATCGATGCGACATAACCCATTTCTTCAAATCATCATATTTTGATCGTCAATGCTTCAACTATATGAAAACTTTTGAATCACAATATCTTCAAATCCTTCTTACATGTAAGATTTTATATAACACAAAAGACACAAAAGATTAGCCTTTTTATAGTAAATTTTTCACTAAATGCTAATTAAACATAATATAAGTTATAAAACTTTTGAGTGTTAAATCATAATTAAGAAAACTTTTGAGTTGCATTAGTTAAAAAATGGAGTTTCATATGAATGTGGTTTGAAGAAATTAAAAAAAAGGTTTCAAATGCATGAGATTCAAGAAAAAATGTTAGCTTTATAAGTATGTATGATTAATGATATCTACTCACGCTTTAGGTGTGTATAAAATTAATTATATTTCTCATATGTATTAATTAACTAATGTTATGATTTATTAACTTTTAAAAAAAATGATGACGTTTAATTTTATCATGATGATTATTTAAATTATCAATCATTGTTTTTGATATAACATAATTTAATTTATAACTTTATGTTATTTTAACTATTATTATTATAAATTAATTTAAAAACAATTTAGCTGAATTTTAGTTATTATTAAAAATAATTTTTGGAGATATTTTAGTTAATTTTACTTTTAGATTTATGTTATTTTACGTTTATTGTATTTAATATTTTCTTTTTAACTCTTGTGAAAAATATACATTGAGTTTTTCTTAAAACTTTATTTAATATTTTACTTTAGGTTTAAATTTTACACTATATTTTTAGGTTTGTTTAGTATATTTATTTAGGTTATGTATTTAACACCATATTGAAGTTACTGATAATTCAAGAAGTCTTTTATTTATGATAATATTTATAATTAATAACATATTTAAGTTAGAAAATATATTATATGGAAATATAAAAATTTGGGAGTTTCAAATGCATGAGGTTCAAGAAAAAATGCTAGCTTTATAAGATATATATATATATATATATATATATATATATATATATATATATATATATATATATATATATATATATATATATATATATCGCCTAGTAGAATTATATAGTTAAAATTATAACTTTTACCAAATTATTATTTAATATTTCTATTTTGAAACAAAATGTTAGTAGTAAAGCAAACATATAATTAAAATATTAGTTTTATTAAACATTATGTTTAATTTTTAAGTCATTGTGATATATACAATTATTTGATAATTTTATAAACCGTTTAAAATTGTGTAAATTATATATCAAATGAATGATAATATAACGGGTTAACAAAACGTATGAACAAAAATATGAACTGTAACTTTTGGTAACATAAACATAGAAAAACATCTATTATAACATTTGTATTAAAAAAGATATATGTACAACGAATAATAAAAAAAATATGAAAAATAAACACTATAACTTTTAATAACATAAAAACACTAAAACATCTATTATAACATTTATATTAACACTTCATATTTAAATCACAAATCTTTTCTAATACATTAATATTTTTAATGAGCAAAACTTTACAACCTTATAAAAGAAAGAAAAATAAAAATTTATTAGTGATTACTAATTAATAATCATAAGTTAAAAACTCATGAGTTGTAACTAATAAATATACATAAATTAGAAAACTCTTGAGTTCTAGTGTAAGTTTCAAATGAATGCGGTACTTGGAAATGTATATTTATTATTATTATTATTATTATTATTATTATTATTATTATTATTATTATTATTATTATTATTCGTCTAAATAATTGGTTTTGATGCATCATTTTAATCCCTTCAATTATTAAACATAAAGATATTTAATTATAAATAATATAACATACATAGGTGCATATACATGTTAAACAAATCACATATAATATATATATTTTCGTAAATGTCATATGTAATTCTTGTCGTAGTAATATGGATAAATTACTTTCATATGAAGAACATATCATGATAAGTCTATCATAATTACATATCAAATGTTCAAAATTATGTTATCTTTTAAATATTGTCTTTTAAATATGTTGTGTAGGATAACCCAACAAAAAAATAAAAAAAAAATAAACATAATCAAAGTAGAAAAACTACAATCAAATAAATAAGAGCATTGGGTGGTTGAATATATAAATAAAGATGATACATAAACATACATTTAAATCAAAAGAAAAAACTAATATTCGACAACTTTGCTCAAACAAAAAAACCTATATCCATTTTACGAATATTCTTTCTTCATTTAACACCATTCAACCATAGAAACTTGATGACAATTCTTCACTAACCTGCAATCAAAATATTTTTCTTGAAAAAGAAGAACCAGAAATATATTCCAAGCAAAACATTGATGTTTGGAGAGTCACATTCAAGATTGAGTAATACATACAAATCACAAATAAAGATTAAATGAGAAACTGAATATAAAGAAAGAATAGAAAAGCTTCATTTGTTTTGGTTGAAAGAAAAAATCATATTACAATTACCATCGATGCGACATAACCCATTTCTTCAAATCATCATATTTGGATCGTGAACGCTTCAACTATATGAAAACTTTTGAATCACAATATCTTCAAATCCTTCTTACATGTAAGATTTTATATAACACAAAAGACACAAAAGATTGGCCTTTTTATAGTAAATTTTTCACTAAATGCTAATTAAACATAATATAAGTTATAAAACTTTTGAGTGTTAAATCATAATTAAGAAAACTTTTGGAGTTCATTAGTTAAAAAAGGGGGTTTCAAATGAATGTGGTTTGGGGAAGTTAAAAAAGGGGGTTTCAAATTCATGAGATTCAAGAAAAAATGCTAGCTTTATAAGTACGTATATATATATATATATATATATATATATATATATATATATATATATATATATATATATATATATATATAGAGAGAGAGAGAGAGAGAGGTAAGTTCAATTGAAAAAATAAAAAAGGTTGTGAATGTGGGAATCATTCTCAGCCAATCAATTATTTTTGCCGCAAAACACTCCGACGTACCGTGTCAATGGAGGATGAATAATATTCATATATATATATATATATATATATATATATATATATATATATATATATATATATATATATATATATATATATATATATATATATATATATATATATATATATATGGGTTAGGATTAAATATGAAACATAACTATTGTGTGAATGTATGAACAAGTTATGACCATTAGATTAAAAGAAATGTAAAGTTATGATCTTAAGGTACGTGTTATTAATATGGGCTAGCGTTTACTCTATAATTACATTCAAATAATTATAAGGGCATTTATAACATTTTATTATGAGAGAGAAATAAAAATTACCCACATTTTATTATGGAACGGTTCACTTGATATTCTAAAAAATAGAGATCTTGAGATTTTATCTCAGCTACATATTTATCATTTGCCGCTCTAAAGCTCCAGTGTACCGGTACACTGGAGCTAGGGGTGTGCAAAAACTTGTACAAACCGCATAGAGTGCCTGCACCACGTATACAGTTTTTGACTTTCGCGGTGTGGTTTGCGTTTTGTAGTTTTTGTAAACCATGGTATATGATGCGGTTTGCAGTTTTTAGTTACAAAATCGCGGTTCAAATCGCACCACACCACAAGATTAATATATATATATATATATATATATATATATATATATATATATATATATATATATAGGGTTAGGTTATTTTGTTTCTAGTAACTATTGTGTGCCAGAATGCACAGATCTGGACCATCGGATGGAATATAATCAAAGGTCATGATCTGAGGGTCTATGATAGTAGAATAGGATAACATATACCATATAATCACACGAATTTCAGCATAAAGGCATTTTAGTCAATTAACCTATATTAAAAAGGAAATTTTCGGATTTTTAGGGATAATTAGTTCCTTTATTTTTAAAAATCTGAATATTTTAAATTAATTCAAATTGAAAAATCCGATTTTATTCTGTCAGAATGATAGAATGCCAACCATAAACTAGTAAATACATTCTGAAAAGAATACACAAAATCAATTCTTGAACTAATAATATACAAAATAATTACATTGTATGATTGTGATTCATTGAATAATAACAACATTCTGAAAGAAAAAAGAAAAAAAAACATCAAAATCTAACAAAAACACTAATCTATTCTAAGAGAATATTATTTTTTAGCAACATTTTATACATTGTAGCATAACACATTCTGGTATAATACACTCTCGTTCTCTATGTTTTCTTCCTTCTCCACATCAATGTTAGCCTCTTCAAAACCTAAATCCACAAAGAAAACATAATCAAGTTTCAAAAATTACAAAATTCAATGCATTCTAAGAGAATAAAAACTATAAATTCTGACAGAATGTATTAAAGACTATAAAGTTTGACAGAATATAGTAGAAAATAAAAACAATATATTCTGACAGAATGTAGTAGAGACTATAAATTCAACCATAAAGTATCACAAATTCATTACCAGTTACACAAATATACTTGTTGTTGACAATTATTCTCAAACATTCTAACAGAATACATTTATATAAAATAAATTCTAATAGAATACATTACATAATTCAAGAGCTGTGATTGAATACAGAATTCAAGAGCTGTGATTGAATCATCAACACACATCTGCGTTCATTCCCAGTCATGAATTCAACAAATAAACACACATTTACATTATCGATTTAGAAATATGAACACCAATTTTGACTTTTTCGAAACAAAATCCAACTTATGACTGTGAAGTGCAATTTGTATCAGAATATTTCTTCAATCGGACAGAAATAAACCATTGAAGAAATCGAATTTAATAAGATGATGAACACAATCTCGATCTTGAATCAAAATCGAGATAAAATCAATCTCGATTGAGGTAAATAATTTCCAGTTATATCCCCTAGTTGTTGGATTACCGGACCAGAGAAAGAAGAACAGGAGGCTGCCGGAGCATACCTCCATCCAAGTACCTGCAATCGCCGGGATTTCCTCACCGTTCACTCCTCTCTTCTCATTCGCGTTCACGGACCCCACAGCAACGCTACTGCTCCTCCGCATCCCCTTCTTCAGCCTCATCGACCCCAGAGTCCATCATCGATTCCGAGACGAGAGTATGTGCACCCTTTTGGATCCGTCGATTGTAGAAGAAGAAGCAGAATCGGTGATAGTGATGGTGTTAATGCCGATGATGAAATGTTCGGCCACAAACATAACTAGGTCAAATATATTTAGTTTATTTCCTTAATTGAATGATTTCAATTAAATGATTTCCTTAATTAAAAGTACAAAAGGTCCAAAATACCCTTTAATGATTTATTTAATTATTTATTGTTTCTTGAATTCTCATTGGTGCATTTAGGCACACAATAGTTGCTAAAAACATTTGAACCTAGCTCTCTCTTTCTCTCTCTCTCTACATATATATATATATATATATATATATATATATATATATATATATATATATATATATATATATATATATATATATATATATATATATATATATATATATATATATATATATATATATGGTCCGGTTCCGATGACGACACTTTTTAAATTGAGGACTCGTGAGGGTACCTTAAAAAAATTGAAAAAAATACAAATCATAAAATCGAGCATAATACTATATCTGGGGGGAGAAAAAAATTGGAAAAAAAAATTTGCATCATTAAAATTGAATCATGTATCATAAAAGTTGAATCATGGATCATAAAAATGATCCATGCTTCAATTTTAACGATCCAAACTTTTTTTCCAAAATTTTTTTCTCTCCGATGTAGTTCTATGTTCGATCTTTTAATTTGTATTTGTTTTAGATTTTTTTTCAATTTTTTTAAGGTATCCTCACGAGTCCTCACCCAATCATGTCTCTCTCTCTCTCTCTCTCTATATATATATATATATATATATATATATATATATATATATATATATATATATATATATATATATATATATATATATATATATATATATATATCTATGGGAGCATTCAATTAAGAACATTTCTTATTGCGAGAACATTTGAAAACAAATTTGAGCCACATAAGTTTTTTTAAAATTAAGATAATTAAATAATATTAATATAAATAAAAAATAAGTAAAAGATTAAAAAACCGACTAACCAACACCACCCACTACCCACCACCACCCACCCAGCACCCGTCACTGCCACCCATCACCACCCCCAGGCACCACCCACTACCATCACCACTATCTGTCACCGCCAACCACAACCACCACCCACCATTCACCACCACCACCCGTCACAACCACTACCCATCACCACCACCCCCACCCATCATCCACCAAAACCACCACCCTCCACCACAACCATCACCACCAAACCCACCACAACCATCACCCATCCACCACCATCACCACCTCCACTACCGATCACTACCACCCACCCACCCACCACCATTATGACCACAACTTGCCACTACCACCAACTACCACCTACCAGCCGCCTCAACCACCCATCACCTACCATGAGCACCTATCACCACCGACAACCACCACTCGACATTATCACCCCCACCCACCACCCACCAAAACCACAACCCAATATTATCACCACCACCAACAACAACCACCCTTACCACCTACCACAACTACCATCCACCCACATCCACCACCCATCACTACCACGCACATACAACCTACCATTTTGACCATCACTCGTCACTACCACCACCCACCACCCATCATCACCACCACCCGCCCCCACCACATATTGTCACCACCTGCCACTACCGCCCCCACCCACTCACCACCAGCAGCACCTGCCTCCACCACCCATCACCACCACCTGCCACAACCACCCCACCCACCACCCACCAAGACCACAACCACCCTCCATCACCCACCAAAACCACCACACACCACCACCACCCACCCACCCATCCACCACTACCCTGCATCCACCACCCATCACTACCACTCGCCACCTCCACCACCGCCCATCACCCACCAAAACCACCACCCGCCACCACCACCCACTACTACTACCCGCCACCATAACCCCCACCACCATTACCACCACCACCACCCACCAACCACCACTCACCCACCCACCACCGTCACCTAAGACCATCACCCGCCTCCACCACCCTCTCCACCACCATCTCCACCAACAACCACCACCCACCCACATCATCACCACCTACCACCATCGCTACCCACCGCCTACCACCATCAGCACCATCCACCACTAACACCAAACATCACCACACGCCACCACCACCTGCCATCTACCGCCCATCAACACCACCACCACCAACCCATCTACCACCCATCATAACCACCACCCCACCCCCACACACCACCCTTCAATATAATCACCACCCACCACCTATCACCACCACAACCACCACCCATCACCACAAACCAATTATCACCCATGACCCGCATCACTCACCACCCACCACCACAACCCGTTATTATTCCCCACCACTCTCCCCCACCTCCACCACCACTCATCTCCACCACCCACTACCTACAACCACAAACACTATAAATGATTAATTGTATATAATTGCAAAAACCGTGTGTGATTATATGTATTTAATCACATAAATAACATGCAATTAAATACATATAATCACATGTGATTATATGTATCTCATCACATATGATTTATATTAACAAGATTTGTTTTCATGTTTTCTATTCAATAATTTTTCTCATGTATTTAATCATATTTGATTATATATATATAATAATGTATGATTAATATGAACAAAGATTTGTTTTTGTGTTTTTTATTCAATGGTTGTTCTCTTCTATATAATCACATATGATTATATGCATTTATTCACATATGATTTATATAGACAATATTTGTTTTGTCCATATAAGTCATATGTGATTAGATACATATAATCACATGTGATTAGATGTATTTAGTCACATATGATTAAATTTATCAAAGAAAAAATACGAAATCGAGAATGCGATAATAAATCTTATCCACATAAATCATATGTTATTCAATAGCTGTTCTCGTGCATTTAAATACAGATAATCACATAAATCATATGTGATTATAATCAAATAAATCATATCTGATTCAATACATATAATCACATGTGATTATATGTATCTAATCACATATTATTTATATAAACAAGATTCATTTTCAATTTTTCGATTTAATAATTTTCTCATGTATTTAATCGCGTGTGATTATATGTATTTAATCACATTAGATTAATATGGAAAAAGAACAAGTTTTGAATCAAGAACGCAAAAACAAATTTTGCACACATAAATCATATGTGATTTGATACATATAATCACATGTGATTAAATACACGAGAACAAATATTGAATCGAAAACGCAAAACAAATATTGTTCATATAAAAATCATATGAGATTAAATACATATAATCTAATCATATGTCATTAAATAATGAAAAACAAATATTGAATTGAAAAGAAAATATGAATATTGTCCTCATAAATCATATGTGATTAGATACATATAATTGCATGTGATTATATGTATTTAATCACATATGATTTATATGGACAATATTCATCTTCGCGTTTTCGACTCAATATTTGGTCCTGTGTATTTAATTACATTTGATTATATGTATTTAATCACATATGATTTATGTAGAAATTTTTTTCGCGTTCTTGATTCAATAATCGTTCTCGTGTGTATAATCATATGTGATTAAATGTATCTAATCACATATGATTTATATGGACAAGATTCAATTTTTTCCATATAAATCATATGTGTTTATATACATATAATCAAATGTGATTAAATAGATGGGAACAACTATCAAATAAAGAAAACAAAAATAAATCATGTCCACATAAATCATATATGATTAGATACAAATAATCATAAGTGATTATATATATATATATATATATATATATATATATATATATATATATATAATCATATTTGATTTATATGGACAATATTCATTTTGCGTTTTCGATTCAATAGTAGGTCTCGTGTATTTAACCACAAATGATTATATGTATTCAATAATTATGTGGAAAAGACTAGTTTTGGCGTGTTTGATTCAATAGTTGTTCTCGTGTATATAATCAAATGTGATTATATGTATGATGCATCTAATCACATATGATTTATATGTACAAGATTCCTTTTTTCGTTTTATAATTAAAAAAATTTCATGTATTTAACAACATGTGATTATATGTATTTAATCACATATGATTAATACACGAGAACAACTATTTAATCGACAAAGCGAAAATAAATCTTGTCCACTTAAATCATATGTGATTAGATACATATAATCACATATGATTATTATGATATTACTCACATATGATTTATGTGGAAAATATTCATCTTCAGATTTCTAATTCAATAGTTGGTCTCATGTATCTAATCACATGTGATTATATGTATTTAATCACATGTGATTATATGTATTTAATCAAATATGATTTATGTGGGCACGATTAATTTTCACGTTCCGGTTCTTCCCAAAATATATGGTTGACCTCATCCAATTTAGACACAATTAACAATTAAGTATAAATATACTAATATTCTTATCCCAATTATAATTTATCATTGATTTCCTTTATCAACATCATTTAAAGTTAAATAAAATCCCATTTCGATAAAAATAATGGAAGACATTTTGTTTGAAAAAAAAGCTAATATTTCATTAAATAATTGTTTATTCATTTCATATCTTTATGACAATTATAAAAGAAATAGAAGCCCAAAGAGTGACAAAGTAAATTTAATGATTACTACACATATTAAAATGTCAAAATGATATGATGTTTGCATTTTTCAATATTTTTTACATTGTTATAACCAGATAGACTTTTCAGATATAACTAAAGGCATATGAATCTTACATTATTTTTATGGCAGATGACTATTGCTTTTTTAGAATATTATTGTCGAAGTTGTTGTAAGGGTGTAGAACGACCTTTAACCTTCTTATGTGGCCGACTCATTCCACATATCTGCCAAAGAAGTTAGCTTTTAGTAAATAAATCAATTATAAATCAAAGGCGTACTCCTAATTTTATATTATTTTTCAACATTTAATAAATTCTAAATCAGTTAGCATTCCTTAATTTTCTAATTCTTATTTTTTGGATGATGAATCACCTTTTTTTATCAATTTTATTCTATAAACTTTCAAGATACAATACCAGTGCTAAGTTTGACAGATGTTGGTAAAGACCCCGAATTAGTAATAATTTTTTTTATCAAAGTCAATATATTTTCTAGTTTCTCCAACTTTCTCTTGTATTACAATTGTTTTCTTATGATAATTACTTTTAGAAAAAGCATTAGGTCTCTTTAAGACATTTTATCGAACAACTTTAGTACAACTGCCTTTTACAAAACAAACCCACCAAGATAGTATATGTTTAAACATTTGGAAATAATCGTTGTTACCTCTACAAAGAAAAATATAGCTAGAATTTACTCCACATACGTGATTAACTCAAACAACAACATTCAACAATCATAAATTTGTAAACGCGCCTTGAATTGCATTCTCTAGTTCTGAATTGGTTCCAAAACAAATGATTCCAATGTCTTCGTTCAAATCAACACCACAAATAAATGTTGTCACTATGGTTGAAGTTGCAGCGATTATCTTTAAATTTCGCTCCTTGCTATCATCTTTGGGCGATAAGTTAGGTGATCTTCTGACTTTATTCGATGAAAAATTGAATGAAGGCTTCCAAAAAGGTTCAGGTAAGGGTTTAGGTTTCAGAAATGGTTTATGAGTTGGTATTGGAGGTGAGGCCGCACCAGGACTCACTATCGCTGGTGGTTTCGAGCGGCGACGTGGTGGCGATTTTTGCAGATCCTTTTCTGGTTTGCTCTCTGCTTTCTTCTACTCTTCACTCAAACAAAGGGAGGCGAGGGAGATGACGGTAAGTGAAGAGGTAGAGAAGGTGGTTTCTGAAGAACAGAGATGGGAATAAGCAGAGCTGGAGATCAGGAAACCAAATAGATCCAAACCTAATGAAGAAGCAGCTCAATGATTCCGACAAAATTAAGGTGATTTCGGCGACGTTAGGTTGGTTCCGGCATCATTATGGTGGTTCCGGTGGAGGTCCGTTGAGGGTGACGGTGGTTCAGATTACCTCGAGAGATATGTAGAGAGAGAAAGATGAGAGAGGTATATAGAGAGAGAGAAAGATAAGAGAGATATGTACCAAGAGAAAGTCTAAAAATTGTTCTCAATTTAAGAAATGTTCTCATTTGAACATACATCTCTTTCTTTCTCTCTCTCTCTCTCTCTCTCTCTCTTTATATATATATATATATATATATATATATATATATATATATATATATATATATATATATCTTAAAAATCCTTCGAACCATCCAAGAGTTATATAAAACATAGATATGTTTGGAAATTATAACATGTATATATTATACATATTGGTTTGCCTTAATATCTAGATATTTACATGTAAATGTAAACTAACTGAAAGAGCTTGTAAATTTAAACTTAAATAGTGAGCTATTCTTGTATTCTTTCCAATTAGGAAAAACCTAAAAAAGTTGTTTGATCGATTGTTGTAATTTTTGGATGACTTTCACATTTGTTTTAGAAAACTTTTAATTACATTGCATTTTTTTGTTTGTTTTTTTACTACTATTTGCTGATGTGGGTTTTTATAAAATTATTAGCGGTTTGTTTGATTGATTGATGTTGTTTTGGACAATGTTTGTAGCTACTTTTTACTAATAGAAATAATTTATTTAAGATATTAACATAAATAGTTAGACTAATTACACTTAGTCTAATGCACGTAAAACTATTTTTTTATTTATTCAACAAACCGCATCAAAACCACTCGCTCCGCAACAAACCGCACTGCACTATATAACGCGATTTAGATCCTTCGCGGTGCGGTTTGTGGTTTCTGAAAATCTCAAACCGCACATGCGGTGCGATTTGTAGTTTTGACTCTAAACCGCATGATAGCTTATTTTATTTCCTTATTTTTATTAGTTTATTTTAGATTTTTAGCTCTTTTTATTAGTATTGCATTGTATATTCTTTATTTTCTTTATCATGGATCGTATCGGGAACTTTTTTATTTTGCATGAGGAATTTTGCAGGGTTTTGGAGCTCATTGCGGTTGTGGTTTGACTGGAGTTGGGCTTAGTGGGCTTTCCGATGCATTATTGGGCTTGGCGGATCCACCAAAGGAGACTTGGGCCTTAAAGAGTTGAAGACTTGGATATTTTGGACTTGTGAAGATGGGTCATAGACTTCTATTTTTGGGCTTGGAGGATCCATTTTTATAGCTAAATGATGATTGGTTGGTTTAAATCACATGGATATGGAGGGGACCAAAGGAATCTTTGGTAGTGGAAGGGTGAAGTGGAGGAATGAAGGACCAATAGCATTACAACAACATTTGCGCGGGTGGAATTTTCGTCGCGCGGGTACCAGCGCAACTGCCTAGTTTGGGCATTTTGGTCATTTGGCACACCATAACCTTGGGGAATCAGATCTAGCAGCGATACTCTCGATTTGACACCATTGGAGAGCTGGAGAAGGCGATTTTGAAGCTCAAGACTTATTTCTTTTGATCTTTCCAAGTTATTGGTAGTTTCTTTATGCAATTAGACTTTTGTGATTGTTATTCTAGTGCCATGAGTGGCTAAACTCTCTATTTGGTTAACTTTGGCTAAAAACCCTTGAATGTTTGTGGGTTTTTGAAGGATTCATGTTTGATTAGCAATTATCTGATGTTTATGATTCTAGTTCATATTTCTTATGCTTGTTTGATACTTTGATCACGAGCTTGGTACTTGAATGAGCAATTGTTGGTTTATTTCTATGGTTTTGCATTGAATCATTGAATTTACTTAGAACAAGAGCTTTATGATGGTAGAAATCATCTCTAGCTTATGAATCATAACTCCTTTATGGATGTGTAAGCATTGACATCCTTTAGGAATTGGGGATTCCTTCATTCTTAAGGCTAATTAACTTCTTAGGTTCAATTGCTTTAATTGGATCTTTGATTTTGATTAACAAGGTGTGTTGTGGGCTTCCCCAACCTCCATACTACCTATGAGGAATCTTGGCATATCATGCTTCATGATTCCTATAACCAATTTGGGATGAATGATAAGCTTTGTATTGAATCCTAATGATAAACACACAAATGTTCATTGTGTTGAATTGCCTTGGTTAACCAATTGTTCCCAACATTTGAGAATCTCACCATCTTTCTTAATTGCAAGCTTTTTAGTTATTCAAGTCTTTTAGTTTTCAAGCAATCACAACACCCCCTTTTAGTTTACTTATAGTTAGTTAGTTTATTTACACTAGTTCTATTAGATTGCATTGGTGATTGAATACAACCATTTCCCCAAGGATCGATACCCCTTTTTACCATTATATTACGTTTTATTTGCAAACAAAGGGTGTAATTTGCTTGGTGGACTTGACATCCCACCACCGCACCGCACACACCCCTACTAATCATAAATGATTATACAACGGAGATGCATGTTCATACATATATATCTAATAATAAATTATTATACATATATTGTTGTTCAGAAAGTGGTTAATCATATATGATTATGGTGGATGGTGGGGGAAGAGGTGGTGGTGATAGAGGTGGTGATGGTATAGTTAACAAAGATGGCAGTAGTGTGGCTGGTTAGTGGTGGCAGTGACGATTGTGGTGGTGGAGGAAAAAGGAACGAGTGTCGCTGCATAATCATATATGACTCAAAACTCTTCAGTCATGTCGATAGGCCAAATGGTTACATCGGCAAATGAGAAATATGTGGTTGAGGTTCAATTGCAAGATCTCTATCTCTATCTATATCTATATCTATATCTATATCTATATATCTTATAAAGAAAGCATTTTTTCTTAAACCTCATGCATTTGAAACTCCTAAGACTATTCAACTTATACAATTTAATATATGATTAATTGAAATTTTGTGATTTGTAACTCCCAAAACTCTTCAAATCATATTATTTAAGTGATTCGTTAAATGAAATATTTAGCCTATACAAGAACATTGTAGCTTTCATATTGCATGTATGTCAACACAAAATGATAGATTATTTTGCTAGGGTTTGAAGAGTTATGTGAGTGGTTCCATGGATGTAAGAGAACAATTGTAACTTTTCCAAATGTAAATGGAAGTAAATTCAAGTTGGGTGCATGTAAAGAGAAATTACAACTATTTATCAGTTAGAACAATTAACGTTGTTAACATGTATGTATCATTATGTTGTCTTTCTCTTTATGTTAAGAGAATCTATTTTACTATCCAAGATAACATTATGCAACATGTATTTTATGCTATTAATTACATGTTATGTTAGTTTCTATCGCTTATTTTGTTGTAAATAACATCGATAGAATTTTTTATAATTGATTTTGATAAAACGAGTTTACAATTATTATTCCAAATTATTGGTGATAATGACTACTTAAAACGAATGATTTTAAATATGATATGACTTTATTGTTGAAAACCAAACATTATTTATGTTTGACTAAATTTCATAATTGGTCCCTATGGTTTGTAAAATATATCACTTTGAGGACTTGCAAGGAAAATGTCACGCCACTGGTCCTTGTGGTTTGCAAAATTACATGAAAGGTTGTAACACCCATAAAAATCAAGCCAATTTAAAACTTTTTCAAACATCCAAAATCCACTAGTTATTACAAAATGTTTTCAAAATAGTTTATTATCAGAGTATACCAGAAATCATAAGTCCAAAACACGAGGATGTGTACGGTCACGCCTTCGCCTTGTCGAGACATCTGCAGCACCTAAAACAATAAACTGAAACCGCAAGCAGAAAGCTTAGTGAGTTCCCCCCAAAATACCCATACACAACAATACACATATAATCACAAACAGCATACTATGGGTCCAGTCAACCATCGGGTTAGAATACCCCAGGCCCTCAACCATCCTGTTGGAATGCCAACACACTATGGGTCCAATCATCCATAGGGATGGAATACCCCAGGCCCAATCAACCTCCGGGTCCAGTCATTCATCCGAATGGAATACCCCAGGTTGGAATGCTAATATATATATATATATATATATATATATATATATATATATATATATATATATATATATATATATATATATATATATATATATATAACGGGTCCAATCATCCTCGTGATGGAATACCCTCGGCCCACAACCATCTGGTTGGAATGGCCACATACTAGAAGTCCAATCATCCTCGGGATGGAATACTCACGGCCCACAACCATCGAGTTGGAATGCCCATGTCTATTGGCCCTCGCACAAAGCAGATAGGCCTCAACCACTAATCCAACATGTGCACCTATATCATATAATCACATAACAGTATATTAAGACAACATACTAGGGTCCACTCATCCCCGGGATGGAATACCCTCAACTACTAATCAAGCATGTGCACATATAACAGGTAACCACATAACAGTCTACAGGCATTCAAACCGTCCTACAAATCACTAACCATACATGCCCCACAGTTTAAATAATCTTAGGCTAAAGGATTCGATCCCACAACGGTTAGACTCAAACGAGAGTTGCGAAGCAGAACCCAACCCTTCATCCTAAGATCCTTTAAACCATGTAAACTAGCATGTACCGATAATCATACAGATCTAACAGATCACTAATCACAACATCATCCTAAAACCAGGATACAGATCTAACGTAGCATCATGACACATAATCACAAGATAACTAGGATAACAATCCAAAGGGTCGACATTGGTGCCTTAGACCCTTGAGTATAGTGAGGATAACTCACCTGGCACTGCTGAAGTCCCGCGGATGAAACTCCAGCTGCTGGTTGACAGATTCCCGAACTGCCAACATCAAACAATACCCAATTAATAAGTGGATTCCAAGCCCAAGGTCCAACTCACACTCCAAAGGCCCAATAGTCAAGTAATGGGCCAAAACCCAACATATGGCCCAATTTTCCAAATTGGGCCCAACCCTTCACATGGGCCTTACCTTAAGGCCCAACCACCTATTATGGTCCAAATACTTGGCATTCCAATGGTCCAATATCTCATAATCATAAAGGCCCAATTATGGCCCATCTATAGCCCAATTTTCCAAATTGGGCCCAAGACTCTCACATGGGCCTTATCCTAAAACCCATACAATTATTTAGTCCGATTACTTATTCTTGGAAAGACCATTAATAGTCCACTCACCAAAGCCCAATAGAAAGGCTCAACTCAAGGCCTAAGTGAAATTAGGGTTTCCACATGAAATGACGATTAGGGTTAAGTGTTTCTTCCTTAACCCATTAAGGACTTAATCCATTAAGTCCAATATTGCCTTAGGTTAATTTTCCAATGATTATTAATTATTATTTTAGGTTTAATAATTAGTTCTTGTGTGGTCCCGATTAATCCCAAAATTAGGGTTTCAAGGCATTAGGGTTTTCCATACCCTAATTAGGGTTTCCAACTCAATTACTAGCCCATTAATCAAATGGTTGGGCTTTTAGGTCAATTAGGGCTTCATTGGGTCCATTATGGTTTAATTGGGCCCATTAGGGTTGCATTGGGCCCACTTTGTCCAAGCATCCCCAAACGAGTCAACACGCAACGAGGCACACCGCCACCCAACGTGGCGGCAGGAGGCGGCGGCCACCACCTCACGGGTGTGGTTACAAGTTTTCCATTATTATTCTTATACCGATTACAATACAATTTACAATAATATCCAAATAACACACACACACAGCCACCCCACACAGTGGCTGGTGGTGGCAGAAGAGCAGCATCCGGCCGACAGCTAGCATGGTTGGCTGTCATGGTGGTTCCAAATGTTTTCCGGCCAACCCAAGAAAAACACACCCACACGCCGACATGTACGGAACCACGCACACACACATGTGCAGAAACACCCACCGAGAAGCTCCTCATCGATCTTGAAGGGGGTAGACGGCGGCAGTCGGAGTGGAAACAACATCATAAAAGGCGGCGACAGCAACGACGGCTATTGGCGGCAGTTGACGTTGGAATGCAGCCACAGGAGAGATGGGAGAAGAGGACGAACGGGAGCCATGGCAAACGACAACATCAACAACCTCGCACCCCTGATCCTCCCAGATGACTCACATCGACATCACAGCAACTACAGCAAGCTTGTCGGCAACAATGAGAGGAGGTGGCGGCGAAGACTGAAGATAGTCTAACGAGCAAATAGCGGTAGCAACGCACACCACTTCATTTTTCCGACGTCAGGATGAACAATAGGAGGTTGGATCCGGTGGTTTGGGACCCCAACGATGGAGGTTAGCAACTCGACGACATGGAGGGGGCGTAGCGGCGCAGGAGATCAGAGAAGAGAGGGTGGCAGCTGAAGGTGGTCACTTGTAAGGGTGGCGGGTGCATAGTGAATTAGGGTTAGGGTTTAGGTTAAAGAAGGTGACGGGTGGTGAGGTTATATACCCGCCTCAAACAAGTTTATCCCATATTAACAAGATCAGTCCCTCCTTCCCCCAATTCTTTCAAAACTAACCCATAATTTACCAATTAGACCCCGACTTCTGAAAACCTTTCCAAATCAAGTCCAAAATGTTACCGATCAGCCCCTCCACTCTCACATGGGACTTATAAAAATCTTACAAATTAAGTCCTAAAATTACGGTTTAACCCCTGGAGATTCAAATCTTGTCATTTGGCTTCCCGAAGCCAACTCCCAGCTAATTATTATTTGGTTTTGGATTATTATAATATTAAATAATAGTAAGAATTAGTTCTCGGGGTCCCGGGTTTATTATTTAATTATCTTATTTTAAACGGGATGTTACAACTCTCCCCCACTTAAATTTGATTTCGTCCTCGAAATCCGTTCTTATCATTCCTTACACGCCAGACAACTTGAACTACGTGGTCACAATCCCGTGCATAATCCCAGCCTTCCCAAGGCAATCAAAACCAACCCTAACAGGGTTTTCAAAACCCGAAAATGGACGAATTCCCTGCATTATGATCACATACTCAATCTGAAATCTGAAGTCTCGAGATGGTCTGGCTCCCTAACAAACCGCCCACACTGAATCATTGTCGAATCCATTGCACTTAACTCCCAACTGACTGCTCACTTCTGAAAACCTGAGGTTCCCACTAAAGGATAGAGTCACAGACCAAATTTCCCTGCAGTACACTTATACTTGACAGAAAACTCATCCGGAATACCGGATTCCTGCCCGGTTGTTGAACCATCGAGCAATCTTACAGTCGCTTCGCGCGACCTTCGATGGAACTTCGACTAGCAATAATTGTCCTAGCTATATCACCACTCATGGTGCCATCAATCCTTTTGGTCCATCCGATCATACAGTCTGACAACCTGTCGCCATCAAATCAGATGCATAAAGCGAACGCTACCAAAATACTGCAGTCTTACATCATACCCGGTCTCCTTCGACCTACCATTTCCTGATTCCAGCCGTGTCGTGGTCTACCCACAAGCTTAAGAACTGGTCCATCCTGGCCTAATCATGTGGAAAAAAAAATCTGTGAATGCTACTGTTACCCTCGCAGTCTTACAACGCTTTCGCCCTAGCACCACCGCAGCCTGATACCTTGCCCTCAAACTCTCAATCCAAAAACTCTCAGAGCCGAGCACACACTCGACCGAACACCCCGAATGGAACTCAATTGATGACTGGGATCCCAACCTAATTTCCCCAAATTTTGTTATCAAGCACCGAGAAGACGCAATTCATATGTTGGGGAGTTTTACCGAACTCCCAAATCACACAACACTCAAACCAAATAGCCACTTGGGTTGTCTTCCTTCCAGAAAACGATGCGAAACTTGTCCCAGTTTCAAAACCGATCTTGCTTCTACATTCCGAGACGATTATCCCCCACTTAGATTCAACTAAGTCTTCACAATACATGGAAATTTGAGAATTCCCAATCCTTCTCACTTTCCAACGATCGATCTGATGACAACCAGACCTTTCCAACTAGTACTCCTTTACTAGCCAACCCCAAATGATCACACGCTTGTAATAACTAGATGAACACTTCCTGAATCCTAGGGAAACCAACAGTCCCTAATGCTCGAATGATCCCACACCCAAATATTGAAGTCCAAAGATAGATGCTCCAACTAATGTCTCAACAATGAGCTACTTCCCTTGGCGCTTTCCTCCACCAATCAATAACGGTTACTAAAACCACTGAATCCTGACAATGTTGAATAACCATAATGTGGGACCCTGTCCGCATACCTCCCATATAATACCCTTCTTCCTAAAGTGCTCGAACAAATCTCCCGCTCTCGGCTTTAGAAATCATATCATTCAGGGCCACGCCCCTGACTCACTCACCAGCTCGATCATCCACAGCTGAACTGCAGTAGCTGAAACAACCTCTACCCAAAACCGGCCACAAACTACTCCCAAGACATAGTCTCCAATCCCCAGAAGTGCAATAGATCGCACAATCAATCCTTACCGTCAGATGCAAGAGATCCACGGTGAATCAGATCTTAGCTCCTATGGGTCGGAACGGTAATCGCATACGCCGCACAAGATACTCATGCCACATCGACCCACCTGCGCTCACCAGTGCTGAAATATTGTTGCCAACCCCTGCGACTAACTGATCCGAGCTGGAACACAACTTGATCCTGGGGTCCTAAGTCTGCTCACTCCTTCGAGCTCGAAAATTGAAAGGGCACAATCCTTGCCCTATAAAATGACATTCCAATCCACCAATTAACCATTCTACTTCCAGCTGCAAAACCCCAGCTGAACAAAATCATCACTCATTTTCGGAGTCCTCGCGACTCACATTCCGGCCTCGAGCAAAACCCTCGAAGCCTCAAATCTAGAAACTCATGTGCTAGCGTCCCCTGCTCAACCCGCGGAGTGTAACGAGTACAGAACATCTCCCTGATCCCAAGTAACTGCGGCCCTCTTCTCCTCAGAATATGTCCCAGAAACAAGTCCCAGTACTGGAAAGCTCGACCAGCTCCTCCCATGCCGTCGTTACAGCTGTTGTAGCTGCTGCGGTAGCCGTCTCAGCAAGGGCTACATAGCGCTCATAGAAATACTCAACCATGGCGGTCTTAATAGACCCAAACATCTCCGGCAACTATCCCCGGACAATCTCGATCCCCTCCTCCCGGATGATCTCACTGACACGATCCTCTGACAATACTGGCCTATCCTGGCTGCCAGCTCCCGATCCTGACCCGGACCCGGTCTCAAAATGTCTCGTAACCACCATTCTGCTAATACGCTAGAGAGATCTCAGATAACTCATATAATAATAGGGAACCAACTCCCAACTAAACCCTAGGGGTTGTGACTTCCTTGCTACGCGTATGGGTCATGTGCTTTCAGTAGTACGGGCCCATACTACCTTCCACACCTACCCATATTTGTCTCAAGTATCATCACAACGCCCTAATAATATACATAATCATAGAGAGCGCTCAATCCTCACTCCAAGAGGAATGCTAAATACCTCGTAACTGGCCTCCCGGCCTGACACAACCCACCCATGAAACTTCAACCAACCCTGCAGCACTTGTGTATGCTAGCCATACATAACGTTGGACCCTATAGACTTTCGAATATCTGATCCTACCCTAAGCCCCTAATCAGACAAGAACAGAACATAAGGCTAAACCAAACATTCTCAGGCTATATGATCTTAATTATGTATAACCGTGATGCATACACTAAGCAACTACAGTAATGATGTCAATCTCATATAAGGAAAACCCTAGGCTAACAGGCATCATGTAATCAGCCAATTCTATCATGCAATTTCTGAAGATCCCTAGCCTAGTACTAGCATGCTGTTCTAACATATCACAATATCAAATAACCATATGGTATTTTGGGGTCTACTTACTGGCTCCGGCTGACCGTACACTCTGCATCCTCCCTTAGTATTTTGAAAACCATTTTGAAATCCTTTCCTTGATTTGAGACTGGATTCACACGAGTCTTCCTCCAATTCACTCAAACCAAGGCTCTGATACCAACTTGTAACACCCATAAAAATAAAGCCAATTTAAAACTTTTTCAAACATCCAAAAGCCATTAGTTATTACAAAATGTTTTCAAAATAGTTTATTATTAGAGTATCCCAGAAACCATAAGTCCAAAACACGAGGATGTGTATGGTCACGCTTTCGTCTTGCCGAGACATCTGCAGCACCTGAAACAATAAACTGAAACCGTAAGCACAAAGCTTAGTGTGTTCCCCCCAAAATACCCATACACAACAATACACATATAATCACAAACAGCATACTATGGGTCCAGTCACCCATCGGGTTGGAATACCCCAGGCCCTCAACCGTCCGGTTGGAATGCCAACATACTATAGGTCCAATCATCCATCGGGATGGAATACCCCAGGCCCAATCTGTTGGATAAGGTGTCTAAGTCCATAACTATTTCTGGTATGTACTTGACCCGACCCGGCATGGTCCATTTGGGTTGCATGGCATCATGCATTTGGATAGACTAAATGAGAGAAATAACACTTGTGGTTTATTAATATATTATAAGTTCTAATATATTAATAGTATTATTTAATTAGTATTGATCAAGAATTAATCTAGGATTAATTAAGTGATCAAAAGATGACTAATTAAATATATGGATTGATCATGTAAATCATCCATAACTTGTATAGTGGGCTAAAAGGCTCCATGGATAATCAAGTTGGGTTAAACCCATTGAATGCTCCATGGAGGCTCCATGGGAGTTACAAACCCAAGGGTCATGGAAATGAAGAGTCATGCCACATTAGGGTTTACATGGTGTAACCCTAGATGTGACACACTATATAAGCAACATGTTCTCCACCAAAATCGGCGACACTAAAAAACAAGAGGGCTAGAGCCGATTTTGCAAGTGTAAGATTCTCTCAAAGTTTACTCCTTTGCATTTGGTGTTGTGTGAAGCATTTGAGGCATCACACTTGGGGTGCTAGGCTCACAAGGTTTCAAGGATCATAATCAACAACAAGGTAAGTTATTCTATCTTTCATTCAAGTTAAAAATGTTCCCCATGTATGCTAGATAGGAATATAACCTTGGAATTCAACTTTGCATGATTATTAGACAAACATAGATCCAAGGTTATTAGGGTTGCATGTACACTTAGGAAGTGTTAGAATGCTCAAAACCCATCAGTGGTATCAGAGCCTAGGTTTGTTTGTTGTTTTTTTTTTTTGTGTGCAAACAGCTTGAAAAAAAATCGTTTTTCTGTTTTCTGCTTGTATGAAAGTTTGCACATTTGTTGCTGGAAATGGACTAGAAACATTACCCTAAACTGTTTTGATGTTTTAAAGCTTGTTTTAGATGGTGTAATGTTTATGCTAATCCATTTACAATGGCAATTATTAAAATTACAAGTTTTTTTTAAGTGTAATTTTTTGATTCTTGAAAGTGTTCATATTCATGTTCTTGAACTTATGAAGATTAGATGATCATAGGAATTGTTTGTAACCTTCATGGTAGTTTAATTCATGATCATAATGTGTTTTAATGGAGTCCATAACTTGTCCTCAAGTTATGGAAAACCAAAAGTCTCACTTTTATTAAAGCCATTAAAAGAACACAAGAGTTATAAAAATGAAGAGTCTTCATTTTTATTACTCAATTAATTCATAAGTTATAAGAAATGAAAAGTTTTGGAAGTTTACAAAACTTGCCCTCAAGTTTTGGAACATGTAAAGTCTTGATTAAAACTTTAGTTCCAACCCTTAGAATTTTAAAAGTTAAAATTCAACCCTTATACTTTATAATATTATAAGTTACTAATATATATATGTATAACAACAAGTCGTCTTACCGCTAGTACGCCTCATTCACGAAGCCGGTCTATAAGGGGGGTATAAGGTTGTTGCCTATAAAATGGCAACTTAATGGGTGTCCACTCTCACCCACCGCTTCCTTGATCGGTGGAGGGTCGTTAGCCGAACGGGTAAGACAAGGACTTATAAATTCTCATTAAAAGTATGATGAATATTATAAAGTAACTAAATGCTTTTATTAAATTCCCAATCTTAGTTACTTTAGGAAAATGTGAATAAGGTGTTAATCTATGAAATTACACTTTACACTTTGTTTAAGTCGTTGGTGGAGCGTGTGTGGTTAACCGGCACACTAACTTGGACTTAACAAGGTAGGTAAAGGGTGACTTAAGGTTTACCATAGCATCGGTGGAGCGTGTGTGGTTTACCGGCACATCGATTGAGTGATAAACCTTGAGGGTACCAAGTGATTTGCATGGTTACTTCACACCTCGTTTTGTGATCCTCGGTATCCCAGTCACAAAACTTGGAGGGCATACTCGAGATTGAAACATGCCTTTGAAAAGTTCATTGAATCTCAAAAGAATCTAGGAATTTCTAAGAACCAATTAAAAACCTAATATTTATATTTCGTTTTTCATGGTGGAAATTGGTGAATCGTCATTCACCTACCTTTCAAATATGTTATAGCTTGGATTACGGCATACTTCTTCTAAGTTATAATATATTGTGATTGGATCCTAGCCTTAATATTACATTTGGGTGTTTTATCAAGGACTCTCTTAATATCTAAACTAATCTTGTCCTCTTCTTTCAGATGTCTTCAAACAATGCTGCTTCTGGCTCTAATCCTAATGGCTCCTTTACCCTTATGAACTTGTGTGGGAAAGTCACTTTTGATGGATCCAACTTCAATGAATGGATCAGAAACATCAGGATGATTACCCGCTACGAGGACAAAGAATATGTCCTTGACAAGGAGCTTAAGGAGATTGATGAGACCACTGCAACTCTCCAGGAGATCGCTGACTTCCGGGCACATGAAAGGGATGCTACAAAAGTGGCACGCATCATGTTGGCCACCATGACAGCGGAACTCCAAAAGTCCTATGAGGACTTCTACCCTTTTGAAATGCACCAAGATCTGATGGAAAGATACCATCAAAGTGCACGATAAGAGAGGTATGAAATCATATGCTCTATCATAACAACCATGATGAAGGACGGGGAATCCGTCACGAGCCACATGCAGAAAATGCAAAGGTATGTGGATCGGTTGCTGAAGCTTAATGTGAACTTCCCTGAGGAGCTTGCAATAGATATCATTTTGCACTCCTTACCATCGTGCTATGATGAATTCCGCATGACATATCACATGAATAAGGAAGAGGTCACACTCAGCAAACTTCAGGGACTCCTCACGACCGCAGAAACAGGTCTTAAGGGTAAGTCGGTTGTTAACACTCCTACTCCAAACTCCGCCCCGGTTTTGGCAATCGGGAAAGGTAGAGGGAAGAAGAGGAAGAGCTCTTCGAAGGGTACCAAGGCTAGGACCCTTGATGGCTCTTCTTCAAGTGGAACCAAGAAAGGTTTTGTCACTCCTTCTTCTGACCCTAAAGAGGCTGAATGCTTCTATTGCCATGAAAAGTCACATTGGAAGCGGAACTGCCCAAAGTACCAGCAAGATGTGAAGGATGGGAAAGTTAAACCCAACCATGCAGGTATTTACACTATCTTATCTAATAACTCACCCCATTCTAACTCTTGGGTCCTTGATACCGGTTGTGGTATTCATATTTGTTCTGATTTGCAGGGACTAAGAAGAAGTGAGAATGTGGAGCATGGAAGAATAAACTTAATCATGGGGAATAGGAAAGCTTTACCTGTCACCAAGATTGGAGTTTATACTTTATCGCTAAGTAGTGGGTTTAGTTTAGATTTGAATAAATGTTGTTATTCGCCAGAAATGGCAAGAAATATTATTTCCTTTCATGCATTGTATAAACAAGGTTTCACCTTTTCATTTGATAATGAAGTTGGTTCAATTAATGCTTTCTTTAATAATGTTCTTTATTTTAAAGCATTACCTTGTGATGGTGTGTATGAAACTGTATCTGTGGTTGATAACTTAGGAAATAATGTATTGTGTATTGATTCTGTTAATGATAATAACTTGGATAAAGCATCATTATGGCATTGTCGTCTTGGACATATAAGCAAGAAACGCATAGGCCAACTCCAAAAGGATGGAGTATTGGAGTCATTTGACCTAAAGTCAGATGATAGTTGCGAATCATGCTTACTTGGAAAAATGACAAAGTCACCCTTCACAGGTTCTTGTGAGAGGGGTGAAGGCTTGTTGGATCTTATACACACGGATGTGTGTGGGCCCTTCAAACATGCCACAAGGGATGCTAATCGTTATTATTTGACTTTTACTGATGATTACAGTAGATATGGATATGTCTACTTAATCAAGCATAAGTCAGAGACTTTTGAGAGGTTTAAAGAGTTTAAACAGGAAGTCGAGAATCAATTGGGCAGGAACATTAAGATGCTTCGATCCGATCGAGGTGGTGAGTATCTTAGTTCAGAGTTCCTCGACTATCTTAGGGAATGTGGGATTGTCTCACAATTGACACCTCCCAGGACACCGCAGTTGAATGGTGTAGCTGAGAGGCGTAATCGAACCTTGTTGGATATGGTTCGTTCCATGATGAGTCGAGCTTCGCTACCAATCTCATTTTGGGCGTATGCCTTAGAGACTGTCGCCCATATCCTTAATCTAGTTCCCACAAAGAAAGTTGCCAAAACTCCTCATGAGATGTGGACTGGTAAAGTACCCAAACTAGACCACATTAAGATTTGGGGTTGCGAGGCTTTCGTGAGACGCGAGACTCATGATAAGCTCGAACCTCGAAGTGAGAGGTGTATTTTCATCGGCTACCCACAGAAATCCTTTGGTTACCTCTTCTACAGACCTAGTGAGAATGTGGTCTTTGTAGCTAGGAGGGCTTTCTTTCGAGAGAGAGAGTTCATAAGCCAAGGAGACAGTGGGAGGCAAGTTGACCTTGAAGAAATTCAAGAGTCAAGTGGTGAAGGAACTTCAAACCCTAGCACTCAACTTGAGGAGGAAACTTATGTTGAGCCAATTGACAAGTCTGTACCTCTGAGGCGTTCCACAAGGGTTAGGAATGCACCTGAGCATTACTATGGATTCCATATTACTGCGGAAGGTGATACACTTATCAGTGATGAGACACTGATAGGTCTGGATGAACCTAACAGTTATGCGGAAGCCATGGCAGGCCCTGAGTCAGCCAAGTGGAAAGAGGCAATGGACAGCGAGATAAAGTCCATGTATGACAATCAAGTTTGGAACTTGGTTGAGAATGTACCAGGTCGTAAGACTGTAGGGTGCAAATGGATCTTCAAGAAGAAGACCGACATGGATGGTAATGTACACACTTATAAGGCACGACTGGTTGCAAAGGGTTTCTCACAAACTCCGGGAGTTGATTATAATGAGACCTTTTCTCCAGTGGCCAAGATTAAGTCTATTAGGGTTCTGTTAGCCATAGCCGCATTTCATGACTATGAAATATGGCAAATGGATGTCAAAACCGCTTTCCTTAATGGAAAGTTGGCTGAGGATGTTTACATGAGTCAGCCAGAGGGTTTTGTCAACACAGAGTACCCTAATAGAGTGTGTAAGCTTGAGAAATCCATTTATGGGTTAAAGCAAGCACCTCGCAGATGGAATCTTTGCTTTGATGAGAAAGTCAAGGAATTTGGCTTTTCTAGGAGTGAAGATGAATCTTGTGTATATGTCAAGGCTAGTGGGTGTATAGTTAGCTTTTTGGTATTGTATGTGGATGACATACTACTCATAGGAAATGACATCCCAACTCTGCAGGAAGTTAAGTCCTGGCTTGGGAAGTGTTTCTCTATGAAGGACCTAGGAGAAGCTGCCTATATTCTAGGGATAAGGATCTTAAGAGACCGGAGTAAAAGACTAATTGGACTTAGTCAGAGTACTTACTTGGATAAGGTGTTGAAGAGATTCGGCATGCAGGACTCCAAGAAAGGAGAGTTACCCATCCAGAGTAATGCCAGATTGAGTAAGACACAAAGCCCTAGTACTGAGGCTGAGATAGCATAAATGAGTCGAATACCTTATGCTTCGGCTGTAGGATCGATCATGTATGCTATGACGTGTACTCGACCTGATGTAGCCTTTTCTTTGAGCATGGTTAGCATGTATCAGGGGAACCCTGGCAAGGCACACTGGACTGCGGTAAAGAATATCCTCAAGTACCTACGGAGGACTAAGGACTGGGTCCTTACCCTCGGTGGGAGTGAAGACTTGAGATTTGTAGGGTATAGTGATGCTAGCTTTCAGACTGATAGGGATAATTTCCGCTCTCAGTCAGGCTGGGTCTTTACCTTAAATGGAGGAGCAATTTCTTGGAAGAGTTCCAAGCAAGAGACAGTGGCTGATTCAACTTGCGAATCAGAGTATATAGCAGCTAGCGAGGCAGCAAAGGAGGCGATATGGCTGAAGAACTTCATTGGAGACCTTGGAGTTGTACCAGCTATTAAAGAGCCAATGGAAATTTTCTGTGATAGTGAAAGTGCAGTTGCCTTAGCCAAGGAACCAAGGGATCACGGGAGATCCAGACACATCGACAGAAAATACCATTTCATCAGACATCGAATAGAAGAAGGACTCCTCGTGGCAAAGAGGGTATCATCGGATGAGAATCCAGCAGATCCCCTCACGAAGGGACTGACTCGGGTTAAGCATCTCCAGCATGCTCGGAGCATAGGGCTGAAGGATGATATTAGATTTAGTAGTTAGATAACCTTGAAATTTGTAAAGTGTAATTGACATTAGATGATGAATAAAAGGTGTTTTATTTATGAGTAAAGTGTTGCTATCTCTTGTCGATCGTTTACTATATTTCTTTTGCATGTTTTGACTTCCAGAATAATTATGTTTGGTATATCATATTATTCGAACCTCCACGGTCGGTCATATGTCGGAAGTAGTTATGAATCAAGACTGTCATGATTGGTTGCAGAGGTCTAAGTTGTTGGACATGGCTACAACACTCATGAGTGCTCATAAGTTCTAAGCATTGGACTCAACCCACGCTCACTGGAATCACTTCATGGAATTTATCTCGAGTGATCGTGAGACGGTAATATCATATAAGTCTTCAAACCTAGAGATATGATTTGTTACTTATGAGTTGGTTATGCATTGATTGTACGTTAACGCATTGGTAACTCGATGTTATAAAACGTGCTTTTGTGTATAATTCAATGAGTGGTAGAACAAACATATGAGTCGAAGTTTATCTGTTCCTTCTTGGATTAGAAGCTGATATCTGGGCCCCTCGATGATTTTGTTTTGACCTATGTACTGGGCCCCGTCAGAACTAAGTTGATGTGTTCAATTGAGTTCTATGTCAAACAAATCGGAAATCGGGAAACAAACTGCTAGACACAAAGTAAGACACTGTTCCATGTATTTGTCCGGCTGATATCTAGAACAGAGGATTATATGATAACTTATCTGAAATGGCGTATCATCATCTTCTCAGTTCCGAGAAACCTTGAAAAGAGCTACGATTGCTGATCGGTTCCTGAAGTCATACTTGCAGTTATAGTTATTAGACTTATCCAAGTGGGAGACTGTTGGATAAGGTGTCTAAGTCCATAACTATTTCTGGTATGTACTTGACCCGACCCGGCATGGTCCATTTGGGTTGCATGGCATCATGCATTTGGATAGACTAAATGAGAGAAATAACACTTGTGGTTTATTAATATATTATAAGTTCTAATATATTAATAGTATTATTTAATTAGTATTGATCAAGAATTAATCTAGGATTAATTAAGTGATCAAAAGATGACTAATTAAATATATGGGTTGATCATGTAAATCATCCATAACTTGTATAGTGGGCTAAAAGGCTCCATGGATAATCAAGTTGGGTTAAACCCATTGAATGCTCCATGGAGGCTCCATGGGAGTTACAAACCCATGGGTCATGGAAATGAAGAGTCATGCCACATTAGGGTTTACATGATGTAACCCTAGATGTGACACACTATATAAGCAACATGTTCTCCACCAAAATCGACGACACTGAGAAACAAGAGGGCTAGAGCCGATTTTGCAAGTGTAAGATTTTCTCAAAGTTTACTCCTTTGCATTTGGTGTTGTGTGAAGCATTTGAGGCATCACACTTGGGGTGCTAGGCTCACAAGGTTTCAAGGATCATAAACAACAACAAGGTAAGTTATTCTATCTTTCATTCAAGTTAAAAATGTTCCCCATGTATGCTAGATAGGAATATAACCTTGGAATTCAACTTTGCATGATTATTAGACAAACATAGATCCAAGGTTATTAGGGTTGCATGTACACTTAGGAAGTGTTAGAATGCTCAAAACCCATCAGCAACCTCCGGGTCCAGCCATTCTCAGGATGGAATACCCTTGGCCCACAACCATCTGGTTAGAATGCCCACATACTACGAGTCAAATCATCCTCAGGATGGAATACTCACGGCCCACAACCATCGGGTTGGAATTCCCAAGTCTATTGGCCCTCACACAAAGCAGATAAGCCTCAACCACTAATCAAACATGTGCAAATATATCATATAATCACATAACAGTCTATTAAGACAACATACTAGGGTCCACTCATCCCCGGGATGGAATACCCTCAACTACCAATCAAGTATGTGCACATATAATAGGTAACCACATAACAGTCTAAAGGCAGTGAAACCGTCGTACAGATCACTAAGCATACATGCCCCACATTTTAGACAATCTTAGGCTAAAGGATTCGACCCCACAACGGTTAGCCTCAAACGAGAGCTGCGAAGCAGAACCCAACCCTTCATCCTAAGATCCTTTAAACCATATAAACTAGCATGTACCGATAATCATACAGATATAACAGATCACTAATCATAACATCATCCTAAAACCAGGATACAGATCTAACGTAGCATCAAGACACATAATCACAAGATAACTAGGATAACAATCCAAAGGGCCGGCCGTGGTGCCTTAGACCCTTGAGTATAGTGAGGATAACTCACCTGGCACTGCTGAAGTCCCGCGGATGAAACTCCAGCTGCCAACATCAAACAATACCCAATTAATAAGTGGATTCCAAGCCTAAGGTCCAACTCACACTCCAAAGGCCCAATAGTCAAGTAATGGGCCAAAACCCAACATATGGCCCAATTTTCCAAATTGGGCCCAACCCTTCACATGGGCCTTACCTTAAGGCCCAACCACCTAATCTGGTCCATATACTTGGCATTCCAATGGTCCAATATCTCATAATCATAAAGGCCCAATTATGGCCCATCTATGGAAAATTGGGCCCAAGACTCTCACATGGGCCTTATCCTAAAACCCATACAATTATTTAGTCCAATTACTTATTCTTGGAAAGCCCATTAATAGTCCAATCACCAAAGCCCAACAGAAAGGCCCAACTCAAGGCCCAAGTGAAATTAGGGTTTCCACATGAAATGGCGATTAGGGTTAAGTGATTCTTGCTTAACCCATTAAGTACTTAATCCATTAAGTCCAATATTGCTTTAGGTTAATTTGCCAATGATTATTAATTATTATTTTAGGTTTAATAATTAATTCTCGTGCGGTCCCGAGTAATCCCAAAATTAGGGTTTCAAGGCATTAGGGTTTTCCATACCCTAATTAGGGTTTCCAATTAAATTACTAGCCCATTAATCGAATGGTTGGGCTTTTAGGTCAATTAGGGCTTCATTAGGCCCATTAGGGTTTCATTGGGCCCACTTTGTCCAAGCATCCCCAAACGAGTCAACACGCAACGAGACACACCGCTACCCAACGTGGCGGCAGGAGGCGGCAGCCACCACCTCACGGTGGTGGTTACAAGTTTTCCATTATTATTCTTATACCGATTACAATACAATTTACAATAATATCCAAATAACACACCCACACTCATAAAATAACACACACAGCCACCCCACGCGGTGGCTGGTGGTGGCAGAAGAGCAGCATCCGGCCGACAGCCACCATGGTTGGATTCCATGGTGGTTCCAAATTTTTTCCGGCCAACCCAAGAAAAACACACCCACACACCGACATGTACATAACCACGTACACACACATGTGCAGAAACACCCACCGAGCAGCTCCTCATCGATCTTGAAGGGGGTTGACTGCAACGACGGCTATTGGCGGCAGTTGACGTTGGAACGCAGCCACAGGAGAGATGGGAGAAGAGGGCGAATGGGAGCCATGGCAAACGACAGCATCAACAACCTCACATGCCCGATCCTCCCGGCTGACTCACATCGGCATCACAACAATGACAACAAGCTTGTAGGCAACAATGAAAGGAGGTGGCGGCGAAGACTGAAGATAGTCTAACGAGCAAATAGCGGTAGCAACGCACACCACTTCGTTTTTTCGACGTCAGAATGAACAAGAGGAGGTTGGATCCGGTGGTTTGGGACCCCAATGATGGAGGTTAGCAACTCGAAGGTATGGAGGGGGCGTAGCGGCGCAGGAGATCAGAGAAGAGAGGGTGGCGGCCGAAGGTGGTCACTTGTAAGTGTGGCGGGTGCATAGTGAATTAGGGTTAGGGTTTAGGTTAGAGAAGGTGACGGGTGGTGAGGTTATATACCCGCCTCAAACAAGTTTATCCCATATTAACAAGATCAGTCCCTCCTTCCCCCAATTCGTTCAAAACGAACGCATAATTTACCAATTAGACCCCGACTTCTGAAAACCTTTCCAAATCAAGTCCAAAATGTTACCAATCAGCCCCTTCACTACAAAATCTTCTCATCGTAGGTCCAGAACTTACTCTTTAGTCCCTGCTTCCATAAATCATTACATATTAAGTCCAAATAATACCAAATACCCCTTCACTTATGAAAATCTTACAAATTAAGTCCTAAAATTACACTTTAACCCCTAGAGATTCAAATCTTGTCATTTGGCTTCCCGAAGCCAACTCCCAGCTAATTATTATTTGGTTTTGGATTATTATAATATTAAATAATAGTAAGAATTAGTTCTCGGGGTCCCAGATTTATTATTTAATTATCTTAATTTAAACGGGATGTTACAAATGTCATTCTGCCGTTAAATCTAACTTTTCAGCTGTTAGATTTTAATGAAAAAGACTATTTTATCCTTATACCAAATTTGCAATATACACAAACCTCAAGGACTATTTGTGTAATTTTGTAAATTTGAAATTTTGTATATATATAAATTATAAATATAAATTTTGGATATATATAAATGATAAATATAAATTTTATATACTTGTGTGTATATATATATATATATATATATATATATATATATATATATATATATATATATATATATATATATATAATTTCAACAATTTGATAAGTTTTTTTTAATCTTTTTGACATTTTGGTTTCTGTTTTTATTTTATAATTTTAGTTATTTATGGTTTTTTTTAATGTTTTTTTATTTATTTTGTTTCAAGTCAATAAACTTAAATTCGATAAACCATGTCGAAACCGTTTTTTCTTTAATTTTTCTTATTTATGATTTGAAGTGATAATTTTTTTAATGCCGTTACTGTTTATGTTTTTTTACTTGGATGCTCTATAGTTAATATCGTTAGCAACTTTATGTTTGCATTTATCATTATCAATATTTCTTCTTTTATTTTCTATTTTTTTTATAATTTTAGTTATTTGTTATTCTTCTATTGTTTTTATCTATTTTAATTGAAGTAATGAAAAATAGAAAAACAAAAAACAAATACTCAAACATCAAAATTATAATATACTCTAATACAAATTTGGTGTTTGAGTTTTTGTTTTTTGTTTTTCTATTTTTCATTACTTGAATCAAAATAAATAAAAACAATAGAAGAATAATAAATAACTAAATTTATATAAAAAATAGAAAAAAAAGTTGAACTAATGATAATGATAAATACAAACATAAAGTTGCTAAAGATATTAACTATTGAGCATCCAAGTAAAAAAACATAAACTATAACACCATTAAAAAAAATTATCGCTTCAATTCACAAATAAGAAAACTTAAAGAAAAAACGGTTTCGACATGGCTTATCGAATTTAAGTTTATTTAGTTGAATCAAAATAAATAAAAACATTAAAAAAACCATAAATAACTAAAATTATAAAATAAAAATAGAAACCAAAATGTCTAAAAGAATAAAAAAAAAGTTATTAAATTGTTGAAATTATATGTACACATATATATAAAAATTATATTTTTAATTTATATTTATCCAAAACTTATATATATATATATATATATATATATATATATATATATATATATATATATATATATATATATATATATATATATATACAAAATTTCAAATTTATAAAATTACACAAATGGTCCTTGAGATTTGTAGTATATTGCAAATTCGGTATAAGGGTATAATGGTATTTTTCATTAAAATCTAACAACTGAAAAGTTAGATTTAATGGCAGGAGGACCTTTCATGTAATTTTGAAAACCATAGGGACTAGTGACGTGACGTTTTCCTTGAAAGTCTTCAAAGTGAGATATTCTGCAAACTACAACGACCAATTATGAAATTTTGTCTATTTATAATTTTTATATATATACAAAATTACACAAATGGTCATTGAGGTTTGTAGTATATTGCAAATTTGGTACAAGGGTAAAATAGTCTTTTTCATTAATATCTAACAGCTGAAAAGTTATATTTAACGGTGGGAGGACCTTTCATGTAATTTTGCAAACCACAGGGAACAGTGACGTAACGTTTTCCTTGAAAGTCCTCAAGATGAGATATTTTGCAAACCACATGGACCAATGTAATTTTGTCTTTATTTAATAATTTGTAAACTACGATTAGAAAACTAAATTATGTAAAAAAGTAAAATATACTTTTAATTGTCATTTATAACATAAAGCGTTTTTTTAAATAATTTATTAATACTGACAGGTTTTTTCAGGTTTAGTGGCAATAATGTGGCTTATAAAGTAATTTAAATAATCATACATACTTATAAAACTAGTATTTTTTTCTTAAATCTCATGCATTTGAAACCCCCTTTTTTAACTTCCTTTCACCACATTCATTTGAAAGTCCCATGACTTTTCAATTTCTTTACAATAATATTATAAATAAGTTAAATAATGTTCTATAAACAAGAAATGGTGTTTTATTACAATGTCTTCATCCCACATCGATGGTGAGAGTAAACAAGAGAATGTTTCCTCTTCTATAAATAGGAAATGTTGTGAAATGTTTCAAAGGGACCAAACCATGAGAACTTCCTCATGCCTACCTTTGTAGGATTTTGAAGGTATTATTTGGTGAGATTGTCTATATTGGCAAGTGTCCAGTTAACTTTTAGAATTCCAAAAATGGTTTTGAACCGAATTTTTTCAGGTTTAAACCGTGTTTCAGTTAGAAAAAAAAAATTATGTAGTTGGGTATATTGAGTTGAACCGGAGTTGGATCAATTTGGACCGATAAAGGAATCATTTTCCTTTCACAACAAACATTTGAAACTCCCATGATTTTTCAAATTATTTCTAATAATATTATAAATAAGTTACATAATTTTATATAAATATAAAAAAGCATCTACCTAAACCTAAAATTATAACTGTTTGAAAAATCACTTTGATTCAAAAGCACGAAATATATACAAACCGGGTTTCACTAGAAAAAAAATATGTAGTTTGGTATATTTAGTTGAATCGGTTCGAGTTTGATCTATTTGGACCATAAAAGAAGCATTTTCATTTCACTACATACATTTGAAACTCCCATGATTTTTCAAATTGTTTCCAATGATATTTTAAAAAAGTTACATAATGTTATATAAATATAAAAAAACATCTACCTAAACATAAAATTATAATTGTTTCAAAATTCGATTTGATCAAAAGCACGAAATATATACGCAGATTATATTTTATAAATGAATTCTTTTTATAATGAACTTTTGAATGTTGAAAATACGTATAAACAAACTTTCTATATTAAGTACCTAACTGAATTTATGATTTTAGAATTGAACAAAAAGTTATTCAATAAAAACTTACTTTTTTGGATAACAACTTACGAGATTATAGAAAAATGGAACTATTGAACAATAAAGAAAGAGAAAACAATAGAAAGGGTGTTTTACTAAATAAGTTGAATAATGTTTTACTAACAAGAAAGCGTGTTTTATTACAATGTCTTCCTCCCACATCGATGGTGAGAGTAAACAAGAGAACGTTTCCTCTTCTATAAATAGGAAAGGTTGTGAAATGTTTCAAAGGGACCAAACCATGAGAACTTCCTTATGCCTACCTTTTTAGGATGTTGAGGGTATTCTTTGGTGAGATTGTCTTTATTTGCAACTGTCCATTTAAGTTTTAGAATCCCGAAAATGGTTTTGAACAAGATTTTTTTAGGTTCAAACAGAGTTTCAGTTGAAAAACCGTTATGTAGTTTGGTATATTGAGTTGAATCGGTCTGAGTTTGATCAATTTGGACCGATAAAGGAAGCATTTTCCTTTCAGCACATACATTTGAAACTCCCATGATTTTTCAAATTGTTTCTAATAATATTATAAATAAGTTACCTAAACTTAAAATTATAATTGTTTGAAAAATAAATTTGATTCAAAAACACAAAATATATACAAACCGGGTTTCAATAGAAAAAACGTTATGTAGTTTGGTATATTAAGCTGAATTGGTCCGAGTTTGATCAATTTTGACCGATAAATGAAGCATTTTCCTTTCACCACATACATTTGAAACTCCCATCATTATTCAAATTGTTTATAATAATATTATAAGTTACATAATGTTATATAAATATAAAAAAAATCTACCTAAACATAAAATTATAATTGTTTGAAAAATCACTTTGATTCAAAAGCACGAAATATATACTCGATTATATTTTATAAATGAATTCATTTTATAATGACATTTTGAATCATGAAAATACATATAAACAAACTTTCTATATTAAGTACCTAACTGAATTTATGATTTTAGGATTTAACAAAAAGTTATTCAATAAAAACTTAATTTTTTATAACAACTTACGAGATTACTGAAAAATGGAACTATTGAACAATAAATTTTCTGGATAACGTTTTATTTTTATTATTTAATATTTTATTTAACAAAATGAAATTATTGGCAAATAAAGAAATGAGTTTAATTAAAATGTCTTCATCCCACATTGATCGTGAGAGTAAACAAGAGAATGTATTCTCCTCTATAAATAGGAAAGGTTGTGAAATATTTCAAAGGGACTAAGCCATGAGATCTTCCTTGCATCTAACTTTGTAGGACGTTGAGTGTATTCTTTGGTGAGATTGTCTTTGTCGACAAGTGACCAATTAAATTTCAGAATTTCGAAAATGATTTTGGACCGTATCTTTTAGATTTGGATCGAGTTTAATAAGGATCCGAGTGTCTTCTGGCTGAGTTAGGCAAACTCGCTTCCATTGGAGGCCGAGTTTAAGTAACATGTCGAGTATTTGGTTGTGTTAGCCAAGTTTTACAACCCTGTATGTAATACAATTTAAAGTTTTAACCTTATAAAAGACATCACTATTATCATATGTTCTACATAATTATGGTAATATTTATGATACAAAACATTTTTTTTACTATTTAAGATAAAAAGTTGTCTCTATTATCATATGTTGTACAAAATGATAAAATTTAAGATAGATAAAAATATGTCTCTATTATCGTATTTTCTACATAATTATAATATTTAATATAAACGTTTTAATTTAATATGAAATTATTATTTAATAGATAACAATAACGATTTATTTATTTTTAAAAATTAATTTTTTTTCTATTTTAATCATATAACTTTGTATATGCAAAACAACTTCAAGTTCCAACATTATCTCTTATAATATGTTCAACATAATAACAATACTAAAAATCATTTTTTATATTTTTTATGAAATTATTATTTAATTGTTAAAAACAATGATTTAGTTATTTTTAATATAAAATATTTTTTTATATCTCACGCAACGCGCGGGCATTCGCCTAGTGTGGTATATAAAGTAATGAAGTAACTTGATAAGAAAGTAAACGGGCGGCCACAGCCACAGGCATGATCCAATCATTGAAATCGGTAGGGGTATTTTTATCGAACATTATATTTTCCGATTTTGTTTAATGATGAACATTTTTCATTTGAAATTATATAATTACATTTAAAACCATATAAATGTATTCTTTCATATAAAACCACATTTTTTGTATAAATACAAAGTTTTTTTTCAAACCATATTATTATATATAAATATGTATCAGTTATATTACAACCATATTTTTCATTAAATACACAACTTAAAATGAGTTTTGAAGTGTAGAGTGCACAGTCAGATAAGTTAGTGTGATTTTGGGAACACAAAGGTCTGACGGTCGTTTTAATTACCAAGGGATCGTTTATTGTATATATTCATGATTTTTGGTTCATGCAGATATACTTCGTGTTCACTTAATATTACTATTCAAAAATCTTCTTTCAAAGAACATCAAACAAAGCAAGGTATTTTATGTTTTTGAATTTTAGATTTGTATGAAATTCAAATTAAGTTTTCTTGGATTATCCCAAATATTGTTTCATATTACTCCGTCATCATGTCATATCAGCGACACATAACCAAAAAGTGCATAAAAAATAGTTATAATACAATTAATACATATTTATACATAACATTATCGTTTGAATGTAAAAAACTTTGTATTTATATAAAAAACAAATATGGTTTTAAATGAAAAAAAAATGTACTTATATGGTTTCAAATGTATATATATATATATATATATATATATATATATATATATATATATATATATTATATGGTTACAAATAGAATAAAAAATGATGTCCGATTCGGAAAAAAATGGTCTATCGTGTCATTAAAATTGAACAAAACATTTAAAAAAATGACCAATTTAGACCAAAAAAGTTGGCTGTCAAATTTGAAAAGAATGAAAACATAGTGTCAAAATTAAAAAAAAAAATGAAAACATGATGTCAGAATTAGAAAAAAAAATTGATGTCTTTTGTGAAAAATTTTCAATTTTGACACATTAGAATGTCACGTCATCAAAATTTACACGTCATCATGCCATGTCAGTAGGCAATTGGGTTGACCGGTCAAATGGTCAGAATTGCAAGAAATTGGAAAATATAGTTTCCAATTTTAGACAAAAAATAACGCAATGTCGAAAATAAATTTCTATATAAACTTAATGACTTTTTGTGGAATTTACTTTCTAATAAATTGGAGGATTACCATAAAAAATTACCACATTGCCTTTATAGGATATGTTTCACACAAATACATGATAGATGATTTCTAGCTTAAACCGAAAATTAAAAGATGAAACTATAACTTTATTTTGTATAGACAGTCGAAATAATTGTGTAAAGTAATTATTAGAATTCTAAATTTATAAATTTAACTAAAAATATCAAAGAATTTTAAGAACTATTGAAATAGTTTTGGAGTTATAATTTATTTATCACACTCGTCCCAAAACCTAAAGACCCCATAACCCTTAGGGATTTGAGACCCATTAATCACATTGTGTCGATGTATAAAATTATTGCAAAAAATCTTGCATCAAGACATAAAACGTAATTTCTTTTGTGATTGAGATGTTCAATCCACATATATAAAAGGAAGAAATATCCTTGAGGCCCTTTAATAATAAACAAGCTTTGCTCTTTGTCAAAGAAAGCAAAAACGAAGATGTTCATTTTTAAAGTAAACTTCAAGAAAGCATTCGATTCAATAAATTGGGGCTACATTGACTCTACTATGAAACAAATGGGATTTGGCTCTAAATTGAGACGTTGGATCCACTCGTGTCTTGCATCTTCACGAGCATCAGTTCTTGTTAATAGGTCCCCTAGAAATTAATTTTCGATTACAATGTTTGTTTGGCAAGGTCAATCCCCTTCACCATTCTTATTTATTATAGTCATGGAAGGTTTTAACGCAACTATGAATAATGCTTGTAATAAAGGCATCTTCCATTATGTACTGTTTTTAATGGTATTTTTGGAAAGCTAGGATGTAACTGTTGGATTAGTGTCTAAGTCCATAACTATAATTGATATGTACTTGACCCGATTGACATGGTCCATTTGGTTGCATGGCATCGGAACAATTTGGATAGACTTTTGTGAGAAAAAGATATTTATGATTTGTTAATATATTATAAGTTCTAATATATTAATATGAAATCATATTATTTAATTAGTATTGATCAAGAATTAATTTGGAATTAATTTTGTGATAAAAAAGGAGACTAATTAAATATATGGGGATTGATTGTGTAAATCATTCATTCTTATATATGTGGCCTTATGATCCATAGTTCTTCATGTTGGTCTAAACCCATGGAGTAACCCATGGATACTCCATGGAAGTTTTAACCCATGGAGCATGAAGAATATGGAAAGACATGAGTTACACGGTGTAACCATAATAGCCATAATATATAAGGACCCCATGGCTCAAGAAATTGGTACTAGTGTGTGTACACATGAGGGTTAGCCGATTTGAGCATAGGAACCTTTTCTCTCAAGTTATTCCAAGTTGTTGGTGATGTTGCGTGAACCATTTGAGGTGTCACATTTGAGGCACTAGGCTCTCAAGCTCCATGGAATCAAGCTACATAAAAAGGTATGTCTTCTAACTTGTTTATATTACCCAAGTATCAATGATTGTATGCTAGTTAGGGTAATACCTTGGAAAGTTCAAGTTTGCATGTATAATAGAGAAAACATAGATCCAATGTTTATAGGGTTGCATGTACACCATAGGAGTGTTAGAATGCTCAAAACCCTTCAGTGGTATCAGAGCCTAGGCTTGTTTTCTTTTATACTTGATGCAATTTGCTGAAAAAGCTGAAAAAATCAAATTTTTTGCTGTTTGGACAGGGGACTCGACGAGTCCATTGAGGGACTCGACGAGTCCATGTGCAAATTCATCCAACTCGTCGAGTTGGTTCATGCACTCGACGAGTTGGACCCCTGACAACATATTTTCGAGTTTTTTGGCTGGAATTGGACTAGGAACATTACCCTAAGCTGTTTTTGAACTTGTAAACCTGTTTTTGATGTGGTAATGTTCATGCTAATCCAATTTCATAGATAATTCTCAATAGATTCATGTTTTGTATTTGTTTAATGGTTAGGCTAATTACATGAAAATTGTTTGATTTGAATTATCTTGTTCTTATGAGTTGATTTAGATTAATAGAAAAGTTATGTGATAATATGTTTTCAATCCAAAATAATCTAAAAGTTGTTCATAATATGTGTTTTTGTAACTTGTCCTCAAGTTATATGAAAAGTCACATTTATGATTCTTAAAACTCATAAGATTTCCATAAGTTATGAAAAATGGAGAGCCTCATTTTTTAAATGTTTTAAAGTCTTCCATAACTTGTCCTCAAGTTATGGAACTTGAAGAGTTTTCATTAAAACTACTTTAAACACATTAGTTATGGAATTGAAAAGTTTTTGAATAGTTCAAAACTTGCCCTCAAGTTTTGGAATTTGTAAAGTTTCTCCTCATGAATACTTTAATTTCAAGTAAACCCCTTAGAATTTTAAAAGTTAAAATTCAACCCTTATACTTTATAGTATTATAAGTTAATAATATATATGTATAAGATCAAGTCATTCTTACCGTTAGTAGGCCTCATTCACGAAGCCGGTCTATAAGGGGGTATAAGGTTACTGCCTATAAAATGACAGTTTAATGGGTGTCCACTCTCATCCACCGCTTCCTTGATTGATAGAGGGTCGTTAGCCGAACGGGTAGGACAAGGACTATAATTCTCCCTTCATTAAAAGTATTAATGATAAATACTAAGTAACTAAACCTTTTATAAATTCTCAATCTTAGTTACTTAGAAAATGTGAGTTTGGTGCTAACCCATGAAATTACACTTTGCACTTTGCTTAAGTCGTTAGTGGAGCGTGTGTGGTTAACCGGCACACTAACCTGGATTTAACAAGGTAGGCAAAGGGTAACTTAATGTTTATCATAGTATCGGTGGAGCGCGTGTGGTTAACCGACACATCGATTGAGTGGTAAATATTAAGGGTACCAAGTATATTTGCATGGTTATTCACACCTTGTTTTGTGATCCTCGGCATCCCAGTCAAAAAATTTGAGAGGGCACAATCGAGATTGAAACATGCCATTGAAAAGTTCAATTAATCTCAAAATATCTAGGAGTTTCAAATCCAATCAAAACCTAATAATTTATTTCGTTTTTCATGGTGGAAATTGGTGAATCGTCATTCGCCTACCTTCAAATATTTTATAGCTTGGATTACGGCATCCCTCTTCCAAGTTATAAAATATTGTGTTGGGTCCTAGCCTTAATATTTCATATTGGGTGTTATATTAAGGACTTTAAATCAACTATCTTGAATATCTCCCAAAAGATGTTTGGTTCAGACAATTATGATCTACCCAAAACTCTTGGAACAAGCTTTCCTAATGAAGATGATGTCTCGGAAATCATTCTTCACTCCCTCCACCTCCTCCAATTATTCTCTCTAACCCACAAGTTCAAGGTCACTCAAGCCCCATTGGCAAGCAAGGTCTATGTGTGCTCACATCTTGGAGATGAAGTCACATATTGACAAGCCAAGAGAGTTGGGTGTCAAAGTCTTGAGAAAGTTGGTTGTTCAATCACTTTCTAAGTCACACAGTGAGTTCCTTTGGGACTACTATGTAACAGACTATGACATGACCCTAATGATCTTATCTATTTGCTTGGTGCTGATGAATCAACAATGATTTGGAGCTCTGGTAAAGCAAATTTGACTAGTAGATCAACTTCCCAAACTATCATGGACATTGACAATTGGTAACATTGGATATCTAGAAAAGCTTTTTCTTCCCAATGGAAAGGGATCGGCCATAGTCAACTCGGTTGACCAAATGGTAAAGAGAAAGGCTAAGTCTGAGACAGTCTCGTGTACCATTCCCAAAGAGTCCATATGCTTATATTGCCAAAGGAAGGGGAATTGGTTGCAAAGCTTCCCCATTTACCTGAAAGATCATAAGGTTGGTCAAGTCAAAAAGTTTTACTCTACCTCAGGTAAGTCCACTATCTAACTCTATTAAGTTCTTATTTGGAGATTCTTATTACATGATGTGACTGGGTCACATGTTGAAATTTTAAGAATCAAAGAAAAGAGAGGAAGCTTAAAGAATAGTAAGTTTATTCTGATCGCGAAGATGAATTTCAATCGCATGGTTCGGTGATCAGAATTTTTGAGCTGCTGCTTAAGAGTTGTGATAGATTTCTTAGGAATAGATAACAACATAGTTTTCATATGCATTTGCATTGTAAGGATACGTTTTTCCGCATGTTTTAAATAAAGGAAAAAGTTTCGTTTTTATTTATTTTAAGTATCCTTACAATGACATTTGTGAAAAATTGTTGCTTATATGATTCCGTTAATAGCAATATTGGAAAATAGATTTGATTCTTTCATTTGTGGTAGTGTCTAAATTTACCAAATAAGGAAAGATTCTCATCACCCAAGTTTCAGTTGGATAGAAACTTGGAATCATGCAACTTGTATTGTATGGTGAATGAGAATTTTCATCTTTGGAAAATTAAGACTAGTTCCTTGTTCACATGTATATGTGAGTCAAGTAAAGGACTAAGGGATCGAGTACACATTCTTGTGCACTGATCAAGTCCACCACAAAGATCGATAAGATTATTCGTCATGATTTACTAAAGTTTAGTAAATATGGTTATACTTACAAGTTTAAGTATAATTCTGAAACATTGGAAAATGTACAATGTATGGCAGAACGAATGAGAGGAATCGAATTTGGCAGAAAGATAAAAGTTTCTCAAATCTGAAAAGATGGGAGAGTACTTTAGTATCATGTTTTATGATCATCTTAATGATTGTGAGACCATATCACAATTCATCCTCTAAGGACATCTTAGTGCATTTCTATGGCTAAGAAGAGGAATCTTGAAATTGTTGAAATGGTTAAATCAAGAAGATGAGTCATACTTCGTTCCAAAACAATTCTTAGAGTCATACTCCAAGATTGTAACTTGAGTGACATATCTTAAAGAAGGTTAATAACACTTGTCAAATGTAAGAGTAAAATGTGTTCTACTCCTGTACATTTTAAATTGGGTAAGTTGTGATGTTTTGGATAAAACAGAGACCAACTTAGGCCAATTGTGTGAAGTGTTTGTCTCGATAAAGAATCCGCACTATCTCTTGAATATTTGGAAGAGAGTCTTATATGTCAAGAGGACAGTGGGAGTCTAAAAGATCTTGAAAGAGTCTAATCAAGAATAAAACCTGTAGTTTATCACTAGCACACGAATTGAGGTTTATAACCTATCGTGTTGACATATTCCTATTTCTGTGCCCATTCCAGTTAAATTTGGCTTTGCATATGAGTTATGAGATTTCTCAATTGGTTGCATAACAACTTGGAAGCAATGGCAGCACTTGTGCTACCAGGAGGCAAGAATTTAAGATTGCACAAGTTCAATCCATATGAGTTTGGATTTGTCACTGACCTTGTCTTGTGATTATGGTTTTGACAAATTCACATGGATATGAACACATACACCATAAAATCTAAGTGTCATAAGGTTTCTCTTCGATTCATGAAAATGATGGTAAGGAAACGCTTTCACTGAGTAGATTTTAAGTAGATAGCAATTGTGATATTTGCATTCTCAAAAGTCGTTAGTGGAGCGTGTGTGGTTAAACGGCACACTAACATGGACTTGTGAGGAATAGAAAAGGTCTAAACAATTGAGACTATGATTACGGCATCCCTTTTCATAGTTCTGAAATTGTTTAGACACACATGTGTGCTATCTAAGGAAAGGTGTATGATGTTGATAAAGTTTTATCAAAGCATCTCGTATCAGAAATCTGAACTTTGGTAAGAAAGTCAATAAAGTATTGATTTCTAGAAGTCCAGCTGATTTCTGAGTACATGTCAAAGCTAGTGGTAGCATAAGTGTTATGCTAATAATCATCATGTTAGTGGGAGCATGATAATTATAATAAGAGTTGCAAGTTAGCAATGTTAATTATAGAAAACAAAAGTTTCAATTGGGAAAAAGTTGTTTTACTATAATTAAGGGAGAGGAAATTATACTTCATTTTAAATCTAAAAGCTTAGATCGTGAGATTTTAATCAAATTTAGTCAAGTATATATATGAATGTTATGTTGGAATGGTTCAACATAAGGAATTTCTATATATGGGAACTTTATTTGCGTTCTAAAATTCGATTATGATTACGGCATCCCTTTTCATAATCTGAATTATGAGAACTTGGCAAATAGAAATAGAAACATTATAACAAAGACTGGTCTAGTATCATGTCTTTATGTGAGACATCATGAATCGTGTCCCATATGCTTCGGATATAGGATCGATTGCATGTGTTATAATATTAATCTGTTCTAAATTTTTCCAAATGCCTAAAGCATTAAGAGGGAAAAAGTACTAGAACTAGATATGACTAATTTGATTAAGCAATTGTCAAGGACAATCTAAGGTTTACCAAAGATTGGTTGCTCAAGGATAGTTGGAAGTATGGTGTGAGTTTTTTGGAGAGGACCATATTGACATATTCTGAAAAGAGGCAACTCTTGTTCAGAAGTGATAGTCAAAATGAGAATATGGAAATATTTCCATAGGTGGAAGTTATTCATTAAATCTGTGTAAGATTAGGAAACTTAATGCAAGAAGGATGTTCAAAGCAATGTACTTTGAATTTGAGACTTCGTTTTCATGGAATGATCTCCATTGGAATACTCTGTAATGACTGTTGACAAGTCTTTGTGACTTTGTGCATAATCATTACAAGAGGATCAATGCATATAAGTTTAAAATCTAACAAGATTTCGGTAAATGGCAGGAATTTGGAATTCTTGCATTTGCGGTAAGGATTTGGGATTGTGAAATGAGAATCATTGGAATGATATTCAATCGATCTATTTCACAAAGTAAAAGATCATAGACAAACTTAGTGTATATACTTGGTGTATGGCATAACTAATGTTTGGAAAAACATAGTGTGCATACTTGGTGTATGGCATGACTAGTGTTTAGAAAACATAGTGTACATGCTTGGAGCATGGGACAACTATTGTTTTAATTCAAGTATAAAGTTGATAGTTTGAAACAGTATGCAATGAATAATGTGTAATCAATATGGTGATAAATAAAAGGTGTTCTATTTATATTCATAAGTTTTGAGACCATATTTGATTCGATTATTCTTGTGTTTCAATTTGCATGTTTTTACTTCCAGAATAACTAGGTCGTTCTTCCTGAATGACTAAGTTACTCAAACCATCCTCAGTCGATAATACGTTGGAAGTAGGTATTAAGGCAAGACTGTCATGAACCTGGTTTGTAAATGTCCAAGGTAGTGGACATAGCAAGAGTTGCTACAACATTCATGAGTGTTCATAAGTTCTGAGTATTGGATTAAACCCACGCTCATTTTACTCACTTCATGGATTTTATCACGAGTGATCATGAGACGATAATATCTTATATTCTTCAAACCTAGAGATATGAGTTGTTGCCTATGAGTTGGTTATACATTGAGTATACGAAAACGCATTGGTAACTCGATGTTATAAAACACGCCTTTGTGTATGATTCAACAAGTAGTAGAACAAGCATATGAGTCAAAGTTTATCCATTCCTTTTACCCTTGTAAGGATAAAAGCAATATCCGTGGGCCCCTCGATGATTTAGTGATGACACCCCGAAGTGATTGGCCAAGCCTGGACTGATTTGATTTGTTCAATTGGTCGGTCGTCATAAATCGGAAATCGGGAAACAACAAATGGACAGAGAGAATGATTATAATCCATGTCTCAGTCCATATGATATCTAGAATGGAGGAATATATGATCTCTTATCTAATGGACGCGTCATTGATTTGTTCAGAGTTCGACAGCAGCTTTTAAGAGCTACGATTGCTAGTCGGGTTTTGGAGTCATACGCAATAATAGTTTTAGACTTATCCAAATGGGAGACTGTTGGATTAGTGTCTAAGTCCATAACTATAATTGATATGTACTTGACCTGATTGGCATGGTACATTTGGGTTGCATGGCATCAGAACAATTTGGATAGACTTTTGTGAGAAAAGGATATTTATAATTTGTTAATATATTATAAGTTATAATATATTAATATGAAATCATATTATTTAATTAGTATTGATCAAGAATTAATTTGGAATTAATTTTGTGATAAAAAAGGAGACTAATTAAATATATGGGGATTGATTGTGTAAATCATTCATTCTTATATATGTGGGCTTATGATCCATAGTTCTTCATGTTGGGCTAAACCCATGGAGTAACCCATGGATACTCCATGGAGGTTTTAACCCATGGAGCATGAAGAATATGGAAAGACATGAGTTACATGGTGTAACCCTAATAGCCACAATATATAAGGACCCCATGGCTCAAGAAATTGGCACTAGTGTGTGTACACATGAAGGCTAGCCGATTTGAGCATAGGAACCTTTTCTCTCAAGTTATTCCAAGTTGTTGGTGATGTTGTGTGAACCATTTGAGGTGTCACACTTGAGGCACTAGGCTCTCAAGCTCCATGGAATCAAGCTACATAAAAAGGTATAGATCCAAGGTTTATAGGGTTGCATGTACACCATAGGAGTGTTAGAATGCTCAAAACCCTTCAGTAACTTCCCCAAATTACAAAAGAGATTTTTCATTTAAAATAAGTTAATCAAATAAAACCCTTTACTTAAAAGCATTAAGTGGCATTCATTTGTTTGAAAAACATAAGATTAACAGAGTTGAATAGCAAAACAACAAAAACCAATATCTTCAATGCGAGTATATAGTCCAGCCGAGCTCTTCTGACGAACATGCAAAACATTTTAATCCACAAATGTAAGCATAAAGTTTAGTGAGTTCCATAATATACCACATATTTCACCATACATACAATATATACAAACAAAGTTCTTGGCTCCAACGCCGATATGTCAACTCTCCCTTCAATATGCATACAACACACATACTAATCATATATATCATCCACTATAACTCTTACCACTACACAAATTTCCAAGGGATACATCCTGGTCTTTCATATAATTGTCAGGGGCTACATCTTGGTATTTCATATAATTAATGTCCATAACCAAATCGAGGCTAGTGCTAATATTAACGACCGCCTCATGAATACATAGTCATATGTAATTGGGAATCAGATACACAATCGCACAAAAAATCCCACCCAAAAGCAATATATCAAACAAGAACCATGCAATAAGGCTTTAGACTAAGAGTTCTCAGGCTATATAATTTAAACTACATACAACCCATAGGGTATCCACTTCACGACCAACCAGTACTATCATTACCCTAAAAAAATTTGATACCTAACAATATCATACAATCCACAGGAAAGACCCTACCAGTCTAGCATATCATGACACCAAGTGTCCTATACCGCACATACACACCAAGGAGTTATCCTAGTCAACTAACATACATGTACTCTGACACTACCTATATCCTACCATGCAGAGAATATACAATGTCATGCATGACATAGTGAGAAGACTCACCTGAATCGCAAAGCTGAAGAAACATCGCTACACTCTTAAATCCTCACAATGATCAATCCTGCGAACCGACTATCACCAAATAACGATCAAACCTCAATCAACTACCCAAAACCTTCATGTTTGACCCAAGGTCAAACTGGTCAAGATTCAACGGTCAACGATCAACGAAAGTTAATGGTCAACCAGGTCAATGGCCGTCGCACCGTGGAGAAACCTTGGTCATGTCGTGTCCAAGTCAGGATAAACCAATCGTGTCATAGGCCTTTCTTGTCTACACAACGGTTTCGGTCAGAAGTGGCTTTCTTCATTAAGTGCTTAATCCGTTAAGTCCATAAATTATACTTTCCAGAAAGCTTCTTTGCACCCAAATGATTCATAAAAATTCTAACTTTATGGATATGCATGTCCTTCACCGTTTTAGGTCAAAATGGGAAAAATATGACCTTTATCTCAAACATGGCTCCAAAACTCACTCAAGTTCTAGATCTACAAGATGAAACACTCTAGGGATTTCTTCCATGAAATCCAATCACCAACACAAAAGGGACATAAAAAGCCATAAAATGCTCGATCTAGGAAGCTTAACCCGCAAAGTTGGGAACTTGAACACTTACACAGGTCTAAGTGATGCACAATATGTTAGATATGTTCTAGAATTACACACCCATGCTCCAAGTGATGTTAGTCTTCCTTCAAAACACCCAAAATGACACACTTCAACAAGATATGACATGGACGAGAGAGGAAAGAGAGAAGAGAGGCTAGGATTTCGAGTTGGGGAAAATGAAGGCTGAAAAAAATGACCTAGCCAAGGAGTTAATGCCTTTAAATACAAAAGAAACCCTAATCTTCATGAGCTTGGGCTACAACACTCACCACGCCATGGTAAACCATTCACCGCGTCACGGCAAGCCTGGGTCAGCAAGCCTAATTTTAGATGAAGGCCAACTTTGCCTTTAGCCTAAAATCTTAACTCATAGCCCAAGGGCATTGTCCCTCTGGATCCATACTTAATCCTTTGAGGCCTGAGACCTCTACCTGATCAAATCACGACCCAAAATTTTAATTAAGAATTATCTTGAAACAGAATGTTACATAGGAATAACAAAATCTTCAACAATATATCGTCTTCTCCTTCAAAAGATTGTTGATAATGTTATGCCACTAGCTTTTGTAGGGTATAAACATAGGGGTAGAAAGCTTTCTTGTAATTCAACAGATTGGAGAGTATCTCTCCTTTTATGTTGAACCACCTTGTCCCTTTTCTTTTGCCCTTGCTTAGTTAATTTCTAAGCTTGGGTCTTTTATATTTATAAATTTATTTGTCGTTTCCAAGAAAAGTTTAAAGTAGAACTTTAACCTGTACTCCTAAAAAACTAATCAATACTCACTTTTTATTTAAAGTTAAAATCTAAAAACATTCAAACTTTCGATGCAATATATATATATATATATATATATATATATATATATATATATATATATATATATATATATATATATATATATATATTTTTATATCTATATCTATATTCTATACTATACTATAAAACAATCATTTTTCTTTACCACATACATTTGAAACTCTCATGACCTTTTAATTTCTTTCTAACAAATATAAATTGGTTAATATTGTTAAATGAATGCAAAACCTAATTTCTAATATTAAATTAACTAAACTTCAGTACTAAAATGCCATCTTTTACTTCTACTTAGAAAATTATGTCTTTAACTTTTAATATGTTATACTTAACTTATTAGTTTGGATATGTTTTTTATGTAAACCATTATCGTTTTAAAATCATAAATTTTAAATAATTTGTATAAAATACTTAAATTGTTAATTTAAATATTACAATAAAGGGTTAACATAAATGAAAATGCCAACTAAACTTAAAAGAAAATTCAAAGATTATTTTGTAAATAGCCAATAGTTATAAATTGTTGTATAAAATGGAAAACCTAAATTGTAATTCCAAACTAATTAAAAATATTTCGAAAATTATTTTTATAATTATCAAGAGTTTCCAAATAAGTAGCATAAAAATAACTTACAACAACAAACTTAAAAGTAACATTATATAAAAAAGTATATTGTTACCTTTCAAAAACAAATACAATGTTTTATGTTTTAAATAATTATAATGATAGAAATTAAAATGTTCAAAAAGTATTTTTTTTAAAGTAACCAGAAAAACTATAAATAACATTAAACCACATATTATATTTAATTTTATTCATGAGTAACTCGTAGGTATATATCATTTAGACAATTGAAATTATATAGTTTGATAGATGTCTACCTTATCATATAATTCAAAATAATCAATGTTTTATTTCAACTTAGTAGAAAAATCATTATATCAATGTCAACGACGTCATTATTATATTTAGAAAACAAATATTTATAAATATTTCAACTATATAGTCGTATTCTGCGCAACGCACGAGTATTCACCTAGTATCTATATCTATATATATATATATATATATATATATATATCATATCATATCATATCATATCATATCATACTATATTATAAAGAAAGCATTTTTTCTTTCACCACATTCATTTGAGACACTCATGCATTTTTCCTTTCACCACATTCATTTGAAACTCTCATGACTTTTCAATTTCTTTCTAATAATGATTGTCAGTTGGTTAATAAGATTAAATAAATATCAAACCTAAAGTGTAATCATATATAAACTAATTTTCAATATTAAAAGAATATCTTTACTTCTACTCATAAACTTATGTTTTTTAACTATTTACATATTATACTTTATTTATTAGTTTTAATATATTGTTGGATGTAAACCATTATCATTTTAAAGCTACAACTTTTGAACAATTTGTATAAAATATTTAAATTATAAACTTAAATATAACATTACAGGACCAACTTAAATATAAATTTTAGTTTAACTTAAACAACCCAAATAATATTTTGCAAATAGTTAAAAGTGATAAATTATAGTGTCTTTCTAATAATGATTATAATTTGGTTAATAAGGTTAAATAAATATCAAACCTAAAGTGTAATCATCATATCATATCATACTATATTATAAAGGAAGCATTTTTTTTCACCACATTCATTTGAAACTCCCATGCATTTTTCATTTCACAACATTCATTTGAAACTCCCATGACTTTTCAATTTCTTTCTAATAATGATTATAAGTTGGTTAATAAGATTAAATAAATATCAAACCTAAAGTGTAATCATATATAAACTAAATTTCAATACTAAAATAATATCTTTACTTCTACTTATAAACTTATGTTTTTTAATATTTACATATTATACTTAATTTGTTAGTTTTAATATATTGTTGGATGTAAATCATTATCATTTTAAAGCTACAACTTTTGAACAATTTGTATAAAATATTTAAATTATAAACTTAAATATAACATTACAGGACCAACTTAAATATAAATTTTAGTTTAACTTAAACAACCCAAATAATATTTTGTAAATAGTTAAAAGTGATAAATTTTAGTGTCTTTCTAATAATAATTATAATTTGGTTAATAAGGTTAAATAAATATCAAACCTAAAGTGTAATCATAAATAAACTAAATTTCAATATTAAAATAATATATTTACTTCTACTTATAAAGTTATGTCTTTAACTTTTAACATATTATACTTAATTTATTAGCTTTAATATGTTGTTGTATATAAACCATTATCAATTTAAAGCTAAATGCAAAAACTATATTATAATATCAATTTAACTAAAATATTTTCTAAAAATATTTGTATAATCGTTAAAAGTTTTCAAATAAGTAGCTTAAAATAACTTACAATAACAATAGTTAAAAATAACTCTATATAAATGATTATATTGTTACATTTAAAGTCAAAAAACAATGTCTGATGTTTTAAATAATTCTAATGATAGAAATTAAAACGTTAAGAAAATAAATTTTAAAAAAATTAATTAAAAATAACAAAAACTATAAATAACATTAATCCATATATTATATTTAATTTTATTCATGAGTAACTCACGGGTAGAAGTCATTCAAACGGTTGAGATTATGCAGTTATAATAGATCTATATATTATCATATAATTCAAAATAATCAAAATATTATATCAATTTAGTATACGAATTATTATAACAAATTTAACAACAATGTTATTGTTATATTTAAAAAAACATATATTTGTAAAGCTTTCAACTATATAGGTGTTTCTGCACAACGCGCGGGCATTCGCCTAGTTATGCTTATAAAGGAGGCATTTTTCCAATCACCTCATGCATTTGAAACCCCTACACAAATTTCCAAACACCTCATGAATTTGAAACCTCCACACCTTTTCACCTTCAAAGTAATTAATAACTGAAATTTTGAAGGAACAATTGATTTTAAAGCTACGGATGGAACTATGGATGGTGTATTTAGAGCATGACATGAAAGAACAATTGATTTTGCTCTTATGTACTTATGAATATGTTCCCAAATGAAAATTTGGCAAAAATGATGAAATAAAATCTGCTCCTACATGGTAATTAAATCATTTTATATCATTCATTTCATACCTTCCACTCCTTTAATTTACTCATGTTGCATGATAACTAAATCCATTTATATCATTCATTTCATAACTTCTGCTCCTTTAGTTTGTACAATTTCAAATACTCTAAGCGAATTATGAATATATGGCAAGTGTCATAGGATAATATCGACTGGAGATGAACTAAAACAGATACTATACCCTAGAAATGAATCCAAGTTGTCCGATCATCGGCAGGTGAAGACGATACTTTCTACCGAAATTAAAGTCTCAAGATAGATTAGCAAAACCTTTGCATTTCAGATAGGTTTCCAGAAGTTTATTTGTTCCAGTCTTACTAAAGAATGCAAGAACGGGAGGTCTACCCAAAATTCTTGAAGAATCTGAAACTCCAAGAATGAAAGAAGATTTAAAACCTTTTAAAATGAATGAGAAACTTGAGCATAGAGATTTAATGACGAAAATTCAGAAGTTCTACAAAATCTACAATGAAAAAATGTGAAATTAGATGTCTTAAATTACCAAACATTACAGGCAATAAGTGAGTTGTCTAATCTTATTTCAATAATTTTCAAAAAATTGATTCAACACATGTGGGGTTTACTTAAGAAATTAGTACGACCACAAATGAATACGCATATTTAATCAATTATCGAAAAATTACATTAGATACTAATGTGTACATAAACATTACGTTTACAACTTTAAACTAATAATAATTTTGCATTATTTTTTAGAATAAATTATTTTTAAATCAAAAAGTATACATACTATTTAATCGCATACAACCTTTATGTATAACCTATTCAGAATAGATTAAACCATATCAATTATAATGTAATAATTTTGTTAATTGCATTATGTTAGCATCTTATTTGTTTTAAAATCATAACTTCTCAATTAACCATATGCTTAAAAATAATGTTAACTATTTATTTTACCATTATATATATATATATATATATATATATATATATATATATATATATATATATATATATATATGTTTAACTACATAACTATTCCACTGCACAACGTGCGAGCATTCGCCTACTCATCATACATACTTATAAAGCTAGCATTTTTCCTTGAACCTCATGCATTTGAAACCCCCATAAAATTTTGCAAACACCTCATGCATTTGAAACCTCCTATTTTAACGAATACCACTCAAAAGTCTCTTAATAATGATTAACAATTTAAAAGTTTTAAACTTATATAATTTATTTAATAAATAATTAATGGATACTCTACTATAAAAAGGTCAATCTTTTTGAGTAGACACACAAATACAAATCACAAACAAAATTCACAAAGAAAACAAGTTTAAAGTTTTTTGTGTTGGTTTGAGGGCTTTGAACAATTTTTCGAACCATGTTATTATTTTGAAGTTTTTAATTTGTAAGTTTGTTATATACAAATTCTTTTTTGTATTTTCTTGATTTAAGTATTCTTTTAAGAATATCATTGTATGTTGTGGTTGAAATTTTAATGTAAATTAGATTAGATTCATGTTATCGATCATATGTTATGGAAGATGATATATATATATATATATATATATATATATATATATATATATATATATAATATTTAATTAACTATTGTATATATGTTTGTATGTTCATGTTGCTTCAAAACAATAATTAATTAAAAATCATGGATATGTCATATTATCCATATTATCCATGTAAGCCTTTTTTAAAATGCAAATTGTCTATCTTATCACTTTATATTTTAGTATATGTTTAACATTTTAATTATAACAATAAGTGTTTTTTAAAAGTTTCTTTCACTTATTAATAATAACAAGTGGTTTTAAAATTAATAAGCAATAATTATAAATAATAAAATCAAATTACATGGATATGTCATATTATCCATGCAAGTCTCTTTTGAAATGCAAATGTATATCTTATCACTTTATTATTTAGTGTATGTTTCACATTTTAATAATAATAATAAGTGTTTCTTAAAAGTCTTCTTTAACTTATTATTAATAATAAGTGGTTTACAACTAATGAATAACAATTTTAAATGATAATAACATCAAATTATAAATTACATTTAGCTATAAATAAATTGTATTTTAAATGAACATCATTACTGAAATTAGAAAATGATCGCATAAGTAAAAATATAATTAATCAATAATAATAATTGTTAAAAATAATACTAAATAGATAATTATATTTAATTCTATTAATGAGGAATGTGGGTTGATGCCAATGAATACTATTGTTCAAAATAATAGAGATTATATATATATATATATATATATATATATATATATATATATATATGTATATATATAGATATATATATATATATATATATATATATATATATATATATATATATATTAGTGTAAAAATATTATATCAAAGTTAATCATCGCTGCGCAACGCGCGGGAATTCGTCTATCATTCTATACTTATAAATGAGGCATTTTCCCTTGAACCTGGTGCATTTGAAACCCCCACAAAAATTTGCGAACACCTCATGCATTTGAAACCTCCTATTTTAGTGAATACCACTCAAAAGTCTCTTAATAATGATTAACAATTCAAAGGTTTTATAACTTATATAATATATTTAATAAACAATTAATGTATAGTCTACTATAAAAAGATGAATCTCTTTGATTAGAAACACAAATACAAATCACAAACAAAAATCACAAAGAAAACAAGTTTAAAGGTTTTTGTGTTGGTTTGAGGGCTTTAGACCATTTTTCGAGCCATGTTATTATGTTGAAGTTTTTAATTTGTAAATTTGTTATATACTAATTCTTTTTTATATTTTCTTGGTTTAAGTATTCTTTTAAGAATATCATTGTATGTTGTGGTTGAACTTTTAATGTAAATTAAATTAGATTCGTGTTATCGATATATATATATATATATATATATATATATATATATATATATATATATATATATACATATATATAATTTAATTAACTATTGTATACATGTTTGTATGTTCGTGTTGCTTTAAAACAATAATTAATTAAAATCATGGATATGTCATATTATCCATGTAAGTCTCTTTTAAAATGCAAATTATATGTCTTATCACTTTATATTTTAGTATATGTTTAACATTTTAATTATAATAACAAGTGCTTTTTAAAGTTTCTTTCACTTATTAATAATAATAAGTGGTTTTAAAATTAATGAACAATAATTATAAGTAATAAAATTAAATTATAAAAATCATGGATATGTTATATTATCCATGCAAGTCTCTTTTAAAATGCAAATTGTCTATATTATCATTTTATTATTTAGTGTATGTTTCACATTTTAATAAAAATATTAAGTGTTTCTTAAAAGTCTTCTTTAACTTATTATTAATAATAAGTGGTTTAAGATTAATGAATAATAATTTTAAATGATAATAACATCAAATTATAAATTACATTTACCTACAAATAAATTATATTTTAAATAAACATCATTATTGAAATTACAAAATGACCTCATAAGTAAAAATATAATTAATCAATCATAATAATTGTTAAAAATAATACTAAATAGATAATTATATTTAATTCTATTAATGAAGAAGGTGGGTTGATGTCAATGAATATTATTGTTCAAAATAATTGAGATTATATATATATATATATATATATATATATATATATATATATATATATATATATATATTAGTATAAAAATATTATCTCAAAGTTAATGTCAATAACATAATCATTTTAAACATATTTTTCAATATTTTAACGATATATTTTTAACCTGCGTTGCGCAACGCGCGGGAATTCGTTTAGTACTATACTATAAAGAAAACATTTTTCCTTTCACCACATTCATTTGAAACTCTCATGTATTTTTCCTTTCACCACATTCATTTGAAACTCTCATGACTTTTCAATTTCTTTCTAATAATGATTATAAGTTGATTAATAAGGTTAAATAAATATCAAGCCTAAAGTGTAATCATATATAAACTAAATTTCAATATTAAAAAATATATTTACTTCTACAAATAAAGTTATGTTTTTTAACTTTTAACATATTATACTTAATTTATTAATTTTAATATATTGTTGAATGTAAACCCTTATCATTTTAAAGCTATAAATTTTGAACAATTTGTATAAAATACTTAAATTATTAATTTAAATATCATATTACATGGTCAACTTAAATATAAATTTTAGTTTAACTAAAACAACCCAAAAAATATTTTCTAAATAATTAAAGTGATAAATTGTAATATCTTTGTAATAATGATTATAATTTGGTGAATAAGGTTAAATAAATATCAAACCTAAAGTGTAACAATAAATATACTAAATTTTAATATTAAAATAATATCTTTACTTCTACTTATAAAGTTATAACTTTAACTTTTAACATATTATACTTAATTTATTAAATTTATTATGTTATTGTATGTAAACCATTATCAGTTAAAAACTACAACTTTTGAACAGTCTGGACAAAATACTTAAATTGTTAATTTAAATATAAAATTACAGTATCAACTTAAATATAAATTTCAGTTCCACTTAAAAAACTTAATGAATATTTTGTGAATAGTTAAAAGTGATAAATTGTAGTGCTAAATGCAAAAACTAAATTGTAATCTGAATTTAACTAAAATATTTCTTAAAGATATTTTTATAATCGTTAAAAGTTTTCAAATAAGTAGTTTAAAATAACTTATAATAACAATAGTTAAAAATAACTCTATATAAATGATTATATTGTTACCTTTAAAATCAAAAAACAATGTTTGATGTTTTAAATAATTATAATGATAGAAATTAAAACATTAAACAGATAAATTTTAAAAAATTAATTAACAATAACAACAACTATAAATAACATTAAACCATATATTATATTTTATTTTATTCATGAGTAACTCGCAGGTAGAAGTCATTCAAACAATTGACATTATGCAGTTATAATAGATGTATACATATTATCATATAATTCAAAATAGTCAATATATTATATCAATTTAGTATACAAATTATTATATCAAATTTAACAACAATGTTATTGTTATATTTAAAAAACATATATTTATAAAGATTTCAACTATATAGGTCTTTCTACGCAACGCGCGGGCATTCGCCTAGTCTTTATCTTTATATACTTATAAAGGAATCATTTTTCCTTTCACCACATTCATTTGAAACTCCCATGATGCATTTTACTCAAACCATATTCATTTGAAACCTCTTATTTGAATGAATATCACTCAAAAGTCTCCTAATAATGATTTACCATTCAAAGGTTTTATAACTTATATAATATTCTTAATAAACAATTAATAGATAATCTACTATAAAAGGCCAATCTCTTTGAGTAGGCACACAAATACCAATCACATACAAAATTCACAAAGAAAACAAGTCTAAAGATGTTTGTATTAGTTTGAGGGCTTTGGACCACTTTTCGAGCCATGTTATTATGTTAAAGTTGTTAATTTGTAAGTTTGTTATATACTATTTTTTTTATGATTTTATTTTTCTTGGTTTAAGTATTCTTTTAAGACAATCATTGTATGTTGTGGTTGAAATTTTAATGTAAATTAGATTAGATTCATGTTATCAATCATATGTTATGGAATGTGATATAGATAATATTTAATTAAATATTGTATATATGTTTGTATGTTTGTGTTGTTTCAAAGCAATAATTAATTAAAAATCATGGATATGTCATATTATCCATGTAAGTCTCTTTTAAAATGCAAATTATCTATTTTATCACTTTGTATTTTAGTATATGTTTAACATTTAAAGTATAATAATAAGTGCTTTTTAAAAGTTTTCTTTCACTTCTTAATAATAATAAGTGGTTTTAAAATTAACGAACAATAGTTATAAATAATAAAATCAAATTATAAAAATCATGGATATGTCATATTATCCATGCAAGTCTTTTTTGAAATGCAAATTGTCAATCTTATCACTTTATTATTTAGTGTATGTATCATATTTGAATAATAATATTAAGTGTTTCTTAAAAGTCTTCTTTAACTTATTGATAATAATAAGTGGTTTAAAATTAATGAATAATAATTTTCAATGATAATAATATCAAATTATAAATTACATAATGTTAGCTACAAATAAGTTGTATTTTAAATGAACATCATTAACGAAATTAAAAAATAATTGCATAAGTAAAAATTTAAATTAATCAATCGTAAAAATTGTTAAAAATAATACTAAATAGATAATTATATTTAATTATGTTAATGAGGAAGGTGGGTTGATGTCAATGAATATTATTGTTCAAAATAATTGAGATTATATATATATATATATATATATATATATATATATATATATATATATATATATTAGTGTAAAAATATCATATCGAAGTTAATGTCAATAACATGACCATTATAAACATATATTTTTTAATATTCCAACAATATATTTTTAGCCTGCGCCGCACAACGCGCGGGAATTCGTCTAGTATACTTATAAAAGAGGCATTTTTAGTTGCACCACATTCCTTTGAAACCCCCATGACTATTCATTTTCACCTAATAAAAAATAACAATTCAAAAGTCTTTTAACTTATTATACATAAATGTACTTATTCCACCAATTAATACTAAGATATATATAGTTTGCATAGATCCATGAATTGCATCATTTGTTCTCACCTTGATGCTATACATAGAGGAAACAAAAAGATACTGGAAAGGAGATCATTCCATGATTATTTGTTTTCAGGTTTCCATACACTTATATATAATTTTAGAAGTAATGTCAAAGTTAGTGTGACATCCCCATTTTTACGGCCAGAAAAGACCGATTTCGTTTATGCTTTTTAATAAAAATCAGAGTAACTTCTTAAGAAAAGTGTTGCGGAATTTGTTCCCAAAACAAAATATGATAAAAATTTATCAAAGCTTTTCTTAAAGAAAAGGTATTTTCATTACATTACGAAAACTCGGGAAGTCAATCATCGATACAGATCATAAGCATAAACCAAAAACATCATAGACCACAAAACACAATCTGGCCTCAAAAAAACATAGGCCTTACAACATTCCATTTATTTTCTACTGGCCTAAAATCCAAAATCTCTCGTCAAGTCATCCAACTATGCTTTTGCCACTACCTGTAATACAAGAAACTAAGTGGGTCACGCTAGGGAGCCTGGTGAGCATATAGGGTTTTCAACCCACAATAAGTAAGTTTATTATTTTCAACAATCATTAAACCCGATTACCCGTTCTCGTTATCCTCACCTTACGTCCCTAAAGCATCTCTCATAAGGGACCTATCCTAAGGAATTTCATCGGGATGGACACTACTGCTAAGGGGATTCCTCAGCCATATGTGTCCGTAAGGTAACCATGGGGGGAATGGGGTACACCGGTGAACACATCGTTCACAAACACCTACAGGTTGCGAGCCTGCTGGCATTCCACTGGACTTCCTAGAAAAGTCTGTGGTCGTCATCCATACTCCGCTAGATGAATGGATCAACATCAACATCGAGGCCTCTCATCATTTTATTTCACCACACACCAACATAGATCTCAAAGTATAAAACATACATATACAGTTTAGATCTGAAAAGTTTAGATCTGAAGTGAGAAGGTCTAGATTTGAATGATAAAGGTTCAGATCTGGAAGAAAAGTTTAGATCTGAAAGAAAAAAAGTCTAGATCTGGAGGAAAAAGGTTCTGATATGCAAAAAAGAGGTTCAGATCTTTTATCCAGCATAGATCCCAAGTAAACAGACAATATATACATACACATAGCACGTAATTGTTGGGTTTTAGTATACTACAACATCCTATGGTACACATACAACCCTAAATACCTTGGATCTATGTTTTCACTAATTATACATGCAATATTGTTTCCAAGGTATTAAGCCTATAACTAGCATGCAATTGACATAAACAATATGAAACACTAGTTAGGATGCCATACCTTTTATGTAGCTTGAAACCTTGTTGTATTTGGCCTTAAGAGCTTAGCACCAAAAGTATGAATGCCTCAAATGGCTCACAACTCACCTAGAACAAAGGTGGCTCAAGAGAGAGAATCTCCATGCACCAAAACACCTCATGAACTCCAAGAATATGTGTGTTGCTTCAAGTGTCGATTTTGGGCAAAGGAACACATATTTATATGTTGGATTCCAAGGGTCATGGGTATAACCCAAATCCATACCCATGGGTTTTATGATCCATGGTTCATGTGGCCCAAATCTTTATGTATTCACACATAAACTTGGTCCAAAATGGATCATAAGCCCAACACATATAAATATAACTAATTATCATAATTAGTCCCCATAGATTTAATTAGTCTCTTTTGATCACTAAATTAATTCCAAATTAATTCTTGATCAATACTAATTAAAACATATGATTTCATATTGATGTATTAGAACTTATAATATATTAATATAAATCATACATAACTTTCTCTCAAGAGTCCATCCTAACAAATTGTCCTAGTGTTATTCAACCCAAATGGACCATGCTACTCTCGGGTCAAGTACATACCAATAATAGTTATGGGCTTAGACATCTAATCCAACAGTCTCCCACTTGGATAAGTCTAAAACTATTATTGCAAATATGACTCCAAAATCCCGACCAACAATCGTAGCTCTTAAAAAGACGTTTTCGAACTCTGATCTAGTCAATGACGCGTCCATTAGATAAGGGATCATATATTCCTCCATTCTAGATATCATATGGACTGAGACATGGATTATAATCATTTCGCTCTGTCCATCTGTTGTTTCCCGATTTCCGATTTAGGACGACCGACTAATTGAACAAATCAAATCAGTCCAGGCCCGGCCGAGCACTTAGGGTTGCCATCACTAAATCATCGAGGGGCCCACAAATGTCACTTTTATCCCTCCAAGGGTAAAAGGAATGGATAAACTTCGACTCATATGCTTGCTTGTACTCACTCATCAAATTACACACAACGATATGTTTTATAACATCCAACTTACTGGTGCGTTTACATATGTCAATGTGCAACCGACTCGCAACTACAACTCACACGTCTCCGTTTGAAGAATATAAGATATTATCGTCTCATGATCACTCTTGATAAAATCCATGAAGTGATTTAAATGAGCGTGGGTTTAATCCAATACTCGAATCTTATTCCAGGAGCACTCATAAATACTGCAGCTATGTCTAGGCCACCTAGACAAACTACAGACCCATTCATGACAGTCTTGCCTCAATACCTACTTCCAAAGTATGATCGACTGTGGACGGTTTGAATAACCTAGTTATTCGGGAAGTCAAAACATGCAAAGTGAAACACAAGAATAATACTAATCCTATATGGCCCAAAAACTTTTGAGTCATATTGATGACTCATTATTCATTGTATAATGTTTCGAATTATCAACTTTATGCTTGAATTAAAACAACAGTTATGCCATGCTCCAAGCATGCACACTATGTTTACCTATGGTCCTTTCCTTGTGAAATATATCAATTGACAACATTTCAATGATGCTCATTTCACAATTCCAAATCCTTATGATAAATGTAAGAATACAAGATTCTTTGCCATTTACTAAAATTTGTTAGATTCTAAACTTATATGCAATGATCCTCTTGTAATGACTATGCACAAAAGTCACAAATACTCGGCAAAAGACATTACAAAGTATTCCAATGGAGAGCAATTCCATGGAAACGAAGTCTCACATTCAAAGTACATTCCTTTGAACATCCTTCTTGCATTAAATTTTCTAATCTTACACAGATTTAAAGAATAACTTCTACTTATGGAAACATTTCCATATTCCCATTTTGACTATCACTTCTGAACAAGAGTTGCCTCTTTTCAGAATATGTCAATATGGTCCTTCCAAAATTAACACTATACTTCCAACTGTGCATGAGTAACCAATCTTTGGTAGGCCTCAGATTGTCCTCGACAATTGCTTAATCATTTTAGTCATATGCAGTTCTGGTCCTTTTTCCCTCTTAATGACCTAGGCATTTGGAAAATTCAGAACACATAGAAATATTATAGCATATGCAATCGATCCTATACCCGAAGCATATGGGATACGATTCATAATGTCTCACATAATGACATGATCCTAGACCAATCTTTTGCTATAATTTTTTCTATTTGCCATGTTCTCATAATTCAAATTATGAAAAGGGATGCCATAATCATAATCGAATTTTAGAACGCAAATAATATTTCCATATACATAATTTCCTTATGTTGAACCATTCCAACATAACATCCATATATCTACTTGACTAAATTTGATTAAAATCTCAATCTAATCTTTTAGAATTGGAATGAAGTATAATTTCCTCTCCCTTAATTATAGCAAAACAACTTTCCAAAGCCTGAAACTTTGCACATTGTCACTTTTGTTTTCTATAATTAACATTGCTAACTTGCAACACTTACCATAATCATTATGTTCCCACTAGCATAATAACCATTATTAGCACAACACGTATGCTCCCACTAGCTTTGACATGTATCCAGAAATCACCTAGACTTCTAGAAATCAATATTTTATTGACTTCTTACCAAAGTTCAGATTTATAATACGAGATGCTTTGAAAAAACTTTATCTAAGTTTCCCGATTTCATACACCTTTGCTTAGATAGCTCACATGTGTGTCTAAACAATTACGAAGAGGGATGCCGTAATCATAATGTTTAGACCTTTTTCCATTCTCACTAGTCCATGTTAGTGTGCCGGTTAACCACACACGCTCCACTAACGACTTTGAGAATGCAAATATCACAGTTGCTATCTACTTAAAATCTACCTAGTGAAAGCGTTTCCTCACCATCATTTTCATGAGTCGGAGAGAAACCTTATGACACTTAGATTTTTATGGTGTATGTGTTCCTATCCATGTAAATTTGTCATAACCATAATCACAAGACAAGGTTAGTGACAAATCCAAACTATATGGACTGAACTTGTTTAATCTTAGTTTTCTTGCCACCCGGCAGCACAAAGGCCTACCATTGCTTCCAGGTTGTTATGCAAACAATTGAAAACTCATAGAACCCATATGCATAGTCAACTTTAACTGGAATGGGCACAAAAACATGAATATCTCAACACGATAGGTTACAAACCTCAAGTCGCGTGCTAGTGATAAGCAACATGTTTTATTCTTGATTAGTTCTTGAAACTTTTCAAGATCTATAAGACTCCCACTGACCTATTGACATATAAGATTCTTTTGTCAAGAACCATTCCTTCACAAAGCAAATATTCAAGAGTTAGTGTGGATTCTTATCAAGACAAACACTTCACACAATTGGCCTTAGTTGGTGTTTGTTTTATCCAAAACATCACAACTCACCAATTTCAAATGTACAATAGAAGAAAACATTTTACTCTACATTTGATAAGTGTTTTAAACCTTCTTAACATTATGTCACTCAAGGCTCGATCTTGGAGTGTTACTCTAAGACTCAATTTTGGAACGAAGTATGATTCATCTTTTGATTTAACCATTTCAACAATTCACGATTCCTCTTCTTAGTCAAACAAATGCACTAAGATGTCCTTAGAGGATCAATTGTGATATGGTTTTTCATAATCATTAAGATGATCATAAAACATGATACTGAAGTACTCTCCCATCTTTTCAGATTGGAGAAACTTTTATCTTTCTGCCTAATTTGATTCTTCTCATTCGTCCTGCCATACATTGAAACTATTCCAATGTTTCAGAATTATACTTAAACTTGTAAGCACAACCATATTTACTAAACTTTAGTAAATCATGACGAATAGCCTTATCGTTCTTTGTGGTGGACCTGATCAGCGCACAACCAAGTGTACCCGATCTCCTAGTCCTTCACTTGACTCACATATACATGTGAACAAGGAATTAGTCTTAATTTCCCAAAGATGAAATTCTCATTTATCATACGTTACAAGTTGCGTGATTCCAAGTTTCTATCCAACTGAAACTTCGGTGATGAGAATCTTTCCTTATTTGGTAAACTATGACACTACCACAAACGAAAGAATCAAATCTATCTTCCAATATTGTCATCAATGGAATCATATAAACAACAATTTTCACAAATCCCATTGTAAGGATACTTAAAATAAATAAAATAAAAAAATTTTCTTTTATTTTAAAATTGCGGAAAAACTTATCCTTATAATGCAAATACATATGAAAACTATGTTGTTATCTATTCCTAAGCAATATATCATAACTCTTAAGCAGCAGCTCAAAATTTTAAATCTTCGAATCATGCGATCGAAATCCATCTTCGCGATCAGATTCAACATACTCTTCTTCTAAGCTTCCTCTCCTTTTTCGATTCTACAAAACATCAAAATGCGACCTAGTCACATCATGTAATAAGAATCTCCAAATAGGAACTTAATAGAGTTAGATAGTGGACTTTACCTGAAGCATAGTCAAATTTTTGACTTTTACCATCCTAGTGAACTTTCAGGTAAATAAGGCAGTTTCGCAACCAATTCCTCTTCCTTTGGCAATATAAACATATGGACTCTTTAGTAATGGTACATGGGACTATCTCAGACTTAGCCTTTCTCTTTACCATTTGGTCAACCGGGTTGACTATGGCCGATCCCTTTCCATTGGGAAGAGAATACTTTTCTGGATTTCTAATGTTACCATTGTAAATGTCCATGGAAGTTTGGGAAGTAGATCTTCCAATCAAATTTGCCTTACCAGTTCTCCAAATCATTGCTTATTCAGCAGCAACAAGCAAATAGGTAAGATCATTAAGGGTCATGTCGTGGTCTGTCACATAATAGTCCTTAATGAACTCACTATATGACTCGGAAAGTGATTGAAGAACCCAGTCAACAATCAACTTCCTTGAGACTTCGACACCCAACTCTCCCAGCTTGTCAATATGAGACTTCATCTCTAAGATGTGAGTACATATAGACACTTCTTGCTAATAGGGATTGAGTGACCTTGAACTATTCAAGAACTTGTGGGTTAGGGAGAATAATTGTAGGAGGTGGAGGAAGTGAAGTATGATTTCCAGTCCCATTAATGCGCAACAAAGGGATTAATCTCTCACCTTGATCGCCATGTGGGATATCATCTTCATTAGGAAAGCTTTATCCAAAAGGACAAGGTGACCATAGTTGTCATAACTAGACATCTATGAGGGAGAAATTCAAGTTTAGTTGATTTAAGTCCTTAATATAACACCCAATATGAAATATTAAGGCTAGGACCCAACACTATATTTTATAACTTGGAAGAGGGATGCCGTAATCCAATCTACAAAATATTTGAAGGTAGGTAAATGACGATTTACCAATTTCCACCACGAAAAACGAAATTTAACATTAGGTTTTAAATGAATTGAAACTCCTAGATCTTTTGAGATTCATTGAACTATTCAATGGCATGTTTAAATCTCGATTGTGCCCTTCAAGTTTGTGACTGGGATGTCGAGGATCACAAACAAGGAGTGAATAACCATGCAAATTAACTTGGTACACTTAATGTTACAACCACCTAATCAATGTGTCGGTTAACCATACACGCTCCATTGAATCGTTTAATGAAAAAAACTCTTCAAGTTCCATAACTTGAGGACAAGTTATGGAAGACTTTAAAACATTTAAAAATGAGACTCTTCATTTTCATAACTTATGGAAATTTTATGAGTTTTAAAATTCATAAATGAGACTTTTCATATAACTTGAGGACAAGTTACAAAAACACATATTATGAACAACTTTTAGATCAATTTGGATCGAAAACAATTATCACATAATTTTTCTATTAATCTAAACTAACTCATAAGAACAAGATAATTCATATAAATTTTTTTCAAGAACTTAGCTAATCACATAAACTAAAACAAGTCTTGAAACTTTGACAATTATCCTATATTTTGGATGAGAATAAACATTACCATAACATCAAAATCAAATTTTATCAACAAAAACATTTTGTGGTAATGATCCAAATCCAAAACAGGCCAAAAAACTTGAATATATGCTGTCAGGGGCTCCAACTCGCCGAGTGCAAGAACCAACACTACGAGTTGGATGATTTTACACATGGAATCGTCGAGTCCCTCAATGGACTCGTCGATTCCCCTGTCCAGACAACAAAAAAATTCGATTTTTTCAGCTTTTTTTAGCAAGTAGCATCAAGTATAATTTGAAAACAACCCATGGCTCTGATACCACTGTTGGGTTTTAGTATACTAGAACATCCTATGGTGCACATACAACCCTAAATACCTTGGATCTATGTTTTCACTAATTATACATGCAATATTGTTTCCAAGGTATTAACCCTATAACTAGCATGCAATTGACATAAACAATATAAAACACTAGTTAGGATGACATACCTTTTATGTAGCTTGAAACCTTGTTGTATTTGGCCTTAAGAGCTTAGCACCAAAAGTGAATGCCTCAAATGGCTCACAACTCACTTAGAACAAATGTGGCTCTTGAGAGAGAATCTCCATGCACCAAAACACCTCATGAACTCCAAGAATATGTGTGTTGCTTCAAGTGTCGATTTTGGGCAAAGGAACACATATTTATATGTTGGATTCCAAGGGCCATGGGTATAACCCAAATCCATACCCATGGGTTTTATGATCCATGGTTCATGTGGCCCAACTCTTTATGTGCCCACACATAAACTTGGTCCAACATGGATCATAAGCCCAACACATATAAATATAACTAATTATCATAATTAGTCCCGATAGATTTAATTAGTCTCTTTTGATCACTAAATTAATTCCAAATTAATTCTTGATCAATACTAATTAAAACATATGATTTCATATTGATATATTAGAACTTATAATATATTAATATAAATCATATATAACCTTCTCTCAAGAGTCCATCCTAACAAATTGTCCTGGTGTTATGCAACCCAAATGGACCATGCTACTCTCGGGTCAAGTACATACCAATAATAGTTATGAGCTTAGACATCTAATCCAACAGTAATTTTTATAAAATACTTCATATCTATGTGTAAGATGAAAGTGACTATACACTCACCTGATACGGAGTGACTTGGACAGCACTTCGCTTCTTAAAATAATCTTCTTTGATGAAACCAGGAAGTTTGTTTGAAAACCGGGCTCCGTGCGGGCAGAGTTTCAAACCGAAAAAATCTTTTTCTTGGACCCTCCGGGCTCTCTGGGGCTTCCTTCGGGGGCTAGGGGTTTTCCTAGGCTTTAGGGGGCTAGACAGAGAAAGTTGTGAAAGAAAGAATGTGGAAATGAGCATAAATCTCGGCAGCCCTCGCACCTTTTTATAGGCCGAGGCCTCAGAGTACGTTGGGTGTACAACATCTCTATGCGGGGCGTAATTCTAGGATCGTATGACACACGTCGGTCTTCGGATGGATCATCATGGTAGGCTCCGGACTGCAGAAGAAGTCAAACCGCTGAGCATACCTTCGGTGTACGCGAGGCGTTGTAAGTCCCAAAAATTAGCTTGATGTATCAATCAGATCCACTTGATGGTGCGGAATCCCAATCAAGTGGATGATGCAAGATCAAATATGGAAGAAGGAGAAGAAAAAGAAGATGAATCTATGATGTATTGATGATAAGAGTTATGATCCAACACAAGATTCTCACACACACTCTTCTTCTCTCTAACTTTCTCTCTCTACAATATGCTCCTCTCTTATCACTCCTTGTTGCTCTAGACTCCTCACCCTTACATCTATATATATATGGACCGCAAACCCAAGGCCCAAACAAGCAACCACAAATTGGTTCACGACCGCAAACCAATTCACGGCCGTGAACACCACCTGAGCCGCAAACACACCAGCCGTAAATCCAAGGCTGTTTTCGGTCCAAGACTGAAAATTACAATTGCCTAGAAAAGTAAACTATAAATCAATATTTTAGACCCAACAATCTCCCCCTTGGTTTATAGCTTTCTTTTCTTTTGACCCAACAAACTCCCCCTAAAAATGTAGCTGGCTTTTCTTGTCAATCTTCATTTGGAGCTTGGCTTCAGCGTTTGTCTTCGATTTCTTCACAGCTTCAAGATGAACATATGAATCTTCTATGTGAGTGACTTCATCTTGAACAATTGGGTTTCTCTTTAAAATTTTACATTGAACGCACGTTGGGTGAGGAGGCTTCATGTAGAGATTCTTGAAAATTGGCGCTTTCAGCTTGAGAATCTTCAGAGAGAATATCAGAGAGAACGAATCTTCTGGATCACTTCAACATGTACATAGATAGTAGCAAATTGATTGAGGAGGCTTCAATGCAATCTGTCACATAATCTTTAAAAACAACTTCACCTTGCTTCTGGGGTTGAAAGATTGAATGTTGAAAGATTAATCTTCATTTCTTTTTCCTTTGAATGAGAATTCTTCGACAATCACGCTCAGAAAATCTGGATATAGTCTCCATGAGTCTTATCTACATCTGAATTCACTTTTCAAGATAAACAAAGCTAAAAATAGAAACAAAACTAAAAACAAACTTAGCACACGATAAAAGTAACTAAGAAATAAAAATAAAAAGTAAAATACTCAAAATATTTTTTGGATTTTTCATATTTTTCTGAAAAAGAAATAAAAACAGAATTAAACATATTTTTGTATTTTTGAATTTTACGATTACATAATTTTGTATTTTTGAATTTTACGATTTTTGTTTGGATTTTTTTTATTCTCTCCCATAAATTTGTGCATAGAGGAAAACTATGAACAAATTTAACAAAAACAAAAATAATAGCTAACTTTAAGACTGATTTGGGATCAAAGTTTTTAGACAGCCTTAATTTGTTTTTCGGTACCTCTATCTACCTTCATGAATAGATATGGTCAATCGTCGGTATTGTTGTCCACTTAAGCACGAAAAATTGTGACAAAAAATATGGATATGCTACAAGTGACAAGACATTTGACCCTATGTTCCTATATAATATTCCTAAAGGACCATTCAGCTGACGACCAAGGATATTGTTGTCCACTTAAATTCAACAACGAGATCTACAGACAACCTTTAAATTGTTCAATTTTAGATGTACTAGAACATGTTTCCCACTTCCTGATATACCCCAATAATCAAGGACTTCCAAAATACTCCTTACTTTAGATGAGCAGACAATTATTATGGGAGAAGTCAGATTTAGAATGCATATGTTGTACACCCAGGTCGGATCTCTTCCAATCACACAGAGGGATTAACATATGACTAACCAGAGTTAGAGGGGTTGTGAAGTAGAATGGTGCATATGTTGTGTACCAGGTCGGATAATTCAATCACGCAAAGGAGACATCATATGACTAACAAATAGAAAGAATTGCATAGAGAGGGAGATGCATAGAGATAGAATTGCATATGTTACAGTCCAGGTCGGATCTTTCGACCACACAGAGGAGGTAACATATGACTGACAGAAAGAAAGCAAGAAAATAACCTTCTACAAATCTACTTTATCGGAATACCCCAGTCACCTCGTCAGTACCGGAATTAAGGACATGAGTCCGTACATCGAGGAAAAGTTAAGTCACAGTTCTAGATACAGATTATTTAGTGTATCCCGCGGGTTCCCATGTATATCTCACTGCTCAATCTACCTGAGCGTCATATTGTCAGGCTAAACAGGACTATCTAAGTCAATGATTGTCAAGTATTTTCTTAGTCTAACTATGCCTAGTCCAGTCCATATAATCTTTCGTGCCTACCAGCGCATTGAACACAGAGCCTAGACTGTTCAGCATTGGTACCTTACACAAATGAAAATTTCATGTTATCACTTGTTGATATCACTTCCCAACACATCACCTGCAAATAAACTCAATGAGACACTATTTTTGTATTGTTGATTTTCTAGTATATATATATTTTTTATTTCTCCCCCATAAATTGAGCATAGGGAAGAAATAAAATAGATGCGCAAAATTAAAAGAAATTTGTCTTTAAAATGAATCATTTTAAGATAAACTCAAGAGTATCGAGAAGAAAACTCAAACCGTAAGTCACCGATTGAATTTGCATCCAGAAGGTCTGAGAACATCATGCATAATTCTATCTCAGAACATATCCGAAAATTCTTCACATCGTTAAGCACAAAACTCCATGTGTGATCCTTTCCTTTCTTCCTTTCCCGCAAAGGACACATACTCTCAAACAAAGTTTTGAATGCTGTACAGTTGAGAGATGCCCCCATCATGTGCCTGGAACAGCCACTACCAACAAACCGAAGTCTGATGATATGCCTCTATAGGTGCTCCAGCACAAAGCGGAATCAGTTGGTCTTTGGAACCCAATCCATTTTGAAACTGGGTTGACCTTTCTCATCTACACACGGTACTCTCTCCCATGACATATCCTGCTTATCACAAACAGAAGATGAACAAATGTTGGTGTCATTAGAAGATTTGGGAGAGTGAACCTTTGGTACCCATCTGTAGTTGGGTTTAACCCATTTCTTGTTCGAGTGGATGGGTGCCTCGACACTTGATTTTGAACTTGAAGCCGATCATCGAGATGACTTTGATCTAACTGATCTTGATTTCACTGGAGCATCTCTTAGATTGGACTTCTTGGCCGACATTCCCTTCTTGACTTTGGGATTTTGATTCTTGGCTTTCTGTGCGTTCCAGTCACCATTGTTTGAATGTGGCCTCGAAGGGTTTCTTTTGGAAAAGCTCACTCTTTGAGCGTTCTGCCAGCTTTGTGCATAGTAGGGAACGTATGCGCGATTTGGACAATTTCTAGCAATGTATCCAGGTGTTCCACAGTGAAAACATGTCTTTTTCTTCACGTAGGAATTGTTTCTGCTTGCCCCTGGTAGCACGCCCTTGCCTTGTCTCTGATTGTTCCCACAAGCACACTTGCAACAGGCACTCTGATTTGCTTGTTTTGGTGGCCTGTATTTACCAACAACAGTTTGATTAGTAGCAACTGAGTTAGAAGCAATAGATTCAGAGTTCAAGGAGTCATTTGATTGTTCAATAATGTTCTCCTTCTTCTCATCTTCCACTACTTTACCTGCACAAGAAGTAGAAGCATTAAAATCGTTCAGCTCAACACTTTCTGGCACAATCACGGCATAATTATCAAAGATATCATCAAACATATCAAAAAAATTTGAGTCATCAGACTTTGACACAGAATCAGCACAAGACAAAACATTATTTTTAGAGTCGGAAACAAAAGAAGCATCGTTTGAAACAAAAACATCAGATTCTGAAACAATTTTATTACCAGACACACTCTCTTCAGCTACTTGCTTGCAATGACTTAATGGTGGATCTGCATAGGAAGTAGAAACATTAGTATTCTCAACCTTAGGACCACTTTCCTTCATAAATACAGCAGGTTTTCCGTATTTGAGATGTGCCTCTCTGTCCATTTCTTCTTTGGTCAAAGGGTTAAACTGATAAGTGTGATTAAAAGGAGGAGGAACTTTATCATACCCTAAACCCTTTTGCTGATTATCTTTAAATTTCAAACTATGTTCTATCATGGACGCAACTACCTCACTTAACACATCAAATTTTCTGAAATTAAAATCTGCATTTTCAAACTTATTTTTCAATGTCTCAAGTTCAGCAGTTAACTCCGCAAGTTGTTCCGTCATATATCTATAGTTTGCACATTTATTACTGTATTCTTCTTGAAGTTTTTTAAAGTCCTTGGTTTTGGCCTCTAGTTGAGCTTTTAAGGGTTTTTGAGCCTTCCTAAGTGTATATCCTTCATATTTAAGGTCCTCAACTTCCCTTTTTAGCAAATCATTATGTTCATGAAGAAATTTAATCGTAGCTTCACATGATTGAGAGCATGAAACTTCATTGACTGGAATATTTGCGGAACTCATTGTTTACCAAAAATGCCCTTTGACTATAAACCGAGAAAGTCAACCTTAAAAGTCAAGCTTAAAAAGTCAAACTTAAAAGTCAAACTTGAAAAGTCAAACTTAGAAGTCAAACCGAAAAGCTAAAAGTAAAAATTTGAAGGTTAAAAGAGAAAGTCAAAGTTTAAAGTCAAAAGTCAAACTTGAAAGTCAAAGTCAAATTTTTAAGGTCAAAAGTCAAAAATGATAGTCAAACATTAAAAGTCAAAATTTTTGATTGAAAATGAAATTTGAAAATTTGAAAATTTTGATTTTTGGGCTAAAAGTGATAAAAATCCGAAACTAGGATCGAAAGTATAATATTTGAGTTAAATAGCGAAGGCATATAACAAGTTGCTTGCTAGATGAGTTGGTAAGGCGCTGGAGGGAGGAGGCAAGAGACTCGGGTTCGATCCTCCTCCACCACAAAAAAATTTGAATATTTCGCTGCTTGCAAGGACTACGCGCGCGAGTGCGAAGGCTGAATCTGAGATTCAGCTGGGCCGTAAACTTGCTGACCGAGAATGCGAGCCGAACATGTGCGAGGTGCGCAGCCGAGAACGCCCGAAGCCGGAAACGTCGCTAGGCCGTGAAAGCTTCTTCGGTTCGGCCGAGAACCCTTCTTCTGACCGCAAATACTTCGGAGCTGTGCGAAAATGGCCGCCGGAACTCGCGATTTTTCGACTTTTTAGCACCAAAACTCGATGAAAAAGCCATTTTTATGAAAAAACACAAAGAACAAACCCCCAATATTTCTTCAAAAACTGAAAGACCCAAACTTTCATATTTCTGAAAGACCCAAACTTTCATACTTGACAATTGTTACTCCAAAACATGCTACATGCATATTCATAAAAACAATATTTTACATTGATAAAGTGATTACAAACTACTGGATACAAACCGACTATTACAAAGTGTTATATATTACACAACTACCCAGGATACTATACTTTTATACATATATGATCCTTAAATACAAAAGTAATATTATAACTATTCTAAACCTTCCAACAGTATACGACTATACTGGTTACTTATCTCCTGCAATTGTTAAACATTGAGAGGGGTAAGCGGTGACGCTTAGTGTGTTCAGTAATAGATACAATATAACGTTATGCCATATATATACTTCAATATGGCAGAAGCAAAGAGGAACAAGGAACAACAAAGGCATATGTGTATCATATGATACGCTTTCCATATCAATCGATGATTTGATTCAATAATATATAATCAATGAGACATAACAATTTCAACTACTTGATATACATCAATAACACTTCGGCCCAAATGGCACGGAAGACATACAATTTCGGATTATCATTTTGCTAGAATATACGGGCTTTCAGCCCTACATAGCCCTATGCCAATACCAGAAGTGATATGAGTCATGTTCTACATGGCTAAAGGCACAAAGCCTATACCAGAAGTGATACGAGACATGCTCTACCTGGCCAAAGACATAAATTCGATACCAGAATAATACGAGACATGCTCTACATGGCCAAAGGCTCAAAGCTAATACCAGAAGTGATACGAGACATGCTCTACATGATCAATGATATAAAAATCAAGATAACACAGGAAAGCACATAGCACATATAACACATAACATATAATTGTTCCTATATATTGAACTCACCGTGAAATAACCGAAGCAATAAATGATATTTTGGGCAGCACTTCGACTCTAAATATGACTTTCTGCGACGAAATCGGGGATTTTAGTTGAAAACCGGCCTTACACGGGCAGCGTTTCGGCTTGTAAATATAATTTTATCGGGAACTTCGGAGCGTCGGAGCTTGCTTCGGGTGTCGGGAATGATACTGGGGCTTCTGGGGGTTAAAAGTGGGCTAAAAGGGGTGTTAGAGTGAAAGGAAATAAGAAAATGTAACATAATTCCAGAGACCCTCTCTCTCTATTTATAGGGGACAGAAGCTACTGACCACGCTGAGCGTAAGTCCTCTGTACGCTAGGCGTACTGCGAGGTGGCCATCTACGCGGGGCGTAGCCTTCGTATGCGGGGCGTACATGCGAGGCGTGTCCTCTGATCGGAACCCGGGTCTCGGACGTGGCAATCTTATCCGATACGTATGCTATGTGCGAAGAGAGAAGGACGTGGCCGCCTTCTGACCCCGCATGCGAACGCTGGGCGTACCTCCTCGGATAAGGCTTCGAATTTTCATTTATTTTTATTTAAAAACTTCGAAAACTCATATCTTTTGCGTACGAGCTCCGTTTTTGACGTTCTTTATATCCACGCGTAGGCGAGAATATACTCTACAACTTTCGTTTAGATTACATCGGCTAATTTTGAATTTATTTTTAATATTATTATTTTTAACAGACCAGGACAGGAAATCCGTTAAAAATTCATAACTTCTTCATCTGACGTCCGTTTTCGTCTGTCTTTTTACCGTTGTACTACTATTGACGAGACCTTCGATTCTCGTTTAGGTTGTGTCGGCTAAAAATCACTCGATCTTTATTTCGAGTTTTTAGCTGTCTACTGCTATTCCGAAACTTAGAAAAATCATAACTTCCTCATACGAAGTCAGATTTGGACGTTCTTTTTATGGAAATTCTCGGTTTAACGAATACTACGACTTTCGTTTAGATTACTAAAGCTAAAAAGTAGTTTATAGAAAACTCACTTTTTACGTCATACGGCGTCGTGTCGCTTGTGTCACGAAACTTCAAATAGTCATAACTTCTTCGTTATAACTCGGATTTCGATGAGGTTTTCGCCTAAATGTTTCTAATGAGATTCTTTACAACTTTCATTAATATAATTTTTACTTATTTTCAACTTTATATTTTCGTTAATTTTCAATATTTGACTTTTGATTGGAATATCATAAGACTTCCAATATTTTCCGAGTGATTCTAAACATAGTTTTACTTCATTTCCAGTAAAAACTATCTGTTAGAACTCAACGCTCAATATCATACAATATTTCATAATATTATTCACTTTTAAAATTTCATAACATCAATAACACTTTAGTCCAAATGGCACAGAAGACATACAATTTCGGATTATCATTTTGCTAGAATATACGGGCTTCTAGCCCTACATAGCCCTAGGCCAATACTAGAAATGATACGAGTCATGCTCTACATGGCTAAAGGTACAAAGCCTATACCAGAAGTGATACGAGACATGATCTACCTGGCCAAAGACATAAATCTGATACCAGAATAATACGAGACATGCTCTATATGGCCAAAGGCTCAAAGCCAATACCAGAAGTGATACGAGACATGCTCTACATAATTAATGATATAAAAATCAAGATAACACAGGAAAGCACATAGCACATATAACACATAACATACAATTGTTCCTATATATTGAACTCACCGTAAAATAACCGAAGCAATAAATGATATTTTTGGCAGCACTTCGGCTCTAAATATGACTTTCTGCGATGAAACTGGGGATTTTAGTTGAAAACCGGCCTTACACGGGCAGAGTTTCGGCTTGTAAATATAATTTTATCGGGAACTTCGGAGCGTCGGGGCTTGCTTCGGGTGTCGGGAATGATATTGGGGCTTCTGGGGGTTAAAAGTGGGCTAAAAGGGGTTTTAGAGTGAAATGAAATAAGAAAATGTAACATAATTCCGGAGACCCTCGGTCTCTATTTATAGGGGACCGAAGCTGCTAACTACGTTGAACATAAGTCCTCTGTACGCTGGGCGTACTGCGAGGCGGCCATCTACGCGGGGCGTACATGCGAGGCGTGTCCTCTGATCGGAACCCGGGTCTCAGACGTGGCAATCTTATCTGATATGTGTGCTACGTGCGAAGAGAGAAGGACGTGGCCGACTTCTGACCCCGCATGCAAACGTTGGGCGTACGAAGTACGCTGGGCGTACCTCCTCGGATAAGGCTTCGAATTTTCATTTATTTTTATTTAAAAACTTCGAAAATTCATATCTTTTGCATACGAGCTCTGTTTTTTTTACGTTCTTTATATCCACGCGTAGGCGAGAATATACCCTACAACTTTCGTTTAGACTTCGTCGGCTAATTTTGAATTTATTTTTATTTTTATTATTTTTAACAGACCGGGACAGGAAAATCCGTTAAAAATTCATAACTTCTTCATCTGACGTCCGTTTTCGTCTGTCTTTTTACCGTTGTACTACTATTGACGAGACCTTCGATTCTCGTTTAGGTTGTGTCGGCTAAAAATCACTCGATCTTTATTTCGAGTTTTTAGCTGTCTATTGCTATTCCGAAACTTAGAAAAATCATAACTTCCTCATACGAAGTCAGATTTGGACGTTCTTTTTATGGAAATTCTCGGTTTAACGAATACTACGACTTTCGTTTAGATTACTAAAGCTAAAAATTAGTTTATAGAAAACTCACTTTTTACGTCATACGGCGTCGTGTCGGTTGTGTCACGAAACTTCAAATAGTCATAACTTCTTCGTTATAACTCGGATTTCGATGAGGTTTTCGCCTAAATGTTTCTAACGAGATTCTTTACAGCTTTCATTAATATAATTTTACTTATTTTCAACTTTATATTTTCGTTAATTTTCAATATTTGAATTTTGATTGGAATCTCATAAGACTTCCAATATTTTCCGAGTGATTCTAAACATAGTTTTACTTCATTTCCAGTAAAAACTATCTGTTAGAACTCAACGCTCAATATCATACAATATTTCATAATATTATTCACTTTTAAAATTACATAAAACGATAACTGAACGTGTATGTTGCAAAAACCTCCTCCTTTTGAGGATTTCGTCCCCGAAATCATAACGATTTAAACAAATGAGGATATTTCGTTCTTATCTCATTATTACTTTCTCAAGTATAATTTGGGCCTCGATGATATGTCACAAGACATGCACGCTCTCGGTTTAACGAACACTATGACTTTCGTTTAGATCGCTAAGGCTAAAAAGTCATTTATCATAAATTCACTATTTACGTCACGCAGTGTCGTGCCGGTTCTGTCGCGAAACTTCGACAGGCCATAACTTCTTCGTTAAAACTCGGATTTCGGCGTTCTTTATATCTCTGGAATCCTTGTCACGACCACTACAACTTCCTTCATAGATATCGGGTTTATCTAACATTTTATTTTTGACGCTTATTTTTATCCTTTATTTATTATATTATTATAAACAAGTAATAAGCACACAAAAGCACATAATTCACGTAATATTCAAGTAATTCTTCTTTATTACTTTAAAACGAGTTACAATGATTGACCTAGACTATTACATCATCATTAATGCTTAGCCCAGAAACACGGACGTTACAGTTAGGCCATATAAAGTTAAGTTATTTATAAATACTTTAAAATTTTGATTATGACTAACTCACTTTTGTATTTTATTTAGGTAATATGTGGCTTAGGGAGGCTCAAGGTTGTACTTGATTGTGATATGTAACCTACAACTTTTTCTCGATTGGATTTTCTACTTTTGAGAGGATGTTAATATGAGATGTTCATATATATCTTACATGTTAGGGTGGATAAGCTTAGATTTAAGATGTAGATAATTAATCTTTTTAAGATTTATTTATTTGTTATTTTTTTGTAGTTCTTGCAAATGGCTAAAGGATACTGTAAGAAGAAACATAACTTATGTAAGATCATGTGTCTATCCTTATAAATTATTCTAAATAAAAGGATCTTGAAAAGTATACTCTTTGGTTGTTGTCAAAATTCTAAGTTTTTTATTTTTTATTTTCATATTACATCGTTGTATTTAAAAAACAGGAAAAAAAATGAAATTAAGGATTATAAATCCAAAAGGAATGAAGAAATTGAATAGGTTGCAAGTTATTGCTCAAGAACCAAATTATTGACATTTATAGGTTTATTTATAAGTATATTTTGGCAAATTCATGAAATATTTTTTATTGTATCATTGTTGTTAAAATGGGAGAAAGGAGTTAAAATTAATTGAAACATCTGATAAGTAGGCAAATGGAACCAATTTTTATACTCAAATGCCTTAACTTTCCACTGTCTTGGCTGTAAAATGCTACAAATTAAAGAATTATTCACAATTTATTTGTTTCATTGCATTTAATTTGGCATTTTTAGTTCATGTTTTATCTATTTCATTGGTTTTTTCCTTTATTTTAGCTGATGTTAGTTAGGATTTGTAATTGTAAGGTGGCGTATGTGATATTGTCTTAGTATATATATTTTTTAATCTCATTGTGTGCCTAGAAGGAAATTATGGGTAATACGATTTTGATTTTTATAAGGCATTTGATTGTGATTTGTTGTTTATGCAAAATTTAGTGAACTCTGTCATTTTAACAAATATCCAAAACTATTTTTTTATAATAATTGGAATTTTTCTAAATAAATAGTTTTTAAATTAATTAACAACAATAATAGTTAAAAAATAACATAAAGTTATAAAATACATTCATTATCTTATATAAAAGATCAAATAAATAATTTCTAAATTACTTATACATAATCTTAAAAATAACACTAAATCGAGAATCATATTTTGTTTTATTTACAACAGTCACGGGTAGCTGTAACATACACGTTTATAATCATGTATAATTATCGTGTTTTGTAAGCTTGATAGCTTAAAAGTGAATATTATTAAATATTATATGGTTTTGAGCATTGAGTTCTAAAAAGATAGTTTTATGAGAATTGAAGTAAAACTATGTTTAGAATCATTCGGGAAGTATTGGAAGTCTTATGAGATTCCAATCAAAAGTCAAATATTGAAATTAACGAAAATGTAAAATTTAAGTTGGAAATAAGTAAAAATAATGTTATTAAAAGTTGTAGATTATCTCGTTAGAAACATTTAGGCGAAAACCTCATCGAAATCCGAGTTATAACGAAGAAGTTATGACTCCTTAAAGATTCGCGACAGAACCGGCACAACGTCGAATGACGTAAAAAGTGAGTTTTCGATAAACTACTTTTTAGCTTAAGTGATCTAAATGAAAGTCGTAGTATTCGTTAAACCGAGAATTTTCATAAAAAGAACGTCCAAATCTGACTTCGTATGAGGAAGTTATGATTTTTCTAAGAATTGGCATAGCAGTACACAGCCCGAAACTCGAAATAAAGATCGAGTGATTTTTAGCCGACACAACCTAAACAAAAATCGAAGATCTCGTCAATAGTAGTACAACGGTAAAAAGACAGACGAAACGGACGTCGGATGAAGAAGTTATGAATTTTTAACGGACTTTTCCTGTCCCAGTCTGTTAAAAATATAATATTAAAAATGAAATCAAAATTAGCCGACGAAGTCTAAACGAAAGTTGTAGAGTATAATCTCACCTACGCGTGGATATAAATAACGTCAAAAATAGAGCCCGTATGCGAAATATATGAAATTTTGAAGTTTATGGCACAAATTACGAGGCTGGACCGAAGAAGTACGCCCAGCGTACTACGGACAAAGGACACGTATCATGCAGGTTCGACACGTCCGAGGCCCAAGAACCGAACCAGTGCCACGTCGCTTGGTACGACCCGCGTACGAGGTGTACGCCCCGCGTAATGAATGGCCAGCGTCCTCGCAGGTACGCCCAACGTACCGAGGGTCAGGCCCTACTATCAATAGAATGCGAAGGTCTTCGGGTTTAGGTTACAAAATCTCATACTTTTTCACTCTCTACTCCTTCTCTAGCTACACTAAACCACCCCAAAGCCTAGGAAACATCCCCGACACCCGAAGCAAGTCCCGACGCACCGAAGACCCGAGAAAATAATCTTTTCAAGTTGAAACTCTGCCCGCACAAAGCCCGGTTTTCAACTAAAATCCTCGGTTTCGTCAAAGAAAGTCATTTTTAGACACAAAGTGCTGCCCAAATTACCATTTTATCAATCAGTTATTTCACGGTGAGTTCAATATAGGGACAATTGTATGTTATGTGTTATATGTGCAATGTGTTTTCCTGTGTTAATATGATAATGAGCTATACCTTTGACCTTGAAGTGAATGACTAAGCATCACTTGGGTATTGGTATGTAGCCTTTGACCATGAAGTGAATGATTAAGCATCACTTTGGCATTGGCAGAAGGCTAGGTAGGTCTGAAAGCCTGTAAATTGCTAGCAAAATGTTAATTCAGAAATCGTTTATTTTCTATGCCACATGGGTTGAAGTCTTATTGATGTATATCATGTTGAAATTGTTGTATTTAATTGATTGTAAATCTTTGAATCAGATTATTCGTTGATATGGAAAGCCTGTCATATGATACTCATCTGCCTTTGTTGTTCTTTGTCCCTCTTTGCTTCTGTCATATTGATATATATATATATATATATATATATATATATATATATATATATATATATATATATATATATATATATATATATATATATATGGCATAACGTTATATTGTAACTGTTATTGAACTCACTAAGCGTCACTCGCTTATCCCTCTCAGTGTTTACTTATTGCAGGTGATAAACACCCAGTATAGTTATGTAATGTTAGAAGATGTAGAATAGATAATATTATAGCTTTTGTATTTTGTGTATAAATTCCTGGGAAATTATGTGATATATAAAACTTTGTAAAAACCTCGTTAGTCGGTTTGTATCTAGTCTTTTGCAATAAGACCATATATGTAAAATATGTTTATGAAATATGCATGTAGCATGTTTGGAGTAATAATATTGTAAAGTTTAGAAAAAGGGGTTCTTTCAGTAGCGGCCATTAAATTGTATGATTTTAATAGATATTATCATATGGTTCAAAATAATTACAGTTTTATATAAAAAAAAATTGGTCTAAAAAGTTATAATTTCATAGTTAATGTCAATAAGGTAGCTATTTTCAACATGTATTTGTCTAATTTTAACTATAAAAAATTATTTCGCGCAACGCATAGATCTTCATTTAGTCTACTATAATAGAGGTCAAAATACTTGAACCTCATTCATTTGAAACTCTCACTATAACTTAAAAGTTTTATAATTTATGTATACTTATTATTTCCAATATAAAGTAATTAATCATTACAACTCTAAGAGTTATTTAACTTATAGGTATTAATTGGTAATAATTTTCTTCCTGTCATTTATACACATTTTAGCTATATGAGTAGTATATAAGTAAGTTTTCACTAAAAATCGTGTGTTTGAAGACATTTTTTATTAAAATATAAAGAATAGCAAAAACGAGTTTTGCCGCATCAATAGTTATTGCAGCATAGATTTTTCTTGAGATAAAAATGTTTCTATATATTAAATGTATATTGGCTTCTATATTATGTTTGTATGATTTATTAGTGTTTAAAAGTTCATTTTTACAAATATTATAGTAGATGTTGTAGTGTATTTATGTTATTAAAAGTTGTAGTATTTTTTTTCATACTATTTGTTATTCGTTATATATATATATATATATATATATATAAAATCAATATGCGTTTAATATAAAATTTACACAACTTGAAACAGTCAATAATCATCAAAAGTTGTAGTATTTATTTTATCATACTATCTGTTATTCCTTATATATAGAAATCAACATACATTTTATATACAATTTACACAAATTAAAACGCTTTACAAAATCATCAATTAATGGTCAACATAACCAATTATTTAAAAGGGAAATTACATAAAAGCCATACAATGTTTCCGGAGTTTGTCGATTCAGTCCCTAAATATATTTTGTTGTTTTATGGGGTAGAGAGTCGATATTCACCTACTTATTTGGTCACCATTACCTATTGCATCCGGTTACCGCTACCACATATATATATATTTTTTGATTTGGCTGATTATTAGAAAATGATAATGATGTGGCTACCTAGTTAGACGGCATGGGTTCCATATAGCTCCAAACCGATTATAAAATGGAATTACAACAAATAAAAATCTGATGTAAAATCGAATAAATATTCATAAACATCGAGACCCAAAGAAAAAAAATACTCACATCAACTAAAGAACAAAATTAAACCCAAAAGCTTCCAGATCAGCTCCAAAAGTAAAATCAAACCCGAAAGCTTCTTAGATTTATCAAAGAAACAACTTTAAAAACCATCTTCAGGTGTTGTCGTAAGGTTGATAATTCTGGATTCCGGAATTCCTAACATCTTCCATTGACAAATAGGTAACCTTAAAGACACGTTCCTTACGTCATTAATTAGCCTTAAACTTAAAATCAAGAAAATATTAGGGAATAAAGAAGGTAGTCGTACCTCTCATTATAAGAATAACTTTGGAAACAACCCCAGGGAAAGCAAGAAGGTAGTAATAGAGGCACTTAGAAGCCACCATTAAAGAGTAAATAAATCTAGAAAAATCTGCACCTTTCCCCCTTCGATTTACGATGTCTGCTTCTGTTGCCACCATGAAGAAGTTGTCGAAGGTACTAAGAGCAAGATTTCTTGGTGCAAGCGGAGATGAAGCAGGGTTTCCAAAGGTTACTAATACAAGGAAGATGAGAGGTAGAATGATAGGCGAGACAATGGTTTATGACTAATGATAAACATAGATGAGTGGTGGTCCGACAATATTATGGAGGTAGCCATAAGAATGAAGATGTAGGTGCCTTGTTGGGTGTTGTAGAGTTTCAATGGCGAATAGAAAGGGATAAGAAGGAGAAAATGCGTTGAAGGAGTAGAGGTGACACGAAGTGTCTTATGTGGAATATTTATCTGATGACATGGTATGTGGTAACCAGTGTACCCCTTCACAATCTATAAAAGTACCATTTAAACCGAATAAATTCCATCTTATGACCCCATAAAGCAACAAAATAACTTTAGAGACCGAATCAACCAACTCTGGAAACATTATAGGGCATTTGTGTCATTTCCGTTTATTTAAAATTATTGTGCTTAATAAAAGTATATATAACTATAGTTTTGTGTTACTACTAACATTGGTTTTTCATATATAAATATTCAATTGTACTCTCGCGCAACCCGTGGGGATTCGCCTATTATACCCATAATTGGTTAGTACATCCTAATCTATATCTATCTATCTATCTCTATATCTATATAAGTACTATAATAGAGGCCAAAATACTTGCTTTTCATGCATTTGAAACTCCAATGACTCTTCAATTTCTTCTTAATAATGATTATAATCAAAATCTTTTTATAATTGTATTAAATAATACTTTAATAATAAATCTTTTTATATTTCAACTAATTAACTATTATAACTCAAGAGTTTTTGTAACTTATGATATATTAATTGGTTGATTTAGAGTGTATATATATATATATATATATATATATATATATATATATATATATATATAAGATTAAGATTAGATTGTTAGGGTTTTAAGATTAAGATTGGGGGAAAAAGAGTAAGAAGAGAAAAGTTTCTACTTCATGAGATAGAACTTGAACAATAATATTGTTATTTGATATGAATTTTTGTCAGATATATTATTATTGTGTATTCTTTCTATTTTCTTTCTTCATGTTAAACTTATTTGGTTTTTTACATATTATTTTCTATTAATAGAGCTTATGCTTTTGTTTATTATTTTAATATTGTTTCTTAATTCTCTATTTTTAACTGAAACTTATCGTTTGTTGTTGTTTCTACTATTAAATTTTATTCTTTTGTTTGTCAATTTAATATTGTTTCTTAATTTTCTAATTTTTCCTTGAAACTTATCTTTTGCTGTGTTATAATTTATCAACAAAACTATAATCCAAAATCATCAAAATGTTTGTTAGGAAGTGATGGATCACATTAATGACATATAAAGAATAACTAAAAATTAGTAAAAATTTGATGAAATGATTATTATAAAAAGTTATTAACTCTAAATTAATGATAATAATATAAAACTTTATAATACCATATATGTATCAATAATATAATTATATTATTTTAGTCAACACAATATATTTATCATAATTTTAATCATCAAAGTTTTATTTCTGCATAACGCGTGAGTTTTCGCATAGTATCTAATAAAAGAAGTATTTTTTCATGCGCCATATTGATTTGAAACCCCTCTAACTCTTCATTTTCACATAATTAATAAGAACCATTCAAAAGTTTTTTTTTAAATATAATATTTAATGATATTATGACCCATAATTGACTATTATATAGATATATAGTTGAGATTGTGGGTTTATGCCATAAAACCCTTAAGTTTTTTGGTTTTTATTGGTTTTACACAAAGATAAATTTTATGTTCGTTTTTGCCCACATATTTTCCAAAAAATGTTCGTTATACAATTTTACCGGTGATTACAAATTTTTCAGGTTACCATGATATTAATTTTGCAAAAAATCCTTAAGTTTACAGGTTTTTTTTTACGTTTTTACCCTTAAGTTTATAATTTTTTTTACACATTTGTCATAAGTATTTTTTTTTCATATTATACGTATTCATGTAGAAAAATCGTATTTATTTTCGAAAAAATATTTAGTTAAATATCGACCTTACATTATTTTAAAATTTTATTTCTTTATAGATATGAGATTTTTTGTCTGGTTATACCGTTTAAAACGTAAAAAACAAAAGTGCAAATTAATATGTTTTTATAACTATAAATGCATATTTCATTGTATTTAAAAGTATATACTTAGCAATCGAAAACATGTTTATATGCGAAAAACATGTTAATCATAAACGTGTTTATATATATATATATATATATATATATATATATATATATATATATATATATATATATATATATATATATAGAGGTAGGTTCAAATGTTTAAAGTAATTATTGGGTTATTGTATGCATAAATGTGGGCCAATCATAATTAAATAAAAATTTAAATAATTAAATAAAAATTTAAATAATTAAATAAATAAACAAGGGTATTTTAGTAATTTAATAAATAGCTTCCACAAATAGTCCTATAATCATGCTAGCATTCAATTTTAACCTAATTTCTTTTCTTATATACATCCGTCATCCACCAGACCCTTCTAATCACCCTGACTTCATCTTCCTCCCTCTGCCGGACAAATTATCCGACACCGGCGGCTCTTCCGACTTCATTCGGTTCTTGCAAGCTCTAAACGATAACTGCAAACCCCATTTTCAGAAACACCTCATCCAGATCATAGATGCACAAAAGGCCTCATCTCAAAAGGAATCAATCGTTATCATCCATGATAATCTCATGTTTTGTGTCGGATCAATCGCCGGCGATCTGGGTCTACCCTCCATCATAGTGCGCAGCATCAGTTCTGCATCAAGTTCCGATTCCGATTCGGAGTCGGACGTCGAAGCTCAAGCTGCTCTCGAATTACAAACCCTAGAAACGGAACTCTCGACAAGGAGCAGCGAAGCAGCGGCGCAGGTGAGGTTTTCGGAGGTGTTTGCTTGACCGGAGAATGTGTGGGATGAGATGGGGGGCTGCTCCGGTAATCTCCTTGCTCCCCCTTTCTTTCTGATTTAACAGCCAACAACGAAGGAAAATGGAAGCAAGCAGAAAACGATCTAAGGGGAGTTTTTTGTTTGTTTGATTCTTTTAATAGGGAAAGATAGAAGGAAAAGGGAGAGGCTGTTGGTCTCTTGATGTTCTTGGCAGAAATCAAAGAAGAAGAAGAAGAAGAAGAAGAAGAAGAAGAAGAAGAAGAGAAAGGAGCTGCTGATCTCTTCTGTTTGCACTAGAAAACATCCACTTCGGTGGTGTGTTCTTGACTGAAAACGAAGAAGAGAAGGAATGCAGGGGTGATTTTTCTTTTGTATTAAATAATTGTGAATCGATGCAGAAAAGAATAGAGAATGGAAGAGTGTTTATGTAGATGATTCAATGGATGATATTGGTGAGATTCCAATTCTATTGGAATGGAATCACGAATTCCAATTCTGTTGGAATGGAAAGACGAATTCCAATTCTGTTGGAATCACAGAAGTTGATGCTTGAAGAACAGACCACAAAATTGAAACGGACCACATTATTCTTTTAGAATGTAGTAGTCGTTGTTAGATTTTGATGTTTTCTTTTTCGGTTTGATTGTTTTTTAGTTTTATTCCTTATCAATAAATGTAATTCTTAACAATTGTTACCCGTATTCTATAAGAAATAATGTATTTTTTGTTTTTATTTTTCAATTGATTGTTCAAGGATTTGTTATTCTACAAGAAGTTTTTAAATTCATGATCAAGAAATAGGTTCAAGAATATTTTTATTATTTATGGTTCAAGAATATTTTAATTTTTGAATATACTCATAAACATATTTTGTCATAATGTCCGAATTAAAAAAATTATAATATGTAAAATCGGATTTTTAAAATTAATAGAATCTATGATCCCTTAAAAAATGCAATTTTCCTTTATTAAATCTATATTAATTGACTAAATTACCCTTGTAATTAATTAATATGATATTTTCAATTATATTTAATTCAATAATATATATTAATCACTTTCTTAAAATAAGTAAATTTGATTGGCCCACATTTATGCATACAATAACACAATAATTACTTTGAATAGAATAACCTAGGCCTATATATATATATATATATATATATATATATATATATATATATATATATATATATATATATATATATATATTAAGTTTTTTGGAAGTACAAATTTATTTTTTTTAGAAATATTAGTATGTATTTTAGAACTCAAATATTTATTTTTATGTTTTTATAAGTATATACATATATTTTTAGAGATGTAAATATATATTTTTATATTTTTTTAAAAGTATAACTATATTTTTAGAAGTACAGATACATATTAATATTTTAAAAAATATAAAATACGCATTTATATTTCTATAAACTGTATCTGTATAATACGTATCTGTAATAATAAAAATATATATATTTTAACATTTTAAATGGTATAACCACGCATAAAAAACCATATATATATATATATATATATATATATATATATATATATATATATATATATATATATATATATATATATATAAAGAAATAACATTTAAAAATGGGATAGTATAATATTTAATTAAACATTTTTTCGTATACAAATACGATTTTTCTGCATGAGTACGTATAATATGAAAAAAAATACTTAAAGTAAAAGCGTAAAAAAAACTATAAACTTGAGGGTAAAATCATAGAAAAAAACTGTAAATGTAAGAGTTTTTTGCGAAGTTAATATCATTGTAACCTGAAAAACCTGTAATCTCCGGTAAAAAGGGAAAACCAATTTTTTTTGGAAAATATGAGAGGTAAGAACGAAGATAAAATCCAAATTTGTGCAAAACCGACAACAACCTAAAAGCATGAGGGGTTTTACGACATTAGCCCTTCATATTGGTAGTTTATGTTGGTAGAGTTTGGAGCATTATGGGTGATTGTGTGGTAGATTGAAGACTTTATAAGAAGACATCTGTAACATCCAATAAATTCATAAAAATTTCAAACTTTTTAAGATTTCCAAAAACCATTCATTGTTTACAAATTGTTTTCAAAATAGTTTCACATCAGAGAAATCCCAGAAATCATAGCACAAAATGTGAGGAGGTGCACGATCAAGCATTCGCCTTCCCGCGATCATCCGAAGTACCTAAAACATAATCCAAAACTATAAGCCCAAAGCTTAGTGAGTTCTCCAAAAATACAAACACCATAATAGCAGAACAATGTCACAAACAAACAGTATGCATACAGAGCATTCAGCATGACAGGACCGCCTCACTGCGCCTTCAGCCTATCTGGCCCACTCTCAGAAGCTTCAGCATGTCTGGACCGCCTCGTCGGGCCTTCAGCCTGTCTGGACCGTTCTCCGGGCCTTCGGCCTGACTGGTACGCCCCTTTGGGCCTTCAGTCTATCCGGGCCGCCCTGGGTCTGTTGGCCTTGAGCACAAAGCCGTACCGCCTCAACCCACCCGCCATCACATATTATCACATAATATCTAACGCTAGCTAGCACATACAATTATCATATAGGCCTAACAGATCATCATTCATAGCATAATCCTATAGACTAGGATACAGATCTAACAGAACACTACACATAACATCATACGATAAACCAGGATACAATCCAAAGGGTCGGCATTGGTGCCTTCGACCCTGTCAGTATAGTGAGGAGAACTCACCTCTCAAGTAGTGCTGAACCGGTAACAATCAAATCCCAACCCACAACTCCGAACTTAACTGCCTACAACCACCATGTGACGAACTCCATGAGAATCCCGAAATACCCAAAATACCCTTAAGGTCAAACTTGGTCGACCATGGTCAAACTCAAAGTCAACAGTCAAGGTCAACGGTCCATGGTGACCCAACTCGTCGAGTGCAGCTATCAACTCGTCGAGTTCCTTCAATGTTCAGAAAATCGAGAAAGTCCGAGCCAACTCGTCGAGTCAGCAGAACAAATCGTCGAGTTCCTACAGCATCCAGAAAAACGGGAAAACCCGATCCAACTCATCGAGTTGTTAAGGCAACTCGTCGAGTTTTCCTAGTCTTAACATATTCAGCCCCTTCTAAGCGAATGTGAAGCCCCAAACTATAGATCTGGACCCCTAGAACTGAAATACCACGTAAAGTTGCTAACTTTACGCCCATGCATGGCATCAACAGGCTAAAACAATAAAACAAAGCTTGCTAAGGGACTTAGAGCATGAAGGAGGGCCAAGACTTGATAAAGTTGGCAACTTTAAGTCCACAAGGGCCATGAGATGTTCAGATCTGAAGTCATAGCTTCATAACATGCTCAATCCAGGAATGGTCCCAAAATAAGCTAATAATGGCCATAAACTCCCAAGCGATGAGATCTAGCAAAAGAATGGTCAAGGCATCGATTTTATACCTTAATATAGCTGCCCCAACAGAGAAATTCCAGGATTTAAAGCTTCTCCCTTCAACTATGCACCACCAATTTCAACTCCTTTAAGAAAGCACCAAAGAAAACACTCTTTTAACTCACACACACTCAAATATGGGAGATGAGACACGATTTAGGGTTTCTATGGACTGAGGGGACGATGAGGGAGGCTAACAATGAGAGTTAAGGCCTTTAAATTGGGTGCAAACCCTAAAAAATAGGGTTTTCATTCCAGTCTTCAACTCGTCGAGTTGGGGCCTTCAAACTCGTCGAGTAGACATTAAAAGATACGCGGCCATCAAAAACTCTACACGACGGTTGGCACCTTCCAACTCGTCGATTTTCCCTGAAAATATACATTTATAAGGCTTTATATTCTTAGCTGGAGTTTGGGATGTTACAACTCTCCCCCACTTAAATTAGATTTCGTCCTCAAAATCGTTCCTCATTACTTCTCATAATAACATCCATCCCCAATGATCTCAATCAGAAATTTTGTGCACTAAATAATTTTCCCAAGGCAACCGAAACTTCTATCCCGAGGATAACATCCCAAGTCCACTCGGAGCCTTTCTGATGCTACCACTTTACCTTTACTAAAGGTATCCCCTTGATGCGCAGGACCTTTACCTTTCTTTCAAAGACAGCCACCGGCCTCTCAACGTAGTTCAGGTGATCATCAACTTGAATGTCGCCCAATGATACCACGACATACTCGTCCAACACGCACTTTTGCAACTGCGAAACATGGAAAGTGATATGAATCCGACTGAGCTTTTCCGGAAGATCCAGTCAATATTCCACCTTGCCAACCCTGGCAATAACCCAAAATGGCCCAATATATCGGGGACCCAACTCTCCCTTCTTCCTGAAGTGGATCACACCCTTCCAGGGTGAGAACTTCAGCAATACCATGTCACCGTCCTGAACTCCAACTTAGACCTGTGCTGGTTGGCATAACTCTTCTGTCGACTTTGAGTAGTCTGCAATCGCTGCCTGATCTTCTGAATCATCTCGGTGGCCTGCAGGACCACCTCGGTCCGCCCCAGGACCCTGTGGTCAACCTCGCCCCAACAGACTGGGGTATGACATCTCCGCCCATACTAACCATCGCTAGTTCCATTCCCCTTATTCCGTCAACTGACTACTAATCCCTGAAAACCTAAAGTTCTCGCCAGAAACAAAATAATAGATCATACGCTGCTGCCGACAAATTCTTGGCTAGAAAAAGAGATTAGATATTCTTTCAAGAGAAAGCTCATTCGAATGACCAAATTCCCTGGGATAAAATGAACAACGGGAGGCAAACTGGGGGATGAACCCTTTTTGTGCTGACAGGATAATGCTTCCTTTAGCTCTCGAACTAACATACATATAAAAACCAACTAACAAGCACGGAAACTCATACCTGGCCCAATTAGCCTCGGGATGGAATACCAGGCATGCCTACGACGGGTCCAGTCATCCTTAGGATGGAATACCATCGTATCATGCACATGTTTGGTCTAATCAACCCTCGGGTTGGAATACCAAACACGTCAGGTCCAATCGATCATAGGGTCCGATCATCCTCGGGATGGAATACCCTAGATTGGAATACCACTATATATAACTCGATTCTAAACTCATAACTTGAGATCCAAGGACCTGCCCTTGTATTTCGCCAAAAATCTTCTGATTCATCGCAACCGATTACGGCTCGCCCGAACCCCAACAATGCATCCATTCCGAAGGCACACCAAACAGGAGAAATGAACTATTAAGATCACTAGGCCCTCAGCCTATGTATGGAATACCCATACGTGGTCCTCAACATAGGTATGGATTGCCTTTGAGCCCACAACATGAGTCTGGTATGCCCTCCCTAGCCCTCAGCTCATGACTGGAATGCTATCGACCCTGTCGTCGTCACATCAGTCGCCCAACCTCCGGGCATGAAGGTACTCACCTTCCTCCATGGCCCAAAAGGCCAAATCAACATCCCACACCACACCAAACAAGCACCCCAATGCTGAAACCCTACCACGCACGATTCACTTATTGAACGAGTTGCTACCCAAGCAAAATATTACGAAACCATGGTCGCACACGACCCGAGAATAGGATGATGGTCGAACTCTTGATCCAATTCGCACACTATAACCCTGACCTAACCATGCACATTAGTCGAACCAAACCCCAAGGCTACCTTGAACACTCACAGATACACACAAAGAATCACCACCATTCACGTACTTAGGGAACTCCTAACCCCCTGTTTGATCGCCAGAAAATCCCATACTTGATCGAGACTGAATAGATTCTAGTAATACGAAACTAGCTCGAGAAGACTTCCAAGGTTATCCCGAAGGTTGCTAAAACACGAATATGATACAAATCAGAATTCTACTCCACCATCGAGGGTAAACATACCCCAAAGACTGAGGAAACATAAACACACTGCACAGGGGGGATTGGTGACGCATTCCTAGCTTCTCAACTGTCGTCGCTTGAACCCTTCAGAGAATCCCCGCTGAAAATGAACTCAATGACCATTGGTCTAGAACACCCTGACACCTAAACCAGGGAACCATAAGTCCACCTGGAGCTGAACATTCCCGCTTCTGGAGAGGTTCACCGATTAACGCCTGCCTAACCACTCTGGAAACCGTAATCCGAACAGCAACAGACAAAACCTTCATTCGCTAACGCTCCATCTGAGAATTCTCAATTCTCCCCCACTTAGAACACTAACCACTACCCACTGGTGGCGAAACCGTCCCAACCAGGTATTACCATACTTAACCATGGAATGAATAACCTACGTAAAATAATCCTCTAGATACGGAGCAACCGAACTTCAAGAGAAATCTGAATCCCAGCTGAAGACTTCTGAAATTTCAAATTATAACTACTTACCCTGGGTTGGCGATTCTTTACCCTAACTTCTCATTCTCAAATGAATCTCTGAATCCTAACCATCTACAATCCCTTGATAATAAATTGCCTAACACCTCCTATGTCCTGACGACTCATGCGGAAGGCATATGAAGGTTTACAATACAATCATAAACAATAAGATAAGAGAAAAAGACATACCAGCCACCACATCAGGTGCTGTCCTAGCCTCCTCAGCAGTGAGCTGCAAGGCGCGACCTTGAGCCCGCGGGGGCTCCGCCCTGCCCTGGCTCCCGTCAGTGATCCTCAATGTAGCTGGCACAGGATCCTACGCCGGCTTAACGACAAGCAATGGACAGTTGGCCCTCACGTGGCCAATCTGATCACAATGGTAGCAAATCCGGATACTCTGAACCGGGGCTAACTGGAGGCAATCCCTCGCAAAGTGCCCCTCATTGCCACATTTGTGGCACACACTACCGGATCGACAAGCTCCGGCATGAACCTTCCCGCACTTCCCACAAGTGCGGCCATGCTGACCTCCAGACCTAGAATCAGCGGCCTTAAACCGCTTCAGTGCCGACTGCACCTGTGCCAGGCCCTGCCTCTGCTCCCTCAACTGAAGCTCTATCTCAAGCTCGCGCGGCCTGGCGGCATCCTGTAACTCCATCAAAGTATTACATCTCTGAGTGGACACGAACTGTCTGATGTCCATCTTGAGCATGCTCAGATATCGGTTCATCGGAGCCTGCTCCGAAGCAATCTCAGGGCAAAACATCGCCCTCTCAGTAAACATCCGGGTGATCTCAGTCACTGACTCTGATACCTGCTTCAGGTCCAAGAACTCCTGAGCCAACCTCTCTCGCTCAACCCGTGGAATGCAGCGAGTGTGAAACATCTCCCTGAATTGATCCCATAATACCGCAGCTCTATACTCATCAGAATACGATCCCGTAACAAGTCTCCACCAATCCTTCGCTCCGGACCTGAGGAGGTTTAGAGCGCACCTGACCTTCTGGTCAGCAGGGCATGAACACGTGAAAAAGCATCCCTCAATGTCAGATAGCCACCTCATGGCTAAGATCAGGTCATGGACTCCATCGTAAGTCAGGGGCTTCGTATTATCGAAGTCCCGATACTGAAAGGCCCGACCTGCCCCACCACCTGCAGCTGCCAAGGCTGCGGAGGCTGCATCGGCAGCCGTCCCAGCAATGGTTGCATAGCGCTCATCAAAGTACTCAACCATAGTAGTCTTAATAGACCCAAACATCTCCGACAACTCAGCCCGGAAGAGGACAGCAACCTCATCGTGCATGATCTCCTAAATCCTGGCATCCAACTCATCTGATCTCATCTGACCAACGGTCCCTAACAATGTTGGCCCGCCCTGGCCGCCAGCTCCTGATCCCGACCCAGATCCGATCTCAAATTGTGTCGTAACTACCAAACTGAAAATATACCAGAAGATATCAGATAATCCACATAAACAACAGGGAACCAACTCCTAACGAAACCCTAGGGGTTGTGACTTCCTTGCTACACGTATGGGTCTTGTGCTTTCAGTAGTACAAGCCCATACTACCTTCCAAACCTACCCATATTTGTCTCAAGGATCATCACAACGCCCTAACAATACTCGTAAGCATAACTATACACTCAATCATCACTCCCTAGAGGAAAGGCTAAATATCTCCCAACTGGTCGGCTAATCCCGCACAACTCATCCATGAAACTTCCACCAACCCTGCAGCACTCGTGTATGCTAGTCATACATAACGCTGGACCCTATAGACATTCGAATTTCTGATCCTACCCTAAGCCCTTCATTAGTCAAGAACAGGAAATAAGGCCAAACCAAACATTCTCAGGCTATAAGAACTTAGTTATATACAACTATGCCGCATACACTAAGCAACTACAGTAATGATGTCAATTCCATAAAAGTAAGACCCTAGGCTATCAGGCATCATATAAGCAGGCAATTCTATCATGCAATTCCTGAAGATCCCTAGCCTATCACTAGCATACTGTTTTAACATATCACAATATCAAATAATAACATGGTATTTTAGGGTCTACTTACTAGTTCCGGCTGATCGTACACTTCGCATCCTCCTTTAGTATTTTGAAACCGTTTGAAAATCATTTTTTAAAACCTTTTTCCTTAGTTTGAGACTGGATTCCCACGAGTGTTCCTCCAATTCACTCAAACCAAGGCTTTGATACCAACTTGTAACATCCATAAAATTCATAAAAATTTCAAACTTTTTAAGATATCCAAAAACCATTCATTGTTTACAAATTGTTTTCAAAATAGTTTCACATCAGAGAAATCCCAGAAATCATAACACAAAATGTGAGGAGGTGCACAATCAAGCCTTCGCCTTCCCACGATCATCCGAAGTACCTAAAACATAATCCAAAACTATAGCCCCAAAGCTTAGCGAGTTCCCCCAAAATACCAACACCATACAAGAAAAACAATGTCATAAACAAATAGTATGCATACAGAGTCTTCAGCATGACCGGACCTCCTCACCTGGCCTTCAGCCTATCTGGCCCACTCTCAGAACCTTCAACATGTCTGGACCGCCTCGTCGGGCCTTCAGCCTGTCTGGACCGTTCTCCGGGCCTTCGGCTTGACTGGTATGCCCCTTTGGGCCTTCAGTCTATCCGGGACGCCCTGGGTCTGTTGGCCTTGAGCACAAAGCAAGACCGCCTCAACCCACCCGCCATCACATAATATCACATAATATCAAACGCTAGTTAGCACATACAATTATCATATAGGCCTAATAGATCATCATTCATAGCATCATCCTATACACTAGGATGCAGATCTAACAGATCACTACACATAGCATCATACGATAAACCGGGATACAATCCAAAGGGCCGACATTGGTGCCTTCGACCCTATCAGTATAGTGAGGAGAACTCACCTCTCAAGTAGTGTTGAATCGGTAACAATCAAATTCCAACCCACAGCTCCGAACTCAATTTCCTACAACCACCATGTGACTAACTCCATGAGAATCCCGAAATACCCAAAATACCCTTAAGGTCAAACTTGGTCAACCATGGTCAAAGTCAAAGTCAACAGTCCATGTTGACCCAAGTCGTCAAGTGCAGCTATCAACTCGTTGAGTTCCTTCAGTGTTCAGAAAACCAGGAAAGTCCGAGCCAACTCGCCGAGTCAGCAGAACAACTCGTCGAGTTCCTACAGCATCCAGAAAGCAGGAAAACCCGATCCAACTCGTCGAGTTGTCAGGGAAACTCGTCGAGTTTTCCCATTCTTAACATATCCAGCCCCTTCTAAGCGAATCTGAATCCCCAAACTATAGATTTGGACCCTATAACTGAAATACCACGTAAAGTTGCTAACTTTACGTCCATGCATGATATCAAGAGGCTAAAACACTAAAACAAAGCGTGTTAAGGGACTTAGAGCATGAAGGAGGGCCAAGACTTGTTAAAGTTGGCAACTTAAAGTCCAGAAGGGCCATGAGATGTTCAGATCTGAAGTCATAGCTTCATAACATGCTCAATCCAGGAATGGTCCCAAAATAAGCTAATAATGGCCATAAACTCCCAAGGGATGAGATCTAGCAAAAGAATGGTCAAGGCATCGACTTTATACCTTAATATAGCTGCCCCAACATAGAAATTCCCGGATCTAAAGCTTCTCCCTTCAACTATGCACCACCAATTTCAACTCCTTTAAGAAAGCACCAAAGAAAACACTCTTTTAGCTCACACACACTCAAATATGGGAGATGAGACAAGATTTAGGGTTTCTCTGGACTGAGGGGATGATGAGGGAGGCTAACAATGAGAGTTAAGGCCATTAAATAGGGTGCAAACCCTAAAAAATAGGGTTTTCATGTCCAGCCTTCAACTCGTCAAGTTGGGGCCTTCTAACTCGTCGAGTAGACCTTAAAAGATACGCGACCATCAAAAATTCTACACGACGAGTTGGCACCTTCCAACTCGTCGAGTTGCCCTGAAAATATACATCTATAAGGCTTTATATTCTTACCTGGAGTTTGGGATGTTACAACATCCAACTCTTTTTTAGATGCTAGAACATAAATAATAGTTTAGTTTTTGTGATAAACATGTTGGTAAAATAAATAATTATTTTGATTTTATGATGCAATGGGTCCAAGCAATCCCGATACGACAAGCCCGATCCGAGAAGAGAACCCGGTCCGTGGAAGTGGCTAGGCAAGACGTGGGATATTACTAAAGTGCAGCTGAAATCTTTTCTTATTTAGTTTATTTCATGACTCTATTTGATTTCTTTTTTTTAGTTATCTTCTTTCCAAAGTTATCTCCTATTTCCTTGTTATGAGATAGGCTTTATATTGTTTGTTTTTCCTTCGTGGGACTTGGTTTTTTTTATTAATAAAGTGATATCAAAGATTTCAGCCATAGTTTCTTGTTCTCTGTGTTAATCCGATTTGGGTGCAAGGAAAATTGCATCAGTTGGTATTAGAGCCCTCAGCAAGATTCGTTATGGTCAATCGTAGAGCACACATGCATGGACGTCCCCGTAGAAACGCCAACAGATTCAATGAGGATCATCGTCGAGACCCATGTGATATCGAGGAGATCGAACGCTTGTAGAAAAGGGTCCGGGATCTTGAACTGCAGCAAGGCGGGCGATCCGATGAAGACACCGAGACTGACCCTTTCATCTGGGATGATGGGGCCGGCCCTAATAATCCGTTTCGCAACCCGTTTGGTTGAGAAGACTAGCAAAACCCTTTCCCAAGAAGGGAACCAGGAGGCGATTCCTTACGCAGCTTAGGGGTCAAATTTGATGTCCCTGAGTTCGATGGGAAGGTTGAACCTGATATGTTCATTGATTGGATGCAAACAGTTGAGCGCGTATTTGATTTGCGGGACATTCCTGATGATGATAAGGTAAAATTCGTGGCAATTAAACTTCGTAAATACGTATCTTTTTGGTGGGAACATGTAAAGAAGAAACGAGCTCAGGAAGGCAAGTCTAAGATTAGCACGTGGGATAAGATGAAAAAACTCCTTCGTGAAAAGTTTCTCCCTCCCAACTTTTGACAGGAAGCATTCTTGGAATACCATAACCTATCTCAACGATCAACTACCGTTGAGAAATTTATCTGTGACTTTGATAGGTTACACATGAGATGCGGCGCAACATAGGAAGAGGAGCAGATTATTGCTCGTTTTTTGGGGGCTTTACGGCCCGAGATTGCAGACATTGTCTATCTACAATCCTACTGGACATTGAATGATGTATGTCGGTTAGCATTAAAGGTGGAAAAACAACTCAAAGCAAAAGGAAGGACCGGGGCACTTAGGCCAAACATGCCCAGAACTGAGAACCCCAAAGGAGTTTCGATAATACCAGCTGGAACCCGGCCCAGTGCCAATAAAACCGAAGGATCGACATCTTCTAAGACATCTTTTGCTTCTTCTCGTGCGCCGCCACGATGTTTCAAGTGTGGCGGATTGGGCCACTTTGCGCGGGAGTGCCCGAATAGCCAGATCGTCACCCTCACGGAAGATACACCACCAACTTACGATACAGAGGATGACCATTCAGAATCCGTTGATACCGAAATCATTTACTCGGACAAGGGTGAGACCCTCATCACTCAGCGGGTCCTAAGCACCAACCCGAATCGCTCTACCAACGATAATCCTTCGATCCGCAACAACATTTTTTGAACGCGCTGCACGGTACAAGGTAAAGTGTATACTATTATCATTGATGGAGGAAGTTGTGAGACTATGGTAGCTTCGGTCATGGTGGAGAATTTAGGATTAAAAGTTGAGCAACACCCCGAACCCTATCAGTTGACGTGGCTCAAAAAGGGGAATGTTGTGAAAGTTAATCAAAGATGCCTTGTTCAATTTAGCATTGGTTCTCATTATAAAGATGAAGTTTGGTGTGAAGTTATTCTGATGGATGCATGCCACATTCTGTTGGGGAGGCCGTGGCAATATGATAGGCGTATAAGTCATGACGGGTTCCTCAATACTTATACTTTCAAGAAGGAGGGTGTTAATGTTCAGCTCGTTCCCCTCGACACACGTGAAACCGGAACCGAAGCCCTTGTTTTGAACAAATCAACGTTTTTGGATTTCACCTGGGCTTCGAAGCCACCTTTTGTCCTCGCTATGATCATCACCGAAGCCAATCCAAAAACCGAATCCCCTCCACCCAAAGTTCAACCACTTCTAACTGATTTTCAAGATGTCTTCCCTACCGACATTCCCGCAGGATTGCCCCTCATTAGAGAAATTCAACATTGTATCGATTTCACACCCGGAGCAAGCATACCAAACAAACCCGCATACCGCATGAACCCTAAAGAATATGAAGAACTACACCGACAGGTTACCGAGCTCCTTGACAAAGGTCTTATCTGGGAGAGTATGAGCCCGTGCGCAGTTCCGACCCTTCTAGTTCCTAAGGCGAATGGATCGTATCGGATGTGCGTTGATAGACGAGCTGTTAACAAAATCACGATCAAGTATAGGTTCCCTATTCCCCGGTTTGATGATCTCATAGATCAGCTTCACAGAGCAACAATTTTTTCTAAAATTGATTTACGAAGTGGGTATCATCAAATTCGAATGCTGCCCGGTGACGAGTGGAAAACGGCTTTTAAAACAAGAGACGGGTTGTATGAATGGATGGTTATGCCTTTTGGACTCTCAAACGCCCCAAGCACCTTCATGAGGTTAATGAATCATATTTTTAAACCGCTTATTGGTCAATGCGTTGTGGTTTATTTTGATGATATTCTTGTTTTTAGTCTCGATCTCAAACATCACCTTATCCACCTTAAACAAGTATTTACTATCTTGAGGGACCAGAAACTATATGCTAATCGTGACAAGTGTTGTTTTTTGTCACCAGAGGTTTTATTTTTAGGATACTTAATCTCAGGGAAAGGCATCCGTATGGATGAGTCTAAAATTAAAGCAATTACAACATGGCCCACACCAAAAACAATTCATGAAATTAGGAGCTTTCATGGGCTAGCATCTTTTTACCGCGCATTTATTTTCAATTTCAGCACCATCGTAGCACCTATTACTGATTGCCTAAAGGGCAAGACCTTCTGTTGGACCGCCGCCGCCATCGCAGCTCTTGAGGAGTTAAAACGTCGCATTACACAAACACCGATCCTCGCCTTACCTAACTTTCAGATTATATTTCAGGTTGAGTGTGATGTATCCGGGATCGGGATTGGAGGAGTCCTTAGCCAAGAGGGACAACCGATAGCTTTTTTTAGTGAGAAACTTAGTGAGGCAAACAGAAGTTCAACACATACGATAAAGTGTTCTATGCCATCATCCGAAGCCTCGAATTTTGGCGAAACTATCTCCTACATGCGGAGTTTATTCTCTTTTCCGATCACCAGGCGCTACGTTTTATTCAGGGGCAGCACAAACTTAACCCGCGTCATGCTAAGTGGGTTGAATTCTTGCAAGACTTTTCTTTCGTCATCTGACATAAGTCTGGTGCGACTAACACAGTTGTCGATGCCCTGAGTAGACGACGGTCTCTACTCACATCCTTGCAGGTTCGGGTTGATGGGTTCGAGTTGTTTTGTACCCTCTATCCAGATGATCCAGATTTCTCGATTTTATGGGCTGCATGTACGGCAACGCCCACTCACGGGTACACTTTTCAATATGGTTTTTTGTTCAAGGGGCTTCGGTTGTGTGTTCCTAAGTGTTCCTTGCACGACACCATTATTCTAGAAGGACATCAAGGAGCCCTTGCGGGTCATTTTGGTAGAGACAAAACGTTAAAGTTAGTTAAGGAGCGATTCTTTTGGCCGAAGATGAGCGTGGATGTTACACGAATTGTAGAGCGTTGTCGCACCTGCCCTATTGCAAAAACACATCGTTCCAACGCTGGTCTGTATACCCCTGTTGTCGGTTTCTGACGGACCATGGGAGGATGTTAGTCTCGATTTTGTAGTAGGTCTTCCTCGAACACAAAGACAGAAATATTCGGTTATGCTTGTGGTGGATCGCTTTTCTAAGATGCCGCATTTTGTTCCATGTGCTAAGACGTATGATGCAAGTCAGATCGCTCGTTTATATTTGCAGAGATTGTGCGTTTACATGGAGTACCAAAAACGTTGACATCGGATCGGGATGTTAAGTTCGTTGGGCATTTTTGGCGTACGTTATGGAGACGGTTGGGGTCTCGTCTTAATTTTAGTAGTGCTCGTCACCCGCAAAGTGATGGACAAACTGAGGTAACGAACCGAAGCTTAGGAAATTTATTACGCAGTCTCGTCGGGTCCAACCCGAAGCAGTGGGACTTGGTCCTCCCTCAAGCTGAATTCGCTTATAATCGATCCTCTCACCGGTCCACAGGGATGAGTCCTTTCCTCGTTGTTTATGGGAGGATTCCATTTACGCCATTAGACCTTGCTCCTTTGCCGGCTACTGATCATTTTAGTGCGGATGGAGAGGGTCGGGCCGACCAGATCAAGCTCATTCATCAACAAGTCCGTGAGCAAATTATTAACAACAATATCGTGTATCAACGACGAGCTAACATGAAACGAAAGAAAGTTGTTTTTCAAGTGGGAGACCTTGTTTCGGTCCATCTCAGCAAAGAACGTTTTCCGGGTGGTCGTGCGAGTAAATTAAACCCTCGGGCAGATTGACTGTTTAAAGTTTTGAAGCGCATCAATGACAATGCATATAAGATTGATTTACCCGGACACTATAATGTCTCGGCCACCTTCAATGTTGCTGATCTTTCACCGTTTGTTCCTGAGCTTGATGATCCGTTTGACTCGAGGACGAGTCCTTTTGAAGAGGGGGAGGATGATGCAATGGGTCCAAGCAATCCCGGTACGACAAGTCCGATCCAAGAAGAGAACTCGGTCCGTGGAAGTGGCTAGGCAAGACGTGGGATATTACTAGAGTGCAGCTGAAATCTTTTCTTATTTAGTTTATTTCATGACGATATTTGATTTCTTTTTTTTAGTTATCTTCTTTCCAAAGTTATCTCCTATTTCCTTGTTTTGAGATAGACTTTATATTGTTTGTTTTTCCTCTGTGAGACTTGTTTATTTTTTACTATTATTAATAAAGTGATATCAAAGATTTCAGCCATAGTTTCTTGTTCTTTGTGTTAATCCGATTTGGGTGCAAGGAAAATTGCTATCATTTTGTCTTTTTTTTTCTTCATATTAGGCATTTTTTTTGTATTTTTCATATTGTTTCTACTATTAGATTATAAGTATTTGTTTGTTATTTCTATAAAACTCTATTAGAACATATGCAAAAATTTAGTTTTTTGTGATAGACACGTTGGCCACGTAAATTCTTATTATGATTTTCTCTTTGTTTTCTCTTCATATTAAATTTCTTTTTATATTTTTCATATTGTTTCAATTATTAGAATTTAAGCTTTTGTTTGTTATTTTAATATTGTTTTTTATTCCCTATTTTCAATTTAAAAGTTATATTATTCGTTGTCATTTTACAAACTATTAAAAAAATAAAAGCGCTAAATAATGAAAAACTCTGTTACGAGGTCGTGTATGACATGAATAATATATAATGAATAATTAAAAATTAATTGTAAACGAATTGACGATATGTTAAAGCCACGAGTAATGCACATGATATGTTTTCAGTTGAAAGTCGTTAAAAGTTGAGATTCAAACAAATATTTCAAACAAGTAACATTTTATTAATATTATTATTATGTTTTTTTATAATTTTGATTTTGAGGTAATTGATGTAATTGTATTTCACTAGGTTTTAAAATTGATCAAATAAATTACTTTTAAAATTATTTACCCATAACAATCATTAAAAGAAATACTCAATCAATTTCTTAGTTTTTAAATTAATTAATCATAACAATTGTTAAACGTAACACGAAATCAATAACTATATTTAATTTTATTCATGCGTAAAATATGAGTGGATGCTATATGTAAAATGTAATTCTAATATATGTCTATCTACTCATATTGTTAAAAAATTTATGATTTTATCTATCAACGTAATATAAAAATTATTATTATATAGGTAATGTCAATAACATAAATATTTTCAACCACACACATTTTCAAAATTTTAACCACATAATTTAAAATATATGGAACACGCGAGCATTTGTCTAGTCTTACATGAAAAGTAGGGAGAGGTGAAATCTATAAGGGAAATTAAGTAATCTAACTAAAATTTAATGTGTATTTGAAGAAAATAATCAAAATTTTCTTTTAGCAAAAATAACCACTTGGCCCGGAATGGTCATTCCGGATGTCATAACTCAAGAAAAATGAATGATATATTATAATTAAATAACTATATCAGTTTTTTTTTTAGAATTATAAATAGGTGTAATTAAGTATAATAAGGGAAAGTAATGAAGATTAAACCCTAAAACATCATTTTTATTAGTGACATAAATTCAGACTCAGTGAGCTAGAAAGGTTACAAATTTAGGCATTGTAAAGGGCTTTAGAAATCGAATGGAATGCCCACTGGAATTGTGAAAAAGGTGAAGAATCGAGTGAGAAATCGGAGGAAGAAAGTTGTGAAGATTTTCGGGTTTCTATTTTGAATTAAACGACGGTCGTTCAAGTCTTCCTTTTGTGACTCGACACAGTATTTACATATTTTGTCCCTATATTTTTCTTAGCATGTCAATTTCCATTTATTGTCATTATTTTTTCAAATTAAAAGCATATGTTACAGAACAACCCCCGTAATTTTTGTAATTATAAATCCGTCTGAATATAAATTGTCTAAACTCTTAAAGATATCTTAATTACCCCACATAATCACAAAATATTTTACTACGTATATTTTATGCAATTTTATACATTTATAGAAAATAAATATATCATCTTCAAATTTATAATCTTCGTAAATACTATATTAAAGATGTTCGAAATGTATTTTTGAACTTAATGTCATGCAAGCTTTCATACATTGAATTAACGAAATGACATTTCGAATATTGGTTGGTCGAATGAGACAAAGGGTAGTGAAACCAAAATGGATAAGCAAATTGTTTTATAGGATGTGTGCCTTAGAAAATTTGTTGGTGGAATGTAGGGCGTGAGTAACGTGAAAAGATTCGGCAAACACTTAACTAACGACAACAAGGTGAGTTTTTCGTATTCTGTGGTTGCTCGCACATCAATGTTTATCATGCAATTTCTATGCGGTTTTTAATTATTTATTGACAATATGCTTAATGATATGTATGGTTGCATGTAAATGTTATTTTAACTTGTTTATCTACTATATGATTTATTGGGATGACATATTTAGTGGGAACGGCTGGGTGTTTAATCTTCATGAGCATGACGGATGTGTGTAGGAATTGAGAGTTATACTCATTATGTGGATATTTATTATTCTTGAGCATAATGGATGGGTTGTTCCAAGGGTAAGGGTAACGAGCCATTGGTTCTTTCTCTAGATAACTAATCGTTCCCTTAAATTATGTCATCTGATGATATATTTTGCTATATGATTTATTGAAAATATACGATAAAACTATTTTTTTTAAGTGATGGACATGTATGTGCAACACGAACTCACTAGACCCTAGACTTACCTATTTAGAAACATTAAATGTGTGTAACCCAGGAAACTATTTAGCAAGTGGCAGTGAAAAAGCCAAGGAGAAGGATTGATCAAGAATACGACAGAGGAGTTCCGCAAAGACGTAACACCTGAAGCTATTCAGTTGAAGTCTTTATTTTAATTTTATTGCTTCCGTTGTAGTTTAGACAATAATTAAGTTTTAAAATTTTTGTGAAGATTTCCCTTAATTTAAATATCATCGTACAACGAGTGAGATGGCAAACGGGCAAGAAGCTACGCCGCTAAGCCTTGAAAATTGTGGTGTTACAAGTTGGTATCTGATCGTTGTTAGAGCAGATTAGGTGTTTGAATAAACACATAAGCTTAGACGGAAGGAGCGAGAGGTAATCTAGCGACTAATTTAGACAACATGACAGTGAGAGAGTACACTACTAAGTTGGAGCAGATCATGTACTACGGAGATCATGTAGGTTTACAAGGGTAACACCAGAGTGGAAAGACATTCTAGTTGGAGCTGATGTTGCTGCACTCGGAGATGTACCAGAGATTCCCATAAAACCTTATTGTTAATCATGGGCACAGTCAAGGTCGAGTTGGAGGACGAGGTAGGGGAAGAGGTCGAGGAGACGTCATAGCAGCATTACAAGCACAATCGGTGCAAGAAAGCTCCAACTCCAATCGAGATTGTGGCCGAGGTTGAGGTCACGAACGAGGTAGTGTAACAAGCTATACAAGCTACCTCGTCGAATGAAAATGCTCAGGCGCGAGATGCAATATTGAATATCAATGATGGTAACATGGTTGATAAAGAGGAAGGCTATGAATATAGTATGTCGTTTTCAAATCATGACCCTTGTATTGCAATAAGATCAAGGCAAGATGTAAACCAAGAACGAAGGGGTTGTAGTTACAAATACTTCAAGATTTCTAAGCCACCAACATTTCATGGGGAATGTGATCCCATTATTTTATCAACGTGGATCACAAAGATAGAGGGAACATTTGATACCAAAAAGTGTGCATATGATGATAAGGTGGTTTATGCGGTGACGATGTTTAAGAATGAGACCCTATACTGGTGGGGAATGGTAAAAGTAGTTAGGGGGTGTGATGCGGCCAATAGGATGGCATGGGATGGGTGTATGAGAATCTTCAAATAAATTTTTTTCCCTCAAACAACAATCAAACTGTTGGATGAAGAATTATCTAGGTATAAGCAAAGGAACATGACAGTGAGAGAGTACACTACTAAGTTCACTAAGAAAGCTATTCAAGTGTGGGAACAAAATAAAGGAACATGATATGACATATATATTGATTATAAGGGTGTTCTCGAGCATACCATTCATTAGCATCAACAAGCATGAAATAATTTATTTAGCGGTTGCAGGACTTGCTTGATAAGCTTTTTATTTAACGCAGAACATCATCGGGGGGTGGGGGGCACTAATGTTGGTCTACATAAAAAAAGATGGGAGGATTTAGATGTACATCGATTACGAAGAGCCGAACAGGGTAAGAGATCCTTACTAATTACAAGAGTGTCAGTTAATGTTTGATTAGATAGGCTTGAACATGAGACAACAAGATGAGTGGAAAATATAAAGGAATGTGACTGTGAGGTATGACATCACTAAGGGAAGGAAAACGTTGTCACTTATGCACTAAGTCATAGGTAAGGATGGAACCAAGTTGGATGATGAGAATTTATGTAATCGTCAGTTTACTGGGTGAACTAAAGCAAAGTTGGAAAGAATCCTTGGTAGACAAGAAGCAAAAAGTTTTTTTTTTGATTTGTTTACCTTACATATGGTGACAAATTTAATGGCTACATGAGTGTATGATAACTGGGAACATGACGGGTGTGTTGTGACCGACAGGGGGATAGCATTTGATACGTTGCTCATTTCCTTGGATATTTAAATGCTTTAGCATAACGGATGGGTTGTGCCAAGAGGGAAGGGAAGAGGACTACTAGTTGTTTCTCTGGATATTTAAAATGTTCCCTTAAATTGTGTCATTAGGTGAAACATACTTGTTGGGAAAGTTAGTTAAGTTGTATATTGATGAGATAGTTTAGTTGTCTATTTCCGATCAAAATCTTCATTTTATGTCATCATTTTAGAAGAGTTTCCAACGAGAAATGGGTTCTGTGGCTAAGTACAAAATGTTATATAGTAGGAAGTGTACCATTGTGTTGGAATGAGGTGAAGGAGAATCAAATGGTTGGACTCGAGCTTGTACAAAAAACTACTAACAAAATTTAGTAACTTAGGGTCAAATTGAAGGATATGCAGGAATGGACAAAAGTTTTGGCGGTTAAATGTAGGAAGCCGATAGTGTTTCATGTCAGAGACGAAGTCATGTTGAAGGTGTCCTCATAGAAGGAGGTAGCGTATTTTGTTAAAGGTAAAATGAGTCTTTGTTGTTGGACCTTTTTGTGGTTAAGGAACGAGTTGGATAAGTGACTTATTGATTGGAGATACTAAGGGATCAGATGTGAAATGGGAAACCGAACGAGATATGAAGACCATGTATCCATATTTGTTTACTTAATTCAAATTTCGAGGATGAAATTTTTTGAAGGGGGAAGTTGGTGTAACTCAAAAAAAAAAATGAATGATATATATTATAATTAACTAATTATATCAGTTTTTTTAGAATTATAAATATGTGTAATTAGTTATAATTAGGGAAAATAATGAGGATTAAAACCATACAACCATCACTTTGAATATAGACATAAATTAAGACTTTTTAGTGACCTAGAAATGTTACAAACATAGGCATTATAAAGGGCTTGAAAAATCGAGTGGAATGCCCACTGGAATTGCGAAAAAAGGTGAATAATTGAGTGAGAAATCGGAGGAAGAAAGTTGTGAAGATTTACGGGTTTCTCTTTTGAATTAAACCACCGTCGTTCAAGTGTTCCCTTTGTGAATTGAAACATTATTTACAGTTTCAGTCCTATATTTTTCTTATCTTGTCAATTTCCATTTATTATTATTATTATTTCAAATTAAAAGCATATGTTACAGAACAGCCCGTGTAATTTTTGTAATTACAAATCTGCCTAAATATAAATTGTCTAACCTTTTGGAGATGTCTTTGTAACCCCACAAAATATTTTACTACAAATATTTTATGCAATTTTATAAATTTACAGAAAATAAATATATCATCGTCAAATTTATAATCTTCCGAAATACTATATTAAAGATGTTCAAAATGTATTTTTGAACTTAATGTCATGCAAGCTTTCATAAATTGTAATTAACGAAATGACATAAAGAATATTGGTTGGTTGAACGAGACAAAGGGGTAACGAAACCAAAATGGATAAGCAGAATGTTTTCTAGGATGGGTGCCTTAGAAAATTTGTTGGTGGAATGTAGGATGCGAGTATGTGAAAAGATTCAGTTAAGACCTAACTAACGACAACAATATGAGTTTTTCGTGTTCTGTGGTTGCTCACACATTAATGTTTATCATGCAATTTATATGCGGTTTTTAATTATTTATTGAGAGTATGTTTTATGATGTGTATGGTTGCGTGCAAATGTTATTTTGACTTATTTATCTACTATGTCATTTATTGGGATGACATATTTAGTGGGAACGAGTGGGTGTTGAATCGTCGTGAGCATGACAAATGTGTATGATAAAAGGGGATAGGAATTGAGAGTTATACTCATTTCCATGGATATTTAAAATTCCTGAGCACAATGGACGGGTTGTGACAAGGGGAAAGGAAACGAGCCATTGGTTCTTTCTCTAGATAATTAACCGTTCCCCTAAATTATGTCATCGGGTGATATGTTTTGCTATATGATTTATTGAAAATATATGATAAAACTATTTATTTTTTGAAGTGATGGACATGTATGTGCAACACGAACTCACTACGCCCAGGCTTACCTATTTAGAAACTTTAAATGTGCGCAACACATGAAACTATTTAGCAAGTGGAAGTGAAAAATCCAAGGAGAAGAAGACGATAGAGAAGTTCCACAAAGACGTAACACCTGAAGTTGTTCAGTTGAAGGCTTTCTTTTAATTTTATTGCTTCCCTTATAGTTTAGACAATAGTTAAGTTTTAGAATTGATCTTGAGAGATGTTCAGATAGTTATATTTTGATATTTATTATCATGAAAATCGGGGTGTAACAAGTTGGTATCAGAGCGTTGTTTAAGCATATTAGGTTTTTGCATAAACACATAAGCTTAGACGGAAGGAGCAAAAGGAAATCTAGCGACTAATTTAGATGACATCTAGCTTGTAGGTATCATGTCCTAAGGAGATCAGGTAGGTTTGCTATGGTATCACCAGAGGAGAAAGGCATTCTAGTTGGAGCTGATGTTGCTGCACTCGGAGCAGTACCAGAGATTCCCATAAAACCTAATAGTTAGTCGTGGGCATGGTCAGGGTCGAGCTGGAGTATGAGGTCGGGGAAGAGATTGAGGAGCCGTCATATCATCATTACAAGCACAATCAGTGCAAGTGAGCTCCAACTCCAATCGAGCTCATGGCCGAAGTTGAGGTCACGAATGAGGTCGTGTAACAAGATATACAAGCTAACTTGTTGAATGAAATTGCTCAGGCACGAGATGAAATATTGAATATCAATGATGCTAACATGGTTGATAAAGAGGAAGGATATGAATATACTATGCCGTTTTCAAATCATGACCATAGTGTTGCACTAAGATCAAGGCAATATGTAAACCAAGAACGACGAGGTTGTAGTTAGAAGGCATTCATGACTTCTAAGTCAATATCATTTCATGGGGAATGTGATCCCATTATGTTGGCAACATGGATCACGAATATAGAGGGAACATTTGATACAATAAGTGTGCATATGAGGATAAGGTGGTTTATGCGGTGACGATGTTTAAGAATGAGGTTGTATACTGGTGGGGCATGGTAACAGCTGTTAGGGGGCATGATGCGGCCAAGAGGATGGCATGGGATGAGTTTACGAGAATCTTCAAAGAAACATTTTCCCTCGAATGGCGATCAAGCAGTTGCAAGAAGAATTATTGAGGTTGGAATAAAGGAACATGACAGTGAGAGAGTATCCTACTAAGTTCACTAAGAAAGCTATTCAAGTGTGGGAAAAACTAGGAGAACATGATATGTCATATATATTGATTATAAGGGGGTTCTCGAGCATCCTATTAGTTAGCATCAACATGTATGAAAGAATTTATTTAGCATTTGCAGGACTTGTTTGATAAGCTTTTTATTCGACATAGTACATCATCATGCGGCGAGGGGGGGGGGCACCAATGTTGGTTGCCATGAAAAAAGATGGTACGATGTAGATTTGTATCGATTACGAAGAGCTGAACAAGGTCTGAGATCTTTACTAATTGCAAGAGTGTCAGTTAATGTTTCATCAGATAGGCTTGAGCATGCGACAACAAGATGAGTGGAAATTATAAAAGAATGTACCTATGAGGTATGACATCACCAAGGGAAGGAAAACGTTGTCACTTATGGAAGAAGTCATATGTAAAGGAAGGAACTAAGTTCAAACGATGAGAATTGATGTAGCCGTCAGTTTGTTGGGTGAATTGAAGAAGATTCGGAAAGAATCCTCGGTAGTGGAGAATCAAAAAGTTTTTTTTGATTTGTTTACCTTACATATGATGACACATTTAATAGGGACATGAGTGTATGATAACCAGGAACATGAAGAGTATGTTTTGACCAACGGGGGATAGGATTTGAGATGTTACTCATTTCCTTGGATATTTAAATGCTTACGCATAACGGACGGGTTGTGCCAAGAGGGAAGGGAAGAGTACCACTAGTTCTTTCTCTAGATATTTAAAATGTTCCCTTAAATTGTGTCAGTGGGTGAAACATACTTGTTGGGAAAGTTAGTTAAGTTGTATATTGTTGAGATAGTTTAGTTGTCTATTTCTGATCAAAATCTTCGTTTTATGTAATCATTTTGGAAGAGTTTCCAACAAGAAATGGAGTCTGTGGCTAAGTATAAAATTTTGTATGGTAGGAAGTGTATCATTGTGTTGGAATGAGGTGAAGGAGAATCAAATGGTTGGACTCGATCTTGTACAACAAACTACTGACACAATTTAGTAACTTAGGGTCAACTTGAAGGATATGCAGGAATGGACAAAAGTTTTGGTGGTTAAACGTAGGAAGCCAATAGTGTTTCAGGTCAGAGACGAAGTCATGTTGAAGGTGTCCTCATAGAAGGAGGTAGTGTATTTTGTTAAAGGTAAAATGAGTCTTTGTTGTTGGACCTTTTTGTGGTTAAGGAACGAGTTGGATAAGTGACTTATTGATTGGAGATACTAAGGGATCAGATGTGAAATGGGAAACCGAACGAGATATGAAGACCATGTATCCATATTTGTTTACTTAATTCAAATTCCGCGGATGAAATTTTTTGAAGGGGGAAGTTGGTGTAACTGAAAAAAAATAAAAAATGAATGATATATATTATAATTAACTAATTATATCAGTTTTTTTAGAATTATAAATATGTGTAATTAGGTATAATTAGGGAAAATAATGAGGATTAAAACCATACCACCATCACTTTGATTAGAGTCATAAATCCAGACTTTTGAGTGACCTAGAAATGTTACAAACTTAGACATTATAAAAAGCTTGAGAAATCGAGTGGACTGCCTACTGGAATTGCGAAAAAATGTGAAGAATCAAGTGAGAAAACGGAGGAAGAAAATTTTGAAGATTTTTGGGTTTCTCTTTGAATTAAACGACCGTCGTCCAAGTGTTACCGTTGTGAATTGAAACAGTATTTACAAATTCAGTCCCTATATTTTTCTCAACTTGTCAATTTCCATTTATTATTACTATGATTTCAAATTAAAAGGATATGTTCCAGAACAGCCGCTCTAATTTTTGTAATTACAAATCTGCCTGAATAAAAATTGTGTAAACTTTTGGAGATGTCTTAATAACCCCACATAATATTTGACTATTGATTTTTGATGCAATTTTATAAATATATAGAAAATAAACATATCATCGTCAAATTTATAATCTTCCTAAATACTATATTTAAGATGTTCAAAATGTACTTTTTGAACTTAATGTCATGCAAGCTTTCAAACATTGTAATTAACGAAATGACATAACGAACATTGGTTGGTCGAACGAGACAAAGGGTAACGAAACTAAAATGGATAAGCAAAATGTTTTGTAGGATGGGTACCTTAGAAAATTTGTTGGAGGAATATAGGGTGCAAACTTTTTGGATTTAAATAACTATGGAATTTCAAAAACAAGTCTGAAATCCAATGAACAATTCCATAATTTCGAGAAAAAAATTTTATTTTTTTACTTAAATCTAACAAAAAGCTAAACAAACATAATAAATGTGAACTATATAAAATATTAGTGCATAAAATAAAACATTTTATTGAAAAATAATAACATTAAATACTTAAAAATTGACATTTTGGACATTAGTAAGGATATTATTTTTTTTTCAAAACAAATTGGAGTGAAACAAAAAAATAATTCTATAATTTAAAGATCAAATCCAGAATGGAGCTTTTGGGAGTAAAAGCTCGTTTAGACAACTCAAAATAGATATTTCAGATATAAGTAGAAAAACTTATTTGAAAAAAATGAAAAAAATAAATAAATGCAGAATATGAACGATAGTTTAGAATGAAGCATTCGGAAAAAAGTAATAATTTTCAAAAATTGAAAAAAATATATATTATTTTCTTTAAAAATCTCATTTATAATAATTATATTAAATAATTTTCCAATCTGTAATTTCGTCAACTTAAACATTTTTATCTACATGTTTTCTTATTTTGTCAATTGTAAGTGTTTTTTTTTTCTTTTTTCATTCTTTGGTTTTCATTTTAGCCTTCATTTCTCTTTTGACCGTTTAGTTTTTTATTTTTCGTGTGTATATATATATATATATATATATATATATATATATATATATATATATATATATATATATATATATATATATATATATATATATATATATATATATATATATATATATATATATATATAACAAAAACATAAACATGATCATTATGGTATTTCTTTTATGTGTATGTGAATCTATCCATATATTAGGTAACCGATATTTCTATATAGTTATGCATAAAAATAATACAAAACCAATCATGAACAAATTAAAATAGTTATTGAATATTTATAAATTTTATGTGTATGTGAATCTATCCATATATTATGTGTATTGATGTGTGTACTGAGTGTGTGTTTATGTAATCCTAAGATTCAACTAATTAATGTTATGGTTATTTCAAGGTTTGTAATTTTAAAGTTCGTATTAATCTACTTGATAGCAATTATTTCTTCCTTGGCTTTTACTTCAAAATTTGAAGCATTGTATTTTATGCACACTTAGTGCTCGATGAAATGCTTGAACGAGATCTTATAGATTTTTCTATCTATTATTGAATCATTTTAGTCTCTCAAAAATATATTTCTAATTTAGGAGTGAAAATCAATCAGACCTACTCCGGGTAAAAGCAAAGCAGGGTTGTAGGTGATTCTTCGAACGGATATGGTGATTGGAGGGCTCAATTGCAAGCAACATGTTCACTGCGAAACATCGTGAATACTTTGTATATCTTTCCATCGTTCTCTTAATTTTTTATTTTCATGTTCTTTAAAAATTTGAAATTTGTAGTTTTGTTGATGCATCTTGTACAAATCAGAATTGTTAACTTTGCATCAATTGTAGGAATCGGTTATTGGGTGAAAGAAGATTTTATCTTTTTTTTCTTTTACATTTATGTGTTAGAATCCATGAGTGATTAAATTAAAGATTTTGTATTGATCAAGGGGGAGGCCGATAGGAGAGATATTGTGTTCTCTAGATTTATTTGTAAAAAGGTGGTTACAAGAAAAAGGGAATAGAAGAACTATATATAACAGACCCTAAGTTTATCACAATTACCGAAATATATAGAAGAATAAATATACATCTTTGGACTGACATTCGTTGATATTATGTAGAACTGATGCCTTAAAGAGGCGTGTTACGATCTCTGGACACAAGGGTCTACATGAACTTGAGAAAACAACTGTGAGATTTTAAGAACAGATTTATACTGCTGCAAATCAGGAACAAAATGGAATCATTTTTCTTCACACAAGTTCAATACATGAGGTAACTAAATGGAATTCATTTGTCTTCATTAAAATAATTATTTTTTATTCCTGAGGATTGCTATTTTGGATTGGGGTTCATACTTCATATTTCGCTATTAGTTTATTAGACGATCGTTTGTAAGAATGGTGGTAGGTTGTTTATTTTGGTAATTGAATTTGAGTGATCTTTTATTTATCGTGGTATTTTGGTAACTAAAAGTTCTACCGGTTTATGTTTGTTTTTGGTTGAAATTAAACCATTACATGCTTTACTTTATAATGGTTTAATTGTTTGAATGCCGTGCTATATGAAAAGCTGTTTAGCCAATTCTCTTCATTTAATAACATCTTATTCATCCAATGCATATTCTTTTGCAAAACCCTTTCATAGGGATTTATTTTATGATTTTATTATTGTTTATAGTTGGTGAGTAGATACAAGATGAAGGTGTTGTAAACAAACTTTCTATTTCCATAACCAAGACAAAGTAAATTGTGGATTTAATTAGGTGCTAATTTTCTACTTCCTACTACATAATTAACTCAACTAGGTATGCTTATGTTGTTCTCAAATTAGAAAATTTTAAAGATGTGTGTTAACTTTTAACGTCACATCTCATTTTTGGCTTTTTTATTCTGATATCATGGAATCGTTCTTATCATCCTGTTTGAAAGTGCTATTTTTAGTATTTGTTGAGTGTTAAGAGGAAATAACCATGTCCACTCTGCCACCACTTCCAAAGCAAAAAAAGAAAAAAAAAAAGAAAACTAGCATGGGGATAGTCATTATACTTCATCTGCATGCATTAAAGAGGAGTGAAACCACTTGAATTTATCTTATATACAACTTTTTTCTGTTTACTTTTGTGATTTTTTAAGCCTCATGTGCAAGAATAGATGGAAAAGGTTAATGAACATCACTTTTTATGTATATTTCTTTTTGGATTTGATGTTGTTGTTAGTAGTTACATATTCTATTTTTGCAAATCATTGATCAGTAATGATTTGTTGAAATTATCAACAATGTTTTTTTAACCGTGGTGTCCACGGGTAACAACCTAGTATATATATATATATATATATATATATATATATATATATATATATATATATATATATATATATATATATATATACACACACACACACACACACACTACTAGAAAAACAGCCTTTTACGACGCGCAATGCGTGTCGTAAAACGCTCAGACGACACGCAAATGCGCGTCAAGGAAGACCCTGTCATAACGAGAGACGACACGCTTTTGCGCGTCGTCTATAGACTACGCGCATTTACAACGCGCATTTATGACACGCAATGCGTATCATTAAAACCCCTGTCAAGAAAGGTCATTTCATAAATGAAGATGACACACATTTTTGCGTATCGTAAATTTAAATGTTTAAAAAAATATATTTATTTATTAATTCTTAAATTAAATTTGCATTTAATGTCTCATAATAGAAATAAAATACCATATACAAAAAATACAATCCATTGCATAAAATTTAATGTCATACAATTCTATTTCTTACAATATATAAATTTACATTCATCTAATCTACTTTGTGTTTCATACTAACAATTGAAATGAAGAATGCAACACTTGCATTTGCAGCATCTTATCTCTTTCAGCTTGAGCTTTCTTTTCCTCTTCTAACTCTAGAGCTATTCGCTTTCATCAACCCTGTAAACACAACACAAAATCACTTGTCATTTTGTAACATCCCGAAATTCAGGTACATCTCTTAAACCCTTCTTCTTTTCCAAGTTGTCAAGTTTAGCCCTTAAAAGAAAAGTTAAGGCAAATGAGTACGATGGGCGTACTGAAGAGTACGCTGCGCGTACTCATGCGCTTAAGTTGGACGCGGACTCGCCTAGGTACGATGGGCGTACCCAGGGTTACGCTGGGCGTAGCCGGCCCAGATGCAAAACCCTAATGTGACTTGAGGACTATAAAAGGAATGATATGGTATTAGCCTCAGTCACCATTTCACAGAGAAAGAAACCCTAAGAGAGCAAGTCCATCGTTCAAAGCTTGTGTGTGTGTTTTTGAGCTAAAAAGTGTCTTGGTGTGGTAGTGGAGAAGAAGAGGAAGTTCTTGTGGAGGCTAGAAGTTGGAGTACAAGCTTGGATCTGAGTTCTACAGAGGGTGGAGCTTCACTTGGAGGTAAAAAGCTCAAAGCCTTCCTTATCATTTTTGTTTTGTGTTTGATGGACCAACTTTTAGGGGTTTTGGTCCCAAAATGGAGACTTTTTGAGCAAATGGCCTCCATAAGCATAGATCTGCCTTATTTCAGTGTAATATGCGTTGTGGATTCATAAAAATCCAATCTTGGACGTCAAGATTAAGTCATGCATGAGATTAGGGCTTAATGGGGAAAGATGTTATATGTTTGAAGTGGTTGGTGACCTTTATAGCCATGCAAGGCTTAAAGTTTTCGACTTTATGACTTAGGAGGCAGTAGAGAGCCTAGATCTGTGATTTGAGCCCATGACTTAACCTATTCAGACCAAAAATGAAGAAATGATGAAACTGGGACTTACGCTGGGCGTAATCCCAATATGCGCCGCGTAGGGGGTCGAGTTTCCCGACTCTGGATAATCGCGGAGTACGCCCCGCGTACAGATCTGGTACGCGTCGCGTACCACCCTGCAGTTGACTTTCGTTGACTTTTAGCGTTGGTCAACATTTGGACTTTTGGGACCATTGAGAGGTAAAATGGTTTTTTAGCCTTCTGAGAGGACATAAGAAGGGATTATTCTAGCCTTGAGAGCCGTTAATGATTTGAAACAATTACCTTATGTGATTAGGCGGGGCTAGGTCGTTGATTCGAGATTCAGGGATTTGAGCACGTGAGTTGCTAGACATCAGACTAGGTGAGTCTTCTCACTATACTTTACCTAGAGTGGTAATTATGTGTGACCGGAAGGTCTTATGTGCTATGAGTAGAATGTGATATATGCTGTTATATGATATGTATGTGCTATGTTATGTTACGAGTATAGTATGGACCGGAAGGTCAAGATGATGAGGACCGGAAGGTCATTACGGGTAGAGCCGGAAGGTCTACCAGAGTTGGGACGGAAGTCCCCTGAGACACATGGACCGGAAGGTCCCATAGAGCTATGGCCTTGAGTGGCGTATGTGGTATTTTGGGGAACTCACTAAGCATTTATGGTTACAGTGTTATGTGTTATGTGTTTCAGGTACTAGCGATGACTGTGGGAAGGCGCCGGCACGATCCGTACACACTGGCAGAGGATTCTATCTTGTGATCTTGGGATATGTTTTATCATTGATGACAATTGTTGAATATGATATTTGTGAGTATGGAATGAGTTTTATGGTTTGAAAAATGAAAATTGTTTAAAAATTTTATGTCGTTACAAGTTGGTATTAGAGCCTTGGTTTGAGGGATTCGGATGCACCTTCGGGCGTATCTGAACTCAAACTGAGGATTTGAGAAATTTTTCACAAATAAAACAATTTTTCTAAAAAAGAGTAAAAGGTTTTGAAACGAGCAGAGCAGAGAAGTGTGTACGATCAACCAGCGCCCGAACGGTGATTTCCCAAAATACCCTTACATTATGTGTTATGAGATATGATATGATATGTTATGTATGCTAGAGTAGGCTAGGTATTCATATTAGGATTAGAGTGGCCTGATTTGTGATGCCTTAGCCTAGGAGATTACTGCTGCTATGAGATGCTTGAGAATGAGTAGGTAGCAGCGAGTAGCTTACGAGAGGTCTGCTGGAGAGTAGCCTATGCATAGCGAGATTAGAGTACTTGTGATCTGGGGTCCTAGGAGGAGGACTTGGGGTGAATACTGATGCGGTGTGGACGGTAGTATAGGGCCCGTACTACTGAAGACACCAGATCAGTGCGCAGTCCAAGTGAGAATCCTTAGGGTACTAAGGAACAAGTAGGGTTGAGTGATCGAGTGCGAGTATACTCGAGCGAGTCTCTGATATTTTTATGTTGTATTTCAGAGACATCATGGTTGGGACACGCCACAGACCAGAGACGAGCGGCGTGAGTGACGAGGAGCTTCGTCAGATGATCTACGATGAGGTGGCTGCGGCTATCCGTGCAGAGATACTGGAGATATTTGGGTCTATCAAGACCACTCTGATCGAGACGTTTAATGAGAGACACGCAGCGGTTACTGAGGCTGCGACTGCAGCAGCTACCGCAGCTGTGGCTGCTGCCAGACCTCAGGGGGGTGACTCGTTGCTGTTCTGGGAGTTCAGCAACACGAAGCCACCAGAGTTTGATGAGACGCAGGACCCGATTGCTGCGATGAGATGGATTTCTGATATCGAGGGATGCTTCTACACCTGTTCGTGTCCGGAGCATCTGAGGGTTCGGTTTGCACTGAACCAGCTTCGCTTGGGGGCGAAGGACTGGTGGAAGTTCGTGACGGCGAACTTCACTCTTGCAGAGATTTCGGAGGTGACCTGGGAGAGATTCACCACCATGTTCAGAGACGAGTATGTTCCCCCGGTGCAGAGGGAACGGTTGGCGCAGGAGTTTTTGCCCCTCAAGCAGGGGACGGAGTCCGTGACTGTGATTACACGGATGTTCCACGAGAGAGCGTTGTTTTGCCCTGAGCACGTGTCGTCTGAGCAGGCACGCATGAGCCGGTATTTGAGCATTCTAAGGAGGGACATTCGGGAGTTCGTGGTGAACTCGACTTACCGGACATTTGCTGAGCTCCAGGCAAATACCCGGAAGAGGGAGATTGAGCTGGAGACTCAGGCCAGGGAGGAGGCCGAGTCTCAGGGGAGGGATAGGCGGCCGGTCCAGTCTCAGCCGGCAGCCAAGCGGGCTAAGCCCGCCGATGCGAGATCAGGAGGCAAGAAGGGCCGCACTTGTGGGAAGTGCGGCAAAAGGCATGATGGAGTCTGTCGGTTGGGTGCTTGCTACAAATGTGGCAAGGAGGGGCATACAGCCAAGGACTTCCCCATGGGATTTATGGTTTGCTTTCATTGCAACCAGACGGGCCATCGGAAGGCCGAGTGCCCACAACTGTTACAAGGATCAGTGCAGGGATCTGCCCCTGCTACTGCGCAAGCTATTAAGGGTCGGCCAGTGAAGGCGAGGCACCGAAGGCTCGCGGGAGGGCCTTCCAGTTGATAGCGGAGGAGGTCCGCGCAGCGCCCGATGTTGTGGCTGGTACGTATTCTTTCATCTATTTATTTTGAGCTTGAGATATTGTGCTTATATTATGATATGCGTAGGTACTTTTCTTGTGAATTCTGTACCTGCTTTGGTGTTATTTGACTCGGGTGCGAGTCGATCTTTTGTGTCGTTAGCCTTTAGTCCGCACATCAGTATCCATCGAGAGGCGTTGAGTCGACCTCTACGAGTTTCCATAGCTGACGAGCGAGCGGTGTATGCCACTGATGTGATTCGAGGATGTGTACTCGAGATATTCGGTGTTGAGTTTTCGATAGATTTGGTCCCGATTGCGATGGGGGATGTCTGTGTCATCGTAGGCATGGACTGGTTGAGCAGATTTGGAGCGGTTATCGACTGTGAGCGTCAGCTGGTGACCATACGAGACCCTAGTGGGGGAGTACTTACGGTGTACGGCGAGGGTACCCGTTCTGGGTCAGCGTTTTGTTCGGCTGCTAGAGCGAGGCAGAGTCTACAGCAGGGCTGTAGTGGGTTTGTGGCCTATGTGATGGACACACGAGTGGACGCGGAGAGGCCGAGTTCGGTTGATGATGTACCGATAGTGCGAGAGTTCCCAGACGTTTTCCCCGAGGAGTTGTCGGGTGTGCCTCCCAAGAGGCAAGTGGAGTTTCGCATCGATTTAGTTCCGGGAGCGGCGCCTATTGTCAAGGCACATTATCGCCTTGCGCCGCCAGAGATGCAAGAATTATCCTCACAACTTCAGGAGCTGCTGGGGAATGGGTTTATTCGACCGAGTAGCTCACCGTGGGGAGCGCCGATCCTTTTTGTCAAGAAAAAGGATGGTTCACACCGGATGTGCATTGATTACCGGGAGTTGAACAAGTTGACGGTCAAGAACCGTTACCCTTTACCGAGGATCGATGATCTATTCGATCAGTTGCAGGGAGCGTCTTGGTTCTCCAAGATTGATTTGAGGTCGGGATATCATCAGATGAGAGTGCAGGATGAGGATATCCAGAAGACGGCGTTCAGGACTCGTTATGGGCATTACGAGTTCGTGGTGATGCCTTTTGGGCTCACCAATGCACCGGCGGCGTTCATGGATCTCATGAACAGGGTGTGCAGGCCGATGTTAGATCGTTCAGTGATCGTGTTCATCGATGACATATTGGTGTATTCGAGATCAAGAGATCAGCATGAGGAACATTTGAGGGAGATCCTCGGAGTTTTTAGATCGGAGAGGCTTTACGCCAAATTCTCCAAATGTGATTTCTGGTTACGAGAGGTCCAGTTCTTGGGACATCTCGTCAACCAGAATGGGATATTGGTCGATCCGGCCAAGAGTGGGGATGTGATGAGTTGGGAGGTGCCGAGATCCCCCACCGAGATCAGGAGTTTTCTGGGGTTGGCCGGCTATTATCGGAGATTTATCAAGGATTTCTCCAAGATTGTCGTTCCTCTCACCAGGTTGACCCGGAAGGGCGTGGCTTTTAGTTGGGGTCCTGAGCAGCAGGCCTTGTTCGAGACACTTCTCCAGAGATTATGCGAAGCCCCGGTGTTAGCCCTTCCGGAGGGGATGGAGGATTTTGTGGTGTATTGTGACGCATCGATATCGGGGTTGGGTGCGGTGCTGATGCAGAGAGGGCACGTGATAGCATACACATCGAGGCGGTTGAAGCCTCATGAGACGAGGTATCCCACCCACGATCTGGAGTTGGGGGCAGTGGTGTTCGCCCTCAAGATCTGGCGTCACTATTTGTAAGGGGTTCGGTGTACCATATACACGGACCACAAGAGCTTGAAGTATCTGATGGATCAGCCCAACCTGAATATGCGCCAGAGGAGATGGTTGGATGTGGTAAAGGATTATGATTGTGAGATACTATACCACCCGGGCAAGGCTAACGTCGTAGCCGATGCCCTGAGCCATAGGGCGGAGAGTGCCCCGATACGGGACGTTTGTATGAGGTTGACGGTGATGACTCCGGTGTTGGACACCATTCGGGAGGCCCAGGCAGAGGCCGTGAGACCGGAGAACCGCAAGAGAGAGAGGGTGATCGGGCAGGTATCTGAGTTCGTTACCGATAGCCGAGGGCTTATGACCTTTCAGGGTCGGATTTGGGTGCCGTTTACGGGCGGGGCACGTACCATTCTGATGGAGGAGGCGCACAGGTCGAGGTTCTCGATCCATCCCGGGGCCACTAAGATGTATTTGGACCTGAAGAGAGACTATTGGTGGCCCTGTATGAAGAGGGATGTTGTGTGGTTCGTTGAGAGGTGCTTGACCTGTCGCAAGGTCAAGGCCGAGCACCAGCGTCCGCATGGCAAGTTGCAGCCACTTGACGTTCCCCAGTGGAAGTGGGAACATATTTCTATGGACTTTATCACCAAATTGCCAAGGACCGCGAGGGGTGTTGATGCAATTTGGGTGATCGTCGACCGACTGACGAAGAGCGCTCACTTCCTTGCTATCAGGGAGAGCTCTTCTGCAGAGAGGCTGGCAGAGTTGTATGTGAGAGAGGTGGTATCGCGGCATGGAGTACCGATCTCGATTGTGTCAGACCGAGATGTACGTTTCACTTCCAGATTCTGGAAGAAATTCCATGAGGAGTTGGGTACAAGGTTGCATTTCAGCACCGCATACCACCCACAGACGGACGGACAGAGTGAGTGGACGATTCAGATGCTTGAGGACATGCTTCGAGCATGTGTGTTGGACTTCGGAGGAAGTTGGGACACGTATTTGTCGTTGGCTGAGTTTTCCTATAACAACAGCCACCATTCGAACATTGGTATGCCTCCCTTCGAGTTGTTGTATGGGAGGAAGTGTCGGACTCCCATCTGCTGGGGAGAGGTAGGGCAGCGAGTGATGGGCAGCACTGAGATAGTGCTTCAGACGACAGAGCAGATACAGCAGGTCAGACAGAGGTTGTTAACAGCTCAGAGTCGCCAGAAGAGTTATGCGGATAAGCGACGGTCCGAGCTCGAGTTCCAGGTGGGAGACTTCGTACTCCTGAAGGTATCTCCTTGGAAGGGAGTGATCCGATTCCGGAAGAGGGGCAAGCTGGGACCCCGGTACATTGGTCCTTTCAGGGTGACCGCTAGGGTGGGCAGGGTAGCGTACCATTAGGAGCTACCTGCGGAGTTGAGCTAGATACATGATACCTTCCACGTGTCTCAGTTGAGGAAGTGTATTGCCGACGAGACGGCAGTGGTACCTCTAGACGACATTCAGGTGAATGCAAGCCTGAATTATGTTGAGAGGCCAATCGCGATTGTGGATCGAAAGATCAAGGTTCTGAGGAACAAGGAGGTGCCCCTGGTTCAGGTCCAGTGGCAACATCGGAGAGGGTCCGAGCTGACTTGGGAGCCGGAGTCACAGATGCGGGAGCAACATCCGAAGTTGTTTACGGCATGAGACTTCGAGGGCGAAGTCTGGTTCTAGTGGGGGAGAATTGTAACATCCCGAAATTCAGGTACATCTCTTAAACCCTTCTTCTTTTCCAAGTTGTCAAGTTTATCCCTTAAAAGAAAAGTTATGGCAAATGAGTACATTGGGCGTACTGAAGAGTACGCTGCGCGTACTCATGCGCTTAAGTTGGACGCGGACTCGCCTAGGTACGCTGGGCGTACCCAGGGTTACGCTGGTCGTAGCCGGCCCAGATGCAAAACCCTAATGTGACTTGAGGACTATAAAATGAATGATATGGTATTAGCCTCAACCACCATTTCACAAAGAAAAAAACCCTAAGAGAGCAATTCCATCGTTCAAAGCTTGTGTCTGTTTTTGAGCTAAAAAGTGTCTTGGTGTGGTAGTGGAGAAGAAGAGGAAGTTCTTGTGGAGGCTAGAAGTTGGAGTACAAGCTTGGATCTGAGTTCTACAGAGGGTGGAGCTTCACTTGGAGGTAAAAAGCTCAAAGCTTTCCTTATCATTTATGTTTTGTGTTTGATGGACCAACTTTTAGGGTTTTTGGTCCCAAAATGGAGACTTTTTAAGCAAATGGCCTCCATAAGCATAGATCTGCCTTATTTCAGTGTAATATGCATTGTAGATTCATAAATATCCAATCTTGGACGTCAAGATTAAGTCATGCATGAGATTAGGGCTTAATGGGGAAAGATGTTATATGTTTGAAGTGGTTGGTGACCTTTATAGCCATGCAAGGCATAAAGTTTTCGACTTTATGACTTAGGAGGCAGTAGAGAGCCTAGATCTGTGATTTGAGCCCATGACTTAACCTATTCAGACCAAAAATGAAGAAAGGATGAAACTGGGACTTACGCAGGACGTAATCCTAGTACGCGCCGCGTAGGGGGTCGAGTTTCCCGACTCTGGATAATCGCGGAGTACGCCCCGCGTACAGATCTGGTACGCGTCGCGTACCACCCTGCAGTTGACTTTCGTTGACTTTTAGCGTTGGTCAACATTTGGACTTTTGGGACCATTGAGAGGTAAATTGGTTTTTTTAGCCTTCTGAGAGGACATAGGAAGGGATTATTCTAGCCTTGAGAGCCGTTAATGATTTGAAACAATTACCTTATGTGATTAGGCGGGGCTAGGTCGTTGATTCGAGATTCAGGGATTTGAGCACGTGAGTTGCTAGACATCAGACTAGGTGAGTCTTCTCACTATACTTTACCTAGAGTGGTAATTATGTGTGACCGGAAGGTCTTATGTGCTATGAGTAGAATGTGATATATGCTGTTATATGATATGTATGTGCTATGTTATGTTACGAGTATAGTATGGACCAGAAGGTCAAGATGATGAGGACCGGAAGGTCATTACGGGTAGAGCCGGAAGGTCTACCAGAGTTGGGACGAAAGTCCTCTGAGACACATGGACCGGAAGGTCCCATAGATCTATGGCCTTGAGTGGCGTATTGTTGTATGTGGTATTTTGGGGAACTCACTAAACATTTATGCTTACAGTGTTATGTGTTATGTGTTTCAGGTACTAGCGAGGACCGTGGGAAGGCACCGGCACGATCCGTACACATTGGCAGAGGATTCTATCTTGTGATCTTGGGATATGTTTTATCATCGATGACAATTGTTGAATATGAGATTTGTGAATATTGAATGAGTTTTATGGTTTGAAAAATGAAAATTGTTTAAAAATTTTACGTCGTTACAATTTTCATTCTACTTTTAAAATTAATTCTTATTAGGACATTCTACTTTTAAACCAACCAATCTAGCAAATTTTTCAAAGAATATAATTTATAATTTTTTTTATGGAAAGTACATTGCTATTTCTTGAATACAAGATGTTACAAATCAAGAAACTTAGATGGACTGCTGACCACCAGTTTCCTGCATCATCTGAGTATATATGTACTCATCAACTCTCTGTTTGTTTTCCTTATTGAGCCACCTAATGCTGCATCAATTAGTAAATAAATCCATTGTGTTAGAAATATCCTAAAAACCTACAAGTAATGTAAATATTATGAAGGATAATTTTCAGCTATGAACTATATTTATCCATACCTTCAAAAGTAATATTATCAATCTGGACATGATTATTCATGGTAACAGAAAATGGAGCCACATTTAATGTTGGACATAATGGATATTATCTGTAGCTTTATATGATGTTATTCTTATGCATAATATTTTGATTTTGATAAAAACATATAAATGTATAATAAGATGAAAACAGAGAGCATTGCATTATCAGTACAAACCTTGTGGTTCTTATCATCTTCTCACTAATGTGTCAGATACTTCCTTTATATCCTATCATTTTAAGAACCAAAACTAAGAGCATACAAAATAATTGCATAACAAAATCAATTGATACTTGTTGCTTGCTAATATAACCAACCAAAACTGAATAAAATTGTGACATAATCAAACTCATGTATCTCACCTTTGAAAACCTATAACTTAAGAGGTGCTAAACACAAAGCTTCCAAGATAATGAAGGGTATTTATGTCAATCTATGAGCAGCCTCCTTAGCAAGAAACCTCTCTTCTGCTGAACTCCATCTTATCTTCATTCTTGACTGTAGTCAAGCACAGAGCTGCTGCAGTTTTCTGATGAACAATCTGGCATAACATCCACAATAAACATGTTAACTCAAGCAAAACAATCAAAGGGTATTTAAGTAAAAACACTTACAGTTCCCAAACAAGATTTTCCCTTCAAAATACAGTAACGGATTTCCATCTTTCTGCACAAAGTAGGAAGCCAGACAACCAATTCAATGGGGTCTACACCATGAGCAGTGATCACCAATTGAGCCTTGTTCTAAAAGGAGTGAAAATAAGTAACATAAGCTTTTTGTTTCAGAAAGATTATAATGATTGTATATTTAAATGGTGGAAATGAAAAACCTGCTCGATAAGATAGGTGATATGATTAAGACCATATTTGACAACTATCGGCTTCTTGGCTTCAACTGTATTTCCTTCAGATTCAGCTTGAGCCCTTTTCAGGAGTCGTTCCTTTTTGCTGCTTTACCATCTTTAAAATTGTTTAAGTCAAATTCGCCCCTGTAGAAAAGAAGGTATAAAGAACATTAATAGTGCTGGATTTCTTCTCAAGAAGGAGTGGGATCAGATGGGTATCGTTGACGGCGGCGTGTGGGTCGGCGACGGTGGCGGAGAGGAGAGATGAGTGATATGGTAATCCCTAAAAATCGGACCCAAAAATCTCTATATCGGGTTTACAAATACACAAACCTTGCTTTTTTCCTTTTCGTTAGAACCAAGTGAAGGTCAGATGACGGCGATGATAGTGGTAACTGATACACAAGGAAAACCTTGTCAACCACCATGAAACAATTAAGACAAAGTTACAGGGTTTTTTTTGCTTCAGCCTTCGTTGTTCACAAGCATGGAATGAGAATAGAGGAAGAGGCTTGTTTAGCTAGGGTATTTTGAAACGATTGTGCGTTGTGGTGGTATGTGTATGCAGACAGATCGACATGTGAGTAATAGAGTAGTAGTGGTGGCCATCATCTCCATTGTCGATCGCAAACATTAAGGGAGGGGGATAACGAAGCAGAAGGGTGAAGTGGTGCATCGGTGGCTATTGTTTTAGCTATTAGGGTTTTCCAGAGAGAAAGAGAGAGAGAATGAAGAGGTAGAGGAAGAGGGCTGCTTCAAAAGGATTATTAGGGTTTTTTGTTTGAGGATTTTAGAAGGAGAATAAGGAGATGAATCAGGCGAAGAAGGATTATTAGGTTTTTTTTAGAGGATTTTAGAAGGAGAAGAAGGAGAAGAAGGAGATGAATTAGGCGACTATTTAGTTTTTTGGGATTTCATTTCCCAACATAGATTATTAAAACAACGGAGAAACGCGCCTTTCTAAAAAATATAAAACGACACATTTACACGACACGCTTTTTATGATAGGTGCCCTCCGCGTTTTTTTTGTTGGACACTAATTTTAGGGCGTGCAAAAATGTGTGTCCTCTATCCTTCAAATTTTGGAAAACTGACATTAATTTTTAGGGCACGCACAAATGCTCGTCCTCTATCAGTGCGTGTCATTAATTGTGCGTCGTAAAATACTGTTTTTCTAGTAGTGATATATTCAGGTTTTAAACGAGCCATGAGCCTATATCAATCATATGTTTTTTTTTATCAAAAACATAAACATGAAAAATAAAAACGTAGTGAAACGATATAAGGCGTGTTCGGCAAAATTAGCTGGTAGCAGGTAGCTTGTAGCTTGTAGCGTTTTGTTAAACGCTATATGAAGTAGCATTTGGATATGAAGCGTTTTGTTTAAACTAAATGCTAGAAGCTTGTAGTGCCAAACAATGCTTTCTGTTCAAAACGGAGCGATTTGTTAAACGCTAGAAGCTAGAAGCTCTCAAACGCTTCGTGCCGAACACACTCATATTAGTTTATTGATCATTATGGTATTTTTTTATGTGTATGTGAATCTATCCATATATTAGGTAACAAATATTTCTATATAGTCATACATAAAAATAATACAAAGCTAATCACGAACAAATTAAAATAGTTATTGAATATTTTTGAATTTTAAAAATTATAGTTAGAAGATCATTTTTTATTATTGTGCTTCAGTTTTAGCGTTCATACAAATGTTCTTTTATGTAATTTTATATATTTCAAAAACGTATATCTATTTTTGTAAATAAAATAAAATAAATTATTAGTGATTTTTTTAAAAATAAAATACATAAATAATAATTAATTAAAATAAAAAGAAAAAATAAAAAAATTAACTAACAAGATGTTTGGATTAAATATTTAAAGAAAATAGTCATTTTGTACTTAAATATAGAAAATAAATAAAAAAGGACTACATTTGACAAGATAGTCAAACTTGAGGGCTGGAAATGAAAATACTGCAAAAGTGTAAAACTTAGAAGTTTCATTTAATTCTTTGTGAAATGGTGGTCAAAATAGAAGAATGTAGATTTAATGGACTTAAGTGTTAAATGAGCTTAATATATAAGACTAACTTTCTTTCCTCCACCTCATTCCTTCATCATATCATGACTTAGAGAGAGTGAGAGGATAAATGACACTTTTCTTTCCATCAATGGGAGAATGAAGTTCTAGTGTGATGCCATGGAAGAGCTAGACATTATATATCTCTTAGTGTTAGTAAGGTGAAGCTTGAGAAGTCTTTGAGTATAATAAGTAAGGTGGACGAGTTAAGATAACAACTCAAGTGAGTTTAGCGATAATATATGCCCCCATATTTTCACATTTTATTTTTAACGTCCCAAAAAGTCTAAGTAAAAATTTTGTTTTTAAGTCAACCATTCATTCATTCCAAAAGACCGTCAAAGTATATAAATCTATCAAATAGTTATCATAATACAAATCAAGTCATAAAATGCGGAACACCGGTGGATACGATGCAATCACATCGAGCTCTTTCCTTTGGAACCGGAAGTACGTGAAACATGAACATAAACTGTAAATACAAAGCTTAGTGAAGTCCCCAAAATACCGCATACCATACATACATCGGGCCCCACCCGGCTAATAGGCCCCGCCCAAAATACATAATGGGCCCCATACAACATACATAACATGCAAGTGTAAAAAAGACACTAACAATCCAATAACACCTAGTGTCCTACAGTATAGTGAAGAGACTTACCTCGATCGGTAGTCAGATAACCCTATTAGCAATTAAGGTGATAATCCATAATCAAGGGTCCATTACAAACTTTCTTACTCTAGGGTAAAAGACCATTTTACCCTTTCGAGGCTAGACCCTTCCAAATGTGACCTAATGGCCCAAAATGACAAATTACGCCTTCTGGTGCTACGCTCTACGTACACCATGCCTCTACGCCCCGCGTAGAGGGCTTAACAAAAATCGCAAAGAATCAAGGCTACTTTGGGTGTAGCCTATTTTATGCACGATGTAACACACTGATAAGTCATTTTCAATTTTAGCTCTTAATCCGTAAAGACCACCAATATAAAATTCAGATCTGGTCCTAATGAACGTCTAGAGTGATAAAGTTCCTGACTTTATGCCTTTGCATGGATTAATGGAGCACAAGACCAAACCCTAGTTCCATATCATCCTTTAGTGACCTCAGACCCTTGCATTGGTGAAAGATCGCAACCAAGTTCCCATTTTTATGACATGAGAAACTCAGAAGCAACAAGAAATGACAACCTTAAGCTCTGGAGTAGCTCTTACTCACGAGAACCAAAATCATGGGACAAGAAGCATGCAAACCAACAACCTAACCTAGATCTAACCCAATGAATCATAAAGGTGAGAACTTTATACCTCCTGAAGTTGGCAAATAAGGTGAAAGCTCTGGATCTTCAAGCTTGAGCCACACCAATCCACAATGATAGACTTCTCCTTCTTCATGTGCACCAAAAACACACAAGAAGGCACAATATTTTCTCTAAGGGATTCGGGTTTCGAGTTAGATGATCAATAAGGTGGCGGTTGATGAGAAGAAGAGCCTCAAAGGGGTTAATTTCCTTAAATAGGACTCAAAACCTCGAAATTAGGGTTTTGGTGAGCAGCAGATACGCCCTGCATAGCCAGATTGACGCAATACGCAGATCATTAAAGGTGCATTCCTCCATCAACCGCTACGCCATGCGTAGCAACAATATGCCATTTAACCGACACCTGAAGAACGTTGTAAAGGTCACAAGGTCATATCAAGCATGGTTATACGACTCACAATAAGTATAAACTAACCTTTGTTTACGAGATTTCATTCTTCATTAGTTTTATTTTAATTAATAAGACTATTATACATTTCATTGGGGATTTCAGAAATACAATACACGGTTTTTTAAATAATAAAATTAATATACACACTGGTGGTAGCCAGAGGTTTCAAACAGAATTTACTATATGTATTAGTGATAGCCAGCGTTTTCAAACAAAATATTCTATACAGAGGTTTTCATGCAGAATTCATCATACAATACTGTTGGGTTTTCAGCATTCTAACACTCCTATGGTGTACATGCAACCCTATAAACCTTGGATCTATGTTTTCTCTATTATACATGCAAATATTAACTATTCCAAGGTTTCATCCTAACTAGCATATTATGAAGCACCTATACTACAAAGTTCTAGTTAGATGACATACCTTTTGATGTAGCTTGATGTCTTCAAGCTTTAAGATCTTAGCCCCAATAGTGTGGAAGCCTCAAATGGAATCACAAATCACCAAAACACCTTGGAAGAACTTGAGAGAATATGTATGCACACTAAAATCGGCCCACTCTTATTTTCACACACTTGTGCCAATTTTGTGAGCCAAGGACCCCTTTATATATTATGGAGGATTAGGGTTACATCCATGTAAACGCTAATACCCATGACCTTTCATTTACATAGGATCCATGGGTTAAAAGCTCCATGGACCATCCATGAAAGCTTAGCCCAACCTAAATGAACTTGGCCCATTCCATATATATAAGAGTCCATATTTAATTAGTTCTTTTTGATCACTTAATTAATTCTAAATTAATTCTTGATTAATACTAATTAAATAATATGATTCCATATTAATATATTAGAACTTATAATATATTAATATAAATCATAAATATACTATTCTCAAAAGACTATCCATATAAATTGTGCCGGTGAAGTGCAACCCAAATGGACCATGTCGGGTCGGGTCAAGTACATACCAAATATAGTTATGGACTTAGACATTAATCCAAGAAATACATCTAGTAGTAACCAAGCATACAAACTAATATGTTTTATATACTACAACTGGATACAATAACAAACATTCATAGTTAGTTCTATAACTCTCTAGTTTATGCATCAGGGTTACGTATGAAGAATACTCGATAGACTGTGGGATATGTGGTTTCCGCCTCATTTCCTGTTCCTTGTTTGGTTGTGGACTTAGGGCAGATCCACATAGTCAACTGTCTGTTCAATAGTGGTTCATACGTGGCTAGCATGAACTAAGTAGTTATAGATGGAACTAATATTACCTCACTCTTACTAAAGAAAATATTGGATTTTCTTGGAAACATACGAATATTTTTACAGAATCATCAACAGGTTTCTAATACAAAAACATCGCTTATGAACTCACCAGCTTTATGTTGATACTCTTTCAAAACTGCTTGTATTCTCAGGAAATCAGTAGACAGGTACCTCCTGGAGTTTTGAGAAGACGGAGCGTATAGAGTCACATCTTTCTATTTTGATTATACTTTTGATGTATAAAAACAAGAATCAAACAGATGTAAACTCTTTTCATATATGTATTCAATGTAATGGTTGTGTTTACTATGATTGCTATGATACAATTGTTGTGATACTACACATGACGTCATCCACCCCCGAACGTTTCCACCGTTCTGGTTTGGGGGTGTGACAGGAGGTGAGGTCTTCTTCACTCATGCGATTGAGAGCTCAAGGAAAATGGCTGGTCTTGCCGATATGGAGCTGGTTATGGAATATAACGTTGTTTTCTCTGATGAGTTTCTTGGTTTACCACGACCACGTGAGGTAGAGTTCCAGATTGATCTCGTTCCTGGCACGGATCCAATGTCCAAAGCACCATATCGGTTTGTTCCTTTAGAGATGATGGAAATATGGTCTCAACTTTAGGAGTTGTTAGAGTGGGGTTTGATTAGGCCGAGTTCCTCGCCTTGGGGGGCACCGATCCTCTTCGTGAAGAAGAAGGATGGGTCTATGTGGATGTGTACTGTTTATTGAGAGTTGGATAAAGTGACTGTGAATAATGAGTAGCACTCACGAGGACTGACGACCTCTTTGATCAGTTACAGGCAGCTAGTCACTTCTCGAATATAGATTTGGGTTATTGGTATCATCAGGTTCAGGTGTATGAGTGGGGTGTTCCCATAACCACTTTCAAGACACGATATGGACATTACGAGTTTTTGGTGATGCCATTAGGATTGAAAAATGTACCTGTAATCTTTATGAACCTGATGAATTGGGCACATCGTCCATTTTTGGATAAATTGGTTATCATTTTCATTTACTACATCTTGGTGTATTCGCGGAGTACCAAAGATCAACGAAGGAAATTTTGGCAAGTGTTGGATGTCTTATGTAAAGAGAAGGTCTACATAAATTTGTCTAAGTGTGAATTCTGGTTGAGGGATGTCCAGTTTCTTGGACATATAGTTGGATCTGAGGGTATTAAAGTGGAACTAGCTAAGATAGTGGCAGTTAGGGAGTGGCCTAAGCCAAAGACCCCTATCGACATTCGAAGTTTCTTGTGCCTGGCACTAACCAAGTTGGCGAAAAAGGCTAAACCTTTCATTTAGACTGTGAAATAGGAGGATGCATTTCAGAATTTGAATATACTCCTATGTGAGGCTCCTATTATTTCTCTTCCGGAGGGGAATGAGGACTTTGTGATTTATAGTGATACATAGTATTCAGGTTGTGATGTGTGCTAATGCAGAGAGGGAATATGATTGCTTATGCTTCTCAAAAATTAAAGAGTGTCGAGATGAATTACTCGGTACATGATTTGGAGTTGCCAGTTGTAACGCCCACAAGATATGGCTAGATGATTATAGAACAATATGATAATTGTTCGTCACGACTATAAATAGATGTTTTCGATAGAATATTATTTAGGGAAAACAATATAAATGAAAGTCATAGTACTCATTAAACCGAGAGCGTGCTGATACAGAACGTTCAAATCTAACTTCATATGAGGAAATTATGATTTTTCGAAGTTTCAGCATAGCTGTGTGCGACAAAAAAACCAAATTTTAGATAAGTCAATTGTTAGGCGAAACAATCTAAACGAGAGTTGAATATCTCATGATTAGGAGTCCGTCAATGTAAACATAGTCGAGAACGAATGTCGTAGGAGAGAGTTATGATTTTTATAAGAACTTTAACAATCTAAGCCTGTTAAAAATATAACTTTAAAAATAAAGTGAGAATTAGCTGACAGAGTCTAAATGAAAGTTGTAGATCTCATCGATAACTACACGTAGATATAAATAACGTCAAAAACGGAGCTTATATGAAGAAGTTACGAAATTTACAAAATTCAAATTTTGTGTCATGCACAAAAAGGCGCGACACGCGCTTCTAGAAGGTGGCAACGCGGACCACCGAGAAGCTGACATGTGGCACAAAACGACAGGTTGAAAGGAGCAGCGTGCATATGCAAAATCCGCCTATAGATAGAAAGGAGCCCCTCATTGTTTCCTCGCACCTCCACTTGGTTTCTCTCTTACTTCCTAAGGTCAAAATTATGATATTTCTTTAGATTTTAGAGTATTTAGCTAGACTCTGAAGTATTTAAGAGCTTGAAAAGTAGAAGCTCTCGATTCGGAGTTCTGCCAATGCAATTTCTAACTTTTCGCTAAAAATCTCTATAAGTTAAGCTACACTTATATTGCTTTCAGTGTAACTTATATTTATATTCATAGTCATTGTTATGAATTTATAAATACGATTTATCAGTGATTCCATGTCATATTACTGATTGATCTACTTACGAGGTGATGTCTTGGCTAGATTTAGTGAGGTGTTTAAAGTGATATTTCCTAACAGTATACTATGTATACCAAACGGATCCTACCCCCGATATGATCTTACATGGTTACTCCTTATTTTCTATAAATAAGTAGACATTGAGATTAGTGAGTAATCTATACTATCATTAGTTACCAGAAATATAAGACTAATACTTAGTAATATTCGTACCTAGGTCGCATCAAAGGAAAACCCAAGGTGCTATGCGAAGCACTGTCGAATTCACCTGTCACCCACCTTTAACAAGTGAGTGCATAGTTACTTTCATCTTACACAAAGATATCAAGTATTTAATTTTCTAAGATGCCCTATGTGCTTATTATCTATGTTCCTGATATATGTGCTAAATGATATAATGATTTCTACTTGCGATAAATTATATATGTATTTTTGTTATACTTATATTGTATTGGGTTAAAAGCATAGAGAGAGAAATAGATGAGATAATGGTAAGAGACGATACCAGAGATAATATAATGGTGAGAGACCATGCCATAGATAAAATAGTAGTGAAAGACTATACCAGAGATAATATAATAGTGAGATACCATGCTAGAGATAAAATAGTGGTGATAGACCATACCAGAGATAATATAATGGCGAGAGACCAAGCCCAATTGAGAGAAGTCATCTAGTAGAGTATTGGCGATGACCACATACCCTTCTAGACAGTCCAGTGGAACACTAGCAGACTCACAATCTGTATGTGTTAATGAATCATACAATCCGAGATTATGGATTGTATGTTCATTCGAGTACTCTATCCCCCTCATGGTTGTCTTACTGACATGTATTGCTAAGGAATCCCCAATACAATATTGTCTACTCGTTACAGAGATCCTTTAGGATAGGTTCTTCAGATTATCATTTTAGGATCGAGGAGTAAAAATAAGGGGGATGGGTAACCGAGATTAATCTCTTTGGGTTATATATATATATATATATATATATATATATATATATATATATATATATATATACTTAAAACGATATAATAATAATATTGTGGGTTGCAAACCCTATGTACTCACCAGCCTCCCAAGCCGCACCACTTAGTTTCTTTGGATCACAGGTAGCAGTATGAAGGTACATGGATAGCGATATGATGATAGATTCAAGGAGATATAAGTCGTTAGTATCATAAGACATTGTAAGGCCGGTAATGAATATGTTTATGCTTATGTTTCTTTTATCAGTTATGGCATCCCATGATTTATTAATCAATGAAAAACATTTCTTTAGAAATAATTTTATGGGACAAATTCCATAGTTACAAATAAACTCTATTTTAAAATAACCAGAAATAAAAAGGTCTTTTTTGACCGTGAAAATGGGGATGTCACAACATCGGTCGCTTTTGCACTGAAGTTATGGCATCATTACATGTATGAGACGATGTGCATATTATATACCGATCATAAGATTTTGCATCATATTAAGAACCAGGAGGAATTGAATATGAGACATGGATAATGGGTCGAGTTGCTAGCAGATTACTGTTCTGAGATTAGTTACTACCCAGGGAAAGAAAATGTGGTAGTTGATGCTCTGAATCGTAATGAGCTAAGGTTGTCTAATCACCTGAAGTTTAAGGGGTTGGGTATAGTTCTGGGTATTTTTGAGTAGATTCGGGCTACTTAGGTTGATGGATTGAAAGAAGACCATGTGAAGAGTGAGGTAATGGTTAAGCAGTTGGATCTTTTGGTGGAAGATGATCGTGGACTTAGGACTTTTCGAAGGTGAACATATACCCCTATGGTGGGTGGTGTTCGTGACACATTGTTGCGAGACAAGCACATATCAAAATATTAGATTCATCCGAGCATAAAAGAGATGTATTGGGACCTAAGAGCCAATTATTGGTGGCCAAGAATGAAGGGGGGGAGGGGATAGAAAAATATTTATCTGAGTGTGTGACTTGTTATTTAGTCAAGACTGATCATCAGAATTCTTATCGAGAGTTGCATCAGCCACAAATTTTAGAATGGAAATGACATGAGATTATAACGATCTAGGTGTTTGTGGATTGGTTAAGAAAAATCATTCACATATTGGCAACTAAAGGAGAACGAGAAGTTGGATTACTTGGCGAAATTACATGTTATAGAGGTTGTACGCGGCATGGGGCACCATTTTTCATCATCTTTAATCGTGATTGCCGTTTTGCTTCGAGGTTTTGGTAGACGCTTAAGGAGGAATTGGGTATGAGAGTGCATTGGAGCACAACGTATTGTCCTATGAGTGATAGGTAGAGTAAGAGGAATATACAAAATCTCGAGGATATGTTGTGTGCTTATGTTATCAAGTATGATAGATGTTGGGATACTCATTTACCTTTGGTGGAGTTTTCTTACAAAACACTTATCATGCAAGCATCAACATTGCACCGTATGATATGCTTTACAGTAGGAGGTTTCGTACTCCTACTTGCTAGCTTAAGCTGGGGGTGAAGCAGTTTGCGAGTGCTGAGATTGTTCAAATTACTGAAGATAAGGTGGAAATAGTTTTTCATCGGTTGCAAGTGGCTCCCGAAAGTCAATAGAAGTATGCAGACAGGAAGCATCGACCGAATACTTTTGAGGTGGGGCGAGAAAGTGATATTGAAAATCTCAAATTGGAATAGAATTATCCGTTTTGGCAATCAAGTTAAGTTGGGACCACATTTCATTAGTCCACTTGTGGTGTTGGAGTGAGTCAGAGACCATGTGTGCAAAGTGGAGTTACCACCAGATTTGGAGGGAATACATGATGTATCTTACGTATGTTATCTCCAGAAATACTTGGTAGAGGATCCAGGTATCTTTCCTTTGGAGGAGTTTTGAGTAGATGACTCGAGACGTATGATAAAAAAGCCGATAGCTATCTTGAATCATGAAACCATGCAACCGTGGAAGAAATGAATCAAAATAAAAAACATTTAAGTGGATGAACAAGATTGGATTAGATATGACATGAGAGGTTAAAGAATACAAGAAAATTCGTTATCCTAGTTAATTCATGGCGATACTTGATTGTGCAACGGAATCCTCTTAAGGAGGGGATGATTGTAATGACCGAAATTTTCTATTGATAGCGAGTGCACTATTCTGTTATGTTTATTGATTCGTACTTTACCATGTTATAGCTTGTTATTCATTGGCCAACCGTGTAAAAAATAATCTTAAACGTATACATGGGATTTCCCTGATAGCGAATGACCATGCTCAAGGCAAAAGACACATCAGGGCGAGTACATGTCCTAGCGTACATGATCGACCCTACAACCGAAGTGTAAGGTACCCGACTCATATAATCCATCTCTTCATTTGTACCAGGGCTTTTAGTTTTACTCAATTTGGTATTTCTAGGGATAGGTAGCTCTCCTCACTTGGAATTTTCCATACTAAACCTCTTTACTGCTTTATCCAAGTATGTACTTTGACTAAGTCCAGTTAGTCTCCTCTTTCTACCTCTCAAGATTCTTATCCCGAGAATATAGGCTGCTTCTCCAAGTTCTTTCATGGCAAAACACTTTCCAAGCCAAGACTTAACTTCTTGTAAATTTGGAATGTCATTTCCCATGAGAAGTATGTCATCGACATACAACACCAGAAAAGTCACTATACTCCCACTAGCCCTGATATACACACATGAATCATCTTCACTCCTAGAGAAACCAAACTCTTTGACTTTCTCATGGAAGCAAAGATTCCAACTGCGAGATGTTTGTTTCAATCAATAGATGGATTTCTCTAGCTTGCACACTATATTTGGAAACTTTGCATCTACAAAACCCTCTGGCTGACTCATGTAAACATCTTCAGCTAACTTCCCGTAAAGGAAAGCGGTATTGACATCCATATTCCAAATTTCATAGTCATGAAAGGCAGCTATGGCGAGCATTATCCTGATAGATTTTATCTTGGCTATTGGTGAGAAGGTCTCATCATAGTCAACCCTAAGGTTTGATTGAATCCCTTCGCAACCAGTCCAACCTTGAAGGTGTGTACCTTTCCATCCATGTCGGTCTTCTTATTGAATATCCATTTGCACCCAACTATCTTTCGACCTGGTACATTATTAACCAAATTCCAAACTTGGTTGTCATACATGGACTTGATCTTGCTATCCATTGGCTCTTTCCATTTAGCAGCCTCAGGGTATGCCATTGCTTCCTTGTTGCTAGCCGGCTCATCCAAATTTATCAGTGTCCTATAACTGACAAATGTTTCACCATATGTAGTAATATGGAAGCCATAGAACTCAGGTGGCATGCTAACTCTACCGAAACGCCTAAGAGGTAATGACTTGTCTATCGGTTCAACATGAATCTCTTCCTCTGGTTGAGCACTAGTATCATCTAAGGTTCCTTTATTGGTTGACTCTTGAATTTCTTCAAGGTCAATGGTACTCCCACTGTCCTCTTTAAATATGAGATCTCTCTCTTGAAATACTCCTCTTCGTGATACAAAGACCACGTTTTCACTAGGTCTGTAGAACAAATATCCAAATGACTGCTTTAGGTAACCAATGAAAATACACTTCTGATCACTTCTAGCTGCTAGCTTATCATGAGTCTCTCGTCTCACGAAAGCTTCGCAACCCCAAACTTTGATATGAGCTAACGAGGGAACTTTCCCCGTCCATATCTTGTGAGGTGTTTTGGCAACCTTATTTGTTGGGACAAGATTAAGAATATGAGCGGCTGTCTCTAAGGCATAACTCCATAAGTGAATTGGAAGAGAAGCACAACTCATCATGGAATGAACCACGTCTAACAAGGTCTGATTACGCCTCTCAACCACACCATTCAATTGTGGTGTCCTAGGAGGAGTCAATTGTGAGACTATTCCACATTCCTTTAAATAGTCATTGAACTCGATACTAAGATACTCTCCGCCTCTATCGGATCTAAGAATCTTTATCTTCCTGCCCAATTGATTCTCGACTTCTTGTTTAAACTCTTTGAACTTTTCAAAGGTTTCTGACTTATGCTTGATTAAGTAGATATAACCATATCTGTTATAATCATCTGTAAAAGTCACATAGAATCAATTAGCATCCATTATGAATGATCTGAAGGGTCCACACACATCTGTATGTATGAGATCCAACAAACCTTCACCTCTTTCACAAGATCCAGTGAAAGGTGATTTTTTCATCTTTCCCAAAAGACAAGATTCTCATGTATCATCTGACCTTAGGTCAAATGATTCAAACACTCCATCCTTTTGGAGTTAGGCAATGTGTTTCTTGTTAATGTGTCCAATACGACAATGCCACAAGCATGCTTTGTCTACACCATTAGACGAATCAATATGAAAAATATTATTGCCTAAATTATCAACACACGTTACAGTTTCATACACACCATCACAAGTCAAAGCTTCAAATATAAAAACACCATTTTTATAAGCAGAAATAGAACCATTCAAATCATTAAATGAATATCTAAAACCTTGTCTGAATAAAGCATGAAAAGAAATAATATTACGTGTCATCTCTGACGAGCAGCAACAATTTATTAAATCTAAACAAACATCACTACTAAGCACTAGACTATAAACTCCAATCTTGGTAACAGGAGAAGACCGCCTATACCCCATGATCAGGTTCATTCTTCCGTGATCCACCTCCTCACTTTCTCTTAGCCCCTGCAAAAATCAGAATAAATATGAAATCCACATCTTGTATCAAGGACCCAAGAACGATAAAATGATGAGTATTAGATGAAATAGTATATACACCTGCAGAAGATGGCTTCACCTTGCCATCCTTGATATCTTGCAGATACTTTGGGCAACTTTATTTCAAATGCCCTTTGTCGTTGTAGTAAAAGCAAATAGCCTCTTTGGGATCAGAAGAGGGTGGATGATCAGAACTGGACTTTCCTTTTGGGCCATTACTGGATGACCCGACATGAGACTTTCCCTTCTAGTTTTGCTTGGGAGGACCTTTCCTCTTTTTACCCTTTCTTTGTCCAATGACCATAATGGGAGCACTAGCAGGAGTGGAAGCTAAACCTTTTCCCTTCATTCCTGCTTCAGCTGTCTGCAGAAGGTTGTGTAATTGAGCCAATGTGGTCTCAATGTTGTTTAAATGATAGGTCAAGATGAACTGATCATAACAACTTGGTAAGGAGTTTAAGACTATGTCAATATCAAACTCCTCATCAAAGTGCACATTTAGCCTAACAAGGCGCTCCACGTATCGTTGCATTCTCTGCACATGGGCACAGACAGAGTCTCCCTCCTTGAGCTTGAAAGCCATGAGGGCTTTGACCACATCATATTTTTCTTGACGAGCTCAATTGTGGAACTTTTCCACAAGTTCCTTGTTCATCTCATGGTACCAATAGTCTTCATAAAATCTCTGCAACTCAGGGGTCACAGTAGAGACCATGATGCAAGCAAGTTTTGTCGCATCATCATAGCGTTTCTTGTAGGAGGCTAATTCTTCAGGAGTGACATTCTCTTCTTTGATTTCATTTAGTTCTTTTTCAAGGACATAATCCTTCTTCTCGAAACGAAGGGCCTTTTTGATGTTGCGCATCCAGTCGTTGTAGTTGGTGCCATCCAATGTCACCTTTGAGCAGATGGACAACAACGAGAAGTTATGGTGGTTGTTGGACGAGGAGGAACCAAAAACATCATCAGTTAGAGTAGACATCTATAAAAAGAAGGTAGTTTTAGTTAGACAAGAATAATCCTTAATATAGTAACCCAAAATAAAATATTAAGGCTAGCACCCGACTATATAATTCACAACTTAGAAAAGAGATGTCGTAATCTAATTGAAAATTTTATAAAGGTAGGTAAATGACGATTTACCAATTCCACCAGAAAGGAAATGAAATTAAGTGAAATTCCTAGATCTTTTGAGATCCATTGAAACTATTCAATTGCATGTTTAATCTCAGATTATGCTCTTCTATTTGTGATTGGGATACCGAGGATCACAAACAAGATGTGAATAACCATGAAAATATGCTTGGTAACCTCATTGTCATTTATCATCTCAATTGATGTGTTGGTAAACCACACACACTCCATCAACAATGATAATTTATGAGATACCCATTACAACTCTTTATTAGTCCCTATTAGTGTGCTGGCTAACCACACAGGCTCCACTAATGACTTATAAAGTGTATTGTGCAATTTCATAGGTTAGCATACTAATTCACATTTTTCCTAAAGTAACTATATTTAGATTTTAAAAAAGGTCCTAGTACTTTTTAATAACATTATAGTTTTAATGAGAATTATTGTCCTATAAAATCCGTTGGCTAACGATCCTCCACCACAAAAGAGAGTGGTGGGTAGGAATGGATACCCAATGACGGTCATTTTATAGGTCGTTTCCTTAAACTCCCCTTATAGTATGACTTCGTGAATGAGGCGTACTAGCGATTTGACCGACTTAGTCTTATACATATAGTAATTATTAAACTTTTAATTCATACATATAGTATAAAGTGTATTTTAAAAATTTTCAAAATACTAGGTTTATAATTTAAATTTCGAAAATTAATAATTAATGTAAGTTTAAAAATAAACCAAATGATTAAATATTTATCTATTAATTAACACTTAATTGAAATATTAAATCAAATAAGGATTAACTAATTAAATTAAACAAATAATTTAATCCTAATCCTTACCCTTTAATTTTCGAAAATTAGGGTATAGGATTTATTCCAATTTTAATTATTTCTTTTTAGGCAAGTAAAATAAGAATTACCAAAATTTGAAAACCCTAAAATCCTTGCCTTTTTCAAAAACTTGGGGGGGAAGGCTAGGGTTTCAAAACCCTAGCCCTAAATTTCGAAATCCAAGGGGAACGAGCTAGGGTTTTGAAAAACCCTAACCCTAGTCGAAATTCATATCTTTTAGGGTTTAATGTCCATAAACCCTAATTGATCCAATTCAACAATTATAACAATTCAATTGAAAACAAACCAAAAGCTCTGATACCACTGATAGGTTTTATGCAAAACAAAAAACTCGTAAGTTCACATGCAACCTAAGGATCTATGTTTTCAATATTGAACCCAAACACTATGAACATCAAAATAAGAAACCCTAGATGGTATAGGCTATTTCGAAAACACCAAAAGGTTTAAAATTACATACCTTAACTTGTAGATCTCTTGAAGCTAGCACCACAAATGTCGTGCATCTAAATGAATCACACTCAAGCTAGCAAGAAGATAACTTGAAGGAGGAGAGGGGATGTATGAATTTAGGATCTTCCCTTGGAATAATGAGTGGAAAAAATTCTAAAGGCTAGGGTCCTTTATATAGTTGAGGAATCTTGAGGCCAAAACTAGGGTTTAAGGGATAAGCCATAGATTGAATTACTTGGTGACCAAGCAGCCCAATCTCCTTATCCAAGGAGCCTTGGACGAAATCTTCAAGGCTTGCCCTAGAGGATTTTCATCCACCTCATCACATGAGGTTCTAGACCATTCCTTCTTCAACTTTCAATAAATAACCAAATAGTCTATGTACTTTTAATTAATCCTAAAATTAATTCCAATTAATTTCTTTTTAATTATTAATTAAATAATACTTTTTCTAATTAATATATTATTTTCATAATATATTAATCTCTCTCTAAAACTCATCATGTCCAATTGCTAGGTTTTAGGGCAACCCAAAAGGACTAGCTACTATCAATTCAAGTATATGATGGCTTATAGGGGTTACAACACAATGCACTAAGCGAAAAATTATTCAAACAATTCAAACAAATTAGGGCACATGCAACATAATTGGATCTATGTCTTTCAAGTAAAGCAACATACTATGAACCCTAGGTTATAAAACTTTTCTATGATCTAATTAACTTATAAGAACAAGAAAAACTAATCTTTAAGATTGTTGTAGTAAACAATCTTGAATTCCTCCTTGAAAACCTTTGGTAGCAAGCGCCACAAGTGTCGCGCCTCTAATGGTTTACAAAAAAAACCCTAACAAACAAGGAAAACTATATATATAGAGAGAGATAGAGAGAGGGAGGGGGCTAATATTTCGTCCAAGGCACTTAAAAGGAAGGCTTGGACGAAATTTAACCCGAAGGAGGGTTTATATAGGTGTTAGGAAGATGTTGGATAAGGCATGTATCTCCAAGATAACCCTAATCCCTTAACTTCCTCCCTAAGGCATCCACGACACCCTTAGAGCCCAAGGAAACCCTAGAGACACCCTATATTTCGTTCCCCCTCTTTTGAGAGGTTCTAGAATTGCCCAATGTTCAACTATTGAACATTGTCACCTTCAGTCCCTACACTTTTAATTAATTCCTTTAACCCCAAAATTAATTTCCAAATTAATTTCTGATTAAATATTAATTAAACAATATGATTTATACTTCATATATTATTTCCATAATACATTAATAATTCATTTATTTTGATTTCTAATTAATTTATTAACCATGTAATAAATTAATAAATCATTCTTCTCTCTCTAAAAGTTATCATATTCAATTTCCAAGTTTGAAGGCAACCCAAAATGATTGTGCTACTATCAATTCAAGTTTATACCAATTATAGTTATGGGCTTAGACACCTAATCTAACAGTATCCCACTTTGATAAGTCTAATAACTATAATTGCCAGTATAACTACCAAATTGACTAGGAAATTATAACTACCAAAAGCCGCTGTCGAACTCTTACCTAGTTAGTGATGTGTCCTTAGATAAGTGATCACATATTACTCCGTTCTACAAGATATCGTATCGACATGAGACATGGATTATAATCATTCTCTATGTCCAAGATTTGTTTCCCGATTTCTAATTTATGACGACTGAAATCAGACTACTAATTGAACACCTCAATTCAGTCAGGCTTGGACAAGCGCTTTAGATGTCATCATCAAATCATCGAGGGGCCCACAGATATCGCTTTCCCGTTAGGTAAAAAGGAACGAATAAACTTCGACTTATATGCGTGTACTATTTACTTATCAAATCACACACAACAATACGTTTTATAACATCAAGTTACTGACGCGTTTACGTATTATCAATGCACAACCAACTTGTAAACAACAACTCATATATCTCTATTTCAAGAATATAAGATATTATTGTCTCAAAATTACTCGTGATAAAATCCATGAAGTAATTCTCTGAGCGTAGGTTTATCCAATACTTAAAATCACCATTTCAAAAGTACTCATGCACAATGCATCAAAACCATTGCTATTTATAATCTCCATAGACAATCTACAATTCAATTCATGATAGTCTTAATTCGCTACTTACTTCCAAAAGTATGATCGAATGTGGATGTTCGAATAATCCAATTATTCGGGAAGTAAAACATGTGAAGTGAAACACAATAATAACCTAATTAAATAGGGTCTCAAAGCTATTGAATATAAATAAAACTCTTATTATTTAATCACCATATTAATTAGACTTTATTAATTGTATAATGTTTTGATTAATCAACTAGATACTTGAATTAAACATTAGTCATTCCATGTTCTAAACATGCATACTATGTCTCTCTATGGTCCTTCCTTTGTGAATAGATCGATTGGACATTACTCTAATGATTCTTATTTCACAATTCCTGATTCTAGTCATTACTAGAATACATTAGTGTTCAAACTTTCATGCAATGATCTTTTGTAATGTCGAGGCTTCAAAGTCACAAAGACTTTGCCAACGATATTACAAAACATTCCATTGAAACTTTGTTACTGAAAACAATTTCATGGTAATGAAATCTCAAATTCAAGATAACTCCTTGAACACTTTCCTTGCATTAAGGTTCCTAACTCACATGTAGATTTTAATCATCAACTCCCATTATAGAAACATTTCCATATTCCCATATGACTATCAATTCCGAACAAGAGTCACCTCCACTCAGAATTACATCGATATGGTCCATCCAAATGCTACTATACTTGCAACTGTCCACAAGCAGCCAATATTTTGGTAAACCTCAGACTGTTCTTGACAGTTGTTTAACAACTTTAGTCACATCCTGTTCTAGTCCTTTTTCCCTCTCAATGCCCAAGGCATTTGGAAAAATCAGAACAAGTGAATATTATAGCATATGTAATTGATCCGTTATCCGAAGCATATAGAAGTCGATCCATTATGTCTTACATAAAGACCTGATACATGCTCAGTCTCTTGCTATAATATTTCCATATATCGAATTTCCTATGTTGAATCATTTCAACACGATATTCATATATGTACATGACTAAGTTCTATTAAATCCTTCAATCTAAACTTTAAGATTTGAAATGAAGTATAAGTTCCTTCTCCCCTATAGCGAAACAATTCCCAAACTTTACAACTTGCAAATTTGTAAACTTTGTTTCCTACAAATAGTATTACTAACTTGCAACACTTAGCATAACAATTATGCTCCGACTGCAACAATTATGCTCTTGCTATCATAACAATTACGCTCCCACTTGCTTTGACATGTACCCATAAATCAATTGGACTTCTAAAAATCAATACTATTGACTTTCTTACTAAAGTGCAGATTTCTGATACGTGATGCTTTGATAAGTCTTCATCTAGATTTCTCAAGCTCATACACCTTCATTAGATAGCATATGTTTGTGTTTAAACCCTTTCAGAACTTACAGTTATATGTCCTGAACGTTCAAACAGTTCCTTGCCATTTCTCACAATTCGAACTATGAAAAGGGATGTCGTAATCATATGCGAATTTGAGAACACAATTATCACAACTGCTAACCATAATGATATTAATCAGATTTAAAATCTACTAGCGAAAGTGTTTCCTCATAATAATTTTCATGAATTAGAGTGAAACCTTTTGCCACCTAGATTTTATGGTGTTTGTGTTCCCATCCATGTGAATCTTTCATTTCCAACCTACAATCATAAGATAAGGTTGAGGACAAAACCAAAATCAAATTTAGTTTTACTTTCATGGATTGAACTTTGCTTATTCTTTATTTCTTTCCTTCTGGTAGCACAAGGGCCTACCAGTGCTTCCAAGTTGTTAAGAAGCTCACTCATATTGATCAATGTACTTTCATTGACCAACGTGCTCTGCCTTTTGCAGTCAAATGAGAGCCATAGAACTCATAAGTTTTACCAACTCAACTGAAAGGTGCATAGAAACAAGAATGTGTCAACACGATAGGTTATTAACCACAAGTACTGTGCTAGTGATTACTAAAAGGTTTATTCTTGATTGACTCCTAAAACCTTTTCAAGATCAATAAGACTCCTACTGACTTCTTGACATATAAGTTTTTCTGTTAAGGAACATTCCTCGACAAACAAAAACAAATATTCAAAAGTTAGTGTGGATTCTTGTCAAGAAAACACTTTATTGAATTGATCTTAGTTCATCCTCTGTTTTTAAATCTAAAACATCACAACTACCAATTCCAAATGTGCCAGAGTAAGAAAACATTATTACTCCATATTTTACGAGGTGTTATAAACATACTTAGTATAGAATAAGCTTCAAGATACGATTCGTAGTCACCAGAGTGTGACTCTAAAACTTGATTGGAAATGAAGTATGACTCATCTCTTGATTAAACCATCTCACCAATATCTGATTCCTCTTCTTAGTCAAAACAATTTCACTAAGATGTTCTTCGAGGATCAATTGTTACATGGTTCCATAATCATTAAACTGATCACAAAACACGATACTAAAGTACTCTCCTTTCCTTTCACATTGGAGAAAATTTTATCTTTCTGCCTAATAGATTCTTCATATTTGTTATGCCACTCATTGAAACTTTTTCAAAGTATCAGAATTATGCTCAATCTTATAAACACAATTATGTTTACTGAAACATCGGTAAACCATAACGAATAGAGTTATCGTCCTTTGTGGTGGATCCCAAGAGTCCATATCAATATGTACTAGATCCAATATTCCTTCACTTGACCCACATAAGCATGTGATCAACGAACTAGTCTTAATCTTCCAACGATTAAGATTCTCATACATCACACAATTCGAATTGTATGACTCCAAGTTTTTATCCAAATGAAACTTGGGCGATGAGAATTTCTTTTCACTTGGTTAATTATGACATTTACTACAAACGATATAACTAAGAATCAAATCCACATTTTGCATTGCTAATAATAGAAAGGTAACCACCAATTTTCATAAATGCCATTGCAAGGAAATATAACCAACTATATAACCAAAATTTCACTTTTATTGATAATAAACAAAAATTTGCAACTTGTCCTTACAATGCAATATATATATATATATATATATATATATATATATATATATATATATATATATATAGATATATATATATATATATATATATATATATATATATATATATATATATACATACATACAAATATAAACAATGTTTCTAGATATTTCCTAAGCAATCTATTAAGTTATCATAACTCCCAAGTAGTAGCTTTCAAAATCTGATCATCGAGCCATGCGGCCGAAATCCATATCTCACGATCAGATTCAACTTACTCTTCTTAAGATTCCTTCTTTCTCTTAGATCCTACAAAACATCAAAATGTGATCATAACATCATGTATTAAGAATCTATGAATAGGAACTTATTAAAATAATGGAGTTAGATAATGGATGTACCTGAAGTGGAGTCATACAACTTCACTTTACCATCTCCAAGATCTTTCAGGTAGTCAGGGTAGCTTCATAACCAATGCACCTTCAATTGGCAATATAAACATATGGACCTTTCAGGAATAGCACATGAGACTATCTCAGAATTAGCCCTTCTCTTTACCATATGGTCAAACGGTTTGACCTTGGCCGATCCCTTTCAATTGGGAATAGTAACCTTTTCTGGACTACCAATGTTGCTTGAATTGGCAATAGAAACATATTTGCTTGACTTGTGCTCTTAAGCATTTCTGCTTCAGCAGAAATCAACATATATGTTAGATCAATTAAGGTCACGTCGTGATCCCTCATATAGTAGTCTTTGATGAACTGACTATATGACTCAGGAAGCGAAAGAAGAACCAAGTCAATGGCCATCTCCCTTGGGAAAACGACACCCAACATCCCCAATATGTCAATATGCGACTTCATTTTCAGAACATGCGCAGACACAGACTTCCCATCTTGATGTTTACACGCCAACAGGGCTTGAGTGACTTCGTACTTTTCAACTTGAAGAAGACATGACTTAGAGAGAGTCATTAGAGGAGGAGGAGGAAGTGTTGGACAAGCATGATTTCCAGTTCCACCATTGCTTGAAGAAGGGAACATTCTTTCACCTTGATCAACATGTGGAAGATAATCTTCAGAAGGAAAACCATTTCTAGAAAGGCGAGGAGAACCATTGTTGTCTGAACTTGACATCTATATTAGGAGAAACGAGAATTCAAGTTAGTTGATTTTAGTCCTTAATTATTAACCCAAAAAATTAAATTAAGGCTAGGATCCATATTTTTGATTCGAACTTTGAAGAGGGACGTCGTAATCAAATTCGAAGCTATTTTAGATAGGTAAGGCTTTTACCAATTTCAATCTAATTGAAACTCCTAGATCTTTGAGATTTATTGAACTATTCAATGTCATGTTTAATCTCGATCATGCTCTCACTTTGTGACTGGGATGTCGAGGATCACAAACGAGATGTGAACAACCATGCAAATTAGCTTGGTACTCTCAATGTCATTTATCATCTAATTAATGTGCCGGTTAGCCACACACGCTCCATTAATCAATGATAATTTACAAGACACCCATTGCCAACGATATTAGTCCATATTAGTATGTCGGTTAACCACACATGCTCCACTAACGACTAATAAGGTGCAATGTGCAATTTCATGGGTTAGCATCAAATTCATATTTTTCCTAAAGTAACTAAGAGTGAGATTTTAGAAAATAGTTTAGTTACTTTATATCGCATTATACTTATTAATGAGATTTAATTTGTCCTATCGAACCCATTTGGCTAACGAACCTCGACCATACAAGAGAGCGGTGGGTAAGAATGGATACTCAATGACGGTCATTTTATAGGCCGCTTCCTTAAACTCCCCTTATAGTATGGCTTCGTGAATGAGCCGTACTAGCGGTTCGACTGACTTTTGTTATACATATAATATATATTAAACTCTTAATAATATATATAGTATAAGGTGAATTTTAAACATTTTAAAATTTCAAGGGTTTAATCTTTTAATAAATTAAACCTTTAATTTAATTAATTTTAAACCATATATGGATTTATTAGTTATCCTTTAATTAATCAATTAATTAAATTATTAATAACATCCATAAGGATGTATTTTAAACTTTTCAAAATACCATCTATTATTTGACATTAATTATTGAGTTCAATTAATATGCAAATTAATTATTTAAACACAAAAAAATTAATCATATTAATCACTAAACAATTAATCAAGCCAAATAATTATCTGCTAACTTCTAGGCTTTTAACTTATCATGCAAGATACACCAAAATCGGATTTGGAGGATAATTATAGCAAACAATCATCAAATAAAAGCAGATTAGGCAGAAAAAACACAAAATCCCGGATCAGGCCTGAGCTCACGACGTGAGCTGCGACAATTGCAAAAAACAGGTTTCTTTGATTTGTAAAATCAATTCACCCATGTGCAAATCAATGAAAGACAACAAATGACTCTGATACCACTGATGGGTTATAGGGGTTACAACACAATGCACTAAGCGGAAAATTATTCAAACAATTCAAATAAATTAGGGCACATGCAACCTAATTGGATCTATGTCTTTCAAGTAAAGCAACATACTATGAACCCTAGGTTATAAAACTGTTCTATGATCTAATTAACATATAAGAACAAGAAAAACTAACCTTTAAGATTGTTGTAGTAAACAATCTTGAATTCCTCTTTGAAAACCTTTGGTAGCAAGCGCCACAAGTGGCGCGCCTCTAATGGTTCACAAACAAACCCTAGCAACCAAGGAAAACTATAGAGAGAGAGAGGGAGGGGGCCAAGATTTCGTCCAAGGAACTTAGAAGGAAGGCTTGTCCGAAATTTAACCCTAAGGAGGGTTTATATAGGTGTTAGGAAGATGTTGGATAAGGCAGATATCTCCAAGATAACCCTAATCTCTTAACTTCCTCCGTAAGGCATCCAAGGCACCCTTAGAGCCCAAGGAAACCCTAGAGACACTTTAGATTTTGTTCCCCCTCTTTAGGGAGGTTGTAGAATTGCCCAATGTTCAACTATTGAATATTGTCACCTTCAGTCCCTACACTTTTAATTAATTCCTTTAACCCCAAAATTAAGTCCAAATTAATTTTTGATTAAATATTAATTAAACAATATGATTTATAATTAATATATTATTTCCATAATACATTAATAAATCATTTATTTTGATTTCTAATTAATTTATTAACCAAGTAATAAATTAATAAATGATTCTTCTCTCTCTAAAAGTTATCATATTCAATTGTCAGGTTTGAAGGCAACCCAAAAGGACTATGCTACTATCAATTCAAGTTTATACCAATTATAGTTATGGGCTTAGACACCTAATCCAACAGTATATAACAATTTTAGTTATGGGCTTAGACACCTAATCCAACACTAGTGACATAAGAATGTGTCAGAATATGTTGGATTGCGCGTATGTATGGAATGATCCTTTAAGGGGAGTCTAGTAAATTTGACATGTGTTTGGTAAAGCACATGGTTGTTGTTAGAGCTCTCGATAAAGATGCGAGAATCCTATTAGAATCTAGAAACATGTTTTATGTGCTCTCTTTAACACATACATATTTTTGAAATTGCTTTATCGTTGTCTTGTGTAGTGAGTTGGAAACTACGAGGCAATTCTTGGGATGAGTATGAATAGGTGTGAAAGGTAGTATAGGCCTGTACAACTAGAAGCATAGGAGTTGTACTTGGATCAGGAAGAGTCACAAAGTTACTAAGGCACTGGTAGTTGAGTTTATTTTGTCTATTTTTCTTATTACATGTGGTATGGTAATGTCTAGAAGAGAGGTTCTAGTTCAGGCCCGAGTGGCCATGAAGATTCGAGTCTGAGTAATATAGATTTACGTAAATGAGTTATTGGTTCTGAGAACCTTGTTTGATGTAGTAATCGACTTTGTTCATGAATCTTAAAGAAGGTGGTGAACGAGATGATCAATTAAAGAATTGCAGCCTTCATTAAGGTTGAGCAGCCAGTAAATACAAATTATACTTATTGTGATGTTATGGTACGCCAATCTTATATTTTCAAAGGACCAGATTATTAGCACAAGATAGAAGGTGACTTTCGTGCTAGTGTTTGTCTCGTGCAGACAAGAGTCTAGTCCATTATGTATCTATTTTTTTGTGTAATGGAAGGTCATTAGAGTGTGAGCATTCAGCCTGTTGTTGTAGCCGAAGTAAAGACCTTATCTTGGGTTGATTTTACAACTCAGTTTAGGAAGGTGCAGCAGTCTCCGACAAAAGTTGAGTTTGTAACTCAGGAGTCAGGAGTCAGGATTGAAGGTCCATCAGAGGGTGAAATAACAAGTGAGGATTCAACCAACATCATCAACAAATAGGTTTAAACATATTGATTCTCTCTCAGGATATTAGTAGAGATGTAGTCGTTATAGATATAGAGGTGCATGCAAGTGTCTTTTATGCTTTTTCACCCAAATGCTTCAGAGATGGTCGGAAGAATCAATACCATAAGTTCAATTAGAGCACAACAAGATTAATCGTCCTAAAGAAGAGGGAAGGATAATATTGAGTTTAGCAACCATCGTTGTTGCTAGTATTTTTATTATGTTGGCAATGTCGTCCTATACCATTTTTATACGCATATGTTGGTAGGCGACTTTATATCGTCATGATCTTGATCAGATTGTGGTGATGCTATTCGATAACATCACTTGGTGTAGGCACAAGTGGTGTTGCTTCTTTAGGTATGTTAAAGCCATTGATATGACGATCAAGAGTTTCTTACAAGAAGATAGTGACAACAAGTCACATAGGCAGAACTAGCTTGAGCTTTGATCAGTTGTGAATAGCAAAATGTGAGGGTTCAGACCCAAGTAAGGGACAACCAACCCTTAAGACAAATGTTCGAAAGCCAACTCGACTTTGGATTCGACGTCAAAGTCCAGGAGAGTTGCAGCGCAAGAAGCTAAGATGAGTTATTATCTTCGGTTTTTGTTATGTAGATGTTCGAATGGGTGTTTCGGTTGACAAGAGAGAACATGTAACGTCAAATTCCAGGAGAGTTGCAGCGCAAGAAGCTAGGAGGCCGACCAGGCTAGATGCACGGTGTGGACCTGGTCTGTGCGAGACCCCTAGGGTCGTTTTCAGCACTATAAATAACCTTTAGTTCCTTCATTCTCTCCCACCATTCTAATACCTCTCTCTTGACTTTCTACTATTTTTCTCTGAAAAATCCTTAGTATCTAGGGTATTTTGGCTAGCTCAAAGGTCCCTAGGAGACCGAAAACTAGTAGCTATCAGGCAGGAGTTCTACTAGTGCAAATTTCTAGACTTTTGTTAGAAAAATCTTTGTAAGTTAAGGTACACTTGTATTTGCTTTCAATGTAACTTATATTTATATTCATAGTCGTTATTATACATCTATAAATAAGATTTATCAGTTCTTCCAATTCATTATATTGATTGATCTACTTATGGGAGTGATGTCTAGGCTGGATTTAGTGAGGTGTTTAAAGTGGTTTTTCAAAACAGTATACTCTGTATACCAAACGGACCCTTCCTCCGATATGATCCTGCCTGGTTATTCCTTATTTGATAGATCTTGATGTAGACATTGAGATTATTAATGAATCTAGACAATCATTAGTCACTAGAAATATAAGACTAAAACTTATTGATATGAACCTAGGTCACATCGAAAGAAAAGCTAAGTACTAAAGCGAAGCGGTGCCCGACTTCTCTGTCACCCACTTTAACAGGTGAGTGCATAGTTACTTTAATCTTACACATATACATGAAGTATTTAAATAATTGAATGATATATGTGCTTATGTGCAAAGATGTTATGTGTTAGATGAAATATTATAAAGATAAATTTTATATGATTTATTCTCGTATATGTATTTTCATTAATATAATACATCGGGTAATGAAGGTTAATGAGAGATTAGAATGATAAGATGCCATAGTATGATGAGAGATGAAACTGATAAGATGCCATTGTAGGAAGAATGATGAAAATGACAATAGGATGTTACGACTTTAATAGTACTTGTTTACTAACAATGTAGAAATGGTACTAGCATACTAACGATGTAGAAATGGTAATAGCGAACTAATGATGTAGGAATGATAATAATGTGTTAACGATGTAGTCATCTAACATAATATAGGTGATGATCAGCAGACTATTCAAGACACTCCCGTGAAACACAAGAAGGTTTATAACCTGTAGGTGATGGACTTTGTGTCGATTCGATATACTCTAGTTCCTACTGACACGTATTACGGAGAATATCACAACTAATAGTTTGGCTAGGAAATTATGTCTATATGTAATCAATTCATGATGTATCTTGTAACTTCAAGTTTAAAGATATACATGTTATTCATTTCAAAAACAACTATTCAAATCAAAACTCACTCATGAAGCCCAACACCTAAATCCTATACATTCATACATTCTACTTGGGATTGTAACCCTAATTTCCCGGTTCAAACAATTATTGGGCCATGAATCATTTATTGGGCCTAATGGGCCAATAAACTCTCAATTGAATTATTTTGGGCTAAGAATCCTCATTTGGGGCCTAAATGGACCCGCATTCATTAAACCATAACATTTTGGGCTATAAGACTTTTTATGGGCCTTATTGGACCTAAAATGCCTCACCTTGCTTTCATGGGCCTTATTGAGTCATGAGCAATTTCCTTGAACCTCAATGGGCCGAAAACCCATTCTTTTTGTCATGTTGGGTCGTAAACACACATGTGGGCCCAATGGGCCGAAAAATTACTTATTGGCCATACATTTACGGTTGTTGTTCCATTCTAACCCAACATTCAAATTCTTTTCCCTTCCATCTCTAATTCTCGGTTTTACAAAAAAAAGAAACATGGATTATTTGAATTAGTGACACCTCAATATTACATAATGTATATCCATGCACAAAACACAACATTTATCTATGCAATCTCATGTTTCCATGCCACATCTTGTCTCATCTCTCTCTTCTTCTTAACTTCGCCCGAGAACACCCTAGCCAACCTCACTTCACTCATTTTTCAAACACAAAAATCCTATCTAACTCTCAAGAAACCTCCCTTTTTCCTCCAAGAAAATCGTATGTGCTTATGTGTGAGTCCAAGGATACTCCATCAAGATTCATCCATTTTTGGTAAGCCACTTCCACTCAAAGAGTTTAACTTCATGTTTATGTTAAACTTAGTACTCATTAACTCTTCAAATCGTGATTTATGCATCTTAAATCCCCTAGAATTCGAAGAACGCATCAAGGAAGTAAGCTAGGCCGAAAACAACATCATCTCCTCATATCTCTTCATCAAAAACCGATCCAAACCCCTATTTTCGATTTTTACTATGTTTTAGGGGAGGATACAAGTTGCTTTGTGTTAGATCTATGTGTTTATGCATGTTTATGTGTGTTTTCCATGTTATATGTTGTGATTATATGCTAAAACTTCACAAACCTCGAAAACTCTACCAAAACATGGTGATGTTTGTAAACTAACACTCAATATACAACTTACTATGAAGTGAAAGGAGTAAAAGAGTTGTGGAACACTAGAAAACTAAACAGAAACTGTTTAAGGGGCTATTTTTGGACAAATAAACAAAAAGGTGAAGTCTTTAGGACATTCACGTTTTTTCAAGGACTAAAAGGGTCATTTTTATATAAAAATGGGTTTTAAAGATATTTATGGTTTTAAAAGGGCCAAAAGTGTTAATATTTACAAAATGGGCTTAAAGATGGGCCTTCACGGTTTCATGGGCTTAAATTGTAAATTTTTGACTCTTGTGGATTAAATTGTCATTTTAAACAAATTTGATCCAAAAATGTAAATTTCGGTTAAAAAGGGGCTGAAAATGTCGATCTTTCAAATTTGGGTCGAAAAGGTAAATTTCTATACCTTTGGGCCATAAATGTTAAGTTTCATCGAATTGGGCCAAAAATGTAATTTTAACAAAGTGGGCTAAACATGTTATTTTATTTAAAGTAAGCCCCTTAAATGTAAACTTTTGGTCTTAATGGACCTAAAGTGTCATTTTTACCAAAAATGGGCCTAAACTATAAATTTTCGGCTTAATGGGCCAAAAATGCCATCATTACAAAAAGTGGGCATTTTATGTCGTTTTGGTAAATAATTGAGCTAAAACAACACACGTAATAACAAAAAGGACTAAATACGTCATTTTCACTTTAATTGGGCCTGAAATATACATTACATGTTTATTGGGCCTTAGTGGTCAATTTACATGCTTATTGGGTCTGGAATACACATTACATGTTTATTGGGCCTTAGTGGTCCATTTACATGCTTATTGGTCCTTGTAAACCTAAAACATACACGTAAACATTATTTACTGCATTACATAGTGTGATACAATATTCACGCAAACATAGTTAACGTTCTTGTGAGACATGTTCTTTCATTCGTACCTAACTAGTGTACAACCTTTAGTCCTGTAGTTATAACCAGAGTCTACTGGAGGGAGAGCGAGAGTTTGTGTATAGATCTATACGGGGTTGACATCCCCGCACCTGAGCTGTTCGCTACAGCTAGACTAGGCCAGTCTAGGGTGACAAATGTCTTACCTTAAACAAGTCGATGCCTGAAAAACGTCATGACAGGAAATTCCGTCATATCAAGCATGGTTATAACGACTCACATAGAAATTAACTCCACTGGAAAATTTACGGAATACATACACAATTATACAGTTGCGATACTATACAAACACCATTCTACGGTCTTTGGGTTTTAAGACCACAATACTTTTACAGACAGAAAATATCGGATTTTCTGGGAAAACTTACAATTACACATTACCTTCTACTTACAACAGAAAACATGAGAATTCTGGAATGCACTCTTTATACATTTTCTAAACGGAACCACATATGCTTTAATACAAGATTTGATACAAAGCGTTCAAACCATTTAATTCTTTTTACAGAAAATATCGGATTTTCTGGTGTTTACAAAATGATACAAACTTTTCATACAAATATGCTTATGAACTCACCAACATTATATATGTTGAGCATTTTCAAAATAACTTGTATTGTCAGGAAATCGTTAAGCAGGTTGGCCTTCAAGAACTCATGGATTTTGATGTATTTTTGCTATCGTCGTACACTTATATTTTGGGAATGTAATATTGTAAACCAAAACACTGATGTAAACAATGATGGTTGTATTTGTGATGATGATGTTCTCGTGATTCAATTATATACACTGTGATTATATTACAATATGAAGTCACCCTAACCCCCGGACGTTTCCGCCGTTTTCTTCGGTTCAGGGGTGTGACAGATTGGTATCAGAGCAATGTTTATAGTGAATTGACATATCTAATTATACAAGATATGCAACTATAAATACATTGGGACGAAAATATTATGAACAAAAATAAAATACATACCTATGTGTGCATTATTACAATAACGATAAAAGTTTATAGAGGAATTGAACATCGTGGTTAAACCCGAGCAGTTATGTAGTCGTATTGGCGATAAGTATAGTCTGATCAACTATATTTATTCAAAATATGACCAACATGTGTTTGGGAGTGATCATGATGGACAATGAATTTAGAAACTTACCAACCTCGTATCCAAAAAGTTTTAAGGAACTCAAACATAAACAATAAAAATACTATAGGAGTATTTTCGAATGCTATCTACACACACTCCCCTTACACGCTTCTCACACCTCCATTTCTCGCGCATACATCATGGCTGAATTCCAGCAAGGTGACCTTTACTATCAGGCCCTGGTGGCCCATGGTTGGATCGAGGACGAACCTGAAATGGTTCAGGAGGCAGGTCCAGGGATAGAACCTGAGGAGTATCTAGAAACAGACTATGAGGACGAGGGATCCGATGCGGAGACTGAAGAGGTAGCAGGTGTTGGGGAAGTCCCTAGTGAATCCCACCGTTTAGGGATGATACCAGATTCACACATAGCACGGGAGGACCCCACAGATCGGACGCGCTCCTTGGAGGAGGAAGTTGCCATTCTCAGGCAACAACGTTTTGCAGCGGAGGCAAGAGCAGTTCGGGCGGAGCAAGAGAGAGACGAAATCACTCGGGCGATGAGTGAGTCAGCTGATCGTTTAGTGCGTTATTTCGGCATCTGACACTTCTCGTCGCGACTAGGATCTGCTCCGCCTCTCATCACCATTGTTATGATTCTCTTTTATGTACTATTGTATGTACGACTGGATTTATGTTTAAGTGACTACATTAACCATAAAGCCGTTATGCTGCCGGATCATGTTTTCTCTATGTACTGTATGCCTTTTTTTTAAGGGCAAATTTTCATGCTCTGTACTACGAATATTATATCATTAATGAAGCAGTTATGTTTTATTTGTGATGTTGTAATCTACTATGTGTTCTATTTTTCTTATTTCATGATATTGCATGAATTCACTTATATGCACAACCGAACCATTGAAAACATTAGATACCAAAGGAACACGAACCCACAAACCACTATGTACTCACCATCTTTTTGTTCCATGACAGAAGATGCCTTGAAGATACATTCGTAGGAACAACAACACGGCACCACAACCACCTCCTCTGGCAGAGATGAACTCTGCTACCTTCCAAGCAGCAGTCTCGGCTATAGTCACAGCAGCCCTGGCACACATTCAAACTGGGAACAATGGTGGCGGTAACGGTCACGGAACTGGAAACTCGAATCAAGGAATGAACCAAGGTCCTACCAAGGTCTGTACCTACAAAGACTTCTCAAGCGCCAAACCTCGAATGTTCAATGGGACTGGAGGCGTAATAACTTTAAAGCGATGGATGGGAAAGATCGAGTCAGTTTTTGAGATTTGCAGATGTCCTAAAGAATGCAAGGTGAAATTTGCAGCTTGCACGTTTGTCGACCAAGCACTCTTGTGGTGGAATGGTCATGTCGAGGCTATGACACTCCCAGTGGAAAATGCTATGCCATGGGGGGAGCTCAAGGAAATGTTGATGGCAGAGTACTGACCCCGTGGGGAAGTATATAAACTAGAGCAGGAGCTATGGAACCTTACAGTACAAAACTCAGACATCGATGCGTACATCTTGAGATTCAGTGAGTTGGCACTTCTATGCCCGAGTATGATCACCTCAGAAGGAAAGAAGATTGGGCGATTCATTTGGGGACTAACTTCTCTAATCCAAGGAAATGTAATAGCAGCAAACCCTGAGACTTTTGACAGTTCGAAAAGGCTGGCTAAGAAGCTCTACGACCATGGCAACAAGAAAGGAACCAAAACCGCGAAAACTGAGACCAAGAAGGAAGGGGATAACAAGAAAAACAAGGACAACAAACGAAAGGGGCGAAAAAACCAGGGATACTCCAAAACGCAACAAACTGTAGCAGTCCACGCTACTACAGCTCAAGTTGCGTCAGCGCCAGCTGCTCCAGCCTCAACTGCGCAAACAACTACCAAGCCATACTCAGGAACCCTACCAAAGTGTAACAAATACAACTACCACCACAATGGCGAGTGCAAAGACCTGCAGTGTACCAATTGAAACCGCAAGGGGAACACCGCCTGGTACTGCAGATCTCAACCCCAGCAGAACCAACAGCCAAACAACAACAACAACAACAACAACAACTATAATGCTGGGGCCAGTCATACTTGTTATGGGTGTGGATGAACTGGCCATTTTAGACGAAATTGCCCCAAAGCCAACAACCAAGGAGCAGGAGGATCAGGCAGGTGTTGGATTAGTGTCTAAGCCCATACCTATAATTGGTATATACTTGACCCGACCCGGCATGGTCCATTTGGGTTGCATGGCATCGGGACATTTGGATAGACCTTTTGTGAGAAGAGGATATTTGTGACATATTAATATATTATAAGTTCTAATATATTAATATGAAATCATATTATTTAATTAGTATTTATCAAGAATTAATTTGGAATTAATTTAGTGATCAAAAGACACTAATTAAATATATGGGGATTGATTGTGTAAATCATTCATTCTTATATATGTGGGCTTATGATCCATGATTCCTTATGTTGGGTTTAACCCATGTGGTGACCCATGGATACTCCATGGAGGTTAAAACCCATGGAGCATAAGGAATGGGTAAAGTCATGGGTTACATGGTGTAACCCTAATGTGCACACTATATAAAGACCCCATTGGTTGGTGAAATCGGTACTAGTGAATACACAAGAGGGCAAGCCAATTTCTAGAGTGAAGTATCTCTTCTCATGGTTATTCCAAGTTGTTTTGATGTTGTGTGAACCATTTGAGGTGTCACCCTTGGGGCACTAGGCTCTTGAGCTCCATGGAATCAAGCTACAACAAAGAGGTATGTAATTCTACTATATTTTATATTACATGTACTTTATATTATGCTAGTTAGAACAATACGTTAGAAAATTGATATTTGCATGTATAATAGAGAAAACATAGATCCAAGGTATTTAGGGTTGCATGTACACCATAGGAGTGTTAGAATGCTCAAAACCCAACAGTGGTATCAGAGCGTAGGTTTGTTTTCAAGTTATACATGCTGAAATAGCTTAAAAATCGAAAATTCTGGCTTCGTGGGCACTGGACTCGCCGAGTCCCCTGATGGACTCGCTGAGTCCATGAAGAAATTCATCCTACTCGTCGAGTAGGTTCATACACTTGACGAGTAGAACCCCTGACAACATATTTTCGACTTTTAAGGCTGGAATTGGTCTAGAATCATTACCTTAAATTGTTTTGGACTTATAAAACCTGTTTTTAATGTGGTAATGATTATGGTAAACAAATTTCATAGTTATTATCAAAGTTTCAAGATTTATATATGTTTATATGATTCTTGAAAATTGTTGATATGGATTATTCATGCTTATGAGTTTTGGTAGATCATAGGAATTATGTGCAAAATGTTTGTTAGTGTAATTCTTGATCTTAATGACATTGTATGGACTCCATAACTTGTCCTCAAGTTATGGATTACCAAGTTTTTTTATGTCACCTTGTTTTATGAGTTAATTTAGATTAATGAAAAAATTATGTGTTAGTTGTTTTCAATCCAAATTGATCTAAAAGTAGTTCATAAAATGTGTTTTTGTAACTTGTCCTCAAGTTATATGAAAAGTCACATTTATGAATCTTAAAACTCATAAAAGTGCCATAGGTTACAAAAATGAAGAGTCTTTTTCTCATAAATAGTTTTATGGACTTCATAACTTGTCCTCAAGTTATGGATGTTCAAGAGTCTTTTCATTAAAGTTTTTAAAACTTTAATTAAACTCATAAGTTATGAAAATCCAAGAGTTTTGAATAGTTTCAATACTTGCCCTCAATGTTTGGATTTTTGTAAAGTTTACCCCTTATACTTTAATTCCAAATCAAACCCTAGAATTTTAAAAGTTTAAAATTCAACCCTTATACTATTATTATATTAAAAGTTCAATTATATAGATATGTATAAGAATAAGTCAGTCGTACCGTTAGTAGGCCTCATTCACGAAGCCGGTCTATAAGGGGGGTATAAGGTTACTGCCTATAAAATGGCAGTTTAATGGGTGTCCACTCTCACCCACCGCTTCCTTGACTAGTGGAGGGTCGTTAGCCGAACGGGTAGGATAGGACTCTAATTATCCCTTTGTTAAAAGTATAATGATAAAAACTAAGTAACTAAACACTTATTAATTCCCAATCTTAGTTACTTAGGAAAATGTGAAATGGTGCTAACCCATGAAATTGCACTTTGCACCTTTGTTAAGTCGTTAGTGAACCGTGTGTGGTTAACCGGCACACTAACATGGGACTGACAATGTATGGAAAATGGTAACTTAATGTTTATCATAGATTGGTGGAGCGCGTGTGGTTAACCGGCACATCAATTAGGTGATAAAGTTAAGGGTCCCAAGTTAATTTGCATGGTTATTCACACCTTGTCTGTGATCCTCGGCATCCCAGTCACAAACTTGTGAGGGCACAATCGAGATTCAAACATGCCATTGAAAGTTCAATGTATATCAAAAGATCTAGGAGTTTCAAATCCAATTAAAACTTAATTATATTTCGTTTTCATGGTGGAAATTGGTAAATCGTCATTTACCTACCTTCAAATATTTTATAACTTGGATTACGGCATCCTTCTTCCAGTTATAAATAGGTTGTTGGGTCCTAGCCTTAATATTTCATATTGGGTGTTATATTAAGGACTTTAAATCAACTAACTTGAATTTCTCCCATTATAAATGTCTAGTTTTGACAGCTATGGTCTTCCCAAATCTTTAGGAACAAGCTTTCCTAATGAAGATGATATCCCACATGACAATTAAGGTGAAAGATTAATCCCTTTGTTGTGCATTAATAGGACTGGAATCATATTTCACTTCCTCCACCTCCTCCAATTATTCTCCTTAACCCACAAGTTCAAGACTTGAAAGTTCTAAGTCACTCAATCCCCATTGGCAAGTCGGGAGAGTCGGGTGTCAAAGTCTCGAGGTAGCTGGTTGTTGACTTGGTTCTTCAGTCACTCCCTAATGACAGATCATGACATGACCCTTAGTGATCTTACCTATTTGCTTGATGCTGCTAAATTAACAATGATTTGGAGCATTGGTAAAGCAAATTTGATTGATCTGCTTCCTAAAACTTACATGGACATTGACAATGGTAACATTAGAAGTTCAGAAAAGCTTTCTCTTCCCAATGGAAATGGATCGCCCATGGTCAAGTCGTTTGAATCAATGGTAAAGAGAAAGGCTAAGTCTGGACAATCAAGTGTACCATTTCCAAAGAGTTCATATGTTTCTTTTGCCAAAAGAAGGGGCATTGGTTGCGAAGCTGCCGAATTTACCTGAAAGTTCATAAGGATGGTAAAAGTCAAAAAGATTTGACTTTGCTTCAGGTTAAAGTCCATTATATAACTCTATGAAGCCTCTTTTGGAGATTTTTAATACATGATGTAATGTAATTACATTTTGATGTTTTGAAGAATCAAAGGAAACCTAAAGAAATAGTATGCTGATTCTGATTGCAAAGATGGATTTCGATCGCAAGGTTCGGTGATCAGAATTTTGAGCTGCAACTTAAGAGTTATGATATATTGCTTAGGAATAGACAACAACATGTTTTTTTATATGTATTTGCATTGTAAGGATAAGATTTTTCCGCAAGTTTTAAAATAAAAGAAAATGTTTTGATTTTATTTATTTTAAGTATCCTTACAATGGCATTTGTGAAAAAATTGTTGTTTATATGTTTCCATTGATAAGCAATATTGGAAAATGGATTTGATTCTTTCATTTGTGGTAGTGTCATAATTTATCAAATAAGGAAAGATTCTCATCACCCAAGTTTCAGTTGGATAGAAACTTGGAATCATGCAAGTTGTATTGTATGATGAGTGAGAATTTTCATTTTTAGGAAATTAAGACAAATTCCTTGCTCACATGTATGTGTGAGTCAAGTGAAGGACTGAAGGATTGGGTACACTAGGTTGTGCGCTGGTCAGGTCCACCACAAAGGTCGATAAGATTATTCGTCATGATTTACTAAAGTTTAGTAAATATGGTTATACATACAAGTTTAAGTGTAATTCTGAAACATTGGAAAAGTTTCAATGTATGGCAGGACGGATAAGAAGAATCAAATTAGGCAGAGAGATAAAATTTTCTCCAATCTGAAGACTTGGGAGAGTACTTGAGTATCTTGTTTTATGATTATCTTAATTGATTATAAAACCATATCACAATTGATCCTCTAAAGACACTTTAGTGCATTTGTTTGGCTAAGGAGAGGAATCATGAATTGTTGAAATGGTTAAATCCAAAGATAAATCATACTTCGTTCCAAAAATCAAGTCTTAGAGTCATACTCTAAGATTGTAACTTGAGTGACATAATCTTTAGAAAGTTTATAACACTTGTCAAATGTAGAGTAAGATGTTTCCTATTCTTCTACATTTGAAGTTGGTTAGTTGTGATGTTTTGGATAAAACAAAGACCAACTAAGACTAATTGTATGAAGTGTTTAACTTGATAAGAACCCGAACTAACTCTTGAATATTTGTTTTGTCAAGGAATGGTTCTTGACAAGAGAATCTTATATGTCAAGAGGTCAGTGGGAGTCTTAAAAGATCTCGAGAAAGTTTTAAGAACTAATCAAGAGTATTGTTAATCACTAGCCCACAACTTGAGGTTTGTAACCCATTGTGTTGACATATTTCTGTTTCTGTGCCCATTCTAGTTTAAGTTGACTATTCTTGTGAGTTCTGTAAGTTCTCAATTGTTTGCATAACAACTTGGAAGCGATGGTAGGCCCTTGTGCTGCCGGGTGGCAAGAAAAATGAGATTGGGCAAGTTCAGTCCATATGAGTTTGGATTTGTCACTAACCTTGTCTTGTGATTATGGCTATGACAAATTCACATGGATAGGAACACATACACCATAAAAATCTAAGTGTCATAAGGTTTCTCTCCGATTCATGAAAATGATGGTGAGGAAACACTTTCAGTAAGTAGATAGAAATTGTGATATTTGCATTCTCAAAGTCATTAGTGGAGCGCGTGTGGTTAACCGGCACACTAACATGGACTTGTGAGAATGGAAAAAGGTCTAAACATTATGATCATAGCATCCCTATTCATAATTGTTTAGACACACATGTGAGCTATCTAAGGAAAGGTGTATGATTTTGATAAAATATTATCAAAGCATCTCGTATCAAGAATCTGAACTTTGGTAAAGAAAGTCAATAAAGTTTTGATTTCTAGAGCTCCAGCTGATTCCTAGATACATGTCAAAGCTAGTGGGAGCATAAGTGTTATGCTAGTAAGATAATAATCATTATGCTAATGGGAGCATGATTATTATGTTGCAAGTTAGCAATGTTAATTATAGAAAACAAAAGTTTCAATTCGTTTTGAAAAGTTATTTGCTATAATTAAGGGAGAGGATTTATACTTCATTCTAATTCTACAAGGTTAGATTGAGACTTTAATCAAATTTAGTCAAGGATATATATGAATGTTATGTTGGAATTGTTCAACGTAAGAAAATTCTATGTATGTTGCATTCTCAAAATTTGATTATGATTATGACATACCTCTTCATAGTTCGAATTTTGAGAACATGGCAAATAAAAAATATTGTAGCAAGAGACTGGTCAAGTATCATGTCTTTATGTGAGACATCATGAATCATGTCCCATATGCTTCGGGTATAGGATCAATTGTATAGGCTATAATATTTATCCTTTCTAAATTTTCCAAATTCCTGGGGGCATTAAGAGGGAAAAAGAAATAGAACTGGATGTGACTAAAATAAAAAAATTTAAGCAATTGCCGAGGACAATCTAAGGTTTGCCAAAGATTGGTTGCTCAGGGACAGTTGGAAGTATAGTGTTAAACTTTGGAAAGGACCATATTGACATACTCTGAAAAGAGGCAAATCCTGTTTAAAAGTGATAGTCAAAATGGGAATATGGAAATGTTTCCATAGGTGGAAGTTATTCTTTGAATGTGTGTAAGATTAGAAAAAATTAATGTAAAGAAGGATGTTAAAAGGAATGCGCTTTGAATGTGAGACTTCGTTTCCATGGAATTGATCTTCATTGGAATACTTTGTAATGTCTGTTGCCAAGTCTTTATGACTTTTGTGCATAGTCATTACAAAAGGATCTTTGCATATAAGTTTAGAATCCAACAGATTACAGTAAATGGCAAGAGTGTGGTATTCTTACATTTATGATAAAGATTGGGATTGTGAAATGAGAATAATTGGAATCATGTTCAATTGATCTATTTCACAAAAGAAAGGACCATAGGTAAACATAGTGTGCATGCTTGGAGCATGGCATGACTATTGTTTTAATTCAAGTATAAAGTTGATAAATTCGAAACATTATACAATGAATAATGAGTAATCAATATGGTGCTTAGACAAAAGGTATATTTATTTACACTCAAAGGTGCTTGGGGACATATAGGATTAGTATTATTCTTGTGTTTCACTTTGCATGTTTTGACTTCCCGAATAACTAAGTTATTCAAACCATCCACAATCGATAATACGTTGAAAGTAGGTATTAAGGCAAGATTGTCATGAAGTTGGCTTGTAGATGTCTAAGGTGTTGGACATAGCAAAAGTTGCTACAACATTCATGAGTGCTCATAAGTTATGAGTATTGGATTCAACCCACGCTCATTTGAATCACTTCATGGATTTTATCACGAGTGAATCATGAGACGATAATATATTATATTCTTCAAACCTAGAGATATGAGTTGTTGACTATGAATTGGTTATACATTGATTGCACGAAAATGCATTCGTAACTCAATGTTATAAAACGTGCCTTTGTGTATGATTCAACAAGTAGTTAGTACAAGAATATGAGTCAAATTTTATCCATTCCTTTTACCCTTTAAGGGATAAAAGCGATATCTGTGGGCCCCTCGATGATTTAGTGATGACACCCTAACTGCTTGGCCAAGCCTGGACTGATTTAATTTGTTCAATTAGTCGGTCGTTATAAATCAGAAATCGGGAAACAACAAATAGACAAAGAGAATGATTATAATTCATGTCTCAGTCCATATGATATCTAGAATGGAGGAATATATGATCACTTATCTAATGGACGCGTCAGTGATTTGTTCAGAGTTCGACATCAGCTTTTAAGAGCTACGATTGCTGGTCAGGTTGGAGTCATACTTGCAATAATAGTTATTAGACTTACCAAGTGGGAGACTGTTGGATTAGTGTCTAAGCCCATAACTATAATTGGTATATACTTGACCCGACCCGGCATGGTCCATTTGGGTTGCATGGCATCGAGACATTTGGATAGACCTTTTGTGAGAAGAGGATATTTGTGACATATTAATATATTATAAGTTCTAATATATTAATATGAAATCATATTATTTAATTTGTATTGATCAATAATTAATTTGGAAGTAATTTAGTGATCAAAAGAGATTAATTAAATATATGGGGATTGATTGTGTAAATCATTCATTCTTATATATGTGGGCCTATGGTCCATGATTCCTTATGTTGGGTTTAACCCATGTGGTGACCCATGGATACTCCATGGAGGTTAAAACCCATGAAGCATAAGGAATGGGTAAAGTCATGGGTTACATGGTGTAACCCTAATGTGCACACTATATAAAGACCCCATTGGTTGGTGAAATCGGTACTAGTGCATACACAAGAGGGCAAGCCAATTTCTAGAGTGAAGTATCTCTTCTCATGGTTATTCCAAGTTGTTTTGATGTTGTGTGAACCATTTGAGGTGTCACCCTTGGGGCACTAGGCTCTTGAGCTCCATGGAATCAAGTTACAACAAAGAGGTATGTAATTCTACTAGATTTTATATTACATGTACTTTATATTATGCTAGTTAGAACAATACCTTGGAAAATTGATATTTGCATGTATAATAGAGAAAACATAGATCCAAGGTATTTAGGGTTGCATGTACACCATAGGAGTGTTAGAATGCTCAAAACCCAACGGCAGGGTCCTGACTTTGGGTCAAGGAAAGGCAATTCAAGACCTGACGATTGTTACTGGTACGTTTCCCCTCAACCACACTTACGTATGCATTCTATTTAATAGAGGAGCTGAGTGGAGTTTCGTAAGTAATAAATTCAAACACTTACTAAACCAACAACCCCAGAAGCTAAGCGAAGCCTTCACGGTGGAGATGGCTAATGGGAAAACCGAAACAACAAAAGATATATACATAGGGTGCACTCTCACGTTAAATAATCATTCATTGCCAATGAACTTGATGCCAGTAGATATTAGGAGCTTTGATGTGATTATAGGCATGGACTGGTTAAGCCCCCACCATGATGACATTATGTGTCATGAGAAGGTCGTTCGCCTTCACCTCCCCAATCACAAAACCCTAATAATCTACGGTGATAAACCTGGCGCCAATCTCTGTCTTATCTCGTACATCAAGGCACAAAAATGCCTGCACAAGAAAAATTATGCCTTCCTCGCTCTCGTTGTAGATAAAGCAAAATAGGAAATAAACATCAAAGATATCCCGGTGGCATGTGACTTTCCGGATGTGTTTCCTGAAGACCTTCCGGGCATACCCCCGGAAAGACAGGTTGAGTTCCGAATCGACCTAATACCGGGAGCCACATCAATTGCCAAATCGCCCTACAGGTTAGCTCCCACCGAGATGCAGTAGCTATCCAGTCAATTAAGCGAACTTCTGAGCAAGGGACATCAGACCAAGATTCTCACCCCGGGGAGCTCCGGTCTTGTTTGTCAAGAAGAAGGACAGATACATCAGAATGTGCATCGACTATCGAGAGTTGAACAAACTCACTATCAAAAATCGATACCCACTCCCTCGGATTGATGATCTATTTGACCAACTTCAAGGAGCCAGCTATTTCTTTAAAATAGATCTAAGATTCGGTTATCATCAGCTCCGAGTCCGAGAAGAGGATATTCCAAAAATTGCTTTCCGAACTCGATACGGCCATTACGAATTCGTCGTTATGCCCTTCGGTCTGACAAATGCCCCCACGGCATTTATGGACCTCATGAATCGAGTCTGCCGCCCATTTCTCGATAATTTTGTAATCGTCTTCATCGATGATATACTCATATAATCCCGAAGTAAGGAGGAGCACGGTCAGCACCTCCGTAAGATCTTGGAAACTCTAAGAGCTGAAAAGCTTTATGCAAAACTCTCCAAATGCGAATTCTGGATTCGCAGTGTAAACTTATTGGGCCACATAGTCAGTGAAGAAGGAATTCATGTGGATCCTTCCAAGATCAAGGCTATTGAAGGCAGGTCGATCCCGAAAAACCAACAGAAATCCGACAATTTTGGGGTCTCGCAGGCTACTACCGAAGGTTTATCCAGAACTTCTCCAAGATAGCCAAGCCCCTCACCACCCTAACACAAAAAGGTGTACCCTTCAACTGAACTGACAAACAAGAAGCTGCTTTCCAAACCTTGAAGCGAGCCCTCTGTAGTGCTCCAGTGCTATCCTTACCACAGGGAACCGAAGACTTCGTAGTATATTGCGACGTTTCAAATCAAGGGTTAGGCTGTGTTCTTATGCAGCGTGGAAAAGTGATAGCTTACGCGTCCAAGCAATTGAAGACACATGAAGTAAATTACATCACCCACGATCTCGAGCTGGGAGCCGTGGTCTTCTCCCTAAAGATTTGGAGGCACTACCTCTATGGTACAAAGTGCACCATCTTCACGGACCACAAAATCCTCCAGCACATTCTAAATCAACACGAGTTGAACATGAGGCAGCGAAGGTGGGTTGAGCTGCTAAATGATTGTGAATGCGAGATCAGGTACCCCCCAGGAAAGGCTAACGTGGTAGCCGATGCCCTGAGCAGGAAAGAATACTCTGGTCGTCGAGTGAAAACCTTAGCGATAACCATCCACTGTCCCTAACTTCACAAATCAAGGATGCTCAATTAGAGGCATTGAAGCCGGAAAATGCCGCAAATAAAGCACTGCTTGGAATGGATAAGAATCTGGAAGCCAAAGGAGACGGAACTTACTACTTCATGGAACGTGTCTGGATCCCAAATTTTGGAGGATTCAGGGATGTAGTTATGAACGAAGCTCACAAAACGCGATACTCCGTCCATCTACGTTCCGATAAGATGTACTAGGACATCAAACAACATTATTGGTGGCCGAACATGAAAGCATAAATTACCACTTACATGGGCAAGTGTCTCACGTGTACCAAGGTTAAAGTGGAATATCAGAAGCCCTCGGGATTGTTACAACAGCCAGTAATACCCGAGTGGAAATGGGAAAGGATTACCATGGATTTCATAACCAAATTACCTAAGACAGCAGATGGATTGGATGCTATCTGGGTGATTGTTGATAGACTAACCAAATCCGCCCATTTTCTACCAATAAAGGAGACGTAGAAAATGGAGAGATTAACACGAATCTATATAAAAGAAGTTGTGAGACTCCATGGGGTGTCGATATCTATTATCTCAGATCGAGACAGTAGATTTACTTCACGATTTTGGCAGTCGCTCCAGAAAGCTATGGGAACACAATTAGATATTAGCACTACTTATCACCCTCAAACGCTTGAGGATATGCTCCGAGCCTGTGTGATCGATTTTGGCAAATCATAGGATACCCACTTGCCCTTAATTGAGTTCTCGTACAATAACAACTATCATACGAGCATCAAGGTTGCTCTTTTTGAGGCTTTGTATGTCCGCAAATGCAGATCTACTCTCTATTGGGCTGAGGTGGGAGACACCCAGCTGGCAAGAGGGCAAGCACCAAACAGCACTCATACAGGACCCGAGATCATTCGGGAAATGACTGAGAAAATAGTTCAAATCAAGGCACGACTCTAAGCATCGCGAGACCAACAAAAGAGCTATGAAGGAAAATGGCGAAAGCCTCTGGAATTTCAAGTCGGAGATCGACTGCTCTTGAAGGTATACCCATGGAAAGGGATGATCCGTTTTGGGAAGCGAGGAAAACTAAACTCGCGATACATCGGACCATTCGAGATTCTTGCCCGGATTGGTCCGGTGGCTTATAAGATAAAACCCTCGTACCTGCGGAGCTCAGCAACGTACATCCTGTGTTCCACGTGTCGAATCTAAAAAAGTGCTTATCAGATAAAACCCTCGTCGCTCCTTTGGATAAGATCGAAGTAAACGAGAATCTCCTATTCGTTGAAGAGCAGTTGAAATAATGGACAGGGAGGTGAAGCGTACGAAACAAAGCCGCATTTCGATTGTGAAGGTTCGGTGGAACGCTAAGCGCGGACCAGAATTTACATGGGAGCACGAAGACCAAATGAAACAAAAGTACCCTCACCTTTTCTCTAATTCCCAAGAATAACTTTCAAAAGAATTTCGAGACGAAATTCCCTCTAACGGGGGGATGATGTCACAACTAGTAGTTTGGCTAGGAAATTCTGTCTATATGTAATCAATTCTTGATGTATCTTGTAACTTCCAGTTTAAAGATTTACATGTTATTCATTTCAAAAACAACTATTCAAATCAAAACTCACTCGTAAAGCCTAAAACCTAATCCTATACATTCATACACTCTACTTGGGATTATAACCCTCATTTCCCGGTTCAAACAATTATTGGTCCAGGAATCATTTATTGGGCCTAATGGGCCAATAAACTCTCAGTTGAATTATTTTAGGCTAAGAATCCTCATTTGGGGCCTAAATGGATCCGCATTTATTAAACCATAACATTTTGGGCTATAAGACTTTTTATGGGCCTTATTGGACCTAAAATGTCTCACCTTGCTTTCATGGGCCTTATTGGGCCGTGAATAATTTCCTTGAACCTCAATAGGCCGAAAACCCATTCTTTTTGTCATGTTGGCCCGTAAACACACATGTGGGCCCAATGGGCCAAAAACTTACTTATTGGGCCATATATTTACGGTTGTTGTTCCATTCTAACCTAACATTCAAATTTCTTTTCGCTTCCATCTCTAATTCTCGGTTTTACAAAAAAAACATGGATTATTTGAATTAGTGACACCTCAATATTACATAATGTATATCCATGCACAAAACACAACATTTATCTATGCAATCTCATGTTTCCATGCCACATCTTGTCTCATCTCTCTCTTCTTCTTACCTTCGGCCGAGAACACCCGAGCCAACCTCACTTCACTCATTTTTCAAACACAAAAATCCTCTCCAACTCTCAAGAAACCTCCCTTTTTCCTCCAAGAAAATCGTGTGTGCTTGTGTGTGAGTCCAAGGATACTCCATCAAGATTCATCCATTTTTGCTAAGCCACTTCCACTCAAAGAGTTTAACTTCATGTTTATGTTAAACTTAGTACTCATTAACTCTTAAAATCGTGATTTATGCATCTTAAATCCCCTAGAATTCGAAGAACTCATCAAGGAAGTAAGCTAGGCCGAAAACAACATCATCTCCTCATATCTCTTCATCAAAAACTGATCCAAACCCCAAAGTGAGTTCATACCCCCTATTTTCGGTTTTTACTATGTTTGGGGGAGGATACAAGTTGCTTTGTGTTATATCTATGTGTTTATGCATGTTTATGTGTGTTTTCCATGTTATATGTTGTGATTATATGCTAAAACTTCACAAACCTCGAAAACTCTACCAAAACATGGTGATGTTTGTAAACTAACACTCATTATACAACTTACTATGAAGTGAAAGGAGTAAAAATGTTGTGGAACACTAGAAAACTAAACAAAAACCATTTAAGGGGCCATTTTTGGACAAATAAACAAAAAGGTGAAGTCTTTAGGACATTCACGGTTTTTCAAGGACTAAAAGGGTCATTTTTATATAAAAATGGGTCTTAAAGATATTTATGGTTTTAAAAGGGGCAAAAGTGTTAATATTCACAAAATGGGCTTAAAGATGGGCCTTCACCGTTTCATGGGCTTAAATTGTAAATTTTTGACTCTTGTGGATTAAATTGTCATTTTAAATAAATTTGGGCCAAAAATGTAAATTTCGGTTAAAAAGAAGGCGAAAATTTGGGCCGAAAAGGTAAATTTATATACCTTTGGGTCGTAAATGTTAAGTTTCATCAACTTGGGCTGAAAATGTAATTTTAACAAAGTGGGCTAAAAATGTTATTTTATTTAAAGTAAGCCCCTAAATGTAAACTTTTGGTCTTAATGGACCTAAAGTGTCATTTTTACCAAAAATGGGCCTAAACTATAAATTTTCGACTTAAGACCATCTCCAACCCATCTCCATTTCCCCCCCCCCCCCCCCCATAAATGGGGTAAAAATGGAGTAAATAGTGTTTCATCTCCAACCCTACTCCATTTTCTACTACATTTTTTACTCCAAAAAGTATATTCCTAGAATATTCTATTTTTATAGCTTATATATATATTGTCAAATACACCCCTCTACTAATTAAACTCTATATTTATGATTAATTCATATAAATTAGTATATAACATGATATTATAAATATTAAATATTGCATTTAAATTATAATTAGTAGATAAAATAAATTCGAAATGTATAAAATAAAAATGAGAGGGACTAAAATTGGCAACCAAACTTCACCTCCATTTTTGGAGATATGAATAGTATTCCTCCATATATGGGGGAATACTATTCTTATCTCCAAAAATGGAGGTGAAAATGGGGTAGGGTTGGAGAAGAATGGGGGAAGAAATGGAGTTTGGGGGTGGGTTGGAGATGCCCTAATGGGCCAAAAATGTCATCATTACGAAAAGTGCGCCTTTTATGTTGTTTTGGTAAATAATTGAGCTAAAAGAACACACGTAATAACAAAAAGGACTAAATACGTCATTTTCACTTTAATTGGGCCTGGAATATACATTACATGTTTATTGGGCCTTAATGGTCCATTTACATGCTTATTGGGTCTGGAATACACATTACATGTTTATTGGGCCTTAGTGGTCCATTTACATGCTTATTAGTCCTTGTAAACCTAAAACATACACATAAACATTATTTACTGCATTACATAGTGTGATACATTATTCGCGTAAACATAGCTCAGGTGCGGGGCTGTCATGAAAGAACGTGTCTCGCGTAAACATAGTTAAGGTTCTTGTGAGACACGTTCTTTCATGACAGCCCCGCACCTGAGCTATGTTTACGCGAATAATGTATCACACTATGTAATGCAGTAAATAATGTTTATGTGTATGTTTTAGGTTTACAAGGACTAATAAGCATGTAAATGGACCACTAAGGCCCAATAAACATGTAATGTGTATTCCAGACCCAATAAGCATGTAAATGGACCATTAAGGCCCAATAAACATGTAATGTATATTCCAGGCCCAATTAAAGTGAAAATGACGTATTTAGTCCTTTTTGTTATTACGTGTGTTCTTTTAGCTCAATTATTTACCAAAACAACATAAAAGGCGCACTTTTCGTAATGATGACATTTTTGGCCCATTAGGGCATCTCCAACCCACCCCCAAACTCCATTTCTTCCCCCATTCTTCTCCAACCCTACCCCATTTTCACCTCCATTTTTGGAGATAAGAATAGTATTCCCCCATATATGGAGGAATACTATTCATATCTCCAAAAATGGAGGTGAAGTTTGGTTGCCAATTTTAGTCCCTCTCATTTTTATTTTATACATTTCGAATTTATTTTATCTACTAATTATAATTTAAATGCAATATTTAATATTTATAATATCATGTTATATACTAATTTATATGAATTAATCATAAATATAGAGTTTAATTAGTAGAGGGGTGTATTTGACAATATATATATAAGCTATAAAAATAGAATATTCTAGGAATATACTTTTTGGAGTAAAAAATGTAGTAGAAAATGGAGTAGGGTTGGAGATGAAACACTATTTACTCCATTTTTACTCCATTTATGGGGGGGGGGGGGGGGGAATGGAGATGGGTTGGAGATGGTCTTAAGTCGAAAATTTATAGTTTAGGCCCATTTTTGGTAAAAATGACACTTTAGGTCCATTAAGACCAAAAGTTTACATTTAAGGGCTTACTTTAAATAAAATAACATTTTTAGCCCACTTTGTTAAAATTACATTTTCAGCCCAAGTTGATGAAACTTAACATTTACGACCCAAAGGTATATAAATTTACCTCTTCCTGGAGGTAGAGCGAGAGTTTGTGTATAGATATATATGGGGTTGACAGCCCCGCACTTGAGCTGTTCGCTACAGCTAGACTAGGCCAGTCTAGGGTGACAAATGTCTTACCTTAAACAAGTCGACGCCTGAAAAACGTCATGACAGGCAATTCCGTCATATCAAGCATGGTTATAACGACTCACATAGAAATTAACTCCACTGTAAAATTGATGTAATACATAAACAATTATACAGTTGCGATTCTATACAAACACCATTCTCTGGTCTTTGGGTTTTAAGACCACAATACTTTTACAGGCAGAAAATATCGGATTTTCTGGGAAAACTTACAATTACATATTAACTTCTACTTACAACAGCAAACATGAGAATTTTGGAATGCACTCTTTATACATTTTCAAAACGGAAACACACATGCTTTAATACAAGATTTGATACAAAGCGTTCAAACCATTTAATTCTTTTTACAGAAAATATCGGATTTTCTGGTGTTCACAAAATGATACAAACTTTTCATAAAAATATGCTTATGAACTCACCAACATTATATATGTTGACCATTTTCAAAATAACTTGTATTCTCAGGAAATCGGTAAGCAGGTTGGCCTTCAAGAACTCATGGATTTTGATGTATGTTTGCTATCGTCGTACACTTATATTTTGGGAATGTAATATTGTAAACCAAAACACCGATGTAACAATGATGGTTGTATTTGTGATGATGATGTTGTCGTGATTCAATTATATACACTGTGATTATATTACAAGATGAAGTCACCCTAACCCCCGGACGTTTCCGCCGTTTTCTTCGGTTTGCGGGTGTGACAGAGAAATCCCTGAAACAATACTGTTAGCAACGATGACTATGATGACCCTTAGGGTAGATCCTTAAGAATAAAAATAGCAGAAAAGGGGGATGGGTAATCCGGTTAATTATTATATCACAGGTATCGATACGAAGTTAATTGATGTTTGCAAATGATGAGAGATTCGAGGAAATGCAGACCACTAGATGATGTAAGGCCAGTAATGATTATGTTTATGCTTATGTTTCTTGTATCAGTTATGACATCATAAACTTTTATAAATCAATCAAAAACATTTCTTCAGAAATACTTTTATGGGACAAATTCCGCATTTATAAATACCCTCTGTTTTAAAATAAACATAAATAAAAAAAGTCTCTTTTGACCGTGAAAATGGGGATGTAATAGAACACGACACAAAATATAGCGAGGGAACTTTGAAACCTTTACGTGTATCTATTGGTAAAGGGGATGATCTCATCTAGATCTTATCGACAAGTGTCCCAGGATTGTGTAGAATCATGATGTGTCATGGATTATAGTTGACCAAATGAGAGTATCACATGTGTAGAGAATTGGTATATAGAGAACGTTTTCATAAACTCGTTATCATGAATAACTAAAGATTTTTTATTTGAGATAATTCTCTAATTTCTTGAAAATACTTATGTTAGTGATAGTGTGAGAACAGTTATAGACTCACATAATTGAAACCCGAGAAGGACACGAAATCGTTAAGTTCGTGAACTGTCATTATATATATATATATATATATATATATATATATATATATATATATATATATATATATATATATATATATATATATATATATATGTAAGTTCAAATAAAAACAGTAAATATTGTGAGAACGTAAAAACACTATGTTTATGTTATTATTATGTAATGAATGTTGTATATGTGTATTGTTAAAGTAATTTTAATATTAATATTAACTTTTGATTAGTGATATATTCATTACAATGTTATTATTCTATTATATATATATATATATATATATATATATATATATATATATATTATATATAACAAAACCCTAACTTATTATACAAGATAGGTATGACTGTCAAAAGCAATCCCAAAAATTAAAGTCTTCAGTTATGTTAAGAAACTCTATCTTTATAAGATGGTCGTTATCACGAATAAAGGATCTGTCTTGTAGCTCTAGAGTTCTTCACTTTGTCACATCTCTTTAAGAAGAGTATTGAGCTCATCTGCATAAACACACACCGAGACCATTAGTGGCAGTGCCAAAACACACCTTGGTTTTTATCTTTTTAAAACATCAATAATATTAAGGGGTAATTACTAATCTAGCCAAATTAAGGGGGTAATTAACAATTTTTAGCCAAAAATTAGCAAATGGCCAAAAATAGCCCACGAAACCGTAAGTTTCGAAATTCGCCTACTGCTTCGCCATTTCGTCTACTGTTTCGCGTTTTGTATAATTTTTTTTTTCATTTTTGACATTCAAAACCGTAGGTTTTTTAAAACCTACGGTTTCCTCTCGAAACCTACGGTTTCCCAAACCGTAGGCTAAACCGTAGGCTACGGTTTTCGCAAAAAAAACTACGGTTTTTTTTTGGGAGGGGTTTTATCTACTATTTTGGGGGTTTTATCTACTATTTTGGCCAAAAAACTACGGTTTTAATTTTTGATTTTTGATTTTTGATTTTTAAATTTTTTTTTATTATTTTTTTTGTAATATACAGTATAAAAAAGAGTGTTTATAATATGTACAATAACTTTAACAATTATTTTCTTTAAATTTTAACAATTATTTTGTTTGAATTATTTTGTTTTAATTTTAACAGTAATCAACTCTGACGAAAAGAGTAGACTACTTTTTGGGTAAAGTTGACTACTTTGTTGCTAAATTTGACTACTTTTTTGTTAAACTTGACTACTTTTTCGTTAGAGTTGACTACTGTTTTCAACCTATCTTATATATATTAAGTATTTTATATTTTTGGAAAGTTTATTCTCTCTAGCTTCTTTATCCTCAAAATTAAGATAATGAGTTGTAACGAGTATTTTGTATTGCTCATTACGGATGGAAGATGGGAGTTTGTTAATTCCCAATTATCATATGTTTGGCCACTGGGATACAATCCGAGAATGTTTTATTTAGGTGTTGAGTTTTATGAAAACACAACGTTCACCGAATTTGTTCAGTTGGTCAAGTGCAAGATGGGTCTTCCCGAAGAATCAAAAGTTAGTTTGGCCTATCAACATCCAGAACAACTCTATTATTGTGGTATTGTTGATGATCGTGATATTAGAAAGCTAATAAAGGTAATAAATGGCGTTGGAGATAAATATGTGTCTGTGTATGTGGTGGTTGAAGAAGGCGTTTGGCTGAACGAAATGGATGATAGAGGAAAGGCATTTGCAGCAAATTTATCAATTGGAAAAGGGAGCAACAACCCAATAGGTAATTTTAAAAGTCCAAGTAAAAGTCAATATCATAGTGTTGCTGAAAATGTAAATGTAGTGCCAGAACCGATTATGTATGTTACACCGGAGAATTATAAGTACATCGGTGATAATGATGTTGGTGCATATGTTAATGATGTTGGTGTAAATGAATCATTTGACAAAAAAAAAAGCAGTAGCCATGGTGAATAAGGTTGGTAATGAATTTGGAAAACAGGAAGTTCCGTTTTTGCATGATGGTGAACTAAAAGGATATGGCGAGTTTGCGGATTGTGACAAGTTGGATATATCCGGCCTAAATAGTGATTCTAACGGAGAAGAATTAGATGACGAATCTAAGCTTATTTATTCAGATACCATGTTTCATGGTATGCCCCCTTTGCCTTCGTGTCCTGTAAACGCTGATGTGAACATTCCATGTCAGAGGGTGGATATAAGTGAAGAGATTAAGGTTTTAGACATTTTTGATGACAAAGAGTTGCTCAAGCTTGCAATCGGAAGACAATGCATGGAACAAGGTAAGCAGTATAAGACTACTAGATCGAGCAAAGGAAGGTTCGAGGTTGTTTGTTTGGTTAAAATTTGTTCATGGATGGTTAGGGCAAGGGGAATCCAATCGACTACTGCTTTCCAAGTCACAAAAGTTGTTGACCAACACACATGTTGTGCGACAAATTTGGAGTCTAATCATCAACAATCAAAGAAAAAGGTACTCGGCCACTTTATCGCTGAAGTATTGGTCGGAGACTATAATAGAGTTTATCGGGGCAATGAAATTGTTAGAGACATCAATTCTAAATTTCCAATCTATATCTCATACCAACAGGCATGGCGTGCAAAACAATATGCGTTGTTGATGTTAAGAGGTACCAAAGAGGATTCATTCACCAAACTACCAGTGTATCTGCACAACTTGGTCAAGCACAATCCAGGAACTGTTACTCGGATAGGAGTAGACGATGATGATCGGGTTGAGTTCGTGTTTATCGCGTTGGGTTGCTCGGTAAGCAGTGTTAATTTTTTTAACAAATATAACATATGAATCCTAATTGGTATTTGTTAATGCAATAAAAAATAATTATAGGTACGAGCGTTCATCAAATATTGTAGGCCAACCCTAATAATTGATGGTGGTCACCTAAAGGGTGAATTCAAAGGCACGATGTTGCTCGCAGTGACAATGGACGGACAAAACCAAATCATGCATGTTGCTTATGCCATTTGCAAAAGTGAATGTACTGAGACGTGGTCCTGGTTCCTTCGAAAGCTACGTGAATGTATAGGCAATTTGGAAGACCTTACAATCATATCTGATAGGGCTCCATCCATAGCGACGTCAATTGCAAATATATTTCCTCACGCCTATCATGGAATATGTGGTATCCATTTGTATTTCAACATTTCAGCAAAATTTGGAAGCAGCGATACAATGCATGTATTATTTTGGGAGACATGCAAAGCCTATACCATTAAAAAATTCGATAATGGGATGAAAAAAATAAAAAATGTAAATATTCGTGCATGGGAATACCTACAAAACATCAATCCAGAAAGATGGGCCAGAGCACATTTTCTTGGGAATCGGTATTTTCTTATGACATCAAATAGTGCGGAGTCGATAAATTCAATGTCACGATTTGCAAGAAAGATGCCAATATTGATGTTGATTGAGTATTTTCGTGCAACAATGCAACAATGGAGTTTTCAGAAACGTAATGTTACAGGTACTAATATTTTATATACATTGTTGATTGAGTATTTTCTTAACTCGTGTAGTAATAATTTTATGAAAAAATATGTCTATTTTTTTAGCTGAAACTAAAACAACACTCACCCAATGGGCTGAAACGATTATACAAGCAAATAAGAATGCTTGTAATAATAGGATGGTGTACCCTATCTCAAATAGCAGATTTGAAGTGAAAAGCTCTAACCACAAAAGTGTCATTGTTGATTTCCAACAAAGAACATGTACATGTAGGCGGTGGAAAATAGATGGATTACCTTGTGGCCATGTTATAAAAGTGCTGACAATGAACCGTTACGAAGATTGTGCGGAATTCGCTTTAAAAGCTTACTTTACAGAAACATTGAGGAAAACTTACGAGGAGTCTGTGAACCCCTTACCAAGTCCATCTGAGTGGGAGATCCCCGATGATGTGATGACCGTGAAGCCACCCATAATGGAGAGACGTCAACCGGGTAAGCCAAGAAACACTTGACGTATTCCGTCGCAAGGTGAGTGTCCCATACGACAAGAATGTTCTACATGTAACGACGTAACTTTTCAAAACAAATTTTCATTTTTAAAACATACTTTCATTCATAAAATATCATAGAAATCTAATGTATCTCATGTTAACACAATAAACAAATCCCAAGATCTCCAAATACATAAATCCTCTCAGTGTGTACGAATCATGCTGGCGCCTTCCCGCGATCCTCGCTAGTACCTGAAACACATATCATAACAACTGTAAGCATAAATGCTTAGTGAGCTCCCCAAAATACCACATACCACATATATACGCCTTTCCAGGCCATAACTCTGTAGGATCTTCCGATCCATGTGTCTCAGGGACTTCCGTCCCAAATCCCGGTAGACCTTCCGGTCCTACCCGTATCGACCTTCCGGTCCGTAACCTCTTGACCTTCCGGTCCATACCATACATAACATACATAGCACATACATATCACATAATCGCATATAGCACATACATCTCATAGCATACAAGACCTTCCGGTCACACATAAGTACCCTTCCAGGTACAGTATAGTGAGAAGACTCACCTCGTATGATGTCTAGTAACTCACGTGCTCGATATCCCTGAATGTCGAAACAACGACCTAGCCCCGCCTAATCACATAAAGTAATTATTTCAAATCATTAACGGCTCTCAAGGCTAAATTAATTCCTTTCCACAATCCCATAAAAGGGTAAAAGACCATTTTACCCCTCCCCGACCTAAAAGTCCAAATGTTGACCAAAACCCTAAAAGTCAACGAAAGTCAACAGGGGCAGTACGCGGCGCGTACCAGCTCTTGTACGCTGGGCGTACTCCGGTGATCCAGAATCGGGGTCTCAGACCCTTACGCTGCGCGTACTGAGATTTACGCCCAGCGTAAGTCTCAGTTTCATGCATTCATGGATTTTGGTCTTAAATGGTTAAGACATAAACTCAAACTCCAGATCTGACTTCTCTAAGACCACTTAATCCATAAAGTCGAGACCTTTAAGCCTTTGCATGGCTGTAAAGGTCCCTAATCACTTTAACACCTTTCCCTCTTCCTCATAAGGTCTAGATCTCATGCATGGCTCAATATTCACGTCCAAGATTGGATTTTTATGAACCTACAACTCATTTTACTCTGAAATATAGTAGATCTAGGCTTATGGAGACCATTTGCTCATAAAGTCTCCACCTTGGGACCAAAAACCCTAAAAATTGGTCCAAGAAACACAAATCACAAATGACAAGGAAAGCTTTGAGCTTTTTACCTCAGAAAGAAGCTCCAACCTCTGTAGAACTCAGATCTACTCTTGTCCACCAACTTCTAGCTCCTAAAATGGCCTCCTCTTCTCCTTCACCACCTTGAAATGGCACTTTGAAGCTTAGAACACACACACAAGCTAGGAACGAAGGGTAGCTCTCTATTAGGGTTTCACTCTCTGAAATGGTGGCTGAGGATAAGGCCTTAACATTCCTTTTATAGTGCACAAGCCACAATTTAGGGTTTGCATCTGGGCCGGTTACGCCCGGCGTAACCTTGGGTACGCCCAGCGTACCTAGGCGAGTCCGCGTCCAAATTAAGCGCATGAGTACGCGCAGCGTACTCTTTAGTACGCCTAGCGTACTCATTTGCTTTAATATTTCCTTTAAGGGGCCAAACTTGACAACTTGGAAAAGAAGAAGGGTATAAGAGATGCACCTGAATTTCGGGATGTTACAATTCTCCCCCACTAGAACCAGACTTCGCCCTCGAAGTCTCATGCTGTAAACAACTCCGGATGCTGCTCCCGCATCTCTGACTCTGTCTCCCAAGTCAGCTCAGACCCCCTCCGATGTTGCCACTGAACCTGAATCAGGGGCACCTCCTTGTTCCTCAGAACCTTGATCTTTCGATCCACAATCGCGATTGGCCTCTCAGCATAATTCAGGCTCGCATCCACCTGAATATCCTCCAGCGGTACCACCGCCGACTCGTCGGCTATACACTTCCTCAACTGAGACACGTGGAAGGTATCATGAATCTGGCTCAACTCCGCAGGTAGCTCCTGTTGGGTTATGAGCATTCTAACACTCCTAAGTGTACATGCAACCCTAAATACCTTGGATCTATGTTTTCTCTATTATACATACAATTATGAACATCCAAGGTATTATCCTAACTTAGCATACAAAATAATAAATATAACAAGATAGAATACATACCTCTTTGATGTACAATGTCTTCATGAAGCTTGAGTGCTTAGTGCCCCAAGTGTGACACCTCAAATGGTTCACACAACACCAAATACACTTGGAATAACTTGAGAGAAACTTGAACACTCCATGAAATCGTCTAGCCCTCACACTCACACATTAGTGCACGATTTCTTGAGCCATGGGATTCTTTTATATGGTGGCTATTAGGGTTACACCATGTAACTCATAACTTTACCCATTCCTTATGCTCCATGGATTTTAACCTCCATGGAGTATCCATGGGTCACCCCATGGACTTAGTCCAACATAAGGAATCTTGGATCACAAGCCCACATATATAAGAATGAATGATTTACACAATCAACCCATATATTTAATTAGTCTCCTTTTGATCACTTAATTAATTCCAAATTAATTCTTGATCAATACTAATTAAATAACCTTATTAATATATTAGAACTTATAATATATTAACCAACCTTAAGTGTTATTTCTCTCATTATAGTCTATCCAAATGCATGATGCCATGCAACCCAAATGGACCATGCCGGGTCGGGTCAAGTCTTACCAATTATAGTTATGGACTTAGACATTAATCCAACAGTCTCCCACTTGGATAAGTCTAAAACTATTATTGCGTATGACTTCAGGAACCGATCAGCAATCGTAGCTCTCAAAAGCTTCTGTCGAACTCTGACCTTGTCGATGAACTCTGACCTTTGTCAACGACTTGTCCATTAGATAAGGGATCATATATTCCTTCATTCTAGATATCATATGGACTGAGACATGGATTATCAATCGTCCATTTGTTGTTTCCCGATTTCCAATTCATGATGACTGACTGATTGAACAAATCAAATCAGTCCTGGCTTGGCCAAGCACTCACATGTATCATCTTTAAATCATCGAGGAGCCCACAGATATCGCTTTTATCCCGAAGGTAAAAGGAATGGATAAACTTCGACTCATATGGCTTGTTCTACTACTTGTTGAATCATACACAAAGGCACGTTTTATAACATCGAGTTACCAATGCGTTTTCGTGCAATCAATGTATAACCAACTCATAGTAACAACTCATATCTCTAGGTTTGAAGAATATAAGATATTATCGTCTCATGATCACTCGTGATAAAATCCATGAAGTGATTCAAATGAGCGCGGGTTGAATCCAATACTCAGAACTTATGAGCACTCATGTGTGTTGTAGCACCACTTTGTCCACCAACTTGGACCTCTACAAACCAACCCATGACAGTCTTGATTCATATCTACTTCCAACATATGACCGACTGTGGATGGTTTGAATAACTTAATCATTCAGGAAGAGCGACTTAGTTATTATGGAAGTCAAAACATGCAAAGTGAAACACAAGAATAAATGAATCAAATATGGTATCAAACCCTATGAATATAAATAAACACTTTTATTTATCACCATACTGATTACTCATTATTCATTGTTTCGGTTTTATCAACTTTATACTTGAATTTAAAACAATAGTTGTCCCATGCTCCAAGCATGTACACTATGTTTTCTAAACACTAGTCATGCCATACACCAAGTATGCATACTATGTTTGTCTATGATCTTTACTTTGTAAAATAGATCAATTGAACATCACATAGATCAATTGAACATCACTCCAATGATCCTCTTTTCACAGTCCCAAATCCTTACTGCAAATGCAAGAATTCCAAATTCATGCCATTTACTGAAATCTGTTAGATTCTAAACTTATATGCATTGATCCTCTTAATGATTATGCACAAAGTCAGAATGACTTGACAACAATCATTACAGAGCATTCCAAAGGAGATCAGCTCCTTGGAAACATCCTTCTTTCATTAAGTTTCCTAATCTTACACAGATTGAATAATTTCTAACTTTGAAACATTTCCATATTCCATTTTGACTATCACTTCTGAACAAAAGTTGCCTCCTTACAGATTATGTCAATATGGTCCTTCCAGAATTAACATTATACTTTCAACTGTCCTTGAGCAACCAATCTTTGGTAAATCTTAGATTGTCCTCGACAATTGCTTAATCATTTTAGTCATATCCAATTCTAGACCTTTTCCCTTCATAATGCCCCAGGCATTTGGAAAATTTTAGAAATGATGAATATAGCACATGTAATCGATCCTATATCTGAAGCATATGGGACACGATTCATGATGTCTCACATAAAGACTAAACCAATCTTTTGCTATAATATTTCCATTTCAATTTACCAAGATCTCAAAATTCAGATTATGAAAAGGGATGTCGTAATCATAATCGAATTTTAGAACGCAAATAATGGACCCATATATAGAATTTCCTTATGTTGATCCATTCCAACATGAAATTCATATATATATCCTTGATTAAATACGATTAAAATCTCAATCTAAGCTTTTAGAATTGAAATGAAGTATAATTTCCTCTCCCTTAATTATAGCAAAACAACTTTTTGAACCCCTGCAACCTCACGAATTGAAACTTTTGTTTTCTATAATTAACATTGCTAACTTGCAACCTTTGTCATAATTATCATGCTCCCACTAACATGATGATTATTAGCATAACACTTATGCTCCCACTAGCTTTGACATGTACTCAGAAATCAGCTGACTTTCTTACCAAAGTTCAGATTTCTGATACTAGATTGTTTTGATAAAACTTTATCAAAATCATACACCTCTCTTAGATAGCTCACATGTGTGTCTAAACAATTTTAGAACTATGAAAAGGGATGCCGTAATCATAGTCTCAATTGTTTAGACCTTTGCCACTTCTCACAAGTCCATGTTAGTGTGCCGGTAAACCACACACGCTCCACTAACGACTTTGAGAATGCAAATATCACAATTGCTATCTAGCTAAAATCTACTTAGTGAAAGTGTTTCCTCACCATCATTTTCATGAATCGGAGAGAAACCTTATGACACTTAGATTTAATAGTGTATGTGTTCTTATCCATGTGAATTTGTCAAAACCATAATCACAAGACAAGGTTAGTGACAAATCCAAACTCATATTGATTAAACTTGTGCAATCTTAAATTCTTGCCATTTGGCAGCTCAAGTGCCTGCCATTGCTTCCAAGTAGTTGTGCAACCAATTGAGAACTCTCAAAACTCCTATGCAAAGCCAACTTGAATAGGCACAAAAATTTCAACACGATAGGTTATAAACCTCAAGTCGTGTGCTAGTGAAGGACTTTAGGTTTTATTCTTGATTAAGTCTTGAAACTTTCAAGAGCTTTAAGACTCCCACTGTCCTCTTGACATATAAGACTCCCTTTTCAAATATTCAAGAGATAGTGCAGATTCTTTATCAAGACTAACACTTTACACAATTGGCCTAAGTTGGTCTCTGTTTTATCCAAAACATCACAACTTACCAATTTCAAATGTACAAGAGTAGATAACCTTTTACTCTTACATTTGAGTAGTGTTAACAAACCCTCTTTAAGATATGTCACTCAAGTTACAATCTTGGAGTATGACTCTAAGAATTGTTTTGGAACGAAGTATGACTCATCTTTTTGATTTAACCATTTCAACAATTCATGACTCCTCTTCTTAGTCATAAGAATGCACTAAGATGACTTTAGAGGACCAATTGTGATATGGTATCTTAATCATTAAGATGATCATAAACATGATACTAAAGTACTCTCCCATCTTTTCAGATTTGAGAAACTTTTATCTTTCTGCCATACTTTGATTCTTCTTATTCGTTTTGTCTCACATTGAAACTTCTCCAATGCTACAGACTTATACTTAAACTTATAAGTATAACCATATTTACTGAACTTAAGTAAATCATGACGAATAGTCTTCTTGATCTTTTGTGGTGGACTTGACCAGTGCACAAGAATGTGTACTCGATCCCTTAGTCATTTCCTTATTCACATAAGGAATTAGTCTTAATTTTCCAAGCTGAAAGTTCTCATTCATCATACTATACAACTTGCATGATTCCAAGTTTCGGTCCAATTGAACCTTGGGTGATGAGAATCTTTCCTTATTTGGTAATATTAGACACTACCACAACCGAAAGAATCAAATCCATTTTTCCAATATTGCTATCAATGGAATCTTATAAGCAACAACCTTTTTCTTTTATTTTAAAACTTTGCGGAAAAACTTATCCTTACAATCCATATGAAAACCTTGTTGTTATCTATTCCTAAGCAATATAAATATCATAACTATTAAGTAATAGCCCAAAATTCTGATCACCGAACCATGCGATTGAAATCCATCTTCGCGATCAGAATCAGCATGTACTTGATAGAGTTAGACAATGGACTTTACCTGAAGTAGAGCCAAACTTATTGACTTTAACATCCTTAGGTGAATTTGGCAGCTTCGTAACCAATGCCCCTTCCTTTGGCAATAGTTACCTATGGACCCTTGATAATGGGACTATCTCAGACTTCGCCTCTCTCTTTACCATTGGGTCAACCGAGTTGACTATGGCCGATCCCTTTCCATTGGGAAGAGAGAGCTTTACTGGATATCCAATGTCATCATTGTCAATGTCCATAGCGTTTTAGGAAGTTGATCTTAGCAAATAGATAAGATCATTAAGGGTCTTGTCTTAGTCTGTTTCATAGGATTCCCAAAAGAACTCACTATGTGACTTAGAAAGTAGTTGAGCCACCAACTTTCTCAAGACTTTGACACCCAACTCTCCCGGCTTGTCAATATGTGACTACATCTCCAAGATGTGATCACACCTAGACCTTGCCTTGCCAATAGGGCTTGAGTGACCTTAAACTTTTTAGGAACTTGTGGGTTAGGGAAAATAATTGGAGGAGGTGAAAGAAGTATGATATCCATGGGACATCATCTTCATTTAGGAAAGCTTGTTTCAAGAGATTTGGGAAGATCATAACTGTCTAGACCAGACATCTTTTTGGGAGATATTCAAGATAGTTGATTTAAAGTCCTTAATATGACACCCAATATGAAATATTAAGGCTACAACCCAACAAACTATTTTATAACTTAGAAGAGGGATGCCGTAATCCAAGCTATAAAATATTTGAAGGTAGGTGAATGACGATTCACCAATTTCCACCATGAAAAACGAAATAATTTATTAGGTTTTAATTGGATTTGAAAGTCCTAGATCTTTGAGATTCATTGAACTGTTCAAAGGCATGTTTCAATCTCGAGTGTGCCCTTCAGGTTTTGTGACTGGGATGCCGAGGATCACAAAACAAGGTGTGAATAACCATGCAAATATACTTGGTACCCTTAATATTTACCCCTTAATCAATGTGCCGGTTAACCACACACGCTCCACCAATACTATGATAAATATTAAGTTACCCTTTGCCTACCTTGTTAAGTCCAGGTTAGTGTGCCGGTTAACCACACACGCTCCACTAACGACTTAAGCAAAGTGCAAAGTGTAATTTTATGGGTTAGCACCAAATTCACATTTTCCTAAGTAACTAAGATTGGGTATTAATAAGAGTTTAGTTACTTAGTATTTATCATTAATACTTTTAATGAAAGGAGAATTATAGTCCTTGTCCTACCCGTTCGGCTAACGACCCTCCACCAGTCAAGGAAGCGGTGGGTGAGAGTGGACACCCATTAAACTGCCATTTTATAGGCAGTAACCTTATACCCCCCTTATAGACTGGCTTCGTGAATGAGGCGTACTAACGGTAAGACTGACTTTACTCTTATACATATATATATAAATATTATTAACTTATAATATTATAAAGTATAAGGGTTGAATTTTAACTTTTTAAAATTCTAAGGGCTAACTTGGAATTAAAGTATTCATAAGTGAAAACTTTTCAAATTCCAAAACTTGAGGGCAAGTTTTGAAACTATTCAAAACTAATTAATTCCATAACTTATGAGTTTAAAGTAGTTTTAATTAAAAAAAAACTCTTCAAGTTCCATAACTTGAGGACAAGTTATGGAAGACTTTAAACTCATTAATAAAAAAAAATAACTTTTTTTAATTGTAACTTATGGAACTAATTAAGGTTACACTTTTTTTTTTTAATTTAATGAAGAGACTCTTGAACCTCCATAACTTGAGGACAAGTTATGGAGTCATAAAACCATTTAATTAGAACTAGACTCTTCATTTTGTAACCTTTGCCAACTTTTATGAGTTTTATGATTCTTAAATGTGACTTTTCATATAACTTAAGGACAAGTTACAAAATCACACTTTGGAATCAACTCTTAGATTAAAATGGATTGAAAACAACTATTTCACACAACTTTTCTATTAATCTATGAACCTCATAAGAACAAGATAATTCAAATCATCAATCTTCAAGAAATTAGCATGAACATACAAACTAATACAAATCTTGAAATTATGACAATTATCTTAGAAATTGGATTAGCATGAACATTACCACATCAAAAACAAGTTTATAAGTCCAAAAACATCTTAGGGTAATGTTGGTAGTCCAATTCCACCCAAAACAATCGAATATATGCATCCAACTCGATTTTTCAGCTACTTTTGCAAGTATAACAAGAAAACAAGCCTAGGCTCTGACACCACTGTTGGGTTATAAGCATTCTAACACTCCTAAGTGTACATGCAACCCTAAATACCTTGGATCTATGTTTTCTCTATTATACATACAATTATGAACATCCAAGGTATTATCCTAATCTAGCATACAAAATAATAAATATAACAAGATAGAATACATACCTCTTTGATGTAGAATGTCTTCATGAAGCTTGATTGCCTAGTGCCCCAAGTGTGACACCTCAAATGGTTCACACAACACCAAATACACTTGGAATAACTTGAGAGAAACTTGAACACTCCTTGAAATCGTCTAGCCCTCACACTCACACATTAGTGCACGATTTCTTGAGCCATGGGATTCTTTTATATGGTGGCTATTAGGGTTACACCATGTAACTCATAACTTTACCCATTCCTTATGCTCCATGGATTTTAACCTCCATGGAGTATCCATGGGTCACCCCATGGACTTAGTCCAACATAATGAATCTTGGATCACAAGCCCACATATATAAGAATGAATGATTTACACAATCAACCCATATATTTAATTAGTCTCCTTTTGATCACTTAATTAATTCCAAATTAATTCTTGATCAATACTAATTAAATAACCTTATTAATATATTAGAACTTATAATATATTAACCAACCTTAAGTGTTATTTCTCTCATTATAGTCTATCCAAATGCATGATGCCATGCAACCCAAATGGACCATGCCGGGTCGGGTCAAGTCTTACCAATTATAGTTATGGACTTAGACATTAATCCAACAGCTCCAACCGATATGCTACGTTTCCCACCCGCACGGTCACCATGAACGGACCGATGTACCGGGGCCCCAGCTTGCCCCTCTTCCTGAATCGGATCACTCCTTTCCAAGGGGACATTTTCAGGAGTACGAAGTCCCCCACCTGGAACTCCAGCTCGGATCGTCGCCGATCCGCATAACTCTTCTGACGACTCTGAGCCGTCAGTAACCTCTGTCTAACCTGCTGTATCTGCTCTGTCGTCTGAAGCACTATCTTAGTGCTACCCATCACACGCTGCCCTACCTCTCCCCAGCAAATGGGAGTCCGACACCTCCTCCCGTACAACAACTCGAAGGGAGGCATACCAATACTACAATGGTGGCTGTTGTTGTAGGAGAACTCAGCCAACGGCAAGTACGTGTCCCAACTCCCTCCGAAGTCCAACACACATGCTCGAAGCATGTCCTCGAGCGTCTGAATCGTCCGCTCACTCTGTCCGTCTGACTGGGGGTGGTAAACGGTACTGAAGTGCAACCTCGTGCCCAACTCCTCGTGGAACTTCTTCCAGAACCTGGAAGTGAAACGTACATCTCGATCTGACACAATCGAGATTGGTACTCCATGACGCGATACCACCTCCCTCACATACAACTCTGCCAACCTCTCAGCAGAAGAGCTCTCACTGATAGCAAGAAAATGCGCGCTCTTCGTCAGCCGGTCGACGATCACCCAAATTGCATCGACACCCCTCGCGGTCCTCGGCAATTTGGTGATGAAATCCATGGAAATCTGTTCCCAGTTCCACTGGGGAACCTCAAGCGGCTGCAACTTGCCATGCGGACGCTGGTGCTCGGCCTTAACCTTGCGACATGTCAAGCACCTCTCGACAAACCACGCGACATCCCTCTTCATACAGGGCCACCAATAATCTTTCTTCAGGTCCAAATATATCTTCGTGGCCCCGGGATGGATCGAGAACCTCGATCTATGCGCCTCCTCCATTAGGATGGATCGAGAACCTCGATCATACAAGTGCCTCGAATCGGGGCACTCTCCGTCCTACGGCTCAGCGCATCAGCTACAACATTAGCTTTGCCCGGGTGGTAAAGGATCTCACAATCGTAATCCTTTACCACGTCCAACCATCTCCTCTGATGCATATTCATATTGGGCTGATCCATCAAATACTTCAAGCTCTTGTGGTCCGTGTATATAGTACACCGAACCCCATACAAATAGTGACGCCAGATCTTGAGGGCGAACACCACTGCCCCCAACTCCAGATCTTGGGTGGGATATCTCGTCTCATGAGGCTTCAGCTGCCTCGATGCATACGCTATCACATGCCCCCTATGCATAAGCACTGCACCCAACCCCGATATCGATGCGTCACAATACACCACAAAATCCTCCATCCCTTACGGGAGGGCTAACACAGGGGCTTCGCATAACTTCTGGCGAAGTGTCTCGAACGAGGTCTGCTGCTCCGGACCCCATGAAAAAGCAACACCCTTCCGGGTCAACCTGGTGAGAGGCACGGCAATCTTGGAGAAATCTCTGATAAATCTCCGATAGTAGCAGGCCAATCCCAGAAAACTCCTGATCTCGGTGGGAGATCTCGGCACCTCCCAACTCATAACCGCCTCAATCTTGGCCGGATCGACCAAAATTCCATCCTGGTTGACGAGATGCCCCAAGAACTGGACCTCCCGTAACCAGAACTCGCACTTGGAGAATTTGGCATAAAGCCTCTCCGTCCTCAATACCCCGAGAATCTCTCTCAGATGCTCCTCGTGCTGCTCTCTAGATCTCGAATACACCAGTATATCATCGATGAACACGATCACCGAACGATCCAACATCGGCCTACACACCCTGTTCATGAGATCCATGAACGCTGCCGGTGCATTAGTGAGCCCGAAAGGCATCACCACGAACTCGTAATGCCCATAACGAGTCCTGAACGCCGTCTTCTGGATATCCTCATCACGCACTCTCATCTGATGATATCCAAACCTCAGATCAATCTTGGAGAACCAGGACGCTCCCTGCAACTGATCGAACAAATCGTCGATCCTCGGTAATGGGTAACGGTTCTTGACCGTCAACTTGTTCAACTCCCGGTAATCAATACACATCCGGTGTGAACCATCCTTTTTCTTGACAAAAAGGATCGGCGCTCCCCATGGCGAGCTACTCGGTCGAATAAACCACTTTCCCAGCAGCTCCTGAAGCTGCGAGGATAACTCCTGCATCTTTGGCGGCGCAAGGTGATAAGGCGCCTTGGTGATAGGCGCTGCCCCCGGAACCAAATCAATGCGGAACTCTACCTGCCTCTCGGGAGGCACACCCGACAACTCCTCGGGAAAAACATCCGGGAACTCACGCACTATCGGAACGTCATCCATCGAACTTGACCTCCCAGCGGCCTCTCGTGTGTCCATCACATAGGCTACAAATCCGCTGCATCCCTGCTGCAAACTCTGTCTCGCTCTGGCGGCTGAACAAAACGCCGACCCACATCGGGTACCCTCGCCGTACACCGTAAGTACTCCCCCACTGGGATCTCGTATCGTCACCAACTATCGCTCGCAGTCTATGACAGCCCCAAATCGGCTCAACCAATCCATGCTCACTATGACACATACGTCCCCCATCGCTATCGGGACCAGATCTATCGGGGAACTCAACACCGAAGATCTCGAGTACACATCCTCGAATCACATCCGTAGCATACACCGCTCGCTCGTCAGCTATGGAAACTCGTAAAGGTCGTCTCAACACCTCTCGTCGGCTACTGATGTGTCGCCTAAACGCTATCGACACAAATGATCGACTCGCACCCGAGTCAAATAACACTAAGGCAGGTACAGAACTCATAAGAAAAGTACCAACACATATCATAATATAAGCACAATATCTCATCTCAGCATAAATAAATAAAGAATACGTACCAGCCACAACATCGGGCGCTGCGCGGACCTCCTCCGCTGTCAACTGGAAAGCTCTCCCACGAGCCTTCGGTGCCTCGGCCTTTACTGGCCAAATCTCGGTAGCCCTAGCAGCAGGTGCAGATCCCTGTGCTGATCCCTGATGTAGCTACGGGCACTCGGCCTTCCGATGGCCAGTCTGGTTGCAATGAAAGCAAACCATGAATCCCTTGGGGCAATCCTTGGCGATATGCCCCTCCTTGCCACATTTGTAGCAAGCACCCGATCGACAGACCCCATCATGTCCCTTGCCGCACTTCACACAAGTGCGGCCCTTCTGGCCTCCAGATCTCGTATCAGCGGACTTTGCCTGCTTAGTTGCCGACTGAGACTGTGCCGGCCGCCGATCCATCCTCTGAGACTCGGCCTCCTCCCTGGCCTGAGTCTCCAACTCAATCTCCCTCTTCCAGGCATTTGCCTGAAGCTCAGCAAATGTCCGGTAAGTCGAGTTCGACACGAACTCCTGTATATCCCTCCTCAAAATGCCCAAATATCGGCTCATGCGTGCCTGCTCAGTAGACACCTGCTCAGGGCAGAACATCGCCCTCTCGTGAAACTTCCTGGTAACCACAGTAACCGAATCAGTACCCTGCTTGAGGGTGAAAAACTCCTGAACCAACCGTTCCCTCTCAACAGGGGGAACATACTCATCCCTGAACATGGTGGTGAACCTCTCCCAGGTCACCGCAGAAATCTCTGCAAGAGTGAAGCTCGCCGTCATGAACTTCCACCAATCCTTCGCACCCAAGCGAAGCTGGTTCAACGCGAACTGTACCCTCAGATGCTCCGGACATGAACACGTGTAGAAGCATCCCTCGATATCAGAAATCCATCTCATCGCAGCGATCAGATCCTGCGTCCCGTCAAACTCTGGTGGATTCGTGTTGCTGAACTCCCGAAGCAACAACGAGTCACCTCCCTGAGGTCTGGCAGCAGCCACAGCTGCAGTAGCTATAGCAGTCGCAGCCTCAGTCACCGCTGCGTACCGCTCATCAAAAGTCTCAATCAATGTGGTCTTGATAGACCCAAACATCTCTGGAATCTCGACTCGAATCGCCGCTGCCACCTCATCGTGGATCATCTGACGAAGCTCCTCGTCACTCACACCACTCGGCTCAGTTCTGTGATGTGTTCCAACCATGATGTCTCTGAAATACAACATAAAAGTATCAGAGACTCGCTCGAGCAAACTCGCACTCGATAACTCAACCCTACTTGTTCCTTGGTACCCAAAGGATTCTTACTTAGAGTGCGCACTGCTCCGGTGTCTTCAGTAGTACGGGCCCAATACTACCGTCCACACCGCATCAGTATTCACCCTAAGTCCTCCTCCTTGGGTCCCAGATCACAAGTACTCTATATCTCATTGGCATAGGCTTGTTGGATTAATGTCTAAGTCCATAACTATATTTGGTATGTATTTGACCCGACCCGGCATGGTCCATTTGGGTTGCACTTCACCGGCACAATTTATATGGATAGTCTTTTGAGAATAGTATATTTATGATTTATATTAATATATTATAAGTTCTAATATATTAATATGGAATCATATTATTTAATTAGTATTGATCAAGAATTAATTTAGAATTAATTAAGTGATCAAAATGAACTAATTAAATATGGACTCTTATATATATGGAATGGGCCAAGTTCATTTAGGTTGGGCTAAGCTTTCTTGGATGGTCCATGGAGCTTTTAACCCATGGATCCTATGTAAATGAAAGGTCATGGGTATTAGGGTTTACATGGATGTAACCCTAATCCTCCATAATATATAAAGGGGTTCTTGGCTCACAAAATTGGCACAAGTGTGTGAAAATAAGAGTGGGCCGATTTTAGTGTGCATACATATTCTCTCAAGTTCTTCCAAGGTGTTTTGGTGATTTGTGATTCCATTTGAGGCTTCCACACTATTGGGGCTAAGCTCTTAAAGCTTGAAGACATCAAGCTACATCAAAGGTATGTCATCTAACTAGAACTTTGTAGTATAGGTGCTTCATAATATGCTAGTTAGGATGAAACCTTGGAATAGTTAATATTTGCATGTATAATAGAGAAAACATATATCAAAGGTTTATAGGGTTGCATGTACACCATAGGAGTGTTAGAATGCTCAAAACCCAACAGTGGTATCAGAGCCTGGTTGTTTTCTGTTATATTGATGCAAATGTTTTATTTTCAAAGTTGGAAAAAAAAAGAAAAAAAACATGACGTTTGTCAAATTTTAAGATAATTACTTGTTTTTGTGAAAAACTAATTATTTGTAAAATTTGAATCATTTGCTATATGAGTTGAATTAGGTCAAATTTAGTAAAAGATAAAATGATATGGTTATTTTATTAGTTTTAAAAGTTTGATCCAAAGAGTTTTTTGAAACCTCCATAAGTTATGGATATGAAAAGGTTTTTTTAAAAAAATTGATTCAAAGTTTTTTATGGAGTTACAAAACTTGGTCTTAATGTTTTAAAGAATTCCATAACTTGTTCTTAAGTTATGGAACATGAAAAGTTTCATCATAAAACAAGTATTTAACTCCATAAGTTATGGAATCCAAAAGTTTTCAAGAGTTACAAAACTTGCCCTCAAGTTTTGAAATTTGGAAAAAGTTTTTTATGATAAAAAAAGAATTGAATTCTAAAACTCTTGGGTTCATAACTTAAACAATTAATTAAATGGTTTTAATTGTGAGTTTAATAATTGGAATTATGATGTTTTGTTGAATAGTTCAAATTAACTCTTATGGACTTTATTAATAGTTAATTAAAGCGTTTAATTAAAAGAGTATTATTAAATCCATAAATATATGGTTTGAGTTTAATTAAATTAAAAGTCTAGTTTAATTAATAGATTAAACCACCAAGTATTTTAAATGTCTAAAATACACCCTTATACTATTATAATATTAAAAGTTTAATATATTATATGTATAAGAGCAAGTCGTCTTACCATTAGTAGGCCTCATTCACGAAGCCGGTCTATAAGGGGGGTATAAGGTTACTGCCTATAAAATGGCAGTTTAATGGGTGTCCACTCTCACTCACCGTTTCCTTGACCGGTGGAGGGTCGTTAGCCGAACAGGTAGGACAAGGACTATAATTCTCCCTTCATTATAAGTATAATGATAAATACTAAGTAACTAAACACTTATAAATTCCCAATCTTAGTTACTTAGGAAAATGTGAATAAGGTGCTAATCCATGAAATTACACTTTGCACTTTGTTTAAGCTGTTAGTGGAGCGTGTGTGGTTAACCGGCACACTAACCTGGACTTAACAAGGTAGGCAAAGGGTAACTTAATGTTTATCATAGTATCGTTGGAGCGTGTGTGGTTAACCGGCACATCGATTGAGGGGTAAATATTAAGGGTACCAAGTATATTTGCATGGTTACTTCACACCTTGTTTTGTGATCCTCGGCATCCCAGTCACAAAACCTGAAGGGCACACTCGAGATTGAAACATGTCATTGAAAAGTTCAATGAATCTCAAAAGAATCTAGGAGTTTCAAAACCAATTAAAACCTAATAATACATTTCGTTTATCTTGGTGGAAATTGGTGAATCGTCATTCACCTACCTTCAAATATTTTATAGCTTGGATTACGGCATCCCTCTTCCAAGTTATAAAATAGTTTTTTGGGTCCTAGCCTTAATATATCATATTGGGTGTTATATTAAGGACTTAAATCAACTTTACGTGAATTTCTCCCATTGTTGATGTCTGGTTTAGACAACAATGATCTTCCCAAACCAAGCTTTCCTAATGAATATGACTTCCCGAGTTTGGCTCATGGAAGTCATACTTCTCTTCCTCCACCTCCTCCAATTATTCTCCCTAACCCACAAGTTCAAGGTCACTCAAGCCCTAATGGCAAGCAAGGTCTATGTGTGATCACATCTTAGAGATGAAGTCACATATTGACAAGCCGGGAGAGTTGGGTGTCAAAGTCTTGAGAAAGTTGGATGTTCAATCACTTTCTAAGTCACATAGTGAGTTCTTTTGGGACTACTATGAAACAGACTATGACATGAACCTTAATGATCATATCTATTTGCTTGGTGCTGCTGAATCAGCAATGATTTGGAACGATAGTAAAGCAAATTTGATTAGAATATCAACTTCCCAAAAACTTTATGGACAGTGACAATGGTGACACTGGAAATCCAGAAAAAGCATTCTCTTCCCAATGGAAAGGGATTGGCCATAGTCAACCCGGTTGACCAAATGGTAAAGAGAAAGGCTAAGTCTGAGATAGTCCCATTACCAAAGGGTCCATATGTTTATTTTGCCAAAGGAAGGGGCGTTGATTGCAAAGCTGCCAAATTTACCTAAGGATGTTAAAGTCAATAAGTTTGACTCTACATCAGGTAGAGCCCATTATCTAACTCTGTTAAGTTCTATTCTGAGATCCTCATTACATGATGTGACTGGGTCACATGTTGATGTTTTAAGAATCAAAGAATAGAGAGAAATCTTAAAGGAAGTATTTGCTGATTCTGATCGCGAAGGTGGATTTCGATCGCATCAGAATTTTGAGCAGTTGCTTATGAAGTTATGATATATTGCTAAGGAATAGATAACAACAATTTTCCATGTGGATTGTAAGGATAAGTTTTTCCGCAAAGCTTTAAAATAAAAGAAAATTGTTTAATTTTATTTATTTGAAGTATCCTTACAATGGCATTTGTGGAAAATTGTTGCTTATATGATTCCACTGACAGCAATATTGGAAAATGGATTTGATTCTTTCATTTGTGGTAGTGTCTAAATTTACCAAATCATGAAAGTTCCTCATCGCCCAAGTTTCAATTGGACCGAAACTTGGAATCATGCAAGTTGAATAGTATGATGAATGAGAACTTTCAAGCATTGGAAAATCAAGACTAATTACTTGTTCACATGGATGCGTGAGTCAAGTGAAGGACTAAAGGGATCGAGTACACATTCTTGTGCACTAGTCATGTCCACCACAAAGCTCGTTAAGACTATTTGATTTACTAAAGTTTAGTAAATATGGTTATACTTACAAGTTTAAGTATAATTCTGAAACATTGGAAAAGTCTCAATGTATGGCAGAACGAATGGGAAGAATCAAATTAGGCAGAAAGATAAAAGTTTCTCAAATCTGAAAAGATGGGAGAGTACTTTAGTATAATGTTTGTGATCATCTTAATGATTTAGAAATCATATCACAATTAGTCCTCTAAAGGTCATCTTAGTGGATTCTTATGACTAAGAAGAGGAGTCATGAATTGTTGAAATGGTTAGATCAGGAAGATGAGTCATACTTCGTTCCAAAACAATTCTTAGAGTCATACTCCAAGATTGTAACTTGAGTGACATATCTTAAAGAAAGGTTTAAAACACTTGTCAAATGTAAGAGTAAAAGTGTCCTACTCTTGTACATTTGAAATTGGTAAGTTGTGATGTTTTGGATAAAACAAAGACCAACTAAGGCCAATTGTGTGAAGTGTTTGTCTTGATAAAGAATCCACACTATCTCTTGAATATTTGGCAAGATAGTCTTATATGTCAAGAGGATAGTGGGAGTCTTAAAGATCCTAAAAAGAATTTCAAGAACTAATCAATAATACCTGAGGTTCTTCACTAGCACACGACTTGAGGTTTATAACCTATCGTGTTGACATATTCTGTGCCCATTCCAGTTAAATTTGGCTTTGCATAGGAGTTCTGAAAGTTCTCAATTGGTTGCATAACAACTTGGAAGCAATGGCAGGCCTTGTACTGCCAGGTGGCAAGAAGTTAAGATTGCATAAGTTCAGTCCATATGAGTTTGGATTTGTCATTATCCTTGTCTTGTGACTATGGTTTTGACGATTCACATGGATAAGAACACATACACCATAAAATCTAAGGGTCATAAGGTCTCTCCGATTCATGAAAATGATGGTGAGGAAACACTTCCACCAAGTAGATTTGAAGCAGATGGCAAAAGGTCTAAACAATTGAGACTATGATTACGGCATCCCTTTTCATAGTTCTGAAATTGTTTAGACACACATGCATGCTATCTAAGGAAAGGTGTATGATTTTGATAAAGTTTTATCAAAGCATCTCGTATCAGAAATCTGAACTTTGGTAAGAAAGTCAATAAAGTATTGATTTCTAGAAGTCCAGCTGATTTCTGAGTACATGTCAAAGCTAGTGGGAGCATAAGTGTTATGCTAATAATCATCATGTTAGTGGGAGCATGATAATTATTTTTAGTGTTGCAAGTTAGCAATGTTAATTATAGAAAACAAAAGTTTCAATTCGTGAGGCTGCAGGGATTGAAAAAGTTGTTTTGCTATAATTAAGGGAGAGGATATACTTCATTTCAGTTCTAAAGGCTTAGATTGAGACCTTAATCATCTTTAGTCAAGAATATATATATGAATTTCATGTTGGATTGGTTCAACTTAAGGAAATTCTATATATTGCGTTCTCAAAATTCGATTATGATTACGGCATCCCTCTTCATAGTCAAATTTTGAAAACATGGCAAATAAAAATATTGTAGCAAAAGACTGGTCTAGAATCATGTCTTTATGTGAGACATCATGAATCGTGTACCATTTGCTTTGGGTACAGGATCGATTGCATGTGCTATAATATTTTTCATTTCTAAATTTTTTCAAATGCCCAGAGGCATTAAGAAGGGAAAAGGTCTAGAATTGGATATGACTAAAATGATTAAGCAATTGTCGAGGACAATCTGAGGTTTACCAAAGATTGGTTGCTCAGGGACAGTTGGAAGTATAATGCTAATTTTGGAAGGACCATATTGACATATTCTGAAAAGAGGCATCTCTTATTCAGAAGTGATAGTCAAAATGAGAATATGGAGTTGTCTCCATAGGTGGAAGTTATCTGTGTAAGATTAGAAAACTTAATGCAAGAAGCATGTCCAAAGCAATGTACTTTGAATATGAGACTTAGTTTCCATGGAGTTGATCTCCATTGGAATACCTTATAATGACTGTTGACAAGTCTTTGTGACTTTGTACATATTCATTACAGGAGGGTCAGTGCATATAAGTTTAAAATCTAAACAGATTTCGATAAATGATAGGAATTTGAAATTCTCACATTTTTCGATAAGGATTTGGGAGTGTGAAATTAGAATCATTGAAATTATGTTCAATTGGTTTATTTCACAAAGTAAGGATCATAGAAAAACATAGAGTGCATACATGGTGTATGGCAAAGCTATTGCTTAAGAAAAACATAGTGTACATGCTTGGAGCATGGGACAACTAGTGTTTTTAATTCAAGTATAAAGTTAATAAAACCGAAACAATGAGTAATGAGTAATCAGTATGGTGATAAATAAAAGTGTTTATTTATATTCATAGGGTTTGATACCATATTTGATTAATTTATTCTTGTGTTTCACTTTGCATGTTTTGACTTCCAGAATAACTAAGTCACTCTTCCTGAATGATTAAGTTATTCAAACCATCCACAGTCGGTCATATGTTGGAAGTAGATATGAATCAAGACTGTCATGGGTTGGTTTGTAGAGGTCCAAGTTGGTGGACAAAGTGGTGCTACAACACTCATGAGTGCTCATAAGTTATGAGTATTGGATTCAACCCGCGCTCATTTGAATCACTTCATGGATTTTATCACGAGTGATCATGAGACGATAATATCTTATATTCTTCAAACCTAGAGATATGAGTTGTTACTATGAGTTGGTTATACATTGATTGCACGAAAACGCATTTGGTAACTCGATGTTATATAACGTGCCTTTGTGTATGATTCAACAAGTAGTAGAACAAGCCATATGAGTCGAAGTTTATCCATTCCTTTTACCTTCGGGATAAAAGCGATATCTGTGGGCCCCTCGATGATTTAGCGATGACACATGTGAGTGCTTGGCCAAGCCAGGACTGATTTGATTTGTTCAATCAGTCAGTCAACATAAATCGAAAATCGGGAAACAACAAATGGACAGAGAGAATGATTATAATCCATGTCTCAGTCCATATGATATCTAGAATGGAGGAATATATGATCCCTTATCTAATGGACAAGTCATTGACAAGGTCAGAGTTCGACAGCGGCTTTAAGAGCTACGATTGCCAGTTAGGTTTTGAAGTCATACTCAATAATAGTTTTAGACTTATCCAAGTGGGAGACTGTTGGATTAATGTCTAAGTCCATAACTATATTTGGTATGTATTTGACCCGACGCGGCATGGTCCATTTGGGTTGCACTTCACCGGCACAATTTATATGGATAGTCTTTTGAGAATAGTATATTTATGATTTATATTAATATATTATAAGTTCTAATATATTAATATGGAATCATATTATTTAATTAGTATTGATCAAGAATTAATTTAGAATTAATTAAGTGATCAAAATGAACTAATTAAATATGGACTCTTATATATATGGAATGGGCCAAGTTCATTTAGGTTGGGCTAAGCTTTCGTGGATGGTCCATGGAGCTTTTAACCCATGGATCCTATGTAAATGAAAGGTCATGGGTATTAGGGTTTACATAGATGTAACCCTAATCCTCCATAATATATAAAAGGGTCATTGGCTCACAAAATTGGCACAAGTGTGTGAAAATAAGAGTGGGCCGATTTTAGTGTGCATACATATTCTCTCAAGTTCTTCCAAGGTGTTTTGGTGATTTGTGATTCCATTTGAGGCTTCCACACTATTGGGGCTAAGCTCTTAAAGCTTGAAGACATCAAGCTACATCAAAGGTATGTCATCTAACTAGAACTTTGTAGTATAGGTGCTTCATAATATGCTAGTTAGGATGAAACCTTGGAACAGTTAATATTTGCATGTATAATAGAGAAAACATAGATCCAAGGTTTATAGGGTTGCATGTACACCATAGGAGTGTTAGAATGCTCAAAACCCAACAAGGCTATCCTTCGGTAGGCCTCTCATCAGCTCCTCACTGCTACCTACTCGCTCTCAAGCATCACATAGCAGCAAATCCTTCCTAGGCTAAGGTATCACAAATCAGGCCACTCTAGTCCTAATATGAATACCTAGCCTACACTGCCCCTGAATCTCGAAACAACGACCTAGCCCCGCCTAATCACATAAAGTAATTATTTCAAATCATTAACGGCTCTCAAGGCTAAATTAATTCCTTTCCACAATCCCACAGAAGGGTAAAAGACCATTTTACCCCTCCCCAACCTAAAAGTCCAAATGTTGACCAAAACCCTAAAAGTCAATGAAAGTCAACAGGGGCAGTACGCGGCGCGTACCAGCTCTTGTACGCTGGGCGTACTCCGGTGATCCAGAATCGGGGTCTCAGACCCTTACGCTGCGCGTACTGAGATTTACGCCCAGCGTAAGTCTCAGTTTCATGCATTCATGGATTTTGGTCTTAAATGGTTAAGACATAAACTCAAACTCCAGATCTGACTTCTCTAAGACCACTTAATCCATAAAGTCGAGACCTTTAAGCCTTTGCATGGCTGTAAAGGTCCCTAATCACTTTAACACCTTTCCCTCTTCCTCATAAGGTCTAGATCTCATGCATGGCTCAATATTCACGTCCAATATTGGATTTTTATGAACCTACAACTCATTTTACTCTGAAATATAGTAGATCTAGGCTTATGGAGACCATTTGCTCATAAAGTCTCCACCTTGGGACCAAAAACCCTAAAAATTGGTCCAAGAAACACAAATCACAAATGACAAGGAAAGCTTTGAGCTTTTTACCTCAGGAAGAAGCTCTAACCTCTGTAGAACTCAGATCTACTCTTGTCCACCAACTTCTAGCTCCTAAAATGGCCTCCTCTTCTCCTTCACCACCTTGAAATGGCACTTTGAAGCTTAGAACACACACACACACACAAGCTAGGAACGAAGGGTGGCTCTCTATTAGGGTTTCACTCTCTGAAATGGTGGCTGAGGATAAGGCCTTAACATTCCTTTTATAGTGCACAAGCCATAATTTAGGGTTTGCATCTGGGCCGGTTACGCCCGGCGTAACCTTGGGTACGCCCAGCGTACCTAGGCGAGTCCGCGTCCAAATTAAGCGCATGAGTACGCGCAGCGTACTCATTTGCTTTAATATTTCCTTTAAGGGGCCAAACTTGACAACTTGGAAAAGAAGAAGGGTATAAGAGATGCACCTGAATTTCGGGATGTTACACTACATGCGGTCAATTTGGACACACTAGGAACGATTGTAAGGGTAGGGGATCGGGGAGCAGATCTGGGGGGAGGAAAAATCTACACAAAAGGGCATAATGACTGATGAGTTTGCATCCGGGAGCGGGTCATAGAATGAAAGCGTGTACCCTACTTTTGATTTCAATAGTACATTTGATTTGAATTGTCCTTAGATTAATGTAGGAAAGCAATGAATTCCCGTATTTGTAATTTGTATTGCTTGTATTAAAAAGCACTTCTCAGATTATTAATTAAATCTAGTACTCCACTTATTAACTCCTTTATTCCATGAAAAATAAAACACAAACATAAAACATTATAGAAATCGAGATACACCCTTACGAAACATTACATAAGACATTTCACATAAAAGAGCCTTCTACATGAAACATTTGTTATTTTTAAGTAGGATCCATGCATCCTCATACTCGAAGTCACTTCCCTCGTGCTCCAAAATGTAATGATATTTAACCGTTTCTAAAAGATCTTCGTCGTTGTTTGGATAACGATACCTGTTTTTAAGATGATGATACCATCGATTAAACCATGTGATTTTTTCCTTTAAATCCATCCACTTACCAAAAATATCTTCTTGTGTTCGGTGTTTTCCTTCTCCCAACGAGAGGTTAAACATGGTTGTTATGCGGGTCCATTCATCACCTTCTAAGCAATCAGGGTTAACCATGGTTACATCATCGTAAATGTTCAACCAACAACGTGTTACCACCATTACCTCTCTTATCGTCCATGGATGTGGAGTATTAGACGGAGCAACTGCGTTGGAAGAAGTTGGTTGATTGGAGGCCATTTTTTTAAGTTTTTTGTTAGTTTGTTATAATTTTTATAGGAGTACTTAAATAAGAAAAAAAATAATAACATACAATTAGGTGGATTCCCATAAGTACTATTTGAAACTACATTATGAAACCGTAGTCAAATAATGTCAAAGAGTAGTCCGATTGTCAGATACCTTACACGTAGATACTGTTTGAAACGACAATATACTGTTCGAAAAGACAATACATTATGCAGGCTAGAAAGTAGTAGTCAAAGTCTATGAAACCGTAATCATATAATGTCAAAGAGTAGTCCGATTGTTAGATACCTTACACGGAGATACTGTTTGAAACGACAAATATACTGTTCGAAAAGACAATACATTATGCAGGCTACAAAGTAGTAGTCAAAGTCTATGAAACCGTAGTCATATAATGTCAAAGAGTAGTCCGATTGTCAGATACCTTACACGGAGATACTGTTTGAAACGACAAATATACTGTTCGATAAGACAATACATTATGCAGGCTACAAAGTAGTAGTCAAAGTCTATGAAACCGTAGTCATATAATGTCAAAGAGTAGTCCGATTGTCAGATACCTTACACGGAGATACTGTTTGAAACGACAAATATACTGTTCGAAAAGACAATACATTATTGACCTTGCCTTTGCAGCTATTACTTATTTATGTGTCCACATATGCAAAGCCCCTAACCCGCACAACCTTACGCACACTAAGTAATTGTTAATTGTCTCTTAAAATTGTTTCGAAATGAGTTTCTCCGACACTGACCATGAAGAAAGCTTCAACAACTTGCCTGTTTACCTTCATAACCTAAGGCGAACCAACCCGCATACTCACACTCACATCAAAACGGATTTGATGGATCGTTTCCAATCTTGTTTTGTGGCTATTGGATGGGTGGTATAATTCTTTTCCAAATCCGTTTTGTGTCTTTACATTTGATAATGTTTGTACATTAAAGTAATTGGTGTGCACTATTAAAAATTACAGGTCCATGCATTCGTGCATTGTTTCTTGCCTGTCCTCTACATAGGTGTCGTCCCTCTTAGAGGGGACTACCTAAAAACAATGTTTGTAGCTGTTGCTAAAGATGGGAACAATCTGACTTTCCCAATAGCGTTTGGTATGGCGGTTGAAAATAATGTGGTAAATTCTACCTGGTTCCTGATGAGTTTAAAAGAATGTCTCGGAGAGGGTAGGGAAATAGCGTTCATATCCAATATGTACGATGGCGTTAGCTCTTGCGTAGATAATGTTTTCAGTGATTCTTATCGTGGTTACACTTGTAACAGCGTGCAAAACTATTTACGCACAAGAGTAGGCTCCGGGAGATCATTGGAAACTTTGTTCTGGATAACATTAAAATCCTACACGTTGTCAACTTTTGCACAAAATTTTTCTAGATTAAGCATTGATGCTCGTGAAGTGCTTACGAATATCGGTCATCCGAAATGGGCAAGAGCCTATTTCCCTAACATCCGTTAGAATGTACTCAACATGGAAGTTCCTCAATACTTTTCAGTAGTATCGCGCAATCATTGTAATGTACCGATAATAGCGCTTATCGAGGGAATTCGTGAGTACATGCAAAATACTTTTGTTGAACGAAGTATAATTGCAGGTATATTTTTGGATGAAATATAAAAGAATTAAATAGGTTGTACAACAACCTTTTGTAACCATATTTAATTTTCAGGGAGTTTGACTAGTGTATTAACACCGTATGCTGAAATGTTGGTTCAAAGAAGGATGCAAAAGTCTATTCGTTGGCAAGCAACACATATCCCCCAACATATATCCTCTCCCATGCCGACATATGTGTATGAAGTGTTTGATTTTAAAACAACTTGTGTTGTTGACCTTAAAGCTTATACTTGTTCATGTGGAAAATGGAGCAGTCTCGGTATAGCATGTGGTCATGCCATCACAGCAGCACGTGATTTAGACATGCATGACATTGTTAATTTGGTTCAAGTATATTACCATGCCGATGTATATCAGCTCATCTACCAGACACAAACCGTTCACGCAGTTCCCCCACCAGCTGAATGGGAAATCCCAGACCCTTTGATGGTTGTTTTATTGTCGATGTAATTTTTATTCCCTTTAAATAATGATGCTTGTAATATATTTGCTGTTGAGTTTGTAATATATTTGTCTTTGTCTATGTAATATATTTGTTGTTGAGTTTGTAATATATTTTTCAATATATTATGTTTGTAATATAGTTAACAATGTGTTTGTAATAAGTTTGAAATACATCATGTTTGTAGTCAACAAAATTGAACATACATAAAAGTAAAGGAAATTACAATTAGAATTAAACATAACATTGTTAAAGGTACGTCTCACCACCTATTACATAGTTAAATTGGTTTCCACAGATTAGGAAACTGTTTGGGATACAAGTTTTGTTCACGGTCGATAAAATCCCCTCTAATTCTAACAACATCTAATAGACGATCCCGTTCTGCTTGAAGCTTTTGAAACTCCGTATTTGCATTTCGAATCCACTTCTTAGCTTCCTTGATATTTTTTGTAGTTTCAGCAATCCGTTTTTCTTTTTCAATTACTTGATTTGCTATGTCGTTTGCACGTTGGTTGAGTTTGCGACTAATTTCAGAGTCCCTTACGTTGGCTTCTTCAGCAGCCTTCATAGCATGGAAAATGTCGTCAGGCATGTAATCTGGGAGTGGGAAATCTGGGCCTTCAGGAATTGGGTTTGTATCGGAACAAACATAGCAGTCTTCGTCTTCGCAATGCCAAACACCGAAGTCATATGAATTCATTTTCAATTTTAGAATGTTGTAGTGTATCACGTATAAGTTCTATGTTAGTTGCATATTAATAGTTTGAGAGCAAAAATCACTATTGCATAAGACAGCAGGTAAAGTATTAGTCAAATGCGACTAGACAGTAGTCAAAAGCTATAACATAGTAGTCAAACTACAATCGTGTGTCAGAAAAAAACATAACATTACTGATAAAAACGTAAAGTAGTAGTCAAATACACTTAACATAAAAATCATTTGAACTTAGAATTACTAATAAACATAACATAATTCTGAAAGGAAATTAGAATTACAAATAAACATAATATTACTGGTAAACATAACTACTAATAAAATTAGTCTAAGTAATTAGTAACGTGCAAATGGTGGTACGACGACCATCTTCTCAGTTGGTATTTCCCAATGTAGAAGAATTGGAATAGGATTAATCGTCTCCGCTTGGAATGCATGTCGATACACCGCAGAAGTCAACCTATAATTAACCAATTGTTGTTTCTCTTCAACTGTAAGCCTTCTTAATGATGCTATACCATGTTCACAGGGTATGCCGCATTTTTTCCATTTGCCACAAGTACAAATACCACGTTCAACTTGTACCGTTTGTAAGGTTAAATTACAACGCACTTCAAATTTGTCACTACCAATATGTGTAACCTCATAACCATTAGATTGGTTCATTCTCCGTTCAAACACGTGTTGTGCATAAGGGGTAAGTTGACCATGCATTCCACCTGTGTAATTAAATTACTTAAAATTAAAAAGAGGATGGAGTAACGGAAAAGAAAGAAAACAATTATTTATTACCTCCAAATTCAGCTCGTTGCGCGTACACCATTTGTATTGACTGATGGACCAGTTCAATGATTGTCGTTATTGGTAACTCGTGCGTGTTTGATCTAAGCCAACTCAATCCAATCGCAATGCTAATGTATTTAACATTGAAACGGACTTTAGGAAAAAAGGCTCGAGCCCATTTTGCCATTGGGATATTGTCAAGCCAGTCAAGATCATACTCATTAACCTCATTTTTTAAATTGTTTAAACAAACGTAAAATTCAGATAAACTATAAGTTTTGCATGTCTTCCAGAACAACTGTTCGACAACGATACTTCCTGTGGAAGCCCGAACTTTATCGACTATATTTTTACAACAATACCCATGATAAGAATCTGGGTATACTTGCATAATGGCGTAGTCTATCGAGTCAGACATATGGCTTATGAAACCAACTTCAGTAGTGTAACCTAAGCATTCTTTCAACCTTCTCATGAACCAAGTCCAAGCCTCTTCACAGTCAACACTTCCCAAAGCGAATGCTATGATCAGGGGTTCATGATTACCGTCCAAAGCATGAGCAACATACATTGTTGTTATGTTGGTCCCAATAAGGGGTACATGAGCAACAAATAGTGTTGGTATCATGGATGTGAGAAAGGTAGTAATCTGTAAGAAACAATGGCAACATTACACAAATCTGAACTTGAAATAAATAATAACATAATATAGAGTAGGAGTTACCACGCATCCTAATGCGACAAAACAAAATTAAAACCTATCTCTCATGTCTTTCTTAATGATTGTGAAAAAGTTACGATTTGTTCTTTGAAGATTATGTAAGAGTATCGGTAGGTTGGAAAAGCTTTGTTTGTATATCTCATTAAATCCACTCATTATGAGAATTGGTATGTTTCAATGAATTTGGTCGAGGCTATATAAAGGGATCTCATTTCAAATAGAATTCGGTCAGAAACGTTGCACGAAAATAATGTTTGAAGCGAAAAATCTACTGTTGGAAAAGACTATACATTATGCAGTGTGCCAAACAGTAGTCAAAGACTATGAAACCGTAGTCTAATAATGTGAAGGAGTTGATTTTATATAGGGATTAAAGCGACCATCAATGCCTCTGGTATTACATAGGGATTAGAAGGTAGCGTTATCTACAATGAAAATTATATTTATTAAACGAACATCTGACAACCTATTACATAGGGATTAAAATGACCGACAATGGCTCTGGTATTTCCCATTCAGATGGAGAGGGAACAACATTCACATTCCTAGTATGGTATGTAGTTCGAAACACATCTCCCCGATAATATATTTGAACCATATCGGCTAATTATGTGTTGTTTGTATAACGTGCTGCAGCAAGAGCATGACCACATGCTATACCAAGACTGCGCCATTTCCCACAAGAACATGTGTGTCGATTTAGATCCACAACACATGTACGTTTGAAATCAAAAACTTGGAAAATATCCGAATGTAACATAGACGGGATCTCAGGTGGGATTTTCGTTGCTTTCCATTGCCGAGACTTTTACATCCTCCTTTGAAGGACCATCTCTGCGTAAGGTGTGAACACGGTGCTCAACATTCCTGAAAAATCAAAGGATAATAAATTACCGGCATTTAATTGATTTATAAAAAGTTCCTATATTACCTCTCATGACACAGCGTTCTGCAAATGTCTATTGGATGTACTGCACAATCGCATCAATTAGCGTTATTATCGGTACATTGCGTTGACTAACCGATAACACCATTAGGAATTCTGGAATATTAATGTTTAGTACATTCCAACGTATATTAGGGAAATAGGCCCGTGCCCATTTCATATGTCCGATGTTGTGAAGAACTTCCTGTGCACCATGACTTAACTTAGAAAATGTTTGTTTAAAGTCTTGTGTGGTATATGCTTTGCATACACGGAAGAACAAGTAGTCTAAATTTCTGCTTTGACCAATTCTTAATCGGCAATAATTCAAAACACTGTTACACGAATAACCATGGTAAGCATCAGGGAATACTTGACCAATGCAAGAAGCAATGGTATCGCCCATGTTGGTTATGAGCGCAACTTCCGTACCCACTCTGATAGCATCCTTCAACCTCATAAGGAACCAAGTGCAGGAGTTAACGCTATTTGCCACCCCGACACCAAATGTTATTGGCGTAGTATTGTTGTTTCCATCAATAGCAACTACTACGAACATTGTATTAAGATACTCTCCTCTGATACCGACACTTCTTATGAAGATGACCGGAAGCATGCATCCTATAAATGCGTTGATCTATTTCAAATTTTATATAACATAATTATTAGTTTTTAGACTAATCTAAAATGGTTTAGCAAAATAATAAACAAATCGATACTACATTACCACACATCGAATAGCAACAAAACATAGTTCGAACCGATCCATAACATCGGTTTTGATGTATGTGTAACTGTGGGGATTTGCACGCTGAATGTTGTGGAGGTAAACATGCAAGTTGGTAAAGCTGTCTTCATAGTCATTGTATGAGAAACTCATGTTTAACGTTAGGGCGGTGAACAGGAACCTTTGTAAAATATATCAATAACGATGATTTAAATTATTTCAAAACCTTTTTATAGAATCGAAGCAGTATTCGAAAACTAAAGTAGTAGTCAAATGGTGGTAGACAGTAGTCAATACCTATAACACAGTAGTCAAGCTACAATCATGTGTCAGAAATTAACAGTTAGATTAGACAACACATAAACCAGTAGTCAACTGCAAGTGGACAGTAATCAATACGTACAACACAGTAGTTAACCAACAATCCTGTGTCCGAAATTCACTGTTCGATAAGACAACACGTAAAATAGTAGTCAAATGCTAAAAGGTAATAGTCCAAACCTATAAGACAGTAGTCAAGCTACAATCATGTGTCTGAATATGTAGCTTAATGGCACTATATAAATGAAGATATTTATCTAGCCACACTAATAAAAATTCCATCTCAGTAACCAATGAAAATGGCAAATTGCAGTTGTGGGGCTCAAGGTATTATAAGGACATCAAGGACTTCAAACAACCCTGGACGGCTATTTTACGCTTGTCCTAAAGAAGAGGTATTTGCGTTATCACTTAATTATATATATATATATATATATATATATATATATATATATATATATATATATATATATATATATATATATATATATATATATATATATATTGTTATTTATGATTGAATATTTAGAGAATACACATAATGTTATTGATATTTATTTATCAGCCACCACAGTCTGGGTTTATTTGTTGGCTGGATGAAGCGAAAGACAATAATTCGTTGATAGTTGCTAACTTAGTTTGATCAAAGAAGAAGCTTCAAAGCAAAGTACTACACTTGAAGATAGCGTTACTTTGTAGTTGGATTTTCTTTTTTGGTGTTGTTGTGTATAAGTTGTAGTCTAAATCTCGATTATGCAGGCTGTATGTACCACTAAGTAGTAGAAGTACGTAAGATGTAGTAATGTATGTTCTTAATTGTAATGGTTTGTGTTTCCATGTATGCGAATTTTTTGTCTTAATTTTCTATATTGCTTGTGTGCTATACATGTTGTAATATATATTTATTCTTAATTCATTCGACTATACAACACATGTTGTTTACAAATAAAAAATTCAAAAATAGCAGACATAACCATTTCGTTGAGTAATTAATAAAACAAAGTTGACATTAACATAATTAGATTACTAAACATAAGTAAACCAGGAACTATTACAGATTTTGCAGCTCCTAACCAACCACTAATAAAAAAACATAGTTGCAGATATACTACCTTAAAATTAAAAATGAAAGACATACTTGGACATATACTACCTTTATATTACTACAACAAGCAAGAACATTATTAAAATACTACTCATCTTCTTCCCACATCGGAAACTCATACGGATACTCTTTTTTCATAGCAATGACTTCCTTTTTTTCTCCAAATAGTACTCACGAAGTGCTAATTCACTCTTAAGCTTTCGCAAATTTTCTTCACTGGAACGGATCGAACTCTCGGTAGATTGGATTTCTTGCCTGGTACTTATAATCCAATTCTTTTTACGATCAATGTCATCACAATAGATGTCTAGAAGGTCTCTTTGGAGACGATAATCTTTAAAAGCCTTATCCACTTCAGCTTCTCTTTGTAACAACAATTTTTTCACTTCCTCATCCATCTTCTCTCCTACTATAGGAGGATCAACGTTGGGAGGGGGATTGGTTGACACGTTATGGGAACTTGTCCCCAAAGGAGGCTTATTGTTGGACGTTGATGGCCAATTAAATTTTGCCAAGATCCTTTTCATCTCCTCTGATCTTTCTGTCATTTTCACACTTCAATTTTTTTTGTTATTGTTTCTTTCATTTCTGAATTGATAACAAATCCACATTAAATATAACACAAGATAACAGTCAGCGGCTAGAAGATAGTAGTCATAACCTATAAAAAGTAGTCAATCAAATCAACTAATAGTCAAATGGTATTAGACAGTAGTCAAAACCTATAAAAAAAGTAGTCAAATAACAATCATGTGTCAAATATTCACTGTTCGATAAGACTAAACATAACATAGTAGTCAATGGCTAGTAGACAGTAGTCAAATCCTATAAGACAGTAGTCAAAGTACAATAATGTTTTGGTAGGATGTGACAACACATAATATAGTAGTCATAAGCTATTTTACAGTAGTCAACACCTATAAAAAAGTGGTTAAATTGTCAATTATATATAGAGACTTATATGTATTCTATAAACCTCAATCACATAAACTGATGTCCACCTCTCAAGAAAAATGGTGGTTGATGCCACAAGAGAAGCGATCACAACTATTAATAAAAGAAGAAGAGATCAAGAACGAGATTAAAGGCATTGAAGAAGATAGGAAACGATTGGATAAGTTACAAGCCGATATCTGGTCTAAAATGAGGTCGATCCAAGACAAAGAACGTGACATTAAAACTGCACGGGTTTGGGTACAAGATGCAACAGACTACGCCAACAAAGAAGAGGTTAAGATGGAAAAGATTCTCAAAAACATACAAAAAAAATACGACTGGGTGATTCAAGAAAAAGAAAAATTTCCAAATGATTTTACAAATGTTTGAATTTGATAATTCTTGATTAATCAACTAGTAAGTTTATGCGTTATTTATGAGTTTATGTATGTAATATGTATTGTATTATATTTGCTTGTTTATTATGATTAATCTATATAATATGTAATTTTCTCTCGATATGATACTTTCTTTATCTTTCATAATAACGGGACATTTTGATAACATAAACCAAAATACAACTTTATCTTTCGACATGAAACATTACACATAATTTGTTACTAAAAAATTACTAATCAAACTAACTACAAAATCGCCTTTGCAACTGATCCATAGTATACCATGCCCATCCTATTGCGAAAGTTAGTAGCCGCAAAAACAGGTGCCGTCGATATACCAATCGCCCGTCCAGAAACAAGCTGCTCCATGAACATCAGCATAAACACACCGCACTCTCCAAACATCCCTTCCTGTTGGGGCACGTCCGTAACATCCGTAACAGTAATGGATGTTTTCTGAACAGGCAAACCCATGTGATTCCAATAATCAATGTCAACAATAATGCGGTCTACAAGATCTTCAAACCGCACAAAATCAATCATGGTGACGGCGCGAAAAGATCGCAAGCTGTCGTACAAATTCAACGACAGCGTGTCCATCCATAACTCCCCAAGTACCCAATGATGTGGGTTTATACAAATTGGAAAATAAACCTGTTTTACCACACAACCGTTGGAATTAGTTACAACGTTTAATTAGTGTAATATCAAAATTTAAGTGATTAATCAATAATATTTGTTTACTTACACGGTCAACTTCTAACCAAGATTTACATCCATCTAACGGGTCAAACGGATGTCCCAATGCACTTCCTACCCACTCGAACGTCTCAAATGCAGCAAAAAATGAAGATGGCATGATTGTCCATCGAGCATCGTTCGGTCTCCGCTCATTCAAAAGCCTTCCCCATAAGTCAACATGCTGCATTTAAATCTAATTTAAACATACGGCCCTTATCAATTATTTAAATTTTAAATATAAACAAATGTCTTCATACCGCTTCATCTAAATATCCCAAGTCAATTGAATAAAAAAGGAGATCCCAAAACCCTGCTTCGATTCTTTCATTGTACAACCGATGCTTCAAATAAACAGCCGGTTTGTTTCCCATGTATAATGAAGGGGCGGCACATCCAGGAGTGACATATGGCTCCAATAAAAGTGTCGGGGGATCGCTAAAAGAAAAAGGGGGTGGTGGTTCATTGCGTATTACCCCACCCGGACGATATCGGGGAGCATTTTGAACCTACAGTATACACGTAGTCAATAAGTATCCATATAGTTAAAAAAAAATTTATAGTAAATATAATTTTAAAGAAACTTACAGAAACATATGGAGAGCTAAGATATTGAGAAGGTTTCAATACCCTAACCGGACGACCTGGTTTTGCAACAGGAGGCACGGGTATATGATTTTCCGCATCCACGATGTTGCTGGCAACAATCTTCTTTTTCTTCTTCTACAAAATACATATTAATTTATTTAATATACTCTGAAAAAATATAAAAATTAATATACAAAAAAAAATAAAATTATAACCTCCTTCACGGGTTTTTTTTGTTTTCTACGACCAACATCATCATCCTCGTTTACTCGATTTGAATTCGGTGGACTACCGAATTGTTCGTTCACCGGGCTTGGCATCCGATAACTACCTCCCACATCTTCATTCCCCTACATTTAAACGAAAAATAATTTAACAAATAATTATTTTACCTCGAAACCTTCGTTAAGAATTAATAGTAAATTTATAAAATGAAATATTTTACCCCAAACGCTGCGTCAAAAAATTCATTATTGTCATCCCGTTTTTCAAATCCCTCTTTACATTTTATTCCTCGGATTTCTTCCTCCAAGCTTTGAAGTCTTGCCATTATTTCTCGGGTTGTTCTCCTATTAATTCTCACCGTATGAGTTTCTCCGATGGACTGGGTAGATCGGCTGTTTCCACAGGATGGATCAGATGAAGATGCTCCCTACATAAATTTTTTTATATATCAATAATAGTTGAAAATTTTTAATATACTAGATACTACTTTTAGTATTTTACTTACATCTTTTCTAAAGTTGTAGCGTACAGAAGAAGGGACTTCTGGCGATTCAGGATTCAGACTAGAAATATATGTCAAGTAATGTAAAGTAGATGACTCGACATCTGAGGCAATCATGTTTCTTTTCGGTTGATGTGCCTCGTCCTGGTCAACATCGAAAAGATCGCAAACTTTCTCCCATGTTAACCTCCTAAGGTGAAACCACCGCAACATACGAGGATATAAATTGTTTCGTCGTATCGCAGCATTCCCCCGAGCTAGTGGGAACATCTCCCATATCCATATCTTGTAATAAATATACATTAATATATAAGAGTTAGCAATAACTAACAGGGATTATGAAAAAATAAAAACCAAAAAATTTAAAATTATATTTTTACCTTCAACGGAATAACAAAACCGGATAGTGTATACACACAAGGTTTTGTGGGATGTTTGGACATATGATCCTCAAATTTCTTAAACATACCCGACAATCTAGGGTATGTTTTACTCCATAGGTAACTCCCCCACGAGAACCTATATTATATGCAAAACTATTAGTTAAACATATAAAAAATAGTATTTTTTTATAATATTAAATTGATAAATACCTGTTCCATTCATCCAGGTTCTCTACCACCCACAGAAATTCCTTCGTGACTTTGTCTTTGGGTTCTTTTCCCAAAAAACCTTGATTGAGGATATATAGCAAAATCGCACGGACAACATCGTCAGCCGATATCTCATTGAACCGTCGGTTCAAGATAAGTAGCTCTAAATCTTCTACAAGTAACGTAGTGTCCGTGCGATATAGGAAGACTCTGGACCGAAATGTATTATCACCGTATCCGTGATTATACATGGTTGAAAATTCGATCCGTGAAGTAGGAAAACGGCCCATGTAAAGTCCCGAGACAATACAAAACTCTTCCGGCCCAAATGATAAAGAACGTCTAGAAAACATGAAATGTAGACGCTCAGCTGCATCACTTTCAGGGGTAGGACGCAGCATGTGAAGTAGTAGGCCATGAATAAGTAGTCCGTCTCCGGACTGAGCCGGTAGATCCAAGAGGTAACCAAAGCTAGTCCTTGAAAATATCTCTCGAACCGGCCCGTTCAACTGACTCAAAACTTCATGCAACTTGTGACATGAAGCTTTCACAGATATATTGCATGTCATCTTTTTGTTAGGAAGCTACAAAATAAATAAAAAATAAAGTTAAATAAGGTTTTATAAAAAAAAAACAGTGTTGGAGTATCACACAATAAAACAGTTAAACATTTCATATAATCTATTTACTTTCTATAAAATACCAAAGTAAATTATTTTACACAAAATTTTGTCTTTTCTATACTACTTGTATACAAAAAATAGTATTGTACTTTAAAAATGGTGTGACAATAAAATATTTTATAACAAACCCAAAACTACCAAAACACAATGTTATTTTATCAATACAGTATAATAGAAAGTATCTACACATTATACACATAAAAACTTCTTCAAATAGATACTACATTGCTATTGTATGCTATAATTGAGACATAGAAAATAACATCATTTTTAACGACATGCAAAACATTGAATCATAAGATATATACAAGGGGATACAATCGTTACAAATACGTTTAAACAAAATTTTTTTAATAAAATTGAAAATAAAAAAATATATATAAAACCATACATTTTAGGAAACCTACAATTTTTTTTTCCAAAAAAAATCATAAGATACATACAAGGGGATACAAATGTTTATTGGCTATTAAATTTTTTTTAATAAAAAAAAAAGGTTTTTTTGTGAAACCTACGGTGTACAAGTGTTTACTGCACAAACTATGTAGTAAATACTTGTACACCGTAGGTTTCTAATAAACATACGGTTTCCCTTTTTTTTTATAAAAAAAATTATACCACAACAAAATATATCTAATTCCTATTCTATTGATACCATTTTTTTTTTAAAAACGAAAAAAAAAATAACTTCCGTACGGTTTCATATGAAACCTACGGTGTACAAGTCGAAACTGCACAAACAGTGCATTGGGCACTTGTACACCGTAGGTTTCATATGAAACCTACGGTTTTATATTTTTTTTTTTCAATTTTTTTCAAAAAAAAATTTATCCCCATAAACAAAACCTACTCCTAATCACAAACATGGTAAAAATTTTACGAAAAGTAGACAAACCTGATTGTTCTTCGGGTGCTCCATTGAGAGAAAAACGTAGTCTAACAATAAAAAAGCAATAGAAAAATGACCTAATCTGAAATTTTTTTCATTATATAGTTTGGGCTAATGGGCCACGAAAAAGTAGACGGCCCCTTGAAACAGTAGCCCATTAGGGGAAAAGAGTAGTCAACGGGCGTTGACAGTAGTCATCCCCTGTTGACCGTAGTCAACCGAATGTTGACTACTCTTTTGTCGGCTATTTTTGGCTAAGTGAGTTTTTTTGGCTATTTTTTGATAAGTAATTAGGAAAAAAGGCTAGTTTTGTAATTTCCCCTAATATTAATCCTTTAAAATTTTCAAAACTTCAATTAAATAAAAACTTTAGTTTTAAAAATATTCTTTTTATTATATTTATTTCGTTATAACTAGGTTTTAGTATTTTATAGTTTTTCGGATCATAGATAACTTCTTTTTAATTATTTTTAAATTGTATAACATTTATCTTGAAACAAATAAAATATATTTCAAATAAAATATATTTATATGTAATTTATTTTATATATATATATATATATATATATATATATATATATATATATATATATATATATATATATATATATATATATATATATATATTAATTTTTCAATTTATTATGTCTAGTTCTATATTTATTAATAAAAAAATGTTAGAATCAGTAATTCATTTTTTAGCTAAGCAAACATGACAATAAACCATAATGATCCGTTCTATTACCTTCTTAATTTCGTACATTGTCTATTTCATTCATTAGTCAATATATTTCATCATACCAAATAGAACTAAACAAGGATTGGACCCAATATATAACACGGGGTGGAACGTGTAACCTCCCAATTGCAATTAAGTACAATATGTAACACGGGGTGGAACGTGTAACCTCTCAATTGCAATTAAGTATAAATTTAGTGTAAATTCGTCGAAATTTGTCAAAAGTTAGTTCGAAAACATGACCAATCCATCTCAAATCTCTCAAAAATCCTTTAGAAATCCGTCACAAAGTCCGACAAATGTAATTTTAATGTAAATTGTCATACCCTTTGTGATGGAAAAATCAGTTGGAAATGATTTTTTTTTTCTAATAATTAATGTAATTTCTGAATTTTCTTTTTGAATCCGTCATATACATAAAATCACTCTATCGATGATTAGTCTCAAACCATTCTACAATTTACTATAATTAGAATCCATGTAAATAGAAATACAGTTTATTTCATTGATGGGGCCTCAATAATTGCCTTTACTGATTAAAAATAAAATAAAATAAAATAAAAACATATGGCGATGACCCAGAAGCTTGTGGCTGTGGTAACTTGAATACAATTCCTCTTGGTGGCCTCAATCACAACGTTGACTTCTATTATTTGCAAAATATTATTACATTTAAATATTATATTATTATTACATTCAAATATAAATTTTCTGGTTTACAAGTTATACTTTTTATAATTAATATTCGGTGCTTAATTATTTTCAAATGTAATACCTTTTAAATATTTTCGATTATTAATAGTATACACAAAGATTTGTGATAATTATTTTTATTTTAATATTATTTAGAGACGACAAAAATGGATATGGGATAGTTTTTGCAATAGATGAAAACAATAGTGTAGATTGATGCACATACTTTTCTAATTTGTGAATTTTGTATATTTAGAATATGATAAATCAATTTAACTGTAGAAATGACATTATTTAGAAAAGGAATTTAGAAGATCTATTCAGTTAATTAACTATGTGCAATCAAGTTAATTAACAGCAACTAGAGTTAATAAGGGAACTAGAAGATCTGTTAGAGGATGCAAGGTTTACAATGTTAACAAATTAATTATACACTTTACAGTTTTACAGTAAAATACAGAACCATCTCTATAATTTATAGCAATTAAGAGAGAAGTAATTTTATACATCTTTGGGAGTTTTGATTCTTTATGTTCCTTGTGGTAATGTGGTCATGCAACAAGTTTTGATTCTTTAGATACTCCACTGTCTTCTTCGTTGCTTTTTTTTTTTTTGTTATCTGGATTTTGAGGTTCATATATATATATATTGATTATCTTTTGTCCAGTGCTTAATTAAACAAGTGTGGATCGACATTGTGGGCTGTTGGTAGGCTTTTCCTAAAGACCTGGAGTCTGTGCACCAGTTTTTCAAAGCTAGGTGTTGCTGTTAATCGTGCTTTTGCCCTCGAAAGTGGACACTTTGGAAATTTCCACAACCTGGACGTGCATGAGAACTCCTGGGTTTCACATTGCTGATTGCTTCTTGGAGAGATTTATTCTCTTAGCTAGATTTCATTAGAGTAATAGCAATAAAAAGTAAAAAACTATTTCGACGAAGTAATTGGTGTAGCGATCTGATTGTGATATATAATGGGTTTTTGTAAATCCTAATAGAGAGTGTAACCTTAGAGTTTTGAATTTAAAATACTTTTCAGATGTGGAACATTTATTTTCATGAGAAGATCAAGGAGTTTGCATCATTTAAAAAGGATGATTAATAATGTGTTTACAGCAAAGTAAGTGGGAGCATGATAAATTTCTAGATCATATAAAACGATATGCCACCACCTTACAAAATGTTAATTTGTGGCTGGGAAAACGTTTCTCAACGTTAGAATTATCATTGGCATCAAGACACATAGGGACATGTCAATGTGGCCGTTTAATAAAATAAATATATAGATTATTGTTTTGAACGGAAATAAATTTTATTAAAGGAAAAGCTGAACAGAAGTATACAGTACCGTAAACCAAAGAATGCAACGAGACAAGAAGAATGCAAAAAGGATATATATATATATATATATATATATATATATATATATATATATATATATATATATATATATATATATATATATATATATATATATATATATATATAACCATTATCAATGGTTATCCAAAGAACCAAATATTTTTTCATTTTTTAGAGTTTATTTCTCATCGGAAAAAAACTAAAAATATTTAAATTCATAACTTCACAATGTGAATGTTAAAAAATAAATTATATATTTTTCGGATTCCACTACAAGAATAAACACTTATAGGGACGAGATCTATAGGGACGACATCTGTCGTCGCTATAGGCTCCCTATAGGGACGACATGTCGTCTCCGTAGAGTTGACCAGTTTTTATTGACTCTTGAAGCTACAGGGGCGACTTCTTGTTTCAACATGTTAAGCGGGAAAAGAAATTGGGTTGGCGCCTTATTGAAACACCTCTAGGGACGACTTCTTGTCCCCATAGCTTTTTATGACCAAAAAATATATATATTTTTAATATATTTAGTTGGAAAACAAAAAAACGACGTCGTTTGTTTATGGTTATAGTGACGATAGGTCGTCCCCATAGGGTTATGATCTGAGAATCCCTTTGCCCTTGTCGTCTCCGGTCTCAGATTGTTGCTCATCGATCCATCTCTATTTCTGGTTCGTTCACTCAAGCAAATCTTCATTTTATGTACAGGTTCGTTCAAGCTCATGCGCATCTCCATATTTCTATGTTTTGTGTTCCTTTGTCTCCATCCCTAACTCGTGATTTTCTATGATCGATCACAGTTGCTCTCTCAAGACGTGATTTTCTCACATCGATTAAAAAGTATTTTGTTTTTAGCATTGATAATCTGCTATCCTTGCTAATACTATACTTCACTTGTTGAAATCTTTTGTTTTTCTCAAATCTAGTTGAGAATTTCATATGTTTGCTTAAGAAAATCCATGGTTTTCATCCAATTTTGGGGTTTTATGTTGCCTTATTACAATTTTGGGTTCATTATAATTAGGAGAAGAAGGAACAACTCATTTGGCAATGTTAATTATACCTTCTGTTGAAACTCCTCAGGTAACTTCAAAACTGCTGACTCTACAATAGCCATCAATTAAAGTAGTGTAGGTCACATGATTTGGATTTGTGGCTTTTATTTCTTTGAACATTCTTAATGCTTCCCTCATCTGACCTTGTTTACAGTTCCATAGATCAACGAATTATAGGTTATAATGTCAGGATGAATATTTGATCTGTCCACACCAGCATTTGGTATTTATGGCTTGTGGATCTTTACTGTACTTTTTGCCTGATTACAGTTTTAGGTGTTTAGAGATGCATAAACCCAATCTAGGATTGAATCAGGAATAACATTAAACTTATTTACAGCAGTGTGAGAATACTCCCCTGTTTTATAGATATCATTCAATTGTTGAAAGTCAATCCAAAAATAACTTCTCATGTGGCAACATGAGTTTTCATGATTTGGATTCCATTAAGATAGGAATAATCAATGTGGATTTTCATGGTAATGGTGAGCTTTTCAGAAAAAGATTTAGTGATATATGTATACATTTGTGTAGTAAGATCTTGAATTGATGAAGTATTATCATTGGGATTCAAAATGACACATTTAGCCTTTGTTTTTCTCCTTTTTCTCTTCCTTGATGCTTCATAACTTGCAGTGTAAGCACCATTAGTGTGTTTTGTGTACTCTTCTCCTTTTGTGACCATTTTGCCCTTAACAATATCTAAGTAACTTCCTGCTTTTGAGATCATTTTAGGGTTCCCTTCTCTTTTGTACACTATACTCTTCATATTTTGGATGGATATTCAAATTGTGAGATTATAATTCTGAATTTGATTCCCATTTTTGTGATTTCTCAGATTAGTAGGCTGCATTGATTTCTATTGAGTCAAGTTTAAGAACTTTTGGTATTTTAATCTTATTTATAGTATTTATTTATGTGTGTGATGTTTTTTGGTTCTAGGATTAGCACTTAAACGTTTGATCAGGTCTTGACATACTTAAACCTTTTGTCTTTTTTACCCTTTAGATTTGTTCAAGGGATTTTTGGATTAATGAACACTCTTTTTTCATGTGACTCATCGTTTCTTTTGAAGGGGATAACTTTTGATAATCTTAATTTGTAGGTAGATTGAGAAGACGCCAAAGAATGGGAATAGAGTTTAGCAGCGGAATGTAAATGGGGAGCAGGGATATGAACAAGCTCAATCTGGTTCTGTAGCAGCACTTTAAGGTATTTATATTATTTCTGTTCTTTGATTTGGTTAAGGAAAAAAGGGTTTCAAGATTATATTTCCCAAGAAATAGATGTCTCACATGCTGATCAACACTTTCAAGTTTTAATAGTCATTTCTGTGAAACAGTTTCTTGGTTTATGCTATGTCTAACTTATACATTGAGGTTATAATGATAAATTATTATGAAAATTTCTTATTGGTTGATGACACTAAACATGCTATGAAATACCTATTTTTCATGATGTTAATTCATAAACTTGTATTTTATATTTTAGTTTTATTAATGTTCTTTGAATCTTTTGAATTATTTATATTGTCTTCTTCTGTTTGATTCTTTTCTGTAACAGTTTTACCACTTCCATCATCTTTCTTCTTTGAAGAAGATTTAACATCACCTAAATTACCAGAATTACTTTTCTCCCCCTTTTAAACCTATCATTTCAGTGGTTTAGCATCTGAATCACAATCTTCTCCTTTCTTCACTATAAGGTAAGAGTTGAATGTATATATCTACCTATGGAGAGGACAAGTTGTCTCTATAGCTGTACCTATGGAGACGACAAGTTGTCTCTATAGCTATGCCTATCGAGACGACATGTTGTTTTTATAGATGAATCTATGGAGACAACTTGTCGTCTCTATAGCTTCATCAAAGGAGACCATCAACTTATAATAACGAACCAGAATAGAACGGCAGATCGTCTCCAAAGCCAACCAATTGCGACGATCTTTTTAGCAACGACAATAAAGATCTATTGCGACGGTGCTATGGTGACGAGAGCTATAGGGACGACATGTCGTCCCGGACACCTATAGGGACGACTTTTAGAACCTATAGAGACGACATTTGTCGTCCCTATAGGTCTCGTTTCTTGTAGTGTTCACCGTGTGAATTCAGATTCACATTGTGAATCTGCATAATTCACACTGTGAATTTGACGGGAAAATCTTTTTTATTGAATTTGATATCATTGGAAAAATAATAAAAAGTTATGAATTTGTGTATTTTTAGTTTTTTTTTATTTTTTAATAAAAAATAAGCTCTAAAAGTTGAAAAAAATGGTTCTTGGTTCTATATATATATATATATATATATATATATATATATATATATATATATATATATATATATAGGTTTAGATATTTTGTTTTTACTAACTATTGTGTGCCAGAATGCACAGATCTGGACCAACGGATGGAATTAATCAATGGACATGATTTGAGAGTGTATAATATTACAATGAGATAACATGTATCATATAATCACACAAATTTTAGCAAAAAAGTATTTTGGACAGTTAACTACATTTATAAAAGGAAATTTTCGGATTTTTAGGAATAATTAATTCTCCTAATTTTAAAAATCTGAATTTTTTTTTACTTAATTCAATTTTAATTCTAACTTAATTTGTTAATATAACCGATTTTATTCTATCAGAATATTTTTTTTGCTAGAATGATGTTCTTTCATAATTTTATTCTATTAGAATATTATTGAAGAATAACAAAATTCTTGAATCCGAGGTTGAAAAATAACGGCGTTCTAACATATTCTTATACATCCGAACTTAAATACAAATCCATACATATTCTTACAGAGTAAAAGTCTTATACATCTTAATATAATTATACATCTTCTAAAAGAATATCAACAAAAATGAATAAAATTCTTAAAAAATAACAACATTCCTAAATTGTGAGTATGATCAAACTTTATTCATTCTTCAAGTTATTCCTATTAGGTCTTCAATGCATTCTTCCAGCCATTCCTATCACAAATACAACATAAACTAATAATGGTTAAAAACATGTTACTTGCAATTAACTATCACTTTATATATTCTGGTAGAATACATAGAATATGACAGAATACATAAAATACATTCTGGCAGAATACCTTGATATTATTCTAGCAGAATACATTCTCACAGAATACATAGAATAAATTCAAAAGTATTGTATTTACTGCTAATATAATTTTAGATTCCAAATATACAATAACGAGGAACAATAGAAATTGGAATTCAAAATCACAAATTGAACCCAAATAATACACAGACAAATTAATTACCTTTTTAAATAATTACATAAAACATGTGTTGCTAGTAATTCTGACAAAATGCATACCACAAGGTTAAATTCTTTAGATTCTCTTTCAGGCATTTCAACAAACACTTATTAGGCATTATCATCAAACAAGCCAAAATCCTGTGAAAGGCTTAGTGTGATCAGAAGCAAAATCAAAAAAACATAAATTCTTTAAAGAACATCAAAGTTTAAGTTTTTCAATATCAAATAAAAACAAAGAATCTATCTCAATGCTATCGTCCACATCAGGCATCAAGAACTTAAGGTACTGAAATCGGCATAAATACAAACCTTGTATTGTGCATCGACGATATCACGTGCAAAAGCCTTAACCCTTTCCATCTTACCTGATGTGGACGAGTGCAACGTTAATGCTATATATATATTCAATTAGTTGTAACTAAAGAATCTATGTCAATGCTATAAGATATATGGTTTAGGATCTGTGATAAAGAAAAAATGGACGAAGATCAAATTGTTCATCACTCTTTTATAACCATTCTCAAAAGAAATTTGATTGTAAAATCATAAATTAGGTTTAAAAATTAGTAATTGAGTTCAAGAATATACCAGGGCTATGATGTTGGTGTACGGCGGCAGCTATAGACCGATTTCGATGATGGAATACGAAGCCGATGAAGGAGAGGGAGGAAGAAGAAGATACGGTAGTGGCAAGATGAGGGATACAGAGGTATGTCGATGGTTATAAAGAAGAGATATTAGGTTAACATATATTTATTTTGTTTCCTTGATTGCAAGTGCAAAAAACCAAAAATACCCTTTTTGATTTAATTAATTATTTAATTATTTGCTAATTTGTGATTGGTGCATTTAGAAACACAATAGTTGCTAGAAACATTTGAACCTAGCTCTCTCTCTCTCTCTCTCTATATATATATATATATATATATATATATATATATATATATATATATATATATATATATATATATATATATATATATATATATATATAGAGAGAGAGAGAGAGAGAGGGAGAGAGAGAGAGAGAGCGAGAGAGAGAGAGAGAAAGAGAGAGAGAGAGAGAGAGTTAGGTTTATATGTTGATAAATAATTATTGTGTGGACGTAGGGTTTAATGTGGATCAGTTGTTTGAAATACTTAAATAAGGGTAATTGTATAGTCTCACATTTTAATTAATATTATAATTTATTTAATTTGATAATTATCTTAATCAAATCCATGTATATATGGAAAATATTTAACACTATTAATACGATCTTCTATGTTGTATGTGTCTCTCGCTTCTGTAACATGTAGCATGTAAGCTGATATAAAAAAAACTTAAATCTTGTTGCAAGTAACATCAAAGGAAACTTGTAACAAATAATAAATACAAGTTAAAACCTGCAACAGGGACTGCTCCCTTGTTGCAAGTAACATTCTCAGACGATCCATGTACCCGAAAAATAAATTAGTAACTACTCCCTTGGAATACCTTTGTTTAATAACACATATACTCCGTTTATTAGTTAAACCGAAAAATAGATCTCCCATAGTAGACAAAAAAAACGATTAACGAATCTTTTATGTCTCTGAAGCTGATATGATTCCTAACTCTTCTTCAAGTGTTCCGACAATTCTCAATTATTGTGTATTTTTTTATAAACCTTGAAATATAATAACTTGATATATACTTGAGAACCGATAGATGTGTGAATGTTTAATGATTTCACTTGTTATGTGCAAAAAACAACAACCTACTTTAATTGATTTGTTTATTATAACATCCTACTTTCTTACTTTGACAAATCAACCTTATGTGATATAAGTAAACGAAAGTAGGATGCTATAATACATAATAAGTGAAAGTAACTATATCATAATAATACATAAATCAAAAAAATCAAAATAAAAAACGTTTAATTAGTTATGTAAAATCTTACACTACCACACCATTATCAAGCACGAAGGATACACATTCTTTCCTGCCATAACCATATGCATAATGGAGGGGTGTGATCTTATTTTTGTCTAATGCATCCACTTTTGCTCAAGCTTCTACCAGTATTTGAGCACATTTCAGTTGTAATACATATTTTCCCATCATTAACATCACATAGATAAACATCACTATTATTATTAAAGTGTGTCTTAAAAAATACCTTGCCATATTCACAGGTAAAAAGTAATGTTGTCTTTCCCTCTAGATCTTCTTCATACATCAACACCAGATTGTAGCACCTTCTTCAAACCATAGATATTTATACATTACAATAATAAATATATAAATATATAACCCCTTTCTTAAAATAATGCCTGAAAGGTTAGTAGAGTCTCTTTTAATGGAAATAACATAAAAAAGCAGGAAACCTAAAGTATCTCAAAATTTAAGGGAAATGAATGAAAAAGAGACTTTCCCCTTTAACCTCTAAATACTTACAAACATCATATATCTGGAAATCACTTAATGAGAAAATAAAAGATCATGGGGACTTAGCCAAAGAAGATGCACATGATAATCTAACTTGCATTTCGTGGGACTTGAAGGTTGGATGAAAGCTATCTGAATCGACACCCTTATTCCATTGACGGCTCATGTTAGCTGGAAAAAAAAGAACATTCAATATGCTTCAATTGTGGAGAGATCTTATCTTCAAATTTTGATCTTCAACAGAAACAAATTTGCCCTAGTATGTATGATAGAACTGATATAATTGAACAAATTTCTAATACTGATACAAAATTCAACCAAAATCCGACTTCAACAACAAAATTGGTTTTCTTTTTATGGGACTTTAGCCTAGTATAATTATAAAAGATAAGAACAACATCTTAGAAGTAGAGTTGCAATTAAAACTGTAGGTACCATAACAATAAAATAAGTTAAAACTCCAGAGATAATATTCAAACCAAGGATACAACAAATTTTTGAGAGAGAATTATAACTTAGGTAATTGATCAAGTCATAGTTAAAAATATAGAATGATGGAGTATATATGAAAGAATGGTAACCATTATTAGTATATTACATACAATGCCCTTAATTTCTTAGAAGTAGAGTTGCAATTAGAACTGTAGGTACCATTTTTGTTCAAAATTAAGGTATAAAACAACAAAAATCGAAAAACACTACCTAGTTGAAGCCAAAAAGTAAGATTCTGAGGAAGATTGAACCATTGGAAGACAAAAATTTTGAATTCATGTTAGCCTCTTCAACATCTTTGACTTATGCGTATGCTGAAATTGCTAATTGTAAACCAATTTGAGGTGAAAGTGATGAGCAATGGCTGGGGAAGTATTCACCCTCAAAGGTCTCCTAGGGTTCAGAAAGTATACTATTAGAAGAAACAAATTAAGGATTATTGATACGACAATCATGGAGAATTAGAGATAGTGATTGAGGTATGGTACCTACCTACAATTCGACAGCATGGATATAGTAGGAATCATGTGAAGGAGAAGAAAGACAAAATGCGAAATGAAAACCACCCAAACAACAATAAAATTGGCTATTGATTTGAGAACCCTATCACACTTCTCACGAGCGTTTAATGGAGGAAGCAAAGAAGAAATGGTGGGTGAATGGCCGGTTGATGTCGACGGAGAGAAGAGAAGTGTTTGAGAGAAATTGAAAAAAAAATTAGGATTTGTGGAACCTTGACAACAGGAAACAGAAGAAGGATGGAGATAAGGCGGTGGGCGATATCTAGAAGTATTACATTAGACAAAAGAAAGGTGAAGCAATAACAACAAACACATATAAGTTGAAGCGAATGATTCCATCAACTATAAATTAAAGGGAAAGATCAAAAATGGAATAATAAAAAGGGACTACAAATATCAAGTTAAAAGAAAATTTACCGCAAAGGTGTGAACAGTCAAACATAACTGTTCATAAGCCCTTGACCAGATTTAATATATATATAAAATGTTTGTTGTGGTATCTACAAAAAACAAAATAGAATTCAATTTGTTTTAATACAATGGTTAACTACAAAAACATATCTTATAATTGGTGTTGCCGCTTGCGTAGCTTTCCTTGAGCCTTAATATTCAATGGACACTTCAGTGAAATACATAAATTCTATAACAAACTTTCATTTAGAATTATATGTAGATACCAATGAATTTTTGGATGTTTATCAAACCGCATAAACCGCTCAAACTGTCCATTTAAAAACTGCACTGCATAACGCGGTTTATAACATCCATGGTGCGGTTTGCATTTCCAAAAAGATCAAACCTTATATGCGGTGCGATTTGCGGTTTTAACTATAAATCGCACCAAACCGCACCGCGAACACCCCTATGTAATACAACAAAAAAAATGGAGAATACTTGCATATAACCATTCTAACATATGTTGAATAAAGAATTATCTAAATAATATGTTTTTAAATTATTCTAAAAGTATTCATACTAAACGTTATATATTGTAATTCTAATGGAATATGACTTAATATTTTTGATTAAAGTAATGTCTTAGTTTTCTAAAAACATATACTTTAAAGAGCATTAGAATGATTAATCATCATATGTGTATAATTAATGTGAATTCTTAATTACTAACATATTTTGAGAAGAAAAAAAAAAGATCGATTACAAAACCCTTACTATGTGTGATTATATGTTTTGTAAACTAAAATTTAACATCTTTATAATATCATTCTTTCAGAATACATCGGGTTTCATTTTTATCATACTTTACGAGGACAAAAAAAGTTTCTCAATTTAAAAAACCTTTAAAACCTATTATTAAAGTGTTGTGAATTTAATTTATTCATATTATGTTAGAATAATGTATGTAATGTTTGATATCTATTCATATATAATGATTTACAAACATATTATGTATGATTTACAAACATATTATGTAGCCTAACATGTACTTAGGCATGTGTGTTATTAACATTCACAAAAAAAACTACATACTAATACATAAATTCTATGAGAATAACACATACTTAATGTTAATCCTCAATCTTGAACTTGATCTCCGACTACATATTCTTCCAGAATGATATACACACTACCTTTGCACAAAACTAGGCTTTTATGAACAGGATCGGTGCTCCCCACGGGAAACTGCTCGGACGGATAAACCATCGGTCTAGCAGCTCCTGAAGCTACGTAGATAGCTCCTGCATCTCAGGCGAAGCTAGTCGGTACGGTGCCTTGGCTATCGGAGCGGCACCCGGCACCAAATCAATGCGAAACTCCACTTGCCTCTCCGGATGCACTCCAGGTAACTCCTTGGGAAAGACATCCTGATACTCATTTACAACCGGTACACTGCCCAAATCTGTCGGGGTCTCAACCCTCGTATCCGAGATATACGCCAGAAATCTCGAACAACCCTGCTGAAGAAGTCTCCTAGCCCTCGCAGCTGAACAGAGGGTTGGCCCCTGCGCGACCCTCTCTCCATGAATAACCAGTTCTCCCCCACTTGGGGTTCGAACCCTCACCAGCTGGCGCTCGCAATCGATCATGGCCCCATTGGCCCCCAACCAGTCCATCCCAACGATCACCTTCAGCCCTCGCAACGGTATCGGGACTAGATCAACACGAAACCTTTCCCCAAGCACATTCAGGAGACAGTCCTGATACACCCTCGCAACACACAGTGCGGTCATCCGCAATCTCCACCTAAAGCGGGGATTCCAAAGTCCCCGGCGCATCCCATAACTTCTTGTTAAGTGCAAGAGATACAAACGATCGGGTAGCACCCGAATCGAATAGAACGTGAGCCGACATACCATTGACCAAAAAGGTCCCTATACATGAGCACATATATACACATAAGCAATACAAATCAATATCAAGCAGGAAGGATAAAACATGTACCCGCCACGACGTGTGGCGCTGCCCGAGCCTCCTCGGTAGTCAACTGAAATGCACGGCTCTTCATCGTTGGAGCATCCGTCTTAGCAGGGCGGCCATCAGTGCTCCTCCCCTCCCTGTAACCTCGGACAATCGGCCCGTTTGTGGCCGGTCTGGTTGCAATGGAAACAAATCAATCCCTTCTTGGGGCAATCCCCGATCACATGGCCCGACTGGCCACATGCGTAGCATCCCGAGTTTGCCGATCGAAAAGCCCCACTATGTGGTTTACGGCACTTGGCACACCGGTCACGGTCCTGCTGGCCCCTACTGGAAGAATCTGAGGTCTTAGGCTTTTTAGCCTGACCTACTGCTGTCTGTGCCTGCTCAGGCTTCCGCTTGGTGCGGAAGTCCAACTCCATCTCTCGCTCACGAGCCTTCTCCACCATCTCATTCAGGGTTTTGCACCCTGTAAAGCTCACAAACTCTCGGATATCGTCCCTTAGCATGGAATGATACCTCGTCCTCCTTATATCCTCGTCTGTAGCATACTGTGGGATCAAGAGTGCTCGTTCCCGAAACTTGGCGGTGATCTCCTGTTGGGTTTTGTATACTACAACATCCTATGGTACACATAAAACCCTAAATGCTTTGGATCTATGTTTTCTCTAATTATACATGCAATACTGTTTCCAAAGTATAAAGCCTACAACTAGCATACAATTGACATAAACAACATAAAAGTGAGTTATTGAATTACCTCTTTGTTGTAGCTTGTAGTTTTTTGGCCTTTAAGAACTTAGTGCCCCAAATGTTGCACCTCAAACGGCTCACAACACACCCTTGAACAATTGGATGACTTGAGAGAGATTACTAGGCACACAAATCGGTTATGAACTCCAAGAACACTAGTTGTAACCGATTTTAGCCATGGGGTTATGTATATATATGTAGGAATCCAAGAGTCATGGGTAAACCCTAATCCATACACTTTGGGTTATGATCCATATTTCATGTGGGCTAACTCTTCATGGAAACTTACATCAGCTTAGCCATCATGGATCAATAGCCCAAACCATATATATATCATTGATTTACATAATCAGTCCCCGTTAATTTAATTAGTCTCTTTTGATCACTAAATTAATTCCAAATTAATTCTTGATCAATACTAATTAAATAATATGATTTCATATTAATATATTAGAACTTATAATATATTAATAAATCATAAATAACCTCTTACTCAAATATCCATCCACAAATTGTCCTGGTGATATGCAACCCGAATGGACCATGCTACTCTCGGGTCAAGTACAGACCATTTATAGTTATGGGCTTAGACACCTAATCCAATAGTCTCCCACTTGGATAAGTCTAATAACTATTATTGCAAGTACGACTCCACAACCCGACTAGCAATCGTAGCTCTTAAAAGCCATTGTCGAACTCTGACCTAGTCAATGCCGCGTCCATTAGATAAGGGATCATATATTCCTCCATTCTACAAGATATCATATGGACTGACACATGGATTATAATCATTCTCTCTGTCCATCTGTTGTTTCTCGATTTCCAATTTATGACGACTGACTAGTTGAACAAATCAAATCAGTCCAGGCTTGGCAAAGCGCTTCGGGTGTCATCACTAAATCATCGAGGGGCCCACATATATCGCTTTTATCCCACATTGGGTAAAAGGAATGGATAAAATTTGACTCAAATTCTTGCTTGTACTTACTCATCAAATCACACACAACAATATGTTTTATAACACCAAGTTACTGATGCGTTTACTTATGTCAATGTGCAACCGACTTGTAAACTACAACTTATATGTCTTGGTTTCAAGAATATAAGATATTATCGTCATGATCACTCGTGATAAAATCCATGAAGTGATACAAATGAGCATGGGTTTAATCAAATACTCGAATTTTATTCCAGAAGTACTCATGAACACTGCAGCAAACTTGTGCTATGTCTAAACGCCTTTAGACAATCTACATACCCATTCATGACAGTCTTGCCTCAATACCTACTTCCAAAGTATAATCGAATGTGGATAGTTTGAATAACCTAGTTATTCGGGAAGTCAAAACATGCAAAGTGAAACACAAGAATAATCGAATGCAATATGGTCTCAGAACTTATGAATATAAATAAAACATCTTTTATTTAATCACCATATTGATTACACATTATTCATTGTATAATGTTTCGATTAATCAACTTAATACTTGAATTAAAACAATAGTTATGCCATGCTCCAAGCATTCACCCTATGTTTACCTATGGTGCTTTCTTTGTGAAATAGATCAATTGACAACATTTCAATGATGCTCATTTCACAATTCCAAATCCTTATCATAAATGTAAGAATACCAAATTCTTGCCATTTGCTATAATCTGTTTAGATTCTAAACTTATATGAAATGATCTTCTTGTAATGACTATGCACAAAATCACAAAGACTTGGCAATAAACATTACAAAGTATTCCAATGGAGAGCAATTCCATGGAAACGAAGTCTCACATTCAAAGTACATTCCTTTGAACATCCTTCTTGCATTAAGTTTTCTAATCTTACACAGATTTAAAGAATAACCTCCACTTATTCAAACATTTCCATATTCCCATTTTCACTATCGCTTCTGAACAAGAGTTACCTCTTCTCAGAGTATGTCAATATGGTCCTTCCAAAATTTACACTATACTTCCAACTGTCCATAAGCAACCAATCTTTAGTAAACCTCATATTGTCCTCGACAATTGCTTAACCATTTTAGTCATCTCTCATTCTAGTCCATTTTCCCTCTTAATGCCTTAGGCATTTGGAAAATTAGAACAGATTAATATTATAGCATATGTAATCAATCCTATACCCGAAGCATATATGGGATACGATACATAATGTTTCACATCAAGACATGATACTTTACCAGTATCTCCCTATAACATTTCCATATATAGAATTTCCTTATGTCGAATTTTTTCAACATAACATTCATATATATATATATATATATATATATATATATATATATATATATATATATATATATATATATATATCCTTGACTAAATTTGATTAAAATCTCAATCTAAGCTTTTAGATTTGAAATGAAGTATGAATTCCTCTCCCTGAATTATAGCAAAACAACTTTTCAAACCCTGGAATTTGCGAGTTGAAACTTTTGTTTTCTATATTTAACATTGCTAACTTGAAACAACTTACCATAATAATTATGCTCCCACTAGTATAATAATTATTATCTTACTAGTATAACACTTATGCTCCCACTAGCTTTGACATGTACCCAGTTGTCAGCTGGACTTCTAGAAATCAATACTTATTGACTTCCTTACCAAAGTTCATATTTCTGACACGAGATGCTTCAATAAGAGTTTATCTAGGCTTCTCAAACTCATACACCTTTTCTTAGATAGCTCACATGTGTGTCTAAACAATTTTAGAACTTACAGTAATAAGTCTCAAATGTTTAGACCTTTGCCATTTCTCACAATTCGAACTATGAAGAGGGATGCCGTAATCATAATCAAATTTGAGAATGCAAATAACACAATTGCTATCTCCTTAAAATCTACTTAGTGAAAGCGTTTCCTCACAATTATTTTCATGAATTGGAGAGAAACCTTATGACACTTAGATTTTATGGTGTATGTGTTCCTATCCATGTGAATTTTTTCATAACCATAATCACAAGACAAGGTTAGTGACAAATCCAAACTCATATGGACTGAACTTGTCCAATCTTAATTTCTTGCCACTTGACAGCACAGGGCCTGCCATTGCTTCCAGGTTGTTATGCAAACAATTGAGAACTCATAGAACTCACATGCATAGTCAACTTTAACTGGAATGGCCACAGAAACAAGAATATGTCAACACGATAGGTTACCAACCTCAAGTCGTGTGCTAGTGATTAACATTAGGTTTACTCTTGATTATTTCTTCAAACTATTCAAGAACATTAAGACTCCCACTGTCCTCTGACATATAAGATTCTCTTGTCAAGAAACATTCCTTAACAAACAAATATTCAAGAGTTAGTGTGGTTTCTTATCAAGACAAACACTTCACAGAATTGGCCTTAGTTGGTCTTTGTTTTATCCAAAACATCACAACTTACCAATTTCAAATGTACAAGAGTAGAAAACATTTTACTCTACATTTGATAAGTGTTATAAACATTTCTTAAGATCATGTCACTCAAGGCTCAATCTTAGAGTATGACTCTAAGACTTGATTTTGGAACGAAGTATGATTTATCTTCTTGATTTAACTATTTCAACAATTCACGATTCCTCTTCTTAGCCATACAAATGCACTAAGATGTCCTTAGAGGATCAATTGTGATATGGTTTCATAATCATTAAGATAATCATAAAACATGATACTCAAGTACTCTCCCTTCTTCTCAGACTGGAGAAACTTTTATCTTTCTGCCTAATTCGATTCTTCATATTCGTTCTGCCATACATTGAAACTTTTTCAATGATTCAGAATTACACTCAATCTTGTAAGCATAACCATATTTACTAAACTTTAGTAAATCATAACGAATAGTCTTATCGTTCTTTGTGGTGGACCTGATCAGCGCACAACCAAGTGTACCCAATCCCCTAATCCTTCACTTGACTCACATATACATGTGAACAAGGGATTAGTCTTAATTTCTCAAAGATGAAGTTCTCATTCATCACACAATACAAGTTGCATAATTCCAAGTTTCTATCCAACTGAAACTTGGGTGATGAGAATCTTTCCTTATTTGGTAAATCTTGACACTACCACAAACGAAAGAATCAAATCTATTTTCCAATGTTGCTATCAATGGAAACACATAAACAACAATTTTCACAAATGCCATTGTAAGGAAACTTAAAATAAAATAAAATCAAAATTGATTTATTAAAATTGCGGAAAACTTTTCCTTACAATGCAAATACATATGAAAACTATGTTGTTATCTATTCCTAAGCAATCTATCATAACTCTTAAGCAGCAGCTCAAAATTCTAATCATCGAACCATGCGATCGAAATCCATCTCTTCAGGATCAGAATCAGCTTACTCTGCCTTTAAGCTTCCTTTGTTTTCTTTGATCCTACAAAACATCAAAATGTAATTATATTACATCATGTTTTAAGAATCTCCAAATAGGAACTTAATAGAGTTAGATAGTGGATTTTACCTGAAGTAGAGTCAAACTTTTGACTTTACCATCCTTGCAATCTTTCAGGTAAATATGGCAGCTTCGCAACCAATGCCCCTTCTCTTGGCAATAGAAACAAACAAACTCTTTTGGAATGGTACATGGGACAGTCACAGACTTAGCCCTTCTCTTTACCATTTGGTTAACCGGGTTGACTATGGTCGATCCCTTTCCATTGGGAAGAGAAGACTTTTCTGGACTTCCAATGTTTCCATTATCAATGTCCATGGAAGTTTGGGAAGTAGATCTTCCAATCAAATTTGCTTTACCAGTGCGCCAAATCATTGCTGATTCAGTAGCAACAAGCAAATATGTTAGATCAATAAGGGTCATGTCGTGACCTGTCATATAGTAGTCTTTAATGAACTCACTATACGACTCAGGGAGTGACTGAAGAACCAAATCAATAGCCAGCTTCAGCGATACTTCGACACCCAACTCTCCCATCCTGTCAATATGTAACTTCATCTCCAAGACTTGAGCACATACAAACTTTCCTTCCTGCCAATAGGGCTTTGAGTGACCTTGAACTTGTGGGTTAGGGAGGATAATTGGAGGAGGTAGAGGAAGTGAAGTATGATTTTCAGTCCCATTAATGCACGACAAAGGGATTAATCTTTCACCTCGATCGCCATGCGGGATATCATCTTCATTAGGAAGGCTTTTTCCAAAGGATAAGGGAGACCATAGTTGTCAGAACTAGAAACTTATGAGGGAGAAATTCAAGTTTAATTGATTTAAGTCCTTAATATAACACCCAAAATGAATATATTAAGGTTAGGACCCAACACAATATTTTACAATTCGGAAGAGGTATGCCGTAATCCAATTGCAAAATATTTGAAGGTAGGTAAATGACGATTTGTCAATTTCCACCATGAAAAACAAAATTGATTATTAAGTTTTAATTGAATTGAAATTCCTAGATCCTTTGAGATTCATTGAACTTTTCAATAGCATGTTTAAATCTCGATTGTGTCCTTCAAGTTTGTGACTGGGATACCGAGGATCACAAACAAGGTGTGAATAACCATGAAAATTAGCTTGGTACACCCAATGTTACAAATCACCTAATCAATGCGCCAGTTAACCACACACGCTCCATTGATCTACGATTAACATTAAGCTACCCTTTGCCAAGCACTGTCAGTCCCAGATTAGTGTGCCGGTTAACCACACACGCTCCACTAACGACTTAACAAGGTGCAAAGTGCAATTTCATGGGATAGCACCATATTCACATTTTCCTAAAGTAACTAAGATTGAGAATTTAATAAAAGTTTAGTTACTTTATACTTATCAATGTGCTTTTAATGAAAATTAATGTCCTATCCTACCCGTTCGGCTAACGACCCTCCACCGGTCAAGGAAGCGGTGGGTAAGAGTGGACACCCATTAAACTGCCATTTTATAGACAGTAACCTTATACCCCCCCTTATAGACCGGCTTTGTGAATGAGGGCTACTAACGGTAACACTGACTTGTCTTATATATATATATATATATATATATATATATATATATATATATATATATATATATATTAAACTTATAATAATATAATAGTATAAGAGTTGAATTTTAACTTTTAAAACTCTAGGGTTTGGAATTAAAGTATTCAAAAGTGAGACTTTACAAATTCCAAAACTTGAGGGAAAGTTTTGAAACTTGTCAAAACTTTTGGTTTCCATAACTTATGAGTTTAATGTGGTTTTTATGAAAAAAATTTCATGTTCCATAACTTGAGGACAAGTTATGGAAGACTTTAAAACCATTTAAAATGACTCTTAAAAATGAGACCTTTAATTTTCCATAACCTATGAGTTTTAATAACCTTTTAAAAGAAAACCTTTTCATTTTCCATAACTTGAGGACAAGTTATGGATTTCATTAAGGCAATTAGATCATATTTTTAACTAACAAAAATTATCAAATAATTTATTCATGATCTAACTAAACTAATAAGTCAAGATAATTCATATCAACAATTTGCAAGAAATTAGCCTAATCATATAAACTAATACAAATCTTGATAATTTTGACAATTATCTTTTAATTGGATAAGAATGATCACTACCATATCAACAAAATCAAATTTTATGAACTAAAACATTTTGTGGTAATGATCCTAATCCAAAACAGGCCAAAAACCCGAAAATCTGCCATTAGAAGCATCAACTCGTCGAGTACATGAACATGACTCGCCGAGTTGACCTTATGCTGAGTGGACTCGTCGAGTCAGCCAGTGGACTCGGCGGGTTCATCAGTTAGAGGCCAGAAAATCGATTTTTTCAACTTTGAAAATTAAGCCATGCATCAAATATAATAGAAAACAATCCTAGGCTCTGATACCACTGTTGGGTTTTGTATACTACAACATCCTATGGTGCAAATACAACCCTAAATGCTTTGGATCTATGTTTTCTCTAATTATACATGCATAGTTACTCAAAAAAAGGTTCGGAATCAAATCCGCTCAAGCTGTGAACAAAGAAGAAGTTCTTGCCACTGTCGGTCTAAGCGCAGTTGGAGGAAGGGGAGATGGGATGAGTGAGGTGGGCCCCTTCACACTTTCGTTTTCTGGAATGAAAAGAATGGATACGACAGTGGTGCGCGTAGGAACCACAAGGATGCACTTCATGGACAAACCTGGGCTGAAGATGGCATTTTTGATCGCCTAGCCATTCGTGCGTGCAGGCAGGTATGCTATTTGGTCAATCCGGGATGATGAGATAGGGCGATAGTGGGTCTGGTTGCGATCTTCTGAATGCTGAGGAGAGCAAAGAATGGATCGCATTCACTTTTAAGTCCCTCCCCAAACTCATTTTACGAGGAATAACCAAGTGCGATAAAGAGCAAGCGAAAACCAACCCTTGCCTTTATCTTAACAGAGATTACCTTTAATAATGATCTAATTGCTTGACGAAAGTATAGGAGTCGGAAGTTAACCAACTGACTACCCTTCCTTCTCTTCTGAGATAGGGAAAAGGAATTGAAAGAGGTCTCTCTTGCCCCTTCAAGTTTACCTACTACGGTACCGGAGTGAATATGATATCCACCAGACATACGTAACGCTTTAGCTAGTACACACAAGTAAAGTGTATACCATAATAATTGCATGCATTGCGCGGTGGATGTGAAGAAGTAGGCCATTATCTCGGCAATAATGAGACAAGCAGATGCAACGTTGACTTTTTTACTTTTTCTCTAATACCTCTTGGGAGCTTTCCCAGCCTGCGGTGGTGGGGCTTTTAGATCCCAGGCATGTGATGATCCACCGTTCCTCTCATGAGGATATGGTTAAGGCCTGGACTAGGAAATCTCATATTATTGACAGCTCCTTGTTTAGGTTATTTCGTTGGTCGCCTGATTTTCATCCTAGATATGAATCCTCTCTCTCTGCTGTTTGGATTCGGCTTCCCTACCTTCCCTTGCCATTTTTGAGTCCTGCATACCTTAAAGGTCTTGTGGGAACCTTTGGACGATTCCTTCGTGCAGATGAGCGCACTCTTGCCTTGGCTCATCCCATGTTTGCTCGTGTATGTGTTGAGATGGATGTCTCTCAGCCTTTGCCTTCTAGGGTTTGGGTTGGTCCATCCAAAGAAGAATGAATTCTTCCTGTCGCGAAAAGAATATCGAATGACTAGGGACTCCATACCTTACCAAAGTTAGCATTCACTTGCTTCGCCGCTTCGCGCCTCATCTGCACTTAAGGAGTCGGGGATGGACCGACTGTCTGTCTTTCTCCATACCTTTACTATGAATAACCTCTTGTCCCTCTTCGTCTTGCCAAAGGGGGTGAAAATCGGGCCTACTATGGCAACAAGATTGGGCTATGATTTCGTCTTGTGTAGTTCACTTTCCATTGAGCAATAAGCCTCAGTTTGTCTTGTCCAGTCGTTTAAAGTCCTTTCACGCTATTCCTCGCGTGTTGAATATTCCAGCAGGTGACAGAAAGAATAGGAATGCTAATTGAAGAGCTTAGGCGCGAAGGTAGTCTCATAATAGATAAAAGGGCTAAAAGGCGAACGAACTGAAGGCCCTGCGATAGACATCATGCTTAGGATTCTCTTTCAGCTGCTTTTTATTAACTTAGGACGTTAGCTGGCAATAGCCATCGGTGCGAGGTCAAAGGCAGGGATAGGCGAGGAAATAGGAAACTTCATACTTTACAAAGACTTTAAAGTTTAGGGCAGTCCAAACTATGCTTTAAGACCATGTCATAGGGACGGTCTTTCAAATGAGAGCCGGTAACTCTGATTCGATAGAAAGACACTGACTCTAAACTTCAATGAATCAACCGAAGGTTGCTGGTTATAGCCCTGCTGTGACTGTCTTACTTGTCATCTATCCGCTCTGGTTCTTATCAAACTATTCCTTACTACTTATGCAATTGTATTAGTCTCTTTTGTCTTAAGAAGCCCTAACTACGGACTAATGGGCAAAGGAGGTAAAAGAAAGCCCGACACTGCTCACTGACCTCGTAAACTTTCTTAGAGTCATAGTGGCAAGGGTCGTGAACTCTACTAAGTCTGTTGAGAAGTTAGGTTCAAATCCAGGATAGGTATGGAATCTTAGTTAGTTGATAGGTAATATGGAAAGAAATCAGACTATTTGCTATATTCTAAAAAAAGTGTAAGCGCTTATCAGCATCACTGGTTTTATTAATTCACCAAGTACTTTAGCTGCTAGGCGATACGCAGTTCCTAATTATCCAGTATCTCCAGGAAGCTTGAGACTAAATATTCGTTGTGTAGCGATAAAGAGGTCTTTCCTTTTGTCAAAATCTATTTGTAAGTATCCTCATGGGCCAAACAAAAAGAGGTTGAGCCCCAACGTCAAATTAATGCATTGATTCAAGTAGGTAAAGTAGGCATACGAACCACTTTAGCTTTGCCTTAGACTCTATTGGAACAAAGCAAAGAAGGAGGCGGAATGGAGAAATCAAAGGGACAAGGGCGGTCTTGCTTGGCGCGAAGGCTGCTGGTTCGGGGGTAGAGTACAGTACTAAAGGTCCTCGGACTTCCAGGCGGTTTTTCTTTTGGGCAGCTGTTCACCGTTAGATCTCGCCAATACAGCCCCCTATATTTTTCGTTACCGAGATATCTTTTTTTGTTTTTTCATTGTTCCCAGGTATTTTTTGGGTAATCTGCTCCCATGCTGCAAACAGTCAAATCTGAACTTAACCTTTTCGCTCTTCTTTCTTTCCTCGCGAGCAGGAAGCACATCAGCAGCGTGCGTTGCGTGATTCTACTGTGTTTTTTTTTTTGGACTTGACTGGGTGGACAGTTGACTGGAAGAGAACTTAGATTCGCCCGGCCAGCAGGCGGGCGGCGTGCTTATCTTGTGTGACAACACTACAGAGCGAGTGGCTCTTCTAGGCGGGCAGCTGTGTGACAATACTACAGAGAAAGCGACGCTTTCGTGTAACATGCTATGGTCTCAACGCCCTTACGAGGTAGTGATGAGTTTCACGCGCTCTAAGCCCGGCCCGCGCGCGGTTAGGAAGATTGGCCGCAATCTAAGCGGTACCACCCACCCTACCCTACCACCTATAGGCGGCCGTCCGTCCTACAACCGCCCGAAAAGGAACTGCAGTGATCTTGAATAGGGATCCTACAACGATAGAGAGAATCCCCATAAAAATACAACTAGATCAAGCACCAGTGATTTCGTATCCGGTCAAAATCTTGGCTAATTGATCAAAGTGGGTAGCTCCAGTAGACCCATAGATCATGGAACAAATAGGGTGGGTAGGCCCAACCACCACACTACACGTATAGACGCGAACCCCCCTCGTTACCGTACGTGCGACTCTCACCGCATACGGCTCGCACAAAGACTTCTAAATTCATCCTGAGCCTTTTCTTCCACCTCTCCTCTCGAATCCTCGATCAAACTTGCGTTCCCCAGGCGCTATGAAATGGGGGTCTTTCCTTCGCCTATCGTATGTAGCAGCTTGGCTTCATACCGAACCAAGGAGGCATTCTGGCGGGCGCGTGCGTGTAGGAATGCCGACGACTATATAAGCTAAAAGACTACGACTACAAGCCAAGCCGGAAGCTACTCGCTTCTATTCTCGTTGGGATTGGATATGGATGGGGAATCTATAGATCGTAGTAGCTCTCTAACTAACATACGATACAATTGAACTTCACGGAACGGCCAAAGGACCTTCGCTCGGTTGGCCTTCCTACGCTGACGAATGCTCTTTTCTCTTCTCTGAAGTCTACAACAAACAAGTGGGAGAGGCAGGATTCAAACCTTCGTAGAAAAACTTCAACAGATTTACAGTCTGTCGCTTTTGACCACTCGGCCACTCTCCCCTTCCCGGGCCGAGGCCCCCCTTCGTAGCTTCTGGCGAACCTGTGAGTTCATGAAGCATAAAGCCTACAACTAGCATACAATTGACATAAACAACATAAAAGTGAGTTATTGAATTACCTCTTTATTGTAGCTTGTAGTTTTTTTGGCCTATAAGAACTTAGTGCCCCAAATGTTGCACCTCAAACGGCTCACAACACACCCTTGAACAATTGGATGACTTGAGAGAGATTACTAGGCACACAAATCGGTTATGAAATCCAAGAACACTTGCTGTAACCGATTTTAGCCATTGGGTTATGTATATATATGTAGGAATCCAAGAGTCATGTGTAAACCCTAATCCATACACTTTGGGTTATGATCCATATTTCATGTGGGCTAACTCTTCATGGAAACTTACATAAACTTAGCTCATCATGGATCAATAGCCCAAACCACACACACACACACACACACACATATATATATATATATATATATATATATATATATATATGTATATATATATATATATATATATATGTATATATATATATATATGTATATATATATATCATTGATTTACATAATCAGTCCCCGTTAATTTAATTAGTCTCTTTTGATCACTAAATTAATTCTTGATCCATACTAATTAAATAATATGATTTCATATTAATATATTAGAACTTATAATATATTAATAAATCATAATTAACCTCTTACTCAAATATCCATCCACAAATTGTCCTGGTGATATGCAACCCGAATGAACCATGCTACTAGTACATACCAATTGTAGTTATGGGCTTAGACACCTAATCCAACATCTCCGCCACAGTCTCGGTGGTCTGCTGAAGCTCATGAAACTCCCTCACTAGCCGTTGCACCTCAATAGGTGGTGAAAACTCCAAATCAAAACGCCTGACGAAATCTGCCCATGTCATCTCAGCCACACCGGCTGCTCCCACCTGGCTAGTCACCTATCCCCACCAATCCTGGGCTCGATCCCTCAGCTGACACGAAGCAAAACCCACCTTTTCGGCATCAGGGGAAGAACTCATGCGTTGGGCGTTATCCATGTCCGCCACCATGCGTCGGCTAACTGTGGGGTCCCAGACCTCGAAGAACTCTGACGCCCCGCACCCCTTGAACTCCCGGAACGAGGGAGTTCGGGCTCTGACCTAGCCCGCAGCAATCTCGGTTCTGAATGACCTGATCCTATCCTCCAAAATCTCCATCATCCCTTCGTTGACCGTCCCAAAAATCATTGGGGTAGCATCAAGGATGCCCCTCGTAACCTCGGCCGCGATAAGCTCGCGCAACCTCCCATCAATGGGCTCGGTATCGTAGCCCGACCCGGATCCCGATCCTAATCCTGATCCCCCAGCTCCATGTCGCGTCACCACCATAATATAATGTAATACCATAAAAAATAATGATCAGGATGTCCAAAGAGGGGATCCTCCCACACCGGTTCTCCTTAGAGCCTCCAGATCTAACATTGGTTCGGGTACAGGTCATGTGCTTTCAATCTTACGAGCCTAATACTACCTTCCACACCTACCTGTACCTTCCCCAACGCTCTACTTGATGACTCAAATTCATCCCATAACAAAACACATCTCGCAGACTGCCGCATAGCTCAAATCCTAGGCTATCCTAAGATTTGCTCCATCCATATCAAACCAGAACTCAACAATAACAGGTTGCCTTTATGCATGCAAATTATACACAGAACAGGATCAAATTGACTTACGAATAATAGATTCTACCTTAGGACCACAACCAGACAAGGAACAGGAAATAAGGCCAAATCAATCATTCTAAGGCTATAATCTCCTAACCGTATACAATTTTTAAAGCATGCACATAGCAAAATCCACCCGACTATCATAATCCAAATATCAGTATAACATGGCTAACAAATTGGGGAACTACTTACTTGAGCTCGGTCGATCACGCGCATTGCACTCTCATCTTTTTCCATTTTATGAAGTTTTTAACTTTTGATTTTTGAAAATAATTTTACCATTTCCTTAGTTTGAGTCCTGACACACCCGAGAGTGTGCCCGAATCGCTCAAACCAAGGCTCTGATACCAACTTGTAACAACCCAAATTTTAAAATAATTTATTCATTTTGTAATTAACCAAACATTCCCATAAAATGTGAAATATCAATGACAATTGTTTTCAAAATATATAACATCAACATTTTATTTCAAATATCAGAGTGTCCCATCAAATCAAATGTCGTAGTGTTCATGACGCCCATCAAGCCTTGCCCTTGCCCTTAGGCTCAGAAGTACCTGAAACAAATCAACAAACTGTAAGAAAATGCTTAGTGAGTTCCCCACAGCATACCCCACACAGTCCACATAATCACATATACCATATTAGCTATAAAAGCTACATAAACCATATAAGCCATGCATACAACATATAGGGATGTCGTGGGCTGCCCCAGGGTCTTACTCTAGGTTGTCATGGGCTCCCCGCATGGTCTTACACCTAAGTGTCATGGGCTCCCCCATGGTCTTTAATAGGAAATCCATGGGCTCCCCACATGGTCTTACATCCAAGTTCCATGGGCTCCCCCCATGGTCTTTAATAGGAAAGCCATGGGCTCTCCACATGGTCTGACATCCAAGTGTCATGGGCTCCCCCATGGTCTTTCATACAAGTATACCACATATACAACTAGCATACCACATAACATATAACCAAATAGCGTACCAACTAGCATATAACCAACTAGTGTACCACATATCACAAAATGGGCCGGCCTTGGTGCCTTCTATCCATTGGTATGGTGAGGAGACTCACCTCTATCTGCTTAATCCGAAAGCTTCTCTCCTAACAGTCCGTGAACACCCGTGCTGAAAAATAATACCATTAACCGAAGGTCAGGGATGGACATAATCCAATTAAAGAACCCAAGCCCCAATTCCCTTCACAATGGCCCAAAATTCTTCCTTTGCTAATGGGCCCAAAGTCCATGTCGAAAATCATAAATGGGCCTCATGGCCCAATAAATCCCAACCATATCAATCATGGCCCAAAACAGATAAGTTGGCCCACTAACTCAAAACATGACCAGGCCCATGACTGATTAAGGCCCAAAGGGCTTTCAAGCCCAAAAGGAGTCCAAGTCCATCTGAGTGCGTACACCCTGCGTACCACTTCTATACGCTTAGCCTACTGAGTCTCTGAGCTGTACGTGCTGCGTACACTATGCTACGCCCAGCGTACAAACAAAGTAAGCACCTTTTCCATTAAGTTCTCAATACTTGATGTTCCAACATCCAATCTTTAGATCTGAGTTCATTAAGACATCCTAAGGCATAAAGTTGGCAACTTTATGCCTTTGCATGTTCCATATGCTCCCAACAACCCATTAAGACCTTTCCAAGAGTCTTAATCCATGTATGAGGCCAAAACACCCATCAAGACTCCATTTTTATGCTAGGAATGGACCAAAGGACCTCAGATCTATCCTCCCTAAGCTCTGGAGTTGCTCAAACTCTCAAGAGGTAGTCTAAGAACACAAAAAAGGACTAAAGAGAAAACCCTAGCTCTAGAAATGAAAATATTGACCAAGGTGAAAGATTTTTACCTCCTTAAGCTTCCTAGGCTGCTCAAAATGTAAGATCCAGAAGCTCTTCTTCGTTCAAGCTTGTTTCCTCCTCTTCCTTGTAGCTAACGCACCAAAAGGATGGTGTTTAAACACTCACAAGCTCAAGAACATACACTCTAATGATTTTAGGGTTTTTAGGGACGTTTGAGGGTGAAGGAGGCTAGTTAGGGTGAGGCCCAAATGAGATAAGGATGCTTATATAGGTCTTAAGTCCGGAAATTAGGGTTTGGTCCTCTGTCGCATACGCCCTGTGTACCTATATCTACGCCCCGCGTACGCGAAACTCCTCCGCGATCCTTCCTCCATGGTACGCTAAGCGTACCCTTAGGTACGCCCAACGTACTAAAAGGGACCATTTTTGTCAGCTGAATTATTTAAAGGGATTAAAATGGTTACCTAATTTGGCGTGTTACAACTCTCCCCCACTTGAACTAGACTTCGTCCTCAAAGTCCGTAGATGCAAACAGATCCGGGTAATGCTCCCGCATCTCATCCTCCGGCTCCCATGTCCATTCGGAGCCTCTTCGGTGTTGCCATTGCACCTTCATCAGCTTCACCTCCTTGTTACAAAGAGCATTAGTCTTCCTATCCAAAACCACGATGGGTCTCTCAATGTAGTTCAGGCTCTCATCAACCTGAATGTCGTCCAACGAAATAACTGCGGCCTCTTTGGTGACACACTTCCGAAGCTGAGACATATGGAAGCTGTTGTGAATCTGGCTATGCTCGTCCAACAGATCCAAACGGTAAGCCACCTTGCCTACCCGGGAGATCCAAACGGCAAGCCACCTTGCCCATTCCGTTAACTGTGAATTCTTGAAATAATGTTTATTTTCTCATCTTGAAATCAGTCACTAATGTTTGTCTTCACCATCTTGAAATCAGACGCTTTTATTTTGCTTTATGTTTGTCTTTGAACCCTTTCCCATCACCACATCCAACATCATTTTAAAGACCAACAACTACAATATTTAGATATGTAAAATTAAATCACAATAGCTAATAAAAACAAAATATATTCAAAATATTCAAAAATGATGAACAATGTTAACATATGTAATTGATAAATAACAACATATATATTTTGATAACCGGATATGGTGTGGAAGATTCGAAGGGGACAGAAGTTGATTTTCATGAATAAGATATGCAGTTAATAAGTAAATAGATTTTAGATTGGCTTTAGTTTCATGTTGTCTTACTTTCTACATAATACCCATCAAATCATTTTTTTTCTTAATCCTCTTAATTACTTCAAACAACAACAATTACAACTCATATCTTTCAAACAAACAGGTTGCCACCAAACTACTTTAAGGTTTTTTTAGATGGTTTGAGTTTACCATCAAACCCCACAATATTCAAAAAAAATGTTGAGATCTCTAAATAATAAATGGCAATGAAGTTTGTAAAACACACCTTTTTAAGAAATGATGACCTGGAAACAACTTGCCAGGAATACAACAGGAGATTGATGATGATTAGTTTGAAGAGATCGGTGAGATTTGTAATTATTGGATGGATATTGGGTTTTCTAGAGGTCTATATTCCTTCTACTTGAATAGATAAGCCACAATATATGAATCGGTAAACCATAGTCCTTTGCTTGAATCGATCTGTCACAATCTTCGGTGGGACATGATATTGTCAGATTGTTATTAGGGTAGATATGGTGTGCTATATGGCTATCAATGAAATTAATATCTAATTATAGGCTTTTGTAACATCCTGTTTCGAGAAGTTTCTTATTTTAGGATTGTGGACAATAAATGGATCAAGTAAAGGCCTTGGACTTCAAGGGAATAGGTTTTAGACCCTATCAGATGTTGATAATATTGGTTATGTGATCTAAGCCCTCTGTTTATGTTTTGGAGTCAAAGGGTAAAATAGGAAAAGTGATGTTTCAGACTTCCTTCATGGATTATAGTTTTTAGTTCTACATGTGTTAAGCCAAAATTAACTAGATAGAAGTGTGGGGCTCATCAAATACCTTTCCGTGGATATAAAGATCGACGAAAACGAAGTTGAAACTAATACGTTAGGGTTGCTTAAAATTGAGGTGGATATGGGTGAAATCGTTGCCACAGAGTGGGGATCAGAGTACACGGTCTGAAAATCTGTCAGGCCTAAGCCCATGATTTTAGGATTTTCAACATATTCAAGCATAAGATTTCACATTTTTGGGCATTTTAGCAGCCTCCACCACCTCTAGGATCCCATGGGAAAAACCCTAGCCTCCATCTTCAATATTTGAGCTTCTCCTCTCCCCTCTCTCCTTTTTTGGGTGTTTTTTATGATATTTTGATGAAGTGAAAGATCAAGAAGGCTCTTTTGGTTGCAAGGAAAGATTCTTCAACTTTAGATCCATCAAAGACACTACATTTCTGGACTATTGAAGCTTGGGTCGACTATCCTGTTGTTGAGGTAGTTGTTAGGCTTCTGTTGAATAGTTCAGGCATGTCTCTTCACTGTACTCGTGGGTCAAAGGCGTGAATATCGGTCCACTGAATTATGTTTGTAGGATTATAGTTGTCTTTGTGACACTTGTTGATATGCCTGTATGTGCTTGTTGTCTTTGTGACTCTTGTTGATATTACTTTATGCTTAGTTGTAGGGATGGAATAGCCCCGTATAGGTTGAAAGATACCGAAGGAGTTAAAATAGACCCAGGTGATGAAATAGACCCAGTATTGGTTGAAAGATACTGAAGGAGTTGAAATAGACTCAAGGGGTTAAATAGACCCAGTTTAGCTTCGTGTTGTTATCTATGTTTAGTATGGAGTATTTTGGGGAACTCAGGAAGCTTACAGTTTATGTTTAAAAAATTTTCAGGTACTTCTGGTTTCAAAAGGAAGTCCTCGACTTGATCGCACTGCATCGCTTGGAGATTTATTCTACATTAACTATTTATGATTTTACTCTGACGTATTGAGAATACTTTGACTCTAGTCGTCTTTTGGAACAATGAATGAATGGTTTTGACTTATTTAAAAATGAAATTTTTACTCAGTATTTTTGGGAGGTTACAAGTTGGTATCATAGCCTTGGTTTGAGGGATTTGGGCACACTCTCGGGTGTGTCTGAACTCAAACTGAGGAGTTAACAAAATCTTTTAAAAGAAAATGAGTTTCTCCAAAAAGGTTTTTAAGAAAAAGGGGTGTGATGCATGCAATCAGCCGAGCTCAAGTAAGTATTTCCGAAAATACCCATACATGTGTTATGCTATTTATTTTGGTTTGAGTATATGAGAATTTCATGCTAGATTTGGTTTAAGGATCTTCTCAGGACTTTCATAATATAATGCTAGGAGAGATGCCTTTATACATCCTTTGATTGAGCTTTTGGAACTGCATGCTAGTACGGATTTCAGATTATTGGACAAAATGACTTGATTAATTGAGGCACTGGTTTAGATTACTCAAAGATCAAATTCTACTTGCTTTGTGCTTTTAGGGACCTCCAATAATATTGAATAACTACTAACCGAATACGTTAGGTTACATTTTGCAGGGATTAGAGAATTGTAGAAGGTTAGGTTTAACTCTATTGCGCAACTCTTGTTTGAGTCCAACCGTTGTAGTGTGAGACCTTACATTCGAAGACTTATCTAGTGATGTGGCATGTAGTTATATTCGTGGGGTAGTTAGAAGGTATTAGAGGGAGTCTCTTATGCAGCTAATGACGAAGATTGATGTGAAAGGAACCCTAGGAAATCCTAGGAAGAATGTCATAATGTGCTTGTGTGAGCATTTTTGAAAGAGAGATCCTAGAAGGAAAATCTAGGAAGATTAGCAGTGTTGGTAGAAGTTCCTAGCATCGTAGAAGCAAGTTAGTTGGAGGATGACTTTTTATGTTTTGTGGTTTATAGGATGTCATTGCTCGAATGTTGCTTGCTTTGTGGGACCCATATTGATGTGAGCTAACTATTAAATGAATACATTAAGTTACATGATGCAAAGGTTAAATAATTCTAGAATGATTGATTTGGCCCTATGGAGCAACTCTTGTCTGAGTCCAACCGTTGTAGGGTTAGGTCTTTTATTTGAAATATTATTTAAGTTTTGTTACATGTAATTGTATTAATGAATTAGTTAGCTGACATCAGTAGGGGTTCTTCAGCAACTGATGGAAGGGTAAGGTGGGAATCCTAGGAAGTGCCTTAGAGGAATGGGTGTGCTGTTTAGCGGTGTATATTCGTTTAAGAGCGGGTATATATGATTGGATCGGACTATAGTAGACATGAGTAGTTACTTAGAGGATCTGGAACGATTCTTGAGGGATGTACGGATTGGTGTGGAAGGTAGTATTGGGCCCGTACTACTGAAAGCATATGATCGGTACTCAAATCAAGGAAAATTTCAGGGATTCTAAGGAGCTGATTGAGGGTAGATTGTATGGCTTGGCACCATGATTCATTGCAATGTGTTTCTGTCTTATTTGGTTTCTCGGTTATGATTTTTCATACTGATGATGGGTCTGGTGATTGTTTGGGCCTTCGTGGCCATGTCAGTTTGGGTTTGAATGGTGCAGACCTAGGTGAGTTAGTTGCTTTTAAGGTCTTGAGGGCCTTCTTAGAGGTAGTTCTAGTTAAGTCGCGGGACTCAAGAAGGAAGCGATTGTTATGATCGGCTTGAGGATTGCAGGCGGAGGCTGAGTGATTGGTAGATGGATTGGGATGTCACTATATACGATAGGGGTTATGTTCTTCCAACTTTCTGTGTTCGGAGGAAAGAGAGAGCAGAAATGTGATTTTCAGAGTTGGGATGTAGACATGTGCCTAGATAGTTGCGGTTTTTTATGGCAAGTATGGTAGTACAGGAATGCACAAGAGGATGATTGTGGTGTGGATGCATTGAGATGAGATCAAGGGTATGCTTTCATTGAATATAGGCAGGTCAGGTGCTAGTTAATTGTTTCAGGTGGTCAAGAAAGTGAATCGGGAAAGAAAAATTTTGTTGTCTCTGATGTATCCCGACTATGAGGATGATGCCTCTTGTATTTATGAATTATCCTCACGATGAATTGATGGTTGGGGATTTGTAGACGAGGTGTGTGGTAGTCCATTTGTTTCTAGATAGAGAATTAGTGTTATGAATGGACTGTTAGAATTATTTCTTGTGTATCTGCATGGGATTCTTAATGGTAGAGGCGATTATGATTGGGAAGTTTTCGAGGTCTCGATCTGAGATTTGTAATCTCTTTGAGTTTGCTTGGTTGCTATGTATCTAGTTGAGTCGGTTAGAGAGTCGGTCTGTTTGTAACGCCAATTAGTGGTAGTTCGAACCCTAAGTGGGGGAGAACTAGGTATTCTGCTTGGAGGATCATCAATCTGTTGAGTTTATGGTTTCATAAGAATGGGTCATAGGGATTTGCGGTTCGGTTATACAAGACTTTGGTTCAAGATTTGGTCAATACGGGGGTACAAAGCAAGTTTCCATCAGATTTACGCATGGTTGTAGAACTTGTTACTCGGTACCTGTTCGGCCGACTACCGAGTAGCAAGTACTCGGGAGTACTCGGATTTGGTAATTCATGTAGAAATATGTCAAAATCATAAGTTAAAAACCATAAGTTGATTGAAACATATAACAAACTTGGATACATGTGAATACACAAAAATTGAAAAACACACAATGGTCTCACTTCGTGAATAATTAATAAAAATTTAACATATATGTAGTAATAATCACGTGTGTGTGTGTGTTAAATGATAAAGCATTAAGTATATTATACATATTAATTACTGACTTGGTCGAGTTTTACAACACTGCTCGCTTCAGTAAGGGACCGATCGGGAAGTACTCGGATTCTGTAACTCGCCTCGGTAAGGGGCCGAGTAGGGAGTACTCGGCCGAGTAATCGGCCAACTCGACGAGTTTTACAACACTGGATGTACGTGCTCAGGAATGCATGAGTTTTCTTCGCAGCAGGAAGCTATTGGACAAGGATCTCGTTGTAGCCAATGGATCCTTTCGGGAATGCTGATGAATAGATCAAGAGGTGTTTGGGTCATTAAGGTTGAGTATCAGTTGTTGAGCGATTTTTTAGCTCGTTGTGTAGATTGATATCTATAGTCTAGGTTGGTCAGTTGTTGATTAGTAAATCAACTTCATAGTTTGGTGTGTTTAGTTCCACATAGGTTTTGTTCAATAGTGTATTAGGTTATTGAACTAGTTGTCAATGTATTCTCGATTGTTGGTTATTGAAGTATTGTTCATAGCGGACTAGGGTGTGGCAGTTGTCCTTGGTTATTGGGAGTTCGGATGTCAGAGCGGTGTTGTTTAGTTTTGCATGTGTAGCATTGGATCTTCGTAGCATCCAATTTTGGCATGTCGTTTCGGCAGGGTTGGTTTTTGGATTGACCCGAGCAGGGTTTTATCATCGTTTCTGGATAACCTTGGAAGCTTTATCGAGCTAGTTACATATTAGTAGGATCTGTTCAATTTTAAGCAAGGTGTGGGATCTTCATTTCGTCCATTCTTGAGGATGTTTCTATTAGCAGTCGTGGTTCGTCATTTCGATTATATCTACTTGTACCTCACCCTTTAGGTAAGGTTGTGAGGAATAAGGAATGCAGTAAATCTAGGGTTGGTTATGTGTTTCCCTTGGGGGTGTATATTCTGGTAGTTCATGAAATATAGTCATGAGGGAGGTGTATGTGGACTGAGTAAGATAACATGAGAACACTTGGTTCGAATTATTGGAATGGTTCTTATTTGGGTTATAGCCTTTTGTTAAACCGTTGTCGCACATGATTTAAGCAAATAATATTTTCACCGCTTGGTTGTACTAATGGGTAGCACAGGGAAGTAGGGTCGAATCCTCAGGGACACAGCCTAATGGTCAATGCCACTTTGCATAAGGCACATAGTAGTCATTTTTACAGAAAATAATAATAACGTGGGGGGGGGGGTTGATTTAACTAAAACTAAAAGTTGTAGTGAAATAAACTAAACGAAATCAGTAATAAAAACGAATTCAGCTCTGCTGCGACTTTTCTAATCATGCAATCAACCCTGATTTGTTTATTCAGAATGCGTTCTATCTAAGCTGGTACTGAGAAAAACTTACAAGCTCTAGTAGAATCTCTTTTACCTAGTTAAATTAACCAAAACAAGCTCTTCAGTTAACACTAACTTTTTACTGTCTAATTAAACAAGCTATTAATTAAAATCTGAAAAGTTGTATTAAGATTTGTGTAAGATTCCCAGCAATACCCAATACTTCTCACAATCTCAGAAGCGTAAAGGTATGAAATTTCAGTTTATGTTAGAGTTAAATCCCTAACACGAAACCAATCCGATACTCGTTACTTATTACCAGTTGATAAGAACAAGTACGAATTCTATTAACTGATTAGCTGGAATGATTAAACCCTAGCTAGGTGATCAGACTAACAAGAATTAAAATTCAAACATTCATCAAGCTCAAAATTAAAAGAAGTAGATAGAAGCACACAATGAAAACCAAATCATATAACTGATCACATAAAAAGTACTAGTCTTTTGCAGTACTGAAAACTAGGGTTTAGACAGACATGGCTAATATCTAGGGATGAGCATATGGACCGGGGAACCGGCCGGAACCCGATGGAACCGGTCGGGATGGGACCGGGACGATATTCTTGTGGATTTTTTGAACCAGGAACCGGTAGGAACCGACGAAAACCGATAGAACCGGCAAAAACCGGAACCGTATGTTGCTATATCTCGAGGGCCGGTTCCAACTTTGAAGACAGGACAATAAAAGGTAGGAACCGGAACCAGTAGAACCGGCGGTCCGGTTCGGTTCCTATTTTCCACCAAGTTCGGTTCCCGGGTCGGTTCCGGTTCGGGTCGGTTCCAGCCGGGTCGGTTCCTTTGCTCATCCCTACTAAGATCTGATAAAAACTAGTGGAAAGAAACATTAAACTACTGAATCGTACTAAACTAAACTTAGAACATGATCCACAGTCTTTATATCTTAATAAATCATCGAAATCAGAGAGAAAATTGCCTCATAAATTGTCTTTTTCGTCGTCTGGAGCTTTTGGAATCGGCCAACCTTTTATTTGATCAGAGAGGCGTCCTATATATATATATGAGCCAGAGTCTTCAGGAGCAAGAAATCCTAAAATTCGATCTATTTTTTTGATAAACAAGATCAAATTTCCGAAGTCTTTGATTGAAATTTGCATTTTTTTGATTTTCGGGAGTTTCTAAAATTGCAAAGTGAAAATACGATCGAATTTATGGGCAAAAATAAATTGAATTTATGTGTTTTTCTAGTTTTTCACAAAGAAGGAAGTCGTCGGAAATTTTGTCTAGTTTCCGGAACATTTTGAATCTCATCAATCAGAGTTACGAGTCATGAGATATGGTCAAAATACTGACAGGGGGTCAAAGCTGACAGCAACATCGTTTAGGCTTTAGAATGTAGCAATCTATCTTCGCAGGATCAATTCGATCAAATTTTTATTGACAGAAACAACTTCCAAGCATTCCTTAGAATCCTTAATAAGTTCCAAGCTCCATTTAACTCCAATGCTCCACAAAACACATCCAAAACTGCTTCCAAAGTACTCCTCCACTCGAATTATCTGAAAATGACATAAAAACGCTAGCAGTACGAGACTTTTAATGAATGACATGAGCTGAACATTATTTAAACTAACATGAAAATGTGTAAAATATGATGCTAAATGCTAATAAAAATTACCCTAAAAGATGAATAAAATGGAATATATCACCTTTGAATTGGAACAAGAATATGACTGCCTATCTCATTCTCTGGTTGTGTGTGACCATGTTTTCGTCTGATTTTGTGTTGGTAGCCGCCGAAACTATGAAAGGAATTATGCGTTATAGAAGGTATGGATGGTGTTGTGTCGATAAGGATATTGATTGGGATACTGCAAGTCGGTGGATCGATGGTTGAGTACCTTTATGCCCCTATGGTGTTGGTCGTGAGTTTTCAGGACAATGTTGGAATGACGGCAAGATCGGTGTGATACCGTGAGCTTATCTTTCTATTGGCTAGAGGGTGTGATGATGTACCGTGAACCAATGATTCATGATTCATGTGAGTGGGACCTGGTAGTCATTTGATTGAGACTCTTAGGTCTCGGATCGTTAGTGTTATTGGCATGTTTGGGTGTTAGTGCATTGTTCGGAGTCGGGAGACTCAGTGAACGACTAGTTTGGATCATGTGGACAGCACGAGGTTGTTGGGAGTATTAATTATGCATCATAGTCTCTTGCTGAATGTTTGCATTATGAACCTCGTTTGCTTGCGGGTTATTTATTAGGATTTGGTTACCCGTGCTAGGTATTGGTTCTAAAATATCGAGTCACGAGGTTCATTCTAAATGTCTCGAGTGATTTGTTAGGTGGATGTACACCTGAGTTGATGAGGGATTTGGATGCAACGTGAGATTATTGGTTCGACCATCATTATACTCGTGAGAGCAGCGGGTTGGTGATGACTTGTTAAGAAGTCAAGTGTGTATTAAGGTTTTGGGCACAATTTCCGGATTTGGGATTGGGTGAAATTCACGATCGGAATATTTTGAGTATTATTTCTTCAGGGTTTGGTGGTGTTCCTAGTCAGGGAACTAGGGGTAGGTATGACAAATGGATTATCATTAGTCTTAGGGTATGGTTTGTGAAGTTTAAACTGATGGGTTTCCTAGTTCCAATAAGTATATTGATGAAGCTAGTTTGTAGTTGTAGTTTTGAGATTTCCCGGTTTGATTGGTTCTCACTGGAAGTTGGGTCTTATACTTAGGGAAATGAGGATAGTGGTTGCGGTTGAGTATTTTTAAGTTATTGGGTTGTTTGTTGATAGCTGTGGGTTTTCGAGTGATCTCTCGACTTCTCCGTATAGATGCATTTGATTTCAAGTGATTAGAGGGATCTTGTGGAATATGATGGCGTTGTTTTTAGAGATCCTAACCAAGACGGATTTCGAGAACGGAATCCAGTTTAAGTGGGGGAGAGTTGTAACATCCTATTTCGAGAAGTTTCTTATTTTGGGATTGTGGACAATAAATGTATCAAATAAATTCCTTGGACTTCAAGAGAATATGGTATAGACCCTATCAGATGTTGATAATATTGGTTAATATAATACTTGGAACTTAGATAAAAGCTGGATTGTGTAATTTAAAGGGTGTAAGTTGTGGGGGTAAATCATCATTGGGTTTTAGAACATCCATTTGTGCTATTAAATAGATAAATAGAGAAACAGAAGAAAAAAAAATATATTTTTAAAAATCTCATTATTTTAGAAAAATTAACATATTTATGTATTTTAGATTTTATAAACGTATTTTTACATATTTATGTATTTTAAATATATAAACGTATTTTTACATACTTATGTATTTTTAAGTTTTTTTATATAGATTTTTTACATATTTATATATATTTTTTAAAGTTTTTTTTATATAGATTTTTATGTATTGTTATGTATTTTAAATGTACAAAAGTATTTTTTTTACGTATTTATATGTATTTGTTAAGTATTTGATATATATTTTTATTTTTTTACGTATTCATGTATTTTTTACTTCAAGCTTGATTGTAAGTTAATTACTATACCTCGTAAATGAAGAGAAATTTGTTATTTTAGATTCTTCATTTTGTAGTTGTTTTATGTTTTCTACGAAACAAAACTCTTTTATAAATACATTATAAAAAATGGTTTTAGACCTATTCATGCCCATCTACGAAAGCATGGGGATCGACGCACCTTACGTCCCAGAAAAAGTTCAGAACTTTTACAGTTTCATGTGGTCTCAAGGGAACCCCAAGTTCTCGTATGTGTATAAATTAGTATTTTGGTTATTTAATTTGTTGTTAAATATCAAGATAAACGAATGAGAACAGCTTAAAATATGTAGGTATGCAGCAAAACGATCTAGACATACTACGTCTCGAAGAAGCTGTAGAAATTGAATGAAAGGGTAATTTTTCAAGAGACTTCCCTAACATTATTACCTTAAAATAATGAACTAAACGTTTAAATCTTAAAAAAGTATTCAATATGCTGCCAAAAAAACCAATTTGAGTATAAATTGGATCAAACAAATATTTAACATATGAACTAGGATGTTTTTAATATACAATTAATTTAAGAACCAACTTCTTGGCAACCAAATATAATTTTGCTAACGACGATGTTTATGTTTAAAATTTATATTAATAACAAATTATCCAAAGATATTGTCTAATATATATATATATATATATATATATATATATATATATATATATATATATATATATATATATATATATATATATATGAAAAATACATACAAAATCATTATAAAAAACATAAAAATATAGATAAATACGTCAAAAATACGTTTATATATTATATATAAATTTTGAGAAAATATGTAGAAAAGTCTCATTATTTTGAGAAAATTAACGATTTAGCCCAATGACCTACTAAACATATCAAAAATGGCTAAAGTGAAGAAATTAGGAAGAAATTAGCTCGTTTTTTGGGCTTTTCTGTTAAAAAAATTTATGACTTAATCATTAATTTTCGTAAAATAATGAGACCTTTCTGGAGATTTTCCAAAAAGAAACTGCATGGAAATACAAATTAATCTTCAGTATAACATCCAATTAACAAGATTAATTTGTCATGTTCTCTACATATGCAACCAATAATGTGAGCATTTTTGTATATAAAGTGGGCATACAAGTTCTATTGATTATGAATAGTCCATAAATAGCTTTGGTGTAGCTTGTTAGATATTTTTACACATAATATGTGAGATTCATGTGCAGCTAATTTTGAAAGTCATGCCATGACATATTTAGGATATAGATGGATATAGATGGAAATGGGTAAGGGATGGGGCGAGGTTAGTCATTCCCATTCCCATCCAAGTCTTTTATCCGATTTGTATCTGCGTCGCCATTCACGATGAGTGCGCGGAATCACTATAAACAAGTTAATAATTGTCATAATGGTTTGATATTTTAATACAAGTATTAAGCTTTAATTACTACTAAATAATACAAGTTCTATTTCTAGCAACTAAACTTACATTTTCAATCTATATCCTTATTCTAATAAATGAATAGTTTTAATCTCCTTTTATCAAAGTGTCACTTTAATACAACATCTTCATTAATAATATGTCATGTGTCATGTAGATATATATATTAGACAACTCATTTCAAATTCAAATTTACATTGTTTAATTATATGTTAAATTTGAAGTTATAATAACTTTGAAAATTTGATATATCTCTTAATTAATAATTTATTTAAAATGATTTATTTAAAATAATTGATAATTGATTAATAATTATAAATTTTTATTATGAAAGTTTAATTAATTTTATAACCCGTGGTTCCCACGGATTATAAACTACTATATATATATATATATATATATATATATATATATATATATATATATATATATATATACACACACACACACAGAGAGAGAGAGCTACGTTCAAATATAGATTGACATCTATTGTGCGGACGTGTGGACAGTGCTATTCTGTAAGAATGACAAAGAAAATATGTTGTTTGATAATATAAATACGTTCAATTTTACAAAACTATTGTCATTATCACACATTATCACTAATTAAATCGTCTATAAGGTTGTTATAGACTTTTTATTATTATTTTCATTCTGTCAGAATGTTGTTAGAATGTTTATTGAGTCGTATTCTGTAAAAATGAAAATGAGTGAAAAACGACGTGTGAGAACAAAAATGAATAAGAATTACTGAGAATGCATATGAATTACGATAATTGTGTGGGTTGAACGTATTCACATTACTAAACAACTTATTCTCTTAGTAACTCTCATAGAATAACATTATCGTCACGTCCACATAATAGTTGTACATCCACATAGTTCGGTAAAAGTTTCTAATTTTCAATATATATATATATATATATATATATATATATATATATATATATATATATATATATATATATATATATATATATATATAAACATGGCCTAAAAATGGTGTGAGGTCGAAACCCTTTATTAATTTAGAAGATTTTTTAACATAAATTATTATCTCATTGTTCGGTAAAAGTTTCCAACAAATTTGAGTAATGAGGCGTCTACTTAAATGTTATTCAGGATTCATGAGAAGGTGAGCCATGTCAAAAAATCAAAATTGGACTAAAAATACAAATTGGAACAAGCTATAGGGATCAAAACAGTAATTTAACGTGTATATATATATATATATATATATATATATATATATATATATATATATATATATATATATATATATATATATATATATATATATATATATGTGTGTGTGTGTGTGCGCGCGCGCGCGTTTGTGTGTGTGTGTGTGGTCCGGATCCGATAGGAATCACGCTGACAATTCTCAACCACGAATTTCGTCCAATGTAACAGCCCAAAATTTAGAAAGATTTGACTTTTAGTCAAATATTGACCAAAAGGAAAATTTGGTTATTTATGAGAAAAAGAAGAGAATATGAAGTTGTAACTTCATGAATATGGCCAAGACAAGTTTAAGTCACTATGGATCGAAAAACGACAATGATAGACCAATCAATTCACACAATACATGTGGGATGTGATAATTGCAATGGGTCGCATTTGACTAAGGATTATAGATTGGATGAGAATAGGATTCAGAAAGCTTAAGTTTGTTACTCGAGTAGAGATAAATGTGATGAATACTGGAGAAAGCATAAGAAGGAATGGTTACGTTACGACAAATACAAGAAAGCCAAGGAAGAGAAGATTAGGCAAACTAGTCGATGATTTTATCAAAAAGAACAACCACCAGTCGAAACCAAATGCGAGTTTGAGTCGATGCTTGCACGCTTTTCAGCCATTTCTAAGAAAAGACATGATGCGACTGATGCCACGATAAGAAACCAACAAGCTGCGATAACAAACATTCAAACTCAATTGGGTCAATTGACCAAACTTGTAAACAAGCACTTACCACTTAAAAATTCCAAACCAAAAACACAATCTCACGTTATGGAAATATACATTGAAAAAGAGGTTGATTCTGAGCCACTAGTGATTCACGATACAAGTTCAAGACAGAAGAAACGAAGCAAGAAGCTAAGTTAGAAAAATTGTATGCCCAGTTCCCATGACGTGGCGACCACGAGGCCACGACGTGGCCACTGAAGAACGAAAAAGCTTCATTTATAAAACTGTATTAACCTCCGTTTCCTGATCCCTCTTGAGCTATGTGAAACTCACTGGAGCCGGACAGAAGAAATTCATGGAACAAGTTCTATCCCTCTCGATCAACACTCCATTCCTCAAATCCATGGCTAAACTTCCTAAATTTGCTAAGGAAGTGACGACGAACCGAAATGAGTTGGAAAAAGCATCAACCATCGTGCTTAACGAACTATGTTATGCTGCCATCATTGAGGGGTTTGTAACATCCCCCTCTGGCACATATCACAATATTGTCCGCTTTGGGCTCCCGGCGCGAAAACTTCCCAGGGGGTCACCCATCCCTGGATTGGTCTCGCCCGGGCACGCTTAACTGCAGAGTTCTAATGGGATCTGCTACCCCCACGGCTTTAAAACGTGTTGTGTCAAGAAAGGTATACACACCCCTTATAAGGAAATGTTTCATTCTCCTTCGAAGGCGATGTGGGATCAGGTGAAACCCACCTCCACCCCCCATTATAGGGTTCGACGTCCCCGCCGAACACATCGACCCATTCCCTAGCTCTGATATCATTTGTAACATCCCCCTCTGGAACGTATCAAAATATTGTCCGCTTTGGGCTCCCGGTGCGAAAACTTCCCAGGGGGTCACCCATCCATGGATTGCTCTCGCCCGGGCATGCTTAACTGTAGAGTTCTTATGGGATTTGCTATCTTCACGACTTTAAAACGTGTTGTGTCAAGGAAGGTATCCACGCCCCTTATAAGGAAATGTTTCGTTCTCCTTCCAAGCCGATTTGGGATCAGGTGCAATTCACTGTAACGCTTGGTTCCTGGTATGCATTTAATTTATTTATTTATTTATTTTGAAAGAATAACTCGACAAGTTGGTGGCCCTAACTCGTCGATTAGAGGGCAGATTATGCGCGGGGTTTGAGTTATCTACTCGACGAGTCAATAGCCATTGACTCGACGAGTAGCTCGACCAGAATGAAACCCTAATCTCGGTGCTTTGCACCCAATTTAAGCTCCTTAACCCCCACCCCTTGGCCTCATTTCCAGCCTCCTTGTCCCAAACCATAATCAACGAAACCCTAGAGCTTTCTTTGAGTGTGTGAGCCATTTTGAGTGATCTTGAGTACTTTTGAGGCTTGTGGAAGAAGAAGAAAAATGGCTCAAGAGGGAAAGAGTAGATCCAAAATCTACACTCCTTTAGCTACATTTTCTGGTAATCAAGTTTCTATCTTGGCCATTAGTTCATTAGATCTCTTTATGTCCTCTTTATGTAGGTTTTTGGTCTAAGATTGGTAGCTTTTGCGAAATGGTCGACCCAAGAGGGTATTCTTCTAGATCTAGTACCTAAAGGGGTTGTTATGACATAAAGGTGAAAACTTTATGCCATTGGAGCCCCCATGCAAGCCTTAGAGTGTCATATTGGCCTTTTTTGCCCCAAAAGGCCATGCATGTGGAGAAAGTGTTGGATTAATGTCTAAGTCCATAACTATAATTGGTAAGACTTGACCCGACCCGGCATGGTCCATTTGGGTTGCATGGCATCATGCATTTGGATAGACTATAATGAGAGAAATAACACTTAAGGTTGGTTAATATATTATAAGTTCTAATATATTAATAAGGTTATTTAATTAGTATTGATCAAGAATTAATTTGGAATTAATTAAGTGATCAAAAGGAGACTAATTAAATATATGGGTTGATTGTGTAAATCATTCATTCTTATATATGTGGGCTTGTGATCCAAGATTCCTTATGTTGGACTAAGTCCATGGGGTGACCCATGGATACTCCATGGAGGTTAAAATCCATGGAGCATAAGGAATGGGTAAATTTATGAGTTACATGGTGTAACCCTAATAGCCACCATATAAAAGAATCCCATGGCTCAAGAAATCGTGCACTAATGTGTGAGTGTGAGGGCTAGACGATTTCAAGGACTGTTCAAGTTTCTCTCAAGTTATTCCAAGTGTATTTGGTGTTGTGTGAACCATTTGAGGTGTCACACTTGGAGCACTAGGCACTCAAGCTTCATGAAGACATTCTACATCAAAGAGGTATGTATTCTATCTTGTTATAAATTATTATTTTGTATGCTACATTAGGATAATACCTTGATGTTCATAATTGTATGTATAATAGAGAAAACATAGATCCAAGGTATTTAGGGTTGCATGTACACTTAGGAGTGTTAGAATGCTCATAACCCAACAGTGGTATCAGAGCCTAGGCTTGTTTTCTTGTTATACTTGCAAAAGTAGCTGAAAAATCGAGTTGGATGCATATATTCGATTGTTTTGGCTGGAATTGGACTAGGAACATTACCCTAAGATGTTTTTGGACTTATAAACTTGTTTTTGATGTGGTAATGTTCTTGCTAATCCAATTTCTAAGATAATTGTCATAATTTCAAGATTTGTATTAGTTTGTATGTTCATGCTAATTTCTTGAAGATTGATGATTTGAATTATCTTTTTCTTATGAGGTTCTTAGATTAATAGAAAAGTTGTGTGAAATAGTTGTTTTCAATCCATTTTAATCTAAGAGTTGATTCCAAAGTGTGTTTGTGTAACTTGTCTTCAAGTTATATGAAAAGTCACATTTAAGAATCATAAAATTCATAAAAGTTGGCAAAGGTTACAAAATGAAGAGTCTAGTTCTAATTAAATGGTTTTATGACTCCATAACTTGTCCTCAAGTTATGGAGGTTCAAGAGTCTCTTCATTAAATTAAAAAAAAAGTGTAACCTTAATTAGTTCCATAAGTTACAATAAAAAAAGTTATTTTTTTTATTAATTAGTTTAAAGTCTTCCATAACTTGTCCTCAAGTTATGGAACTTGAAGTGTTTTTTTTTTAATTAAAACTACTTTAAACTCATAAGTTATAGAATTAATTAGTTTTGAATAGTTTCAAAACTTGCCCTCAAATTTTGGAATTTGAAAAGTTTTCACTTATGAATACTTTAATTCCAAGTTAGCCCTTAGAATTTTAAAAGTTAAAATTCAACCCTTATACTTTATAATATTATAAGTTAATAATATTTATATATATGTATAAGAGTAAAGTCAGTCTTACCGTTAGTAGGCCTCATTCACGAAGCCGGTCTATAAGGGGGGTATAAGGTTACTGCCTATAAAATGGCAGTTTAATGGGTGTCCACTCTCACCCACCGCTTCCTTGACTGGTGGAGGGTCGTTAGCCGAACGGGTAGGACAAGGACTATAATTCTCCTTTCATTAAAAGTATTAATGATAAATACTAAGTAACTAAACTCTTATTAATACCCAATCTTAGTTACTTAGGAAAATGTGAATTTGGTGCTAACCCATGAAATTACACTTTGCACTTTGCTTAAGTCGTTAGTGGAGCGTGTGTGGTTAACCGGCACACTAACCTGGACTTAACAAGGTAGGCAAAGGGTAACTTAATATTTATCATAATATCGGTGGAGCGTGTGTGGTTAACCGGCACACTGATTAAGGGGTAAATATTAAGGGTACCAAGTATATTTGCATGGTTATTCACACCTTGTTTTGTGATCCTCGGCATCCCAGTCACAAAACCTGAAGGGCACACTCGAGATTGAAACATGCCTTTGAACAGTTCAATGAATCTCAAAGATCTAGGACTTTCAAATCCAATTAAAACCTAATAAATTATTTCATTTTTCATGGTGGAAATTGGTGAATCGTCATTCACCTACCTTCAAATATTTTATAGCTTGGATTACGGCATCCCTCTTCTAAGTTATAAAATAGTTTGTTGGGTCCTAGCCTTAATATTTCATATTGGGTGTCATATTAAGGACTTTAAATCAACTATCTTGAATATCTCCCAAAAAGATGTCTGGTCTAGACATTTATGATCTTCCCAAATCTCTTGAAACAAGCTTTCCTAAATGAAGATGATGTCCCATGTATATCATACTTCTTTCACCTCCTCCAATTATTCTCCCTAACCCACAAGTTCCTAAAAAGTTTAAGGTCACTCAAGCCCTATTGGCAAGGCAAGGTCTAGGTGTGATCACATCTTGGAGATGTAGTCACATATTGACAAGCCGGGAGAGTTGGGTGTCAAAGTCTTGAGAAAGTTGGTGGCTCAACTACTTTCTAAGTCACATAGTGAGTTCTTTTGGGAATCCTATGAAACAGACTAAGACAAGACCCTTAATGATCTTATCTATTTGCTAAGATCAACTTCCTAAAATGCTATGGACATTGACAATGATGACATTGGATATCCAGTAAAGCTCTCTCTTCCCAATGGAAAGGGATCGGCCATAGTCAACTCGGTTGACCCAATGGTAAAGAGAGAGGTGAAGTCTGAGATAGTCCCATTATCAAGAGTCCATAGGTAACTATTGTCAAAGGAAGGGGCATTGGTTACGAAGCTGCCAAATTTACCTAAGGATGTTAAAGTCAATAAGTTTGGCTCTACTTCAGGTAAAGTCCATTGTCTAACTCTATTAAGTACATGCTGATTCTGATCGCGAAGATGGATTTCAATTGCATGGTTCGGTGATCAGAATTTTGGGTTATTACTTAAGAGTTATGATATTTATATTGCTTAGGAATAGATAACAACAAGGTTTTCATATGGATTGTAAGGATAAGTTTTTCCGCAAAGTTTTAAAATAAAAGAAAAAGGTTTTGATTTTATTTATTTTAAGTATCCTTACAATGGCATTTGTGAAAAGTTGTTGCTTATAAGATTCCATTGATAGCAATATTGGAAAAATGGATTTGATTCTTTCGGTTGTGGTAGTGTCTAATATTACCAAATAAGGAAAGATTCTCATCACCCAAGGTTCAATTGGACCGAAACTTGGAATCATGCAAGTTGTATAGTATGATGAATGAGAACTTTCAGCTTGGAAAATTAAGACTAATTCCTTATGTGAATAAAGAAAGGACTAAGGGATCGAGTACACATTCTTGTGCACTGGTCAAGTCCACCACAAAAGATCAAGAAGACTATTCGTCATGATTTACTTAAGTTCAGTAAATATGGTTATACTTATAAGTTTAAGTATAAGTCTGTAGCATTGGAGAAGTTTCAATGTGAGACAGAACGAATAAGAAGAATCAAAGTATGGCAGAAAGATAAAAGTTTCTCAAATCTGAAAAGATGGGAGAGTACTTTAGTATCATGTTTATGATCATCTTAATGATTAAGATACCATATCACAATTGGTCTTCTAAAGTCATCTTAGTGCATTCTTATGACTAAGAAGAGGAGTCATGAATTGTTGAAATGGTTAAATCAAAAAGATGAGTCATACTTCGTTCCAAAACAATTCTTAGAGTCATACTCCAAGATTGTAACTTGAGTGACATATCTTAAAGAGGGTTTGTTAACACTAGTCAAATGTAAGAGTAAAAGGTTATCTACTCTTGTACATTTGAAATTGGTAAGTTGTGATGTTTTGGATAAAACAGAGACCAACTTAGGCCAATTGTGTAAAGTGTTAGTCTTGATAAAGAATCCGCACTATCTCTTGAATACTTGACAAGGGAGTCTTATATGTCAAGAGGACAGTAGGAGTCTTAAAGCTCTTGAAAGTTTCAAGACTTAATCAAGAATAAAACCTAAAGTCCTTCACTAGCACACGACTTGAGGTTTATAACCTATCGTGTTGAAATTTTTGTGCCTATTCAAGTTGGCTTTGCATAGGAGTTCTGAGAGTTCTCAATTGGTTGCACAACTACTTGGAAGCAATGGCAGGCACCTGAGCTGCCAAATGGCAAGAATTTAAGATTGCACAAGTTTAATCAATATGAGTTTGGATTTGTCACTAACCTTGTCTTGTGATTATGGTTTTGACAAATTCACATGGATAAGAACACATACACTATTAAATCTAAGTGTCATAAGGTTTCTCTCCGATTCATGAAAATGATGGTGAGGAAACACTTTCACTAAGTAGATTTTAGCTAGATAGCAATTGTGATATTTGCATTCTCAAAGTCGTTAGTGGAGCGTGTGTGGTTTACCGGCACACTAACATGGACTTGTGAGAAGTGGCAAAGGTCTAAACAATTGAGACTATGATTACGACATCCCTTTTCATAGTTCTAAAATTGTTTAGACACACATGTGATCTATCTAAGAGAGGTGTATGATTTTGATAAAGTTTTATCAAAACAATCTAGTATCAGAAATCTGAACTTTGGTAAGCAAGTCAGCTGATTTCTGAGTACATGTCAAAGCTAGTGGGAGCATAAGTGTTATGCTAATAATCATCATGTTAGTGGGAGCATGATAATTATGACAAAGGTTGCAAGTTAGCAATGTTAATTATAGAAAACAAAAGTTTCAATTCGTGAGGTTGCAGGGGTTGAAAAAGTTGTTTTGCTATAATTAAGGGAGAGGAAATTATACTTCATTTCAATTCTAAAAGCTTAGATTGAGATTTTAATCGTATTTAATCAATGATATATATATGAATTTCATGTTGGAATGGCTCAACATAAGGAAATTCTATATATGGGTCCATTATTTGCGTTCTAAAATTTGATTATGATTACGGCATCCCTTTTCATAATCTGAATTTTGAGAACTTGGCAAATTGAAATGGAAATATTATAGCAAAAGACTGGTTTAGTCTTTATGTGAGACATCATGAATCGTGTCCCATATGCTTCGGATATAGGATCGATTACATGTGCTATATTCATCCTTTCTAAAATTTTGCAAATGCCTGGGGCATTATGAAGGGAAAAGGTCTAGAATTGGATATGACTAAAATGATTAAGCAATTGTCGAGGACAATCTAAGGTTTACCAAAGTTTGGTTGCTCAAGGACAGTTGGAAGTATAATGTTAATTCTGGAAGGACCATATTGACATAATCTGTAAGGAGGCAACTCTTGTTCAGAAGTGATAGTCAAAATGGAATATGGAAATGTTTCAAAGTTAGAAATTATTCAATCTGTGTAAGATTAGGAAACTTAATGAAAGAAGGATGTTTCCAAGGAGCTGATCTCCTTTGGAATGCTCTGTAATGATTGTTGTCAAGTCTTTCTGACTTCGTGCATAATCATTAAGAGGATCAATGCATATAAGTTTAGAATCTAACAGATTTCAGTAAATGACATGAATTTGGAATTCTTGCATTTGTAGTAAGGATTTGGGACTGTGAAAAGAGGATCATTGGAGTGTTGTTCAATTGATCTATTTTACAAAGTAAAGATCATAGACAAACATAGTATGCATACTTGGTGTATGACATGACTAGTGTTTAGAAAACATAGTGTACATGCTTGGAGCATGGGACAACTATTGTTTTAAATTCAAGTATAAAGTTGATAAAACCGAAACAATGAATAATGAGTAATCAGTATGGTGATAAATAAAAGTGTTTATTTATATTCATAGGGTTTGATACCATATTTGATTCATTTATTCTTGTGTTTCACTTTGCATGTTTTGACTTCCAGAATAACTAAGTCGCTCTTCCTGAATGATTAAGTTATTCAAACCATCCACAGTCGGTCATATGTTGGAAGTAGATATGAATCAAGACTGTCATGGGTTGGTTTGTAGAGGTCCAAGTTGGTGGACAAAGTGGTGCTACAACACTCATGAGTGCTCATAAGTTCTGAGTATTGGATTCAACCCGCGCTCATTTGAATCACTTCATGGATTTTATCACGAGTGATCATGAGACGATAATATCTTATATTCTTCAAACCTAGAGATATGAGTTGTTACTATGAGTTGGTTATACATTGATTGCACGAAAATGCATTGGTAACTCGATGTTATAAAACGTGCCTTTGTGTATGATTCAACAAGTAGTAGAACAAGCCATATGAGTCGAAGTTTATCCATTCCTTTTACCTTCGGGATAAAAGCGATAGCTGTGGGCCCCTCGATGATTTAAAGATGATACATGTGAGTGCTTGGCCAAGCCAGGACTGATTTGATTTGTTCAATCAGTCAGTCATCATGAATCGGAAATCGGGAAACAACAAATGGACAGAGAGAATGATTGATAATCCATGTCTCAGTCCATATGATATCTAGAATGGAGGAATATATGATCCCTTATCTAATGGACAAGTCATTGATAAAGGTCAGAGTTCATCGACAAGGTCAGAGTTCGACAGAAGCTTTTGAGAGCTACGATTGCTGATCGGTTCCTAAAGTCATACACAATAATAGTTTTAGACTTATCCAAGTGGGAGACTGTTGGATTAATGTCTAAGTCCATAACTATAATTGGTAAGACTTGACCCGACCCGGCATGGTCCATTTGGGTTGCATGGCATCATGCATTTGGATAGACTATAATGAGAGAAATAACACTTAAGGTTGGTTAATATATTATAAGTTCTAATATATTAATAAGGTTATTTAATTAGTATTGATCAAGAATTAATTTGGAATTAATTAAGTGATCAAAAGGAGACTAATTAAATATATGGGTTGATTGTGTAAATCATTCATTCTTATATATGTGGGATTGTGATCCAAGATTCCTTATGTTGGACTAAGTCCATGGGGTGACCCATTGATACTCCATGGAGGTTAAAATCCATGGAGCATAAGGAATGGGTAAAGTTATGAGTTACATGGTGTAACCCTAATAGCCACCATATAAAAGAATCCCATGGCTCAAGAAATCGTGCACTAATGTGTGAGTGTGAGGGCTAGACGATTTCAAGGAGTGTTCAAGTTTCTCTCAAGTTATTCCAAGTGTATTTGGTGTTGTGTGAACCATTTGAGGTGTCACACTTGGGGCACTAGGCACTCAAGCTTCATGAAGACATTCTACATCAAAGAGGTATGTATTCTATCTTGTTATAAATTATTATTTTGTATGCTAGATTAGGATAATACCTTGGATGTTCATAATTGTATGTATAATAGAGAAAACATAGATCCAAGGTATTTAGGGTTGCATGTACACTTAGGAGTGTTAGAATGCTCATAACCCAACAGAAAGGTGGGAACTTTATGTGTCCAAGTAGTGGTAGGGGTTTATATATGAAGTTGTAAGCTTTAGTTTGGTGTATGGATGGGTTTAGGACCAACTTCTAGGTCCCAAGGAATTAGGGTTTGAGCTAAACCCTTTAAGAAGTGGTATTAATGGGTAAAGTCAGAAACTTTACCATTAAAAGGACATTTTCAGGGTTTATGTGAAGTATCAAGCTTGGATCTGAAGTGTAGGGGCTTAATCCATTAAGATAGCCCAAACAGAAAGGGGAACTCGGTGAGTCCAGTAAGGGACTGGACGAGTTGATGCCGGGTTGTCCCGATTTTATGACAGATAGAACTCGACGAGTCTGTGAAGGGACTCGACGAGTTGACTCGGTTGACCCCGAGTCTGAGTAGTACAGGAACTCGCCGAGTTGGGAGATAACCCGACGAGTTGGGTTGACTGGGAGTTGACCTTGACTTTGACTTTGACCAGGAGGTTGACTTTAACCAGGGGTAAAATGGTCATTACCCAAAGAAAGACTATCAGATTTTGATTAAGTGTTATTGTGAAATTGATAGCCGGGGAGTCGTTGGAGTAGCCGTCAGAGATTCCTCAAAAGAGATTCACAACCAGCATTCGGGGTGAGTTTCCTCCAGTAGGAATGGGTCTAAGGCACCAAGGTCGACCCGTTTAGCTAGTAGTAGTTCCGGACTATGGTCCGATTCCGGGCGGGGCCCGATGTAGGTTTATATGCTGTTCCGGATTTCGATCCGATGTCGGGGCGGTCCTGAGGAATTCTTGTATGCTTCATGTCTTTGTGATTCTTGCATATGTTTGTATTGTATGTTTCCGGACTTCAGTTCGATGACGGGGTGGTCCTGAGGAATGTTAGTATGTTACCAGATTACGGTCTGATGCCGGGCGGGGCCCGAGGAACATTTAAGTGTTAATGTTATGTGCTTAGGTTTATGTGTATTACTGATTATGCTCTTATGTATTCCGAGATTTACTCCATGTCGGACGAGGCTCGATGTCGGGCGGGACCCGATGCCGAATAGGGTTCGATGCCGGGCATGACATGATGCCGGGCGGGGCCCGATGCCGAGAAAGTCGATGCCGAGCTTGACTCGATGTAGCAGGGGCGGGGCCCAAGATATGTTTATGTGTTATGTGTATGGTATGTGGTAGTTGGGGAGACTCACTAAGCTTCGTGCTTACAGTTTTCAGTTTTGGTTTTCAGGTACTTCCGTTAGTAAGGGGAAGAGCTCGGGATGACTGCATCGCATACACCACTGTTTTTAGCCTGGGAGGATTCACTCTCATTTATGATATATGATTTTGATACATTGACAGATTTGATGATGTTTTTGAGATACATGACTATGATTTTTATGTGATTGATGATATTGATGGTTTTTGTTACTAAATTAAAACGAAATTTTTGGTCTATATTTTTGGGATGTTTCAAGTTGGTATCAGAGCCTTTGTTTGAGGGATTCGGGCACACTCTCGGGTGTGTCTGAACTCAAACTAAGGACATGGTATGAAAAGTTTCAAAAGAAAATCATTTTTACAAAAAGAATTTTGAAAAGAGAAAAGAATTTTGAAAAGAGAAAAAGGGTGTGGTGCATGCAATCAGCCGAGCTCAAGTAAATACTCCCAAATTAGCCATACAAGTTTATGTTATGATATGTTTATGAGAACTGCATGCTAGATTAGGACTAAGGATATAGGAAGGATGCCTTATGTGCCTATTATATATGTATCAACTTTATGAGAATTGCATGCTAGTTTAGGACTGAGAATCTAGGGAGGATGCCTTATATACCTGTTATATGTATCTCGGCTTTATGAGACACATGCTAGTACAAATTAGTCAGTGATGGCCTGAATGTGATATGCTTGATTATGTTTAGTCGATGCTCGAATTCTGCTTGCTTTGTGCTTTTAGGAGTTCTAGCTATCATTTACTACCTAGTAAATGAATATGTTAAGTTACATATTGCGAGGATTAAATAATTTCAGAAGGTTAGGTCTAGATCTATTGCGCAGCTCTCGTTTGAGTCCAACCGTTTTAGGGTAGGATCTCTCATTCAAAAAATTATCTAGTCTTAGTGATATGTAATAGTATTCACGAGCTAGTTAGGGGGAGATAGCAGGGACTTCTTATGCAGCTGATGGCGGAGAGTGGGTTGGAGAGTACCTAGGGCAAGCCTAGGATGAGATTAGCATGAGATCAGCAGTAGTAGTAGAAGGGACTTAGTGGAGTCGAGGCAGTTCTTGAGAAAAGTACGGATAGATGTGGAAGGTAGTATGGGCCCGTACTACTGAAAGAAGAGGATCCGTACACGAATCAAGGATGGCTGAGATGAACCCAGGAAACTTGTAGTATGTGAGATCCCTCGAGATATGATGAGTATATTGTTGTTTATTATGGTGTATTTTCAGTATGGTGACGCTACGCACTAGGCCGGTTGGCACTTCAGGCACTGGTGAGGGATCAGGATCGGGCTCTGGAGCCGAGCAGACGAGGGAGTTTATTTCGTCTGAGATCACGCGCAACATTTTAAATCAGACTCTTGTGATCTTTGGTTCGGTCAAGGAGGGAATTTTCGAGCTTCTGCATGAGAAGCTGAGCGCTTTCCGCACTGAGGTGGCGGCTATGATGGGGTCGTGCACACTGACTTTCCGGGAGTTCAGGGCTTGTGGAGCTCCCGACTATCATGGGGCTCGAGACCCCATTGCTAGAAGCAGATGGTTGGCTGATGTCCCCAACGTGTTCTGTATGAGCAGATGTCCCGAGGGGGACAAGGTACAACTTGCATCCTGTAATCTGAAGGACAGGGCACGTGATTGGTGGGAGGAGGTCGGACGAGCCATCGGGGATGATATAGTTCTATATGCTATGACCTGGAGTGATTTTTTCGGCCTGGTTTAGGGCCGAGTTTGCACACGTGATTGAGGTGCAACAGCTAGCTAGGGAGTTCCAGGATCTTGAGCAGACGACAGAGACTGTAGCGGAGATCACCGCCAAGTTTAGGGAGAGGGCCCTTCTCATTCCGCAGTACGTGGCGGACGAGGAGATGAAGAAGGCCCAATATCATGAGATGTTGTGGAGTGATATCCGCCAATTTGTGAGCCGCTCCAACTGCAAGACGCTGGAGGACATGATTGCTAGGGCTCAAGAGAGGGAGTTGGATTTGGAGATGGAGAGGAAGAGGAAACCAGATGGGGTTCAGACAGGCAGTTCGGGCAAGAAGCCCAAGGTATCAGATCACAGATCGAGGAGCCAGCAGGGCCGCAGCCGGTGTGGCAAGTGCAGCAAGATGCATGAGGGGGCGTGCAGGGCGGGGAGTTCGGGCTGCTTCAAGTGCGGCCGAACTAGTCATATGAGCATGGATTGCACAGCTACCAGCACCACCACAGCAGTTTCAGATTTGATTTGCTTTCAGTACAATCAGAGGGGCCACAAGATGGCCCACTGTCCAAGTCTGGCAGCAGCAGGACAGGTGGCGGTACCCGCTCCTGCCACGTTGAGGATTATAGATGGCCGTCAGGGCCGGGCGGAGGCGCCTACGACGAGGAGCAGGGCTTTCCAGCTTACTGCAGAGGAGGCACGTGCGGCTCCCGATGTTGTGACGGGTATGTATTCTCCATACTGCAGAGGAGGATCGTTATTAGTGAACGATATATCAGCCTTGGTACTGTTTGATTCGGGTGCAACCCGATCTTTTGTGTCGCTCGCACTCAGCAAGCGATTCGTAGGAGCTCCGGGGGAGCTGGATTTCGCACTTGATGTGGAGATAGCAGATGGCAGAACCGTTAGGGTTGCGAGGGTTCACAGAGGTCGTACAATACACTTATTCGATGAGCAGTTTTCAATGGATCTGGTTCCTATTCCCCTGCGAGGGAATAAGTTTATAGTGGGTATGGATTCGTTGAGCCCCAATAGGGCAGTGATCGACTGAGAGCAGCAACTAGTGAGGGTTCGAACTCCTTGTGGGGGAGGGTTAGTGATCCAGGGCGACAGGCCACAGCGCGGACTGGTGTTATGTTCAGCAGCGAGGGCGAGGTGTTACCTTCAGCAGGGTTGCGCAGGTTATGTCGTTTATGTTATGGATACCCTGGATAAGGGTAAGGCGATAGTGGAGGATGTACCGGTAATGCGAGAGTACCCGGACGTATTTCCGGAGGATTTACCTGGGATACCTCCGGAGAGACAGGTCGAGTTCAGGATTGACCTAAGCCCTGGTGCGGCTCCGATAGCTAAGGCACCATATCGGTTGGCTCCTCCCGAGATGCAGGAGTTGTCTACGCAGCTGCAAGAGCTGCTAGACAAGGGATTTATCAGGCCGAGTAGTTCACCATCGGGAGCCTCGATCCTATTTGTGAATAATAAGGATGGGTCGCATCGGATGTGCATAGACTACCGGGAGCTGAACAAGGTAATGGAGAAGAACCGTTATCCCCTCCCGAGGATTGATGATTTGTTTGACCAGCTACAAGGTGAATCTTGGTTTTCCAAGATTGATCTGTGATTGGGTTATCATTAGATGCGAGTCAGAGAGGAGGATGTGCAAAAGACGACTTTTAGGACTCGCTATGGTCACTATGAGTTTGTGGTAAGCCGTTTGGGCTCACCAATTCTCCAGCCGCATTCAGGGACCTCATGAACCGAGTGTGCAGACCGATGATGGATCGGTCTGTGATCATTTTTATTGATGACATCTTGGTTTACTCCAAGACTCAGGAGCAGCATGAGGAGCAGCTGAGGGAGGTGATGGAGACTTTGAGGAGGGAGAGACTTTTCACAAAGTTCTCCAAGTGTGAGTTCTGGTGGCGTGAGATGCAGTTTCTTAGGCATCTCGTCAACCAGAAGGGTATTATGGTCGATTCGGCCAAGATAGAGGCTGTGATGCAGTGGGAGGTTCCGAAGTCTCCAACTGAGATTCGGAGTTTTCTTGGCCTAGCGGGTTACTACTGGAGATTTATCCAGGATTTCTCCAAGACCGTTGTACCCTGACCCGACTGACCAAGAAGTCGGTGACATTCTGTTGGGGGCCTGAGCAGCAGGAAACCTTCGAGATCCATAGACAGCGGTTATGCGAGGCACCGATTTTGACTCTGCCCAAGGAAGTTGATGATTTTGTGGTTTACTGTGACGCGTCGATTACCGGCATGGGTGTAGTTTTGATGCAGCGGGGTAATGTGATAGCTTACGTGTCGAGGCAGCTAAAGCCTCACGAGGCTAACTATCCGACGCATGATTTAGAGTTGGGGGAAGTGGTTTTCGCCCTCAAGTTTTGGCGACATTACCTCTACGAAGTCCGTTGTACCATTTACACGAACCACAAGAGTTTGAGGTACCTCATGGATCAGCCGAATCTGAACATGAGGCAGCGTCGGAGGTTAGATGTGGTGAAGGATTATGACTGTGAGATCCTTTACCACCCGGGCAAGGCCAATGTGGTGGCCGACGCCTTGAGCCGCAAGGCGATGACGGATCCGATTAGAGAGATATGTTTGAGGATGACAGTGATTATTCCACTGTTGGAGCAGATTAGAGTGGCGCAGGTTGAGGGCCTGACAGAAGAGCGCCAGAAGTGCGAGCAGATTATAGGTCGGGTAGCCTTGTTTGATTATGACAACCGAGGGTTGTTGACCCTGCATAGGAGGGTCTGGGTTCCATACTGGGGCGGAGTGTGGAAAGTTCTGATGGATGAGGCCCATAAGTCGAGGTTCTCCATCCATCCTGGGGCGACGAAGATGTATCAGGATCTTTGCCCTGATTACTGGTGGCCCTGCATGAAGCGGGATGTAGCGTGGTATGTGGAGAGGTGATTGACTTGCAACAAGGTCAAGGCGGAGCACCAGAGGACACATGGAAAGATGCAGCCGCTGGATATTCCCGTGTGGAAATGGGAAGATATCACTATGGTTTTCATTACCAAGCTTCCCAGGACCGCACGCGGGGTAGATTCGATATGGGTCATCGTGGATCGGTTGACCAAGAGCTCATTTTATCCCGATCTAGGAGAGTATCTCGACCGAGAAGCTGGCCGAGATATACGTACGTGAGATAGTGGCACAACATGGGGTGCCTGTCTCGGTCGTGTCAGACTGAGATGTACGTTTCACTTCCATATTTTGGAAGCGATTCCACGAGGATATAGGTACTCGTCTCCACTTCAGCACCGCTTTCTACCCTCAGACAGACGGACAGAGCGAGAGGACGATACAGACTCTCGAGGACATGCTACGCGCATGTGTTTTGGATTTCGGTGGCAGTTGGGATACGTATCTTCCGTTAGCGGAATTTTCGTATAACAACAGTTACCATGCCAGCATAGACCGACCTCCCTTCGAGATTCTCTACGAGAGGAAGTGTAGGACCCCAATCTGTTGGGGTGAGGTCGGTCAGAGAGTCATGGGGAGTACGGAGGTAGTAATCAGGACTACAGAGCGGATCCAGCCGGTCCGGAGCAGGCTCCAGACTGCTTAGAGTCGGCAGAAGAGCTACGCCGACAAGCGACGTTCAGATTTAGAGTTTCAGGTGGGCGACATGGTCCTCCTGAAAGTGTCACCTTGGAAAGGCGTCATACGTTTCCGGAAGTGGGGCAAGCTGGGCCCCAGGTACATTGGTCCTTTTAGGGTTATATCCCGGGTGGGAAAGGTGGCGTATCGGTTGGATCTACCAGCAGAGCTCAGTCAGATCCACAACACTTTCCATGTTTCTCACTTGCGGAAGTGCCTAGTGGATGATTCATCGATTGTGCCCTTGGAGGATATTCAGGTTGATGACAGCCTGAACTACATTGAGAGGCCGGTGGCGATTCTGGATCGCAAGACGAAAAGTTTGAGGAACAAGGTTGTTTAGCTAGTGAAGGTGCAGTGGCAACACCACAAGGGTTCTGGGTGGACGTGGGAGCCCGAGGAGGAGATGAGGGAGCACTATCCGGGTTTGTTTTTAGATGCAGCAGACTTCGAGGACGAAGTCTAAGACAAGTGGGGGAGAATTCTAACGTCTGGTTCCTGGTATGCATTTAATTAATTAATTAATTTATTTTGAAAGAAGAACTCGACGATTTGGTGGCCCTAACTCGTCGAGTAGAGGGCAGATTATGCGCGGGGTTTGAGTTATCTACTCGACGAGTCAAGAGCCCTTGACTCGACGAGTAGCTCAGCCAGAATGAAACCCTAATCTCAGGGTTTTTCACCCTATTTAAGCTCCTTAACCCCCACCCCTTGGCCTCATTTCCATCCTCCTTGTCCCAAACCCTAATCCACGAAACCCTAGAGCTTTCTTTGAGTGTGTGAGCCATTTTGAGTGATCTTGTGTGCTTTTGAGGCTTGTGGAAGAAGAATAAGAGAAAGGGCTCAAGAGGGAAATAGTAGATCCAGAAGCTACATTCCTTTTGCTACATTTTATGGTAATCAAGTTTCTATCTTGGCCATTAGTTGATTAGATCTCTTTATGTCCTCTTTATGTGGGTTTTTGGTCCAAGATGGGTAGCTTTTGGGAAATGGTCGACCCAAGAGGGTATTCTTCCAGATCTAGTACCTAGAGGGGTTGTTATGACATAAAGGTGAAAACTTTATGCCATTAGAGCCCCCATGCAAGCCTTAGAGTGTCATATTGGCCTTTTTAGCCCCAAAAGGCCATGCATGTGGAGAAAGGTGGTAACTTTACATGTCCAAGTAGTGTTAGGCGTTTAGATATGAAGTTGTAAGCTTTAGTTTGTTGTATGGATGGGTTTAGGACCAAGTTCTAGGTTCCAAGGAATTAGGGTTTGAGCTAAACCCTTTAGGAAGTGGTATTAATGGGTAAATTCATAAACTTTACCCTTAAAAGGAAATTTTCAGGGTTTATGTGAAGTATGAAGCTTGGATCTGAAGTGTAGAAGCTTAATCCATTAAGATAGCCCAAACAGACAGGGGAACTCGGCGAGTCCAGTAAGGGACTCGACGAGTTGAAGTCGGGTTGTCCCGATTTTATGACAGATAGAACTCGACGAGTCTGTGAAGGGACTCGACGAGTTGACTCGATTGACCACGAGTCTGAGTAGTATAGGAACTCGCCGAGTTGGGAGATAAATCGACGAGTTGGGTTGACTGGGAGTTGACCTTGACTTTGACTTTGACCAGGAGGTTGACTTTAACCAAGAAGGATTATCAGATTTTGATTAAGTGTTATTGTGAAATTGATAGCCTGGGAGTCGTTGGAGTAGGCATAAGAGATTCCTCACATGAGATTAACAGCTAGCATTCGAGGTGAGTTTCCTCCAGTAGGAACGGGTCTAAGGCACCAAGGCCGGCCCGTTTAGCTAGTAGTAGTTCCGGACTATGGTCCGATGTCGGGCGGGGCCCGATGTAGGTTTATATGTTTTTCCGGATTTCGATCCGATGCCGGGGCGGTCCTGAGGAATGCTTGTATGCTTGATGTCTTTGTGATTCTTGCATGTGTTTGTATTGTATGTTTCCGGACTTCGGTTCGATGCCGGGGCGGTCCTGAGAAATGTTAGTATGTTACCGGATTACGGTCCGATGTTGGGCGGGGCCCGAGGAACGGTTAAGTGTTAATGTTATGTGGTTAGGTTTATGTGTATTACTGGTTATGCTCTTATGTATTTCGAGATTTGCTCGATCACGGGCGGGGCCCGATGCCGAATAGGGTTCGATGTCGGGCGAGGCCCGATGCCGGGAAAGCCGATGCTGAGCTTGAATTGATGTAGTAGGGGCGGGGCCGAAGATATGTTTATGTGTTATGTGTATGATATGTGGTAGTTGGGGAGACTCACTAAGCTTCGTGCTTACAGTTTTCAGTTTTGGTTTTCAGGTACTTCCGCTAGTAAGGGGAAGAGCTCGAGATGACTGCATGGCAAACACCACTGTTTTTAGCATGGGAGGATTCACTCTGATTTATGATATATGATTTTGATATATTGACAGATTTGATGATGTTTTGAGATACATGACTATGATTTTTATGTGATTGATGATATTGATGGTTTTTGTTACTAAATTAAAACGAAATTTTTGGTCTATATTTTTGGGATGTTTCAGGGTTACCAATAAAACTTGGAGATCTGGGGCGGTTAACTTTGCCTTGTGAATTCGGAAATTCTACTTCGATAAATGCTTTAGCAGATTCGGGGGCTAACATAAATCTCATGCCCTATTCTTTTTATAGAAAGCTCGCATTACCAAGGCTAGAAAACACAAGAATGAGAATTCAAATGGCGGATCACTCAATAACTCATCCATGCAGAATTGTAGAAGACTTATTGGTGAAGGTAGGAAAATTCATTTTTGAGTGGACTTTGTAGTCTTAGATATGAAGGAAGATGAAGACCTTCCCATAATCTTGGGTAGAACATTCTTGAGTACTGTGAGAGCCCTCGTTGACATTCATGACTCCAAGCTTTCATTTTGAGTATAAGACAAAGAAATAACTTTCGAAATGAACCAAGAAGTAAGTCATGACGAACCTATAGATGAGGTGTTAAGAGTAAATAATTTGGAAGGTATAATGGAAAACAAAGGAGAAGAAGAAAGTCTCAACGAGCTATAGAAAATAGAAAAAATGATGGAGGAAGAGATCAAGGAATGGGGGCATCCTAAAGGTGAAGAAGTCAAGCTTACCAAGCCAAGAGCCTCAATCCCCATGATTTTTGATGTTTTCGCTTTTGCAACTCCAAAGGTCAAAGAGATGAGGTAAGTGAAGAAGAAAGATTTATTCGAGTGATGATGAGGAAATGAGAGAGAATGAGATTAAACAAGATATGGACAAGCAAACCTTTGACAAGATGGAAGTGGAAGTAAGAGAACAATAGAAGGAGAAAGGAAGATTCAACTTGCTGGAAAAAGTAAGGGGTTGAAATGCAAACATGAGAAAAGTGCCAACACAAAGAAGAAAGAAAACACAAAAAAGGCGTACATAAGGCAGGTACAAGCATATAAAAGGAAGTGAAATGAACAAAAGGAGAGAAGGGAGACCCCACTCCCAACCGCAACAACGTAGAGTGGGAAGGAGTCCAACTCACGACTCCTAAAAAAGAAGCGTTTATTGGGAGGCAACCTAACGTTTTATAGAGTTTGCCTTTTTCTTTTTGTTTTTTTCATTTTCTTTTAAAAATTTTGTTTTTTTAACCAAATAATGATGTGTTTCTCTAGATTTTGATCTCAAGTTTGAATTGTTGAAAGAAATGGAAGCAGTAAAGAAGCTTAATTGAAAAAAGTCGAGATATTTTAGAAGACTACAATCAAGAGTCACATCATTGAGTAAGTGTGGGGTGTCTATCAGATGATGGGAGGAATTTGAAAGAATTCTACAGAAAAAGAAGAGGTCTGGAATGGTCCTAAGCCATTAAGAAGTAAAGACATGTATTACATTCTGGCTCAAAACGACATTTTGTGAAACCACCACGATGTGGCCATCACCTCTACCCCGTGGCATTTGATTTTATCGCGATCAGACTTTGTCAGCTATCACCTCCACGCCATGGCGTATACATTCCATGTCGTGGCCAGTTTTTTTTGCACACTTTTTGAAGATGAGTCTTTGGTTCATTTTAATCCGGCAAATTAACATTCATGAGTAGAGCGTCCAAAAATTTTGTTTTCCATTCAATATATGAGATGTCAATCACACAAATCGATTTCGTCACTTCTATCCCAGGGGAGTCTATTCCATTTTCTCCCTCTATACTTATATGTTCTTTAATTGTGTTAAGCATGCAATGGGGACTTTGCACGAATTAAGTGTGGGGTAGGGGGTCGAATGTAGGAATACAAGCATACTGATAAAAATTAAAAAAAAATTAGAATATAAAGACTTAAAATAATGGTCTAAAAGTGAATCTGGTTAAAAAAAATTAAAAAAAATTGTTATATTGTTGTGTTGAGACCTAGGTTGATAGTGTTGTGTGGGACGCTCCGATGCGAGGTTTGATGCTTAATTGAGCCAATATATGTTCTAGTGTATTTTTGGCTTTCTTATTGTAACATACACGTTCAATTATCGTGTTATGTAATTTTAAAAGTGAATAATATAATGAAATATTATATGAATTTGAGCGTTGAGTTCTAATCGATAGTTTTTACGTAAAACTATGTTTAGAATCACTCGGAAAATATTGGAAGTCTTATGAGATTCCAATGTCAGCTATTGAAATTAACAAAAATATAATGTTGAAAATAAGTAAAATTATATTAATGAAAGTTGTAAAGAATCTCGTTAGAAAAATTTAGGCGAAATCCGAGTTATAACGAAGAAGTTATGATTAATTGAAGTTTCGTGACAGAACCGGCACGACGCCGTATGACGTAAAAAGTGAGTTTTCGATAAACTACTTTTTAGCTTTAGTGATCTAAACGAAAGTCATAGTATTCGTTAAATTGAGAATTTTCATAAAAAGAACGTCCAAATCTGACTTCGTATGAGGAAGTTATGATTTTTCTAAGTTTCGGAATAAAAGTAGACAGCTAAAAACTCGAAATAAAGATCGAGTGATTTTTAGCCGACGCAACCTAAACGAGAATCGAAGGTCTCGTCAATATTAGTACAACAGTAAAAAGACAGACGAAAACGGACATCGGATGAAGAAGTTATGAATTTTTAACAGACTTTTCATGTCCCGGCCTGTTAAAAATATAGTATTAAAAATGAAAACAAAATTAGCCAACAGAGTCTAAACGAAAGTTGTAGAGCATAATTTCACCTACGCGTGCACATAAAGAACGTCGAAAACGGAGCTCGTATGCGAAAGTAATGGATTTTTGAAGTTCGGGACACAAAATTCGAGAAAATCACTAAAACCGAGAAATTTCGCATGGCCAGGGTTCGACCACGTCACCCTCGCATGCAGGTGCCCGGTTTCCGACCCGTGTCACACCCTCCTCGCACCGAAGGCTCGGTCCAATAAGAATCTGACGCGTGTCTTCCACCTGTCTCGGTCTCGGACGCGCCATTTGTCCCCCCCTCGCATGCGAGCCACGTGCTCCCTTCCCCTTCCTTCGGATCCGAGGCTCGCACCTATATAAAGGAGGTGCGAGACCTCCCGGCTAATGTTAGCAAATTTCATACTTTTCACTCCTAAACCCATTTCTAAGCCATTCCAACTTCCTCCGAAGCCTCGGGATCATACCTAACACCCGAAATACGTTCCCAAGTGCCCGAAGACCCCGATAAATTTATCTTTTCGGTTTGAAGCTCAACTCTCGCAAGGCCCGGTTTTCAATAAAGTTCCCGGTTTTCATCGAAGAAACTTATTTATTAGAACGAAGTGCTACCCAAATTACTATTTTAACCTCCGGTTAATTCACGTTGAGTTCAATATATAGGAACAATTGTATGTTATGTGTTATATGTGCTATGTGCTTTTCCGTGTTATCATCTCGTGTTATTATTTTCGCTATTATAGTAGCAAAGTTGTACCTTTGACCATGTGATCAGTGAAAGGACTTAGATTCATGGTGGTACTGGTATGTAGCCTCTGGCCATGTAGAGCATGTCTCGTAAGAGAATGATCTCTATTCTATGGCATTGGCAGAAGGTTAGATAGGGCTAAAAGCCTGAAATCTACAAAAATGTTTAATCAGAAATCGTATGTCTTCTGTGCCATTTGCGCCAAAGTGTTATTGATGTATATCAAGTATTGAAATTGTTATGTCTCATTGGTTGTATATCATTGAATCAAATCATTGATTGATATGGAAAGCTTGTCGCATTTCACATATGCCTTTGTTGTTCCTTGTACCCCTTTCCTTCTGCCATATTAAAGTATATATACATATATATATATGGCATAATGTTATATTGTATCTATTATTGAACTCACTAAGCGTCACCGTTTACCCCTCTCAGTGTTTAACAATTGCAGGGAATGAGAATCTAGTATAGTTATATACTGTTGGAAGATTTAGAATAGTTTATGCTATTATTTTTGTACTTGGGTTTACGTTGGTATAAAAACTTTAATATCCTGGGTAGTTATGTAATATACTAAAACTTAGTCGGTTTGTATCCAGTCTTTTGTAATCAAATTATCAATGTAAAATATTGTTTATAAATATGCATGTAGCATGTTTTGGAGTAACAATATTGTGAAGTATGAAAGTTTGGGTCTTTCAGAAATACGAAAGTTTAGAAAGAGGTTCTTTCAATCATGGTATCAGAGCGGTGGTTTAAGTGAACTAAATTCCACGAATTGGTATTTAGACTTAAACCGTTGGAAGTTCAATATATGAACGGATTCATTAGGAGTATATGGATACAAACCATAGGAAAAATTTAAGTAAAGTATTAGGTAATAATAACTCCTAATATTCTAAATACTATGTTGCTCCAAATTTTCAGAAGAATGGTTGAACAGGAACGTAGCCATACACCAGAAATGGGTGGAGATCCTAAACCTGGTGAAGTAAATACTCCGGTATCCCCTCGTGAGGAGTGACTCTTCGGTAAACATACTGGTATTATTCGGCAAACTCTCGAAGAACACAAGAAGAATAATGATAAAGGCAAAGAGAAAGCCACTGGAGAATGTTCAAAAGGAGAGGTGAAGCGTCCCTCGTTCAAAGATTTGAAGAGTAGTGGTGCTACGGAGTTTTCAGGTGCCCTTAATCCTATTGTTGTTCTTACCAGGATCTAGAACACGGAAAAAGTATTATGTATCTCTCATGTGACAAATGAAGACAAGGTCAATTATGCTTCCGCGATGTTCACCGGAGAAGCCTTGGTCTGGTGGGAGGCAACATATGAAACTCTTAACGGGTATGACCAGGAGAATTTATCCTGGGAAATGTTCAAAACTCGTTTGCTAGGAAAGTATTGTCCTCTAGACATGAGGAGAAGATTAGAGAAAGAGTTTCTTGAGCTTAAACAGGGAGGAATGACTATGAATGAGTATGAAACTCAGTTCAATCAAAAAGCACGGTTTGCTGCAAAGTATGTTTCAACTGAAGAAGAGAAAATTCAGTTATTCATGGAGGGACTACGTCATGAAATCCTCGATTTTGTAGCCAATTGGGATGTTCTGTCCTTTGACAAAGCTGTTGAGTATGCTTGAAAGCGCGAGCATGACTTAGAGATACGTGGTGCCACTCTTTCTGTTCCAAAGCATCCACGTATCGATCAAACTGTTCTTGTTTCCTCTATTCCACCAGCTCTATCTGTTCGATCTGATTCTAATACAAGAGAGCAATCTCAGAGCGTCGTTCGTGGTCACGATAGATCACAATCTTTTTCTATTCAATCGCCATCATGTCGCGTTTGTGGAAAGAATCATCCGGGCCAATGCAGAATAGAAAAGGAATATGTGGTCTGCTATGGATGTGGAGAAGCGGGTCACATAAAGCCAGCCTGCCCAAGGAAGGATGTTAGTTGCTATGCATGTGGTATTACTGGCCACAAGAAGCGTTTTTGTCCTACTCTTACTAGTCAAATGGTGGGAAGTCAAGCTTCCGTTCAACAACCGATGAGTACTTCAACTCCAAAGGAGGAGGTGCCAAAAGCTAAGGGCCATTCATTCCAGATTACCACAGAGGAGCCACGTGAGGATCCGAATGCTGTGAAGGGTACATTTCTTATCAACTCTAGACCTACTCACATCTTATTTGATTCTGGTGCCTCAGATTCTTTTGTCTCATGAATTTGCGCATTCTTTCCAAATTGCTTGTTATTCATTCGCCCAATCATTTCACGTAGATACTGGGGGAAGTATATCATTATTTGCTGATAAAATATATAGAGATTGTGTCATAGAAATTGAAGGCTATAATTTTCTTGCCAATCTGATTCCTATCTCCTTACCCAACTTTGATATTATTCTCGGCATGTATTGGTTATTAAAGAACCACACAGAACACTGGTATTACGAAAAGATGGTACGCAACCCTATCGAAGAGAGGGATCCTATTTATGTCTACAGTAAATAAAAACTTAAAAATCTTAAATATAAATTATTTCTTAAAAACTCGTAAATTTATATCGAAGGGGTGTTCTATCTATCTGGTCTATACAGTTGATATCTCAAAGAGGAGAAGAAAACTGTAAATGATGTGTACCGCTGAAGATTATTTCTGATCGTAATACTCGCTTCACTCCTCATTTTTGGGCGAGTATGCAACATGAATTAGAATCTCGTGTTGCTCTTCGCACAGCTTATCCTCCCCAGACAGATGGTCAGACGGAGAGAACAATCCAAACAGTAGAAGATATGCTTTGTGTATATGTCTTGGAGTTGGTACACGTCAAGTGGAAACACCTTCGATGCCTAAATTATAATTGGGAAAATAAGAATGAGATAAGAACGAAATATCCCCAATTGTTTAAATCGTTGTGATTTCGGGGACGAAATCCTCAAAAGGAGGAGGTATTTGTAACATACACGTTCTGTTATCGTGTTATGTAATTTTAAAAGTGAATAATATAATGAAATATTATATGAATTTGAGCGTTGAGTTCTAATAGATAGTTTTTACGTAAAACTATGTTTAGAATCACTCGGAAAATATTGGAAGTCTTATGAGATTCCAATGTCAGCTATTGAAATTAACGAAAATAAAAAGTTGAAAATAAGTAAAATTATATTAATAAAAGTTTTAAAGAATCTCGTTAGAAACATTTAGGCGAAAACCTCATCGAAATCCGAGTTATAACAAATAAGTTATGACTTAATGAAGTTTCGCGACAGAATCGGCACGACGTCGTATGACGTAAAAAGTGAGTTTTCGATAAACTACTTTTTAGCTTTAGTGATCTAAACGAAAGTCGTAGTATTCGTTAAACAGAGAATTTTCATACAAAGAACGTCCAAATCTGACTTCGTATGAGGAAGTTATGATTTTTCTAAGTTTCGGAATAGCACTAGACAGCTAAAAACTCGAAATAAAGATCGAGTGATTTTTAGCCGATGCAACCTAAACGAGAATTGAAGGTCTCGTCAATATTAGTACAACGGTAAAAAGACAGACGAAAACGGACATCGGATGAAGAAGTTATGAATTTTTAACAGACTTTTCCTGTCCCCGCCCGTTAAAAATATAATATTAAAAATGAAGTCAAATTTAGCCGACGGAGTCTAAATGAAAGTTGTAGAGCATAATTTCACCTACACGTGCATATAAAGAACGTTGAAAACGGAGCTCGTATGCGAAAGTTATGGATTTTTGAAGTTCAGGACACAAAATTCGAGAAAATCGCTAAAACCGAGGAATTTCGCATGGCCAGGGTTCGGTCACGTCACCCTCGCATGCAGGTGCCCCGTGTCCGACCCGTTCCACACCCTCCTTGCACCGAAGGCTCGGTCCAATAAGAATCCGACGCGTGTCTTCCACCTGTCTCGGTCTCGGACGCGCCATCTGTCCCCGCCTCGCATGCGAGCCACGTGCTCCCTTCCCCTTCCTTCAGATCCGAGGCTCGCACCTATATAAAGGAGGTGCGATACCTCCCGGCTAATGTTAGAAAACTTCATACTTTTCACTCCTAAACCCATTTCTAAGCCATTCCAACTTCCTCCGAAGCCTCGGGATCATACCTAACTCCCGAAATACGTTCCGAAGTGCCTGAAGACCCCGAGAAATGTATCTTTTCCATTTGAAGCTCAACTCTCGCAAGGCCTGGTTTTCAATAAAGCTCTCGGTTTTCATCGAAGAAACTTATTTATTAGAACGAAGTGCTGCCCAAATTACTATTTTAACCTCCGGTTAATTCACGTTGAGCTCAATATATAGGAACAATTGTATGTTATGTGTTATATGTGCTATGTGCTTTTCCGTGTTATCATCTCGTGTTATTATTTTCGCTATTATAGTAGCAAAGTTGTACCTTTGACCATGTGATCAGTGAAAGGACTTAGATTCACGGTGGTAATGGTATGTAGCCTCTGGCCATGTAGAGCATGTCTCGTAAGAGAATGACCTCTATTCTATGGCATTGGCAGAAGGTTAGATAGAGCTAAAAGCCTGAAATCTACCAAAATGTTTAATCAGAAATCGTATGTCTTCTGTGCCATTTGTGTCAAAGTGTTATTGATGTATATCAAGTATTGAAATTGTTATGTCTCATTGGTTGTATATCATTGAATCAAATCATTGATTGATATGGAAAGCTTGTCGCATTTCACATATGCCTTTGTGGTTCCTTGTACCCCTTTCCTTATGCCATATTAAAGTATATATATATATGGCATAACGTTGTATTGTATCTATTATTGAACTCACTAAGCGTCACCGCTTACCCCTCTCAGTGTTTAACAATTGCAGGTAATGAGAATTCAGTATAGTCATATACTATTGGAAGATTTAGAATAGTTTATACTATTATTTTTGTACTTGGGTTTACGTTTGTATAAAAACTTTAATATCCTGGGTAGTTATGTAATATACTAAAACTTAGTCGGTTTGTATCCAGCCTTTTGTAATCAAATTATCAATGTAAAATATTGTTTATAAATATACATGTAGCATGTCTTGGAGTAACAATATTCTGAAGTATGAAAGTTTGGGTCTTTCAGAAATACGAAAGTTTAGAAAGAGGTTCTTTCGCTTATCTTAGTGAAATCATCGGACAAAAACATAACCTTGTTTAGTTTGAGGGACATAATATGTTTAGCATCGTGTAGCAGAAATGTATCCATGAGAAATTATGTAGTCATTGCACTTTAGACTAATACCTTTAACCAATAAGGGTTGAAGTTAAGTTCTCTTGCTTAAGCTTATGTTTTTCTTTTTAGGATTTTTAGTTTTGAGTGAAAAAAAGTGATTTCTGAAAAAAGAAAAAAAAATAAAAGAAATAGAAAAGAAAAAAAAAGTTGCAAAGGTTTGAGTGAATAAGAGTCTACAAAGTTATAAAGATCAAATATTATGAAGAAAAGTTCCAAAAGGTTCCAAACGTTGAAGACTAAATAATAAGGAAATCTACCAAGTTATTATTTATTGTAATTTTTCTTTCTACGAAATTGTACCATATGTATGTTTAGAAGCTTAACAAAAATTACCTTGAGGTTAAGAAAGATTTATGAGGATATATTCGGAGGGATGCATAACATGAATGTTATTCAAAATAACTAGGAAGTGTTTACGAGGATTGTGAGTATTTAGGATTGGGGAAGTTTTTAGGAATATTAAAGACAAATATGTGCATTGCGTTATCGGTGTAATGGATAAGCTTAAAATGGATTTTCTTGTGCGATGTTAGTGGCTAGGGTTTTAATGTGATAGTATGATAATTATAAAAATCAGTTTTGCTTGGGGGCAAGCTAAAGTCAAGCGTGGGGAATTTTGATATGTGCATATTTATTCATATACTTTGTGCATTATCTTAATATCTTTAGCTACAATTGTGCTTGTTTTAGGACATAAGGTACTTAATATGTTTGAAATCTATTTTGTAGCAGCAAAGACATGCTCGGGATGAAAAGGAAGAAAATGCGAAGCTGGAAGAAGGAAAGAATGGGCTATGTCAATCGAAGTCAAAGAAGTCAAGAAATCTGAAGCCCACGGCATGGGGAACTCCTGCCACACCCTGGTGAGTAGAATATTCACTATCAATGAAGCTTCATTGGGGAATACGCGTGGAAGAAGATCGCATGTCGTGGAGCCTATTTGCCACGGCATGGGAAGTAGAATTATGGAAACTATAAGTTTCGAGCATTAGGTCGAATGGAGGGGCTTCTGGCTGATTTTCTGGAGAAGAGCTGCAACAAATAACCTCTAGAAAACACTTGGAGAATCAGAATTCGATTAGAGCTTAATAGTTGAAAAGATCTAGAAGAAAGCAACATTAATTCTTTCGGTTTGCTATCTTTAATCTTGTTTAGTCTTATTTGCATTGATTTTATGGGCTAAAACCCTTTTACTTTCGTTGGTGATGATGAACCCGTTGAACTATGTGTTGATTTCAAACTTATGATTAATTATTGTTTGTTTTTGTAGTGTTAATAAATTAAAACCTTACATGTTTTAGTTAGAGTCTTTGATTGCCTTGCTATAAGCTTTTTCTAGTAGATGATCATTCTATTTGCATGGACTTGATTACCTTATGGCTTATGATCATTAAATTGTTATATCTAGGGTTGGACAAATCTTAGATTAGGTAATTAAAGTTAGTAACTTTAACAGTGTTAAAGAACATTATTGATCCATAATTTGTGCATGGTTGCTTGAATTGATCATAGAACAGTAACTCGTAGATTTATTTTGCATAGCCAAATTTATCTTAATATCAGTTTCATGTTACTTGTGTTTGATCATGACATAGTAAGTCATAAATTGGTAACAACTAGGAATTTGATCATAATAACTAGTTACATAATAATTTGGTAACCATCAATAGTAATTTAATAAGAAATCCACCTTAGGGAAAAGTGAGTATTCGGATCTAACGAAAGTACTCTTTATTATTGAATTTGAATAGTTTTCTTTGCTTAGTATTGATATTTGGTAATTGTTTGATTTAAGTTCTCCTGATCTGGCAAAATCAGTAAAACCCCTCATTTAAAGTGTGTTTCTTAGTCTAACTTTTAGTAATTATTTTATTAGTTAAATTATGTTCCCTATGTTTGACACCCGACTTACCTAAACTGTTCTATAATCCGACTAGGCACACTACCTATAGATGCATAAATTAGTTACGTTAGTTAGGTTTATAAATTTAAAAGTTGATAGGTATAATTTTTTCACATCAATAGCATGACCAAAACAAGATAAGGTTTTGACAAGCACACGTTGTTTTTGAAATGTACAAACACATACATATAACTAAATGGGGTATGAGGATATTACTATCTTAATACAAGTCACAATGTAAAGTCAAAATTCCACTTTTATTATAATATCGTCGACGTACATAGGGTTTTAGTTAGAGTCTAAAAGCACTTATCAATTTCTTCAATGTTTTTCACAGTTATGCTGAAGATTTTCCCGATCAATACAACAAGCTACAACCTCCGGTGCTTCCCTCGCTTCCTCTTTCGTGAGTTGAAAGGATCGCCCTTTGGCCCTTGGAGCTTTAACTCTTCCCTGCTATCCATCGGTTATCCTTAAAGTTGTAAGTACTGGAGTTTGTATTGCACTTGTTGGATTCAGAAGAGGACAGTTGGCCTTGATGTTACCTATATGGTTGCAGTGGAAACAGATACGCACTCCATGTGCTCCCTGCTTAAAAACTCGGTCGTAATGTCCTTCCTTGCTGCACTTGATGCATATCAAATCACGACAAGCTCCTTCGTGAGGTTTCCCTGACTTGTTGCACTGAGAACCCTTCTGTCCCCCATACCTTGATTCATCATATTTGAATTTATTGGTTGTTAGCTAAGACGGAGCTAGGGTCTGCCTCTTTTTCTTCCACTGAGTTTCCAACTCAATCTCTCTTCTTTTGGCATACTCCTGCATCTCTACTAGGGTCTTGTATTGATTGTTTGATACAAACTCCCTGATCTCATCTTGAGCAAACTCAACTATCTAGACTTCTATACTTGTTCTGACGAGGCATACTATGGGCAAAACAGGGCCCTTTTGGTGAACATTTTGATGATATTAGTCACCGATTCAGTTGTTTTTTTAGTGATAGATATTCTTGAGTGAGTCGCTCCCTCTCTATCGGTGGAACATACTCTCCCATGAACTTCTCAACAAACTGTTCCTAAGTCGTTGTGCTCTTCTCAGCAGGTGAATAGTTCTTAGTGACAAAGTTACACCGGTCCTTTGCTCCTATACGTAGAAGATTTCGTGCATATGTGAACTTCAGGTTCAACGGCCAAGCACAAGTGTAAAATCATCCTTCCACATCCGAGATCCACCTAATGAAAACAATTGGATCCTTGACACCATCAATCTCAGGCGGTTTGGTGTTATTGAACTCTCAATAGGGCATTTCCTTTTCTCCAAATAGGGTTGTAGTAGCAATAACAGCAGTGGTTGCGTCGGTAGTAGTACTAGAAACGACAACGTACCATTCATTAAGCAAGGCTATTAGTTCAGTCTTAATAGTTATGAACACTTCTGGGATCATCTCTCTTATAGTTGTTGATACCGCTGCCTCTATCCAATTGTATATATCAGTCTCGCTTTGTCCTGAGCCTTCTGACCCACAACCCAAACTACTTGCTCTAGTGATCATCACCATACTGAAGGTATAACATGGATAGGTTAATACGAACTGAACTAACTCAAAAATGATATTCGAATCCTCTCCAGTTCCTTAGCAAGTTTATGGCTTTTCTTGATTCTTGTATGGATCCTATGTTTCCAATAATGTGGTCCCATACTACCTTCCACACCTATCCATACTAGATCTAAGAGTTGCCCCAAGGTTTCCAATTCACTATACTCTGCTACTGATAGGTCCTTTCACACAAAATGTTACAAGGACCTAATGATTACATTCCTAGACTTCACTAGGATTTTGAGTCTCTACGGATGCCCTACCTCACGGATATATGCCCTATTTAGCATATATTAAACTTCCTAGACTCTCTTTAAAGGATTCCTTTCCACTTATCTCTACTATTATCCGAGGAAGAACTTCTACCAATATTAACTAATTATCGGAGGAATATCATTACATGCCTCTAAAGTCAAACAGTCTATTGAATTGAAAGACCTGGCACTACGATGGTTAGACTCAAACGAGAGTTGTGCAATACCGTCAAATCAGGCAATCTAAAATTTTTTAATTTTGGGAGCATGAAACCTAACGTACTTGTTGAACAACTAATTAATATTAATATAGGTCCTAAGCAGCAAGCAATAAGCAATTTTCTAGGCTATAAGGCATCTTAAGCATCAGACAATTCTAACTGTCAATTCCTGAAAAGATCCCTACTCAACATACTAGCATGCAATTTTTAACATTTCTCATATCAGTAATCATAACAATTATGGATATTTTGGGACTCGCTTGCCTTTTTGAGCTTTGTCTGACCGTACACAACACATTCCTTGTATTATTCTTTTTATATAAAGATTTATTAATTACTCAGATCCTTAGATTCAATGTGGAAACACACGAGCGTTCATCCATTTCTCTAAAACTAGGGCTCTGTTACCAAATTATAACATCCCAATTTTCAAGGCAAAATTATCATTTTAATTTATTCAAAAATATTAGAGTATAAGTACATTTAGCAGAACATGTTGGGAATGCATGTATGTACAGTCGAAACTTTCCTTCTCACGAATCAATGCAGTACCTGAAAACATTTATAACCAATTGGATAAGCACGAAGCTTAGTGCGTTCATCAATATACAAAAAACCATAACACATATATGTAGGGTTTTAATTCAAACATAGTTTCATAAATTAGAAAAATATGGCAACGGAAGACTTTAATTTTGAAATAACATAAACATTTTATACCCACCAAGGATCTTCTTGCAAGCTATAAAAAGATTTAAACACCAACCAAAGAAGAGGTGAAGAAATAACAACCTTTGTAGTTCTTTGGGTCCTCTTGGCAGACTTGGAAGTTGATGAAGAATGTGGAACCTTTGAGATACCAACAATGACTCAACTTGATGTAGATGCTAGTCCAAAACTCTTAAACCCTTAAGCAAAAAGTTCATAACCAATATGAACTTAAAGAAGGCATGAAGATGCAAGTTTTCTTGAGGAAAAAAAGAACAAAAGGGGGGAGAGTAACCTGATCTAAGCATGTTATGGTTTTAAGAGGAAAGAAATAAGCAAATCTTTCAAGAATGCAAGCCTCTTATTTATATGCATAAAGTGAAAGTATTAACCATTAGGTCTTAACACTTTAAGCACATATGTCCCAATGTCGTAAACATGTCTCCCATGCTTGAGTTCTTTTGAATAAACTAATGGGAAAGCCATACCTTTCTTCAATTTCCGAAAATTGTATATAAAAAAGGAGAGTTAGTTTACATTTTATAAGCTCAAGGTTTATAAAATATAAACTTTGTCTTTTGAGTAAAAGACAAAAGGGTTTCAACTAGTCCAAAAAGTTGTACACAACTTATTAATTCATACCATATGAATTATGTAATATTACTTGCTAATGAAAATTATTATTTCCATGAAATAAATAATTTCCAATTTAATTATAAGAGTTTTATTGAATATTTATTAAAATCAATTTCTAATAAATAATCAATTATATCAAGTTGTTGTTAGTGTAACCCATTAGTATCAAATGTTAATTAGCAATATCACTTCAATATGACTCTTGAGCATACTAGGCCTTTCAATCTCCCACTTGCGCAAGACTCATATTAGACTGATACAGACAGTGGTGAACATCTAGCAACATTTCACTGCCCCCAACAACATACGACTTTGTGCCATTCTATCAACGCCAATTCCCAAAAATCTCAAAGCTACAATTGGTGTATAAGGTAAGTTTATCAGTTATCCCTTTGCTACAGACATCATGTTGAACATGAGATACGAGTCGTGATCAATCTCATTGGTTGTTCAACTTTTGGTAAGGCGCGTTAGATATCTAACTCTCAACACATAAGAGGAACAAATCTCATCTTGAGTACATAAGCCTCTTGCATAGTTCACACCATACCTGAAAATGGCTTTTATAACTGCCCGGTTAAGGAACAACATTTGATCATATCAAAGCATAGTACTCCCTACACTTAAGTCCCACTATGTATCTCAGGTGTTAAGGATACAAATATAGTACCTTTTTAATCAAGTATCATACATGATAGCGATCCATGAGATGATCTTGATGCGGATCGGTTAAATACTAGTTCTATGACAAGTACCTATGAAACTTGGTTACAACCACTTTCATACTTTTATCTAGTGCGAGTCAACCAATCTAATTCATATTAGTCTTACTTCATAATTGCTCCCATAATTATAACCGACTATGAACTTTTATAATAATAACATTATTCATGGATTAAACATGTTAATATAGAACACAACAAGTACTAATGTGATGACTATATCCCAATATATCATAACATTATCTAATAGTTGTTGTTATAATGTTCCAATATCCAAATACTAAATAAAAATCAAAAACCCATTTCTAGAATAATAAAGTCTTAAATTTGAAGTGTGACCATTCATACTTAGCTCAAAATAATGATTTTATCAATGGATATGACAAAAATTTAATTTGTGTGAATACTGTGAATACAATCATCTCCATACTTAACTTTACTCTAAGTATAGTTAAATATCTTGGAGAATATGATTGGTGTTCTTTCGTGACATAGTGTATCATAGCTTGATTAAGTATACTCTTGAAGCCACAAAGATTTCTATGTGATCCTTGAATGGCAGAAATCAACATAGTTTTTCAATGATCCAATTCATCCAATCATATTTGGATTCAACTTCTAAAGTAGTGTATTCTTATTTTGTAGTAGATTGTGTCATTATGTTTTGCTTGGACCTCATTCCAACAAAACTTACTTTCATTCAATAACGAAGTCAAAATCCAATTATAATTCATAATTATTTATATCTGTTTAGAAATTAACATATTGGGTAGCTCTATCCATAAAGATCCTTTCTAAACTAATTGTCTCATATGAATTCTCTTAGTTCTTTAAAAGTACTCTTAGAATGCTCTCTTAGTCATCCACTGACTTAACCATGTATTCAATTAGTATCCTATGACATGCTTACAACATGATCAAATACCATGTCCTATGCATAATATGGCGTAAATGATGAATTTATTTGCCAAGCAAATAGAATATAAATCATTTCATCTAGTTCAAGCCTATGAGCTATGTACTTTTGAGGCTATCTCAAAATAGTGCCATATAACAATTCCAAGAATTCTCCAAAAGAATCTTGTGTCTTGATCCCTTTTAAGATATTGCCAAAAAATGTATAAGGACATGAAACTTTTAACATTCATTTTATCTATCCCTTATAGATTTTACATTCCAAGATTGTAACTTCTCCTTCCTAAGTCTTTCATTTTAGAAACACTTTCTGAGTCAAGGTGAAAACGACCTTGCTTAGTCAGAATGTGATTTCAAATGATTAAGTATGTCTCATTCATACAAGATTAGGAATTTCACTATGTTCCCACTAGTTATTAGTAAACACACATGTTCTATTCATTTTGATGTAAAAACATACCTTGTGGTTTTACATTAAAATGATGATTGCGACATTGAGATGTTTTCTTTATATCCACAAGTGGATCTCAAGTTGTACACACTTTGTTAGGATAACATGGATTAAGAAAACCTTCAAGCTAATCTATATAGATATCTTGCAGTGGATGTCTATTAAGAAAAAACGGTCTTTCTTAAAATCTATTTACTATATCTCATATTGAGAATATGAATTTATAGTAAATAATATCCTTGTTAATCTGATGATAACAACTTGTGAAAAAGGTTTGATCACAGTCAATGTCATGAGTATGATGAGGACCATAGTCAATGACATGATTATGAGAAAATCCTTTTACTACAAGTCTTGCTTTAAATGTGTATGGATATCCATGTAATTGATTCTTTCTAGAAGAATTATTTACTCATTCTAGCCTTGCTAGAGGGATAAATTTTAATCAAGACCATACTTGATTCGTATTGTGCTCAACTGGTACTCTTCAGTAAATATATGCAAGCCATTTATAAATATTAGATTAACATTTAAGTACCAAGTACCTAAGTGTTATATGAAAAGTATGAGTTCTATCTAGTAGATACTAGAAGTACTAGTCTCCTCCAGACTTTCTTTCCAAATAAGAGGAGTAAATCCTCTTCCATTGTCCAGTTTCTTGACAAAAGAAACAAGATCCATCTATGTGGGCTTTAGTAGATTTCTTGGGCTTAAAGGTGTTCAGTCCATAGAACATGGACCTCCTGGATCGCACAAGGTGATTCTTTTACCCTTGCATTATTCCAATGTTTAAACTAGCTTTAAATAAAATAAAACTGTGTTTATTGGAATATTGCTTGACCTGTTATATCATAAGATATGTGTTTAAATTATCCAAGACTTCCTAGAAGTCATGAATAACTATTCCTAGCTTGATATTAGAAGCATCTTTAGCATCACAGTGATTCCTTTACTAGGTATCATTTTTCAGGCTTATTGCTTAAAGCAAATTGTTTAGGACTTGGACCTTTAAGTGTATACAATTTCATATCTCTCACGAGATTTTCTCTTACAACATGAACCCATTAATTGAAGATGTATCTATTGAATGTTATTGTTTAATTAAGTCATTAAAAAAATGACAATTCATGATAATGAGAATGGATTATTTAACTACAAAATTTTAACCAAATTCATTTAGTATTTTCAATATTTAATCTTTAATAATTAATACCTTTTTAGTTTCCAAAAACATTAATTATCAAAGTCTGGGATCCAAGTTACAAAACAAATAAATGGTTAAGTATCCTTTATCTCATCCATTTGAATTCAACCCGGTAGATATCGATTATCAATTATATCTTGCTAAATAATTCCTAGATTTATGGGATCTCTAATAACAAATTTAATTAGACATGTTTGATCTCATCTATGCCTCGAAACTCTCTTGATTAGGTATCCTTTATCACAAAAGATTTCAGATCAAATCATCCAACTTGAATAATTGGTGTAATCGGACTATAACTTGGTTATAGAAATCGCAAAAACATCCCGGCCATCAAAAGACAACACTAAGCGGTTAGGTATCCTTTATCCCACTAGTGCATACAAGAGATGTGCGAGTGTTCTTCAAAAGGATTGCATAGATTTGAGGTTTGAAAAAAGGGTATTTATATGTTTTATAATTCTAGTTTAAAAACATATGATATTGTAACATCCTGTTTCGGATCGTCCGTGATTTAGGGTTCGTGGGTTGCAACCCAGGCATGAGGAAGCCTTGGGGCTGCAACGAGTTGCTAGAGGCGTAGGACTTCTCGCCACCTTTCCGTGGATATGAGGTTCACTGGAAACGGACTTATAACGAGGAAGATATGATAGTTTGAAGTTTTGGTAAGTTAGGCCCCTTATTTGAGAAAGGTGGCAGCTGAGTACGCGGGGCGTATGTGTGTGTACGCTTAGCGTACTCATGTGTGTGCTTTTGAAGAGGAGCCACCTAGTACGTCGGGCGTACCAGAGAGTACGCTGGGCGTACTAGGCACAGGGTGAAAACCCTAAATGAGGGATGTGTCCCTATATAAAGAACATGATGGCCTCATTTCCGGCCACCATTTCCAACCTTCAACCCTCTCAAAACCCTAATATCCGTTCCTCTAGCTTGAGTGTCTATTTGTGAGCTTCTAAGTGTTCTTGTGGTACCCTTGGAGTGAAGAAGGAGCATGGAAGAGAATGGAGTTGGAATCCAGGCTTTGGATCTGAGCTTTTCTGTGGTTCGAACATCATTTGAAGGTATAATGCTCAAAGCTTTCTCATCCTTTTTGATTTGAGCATATTATGGTCCATTTTAGGGTTTTTTGAGCTTGAAGCTTTATGAATTCTTGAACTCCAGAGCCTAATATCTGTCCTTTTAAGTGTTTCTAGTGGAGAGGATTCATAAAAATGAGGTCTTGGACGTTAAATCCACCCCATGCATGAGATATGAGCATTTTTGGGAGTAAAGAGTGAGTGTATTTGGGTTTGGGACTTTATCAGCTATGCAAAGGCTTAAAGTCATGAACTTTCTGGAGTACGAGCCTTTAGGGAGTCCAGATCTGAGAGTATAGTTGTGGTCTTAACGGGTTAAGACCAAGTGGGTGGGAAAAAGAAAGTTTGGACGTACGCCGAGCATAAATCCAGTACGCCCCGCGTACTGATCAAGTGTCCCCGATGGCTCGATTTGGATTCGTGTGTACGCTGAGCGTACCAAGGTAGGTACGCCCTGTGTAACCTTGCTGTGGGCTTTTTGGACTAAAACTCACTTTGGGCCTTAAGTGTTGGGCCTGGATTTTGGGCTTGTTGTACTGGAGATTTTGATCAGAGAAATATTGTGTATGTCTTGGGACTTTGTGTTGGACTTGCCATTTGGACTTAAGTTTAAAAGTTGGGCCTTGGGAGAGCCTATTTAGTATTGGGCCTTGGTGGGCCCAATGACCTTGAGGTTTGGTCTTAGATCTTAATTGGGAAATTGTGGGTTTTGGTTCAGTGTTAGAGGCTGGTGTGCAGCAGCAGCATCTATAGGAGTTGTTCATCATCCGAGGTGAGTCTTCTCACTATACTTACCTAGAGTGGTAACCTTTGTGTGACCGGAGGGTCTTATGTGCTTATATTGAGTATTGTGATATCCTGCATTATTTCTTTGTGATTTATGTTGTGTATTATTTATGTGCCTTATTGAGTTAGGACCGGAGGGTCCAAACCGAGTTGTGAGACCGAATGGTCTTCACTGAGATACCGGACTCGAGGGTCCACCCGAGTTGTGGGACCGGAGGGTCCCACTGAGACACATTGACCGGAGTGTCTTAATTGAGTTGTAGCCATGAGAGGCTAATGAGATATGTGTAGTACTTTAGGGAACTCACTAAGCTTTGTGCTTACCGTGTGATGTGATATGTGTTTTAGGTACTTCTCAGGTCGCGGGAAGGTTCCGGCTTGATTGTACACACGAGATGGAGTTATGTTTTGAGGATCCTGAATTTTCATTCAACAATTTATGGATATGTGTTTTTGATAATTTTACACTTTAGGGTTTTTGTGAAAAGTGTTAATGAGAATTATGTGATTTTAAAATGAAAATTTTTTCTGAAAATTTACTGTGTTACAGATATCATGGTTATTACATGCATATAATAAACCATGGTATCAATTTTCAAAAGAAAATCACCTTTTAAGGTTCTATATAAAAAGCTAGTTTTTATATAATTTGACGCAATTCAATCTTAATAACCGGTATTAATTTTGAGTGCATTTGAACATTTTATATCTTTAATAAAACTTCATTTTATTACTTATATATATGGAGTTTGTATAAGTTACAAAAATCACCATTTTCAACTTATAATGGAGTATTTCAAAATTTGCCGTTATTAACGATTTTATAAAACCGCGTTTTATTTTTTAAAATAATAACTTGTTACATCTTATGTCCAATTTTAAAAACCCAAACTCCATGTGATGTTTATTTTGTCCAAATTATTTTAGCATGTGAAAACTAATTTATCAACCACATATAATAATTGCATAAAATAAACAACACAAACATGCATAAAATGCATAAACATAACCAACTAATGACATTTTGTGAGCCACCACAAAAGATGTCAAGTCCATTCCTAAAGGGACATTTAAGGGGACCAAAAATTTTCTTGTAATGTTGTTGTATAAGCTCCCACTTGAGTAAACACTCATTGCTTGCAAAAGATTTGAAAGACTTCTTTAAAGGAAAAACTGCAGCTTTCATGACACGTTTCAGAAAGTGTCATCTTTCTGTTCAGCACATGTGTAGCATTCATGACACTTTTCAGAAAGTGTCATCTTCTGCCCAGCACATGTTGACTCGACATATTTTCCTTTTGTCTTCAAAAAAACGTTCCAACTTGATTTCTTGTTACATTTTTGTACAAATAAATTATTTATAAAAACTAATCTATTACTTTACAAAAATAAACAATAAAAACTAATCTATTTAATTATTACATACCATATGAATAAATAAATTATTACAACCATTTTATAATAAAAACAACAAACACAACAATCATAATGGTCATTGTGTAGTTTATGCACATAATATACATCAACTTACACATAAAATAACCTTTGTTTTTCTAAGACAACTTTAAATGACAAAAGATGCATGAAACTTTTGTCACATAAAAAAAATAACAATTATAAAGTTGTCATAGAAAATATGTAAGAACTTATTTTTATACAAAAACAACTTATCCATATTCTCCAAAAACTAAGATTTCCAAAAATCAAAAAATCTAATTAAACTTGCAAGGTGGCTCTGATACCAATTATAGGGTTTTAGTTCAAAAATAGTTTCATAAACTACAAAAATATGGCAACGGAAGACTTTAATTTTGAAATAACATAAACATTTTATACCCACCAAGGAGCTTCTTGCAAGTTATAGAAAGATTTAAACACCAACCAAAGAAGAGGTGAAGAAATAACAACCTTTGTAGTTTTTTGGGTCCTCTTAGGAGGCTTGGAAGTTGCTGAAGAATGTGAAACCTTTGAGACACCAACAATGACTCAACTTGATGTGGATGCTAGTCCAAAACTCTTAAACCCTTAAGCTTTAAGTTCATAACCAATATGAACTTAAAGAAGGCATGAAGATGCAAGTTTTCTTGAAGAAACAACAAAAGGGGGAGAGTAACATGCTCTAAGCATGTTACGGTTTTAAGAGGAAAGAAATGAGAAAATATTTCAAGAATGCAAGCCTCTTATTTATATGCATAAAGTGAAAGTATTAACCATTAGGTGTTAACACTTTAAGCACATATGTCCCCATGTCATAAACATGTCTCCCATGTTTGATTTCTTTTGAATAAACTAATGGAAAAGCCATACCTTTCTTCCTTTTCATCAATTTCCGAAAATTGTATATAAAAGAGGAGAGTTAGTTTAAATATTATAAACTCAAGGTTTATAAAATATAAACTTTGTCTTTTGAGTAAAAGACAAAAGGGTTTCAACTAGTCCAAAAAGTTGTACACAACTTATGAATTCATACCATATGAATTATGTAATATTACTTGCTAATGAAAATTATTATTTCCATGAAATAAATAATTTTCAATTTAATTATAAGAGTTTTATTGAATATTTATTAAAATCAATTTCTAATAAATAATCAATTATATCAAGTTGTTGTTAGTGTGACCCATTAGTATCATATGTTAATTAGCAGTACCACTTTAATATGACTCTTGAGCATACTAGACCTTTCAATATATTGGGCCCTGCCCAATAAGCATATAAATGAGCCCCGCTCAATGAGAATATAAACGGTCCCCACCCAAACTACATAATGGGCCCTGTCCAATATACCTAACGGGCCCCGCCCGACATACATAACCATATTACACATATAGAGACTACACTTGTAGGCTCTGCTAATACAGGTACACAGAGGATATACTTTCTATTCTAATAACTTCGAGTATACTAACATTGATCATCGAGGAAATATACTATCGGCCATACTCTACTAGCTCTTATGACCTAACACACATGGATATGTATTGTAATACACAATATAGTGAGGTAAGTCACCTGGACAATTACTCAGACGATTGACAATTATCTGGGTGATTCTACTTGCGATCCAACCGGCAGGTAATGTGCCTACCAATTATTAACCTATAACACTATAACTTATTAATCTTTATAACAATCTGGTAACGAAAGTTAGAGATTTCACTAATCCCAATAAATACTGAGAGTTCTATCAAATAAGGATCAGCCACGAAGAACAGTTGGGAGGCAGGACCATTTCGGTATATAGCCTTTCTGAAATCCAACAACCAAGCCAATGTGACCATTCGAGATACCTCTCTTGTAAGCAGATCAATCAGTATTATAAATGGAACTACTAATAAATCTTATTTATACATTCATAACAATGACTATGAATATAAATATAAGTTACACTTAAATCTTAGTAAGTGTAGCCTAACTTACAGAGAGTTTCTAGCAAAAACCGGGATTTGCACTAGCAGAACCTTGACCTGATAGCTCTATCTCTCATATGCTCCAGGGCCTTATTGGGAATACTTCAGAGCACCGAAAAGTTGGAAATATATAGGGAAAAACGTTATCTAGAGAGAGAAACCCGACTGTGATGGTGTGTGGAATGAGGGAGGCATATGGCAATATTTACAGGCAAATTTTAGGGACGTGTGCCACGTGCTGCTAAAGGTGTGTCACATGCTTCTGCAGCGTCTCTCCTTTTCCTTTCTGCCACCTGTAACAATTCTGGTGGTCCGCGTCCCACCTTCTAGAAGTGCACGTCGCGCGCTCTACATGTCGTGCAAAACACAAAATTTGTAAATCCCTCAACTTCGTCATACGAGCTCCGTTTGCAATGTTCTGTATATCTACACGTAGCTATTGACGAGATATATAACTTTAATTTAGACTCTGTTTTCTAATTCTCAATTTATTTTTAAAGTTATATTTTTAAAGGGCTTGGACTGTTAAAACTCGTATAAAAATTATAACTCTTTCGTGTGATATCCGTTCTTAACTGTCTTTATATCGACGAAATCATATAAACGAGATATTCACATCTTGTTTAGAGAGTTTCGGCTAACAATCAACCGATTTCTATTTCGATTTCTATGTCGCACACTGCTCCGCTGAAACTTCTAAAAATCATAACTTCCTCATACGAAGTCAGATTGAGGCGTTCTTTATTTGTATGTTCTCGCTTTTACGATTACTATGAATTTCATCCAAAATATTTATCCTAAATAGTCTTCTATCAAAAATGTCTAGTTACGTAACTGTTCGTTCATACTGTAAGGAAACAATGGGGTGTTACATGGAGTTTGTGCTTAGTAGAGGAGTTAAGAAAGATCAAGTTATTTGCTATTACTCTTCGGAAATGTCTACAAACCCACTTTCATTTAATGCATTGTAGATTTGATTATGTTTATATGATTAAGCATAAATCTGACATTTTGAATAACTCAAGAGTATTAAAACAAAGTAAGGAATCAATTGGACGAGAAGATAAAAGTGTTTTCGATCCGAAAGAAAATCAGAATGCATTGGCATCAAGTTATACAATCATCTTATATTGTTGAATGGTTTCCATAATTGGCTTCTCCATGGACACCATAAAGTAATGTTGTTGCTAAAAAGGGAGAATCGAATGATATGTGGTTCGATCTATGATGGGTCGTGCTTCGCTACCAATTACATTTTTTGGGAATATACACTTGAAATAGTAGAGCATGTTTTGAAACTTGTAACTGACTAAGTAGGTTTGCAGACACCTCATGAAATTTGGACTTGGAAAGTTCCCTCACATTTAAGTCTAGTGTTGTGAGGTATTTCGTTAGACGAGAAACCAATGACCATCTTGAATCGAGATAAGAGAAGTGTTACATTGTCAAGTATTCACTAAAGACTTCTGATTTTTGTTTTAAAGACCCATGAGAATGTGGTGCTTGTATCTCAAAAGGAGTGTTCCTTGAGAGAAAGAACATATACATATCAACAAGTTAGTGGGAGTCATGTTGACTTCAAATAAATTCAAGATATGACCGAAAATAAACCTATAGTTGGCACTAGCTCTCAACTTGAGATTGAAATACCAGTTGATTCAAACGGCATTGCCTTACCTCTTCGCAGATCTAGTAGAGGTAGTGCACCAATCTAATATTATGAATTTCATCTAACTACGGAAGGTGAAACATTGGTTAGTGATAAAACACTAATAAATTTGGATAAGGTAATAGCTACTTAGAAGCAATGGTGGACCTTGAGGTTTCCAATGAGAAGGGTCTAAGGATAGCGAAATTCAATCCATGAAGGATAAGAATGTTTGAAATTGGTTATTTCAATGCCTAGTCTTCTGTCAGTGGGTTGCAATTAGATCTTAAATATAAAGACTAACAAGGATTGAAATGTACACACATTCAAAGCTAGTATGGTGGAAAAGGGTTTTTCTCAGACTCAACAAATTGATTATGAGGAAATATTCTCACCAATAGCTAAGAAACGGTGTATTTGGTTATTTGTTACCATTGTTGTCTTCTTTGATATGGTAAAATGGATGTTTAAATGATTTTCCTTAACGAGAAACTTTCAAAGGATGTATGACACATCCTGAAAGAGTTTTAACATACAAAGTCTCCAATCAAGGTGTGTAAGATTGAGAAATATATTCATAGATTTAGACAAGCATCGCTTGGCAAGGAATCTATACTTTTGTGAGAATAGTCAAAGATTATTGCCCTTTTAGAAGTCCAAATAAATCTTGAGTACATGTCAAAGTTAGTGGGGATGTCGTTGTCTTCATGGTGTTGCATGTTGTTGACAATACTAATAGGAAACATTGTCCCTAACTTGCAAAGTGCAAAAGCTTGTGAATTGTTTCACTATGATGGAATTAGGAGAAGCAACATTCATACTTGGTCTTCGGATATAAAAGTATAAATCGAAATGTTTAATAGGAATTAATCAAAACACATATATGAATAACGTGTTGAAAGGTTTCAACATGGAAAGTTTTAGGAATAGGATTGTTCCTATGCATCATTGTCAGGAGTTGAGTGAATCTCAAAGTCCTTTGTTCTAGTCATGAAAATGATAGGATAAGTCGAGTTCCATATGCTTCAGATATATGATCGATCATGTATGCTATGATTTCTGCTTTTTTTGATGTGTCAGATGTTTTGAGCATTGTAAGATAGTATCATAAATTTGCTCGACTGAATCGCTGGATAACTATCAAGGGCATTCTAAGGTATTTGAGAGATACCTAGGACTGGTTGCTTGTATACAGTAGAGAACATAATTAACAAGAGTTGTAGTAACACATATTTTTAAGGATGACAATGATTCATAGTGTAAATTGACATTCATTTTGAATTGTAGTGTAATAACATGAAAGGTTTCATGTAGGAGATTGTGGTAGACTCAACAATATGAGTCGGATTACATTAGTGCAAGTGAAATATCCAAGGAGTGTACCTGGAGTAGAAAACTTCATAGTTGACCTTGGAGTTGTTTTGAGTAACAAATTGCCATTAGAAATATTTTGTGAAGGTGAATTCACAATGACTAATGATCCTTGAGATCACAGAAGGTTAATGCATAGAAGGAGGAAATTCCACTATATCCAATATATAGTTGAGGATGGAGATCTAATTTTGAAATGAATATCTTTACGAAGATTCGTTCGTGATAGTAATGACCGAAATAAATCATGATAGGCATGCTAAGGGCATAGGCATGAGAAAAGATAAAAAGTTTAGTTGTTATGTCGATTACTGAAAACATTTATATAATCAATAAATCTGTGATTGTTATGGTGATTAAATAATAGGGGTTTATTTTTATTCGGGAGTATGATACCACAGAAAATTAGTTTATTATTGTGTTTCATTTTGCATGTTTTTCCTGAGTAATTAATTTACTCGAAACTCCACAGTCATTCATACAACGGCTATGTATATGAAACGGTTGTAAACGATAAAAACAACGACCATATTTTCTACTATAAATGACACCAATGGCATATTTCTTTCTACTACAAACATAATTTCTCTCACTTTTTAACGTTATCAAGATCAAAATGATTCATCCAATTTTGATTCTCGCAACTATAATGACTATAGCACTTGGCATCCTAATTTTCAATCTCACACTAGATGTATTTTATCCTGATTTATTTTATCCTTTCCTAGTCTTGTATGAGATGATTCTTCTCCCACTTCTTCTTTTTGCAATACATATTGATATATATGGATTCTAATATTCATCTTGTTATTTCGTTTTAAAATTTATTGTTACAATATGTCCAACATTGCAAAGCTTGAGCTTAAAGAACTTGAAGTTAGTGGGAAAAAACTATATGCCATGGATGATAGATGTAAAAATGCATCTTCAGTCCATGGGAATCCCAAATGCTATATATAAATTTAATGAGTGTTCGGCACAAGAAAAAGTGAAAGTACAAGTTTTATTTCGTAAGCATATTCATGAAATACTGAGACTTGATTATCTTGATATTACTGATCTAAACATTCTCTGGAATCGCTTGAAAGAAAGATTTGATCATCGAAAGGAAGTTATACTTCCAAATGCTAGAGATGAATGGAGAACACTGAGGTTTCAGGACAACAAGAAAGTAAATGAATACAACTCATCTTTGTTCAGATTATGTTCATAACTCAAATATTGTGGACACGAAATTACTAATGAAGATATGTTGGGGAAAACTTACTTCACGTTTCATGCAAAAACATTACCTTGATGCAAAAATACCAGTTGCAAAATTCAAAAAATATTATGAACTAAATGCATGCCTCCTTGTTGTAGAGCAAAACAATGAGCTCTTGGTTAAAAACCATGAGTTTCATCCAATGGGATCAGTAGCACTTCCTGAAGAAAAAGACACGAATACTAAAAATACTGATGGTCATCGAAACAATACATGTAGACGAGGACGTGGTCGTGATCGAGGATGAGGCCGTGACTATATTAATCGAAACCAAAGCCAAAATCTGAACCATAATTTTGGTCGTGGACAAGGTAATAATTGTGGTCATGGCCAGAAAATGAGTAATTACCAATCTCCACAAAGAAACAATGTACATACATATAACAAGGCCAAAGTGGCAAGGCATGATGATGCGACATCAAAAAAATTTGATGGTTCATGTTATAGATGTGGTAGCACAGGCCATTAGTCAAGGACATGTCGCTCACCTATACATCTTTGTCAACCTTATCAAGATACCATTAAAGGATAAGGAAAAGAAGAAAAGCTCATTAATAATGTTGAATGCACTCCGTAACTGCTGTTGATTTATGAAATGACATGGAAGACATAAACTAAAAATTTCTTTTGTGGTTCTAGTAAACTTGTTTTTCCTTCCTTTGTTTTTCATGTAATATATTTCGTATAATAAAGGAGATTTCTTTATAAGAATTATTATGATTATGTATATTGTCTCATTATTTTGTTTCATATGTGAATTTTAATATGAGTCAAACTAGAGCACAACACCAAGAAAAGGTTGGAGATGTTTGTATAGTAGATAGTGGTAACTACACACACTATTCTGAAATAAAAGAAACATATTTCAGAATTAGTACCAACAAAAGCAGTCATACATAAAATATCAGGTCCTGTACACTTGATAGAGGGAATTGGGAGAGCCAATTTTATATTACCAAATTTAAGCTTTTGTATAGAAAATGCTTTATTTTCTCAAAAGTCTAGTAGGAATTTAATGAGTTTCAATGACATATATTTCAAAGGATATGACACATAAACTATTACCATTGAAAATAAGAAATATATGTATATTATAGACAAATCCATGTTCTTGAAAACTACCAACACTTGATTCTCGTCTGCGTTACACATATACATATATGATTGAATCAAATATGGTAGTCAAAGAAAAACATTGTGATCCTGGGACATTCAGTTTATGGCATGATAGGTTGGGCTACCCATGATGAACAATGTTATGAAGGATAATTAAGAATGTGCATGGGCATCCACTGAAGGACCAGAGGTTCCCTCAATCCACTAACATAAGACCATGTAAATCTTGTTCCCTCGGAAATTTAATTATAAATATTCTCCAATGAAAGTTGAAAGGGAATCACCTAGATTTCTTTATAGAATTCAAGGTGATATATATGGACTGACTCATCCTCCATTTGGACCATTTAGATACTTTATAGTCCTAATATATGCATCCAACAAATGGTCTCATGTTTTCCTATTATCAACTCATAAAATAGAATTTACAAAGTTTCTTGCTTAAGTTATTAAATTAAGGGAACATTTCCCTGATTATACTATCAAGAGAGTGAGACTTGATAATATTGGTGAATTTACTTCACAAGCATTTAATGTCTATTGTATGTCTGTATAAATTGTTGTTGAGCATCCAGTTGCTGATATACACAGACAAAATGGCTTAGCTAAGTCATTGATTAAACATGTCTAGCTAATAGCTAGACCATTGATAATGAGCACCAAACTTCTTGTTTCTGTTTGGTGCCATGCAATCTTACATTCTGGATCATTGATACACATGAGGCCAAGTTCATATCATGTATATTCTCCCTACATCTTTCTTTCGGCCAAGAGCCAAATATATCCCATCTGAGAATTTTTGGGTGTTCAATATATGTCCCTGTTGCAGCACCCCAACGAACAAAAATGGGACCTTAAAGAATACTGGAAATATATGTTGGTTATGAATCAATATCTATTATAAATTTATTGAACCTTTAACAGGTGATGTTTTTATAGCACTCCTAGTCGATTGTCAATTTAATGAGGCAAATTTCTCACCATTAGGAGGAAAAAAGAAAGTTCCAAAAAAGGATGTTTCATGGCATGAACCTTCCTTATCATATCTTAACCCTCGCATAAAGCAATATGAAATTGAAGTTCAAAAGATAATGCATTTCCAAGAAATGGTAAATCAATTCCTTGGTGCATTTACTGATACTAAAAGGGTGACTAAATCATATATACCAACCGTCAATGTTCCAGCTTAAAATGAAATTCCAAATGAACAATTTGGGTATAAAGTCACTCAAGAGTCTAACACAGGACTGAATCGTGGAAGACCATTTGGTTCTAAGGATAAGAACCCACGAAAAAAGAAAAGGAATAGAAAATGCACTAGATTGTGAGGAAAGTGTTCCTAGAGAAACACGAAATATCACAATTCCCCCAGGAGAGGAAGATGTTGCAACAAATTATGGTCACACAAATAGTGTATGTGACAAAGATAAAATTGATAATATAAGTGCAATATTTTATTATTCGGTTGAATGTGATATTATGAATGATGATCCTGAACCACAATCTATCAATGAATGTCAAAGCAAAAATGATTGGGCTAAGTGGAAGGAGGTTGTGTAAGTTGAATTAAATTCTCTTAACAAGAGAAATGTTATTGGGGCCATTATTCTCACACATGGAGTTGTGAAATCATTAGGGTATAGATGGATCTTCATATGAAAAAACAAATAAGAAATACAAAATTGTAAGATACAAGGTTAGGCTCGTGGCTCAATGTTTCTCTCAAATACCTCGAATTGAGTACAAGGTAACTTATTCTCATGTAATGGATACAACCATTTTTAGATATTTAATTAGCCTGGAAGTCTTTGAAAATTTAGAGATGTGTCTTACCGTTGTTATTACAACTTACTAATGGGTTTTACAAGTATTAACGCGGATAAATCCTTAACTCTTAAGGGTATATGCAACATAAATATCTAAGTCATAACACTATTGATGTAAAATTCTATTGAACAACAAGAACACTCTAACCCTAGGTAATTTCGAAAATTTTAGAAGGAACAACATACCTTTTGATTGCTATAGTAAACAACCAAGAATCATTTCTTCAATAACTTGGAAGCTAGCAACACAAATGTCTTGCCTATGATGGTTCACACCTAACACTAGTAACAAGAAGCTTTGTAGAGAGGAGAGCGGATGTCAAATTTTTGGCCTATAGCTCTTCAGGATCAAGTGGTAGCTGAAAATTAAAGTTTAGGGGTCATTATATAGTGCAACTTGGAAACCCTAGATAACCCTAAATGAATAAAATAATATTTATTCAATTTGGTAATTATCCAGCTTCCTATTTATCTGTTAGGAGTATTCCAGATGCCCTGAATTACGCTAATTTCATCCACCTCCTTCCAAGGAAGGTTCTGGACTCTTTCTTGATCAACTATTGAACAATTGCACTTTAACTCTTGCATTTTTAGTTAATGCAATTAATCCCAAAATTAATCTAATTAATTTCTGATTAATTATTAATTAAATATTACTATTTCTAATTAATATATTAGTTTCATAACATATTAATAAGTTCATTTATTGCTATTTATTAATCATATAATAAATCAATAAATCAGTCTCTCTCTCTCTCTAAAAGTCATCCTATTTAATTACTAGGTTTGAGGGCGACCCAAAAGAACTTTGTTAATAATTCAAGATTATACTAACTCAGTTATTGGCTTTAATACTTAATCCAATAGTCTCCCACTTGGATAAGTCTATAACTACAATTACCAGTATAAATTCTAAATTAAACAGCAAAGAGTGCTTCCATACACATTGGTCCTAAGATAAGTGATCAAATATACCTCCGTTCTACTAGATATCATATAGAAACGAGACATGGATTAGAATCAATCTTATTGTCTAAAATTTTGTTTCCCGATTTCCTGATTTGTGATGACGACATAAGACTTCAAATTGAACACATCAATTAATTTGTGGCTGGGCCCAGCACTATAAGTCACCACCAAATCACGTAGGGGCCCAAAGATATCGCTTTTCCTGTTAGGGCAAAAGGAACGGATAAACTTTTACTTATATGCTTGTATCCTTTACTCACCAAATCATACATGACACTGCGTTTTATAACATCATGTTGCTGATGCGTTTACGCAACACCAATGCACAACTGACTTGTAAATGACAACTCGTATATCTCCGCTTCAAGAATATAAGATATTATCGTCTCAAAATTACTCGTGATATAATCCATGAAGTAATTCTATGAGTGTGGGTTTATCCAGTACTTAAATCTCCATTTCTAACTACTTATGAATGTTGTAGCAATACAATTGCTATGTCTAACTTTTTTAGAAAATCTGCAATCCAATTCATGACAGTCTTAATTCACTACTTACTTCCTAAAGTATGAGTGACTGTGGAATTTGAATAATTAAATTATTCAGGAATTAAAACATGCAAAACAGAACACAAGAATAAATAATTGACAAAGGCAGTAAGCAAACTCATAAATAATCTCTATTATTTAATCACCAAAAGTCAATTACATTTATTTGGTTACAAGTTTAAAACTAATAATCTAACTAATAAAAGTAATGTTATCTCTCAATCCAATGCTCCTTGCGTGCTGTCTGTGCTTAATCCTACTCAGAGCCTTTGTGAGAGGATCTACAGGATTATCTTCTGACGAGACTCTTTTCACTATGAGATGACCTTCTTCAACTCTATGGCTGATAAATTGTTTTTTATGTCGATACGTCTTGATTTTCCATGATCTCTTGGTTCTTTGGTTAAATCAACCGCTCCTTCATTATTGCAGAAAAGTTCCATTGGTTCCTGAATGGTTGGGAGTACTCCAACATCTCCAATGAAGTTCTTCAGCCATGCTTCTTCCTTTGATGCTTCACTTGCCGCTATGTACTCTGATTCATAGGTAGAATTAGCCACTGTGTCTTTTTTGGAACTTTTCCAAGTAACTGCCCCTCCATTTAATGTAAATACCTAGACAGATTGAGAACGAAAGTTGTCTCTATCTGTTTGAAAGTTGACGTCACTATACCCAGTTACTCTCAACGTATCATTTTCACCAAGGACTAGAACCATGTCCTCTGTCCTTCGCAAATACTTGAGAATGTTCTTAACTGTTTTCCAATGAGCTCTGCCATGATTTCCTTGATAGCGACTGGCCATGCTTAAAGAAAAGGACACATCAGGGCGAATACATGTCATAGCATACATGATCGATCCTACAGCCGAAGCATAAGGGAATCGACCATATCAGCTATCTCTTCATTCGTACTTGGGATTTGATTCTTACTCAATTTGGCATTGCTTTGAATAGGTAGCTCTCTTTTCTTGTAATTTTTCATACTAAATCGTTTTAGTACCTTGTCCAAGTATGTACTTTGACTAAGTCCAATTAGTCTGTTCTTTCTATCTCTCAAAATTCTTATCCCGAGAATATAGGAAGCCTCTCCTAAATCCTTCATAGTGAAACACTTTCCAAGCCAATATTTCACTTCTTGCAAGGTTGGAATGTCATTTCCCATGGGTAGTATGTCATCAACATACAACGCTAGAAAAGTTACTATACTCCCACTAGCTTTGACATACACGCAAGAGTCATCCTTAATCCTAGAAAAAAGAAATTCTTTGACTTTTTCATGGAAGAAAAGATTCCAGCTGCGAGATGCTTGTTTCAATCCATAGATGGATTTCTCAAGCTTGCACACTCTATTGGGAAACTTTGCATCAACAAAATCCTCTGGCTCACTCATGTAAATATCTTCTGCCAACTTTCCATTAAGGAAAGCAGTTTTGACATCCATCTGCCAAATTTCATAATCATGAAAGGCAACTATGGTGAGCATTATCCTAATAGATTTTATGTTAGCCACTGTTGAGAAGGTCTCATCATAGTCAACCCATTGGGTTTGAGTAAAGCCCTTCGAAACCAGTCAACCCTTGAAAGTATGCACATTTCCATCCATGTCGGTCTTCTTCTTGAAGATTTATTTTCAACCAATTATCTTTCGACCAGGTTGTTGATCAACCAAATTCCAAACATGGTTGTCATACATGGACTTGATCGCGCTGTCCATTTCCTCTTTCCATTTAGCAGCCTCAGAGTTTGTCATTGCTTCCTTGTAGTTAGCTAGCTCATCCAAATTTATCAGTGTTTGATCACTGATAAACGTATCACCATCTGAAGTTATATGGAAACCATTGAACTCAGGTGGCAGGCTAACTCTATTGGAACGACAAAGAGGTAATGAATTGTCAACTGGCTCAACTAGAATTTCTTCCTCTGGTTGAGTGTTATTGTCTTGTAAGGTTCCTTCATTGGTTGAATCTTGAATCTCTTCAAGGTCAATTGTGCTCCCGCTGTCCTCTTTGAATATCAGTTCTCTCTCGCGAAAGACTCCTCTCCGTGCTAAAAATACCACATTTTCACTAGGCCTGTAGAACAAATATCCAAAATACTTTTGTCGATATCCAATTAAAATACATCTCTTACTTCTGGCTTCTAACTTGTAATGAGTCTCTCGTCTAAAAAAAGCTTCACAACCCCAAACTTTGATACGTGCTAACGAGGGAAATTTCCATATCCGCGTTTCATGAGGTGTTTTTGGCAACCTTTTTAGTAGGGACAAGATTAAGGATATGGGCGGCTGTCTCTAAGGAATACCCCCATAAGGAAATAGGAAGAGTGACTCGACTCATCATGGAACGAACCATGTCCAAAAAGGTTCGATTGCGCCTCTCAGTCACACGATTAAGTTGTGGTGTCCTAGGAGGAGTCAATTATGAACCTATTCCACATTCCTTGAGGTAGTCGTGGAACTCGATACTAAGATACTCTCCTCCTCTATCAGATCGTAGCATCTTTATCTTCCTGCCTAATTGATTCTCGACTACATGCTTAAACTCTTTGAACTTTTCAAAGGTTTCTGATTTATGTTTGATTAAGTAAATATAGCCATATCTACTATAATCATTTGTTACATAAAATCGATTAACATCTCTAGTAGTGGATCTGAAGGCTACACACACATCTATGTGTATGAGGTCCAACAAACCCTCACCCTTTTCACAAGATCCAGTGAAAGGTGATTTTTTCATATTGCCCAAAAAACAATATTCGCATTCATCATTTGGCCTTAGGTCAAAAGATTCCAAGACTCCATCCTTTTGGAGTTGGGCGATGCGTTTCTTGTTAATGTGCCCAAGACAATAATCCCACAAGCATGCCTTGTCTAGACCATTAGACGAATCAATGTGAAATACAATATTGCCTAAGCTATCAACACAAGTCACAGTTTCATACACACCATTGCAAGGTAAAGCTTCAAATATAAAAACACCATTTTTATAAACTAAAATCGAACCATTCAAATCATTAAAGGCGTAGCGAAAACCTTGTCTATACAATGCATGAAATGAAATAATGTTTCGTGTCATTTCTAACGAGTAGCAACAATCAATTAAACTAATGCTAACATAACTACTAAGCATGAGCTGATAAGTCCCAATCTTGGTAACAGGTGAAGATCGCCTATTTCCCATGATCAGATTATCCTTCCATGCTCCACCTCCTCACTTTCTTTTAGCCCCTGCAAATCAGAACAAATGTGAAATCCACATCCTGTATCAAGGACCTAAGAATAAGTAGATGGTGAGTTATTAGTTTGAATAGTGTATGTACCTACCGACGATGGCTTCACCTAGCCATCCTTGATGTCTTGCAAGTATTTGGGGCAGCTCCTCTTCTAATGGCCCTTGTCATGGCAATAGTAACTGATGGCCTATTTAGGGTCACTAACAACTGGAATGTCTGAGTTGGGCTTCGCCTTTGGCCCATTTCTTGATGACCCTGCATGGGCCTTGTTCTTCCAGTTAGCTTTGGGAGCAACCTTCCTTTTCTTCCCTTTACCTTTTTCAATGGCGAGAATAGGAGAATTAACAGGAGGGGTTGAATTTTTCCCCTTTAATCCCAACTCAGCAGTCTGTAGCAATTTATGGAGTCGAGCCAATGTGATTTCTGTGTTGTTCAATTGATAAGCTTATATAAACTGTTCATAACAACTTGGCAAGGAGTTTAGGACCATGTCAATGGCCAAATCCTTATCAAATTCTACATTGAGCTTGACCAGGCGCTCCATGTATCTTTGCATTCTCTACACGTGGTTGCAAACAAACCCTCCTTCTTTTATTTTGCAATCCATGAGGGACTTGACCACTTCAAACTTCTATTGACGAGCTCTCTTATGGTACTTTTCACAAGGTCATTGCTCATCTAAAAAGGCCAGTAGTCCTCATAGAACCTCTACAACTCAGGAGTCATTGTGGCGACCATGAGCAACTTTTGTTGCATCGTCGTAGTGTTTTCTGTAGGAGGCTATTTGTTCAAGAGTAGCAGTAGCTTCATCGAATTCAACGAGTTTCTCTTCAAGGACATATTCTTTGCCCTCGAAGCGAAGAGCCATTTTGATGTTGTGCATCCAATCATTATAGTTAGAGCCATCAAAAGTTACTTTGGAGATGATGGAGAGTAGGGAGAAACCCGAGTGGTGGGTTGAAGATGATGGAGCAGAAGCATCAACATGAGTAGACATCTATATAGAGAAAGAATGATAATTTTAGTTAGATGACAATTATCCTTAATATTTTAACCCATAAAAATGATTAAGGCTAGGATCCAAAATAACAATTCACAACTAAGAAGAGGCATGCCGTAATCTTATTGAAAATTTTGTGAAGGTAGGTAGAAGCAATTCATCAATTTCGAACTATGAAATTCCTAAAACGTTTGAGATTCATTGAATCTATCCATGACAAGTTTAATATCAGATTATGCTCTTTTATTTGTGACTGGGATACCAAGGATCATAAACAAGATGTGAATAACCATACAAATTAGCTTGGCACTCTCGATGTCATTTATCATTTCATTTTAATGTTCCAGTTAACCACACATGCTCCATTAACCAACGATAATTTTCGAGATGTCCATTATTACTCTTTGTAGTCACTATTAGTGTGCCGGTTAACCACACACGCTCCACTAACTACTATAAAGTATAATGTGCAATTTTATGGATTAGCATACTTTTCACATTTTCCTAAAGTAACCAAGAGTGGGATTTTATAAAAGATGTTTAGCTACTTTGTATGTCATTATACCTGTTAATGAAGTTATGTCCTATCAAATTCGTCCGGCTAACGAACCTCCACCACACAAGAGAGCGGTGGGTAAGAATGGATACCCAATGACGGTCATTTTATAGGCCGCTTCCTTAAACTCCCCTTATAGTATGGCTTCGTGAATGAGGCGTACTAGCGATTTGACTGACTTAATCTTATACATATAGTAATTAACTTTTAATATTATATATAAGGTATATTTTAAAATTTTTCAAAAATACAAGGTTTAAATTAAATTTTCGAAATTAAGGAACTAATTTAAATTAAAATAAACCAATTATGTTTTTGATCTTTATCTTTTAAATAATCAAATAGTTAAAGATAATTAAAACATAAGGATAATTTACAAATTCAAGATAAGGATATCTGATTAGAAAAGATAATTATTCAGTTTTATACAATTAAAAACATTATCTAAGGTAATTATCCTAATCAATTTAGGAATTAAGCCAAAAAAAGATATTTAGCTGATCTAAGGGTCCACCAAGTCGTGGTAAATCAGAAAAAATGCGTAAATCAAGATCACCACGTCGTGGAAAAAGACCACCATGTCGTGGTGTCGAAACAAAATGACGATTTTGTTTATGCTCCTTGTTCAAGTTCAAGTAATGTACATTCAATTTTTAGACAACCTGACTCTGATAACATTAATGGGTTTTACATGTATTAACGCGGATAAATCCTTAACACTTAAGTGTACATGCAACTTAAAGATCTAAGTCATAACACTATTGATGTAACATTCTATTAAACAACAAGAACACTCTAACCCTAAGTAATTTCGAAAATTGTAGAAGCAACAACATACCTTTTGATTGCTATAGTAAACAACCAAGAATCCTTTCTTCAATAACTTGGAAGCTAGCAACACAAATGTCTTGCCTCTGATGGTTCACACCTAACACTAGCAACAAGAACCTTTTGAGAGAGGAGACAAGATGTCAAATTTTCAGCCTAAAACTCTTGAGGATCAAGTGGTAGCCGAAAATTGAAGGCTAGGGGTCATTATATAGTGAAACTTGGAAATCCTAGATAGCCCTAAATGAATAAAATAATATTTATTCAATTTGGTAATTATCCAGCTTCCTATTTATCCGCTAGGAATATTTCAGATGCCTTGGAATACCCTAATTTCGTCCACCTCCTTCCAAGGAATGTTCTGGACTCTTTTTTTTCAACTATTGAATAATTGCACTTTAACCCTTGCACTTTTAATTAATACAATTAATCTAATTAATTTCTGATTAATTATTAATTAAATATTACTATTTCTAATTAATATATTATTTTCATAACATATTAATAAATTCATTTATTTCTATTTACTAATCATATAATAAATCAATAAATCAATATATATATATCTCTCTCTCTCTAAAAGTCATCATATTCAATTACTAGGTTTGAGGGCAACCCAAAAAGACTTTGCTAATAATTCAAGATTATATTAATTCGGTTATTGGCTTAGACACCTAATCCAACACTTACTTGTATGGATAACTTGATAGTGATATTTATATGAAAATCCCTAAAGGATTTAAAATGTCTGAAGCATTCAGTTCAAAACCCAAAGAAATGTATTCTATAACATGACAAAGATCTTTGTATGGGTTAAAACAATTTGCGGCACATGCTCCACAATCGTTTAAGTGATTATTTGACAAGTAAATGTTATAATAATAACATTATCTGTCCATGTGTATTTATTAAGAAAATAACATTTAGGTATGTGATCATAGTTGTCTATGTTGATGATCTAATCATCATTGGAATGAATAAAGAAATCCTTGAAGTGATTAAACTTTTAAAGAAATAATTTTAAATAAAGACCTTGGAAAAACCAAATACTGTCTTGTTTTCCAGATTGAGCATATTCCTAACGGAATACTTGTGCATCAATCAAGTTATACATAAAGAGTCTTGAAATGTTTCAATATGTCCAATGTCGATCATGTAAGCACTCTGATGACTGTTAGATCATTAAATATTGAAAAATATCCATTTTGTCCCCACGAATAAAATTAAGAAGTTCTTGGTCCATAAGTACCATATCTAAATACAATTGGGGCTCTTATGTATCTTACCAATTATACTAGACCTGTCATTTCTTTTGTTGTAAACTTGCTAGCAAGGTTCAATTCATCCCATACAAAAAGTCATTAGAATGGGATCAAGCAATTTTTCGATACCTTAGTGGAACTACTAATTTAGGGTTATTTTTTCCTAACAATTCACAACAATGCTTGATTGATTATGCAGATGCATGCTATTTGTTTTATCCTCATAAACCTAGGTCTCAGATTGGATACATATTAACGAATGGAGGTACCGCAGTTTTCTGACCTTCTCAAAAGCAAACACTTATTGCCACACCCTCAAATCATGTTGAAGTAATTGCATTAAATGAAGCGAGCAGAGAATGTACATGGTTAAGATCAATGAGACAACTCATTTTGTCTTCATGTGGAATTGATAAAGATAAAGGTCCAACTTTTATTTATGAAGATAACTTAGCATGTGTCACTCAAATGAAAGAAGGATATATCAAGAGCGACATGAAAAAACATATACCTCCAATTTTTTTTTGTGTACATTCAAGAGCTTATAAAAGATCAAAAGGTTGAGATAGAATATGTTTTAATCCAGCAACAATGCAACAGACCTCTTCACGAAAGCACTTCCTAATGCAATCTACAGAAAACATGTTCATGGCGTCAGAATGCGACATATGCATAACATACAATGTTATAGATGTCTAAATGAGGGTAGTCAACCATACAGTGAGGTATTTTTCCCTTCGTTAAAGTTTTTTCCCACTGGGTTTTGTTTAGCATAGTTTTTAACGCGGCGGTACTTCAAGGTTGAACTCAAATTAGAAAAATTGTCATCTAAGGGAGAGTGTTATAAAATCTATCAAATTATTGAGACTAGACAAAGCATGTGGATGAATAATTCTCTTTACTTATTGAGTTACTATTTTTATGATGGTATGTAATATAAATACCCATCAAATATGAAAAATAAAAACACATCATTTTGAATACAATCTTCTAAGTGTTCAAGATCTTCTTAAGTCTTCTTCTTTGTTTCATAAAATTTTTGATTTTATTTTGTTAATTTTGTTTTAATTACGTCGAATTTATAACAATAATGTGTTTGTTTTCATTTGTATCAAACTCTTAAAAATTCTTATCATCTATCTCAAATGATAATTTTATAAATGCCTAATATTATCGGCTTTTCAATGAAATGTCATGTTTTAAACCATTATATCTCATTTACTTAACAATTGGTATAATTTTTCCAATTTTTTATAAATTTCAATAAAACAATGTATTTTTTTTCAAAATTTCAGAATTATTAGCCAGATTTTAGACTTGTTATTGAAATTATTGAATAGCACTGGAATTTCAATATGAATTGTCACTACAAAATATTTTTATGTAAAAATATATTTTTAATATGACATAAAAGTTAGTTCAAAATATTCCAACAAACTTAATCTAGATACAAGATCATATTTCCGAGAACATAAATTTTTTGTCATTTAGATTAATCTTTATTCGTGACAATTATTTTCGTCTATATCCTGACATTAAAATATAATTTGATTTTATTGCTTAGCTATTTTATTGTTGACATCAAAGCATTTTAAAGCAAGTACAACTTTAAAGAGAAAAACGGTATTTCCAGTTACTTTCAATCATATGATAAGTACTTTAGTCTCCTTTATATTACTCGTCAATCATCTAAAGATCAAATAGCACATGTTTTCATGTGTGAAGAACAAGAAATGAAAAAGAATGCACTAAGTTGGCTTTGCAACACTTTGAGTACATTCTTCTTTTTGTTTTCGTTTTCGTTTTCGTTTTCGTTTTCTTTTTGAAGGTTAATTTTAAAAATACAAATATGGGTGTGGTTGATAGCCATCGTAATGAGTAAACGGGTTCAAGTTGAAATTACAGAATGTTTAATACATGTTTAAAAAAAGGCGTGTAGATTTCAAGATGAATCATATTTTACTAGTTTTGTTCAAGATAAACACATTAAAAAATATACTAAGATTATATTACCAATAGAATAATATATCTCATATATTAATGGTTTAAGATATTTGAGGTATTCAAATCCATTTTTGGTGGTTTTTAAACATTCTATTTTTTTTTTGGGACAATGATTGTTAAATATTTTTTTATATACAACAATTTATTCTTTAGATAGTTGGCTACAATATAAATTTCTAAACATAAATTATTATATATACCATAAAACTCTTATGTGCCGATCAAACTTTTAAATTTTATTTGTTTTAACACCAACAAAAACAATAATAATAATAATAATAATAATAATAACAATAATAATAATAATAAACAAGGCTTTGGTTCAAATGAATTTACATGGATAACAACCTTCAAGATAAGTATTTAACCCTTTTGACTTATAGGATCGTTTATGAATAGGAGAATTTCGTATTTATCCTTATTAAACATCAACATATCATATTTGGCCAACCTAGAATCTAAATAACATATTTATACATCTTAACTTTTAAAATATCATATATACCTAAGAGAAATTAACATTTTTAAATATTTTTTAATCAATTTTTATATTTTTTAATCATGTTAATTTATCAACAAAAAAAGAGCTAATTAACCATATTGTTTGAAACGTCCAATTTTCACAAACAATTTTCATTTTTAATTTAGATAAACCACCATTTTCATAAAAATCAAGTTAAGAAACTCATTTGTTCGAAAATACAATTGACTGAAAATCAAAGTAATGTAATAAATGCGAAATCTCAAATGCTGCTGATGAGTGTGTACAGTCACACCTTTGTTTTTCCACGATCACCAGTGGTACCTAAAAACATTTAATCCACAAATATAAGTCAAAACTTAGTAAGTTCCCCCAAAATACCACACACCACAATACACATACAATGCATGCACACACACGAGTCTTCAGTCTGACTGGACCGCCTCGCGAGGCCTACAATACACTTGGACCGCTCCCCTGGGCCTCTAGTCCACGACTGGTCCCCTTCCAATGCCTACAACATACAATTGGTCCGCACCTGGCCTACATCACACCGTTGGCCCGCCCAAGTGTCTTGGCCAATCGCACAAAAACATGATTGCCTCAACCTACCACCCGATATGTCGAAATATAAATCAAAAAAGAAAACAAACAAAAACATAAACACGGGCAACTATCTACACTAGTCTACATGTCTAACAACTCACTACTGCATACCAAGCCTCATACAGTACTCTACGTCACCACTGGCAGATCATTAATGATTGCATAGCTATATGTAATCAGATGTGAGATAGACAGTCAGATATGTGATTCCACCTGAATCGAGGACCCAAGGAGCTCAACAACACACTCACTCCCTGCACCGATCGTTCCCACAAACCAACTAGCAACAAACAAAGATAGATTCTTAATTAATAACCTAATTCCTTCAAGTTTGACCCAAGGTTAAGCTTGTTAAAAGTTAATGGTCAACGTTCAACAAAAGTCAACAGTCAACCAAGACAATGATCTCCACGATGTAGAGACCTCTTGTCCACGTCGTGGGGATGCCAGGACAAGATGGCCGCGATGTTAAGTATCACCATGTTGTAGTCACTAGCAGATTACTATATTCTTCATTGAGAGCTTAATCCTTTAAGCCACTTATTCATACTTTCCAGGAGTCCTTCTAACACCCATTTACATCATAAAAATCATTTCATTATGGACATGCATATCCAATGCATTTCCTTTCCAAACTAGGTCACTAATGAAAGAAATGAGTTTCAAAACTCTTGCTTGAGACCAAGGACTTAATACATCATTAGATACGGAACATATAACCATAAAGGGACATCAAGGATCCATAAAGTTGCCAACTTTATGCAATCTATTCACTCAAACCACCTTGAATCATTAAGAACAATCTTCTAAGTCTAGATCTATAATAATAGCACATAAAGATAGAAACTTAGGGACTTACAAAAGTCTAGAAGATGTGCAAGAAGGCGGTGAGGAGGTTTGCATGTTGGATCTTTGCTCAAAGGGAACATTCTTCTTCTTCAAGTTGCAATTCAAGGCTTAACACTTCAAGAACACCATAACCACATAATACTCAAATAGAGCTAGGGTTTTCGAGATAAGAGGGTAGAGGCTGAAGAAAATGACCTAAACCTAAATTTAAGGTCCTTAAATATGGAGAAAACCCTATAAATCATGGGCTTGGGCTGTACCAGCAGCCACGTCATGTTATCCCTCTTGCCACGTCGTGGCGGCCATCAAAAAATGTGTTTCTTGAAATTGCAATGCTATGTCGTCGCATATCATTCACCACAACGTGGCACATGGTTTTTCCCAAAAATCTTACTTTTGATCCCCTCCAGTCCTCAACGGTTCTATTCTGGAAAATGGGTGTTATAATTCTACCTCACTTAATTTAAATTTCGTCATCGAAATTTGTCTTACAACTACCTCTTATATCCATCACGATCCTCTCACGGGTCCTCGCGATCCCACTACAATTGCATTAGTCAACACTACTCCCTCAGTATGGTTTGCAGTTTCCACCTCAAGGCCATCCAAAACAAAGCAAAGTGTATTATTTCACTAGACGCCTAACAGTCGATCCCTCTACCGCCGCATCACTGGATAGATGCCCTAACCAGACAACCATTTTCTAAACTATTGCCGATAAATCTTCTAATGAAAACATGCAGCCAACGGAGTAATGACCATTAACCTCATTGCGAGAAACTAACTCCCTAACCATAATTTGAAGACTCCAAGGTCTTGCCCGAGAATATGGTAAACAATTTCATCCTATAATCAACCATGTTGACCAAAAATCCACAAATTGGATCTGACTAAAATCTCCCCGGCCTCGCGCCGTCCTACATATAAACCAAATTACGGAACCCACGGCTGACCACCATCGCTGATAACCTCGCATATAAATGCAGTAGAAAAAACCTGAATGGAAACCAATCGAACATGAACTAAACTAGACTATATACCCACCTGGCTCTGGCAGCCCTGATCCGCTAACCACTAACAACTCTCAAGCCTACCCTAAATCCACCAACCACTAACGAATCATGGGCATACCCCCAATCTGTCACCGACTAACGAATCTCAGGGTCATTCCCGACTCATCACCCACTAACGACACTCAGGATTACCCCTGATTTGTCACCTACCAACGACTCTCAGGCTTACTTCCAATCCGTTACCTACTAACGACTCTCGGGATTACCCTTGATCTGTCAACCACTAACAACCCCACTCAGCCTTACAAAGGCCAACACACCAGACATGTGAGTTCAATCCATCCTTGGACCCCTAAGTCCTAATTAAAGAAGAACAGACAATGAGATCCTCATGGCAACACTTGACCTGAGCTCCTAACACCCTAGGACCCTTAAGCATGATGACGCCCGATAGGAAATTTTCCAACTCGAAATGACCCCAAGGCAGAACCCTGAAGATTAAGCAGTTGTGCGAAAGTCTTGAACTTGAGGAATTTGGCCAAAAACTACACCCTGGTATGAAATTATCTTGCTACGAAATCTCAACTCTTCCCCACTTGGGATGTACAAATCATTCAAACGCGGCCAACCCAAAACCAAAGATCCAACCCGAACTAACTGGAGCACTACGCATTCCTGACGTTAAGGAATAAACTGAAATGGAGTAAGATAGTCCTTCGAACCATTCAACTTAACCCTAAAACCTTCATCAAACAAGAACAGGTAGAGGGATCAATTTGAAAGTTCTAATTATATGCCACCCCAACACTATAGTCTACCAAGAACCTAGTATCGCCTCAACGAAAATACATAAACAAGACCGTGATCCTCCCAAAGGAAATCTTCTAGAAACAAAACTCAATACATAAATGCAAAATAAAATAAATTGGAAACATACTCGCAATAAAAATAGTCGCCACACTTGGATGCTCTGCAACAATTTAATGAGCTCTTCCTTCAGCCTTCGGTACATCAGCCCTCCCCTGACGTTCATCTAGCATCTGCCACACTAAACATGTAGGGTTCGACAATTCAACAAAAATGATAAGGGGACAATGGGCCTTGATGTGGCCCACCTGATTGCAATAGAAACAAACTCTCGTACTCTGCCTACAATCCTAGCCAAAATGTCCCTCCTTGCCACATCTGCGACATGCAAAAGATCGACACCTTCCATCATGAAAATTCCCACATTTACCACGCCCGTAACTATAAGCTCATCCTGGAGTTCGACTACAAGGTCATCCAAAGTCCGGTACTGTTGAGTCGACATGAACTCTATAATCTCATTCTTGAGCATGCTCAAGTATCACGACATCTGCATCTACTCTAAAGCATCATACCCCAGGCAAAAAAAGGCTCTCTCTGTAAACACCTTGGTGATCTCCCTTACTGATTTTGTCGTCTACTTGAGCGAAAGATACTCATATGCCATTCGCTCTCTCTCCACAAGTAGAACATAATCCTCTCAGAACATCTCCAAAAACCGCTCCTAAGTCACTGCGGCTCGCTCTACATTCAAAAAGGTCTAGGTCACAAAATCCCACCAATCTTTCGCTCACCAGCAAAGAAGATTTAGCGCATACTTCACTTTCTGTTCTGTGGGATACGAGCATGTGTAGAAACATCCCTCTACATTAGATATCCATCTTAATTAGATAAAAGAGTCCTTGTCCCCTCTGAACTCTGAAGGCTTCACACTACTGAACTCTCGGTACTGCATCGTCCCACCTCTCTAAAGTCCTGTAGTGACGACAACTTCAGTGGTTGCAACGGCAACAATGTAACACCGGTTTTCGAGAATGGATTGGTTGAGGGCTTAAGGGAAGCCAAGGTAAGGTTTTTGGGGAAAAACCTTATGCCACGATGTGGTGAATAAGGAACCATGATGTGGCATGTCAAATGCATGTATCAGGTATTGGGTGTCTTCCATGATGTGGCTAGAGGAAGGCCACGACGTGGCATCTGCTGCTGCCCAATCCCATGATCTTTTAGGATTTATTCCATATTTAAGCCCTTAAACTCAAGTTGTAAGTCATCCTCTTCAGACTTCATCCCTTCCAAATGAAACCCTAGCCTCCATGCATGATTAAAGGCTTGATTTCTTGATTTAGAGCTTACTCTTTGGAATTTGGGTGAAGCTTAAGGAAAGAAGAAGTCCATCTTGGTGCAAGGGATCAAGGAGTGAACTTGTATCCACTATCTTCTTTAGGTTTCTTAGTTATTGAAGGTATAAATATCTCATATTAAATTATTTTCTTGGTGCAAGTTTGAGTCCTTTTTTTTAAGATGTTGGTCCCTTCCTTGGATGCTATTGGCGTTTGAAGAACTCCAGATCTGGTGATGGCTTTTCTAGGTCATTAGACTTCCGTTGAAGAAGAAAAAGGACCATGTTTGGTGTTCATGCTCAAGTTATAGCCTCAATAAGGACTTAATGGACTTAGGGTTGTAGATTTAGTGTTTAAATGGGGTCCTAATGGATAAAATTGGAAATTTTATCCATTAAGTCATTGAAAAACATTAGATCTAAAGTTTTGGGCTTAAATCTGTAAGGATTAAGCACTTAATGAAGAATTTGGTATTCTACCAAATGCCACGACGTGGGTAGGGGCTTGCCACATCATGGTGGTGCTCTAATGATCAACTATTTTGTCCTTTTGGCCACGATGTGGCCAAGAGCTTGCCCCGATGTGGGGTCGTTGACCCGTTGACCATTAACTTTTTGACCAATTTGACTTTGGGTCAAACTTGAAGGAATTGGGTTATTCATTAAGGTTCTAACTATGTTTGTTACTAGTCCGTTTGCAGGAGTGATCAATGTAGGGAGTGAGCGTGTTGTTGTGTTTCCTTGGGTCTCAGATACATGTGAGTTTCCTCACTATACTATGTATTATAATGTATATCCTTGTATGCTAGGATATATGAGTAATGATGTGCTGGTTAGAGTAACAGTAGAATGGTGATCGTCTAGTGGAGTGCCCTAGGGGTTGTATGTAGTCTCGTATGATAGCTGGAGAACTCTTGATCTAGGCTTTCTTTCCTGTTCCTTGTTTGGTTGAGACTCTAGAATGGGATCTCCTGCTCGAATGTCAATCTCACATGTGGTTACATATAGTTATGCTTTCCTTAGAGATATGTAGTAGTGGCATACTATACTGTATGAGGCCTGGTATGCGGAAGTAAGTTGTTAGAGAGGTAGACTAGGGTAGATAGTTGCCTATCCTTTTGTTTGTTTATCTGATTGATGGTTTGTTTCATATATCGGCATATTAAGGTGTGTGGGTTGAGGCGGTCCTACTTTGTGTTGTTGGCCAACAAACTCGGTCGGGTTCAGTTGTGTGATGTAGGCTAGTGGTGAATCAGTTGTTTGCTAAAATAAAAAGCGGTCCAGACGATTATAGGCCTTACGAGGCAGGCGAATCAGACGTTTAGCTCAGGAGCGGTCCAGACATGCTATAGGCCTTGCGAGGTGGGCCAAACACACTGAAGGCTCATGTGTGTGCACACATTCAATGTATATTATGGTGTGTGGTATTTTAGGGGAATTCACTAAGTTTTGGATTACAGTTGTGGATTAAATATGTTGCATGTACCGACGGTGATCGTAGGAAGGAGAAGGCATGGCTGTACACATTCATCATAAACCATGGAGATTCCGTTAATGTTATATTACTTTGATTTTTAAATAAATGTATTTTGGAACAAATGGTTTTCTTAACTGGGATCTTATAAATATGAAGTTTTACCCTAACTAAAAATGATTTTTTTTTTCTGAAAATGGGACGTTACAAGTTGGTATCATAGCCATGATTTGAGGGATTTGGAGGAACACTTGTGTGAATCCAAACTCACACTAGGATCCGAGAATTTTCACAAAATGTTTCTGAAAAAGAAATTTTAATAAAACGGTTGGGTTAGAGACATGGGCGTGGTCTCTTGTTATGTTCTTGTTTGATTGATGGCTTGGGATCGTGAACATGGACCTCTGACTCGACCTCGGTTTTACAAGGAGATGTGATGTGTATAGTCAGCCAAATCCTAAACAATAAAGTGATTCCCAAAATACTCATACTTGTTATATATGTTGAATTTCAACTTGATGATATGTGAATTGTTAGAAATACATGCTAGTGGATAGGTTATGGATTCCTTCAATAATTTAATGATAGTATTGCCTGATTTCTGTGTTGCCTTATGGCCTAGGGAATTTCTTGTTAAATGCTATTTGATTATGTGAATCGCTAAGTGTACGTTGTATATTTGTATACGGTTAGGATTACATAACCTTATAATGATTTAATTAGCCTTATTTCATGTTCCTTGTTTGGTTGTCTTCTTAGGGTAGATTTCAATTATTCGACAGTGTATCTAATCTTGTATTGTGTACAACTAGCATGTACTAGGAAACTAGCAGTGCGGAAGCGTGCTTGAAGAGAATCCTAGGAGGAGTGCCTAGAAAGTTAGTTACATCCCTTAGGTGTATGTGGGTGAAAGTACACCTAGGGGTGGTCTAGTGTAGTGACTTAGGTCCTTAATATGAATTCTAGGTCGACTACGGATAGGTATGGAAGGTATTATGGGCCCGTACTACTGAAAGCAAGGATATGTATGAGAGTCAGAAGGAATCTCGATGCTACTAAGGAACTAATAGGTAAAGGCATAGTGTGTTGAGCATTGTGTCATAATGTTTGACCTTTCTGTTGTGTGTTTCAGTATGGAGGCTATCAGAGGTTCATGATCAGGTGTTGGCTGCACCGAGAGGATGGGCCCGAGGGATGATGAGATATGTAAGATCATTGTTGCCGAGGTGGCCGTGGCGATCATGGAGGCGATTCTAGAGCTGTTTCGTTTGGTTAAGACCGTGCTGATTGAGGAGTTTGAGGGGCGCTATGCCACCATCACACAAGCTGCCATCATCGTAGCCACTGCGGCATGACTTCAGAGAGGTGGGATGATACAGTACCAGGAGTTCTGTAATACGAAGCCTCCAGAGTTCATAGGTGACAAGGACCATAGTATTCCTTTGAGATGGATATCTGATATGGAGGGATGTTTCTACACGTGTTCGTGCCCCACGGACCAGAAAGTGAATTTTTTGTTGAATCTTCTTCGCTGGGGTATGAAGGATTGGTGGGAGTTTGTGACCCAGATAATTTCACATCCATAGTATGACGCAGTGACTTAGGAGCGGTTTGTGGAGATGTTCCATACAGAGTATGTTCCACTTATGGAGAGAGAGCGACTCGCAAAGGAGTACCTTTCGCTCAAGCATACGACAGAGTCAGTGATGGAGATCCCCAAGATGCTCACAGAGAAAGCCCTTTTTTGCTCAGTGCATGCCACTTAAGAGCAGGTGCATATGTCGCGATACATGAGTATGCTAAAGACAGAGATTTGAGAGTTCGTGTCAAGTCAGCTGTACCGGACCTTGACTAGTCGGTTTGTGGGAGTGATCAGTGTCGGGAGTGAGTTTGTTGCTGTGTTTTCTTGGGTCTTCGATTAGGTGAGTTTCCTCACTATACTATGTATTACAGTGTATATCCTTATATGTTAGGAAATAGGAGTAGTGGTGTGCTGGTTACAGTACTAGCAGGATGGGGATCGTCTAACAGAGTGCCCTAGGGTTATATGTAGTCATGTAGGATAGCCTGAGAACTCCTGATCCATGCTTTCTTGTCTATTCCTTATTTGGTTATGGCTCTAGAGTGGGATCTCCTGTTCGAATGTCTATCTCACCTCTGGTTACATATAGTTATGCATTCCATAGAGATATGCTAGTAGTGGCATAGTGTACTGTATGAGGTCTGGTATGTAGTAGTGAGCTGTTAGATAGGTAGACTAGGGTAGATAGTATTGGATTTTGAGCACTATAACACTCCTATGGTGCACATGCAACCCTAAATGCTTTGGATCTATGTTTTCTCTATTATACATGCATATTTTCAATCTTCCAAAGCATTCTCCCTAACTAGCATCCAAATTGTCAAATGAACAATACAACTAGTTAGATGACTTACCTTTTAGAAGGACTTGTAGTTCTTGACCTTTGAAAGCTTGAGCACCCCAAGTGTGATGCCTCTAATGGTTCACAAACACCAATATGCAAGAGGAGGCTTGAGAGAATAAGTTACTTGAACAAAATCAATATCACTCTCCAAGAATGTTGTGGCACAATGTTGTAACCGATTTTGACCATGAGGGGTTTCTTTTATAGTGTAGAAAATGCTAGGGTTACACTTTCCAAACCCTAATGACCTTTCATATTACTTAGGCTCCATGGGTTAAACCTCCATGGACTATCTATGGATCATCTCATTGGTTTAGCCCATCCTAAATAATCATGGATCATTAGCCCACACTATTAGAATCATTGATTTACACAATCAATCCCCATATATTTAATTAGTCTCTTTTGATCACAAAATTAATTCCAAATTAATTCTTGATCAATACTAATTAAATAATATGATTTCATATTAATATATTATACTTGTAATATATTAATAAATCATAAACAACCTTATTCTCAAAAGTCCATCGTATCAAATTGAACGGGTGAAGGCAACCCAAAAGGACCATGCTATAATCGGGTCAAGTACATCCCAGTTATAGTTATGGTTTTAGACACCAAATCCAACAGTCTCCCACTTGGATAAGTCTAATAACTATAACTGGCAATGCAACTTCAGGATCCGACTTAGCAATCGTAAGCTTTCTAAAGCCGCTGTCGAACTCTGACCTAGTCAGTGACGCGTCCTTCACATAAGTAATCATATACTCCTCTGTTCTCAAGATATCTATGCGGAAAAATACATGGAACATACTCATACTTATTGTCCTGCAATTTGTTTCCCGATTTCCGATTCGTCTGACATAGAACATAACCAAACACATTAATTTAGTTCTGACCGGGCCCAACACATAGTCAAAACAGAATCATCGAGGGGTCCAAGATATTGCTTTTAATCCTCTTTGGATAAAAGGAACATATAAACTTCGACATTATATGCTTGTACTAACTACTCATTAAGTCATGCACAACGATACGTTTTATAACATCAAGTTACTGATGCGTTTTCGTATCATCAATGCACAACCAACTCGTAGTCAACAACTTATATATCTTAGTTTGAAGATTATATGATATTATCGGCTCACAATTACTCGTGATAAATTCCATGAAGTAATTCAGGTGAGAGCGGGTTGAATCCAATACTCAAATCTTATTTCAGGAGCACTCATGAATGGTGTAGCACACTTTTTCTATGTATAACGCCTTAGACAATCTACAAGCCAACTCATGACAGTCTTATTTCATACTTACTTCCAACGTATGATCGACTGTGGATAGTTTGAATAATCTTATTATTCGGGAAGTCAAAACATGCAAAGTGAAACACAAGAATAATACTAATCCTATATGGCCCCAAAACTTTTGAGTGTAAATAAAACACCTTTTATTTAATCACCATATTGATTACACATTATTCATTGTATATTGTTTCGCTTTATCAACTAATACTTGAATTAAAACAATAGTTATCCCATGCTCCAAGCATGCACACTATGTTTATCTAAGGTCCTTTCTTTGTGAAATAGATCAATTGTAAACATTTCCAATGATACTCATTTCACAATTCCAAATCCTTATAGTAAGCGTAAGAATACCAAGTTCTTGCCACTTACTGTAATTTGTTAGATTCTAAACTTATATGCAGTGATCCTTTTGCAATGACTATCTACACAAGTCATAGAGACTTTGTCAATTACAAAGCTTTCCATTGGAGATTGTTACAAGGCAATTCCATAGATCCGAAGTCTCATATTCAAAGCACATTCCTTTGAACATCCTTCTTGCATAAAAGTTTCTAACTTTCTCATAGGTTCTTGATATCCAACTCCCATTATGGAAACATTTCCATATTTTCCATATGACAACTTATTGTTAATATAATCCTGTCTATTCATAATAATGTCAATATGGTCCATCCGTTACTATACTTCCAACTATCCATAAGCAACCAATCTTTGGCGAACCTTGGATTGTTCTTAGCAGTTGTTTAATAACTTTAGTCATATCCAGTTCTAGTCCTTTTTCCCTCTTAATACCCTAGGCATTTGGAAAATTAGAACACATGAATATTATAACATATGCAATCGATCCTATACCCGAAGCATATGGGATACGATTCATAATGTCTTACATAAAGACATCATACTTGACCAGTCTTTTGCTATAATATTTCCACATATAGAATTTCCAATGTTGAAGCATTTCAACATGGTATTCATATAAATCCTTGACTAAATTTGATTAAAAACTCAATCTAAACTTTTAGAATTGAAATGAAGTATAAGTTCCTCTCCCTTAATTATAGCAAAACAACTTTTCAACCCTGCAACTTTGCGAATTGAAAACTTTGTTTTCTATAATTAACATTGCTAACTTGCAACACTTACCATAATATATATGCTCCCACTAGCATAACAATTATTTTGTTACTTGCATAACATTTATGCTCCCACTAGCTGTGACATAAATCCAGAAATCAGCTGGACTTCTAGAAATCAATACTTTATTGACTTTCTTACAAAAGTTCAGATTTCTGACACGAGATGCTTTGATAAGCCTTTATCTAAGCTTCTCAAACTCATACACCTTTCCTTAGATAGCTCACATGTGTGTCTAAAAAATTTTAGAACTTATAGCAATAAGTCTCAAATGTTTAGACCTTTTGCCATTTCTCATAATTCGAACTATGAAGAGAGATGTTGTAGTCATAATCGAATTTGAGAATGCAAATATCACAAATTCTAACTCTTTAAAATCTACTTAGTGAAAGCTTTTCCTCACAATCTTTTTCATGAATTGGAGAGAAACCTAATGACACTTAGATTTTAAGGTGTATGTGTTCCTATCCATGTGAATTTGTCAAAACCATAATCACAAGACAAGGTCAGTGACAAATCCAAACTCATATGGACAGAACTTGTTGAATCTTAATTTCTTGCCACTTGGCAGCACAAGGGCCTGCCATTGCTTCCAGGTTGTTATGCAAACAACTGAGAACTCATAGAACTCTCCTGCATAGTCAACTTTAACTGGAATGGCCACAGAAACAAGAATATGTCAACACGATAGGTTACAAACCTCAAGTCGTGTACTAGTGATTAACAATAAGTTTACTCTTGATTAGTTCTTGAAAATTTTCAAGACCTTTAAGACTCCCACTGACCTCTTGACATATAAGATTCTCTTTGTCAAGAAACATTACTTGACAACAAATATTCAAGAGTTAGTGTGGTTTCTTATCAAGACGAACACTTTTGACAATCGGTCTTAGTTGATCTTTGTTTTATCCAAAACATCACAACTTACCAATTTCAAATGTAGAAGAGTAAAAAACATTTTACTCTACATTTGCTGATATGTCACTCAATATACAATCTTGGAGTATGATTCTAAGATTTGATTTTGGAACAAAGTATGATTCATCTTAATTGATTTAACCATTTCAACAATTCATGATTCCTCTTCTTAGCCAAACAAATGCACTAAGGCGTCCTTAGAGGATCAAATTGTGATATGGTTTTTCATAATCATTAAGATGATATAAAACACGATACTCAAGTACTCTCCCATCTTTTCATATTGGAGAAACTTTTATCTTTCTGCCGACTTTGATTCTTCTTATTCGTTCTGATATACATTGAGACTTTTCAATGACTCATAATTATACTTAATCTTGTAAGCATAACCATATCTACTAACTTTAGCAAACCATAACGAATAGTCTTATCGTTCTTTGTGGTGGACCTGACCAGCGCACAACCAAGTGTACCCGATCCCCTAGTCCTTCACTTGACTCACATATACATGTGAATAATGAATTAGTCTTAATTCCCCAAAGATGAAAGTTTTCATTCATCATGCAATACAATTTGCATGATTCCAAGTCTCTATCCAACTGAAACTTAGGTGATGAGAATCTTCCCTTATTTGGTATATTTTGACACTACCACAAACGAAAGAATCAAATCCATATTGTTAAAAAAAATACAAACATCAATTTTCACATATGTCATTGCAAGGAAATATAAATAAGATAAAAAATTCAAAATTTTATTTATTTATAAAAGGTGCGGAAAACTTTTCCTTACAATGAAAATACAAATGAAAACTACGTTACTACATATTTCTAAGCAATTTATCATAACTCCTAAGCAGCAGCTCAAAGTTCCGATCATCGAACCATGCGATCGAAATCCATCTCTTCATGATCAGACTCTACATGCCTTTCCTTTAAGCTTCCATTGATCCTACAAAACATCGAAATGTAATCTTATCACATCATGTATTAAGAATCTACAAATAGGAACTTAATAGAGTTAGATAGTGGACTTACCTGAAGTAGAGTCAAACCTTTTTGACTTTACCTTCTCTTAGATCTTTCAGGTATTCTGGGCAGCTTCACTTCCAATGTCCCTTCAAATGGCAGTAGAAACAAGTGGATTCTTTGGCATTTGCACATGGAACTATCTCAGAACTGGCTTTTCTCTTATGGTCAAATCTTTTGACCATAGCCAATTCCCTTCCCATAGGAGAAGGGATTTTTTCTGGACTATCTATGTCATTGCCTGTGTCCATGGCAGCTTGGGAAGTAGATCTTCCAATCAAATTTGCTTGATCATTGCACCAAATCATTGCTGATTCAGCAGAAATAAGCATATAGGTAAGATCAATAAGGGTCACGTCGCGGTCTGTCATATAGTAGTCTTTAACAAACTGACTATACGACTCGGGAAGTGACTGAAGAACCAAGTCAACTGCCAACTTCCTTGGGAAAACGACACCCAACATTCCCAACTTGTCAATGTGTGATTTCATATCCAAGACATGTGCACACATACTAGCCAATAGGGCTTGGGTAACCTTGAACTTTTCAAGTCTTCGAACTTGTGGGTTAGGGAGAATAATTGGAGGAGGTGGAGGAAGTGAAGTATGAACTAGACATCTAGAAGGGAGAAATTCAAGTCTTCATGTGGAAAGCTTTTTACAAAAGATTCGGGAAGACCACAATTGTTTGAACTAGACATCTAGAAGGGAGAAATTCAAGTTAGTTGATTTAAGTCCTTAATATAACACCCAAAACGAAATATTAAGGCTAAGACCCAACGCAATATTTTAAAATTGCGAAGAGGGATGCCGTAATCCAATTGTAAAATATTTGAAGGTAGGTAAATGACGATTTACCAATTTCCACCATGAAAAACGAAATAGATTATTATGTTTTAATTGGATTGAAATTCCTAGATCCTTTGAGATTCATTGAACTTTTCAATGGCATGTTTAAATCTCGATTGTGCCCTTCAAGTTTGTGACTGGGATGCCGATGATCACAAACAAGGTGTGAATAACCATGAAAATTAGCTTGGTACATTCAATGTTACAAATCACCTAATCAATGTGCCGGTTAACCACACACGCTCCATTGATCTATGATTAACATCAAGCTACCCTGTGCCACACATTGTCAGTCCCAGATTAGTGTGCCGGTTAACCACACATGCTCCACTAACGACTTAACAAGGTGCAAAGTGTAATTCATGGATTAGCACCATTTTCACATTTTCCTAAAGTAACTAAGATTGGGGATTTAATAAAATTTTAGTTAATTTATATTTATCATTATACTTTTAATGAGGGAGAATTAATGTCCTATCCTACCCGTTCAGCTAACGACCCTCCACCAGTCAAGGAAGCGGTAGGTGAGAGTGGACACCCATTAAACCACCATTTTATAGGCAGTAACCTTATACCCCCCTTATAGATCGGCTTCGTGAATGAGGCCTACTAACGGTAAGACCGACTTGTCTTATATATATATATATATATATATATATATATATATATATATATATATATATATATATATATATATATTAAATTTTAATATAATAATAGTATAAGAGTTGAATTTTAACTTTTAAAACTCTAAGGTTTGGAATTAAAGTTTCATTAGTGAGACTTTACAAATTCCAAAACTTGAGGGCAAGTTTTGAAACTTTTCAAAACTCTTCAATTCTATAACTTATGAGTTTAATGTTGGTTTTATGAAAAGACTCTTGACTTTCCAAAACTTGAGGACAAGTTATGGAGTTCATTAAACCATTTATGATAAGACTTTTCATGTTTCATAACTTGAGGACAAGTTATGGAACTCATTAAGGAACATTTAGATCAATTCTAACAAGGAAAATTATCATATAATATTCTATTGATCTAATTTAACTCATATAGCAAGGCAATTCATATCAAATAATACAAATAATTAACCTATTATCTTAATATTTGACAACTGTCCTTTCATTTTCCATAAGTTATGAGTTTAATGTCATTTTAATGTATGAGACTTTTCATTTTCCATAACTTGAGGACAAGTTATGGAGGTCATTAAAATTCATTTAGATCAATTTCTAACAACTAATATTATCATATAATTCAATATTGATCTAACTAAACTCATAAACAAGATAATATCTATTCAACAATTTGCAAGCAACTTTGTTTATCATATAAAAACAACAATTTCCTCAAAACTTTGACAATTATCTTTTGGTTGAATGAGTACAAGCACTATCAAATTAGAAAAAAACATTTTAATGATCCAAAACAGTTTGTGGTAGTGTTCCCAATCCAATCCAGACCAAGAAACTCGAAATTCTGCAAACAGAGCCTGCAACTCGTCGAGTGCATGAACTGACTCGCCGAGTTGCTCTGTTACTGAGTGGATTCGTCGAGTCGGCCAGTGGACTTGGCGATTTCATCAGTCAGATGCAAAAAAAATCGATTTTTTCAACTTGGAAAACTAACAAGCATCAAGTATAACAAAAACCAATCCTAGGCTCTGATACCACTGTTGGGTTTTGAGAACTATAACACTCCTATGGTGCACATGCAACCCAAAATGCTTTGGATCTATGTTTTCTCTATTATACATGCATATTTTCAATCTTCCAAAGCATTCTCCCTAACTAACATACAAATTGTCAAATGAACAATACAACTAGTTAGATGACTTACCTTTTAGAAGGACTTGTAGTTCTTGACCTTTGAAAGCTTGAGCACCCCAAGTGTGATGCCTCTAATGGTTCACAAACACCAATATGCAAGAGGAGGCTTGAGAGAATAAGTTACTTGCATAAAAACAATATCACTCTCCAAGAATGTTGTGGCACAATGTTGTAACCGATTTTGGACATGAGGGGTTTCTTTTATAGTGTAACAAATGCTAGGGTTACACTTTCCAAACCATAATGACCTTTCATATTACTTAGGCTCCATGGGTTAAACCTCCATAGACTATCCATTGATCATCTCATTGGTTTAGCCCATCCTAAATAATCATGGATCATTAGCCCACACTATTAGAATCATTGATTTACACAATCAATCCCCATATATTTAATTAGTATCTTTTGATCACAAAATTAATTCCAAATTAATTCTTGATTAATACTAATTAAATAATATGATTTCATATTAATATATTATACTTGTAATATATTAATAAATCATAAACAACCTTATTCTCAAAAGTCCATCCTATCAAATTGCACTGGTGAAGGCAACCCAAAAGGACCATGCTATAATCGGGTCAAGTACATCCCAGTTATAGTTATGGGCTTAGACACCAAATCCAACATATAGTTATCTGTACATATGTGTTTATATGATTTCTTATTTGTTTCATATGTCGACATATTGAGGTGGGGTGGGTTGAGGCGGTCCTGCTTTATCTTGTAGTCCAACATACCTAGTCGGGCCAGCGGTGTATTGTAAAGCAATGGTGGATCAGCTGTTTGCTGAAAGATAGAGCGCTCTATGCGACTGTAGGACTTACGAGGCGGTCCAATAAGATTGTAGGCTCAGTAGCGGTCTAGGCATGTTGTAGGCCTTGCGATGTGGGCCAGACAAATTGAAGGCTCATGTGTGGGCATTCATTGAATATATATTGTGGTGTGTGGTATTTTAGGGGAACTCACTAAGCTATGGCAGACAGTTGTAGATTAAATGTTTTTTAGGTATCAGTGGTGATGGTGGGAAGGCGATGGTGACTGTACATATTCATTAGCAGCCATGGGGATTCCACGTTTGTTATATTACTATGATTTTTAAACAAATGTATTTTCGAATAAATGGTTTTCTTAACTGGGATCTTATAAATGTGAAGTTTTACCATAATTAAAAATGAAAATTTTATTTTTAAAATGGGACGTTACAAACAGCCTGCGTAACAACAACATAACGCCCGTCAAGGGATTAACTATGGTAAGACCTTCACACCAGTAGCTAAGATCAAATCTATCAGGATAATGCTTCCCATAGCTGCCTTTCACAATTATGAGGTATGGCACATGAATGTTAAAACTGCTTTCCTACCTGGGAAGTTAACTAGAGTACGTCTACATGAGTTAGCCATAAGATTTTGTACATGACAAATTTCCTAATAGAGTGTGTAAGCTTGAGAAATCCATCTATTGATTAAAACAAGCATCTCGCAGCTAGAATCTTTGTTTCCATGAGAAAGTCAAAGAGTTTGGATTCTCTAGAAGTGAAGATGATTCATGTGTATATGTCAAAGCTAGTGAGTGTGTAATGACATTCCTAGTATTGTGTGTAGATGACATACTACTTATAGGAAACAATATTCCAACTTTGCAAGAATTAAAATCTTGGCTTGGAAAATATTTTGCTATGAAGGAACTATGGGAAGCAACATACATTCTTGGGAAAGGATTTACAGGGATAGAAAGAAACGTCTTATTGGACTAAGCCAGAGTACATACTTGGATAAAATATTAAAGCGTTTTGGTATGGAAAATTCCAAGATAGGGGATTTACCCATTCATCGTACTGATGTGTATTATGCTTTAAGCAAGGTTAGCCGGTTTCAGGAAAATCCTGGCAGAGCCCATTAGACAGATGTCAAGAATATTTTAAAGTATTTGTGAATAACCAAAAAAATGTTCTTGGTTCTTGGTGGCAATGATACTTTGAGAGTGACAAGTTACAGTAACGCCAACTTTTGTACAGACATATATAACTTTTGTTCGCAATCTAGTTGGGTGTTACTATTGAATGGTGGAGTAGTGACATGGAAGAGTTCCAAGCAGAAAACAGTGGTTGATTCTATTTATGAATCAGAGTACATAGTCGCGACTGAAGCGTCAAAGGAAGCAACATGGTTGAAGAATTTCATCGGGAATCTTGGAGTCATGTTGAACTAGTGAGGAACCAATGGATCTCTTTTGTGCTAGCAACGGCGTATTTTCTTTAACCAAAGAACCAAAAGATCATGGAAGGTCTAAGCACATTGACAGGAAATATCATTACATCAGACATAGAATTGAAGATGGACATCTCCTGGTGAAAGGAGTTTCATCAGAAGATAATCTTGCAGATCCTTTCACTAAGACTCTGAGCAAGGCTAAGCACATCCAACATGATATGAGCATTTATTTTTAGTAATTAGTTGATAGGTTGGGACTTTGAAACTTTTAAACAAAATAAATTGTAATTTTTTTTGGTGATTAAATAATAGAGATTTATTTATGAGTATTTGTATTTCCTTCTTTAGTTATTTATTATTGTGTTCCATTTTTGCATGTTTTACTCCCTGAATAATTGATTATTCGAATTCCGCAATCATTCATACTTTTGGAGGTAGGTAGTGAATTAAGAATGTCATGAATTGTTTGTAGATTGTCTATAGAGATTATACATTGCATAGGGATTGCTACAATTTTCATGAGTACTTGAAAAATTGGGATTTAAACAATCAGATAAACTCACGTTTAGAGATTACTTCATGGATTTTATCACGAGTAATTTTAAGACGATAATATCTACTCTCGTTAAAGTATACATATATAGTTTGTAGGTTGTGAATTAGTTGTTCATTGGTTTTCCCAAACACATCCTGTAACTGGATGTTATAAAGAGTAATTCCATGAATGATTTGGTAAGTAAAGTGCATGAATATATAGTCAATATAATTTGTTCCTTTTTCCTTAACAGGTAAAGCGATATCTTTGGGCCCCTCGATGATTGATGTTGACATTATAGTGTTGGGCCCAGCCGAGACTAAATTGATGCGTTCAACTAGTAGTCCGATGACGTCATCATTTAGAATTTCTTTTTTCAAAAAAATCATTTTGTGAAAATTCTTGGATCCTAGTTTGAGTTTGGATTCAAACCAGTGTTCCTCCAAATCTCTTAAACCAGGGCTCTAATACCAACTTGAAACGTCCCATTATCACACACAAAATTTTCATTTTTAACTAAGGTAAAACACCATTTTCATACAACACAAGTTAAGAAAACTCACTTGTTCCAAAATACAATTGATTGAAAATCAAAGTAACGTAATATTTGCGGAATCTCCAATGTTACTGATGAGTGTGTACTGTTACGCCTTCTCCTTCCACGATCACCAATGGCACCTGAAAAATAATTAATCCACAACTGTAAGCCAAAACTTAGTGAGTTTCCCAAAAATACCAAACACCAAAATACACATACAATGCATGCACACAAACGAGTCTTCAATCTGACTACACCGCCTTGCGAGGCCTACAGTATACCTGGATCCTCTCTTGGGTCTCCAATCCATGAATGGTCCCCCTTCCATACCTACAACATACAACTGGTTCGCACCTTGCCTACTGTACAAAGCAGGACCGCCTCAACCCACTAGCTTATATGTCGACATATAAATTAAACAAGCAAACAAACAAGAACATAAACACAAACAACTACTACACTAGTCTACCTTCCTAACAGCTCACTTCCACATATCATGCCTTATATAGTACACAACGTCACCACTGACAGATCACTAATGAATGCATAACTATATTTAATAAGTTGTAAGATAGAGATTCGAGTAGCTAATCCCACTCTAGAGCTACAACCAAACAAGGAACATGCAAGAAAGCCTAGATCATGATGTCTCAGGCTATCCTACATGATTACATACAACCCCTAGCACACTCAACTAGACGATCACCGACCCATGGTCTTCTAACCAACATACCACTACTCGTATATTCTAACATACAAGGATATATATATATATATATATATATATATATATATATATAGTAACACATACTATTGTGACAGAACTCACCTGAATCAAGGACCCAAGGAAATCAACAAGACATTCGCTCTTTACATTGATCACTCCTGCAAACTGACTAGCACCAAAAAAATATAGATCCTTAATCAATAACTGAATTCCTTCAAGTTTGACCCAATGTCAAACTGGTCAAAATTTAACGGTCAGTTGTCAACAAAAGTGCACGGTCAACCAAGTCAACGCTCTCCACGATGTGGAGACCTCTTGCCCATGTTGTGGGCATTCTAGGTCAAGATAGTTGCAATTCAGAGTATCACCATGTTGTGGCAAGCCCTTTTCAATGTCGTGGCCACTGACAGGTTGCTACATTCTTCATTGAAAGCTTAATCCTTTAAGCTACTCATTCGTACTTTCCACGAGTCCTTCTAACACCCAATTACATCATAAAAATCATTGCTTATGGACATGCATGTCCTTTCCATACTAGGTCACTAATGAAAGAAATGAGTTCCAAAAATATTGATTAAGACCAAGGAATTCATAGATCACTAGATCTGGAACGTATAACCATAAAGGGACATCAAGGATGCATAAAGTCGACTATCTAACCCAACACGTAGATGGAGATCGAGTCCTTACCACCCAAAAAAATCTTTTACCTATTGAAATGATAGCAATCTGGTTGATACCCACAAGACTATTTACCCTGAATTTGACTTCCCTATCTTCATCGGACCTAGACACCCACCAACCCATCGAAGAACTCCCCAAAAAGCTACAAGAAATTGTCAATGTAGTCCAATCTGTATAGGATCCAAGAGCCAAATATGAACAGTTATAATTCTATGGAAAAAACTTCAACCCCTTGAAGACCAGTTCACGCCTAATGAAAACGAGATCGTATGTTGTGTTTCTCAGGTCTGGTTACGAGCATATTTCAATTCCAACAATAAAAATTTGATTTTTGATGTTGATTATGTTTCTATGCTTACCAAAGGTTTAGCAACTTTACTGGTTTATGGTCTATCTGGTCACCCGGTGCAAGAAATCTTGAGCGTTTCTATAGCACCCGTTTGCCAGAATAAATCAGTTGAGGGTTTAGAATGATCAAAGGTAAGGTTTTTGGGAAAAAAAACCTTGTGTCACGGCGTGATGAATGGAGCATCACGACGTGACATGCCAATGGGATGAACGCGTATCTGGGATGGCTGTCACGATGTGACGAAAGGAAGGTCACGACGTGACATCAGCTGCAGCCCAAGCCCATGATCTTTTATGGTTTCTTTTGTATTTAAGCCCCTAAACTCAAGGTTTAAGGCATCCTCTTCAGCCTCCATCCATTTCAACGAAACTCTAGTCTCCATTGTTGAGTTCTTGAGCTTTTGGTGGTGTTTTGGTGTCTTGAAGAAGAAGGGAGCATCATTGGTGCATAGATGTAGCTTTCAAGTCTCATCATTAGCTTCTAGAATTTCTTCGGAGCTTTGTGAGTAATCAAGCTCCAAACTTTATGATTCCTTGTTGCTAGATCTAGATTTTTATGCATTATTCTCCATGTTTAGACTAGTGGAAGTGTTAGGATTCTAAGAAATTTGGCAACTTTATGGTTCATTAGAGTCCCTTTATAGTTAGATGTGCTAGATCTGATGTTTGCTAGAGTTTTGAATTCATGCATGAGGTTTTGACATTTTTTTCATCATTTGTGACCTAACTTAAGCTCAACACTTGCATAGAGTTTTGAACTCATGCATGCATGTCTGTAAAGCAACAATTTTTATGGATATTTGGGTGTAAAGAAGCCTTCTGGAGGAGATGAGTGTGTGGCTTAATAGATTAAGGGTTTAATCCATTAAGTTATCCATAATTAGTTCCCACGACATGACGATATGCCTGTTACGTCGTGATAATTGAGGTCCTCATGAATGTTTTGTCTGAATGTTCCCACGACGTGACCAAGAGTCCTCCATGTCGTGGTGAATGTTGATCGTTGACTTTTGTTGACTGTTGACTCTATGACCAGTTTGACCTTGGGTAAAACTTACAGGACTAGGTTATTGATTAAGGTTCCAACTTGGTTTGGTACTAGTCGGTTCACGAAAGCGATCAGTGTAGGGGTGAGCGTATTACTGTGTTTCCTTGGGTCTTTGATTCAGGTGAGTTTCCTCACTATACTATGTACTACAGTTTATATCCTTGTATGTTAGGATATAGGAGTAGTGATATGTTGGTTAGAGTACTAGTAGGGTGGTGATGGTCTAGAGGAATGCCTTCGGGGCTGCATGTAGTCACGTAGGACAGCTTGAGAACTCTTGATCTAGTCTTTCTTGCCCGTTCCTTTTTTGTTTGTGTCTCTAGAGTGGGATCACCTGTTCGAATGTCCGTCTCACCTCTGGTTGCATATAGTTATGCATTTCTTAGAGAAATGCCAATAATGGCATAGTGTGTTGTATGAGGCATGATATGTAGTAGTGAGTTGTTAGTCAGGTGGACTAGGGTAGATAGTTGCTTGTATTTATGCGTTTACTTGATTACTTGTTGTTTCATATGTCAACATATTGTGGTGGTGTGGGTTGAGGAGGTCCTGCTTTGTGTTGTAGGCCAACATACCCAGGCGGGCCAACGGTGTTTTGTAGGCCGGTGATGGGTTAGTTTTATGTTGAGAGAGAGTGGTCTACGTGCACTTTAGGCCTTGCAAGGAATCCCAATCACACTATAGGCTCAAGAGCGGTCCATGCATGCTGGCGTCCTTGCGAGGCGGGCCAGACAGATTGAAGGCTCATGTGTGTGCATGGATTGTATGTATATTGTTGTGTGTGGTATTTTGTGGGAAATCACTAAGCTTTGGCTTACAGTTGTGGATTAAATGATTTCAGGTGCCACTGGTGATTTTGGAAAGGCGAATGCATGGCTGTACACACACATCAGGAACAATGGAGACTCAGTATTATTTATATTACTCTAATTTTCAAACAGTTGTATTTTTGGAAGAAAAAAAGGGTTTTATAACTTGGATTTAATGTAAATTATGATTTTACCTTAATTAAAAATGATAAATTTTGTTATGAAAATGGGACGTTACAGTTTTCCCATATTTCATTGTTCATTTGGGTTTGCAATAGAGCTTGGCACTTTCTAGAAATAATGGGTTTTTGAATATGTTGAAATTATTGCAGGAAAGGCCTTCACTTTATATGTAGAGGCTGAGAAAGGAATTGAATCGTCTACTCCGATGCAAACCCCCATAAAAAAACTGGCATCTGATTCAAAAATCAAGAAACCTACTTAGAATTCGAATATTGATGACTCAAATTCTCAAAATGTGATGGCGATTTAAAAATTGAGAGCCCTAATGATGTTTTGGAAAGTAGATGACAGGGGATTTTAGAAATTTAAAGAAGGATCTTAAACAAATTGAATTAGAGGTCAAAGATCTATCATACCAACATGGTGGGCATGCAGGGGTGAGAGGTATTAAAGAGGAGACATATTTTAATTTGAAAGTGGTTTCAAAGGAGTTTGAAGGGAGGAGCATGAGGAGGCATTAACGGGAACTCGATCAACGCATTGTATTGCAAAAGAGTTTTAATAGTTAAGGGCAATTTGGTCAATAAGTTTTTTTTTGATATTTTACAATGACTATAAAATATAAAAACTGATTAAAAAAGTTTAAAAATAAATTTGAATAAATATTAGATTTTAAAATTTAAAAAGAATAAATATAATATTTAGATTATAGAATAAATACCCCCTTCATTGAAATTTTTTTCTATAAGTACCCCCTTCATTTTCCAATTCCACCCCCTTGATTTGATTTTTTGTCTTTTGTTGTTTTTTTTTTGTTTTTTTTCCTATTTTATTTTTTTGTTGTTTTTAATTCTTTTTTATTTATTATTATTATTATTATTATTATTATTATTATATTTTGATTATTATTATTATTATTATAAATTTCGCACAAAATTTTAACATTCGGACGACATTATAAATTCAAGCGGCTATATAAAATCGGTTTTTAAATATTTTTTTATATTTTTTAATTACGGACAAAAAAGTCGTTCGAATTTTATAATGTCGTGCGAATTTATAATGTTACCGAATTTTAAAATGTCATCCGAAATTTAAAATGTTGTCCGAATTTTTTCTGATTATTGAAATTTATAATAATAATAATAATAATAATAATAAAATAAAAGGAAAAAATCAAAAAGAAAAAGGAAAAAAATAATATCAAATCAAAAATAAAAAATTGATTTGATTGATTTTAAGGTGGTAAAATTGGTTAGAGTACTTATAGCAGTTATAAGTTTTTTTATCTAATTGTGGGAGTTTATAATCATGCGCACATGAATGAGTGAATGGCCACATGATAAACTTTCACCACACCCACATGCCCGCCATGTTCGGTTAAACGCTCTCTTCGTTTTGTAATTTTTTTAATATAACTTTTTATTTACTTTTTTCTTTTGTAAGCACATATGGTGCCATCAAAGTTTTGAGATGGGACAGCTCATATTTTGGTCCATATAAAGGATTTTTGATAAGACAGCTCGAATATTGTCCATGTTATCATTCTATAACTTTCAATTAATAATTTAATACAATGAAAATATTAAAATAACCGGGTTTAATTTATTTACTTTTACTAACACAAAATAAAAAATTTAGTAAATTCTATAAATAACCACAAATTTCGTAGAGCCGTGTGAAATGGGATACCTACGAGAAAATACTTAATAAAATTCAATGTTCTAAGCGCATTTTGGAGTGAGGTCTCTTATGTCGTAATGGCCTCTTAGAAAATTTACATTCTTAATGCGGAATTAGGGATTTCATAGGTTAGGTTAGGATTTCATAGGTGAGATTGAGAAATTGTTGTATGAATCATCTCCCCATTTATAGGTGTATGTACTATGAAAATGATATATGAAGAATTGCACTTCGAAATTTCTTTCCCAATGATTATTAATCTATCTAACGATCTATAAAATATTCTTATTAATATCACTAAAGATAGGGTTGTATATGTTTTTTTTACGAACAAGTATTTTCAACAAATTGAGTTCATCATTTTTCGTTGTCGTTTGCATTGGAAGGTTCATGATAGATGATCAATAATAAAACTAAATATCATAGGTCAAAGATGAAGGTTATGATGTATCTTTTCCTATGTATGTATATTTGATTGTTGTACTCGGTTCTATTAAAAATAGGTTCAAAAGATAGTTATACTATAAGTTTGTTTTTCAAACATCCTAATTTGCAGTATGTTATATAAATAATTGATGATAATGATATCAATAACCTAAATGATGATGTTCATGGTACATAAAAACAATTATATATGTGTATGGTAGACGGTCATGGTGCCCATATACACAAATATAATGTGTTAAATTAATCAGTTGTAGGTAGATACTTTGATTTCGTAAGAGCGTTTGGTGCAAACCCATCTAGTGAAGAGGGACATGTGATAACTGATCCAGTAAAAGCATAAGTAGAACCTATTTAGTATGTGTCCTTAGAAAATTATACATACATATATGATGATAATGTTCTTACATGTAAGGATACTTATACCGGCAAATACTTCCCCATGCTAATGATATAAGTTTAGTTCCTCACAGGGAGCCAATAGAACATTGTTTAGGTATATTTGACCTTGAAAAAGGTTATTTAGAGTATGTCTCATCCATCACCTTGTCCAAACCTCATTTATAACCACACTCCATCATACACCCAAAAGCCAACAACAAAAAATCAAATACCTGCAAACATTTAAAATCAAGAAAGATATTCAATTCACTCTTAGGTTGAAAGGTAATGAAGAGGGTTTTCGGTACATGATGGATATCTCTAAAAAGAGAGGCTTGAGGAAAAATGTGTAGTTACTAGGCATATTTCGGCTACCTTGCTTAAGTTCGTTGAACTGTTCCAAGTGCATAAATTTATTGATGAATAAACTTGTTCAAGAACGCAGTTGCACCTAAATAACTGTCAAGGAACAAAATGGTTTCTGGTAATTTACTAGAAAGACAAATTATCAAATAATCATAATAGAGTTTATCGGGGAACAAAATCACATGATTTCAACGCGAGGTACAAAAATGATATTTCATACAAAAAATGCTGGAGTGCAAAGTGTTATACTCTAAAACTTTTGAAGGGTGCCAAGAAGGTTCGTTTGTTATAATTTGAAGAAGGAGAATCCTTGCAGCATGACCTACATTTGGGCGGACGATAAAGATAAATTTGAGTACATTTTCCTCACAACTAGTTTCATGGTAGGTGTTATTTATATTTCCATATATGGATGTATATTTTCACAATTTGTTAACCTTGCATCAATACTTTTAGTTGCTTTTGTTTCATAATTGATATAGGAGAACAATCATAATAGATGGTGCTCATCTTAAGGGTGACTTCAAGGTTATCGTGTTAATCATAGTTTCCATGGATAGGAACATTAAAATCTTGTTGGTTGCATATGGAATATCCTAGGAAGTAAGTATGAGTTCATTTATATGGTTCCTATATAAACCATATGGATATATCGGAGACTTGGAAAAATTAAATTTCTAATATTATGTGGAACCATACAATGTTTTCAAATGTTTTCTTGAATTCCCATTATGGAAATTGTGGGCACAATCCTTTTATTAAATTTACAAGTTAAGTGCAACACTTCATTATTTATTACAATGAATATAATTAAATATAGACATTATATGTTGTACTAATGTCATATAAAATGGAAGAAAGTCCATATATGTCACACATACATGATCAATTATTTGAGGTTTACAAAAAGATAAACAACCATAGACAATAGTATAAGTATAAAAATACCCACAGAAAAATAATTAGTTCCAATGTTTGCCCATGCTAAACCGTATGATCTATGTCTTTTCCAAAAGAAACAACCTCTGTAAAGTACATAGTAACTCACTTCAAATTCTCATCTAGAACACATGTCAATAAAAAGTGATATGTGACACAATACCGTCTGGTGTGTACATGGGTCTTGAGACCCAAAATGCTATTTCAAAATATTAATACAAATTCCCAACAAACAATTAAAAAAATCCAAGCCAAAACTTGCAATCCCCTTAAAATGCAGGAAACCAGTCAATATCGATTCTACGGTCCCCTCAATGGGTCCATATCTACCTTAAAGGTAGAACATGTTTCGTTTATCGATCATGCATTTCACCTACAAGGTTTATACCTAGTCCGAAGCTTGTTCCCAGTGTATACCATATTGTTCCTAAACGTTTCCCACATTGAGATATGTCACTACTTCATGAACGGAGGTACCATCCCAATAATGTGTTACAATGTCTAGACAAATCGACAATCTATGGCGATAGTTCATATGAAGTAACATATTCTACATAAAAACAAGATAATCCTACAGATTTCATGGAATTTAACACATACCAATTTAAAAATACATAAATAACATTTCAAAAATTATTACATGTATCATGTTGGACAAACATCACCATGTACTAACCTTAGTAGTTAGGTAGGTCTAACTACAATGCTCCACTTCCCCCCCCCCCCACTCTTGGTCAGCTTTGCACTTCATTCATGTAAAGTCCAAAAATACTAGCAAAAAATTCATTTTCAAAACACCAAAACAACATAACCATTTGGTTCCAACACCAAACAAAGTATAAAATATTCTCAAACATCAGAGTGAATCAAAGAAATAGTGCATAATAAAGTTTAGGGGATGTTGTGCGATCATGCAAGGCCCTTCCTTTTGGAACCAGAAGTATCTGAAACATTTAAACCACAAAACCGTAAGCACAAAGCTTAATGAGTTCCCCAAAATACCACATAACCAATACGAACCTCGCCCAACATACACAACAGGCCTCGCATACGGGCCATGCCCAGATCATGTTTTGGGTCCCACCCTATTCATATAACGGGCCCCGTCCAACGTACATGCACGAGTCGTAAAGATAGCTAACATCCTATATAGTATAATGAGAAGACTCACCTTGCAAATGCGGTCAAATGCTAACAAGCTCACACCGTTAAAAAGTAGATGCTACACACCTCCTAATAGATCATACAAGGTAAATTCTGATGGGTTTTGAGCACTATAACATTCCTATGGTGCACATACAGCCCTAATGCTTTGGATCTAGGTTTTCTCAAGTTATACATGCAATTTTAATTATCCAAAGCATAAACCCTAACTAGCATACAATTTCGAGATTTACAACATAAAACAAGTTAGATGAATACCTCTTTGTTGTAGCTTGTAGATCTTGACCTTTTAAGAGCTTAGTACCTGAAATGTGATACCTCTAATAAGTCACAAACACCAAGAGCAAGTTGGAAGAATATGAGAGAGGTTAGGAGGCACTCAAAAACGGCTAGGTTATTCTCTTTGAAGCATTGGCCGATTTTGGGAGTGCTAGGGGTTCTATTTATAATGTAGGATCCTTAGGGTTTTAACTTGGAAACCCTAATTCACTTGCTTAGGCCATAAGCAATCCAATAAACCATATGATAGGCCCTTGGATGAAATCTTCATGGACCCTCACATAGATTCTGTCCATCCTTAATTAATATGGATCATTAGCCCAAACTATAAGTATTACTGATTTACCTAATCAGTCCCTGTTAATTTAATCAGTCTCTTTTGATCACTAAATTAATTCCTAATCAATACCAATCAAGTAATATGATTTCTCAATTAATATATTATTCTTTTAATATATTAATAAATCACAAATAACATCTTTCTCAAATATCCATCCTATCAAATTGCTCTGCTGAAGGCAACCCAAAATGACCACGCTACTATCGAGTCAAGTACATACCAATTATAGTTATGGGCTTAGACACATAATCCAACAGTCTCCCACTTGGATAAGTCTAATAACTATAACTGCCAATGCAACTTCAAAATCCAATTAGCAATCGTAGTCTTAAAAGCCGCTGTCGAACTCTGACGTAGTCAATGACGCGTCCTTTAGATAAGGGATCATATAATCCTCTGTTCTTCAAGATATCGTGTAGACAAAGACATGGAATAAAGTTATACTTATTGTCTGACTGTTTGTTTCCCGATTTCTGATTTGTTTGACATAGAACTTAATTGAACACATTAATTGAGTCATGACCAGGCCCGACACATAAGTCAACACAAAATCATCGAGGGGCCCAATATATCACTTTTAATCCTCTTAGGATAAAAGGAATAGATAAACTTCGACTAATATGCTTGTACTAATTACTTGTTAAATTATACACAACAATACATTTTATAACATCAAGTTACTGATGCGTTTTCGTACTATCAATGTGCAACCAACTCATAAGCAACAAGTTATATATCTTGGTTTGAAGACTATATGATATTATCGTCTCACAATCACTTGTGATGAATTCCATGAAGTGATTCATATGAGCGTGGGTTTAATCCAATACTCAAATCTTATTTCAAAAGCACTCATGAATGTTGCAGCAAGCTTTTGCTATGTCTAACACCTTAGATAATCTACAAACCAATTCATGACAGTCTAACCTCATAACTTACTTCCAAAGTATGATTGACTGTGGATAATTCGAATAATCTTATTATTAGGAAGTAAAACATGCAAATATGAAACACAAAATAAACAATTGACAAAGGATAGTAAACTTTACTCATAAATAAAACTCTTATTACTTAATCATAAAATGTCAATTACATTTATTTATTACAAGTTTCTAACTATCTATCTAATCACTAAAACTAATATCGTCCCTCAGGCCAATGCTCCTAGCATGCTGAAAATGCTTAGCCCTACTCAATCCCTTCGTAAGGGGATCTGTTGGGTTCTCTTCTGACGATACCCTCTTCACTACGAGGAGCCCTTCTTGTACCTGATGTCTTATGAAGTGATATTTTCTGTCGATGTGCCTGGATCTGCCATGATCCCTTGGTTCCTTGGTTAAGGCGACCGCACCCTAATTATCACAGAAAATATCCATAGGCTCCTTTATAGTTGGTACAACTCCAAGGTCTCCACTGAACTTCTTTAGCCATATTGCCTCCTTCGACGCTTCGCTTGCTGCTATGTACTCTGATTCGCACGTTGAATCAGCTACAATCTCCAGCTTGGAACTTTTCCATGTTACTGCTCCTCCATTCAGGGTAAATACCCCGCCCAAATGAGAGCGGAAATTATCTTTGTCGGTCTGAAAGTTGGCGTCACTATACCCTGTCACTATCAAGTCATCACTCCCACCGAGGGTAAGGACCCAGTCCTTAGTCCTTCGTAGGTACTTAAGAATGTTCTTTACTACTGAGCTTTACCAAGATTCCTTTGATATCGACTGACCATGCTCAATGCCACATCAGGGCGAGTACATGCCATAGCATACATGATCGAGCCAACGGCGGAAGCATATGGCACTTGACTCATCTCTGCTATCTCGGCATCGGTACTCGGACTCTGAGTCTTACTCAGTTTGGTATTGCTCTGGATAGGCAATTCTCCTTTCTTGGAATTCTCCATGTTGAAACGTTTCAACATCTTGTCCAAGTAGGTACTTTGACTAAGTCCTATCAGTATTTTAGTCCTATTTCTCAAAATCCTTATCCCCAGAATGTAAGCAGCTTCTCTGAGGTCCTTCATAGGGAAACACTTTCCAAGCCAGGATTTAACTTCCTGCAAGGTTGGAATGTCGTTTCCTATGAGTAGTATGTCATCCACATACAACACCAGAAAGCTAACTATACTCCCACTATCTTTGACATATACACAGGACTCATCCTCGCTTCTCGAAAAACCAAACTCTTGGACTTTTTCATCGAAACAAGGATTCCATCTGCGAGATTCCTTCTTTAATCCATAAATGGATTTCTCAAGCTTACACACTCTATTAGGGTACTTTTCATCTACAAAACCCTCTGGCTGACTCATGTAAACATCCTCAGCCAACTTCCCATTAAGGAAAGCAGTTTTGACATCCATCTGCCATATTTCATAATGATGAAACGCAGCTATGGCTAGCATAACCCTTATAGACTTGATCTTGGCTACTGGTGAGATGGTCTCGTCATAGTCAACTCCAGGAGTTTCAGTAATGCCCTTCGCAACCAATCGTGCTTTATATGTGTGCACTTTCCATCCATGTCGGTCTTTTTCTTAAAGATCCACTTGCACCCGACCGTCTTACGACCTGGTACATTGTCAACCAAGTTCCAAACGTGATTGCCATACATGGACTGAATCTCGCTGTGCATCGCCTCTTTCCACTTTGCAGACTCTTGGCCCGCCATGGCTTCCTTGTAGTTGTTAGGTTCATCCAAATTTACCAGTATACTATTACTGATAAACGTATCACCTTCAGTTGTTATATGGAAACCATACAACACAGGTGGAACACTAACTCTAATGGAACGTTTTAGAGGTAAGGACTCGTCAACCGGTTCAACAAGAGTTTCATCCTCAGGTTGAGCGCAAGTGTTAGAGGTTCCTTCATCGCTTAACTCTTGAAGCTCTTCAAGGTTAATTTTCCTCCCACTATCCTCTTGCCATATGAGTTCTCTTTCATGAAAGACACCCCTTCGTGCTACGAAGACCACGTTATCACTAGGTCTATAAAACAAATTGAAGGGTTTTGAGCATCCTAAAACTCCTATGGTGTACATGCAACACTAGAAACCTTGGATCTATGTTTTACTATGAATACATGCAAATCTGTTTTTCCAAGGTTCATAACCTATCTAGCATGGCATGGGGAACTTTAAACATAAAAGCTAGATAAATTACACACCTTTCAATAGTGAGTTGATTCCTTGGAGTTTGAGAGCCAAGCACCAATAATGTGGATGCCTCAAATGGAAGTCACAAATCACCACAAACTTTGGAAAAACTATGAGAGTGTATGTTTGCTTATAGAAATCAGCCACCTTCTTACACACACTTAGTAGTGCCATTTCAAGCATCATAAGCTCCTTTATATAGTGTGGGGAATTAGGGTTACATCCATGTAAACCCTAATACCCATGACTCTTCCTTTCCAAGGATCCATGGGTTAAAAGCTCCATGGACTATCCATGGACTCCCATGCATGCCAAGCCCATTCCAAATGAGTATTAGCCCACACTTATATAAATACAAGAGCCCATATTTAATTAGTCATCTTTTTGATCACCAAATTAATTCTAAATTAATTTATGATCAAATACTAATTAAATAATATGATTTCATATTAATATATTATAACTTATAATATATTAATCAATCATAAACATACAATTCTCAAAAGTTTAACCATACAATAGTTCGGGTGAAGTGCAACCCAAATGGACCATGTCGGGTCGGGTCAAGTATATACCAAATAAAGTTATGGACTTAGACACCTTATCCAACAGTCTCCCACTTGGATAAGTCTAATAACTATATTTGCCTATATTACTTCAGGAACCAACCGACAATTGTAGCTCTTAAAACTCTGTTGAACTATGAAGCGCTATTTTAGATAAGTGATCATATAATCCTCTGTTTTCAAGATATCAGCCGGACAAATACATGGAACAACGTCGTACTTATTGTCCAACAGTTTGTTTCCCGATTTCCGATTTGTTTGACATAGAACTAAATTGAACACATCAATTAGGTTCTGACCGGGCCCGGTACATAGGTCAAAACAAAATCATCGAGGGGCCCAGATATCGCTTCTAATCCTCCAAGGACTAGAAGGAACAGATAAACTTCGACTCATATACTTGTTCTACTACTTGTTGAATTATACACAAAGGCACGTTTTATAACATCAAGTTACTGATGCATTTTCGTGCAATCAATGCACAACCAACTCATAGGCAACAACCCATATCTCTATGTTTGAAGACTTATATGATATTACCGTCTCACGATCACTCGAGATAAATTCCATGAAGCGATGCAAGTAAGCGTGGGTTTATTCCAATACTCAGAACTTATGAGCACTCATGAATGTTGTAGCAACGTTTGTTATGGCTAAACACCTTTAGTCATCTACAAGCCCAATTCATGACAGTCTTAATTCATACCTACTTCCGACGTATGACCGACTGTGGAAGTTTGAATAAAGTAATTTATTCTGGAAGTCAAAACATGCAAAGCTGAAACAATAGTAAATAATTGACAAAAGACAGTAACACCTTACTCATAAATAAACACACCTTTTATTCATCATCAAATGTCGATTACATTTTACAAGTTTCAGAAATAGCTATCTAATCTATAAAACTAATATCATCCTTCAGCCCGATGCGCCTCGCATGCTGTAAATGCCTAACCCTCGTCAGTCCCTTCGTGAGGGGATCTACAGGATTATCTTCTGATGATACCCTCTTTGCCACGAGGAGTCCTTCTTCTATCTTATGTCTTATGAAGTGATATTTTCTGTCAATATGTCTGGATCTGCCATGATCTCTCGGTTCCTTGGCTAAGGCAACCACACTATTGCTGTCACAGAAAATCTCCATAGGCTCCTTAATAGTTGGTACAACTCCAAGGTCTCCAATGAAGTTCTTCAGCCATATCGTCTCCTTTTTCGCTTCACTCACTGCTATGTACTCTGATTCACAGGTCGAATCAGCTACCGTCTCCTGCTTGGAACTCTTCCAAGTAATTGCCCCTCCATTTAGACTAATGACCCAGCCCGACTGAGAGCGGAAGTTATCCCTATCAGTCTGAAAGCTAGCATCACTATACCCTACTACTCTCAAGTCATCACTCCCACCAAGGGTAAGGATCCAATCCTTAGTCCTCCGTAGGTACTTAAGAATATTCTTTACCGCAGTCCAGTGAGCCTTGCCAGGGTTCCCTTGATATCTGCTGACCATGCTCAAAGCGAAGGCCACATCAGGGCGGGTACAAGACATATCATACATGATCGAGCCAATAACGGAAGCATATGGTAATCGACTCATCTCAGCTATCTCAGCCTCTGTACTCGGGCTCTGAGCCTTGCTCAGTTTGACATTGCTTTGGATCGGTAATTCTCCTTTCTTGGAATTCTGCATGTTGAACCTTTTTAACACCTTATCCAAGTAGGTACTCTGACTAAGTCCAATTAGTCTTTTACTCCTGTCTCTTAATATCCTTATCCCTAGCATATAGGCAGCCTCTCCAAGGTCCTTCATAGCAAAACACTTCCCAAGCCAGGACTTCACCTCCTGCAAGGTTGGGTTGTCATTTCCTTTGAGCAGTATGTCATCCACATACAACACCAAGAAGCTAACTATACTCCCACTAGCTCTAACATATACACAGGACTCATCTTCACTTCTCGAGAAGCCAAACTCTTTGACTTTCTCATCGAAAAAAAGATTCCATTTGCGAGGTGCTTGTTTCAATCCATAAATGGATTTTTCAAGCTTACACACTCTATTAGGGTACTCTGTACTGACAAAACCCTCTGGCTGACTCATGTAAACATCCTCAGCCAACTTCCCATTAAGGAAAGCGGTTTTAACATCCATTTTCTATATTTCATAGTCATGAAATGCAGCAATGGCTAGCATAACCCAAATAGACTTAATCTTTGCTACTGGTGAAAAGGTCTCATCATAATCAACTCCCGGAGATTGAGAAAAGCCCTTTGCAACCAGTCGTGCCTTATAAGTGTGTACATTACCATCCATGTCGGTCTTCTTCTTGAAGATCCATTTGCACCTGACTGTCTTACGACCAGGTACATTGTCAACCAAGTTCCAAACTTGATTGTCATACATGGACTGTATCTCGCTGTCCATAGCCTCTTTCCATTTAGCAGCCTCAGGGCCTGCCATAGCTTCCGTGTAGCTATTAGATCCATCCAGATTTACTAGTGTACTATCATTGATAAGTGTATCACCTTCCGCAGTAATATGGAAACCATAGTAATGCTCAGGTGCATTCCTAACTCTTGTGGAACGCCTCTAAGGTACAGATTCGTCAGTCGAATCAACAGGAGTTTCTTCCTCAGGTTGATTGCTATGGTTTGAGGTTCCTTCACCACTTGACTCTTGAATTTCTTCAAGGTTAATTTTCCTCCCACTATTTCCTTGGCTTATGAACTCTCTCTCTCGAAAGACTCCGCTCCTTGCTACAAAGACCACATTATCATTGGGTTTGTAGAAGAGGTAGCCAAAGGATTTCTGTGGGTAGCTGATGAAAATACACCTCTCACTTCAAGGTTTGAGCTTATCGTGAGTCTCGCGTCTCACAAAAGCCTCGCAACTCCAAATCTTTATGTGGTCCAAGTTGGGAACTTTCCCAGTCCACATCTCATGAGGTGTTTTGGCAACCTTCTTTGTAGGGACTAGATTAAGGATATGGGCGGCAGTCTCTGAGGTATACCCCCAAAAAGAGATTGGTAGCGAAGCTCGACTCATCATGGAATGAACCATGTCTAACAAGGTCCGATTACGCCTCTCAGCCACACCATTCAGCTGTGGTGTCCTGGGAGGTGTCAATTGTGAGACAATCTCACACTCCTTAAGATAGTCGAGGAACTCTGTACTAAGATACTCACCACCTCGATCGGATCGAAGCATCTTAATGTTCCTGCCCAATTGATTTTCTACTTCCTGTTTAAACTCTTTAAACCTTTCAAAAGTCTCTAACTTATGCTTGATTAAGTAGACATAACCATATCTACTATAATCATCAGTAAAAGTCAGATAATAGCGATTAGCATCCCTTGTGGCGGTTTTGAAGGGTGATTAAGTAGACATAACCATATCTAACTTATGTATAAGGTCCAACAAACCCTCACCCCTATCACAAGTACCGGTGAAGGGTGATTTTGTCATTTTCCCAAGCAAACAAGATTCACAACTATCATCTGACTTTAGGTCAAATGATTCCAGGACTCCATCCTTTTGGAGTTGGCCTATGCGTTTCTTGCTTACATATCCAAGACGACAATGCCACAATGATGCTTTATCCAAGCTAGTAGAGGAATCAATACACAACACATTATTTTCTAGGTTATCTACAACCGACACAGTTTCATACACACCATCACAAGGTAATGCTTTAAATAAAAGAACATTATTAAAGAAAGCATTAATACTACCACATTCATTATCAAATGAAAAGGTAAACCCTTGTTTGTACAAGCCATGAAAATAAATAATATTCCTTGCCATTTCAGACGAGTAAAAACCTTTATTAAAATCTAACTTTAACCCACTACTTAGCAACAAAGTATAAACTCCAATCTTGGTAACAGGTGAAGCCTTCCTATTCCCCATGATTAAGTTTATCTTCCCGTGCTCCACATCCTCACTTCTTCTTAGGCCCTACAAATCAGAACAGATGTGAATACCACAAACTGTATCAAGGACCCAAGAGTTAGAATATGGTGAGTTATTATACAATATAGTGTAAATACCTGCATGGGATGGTTTCACTTTCCCATCCTTGATATCCTGCAAGTACTTTGGGTAGTTTCGCTTCCATTGCCCCTTATTCTGGCAATAGAAGTAATCAGCATCCTTAGGGATGGCAGAAGGAGTAGCAGAGCCACCTTTGGTTCCACTTGATGAGGAGCCATCAAGAGACTTTCCCTTGGTACCCTTTGAAGGGTGCTTCCTCTTCTTCCATTTGCCTTGCCTGATAGCCAAAACAGGGGTTGCTGTAGAAGTAGGAGTAACAATCGACTTACCTTTAAGACCACTTTCGGCGGTCTTCAGAAGTCCTTGAAGCTTGCTGAGTGTAACTTCCTCCTTGTTCATGTGGTATGTTAAGCGAAATTGATCATAACACGAGGGTAGGGAGTGCAAAATGATATCAATTGCCAACTCCTCTGGGAAGTTCACATTCAATTTCACAAACGGTCCACATACCTTTGCATTTTCTGCATGTGGCCCGTGATGGGTTCACCATCCTTCATCCGGGTTGTTATCATGGAGCATATTATTTCATACCGCTCTTGACGAGCACTTTGATGGTACCTTTCCATCAAGTCCTGGTGCATCTCAAAAGGGTAATAGTCCTCATAGGACTTTTGGAGCTCGGCTGTCATTGTGGCCATAATGATGCATGCCACTTTGGTGGCATCTTTCTCACATGTCTTGTATTCAGTGATCTCCTCAGGAGTAGCAGTAGTCTCATCGAGTTCCTTAAGCTCTTTGTCGAGGACATATTCCTTGTCCTCATAACGAGTGACCCTCCTGATGTTCCGGATCCAATCCATAAAGTTGGAACCATTGAAGAAGGAGCCGGTAGGGTTAGAACCCGAAGCATTGTTGGAAGACATCTGAAAAGAAGAAAAACAAGTTTAGATTAGATATATAGAGTCCTTAATAAGACACCCAAATGTAATATTAAGGCTAGGACCCAACACAATATATTATAACTTAGAAGACGGAAGTCGTAATCTAAGTTATAACATATTTGAAGGTATGTGAATGACGATTCACCAATTTCCGCCATGAAAACGAAATAAATTATTAGGTTTTAATTGGTTTTGAAATTCCTACATTCTTTTGAGATTCATTGAACTTTTCAATGACATGTTTCAATCTCGATTGTGCCCTTCAAGTTTTGTGACTGGGATGCCGAGGATCACAAAACAAGGTGTGAATAACCATGCAAATTCACTTGGTATCCTTAATATTATCACCTAATCGGTGTGCCGGTTAACCACAAGCGCTCCAGCGATCTATGATAAACATTAAGTCACCCTTTGTTATCCTTACTAATCCAAGTTAGTGTGCCGGTTAACCACACACGCTCCACCAACGACTTGGTAAGGTACAAAGTGTGAATTTCATGGGTTAGCACCATTTTCACATTTTCCTAAAGTAACTAAGATTGGGAATTTATAAAAACATTTAGTTACTTTATAATAATCATTATACTTTTAATGAGAATTAAAGTCATTGTCCTACCCGTTCGGCTAACGACCCTCCACCAGTCAAGGAAGCGGTGGGTGAGAGTGGACACCTATTAAGCTGTCATTTTATAGGCAACAACCTTATACCCCCTTATAGACCGGCTTCGTGAATGAGGCCTACTAATGGTAAAACAACTTGATCTTATACATATATATAAATATTAACCATTAATCTTATAATAGTATAAGGGTCGATTTTAACTTTTAAAATCCTAAGGGTTGGAATTAAAGTGTGTGTGTCTTTACAAATTCCAAAACTTGAGGGCAAGTTTTGAAACTATTCAAAACTTTTCATTTCATAACTTATGAGTTAATGGTTCATAAAAGTGGAGACTCTTCATTTTTATGTAACTTATGTGTTTTAAATGTACATTAAAGAAAGTGACCTTTGGAAATCCATAACTTGAGGACAAATTATGGATTCCATTAAAACACATAATTGATCAAGAATTAATCATTAAACAATTTAGCAAGTAATTCCTATGATGTAACAATAACTCATAAGAACATGAATATCATATCAAAACTTCAAGAATCATATGAACACATATAAAACATGGAATTTTGATATTAGCCATTGTAAATGAATTAGCATAACCATTACACCATCTAAAACAAGTTTTAAAACACCAAAACAGTTTAGGGTAATGTTTCTAGTCCATTTCCAGCAGCAAAAGTCGAAAAACTACAGTCAGAGCCTCCTACTCGTCGAGTGCAGGAACCTACTCGACGAGTAGGATGAATTTTCAATTGGACTCGTCGAGTCGCCCCATGGAATCGGCGAGTCCACTGCCCAGACAACTCAATTTTTCGATATTTCAACAGTTTGCATCAAGTATTCAAGAAAACAATCCTAGTCTCTGATACCACTGAAGGGTTTTGAGCATCCTAAAACTCCTATGGTGTACATGCAACACTAGAAACCTTGGATCTATGTTTTACTATGAATACATGCAAATCTGTTTTTCCAAGGTTCATAACCTATCTAGCATGGCATGGGGAACTTTAAACATAAAAGCTAGATGAATTACACACCTTTCAATAGTGAGTTGATTCCTTGGAGTTTGAGAGCCAAGCACCAATAATGTGGATGCCTCAAATGGAAGTCACAAATCACCACAAACTTTGGAAAAACTATGAGAGTGTATGTTTGCTTATAGAAATCAGCCACCTTCTTACACACACTTAGTAGTGCCATTTCAAGCATCATAAGCTCCTTTATATAGTGTGGGGAATTAGGGTTACATCCATGTAAACCCTAATACCCATGACTCTTCCTTTCCAAGGATCCATGGGTTAAAAGCTCCATGGACTATCCATGGACTCCCATGCATGCCAAGCCCATTCCAAATGAGTATTAGCCCACACTTATATAAATACAAGAGCCCATATTTAATTAGTCATCTTTTTGATCACCAAATTAATTCTAAATTAATTTATGATCAAATACTAATTAAATGATATGATTTCATATTAATATATTATAACTTATAATATATTAATAAATCATAAACATACAATTCTCAAAGGTTTAACCATACAATAGTTCGGGTGAAGTGCAACCCAAATGGACCATGCCGGGTCGGGTCAAGTATATACCAAATAAAGTTATGGACTTAGACACCTTATCCAATATAAATAACCAAAGGATTTATGTGGATAGCCGATGAAAATACAACGCTCACTACGAGGTTCAAGTTTTTCGTGAGTCTCTCGTCTTACGAAAGCCTCACAACCCCAAACCTTGATATGTGCTAACGAGGGAACCTTCCCTGTCCACATATCGTGAGGTGTTTTGGCAACCTTCTTAGTTGGGACTAGATTAAGGATATGAGCGGCAGTTTATAAGGCATACCCCAGAATGAGATATGTAACGAAGCTCGACTCATCATGAAACGAACCATGTCCAACAAGGTTCGATTGTGCCTCTCAGCTACACCATTAAGTTGTGGTGTCCTAGGTGGCATCAATTGTGAAACATTTCCACATTCCTTAAGATACTCGTGGAACTCGATACTAAGATACTCACCACCTCTATCAGATCTGAGCATCTTTATCTTCCTGCCCAATTGATTCTCTACTTCTTGCTTAAACTCTTTGAACTTTTCAAAAGTTTCTGACTTATGCTTGATTAAGTAGATATATCCATATCTGCTATAATCATCAGTAAAAGTCAGGTAGAAGCGATTCGCATCCCTTGTGTTGGATCTGAAGGGTCCACATACATCTGTATGTATGAGATCCAACAAACCCTAACCTCTTTCACCAGAACTAGTGAAAGGTGACTTCGTCATCTTTCCAAGCAAACAAGATTCGCACGTATCTTCTGACCTAAGGTCAAAAGACTCCAAGACTCCATCCTTTTGGAGTTGGGCCATGCGTTTCTTATTGACATGTCCAAGACGACAATGCCATAAGAATGCTTTGTCTAGACCATTAGACGAATCAATATGCAACACATCATTTCCTAAATTATCAACAACCATCACAATTTCATCTACACCATTACAAGGTAATGCTTCAAAATAAAGGGTACCATTATAGAAAGCATTAATAAAACCAATTTCATTATTAAACGAAAATCTAAAACCTTGTATGTACAAACCATGAAAGGAAATAATATTCCTCGTCATCTCTGGCGAGTAGCAACAATTATTCAAATCTAATCCTAACACATTACTAAGCACTAAAGAATAAACACCAATCTTGTTCACAGGCGACGATCTCCTATTTCCCATTATCAGGTTCATCTTCCCATGCTCCACATCCCTACTTCTTCTTTGACCCTGCAAATCAGAACAAATGTGAAAACCACATCCTGTATCAAGCACCCAAGAACTATCATGTGATGAGTTTATAGACAAAATATTGTAAATACCTGCGAAGGTGGGCTTTATCTTCCCATCCTTAATGTCCTGCAAGTATTTAGGGCAGCTTCATTTCCAATGCCCTACTTCATGACAATGGAAGCACTCTGCTTCCTTTGGATTGGATGAGGGAGTAGCAGAACCACATTTGTACCCACTTGAAGAGGATCCATCACGAGACTTTCCCTTGTGATTCTTTGAGGGAGTTTTCCTCTTCTTCGCTTTCCCATGTCCAATTGCCAGGACTGGGGCAGCAATAGCAGGAGTGGGTACAACAGACTTTCCATTTAAACTACTTTCAGCAGTTCTTAGTAGGTCTTGAAGCTTCCTTAGAGTGACTTCCTCCTTGTTCATATGATACGTCATCTTGAAATGATCATAACAAGGAGGAAAAGAGTGTAGGATAATGTCAATAGCCAACTCTTCATCAAAGCTGACATTCAACTTCAGCAAGCAGTCCACATACCTTTGCATCCTTTGCAAGTGGGCCATGATGGACTCTCCATCCTTCATTTTTGTTGTTATCATGGAGGCAACAATTTTGTACCTTTCTTGTCAAGCACTTTGATGGTACCTTTCCATCAAGTCTTGGTGCATCTCGTAAGGCTAGAAGTCCTCGTAGGACTTCTAAAGCTCAGAAGTCATAGTGGCTAGCATGATGCACGACACCTTTGTCGTGTCCTTCTCATGAGCCCTATACTGAGCCAATTGCTCAGGAGTAGCAGTTTCTTCATCAATCTCCTTCAGCTCTTTTTTGAGGACATATTCCTTTTCTTTGTATTGAATGACCATGAAAATGTTTCGAATCCAGTCATTGAAATTCGACCCATCGAAAATGAACCTCCCACATAAGTTCATGAGGGAGAAAGAGTCAGAAGAGTTTGAGTTTGAAGCGTTGTTTGAGGTAGACATCTTGTAGTGATGTTGATTATGATGGCATGTGCGGAATTAAGAATGATTTAGTAAATCATCAAGTAAAATCAAGAACATGAACACAAGAAGTAAATAATTATTTTAAGCTCTCATTAGTTTCATAGAAAGAGTACAAAGTGGGTTTTGCAAATATTCTCTCTCTAAACTAATCTCTCAAAATGTTCATTAGATAAAATGAGTGTCACTCACTTCCTTATAAAGGAAAGACAACTCATTATGCACAATCAAAGGAGTAAGCCCTCATGACATCCAAGAGTGACTTTGCACCCTTACATTCTCCCCCTCAAAGTTAGGATTGGATGTCCATCTTCAATCTCCAACGAGCACGCGCAATCATGACCAAACTCCCCCTCGAAGTAAACATCGGTCTTCAAATCCGCAAATGAAAGATCCGCTTCGAATACCCATCATTCTCCCCCTTTTTATAATCATAAATTGATTATAAAACCCATTAAGGGTGAGAAGCGCTCTAGGAATGAACTTTACAAAACTCCCCCTTGATGTGTGCCAAAAATGAAACACCAAAAATCTTGCACGGAAAAAAAATCACGAAAAAGCCACAAAAAATTTCCAATTTATGAAATTTTTTTACTTTTTGGGTGAAAGTTGCAAGATTTTTCAAAAACCGGGTAGAAATTGTCACTTTCTGAAACTTGCAGGGACCCATTGCGCCAAAAACAGCCAAATATGCGAAACTCTATCCCATTTGCGAAACTGGGCATAAAGCGTAAATTCGCACAAACTGCAGGGACCAGAAATGATCATTCTTCAATTTCTCAGCAAAAACAGTCCTTTGTTGAAATTGGATATTTGTTTCCAAATTGTCGAAATTATAGGGACTGCTTACGAAACTATTCCATTTGTCTTCAAAACTAACGAAGACTAGTGTCCAAACTGTCGAAAATTTGTAAATTGTGTCAAACTTTCAAAACATTAAGGGCTATTTTCGAAACTTCTTCACAAATCATCAAACTATCGAAATAATACACCAACTGTCGAAATTGGATGAAAGATGCCATTTTGTTAAAAGTGCAGGGACCATTTTCGTAAGTTTCATGTTTTCTTCTTCCCCATCGTTAGTTTTAATCATCAGCACCCTTCGTTAGATTCAAAGCAACCCTTCGTTAGAAATCATCAGCACCCTTCGTTAGATTCAAACATAGCACCAAATCAACGAAAAAATTTTCACACTGATTAACGAAATCGAAGGTAGTCGAAGCCTCTAAATCAACTCTGAATCATTCAATTCCTCACTGAATCAAAAATTCGTTCTTACAGTTCTTCCCAAACCAAAAACTTTGGAAATTTACCAACACCAAAACCTTCCTCAGTTTAACCCTTCATCACACACCAAAAACCAAATCGAGTTCAATTCCAAGCAGAGGGACCTTTCGCTTTTTCCAAATCTCCTTTGCAATGCTTTTTCGTTGGAGATTTAATCTGTTCTTCAATCGAAATCGACATCAAATCCAAGTCTTCCTTATCAGTAAAGAACCATCGATTAAAATCAACATTGACACACACTTTCGAAATCAGATACTCGAATCCATTTGTGCGTTCACTTTATCAATCATCAACCCAATATCAACATCAATTACAATCGATTCCAAAAACGTTCCAACCCCTGGAATCGCTTTTTCCTTCAAACCAAAACATCAACAGTAAACTTCCAAAATCGATTAACCCAGTCGATATTAAGCAATAAACCAACACCGACCCTTCGAAATCAAAATCCATTAGCCAAAAACAATCTTCTATTAACATCAAAATTGACATCGAATATCTTTGAAATCAAAATCAATCAACCATCAATTCCAAAGCAAATTCCGGATGGATGCACAAATCTAATGACGAACAGATGAAGTACATGTCAACTGCCCTTGGTCATCACTACAGAAACCCAAAATATGTAATCGTCCTTAAGACTAGCAAAATCGAAGTCGATTACCCAAAGCGAAACTCGATACATCCATACATCAAACGATCAGTTATCAGCCTTCGCCATCGACCTCTTGCTCCAACCCTTCGTTAACAAATCTTTCATCGACTCCTTGTTAACGAAGCATCAACAACCCATCGATATCAAAATCCAAAATCATCGACAACACAAACTCAATTGACATCAACACCAAAACAAATTCGACTTCTCAAACTCAAACAATATGAACCACGTTTCGATTCAGTCACAATCTCATAATCAAAAGTCAATTTTGACTTTTGATTGACTTTCGATTTCAATAGTCAACTCACAAATCAGATTGAATTGCCAACAAAACAAACTTGAAATATCAATTTCTGATGTCGATTTCTGATTTCTATTTTGATGTTCTAGTCGAAATCAATTTTAATCACCAAATATCAAGACTTGATCGATTCACAGCAATAGATTCACAGCGAGAGCTCCGATCTTGAAGAAAGTCAAGAATGTACAACACGTTTATGCGTATTGTGCAGAACGAGTGAGTTAAATGATTTATGTACTCAGTTAATAACGAAATATCATAAGAATTTTGGACTCAATTGTTTTGGACTTACTATCGAACATTGATTGGGCTCAAATGTGGTCATGAACAGTAACGAACAATGATATTAGTCACCAATCGGATTAAAAAAAATTTAGAATATGGTTTTGATTTTGTGATTTGATCTTAAAAATAATTAATTGGATCATCAAAGGGGTTTGAAATGGATTTGATCCAATGAGAAAAATCTATCAAAAATTGAAAAATGCAAAATACGAATCGAAATCATGGACGTTTTGGAATCCATTTGAGAATTTGAGTTACCTTTTTAATGAAACGAGATCCATTTGCAATGAATGAATCAAATTTGGAAGATCTTGGTTCTTTTGTTGGAACAAGAAAATCTCCAATTTGAACATTGTACCACCTACTATGCGAGATGTACAACTCGTTCTTCGTGTTCTTCATCAAACCAAGAACATCTTCAAAAGAACTACCAACACTTTTTGGGTTTTGACTTCAAATTCAATGCAACATTTGGAGATTGTTGCTTTGGAACCCAAATTTGCTTCACGGATTTCGATTTCACAACAACATTTGACGATTTTTGTGAATAAACCCGCTTGTTCTTCCTTTTAATCTTCTTCTTCTTTTTCTTTCTCATCTTTTTGCATCTTGAAGACTTGACTCCATGAACAAACCCACTTTCCACAACATGAACTTTGTGAGTTTGAATCAAATCTTTTGGAGTTTGATACTTGTGAATTTCTTGGATCACCGGATTTCGATAAGGAATCTTCCTTCAAACGAATCACAAGAACACAAAATATCATCGGTTTGAACTCCAATCGAGCAAAAAACTTTTTCATCTTGAGAATCAACTTGAACTCCTTTTTCTTGAACTTCAAGAACATCAAGAACATCAAGAACATCTTCAACAACCATAAGAGCACGAAGATCACTTGGATTTTCAACAAGAGAAATGTATCTTTTGTTATACAAATCTCTTTCTTCTCCTTCTTTTCGGTTATTGCTTGCAAATAACTTCATAATGAAAAGATCATACAAACATTCAATCTTCAAAAGTGGTTGAAATATCAATCTTCCATGATCATCCTTCAAACCTCCATAAGAAATCAAAGTTTCTTTTGAAATCAACCCACTTAACACCAATCCATAGAATTGATATTCGTTGACTTTGTATTTCAAATCTTTAACAATCACAACCCAAGAATCATACTCCAAACGCACCATGATAACAAAAACTTGAAGATTTCTAGAGAGAGAAAGTGATTTTGAATGGGTTTTCTAGAGAGAGAAAGTAAAAATCACTTGAATTCTAGTGAAGAAAATTGAATTATGAATAGAATCAAAGATGAATTCGATTTCTAGAATCCAAAAACTCTCTAAATCACGAAGATCAATAAGAACATGAAGAATCACCAAATCTAGAAAGCCATCAATGATCAATTCTTGATCCAATCAAGAACACCCGCTCTGATACCAATTGTAGTGGTGTTGATTATGATGGCATGTGCGGAATTAAGAATGATTTAGTGAATCATCAAGTAAAATCAAGAACATGAACACAAGAAGTAAATAATTCTTTTAAGCTCTCATTAGTTTCATAGAAAGAGTACAAAGTGGGTTTCGCAAATATTCTCTCTCTAAACTAATCTCTCAAAATGTTCATTAGATAAAATGAGTGTCACTCACTTCCTTATAAAGGAAAGACAACTCATTATGCACAATCAAAGGAGTAAGCCCTCATGACATCCAATAGTGACTTTGCACCCTTACACATCTGAAGAAGAAGAACAAGTTTTATTAGATAGAAATTCCTTAATATAACACCCAAATAAAATATTAAGGCTAGGACCCAAACACAATAATTCACAATTCAGAAAAGGGACGTCGTAATCTAATTGTAAATTATTTGAAGGGAGGTAAATGACGATTTACCAATTGCACCACAAAAAACAAAATTTGAAAGAATTAAGTTTTTATGAAATTCCTAGTTCTTTGAGATTCATCGAACCTTTTAATGGCATGTTTAATATCAATTATGCCCTTCAAGTTTGTGACTGGGATACCGAGGATCACAAACAAGGTGTGAATAACCATGCAAATATGTGTGGTACTCTCGATGTCATTTACCATCTAATCAACGTGTCGGGTAACCACACACACTCCATTGATCTATGATAATTCTCGAGCTACCCTTTGCCATCCTTGTTAGTCCAAATTAGTATGTCGGTTAACCACGCACGCTCCAAATTATATATAAGTATTAAGTTATTAATATTATAATAGTATAAGTGTTGAATTTTAAACTTTTAAAACTCTAGGGTTTAGAATTTAAATATTTCAAAATCAAAACTTTTTAATCAATTTTTAAATTCCAAACTTGAGGGCAAATTTTGAAACTTTTTCAAAAACTCTTAGATCAAATTTGAAAACAATTAAATTAATCATATAATTTATCTTTATCACAAAATTTGACCAAATCTAACTTCATATGGCAAGATAATTCAAATCTAATTCTACAAATAATTAATTTATCACATAATCAAGTAATTATCTTAAAATTTGACAATTATCTTTCAATTGGATGAGGATAATCACTACCTTATCAAAAAAATCGAATTTTATCAGTCAAAATTGTTTATGGTAATAATCCTAATCCAATTCTGGTCAAAATCACGAAAAATCTGCTAACAAACGAGCCAACTCGTCGAGTCAAGCAATGGACTCGTCGAGTTCATCAGGCAGAATACACATTTTGATTTGCTTTAGCTTTGAACAGTTAACCAATGCATCAATATAACAGAAAACACCCTAAGATCTGATACCACTAATGGGTTTTGAGCACTATAACATTCCTATGGTGCACATACAACCCTAATGCTTTGGATCTAGGTTTTCGATTCAGTATTGATGTTATGATCATATCCCAGTATATCAAAACATTATATAATAGTTGTTGTCATAATGTTCCAATATCCAAATACTTAATCTAAATTATAAATCCCATTTCTAGAACAATAAAGTCTTACGACTTAAGTGTGACCATTCATACTTAGCTTAAAAGAAGGACTTTATTAATGGGTTCGACTAAACTTAATTTGTGTGAATTTTGCGAATACTATCATCTCCATATTTGACTTTAATTTTGGTACCAATATCTTGGAGTATATGATTGGTTTTTCTTTTGTGACATAGATTCTCTTAGCTCAATTAAGTATACTCTCGAAGTCACAAAGATTTCTATGTGATCCTTGAATGGCAGAGATCAACATAGTTTTTCAATGAACTCATTCATCCAATCATATTAGATTTCAACTTATAAAATAGTGTATTCTTATTTTGTAGTATGTATTGTGTCTTTTTGTTTTGGTTGGACCTCATTCCAGCAAAACTTACTCTTCATCCCATAATGAAGTCATAATCCAATTATAATTCATAATTATATATATATATATATATATATATATATATATACACACACACACACACACACACATATATGTTTAGAAATCAGAATCTTATGTAGCTCTTTACATGAAGATTTTATTCCAAACTAATTGTCTTATATACATTCTCTTAGTTCTTTCTGAAGTACTCTTAGAATGTTCCTATAGTAATCTGGTGACTTAACCATGTATTCAATTGGTATAATATGATATGCTCATAGCATGATAATATACGCGGTCTTATGCATAATATGGTGTAAATGATGGATTCATTCGCCAAGAAAATTGAATATAATCATTTCAGCTAGTTCAAGCCAATGAGCTAGGTCCTTTTGAGGCTAACTCAAAACTTAGTGCCCTACGGAAATACCGAGATTCCTCAAAGGGAATTTGGTATCAGGATCCCTTTCAAGATATTTTCCACATATGTGTAAAGATTCAAAACTTTTAACATTCATTTTATCTATCTCTATAGAGTTTACATTCCAAGAATGTATCTTGTCCTTCCTAAGTATTTTATTTTAGAAACACATTCCGAGTCTAGGTGAAAAGGAATTGCATAGTCAAAATGTAATTTCTCATGATTCAGTATGTCTCACTCATACAATATTAGGAATATCACTATGCTCCCACTGGTTTTTAGTAAACACACATGTTCTATTCATTTTGATATAAAAGCATACCTTATGGTTTCATATTATAATGATGATTACAACATTGAGATGTTTGCTTTATATCCACAAGTTGATCTCAAGCTTTACACATTTAGTAAGGATAACATGGATTAAGAAAACCTATAGGCTAATCTATATAGATATCTTCTAGTAGATGTCTATTAAGAAAAGTGGTCTTTCTAACAAGTAACTAATATCCTTGTTGATCTAATCATAGCTACTTGTGAAATAGGTTTGATCGTAGTCAATGTCATGAGTATGAGAAAAATCCTTTTATAACAAGTCTTGCTTTAAATGTGTATAATTATCCATGTAATGCATTCTTTCTAGAAGAATCACTTACTCCTTCTAGCCTTGCTATAGAGAGATAGTTCAATCAAGACCATACTTGATTATCTTACATGGATTACATCTCATGTTCATGACTTTAAGCCATTAATCAGATTCGAGATCTGACATAACATCTTGGTATTTAATGGATTTGCTAGAAATCATCAATAAAAGGTCTTCATTGAGAGATTCCACATTTCTCAAGTCATAGATGATTCATACCACTAATTCGAACAATTTTTGTTTGTGAATAGCTATTATTCAGGTTTAACAATCCTTGTTAAATCTAGTGCAAATTTTAACTTCATCAGGTTATGGTTCTTGAGCTGTTTCAAGTTACATGTGTCTCCCACTTGCTTTGTCATTAGAAGCTTGCTCTCTACTAACTCAGCTATCAAGGGAATATGAGAACTTATTCTTGTTGGATTTACATATAAAAATCTAAGCCACATTTAGAGTATTATACAAATATGTATCTAGTAGATTTTTGGTTCAAAAAATTTAGTCCAAAATAGTCTTTAAATCCATAAAACATTTAATAAGATTGGGATGGAGCCTTTACATACAAAATCTTATGAAGAAAATGTTATATATACCAGTTAGTTTGTGTTTGTACACAAGGTACCATTGATAATGTTCTAGGTGTTATCCCAATGAGATCAAATGATGACATTTCTACCGATTAGAAAGTAAATCATACCAAGTAGGATTTAGTTCATCCTTTATTATCATTATCCCCTTAGATAGTTTTTACCGGCTTATATTTTAACTTTATATTTGAAAACTTAAACAAAAGTGTCACAATTATGCTTTACCATGTAAAATATAATTGAAACTATTTTAGTTATTGATAAAGTTGATTTGGTATCTTGTGCAAAATCTTAGATATTTATTAGAAAGGAAGTATACACCATAGTGTATAGTTCCTTAATAATTTATTTTCCTACTACTTAGTGAAAATATCATTAGGAATCTTTTATATATAATAAGATTTACATATGTCAAATAAACTACATTGTTTTCCTTCAAAGATCCCTTTCTTGAAGTTGGAATATATGAATGTCATTTATATAATAAAGATAACAATGTCAAAGATGAGTTTGAATTAAAACAAGTATAAGTAAAAAGTATTTTGCATATAGAACTTGCTATTTATAAAACATTGATATTTACTTAATAATTCTAATTAAGAGATCTAGTCTCATAAAAGAGTTTTGATCATTTCTGAATATGAAGGTGGTCGTTATGAAAAACGATTTAAGTAAATAGTCAATCATTCATAAATTAAACAGAGACATATATTTAGACAAGCTAAATCAAAACATACATTGTTCCAAAACAAATATTTTTTCATATTACAACTACATTGTGTTCCTAGCATAATTAATAAACTAAAATCCAAGAGTGTAGTTCCAACTTGATTATGCTCAACTGGTTACTCTTCTGTAAATATCTACAAGCCATTTACAAATATTAGATTTGTTGGGATTTAAGTACCATAACACTCCTATGGTGCACATACAACCCTAATGCTTTTGGATCTAAGTTTTCTCTAATTATACATGCAATATTCTTTTTCCAAAGCATGAGGCCTAACTAGCATGCAACCTTGATATATGAATCATAAAAACCTAGTTAGATAATTACCTCTTGTAGTAGCTTGTAGAACTTGGACTTATAAGAGCTTAGCACCTCAAGTGTGATGCCTCAGACAAGTCACAAACACCAAGAACAATTAGAGAGATATGAGAGAGGTGTAGGAGACACCAAAATCGACTAGCCACTTCTAGGAATACATGAGTGCCGGTTTTGGAGCTAAGGGAACACATTTATAGTGTAGAATTCCAAGAGTCACTTCTTAACCCTAATTCATACACTTAGGCTTTTAATCCAACAACACTTCATGGACTCTTATATGAACTTAGTCCATTACTAGTTAATCATGGATCATTAGCCCAAATTATATGTTTCACTGATTTACATAATCAACCCCTATTAATTTAATCAGTCTCTTTTGATCACTAAACTAATTCTAAACTAATTCTTGATCAATACCAATTATGTAATATGATTTCTCAATTAATATATTATTCTTATAATATATTAATAAATCACAAATAACCTATTTCTCAAATATCCATCCTATTAAATTGTTTTGGTGAAGGCAACCCGAAATGGACCATGCTACTATCGGGTCAAGTACATACCAATTATAGTTATGGGCTTACACACCTAATCCAACAGTCTCCCACTTGGATAAGTCTAATAACTATAATTGTATGCATGACTTCAAGATCCGATTAGCAATCGTAGCTCTTAAAAGCCGTTGTCGAACTCTGATGCGTCCATTAGATAAAGGATCATATATTCCTCCATTTTACAAGATATCGTATGAACTGAGACATGGATTATAATCATTTTCTCTATTCATGTGTTGTTTCCCGATTCCGATTTATGACGACTAACTAATTGAACAAATCAAATCAGTCCAAGCTTGGCCAAGCGCTTAGGGTGTCATCACTAAATTATCAGGGGGCCCACAGATATCGCTTTTATCCCACATTGGATAAAAGGAACGGATAAAATTTGACTCATATGTTTGCTCAATTTACTCATCAAATCATACACAACAATATGTTTTATAACACCAAGTTACTGGTGCGTTTACATATCATCAATGTACAACCGGTTTGTAAACTACAACTTATATGTCTTGGTTTCAAGAATATAAGATATTATCATCTCACAATCACTCGTGATAAAATCCATGAAGTAATTAAGTGAGCGCGGTTTTAATTCAATACTCAAATCTTATTACAGGAGTACTCATGAACACTGCATCAAACTTGTGCTATGTCTAAACACTTTAGACAGTCTACAGTCGGATTCATGACAGCCTTACCTCATTACTTACTTCCAAAAGTATGATTGACTGTGGATGTGTGAATAACCTAGTTATTCGGGAAGTAAAACATGCAAAGTGGAACACAAGAATAATCGAATCCAATATGGTCTCAAAACTTTTGAATATAAATAAAACTTTATTATTTAATCACCATATGGATTACACATTATTCATTGTATAATGTTTCGACTAATCAACTTTATACTTGAATTAAAACAATAGTTTCCCATGCTCCAAGCATGCACACTATGTTTACTTATGGTCCTTTCTTTGTGAAATAGATTAATTGAAAACATTTCCAATGTCGCTCATTTCACAATTCCAAATCGTAAGTGTAAGAATATGAAATTCTTGCCACTACTAGAATCTGTTGGATTCTAAACTATCATGTAATGATCCTTTTGTAATGTCAATGCACCAAAGTCACAAAGACTTGGACAATGATATTACAAAGTACTCCACTAGATATCGTTACAAGACAATTCCACAGACACGAAGTCTCACATTCAAAGTACATTCCTTTGAACATCCTTCTTGCATGAAAGTTTCTAACTTACACATAGATTCTTAATATCCAACTCCCAATATGGAAACATTTCCATATTTTCCAAATGACAATCCATTCTTAATAGAGTCCTATCTAATCATAATTATGTCAATATGGTCCATCCATTACTATACTTCCAACTGTCCATAAGCAACCAATCTTTGGCAAACCTTGGATTGTCCTTGACAGTTGTTTAACAGCTTTAGTAACTACCGTTCTAGTCCCTTTTCCCTCTTAATGCCCTGGGCATTTGGAAAATTAGAACAAGTAAATATTATATCATATGTCTTACATAAAGACATGATACTTTACCAGTCTCTTGCTATAACATTCCCATATGTAGAATTTCCTTATGTTGAATCATTTCATCATAACATTCATATATGTTCATGACTAAATTCTATTAAAATCTAAATCTAAGATTTTAGATTTGAAATGAAGTATGAGTTCCTCTCCCTTAATTATAGCAAAACAACTTTTCAAACTCTGCAACTTTGCGAATTTATACTTTGTTTTCTATAATTAGCATTGCTAACTCGCAAAACTTATCGTACTAATTGTGCTCCCACTAGCATAATAATTACATTTTTACTAGCATAACACTTATGCTCCCACTAGCTTTGACATATATCCAAAAATCAGTTGGACTTATAGAAATCAATATGTATTGACTTTCTTACCAAAGGTCAGATTTCTGATACGAGATGCTTCGATAAGCCTTTACCTAAGCTCGTACACTTTTTATTAGAAAGCTCATATGTGTGTTTAAACTATTTCAGAACTTAGAACAATAAGTTCTGAATGTCCAAACTATTTGCCATTTCTCACAATTCGAACTATGAAGAGGGATGCCGTAATCATAATCGAATTTTAGAATGCAATTAACACATCTGCTATCTCCTTAAAATCTACTTAGTGAAAGTGTTTCGTCACAATCATTTTCATGAATTTGAGAGAAACCTTATGTCACATAGATTTTATGGTGTATGTGTTCCTATCCATGTGAATCTTTCATTCCCAACCATTATCATAAGACAAGGTCTATGACAAATTCAAACTCATATGGACTGAACTTGTTCAATCTTAATTCCTTGCCATTTAGTAGCCAAAGAGCCTACCATTGTTTACAGGTTGCTCAGCAACTCACCCTTACTGATCAATGAACTTTCACTGATCAAGATGCTTTGCCTTATGCAAACAGATGAGAACTCATAGAACTCACATGCATAGTCAACCTTAACTGGAATGGGCACAAACACAATAATATGTCAACACGATAGGTTATAAACCTCAAGTCGTGTGCTAGTGATAAACAATAGGTTTATTCTTGATTAGTTCTTGAAACTATTCAGGACTATTAAGACTCCCACTGTCCTCTTGACATATAAGATTCTCTTGTCAAGAAACATTCCTTGACAAACAAATATTCAAGAGTTAGTGTGAGATCCTATCAAGACAACACTTCATGTAATTGGTCTTAGTTGATCTTTGTTTTATCTAAAACATAACAACTACCAATTTCAGATGTGCAAGAATAAGAAACATTTTTACTCCACATTTCATGAGGCATTATAAACCTACTTAAGATGTGTCACCCAATGTACAAACTTGGAGTATGACTCTAAGACTTGATATTGGAACGAAGTATGATTCATCTATTTGATTTAACCATTTCAACAATTCACGATTCCTCTTCTTAGCCATATAAATGCACCAAGGGGTCCTTAGAGGATCAATTGTGACATGGTTCCATAACCAATAGGATGATAATAAAACATGATACTAAAGTACTCTCCTTTCCTTTCAGATTGGAGAAAATTTTATATTTCTGCCTAATTGATTCTTATTATTCATTCTGCTATACATTGAAACATTTCAAGGTATTAGAATTATACTTAAACTTGTAAGCATAACCATATTTACTTAACCATTAGTAAATCATGGCGAAAAGCCTTTATCCTCCTTTGTGGTGGACCTGACCAGTACACATCAATGTGTACTAGATCCTTTAGTCCTTCACTTGACTCACATACATATGCGAACAAGGAATTAGTCTTAATTTTCCCAAGTCCAAAATTTTCATACATCACATGATTCAAATCATATGATTCCAAGTTTCTGTCCAATTGAAACTTGGGCGATGAAAATCTTTCCTTACTTAGAAAATTATGACACTACCACAAATGATACAACTAAGAATCAAACATTTTTCAACATTGCTATTAATGGAAACACATATAAACAACAATTTTCACAAATGCCATTGCAAGGAAACATAAAATAAGATAAAATCAAAATTTCTTTATTTATTAAAAACTGCGGAAAAACTTGTCCTTACAATTCAATTACAAATGAAACCATGTTGTTATCTATTCCTAAGCAATCTATCATAACTCTTAAGTAGCAGCTCAAAAATTCGATCATTGAACCATGCGATCGAAATCCATCTCTTCGCAATCAGAATCAGCTCATTCTACATTTAAGCTTCCTTTCTCTTCTTTGATCCTACAAAACATCAAAATGCAATCTTATCACATCATGTATTACGAATCTATAATTAGGAACTTAATAGAGTTAGATTGTGAACTTACCTGAAGTATAACCATACAATTTGATTTTACCATCTCTTAGATCTGTCAGGTAGTCAGGGCAACTTCGCAACCAATGCCCCTTCTCTTGGCAATAGAAACAAACAGACTCTCTCGGAATGGTACACGAGACAATCACAGACTTAGCCTTTCTCTTTACTATTTGGTCAAACGGTTTGACATTGGCCAATCCCTTTCCATTGGAAAGAGAAAACTTTTCTGGACTTCCAATGCAGCAATTGTCAATGTCCATGGAAGTTTGGGAAGTAGATCTTCCAATCAAATTTGCTTTACCAGTGCGCCAAATCATTTATGATTCAGCAGCAATTAGCAAATAGGTAAGATCGATAAGGGTGACGTCGTGGTCTGTCATATAGTAGTCTTTAACAAACACAATGTATGACTTAGGAAGTGAATGAAGAACCAAGTCAACAACTAGCTTCCTTGGGAACACGATACTCAACATTCCCAACCCGTCAATATGCAGCTTTATGTCCAAGACATGAGCACATACAGACTATCCATCTTCATGTTTGCTTGCCAATAGGGCTTGAGTGATCTTGAAATTTTCAAGTCAACGAACATGTGGGTCAGGAAGAATAATTGGAGGAGGTGGAGGAAGTGAAGAATGATTTCCATTTTCATGATCGAAGCGTGGAACATCATCTTCGTGGGGGAAGCTATTTTCAAAAGATTTGGGAAGACCATAGTTGTCAGAATTAGACATCTACAAGGGAGAAATTCAAGTTAATTGATTTAAGTCCTTAATATAACACCAAAATGAAATATTAAGGCTAGGACCCAACACAATATTCTGCAACTCGGAAGAGGGATGTCGTAATCCAATTGCAAAATATTTGAAGGTAGGTAAATGATGATTTACCAATTTCCACCATGAAAAACGAAAATGAATATTAGGTTTTAAATGAATTGAAATTCCTAGATTTTTTGAGATTCATTGAACTTTTCAATGGCATGTTTAATCTCGATTATGCCCTTCAAGTTTGTGACTGGGATACCGAGGATCACAAACAAGGTGTGAATAATCATGCAAATTAGCTTGGTACTCTCGATGTCATTAATCACCTAATCAATTTGTCGGTTAACCACACACGCTCCATTGATCAATGATAATTTACGAGAAACCCATTGCCATCCTTCATTAGTCCACATTAGTGTGTCGGTTAACCACACACGCTCCACTAACTGACCAATAAGGTGCAATAATTTAATGGGTTAGCATCAAATTCACATTTTTCCTAAAGTAACTAAGATTGGGAATTTATAAAGTGTTTAGTCACTTTGTATTTCATTTTACTTTTAATGAGGATTTAAGTGTCCTATCAAACCCGTTCGGCTAACGACCCTCCACTGGTCAAGGGTACGGTGGGTAAAAGTGGATACCCAATGGCAGTCATTTTACAGGCCGCTTCCTTAAATACCCCTTATAGACCAGCTTCGTGAATGAGGCCTACTAATGGTAAGACTGACTTTTTACTTATACATATATAATATATTAAACTTCTAATTTTATATAGTATAAGGGTGTATTTTACACTTTTAAAATACTAGGTGGTTTAATCTATTAATAAATTAAACTTTTAATTTAATTAACTTTAAGCCATATGATTATGGATTTATTTACTTTCTCTTTTAATTAAACATTTAATCAATTTAATAAAGTCCATAAGAGTGTAATTTGAACTATTCAAAGGAAACATCAAGGTTTTAAATACAAAATTCAAAATTAAAACTATTTAATTATTTTTTTAAGTTACGAACCCAAGAGTTGCACATTTTCAAATTACTAGGTTTTTTTTTATAATTCAATGTTTCATAAATGAGACTTTTCAATTTCCATAACTTGAGGGCAAGTTTTGTAACTCTTGAAAACCTTTTGAATTCCAAACTTGATGACAAGTTTGGTAACTCCTTAAAAAAAACTTTTTGAGTTCCAAAACACAATGGCAAGTTTTGTAACTCTACAAAAACATTTGGATCAAATTTTAACCAATAAAATAACCATATTATCTTTTACCAATTTAACCTAACTACAATTCATGTAGCAAGATAAATCAAATAATACAAATAATTAGCTTTTCATATGACTTGTAATTATCTTAATATTTGAAATTTATCTTTTAATTGGATGAGATTGATCACTACCATATCAGAAAAAACATATTTTATGATATAAAACAGTTCATGGTAATGATCCTAATCCAATTCTGGCCAAAAAAAACCTGAAAATCTGCCAACAGACTGTCCAACTCGTCAAGTTCAAGCAATGAAGTCATCGAGTTCATCATGAACTCATCGAGTTCCATAGTTGACTCGTCGAGTTCACCCTGGCAGAAGGCAGATTTCCATTTTTTTTCAATTTGAACAATTAACCAATGCATCTATATAACAGAAAACACTCATGGCTCTGATACAACCCTAATGCTTTTGGATATAAGTTTTCTCTAATTATACATGCAATATTCTTTTTTCAAAGCATGAAGCCTGACTAGCATGCAACTTTGATTTATGAATCATAAAAAACTAGTTAGATAATTACCTCTTGTAGCAGCTTGTAGAACTTGGCCTTATAAGAGCTTAGCACCTCAAGTGTGATGCCTCAAACAAGTTACAAACACCAAGAACAATTAGAGAGATATGAGAGAGGTTTAGGAGACATCAAAATCGGCTAGCCACTTCTAGGAATATATGAGTGCCGATTTTGGAGCTAAGGGAACACATTTATAGTGTAGAATTCCAAGAGTCACTTCTTAACCCTAATTCATACACTTTCGCTTTTAATCCAACAACACTTCATGGACTCTTATATGAACTTATTCCATTACTAGTTAATCATGGATCATTAGCCCAAATTATATGTTTCACTGATTTACATAATCATCCCTTATTAATTTAATCAGTCTCTTTTGATCACTAAATTAATTCCAAACTAATTCTTGATCAATACCAATTAAATAATATGATTTCTCAATTAATATATTATTCTTATAATATATTAATAAATCACAAATAACCTCTTTCTCAAATATCCATCCTATCAAATTGTTTTGGTGAAGGCAACCCGAAATGGACCATGCTACCATCGGGTCAAGTACATACCAATTATAGTTATGGGCTTAGACACCTAATCCAAAAAGATTAACATTTAAGTACCAAGTTCCCAAGTGTTATATAAAAAGTATGATTTCTATCTACTCAATACTTGAAGTAGTAGTCTATTCCAGACTTTCTTTCCAGATAAGAGGAGCAGTTTCTCTTCTAGTGTCCAGTTCCTCTACAAAAGAAACAAGATCCATCTATATGGGCCTTATTGGATTTCTTAGGCTTAAAGGTGTTCAGTCCATCAAAGTCTAGGATCCATGTTGCAAAACAAATAAATGGTTAGGTATCCTTTATCCCATCCACTTGAATTGAACCCGGTAGATATCGATTATCAGTTATATCTTACTATATAATTCCTAGATTTATGAGATCGCTAATAACAAATCTAGTTAGGCATATTTGTGATGGGTTTTGAGCATTCTAACACTCCTAAGTGTACATGCAACCCTAGAAAACCTTGGATCTATGTTTGTCTAAAATACATGCAATATACTATTTCCAAGGTTCATAATCCTACCTAGTATACATGGGGAACTTTAAACATAAAAACTGGTTAGAATTACATACCTTGTAGTTGATTTGATTCCTTGAAAAACCTTGAGAGCCTAGCTCCCCAAGTATGATTCCTCAAATGTTTCACACAACACCAAATGCTCTTGGAATAAACTGTGAAAGAATTATATAACACTTGAAATCGGCCTTGCCCTCTTGTCTCACTAGTGTAGCCGATTTTGGTTGCTATAAGTATGCTTATATAGTATGTTGCATTAGGGTTACACCATGTAAACCCTAATGTAACATGGCTCTTCATTTCCATGACCCATGGGTTTGTAACTCCCATGGAGCATCCTATGGACCTTAGCCCAACTTAATAATCCATGGAGCATCTAGCCCACTATACAAGTATGGATGATTTACACAATCAACCCACATATTTAATTAGTCTCCTTTTGATCACTTAATTAATTCTAGATTAATTCTTGATCAATACTAATTAAATAATATTATTAATATATTAGAACTTATAATATATTAATAAACCACAAGTGTTATTTCTATCATTTAGTCTATCCAAATGCATGATGCCATGCAACCCAAATGGACCATGCCGGGTCGGGTCAAGTACATACCAGAAATAGTTATGGACTTAGACACCTTATCTAATAGTCTCCCACTTGGATAAGTCTAATAACTATAACTGCAAGTATGACTTCAGGAACCGATCAGCAATCGTAGCTCTTTTCAAGGTCTCTTGGAACTGAGAAGATGATGTTACGCCATTTAAGATAAGTGATCATATAATCCTCTGTTCTAGATATCAGTAGGACAAATACATGGAACAATGTCTTGCTTATTGTCTAGCAGTTTGTTTCCCGATTTCCGATTTGTTTGACATAGAACTTAATTGAACACATCAATTTATTTCTGACCGGGCCCGGTACATAGGTCAAAACAAAATCATCGAGGGGCCCAGATATCACTTCTAATCCAAGAAGGAACAGATAAACTTCGACTCATATACTTGTTCTACTACTTGTTAAATAACACACAAAGGCACATTTTATAACATCGAGTTACCAATGCGTTTTTGCACGATCAATGCATAACCAACTCATAGACAACAAGTCATATCTCTAGGTTTGAAGACTTATATGATATTACCGTCTCGTGATCACTTGAGATAGATTCCATGAAGTGATACCAGCGAGCGTGGGTTGAATCCAATACTCAGAACTTATGAGCACTCATGAGTGTTGAGGCCATGTCCAACATCTTAGACCTCTACAACCAACTCATGACAGTCTTAATTCATATCTACTTCCAGCATATGACCGACTGTGGATAATTTGAATAATATGTAAAACATAACATAAATATTCTGGAAGTCAAAACATGCAAAAGAAATAATAGTAAACGATTGACAAAAGATAGCAACACTTTTTTCATAAATAAACACAACTTTTATTCATCATCAAATGTCAATTACACTTTACAAATTTCAAAGATATCTAACTACAAAAACTAATATCATCCTTCAGCCATATGCGCCTTGCATGCTGGAGATGCTTAGCCCTACTCAGTCCCTTCGTGAGGGTATCTGCTGGGTTCTCATCTGATGATACCCTCTTTGCCACGAGGAGTCCTTCTTCTATTCGATGTCTGATGAAATGGTATTTTCTGTCAATGTGTGTGGATCTCCCGTGATCCCTTGGTTCCTTGGCTAAGGCAACTGCACTTTCACTATCACAGAAAATTTCCATAGGCTCCTTTATAGCTGGTACTACTCCAAGGTCTCCAATGAAGTTCTTCAGCCATATTGCCTCCTTTGCTGCCTCGCTTGCTGCTATATACTCTGATTCGCAAGTTGAATCGGCTACTGTCTCCTTCTTGGAACTTTTCCAAGTAATTGCTCCTTCGTTTAAGGTAAAGACCCAGTCCGACTGAGAGCGGAAATTATCCCTATCAGTCTAGAAGCTAGCATCACTATACCCTACAACTCTCAAGTCATCACTCCCACCAAGGGTAAGGACCCAGTCCTTAGTCCTCCGCAGGTACTTGAGAATGTTCTTTACCGCAGTCCAGTGAGCCTTGCCAGGGTTCCCCTGATATCTGCTGACCATGCTCAAGGCAAAGGCCACATCAGGACGAGTACAAGTCATATTATACATGATCGAGCCTACTACGGAAGCATAAGGTATTCGACTCATTTTTGCTATCTCAGCCTCTGTACTCGGGCTCTAAGTCTTACTCAATCTGGCGTTAATCTGGATGGGCAACTCTCCTTTCTTGGAATCCTGCATGCTGAACCTCTTCAACACCTTATCCAAGTAGGTAATCTGACTAAGTCCAATTAGTCTTTTACTCCGGTCTCTCAGAATCCTTATCCCTAGAATATAGGCAGCTTCTCCTAGGTCTTTCATAGCGAAACACTTCCCAAGCCAGGACTTCACTTCCTGCAAGGTTGGGATGTCATTTCCTATGAGTAGTATGTCATCCACATACAGTACCAAAAAGCTAACTATACTCCCACTAGCCTTGACATACCCACAAGATTCATCTTCACTCCTCGAAAAGCCAAACTCTTTGACTTTCTCATCAAAGCAAAGATTCCATCTGCGAGGTGCTTGCTTTAATCCATAAATGGATTTCTCAAGCTTACACACTATATTAGGGTTCTCTGTACTAACAAAACCCTCAGGCTGACTCATGTAAACATCCTCAGCCAACTTCCCATTAAGGAAAGCAGTTTTGACATCCATTTGCCATATTTCATAGTCATGAAATGCATCAATGGCTAACAATACCCTAATAGACTTAATCTTGGCTACTTGTGAAAAGGTCTCATCATAATCAACTCCTGGAGTTTGAGAAAAAGCCCTTTGCAACCAGTCGCGCCTTATAAGTGTGTACATTACCATCCATGGTGATCTTCTTTTTGAAGATCCATTTGCACCCAACTATCTTACGACCTGGTACATTGTCAACCAAGTTCCAAACTTGATTGTCACACATGGACTGTATCTCGCTGTCCATTGCCTCCTTCCATTTAGCAGACTCGGGGCCTGCCATGGCTTCCGCATAGTTGTTAGGTTCATCCAGACTTACCAGTGTCTCATTAATTATAAGTGTCTCACCTTCCACAGTAATATGGAAACCATAGTAGTGCTCAGGTGCATTCCTAACTCTCGTAGAACGCCTCAGAGGTACAGACTCGTCAATTGGATCAACAGGAGTTTCCTCCTCAAGTTAACTGCTAGGGTTTGAGGTTCCTTCACCACTTGACTCTTGAATTTCTTCAAGGTCAATTTGCCTCCCACTGTTTCCTTGGCTTATGAACTCTATCTCTCTCGAAAGACACCCCTCATTGCTACAAAGACCACATTCTCACTAGGTCTGTAGAAGAAGTAACCAAAGGATTTCTGTGGGTAGCCGATGAAAATACACTTGTCACTTTGAGGTTCGAGCTTATCGTGAGTCTCGCGTCTCACGAAAGCTTCGCAACCCCAAATCTTGATGTGGGCTAGATTAGGAACTTTTCCAGTCCAGATCTCGTGAGGTGTTTTGGCAACCTTCTTTGTAGGGACCAGATTAAAGATATGGGTAGCAGTCTCTAAGGCATACCCCCAGAATGAGATTGGTAGCGAAACTCGACTCATCATGGAATGAACCATGTCCAACAAGGTTCGATTACGCCTCTCAGCTACACCATTCAACTGTGGTGTCCTGGGAGGTATCAATTGTGAGACAACCCCACATTCCTTAAGATAGTCAAGGAACTCTGTACTAAGATACTCACCACCACGATCGGATAGAAGCATCTTAATGTTCCTGCCCAATTGATTCTCGACTTCCTGTTTAAACTCTTTAAACCTTTTGAAAGTCTCTGACTTATGCTTAATTAAGTAGACATATCCATATCTACTATAATCATCTGTAAAAGTCACATAATAATGATTAGCATCCCTTGTGGCAGTTTTGAAGGGTCCACATGTTGGATATAGTGTCTAAGTCCATAACTTTATTTGGTATGTACTTGACCCGACCCGGCATGGTCCATTTGGGTTGCATGGCATTGCAATACTTGGATAGACTAAATGAGAGAATAAGGCACTTATGATTATTAATATATTATAAGTTCTAATATATTAATAATAGTATTATTTAATTAGTATTGATCAAGTATTAATCTAGTATTAATTTGGTGATCAAAGTGAGACTAATTAAATATATAGGGTTGATTATGACAATCATCAATTCTTTTATGGTGGATTAATGATCCATGGTTTATGGGTTATGGATGTAACCATAAGGAGCTCCATGGATAGTCCATGGGAGTTACAAATCCATGGGTCATGGGAAATCAAGAGTCATGACAATTAAGGGCATTCATGTGTAAACCCTAATTGTGACAACACTATAAAAGGAACCCTATGGCTAGCAAAATGGAGCTAGTGGACATAGTGTTACTAGAGAGGGCATAACCATTTTTTGAGTGCTAGAAGTATTCTCTCAAGTTATTCCAAGTCTTGTGGTGTTGTGTGAAGCATTTGAGGCACAACATTTGGGGTGCTAGGCTCACAAAGTCTTGAAGGAATCCAAGCAACAACAAGGTATGTATTTCTACTAGTTTTTATGTTTTATGTAATCCCCATGCCATGCTAGTTAGGAAATAACCTTGAAAAAGAAATTTGCATGTATATAGAGAAAACATAGATTCAAGGTTATTAGGGTTGCATGTACACTTAGGAAGTGTTAGAATGCTCAAAACCCATCAGTGGTATCAGAGACTATGATTGTTTTCTGTATACTAGATGCAAAACTGCTTAAAAATCGAAAATTCTGCATTCTGACGACTGGACTCGCCGAGTCCATGGGGAGGACTCGCCGAGTCCATGAACAAATTCATTCTACTCGCCGAGTAGAATAGTGCACTCGGCGAGTAGGAGCGTGCTGGGCAGTTTTTTCGAGTTTTGTTGCTGGAAATGGATTAAGATCATTATCCCAATCTGTTTTGGACTTGTAAAATCTGTTTTTCAAAATGATAATGATTATGTTAACCCATTTTACATGACTTTTATCAATTTTCAAGTATTGTATATAGTTATATGATTTCTTGAAATTGCTTGACATGAATTTATGTTCTTATGAGTTTTTAGAAGATCATAGGAATTATGTGTAACCACCATGTGTGTTTAATTCATGATCTTAATGGCTATGATGGTGTCCATAACTTGTCCTCAAGTTATGGATAACCAAAAGTCACTTCTTTTAATTGTGATTAAAGAACTAAAGAGGTTTTCATAAAATGAAGAGTCTTCATTTTTATGAACCATTAAAACTCATAAGTTACAAATTGAAGAGACTTGGAATAGTTTCAATTCTTGCCCTCAAGTTTTGGAATTTGAAAAGTCTTACACTTTAATACTTTAATTCCAAATTAAACCTTAGATTTTTAAAAAGTTTAAAAATCAACACTTATACTATTATTATAATTTTATTATATAGATATGTATAAGAATATGTCATTCTTACCGTTAGTAGGCCTCATTCACGAAGCCGGTCTATAAGGGGGGTATAAGGTTGTTGCCTATAAAATGGTGACTTAATGGGTGTCCACTCTCACCCACCGCTTCCTTGATCGGTGGAGGGTCGTTAGCCGAACGGGTAGGATACGACTTTAAATACTTGTTAAAAGTATAATGAATTATAAAGTAACTATACATTATAAATTCCCAATCTTAGTTACTTTAGGAAAATGTGAAATTGGTGCTAGCCCATAAAATTACACTTTGTACCTTACCAAGTCGTTAGTGGAGCGTGTGTGGCTAACCGGCACACTAACATGGACTAGTAAGAGTGGCAAAGGGTAACTTGACTTTATTATAGATCGGTGGAGCGTGTGTGGTTAACCGGCACATCGATTAGGTAATATTGTTGAGGGTACCAAGTCAATTTTTATGGTTATTCACACCTTGTTTGTGATCCTCGGCATCCCAGTCACAAACTTGAGAGGGCACAATCGAGATTCAAACATGCCATTGAAAAGTTCAATGTATCTCAAAAGATCTAGGAGTTTCAAAACCAATAAAACCTAATAATAAAATATTTCGTTCTTATGGTGGAAATTGGTAAATCGTCATTTACGTACCTTCAAATATTTTATAGTATGGATTACGGCATCCCTCTTCCAACTATAAATAGTTTGTTGGATCCTAGCCTTAATATTTCATTTGGGTGAATTATTAAGGATTCCTAATCTAATGAAACTTGTCTTTCTTTCCTTTCAGATGTCTTCCAATAATGCTTCTGGCTCAAACCCAACAGGCTCCTTTTCCCTTATGAACTTGTATGGTAAGGTCATCTTTGATGGATCCAATTTCAATGAGTGGATCAGAAACATCAGAATGATTACCCGCTACGAGGACAAAGAATATGTCCTCGATAAGGAGCTTAAGGTTGTGAATGAAGCCACTGCTACTCCTGAAGAGTTTGCGGAGTTTGTTGCACATGAAAAGGATGCTACTAAAGTAGCATGCATCATGATGGCCACCATGACTCCTGAACTTCAGAAATCCTATGAAGATTTCTACCCCTATGAGATGCACCTGGATCTGATGGAAAGGTACCATCAGAGTGCGCGTCAGGAGAGGTATGAAATCATCTCCTCCATGATAACCGCAAGGATGAAGGATGGTGAACCCATCACCGGTCACTTGCAGAAGATGCAAAGGTTCGTTGACCGGTTGCTGAAGCTAAATGTTGACTTTCCTGAGGAAATGGCGATTGACATCATTCTCCATTCCTTACCTCCAAGTTATGATCAGTTTCGTATGACTTATCATATGAACAAGGAGGAAGTCACACTTAGCAAACTTCAAGGACTCTTAAGGACAGCTGAAAATGGCCTTAAGGGTAAAGCGGTTGCTACTTCTACTCCTTCAACAGCCCCTGTTCTGGCTATTGGGCAGGGAAAGGGTAAGAAGAGGAAAAACCCTTCGAAGGGTACCAACGCTAAGACTCTTGATGGTTCCTCTTCAAGTGGGACAAAGAAAGGTCCCATTACTCCTTCTTCAAACCCAAAGGAAGCACAGTGCTTCTATTGCCAGGATAAGGGACACTTCAAGCGAAGCTGCCCCAAATATCTGCAAGATCTAAAGGATGGGAAGGTTAAACCCACCCATGCAGGTATTTACACAATATTGTCTAACAACTCATCTAATGCTAATTCTTGGGTGCTTGATACAGGATGTGGTATTCACATTTGTACTGATCTGCAGGCACTAAGAAGAAGTGAGCAAGTGGAGCACGGGAAGATAAACTTAGTCATGGGCAACAGGAAAGCATCACCTGTCACCAAGATAGGAGTTTATTCTTTATTGCTTAATAATGGGTTAATGTTAGATTTGAATAAGTGTTGTTACTCGCCCGAAATGGCGAGAAATATTATTTCCTTTCATGGCTTGTACAAACAAGGTTTTACATTTTCATTTGATAATAAAAATGGTGCTATTAATGTTTATTACAATGATGTATTTTACTTTAAAGCATTACCTTGTGATGGTGTATATGAAGCCGTGAATGTTGTAGACAATCTAGGAAATAATGTGTTGTATATTGATTCTTCAGATAGCTTGGATAAAGCATCCTTGTGGCATTGTCGTCTTGGACATGTTAACAAGAAGCGCATAGGCCAACTCCAAAAGGCTGGAGTCTTGGAATCATTTGACCTCAAGTTAGATGATAGTTGCGAGTATTGTTTACTTGGAAAAATGACAAAGTCACCCTTCACAGGTACTTGTGATAGGGGTGAAGGTTTGTTGGACCTTGTACACACGGATGTGTGTGGGCCCTTCAGAGTTGCTACAAGGGATGCTAATCGCTATTATGTGACTTTTACTGATGATTACAGTAGATATGGATATATTTACTTAATCAAGCATAAGTTAGAAACCTTTGAAAAGTTCAAAGAGTTTAAGCAGGAAGTGGAGAATCAATTGGGCAGGAACGTTAAGATGCTCCGATCCGATCGAGGAGGAGAGTATCTTAGCATTGAGTTCCTTGACTATCTTAAGGAATGTGGGATTGTCTCATAATTGACACCTCCCAGAACACCACAGTTGAATGGTGTAGCTGAGAGGCGCAATCGAGCCTTGTTGGATATGGTTCGTTCCATGATGAGTCGAGCTTCGTTACCAATCTCTTTCTGGGGGTATGCCTTAGAGACTGCCGCCCATATCCTTAATCTAGTCCCTACTAAAAAGGTTGCCAAAACACCTCACGAGATGTGGACTGGGAAAGTTCCCAATTTGGACCACATCAAGATTTGGGGTTGTGAAGCTTTCGTGAGGCGTGAGACTCATGATAAGCTTGAACCTCGAAGTGAGAGGTGTATTTTCATCGGCTACCCACAGAGATCCTTTGGTTACCTCTTCTACAGACCCAGTGATAATGTGGTTTTTGTAGCAAGAAGAGGAGTCTTTCGTGAGAGAGAATTCATAAGCCAAGGGGACAGTGGGAGGCAAATTGACCTTGAAGAGCTTCAAGAGTCAAGTGGTGAAGGAACCTCAAATGCTATCGACCAACCTGAGGAGGAAACTCCTGTTGATCCGATAGATGAGTCTGTACCTCCAAGACGTTCCACTAGGGTGAGGAACACACCTGATTTTTATTATGGTTATCACATCACCACTGAAGGTGATACATTTATTAGTGATAGTACACTAATAGATTTGGATGAACCTAATAATTACAGGGAAGCCATGGCAGGCCCTGAGTCTGCTAAATGGAAGGAGGCTATGGACAGCGAGATTCAGTCCATGTATGACAATCAAGTTTGGAACTTGGTTGACAATGTACCAGGTCGTAAGACAGTTGGGTGCAAATGGATCTTCAAGAAGAAGACCGACATGGATGGGAAGGTACACACTTATAAAGCGCGACTGGTTGCGAAGGGCTTTACTCAAACTCCGGGAGTTGACTATGATGAGACCTTCTCACCAGTAGCTAAGATTAAGTCTATTAGAGTATTGTTAGCCATAGCTGCATTTCATGATTATGAAATATGGCAAATGGATGTCAAAACCGCTTTCCTTAATGGAAAGTTGGCTGAGGATGTTTACATGGCTCAACCAGAGGATTTTGTCGATACAAGATATCCTAATAGAGTGTGTAAGCTTGATAAATCCATTTATGGATTGAAACAAGCATCTCGCAGATGGAATCTTTGCTTTGATGAGAAAGTCAAAGAGTTTGGCTTTTCTAGGAGTGAGGATGAGTCTTGTGTGTATTTCAGGGCTAGTGGGAGCATAGTTAGCTTCTTGGTGTTGTATGTGGATGACATACTTCTCATAGGAAACGACGTCCCAACCTAGCAGGAGGTTAAGTCCTGGCTTGGGAAGTGTTTCACTATGAAGGACCTTGGGGAAGCTGCCTATATCCTAGGGATAAGGATATTGAGAGATAGGAGTAAGAGACTAATTGGACTTAGTCAAAGTACTTATGTGGATAAGGTACTGAAGAGGTTCAGTATGCAAGATTCCAAGAAAGGAGAATTACCAATCCAGAGTAATGCCAAGCTGAGTAAGACTCAGAGTCCGAGTACAGAGGCTGAGACAGCTGAAATGAGTCATATACCATATGCTTCCGCTGTGGGCTCGATCATGTATGCTATGACTTGTACTTGCCCTGATGTGGCCTTTGCTTTGAGCATGGTCAGTAGATATCAAGGGAACACTGGCAAGGCACACTGGACAGCGGTAAAGAACATTCTCAAGTATCTGCGGAGGACTAAGGATTGGGTCCTTACCCTCGGAGGCAGTGATGACTTGAGAGTGGAAGGATATAGCGATGCTAGCTTCCAGACTGATAGGGATAATTTCCGCTCTCAGTCGGGCTGGGTCTTTATCCTAAATGGAGGGGCAATTACTTGGAAAAGTTCCAAGCAAGAGACAGTAGCTGATTCTACTTGTGAATCAGAGTACATAGCAGCAAGTGAAGCAGCTAAGGAGGCGATATGGCTAAAGAACTTCATCGGAGACCTTGGAGTTGTACAAGCTATAAAGGAGCCAATGGAAATTTTCTGTGACAATGAAAGTGCGGTTGCTTTGGCTAAGGAACCGAGAGATCACGGGAGATCTCGGCACATTGACAGAAAATACCATTTCATCAGACATCGAATAGAAGAAGGACTCCTCGTGGCTAAGAGGGTATCATCAAATGAGAACCCGGCAGATCCCCTCACGAAGGGACTGAGCAGGGTTAAGCATTTACAGCATGCGAGGCGCATTGGGCTAAAGGATGATATTAGTTTCAATAATTAGATTCCTGAAACTTGTAAAATATAATTGACATTTGATGATAAATAAAAGTTGTTATTTATTTATGAGTAAGGTGTTACTATCTTGTGTTGATTGTTTACTATGTTTCAATTTTGCATGTTTTTACTTCCAGAATAATTATGTTATTATTCAAACCATCCACAGTCAGTCAAACTTTGGAAGTAAGTATTGATTTAAGACTGTCATGAATTTGGCTTGTATGATTTGTCTAAAAAGTGCTTTGGACAATGCAATGGTTGCTACAACATTCATGAGTACTCATAAGGGCTGAGTATTGGATCCAACCCACGCTCACTTGCATCACTTCATGGAATTTATCTCGAGTGATCGTGAGACAGTAATATCATATAAATCTTCAAACCTAGAGATATGAGTTGTTGACTATGAGTTGGTTATTCATTGATTGTACGAAAACGCATTGGTAACTCGATGTTATAAAATGTGCCTTTGTGAATAATTCAACAAGTAGTTAGTACAAGCATATCAGTCGAAGTTTATCTGTTCCTTCTAGAAATAGAAGCGATATCTGGGCCCCTCGATGATTTGGTTTTGACCTATGTACCGGGCCCGGTCAGAACCTAATTGATGTGTTCAATTTAGTTCTATGTCGAAACAAATCAGAGATCGAGAAACAAATGCTGGACAATAAGTAAGACCATGTTCCATGTGTTTGTCCGACTGATATCATGACAACAGAGGATTATATGATCACTTATCTTAAATGGCGTATCATCATCATCTCAGTTCCGAGAGACTTTGAAAGAGCTACGATTGCTAGTCGGATTTTGAAGTCATATTTGCAAATATAGTTATTAGACTTATCCAAGTGGGAGACTGTTGGATATAGTGTCTAAGTCCATAACTTTATTTGGTATGTACTTGACCCGACCCGGCATGGTCCATTTGGGTTGCATGGCATTGCAATACTTGGATAGACTAAATGAGAGAATAAGGCACTTATGATTATTAATATATTATAAGTTCTAATATATTAATAATAGTATTATTTAATTAGTATTGATCAAGTATTAATCTAGTATTAATTTGGTGATCAAAGTGAGACTAATTAAATATATAGGGTTGATTATGACAATCATCAATTCTTTTATGGTGGATTAATGATCCATGGTTTATGGGTTATGGATGTAACCATAAGGAGCTCCATGGATAGTCCATGGGAGTTACAAATCCATGGGTCATGGGAAATCAAGAGTCATGACAATTAAGGGCATTCATGTGTAAACCCTAATTGTGACAACACTATAAAAGGAACCCTATGGCTAGCAAAATGGAGCTAGTGGACATAGTGTTACTAGAGAGGGCATAACCATTTTTTGAGTGCTAGAAGTATTCTCTCAAGTTATTCCAAGTCTTGTGGTGTTGTGTGAAGCATTTGAGGCACAACATTTGGGGTGCTAGGCTCACAAAGTCTTGAAGGAATCCAAGCAACAACAAGGTATGTATTTCTACTAGTTTTTATGTTTTATGTAATCCCCATGCCATGCTAGTTAGGAAATAACCTTGAAAAAGAAATTTGCATGTATATAGAGAAAACATAGATTCAAGGTTATTAGGGTTGCATGTACACTTAGGAAGTGTTAGAATGCTCAAAACCCATCACCACACACATCTGTGTGTACTAGATCCAACAAACCTTCACCCCTAGCACACAAACCTGTGAAGGGTGACTTTGTCATTTTTCCAGGTAAGCATGATTCACAACTATCATCTGACTTTAGGTCAAATGACTCCAAGACTCCATCCTTTTGGAGTTGGCCTATGCGTTTCTTGCTTACATGTCCAAGACGACAATGCCATAATGATGCTTTATCCAAGTTATTATCATTAGTAGAATCAATACACAACACATTATTTCCTAAGTTATCTACAACAGACACAACTTCATACACACCATCACAAGGTAATGCTTTAAAATAAAACACGTTATTAAAGAAAGCATTTATTCCACCAACTTCATTATCAAAAGAAAAGGTAAACCCTTGTTTGTACAAAGCATGAAAGGAAATAATATTTCTTGCCATTTCAGGCGAGTAACAACATTTATTAAAATCTAAAGTAAACCCACTACTTAGCAATAAAGAATAAACTCCAATCTTGGTGACAGGTTTAACTTTCCTATTTTCCATGATCAAGTTTATCTTTCCATGCTCCACATTCTCACTTCTTTTTAGTCCCTCCAAATGAGAACAAATATGAATACCACAGTCGATATCAAGGACCCAAGAGTTAGAATAGGGTGAGTTATTAGATAATATAGTGTAAATACCTGCATGGTTGGGTTTTACTTTCCCATCCTTCAAATCTTGCTGGTACTTTGGGCAGTTTCGCTTCCAGTGTGCCTTTTCATGGCAATAGAAGCATTCAGCCTCTTTTGGGTCAGAAGAAGGAGTGACGAAACCTTTCTTGGTTCCACTTGAAGAGGAGCCATCAAGGGTCTTACCCTTGGTACCCTTCGAAGGGTTCTTCCTCTTTTTCCCTCTACCTTTCCCGATTGCCATGACATGTGTGGAGTTTGGAGTAGGAGTAGGAGTGGTAACAACCGGCTTACCTTTAAGACCACTTTCGGTGGTCTTCAAGAGTCCTTGAAGTTTGCTGAGGGTGACTTCTTCCTTGTTCATGTGGTATGTTATGTCATGCAGAATTGATTATAACACGATGGTAAGGAGTGCAAAATGATATCTATTGCTAACTCATCGATGAAGTGCACATTCAGCTTCATCAAACGGTCCACATACCTTTGCATTTTCTGCATGTGGCCCGTGATGGGTTCACCATCCTTGATTCGGGTTGTTATCATGGAGGAGATGATTTCATATCGCTCTTGACGAGCACTCTGATGGTAGCGGTCCATCAAATCTTGGTGCACCTCAAAAGGATAGTAGTCCTCATAGGACTTTTGGAGCTCGGCTGTCATAGTGGTCATCATGATGCATGCCACTTTGGTAGCATCTCTTTCATGTGCCTCATATTTAGCAAACTCCTCAGGAGTAGCAGTCGGCTCAGGTACCTTAAGCTCCTTGTCGAGAACATATTCTTTGTTCTCATACCGAGTGACCATCCTGATGTTCCTGGTCCAATCTGTAAAGTTGGATTCATCAAAGATGACTCTCCCACAAAGTTTCATTAGAGAGAAGGAGTCGGTAGGGTTTGAGCCAGAAGCAGCATTGTTGGAAGACATCTGAAAAGAAGAAAAGAGAAGTTTAGTTTAGATATAAAGATAGTCCTTAATAAAACACCCAAATGTAATATTAAGGCTAGGATCCAATCATAATATATTATAACTTAGAAGAGGGATGTCGTAATCTAAGCTAAAACATATTTGAAAGGTAGGTGACTGACGATTCACCAATTTCCACCATGAAAAACAAAATATATAAGTATTAGGTTTTTATTTGGTTTTAGAAACTCCTAGATTCTTTTGAGATTCATTGAACTTTTTTAATGGCATGTTTCAATCTCGAGTGTGCCATTCATGTTTTGTGACTGGGATACCTGAGGATCACAAAACAAGGTGTGAAGTAACCATGCAAATTACTTGGTACTCTTAATGTTTTTCACTTAATCGATGTGTCGGTTAACCACACGCGCTCCACCGACCTATGAAAAACCTTAAGTCACCCTTTGCCTACCTTGTTAAGTCCAAGTTAGTGTGCCGGTTAACCACACACGCTCCATTAACAACTTAATGAAAGTGCAAAGTGTAATTTCATGGGTTAGCACCTTATTCACATTTTCCTAAAGTAACTAAGATTGGGAATTTATAAAAACATTTAGTTACTTTATAATAACCATTATACTTTTAATGAGAATTTTTTAAGTCATTGTCCTACCCGTTCGGCTAACGACCCTCCACCAGTCAAGGAAGCGGTGGGTGAGAGTGGACACCCATTAAGCTGCCATTTTATAGGCAACAACCTTATACCCCCCTTATAGACCGGCTTCGTGAATGAGCCTACTAACGGTAAAACGACTTTGATCTTATACACACACACACACACATATATATATATATATATATATATATATATATATATATATATATATATATATATATATTATTAACTTATAATATTATAAAGTATAAGGGTTGAATTTTAACTTTTAAAATTCTAGGGGTTGGAACTAAAGTTTACTAGATGACTTTACATGTTCCAAAACTTGAGGGCAAGTTTTGTAACTTTACAAAATCTTTCAATTCATAACTTATGAGTTATTAAAATGAAGACTCTTCATTTTTGTAACTTATGTGTTCTTTTAATGGATTTAATACAAAGTGACTTTTGGTTATCCATAACTTGAGGACAAGTTATGGACTCCATTAAAACACATAATGATCATGAATTCAGCATTAAACAAGTAATTCCTATGATCTATCAAGAAATCATAAGAACATGAATAATCATATAAAAATTTCAAGAACATATGAACACATATAATCATGTAATTTTGATATTAGCCATTGTAAATGGATTAGAACAACCATTACACCATCTAAAACAAGTTTTCAAACACGAAAACAGTTTAGGGTAATGTTTCTAGTCCATTTCCAGCAGCAAAACTCGAAAAACAACACTAAGGGGATCCTACTCCTCGAGTGCAAGAACCTACTCGACGAGTAGGATGAGTTTACTCATGGACTCGTCGAGTCCCCCCATGGACTCGGCGAGTTCATGCTTCAGAATGCATAAAAATGAGTTTTTTCACAATTTTGCATCAAGTATCAAACAAACAAGCCTAGGCTCTGATACCACTGATGGGTTTTGAGCATTCTAACACTCGTAAGTGTACATGCAACCCTAGAAAACCTTGGATCTATGTTTGTCTAAAATACATGCAAAATACTTTTTCCAAGGTTGATAATCCTATCTAGCATACATGGGGAACTTTAAACATAAAAGATGGCTACAATTACATACCTTGTAGTTGATTTGATTCCTTGAAAAACCTTGAGAGCCTAGCACCCCAAGTGTGATGCCTCAAATGTTTCACACAACACCAAATGCTCTTGGAATCAACTTTGAGAGAATTTTATAACACTTGAAATCGGCCTTGCCCTCTTGTCTCACTAGTGTAGCCGATTTTGGTTGCTATAAGTATGCTTATATAGTATGTTGCATTAGGGTTACACCATGTAAACCCTAATGTAACATGGCTCTTCATTTCCATGACCCATGGGTTTGTAACTCCCATGGAGCATCCTATGGACCTTAGCCCAACTTGATAATCCATGGAGCATCTAGCCCACTATACAAGTATGGATGATTTACACAATCAACCCACATATTTAATTAGTCTCCTTTTGATCACTTAATTAATTCTAGATTAATTCTTGATCAATACTAATTAAATAATATTATTAATATATTAGAACTTATAATATATTAATAAACCACAAGTGTTATTTCTCTCATTTAGTCTATCCAAATGCATGATGCCATGCAACCTAAATGGACCATGCTGGGTCGGGTCAAGTACATAACAGAAATAGTTATGGACTTAGACACCTTATCCACCAGTTTGATCCCATTTATGCCTCAGAACCCTCTTTCTTAGGTATCCTTTATCATAAAAGATATGTGATAAAATCATCCAATTTGAAAACTTGTGTAATCGGCCTACAACTTGGTTATAGAAATCGCGAACACACCCCGACCATCTAAAGATAACACAAACCGGTTAGGTATCTTTTATCCCACTAGTGCATACAAGAGATGTGTGAGTGCTCTTCAAAACGGATTGCATAGATTTGAGGTTTGTAAAAAGGGTATTTTATATCTTTTATAATTCTAGTTTTAAAAACATATGATATCATGGTTATTACATGCATATAATAAATCATGGTACCAAATTTCAAAAGAAAAACACTTTTAAAGGTTCTATATATAAAAGCTAGTTTTTATATAATTTGACGTGATTCAATTTTAATAACCAGTATTAAGCTTGAGTGCGTTTGAATCTTTTATATATTTAATAAAACTTCCTTTTATTACTTTTATATTTGGAGTTTGTATTTCACACACTTAAACTTATCAAAATATAGAATAAAAATACAAGAGATGAAGAGAGAAATGTTCTTATTCTTTGAAAGAAGCGATTATCCTGATGGATTCCAAGCTTCGCATACATAGCCATGAAGAAAGATCATTGGAAATACAATATTTGTAACCAACGAATTAAAAGGTTGTAATTTTTGTAAACTTCGAGTTATGTAAATCAACAAGCATAAACTCAAGTGAACAAAAGATTATAAACTAGGAAATGAAAGGAAATAATCATTGTCTTGACAATGAGATCTTGAATCTCTGATGGAGGTCAGTCTAGCAGAGCGTCTATGGAAATTGGTCGTGCCACATTTATTATTTCCACCCGACTTCATGGAAACAGGTTCTAGGAATTGATAATGCAGTAAGACAACTCATAAGAGCGGTCTGGATGACACTTCTTCCTTTTCGTATGTCAACAGTAGGATCCTCAGTGCCAAGTTCGCTAAACATCACCTACGAACAGAACGTTGCGCCCGTTGATGTGAAGATGCAGTATCTAAGAAGGATGGTCATCCAACCAAGCTCAATGATAAGATATTGCAACAAGAGGTTAGCAAGATTAGGCGAGCTGGTCTTTTCTTCATATGAGAAAGTTGTATACCAGCTTTGAATGTAAAAGATCATTGATCCTTAGACTTGTTCTTTAGAGGAAAAAGACACGAGGAATTAATTATTAGTAAAAAATAGATATGTAAAGTATATTCCTTTGGTAAAATGAAATAAAACTTATATTTTGTTTTTTTCTGATAGAGTGAAAGAAAAAGACTTGTTTTGTATTTTTTTTTGTAGTTTTAAAAGTAAGAGAGTAAACTACCAACACTACAATAAAGCTAAAAAAATTTAAGACAATGTATAAAACTTAAAAGAACCGAAAACCTCAAGACATGGAAAGCATGGCGAGTTCTCCAATTAGAAAGATTATTTTTCGTTCATCCAATGGCTTTGTAAAGATATCAACGAGTTGATCATCATTGGGAATATACAACAACTTAATCTTTCCTTTTTGAACGTTGTCCCTAATGAAATGATGTCTGATCTCTATATGCTTGGTCTTGGAGTGCTAGACAGGGTTTTGTGTAATTATAATATCACTTTTACTGTCATAGGAAATGTGAGTCTTGGAAATTTTGAACCCATAATCTTGAAATTAATTCTGAATCCAAAGAATTTGAGTACAACATCTACCAGTAGGTATGTACTCAGCTTCAACGGTTGAACATGCGACAGATGATTGTTTCTTGTTGGACTAGCTTATCAATCTATTTCCCAAGAGCTGACTACCACCATATGTAATTTTTTGATCAAAACAAAAACCTGCTTAATCAGAATTGAGGGTTTGTATCGATCGGATACACTTCAAGTATAAAGAATGAAAATAAGAAAACAAAGAACAGAAAGTAAATAACACAGAGAGTTCTCCAAATTTTTATTTCACCAAGGAAGAGTTTTTGTATTCACCAAGAAAATGGGTAGTCACAAAGACGATTTACACAAAGCCGAACTCCCTACATTAGGGCTCACCCTAATGTAGATTATATACTAATCTATACATGTGCATCCCATGATTTAAGGGATTGTAGCTTATCTATACTAAGAACCGATCTTCATAACAAAGATATCGGATATGCTATCTATTCTATACTTATCTATATCATTACCTAATATACAAAGGATTACATAGAATAACCATACTATGCGCTGACGTTGATAAGCTTGATACGCTGGCGCTGATAGTTGAGACGACTCTGACACTGACAGATAGCTTGTACGAGTGTTTGGCTCATCAGATCATAAGGTGTAACCTTATAATTTCCCCTAATCTGATGATGTCAAAACTAATCTTCAACGAATTCTTTAGCTCAAGCTCCCTGTATGCTCCCCATGAGAAGGTGAATGAATTTCAAGCAGTTGAAGCAGTATGTACGAGCTGTCAGCGGACAGATGTCCACGTAAAGAGCTAAAAGTTTTGACGTCCACGTGTTAATCCACTAGACTCCCCTTTTGATTGATAACATCTAGGAGGTACTTCATTTCTAACTAGGTTCTCCCCCCTTTTGACATCAACAGAAAATAAAATTGGAGGAGAAAATCATAAATTCTAAATTGCAGCTTGTAGTCTAGATAGATTGTGATGTCTCTTTATAGTGTGGGCTTAAACTGCCATTCACCGAAATAGTATTGCGAGATCTCATCAGCATGTGGTTTCATATGCTAACTCATCAATCACTTGTATTAAAAGAAAAGGGCAAGAGTGGTATGATGCGTGTGATAAGTTGTGGTGTTTAAGCTTAACCATCGACATAGATATGTCAAGCTCGCATCAGTGTATGGTACATTATGCTGAATCATAAAGCTTTAAAGAATAATAGAAGGGAAAGAAGGGGTTTTTTCAGTCATGCTGAGGTGGAATCAGCGTGAATCATAAATAGTTTAACTCATCAACAAGAAGTGATTTAAACTTTTATGTCATAGATTAAGTTGCAGTCTAGAATAAAATATTTGTCGTTAACTCATAATGGTACCATGTCATACATCAGACTAGGAGGTCAGGTACATGAACAACCCTTTGTCGTTTAAGGACCAGACAAGTAACTCTTATGTTGATGACTATGCAATCAGCGTAAGCCATTGGGTTATGCTCAATATTTCAGCAGTTAATGAGACTTGATGAATACAGCAAGCATGCTTCCAGGGACAAGGTCAGGTAGAATAGTAACTAAGAATAAACACCCAAGACTTTTTATCAATTTTTTTTACTTGGACTAGGAAATCTCACTTAGAAAGTTTAGACATAGCTAGACAATCAATGTGAGGGGATGACTCAATGTTCTTAGCAGATGGTCTCGCTGATGAGAAGCTTAGAGACATTTTGACACATACTGCAACATGCTTCTAGGGATGATGACGTGTCAAAAGTTGTATACTAGACTTAGAAAAACCACCATCAGATCCCAAAAAAATATGGTACATAATAATGAATAAGAATAAAAAAAATTAGTCAAACAAGAAAATGGTTTGAACATTGAAATCTGTGCAGCTTTTTCAGAAAGGTGATAAAGACCCGATCCGTCAAATCTTTTGAATTGAATGGTCATAAATGTACATCCATTTTCCAAGATATCTACCCCTTGAATTTTGGCTATAAAAGAGAGCACAAGCAAAGGTAAGCACATCAATATACAATACAACTCACAATAAACCATGAGTGATGAATCCATTCATCATTGAAGCATTACAGTTGGATTCCAAGTGCATTGATGGTTGTTCCTTGCATCCAAAACACTAAATCATAAGAATTTGACATGATTGAATTAATACAAACCGAATGCGATGTGTGATCTTCTAATCTTCAATCTTCAAATGTTCTCTCTTCCAAAAGGTTGTTTTTCGCACTTTTCTGACCTGTAAACTTGATTATCTCTCCAGATATGCAAACGGATATTTATAGTTTCCAAATATCGAGTCTCACTTCGTGAGCATTAAGGCTCATGTCGTGAGCTCAATACAATTCGTGCTCGGCAAGGAAACTGCATTCCGTGTATAAATCTTCTAGAATAATCTGTACTCACGTTGTGAGCTATAGATCTCACGTCGTGAGTTCTGTATTTGCACAAACATCGGGAATTTTCTTACAAACACAGCGTGTTACTCTATTGTCACGTCGTGGGGAGTGTCTTTGTTTGGTTCTTCTTTCTTTTAAGCTCCATTAAGCTCCCGATTTACCTCCAGTCCTTCCAGGCTCCAATGTTGGTCACTTTTGGTCCATTTTTCTCAAGAATGTCATATTTGAGTGCAAAATGTAATTTAACTCAATAAGTATCAAATATATTTGCAATTAACCAAAATATTACTTAACATGTATTCAAATAATGCCTAAATATATGTATAAATATGGCAATATCAAAATACCCCAGACTCGTCTTTTGCTTGCCCTCAAGCAAAACTAATCTTTTAAGTTAAACCTCCAATACCAACATTGCCTAAGACAATCCATTTAGAACCCAGCCATAACATCAAGACCACAATGTGTATATTTGTGTCTAAAATGCCTAATGACTTCCCAATCCTAAATACTCACAATCCTTATGAACATACACCCCTTAGTTTGTACGACACTCATTTTTGCAACCCTCCGAATCCATCCTCAGAAATTTTTCTTAACCTCAAGGTATTTTTGGTTAAGCTACACAAGCATACATATGATCTAGAAAGAATTACAACTTCGATACCATAATGGAGCTCTTCGAATTCATCTATTCTTTGATAATTGCTTTCTAATTTCTTTGAATTCAACACCTTCTTCTTTGATTTTTGGCATCTTCAATTTTTGATTTTTCAGAATTTTTGATCTTTTGATCTTCATACTTTGATAGCTCCAAAATTCTTTCAACTTTTGTAATTCCTCTTTTTTTTATATATCTCACTTTTTTCGCTCAAATACTACATGCTTAAGCAGAGGAGATTAACTTTAGCCTTTATTGGTTAGAGGTATTATTCTAAGTGTAATGACTACATAAGCTCTCCTAGATAGATTTCAGGTACACGCTGCAAAACTTTTTACATCGTGCAAACTACCAAATTAAATTTCATATCTCATGACTTTTCAATAGAACTGGGAAGTCATAAATATACTACAACATATATTGGCTCAATTAAACATTTTAGCTCACATTGGATCATCCCAAACAATACTAGCAACTTTAGTTTTAAACTATCACTAGATTTAATTTTTTAGATTATTATTTCAAATCTATAGTATTTTAAAATTTTAAAACTTTTCCAATCTAGCAATTTTATTTTCTGATTTAAACTTAAATTCCTTTTTGACCCCCTACCCCAGACTATTTCATACAATGCCCTCATTGTATGCATAAAACTATAAAAACAGTAAAAAGGGAGAAAAAGGAACAGACTCCCGTTGGGTAGTAGTGGCGAGATCGATTTCTGATTGTTGGTGAGAAAGCTTGGACATCTCAAAAATGTAACTAAAAACTGGAACCATGCAGTTACTCTTGAATTTGCTGAAAAAAATGTGAACCAAAGACTCTCATAAAAATGTGGTGCATAAAATCTTCAAAGCAGTGCATCGTAATGTCAGAAAGCATACGCCACATTTTATGTTTGAAAGAAAGAGTAGTAAATAGATTTATGATATCTCAAGTCATGATAATAATGAGCCATAACATGATTATAGAATAAAAGGTTCCAAAATTTGTGAAAATATGTGGCTCACGACATGAGGTATGAAGCTCATGACGGGAGAACTTGATGTGAGCAAAATGTTTTTCTTCTTTTGAATCTTCAAGTTATGTAAACTCTAATGCCCACGTAAGTCGTAAAAACTCATTTAAGAATATATTTTTTCCACTCTTTCCTTCCTTCTCTAAAATTACACATGATTGTCACCCCACACTTATCAAAAAGTGTGGTCTTCAGTTCTGAAACTCTGACGCACGCGACTCTCTATGTTAGTTTTCTCACTCGATATGTTAACAATTCTGCGAACAAAACAACCCATTGGTTGTAACAAGAAAACAAACATCTACCATTTTGTTACATGTCTTTGAAACAAACAAAATAAAAATAAAAAGACACAAATTAAACACACTAAAAATAAACTATGAAAAGAAAATAAAATAAAACTCAAATAAAAAGGATAAATAAGTCATTCATCATCTCCATCTCCTCCTGCTCTAGGCCTGGCCCCTTCGTGTTGTCCTGAAGCCTAAAGCACTTCCCAAGTCAGTATGTAAGGGTATTAAGGTGGCATGGTGGGTGGACGCTCGATATGGAAATGTGAAAATAATACATCCATGGATTGGTTGTGATAATTTACTCCCCCTCGAAGATTGTCGAAATAAGTACAAACCCGACATTGAAACGGGTCGGTGGGAACACCTCCCTCAAATTGTTGTTGTTGTGGACCCCGCTCTCCTCTCACTCGCACGTTCCTACGCCCTCTTGGTCTCAGCTGTTCCTCGGGTTTCTCAACTTGTTCCCCCTCATTATCAGCTGGAATACTCCAATGTGTGCCCATATTAATGACAACATTCATTGATTCCAAGAAACCCATTGTAAGATCAGTACCCTTGATGCATGTTATAGTACGCATCACCCTTGGCACAAATATCCCATATGAATTTGCAAATCGGGTTACAAAATGCCCTCCCGCTATTGGGCTCCCAGTTCGTGATGTGACCGCTTTACTTTCCAAATATTACGCAAGAAAATAAGGAATATTGCAACAAACGGTCGGTGTGATGATGCTCCATATAAAAAAACAAATTCAAAGTCGTTACTTTATCCCTATGTTTTTTATGACTAATTGAAAATGTCACGAGGCGGTGAATGAGACGATGAATGGCTGACCGGATTTGGCTTTCTTGTGAGACCCCAGAATGAAACTTGCCATTAGCAATTATTATCCAAAAACCATACCCATTTACACATTGAGAGTAATCCCTAGCGACTGATCTTAAAAACCTATCAAAAATGGGAGACATTGTTTCATGTTGCTCGTACAAGCCATTCTCCATGCGAACTCGGCCAAACTACATTCTCTATATTGACCACCACGATGAAAAACCAAGGTCGTTGAAAATTGGGGATCAACCATGTTCGTTTCAAAAGAAAATGTTGAGAAAAATTACACACACAATTCCTTGAAAACTGCTTCCTTAATTGAAAAGAAATTCCTCCACCCGTTACAAGTGAAAGATGCCCCATTGTCAAAGAATGTCTTTGTGAGATACGGGTTCAATCTTCCCAAAATCCCAATTTCATTCATCTTGTCCCAATCTATTGTTGGTGAAATGGCAAACTCTCGATTGTAGAGCCACCCTAACCTGTTTGTGTAGCTGTTCAACATTTCTTGTGGGATGTTATCTGGAAATTCATACAATGGGTCTAGGCTTGCTACATTCCTTTGTTGTTGTTGAGGAGCTACTCTCATTACCATAATACCTACAAAATAGAAAATAAACCAAACCCAAAACGGAAAACCACAGATTAAACGTGAACAGAAAATGATCCACCTAGTTCTCACGTCGTGAGCTTGAAAGCTCGTGTATTGAGTTTGGTTCGTCGAGAAAATCAGAATCGGGCATCGTCTAGGTAAAATCGAACCAAAACAAGCATTGGGGTTTCCTTAAGCTGTAAATCTAAGTCCATAGAACACACATGCAGCAACAAATTCAATAATACAAGAACCAATTTCAACATTTGCATCTTAAGACCAAACCCTAACTTTAAATGCACAAAATTAGTAAAATTAAAAAGATTAAAGAATGGGTATCTTACCGGAATTGAAGATGGAATACGAAATTGAGAAAATTTTGAGAAAATAGATGGAAAAATAGAAGTTTGGGGACCAATATCCTTTTTCCCTTCTGTGTTTTTTAAAGCTCACGTATTGAGCTATAGACCTCACGTCGTTAGTTTTGAACTGATAAAAAATGGGATAATTTTATTTCCCACTTCGTGGTACTTAATCCCACGTCGTGGTTTCGAGAATTTAGACCAAAAACTATAATTTTTCCCTTTAAAATTTTTTACCACTCTTGAATTTAATCCCACACTTGATTTTTTACTTTTCTTTTAAAGTTAAGATGACTATGATGACTTATCCTAAAACTTAAATGAAAATGCAAAACTAAATAAAAAGAAAATGAAAATGTAAACTAAACTCGAGTTACCTCCCGAGAAGCACTTCTTTTTAATGGTGTCGTGAGTCGGACTCCTTTTTCCACTCTAACTTCATGCAGGTGCAAGTGTGATCTCCATTTTCTCTTTTGCTCCTTCCTCTTTCTTTTGTAAGCTTACACCCTTCTTATATACGCCTTCTTGGAATTTTCTTTCTTTGTTTGAACTTTGCATTCCCCGTGCTTTCTTTTAACTCCTTGGGATTTTTCATTATTTGAGTTCTTCACTTGATTTTCAGTGAGTCCCTTTCTGTCTATCTCCATTCTATTAAAATGTGCATCCTTTCCTTCTTGATCATTCTCTTCATCACTTGAACTTAGCTCTTCAATCTCACAAACCTCTTCATCTTGTATTTTTGGTGTAGTAAACGCAAACACTTCAAATACCATTGGAATTGAGGCTCTTGGCTTGGTGAGCTTGACTTCTTTTTTAGGCTTTTCTCTTGTTAGGACCTCTTCTTCCATTTATTTTTGTAATTCTTCAAGTTCATTGTCTTCATCCATAAAGAACACTTCATTTTGAATCTTAGACTTCTCAAATCCTTCAGCTCTGAATGTCATCTATTTGTTTCCCACTCACAAGGTGAGTTTTGATTCACGAACATCTACCAAGGCTCACGCGGTATTAAGTAATGGGCGTCCAAGGGTAATAGGTACATCTTCATCCTCTTTCATATCTATTACCACAAAGTCTATTGGAAAAACAAATTTTCCATTTTTTACCAATATATGTTCAATTATGCCTCGAGGAAGTGTCACCGAACGATTCACCATATGAATTGTCATCCTTGTGGTCTTCAATTCTGGAAGGTTGAGCTTTTGATAAAAAGAATAAGGCATTAAGTTTATACTAGCTCCAGAATCGGCTAAGGCAAATGTCTTTGTGTTATTAACAAAATCACATGGTAGAGTAAGGCGTACGAGATCTCCCATTTTCTTTGGTATTCCTTCCATAATTACCATTGAACATTGTTTACTAAGAACCACCTTCGAAGTCTTCTCTAATTGTTGGTGAGTGTCGAGGAAGTCTTCTCCAATAGATGTGCCTTTGATCGAGAAGAAAACGGTAATGGAGGTTGATACGGCTTGTCAAAAGAAGAATTTTTCTGCCCAGACCCTGCCCACGACGTGAGCATGCGGTCCTCACTTCGTGAGACTTGTACATCAAATTCATCTTTTTCGTTAATCTTATTTCTTTTCGATTGTGGATTGGGCTGCTTTGTGTCTTCATCTAACGCCTCTAAGAACTCAGAGATGGTGTCTTCTTCAGTGGATATATCCATGACATGTGGTTGTGGTTTGTGATCGGAAATTTTAGGTGGTAACCGTTCATTAACTAGTGTATTTAATTTCCCGAGTTGAGTCTCAATGTTTTTAATGGACGCTTGTTGGTTTCTAATGGTAACAACAGTTGCAACGTGTCATTTTTCATAAGCCTCCATGAACCTATTAAGCATTGACTCAAACTCCATCTTCTTCTCGTGTGGTGGTTGTTCTTTTTGGTATTAGCCCCATCTGGTTTGCCTATATTTTTCTTCCTTTTGCTTCTTGTATTCTTCATACGACAACCATTCTTTATTTGGCTTTCTCCAATCTTCATTAAATCGGTGTCCACTAGAATAACAAACTTGAACTTTTCTATTCCCATTTTCATTTAAATGGCAATCTTTGGTTAAATGTGGACCATTGCAATTTTCACAACCCACACGTATTGTATATACGGATTGATCTATTTTCATCATTCTTCGGTCCATGTTATTTTAACATTGCCAAAACTGTTGCCATGTCTTCCGAAGCACCATTTCCGATTCCCTTTGCTCCGTCTTGTCAAGGGTTGTGGTATTCCCTTGAAGCTTGGAAAACTCTTCTTTTCGCTCTTTAATTGTAGCATGATTTTTCTTTGTTAATGGTCCTTAAGAATCAAGGAGTTGCCTTGTCGTCACGTTTACCCCATCATAAAATATAAATACTTCTTGTTGCTCATGAAGATCATTTTGGGGACAATTTCTTAGTAATCCCTTATATATCTCCCATGCTTCATACAATGATTCCCCTGCTTGTTGCTCAAAATTAGCTATGGCCTTCTTAAGTTTAGAAACCGTTGATGGTGGGCAAAATTGTTGGATGAACTCTTCACGCATTTATGCTCCTTTGAAAGTGACCGGAAGCATTCTTAACAACACCGTTTCTCATGGTACATTCGGAATAGTAAAATAATCGGCGATGTCGTTGAATTCATCAAGGTGTTTGTATGCATCTTCATGATCTTTTCCGTAGAATGGGATATCTTTTTTTCACATAAAGAATGTGTCCCTTTAGCTCAAAGTTGGCGGTGGCGGGAATTTTGGGTTGCACAAGGCCCAGACTGGTGTCCTCACGAATTCTCTTCTTGTATCCCTCCATATTCATGTCCGCAATGTTGGCCATCTCGTATTTTTGCTCGCTTCCGGGTTCACTTTCGTTTTTTGATTCTATTTCGGGCTCGTAACCAGCTTCCTTTTTGTTAGGAGTCTTCTCAAAGCTTTTGAACTTTCTTTCGTTTATCGTTTTGTTGCTTGATACTCCAATGTGTTTGTCTCTCTTATTATGAAATGCTGACTCCGGATCTTCAAAAGGTGGTGTCAATCGTGTCTTTGATCCGCGGGTCACATACTACTGAAACAAAACCAAAACAAAAATGTAAAAACGAACTAAAATAAAATAAACTGAAATTGTAGTTCTCACGTCGTGAGCGTGTATGCTCACGTCGTGAGTTCTGAAATGCAGAAAATTGTAACTAATGCAGAAAATTAACTTTTTGTGGGTTTTACCCAACAAAAAGGATCGATTAATCTAAAGCAATTAAACTAACAACTGAAATAGCCGTTCCCTGGCAACGGCGCCAAAAACTTGATGTGCACTTTATATACCTATCTAGCTTTAAATTTATAAACCTAACTACTTATCTACTAATGCACATATAGGCAGTATACCTAGTCAGTTCATAGTATAGTAAAGTAAATTGGGTATCAAATACAGGGAACAGAACTCAACTTATTAAAATAATTACTAAAAATTAGTCTAAAATCAAACAATAATTTAAAAATGGGTTTTATCTAATTTTGCAAGTTCAGATTAACTTCAACTAACAAACACTTAAACTAAGAATGGTTGTTATCAAGATATTAAAAACACTTTCGTTTAGTTTTGAATCCACATTTTTCCTATTGTTAGTTCTTATTTATGGATTAATAAAGTTCGTTACTAAAGTAGATATTATTAGCAATCTTGATCAGATCTCCTAATATTTTTCTCAATTCATGAACTACTATGTAATGATCATACACAAGCAAACATAGAATTGATAATTAATGATAATTTAACTATGTAAGATATATCTATGGTAAATATCTATGATCAAGACGATTTACCAAACACAATAATGATCAAATCATGTTCTCTAACACAGTTAAAGTTGTTGTCTTTATTATCTAATCTAAGATTTGATGAATCCTAGCTCTAATAGTTTAATGGTCATAAACTACTAGGTGATCAAGCTCATGTAATCGAAATTGGTAATTTAACTAAATCTAATTTGAATGCAAGCAAGAAATATTAAAGCTTTAATATGCTAGGAATCAATAATCAAATACAAACTAAATCCAACTTCATATAATCCATAAAATAAGAAACTAGCTCTTAGTTTAATGTTTCATCTAACTAAACGAAAGTCTACCAAAATAGCTACTCATGACAGAAGGTAAACACACTAAATCATAAGAATTTGACATGATTGAATTAATGCAAACCAAATGCGATATGTGATCTTCTAATCTTCAATCTTCAAACATTCTCTCTTCCAAAAGGTTGTTTTCACACTTTTCTGACCTCTAAACTCGATTATCTCTCCAGAATATCAGATTCCAACCTTCCTAAAGTCGATATGCAAATGGATATTTATAGTTTCCAAATATTAAGTCTCACGTCGTGAGCTCAGTACAATTCGTGCTCGGCAAGGAAACTGCATTCCACGTATAAATCTTCTAGAATAATCTATACTCACGTCGTGAGCTATAAATCTCACATTGTGAGTTCTATATTTGCACAAACATCGCAATTTTTCTTTCAAACACGGTTTGTTACTCTATTGCCACTCTATGGGGAGTGTCTTTGCATGATTCTTCTTTCTTTTAAGCTCCATTAAGCTCCGGATTTAGCTCCAGTCCTGCCAGGCTCCAATATTTGTCACTTCTGGTCCTTTTTCGTCAAGAATATCCTATTTAGATGCAAAATGTAAGTTAACTCAATAAGTATGAAATATCTTTGCAATTAACCAAAATATTACTTAACATGTATTCAAATAATGCCTAAATATATGTATAAATATGGTAATATCAGCTTCTTTTAAGGCATCAATGACATTCTTTGGTTCAATTAATGAAACAAATTTTACAAACATGCAGAAGTTGTTGCTAACTCTGCTACAGTGAGAATCCCAGAATTTACATCTCCAATGATTTGAGATTTAGGATGATCTCGAAGAATTCTTGGATTAGAACTTTCATTCGTAATACTTTGACCAGAGTCTTCCTGATTAAATGGTTCAACTTCTTCAGGGATGACAGGCTTTTCTTCAGAGATAGGTTGTGAGCTAATAAATTAATCAACATTTGGAACAACATGCTCAACATCATTTGGCAAGAAATCAGGAACATGGTCTGAAGGACCATAAATAATTTCATTCAGGATTGATCAAGGATGATCAAATCCTTCATGAATGAACGAGTATTCATCGAAGGTGACATGGGTTGTTTATTCAACAATTTTCCTTAAAATATTGAATACCCTGAAAGCCTTGGATACACTGGAATAACCAAGAAAAACTTCTTCATCAGCTTTAGCTTCAAACTTCGAGCGTTGATCCCTTTGATTCAAGATGTAACAAACACATCCAAATACATGAAAGTAGGACATATATGGCTTTCTTCCCTTCAGTAGCTGATAAGAAGTGTTCCCATGAAACTTAACAATAATGGACCGGTTTTGACTATAGCACGATGTGTTAATAGCTTCAGCCCAAAATTACAGAGGAAGATCAGCTTCAACAACCATACTTCTTCCAGCTTCAATAAGAGTTATGTTCCTTCTTTCTGCAATACCATTCCAGAGAGGAGTTCCTAAATTCAGTTTCATGATCACTATGTAATTTCCTTACTTTGTGATCATAGAGAACTTCCCACTGCTTGATGAGAGAAATGATTTCATCAGCGGCATAACTCTTCTTTCTTAAAAATACCACCCACGTAAATCTTGAAAATTCATCCACAATGACTAGAGTGTATTTATTCCCTGATCTTGACCTAACCGGAATTGGTCCAAAAATATCCATGTGAAGAAGATGAAGAGGTTTGATAATGGAAGAACAGGACTTAGGTTTGAGAGAAGACTTGGTTTTCTTTCCCTTTTGACACGTTGAGCACAACTTATCCTTGACAAACTTCATTTTTGGAATTCCCCTTACAAGTTGATTCCCAGAGATCTTTGATATGTTCTTAAAATTCAAATGCGATAGCCTCTTGTGTCGCAGCCAATTAAGATGAGACTAAGCATGAGAGAAAAAGTAGTGACGAAGAGAGTTGTTAGCAGAAATCGTATCTAACACATAAATGTCATTCTGCCTATTTGTATTCAGAACAGTGACATTCATTTGATAAACGACCTTTCTTTCTCTTTTATTGTAAAGGACTTCATACCCAGTGTCACGTAGTTGATTGATTGAGATGATATTATGCTAAAGACCCTTCACATAAGAAACATTCTTGAACACTACTGAGTTTCACTTGATAGATCCATATCCCTTTAGAGCTTCCTTACCATTATCTCCATATGTAACAGTAGGACCATCCTTCTTTATGAAATCTTCAAGAAGAGACTTGAATCCGGTCATATGTGTTGAGCATCTGCTGTCTAAATACCAAATATGTTCTTTACCCTGAAACTAAAATATATAGTAAGCCCTGAAACAAAATAATCAAGAATATACACAATGTACACTTACTCATTTTGAAATGAGTCACTCAAGAGAAGACATTATAACAATCATCAGGGAGACGGTTCAACGAGTTTCCCTTTTTGATCCACTGATCATTATGAATCATGATTTTATCAACGCGAATGGTGTTCTTTTCAAAAGTGCACTCGCTGACTTTGTGAGAGGTATCACCGCATCGATAACAAACTTTTATTCCATAATTCTTACCTTTAACAAATTTTGATTTCTTTTTAACTGTTGAACCCAACAAACTTTGACTGTTTGAATTAAGAGTTCTTGTTTTAGTTCTGGAACAAGGGATGTCATCGATGATATGCTTAGTTGATACCTTGTCATGAGACTCGTGAATCGTTGAGTTATCAGAAGTAGATAACCTTGATTGATCTTCAGGTTTAGAATTGCTAACGGAACACCGAGGAAAGATGCTAAGAATTTCGTTTACTGAATGAACTCCACCATTGCAGATAGGATATTTTAATAAAATCTTAGTGGAAGGAAGAACATACTCATGATGACCAGGTTGATGAGATGGATCAAGAGCAGATAATCAAGTAACACATTTGGTGATACCGTTGGAATCAGTGGAGTAGTGAGTGTCAATTAAAGTTTGATTTATAAAATAGGAACTCACAAATCTATTCTTAAAATCTTCTTTTAAACAATCAGTCTTATAGAAGGTTTATTTAGTCTCAACAACTTTGGTTAAGGACGCAACACCTTCTATATCACCTCTAAGAATTTTTTTCACACTGATCTGGAATCTGAGCATTTATAATCCTTGTGATATTTAAGTGAGAGGAGGCCCATTTTTTCAAAATGAGTTGAATGCATTTAGCATGATCAATAGCTTTTTATTTTTGAGTGTGAAGAAATTTATTGGTCAGTGAGATGCATGTGTTTTCCTTTTTTAGTACTGAAAGAGATTTTTCAACAAAAATAATTTTTTCTTTTAGTTTCTATAACTCAAAGCTGAGAGAATATTTTTCTTTATTTGAGACCAATAAATAGACACATAAGTGATCAATCATGTCATCTTTTTCGATTTTTTCAACAGGATGGTAGTTAACAATATTGTTTACCTGATAAGCTGATGTGGTGTTCCATTCTCTCTGAAAGTCTGATGCAGCATGAGAAGGATCAGCGTCAAGAGTCCCAACACCGTCAATTAAAGTTTCAATGTGAGATTCGACGATCTGAGCCATGAGACACTTACGTTTATCATCTGAGGAGTTTTCTTTTTCAAAAGTAGATGATAGTGCAATCATCATCTCTTGAGCGATTGAACAGTTATGAACCAAATTATAGACATATCAAGGGAGTGAGTTTCCGGTAGAAGTTCTCGCCTTTACATTAAGATTCAGCATTCTTTTCTCTTCTTTGTTCTACCCAGGCACAAATTTACCTTTCAGCTTACTTCATGATGCACCATCATTAGATGATTTATACATAGTGGCGATAGGATCGATGTTGATGATATTGAGCATATCAAATTCCATAAATTCGAGAGCTTCCACGGCCTTTGATTAGCAGAGAAGTTGTGCTTATCAAACGGAGGAATCTTGTTTCATATAGATGATTTTGGAATAAAGGAGGTCAACATGATTTACTTGAGTGAATCACAAACCTGCTCTGATACCAATTGAAGGTTTGTATCAATCAGATACACTTCAAGTATAAAGAACGAAAATAAGAAAACAAAGAACATAAACTAAATAACACGGAGAGTTCTCCAAATTGTTCTTTCACCAATAAAGAGTTTTTTTCATCACCAAGAAGTCGGTTTCTCACAAAGACATTTGAAATAAAGTTGAACTCTCTACATTAGGGTTTACCCTAATGTAGATTATATACTAATCTATACATGTGTATCCCATGATTTAAGGGATTGTATCTTATCTATACTATGAACCGATCTTCATAACAAATATACAGGATTTGTTATCTATTCTATACTTATCTATATCATTACCTAATATACAAAGTATTACATAGAATAACTATACTATGTGTTGGCGCTGATAAGTCTGGGGAAAGATCCCAATGTGTGATAACATGAAGATGTTATAAACCTTATGTAATTTTTGGGGTAAGATCCCAATTTTAGATAACATGAAAATGTTATAAAACTTAAGGATCTTAACTTATGTTCAAAGATAAGAGGGTTTCCAAGCCACTGCATCATGAAATGATCCCCTTATTCGTATCCCATAGTTAGATATCGTGCGTTCAAGCGAGGTGTATAAACCTTAGATTGTGTGAAAGATGTAATTAGCTCTTTAAACCTTATAGGGGATTAAGTACCCTTAATCGTAGGAGAGATGATCAGTCTCTAGCTTGTGTATATGATAGTTTAAAGATCATACCGTTGATATAATGGAATTTTCCAAGTGTTAAGATGATGAGATCTTCGTGTGTCAAGATCCTTATGTTTCAGGATCTTCAACCTTGAGGATCCTTATGCTTCAAGATCATTACTTATGGAGATCCTTAGTTGTACGTTGTTCTGCATAGCAAACATTAGCTAGGGGTTGGCATTAGTCTAGCTAACGCCCCTCCGATGCTTAAGTTAGTAATGTATTCGAGGAGAAAATAAGTAATGATGATAAGTTTAAGATAAAGAACATGTGCACCTCGGTTTTGTTGCCGATCAATTGATCTTATTTACATATAGTATGCTTTGAGATGTATAGCATTTCAGGATCTTGGAAAAATGTCTCCTTCGAGTGTTGCTAGCCAATATGCTCCTTTTCCTGCTTCAACATCTATGAGATATGGTCCTTCCCACTTAGGAGCTAATTTACCTGCACTAGGATCCTTGGTGTTTTGGAATGTTTTCCTTAGTACCAAGTCCTCTATTTGGAATCTTCTGACTTTTATGTTCTTGTTGTAATCCTTGGTGATCCTTTGTTGATGAGCAGTAATGCGTATCTTAGCAAGATCTCTGACTTCGTCAACAGTGTCAAGATCCTCGGCTAGGATCCTGTCATTGTTTTCTTGATTTTGGAGCAAGTATCTTGCTGTTGGGATCACTACTTCGGTAGGGATCACTGCTTCTGTCCCAAACACCAAGGAGTAGTGGGTCTGATTTGTGGCTACTTTGGAAGTAGTCCTATCAACCCATAGGACGAAAGGAAGCTCTTTTGCCCATCTTCCTTTCCTCTCATCTAGCCTTTTCTTCAATTTGTTTACTGTGATCTTGTTGCTAGATTATGCTTGACCATTAGCTTGGGGATGAACAGGAGTGGACATTCTCAGTTTGATTCCCCAACTCGTGCAAAAGTCTCTTGTCGTCTTGCTTATGAATTGGGATCCATTGTCACATATGATTTCAGCAGGGATCCCGAACCTGGTCAAGATATTACGTTTAATAAATGAGACTACCTCTTTGTCTCTAACCTGAACGAAGGCTTCAGCTTCGATCCACTTCGAGAAGTAATTAGTCATCACCAACAAGAAAACTTTTCCTCCTGGAGCTATTGGTAATTTTCCTACTATATTCATTCCCCATTTCATGAATGGCCATGGAGAGATAATAGGATGTAGAGGTTCCGCCGGTTGATGTAGGATGTTGTTATGTCTTTGGCAAGCATCACACTTTTGAGCATGTAGAAAAGAATATCTCTTCATGGTTGGCCAGTAGTATCATGTTCTCAATACCTTGGAGCATAAGGATCTACCCCCAATGTGATTGCCACAGTCTCCTTCATGTATTTCTTTGAAGACTTCTGCAGATTCAGCATCTTCCAAGCATCTGAGGTATGGACCTGTCATGGACTTTTAATAGAGTTTACCTTGGATTATTACGAATCTTGAGACTCTTGTTCTGAATGCTTATTTGCTTTTTTCTTCTATTGGGATCGTGTCATTTTGGAGATACTCCATAATGGGTTGGATCCATGATCGTGGACTTCTTCGAGGATCTTGTTCGTTGGAATCCCTTTAAGGAGGGATCTGAGGGACAGGATCTCTGATGGCTGCTACACTTATTGGTTGTTCAGGATCATCGGGTTTGTTAGAAAGGGCTTCTATAGCTGGATTTATCATGTGGGTTATAGGGATCTTCATTTCAAGTGGGATCCTTAGGAGGGTCCTAAGTTGGCTAATGTGTCAGCTTCTGTGTTTTCTTCTCTAGGAACTAGGGTTAGGCTAAAGTTTTCAAAATCAGAGGCTAATTTTTTGAGGATCTCGAGGTATAATGCTAATATTTCACCTTTCACTGCATAAGATCCATTGAAGTGATTAGTTAATAATAAAGAATCAACAAAAACCTGTAGATCCTTGATTTAAAAATCCTTAGCCAATTGTAGTCCCATGATGAGTGCTTCATATTCCACTTTGTTGTTGGTTGCGTTGAATTCGCAACTAACTGTCTGGGGTAGGATGCCCCCCTGTGGCGATTTTAGTATGATCCCTAGCCCAGTTCCTTTTTGGTTTGAAGCTCCATCCGTGAATAGTGTCCATTTTCCCAAGTGTTCATCTTCTAGGAGTTGTTTAGCTTCAGTGTCTACTTCGTTTTGTAGATCATCACTAAAGTCAGCCACAAAGTCTGCTAATGCTTGTGACTTTATGGCGGATCTTGGCTCATATTTGATGTGAAACGTGCTTAACTTCACTGACCATTTTTCCATCCTTCCTGACATCTCTCGTTTTCTCATCACATTCTTAATAGGATAATTAGTTTTAACATGTATAGTATGTGTCTCGAAATAATGTCTTAACTTAGTAGAAGCAGTTACTAATGCAAGAATTAATTTTTTGAGAGGAGAATACCTGGTCTCAGGATCCAGAAGACTTTTACTTACATAGTAGATAGGATGTTGGTCTCCATTAAGATCCTTGGCTAGGATAGCACTTACCGCACTTGCGGATACCGAGAGGTAAAGGAGAAGTGGTTCTCCATCTATAGGCTTCACCAGCAGTGGCGCGGAACTTAAGTATCTTTTGAGTTCCTGAAAAGCTTCTTCGTGTTCTTCGGTCCATTCAAACTTCTTGTTCTTCTTCAAGATATCATAGAAGGGCTTACACTTTTCTGAGGATCTTGAAATGAACCTGTTGAGTGTTGCTACTCTTCCGGTTAGCCTTTGGATGTCTTTTGTTGAAGATGGAGATTTCAGCTCGATGATTTCTTTGATCTGCTCCGGGCTTGCTTCTATTCCTCTCTTGGTTACCATATACCCAAGGAACTTTCCTGACTTCATCCCACAATGGCATTTAAACGGATTCAACTTCATGCTGTATTCGTCGAGAATGTCGAAGGCTTCTTTGAGATCCCTGAGATGATCTTCAGCTTTCATGGACTTCACCACCATGTCATCAATGTAGACCTCCATGGTGTCCCCCAACTTGTCTTTAAACATCTGGTTCACCAGTATTTGATATGTTGCACCTTCATTTTTAAGACCAAAAGGCCTTGTAGTGTAACAATATATACTTGTTGGTGTTATAAATTTTGTGTCTTCTTGATCAGATGGTTCCATCTGGATTTGTTGGAATCCTGTTGAAGCGTCCATGAAGGTTAAGAGATTGTGGCCCGCCATTCCATCTATCATGGAGTCAATGTGTTGCAGAGGAAAATGATCCTTAGGACAAGCCTTGTTAATATCTGTGTAGTTTACACATAAGTTCTTCTTCTGTATGACAACTACATTAGCTAGCCATCTCGGGAACTTCACTTCCTTGATCATCCCTGTCTTGAGGAGCTTTTCCCCTTCTTCTTGGATAATCTGATTCCTTTCGGGTGCAAACTTCCTTCTTTTTTAATGTATCGGTTTGAAAGAAGGATCAATATTAAGTTTGTGAGTGATAATACTCTTCTCTATGACTGTCATATCTTCGTGTTTCCATGCGAACGTCTTGCTTCTGGTTCGAAGGAAGTTTAACAGGTATTGCTCAATTTGCTCGGGTATTGAGGATCCTATGAGGACTTTGGTTTCAGGATCCTCGCTGCTCAGGGGCACTTCCTTCAGCTTTTGCTCCTTCGTTTCTAGAACATGTCGTGCCCCCTGCCTTAATTGCTATGCTTGATGGGGTTTCGGCGTATGCTTCATAGAGGTTTTATAACATTCCGTTGACTTTTGTTGATCTCCCATTATCTTCACTGTTCCCCACGTAGTAGGCATTTTTACACACTGTTGATATATTGATGGAACCGCTTTCATCTCGTGGATCCACGGTCTACCTAATATCAAATTATAAGAAGATAAGGTGTCAATAACACAGAAATTATGTATAGAGTGTACCCCCTCTATGTATATTGGTAGCTTTATCTCCCCGATGGTGTGTTTTGTTTCTCCGCTAAATCCTATGAGGACCGAGGATCTTTTGATTATCTCCGATTTCGGGATGTTCATCCTCTTCAGTGCGTCCAAGAGTATGATGTTGACCGAGGATCCTCCGTCAACAAGATTCCTTCTGACGAAGTGGTTGGCAATGTACAGTGTTATCACGAGTCCATCATGGTGAGGATCCTGGATCTCTTTCCTATCCGTCTCGTCAAACGTGATTTCCTTTTCATTTCTAACCGAGGTATTCTTCTGTGGTCTATCCTCCTTTTCTGTTTTAGAGAATTTGGCGTGTCTTTTAGCCTGAGAATAAGAAGTACCACAAATGTTAGATCCTCCTGAGATAACGTTAATTATCTTGGCATTTGGTGGAGGAGATTTTGGTTTCTCCAGGATCTTCTGACCATCTTGGTTGTTCTCCTTGGACTTTTCTTTCTTTCTTTCGAGGATCTCTTTAAGATGCCCTTTGCTAAGGAGGTAGCTGATCTCCTTTCTTAGGGCTATGTGATCCTCCGTCATGTGACATAAATCTTCATGGTAAGCACACCATTTGGACTTGTCTTTTCAACCGGTGGACTTGTTATCCTTCTTTGGCCCCCTTGCTTTGTCTCCGAGATCCTACATAGCATATATTAAACCTGAAACATCCACAAAAAAACAATAGTTAATGATTTTAGGAGGTTCCTCTTCCTTTCCTTCATCTTCGAGGGCATTAACCCTGTGATGATCTGGTTTGGAATAGGGCTTCGATTTGTAGGATTTTGGAGCTGAGGATTCGGCCTTCCTATTGGGATTCTCGTATTGACTTGAAGGGTTGCTCCTCTTCTGGACTTATTTATCCTCTTCAAGCCTTATGAACCTCAATGCTCGACACCTAACTTCGTCCAATCTCTTGCATGGAGTCATCACGAGATCTTCATAGAAGGGTGAATCCTTCCTTAGACCCATCTTGAAGGCCTCCACAACAGTCGACATGTCAATGTTGTGGATGCTCTGAGCTTCCCTGCCAAACCTGTTAACAAAATCCCTAAGTCGTTGCTAGGATCTTGAACCACCCGATAGAGATCACTAGTTATCTTCTAGAAGGTTCTGCTACAAGAAAACTGGTTATTGAAAATATTGACTAAATGTGCAAATGAAGTAATGGAATAGGGAGGAACGTTTAGCAACCATTTAAGAGTTGATCCCGTGAGGGTTGAAGCAAAGCCTTTTCATAGGAAAGCTTCCTTCAAGTGCACTGGGATGGGATAGATCTCCATCCTTTCTCGGTATTGTGCTACGTGCTCTTCAGGATCCGTAGTTCCATCGTAAGGCTTCATCCTAGGAGTCTGGAAGCGCTTAGGAACTTCGGCATCGGCTATCGCATGAGAAAATATTGAGATCCTGTGACTTGTTGGAGATGCTTCTGTATGGGTTGAACTACCCTGAGTAGGCTTGAGATCATCTGTCTCAACTATTGAAGTTCCCTAGCCATGTTTGGACTTATTCCTGCATCAACATTCCTAGAGTTAGTATTGATAGTATTGTTGTTTAAGAAGTTATTAGAATCAAGGTTTCTAGGAGTATTGAAAGGCTCGTCGAGATCATTGATCATAGATGCTCGATTGTTCATAGTCGTCCCCCAAGGTGATACAGCAGTAGCAGGAGTTGTGTTCCCCTGTTGATTTCCTGAGGATCCTGCATTGTCGAAGTTCGGGATCCTTGGTTGTACAACTGTGGGCATCGTTTCCTTGGATCTCTGAAATTCCGCCTTCATTCTCTCCACTTCTCTAAGTAGTGTTCTATTGTCGTCTTGCTGCTGAGTCAGCTGTTGCATCATTTTCCTCATCATAGCGAAGAGTTCAGCAGTAGTGACTGGAGCAGTCGGATCCTAGAGTCCTGAAGATCCCAAACTTCCTTGATTATTGACCGGAGGGGTGTTTTTCTTAGAAGTATCAGACGCTTTCCTCTGACCAGGAGGTCCACTTGGATCAGGTGGTAGGTTTTTGGTTGGAATGGAAGGAGCGTAGGATGAAGAAAGGATCGGTTGTGTAGACATGATCTTTCGAGGATTTTGAAAACCACGACCCTACGGTGGGCGCCAAATTGTTTTGGTCAAAATTTACACAAGTATAAATCAACCAAATTGATTGAGAGGTTGTGATGTTCGAATTGTGTTATAGAGAAAGGTAAAGAGAATGAAACGATTGTTTATAAGGAAAGTGCACAAAACCTTGGGAGGTGATAATGATCACCTGCCTTGATGATGTTATTAATATGAAACGATGATTACAAAGAGTATTTCAGTAAGAACAAGTGAAAAAGTTCGTATAGTAAGCTAAGAGTGGGTAGAGTGTGTCGTGTGCGGGATACATGTGTCAATTTATAATCTAACCTAGCTAACAAGATGTCTGATATTCCCGGGATCCTCTATGACCAGCTTTGTGAACGTTGTTTGACTTGGTATTCCGGGTCTTTAGCATACTTGAGACGACTCTTTGTTGAGAATAAGTCTTCTCTTGACTATTTCTCCACATGTATTAATTAAGAACAAAATATAACCGCTATAAATGTTAGTAAATAATAATAACGGTAATAGTCGGGATCCTGAGATAGTTGAGGATCCTGAATATCTGATGAGGTTTGAGGATCCTGGCCCTAACAAGAATTATACTTCTAGGGATGATGATTTGTTAAAAGTTGCATACTAGGCTTAGAAATACCACCGTCATATTCCCTTTAAAGATGGTACAAAATACTAAACAGTATAAGAATAAAAACAAAAGAGTTAGTCACACAAGAAAATAGTTTAAACAGCAAAGTATGTGCAGCTTTTTCAGAAAGGTGATAAAGACTCGTTCCAACAAATCTTTGGAATTGAATGGTCAGAAATGCACTTCCATTTTTCGAGATATCAACCACTTGAAATTTCATCTATAAAAGAGAACAAACAAGATCAACCATATCACATAAAAACAACAAAATTCATAGTAAACAAAGAGATAGAATGCCTTTAATCGTTGAGATTCTCCTGATTGATTCCAAGCTTCATGTTCACCAAGAACAAAAGAAGAACATGAACCAGTCTTTGTAACCAACGAGTTATAGGGATCCAATCTTTGTAACCTTTGAGTTATGAGAGTCACCAAGACAACACTCGAAGGTTCCATTCATTGTGATCCATGAAGGAAGAGAATGTGGGATCACTGTCATGTTGAAGACGCCTTTGGATCTTTGAGGTGGGATCACTGTCATTTCGATTTAATTCTAAGATTAATTAGAATTAATCATTCAAATGACTCTTTGGTTTCCATGGGAGTTTCCTTAAGCAAGTATAAATAGGACACCATGGATGCCTATTTTCCACACACCTTTACTTGCTTTCATAAAGCCGAATTTATGCTCTAGTCTCCTCTCTCCTCAAGTCTTCTTGCTACTAGAGTTTTGGATACAAGCCATTAGAGGTATCCATTCCTTTGGAGCTAGCTTTCCAAGATCTATAAGAAGGATTCTATTTTGATTATTTACAATAATAATCAAGAGGTATGTAACCCTAATTTTATGTATGAATTTTGATTCCATAGCCCCTCTCCTATGGTTTTCTTGATATTCATAGTTATTTGTTATCAATAGAGAAACCATTGATCCAGTCTAGGTTGCATATGAACTTAAGGGTTTAAGTGTTTTTTCCGCCACATGTAATTTTTGTTTATAACCTAGAAAACCCATCAGTGGTATCAGATCCATAGGTTTTCTATTTGATTGTGCACTAAAATTTATTGATCAAAAGAAGTATAAGGGATTAGGATTAAATTTGAATGATTTAAATTAATTGTTTAATTGGTAAATAATTATTTAATCCATGAAATTAAATTATTTAATTAATTGTTTAAATGGTAAAAAATATGATTTGAATTTATTTAATTAATTGTTTATTTAGATAAAATATTAAATCATTATTTAGTTTAAAATTAATTATTATTAAGGGTCTAATTCGAAAAATTAATTTTAAACCCTAGTATTTTAAAAAGTTTAAAATACACCTTATACGATATATATATATATATATATATATATATATATATATATATATATATATATATATATATATATATATATATATATAAGTAAAAGTTTAATATATTATATGTATAAGATAAGTAAGTCAAATCGCTAGTACGCTTCATTCACGAAGCCATACTCTAAGAGGGGTATAAGGAAGCGGCCTATAACATGACCGTTGAATGGGTATCCACTCTCATACACCGCTCCCTTGTATGGTGGAGGGTCGTTAGCCGAACGGATTTGATAATACATAACCTCTTAAAAGTATGATAATATAAAGTAACTAAACCTTTTATAAATCCAACTCTAGTTACTTTAGGAAAAATGTGAAATTGTATGCTAATCCATGAAAACGCACATTGTTTCCTTATGAGTCTTTAGTGGAGCGTGTGTGGTTAACTGGCACACTAATTTGGGACAATAAAGGCGAAATAGTGAAACAACTCATGTTTATGATTGTTGATGGAGCGTGTGTGATTAACTGACACATCAATGTGGGATCATAAATCGAATGAGGGTGTTTAAGCGGGTTGGCATGGTTATTCACATCTTAATTGTGATCATCGGCATCCCAGTCACAATTGGTAAGAGCATAATCGAAATTAAACATGACATTGATAAGATTCACTGAATCTCAAAATATCTAGGAGTTTTATGGGATTAAAATTGGTGAAATGACTCTACCTATCTAAAATAGATTCAAATTTGATTACGGCATCCCTCTTCAAAGGTGGAATCGAAAATATGGTTCCTAGTCTTAATTTAGTTATGGGTTAATATATAAGGATTAAAATCAACTAACTTGAACTCTCTCTTCTCCCAAAATTCTAGATGTCAAATCAAGATAATAATGGTCTTCCTCATTCTTATGGAAATGGCTTTCCTCAATCTATTGGAGATGATCTTCCACTTTCAAACCAAGGTGAAAATGTATTCCCTTCCTTAGGAAATGGAGGAGCTAGACATTGTCTCTATTCAACTCTTCCACATCCTCCTCATGTGACTCTCCAAACATGACGAGTTGAAAGATATTAAACAACTCAAGCCTTTTGGCATGTAAACATGAAGATGGAAATTATGTGTGTGCACATGTTCTGAAAATAAAGTCGTACACTGACAAATTGGATAGGATGGGTGTCGTATTTCCAAAGGAGAAAACCATTGATTTGGTTCTTATCTCGCTTCCTAAGTCATATAGTCAGTTTGTTGAGAACTTTCATATGAGGAATATTGATGCGACCCTAATTGATCTGACCCAAATGTGGATGGTTGTTGAGGCAGAAATGCTTAATAACAAATCTGAAGCAGAAATGTTTAATAACAAATCTGAAGCAGAAATGCTTATAGGGTCTAATTTCAAGGTTTCCACGATTGGCAATGGTGACATTGGTGATCCATAAAAGATTTCTCTTCCCAATGGAATGGGGTCGTCTAAGGTCAAACAATTTGATCGTATGATTAAGAGAAAGGCTTTTTATGGGATCGTTCCATGTGTTAAACCTAAAGAATCCATTTGTTTCTATTGCCAATTGAAGGGACACTAATTGTGAAGCTGTCCAAAGTACCTGAAGGATCTCAGAGATGGTAAATTCAATTCGTATGACTCCACTTTAGGTACATCCATTATCTAACTCCATTGCTTTATAAGTTCCTATTCTTAGACTCTTAAATACATAATGTGATGATCATATTTTGATGGTATTGCACGATCTAAAAGGAAGAAGGAAGCTTAAGTGAAGTGAGCTAAATCTAATCGTGGGAAATGGACTTTGGTCACATGGTTCGATGGTCAGAATTTGGAGCTACTAATAGGGAGTTAGGATAATTTAATAGATTGCTAGTACTCTTCAGAAATGTCTAGAAATATAATTTTTCATTTTATGCATTGTGAGGACAAGTTTTGATTTTCTTTTTAGCAATAAAATGAAGTTTTGGTTTACATAGTTGTCTTATCTTATTTCCTTGCAATTGCATTAATGAAAGTGTTGGTTATGTTTCTAATAATAGCAATATTAATTCTGGATTTGATTCTTATGATATTGCTTGTGGTAATATCATAATTAACCAAGTGAAAGGAAATCTCATTAGCAACTAGACTGATACTTGGAATCGTACAATTCGAATTGTATTATATATGATATTCTTCCTCAAATCATTGTTTACATGTTTATGTGAGGCAAGTGAAGGACTAATGGATCTAGTACATGATGATATGCACTCTTCAGATCCACAACGAGGGACGATAACTCTATTCATCATGATTTACTGATATTTCAATAAATATGGTTTTGTTTATAAGATTAAACAGAATTATAATACTTTTGAAAAGTTCAAAGAGTTGTTGAACGAAAAGAAGAATCTGCCAGGCAGAAAGATAAAACATTCTCCAATCTGAAAAGAAAGGAGAATGATTTAGTATCATGTCTTATGATCGTCTTAGTAATTGTGGAATTGTATCACAATAAATCCTCCAAGAACATCTTAGTGCAATTGTATGACTGAGAAGAGGAATCGAATATTGTTATAAATGGTTCGATCATAAGATGAGTCATACTTTGTTCCTAATCAAAGTTTTAGACCCATGATATAGTAACTATGAATCATATCTTGAAACTCATTTCAAAACTAAGAAGGATAACAACACCTCGTAGTATGTGTAGTAATAATTTTTTCTTACTCTAGCACATTTGGAATTGGAGTTGTGATGTTTTCGTTGATCGAGAAACAAAAGATAAACTGAGACCTATTCTATGAAGTGTTTTCTTGTAGGAAATCCTCACGAACTTTTGAATATTTGTTTTAGCTCGTCAAGGAATATTTCTTGAGAGAAAAACCCATATGTCAAGAAGTCAGTGGGAGTCGTATTTATCTTGAGAGTTTCAAGAGTCAACCAACAATGATCCTTTTAAATTATCACTAGCACGCGACCTGAGGTTGATAACATGTTGTGTTTACTGACACGTTCTAATTTTTGTGCACTTCCAGTTGAGTTGGCAACCCCTGTGAGTTCTATGTTTTTCATTTAGTTGCAAAAGAATAAGCACGTTGGTCAGTGAAAGTACATTGATCAATATGGGTGAGTTGCTAACAACATGGAAGCACTGGTGGGCTTTTGAGCTGCCATAAGGCAAGAAATTTAGATTAAGCGAAGTTCAGTCCATGAAGGAAAACTAAATGTGATTTTGGTTTGTCCTAAACCTTGTCTTATGACTGTAGGTTGAAAAATAAAGTTCAACATGGATGGGAACATATGCACCTTCGAATCTAGGTGACAAAAGGTTTTGCTCTGGTTCATGAAAACGATTATGAGGAGACACTTTCGTTGATAGATTTTAAGGATCTAATAAAGATCAACATGGATATTGGTTGTGTTAATTTCATTCTCAAATTCACAATATGATTACGACATCCCTCTTCATATTTCGAATTGTGAGGAATGGCAAGGAATTATTTAAGTTTTCAGGAGATATGTTTATCACGTCTTGAAAGATGTTGAACACATACACTATCCAGATAAAGTGCATAAGCTTAAGAACCCCATTAGAGGCTTGACGAAGCATCGAGAAATAGGAATTTGTACTTCCATGAGAAAGTTAAAAGGTATTGATTTCTAAAAGTCCAGTTGATTTCTGAGTACCTATCAAAGCTACTGGGAGCATAATTGTTATGTCTGGTATTGCATGTTAACAATACTATCGATAGGGCACATTGTCTCTAATGTACAAGTTGCAAAAGTTATGAAGTGTTACGCTATAGTGGACATAAGCGAGATGAGACTCGTACTTGATTACATATCTATAGGTTTAGATTTTATAGTTTAATAGAACTTAGTCAAAGGCACATACGAATAGCATGTTGAAATGTTTCAACAATGGAGATTCTATATATGGAAATATTATAGCAAGAAATTGAAAAAATATTGGACCCTTGTAATATTGAATCGATTCCTATATGCTTTGGATATAGGATCGATTAGATGTTCTATAATATTTGTTTATTCTAATTTTTCAAATGCTCTGAGCATTTCGAGAAAAAAGACTAGAATTTTAAGTGCCTAGACTTATTAAAAAACTGTCAAGAACATTCTGAGGTTTACTGAAGATTGGTTGCTTGTGGACAGTTGGAAGTATGGTATTGTTTTGGAAGAACCATAGTGACACATTTTGGATCGAGATGATTCTTGGTCAGAATTGATGGTCATATGGGAATATGGAAATGATTCCATAATGGGATATGAGTATATGGAAATGTCTCCATAATAAGAGTTGGCTACAAAATCTACATGTGAGTTTGAAACTTTAATGTAAGAAAGGTGTTCAAGGAGTGTACCATGAATTTGAGACCTAATTACCATGGAATTGTTTCTAGTAACAAAGTTCCAGTGGAATATTTTGCAATATTGGAGACTCAGTCTTTGAGACTTTAGAATCTCGATATCACAATAAATCAATTCATGTAAAGTTAGAATTCCACCACATCTTGGATAGAAAATAAGAATTTAGAATCGTGAATTGAGCATCATTGGACTAATGTCTAATCGATCTATTCATAAAGGAAGGACCATCGAGAGACATAGTATGCATGTTCAGGACATAGACTGACTGATTTTATCTAATTCAAGTGGTTAGTTGATTACTTGAAACATTATACAATGAATAAATTCATAATTTTTATGGTGATTAAATAACAGAAATTTATTTATGATCAATGGGTATGATGCCATAGTTAATTAATTTATTATTGTGTTTCACTTTGCATGTTTTACTTCCCTGAGTAATTTAAATATTATTCAAAATTTCACAATCGTTCATACTTTTGGAAGTAATTAGTGAATTAAGACGGTCATGAATTGATTGTAGATTGTCGATTGAGGTTAAAACATTGCAATTGGAATTGCTACAATATTCACAAGTACTTTGAAAATAGGGATTTTTGTATTGGATAAACCCACGCTTAGAGATTACTTTATGGATCTTGTCACGAGTAATTCTAAGACGATATTATCTTCTATTTTTAAAGCCGAGATATATAGTTCATTGTTTACAAATTAGTTATGCATAGGCTTACTCAAACGCATCTCGTAACTGGATGTTATAAAGGGTAATTCCATGTGTGATTTAATGTCAGAATTGTACAACTATGTAGTCAATGTAATTCGTTCCTTTTGCCCTAACAGGAAAAGCGATATCATTGGGCCCCTCGATGGTTTGATGTTGACTATATAGTGTTCGGCCCAGCCAGGACTAATTGATGTGTTCAATTTGAAGTCCAATCAAGTCTTTGCAAATCGGGAAATCAGGAAACAGAATTTTGGAAAATAAGATTAATTCTGATCCATGCCTCACGTTCATACCATATCTTGAAGAACGAAGGAATAGTTGGTCACTTATCTTAGGGCCAATAGCTGATTTGAATCAGAGTTCGGTAGTGGCTTTGGAAAGCACTCTTTGATGTTTATTTCAATGTCTATACTTCCAATTGTAGTTCAGATTTATCCAAGTGGGAGATTGTTGGATTAAGGTGTCTAATCCAATAACTAAATTGGTATATATTCTTGAATTAGAAGCAAAGTCCTTTTTGGGTTGCCCTCAAAACCAATAACTAATTAGAATGACAGTTGGAGATAGAAAATAATTTGTTAGTTTATTATATGAATAATAAACTAATTGGAAATTGAAATATTTCATTTATTAATATATTATATGATTAATATATTAATTGGAAATAATAATGATTAATTGATTAACTAGAATTGATTTGGATTTAATTCTATGATTAATTAGAATTAATCATTCAAAGGACTCTTTGGTTTCCATGGGAGTTTCCTTAAGCAAGTAGAAATAGGACACCATGGATGCCTATTTTCCACACACCTTTACTTGCTTTCATAGAGCCAAATTTATGCTCTAGTCTCTTCTCTCCTCAAGTCTTCTTGCTACTAGAGTTTTTGATACAAGCCATTAGAGGCATCCATTCCTTTGGTTCTGGCTTTCCAAGATCTAGAAAAAGGATTCTATTTTGATTATTTACAATAATAATCAAAAGGTATGTAACCCTTATTTTATGTATGAATTTCGATTTTATAGCCTCTCTCCTAGGGTTTTCTTGATGTAAGGTCCTTGATGGAAGGATCTATACCAATAATCAATCAAGCATAAGAAAACAAAGAAGAAATTAAGTAGAAGTGGAATGAAACTTGAGCTTGCATACAATTCACACACGAAATTGTCGGATACAACTCAATGGACCGAAAACACACTGAACCACTCTAGATCAACAACAACTACTGACAACCTGACAAGCTATTTATACCAATAGACATTGACCGAAAACAGGTTTTCGGTCACACCTTGATCGAAAACCTTCCTAGACCGAAAATGACAAACTACATAATAAGACTCCAAATTACAAACATTAATGCCCTAAATCATCCATACATTGTTGCCTAGCCCAAACCAAATATATTGGCCCTTCAATCTCCCCCTTGGTTTGCAGCTAGCATGTGTTAGTCTTTATCAACCAACATCACATCGGTCCCCTCCATCGATCCACTCCACATTCCCTTTTGGATGATTTCTGCCACCATCAAAGTGAACTCCTTTGCAACAGGCTCAAAAATCTCCTCGGCGACTTTAATTTGAAACATAGACAAGTGATGGATATCCCACTTTCCAAACTGAAGCAGGTCATTTTTGTCATAGAGACGAAGACTGTCATTTGGAAGTTTGATGATAGCGGTAGCTGTTTTTTTCATCATAAATCCAGTAGAGCATGTTTTCAAGTGACATGTCTCCAAAGTTTTGTAGCACAGGAACTTGCCTCACTTGGTTAGTGGGAGGCCACATCACAGTTCTGAAAGGTTTGTCTGTCTTTGGATCGATAACTGTTGGGTATAGCTTGATGATAGAATTGGCAGTCTTCATAGTAGGAAATCCCTTCTTTGTCTGATTTTCCATAAATAACTTGTATTGAGTTGCTTGAGGATTGCCTGACGGATTTGCAAACGGAGCGTTAACAAGTTCAGTGAGATCAACTCTTGTCCAAGATTCGAAATCATGAACATTCTTGTAGTATTCAACATTATTGCTCTTCCGTCTCACGACCCACATGTTCAAACGGTCGTGGAATCCCCATGATCTGATTCCAGATCGGTCACCATAACAATGAACAAATTTCTTCTTTTCAAGATCAGTACGAGTGATTTTTGGTTGACCTGGAGGCGCGTTGTCATCTGAACTTCTCTTGAACATGATTTGCGGTTTCTTGGAGGATTCATTCAGCTTTGCTTTCTTGATGGCTATTATATGAGGAGCTTGGACAGGTTCTGTGGGAAATTTATCATAGATCATAGTTTTCTTGGATGAGGAGGAGTCACCAGGATGGGTTCCAGATGGAGGGTCAACTCGAAGGATTTCCACTGAGGACTTGAATTTGTCACCAAGTTCCTCTGTCAGTTTTTGTTTCATGTCAAAGTAGCATGCTGACAGAGCACCAAGGTGAGTCTCAAGAGTTGAAAGTTTCTCAGTCTTCAGTGACTTATCTGCCTCAAGATCATCAATACGAATAATGAGTTGCGCATTGGAGGCCTCAAGATCAGCAATTCGGGACGAATGCTGACTGATCACAAGGTCTTTCTCAATAAGCTTTTGGTTTAGCACACCAATCTCTTTTCTCAGCTCAGGCACCAAGGAATCATCATCTCCAGACAAACATTCCTCAAAAGATATTCCTTTTCCGTGAGAGGAATGAGTTGGACTTAATTGCTGGGCCATATGCATAGCTAGCCTCTCAGATGCAGCATCATGATCTGACCTTGGAGGGGATGATCCCTGGCCAGCAGACAAACCACCAGCTTTAAGGATTGAGTTGGGACCTTCTTGAGTGGGTACAAATGAGGATGGGGCAAATGTTGAAGATGGAGGAGTCACGGTAGTTTGAGTCAGGTCAGGAAAAAGTACTCCCATCCTTGGATCATTTCTGTGTCTCTTCAAAGGAGGCTGGGAGGTCAGAGTTGTCATGGAATCACGTACAATGGGCTCGGTTGTCGGAACAACATTGTCAAGGGGAGGAATCCCTGATGATGTGTCCATAGGAATTGATGAATCAGCCATCTAAACGGTAGACGGAGGCACAGTCTCTTGAGCATCAGCTTTCTCCCTTATCTCCGGTGTTTGATTAGCACCATCATGGATGCAGTCAAAGAAGTCATCAAGGTCTTCGTTGGACAAAAGATTCTCATTCACACCACAATTTACCGCTACATCATCTCTGTCGTAACCGGATAGGTCAAGATCCTCATAATCATCATTTTCTCCTCCTTCACTGAAATCATTTTGAACTGTCACATTCTCAAGCTCATGCTCTTCAGCAACAATGGTGGACGGAGCAACATCTTCAATCTCATGGTCTGAAACGGTGATGACATCATCATTTACATTTGCATGATCTGACGATGCTTGATCTGTAGACTCTTGTTCCGGGGACCCATGAGATTCTGACGTGTCGGCCAGTTCCATAAACTTTCCAAATTTCACGAGTGGATACTTTCCCTGAAACATGATTTTCCCTTTTCGATTTTGCTTGATGAGGCTTATAGTGTTGGGACCAAATGCTTTCATGTCTATTATCTCTCCTGTCTTGACCAACTCAGGGTATTGCTTGTTGATAAAGATTTGAATGAATCTTGGGTACAATAGAAATTGATCTTTTGACTTCTTGTTGGCATTTGTAACCATTTCCTCCAAAATGAACTTTGAAAAATTAAAGTCAATCCCCGCAGCCAGAGCAACAATTGCCTGAGTATTCCTTGAAGATATCTCATCTGAGCCACCCTTCCTTCCAGAAATGCAGTTAACGAATACGTGAGCTAGAAACCTCCAGTAAGGAGGTAACAGCTTTTTCAAAGTGGGTGGGAAGTCACCTTCATATCCCATCTTCTCGAGATACTCATCAACAATTCTCAGATCGATGTCAGTCAGGTAAGCAGCTTTGTCATCAATCTTCAAGATATCTCTGATAAATTGCTCAGTGATGACAACTTTACACCCTTTGACAGAAGCTTCAATGATCACTGAGCCATCTTCTCCTTTCTTGACATTTGCAGATCTCCAGAACTCATTGATTAGGTTCAAATAGATGACTGGATTCCAGGTTAGTGCAGTGAAGATGCAACATTCCCTTAATCCAAACATCATTGACTTGAATTCATTGTGTGCTACTGGAGGATCATCGAGGAGGATGGATACATTGTGACTGTCAGCAACTTTGAGACTTGCCATTTTACCTGCACAAAACTAGCCAGGTGAGAAAACATTTGATTACAACAAATTAAAATTATTTTCTCAATTAAATCCATTAATTTTGGCCATTTTAATTAAATTCCATTAGTCAAACATGGGTTCTCGGTCAAGACAGTCAGACCGAAAGCCCTAGGACCGAACAGAGTGTAGACCGAAAGCCATATGGGACCGAATACAGCTCAACCGAAAGCCGTCTAAGCCGGCTTGACCGAAAGCCGGTTTCCGGCCGAAAGCTTGGACCAAATGCCTAGAAGACCGAAAGCTCCGACAGATCTTGTTTTCACGATTTGGCCACGATTTCATGGTCGATTTTCTGCAATAAAGGCATATCCAGAGTCGGAATCTTCATACCTGTAGGAAAATCAAGTCGATTTGAAGAAATAACACAAAAACATTTCCGAGATTAGAGAGAATCTTTGGGGGTTTTCGGTCAGAGAAGAGAAAATGAGGAGATGAACCGAAATCGGTGGAGCCTTTTCCTTATATACTCGATCCGTATCCAGTTCATACCCGGATCCATAACCTGATCCATAATCGGTGGGCTGCACCCGAAAGTATGTGAGGCCCAATACCCAAAACATTTTAGAAATAAAACTCTTGGAGGATTAATTTCAAAATAAGAATAAAATAAAATAAAAATAAAATTTTATAAATTTTACCAATCCTAAAAATTTAAAGAATAAAAATAAAAATAAAAAAAATAAAATAAAAAACATTTTCTAAAATTTATCAATCCTAAAAAATGAAAATAAAATAAAATAAAATAAAAATACCAAAATTTTTAATTCAAGCTAATTTTAATCCTCTATCTTGAAATTGATTAACTTTTTGTGATATGGGATCAAAGTTGTTAGACAATCATTTTCCATTTATCAGTACCTCTCCTTTTCATGAATAGATCTGGTCGATCGCCGGTATTGTGGTCCACTTAACCAAAAAAAATTGTGACAAGTTTTTAGGAATGCTATCAGTGACTGGACAGATTGATCCTAAGTTACTAAATAAAAATTCCTAAGGACCATTTATCTGACGACGACCAAGGATATTGTTGTCCACCTAAATTGAGCAGCGAGATCTACAGACAATCTAGAATTGTTCAATTTTAGATGTACTAGAACATGTTTCCCGCTTCCTAACATACCCTAATAATCAAGAACTTCTGAAATACTCCTTACTTTAGGTGAGCAGACAATTATTAATAGAAAGGATAGATTTAGAATGCATATGTTGTACACTCAGGTCGGATCTTTCAATCACGCAGAGAGTGAAACATATGAATGACTAGAATTTCAGAGGGATTGAGAAGTAGAAGGTTGTATACGCTGTGTACCAGGTCGGATTGTTAATCACGCAAAGGAGACAACATATGGCTAACAGATAGGAAGAATTGCATAGATAGAAGATGCAGAGAAATAGAGTTGCATATGCTGCAGTCCAGGTCGGATCTTTCGATCACACAGAGGAGGCAACATATGACTAACAGTAAGAAAGAAAGAAAATAATTTTCTACAGACCTACTTTATCAGAATTCCCCAGTCGCCCCGTCAATACCGGAATTAAGGACAGAATCCATACATCGAGGAAAAGTTAAACCACAGTTCTAGATACGGGTTCTTTAATGTAACTGGTGGATTCTCATGTATATCTCCCTGCTCAACTTCCAAGTGTCGTATTTTCAGGCTAAATGGAACTATCTAGGTAAGAATTCATCAAGTCTCTAGATTCCTTAAGTTCATCTGCACCTAGTCAAGTCCATTAAATTTTTCGTGCCTACCAGCGCATCAAACACAGAGCCTAGACAATTCAGCTTTGGTACTTTACATAGACTCAGATTGTCTGTTATCACAAGCTGATATCACTTCCCATAACATCACTTCTCAGTAATATTTTTGATTTTTCTGATTTTCTAATGTTTTTGGATTTTTAATTTTCTAAGTTTTGTTTGGTTTTTGTTTATTTCTCCCCCTAAATTTGTGCATGGGTGAGAATGAAATTAAAATGCGCAAATTTAAACTAACCTAAACAAAATCTAATCCTCAAAGCGAATCATTTTCAAAAAGTTAACCAGCACATCGAATCGATCTTTGTTAAACGGCTTGGTGAACATGTCCGCCACATTATTAGCAGTGGGAACCTGTTCTAGCCGAATGAGCGAGCGCTCATAACAATCTCTGATAAAATGAACTTTGATGTCGATGTGCTTGGCTTTTGAGTGCTGGACCGGATTTTTAGTAATTTGGATCGCAGCCTCATTATCACAGAATATAGGGGTTTCTTGAAAGTTCAAACCGTAATCCAACAGCTGATGTTGGATCCATATGACTTGAGAGCAACAGGCAGACGCAGCCACATACTCCGCTTTTGCTGTTGAGGTCGAGACAGTATTCTGCTTCTTTCACTGCCATGACACCAGCCTATCTTCTAGAAATTGACATCCGCCTGAAGTCGATTTCCTGTCAAGCTTGCAGCCTCCGTAATTGCTGTCTGCAAAAGCATAAAGATCAAATTCGGAATTTTTCGGATACCAAAGACCCAGTTTTGGGCTGCCTTTGAGGTACCGAAAAATCCTTTTAACAGCAATAAGATGAGACAGTTTAGGATTAGCCTGGTAGCGCGTGCATTGACAGACCGCAAACATAATGTCTGGTCGACTTGCAGTCAGATACATCAGCGATCCGATCATCGATCTGTAGTACGTTTGATCTACGGATTCGCCTTCAAGATCAGGAGTTAGCAGTGGTGTCTCCTCCATGGGCGTCAAGGCAGGTTGAGCGTCTCTGAACCCGAACTTCTCGAGCATATCGTCCACATATTTGGCTTGATGAATCAGGATTCCGGCTGAAGATTGTTTGACCTGAAGCCCCAAAAACGTGGTCATTTCCCCCAACGAACTCATCTCGAACCGCTTTTTCATGACGTCCTCGAACTCCTTGCATAGCTGAGGACTCGTCGACCCGAAAATGATATCGTCCACATATATTCGGACAAGAATTTGATCTGGACCGACATGCTTGATGAATAGGGTCTGATCGATAGTGTCGCGGGAATAGCCATGATCGAGCAAGTGCTGTGTTAGGGTAGCATACCAGGCTCTAGGAGCTTGATGCAGCCCATACAAAGCCTTGTCTAACTTGTAGACATGGTTGGGAAGTTTTGAGTTAACAAACCCAGGAGGTTGGTCAACATAAATCTCCTCCTTCACCTTGCCGTACAAGAAAGCCGTCTTGACGTCCATTTGGTAGACGGTGAAATTCATGTAGGAAGCATAGGCGAGGAAGATACGAATTGCCTCCAAGCGCGCCACCGGAGCATAGACTTCTGTATAATCAAGACCCTCAATTTGCCTGAACCCACAGACCACCAATCTCGCCTTATTACGGACAATGACACCCGAATCGTCTTGTTTGTTCCGAAAGACCCATCTGGTGTCAAGAGATTTCTTGCCTTTAGGCAGCTCCACCAACTTCCAAACCCCGAGCTTTTCGAATTGATTGAGCTCGTCATGCATGGCATCCACCCAGCTTGGCTCATTCAAAGCCATTTCGACGTTCTTGGGCTCTATTTGAGAAATGAAACAAGAATAGAGACATGTGTTGACGTCTCCACTCTGGCTTCTCGTTCGAACTCCGTCGCCCAGCTGGCCAATGATGTTTTCTATCGGATGATCGCGCTGTATGCGAGAGGGGATTTCGTGACTGATGTCATTGACTGAAACGGGAAGATTATGGATATTAATAGCTCCGTCATTTGCTGAATGATCCATGGTAGATGTACCAGTTTCGTTTGTTGGATTTGCTACAAACTCATCTGCGATTCGTTCGGGAAAGAGAAGTTCCATCAGATTCTGAGTGACAGCAGAAGCATCTTGGTTCATGAACTCTCTTTCGACCGGAGTTAGAGGAGTAGCATCAACATCTGGAGCATGTTGTTGTGTTAAGGATTCAGGAGAAGCGATTGGAACAGTAGACACCACCGGAGGATCAGTAAAAACCAATGGTGGTCTGTAGACAACCTCTTCATCTTCGTCTTCAATGATAGTCTTCGAGCCAGAAGTAGACCCAGCTTGGTTATCAGACGACACACTAAAGGATTTGAATAGCGATGTGAGTCAAATAGCCAATCAGGACCCACCCTAGCGTCCAGCTCATTCTCTTCAAGCCAGCGAACATCGAAAGACTCCACGATTTGTTTCGTCTTCTTGTTGTATACCCGGTAAGCAGTACAAGTAGCGTATCCGACAAAGTAGCAATCATCAGCTTTTGCATTGAACTTTGGGTTGGATTCCAAGTGGAGAAGGGTGCAAGGACAGCCAAATACTCTGAAATGGCTGACAGACGGCTTGTGTCCATATAGAATCTCGTACGGTGTTTTCATCTGGGCTTTGTTGATCAGGACACGATTTTGAACGTAACAAGCTGTGTTGATCGCCTCCGCCCAAAAGAAAACTGGAAGTTTAGAATCACAAAGCATCGTCCTTGCGGCGTCTTGTAATGTCCGATTCCTCCGCTCAGCAACACTGTTTTGTTGTGGCGTCCGAACAGAGCTAAATTGGCACACGATCCCTTTCTCAGCGCAAAAATGATCAAGAACAGCGTTCTTGAACTCTGTTCCATTGTCTGTACGAAGCACTTTCTCTCGGTTGTTGGTTTGGTTCTCGATCATCACAATGAACTTCTTGATAAGGTCGGCAATCCCAGCTTTGTTGGACAGAAATAAGACCCACGTGAAACGAGAGAAGTCATCTATCACAACGAGGCAGTACGAATTTCGGTTGATGCTGAGAACGTTGACCGGACCAAACAAGTCCGTGTGCAACAACTGGAGCACCTGACTGATGGAGTTTACCTGCTTTGGCAGATGTGGTTTCCGATGGTGTTTGCCTTGAGCACAGGAAACACATTTTTCAAAAGTAATAAAATTTCTGACAGGCAGACCGCGGACCATTTCGTTCTTAGCAAGCCGGTTCAGGTTCTTTGCATTTGCGTGGCCGAGTCGACGATGCCACAACATTGCGTTTTGTTCTGAGACTTTGGAAAAGAGACAAGTGACTTCATCAGGTACATTGTTGTTCATGTCGATAATATAGGCATTCCCATCCCGCTTTGATTTTATGAGAATCCACTCCTCCGGGATGACAATGCCTGGCTTTAAGATTAGACATTCTTTATCGGTGAAGTGTGTCGAGTAACCCTTGTCACAGATTTGAGAAACGCTCAGCAGACTATGCTTCAGCTCAGGAGCATAGTTGACATTCTCAAAACTGAGCACTCCGTTTGTCACCGTTCCTTTCTGCGTTATCTTTCCGCCTTCTCCGCCCGCAAAGGAGACATATCCCTATTAAATGTTTGAATGTCGTGCAGTTGGGAGATATCTCCTGTCATGTGCCGGGAGCAGCCGCTATCGATATACCAGGGTCTGACGACATTCCTCCGCAACTGTCCCTACAAGATGAGCGGAATCATTTAGATTTGGGGACCCAGGTCATCATAGTCCTGGGTTGACCCTTTACTTTCACAGATTTTTCCTTTGATTTCTCTTTTTCAATAGATACAGAGGATGATGATGACTGATCAGATTTTAATTTTGGCACCCATTGAAAATTAGGTTTTGAAACATTTTTCGTTTGAGTTTGCTTCGAGCCGGTGGATTTTCTACTCGAAGAGTTTGAAGATCCAGACCTAATCTTTGACGAAATCGACTTTGGTTTAGCTTGGGTCGATTTTGGCAAACTATTTGTGAATTTATTGAAAACCTGTTTGTTCTTTTGAAAACCTGCCATTTTCTTATTTTGATTTGTTTTCTAGTCATCATCTCGAGAGCGAGTTCTGGAGGATTTTCTAATTAAAGATCGTCCTCTAGACTCATTCTCTCCCCTTTTTGACATGTGATGCACAAACATCCGGTTTAGACAATTTCTGGCAATATGACCAGCAGTACCACAATTGAAACAAATTTGTTTATTATCATTGGAAATGGTACTGCTCTTGTAAGATTTCTTGCGTTTATTAACATTTCTAGCATTTTTCACATTTGCAAGAACAAGCACAAGATTGTGAAGCAAACGTAGAAGATGTAGAAGCATTTGAGTCAGATTTGGTAACTTTATCAGAAACAACATCATTATTTTCAAAATTATCAGTCTGAAACAACACACCACCAAAAACAAAGACATTAGTGTTTGAGTTTAACACAGACTCATCACAAAATTCAACACCAAATTTAGACACAGAATTATTCGACTCAGACTTTTCAGCGTCTTGCTCCCCATGAACTACTGACATATCTGCACTTGAGGTAGAAATGTTAGTATCCAAAATTTTATCATTAGACCGTGTTGCTTGTTCAGAAGCTGATTTCCCATAAACCATGAAAGGTTCTCTGTCAATTTCTTCTTGAGATAGAGGAACAACAGTGTAATTATGATTGAAGGGAGGAGGGACACTCTCAAATCCTAATCCTACTTTTATCTGCTTACCACAAGTAATGTCCTTCCACTGCATCTGTTCCTCTATCATTTTTGCAACTATTTCACTTGACCCATCGAATTTTTTAAAATTAAATTCAGCATTTTCAAAACGATTTTTCAATGCGTCAAGCTCAGCGGTCACAGCAGCAAATTTTCTTTTAAGATGATCATAGTTCTCGCATTTGTTGCTGTAATCCTCTTGCAGTTTCTTAAAGTCCTTTGTTTTATTTTCTAATTGTGTTTTTAAAGGCTTTTGATTTTTCCTAAGAGTGTATCCCTCATATTTAAGGTCCTCGTTCTCTCTATTGATTAATTCAATTTGTTCACGTAAGAATTTAACAGTCTTAATGCAAGATTGAGAGCAACCAAATTCACTGACCTCGGGTTTGACAGACTCAGGAGTAGTTTGCACCATGAACGCAGACGGAAGATTCATCATCTCTTCTTCTGGGTCTTTCTCTGCTTCTTCCTCCACACAATCCTTGATTTGGGCCAGATGTGCATTTTCAGGTCCTGAAATATTCAGAGCCTGAATTTGGTCTTCCCAATCAAAGGATTGGGCCACCATAGCCAAGTTAGCAGTCTGATTGCTTGAAGAAGATCCCCTGTTGATGTTGTTCACCGGCACCATCGTTCACTCAGAATTCTCTCTTCGGTCTAGCTTTGGACACTCCCTTGCAAAATGTCCAGGCTCATGGCAGTTGTAACATCGCAGCTTCCCTTTGTTGAACCCCACTTTCTTGTCAGAGTTCACGCTCCAGTTGTTTTTCCCACTTTTTTTGGAGAACTGCTTTGCCCTAAAAACAGCCATGGCCATTTGCCAGGTGATGTCCATCTCTTCCACATCTTCTGGATGGGTCTGGTCTAGGTCAATAAAAGACAGTTGTGGGGAAAGCTCTCCGGCCACAAAAGCGTTGTAGCAGTTTACCAAACCAGTGGCGAGGGCCAGATTTTCTTCCTTCTCTTTTAAATATGAAGCTTGAGAACTGATTCCATGAGATTGAATGGGTGCAATTGTGGATGAACCAACACTAGAACCAACTTGTTGAGGTAAAGTTTGAGGTTGAGGAACTTGAATGTTTTGCATTTGAGGGATGTAACGCCCCGGTTTTTCTCGGTACGTTTGGTTATTTTAATTTAATTATCCTTGTAACCTTGGGTTAATTTATTTAACCAATGTCTGATTTCTTATGTTATTGGACTCTTTTGATCATCTTGTAAACTCCTTTTATTGAAGTCCATGGGCTATGGGCCTATTTGCAAGTCCATCTAGTAAATAGTACTTAATGTGTTAATTGAGTCATTTGGAACACACACAAGAAAAACACTCTAAACCCTCCATCTCTCTCTCAAATCGTCCTCTCTCTCTTTGGGATCAAGAGCAGCCAAGGGGCTGTTGTTTGGAGCTTAATTCTTGTTCATTTCCAGCCTTGATTCGTATTGGTATGAACCTCCTTATCATTTCTTACAACTTGATTCATAACCTTGTTCTAGTTTTATGATTTCATCTTCACTTCTTCTCCTTCCTATTTGATTTGTAATTGTATGTTATACATCATCTCAAGATCCTATCTTCACCCCATATATGGTGGGTGATGGATCTAGGGGATTACATGTGGCAAAAGATCATGGAAACCCTAAAAGGGATAATGATGATTTTATGTGCTTTATGTTCATTTTCATGTTGATTATTATTACAATCTTGTGGCAAAATGAAATCCTAATGATACCTAACCCTTTTTAGTACCACCATGATCATGGGGACTAAATTGGGATGATGAACACATCTTAAAATGTGTTTCAAAGGGAGAAGGATGGATAAGCCAAAAAGGAATCACAGGTGGCTACGATTCTGTTTTCCATCAGATATGTAGTCATTTTGTAAAATTCATATCTTGAGCTCTAGAACTCAAACGGACCCCAAACCAGTTCCAAAAGTTCACAAATTGAGTTGGCTAACTTTCTTAAGCAGGCCAACCTCACTGATAAGGAATTTATCTATGGGAAAGAATGGCATCTTTGCTGTTAGGTCTGATCCGGGTCTGTTCTGATATGTCATTTTGTTTTCATCATTTCTAAGGCTTGAAAAAGGATCCAGAGTGATTCCAAGTTTCTATATGTTCCTTATATTATGAATTTAAGATCTGGAGCAGATGGGGTGTTATTTCCAATTATAAATTGGTTAGAATGGATCCACACTCCAGATCAGTGGGCAGTCACCAGCTTTTGCTAGTGCTGTGATTGTCCACAATGTGAATTTTATATCTGGAGTTTGGGAGATGCTTTTCATTAAATTCCAACTCTGAGACTTTCATTTGTATATCCTTTACTTCTCTTAATTTTGGTTTGGACGAATTCTACTCACACATTGGGTAGAATTGGCCAACATCACTTGACTGTATTGTTGGAGACAGAAGTGATACACCATTTTGTAAAATTCATATTTAATTCATCTTTTGGAGTTAGAATGAGTTCTTTATAGTTGTGGAATCCTGAGCAATCATAGTTTCCTATAAAATTTAGTTAAAGCTATGTTTCTGTTTTAGATTTTGGAGTAAATCCGTTTTGAACAGCAGGTCTGTTTTAGAGACCTTGCTGTGATTACTCTTTTCTCAACTCATAGCTTCATTACTTCTCCTTTCTAACCTTTAGTCCTTCTTAGGTGAGGTTTTGAAGTTTGCTCAAGCTTGGTAGCATTATTTGATTGTTAGATATCCTTACTACTCACTCAAGGTGAGTTCTCTCACACCGTTGTATTGATGTTTGCGTTTGCTAGTTAGCTCGTGTGTGATTATTTGAATTTATTATAAAGGCATGCTATATAACCATTGTTTTAATTCGTACATGTGCACTGTATGTAACTAATTATGGATATGGGGACACCACCAAAGGATACGGATTTACCGGTGCGGTGGGTAGGTAATATCACCAACGTAATACTCATCATGAGGTGCGGTGATTAGGGCCAAATGATACGGGATCTTCCCGGTGCGGTTCAAACCTACAAGTCCTTCTTGTATTATTGGCATTGATTCGTTCTTTGCCCTTATCATATAATTATAAATGGAAAATGGATTAGGGTTAGTAAATATGAATGTTAGTACAATGTCTGTGTTTGAATTCACTAAGCTTTGTGCTTACGGTTTCCCTTATAACTTTTCAGGTGTTAAGATTAAAGAGGCTAAGGCTTGACATGGAGCACCGGGACATCGCTACTAGTTATTTTTGTTGGGACCTTATTATTATTATTATTATTACTTCCGCACTTATTTTATATGATTATTAAGTTGATGGATTATGTTATGACTATTTCAGTTGTTTTAATTTAATTTAACATGCGTTTTAAAAGTTTAAAATTTTTACAAAAAAATTTGGGTGTCACAAGGGATCACATATGAGGTAGGCTGATGAGTCACATAAGGTTGAGCATGTGGAACATGAGACACTGGAGGAGCTTGAGGAGTTGAGAAGCTTGAGAAAGCAGTGTTGTTGGTGGTTTGGATCCCAAGATTTGCTGTGGAGTATGAATTGGCATGGTTAATCTCCCTCTGCTTATCATCGAGATCGCAAGCCTTGATGATCGCCATTGTTTCAGCCAAACTCAACCTGTTCAAATCTTTGGTCTTTTTGATCACTGAGACATTCATATCCCAGGATTTTGGTAGAGAGTTTAGCAGCTTCTTGTTTATCTCTGACCTAGTCACCATAACACTAGCAGAGCTCATTTCTGTGGTAAGTGTGATAAATCTCTGCAACTGATTCTCAAGTGTTTCTCCCAAGACATGGTTAAACATATTGAACTTTTGTCGCAGCATGTCTTGGCGACTCTGTTTCATGTCTTCATTGCCTTCATAGACTTCAATCAGTGCTTTCCATAAGGCCTTTGCAGATGTATCTCACAGAAACCTTGAGCGATTTCCGGAGATAATGCCATGGTAAGTGTAGCAAGAGCCTTTTCCTGCTCCTCGACTCTCTCAAAATCATCGTCCGTGTAATTTTCAACCTGCTTGTCAGTTATGGTTCCATCTTCCAATGTGATTGTGATGCGGATTAGACCTCTAATAATGCTTCGCTATATCTTGAAATCCTTCATTTTTATGTACTTCTCGATCCGATATTTCCATTCTGAAAATCCTTCTGCAGATAAAAGTCGTGGAATTCGAGAAGTGGTTCCCATAATGGCATCTAATTCGTGATGAGCTGACATGCTTTGAGATTCCATTTTTGTTTTTGATTTTTGTTGTTCTTGATTTTTTTTTAAATTTTTAATAAAAATTAACTTGAAAACAAACAAAAGGATCAAGAAAATAGGGTTTTCGGTTGAGTGGTGTTGACCGAAAACGAGGAATTCAGTTGAAAGGAGAAATAAGATAAAAGGGGTTTTCGGTTGATGGAGTTTTCGGTTTCTGAAGACTAAGGAGATTTCGGTTTCTGAAGATTCAAGTGGTTTTCGGTTTTAGAATGTCAATGGGGTTTTCGGTTTTTGAAGATTCAAGCAAAGAGGATGATTTTCGGTTGGAGAACTTGAAGTTTTCCTGATGAATAACAGTTTTCGGTTTCTGAAGAACTTGAAGAACAGTTTTCGGTTTATGAAGATTGAACAAAAAACTAGTAATTTCAATGATAAAACTTGGTTTTTCGATCTTGAAATGATTTCCACACACTGAAAACTTCAAACACAGCTTCCAAACAACTTAGATTTTGACAGAAAACGATTTAAGCTATGTTTTTGGTTGATGAAGATCCAACCGAAAACACTGAGAATTTAATCGAAAAGCTGAATTCCAAGTTGATTTCAATTCCAAACGATGCAGATTCTGATCTGGTCTTCAAAACTCGAGCAAACAGTACACTTCCAAGGACCGAGAACTTGATGAACACGAATCTATGAAGACCGAAAACAGAAGAGCACACTTGATTGACACCGGTTTTGCTCTGATACCAATTGTAAGGTCCTTGATGGAAGGATCTATACCAATAATCAATCAAGCATAAGAAAACAAAGAAGAAATTGAGTAGAAGTGGAATGAAACTTGAGCTTGCATACAATTCACACACGAAATTGTCGGATACAACTCAATGGACCGAAAACATACTGAACCACTCTAGATCAACAACAACTACTGACAACCTGACAAGCTATTTATACCAATAGACATTGACCGAAAACAGGTTTTCGGTCACACCTTGACCGAAAACCTTCCTAGACCGAAAACGAAAAACTACACAATAAGACTCCAAATTACAAACATAAATGCCCTAAATCATCCATACATTGTTGCCTAGCCCAAACCAAATATATTGGCCTTTCACTTGATATTCATAGTTAGTTGTTATTAATAGAGAAACCATAGATCCATTCTTGGTTGCATGTGAACTTAAGGGTTTAAGTGTTTTTTTCGCCATATGTAATTTTTGTTTATAACCTAAAAAACTCATCACGAAGAACACCTTGTGGCACAGTTATCCCCTATCTGGTCTCATCAACATGAAGCAACATGTCAATCAGCGTGTGCATCAGCGTCAGTGAGAAGGTAGTTGTTCTTGAAGAAAAGATGTAGAGTGCCAGAGTCAACGTCAACTAGCTCTTACAAGGAGCGTGATACATTCAAGAAGTGACATGCTGATCTTAATCAGTTAAGATCAATGTTGAGATGAAGATGGAAGGTCCTGACACATACAGAGGAAAGAGAAGAGTGAACATTGGCAATGTTAGTAGAAAAATGTGTATGTACAATGTATACTTCTTTGGTAAAGTAATAAAAGAAAATTTTAATGCACAAAAACAAAAATAAACTAAAAATGTAGCAACTTATATTCAGAAATCTAAGAGTAGCAAAGCATGAAGCAAAAATAAAATAAAGTATCAATGTCTAAACGAATAATATCAAACCATATAAATGTCGTTGTCCCTTAGTGCAATAAGCACGATTTTGTTTCCAGAATCAAACACCTTTCCCTCATAACGATTGAAAAGAACTTTATAACCAACGTCACAAAGTTGACTGATTGAAATGAAGTTGCCTTTCAGATCCTCGACATAGAACACGTCCTTCAGCTTAATCTTCATGCATTCAAAAGTTCCAACACCTGTAACAGCTCTTCCACTGTTGTCACCAAAAGTTACCATTGGACTATCCTTCTCTGCAAAATCTGTTAATAGGGACTTGTAATCGGTCAGGTGTTTAGAGCTTTCACTGTCTAGGTACCAAGTTTGTCCTAGATTTGGACTTGATCCTTTGACAGCGTGTAACGACTCAAAAATCACAACAAATTTAAACTTTTAAAAACAACCCATATTCATAAAATGTTTACAAAATCATTGTTTCCAAATTATTTATCCATATTAGAGTATCCCAAAATCATAAAGCCATAAAACAGAGGATGTTGTCACAACTAACATTTTTGCTAGGAAATTCTACTCTCATGTAATCATTCACCTAGTGTGATAATTTGTACTCTAAGAGAATATCATATTATATGCTCATTCAAATACATCTCATATGTTCAACTAAGGGCTAAAAACCCTAGAGATCCAGGTTTAAGTTCAATATGGACTAAAATTTCCTTATTGGGCCTAATGGACCAATAACCATTCAATTCAACTATATTGGGCTTAGAAACCCTATTTGGATTCTAGTGGACCCAATTCATAAATCTATAACATTTTCGACCATTTGGGCCTAGGATGATTCATTCTAACTCTAATGGGCCTTATTGGACCATAAATAAATTAATTACCTTAATGGACCATAAACTCATTCTTTATATCATACTTGGGCCGTAAATACCCACAAGGGCCCAATGGGCCGAAAACCATTATTGAGCTCTAGAAATTTGAACTAAACCTAGAATGGACCCAAACTACCCATTCTTATCCCTTTTGGCCCAAAAATTTCGGCCCAATATGTATAAATATATGTGTAAAAAAAAGATTAATGGGAGGACGCATGGATTAGGCACTTGACAACTTACAATTATACAACAAATATCTAGAAAATCACATACATCCATAAGGATTATTACCCCCCATGCAAAATTTTCTCCTCCTCCTCTCTTATAACACTCTCGGCCATTAGGGCCTTCACCACCACCATCATATTTCATCTTCCAACTCAAGAATTATCTCTTATTTTTCCTCTCTAGCATAAAGAATTTTCCCCTTCCATCCTCCTAATTTTCGAGAATATCAAGAGCACATCAAGAACTCATCTTCAAAGTTCATCACATTTGGTAAGCTTTTGGTTGGACTCCATGGTTTTAACTTCAAGATACACCTTAAATCTCATCTTAACCCACCTTATTTTATGATCTATGCTCTTAGAACACCTTAAAGCCCAAAAACCTCCCAAGGGGCTTGCTAGGACAAAAATCACATCATCTTCTTCCATTCTTCTTCAAAACCGAATCCAACACCCCAAGGTGAGTTAATACCCCCTTGTTTTCGGTTTTTACATGATTTTTGGGGGAGAATACAAGTAAAATGTGTAGATCTATGTGTTATATGCATGTCTTGTGTGATTTCTTAGTTGATTTTGTGATTATGTGTTATTTTCTTCATAAATCTAGAAATATGTTAGGAATATGAAGTTTATCACTTGGATCTACATGAAAACCTTGAGAAAAGTATGTGTTGTCACACATAATACATGTAAACTTATAGATCTGGGATTTATACACATAAAATAGCAAAAATGAGTGTTGTGTTCAAAAATCTATAAACTAAACTCAAAAATCAGCCCTTGACAGAAACGTTTTGGTCCAATCTCGAACTGTTTTGACCACCTTAATAATAATATTTTTCAAAATTGTTTTACATGAACAAAGTTCAGGTTTATACCTTTAAAATGACTACTCTCACGTTTCATACGATTTTTCTACAATATTTGGCGGATTTTACAAACCTGCCTATCATATTTGAAATAATTTCGGACCAGCCTGTGAAGGTGAGCAATTTCACACTTGTTAGAGACCATTAAAAATTATGAGAAACATTATGAATAAAGTAGACAAAATTTCCAAACTTCCAGAGTTTACGGATCCAAATTTCGACTTACGATGATTTTTCTACAAATTTTCCAACAATCGGGCCAGAAAAGTCAAAAACCATAAAAATGTGTATTTTCTCAAAAATCAAGCCAAAAATGATATTTTTGACAAAAATGGGTTAGAAATGTTATTTTTACCAAAAATAGCTATAAATACAAGTTTTGAGTAAAATGGGGACAAAAGTGTTATTTTTATTAAGATTGGGCCTTAATTGAAAATTTGAGGCTTATTGGCCAAGAACGTCGTTTTTATAAAAAGAGGACTTATATATTCAATTCGGTAAGCCTCGAACTAAAACAATCAACGAAATAATAACAAATGGGTGAAATACACCGATAACAATTTTATTGAGCCTAATATTCACGTTACATGGCCAATGGACCTTAAGGGCCCATTCAAGTGTATATTGAGCCCAATAATTTCCATGACATGTTTATTGGGCCATGCGACCCATTTACATGTTAATTTGGGCCTGAATTACGTGTCACATGTTTGTTGGGCCTTTGTGGTCCATTTACATGCATATTGGGCCCAAATTACCCATTTACATGTTATTGGGCCTTTGTGATCCATTTACATGCTAATTGGGCTTGGACTGAAATTTACATGATTAGTAGATCGTATCTATACCTTCACATAATTATTGAACTTCGTATACTTATACATGTACCTTTGGATTTGATAACGTACAACATACACGTATACATTAAACATGGTATGAAAGGTTGAGAATCTAGTGAGACTTGTCGGTTGGCACCTTTGAGTGTACAATCGTAGCCTATAGTTATAACCAGAGTTTCCTGGAGGGAGAGCGGGAGTTTGTGTATAGATCTATACGGGGTGACCCCCCACGCCTTAGCTGTTCGCTACAGCTAGACTAGGCCAGTCTAGGGCGATAAACCTTACCTATATCAAAACCGGCGCCTGAAAACGTCAAGACGGGCGAATTAGTCATTATCAAGCATGGTTGTAACGGCTCACTTAGAGACTAACTTCATCAAGGATTTCGGTATATTTATACAAATCTAGACGATACTAAAAACATACATACATCGATACACAGTCTTGGAAATTTTATGATTACGATACTTTTATATGCAGAAAATATCGGATTTTCTGGGATAAATACATTTATACATCACCTTCCACTTACAATAGAAAAATACAGGTTTTCTATCTGGATTACATTTTTGTTTATTTATACATTTCAAAAGCAGTAAACACACATGCATTAATACTTGATTTTGACACATCATTTTCAAACCACTTTACAGAAAATATCGGATTTTCTGGTGCTTTACGAACTATACAAAACTTTTCAATCAAACATGCTTATGAACTCACCAACATAATATATGTTGACGTTTTCAAAATAATTTGTATTCTCAGGGACTCGTTAGGCAGAAGAATCATCAAGAATATGGGATTTTGTTTTGTGTACTGTTAAACATCATCCAGTGAATGTTTTGGTCATGTAACTTAAAAGATTATACTTGATGTAAACAATGGAAGTTGTATTAAATTATGCATAGTGATGATGATGTTATGTTTCATTTATATTCACTGTAATGATATTTCAAGATGAAGTCACGCACAAGCCCCCGCGATCATCAGAAGTACCTGAAACAACAAACTAAAACCGTAAGCCAAAGCTTAGTGAGTTCCCCCAAAGTACCAACACAAAAATATATAACATATACAACAGCATGTCGGGTCCAATCAACCATCGTGTTGGAATACCCCAGGCCCAGTCATTCTCCAGGTCCAGTCATCCTCGGGATGGAATACCCCAGGTTGGAATGCTAATATATAAAGGGTCCAGTCATCCTCGGGATGGAATACCCTCGGGCCCAATCAACCATCAGGTTGGAATGCCCCCGGTCTGTTGGCTCACGCACAAAGCACTAAGCCTCAACCACAACTCAAAATATGTCAACATATACATAACCGATAAACATATAATCAGCCAACAGACAAACAGGCAGATCTATAGATCACTATCGCATAGCAATACCCTATATCCAGATTACATATCTAACAAATCACTACAGCATAGCAACATATGGTAAACTAGGATATCGATCCAATAGGTCGGCCTTGGTGCATAGCAACACCCTATATCAAGATTACAGATCTAACCATCACCTATCCAACCCAATGAACAATTCTCAACCACAATCAAAAATACCCAAAATACCCTTAAGTCAAACTTGGTCAAAGTCAATAAGTCAATTGAATTAACCCAGCTGTGACAACCCGATACTTTCTAGTCAACAAAAGTCAATTTCCGTTAAATAAATTTCGAATTTTTTTTTGTTCCGTTAAGTTCTTGTGGGTTAGAAAATAATCTAAAATATTCTAAAATATATAATTAGAGATTATATAAGTTTACATAACCAAAAACACTCGAAAAATCAAGATTTCCCTCAAAAAATCAACAAACTCGTTCAGTCAGACGTTTACGGCCGTAAACCCATGGGCTGTAAACCCCTGGGCCGTAAACCCGTTTACAGTCGAGAAGCCATTTCCGGCCGTAAACCCAACCGGTATAAAGGTTTTTCCCGGAGAGATTCTCCATTTCTCATCTTTTTCACCCGAAAATTCTCTCAAATTGCTCCTAAGGACCTCCTAAGAACATTACTATCCTCAAGAACAAACCTTCAAATCTTTATATTTTCACCAAGAATAGCCTTCATATCTTCAAAGACCGCAAACCCAGTTCACAGCCGCAAACCTGTTCACAACCGCAAACCTAGTTTACGGCCGTAAACCTAGTTCACAGCCACAAACCCAGTTCACGACCGCAAACAGCCTTGAGCCGAGAACCTTGGTTGAAAACCCTCTTTTTCCACTTCCAGCAAGTCTCGGTAACATTCCTAACCCAAAAGCAAGTGTTTTCTAACACTTTAATTAATGGTTTCGCTAATTTAAATACAATTATGTATGTAATTATCATTAGGACACTGTTAATTCCGCGTACTCCAACTCAAGGGTCATCTTTCCGGTTTTGCTGTCGAGCACGTGCACATAATCAACTGTGAGTTCATACCCCTACACTTTTACTGTTTTTAACGTTTTCAAGGGGGAATACAAGCAAAACACAAAGAAATTTTGTGTTCTTATATAAAGGATTTCAAGAGGATTAAAACTTATGCAATTGATACAACCAAGAGATCACTACATTTTATAAAATATTTAGATATTTTATCCCTGTTGTAACATGCTGAGCATAAGGGAAGTTTTCAACATACAAACATAATTGAAAAGTTTTCAGTACAATATATGAATCGAATACATAACAGACATGCGAACTATAATAGGTATAGTTTGGGATACACCACACGGTTTTATTAATTCCAGAGCTTATACATTAACAAACATATAAACTATGATAGATATAGTTTATGGCATACAATACTATTTTCTGAAAACAATAGTACAATACTAAATAATTATTTAAGTATAATTATTTTCACTCTACAAGTATACATACAGTTTCAAGTACAAGAGAACACTACAACACTACACGTAAACTAGTTAATACAGGGTTGTGAGGCACTACTTCAATTGTACCCTTCGGGGTGCAGAACTAAATCCTACCACGGTATAACCAGAGTCTCCTGGAGGGAGAGCGTGAGATTTGTGAATAGATCTATTCGGGACTGACAATCCCACACCTAAACTGCTAGCTACAGTTAGGAAGGCATGTCTGGGGTGACAAATGTCATAACACCCGACGCCTGAAGAACGTCGTAGAGGTCACTAGGTCATATCAAGCATGGTTATACCAAACTCACAACAGTATAAACTAACCATTTGTTTACGGGATTTCAATTCTTCAAATAGTTTTATTTTTATTAATAGAACTATCATACACTACAACTAGAGAATTCTAGGGAATACAAATACATGGTTTTGTTTTTAGTAATAAAACTACTATACATACTGGTGGTAACCAGGCATACAGACTAACATTTTCATATACTACTACAGGATACAGTAACAAATGTACATTTTGGTCTTAGGGTTTAAGACTACTTTTCATTACTAAAGAAAATATTGGATTTTCTTGAGAACATGCAAACATTTTACAGATTCACAGACAGGTTTTCATTACAAAAACATACTTATGAACTCACCAGCTTAAATGTTGATACTCTTTCAAAACCGCTTGTATTCTCAGGGAACCGCTAGACAAGTACACCTGCAGGTTTTGAGAAGACGAAGCTTTTAGAGTCGCGTCTTTTATAATTTTGGTTATACATTTTTGTTGTTATACAACCTATGTATCGAATAAATGTAAATATTCTACTTATTCAATGTAATGGTTGTGTTTTCTTTTATTACTATGATGCAACTGTTGTGATACTGTACATGACGTCCTCCACCCCCGAACGTTTCTGCCGTCTCGGTTTGGGGGTGTGACAGATTGGTATCAGAGCATTATTTATAGTGAACTAAGTATATCAAACCTTACATGATATACAACTACAAACACTAAGCGGCCGAATCGCTCTGAACTAAAAGTACACTTTAAAAATCTAAGTATTTTATAAGAAGTATACTAACACTGCATACATACCAGAATCAGTATCACGAGAAGAACAAAACAAAAGTATTTAGATGTTGAACACTGCTGTTAAACCTGGATAGTTATGTAATCATATCTTGGATAAATATAGCCTGATCAACTATATTTATTTGAGATACGACCAACATGTGTTTTGGAGTGATGGTGGTGTTGCAGCAAGTCTAAAACTTACCAAACTCTATACAAAAAGGAAACAATAGAACAGAACACACAACCTAAAATACTATAGGAGTATTTTATCTACAGCCAAACACATTGTAGACATTTCATTCCAAGTGTTGCTATTTATTTGCTAGCGATTGTTTACTTGTATTAGTAGGCTTCCTCTGTAAATCGCTTAATAGAACACTATAACTGTCAGGATGGGATATATCATGTTCAATATCACCTGACTCCTGACCACTATAGAGGACTTATCTTCATTTTTTCTCTTGAATTATTCTAGAGAAAGATGCCTCCAAAGAAGAAGTCCAACCGAAAGAACAACAATCCCCCAAGAAATCCGCCGCAGCCACCTCCTCAGTACGATCCTGTTGTGTTCCAGGCAGCAGTGACAGCCGATGTAGTTGCCTCCATGTCGCAAATCAATGCGAGTGGCACTAGTGGGTCGGGTAGTGGTGCCAACCCCTCTAACCTCGGTGACAGTCATGGACACACGAAGGAGTGTTCATACAAGGACTTCACAAACGCCAAACCTCGATCCTTCGATGGCACTGGAGGAGTCATTGTGCTAACTCGTTGGTTCGAGAAGAACGAATCAATCTTCGAGATCTGTGCTTGCCCCGAGACAAGCAAGGTGAAGTTTGCAGCCTGCACCTTCACCGACAGAGCACTGACTTGGTGGAACAGCCAAGTCAAATCCCTGACTCTTCCAGTGGCTAATGCCATGAGTTGGGAGGATTTGAAGGAACTGATGCTTGCTGAATACTGCCCGTGGGGCGAAATGCAAAAGCTAGAACAAGAGCTGTGGAATCTGAAGATGAAAGGTTCCGATGTCGCTGCATACACTACTAGGTTCAGTGACCGGGCTCTTCTGTGTCCCGGGATGGTCACCCCGGAAAGCAAGAAAGTTGAGAGATACATATGGGGATTGACACCCCCAACTCAAGGGAACGTCTTGGCTGCTAAACCTCTCACATTCGACAGCGCCAAGTGTCTGGCGCAGACCTTGATAGATCACGGGGATAGCCATGAACCCATATCAGCCGCTCCCGAACCACCTAAAGATAGTGGTGGAAAGAAAAAGTTTTGGAACAAGCGCAAGGGCCAGCTTTTTCAAGAGCCCTCCAAGAAGCAACAGACAGTGGCAGTCCACGCTGCTACCATTCCTGATGTTGTTCGTACTGCTCAAGAACCTGCTAGTAGATATGTTGGAACCCTTCCAAGGTACGACAAATGTAATTTCCATCATCATGGACCTTGTCGTGACATGCAATGCACCAACTGTGGCAAAAAGGGACATATAGTCCGTTTTTGCAAAACACAAGTCCAACCAACTAATCAGGCTCCTGGAGCTGGAATATGTCAAACCTGCTATGGGTGTGGTGAAACAGGGCACTACAAGAGGAATTTCCCTAAAGCAACAGCTGTTTTCAACACCGGTAAAGTTCTAGCAATGGGCTAGGAGGAGGCAGTTGCTGATCCCACCGTAGTCACGGGTACGTTCCTCCCCGACAACTCTTATTCATGCATTCTCTTTGATAGTGGTGTGGAGACGAGTTTTGCCAGTCATGCATTTAAACACTTACTCAAACACAAATCTCAACCTCTAACGGAAACATTCATCGTCAAAATGGCTAACGGAAAGAAAGATAGCACTAACGACATATTCATAGGTTGTACCCTTACTCTAAACGACCACTCTTTTTCCATTGACCTTATGCCGGTCTCCATAAAAAGCTTTGATGTCATCATCGGCATGGATTGGTTGAGCCCCAATCGTGCTGATATTCTTTGTTACGAAAAAGCCATTCACCTCAATCTGCCATCTGGCGAAGCCCTCATTATCTATGGCGACAAACTCAGCACGAACCTTCGCATCATTTCTTGTATTAAAGCCCAAAAATACCTGCGAAAGGAGTGTCATGCATTCTTAGCCCTTGTGGCCAACGAAAAAAAAGAAGTTAAAGACCTCGAGAGCATCCCCGAAGTCTGTAGCTTTCCCGATATCTTCCCCGAAGATCTTCCAGGAGTTCCTCCCGAATGCCAAGTCGAGTTCCGAATCGACTTAATTCCCGGAGCTACCCCCATAGCCAAATCCCCGTATCGTCTAGCTCTAGCGGAAATGCAGGAATTATCCAGCCAACTGAACAAACTGCTCAACAAGGGGTTCATTAGACCAAGTTCCTCACCCTTGGGAGCACCGGTCTTGTTCGTGAAGAAGAAGAAGGATGGATCCTTCCGGATGTGCATAGATTATCGCGAACAAAACAAACTCACTATCAAGAATCGCTACCCTCTACCCAAAATCGACGATCTCTTCGATCAACTCCAAGGAGCCAGCTACTTCTCAAAGATAGACCTGAGATCAGGGTACCATCAATTATGAGTCCATGAGGCTGATGTTCCTAAGACAGCATTTAGGACTCGATATGGTCACTACGAGTTTGTAGTGATGCCCTTTGGTCTGACCAACGCACCCGCAGTATTCATGGATCTGATGAGCCGGGTGTGTCGCCCCTTCCTAGACAAGTTCGTGATAGTATTCATAGACGATATACTTATCTATTCACGAAGTGAGGAAGAACACAGCCAGCACTTAAGACAAGTTCTAGAAACACTGAGAGCAGAAAAGCTTTACGCGAAATTCTCTAAGTGTGAGTTTTGGATTAGGAAGGTAACTTTTTTTGGGTCACGTGGTCAGCGAAGAAGGCATACACATGGACCCTTCCAAAATTAAGGCAATCGAGAATTGGTCAGCACCGAGAACACCCACAGAGATCCGTCAATTTCTGGGACTTGCTGGCTACTATCGCAGATTTATTCAAAACTTCTCAAGAATCTCTAAACCGCTTACTACCCTGACTCAGAAGGGTGTAACCTTTAGTTGGGGAGAACAAAAAGACATTGTGTTCCAGACTCTGAAGCAAGCCTTGTGCAGCCCACCTATCTTGTCTCTTCCTGAAGGGACAGAAGACTTCATAGTTTACTATGATGCATCCAATCAGGGACTAGGCTTTGTACTTATGCAGCGAGGAAAGGTTATTGCCTATGCATCAAGACAGCTAAAGACACACGAAGTCAACTACAATACTCACGATATTGAGTTGGGAGCAGTGGTCTTTGCGCTGAAAATCTGGAGACATTACCTCTACGGAACCAAGTGCACTGTCTTCACCGACCACAAAAGCCTCCAGCATATTTTTTACAAAAAGGAGCTTAACATGAGGCAACGGCGATGGGTAGAGCTACTCAATGATTATGAGTGTGAAATACGCTATCATCCCAGCAAGGCCAATGTTGTAGCGGATGCCCTCAGTCGGAAATAGTACTATGGTCGCAGAGTGAAGGAACTAACAATGATAATCCATTCCCATATGTCCGCCCAAATCAGAGAGGCTCAGCTGGAAGCCTTGAAACCAGAGAACATGACGGATGAAGCCTTGAGGGGAATGGAGAAGAACTTAGAGATCAAGGGAGATGGAGTTTACTACTTCATGAACCAGATCTGGACCCCAAAGTTCGGTGGTTACAGCAAGATTTTCATGAACGAAGCTCATAGAACTCGATACTCCGTTCACCCTGGTTTAGATAAGATGTATCTAGATCTCAAGAAACTCTATTGGTGGCCAAACATGAAAGCATAGATTGCTACCTACGTGGGCAAGTGCCTAACTTGCGCCAAAGTCAAGGTAGAATATCAAAAGCCCTCAGGTTTACTCCAGCAACCATAGATACCTGAGTGGAAGTGGGAGCGGATCATAATGGATTTCATTACCAAGTTACCTAAGACACCGGGTGGTCATGATACTATTTGGGTGATCGTCGACAGACTGACCAAGTCCGCCCACTTCCTGCCAATCAAGGAAACATACAAAATGGAGAGACTGACTAGAACCTACATCCAAAAGATAGTACGACTGCACAGGGTGCCCGTATCCATTATCTCGGACAGATATAGCAGATTCACCTCGAGATTTTGGCAGTCACTGCAGAATGCTCTTGGAACTAAGTTGGACATGAGTACAGCTTATCATCCTCAACCGGACGGCCAGAGTGAGAGAACCATTCAAACCCTTGAAGACATGCTGAGAGCATGCATTATCGACTTTGGTAAGTCATGGGATATCCATTTGCCCCTGGTCGAGTTGTCCTACGACAACAGCTATCACACTAGTATTAAGGCTGCTCCATTCGAAGCCCTCTATGGCCGTAAGTGCAGATCCCCTCCGTGTTGGGCTGAGGTGGGTGACACGCAGCTAGATAGAGGTCAAGTCCCTGATAGCACTCTCACTGGCCCTGAAATCATTCGAGAAACCACCGAAAAGATCGTGCAAATCCGAGAACGACTAAAAGCCTCCAGAGATAGACAAAAGAGCTACGCCGACAAAAGACGAAAACCCTTGGGATTTCAGGTTGGTGACCGTGTTCTATTGAAGGTCTCACCCTGGAAGGGCATGATACGCTTCGAAAAGCGTGGAAAGCTAAATCCAAGATACATTAGGCCATTCGAGATCCTCGCTAGGATCGGCCCCGTAGTCTACAAACTCCGGTTACCCCAAGTGCTTAGCAACATTCATTCCGTCTTCCACGTGTCAAATCTAAAGAAGTGTCTATCCGACGAGACTCTTGTGATTTCACTCGATGAAATAGAGATCAACGATAGTCTTAACTTCGTGGAAGAACCAGTAGAAATCATGGATAGGGAAGTCAAACAAACGAAACAAAGTCGCATCCCGATAGTGAAGTTTCGCTGGAATGCCAAGCGGGGACCCGAATTCACTTGGGAGCGAGAAGATCATATGCAACAGAAGTATCTGCATCTTTTTCCCTAGTCCATAATTGTATTCATTTTAGAATTTCGGGACGAAATTTTCTCTAACGGGGGGATGATGTGACAACCCGATACTTTCTAGTCAACAAAAGTCAATTTCCGTTAAATAAATTTCTAATTTTTTTTGTTCCGTTAAGTTCTTGTGGGTTAGAAAATAATCTAAAATATATAATTAGAGATTATATAAGTTTACAGAACCAAAAACACTCGAAAAATCAAGATTTCCCTCAAAAAATCAGCAAACTCGTTCAGCCAGACGTTTATGGTCGTAAACCCATGGGCTGTAAACCCATGGGCCGTAAACTCCTGGTCCATAAACCCGTTTACAGCCGAGAACCCATTTCCGGCCGTAAACCAAACCGGTATAAAGATTTTTCACGGAGAGATTCTCCATTTCTCATCTTTTTCATCTGAAAACTCTCTCAAGTTGCTCCCAAGGACCTCCCAAGAACATTCATATCCTCAAGAAAAAAACTTCAAATATTCATACTTTCACCAAGAACACCAAGAACAGCCTTCATATCTTCAAAGGCCGCAAACCCAGTTCACAGCCGCAAACCTAGTTCACGTCCGCAAACCCAGTTCACGGCCGCAAACAGCCTTGAGCCGAGAACCTTGGCTGAAAACCCTCTTTTTCCACTTCCAACAAGTCTCGATAACATTCCTAACCCAAAAGCAAGTGTTTTCTAACACTTTAAATAATGGTTTCGCTAATTTAAATACAATTATGTATGTAATTATCATTAGGACACCGTTAATTCCGCGTACTCTAACTCGAGGGTCATCTTTCCGGTTTTGCTGTCGAGCACATGCACATAATCAACTGTGAGTTCATACCCCTACACTTTTACTGTTTTTAACATTTTCAAGGGGGAATACAAGCAAAACACAAAGAAATTTTGTGTTCTTATATAAAGGATTTCAACAGGATTAAAACTTATGCAATTGATACAACCAAGAGATCACTACATTCTATAAAATATTTAGATATTTCATCCCTTTTGTAACATGTTGAGCATAAGGGAAGTTTTCAACATACAAACATAATTGCAAACTTTTTGTATACAATACATGAATCGAATAAATAACATACATGCAAACTATAATAGGTATAGTTTGGGATACAACAAACGGTTTTATTAATTCCAGAGCTTATATGTTAACAAACATATAAACTATGATAGATATAGTTTATGGCATACAATACTATTTTCTGAAAACAAGAGTACAATACTAAATAATTATTTAAGTATAATTATTTTCACTCTACAAGTATACATACAGTTTCAAGTACAAGAGAACACTACAACACTACACGTAAACTAGTTAATACAGGGTTGTGAGACACTACTTCAATTGTACCCTTCGGGGTGCGGAACTAAATCCTACCACAGTATAACCATAGTCTCCTGGAGGGAGAGCATCAGATTTGTGAATAGATCTATTCGGGACTGACAATCCCACACCTAAACTGCTAGCTACAGTTAGGAAGGCATGCCTGGAGTGACAAATGTCATAACACCCGACGCCTGAAGAACGTCGTAGAGGTCACTAGGTCATATCAAGCATGGTTATACCAAACTCACAACAGTATAAACTAACCATTTGTTTACGGGATTTCAATTCTTCAAATAGTTTTATTTTCATTAATAGAACTATCATACACTACAACTAGAGAATTCCAAGGAATACAAATACATGATTTTGTTTTAAGTAATAAAACTACTATACATACTGGTGGTAACCAGGCATACAGACTAACATTTTCATATACTACTACAGGATACAGTAACAAACGTACATTTTGGTCTTGGGGTTTAAGACTAATTTTCATTACTAAAGAAAATATTGGATTTTCTTGAGAACATGCAAACATTTTACAGATTCACAGACAGGTTTTCATTACAAAAACATACTTATGAACTCACCAGCTTAAATGCTGATACTCTTTCAAAACCGCTTGTATTCTCAGGGAACCGATAGACAAGTGCCCCCGCAGGTTTTTGAGAAGACAGTGCTTTTAGAGTCGCGTCTTTTATACTTTTGGTTATACATTTTTGTTGTTATACAACCTATGTATCGAACAAATGTAAATATTCTACTTATTCAATGTAATGGTTGTGTTTTCTTTGATTACTATGATGCAATTGTTGTGATACTGTACATGACATCCTCCACCCTCGAACGTTTCCGCCGTCTCGGTTTGGGGGTGTGACACCAGCCGAGTCGACAAAGAACATTTACGTGGGGCGTACTCCAAAGGTACGCGGGGCATACTCAAATCTTGACTGCATATGGGAGAGTTGACTACGTACGTGTTGCCTATTCAGGTTACGCAGGGCGTACACCCAGACTTCTCAAAACTTTGTTAAGAGCTTAATTCCTTAAGAGCTTACATCTAACTTTCAGATCCAAGGCTAAATCATCCTCAAGAGTCATAAAGTTTCCAACTTTATGACTTTGCATGTCCATAAAGTGGTTAACTCAACATCTTAATACATTAAGACCTACTAAAGAATGCATGGAGCAAAACGAACCATTAAGACCCCATTTTTATGACTCAATACCCTTCCTAAGGTCTGAAAGGACGGCTTAATGGGTCAAGAACATGCCATGTGCAAGAGTCACCATTTTGGGACCAAAAAGTATCTTAAAAGAGCAAAAATCTAGATCTACAAGATGGAGAGGTAAAGTTGCAAGCTTTATATCTCCTGGAGGTTGCAAACAATAAGGAAATCCTAGATCCAAAGTGCTCTCAAGCTCCAAGTTCTTCTCACCACCTTCTTATTTCTTCAAGAACACTTATAAACACCCTAAAGGCTCCAAAATGCTCTCTTTATCTTAGGGTTTGCTTGGGGATCGATTTCACAGAAGGTGGTTGTGTAAGAATGAGATGTGAAGCTATAATGAGGTTTAAATATAAGCCAAACCCTAAAAATTAGGGTTGCATGATATTCACGTACGCCCCGCATACGAGGTGTACACCCAGCGTACTAAGGCGCGCCCTAGTATGCTTAGTATACACATGTACGCCTAGCATACTCCCTAAAGTCCGAATTTACCAAAGTGCCACTATGGGCCCTTTTGCACTCTTTCTTTTACTTAGGAACCAAAATGCAATATAATTCAATTATAGAGTCAAATTTAGAAGTACCTCATCATTTGGATGTTACACAGCGTGAGAACTATCAGCGTCACATATGTCATCAGGGGAATCATTGATAAGTGTCATGAGACCTTTAACATTCATCCCCTCATCTTCAGATGTCTACTCTTCTTCTACCCATTCTTCATGATCCTCTTATTTTGAAATGAAGTCTTTTTGCAGAGAGATGTTTTCCTTCTTCATGTGAGCCACCAACTTCTTGTACAAGGCTTCATAATTCTCAGGACTCTGGGCTTCTTTCTTCTCCTTGCAGTCCCTAGAAAAATGGTCAGGGCTTCCATAATTAAAGCAATTACTTGAGTTTCTCTACTCTAAAGTGGATCTCCTTGCTGAACTACTACCTTTGAAATGAGATCTTCTAACCCTGTTTACTCTGCTTTCTTCATAACGCTTGACGATAAGTACAGCGCTGGCAACAAGCTCATCAGTGAGATCTTCATCAATCTCTTCATCCTGATCTGAGTTATCTGAGTCGTTGATGTGCTATATTGCTTCCTTTCGAGACACCAGTTCAACAAACTTTTCCTTGCTTGAGTCCTTCATGATTTCTTTACGAAGAGCTTTGGTCTCTTCATAATTTCGCAGATTACTGAACAAGGAATTCAGATCCATGGTATCGAACTTTTCACCATTCTTAAGAACATCAGCGTGATGTTCCCATCTTTTTCTGAGAGAATCCAGAAACTTTAGAATCAATTGAGATGAGTAATTGACGATTCCCAGCCTGCGCATATCATTAACCAAACAGTTAAACCTATTAAAGGTTTGGGGTTAAAGTCTCACCTTGTTGAGCAAAGAAATGCTCATATCTCCGATTGAGATTGTTGATGGTTGTGGCATGAACTTCCATAGTGCCTTCGTAAGCCACTGTTAGCGTATCCATCATCTCTTGGGTTGATTCACAGTTTGTACGAGATGATACACATGGTATGGAAGAGAGTTTCCAATATCAGCATTGGCTTTTACATCAAGACTAAGCAGTCTCTTGTCATCGTCATCATAACTCATCTCTAGCTTTTGGTTCGGGGGGCCAACGGGATCATTTTTGGTCAGGGGTTGGTACATAGGAACATGGGGACCTTTTTTTAACAATATTTCTCATCTCATAGTCAATGGTTTCAAGAACAACCATTGCCTTCGTCTTCCACATAGCAAAATTGTGTTCATCAAAGGGAGGAATTTTGTTGAGACCAAAGGATTTGGGATTCGACATGATTACTTGAGTGTATCACAAACCCACTCTGATACTAATTGAAGGTTTGTATCGATCGGATACACTTCAAGTATTAAGAGCAAACGTAAACTAATCTAAGAAAAATAAAGAACAGAAAGTAAATAACACAGGGAGTTCTCAAAATTCTCTTTCACCAAGAAAGGGTTTTTCTTCACCAAGAAGACGGGTTGTCACAAAGACGATTACAACACCAAGTCGTGTTAAAAACATTAGGGTTTACCCTAATGTTGTATATATACTAATCTATACAAGTATATCCCTTGATTGAAGGGATTGTGTCTAATATATAATAAGAACCGATCTTATCCCATACATACCGGATCTGTGATCTATTCTATACTCATCTTTATCATTACCTAAAATACAAATAATTACATAGAATAACTACGCTATGTGCTGACGTTGATAAGCTTTATACATTGGCACTGGTTGAAGAGTACACGCTGACACTGACGGATGTGTAGAGTGTTTGACTCATCAGATCATAAGGTGTGACCTTACACATAGATAGTTGAATACTCTATTCTACCCTATGCCTACAAACCAAACAAGGAATAGGAAAGAAGGCTAAACCAAACATTCCCAGGATATAGAATCTTAAATATGTACAACTATGATATGCACACTAAGCAAGTATAGTAATGATGTCAATTTCATCTAACATATAAGAAGTTATCCTAGGCTATCAAGCATCATACATCAGGCAATTCTATCATGAAAATCCCAAAGATCCCTAGCCTATCACTAGCATGTAGTTCTATCATAGTCATCATAAACAAATAACAGTGTGGGTAACTTGGGGTATACTTTCTTGCTCAGGCTGATCGTACACATCTCATCCTTCCTTGGTTACTTTTGAAAACAATTTTGAAAAAAATCATTTTGAAAAATCTAACAGATCCTTAGTTTGAGTCTGGATTCACACGAATGATCATCCAGTTCTCTCAAACCAGGGCTCTGATACCAACTTGTAACATCCCAAAATCACAATAAAAATTTTCACTTTTAATTAAAGTGAAATCATTGTTTTCAATCGAACCCAAGTCATAAGAATCCAAGATCAAGTACAAATGTTCCCATAATCAATGTATCATAACATTTCCAAAATATATCACCAAGGATGTGTAAGATCATGCATTTGTTTTTCCTAGATCATTTGAAGTATCTGAAACATAAAACTTAAACTGTAATCCAAATCTTAGTGAGTTCCCACAAAGTACCACACACAACCAATAAAGATAACAACATGCATATATGAGCCTTCAGGCTGACTGGATTGCCTCAAAAGGCCTACAACCTATCTGGATCGCTCTCCGGGCCTTCGGCCTGACTGGACCGCCTTGCAGGCCTTCAGTCTATCCAGACCACCCCAGGTATCTTGGCCTTTAGCACAAAGCAAGACCGTCTCAACCCAACAAGCCATAATATGTCGGCATATACAATAATAATCAATAACCAGCAACACAGGTAATCATACAGATCTACCAATCTAACATATACTCACTGAACATAGGTAATCATGTAGACCTACCAAGCTAACACATACTCAGCATAACATCAATCCAATATACCAGGATACATAATCCAGTGGGTCGGCATTGGTGCCTTCGACCCACAAGTACCATGAGGAAAACTCACCTCATAGTCTAAAAAGATTACAGCAAAGAATTATGCTCCAAATACAAACTTTACAGGTCACCTATTCAACAAACAATGACCTAGTTGATGGGTTTTAAGCATTACATCAATCCTATGGTGCACATGCAAACCCTAAAGCTTTGGATCTAGTTTGTCTAGTTGTACATGCAATAATCATCCAAAGCTCATAAACCCTAGATCTAGCATACTATAATCGAAATTAACATATGAATATGGTTAGGAATATTACCTTGACTGTTATGTAGCAATAACAATCACAAACCTTCTTGATCTTGACTTCTGAAAGCATAGTTCCCCCAGTGTTGCACCTCTAATGGAGCCACAAACACCACTAGCAATAAGGATGAACAAGAGATAGAGGAGAAGGCACAAAAATCGTCCTAGGGTTCTCTCAAAAGGTTAGGGATGATTTTGGTGGCCTAAATGGTTCCTTTTATTGTTAGGCTTCTAGGGTTATCAACTTGGAAACCCTAATCCAGTTGCTTAGTCCTTAAGCAGTCCAAAGATCCTTCCAGAAGGCCCCTTGGACGATTTCTATATGGACTCTCATATAGAATTTGTCCACTGCCTCCATACGGATCCTAAGTCCAACTTTGTAACTATCTTATAATTACAGTATCGGTCCCCTTTATTTAATTAATCTCTTTTGACCACAAAATTAATTCTAAATTCATTCTTGATCAATATTAATTAAACAATATGATTTCTCTTTTAATATATTATTCACATAATATATTAATAAATCATAATTAATCCTCTTTCTCCTTAATTCATCCTATCAGTTGCTATGGTGAAGGCAACCCAAAAGGACCATGCTCATAATCGGGTCAAGTACATACCAAAATAGTTATGGGCTTAGACACCTAATCCAACACTAGTCTCAAGCTACTGCTCAAAATACCCAAAATACCCCTAGGTCAAAATCTTGGTCAAAGTCAAGGTCAAAAATTCAAGATTTCCATCTGGGCTGAGTACACCCAACATAGAGGGTGGCCTTCCAAAATACAGGTTCGAACCCTGGTACACACATCATACCTCCAGGTATGCCCAGCGTACCAAAGCTAAATCCCAACTTTTCCATTAAGTTCTTATTTCGTTAAGCCAAAGCACCAAACTTCAGATCCAGGTTAAAAGGGAAGTCCTAATGGATAAAGTCTCTGACTTTATCCATTTACATACATACAAGAGGGTAAAAACTCAAACCCTTGGTCCAAAAGTCATCCAAAGTCCCAATACTCTTGCACGGCTCAATGAGAATGTCCAAGCTCTCATTTTTAAAAAATCTATGAGCTTAAAACTACAATAAACTACATTTCAAGGACCTAGAGTAGCTCATACTTCATTAGACCAAACTATGGGACGAAAAATGCATACAAACTATAGACTAACAAGATCTAAGCAAATAACACATCAAGATCCAAACTTTAAACCTCCAAATGATGCTTGAGGGCAAGATACTTTTGGATCTAAGATGCCTTGAGCTTCCAAGTGAATTCCACTTCTTTCTTCTTCCTTTAAGATCACCAAAAGCACACTTCGAAGATCAAAATGCTTACACAATGCATTAGGGTTAGTAAGGGACGATTTTCGATATGGAGGCTGATGGGGGAAGAGGTCTTGAAGAGATAATGTTGTTTAAATAGGGCTCAAGCCCTAAAAATTAGGGTTTAACCCCCAGCCACGTATGCCCTGCGTACGTTGAGTACGCCCAGTATACTTGGCAAAAACATGAAACCTCACTTAGTGAGCCAAGGGACCAAATTTGCAAGGTAATTTCATTCTAAGGGTAAAAACGGAAAATACCTAGATCAAGGTGTTACAACGACACATGTTCCACTGAAGGCTAAAACTTGACAGCAACCTATTATGCACTCTCGATCTGACCAATCCTTAAGTTTTTCGTGTCCTTGAAGGACTCTGATAGATTCTTGATAAACGTAATAAGGAAAGTTCCTAACCATGAGTACTTCGATGGTAGCCTACTCTCTTTTACTCATTATGCAACAATAAGCCTAAACCAAAACCTCACATGCCTGAACCACAGATTCCTCTGACCAAATGTGTTGAAACCAGAAGAATCAAATAGTCCGATGATCCTCCAAATAGAATACCCAAATCTCCCCCAATTAGGGTTCGAACTACCACCAAACTTCACACATCATTCCGATCGAGTCATGTCCCTAGTTTTAAAATTCACTAGGCAGAAACTAAATAGAATCAGCTAGACCTTCAAATATTCTAACTATTTCCTAAGCAGGAATTGGTAGAAGGGCTAAATCAAAATTCCAAAGGCTAAGGGATACGCTTCCTAAATATAACGTGCATCCTTCGTAAACAAAATATTCACCCCATAAACACAACACCGCAGAGAAGACTTCAATAGAACTGGAACAATACACACGCAAGAAAAATGAAATGAAAGATTATCGTAGGAGTAGCACAATCAGGTACGTGCCAGGAATTCCCATAATGTCACTCATTCTCCTTTAATAGGAAGCAAAACAACTTCACTTTTGATTATAGAGTCCCCTGCCTATGCAAAGAGACCTTCTGCCAACTGTAAAGCCTTCGATACTGGAATTGGCACCGTATCTCTTTCTATTTTAGGACAATTAACCCTGAAGTGGCCTTATTGTCTATAATGGAAGCAAACCTTCGACTTAAACATATATCCTTGATGAAGATGCCCTCTCTGTAAAAATCTAAAACACTTACGCCCATGACACTTCCCCTCATACCTTTTTCCACATCTGACATAGAGATCGTGGCCCCTTCGTCTTCCCATACAATAGTCAATAGTCTCAACCTTTCACGTTTTCTTGGAAAGGTGCATAGATCTACGCATGCTTCCGCTTCCCTCAACGGGTCTCAAACTCCAATATCTCCTGGTTAACTTTTAAACAGGGCATATACTGCTCTCCGAACAGAGCCGTAAACTCTCTCCATGATATTCCCTCAAGTTCAGTCATAGAAATCGACTAAGCAATCTGGTACCACAAATCCTTTGTTGATCTTTATAAGAAGCGCATCGAAAGACGAACCTTTGCCTCCTTGGGTAGATATTGGCGTAAAAAGAAACTTCCATTTCTGCAATCCACCGCATGCTAGACAATTATTTCTTGCTCGTACTGGCCGTGAAAACCTGACTTGTCATCGAACCAATGCTAGCGAATGTCCCTAGATCTAGGTTGCCCAGATCCTCCAACTCCATGTATGAATGTATATTTTTGGATTGTTAACATTGCCAAATATTCCTTAATTATTTCCATAATACTCGGTATCACATCGCGTATGCCCTGCAAAACCGCAAAAATAATTGCATTACACAATCCCGAAACATGCAAACCCTTTTCGAGGTCACGTCCTCCTAGTCCTGCAGCCACCATGTTGTAGATAAAGTTCTAACATGTCAATACCAACATAATGATATCTTACATTACCTACACACTAAAAATTCTTGGTACCTTCATGGTAATCCTTGATCAAAATATTCATCATGTGTTTCTAGTAGTACGGGCCCAATACTACCTTCCACACCTAGATGTATTCTTCCCAAGAATTTTCCCAAAGTTTCCAAGTCATTGTACATGACTGGCACTATCTGCCCTATCCAAAGCATAAACAATCACGTATCGCCAATCTTACTAGACTCTATATGGGATTCTACTCAAGAACATGCCCTAACTAGCATATTTAAACGCGTTTCCCAGGTCACTAGGAATTCCCACCCTGCCCTGCTATCAGTCTCGAAAGAAAACTCTACCAATGTTAATAAAATATCTTACGAATACAATTACATGCAACAAGAATTAAATAGTCCTTCGACTGCAAGATCATGCACCAAAACGGTTGAAGTCAAACAATAGTTGTGAAATAGAGCCAAATCAAGCATTCTAAAACTACTTAATCTCTGTGGCATGCAACCTAACGTATTCACTTAATAGTTAACTAAAATCAATATAGGTTTCTCATAGCACAAAACAAGCAGCAAATCCAACTAGCAACAAGGCATCAAAAAGATCGGGAAATTCTAACACGCAATTCCTAAAGGGTCCTTAGCCTATATACTAGGATGCGGTTCTATCATTTAACATATCAACAGACATTCATATAAAAAATGTAAGTATTCTGGGGGGATAGCTTTCTCTTGACCTCTGGCTGACTCTACATATCGCATCGTTCCTTTTTAAATTTACTTTAGAAAAATGTTATGAAAAAACATTTGCAGATCCATAGTTTGAGTGTGGAATCACATGAGTGTTCAGCCATATCCCTCAAACCAGGACTCTAATACCAACTTGTAACATCCCAAAAACCTTAGTAAAAATTTTCATTTTCATAAACCCATAAGTTATTCGGTTCATTGTTTCAAAATATAATCATAAATCAGAGTATTAAATAATATCTCTCAAACATAAATCCACTGAATGATGTGTACAATCATGCCTTTGCCTTTCCCCGATCGTAAGAAGTACCTAAAACATTTAAATCCATAACTATAAGCAAAAGCTTAGTGAGTTCCCCAAAATTCCCACACAATAATCCACATACAATGCATGCACACATGAGCCTTCAGTCTGACCGGACCACCTCGCATGGCCTACAGTTCACCTGGACCGCTCTGTTGAGCCTACAGCATATAGTTGGACCGATCTCTTGAGCCTACAATGCAGGGCTGGGCCACTCTCCTTAGGCCTACAGTATTAACTGAACTGCTCGAGTATCTTGGCCTATAGCACAAAACAGGACCGCCTCAACTCAACCACAATATGTTGATATATGCAACAAAACAAACAATAATAACCATCAAACATATGTAATCATAGCAGATCTATCAGACTAATCGATCACTGCAACATAACAACATCCTACACACCATGATACATACTGCAATACCAATTATAGTGAGAAAACTCATATTGCAGGCAAGTAGATAATCAACATAGCTCACACAAAACAATGATTGGTGCTATGAGTCACCTATAAAACACTTAGAAGCATATCCTCAATCTATAGCCTAATAACCCTCTTGGTCAAAAGTCAACTTTAGCTGGACACTTAATCATGGCCTAACAAAGTCCATGTCATGGTAATCTCACGAAAAAGCAGTCACAAGACTACCAATTACCACGTCGTGGAGATCAAACCACCACGTCGTGGCACCTGCTCCGACCAACTTAACGGATTAAGCTCTTAATCCTCCAAGCCACTAATCCATACTTCCCTAGAGGCCTTCTTACACCCACAAACATCATAAAAAATCTTTGATGTATGGACATGCATGTCCAATGCATGTCTTTTCCAAGATAGGTCAAAGATGGTAGAAATAAGCTCAAAACGTATGCATGAGATCAAGGACTCCACAAAACACTAGATCAGGAACATATAACTATAAAGGTGCCTCAAGGATCCATAAAATTGCCAACTTTATGGAATCCATCCATCCAAAACATCAAGAACATGAAGAATAGGCTTCTAAACCTAGATATAAAAGGAGTGCACACAAGGATAGAGACTTGTGGACTTACAAGAGTCCATAATGTATGCAAGAAGGTGATGAGGAAGTCTGATTATTAGATCTATGCACCAATATCACCTTTTTCTTCTTCAAGGCACCACAAAACTGTTGGATTAGGTGTCTACGCCAATAACTAAATTGATATATACTTGAACTATTAGCAAAGTCCTTCTGGGTTGCCCTCAAACCTAGTAATGAATAGGACGACTTTTAGAGAGAGAGACTGATTGATTAATATATTATGCGAATAATATATTAATTAGAAATAATATTATTTAATTAAGTATTAATCAGAAATTAATTATAATTAATTTTGAGATTAATTAGATTAATTAAAAGTGCAAGGACCTAAGTTGTAATTGTTCAATAGTTCAACAAAGGGTTCCAGAACCTTCCCCGTAAGAGGTGGACGGTTTTGGGGGAATATTTTAGGGTTTCTAGAATATCCCTTGAAGATAATTAAGGAATAAGGATAATTACCTAATTTGAAATCATAGTATTATATTCAAATTAGGTTATCTAAGGTTTTCCTAACAGCTGTAAATAGGGCCTTACGCCCTTCATATTTTGGCCATCACTTCTCCTAAAAGGATAGCCGAAATTATACTTCCCCTCTCATATCTCTTCAAGTTTCCTAGTTGCTAGGGTTTGGGTGTGAAGCATCAGAGGCACGAGATTTATGGTGCTTGCTTCTAAGAGCTATTGAAGAAGGATTTCATTAGTTATTTACAACAATAACTAAAAGGTATGTAAACCCTAACCTTTTATGTTTTTCGAAATATCTAGGGTTTCCATAGGGTTCTTTTGATGTTCATAGTTTATAGCTTTCAATAGTGAAAACATAGATCCAATTAGGTTGCATGTGAACTTAAGGGTTAAGTTATTTTCCGCCACATGATTTTTGTAACCCATAAAACCTATCAGTGGTATCAGCGCCACATGTTTTCAATTGATTTGCATAATAGGTGAATAAATCAAATTAGGGATTATTGAAATTAAACCCTAAGGGATGTAAATTTTGACTTAGGCAAGGGTTCTTGAAATCCGTACTTCCTCCCTAAGTTTCAAAAATATGGTAGGGATATTAGGTTTTCCTTATTTGATAATTATTTGTTAAAATAGAATAATTAAAACTGGATAATCCTTATACCCCTTAATTTTCGAAAACCTAGTAGGATAAGGATTATGATTAAATTCAAATTATTTAATTAATAGTTTAATAGTAAATAATTATTTAATCCTTATATGATTTAACTTAATTTAATTAACAGTTAATTAAAAGATCAATATTAAATCAAAATTGGTTTATTTTTAAATTAATTTTTTTTATTAATTTCAAATTTTCAAAATTAAATCTAGTATTTTAGAAAAGTTTTAAAATACACCTTATACTATATATAATTAAAAGGTTAATATATTATATGTATAAGACAAGTCAGTCAAATCGCTATTACGCCTCATTCACAAAGTCATACTATAAGGGGAATTTAAGGAAGCGGCCTATAAAATGACTGTCATTGGGTATCCATTCTTACCCACCGCTCTCTTGTACGGTGGATGGTCGTTAGCTGAATGGATTTGATATGAAATAATCTCTTTAATAAGTATAAGTAACTAAACCATTTTTTTAAATCCCACTTTTAGTTACTTTAGGAAAAATGTGAAAAGTATGCTAATACGTAAAGTTGCACATTATGTTTTATATGTAGTTAGTGAAGCATGTGTGGTTAACCGACACACTAATAGTGACTATAAAGAGTAATAATGGGCATCTCGAAAATTATCATTGTTAATAGAGTGCGTGTGGTTAACCGGCACATTAATATGAGATGTTAAATGACATCAAGAATGCCAAGCATATTTGTATGGTTATTTACATCTTGTTTGTGATCATCGGCATCCTAGTCACAAATAGAAGAGCATAATCTGAGATTAAACATGTCATTGATAAGATTCAATGAATCTCAAAATATCTAGGAATTTCATTATTCGAAATTGGTGAATTGCTTTTACCTACCTTTCATAATTCACAATAAGATTACGACATCCTTCTTCTTAGTTGTGAATTGTTATATTGGATCCTAGCCTTAAATATTAATTATGGGTTAAAATATTAAGGATTATTGTCGTCTAACTAAAACTTCTTTTTTTCTCTATAGATGTCTACTTCTGGTGATGCTTCTGCTTCTCAAAACTTCACCACAACTTCTCGCTTCTCTCGATCATGTCCAAGGTGGCATTGGATGGCACCAACTACAATGATTGGATGTGTAACATCAAGATGGCTCTTCGATACGAGGGCAAAGAGTATGTCCTTGAGAAACAACTCGTTGAGATCGATGAGGCCACTGCTACTCCTGAAGAAATAGCCTCCTACAAGAAACATTATGATGACGCGAGTAAGGTTGCTTGCATCATGGTTGCCACCATGATTCTTGAGTTGCAAAAGTTCTATAAGGACTACCGGCCATACGTGATGAACATGGATCTTGTGGAAAAGTTTCACAAGAGAGCTCGTCAAGAAAAACATGAGGTCCTCAAAGCTCTAATGGCTTGTAAGTTTAAGGAAGGAGAGTCAGTCTGAAATCACGTGCAAAGGATGCAGAGATATGTAGAGTGACTTGAAAGGCTAATGTAAATTTCGACGAGGAGTTGGCCATAGACATGGTCCTTAATTCCTTGTCACCTTGTTATAATCAATTCGTTTTAGCTTATCATGTTAACAATATAGAAACCACATTGGCCCAACTCCATAACCTATTGCGAACGGATGAATCGGGAATGAAGAAGAATCAAACTCGTACCTCTACTAATGCTCCTGTCCTTGTCATTGGGCAAAACAAAGGAAAGAAAAGGAAAGGTTCTCTTAAGTAAAACTGGAAAGGGAAAGCCCTTGTCACCTTGTCCTGACATTCCTTCCGTTAGTGATCCCAAAGAGGTCATTTTCTTCTATTGTAATGATAAGGGCCATTGGAAACGAAGTTGCCCCAAGTACTTGTAGGACATCAAGGATGGAAAAGTGAAGCCATCGTCGGCAGGTATTAACACTATTCAAACTAATAAACCACAACGTACTCGTTCTTGGGTCCTTGATCCAGGATGTGGTTTTCATATTTGTTCTGATTTGTAGGGGCTAAGATAAAGTGAAGCGGTGGAGCATGGAAGGATGAATCTAATCATGGGAAATAGGCGATCTTCTCCTGTTACCAAGATTGAAACTTATAGTCTTGTGCTTGGTGGTGATGTTAGATTAGATTTAGTTAATTGTTGATATTCGTCATAAATGACGCGAAACATTACTTCTTTTCATGCACTTTTTAGACAAGGTTTTCGATATTCGTTTAATGATATGAATGGATCGATTTTGGTTTATAAAAATGGTATTTTTTATGTTTGAAGCTTTACCTTGTAATGACATGTATGAAACTGTGATTTGTGTTGATAGCTTAGGTAATAGTGTATTCCATATTAATTCGTCTAATGGTTTAGACAAGGCATGCTTGTGGCATTGTCGTCTTAAACACATTAACAAGAAACGCATCGCCCAACTCCAAAAGTAGGGAGTGTTGGAATCATTTGACTTAAGGCCAGATGATGAATGTGAATTTTGTCTTTTGGGAAAGATAACAAAAACACCTTTCACTGGATCTTGTGAAAGAGGTGAAGGCTTGTTGGATCTCATACATACAGATATGTGTGGGCCCTTCAGATCCACCACAGGGGATGCTAATTGATTTTATGTAACATTTACGGATGATTATAGAAAATATGGTTATATCTACTTAATCAAACATAAATTACAAACCTTTGAAAAGTTCAAAGAGTTTAAACATGAAGTCGAGAATCAATTAGGAAGGAAGATAAAGATGCTCCAATCTAACAGAGGCGGGGAGTATCTTAGTATCGAGTTCCACGACTATCTCAAGAAATGTGGAATTGTTTCACAATTGACCCATCCTAGGACACCAAAACTTAATGGTGTGGTTGAGAGGCACAATCGGACCTTATTAGAAATGGTTCGCTCCATGATAAGTCGGTCTTCTCTTTCCATTTCTTTATGGGGGTATTCCTTAGAGACATCCACCCATATCCTCAATCTTGTCCCTACTAAGAATGTTTCTAAAACACCTCACAAGATGTAGACAGGGAAAGTTCTTTCGTTAGCACATATGAAGTTCTAGGGTTGTGAAGCTTTAGTTAGACGAGAGACTCATGACAAGCTAGAACCTAGAATTTAGTGGTGTATTTTCATTGGATGCCCAAAGAAGTCTTTTTTATATTTTTTCTACAGACCTAATGAGAACGTGGTCTTTGTAGCACGAAGATGTGTCTTTTGCGACACAGAGCTCATATGCAAAGAGGACAGTGGGAATACAATTGACCATGAAAATATTCAAGAGTCAACCAATAAAGGAACCTTGGAAGACACTAGTGTTGGATTATGTGTCTAAGCCCATAACTATAATTGGTATGTACTTGACCCGATACAGCATGGTCTATTTGGGTTGTAACACTCTGGAACAATTTGATAGGATGAATATTTGAGAAAGAGGTTATTTGTGATTTATTAATATATTATAAGTATAATATATTAATTAAAAAATCATATTATTTAATTAGTATTTATCAAGAATTAATTTGGAATTAATTTAGTGATTAAACGAGACTAATTAAATTAACGGGGACTGATTGTGTAAATCAGTGATACCTATGGTTTGGGTTATTGATCCATGATGGACTAAGATTATGTGAAAGTCCATGAAATATTAGTCCATATGAATTATGGATCATAAGCCTAAGTGTAAGAATTAGGTTTTGCTTATGACTCTTGGAATTCTACACTATATATGTATTCCTCTAAAGCCAAAATCGTGGAATAAGTGTTCTTAGAAGCCAAAAATGATTTTGTGTCTCCAAACCTCTCTCTCAAATTCCTCCTGTTGTTCTTGGTTTGTTATAAGACATTTGAGGCATCACACTTGAGGTGCTAGGATCTTGAAAGACCAATTCCTACAAGCTACAATTAAGAGGTAATCTTCTAACTTACTTTTTATGATTCATATGTCAAATTGTATGCTAGTTGTAGGTTTCAAGCTTTGGAAATTTTTGTTGCATGTATAACTAGAGAAAACTTAGATCCAAAGCTATTAGGGTTGTATGTGCATCATAGGAGTGTTATAGTACTCAAAACCCAACAGTGGTATCAGAGCCATTGGTAGTTTTCTGTTATATAGATGCATAGCTAATTGTTCAAAGTTGGAAAAGTCGAAAAACTGCACTCTGACAGGAGGACTCGACGAGTCCATACATGAACTCGCCGAGTACATGCTCATAAGTGATGAACCGGTCGATTCCATTATCCGGCTCGACGAGTTGGATCATCTGTTGGCAGTTTTTCGGATTTTTTGGCCTCAATTGGATTAGAATCATTACCACAAATTATTTTGTTTCATAAAATCTGTTTTTTTATATGGTAGTGATTATTCTCATCCAATTAAAAGATAAATTGTCAAATTTTAAGATAATTACTAGTTTATATGATAAAGCTAATTCTTTGTAATTTTTTATTTGAAATTATCTTACTACAAGAATTGTATTATGATCAAATTGGTAAAAGATAAAAATGGTTATTTTATAAGTTTATAATTTGATCTAAATGTTTTTAAGGAGTTACAAATTTTGTCATCAAATTTGGAACTCAAAAGTTTTTTTAAGGAGTTACAAATAAATATTAGTTAAATTGATCATAATGTTTTTGAAGAGTTCCATAAGTTATGGAACTTGAAAAGTCTCATCTTCATAAAACAAATTAACTCCTTAAGTTATGGAGTTCAAAAGTTTTTCAAGAATTACAAAACTTGCCCTCAAGTTTTAAAAGTTGAAAAGTCTCAATTAAGAAACATTGAATTCATAGAAACCCTAGTAATTGGAAAAGTTTTCAAAAATGTAACTCATGGGTTCATAACTTAAAATTAATTAAATAGTTTTAATTTGATTTAGCATCATGATATTTTTGAATAGTTCAATTAACTCTTATGGACTTTATTAATAGTTAATTAAATGTTTAATTAAAAGAGTATTATTAAATCCATAATCATATGGTTTAAGTTTAATTAAATTAAGAGTATAATTTATTAATAGATTAAACCATCAAGTATTTTAAAAGTGTAAAATACACCCTTATACTATATAAAATTAAAAGTCTAATATATTATATATGTATAATTAAAAAGTCAGTCTTACCGTTAGTAGGCCTCATTCACGAAGCCGGTCTATAAGGGGGGTATAAGGTTACTGCCTATAAAATGGTGGTTTAATGGGTGTCCACTCTCACCCACCGCTTCCTTGACTGGTGGAGGGTCGTTAGCCGAACGGGTAGGATAGGACACAAACTTCCATTAAAAGTATAATGAAAATACCAAGTAACTAAACATTTATAAATTCCCAATCTTAGTTACTTAGGAAAAATGTGAATTTGGTGCTAACCCATGAAATTGCACTTTGCACCTTGCTAAGTCGTTAGTGGAGCGTGTGTGGTTAACCGGCACACTAATTTGGGACTAGCAAGGGTGGCAAAGGGTAGCTTGGTGTTAATCATGGATCAATGGAGCGTGTGTGGTTAACCGGCACATTGATTAGGTGATATGTAACATCGAGAGTACCAAGCTAATTTGCATGGTTATTTACACCTTGTTTGTGATCCTCGGCATCCCAGTCACAAACTTGAAGGGCATAATCGAGATTTAAACATGCCATTGAAAAGTTCAATGAATCTCAAAGAATCTAGGAATTTCAACTCATTTAAAACCTAATATTCATTTTCATTTTTCATTGTGGAAATTGGTAAACAGTCATTTACCTACCTTCAAATGTTTTACAACTGGATTACGGCATCCCTCTTACGAATTGTAAATTATTGTGTTGGGTCCTAGCCTTAATATTTCATTTGGGTGTTATATTAAGGACTTAAATCAACTAAACTTGAATTTATCCCTTGTAGATGTCTGATTTTGACAACTATGGTCTTCCCGAATCTTTTGGAAAAAGCTTTCCACATGAGGATGATATTCCACAATATCATACTTCATTTCCTCCACCTCCTCCAATAATTCTCCTTGACCCACATGTTCGTAGACTTGAAAAGTTCAAGGTCACTCAAACCCTATTGGCAAGCAAACACCAAGATGGAAGGTCTGTGTGTGCACACTTCTTAGAGATGAAGTCACACATTGACAGGATGAGAATGTTGGGTGTCGTTGTCTTGAGGAAGTTGGCTGTTTACTTGGTTCTTCAATCACTTCTTAAGTCATATAGTGAGTCTGTTAAAGACTACTATGTGACAGACCACGACATGACCCTTATCGATCTTACCTATTTGCTAATTGTTGCTGAATCAGCAATGATTTGGCACACTGGTAATGCAAATTTGATTGGAAGATATACTTCCCAAACTTCCGTGGACATTGACATTGGAAACATTGGAAGTCCAATATCATAAGGATGGTAAATTCAGAGTGTATAACTCTGCTTCAGGTAAGCCCACTATCTAACTCTATTAAGTTCCTATTTGGAGATTCTTAATACATGATGTGATAAGATCGCATTTTGATGTTTTGTAGGATCGAAGAAAAGAAAGGAAGCTTAAAGGAAAGAGCATGTTGAGTCTGATCGCGAAGAGATGGATTTTGATCACCTGATTCGATGATCGGATTTTTGAGCTGCTGCTTAGGAGTTATGATAGATTGCTTAGAAATATTTAGTAGCATAGTTTTCATTTGTAATTGCATTTTAAGGAAAAGTTTTTTTTGCGTTTTATAAATAAATAAAATTTTGATTTTATCTTATTTTATATATCCTTGCAAAGGAATTTGTGAAAATTGATGTTTGTATATTTCTATTGTTAGCAATATTGGAAAATGGATTTAATTCTTTCATTTGTGGTAGTGTTAAGATTTACCAAATAAGGAAAGATTCTCATCAACCAAGTTTCATTTGGACAGAAACTCATAATCATGTGATTTGCATCGTATGATGAATGAGAACCTTCATCTTTGGTAAATTAGGACTAATTCCTTGTTCACATGTATATGTGAGTCAAGTGAAGGACTAAGGGATCTAGTACACATCATTGTGCACTGGTCAGGTCCACCACAAAGAACAATAAGACTATTCGTCATGATTTACAAAAGTTTAGTAAATATGGTTATACATACAAGATTAAGTGTAATTTTGAATCATTGGAAAAGTTTCAATGTATAGCAGGACGAATAAGAAGAATCATTTAGGAATAAAGATAAAAGTTTCTCCAAACTGAAAAGTAGGGAGAGTACTTTAGCATCATGTTTTATGATCATCTTAATGATTATCAAAACCATATCACAATTGATCCTCTAAGGACATCTTAGTGCATTTGTATGGCTAAGAAGAGGAATCGTGAATTGTTGAAATGGTTAAATCAAAAGGTGAGTCATATTTTGTTCCAAAATCAAAGTCTTAGAGTCATTTTCCAAGATTGTAACCTGAGTGCCATATCTTAAGTAGGTTTATAATACATTTGTAATTGGTAGTTGTGATGTCTTGGATAAGACAAAGACCAATTATATGAAGTGTTTTTCTTGATAAGAACCGGCACTAACTCGTGAATATTTGTTTGTCAAGTAATGTTTCTTGACAAATAGAATCTTATATGTCAAGAGGTCAGTGGGAGTCTTAAAGATCTTGAAAAGTTTCAAGAACTAATCAAGAATAAACCTGTTGTTAATCACTAGCACACAACTTAAGGTTTCTAACCTATCGTGTTGACATATTCTTGTTTCTGTGCTCATTCCAGTTAAGTTGACTAAGCATATGAGTTCTATGGGTTCTCAATTGTTTACATAACAACCTGGAAGCAATGGTAGGCCCTTGTGTTGCCAGGTGGCAAGAAATTAAGATTGAACAAGTTCAGTCCATGTGAGTTTGGATTTGTCACTAACCTTGTCCTGTGATTATGGTTATGACAAATTCACATGGATAGGAACATATACACCATTAACCTAAGTGACAAAGGTTTCTCTCCGCTTCATGAAAATGATTGTGAGGAAACATTTTCACTAAGTAGATTTTAAGGAGATAGCATTTGTGATATTTGCATTCTCAAATTCGATTATGATTACAGCATCCCTCTTCATAGTTCGAATTGTGAGAAATGGCAAAAGGTCTAAACATTTGAGACTTATTACTGTAAGTTCTGAAATTTGTTAGACACACATGTGAGCTATCTAAGGAAAAGTGTATGAGTTTGAGAAGCCTAGATAAAGTCTTATCGAAGCATCTTGTATCATAAATCTGAACTTTGGTAAGAAAATCAACAAGTATTGATTTCTAGAACACCATCTTATTTTTGAGTACATGTCAAAGCTAGTGGGAGCATAAGTGTTATACTATTAAATAAATAATTGTTATGCTAGTGGGAGCATAATCATTATGGTAAGTGTTGCAAGTTAGCAATGTTAATTATAGAAAACAAAAGTTTCAATTTGCAAAGTTGCAAAGTTTGAAAAGTTGTTTTGCTATAATTAAGGGAGAGGAACTCATACTTCATTTCAAATCTAAAAGCTTAGATTGTGAGATTTTAATCAAATTTAGTCAATGATATATATGAATGTTATGTTGGAATAGTTCAACATAAGGAAATTCTATATATAGAAATATTATAGCAGAAGAATGGTAAAGTATCATGTCTTTATGTAAGACATTATGAATCGTATCCCATATGGTTCGGGTATAGGACCGATTGCATATGCTATAATATTTATGTGTTCTGAATTTTCCAAATGCCTAGGGCATTAAGAAGGAAATAGGACCAGAATCGGATATCACTAAAGTTGTTAAACAATTGCTAAGAACAATGTAAGGTTCGCCAAAGATTGGTTGCTTGTGGGCAATTGGAAGTATTGTAATGGATGGACCATATTGACATTATTATGAACAGACAAGATTCTATTAATAATGAGCTGTCATATGGAAAATATGGAAATGTTTCCAAAATGGGAGTTGGATATTAAGAAATTATGTGTATGTTGGAGACTTTTATGCAAAAAGGATGTTCAAAGGAATGTACTTTGAATTTGAGACATCGCTTCCATGGAATTGTTTTGTTGTCAATCTTCAGTGGAATACTTTGTAATTTCATTGTCCAAGTCTCTGGTGCACTGACATTACAAAAGGATCATTGCATAAAGGTTAGAACCTAACACATTCTAATAGTGGCAAGAATTTGGCATTCTTACACTTGTGATAAAGATTTGGAGTTGTGAAATGAGTTTCATTGAAGATGTATTCAATTGATTTATTTCACAAAGAAAGGACCATAGGTAAACATAGTGTGCATGCTTGGAGCATGGGATAACTATTGTTTAATTCAAGTATAAAGTTGATAAATCGAAACATTATACAATGAATAATGTGTAATCAATATGGTGATTAAATAAAAGGTGTTTTATTTATATTCAAACGTTTTGAGACCATATTGGATTCGATTATTCTTGTGTTTCACTTTGCATGTTTTGGCTTCCCGAATAACTAGATTATTCAAAATATCCACAGTCGATCATACTTTGGAAGTAGGTATTGAAGCTAGACTGTCATGAATGGGTCTGTAGATTGTCTAAAGGTGTTTAGACACAGCACAAGTTTGTTGTAGTATTCATCGGTACTCCTGTAATAAGATTTGAGTATTGGATTAAACCCACGCTCATCTGAATCACTTCATGGATTTTATCTTGAGTGATTGTGAGAAGATAATATCTTATATTCTTGAAACCAAGACATGTGAGTTTTAGTTTACAAGTCGGTTGCACATTGATGATATGAAAACGCACCAGTAACTTGGTGTTATAAAACGTATTGTTGTGTATGATTTTATGAGTAACTAGAGCAAGCATTTGAGTCGAGTTTATATGTTCATTTTACCCAATGTGGGATAAAAGCGATATATGTGGGCCCCTCGATGATTTAGTAATGACAACCCTAAGCACTTGGCCAAGCCTGGACTGATTTGATTTGCTCAATTAGTCGGTCGTCATAAATCCGAAATCGGGAAACAACACATGAACATAGAGAATGATTATAATCCATGTCTCAGTTCATACGATATCTAGAATGGAGGAATATATTATCCCTTATCTTATGGACGCGTTACTAATAAGATCAGAGTTCGACAACGGTCTTTTGAGAGCTACGATTGCCAATCGGATTTTGAAGTCATACTTGTAATTATAGTTATTAGACTTATCCAAGTGGGAGACTGTTGGATTATGTGTCTAAGCCCATAACTATAATTGGTATGTACTTGACCCGATACATCATGGTCCATTAGGGTTGTAACACTCTGGAACAATTTGATAGGATGAATATTTGAGAAAGAGGTTATTTGTGATTTATTAATATATTATAAGTATAATATTTTAATTGAGAAATCATATTATTTAATTAGTATTGATCAAGATATAATTTGAAATTAATTTAGTGATCAAAAGAGACTAATTAAATTAACGGGGACTGATTGTGTAAATCAGTGATACATATGGTTTGGGCTATTGATCCATGATGGACTAAGCTTATGTGAAAGTCCATGAAATATTAGTCCATATGAATTATGGATCATAAGCCTAAGTGTAAGAATTAGGGTTTCCTTATGACTCTTGGAATTCTACACTATATATGTATTCCTCTAAAGCCAAAATCATGGAATAAGTGTTCTTAGAAGCCAAAAACGATTTTGTGTCTCCAAACCTCTCTCTCACATTCCTCCTCTTGTTCTTGGTTTGTTATAAGACATTTGAGGCATCACACTTGAGGTGCTAGGTTCTTGAAATACCAATTCCCACAAGCTACAATTAAGAGGTAATCTTCTAACTTACTTTTATGATTCATATGCCAAATTGTATGCTAGTTGTGGGTTTCAAGCTTTGGAAATTTTTGTTGCATGTATAACTAGAGAAAACTTAGATCCAAAGCTATTAGGGTTGTATGTGCACCATAGGAGTGCTATAGTACTCAAAACCCAACAACTAGCACTCAATCAGAGGAAGAGACTAATGTTGAGCCCATTAACAATTCATTACCTCTTAGACGTTCTGGTAGAGTTAGCATACCACCTGAGTTCTATGGTTTCCATATAACTATAAATGGTGACACGTTTGTCAGTGATCGTACACTAGTAAATTTGGATGAGCCAGCTAACTACAAGGAAGAGATGGCAGACCTTGAGGCTGCCAAATGGAAGGAGGCAATGGAAAGCGAGATCAAGTCCATGTATGATAACCACGTTTGGAATTTGGTTGATCAAGAACCTGGTCAAAAGACAGTTTATTGCATATGGATCTTCAAGAAGACGACTGATATGGATGGAAAGGTACACCCTTTCAAGACACAACTGGTGGCAAAGGGCTTTACTCAAACCCCAGGGATTGACTATGACAAGACCTTCTCACCAGTGGCCAATATAAAGTCTGTTAGGATAATGCTCGCCATAGCTTCTTTTAATGATTATGAAATATGGCATATGGACATCAAAACCGCTTTCCTTAACAGGAAATTGGCTGAAGATGTTTACATGAGTCAACCAGAGGGTTTTGTAGATACAAAGTTTCCCAATACATTGTGTAAGCTTGAGAAATCCACTTATGGATTGAAACAAGCGTCTCGCAACTGGAATCTTTGCTTCCATGAGACAGTCAAAGAATTTGGTTTCTCTAGGAGTGAAGATGAGTCATGTGTGTATGCCAAGGCTAGTGAGAGTACATTAACCTTTCTAATATTGTATGTTGATGATATACTCCTTATAGGAAATGACATTCCAACTTTGCAAGAAGTAAAGTCTTGGCTTGGAAAGTGTTTTGCTATGAAGGATCTAGGGGAGGCAGCCTATATTCTTGGAATAAGAATCCTAAGGGATGGAGAGAAAATACTAATTAGTCTTAGCCAAAGTACATACTTGGATAAGATACTAAAATGTTTTAGTATGGAAAATTCCAAGAAAGGAGAGCTACCTATTCAAAGCAATGCCAAGTTAAGTAAGACTCAAAGCCCTAGTACAGATCAAGAGATAGCGGAAATGAGTCAAGTCCCATATGCTTCGGCTGTAGGATCAATCATGTACGCTATAACATGTACTCGACCTAATGTGTCTTTTGCTTTAAGCATGGTTAATCACTTTCAGGGAAATCCTGGTAGAGCTCATTGGACGGTCGTGAAAAATATTCTTAAATATCTGCGAAGGACAAAGGACCTGATTCTAGTCCTTGGTGGTAGTGATATGTTGAGAGTGAGTAGGTATACTAATGCCAACTTTCAAACAGATAGAGACAACATTCATTCTCAATCTGGCTGGGTGTTCTTATTAAATGGAGGAGCGGTCACTTGGAAAAGTTCCAAGCAAGACACGGTGATTGATTCTACTTGTGAGTTAGAGTACATAGTAGCAAGTGAAGCATCAAAGGAAGTGGCTTGGCTGAAGAACTTTATTGGCGATCTCGGAGTAGTTCCGACCATTCAGGAGCCAATAGAACTTTTAAACGATAATGAAGGAGCGGTTGCTTTGACAAAAGAACCGAGAGATCATGGTTAATCCAGACATATCGACAGAAAGTACCATTATATCATACATAGAGTTGAAGAATGTCATCTCATAGTAAAGAGAGTTTCAGAAGCTAACCCTACAGGTCCTTTCAAAAAGGCTCTGAGTAAGGCTAAACATAGTCAACATGCTAGGAGAATTAGTTTGAGAGATGACGTTAATTTTAGTAGTTAGATGATTAGTTTGAAACTTGTAACAGAATAAATGTGAATGATTTTGGTGATTGAATAATAGAGATTATTTATGAGTATGTTTACTGCCTTTGTCAATTATTTATTTTTGTGTTTTGTTTGGCATGTTTTACTTCCTAAATAATTTGATTATTCGAAATTCCACAGCCGCTCATACTTTAGAAAGTAAGTAGTGAATGAAGATTGTCATGAATTGGATTGTAGATTGTCTAATGAGTTTAGACATAGCAAATGTGTTGCTACAACATTCATGAGTACTTAGAAAATGGAGATTTGAGCATTGGATAAACCCACGCTCAGAGAATTACTTCATGGATTATATCACGAGTAATTCTAAGATGATAATATCTTTTATTCTTAAAATAGTGATATATTACTTGTAATTTACAAGTTGGTTGTGAATTGGTATTGTGAAAATGCATCGGTAACTTGATGTTATAAAACGTAATGTCATGTACGATTTAGTGAGTAAAGGATACAAGCATATGAGTCAAAGTTTATTTGTTCCTTTGTCCTAATGGGAAAAGCGATATCTTTGGGCCATCGGTGATTTGGTGTTGACTTATAGTAAATTGATGTGTTCAATTAGTAAGTCTTGTGAGGTCATCACAAATCGGGAAATTGGGAAAAAGAATTTTGGACAATGAGATTGATTCTAATCAATGTCCCGTGTCCATACGTAGAACGAAAGAATATTTGATCATTTATCTTAGGACTAACGTCTGATCAGATCAGAGACTGGAGTTGCTCTGGGAAGCATCCTTTGTTGTTAGTTTAGAAGTTATACTGGCAATTATTGTTATAGACTTATCCAAGTGGGAGACTATTGGATTAGGTGTCTAAGCCAATAACTAAATTGGTATATACTTGAACTATTGGCAAAGTCTTTTTGGGTTGCCCCAAAACCTAGTAATTAAATAGGATGACTTTTAGAGAGAGAAACAGATTTATTGATTTATTATATGAATAATAAATATAAATAAATGATTTATTAATATATTATGAGAATAGTATATTAATTAGAAATAATATTATTTAATTAAGAATTAATCAGAAATTAATTAGAATTAATTTTAGGATTAATTAGATTAATTAAAAGTGCAAGGACCTAAGTTGTAATTGTTCAATAGCTGGAAAAAAAAGGTTCCAGAACCTTCCTCATAAGAGGTGGATGGTTTGGGGGGAATATTTTAGGGTTTCTAGAAAATCCCTTGAAGATAATTAGGGAATAAGGATAATTACCTAATTTGAAATAATAATATTATATTTAAATTAGGATTATCTAGGATTTTTCTAATAGCTATAAATAGGACCTTACACCCTTCATATTTCGGCCATCACTTATCCTAAAAGGATAGCCGAAATTATACCTCCCCCTCCTCTGTCTTCAAGTTTCCTAGTTGCTAGGGTTTGGGTGTGAACCATCAGAGGCACGAGATTTCTGATGTATGCTTCCAAGAGCTATTGAAGAAAGATTTGATTAGTTATTTACAACAATAACTAAAAGGTATGTAAACCCTAACCTTTTATGTTTTTCGAAATATCTAGGGTTTCCATAGAGTTCTTTTGATGTTCATAGTTTATAGCTTTCAATAGTGAAAACAAAAATCCAATTAGGTTGCATGTGAACTTAAGGGTCAAGTTATTTTCTGCCACATGATTTTTGTAACCTATAAAACCTATCAAAAACACCACAAAAGCTCAAAATGTCAATAATGGAGGCTAGGGTTTTCTATAAGTCAAAAGGACGTTATGGAGGTTGAGGTTGAGAAAACCCTAGCCATCGCATCCTTTAAATATGGCTTAAAACTTGGAAAAATTAGGGTTTGCATGCTGGTCGCCACCACGACATGGCCAAGAACCTTGTCACGTCGTGGTGTCTATTAAAAATGTGTGCTTCTTTTCAGATGAGTCCACGTTGTGGTGTCTTCACCACCACATCGTAGCCACCTACAATTCCATTTTTGAAATCTCAATTTCCTTAATCACCAAGAGAGATATAAACCCAGAACCGGTATTACATGCAAAACCATATATTTATAAAATTACGTCGCTACTGCATGGTAAATGTCTCACCACGTCGTGGTGTTGAGTTTCCTTGTTGCATACAAACACGTATACCGATACGAAAGTTCTTTTTGGGATTTCTGACATTTTACACAGGGCGCGGCATGCCTAATAAGGGACGCGGCGTGCTTTCGGATATTGCTCCCGGTTTTGTTCGTTTTTCGTCCGATTCAGCTTCATTCTCCTTTTACATCTCAGCTCTCATTTTAACTACAAATAAACATTTTAAAATGTATTAAATACCATATGTATTAAAATATAGCATTTTAATCCGATATATTAAAAAATAACTTAAAATATATAGTTAAATAAAACCATATCATCTTTTAATTCGTTTTCTTTTAATTTCTCTATTATTGGATTTTTGATGTGTCTAATTCCTTTTCTTTTAATTTCTCTATTATTGGATTTTGATGTGTGTTATTATATGTGAAACTAACATCTTGAGGAATTGTATTTGTGGTTGTGATAGTAATATTTAGAGAGATGACCATTGGGTCGCCATTAGGTAGGACCCAATGTGTGTAAATATCACTAAAAAGTAGGCACTTCAATAGCCCATATTGGGCATTACCGGTTTACCACCAATCGAAATTAGGTCCCATCATTTCTCGATGATACTTATGGGCATACTAGAGAATAGACTATAGAGATGCATGTAAATCGTAAATGCAATTGGTGAGAATAACAACGAGGCAATGCATTTAATTATTTCTAATAAATAATAATAATTTTGTTATTTTTCTTTTTCTAATGTATTATATCGTATATTCTTTTTAATAAATGAAAATAATTTTGCTATTTGTTTTTTTCTAATGTATTACATATCATATGGTTTTTTCTTATTATTTTCATTTTATTTTTTTTCCAAATATCTCAAAATAATTTTGCTATTTGTCTCTTTCTAATGTATTATATCATATGGTTTTTTTTTATTATTTTCATTTTATTTTTTTCCAAATATCATTTTATGGTTTTTCGGTTTTATTAAATTCAGCATAATATTTAAATATAATAATAATTGTATATTAATTTCATTAATGAATTTTCCTTATAATTTCTAAATTACTAAATTACAGTTTCATTAGTTTCATTTGTTTATTCATCTAAATTATTTGTTTAAGTTTGAAAGAGAAAAAAACACTTTAATTTTAATAATTCAATATTTTTCTCATTTAAAAAAAAAATTCAAACTTCAAATGTTTACAATTTCATATTTATTTTTTCTTTTAAATAAACTCATGTAATACATAGGTCTCACACCTACTGTGGTAATATGTAAAATAAAATTGTACATGTCGTTTATGTGAGCTCGTGGTGGTTTTGTTTATTAGTGTTTTCATTCCTAACATAATTTGACTACTTCGCTTTTATATAAAAAAAAAACTTTTTTATTATTTCTTTATAATCTATAATTTAAATTAAACGATGAACGATACTCAAAAGTAATTAACTATTCATAACTATCCTTTTCTGAAAACAATGTAATTTCAACCAATAAAAACACTTCAAAAACTATATAGGACGTCCATATGGTAAAATTAGCTAATCCCTTACTAATTCATATATACATATAAAATAAATGATTAATTATTTATTTATAATTAATTAATATATATATATATATATATATATATACACACACACTTAAAAATAAAGTGTTTATAAGGTGTTTATTTAGTAGCACCCATAAAAATATAAGATGTTTGTTTTACAAAAACAGGAAAAAAGCTTCGAGTTTCGATGAAAATGATATGTTAGGCATGTTGGTACAACCTAAATGAAATCTCATACAACCTTTATGAGATTAATTGATTATTCGGGAATTAATATAGGGTTGATACAGTATGTATTGAAATCTAAATAACTCGTACGAACTCAAGTACGATCTGGATGGAAGCACCTACAACAAATACTAAAGCTCACTATATGCGGGTGTTTTGTAAAGGCAATATATGATTCGTATCACCATTGGTGCCCTTTCATGTTGCACGGACAAGGGCATGTATGGTTTGTGTGAGCATTATATGGCTTGTACCAAGCACAACAGTCGGAAATTTATTGGTATCGTTCGTCTCTAAATGGCATAAGACTTATACTTGTTTGCAATGACTTACAAGCGATGAAATGACACCCTATGGATGAAGGAAAGTTATAACTGATGACGTCTTCAAGGATTATGAATTAAGTTATGTTACATCCTAAATTGACATTAATATGAGTCCATAGTATATTCTAAGTATATGGATCATATAAGCTTGGATTTTACTTATTTGTTACTATCCTTGTCAAAAGAGAGGATATTATCCAAGCTATGGAGTTCAAAGGCGTTGCCAAAAGAGATCGCACGCTTCATTTGACCTGGATCTGTTATGTGATTTGGTTCATTTGGAAAGCTCGGAATTTGTTGATTTTCAAAAAGTCGAGGTGCGCTCCATTAAAGTTGGCGGATGATTTACAGCTAGCGGTGTTTAATTGGATTAAGCATCGTACAAAATTTTCTAGTTTATGTTGGTTTAATTTGTGCAATTATCATTATATCTCTTGTACGTTGTAACCCGCTAGCATCTTGCTAGTGTTTTTTGTTAAATACATCCACCGTTCAAAAGAAAAACTTATTTGTTACTTGGTGATATATATGTCATTTGCTGTCCTTGAAACTAAGTGTTTTACAAAGTGTTTAATTGTACTTATTATAAATTTGTTAAAACATTTATTGTTAGGGTAGTTTTATAAAAAAATATATATATAAAATCTTTCGATTTTATATAATTTATATGGAAAATTCGGTATTATGTTTTAAAATACTTCAGAAATGTTTTTGTTCAGAATTATGTCCCAAAATAAAAATAAAAAGTATAGAGTTTTTGTTTTCAAAAAAGACAATAGTAATTAATTTAATAATCATAAAAAGGATCATGTCTATAATACAATTGTATTCAATTCGTTTATTTGGATCGTAAGTCTATACCGTATAAAAAAAAAAGATTGGATTACCTATGTTTTGATCATTTATAATTTTCTAACTTCTTTGTTCTTACTCTTTTTGAATAAAAATATTTACTGCAAAATATATATCCTAGTGGATGCATATTTTCTATCATATATTTAAACATATTCTCACTACTTGCTTGATAGTATCTTTATATGATATGATGTGTTCTTTCGCTTTGACACAAGGCATGGACCCGATTGTCAAAAACGTCTCTTTTAGAGATAACTGAAATTTTGAAGGAAAGATCTCACACTATGATGATAAAAAAGACGGTGATTTCCCTACCACTAATATGATTATTTTAATTATTGAAATTCTCCTCTTGAAAAAAAAAAGTGTAAACTTTTCTTTAAATGATGAAAGTGAAGGTTGTGTATTACACATGGGTAATTTAGTAATTTGACAGGCATTCTTTACTACAAATGTCCCACTTGAAGCATCAGTTGATCTCTAGATTTCAACTCACGTCCATTTCACAGATGATAAATCTGGACCCACGCCTGGATAAGGATCAGTTTGAACTTCCGATCCGATAATACTAAAATACCCTTTTGGATACTTGACTATTATCTATTTCTTTTTAAGTTATACAATTTTATTTTAACGGTCGGTTGTTGGTTAGAAATTAAATTTTTCAAGTTAGTAAATTCGGTTACGTCTCGTTTGAACCGAAAATCTCCAATCTAAAATGCTTTCACGTCTATCAATGTGTTCGTCCCACATTGGCTATATGATGTTTATTAATTATTGACAATTAGTATTATAAATAAATATTTTTGAGTATTTGAATTATATGAAATAATAATTATTATTAATTTAAATAAATATAATTAATAAATTACAACAAAAGTAAAGATTTATCTATATTCAGTGGGGAGTGGTTTGTATGTATCGATTTTTAGCCATACGCAATAATTATTATTTATTTTTCATAGATAGCCTTTAAAATCAACATGACGCCCTGCTATCCAACATCTTCATAAAAAGTCTTACGCCCCCATTATTTAAACCATTTCAAGCCAAACTTCGTGTTGGTCTACCATATTAGCGTAGCCCATATTTATTGCATTCTATTATAAATAAGATTTTACATAATCAACAATTTCTCAAACTTTTTGACTAAAATGGTATTACCTTTCATTTCTTGTGTCCTCGAACCTTCCAACAAAATGGAAAGTCTGAAAGAATGGTCATACCATTAACAATATCATTTGTACCATTCTCCTTCATGCTCACATCCCTCCCGACTTTTTGGTGGAAGCTCTTCACATGACCTCTCATCTCCTAAACATCACTCTTTCTATCTCCATAAACAACAAAATTATGTTTACCAAACTCTTTCAACCCCCCCCCCCCCTCATCTTATACTCACATTCGTGTTTTTGGGTGTCTATACTACCCTCACATTCCCACACCTCATAAGATAGCCCATCGATCCACTTTGTGTATCTTCTTCACCATTGCAATTTATGTTGTTTCGACCTTGCCTCTCGTAAAATTATCATTTCTCGTCATGTTGTGTTTGATGAATCTTTGTTTCATTTTAGGGACATGAAACCAAACAAACATCCACCTTATAACTTCCTAGCGCCTCATCAAGAATCATCCTCTTTCTTTAAAGATGTCCTCATGACCGAGACCCAAACACCTCTAGAATCTTAGAGTCACCATATCGAGGATCAACCCCATCACCTCGGCTCTCATAATGTCGAGACCAACCCCACCAACACTTAACAACCTCCCAACGCTCCCTATACCTCTTCTTATTCTCTCAGTTCTAACCCCACTCCAACCGAGAATGCTTCCATCCCTCTTCCCACCCACCCCATGGTCACTAGAGCATGTTGTGGCATCTCTAAACCCATTAACGCCTAAACCTTCACATTATCATTGAGTATCCTCTCCCTCGGTTTCATCTTTAAGCCCTATAAGACACGAATGGAACCATTACCATGAAAAATGAGTTTCATGCTCTTATTTCTAACCGAACATGGGTCCTGGTCCCAAGGCTAATATTGTTCGCTCTATGTGGTTATTTTATAAGAAGTATAAGGCAGATGGGTCTCTCGAGCGCTACAAAGCCCATTTAGTTTCAAATAGAAAAAGCCAAAGACCAGGATCGATTGTGACGAGACATTTAACCCGGTTAACAAACCAGTTATTATTTTGATTGTTCTCGGCTTTCCTATTTCTCACAACCGGCCTATACATCAGTTAGACATCAAGAATGTTTTTTTTGCAATGTGAATTGAATGAAACAGTTTATATGTACCAACCTTCGGGTTTTCGAGACCCGAATCAACTTAATTATGTGTGTCATTTGCAGAAGTCCCTCTACGGATTAAAACAGGCCCCACGGGAAGGGTTTTAGAGATTTATGCTTACATCACTCGGATTGGTTTTGTTCACAGCCGCAACGACTCATCTTTATTTATTTTCCGCAGAGATTCAGATGTTGCTTACTTACTTCGCTATGTGGCTGACATTATTTTGACAACATCTTTTGTTGATCTTCTTCAGTGCACCATATCTCTTCTAGCAGTTGAGTTTGCCATGAAAGATCTGGGCAACCTATCATACTTTCAAGCGTTGCAGCGACACGAGATAGCAAAGGCATTTTCCTATCCCAACGTCGATATGTGTTGGAACTTCTTGAGCGGACAAACATGTCGAACTGCAATCCATGCAGAACCCCAACTGACACAGACCAAACTTGACTCGTCAGGAACAACTATTACGGACCCTAGTCACTATCACAGTCTTGTAGGATGTCTACCGTATCTGACATTTACTCGTCCAGACCTCTCCTTTGCTATTCGACACATTTGATTGTTTATGCACGATCCTCGGGAACCGCACATGCATGGCTTGAAGCGAATTCTTTGATATGTTCACGGTACCTTAGACTACGGGATATAACTCCATACCTCCTTCTTTACGGGCCTTATTGCATACTCTGATGCGGATTGGGGGGATATCCGTCTACTTGTCGCTCTACTAGTGGATATTGTGTTTTTCTAGGTGATAATCTCTTATCATGGTCATCAAAACGGCAACATATTGTCTCTCGTTCTACTGCTGAAGCGAAATATCGAGGTGTTGCCAATATGGTAGCCGAAACTGTTTGGTTATGCAACTTGCTACACGAGCTACACTCCCCTATTGCCAAAGCAACCATCATCTACTGTGACAACGTAAGTGCTATCTACATGTCTACCAATCAAGTTCAGCATCAACGCACAAAGCATATCAAGATGAACATTCATTTTGTGTGTGATCATGTTGCCACAGGGGATATTCGTGTCCTTCATGTTCCTTCGAGCTAAATATGCATATATCTTCACAAAAGAACGTCTGGCTTCTTTGTTTACAGATTTCTGGTCCAGTTTGAATGTGTGTTATCGATCCCTCGCTCAAACTGCAGGGGCGTATTAACGTAGCCCATATTTATTGTATTATATATGTTTGTATTGTCCATTAGTTTGTATAGCCCATTTACAGCTATAGCCCACATCATTTATTGTATGTATCTTATTTATATAGAATGCAAAGGCAAAAGCTTTATGGAAAATATGACGTTTTCATACAATAGCTCACCATGAAGGAGGAGGAGGATGGGGTGGGAGAGGGGTAGCAATATCAACTTAAGATTATCTATAACCATTAATTAATATATGTGATGATTTTGTAGATCCTGTAAAATAGGATACTTTGTTATTGAGTGCTACTATATGTACCCTCCTCACTCACATAAATCGTCACATCATTGGGGGAAGGGGGTACACAAGCACTATTACGCTCACATTGGGGGAGGGGGTGGGATACACAAAACAATTGGTGGTACATATAGAATTTCCCTTGTTATTTCCTCTATTGTAACATGTACTATATATTTATTGTTCAATACAACCCCCAACGTGTGGTAAATTTTCTCAAATCCTAAATATCTTAATATTGGTTAAAACCAATTTTCCAATAAACTCGAAGGACAATACATACATATGAAATTTGTCTTCTATCACGAGACAAGATGGTTATTATCAAGATTCATGTAGACATAGTGACACTTCCGAATTGACTAATGTTAGGTGCCTTACTCTAACACATGATTGTACAAACAATATTGACATGTTCCACGATTTTATTGGCCAAAAATTCCTTAAAATCTTATTTGTAATGTTCAAAACCAGACTCTTGCATTTTTTTTGTAATGTGCTTTTATTTTCCTGACGTCTTTATAGTTTCTGATGAAAATCTGTCGCTCAAAAAACAACTCCTTAAAATTTCTATCAGTTTGAACTTTTCTTGATATAATAATTGCAACAAATTCCTTCTACCAAAATTGGAGGTTTATACGAATTTTCTTTTGTTTAGTGCTTAAAAACATTATATATTTTAACTGTAAAAAACCCATATTTTATATCTTGTTCATGATCCAACTCAAGGCATAGACCATGAACTGTTAATCTGTTTTTCGGTCATTTATTTTTATTTATAACTCTAAATCGGTATGTGCAAATCAATAAAAAGTACCACAAAACAATAAACAAAGGAACATCACTCAAACCTTTTACGATTAGAATAAATGATAAGTTGTACATTTAGGTCTAAAAGTCGACATCATCCACAAAGAAAACAAAAATAGATACAATCGTTATCATAATAATCCCAATCATATTTTTCATTACGTAATCAAATAAAAGACTTATTTTACAATCATACTAATCACATGACTACGTTTAATTATAATTAATGTAAATGATAGATGAAAATCTAAAACAACTAAGAAATAAACAAAAACTAGTAGTCATGTTAATCATTATTGATGATATGTATTATAAGATCTGAATAACAAAATTAGCATCATCCAAATGGCCAAAGCAGGAGATACATAATGAGAGAGTGAACCCATTTTTATATATAGCTCAAAATAACCATCTAATTTGTAAAAGTGGTTTATGTTCTTTGAGAAATTGCTTCATAAACAGTCCACATTGTACCAAAAAAAATATATATATATTTTTTAAATGAGATCGTCGTTCCACAAATTATGATATCATTTAGCAAATATTTTCAAGGTTAGTTGTAGGGGAATATTCATAAAGTAATTTCACAAATAATAAAATATGTTTTGTGAAATAAATACTTATTTTGCGTTATATGTAAAAACGGTGACCATTTGTTATTAGACGCCTCTTATTATGGTTATTTTTGTGTCAATCCATAATCATATCTCATGATTTTCTTTTATTTTCTTTTTAAAGTTTGTAAGCTAACATATAAGTAGGGGTAAACATTTGGACCGAACCGGACCGGACCGGACCGGCTCTTGGACCGGACTTGTTATGGAGAATATTGTGGACCGTGGACCGGACCGGATGAGTCATGTCCGTGTCCGTGTCCGGGTCCGGGTTTTTCGGTTCTTGGACCCGTTTGGACCGATACAACTTTAATTGCATAGAATACAAGTCGTTAAAATAAGTTTTTGGGTTTAATAGATCTCGTTAAAACGAATATGTTATTGGGTTTGATACGATACAACTTGTAAAAATGATTACGTTTTTGTTTCATGCATAACTAATCTACCTTGATGTTATAATATTATAACTTGCAAAATTAATTTTCCAAATAAAAGCAACTAACATATAAATCAAGTTCACCAAGATCCCTTTCATATGATTTATCTGTCAAATATACATAAAATTCAGAATTATAGTCTAAAATAATAGTTAATAAGCTGAAATATTTCAGCTTTGATAGCTCAACTTTGAAGGATTGTAACTCACTAATTATAATACCAAAATCAACAAAATTATAGTCTAAATTCATCTACAAACTGTAAACTAAATGTTGGAAAAAACCGCAGGTCAATCCGACTTAAAACGATGAGTTATGGTTGTTTAAAAATTTTCACAGATTACAAAATTTTAAAAATCTTGGTGAAAAGCTGAAATTTTTCAGCTTTGATAGCTCAACTTAGAAAGACTGTAACTCATTGAATATAATACCAAAAGCAACAAAATTATAGTCTAAATTCATCTAAAAACTGTAAATTAAACGTTGGAAAAACCGTGTGTCAATCCGACTTAAAACGAATGAGTTATGGTTATTTAAAAATTTTCACAGATTACAAAATTTTAAAAATGTTGCTGAAAAACTGAAATTTTTCAGCTTTGATAGCTCAATTTTGAAAGACTGTAACTTATTGAATATAATACCAAAATCAACAAAATTATAGTCTAAATTCATCTACAAACTGTAAATTAAACGTTGGAAAAACCACGTGTCAATCCGACTTAAAACGAATGAGTTATGGTTGTTTAAAAATTTTCACAGATTACAATTTTTTTTTAAATCGGGTCCAACCGGTTCTAAACCCGGTAAAAACCGGACCGGAACGGGAAAAAAAACGGACCGGTTTTGATGGATTCCTAGAACCGAGAACCGGCCCGGGGGTCCAAAAAAACGGTCCGGTCCAATCCGGTTCGGTCCGGTTCATCGTTCGGTCCGGTCCACCAGTCCAAATGCTCACCCCTACATATAAGTGGTTTAACGTTTTAGGGTACCTCCATCAATATAGGTTCCATGATCCATGATGCAGTTTTTTTTTTTAACATCAAACATTTCATTAAAGAAAAAATAAAAGTTTAAGCAAGGCGTTCAAGACAAAGTACATGAAAAACAAGATAAAGAAGAATTACACCGCATATGCCAATTAAGAGCATTAAATTTAGATCTATTCTTAATCCAATTAAACGTAAACATGTTAATATCATCAGCAATCGCTATTGTAGATCGCTTCTCATTCCTGAAAATACTTGCGTTTCTAGCTTTCCATATCATCCAAATGGTGGAATAGATTAAAGACAACTTCAAATTTTGAATTTTTTTTTCTCACTGTTAACCTGATTAAGCATCCTTTCCAAATCAAGAGATGAAAAGGGTTGTTCCGGAAGAATTCCAGACCACTCCACAAGCCACTTCCACTGAAACATCCCAAAAATACAACCCAAATTTTTTTTTTATTTAACATTATTAAAACCATCATTTCATTACTAAGGTATAAAAATCATAAACAGTGTTTAAAAATCTCATAAGATCCATCACATGTCAAATCTCATGTCAAATATCATATCAAAATATCAGAGTAAAACTCCCAGGATGAAGACTGTGGTGTGTGCCATGCGATCATCCCGAGCCCTTCCCTTTACTAGTGGAAGTACCTGAAACCAAAACTGAAAACTGTAAGCACAAAGCTTAGTGAGCTCCCCAAACTACCACATACCATACACATATAACATGCAATTAGGAGATACGGGCCCCACCCACACTCATGGAGATACGGGCCCCGCCCACATTCTGCTAACTAGGAGATACGGGCCCCGCCCACACTCCACTATCTTTGAGATACAGGCCCCGCCCACACTCTCCTGCTATGAGTTACGGGCCCCGCCCACACTCAGCTACTACTCTATCATACCAGTATCACACAGAAACAAGTATACTAAATTTATCATTCAATCCTGAGTCACATTGCAACTAAACTACTAGGAGATACGGGCCCCGCCCACACTCAACTAACTAAGAGATACGGGCCCCACCCACACTCAACTAATAATAAACTCATACTGCGGGCCGGCCTTGGTGCCTTAGACCCGTTCCTACTGAAGGGATACTCACCTCGTGTGTCTGGCTGCTAAAACCCTGAGTGAGAATTATATGGCTGCTGCTCCCGCGACTCTCCGGCTATAATTCCCACAATGACACATAGTCAGAAACTGATAACTAAACTCAGGGTGAAATGACCATTTCACCCTTGGTCAACAATAATATTTTGGTCAAGTCACATTTCCAGTTGACCGGACTCGCCGAGTTGGCTCGACAACTCGCCGAGTCCCAACACTCTCATCTACCCCCAACCCGACCCTACTCGTCGAGTCTAGCAAGAACTCGACGAGTTCTCCATAAATCATAACATCATGACAATCTTCATCTGACTCGCCGAGTTCTTCCTGAACTCGTCGAGTTTATGTTTATCTTAAGAACGTGTCTAGTCTGTGACTCGCCGAGTTGTATGAACAACTCGTCGAGTCCGTCTTCATGAGTTGGGAGATGGCCTTGGACTCGTCGAGTACGTTCCTACACTCGTCGAGTCCCATGGTTTCCAGATCCATGGCTATGTCTATTATACTGAGTCCTTTCCCTGGACTCATCCAAATCCCTTCTGAACTAAAATGGGTTCCTCTGATTCATAACAGTTTTGGCACCAACTCACGACTCACCGAGTCCCAAGAACGACTCGTCGAGTCCATGCATGTCCAAGTCTAATAATTCGATTTCTGATGTGCAAAACTCCTCCAGAAGGTAGATCTAGTCTCCTAAGATCGGTATAGCACGTAAAGCCACGAACTTTGTTGGGAAATCGAATTAGGGTTATAGAAAATATGGATCACAAACAGGAATCGTGTAAACACTTTCCTTGTTTGATATTTCGACCCTAAATGCCTTGGGTGTCACGAAATCCAAACTGGGATAATTCCTGAAGTAACAATTCTGATTTTAGGCACAAAATCAGAATCAATTTTGAAAAGAAGATGAAGTAGGAAGCGTTTTTGTGTTTCTGTGTTTCAAAGAAGTCGTCCTTTTCCCGTACTTATCCACTCAACGGATAAACGAGAACAGTTTACATCTTTCAGAAAAGACAGATTAGTCCACTCAAGCAGGACCCCCGACTTGACACAGTAGATTAGGGTTCGGTACTAACAATGTTTAGTAAATACAAGTGTGCACTCCCACACCTCCTAACTTGTATTATAACTAAAACATTATTCTTGAAACACTTGTTAAATCCATTACACTAAAATATATTTGGTGATCAAATCACCAACAAACTTTACGTTCATGCATGGGACTTTTATGCTCAAAGGACCAAAAATGGGGGTTTATTTCATTCTTGGGGTTCTCATGGCCATAAAGATGGCACCTTTATGACATGAGGACCCTCCAAGGTTCCAGATATGAGTGTACATCGACTTGGGACGTCCAAGTCCCAAGGATCAAGCTTCTTGGACCCAAAACTTCATAAAAATGGCAAAAATAAGATCTAAGAAACTATAAGTCAAGTATGAAGCTTGATTACCAGAAAGTGAAGAGAAACTGATGTTGTTCTTGGATCTACTCTTTCTCCCTTGAATCTTCTACCTTCCAACTCTTTCACTAGCTTCAAAATACACCAAACAACTCTCAAAACCACCAAAGAAGCTCAAGACCACTTATGGAGGATTAGTGTTTCGGGATAAATGTTCTGGAGGTGATGGAGGCTGGACAAGAGGCCCATAATGTTGCTTAAATAGGATGCAAACCCTAAATATTAGGGTTTGCCCAGACTGGCCTACTCGTCGAGTCAAGGCGCAGACTCGCCGAGTAGATCACTTAAACTCGCGTCCCATCCTGGTATCTACTCGACGAGTTAGGGCTACAACTCGTCGAGTAGCTCTTTGTAAAATGACATTTAATGAATTAAATATGTACCAGAAACGGGGCGTTACATCTACAACAATGACGCATAGCCATAGGAAAAGAAAACGTAATCCAACCCTTCATCAAAAACATGACAAAAGGTGCATAAGTTGGACGATACCGTTATACCACGCCTCATCAGGTTAGGAACTAAAGGAATCCTATTTTTTATCATTCTCCGGACAAGACAATTGATATTCAGTGGGATCCAACCAACCCATTTGAAAGAAGTTGCAATATTTGCAACATGATTCTCCATTGATATTCAGTAGGATCCAACCAACCCTTCATTGAGAAATCTCCCTTGCTATCAACACTCCAAGTCCACCTGTCATTATAAAAATGAAACTGAAAATTATTCAACATGTCAGCGGGATCCAACCAACCCTTCATTGAGAAATCTCCCTTGCTATCAACACTCCAAGTCCACCTGTCATTATAAAAATGAAGCTGAAAATTATTCAACATGTCAGTCAAGTCTGATAATTGCCTCATTTCACGCCTTCTCCTTGTTTGTCTAGACCATTTCCAATAGAAATGCTTCTCTATTCCAGCCCCCACACCCACTCTATCACTAATTAAGCAATCTTTAAATGTTTCAATTGCATAAAGATTTGGAAAATTCTCCTTAAGCTTTAAGTCGCCACACCAAACATCCTTCCAAAAGTGAGTTTTATCCCCTTTACCTATTACTCTTTGAAAAGAGTATTCAACTCAATTCCTTTGTCACAAAATTCCTTTATCTAAATTTGAGATATCAAGTCAAACACATTTTAAAGACTTTTTAGCCAAGGGTTGCCATCTATAAGCTTAATATTGTATTATGAATGGCTTTGACACAAGAGCACCAAAAATCGTCATACCCAACTTTAACCTCCACCACCACTTTGCAAGAGGCGCCAAGTTTGCCGAGTCAAGGCAACTCACTCCTAGACCCCCATTCTCTTTTGATTTCGTAACAACAACCCAAGAAACCCAATAGATTTTTTTATTAGCTTCATCTCCACCCCATAGAAACCTCTTTCTCAAACCATCTAGAATATTAATCACTTTCTTTGGGGTTCTAAAAAGAGAAAAGTAGTAAAGCGGAAGACTACTAAGCACCAAGTTAACAAGAGTGAGACCAAAAGAGAGGCTTTTAGCCTTCTAATTTTATAATTTCCTCTTTACTTTCTCAATCACCGGATTCCAATCCTTTGCTAGCTTCATATCGACACCAACCGGATTCCATGATGCAGGTAACTCACAATAGTTAACAACACTAAAATAAACATATTTGATTTTTTTCATATATTTTGCAATGTTGAATGAATATATAAAACTCAAGAAGAGTAAAAAAATATTTCTTAAAAATATTTAAATAAATCAAAAAAATGAAGTGCAACAAAAATATAGAAGTAAGGTAACCTTTTGTTAGAAAGAATAGATCTTCCATTCTTCCCACACATTATTTTTTCGCATAAAAAGTGTCATTTGATAAAAACACTCAGAAAATTTAGTTATATTGATATATGGTTCTCAAAACTCAAAAGTTCTTCATAATTGACATGCTATAACATGACTTTTATATATATATATATATATATATATATATATATATATATATATATATATATATATATATATATATATATATATATATATATATATATATATATATATTGCCAATTTGCCATCACGCTGCCTCATGTTATTTAGAAGATTGTCTAAACTGTAATACATATAAAGGCAATTACATAAAAGGTAGCTTTTTTTTTAATTATTACAAATAAGAAGAAAAGTAGCATGATTTTATAAACAAAAGAACAACATGGATAAGATAATTAATTAGTTTAATTTGCCTTTTCTTCAGCTGCATACAATGCCTTGATTTCTTCCACGTCATCATAGCTTCCCAAGAATATCGGAGACCTTTCATGTATCTTCTTTGGTACCAAGTCAAGTGCCTGACAAATCATTATATTAGGAAAAAAAAAATATCCCTTTTTGTAAGACTTTTCACCAAAAAAAAAAACTATTTTTTTTGAGTTTTTCCACAAATAAAAACCAATTTTGAAGACCCACGTGAAATTATCATTAGTTAAGAAATTTGCTTTTTATATGGTTTCCATATAAAAAAACTAGAACGGAATTATATAATTCAAAATTTCTCGTTCATATAATTCGAAATTGTTCATATGATTACGAAAACCTTTATTTATATCAATTTTTAAGAAGTTTTGTTGTGGGGATTTCAAAAACCATACTCACAGCAAAAAAGATAATGATTTTCAACAAAAAAAAAATATAGTGTAAAATTGAGAAAAAAAAATCTAAAAGAAATGCCTTAAATATGGGGGAAGAATTTCGCATAAATATTGATTTCGCAGTGTTCTAGGCGTAATTGATGGTTATTCTGTCCAAAATGGGAATTTTTTGTGTTATTTAGTGAAAAGTCTTCCACAAATATGGTTATATTTGTTTTTTTCTTATTTGAATAATATCTAATATGCTATTTATTATATTAATTATTAATATAACTAGAAAGGTTACCTCCGCTACGCGGAGGCCAGAAGCTTTCAATGTTATTTCTGAATTGATAAATATGACAGACATAGAAAGTGCAAGGATGAAAAGTCCGGGCTTTGCCCCGGACAAAAAATGTAAAAGTTTTGACTGCAAGGACCAAAAGTGTGAAAATGGCTAAAGAATTAAAGGGGTAGGAATTAACAACTTTTTAGAAAAGGGATCAAAGTTGTCAAACCGTTAAAGTTTTGTGGCCAAACTTTAAATATTAAAAGGTTCCAAAAAAGTGTAAAAATATTGATTGCAAGGACCAAAAATGTCAAAATGGGTAAAGAAAATGGGAAGTTGAATGGAACACAAACAAAAGGACATGAATAAATTAATTAAAGAAGTACAGGGACCGGATATGTAAATCAAGGGGCCAAAGCTGGACAAAGTATGCCAACTTTACTATTCCTTTCTTCCACAACTTTAATATATATATAATAATGTTTAAAGGTGCAATTAAATTAATTACCCGCTCCTTTCCGGTAAATGACTGTCCACCTGCTTGTTCCATCAAGAACGACATTGGGAACACTTCATAGAGAACCCTGTTTTTTCAAACATTGAAAACAAAATAATTTATTGTGAAGTAATTTTAAAAAAAAAGTAAAATAAAATAAAATAATCATTAAAATGTTTGACCTTAATTTCCCATTAGGGCTCTTCTTATCAGCAGGGTACAAAAAGACACCCCCATAAAGTAAGGTCCGATGAACATCCGCAACCATACTGAATAAAAAATCAAGACATGTCAGCTTTATATTGTGTTTGACATATATAATAGTATGTGTAAAAAGACGAAAATGCCCTTCTTCTGAATAAAAAATCAAGACATGTCAGCTTTATATTGTGTTTGACATATATAATAGTATGTGTAAAAAGACGAAAATGCCCTTCTTAGGCTTAAAGCATTTAAATACCTTCCCATATATTTTAAAGATTTTTTGCATTGGGATGAGTGAAAAAATGGGACATTGATTTTTTTTTTATCTATTTAAAAGACGAAAATGCCCTCGTTATGTGAATACCTTCCGATATATCTTAAGGATTTTGCGGATGAACCATCTGTGGGGTACTTGCATTTTTCCACAAATCTGAAACTCAAAAAATGTTTAAAAAAAATGTGATAAAAATAAAAATGGGGTAGAAAATAATATTTTTACTTCGCAGTGGGACCATCCCAGTTCTTGGCATTTCCTTCATTGACCGAATAAATCTTTCCTTTCTTTGGAATCTGTGCACAAAGGAATTTGACACAAAAAGAATTACAAAAAACCGATTATTGAGATAAATGTAAAATTACCAAACTACCCCTAATTGTATTCAACTAATTATGAGATTATCTGATTTTGCTTCTTGAAGTAATTGAAAAATGTCATTTCCTTCCAGCCCATTAGGCAATTACTCTGGATTGGACTGGACAAAATTTCTAGGGCTGTATTTGATAAGGTTGAGAATGACATTTATGTCTTTTGCATACACAAAAAATTTTTGGCACAAAAAGTTATAGTTTTTGTCTTATTGACATCAGTTTCAATCCAAAGCACATTCTTATCCCACTTTTTGGGGACAAAAAGTTGCAGTTTTTGTCTCATTGACATCAGTCTCAATCCAATAATACAACATGTTCTGTTGTGGGCTTATAGAAAAATGATAATTTAAAAGAATATTCACATAGGTTATACAAAATCATGATTTATAAAAACAAGAAAGGTCATATAAAAAAGCTTACCTTAATGTCTGCATGGGTGAGTATAAACTCCCCTAGAGATGGATCAAGAGTAAATCCATTGACACCTGATCCAGTGCTTAACACAAGCTGAAAATGCATGTATATATTTAGACAACAAAATATTTGTTGAATTTGAAAAAATAAAAAGTCAACATGAATTAGACCAAGTTTATTCCACAAAAATAATAATTTTGGTTTTAATTTATTACTCTCACCGTGCAAGAGCTACCATACATGCAGTATCCAGCAGCTACCATATTCTTTCCAGGCTGCAATACATCTTCTAAAGTTGCCTCATCACCATCTTTTATCATGTAAATCCCAAAAATCTAGAAAGGAATTTAACTTATCATGCTGCAAAATCAAGCTATCTTGAAGAAATTTCAATACATATGTAAAGCAAATTCAAAAAAAACTATAAGTAGTTTTGATGATGTAGCTTACAGTTCCTATGGAAACACCACAGTCAATGTTGGAAGATCCATCCAGGGGATCGAAAACAACACAATACCTGAATCACTTGCATATAATTTCTTGAATTATATAAACTTATAGAGTAACAAATGAGATTATGATTGAAAGATTAAAAGATTAAGAGAATTTGAATTTGGATTTGAGTTTGTCCTCACCTTCCCCGTTTAGATGGTTCCACAATTATTGCATCTTCATCTTCTTCAGAAACAAGTATGCACTGAAGAAGAGTGATTCCATTAGGTTAAATAGTAACACGACAGATTTGAATTTGAATGTTTACAAATACTCACTGTTCTACCACTGCTGACCAAAGCTTTCACAAAAACTTCATTTGACAGAACATCCAGTTTCTTCTGCTCTTCTCCCTGAAATTAATCAAAACAAACAGATAAAGTTGTAGAACACAAGCAAAGAAGTTTGCATCTGTTAATGGTGAAAGATGAGGTGTGTTCTTCTGTTAACTTGCCTGTACATTCGTCTCCCCAGCAAGTCCAATGAGTTTTGCCAAACCTGCCTGCATATCCAAATTTTATACCATAAGAACAGTTTGCTTAACTTGTTTTAACGGCATTTGTTTAGCAGTTACTGTTAATTTCTGACAAAATTAGCAGATAAATTTTGGAATCCCCAAACTTATTGTTTCATCATAGCAAGTTTAACTAGGGTTTATTCACTAATCATCAGAAGAATACATAATCATAGTCAATTAATCATATAATTTTGCGATACGAAGAGAAATATGATGATCAGAAGAAGGTCAACTGCTTGTAAAAACTGATTAAACAGGGGAAAATAAGATGACCTTGTTAACAGCGGAGCAGACAAACTTGCAACCTAGAACAATGTGACTGAGCAGGATACTGAAATCACCGCGTGATTCCGGATGCTTCGACTGTTCATTCAGCACAAACCGAGTTATGGTCATCAAATCCGTCCGGAAGGCATCGGCGGCATGATCCATCTTTCTCCGGCGATAGAGTTGATCTCTGAGAACTCTATGTACTTTTTTTCTTCAATCTGTATCGAAATCAGACAAGATTGAATTTCATCGGTTGACAAAATCACGCAATTCAAGGAGAGAGTGGAAGATAATAGCGTTCTTATATGTGCACGGGAATCGAAGATGAGGTTATCTGAGGCCAGTGGAAGTTCAGATGACACGTGGCGGAGAACGGCGTGACGGTGACGCTAGCGGTTGTCAGGAGGATAACTGTAAAGAGGGCTGGTGGTTGCTTCTTCTTCGGCTATGGAAGGTAGCGGGAGTTCCAGACAAATACTATATTTGGACTTTTTGGCAAGTACAATCATACTATTTTCATTATGGTCCTTTCAACATTTTCATTTTAGTCCTTTTACTTTACAAATATTACACCATAGTTCTTGAAAACATTCCATATATAGTATAACTACATAATTCCATCGTAATCGAAACTACATAATTCCATCGTAATCGTTTGAAAAAGAAACTCAAAAGATTAAAGAAAACAAAATGTCATTATTGCAAATATGCTCAAAATGATTAAGCTGATGTATATTAATTGCATATACCTAACATGTCAAGTTCAGGTATACATCTACAATTTGATATTTATTGATCGACAGAAATTGCACAGTTCAACGACATCCATAGGGACCTCCTCTATGATGATCCTGGCAACCAATCACCCGAGCATAGCCTCGTTTAATTTACCATATACTTCGGGTTTGAGAAGGAGTGAGCAAACAACGATCTGGAGACGACACCCATGGAAACTTATAAGAGTCATAAGAAATTCGACATTTGAGGGTGTTATTAAGCTACAATGACAATGGAAGAGGATAAGAAAAGCACGGAACCTTGGATTCTAGGATAGAAACGAGAATGTTCTATACTTATGCTCGAAAGAAAGTATGATTATTCAAAATTTTGGGTTGGCGTTGAAAGAGGAGTGTTAGATGCCCTCTCTGACCGCAAGTGTTGAACATAAAGAAAAATATAGTCTTCTGTTTTTGGTGTCGGATGTAGCATCTCGGGTTGGGGCGGCCGCAACTCCATCAACCGTGTCATTTACGCCTAGTTTCCAAGTTTTAGCAAAGAAAAAAAAAGTTAAGGAGAGAAAATAAGAGAAGGGAAAAGAAAATAAATTGGTCTTTTTGTATTTCCAAATTAGAGAGAAGTGAAAAGAAAATTAAAAATTTTGTTTTTCCTCTCCAAATCCTTCCGAATCGGAAGGAAACTTAGGAGGAAAAGTGTTCCCATTTCCTTCCACTATTTTCCTTTTAATGAAACTCGAGAATATCATTTTTTTTTTAACTTTATTCTCATTTTTATCAATTTCTTTTCTTTTCTTTCGTTAAGTTGAACTCGAGAACAAAGGGTGTTAAGATTATTTATCCGAAGGTTACGAAAGTTTGCATCTTTAAGGGATGCAATGGGATTTGAAGTTTGGGTTGTCCTAGATGGCATCATGGACCATTGCAGGACAACATAAAATACATTTATGCATTTTATCTGACTCTTTCGACTATCTTATTTGAATTGGAAATTTTTTATTTGTACCAACTCTGGTTGGACGTTCAAAATATCAAAATAAAAATATCACAAAAAGATCGCATTATATTAAGATGATGAAATAGTCCATATTTAATCCAAGATTGCTAAATTAACATAAAATCCATCACCTTAAAGGCTTAAACCAATCATTGATGTGGAATAACTTATTTGTTAGAACGTCGGATATAATATTAAGAAAAACAACTTTAGCAAGGCGCTAAAAGAACAATTACAAAAATCACTGTATCATAATTTATCATAGGACTAGACCAATCTAACGAAATTATCTCAGATCTGTAGACCACATACTTGGAACTCAAATGATAATAACTATGCATTTAGTTTTAAGAAAAATTCTAAATTTTACCCGTTTTTAAAGCTGATGACAGGGCCGGTCCTAAGGAATTAAATATTCTCAAAGGTCCATGACGAATCAAAAAAGATGGTCGTGTGCAGTGCAGCTGTCCACTTTGCCCCCCCCCCCCCCCTCAACGCCCACATGCTTGATGATTTTGCATATTGTTGATTTCAGTTTTGGTTACCGAGAAAATTTCATAAGGTTGAATTTAGGCGGTCTCAAATTAGTAAAACACATTTTATAATTTGAGAAATCAAATACCCATTTTTTCTACTATCTAGTTTCATATTTAATAGATCAACACAAATGTTACAATCAAGAGATGAGATTAAGAAAAAAAATTATGTGACCCTTGCTTTCACATTTTAACTCAGGTTTATCGTAAATGTTTAGTTATTAATATTTTTAATCTAGATAATACAAAGAGGGATATCATTGAATTATATTTAAGAGATATTAAGGAACCAAGTTTATTTGAGAAAGATTTAGTTAGAAGACTATACGATACACGTCTAAAAGGTGAAGCGTTAAATTCCAATCCGGGTGTATTTGGTTCCGACAAGTTCTGACTGGATGTGAACGGTCACAACGAGTTAGAGGCATTGTTGAACGGTTGCGACTGCGACTGGATGCGAATGATCGTAAGTCGTCACAGTCGCAAGGGATTGGTCCGGTTGGTTGCGAATATCGGAAGGCGTGGCGATGCGAATCTCGGAGCGTATTGTGATGCGATTCTCGGAATACTATCGGATGCGAACAACCTTGTCAGACAGAAAACTCTTATGCATCCGATTACGAACAAAGCACACTTACTGTTGGGTACGAAAGTCATTTGTTGGGATCGATAACACGTGTGGTTTGCATGATAACTTATGTGGGTTAAGGACGGGAGTTTCCATTTACTGGGTGCACCTTTTTCGCCGTCATTTTAGCTTCCAATAAACCTCTAGAAGCAGTTTATTCTAGTAGTCAGTTACTGTCAGTGGGTAGTTTATTTTCTTTGTAACCGTTGTTTGCGTCAGGCTATAAATAATCATTTTAGTTGTCTTTGTAATCAGCTATTTACATAATTTAATCCAATAACTTTTGTTCATCGAGTTGTTGTTGCACTCAAACTTTGTCAATTGAAGGAGGCTTTCCTGATTTTTTGACAGAATTCAAACCAATAGGTCTTGGTTTGTCTTCATCGATATTCAATCTATAGGTCTAGATTGTCTATCAATTTTATCCTTTAATTATTGTTTTCGCTGCAATCACAGAAAACCCAAAACAATCCCTTCGTACACACATCATAAGTGCTATCAAAGCTCAGTTCAGATGGATTGGGAAGACCCTGATTTTCTGTGTAACCTCCGTGAAGCGCTCAGAAACATTTCTAACAACCCAAATCGAAGGCTTCCCATGTGTGAATTGCACCAGGTAGAAGACATCAAGATTACTGAATTGCCTGAGTTCGTGGGTGGAACCGATCCAGAGAGATATTTGGATTGGGAAAGGAAAATCAACAGAATGTTCGAATTCAAGGAGTTATATGATGAGAAGTGTTGCAAATATGCAATTCTGAAGTTGAGTGGTAGAGCTTCACCCTGGTTTGAAGGACTGAAGGCCAAGAAAACTTGTGAAGGAAAAGAGAAGATCTCTTTTTGGGAGTCCTTGAAGCGTAAACTACGGAAGAGGTATGTTCCACCTAACTATAGGATCATCACCTATATAAGGATTGATGAATTGAAGCAAGGAAAGATGAGCATGGGAGAATACATCGACAAGTTTGATAAATTGTCGTTGTTGGGCGATAGAGGAGATAGAAGAACAGAAGATGGCACGATTTCTATGTAGCCTAAATTACAACATCTCCAATACGGTAGAACTTTATCCTTACTCTGATTTTGAAACACTGTGTAGTCTTTATTTGAAGTTGGAAGTCCAAGCAAAGACAAGGTTTGGAGAGAACTCTAGTGGGGAATCTGCCAAACCCAAGCCTTGGGTTAAGTCCAAAACCAGCATGAAGACGATCGCAACAACTGCTCCCACTGTCGCAAGTGGTTCCACTGTGACCCCAAATGTGTCCAGTACAAACAAGGAAACCAATTTGTCTAAGGTTCGTTGTTTCAAATGTCAAGGGTTTGGCCATTATCAAAATGCTTGTCCAAACAGGAGGGTTATGACATTAAGGGAAGCTATTGACATCCGGGATTAGTTATTGGAGAAAGAAGAGAGTTTGGGGGATACGTTCGTGACTGGATAAGTTTGTGAAGGTGAGGAGGAAGAGGATACATATGAACCACCGACCTATGACACCGCTTTAGTGCTTCGCACCTTGCAAACCCAAGTCGTACAAGTTGATCCCGATCAACGCGAGCATATATTCCATACGAAGTGTCTTGTGGGAAATAAAGGGTGTAGTGTACTAATCGATGGGGGGGAAGTTGTACCAATGTGGCGTCTAGTGAAATGGTGTTGAAATTGGGTTTGTCAACAACAACCCATCCAAAACTGTATGCCTTGCATTGGCTTGATGAAGATAAGAAGGTGAAGGTGTTTAAACAAGTCAAGGTGTGATTGAAAATAGGATCCTATGAAGACGAAGTTCTTTGTGATGTAGTTCCAATGGATGCATGTCACATTCTGCTGGGACGAACATGGCAGTACGACAGGGATGTAACGCATTGGGGGAGAAGGAACGAGTACAAACTGAGACATAATTGGAAGAAGATCACGTTGAAACCGATGACTACGACTGAGGTGAGGTCCATACGAAACCAACAGGTGAAGAAGCCAAGTCTCATGATAATGGATATTGAGAAAGAAGTGGAACAGGTGTTGGACCAAAGGGAAATAGTATACATGCTTGTTGTGAAAGACGATGCGAAAGTGGAACAAGGTTAGCAACAGGAGGGTCCAATCGCAAATTTGCTTGGGGAATTCCGAGATGTGTTTCCAATTGAATTGCTACCAGGCTTACCTCCAATCTGTAGTATTGAACACCAGGTCGATCTTATCCCAGAAGCTGATGGGTTTTATGTACTCTAACATCCCTATGGTGCACATACAACCCTAATGCTTTGGATCTAAATTTTCTCTAATTATACATGCAACATTTTTTTTCCAAAGCATGAAGCCTAAACTAGCATACAAGTTGACTTATGAATCATAAAACTTAGTTAGAAGATTACCTCTTGTTGTAGCTTGTTTGTATTTGGCCTTTAAGAGCTTAGCACCCAAGCGTGATGCCTCAAATGTTTCACAACACACCAAGAACAAAGGAGGCTTGTAAGAGAGAAGCTAGGAAGCACAAAATCGGCTAGTACTCTTCTTTAGAATGCATGGGGCCGATTTTAGGGAGTTAGGGGTTACTTTTATAGCCTAGGGTTTCATCCATGCAAACCCTAATTCACCATGACTCTTCACATTTCATAGGCCTTTTTGGGCTAAACCTTCATGGACTCTCATAAGGTTTAGTCCAACCCTAATCAACATGGATCAATGCTCCAAACTATAAGTATTATTGATTTACTTAATCAGTCCCCGTAAATTTAATCAGTCTCTTTTGATCACTAAATTAATTCTAAATTAATTCTTGATCAATACTAATTAAATAATATGATTTCTCAATTAATATATTATACTTATAATATATTAATAAATCACAAATAACTTCTTTCTCAAATATCCATCCTATCATATTGTTCTAGTGAGTTGCAACCCAAATGGACCATCCTACTTTCGGGTCAAGTACATACCAATTATAGTTATGGGCTTAGAAACCTAATCCAACAGTCTCCCACTTAGATAAGTCTAATAACTATAATTGCAAATGCAATTTCAAAATCCGATTTAGCAATCGTAGCTCTCTAAAGCCGCTGTCGAATCCTGATGCACCATTTAGATAAGGGATCATATAATCCTCTGTTCTTCAAGATATCATGCAGACAAATACATGGAACATAATCATACTTATTGTCCAGCAGTTTGTTTCCCGATTTCTGATTTGTTTATAGAACTTAATTGAACACATCAATTAAGTCCTGACCGGGCCCGACACATAAGTCAAAACAAAATCATTGAGGGGCCTAAGATATCGCTTTTATTTCTCTTAGGATAAAAGGAACAGATAAACTTTGACTTATATGCTTGTACTAATTACTTGTTAAATCATACACAATAGCACGTTTTATAACATCAAGTTACTGATGCGGTTTCGCATTATTAGTGTACAACCAACTCATAATCAACAACTAATATATCTTGGTTTGAAGATTATACGATATTATCGTCTCACAATCACTCGTGATAAATTCCATGAAGTGATAAGTGATTCATGTGAGCGTGGGTTTAATCCAATACTCAAATCTTATTTCAGGAGCACTCATGAATGTTGTAGCAAACTCTTGCTATGTCTAAACACCTTAGACAATCTACAAGCCAATTCATGACAGTCTAATCTCATAGCCTACTTCCAAAGTATGACAGACTGTGGATGGTTTGAATAATCTTATTATTCTGGAAGTCAAAACATGCAAATTGAAACAATAGTAAACAATTGACACAAGATAGTAACTTTACTCATAAATAAAACTCCTTTTATTCAATCAGCAAATGTCAATTACATTTTATCTATTACAAGTTTCTAAACAACTATCTAATCACTAAAACTAATATCGTCTTGCAGCCCAATACTCCTTGCATGCTGCAAGTGCTTATCCCTACTCAGTCCCTTTGTAAGGGGATCTGATGGGTTCTCCTCTGGCAATATCCTCTTTACCACGAGTAGTCCTTTTTCTACTTGATGTCGTATAAAGTGATATTTCCTGTCAATGTGCCTGGATCTGCCATGATCCCTCGGTTCCTTGGTTAAGGCAACTGCACTCTCGTTGTCATAGAAAATATCCATAGGCTCCTTTACAGTTGGTACAACTCCAAGGTCTCCAATGAAGTTCTTTAGCCATATGGCCTCCTTCGCTGCTTCGCTTGCTGCTATGTACTCTGATTCACACGTTGAATCAGCTATGGTTTCCTGTTTGGAACTTTTCCATGTTACTGCTCCTCCATTCAGGGTAAATACCCATCCCGATTCCCGACTGAGAGCGGAAATTATCTATGTCGGTCTGAAAGATGGTGTTACTATACCCTGTCACTCTCAATTCATCACTCCCACCGAGGGTAAGGACCTAGTCCTTAGTCCTTTGCAGGTACTTAATAATGTTCTTTTACCGCAGTCCAGTGAGCTCTACCAGGATTCCCTTGATATCTGCTGACCATGCTCAAAGCAAAGGCCACATCAGGGCGAGTACATGTCATAGCATACATGATCGACCCAACTGTCGAAGCATATGGTACTTGACTCATATCTGCTATCTTTTCGTCTGTACTCAGACTCTGAGCCTTGCTCAGTTTGGTATTGATTTGGATAGGTAAGTCACCTTTCTTGGAATCCTCCATGTTGAAACGTTTCAACACCTTGTCCGAGTATATGCTTTGACTAAGTCCTATTAGTCTTTTACTTATGTTCTCAATATCCTTATCCCTAGAATATAGACAGCTTCTCCGAGGTCCTTCATAGCGAAGCACTTCCCAAGCCAGGACTTAACCTCCTGCAAGGTTGGAATGTCGTTTCCTATGAGCAGTATGTCGTTCACATACAGTACGAGAAAGCTAACAATACTCCCACTAGCTTTGACATATACATAGGACTCATCCTCGCTTCTCGAAAATCCAAACTCCTTGAATTTCTCATTGAAACAAAGATTCCATCTGCGAGATGCTTGTTTCAATCCATAAATGGATTTCTCAAGCTTACACACTCTATTAGGGTACTTTGCATTGACAAAACCCTCTGGCTGACTCATGTAAACATCTTCAGCCAACTTCCCATTAAGGAAAACGGTTTTGACATCCATTTGCCATATTTCATAATCATGAAATGCAGCTATGGCAAGCATAACCCTTATAGATTTAATCTTTGCTACTGGTGAGAAGTTCTCATCATAGTCAACTCCATGAGTTTGAGTAAAGCCCTTCGCAACCAATCATGCTTTATATTTGTGTACTTTCCCATCCATTTCGGTCTTCTTCTTGAAGATCCATTTGCACCCAACTGTCTTACGACATGGTACATTGTCAACCAAGTTCCAAACTTGATTGTCATACATCGACGGGATCTCGCTGTCCATAGCCTCCTTCCATTTTGCAGACTCGGGGCCTGCCATGGCTTCCTTGTAGTTGTTAGGTTCATCCAAGTTTAACAGTGTACTATCACTGATAAATGTGTCAGCTTCAATAGTAATATGGAAACCATAAAACTCATGTGCCATTCTAACTCTACTGGAACGCCTCAGAGGCAAGGACTCGTCAATCGGTTCAACAGGAGTTTCCTCCTCGGGTTGAGCGCTAGTGTTTGAGGTTCCTTCATCACTTAACTCTTGAAGCTTTTCAAGGTCAATTTGCCTCCCACTGTCCTCTTGGCATATGAGTTCTCTTTCACGGAAAACCCCTCTCCTCGCAACGAAGACAACATTGTCACTCGGTCTATAGAAGAGATATCCAAAGGACTTCTGTGGATAGCCGATGAAAATACAATGCTCACTACGAGGTTCGAGCTTGTCGTGAGTCTCTCGTTTGACGAAAGCCTCGCAACCCCAAACCTTGATATGTGCTAACGAGGGAACCTTTCCTGTCCACATTTCGTGAGGTGTTTTGGCAACCTTTTTAGTTGGGACTAGATTAAGGATATGGGCGGCAGACTCTAAGGCATACCCCCAGAATGAGATAGGTAACGAAGCTCGACTCATCATGGAACGAACCATGTCTATCAAGGTTTAATTGCACCTCTCACCTACACCATTAAGCTGTGGTGTCCTAGGTGGCGTCAATTGTGAAACAATTCCACATTCCTTAAGATAGTCGTGGAACTCGATACTAAGATACTCACCACCTCGATCGGATCAGAGCATCTTTATCTTCCTGCCCAATTGATTCTCCACTTCTTGTTTAAACTCTTTGAACTTTTCAAAGGTTTCTAACTTATGCTTGATTAAGTAGATATAGCCATATTTGCTGTAATCATCAGTAAAAGTCACATAGAAGCGGTTAGCATCCCTTGTGGCGGATCTGAAGGGTCCACACACATCGGTGTGTATGAGATCCAAAAAACCCTCGCCCCTTGCATACGAACCAGTGAAGGGTGACTTGGTCATCTTTCCAAGTAAACAACATTCACATGTGTCATCCGACTTTAAGTCAAATGACTCTAGCACTCCATCCTTTTGGAGTTGGGCTATGCGCTTCTTGTTGACATGTCCAAGACGACAATGCCATAAGCATGCTTTATCCAAACCATTGGACGAATTGATATGCAACACATTATTTCCTAAGTTATCTACAACCATCACAATTTCATATATACCATTACAAGGCAATGCTTCAAAATAAAATTTACCATTATAATAAGCATTAATACTACCAATATCATTATTAAATGAAAAAGTAAAACCTTGTTCATACAAACCATGAAAAGAAATAATATTTCTCGCCATATCAGACGAGTAGCAACAATTATTTAACTCTAAATTTAACTCACTACTAAGTAATAAAAAATAAACTCCAATCTTGGTGACATGCGACACTTTCCTATTCCCCATGATCAAGTTCATCTTCCCGTGATCCACATCCCTACTTCCTTTTAGACTCTGCAAATAAGAACAAATGTGAAAACCACATCCTGTATCACGGACCCAAGAATTAGCATGTGATGAGTTATTACACAGAATAGTGTAAATACCTGCGAAGGTGGGTTTGATCTTCCTATCCTTTATGTCCTGCAAGTATTTGGGACAGCTTCGTTTCCAGTTCCCTTTTTCATGACAATGGAAGTACTCTGCTTCCTTTGGATTGGAAGAGGGTTTAGCATAACCAACTTTGGTCCCAGTAGAAGAGGATCCATCATGGGACTTTCCCTTGTGTCTCTTAGAAGGAGCCTTCCTCTTCTTTCCCTTCCCATGTACAATTCCCAAGACAGGGGAAGCAGTAGTAGGAGTAGGTACAACAGACTTGCCTTTCAAAATACTTTCAGCAGTTCTCAGAAGTCCTTGAAGCTTGTTTAGAGTGACCTCCTCCTTTTTCATATGATAAGTCATACGAAACTGATCATAACAAGGAGACAAAGAGTGTAAGATAATGTCAATGACCAACTCTTCATCGAAGTTGACATTCAATTTCAGCAAGCGGTCCACAAACCTTTGCATCTTTTGCAAGTGGGCAGTGATGGACTCTCCATCCTTCAGTTTTGTTGTGATGGTACCTTTCCATCAAGTCTTGGTGCATCTCATAGGGCCAAAAGTCCTCATAGGACTTTTGAAGCACAACAGTCATGGTAGCAATCATGATACACAACATGTTTGTTGCGTCTCTCTCATGAGCCTTATAGTCAGCAATCTGTTCAGGAGTGGTCGTGTTTTCATCAATCTTCTTTAGCTCTTGATCGAGGACATATTCCTTTTCCTCGTATCGAATGGCCATGCTAAGAAATAAAGAATAAACTCCAATCTTGGTGACATGCGACTTTTTCCTATTCCCCATGATCAAGTTCATCTTCCCGTGCTCCACATCCCTACTTCCTTTTAGACCCTGCAAATCAGAACAAATGTGAAAACCACATCCTGTATCAAGGACCCAAGAATTAGCATGTGATGAGTTATTAGACAGAATAGTATAAATACCTGCAAAGGTGGGCTTGATCTTCCTATCCTTTATGTCCTGCAAGTATTTGGGGCAGCTTCGTTTCCAGTTCCCTTTTTCATGACAATGGAAGCACTCTGCTTCTTTTGGGTTGGGAGAGGGTTTAGCAGAACCAACTTTGGTTCCACTAGAAGAGGATCCATCATGGGACTTTCCCTTGTGGCTCTTAGAAGGAGCCTTCCTCTTCTTTCGCTTCCCATGTCCAATTGCCAAGACAGGGGCAACAACAGTAGGAGTAGGTACAACAGATTTTCCTTTCAAACTGCTTTCAGCAGTTCTCAAAAGACCTTGAAGCTTGCTTAGAGTGACCTCCTCCTTGTTCATATGATAAGTCATACGAAACTGATCATAACACGAAGGCAAAGAGTGTAGAATAATGTTAATGGCCAACTCTTCATCGAAGTTGACATTCAGCTTCAGTAAGCGGTCCACAAACCTTTGCATCTTTTGAAAGTGGGCCGTGATAGACTCTCCATCCTTCATTTTGGTAGTAATCATGGAGGCAATGATTTCATACCTTTCCTGCCGAGCACTTTGATGGTACCTCTCCATCAAATTTTGGGGCATTTCATAAGGCCAAAAGTCCTCATAAGACTTTTGAAGCTCAGCAGTCATGGTAGCAATCATAATACACGACACCTTTTTTGCGTCCCTCTCATGAGTCTTATACTCAACAATCTGTTCGGGGGTAGCAGTGTTTTCATCAATCTCCTTTAACTCTTTATCGAGAACATATTCTTTGTCCTTGTACCGAATGGCCATTCGAATGTTTCGAATCCAGTCATTGAAGTTCTATCCATCAAAGATGACCCTCCCACATAGGTTCATGAGGGAGAAAGAGCCGAAAGAGTTTGGGTTCGATGCGGTGTTTGAAGTAGACATCTGAAAAGAAAGACAAAGTTTAGATTAGATGAAGATCCTTAATATAACACCCAAATGAAATATTAAGGCTAGGACCCAACACAATATTTCACAATTCGGAAGAGGGATGTCATAATCCAATTGCAAAATATTTGAAGGTAGGTAAATGACGATTTACCAATTTCCACCATGAAAAATGAAATTGATTATTAAGTTTTAAATGAATTGAAATTCCTAGATTCTTTTGAGATTCATTTAACTTTTCAATGGCATGTTTAAATCTCGATTATGCCCTTCAAGTTTGTGACTGGGATACTGAGGATCACAAACAAGGTGTGAATAACCATGCAAATGTGCTTGGTACTCTTGATGTTACATATCACCTAATCAATGTGTCGGTTAACCACACACGCTCCATTGATCTATGATTAACATCAAGCTACCCTTTGCCACCCTTGTTAGTCCCAAATTAGTGTGTCGGTTAACCACACACGCTCCACTAACGACTTAGCAAGGTGCAACGTGCAATTTCATGGAATAGCACCATTTTCACATTTTTTCTAAAGTAACTAAGATTTGGAATTTATAAAAGTTTAGTTACTTTATAATATCATTATACTTATTAATGAGGATTAATGTCCTATCCTACCCGTTCGGCTAACGACCCTCCACTAGTCAAGGGTGTGGTGGGTAAGAGTGGATACCCAATGGCGGTTATATTATAGGCTGCTTCTTTAAACACCCCTTATAGACCAGCTTCGTGAATGAGGCCTACTAACGGTAAGACTGACTTGTCTTATACATATATATAAGTATTAAAATTTAATATTATAATAGTATAGGGTTGAATTTTAAACTTTTAAAATTCTAGGGTTTGGAATTAAAGTTTCATAAATGAGACTTTTCAAATCCCAAAACTTGAGGGAATTTTTTGAAACTCTTCAAAAACTCTTGAGTTTTAGAATTTATGTTACATAAAAGAGACTTTCCAAGTTCTATAACTTGAGGACAAGTTATGAAACTCTTCAAGACTTTTGGAATTCTATAACTTAAAGATTTAATGTTTCATGAATGAGACTCTTCATATTTCATAACTTGAGGACAAGTTATGAAACTCTTCAATAAACATTTAGATCAAATTTAAACTAATACAATTATCAAATAATATATCATTTACCAATTTGACCTAATTTAGTTCATGCAGCATGACAATTTCTAATTCTACAAATAATTAGTTTTTCCACAAAATCAAGTAATTATCTTAAAATTGTCAATCATCATGTTATTGGATGGGGATAATCATTACCATATTAGTAAAATCAAATTTTATGAACCAAAACAATTTGTGGTAATGATCTTAATCCAAAACATGCCAAAAACTCGAAAATTCTGCCAACAGATGAGCCAACTCGTCGAGCCAGGCAATAGACTCGTCGAGTTCATGGCCAAATTCATCCAACTCGTCGAGTCCCTCTTAGGACTCGTCGAGTCCATCAGGCAGTGGCCAGAAATGTCATTTTTTCAATTCAAACAATTGTATCAATATAATAGAAAACACCCATGGCTCTAATACCACTGATGGGTTTTATGTACTCTAACATCCCTATGGTGCACATACAACCCTAATGCTTTGGATCTAAATTTTCTCTAATTATACATGCAACATTGTTTTTCCAAAGCATGAAGCCTAAACTAGCATACAACTTGACATAAGAATCATAAAACTTAGTTAGAAGATTACCTCTTGTTGTAGCTTGTTTGTATTTGGCCTTTAAGAGCTTAGCACCCAAGTGTGACGCCTCAAATGTTTCACAACACACCAAGAACAAAGGAGGCTTATGAGAGAGAAGCTAGGCAACACAAAATCGGCTAGTACTCTTCTTTAGAATGCATGAGGCCGATTTTAGGGAGTTAGGGGTTACTTTTATAGCCTAGGGTTTCATCCATGCAAACCCTAATTCACTATGACTCTTCACATTTCATAGGCCTTTTTGGGCTAAACCTTCATGGACTCTCATAAGGTTTACTCCAACCCTAATCAACATGGATCAATTGTCCAAACTATAAGTATTACTGATTTACTTAATCGGTCCCCGTAAATTTAATCAGTCTCTTTCGATCACTAAATTACATCCAAATTAATTCTTGATCAATACTAATTAAATAATATGCTTTATCAATTAATATATTATACTTATAATATATTACTAAATCACAAATAACTTCTTTCTCAAATATTCATCCTATCAAATTGTTCCAGTGAATTACAACCCAAATGGACCATGCTACTTTCGGGTCAAGTACATACCAATTATAGTTATGGGCTTAGACACCTAATCCAACAGAAGCGTCTTTGCCTAACAAGGTTTCTTACCGGTGCAATCTGGAGGAAACCAAGTAGTTGCAAAGGCAGGTCGAAGAACTTATGAGCAAAGGCTATGTTCGTGAAAGCCTAAGTCTTTGTGTTGTGTCCGTTTTGATGGTACCTAAGAAGGATGAGACGTGACAAATGTGTATTGATAGTAGATTTGTGAACAACATTACCATTAAATACCGATTTCCTATCCCAAGGCTGGATGATATGCTGGATGAACTTCATTGATCGATAGTGTTCTCAAAATTGATTTGTGAAATGGCTATCATCAAATCAGAATACGAGAAGGTGATGAATGGAATACAACTGATGTGTGTAAAACTAACTAGTTTTATCCTACTTTTTTAATTATGAATTTGACACACAAAAGGCAGTGGACCTGTCAATTGGTGGTATAATTTAGCTAGTGGGGTATCGAACTCAGGGAACGGAAATTAATCTAACTACTAGAATTATCTAAAACAAATAGTAAAATAGAAGGGTTTTCTGTAGTTTTGCAAGACTAGAAACTTAACTAACACTTAACAAAAATGCAACTAAATTCAATAATAAAGAGGACTTCTGTTTAGGTTCGAATCATTTGATCATATGGTTGATTTTACGGTAAATATATCGGATTAACTTTTCATTGGCTACCGATTAGGATGATTAGGTTCACGTTCGCTATTGCTAATCCTTAGAAAACAGATTAATTCAAGCAGTGGCCAGTTGTCTATATTAATAAGTTCCCTAGTTAATTAATTCGGGTTAAGTAAGACTTGTAATGATTAATTAAATTAATAATTCACTTAACCTCTTGTTGATGGTTTATCACACAAGCTCACACATTAATTTACCTATTTTCTAATTAATCCTAGTTTCACATTCGCTATTCCTAGGCATATAACTATGTTGTCACATAAATCACATGAGGTAAGCAATTAAGAGATGTTCATGCAGCTTAACTACTTGTCAATTAACAGAAAATAGTTATGGTTAATGCATAAGGTTCTTTAACAAGCTTAACAAAACAATATAACCAAATTAAATTAATCCTAACCATAAAATCAATCCATATTCACAAAATCATCTACCCTAAACAGAAGACAAACGTTTTAGTTCATAATTGCAGTAACAATCAACTCAAAAACAAAATTCATAAGTTTAAACATGATTCAATCAAAGGTTAAGTAAGAATACACTTGAATTGCCTTTAATCTTCCCAAAATCGAATGCTTAGACTTGATCTTCGAGTTTCTAGGGTTCCGGCAGTGCCTTAATCGCAGCCTAGCCTTCAAGGGTATTTTCCAGAGCCCCTCAATTCGGGATTGTGACTTCTATTTATAATTTTCGGAAAACAGGGTCTACTCGTCGAGTAGATAACCGACTCGCCAAGTCCCCCTTGTTGAATCCGTATACGATAAGGACTTTACGTATTGCTTCGCGAACCTTCGTGGGTACTCGTCGAGTAGACGTCCCTACTCGCCGAGTAGCTTCAGAATTTGACTCTTTTCTTCTCTCTTTAGTTCCCGAGCTTCCAATCGCCTCTCCTGCTTCATTTTTGCTTCCGAGCATATCTTTTGGACTGAAAATACAATTTAAACACTATTAAGTACCTTTTGTCCATAATTTGCAAATAATTGGCTAATAAATAATAAAAATCTATACTAAATATATAGCTAAATATGCACATATCAAAATACCCTACACTTGACTTTTGCTTGCCCCTAAGAAAAACAGAATTTTAGCACACTAATATCATATAAGACAATCCCAATTGAACCCAGCCATTATGCCAAGACCGCAACACATGCATTTGTGTCTAAAATTTTTCCTAAGGACCCCCCTCAATTCTAAATACTAACAATCCTCATAAACACTCGCCCACCTCTTTTGAACAATGCTCATTTTATGCATCCCTCCGAATCCATCCGCATAGAACCTCCTAACCTTAAGGTATTTTTGGTTGAGCAACCCAAGCATACATAAACTAGACAATTACAACTTTTTAATACCACTATAGAGCTTAATTGGAATTCTTCACTTCTTTGATATTTGATCTTTTTAATTTCTTGAATTCACCACCTTCTTTGATTTGATTTTTGGTATCTTCAACTTTTGAACTTTCGGAATTTTGATCTCTTGATCTTCACTTTGATTGCTCTAAAATTCTTACAACTTTTACTTGTAATTCTCTCTTTTTTTTAACATGTAACTCACTCTTTTTTCTTTCACTCAAATCCTACATGCTTAAGCAGGGGCGCTCAACTTCAACCTTTATTGATTAAAGATAAAAATTTTCCTGGATACATTTCTGGACACGATACTAAACATATCGCATCCCTCAAACTAAGCGAGGTTGTGTTTTTGTCCCATGATTTCACTAGAATAAAGGGGGCCACAAATGCACTAGAACGTATATTGGCTCAACTAAACATGTGGGTCTTCATGCAATCATCAAACATAACACTAGCATGGAATCCTAATTGTTTTTACCAAAATTTTTCTAAATTAATCCTAGTAATTTTTTTTTAATGCAAAAATTTCAAAATTATACCTAAATTAGGATTCTAATGTAACTAATATAATCAACCCCTACCCCACACTTAATTTGTGCAATGTCCCCATTGCATATTATGCATGATAAAAAAACAAAGTGAAAAGGGAATTGGAACAAACTCCCCTGGGATAGTAGTCGCGAGGTTGATATTTCTGCATGCAAAGCTCCATCTGCAATTGACTTTAAACATGGGAACAGCTCATCCATGTCTCGGGCGTCAAATCTCGTGTAGTTAAGCTCCAAAAATGTGGGAAAGGCTTACGGAAATCTTCAGGAATTAATTTTCAAGAGAATATCATCAAATCATCAACTTTAGAGGTGAAATGGAAGTCAGTTGTAGCGCAAAACTGGCAAAAGTTGTGAGATTGTATTGCGACTCGTCGAGTCCGAGATGTGCACTCGGCGAGTACATCGCTATATGGAAAATTTACCTTCTGCTTTGAGTCCGTTTTTGGTGTACTGAAGTAACATCAAAATGACACTTATGCTCATTTTTCTTCAATATTTAGACACTCTTTAACCATCTTCATAACCAGACTCGATACTTGAACTCAAAACTCTATTTCCTCTCTTGCCTAGACTCGAATCTTCCCACTACTCTTTGAATCTCTAGACCCTTTGCATGCATACACTTATCCAAATTCTGAAAAGAATCAGCAAACACAAGTAATAAAAAGGAAAAAACAAACAATAAACATCCTACTTAAAAGTTTGAACAAACCAAACAAATAAAAATTGTTTTAACACAACCCAACAAATAAAAAGGATAGATCTCAATCCTCATCTTCTTCCTCATTTCCTCCCGCTCCACTTGCACTAGCTTGATTTCTTCTTTGAGTTTCCCGCTCTTCCCAACTCGCAACATAGGGATATCCGGGCCCAGGTCTAGGCACAATGTTCATTTGTTCAAATAAATAAACAAATGATTCGTTGTGGTAGTTCATGCTTCGTCCAAGGTCGTCCTGGTACCTTCTCATTTCCATGTTGTACCACTCCATTGGTAACTCTTCTTCCACCGGAATGACCGGTGGGTCTTCACGGACGTGCTCCCTTCTTGGCCTTACCCTCCTTCCCGGTTCCTCGGGCATCAACACTTCATCCGCATTTGGGATTCCAAAATGTCCCCCACCATAATCCTCAACGATCCTTGCCCTCCTATATAATATGGTGCTAAAAGGAGGAGAATGGATCATTGTTAATGCTCTTGCTGCCCCTTGGTCCAAAATCCCATATGACCTAGCCAACTTCGTAACAAACATGCCCCCATTGATTTTGGAAGTGATCCGCTCCCTCTGCTAAATATTTTGCCAAGCAATATGGCAAATTGTAGAAAACATCGGGAGTGATAATGCTCCACATATAGAAAATATCAAGAGTGGGCACCTTATCATCATCCTTTCGCATATTGATAGTGCTTGCGATAAGACAATGTAGCAAGCGATGAATTGGGGAACATATACTCCCCTCTTGAGCAGACGATGGAATGTAAACCCGGTTGGCAATTGTGTTCCACCAAGTGGATGCAACCACCTCTTCGGGCAAGTCCTTGTGGCACTGCTCCAGGAATGCTTCAAAGTTTTCGGACATGATCACATTTTGATCATAAATTCCCAATCTTCATGCGAGTTCTGTGATGCTGCATTGGCGCAGCTCTCCTCCAAGACAGAAAGTGATGATGTCCGGATTATAATAATCATTTCCACCTCGGAAGGAGATGGTAGCAAAGAACTCCCAACATAGTTCCTGATAAACAGGTTCTTGAATCTGGAACAATTGACTTCAACCGTCACAAACTACTGTCATCCCATCATTTTGGAATGACTTGACCAAATAAGGAGTCAACTCTTCCTCCAATCCGTTTCGACCCATCCAATGCCATTCAATTGCGTTGGGGACATATATTTCCTTTCGTCTGAGTGTTTCCAGCTTGTTTTTCGCTCGAGTGAGTGAAGATGTGGAGGTTATTCGTGGAAAAGTTAACCATGGGAGGTCCCCATAGCCGCCTCCCCTTGAACTTTGTCCCCGCCTAGACATATTTCCTGCAAAACCAAACCAAGAAAACCACAAACAAAACACAGAGAAATTAAAAACATCAAAATTTTGGGCATCTGCAGTCTGGACTCGCCGAGTCCACGAACCGACTCGGCGAGCAGGATGAACTGCGCGAGTCCATTCCAGTTCGGGAGAAATCAACCGTCCAAATGTAAAAATTAATGCAGGGGTTTGTCTCGGTATGTTTATTAAGCATAATTGTGCAAGAAATTACGACTAAAACAACCTAATTCGTCCTAAAAATTAAAACCCTAGAATTTGAGTAAACCCCAAAACTGGATTTCTAAAAATTACAACCACTAATATACCCAAGACATGAATTTTGACAAGACTAAGTAGAAAAAACGTTACCTTTTTTGTTGAGGATGCAAGAAATAGCAAGAACTTGGAGATGAATGCTTGAGAGAGGGAATGCTCGTCGAGCGGCTGGTGGCTGCGTATGAGAATGTGTTTTACCAATTAGGGTTAAAACCCCTTATTTACAGAATGTAAATTAAATATTTTTTTTTCGGGTAAATACATGTACTCGCCGAGTAGAAGTTCCTACTCGCCGAGAAGATACGCGAATTCGCATTTTCTCGGGAATTTCCAAATGGACTCGCCGAGTAAATACATAGACTCGACGAGTTTTTCGTTCTGTTTGATAAAAAATTTTAGTTTTTAAATTTTATGCCACCAACCCCACACTTGAACATTGCTTGCCCTCAAGCAATCATTCTAATCACAGAAGAAGATTGAAAATAGCAGTTCTAAAGAAAAATGAAAGTAAAAATGAAAAATAAAGGTAAAAAGAAAGCAAACTCTAAACTCGGGTTGCCTCCCGGAAGCGCTTCTTTTTAAGGAGTCGTTAGCTAGACTCCTTCCCGCTTTACGTTTCTGCGTTTCCCTTAATCGGGAATTCATGCTTAATCTTTTGTTGTTTATACTTTGTTTTGTAAGCATGTATTTTTCTCTTATATACCCTTCGCAATTCTTCTTTCCTTTCCCGTATAGCATCTTCTTCAAACTCACGCTTTACCCTCTTTCCATGCTTCTTTTTCTTTACTCCTTCCTGTTTATTCCCTATTATTTTCCTTCCTCCTCGATCTTTCTCGATTGCCTTTTTGGTCATTAACTCATCATCACTTGAAAGCACAAATTCTTCCTCACTTTCATCACATCTTAAAGAATCCGGTGTTTTGAAAGTGAAAACTTCAAACGTAGTAGAGACAAGGGCATGAGGCTTGGTTCTTTTGCTTTTGGTTGACATGGCTTTCTGATCTAGCATATGTAATTCACTGAAAGAGTTATGCTTATCATTATTCCAAGTTTTAGTATCCCCTTTATCTTCTAAACTTTCCTTATTCTCATCTTGGACAGCCTCATCATATTGCACTTTTGTTTCAAGACAAGCCAAGTAGGCATTCTCAAAGTGGATAAAATCTTTAATAGCTTCGCCTTCCTTTAGTAGATTCTCCAAGTGATCAGGCAAAACGTGCATATCTGGTCCATAAAGAATACTCATGGGTTGCAAACCAAAATCTTCAACAAATCGGAATTGTTCGTACGTACTCGTCGAGTCAGACGATGCTACTCGGCGAGTCAGTGGGCTTCCAACACTTTTGAGGCTTTCTTGATAATCAGCTTCCCCTATCATCCTCTCTATCTCCTCCAGATCTCCTTCAATATCATAATTCTCTTCCAAAGATAATAAGAATTGATTTGGATTGCTTTCTTGCAAGCACGCGAGCTCTTTTTCTAACAATTTATCCTCCAAATCTATTGAGGACACTTTATCTTCTTTTAACTCTATGCGCTTATCCTTTTCCTCAGCTTTAAAAATCATCGAATCATCCCCCGCCCTTAATGTTAGTGTAGATTCACGCATATCTACCAAGGCACAAGCGGTATTCAAGAATGGTCGCCCAAGAATGATTAGTATTTTAAGGTCCTCCTCCATGTCCAATATTATGAAGTCAACAGGAAATACTAGTTTATCAACTTTGATAAGAAGATCTTCACACACTCCCATTGGATGTATTGTTGTTTTGTCAGCCAAATGGATTTTCATATGAATAGGCTTTGGGACCGAAAGGTTTAACTTTTGGAAGAAGGAATATGGCATAATATTAATACTTGCCCCCGAATCAGCCAATGCTCGTGTGGACATTATGTTCCCAAATTGACAAGGTACGGTGATGCTTCCCGGATCGCCCCTCTTTTCTGGCAGTTCATTCAACACTATTTCAGCACCTTCTTCCATATTTCTTCTAGTTGTAAAGAGGTTTTGAAGTAAACTTGCATATTTAGGTGTTTGAACTATCGTTTCAACAAACGAAATGTTCACTTGGAGTGCCCTTATGTGCTCCATAAACCTCCTATATTCTTGAATCTGCTCATTAGGTATGGCTCGGCTTGGAAATGGCAAAGGTGCCCGGTAAGGTTTCAAAAGAAAGCTGCTTTTGTCATCAGGACTTGAACTCGTCGAGTCCTTGTTGGCGACTCGGCGAGTCGAGTCGGATTTACTCGATTCCCAGCTATTTACCTCTTCTGTTTGCACCTTGTTGGGATTCTTCTGGACAGGGGTCAAAGGAGTGAAAATTGTTTCAGAATCTGTTGTTATTGCCTTCACATGCGCCATTCTAGGATTTTGTTCGGTATTGCTAGGAAGTTCATCGGGTGTTCTTTGGTTGATTTTTTGTGCAAGATGGCCCAGCTGTTTTTCAATGTTATGAATGGATGCTTGCTGATTCCTAAGTATATTTTGTTGATCTATCATCATAGCTTGGTGCTCTCTAAGCATATTTCGTTGCTCCTTTATTTCAGCTTCGGTATCATTGTGCCTCTTCTCGGACGCCGCCACAAATCTTGTAAACATATCTTCCAAATCATATTTCTTCTCTAGCACTGGTTCCTCCTTTTAATAAAAGCCTCTATCTTTTTGTTTGTACTTTTCCTCCTTCGCCTTTTTGTACTCATCGTATGGCAGCCATTCTTTCTTGTGTTTCCGCCAATTGTCATCAAACCTATCACCACTTGAATAGCACACTTGCACTTTCCGGTTCCCGTTCTCATCAAGATCACAATCTTTAGTGAGGTTAGGCCCTCTACAGTTTTCACAACCCACCCTAATTGCATGGATGGATTGGTCCATCTTAGTCATTCGTCGATCCAAACTATCCAACTTAGCCATCATTGCTGCCATATTATCAGTAACTGAGTTCACCACACCCCTACTTAGTTCATTCCTTGGATTATGATATTCTCTAGAGTGTTTAGAGAATTCTTCAATTAGCTCTTTTATCACCGGGGATGCCTTCTTCGTGAGAGGTCCTTGCGAATCAAGGAGTTGTCTAGTTGTTACATTTACTCCATCATAGAAGATAGAGACTTCTTGTTGACTATTCAAATCATGATGTGGGCAGTTCCTTAGTAAGCCTTTATATCTCTCCCATGCCTCATAAAGTGACTCTCCAGCTTGTTGTTCAAAATTAGCTATGGATTTCTTTAACTTGGCTATCTTTGAGGGAGGGCAAAATTGGTCTATAAATTTTGTTTTCATTTTAGCCTAAGTAGTGATGGATCCGGGAGGAAGTGATTTCAGCCAATCTTTCGCAGCTCCCTTGAATGTGACCGGAAGCATACGAAGTAAAACAGTGTCGCGAGCTACATTGGGGACATTAAAGTAATCGGCTATATCGTTGACCTCGTCAAGATGCTTGTATGCGTCTTCATGATCCTTCCCGTAGAATGGAATCTCCTTAAGTTGAGCAAGTATGTGGCCCTTAAGTTCAAAAGTAGCAGTTGCGGGAATCGCGGGCTGCATGAGTCCCGGGCCGGTATCGTCACGTATCCTTTTCTTCCATTCACCCATGGGAACTTCATCAATGTTAGCCATGGTGTTAGCTAGTTCGCCCTCTATGTCGCTTTCTTCTTCAGATTCGCTTTCTTCTTTTTCGGATTCGTACTCGGTATCGTCCTTCTTTGGGTCTTCGTCCGCTACTGAAGAGAAGCTGGATTCTCCTGCTTTCTTGCCCTTTTTCTTACTAAAAACAGACTTGAGATTCTTTAAAGGCGAATTCTTTGATGTTGCGGTTTCTCCATCAGTTTTGCCTTTGTTTTTCTTCAAAGTTGCTTCCGGGTCTTCAAGTGGTGGAATCAAAGGTGTACCTCCTCCTCTGGTCATAAACGAACTGCAAACAAGACAGAAAACACGCGTAAAAAGAACAAAAATAAACTAAAAACGAAACTATGTATTCAACGATGGACTCGTCGAGTAGCTTCGACTGCACTCGGCGAGTTCAAGGCTAAAACAGAACAAAAATTAAACAAAAACTCTAAACAATAGAAAAACTTAAAACTTATCCTAATAACTAAATTACTAAAGCAGTAACTTTGTGCAAGATAGATCTCACACAAAGGGTCTATAATACTAGAAATTAGAGTTAATTTTTTTTTGAACCGTTCCCCGGCAACGGCGCCAAAAACTTGATGTGTGTAAAACTAACTAGTTTTATCCTACTTTTTTAATTATGAATTTGACACACAAAAGGCAGTAGACCTGTCAATTGGTGGTATAATTTAGCAAGTAGGGTATCGAACTCAGGGAACGGAAATTAATCTAACTACTAGAATTATCTAAAACAAATAGTAAAATAGAATGGTTTTCTGTAGTTTTGCAAGACTAGAAACTTAACTAACACTTAACAAAAATGCAACTAAATTCAATAATAAAGAGGACTTCTGTTTAGGTTCGAATCATTTGATCCTATGGTTGATTTTACGGTAAATATATCGGATTAACTTTTCATTGGCTACCGATTAGGATGATTAGGTTCACGTTCGCTATTGCTAATCCTTAGAAAACAGATTAATTCAAGCAGTAGCCAGTTGTCTAAATTAATAAGTTCCCTAGTTAATTACTTCGGGTTAAGTAAGACTTGTAATGGTTAATTAAATTAATAATTCACTTAACCTCTTGTTGATGGTTTATCACACAAGCTCACACATTAATTTACCTATTTTCTAATTAATCCTAGTTTCACATTCGCTATTCCTAGGCATATAACTATGTTGTCACATAAATCACATGAGGTAAGCAATTAAGAGATGTTCATGCAACTTAACTACTTGTCAATTAACAGAAAATAGTTATGGTTAATGCATAAGGTTCTTTAACAAGCTTAACAAAACAATATCACCAAATTAAATTAATCCTAAGCATAAAATCAATCCATATTCACAAAATCATCTACCCTAAACAGAAGACAAACGTTTTAGTTCATAATTGCAGTAACAATCAACTCAAAAACGAAATTCATAAGTTTAAACATGATTCAATCAAAGGTTAAGTAAGAATACACTTGAATTGCCTTTAATCTTCCCAAAATCGAATGCTTAGACTTGATCTTCGAGTTTCTAGGGTTCCAGCAGTGCCTTAATCGCAGCCTAGCCTTCAAGGGGTTTTTCCAGAGCCCCTCAATTTGGGATTGTGACTCCTATTTATAATTTTCGGAAAACAAGGTATACTCGTCGAGTAGATAACCGACTCGCCGAGTCCCGCTTGTTGAATCCGTATACGACAAGGACTTTACGTATTGCTTCGCGAACCTTCGTGGGTACTCGTCGAGTAGACGTCCCTACTCGCCAAGTAGCTTCAGAATTTGACTCTTTTCTTCTCTCTTTAGTTCTCGAGCTTCCGATCGTCTCTCCTGCTTCCTTTTTGCTTCCGAGCATATCTTTTGGACCAAAAATACAATTTAAACACTATTAAGTACCTTTTGTCCATAATTTGCAAATAATTAGCTAACAAATAATAAAAATCTATACTAAATATATAGCTAAATATGCACATATCAACAACTTTCAATACTAAGCATGGATTGTATGAGTGGACCGTAATGCCTTTCGGATTCACAAATGCTCCGTTTATGAGGCTGATGAATGAATTGCTAAAGTCGTGTCTTGGAAAGTTCGTTGTAGTCTATTTGGACGATATCTTGGTGTACAGCAAAGGTGATGAAGAACATTTGTTGCATTTGAAGCAAGTGTTTGAGACCCTTAGAGCTCAAAAACTCTATGGCAAACTAGAAAAGTGTTCATTTATGGTGGATAAGGTGGTATTCCCTGGATATGTTGTGTCGATGGATGGTGTGTCGGTTGATCAGACCAAGATTGAAGCAATCAGGTCTTGGTCTACTCCTACCAACATTTCCAAAGTGAGATCGTTCCATGGTCTTGCTTCATTTTACAGGAGGTTCATATGCGACTTCAGTACCATCACGAGTCCAATCACAAGTTGTTTGAAGAAATGAGATTTCGTATGGGGGAAGATGCCCAAAAGGCGTTTGAAAAGATCAAGGAACTGTTGTGTGTTGCTCCCGTTTTGGCTCTCCTATATTTTGCGTAACCATTTGAAGTGGAATGTGATGTGAGTGGGGTTGGTATTGGTGTTGTTTTAATTCAACCAAACATGATCGCTTACTTTTCTGAAAATTTGGGAGGTGCTCGTTTAAACTACTGCACTTATGACAAGGAATTCTATTCCATTGTTCGATCATTGGACCACTGGAGTCATTAACTACGTGTGAATCACTTCATATTGCACTTAGATCATGAATCCTTAAAATACATCAATGGGCAGCAGAATTTAAGCACGGGACATGCAAAGTGGGTGGAATTCTTACAATCCTTTCATTTTCTTCCAAGTACAAGGAAGGTAAGAGTAATGTCGTAGTTGATGCTTTATCAAGACGTTACACTTTGTTGGCAACCTTGGGGTTTGAAACTTTGAAGGATTACTATGGAGATGATGTCGATTTTGGAGAAATTTTTGAAAAGTGTGTAGGTGGCCCCAATGGTGAGTTTGTATTGCAAGATGGGTTCCTTTTCAAAGGCAATCGCCTTTGTGTTCCGAGACATGCCATCCGTGAGCTACTAGTTCCTGTCGCTCATGGTGGAGGGTTGGCTCTGCATTTCGGAGTCGCAAAGACTTTGGAGGTGTTAAAGGATAATTTCTTTTGTCCTAAGATGTTAGGGGACATAACTAACATTGTGGGCAAGTGTATGACTGTTGGATAAGGTGTCTAAGTCCATAACTTATTTGGTATATACTTGACCTGACCCGGCATGGTCCATTTGGGTTGCACTTCACCCGAACTAGTTATGGATAATTTTATGAGAGTTGTATACTTACGATTTATTAATATATTATAAGTTATAATATATTAATATAAATTCATGTTACTTAATTAGTTTTAATCTTGAATTAATTATGAATTAATTTAGTGATTAAAAGGAAGACTAATTAAATCATGGGCTATTATATTTATATGGTGTGGGCTAACACTCATTTGGAATGGGCTAAGATTATATGGAAGTCCATGGATGATCCATGGAGCTTTTACCCATGGATCCTTGGAAGAGGAAAAGACATGGGTTATTAGGGTTTCACCCTAACCATGTACACTATATAAACAAGCTTATGTTGCATGAAAAAGACACTAATATGTGTGTAAGTATGGTGGCCAAAATCAAGAGTTAGAATACTCTCTCATACATTTTCCAAGTTTGTGGTGATTTGTGATTTCCATTTGAGGCATTCACATTATTGGTGCTTGGCTCTCAAACTCCAAGGAATCAACAATCAACAAAAGGTATGTAATTCATCTAGTTCTTTTATGGTTAAAAAGTACCCCATGCCATGCTAGATAGGTTATAAACCTTGGAAAATAATATTTTGCATGTATCTTAGACAAACATAGATCCAAGGTTTAATAGGGTTGCATGTACACTTAGGAAGTGTTAGAATGCTCAAAACCCAACAGTGGTATCAGAGACTAGGCTTGTTTGTTTGATACTTGATGCAAAATAGTGAAAAAAGTCGAATTTTTGGCTGTCTGCCTGATGAACTCGCCGAGTCCATGGGGGGACTCACCGAGTTCATGTGTAAACTCATCCTACTCGGTGAGTAGGTTCGTGCACTCGGCGAGTAGGAGCCTCAGAATGCAGATTTTCGACTTTTGCTGCTGGAAATGGACTAGAAACATTACCCTAAACTGTTTTGGTGTTTTAAAAACTTGTTTTAGTTGGTGTAATGGTTGTTCTAATCCATTTACAATAGCTTATATCAAAATTTCATGCTTTGTATGTGTTCATATAATTCTTGAAACTTTGATGATCATGTTCATGTTCTTATGAATTTAGAAGATGATAGGAATTATTTGCTGAATTGTTTAGGATTAATTCTTGATCATTTATGTGTTTTAATGGAGTCCATAATTTGTCCTCAAGTTATGGATATCCAAAGGTCACTTCTTTTAAACACACACTTCAAACACATAAGTTACATGGAAATGAAGAGTCTTCATTTTTATGAACCTTTAATTCATAAGTTATGAAATGAAAAGTTTTGAATAGTTTCAAAACTTGTCCTCAAGTTTTGGAATTTGTAAAGTTACACACACTTTAATATACTTTAATTCCAAACCCTTAGAGTTTTAAAAGTTAAAATTCAACCCTTATACTATTTATAACATTAATGGTTAATTATTATATATATGTATAAGAGTAAGTCGTCTTACCGCTAGTACGCCTCATTCACGAAGCCAGTCTATAAGGTGGGTATAAGGTTGTTGCCTATAAAATGGCAACTTAATGGGTGTCCACTCTCACCCACCGCTTGCTTGACTGGTGGAGGGTCGTTAGCCGAACGGGTAGGACAAGGACTTATAAATTCTCATTAAAAGTATGATGAATAGTATAAAGTAACTAAACCTTTTATAAATTCTCAGTCTTAGTTACTTTAGGAAAATGTGAATATGGTGCTAACCCATGAAATTCACACTTTGTACCTTACCAAGTCGTTGGTGGAGCGTGTGTGGTTAACCGGCACACTAACTTGGACTAGTAAGGATCACGAAGGGTGACTTAATGTTTATCATAGATCGGTGGAGAGTGTGTGGTTAACCGGCACATTGATTAGGTGATAATATTAAGGGTACCAAGTGAATTTGCATGGTTATTCACACCTTGTTTTGTGATCCTCGGCATCCCAGTCACAAAACTTGAAGGGCACAATCGAGATTGAAACATGCCATTGAAAAGTTCAATGAATCTCAAAGGAATCTAGGAATTTCAAAACCAATTAAACCTAATAATTCATTTCGTTTTCATGGTGGAAATTGGTGAATCGTCATTCACCTACCTTCAAATATATTATAGCTTAGATTACGGCATCCCTCTTCTAAGTTATAATATATTGTGTTGGATCCTAGCCTTAATATTACATTTGGGTGTATTATTAAGGATTCGATATATCTAATCTAAACTTGTTTTCTTCTTTTCAGATGTCTTCCGACAACAAAGCTTCGGGCTCTAACCCTACTGGCTCCTTTTCCCTCATGAACCTTTGTGGGAGGGTCATCTTTGATGGTTCCAACTTCATGGATTGGATCCGGAACATCAGGATGGTTACTCGTTACGAGGACAAGGAATATGTCCTCGATAAGGAGCTAAAGGAGCTTGATGAGTCCACTGCTACTCCTGAGGAGGTCGCTGAGTATCAGGCACATGAAAGAGATGCCACCAAGGTGGCATGCATCATGATGGCCACCATGACAGCTGAACTCCAAAAGTCCTATGAGGACTATTACCCTTTTGAGATGCATCAGGATCTGATGGAAAGGTACCATCAGAGTGCTCGTCAAGAGCGGTATGAAATAATCTCCTCCATGATCACTACCCGTATGAAGGATAGCGAACCAATCACGAGCCACATGCAGAAAATGCAAAGGTATGTGGACCGGCTAATGAAATTGAATGTGAACTTCCCTGAGGAGTTGGCAATTGATATCATTTTGCACTCCTTGCCATCGTGTTATGATCAATTCCGTATGACATACCACATGAACAAGGAGGAAGTCACACTCAGTAAGCTTCAAGGACTTCTGAAGACTGCCGAAAGTGGTCTTAAGAGTAAGTCGGTTGCTACTCCTACTCCTACTACTACCCCTGTTTTGGCTATCGGGCAAGGCAAAGGGAAAAAGAGGAAGCACCCTTCGAAGGGTACCAAGGGAAAGTCCCTTGAAGGCTCCTCATCTGGAACCAAAGGAGGTTCTATGACTCCTTCTGCCATCCCTAAGGATGCTGAATGCTTCTACTGTCAAAATAAGGGGCACTGGAAGCGAAACTGCCCAAAGTACTTGCAAGATGTCAAGGATGGGAAAGTGAAACCATCCCATGCAGGTATTTACACTATATTGTCTAATAACTCACCATATTCTAATTCTTGGGTTCTTGATACAGGTTGTGGTATTCACATCTGTTGTGACTTGCAGGGCCTAAGAAGAAGTGAGGATGTGGAGCACGGAAAGATAAACTTAATCATGGGGAACAAGAAGGTTGCACCTGTTACCAAGATTGGAGTTTATACTTTGTTGCTAGATAGTGGGTTAAAGTTAGATTTGAATAAATGTGTGTACTCGTCTGAAATGGCGAGGAATATTATTTCCTTTCATGCTTTGTACAAACAAGGTTTTACCTTTTCATTTGATAATGAAGTTGGTAGTATTAATGCTTTCTTTAATAATATTCTTTATTTTAAAGCATTACCTTGTAATGGTGTGTATGAAGCTGTATCGGTTGTAGATAATTTAGGGAATAATGTATTATGTATTGATTCTTCTACTAGCTTAGATAAAGCATCTTTGTGGCATTGTCGTCTTGGACATGTAAGCAAGAAACGCATAGGCCAGCTCCAAAAGGATGCAGTCTTGGAGTCGTTCGACCTCAAGTCGGATGATAGTTGTGAGTCTTGTCTACTTGGAAAAATGACAAAATCACCCTTCACTGGTACTTGTGCAAGGGGTGAGGGTTTGTTGGACCTTATACATACTGATGTATGTGGACCATTCAAAACCGCCACAAGGGATGCTAATCGCTATTATGTGACTTTTATTGATGATTTTAGTAGATATGGTTATGTCTACTTAATCAAACATAAGTCAGAAACTTTTGAAAGGTTTAAAGAGTTTAAACAGGAAGTAGAAAATCAATTGGGCAGGAACATTAAGATGCTTCGATCCGATCGAGGTGGTGAGTATCTTAGTACTGAGTTCCTCGACTATCTTAAGGAGTGTCGGATTGTCTCACAATTGACACCTCCCAGGACACCACAGCTGAATGGTGTAGCTGAGAGGCGCAATCGAACTTTGTTGGACATGGTTCGCTCTATGATGAGTCGAGCTTCGCTACCAATCTCTTTTTGGGGGTATGCCTTAGAGACTGTCGCCCACATCCTTAATCTAGTCCCTACAAAGAAGGTTGCCAAAACACCTCATGAAATGTGGACTGGGAAAGTTCCCAATTTGGACCACATCAAGATTTGGGGTTGCGAGGCTTTCGTGAGGCGCGAGACTCATGACAAGCTCGAACCTCGAAGTGAAAGGTGTATTTTCATCGGCTATCCACAAAAATCCTTTGGTTACCTCTTCTACAGACCCAACGAGAATGTGGTCTTTGTGGCTAGGAGAGGGGTCTTTCGAGAGAGAGAATTTATAAGCCAAAGAGACAGTGGGAGGCAAATTGACCTTGAAGAAATTCAAGACTCAATTGGTGAAGGAACCTCAGACACTAGCAATCAACTTGAGGAGGAAATTCCTGTTGATCCAGCTGACGAATCTATACTTCCGAGGCGTTCCACAAGGGTTAGGAACACACCTGAGTTTTATTATGGATTTCATATTACTACGGAAGGTGATACATTTATCAGTGACAGTACACTGGTAAATCTGGATGAACCTAACAGTGTTAAGGAAGCCATGGCAGGCCCAGAGTCTGCTAAATGGAAGGAGGCTATGGACAGCGAGATACAGTCCATGTATGACAATCAAGTTTGGAACTTGGTTGACAATGTACCAGGCCGTAAGACAGTCGGGTGCAAATGGATCTTCAAGAAGAAGACCGACATGGATGGGAAGGTGCACACTTATAAGGCTCGACTGGTTGCGAAGGGGTTTACTCAGACTCAGGGTATTGATTATGATGAAACCTTTTCACCAGTAGCAAAGATTAAGTCTATTAGGGTTATGCTAGCCATTGCTGCATTTCATGATTATGAAATATGGCAAATGGATGTCAAAACCGCTTTCCTTAACGGAAAGTTGGCTGAGGATGTTTACATGAATCAGCCAGAAGGTTTTGTCAGTGCAGAGTACCCCAATAGAGTGTGCAAGCTTGAAAAATCCATTTATGGATTGAAACAAGCATCTCGAAGTTGGAATCTTTGTTTCGATGAGAGGGTCAAAGAGTTTGGTTTCTCAAGAAATGAAGATGAGTCCTGCGTGTATGTCAGAGCTAGTGGGAGTATAGTTAGTTTTTTGGTACTGTATGTGGATGACATACTACTCATAGGAAATGACATCCCAACCTTGCAGGAGGTTAAGTCCTGGCTTGGGAAGTGCTTTGCTATGAAGGACCTTGGAGAAGCTACCTATATCCTAGGGATAAGGATATTAAGAGAAAGGAGTAAAAGACTAATTGGACTTAGTCAGAGTATCTACTTGGATAAGGTGTTGAAAAGGTTCAACATGCAGAATTCCAAGAAAGGAGAATTACCGATCCAAAGCAATGCCAAACTGAGCAAGGCTCAGAGCCCGAGTACGGAAGATGAGATAGCTGAGATAAGTCGATTACCTTATGCTTCCGCTGTTGGTTCGATCATGTATGCTATGACTTGTACTCGTCCTGATGTGGCCTTCGCTTTGAGCATGGTCAGCATATATCAGGGGAACCCTGGCAAGGCTCATTGGACTGCGGTAAAGAATATTCTCAAGTACCTGCGGAGGACTAAGGATTGGATCCTTACCCTTGGTGGGAGTGATGACTTGAGAGTAGTAGGGTATAGTGATGCTAGCTTTCAGACTGATAGGGATAACTTCCGCTCTCAGTCGGGCTGGGTCTTTACCTTAAATGGAGGGGCAATCACTTGGAAGAGTTCCAAACAGGAGACTGTAGCTGATTCGACTTGTGAATCAGAGTACATAGCAGCGAGTGAAGCGGCAAAGGAGGCGATATGGCTGAGGAACTTCATCGGAGACCTTGGAGTTGTACCAGCTATTAAAGAGCCTATGGAGATTTTCTGTGACAGCAATAGTGCGGTTGCCTTAGCCAAGGAACCAAGAGATCATGGCAGATCCCGACACATTGACAGAAAATGTCACTTCATAAGACACAAGATAGAAGAGGGACTCCTCGTGGCAAAGAGGGTATCGTCAGATGAGAACCCTGCGGATCCCCTTACGAAGGGACTGCCGAGGGTGAAGCATTTGCAGCATGCGAGGCGCATCGGGCTGAGGGACGATATTAGTTTTACAGATTAGATAGCCTTTTCTGAAACTTGTAAAATGTAATCGACGTTTGATGATGAATAAAATTTGTGATTTATTTATGAGTAAAGTGTTACTATCATTGTCAATTATTTACTATTGTTTCAATTTTGCATGTTTTGACTTCCAGAATAATTAATTTATTCAAACCTCCACAATCGGTCATACGTCGGAAGTAGGTATGAATCAAGATTGTCATGAATTGGGTTTGTAGATGGCTAAAGGTGTTTAGACATAGCAATGGTTGCTACAACGTTCATGAGTGCTCATAAGTTATGAGTATTGGAATAAACCCACGCTCACTTGTATCACTTCATGGAATTTATCTCGAGTGATCGTGAGACGGTAATATCATATAAGTCTTCAAACCTAGAGATATGAGTTGTTACCTATGAGTTGGTTGTGCATTGATTGCACGTAAACGCATCAGTGACTTGATGTTATAAAACGTGCCTTTGTGTGCAATTCAATAAGTAGTAGAACAAGCATATGAGTCGAAGTTTATATGTTCCTTCTAGAAATAGAAGCGATATCTGGGCCCCTCGATGATTTTGTGTTGACCCATGTACCGGGCCCGGTCAGAACTAAATTGATGTGTTCAGTTAAGTTCTTTGTCAAACAAATCGGAAAATCGAGAAACAACTGCTAGACAATAAGTAAGACATTGTTCCATGTATTTGTCCGGCTGATATCATGAGAGCAGAGGATTATATGATCACTTATCTAAAATGGCGCTTCATAGTTCACAAGAGTTTTCGAGAGCTACGATTGCCGGTTGGTTCCTGAACTAATATAGGCAAATACAGTTATTAGACTTATCCAAGTGGGAGTCTGTTGGATAAGGTGTCTAAGTCCATAACTTATTTGGTATATACTTGACCCGACCCGGCATGGTCCATTTGGGTTGCACTTCACCCGAACTAGTTATGGATAATTTTATGAGAGTTGTATACTTACGATTTGTTAATATATTATAAGTTATAATATATTAATATAAAGTCATGTTACTTAATTAGTTTTAATCTTGAATTAATTATGAATTAATTTAGTGATTAAAAGGAAGACTAATTAAATCATGGGCTATTATATTTATATGGTGTGGGCTAACACTCATTTGGAATGGGCTAAGCTTATATGGAAGTCCATGGATGATCCATGGAGCTTTTACCCATGGATCCTTGGAAGAGGAAAAGACATGGGTTATTAGGGTTTCACCCTAACCATGTACACTATATAAACAAGCTTATGTTGCATGAAAAAGACACTAATGTGTGTGTAAGTGTGGTGGCCAAAATCAAGAGTTAGAATACTCTCTCATACATTTTCCAAGTTTGTGGTGATTTGTGATTTCCATTTGAGGCATTCACATTATTGGTGCTTGGCTCTCAAACTCCAAGGAATCAACAATCAACAAAAGGTATGTAATTCATCTAGTTCTTTTATGGTTAAAAAGTACCCCATGCCATGCTAGATAGGTTATAAACCTTGGAAAATAATATTTTGCATGTATCTTAGACAAACATATATCCAAGGTTTAATAGGGTTGCATGTACACTTAGGAAGTGTTAGAATGCTCAAAACCCAACAATGACGTGTGAGATGGCAAAAATATCATTCAAGCTCGGGTTGTACTCACCATTTCCAGTACCTATTCGTCCTTGGGAAGATGTTTACATGTTTTTCGTTGTTGCCTTGCCACGCACTCAAAGAGGTAACGATGTTATCATGGTGGTGGTGGACACGTTTTCCAAAATGGCTCATTTTATTGCTTGCCACAAGACCGATGATGCTAGCAATGTTGCTGACTTGTACTTCAAGGAGATTATATGATTGCATGGGATCCCAAAAACCATCGTTTCAAATCAGGACTATAAGTTTTTAAGTTACTTCTGGAACACACTTTAGAGGAAGGTGGGGACAAAATTATTGTTTAGCACATCGCATCACCCACAAACCGATGGCCAAACTGAGGTTACCAACAGGACCTTAGGTACACTGTTACGAGGGTCGGTGAGCAAAATACAAAAGGATTAGGATGTTAATCTTGCACATGCTGAATTTGCACATAATCGTTATCCTAATTTCGCTACTGTTCATTCTCCATTTGAAGTTGTTTATGGTGTTAATCCATACATGCCAGTAGACTTAATCCCATTGCCAAAGGAAGAGTCAATGCACAAGGATGCTGAAGCAAAATTGTAGTCTATGATAAAGTTGCACCAACAAGTTCGTGATCACATCGAAGCTGTTAGTGAAACTTACAAACAGAAGTCCAACAAAAACAAGAAGCCTCGATTGTTTGCTGAAGGTGATTTGGTGTAGGTGCATTTGAGAAAGGAATGATTCCCAAGCAAACGCAAAAACAAGTTGATGCCAAGATTTGAAGGTCCTTACAAAGTGGTGGAACATGTGAATGATGATGCTTATAAGGTTGAACTTCCCGGAGAATATGGTGTTCATGCTACGTTCAACGTTGTAGACCTTTCACCCTATCTTGACGATGATGGTTTTACTGAATTGAGGTCAATTACTTTCAAAGGGGGAGAGGATGATACAATTCTAAAAGGTGAAGCGTCAAATTCCAATCCGGGTGTATTTGGTTCCGACTGGATGCGAACAATCGCAACGAATTGGAGGCATTGTTGAACGGTTGTGACTGGATGTGAATGCTCGCAATTCGTCGCAGTCGCAAGGGATCGGTCCGGTTGGTTGCGAATCTTGGAAGGTGTGGCGATGCGAATTTCGGAATGTATTGCGATGCGATTCTCGGAATACTGTCGGATGCGAACAGCCTTGTCAGACATCAAACTCTTATGTATCCGATAACGAACGAAGCACACTTACTATTGGGTACGAAAGCTATTTGTTGGGATTGATAGCACGTGGGGTTTGCATGATAACTTACGTGGGTTAAGGACGAGAGTTTCCATTTACTGGGTGTGCATTTCTCACAATTTTTTTAGCTTCCATAAGCCTCTAGAGGCGGTTTCTTCTAGTAGTCGGTTACTGTTAGTGGGTAGTCTATTTTCTTTGTAACCATTGTTTGTGTCAGACTATATTTTAACTGTCTTTGTAATCAGTTATTTCCAGAATTTCATCCAAGAACTTTTTTTCATCGAGTTGTTGTTGCACTCAAACTTTGTCAATTGAAGGAGGTTTTCTTGATTTTTTGACAGAATTCAAACCAATAGGTCTTGGTTTGTCTTCACCAATATTCAATCTATAGGTCTAGTTTGTCTATTAATTCTTGTTTCCGCTGTAATCACAGAAAACCCAAAGCAATCTTATTTACACGCATCATTATATTGTCACTGTTCTAATTATGTCATAAAATTTTAGAAATTTTAGAATGTTAATCATATAAATATTATATATTTTTATTAAAACAAAAAAAATATCAGTGTTTAATCCTTTAGAAACAGAGGTATGCAGTTTATTTTTCAAACATATTTAGGTTGTTATGTTTGATATGTCAAAAAATAGTTTATAAATTAGTTTTTTAAAAGCTACCAAAAATAGTTTTTCAACTAGCTTATAGAACTTTTTTTTTAAATTCTCCCAAAAATATATTTTTTAATTATAATAAACATATGTCCTTATATATCATTTTATATTTTCCAACTAGGTTATCAACTAGTTTTTATAAAATCGTGATCTTAAGATCATATATGATCGGGAGATCCTACAGTAGCCTCCAAATTTGCTCCCAATATCATTTTTTGTGTAGTACTCATTATAAATTGAAGTTGACGACAACATCAATTGTGGAATCAACTTTAACTTTGTATACATAAACAATTAATTCTTGTGTTTTATAGACTCACAAAATTAGGAAGAAAACATCTTAAGCAGAAAAAGAAATAAGATCACGGTGCTTATGCATATCTCTTGGCTAAGATCTCAAAGGGAATAACATGAGTCTCACGATGATCTACCTAGTTCAAGATGAATGAATGAAATAGTGATGACTTCTTGCGACATGTGATGCTCGATTTCAAGTTGAATGGATGTTTTTGAGACCCGACTATATAATAAGTAATAAAGAGGTGAGATTGAATCGTGTTAAGATCCTAGTCGGGATCCTAAAATCTAAATATAGATCTTGTTGCAGATAGATCTTAACGTGACTAAGATTTGTTTTTGCTTGCATGAACTTGAAATCGTAAGATTCTAAAATCAAGTTCGAAGTTAAAATTACCTTTGTATTTATAGATGAATAATTTAAAAAAAAAAATTGTTTATCTATTTTAGTTTAATAAAATTTAGTAATAGTCCGACTCAAATAAATATTTTTCAAAGTAAAAAGTTTTAAGATTAGATAGTGACATGAGTGTAGAAATAGACAATTTAGAGTGGGGATTGCATGGCTTTCCTCCACCAACAAAATCCATGTGACCCCTTATCTCTAGCCATATATTTTTCACTTTGTTTCCCTTTTACTAGATTTTTGCTCTTTTTTACTTACATCTTAACATAGTTAAATATTTTGCATCTAATAATAATACTTACGTTTAATAATTTTTAGAATGGTTGATTGGAATAGAGTAACATGGTTATATATTTTGCATCTAATAACAAATTAACAATATACATACGCTTAATAATTTTTAGAAGGGTTGATTGGAATACAGTAAAAAACATAAGGTCACGATATATCATGTATCAACGAAAATGATGAGAGGTTAGAATCTATTATTTTTACACATGTTTTTAATATATTTTTTTAAGATAAAAGAAATGGTATATTGGTGTATATGGCAAACGCGGTGTTTTTTGTAATCACTGGATCTTGAATTTTTTGTAGTATCATATAGATCATTTTTTGAATTTGATATTTCACCTCTAGTGTGCCGGTTTCATTGTTTCAAGGAAATTTAAATTACGGTGATAATCCTACAAAAAACGTCTTCAAATCCAGACACAAAAAAAGTCATGAAAAATGAATGATTATATAAAGAATTTGAATTCGTAGATATGACCAATGTATAGTTAATGAGTATAAATATTCGTCACGTCCAGAATTTGTACAAGTATGATAGTTTATAGGAAGTTATCATCAATTCACATTGTTAAAATCAAACAGCCTCAATAGAACGTGAGTTCTCTTCTACCATGTTAAAACACTTCAGAATTCATATTTTTCATAGCACTTCCTCTTAATAAGATCCAATTTCTTGTTGGGGAACTGTCTTGCACCCATCAAAGGTAGCCCCTTCAACCCCGCTAGGGTGGTGCACCTAGGACTCCGCAAGGGGGCGCAACCCTTCACCCTCGCCATTTTGGTTGTACCAAGAACAAACTTGTCTTAAACAAGTATGTTGTATGCACTTTGTACCTTCCAAGTTGTATAAAATCAAAGCTTAAACTCCATTGATAATCTTCTAAATTTCATTATACTAAAATGATTATGTTTAAAATGTCAGATCATTCATTAAACAATTTGAAATGATATTTATCCGAAAAAATGAGAAAAAGAAAATTTGAAAATTTTACACAATTAATCGATCTGGATGTCATAATATAAAGATGAAATAATTTAAATGAATATGTCATTAATTACATATAAATTGTTAAAAATGAAAGAAACAATAATGGATTTACCTTATTTTTGACATCGATAGGGGTCGAGGAGCGTTGGGTAGGTTGGACCCATGGGCGGATCTATAGCACGACAAGGGTATGCAATTGCATACCCTCAATTTTCTTCTATAAAAGTCATTTATTCCAAATAAAAAGTTATTGTGTATTAAATATTATTGTTGGCATACCTTTGGTCCAAACTTTGCATGCCCTCTAATCCACATATTACCGACAACAACTCGTGTAAGCAAGCAAAAGGAGAATTATTATTAAAGAAAAGGAAACAAATCTTTGGTTTAAAACTTTCACTAAATAAATAAGGATGATTTTTGAAACTTTAAAAAAATCTATCATTACCCATAACTTAACAAATAATAATCCAAATCTCAAACAATCAAAAATCCTAACAATCCTTGTTACTTATCAACTTTATCAGAAAAAATGTTGCTATGTCGGGAATACTAAGTTATTTATAATTTTTAAAATACAAAACCTTGATGCTATCATTTTTAGGGTTGTTAACTTTGGTTAGAATATAAGTTATTTATAAATTTTTTAACACAAAACCTTGATGTGTTCATTTTTAAAGTTGTTAATTTCATTAGAGAAATAAATAATCATATATAAAAATACAAGTTGTCATATTCTATTGATTTTAATAACTTTAAATTATTATGTAATATTATTATTATGAAATCCTTGAATTATTTTTTGGATCCTCCACTCTATCGAGTGTAAACACTGCATACCCTATAAGAAATTTCTAGATCCGCCACTGGTTGGACCAGTGGAGGTATAAGGGTAGTTTGTAGGAGTGGAGGTGTGGGATGGGTTGTAGCTTGAGTAGATAAATGGATAGAAACTTGACATTCAAAAGAAAATTAGTAGAATTAATACTTTCTTATAAATTATTTATGGAAAGCAAGAAGTAAAATATGTAAACCAAAATTAAAAACTATTTTAAGAATATTACTATTATGATATTATCGATGTATACATAATTAAAAATAATTTATGATTGTAATAAAATATTTTTATTCCATTAAAATATGAATAAAAAAATACTCATCTACAGAATGATAATATAACTTCTTTTTTCTTCTGTAATATATAGTTTTTAATTAATAATTCACCCATATTCTTGGTTAGCACTCCTAATATTTGTCAACACCAACTTTCATTTGTTAATTTCTTTCAATATTACCACTTCATATATTTTTCTCGATGATACACTCAAATTGTTTTACTTTATGGTAGCATGTATAAACAAAATCGAGAAATCTGAAGAAGAAAAACAGGTTGTCAAGATTCTGATGGGTTTTTGTTCTTCGTTGTCTTCATCCCTTCGTTTTTTCGTTCTTTTCTCCATGCAGGAATTGCAATCATCATCATCATTTCCCTTTTTGTTCTTGTCCCTTCTCCCCTATCATGAGATTTCTCTGTTTTCCCCTTTTGTCTTCTCATAATTCCCATGATCCTTCACATCTTTTTGTCGATCCTATAATGTCTCATCAAAATTTAATTGAATTCCTATCATTTCTATCCATATCGGATCGAGGAATTTTATTTTTTTTAGTCATATAAACAATCTCTGCATGTGTTTGTTTATATGATTGTCAAAAATACGATTAGATTGATCTAACTTCTTCAATCAGATTCACCCCAGTTCAAGTTCGCTCAAAATTTCAAGGCTCTAGTTGTTATCAGGTGAGAGATTGTCTATTTGTCTCCTTTGCTTATGCAAACCAATTCTAAATTGTGGTTGTATTTCTATATTATCGAATTCATTTGAGTTCATTTCTTATTTCGAGAGAAGACCTGTTCTTTTCCACTGTTATGAAGTGGAATTGAAATCAATTCAAACGGGAATTTAATCTTTTGGAATCACAAATGGACTTATCGATCTTTAGGTTCCACATAAGTTCATTGGTTTCCAAATGTTTGTTATTGCTTCTAATGGCTTTGATCATCAGAACTCTTCTACTCCCCAACTCCTTTTCACTTGTTTCTAAGAACTATGAATTCGGGTTGTTGAAATCGGATGCCAGGAATGTAAAATTGAAGTTCTTAGAAGTACCTCAAATTGTTTGGGGGTTTAACAATCAAAAGATTGCTTTTGCAAGAGCTTGTTTAACCGCAAGAACCCTAAATAGATCCCTTCTAATGCCTAGCCTAAGTGCATCTTTATTCTACAAAGAAATCGATCAACTACAACCTATTTCATTCCATAAGATCTTCCAGTTCGAGAAATTTAATTCTCTTTGTAATGGGTTTGTCCAATTAAGTGGATATTCCGATCTAACGAATCAATGTAGCATAATTAATCTTCATAAGGGGAGTGGTAGGAAATGGACACTTGAAAGAGATCTTGATCAATTAAAAGAGTTTAGCAAGCAAGATTATGATGTTTATGAAACAATTCGAATACTCGGAAAAAACCCATTTTTATGGCGGGATCATTGGCCCGTTAGCGATTATGCCAAGGTGTTTGAATGCTTAGTTTTAGTAGACGATATCTCAAAAGAAGCGGATGAAGTTGTGTCAAAGATTAAACAATTTGGAGGTGATAAAAACGGTGTTTCTTTGGATCAAACACCGTATGTAGCAATCCATATGAGGATTGAAAAAGATTGGATGATACATTGTAAAAAACTAGAACAAAGATCAAACGTATCGGACATTTGTAGTAGTAGAGAGGAAATCATGACTCGAGTAGCAAATCTTCGAACCCTAAAGCCATCGGCAATTCTTTACCTTGCTGTGGCGAATGAATTGCTCGAGGACGATCTGATTTTGATTGGTTGGAAAGAAGGTATGCATCCGGATGACAAGAAGCGATTAGGGGTAGTTGGGATTTATGAGAAGTATCCATATTTGATTCAGTCAGCTATAGACTATGAAGTTTGTTCGAGGGCGGATGTGTTTGTGGGCAATAGTTATTCCACATTTTCGAGCCTATTGGTTCTAGAGAGAACTCAAAGGATGATCAAAATGGGTGTTTCAAATGTCTGTGGGATTGATGCATGATGGCCTTCGTATGCATATAACTTAAAGGGGGAATTTGGAGGTCCGCGACAATGGATGACAAATTTCTCGGATTCAAGTTTAAGAGCAATTAGTTATGGTTCAAATAATGTCTTTTGTTGAATAAGGTTGTCTTTATTACATGTGACTATACTATACTAGTACCGGAAAAAAAATTCTATGTGGCAACGTGCTAAGAGTGTTACCACTCACAAGATACAAATATATATTTTCCAATTTCATATATTTTTTTTGAAACGGCAAGCTATCATACCCCTAATCTTAGGGCGTGTTTGGCAAAAATAGTTGTTAGCTGGAAGTGGGTAGCGGGAAGTTGGTAGCGGTTAGCGAATAGCGTGTAGCTGGTAGCAGGAAACTGTAACTTTTATTTGTTATAGGAGTGTTTGGCAAAAGTAGCTGGAAGCTTTTGAAATATATAAAATTACATAAAAGGACAATTGATTAAAAATAAATAAATATATAATATATTTTTAAGGGTAATTATGGAAATTGATTTCAAAAGCTCAGTAGCGTTTTGTTAAACGCTACATGAAGTAGCTTTTAGATTTGGAGCGTTTTGTTTAAACTAAAAGTTAAACGCTCGTATTACCAAACGAAGCTTTTTGTTTAAACTAAAGCGTTTTGTCAAAAAGCTAAAAGCTTCCAAAAGCTCCGTGACAAACACGCCCTAAATCTAAACACCACCTAGGTCTCCTAGTAAGACTTGAACCCATGACCTCTCATTTGAGGGGAACTTATCTTAAGGGGGGGGGGGGTCAACTTAATTCTTTCCATTCAAATGCCATCGTTTGTCATCATCAAAAAGGGAATACTGTTGGAGCAGGTGCTTATTCCATACTTTCGTACTTATATTATGATAACAAACGCAACCTGAATTCATATTATGATCTAACTACTTTACTTGTGTTTGTAAGTTTTTTATATAAATATTGGTCTAAGTTAATTAAAACAAAATCTCTCAAGCAATCAAAGTCAGTTCGAGCTACATCAGTCAACTTTGTTTTTATCTCGGGAAGCATGCCTTATGCGAGAACCGCAAAGAACTATTAAAGATTTAAGCTTGAACAATATTTTATGAACATTTTCTTTGGAATACGATTTTGAACTTGTTTTTCACCATAAATTGTTTGAAACTATTGTTGGTGATATAGTGTCACAAGTCATTTTAGTATAATAGAATCTACATATTACCAATGAAGTTTGATTTTTGATTTTATCTACAAGTTAGGAGATGCGAAGCGCACGTTTGTATAAAACAAGTTTGATCTCGGTTCGACCAAATGATGGGGGTCAAAGGAGCCTGTTGTGGGGTCCTGGGGCATCCCCTTATTGGATTATATTTCCTGATAATTTCCTAGAAACTGTCATCAATTTATTTATGGGATAAAATCAACATTTGATGTTGACTGAATCTTCTCTTTGGTAATCAGAATAATTTGAATTCTATAAGTCTTTAATCCGTAATTTCATATTTTTTTCATGATTATAAATTGTTCTTTGAATGATTATCCTCATAATCTTGATTTTGTGATATCCAGACATATTTCATATTCGGAAAGTGATCACACGATCCTTCAAACAGATCCACAATATCTCTCGATTTCGAAAATGACTTTTCCTCCAAACGCTAAAAACTATTTTTTTTCATAGTAAATGAGGAACAATATACACTTAGCGGACAAAATGTAACATATATTAAAAAAACTTACAAAATAAACAGACATGTGAAGATTTTCGACTTGTTTTTCATATGCATTTTTATGACCTTAATTATTCTTTATTTGAACAGTGTTTTCAAACTTTTTCTTCACCAGAATTTTTTTGGAATTCAGACAGATGATTATTATCTGATTTTACCGAAAGTGTAATAGTTATGTAATATCTCTTGCAAAACATCGCATTGTAGTGAAATAGTGAATATCTCTGGACATATAATTTAGTTATGTAATACATACACATGAACACCCTGTCACAATCACTTTACTACACAAAAACCCAACAGATATCGCAACTCTTCATACAAGCCAAGTATATTATCGCCTGAAAAATAATAATATTTAATTTATACTTATTTAATGACCAGAACACCCTTCGCATCTGAAAGCCGCTTCAATTCATCCCGAGGACGCAACCGTCATTCCCCCCGAGTGACGTAAATACGATGTCGTTGGCCCATGGGTCAACACTCAACAGACACCAAATTATGTTCGTTGGATATAAATTAGGTTTAAATTAAACCCCCAATAACGGATTCAATTTTTCCCCTTTCTATATATACATTTGCAGGACTCATCTATAATACTTCTATATTGTTTTCCTTATGATACGGTTATTGTTATGTAATGTATGCATGTATACTTTTAATAAAACTATATTTTTAAAAGTATGTCTCTAAATCAGTGTGTTTTTGCCCAGTTGTGTTTATAGTTGTATATCAAAAATAAATGGTTTTGATATACTTAGTTCACTATAAACAATGCTCTGATACCAATCTGTCACACCCCCAAACCTGAACGGCGGAAACATTCGGGGGCGGAGGACGTCATGTACAGTATCATAACAATTGAATAGTAAAGAAAGTACACACCACCATAATATATATTTGAAAAGTTTACATGATTGCTGTATTACATGTTTCAAAAGTCAAATACAATATGATGCTCCAAAAGATGATACTAACGCCAGAGCATTAGTCCCCAAAAGTAGTTGCTAACCTGATGTTTAGTGATTCCCTGAGAATACAAGTTATTTCAAAGAAAAAGTTTCAACAATTAAGTTGGTGAGTTCATAAGTAGTTATTTGAAAAATGCATGCCATTCGAAAGTTCATGTTTATTTTCCAGAAAATCCGATATTTTTTTATAAAATGAGTTATGAATCGTTGTTTGTATGAAAGGAATGTATTGAACCAGGAAAATCCTATATTTTTCTAAAAGTGAGGAGTAGTCTTAAATCTCCAAGACTGTAATTTGTAAGTAAATACGACATACTTATACTGAAAATGTATAGTTTTATTAGTGAACAAAACTATAGGAAGCTTGTATTTTTACGTAAAGTAACTGTAATGTTACTTCTCCCGTAAAACATAATACCATAATAATTGTCTATCCTGTGAGTTTTCATAACCGTACTATGATGGATTTGCCTGTAGCGACGTTCTTCAGACGTCGAAACGTTATGATATTTGTCACCACGCGGACTGTAGCTAACAGTCAGGGCGCGGGATCATCAGTCCCGTATAGATCTATACACACTTATCACGTTCTCCGGACGGGAGACTCTGGTTATAAAACAGAGCTTTCTAGTGGTACCTTGATAGGTATAGTGAAGACGAATGTCTCACGGATTCTCAATTAAGTCACGTATTCTTAAAATGTATATGAGTGATTTCTGAAATGATTACCCTTTCTACAGTGTTGACAAAGGCATAATAATGAGTTGTATTTTCGTGTACAAACATAATGTTATAGTTGAAAAGGTTACCCTTGGTATGATGTAGTATGCAAACATATAAATAAAACATATTTCTATTTATAAAATATATTGTATCCCATAAGGGTAAAGTTGTGATGTGTGATGTTTTGCATGTTAACAACTCATATGATAGTTATAACAACAGTATGAAAAGTATAGCAAAAGATTGATGTTTTTCGCAAGAGTTTAACCGTGTGTTTACTTGTATTCCCCCCCCCCCCTTGAAAGTGTTTAAAAGCATTTAAAAGTGTGGTGATAGGGGTATGAACTCACTTGGTAGAAGTGACGATTTTGATGAAAACGATACTTTGCTCGGGCAGCACTTCGACCGGAAAGAAGTCGATTTCTCAGAAATCTCGGGGCTTCGAACTTCCTTCAGAGCTTGGATATGAAACTGGGGCGTCGGGGTAGTCTCGAGAGGCTAGAAGTACGAAATTTGGGAGAGAAAGTAGTGAATTAGCAACCAAACTCCGGAGCCCTCACATCCTTTATATAGGGTGCATTTTTGGAGCTCACGTCGTGAGCATGGAGTGGCTTACGTCGTCAGTTAGATCTTATCCTCTTACGTAGACTCGACGTATGATAGCCCGACCCTGGCACCCATCAGTCACTAGCTCACGTCGTGAGTTTCTGACAGTGTGGGGTTTCGTGTCCCGAACTTCGGAAATTCATATCTCTCGCATACGAGCTCCGATTTTGACGTTCTTTATATCCACGCGTAGGTGAGATTATTCTCTACAACTCTTGTTTAGACTCCGTCGGCTAGTTTTGACTTTATTTTTAATATTATATTTTTAACAGGCCGGGACTGGAAAAGTCTGTTAAAAATCCATAACTTCTTCATCCGACGTCCGATTTCGTCTGCCTTTTTACCGTTGTGTTACTATTGTTGAGGTCTTCGAATCTTGTTTAGGTTGTGTCGGCTAAAAGTCTCTCGATCTCTATTTCGAGTTTTTAGCTGTCTACTGTTGTATCCGAAATTTAGAAAAATCATAATTTCCTCATACGAAGTCAGATTTAGACGTTCTTTTTATGTATGTTCACGGTTTAATGATATCTACGACTTTCATTTAGATACCTAAGGCTAAAAAGTATTTTATTGAATTTTCGCGTTTTATGCTTGACAGTGTTTTACAGGTTTTGTTGCGGATCTTCGATTGGTCATAACTTCTTCGTTATAACTCAGATTTTAGTGTTCTTTATATTTTTGAAAACCTTTTTACGATATCTACAACTTACTACATTCACATTGAGATTTTTGAACATTTCATGTTGTCGCTATTTCTATTATCATCTCAATATAGGTTACAATACTTGACGTTAGCTCATTACATTGACTTGAAATATCGGGTTGTTACAATAAATTGTTTGAAACTATTGCTGGTGATATGGTGTCACAAGTCATTTTAGTATAATAGAATCTACATATTACCAATGAAGTTTGATTTTTGATTCTATATACAAGTTAGGAGAGATACGGAGTGCACGTTTGTGTAAAACAAGTTGATCTCGGTTCGACTAAATGGTGGGGGTCAAGGGAGCCTGTTGCGGGGTCCTAGGGCATCCCCTTATTGGATTATATTTCCTGATAATTTCCTAGAAACCGTCATCAATTTATTTATGGGATAAAAGCAACATTTGGTGTTGAGTGGATCTTATCTTTGGTAATCAGAATAATTCGAATCCTGATTTTCATATCAGAGTCATGATTATAAAATGTTCTTTGAATGATTATCCTTGTAATCTTGATTTTGTGATATCCAAACATATATCATATTCGGAAAGTGATCACATGATCCTTCAAACAGATCCACGATATCTCTCGATTTTCGGAAATGACTTTTCCTCCAAACGCTAAAAACTTTTTTTTCATAGTGAATGAGGAACAATATTAGGGGCGGAGCTTGAACAATTAATTTGGGGGGGGGGGGGGGCGAAAGTATAATATTTTTTTCCAGCAAACAAACAACAAAAATACCAAGAAGAAGAATTACAAACTTCCAATCATTGTTTTCAATAATTTATCTTTCTATTTAAACCAACAAACGAGAAAACCATCTAAACTTCCATAGTTCCATTTTTTAATTCTTTTATTTTTATCAGAATAATAACATTTTTGCCAACTCAAAAACTTTATCAATTTGTTTATTGGGAATGAAAGAAAATAGGAGAGTATTTTGTCAAAAAAAGGAATAATGAGACCTATCAATATGAAGCCAAGAGTATGTTGTAACCATTTTTTTCTTCTTCTGAAACCTCCATTCCTAAATCATACTTGCTTTCCTTTTTCTGTCAATCTCCTCTCACACTCGCAATTACACTTTCTTTTCTGTTGTCTATTCTTTCTTTTCTTTTCTCTTTCTAGCTATAATTTCTTCTCTATTGTCTATTTTTTTTCTTTTTTTTTCTCTTTCTAGTTGCTCATACTATATTTAAAGTTTTTGCATACAGGTTTAAAATATTGCATCCTGCTTAATTAGGATTTTCATGCAAATGGGTTAAAATTGAACCAACAATTTAACTAACAATGTTAGTCCAAGAACAAACGTATCAGTTATTTAAAGCAAATAACTGAATATAACAAGCATAATCAGACATTCATTATCAATCAGTTAAACTTAATCAAAGGGGCTGAGGTAATGGGGATGATGGTCCGATGCAGAAGAGAGAAGAGAGAAATTGGAAGAACACTGAACATATCTGATCGATTCTAGTGCAGGGGCGAGAGGTGGAGCTGTCAGCGTTGATTGAAGATAGCCGATTGGGAGGTGCTGAGGTGGATGCGTAGTGCAGCGAACAACGAATGATGGAGCGACTGAGCGAGGGTTAGAAGTGTCGATGACTTTGGTTCGGAGAGCTGGGGCAGCCCAAACAATTTATTTTTTGGGCTTGATTTGGGTAAAATTTGTTGGGCTATAACTAGTTCTAAGAAAAAAAATCAAGGGGGGGGGGCATAGCCTCTCCCGTCCCTAATGATCCTCCGCCTCTGAACAATATACCACTTAGCCGACAAAATGTAACATATATTAAAAAAACTTACAAAATCAAGAGACGTGTGAAGATTTTCGACTTGTTTTTCATATGCATTTTTATGACCTTAATTATTCTTTATTTGAACAGTGTTTTCAAACTTTTTCATTCACCACAAATTTTTTGGAATTCAGACATATGATTATTATCTGATTTTACCGAAAGTGTAATAGTTATGTAATATCTCTTGCAAAACATCGCTTTGTAGTGAAATAGTGAATATCTCTGAACATATAATTTAGTTATGTAATACATACACATGAACACCCTGTCACAATCACTTTACTACACAAAAACCCAACAGATATGGAACTCTTCATACAAGCCAAGTATATTATCGCCTGAAAAATAATAATAATAATATTTAATTTATACTTATTTAATGACCAGAACACCCTTCGCATCTGAAAGCCGCTTCAATTCATCCCGAGGACGCAACCGTCATTCCCCCCGAGTGACGTAAATACGACGTCGTTGGCCCCATGGGTCAACACTCAACAGACGCCAAATTATGTTCGTTGGATATAAATTAGGTTTAAATTAAACCCCCAATAACGGATTCAATTTTTCCCCTTTCTATATATACATTCGCAGGACTCTCACAGAGACTGTAAGCTTTCAAGTCAAGATGTTAGGGCTTTTTTAGCTAAATCTTGTGTGTAGATGTTTGTATAATTGTTTGATTGATTTTGATTTGCTTTTTGTGTATATATACATACATAATAATTTGTTGGATATTTGATTTGGGAAACCCTAATTTGGGTGAAGGTTTTTTTAGCTGAGAGATCCGGTCTCATAGAGATAAGGAAAGATTTGATTTGATTTGATTCGATTCCAATGGAGGATCACGAGGAGGATGATTTGCAAAAGGCGTTACGGATGAGCATGCAACATGAACCGCCAGAGCCGAAGAGGAGCAAAGCGAGGGACGACAGCGCTGAGACTCCTTTGGAAGAGTCGCCGGAGGTGAAGAATCGGAGGTTGCAGAGGGAGTTGATGGCGGCAGCAGCTGAAAAGCGTATGATGGCGGCATCGGCAGCTATGCCCACGACTGCTACTATTACTAGTGCGCCTAAGGATGTTCCTTCTTCCTCGGAAGCTTCATCGTCAAAAATGGATAAAACTGTGGCGATAGTGAAGGAAGACAAGTTTTTGGGGAAAGAGTTATCATCGGATGAAGCACAACAGCTATTCTCAATGGTGTTTGGAAATGAAGTTTCAAAGGGAATACTTGCGCAGTGGAGCAATCAGGGAATCAGGTATGGCGATTGGTTATATAATGCAATTGAATATTTACTGTTTTCCTATCGATCTTGCAGTTTATGTAGTGCATAGTTTAGTTAGTAATTATTTTTGTAACCTTAGGTTGTATAATCTAATCAGACATATAAAACCCATGCTTAATGCGTATGTATCAGTTGAGAATTAAATCAAAATTTTTATCAGCTTAGAATTAGATCAATCTAGAGATAAAGCTTTCATTTTGAGACATTAAAAATTTGGGAGATTGAAGGATTCTTAGAATGAGACTCTTCTTTGAGTTCATTGATGCAGGATTGCATCCCTATTATTAGCTCCATGCTACTCCAGGAAGCATGTAACAAATGACAATTACATCTATCTTAATTAACTTGGAACCAGCCTTATATGTAGACAAAGGATTTAGTGTTACACGGTTGAAGGTGTTCTCGCATGACTTCCAAGTTTTCAATGTGACCATAGAAATTAGTGTTACACATGATGAATTTCTAGAGTGCTTTAAAAACAATTAAGACATCGAAATTAATTCGTGCTAAAGAATTGATCTCATTTAAACTATGCATTTGAATAAAAAATTTGCGTCCGTTTTTGTTAAAGGAGAGTTAATGTTTCATATACTTGAATAAGGAGGGCATCTCTCAGACGTCACCTTAGCAATAACAATGCAGTAGCATAACTTTTAGTTTTATGTGTGTATACTTTACATATAAATGAAAGTAGATTGCTGTTTATTGCATTTAGCCTTTCATTTTATGGTATGTAAAACCTTGCTCCTTTCTTATTCTAGAGAATATAATTTGCTTGTAGGTTTAGTCCTGATGAAGAAACATCAATGGGATTAGTTCAGCATGAAGGTGGGCCATGTGGTGTCTTAGCAGCTATACAAGTAAATTTCTTGAATTCATGTCGTTATAAATTATATATTCTTTAAAAAAAATTATTGGTAGTTAGTTGAAACTTTTCTCAATCTTAAAAACAGAAATTAAATTAAACTAAAAGGCATGATTACATATTTTAATCACACTGCAAAACATGAAACCAGTTTTAACAAATAAAGATTTAATTCATGACAACTTCGACAATTCCTACATCTCAATTTTTTTATTTTTTTATTTTCATTTTGCAGGCATTTGTTCTTAAATACCTCCTATTTTTCCCACAAGAATTAGTAAAAGGTGTTCAAAATACACCAATGAAATCAATTTCAAGAAGACTGCAGGAAAATCAAGATTCTGTGTCAAATATATTTGGCTCTCTAACCGAAGAAACAAAATCAAGGTGATCTTTTTTCTGTTCAAATGACGTAAATGCCCCTTATCATCTTTGTATTGATGTCAATGTGAGGGGTTATTGGTAATTTTCACACTCTTAAACTAAAATGTTCTGAAAGACATTTATACTTACATGTAGAGCCTTGGTGAGGAGCATGGGTGAAATATTGTTTTTATGTGGAAATAATAACAGTGCAACAATTGCATCTCTGAAAATTTTTGACCAGAACATTGAGGGTAAAGATGAAAAGGAAAAAGATGAGGTAAGGTCACTTTCGTAATTTCCCTGATGCTGGTTTATAATTTTGTTTTTTATATAGACTTTTTAAATATTGATTTTCGGATGATATGAACAGATTGTTGCAAGATCACTTGAAGGTCTTTCACTTGAATCCGGTGTTGATTTGCAAAAAGTTTTGACAGTTACCACATTCACATCTCCTGCAAGTGCAATGCAGAGGCTGGAATCAATGATTCCGATCTTCCGTAGTCGTATGGGAGCACTCCTATTCCTACTTTCCGCATTACTTTCTCGGGGATTGGTAAATACTTGTATTTTTCTCTTCATTTCTCTTTCTATAATGTTTGGAGGATGGAATGGAATGGTTCATTCCGTTGGAATAAACAAAAAAAAAACTCTTTTGTTTTGTGTGATGGAATGGAATGGAGTCATGTTTCCTTCTTTCTTTTTTCAGGAAACAGTTCAATCTGACAGGGATGACCCTAGCCAACCTTTAGTTACAGCTCCATTTGGACATGCATCACAGGTATTATTCACATACCATTTTTTTTTCCTTAGTATTGTAATAATAATTATTTATAGGGTTAAATATGTATTTACGCAACCAAATTTTACATTTTTTCCAATTTATGCAACAAAGTTGTTCTTAGTCGAAATATGCAACCACTTTTTATTCCATAAATGCTTGTCTATGCAAGAAGTTTTCATTTTTTTTAGATTTATTCAATAATGTTCTAATTTTTTTACCAATTTTTGCAAACATTGTTTCACTTCTTTACCAATTTATACAACATTTCACCTTTTCTTATCAATTTATACAACAATATTTCACTTCATTTTACCAATTTATGCAACAACATTTCACTTTTTTACCAATTTATGCAAATAACTTTTCGCTTTTTTACCAATTTTTGTCACAGTATTTTACTTTTTTACCCATTTATGCAATCAACATTTCACTTTTTTACCAATTTATGCAATTAACATTTCACTTTTTTACCAATTTTTGTCGCAGTATTTCACTTTTTTACCCATTTATGCAATCAATATTTCACTTTTTTACCAATCAATATTTCATATTCTACCAATTTATACAATAGTTACCATTTTTTATGCAAACAACATTTCTCACCAATATATGCAAGCAATATTTCACTTTTCACCAATATATACAAACAATATCTCACTTTTACCTCAATATATACAAAAGACACAAAATTACACAACCATATAAAAATATCTCATCATTACTATTATTAATCATCACTTAACATTTCTCATGTGTAATTACAATATAGTAAAAAAATTAAACATCTACACATCCTTAACAAATCAATATTTCATGTCTTGGTTAATTGTCAGAAAAGTCCCAATATTTTCGGAAAAGTTTCACTTTAGTCTTAATTTTTTTTTTTTGAATAGAAAAGTCCTGATTATTTGATTTTACACGATAATGTCTTATTACTGTTAAAAGAAAAAAAAATGACTTTTTCGAGCCAAAAATTAAATAATCGGGACTTTTATGTCCAAAAAAAAATTTGGGGACTAAAGTGAAACTTTTCCGAAAATATTGGGACTTTTCTGACAATTTTCCTTTATGTCTTCCCTTCAGGAAATTGTTAACCTCCTACTCTCCGGAATGGCGGTTGCCAACGTATTCGATGGAAAAATGGATTTAGGCGGCGGAATGTTTGTCAAAGGAATCTTGACTCCCGTAGAAGTCGGATTCCTCACATTACTAGAATCCCTCAATTTTTGTAAAGTCGGCCAATCCTTAAAATCCCCAAAATGGCCAATCTGGGTAGTGGGAAGTGAATCCCACTACACCGTGTTATTCGCCCTGGACCCACAGGTCCAGGCCGAAAACGAATTTGAAAACCGCGAAACGACAATCCGGCGAGCCTTTGACTCCCAAGACCAATCCGGCGGCGGCGGGTTCATCTCCGTCGACGGATTCCGGCAAGTCCTCCGGGAAACAAACGTGAACCTCCCGCCGGAAAAAATGGAGGCGTTGTGTTCTTCAGGGTTTATCGTTTGGAGTGAGTTTTGGCAAGTGCTTTTGGATTTGGATAAAGGGTTTGGTGGGTTGAAGGATTCCACAGGGTTGATGGGTAAAAAGGTCTTTTACTTGTGGCATTTTAATGGGATTGCGAAAGCGGTTTCCGGGAGTGAGGTTGGCGTGCAACGGCCGAGGTTGACCAAGTTGAGGGTTTCGGTCCCGCCAAGGTGGACGCCGGAGGAGTTTATGGCGGGCGGGAGTGGCGGCGGCGGCGGCGGTGGTGGTGGTGATGAGGTGGTGGAGGTGGAGAAACCGGAGCGGACTCAGCATGCTCCGTTGGTGGATTGTGTTAGGACGCGGTGGGCGAGGGCGGTTTGTAATTGGGAAGGGGACCCACCGAGTATTGTTTGAATGTGGTTCGTGTTTTTTTTTAATTAGTTCAAGAGAAATCAAACAAATAAAGGTGGTGGTGGTGGTGGTGGTGGTGGATTCTGTTATTTGTTTGTAATCGGAAGGTAATGACGGTTTGTTGAGTTGTATGTTATGCATTGAAAGTTGTATGTTGGTTCGGATTTGAGTTTGATCAAGGACTATTATTTAATCTTGTTTTTGAATTTTTTTTGGATACTTTTTTCGTGTTAGGAGTTGGGACTTTGTAAAGAATCTGCTGAAATCGTTTTCATGTTATTGTTATTGTTTAATTCGCAAAATCCAACCATTTCTTGTACTTCTACTGAAACATAATGGTTTCATCTTCTTTCATTGATTGGTTTTCCTTTAAGTTTATTATCTCGTCACAATTAGTTCACAAGATTGAATACACAAGTCGTAGGAAAGTTTCATCTTCCCGTTGTCTGGGTGTTCTTCTTGCTTTGATTTGATGACAACTCAAGCACAAAAACATACAAGTTTAATGAACAATACTTATTTCCTAAAAGAATATTTGTAAATATAAAATACCAAAGATTTCGGATGTTACAAGAAATGATGTTGTAACCCCCGATTTTCGGAAAATAGCAACTCACAAATTACTTGCATAACGATGCAAGTAATCATCAAAGGGTAAAGTTATTAAACAGTTATTTTTTATTAGCTAGCTTATAAACTGACAGCTAGCTTTTCAGCTCAACTAGTTTTTCAGTAAAACAACTAGTTTTCCAGTTATGAACTAGCAGCTAGTTTTTTAACTAGTACGTTAAACTTAACCTTAATACTATCTGCATATAAACTAATTACCAAAAAGTAAATATATTACTTATATAACCTTATTTAATGACTTAACAATGAAAGAAACCATACATGTTATACATTGATTTTGTCTTCACAACTCCATTCTTTCTTTTGCTTATGTAATTTATCAATTATCCTCCATGTAACCGAATCTGGTTCCACTCCATTCTTCCTCATTTCCCCCAAAATCTGATACACTTCTTTTTTTAAACCCAACTTACAACCACCTTCAATCAAAATATTATAATTCACAACATTTGTCCTAACCCCACAATCCACCAATTCATATACAAAATCGCAAGCTTCATCAAACTTCCCGGACCCACAAAGCCCTTTAATCATAGCCGAATACACAAAATTATCATGAACCCCCGATGGCCAAATTACATCATCCCAAAACACCTTTGCTTCATCTACACAATCACATTTGCATAATCCATCAATCATTATTGCATGTGTAGTACTATCAGCAATCTGACCCCACATGTTTGTCCTAACAGTAAGAATGTCAGAATCAGTGTTATCATCAATCAGTCTGTCAGTGTCAGAATCTGTACCAAAACCCATAGAGTTAAACACTTCCATGGCTTCTTTCACAAGACCGAGGTTAAACAAACCACGAAGAACAACATTATATGTTATGACACTCGGGTGAAAACCCTTTTCGGGCATAACTTTATATAACATGTTAAAAGCTTCTTTTATCCTTCCAAATGTTAATAAACCACTTATAATTGTAGTAAATGTCACATTATCAGGAGTGCAAAAGTTAAACTTTCCAATTAACATATCTTCTAAAACCTTCATTGCATCTTCAAGTTTTCCCATTTTACAAAATCCATTGATAATTGTGTTGAGAGTAACTATGTCAGGGTGACATTTTGTCTCGAGCATTATGAGAAGGGTATTTAGAAGCTCGGTAGAAGAATCTTTATTCATTTGACATAAAGATTGTATATAAATATTGTAAATTCTAACCTTGTCTACCCCTTTTTTGTTTAACATAATGTCAAGAAGCTTCTTTGCTTTTATAAGATTGTGTTCTTGTAAACAAAGACATTGTATGAGAATCTTGTAAGTGTTTTCAGATGGTGTGTAGTTAAATTCGATTCCTTGTTCTAATAATTGATATGCTCTAAGGTATCCACCATTTTTGGTAAGTCCATGGATGATTGAGTTGTAGGAAACTAAGCTTGGGATATAATTTTGCTTCATCATCATGTAAACAATTCTTGAAGCACCATGATGTCTTCCATGGAGACAAAGTGAGTCTATCATTTGAGCATAAGCAAAAGCATTGTTCACGTTGTTCTCTTGAGGCATCTGTTCAGCGATTTCAAAAACTGATTTGAACATTCCTTGTTGACATAAAGCATGAATTAGATTCGAAAAAGCAGCATGATTGACAATGTGATCGTGATTTTCATTAGCCATTGTTGTCCATAGTTTTTGAAGCAATGAGGTGTAGAGTTCGATATTCCTTTCATGAAGAGCTCCACGGATTAAGACACTGTATGTTAGTGAGTTAGGCTTTACCCCAGATTCAGACATTTCATCGAGCAGCTTATGTGCAAAACCCATTTCCCCAATTCTGGAATAGCCATTGATCAAAGTAGTGTAGGAAACCTCGTTAGGAAGATGGCCTAAACTCTTCATATGAAAGAACAAAATATGTGCGGAATGAACGTATGAAAACGAACAAAGCTGATTGATCAAACGGTTGAAATTCATCAACGATGGGACAAAATGAGGTTTCACAGTGATAATTCTATGCACAAGACGCAATGTGACATGGGGATTTTTCCCCCAATCCAATAACCTTGCAATGATCACGTTACACGTTCGTTCATCTGGTATGATAAAACCATTACCGGAAGAGCAAGAAAGAGATGAGAGAAAACGACGGTGAGCTTCAGCAAACCTGTTGGAATCACAGAGAGCGTGGATTATGCTGCTGAGGTTGAGCGAATCGAGGTGGTATCCATGGATGCAAAGCTTGTCAACAAGGGTAATTGCTTCATCGACATTGCGATCGATTGCACAAAGCTTGTGGATTCTTTTGGTCCAATAAGACCTGTTAGTAATGCTTTCTTCAAGGTGTTGTTGTTCTTTCCTTTCTTCATCACACGAAGTAGTATGCGTGAAAAAGAGAGCAAAATTCGAACGATTGCAGAAATTTGATCTAATTGCTTTACTTCGTAACTGGAATTTGGGTGGAAACATACTCTCTGGGTTTGGTTTTTTGGGTTTATTCAAAACTCTCGAGTGCCATAACTATAAAATTGACACTTATATATATATATATATATATATATATATATATATATATATATATATATATATATATATATATATATATATATATATATATATATATATATATATATATATATATATTTTTAATAAAATAGGTTGTTTTTTAAAATCGGGTTAATAGACGGCCGCTGATTTTGAAATCTTTCTAATAAGAAAAAAAAAAACATACTTCTAATTTATTTTTTTATTTTTTTTGTTATATATAAACAAAATTTATTGATGTTACGGTAAGATTCAACAGATAATACAATGATATAAAAATTGTAATAGCAATATAGATTAGCGAACATTTGGTTCCTACCATGGATTTAAGAGAAATTTGGTACCGGGTATCGGTACTGGTTCCGGTTCTGATCCTCGTATCTCTCTCTCATATGAGTTCGGAATAAGCTGATTTGTTACGCATATTTTCTTCTATGTTGGCTACAAGTTAGACTATGGAATCATATTAATTAGATTAGTATTGGTTGAGTGATAGTGCCTTAAATAAGGGATGTTATTGTTGTTTTTTCAGCAATTTTAAGTTTATGTTGAATTTTTCATCATCTTTGAACTATTATATCTCTCTCATATGATATTAGAATGAGTTTTTTACTTCGTGCATATTCTCTGATGGCTACATGTTAGGCTTTAGAATCACCTTAGTTATTTAACATTGGATGAGTTATACTATTATAGTGTCCTAGAGTTATAATTGTTGTTTTCTTTAGCAATTTTAAGTTTATGTACAGTTTCATCATCTTTGAACTTCCATATTTCTTTCATACGAGCTAATTTTTGTTCGTGCATATTTCCCTTTATATTGTCTACATATTAGGCATCGAAATCACCTTAATTAGATTAGTACTGAATGAGTAACAGTAACAGAGCTTTAAACTTGGCCATTTGGTGCTCTTTCAAAATTCGATACTTACAAGTAATTATCGTAGTACCGGTATCGACATCGACACCGTGACCTACCATTTGGTTTGAGATTTGATACCCTTAATTTGGACATTTTAATTTTCGGTAATTTATGTTCGGTATCAATCTGGTATCACGTTCATCCTTATTTTATTTACATAACAAGGTACACATTATTGTCTATATTTCCATCATATATTTAATAATAAATATCATATGCAGCATATTGATTTATATCTTTTTATCTTATTCTATAACTAGATTTTGATATATTTATAGTTATTACTCTAGAGATCGTCCGTTTATGATTTGTTTAAATTATGGTGGTTATATTGAATATGAAAATGGGTTCATAAACGGACCATTCTACTTTGACTACTTGTATACATTATTATTAATAAAATAAAGTATGAAGAATTTAAAGATTTATGTCACAAGTACAAGTTTTTAGATCTTCTTTATAATTTTGATGTATCATAGCCCAATCCTTTAATTGTACCATTTCTTTAGTCTAATTATGATACAGATAATGACTTTGGACTTATGAACCCAGCTCATAATATAGATAAAATTGCAATAATGGTTCCTATGGTTAGGTAAAAATTACCATTTTGGTCCAAATATGTTTGAACTAAGACCAGAGGTCCAAATGTTTCATTTTCTTGCAAGTTTGATCCAATTTGGTTTGAACTTTTTTATAAAGATGATTTTTACCCTTATTATTTAATTTTCCATTTTTATTTTATTACAGTAATTAAAAAACAATTAAAAATAAAATTTAAATTAAATACCCCTTCCTGTCTTTCTCTCTCTCTTTCAGATGAAGAGGAAGCATATTCTTCAATATTTGAATGGTTCATACTGGTACTACCATATGGCAAAAAAATGAACTCATCTCAAGATAAAATAAATCATCATGGCTAGATTCAAGAACAACACACATACACACACAAAATCCAAATTTCTGGGTTTGCACTTCAACACGCACATACACTCAAGAACACAAAATTTGAATCACATACATACACACGATTATGAATCTTAAACCAATTACATCAAGTCTGAAAAATGATTTTTGAATATGGAAATAAAACATGATTTCATCGCTTGGATCATCATCTCCACCAGAAGCTTGAGATCGCAAAGAGAAAGTACTAGACTCGAGTTCATCTTCCCCTTGTTTCTTCTTTTTTTTCAACATATTCCTCAATTTCGTAGGAGACAGACCTCCTCCCCCACTTCCCTATGAAAATAAAATCAAAATCACATATATATTCAACACAAGAGATAGTTAGATGTTAGAAACAAAAAAACATGTAATTATAGGAAAAAGGTTACAGATCTGGCAAACCAAAAGAGGATGAATGGGGTCAGTTGAATGAGGTGCGAGAGAGGAAAATCAATCAAGAAGTGAAAGCCCTACCTCGACGAACACGACAAACCCCAAACGCCGCCAGAAACCGAAATCCACAACTTCCACAATCGTCTTCGCCTCTACAAACCCTACCTCGATGAACACGACAACAATCACTTTGTCTCTTGCTTCTCCAACGACATCACTGTTAGAAACCCTAGTGTTCGTTGGAATGGCGGTGACGGTTAATTTCTAAGGTTTCGGCGACTGTTTGAAACCCTATGAATTGAAGCTCATCTAAACCCACATTTCGCCTGAAAAAACGATACTAGTTTTGCGAAGTACCTCAGGAGTACTTCGAGGATAATGTATCGAACCAGAGATGAGTATTCTTCTTTGACCATTGATGACGATGACTTTACTATCAAAAGTCACACTACACTGAATTCCTTAAGCACCCAGTTGGATCACAACGAAGAACAACAACCGAGTTGGTTTCCATGATTTTGGGTCTTGGTTGAAGCAGAATTGGTGAATTGCAATAGAGATTACGAGAGAGAGAGAGAGAGAGAGAGAGAGAGAGAGAGAGAAAGAAAGAAAGAGAGAGACATATATATATATATATATATATATATATATATATATATATATAGAGAGAGAGAGAGAGAGAGAGAGAGAGAGAGATTTAATTTTTGTTTAATTTTTAATTGTTTTTTAATTTCTATAATAAAATAAAAATGAAAAATTAAATAATAAGGGGCAAAAATCATCTTTATAAAAAATTCAAACCAAATTGGACCAAACTCACAAGAAAATGAAACCTTTGGACCTCTTGTGCTAGTCCAAACCTATTTGGATCAAAGTGGTAATTTTCACTAAACCACATGATTATTCTTGCAATTTTTTCCAGAATATAACAACGATACTAGTAATGAGCCATTATGTAATGTTAAGAAAGATTTTGATGATGATGATGATGTATGTATGTAAAACTTCACTTATAAACTTTATGAATAATGTTGGAGATGTAAGAGACAATGATATAAGCGATTTGGAAGACCATATTTATATAGATGTTTCAAAGGAATCGTAAAACAACATAGATTAGAAATTCAATTTGAACGTAAGGTACAAGTAAAAAAGGTAGTAACACTTTGGTTTATCGCCCAAAATAGAGAGTTCAAAGTGTATGATAGTAAGTCTAAGTGCCTAACATATGGGTAGTAAAGTGTAGGACTCTAGGAAATGAATGAGAAAAGTCTAGTGTTGAGCACTATACACCACAGTGTGTATGCTATGTTCGTGCAACTAAGAAAAAAAATATCACAAGTGGAAGATTACATGTTGGATGGATGCATATAAGTTTTTTGGATCATGTATCAGAAATAATAACAAATATCTAGACTTTGCAACTATTGTCTCATATATCCTTCATTCAATTGAAAAGGATATTGTTTATCTAGTGAAACATATATGACTAGATATTAAAAATAGTCTTAAGTTTTGATGTTTCCTATAAGGCATGAAACGGTAGGAGAAAGTCATTTGACATATTGGAAGTAATTTCATGCAAATGTACAAGAATTTGAGTCTTATAAAAAATGTTGGGTTATTGGCAACACCACGTAAAATCAAAAGTTTGTTAAATACGTGAAAAAAAAAATTAAAAGTCAATTATGAAGCTTGCATAATTTAAAGCAAATTAAGAGAAGTCGGTAGTGTCTTGTATATGATGAAAGCCGTCCATCGGGTTTCTTGACAACAAATATCCCTCAGTATGAACAATGTATTAAGAGGAGCAAGACAGTTATCGATTAGGATGTGTATTGATCTTACATTCATGAGAACTATACAACTTTTTAGAAAATACTATGATATCACAATGAATTGCAATACACATCTACCATCAAGCACGGGACATCTCTTTGTTAAACAAAAAATGCATGCACAAAGCCACGATATAACCAATTTTGACCACAATGAAGGTGTCTACAAAATTGTTACAAAGTTACAGATAAATAACACTAAAGGAAGCACATTATCCATTACTCTCAACAAACATGAACATATGGTAAGTGACAAATGAAAAGTTTTCCTTGTTTTTATGTTGTTGTAGTTTTCAGTTATAGAATGGATAGCCCTCTTTCTATTGTAAATATTTTGTACACTATTATGATATATATATATATATATATATATATATATATATATATATATATATATATATATATATATATATATATAACAGATAACTCAAAACTTTGTGTTCATTGAGGTCTTAGATGTACAAACCAATTTTGTAACAAAATGAACACTCGTCATCCTGACTAACTTCACAGATATGAAATATGCCATCAACCTGATCATAATAAAAGAAATTGTTCAAATTCGTAACGCAGATTTAATGCGATATGAACTATGTAATCTTTTTAATTAATGTTGTAATTTAGTGTTTTGTTTGTATTGTAATTATGTGCTTAATTATATGAATTGTAATATCTTTTCTAATTAATCTTGTAATCTCATGACATTGTAATCTATTTAATATTGATATCTATTTGAAGGTTTAATGATATAACTTATTTAAAATAATATATAAACTATAATAATTTATTTTGAATAAATTATAATAATTTATTTTAAATAAATTAATCTAGGTATGATATATAATAAAGGTTAAAACTGAATCAGTCAATAACAAAAGATGTAGATAAAAAATAAGACAAAAATTGAAAGGCTACAAACTATTTTTGAAACTAACCTGTTTTTACAAATAGTTTAAAAAACAACCTACTTCTATTAATAATAATAATAATAATAATAATAATAATTCATGGTTTGGAGCACTTATAATCTATAAGAGGACTTATAATGTTTCCATGTACATATAATCTATATAGTATATATTTTTCTAAATGAATATGGAATTTCTGAATTCATAAATCAAAAATCTAAAAAATGACTGAGAGACAAGAAGTCGCTTGTTTTATTATATTAGCTATCAGAGAACATGGAGACTTAATTATAAAAGACCTAAATTAAGTAACATCATGTGTGTTTTATTTATGGGTTCAAACAGTGAACCACCAAACCATTCAGCTTCCAAAGATTCAACAGTCCTCATGAATAACCAAACAACACATAGAAATACTTAAGATCCCATAACTCAACACACATTTACGCATGCACTAGTAATTTTAGTTTTTAGGAATTAAGCCATGACTTAATTTTCTTCACTTGATTGATTCCAATCCCGAATGTTTTAGCCAACACATCATTTGGCACATCGGGATATGATCCAAACAAAGCATTTGGCACCCTTTGGATACCTGGAAACTGGCTGTTGAAGGCAGCTATGGCTACAGCACTATCATTCCCTTTGTTTATCTGGAAATGAATCAACCCTTTAGGGAGTACGAATAGTTCACCACTCTTGATTAACTTAGAGTAAAGTTTGTTTTCTGTTGTTATGAATGCGACTTCCAGTTCACCATCTATTACAAAAAATATCTCACTGGCTCGTGGGTGGAGGTGCGGTGGATTCAGGCCTCCCGGAGCAAAGTCAATACGTGATACCGCCATCCCCAAGGTATTCAGGCCGGTGATGTTTAGGACAGTGATTAGAGTCGGTGTTGCTCCAAATGTGTTGTCGGTTGATCTTGGATATGCTAACCCGGAAAAGAAGAAATCATCAGATGATGCATGTTTTTTGCATAGGAATCCATTCAGTTTTATTGCGTCGCCTGCATGTTTCATAGACGTCAACGTTACTTTGTTACAATTTCACATCCTTAAACCCTAAAGAAATTAAACATATCTAAAGATAAATACAAAGTATTAAAAATGAAATCGTTGTAGGAATTCAAATTACCATAGGTAAAATCTGCAGCACAGACATCTTGAAGCATATCAGGATCTGTCGAGACATAGGAAGCAAAGAAGATGATCATCATCGTACTAATCGCGGATAAATAATTTGCAGTAGCCATGACAAAGGTTGAATATAATTAAGGAGAGAAAATGAGAGCAATGATTTATATTGTTTTTCTTGTTTAAATTAGAAAAGTATTATATGAACATCTAAATATACAAGTATACACATATATAGGAAAATATATTTTACATTACGCTAGATCGGTTTTTTCTCAAACTTTTAATCAAATAACAACAAATTGCGTTGCTAATTGAAGTGCGAATTTTGATTTTAAAAACCTTTCTAACGATAATACTTTGTGTTATTTTTAAGAAAATTGTTATTGATTCATCAAAAATCATTTCACAATTGCCTAAATTTTTTGATATTATTTAACTTTACGTTTTTGCGAAAATAGAGCGATAGTTTCCCATCTTTTCATTAATTTATTTGATTTAGCAATACTTTTCTTTCTTAATAATCTTAATTTTTATAGTATTTCGTTGCTAAAGAAACAAGTAAGCGATGTATACACAGACGAATAGTGTTTCTTTTCTAATGGATTGACCCGTATGAATTATTTTATACATGTATATAGCCTTGAAAATCTAGATGTGATCTTCAATAAAAATATATGTTATAGCTATATTAATGATTTTAAATAAGTAATGATAAAAATATTTATTATAGCTTGTTTGCAAATTTGTTATAAGGCCGGACGGTATCATAGCGGGAAAGGGGTGAGGGAAGCTTCCCTCACTCTGGAACACCATCCCTTGGGCGAGAGAAGCAACCCGCGGGAAAGAGATGGGGGAGGGGGTGCCGCACTCTCTCTCTCTTCATGCTATTAGACAGTTTTTTTTCCCTTTTTTTTTATCTTTTTTAATATTTATAAAATTATATACCTATTAAAAAAATATAAAAATTATATCAAAATTTATGGTTTTTAATTTCCTACGAAATGAGTATAATATATGTATGAAATATATTTTATAAAAAAATAGTGAGGGGAGCTTGCCACCCATTCCTTGGGTTTTAGGTGAGGGAAAGAAAAGTTAGGGAAAGGGTGGTGTGGCCCACAAAAAGTGAGGGAAACATCCCTCTCATACCCTCCGGTCTAATACCACTCGGCCTTGTATTCATCCTAGCATATTACTGTTGGAATCAAATTAATAGAAAACAAGACAAATAATGAGATTGATATATAGATTCAGTTTGTGATCGATTCAATAAGGTTTTAAATTTCGGCCTTCCTTTGCTGATAAAATTTCATTAAGTTTGCCAATTTCAATTACTGTGAATTTCAGCGTAACAGTAATTGCATTTTGGCCTTCCATTCCTTATGTGTATTCTTCCCATTCAAGCCCAGTACTTCTTATACTTTTAAAAAGGATTAGCTAGAAAAATAGAAATTTGTTTCATGACTTACTCCAACTTAATTAATTATATGTGTACTGAATATCTATAAGGAGATAAACTCAAAAAATCTATTATATTTCAAATATACTCCTACAAACAAGTAGTGGTGAGCATTTAGACTAGAAATGTTGGACCATACCGTCTAGAACTGGTTGTAGAGAATCCGTTGGATCATGGACCGGACCTAGTGACACATACCGGTGTTGGTATCGGTTCTGATTCTTGGACTCGTTGGACCAATTCAACAATCGTTGTGTATGGTATAAGTCATTGAAGTAGTAGCGAAAAACTTTTAGCGTTAATACCTCGACTTTGCGGGGTCTATAACCCATTCAATATGAAACCAAAAGTGCTGAAATTTTAGCCTACATTGAAGTACAAACTATAAACTATATGTCGTAAAAGTCTCGTTTCAATCTAACATCAAATGAATAAGTTATGCAATTTTAAAAAGTTTCACATACTATATGTTAAAACTGAAAAATTGAAAAATTTTCAACTTTGATACCCCGACTTCAAGAGACTATAACTCATTCGATATGGAACCAAAAATGATGAAACTATAGCCTAAAATGAAGTACAAACTATAAATTGCATAATGAAAAAGATTTCATATCAATCTTCAAACGAATGAGTTATGTAATTTTCAAAATTTTAAAAATTACACATAAAAACTTACTCTTCAATTTTCGGTCCAAACCGGTCCAATACCCACAAAACCGCCAAACCCACCTGGCTAAAAAAAAGGAACCGAAACATAGCCGATCCAAGAACCTAAAGCCGAACATTCTACATAAAACCGGTACCACTCCGGTGTCGGTCCATGTCTCACCGGTCCGAATGTCCACCCTAACAAACAAGTTGTAACGTCATATAGTAATTCAAGCATCATTATTGCAACAAATTCCAACTATGGTGTTGCCGTAGGAAATTAAATTTATCAAATGAATATTGTGTTTGAAATTTAAAAATGGAAAAAATGAGAGAGAAATGAATAAACATACACATGTAGGGGAATCAACAAATGTAGGGTTTTCGGAGTTTTTATAGAAGTAGGTTGTTTTTTGAAATCATTTGTAGAATATGTTAGTTTTAGGAGACCTACCATTTATATAACTTTTTTATTCCAAAATAATTTTAAATAATTGCATTTGTTACCTTTAAATGTTATAACACTTTACCTATTTTTTGTTTATATCTTTTATTATTGAATAATTATGTTTTAACCCTTAATATATATATATATATATATATATATATATATATATATATATATATTATTTTTAGATTAGTTTATTCGAAATATACTATTATAATTTATATACTATTTTAACAACTTATATCATTAAATAGATTTAGGGCGTGTTTGGCAAAAGTAATTGTTTGCTGAAAGCAGATAGCGCGTAGCGAGTAGTTGGTAGCTGGTAACGGGAAGTTATAGCTTTTATTTTTTATATGATTGTTTGGCAAAATTAACTGAAAGCTTTTGAAATATATAAAATTACATAAAAATACAATTGTTTATATATATATATATATATATATATATATATATATATATATATATATATATATATATATATAAGGCTGATTAAGAAAATTGATTTCAAAAACTCAGTGGCGTTTTGTTAAACGCTACATGGAGTAGCTTTTAGATTTGGAGCGTTTTGTTTAAACTAAAAGTTAAATACCCGTACTGCCAAACGATGTTTTTTGTTTAAACTATAGCGTTTTGTCAAAAGTTAAAAGATAGAAGCTCCCAAACGCTTCCAAAAGCTTCGTGTCAAACACGCTCTTAACAAATACCTTCAAGTACATACCAATATTGAATATCTTATAATCTCAAGAATTTATATGATCGTCTAAAAATGATATTACAATACAAATTAAGCACAAAATTATAATATGAATTAACACTAAATCGTAACATTCGTAAGGGTGTTTTCTTTCTTTATCGTTTAGTCATTAAATGTAACAAAATATTAAGTTTGAAACGTTCGAAATTAATGAATTGTCTGAAATGGATGATATCTGTCAGCTAAATATATGTAAGGGCACTTTTTATAGGTATGGTCATATCCAAAATATATTTTTATCATTATTGTAATGTCATTGTAGATGATAACTCAATTGTAAAAGCAATCTCTTTTACAAACCTATTTGTCATTGTTTATGAAAACTCAATAAAAATAATTAAAAATGTAATGTAAAATTAATTAACCTTTTAGTATTATAACTTATGATTCTTATACTTAGTTTTGTCATCCCTTCCAGCGAAATTCTCACACGATATTTGAGCTTAGGTTCTTTCATTTTTCTTTCATTTTCATCATTCATTTATCCCATAGTGATTTATATCTCTTTTTATCTTATGATTTATTCTACATTTAGATTTGTGTGTATATATATATATATATATATATATATATATATATATATATATATATATATATATATATATATATATATATATATATATATAGGCCTAGGTTATTCTATTCAAAGTAATTATTGTGTTATTGTATTCATAACTGTGGGTCAATCAATTTTACTTATTTTAAGAAAGTGATTAATATATATTATTGAATTAAAATAGATTTAATAAAGGAAAATTGCATATTTTAAGAGATCATAGATTCTATTAATTTTAAAAATCCGATTTTACAAATTATAACTATTTTAATTCGGACATTCTGACAGAATATGTCTATTTATTTAATTATTTACTCAAAAATAAAAATATTCTTGAACCATAAATTCTTGAACTTCTTGTAGAATAACAAATTCTTGAACAATCAATTGAAGAATAAAAACAAAAAATACATTATTTCTTATAGAATACGGTTAACAAATTCTTGGCCCACATTTATGAATACGATAACACAATACTTAGTTTAAACAAATGAACCTAGCTCTCTCTCTCTCTATATATGTATATATATATATATATATATATATATATATATATATATATATATATATATATATATATATATATATATATATATATATATATATATATATATCGACTCAAGATCGTCCGTTTATGATTAGATTTTACTGAGGTGATAATACTGAATATGAGAATGGTTTCATAAAGGGTGACTATACAACTTTGACTACTTCAATATACTGTTAGGCATAAAATTATATATAAATAATTTATAGATTTACGTTATGCACATATTGGAGTTGAAAAAACATCATTTAAGTTGAATATCGCATTATGTTATTAATTTGGTTAGCAATTTAATATTGCACATGACATAAGTGATTCAAGTCTAGATGAGGATGAGAATTTTGAAAATTATTGGGATTAAGGATTTATTGAAGTTGGAAATTTTCCCATGAACAAATAATGTCATCTACAAGTACTAGTTTTGTAGATCTTCTTCGTAGATTTGATATATTAAAGCCTAATCCTTTAAATGAAACATTTCTTTGCTTGATTATGATACATTTGAGGGAGACAATAGCTTTGGATTTGATTGATCCAACTCACAATCACTACAAGAAAAAGTTGAAATAACTACGGAAATTTTCTACGAAAGTAAAATCCGTAGTTATTCTGCTACGGATTATGCTACGGAATGGCTTGTCGTATCTATTTTGCTTTGGAACATGCTACAGAATTACATTCTGTGGGTAATATTTGAATAACTACGGAATTTTACTACAGAATTAAAAACCATAGCTATTCTACTATGGAATATACTACAAACTAGTTAGACGTAGGTATATTTGCTACGGAATTAACTACAAAATTGCATTCTATAGCTAATATTTGAATAACTATAGAATTTTGCTACGCAATCAGAGTCCGTAGTTATCATGCTACGAAATTTGCTACAGAATTATAAGGCGTAGGTATTTTGCTACAACTGTTGCTACAGATTAAAGTTTGTAGTTACTTTGCTACATAAATTGTTATGGAATCAAAATCTGTAGCTATTTTGCTACAAAATTTGCTACCGCATCTAAGTCCGTAGCTAGCTTGCTACGACATTTGTTACGGACTCAAAATCCGTAGCTATGTCGCTACAGAATTTGCTACAAGATCATAGGTCATAGCTATTATACTATAATATAAAAACCATAAATATTATACAATAGAATTTTCCAATATGTAATTTTAAGTCACCATGGCTTATTTTTATAGAAAATGTATTGAAATGGAAATGAACCTATTGTTGGATTAGTGTCTAAGTCCATAACTATTTTGGTATGTACTTGACCCGATTATGAGCATGGTCCTTTTGGGTTGCCTTCACCATAGCAATATGTAGGATGAATTAAGGAGAGAAAGGTTTAATTATGATTTATTAATATATTATAAGAATAATATATTAAAGGAGAAATCATAATGTTTAATTGATATTAGTCAATAATTAATTGAGAATTAATTTTGTGGCTAAAAGAGATTAATTAAACTTAGGGGACTGGATTTGTAATTATAAGATAATTACAATTGGGCTATGGATCACCTAATAATATATAGGTTGGACGAATTCTATGGGAAGCCCATTAGAAATCGTCCAAAGGATATGTTAAAGGAGTCCATAGGCTGCTTAGGGCCTAAGCAGCCAGATTAGGGTTTCCTAGTTGTAAACCCTAATAGCCTACATGTATATGAAGGACCCTTAAGCCCCAAAAACGTGGTGAACACTTCCTTTAGGGTTTCCAACCGTTTTTGGTGCCTCCTCTCTCCTCCCTCTTCATCCAAGTTGCTTAGTGGTGTTTGTGACTCCATTAGAGGTGCAACACTTGAGGCACTAAGCTTTCTGAAGCTAAGGATTGATTGTTATTGCTATATAACAATCAAAGGTAAGATCTAAACCCTAATTTCAGTTATAGTTTATTAGATCTGGGGTTTATGGCTTTGGATATTCAATTGCATGTTCATTAGACAAACTAGATCCAAAGCTATTAGGGTTTGCATGTACACCATAGGATTGATGTATTGCCTGAAACTCATCACCTATAATGCTCTATTTTTTTATGATAAGTGATTCAGGAATCGAGTGTTAATTAAATTAATAATTATATAATTAAGGAGAATAGTTTTAAGGAATTTTATCGGTGATAAAAACGAATAAAAAGATCCGATAAATATTAAGTGGCTAAATAATAAATAAAGAAAAAATAATAATACTAATAATGATAATAATAATAATAATAATAATAATAATAATAATAATAATAATAATAGTTAAGATGAAATAACATCCATGAATCAATAATGGAAGATAATGAAGAATTAGGGGCTAAAAGTGTCACACTTGAAAACCTTCTGTGAAAATAAATTTGGTTTGAGGGTATTTTCCGTCATTATGGGAAAAATCAAGGTCTAAATTAAAAAATCGAGGTTTTTCTTCGTTATACTCGACTGGATAAATTAGGGAAGATCGGGATTGGATTTTTGGCAGCCCACGATTTCAAGAAACACGTTTATAAGCCCTAATCTAACCCTAATCGATCCAGGACCAAATTATGTGTGTATTTTCATTTGTCGGTCGAGAAAAGGGTCAACATGAAGGACAGTTGCGATCGGAAGGAGGGTACTATCGGACTTGGTGTTACCGGAGGTGCTACTTGTAGGGAAAAGGGTGTCGGGAGGAGTGTTCCAGTCTCATTCTAGCTATTGGGTAATTCTTCATCTCTTTTTCTCATCTCTTTTTCTTCTTTCCACCGTGAAACCACCAAGGACCGCCACTGGCAGCCTCCTACCGCCAGTGTGAGTCAGCTCCTGCCACCACAGGCCACCATGGTTGGTGGTTGTGGTACTTTGGTCAAGGGAAGTCCTAGGCTAAGACATGAAATGAAGCTTTATACATTTTTATTATTATTTTGTTAAGCCCTAACTTTAAACTCCATTAAGTTATGCATTAAGGCTTTTGAGTAAAGTTGTTTTGCATGTTTAGGATTTCTAGTTGAGTTTGACTATTAGATTAATTTGATTGGTGTAACGCCCCGGTTCATGGTACGTGAATTTATTATACTTTATTTATTATTTCTGGTATATTTAACTATATTAAAAAAATAATAATAGGGTGGGGTAATTAGGGCTAATTATGGACCCATTGTGCAATGGAATTGTTTTTGGGGTTAGAGGAGCCGTTATGTCAAACTTGAAGGGCCAAATGCTATGTTTTTGAAGCCTTGGACCCCCCTTGATCGGACACCAACTTAGGACAGCCCATAATCACGTCCAAAAGGCCTATTAAGCCTCAAAATTTCGGCCTAACCCTATGAAGTTAAGGGGGTGTCGTTTTTCTTTGTGTAGCCGTGAGTGAGAAGGGAGAAAAGAAAGAACGGGAGTGGAGAAGAAGGGAGCATCGAAAGTGAAGGTTGGAAGGAGGCTACGACATCTTCATCAAGGGAGAAACATTCATCATTCTCAAGTAAGTCATGCAATCTTATTCTCCTTCTTTCTCTTCTACCTTTAAACGAAATCTTCACCACCGCCAAGGTGGTGGCAGTCACCGCCAGCCACCACTGCCACTATGGCAGTGGGTAGTGATGCTCCAAGGTGTTTTAAGGGCTAAGTGGTGACATGGGTTGTTTTGGTCCCAAACCTTAAACCCTAGTTGGTATTCTTCCCATGAGGGCATTATACTTATTTTGATGTTTTATGCAAGAAATCTCAAGAAAAGGGGTTGAGATTTTCATTGAATTCTATATCAATGAAGTAATCTACTATTATGAACTCATTTTACTGATTATAAGCCTCATTGGATAGGTCTTAATGGGTTAAGAGGTCAAATTAACCCTAAAAAGACAAAGCTGTGCTTTCAGGATTTTACCCTAATGTGTCCATATCTTTGAGAGATGATATCTCGATCATGCGAAAACATTTTTAGTCGAAACCAAAAGCCAGAGTTTCATTTTTTAGTCCTATACATTTCATTAGTTTTGACCAAAGTCCAGAAATGCCCCTAACTAGGGTGAAATCGACCATGTACCCAGACTGGTCCGTAATGAACTGTTTTGCGATGCAGTTTTGTAAAAATCATCAAAAATTGTAGAAAAATCATACAGAGGTGTGAAAATACTACTTTTAAAGCTAATGACCTGTACTTAATTCATATAAAACAGTTTTGAGGCGTTTTAGGGGGTAAAACAGGTCCCGAACAATACTATAATTTCTATGTATAAATCTGAAAAAAAAAATAACACTCAAGCCATTATACTTTTGAGATATCAAAGTACCATAACTTAACTCTTTTTGGTCATTATTAGGAAGTTGAAGGTTAACCTGGTGTGAAGGGGTGTTTGTATTATTTGAAGGGTGTTTGACTACTTGAGGTGAGTTCCTGACTTCATAACCTTAGAGTATTATATGCCTACTGTTAGGTCGGGTGAGACTAGGAACTATATGGTTGATAGTTAAAGTAATACTTGTTGCATTAGTTATCTTTGATGTACTTATTTGTTATGTGGAATGTATATGCATGATATGTTTGGGCTCGACGGCTGAATACTGAGTCGATATGTTGGGGCTCGACGGCTGAATACCGAGCCGACTGACAGAAGGCCATTGTGCCAAGTCAGGGGGACCGAAGGCGAAAACGCCAAGTCCGTGGACTCGACGGCTGAATACCGAGTCTTTATTTGGGTGTTGTTTGGGATTTGTTCCCAAATAGACACGGGATATATGATATTAATGTTTATATGTTATATGGATGTTTGCATATTTTGTTGGTGGCATGATACGTAGGAGTAGGGTGTAATATTTCTAATGTTATGTTGTGTTGGAAGTCACTAAGCTTTGTGCTTACCCTTTTATTCTATAAATGATTATCACAGGTACATCGGGTACCAACAAGGGTAAGGGTTCGACTTAACTGTACACTGACGCGGTTGAAGATTGGGTCCTTGTCATAAATGTTATTACGGATTTTAAGGCTTTTATTATTCTATTATAACCGAGTTACAAACAAATGGGTTTATCTAAAGTATGTTTGGAATTACTAAATTGGGGATTTGAATTTTATAAATTGGTTAAGTTATAATATGGATGGATGTTTTTTTTTACAAAATAAATGTTTCGAAAAGTTTAACTTTATTGGAAAATTTTGGGATATTATAATTGGTGTTTTGGACAAAGTGAAATTTTATTTGATGATAAACTATGTACTTATTAAGAGTTTATGTAATTTCTTTTACTGTTTAATGCAATTTTATAATGTTGATTTTGTTATTAATTTGCTTTGGAAAAAGTCTAGTCATTTTTGTATTTATTTTAATTAATTCTGTCACATTTTTGTAGTTGAATTGTTATGGATGTTGCTATGAAACATATTCCATCACATTTTTTCTTCAACAGAAGTAGGTTGTGGTAAATTTACTACAACGTATTTGATACCCCTAGTAAATTCACTATAGAATGTTTGCTACAATATTACCCATAGTTGATTTGCTACGAAAATTAGCTACGGGGCTAGTTTGTAGTTAATTTGTAACAAAATTAGGTCATAGTAAATTTACTACGGAGTACTAGCTACGCCATTACCCATAGTGGATATGCTACAGAAACTAGTTACGAATTTAGTTTGTAGTTAATTTGCGACAGATTTACTACGGATCGGAGCGTAGTTAATTCACTACGGACATGCTACGGAAATAAATTGTAGTTAATTTGCTACGTTGTTGCTACGGATGTAGTCCATAGCAAGTTTTCTACGAAATAAGTCTGTTGTAAATTCCGTTGCGAAGGTGCTACGGATTCTGTAACGAACCTTTACTAACGAAGAATTTGCCTACAGAATGGATTCGTAGCAAATTCCGTCGCTAATTGATTTTAACTACGGAATATCATGTTTTAACTACGGAATTTTTCCGTCGTTATTTCGACTTTTTCTTGTAGTGAATATAGTAAAGATATTAGTAATGAGCATTATGTAATGTTGGGAAATATTATGATGTGTAAAACTCTTGTTGTGAACTTTATAAAACTTTATAAATGATTTTGAATATGTAGCAAAGATGACCTAGCCAATTTGGAAGACCAAACTTTTATATATATATATATATATATATATATATATATATATATATATATATATATATGTTTAGAAAGAATCAGAAAACAATATAAAAAATAGGGTTTAGGTCATTTTTGGTCACTTAACTTTTGGTTTCGTGCTCATTTAGTCACTTAACTCTTTTTAAGTTTTAAAAGGTCATCAAACTTTTGGCTTTGTGCTCATTTAGTCACTTAACTTTTGTTTTGGTCACATTTAGTCACCAAACTTTTAAAATTGTGCTTATTTAGTCACTAAACTTTTAAATTTTTTTAAAAGTTTAGTGACTAAATGAGCACAATTTTAAAAGTTAGGTGACTAAATGAGCACAAATCTAAAAGTTAGGTGGCTAAATATGACCAAATCAAAAGTTAAGTGACTAAATGAGCACAAGGTCAAAAGTTTGATGACCTTTTAAAACTTAAAAATAGTTAAGTGACCAAATGAGCAAAAAACCAAAAGTTAAGTGACCAAAAATGACATAAACCCTAAAAAATAATATAAGGTTGGAATGTAAATTGAAAGTAAGCTACGTACAAGTAAAAAAGATAGTACACTTTGATCTACCGCCAAAAATAGAAAATTCAAATTGTATGATTATAAGTCTAACTTATGGTTAGCAAAGTGTAAGATTCTACGAAATGAAGCAGAACAGTGTTTTGCATATATATATATATATATATATATATATATATATATACACACACACACACACATACGCACACACCTAAACAAACGAACGTAAACAACCAAACATAAACGAACGTTCACGAACGTAAATAAACAAACAACGCTAATGTTCGTGTTCCTTTGTTTAACTAAATGAACAAACAATCTTGTTCATATTCGTTCATTTACTAAATAAACTTAACATAAATGAACTTCTAGTTGAACGTATCACAAACAATTCGTTGAATGTTAAATTCTTTTAGAGCCCTAAGTGTACCTAATCGTGAAAAAGTATAGTTATGGTAAGACCGGTGTCGAACACAAGGAGAACGGGTAAGACTGGATCAGATAATTCAAATACTAATTAAAGTAATAACAGTAAAGTAAAAGGGGGAATTTGTTTACACTTAATTAAACTAGAAAAAAAAACAACCAAAACTAGAGATTAAATTTAGAGACAGAGACATAATGATGTTTTCACATAAATTCGATTTCGCCTTCATTTTAGTGAAATTAATATTAGTTATTATTTACTGATTTCTAATGTAATTAGTTATCTTGGTCCAATTAACTAACTTATATAATTATTAAAACAATTAACACAATGATAAATTAATTATTTAAACAACTATAATTAAGTTCGTATAAAGAGACTTGATTGGGTCAAATGATCGGAATGGTTCATCTCTAGTCCCAGTTGTCAATGGAAATTAACGATTGTGACTCAAGCCAACAAAGTCAGATTAGTCTTCTAAAATATATTAACTAAGTAACAAGAAATCAACAAAAACATATATGGATTTTCAATCAAACAATCATAACTTAAATAAAACTAAATATTCAATAATGGAATCACATCAAGTCATTCGGTTACATCTACTCTAGTAAAAACATAAGGGTTTTACCCTATAATCAGTTGGTAAAAACAGAAAAACATCAAATGAGAATAGCTAAACATGCTTATCAAGCAATCCGATATGAAGTTCTAATGTTCCTAGATTTCGATTCTTTAAATCTTCGCTCCAAATTGCTTCTTCAACCTAGAAATCGACCCAAAAGTGTTTTTGGACATTGAAAATGACTTCTAATTCCTTAGTCAAGGATTCCCAAGGTTGTGCACTGCAATTAGGTTAAAAAGATCGAATCTTTATAGACTTTATGAAAATGTGTCGATAAAGGTGTAAAGTCACATCGCTAGATAAAGATTATGTATTGTACTCAATATGACATCCCCATTTTTACAGTCATTTTAAAATTTTTTATTTATGTTATTTAAAACATATTTTATTTATAAGTGTGGAATTTGGTCCCGTAAAAGTATTTCCGAAGAAATATTTTTTTTCGTTAATTTACAAAAGTTTGGGATGTCATAACCGATACAAAACAAAAGCATAAACAGGCATTACAACATCTTAGACTATCAGCTTACATCTCCTTGAATCTCTCACCATTCATGTACATTTATATTGCTACCTGTGATACAAAGAAGTTGAGTGGGTCGGGTTGGGAAACCTGGTGATTACATAGGGTTTTCAACCTATAATAATGTAGTTAATATGTTTAATTATCAAACAATGAACCCGATTACCCATCCTCATTTTCTTCTTTATTCTTCCCTAAGGATCTATCCTAAGGGTCATCATAGTTATCGTTGTTGGCAGTATTTTTGTTGGGATTTCTTCGCAATACATGTCAGTAGGTTTTCTTTCTATTTTCCTTCATAAGGATTTGTCTTAAGGATCATCTTAATCATCATTGTTGACAGTACTGTTACAGTAATTTCTCTGCAATACATGTCAGTAGGTCTTATCTTATGATTCATCATTATCATCATTGCTGACAGTACTGTTACAGGGATTTCTCTGCAATACATTTTAGTAGGTTAGAGTGCATCAAATAGGCACGAAGTCCATCGTTGCATGCATTCCATGGGACTGTCATCAATTGGTCTGGTGGTTGTCACATGTACTCTGCTACGTGACTACATCGTTGGTACACTAGCATCATTCATACTTTGTTATTACACTGGTACCATTTCTAAATTTGTGCCATCCTATCATTGCCAACATCTTTCATCATACTATGACATCTTATCTTTCATCATACTATGGCATCTATTACTACCCTTCGTTACCCAATGTATTAAATTTATAAAATACATATATGTTATATATCAAATAATATTTCATCTAACACAGAAAATCTTTGCACATAAGCAAATATAGCATTTAATTATCTAAATACTTCATATTTGTGTGTAAAATTAAAGTAACTATACACTCACTTGATAAAATTGGATGTCTCGGAATTCGAGAAGAACTTCGCCTTGGTACTTGATCTTTTCTTCTGATGTGACCAAGGTTCACATTACTAAGTCTTAGTCTTATACTCTTGGTGACTAATGATGGTCTAGATTCCTTACTAATCACAATGTCTACATCAATATCTATCAAGTAAGGAACAACCGGGTAGGATAATATCGAAGATAGAGTATAGTGTTTGGAAATACCGTTTTAAACAGCTCACTAAATCCAAACTAGACATCATCCCCGTAAGTAGATCAATCAGTATAATGATTTAGAATCAGTGATAAATCTTAATTATAGGTTCATAATAACGACTATGACTATAATTAAAAGTTACACTTGAATAAAATAAGTGTTGCTTAACTTACAGAGCTTTTAGCGAAAACTGGGAATTATGCGGGTAGAATCTTGATCCGAAGGGTTCCATTCACTGGCAAGCTGACACTGCATTGCTTCTCTAAAACTTAATTCTAAAGAAGATTTCTGACCAAAATGGAGAGAAAATCGAGAGAGAAAGCTGGAAGGTGTGGGAAATCGAATGAGGCTTGAATCCAACTTATAGGGCATTTTTTGCTTGTGTGTCGCGCACTTGGCCGGGGCAGGTGACGTGGCTTGCTCTAGGTGGTGACACGTGACAATTATTGGGTAGAGTGTCGGTGCGCGCTTTGTGCCCTACTGACGCGCGTGAACGCACGCGAGGATTTTCAGTTTCTTCAAAAATTCAGGTTTTCTTCATATGAGCTTTGTTTTCGACGTTCGTTATATCCCCGCGTAACTATCGACAAGATCTACAACTTTCATTTAGACTCGTCAGCTAATTCTCACTTTATTTTTAAATGTACATTTTTTAACATGCTTAGACTGTTAAAGTCTGTATAAAAATCATAATTATCTCGTATGATATCCGTTCTCGACTGTCTTTATATCGAAGGATAGGTATAGATGAGATTTCCAACTCTCGTTTAGATTGTTTTTCCTAACAATCGACTGATTTCAATTTCGGTTTCTGAGTCGTATACGGTTGCGCTGAAACTTCGAAAAATCATAACTTTATCTCACAAAGTTAGATTTGGACATTCTCTATATGCAAGCTCTCGGCTTTATGACTACTATGAATTTTGTTTAGATCACTTAGGCTAAAAAGAAATTTATCAAAATTTCACTTTTTACGATACGCAAAGTTGTGTCAGATTAATCGTGAAACTTCGAAGAAACATAACTTCTTCATATGAAGTCGGATTTCAGTGTTCTTTATATGTACGGAATCCTTGTCACATATAATATAACTTTGGTTAAGATTATTTATCCTAAATAATTTTATATCAAAAAGTAATTTTTAATGCTTATTATATCTTAATTGACTAACCCGAATCTACGGGTGTTATAATTATCTCCCCCTTAAGATGATTACGTTTCGGAATCATCAACAAAACAGGTCTTGTATAATGACTTTGCACATTACCTTTCCATCATTGTTAATAACCGTAACTCTTATGTCTTTTTAAATAAGTTTCGAACTCTTGGACTTCTTGACTGTTGTTGGTGCTCAATCTTGCACCTGCTCTTCATTTTAAATTTGATTTTCACCGGAGACTCCTGCTCCTTCTAGAACCTAAGATAAGGTCTTTACTTTGACTACCGTAAGAGACTGATGGGTCATACTCTAATGACCTTTCATCGTATGAGGCTATGGTTAGACTCACGTCTCTTTGAGTCAGACTTCAATATGGACGATACATTTCTTCATGTTCTAATGTGATAAAATCACATTCTAGCATGTAGCACGTCTAGCTACAGACTGGTTAATTTTAACAGCGATCTTGATACTTCTATTGATCGCTTCGATTATCTTTTCCTTCAATCTAAAGTCGGACGCTACATCAAACTTACTTCGTAGATTAATCGGACTCGATCCGATATGACCACTAGGTTCGGAATAATATTTATCTTCATAGTCATTACCGAAACAAAGGTAATGATGGAAATGAACAAAATAGTTTAACTACTTAGAGACTTATCAACTCAAATCAACTCCGATTCTTCCCTTTTGCTTGAAGCCACAATCTTTCCTATAATTATCCCATTCAAATCATTTTAAATATCAAATAAGCTCATAAGTATTAAGATAATTGTCCAAAATATATGACAAGTTATGGAAACATCAACCTTTTTCTTACCATCATCTTATTCGTTTGTTGGTCATCATCTAAGAAAACTAAACACACACATACACACACACACACACACACATATATATATATATATATATATATATATATATATATATATATATATATATATATACACACACAATGAGATTAACTTGATCTAGAAAAACAAAAACAAAAATAGAGCTTAAAGGTAAATGATTCCATGTGTGTGTTTGTGTCTTTTGCTTCCACCCCTCTCTCCTTGATGGAAAACATCACCAAAAAAAGCCAATACCACACATATATTAGACTCGATCCACTCAAAAAATACAACACCTTGTAAAAATCATCAATGTCTACCCTATTCATTAGAATAATTGATTTTAGGTTGTCGATTAGTCCATCGTTAGTTACAATTTAATTCGACTAAGGTTGAGACGATTGTGGTTAAGATCTAGAAGAAAATCCCAAGTATAATACGTTGGATGATTGTGATTTTGGTGGGGTGGTTACTAAGGCGTTTGGTGGTGGGCATGAGGTGGCGTTCGTAGATGCGGATGATGATTATGATTGTTAGGCCAATAGTTGGAAGTGTATGATTCCAATGACCTCACCAATATCATCTCGCCTCCCACCTACTCTTCTTCATCATCTTCACCATTGGTCAAACAACCAAAATACTTTAAAGTCCCAACACTTCCACTCCTAAATTTAATGTTATGGTTTTTATTTCTAAAATGATATAAAATGTTTGTTTTAGAAAAAATGCAAATGTTGGTGGCATTAAAAGGCACTACACCTAAAAGCAAAACGATATACATGCACGGTACACTGAGAGGTGGTGACATGTCATCATGGTGGTGCGTTGAACACTAGACCAACCAGTGTGCAGTGGTGTGGTAACCCTCCCTGCGACAACTATTTCTCCCACACCTCCTTTCTTCTCTTTTCCTCTCCGACCGAAATAAAGGATTAGTTTAGATTTGTTTTTTACTTTTAAATTTAACATTATAAATACTACATTTTTTACTCCTCATTTCACACAATTTTCTTCCATTTTCTACTATTATTCTAACCTCATACTAAAATGAATCCAAACAATCCTTCCAATAATCTCACCCCAAGATCCGGTCGCAACAAATCATGTGGAAGTGCTTCAATGATATTGATTCCAAATGTTTTACTTTCAAACCGTCAATTTACCAACCATATATAAATGCTTCTATTTTTTCAACCACACCCCAATCCCAACCCCAACAATTTACCTCTCAAAATACACCACATTATTACTTTATGCAGCCCATTATTCCAACCTTATTTCATAATTTTTCCAGTCTTTCGAAATACGTTCAAGGAATCTAACCCTAAGTTGGAAATCAGGTTTAATCGGGAAACACAACCAAACTCACCCATTCCTTAACACTCTGGCCTAAAGGAAAAGGAAAGGAAAAAGTGATGGCTAAAAAAGAAAAGGCGGCCCTCAACGATAGACACGAGAATAATAGAATAGAAAGTATTACCAAGCGGTTTCACAACGAAATGGGTCGTGATGAGCACCGTACAAACACCAACGTAGGAACAAGTTTCCTGAAATGAACAAGACAGTTACAAAGTTTAACGGGACTACAACAACTTGATGAGTCAACGAAAAAAAAGGAAAGCAATACAAACATTTTTGAGATGGCGTTTGAAATATTTAAAATCGACAATAAAGGAAGTTCATTCAAATTTGTTGAAGTTTTGAAGTTTTTATCTAGTTCTAAAAAATGAAGACTTTTACGGATAAGAAGAAGAGGTGGTTCGAAAAAAAACCAAAAACTCTTAAACGAGATACACAACTACATCGGATATTCATTTTGGGTTTGACTTGACCAAGATGACGAGTTTGAACTCAAACAGATAGTTCAATTTATTGACAGAGATAAGGCAAAAAAATAAAATAGAGAGTTAGGTAATGACGTCGGGAACATGGCGAATAGCTTTGAATTATATAATTTGAATTTTGAAACTCATTCGCAATTCGAAACAAAAAAAATGAACAAGAAAAAACGTGAGAAGAAAATCAAATAGTGTGAGAAAATAAGCACAAATTATACGAACAAAAAACAACGTGATATGAAATTTCAATCACAAAGCGTCGACTATCTGAATTCACCATGGTTTTATGGCAAAAGATGAAATTAATTGTAAAAAAAAAATCAATTATTAGATTTATTTTATATTTTATTTATTTAATTGTCGTTTTTTACTAAAGATGTTTTGATTATTGAATTAGTAAAATATTACACCTTTATAATATTAGATATTCATAAAATTATTATATTATAATTTTATATTTAATTAAAAAAATAAAAAGATGAGAATTAACCATTTTTCATAAGTGAGACACAAAGGAGACTAATAGAAAAATAAAATAGAAAAATAATCGTGACAAGCAAAAAGTGAGTAGTGAGAGGATACATCCACTACCCTAGTAGGCATCAAATGACAAATATTAGAGCATACTACTTAATGTCTATGTGACAACAAATGTTGGAGACAATTTGAGTTATTGGGTTTCGCTTCGCTTTCTTCTTGGCTTGGATTGCTACTCTCCCCATTGGAGTCATTCAAGCAACCACAAGCCAGCAACCTGAATATGACATCATCGCACATTTCATAATCGAAAGAGGGGGTTCTCACCAGAGGTAACTCAAACCCCTCAAAAATTTATTTCCGCCACCATTGTCTCCGGTACTTAAACACAAAGTAGTTAAAGATCATCCCTGTCACAAGCAAGCTTGCAATGTTTGTAGGAGTTGCAGATGACATTCCAGCAAAACCATAGGAGATAATAGAGTCGTTGATCAATGGAATCCACTTCTTCTCGGGAAAATCTTGATCAAACCCCAAAAGGGAACAGGCAAAGAAACGGATAAGTCCATGGGGGCTGATCAGTCCACATATCACTGAAGCATCAAAAGTAAACCCTAAACCCAGATTCTATGTATCTTCCTTTCAAAGTAATCTTATCCCCAGAGGGCAAAAGTGAGAAATTATATTCGAGAATCATCATTTCGTGTGTGAATTAGAATTGGAGAAAAGCATGATACACAAAAATCATCATTTGCTTCATTCATTCTAGTTTTGACGAAACGACTTTCACATGACTGAGATTGGAAAAAAAAACATTTTACATTTTATAAAAAAGCTTTGAAAATATGCCTTCATAATATTCATTGAATCAAGTAGAAGCATATCTCAATAACATGAACCCAAAAGCCCTGATTACTTTCTACAATCAAAAAAATCCGAAACTGAATTTTTAAAACAAATCTAAGCCCTCTCGCCTCTAATCCTCCTAGCCAATTGCATATCCTTAGGCATAATTGTAACCCTCTTAGCATGAATCGCACACAAATTAGTATCTTCAAACAAACCCACCAAATAAGCCTCCGACGCTTCTTGAAGCGCAGCAACAGCACTGCTCTGGAACCTCAAATCCGTCTTGAAATCTTGAGCGATCTCTCTCACAAGCCTCTGAAATGGAAGCTTGCGGATCAAAAGCTCGGTGCTTTTCTGGTACTTACGGATCTCTCTTAGTGCAACAGTTCCTGGCCTGAATCTGTGTGGCTTCTTCACTCCTCCTGTCGCCGGAGCTGATTTCCTAGCCGCCTTTGTCGCCAACTGCTTCCTTGGTGCTTTTCCACCGGTTGATTTGCGAGCAGTTTGCTTGGTTCTCGCCATTTTTTGAGAATTCGGAAAGTAAAGTGAGCTTGTTGTGTTTGGTTAGTAGATTCGATCGAGTGTTGTGGGAAAAGGGGGAGGGAGATTTTCTATTTATTAGGGTTTACAGTGACGGAGGTTGTGCGATATTTGAAACTTTGGGGGAGAATAGCGCGAACAATCCTAGACCGTTGGTTGTTCGAATAAGAAATGGACGGCTTAGATTATATGTTAGCAGAGAATGCGGATCGCGATCCTTGTGCCTCTTCCGTGATGGTGATTTCCTTTGTTAATAAGGGAAAACTATAATAAAGTTCCTACATATTCGCCTCATAATCGATTTAGCCCTTATATTTTTTTTTTATTCAATTAAGTCCCAAATACCGGTAATCATATTCAATTTAACCCTTTAACCCGGTCAACAGGTCATCCAACTTTCAAAAATTATATTTTCGGCCTAGATTTCAAAATTTATTACAAATTTGGTCCAAAATTTATATTTTTGGCCTAGATTTTAAATTTTTTTTACAAATTTGGTCCAAAATTTACCCTTTTTGCCCAAATTTTAGAATTTTATTATGAATTCATCCTAACTTTAGTTTTTTTTACAACTTTTTTTCTCAAAAGTTTGTTTCTAATATGTTTTTTCTTTAAAACTCATATTTATACAAAAAAAACATATTTTCACATAAAAATCTTATTTTTTCTATATAAAAACTTTTTTTTATAAACTTTTTTGTATATGAAATATCTAATTATAAAAATAGGTTTGGATTATTTGTGTGATTTCTCTTAAAAAATCAATTAAGAAATTAAAAGTAACCCTAAATTATACTATTAAATTATAGTTTGTCAAAAACTAGTTACACTAGTTACCCTAAATTAAAAGTAACCCTAAATTATACTATTAATATAGAGATTTTAATATGTGTTCTATTTAGTGTGTATTCTTTTTTCTATGAGATTTTAATATAGTTGTTTATATGTATTTTTCAATCTGTTGCATCTTCGTAAATTAAATCATACCTTCGATTACATATATATATATATATATATATATATATATATATATATATATATATATATATATATATATATATATATATGACAAAAGGTATGTAAAGTTGTTCTAATCTCATATATGACAATCCATATTGATTTCAGCAGGAGTTGCATTATCAACGTTTGTAATACTTTTTTACATTTGTTAAATGCCCTTTTCTGCCAAAAACCTCCTTATCGACAAATGACAATTGCTCCATTCTAGATAGTTATTTTTTGTTATTACAACAAACAAAATTGACACATGAATCCGATTTTACAAAGAAGTTTAAATAAAGAAATCCAAAGTGATGATGAACTATATGTATAAACATGTATTCAGCGAGAAACAAAAAATATGAAGTTTTCAATATGTAGCATCTTCTATTATTTAAACTTTTCCTATAAATGTGATTAAAGAACAAATAAATAATATTAAAATGAGTGTAACTAGTTTTTGACAAACTATAATTTAATAGTATAATTTAGGGTTACTTTTAATTTCTTAATTGATTTTTGGAGAGAAATCACACAAATAATCCAAACCTATTTTTATAATTAGATATTTCATATACAAAAAAGTTTTTATATAGAAAAAATAAGATTTTTATGTGAAAATATGTTTTTTTTTTGTATAAATATGAGTTTTAAAGAAAAAACATATTAGAAACAAACTTTTGAGAAAAAAAAGTTGTAAAAAAAACTAAAGTTATGATGAATTCATAATAAAATTCTAAAATTTGGGCAAAAAGGGTAAATTTTTGACCAAATTTGTAAAAAAAATTAAAATATGGGCCAAAAATGTAAATTTTGGACCAAATTTGTAATAAATTTTGAAATCTGGGCCGAAAATGTAATTTTTGAAAGTTGGATGACCTGTTGACCGGGTCAAATGGTTAAATTGAATATGATTACCGGTATTTGGGACTTAATTGAATTTAAAAAAATATATAAGGGCTAAATCGATTATGAGGCCAATATGTAGGGACTTTATTGTAGTTTTCCCACTAAATAATCACCATAATAAAGGAAATGGAGTATATTTTTTATTCGAACTAAATAATAATGGAGTATATTATGGTGATTTCCTTTTTGGGAAAATGATTTAGGAGGTAACTACCTTTTATCCGTGTTCACATATTGGCAACTTCTTTTTTTTTTGTATAAGAAAACAACTAACTTGTTTTAACTGTTTAAATTACACCAATATTACCGGCTAATACCTATTTTACCCGGTAACTCAAAGGGAAAATGACTTAGGAGGGTAACTACCTCTTATCCGTGTTCACATATTGACAACTTCTTTTTTTTGTACATAAGAAAACAAGTAACTTGTTTTAACTGTGTAACATCCCAAAAATAATGACCAAAAATTTCGTTTTTAATTTAATACTAAAACCATAATTATCAACCCATTAATTTAATACTCCGGCATCGGGCCCCGCCCGGCATCGGGCCCCGCCTGGCATCGAGCCCCGCTCGGTATACATATCCGTCTCTCTTAGACCCCGCCTGTCTCCGGGGCCCGCCCGCTAAACACATACAATCATATAACATGCTAACACATAAAGAAACATACTCTACTGTATCCCTGTCCTAAGAAACATACTCTACTAATAATGAGATACGGAACCCCGGGCACCCGTCTGGCATCGGACCTTGGTCACCCGTCCGGCATACAAGTATCACACTGACAACAAGTATAATCTAACATGCAAACATTCCTCGGGCACCCGACCGGTATCGGACCTTGGTCCGAAATAACATACTAGCATACAATGCCTAGGGCTAACCCTCGGGTCTTCCTACTCATAGACTACATGGGCTGGCATTGTGGCCTTAGACTCATTCATACAGTGAGGGGACTCACCTTGCACTACTGAAGCCCTGGCTGAAACTCTGCTGGCGGCTAACTGGCAATTCCCCGAACTGCTACTCCAACACTTAGACCAGAATACCCTCCAAAAGTCAAACTAAGTCAACCCTGATCAAAGTCAAGGTCAACGGTCAATGGTCAAAGTCAACACCCGGATTTAAATAGGGTACCAAGACCCGGATAAGATGCTGGGAATGGAACCAAAGGAAGGAGAATAAGATGCTTAAATAGGATACCAACACCCGGATTTAGGGTTTCCCAAACTCATACCAACTCGTCGAGTCGGTCCCAGACTCGCCGAGTAGGTCACTTAAAAACTAAATTTTTGGTCATGATTTTTGGAATGTTACACAGTTAAAACAAGTTAGTTGATTTCTTATGTACAAAAAAAAAGTTGTCAATATGTGAACACGGATAAGAGGTAGTTACCCTCCTAAGTCATTTTCCCTTTGAGTTATCGGTTAAAACAGGTATTAGCCGGTAATATTTGTGTAATTTAAACAGTTAAAACAAGTTAGTTGCTTTCTTATGTACAAAAAAGAAGAAGTTGTCAATATGTGAACACGGATAAGAGGTAGTTACCCTCCTAAGTCATTTTCCCTATATTTTTTTATAATTGTTATTATTAAAGATTAATTGATATTTATACCATAATAACAGAGTATATTTTTATTGTTAATGCATCAATGACAATTCTTATATAAAGTACTATTGCACACCATTAACCCAATACTTAAGTCGCAACTATCACTACTAATAAATTATACATAATTTTTATTTGTTTAGTTAAAAACGTTAATTACATATTTGTATTCAACAATTAAGACACAATTAAGTCTTAACTATCGCTACTAATAAATTATACATAATACATATGCTCGATGCCAAAGTACAAAAAAATGTTTATCGATACTTTTATCTTTGGAAATACAGAAATATGTTTACCGGATAGATAATGTAAAAATGATGTTTACTTTTATGAAAGGGTAAGTAAGTTCTTATACATTTTGAAAAAAATATAATATACCCAATTATAGTAGCGATCTTCCTTTTTTTTAAAATAAATCAAGTCTCTCCTATGTGTGGACAAGTGACGGGAAGAACAAATCTAATCGTGGTAATATAGTATTTAGGAGAAGCAATTACATTCATTCATCTATTCATATGTACAAATCTTTTTCAACATATAAGTTTTTTTATAGTGTATATTTTTAGAATGACTGGTCTTTCAAATGATAAAACGAGGAGAACCATATTGTAGCATGTATAATGAAGTCGCAAGCACTTCATTCAATAAAAAGTAAAAAATTAAGGTTACAACATGTGACACTCGATTACATCACACTCACAGTGGATGTCAAAAACAAAAAACAATTACAAGAATTGACCTTTTATCATAGTTAACTTTTTATAGTTGAATCAAGAAGTTATATACGAGTGTCTAGTATACATACATGATAGGTGAATGTGACTTGATATTGGACCAGATTAAGTCAAAACATTACAAAAGAGAAGATAGTTGCTTTTTGTGATATAATGTAACACCCGTTTTCCAGATTGGATCAGTCAGTCAGTGACCTAAAGGAGACAAATGTATGGTTTTTGATGAAAACCATATGCCACGACGTGGCATTGCTTGTGTTTGTGAGCGTATTATGATGGACACCACAGTGTGGCAAGTAGTGCTCCACGACGTCATGGCTATAACAGCCCAAACCCATGACATTTTAGGGTTCCTCTCATATTTAATCATCTTAATTATTGGATTAGGTTTTCTCCATCAGCATCCATCTCTTCATTTCAAACCCATAGCCTTCATGCATGATTAAAAGCTTGTTTACTTGATCGAAGAGTTTGTTCTTGGATTTTAGTGAAGCTCCAGGAAGGTGGAAGTTCATATTGGTGCAAGGAAGCAAGGAGCTAGCTTAGATCCATCACACTCTTCTAATTTTCGAGGTATTGAATGTATAAAGTTCATACCTTGACCTCCGATCTTCTTGTCTCAAGTTTAAATTCATTTTGGGTGATTTTGGTCCCTTCCATGGATGCTCTTGGAGTTTGAGGAACGCTCGAGCTTGTTGTGGCTCTCAAATGGTCTTTAGGTTTATAAAAATGAGAAAAGAGTCATGTTTGGGTACAAGTATGATAGTTGGCTAGGATAACTTCTTGTTATGTGTGTACAATGTATGAAAATTGGTGTCATGGTATGTTACACCGGTAGGGTCTTGCCTTTTGATCGTATGATACAGTTAGGGGTTATGTATGGTTAGGGTGATTGGGGAAGGATAGTTATCATGATTATGTATGATTGACCAACGAAGGACTTAATCGAGAAGTGGTCAATGGCAGGGTAACTAGGGAAGGCTGGTTGTCAAGGATATGTAATATGCTAGTATATGTACGCGTTTATGTTGCATGATTATACGGTAATAATAACTTGGGTTGTATGTAGTTTAAGCAAGAAGGCTCTAGAATCCCTGTGGGATGAGGTGGACGGAAATTGGATAGAGATCATCTAGAATTTTCGTCCAAGGGGCAAGGATGAGGAGATAAGGCAACATGATTATTATATTATTTAATCTAGGCCTTATCCCAAAAACCTTAGATTTGGCCCCAAGTTTCTTTCAACTATAAAAGGACCTTCCTGGATTCAAATTTTGGCCACTTATTCTTCTCTAGAGATAGCCAAAGTTTTGCTTACCTATCTCCTCTCTCAAAAGCTTATTAGTTGCTAATGTTGGGTGTGAACCATCAGAGGCACAACACTTGTGGTGCTAACTTCCAAGTTATTGAAGAAAGGATTCTTGATTGTTTTCTACAACAATCAACAAGGTATGTAATCTTCCTTTATGAATTATGAATTCATTAGGGTTTTGTAGTTTGATAGTTCATAGTACGTTGCCTTTATGTGAAAGACATAGATCCTCTTTAGTTTGCATGTGCCTTAATCATTTAATTGTTAAATGTTTTCCTGCTTAGAGCATTGTTTTGCAATCTATGCTTTCCATCAGTGGTATCAGAGCCATGTTGTCTTACATATAATTACACATTGATAAATCGATCAAACAAAAAATTTTGGATTTTTGTATCTCACGACGTGAGGGTTTATGCTCACGATGTGAGATCTGTCGAATTCGAAAATTTCAAATTTTATCTGCCTAATCTAATTTGCATGCCCTTTATTTGGTAATTATCCGCCTTAAATATCTGCCAATCCAAATTTTATGCATATTTGATAGTTAAATAAAATCCTATAAACTAGGAGATATATCTTTTACTTGATTAACTGTTTAATTGATTAACATGATTGATTTTAAATGTGTAAATGATTAATTTAGATATTGATCATTTTTAATAATTAATGTCAAATCCTTAGTATTTTTAAATTGTTTAAAATACACCTTATATTATAAATATGACTAATTGTTTATATATATATATATATATATATATATATATATATATATATATATATATATAAGAATAAGTCAGTTGGATCTCTATTATGCCTCATTCACGAAGACGAACTATAAGCGGGTATAAGGAATCTACCTATAAAATGGTAGTTGAATGGTGTCCACTCTCACCCACCGTTTCCTTGTTTGGTGGAGGGTCGTTAGCAGAACGGATCTGATAGAACATTAACTTCATTAAAAGTATAATGTTATTAAAATAACAAAAACACCTTTTTATAAAATCCCACTCTTAGTTACTTTAGGAAAAATGTAAAAAGTATGCTAATCAATAAAATAAGCACATTATACTTTATAGTAGTTATTGGAGTGTGTGTGGTTAACCAACACACTAATAGTGATTATAAAGAGTAATAATGGGCATCTTGAAAATTATCATTAATTAATGGATCACGTGTGGTTAACCGGCACGTTAAAATGATATTATAAATGACATCGAGAGTGCCAAGCATATTTGTATGGTTATTTGTAACACCCCGACTCCCATGTACAAATTTTACAACTTTATATTCAGATGTAAAGGCCTACTCGACGAGTTGGGTGCCCCAACTCATCGTGTAGAAGCGGATATGGCCGTGTGACTTAAGGGACCTACTCGACGAGTTGGAGGACCCAACTCGACGAGTTGGAGCTGGAATGTGAAACCCTAATTTCCAGGGTTTTGCACCCTATTTAAGGGCTCATTAGCCACCCTTTGCCTCTCTTATCGCCTCCCTTGACCTCAGAAAACCCTAATCGTGTATTACTCCCCATTGTGTGTCTGTGTGTAAAAGCTTGGAAGGTGGTTTTAGTGCAAGGAACTTGAAGACTCAAGAGCTTGGATCAAGGAGAAGCTTGTAGATCCAGTACCTACTCCATTTTGGCCTCCATTTGAAGGCAACAAGTTGTTACCTTGATTATTCTAGTGTTACATCTCCCCATTCAAGGGTTTAAAGCCATTTCTAGCATGTTTGTGGGTCATTTCTGGTATTGAGCATGATCTAAAGTTGTAACGACAGATCTGAACTCCTTTAAGCCCTCATAGTCATAAAGTTATTGAATTTATCATGCTTTGGCCCTCCTCTTTGGCTTAAACCTCTTCCTTATCTTGGCTTTGGCATTTAAGGCCTTGCATGCACGTAAAGTTTGCAACTTTTCGTGGTAGCCATGCCCTAGGAGGCTAGATCTACAATTTAGAGCATTGGTCTTGCTTAAAAGCATCTGAATAAGAAAAGGACTGAAGGGACTCGACGAGTTGCATGGTCAACTCGACGAGTCGGATGAAGATTGCCTGTTTTTGGTTCTGTATGGGCTCGACGAGTCAGTAAGATGACTCAACGAGTTGGTTAGGGTTTTCCTGTCTTTTGGACACTGCATGAACTCGACGAGTTGTTGGGAAACTCGGCGAGTTGGCTTGGGTTTTCGGTCTCAGAGTTCTAAAGGAACTCGACAAGTTGCTAGGTGCACTAGACGAGTTGGGTCAACAAGGACTGTTGACTTTGGTATTATTTGACTCCGGGGCGCGTCGGTCTTTTGTCTCTTGGTCGTTCAGTAAGGAGTTCGGTTTTCCTGTTGGAGAGATAGAGTATCCGTTGCGAGTCTCCATCGCTAACAAACACGAGAATCTTGCTTCTTCGGTCTATCGTGGCTGTGTTTTGGAGATCTTCGGGGTACCTTTCCCGCTAGACCTGATTCTGATTCCCATGGGGGAAGTATGTGTGATAGTGGGTATGGACTGGCTGAGTCGACTCGGTGCCATAATCGACTGCGAAGGTCAGCGGGTGGTTGTTCGAACCCCAAGTGGGGGAGAACTGGTTATCTACGGCGAGGGCACCAGAGTGGATTCAGGGTTTTGCTCAGCTGCTAGGGCTCGACAGTATATTCAGCACAGGTGTGCGGGTTACTTAGCGTATGTGGTGGATACACGGGTCAGGGATCAACGTTCGGTTTCAGAGGTTCCAATCGTCAGGGAATTCGCAGACATGTTTCCATAGGAGTTACCCGGAGTACCTCCGGAGAGGCAGGTCGAGTTCAGGATCGACCTTGTGCCAGGTGCGGCCCCTATCGCCAAGGCGCCGTAACGATTGACACCACCTGAGATGCAGGAACTGCTAGGCAAGCAGTTCATTCGTCTGATCAGTTCTCCGTGGGGAGCACCGATTCTCTTCGTGAATAAGAAGGATGGTTCACACCGGATGTGCATTGACTACCTGGAGTTGAACAAGTTGACGGTGAAGAACCGTTATCCACTACCACAGATCGATGATCTCTTTGATCAGTTACAAGGAGCATCTTGGTTCTCCAAGATTGATTTGAGGTACGGGTACCATCAGGTCAGGGTACGGGAGGAGGACGCGGAGAAGACTGCGTTCCGGACTCGTTATGGACACTACGAGTTCGTGGTGATGCCGTTTGGGCTCACCAACGTGCCAACTATATTTATGGACCTGATGAATCGGGTATGCAGACCGATGATCGACCGCTCAGTCATTGTGTTTATAGATGACATCTTGGTGTATTCCAATACCAGAGAACAACAAGAGGAGCATCTTCGAAAGCTAGTGGGAGTTTTGAGACGAGAACGACTTTATGCTAAGTTCTCGAAGTGTGAGTTTTGGTTACGAGAGGTTCGGTTCCTTGGACATCTCGTTAACCACGAGGGGATTTTGGTCGATCCGGCCAGGATTGAGGCCATTATGCAGTGGAAGGTTCCGAAATCTCCCTCGGATATCAAGAGCTTCTTGGGATTGGCAGGATACTACCGAAGATTCATACAGGATTTCTCCAAGATCGCAATACCCCTCACCCGCCTGACGAGGAAGGGGTGTATTTCCGGTGGGGCCCTGAGCAGCAGAGGGCATTTGAGACCCTCAGGCATCGACTTTGCGAGGCTCCAGTCTTGACTCTCCCAGAGGGAGTTGAGGATTTTGTAGTGTTCTGTATTGCATCCATCATGGGACTGGGAGCAGTCCTCATGCAGAGAGGACAAGTGATAGCCTACGCATCGCGGAAGTTGAAGCCGCATGAGACGAGATACCCCACACACGATTTGGAATTGGGACGGTGGTATTAGCTCTCAAGATTTGGAGACACTATCTCTACGGGGTCCGTTGTACCATATACACGAACCACAAGAGTTTGAGACACTTCATAAATTATCCGAACCTGAACATGAGGCAACTTAGGAGGCTAGACGTAGTCAAGGATTATGACTGCGAGATCCTTTACCATCCAGGTAAAGCGAACGTTGTGGCGGATGACTTGAGCCGCATGTCGGATGGATCTTCTACTTCAGCGACATGCATGAGGATATTAGTGGATTCTCCACTTTTGAGCTTAATCAGGGAAGCTTAGGCTAAGAGTGTACGGCAGGAGAACTGAAAGCTTGAGCGGATTAGAGGCGAGATCACCCAATTTGTGCAGGAAATTCAGGGGTTATTGACCCGTTGCGTTCGGGTATGGGTTCCAATGTCTGGTGGGGTCAGACAGATTGTACTAGAGGAGGCTCACGAGTCTCGCTTCTCTATTTACCTGTAACAGCCTAAAAATCAAGGGTAACAATTTCATTTTTAGAATAGCTAAAACATTGATACCATTTATTTCAAACATTTCAAATCATCATTAATTAAAACGTTTATTAGAGTTCATCCCAAAATCATTCGTTGCGGAAATCATAGGTGTGTGCACTGCGATCAATCCGAGCTCTTCATTTCCAAAACGATGATACCTGAAACCAAAACTGTAAACCGTAAGCACGAAGCTTAGTGAGTCCCCCAGAGCATACCCCACACACAATCCACATAACGCATACCATATTAGCTATAAAAGCTACATATATCACATAAGCCATGCATACATAAAACCTAGGAAAGCCATGGGATACCCCACATGGTCTTACATCCAATGTTATGGGCTACCCCACATGGTCTTTACCTAGGACTGCCATGGGCTACCCCACATGGTCTTATATCCAATGCCACGGGCTCCCCCCAGGGTCTTCCATGCAAGTATCACAAAGACAACTAGCATAACACATATCATATAACCTGTATCACTAGCATACCACTTAGCATAAGCTAACTATCATACCACATATCTCTACTACAGCTAGTGTAACACATAACATAAAATGGGCCAACCTTGGTGCCTTAGACCCATTGGTATGGTGAGAAGACTCACCTCGCACTGCAGAAGCTTCCCGCATGAATTCTTTAGCTGCTACCCTGCCAGCTTCCCGAGCTGTCACTACCAATCAATATACCCAATTAGAAATTGGGTCTCATACCATAATCCTTAATCCATGCATGGGGTAAAATGACCATTTTACCCCTGCCCCAATATGATCCAAAACTAAGGTCCAAACGCAAAACAAAAGCCCATCATTATAATGTCCATAAAACCATCAATGGCCCAATTTTCCAAATTGGGCCCGAATCTTTCTAATGGACCTTATACTAAAGCCCAACACTAGGTAGGCTTTCCAAGCCCACTAGTGGCCAAATAATGGCCCAATTTGCTCAATTGGGCCCAATGCCTCTAATGGGCCTTACCCTAAGCCCAAACATATCCTTAGCCTAATACATCTAACTTCTGATGGTCCACTAAGGCCCAAAGGCCCAAAGTCCACTACATGGCCCAAACCGAGGCCCAAAACACAATAAGCCCATGACTGATGAGTACGTTGGGCGTACTCCTATGTACGTTAAGCGTACAGGGCAAATGATGCTTACGGTGGGCGTACCTGCACGTACGCTCAACGTAATCCCATGTTAAGCAATTTTCCCATTCAGTGCTTAATACTCTACTCCAAAAGCTATAAACACAGATCGAAGTCCTTTTCAACGTCTTAAACCATAAAGTTGCTTACCTGACGGCTTTGCATGGCCCACATAAGCTCAAACTCCAAAAATGATAATCTACTTCCAAGGAAATGGTCTTAAATCATGCATTAGCCCATTAAGACTCCCAAGATGGCAACTTTCTGCCTTAGGGACTCATTTAACATTGAGAGTGGCAACTCAAAGCCTAAGAATCGGATTTTAACCATAAAGTTCCATCCTTGGGACCAAAATGAACTAAAACTCACAATGGTAGATCTACATGAAAGAGTTGACAAGGTTGAGACTTTATACCTCCAAAAGCTTGCAAAGTTAATGAAGGTTCTGGATCTAGAAGCTTGACTCCAACCATAGCTTGATCACCAAGTTCCTTCTTCTTCAAGGTCCAAACATAACAAGTCATAACCTAACTAGATCCACATGAGAAATCCACCAAGATCCAAACTTTATACTTTCTGGAGTTAGATCAATATGATTAGGGCTTGGATCCACAAGCTTCAAGCCAAGCAATGCTTCGTCAAGGAACTCCTTCTTCCACAATAAGCACCAAAAAGCCACTAAATCACCAAAAAGCTCAAGAATCACTCAAATGGAGGCTAAGGGTCGATTTCTAGGGTTTAGAGGTATAGAGGCTGAAGATATTAGGGTTAGTTTATGATATAAGGAGCTTATTTAGGGTCCAAGACCCTAAAATAGGGTTCTGATCTGACTGGAGTACGCCCAGCGTACTCCTGGGAACCTTCGCGACCATCCTGGTCAGTACGCCCAGCTTACTCCAAGGTACGCCCAGCGTACTAATTTATTTACTAGTACGCCCCGCGTACACTTTGTGTACGCCCCGTGTACTCGGCTAAGCCTGAAAACCACAAAACTTCTGAAGGCCATAACTTCTTCGTTACAAGCCCGATTTCGACGATCCTAAATCCACGGAAAGGTGACGAGAAGCTCTACACATCTATAAACTCATATATTCCTTTAGACCTTTCCAACAAAAATCCATTTCCACAAAAGCCCGAACTGACACTTTACCAAAATACCCCTAAGCTCCAAAACACAAACCGAACACCCGAATCACTCCTAATACATCACCCGCACCCAAATGGGCCTAGATCTTACCTTCTCTAGAGCCATACTCCTTATGATGACCAACCTTCGGCCCACAACCTCATACTAGAAGTCAATTCGGAACAGAGCGTTACAACTCTCCCCCACTTAAATTAGATTTGGTCCTCGAAATCATGTATTAATATCCCCGTCATACCAGACAACCTGAGCAACACCGCCACAAACCCGAGAATACCACAACCTTCCCAAGGCAACTGAAAACAACCCTCGCAGGTTTATAGAACCCAAAGATGAACGAATTCCTTGCAACCTGATCACATCTACTTCATCCGAACTCTGAAGTTCGAGATGGTCTGTCTCCCTGACAGACTGCCCACATCGAATTGATTTCATAAGAAACCAGCCTAGGTAGAATACTTCCCACTCGTAATACCTTGAGGCTTCCTAAAGAACAAAATCACCGATCAACCGCGTCTACCGTATAAAAGGCAATTCCACACACAGACCCCAAATCACTGAAGTCGCTCCTACTCCTCTTACTGCCACATGGCTGCTTTCCTGGAGAACACCCGGGGACCTCCCTGGTCCCAACCTGTCTGCCAACTGTCCAGAACACCGCACACATACCCGATTGCTGAGCCAAAACACACTCAACAGTCCCCTGCGACCTCCGAAGTGACCCCGTCTAGCAGTAGTTGCCCTACCGCCACTCATGACTCCGCCAATCCTTCTGACACATCTAATCATCATAACCCGAAACCCTATCGCCACTGAATCCAATACAATAGTGCGCGCTACCCGAATACGGTAGTCTTTTGTCATTCCCAGTCTCCTCCGTCTTGCCGTTTCTCGATTCCAACATGTCGTGGCCCTATTATTGATGGAACCAGCCCGAGACACATCATGATGGCTTAAGCTACCATCGAAACAAACCCATTCATTACCCTGGTACCCTGCCTTTGAATCCCTTGGCATCCTTATGTTCAAAAATCTCATCTCACTGAAACAAAATCCTGTACTAAACATGCGCGAATCCCAATTCGGAATCCTTTCCGAAACGAGTCAATACCCCGCTACTACCTCGAGATCCATAATGCACCATAACTTCCAACATCCCTTACTTTATCGGTAAATAGATACCCTTAGCCGATCCCCGAGACTACCAGTCTCGCACCCGGTCCAACCACCAGGTTCCCAAGAGATCAAATATCAAGACTACCCAGCCGTAGCCCTACTGTGTCACGTACCACTTATCCATAAGATCCTGCAACTCAAGGTCCAAGCCATTGACTCAACAGTCTCTGCCAGTTCCATTCCGAATCCCCATAACCATCTGGGCGCCACGGGTAACCGATCGAATAACCACCTCCGGCCCTGATTCTATAAAGTTGTGGCTTCCCCTCAATCTTGCGAACTGGTCTATCCTATCCTCAATCATCTGAATGAATTCGTGAATGCTATGGCTCCCCCGCAGTCTTACAACACTTCCCATACTATTTGACCGATAGTGAATGCTACGGCTCCCCCGCAGTCTTACAACACTTCCCACACTATTTGACCGATAGTGAATGCTACGGCTCCCCCGTAGTCTTACAACACTTTCCACACTATCCGACTGCTAGTGAATGCTACGGCTCCACCGTAGTCTTACAACACTTTCCACACTATCCGAATGCTAGTGAATGCTACGGCTCCCCCGTAGTCTTACAACACTTCCCACACTCACATGATCACTGACCATAGCCATATCGCTCATCTATCAATCCGAACACATCTCAACGTTGAGCGTCCACGCGGTCTATCCTCCCAACTGAACTCAAACACTGACTGGAAATCTACCTGGTTCCCTCCCCCAAAGCCTATTATATGACATCAGGCGACACGATCCAATTGTTGGGGAGTTTCCCGAACTCCCATCCACGATATCCTATATTCAGTCAGCCCCTAAGGCCACCTTTCCTCCCCCAAAGGGGAATGTGAAACGCGTCCTCGTCTCACAATCGCTTCTATCCTGGATATCTGAATAACTCTCCCCCACTTAGATTAAACTAAGTCCGCTCAGCATATGTGTAACGCCCCGTTCTAAGAGTAATTATTCATGGATCCCCGAGATCAAGAGTAAGGGCGTTTCGGTCTTTCATGGGCAATGGGTTTTATTCGAGAAGGTTTCGGGTCGGGGTGTGTTGCTAGAAGCGTAGGGCTTCTCGCCACCTTTTTGTGGATATAAAGTTCGTCGGAAACGGACTTAGAATAAAGGAGTTATGACATTTTAAAGAAAGTGACATTTATGGCCCTTAATGGAAAAAGGCGTCGAAGTAGGCCATGCATGCAATTGGGACACGCGTGGGTACGCCCAGCGTAGGCTGGGTTACGCCCAGCGTAATAGAGCAAATGTTCGCGGGTGCAAGGACGCGTACACCCATCGTACTAGAGGTACGCCCAGCGTACGCTCAGAGTCATTAAACCCTAATTTTGGGGCCAACCACTATATAAAGAACATAAGGGATCAACCCTAGCCTCCTTATATGTTCCCTTATCCTCAGAAAACCCTAGATAGCCGTTCCATTTCCATTGTTGGGTGTGTTTGGCCTTGTGGAGCTTGGTTTGGCAAAGGAGAGCCTAGGAGAAGAAAGAAGAAGTTGTCAAGGAAGGAGTTGGGTGGCTGGAGCTCGTAGATCTGGGAAGGCATCATCTTCTGGAGCCCTTTTGAGGTATAAAGTCTCTTGCTTGATATCTATTTTGTGTAGATCTAGGTGTTATGAGGTTTTGACACCATTTCTTGTCCCAAAAACCCCAAAGTGATGCATGATGCGAGTTGGTTGAGATTAGCTGTCCTTTCAGACCTTAGGAGAGGTCTTGAGTGAGAAAAATGAGGTCCCAAAGGCTTTGATTGTCTCATGTGTGATGTAGGTGGGTTTTAGTGGATTAAGACCTTGAGTTAAGAGCTTTATGGACGTCCCGAGTAATAAAGTTTGAGACTTTATGAATCCTAGGCATGTTTGGTCGATGGATCTGAAGTTTGGGCTTAAGAGCTTAAGCCATTAAGCACCTAGAAGGATTTTTGGTACAGACGTGCGTACGCCCCGCGTACCGAAGGAGTACGCCCAGTGTACGCCCTCTGTTGGGTTTTCAATTTTGGGCCTTGAGTAATTGGGCTGTTTATGGGCTAGCTGGGCTTGGGCCGTGACTGAATAGTATGGATGGAGTAAATTGGACCCAATAATTATTATGGACCTTGGATCTAGGCCCGTTTGGAAAGGTGGGCCCAATTTAGTAAATTGGGCCAATATTGGGTTTTGCATGAGGATTTGGTTTTGGGTCTTGGCCCACTAAGAGGATAATGGACTTAATGAGTGTTGTGGGCCCTTGGCCTAGAAAGTCATGTTGGATTCTAACTTGGTGATTATCATGTGATAGTTGGGAGTCCCGGTGAGTCAGCGGTCAGAGATTTGCAGGATTTCGGCAGTTGCAAGGTGAGTTATCCTCACTATATCGACAGGGTCTACGGCACCAAGGCCGGCCCTTTATCGGATGGAAATCCGGGTATTGTTGTTATGTCATTGTTTTGCTAGATTTGCATCCTGGTATTTAGGATGGTGTTATGTTAGTGACCTGGTTAAGGTCGGTACCCGGGATATAGGGTAATGTTATGCTAGTGACCGGTTAGGTCGGAATCCTGGTTAGGATGTTGATATGCTATGTGATCTGTTAGACTGTTTGTCTGGTTGAGGATTGTTATGTGATTAATTGTTGTATGTGCACATGGTTGTTTGACGGGGGTTGGGTTGAGGCGGGTCCTGCTTTGTGATGTAGGCCAACATACCCAGGGCGGATCGGATGTTCCGAAGGCCCAGCGAGCGGTCCGGATAGGCTGAAGGCCCCAAGAGGGCAGACCAGACGTGCCGAGGCTCGGAGAGTGGACCAGGCCGACTGAAGGCCCGGTGCGGGCGGACCAGTCATACTGTAGACTCAGAGAGTGGACCAGGTGGATTGAAGGCCCGGTGCGGGCAGACCAATCACATTGTAGACTCGACGTACATGGCTAGACTCGGAGGGTGGACCAGGTGGAATGAAGGCCCGGTACGGGCGGACCAGTTACACAGTAGACCCGATGTGCATGGCTGTTTTATTTATGATATGTTATGAGTATGATATGTGTGGTTGGTATTTTGGGGGTAACTCACTAAGCTTTCGGGCTTACAGTTTCAGTGTATTGTTTCAGGTACTTCAGGAGATCGTGGCAAGGCGAAGGCGTGATCGTACCGCTCCTCATGTTTTATGATTTATATGATATGGTTCTGGGGGATACTCTGATGTTTAAACTATTTTGAAAACAAGATGTATGAACTTAATGGTTTTGAATGAAATCAAATGTTTTAATTTGGCTCAAATTTTATGGGTGTTACAATATGAGAATTGAAGGATTCCCAAACCCTCTCTCGTTCTAATGATCAATCTGTTGACGGTCGGTTCTTAACAAGGTTTGAACGCCATGAATAACCCTTCCAAAGCAACACGACTCCCGAATACCAACTAATACATCTTGTGTCCCAACAATGCCCATGACTCTAGCTGCTCAAACTGATATCACACTCAGATCTCGGAGTCCAAAGGTCGGATGCTCCAATCAAAAATTCAGCAACAACTCTCTCTCTCTTCCTTTGACAACCCCAAAAGCCTTTCCAAACACCGTTACTAAGGCTACTGAAAGCTAGTCATAACTCCCTCGTTCAAGCCCTTGAACCAACCCCGAAAATAACTGGAGCAGGTGCACTCACTGCTCCTCCCTGATCGCCAGACAGTCGACCTCCTTGTCGTCCAGCTGAACACAACGAAAATATAACGGGCTTGCTCTCTATGGGCAATCCCTGATGACGTGGCCAAACCTACTACACGTGTAACAACCCAAATCACTGAACAGATTCTGACAATGACTCGGAGCAATCACGGTACACGTGGAATTCGCTCCGCGAGATACATCCGTCTGAAGATCTCTCAAAGATTCCTCGACCTGCTGAAAGGCATCTAACAACCCTTTCTAACCCAGACGATAGCAGAAAACCAACCCGAGATCTAACTTATCACAATTCCCAAGCGGTACAAATACCTGATATCCACCGAAAATGGCCGAAGATAGCATATCCGCAAACATCTGGAGGAATCCTGACCACCTCCTCCTGGGTTACCTCAACCACCCTAAGAACATGATGAAACACTTCATTCCGATCCCAATGACAATCCAAACCCTTGGAACGAAACTCCGCCGTGCAGTTTCTGCAAGCGTTGAACTGGATCCGACCCTGCTGGCCTCTCAAAGACTGATCCAAACTCTTAGGTATCCGCCCGAGACCCTCCAAATAATTCACCTGAACTGAACCTCTCTCATTGAGGTACTCCTAATCAATATTCTGCCCTCGAATCTGAGGTCCAATACATTCAGGGTCTCGCACCCTGACACACTCACCAGCTCAATCGTCGACGGCTGAACTATAGTAGCTGGAGCAATCTCTGCTCTAAACCGGCTACAAACTATTCCCAATACATAGTTCCAAATCCCAAAGCGCAATAAATTGCACAATCAACCCTTGCCGCCCGATACAAGAGATCCAAGGCGAACTCGAAATCTTGGCACTTCTTCCGCTAACTGGCTCACCACCGGAGCCGGGACCAAACCATGGTCCTTCCCATACGTGCTCATCCTCATTTTACAAAGCAGCTATTCCCACGATCAAGGCATAGCCAAGAATTCTCTTTCCCATAAGCTTCTCAGATTCTCCAGGACTCTCACCGATTCGAGTATGGATCTTGTGCTTTCAGTAGTACGGGCCCAATACTACCTTCCACACCTATCCATACTTTCCTCAGCAATCCTCCTGAATCCTCTAAGTCACCTACTCAACTGATGCACCAAATGTCCACTAAACAGCAGCACGATTCTCACCGAAGCAACTCCTAGGCTCCCCCTAGGTTCCCAATCTCACCGAACCGCCCCACTAACTCACTGGAGCATATCCTAGGTTTTCCTAGGTCCCCAACCTCGCCTGCCATCAGCTGCTGAAAACTCCCCATGATGTCAGCCATCCACCTCCTGGATATCGTCATATCCACTTAGTGGCTGACTCCCATCACTTAAGACTTCCACAAAGCATAAAGCAAGCAACATTCGTGCAGTAGCACTCTGATCCAAAGAAATATCATAGAACGTTCAGCCCACAAACCACAAGTCGTGCTATCCACATTCATCCACCCATCCTCACTGTCGGCTGCCTTATGCATGAAAATTATACACATAACAGGATCCAATAGACTGTCGAATAATAGACTCTACCCTAGGACCACAACCATATGAGAAACAGGAAATAAGGCCGAATCAATTATTATAAGGCTATAAGATCCTAACCGTATACAATTTTAAAAACATACACGTAGTAGTTACCAATACCAATAATCATTCTCATTCTAGCATGGCATACCATATCAGGTCAATCTACCGCTGACTACTCAGTACTAGCATGCAAGTCTACCAGCTCATTGTTAGATGCATATTCATGCATTCATTTTGTAGTTTTAGTTCATAAAAGTGCATTTCATTTAGGTTTAAACTCATGCATTTTGCATATTTTTCGGGATTTTTCATGATGCAATTCCATTCACACACTTTTATGATATTTCAGGGACTTTTGAAGGTTGGATCTTGATGGAGGAAGTTAAAAAGAGTTGGAGACAAAGTTTCAGAAGTTTTGGAGCATTGAAGAGAGAGAGAATGAAGAAATGAAGATTTGAGCCTTTCAGACATTTACACGGCCGTGTAAATGATGGCTTATATTTTACACGGGCCGTGTAAACGCATATGCAAGAGCATTCTTCTTTTCTTGTTTACACGGTCGTGTAAATGGCACCCTTTAATTTACACGGGCCGTGTAAACGTCTCGACAGTTTTTAAAGTAGTTTTACTCTCATTTAATGGGGACAATCAGTTTTGTGGGAGGTTAGGTCGGATTTTGGACAGGGAGAAGGAGATTTTCAGAGCTTTTGGAAGTAGATTAACACTTGGAAACACTTTAATTTCCTTTTTGTAAGTCAATTTGAAGTTTGAACTTGTTTGATTTGTAGTTTAACCTACACATGTGTGGTTGATTTCATTATCATTTCCGAATCTGAATTCTTAAGTATGTGTTGTTAGGTTGTAACTTGAACTTGATTTGTGTTTAACATCTAGTAATCTTTGATTTGATCTTAATCATGTGTTTGGTTAGCTCTCTTTTTCACTTGATCAATGAACTAGGGTTCTTATCAATCTAGTTAATCAAATTATGAAATTCGTATATGTTTTATGATTTGATGTTAGTAACACACACTTACTTGGTTGCAATTAGATCAAAATTAGTGCAATCAAAGATTAAATGTTTATATTCCCAAGCTTAAGAGGAATGTTAAACATTGTTGGTAATTAGTGAAAAAACTTAATGTCATTTAATGATTTGATGCAAGAGCTTATTTGAATTGAATCAATTAAATGAAGTTTTATTTGAAGAGCTTGTTTTGAATAAAATACTTTTGCCAATTTGGAGATTAGAGTTTATTAATATCTAACTTACCAACCTAGATTGAACATGAGTTATAATCATATTACATCTTTCAACATAATACATGTATAAGAGTCAGAATCGGAAATGTACTTCTTTTACTGCGTTTTGTTATCAATCTTTCTTATTTATGAAGTTTAATTCAAGTTCAAACACAATCCCCCATTTTAATATTATTTGTATTATGTGTGAAAATATGGCAAGATAAGAAGTCCTGTATTCCTGTGGACCGACCCTGCTTACTCTATACTATCTTTAGTATAAGAAATAGCAGTGACTTGAGCTTTATTAATATTATTTTGTCCCATTATTTGTTGGATTGACACCCAAACAAATTGGCGCCGTTGCCGGGGATACGGTAGTACTAATTGTTTATGCCAAGATCTTTTCGCACAGGTACACCTTTACCAGTTGATTTGGAGATAGAGAAATCTGCAAAACAAAGAAGGAAGCAAGCTAAACTTTTAAAGAAACAACAATTCGGAGCTTCTTTATCAAATCCATCAACCACATCTTCACCAACATCCAAAAGTACCACCCCACCATCTTCACCTACTCCTACCATGGCAGACAACCATGGAGGAAACCCACCTCCAAACCCACCACCTGAACAAACCTTTAGACAGTGGGCTACTCAAGATGTCACCCAACAACCTTTGTGCATAAATTACCCTGCAGCAATCAACTTTGAACTCAAGTCTGGACTCATCCATTTGTTACCCTTATTCCGTGGTCTTGAGAATGAAGACCCACATAAATTCCTTAAGGAATTTCATGTTGTCTGTGTGGGTATGAAGCCACATGAAGTCACAGAAGATCAAATCAAGTTAAGGGCATTCCCCTTTGCTTTACAAGATTCAGCCAAGGAGTGGTTATATGACTTACCACCGGGGTCAGTCACAACATGGAATGAACTTGCAAGGATGTTTCTGGATAAATATTTTCCAGAAATGAGAGCTTCAGCTTTACGCAGAGAGATAATTGGTATCAAGCAACAAAAGAGAGAAGCCTTGCATACATATTGGGAACGGTTCAAGAAATTGTGTTCAAGATGTCCAAAACATGGGATTACAGAATATCAGTTGTTGCAGTATTTTTGTGAAGGAATGTCATCTTGGGATAGGAGATTACTCAATGCATCAAGTGGTGGATCTATAGCTGATAAGACTCCAACAGAAATCAGAGTTCTTATCAAGAACATGGCAGAAGAATCCAAGCATACAGTCCAAGAAGAAGAATGGTACATGGATGCACCCCGAGGTGTAAAGGAGGTCCAAACTCCTCAAATTGAAGCTCAATTGTCCGAGCTTACGAAAGTGGTTATGATGCTAGCCAAAGACAAAGGTGTGCAACCCACACCCCGTCCATGCGGTATTTGTACTCAAGTGGGGCATCCAATCGACATGTGCCCTCAACTTCAAGAGGAAGATTATGAAGAAGAAAAAGCCATGGGAGGTTTTCTTGGGTCTAATCAAAGGGGATATGAGCAGCCACGAGGTGATCAAAGATGGAACAACAATCAAGGTTGGGGAGGAAATCAACAAGGGAACTATCAACCAAGTCAACCACATCAATACCAACAAAGACCACCTTTTCCACCACAAAACTTTCAGCCAAGGCAACCACAACACCCTCCTCAACAAGCGGGTTCATCAAGTATGTCTTTAGAGGACATAGTGAAGAGTTTGGCAACCAGTACACAAGCTTTCCAACAAGAGACAAAAGCAAGCATAAAGAACTTAGAGAAACAAGTTTCACAGCTTGCTATTTCCGTAAGCAAACTAGAATCTCAAGGAAAGTTGCCTGCCCAAACTGAAGCAAACCCAAGGCACAATGTGTGTGCCATCACATTGAGAGGCGGGAAGAGCTATGATGGTCCAAAAGTGTCGGTTGATCAAAAGGAAGAAGAAATAGTGGTCGAAGAGGCAACCAAAGAAGAGAAGGAGGAAGAGAAAACAATCGAAAAGAAGCCCTTCATCACTGAGTCTAAAGCCACACCTGCTCCATTTCCCGAAAGATTAAAGAGCACGAAGAAAGAACGGGAGGAGAATGAGATCATGCAAATGTTCAAGAGAGTTCAAATCAACATTCCACTCCTCGAGGTCATCAAGCAGGTACCTAGATACGCAAGGTTCCTTAAGGATCTTTGTGTATCTAAAAAGAAATTAAAAGGAAATCAAGTCGTAACAGTTGGGGAGCATGTATCCGCGGTTTTGCAAAAGAGGATGCCCCCGAAGTGCAAGGATCCCGGTGTCTTTACCGTGCCTTGCAAGTTGGGGAATCTTTATGTACCCCGAGCTATGCTTGATCTAGGTGCATCCGTAAATGTCCTACCATATTCTCTTTTCAAATCAATTGGTGTAGGAACATTGAGCAAAACCGGTGTGATCATCCAACTTGCTGACCGGTCTTTGGTACACCCAAAGGGAGTATTAGAGGACGTGTTAGTGCAAGTCGATGAATTTGTCTTCCCGGCTGATTTTTATGTCTTAGATATGGGAGATAATGACTCTCCAAGTTCAAGTTCCATACTTTTGGGTAGACCTTTTCTTAAAACTTCTAAAACAAAAATTGATGTCTACAATAGAACTTTGAGTATGGAATTTGATGGTGAAGTTATCAACTTCAATGTGCATGAAGCAAAAAAGACTCCTTTTGATGTTCAATCTGTTAATTTTGTCAATTTGATCCAGCCCTCAACAAAAAAGGGTTTGAACTTGTCTAACAATGAATTTCTAGAGTTAGTTTTGTCACGAAAACTAGACAGGGAAAAAGCCAAAGAGCTTGCAAAGAAATTTGATATGGATAATGAAGTGTTGGAGATTTTAGAGTTTATTGATGACAAGAAGCATGTGAGGAGTGATGATATAAAACCCAAGCCATCCACCAAAATCAAAATCCTTCCACCGGTGGAACAAGCACAAAATTCAGGAGCAAAAACTCCACTGGATCCCTTAAAGAATATACATCTCAAGAAGGAGATGGCGAAGAGGTTGATGTGTTGGAGAGGCCCACGTATCAAGACTGAAGCACAAATAGTTGGGGCAAAGTCGAGCCAACGACATTAAAAAGGGGCGGCTAACCGGGAGGCAACCCGGGGGTATTTTTGTCATTTCTTATATTTTCATTGTATTTTCTTTGTTTTCAAACTTCCAAGTTGTTTTTCATGCTAAAAGAGGGTTAAAAATCATTTTTCGGGCAGTAGAGGTTTAGCGGGTTGCAAATTCAAAAAGTGAAAAAATCAAAAAAAATTTGGCCTTTACAGACATTTACACGGCCGTGTAAAATTATGCTTATGGTTTACACGGGCCGTGTAAACGACCAGCTACCGCAGTTAAAACTCTACATTTACACGGCCGTGTAAATTGTGCCCTTCTGTTTACACGGGCCGTGTAAACGTTAAAACAGAGCTGGTCGATTTTGAGGCTAAAACTCGATTTTTTTAACTCATTCTTTTCACATAACCTGCGCTTTTTCTCCTCCCTACTGCCCCCTTCGAAAAAACCCTTCAAAATACTCAATCTTCCTCAATTTTGCATCAAAAATCAAGCTCCAAGGTATGAAATTCTTCTCTTTTCTTCATCTTCTTTGTCTTCCACCTCTATTCCACCCTTTTCATGGCCGATTTTGGGGCTTTTGAGCAAAACCCTAGAATTTTTGAACTTCAAATCTCGACCTAATGCTTGAAATTTCTTGTAGGAAAAGCTTGGGGAAGCATTGGATATCACCCTACCACCATTTTCAAGCACAAATTGGTATAATTGTTCCAACTCTTTACTTGTGCATATACTTAGATTTTGGGGTGATTTTGGTGATATTGCTGTTTATTTTTGTGCATACTCTTGAGTTTAAATTGTCCTACATTGTGTGCAAAACTTTGTTGAATCCAATTTGACCATGGCCTCCCGTGGAAAAAGGGCTAGAACTGGGACCTCACATATGGGTGGTCAAGAGTCTAATGATGAACAAGACCAACATCCCATGGAAAACCCATATGAATTTGGTCTTATTTTTGAGACCAATCAACAAAACATTTTGTATGCAAGCCTTATTGGAAGAGTAATGGCGGCTCAAAAATTTGTGGACATCCAAGCCCTCAAAGACCTTCATATCTATAAAGGTGTCCACAAGCTCTTCAAGAACATTGGTTGGGAAGGGCTATTGAATCTACATGCAGTCAGTTATCAAACACCTATGTTGGAATTCTTGTCATCCATCACTTTCGATTACCAAACACACATCCTCACTTTCCGTTTGCTCAATCAATCACATAGAATTCATGATGATACTCTATGTGATATTATTGGTGCCCCAAAAGCGAAAAGAGATGTATATACAACAAAAGGAAGAAGAAATGCTGTATTTGAGCGCGAGTGTGGAACGTTTTGGAGAACTATCTCTTGTGAAGATGAGTTTCAGTCAGGCACAGCAAAAGCTTCTAGCATTATTCATCCGGTTCTGAAGGTCACCCACCGGATTATTGCTTCTCTCTTATTTCCTCAAGAAGAGATTAGCAAAGCAAACAAAAAAGAATTAGAAGTTTTGTGGTGCATGATTAACAAGCCCGAGGAAGTCCCTCATTTTGGGTGTTGGGTAGTTCAGAAAATGCTCAGAAATGCCCTGAGCATTGGTGGCCAGCTACATTGTGGAGGCATGGTATCTATTATAGCTGAACATCTTGGCCTCCATCTACCCAACAATCCAACCAATATAATTCCGGGCCGCACTCGTTTATCACTTGAGGTTTTGGAAATCATGCATCTCTTTCACCGCCATCCCAATGGGGATGTTCATTGGACAGTCGATGGTAAAGAATATTTACGCGTCGATAACCGAAATAAGAAGATATTAGTCTTGGCCAATGACATCCCTTCTACCAATTGGCACCTCCAATCCAACTTGGGTGTTACTGCTGCCCGTAGACCTTCAACCACCACTTCTACTCCTCCTGCTCCTACTGCTGGTGCCTCTAGCTCATCTCGCCCCATTCCTTTTCCTGAACACAATCTTTACATGGGCGAGTTTGCACGCTTGAACTACCGTTACACCAGCATACAGCAGGAAGTCGGAGAAATTTATACGGGTGTCGCTGAAATCACTTCTGAATTTCAGGACTACCGTAACTTGCAAGAAGAGCGTTGGGCCCAACAAGAACTGCGGTGGGCTGAGCAGGATCAGAGATGGATCGCTCAAGAGCAGCATAACCGCAACGTTCATCATTTGATGAGCGATATCCATCGAGTTCTTGTGCTCCCCACACAGCAGCAGCAACCATCATCATCCCAACCCCAATGGCCTCCATACTATCCTGCAGATTATCCTTCACAGTTCCCTCCATATCCACTGCCCGGTCCTCAATAGGCCGGCTATGCCTCTCTCCAAGCATCGAGGACGATGCTTATTTTAAGCTTGGGGAGGTGCATCCATCCATGTATTATCCCGTTGCATGTAGGTTGCATGTAATTTTGTACATATTGCATTGCATTGCATTATTTTTCTTTGTCATTTTTTTTAAAAAAAAAAAAAAAAAAAAAAATTCAAAAACCAAAAAGATTTTCTTTCTATTATAATTTTTATTATTTTCTTTGCATCTAAACATCTAAATTTTTGCATTGCATTGATCTTAAAAAAAAAAAAAAAAAAAGATCCAATCCCAAGCAACCGAATCTTTTCGAAACAGTTGAGCTGGTAAATGAGTCATGTGCCTTGAGATTAGACTTGCTCTTTTTATTGAAAATCTAAAAGCAAGTTAATCGCACACGAACACACCTCCCGAAGCTACTTGTGCAAAACAGAAAGTGAGAAGATTGTCAACATTTGAGCATAACAGCAGGTATGAGTCGATTCTTTGGGACATATGACTGGTCTTATGAGTAGTAAGTGCTCAATTGAACTTAAAATGCCAAATAAAAAAAAAAAAAAAAAAGAATGCAAAATTTCAATGTCCCGAGCCTTCCAGCGCTCTAAAAAGTCATTTCTACTCATTCCCTTTTATATACCCTGCTTGGGGACATAGCTTTCAACTATACTTACGGGTCTTTGCATGTTAACCTTTAGTCCCCTGAAAAATGTCTTAGAAGTCCTCACGGTAATAGACCGTGAGATGTCCCACAATAGAAAAGTCAAGGACGAAAATATAAAGAAATTGACCAAATAAATAAATAAATAAATTAATAAGAGTGTTATGTGTTAACTTAGATATTTGTATTTGTGTTACTTAAAAAAAAAAAAAAAAACTATTATTAAGTTAATCTGTGACCTTTGGGATTCGAACAAGTAAACTCTGAGGGGTGTTTTACACCTAATCGCCTAAAGCTAAATTGTTTGGGACTGATTGAGTTGAAAATTCGTTACATGGGTTCCGTAGAAAGTCATGAACTTAATAATAGCAAATAAAGCTAATCTGTGGCCTTTGAGGTTCGGGCAAGTAAACCCGAGGGATCTCTTTAAATCTAGCACACTAAGGTCATTTGATCTGGATGTGTTGGTTGGAAGCCCGTTACACGGATTTCAAAGAAAGCCATGAGCTTTATTTGTAAAAAAAATGTAATTAGGAAGTTTGTATATAGTTGTGTTTATAGTTTAATTGAATATTATGTTTAGGAAAAATATTTGGCTGCCAAAAGATTCCCTTGGACTTGGATTTGAACTTATGACATTGGGACTGAATGTTAATTACTTTGATTGGAGTAAGTGGTTTGAATCTTGTAACCAATTTGGGTAAATATTAAGGAATTTTTAGAAAAGATTTTTCAGAAAAAGATTGTTGTTGATCAACAAATAGCTGGAATCGGGCATTGTTATATTTTATGAAACAAAGATGGTTGAGCATGTTTTGTCACATATAATTTCACGAGAGTAAGACCATAATTTGTTCCAAGAATTGACTTGATGATATTGAAAGGGAATTAGTGTTGTGATCTTTGATTCTGTTGAGTTGTATTAGGGAGTGGCCAAAGTCTTATTTCTATTATCATATAATATTTTGAGACTAAAGCCAAGTTGACTCAAGGCATGACATGTACATTCTCAACTATGGTACAAAACAGGGTAATTGGGTTGGATCTTTTCATGTTTGTTTTGATTTCATGCATTAAGTTTCAAATAGTTTTAACTTTAATTTTCTTTTCTTCTATTCTATTTTATTTTCTCTAGTTTAAATCTTCTTGCTCTTTCTTGAGGACAAGAAAGGTTCAAGCTTGGGGAGATTTGTTAGATGCATATTCATGCATTCATTTTGTAGTTTTAGTTCATAAAAGTGCATTGCATTTAGGTTTAAACTCATGTATTTTGCATATTTTTCGGGATTTTTCATGATGCAATTACATTCACACACTTTTATGATATTTCAGGGACTTTTGAAGGTTGGATCTTGATGGAGGAAGTTAAAAAGAGTTGGAGACAAAGTTTCAGAAGTTTTGGAGCATTGAAGAGAGAGAGAATGAAGAAATGAAGATTTGAGCCTTTCAGACATTTACACGGCCGTGTAAATGATGGCTTATATTTTACACGGGCCGTGTAAACGCATATGCAAGAGCATTCTTCTTTTCTTGTTTACACGGTCGTGTAAATGGCACCCTTTAATTTACACGGGCCGTGTAAACGTCTCGACAGTTTTTAAAGTAGTTTTACTCTCCTTTAATGGGGACAATCAGTTTTGTGGGAGGTTAGGTCGGATTTTGGACAGGGAGAAGGAGATTTTCAGAGCTTTTGGAAGTAGATTAACACTTGGAAACACTTTAATTTCCTTTTTGTAAGTCAATTTGAAGTTTGAACTTGTTTGATTTGTAGTTTAACCTACACATGTGTGGTTGATTTCATTATCATTTCCGAATCTGAATTCTTAAGTATGTGTTGTTAGGTTGTAACTTGAACTTGATTTGTGTTTAACATCTAGTAATCTTTGATTTGATCTTAATCATGTGTTTGGTTAGTTCTCTTTTTCACTTGATCAATGAACTAGGGTTCTTATCAATCTAGTTAATCAAATTATGAAATTCGTATATGTTTTATGATTTGATGTTAGTAACACACACTTACTTGGTTGCAATTAGATCAAAATTAGTGCAATCAAAGATTAAATGTTTATATTTCCAAGCTTAAGAGGAATGTTAAACATTGTTGGTAATTAGTGAAAAAACTTAATGTCATTTAATGATTTGATGCAAGAGCTTATTTGAATTGAATCAATTAAATGAAGTTTTATTTGAAGAGCTTGTTTTGAATAAAATACTTTTGCCAATTTGGATATTAGAGTTTATTAATATCTAACTTACCAACCTAGATTGAACATGAGTTATAATCATATTACATCTTTCAACATAATACATGTATAAGAGTCAGAATCGGAAATGTACTTCTTTTACTGCGTTTTGTTATCAATCTTTCTTATTTATGAAGTTTAATTCAAGTTCAAACACAATCCCCCATTTTAATATTATTTGTATTATGTGTGAAAATATGGCAAGATAAGAAGTCCTGTATTCATGTGGACCGACCATGCTTACTCTATACTATCTTTAGTATAAGAAATAGCAGTGACTTGAGCTTTATTAATATTATTTTATCCCATTATTTGTTGGATTGACACCCAAACACTCATATATCATACAAAGGCATCTCTCCTAGCCCTAACTAGCATGCGATTCTCAGATTCATAAATCAAATCATATCAGATACATATATGGGTATTTTGGGGAAACTTACTTGAGCTCGGCTGATTGCATGCACCACACCCTTTCTTGTCTTAGAAATTATTTAGTTAAAACATTTTTCTTTTGAAAGCTTTACAGATCCTCAGTCTGAGTTCAGAAACACCCGAAAGTATGTCTGAATCCCTCAGACCAAGGCTCTGATACCAACTTGTAACACCCCAAAAATCAAGGGTAAAAATTTCATTTTGAATATATCTAAAACATTGATACCATTTATTTCAAACATTTCAAATCATCATTAAGTAAAACGTTTATCAGAGTTCATCCCAAAATCATTCGTTGCGGAAATCATAGGTGTGTGCACTGCGATCAATCCGAGCTCTTCATTTCCAAAACGATGATACCTGAAACCAAAACTATAAACCGTAAGCACAAAGCTTAGTGAGTCCCCCAGAGCATACCCCACACACAATCCACATAACACATACCATATTAGCTATAAAAGCTACATATATCACATAAGCCATGCATACATAAAACCTAGGAAAGCCATGGACTACCCCACATGGTATTTACCTAGGACTGCCATGGGCTACCCCACATGGTCTTACATCAATGCCACGGGCTCCCCCCGGGGTCTTCCATGCAAGTATCATAAAGACAACTAGCATAACACATATCATATAACTTGTATCACTAACATATCACTTAGCATAAGCTAACTATCATACCACATATCTCTACTACAGCTAGTGTAACACATAACATAAAATGGGCCGACCTTGGTCCCTTAGACCCATTGGTATGGTGAGAAGACTTACCTCGCACTGCAGAAGCTTTCCGCATGAGTTCTTTAGCTGCTGCCCTGCCAGCTTCCCGAGCTGTCACTACCAATCAATATACCCAATTAGAAATTGGGTCTCATACCATAATCCTTAATCCATGCATGGGGTAAAATGACCATTTTACCTCTTCCCCAATATGATCCAAAACTAAGGCCCAAACCCAAAACAAAAGCCCATCATTATAATGTCCATAAAACCATCAATGGCCAGGGATCTTTCTAATGGACCTTATACTAAAGCCCAACACTAGGTAGGCTTTCCAACTAGTTGCCCACTAATGGCCCAATTTGCTCAATTGGGCCCAATCCCTCTAATGGGCCTTACCATATGCCCAAACATATCCTTGGCCCAATACATCTAACTTCTGATGGTCCACTCAGGCCCAAATGCCCAAAGTCCACTGCATGGCCCAAACCGAGGCCCACAACACAATAAGCCCATAACTGATGAGTACGCTGGGCGTACTCCTATGTACGCTAATCGTACAGGCCAAATGATGCTTACGCTGTGCGTACCTGCATGTACGCTCAACGTAATCCCATGTTAAGCAATTTTCCCATTAAGTGCTTAATACTCTACTCCAGAAGCTACAAACACAGATCCAAGTCCTTTTCAACGTCTTAAACCATAAAGTTGCTTACCTGACGGCTTTGCATGGCCCACATAAGCTCAAACTCCAAAAATGATAATCTACTTCCAAGGAAATGGTCTTAAATCATGCATGAGTCCATTAGGACTTCCAAGATGGAAACTTTCTGCCTTAGGGACTCATTTAACACTGAGAGTGGCAACTCAAAGCCTAAGAATCGGATTTCAACCATAAAGTTCCATCCTTGGGACCAAAATGAACTAAAACTCACAATGGTAGATCTACATGAAAGAGTTGACAAGGTTGAGACTTTATACCTCCAAAATCTTGCAAAGTTGATGAAGGATCTGGATCTAGATGCTTGACTCCAACCATAGTTTGATCACCAAGTTCCTTCTTCTTCAAGGTCAAAACATAACAAGTCATAACCCAACTAGATCCACATGAGAAAGCCACCAAGATCCAAACTTTATACTTTTTGGAGTTAGATCAATATGATTAGGGCCTGGATCCACAAGCTTCAAGCCAAGCAATGCTTCCTCAAGGAACTCCTTCTTCCACAATAAGCACCAAAAACCCACTAAATCACCAAAAAGCTCAAGAATCACTCAAATGGAGGCTAAGGGTCGATTTCTAGGGTTTAGAGGGATGGAGGCTGAAGATATTAGGGTTAGGTTATGAGATAAGGAGCTTAAATAGGGTCCAAGACCCTAAATTACGGTTCTGATCTGACTGGAGTACACCCAGCGTACATATGGTACGCCCAGCGTACTCTTGGGAACCTTCACGACCATACTGGTCAGTAGGCCCATCATACTCCAAGGTACGCCCAACGTACTAATTTCTTTACTAGTACGTCCCGTGTACACTTTGTGTACGCCCCGTGTACTCGGATAAGCCTGAAAACCACGAAACTTACGAATGCCATAACTTCTTCGTTACAAGCCCGATTTCGACGATCCTTATATCCACGGAAAGGTGACGAGAAGCTCTACACATCTACCAACTCATATATTCCTTTAGACCTTTCTAAAAAAATCCATTTTCCACAAAAGCCCGAACTGACACTTTATCGAAATACCCCTAAGCTCCAAAACACAAACCGAACACTCGAATCACTCCTAATACATCACCCGCACCAAAATAGGCCTAGATCTTACCTTCTCTAGAGCCATACTCCTTATGATGACCAACCTTCGGCCCACAGCCTCATACTAGAATTGAATTCGGAACAGAGCGTGACATTACCCGGGGGCCACCAAGATGTACCGAGATCTGAGTTTGAGTTACCGATGGTCGTGCATGAAGTGAGAGATCACTTGGTACGTTGAGAGGTGCTTGACCTGTAGGATGGTCAAGGCCGAGCGTTAGAGGCCGCATGGCAAGCTGCGACCTCTAGATATTCCCATGTGGAAATAGGAGAAGATCACGATGAAGTTCATCACCAAATTGCTGAGAACGACAAAGGGTTTCGATGCTATATGGGTCATCGTGGATCGATTGACCAAGAGTGCCCACTTTCTGCCCATTCGAGAGAGCTCATCGACCGAGAAGCTGGCCGATGTATATATACGCGAGATTGTCGCTCACCATGGGGTTCCCGTCTCTATTGTCTCAAAACGTGATGTTTGGTTTACCTCTTGTTTCTGGAAGAAGTTCCACGAGGAACTGGGCACGCAGTTGCATTTTAGCACAACTTACCATCCGCAGACAGACGGCCGGAGCGAGCGGACCATTCAGGCCCTCGAGGATATGTTGAGGGACTGTGTCATTGAATTCGGTGGGAGCTGGGACTCCTATCTACCCCTTACAGAGTTCTCCTACAACAACAGCTATCACTCCAACATAGGTGCTCCACCGTATGAGCTGTTGTATGGACGAAGATGTCGTACCCCCGTCTATTGGGGCGAGGTTGGCCATAGGATGATGGGTCGGAACGAGGTGGTCCTGCAGACTACCGAGATGATACATCAGATCAGACAACGTTTACAGACTGCTCAGAGTCGGCAGAAGAGTTACGCCGACCGGCGCCGATCTGAGTTAGAATTCCAGGTTGGTGACATGGTACTCCTGAAGGTCTCACCATGGAAGGGTGTGATTAGCTTAAGGAAGAGGGGGAAGTTAGGTCCCCGATACATCAGGCCATTCATGATCATTGCCAGGGTTGGCAAGGTGGAGTATAGACTAGATCTGAAGTTGTAACGACAGATCTGGACTCCTTTAAGCCCTCATAGTCATAAAGTTATCGAATTTATCATTCTTTGGCCCTCCTCTTTGGCTTAAACCTCTTCCTTAGCTTGGCTTTGGCATTTAAGGCCTTGCATGCACGTAAAGTTTGCAACTTTACATGGTAACCATGCCCTAGGAGGCTAGATCTACAATTTGGAGCCTTGGTCTTGCTTAAAAGCATCTGAATAAGAAAAGGATTGAAGGGACTCGACGATTCGGATGAAGATTGCCTGTTTTTGGTTCTGCATGGGCTCGACGAGTCAGTAAGATGACTTAGCGAGTTGGTTAGGGTTTTCCTGTCTTTTGGACACTGCATGAACTCGACGAGTTGTTGGGAAACTCGGCGAGTTGGCTTGGGTTTTCGGTCTCAGAGTTCTAAAGGAACTCGACAAGTTGCTAGGTGTACTCGACGAGTTGGGTCAACAAGGACTGTTGACTTTGACCAAGGCTGACCAAGTTTGACCTCAAGGGTATTTTGGTAATTTGGGCTTTATATAATTGGTTCCATGCTAATTGTAGGTGGGTGAGATGGAGTTGTATTTGGGGAATTGACATTGTCATCCAGAGCTACTTGTGATGTGGATTTTCCTCACTATACTCAAGGGTCTAAGGCACCAAGGCTGACCCTTTGGATTGTTATCCTGTATAGTTACTGTTATGATCTGTTAGATTGGTATCCTAGTAGATAGGATGTTTCTATGTGATTATGTTTTGTTAGATCGGTATCCTAGTAGATAGGATGTTGCTATGCTTAGTGATCTGTAGATCAGCTTGACTGTCTGTAGACTGTTATGTGGTTATTTGATATGTGTGCACATGTTTGATTGGTGGTTGAGGCATCTGCCTGATCATGAGCCAACAGACCTGGGCATCCCAACCCGATGGTTATAGGCCGAGAGTATTCCATCCCGAGGATGATTGGACTATTAATATGTGGGAATTCCAACCTGATGGTTGTGGGCCGATGGTATACCATCCCAAGGATGATTGGACGCATAGTATGTTGGCATTCCAACCCGGTGGTTGAGGGTCTGGGGCATTCCAACCCGATGGTTGATTGGGCCCATAGTATGTTGTTATTGTATATGTGTTATATGTTGTGTGTGTATTTTAGGGGAACTCACTAAGCTTCGGGCTTACAGTTGTTGATTTGGTTTCAGGTACATCAAATGACCGTGGGAAGGCAAAGGCGTGATTGTGCACCTCCTCATATTTTGTGATTTGATTTCTGGGATACTCTGACATGAAACTATTTTGAAAACACTTTATAATAATTAATGTTTTTGAATGATTTAAAAAGTTTTAAATTGGCTTGAATTTTATGGACGTTACATTATTCACATCTAGTTTGTTATCCTTAGTATCCCAGTTACAAATAATAGAGCATAATATGAGATTTAACATGCTATTAATAGATTCAATGAATCTCAAAAGATCTAGGGATTTCATAGTTTGAAATTGGTGAATTGCTTTTACATACCTTCATAAATTCTCAATAAGATTACGACATCCCTATTATTAATCATTTGTGAATTGTTATTTTGGATCATAGCCTTAATCATTTATTATGGATTAAAATATTAAGGATAATTGTCATCTAACTAAAACTATTATTTTTCTTTATAGATGTCTACTCCGGTTGATGCTTCTTATCCGTCGCCATCTACCCTCCACTCAGGTTTTTCCCTACTCTCCATTGTGTCCAAAGTGATATTTGATGTCTCTAACTACAATGTTTGGATGCACAATATCAGAATGGCTCTTCGATTTGAGGGCAAAGAATATTTCCTTGAAGAAAAACTCATTGAAGTCGATGAAGCCACTGTTAGTCTTGAACAACTAGCCTTCTACAGGAAACACTACAATGATACAACAAAAGTTGCTTGCATCATGGTTGCTACAGTGACTCCTGAATTTTAGAGGTTCTATGTGTACTACTGCCCATTTGAGATGAACAATGACCTTGTGGAAAAGTACCACAAAGAGCTTGTCAAAAGAAGTTTGAAGTGGTCAAGTCCCTCATGGCTTGCAGGATGAAAGAGGGAGAGTGTGTCTGCAATTACGTGCAGAGAATTCAAAGATATATGGAGTGCCTTGTTAAGATAAATGTGAATTTTGACGAGGAATATTCCATTGACATGGTCTTAAATTCCTTTTCAAGTTGTTATGATCAGTTTATGTCAGCTTATCATTTGAACAACATAGAAACCACATTGACCCAACTCCACAACTTGCTATAGACTGTTGAGTCGAGACTGAAAGGGAAGAATTCGGTCCCTCACACTAATGCTCCCGTTCTCGCCATTGAAAAGGGAAAAAGGGAAGAAAAGGAAGGTTGCTCTCAAAGCTAATTGGAAGAAAAAGGCCCATGCAGGGTGATCAAGCGATAGCCCAAAGGAAAAGCCCAACTCAGACATTCCAGCTATTAGCGACCCCAAAGAGGCCACTTTTTATTATTGCAATGACAAGGGACAGTGGAAGAGGAGCTACCCCAAATACTTGCAAGACATCAAGGATGGCAAGGTGAAGTCATCGCCAGTAGGTATATACACTATTCAAACTAATAACTCACCATTTACTCGTTCTTGGGTCCTTGATATAGGATGTGGTTTTCATATTTTTATGAATTGCAGAGGCAAAGAGAAAGTGAATAGGTGGAGCATGGGAAGATGAATATGATCATGGGCAATAGTAGATCTTCTCCTGTTACCAAGATTGGGACTTATCAACTTATGCTTAGTAGTGAAGTTAGTTTAGATTTGATAAATTGTTTCTATTCGTCAAAAATGACATGAAACATTATTTCATTTCATGCATTGTTTAGACAAGATTTTCACTACTCTTTTAATGATTTGAATGGTTCAATTCTTGTTTATAAAAATGGTGTTTTTATATTTGAAGCTTTACCTTGTAATGGTGTGTATGAAACTATGACTTGTGTTGATAGCTTATGCAATAGTGTATTTCATATTGATTCGTTTAATGATTTAGACAAGGAATGCTTGTGGCATTGTTGTCTTGGACACATTAACAAGAAACGCATCGCCCAACTCCAAAAGGATGAAGTCTTGGAATCATTTGACCTAAGGTCAAATGATGAATGTGAATCTTGTCTTCTGGGCAAGATAACAAAATCTCCTTTCACTGGATCTTGTGAAAGAGGTGAAGGTTTGTTGGACCTCATACACAAAAATGTGTGTGGGCCCTTCAGATCCACTACAAGATATGTTAATCGATTTTATGTAACGTTTACGGATGATTATAGTAGAGATGGTTTATATCTACTTGATCAAACATAAATCAGAAACCTTTGAAAAGTTCAAAGAGTTTAAGCATGAAGTCGAGAATCAATTAGGCAGGAAGATAAAGATGCTTCGATATGATAGAGGGGGGTGTAACATACACGTTCAGTTATCGTGTTATGTAATTTTAAAAGTAAATAATGTAATATTATATGAATTTGAGCGTCGAATTCTAATAGATAGTTTTTACTAGAAATGAAGTAAAACTATGTTTAAAATCGCTCGTAAAATATTGGAAGTCTTATGAGATTCCAATCAAAAGTCAAATATTGAAATTTAACGAAAATATAAAATTAAAAAATAAGTAAAATTATGTTAATGAAAGTTGTAAATAATCTCGTTATAAACATTTAGACGAAAACCTCATCAAAATCCGAGTTATAACGAAGAAGTTATGACTATTTGAATTTCGCGACAGAACCGGCACGATGCCGTATGACGTAAAAAGTGAGTTTTTGATAAACTACTTTGTAGCCTTAGTGATCTAAATCAAATTTGTAGTATTCATTAAACCGAGAATTTTCATAAAAAGAACGTCCAAATCTGACTTCGTATGAGGAAGTTATGATTTTCTAAGTTTCGGAATAGCAGTAGACAACTAAAAACTCGAAATAAATATCGAGTGATTTTTAGCCGACGCAACCTAAACGAGAATCGAAGGTCTCATCAAGAGTAGTATAACGGTAAAAATACAGACGAAAACAGACGTCAGATGAAAAAGTTATGAATTTTTAACGGACTTTTCCTGTCCCGGCCTGTTAAAAATATAACTTTAAAAATAAAGTCAAAATTAGCCAACGGAGTCTAAACAAAAGTTGTAGAGCATATATTCACCTATGCGTGGATATAAAGAATGTCAAAAACGGAGTTCGTATGCAAAAGATACGAATTTTTGAAGTTTATGGCACAATTTACGAAGCTGGTCCGAAGGTGTACGCCCAGCGTACTCGGAAGCAAGGTCAAAGATCGGCCACGTTACCCTCTCTTCGTTCATGTGACACGCAACAAGCCACGTCCGAGGCTCGAGTTCCGATCAGGCGACACCTCGTAGTTACGCCCCGCGTACGAGGAGTACGCCCCGCGTAGAGGACCGCCTCGCAGTACGCCCAACGTACCGAGGACTTACGCCCAGCGTAGTCAGCAGCTTCGGACCCTATAAAAAGGGATGCGAAGGCAGCAATAGTTTGTTTACAATTTCCACTCTTTCACACCTTATACTCTCTGTAAATTTACCCTAACACCCCCTGGAGTCCCGGTATCATCCCCGACACCCGAAGCAAGTCCCGGCACTCCGAAGTTCTCGAAAAAGTCATATTTTCAAGTCGAAACTCTGCCCGAGTAAGGCCCGATTTTCAACTAAACTCCCCGGTTTTGTCACAGAATGTCATATTTAGAGCCGAAGTGCTGCCCAAATTAATACTTTAACCCCCGGTTATTTCACGGTGAACTCAATATATAGGAACAATTGTATGTTATGTGTTATATGTGCTATGTGCTTTTCCGTGTTATCATCTCGTGTTGTTATTTCCGCTATTATGGTAGCAAAGTTGTACCTTTGACCATGTGATCAGTGAAAGGACTTAGATTCACGGTGGTACTGCTATGTAGCCTCTGGCCATGTAGAGCATGTCTCGTAAGAGAATGACCTCTATTCTATGGCATTGGCAGAAGGTTAGACAGGACTAAAAGCCTGAAATATACCAAAATGTTTAATCAGAAATCGTATGTATTCTGTGCCATTTGTGCCAAAGTGTTATTGATGTATATTAAGTATTGAAATTGTTATGTCTCATTGATTATATATCATTGAATCAAATCATCGATTGATATGGAAAGCTTGTCACATTTCACATATGTCTTTGTTGTTCCTTGTACCCCTTTGCTTCTGCCATATTAAAGTATATATATATGGCATAACATTATATTGTATCTATTATTGAACTCACTAAGCGTCACCGCTTACCCCTCTCAGTGTTTAATAATTGCAGGTAATGAAAATCCAGTATAGTCATATACTGTTGGAAGATTTAGAATAGTTTATACTATTACTTTTGTACTTGGGTTTATGTTGTATAAAAATTACAATATCCTGGGTAGTTATGTAATATATACTAAAACTTAGTCGGTTTGTATCCAGTATTTTGTAATCACACTATCAATGTAAAATATTATTTATAAATATGCAAGTAGCATGTTTTGGAGTAACAATATTGTGAAATATGAAAGTTTGGGTCTTTCAATCATACGCATGTTTAGAAAGGGGATCTTTCAATCATGGTATCAGAGCGGTGGTTTAAGTGAACTAAATTCCACGGATTGGTATTTAGACTTAAACCGTCAGAAGTTCAATATATGAACGGATTCATTTGGAGTATATGGATACAAACCATAGGAAAGACTTAAGTAAAGTATTAGGTAATAATAAATCATAATATTCTAAAATACTATATTGCTCCAAATTTTCAGAAGAATGGCTGAATAGGAAGGTAGCCATACACCCGAAGTGGGTGGAGATCCTAAACCTGGTGAAGTAAATACTCCAGTATCCCCTCGTGAGGAGCGACTCTTGGGTAAACTTACTGATATTATTCGGCAGACTCTTGAAGAACACAAGAAGAATAATGATAAAGGCAAAGAGAAAGCCGCTGGAGAATTTTCAAAAGGAGAGGTGAAGCGTCCCTCGTTCAAAGATTTCAAGAGTACTGGTGCTACGGAGTTTTCTGGTGTCCTTAATCCTATAGTTGTTCTAACTTGGATTCAGAACACAGATAAAGTATTTCGTATCTCTCATGTGGATAACGAAGACAAGGCAAATTATGCTTCTGCAATGCTCATCGGAGAAGTCTTGGTCTGGTGGGAGGCAACATATGAAGCTCTTAACGGGTATGACCAGGAGAACTTATCCTGGGAAATGTTCAAAACTCGTTTGCTAGGAAAGTATTGTCCTCTAGACATGAGGAGAAGATTAGAGAAAGAGTTTCTTGAGCTTAAACATGGAGGAATGACTGTGAATGAGTATGAAACTCAGTTCAATCAAAAAGCACGGTTTGCTGCAAAGTATATTTCAACTGAAGACGAGAAAATTCAGTTATTCATGGAGGGACTACGGCATGAAATCCACGATTTTGTAGCCAATCGGGATGTTCTGTCCTTTGACAAAGCTGTTGAGTATGCTCGAAAGCGCGAGCATGACTTAGAGATACGTGGTGCCACTCTTTCTGTTCCAAAGCATCCACGTATCGATCAATATGTTCCTGTTTCCTCTATTCCACCAGCTCTATCTATTCGATCTGATTCTAATACAAGGGAACAATCTCAGAGCGCCGTTCGTGGTCGCGATAGATCACAATCTTTTTCTATTCAATCGCCATCATGTCGCGTTTGTTGAAAGAATCATCCGGGCCAATGCAGAATAGAAAAGGAATCCGTAATCTGCTATGGATGTGGAGAAGCGGGTCACATAAAGCCAGCCTACCCAAGGAAGGATGTTACTTGCTATGCATGTGGTATTACTGGCCACAAGAAGCGTTTATGTCCTACTCTTACTTGTCAAATGGCGGGAAGCCAAGCTTTCGTTCAACAACCGATGAGTACTTCAACCCCAAAGGAGGAGGTGCCAAAAGCTAAGGGCCGTGCATTCCAGATTACCACAGAGGATGCATGCGAGGACCCGAATGTTGTGACGGGTACATTTCTTGTCAATACTAGACCTACTCACATATTATTTGATTCTAGTGCCTCAGTTTCTTTTATGTCTTATGAATTTGCGCATTCTTTCCAAATTGTTTGTTATTCATTCGCCCAATCATTTCACATAGATACTGCGGGAAGTATATGATTATTTGCTGATAAAATTTATAGAGATTGTGTCATAGAAATTGAAGGCTATAATTTTCTTGCCAATCTGATTCTTATCTCCTTACCCAACTTTGATATTATTCTCGGCATGGATTGGTTGTTAAAGAACACACTTAGGCGTGAAAAGTTTCTTTGTGAAAACTTTTAAATGGTGACTTGGGAACTGAGAGACAATACTTGGGACGAGTATGAGTAGCTGTTAATAGTAAGAGAATGACCTCTATTCTATGGCATTGGCAGAAGGTTAGATAGGACTAAAAGCCTAAAACATACCAAAATGTTTAATCAGAAATCGTATGTATTCTGTGCCATTTGTGCCAAAGTGTTATTGATGTATATCAAGTATTGAAATTGTTATGTCTCATTGATTATATATCATTGAATCAAATCATCGATTGATATGGAAAGCTTGTCACATTTCACATATGTCTTTGTTGTTCCTTGTACCCCTTTGCTTCTGCCATATTAAAGTATATATATATGGCATAACAATATTTTGTATCTATTATTGAACTCACTAAGTGTCACCGCTTACCCCTCTCAGTGTTTAACAATTGCAGGTAATGAAAATCCAGTATAGTCATATACTGTTGGAAGATTTAGAATAGTTTATACTATTACTTTTGTACTTGGGTTTATGTTGTATAAAAATTACAATATCCTGGGTAGTTATGTAATATATACTAAAACTTAGTCGGTTTGTATCCAGTATTTTGTAATCACACTATTAATGTAAAATATTATTTATAAATATGCAAGTAGCATGTTTTGGAGTAACAATATTGTGAAGTATGAAAGTTTGGGTCTTTTTCAATCATACGAAAGTTTAGAAAGGGGATCTTTCAGGGGGAGAATCTTAGTATCGAGTTCCACGACTACCTCAAGGAATGTGGAATAGTTTCACAATTGAATCCTCCTAGGACACCACAACTTAATGGTGTGGCTGATAGGCGCAATCAAACCTTGTTGGACATGGTTTATTCCATGATGCGTCGAGTCACTCTTCCTATTTCCTTATGGGGGTATGCATTAGAGACAGCCTCCTATATCCTCAATCTTGTCCCTACTAAAAAGGTTTCCAAAAGACCTCACGAGATGTGGACATGGAAACTTCCCTCGTTAGCACATATCAAAGTATGGGGTTGTGAAGCTTTCGTTAGACATGAGACTCATGACAAACAAGAAGCCAAAAGTGAGAGATGTATTTTCACTGGCTACCCACAAAAGTCTTTTGAATATTTGTTCTACATGCCTAGTGAAAATGTGGTCTTTGTAGCACGAAGATGAGTATTTCACAAGAGCGAGATCATATGCAAAGAGGACAGTAGGAGTACAATTGACATTGAAGAAATTCAAAAGCCAACCAATGAAGGAACCTTAGATGATATTAGCGATCAAACAGAGGATGAGAGTCCTGTTGAACCTATTGACACTTCATTATCTCTTCTTCGTTCCAATAGAGTTAATGTGCCACCTCATATTTATGGTTTCCATATAAATGCTGAAGGTGATATGTTTATCAGTGATCAAATACTGATAAATTTGGATGAGACAACTAACTACAAGAAAGCAATGGCAAGCCTTGAGGCTGATAAATGGAAGGAGTCAATGGACAGTGAGATAAAGTCCATGTATGACAACCAAGTTTGGAATTTGGTTGATCAACAACCTGGTCGAAAGATAGTTGGTTGCCAATGGATCTTCAAGAAGAAGATTGACATGGATGGAAATGTGCACACTTTCAAAGCACGACTGATTACGAAGGGATTTACTCAAACATAAGGGGTTTACTATGATGAGACCTTATCACCAGTGGCTAAGATAAAATCTATTAGGATAATGCTCGTTGTAGCTTCCTTTCATGATTATGAAATTTACCAGATGGATGTCAAAACCACTTTCTTTAATAGGAAGTTGGCTGAAGATGTTTATATGAGTCAGCCAGAGGGTTTTGTTGATGCAAAGTTTCCCAATAGAGTGTGTAAGCTTGAGAAATCGTTCTATAGATTGAAACAAGCATCTCGCAGCTGGAATCTTTGCTTCCATGAGAAAGTCAAAAGAGTTTGGTTTTCCTAGAAGTGAGGATGAGTCCTATGTGTATATTAAAGCTAGTAGTAGCATATTAAACTTTCTATTATTGTATGTTGATAACATACAACTCATGGGAAACGACATTCCAACCTTGTAAGAAGTAAAATCTTGGCCTGGAAAGTGTTATGCTATGAAGGATCTAGGAGAGGCTGCCTATATTTTTGGGATAAGAATTTTGAGAGATAGAAAGAACAGACTAATTGGACTAAGTTAAAGTACATACTTAGACAAGGCACTAAAATGATTTAGTATGGAAAAATCCAAGAAAGGATAGCTACCTATTCAGAGCAATGCCAAATTGAGTAAGACTCAAAGCTGAAGTACGGATGAAGAGGTAGCTGATATGAGTCGAGTCCCTTCTGCTTCGGATGTAGGATCGATCATGTACGTTATGCCTTGTACTCGCCCTGATGTGTCTTTTGGTTTAAGCATGGCCAGTCGCTATCAGGGAAATCCTGGAAGAGCTCATTGGACAAAAATTAAGAACATTCTTAAGTATTTACGAAGGACAAAGGACATGGTTCTAGTCCTTGGTTGCAATGATACGTTGAGAGTGACTGGATATAGTGACGCCAACTTTCAAACAGATAGAGACAACTTTCATTCTCAATCTGGCTAGGTATTTACATTAAATGGAGGAGTAGTTACTTGGAAAAGTTCCAAGCAAGACACAGTGGATGATTCTACCTGTGAATTAGAGTACATAGCAACAAGTGAAGCATCAAAGCAAGCAACATGGTTGAAGAACTTTATTGGAGATCTTGGAGTTGTCCCAACCATTAAGGAACCAATGGAACTTTTCTGCGATAATGGAAGTGCGGTTGCTTTGACTAAAGAACCGAGAGATCATGGAAAATCAAGACATATCAACATAAAATACCATTATATCAGACATAGAGTTGAAGTAGGTCATCTCATAGTGAAAAAAGTCTCGCCGAAAGATAATCATGCATATCCTCTCACAAAGGCTCTGAATAGGATTAAGCATAGATAACATTGTAGGAGCATTGGATTGAGAGATGACATTAGTTTAGTAGTTGGATGATTAGTTTGAAACTTGTAACAAAATAAATGTAGTTGAATTTTGGTGATTAAATAATAGAGATTATTTATGATTTTGTAACAACGTAAATTTTCAAACAAAATTTTCATTTTTAATTTCACATAAATCTTATTAACACATTTAACAAAAATCCCCAATTTGTAAAATTATCCAAACACATGATCAATTGTTGAATAAAACCAAGGATCCTCAAAACATAACTCTTTCTCTGGTGCGTACAATCAAGCCGACGCCTTCCCGCGATCCTGAAAGGAACCTGAAACACATAACACATAACACGGTAAGCACGAAGCTTAGTGAGTTCCCCAAAATACCACACATATCTCATTAGCCTCTCATGGCTATAGCTCGATAAGACCCTCCGGTCAATGTGTCTCAGTGGGACCCTCCAGTCCCACAACTTAGGTGGACCCTCCGGTCTTAACTCAGATGGACCCTCCGGTCCTAACTCAGTAAGCTCAGAAATATACACATCATAAATCACAAAGACATAATGCAGGATATCACAATACTCAATATAAGCACATAAGACCCTCTGGTCACACAAAGGTTACCACTCTAGGTAAAGTATAGTGAGAAGACTCACCTCGGATGATGAACAACTCCTATAAACGCTGCTGCTACGCACCGGCCTCTATCTCTGAGCCAAAACCCACAATTAACCCAATTAGGAACTAAGTCCAAACTCTCACTCATTAGGTCTAAAGGTAGCCCCACTAACCAGCTCATCAATGACCTAAAACCCATTGGGCCCACCAAGGCCCAATAATAAATGGGATCCCCCGAGGCCCAACTCTCAAATCTAAATGGCAAGCCCAACTCAAGGACCCAAAGCACATGTATATATTTCTCTGGTCCAAAACTCTATTGCAACAAGCCCAAACTCCAGGCCCAACACTCAAGGCCCAAAATGAGACTTAGCCCAAAAGTCCACAGTGAGGTTACGCGGGGCGTACCTCCCTTGGTACGCTCAGCGTACTCACGAATCCAGATTGGCCATCGGGGACACTTGGGCAGTACGCGGGGCGTACTAGAATTACGTTTGGCGTACTTCGCAGCTTCACTCTTTCTACTCTTTTGGTCTTAATCCATTAAGACCTTGGCTCATATCCTAGATCTGGACTCCCTAATAGCTCTTACTCCATAAAGTCAGTGACTTTAAGCCTTTGCATGGCTGATATGATCACAAACACACAAAACACTCACTCTCTTATATCAAAAAGCTCATATCTCATGCATGGCTTGATTCCAACGTCCAAGATTGGATTTTTATGACATTACACGACTAAATACACTCAAAGGGGTTGATCATAGTCTCTGGAGCTCAATACCTCATAAAGTCTCCAACTTTTGGGACAAAACCCTAAATTACTCTACTATAATGCATAAATCAAAAGAGTGAGAAAGCTTGAAGCTTTATACCTCTATATGAAGCTCCCAACATAGATATGCTTAGATCCAAGGGCCTGGACTCTCACTCCTTCTTCTCCAACGCTTCTTCTTCACTCCAAGAACACACAAAGTCACTCAAAGGCTCTCAAATGCACTCACAAGTTCTATGAACGAAGGTTTAGGGTTTTGGAGGGTTTGTTGTCTGAGAATGGTGGCCAGAAATGAGGCTATCTCATTCTTTATATAGGGACATCCCCTCGATTAGGGTTTTCCTTCTGTGCCTAGTACGCCCAACATACTAGGTGGCTCCGCTTAAAAATCACGCACATGAGTACGCTAAGCGTACACACACGTACACCCAGCGTACTCAGCTGCCACTTTTCTCAAATAAGGGACTTATCCTGCCATAACTTCAAAATTCCATTGCTTCCTCGATATAACTCCGTTTCCAATGAACCTCATATCCACGGAAAGGTGACGAGATGCCCTACGCTCTTAGCAACTCGTCGCAACTCCGAGACTTCCTCATGCCTGGGTTGCAGTCCACAAACCCTAATCACAGACGATCCGAAACAGGATGTTACATATTTTGTCTACTGCCTTTGTCAATTATTTATTCTTGTGTTTCGTTTTGCATGTTTTACTTCTCGAATAATTTAATTATTCAAATTCCACAGTCGATCATACTTTGCGAAGTAAGTAGTGAATTAATACTATCAAGAATAGGATCGTAGATTGTCTCGAGGAGTTAGACATGGCAATTGTATTGCTACAACATTCATGAGTACTTAGAAATGGAGATTTAAGTATTGGATAAATACACTCTCATAGAGTTACTTCATGGATTATATCATGAGTAATTCTGAGACGGTAATATCTTATATTCTTGAAATGGAGATATATGAGTTGTAATTTACAATTTGGTTATCCGTTGGTGTTGTATAAACGCATCAGTAACATGATGTTATAAAACGCAGTATCATGTATAATTTGGTGAGTAACGGATACAATTGATGTGTTCAATTTGGTGTTGATTTATAGTGTTGGGCCCAACCAGGAATCAATTGATGTGTTCAATTTAAAGTCTTATGTCTTCATCACAAATCAGGAAATCAGGAAACAAAATTTGGACAATGAAATTGATTCTAATCCATGTCTTATGTCTATATGATATCTTGTATAACGGAGGAATATTTGCCCACTTATCTTAGGACCAATATTTGTTTAGTTCAGAGTTCGGCAATTGCTATGGAATCACTCTTTGTTGTTTAGTTTAGAAGTTATACCAATAATTTAGTTTTAGACTTATCTAAGTGGGAGACTATTGGAATAGGTGTCTAAGCCAATAACTAAATTAGTATAATCTTGAATTATTAGCAAAGTCCTATTGGGTTTCCCTTAAACCTAGTAATTGAAAATGATGACTTTTAGAGAGAGAGAGAGAGAGAGAGAGACTGATTTATTAATTTATTATGTGATTAATTGTAACATTCAAAAAATTCTTGAAAAATTTAAACTTTTTAAACAAACCACAAACCATCATTGTTTACAAATTGTTTTCAAAATAAGTTCCATATCAGAGAAATCCCAAAATCGTAAAACAAAATATGAGGAGGTGCACGATCACGCCTTCGCCTCCCCGCGATCCTCTGAAGTACCTAAAACATAATCCAAAATTGTAAGCCCCAAGCTTAGTGGGATCCCTCAAAATACCAATACATAATAAGTAGAACAAAAATTATAACAACATACTATAGGCCCAATCAACCATCGGGTTGGAATACCCCAGGCCCCTCAACCATCGGGTTGGAATGCCAACATATTATGGGTCCAATCAACCGTCGGGTTGGAATACCCCAGGCCCCTAAACCATCGGGTTGGAATGCCAACATACTATGGGTCCAATCATCCTCGGGATGGAACACCCTAGGCCCTCAACCGTCGGGTTGGAATGCCCCGGCCTGTTGGCTTACGCACAAAGCAGTGAAGCCTCAGCCACCAACCAATCATGTGCACATAATACATATAACTATACTGTTAACTAGCTAGCAAACAAATAAATAGATCTTACAGATCACAAAGCATATCATCATCATAACTACCAGGATACTGATCTAGCAGATCACTATAGCATAACATGAACAACATGATATCAATCCAAGGGCCGGCATTGGTGCCTTCGACGCGCAAGTACAGTGAAAAAACTCACCTCACAAGTAATGTTGAACTGATAAGATCCAAGTCCAATCTCAGATCCGGAATCAAATGCCTACAACCACCATGTGACCATTTCTATCAAAACCCCGAATTATCCAAAACGCCTTCAACAATCAAACTTAGTCAACCATGGTCAAAGTCAAAGTCAACGGTCAAGATCAACAATCCATGTTGACCCAACTCATCGAGTGCACCCACAGAATCGTCGAGTTCCCACAGTACTCAGAAGATCGGGAAAATCCTAGCCAACTCGTCGAGTTAGCAGGACAACTCGCTGAGTTTTCCCCAGTCTTAACACATTCAACCCTTTTATCGAATCTAATGCTTCAAGATACAGATTTGATTCTATGGGGCTAGAATACCATGTAAAGTTTCCAACTTTACGTTCATGCATGCCAAAAGAAGCTCTAGAACTCATACAAGGCTTAATAGAGAACTTAATGCATGGATGGGGCCTTGAACCTAATAAAGTTTGCAACTTTAAGCCAAAAGAAGCCACAAAATGGCCAAATCTAAGGTGATAATCCATGAAAATCTCAACCCCATGAACAAACCATAAATGATCCAAAAATCCCAATAATCTATCCAAGGAAGAGATCTAAGAAGTAAGGAAGCAAGGTGTCGACTTTATACCTCAAAATGACTGCAACAAAAAAGGAGGTTCTGGATCTATAGCCTTTCTTTGAATCAAGCCACCTCAAACTTCAAGCTCCTTCAAAATAACACCAAGAAATCACTCTTCAAGCTCACTCACACTCAAATATGGGAGAGGATGCACGAAATTAGGGTTTCTGGACAGAGGGGACTGGTAAGGAGGCCATCCAAAGGGTATAAGGCCTTTAAATAGGGTGCAACACCCTAAAAATTAGGGTTTCATAATTATCTGCCAAATCGTCGAGTTGAGGCTCCTCGACTCGTCGAGTTGGCCCATTAATATCCGTGGGCAATGCCATTTCAACATGACGAGTTGAGGCCTTCCAACTCATCGAGTTGCCAAGGAAAAACATGACAAAAGATTCAAATTTCATACCTGAGAATTGGGATGTTACGATTTTCCCCCACATGGACTAGGCTTCTTACTCGAAGCCTGCTGCGGTAAACAACTCCGGGTAATGTTCCCGCATCTCTGCCTCTGGCTCCCAAGTCCACTCAGAGCCCCTCCGATGCTGCCAATGTACCTTTACCAAAGGTATTTCCTTGCTACACAAAATCTTCACTTTCCTCTCCAGGATAGTTATCGGCCTCTCAACATAGTTTAGCCGCTCATCAACTTGAATATCATCCAATGATACTACTGCATCCTCGTCCAATACGCACTTCCGCAGCTGTGAAATGTGGAAAGTGCTATGAATCTGACTGAGTTCCTCCAGAAGATCCAATCTATAAGCAACCTTGCCAACCCTGGAAATAACCCGTAATACTCCACTATATCGGGGGCCCAACTTCCTCCTCTTCCTTAAGAGGATCACACCTTTCCAAGGTGAGACCTTCAGCAACACCATGTCACCGACCTGAAACTCCAACTTAGATCGGCGCCGGTCGTATTAGCTCTTCTGCCGACTCTGAACAGTCTGCAATATCTGCCTGATATGTTGAATCATCTCTGTAGTATGCAGGACCACTTCTTTCCGACCCATAACTCTGTGACCAACTTCCCCCAACAGACTGGGGTGCGATATCTCCGCCCATACAGGAGCTCAAAAGGCGGAGCACCAATGCTAGAATGGAAGATGTTGTTGTAGGAGAACTCTGCAAGAGGTAGGTAGGAATCCCAGCTCCCGCTAAAATCAATAACGCATGCTTGCAACATATCCTCGAGAGTCTGGATGGTCCGCTCACTCTGTTCGTCGGTCTGCGGATGATAAGTTGTGCTGAAATGCAGCCTTGTGCCCAGTTTCTCATGAAACTTCTACCAAAATCGGGAGGTGAACCGAACATCACGGTCTGAAACAATAAAGACCAGAACCCCATGGCGAGCAACGATCTCGTGAATATACACATCGGCTAACTTCTCGGGTGACGAGCTCTCCCGAATTGCCAGAAAGTGGGCACTCTTGGTCAATCGGTCCACGATGACCCATATAGCATCAAAACCCTTTGCCGTCTTCGGCAACTTGGTGATGAAATCCATCGCTATCTGCTCCCATTTCCACATGGGAACCTCTAGAGGCTGCAGCTTGCCATGCGGCCTCTGATGCTCGGCCTTGACCATCCTGCAGGTCAAGCACCTCTCGACGTACCAGACGATCTCCTTCTTCATCCACGACCATCAATAACTTAACCTCATATCCCAATACATCTTGGTGGCCCCCGGATGGATAGAAAAGTGAGACTTATGAGCCTTTTCCAGCATAATCGGCCTGGCCCCACCAGACACAAGAACCCATACCCGACCGCAACGGGTCAACAAACCACGACTGTTTGGAACAAAACTGGTAATCTCACCCCTGATCCTTTCAATCTTCCAATTTTCCTCTCGAACACCCTCAGACCGAGCCTCCCTAATCAAACTCGCAAGTGGAGAATCCACATATATCCTCATACATGACACCGAAACAGAAGATTCAGCCGTCTTGCGGCTCAGGGCATCCGCCACCACATTCGCTTTACCCGGATGGTAAAGGATCTCGCAGTCATAATCTGTGACTATGTCTAGCCACCTGTGCTGCCTCATGTTCCGGTTAGGCTGATCCATAATATGCCTCAAACTCTTGTGATCCGTGTAGATAGTGCAGCGGACCCCATAAAGGTAATGCCTCCAAATTTTGATAGCGAAAACCAACGCCCCTAACTCAAGATCATGTGTGGGATATCTCGTCTCATGCGACTTTAGCTGCCGTGAAGCATAAGCTATCACCCGTCCTCTCTGCATGGACGCATCACAGAAAACCACAAAATCCATGACTCCCTCAGGGAGGGTCAAAACCGGGCCTCGCAAAGTCTCTGTCGAAGGGTCTCAAATGCCGACTGCTGCTCAGGGCCCCACCGGAAATCCACCCCCTTCCTTGTCGGACGAGTGAGGGGTACTACGATCTTGGAGAAATCCCGAATAAATCTCTGGTAGTACCCTGCCAAACCCAAAAAACTCCTGATATCCGAGGGAGATTTTGGAACCTCCCACTGCATCACTGCCTTGATTTTGGCCGGATCGACCAAAATCCCATCTTGGTTAACGAGGTGTCCAAGGAACTGAACCTCTCGCAACCAAAACTCGCACTTCGAGAACTTAGCATAAAGCCGTTCTCGCCTCAAAACCCCCAGAAGCTCGCGAAGGTGCTCCTCATGCTGCTCTCTGGTCTTGGAGTTCACCAAAATAACATCAATAACACGATGACCAAACAATCGAGCATCGTCCTGCATACCCGATTCATCAAATCCATAAATATCGCAGGCGTACTGGTGAGCTCGAATGGCATCAACACGAACTCGTAATGCCCATAACGAGTCCGGAACGTGGTCTTCTCCACATCCTCCTCTCTCACCCTGACCAGATGATACCCAGACCTCAGGTCTATCTTGGAGAACCAAGATGCTCCCTGGAGCTGATCAAAGAGATCATCAATCCACGGAAGGGGATACCGGTTCTTCATCGTTAACTTGTTCAACTCCCTATAATCAATGCACATCCGGTATGAACCATCCTTCTTCCTAACAAATAGAATCGGCGCTCCCCACGGAGAACTGCTCGGACGAATGAATTGCTTGCCTAGCAGCTCCTGCAACCGGTATGATAGCTCCTGCAGCTGATATGACAGGTCCTGCATCTCAGGCGGTGCCAATCGGTACGGCGCCTTGGCAACAGGGGCCGCACCTGGCACAAGGTAGATCCTGAACTCGACCTGCCACTCAGGAGGCACACCGGGCAACTCCTACGGAAATACATCAGCGAACTCTCTGACAACTGGAACATCAGCAACTGATACTTGATCCCCAACCCGCATGTCCAACACCTAAGCCAAGTAACCTGCACACCCGTGCTGAATATACTGTCGAGCCCTGGCTGCCGAACAGAACCCTGAACCCAACCAGGTGCCCTCTTCATAAATAACCAGTTCTCCCCCACTTGGGGTTCGAACTACCACGCGCTGACCCTCGCAATCGATCATGTCACGAAAACGACTCAACCAATCCATACCCACAATCACGCAGACATCCCCCATGGGAATAGGAATCAAATTGATCGGAAATGATACCCCTAAGATCTCCAGAACGCAACCCTGATAAACCGAAGAAGCAGAAATCCCGTGTTCGTTGGCGGTAGAAACTCGCAACGGACACTCCAACTCCCCTATGGGCAAAGCAAACTCCCTACTAAAAGATCGAGAAACAAAGGACCGACTCGCACCCGAGTCAAACAACACTAAAGCAGGAAAGGAGTTCACAAGAAATGTACCTACCAAAGGTACAAACAAATGAGCATAAAGCAAAAATAATCAATAAGATAAGGGATAGAAACATACCAGTCACAACATCTGGTGCTCTCTTGGCCTCCTCGGCAATGAGCTGTAAAGCGCGACCTCGATCCCTCGAGGGCTCCACCCTACCCTGACTCCCGTCAGTGATCCTCAAAGTAGCCGGTGCTGGAGCCTATGCCGGCTTGGCAGCTAACAAGGGACACTGGGCCTTCATATGGCCCACCTGATTACAATGGTAACAAAGTCTGATGTATGAAGCTGGAGTATGTTGTCGACAATCCCTCGCAATGTGGCCCTGCTTGCCACATTTGTGGCAACCCGAAGAAGACCGAAAAACACCATCATGTACCTTGTCGCACTTCCCACAAGTGCGACCCCTCTGACTCCCCGACCTGGAGTCAGTGGCCCTTAACCGCTTCGGCACAGGCTGCGACTGCGTCGGGGCCGGTCTCGAGTCCCGAGTCTGCCACTTAATCTCAATCTCACGCCGTGTGGCGGCCTCCTGCATCTCTAACAATGAACTGTAGCGTTGAGTAGAAGCAAACTGCCTAATCTCCGTCTTGAGCATGCTCAAGTAACGGGTCATCTGAGCCTGCTCGGATGCAGCAAACTCAGGGCAGAACATAGCTCTCTCCATGAACATCTTAGGTCTGCAGGGCATAAACAAGTGAAGAAACAACCCTCCACATCAGATAACCACCTCATAGCTATAATCGGGTCCTAAACTCTGTCGAAAGTCGGGGTCTTCGTATTGTCGAAGTCCCGATACTAAAAGACTCGCCCTATCCCAACACCAACAGCCGCCACGGCTGCGGAGGCTGCATCAGCAACCGTCTCAGAGATGGTTGCATAACGATCATCAAAGAACCCCATCATCGCGGTCTTCCATTTTCTACTATTATTCTAACCACATACTAAAATGAATCCAAACAATCCTTCCAATAGTCTCACCCCAAGATCCGGTTGCAACAAATCATGTGGAAGTGCTTCAACGATACTGATTCCAAATGTTTTGCTTTCGAACCGTCAATTTACCAACCATATATAAATGCTTCTATTTTTTCAACCACACCCCAATCCCAACCCTAACGATTTACCTATCAAAATACACCACATTATTACTTTATGCAACCCGTTATTCCAAACTTATTTCATATTTTTTCCAGTCTTTCAAAATACATTCAGGGAATCTAACCTTGATTGAGTCGAAAATCAAGTTTGATCGGGAAACGTAACCAAACTCACATGTTCCTTAACCATCTGGCCCCAAAAGGAAAGGAAAAAGTGATGGCTAAAAAAAGAAAAGGCGGCCCTCAATGATGGACATTAGAAGAATAGAAAGTATTATCGAGCGGTTTCACAACGAAATGGGTCGTGACGAGTACCATACAAAACACAAATGTAGGAACAAGACTGTGACAAAGTTTAACGGGACTACAACAACTTGATGAGTCAACGAAAAAACAGGGAAAGCAATACAAACATTTTCGAGATGGCATTTGAAATATTTTAAATCAACAATAAAGGAAGGTCATTCAAATTTGTTGAGGTTTTGAAGTTTTTATCTAGTTCTAAAAAATGAAAAGACGTTTATGGAGAAGACGCAGAAGGCCGTTCGAAAAAAAACAAAAACTCTTAAATGAGATACATAACTACATCGGATATTCATTTTGGGTTTAACTTGACCAAATGATGAGCTTGAACTCAATTCATTGATAGAGATAAGGCAAAAAATAGAGAGTTAGGTAATGACGTCGGTAATATGGCAAATAGCTTCAAATTATATAATTTGAATTCTGAAACTCATTCGCAATTCGAAAAAAAATAACTTGACCAAAAAAATCGTACGAACAACAAAAACATGATATGAAATTTCTATCATAAGCGTCGACCATCCGAACCCACCGTGGTTTTATGGCAAAAGATGAAATTAATACAAAAAATCATTTATTAGATTTATTTTATCGGTTGTTTATTTAATTGTCGTTTTTAACTATATAATATGTTTTTATTATTGAATTAATAAAATATTCCACCTTAATAATATTAAATATTCATAAAATTATTATATTATAATTTTATAGTTAATTAAAAAATAAAAGGATGGGAATTGTGCATTTGTTATAGGGAAAATACCGGCAATAGTCAAAAAATGAGAGGTAATTTCAAAATTTAGACATGAAAATTGACATTTCCAGGTATAGACATGCATTCCGCGGAGGTAGCTCCGCGGAATGTACTGTAGCTCCGCGGAATGGATCTTTAGAATTTTTTTTTTCACATCATTTCTTCGGGGTTTATATTAATTCCACAACTAATTATTTTCAAGAAAAAGATTATGATAGTATGATAACCTTTGCTTGAAAATAATTAGTTAGGGAATGAATATAAACCTCGAAGAATCGATGTGAAAAAAAAAAAAAAAAACTGAAGATCCATTCCTCGGAGCTACCTCCGCGGAATGAGTTCATTCCTCGGAGGTAGCTCCGCGGAATGGATCTTGAGGGTTTTTTTTTAATACACTCATTTATTTACGATTTTGCCATTCCGCGGAGGTATAGTAGATTTCGCGGAGCTACCTCCGCGGAATCCATGTCTATATCAGGAAATACAATTTTTTGTGTCTATTTTTTGAAAATACCCCCCATTTTTTTACTATTGCCGGTATTTTCCCTTTGTTATAACTTATAAGTGAGACTGAAAAGGAGATTAACGGAAAAGTGACGTGGCGGTGACATGCAAAAAGTTTTTGTGAGAAGTAGTGAAAAGATACATCCACTACCCTAATGTAGGCATCAACCGACAAATATTGGAGCATACTACTTGACTCGTGTATGTGACAACAAATGTTGAATACAATTTAAGGCACAATACCCTTTAAAATGGATAATGACCTGAAAGAGTAACCAACTATATCACTTGTACATATTTTGTCACTTAATTTTTTTTGGTGCGTTATTAACCCTTAAACTTGTATTTTAATTTTGTGTAAATGTCACTGTAGCCCAATCATGTGCATGTTATGGTTTAAAATGTCCCTATTGTTTTTTTTTTTTTTTGCATTTTAGGGGAACGAATTGTTAATTTACCGATTCTTAAAGCCATTATGTTGAAAGTGAAGGGGTGAGCCGGTTAACCCCATCCTAGTCACCAGGTTTTAAGCCAACCTCATTTAAAAATATTTCATCTAAGATTCCACGTAACCTTATAGTTAATTGAGCTTTTCTTACAAATCCTTTATAAAGAACAATCTGAAGAACATTATGGTTGTCATCTTCCCCTTTTTAGCTTACTATTCCTCTAAAGACTCGATAGAATGGTCGTTTATATGAAGATCGATGTTCATTTTGTTGGGTTTTTCACGAGGTACCCCATAATTAGTTATACGGATGGAGTGGAACAAAGGTTTGAGGATGATGATTTTGTTGAGATGGACAAGAACGAGTTTGTGGTGTTCCTTGAAAGATTTGCAAACGAGAGGTGTGTGAATGTTTATTTTTGCATGCCCGAAATAGAGTTTCCTGGTGGATTGAGGATATTAGCTAGTGAAATTGTAACACCCCGACTTCCAGGTATGAAATTTAAAGCTTATATTCACATTCTTATACCTACTCGACGAGTTGGTTTCCCCAACTCGTCGTGTAGAAGCGGATCAGGCCGCATGATTTATGAGGTCTACTTGACGAGTTGGAGGACCCCAACTCGACGAGTAGGAGATGGAAAATGAAACCCTAATTTCCAGGGTTTTACACCATATTTAAAGGATCATTAGCCTCCCTCTGCCTCCCTTACCGTTCCCCTTGAGCTCAGAAAATCCTAATCGCGCCTACTCTCCATTTTTGTGTGTTAAGAAGCTTGGAAGGTGGATTTTGTGAAGAAAGATTGAAGTCTAAGGAGCTTGGAGCATAGAGTGGCTTGTGGATCTGATTTCTACTTCATCTTAGCATCATCTGGAAGGTAACAAGTCGTTACCTTGACTTCTCTCTGGCTAGATCTCTCCATGCAAAGGTTTAGGGCTATTTCTAGTTTATTGTGGAGTTATTTCTGGTTTGGGCATGATCTGAAGTTGTAACTTCATATCTAGACTCCTCTAGCCCCTTATAGTCATAAAGTTCTAGTCTGTAGCAAGTTATGGCATTCTCCTTAACTAAAACCTCTCCTTTAGCTTGGTTTTGGCCTGTAAGACCTTGCATGCACGTAAAGTTTGTAACTTTACGTGGTAAGTATGCCTTAGGAAGCTAGATCTACAATTTGGAGCTTTGGGGTAGCTTAAAAACGTCTGAATGAGAAATGGACCGAAGGGACTCGACGAGTTGCATGGTCAACTCGATGAGTCAGATGAAGATTGGTCGTTTTTGGTTTCTGCATGGACTCGGCGAGTCAGTGAGATGACTCGACGAGTTAGTTAGGGTTTTCTCGACATTTGGATACCGCATGGACTCGACGAGTTATCTGGAAACTCAGCGAGTCAAATAGGTTTTTCACGATTTCTCGAGTTCTGGAAGAACTCGACGAGTCCGTAAGCTACACTCGACGAGTTGGGTCAACATGGACTGTTGACCTTGACCGTTGACTTTGACTTTGACCAAGGATTGACCAGTTGGACTTCTGAGGGTATTTTGGTAATTTGGGATTTTGATGGACTTGGTCCTATGGTGGTTATAGGTGGTTGAGTTTGTGGTTGTGATTTAGGAGTTTGATCTTATCGCTACTGTTCGACATCATGAGGTGAGTTCTTCTCACTATATCAAGAGGGTCTATGGCACCAAGGTCGGCCTTTTATGATTTGTATCCTGGTTATAGGATGGTTTCTATTTTAGTTATCTGTTAGATCAGTATCCTGGTTGTAGGATGGTTGCTATGTTAGTGATCTGTTAGATCGGTATCGTGGTTATAGGTTTATGCTATGTTAGTGATATGTTAGATCGATATCCTGGTTATAAGATGGTTGCTATGTTAGTGATCTATTAGATCTGTATGACTATCTGTACATGCCAGCTAGCGTATGATATTTATGTGCACATGATTGTTTGATTGGGGGTTGGGTTGAGGCGGCCATGCTTTGTGCGTGTGCCAACATACCCAGGGCGGACCGAAGAGACTGCATACCCGGTTAGGGCATACTAGTCAGGCCGAAGGCCCGACGAGCGGTCCCGATAGGCTGAAGGCCCTGAGAGGCGGTCCAGACGTGCCGATGGCTCATAGAGCGGTCCAGATAGACTGATGGCCTGTGAGGCGGTCTAGTCAGGTTGATGGCTCATTATGCATGTTGTTTATATGATATGGTTATATTTGTATGATGTTGGTATTTTGGAGGAACTCACTAAGCTTTGAGCTTACAGTTGTTGATTATGTTTCATGTACTTTTGATGATCGCGGGAAGGCGTAGGCGTGATCGTGCACCTCCTTATATTTTATGATTTGATTCTGGGGATTACTCTGATCTTTAAACTATTTGAAAACAAATTGTAATAATTTAATGGTTTTAAATGTTTTAAAAAATTTTAAATTGGCATGAATTTTGAGGGTGTTACAGAAATATACTACCAAGAGTTCATCGAAGTTGGGTATGTTGTTGGTTGTGTCCTGGATGTATATATATGGATCATTTTGGTATCAATGTACATCAATGGATTATCAATGAGCAACTTGATGTAATCGGTGTGGAAGACAACCATTCTGGTGTAGCTGAAGTTAATGAACAAGTGCATGTTAAGGGAGTTGTTCATAATGACCCTAATGAGATGCAAGGTAATATACACGATGACCTTGAACATATAGATTTCATTACAATGACTAAGACCATGAATGATGTGTTTTTGAGCAAGTTATGCCCCAAGGTGCGGTTAACCCCAAACAGTCCACCTCATGAGGATCCATAACTTAAGATATATGATAATAAGGCAAATCTTGAGGAGGTAACTGTTGGATTAGGTGTCTAAGCCCATAACTATAATTGGTATATACCTGAATTGATAGTAGCACAGTCCTTTTGTGTTGCCCTCAAAACTAGCAACTAGACATGATGATATTTGGATAGAGGGTTTGATTTATTATTTGATTAATAAATTGGAATGAATAATATATTATGAAAATAATATATTAATTATAAATAGTAATATTTGGATAATATTTAATCAGAAATTAATTGAATTAATTTTGGGATTAAATGAATTAATTAAAAGTGCAGGACTGAAGTGTAATTGTTCAATAGTTGAGAAAGAGAAAATATACAACCCTCCATAAGGTATGGATGGTTTTCATAGGCCTTAGGGTTTCTAAAATAGTCTTTGGTGGATAAACAGGAAAGTGGATAATTACTCAGTTTAAGATTATCTTGGATTAGGGTTTATCTAGCGTTTCATGACTGCACTATATAAACAGTCTAAACCCTACAATTTTCTGTAACATTCATAAAATTCATGAAAAATTTAAACTTTTAAATTAACCCAAAAATCATCTTTGTTTACAAATAGTTTTCAAAACAAGTTCAACATCAGAGTATCCCAAAATCATGAAACAAAACATGAGGAGGTGCACGATCATGCCTTCTCCTTCCTGCGATCCTCTGAGGTACCCAAAATGCCCTCAAAAGTCAAACATGGTCAAACTTGGTCAACTCAAAGTCAACAGGTCAAAGTCCATAAACCCACTCAGTCAACCCAGTCGAGTCAACCCAACTGAGTTAACTCAAAAGTAGTTGATCCATGCGAGTATGCGGGGCGTACTCTGGAGGTACGCTCAGCGTACAAGCAACTTCGCAAAATCCATCAGCGGGGGGTCTAGCCGGGTACACGGGGCGTACACCAGGCTATGCGGGGCGTACCCTCGCAGACCCAACTTCTTCATTAAGTGCTTAATGGCTTTAGCACTTGAGCTCATACATCATATCCACGGTCCAGAGGCATATTAGGGTCATAAAGTTCTCAACTTTATGACTCTCCACGTCCAAAACGTCCTTAATGCAAGGTCTTAATCCATTAAGACCTTCTACTATAAGCATGGAGCCAAACTAGCTAAAGGGACCTCATTTTTATGGCTTAGAACCCTTCCAAAGGCCTGAAAGGACAGCTCAAAATGTCCAAAACCAAACATGCATAACAATGGGACTTTTGGGACAAAAGAACATCATAAAGCTACCAAAATGAGACCAAGCAAAGAAAGCATAAAGGTAGCAACTATTTACCTTCTGCGGCTTCCCAAGAAGGTGATGATCCAAGATCCACAAGCTTGCTTCAACTTCTAAGCTTCGTGATGCAATTCCTTCTTCCTTAAGCACACAAAGAACACACTTTTAGCTCAAAACACTCTCTTATGGGGTTAGGGTTTGCCAAAAATGACTCAATGGATTGGAGGCTGAAAAGACGAGGCTAAATGATCCATAAAGGTGCTTAAATACCCCACAAATCCTAAAAATTATGGTTTCACCCAGACATTAGTACACCCAACGTATATATGTGTACGCGCAGCGTACAAGGGCGCTCCCTAGTACGCTTAGTGTACCCACATGTACGCTTAGCGCACATCATCTGCCCCAAAATTACCAGTTTGCCACTAGGGATTCTTAGGGCTATCTCCTTCCAATCCAAGGACCAAAAGGACCTAATTTAAAACCAAAGGAGCGATTTGAAAATACCTGAAAATTGGGGTGTTACAATAGGCCACTCATTCCTTTGAAGATCTAGCCGAAAATTTGAGTCACTCTCCTCCTTCTCAATCATCTTCCATTGCTAATGATGGGTGTGAACCACTAGATGCGTGACATTTGTGAAACTTGCTCTCAATGCTTCAACAACACAATGATTTGCATTGTTATTACTATATAGCAATCAAGGTATGATTCTTCTAACCCTAATTGTGTATTTCTAAAATATGCTTGTATTCTAGTGTTTTCTATTTTGTTGTTCAATTTGTATGTTCAATTAGAGAAAACATAGATCAAATTTATAGGATTGCATGCACACATAGGATTTATATGTTTTACATAATACCCGTCAGTAACTACATATAATGAAAATGTACATTGGAACAAACAAATACCTATGTTAGGTATGCAATTTGATAGTCCAAAACAGTTAAAGCATATGTTATGTAATTATGTCATTGCTAATGGCTATCAGTTGTGCTACAAAAAATGACAGTAGAAGACTTTTAGTTAAATGTTGTTCTGGGCAGTGTAAGTTTGAACTATGGGCTTCATGGATGAGTGAAGAACATTCTTTCCATATTATGTCCCTAATAGATGATCATAATTGTGCAAGAAATTTCAAATTGGGTTCAATTGTTATCTATGCTTGGATTGGCATCCATTTCACGATTGAGTTCTTACATAAACAAAAAATGAGTGTTAGGATGCTTAGGGAAGAGGTCAAACAAACTTTTGGTATTGATGTGGGTATGGGTCAGTGTAGGAGAGCAAAAAAGCGTGTTATTCAGTTAATTGAAGGCATATTGGTTGAGCACTATGAAAAGCTTTGGTCATATGGTGAGGAGATAAGAAGATCAAACCCTATGTCAACTGTGAAAATGGATGTCAATAGTATGTCAGATGGGAAGGCGTATTTTAGTAAGTTTTATGTATGTTTTGAGGGACTAAAGCAAGGATGGAGAGGCAGTTGTAGAAGAGTAATAAACATGGTTGGGTGTCTCCTGAAAGGGTTGTGTACTGGAGAGTTGATATGGCCAGTTGTTTGTGTGGAAAATAAAGAGAATTGGCTATGGTTTTGTAGAATTTAAAAGATGACATGGGAATGACAAATGGTTTCGGATTTACATTGATGCCATAACAACATAAGGTATGTGCCTTACTTGTACTCTCTTTTTAACTTATTTTTAGTTGTATTGTTTTACCAATTAAACTCTTTATGTGTAGGGATTGTTTGAGGCTGTGAAAGAGATTTTGCGTACTACTGAACACTGACAGTGTGCCAGGCATATTCTTGCCAACTTCAGGAAAAGATTATATGGAGTACATTATGAGAAGATGTTTTGGAAGGCATGCAAGGCATCTGCTAAGCCTTTATGCAATGCACCAATGAAGGAAATCCAACTTCTTAATCCTTCATCCTTTGAATATATAATGGAGAAGAACCCACGATCATGGTGTAGATCTTTCTTTTAAGAGGACACGATGTACGATGCAGTATAAAATAGATTGTCGGAGAGCTTTAACAGTGTCATAAGAGATGCAAGGAAAAAACCAATTATGACAATGCTAATAGAGATTAGATTGTATGTTATGGAAAGGCAGTTTAATTTGAGCATGAAAGGCAGTTCATGGCCTGAATTTAAACCTTGTCCAGCAATTATAACATTATTGAATCAATTGAAAAAAGCTCAAAGGTAAATTTATTTTATTTATTTTAATAACATCAACACTACTAAACATAGAATAACTTCTATACAATGTTATTAGATATTTGCACGTTTTACCAGCTGGTTTAAACCATTTTGAGACAAGAAACTTGGCAGAGTCTTTTATGGTGGATTTAGACAAGAAGACATGTTCTTGTAGAGTATGGAAATTAAAATGGCTATGGGTGTGTGCACTCAGTTGCAACTATCTCCTACCTAAACAGAGATGTTGGAAGTTATGTAACTCCCATGTTCTTTGGAGATGTTTATATGATCATTTACAAGTATCAAATGAATGGGATGAATGGTAGCAATATGTGCCCATGTACTGAATTCATACCATTACTGCCACCTTTGAGGAGAAAAATGCCAGGCAGGCCAAAAGTTAATAGAAGGAAGGACCCAAGTAAAAAGACTACTAGATACACTATGTCAAAGGTTGGGAAGAAAATTCTACACAGTGTGTGTAAACAAGTTGGTCACAATAAGGTTACATGTCCTCAAGTTGAGAAACCCAAAAAAGGTGAAAAGCCCAAAAAACTCAAGGTGAAGAGACAGAGATCGACTAGTAAAGATGGTAAATGAGGGGAAGGAAGTAGTTGTTCAAAACCAAATGAAGATACAGGACATGAAGATAAAGAAAAAACAACGGGTACACAAAAAATGAAGCTTTCTGAGAGGATTATAAAGAAAAAATTGGCTAAAAGGGTTGCAGAGAAAAAATGGAGAAGACAATATAGGTGAAAAACCATTGTATATTGACTAGGGAAAATTGGTTGTATGATGTTTGATTTAAGTTTGTTTCTTAGACTATTATGTTGGTTGGGTTTAACTTTGGTGAATGTTATGAACTAAAGTTGGTTGTTAGACTAATATGTTTATTGTCATTTGGATGTATGAATGTAACGGATGTGCATGGTTTTATGAAGCATATTCTATCTTATTGTATCTTAATGTGGTCTTATTACTAGTATGTGTATGTGGGTGCAATTGTTTTATATTGTATATGTGTGTTGGATCTTATTGTATGTACACTAATATCACAAAGAAAAACGATTGTATGTGTAATGTGCACAGAACACAATGGCATTTTCATTAAATAAAAAATGATTACAAATCCATTACAAATAGATTTTTAAACATGATAGTAGATTGTTAACCATAACAAGAAAATTCCAGTACACATCCATTACAACTTGTACACTAATATGACAAAGAAAACAGTCTAACTTAGAAATAAACAAATTTCCATCTTCCTAACATCCGATTGAAGCTTCTTATTTGACCTAACCAAAGTTGTAATCATCAGTGTGTCACCACTTGTGCTCGTAGTCTCCATTTGGTCTGTCCAACATATAAACCCATCACAAGGACCCTAAAATGAAAGTTTTATGAGTATAATAATACCAAAAGCCAGAAAACGATTATGTAAATTTAGGTCAACAGTGGAACGAAAATGTAATTGACATGTACCTTTTTGGGACAAGCATAAAAGAGTCAACCAGGGTTGGACGGAGTAGTTGACGTTCGTATTATTGCATCAAAGCCACATGAGCGTCCACCGATTTCATCGATCACTTCATTTTAGTTACGTTAGTTGAAAGGAAACAAGAGCAAGAGAGCGAAAAAAGGTAAATATGCCCACATCTGTGTCTCAAATGTGTATATACTTGAGGGTAAAATGTAAAATGACAAAATTACCCCCCCTCCTCTTTGGCACTAACTAGCAGTAGTGAGTGAGGGTTATTGTCTTAATAAAACATAATTTAATTTTTAAACCCTACTAAACAAAACAAGAACATGACATAAGATAGTCTGATTATAATAAGGACTTAATTTCCTTTAACTAAACAGGGTTACATACGTAGGTTATACAAAATTGTCCTTGCATACACAGGTCTTCATCCACCTTCACAACATTTACAGGTCTTCATCCACCTTTACAACATTAACAGCAGGATACAAACTAAACTGAACAACAAGACATCTGAAACACATAAACCTTAATACAAACACATTACTGCCTAAACAACACAAACACATCCATATCTAATCAACACAAACATCACGACCACCAACAGATCACTTCTTCAATACATCAAGAACCTTCTCCATCAGAATACCAAATATCGCAATCACCCGTCCGACCACCAAAACAATCACGGAGTGCAGCTTTTTCTCTGTCTGCTCTAACCGACGATGCAATGCCAACGAATCCACCCTGCTCATAACCAAATCTCGACCATTTCTTCTTTCAAACGATCCACTTCAAGTTTTTGTTCCGCAATCAGAGTTCCACATTCACAAAAAATAGTATGCAAATCGCCAAAGTCTAGATGGTCTCTTGAATTTATGGATACTGAATCGGGTGATTGTGGTGGTGAGGTAGTCATCGTGATTCACGTGAAAGGGATGTTTGTCGGAATGTCGGTATCATTTAGTGGAAAAGGGGCATGAACATTTAGGGTAACAACGAATATGACCCTCCTTTTATCAAAAAAGGGTTCACAGTAACCCTTAGACCCAAGCAATAAACTAGACCCAACTCAGTGACATGGCCATCGAGTTGACTCGGAGTTGACCCACTTGTTTATGTGTATTGTGACTTGTATCGGAAATCTTTTAAAACAGGTAAATGTGACCATAACATGTAATATGGTTGGGTTACAATGACATTTAACTTTTAATTTAAAACATATGGTTATTACATTAAATAGCAGTTAAACCCTATTTTGAGGGGTTTGAGTTCCACCTCTAGGTTCCTTATCTCCGGCAATAGCAGATCTAGAATCGCATTTTTTGAGTTATTGGGTTTCGCCATTGGAGTCATTCAAGCAACCTGGATATGACATCATCGCACAGTTTATAATTGAAAGAGGGGGTTCTCACCAGAGGTAACTCAAAAATTTTACTTCCGCCACCATTGTTTCCGGTACTAAAACACAAAGTAGTTAAAGATCATCCCTGTCACAAGCCAGCTTGCAATGTTTGTAGGAGTTGCAGGTGGCATTCAAGCAAAACCTTGGGACATAATAGGGATGCTGATCAATGGAATCCATTTCTTCTTGGGAAAAATCTTGCCCAAAAGTCCAAAACCAAAACGGGAACAGGCAAGAAAGCTCGGACAAGACCATGGGCCCGATCAGTCCCCATATCACTGAAGCATCGAAAGTAACCCTAAACTCAGATTCTCTGTATCTTCCTTTCAAAGTAATTTTCTCCATATAGGGCAAAAGTGAGAAATTATATTCGAGAATCATCATTTCGTGAGTGAATTAGAATTGGAGAAAAGCATGATACAAAAAAATCATCATTTGGTTAATTCATACTAGTTTTGATGAATCAGCTTTTACATGATTGAGATTTAAATACGATAAAACATTTACCATTCTATGCAATCATCAGCAGCTTTGAAAAGAGACCATCATAATATTCATTGAATCAAGTACAAGCAGATCTCAATAACATGAACCCACAAGCCCTGGTTACTTTCTACAATAAAAAAAGATCCAAAACTGAATTTTTAATACAAATCTAACCCCTCTCACCTCTAATCCTCCTAGCCAATTGCATATCCTTAGGCATAATTGTAACCCTCTTAGCATGAATCGCACACAAATTAGTATCCTCAAACAAACCAACCAAATACGCCTCCGAAGCTTCTTGAAGAGCAGCCACGGCACTGCTTTGAAATCTCAAATCCGTCTTAAAATCCTGAGCAATTTCTCTCACAAGCCTCTGAAATGGAAGCTTGCGGATCAAAAGCTCGGTGCTTTTCTGGTACTTACGGATCTCTCTTAGTGCAACAGTTCCTGGCCTGAATCTGTGTGGCTTCTTCACTCCTCCGGTCGCCGGAGCTGATTTCCTCGCCGCCTTTGTCGCCAACTGCTTCCTTGGTGCTTTTCCACCGGTTGATTTGCGAGCAGTTTGCTTGGTTCTCGCCATTTTTTGAGAATTCGGAAAGTAAAGTGAGCCTTTTGTGTTTGGTTAGTAGATTCGATCGAGTGTTGTGGAAAAAGGGGGAAAGAGATTTTGTATTTATTAACTTAACGGGGGTTGTGGGAGATTTGAAACTGTGGGAGAGAATAGCGCGAACAATCCTAGACCGTTGGATTACTCGCATAAGAAATGGACGGCTTAGATTGTATGTTAGCAGAGAATGCCGATCGCGATCCTTGTGCCTCGTCCGTGATGGTGATTTCCTTCTTAAGTTGTTTCACGTGTGGAATTAAATAATCTCATTCCAAGAATGATATTTTTTTTTATAAGGCCGGACGGAATGGGAGCGGGGAAGGGTCACGGGGAGGTTTCCGTCCGGCGGAACACCGCACCGTCGGTGCGGGGAAGGGTGGTGCGGGAATGGGTGAGAGGACGATACCCCGCGTTCTCTCTCTTCCTGTGAGTGGCTGAAATTTCTTTTTTCTTTTTTCTTTTTTTTTGGAGTTGCAGGTTTTAAACACGAAGAAAATGAAAGTTTCTGGAAATGGCATATTTAGCCTCTATGTTTTGGTTTTATGGCAGAATACACCCAACTTTGAATTCTCTTCTTAAAAATAGTTTTCGAAAATTACAAAATAGACCCTATATTTTTAATTTTCTACTAATTTAAATATTATGTTTAATGTAATTTTTATTTTAATTAATTAAATGCTTTTTATTTTTAATTAAATTTTTTGGTTGTTTTTAGTTTAAAAATTATAAATCATAAATATCGATTAATTTTATTTAAAAAAAAAAAAGAGTGACGGAAGGGCTTCCCACCCATTCCTTGGGTTTTAGATGAGGGAAAGAAAAGTGAGGGAAAGGAGGGTATGGCCCACAAAAAGTGACGGAAGCTTCCCTCCCACTCCTTCCGGTCTAATTGTTATTATTAAAGATTAATTGCTATTTACACCATAATAATTTATATTTTTATTGTTAATGTATCAATGACAAATTTTATATAAAGTATATCCTATTGCATACCATTTAACCCAATATTTAAGTCGTAGCTATCACTACTAATAAATTATACATAATTTTTATTTGTTTAGTTAAAAACGTTAATTACATATTTGTAATTAAACAGTTAAGTCTTAACTATCGCTACTAATAAATTATACATAATACATACGTTCGATGCCAAAGTAGAAAAAAATGTTTACCAATACTTTTATCTTTGGAAATATAGAAATATGTTTACTCTATAGATAATGTAAAAATGATGTTTACTTTTATGAAAAGGTAAGTAAGTTCTTATATATTTTGAAAAATATAAAATAAATTACATAAATCGTCCCTCGGTTAGGTACCAAAAAGTGTGTTAGTCCCTATTTTCAAAAATTAACTCAGACCGTCCCTATGTTTCAATTTCCTTGCACGGTTAGTCCTTATCGTCGTCAGCCGTTAGTGGTTTCCGTTTAAATGCCCCAAAAGCTCGTTTATTCCCTCATTTCATTTAAATTTATCATTTTAGTCCATCGTTTCATTTTAAAAGACTATATTGCCATTTTTATTTTATTTTTTCACTTATTTATAATTTATCAATTAAATTATATTAATTATAAATATTAAAAACTTATATCATCTCTCTCTCTCTCTCATCTCTCTCAATTCGGGCAACTGTTTCCTATCATCGTCGACAACCATTTCCTTTCACCATCAGCACATTCACCAACCACCGTCCGTCAACACCAAATTTGATACTATAACCAAAATCCAAAACTCAAACCCAAATCTGATACTAGAACTTATAATTAACACCAAATACTAATCTAAAACCTTTAATCAGCACTGATTTTCAAGATGAAATCCCAAAACCTATAATCAATCAATGAAATCCCTGCATCGATGCAAAATCCAGAGGGACTGAGATGTAGAATAGAAACCCTAGATTTGTGTCATGTCTTCTTTCTCAGCTCTTGCAACCACCGCTTATCACCACCGGATAAGAGAGAAGAGTTGTCGAAATTTAGATTCGCGAATGGAATATAGATTTGAAATCTAGATGTAAAAGGGTTGTTGATGGCATGCCCTATATTACATATTTAAACAGATAAGATAGGAGAGGACGACAACAAAGGAGTTTGATGTCGCCAATGATACGAGGTGGTTTCCCAAATTGAGAAAGTGGACATGGAATATATATATATATATATATATATATATATATATATATATATATATATATAAGTTTTTAAAATTTATAATTAATCTAATTTAGGGTACGCCAACAGCAACTCCCTTCGATGTCATCCTCTTTTGTTTTCTAGGTTTCAATATGTGATTTAGGGCATGTATCAACAACCCTTTTACATCTAGATTTCAGATCTATACTCCATTCGCATATCTAAATTTCGACAACTCTTCTCTCTTCTCCGGTGGTTATAATAGGTGGTTGCAAAAGCTGAGAAAGAAGATAGGACACAAATATATGGCTTCGATTCTACATCCCAGCCCCTCTGGATTTTGCATCGATGTAGGGATTTCATGATTGATTTTAGGTTTCGGGATTTCATCTCGAAAATCAGTGTTGATTAAAGGTTTTAGATTGGGATCTTGTGTTGGTTATTGGTTCTAGTTTTTGGTTCTAGTATCAAATTTAGGTTTGAGTTTTAGATTTTGGTTATAGTATCAAATTTGGTGTTGAAAGGTGGTGGTTGGTGAAGGTGTCTACGGTGGTGAAAGGAGATGGTTGTCGATGATGATAGGAGATAGTTGCCCGAATTGAGAAAGAGGACAGTGAATAAAGAGAAAATGAGAGAGAGAGATGAAAACGATATAAGTTTTTAAAATTTATAATTAATCTAATTTAATTGATAGGTTATAAATAAGTGCAAAAAAATATAAAAAAATGGCAATATAGTATTTTAAAAAGAAACGAGGGACTAAAATGATAAATTTAAAAGAAACGAGGGACTGAACATGCTTTTGGGGCACTTAAATGGAAACAACCAACGACTAACGGCGATATGGACTAACCATGCAAGGAAATGGAAGCACAAGGACGGTCCGAGTTAATTTTTAAAAATAGGGACTAAACGTGCTTTTTGGTACCTAACGGAGGGACGATTTGTGTCATTTACTCAAAAATTTAATATACCCAACTATAGTAGCGATCTTTCTTTTTTTGAAAATAAATCAAACCTCTGCTATGTGTGGACAAATCTATTGATTTGTCTAACGGGAAGAACAAATCTGATCGTGGTGATAGAGTATTTAGGAGAAGTAATTACATTCATTCATCAATTCATATGTACAATTTTTTTCAACTTATAAGTTTATTTTTATAGTGTATATTTTCATAATGGTGACCGATCAACTACCAAATTTCAAAGGAGAAAACGAGGAGAACCATATTGTAGCATGTATAATGAAGTCACAAGCACTTCATTCAATCAAAAGTTAAAAATTATGGTTACAACATGTGACACTCGATTTCATCACACTCACAATGGATGTCAAAAACAAAAACAATTACAAGAATCGACCTTTATTGTAGTAAACTTTTTACAGTTTAATCAATAAGTAATATGCGATACACGATAGGTGAATGTGACTTGATATTGGAACAAATTAAGTCAAAACATTACATACGAGAAGATAGTTGCTTTTTGTGATATAATATAACACCCGTTTTCCATAATGGATCAGTCAGTGACCTAAAGGAAACAAGTGTATGGTTTTTGAGGAAAACCATATGCCACGACGTGGTGCATGGAATGCCACAACTTGGCATTGCTTGTTTTGTGCACGTATTCTGATGGACACCACAGTGTGGCAAGCAGTGTGCCACGACGTGGTGGCTATAACAGCCCAAACTCATGACTTTTTAGGGTTCCTCTCATATTTATGCATCTTAGTTCACGGATCAGGCCTTCTCCATCAACCTCCATCTCTTCATTTCAAACCTAGCCTTCATGCATGATTAAGAACTTGTTTTATTGATCGAAGAGTTTGTTCTTGGATTTGAGTGAAGCTTCAGGAATGAGGAAGTTCATATTGGTGCAAGGAAGCAAGGAGCTAGCTTGGATCCATCACCCTCTTATAGTTTTCGAGTTATTGAATGTATAAAGTTCATACCTTGACCTCTGATCTTCTTGTTTCAAGTTTAAATTCAATTTGGATGATTTTGTTCCCTTCCATGGATGCTCTTGGAGTTTGAGGAACGCTCGAGCGTGTTGTGGCTCTCAAATGGTCTTTAGGTTTATGAAAACGAGAAAAGAGTCATGTTTGGGTACAAGTATGCTAGTCGGATAGGATGTATTCTTGTTATGCGTGTATAATGTATGACAATTGGTGTCATGGTATGTTACACCGGTAGGGTCTTGCCTTTTGATCGTATGATACAGTTAGGGGTTATGTTTGGTTAGGGTGACTGGGGAAGGACAATTATCAGGATTATGTTTGATTGACCAACGAAGGACTTAATCAATAAGTGGTCAATTGCAGGGTAACTAGGGAATGCTAGTTGTCAAGGGTATGTAATATGTTAGTATATGTACGTGTTTATGTTGCATGATTATACGGTAATAATAACTTGGGTTCTATGTAGTTTAAGTTGGATAACCTGAGAACTCTTTGTCTGATGACTTATTACGATGTTGTTGTCTGATTGTTCGCTCTCAGGGTGGATCATCTGTTCGGCTATCTATCTGATCCATGGCTACATATGACTATAAATTTTATGGAAGACCAGGATCTGGCCCGTGACATTTGTATGGAAGACCAGAATGTAGCTCCTGGCAGAGAAGTTTGAGTTGGGCCCGTTTACTCCTTGAGCGGGGCCCGTTATGTATGTTTAGGTGATGCCTATTATGTGAGTTGGGTTGGGCCCATTAACTCTTGGGTTGGGCCCGTTATATATGATATATGTATGTGGATAGGAATTTTTGGTTGCTCGACGCTAGAGTCGAGGATTGTATGTGGATGTATTGTATGTATGGTGGAATATGTGATATATTGGGGAAGTCACTAAGCTTTATGATTACAGTTGTGGATTAAACATATTGTAGGTCGTTCGTGAGAAGAGCTCGACGGGACCGTACACACGCATCGAAAATATTCCTTTTCACGGTTTTGTAAAGTAACTCTGATAATGTATGATTTTCAATCAAACAAATGTTACTCAATGGTTTTTGAAAAATGTTTATTTGTTAATATATTTTTGAAATGAACAGAAAATCTATTTGTAATTTTCGGGACATTACATATAAATAAATTGTTTACTATTCCCTGCTTATGCTTTTTACTTACAATATGGATTGGAATGTGTTTTTAGATACTTACAATATGGATTGGAATGTGTTTTTAGATACTTACAATACGGAAACACAATTTTGTTTTTTGAGTCTAACACTTTGTATGCATAAGTGTAACACAATATGTATTATTATTGAGACCTTATTGAAAACCAATATAGGTAATGAATATACTTCAGCCTTTACCTGTAACAGCCATGTGATTTCATTTCCTAACCCATAATATCAATGAACTTTCATTTCCTTACCGATAATAGCAAGATACTTAGTTTTTACTAATAATAGCAACATACACAATTGATAGTTACGTTTCTTCTGTTGCAACTTCTTCGCCATATATTTGTTTCAATTGCATTACATAAGATTTACTTCATGATTATATACTAGTTGGATTTCTTGGTAGGATTAAGGCTAGTAATTAACAACCGTTGAGGGGAGGGATCATAGGTTATAATAAGAAGAATAAAAAAAGACCAATTCGGATTCGGATGATAAGTGCATAGTTTTTTACCCAAGTTAAATACCCAAAAATAGATGCTCTACCCTCTTATAACCACTGTTGCAACAAACTAATTAAGATAAATACCCAAAATACCCCTCTGCTCTTTATTATTGCTGATTTCCTATAGTACCCCATCCTCTTTCTAGAAAATGTGAGATTTAAGCGAATGCTTAGCAGTTGAGTTTATTATAGAGCAAAAAAGTTAACATTAACATTCCATAATTCAAAATTAACTCTATTTTAGGACTAGTGATGATACACGAAACATATATAAGAGCTGAATCTCTATGCTTACGCCCATTTTTTTTTAATAAAACTACCATACAGATACAGCCATGACAGGGGTAAAAAGGCCAAAAGCACATTTACTCAGAATCCGAATCATCATTAGACTTGGAGCCATGTCTAACGTTTCTTGTTTGAGGCTTTTTTGATGGTTTTAAGGATGATTCGCCTTCAAAAAATATAACTTCACCTTTCCCCAATCTCTCCTCCAGTTCTTCAGTGCTAAAATCATCACTCCCACCAAGCTCATCAAACCCCACCTATCATATCATCCATACATCATTCGTTTTATATAAAAGAAACACACCAGAAAGAAAGAAAGGAGTGAGACATGATAGATATATGATGTACCACATAATCTTCAACTTTGGCATTCTTTATAAGAGCAATTGTTGGAAGAACAACAATCTTGAGCTTCTCAGCCAAGAATGGGCTTTTCTCTGCTTGAATCTTGATGAATCGCGTCTCGATATGCTGTTTTGCCAATATCCCCAAGTGTTTGTCCACTACCTGTTAAAATATTCAAACAATCTTTAATCTAATTAAGCAGTTTGCTGAAAAACTGAAATCACCTTCATATGATGTATGAAGTATGAACCCTAAATTGTTAACTTTGTGTAAGATACGCTCTTTTCTAGTTTATGAATAGGACGTCTATGCAATCTTTGAATCAATGAAAGCAGTAGTTTCTCCCAATTTCTGTTCTTAATTCCATCAAATGAGAGGTGAAAAAAGGGGCATTTACCTTGCAAGGCCAATTTTCACGATAGAAATGGCAAACAACGCGATCGCTGGCCTTAACAATGGAGAAGAAATCCTTCTCGGAGAATATCTCAGAGTAATCTCCGTGGCCAAGGGAAACCCAACGGCTCCGCTTCTCCGCCATCTTCTTCATCTGTTGCAATCGGCGCTCTCTCAGGACCTCAATATCGTCTAAATCCAACTTCTCCAAAGCCGCGATTTCATCATCGATCTTCTCCTCTACAGCTTTGGCAACACTCAGCACTTGCTGCTCGATGATCTGCAACCAACATTTAACTCATATCAAAACATTGAAAACAAATTGAAATGAAACAAATCACAAACCTCTTGAACCCTATTCTCCATCGGATTTAATTTTTCTCAGAAGATCGAGATCCAGATCCAGACAGGGGTTTTCTTATTCAAAATTATTTAGAAACGAACGACATTAATCGAACAAAAAGAAAACACGGTGATCGGAATCAGATTTTCGTGGGGAGCAAAGCGTCGATCGATCCAACTATGGGCTGAGCCGCTGGACTAACTTTCTTGATAATTGGGCTGCAATATCAGCCTAAATAATATCATTTTATTTGGTATTGGCCTATTATTGTTTTAACTCTAGTTGTTGATTTTGTTGAAAGAAGAAACTACCTTATACTACATTAAATTTTATAGTGAAACTTTATCAAAACTTAAATATTTTGTTTGTATAGATACACAATTGTTGAGAAATGTGATCATCTCTTCACATTCATCAATCATAAACTTGGAGCTAATAAGTTTGATGATCTATCTTAGTGTGCTTGTTGCAAGTGTTAAAAACAAATTTAAACAATGTAGCAGATATTGTCTTTTCCATGAAGTTGAAGGGTTGTTATGTAGACAAAAGTTGATGAAAGGCTAAAGAATCATGCAAGCATTTTTCAAGGACTAAAGTGGAAGTACTTAAGAGAAGTTGTATTATGGAGATTATAGTTGGTTGCGATGTATTCAACAAGCTTGGAAGGTACAGGTGCCATATGTGAAAGATAAAGGTTATCGGTGTAATTACTGGAATTCAAGGAAAGATAAAGGTTATGTAATATTTCCAGCTATATATATATATAGTTAGTAGTAGATAGGTTTTGGAGATTCTTTTACTTTGTCTTCTCTATAACACAAATCCAATTTGTCTTAGTAGTATTTACATCTTGTTTTGTAGATGTAGTTTGTTTGACATGTTTTTGTTATGATTTTATGTACAAATATCATTCTTAATATGTGATATAAAGAGAGTTACGTCAGTGTTTTTCTATGTAGGTTTTGCTGTGGGGTTCCTTATTTGTAAGTAATCTGAACTGGTTCTTCAATAATTAAGAGATATGTTCTTCATTTTATCTTCTTTTTATGAACAATAAAATCAGAAATTTGGGCAAACAACCGGCTTCAAACTGGTTAAAATTGAACCAAAATTTCATGGACCGGTCTGTAGCTTAACTGATTATGACTGATCGGAGAATTTCTGAGCAAAATGGTTTAAAATATCAGTTAAGGTCGATTGTAAACAAACAATTTAAGGCATGGTCCTCTTCGTTCTGTTAACTAGCCGTTTTTTTGTGTTGCTGATTTTATTTTATTATTATTATTATTATTATTATTATTATTATTATTATTATTATTATTGCCTCTCTATTTATTTTGATTCCAAAACACCTAAAAAAAATTAAAATACAATCTTTGATTTTAATATTCATGGCAAATATTGTGGTCTCACCTTGCTTTTTTTGTGATCAAGATCATCTGGTTCCAACTAGAGGTGGACAAAGCCCAGTTTAGATTAAAAAATGGTTCTTGAGAAAAACGGATTCGGTTATAATGGAATCGGTTTTTTCGGTTTTTTTTTTTTTGAAATAAAATTTTAGTTAAAGAAAAATCTGTTTTCTGTTTAAAAACCGGGAAGAAACAGTTTTTCAATATATTTATATAAATAAAAATTAAAAAAAAAAAGAAAAAAACTGATTCTAAACCGCTTGTTTGGTTTTAGAAAAATTGTTCACTTTGTGCACTTCTAGTTTAATCATAATGTAATTAAAGTTCGTAACATTAAGAGGGTGTTTGGATTACTTTTTTAACCTCAAAACTCCTTTTTGTAAAATAACTTTTTGCATAAAAAAAAAAAAAAAAAAAAATGTTTGGATTAGCTTTTGAGGGGCAAAAGCCAAAAGTTGTTTTTAAAAAATGTTTGACTTAATTTTTACATGTAAAAATGACATTCTTAAAAAATGTTTGGGTAGTTGTAATGAGTATAAATGTAATTTACTTGGTAAGATGTTAAAAAGTCACAAAAAAATAAGATTTCATAACTGAAAGGTTACTTTTTGTTAATGGTAAAAAGTTGTTTTAAAATAACTTTTCTATTTGCCAAATATCTTTTCGATTTTTTTTGATTTTTTGAAAAAGTTAAAAGTCCAAAAACCGTTTTAAAAGGAATAGCAAACACCTCATAAATCGGAAACTACAATAATTATATTCATGTGCGACCCCGATTAGAAGCCATTGAAATCATGCAGTTCCAACATATTTGTACCGATAACATTATATTGGTGGAGAATGTGTCAGGACTTGTGATGTGATTATAATTCTTTTGTTTAACTCATAGCATGTGTGGTTTTGATAGAGGTTGTTTGCTCGAACAAAAGTAACTTTACAATACTACTAAAATACTTGTGGCAAGTAAGGGTTGAACTAAATTCTCAAAAGAGTAATTACTATGAAGTATGCCCATAGTGGAAGTATACCTCATCTTAGAACCAAAACAACATTTTGATGAAGCTATGAAACAAAATAGATCTGTGCTGATAAGATCAGTTGCACGTTGTTGGATGATTGGGTAGTCAATACTATCAAGGTGATCAAAATAGATATTGATTTCAAAATATGAGCGATAACAAAAGTACTTTTGTCCATCAAACAACAATGAAGACCATAGTGGTTTTGTAGCTTACCTTTTTGACCTACAGTCCATAACAACTCCTATAGACGTCATAGGCTTCCATTGATTGAAAACATCATACACATATAAGTGTCATAAACGTTCCACTTTGTTATGGTTGGAGAGTGGTTAATTTAATTCATTCCGAATTTGAGTATCCGTTTTTTATGTGAATAAGATTTAAAGATAAGTCATTCTAACATTCTATTCAATCATCTGAAATTTTGAACATAATGTTCACTGAATCAAGTACATGCAGATATCAATAACAAGATCCAACACTGATTTTTAACACAAATCTAAGCTCTCTCGCCTCTAATCCTCCTAGCCAATTGCATATCCTTAGGCATAATTGTAACCCTCTTAGCATGAATCGCACACAAATTAGTATCTTCAAACAAACCCACCAAGTAAGCCTCTGACGCCTCTTGAAGTGCAGCAACAGCACTGCTCTGGAACCTCAAATCCGTCTTGAAATCTTGAGCGATTTCTCTCACAAGCCTCTGAAATGGAAGCTTGCGGATCAAAAGCTCGGTACTTTTTTGGTACTTACGGATCTCTCTTAGTGCAACAGTTCCTGGCCTGAATCTGTGTGGCTTCTTTACTCCTCCGGTCGCCGGAGCTGATTTCCTCGCCGCCTTTGTCGCCAACTGCTTCCTTGGTGCTTTTCCACCGGTTGACTTGCGAGCAGTTTGCTTGGTTCTCGCCATTTTTTTTGCTTTTGTGTTTGGTAAGTAGAATCGATCGAGTGTTGTGAGAAATGGTGGAGAAGATGTTTGTATTTATTAGGGTTTACAGTGACGGAGGTTTGGGAGATTTGAAACTTCGGGGGAGAATAGCGCGAACAATCGTAGACCGTTAGGTTGTTGAAGTAAGAAATAGACGGCTCAGATTATATGTTGATCGAAATTGCGGATCGCGATCCTTGTGCCTTTGATTTCCTCGATTCGTTTGTTTCACGTGTGGAACCAAATTTTCCCACCAAGAATGGTGATTTTTTTTATATAATTTGTTATTATTAAAGGTTAATTGTTATTTACACCATCGTAATTTATATTTTTATTATTAATTCATCAATGATAAATTTTTACATAAAATATTATGTGATAACTAGTGGAAACCCACAAACTATAATATATAGAATATAAAAATAATAATCATTATATTAGATTTGCATAGATCTATTTATATAACGAATTTGACAATGGTAAACACACAAATGTGATAATGACTTAGGAGGGTAATAACGTTTCATGTTTATCCATTTTAGGTCCCTAACGTATTTTTTGTGCATATTACACCATTAAGGTTATTATAAGCGTTTACAAATAGTCTTTTTAACAGGAAAAAACCGGTAAAATTGATTATTTATAAACGGTTATAACAACCTTAATGGTGTAATACGCACAAAAAATACGTTAGGGACCTAATATGGACAAACAGGAAACGTTATTACCCTCGTAGGTCATTATCCCCGTATGAAACTATAAACCCCTATAGTAAATTTTTCCTTTTTAAATAAGAAACTTGTAGGTCTTAGGGTTGGTAGTTTGGATGCTTTTAACCTAGGCCTTCTTTATAAATGGAAGTGGCGGTTTCTTAATGACAAGGGAGCTCTTTGGGTTTAAATTGTCAAATTTTGTCATGGGAAAGGTGGTGGTTTTTCGGACGATTCTAGAATAGGAACTGGAGGGGTGTTTGGCAAAAGATTGTACGATCCATTAATCATCTCCATGAGAATGGTTGTATTCTTTCTAATTCCATGTATAGAGTGGTGGGGATTAGGTTAATGATATGACGCTTCCTATGGGTAGTATGCCTACTAGGTGGAACCGTTTTGTCCCTTCCTGTGTTTTCATCTATCCGTGATGTGGTGGATTGGGTGGATTCTAGACCGACGGTTCATATGGAACGCCCGATTGTTGAGTCGGTGTTCATGGTGTTCATGATGATGTGGTTACAAAATCCAATCCAATCCAATCAAAACCTTTCTACTTTTTATTCTTTTTTATTTCAACAACTTTAAATGAAATACACATAAAAATAAATACTAAAAATCTTAAAAATATATATTCAAAATAATAAATACTAAAAATCCTAGGAGGGTAATAACGTTTCCTATTTGTCCATTTTAGGTCCCTACGTACTTTTTGTGCGTATTACACCATTAAGGTTATTCTAACCGTTTACAAATAGTCTTTTTAACAGAAATAACCCAATAAAAGAGATTATTTCTAAACGGTTATAACAACTTTAATGGTGTAATACACACAAAAAATACGCTAGGGACTTAATATGAACAAACGGAAAACGTTATTACTCTCCTAAGTCATTATCCCCACACAAATTTGACAAGAGGGTGGATGGACCAAGATTATCGTTTTTTATTGATACACAGTAAGCACACAAATTTGGTTCCTTCTTTTACTTAGTTATCTTTATTTGTTTTTACTATCCATTGCTCCAACAATTTAATTTTTATTTCTAGATGTTATGTATGATTACAAATGCTTTAATCGACTTTAAAATTTGATACTTATAGTACTTTGTTCGTTTATGATTACAAATATTTTTTTATATATGATTAGAAAATTGTGTTGCACATTTACGACTACTATTGAATTTTAATTTTTTTCTATATACGGTTACAATTATGCATTATACACTCATGCTTGTGATTATATCTGATTTATTTATCTCTACATTTTTTATTCATTTTCGATTATATTTGTATTTTGACTTTTTATATATGATTGAAATTGTTCTTTATTTATTTATGATTATATGTGTTTTTAGATTCTTTTTATATATATATCATAAGTATGTTTTATTCATCCAGGATTGCAAATGTATTGGATTTATTTATCTTTTTATCGTATTGTATTTATTTTATGATTAAAACTAGTTTATCTACATTTCAAATATCAAAAATCAAAGCTGGTTTTTCATTTATCTAAAAATTGTGATAGGTATTCAAGCCAAGTGAATCCGAAATATTTATGACCCTTACAAAGCGTTGCTTGTGAATTTCTGTTGTCAAAAAACAACACAAGTTAATATCAAAGCATTATATTTCATGTGAAAAGATTCATCACAAGAAAAAAGAAACCTATGTAGCAGCGATAAAAGAAACAAATATGCATTTATGAGTATAGTTAAATTTAGTTTTATTCATTTAAGAATAAAACTTTATGAATATTAGATGTATGAATTTTTAAATAAAAGCAATGTGACTTTACTTGTTTATGAATGCTACTAGATGAATATATTTCTATTGATCGTTGTTAGATTAATATGTTATGTCTTAGATCAAAAAAAAATCGTATGTTTTCTAATCATTCATGATTAAAATGGTATCATATAAATTTTTAAAATTCTGGAAAAAACAGTTTTTTTTTTATGAACACCTTTATTCACAAATGAATATCTATACATGGTGACTGATAAAAACAATTCCAAAAATTTTCAAAACAAAATCGGAAAAAACATTTTTTTATCCCTTAATAATATTAAAAATAACATTAAATTCTTGTTTTAAGACAAATGTCATAATCCCTAAATTATAGGAAAATATGATTATATTTTACTTTTTAATAATTTAATTACATTGCAAAATTCCGTGAACGCCGCTTATATATCAATTGGTATATAACTGTTATGGCATTCTCAACTTTTTTGTTATTCTCATTTCATTATATATATATATATATATATATATATATATATATATATATATATATATATATATATATATATTTGTTTAGTACGAAAATATACAAAATTCTCCATATTTTTAATGATCGATAAGAATTTAAAAGAAAAAAAAGTTCTAATTAAAAAAAATACTACATTTTATAAAAGATGATCCATCTTTAAAAATAATTTGAGTAATTTACACAAATGGTCCATATGGTTTAGGGTAATTTGCACGTTTGGTCCCTAACTTATTTTTTTAACTCGGAAGGTCCCTACTGTTTGTTTTTGTTACGTGATTGGTCACTGTCTTACATAAAAAGACTATTTTGCCCTTGATTTTTTAATTTTTTTTAAATAAACACACTCCCAACCTCACTCTCCTCACCTTACCTTACCTACCCAATCATTTTTCCCTATTTAAATAATAGTATTTTAAGTAAGACAGGGACCAGACACGTAACAAAAGTAAACAGTAGAGACCAAACAAATAACAAAAAACAAATAGTAGGGACATTTCGAGTTAAAAAAATAAGTTAGAGACTAAACGTGCAAATTACCCCAAACCATAGGGACCATTCGTATAATTACTCAAATAATTTAGTTAGAAGCTCTAAAATAGTATAAAACTATCCAAACCCCCACTTTCCCACTTTCTTTCTTCTTGGTAAGGCTACCCGGAGTGGAGGGGAAAAAGACGCGTGTGAGCTGACGTGTCAGCCCCCTTCATGCGTGAACACCGCCCCACCTTCCGGTGGGTTGCTTGTGACGTGGAGCTGGAGACAGAACAAGACGCGAGAAGTGATTGGTCCGTTCACATTTCCTCTCTTTATCTCTCTCTTCTTTTTGCATTTTCAGCGCCTAACCACCGTTGAACACCGTCCCCAACCCCGGTGGTTTGGATGTGGAACTCCATCAATATCTACGTTGCATCACCTTTATTCTCAAACCACGCGTGACCATTGCAGATAGCCTAAGGGGTGGCGAGCGCCTCTCTCTCTCGTCTGTTAACCCTACCAATAAAACTCTCTCTATTTCTCTCATTATTCTGCCATTTGTCTTCATTCAGATTTATTTCTGAAACAAACCTTAACAAAATCTAAAATAAGTTTCAAACAAACCTTGAAACAAATGTAATGCAATCATACTGTTACCAAATAAACTTTCTTCTTACTGGTCCATATCCCAACCGTATTTGATGATTATTATAATTTCAAACAAGCCTTGATGATAAGAAATGTAGCATCAATTTATTTTGAAATACATCATCCATCATTCCATTGATACTTACTATAATTTCTTGTTAGAAAAACACAATACTTACTATAACTTCTTGTTAGAAAAACACAGACAATAAAAAAACATAAAAACTCATCTCTCGTTATGATCAAGCAGATAGAAGAAGCATCCAAAACATAATAAAATCATTCAAAGAAACTCAAATAAGAAAGGCATGATTTCTATTAAAACATAAAACATCAGTGACATACAATACAGATCACCAAGAAGCCTAAATCGTTAACCCTAACAACAAACTGTTGTCAAACATAAACCGTTTTCACAGATCTAAGCTCTCTCGCCTCTAATCCTCCTAGCCAATTGCATATCCTTAGGCATAATTGTAACCCTCTTAGCATGAATCGCACACAAATTAGTATCTTCAAACAAACCCACCAAGTAAGCCTCCGACGCCTCTTGAAGTGCAGCAACAGCACTGCTCTGGAACCTCAAATCTGTCTTGAAATCTTGAGCGATTTCTCTCACAAGTCTCTGAAATGGAAGTTTGCGGATCAACAACTCTGTGCTCTTCTGGTACTTACGGATCTCTCTTAGTGCAACGGTTCCTGGCCTGAATCTGTGTGGCTTCTTCACACCTCCGGTCGCCGGAGCTGATTTTCGAGCAGCTTTAGTAGCTAGCTGCTTTCTGGGAGCCTTTCCACCGGTGGATTTGCGGGCAGTTTGTTTTGTTCGTGCCATGTTTAGTGAAGTTTGAGAGGCTGATGTTTTGCTTCTTTGAATGTGAGAATTGACTGCTGAATTGAATAGAATCGATAGCTATGAGATTGATATTTATAAGGGTTGTGCGAAATTTGAAGTTAATTTTGGGGGAAGAGCGCCAGATTACATGGACCGTTAGATTCAATAGACGGCCACGATTACGTCTTGCGGGAAAACACGGATCGCAATCCGTGTGCTTTTAAGTTCTATTTTCTGAGGAAATAATTTTCGTTTACATGTGAAAAAGGACAAAAAATCAAATATTTAACTTTAAAAATAAAAGAGTAAATTAGAGAGGTGGGTGTGGGCAACGCAACGCCCACACGAGTTACTAGGCTAAAAAACAAAAAAACGCCGTTACCAAATGTGATCGTGGTAACGGGAAGTAACGCGAAAGCCTTTAACATGTAATAACGGGAGGGAGGGACGGTGTTCATTGGCGTTATCACGTGTTATGAGGCACAATAACGGGAGTGGGCGTTCTCCGAGTAGTCTTAAAGAAATAGTCTTTCTTTAAAAACACGTTATACTATAAATATCATTAATTGATATAAATAGAGAAAACTGCAAATTTAGCTAAATACATTAATTATTTTGTGAAAAATAACCAAAAAAATCCAAATTACAAAATTAGCCTTAAAATCGCAGATGGATTAAGTCCATCTGCGATTTCGCATTTCCATCTGCGAACGTACAAGTGCCTAAAGCACATCTGTGCTTTAGGCACTTGTACGTTCGCAGATGGAACAGTCTATCTGTGATTTTGTACATTCCATCTGTGATTTCGTAGCTATTTTGTATAAAAATGTTTTTTTTCTTCATTTTTCACTATCTTTTTTAGAGAAACTCTCTATTTCCACCTCTCACAGTTACAACGCAAACCAAATATTCATTCATTTTTTACAGATGTTTTAAACAAAATTTTCAAAGAAATAACAACAAAAATTATAATTTTTTGAAAAAATTTATATATAATAAGGTTATTTCGTAGTAAAACCTTATCAATTTCGTAGTCAAAATAATTTAAAAAAAAAACACACACACAAAATCGCAGGTGAATAAAGAGGAAATCGCAGATGGATATAGTCCATCTGCGATTTTAGGCTGGAAAAGGGGGTATATATACAACGAAAAAAAAAACCACATGCGAACGTACAAGTGGGTAAAGCACGTATGTGCTTTAGCCACTTGTACGTTCGCAGATGGCATGGCGAAATCACAGATGGATTATACCCATCTGCGATTTTAGTGGCTAAAAATACAAATTTGGTTTTTTTTGACTATTTTCCACAAAGTAATTAGTGTATTTGGCTAAATTTGCAATTTTCCATCATGTTGACCAACAACTATTTCGACATCAATGACATTAAACTAAAAAGTTTTACATATCAACCGATTGTCGTTGCACAATCCATTTCATGGGTAAAGATGCCATAATAGTATTATCGACATCGAACTTTTAGACGTAGGTAATGAGGGGTAAACCACTAACAATGAACGTGTTCAAGAATTACACATGATAGAAGTTATTTATATCGTCTATGACTTCATCAAAACTATAATAAATTATCTATTCTTCATGAAATCGGTCGATCAAAATAATCATTAATATCATCGACATTCTCATTTTTTGTGGATAATATTGCCCATGAAATAATATAATCTAATTCAGATCCGTTAATTTCCAAGGATAGAAAGATTTTATTTTGTTTTCTGCACTAATCCAAAATTATAACATATCACTATTGTTTAGATCATTTTTTTGTATGTAAAATAACATGGTTTTGTAATTAACAAAAGCTTCGATCATTCAAATTATTGAAAATGTTAAATTATAATAACCAAATAAAACATTATCATCTCATAAGAGGCTTTTATCATACTTGTAGAAAACTGAATTATTATTACTTTTTCATACATGTTGGAAATGTAATGTTATTTATTTTCGTTATTATTTTAAGTAATAGAAAATCAAATTATAAAACTCTTTAATACATATTGGAAATGTGATTTTATTTACCAAAGTTTTCGAACATGCCAGACATATTAAAATTGAATATTTCAGTTATATCTTCTTAGAATTATATCTGAACAAAATTACAACTACAAAGATTAATACACATAATTTCTATAGACATAAAAAACAACAAATTACAAAATAAATTTTAAACAGTAAAGAAGACTCAATATATAGACACACACAACAACAAACATAAATTATATAACCAAAAGCTTTTTTACAATGGCTTATTACATAAAAAAAACTATTTTTCCTTTAACTATTTTCCCTAAGCTAATACTATTTATAAAGAAATAGCAACATACTTTTATTCTTCCATTTTCTATCAACATAGCAACATTTTTTTTAATATGAACTGCCATGGGAAAATCCAAAAAGTATGCATATTTGTATCCATGATTGATAAAATCTAAAATCAACAATATAAATATTAAATATTAGATAAGATAATCAAATTAGAACATAACTTAAAATCCTATAGAAATGCCAAGAACATAACTTACATTTGTATCTTTATTCACGGATCCTATTCTTGCATTCAAACCAAATTTATATAATGAGGTTATTAGACATCACAATAGCAATTTTTTTTTCTTTATAAAAAATGAGAAGATTATTTATTGTCTTTGGTTTGCACCTTCACAAAACCATCTGAAATTGCCCTGATTCATTCAACCTTTTTCAGGCTAAAAGCAAAGATACATGCACTTCTGCTAACAAAAGTATGACTTTCTTTTAGTTAGTACTAAACTTTAATCCAAACAATCCATCAGAGCAATTTTCACCCTTTTTGGATAACCTATAAGAGTTTGATATCACATCACCTACTTCTTCACCTTTTATATGACATTTGCTTAGTGAAAAACGATAATAATAGAGAGTAAGTTGGATGAAAATACCCCTCCTTTGTTTCTTCTTGTTCTCTATTTCTCATGTTCTTTGTTCCTGCAGATTGAATCAAACAAACCTGATTACCAAATATGAATGAATTCATGTTGGAATTCTGACCTTGACATCTCTAACCAACTGGTGAAAATAAGTGTCAGACACTATAAAGTGCCAACTCATGCCTAATGAAAATCAGTTATAACAAACGTAAATACCAAACAAATGGCACATGTCATGTTAATCCAAATATTAATACACACATTCACATAACACACACACAACATATATCACATACACACATACATACCACACACATCAAACTTTATAAATTCAAAACAAAATAATAATCCAGAGCCAATCAAATCAAAATCACATTAGTTTAATATATTTGAAACCTAAAACTTAAAATTCAAATGTAAACTAAATATGAAATGACATCTAAGGGCACCTGTGTTGAAAATCGAATCCAATCAAGCACAACACGATATGACATGCTACATTCAAAAAGCAACATAACCCAAATTAAAGGGTAATAGTCAGCAACGTTGTGACATGTTCCAGTCTAAGGCCCAACACTTGATCTATGCAAAAATTTATTGTCATGGATAGTCTTTATGTAACCTGCATCCAATGTTCAAACATAATCATAACTGAAACATATAACACACACAATAGTCACATAGTAGACACACATGATTAGGGTAATCTCATTGGACTGTAACTCATAAGCAACCCCTTCCACATCACCATCTTCAGTCCCATCAACAACCCCAATTCTTCCACCATTACCTTTTTTATTGGTTCGAGACAAAAGACCCAAATATGAAAATTATTAAAAATTTCATCAATTTCAAACTATTATTATCATCTTCAAAAGTAACAGAATACCATTTTAATATGGCCGATAAAGATAAAAATTTACCTGAAAATATAATTATTGTTCATTATGTTCAATGGAGAAGCAATTAGGTGTTGTGTTAACCTTCAAATCAACACAACAAATCAAGTAATCAACAAATAAATCCTGCAAACAGATTAAATAATACATCGAACATCAAAACAGTTATTATTAAAAATTGATTGAAAACTTACATAAAAGAAGAATAAAGCAATGGTGCCTTTCTTCTTTAAAATCGAGATACTTTTTTAAGAATTTCGACTAAATCAATTGAAAGAGAGGAAGAGGGATTTCATTTCCTAGATGAAATAACATATCAACATGAAAAATATCTTGTTAGTTTGAACCCGATTTCAACAATAGTCGATTAACCTGAAGACCAAAAATTCAAAGCAGTCAAGATTTACCAGGCAGAGAGGGAATAATAGCAGCGATCATCTGTTTCTTAGAATACTGAGAAGGAATTAGGAGAATAGTAGCATTTCTAACCTGATACCAACTGGGAGAAAGAGATTACAGGGTGGAATTTCTTTCAACCACATTTTTTTAACCTGAGGGTGACTGAGCGTCCGAGGTAAGAGAAGGAGAGAGCGGAGTAGGAATCGTCGATTGGCGTAATCGATATAACATCGATTCACGATTCTGGATGAATTTTTTCACAAAATCATCTACTTAGACTAATCGGAAGAATTTGATTATAGAAGACGATGGTGACCGATTCAGGGATGTTCGTTGATGATTTGGAAGTTGATGGTCAAAAAGAACGTAGGAATAGATGATGACAACAAATTGGCGATAGTTCGTTTGGGGATGGATGGTTTGTGGTATTGACGCCATATATAAGGGAAGGAATCGACATATATCAGTCGATATATCAGGATTCAATATTGACTTAGATTAGGGATCAAAGGGTCGGGTGTTTTCAAAAATTTGAATGTCTGTGTGACAGAGGGTTGATTTGTAACAACTGCCTCCTTAATTTAAGTTAACTATTTTGATTTTTTCACTTGTGGACCGGAAAATGTTCATGGTTTTGTTAACGCATAAATTCATTGTACAATTTATATAAGGGATTGTACCTCTTAAAATTCAACATTTGAGGCTAAATGGTTATTAAGGTATAAAGATATATAAGAATAAGACAATCGGATCTCTAGTATGCCTCATTCACGAGGCCGAACTATAAGGGGTATAAGGAAATTGCCTATAAAATGATAGAGGAAGAGAGTAACTTAGTATCGAGCTCCACGACTACCTCAAGGAATATGGAATAGTTTCACAATTGACTCCTCCTAGCACACCACAACTTAATGGTGTGGCTGAGAGGCGCAATCGGACCTTGTTGGACATGGTTCGTTCCATGATGAGTCGATCCACTCTTCCCATCCTCAATCTTGTCCCTACTAAGAAGGTTGCCAAAACACCTCATGAGATGTGGACGGGGAAAGTTCCCTCATTAACACATATCAAAGTTTGGGGTTGTGAAGCTTTCGTTAGACGAGATACTCGTGACAAGCTAGAAGCCAGAAGTGAGAAGTGTATTTTCATTGGTTACCCACAAAAGTCTTTTGGATATTTGTTTTACAGACCTAGTAAGAACGTGGTTTTTGTAGAACGAATATGAGTCTTTCGTGAGAGAGAGCTCATATGCAAAGAGGATAGTGGGAGCACAGTTGACCTTGAAGAGATTCAAGAGCCAACCAATAAAGGAGCATTAGATGATACTAGCGGTTAACCAGAGGATGAGACTCCAGTTGAACCTGTTGACACTTCATTACCTCTTCGTCGTTCCAGTAGAGTTAGTGTGCCACCTCATATTTATGGTTTCCATATAACTACAGAAGGTGATACGTTTATCATTGATCAAACACTAATAAATTTGGATGAGCCGGCTAACTACAAGGAAGCAATGGCAGGCCTTGCGGCTGCTAAATGGAAGGAGGCAATAGACAACGATATCAAGTCCATGTATGATATCCAAGTTTGGAATTTGGTTGATCAACAACCTTGTCGAAAGACAATTGGTTACAAATGGATCTTCAAGAAGAAGACCGACATGGATGGAAATGTGCACACTTTCAAAGCACGACTGGTTACGAAAGACTTTACTCAAACCCAAGGGGTTAACTATGATGAGACTTTCTCACCAGTGGCAAAGATAAAATCTATTAGGATAATGCTCGCCATAGTTGTCTTTCATGATTATGAAATCAGGCAGATGGATGTTAAAACCGCTTTCCTTAATATGAAGTTGGCTGAAGATGTTTATATGAGTCAGCCATAGGGTTTTGTTGATGTAAAGTTTCCCAATAGAGTGCGTAATCTTGAGAAATCCATCTATGGATTGAAACAAGCATCTCGCAGCTGAAATCTTTGCTTCCATGAGAAAGTCAAAGAGTTTGTTTTTTCTATAAGTGAGGATGAGTCTCGTGCATGTCAAAGCTAGTGGGAATATAGTAACCTTTCTAGTATTGTATGTTGATGACATACTACTCATGGGAAACGACATTCCAACCTTGCAATAAGTAAAATATTGGCTTGGAAAGTGTTTCTCTATGAGGGTTCTGGGAGAGGCTGCCTATATTATCGGGATAAGAATTTTAAGAGATAGAAAGAACAGACTAATTGGACTTAGTCAAAATACATATTTGGATAAGGTACTAAAACGATTTAGTATGAAAAATTCCAATAAAGGAGAGCTACCTATTTAGAGCAATGCCAAATTAAGTAAGACTCAAAGCCCAAGTACGGATAAAGAGATAGCTTATATGAGTCAAGTTCCTTATGTTTCTGTTGTAGGATCGATCATGTACGTTATGACATGTACTCGCCCTGATGTGTCTTTTGCTTTAATCATGGTTAGTCGCTATCAGGGAAATCCTAGCAGAGCTCACTGGACAGCAGTTAATAACATTCTCAAGTATTTGCAAAGGACAAAGGACATGGTTATAGTCCTTGGTGGAAGTGACACGTTGAGAGTGACTGGGTATAGTAACACCAACTTTCAAACAGATAGAGACAACTTTCATTCTCAATTTGGCTGGGTATTTACATTAAATGGAGGAGCAGTTGCTTGGAAAAGTTTCAAGCAAGACACACTTTTTGATTCTACTTGTGAATCAAAGTACATAGCAGCAAGTGAAGCATCAAAGGAAGCAACATGGTTAAAGAACTTCATTGGAGATCTTGGAGTTGTCCTAACCATTAAGGAACCAATGGAACTTTTCTACGATAATGAAGGTGCGGTTGCTTTGACTAAAGAACCGAGAGATCATGGAAAATCAAGACATATCGACAGAAAATACAATTATATCAGACATAGAGTTGAAGAAGGTCACCTCATAGTGAAAATAGTCTCGTCAGAAGATAATCCTGCAGATCTTCTCACAAGGCTTTGAGTAGGAATAAGTATAGACAACATGTTAGGAGCATTGGATTGAGAGATGACATTAGTTTTAGTAGTTAGATGATTAGTTTGAAACTTGTAACAAATTGACTTTTGGTGATTAAATAATAGAGATTATTTATGAGTTTGTTTACCGCCTTTGTCAATTATGTATTATTGTGTTTCGTTTTGCATGTTTACTTCCCAAATAATTTAATTATTCAAATTACACAGTCGTTCATACTTTGGGAACTAAGTAGTGAATTAAGAGTATCATGAATTGGATAGTAGATTGTCTTAGGGAGTTAGACATGAAAATTTTATTGCTATAAAATTCATGAGTACTTAGAAATGGAGATTTAAGTATTGGATAAACCCACACTCAGAGAATTACTTCATGGATTATATCATGAGTAATTATGAGACAGTACTATCTTATATTCTTGTAACGAATATATATAAGTTGTAATTTACAAATCGGTTGTGCGTTGGTGTTGTGTAAATGCATCAGTAACATGATATTATAAAATGCAGTATCATGTATGATTTGGTGAGTAAAGGATACAAGCGTATAAGTCAAAGTTTATTTGTTCTTTTTTCGCTAATGGGAAAAGCGATATTTGTGGGCCCCTCGGTGATTTGGTGTTGATATATAGTGTTGGGTCGAACCAGGACTCAATTGATGTGTTCAATTTGAAGTCTTATGTCGTCATCACAAATCAGGAAATCAGGAAACAAAATTTGGACAATGGGATTGATTATAATCCATGTCTCATGTCTATATGATATCTTATAGAATGTAGGAATATATTATCACTTATTTTAGGACCAATATTTGTTTAGTTTAGAGTTCGACAGTTGCTATGGAAGCACTCTTTGTTATTTAGTTTAAAAGTTATACCAGTTATTTAGTTTTAGACTTATCCAAGTGGGAGACTGTTGGATTAGGTGTCTAAGCCAATAACTAAATTAGTATAATCTTGAATTATTAGCAAAGTCCTTTTGGGTTACCCTCAAACCTAGTAATTGAAAAGGATGACTTTTAAAGAGAGATACTGATTTATTAATTTATTATGTGATTATTAAATTAATTAGAAATCAAAATGAATTTCTTAATATGTTATGAGAATAATATATTAATTAGAAATGATATTATTTAATTAAGAATTAATTAGAATTAATTTTGGGATTAACTGGATTAATTAAAAGTACATGGACTGTTTGGTTATTTATTGAAAGTTGAAGCAAGATGACTCTAGAATCCCTATGAGATGAGGTGTATGAAAACTGGCTAGAGATCATATAGAATTTTCGTCCAAGGGGCAAGGATGAGGAGATACGACAGCCTGATTTTTATATTAATTAATCTATTCCTTTAGCTATAAAAGGTCTTCCCTGGCTTCAAATTCCGTCCACTTATTCTTCTCTATAGATAACCAAAATTTTGATTACCACTCTCCTCTATCAAAATCTTCTTAGTTGTTAGTGTTGGGTATGAACCATTAGAGGCACGACACTTGGGGTGCTGGTTTTCAAGTTATTGAAGAAATGATTCTTGATTGTTTGCTACAACAATCAACAAGGTATGTAATCTTCCTTTATGAATTTTGAATTCCTTAGGGTTTTGTAGTGTAACGCCCCTAGATCCGGGCTAGTCGATTTAGAGACGATAAGCATCAAAAGTGACTTTTTGATAAAAGATTATTTAGAATGAATAATGTTAACTAAGTTGTAGTGGTCGTGGCAAGGTTTCCGAAAATATAAAGAATGCCGAAATCCGAGTTATAACGAAGAAGTTATGACCTGTCGAAGTTTTGCGACATAACCGGTACGACACTGTGTGACGTAAATAGCAAATTTATGATAGAACGATATTTAGCCTTAGTGATCTAAACGAAAGTCGTAGAATACGTTAAACCGAGAGCGTGCATAAAAAGAGCGTCAAAATCTGACTTCTTATGAAGAAGTTATGATTTTTCGAAGTTTCGACTTAGCGATATGCAGCCCAAAGTTCGAATATGAGATCGAGTGGTTTCTAGCCGAAACAATCTAAACGAGAATCGAAGATCTTGTCGATAGTAGTCCAATGGTAAAAAGACAGACGAAAACGGATGACAGATGAAGGAGTTGTGAATTCCTAACGGAGTTTTCCTGTCCCGGCCTACTAAAAATAATATAATAAAAAATAAAGTCAAAATTAGCCGACAGAGTCCAAACGAGAGTTGTAGAGCATAATCTCACCTACGCGTGGATATAAAGAACGTCGAAAACGGAGCTCGTATGCGAAAGATATGAATTTCTGAAGTTCGGGGCGCGAACCTCGACACTGTGTCAGAGTTCACGACGTGAATACAGTGTTCACGACGTGAACTCAGTATTAATGACTTCTGGAGCCTGACAGACGCAAGTTGCGATGACGCACCTGATGACTACTGAACTCACAACGTGATTTTTGAGATTCACGACGTGAATTCAGTATTTCATCCCTATAAATAGAAATCGAAGGGCAGCCGGTTTTGGTTGCTATTTTCTTACTCCCTCTCTTCTGATACCCTCTCTAGCCCTCTTAAAGTGCCCCCGAAGCCCCGATATCATCCCGACACCCCAAGCGAGTCCCGAAGCCCCGAAGATCCCAAGAGAAAGAGTTTTCGAGCCGAAACTCTGCCCGCGAGAAGTCCGGTTTCTGAGAAAACATTCTGGTTTCATCGAAGAATATCACTTTAAGAGCCGTAGTGCTGTCCGAGCATCGTCTTATCAAGTGAGTGCATAGTCCCTTTCATGAACATGATTTTAATACAAGTATTGTTTGAATGCATTAAATATATGTTTTGTGTGAGTTATTTGATGATGTCTGAATTAAGTGTTAAAGAACATACCTGATTGTTTATGATAACTTAGGTTAAAGAGTAAACCTAAGATTTGTTATAATGGTTATGGGGTAGTATCTCTTTATGAGTACGAGTGAGATATATACGGAGAATAGAACATTAAAATATGTCATTGATCCAGAAGCATGGATTAGACATAGTTATTCGTCCCTAGTCCGAGAGTATGGATTGGACTTAGTTAATTGTCATTAATCCGGGAGTATGGATTAAGACTTAGTCAGTTGTCATTAATCTGGGAGTATGGATTAAGAATTAGTCAGTTGTCATTAATCCGGGAGTATGGATTAAGACTTAGTCAGTTGTCATTAATCCGAGAGTATGGATTAAGACTTAGTCAGTTGTCATTAATCCGGGAGTATGGATTAAGACTTAGTCAGTTGTCATTAATTCGGGAGTATGGATTAAGACATAGTCAGTTGTCCTTAGTCCGGGAGTATGGACATGACATATAATCTGTCATTAATCCGGGAGTATGGATTAAGACATAGTCAGTTGTCCTTAGTCCGGGAGTATGGACAGGACATAGTTATTTGTTATTAGATCCAGGAGTATGGATCAGGTCGAGAGGTTAGTTTTAGATTCGGGAGTATGGATCAGGTCGAGAGGTTAGTTTTAGATCCGAGAGTATGGATCAGGTCGAGAGGTTAGTTTTAGATCCGGGAGTATGGATCAAGTCGAGAGGTTAGTTTTTTAGTCTCGTTGAGAGGATTGACGGGGTGGGGTAAGAGTTGGTTATATATATAGAGAAAATTTTATATTGTGTGAATTCTAAATTATATATATGTTATAACATTGTGGGATTGAAATCCCTATGTACTCACCAGGTTTCCAAACCTGACCCACTCAATATTTTTGTATCACAGGTATCGATACAAAGACACATTACACTCACAGATTAAAGAGATGTATATCATTAGTGTAGATGAATATAAGTTCGGTTTATGCTTATGTGTCTGTATTGACCAGGACATCCCAAATGTTTTAAAATGAATAAAATACATATCTTCGGAGATGCTTGGATAAAGTATTTATCATGTTTTCTGGGAACAAATTCCGCAACAGTCTTCTTTAAAGGATTACTCTGATTTTATTTTAAAAAAGCATAAACGAAATCGGTCTTTTCTGGCTGTGAAATTTGGGGATGTCACATGTAGTTTGATGGTTCATAGTACGTTGCCTTTATGTGAAAGACATAGATCCTATTTAGGTTGCATGTGCCCTAATCATTTAATTGTTAAAAGTTTTTCCACTTAAAGCATTGTTTTGTAATCTACGTTTTCCATCAGTTATAACAACCTACTTTGAAATATAACTAAAGAAGGATAAAATACTAACCTCTTGTTGCTTTGATTGAGACCTCGTAACTACCAACTCTTGAAATGGATTACGGGCCCGATGAAGAATCCATGTAATGTAGTCAGACCCAAAACTCGAATAAGCAAATAATGTATAACCCTTTTGAAGGATAATTTTAAAACCACTAACCTTAGGAGAGAGGTTATGATTTCGACAAAGGGAGAGATATGAGAAGGGTTGGATGGTTTCATAGAGGAATCAACAGCTTGAGTTTGATCCCTAACAGTCTATTTATAATCAACATATTAATCCTTAAGCAATTCAAATACCTAAAGATAATCCTTACCTTATTCGAAACATGCCTTATCCCTATCAATGGATCCTCAAAACCATCCCCAACCTTCTTCCAGAAGGCTTATGGAATATTCCAATTAATCTCTAAGAATTAATTAATATTCAAACCCTTTAATTAATTAAAACTATTTATTTAATTAAAAAAATATAATTAATTTATTAATTACTTAATGTATTAATAACTTATTTTTCTCCATTTACGTATTTCTAATTGTGTTATGAGGGTCAAACCAAAATGTAACGTCCTAAAACCCAAAATCAAAATTTTTGTTTTTATTTTAAATAAAACATCAACCAAACGTGTTTATCAAAACCATAAAGAAATCATAGTGTATCAGTAAACATCCAAAATACATCAGAGTCAATAAATTGGAAAATCATGGTGTGTGCGATGTGATCATCCCGAGCTCTTCCCCTTCGAATCGGAAGTACCTGAAACATAAACTTAAAACTGTAAGCACAAAGCTTAGTGAGTTCCCCGAAATACCCCATACCATACATACAATGGGCCTTGCCCAACCCCCCTGAGAACAAATATGTCAGTAACATGCGATGGGCCGCGTGTTAGCATGTTGTTGCAGATGTATTAAACAAATAAAATTTCACCACTGGTTGCACTAATACTATAGCACAAGAAAGCAATGTCGAATCCTCAGGGACACAACCTAATAGTCAATGCCTTTTTTCATCAGACACATTCTAGTCAATAAAACATAAATATAAAAGGGGATTTTTGAATTAAACTAAAAACTAAAAAATGCAGTGAAAATAAATTAATTTAAAATCAATAATAAAAACGATTTCAGTTATGCTGCGACTTTCCTAATCATGCATTCAGTTCATATCTGGTTATTTAGAATGCGTTCTATCTAAGCTGGTACTGAGAAAAACTAACAAACTATAGTATAATCTCTTTTACCTAAATTCGTTAATCAAAACAAGCTCTTTGAATTAACCCTAACTTTTTACTGTTTAATTAAACAAGCTCTTAATTAAATCATAAAAGCAACTTTATGTTATGTTTAAAATTCCCAACAATACCCAATACTTCTCACAAGATCGGAAGCGTAAAGATATTATTTTTACAGTTTATACCAGAGTTAAATCCCAAACACAAAAATCCGTCTGATACTTGTTACTTTTTACGAGTTGAAAAGAACAATTACGGATTCCATTAACTGATTAACTAGAATGATAAAAACTATAGTTAGGTGATTAGACTAACAAGAATTTAAAATCAAACATTCATTAAGTTCAAAACTGAAAAATCTAGATATAAACACAAAAAAAGAAAATCAGATCTGAAAACTAATCACATGAAAAGTACTAGTCTATGCAGAACTGAAAACTAAGACATGGCTAAAAACGAATCTAAAGTAGATAAAAGAAACATTAACCGAATAATCTAAATAAACTAAATGTGTGAGATGATTCGCAGCTTCAAATCTTCAGAAATCGTTGAAAGGTATCATAAATCATCTTCAGAAGGGTATTCTGCCGTCTGGAAATGTCTAACCTTTGGATCTGATAATGAGGGTCGTATTTATATGCGAGATGGAAACATTCGGAGAAAGAAACCAAAAAATTCGATTGCATATTCTAAAAATACGATCGCATATTTTCTGATTTTTTTCCAGATTTGCCCCTAAACGATGCAAGATGTCATTTTCAATGTTTTCGAGACTTCGGGACAAAAATGCGATTGCATAAGTGAAAAATGTGATGCATATTTTGGTTTTTTTCTTCAGATGACTTCCAAATGACTTATTTTGACCATGGGAAACTTCGTGGCAAAAATGCAATCGTAGAAAAAAATGCGATCACTTATACGATCACATTTTTGGCTTATGTGATCGCATTTTTGGCATTTTTTACAAACATGAAAGTCGTTCGAAATTTTGTCTAGTTTTCATAACATTTTGAATCTCGTCAATCGGAGTTAGGAGTCATGATATATGGTAAAAATACTGACAGGGGTCATGGCTGCCAGCAACATACTTTAGGCTTCAGATTGTAGCAATCTAACTTTGTATGATCAATTTTGTTGAGTCTTATTGTGTTGCGTCATGGGCTTGTGTTTTGTATCCGGATTGGGCCTGTCCATCTGTGATTATCTAGTAGAGTTAGACTATATATAGTGCATGCATGTATGCATTAGTTAACGTTTTTGATCATCATTATAGTTTTGTAACCCTAAGCACCTCTACAGTCGATGTTCTTAATCGAGCTCTTCTGAGGTGTTAAAGCATTAATCATACGACATATTCAAAGCCATTCTTGTGTTTATAATTACGTTCTTAATTGTTTGACTGCATAGAATCTATCGATCCTAATAGAACGTTGTTCTAACAATTGGTATCAGAGCAGGAGACTGTGTGATCAATACACATTCCTTCTGTGTTAAAAATTCATTAGGGTTTCTGCTTTTATCGTATAAATAGAAGCCGTCTTCTTCCTATCGACGGTAACTCTGTTTCTGATAAAACCCTAATCTCAAGTTTACAGGTCTGATTCTAGCGGCTCACCATGTCTCACGAAGATTCTCAAACAAATCCCATCAACATCTCTAACAACATTGGATCCACTACCAGAATTCCCATTCTTTACACTCAAGACTATGAAGTATGGGCACATCACTTTGAAGATTATGTGGTCGGATCTGAAGATAATGGTTATCTCATCTGGGAAGCCATCACGCTTGGGCCGTTTTTTCATTCTGGAACGAACACGACTGTTAAGACCCAAAAAGAATACAACAAGCTGGTGGCGGACGTAGACAAGATGCCACAGGATGAGAAGGACAAATTGATGTGTAATGTGAAGGCCATGAGAATGATCAGATTCGCCTTGCAATCTGACACTTTTCGGTTAGTTGGTTCATGCACGACGGCCAAAGAAATATGGGATAGGTTGAAAGTGTTGGATTAATGTCTAAGTCCATAACTATATTTGGTATGTACTTGACCCGACCCGACATGGTCCATTTGGGTTGCACTTCACCGACACAATTTATATGGATAGTCTTTTGAGAATAGTATATTTATGATTTATATTAATATATTATAAGTTCTAATATATTAATATATAATCATATTATTTAATTAGTATTGATCAAGAATTAATTTATAATTAATTAAGTGATCAAAAGGAACTAATTAAATATGGACTCTTAGATATATATATATATATATGTGTAGTGGGCCAAGTTCATTTAGGTTGGGCTAAGTCTTCATGGATAGTCCATGGAGCTTTAACCCATGGATCCTAGGAAATGAAAGTTCATGGGTATTAGGGTTTAACCCTAATCCTCCACACTATATAAAGGGTCTTATGGTTCATGAAATTATGCTAGTGGCTAGTGTGGATACACTAAAGAGGGCAATAACCGATTTCATAGTGTGAGCCAAGTATCCATATTCTCTAAAGGTTTTCCAAGGTGTTTTGGTGATTTGTGATTCCACTTGAGGCTTCCACACTATTGGGGCTAAGCTCTTAAAGCTTGAAGACATCAAGCTACATCAAATGGTATGTCATCTAACTAGAACTTTGTAGTATAGGTGCTTCATAATATGCTAGTTAGGATGAAACCTTGGAATATTTAATATTTGCATGTATAATAGAGAAAACATAGATCCAAGGTTTATACGGTTGCATGTACACCATAGGAGTGTTAGAATGCTCAAAACCCAACAGTGGTATCAGAGCCATGGGTTGTTTTCTGTTATATTGATGCAAATGTTTTATTTTCAAGTTGAAAAAAAAAGAAAAAAAAACATGACGTTTGTCAAATTTTAAGATAATTACTTGTTTTTGTGAAAAACTAATTATTTGTAAAATTTGAATCATTTGCTATATGAGTTGAATTAGGTCAAATTTAGTAAAAGATAAAATGATATGATTATTTTATTAGTTTTAAAAGTTTGATGTAAAGAGTTTTTTGAAACCTCCATAAGTTATGGATATGAAAAGGTTTTTAAAAAAATTGATTCAAAGTTTTTTATGGAGTTACAAAACTTGGTCTTAATGTTTTAAAGAATTCCATAACTTGTTCTTAAGTTATGGAACATGAAAAGTTTCATCATAAAACAAGTATTTAACTCCATAAGTTATGGAATCCAAAAGTTTTCAAGAGTTACAAAACTTGCCCTCAAGTTTTTGAATTTGGAAAAAGTTTTTTTATGATAAAAAAAAGAATTGAATTCTAAAACTCTTGGGTTCATAACTTAAACAATTAATTAAATGGTTTTAATTTTAAATTTAATAATTGGAATTATGATGTTTTTATTGAATAATTCAATTAACTCTTATTGACTTTATTAATAGATAATTAAAGTGTTTAATTAAAAGAGAATTAATAATTCCATAATGACATGGTTTAAATTTAATTAAATTAAGAGTATAGTTTAATTAATAGATTAAACCACCAAGTATTTTAAATGTCTAAAATACACCCTTATACTATTATAATATTAAAAGTTTAATATATTATATGTATAAGAGCAAGTCGTCTTACCATTAGTAGGCCTCATTCACGAAACCGGTCTATAAGGGGGGTATAAGGTTACTGCCTATAAAATGACAGTTTAATAGGTGTCCACTCTCACCCACCGCTTCCTTGACTGGTGGAGGGTCGTTAGCCGAACAGGTAGGACAAGGACTATAATTCTCCCTTCATTATAAGTATAATGATAAATACTAAGTAACTAAACACTTATAAATTCCCAATCATAGTTACTTAGGAAAATGTGAATAAGGTGCTAATCCATGAAATTACACTTTGCACTTTGTTTAAACCGTTAGTGGAGCGTGTGTGGTTAACCGGCACACTAACCTGGACTTAACAAGGTAGGAAAAGGGTAAATTAATGTTTATCATAGTATCGTTGGAGCGTGTGTGGTTAACCGGCACATCGATTGAGGGGTAAATATTAAGGGTACCAAGTATATTTGCATGGTTACTTCACACCTTGTTTTGTGATCCTCGGCATCCCAGTCACAAAACCTGAAGGGCACACTCGAGATTGAAACATGCCATTGAAAAGTTCAATGAATCTCAAAAGAATCTAGGAGTTTCAAAACCAATTAAAACCTAATAATACATTTCGTTTATCTTGGTGGAAATTGGTGAATCGTCATTCACCTACCTTCAAATATTTTATAGCTTGGATTACGGCATCCCTCTTCCAAGTTATAAAATATTTTGTTGGGTCCTAGCCTTAATATATCATATTGGATGTTATATTAAGGACTTAAATCAACTTTACGTGAATTTCTCCCATTGTTGATGTCTGGTTTAGACAACAATGATCTTCCCAAACCAAGCTTTCCTAATGAATATGACTTCCCGAGTTTGGCTCATGGAAGTCATACTTCTCTTCCTCCACCTCCTCCAATTATTCTCCCTAACCCACAAGTTCAAGGTCACTCAAGCCCTAATGGCAAGCAAGGTCTATGTGTGATCACATCTTAGAGATGAAGTCACATATTGACAAGCCGGGAGAGTTGGGTGTCAAAGTCTTGAGAAAGTTGGATGTTCAATCACTTTCTAAGTCACATAGTGAGTTCCTTTGGGACTACTATGAAACAGACTATGACATGAACCTTAATGATCATATCTATTTGCTTGGTGCTGCTGAATCAGCAATGATTTGGAACGATAGTAAAGCAAATTTGATTAGAAGATCAACTTCCCAAAAACTTTATGGACAGTGACAATGGTGACACTGGAAATCCAGAAAAAGCATTCTCTTCCCAATGGAAAGGGATTGGCCATAGTCAACCCGGTTGACCAAATGGTAAAGAGAAAGGCTAAGTCTGAGATAGTCCCACCACCAAAGGGTCCATATGTTTATTTTGCCAAAGGAAGGGGCGTTGATTGCAAAGCTGCCAAATTTACCTAAGGATGTTAAAGTCAATAAGTTTGACTCTACATCAAGTAGAGCCCATTATTTAACTATGTTAAGTTCTATTCTAAGATCCTCATTACATGATGTGACTGGGTCACATGTTGATGTTTTAAGAATCAAAGAATAGAGAGAAATCTTAAAGGAAGTATATGCTGATTCTGATCGCGAAGGTGGATTTCGATCGCATCAGAATTTTGAGCAGTTGCTTAAGAAGTTATGATATATTGCTAAGGAATAGATAACAAAAATTTTCCATGTGGATTGTAAGGATAAGTTTTTCCGCAAAGTTTTAAAATAAAAGAAAATTGTTTAATTTTATTTATTTGAAGTATCCTTACAATGGCATTTGTGGAAAATTGTTGCTTATATGATTCCACTGACAGCAATATTGGAAAATGGATTTGATTCTTTCATTTGTGGTAGTGTCTAAATTTACCAAATCAGGAAAGTTCCTCATCGCCCAAGTTTCAATTGGACCGAAACTTGGAATCATGCAAGTTGAATAGTATGATGAATGAGAACTTTCAAGCATTGGAAAATCAAGACTAATTACTTGTTCACATGGATGTGTGAGTCAAGTGAAGGACTAAAGGGATCGAGTACACATTCTTGTGCACTGGTCATGTCCACCACAAAGCTCGTTAAGACTATTTGATTTACTAAAGTTTAGTAAATATGGTTATACTTACAAGTTTAAGTATAATTCTGAAACATTGGAAAAGTCTCAATGTATGGCATAACGAATGGGAAGAATCAAATTAGGCAGAAAGATAAAAGTTTCTCAAATCTGAAAAGATGGGAGAGTACTTTAGTATCATGTTTGTGATCATCTTAATGATTTAGAAATGATATCACAATTAGTCCTCTAAAGGTCATCTTAGTGCATTCTTATGACTAAGAAGAGAAGTCGTGAATTGTTGAAATGGTTAGATCAGGAAGATGAGTCATACTTCGTTCCAAAACAATTCTTAGAGTCATACTCCAAGATTGTAACTTGAGTGACATATCTTAAAGAAAGGTTTAAAACACTTGTTAAATGTAAGAGTAAAAGTGTCCTACTCTTGTACATTTGAAATTGGTAAGTTGTGATGTTTTGGATAAAACAAAGACCAACTAAGGCCAATTGTGTGAAGTGTTTGTCTTGATAAAGAATCCGCACTATCTCTTGAATATTTGGCAAGATAGTCTTATATGTCAAGAGGATAGTGGGAGTCTTAAAGATCCTAAAAAGAATTTCAAGAACTAATCAAGAATAAAACCTGAGGTTCTTCACTAGCACATGACTTGAGGTTTATAACCTATTGTGTTGACATATTCTGTGCCCATTCCAGTTAAAGTTGGCTTTGCATAGGAGTTCTGAAAGTTCTCAATTGGTTGCATAACAACTTGGAAGCAATGGCAAGCCCTGTACTGCCAGGTGGCAAGAAGTTAAGATTGCATAAGTTCAGTCCATATGAGTTTGGATTTGTCATTATCCTTGTCTTGTGACTATGGTTTTGACGATTCACATGGATAAGAACACATACACCATAAAATCTAAGGGTTATAAGGTTTCTCTCCGATTCATGAAAATGATGGTGAGGAAACACTTCCACCAAGTAGATTTGAAGCAGATGGCAAAAGGTCTAAACAATTGAGACTATGATTACGGCATCCGTTTTCATAGTTCTGAAATTGTTTAGACACACATGCATGCTATCTAAGGAAAGGTGTATGATTTTGATAAAGTTTTATCAAAGCATCTCGTATCAGAAATCTGAACTTTGGTAAGAAAGTCAATAAAGTATTGATTTCTAGAAGTCCAACTGATTTCTGAGTACATGTCAAAGCTAGTGGGAGCATAAGTGTTATGCTAATAATCATCATGTTAGTGGGAGCATGATAATTATTGTTAGTGTTGCAAGTTAGCAATGTTAATTATAGAAAACAAAAGTTTCAATTCGTGAGGCTACAGGGATTGAAAAAGTGGTTTTGCTATAATTAAGGGAGAGGATATACTTCATTTTAGTTCTAAAAGCTTAGATTGAGACCTTAATCATCTTTAGTCAAGAATATATATATATGAATTTCATGTTGGATTGGTTCAACTTAAGGAAATTCTATATATTGCGTTCTCAAAATTCGATTATGATTACGACATCCCTCTTCATAGTCAAAATTTGAAAACATGGCAAATAAAAATATTGTAGCAAAAGACTGGTCTAGAATCATGCCTTTATGTGAGACATCATGAATCGTGTACCATTTGCTTTGGGTATAGGATTGATTGCATGTGCTATAATATTTGTCATTTCTAAATTTTTCCAAATGCCCAGAGGCATTAAGAAGGGAAAAGGTCTAGAATTGGATATGACTAAAATGATTAAGCAATTGTCGAGGACAATCTGAGGTTTACCAAAGATTGGTTGCTCAGGGACAGTTGGAAGTATAGTGCTAATTTTGGAAGGACCATATTGACATATTCTGAAAAGAGGCATCTCTTATTCAGAAGTGATAGTCAAAATGAGAATATGGAGTTGTCTCCATAGGTGGAAGTTATCTGTGTAAGATTAGAAAACTTAATGCAAGAAGCATGTCCAAAGCAATGTACTTTGAATATGAGACTTAGTTTCCATGGAGTTGATCTCCATTGGAATACCTTATAATGACTGTTGACAAGTCTTTGTGACTTTGTACATATTCATTACAGGAGGGTCAGTGCATATAAGTTTAAAATCTAAACAGATTTCGATAAATGATAGGAATTTGAAATTCTCACATTTTTCGATAAGGATTTGGGAGTGTGAAATTAGAATCATTGAAATTATGTTCAATTGGTTTATTTCACAAAGTAAGGATCATATACAAACATAGAGTGCATACTTGGTGTATGGCAAAGCTATTGTTTAAGAAAAACATAGTGTACATGCTTGGATCATGGGACAACTAGTGTTTTTAATTTAAGTATAAAGTTGATAAAACCGAAACAATGAATAATGAGTAATCAGTATGGTGATAAATAAAAGTGTTTATTTATATTCATAGGGTTTGATACCATATTTGATTCATTTATTCTTGTTTTTCACTTTGCATGTTTTGACTTCCAGAATAACTAAGTCGCTCTTCCTGAATGATTAAGTTATTCAAACCATCCACAGTCGGTCATATGTTGGAAGTAGATATGAATCAAGACTGTCATGGATTGGTTTGTAGAGGTCCAAGTTGGTGGACAAAGTGGTGCTACAACACTCATGAGTGCTCATAAGTTATGAGTATTGGATTCAACCCACGCTCATTTGAATCACTTCATGGATTTTATCACGAGTGATCATGAGACGATAATATCTTATATTCTTAAAACCTAGAGATATGAGTTGTTACTATGAGTTGGTTATACATTGATTGCACGAAAACGCATTGGTAACTCGATGTTATAAAACGTGCATTTGTGTATGATTCAACAAGTAGTAGAACAAGCCATATGAGTCGAAGTTTATCCATTCCTTTTACCTTCGGGATAAAAGCGATATCTGTGGGCCCCTCGATGATTTAGCGATGACACATGTGAGTGCTTGGCCAAGCCAGGACTGATTTGATTTGTTCAATCAGTCAGTCATCATAAATCGGAAATCGGGAAACAACAAATGGACAGAGAGAATGATTGATAATCCATGTCTCAGTCCATATGATATCTAGAATGGAGGAATATATGATCCCTTATCTAATGGACAAGTCATTGACAAAGGTTAGAGTTCATTGACAAGATCAGAGTTCGACAGCGGCTTTAAGAGCTACGATTGCCAGTTGGTTTTTGAAGTCATACTCAATAATAGTTTTAGACTTATCCAAGTGGGAGACTGTTGGATTAATGTCTAAGTCCATAACTATATTTGGTATGTACTTGACCCGACCCGGCATGGTCCATTTGGGTTGCACTTCACCGACACAATTTATATGGATAGTCTTTTGAGAATAGTATATTTATGATTTATATTAATATATTATAAGTTCTAATATATTAATATATAATCAATTTATTTAATTAGTATTGATCAAGAATTAATTTATAATTAATTAAGTGATCAAAAGGAACTAATTAAATATGGACTCTTAGATATATATATGTGTAGTGGGCCAAGTTCATTTAGGTTGGGCTAAGTCTTCATGGATAGTCCATGGAGCTTTAACCCATGGATCCTAGGAAATGAAAGGTCATGGGTATTAGGGTTTAACCCTAATCCTCCACACTATATAAAGGGTCTTATGGTTCATGAAATTGTGCTAGTGGCTAGTGTGGATACACTAAAGAGGGCAATAACCGATTTCATAGTGTGAGCCAAGTATCCATATTCTCTAAAGGTTTTCCAAGGTGTTTTGGTGATTTGTGATTCCATTTGAGCCTTCCACACTATTGGGGCTAAGCTCTTAAAGCTTGAAGACATCAAGCTACATCAAAAGGTATGTCATCTAACTAGAACTTTGTAGTATAGGTGCTTCATAATATGCTAGTTAGGATGAAACCTTGGAATATTTAATATTTGCATGTATAATAGAGAAAACATAGATCCAAGGTTTATAGGGTTGCATGTACACCATAGGAGTGTTAGAATGCTCAAAACCCAACAGAAAGAACTTTACTCAACCGATGAAGATTTAGAACACTCTATTCAAACCTTGCTACTCTCAGAATTTGGAGTTTTCGAACAGAAACCAGATGAAAAACTGATACAAACCTTCGATCGGTTCAGTCATCTCTTAAGTAAGATGATCAAGCATGGAATAGAAAGGAAGTTGATCGAACAAAAGGTGACATTCATGAATTGTTTGAGACCAGAATGGATGGTTGTGGTTTCAACAGTGAAAGCACATGAGCAGTTTAAATCCTACTCACTAGCGAAACTTGTGGGAATTCTTAAATCCCATGAGAGTGTGGTGACCAAGGAGGCGAAGGTAGTTTCGGGTGTGGGATCATTGGCCCTTGTCTCAAAAGGAAAAAGTATTGCAGAAGAAGAAGAAGAGTCGGATATGTCTAAGTGTGACCTTACAAGCGAAGAGTATGCTATGATGGTCACCAATCCAAAGAAGTTTGCACGAAGAAAATTTCCTGTCAACAAGAACCGAAACTGGCAGGGAAGTTACAGTTCTGAGAAGGTGAAGGATGAAGCGAACAATACTTCTCAAAAGGATGAAGACAAGAAGGAGAGCAAGCTTGCAGGAGACTCTGGGTTCGACTGCAATTACTGTCATGGAAAGAACCACTTTGCCAAAGATTGCATGTTAAGGAAAATGGCTGAGAAAAGAGATGGTGAAGACGATGAGGCGTACTACATGCGCAAGTTGGAAGAGATCAAGAAAAAGAAGGCAACTAAAATTTATATGAATGCCTTGATTGTGCAGGAGAATGCAGATGAAGATGAGTTCGGTGGAGTTGAAGTTTGGTCTACCGATTCTGAGGATGAAGAAGTGAGAAAGCCAACTCATGGAAGAGCCTATGTGGCAAAGGAAGCAAGTTCGGCTGGAAGATGTTTGATGGTCACAGCAGGTGGATCAACCGAAAGTGCAAGTAAGGAGCCGAACCTAAATGAAGACAAATGCTTTGCATCCAAGCCCGTGAGCGAGAAGATCAACGACTATGATCGGCTGATAAAAAAGGTACAATCCATCCTTGAATCACTTAAAGTTCCAGTAACAGATTATGAAGAAGAATTAAATGAATTAAAATATAAATTTTCTAACTTAAGTGGTAGTCTCATGCAAACTCGCTTAGCGAATTCTAACCTAACTGACCAACTCAACAGGGTGTCTTCAAAAAGTGAGGAGAGAAGGATGTGGATTGAGCTGAAGGAGGCAGAGTTAAATAGGGCTAGGGATGAAAGTATTTATTTGCAACGAGACAATTTAAAGTTTTTAAAACAAAGGAATGTTTTTTGTTTAATTGCTAAGCGCTTATATACTAATATTGCTCAATTGCATTTAAGTTGTGAAATCGGGAAAAAGATTCATAAGATGATCTTACCCTTCCTTGAATTTAAGGAGGATGAGGTCATTGCTGAGTGTGAATCAATAGTGTCCTCAGAAGAGACATCCATCCATTACAAAATCGGACTGGACAAGATAGAGACCTTCATTGACTCTAAGGAACATAAATGTATGCTCAAAAATCTTTTAGATGAAAATGATAGGTTAAAAATAAAGTCCGAAACTATACAATCATTTGACTCGTCTAATGCCAAATTAATTTCAGAAAATAAAATGAACTTAGAAAATACGTCTGAATTTGATGAGGAAAGTGAGATGAGCGAAATCTCTGTAGAAGACATAGTTGATTGCTCTGAGTTTATGAAGAGCGAAACCGAGAATGAGAAACCCCTCATATCTGAAAATTCGGTTGAATTCGCTCGCCTGTCAAAAGACAAGCCACAGAAACTCAAAGAAAAAGCTATGGTTTATCAAAAGGTTCAAACTGTGCCGAATCAGGTCTATGCAGTTACAGGGGTCACTGCAAAACAAACGGCAGAGTTAAAAATCTTGGTCGACAAAGACAATGTTGAAGGGTGCGACGATTACTTCTGGTCAGCACCTATTGATAACGCAGAGGAAACCATAGGCTTATCTGAGCAAACTTCATGGAGGGTTAAAGGAAGATACGTTGCTGAACCCATCAACAAACCCTCGAGTTTCGATAAACCAAGCACAAGTGGAACAAAAGAAATCCATGAAGAACCAATGAAAGAACTGAATGCTCCAACTAAGACAACCGAAACTCAAAAGGAGAAGCTAAAGGCTAGCTTCAATATCCACAAATCTCAGAAGGAGTTAGCTGAACAGGAACGCCAAAGAAATCAAAGATACATGAAAAATCTGAATGAGCGAAAACGTTATTGGCAATCTCAAAATCCCAACTACGTTCCTTCTAAGAGAGAATCAATTGACAAAGGAAAGGAAAAACGAAACGCAAAAGAAAACTTTAGTCTAAATTCCTACTATTCTAAAACTAGCGCGTAGAACCGAATGTCTAGTTTCGGTCCAAACGTCAAGGCTAACAACCGAACGTCTACTTTCGGTTCCAACATCGGAATCCAGAACCGAAAGTCAAGTTTCGGTCCCAAGTCTAGTTTCGGTCCTTCCAACTCCCAAAGCAAATCAAATTTAGTGAAGGACATCAAAGGAAAGGGAAAGCTTGATACTAATTCTAATTTCAATGATAAGAAAAATCCAGCTAACCCTAAGATTCAGAAGAAAACACCAAAACCATCTAACAACACACCATCAAAAACACCAAAAGTTAAACAAGATAAAACCAAAATCAAGGTGTACACCATCAAAAGAAAAGATCAATCAACTCTAATAAAAAGAACTTATTTGGTTGATATTTCTACTGCAATTCCTTTTTCTGTGAAAGACTCACCAGGACCCAAGAAACTTTGGGTTCCTAAATCTGCTTGAATTTGCAGGTGATTAGTGACGAGCAGTTCGATGATGAATGGTATATAGACAGTGGCTGCTCGCGTCACATGACAGGAAGGAAGGAAGAGCTGAGGGATTTTCGGTCCCTAAAGGATGGTGGATGTGTGAAGTATGGCAATAACTCATATGGAACAATCAAAGGATATGGTATGATAACCAACGGAGACTTCTCGATTCGAAAAGTAGCGTATGTGGAAGGATTGCAGCATAACCTCATCAGTGTGTCTCAATTAGTCGTGGGAACAGGTTTGAAGGTTTCATTTGATGATGAGGGCTCAGAAATAATTGAAAAGCAATCTAAAAAGGTTCTGTTGAAGTATGAACGCAAGGGAGAAATGTATCCTTTAAATCTCAACCCAATTAAAGGAAAACCTGCTATATGCCTGCTATAAAAGGCGAATACTGATGAAAGCTGGTTGTGGCATCGACGCCTATCGCACCTAAACTTCAAAGACATTAATAAGTTGGTGCTTGGTGACCATGTTCGAGGTCTTCCTCTTCTCAAGTTTGATAAGGAACATTTGTGTGCAGCGTGTGAGATGGGCAAACAAAGCAGAAAGAGCCATCCTACTCGGCTCAATACAAAGATTGTTGAAGCTCTTGAACTTCTGCACATTGACTTATGTGGACCTTCGGCTATCGAAAGCTTCGGTGGTAGTAAGTTCATTCTTGTCATAGTAGATGATTTTTCACGCTTCACCTGGGTTTTCTTTCTTAAACAGAAATCAGATGCAACTCCCAAGTTGAAGACGTTCATCAAGCAAGTGGAAGTGCAGCTGAGAAAAACTGTGAGGAATATCAGAAGCGACAATGGGCTGGAATTCAAGAATAAAGATTTTGAGGATTTTCTGGCTGACAAGGGGATATCTCACAATTTTCCGGCCCTCTATACACCACAGCAGAACGGAATTGTTGAAAGACGAAACCGTTCGTTATGTGAGGCAGCCAGGACCATGCTAAGCTTCGCTTCTCTACCGCTATACTTCTGGGCTGATGCTATTGCAACCGCGTGCTACACTCAGAACCGATCCTTGCTCAACAAAAGATTCTCAATCACTCCATATGAGATTCTGAACAATCGAAAACCCAACGTCAAATTTTTCCACATATTCGGTTCAAGGTGTTTCATTTTTAATTCCAAAGAGAACCACAACAAGTTTGACGTCAAAGCAGATGAGGGGATTTTTCTTGGATACTCACTCACTTCAAAGGCATACAGAGTTTTGAACAAACGCTCCAAATGAATTGAAGAAACATATTACGTAACCTTTGACGATAATTACATGAAGAAAGTTCAAAGGAGCGAAAGTGCCTTGGGGGAAATCTTTCCTGAATCAGGACAAGTCTCGGTTCCAATATCCAACTAGTTTGAAGAGTACATTCGTCTATTTGATGAACCAGAGAAAGCCGCACACTCAGAGGCGAAAGCAGCAGAAAACAAAATCGACAATCTCAAAAAGATCATAGATGAAGCTGCCAAAGAAATGGACAGAGAACCTCCTAAACCGACAGGTGGTCAACCCTCCAATGACTCTCCAAACAACGGCTCAATGTTCACGGGGGAGAGTTCATCAGCACCAAAGACAACCGAAATGTCTTTCCAGGGGGAGAATCCAATTCCGTCCCCAACTCATAAGGGTCCAGGCGAAGGGAAGCATACAACTCCAAACCCACCCAATAATAGTCCAATCGAGGGGGAGAATCTGACTTCCACAGAGAATGAAAACTCTGATCCTGACACAGGTTTCATTTCGCCAGTCGAGGGGGAGAAAGAGAATACAACTGACGAAGGTGATCAATCAGAACTTGAAGAGGAAGTAAATACAGAGTTGGATCCAGCCTATGACCCAAATTATCCTCCTTTAGTGAAATGGACCAAGGATCATCCCAAAGCACAAATCATTGGTGAATCATCTGAGAAAGTTCTCACTCGTTCTCAATTGAAAGCGAAACAAACTGCATTATTCTCTAAAGTTGAATTCTGCATGTTTAATTCGTTTATCTCCAAAGTCGAACCGAAAACAGTTAATGTTGCACTTGATCATTCTGATTGGGTTCAAGCAATGCAAGATGAGCTCAATGAGTTTGAACGCAATCAAGTTTGGAGGCTGATTCCCACACCAAAGGATGCTTCAGTGGTAGGCTTGAAATGGGTATTCAGGAATAAATTGGACAAAGAGGGGAACGTTATTAGAAACAAGGCTCGGTTGGTAGTAAAAGGATATTGCCAAGAGGAAGGGATAGATTATGAGGAAACCTTCGCTCCTGTAGCAAGGTTGGAATCTGTTAGAATTTTTCTGGCATATGCTGCTTCAAATAAAACTTCGAAGTTTTCCAAATGGACGTAAAATGCGCTTTCTTGAATGGAGAACTAGAAGAAACGGTGTATGTTGATCAACCACCTGGGTTTGTGAACGAGAAATTCCCTGATCATTGCTATGTGCTGGATAAAGCTGTATATGGTTTAAAGCAAGCACCGAGGGCCTGGTATGAAAATTTAACTCGCTTTCTGAAAATGTCGAAATTTAAGCAAGGTTCGGTTGACCCAACCTTCTTCCGAAAGAAAGAAGGCGAACATCTAATGATAGTTTAGATTTATGTCGATGACATCATCTTCGGCTCCACGAATCCTAGCTTAACGGCTGAATTCAGGAAGTTTATAGAGACTAAATTTGAAATGAGCGCAATGGGTCCGATTAACTTTTTCCTTGGTTTGAATATTAGACAGGGACCAGATGGTATATTTATCAACCAGGAAGCCTACACAAAGAATTTGCTGGCAAAATTTGGTATGACAGGAGATTCGAAAGTGAAGGTTCCTATGGCATTTGGCACTAAGTTAACACCTTCTCTGGAAAAACCTGCCGTTGACATAACACTATATCGACAAATGATAGGGTCCCTTATGTATCTAACAGCTAGTAGACCGGACATTATGTTTTCTGTTTGTTATTGTGCCAGGTTTCAAGCTAATCCAAGAGAACCTCACATGGTGGCAGTGAAAAATATTTTTCGTTACCTGAAGCGAACCTCCTCTCTCGGTCTTTGGTACCCTTCTAGATCTGGATTCTTTATTCAAGCTTTTTCTGATGCTGATCTTGGAGGATGTGGTTTGGATCGAAAGAGCACAACAGGTGGATGTCAATTCCTTGACGAAAAACTTGTTAGCTGGCAGTCCAAGAAGCAAACCTGTGTGTCACTTTCAACAGCCGAAGCTGAGTATATAGATGCAGCATCTTGTACTTCTCAAGTAATATGGATTCAAAGTCAACTAAGAGATTATGGGCTGAGTATGAAGAAGATTTATCTCTATTGTGACTCAGAAAGTGCAATAAGAATATGTCATAATCCAGTGCAACACTCAAAGACTAAACATATTGCACTTAGATATCACTTCACCAAGGACCATGTAGAAGATGGGAACGTGGAAGTACATTTCATTCGGTCCTCTGATCAACTGGCTGACATATTCACTAAAGCCTTACCTGAAGCAAGTTTTAATAAAATTTTACAAGGCTTGGGAATGATGGAAGCAGAGTCGGTACCGAATCCTCGAATCTCTTACTAAAAATTAGATAAGCGAAATAGAGCGAACGCTCGGTCTATTTCGGTTCCGGATTTTTCGGGAACCGAAATGAACCGAGCGCTCGGTCTATTTCGGCTCCATAATTTTCGGGAACCGAAATGAACCGAACGCTCGGCTTATTTCGCTTCATTCTTTTAAGATAAGGTTTCGGTTGTAGATTTTGTTTATTCTTTTAACTCTATTTTTTTTGAGTGTTTTGGTGCTACTTTATTTCTGTTTTTCTGTTTTTATTATTTTTCAGAAATCTTCAAAAATCCAAAAGTATTTTCTTTTTCTGTTTTTATTATTTTTCAGAAAATCTCAAAACTTCAAAAATATTTTTCTCAACATTATTTTTTTTGGTTTGTTTGTTTGTTTGTTTTGTTTGTGTGGTGTGTTTGTTTGCTTGTTCTTCTAATTAGGTTCCAAGTATCCCAGTACAACAGAATTTGGAGATTAGGCAGGTACGATTCTTTCCATCTGACCTAAGTAAGGGTCCCTAGAAGCATGCTGTTGCATGTTGACCGAAGCCTCTACGACTAAGAGTAAGGCCTTAATGATTCGATCTATACCTATCGTTTCTTCCCAATCAGGCTGTTAAAATCACTTCAAGTCAAGAGCTACCTTACTCTTCTCAAATGAGTTAAGAATTTTTCTGCTCTGTCATGTCTTTATAGAAGAAGGTACTTTCGGTTCTTTAACCACTCTCCTTACATTCTCCATCAACTTTCGGTTCACCACTGTAACCCTTGAGACTCTCGGTCTTTACAACTGAGGTTTATGGTTGCACAAAATCTGTGTTTGTGATCTTAGATACGCACACCACGTGCTTAGTGAAACCCAAAATCCAACACCTACAATGAATTGACGGTGAATCATTATATTCAAGATCTTACTTGTTACCAAATGAAATCTCATTTTATTTTTGAGTGGTCTTTTATGAAATTGTCTAACACCAAGGCTTTTCTTCCCAAAAAGATCCAGTTTGTTTTTATTTTTGAGATTTCTATCACATCTTAGTCACTATAAATTATATCCAACCTACTTGTTCAACAGACCACATTGGTCTCACAAGTACTTCTTCCGACGTTCGGTCTTATGTTAAGAATCGACGTTCGGTTGAAGATAAGCTACCCTTGGCCTATAAATTAAAAGAAGCCTTTCGGTGTTTCTTTACAAACACTCGATCGTATTTTCTCGGGAAACCACACAAGCACTTCAAGTCTCTCTTGACTTTGAAGGAAGCGATTCTTGCCCGGAATCCCCTGCTTTATGTCTTCTAATAGACATCACTCACATCCAATACACATTTTGCTTTATTTCTTTATCTTTTGTCACACCATTGCCCGAAATTTTTTATTTTCCAACATTCTGGTTGCTGTTGGTTCCATTTTTGTTTATCTTTTGGAGCAACAGGGGTTATCCTAAATCTTGGAGCGAAACTGAATTTCAAACGACGAATTAAGGATAAGATTTTGGGCGCGTGAATTTGAACGGTCCCTATACCCACGCGTGCTGACGTATACCTAGGAGAACCCAACTTGTCACATCGCGCTTTTTCAGGCGACGTTTTAGTGATCGCGTCATTATCATGATGATTTTTCTCTCTCCTGGCAACGGTATATAAAGGGTTTCTAATCTTATTTGTCTTTTACCAGCAACAAATTCTCTCAAACTACAAGGCGATTTGAAACTGTTCATCTTCTTTCTTAACTCAACAATGGCGACTTCTTCATCGGCTCACGATCAAACTGCTTCGTCCACATTGCTCTCGATCAAGCCAAACCAGAACATGATCATTGAACTCAACCCTTTTCTGTATGATTCGTATATGCTACGCGTGGTTGAGTGTTTAAAGTATTCACCTCTGATTTTAGCCCTAACACAGGTAGAATTCGTTCCAATGTCCCTCCTATCGCAAGTCTACACTACCGCTTCGTATGATAAGAACAAGGAGAGGATTTATTTTCAAATCTTCTCTCACAAGGCTTCGATTTCAAAAGCGAAATTTTGTTCATCATTGCAACTTGCTGTGGATTCGTCTGTGATCTCACCTGACTTCATCACCACTGCTAAACTGTTCTCGATGCTCTACGAGATGGGCTACACTGATGTGCTTACCACGGTTACGAAGGTTAAGAAGTCATGCTTACCGCCCCAATGGAATGGAATGCTTACTCTTCTCATCAAGAGTTTGGCGGAGAGGAGTGGTGGCTCTGATGGTACCAGTAAGGGTTTCCTGACCCTTCTATACGGTATTTACAATGGTATAAATCTCGACTATGGGTCGATTATCTGGTCACAAGTGGTGCAAAGCCTCAACACTTCAACGAGGCATTCTGAAATTTCGTGTGGTCGATTCTGGACTCTCATTACACGAAGGGCGATTAATACTTTGCAGATTCCGGTAATGAAGGATGCCCTAGTCGCGTCTGTAGCTACGTTTCACACCAAGAAAATCATCATTTCTGATCCTACAAAGTTCCCTCACAATGGCTCTCAACCGAGAGTACGGTCATGGCTGAATATCGCAAGATTCCTCCCAAGGAACCGAGAATTTTATCTCCTGAACAGCAGGCTGCCTTGGATGCTGTAGATAAGCCTGGAAACCGAGGAAAAAGGGCTACTACCAAGAAAGGGACAACCGAGGATGATAAGTCTAAGTCTGCTAAGTCAAGGAAGCGAAAGTCTGAGAAAGGGGATTCTTCTAAGCCAAAAAAGATTAAGAAAATGGCGAAGAAATCCAAGAGTCCCTCTCCTTCCAGTTCAGAAAATGATGAGGAGGATGAAGAAAAGGAAATTCATCATGAATCACCGAGAGGTAACACACCTCCCCGATCCCCAACCCCAACCGAACCTCTTCATGACAAACTTCCAACACCACCTCCATTACCGAAACAGACAGTTCCAGTTTCGGTTGCTCCTGTTCCCCCACCTACCACATCTTAAACAACAACTTCTCTACCATCACCTCCACCAGTTACTTCTATTCCTATTTCTACAACTCCCTTACCACCTCCTATTATTTCCCAATCAACTTCCACTCCAATCCCAACACCGACAGTAAACGTCAACGTATCTGATGCGGGGGCGAATACTGAAACAGAACCTCCTGCTACTTCTAAACCACTTTCACCCTTACCTTCAACCGATTCCGGTGCCACTCTCGGTGGTGCTAATGATGAGTTTGATTCAACATACTACAGTCCCTATATGCTTCCTACATATGATGATGATGAAGCTCCAGTCACGAGACAACAACTACAAAGCATTAATGAGAAACTTGATAAGTTACTTGATGACAACAAGTCATACAGTGGTGTTGTGCTCAAAGCTTTCATGGATACTGCTCTTGAGCAATATACTGAGTCAATTGACAAATCCACAAAGGCTGTTAATGAGTCTACTTCTTCTTGCAAAAAGGCCACTACTGACGTTGCAGAAATTGTTCATAGTACTCAGATCTTTCTCGAGTCACTCAAAGGGCATGCTGATACCAATGCAGCCAAGGTAAATGCTTTTGTGGATTCCTTATCCAAGTCACTTCAAGAGGAGCACACTAAGTTTGAAGCTGTTCATTCTTCGATGCAAGCAGAGAACACTTCACTTATCAGTTCTGTGAATTCTCGGCTTGAATCTCTTCATGCTGATTTAGCGAAAGAGAGTGCTCTGAAGGAAGATCTTGCACGCCAAGCCTCCACAATTGAAGTTCAGAAGGTGAAGCTCGCTCAAGCTGAAAAGGAAATTTCTTTGTTGAAGACAGAGAGAGCTGTCTTTCGTAGTTGTGCTGGGGATATCAAGGATATGCTGACCAATATCCTTGGTGCTCATGATCCTATCCTTACTCTCACTATCAGAAATCATCTAACATCAAAACTTCTTCCTGCCCTTGCAATGTTACACGAGATAAAGGGTGTTTCGGAGAGATTCATACCTCCAAAACAAGGGGGAGAAGGTGCTCAACCGAAGGTTATTGTAAAAACCGAAACCGAATCTGCTCAACCGAAAGTCAAAGTTACAACCGAACCGAAGGGTAATAAAGCTTCGGGTTCTGGTTCTCAAACTAAGAAGAAGGGGATTGATGATGAAAGTGATGACGAAGAAGAAGAGACTATTGCTGAGGCCCTTAAACGAAAGAAGAGGGACATAGAGTTGGATGAAACCTTGAGGGTTACAAGGGAGGCTGAGGAAAGGGAAAGGAGGAACAAGGAAGAAGAAGAAGCCTTAAACTGTAAGAAGGCCTTGTTTCCCCTATGGACAAAAGAGAAACTTATCAATGAGGCAATAGAGTTTCCAAGTGTCTACTGGCTGGAACCTGTCGCTTCGTTTGATTGTGACAATTCTAAGGATTCACAGTTCGACATGCCAATAACAAGGAAGGCATTCACGTTTCATTGTTTTGATTCGACTGTTGAAGTTCCTTTCCCTCATCCAAAAGTTGATCGAGAGCTTATCGACTTTTATCTGAAATATGGTCAACCGCAGTACTTGACATGGAGCGCACAGAAGATAGTTATTGTCAAGGTACTCAAACCTACGCCTGCTGGGAAGTTCATAAATGTTAATTTTAAAATCACACGAGGATCAGCAAACTCGGTGTCGATTATTTCCCTGGCAGACCTTCCGAATTTAAATCCTCATGACTGGATCCTATTGTTCAATATTCTGCTCACCAATCCTAAAGAATATGAGCCGATTCTGGATCACTTGAAGAGGATGTTGGCCTCCTACATCCATGAGGTTGCTTCTATGGATCAGGAGATAGCGAAAGTGATGAACAAGAAACCGACTGTCAAGCCAACACCGAAACCAGGAGATGTGAACAAAATGAAGATAGGCCAAATCGATTCTACACATCTTACTGTGATGTTTACAAAAGGCGAAGCCAATCGTTTTCTGTTCGCTCTTGTTGATAAACATCTGTTTTCAACAGACTGCTTGGAGCACATTATCAATATCATCCATCGGTGCAAGCAGAACTCAGAAGCAGATAAGAAGAACTTCACGTACATGCTTCAGTGGTACATTACGTTTCGTTATCATCTATTGGCCATCATACCGAAGGTGTTCAAAACAATCAAGAAGTCTTCCGCAGCTCAACCGAAGTGAGCTTTCGGCTCCATTGACGCAAAGGGGGAGATTGTTGAGTCTTATTGTGTTGCGTCATGGGCTTGTGTTTTGTATCCGGATTGGGCCTGTCCATCCGTGATTATCTAGTAGAGTTAGACTATATATAGTGCATGCATGTATGCATTAGTTAACGTTCTTGATCATCATTATAGTTTTGTAACCCTAAGCACCTCTACAGTCGAAGTTCTTAATCGAGCTCTTCTGAGGTGTTAAAGCATTAATCATACGACATATTCAAAGCCATTCTTGTGTTCATAATTACGTTCTTAATTGTTTGACTGCATAGAATCTATCGATCCTAATAGAACGTTGTTCTAACAAATTCGATCGAATGTTTCTTGACCAAAACATCTTCCAAGCAATCCTCAAAATCCTCCTTTAGTTCCAACTCCATTTAGGCTCCAAATATGCAGCCAATTGCTCCCAAAGTACTGCTCCACTCGAACTATCTGAAATTGACACAAAAAATTCTAGTAGTACGAGAATTCTGATAAAAGACATGAGATGAACATTATTTAAAAAAATGGAATGCAAATGTAAAAAATATGATTCTAAATGATAATAAAACTACCCAAAAAGATGCATAAAATGGTATCTATCACCCCACCTAACACACTCATCATGCCTCGCCTGGCATCGGGCCCCGCCCGGTATACATACAAACACATACAAGACATGCAAGAATCACATAGACAACTAACATACAAATAACAATAATCCATGGGCCGACATTGGTGCCTTCGACCCATCAAGCACTATGAGGAGACTAACCTCTCAGTCTGAACAAATAGTTGAATAGGTCTCGACTCCGAATATCAGCTCTACCAGTCAACTATTCATCAAATAGTGACCAATCTCAAATAAAACTCAAATGACCCAAAATACCCTTAGGAAAAACTTGGTAAAATCCTGGTCAAACTAAAAAAAATCCAAAAGTCAATCGATTCAACTCAGCTTGAGAACACATAGCTTCCAAAACGGACATATAGCGTTCTCGGATGCATGGCGTTCTTGGGGATCACAGAGTGTTCTCCAACTATTCCCCTTTTCTTCCATTAAGAGCTTAATCCTTAAGTTGTTTTGCTCATTATATAATTTTTCATACATGTTGGAAATGTAATGTTATTTATTTTCGTTATTATTTTAAGTAATAGAAAATCAAATTATAAAACTATTTAATACATATTGGAAATGTGATTTTATTTACCAAAGTTTTCGAACATGCTGTCACACCCTCGAACCGGACGGCGGAAACGTCCGAGGGCTAGTGTGACTATCAATTGAAATATCATCACAATGAATATAAATGAATCACAACATAAACATCCCCATGCATTACATGTGACAACCAACATTGTTTACATCAAGTACATTGTTTAAATATTACATATCCATAGCATAAATTGTTTGAGAGTCACAAAACATAACATCCTAACACACTTGGAAATTTTCTTCAGCTTATCTGTTACCTGAGAATACAAGTTATTTTGAAAACGGTCAACATATATAATGTTGGTGGGTTCATAAGCATGTTTGACATAAAATGGTTTGTATTGTTTGTAAAACCCAGAAAATACGATATTTTCTGTAACAAAAGATATTTACGAAATAGATGTGATGATCCCATAAGTATATATGTATGTGATTTCAAAACATGTAAGAGTGAATGACTTTTATAATTGTTCATTGTATTGTAGTTGTTGTATGTAGAAGTGAATAATGTCGTTCCCTGGAAAACCCGATGTTTTCTAATTTAAATAGTTTAGCAGTTCTGTATTATTGTATAAATCACTTTGCATCGTCACAATGTATAAATATGATTTCCCATGAATGATGATATGGTAATGGATCTCTATGTGAGTCGTTATAACCATGCATAATAATGACTATTTCGCTTGCCTTGGCATTCTTGCGAATACCGGTATTGAATTAAGATTTTGTCACCCTAGACTGGCCGAGTCTAACTGTAGCGAACAGCTCAGGTGTGGGGGAGTCACCCCCGTACAAATCTATACACAAACTCTCGCCCTTCCTCCAGGAGACTCTGGTTATAACTACAGGCTACGGCCGACACTTATTGGTGCCAACCGATAATTCTCACTAAATCCCTATTATTACCCCATGAATTTGAATAACATTGATTACAACCCGTTTGATGTTTACATGAATATGAATAAAACCTAACAAACACGAAAAAGGACAACTATGGCCCACTAATCATGTATGTTATTACAGACTGTCGAGTATGCGACGGACACGTTAGCCCGTTAAGCATATAATTGATTTGGACCATACTAGCAATGTCAATGGGCCACTAAGGCCCAATACCATCTAAAGCCATTGAGGGTCCCTTAGGCATGTAATTGGGCCACCGGAAGCCCAATAAACATGTATTATTTATGTTGGGCCCAATAGTCATGTTAATGAGTCACGAAGGCCCAATAAGCATGATTAGAAGTATTAAAGCCCAACCGATATAATGTTTACTTGTTTTGTATAGTATTAATGTCATAAGGTTTGTTTCACATGAATTGTTTAATCGAAAAGTCACCACATTCGCCGAATTGTTTTATAATGATATTTAGATTTATAAAATATATATATATATATATATATATATATTTCTATTTAAATCCATAAGTTATTAAAATTATGTATTTTTGACCCAATTATTTTAATATTGACATAATTGACCCAGAAATAATTGTTTGACCAATTCAGCCCCTTTTCTAGTAAAAATGATAAATTTTTACCCCTTTTATGAAAAATGACATTTTAGGTCCTTAGATTATGTTTCTTGACATTTTTGGCCCAAACGCTCATTTAAATCATGATTTCAGCCCAAAATAAAGTTTTGGACAGTTTCAGCCCTTTAATTAAAAAGATTTACACTTGTAGTCCAAATTTTCGCAATTTTTACAATTTTAGCCCAAAATCCAAAAACTTTGCATTTTTAGTCCTATTTGGTAAGAAAGACATTTTCAGCCCCTGAAATTTGTTTATTTGTGTTTTTAATTCATATTTTGATAAACTTGCAATTTCAGTCCCTTAAGTTTCATATTTTTCGTAAATTGGGCCTAAAAGCCGAAAAGCCCAAACTTTAGCCCATTAGGCTAAAATTTACACTTTTAGTCCTTTAAAAACCATGATTTTCATAATAACTCATATTTTAAGTGATTTGACCCTTTTGACCCTTATAAAAACCGTAAATGACATCATTTCCTCCATCTTTTGCTTATTTGTCAAAAATGGTTCATAAATAGAATTTGTGTTTTGTTTTACTTAGTTTGAACTTGTATAATACTTTTGCCTTGATAATAATATGTATAAGATATATTAGGTCACATATTTCCTTAACAGGGTTAAGAATCTCGAATAGATCAAGTTTCTAACACATATTCATCAAATAAATTCAAGAAATCATACATATCATACAAAAACACATGGATCTACACATTTTACTTGTATTCTCCCCCATAAATCATGTAAAAACCAAAAACAAGGGGTATAAACTCACCTTTGCTTAAAGTTTCGGTTTTGAAGTAGAATGAAGTGAAGATCTTTACTTTAGCAAGCCCTTGAGGAGATTTTCGAACTTAAAGGGTTTTAGGGGGTTAGATCATGAAATAAACTATGTAAGAAAAAGTTCTTAGATTTAAGATGAATAGTAGATATTTATACACATTAACAACTTACCAAGAGGTGATCTTGTGGAAAAATTCTTGGACAAACACACATGCACATACGATATTTAGATAGGAAGTTGAGAGACTTTCCTTGGAAGATTTAGAGAGTGTAAAGTGTTGAAAATAAAGCAGTGTGATGGTGGGGAATGGCTCTCGGCCATAAGTAGGGAGAAGGAGAAAGAGATTAGAAAATTTTGCATGATGGATAATAGTGTTCTAGATGCATGAGATTATCTAGATACATGTTAGATAATCATGAGTTCTCATGTTCTTAATCCCTCCTTCTACCATTCTTTTTTTTTTTATATCTTGGGCCGAGAAGAAGAAAGTGAGGTGTAAGGATAATTAATTTAGGCTTGATTCTTATAAGGTGAAGCCCCTGTAGATGTTTCTCGGCCCATTGGGCCCTCATTGATGTTTACGGCCCAATGAAGTCCAATTGAAAAAGGTTTACGGCCCAATAAGGAATTTAAATCACTTATGGCCCAATAAGGCCCATTAGGGTAAACCAATTCATTTTAGGCCCATGATGGCCCAAAAGGTTAGGTTTTATGAATGTGGGTCCAATTAGAGCCCATTTAAGAGTTCTAAGCCCAAAATAGTCAATAAGGAAATCCTAGTCCATATTGGACTCAAATCGGGATTTTTAGGGTTTCCAAATCTTTAGTTGACTATTTGAAGTGTTTAGTATGGAGTTTTGGCTTCCCAATTGGATTTTGATGGATGTTTGTTGTCTTTGGATAAACATCATACATGTTTTCAAGTTATGGTTACAGTTGTTGTCATTGTTAATGTTTACAAAAGTATAGAATTTCCTAGCTAATTTGCTAGTTGTGACACATGCCAAACATATTAAAATTGAATATTTCAGTTATATATTCTTAGAATTATATCTAAACAAAATTACAACTACAAAGATTAATAAACATAATTTATATAGACATAAAAAACAACAAATTACAAAATAAATTTTAAACAATAAAGAAGACTCAATATATAGACATACACAACAACAAACATAAATTATATAACCAAAAGCTTTTTTACAATGGCTTATTACACAAAAAAAAAACTACTTTTCCTTTAACTATTTTCCCTAAACTAATACTATTTATAGAGAAAATAGCAACATACTTCTATTCTTCCATTTTCTATCAACATAGCAACATTTTTTTTAATATGAACTGCCATGGGAAAATCTAAAAAGTATGTGCATATTTGTATTCATGATTGATAAAATCTAAAATCAACAATATAAATATTAAATATTAGATAAGATAATCAAATTAGAAGCCTTAAAATCCTATAGAAATGCCAAGAACATAACTTACATTTGTATCTAAAAATCTAAAAAGTATGTGCATATTTGTATTCATGATTGATAAAATCTAAAATCAACAATATAAATATTAAATATTAGATAAGATAATCAAATTAGAAGCCTTAAAATCCTATAGAAATGCCAAGAACATAACTTACATTTGTATCTTTATTCACGGATCCTATTCCTGCATTCAAACCAAATTTATATAATGAGGTTATTAGACATCACAATAGCAACTTTTTTTTTGATTTTCTTTTTAAAAAATGAGAAGATTATTTTTTGTCTTTGGTTTGCACCTTCACAAAACCATCTGAAATTGCCCTAATTCATTCAACCTTTTTCTGGCTAAAAGAAAAGATACATGCACTTCTGCTAACAAAAGTATGACTTTCTTTTAGTTAGTACTTAACTTTAATCCAAACAATCCATCATAGCAGTTTTCACCCTTTTTGGATAACCTATAAGAATTTGATATCACATCACCTACTTCTTCACCTTTTATATGACATTTGCTTAGTGAAAAACGATAATAATAGAGAGTAAGTTGGATGAAAATATCCCTCCATTGTTTCTTCTTGTTCTCTATTTCTCATGTTCTTTGTTCGTGCAGGTTGAATCAAGCAAACCTGATTACCAAATATGAATAAATTCATGTTGGAATTCTGACCTTGACATCTCTAACCAACTGGTGAAAATAAGTGTCAGACACTATAAAGTGCCAACTCATGCCTAATGAAAATCAGTTATAACAAATGTAAATACCAAACAAATAGCATATGCCATGTTAATCCAAATATTAATACACACATCCACATAACACACACACAACATATATCACATACACACATACATACCACACACATCAAACTTTATAAATTCAAAACAAAATAATAATCCAGAGCCAATCAAATCAAAATCACATTAGTTTAATATATTTGAAACCTAAAACTTAAAATTCAAATGTAAACTAAATTTGAAATGACATCTAAGGGCACCTGTGTTGAAAATCGAATCCAATCAAGCACAACACGATATGGCATGCTACATTCAAAAAGCAACATAACCCAAATTAAAGGGTAATAGTCAGTAACGTTGTGACATGTTCCAGTCTAAGGCCCAACACTTGATCTATGCAGAAATTTATTGTCATGGATAGTCTTTATGTAACCTGCATCCAATGTTCAAACATAATCATAACCGAAACATATGACACACACACACAATAGTCACACAGTAGACACACATGATTAGGGTAATCTCATTGGACTGTAACTCATAAGCAACCCCTTCCACATCACCATCTTCAGTCCCATCAACAACCCCAATTCTTCCACCATTACCTTTTTTATTGGTTCGAGACAAAAGACCCAAATATGAAAACTATTAAAAATTTCATCAATTTCAAACTATTATTATCATCTTCAAAAGTAACAGAAGACCATTTTAATATGGCCGATAAAGATAAAAATTTACCTGAAAATATAATTATTGTTCATTATGTTCAATGGAGAAGTAATTAGGTGTTGCGTTAACATTCAAATCAACACAACAAATCAAGTAATCAACAAATAAACCCTGCAAACAGATTAAATAATACATCGAACATCAAAGCAGTTATTATTAAAAATTGATTGAAAACTTACATAAAAGAAGATAAAGCAATGGTGCCTTTCTTCTTTAAAATCGAGACACTTTTTTAAGAATTTTGACTAAATCAATTGAAAGAGAGGAAGAGGGATTCCATTTCCTAGATGAAATAACATATCAACATGAAAAATATCTTGTTAGTTTGAACCCGATTTCAACAATAGTCGATTAACCTGAAGACCAAAAATTCAAAGCAGTCAAGATTTACCGGGCAGAGAGGGAATAATAGCAGCAATCATCTGTTTCTTAGAATACTAAGAAGGAATTAGGAGAATAGTAGCATCTCTAACCTGATACCAACTGGGAGAAAGAGATTACAGGGTGGAATTTCTTTCAACCACATTTTTTTAACCTGAGGGTGACTGAGCGTCCGAGGTAAGAGAAGGAGAGAGCGGAGTAGGAATCGTTGATTGGCGTAATCGATATAACATCGATTCACGATTCAGAATGAATTTTTTCACAAAATCATCTACTTAGACTAATCGGAAGAATTTGATTATAGAAGACGATGGTGACCGATTCAGGGATGTTCGTTGATGATTGGGAAGTTGATGGTCAAGAAGAACGTAGGAATAGATGATGACAACAAATTGGTGATAGTTCGTTTGGGGATGGATGGTTTGTGGTATTGACGCCATATATAAGGGAAGGAATCGACATATATCAGTCGATATATCAGGATTCAATATTGACTTAGATTAGGGATTAAAGGGTTGGGTGTTTTCAAAAATTTGAATGTCTGTGTGACAGAGGATTGATTTGTAACAACTGCCTCCTTAATTTAAGTTAACTATTTTGATTTTTTCACTCGTGGACCGGAAAATGTTCATGGTTTTGTTAACACATAAATTCATTGTACAATTTGTATAAGGGATTGTACCTCTTAAAATTTAGCATTTGAGGCTAAATGCTTATTAAGGTATAAAGATATATAAGAATAAGACAATCGGATCTCTAGTATGCCTCATTCACGAGGCCGAAATATAAGGGGTATAAGGAAACTTCCTATAAGATGATAGAGGAGGAGAGTATCTTAGTATCGAGCTCCACGACTACCTTAAGGAATTTGGAATGGTTTCATAATTGAATCCTCCTAAGACACCACAACTTAATGGTGTGGCTGAGAGGCGCAATCGGACCTTGTTGGACATGGTTCGTTCCATGATGAGTCGATCCACTCTTCCCATCCTCAATCTTGTCCCTACTAAGAAGGTTGCCAAAACACCTCATGAGATGTGGACGGGGAAAGTTCCCTCATTAACACATATCAAAGTTGGGGTTGTGAAGCTTTCGTTAGACGAGATACTCGTGACAAGCTAGAAGCCAGAAGTGGGAAGTATATTTTCATTGGTTACCCACAAAAGTCTTTTGGATATTTGTTTTACAGACCTAGTGAGAACGTGGTTTTTGTAGAACGAATATGAGTCTTTCGCGAGAGAGAGCTCATATGCAAAGAGGACAGTGGGAGCACAGTTGACCTTGAAGAGATTCAAGAGCCAACCAATGAAGGAACATTAGATGATACTAGCGGTCAACCAGAGGATGAGACTCCAGTTGAACCTGTTGACACTTAATTACCTCTTCGTCGTTCCAGTAGAGTTAGTGTGCCACCTCAGATTTATGGTTTCCATATAACTGCAGAAGGTGATACGTTTATTAGTGATCAAACACTAATAAATTTGGATGAGCCAGCTAACTACAAGGAAGCAATGGCAGGCCTTGCGGATGCTAAATGGAAGGAGGCAATAGACAACGATATCAAGTCCATGTATGATATCCAAGTTTATAATTTGGTTGATCAACAACCTTGTCGAAAGACAATTGGTTACAAATGGATCTTCAAGAAGAAGACCGACATGGATGGAAATGTGCACACTTTCAAAGCACGACTGGTTACGAAGGACTTTACTCAAACCCAAGGGGTTGAATATGACGAGACCTTCTCACCAGTGGCAAAGATAAAATCTATTAGGATAATGCTCGCCATAGTTGCCTTTCATGATTATGAAATTGGACAGATGGATGTCAAAACCGCTTTCCTTAATAGGAAGTTGGTTGAAGATGTTTATATGAGTCAGCCATAGGGTTTTGTTGATGTAAAGTTTCCCAATAGAGTGCGTAATCTTGAGAAATCCATCTATGGATTGAAACAAGCATCTCGCAGCTGAAATCTTTGCTTCCATGAGAAAGTCAAAGAGTTTGTTTTTTCTATAAGTGAGGATGAGTCCCGTGTATGTCAAAGCTAGTGGGAATATAGTAACCTTTCTAGTATTGTATGTTGATGACATACTACTCATGGGAAACGACATTACAACCTTGCAATAAGTAAAATATTGGCTTGGAAAGTGTTTCGCTATGAGGGTTCTGGGAGAGGCTGTCTATATTATCGGGATAAGAATTTTAAGAGATAGAAAGAACAGACTAATTGGACTTAGTCAAAATACATATTTGGATAAGGTACTAAAGCGATTTAGTATGAAAAATTCCAATAAAGGAGAGCTACCTATTTAGAGCAATGCCAAATTAAGTAAGACTCAAAGCCCAAGTACGGATAAAGAGATAGCTGATATGAGTCGAGTTCCTTATGCTTCTGCTGTAGGATCGATCATGTAAGTTATGACATGTATTCGCCCTGATGTGTCTTTTGCTTTAAGCATGGTTAGTCGCTATCAGGTAAATCCTGGCAGAGCTCATTGGACAGTAGTTAAGAACATTCTCAAGTATTTGCAAAGGACAAAGGACATGGTTCTAGTCCTTGGTGGAAGTGATACGTTGAGAGTGACTGGGTATAGTAACACCAACTTTCAAACAGATAGGGACAACTTTCATTCTCAATTTGGCTGGGTATTTACATTAAATGGAGGAGCAGTTGCTTGGAAAAGTTTCAAGCAAGACACAATTTTTGATTCTACCTGTGAATCAAAGTACATAGCAGCAAGTGAAGCATCAAAGGAAGCAACATGGTTGAAGAACTTCATTGGAGATCTTGGAGTTGTCCTAACCATTAAGGAACCAATGGAACTTTTCTACGATAATGAAGGTGCGGTTGCTTTGACTAAAGAACCGAGAGATCATGGAAAATCAAGACATATCGATAGAAAATACAATTATATCAGACATAGAGTTGAAGAAGGACACCTCATAGTGAAAATAGTCTCGTCAGAAGATAATCCTGCAGATCTTCTCACAAGGATTTGAGTAGGAATAAGCATAGACAACATGCTAGGAGCATTGGATTGAGAGATGACATTAGTTTTAGTAGTTAGATGATTAGTTTGAAACTTGTAACAAATTTACTTTTGGTGATTAAATAATAGAAATTATTTATGAGTTTGTTTACCGCCTTTGTCAATTATGTATTATTGTGTTTCATTTTGCATGTTTACTTCCCAAATAATTTAATTATTCAAATTACACAGTCGTTCATACTTTGGGAACTAAGTAGTGAATTAAGACTATCATGAATTGGATTGTAGATTGTCTTAGGGAGTTAGACATGGCAATTGTATTGCTATAACATTCATGAGTACTTAGAAATGGAGATTTAAGTATTGGATAAACCCACACTCAGAGAATTACTTCATGGATTATATCATGAGTAATTATGAGACAGTAGTATCTTATATTCTTGTAACGAATATATATAAGTTGTAATTTACAAATCGGTTGTGCGTTGGTGTTGTGTAAATGCATCAGTAACATGATATTATAAAATGCAGTATCATGTATGATTTGGTGAGTAAAGGATACAAGCGTATAAGTCAAAGTTTATTTGTTCCTTTTTCGCTAATGGGAAAAGCGATATTTGTGTGCCCCTCACTGATTTGGTGTTGATCTATAGTGTTGGCTCGAACCAGGACTCAATTGATGTGTTCAATTTGAAGTCTTATGTCGTCATCACAAATCAGGAAATCGCGAAACAAAATTTGGACAATGGGATTGATTATAATCTATGTCTCATGTCTATATGATATCTTATAGAATGGAGGAATATATGATCACTTATCTTAGGACCAATATTTGTTTAGTTCAGAGTTCGACAGTTGCTATGGAAGCACTCTTTGTTATTTAGTTTAAAAGTTATACCAGTTATTTAGTTTTAGACTTATCCAAGTGGGAGACTGTTGGATTAGGTGTCTAAGCCAATAACTATATTAGTATAATCTTGAATTATTAGCAAAGTCCTTTTGGGTTACCCTCAAACCTAGTAATTGAAAAGGATGACTTTTAAAGAGAGAGACTGATTTATTAATTTATTATGTGATTATTAAATTAATTAGAAATCAAAATGAATTTCTTAATATGTTATGAGAATAATATATTAATTAGAAATGATATTATTTAATTAAGAATTAATTAGAATTAATTTTGGGATTAACTGGATTAATTAAAAGTACAGGGACTGTTTGGTTATTTATTGAAAGTTGAAGCAAGATGACTCTAGAATCCCTATGAGATGAGGTGTATGAAAACTAGCTAGAGATCATATAGAATTTTCGTCCAAGGGGCAACGATGAGGAGATACGGCAACCTGATTATTATATTAATTAATCTATTCCTTTAGCTATAAAAGGTCCTCCCTGGCTTCAAATTTCGTCCACTTATTCTTCTCTATAGATAACCAAAATTTTGATTACCACTCTCCTCTATCAAAATCTTCTTAGTTGTTAGTGTTGGGTATGAACCATCAGAGGCATAACACTTGTGGTGCTGGTTTTCAAGTTATTGAAGAAATGATTCTTGATTGTTTGCTACAACAATCAACAAGGTATGCAATCTTCCTTTATGAATTTTGAATTCATTAGGGTTTTGTAGTTTGATGGTTCATAGTACGTTGCCTTTATGTGAAAGACATAGATCTTCTTTAGGTTGCATGTGCCTTAATCATTTAATTGTTAAATGTTTTTCCGCTTAGAGCATTGTTTTGTAATCTACGTTTTCCATCAGTTATAGCAACCTACTTTGAAATATAACTAAAGAAGGATAAAAGACTAACCTCTTGTTGCTTTGATTGAGACCTCGTAACTACCAACTCTTGAAATGGATGACGGGCCCGATGAAGAATCCATGTAATGTAGTCAGACCCAAAACTCAAATAAGCAAATAATGTATAACCCTTTTGAAGGATAATTTTAAAACCACTAACCTTAGGAGAAAGGTTATGATTTCGACAAAGGGAGAGATATGAGAAGGGTTGGATGGTTTCATAGAGGAATCAACAGCTTGAGTTTGATCCCTAACAGTCTATTTATAATCAACATATTAATCCTTAAGCAATTCAAATACCTAAAGATAATCCTTACCTTATTCAAAACATGCCTTATCCCTATCAATGGATCCTCAAAACCATCCCCAACCGTCTTCCAGAAGGCTTATGGAATATTCCAATTAATCTCTAAGAATTAATTAATATTCAAACTCTTTAATTAATTAAAACTATTTATTTAATTAAAAAAAATATAATTAATTTATTAATAACTTATTTTTCTCCATTTACGTATTTCTAATTGTGTTATGAGGTCAAACCAAAATGTAACGTCCTAAAACCCAAAATCAAAATTTTTGTTTTTATTTTAAATAAAACATCAACCAAACGTGTTTATCAAAACCATAAAGAAATCATAGTGTATCAGTAAACATCGAAAATACATCAGAGTCAATAAATTGGAACATCATGGTGTGTGCGATGTGATCATCACGAGCTCTTCCCCTTTGAATCGGAAGTACCTGAAACATAAACTTAAAACCGTAAGCACAAAGCTTAGCGAGTTCCCCGAAATACCCCATACCATACATACAATGGGCCTTGCCCAACCCCCCTGAGAACAAATATGTCAGTAACATGCGATGGGCCGCGTGTTAGCATGTTGTTGCAAATGTATTAAACAAATAAAATTTCACCACTGGTTGCACTAATACTATAGCACAGGAAAGCAATGTCGAATCCTCAAGGACACAACCTAATAGTCAATGCCTTTTTGCATTAGGCACATTCTAGTCAATAAAACATAAATATAAAAGGGGGTTTTTGAATTAAATTAAAAACTAAAAATTGCAGTGAAAATAAATTAATTTAAAATCAATAATAAAAACGATTTCAGTTATGCTGCGACTTTCCTAATCATGCATTCAGTTCATATCTGGTTATTTAGAATGCGTTCTATCTAAGCTGGTACTGAGAAAAACTAAGAAACTATAGTATAATCTCTTTTACCTAAATTATTTAATCAAAACAAGCTCTTTGAATTAACCCTAACTTTTTACTGTTTAATTAAACAAGCTCTTAATTAAATCATAAAAGCAACTTTATGTTATGTTTAAAATTCCCAACAATACCCAATACTTCTCACAAGATCGGAAGCGTAAATATATTATTTTTACAGTTTATACCAGAGTTAAATCCCAAACACAAAAATCCGTCTGATACTTGATACTTTTTACGAGTTGAAAAGAACAATTACGGATTCCATTAACTGATTAACTAGAATGATAAAAACCCTAGTTAGGTGATTAGACTAACAAGAATTTAAAATCAAACATTCATTAAGTTCAAAACTGAAAAATCTAGATATAAACACAAAAAAAGAAAATCAGATCTGAAAACTAATCACATGAAAAATACTAGTCTATGCAGAACTGAAAACTAAGACATGGCTAAAAACGAATCTAAAGTAGATAAAAGAAACATTAACCGAATAATCTAAATAAACTAAATGTGTGAGATGATTCGCAGCTTCAAATCTTCAAAAATCGTTGAAAGGTATCATAAATCATCTTTAGAAGGGTATTCTGCCGTCTGGAAATGTCTAACCTTTGGATCTGATAATGAGGGTCGTATTTATATGCGAGATGAAAACTTTCGGAGAAAGAAACCAAAAAATGCGATTGCATATTCTAAAAATACGATCGCATATTTTCTGATTTTTTCCAGATTTGCCCCTAAACGATGCAAGATGCCATTTTCAATGTTTTCGAGACTTCGGGACAAAAATGCGATTGCATAAGTGAAAAATGTGATGCATATTTTGGTTTTTTTCTTCAGATGACTTCCAAATGACTTATTTTGACCATGGGAAACTTCGTGGCAAAAATGCAATCGTAGAAAAAAATGCGATCACTTATACGATCACATTTTTGGCCTATGTGATCGCATTTTTGGCATTTTTCACAAACATGAAAGTCGATCGAAATTTTGTCTAGTTTTCACAACATTTTGAATCTCGTCAATCGGAGTTACGAGTCTTATGGTCAAAATACTGACAGGGGTCATGGCTGCCAGCAACATACTTTAGGCTTCAGATTGTAGCAATCTAACTTCGTATGATCAATTCGATCGAATGTTTCTTGACCAAAACATCTTCCAAGCAATCCTAAAAATCCTCCTTCAGTTCCAACTCCATTTAGGCTCCATATATGCAGCCAGTTGCTCCCAAAGTACTGCTCCACTCGAACTATCTGAAATTGACACAAAAAATGCTAGTAGTACGAGAATTCTGATAAAAGACATGAGATGAACATTATTTAAAAAAATGGAATTCAAATGTAAAAAATATGATTCTAAATGATAATAAAACTACCCTAAAAGATGCATAAAATGGTATCTATCACCCCGCCTAACACACTCATCAGGCCTCGCCTGGCATCGGGCCCCGCCCGGTATACATACAAACACATACAAGACATGCAAGAATCACATAGACAACTAACATACAAATAACAATAATCCATGGGCCGACATTGGTGCCTTCGACCCATTAATAACTATGAGGAGACTCACCTCTCAGTCTGAACAAATAGTTGAATAGGTCTCGGCTCCGAATATCAGCTCTACCCGTCAACTATTCATAAAATAGTGACCAATCTCAAATAAAACTCAAATTACCCAAAATACCCTTAGGAAAAACTTGGTAAAATCCTGGTCAAACTAAAAAAAAATCCAAAAGTCAACCGATTCAACTCAGCTTGAGAACACATAGCTTCCAAAATGGACACATAGCGTTCTCGGATGCATGACGTTCTTGGGGATCACAGAGTGTTCTCCAACTGTTCCCTTTTTATTCCATTAAGAGCTTAATCCTTTAGTTGTTTTGCTCAAACTCCAGATCTAGCCCTAAATTAACGTCCTTAACCATAAACTTTCCAACTTTATGGTATTGCATGGCCATTAAGTGCCCAAACACAAAAACCCTAACTACTTAACCCGTTAAGACCTTGTAACTCATGCATGGAAGGAAAATATCAATCAGGATCACATTTTTATGCTTTTAAATGCTCCAAAACATCTGAAAGGACAACTTATATGGATTAGAGTAATACATACTCATAATACCAAGCTTATATGACTAAATGAACACCATTTCATGGCTAAAAAAGATCTAATCAACTCTTAATCAAGTTCAAAGCTTTTTACCTCCAAATAATGCCAAAAGATGATGTGATTCTGGATCCAAAGTGTTCTACTCCTTCAAGATGATCTTCTCCTATTCATCTCTTCTTCAAGGTTACCAAAACACACATAAAATGCTCAAGAACGCTCTAAAATGGATTAGGGTTTGCTTCGGGACAAAATGGGGCTGGAGGCTGATGAAAGGAAGAAGACTTGGGACTTAAGGATGCTTAAATAGGGTCCAAACCCTAAAAATTAGGGTAATTGTAACATCCCGATGACGAGGTACTTCTAAATTTGACCCTATAATTTAATTATATTGCATTTGGACCCTAAGTGTAAGAAAAAGTGCAAAAGGGCCCATAGTGGCATTTTGGTAAAATTGGGATTGAGGTGTACGATGTGCATACGTGCGTACGCTAAGCGTACTAAGGAGCGCCTTAGTACGCTAGGTGTACACCTCGTACACAGGGCGTACATGGGAAAACATACAAACCCTAATTGTTGTGTTGTGGCTCATATTTAAGCATCCTTAAGGCCTCTCATTTCATTCTTATCTAGCCTCCTTCTGTGATTTCGACCCTCAAGCAACCCTAGAGCAAGAGAGAGCAAATTTTGAGCCTTTAAGAGAGTTTTGGAGTGGTTTTGAAGAAAGAAGAGGGTGGTGAGAAGATCTTGGAGTTGAGTGCATCTTGGATATTTCATTTCTACCTTGTTTTCAACCTCTAGAAGGTATAAAGATTGCATCTTTACCACTCCATCTTGTAGATCTAGGTTTTTGCTCTTTTAAGTCACTTTTTGGTCCCAAAATGATGATTCATGAACATAGCATGTTCTTGACCCATTAAGCTGCCCTTTCATACCCTTGGAAGGGTCTTGGGTCATAAAAATGTTGGTTTTGGTGTCTAAGCCCATAACTATAACTGGTATGTACTTGACCCGATAGTAGCATGGTCCTTTTGGGTTGCCTTCACCAGTTCAATTTGATAGGATGGACTTTTGAGTATAAGGTTATTGGTGATTTATTAATATATTATAAGTATAATATATTAATTGAGAAATCATATTATTTAATTAGTATTGGTCAAGAATTAATTTGGAATTAATTTAGTGATCAAAAGAGACTAATTAAATATAAGGGGTTGATTATGTAAATCAATCATTCTTGTAGTGTGGGCCAATGATCCATTAGGATGGGCTAAATAGTTCATGGATAGTCCATGGAGCTTTAACCCATGGAGCCTAAGGGATATGGAAGGTCATGGAGCTTTAGGGTTTCATGGATGAAACCCTAACCTTTTCAACACTATATAAAGAACCCCTTAGAGCCAAAATCGTTGCCTAGTTCATTCTTAGAGAGTGAGGAACGAAACTGTGTATGATAATTTATTCTCTCAAGTCTCCTCTTGCATATGGTGTTTGTGACACATTAGAGGCATCACACTTGAGGTGCTAAAGCTTTCAATGGCCAAGAACTACAAGTCCTAATAAGAGGTAAGTCATCTAACTAGTTGAATTGTTCAAATTGTCATATTGTATGCTAGTTGTAGGCTTAAAGCTTTGGAAACAATATTGCATGTATAATTAGAGAAAACATAGATCCAAAGCTTTTAGGGTTGTATGTGCACCATAAGATGTTGTAGTATAGAAAACCCAATAGTGGTATCAGAGCCATGGGTTGTTTTCTGTTATATTTGATGCATGGCTAAGTTTCAAAGTTGAAAAAAACGAGTTTTCTGCATTATGTCTGATGAACTCGCCGAGTCCACTGGGGAACTCGACGAGTCCATGTAGAAATGAAGCTACTCAACGAGTCCAGTTCATGGACTCGCCGAGTTGGTTGATCAGAGTGCAGAATTTCGAGTTTTTGGCCAGAAATGGATAGGATCATTACCACAAACTGTTTTGTAGTCATAAAAATTGTATTTTCTGAATTGGTAATGATAGTTTTCATCCATTTAAAAGGAAATTATCAAATGTTTAGATAATAAAGTGATTATTTGTAGTATTTGATATGAATTGTCTTGTTATGAGTTAGTTTAGATCAATAGGAAGAATTATATGATAATTGTGTTTGATCCAAAACTTTGATCTAATTATTCATGTTATGTGTTATTGTAACTTGTCCTCAAGTTATATGAAAAGTCACATTCATGAGTATTAAAACTCATAATTGTTCATAAGTTATGAATGTGAAAGGTCTTGAAAAGTTTCAAAACTTTCCCTCAAGTTTTGGAATTTGTAAAGTCACACTAATGGACACTTTAATTCCAAACCCTAGAGTTTTAAAAGTTAAAATTCAAACCTTATGGATTTTATTAAATTAATTGAAGTGTTTAATTAAAGGAGAATTAATAATTCCATAATGACATGGTTTAAGTTTAATTAAATTAAGAGTATAGTTTAATTAATAGATTAAACCTCTAAATATTTTAAATGTGTAAAATACACCCTTATACTATTATAATATTAAAAGTTAATACTTATATATATGTATAAGAATAAGTCGATCTTACCGTTAGTAGGCCTCATTCACGAAGCCAGTCTATAAGAGGGTATAAGGTTACTGCCTATAAAATGACAGTTTAATGGGTGTCCACTCTCACCCACCGCTTCCTTGACTGGTGGAGGGCCGTTAGCCGAAAGGGTAGGATAGGACATTAATATTCATTAAAAGTATAATGTAATACAAAGTAACTAAATTTTATTAAATTCTCAATCTTAGTTACTTTAGGAAAATGTGGAAAATGGTGCTACCCCATGAAATTGCACTTAACACCTTGTTAAGTCGTTAGTGGAGCGTGTGTGGTTAACCGACACACTAATCTGGGACTGATAGTGCGTGGCTAAGGGTAGCTTGATGTTAATCATAGATCAATGGAGCATGTGTGGTTAACCGGCACATTGATTAGGTGATTTGTAACATTGGGTGCACCGAGCTAATTTGCATGGTTATTCACACCTTGTTTGTGATCCTCGACATTCCAGTCACAAACTTGAGAGGGCACAATCGAGATTTAAACATGCCATTGAAAAGTTCAATGAATCTCAAAGGATCTAGGAATTTCAAATCCAATTAAAACTTAATTATCAATTTTGTTTTTCATGGTGGAAATTGGTAAATCGTCATTTACATACCTTAAAATATTTTATAATTGGATTACGGCATCCCTTTTCGCAATTGTAGAATATTGTGTTGGGTCCTAGCCATAATATTTCAAATTGGGTGTTATATTAAGGACTTAAATCAACTAACTTGAATTTTTCCCTCATAGATGTCTAGTTCTGACAACTATTGTCTTCCTTATCCTTTTGAAAAAAAAAATCCTAATGAAGATGATATCCCACATGGCAATCAAGGTGAAAGATTAATCCATCTGTCGTGCATTAGTGGGACTGGAAATCATACTTCACTACCTCCACCTCCTCCAATTATTCTCCCTAACCCACAAGTTTAAAGACTTGAAAAGTTCAAGGTCACTCAATCCCTATTGGCAAACAAATCCAAGGATGGAAATTCGACATATGCTGGGAGAGTTGGGTGTCAAAGTCTTGAGGAAGTTGGCTGTTCAGTCACTCCCTGAGTCATATAGTGAGTTTTAAAGGACTATTATATGACAGACCATGACATGACCCTTACTGATCTTACCTATTTGCTTGTTGCTGCTGAATCAGAAATGATTTGGCGCACTGGTAAATCAAAGTTGATTGGAAGATCTACTTCCTGAAGCCATTTATTTCTATTGCCATTTGAAGGGACATTAGAAGCGAAGCTGCCCTGACTACCTAAGAGATCTACGAGATGGTGAAGTCAAAATGTTTGACTCTACTTCAGATAAGTCCACTATCTAACTCTATTAAGTTCTTAATGATTGATTCTTAATACATGATGTGAAAGGATTGCATTCTGATGTTTTGTAGAATCAAAGGAAGCTTAAAGGAAGAGTATGCTGAGTCTAATCGCGAAGAAATGAATTTCGATTGCATGGTTCGATGATCAGATTTATGAGCTGCTGCTTAAAGAGTTATGATAAATTACTTAGGAATAGATAACAACATCGTTTCACTTGTATTTGCATTGTAAGGACAAGTTTTCCGCAGTTTTATAAATAAAGAAAAAACTGTGTTTTTATCTTATTTTAAAAGTATCCTTACAATGGCATTTTTTAAAAATTGTTGCTTACGTGTTTCCATTGATGACAATATTGGAAAGTGGATTTGATTCTTTCGTTTGTGGTAGTGTCAAAATTTACCAAATAAGGAAAGATTCTCATCACCCAAGTTTCAATTGGATAGAAACTTGGAATCATGCAACTTGTATTGTATGATGAATGAGAACTTTCATCTTTGGAAAATTAAGACTAATTCCTTGTTCACATGAAGATGTGAGTCAAGTGAAGGACTGGGAGAGCTGGTGCACTTGGTTGTGTGCTGGTTAGGTCCACCACAAAGATCGATAAGACTATTCGTCATGATTTACTAAATTTTAGTAAATATGGTTATACTTACAAGTTTAAGTATAATTCTGAATCATTGGAAGGGTTTTAATGTACAACAGGACAAATAAGAAGAATCAAATTAGGCAGAAAGATAAAAGTTTCTTCAATCTGAAAAGATGGGAGAGCACTTTAGTATCATGTTTTATGATTATCTTAATGATTATGGAAAACCATATCACAATTGATTCTCTAAGGACATCTTAGTGCATTTGTATGGCTAAGAAGAGGAATCGTGAATTGTTGGAATGGTTAAATCAAATAGATGAATCATACTTCGTTCCAAAATCAAATCTTAGAGTTGTACTCCAAGATTGTAACTTAAGTGACATAATCTTAAGAAAGGTTTATAACACTTATCAAATGTAGAGTAAAATGTTTTTTTTACTATTGTACATTTGAAATTGGTAAGATGTGATGTTTTGGATAAAACAAAGACCAACTAAGACCAATTGTTAGAAGTGTTAGTCTTGATAAGAAACCGCACCAACTCTTGAATATTTGTTTGTCAAGTAGTGTTCCTTGACAAAATGAATCTTATATGTCAAGAGGTCAGTGGGAGTCTTAAGGTTTTTTGAATAGATTAAAGTACTAATCAAGAATAAAACTGTTAGATAACACTAGCACACGACTTGAGGTTTATAACCTATCATGTTGACATATTCTTGTTGAATATGCAGGAGAGTACTATGAGTTCTCATTTGTTTGCATAAGGCAAAGCACCTTAATCAATGGAAGGTACATTGATCTGTAAGGGTGAGATGCTAAACAACTTGGAAGACATGGTAGGCCCTTGTGCTACCAGATGGCAAGAAACTAAGATTAAACAAGTTCAGTCCATATGAGTTTGGATTTGTCATAAACCTTATCTTGGGATAATGTTGAAAATGACAGATTTATATGGATAGGAACACATATACCAGTAAATCTAAGTGTCATAAGGTTTATCTCCAATTCATGAAAATGATTGTGAGAAAACGCTTTCACTAAGTAGATTTTAAAGGATTAGAGTTAGCAATTGTGATAGTTGCATTCTCAAATTCGTTTATGATTACGACATCCCTTTTCATAGTTCGAATTGTGAGAAATGGCAAATAGTTTGAACATTCGGGACTTATTAGGTTAAGTTATGAAAAGTTCAAACGCACACTTGTGCTATTTAATCTAAAAGGTGTATGGGCTTGAGAATTATGGTATAAACTTATCAAAGCATCGAGTATCAGAAATCTGAACTTTGGTAAGAAAGTCAATAAGTATTGATTTTTAGAAGTCCAGCTGATTTCTGGGTACATGTCAAAGCTAGTGGGAGCATAAGTGTTATGCTGGTAAAGATATAATTATCATGTTAGTTGGAGCATGATTATTATGGTAAGTGTTGCAAGTTAGCAATGTTAATTATAGAAAACAAAAGTTTCAATTTGCAAAGATGTAGGGTTTGAAAAGTTGTTTTGCTATAATTAAGGGAGAGGAAATTATACTTCATTCCAATTATAAAAGCTTAGATTGAGATTTTATTCAAATTTAGTCAAGTATATATATGAATATTATATTGAAATGGTTCAACATAAGGAAATTCTATATATATCGAAATGTTAATTACGTTCTCAAATTCGATTATGATTACGACATCCCTCTTCATAGTTCAAATTGTGAGAACATGGCAAATAAAAACATTATAGCAAAAGACTGGTCAAGGATCATGTATTTATGTGAGACATTATGAATCATATCCCATATGCTTTAGGTATAGGATCGATTGCATATGCTATAATATTTATATGTCCTGAATTTTCCAAATGCCTAGGCATTAAGAGGGAAAAAGGAGCAGAACTGGATATGACTAAAATGGTTAAGTAATTGTCGAGGACTATATGAGGTTTACTAAAGATTGGTTGCTTATGGACAGTTGGAAGTATAAGTTTTGGAAGGTCCATATTGACAGGTTCTGAGAAGAGGTGACTCTTGTTCAGAAATGCTAGTCATATGGAATTATGGAAATGTTCCATAAGTGGAAGTTAATCGTAAAATATGCGTAAGATTAGAAACCTTAATGCAAGAAGGATGTTCAAAGGAATGTACTTTGAATATGAGACTTCGCTTCCATGGAATTGGTTCAATAACCAATGTCCAAAGGGAATACTTTGTAAATTTACTGACATAGTTTTGTGACTTTGTGCATTGACATTACGAAAGGATTATTGCATTCAAGTTTAGAATCAAACACATTATAGTAAAAGGCAAGAATTTGGTATTCTTACACTTACTATGGGGATTTGGAATTATGAAATGAGCATCATTGAAATGTTTTTAATTGATCTATTTCACAAAGAAAGGATCATAGATAAAAATAGTGTGTATGCTTGGAGCATGGGATAACTATTGTTTTAATTCAAGTATAGAGTTGATAATTCGAAACATTGTACAATGAAAAATGAGTAATCAATATGGCGATTAAATAACAGGTGTTTTATTTACACTCAAAAGTTTTGGGGCCATATAGGATTAAGTATTATTCTTGTGTTTCACTTTGCATGTTTTGACTTCCCGAATAACAAGATTGTTCAAATTATCCACAGTCGATCATACTTTGGAAGTAGGTATGAAGCAATACTGTCATGAGTTGGCTTGTAGATGTCTAAGGTGTTAGACTTAGCAAAAGTCTGCTACACCATTCATGAGTGCTTGTGAAATAAAATTTAAGCATTGGATCAACCCGCACTTACCTGAATCACTTCATGGAATTTATCACGAGTGATTGTGAGATGATAATATCATATAGTCTTCAAACCAAGATATATGAGTTGTTGACTACGAATTGGTTGTGCATTGATGATACGAAAACGCATCAGTAACTTGATGTTATAAAACGTATTGTTGTGCATGATTTAACAAGTAGTTAGTACAAGCATATAATGTCGAAATTTATCTGTTCCTTTTATCCCAAGAGGATTAAAAGCGATATCTTGGGCCCCTCGATGATTTTGTTTTGACCTATGTACCGAGCCCGGTCAGAACTAAATTGATGTGTTCAATTATGTTCTATGTCAAACTAATCGGAAATCGGGAAACAAACTGCTGGACAACAAGTATGACATTGTTCCATGTATTTGTCCGGCTGATATCTTGTAGAACAGAGGAATATATGATCACTTATCTAAGGACAGTCACTGACTAGGTCAGAGTTCGACAATGACTTTTGAAAGCTTACGATTGCTAATCGATTCTTGAAGTCGTACTTGCAGTTATAATTATTAGACTTATCCAAGTGGGAGACTGTTGGTTTTGGTGTCTAAGCCCATAACTATAACTGGTATGTACTTGACCCGATAGTAGCATGGTCCTTTTGGGTTGCATTCACCAGTGCAATTTGATAGGATGGACTTTTGAGAATAAGGTTATTGGTGATTTATTAATATATTATAAGTATAATATATTAATTGAGAAACCATATTATTTAATTAGTATTGGTCAAGAATTAATTTGGAATTAATTTAGTGATCAAAAGAGACTAATTAAATATAAGGGGTTGATTATGTAAATCAATCATTCTTGTAGTGTGGGCCAATGATCCATTAGGATGGGCTAAATAGTTCATGGATAGTCCATGGAGCTTTAACCCATGGCGCCTAAGGGATATGGAAGGTCATGGAGCTTTAGGGTTTCATGGATGAAACCCTAATCTTTTCAACACTATATAAAGAACCCCTTAGAGCCAAAATCGTTGCCTAGTTCATTCTTAGAGAGTGAGGAACGAAATTGTGTATGATAACTTATTCTCTCAAGTATCCTCTTGCATATGGTGTTTGTGACACATTAGAGGCATCACACTTGAGGTGCTAAAGCTTTCAATAGCTAAGAACTACAAGTCCTAATAAGAGGTAAGTCATCTAACTAGTTGAATTGTTCAAATTGTCATATTGTATGCTAGTTGTAGGCTTAAAGCTTTGGAAACAATATTGCATGTATAATTAGAGAAAACATAGATCCAAAGCTTTTAGGGTTGTATGTGCACCATAGGATGTTGTAGTATAGAAAACCCAACAAAAAATGGGATCCAAATGGGTGGTTTTGCTCCATGCATCATTTAGAAAGTCTTAATGGATTAAGAAGTTGATTTAAGCACTTAATGGACATGCAAAGTCATAAAGTTGGAAACTTTATGACTCTTGAGGGAATTTTACCCATGGATATGAAAAATGGACATGAGTGCTTAAGCCATTAAGCACTTATTGATATTTTGAGCTTCTAGGAGTACGCCCCGCATACCTGGAGTACGCCCTGCGTACGAGGTCGACCACCCCGATGGTAATCAACATGCGAGTACGCCCAACTTACATTTAGAGTACGCCCCACGTACTCACTTTGTGGTGACTCGGCTGAGTTGACTCGGCTGGGTTGACTCAGTTGGTTTGACCAATTTGACTTTGACTTTGACCAAGTTTTACCTTAGGGCATTTTGGGTATTTTTGTATTTTGATTGTGATTGGTCAATTGGTTGGATAGGTGACGATTAGAGCTGAGATTCGGAGTCGACACTTCATCAGCTTTTGTCCAGTTTTTTTTGAGGTGAGTTTTCCTCACTATACTTGTGGGTCGAAGGCACCAAGGCCGACCCATGGGATTAGATATCCTGGTATGTGATAGTATGTTATCGTGTTGTTGTGATTTGTTATATCGGTATCCTGGTATATAAGATGATGCTATGCTTAGTGATCTGTAAGATTTGTGTGATTGTCTGTTGACTGGTTATATGTATGTTTATTTGTTATGTATATGTCGACATGTTGTGTGTGGTTGGGTTGAGGCAGACCAAGTAGGCTGAAGGCCAAGAGACGCAGGGCATCCCAGATAGACTGTAGGCCTGAGAGGCGTACCAGTCAGGCCGAAGGCCCAGAGAATGGTCCAGATAGGCTGAAGGCTCGGTGAGACGTTCCAGTCATGCTGAAGGTTATGTGAGCGTTCCAGATAGTGTGTAGGTCGGTACGATGTTCCAGTCAGACTGAAGGCTCTGTGTGTATGCTGTTTGTTATTATGTTTATGTTGTGGTACTTTGGGGGGACTCACTAAGTGTTGGCTTACAATTTTCGGTTATGTTTCAGGTACTTTGGATGACCACAGGAAGGCGAAGGCATGACCGTACACATTCTCTTGTTTATGACTTATGATTTTGGGAGACTCTGATGTTTGGAAAATGTTTTGAAAACTATGATTTGTAAACATTTTATGAATTTGGGTTGATTTTAAAAGTTTAAATTTATTGTGATTTTATGGATGTTATAAGTTGGTATCAAAGCCTTGGTTTGAGTGAATTGGAGGAAAACTCGTGTGAATCCAGTCTCAAACTAACGAAAAAGGTTTTAAAAATGATTTTTTAATTGTTTTCAAAATAATCAAAGAGGATGCGATGTGTATGATCAGTCGGAGCCAGTAAGTAGACCCCGAATTACCACACTCTTATATGATATTATGATATGTTAGAACAACATGCTAGTGATAGTATAGGGATCTTCAAGATTTACATGATAGAATTGTTTGATTATATGATGACTGATAGCCTAGGATTCTTCCTTATATGAAATTTACACCATTAGTGTAGTTGCTTAGTGTGTGCATCAAAATTGTACATAACTAAGATTTTATAGCCTACGAATGTTTCATTTAGCCTTATTTCATGTTATTGTTTGATGAAGGGCTTAGGTTAGAATCAGGTATTCGAGTGTCTATAAGATCCAGTGTTATGTATGATTAGCATACACGAGTGATGCAGGGTTGGTGGAAGTTTCATGGATGAGTTGTGTGGGGTGTTCCGACCAGTCACGTAATGTTTAACCTTCCTCTAGGAAGTGAGGATAGGGTTTATGCGTATGCTAGTGTGTATTGTTAGGGTTATTGTGATGATCCTCTGATACAGATACGGGTAGGTGTGGAATGTAGTATGGGCCCATACTACTGGAAGCACAAGACTCGTACGCGTAGCAGGGAAGTAACAACCCCTAGGGCTTTGTTGGGAGTTGGTTCCTCTAGTTTGATATGCGTTTTATCTGATATCTCCCTGGTTTATTTTCAATATGGTGATGACGAGATGATTTGAGGCAAGATTCAGACCAGGATTGGGAGCTGGTGGCTAGGATAGGTCAGCTTTGTCTAAGGTGCGGGTTAGGGAGATCATGCATGAGGAGGTTGTTTCCCTCTTCTGGGCGCAGTTACCGGAGATTTTTGGGTCTATTAAGACCGCTATGGTGGAGTACTTTGACGAGCGTTATGCTGCACTTTCTGAGGCTGCTGCTGCTACAGCCATCGCAGCCGTTGCTGCTGTCGGGATTGGCGTTGGGAGAGCCTTCCAGTATCGGGACTTAGAAAATATGAAGCCCTCGACATTTAATGGAGTTAAAGATCCAATCATAGCCATGAGGTGACTGTTTCACATCGAGGGATGTTTCTTCACTTGCTCTTGCCCATCTGACCAGAAGGTCAAGTGCACTCTGAATCTTCTGCTGTCCAGAGCGAAGGATTGGTGGAGACTTGTTACTAGCTCGTATTCCTCTGGGCAGAGGGTTGTTGTGACTTGGGAGCCATTCTCGGAGATTTTCCGTTCTAGATATGTTTCGTTGGTGGAGCGTGAGAGGTTGGCCCATGAGTACTTGGATTTGAGACAGGGGACTGAGTCGGTGACGGAGATCACCAAAATGTTTACGGAGAGGGCCATGTTTTGTCCTGAGTTTTCTGCTTCTGAGCAATATCAGATGACCCGTTACTTGAGAATGCTTAAGATGAACATCCAACAGTTTGTTTCCACGCATTGTTATGGTTCATTGTTGGAGTTTTAGGAGGCCGCCAGGTGACGAGATATTGAGATGGAGCTCCAAACGAGGGAGCAGAGATAGGCCCCGACGCAATCGCAACCAACATTGAAGGGTTCAAGGCCGCTGATACTAGATCTGGGAGTAAGAGGGGCCACACTTGTGGGAAGTGAGGCAAGATTCATGAGGGGGCTTGTCGATCTGCTGGTCTATGCCACAAATGTGGCAAGGAGGGGCACTATGCGGGGGATTATCGCCAGCCGGACCCAGTTCCGACTTCCGAGTACCAAGATTTGCTATCATTGTGATCAGGTTGGCCATATGAAGGTCAACTGCCCATTGCTCGCCGCCAAGCTGGCGCAGGCCCCGACGCCAGCTACTTTGAGGATCTCCGATGGGCGCCAGGGGAGGACGGATCCCCCGAGGGCTCAGGGTCGTGATTTTCATCTCACTGTCGAGGAGGCCAGAGCAACTCCAGATGTCGTGACTAGTATGTTTCTATTTATTGTTCTGTTGATTATGTTTTATGTTATGCTCATGTATATGCTTCTAATAGGTACGCTCTTAGTGAGCTCTTTCCATGCTCTTGTGTTATTTGACTCAGGCGCGAGTCGGTCCTTGGTATCTCGATCTTTAAGTAGGGAGTTTGATATGCCTATTAGGGAGTTAGGGTGTTCGTTGCGGGTTTCTATACCCAATGAACACGGGTATTCTGCATCCGTAGTGTATCAGGGTTGTGTATTGGAGATCTTCGGGGTGCCTTATCTGATTGATCTGATCCCTATACCTATGGGGGATGTATGCGTGATAGTGGGTATAGACCGGCTGATCCGGTTTGGTGCCATGATTGAATGAGAGGGCAAGCGAGTGGTAGTTCGAACTGGTTATCAATGGAGAGGGCATCAGGGTTGGTTCAGGGTTTTGTTTGGTAGCCAGGGCTCGACAGTATATTGAGCACAGGTGTGCGGGTTATCTGTCTTATGTGGTTGATAATCAAGTTGGGGAGAAAACTTCAGTTTCAGAGGTACTAGTTGTCAGGGAGTTTGCTGATGTTTTCCTGGAGTAGTTACCCGGTGTGCCTCCTGAGAGGCAGGTTGATTTCAGGATTGATCTTGTGCCAGGAGTGGCCCCGATTTCCAAGGCGTCGTACTGCTTGGCACCGCTTGAGATGCAGAAGTTTTCATCTCAGTTTCAGGAGCTGTTACGCAATCAGTTCATTAGACTGAGCAGTTCTCCGTGGGGAGCGTCGATAATGTTCGTGAAGAAGAAGGATGGTTCACACAGAATGTGCATTGATTATGGGGAGTTGAACAAGTTAACGGTGAAGTATCGTTATCCTCTTCCACTGATTGATGACCTCTTTGATCAGTTGTAGGGTGCATCTTGGTTCTCCAAGATAGATATGAGGTTTAGGTATCATCGGATGAGAGTGAGAGAGGAGGACGTGGAGAAGACCACGTTCTAGACTCGTTATGGGCATTACGAGTTCATGGTGATGCCATTTGGTCTCACCAATGCTACTGCTGTCTTCATGGATTTGATGAATCGGGTAATCAGACCGATTCTAGACCGATATGTCATTGTGTTTATTGATGATATCTTGGTGTATTCCAAGACCAGAGAGCAGCATGAGGAGCACCTTCGAGAGTTTCTGGGGGTTTTGAGGCGGGAACGACTTTATGCCAAGTTCTCGAAGTGTGAGTTTTGGTTACGAGAGGTCGAGTTACTTAGGCACCTAGTTAACCAGGATGGGATTTTGGTAGATCCGGCCAAGTTTGAGGCGGTGATGCAGTGGGAGGTTCTGAAATCTCCCTCAAAGATCAGGAGTTTCTTGGGTTTGGCAGGGTATTATCAGAGATTTATTCATGACTTCTCCAAGATTATGGCACCCTTACTCGTCTGACGAGGAAGGGGGTGGATTTCTGATGGGGCCCTGAGCAGTAGTCGGCATTTGAGACTCTTCGACAAAGGTTATGTGAGGCCCCGGTATTGACCATTCCGGAAGGAGTTTAGGATTTTGTGGTATTTTGTGATGCATCCATCACCGGTTTGGGGACGATCTTATGCAGAGAGGACGGGTGATTACTTATGTTTCACGACAACTAAAGCCGCATGAGACGCGATATCCCACGCATGATCGGGAGTTGGGGGCAGTGGTGTTTGCCCTCAAGATCTGGAGAAATTATCTTTATGGGGTATGCTGTACAGTTTACACGGATCACAAGAGTTTGAGACATCTTATGGATCAGCTGAACCTGAACATGAGACAACGCAAGTGGCTCGACGTGGTCAAGGATTATGACTGCGGGATCCTTTACCATCCGGGTAAGTGAATAAGGTAGCGGATGTTTTGAGCCGCAAGTCGGCAGGGTCTTCGGTCGGGGATGTGTGTATGAGGATATCCGTTGATTCTATGCTTTTGGGATTGATTTGAGAGGCTCAGGTAGAGGGAGTTTGGAAGGAGAAATGGAAACAGGAAATGATCATGGGTGAGATCGACAGGTTTGTCACTGATAGTCGAGGGTTATTGACCCGGTGTGGTCGGTTTGGGTTCCAGTTTCTGGTGGGATCAGGCAGACGGTGTTGGAGGAGGCTCATAAGTCTCGTTTTTCTATACACCCGGGAGCCACCAAGATGTATTGGGATTTGAGATTGAGTTACTGGTGCCCGTGTATGAAGAGGGAGATAGCCTGATATGTCGAGAGGTGCTAGACCTACAGGATGGTCAAGGCTGAGCATTAGAGGCCGCATGGAAATCTGCAGCCTCTGGAGGTTCCCATGTAGAAATGGGAACAGATCACTATGGATTTTATCACCAAGTTACTGAAAACAGAAAAGGGTTTTGATGCTATATGGGTCATCGTGGATCGATTGACCAATAGTGCCCACTTTTTGGCCATCCAGGAGAGCTCTTCGGCCGAAAAGTTGTCCGATGTGTATGTACGGGATATTGTTGCTCGTCATGGGGTTCCGGTCTCTATTGTTTCCGACCGAGATGTTCGATTCACTTCCCGTTTCTGGCAGAAGTTCCACGAGAAACTGGGCAAGGTTATATTTCAGCACTGCATATCATCCGTAGACTGACGGCCAGAGTGAGCGGACTACACAGACCCTTGAGGATATGTTGCGGGCCTGTGTTATTGATTTTGGTGGGAGTTAGGATTCCTACCTACCTCTTGCGGAGTTCTCCTACAACAATAGTTATCACTCCAACATTGATACTCCGCTATTTGAGCTCTTGTATGGTCGGAGATGTCGTACCTCAGTTTATTGGGGAGAGGTTGGTCATAGGGTCATGGGAAGGACCAAAGTAGTCCTTTAGACCACAGAGCTTATCCAACAGATCATGCAAAGACTATAGACCGCTTAGAGTCGACATAAGAGCTATGCCGACCGACGCTGATCAAATTTGGAGTTTTAGGTCGGCAATATGGTGCTTATGAAGGTCTCGCCTTGGAAGGGTGCGATACGCTTCAGGAAGAAGGGGAAATTGGGTCCCCAGTTTATTGGACATTTTCAGGTGATTGACAGGGTTGGAAAGGTATCTTACATGTTAGATTTGTCGAGCGAGCTCAGACAGATCCACAACACTTTCCATGTCTCTCAGTTGTGGAAGTGTGTGTTGGACAGCGAGGTAGTAGTTCCGTTGGATGATATTCATGTTGATGAGCGCCTGAACCATGTTGAGAGACCGATGGCTATCCTGGAAAGGAAGATGAAGGTCTTACACAACAAGGAGATACCTTTGGTAAAGGTACAATGGCAGCATCGAAGAGGCTTCGAGTGGACCTGGGAGCCGGAGTCTGAGATGCGGGAGCATTATCCTGAGTTATTCGTCGCAGCCGACTTCAAGGACGAAGTTTAGTTCAAGTGGGGGAGAATTGTAACATCCCGATGATGAGGTACTTCTAAATTTGACCCTATAATTGAATTATATTACATTTGGCTCTTAAGTGTAAGAAAGAGTGCAAAAGGGCCCATAGTGGCATTTTGGTAAAATTAGGATTGAGGAGTACGCTAAGCGTACTAAGGTGCGCCTTAGTATGATGGCGGTACACCTCGTACGTAGGGCGTACATGGGAAAACATGCAAACCCTAATTGTTGTGTTGTGGCTCATATTTAAGCATCCTTAAGGCCTCACATTTCATTCTTATCTAGCCTCCTTATGTGATTTCGACCCTCAAGCAACCCTAGAGCAAGAGAGAGCAAAATTTGATCCTTTAAGAGAGTTTTGGAGTGGTTTTAAGAAGATGGTGGTGAGAAGATCTTGGAGTTGAGTGCATCTTGGATCTGGGATTTCTAACTTGTTTGCAACCTCTAGAAGGTATAAAGCTTGCATCTTTACCACTCCATCTTGTAGATCTAGGTTTTTGCTCTTTTAAGTCACTTTTTGGTCCCAAAATGATGATTCATGAACATAGCATGTTCTTGACCCATTAAGTTGTCCTTTCAGACCATTGGAAGGGTATTGAGTCATAAAAATAGGATCCAAATGGTTGGTTTTGCTCCATGCATCATTTAGAAGGTCTTAATGGATTAAGTGTTGGATATAGTGTCTAAGTCCATAACTATATTTGGTATGTACTTGACCCGACCCGACATGGTCCATTTGAGTTGCACTTCACCCGAACAATTTATGGATAATCGTTTGAGAATAGTATAAGTTATGATTTATAAATATATTATAAGTCCTAATATATTAATATAAAATCATATTATTTAATTAGTATTGATCTATAATTAATCTAGAATTAATTTAGAGATCAAAAGTATGACTAATTAAATATGGGCTCTTGTATTTATATAGTGTGGGCTAATGCTTATTTGGAATGGGCTAGGCTTGCATGGAAAGTCCATGGATACTCCATGGAGCTTTAACCCATGGATCTCATGGAAATGAAAAGACATGGGTATTAGGGTTTACATAGGTGTAACCCTAATCCACCACACTATATAAAGGAGGCTTTGGTTCTTGAAATCACACTAGTTGTGGTGAGTAAAGTAAGAGGGCCGATTTCAAGAAAGGTGATTACTATTCTCTCAAAATTCCAAGTTTGTGGTGATTTGTGATTTCCATATGAGGCATCCACACTATTGGTGCTAGGCTCTAAAACTCCAAGCAATCAACTACAACTACAAGGTAAGTAATTCTACTAGCTTTATTTGATTCAAGTTCCCCATGCCATGCTAGATAGGATAAGAACCTTGGAAAAATAATTATTTGCATGTATCTTAGTCAAACATAGATCCAAGGTTTCTAGGGTTGCATGTACACCATAGGAGTGTTAGAATGCTCAAAACCCATCAGTGGTATCAGAGCCCAGGCTTGTTTACTTGATACTTGATGCAAATAGTTTAAAAATCGAATTTTTTTTGTTCACTGCCGTATGAACTCGCCGAGTCCATGGGGGGACTCGACGAGTCCATGAAGAAATGCATGCTACTCGTCGAGTCTGTTCATGCACTCGACGAGTAGAGGCTGCAGTGTCCAATTTTTCGAGTTTTGCTGCTGGAAATGGACTAGAAACATTACCCTAAACTGTTTTGGTGTTATAAAACCTGTTTTAGATGGTGTAATGTTTATGCTAATCCATTTACAATGGCTATAATAAAAAATTACAAGTTTTATGAGTAATTTTATGATTCTTGAAATGTTCATATTCATGTTCTTGAACTTATGAAGATTAGATGATCATAGGAATTGTTTGTAACCTACTTGGTAGTTTAATTCATGGTCATTATGTGTTTTAATGGAGTCCATAACTTGTCCTCAAGTTATGGAAAACCAAAGGTCACACTTTATTAAAAACCATTAAAAGAACACAAGAGTTAGAAAAATGAAAAGTCTTTATTTTAATACTCAATTAAATTCATAAGTTATAAGAAATGAAAAGTTTTGAAAGTTTACAAAACTTGCCCTCAAGTTTTGGAACAAGTAAAGTCATGATTAAAACTTTAGTTCCAACCCTTAGAATTTTAAAAGTTAAAATTCAACCCTTATACTTTATAATATTATAAGTTAATAATATATATATGTATAAGATCAAGTCGTCTTACCGCTAGTACGCCTCATTCACGAAGCCGGTCTATAAGGGGGGTATAAGGTTGTTGCCTATAAAATGACAACTTAATGGGTGTCCACTCTCACCCACCGCTTCCTTGATCGGTGGAGGGTCGTTAGCCGAACGGGTAGGACAAGGAATTATAAATTCTCATTAAAAGTATAATGATAATACTAAAGTAACTAAACTTTATTGAATTCCCAATCTTAGTTATTTTAGGAAAATGTGAATAAGGTGCTAATCCATGAAATTACACTTTACACTTTGTGTAAGTCGTTAGTGGAGCGTGTGTGGTTAACCGGCACACTAACTTGAACTTAACAAGGTAGGTAAAGGGTGACTTAATGTTTATCATAGTATCGATGGAGCGTGTGTGGTTAACCGGCACATCGATTGAGGGGTAATACATTAAGGGTACCAAGTAATTTGCATGGTTACTTCACACCTTGTTTAGTGATCCTCGGCATCCCAGTCACAAAACTTGAAGGGCACACTCGAGATTGAAACATGCCATTGAAGAAAGTGCAATGAATCTCAAAGAATCTAGGAGTTTCTAAACCAATTAAAACCTAATTAAATATTTCGTTTTTCATGGTGGAAATTGGTGAATCGTCATTCACCTACCTTCAAATATCTTATAGCTTAGATTACGGTATCCCTCTTCTAAGTTATAAAATATTGTGTTGGGTCCTAGCCTTAATATTACATTTGGGTGTTTTGTTAAGGACTATCTCTATATCTAATCTAATCTATTCCATCTTCTTTTCAGACGTCTTCCAATAACAATGCTTCTGGCTCAAACCCTACTAGCTCATTCTCTCTCATAAATCTTTGTGGGAGAGTCATCTTTGATGGGTCCAACTTTACAGATTAGATCAGAAACATCAGGATGGTCACTCGGTATGAGAACAAAAAATATGTTCTCGACAAGGAGCTGAAGGTACCCGAGCCAACTGCTACTCCTGAAGAGCTTGCTGAATATGAGGTACATGAAAGAGATGCTACAAAAGTGGCATGCATCATGATGGCCACCATGACAGCCGAGCTCCAAAAGTCCTATGAGGACTATTATCCTTTTGAGATGCACCAGGACTTGATGGACCGCTACCATCAAAGTGCTCGTCAAGAGCGATATGAAATAATCTCCTCCATGAATACAACCCGAATGAAGGATGGTGAACCCATCACGGGCCACATGCAGAAAATGCAAAGGTATGTGGACCGTTTACTGAAGCTAAATGTGAACTTCCCTGAGGAGTTAGCAATAGACATCATTTTGCACTCCTTGCCATCGTGTTATGATCAATTCCGCATGACATATCACATGAACAAGGAAGAAGTCACCCTCAGCAAACTTCAAGGACTCTTGAAGACCGCCGAAAGTGGTCTAAAGGGTAAGTCGGTTGTTACTACTCCTACTCCTACTCCTACTCCAACTGCGGCCAATGTCTTGGCAATCGGGCATGGCAAAGGGAAGAAGAGAAAGAACCCTTCTAAGGGTACCAAGGGTAAGACCCTTGAAGGATCCTCTTCAAGCAAAACCAAAAAAGGTTTTGTCACTCCTTCTGCTAACCCTAATGAGGCTGAATGCTTCTATTGCCATGAAAAGTCGCACTGGAAGCGAAACTGCCCAAAGCACCAGCAAGATTTGAAGGATGGGAAAGTAAAACCCAACCATGCAGGTATATATACTATACTGTCTAATAACTCACCTCATTCTATGTCTTGGGTCCTTGATACAGGTTGTGGTATTCACATATGTTGTGAGTTGCAGGGACTAAAAAGAAGTGAGAATGTGGAGTAGGGAAAGATAAACTTGATCATGGGAAACAGGAAAGCTTCACCTGTCACCAAGATAGGAGTTTATTCCTTAGTGCTAAATAGTGGGTTTACATTAGATTTGAATAAATGTTATTATTCGCCAGAAATGGCAAGAAATGTTATTTCCTTTCATGCATTGTATAAACAAGGTTTTACCTTTTATTTTGATAATAATAATGGTAGTATTGATGCTTTCTTTAATAATGTTCTTTATTTTAAAGCATTACCTTGTGATGGCGTGTATGAAACTGTATCTGTTGTAGATAATCTAGGAAATAATGTATTGTGTATTAACTCTTCCACTAGCTTAGATAAAGCATCCTTATGGCATTGTCGTCTTGGACATGTAAGCAAGAAACGCATAGGCCAACTCCAAAAGGATGGAGTCTTGGAGTCATTTGACCTAAAGTCAGATGATAGTTATGAATCTTGTTTGCTTGGTAAAATGACAAAGTCACCTTTTACTGGCACTTGTGCTAGGGGTGAAGGTTTGTTGGACCTCATACACACGGATGTGTGTGGACCCTTCAGAACCGCCACAAGAGATGCTAATCGGTTTTATGTGACTTTTACTGATGATTTTAGTAGATATGGATATGTCTACCTAATCAAGCATAAGTCAGAAACCTTTGAGAAATTCAAAGAGTTTAAGCAAGAAGTGGAGAATCAGTTGGGCAGGAACATTAAGATGCTTCGATCCGATCATGGTGGTGAGTATCTTAGTACTGAGTTCCTTGACTATCTTAAGGAATGTGGGATTGTCTCACAATTGACACCTCCTAGGACACCACAGTTGAATGGTGTAGCTGAGAGGCGCAATCGGACCTTGTTGGACATGGTTCATTCCATGATGAGTCGAGCTTCGCTACCAATCTCATTTTGGGGGTATGCCTTAGAGACTGCCGCCCATATCCTTAATCTAGTCCCTACAAAGAAGGTTGCCAATACACCTCACGAGGTGTGGACTGGAAAAGTTCCCAATCTAGACCACATCAAGATTTAGGGTTGCGAGGCTTTCGTGAGATGCGAGACTCACGATAAGCTCGAACCCCGAAGCGGAAGGTGTATTTTCATCGGCTACCCACAGAAATCCTTTGGTTACATCTTCTACAGACCCAATGATAATGTGGTCTTTGTAGCAAGAAGAGGATTCTTTCGAGAGAGAGAATTCATGAGCCAAGGAGACAGTGGGAGGCAAATTGACCTTGAGGAAATTCAAGAGTCAAGTGGTGAAGGAACCTCAAACCCTAGCCCTCAACCTGAGGAGGAAACTCCTGTTGAGCCGACTGAAGAATCTATACCTCTGAGGCGTTTCACCAGAGTTAGGAATGCACCTGAGCATTATTATGGTTTTCATATTACTGCAGAAGGTGAGACACTTATCAGTGATAACACACTGGTAAATCTGGATGAGCCTAACAGCTACACGGAAGCCATGGCAGGCCCTGAGGCTGCTAAATGGAAAGAGGCTATGGATAGCGAGATACAGTCCATGTATGACAATCAAGTTTGGAACTTGGTTGACAATGTACCTGATCGTAAGATAGTTGGGTGCAAATGGATCTTCAAGAAGAAGACCGACATGGATGGTAATGTACACACTTATAAGGCACGACTGGTTGCAAAGGGTTATTCTCAAACTCCGGGAGTTGATTATGATGAGACCTTTTCACCAGTGGCCAATATTAAGTCTATTAGGGTTCTGTTAGCCATTGCTGCATTTCATGATTATGAAATATGGCAAATGGATGTCAAAACCGCTTTCCTTAATGGAAAGTTGGCTGAAGATGTTTACATGGTTCAGCCAGAGGGTTTTGTCAGTACAGAGTACCCCAGTAGAGTGTGTAAGCTCGAGAAATCCATTTATGGATTAAAACAGGCACCTCGCAGATGGAATCTTTGCTTTGATGAGAAAGTCAAAGAATTTGGATTTTCAAGGAGTGAAGATGAATCTTGTGTCTATATCAAGGCTAGTGGGAGTATAGTCAGCTTTTTGGTACTGTATGTGGATGACATACTACTCATAGGAAATGACATCCTAACCCTGCAGGAAGTAAAGTCCTGGCTTGGGAAGTGTTTCGCTATGAAGGACCTTGGAGAAGCTGCCTATATCCTAGGGATAAGGATTTTGAGAAACATGAGTAAAAGACTAATTGGACTTAGTCAAAGCACCTATGTGGACAAAGTGTTGAAAAGGTTCAACATGCATAACTCCAAGAAAGGAGAGTTACCCATCCAGAGTAAAGCCAGATTGAGTAAGACACAAAGCCCTAGTACTGAGGTTGAGATAGCAGAAATGAGTCGAATACCTTATGCTTCAGCTGTAGGATCGATCATGTATGCTATGACGTGTACTCGACCTGATGTAGCCTTTGCTTTGAGCATGGTTAGCAGGTATCAGGGGAACCCTGGCAAGGCACACTGGACTGCGGTAAAGAATATCCTCAAGTACCTACGGAGGACTAAGGACTGGGTCCTTACCCTCGGTGGCAGTGAGGACTTGAGAGTTGTAGGGTACAGTGATGCTAGCTTCCAGACTGACAGGGATAATTTCCGCTCTCAGTCGGGCTGGGTCTTTACTCTAAACGGAGGGGCAATTACTTGGAAAAGTTCCAAGCAGGAGACAGTGGCTGATTCCACTTGTGAATCAGAGTATATTGCAGCAAGCGAGGCAGCAAAGGAGGCTATATGGCTAAAGAACTTCATCGGAGACCTTGGAGTTGTACCAGCTATAAAGGAGCCAGTGGAGATTTTCTGTGACAGCAATAGTGCGGTTGCCTTAGCCAAGGAACCAAGAGATCATGGGAGATCCAGACACATTGACAGAAAATATCACTTCATCAGACATCGAATAGAAGAAGGAATCCTCGTGGCAAAGAGGGTATCATCGGATGAGAACCCAGCAGATCCCCTCACGAAGGGACTGACTCGGGCTAAGCATCTCCAGCGTGCTCGGAGCATAGGGCTGAAGGATGATATTAGTTTTAGTAGTTAGATAATCTTGAAATTTGTAAAATGTAATTGACATTTGATGATAAATAAAAGCTTTTATTTATGAGTAAAGTGTTGCTATCTCTTGTCAATCGTTTACTATTATTTCTTTTTGCATGTTTTGACTTCCAGAATAATTATGTTATGGTTTATATCATATTATTCAAACTCTCCACAGTTGGTCATATGTTGGAAGTAGATATGAATCAAGACTGTCATGGGTTGGCTTGTAGAGGTCTAAGATGTTAGACAAAGCGGGGCTACAACAATCATGAGTGCTCATAAGTTCTGAGTATTGGATTCAACCCACGCTCACTTGTATCACTTCATGGAATTTATCTCGAGTGATCGTGAGACGGTAATATCATATAAGTCTTCAAACCTAGAGATATGATTTGTTGCCTATGAGTTGGTTATGCATTGATTGCACGAAAACGCATTGGTAACTCGATGTTATAAACCGTGCTTTTGTGTATAATTCAACAAGTAGTAGAGTAAACATATGAGTTGAAGTTTATCTGTTCCTTCTAGGATTAGAAGCGATATCTGGGCCCCTCGATGATTTTGTTTTGACCTATGTACCGGGCCCGGTCAGAACTAAATTGATGTGTTCAGTTAAGTTCTATGTCAAACAAATCGGAAATCGGGAAACAAATGCTGGACAATAAGCAAGACCATGTTCCATGTATTTGTCCGGCTGATATCTAGAACAGAGGATTATATGATCACTTATCTAAAATGGCGCTTCATAGTTCAACAGAGTTTAAAGAGCTACGATTGCTGATCGGTTCCTGAAGTCATACTTGCAACTATAGTTATTAGACTTATCCAAGTGGGAGACTGTTGGATATAGTGTCTAAGTCCATAACTATATTTGGTATGTACTTGACCCGACCCGGCATGGTCCATTTGGGTTGCACTTCACCCGAACAATTTATGGATAATCGTTTGAGAATAGTATAAGTTATGATTTATAAATATATTATAAGTCCTAATATATTAATATAAAATCATATTATTTAATTAGTATTGATCTATAATTAATCTAGAATTAATTTAGAGATCAAAAGTATGACTAATTAAATATGGGCTCTTGTATTTATATAGTGTGAGCTAATGCTTATTTGGAATGGGCTAGGCTTGCATGGAAAGTCCATGGATACTCCATGGAGCTTTAACCCATGGATCTCATGGAAATGAAAAGACATGGGTATTAGGGTTTACATAGGTGTAACCCTAATCCACCACACTATATAAAGGAGGCTTTGGTTCTTGAAATCACACTAGTTGTGGTGAGTAAAGTAAGAGGGCTGATTTCAAGAAAGGTGATTACTATTCTCTCAAAATTCCAAGTTTGTGGTGATTTGTGATTTCCATATGAGGCATCCACACTATTGGTGCTAGGCTCTAAAACTCCAAGCAATCAACTACAACTACAAGGTAAGTAATTCTACTAGCTTTATTTGATTCAAGTTCCCCATGCCATGCTAGATAGGATAAGAACCTTGGAAAAATAATTATTTGCATGTATCTTAGTCAAACATAGATCTAAGGTTTCTAGGGTTGCATGTACACCATATGAGTGTTAGAATGCTCAAAACCCATCATTAAGAATAGGTGACGATTAGAGATGAGATTGTGATTGGTCAATTGGTTGGATAGGTGACGATTAGAGATGAGATTCAGAGTCGAGACCTCATCAACTTTTGTCCAGTTTATGAGGTGAGTTTTTGTAATATACAAGTTCAGTTATCGTGTTTTGTTAATTTAAAAATGAATATTATTAAATATTATATGGTTTTGAGCATTGAGTTCTAACAAGATAGTTTTATGAGATATGAAGTAAAACTATGTTTAGAATCATTCGGGAAATATTGGAAGTCTTATGAAATTCCGATCAAAAGTCAACTATTGAAATTAACGAAAATATAAAGTTGGAAATAAGTAAAAATAATGTTATTGAAAGTTGTAAATTATCTCGTTAGAAACATTTAGGCGAAAACCTCACCGAAATGCGAGTTATAACGAAGAAGTTATGACTTATTGAAGTTTCGCGACAGAACCGTCACGACGCCATATGACGTAAAAAGTGAGTTTTTAATAAACTACTTTTTAGCTTTAGTGATCTAAATTAAAGTCGTATTATTCGTTAAAACGAGAATTTTCATAAAAAAACGTCCAAATCTGACTTCGTATGAGGAAGTTATGATTTTTCTAAGATTCGGCATAGCAGTACACAACTCGAAACTTGAAATAAAGATCGAGTGATTTTTAGCCGATAGAACTTAAATGAGAATCGAAGGTCTCGTCAATAGTAGTACAACGGTAAAAAGATAGACGAAAACGGACTTCGGATGAAGAAGTTATGAATTTTTAACGGACTTTTCCTGTCCCGGCCCGTTAAAAATATAATATTAAAAATGAAGTCAAAATTAGCCGATGGAATCTAAACGAAAGTTGTAGAGTATAATCTCACCTACGCGTGGATATAAAGAACGTCAAAAACGGAGCTCGTATGCGAAGGATACAAATTTTTGAAGTTTTGGGCACAAACTTCGAGGCTGGTCCGAAGGAGTACGCCCAACGTATCGAAGTACGCCCAACGTACTCGTGTAAGTGCTCCGGAGTCCGTCACCCTCCCTACTCCTTCGCATGAGTGCCACGTGTCGTAGGCTTGACGCGTCCGAGCTGATCCACTTCGTATGCCCAACGTACGAAGTTACGCCCAACGAAGAAGTCTGCGAGGCAGTACGCCCCGCGTACCAGAGATTTACGCCCAGCGTAATGCGAACCCTCGGGTACTATAAATAGAAAGCAAGGTTCTCTAAATTTTGTTTAGAATTTTGACTCTCTTTCACCCCCTAATCTCTCTAAAATTACCCTAACACCCCCCGAAGCCTAGGAATCATCCCCGACACTCGAAGCAAGTCCCGACGCACCAAAGACCCGAGAAAATAATCTTTTCAAGTTGAAACTCTGCTCGCGCAAGGCCCGGTTTTCAACAAAAATCCCCGGTTTCGTCAAAGAAATTCGTTTTTAGAGACAAAGTGCTGCCCAAATCAGCATTTTATCATTCGGTTATTTCACGGTGAGTTCAATATAGGGACAATTGTATGTTATGTGTTATATGTGCAATGTGCTTTTCCGTGTTATTATGATAATGAGCTATACCTTTGACCACGAAGTGAATGACTAAGCATCACTTGGGTATTGGTATGTAGCCTTTGGCCATGAAGTGAATGATTAAGCATCATTTTGGCAGTGGCAGAATGCTAGGTAGGGCTAAAAGCCTGTATATTCTAGCAAAATGATAAATCAGAAATCGTTTATTTTCTATGCCACTTGGGCTGAAGTCTTATTGATATATATCATGTTGAAATTGTTGTATTTCATTGATTGTAAATCTTTGAATCAGATTATTGGTTGATATGGAAAGCCTGTCATATGATACTCATCTGCCTTTGTTGTTCTTTGTCCCTCTTTGCTTCTGTCATGTTTATATATATATGGCATAACATTATATTGTAACTGTTACTGAACTCACTAAGCGTTACCCACTTATCCTTCTCAGTGTTTAATTATTGCAGGTGATAAGCATCTAGTATAGTTATGTACTGTTAGAAGATGTAGAATAGATAATATTATAGCTTTTGTATTTTGTATATTAATTCATGGGAAATTATGTAATATATAAAACTTTGTAAAAACCTCGTTAGTCGGTTTGTATCCAGTCTTTTGTAATAAGACCACTAATGTGAATTATAAATATGCATGTAACATGTTTTTGACTTTATGATAATTGTTAAGTATGAAAGGGGTCTTACAATCATGGTATCAGAGCAATAGTTTAAGTGAACTAAATACCACGGATTGGTATTTAGACTTAAACCGTCGGAAGTTCAATATATGAACGGATTCATAGTGAGTATATGGATACAAACCATAGGAAAAACTTAAGTAGGATATATACGCCTTAATTAATATTATATGCTAATTGAATTGTTATAGCATACCTTAGGTTGAATACCTCACTTGCTATAGTATACACTAGCATACTTTAAGGGAGATGCCTTAAATGCTAATACGTGATAAAAGATAAATAATATACCCGAAAGCGCGAGCACAACTTAGAGATATGTGGTGCCACTCCTTCTGTTTTGAAGCATCCACGTGTCGATAGAACTGTTTCTGTTTTCTCTATTCCATCGGCTCAATCGGATCGATCTGATCCTAGCAGACAAGTACAATCTCATAATACCTTTCGTGGCCGCGGTCGGTCACAATCTTTTTCTCTTCAGTCACCATCATGTCGAAAATGTGGAAAGAATCACCAGGGTCAATGAAGAACAGAAAAGGACCAGTGATTTGCTACAGATGCGGAGAAAAGGGTCACACGAAGCCCGTTTGCCCAAGGAAGAATGTTACATGCTATGCTTGTAGTATTACTGGCCATAGGAAACATTTATGCCCTATTCTTATTAGCCAAATGGCGAGAAGTCAAGCTTCCGTTCAACAACCGATGGTTACTTCAACTAAAAAGGAGGAGGTGTCAAAAGATAAAAGCAGTGCATTCCAGATTACCGCAGAGGAGGCACGCGAGGACCCGAATGTTGTGACTGGTACATTTCTAGCTGATTCTAGACCTGCTCACATCTTATTTGATTCTAGTGCCTCAGATTCTTTTATGTCTCATGAACATGCGCACCGTTTCATATAAATACCGCGGGAAGTGTGTCGTTACTTGCTGATAAAGTCTATGGAGATTGTGTCATAGAAATAGAAGGATATAATTTTCTTGATAACCTGATTTCTATCTCCTTGCCCAACTTTGATATCATTCTCCGCATGAAACTTTTCGAAGTGATAAGGAGACTTACGATAGTTGACATCGATAACTTCATAAATAAACAGTCAAGGGATATCGTAAAATAAAATCTATCAAGTGATACCGTAAATAGTGTATTAATACCTATAGAATGGTGTTGTACATTCAAACTATGTTTGATGACATAATAACACCTTTGGAGGAATGTTGTGTGTTCAAAGTACATTCAGACGAGATGAATGTTTTGGTGTAATCCATGAAGTTGTTCCACCGCTGACCAGATTGAAGCAGTGATTGCTTACAGAGTTAGAAGAGCTGAAAATGGTGATAAATACTTCGACGATATCGAAATTGATGATTATGCAAGATTAAGAAGAATTCAATGGAGATTAAAGGAAAGGCTAACAAAGTTTTCAGACTCAATAGGCCAAGACTTTGTCTAATATTGTGATGTAGTATGCAGTTCGAGTAGTATGATAAGAGCTGATATGTAACCTTATACAAGATGCTCAGACTTAGTATTTAATATATACAGAGTGACAATTGACTTCTATCACATACTTATGAAATTTCTATAGTATGTTAACCCGACTTTAACATACAAGATTAAGGTGGTGAAATGAGTCATTGGGTGGTGAAAGGATGAGCGACTTACTAGTCAGAGTAAGGTAGAGTACATAGTTGAACAATATATACACTCATAGTATTGTGTGAGAAAAGATGTTGCTATCAGGAACGACAGAGAAAGAAGTTGAAGCTAGTAGAAAATATTGAGATACAACTAAAATGCAGACTTCCTAGGATTGACCCTTATGAAGTAGACATGAAAGATATACAAATGAGAAGCAGACATTCTAAGATTAATGACAATGTCATGGAAGGATGATACGCATGGAAACTTTCATGAGTTAGAAAATGATATAAATAGTTGGAGATCGTTTGTATCCACACTACTAGGGTAACTTCTGGTATAGTGTGTCTTGCAGAGTAGACACTACCCGAGAAAGAATTTATATGAAGAATTTGGAAGTGAAATTCCTATCGACCTAGGAAAAAAAATATTAGGATATGCTAGATCGAGCTTATGCATAAAAGGATTCTAGAAGGTGAATTTAGGAAATCCAAGATATGTTTGATAGAAACACGGAATCCCTAGTTGAGTCTAAGAGAAATTGTTGTATGTACTTGTTTGAACACACTCAGGTGTGATATGTTGCTTTGTGAAAACTTTTGAATGGTGACTTGGAAAACTGCGAGACAATACTTGGGACGAGTATGACTAGGTGTGAATAGTAGTAGAGGCCTATACTACTGGAAGCACATGACTCACACTTGGATCAGGGAAAGTCACAAGGTTACCAAGAAGCTAGTAATCAATTTCGTTTTTGTTCAAGTATGTCATTACCTTCGTTTCGGTGATGACTAAGAAAATGATTTTCGTTCAGACCTTAGTGGTCATAAAGAATCGAGTCCGACTAATATAGATCTGCGAAGTGAATTGATTGGTTTAGAGAACCATGTTCTGTATAGTGACGAAACTTCAGTCGGGAAATTGAAGAAGGTGATGATCGAGGTAGTCGATAGAAGTATAACAACCTTAATTAAAGGATTAAGAAACCATTAACTAGAAATGCTACCTACTATGAAGATATTATATCACATTAAAATATGAAGGGAGATTTCTTCCGTGATAATATTAGACTAATAGAGACAAGAGTCTGTTTTGTTATGTGTCTTTTGCGTTATGAAATCAATGGTCATTAGAATATGACCATTCGACTTGTTGTTATAGAAAAAGTGAAGACCTTATCTTGGGTTAAGTCTATAAACCAAATTTAAGAAGGAGCAAGAGTCTGCAATGAGAAGAGAGTGCAAGTTTGAGCACCACCTTCAATAAGAAGTCCAAGAGTTTGTTTAATAAGTCAAAACGGAGCACCAAAAGCTATATGGAATTCCGGAAACTCCAATGGAGAAATACGTGCAAGTATACTTGTACGAAATTGTTGCAAGACATGGTGTGCCACTAAAGATTATTTCCGATCATGATACTCGCTTCACTTCTCATTTTTGGGCGAGTATACAATGTGAATTGGGATCTTGAGTTGCTCTCAGCACAACTTATCATCCCCAGACAGATGGTCAGACGGAGAGAACAATCCAAACAGTAGAAGATATGCTTCGTGCATGCGTCTTGGAGTTCGATGGTAACTGGGACAAGTACTTACCTATGGTCGAATTTTCATATAATAACAGTTACCACGTTTCAATCAAAATGCCACCATATGTAGCACTATATGGACGTAGATGCCATGCTCCATTATGTTGGCGTGATGTAGGACAGAAAATCCTTGGAGGCCCTGAATTGATTCAAGGTACCACTGAAAAGATTCAAATTGTACGAGAAAGAATGAAAGCGGCCCGGGATCGACAGAAGTCCTATGCAGAAAGAGAAGACGACCCATAGAATTCCAGTTGGGTGATTTCGTAATGCTGAAGGTATCTCCATGGAAAGGCATTATGTGATTTAAGAAGAAAGGAAAATTGAGTCCTAGATTTGTTGGATCTTTCAAAATCATCCAGAGAATTTGTAAGCAAGCATATCGTTTAGAATTGCCCGAAAATTTGGCAGGTATTCATGATGTGTTTCATGTGAGCTATCTGCGTAAACATTTGATGCATGTATGACAAAACGATTCCGTTATCCGAGGTGAAACTGGATAATAAATTAAGATATGTAGAAGAGCCCGAAGAAATTATAAACGAGAGAACGGTTGATCTACGTAATAAAGAAGTAGAGTTAGTGCTTATTAAGTGGAAACATCATCGAGGCCCAAACTATACTTGGGAAAATAAGAACGAGATAAGAGCGAAATATCCCCATTTGTTTAAATCGCTGTGATTTCGGGGACGAAATCCTCAAAAGGAGGAGGTATTTGTAACATAGACGTTTAGTTATCGTGTTTTGTTAATTTAAAAATGAATATTATTAAATATTATATGGTTTTGAGCATTGAGTTCTAACAAGATAGTTTTATGAGATATGAAGTAAAACTATGTTTAGAATCATTCGGGAAATATTGGAAGTCTTATGAAATTCCGATCAAAAGTCAACTATTGAAATTAACGAAAATTTAAAGTTGGAAATAAGTAAAAATAATGTTATTGAAAGTTGTAAATTATCTCGTTAGAAACATTTAGGCGAAAACCTCACCGAAATGCGAGTTATAACGAAGAAGTTATGACTTATTGAAGTTTCGCGACAGAACCGGCACGACGCCATATGACGTAAAAAGTGAGTTTTTAATAAACTACTTTTTAGCTTTAGTTATCTAAATTAAATTCGTATTATTCGTTAAAACGATAATTTTCATAAAAAGAACGTCCAAATCTGACTTCGTATGAGGAAGTTATGATTTTTCTAAGATTCGGCATAACAGTACACAACCCGAAACTTGAAATAAAGATCGAGTGATTTATAGCCGATAGAACTTAAACAAGAATCGAAGGCGTCGTCAATAGTAGTACAACGATAAAAAGATAGACGAAAACGGACTTCGGATGAAGAAGTTATGAATTTTTAACGGACTTTTTCTGTCCTGGCCTGTTAAAAATATAATATTAAAAATGAATTAAAAATTAGCCTACGGAATCTAAACGAAAGTTGTAGAGTATAATCTCACCTACGCGTGGATATAAAGAACGTCAAAAACGGAGCTCGTATGCGAAAGATACAAAATTTTGAAGTTTTGGGCACAAACTTCGAGGCTGGTCCGAAGGAGTACGCCCAGCGTACTCGTGTAAGTGCTCCGGAGTCCGTCACCCTCCCTACTCCTTCGCATGAGTGCCACGTGTCGTAGGATTGACGCGTCCGAGCTGACCCACTTCGTACGCCCAACGAAGAAGTCTGCGAGGCAGTACGCCCCGCGTACCAGAGATTTACGCCCAGCGTAATGCGAACCCTCGGGTACTATAAATAGAAAGCAAGGTTCTCTAAATTTTGTTTAGAATTTTGACTCTCTTTCACCCCCTAATCTCTCTAAAATTACCCTAACACCCCCCGAAGCCTAGGAATCATCCCCGACACCCGAAACAAGTCCCGACGCACCAAAGACCCGAGAAAATAATCTTTTCAAGTTGAAACTCTGCCCGCGCAAGGCCCGGTTTTCAACAAAATTCCCCGGTTTCGTGAAAGAAATTCGTTTTTAGAGACAAAGTGCTGCCCAAATCAGCATTTTATCATTCGGTTATTTCACGGTGAGTTCAATATAGGGACAATTGTATGTTATGTGTTATATGTGCAATATGCTTTTCCATGTTATTATGATAATGAACTATACCTTTGACCACGAAGTGAATGACTAAGCATCACTTGGGTATTGGTATGTAGCCTTTGGCCATGAAGTGAATGATTAAGCATCACTTTGGCATTGGCAGAATGCTAGGTAGGGCTAAAAGCCTGTATATTCTAGAAAAATGATAAATCAGAAATCGTTTATTTTCTATGCCACTTGGGCTGAAGTCTTATTGATATATATCATGTTGAAATTGTTGTATTTCATTGATTGTAAATCTTTGAATCAGATTATTGGTTGATATGTAAAACCTGTCATATGATACCCATCTGCCTTTGTTGTTCTCTGTCCCTCTTTGCTTCTGTCATATTGATATATATATATATATATATATATATATATATATATATATATATATATATATATATATGGCATAACGTTATATTGTAATTGTTATTGAACTCACTAAGCGTCACCCGCTTATCCCTCTCAGTGTTTAATTATTGCAGGTGATAACCATCCAATATAGTTATGTATTGTAAGAAGATGTAGAATAGATAATATTATAGCTTTTGTATTTTGTATATTAATTCCTGGGAAATTATGTAATATATAAAACTTTGTAAAAACCTCGTTAGTCGGTTTGTATCCGGTCTTTTGTAATAATACCACTAATGTAAATTATAAATATACATGTATCATGTTTTTGACTTTATGATAATTGTTAAGTATGAAAGGGGTCTTACAATTTTCCTCACTGTACTTGCGGGTCGAAGGCACCAAGGCCGACCCATTGGATTAGATATTCTGTTATGTGATAGTATGTTATCGTGCTATAGTGATCTGTTAGATCGGTATCCTGGTATATATGATGATGCTATGCTTATTGATATGTAAGATCTGTCTGATTGTCTGTTGACTGGTTATATGTATGTTTATCTGTTATGTATATGTCGACATGTTGTGTGTGGTTGGGTTGAGGCAGACCAGTGTAGACTGAAGACCAAGAGACCCAGGGCGTCCCGGATAGACTGTAGGCCTGAGAGGCGTACCAGTCAGGCCGAAGGCCCAGAGAATGGTCCAGATAGGCTGAAGGCTCGGTGAGACGTTCCAGTCATGCTGAAGGTTATGTGAGCGTTCCAGATAGTGTGTAGGTCGGTACGATGTTCCAGTCAGACTGAAGGCTCTGTGTGTATGCTGTTTGTTATTATGTTTATGTTGTGGTACTTTGGGGGGACTCACTAAGCGTTGGCTTACAATTTTCGGTTATGTTTCAGGTACTTTGGATGACCACAGGAAGGCGAAGGCATGACCGTACACATTCTCTTGTTTATGACTTATGATTTTGGGAGACTCTGATGTTTGGAAAATGTTTTGAAAACTATGATTTGTAAACATTTTATGAATTTTGGTTGATTTTAAAAGTTGAAATTTATTATGATTTTATGGATGTTACAATTTTAGTCCAGACCGAGAATGCAGAGCATCCAGAATGGACGCATAGCGTCCCCAACACCATGCGTTCATAACGGACGCATAGCATGATGGGTTTTGAGCATTCTAACACTTCCTAAGTGTACATGCAACCCTAATAACCTTGGATCTATGTTTGTCTAATTATCATGCAAAGTTGAATTCCAAGGTTATATTCCTATCTAGCATACATGGGGAACAAATTTTAACTTGCATGAAAGATAGAATAACTTACCTTGTTGTTGCTTATGATCCTTGAAACCTTGTGAGCCTAGCACCCCACGTGTGATGCCTCAAATGCTTCACACAACACCAAATGCTTTTGGAATGACTTTAGAGAGAATACACACTTCTAAAATCGGCCTAGCCCTCTAGTTTGTTATGTGTAGCCGATTTTGGTGGAGAATGGGTTTCTTATATAGTGTTGACACATCTAGGGTTACACCATGTAAACCCTAATGTGTGATGACTCTTCATTTCCATGACCCATGGGTTTGTAACTCCCATGGAGCATCCATGGAGCATCCTATGGGTGGAACCCAACTTGATAATCCATGGAGCCTCTTAGCCCACTATATAAGATATGGAAGATTTACATAATCTACCCATATATTTAATTAGTTATCTTTTGATCACTTAATTAATTCTAAATTAATTCTTGATCAAACTAATTAAATAATATTATTAATATATTAGAACTTATAATATATTAATAAACCATAAGTGTTATTTCTCTCATTTTAGTTTATCCAATTGCATGGTGCCATGCAACCCAAATGGACCATGCCGGGTCGAGTCAAGTACATACCAGAAATAGTTATGGACTTAGACACCTTATCCAACAGTCTCCCACTTGGATAAGTCTAATAACTATAACTGCAATACTTCAGGAACCGATCGACAATCGTAGCTCTTTCAAGGTCTCTCGGAACTGAGAAGATGATGATACGACATTTAAGATAAGTGATCATATAATCCTCTGTTCTAGATATCAGCCGGACAAATACATGGAACAATGTCTTACTTATTGTCCAGCAGTTTGTTTCCCGATTTCCGATTTGTTTGACAAAGAACTTAATTGAACACATCAACTTAGTTCTGACCGGGCCCGGTACATAGGTCAAAACAAAATCATCGAGGGGCCAAGATATCAGCTTCTAATCCAAGAAGGAACAGATAAACTTCGACTCATATGTTTGTTCTACCACTCATTGAATTATACACAAAAGCACGTTTTATAACATCGAGTTACCAATGCGTTAACGTACAATCAATGCATAACCAACTCATAAGTAACAAATCATATCTCTAGGTTTGAAGACTTATATGATATTACCGTCTCACGATCACTCGAGATAAATTCCATGAAGTGATTCCAGTGAGCGTGGGTTGAGTCCAATGCTCAGAACTTATGAGCACTCATGAGTGTTGTAGTCATGTCCAACAGCTTAGACCTCTGCAACCAATCATGACAGTCTTGATTCATACCTACTTCCGACATATGACCGACTCTGGAGGTTCGAATAATATGATATACCAAACATAATTATTCTGGAAGTCAAAACATGCAAAAGAAATATAGTAAACGATCGACAAGAGATAGCAACACTTTACTCATAAATAAAACACCTTTTATTCATCATCTAACGTCAATTACACTTTACAAATTTCAAGGTTATCTAACTACTAAATCTAATATCATCCTTCAGCCCTATGCTCCGAGCATGCTGGAGATGCTTAACCCGAGTCAGTCCCTTCGTGAGGGGATCTGCTGGATTCTCATCCGATGATACCCTCTTTGCCACGAGGAGTCCTTCTTCTATTCGATGTCTGATGAAATGGTATTTTCTGTTGATGTGTCTGGATCTCCCGTGATCCCTTGGTTCCTTGGCTAAGGCAACTGCAGTTTCACTATCACAGAAAATTTCCATTGGCTCTTTAATAGCTGGTACAACTCCAAGGTCTCCAATGAAGTTCTTCAGCCATATCGCCTCCTTTGCTGCCTCGCTAGCTGCTATATACTCTGATTCGCAAGTTGAATCAGCCACTGTCTCTTGCTTGGAACTCTTCCAAGAAATTGCTCCTCCATTTAAGGTAAAGACCCAGCCTGACTGAGAGCGGAAATTATCCCTATCAGTCTGAAAGCTAGCATCACTATACCCTACAACTCTCAAGTCTTCATTCCCACCGAGGGTAAGGACCCAGTCCTTAGTCCTCCGTAGGTACTTGAGGATATTCTTTACCGCAGTCCAATGTGCCTTGCCAGGGTTCCCCTGATACCTGCTAACCATGCTCAAAGCAAAGGCTACATCAGGTCGAGTACACGTCATAGCATACATGATCGATCCTACAGCCGAAGCATAAGGTATTCGAATCATTTCTGCTATCTCAGCCTCAGTACTAGGGCTTCGTGTCTTACTCAATCTGGCATTACTCTGGATGGGTAACTCTCCTTTCTTGGAGTCCTGCATGCCGAATATCTTCAACACCTTATCCAAGTAAGTACTCTGACTAAGTCCAATTAGTCTTTTACTCCGGTCTCTCAAGATCCTTATCCCTAGAATATAGGCAGCTTCTCCTAGGTCCTTCATAGAGAAACACTTCCCAAGCCAGGACTTAACTTCCTGCAGAGTTGGGATGTCATTTCCTATGAGTAGTATGTCATCCACATACAATACCAAAAAGCTAACTATACTCCCACTAGCCTTGACATATACACAAGATTCATCTTCACTCCTAGAAAAGCCAAATTCCTTGACTTTCTCATCAAAGCAAAGATTCCATCTGCGAGGTGCTTGCTTTAACCCATAAATGGATTTCTCAAGCTTACACACTCTATTAGGGTACTCTGTGTTGACAAAACCCTCTGGCTGACTCATGTAAACATCCTCAACCAACATTCCATTAAGGAAAGCGGTTTTGACATCCATTTGCCATATTTCATAGTCATGAAATGCGGCTATGGCTAACAGAACCCTAATATACTTAATCTTGGCCACTAGAGAAAAGGTCTCATCATAATCAACTCCCGGAGTTTGTGAGAAACCCTTTGCAACCAGTCGTGCCTTATAAGTGTGTACATTACCATCCATGTCGGTCTTCTTCTTGAAGATCCATTTGCACCCTACAGTCTTACGACCTGGTACATTCTCAACCAAGTTCCAAACTTGATTGTCATACATGGACTGTATCTCGCTGTCCATTGCCTCTTTCCACTTGGCTTACTCAGGGCCTGCCATGGCTTCCGCGTAACTGTTAGGTTCATCCAGACCTATCAGTGTCTCATCACTGATAAGTGTATCACCTTTCGCAGTAATATGGAATCCATAGTAATGCTCAGGTGCATTCCTAACCCTTGTGGAACGCCTCAGAGGTACAGACTTGTCAATTAGCTCAATAGAAGTTTCCTCCTCAAGTTGAGTGCTAGGGTTTGAAGTTCCTTCACCACTTGACTCTTGAATTTCTTTAAGGTCAACTTGCCTCCCACTGTCTCCTTGTCTTATGAACTCTCTCTCTCTCTCTCTCTCTCTCGAAAGAAAGCCCTCCTAGCTACAAAGACCACATTCTCACTAGGTCTGTAGAAGAGGTAACCAAAGGATTTCTGTGGGTAGCCGATGAAAATACACCTCTCACTTCGAGGTTCGAGCTTATCATGAGTCTCGTGTCTCACGAAAGCCTCGCAACCCCAAATCTTAATGTGGTATAGTTTGGGTACTTTACCAGTCCACATCTCATGAGGAGTTTTGGCAACTTTCTTTGTGGGAACTAGATTAAGGATATGGGCGGCAGTCTCTAAGGCATACCCCCAAAATGAGATTGGTAGCGAAGCTCGACTCATCGTGGAACGAACCATATCCAACAAGGTTCGATTACGCCTCTCAGCTACACCATTCAACTGCGGTGTCCTGGAAGGTGTCAATTGTGAGACAATCCCACATTCCCTAAGATAGTCGAGGAACTCTGAACTAAGATACTCACCACCTCGATCGGATCGAAGCATCTTAATGTTCCTGCCCAATTGATTCTCGACTTCCTGTTTAAACTCTTTAAACCTCTCAAAAGTCTCTGACTTATGCTTGATTAAGTAGACATATCCATATCTACTGTAATCATCAGTAAAAGTCAAATAATAACGATTAGCATCCCTTGTGGCATGTTTGAAGGGCCCACACACATCCGTGTGTATAAGATCCAACAAACCTTCACCCCTCTCATAAGAACCTGTGAAGGGTGACTTTGTCATTTTTCCAAGTAAGCTTGATTCGCAACTATCATCTGACTTTAGGTCAAATGACTCCAATACTCCATCCTTTTGGAGTTGGCCTATGCGTTTCTTGCTTATATGTCCAAGACGACAATGCCATAATGATGCTTTATCCAAGTTATTATCATTAACAGAATCAATACACAATACATTATTTCCTAAGTTATCAACCACAGATACAGTTTCATACACACCATCACAAGGTAATGCTTTAAAATAAAGAACATTATTAAAGAAAGCATTAATCGAACCAACTTCATTATCAAATGAAAAAGGTGAAACCTTGTTTATACAATGCATGAGAGGAAATAATATTTCTTGCCATTTCTGGCGAATAACAACATTTATTCAAATCTAAACTAAACCCACTACTTAGCGATAAAGTATAAACTCCAATCTTGGTGACAGGTAAAGCTTTCCTATTCCCCATGATTAAGTTTATTCTTCCATGCTCCACATTCTCACTTCTTCTTAGTCCCTGCAAATCAGAACATATATGAATACCACAACCGGTATCAAGGACCCAAGAGTTAGAATGGGGTGAGTTATTAGATAAGATAGTGTAAATACCTGCATGGTTGGGTTTAACTTTCCCATCCTTCACATCTTGCTGGTACTTTGGGCAGTTCCGCTTCCAATGTGACTTTTCATGGCAATAGAAGCATTCAGCCTCTTTAGGGTCAGAAGAAGGAGTGACAAAACCTTTCTTGGTTCCACTTGAAGAAGAGCCATCAAGGGTCCTAGCCTTGGTACCCTTCGAAGAGCTCTTCCTCTTCTTCCCTCTACCTTTCCCGATTGCCAAAACCGGGGCGGAGTTTGGAGTAGGAGTGTTAACAACCGACTTACCCTTAAGACCTGTTTCTACGGTCTTGAGGAGTCCCTGAAGTTTGCTGAGTGTGACCTCTTCCTTATTCATGTGATATGTCATGCGGAATTGATCATAGCACGATGGTAAGGAGTGCAAAATGATATCTATTGCAAGCTCCTCAGGGAAGTTCACATTAAGCTTTAGCAACCGATCCACATACCTTTGCATTTTCTGCATGTGGCTCGTGACGGATTCCCCGTCCTTCATCATGGTTGTTATGATAGAGCATATGATTTCATACCTCTCTTGTCGTGCACTTTGATGGTATCTTTCCATTAGATCTTGGTGCATTTCAAAAGGGTAGAAGTCCTCATAGGACTTTTGGAGTTCCGCTGTCATGGTGGCCAACATGATGCATGCCACTTTTGTAGCATCCCTTTCATGTGCCCGAAAGTCAGCGATCTCCTGGGGAGTTGCAGTGGTCTCATCAATCTCCTTAAGCTCCTTGTCAAGGACATATTCTTTGTCCTCGTAGCGGGTAATCATCCTGATGTTTCTGATCCATTCATTGAAGTTGGATCCATCAAAAGTGACTTTCCCACACAAGTTCATAAGGGTAAAGGAGCCATTAGGATTAGAGCCAGAAGCAGCATTGTTTGAAGACATCTGAAAGAAGAGAACAAGATTAGTTTAGATATTAAGAGAGTCCTTAATAAAACACCCAAATGTAATATTAAGGCTAGGATCCAATCACAATATATTATAACTTAGAAGAGGTATGCCGTAATCCAAGCTATAACATATTTGAAAGGTAGGTGAATGACGATTCACCAATTTCCACCATGAAAAACGAAATATAAATATTAGGTTTTTAACTGGTTCTTAGAAATTCCTAGATTCTTTTGAGATTCAATGAACTTTTCAAAGGCATGTTTCAATCTCGAGTGTGCCCTCCAAGTTTTGTGACTGGGATACCGAGGATCACAAAACGAGGTGTGAAGTAACCATGCAAATCACTTGGTACCCTCAAGGTTTATCACTCAATCGATGTGCCGGTAAACCACACACGCTCCACCGATGCTATGGTAAACCTTAAGTCACCCTTTACCTACCTTGTTAAGTCCAAGTTAGTGTGCCGGTTAACCACACACGCTCCACCAACGACTTAAACAAAGTGTAAAGTGTAATTTCATGGATTAGCACCTTATTCACATTTTCCTAAAGTAACTAAGATTGGGAATTTAATAAAAGCATTTAGTTACTTTATAATATTCATCATACTTTTAATGAGAATTTATAAGTCCTTGTCTTACCCGTTCGGCTAACGACCCTCCACCGATCAAGGAAGCGGTGGGTGAGAGTGGACACCCATTAAGTTGCCATTTTATAGGCAACAACCTTATACCCCCCTTATAGACCGGCTTCGTGAATGAGGCGTACTAGCGGTAAGACGACTTGACGTTATACATATATATATTAGTAACTTATAATATTATAAAGTATAAGGGTTGAATTTTACCTTTTAAAATTCTAAGGGTTGGAACTAAAGTTTTAATCAAGACTTTACATGTTCCAAAACTTGAGGGCAAGTTTTGTAAACTTCCAAAACTTTTCATTTCTTATAACTTATGAATTAATTGAGTAATAAAAATGAAGACTCTTCATTTTTATAACTCTTGTGTTCTTTTAATGGCTTTAATAAAAGTGAGACTTTTGGTTTTCCATAACTTGAGGACAAGTTATGGACTCCATTAAAACACATTATGATCATGAATTAAACTACCATGAAGGTTACAAACAATTCCTATGATCATCTAATCTTCATAAGTTCAAGAACATGAATATGAACACTTTCAAGAATAAAAAATTACACTTAAAAAAACTTGTAATTTTAATAATTGCCATTGTAAATGGATTAGCATAAACATTACACCATCTAAAACAAGCTTTAAAACATCAAAACAGTTTAGGGTAATGTTTCTAGTCCATTTCCAGCAACAAATGTGCAAACTTTCATATGAGCAGAAAACTGAAAAACGGTTTTTTTTCAAGCTGTTTGCACACAAAAAAAAAACAACAAACGAACCAGGCTCTGATACCACTGATGGGTTTTGAGCATTCTAACACTTCCTAAGTGTACATGCAACCCTAATAACCTTGGATCTATGTTTGTCTAATTATCATGCAAAGTTGAATTCCAAGGTTATATTCCTATCTAGCATACATGGGGAACAAATTTTAACTTGCATGAAAGATAGAATAACTTACCTTGTTGTTGCTTATGATCCTTGAAACCTTGTGAGCCTAGCACCCCAAGTGTGACGCCTCAAATGCTTCACACAACACCAAATGCTTTTGGAATGACTTTAGAGAGGATACACACTTCTAAAATCGGCCTAGCCCTCTTGTTTCTTATGTGTAGCCGATTTTGGTGGAGAATGGGTTTCTTATATAGTGTTGACACATCTAGGGTTACACCATGTAAACCCTAATGTGTGATGACTCTTCATTTCCACGACCCATGGGTTTGTAACTCCCATGGAGCATCCATGGAGCATCCTATGGGTGGAACCCAACTTGATAATCCATGGAGCCTCTTAGCCCACTATATAAGATATGGAAGATTTACATAATCAACCCATATATTTAATTAGTTATCTTTTGACCACTTAATTAATTCTAAATTAATTCTTGATCAAACTAATTAAATAATATTATTAATATATTAGAACTTATAATATATTAATAAACCATAAGTGTTATTTCTCTCATTTTAGTTTATCCAATTGCATGGTGCCATGCAACCCAAATGGACCATGCTGGGTCGGGTCAAGTACATACCAGAAATAGTTATGGACTTAGACACCTTATCCAACATAGCATTCAACTGTGTATGCATTTTTCTTCAAATGCTACAAGGGACCCATTTTGCCAACATTTCTCATAACATGGGTATAAAAGAAATACCTGGAAAACAAGGTGTCACAACTCTCCCCCACTTGAAATAGACTTTATCCTCGAAGTCCGTTGTTGTGAACTACTCAGGGTAATGCTATCGCATCTCCTCCTCGGGCTCCCAAGTCCATTCAGAACCCTTTCGATGCTACCACTAGACCTTGACCAAAGATACCACCTTATTGCGCAAGGTCTTCGTCTTCCTATCCAAGATCGCCACTGGTCTCTCAACATAATTCAAGCGATCATCAACCTAAATATCGTCCAAAGAAATAACCGCAGACTTATTGGCCACACACTTTTGAAGCTGAGAAACATGGAAAGTGTTGTGGATTTTGTTGAGTTCGTCAGGTAAATCCAGTCGATATGCAACATTGCCCAACTGGGCGGTTATCCTGAAGGGACCGATAAATCGGGGGCCCAACTTTCCCTGCTTCCGAAATCGGATGACACCTTTCCAAGGTGACACCTTCAGAAGCACCAAGTCCCCCTCCTGAAACTCGAGGTCTGAACGCCGCCGTTATGAACAACTCTTTTGCCGGCTTTGCGCGACTCGCAACATGCTGTGCACCTGCTGAATCAACTCAGTATTCTTGAGTACCACCTTAGTACTCCCCATGACCCGATGCCCGACCTCCCCCTAGCAAAAGAGGGTCCTGCACCTCCTCCCATATAACATGTCAAACGGTGGTCGGTCAATACTGGCATGATAACTGTTGTTGTAGGAGAACCCGACCAGTGGAAGGTAAGTATCCCAACTCCCCCCAAAATCTAACACATATGCCTGGAGAATATTTTCAAGCGTTTGAATCGTCCGCTCGCTCTGACCGTCGGCCTGGGGGTGGTATGTTGTACTAAAATGCAACTGAGTACACAACTCTTCATGAAACTTCCTCCAAAACTTGGAGGTGAAACGAACATCCCATTCCAAAATCACCAAAACTGGCACCCCGTGCCGAACCATCACCTCCCGAATGTAGATGTCATCTAACTTCTCAACAGATATACTCTGGGCAATCGATATGAAATGTGCACTCTTGGTCAATCTATCAACAATGACCCAAATAGAATCAACTCAATGTGTCGTCCTTGGCAGCTTTGTAATGAAATCTATGGTAATCTCTTCCTATTTCCACATGGGAATGGGTAATGGCTGCATCTTGCCATGGGGTCTCTGATGTTCAGCCTTGACTTTCCTGTAAGTCAAGCACCGCTCTAAAAACCACGTTATTTCCCTCTTCATACAGGGCCACCAATAACTCAGTTTCAGATCTCGATACATCTTCGTGGCCCTTGGATGAATCGAAAACTTTGACTTATGAGCCTCTTATAGAACTATCTGTCTCACCCCACCAGTAGTCGGAACCCATAATCTGCCACACTGAGTCAACAACCCCCAACTTTCTCTAACAAATAAAGGAATCTACCCCCTGATTCGCTCTGCCTTCCAATTCTCCTTTTTCAATCCCTCTACTTGAGCCTTCTTGATCATATCCAACAAGGGCGAAGTAATAACCATATTCAAGTAAATATCCCTGATAGGTGTACTCACTGCCTTACGACTCAAAGCATCGGCCACCACATTGGCCTTCCCAGGGTGGTATAGGATCTCACAATCCTAATCCTTTACTACATCCAACCATCTCCGTTGCCGCATATTCAAATTCGGCTGGTCCATCAGATACCTCAAACTCTTATGGTCAGTGTAGATAGTACACCTAACCCCATACATATAGTGTCTCCAAATCTTGAAGGAAAAAACCACACCCCAAATCCAAATCATGCATATGGTAGTTTGCCTCATGAGGCTTCAGCTGCCTCGAAGCGTAAGCAATCATGTGACAACTCGAACCTTTTTCCGTTAACGTTATCCTGATTCCGTTAAATAAAATTTGAATTTTTATTTAATTCCGTAAAATTATTATGGTTTGGAAAATCATTTAAGTTATATAATTTAATTTTATATAAGAGTTGGAACCAAAATCACGCGAAAACCCGAGTTTCTTCGAAAATCAGTAAAAATCGGCCTGACTGGTGTTCACGGCCGTGAACCCGATCACGGCCGTAAACCCGTTCTTGGTTGGTGGAACCCACCACCGACCATACACCCAGCCTATATATATGTGCTCCTACCCCTCATTTACACATTTCTGGCCGAAAACACACTTTCTCTCTCTAAAATCATCACCCGAAAAACCCAAGATTTCTCTTCATCTATCATTCCATCCACCTTAGAACACGTTTTGGAGCATCAAACATCCGTCTTTTCATCAAAACCAAGCATTGCTGTTCTTGAGTTCACGGCCGTACACCCTTCAAATCTTCAAATCTTCAAGGGCCGAAATCAGTTCACGACCGTGAACCCTTCAAACCTTCATATTTTCTTCAAGAACACCGATCACGGCTGTAAACCATTCAAGAGGATGTTCACGGCCGAGAACAGTTCACAACCGCAAACCTTCCCAAGTCGCTAACTTGGCTGAAAATCCGCTTTTTCCGATTCAATCGAGTCCCGGTAATATTCCTTAACTAAAAGCAAGTGTTTTTCCAACACTATAATTAATGGTTTCGCTAATATTATGCGTATATGTGTTAAATTATTATTAGGATTCCGTTAATTCCGCGTTCAACGATTCGAAGGTCCTCATTCAGTTTCACAGTCCGACACCTTCACGCAACAAACTGTGAGTTCATACCCCTACGCTTTTATTATTTTAACGTTTTCAGGGGGGAATACAAGCTAAATACAAATAGTTTTTATGAACTTCATACATAGAATTTCAAACAGGATTAAAAACTTATGCAATTGATACAACCAAAAGATTTACACATTTTATAAAATGTTTAAATATCTTATCCCTTTTGTAACATGCTGAGCATAAGGGAAGTTTTCAACTCACAACTATAATTGCATAGTTTTCAGAGAAATACATGAACCGAGTACTTAACACACATGCACACATGCAAACTATAATAGGTATAGTTTAGGATTTCAATACACAGTTTTACAATTTCAGAGCTTATACATTTACAAACATATAAACTATGACAGACTTAGTTTATGATATACATTACTATCTTTCGAATAACAAGAGTACATTACTAAATAATTATTTAAGTATAATTATTTTTACTCTACAAAACATACATTCAGATGCAAGTACGAGAGAACAATATTAAACAACACGTAAATTAGTTAATAAAGGATTGTGATATACTACTTCAATTTGTACCCCTTCGGGGTACTGAACTAAATCCTAGCATAGTATAACCAGAGTCTCCTGGAGGGAGAGCGTGAGATTTTTGAATAGATCTATTCGGGACTGACAATCTGTGACAACCCAAAAATATTTTTGCCTTTTAGCCTTGTTAAGGGTCATTCTATTGGGTTTTAAGCCTAGTACACTTGAGGAATGAGTGTTAGAATGTACCTGCTAGAGACACTGTGCAACATTCAAGACTTAGCACCACCAAAAAGGAGTTCACGGCCATAACACATGAGTTTACGGCCGTAAACTCAAGGCTGGCCGTAAACTCTCCCCATAAGTCTCCATTTCCTTCACTTTTCCTTCATTCTCACACTTTCAACTCAAGAACACTTCCATTCTCTCTCAAGTATCATCGAGATTTTCATTCCCGATCTTCTAAAAAGTAAGTGATTCTTTCCCTCTAGTTGTTGTTATCCTTCTTCTCATGAATCACCCTTTGATTTCATCCATGGAAATCAACTTTTTGCTAGATCTTCATATTTCATCAAGAACACCAAGAACACACACTTGTTCTTGGTGGCCGTGAACTCCATAAAGCCTCCCAAAGGTGATTATTCTTTCCCTACACTTGCTATCTAGTAGAGTCAGTAGCCTAAACACCTGGAGCAAACGAATGAGGATGATCTCCAGGAGTTTACGGCCATACAATCTCCCTTGGCCGTAAAACCCTTGGCCGTAAACACATAGGGCCGTAAACCCCTTGGTCGTAAACACATAGGGCCGTAAACCCTATGGCCGTAAACACATAGGGCCGTGAACACCTTGACCATGAACTCATCCCTTTGGTCGCAAACTCCCCTTGATGAATCACATGTGATTCTAACACTTGGTCCAAGTGTTTCCCAGTCCCTAGGGGTATTTCCTTTCATATAGTTGCTTATAAACACTATATTCATGCCAATATATGTCATTATATGTCATTTAGGACTTGTTGTGTCTCGGGACTTCATTCGTGGAACTTCTCATCCTTACGCGCATATTCGTTTGAATCACCCACATAAGGTGAGTTCATACCCCGTAATCAATCTTTTAAACTGTTTTAAATGCTTTTAAAGGGGGGGGGGGATACAAGTTTAACACAATGATAATTGTGTAATTGTTTGTTATAAACATCTTTCAAAAGGTTGCTTATGTCTTTTATAAGTGATCAAAACATTTCAAAAACTCTTTTAAAGTTATGTTACTTTATAGTTTAACCAAACTCCGTTTTTTTAAAGTACAAGCATAACTTAGTAGTAAAATGAGTCTTTTCAATAACAGTCCAAGTAAAATACTAGTAAACTATAAGGGGTATAGTTTAGAGGTTCAGTTCATACTAGATGCTAGAACATACTATAAAGAGAAACAGGGAGGTAGATACAATACACGATAACATAAAGAGAAACAAGGAGGTAGATACAATACTTCAAAGAGAACATACTAAGATACTATAACAGAACGAACATACTAAGATGATATAGCATAGAACAACTACAAGATCTAATTATACCAATGAATGACTAACTCATTGTTCTTAACAAAAGGTGATAGTTAAATTGGGTATACATGATCATATAACTTTAATGTGAATTACACGGCTAGCAATTGTTTGCTGCAGTCGCGTTTGGTTCCCAGAATCTCTTGACAGGGAGAGCGTATAGTATGGGTACTAGCCTTCACATTATGACCTTACTAAAACAAACATGTTTTAAGGTAATTAGTACTACATGATGTCAATTCAAAAGACAACTGTGTACTTATAATTTCCCATTACTTTCATTTTGTGACAGTTCCACTTGAAAGTTAATGCAAACTATTTTCGAGTCAAGATAGTTATAAACTAGGGAAAACTTACATTTTACAAACAACACACAGAACAGTCGAGTCTAGTACATTCAGTAGAAAGGGATCTATAATGCTAACTTTATGATTCCTTAGTGTATGCATTCAGGGATATATATTAATCGGGTCCGACAGGTAGTAGGATGTGTGTTTTCCACTTCATTTCCTGTTCCTTGTTTGTTTGTGGGCTTAGAGCAGATACACCCAGCCTACTATCTATCCGAGCTTAGCTATATATATGTTCCGTATACACCATAATCATAAGGGGTACCATGTATGGGTCAGGTCATAGGAAACTAATTCAATGCACCGTTTTCTAGTACAAAACATACTTTTCAAATAAAGAACTTTTGGTATACAAAACTAGAAACTTAACCAGTAAAGGGTTTAATCCATTTTATTAAACCAGTAAAACTTAAAGGGCCTTAGGTGGTTAATTCTATAATACCTTAGTTTATACACCAGGGTTATATATAATTAATATCCGATAGGTAGTTGGATGTGTGCCTTCCGCCTCATTCCCTGTTCCTTGTTTGGTTGTGGGTTTAGGGCAGATTCACACAATTAACTATCTGTTCGATATTAGATTATATATAACTAGTATAAACTAAGTGATTATAGAAGGAACTACTGTGGTTATCATTTTATTATAAGAAATAAGGGTTTTCTTAAAGGATCTTTTCATAAAATATAAAGGAACTATTACAGTTAACTCCGTGAGTACCGAGTGAATACGCAGGGGTTATATACAACGATGATCTAACAAACAATATGATGTGTGTCTTCCGCCTCATTTCCTGTTCCTTATTTGGTTGTGGGCTTAGGGCAGATACACACAACCGATTGTTTGTTTACTATGGGTTTTATATAACTTGTATCCATTTAATACTCATAGAAAGGACTGTAGAGTCATTTTTACTTATCTTTCATCAAAGCAGGAAATATAGGATTTTCTGGAGGAACACGCAAACTTTTCTAAACAAGAACTTACTACAACTTACTACAACTTACTACAACTTTCTACAAACTTTCTTACTACTTACTACATCATTAAAATCTTATGAACTCACCAGCTTAAATGCTGATCTACGCTTTCAAAATAACTTGTATTCTCAGGAGACCAGTAGACAGGTTCGCGCACTGGGATTCAGAAGATGGAGCAGTATAGCTTCATGACTTTTTGTTATTTGCTATGTATTCTATATTATGTGAATCACATACTTTGTAAACACTTTCTTTCTAATGAAATGGTTGTTTATTACTTTGCTTACTATGATGCATGTCTTGTGATACTAAACATGACGTCCTCCGCCCCCGAACGTTTCCACCGTTCCGGTTTTGGGGTGTGACACAATCCCACACCTGAACTGCTAGCTACAGTTAGGCAGGCATACCTGAGGTGACAAATTTCATAATATCCGACACTTGAAGAAAGTCGTAAAGGTCACTAGGTTATATCAAGCATGATTATACGAACTCACAATAATATAAACTATACATTTGTTTATGGGATTCTTTTCTTCAATTAGTTTTATTTTCATTAATAGAACTATCATACATTACAACTGGAGGATTCCAGGAAATTTGAACACATAGTTTTACTTTAAGTAATGAAACTACTATACATATTGGTGGTAGCCAGGGTTTTTCATACAAAACATTCTATACAGATGTTTTCATACAAAACTCACCATACAATACATCTGGTAGTAACCAAGCATGTAAACTAACATTTTTCATATACTACAACAGGATACAGTAACAAACATTCATAGTTAATTCTATAATTCCTTAGTTTATGCATCTGGGTTATGTATGAAGAATATTCGATAGACTGTGGAATGTGTGGTTTCCGCCTCATTTCGCGTTCCTTGTTTGGTTGTGGGCTTAGGGCAGATCCACATAATCAACTGTCTGTTCGATATTGGTTTATACATAACTAGTATGAACTAAGTAGTCATAGAAGGAACTAGTATTATTACGCTTTCATTAAAGAAAATATTGGATTTTCTTGGAAACATACAAACAATTTCATAGATTCATCAACAGGTTTTCATTACAAAAACATTTCTTATGAACTCACCAGCTTTAATGATGATACTCTTTTCAAAACCGCTTGTATTCTCATAAAATCAGTAGACAGGTACTCCCGCATGCTTTTGAAGAAGACGGAGCGTATAGAGTCACATCTTTATATTTTGCTACTTTTGATGTATATAAATATGAATCAAACAGAGGTAAATATTTTACTTACTTAATGTAATGGTTGTGCTTACTTTGATTACTATGATGCAATTGTTGTGATACTATACATGACGTCCTCCACCCCCGAATGTTTCCGCCATTTTGGTTTGGGGGTGTGACAAATCACATGACCCCTATGCATGATAACTGCTCCTAATCTCGAAATAGAGGCGTCACAATAAACCAAAAAATCATCCATACCCTCGGGAAGAACAAGAATCAGGGCCTTGCACAATCTCTTCCTCAACGTCTCAAAAGCTAACTGCTGATCAGACCCCCACCGAAAAGTAACATTCTTCTTTGTCAAACGGGTCAAAGGCACTGCAATCTTGGAGAAGTCCTAGATAAATCTCTGATAATATCCTGCGAGACCTAAGAAGCTCTGAATCTCAGACGGAGTCCTCGAAACCTCCCATAACATCACGACCTTGATCTTGGCCGGGTCAACCAATATACCCTTCAGGTTGACGATGTGCTCCAAGAACTACACCTCACGCAACCAGAACTCACATTTAGAGAATTTGACATATAGTCTATCCTTCCTCAGGGTCTCCAACACCTCTTGCAAGTTCTCCTCGTGTTGCTCCTTGGTTTTGGAGTAGACCAGAATATCATTTATGAATATTATCACTAACCAATCCAGCATCGGCCTGCAAAACCTGGTTCATGAGATCCATGAACACCGACGGTTCATTGGTGAGCCTGAATGGCATCACCACAAACTCATAAAGACCATAACGAGTCCTAAAAGTTGTCTTCTGCACATCATCATCCCTGACCCTAATCTGATTGTACCCTGATCGCAAATCAATCTTGGAAAACCAAGATGCACCCTGAAGCTGGTCAAATAAGTCGTCGATCCTCGAGAGTGGGTAACAGTTCTTCACTGTTAGCTTATTCAACTCCCGATAGTCAATGCACATCCTGTGTGAACCATCCTTCTTCTTCACAAACATGATCGATTCTCCCTAAGGTGAGCTACTCGGCCGAATAAATCCCTTGTCTAGCAGCTCTTGAAGCTGCGTAGACAACTCCTGCATCTCTGGTGGTGCCAAGCGATACAGTGCATTGGCTATTGGAGCCGCACCAAGAACCAGATCAATTCAAAACTCGACTTGCCTCTCGGGAGGCGCTCCTGGTAACTCCTCTAGAAACACATCGGGGAAATCCCGAACAATGGGAACCTCTGTGACAACCGACAAATTCAAGTCAAAGTCGACAAGTCAAAGTCAAAGTCCACAAGTCAAAGTCAACAAGTCAAACCGGTCAAACTTAACTAGTACTTGTATGTTAAAACTTATTCTATGTATAAAAATGTGCATTTGTATGTCAAGAATTCAAGTGTCTCGGAGAATCTATGTGTTTATCAATGTAAAACCCTAAAAAGGGAGTTAAACGCATCGAAACACGACTATGGATCCTTTTGGGGACTTAAAACAATCATAAACGAAGCATAACGAGGTTCACGAACCTTGCATTGCAAGATTATACGATAATAATGGCTAAAATTAAATCTCTCCCAAATCTCTCTCAAAATCTCTCTCAAAATCTCTCTCAACTTTTTATAGTCATCCGGGTCATCCCGACCCTTAACTTGGCCAAAAACCGCTTGAATCGGAGAGTTATATCGAAAAACAGCTAAATAGGGCCGAAACCCTCTTAGGAACCGAACCCTCTTAGAGGCGAACCTCTTAGAGCCGAACCCTGCTAAGATCGAAGCCTCCTTATTTGGACCAAACTGCATAGAGCCGAAGGTCCTTTTAGGACCGAACCAAGCCTCTCGGACCGAACCTCCCATGAACCGAAATAAGCCGAACCCTTGGTCCATTTCGGTCCCTCCTTACCTTCGGTTCCTTCTCCTACCTTCGGTTCCTTCTCCTACCTTTGGTCCCTAGCTTTAAGAACCGAACCTACCTTCGGTCCTCAACACCCCAAGAGCCGAACCTCGCAGGTTCGCTCCTTATGCCCGGTTTTCGACTACTTTCGCTTCTTAGGCCCCATTTTGACGTTTTTGACGGGGATTTTTCACCAAATTCATATTTTTATCATTATAAACTCCCTAAACTTATATTTTATTCATTTCCCAAGGATTTATTAATTATAAATCATTATTTTACATTAAGGAGAGTATTCTACATCACAAGTGGGTCAAGTGTGCCTACTTGCCTCCATGTGTCACCTCCTCATTTGCCCAATCTTATCCACATCACACAAACCAAGGTAAACATCATTTCAACTTGCAAATTGCTCCAGCAACCTTCACTATATAAAGAAACCCCTGGAGTAACTTCTTGAATTCCTTGATCATTTCCTTCACTTACACACTTCTCTTACCCTTCAAGAAAGCTTCTTTTCTCTCTACTTCCCACAACTTTGTGAAAGTGTTCTTGAGTTACTACTTCACTTTTTGGTAAGTATTTCATCTAAACTCAAGTGTTATTCCATATTTTCCTAACACTCTTGGATCATCTACCCACATCTTAACACCAAAAATCGTTCTTAGGATCATCCAAGCTTTCACATGTTCATCAAGTGTTCTTGACTTGATACTCCTCGTCTTCGACCTTCCATTCTTCAAGAAATCACTCAAGGTGAGTTCATACCCCTACATTTTCCAGTTTTCTTTAGTTTTCAGGGGGGAATACAAGTTAAAACATCAAAACATATTTAAAACTTAACTTGACAGCTTACAACAGAAAAGTTGTGACCTGTTCACGAACTGTTTTACCCAACTTAAACTTAATATTTTTCAAAACTGTTTAATATGAAAATAGTTCAGGTTTATACCTTTAAAATGACTACTTGCACATCCCCATACGATTTTTCTACAATTTATGGTGATTTTTACAAAACTGCCTATCACTGCAGCAACAAAGTCGGACCAGGTTGTGAAGATGAACATTTTCACACTGGTTTGAGACCACCAAAAATTATACGAAAATTTATGAATACAATAGACTCTTTTTCTACGGATTCAGTTTTCGACTTACGATGATTTTTCTATAAATATTCTAAAACAGTGACAATTAAGGGTAAAACTGTCAAACACAAGTTTAAGAGTTATTCACACCTTGTAACATGCTGAGCAAGGTGTGTAAGATTTACACTTAGTAGTTTCAATGTCATTTTCGTTGAAATACAAAGTCATGCATATCAAGGTTTCATTAAATCATAACACACAACTGATAAACTATAATAGGTATAGTTCGAACACCTCATTTAACAAAGAAATGGTAATACAATCGATTTACAAAATGGGTATTTCATTACAAACTACGTGAACTTGTTAATGAATAAATTTGTGAGACATTCACCTTCAGGGTACTCTTAAGTACAACAGAAAAGTCCTGTAGTTATAACCAAAATCTCTTGTAAGGAGAGCGTGATAGTTGTGTATAGATCTATATTGGGTCTGACAAACCCGCACCTAAGCTTCTTGCAACAGCTAGACCGGCAGGTCTGGGGTGACAAGTATCATAACATTCCGACGCCTGAGGAACGTCGAGTATGAGGTCTTCGAGTTTTAGCATGGTTATAACATCTCACATGGGGAATTAACAAAACACACAGTTCACGGGGATTTTAGGAGTTTTATTTAAATATAAAACCACACACACAAGTATGACGATTTACTTACATATACTAAGTCTTGGTTCAGTTAAGACTACAACAAACCTTTAGAAAATATTGGATTTTCTGGAAACAAACTTGTAACAAACTTAAAGGAACAACATTCATTTTTCATTCATAAATTGCTTATGAACTCACCAGCTTTATGCTGATACTCTTTCAAAAACAACTTGTATTCTCAGGTATTCAGTAATACAGGTAACCACAAGATTTTTGAAGGCAAGACGCTAAGGCACAAATTTCTTTTGAACTATTTTGACATCATATGTAATTTATTTGGAAACATGTATTTTTTTTGCAACGATGTAACCTTTTAAATTATATTTATGATGGTTGTGTTTACTTTCTTCACTATGGTTATGATACTGAGCATGACGTCCTCCGCCCCCGAACGTTTCCGCCGTTCCGGTTTGGGGGTGTGACAGATTGGTATCAGAGCTTTGTTTATAGTGAACTAAGTATATCGAACCACGTAAGATATACAAACTATAATTACAACGGGACAAAATTCTCTGACGTAGCTTTTCAAAAATACTTTAAAATAAAAATTAATATTTTTATAAAAGTATTCATATAACCGCACTCATTAATTCGGTATCATAATGGCAATAACATAAAAGTATCAAGACAAGTTGGACACCATGATTCAGCTTCGGGGTATGTAGTCAGATCTTAGATGAATATAGCCTGATCAACTATATTTAGCCAAGGTAGGACCAATGTCTGCCGAAGAAGGATCATGATGAGCAACAAGTCTTCAACTTACCAAAACCTTCGAGAATCAAACATAAAAATACTATAGGAGTGTTTTAACACAAGAACCGTAATAACCACATTATAAATTGCGATAACTAACTTCTTATTCCCAAAATTTCTCGCGATATCCTTCTTATCCCTATTCTCGTACAGGCGCAATGGCAGGATTTCACTTACCAGGTGATCCCTACTTCCCCAACCAAGGGAATGCCGGCTGGATTGTGGAAGACCCAGAGGAAGAATCCGAAGAAGAACCCATGGAGGATGAGGAACCCATGGAAGAGGAAGAATCCGTAGACGGCGAAGAGGAAGAAGACTCAGATAGAACCGACTCCGAACCCGAAGTTTACAATCCACACCCTGCCCCTATCCCTCCGCAACACTTCCAAGGCCCGACGCCCCAATGGGACGAAACTATACATCGATGGAGCCGAGAGCAAGGTCAACGACCTCCCTATGGCATAGAACGAAGTTTCTACGATCTCATCAGAGGAGGGTCAGCCAACCGAGCCCTTCCTGTCATGGTTCACTGTGTCACACGCCACGAAGAGAAAACAAGAGTTAACACCAGCCACCTCATGGAAATTGGAGCAACCAGCCAAGTCAACTCCATTTGCATTCTCCGGTTAGATGATGACCACGATCGAACTCGAGACCGCACCGAGGTTCTTCGACGGGAAATGGCCGCGACCTGAGCCGAAGTACAAGAACTCCGAGAGTACCGATCCGCTTTAGAAGGACGTCTGGCAGAAGCAGAACGCCAAGCGGCAGAATCCAGAGCCGAAATGAAGAACTTCGTGTCCTCATTTCGTGATCCTCAGAGCTTCAACCGCCGCAAGTAGTGTGTGCACTGCTCGCTTCAGTTTAATCTAGTTTTGCGGATAAATATTACTATTATTTTCTAGTATTTTATGTCCGAACTCGCGATTTAAGTGTTTTCCGGGATCAGTTAGGCGGTCAAAATTTTCCCATACATTGATGTAGCATAGACCCCTTGTCGGGTCAAATTTTCCCCAATAATGTATACTAAGTTATATAAATGAAATTGACGCGCTATTTGTTTTATTGGGAACATTACATCAGATTCATAACAAGGATTATTCTCAGATTAAAATTTACTGGTGGCCAATTCATGATTGTTTGATGTATAAATTAAAGTTATATATAATTAAGACCATGTCGACCTAGAAATGGTGGTTCTGCCTTGGATCCTGTTCCTTGTTTGGTTGTGGGCCCAGGGCAGACCCATTAGATTCAAAAGTTTATTTAATCTTAATTATATATGAATATTGTACATCAAACGATTGTTGGATGGGCCCGGTATGGATACTATCACAGACATTTCATGTGAATCAAAACTATCAGCATTCATAAAGTCTATATTTCATTATCTATAGACCTCTAGTATGAATGGATTCATGCAATATCTTTACAAGTCGGAATCATGATGCATATAAAGAACTAATAATGTGTAGTTTTTAACTCTCGACTTGTGAGTGTTATCAAAGACTTATTGTCTTTTCATTCTTGAAATGGCAGAAGATGCCACCTCATAGAAATCCTAGACGCGGCGACGCCGTAGGAGCTGCAGCACCACCACCTCCACCACCCCCTCAGTTCGACCCAATAATGTTCCAGACGGACGTAACAGCCGCAGTAGCAGCCGCAATCTCCCAAATTAGGACCAATAATGCGGGTGGTGCGGGTAATGGTGCCATAAATTCAAACCACGGGGACAGCCAGGGACACTCGAGAGAGTGTACCTACAAAGACTTTACAAATGCCAAACCCAAAACCTTCAATGGAAGCGGGGGTGTCATAGCATTGCTGCAATGGTTCGAGAAAAACGAATCCATTTTCGAAATATACGCATGCCCTAAAGCAAACAAGGTCAAATTTGCAGCATGCACCTTCTCTGAAAGGGCCCTCACCTGGTGGAATGGCCATGTCAAAGCATTGGCACTTCCGGTGGCTAATTCGATAACCTGGGAAGACCTGAAAACCATGTTGATGAAGGAGTACTGCCCAAGGGGCGAGATATAGAAGCTGGAAGAGGAACTTTGGGGTCTCAAAATGACGGGCTCTAACATCTTGTCATATACCTCAAGGTTTAGCGATCTAGCCATGCTGTGTCCCGGGAGGGTTCCGTCGGAAAGCAAAAAGGTGGAAAGATACATATGGGGACTATCTCCCCAACTTCAAGGAAACATATTGGCCTCAAAGCCAACTACCTTTGACAGCGCCAAGGAACTGGCACAACAACTCATCGATCATAAAGCCAGCCATGGCACCGTGGAAACCACTACCGAACAAGAAAAAGAGGGGGAGCAACAAAAGAAAGTTATGGAACAAGAAGAAGGGTCAACCTGCTCAAGACCCTGCCAAAAAGCAACAAGTGGTTGCGGTGCACGCTGTTACAACCACTGCCAACCCAACTCCGATAAGGCAATACGCCGGGAACCTACCCAAGTGCAACAAGTGCAGCTTTCACCACAACGACGCTTGCCGTGAAATGCATTCCACCAACTGTAACAAAAAGGGGCACACCGCCCGATTTTGTAAAGCTCCAGTCCAACAGAACGCACAAGCTGCCAATGCCGGAGCCAGTCGAACCTGCTATGGATGTGGAGAAGCAGGACACTTCAAGCGTAACTGCCCGAAGGCAAGAAACCCCAACGCTGGTGAAGTGGGCAGAGTGTTGGCGATAAGTCATGAGGAAGCAGTTGCAGATCCAACTGTGGTCACCGGTACGTTTCTCCTCAACAATACATACGCATGCATTCTTTTCGATAGTGGCGCAGAGAAAAGCTTCGTCAGCCATCAATTTAAACGCTTGCTTAAACAAACACCACAAACACTAAAAGACACATTCACCGTAGAAATAGCTAACGGAAAAACAGAGAACACTAACGACATTTACACCGGGTGTACCCTCACCTTAAACAATCACTCTTTCCAAATCGATCTTATGCCGGTCACCATAAAAAGTTTTGATGTCATCATTGGCATTTATTGGTTGTGCCTTCACCATGCTGAAATCCTATGTCACGAAAAGGCCATTCGCCTTAATCTGCTAAATGGCGAAACTCTCGTCGTTTATGGCGACAAACCTAGCTCAAACTTTCAGATCATCTCTTGTGTCAAGGCTCAAAAGTATCTCCGCAAGGAGTACCACTCCTTCCTAGCCCACGTCGTAGACAAGAAACAAGAAGCGAAAAACATAAAAGACATTCCGGAGGTCTGTAATTTCCCCGACGTATTCCCGGAAGACCTTCCTGGAGTGCCCCCTGCTAGACAAGTAGAATTCCGAATCGACCTAATCCCTGGAGCTACCCCCGTAGCCAAATCGCCATACCGTCTAGCTCCAGCCGAGATGTAGGAATTGTCCAGTCAATTGAACGAACTGCTAAGCAAAGGTTTCATTAGACCAAGCTTCTCACCTTGGGGAGCACCGGTCTTGTTTGTTAAGAAAAAAGATGGATCGTTCCGTATGTGCATCGACTACCGTGAATTAAACAAACTCACCATTAAAAACCGATACCCTTTGCCTCGAATCGACGACCTCTTCGACCAGCTGCAAGGAGCAAGTTTCTTTTCAAATATTGACCTTAGATCAGGGTACCATCAACTACGAGTTCAAGAGGAGGATATTCCCAAGACTGCCTTCAGAACGCGCTATGGTCACTACAAGTTTGTAGTGATGCCAAATGGCTTAACAAATGCACCCGCAACGTTTATGGACCTGATGAATCGGGTTTGTCGACCTTACTTAGACAAGTTTGTGATTGTTTTCATCGATGATATACTAGTCTACTCCCGGAGTAAGGAAGAACACAGCCAGCATTTACGTCAAGTCCTAGAGACACTGAGGGCGGAGAAATTGTACGCAAAATTCTCGAAGTGCGAATTTTGGATTCGAGAAGTGAATTTCCTCGGACATGTAGTCAGCAAGGAAGGAATACATGTGGACCCTTCAAAGATCAAGGCAATCGAAAGCTGGGCAGCACCAAGAACACCCACAGACATCCGACAATTTTTAGGACTCGCCGATTACTACCGAAGATTCATTCAAAACTTCTCCAAGATCATGAAACCACTCACCACCTTGACTCAAAAAGGAGTGACTTTCGTCTGGGGGGATAAGCAAGAGGCTGTGTTCCAAACGCTGAAACGAACTCTGTGCAGTGCTCCGATCTTGTCCTTACCGGATGGAACAGAGGACTTTGTGGTTTATTGCGATGCATCAAACCAAGGTCTAGGATGTGTGTTAATGCAACGAGGAAGAGTCATTGCCTACGCCTCAAGACAACTGAAGATACACGAGGTAAACTACACGACGCACAATCTCGAATTGGGAGCAATAGTTTTCGCCCTAAAAGTCTGGAGACATTACTTCTATGGCACCAAGTGCACTATCTTCACCGATCACAAAAGCCTTCATCATATCCTCAATCAAAAAGAACTCAACATGAAGCAAAGATGATGGGTGGAATTGCTAAATGATTACGAATGCGTGATTCGTTATCACCCGGGAAAAGCTAACGTGGTTGCAGACGCCTTGAGCAGAAAGGAATACTCGGGCTGCCGAGTAAAAGCGTTAACCATGACCATCCATTCACACCTGTCCGCACAGATCAAAGAGGCACAGGAAGAATCCTTAAAACCAGAGAACGTGGCAGGAGAAGCGTTGAGAGGAATGGACAAAAATCTTGAAGTCAGGGATGACGGAGTTCGTTGTCTCATGAACCGGATCTGGACACCAAAATTTGGTGGATTCAGGGACGTTGTTATGAACGAAGCTCATAAAACTCGTTACTCAGTGCATCCCTGGCTCAGACAAGATGTATTTAGACCTCAAGAAGCTGTATTGGTGGCCAAAAATGAAAGCCGAAATAGATACCTTTGTAGGCAAGTGCCTGACTTGCACCAAGGTTAAGGTGGAGAATCAGAAGCCCTCGGGACTACTTCAGCATCCAGAGATACCCGAGTGGAAGTGGGAGCGGATTACAATGGATTTCATTACCAAGTTACCCAAGACAACAGGTGGACTTGACACCATTTGGGTAATCGTCGACAGATTAACCAAATCCGCACACTTCCTACCGATAAAGGAGTCAGACAAAATGGAGAAACTGACAAGGCTCTACATTAAAGAAGTAGTGCGACTTCACGGAGTACCGATATCCATTATCTCCGATAGAGATAGTCGGTTCACGTCACGATTCTAGCAGTCACAGCAGAAAGCTATGGGAACTAGGCTGGACATGAGTACATCCTACCACCCACAGACCGACAGGTAGAGTGAAAGGACCATTCAAACGTTAGAGGACATGCTAAGAGCTTGTGTGATAGACTTTGGTAAGGCTTGGGATGTTCATTTACCCCTTATCGAATTCTCATACAATAATAGTTATCACACTAGCATCAAAGTTTCTCCGTTCGAAGCCCTCTATGGCCGTAAGTACAGATCACCCCTGTGCTGGGCTGAGGTGGGCGATACGCAACTAGCAAGAGGGAAAGTTCCTAACAGCACACTCACAGACCCGGAGATCATCAGGGAAACAACAGAAAAGATCGTCCAAATTCGAGAACGAATGAAGGCTTCGCAAGACAGACAAAAGAGCTACGCGGATAAGAGACGAAAGCCCTTGGAGTTCCAAGTTGGGGATCGAGTACTACTAAGGGTATCACCTTGGAAGGGATTAATACGTTTTGGAAAACGTGGGAAATTAAATCCAAGGTATATCGGACCATTCGAAATCCTCGCCAGGATTGGCCCGGTGGCATACAAGCTATGATTACCACAGGAACTCAATCACGTTCATCCTACCTTTCATGTGTCAAACTTAAAGAAATGTTTGTCGGATGAGGCCCTTGTCATTCCTTTGGAAGAAATTGAGATCAATGAGAACCTCCACTTCGTAGAGGAACCTGTTGAAATCATGGATCGAGAGGTCAAATCGACGAAACAAAGCCGCATTCCCAACCCTTGAAGTCCCACTCAAAATGCAAATTTCGGGACGAAATTCCTTCTAACGGGGGGATAATGTGACAACCGACAAATTCAAGTCAAAGTCGACAAGTCAAAGTCAAAGTTAACAAGTCAAAGTCAACAAGTCAAACCGATCAAACTTAACTAGTACTTGTATGTTAAAACTTATTCTATGTATAAAAATATGCATTTGTATGTCAAGATTTCAAGTGTCTCGGAGAATCTATGTGTTTATCAATGTAAAACCCTAAAAAGGGAGTTAAACGCATCGAAACACGACTATGGACCCTTTTGGGGACTTAAAACAATCATAAACGAAGCATAACGGGGTTCACGAACCTTGCATTGCAAGATTATACGATAATAATGGCTAAAATTAAATCTCTCCCAAATCTCTCTCAACTTTTTATAGTCATCCGGGTCATCCCGACCCTTAACTTGGCCAAAAACCACTTGAATCGGGGAGTTATATCGAAAAACAGCTAAATAGGGCCGAAACCCTCTTAGGAACCGAACCCTCTTAGAGGCGAACCTCTTAGAGCCGAACCCTGCTAAGACCGAAGCCTCCTTATTTGGACCGAACTGCATAGAGCCGAAGGTCCTTTCAGGACCGAACCAAGCCTCTCGGACCGAACCTCCCATGAACCGAAATAAGCCGAACCCTCGGTCCATTTCGGTACCTCCTCACCTTCGGATCCTTCTCCCACCTTCGGTTCCTTCTCCTACCTTCGGTCCCTAGCTTTAAGAACCGAACCTACCTTCGGTCCTCAACACCCCAAGAGTCGAACCTCGCATGTTCGCTCCTTATGCCCGATTTTCGACTACTTTCGCTTCTTAGGCCCCATTTTGACGTTTCTGACGGGGATTTTGTTGGATTAGTGTCTAAGTCCATAACTATTTTGGTATGTACTTGACCCGATGGTGCATGGTCCTTTTGGGTTGCCTTCACCAAAGCAACTTGATATGATGAATTATGGAGAGAGAGGATTAATTATGATTTATTAATATATTATATGAATAATATATTAAAGGAGAAATCATATTGTTTAACTAATATTAGTCAATAATTAATTAAGAATTAATTTTGTGGCTAAAAGAGATTAAGTAAACTTAAGGGACTAGAACTGTCAATTATGTGACAATTGAATATTGGGCTATTGGACTCCTTATTAGAGGAGTGGACGAATTCTATGGGGAAACCCATTAGAAATCGTCCAAGGCCTCTAAAGGACGAGTCCATGGGTTGCTTAGGGCCTAAGCAGTCAAATTAGGGTTTCCTTGTTAGATAAACCTAATAGCCTCACTATTTAAGCACCCCTAGGGCACCAAAAACGTGGACAACTGATTCCTTTGGGTTTCTAGATGTTTTTGAGTGCCTCTCCTCTTCTCCTTCCTCATCCTCTTGCTCTTGGTGTTTGTGAGCCATTAGAGGAGTGACATTTGTGACTCTAAGTTTTTCAGAAGCCAATTACAACAAGGAATAGATTGTTATTGCTACATAACAATCAAAGGTAAGATCTAAACCCTATTCTTATGTTTATATTGATTATCACATGCTAGATCTAGGGTTTATGGCTTTGGATGATTATTGCATGTTCATTAGACAAACTAGATCCAAAGCATTAGGGTTTGCATGTACACCATAGGAATGTTGTAGTGCTCATAACCCATCAGTGGTATCAGAGCCTAGGTTGTTTGTATGATGAATTGATGCTTAATTGTTCATTGCTTGCTTGAAAAATCGAATTTTTGGGTTCTGACTGGCAGACTCGCCGAGTCCATTCATGGACTCGACGAGTAGGACCTACTCGACGAGTTCCATTGTGGACTCGACGAGTCCAAGGGTCTGTCAGCTTAATTTCGCGATTTTATTGCCTTTTTGGCTTGGGATAATTACCATAAACGTTTTTAATTAGTAAAATCCGATTTTTATTGTTTTTGGGTGAATATCCTTACCAAAATAGTAGATAATTGCCAATTAATCAAATATTTGTTGCCTTATATGATAATGTATAATTATTTTAGTTATTTGGTGGCTTGTCCTAATGGATTAAGAAGTTTTGAATCAAAGATGGCATTCAGACGGATCTCACAATGTGGGGAGATGCATCTCACATCGTGAGGGTGACCAGGTTCGATTATTTTGTCATGTTTTTAGCTCACGACATGAGCCGTAGACGGTCACGTCGTGAGGTCTTGCTGACTTTGACTTCCGTTGACCATTGACTTTTTGACCAAGTTGGACTTTGGATCAAACTTGAGGATTTTGGGCTATTATTTGAGATTCTATCTGGTTCTGGTATTAGTGGATTCGCGGGAAGAAGCAGTGTTGAAAATGGATTGTATCGCGGTGATCAGAATGCTTTGATTTAGGTGAGTTTTCCTCACTGTACTTGCGGGTCGAAGGCACCAATTCCGGACCATTGGATTGATATCCTGTTATGCATGCTATTGTATTGTAGTGATCTGTTAGATCGGTATCCTGGTATATAGGATGATGTTATGCTTAGTGATCTGTTAGATCGGTATCCTGGTATATAAGATGATGTTATGCTTAGTGATCTGTTAGATCAGTATCCTGATATATAGGATGATTTTAGGCTTAGTGATCTGTAGATATGTTTGATTGGTTGTAGACTGTTATATGATTATCTATTATATGTGCACATGTTTGGTCGGTGGCTGAGGCTTCACTGCTTTGTGCGTAAGCCAACAGGCTGAGGGTATTCCAACCCGATGGTTGATTGGACCCATAGTATGTTGGCATTCCAACCAGATGGTTGAGGGGCTTGGGGTATTCCAACCCGATGGTTGATTGGGCCCATAGTATGCTGGTACAGAGGGTATTCCAACCCGATTGTAACACCCCGTTTATTAAATAAATAAATAGATAAATTAATAAATGAATAGTAGCCCTAAAATCCATAATATTTAGCGGGTTGTTGGTTTCGGGGATCCAAATGATATAATTTTGGATTTTGGGGGTTAAAAGTGTAAATTCAGGATTGGTGTTGTAAATATTTATGAAGCCAGGGGCTGCATGGTAATTATTGGGACTTAATTTGAAGAGATTTTGGAGGCTAAGGGGCTGAATGGTAATATATGGACTGCAGTTGAAAATAATTTCTAGAGGAGGGGTTGTTTGGTAATTATTTGGATTTATTATGAAAATAATTATAGAAGGAAGGGCTAAAAGGGTAAATTCTGGGGCTTAGTTTTAAGAAGACTTGGTAAGGAGGGACTATATGTGACAAAGTGAATGGAAGTTTGGAAGGAGCGGGCATAAACTGGAGCCATCCTTTCCCTCCCGTCAGATCACATAAACCATAACCCTAAGGCGCAATTCAGCAGTCGCCACCTTTCCTTTGGAAGCCTTCTCAGCGCCTCCGCAAGGAAAAGCCGTTCGCCGCCGCTGCAACACCGTTAAAGGTCTCCATGGCGACGTCTGCTATCGGGAACACCGTGGGAGGCCGGAGAAACGCCGAGAACCGGGCGAAATGCACTGAACGTCGTTGGGCAGGCCGTGAACCACCAGAAACGTATGGTAAGTCCTCTGCAACCTACCTTTCTCTCTCTTCTCGTTCTTCTCCATGAATGCGACGTCGGGAACCGCTGAAACTGCCGTCGGTGGCCCTTGGGCCGTTGTTTTATTCTTTTCCGGTGACGCCTGCCACCTAGGCGGTGGTTGTATGGGTGTGCGTTCAAATAAACATGCTGGTTGATGTGCTCGTGGGGCTGTTTGTACGATCTTCGGCCGGAAATCCACCGCCACCACCGTGAGGTGGTGGCTGCCATCGTGTTACCATCACCAGTAGCCGTATGATGGTGGCTGTGTGCGTTTGAGTTAGTATAGGAAGGTGTATATTGTTTTTCTGGGTTGTTTTGATGAAGTTGAGTCAATATTTTAAGTCACCACCATTGGAAACGGTGGCTGCTGCCGCCTGCCACCGTGAGCCGCCGCCGACCACCACTGCCCGAGGTGGCAGTGGGTGGTGCCAGGCCTAGTGGAACCCTAACTGACCCAATTGCTTAATATTGGACTGGGCTGGTTCGTTATTGGGCTAGAAACCCTAATTAGGGTTTAGAAAACCCTAATTGTGAGTTTGTTGGTTTGGGCCTTTTGGGACCCGCGTTTGGACCAGTGGACTGAAGTTATTACCTATGCTGATTCCTTTGTATGAGGGCTTAGTGAAATAATGGACTTATTGGGTTATGTCCTTAATGGGTTAAGTGAGAACACTTAACCCTAATCATCATTTCATGTGAAAACCCTAATTTGTTGGGTTTGGAGTTGGGCCTCCTGTTGGGCCTAGATGTTTTAGGCTATTGATGGACCATCCATGAACAAGTATAAGGACTAGAGTATTGGACTGGGCTACATGATAAGGCCCATTGGACAGGATTGGGCCCAATTTGGAAAATTGGGCCATAGATGGGCCATAACTGGGCCTTGAAGATTATGAGGTATTGGACTATTGGATTGCCAAGTGTTTGGACCAAATAAATGGTTGGGCCTTTTAAGTAAGACCATGTGAAGGATTTGGGCCCAATTTAGAAAATTGGGCCATAGTTGGGCTTTAGTTGATTATCAGACTATTGGGCCTTTGGATTGGGCCTTGGGCTTGAATCAAGCTAAGTTAGGGGTAAAGTAATCTTTTACCCAAGAAAGGACTTATGGATATGTATTTGGGATCCAATTATTAATTGGGTTTATTTGGATGTTGACAGCTTGATGAGCTGTTAGCCAGCAACCCGTGATTTATTCGCGGGACTTCAGCAGTGCGAGGTGAGTTTCCTTCAGTAGGAACGAGTCTAAGGCACCAAGGCCGCCCGTATATGTGATATGTTAGTAGCTGAGTGTGGGCGGGGCCCGTATCTCATTATTATCAGAGTATAAATATCAGTTAGATTGTTGGATTGCTATACTTGTTGTCTCTGTGATACTAGTATGTGTTTGTTTATGTATGTGAGTGTGGGCGGGGCCCGTAACTCATTATTATTGGAGTGTGGGCGGGGCCCGAATCTCGTAGTATTATTGAGTATAGTTATGTGACTACTTGATATGAGTAGCTATACTTTTTGTCTATGTGATGCTTGTATGCTTGTTAGTAGTGGAGTGTGGGCGGGACCCGAATCTCCTAGACAACAGAGTGTGGGCGGGGCCCAAATCTCCTAGACAACAGAGTGTGGGCAGGGCCCGAATCTCCTAGGAAGCAGAGTGTGGGCGGGGTCCGAATCTCCTAGACAGCGGAGTGTGGGCGGGGCCCGAATCTCCTAGACCGCGGAGTGTGGGCGGGGCCCGAATCTCTTAGATAGTGGAGTGTGGGCGGGGCCTGAATCTCCATGAGAGTGGGCGGGGCCCGTATCTCCTAGTTGCATGATATGTGTATGGTATGTTTGCTTGGGGAGACTAACTAAGCTTCGTGCTTACAGTTTTCAGTTTTGGTTTCAGGTACTTCGGTTTTCAAAAGAGGAGCTCGGGATGATTGGAGTGCACACACCATTTATTCGTTCAGACTGGGATGTTTATACTCTGATGTATTTGACATTTGTTATGATATTTTGGGATACATTGTTCGTGATTTTTATATCAGGTTTGATGACTATGGTTTTATTATTAAATTAAAATGAAATTTTTAGAATGTATATTTGGGATGTTACAAGTTGGTATCAGAGCTTTGGTTTGAGAGATTCAAGCACACTCTCGGGTGTGTCTGGACTCAATTTGAGGACTTGGTATAAATTTTTTCAAAGGAAAATCATTTTTATAAAAAGAATTTAGAAAAGAGAAAAGAATTTGAAAAGACAAAAGAACTTTGAAAAGAGAAAAGGGTGTGGTGCATGCAATCAGTCGAGCTCAAGTAAGTACTCCCAAATTACCCATACAAGTTTATGTTATGTTTATCAGCTTGTGTGAACTGCATGCTAGTTTAGGACTAAGGATCTAGGAAGGATGCCTTATGTGCCTGTTATATGTATCTCAGCTTCATGAACTGCATGCTAGTACAGATTAGTCAGGGATAGCCTGAGAGAGATATGTTTGATTATGTTTACTCGATGCTTGAATGCTGCTTGCTTTGTGCTTTTAGGAGTTTTAGTTATCTTTTGCTAACTAGTAAGTGAATATGTTATGTTACATATTGCGAGGATTAAATAATTTTAGAAGGTTAGGTCTAGCTCTATTGCGCAACTCTTGTTTGAGTCCAACCGCTGTAGGGTAGGATCTCTCATTAGAAGAATTATCTAGTCTTAGTGATATGTAATAGTATTCACGAGCTAGTTAGGGGAAGGTAGCAGGGACTTCTTATGCAGCTGATAGCGGAGAGTGGATTGGTGATTACCATAGGGCAAGCCTAGGATGAGAGCAGCATAGAGCAGTAGCAGTAGAAGGGACTTGGTGGAGTCAAGGCAGTTCTTGAGGAAAGTACGGATAGATGTGGAAGGTAGTATGGGCCCGTACTACTGAAAGCAGAGGATCCGTACTCGAATCAAGGAAAGCCGAGATGAATCCAGGAAACCTGTAGTGTGTGAGATCCCTCGAGTTATGATGAGTATTATGATATGGTGATGGTGTATTACCGAGTATAGTGACGCTACGTGGTAGACCAGATGGCAGCTTTGGTACCGGCAAGGGATCAGGCTCAGACTCTGGAGCCGGACAACTTGATAGTTAGATGGGGGAGTTCATTCCATCTGAGAGTACGCACAATATCATTGACCAGACTCCTGTGATCTTCAGTGTGATCAAGGAGGGATTTTAGAGATTTGTGATGAGAGGATGAGTGCATTCTGCACTGAGATAGCAGCCAGGATAGGGATGCGTACGCTGATGATTTGGGATCTTAGAGCTTGAGAAGCTCCAGATTATCATGGGGCTAGAGACCCCATTGATAGCAACAGGTGATTGGCAGATGTCGCCAATATTTTTGTACCAGCCGTAGTCTCGAAAAGGGGACAAAGACCGACTTGCTTCCTGTTACCTGAAGGACATGGGCGTGATTAATGGGAAGAGGTTGGTAATGAGTTTAGTGATGATGTGGTCGATGCTATGTCATGAGATGACTTTTCGACCGGATTCCGGGCAGAGTTTGCCCAGGCGTTGAGGCGCAGCAGTTAGCGCTAGAGTTATTAGATCTCCGCCAGACTAGGGAGACTGTGGCCGAGATCACTGCCAAGTCTCAGGAGAGAGCTTAGTTGGTACCACAATAGGCAGCATATGAGGAAATGAAGAAGGTAAGACATCAGGACATACTGCAGAATGATAGCAGGGGGATCGTGAGTATCTCGGGGTGTGAGACCCTGAATGATATGACCTTTAGAACCCGAGAATGGGATATAGACTTGGAGCACGTTGGTAAGAGGGAATCAGATCAGTTGCTTATACTGAAGGGTCTCGGGAGGAGACCCAAGATTTAGGATCAGCTTAGAGAGGTCAGCAGGGCCAGATTCAGCACAACACGTGCGGGAAAATACACAATGAAGTCTTTCGTTTCAAGGGTTTGAGTAAGTATAACTATGGGTTATTCTCTGTCTGTGCTTGAACTATACTTTTCAAAAGAGTTCATATGCCAATTACATACCGATAATTATTAGCGGATAGCGAAATGTCATTTCCTTAATTATGGATTCGGGAAGTATTTAGCGGGTTCTTAGAAGTTGTGTGGTCTTTTGGATTAGCTAGTATTGAAATACTAGCAATGGTAAGCGTGGTTTCTAGCAGAATGGTCATGGGATGGTAAGAAGGATTGCAAATCATTATGGTATTGTGTGCTGTAAGATGTTAGTTGAGTCAAAGCGGGGGAGAATTGTCCAGGGATCCGAAAATAGGAGCAGTTTTGGAACTGGGATAAGTTTAGCATCATTGTCAGGAAGGAAGACAGTCCAAGCGACTCTATGGATTGAGGATAGTGTGAGTTGGAAGTTCGAAAAACTTGACAATAAAGAGATCGTGTTCTCGGAATGTTTGCTAGCAAGCCTTAGGGAATCAGGTTGGGGATTCCAGTTAGGACATGAGAACAGTTTGGGATAATAGGTCGTGTGTATGCTCGACGTTGGATGTGTTCGTATTAAGTAATCAACAATTGAATTAGTATGGAAAGTGATGTAAGACTACGGGACAGCTGTAGCATTCTTCAGGTGATCAGATAGTGTTAGAAGTGTTGTAAGTCTGCGGGCATAGCCGTAGCATTCACAAGTTCATTCAGATGAGTTAGGCCTGGGTGGGTCAGTTCGTAGGATGATGGGAAGGCCACCGAGTGACCGGGATCAGGTAAGGGGTAGGTCGAGCATCCAGATATGCTCGACAATGCTCGGTTGGGTTAGACCGAAAGGGGCAGGTCGAGCACCCAGATATGCTCGGCATTAGCCGGTGGAATCAGACCGAAGGGGAGGCCAGCACCCAGATATGCTTGGCAGTACTAGTGTCTTATGATGTTATACGCCAGTGATTTAATTTGGGTGGGACCCGAGGGCGAGGCCCGTATGATTATAGCTATGTAGGTGGGACCTGGCAGAGACCGTTGGGTCAAGGCATGGGATCGGGGATCCCAGGATTTATAGAGCCACAGTGATAAGATAGCTAGTAGCAACTATTGATAGATAAGGATTGCGTTCGAAAGTCGCAAGGGACGACTGTATGTGAGCCTTGATTCAGTAACCAGGTAGAAACTCGGTATTTCAGATGACTAGTGAACGAATTGGGACCAGGGAGGGCTCAGTAGGTTTTGGGAAGGCAGCCAGGGTGCGACATACTGTTTTAGGTAGCTCAGTGCCTCAGACAGATCAGTGTCTCAAGAAATAATGGTATTTTAGGATCTCAAGTACGGGCATAATAGAAGATTGTTTGGATTATGCTAATTAACCTACAGGGATACTTGGGTTTGTAATTCTATTTATAGTGGGAACCTCGAGTTATCAAAAGTTGAGTAGTCAATTGAGGGATGAGTGGACTGGGTTCAATGATATTGATTCAGTATGAACAGTCTATCAGGGAGTCAGACCATCTCGGGACAACAAATTTCAGACGGAGTAGATGTGATCATGTTGCGAGGAATTCGTTTACCCGTCGAGTTTGGGGTATGTGAAGATTAGTCACGGCTACCCTGGGAAGGCTAGGGTGTGTCCAGTATGGTGACCATGTCACTAGAGTGGTTGGGCGTGTAAGGAATGGTAAGGAATGATTTCGAGGACGAAATCAAATTTAAGTGGGGGGAGAGTTGTAACACCCTGTTTATTAAATAAATAAATAGATAAATTAATAAATGAATAGTAGCCCTAAAATCCATAATATTTAGCGGGTTTTTGGTTTCGGGGAGCCAAATGATATAATTTTGGATTTTGGGGGTTAAAAGTGTAAATTCATGATTGGTGTTGTAAATATTTATGAAGCCAAGGGCTGCATGGTAATTATTGGGACTTAATTTGAAGAGATTTTGGAGGCTAAGGGGCTGAATGGTAATATATGGACTGCAGTTGAAAATAATTTCTAGATGAGGGGTTGTTTGGTAATTATTTGGATTTATTATGAAAAGAATTATAGAAGGAAGGGCTAAAAGGGTAAATTATGGGGCTTAGTTTTAAGAAGAATTGGTAAGGAGGGACTATATGTGACAAAGTGAATGGAAGTTTGGAAGGAGCGGGCATAAACTGGAGCCATCCTTTCCCTCCCGTCAGATCACATAAACCCTAACCCTAAGGCGTACTTCAGCAGCCGCCACCTTTCCTTTGGAAGCCTTCTCAACGCCTCTGCAAGGAAAAGCTGTTCGCCGCTGCTGCAACACCGTTAAAGGTCGCCATGGCGACGTCTGCTGTCGGGAACACCGTGGGAGGCCGGAGAAACGCCGAGAACCGGGCGAAACGCACTGAACGTCGTTGGGCAGGCTGTGAACCACCGAAAACGTATGGTAAGTCCTCTGCAACCTACCTTTCTCTCTCTTCTCGTTCTTGTCCGTGAATGCGACGTCGGGAATCGCTGAAACTGCCATCGGTGGCCCTTGGGCCGTTGTTTTATTCTTTTCCGGTGACGCCTGCCACCTAGGCGGTGGTTGTATGGGTGTGTGTTCAAATGAATATGTTGGTTGATGTGCTCGTGGGGCTGTTTGTACGATCTTCGGCCGGAAATCCACCGCCACCACCGTGAGATGGTGGTTGCCATCGTGTTACCACCACCATCCATCGCATGATGGTGGCTGTGTGCGTGTGAGTTAGTATAGGAAGGTGTATGTTGTTTTTCCGGGTTGTTTTGATGAAGTTGAGTCAAGATTTTAAGCCACCACCATTGGAAACGGTGGCTGCCGCCGCCTGCCGCCGTGAGCCGCCGCCGACCACCACTGCCCGAGGTGGCAGTGGGTGGTGCCAGGCCTAGTGGAACCCCAACTGACCCAATTGCTTAATATTGGACTGGGCTGGTTTGTTATTGGGCTAGAAACCCTAATTAGGGTTTAGAAAACCCTAATTGTGAGTTTGTTGGTTTGGGCCTTTTGGGACCCGCGTTTGGACCAGTGGACTGAAGTTATTACCTATGCTGATTCCTTTGTATGAGGGCTTAGTGAAATAATGGACTTATTGGGTTATGTCCTTAATGGGTTAAGTGAGAACACTTAACCCTAATCATCATTTCATGTGAAAACCCTAATTTGTTGGGTTTGGAGTTGGGCCTCCTGTTGGGCCTAGATGTTTTAGGCTATTGATGGACCATCCAGGAACAAGTATAAGGACTAGAGTATTGGACTGGGCTACAGGATAAGGCCCATTGGACAGGATTGGGCCCAATTTGGAAAATTGGGCCATAGATGGGCCATAACTGGGCCTTGAAGATTATGAGGTATTGGACTATTGGATTGCCAAGTGTTTGGACCAAATAAATGGTTGGGCCTTTTAAGTAAGACCATGTGAAGGATTTGGGCCCAATTTAGAAAATTGGGCCATAGTTGGGCTTTAGTTGATTATCAGACTATTGGGCCTTTGGATTGGGCCTTGGGCTTGAATCAAGCTAAGTTAAGGGTAAAGTAGTCTTTTACCCAAGCAAGGACTTATGGATATGTATTTGGGATCCAATTATTAACTGGGTTTATTTGGATGTTGACAGCTTGATGATCTGTCAGCCAGCAGCCCAGAATTTATTCGCGGGACTTCGGCAGTGCGAGGTGAGATTCCTTCAGTAGGAACGGGTCTAAGGCACCAAGGCCACCCGTATATGTGATATGTTAGTAGCTGAGTGTAGGCGGGGCCCGTATCTCATTATTATCAGAGTATAAATATCAGTTAGATTGTTGGATTGCTATACTTGTTGTCTGTGTGATACTAGTATGTGTTTGTTTATGTATGTGAGTGTGGGCGGGGCCCGTAACTCATTATTATTCGAGTGTGGGCGGGGCCCGAATCTCCTAGTATTATTGAGTATAGTTATGTGGCTACTTGATATGAGTAGATATACTTGTTGTCTATGTGATGCTTGTATGCTTGTTAGTAGTGGAGTGTGGGCGGGGCCCGAATCTCCTAGACATCTGAGTGTGGGCGGGGCCCAAATCTCCTAGACAGCAGAGTATGGGCGGGGCCCGAATCTCCTAGACAATGGAGTGTGGGCGGGGCCCGAATCTCCTAGACAGCGGAGTGTGGACGGGGCCCGAATCTCCATGAGAGTGGGCGGGGCCCGTATCTCCTAGTTGCATGATATGTGTATGGTATGTGGTAGGTTGGAGAGACTCACTAAGCTTCGTGGTTACAGTTTTCAGTTTTGGTTTCAGGTACTTCAGTTTTCAAAAGAGGAGCTCGTGATGATTGGAGTGCACACACCATTTATTCGTTCATCCTGGGATGTTTATACTCTGATATATTTGACAATTGTTATGATATTTTGAGATACATTGTTCGTGATTTTTATATGAGGTTTGATGACTATGGTTTTATTATTAAGTTAAAATGAAATTTTTAGACTGTATTTTTTGGATGTTACACCGATGGTTGATTGGACCCATAGTATGTTGGCATTCTAACCCGATGGTTGATTGGGCCTGGGGTATTCCAACCCGATGGTTGATTGGACCCACTAATTGTATGATATGTGGTGAGACTAGACTGCTTTGTGCATCAGTCAATAGGCTTGGGATATTCCAACCCGATGGTTGATTGGACCCGACATGTTTAGTATTCCAACCCGATGGTTGATTGGACCAAACTGCTTATGATACGAGGGTATTCCATCCCGGGGATGACTGGACCTATCGTAGACATGTCTGGTATTCCAGCCCGAGGCTGATTGGGCCAGGCATGAGTGTTTGAGCATGTTTGTTCTTGTTATGTGTATTGTGTGGTGGTACTTTGGGGGAACTCACTAAGCTTTATGCTTACAGTTTTGGTTTATGGTTTCAGGTACTTCGGATGATCGCGGGAAGGCGAAGTCGTGACCGTATACATCTTCATGTTTTTGGATTTATGATTTTGGGAGACTCTGATTTTAAATAATGTTTTGACAACAATGGTTTTGTAACACTGCTATTAGTAAAAGGGTTGTTTTGAAAAGTTTTAAATTTGTTGAATTTTTGGGTTGTTACACAATCATGGCCCCATTGGGGCCCAGCCAATCCATCTCGATGATAACCTTCGATCCTCACAGAGGGATTGACATCAAATCAATAGAGTACCTCTCGTTTAACAGGTTCGGGACATACCCATAATGAATCCTCGAAGCACTCACAGAATGATCATCAACAATCTCGACCTCCAACGGGTAATCCAAAATATCAGAAGCATTACTAAACTTCTTGCTAAGAGCAAGAGATACAAAGGATCAGGTAGCTCCCGAATCAAACAATACATGAGCGGTCATACCATTGACCAAAAAGGTCCCTATACAAGATCAAATATAACATGAGAATAAATAAGGAAAGAAATAAAAGATATGAATAAGTCACGTACTAGTAGCCACATCTGGTGTCGCACGAGCCTCCTCATCTGTCAACTGAAATTCCCTGCTCCTAACAACAGGCGCCTCCGCGTTTCCCTGACGGCATCTGTGATCCTCAAGGTCGCTAGAGCGGGTGCTGCGACTGGTCCCATCGCTGCTAAAATCAGATAGTTGGCTTTCTTATGGCCCCTCTGCTTGCAATGGAAACAAATCAGGTTAGATACCTGGGTGGTGGTGGTGGCGGTGAAATCCCTGCTGAAGTGACCCATCCTGCCGCACTTGAAGCAACCAGAACCTGCATGCCCCATCGTGCGTCTTTCCATACTTTCCGCATCGACCCCGGTTCTGCTGGCCCCTCGACCTCGAGACAAAAACCTTGGGCTTCTTGCCCGAACCCTCAAAACTCTAAACCTGATCCGACTTCTTCTTCTTCTCCATCTCCAAGTTAATCTCCCTCTTTATGGATCACACCACCATATCATCCAGTGTCTTGCAACTGGATCTGCTCACAAACTGTCTGATATCGCTCCTCAACATCTCATGATATCTCGCATTCTTCATCTCCTCATCCGCCACATACTACGAAACCAATAACGCCATCTCTTGGAACATAACAATGATCTATGCCACCATCTCAGTAGTCTGGCAAAGGTCTTGAAACTCCCTCACCAACTGTTGTACCTTAATCACTGGTGCAAACTCAGCCGAAAACCTCGTAACAAAATCCTCTCAAGTTATCGACTCAACCGCCTCGCCTCCCAAGGCATGTCCAACCTCCTCCCACCAGTCTTGAGCTCTGTCTTTCAGAAGACAAGATGCAAGCCTGAACTTTTCCCCCTCGGGGAAACAACTAGTACGGAAGGCGTTCATGACATCTGCTAACCAACACATGCTCGCAATCGGGACCTTCTTCCTGAAGAACTCTGGAGCCGCACATGCCCGAAAATCACGGAAAGTCAAAGTGCGAGCTCCCATCATCGCCACCATATCAGAAATGAAAAGTGCCCAAGAACTCACCCAGAATCTCCATGATACCCTCCTTGATCGTACCGAAGATCACATGAGTCTGCTCAAGAATGCTACGGGTAATCTATGATGAAATGAACTCCCACATCTGATCGTCCATGATCCCAGCCCCAAAGCCCGAACCCGAACCATCACCAACACCAGAACCGACACCGGTACACATATCGATACCATAATTTCATCGAGTGACCACCATACTGAAAATAAACCATGCAAACCATCATAATATACTCTAAGAAACTACCAATACACAAATCTCCTTAGAATCCCCAGGTTCGTCCTTGTCTCGGGTAAAAATCATGTGCTTCCAGTAGTACGTGCCCAATACTACCTTTCACACCTGTCTGCACCTTCCTCAAGAGCCATCCTGATTCCTCTAAATCACCACACTAGAGCCATATACCAAGCCTATGCTAAACAACATACATATCCTAGGCTTTCCTAGGAATCCTCAACTCCCGCCTCTCACTATACTGAGAACCTCAATCAACACCGATGGTTGCCTTATGCATGCAAGTTATACATAAAATGGGATCACATAGACTGTCAAATAATGATTCCACTCTAAGTCCACAACCAAACAAGGAACGGGAAATGAGGCTAAATCGATCATTCTAGGGCTATAAGATCCTAATCGTATACAACTTTGAAAGCATACACTTAGCAATTAACTGAGCTGATATCAATTCCAAGTAATACATAATACCCAATTCTCCTAGGCTAATTGGCATCAAACAAATATTCTATCATATGATTCCTGAAGGTATCCTTAGCCCTAATCTAGCATGCAATTCACATATCAAATATACTAATCACAATACATGTATGGGTGTTTTGGGAAAACTTAATTGAGCTCGGTCGATTGCATGCACCACACCCCCTTTCTTTTATTGGAAAATCCTTTAATTTAAAACATTTCTATTTAAAAATATCTATCAAACCTTCAGTTTGATTTCAGACATACCCGAGAGTTTGCCCGAATCCCTCAAACCAAGGCTCTGATACCAACTTGTAACGTCCCAAAACCCAGAACCAAAAATTTTGTTTTTATTTTAAATAAAACATCAACCAAACATGTTTATCAAAACCATAAGGAAATCATAGTGTATCAGTAAACATCCAAAATACATCAGAGTCAATAAAGCGGAAAATCATGGTGTGTGCGATGCGATCATCCCGAGCTCTTCCCCTTCAAATCGGAAGTACTTGAAACATAAACTGAAAACCGTTATCACAAAGCTTACTGAGTTCCCTAAAATACCCCATACCATACATACAATGGGCCTTGCCCAACAACCATCGGGTCCCACCCGGTATACATACAAACACATACAACACATGCATGAGTCACACATACAGCTAACATAAAAATAACAATAATCCATGGGCCGACATTGGTGCCTTCGACCCATTAAGAATTGTGAAGAGACTTACCTCTCAGTCTAAACAAATAGCTGAATAGGTCTCGGCTCCGAATATAAGCTCTACCCGTCACTTATTCATCAAATAGTGACCAATCTCAAATACAACTCAAAATACCTAAAATACCCTTAGGAGAAACTTGGTTAAAACCATGGTCAAAGTAAAAAAAAGTCCAAAAGTCAACAGAGTCAACTCAGCTTGAGAGCGCATAGCGTCCAGAACGGACGTATGGCGTTCCTGAGGAACGCATAGCGTTCTCTAGATGTTCCTTTTTTCTTCCATTAAGAGCTTAATCCTTAAGATCTTTTGCTCAAATTCTAGATCTATCCCTAAACTAACGTCCTTAATCATAAAGTTTCCAAATTTATGGTCTTGCATGGCCATTAAGTGCCTAAACACAAAAATCCTAACTACTTAACCCATTAATACCTTATAACTCATGCATGGAAGGAAACTATCTGTGACATCCCCATTTTCACGGCCAGAAAAGACCGATTTTGTTTATGCTTTATAAAAATCAGAGTACCTCTTTTAATAAAAATGTTGCGGAATTTGTTCCCAGAAAAAAACATGATAAGTACGTTATCAAAGCATTTTCGAAGAAATGCATTTTCATTCATTTTAAAACATTTGGGATGTCATCGTCAATACAGAAACATAAGCATAAACAGAACTTACATTCATTATCACTAGTGGTCTACATCTCTTTAATCTCTCAGTGTAGTGCAACTTTATATCGACACCTGTGATACAAATAAACCGAGTGGGTCAGTTTGGGAAACCTGGTGAGTACATAGGGTTTTCAACCCACAATAATATAATTATTATGTTTAATCATCAAACAATTAAACCTATTACCCATCCCCATTATCTTCTTTATTCTTAAGGATTACCCTAAGAATCGGTTATCCTTCATTCATTCATTCCTAAGGTTTTATCCTAGGGAATATGCGCGAAGTCCATTACTGCTAATGTCATCTATTTGGCAAAACTGCCAATATTATCCTTTAGGCGCAGCTGCCAGGATTGTGTTGTTCTCAACTAGGCGCAGCTGCCAATATCATCTATTAGGCACAACTGCCAGGATTATGATGTTCTCTATTAAGCACACCTGCCGATATATATCCTATAGACGCATCTGCTAGGATGTTTAGTGTACATCGCGTTTCAAAATCATCTACAGGTTGTGGTGTATCTAACAATATTCATTTATATCATCTTTCATACCTCATCATTTATCTACCCATGTTCTACCCAACATTTTTGTAGATATAAAACACATCTATAACTTTAGATTTGGAGAAAAAAAGTTCAGATTTGAAAACAAAATACATCTACTGTCCAGATCTGAAGAAAAAGGTTCAGATCTGTAAACAAAGTACATCTACAGCCTAGATCTGAAGAAAAAGGTTCAGATCTGTAAACAAAGTACATCTACAGCCTAGATCTGAAGAAAAAGATTCAAATCTATAAACAAAGTACATCTACAGGCTAGATCTGAAGAAAAAAGTTCAGATCTGTAAACAAAGTACATCTACAGCCTAGATCTGAAGAAAAAAGTTCAGATCTGTAAAGAAAGAAGTTTGATCTTTCATCCAACATAGATCTCAAAGTATAAAATACATATACAACTTAGATCTTAAAAACAAAGAAGTTTAAATCTTTCATCTAGCACGGATCTCAAGTAGATATGCACACATAACACGTAATTTATATAAAATACTTCATATCTATGTGTAAGATGAAAGTAACTATGCACTCACTTGATACGGAGTGATTTGGACAGCACCTCGCTTCTAAAAATAACAGTTTTTGACGAAACCAGGAAGTTTGCTTGAAAACCAGGCTCCGCGCGGGCAGAGTTTAAAACCGAAAAACTCTTTTTCTTGGAGCCTTCGGGATCTCCGGGGCTTCCTTCGGGGGCTAGGGGGTTTTCCTAGGCTTTAGGGAGGTAGTGAGAGAAAGTAGAGAGAGAAGGGAGTGGTAAATTGGTGAAGAAATATGGCAGCCCTCGACCTCTTTTTATAGCTGAGGCCTCGGACGTACGCTGGGCATACCGAAGCCCTACGTTGGGCGTAATGCTTGCACCGTACACACGTGGCGAGACTTCGGTGGGGCGACGTGGCTTGTTGTGGGCTGAGGAAAAAGTCAATACGCGGGGCGTAGTGCGAACGCTGAGCGTCCGAAGGTACGCTGGGCGTACCCCTTCACACAGCCTTCGTGATTTCCCACTCCAACTTCAAAAATTCATATCTTTCAAGTACGAGCTCTGTTTTTGACGTTCTTTATATCGACGCGTAGGCAGGAACGTAGTCTACAACATTTGTTTAGACTCCGTCGGCTAGTTTTGACTTTATTTTAAAAGTTATATTTTTAACAGGCCGGGACAGGATTGGTCCGTTAAAAATCCATAACTTCTTCATCCGACGTCCGTTTTCGCCTGTCTTTATATCGTTACGCTACTATTAACTAAATCTTCGTTTCTCGTTTAGGTTATGTCGGCTAAAAATCGCTCGATCTAATATTCAAACTTCGGGCTGCATCCCGCTAAGCCGAAACTTAGAAAAATCATAACTTCCTCATACGAAGTCAGATTTGGGTGTTCTTTTTATGCACGCTCTCGGTTTAACGTTTTCTACGACTTTCGTTTAGATCGCTAAGGATAAAATTCGCTCTATCGTAAATTCACTATTTACGTCTCCTGGTGTCGTGCAGGTTCCCTCGCGAAACTTCGACGGGTCATAATTTCTTCGTTATAACTCGAATTTCGGCGTTCTTTAACTCCCCGAAATCCTTGTTTCGACCACTACAACTTTCTTCATAGATATCGGGTTTATCTAACATTTTTATTTTGACGCTTATTTTTATCCTTTATTTATTATGTTATTATAGACAAGTAATAAGCACACAAAAGCACATAATTCACATAATAATCAAGTAATTCGTCTTTATTACTTGAAAATGGGTTACAATAGTTGACCTAGACTATTACATCATCTACTAATGCTTATCCCCAAAACACGGACGTTACAATTCTCTCCCCCTTAGGATGATTCCGTCCCGGAATCATGCGTCAGCAAATAGATGCGGATAGCGACTCATCATGTCACTTTCTGTTTCCCAAGTGAGATTCGGCCCATTAGTATGTTTCCAACGGACTAGCACTAAGTCGACCATCTTGCGTCGTAACTTCTTAGTCTTACTGTAAACGATTGCCTTGGGCTCTTCGATTAGCCTCTTATTCTCATCCATCCTTAACTCTGAGATTGGAATTATGTCGGGAACTTCTCCCGTGAATTTCCTCAAATAACACACATGGAAGGTGTTATGAATACCGTCTAGTTCTTTGGGTAATTCGAGCTTGTAAGCTTGGTTCCCAATCTTCTGAAGAACTTTGAACGGTCCAATAAACCTTGGACTCAACTTTCCTCGTTTCCCAAATCTTATAAGTCCCTTCCACGGTGAGACTTTAAGCAAAACCGAATCCCCAACTTCAAAAGTCATCGGTCGTATTTTCTTGTCAGCATAGCTCTTCTGACGATCCTGAGCTGCTAACATCCTTTCCCTAATCACTTTCAGCTTTTCAGCAGTCTGATGGACTATCTCGGGGCCCTTAACTGCTTTTCTCCGGCTTCAAGACAACAAGACGGCGTACGACACTTTTGTCCATATAAGGCTTGATAAGGTGCCATCTTGATGCTCGAATGGTAACTGTTGTTGTAGGAAAATTCTACCAGAGGTAAGTGTTCATCCCAGTTACCTTGGAACTCTAGGGTACACGCTCTTAGCATATCCTCCAACGTCTGAATCGTTCTTTCGCTCTGACCATCGGTTTGCGGATGATAAGCTGTACTTAAACACAATTTTGTACCCAATTCCTCTTGTAGGCTCCTCCAGAATCTTGACGTGAAACGACTATCACGATCCGATACAATCGTAAGAGGATCACCGTGAAGTCTTACTGCCTCTTTCATGTAAGCATTTGCGAGCTTATCCATATACCACTTCTCGTTGGCTGCTATGAAGTGTGCACTCTTAGTGAAACGATCCACGACCACCCAAATCATGTCGTGACCGTTCTTCGTCCTGGGCAGTTTAGTCACAAAATCCATGGTGATGTCTTCCCATTTACCCATGGGAACAGGTAAGGGTTCTAAACTCCCATATGGTTTTTGATGTTGTACCTTAACTCTTGCACATGTCACACACTCGACCACATACTTTTCAACATCGAGCTTCATCGTCGGCCACCGGTAGTAGGGTTTCAGATCCTTATACATTTTTGTGCTGCCGGGATGAATCGAGTACATGGTCTTGTGAGCTTCTTCCATCAGAAGATCTCTTATTCCTCCCGTTTTAGGTACCCAAATCCTATCTTGGAATACCTTTAATCCTTGATTGTTTGTACCAAACACCAGCGTTTTGCCCAAACGCTCTTCCTTTCGGTCATTTTTCTCTGAAGCTTCTTCCTGAGCTTTCTTGATGTTCCCCACGATCGTTGTGACAACCTCTATTGATTGTTTCGATTATTTTTCACTTCAATCTTCTGGCTTAAGTCAGATGCTACATCAAACTTGGTTATATGAACCACGTAACATACTCATCCTATTCGGACTCAATTGATATGACCACTATGGTCGGAATAACAATCATCTTCTTAGTCATTACCGAAACGATGGTAGCGATGGACACGAACAAAACAGAATCATTTACTAGCTTCTTGCTAACCTTGTGACCTTCCCTGATCCAAGTGTGATTCTTGTTCTTTCGGTAGTATAGGCCTCTACTACCATTCACACCTACTCATACTCGTCCCAAGTATTGTCTTGCAGTTCTCCAAGTCACCATTCAACAATTTCACACAATCATTTAACACATCAAATGACAAAATAAAGGTTTCATATTATCTCTTGAAACAATTACATAGATGTTCAAGTTCACCTAGACTATGCCTTATATATTAGGCGACATCACATGATCCTATTTATACGGATACTCTATAGATTCTTCCTCTTAATTTCCTTGCATCGTCGCCTGCTTCATCAAGGATCATCTGAAATGCTCTTGCCTTTGGCGGTGCAGTTGGCTTTGTAGCTCCTTCCCTCTTTGGGCAGTCTTGCTTGTAGTGCCCTTCTTCATTACATCCATAACACACCCTTTTTTTGAATGTACACTCCTTGGCGTAATGCCCATGCTTCCCACACTTGAAACATGTCACCTCATCGCCACATTTTCCAGAGTGTCTCTTCTTGCACTTATCGCACCATCTCACTTCACCTTTTCCTCCTTCGGACTTCTTCGTACCAGACTTCGAGAATTTTCTCTTCTCGTTGGACCTTGAGGATCCATCGAACTTCCTTTTCTTACCGACTTCAGTTCCCTCCAGACCCCTTTCTCTTAACTGGGTCTCAACATTCTTGGCTCCTGTAACGACTGCCTTCAATGTGCTTGCCATTTTGACTGTTGGGCCAAAGTCTGATGGTAGTCCGTTAGCAAATTTCTCTATCTTGGCGAGTTCAATCGGCACCAGGTATGGGAATAACTTCATCTTCTCAGTAAACGCAGTAGCATATTCATCAATGCTCATTTTACCTTTCTTCAAGTTTTGGAACTCATTGTTTAGATCGATCAGATCTATTATGGAGCAGTACTGCATCTTCAACTGTTCCATGAATGCTTCCCAAGACATCTTCAAAGCTTCTCCTCGTGGCATCGTATCCGCCAACAATTTCCACCAGCTCAAGACTCCAGTCTTTAGTTGTCGAACCGCAAAGACGGTTTTCTGCTTATTGCTACAGTTGCAACTTTCAAATACCATCTCCATTTCGGAGATCCAGTCCATAATCTCCACAGGCTTTGGGTTTCCGGAAAGACTTGGTGGTTTGGCACCCACGAAGTTCTTATACATACGTCCATCTCGGTCGATTTCCCTCTCCGGGTCATTCCTTCTCACCACTGGGGGTTCCACTTGACTAACAGTGCGACTGTTATTCCCTTCTTCAGACTCTCTGTCATTCAGTTCTGGTTGTTCAACAGGAATTGAAGGTTCATTTCTGTTATTCAGCAACAGTTGTCTCATTTCTTCCCTTTGTTCAGCCATCATAGCCCGAATCATGGCTTGAACTCCAACCATTGTGACTGGCTCAGGTGCAACTTCGACTACCGACACCTACTCAATCACTTCGGGTTGAGGTCGTTGATTCCTATTTTCATTCGCGTTTCCAGCTCCACTTCGGGTTCTTGCCATTTCGATATATACACCAAAATCAGACGTTCGACGTGTAGTGACGAGAATTTAGATAGAAAAGATTTATTTAAGATAGACGTATAAATCTCCTTATTACTCCGAAACGTTACATGTTAGTTCTAATATCGTATTCGAACGCTTAGAATCCTAAACACATAAGGTTTCCAGATCCGGTCGGCAACAGACCATAGATCCGAACAAATAATAGCACATAAGGAAAGCATAAAGCATTTACCACATAAAAGCAATTTAGGCATCTTTCCTGAAATAAACTAGTGCTCGTGTCTAAAATATGGAAGACACTCATCTCACGATCATCGTTTAGCATTCTAAGTTCAAGTCTAGAAATCCTACAAATTCCTAGTTCGCTTAAACTAATGCTCTGATACCAACTGTGACATCCCCATTTTCACGGCCAGAAAAGACCGATTTTGTTTATGCTTTATAAAAATCAGAGTACCTCTTTTAATAAAAATGTTGCGGAATTTGTTCCCAGAAAAAAACATGATAAGTACGTTATCAAAGCATTTCCGAAGAAATGCATTTTCATTCATTTTAAAACATTTGGGATGTCATCGTCAATACAGAAACATAAGCGTAAACAGAACTTACATTCATTATCACTAGTGGTCTACATCTATTTAATCTCTCAGTGTAGTGCAACTTTATATCGACACCTGTGATACAAATAAACTGAGTGGGTCAGTTTGGGAAACCTGGTGAGTACATAGGGTTTTCAACCCACAATAATATAATTATTTTGTTTAATCATCAAACAATCAACCCGATTACCCATCCCCATTATCTTCTTTATTCTTAAGGATTATCCTAAGAATCAGTTATCCTTCATTCATTCATTCCTAAGGTTTTATCCTAGGGAATACGCGCGAAGTCCATTACTGCTAATGTCATCTATTAGGCACAGCTGCCAATATTATCCTTTAGGCGCAGCTGCCAGGATTGTGTTGTTCTCAACTAGCCGCAACTGCCAATATCATCTATTAGGCACAACTGTCAGGATTATGATGTTCTCTATTAGGCGCAGCTGCCGATATTATCCTATAGGCGCATCTGCTAGGATGTTTAGTGTACATCGCGTTTCAAAATCATCTACATGTTGTGGTGCAGCTAACAATATTCATTTATATCATCTTTCATACATCATCATTTATCTACCCATGTTCTACCCAATATTTTTGTAGATATAAAATACATCTATAACTTTAGATTTGGAGAAAAAAAAGTTCAGATCTGAAAAAAAAATACATCTACTGTCCAGATCTGAAGAAAAAGGTTCAGCTCTGTAAACAAAGCACATCTACAGCCTAAATCTGAAGAAAAAGGTTCATATCTGTAAACAAAGTACATCTACAGCCTAGATCTGAAGAAAAAGGTTCAAATCTATAAACAAAGTACATCTACAGCCTAGATATGAAGAAAAAAGTTCAGATCTGTAAACAAAGTACATCTACAGTCTAGATCTGAAGAAAAAAGTTCAGATCTATAAAGAAAGAAGTTAGATATTTCATCCAACATAGATCTCAAAGTATAAAATACATATACAACTTAGATCTTAAAAACAAAGAAGTTTAAATCTTTCATCTAGCACGGATCTCAAGAAGATATGCACACATAACACGCAATTTATATAAAATACTTCATATCTATGTGTAAGATGAAAGTAACTATGCACTCACTTGATACAGAGTGATTTGGACAACACCTCGCTTCTAAAAATAACCTTTTTTGACGAAACCGGGAAGTTTGCTTGAAAATCGGGCTCCGCGCGGGCAGAGTTTCAAACCGAAAAACTCTTTTTCTTGGAGCCTTCGGGATCTCCGGGGCTTCCTTCGGGGGCTAGGGGGTTTTCCTAGGCTTTAGGGAGGTAGTGAGAGAAAGTAGAGAGAGAAGGGAGTGGTAAATTGGTGAAGAATTATGGCAGCCCTCGGCCTCTTTTTATAGCTGAGGCCTCGGACGTACGCTGGGCGTAATGCTTGCTCCGTACACACGTGGCGAGACTTCGGTGGGGCGACGTGGCTTGTTGTGGGCCAAGGAAAAAGTCAATACGCGGGGCGTTCCTCCTTCGTACGCGGGGTGTAGTGCGAACGCTGAGCGTCCGAAGGTACGCTGGGCGTACCCCTTCGCACAACCTTCGTGATTTCCCACTCCAACTTCAAAAATTCATATCTTTCACGTACGAGCTCCGTTTTCGACGTTCTTTATATCCACGCGTAGGCGGGAACGTAGTCTACAACTTTTGCTTAGACTCCGTCGGCTATTTTTGACTTTATTTTAAAAGTTATATTTTTAACAGGCCGGGACAGGATTGGTCCGTTAAAAATCCATAACTTCTTCATCCGACGTCCGTTTTCGCCTGTCTTTTTATCGTTACGCTACTATTAACTAGATCTTCGTTTCTCGTTTAGGTTATGTCGGCTAAAAACCGCTCGATCTAATATTCGAACTTCGGGCTGCATCCTGCTAAGCCGAAACTTAGAAAAATCAGAACTTCCTCATACGAAGTCAGATTTGGGCGTTCTTTTTATGCACGCTCTCGGTTTAATGTTTTCTACGACTTTCGTTTAGATCGCTAAGGCTAAAAGTCGCTCTATCGTAAATTCATTATTTACGTCTCCTGGTGTCGTGTCGGTTCCCTCGCGAAACTTCGACGGGTCATAATTTCTTCGTTATAACTCGGATTTCGGCGTTTTTTATCTCCCCGGAGTCCTTGTTTCGACCACTACAACTTTCTTCATAGATATCGGGTTTATCTAACATTTTTATTTTGGCGCTTATTTTTATCCTTTATTTATTATATTATTATAGACAAGTAATAAGCATACAAAAACACATAATTCACATAATATTCAAGTAATTCGTCTTTATTACTTTAAAATGGGTTACAATAGTTGACCTAGACTATTACATCATCTACTAATGCTTTTCCCCAAAACACGGGCATTATACTATCAATCAATATCACATTTTTGTGCTTCTAAATGCTCTAAAACGTCTAAAAGGACAACTTATATGCATTAGAGTAATCCATACTCATAATACCAAGCTTATGGGACCAAAATAACACCATTTCATGGCTAAACAAGATCTAATCAACTCTTAATCAAGTTTAGAGCTTTTTACCTCCAAATGATGCCAAAATATGATGTGACGCTGGATCCAAAGTGTTCTACTCCTTCAAGATGATATTCTCTTCTTCCTATCTCCTTCAAGGTTACCAAAACACACACAAAATTCTCAAGAATGCTTTAAAATGGATTAGGGTTTGATTGGGGATGAAATGGGGCTGGAGGCTGATGAAAGGAAGAAGACTTGGGACTTAAGGATGCTTAAATAGGGTCTAAACCCTAAAAATTAGGGTTTCAGTCCATACCGAGAACGCATAGCGTCCCCAACGCCATACGTTCATAACAGACACATAACGTTCAACTGAGTATGCATTTTTCTTCAAATGCTACAAGGGACCCATTTTGTCAACATTTATCATAACCACAGTATAAAAGGAATACCTGGAAAACACAGTGTTACACAAAAAGATCATGTTATTATTATAAATATTACCAAACAGTTAATGACCTTGGATAATATTTTCAATAATGCATTGTTTGGATAGTTTATCATCCTTGTTGTCGCGAAACACGGTCTCAAGATCTTTCCATATTTACCATGCAATAACTTCATTTTTAGTAATCATTTGAAGAAGATATAGTGAAATCGTACCATATATCCACATCCTAAATATGGATCTGATACAATTTCACTAGTATTTCTTGGAAGATGCAGGAGTTGTGACATTATGTTCATCAAGATGATTGGACATCCCAAACATGTTGCAATGAGTTTTAAGTAGTTGAGGCCACACATCATATTTAGACGATCAAGATAGAAAATAAGAGGGTATGGAAGCTTTTATATTTGTGATTACATATGGTATTTTAGTGGAAACTGCATGATAGTCTTGAAATAAAGAAAGAAACATAAGAAATAAAGTTGCGAAAAGGCTGAGGTCTGAGAGGTGAGAGGGATAAAAGAAGTTTTAGGAGAAGATCAAGATATATTGTTCTTGGAAGATAGTGCCAACAGTCACAACAATTGGTAATATTACTATTAATACTAAGGTCCTTTTGGGTTACATGCAATGACATAAATAAGCAACTAATGAAATGAGAAAATATAGGGACTTGATTTGTTAATTAATTAAGTCTTTTATTAATTAAATGAAATTTGGAGATCTAGAATGTTCTAGATAAAGGAGTTTGAAAGTAAGATAATTACCAAAGATAAGGATAATTATTATGTGACCAGATAATTATCCAATAGGAGGTTAATAGCTTAGTTGCTTCCGTCGTGCGCCTTTGTGATCTTTTAGATCCCTCATAACCCAACAATCGTGTAACACCGAAATTTTAAACAATTTTTCACATTTTCAAAAACATACTTTCATTCATAAATATTATAAAAATGTCATTGTATCACATATCAATCCATAGAAACACAACCCCAAGATCATAATGTATAAAACTCCTCATGTGTGTACTGATCATGCCGACGCCTTCCCGCGATCCTCAATGGTACCTGAAACACATAACACAACACTGTAAGCATAAATGCTTAGTGAGTTCCCCAAAATACCACATATAACACATATTAGCCACTCGAGGCTGTAACTCTGTGGACCCTCCGGTCCTAACTCTGTGGACCCTCTGGTCCTAACTCTATGAACCTTCCGGTTCTAACTCTGTAAACTCTGGAACATACACGACATGAATCACATAGAAATGATGCAGTGTATCACAATCACATAAATAGCATACAAGATACTCTGTCACATAACTCTAATTACCACTCTAGGTAAAGTATAGTGAGAAGACTCACCTCGGGTACTCGGTAAATCTCGAGCTCGGTAAAATCTGGTCTAGCCCCCGCCTAATCACATGGAATAAGCACTCTAATCAATACAACCCTCAAGGCTAGACTAATCCCTCTCTTAGTACTCTCAGAAGGGTAAAAGACCATTTTACCCCTCTCATGGCTCAAAGACCTTAACATTGACCAAACCCTAAAAGTCAACAAAAGTCAACGGTCAAACTTTGACCAGACTCACCGAGTGCACTCGTGTGACTCGGCGAGTACATGCATGTCCTCATCGCCCGTGGTCCTCACTTGACTCGCTGAGTCAACCCTACACTCAACGGGTCATCACAGGTCGCGAATCGCGGGGAAACCCGACTCGACTCGTCGAGTCCCTTATGGGCTCGGCGAGTTCCTCCCATGAAAACACTCAAACGATCTTTTGAGGTCAGATCTGCTTCACCAACCAGTAGATCCAACCTTCTAACACTTGAAAGTCACGTAAAGGTTTAAACTTTACGTTCATGCAATGCTTATAAGACCAAAAATGGAGAAATAACCTTTAAAATGGGGTTTTACTCTCAAGGCTCACATGAAACCTCATAAAACTGGAAGCTTGGGACCTTTTGGACCTCTCAAGGTCCAGATATATCATCTATACCCAAAGGGACCTCATATGCTTCACAATCTAACTCAAAATTGTGCAAAGGAAACCCTAGATTCAAGGAATCTATCAACTACACGAAATGGGAAGGAACTTGTACCTCAAAACGTGAATCTCAGTGTGAACAACACAGATCCAAGCTCCACAATCGATCTAGCTTGGATTTTCCCACTCCTTCTTGCAAGATCACACCAAAGGATGAAGAATTAGCCTCCAAATGCTCTCTAAGCTCTCTTTTCTCTCTAGAGTTTTCACAGGGGAGTAGTGGCCGCAAATGACGGCCATAAGGGCCTTTAAATAGGGCTCAGGCCCTGAGATTTAGGGTTTCACTTTACAGCGCGGATTCGCCGAGTCCACGCATCGACTCGTCGAGTCCGATCATTAATCCAGACAAGAATTCGCGATCCTACTCGGCGAGTCTGAGCGCCTACTCGCCGAGTCCCTCCCTAAAACTCAAGATAAATACTTAAAATAAGATACCTGGGAATCCGGATGTTATAATTCTCCCCCACTAGAATCAGACTTCGCCCTCGAAGTCTTGTTCCTCAAACAACTCTGGATGCTGCTCCCGCATCTCCAACTCCGGCTCCCAGGTCAGCTCGGACCCTCTCCGATGTTGCCACTGGACTTGAACCAGGGGCACCTCCTTGTTCCTCAGAACCTTGATCTTTCGATCCACGATCGCAACTGGCCTCTCAACATAATTCAGGCTCACATCAACCTGAATATCCTCCAATGGCACCATCGCCGACTCGTCGGCTATACACTTCCTCAACTGAGATACGTGGAAGGTATCATGAATCTGGCTCAACTCCGCAGGTAGGTCCAAACGATATGCTACCCTGCCCACCCTCGCGGTCACCCTGAATGGACTAATATACCGGGGCCCCAGCTTGCCCCTCTTCCTGAATCGAATCACTCCTTTCCAAGGAGATACTTTCAGGAGTACGAAGTCTCCAACCTGAAACTCGAGCTAGGATCGTCGCCTATCCGCGTAACTCTTCTGGCGACTCTGAGCTGTCAACAACCTCTGCCTGACCTGCTGTATATGCTCTGTCGTTTGAAGCACTATCTCAGTGCTGCCCATCACTCGCTGCCCTACCTCTCCCCAACAGATGGGTGTCCGACACCTCCTCCCATACAACAACTCGAAGGGAGGCATACCAATTCTCGAATGGTGACTGTTGTTATAGGAAAACTCAGCCAACGGCAAATACGTATCCCAACTCCCTCCGAAGTCCAACACACATGCCCGAAGCATGTCCTCGAGCATCTGAATCGTCCGCTCACTCTGTCCGTCCGTTTGTGGGTGGTAAGCGGTACTGAAATGCAGCCTCGTGCCCAACTCCGCGTGGAACTTCTTCCAGAACCTGGAAGTGAAACGTACATCCCGATCTGACACAATCGAGATCGACACTCAATGCCGCGATACTACCTCCCTCACATACAACTCTGCTAGCCTCTCTGCAGAAGGGCTCTCACTGATAGCAAGAAAGTGAGCGCTCTTCGTCAGTCGGTCGACGATCACCCAAATTGCATTGACACCCCTCGCAGTCCTCGGCAATTTGGTGATGAAATCCATAGAAATTTGTTTCCACTTCCATTGGAGAACCTCAAGTGGCTGCAACTTGCCATGCGGACGCTGGTGCTCGGCCTTCACCCTGCGACAGGTCAAGCACCTCTCTACGAACCACGCGACATCCCTCTTCATACAGGGTAGGGCTGTCAAATCGGGCAGTCGTGTCGTGTTTTTGTCTAACACGACACGACACGACAACGTTTTGTATAACACGAACACGACACGACACAATGTCGTGTTTTTTTTCATTAACACGAAAACGAACCAATTAAAACACGAAAACACGACAAGACACGACAAAGATAATATTACATAACTATTAGTGTATTTCATTCATACTTAAATATATATAACACGACAAAAACGACAAAACGAAAAACACGACAACCACATGCTTAATCGTGTCAATTTCGTGTCGATTTATGAACATGAACACGACACGACACGACATCGTGTTTTTTAATCTTGACATGAACACGACACGAACACGGATTCAATTTTTGATTTCGTCCCGATTTCGTTTCGTTTCGTGTATTTTTGTCGTGTCGTGTCATAAATTGACACCCCTAATACAGGGACACCAATACTCCCTCTTCAGGTCCAAAATACATCTTAGTGGCCCCGGGATGGATCGAGAACCTCGATCTATGCGCCTCCTCCATCAGAATGGTACATGCCCCGCCTTCAAACGGCACCCAAATTCGACCCTGAAAGGTCATAATCCCACGGCTATCGGCAACGAACTCAGATATCTGCCCGATCACCCGCTCTCTTTTGCGGTTCTCCGGTCTCATGGCCTCTACCTGAGCCTCCCGAATGGTGTCCAACACCGGAGCCATCACTATCAATCTCAAACAAACATCTCGTATAGGGGCACTCTTCGCCCTGCGACTCAGGGCATCGGCTACAACATTAGCCTTGCCCGGGTGGTACAGGTATTGGGTTTTGAGCATTCTAACACTCCTAAGTGTACATGCAACCCTAAATACCTTGGATCTATGTTTTCTCTATTATACATGCAAATATGAATATTCCAAGGTATTACCCTATCTAGCATAAAATCCTTGATACTTGGGTAATATAACAAGTTAGAATACATACCTTTTAATGAAGCTTGAAGTCTTGAACTTTAAGAGATTAGCCCCAATAGTGTGGAAGCCTCAAGTGGAATCACAAATCACCAAAACACCTTGGAAAACCTTTAGAGAATATGGATACTTGGCTCACACTTATGAAATCGGTTATTGCCCTCTTTAGTGTATCCACACTAGCCACTAGCCGAATTTCATGAACCATAAGACCCTTTATATAGTGTGGAGGATTAGGGTTAAACCCTAATACCCATGACCTTTCATTTCCTAGGATCCATGGGTTAAAGCTCCATGGACTATCCATGAAGACTTAGCCCAACCTAAATGAATTTGGCCCACTACACATATATATCTAAGAGTTCATATTTAATTAGTTCCTTTTGATCACTTAATTAATTATAAATTAATTATTGATCAATACTAATTAAATAATATGATTATATATTAATATATTAGAACTTATAATATATTAATATAAATCATAAATATACTATTCTCAAAAGACTATCCATATAAATTGTGCCGGTGAAGTGCAACCCAAATGGACCATGCCGGGTCGGGTCAAGTACATACCAAATATAGTTATGGACTTAGACATTAATCCAACAGTCTCCCACTTGGATAAGTCTAAAACTATTATTGAGTATGACTTCAAAAACCAACTGGCAATCGTAGCTCTTAAAGCCGCTGTCGAACTCTGATCTTGTCAACGAACTCTGACCTTTGTCAATGACTTGTCCATTAGATAAGGGATCATATATTCCTCCATTCTAGATATCATATGGACTGAGACATGGATTATAATCATTCTCTCTATCCATTTGTTGTTTCCCGATTTTTGATTTATGACGACTGACTGATTGAACAAATCAAATCAGTCCTGGCTTGGCCAAGCACTCACATGTGTCATCACTAAATCATCGAGGGGCCCACAGATATCGCTTTTATCCCGAAGGTAAAAGGAATGGATAAACTTCGACTCATATGGCTTGTTCTACTACTTGTTCTATCATACACAAAGGCACGTTTTATAACATCGAGTTACCGAATGCGTTTTCGTGCAATCAATGTACAACCAACTCATAGTAACAACTCATATCTCTAGGTTTGAAGAATATAAGATATTATCGTCTCATGATCACTCGTGATAAAATCCATGAAGTGATTCAAATGAGCGCGGGTTGAATCCAATACTCAGAACTTATGAGCACTCATGAGTGTTGTAGCACAACTTTTTCCACCAACTTGGACCTCTACAAGCCAACCCATGACAGTCTTGATTCATATCTACTTCCAACATATGACCGACTGTGGATGGTTTGAATAACTTAGTCATTCCGGAAGAATAACCTAGTTATTATGGAAGTCAAAACATGCAAAGTGAAACACAAGAACAAATGAATCAAATATGGTATCAAACCCTATGAATATAAATAGACCACTTTTATTTATCACCATACTGATTACTCATTATTCATTGTTTCGGTTTTATCAACCTTATACTTGAATTAAAACACTAGGTGTCCCGTGCTCCAAGCATGTACACTATGTTTTCTAAACAATAGCTTTGCCATACACCAAGTATGAACTCTATGTTTGTCGATGATCCTTTTCTTTGTGAACTAGATCAATTGAACATAATTTCAATGATTCTCTTTTCACACTCCCAAATCCTTGTCTTAAATGTAAGAATTCCAAATTCCTATCATTTATCGAAATCTGTTTAGATTTTAAACTTATATGCATTGTTCCTCTTGTAATTATTATGCACAAAGCCACAAAGGCTTGGCAACAATCATTACAGAGTATCCCAATGGAGAGCAATTCCATGGAAACGATGTCTCAAACTCAAAGCGCATTGCTTTGAACATGCTTCTTGCATTAAGTTTCTTTAACCTTACACAGATTGCTTCCACCTATGAAGACAACTTTATATTCCCATTTTGACTACCACTTCTGAACAAGAGTTGCCTCTTTTCAGACTATGTCAATATGGTCCTTCCAATATTAACAGTATACTTCCAACTGTCCTTGAGCAACCAATCTTTGGTAAACCTTAGATTGTCCTCGACAATTGCTTAATCACTTTAGTCATATCTAATTCTAGACATTGTTCCCCTTAATGCCCCAAGGCATTTGGAAAATTCAGAAAGGATAAATATTATAGCACATGTAATCGATATTGTACCCAAAGTAAATGGGACACGATTCATGATGTTTCATATAAAGACATGGTTCTAGACCAGTCTTTTTCCATAATAATTTTTTGTTTGCCATATTCTCAAAATTTGACTATGAAAAGGGATGCCGTAATCATAATCAAATTTTGAGAACGCAATATATAGAATTTTCTTAAGTTGAACCAATCCAACATGAAATTCATATATATATATATATATATATATATATATATATATATATATATATATATATATATATATTCTTGACTAAAGGTGATTAAAATCTCAATATAAGCTCTTTAGAATGATTATAAACTCAATCTAAGCTTTTTAGAATTGAAATGAAGTATAATTTCCTCTCCCTTAATTATAGCAAAACAACTTTTTCAACCCCTGCAACCTCACGAATTGAAACTTTTGTTTTCTATAATTAACATTGCTAACTTGCAATACTTATCATAATTATCATGCTCCCACTAACATGATGATTATTAGCATAACACTTATGCTCCCACTAGCTTTGACATGTATCCAGAAAACAGCTGGACCTCTAGAAGTCAATACTTTATTGACATTTTTACCAAAGTTCAGATTTCTGATACTAGATTGCTTTGATAAGACTTTATCAAAATCATACACCTTATCTTAGATAGATCACAGGTGTGTCTAAACAATTTCAGAACTCTGAAAAGGGATGCCATAATCATAGTCTCAATTGTTTAGACCTTTTGCCATTTCTCATAAGTCAATGTTAGTGTGCCGGTTAACCACACACGCTCCACTAACGACTTTGAGAACTGCAAATATCACAATTGCTATCTACTTAAAATCTACTTAGTGAAAGAATTTCCTCACCATCATTTTCATGAATCGGAGAGAAACCTTATGACACTTAGATTTTATGGTGTATGTGTTCTTATCCATGTGAATTTGTCAAACCATAATCACAAGACTAGGTTAGTGACAAATCCTAACTCATATGGATTGAACTTGTGCAATCTTAACCTCTTGCCACCTGGCAGCACAAGGGCCTGCCATTGCTTCCAAGTAGTTATGCAAACAATTGAGAACATGTAGAACTCGAATACATATAGCCAACTTAACTGGAATGGGCACAAAAATGTCAACACGATAGGTTATAAACCTCTAGTTGTGTGCTAGTGATGAAATATAGGTTTTATTCTTGATTACTTCTTGAAACCCTTTCAGGATCTTTTAGACTCCCACTGTCTCCTTGACCTATAAGACTTTCTTGCCAAATATTCAAGATATAGTGTGGATTCTAATCAAGACAAACACTTAACACAATTGGCCTAAGTTGGTCTCTGTTTTATCCAAAACATCACAACTTACCAAATTCAAATGTACAAGAGTAGAAAACCTTTTACTCTTACATTTCACTAGTGTTAATAAACCTTCTTTAAGATGTGTCACTCAAGTTACATTTGTGGTGGGATTGATCAGTGCACAAGAATGTGTACTCGATCCCTTAGTCCTTTACTTGACTCACACATCCATGTGAACAAGTAATTAGTCTTAATTTTCCAATGCTTGAAAGTTCTCATTCATCATACTATACAACTTGCATGATTCCAAGTTTCTATCCAACTGAAACTTGGGTGATGAGAATCTTTCCTTATTTGGAAAATTTAGACACTACCACAAATGAAAGAATCAAATTCATATTTCCACTCTTGCTATTAATGGAATCATATAAGCAACAATTTTTTTCCTTTTCACAAATGCCATTGTAAGGATATTTTAAAATAAATAAAATCAATTTTTTTTCTTTTATTTTAAAAACTTTGTGGAAAAACTATCCTTACAGTGCAAAAGCACATGAAAAACTTTGTTGTTATCTATTCCTAAGCAATATATCATAGCTTCTAAGCAACAGCTCAAAATTCTGATCACAGAACCATGCGATCGAGATCCATCTTCGCGATCAGAATCAGCATATACTTCCTTTAAGTTTCTTCACTTTTCTTTGATTCTTAAAACATCAACATGTGACCCAGTCACATCATGTAACAAGAATCTCAGAATAGAAACTTAACAGAGTTAGATAGTGGACTTTACCTGAAGTAGAGTCAATCTTCTTGACTTGATCAACCTTATGATCTTTCAGGTAAATAGGCTGCTTCGCAATCAATGCCCCTTCCTTTGGCAAGAGAAACATAGGGACTCTTTGGGAATGGTACATGGGACTATCGCAGACTTAGCCGTTCTCTTTACCATTTGGTCAACCTAGTTGACTATGGTCAATCCCTTTCCTTGGGAAGAGAAGGCTTTTCTAGATATCCAATGTTACCATTGTCAATGTCCATGGTAGTTTGGGAAGTTGATCTACTAATCAAATTTGCTCTCCCAGTGCTCCAAATTATTGCTGATTCAGCAGCACCAAGCAAATAGACAAGATCATTAAGGGTCATGTCATAGTCTGTTTCATAGTAGTCCCAAAGGAATTCACTATGTGACTTAGAAAGTGATTGAACCACCAACTTTCTCAAGAGTTTGACACCCAACTCTCCCGGCTTGTCAATATGTGACTTCATCTCCAAGATGCGATCACACATAGACCTTGCTTGCCAATAGGGCTTGAGTGACCTTGAACTTGTGGGTTAGGGAGAATAATTGGAGGAGGTGGAGGAAGTGAAGTACCAAGAGATTTGGGAGGATCATAGATGTCTGAACCAGACATCTTTTTGGGAGATATTCAAGATAGTTGATCTAAAGTCCTTAATATAACACCCAATATGAAATATTAAGGCTAGGACCCAGCAAACTATTTTATAACTTGGAAGAGGGATGCCGTAATCCAAGCTATAAAATATTTGAAGGTAGGTGAATGACGATTCACCAATTTCCACCAAGATAAACGAAATGTATTATTAGGTTTTAATTGGTTTTGAAACTCCTAGATTCTTTTGAGATTCATTGAACTTTTCAAAGGCATGTTTCAATCTCGAGTGTGCCCTTCAGGTTTTGTGACTAGGATGCCGAGGATCACAAAACAAGGTGTGAATAACCATGCAAATATACTTGGTACCCTTAATATTTACCCCTCAATCGATGTCCCGGTTAACCACACACGCTCCACTGATATTATGATAAACATTAAGTTACCCTTTGCCTACCTTGTTAAATCAAGCTAGTGTGCCGGTTAACCACACACGCTCCACTAACTGACTTAAGCCAAGTGCAAAGTCTAATTTCATGGGTTAGCACCAAATTCATATTTTCCTAAGTAACTAAGATTGGGTATTAATAAGAGTTTAGTTACTTAGTACTTATCATTAATACTTTTAATGAAGGGAGAATTATAGTCCGTGTCCTACCCGTTCGGCTAACGACCCTCCACCAGTCAAGGAAGCGGTGGGTGAGAGTGGACACCCATTAAACTGCCATTTTATAGGCAGTAACCTTATACCCCCTTATAGACCGGCTTCGTGAATGAGGCCTACTAATGGTAAGACGACTTTACTCTTATACATATATATAAATATTATTAACTTATAATATTATAAAGTATAAGGGTTGAATTTTAAGTTTTAAAATTCTAAGGGCTTAACTTGGAATTAAAGTATTCATAAGTGAAAACTTTACAAATTCCAAAACTTGAGGGCATGTTTTTGAAACTATTCAAAACTTTTCATTTCATAACTTATGAGTTTAATGGTTCATTAAAATGAAGACTCTTCATTTTTTATGTAACCTCTTATTCTTTAATAACACTTTTAAAGAAGTGACTCTTAAACATCCATAACTTGAGGACAAGTTATGGAGTCATAATACTATTTAATGAAAAACACTCTTCATTTTTTTTATATAACCTATGGCACTTTTATGAGTTTTAAGATTCATAAATGTGACCTTTTATGTAACTTGAGGACAAATTACAAAAACACATTTTATGAACTACCTCTAGATTAATTAGGATTGAAAACAACTAAAACACAAATTTTTTTTTCCATTAATCTAAACTAACACATAAATCAAGGAAACATAAAACTTTTGGTAATCCATAACTTATGGAGTTAAATGCTTGTTTTATGATGAAACTTTTCATGTTCCATAACTTAAGAATAAGTTATGGAATTCTTTAAAACATTAACACCAAATTTTGTAACTCCATAAAAACTTTGAATCAATTTTTTTTAAACCTTTTCATATCCATAACTTATGGAGGTTTCAAAACACTTAAGATCACAACTTTTAAAAAAACTTTTAAGCTCCAAAATTTTATTACAAAATTTGTAACTCCTTAAAACATTTAGATCAAACTTTTAAAACTAATAAAATAATCATATCATTTTATATTTTACTAAATTTGACCTAATTCAACTCATATAGTAAATGATTCAAATTTTACAAATAATTAGTTTTTCACAAAACAAGTAATTATCTTAAAATTTGACAAACTTCATGTTTTTTTTTTCAAGTTTGAAAATCAAACATTTGCATGAATATAACAGAAAACAACCCATGGCTCTGATACCACTATTGGGTTTTGAGCATTCTAACACTCCTAAGTGTACATGCAACCCTAAGTACCTTGGATCTATGTTTTCTCTATTATACATGCAAATATGAATATTCCAAGGTATTACCCTATCTAGCATACAATCCTTGATACTTGGGTAATATAACAAGTTAGAATACATACCTTTTAATGAAGCTTGAAGTCTTGAACTTTAAGAGCTTAGCCCCAATAGTGTGGAAGCCTCAAGTGGAATCACAAATCACCAAAACACCTTGGAAAACCTTTAGAAATATGGATACTTGGCTCACACTTATGAAATCGGTTATTGCCCTCTTTAGTGTATCCACACTAGCCACTAGCCGAATTTCATGAACCATAAGACCCTTTATATAGTGTGGAGGATTAGGGTTAAACCCTAATACCCATGACCTTTCATTTCCTAGGATCCATGGGTTAAAGCTCCATGGACTATCCATGAAGACTTAGCCCAACCTAAATGAACTTGGCCCACTACACATATATATCTAAGAGTTCATATTTAATTAGTTCCTTTTGATCACTTAATTAATTATAAATTAATTCTTGATCAATACTAATTAAATAATATGATTATATATTAATATATTAGAACTTATAATATATTAATATAAATCATAAATATACTATTCTCAAAAGACTATCCATATAAATTGTGCCGGTGAAGTGCAACCCAAATGGACCATGCCGGGTCGGGTCAAGTACATACCAAATATAGTTATGGACTTAGACATTAATCCAACAACAGGATCTCACACTCATAATCCTTTACCACATCTAACCATCTCCTCTGGCGCATATTCAGGTTGGGCTGATCCATCAGATACTTCAAGCTCTTGTGGTCCGTGTATATGGTACACCGAAACCCATACAAATAGTGACGCCAGATCTTGAGGGCGAACACCACAGCCCCCAACTCCAGATCGTGAGTAGGATACCTCGTCTCATGAGGCTTCAGCTGCCTCGATGCGTATGCTATCACATGCCCTCTCTGCATCAGCACCACACCCAATCCCGATATCGACGCGTCACAATACACCACAAAATCCTCCATCCCCTCCGGAAGGGCTAATACTGGGGCTTCGCATAATCTCTGACGAAGTGTCTCGAATGAGGCCTACTGCTCTGGGCCCCAACTGAATGCTACGCCCTTCCGGGTCAACCTGGTGAGAGGAACAACAATCTTGGAGAAATCTCTGATAAATCTCTGGTAATAGCCGGCCAACCCCAGAAAACTCCTGATCTCTGAGGGGGATCTCGGCACCTCCCAACTCATCACCGCCTTAATCTTGGCCGGCTCGACCAATATCCCATTCTGGTTAACGAGATGCCCCATGAACTGGACCTCTCGTAACCAAAAATCACACTTGGAGAATTTGGCGTAAAGCCTCTCCGATCTCAGAACTCCGAGGATCTCCCTCAAATGCTCCTCATGCTGCTCTCTAGATCTTGAATACACCAATATATCATCGATGAACACGATCACTGAACGATCCAGCATCGACCTGCACACTCTGTTCATGAGATCCATGAACGTCGTCGGTGCATTGGTGAGTCCGAAATGCATCACCACGAACTCGTAATGCCCATAATGAGTCCTGAACGGTGTCTTCTGGATATCCTCCTCACGCACTCTCATCTGATGATATCCAGACCTCAGATCAATCTTGGAGAACCAAGATGCTCCCTGCAACTGATCGAACAAATCGTCGATCCTCGGTAAGGGGTAACGGTTCTTGACCGTCAGTTTGTTCAACTCCCGGTAATCAATGCACATTCGGTGTGAACCATCCTTTTTCTTGACAAAAAGGATCGGCGCTCCCCACGGCGAGCTACTCGGCCGAATAAACCCCCTTCCCAGCAGCTCCTGCAGCTGAGAGGATAACTCCTGCATCTCTGGTGGCGCAAGGCGATAGGGCGCCTTGGCGATAGGCGCTGCCCCCGGAACCAAATCAATACGAAACTCCACCTGCCTCTCGGGGGAGGCACTCCCGGCAACTCCTCAGGGAAAACTTCCGGGAACTCACGCACTATCGGGACCTCATCGACCGACCTCGATCTCTCTGCATCTACTCTCGTATCCACCACATAAGCCACAAATCCACTACAGCCCTGCTGTAGGCTCTGCCTCGCTCTAGCGGCCGAACAAAATGCTGACCCAGAACGGGTACCCTCGCCATAAACCGTAAGAACTCCCCCACTAGGGTCTTGAATGGTCACCAACTGTCGCTCGCAGTCGATAACCGCTCCAAACCTGCTCAACCAGTCCATGCCCACGATGACACAGACATCTCCCATTGCAATCGGGACCAAATCAATCGGAAACTCAACGGCGAAGATCTCGAGTACACATCCTCGAATCACATCAGTGGCATACACCGCTCTCTCGTCAGCTATGGAAACTCGCAAAGGTCGACTCAACGCCTCTCGACAGATACTGATGTGCTGACTAAAGGCTAACGACACAAAAGACCGACTCAAATAACACCAAAGCAGGTACAGAACTCACAAGAAATGGACCTACGCATACCATAATATAAGCATAACACCACAAACTCAAAATAAATAGATGAAAGAATACATACCAGCCACAACATCTGGCATTGCGCGGACCTCCTCCGCTGTCAACTGGAAGGCTCTCCCTCGCGCCTTCGGCGCCTCAGCCTTCACTGGCCGACTCTCTGCAGCTCGAATGGCAGCAGGGGCAGATCCCTGTGATGCTCCCTGGGCTGACCCCCGCAACTGCGGACACTCGGCCTTCCGGTGTTCGGTCTGGTTGCAGTGAAAACAAACTGCAAACCCCTTGGGGTAATCCTTGGCCATGTGCCCTTCCTTGCCACACTTGTAGCAAGACCCTGCTCTGCAAACCCCCTCATGACTCTTGCCGCACTTGCCACAAGTGCGACTCTTCTGGTTCCCTGATCTCGAATCGGAGGGCTTGGCCCGCTTGGCTGCCGGCTGGGACTGTGCCGGTCGCCGATCCTTTCCTTGAGACTCCGCCTCCTCCCTGGCCTGAGTCTCGAGCTCAATCTCCCTCTTCTGGGCATTTGCCTGAAGCTCGGCAAATGTCCGGTACGACGAGTTCGCCACGAACTCGCGGATGTCTCTCCTCAAAATGCTCAAATACTGACTCATGCGTGCCTGCTCGGAAGACACGTGCTCAGGGCAGAACATCGCCCTCTCATGGAACATCCTGGTGATCACTGTAACAGACTCGGTACCCTGCTTGAGGGTCAAGAACTCCTGGTCCAAACGTTCCCTTTCCACCGGGGGAACGTACTCATCACGAAACATAGCGGTGAACCTCTCCCAGGTCACCGCGGCAAGCTCTGCAGAAGAGTAGTGCGCTGTCATAAATTTCCACCAGTCCTTCGCTCCCAAGCGAAGCTGGTTCAGTGCGAACCGAACTCTCAGATGCTCCGGGTAAGAACACGTATAGAAGCATCCCTCAATATCAGAAATCCATCTCATCGCAGCGATCGGATCCTGCGTCCCGTCAAACTCTGGTGGCTTCGTGTTGCTGAACTCTCGGTACAGCAACGAGTCACCCCCCTGCGGCCTCGCAGCAGCGACGGCTGCGGTGGCTGCAGCAACAACAACATCAGTAAGAGCAGCGTAACGCTCGTCAAAAGTGTCGATCAGGGTGGTATTGATAGACCCAAACATCTCTGGTATCTCGGCTCGGATGGCAGCAGCCACCTCCTCATGAATCAACCTGCAGATCTCCTCATCACTAACACCACTACTCTTAGGTGTGTGGCGTGTCCCAACCATGATGTCTCTCTGAAATACAACACAAAATATCAGAGACTCACTCGAGTGTGCACACACTCGATATCCCATTCCTACTCGATCCCTGGTACCTAAGGATTCTTACTTGGGCTGCGCACTGATCCGGTGTCTGCGGTAGTACGGGCCCAATACTACCGTCCACACCGCATCAGTATTCACCCCAAGTCCTCCTCCTAGGATCCCAAATCCCAAGTACTCCACTCTCACTATGCATAGTCTACTCTCTAGCAGATCTCTCATAAGCTCCTCGCTACTATCTACTCACTCTCAAGCATCTCCTAGCAGCAAAACCCCTAGGCTAAGGCATCACAAATCAGGCCACTCTAGTCCTAATAAGAATACCTAGCCTACTCTAGCATGCATAACATATTATCTCATATCTCATAACACATAATATAAAGGTATTTTGGGAAATCACCGTTTGGGCGCTGGCTGATCGTACACACTGCTCTGCTCTGCTCTTTTCAAAATCTTTTTACTCTTTTAGAAAAATTTTGTTTCATTTCGAAAAATTCCTCAAATCCTTAGTTTGAGTTCAAATGCGCTCGAAGGTGCATCCGAATCCCTCAAACCAAGGCTCTGATACCATCTTGTAACACCGAAATTTTAAACAATTTTTCACATTTTCAAAAACATACTTTCATTCATAAATATTATAAAAATGTCATTGTATCACATATCAATCCATAGAAACACAACCCCAAGATCATAATGTATAAAACTCCTCATGTGTGTACTGATCATGCCGGCGCCTTCCCGCGATCCTCACTGGTACCTGAAACACATAACACAACACTGTAAGCATAAATGCTTAGTGAGTTCCCCAAAATACCACATATAACACATATTAGCCACTCGAGGCTGTAACTCTGTGGACCCTCCGGTCCTAACTCTGTGGACCCTCTGGTCCTAACTCTGTGAACCTTCCGGTTCTAACTCTGTAAACTCTGGAACATACACGACATGAATCACATAGAAATGATGCAGTGTATCACAATCACATAAATAGCATACAAGATACTCTGTCACATAACTCTAATTACCACTCTAGGTAAAGTATAGTGAGAAGACTCACCTCTGGTACTCGGTAAATCTCGAGCTTGGTAAAATCTGGTCTAGCCCCCGCCTAATCACATGGAATAAGCACTCTAATCAATACAACCCTCAAGGCTAGACTAATCCCTCTCTTAGTACTCTCAGTACTCTCAGAAGGGTAAAAGACCATTTTACCCCTCTCATGGCTCAAAGACCTTAACATTGACCAAACCCTAAAAGTCAACAAAAGTCAACGGTCAAACTTTGACCAGACTCGCCGAGTGCACTCGTGTGACTCAGCGAGTACATGCATGTCCTCATCGCCCGTGGTCCTCACTCGACTCGCTGAGTCAACCCTACACTCAACGGGTCATCACAGGTCGCGAATCGCGGGGCAACCCGAATCGACTCGTCGAGTCCCTTATGGGCTCGGCGAGTTCCTCCCATGAAAACACTCAAACGATCTTTTGAGGTCAGATCTGCTTCACCAACCAGTAGATCTAACCTTCTAACACTCGAAAGTCACGTAAAGGTTCAAACTTTACGTTCATGCAATGCTTATAAGACCAAAAATGGAGAAATAACCTTTAAAATGGGGTTTTACTCTCAAGGCTCACATGAAACCTCATAAAGATGGAAGCTTGGGACCTTTTGGACCTCTCAAGGTCCAGATCTATCATCTATACCCAAAGGGACCTCATATGCTTCACAATCTAACTCAAAATTGTGCAAAGGAAACCCTAGATTCAAGGAATCTATCAACTACACGAAATGGGAAGGAACTTGTACCTCAAAACGTGAATCTCAGTGTGAACAACACAGATCCAAGCTCCACAATCGATCTAGCTTGGATTTTCCCACTCCTTCTTGCAAGATCACACCAAAGGATGAAGAATTAGCCTCCAAATGCTCTCTAAGCTCTCTTTTCTCTCTAGGGTTTTCACAGGGGAGTGGTGGCCGCAAATGACGGCCATAAGGGCCTTTAAATAGGGCTCAGGCCCTGAGATTTAGGGTTTCACTTTACAGCGCGGACTCGCCGAGTCCACGCATCGACTCGTCGAGTCCGATCATTAATCCAGACAAGAATTCGCGATCCTACTCGGCGAGTCTGAGTGCCTACTCGCCGAGTCCCTCCCTAAAACTCAAGATAAATACTTAAAATAAGATACCTGGGAATCCGGATGTTACAAATCGCCTTGATACCATGAAGGCAATATACTTTCCATAAATTATTGATTCACATTAATGATATATATATATATATATATATATATATATATATATATATATATATAGGTGTATACAAAATAAAGGGGATGAGATATACACTTAATAGGACCATATATATGTACACATGCTATAATACAAATACATGTATAAGAGCATCCACAATGCAGAATTCAATGGAATAGTTGAATGAAGTGGCAAACCTAGTTGTCGTTCAATGGATGAAATTCTACCATTGTGAGATGCCACCTTGAAATTTGATGTATTTAGAGGTCAATGCTCATTAACACCTTCAATGTGAAAAAAGAAAAATTTTCTAATTCTTAAATAATTATTTAAATATACTCCATTGAACTTTGTAGAGTTTAATGAATTGTATAATTTTTTTTTGATAGAGTTGTATGGTTTATAAAATGATGATGTGGAAATCCATTTAACTCTATGACCGAGTACTTGTTGAGTGTGTAAAGCTTTCTTATACCAACATGTTTCTTTCAACAATATATGTGACCGAGATTTGTTAAAACTAGGCAAGGGTCAGACTTGTTGAATAACTATAGCTATGGTATCGTAATCACCCTTTATTAGACGAAAACCAATTATAGAACTATATTGTGTATGATATGTGGTTGCCTACCTTAGCCAATTGGTCAGATAAGTTCTTGATTCGTGTGCAATAATTAGTGATGTTGGAGAATGCATCGAGGCGAGTGGTATTAAATTGTTCTTCCAAGTAGACAACCCTTGTAGCCTTCTTATCTTTAAAATTTTCTTCAAGACATTGCCAGAGTTCTTGAGCAGTGGCATCAAGTTTCATTATCATCTGGAGAAGATTAATAGATATTATTAAATAGATCCATTGCTTAACAATAGCATTTAAGCATAACCTATAGGTTCATCAATAACAACGAGATGAGGAGTTGTAAAGTTAATGTGATCAAGTACATTATAAGCACACTCATGTATATGTAAAAGCTCTACCCTGGAAGCATAATGACTATCGAATTGGTCAAGAACAAGAGAGGTGGAGTTCTTAATGTTGTTGACTCCAAAAGTGGGATGGAAATGTGTTTTGGCAGCATTGGAGTTATCAATGGTGCCAATCATTGTTGCAAGAAAAAGATGGTACGTGAAAGAAGGAGAAGGCATTAGCGACGAGGAAGAAGTTGTCGTGAGGTCGAAGAAAAGGAAAATAGGGATTTAGGGATGAAATCCTTCGAAATTGGCAGTTCCTTTACAATCTTGAAACCCTTTTTTTTCCTTCCTACGTGGCGCCTTTGATGTTCCACGCGGCGCATGAGCGATGGATCGAGGTTCTGGTTTATGGTGTTCAAGGTGTTTTATCCATGGGGTGAAGTCATATGTTGATGGTTTGTTGCTTGGGTGTGACTAGGAAAAACGAGCTCTCGGTTGGTCTCTTTGCACTCATCATTTGATCAAGATTTGTGAAGGTTTCAATGGCTACAAAGTTATGTATTCTAGTTTCATTCTCTTTTAATTTAAATTGCAATTAACTGGATGAACATGTATCCTTATGGCTTATGAGGTTAATATTTTAGTTGCTTCCGTCGTGCGCCTTTGTGACCTTTTAGATCCCTCATAACCCAACAATCGCCTTGATACCATGAAGGCAGTATACTTTCCATAAACTATTGATTCACATTAATGATATATATATATATATATATATATATATATATATATATATATATATATATATATATATATATATATATATATATATATATATATATAGGTGTATAAAAAATAAAGGGGTCGAGATATACACTTAATAGGACCAGATATACGTACACATGCTATAATACAAATATATGTATAAGAGCATCCACAATGGAGAATTCAATGAAATAGTTTAATGAAGTGGCAAGTCTAGTTGTCATTCAATGGATAAAAATCTATCATTGTGAGATGCCATATTGACATTTAATAGATTTAGAGTTCAATGGTCATTAACACCTCCAATGGGAAAAATGAGAGTTTTCTAATTCTTAAATAATTATTTAAATATATTCCATTGAACTTTTCAGAGTTTAATGAATTGTAGAATTTTTTGATAGAGTTGTATGGATTATAAAATGATGACGTGACAATCCATTGAATTCTATGAGATTCAATGAATTGTGGATGCCCTAAAATACAATACATCAACAAACTTCAAGAATTTACATTTATTAACATCGGCCGCATCTCTTTCCTTCAAACCATTGGTTTTGTTGCAATTGAGTACTAGAGGCGAGCGCGGGGGGGGGGGGGGGGGTGTGGAAGAACCCGAAGTGTTCTTGATTTTTAGATCTATCCTTAAAGTAGGTTGTGGAATAGCCCTGAGAGTAGTCTATATTCTATTTATCCTCCATTTCTTGTTGGGTACTGTCAAATTTTTATTTGAAAAGTTGAAGAATAGAGAACTAATGATATATATTTTTTTTGTTGGAAAGGGAACTTCCCTAACGAGGGTTTCCGGGCCAGCTTTCGCGCACCGACTAATCCCCCGCTGCAAACATGAGGCTTTGCCTCATGCCCTGGAGTCACTGCAGGCGAACCTCCATGGCCACAAGGGCTGAGTGGTGCCAGGATTTGAACATGGGTCAATAGGTTATCCACCATATCTTCCACATGTCTTACCAAGTCACCACAACCCAAGTGGTTAAGAACTAATGATATCCTTAAGGAAATAAGGGAAATCTTGAACATTTCTATGCAACCTTTATTTGTTCACAATATTTTCTCCTTTTCCATTTATAAGATGATTGATTAATGGAAGAAGAGGGGTTTAAACACACTAGCCTCCACTGCCACTGCTGTTGAAGCATTCTTCTTGTTCTTGAATATGTGGTGGCCCAGAAGATGCATCTGAAATCATGGACATGTATTCTTATTCTTCTTGTTCATCCTTATATAAAAGAGCCTTTTTACAGACGAAATCATCAACATTGTTGTGATTTTGAAGAGAATATACATTATACATCGAGTGTTCTAAGTAAAAATTCCATCCAAAATTAGACCAACTATTGTGAAGGTAATATGGTAACCCCCTCGACCACCCCCAAGTAACGGACCTGCTATTGCTATGATCGGGAGTCATCGCTGTAGTGTCATAAGTTGCATCAAAGGATTTTTGAGTAACAAGTACTTGTTAAGTGTGTGAAGCTTTCTTATACCAACATGTTTCTTTCAACAAGATCTATTATCGAGCTTTGTTAAAACTAGGCACGGGTCCGACCTGTTGAATAACTAGATCTATGGTATCGTAATCACCCTTTATTAGACGAAAACCAATTGTAGAACTATATTGTTTATGCTATGTGGTTGCCTACCTTAGCCAATTGGTCAGATAAGTTCTTGAGTCGTGTGCAATAATCAGTGATGTTGGAGAATGCATCGAGGCGAGTGGTATTAAATTGTTCTTCCAAGTAGACAACCCTTGTAGCCTTCTTATCTTTAAAATTTTCTTCAAGACATTGCCAGAGTTCTTGAGCAGTGGCATCAAGTTTCATTATCGTTTGGAGAAGATTGATGGATAATATTGTAACATAGATCCATTGCTTAACGATAGCATCTAAACGTAACCAGATGGGTTCATCAATAACAACGAGACGAGGAGCTTTAGGGTTAATGTGATCAAGTACATTATAAGAACACACATGTATATAGGTGTATAAAAATAAAGGGGCCGAGATATACACTTAATTATACATGGGCTATAGTACAAATACATGTATAAAATAAAATATAATACACTAATCTCAATCCTATCGTGCTTAGCTTAGATACATAGGCTCATTGATAGGTTGGACACTTGGACTCGCCGGTGAAAAGGCTCCTTCATCTTGATGGTAAACACTTATTGCTGGACTCATCGGTGGACCGTTCATCATATTCTCTTCTATATACTCATTGCTATCATCGACTGTTTCTGTTGTAGAGGGCATTATATCTTTCTTCTTATCAAAGTTTTGTATGATTGCACTCACCTTATGGCGTATTGAATCATCTGAGACTAGCATCTCCTTGTTTTCGTATAAGAACGTAAACAGGAAGATGACTAGCGCACAGGTTGAGGACAAACCAGCAACAAAAAATAGACCTTTAAAGCTTTCTAGTGTCAGCTTGTCAAAGGGTTCAACATTCTCATTTTTCCCGGGGCAATCCGCTTTATCTTTAATCCATCTATCTGAAATGTTTCTTATCTGCCCCTCTATCACTTTCAAGATTGCACTTGAGAACTCAGCTACTAGGGGCGATCCTTTTGGAAATGCCTGTTTACAACAACATGACGTACTACCCAGTCAATTATAGCCCCTTCGAGGTAATTAATTAATGACATGTCATATAAAATTAATCAAAGAAAAGTCACTACTTACAAAGCCAAAGCCCGCAGTCTTGTAGGTTGTACCCACCATGACATACTTGTTACAGCTTTTTGCTTGCAACGTCTTGAGATACGGAACCTCATCAACGATGGCAGAAACTCCATTCTTTGTAGTCCCATTTGAAAGGGCGTTTGCATACTCTTGGACGTTGGCATACTTCTTCAACTTGTCACCATTGAAACCCATGTCCTTAATTAACATATCAGCAACAAAAGAACCATCTTGGCATCCCACATAATCTCCGCTTTCTTTGAGTTGAGAAATATTTGTAAGAGTTGGTTGGAGCTTTTGCACTGTTAACATGGATGCCAAGCTTGCTGTGTAGCTGGAGGTTAGCACCAGAACCACAAATATCCACACTATCACCACGAATCTAGATAAATTGCTCATCATTTTCTCTCCTGCAAGATGTATTCATATTTTTGTTATTTTACTTATTCAAACATCAATAACTAATGCATGTATCATGTTGCAAATCACTTTAGTACGTGTGTGATTATATATATAGGGATCGATCGACTTACTATGTGCAAAAACAAGGGTGGAGAAGGAAAACCAGAAGATCATTCCAAATTGTTGATGAGGAGGGCCACGGAATTCTTGGTTTACTCGATGCTCTAGAACCCAAACAACAAATCCAGTGTAGATGAAAAATCCTCCAATTGTTATCCACAGCTTCATTTCTAGAGGCCTCATGAAAATCCAAAAGTTCTTACTATCAATTTTAGCCGGAACAAGCATTGAAACTCCAGATTCTGAGTATGGCAAAGTGAACTCAACATAGTTTGATCTGTTCGACAAGATGGTCACGTCTCCAACCACCATATCAAATTTCTGTCGAGTTTTTAATAATGAAGAGAAATTTGTCAATATGAGAAAACTACGCTATAACCTCAACTATGTAAGATACATAATTACCTCAAGAAAGATCTGATAAACAAGGTCATTGTAATCTGGTGGTTCGCCATTAGGATTTTCATAAGCAATGAACTTGTAGGGCACATCATATGGCAAGAATTCTATGACTGCCTTAAAGACGTCTATGCAAAACCCAGTGGCGTTAACCACTTGAGTTTTAGGATCTATGCTGGTCTGAATAAACTCAACAAACCCACCTTTTGCTGGAACTCCCACTTTTAAAATGTTGTCTCCACCAGTTGCGATGTCCCAACCTTTAGGGATTTGTGGAGAGTCTCCAGGCCATATGATGGTTCCCAGATCATCTTTGTTAGTCGTGTAACTTAAACCTTGATTGTGGCTTAGTCGATTTGATATACCATTTCTTGAACTCCAAAATCCAATTGGGTTCTCCCCCTTCCCAATCATATTCACTATTTGGTATGCCAATGTTTGTAATTGTCCATCGACCACCTGGAAATCCCCACTGATCGAACCTTTAAGCCTTATATCTCGGATCATTGGAAGGAGCGTGGGACCCATTTCTGAGGTTCCAATGGCAGCCAAGTCTGTCGAGGCCTTCCTTGGTCTCTTGAAGGTGGTACTTAATTTGATTTGATCGATACTCTTTAATGCGATAGCTAGTCCAACAGCATAGTCATAAGACCATATTCCAAACATATCAAGCTCAACTCTATCAATGTCATCAGGGTATTCTTTATGGAACCTCCTCTTCCATCTCTTCTCGAAGTTGGTTAGCTGATTGGAAGGTGGTATATAAGGCTTTACACCTAGTACACCTTGCATAGAATCAATAGCGTCTGGATCCAATTGATGCAAAAGACCAGTGAGCACATCAGTGATGATCCATGCATATCCTTGAGCCATCATTCCAGCTTCGTCTGCTTTCTTGAAGAAACGTGAAGCGAGATCCGGTAACATGTGTACTACAAAAACCCTAGTTTGCATGGTCTTTAAGTTGTAAAGTTCTTGCAGAATCTTTTCATCCGATGAGGATGGAGATAAAAGGGTTCGATACTTAACCTGAGTGCTAATGTTTACCATGGCATCTGATAAATACGGAATATGCCCCCTTCCAAAATCAGTATCTTCGTAAACAAACACGACTTCCCTCCAGCCAAAGGACTTGACTAGAGATGCAATGGGTTGGGCTTGTGTTGAGGAAGCTTGTGCTATGCGGATGAAGTAGGGGTTGCGGATTGGGGAAAGATCAGGGTTGGTCGCCGGAGATATAACAGGAACCTTCGATCTTTGGGCAATATCAAGTACAAAATCTGCCTGGGACGATTTTTGGGGTCCAATAATTGCCATGACTTGAGTGTTTTTCAGAAGGTCTATGGCTGCACACAAAACAGAAAGAAAACAGTTTACTATGTATTGTTTTTAATTAGATGAAGAGGGGTTACGATTTACAAACCAGCTGAGGAGGCTTCGACGTTATCGTATTTAGAATCCCGAAAGTGAGGGACAATAATGGTGGTGGAGTGGTTCGTGTAAATATATTCAATGGCCATCAAAATACTGATCCGGATGCTCTTCCCGACATGGGAATCCATATCAAGAATCACCCCTACCCCTATTTCTCGTGTCCCTAGTGTTTCACCATTTGCAACCAGCATCACCATCATCATCATCATCAGAGCTAACACTATAACACCATGGTTACCTACATGAATTTTCATCTTTCTTTTTCTGCAAATCTTTTCTGGGAAAGGTTGAGTTGAATTCAACTGATATAGAGTATAGACAATCACTACTATTTGTGTGGTTTATAATATACATACCGACACACATAGAGGTATACTACGTGGTTGACTTGACGAAAAGTCCATGCAGCCCCCTTTATACGTAATATAATTAATCTAATCTGACTCGGTCAATCTAATAAATGAAACTAAAGAAATACACGTAAAAGACAATGACTACTGTTGAACCTTATCATAATGTATCCTAATTTCAAACTACATCCAAAAGAAAAGGTACAATTAAATCACTAGCTACAAGAAAACTGAGTTTTAGAGACCAATTAATTCGTCAATGTAGATCCAAATTAGAGACGAAAAGTGTCTCTACACATATTTAGACACAATTTTTCGTCTCAAATCACTACTATTTTTCGTCTCAAATCACTACTAGAAACATGACCTTCAGTGACGGAATCCGCAAGGGATTCTATCTGTAACTAATTAGTGACGGCTTACCGAGGGATCAACGACGGAACACACAAATATTTCCATCAAAATACTTATATTTAGAGAGGTATTACGAGGGATCAACGGCTGAATTGCAAGAATTTATCAACAAAAGCGCTAACTTTGTAACGTTCCAAAAATTAAGACTAAAAAATTTTCGTTTTTAAATTAATAAATCTGTTATCCAAAACATCATCACAGAAATCATGGTGAATCAAAGTGTATCAATAACATTCCAATACATCAGAGTATTATAAAATGCAGAATGAAGTGGTGTGTGCACTGCAATCATCCCGGACTCTTCCCCTTCGAACCAGAAGTACCTGAAAACATAAACTGAAAACCGTAAGCACAAAGCTTAGTGAGTTCCCCAAGATACCACATACTAAACAAACATACAACAAAACATATTTGGGTGTTTGCCTACACCTTTGGCCTCTCTAAACCGGATACTAAGCATATATGGGTGCTTGCAATCTGCAACATCCCAATTTTCAAGACCAAAATATTTGGGTGTTTGCCTACTCCTTTTGTTTTTAATTAAGTAACTTATAAAACAATTTACGGAGAAACATCAACGATTCATATCATTTCATAAAACCTCAGTCACGTGTCTCAAAAACCATAACATAAAATAGTAATAATGTTAGAGTACAAATCCCATGGATCTCAAAATGCGGAAATCATGTGTGTGCAATGCGCTGCTACTGTGTCGGCTCCTTCCCATTCGCTGAAGAGGTACCTGAAACAAAACTGAAAACTGTAAGCACGAAGCTTAGTGAGTTACCCCATCATACTGCATACCACCTAATGCCTGTTCCTAGGTATCTTTCAACCGGGATCTGTCTGACATAACTGGGAGCTGGGCTCCCCTTCGGTATCTTTCAACCGGTAACCGGGAACTAACCTCCCATTCGGTATCTTTCAACCGGTAACAGGAAACTAACCTCCCCTGTAACACCCGTAAAATTCAAGCCGACTTAAAACTTTTTAACGCATTTAAAAACCATTGAGTGAGTACAGTTTGTTTTCAAAATAGTTTAATCATCAGAGTATTCCCAGAACCAATTCATAAAACCATGAAATAGGAGGAGCTGTACGACCACGCCTTTGCCTTCCTGCGACCATCTGATGTACCTGAAACATAATCAACAACTGTAAGCCCGAAGCTTAGTGAGTTACCCCCAAAATACCAACGCCATACAAACATAACCATATCATATAACAAATACAGAACATCCATGCATCTCGAGTATACAGTGTGACTGGTCCGCCCACACCGGGCCTTCAGTCCACCCGGTCCACTCTCTGAGTCTACAGTATGACTGGACCGCCCGCACCGGGCCTACAGTCTATCTGGATCTATCCCGAGCCTTCGGTATGATTGGACCGACATACGGGCCTACAGTCTATCCTGACCACTCGTAGGGTATGTTGGCCTTCAGCACGAAGCAGGACCGCCTCAACCCAAACATCAAGCAAATAACCATGTGCACATATAACAAGTAATCACATAACAGTCCATAGACAGACAAACCGATCTAGCAGATCATATAGTATAGCAACATCCTAACCAGGATACCGACCTAACCGGTCACTAACATAGCATCATCTTATATACCAAGATACCGACCCTAACCAGGTCACTAAACATAATACCGCCCTAGTTACCAGGACGCCGATCTAACAGATCAATAAACATATCAAAAATCCTATGATCAGGATATCGACCTAACCGGCCACTAACATAACATATCACCATCCTAACTACCAGGATGTAAATCAGTAAGCATATCATGCAATGATCCAAATACAAACCATAAAGGGCCGGTATTGGTGCCTTAGACCCTGTTGATATAGTGAGGATAACTCACCTGCAATTGCCGACTGGAGAGATACGACCAAGCTGCTCTGACCACCGACACGAACTTTACCACAGCACACTACCAAGGAACCAATACCAAAATTACCAAATACCCTTAGAAGTCAGACTGGTCAACTCTTGGTCAAAGCCAAAGTCCTCAGTCAAAGTCAACCTTCCTGATTGACTCTACTCGCCGAGTCAACCCGTCGACTCGTCGAGTTCCTATACTCAGAAACTCCCATAACACGACTTAACTCGCCGAGTCGCCCCAAGACTCGTTGAGTTCAACGATCTCGGAATCCCATCCTGTCCAACTCACTGAGTCGCCAACCGACTCACTAATCCAAAGCTTTAACCAAAAGAGGCTGGGTTCTGCGACCAGACTCGTCGAGTCCAAGAACAGACTCGCCGAGTCCAAGGCAATCTTCAATAGACTCGCCGAGTTCATGCCTATCTTCAACAGACTCGCCGAGTCCAAGAACAGACTCGCCGAGTCTCTTCAGTCCTTTATACATGCAGAGGCTTTTCGAGTCTTGCAGGGGATCCAAACTATAGATCCACTCTTCTAGGGCATGACTCTCACGTAAAGTTGCAAACTTTACGTGGAAACAAGGAGTTATAAGCCCAAATCACTCTAGGGATAAGGTTTAAGACAAAGGGGCTCCACCAACAACTCAAAGACTGATGCTTTATGACTTTCTGGACCAACACATGTCTAGATCTGAAGTAGCAACCTCATATCTAAACTCCAAACCCGAAATAGATCTCAAACATACCAAAATGGCCCCAAATATCATTCTTGAATAGATATAAATGCAAGAGAGTCAAGGTAACAACTTGTTACCTCTAAAATGTGCCCAAGCTGAAGTAGATTCTGGATCTACACCAATCCCTTGATGCTCTACACTTGATCTACAAGCCTTCTTTGCTAGAATCTCCTTCCAAAGCTTCCAAGTTCACTCCAAAGGCTCACACACGATTCTAGGGTTTCCTGACTCTCAAGGGGTGACAAAGAGGCTGAGGTGAGGACTTAAGGTCCTTTAAATAGGGTGCAAGCCCTAAGATTAGGGTTTTATCTTCCCAGCACTAACTTGTCGAGTCCAGCTTCCGACTCGCCGAGTTGGTCACTTAATTCGCGACTAAATCCCGCTCCGACTCGACGAGTACTCGCACCTACTCGTCGAGTAGCTTCTTCAATGTACACTTTAAGCCCTTATATCATATTTCTGAAATTTGGGGTGTTACGACTCTCCCCCACTTACATTAGGCTTCGTCCTCGAAGCCTACTGCAGTATACGCTTCCGAACAACTTTCTCGCACTGCAGACTCTGATTTCCCAATCATCTTAGGTCCTCCCAGACCCGACCACTACGCCCCCTTTAACATATCTCCTACTCGCGAGGCACCCTTGCCAACACTTCAAGCCAACCATCGGCCTTTTCTTCTTGCGGACAACACATAATAGCCAAGTACCACCCGATGATACTATTCCTTCCTGTCAGGAACATACTTCCGTGACTTGCAACTACTAGGTACCACCATGACCCACTGGATCCTCCCACAGTGTCAAACTACCCTTCCCTTTCCCAACTAGAGATAGCCCGAGTAACTCGCAATGTTGGGACCCAATCCATCTCTCTTCTTGAATCCATTCTCTCTCGTGCTGACAGGATACTGCATCCTCCAGCTTCTAGAAATTCCCATGAATTAACCAGCTATATCTCATAACCACTCGCACCTGACCCAATCAGCCTCGGGCCGGAATACCAGGCACACCTATAACGGGTCCAGTCATCCCTAGGATGGAATACCCACTCATTCCCACGCATGTTTGGCCTAATCAAACCTCGGGTTGGAATACCAAACGCACCGGGTCCAATCAATCATAGGGTCCGGTCATCCTCATGATGGAATACCCTAGATTGGAATACCACTACTCACATAACCCATGCCTATAACCATACTTGAAGCCCAAGGATCCCAACCTTGCAGCTCCCTCTATCTACTCTGACTCGACACAACTGAGTACAACTTACCCAAATCTCAACAATACGCTTACCTCAAACTTACTACAGCAGGGAATATAACTATCACGATCTCTACGCCCACGACCTATGACTGGAATACCCTTACGTGGTCCTCATCATAAGTCTGGATTGCTTCTGAGCCCACATTATGAGTCTGGTATGCCCTCCCCGACTCTCAGCTCATGACTGGAACGCTCCCGATGACTGATCAACACTACTGTCGTCATTTCCGTTTCCCAACACTTCGACCCTACAGATATCCACTTCCTTCGCCACTCGAAGGGCCTAAACGACGCTCCTCTCATCAACGCACAACATACGATGCGAAAATTACTACCACACACGAATCACAATGGCTCAAAACAACAACAACACACCTACCACTACCGGCCAACCAGCACGGCCCTCATACCTAACCCATACCGCTTCCTTCGGGTTAGTATACCAACATGTCTAATCAATCCAACTATCGAGTCGGAAGCTCTCAGGGTTTGCTGGCCTACCGCCCCAACCCTACTGCTCCCCTCGAGCCTCCGTGCCTACGACTTACAGTCGGCCCGTACCGGGTATCTTGGCCTACTGCGCAGAGCAGGACCGCCTCAACCCTATCCAAATGCCATAGACATTCATGAGAAAGATCTAACCCGGTTCCCAGAACCGGAACGACAGGATATTCTAATTCCAAACCTTCCCAAAACTGACGAATACCCATTCAGATCCACTCTCAGTCCCCAACTGGGGTATTACCCGATCCAAGAAGATGAAACCTCGGAGACACTCCGAACTGATGAGATCACCAAGATCCTTTGAACTCCATCCGTCTACTAATAACAACTTTCGCTCAACCAAACACACTGGAGTCTTCAGCCTACTCCAGCAGCACGTTCAACACTTGGAACAGACCTATTGATTTCTATAGCATAACAGCCTACTCAATACCCGAACATAGATCTACAACATATACAGAGTCTTCAGCCTGACTGGACCGCCCTACCAGGCTTTCAGTCTATCTGGACCACTCTCAGAACCTTCAGCATGTCTGGACCGCCTCTCTGGTCCTTCAGCCTGTCTGGACCGTTCTCCGAGCCTTCGGTCTGACTGGTACGCCTCACTGGCCTTCAGTCTATCCGGACCGCTCCAAACTGTTGAGCATCTCCCTGGACCACCCCTCATGATGCTCTCTCCCATGCATCCTGTTCTCACCCACCGGGGGCTTCGAACTCCTGATCTACTCTGAGGGCTATATCCCCAGCCTAACCCTAGGCCTCATGTCGATTGTCCACCCTCTCGGAAATCCGTGGTCTGTTCCCTGACCCGTGTGTCTACTACATACGCTAAATAACCCGCACTCCCGTGCTGAGTGTATTGCCGAGCCCTGGCAGCTAACAAAACCCTCAATCTATAAATCCAAAAACCCTCGGAGTCGAGCACACCCTCGACCGAATACTCGATCTGAACTCAAACCATGATCGAAACTCCACCCTGATTTCCACGAATTCGGTTATCAACCACCGAGAAGACGTGATACATATGATGGGGAGTTTTACCAAACTCCCAACTCACACAATCCTCCAACCAAGCAGCCACTTGGTTTGTCTTCCTTCCTGTCAACGATGCGAGACTTATCCCATTTTCAACACCGCTCCTGCTTCTGCATCTCGGGACGATTCTCCCCCACTTAGATTCAACTAAGTCTTCACAATACATGAAAATTTGAGAATTCCCAATCCTTTTCACTTTCCAACGATCGATCTGATGACAACCAGACCTTTCCAAATAGCACTCCTTTACTAGCCAACCTCAGATGAGCATACGCTTCTAATGACTATATGAACACTTCCTTAATCCCCGGGAAACCGACAGTCCCGAAAGCTCGAATGATTCCTCACCCAAATCTTGAAGTCCGAAAATAGATGCTCCAACTAGTGTCTCAACAACGAGCTACTTCCCTTGGCGCTTTCCTTCGCCAATCAATAATGCTTACTAAAACCACTAAATCCTGCCAATGATGAATAACCATCTTGCAGGACCCTGTCCACAGACCTCCCACATAATACCCTTCTTCCCAAAGCGTTTCAACAATCCTCCCGCTCTCGACTCTAGAACTCATCATTCAGGGCCTTGCACCCTGACTCACTCACCAGCTCAATCATCCACAGCTGAACTGCAGTAGCTGAAACAACCTTTGCCCTAAACCAGGCTACAACCACTCCCAAGACATAGTCTACAATCCCGAAAGTGCAATAGATCGCACAATCAATCCTTACCGTCCGATACAAGAGGTCCAAGGCGAAATGGACCTCCAAAATACTTATGCCACATCGACCCACCTGCGCTTACCAGCGCTAAACCACTGTCGCCAATCCCGGCGACCAACTAACCCCGAGTTAGAATACAACCTGATCCTGGGGTCACAAGCCTGCTTAATCCTTCGAGCTCGTAAACTGAAAGGGCACAATCCTCGCCCTAGAAAATAAACCATTTTAATTCCAGTTGCATAGCTCCAGCTGAACATAATCATTACTCCTTTCCGGAGTCCCCACGACTCTAATTCCGACCTCGAACAAAACCCCCGAAGCCTCAATCTAGAATCGCATGTGCTAGACTCTCCGCTTAACCCGCAGACTGTAACAAGTACAGAACACCTCACTGCTCCCAAGTAACTACAGCTCTCTGCTCCTCATAATACGTCCCAATAACAAGTCCCCACCAATCCTTCGCCCCGAACCTTAACAGGTTCCGAGCGTGCCTGACCTTCTGGTCAGTAGAACATGAATATGTGAAGCAACATCCCTTCACGTCATATGGTACTTCATGGCTATGACCGGGTCCCGAACCATATCAAAAGTCGGGGCTTCGCATCATCGAAGTCCCGATACTAGAAAGCCTAACTGGCTCCTCCCCCTGCCGTTGTTACAGCTGCTATAGCTGCCACGACAATTGTCTCGGCACTAGCTGCATAGCGCTCGTCGAAATACTCGGCAATAACGGTCTTGATAGACCCAAACATCTCCGGAAACTGTCCCCGAACAATCTCAATCACCTCCTCCCGGATGATCTCACTGACACGATCCTCTAACAACGCTGGCCTATCCTAGCTGCCAACTCCCGATCCTATCCTGGATCCGGTCTCAAGACGTCTCGTAACCACCATTCTGGTAAGACACCAGAAAGATCTCTGATAATGCATAATATAACAGGGAACCAACTCCTTACCCAACCCTAGGGGTTGTGACTTCCTTGCTACGCGTATGGGTCATGTGCTTTCAGTAGTACGGGCCCATACTACCTTCCACACCTACCCATATTTGTCTCAAGTATCATCACAACGCCCTAACAATGTACATAACATAGCGAGCGCTCAGTCCTCACTTCTAGAGGAATACTAAATATCTCATAACTGGCCTCCCGGCCTCACACAACCCACCCATCCATGAAACTTCCATCAACCCCTGCAACACTAGTGTATGCTAGACATACATAACGCTGGACCCTATAGACTTTCTAATATCCATTCCTACCCTAAGCCCTAATCAATAAGAACAGAACATAAGGCCAGATCAAACATTCTCAGGCTATAAGATCTTAATTATATATAACTGTGATGCATACACAAGTAACTACAGTAATGATGTCAATCTCATATAAGGAAAAACCCTAGGCTAGCAGTCATCATGCAATCAGGCAATTCTATCATGCAATTCCCGAAGATCCTTAGTCTAGTACTAGCATGCTGTTCTAACATATCACATAATCAAATAACTGTATGGTATTTTGGGGTCTACTTACTGGCTCCGACTGATCGTACACCCTGCATCCTCCTTTACTTATTTTGAAAACCATTTTAGAAATCATTTTGAAAACCTTTCCTTGATTTGAGACTGGATTCACACGAATGTTCCTCCAATTCACTCAAACCAAGGCTCTGATACCAACTTGTAACACCCGTAAAATTCAAGCCGACTAAAACTTTTTAACGCATTTAAAAACCATTGAGTGAGTACAGTTTGTTTTCAAAATAGTTTAATCATCAGAGTATTCCCAGAACCAATTCATAAAACCATGAAATAGGAGGAGCTGTACGACCACGCCTTTTCCTTCCTGCGACCATCTGATGTACCTGAAACATAATCAACAACTGTAAGCCCGAAGCTTAGTGAGTTACCCCCAAAATACCAACGCCATACAAACATAACCATATCATATAACAAATACAGAACAGCCATGCATCTCGAGTATACAGTGTGACTGGTCCGCCCACATCGGGCCTTCAGTCCACCCGGTCTACTCTCTGAATCTACAGTATCACTGGACCGCCCGCACCGGGCCTACAGTCTATATAGATCTATCCCGAGCCTTCGGTATGACTGGACCGCCATACGGGCCTACAGTCTATCCTGACCACTCGTAGGGTATGTTGGCCTTCAGCACGAAGCAGGACCGCCTCAACCCAAACATCAAGCAAATAACCATGTGCACATATAACAAGTAATCACATAACAGTCCATAGACAGACAAACCGATCTAGCAAATCATATAGTATAGCAACATCCTAACTAGGATACCGACCTAACCGGTCACTAACATAGCATCATCCTATATACCAGGATACCGACCCTAACCAGGTCACTAAACATAATACCGCCCTAGTTACCAGGACGCCGATCTAACAGATCAATAAACATATCAAACATCCTATAAACAGGATATCGACCTAACCGGCCACTAACATAGCATATCACCATCCTAACTACCAGGATGTAAATCACTAAGCATATCATACAATGATCCAAATACAAACCATAAAGGGCCGACATTGGTGCCTTAGACCCTGTTGATATAGTGAGGATAACTCACCTGCAATTGCCGACTGGAGAAATACGACCAAGCTGCTCCGACCACCGACACGAACTTTACCACAACACACTACCAAGGAACCAATACCAAAATTACAAAATACGCTTAGAAGTCAGACTGGTCAACTCTTGGTCAAAGCCAAAGTCCTCAGTCAAAGTCAACCTTCCTGATTGACTCTACTCGCCGAGTCAACCCGTCGACTCGTCGAGTTCCTATACTCAGAAACTCTCATAACACGACTCAACTCGCCGAGTCGCCCCAAGAATCGTCGAGTTCAACGATCTCGGAATCCCATCCTGTCCAACTCACTGAGTCGCCAACCGACTCACTAATCCAAAGCTTTAACCAAAAGAGGTTGGGTCATGCGACCAGACTCGCCGAGTCCAAGGCAATCTTCAACAGACTCACCGAGTTGTTCCTCCAACTCGCCGAGTTCATGCCTATCTTCAACAGACTCGCCGAGTCCAAGAACAGACTCGCCGAGTCTCTTCAGTCCTTTATACATGCAGAGGCTTTTCGAGTCTTGCAGGGGATCCAAACTGTAGATCCACTCTTCTAGGGCATGACTCTCACGTAAAGTTGCAAACTTTACGTGGAAACAAGGAGTTATAAGCCCAAATCACTCTAGGGCTAAGGTTTAAGACAAAGGGGCTCCACCAACAACTCAAAGACTGATGCTTTATGACTTTCTGGACCAACACATGTCTAGATCTGAAGTAGTAACCTCATATCTAAAATCCAAACCCGAAATAGATCTCAAACATACCAAAATGGCCCCAAATATCATTCTTGAATAGATATAAATGCAATAGAGTCAAGGTAACAACTTGTTACCTCTAAAATGTGCCCAAGCTGAAGTAGATTCTGGATCTACACCAATCCCTTGATGCTCTACACTTGATCTACAAGCCTTCTTTGCTAGAATCTCCTTCCAAAGCTTCAAAGTTCACTCCAAAGACTAACACACGATTCTAGGGTTTCCTGACTCTCAAGGGGTGACAAAGAGGCTGAGGTGAGGACTTAAGGTCCTTTAAATAGGGTGCAAGCCCTAAGATTAGGATTTTATCTTCCCAGCACCAACTTGTCGAGTCCAGCTTCCGACTTGGCGAGTTGGTCACTTAATTCGCTACCAAATCCCGCTCCGACTCGACGAGTAATATCACCTACTCGTCGAGTAGCTTCTTCAATGTACACTTTAAGCCCGTATATCATATTTATGAAATTTGGGGTGTTACATCCCCTTTGGTATCTTTCAACCGGTAACCGGGAACTAACCTCCCCTTCAGTATCTTTCAACCGGTAAACTGGGGACTATTTCACCCCTACCACTACCACATAATAACATAACATAAACATACTGCTGGGCATGCATGGGTTCTAACGACCCCTTCGGTATCTTCCAATCGGTAACCGGGGACTATTCCCCCTACTACCACTATCACATAACATCATATCATGCTAACACATAAAACATATCGGTAGTAGCAAACCTAGATAATTATCACAAAGACAATCATCTATCAACCAACTCCTACTAGTGGGCCGGCATTGTGGCCGTATACCCACTTCTACTGGAAGGTAACTCACCTCAATGTCGTGAAGTGTCTAAACTGTCCACGCTGCTGGGATCAACTCCTCTCAATTCCTACATGTAACAACCCTCCTTAATTTACCATTACATACTCTTAACCCTTACAAGGGTTACTCAAGTCAAAACCAAAGTCAAGGTCAACACCTTGGTCAAAGTTAACTTTGGGTCAAAGTCAACGTCCGGTTGACTCGACTCGTCGAGTTGACCCCACAACTCGCCGAGTCCCCAAATCCTCAAAACACTAAGACCTCGATCTTACTCGCCGAGTATTGCACACACTCGCCGAGTTCTCCATCATACAAAGTCGGGACCTTCGTCATCTGGCTCACCGAGTTGATCCTTGAACTCGTCGAGTCCTTTTTCATGCAAGAAGGCCCATTTAGCACTGGACTCGCCGAGTTCCTTATGAACTCGTCGAGTACGCCTTCATATAGTTGGGTCTTGCCTTGAACTCGCCGAGTTCTGTTCTTGAACTCGCTGAGTCCCATGATTTCCAGGTCCAATTTCACATCTGCTTTGTTGAGTCCTATTCTAGACTCAACTAGTTCGATCCAAACAGAAAAGGGTTGGAGAACCATACCCCGAATCGTCGAGTCCCATGAATGAATCGTCGAGTCCCCTAAGGTCCATGTCCATACAGTTGATTCCAGTCAGGTTTTACACATCCAAAACATAGATCTAGCCTCCTAGGGTCCATAATACACGTAAAGTTACAAACTTGACGTTCATGCATGGGGTTTTTGGCTCAAAAGGCTCTAAAATGGGGTTTATATGATGCATGGGACTCCCATGACCATAAAGTTGACACCTTTATGCCATGGGAACCCCCAATGGTTCCAGATCTGAAGTAATACCCCTCTATAACCACAAAATCCTGAGAATAGCACTTCTAAGGCTTAGAAAATGTAGAAATGAACCCTAACTAGAGATTTAAGAGATAGATGGTCAAGGTTTCAGCTTTATACCTCAAGTGAGTTGGAAATATGCCAAAACCTCTTGATCTTCTTGCCTCCTCTTGATCTCTCAAGCTTCCTTCTTATTCTCTAACTTTAAATACACACAAAAGGCACCAAGAAGCTCAAGAACACTCAATAATTGATTAGGGTTTCGAGTTAGGGATTTTCTGGACTGGGAGGGACGATGGAGGCTGGGTTGGGGCAAGTTAAGGCGTTTAAATAGGGTGTAAACCCTAAATATTAGGGTTTCATCCATGCAATCCTACTCGCCAAGTCGGGCTCCCGACTCGTCGAGTAGGTTACTTAAAACCCGCGTCTAAAGTCTTGTCTACTCGACGAGTTGGGCCTCAAAATCGTTGAGTCCCAGTGTAAAAACATACAATTAATCAAATTTAATACGTATCGGGAACCGGGCGTTACAAATCTCCCCCACTTATTTTAGACTTCGTCCTCAAAGTCTGCTGCTGCATCTGGAAAAAGCTCGGGGTAGTGCTTCCGCATCTCGTCCTCCGGCTCCCAAGTCCATTCTGAGCCCTTACGATGCTGCCATAGCACCTTCACTAGCTCGCCCTTCTTGTTCCTCAGATCCTTCGACTTCGTGTCGAGGATAGCTACTGGTCGCTCAATGTAGTTTAGGCTGTCATCCACCTGAATATCCTCCAAAGGTACCACTATAGAGTTGTCTACCAGACACTTCCGAATCTGGGAGACGTGAAAGGTACTATGAATTTGGCTAAGCTCGGCTGGCAGATCCAGCCTATACGTCAGCTTGCCCACTCGGGTTGCGACCCTGAAAGGACCGATGTACCTGGGGCCCAACTTGCCCCGCTTCCTGAACCGGATGACACCTTTCCAAGGTGACACCTTCAGGAGGACCATATCCCCGACCTGGAATTCTAGGTCCGAACGACACTTGTCGGCATAACTTTTCTGCCGACTCAGAGCAGTCTGAAGCCTGCTCCTGGCCTGCTGGATCCTCTCCGTAGTCTTGAGTACCACTTCGGTACTCCCCATGACTCTCTGCCCAACCTCACCCCAACAAATCGGGGTCCTGCACTTCCTCCCGTATAACATCTCGAAGGGAGGAAGATCGATACTCGCGTGGTAGCTGTTGTTGTAGGAGAACTCAGCTAATGGAAAATAGGTATCCCAACTACCACCAAAGTCTAAAACGTATGCCCGCAGCATATCCTCCAAAGTCTGGATGGTCCGCTCGCTCTGACCATCCGTCTGCGGGTGAAAAGCGGTGCTAAAGTGCAGACGAGTACCCAACTCGTCGTGGAATTTCTTCCTGAATCTGGAAGTGAACCGCACATCTCTTTCAGAAATCATGGAGACTGGCACTCCGTGTCGAGCTACAACCTCACGGATGTAGATATTGGCCAACTTCTCGGCCGAGATGCTCTCTTGGATCGGTATGAAGTGAGCACTCTTGGTCAACCGATCCACGATGAACCAAATCGAATCCACTCCCCGTGCAGTCCTGGGAAGCTTAGTGATGAAATCCATGGTACTATCTTCCCATTTCCACATGGGGATGTCCAACGGCTGCGTCTTGCCGTGAGGCCTCTGGTGCTCAGCCTTGACCTTCCTGCAGGTCAGGCACCTCTCGACGTACCAGGCTATATCCCGCTTCATGCAGGGCCACCAATAATCATGACGAGGATCTATGTACATCTTCGTCGCCCCGGGATGAATCGAGAATTGGGATTTGTGTGCCTCCTCCATCAAAACCTGGCGCACCCCTCCATGATATGGAACCCACACCCTACGGTGTAGTGTCAACAACCCACGACTATCATAGTCGAAGGAGGTAACCTGCCCTACAATACGCTCGCTCTTCCGATGTTCCTCATTCATAGCCTCCTGCTAGGCCTCTCGGATCTGCTACAGAAGCGGAGTCACCACTGTCATCCGCAAGAAAACGTCTTTGATCATGGCTGCCTTGCGGCTAAGAGCATCTGCCACAACATTGGCATTTTCCGGGTGGTAGAGGATCTCACAATCGTAATCCTTCACCACATCTAGCCACCGACGCTGCCTCATGTTTAGATTCGGCTGATCCATGAGGTACCTCAGACTCTTGTGATCCGTGTAAATGGTACAACGGAACCCATATAGGTAATGTCGCCATATCTTGAGGGCGAAGACAACCTCCCCCAACTCTAAATCGTGTGTCGGGTAGTTCGCCTCGTGAGGCTTCAGCTGCCTCGAAGCGTAAGCGATAACATGCCCTCTCTGCATCAATACCGCGCCCAACCCTGAGATGGACGCATCATAATATACCACAAAATCCTCCACGCCCTCTATCAGGGCGAGGATCGGCACCTCGTATAATCTCTGCCTCAATGTCTCAAACGCTGCCTGCTGCTCAGGCCCCCAGCGAAATACAACGACTTTCTTCATCAGCCGGTTCAAGGGTACGACTATTTTGGAGAAATCCTGAATGAATCTCCGGTAATAGCCCGCCAATCCCAGGAAACTCCGAATATCAGATGGAGACTTAGGAACCTCCCATCTCATCACGGCCTCCACTTTTGTCGGGTCAACCAAAATACCGTTCTGGTTGACAAGGTGCCAAAGAAACTGCACCTCGCGCAACCAGAACTCACACTTAGAGAACTTGGCGTACAAGCCCTCCCTCCTCAAGGTATCCAACACTTCTCACAAGTTCTCCTCGTGTTGCTCATGCGTCTTGGAGTAAACCAAGATGTCATTGATGAAAACTATCACAGACCGATCCAACATCTGTCTGCATACGCGGTTCATGAGGTCCATGAACGCGAAACGAGCATTGGTGAGCCCGAAGGGCATCACCACGAACTCATAGTGGCCTTAGCGAGTCCGGAATGCAGTCTTCTGTACATCCTCATCTCTGAACCTCATCTGATGGTAGCCTTGTAACGCCCCGATTCTTAGGTATTAATATTATGGCTTTAATTTTCAAGTTTCAAGGTCTACTCGACGAGCTGGATGCCCTGACTCGTCGAGTAGCATCGGGTTTGGGGCCATGTGTTTAAGTGACCAACTCGCCGAGTTGGAGATGGAGGGCGAAACCCTAATTTCCGGGGTTTTGTACCCTATTTAAAGGATCCTTTGCCCCCTTAGCTTTCCCTTACAACCCATGTGAGTCCAAAAACCGTAAATCTCCATTTTCTCTCCATACTTGTGTGTTTAAGCTTGAAAGGTGGATCTTGGTGAGGAAAGGCTTGAAGATCAAGAAGCTTTGAGCAAGGAACAATGGGGGATCTGAAGTCTATCTCAGTTTATCATCATCTGAAGGTATCAAGCCATCACCTTGATCTTCTTCTAGCTAGATCCCTTTTATATTTGAGTTTTGGGACCATTTTGGGCATTTGGTGTTGCATTTCGAGTGATGAACCAAGATCTGAAGTTGCAACTTTAGATCTAGACTCATATTGGCTCTTATCATCATAAAGTTTCAGTCCTTAGCATGTTGGTGAAGCTCTTTTTCCTAGAACCTCTTCTTTAGCTTGGTTTACGTCATTAGCACCTTGCATGCACGTAAAGTTTGCAACTTTACGTGATAAACATGCCCTAGGAGCTTGGATCTGCAGTATGGAGCCTTAGCATGGCTTAAAAAGCATTTGTATGAATGAAGGAATGAAGGGACTCGACGAGTGTATGAACGACTCGACGAGTCCGATGAAGATTGCCTTAGGCTCGGCGTGTCAGACGAGTGACTCGGCGAGTTGGCAAATTATGCAAGGAACTCGACGAGTAGCTAAGGGTACTCGACGAGTTGAGGTCAACATGGACTGTTGACTGTGACAGTTGACTTTGACTTTGACCAAAGGTTGACCAGTTGACTTCTGAGGGTATTTTGGTAAATTAAATATTGATAGGAAAGGACATTGGTGAATATAGGTGTTGGAGTTGGAGCTACATCTGGAGGAGTTTGACACTACCTTCCGAGCTACTTGCGAGGTGAGTTTTCCTCACTATACTCAAGGGTCTAAGGCACAAAGTCCGGCCCTTTGGATTGTTATCTGGTTATGTTATGCTAGTATGATCTGTTAGATCGATATCCTAGAGGGTAGGATAATATTATATGGTATGTGGCATGATCTGTTAGATCGGTATCCTAGAGGGTAGGATAATATTATATGATATGTGGTATGATCTGTTAGATCGGCATCCTGGTAGATAGGATGGTGTTATGTGCTATGTGGTATGATCCGTTAGATCAAGTACTGTCTATAGACTGTTATGTGATTATCAGTTATGTGTGCACATGTTTGTTTAGCGGTTGAGGCTTATCTGCTTTGTGCAGAGGCCAATAGACCTGTGCATTCCAACCTGTAGGTTATGGGCGGTGAGTATTCTATCCCGAGGATGATTGGACCCATAGTATGTTTGCATTTCAACCGGATGGTTGAGGGCCTGGGGTATTCCAACCCGATGGTTGACTGGACCCATAGTATGCTGTTTATGATTATATGTGTATTGTTGTGGTATGAGTATTTTGGGGGAACTCACTAAGCTTTCGGGTTACTGTCTCAGTGTATTGTTTCAGGTACATCAGGGGATCGCGACAAGGCAAAGGCGTGATCGTACAGCTCCTCATGTTTTGTTTATGTTTCTGGGAAAACTCTGATATTATACATTTTGAAAACAAGATTGTAATGATTTAATGGTTTTGAAATGTTTTTTAAAAGTTCAAATTTGGCCTGATTTTATGGGTGTTAAAAGTTGGTATCAAAGCCTTGGTTTGAGTGAATTGGAGGAACACTCGTGTGACTCCAGTCTCAAAACTTGGAAAAGATTTTCAAATGGTTTTAAAAATAAGTAAAGGAGGATGCAGGGTGTACGATCAGCCGAAGCCAGTAAGTAGACCCCAAAATACCATACAGTCATTGATTATGTGATATGTTACAGCATGCTAGTGCTAGGCTAGGGATCCTCAGGAATTGCATGATAGAATTGCCTGATTAAATGATGCCTGGTAGCCTAGGGTTTTCCCTATATGAGATTGACATCATTACTGTAGTTGGTTAGTGTATGCATCACGGTCGTACATAACTAAGATCTTATAGCCTGAGAATGTTTGGTTTGGCCTTATTTCCTGTTCTTGTTTGATGAAGGGATTAGGGTAGGATCAAGTATTCGAAAGTCTATAGGGTCCAACGTTATGTATGACTAGCATACACTAGTGCTACATGGTTGGTGGAAGTTTCATGGATGGGTGGGGTGTGAGAGGCCGGGAGGCCAATTTTGAGATATTCATCATTCCTCTAGGAGTGAGGATTGAGCGCTCTCTATGTTTATGTATAGTGTTAGGGTGTTGTGGTGATACTTGAGACAAATATGGGTAGGTGTGGAAGGTCGTAGGGGCCCATACTACTGAAATCATAGGACCCATACGCGTAGCAAGGAACTCACAACCCCTAAGGTTTAGTACGGAAGTTGGTTCCCGATTATTTATACGGATTGTCTGATATCTTCATGTTATATTTCAGTATGGTGGTTACGAGGCGTTTCACGATTGGATCCGAATCGGGATCAGGACAGGGCGATCAGGAGGCCCCAACAACACCTGAGATTATCGGCCAGGAGGGGCCAATGTTGACAGAGGATCGGGTCAGGGAGATCATCCGTGAGGAGGTGGTCGAGATTGTCCGGGGTCAGATTCCGGAGTTCTTTGGGACTATTAAGTCTGCTATGATGTAGTACTTTGATGACAAATATGCAGCCCTTGTTGAGACGGCTGCCGCTGCAGCTACCGCGGCAGGAGGGGGAGGAGCCAGTCGGCGCTTCCAGTACGTGGACTTCGATAACATGAAGCCCCCGACTTTTGATGGTGTTCAGGATCCTATCGTAGCCATGAGGTGGCTGTCTGACGTGGAGGGATGTTTCTTCACGTGCTCGTGTCCTACTGACCAGAAGGTCAGGTGTGCCCCGAACTTGTTGAAGACCGGAGCGAAGGACTGGTAGAGATTGGTTACTGGGTCATATTCGGATGACCAGAGAGTTGTTGTTACTTGGGAGCAGTTCAGGGATATGTTCCGCGCTCGCTATATTCCTCGGGTTGAACGCGAGCGGTTGTCACATGAATTCTTAGAGCTGAGACAGGGTACTGAGTCGGTGACGGAGATCACCCACATGTTTACTGAGAGGGCGATGTTCTGCCCGGAGTTTGCCTCGGAGCAGCCTCAGATGACACGTTATCTGAGCATGCTCAAGACTGACATTCGTCAGTTTGTTGCCACACAGCGATGCGATACTCTGCTAGATCTACAGGAGGCCGTGAGGCGGCGTGAGTTGGAGATTGATCTGCAGTTGAGAGAGCAGCGACAGGCACCAGCACAGTCGCAACCGGCGCCGAAGCGGTCTAAGACTGCTAATACCAGGACTGGGGGACAGCCAGGCCGCACTTGTGGAAAGTGCGGGAAGGCTCATTCAGGGACGTGCCGAGCAGGGAGTGGATGCCGCCGTTGTGGCAAGCAGGGCCTTCTGGCCAGGGATTGCAGGCAGCAGACTCCGACTTCCAGGGTCAGACTTTGTTATTATTGTGAGAAGGTGGGCCAGATGAAGGCCCAGTGTCCTTTATTAGCCGCCAAGTCGGCGCAGGCTCCAGCGCCGGCTACATTGAGGATTACGTATGGGAGGCCAGTTAGTGTCACACCCCGATCCTTGTCGGAATCGATCAAGGCGTGATATATTGTTCAAAGTCTCATGACAACTATGTTATAATATGATTAGATTCAATTAAGTACTAAGTATGCAAACAAGATCCACAACATACAAATACAAATCCAAATACGAACAACATTTATTACATCAAATTTAAATAGTCTTGTGGATTTCTAAGGCACAACCTATTTTTCATCAACTTCATTCTTCAAATCTGCATCATGGGTAAAAACAGGTCAACTACGAGAGTTGGTGAGTAATCTAATTTTAGTAGAGAAAATTGTGAAGTTGAAACAATATTAATTTGAAATTTGTTTTCTTTTGAAGTCGGCAAACAATTGTATTTGAGATAACGGTTTATAAATCAAAAATTGATTAACAAATGATAACAACAACAATAAGTCCTCACCCTATATATACATATATATATATATATATATATATATATATATATATATATATATATATATATATATATATATATATAGGATGGAGCATCTAATCATCAAACACACTCAACCACGTGCGATCAATCATCTTAGCGTCCCAAGGCGGGGTGGTCAACCCAATAGCGCTATTATTGTCTATAACGTACCTCAAGAATACGGGCATAGTCATGGAGATTAGACTAAAAATGGTAATGCACTACAAGTACATGTAGCGTAAACAAACAGTAGTTATACAATTAATGACTCACGTATAAATGTCCCAACAATGTCTCAATTGTGATAAAACAATAAAATGAAGTTGGAACATATTAGAACCACATGATACACCCCAAAAGTATTGAAAATTATAAAATATGGGGTAGATTACTCACATTAGTCCCAAAACGAAATGCGTGTGTCGTACGATAGACGGTTCGGGTCAAAATGACGTAGAACCTAATATAATTAATAGTTTTGGTTTAGGAACTGCTAAACGAGAATGGAGTATTAATACAAATAATTAAACACATATTCTTATATTAGATGAATTAACAATTATTCATTTTGATTAGAATATTAAGATATTCATTTGTTAAATGAATTTTAAATTGAATTAATTACTTTGCATAATTAATTTATATTTTCAATTTAGGTTAGATTTTAATAATTTCTTATTAAAATAATAACTTGCCCAATTATAATTATTTACAGATTTTAACAATTATTTTTATGAAATAATCATTAAAATGCATTTTTACATGCTTAAATACTTAGGAAAATGGTTTTAAATAGTAAACAGTATTGAAAAATTATGAAATTATTAGGAAATCATTATTTCATACAATATTAATTACTGTAAAATTTTTATATTTTTCTGAACTGTTTTAGTATTTATTTAATACTTTAATGATTAAACAACAACAAAATCCGGGAAAAATAATAAATAATTCCCAAAAATTCTGTAAAATTAACCATAGTTTTATAACATGATATAGAGTGCAGTGTATAAGTTTCGGATATTTGTGACTATGGGAAGTATTTTTTATATATTTCATTATTAATTAATCAATAAAATCATAAATAATAGTAAACAGTAATATAAATGCATGAAACTTCATAAATTATGTTTAATCAATATATTGGTCATCCCAGAATTTTCTCAGAATTTATTGAATGCAAAAAGTATTTTTTATATATTTCATTATTAATTAATCAATAAAATCATAAATAATAGTAAACAGTAATATAAATGCATGAAACTTCATAAATTATGTTTAATCAATATATGGGTCATCCCAGAATTTTCTCAGAATTTATTGAATGCAAAAAGTATTTTATGTGAATTATTGCCCTACTTTATTGCAATAATTATAGTAATTCAATAAAAATAAGTTATTTTCTGAAAATTTCCAGAACTTCTTATTTTATTGAGGGGATTCTGAGAAAAATCAGGTTTATACATAAAATGAGTTTTAGATAGTTTGGTGGATTTAATTTGTTTCTTGTATGAATTTGAAACTTTTAACAACATACCTTGATGAATGCTTCAAGAGGGATGAAGATTTGAGTATAATAGATTGTTCTTGGCTGGAATATGAGTATCTCTTGGATGAATTTCGAGATTGAGAGTGAGAGAAAAAATAGAGAAGGTTTAAGTGGTGAAGAGAATAATATGTTGGGAGAAAAAGGAAAGGAAAGTGGATGGGAGGTGTGAGTGGGAGACCATGGGAATAATCTTTTTGCTTTTGGTGGCCTTCATAATTTCCCACTAACACAAGCATCTTTTACATAATTAATATAAGAGTTTTATAAAATTTAAAGTAAAGTTTATAAAAATAGAGTTTTATAAAATTTAATGGAAAGTTTATAAAAATGGAGTTTTATAAAAGATAGGTTATTATTTGATTATAACAATCTACTTTGATTTGAAGTTTAATTATATCATTCAAGTTTGATTCTTTTAATTTAATTAGAGCATTATACTTTGATTTGATTTTAATATGGTATCAAAATTTAATTTGATTATAGTTATAACGTTGTACTATACTATGTTGCTATTAACATCAATTTATATCGTAGTGTGTGGGTTTTGATCCTATTAGCGTCAAGTAATCTTGAATAGGGTTTATTAAATTTCCAATTGGGTTGGGTTGACCCGAATCCATTTTAGGCGGATGTCACAGTCTCCCCTACTTTAGGAAATTTCGTCCCGAAATTTTAGAAGAGAGTACCTTAAGAGAAAAGTTGTGGGTATTTGGTACGCATATGATCCTCACGCTCCCATGTATACTCAGGTCCACGTGCCGACTGCCACCTGACCTTAACCAGGGGAATGCGACTTCTTTTGAGTTGCTTTTCCTTTCGGTCGACAATTTCCAAGGGTTTCTCGATAAATTGCATTGTCTCGTCGATTTGGATATCCTCGAGAGGAACATGAAGGTTCTCGTCTGCTAAACACTTCTTGAGGTTGGCTATATGAAATACTGGGTGAACTTTCTTAAGCTCTGTTGGTAGATCCAACTCGTAGGCTACTGGTCCGATCCTTTTTATGATCTTAAACGGGCCTACGTAGCGTGGTGCCAATTTACCCTTGCGTCCAAATCGAACCATACCTTTCCGTGGGGACACTTTTAACATGACCATGTCACCCAGGGTAAATTCAAGCGGTTTGCGTCGCTTGTCGGCATAACTCTTTTGTCGGCTACGAGCTGCGAGAAGGTTATCGCGAATCTGAGTGATTTTGTCGGTTGTTTCCTGGATAAGCTCAGGACCAACGATTGGAGAATCCACTGTTGCGCGAATCACGTGGGACTCACCAATTTCATGCCAGCAAATAGGAGATCGGCATTTACGGCCATACAATGCCTCAAATGGTGGCATCTTGATGCTAGAATGATAACTGTTATTATAGGAGAATTCCGCCAACGGTAAATGAGAGTCCCAGTTTCCTCCAAAATCCAAGACACACGCCCTCAACATATCTTCGAGTGTTTGAATAGTCCTCTCAGATTGACCATCGGTCTGAGGATGATAGGCGGTACTGAGATCGAGGCGGGTTCCCATGGCTGTTTGAAGTGATTGCCAAAACCGAGAGAGAAATCTCCCATCACGATCTGAAATGATGCTGAGAGGAATGCCATGCCGACTAATTATCTCGTTGATGTAAATCCGAGCAAGTTTTTCGACTTTGAAATTTTCACGGATGGGAAGGAAATGAGCGGATTTGGTCAAACGGTCAATGATTATCCAAATGCTGTCGTGTCCTTTTGTGGTACGGGGAAGTTTGGTTACGAAATCCATGGCGATCGCTTCCCATTTCCACCTGGGGATTTCTGGTTGGACCAATAGTCCAGAGGGTCGTTGATGTTCTACTTTGACCTTGGAACATGTAAGACATTTGGCCACGAATAAGGCAATATCCTTTTTCATTCCCGACCACCAATAATTGGTTCTCAGGCCATGATACATCTTGTCAGTGCCCGGATGAATGGAATATCGGGTTTTATGGATTTCTTCCATCAGGAATATACGAAGATTGTCACGATCTGGGATCCAGATGCGATCTTGATAATAGAAAATACCATCAGATTTAGTTTCCAACTCCCTATCAATTCCTGTGGGCATGTCATTTTCGGTAATTGCCGAGTGTTGGGCTCCTCGAATTCGGTCGCTGAGATTGGACAAGATAGGAGAACATATTAGATGAAATGCATGGGCATGTTCTTTTCGGCTTAACGCGTCGGCTACGACGTTTGCCTTGCCCGGATGATAGCGTATTTCACACTCGTAATCATTTAGGAGCTCGACCCATCGTCTTTGCCTCATATTGAGTTCCTTTTGATTAAGAATATGTTGCAAGCTCTTGTGGTCGGTGAAAATTACGCATTTAGTGCCGTAAAGGTAATGCCTCCAAATTTTAAGAGCGAAAACCACGGCACCGAGCTCCAAATCATGAGTCGTATAATTTCTTTCGTGGATTTTGAGTTGTCGTGATGCGTAAGCTATAACCTTTCCCTTTTGCATCAAAACACAACCTAGACCGAGATTGGAGGCATCGCAGAATACCACGAAATCTTCGGATCCTTCAGGGAGTGTAAGAATCGGAGCGTTACACAAACTTTGTTTAAGGGTTTGGAAAGCGTATTCCTGCTTGGGTCCCCAATCAAATGGTGTACCCTTGCAAGTGAGAGAAGTAAGCGGTAAAACAATCTTTGAGAAATTTGAAATGAAACGCCGGTAATAACCGGCTAACCCGAGGAAAGACCGAATTTCCTTGGGGGTACGTGGGGCTTTCCAATTCTGGACTGCTTCAACTTTTGCGGGATCGACTAAAATACCCTTGTCACTTACAATATGACCAAGGAATTGTACCTCATTTAACCAAAACTCGCATTTCGAAAATTTGGCGTAGAGCCGATTTCCTTGCAACGTTTGGAGAGTTAGGCGAAGGTGTCTTTCATGCTCTGCCTTTGTCTTGGAGTAAATGAGGATGTCATCAATAAAGACGATAACAAAACGGTCGAGATAAGGTTTAAATACCCGATTCATCAAGTCCATGAATACGGCAGGGGCATTTGTTAGGCCGAAAGGCATAACAGTGAACTTGTAATGACCATAGCGGGTTCGGAAAGCGGTTTTGGGGATGTCTTCTTCCCGTACTCGAAGTTGGTGATAACCCGAGCGAAGGTCAATTTTCGAGAAGCATGAAGCTCCTTGAAGCTGATCAAAAAGGTCGTCGATCCGAGGTAACGGATATCGGTTCTTGATGGTTAATTTATTTAACTCCCGATAATCGATACACATACGAAACGAACCATCTTTCTTTTTGATGAAGAGAACCGGGGCTCCCCAGGGTGAAGTACTAGGGCGGATAAATCCCTTATCGGTCAATTCTTGGAGCTGACTTGCCAATTCTTACATCTCGGCTGGAGCCAACCGATATGGAGACTTGGCTATGGGAGTAGCCTCAGGAACAAGATCGATGCGGAACTCTAGCTCACGTACTGGAGGGAGTCCAGATACGTCATCAGGAAAGATGTCAGGAAAGTCTCGTACTATCGGAATATCTTCGATCTTTTTTCTTTGACCTTTGTTTCCACCACATGGGCTAAGAAAGCCATATATTCTTTTCGTAGATATGATCGAGCTTGAGTACATGACATAAGACTAAGCTTTTTCGAATGAGTCTCGTCATAAATACGAAGACTTTGACCGTCGGCGAGAGGAATACGAATGAACTTATCGTAACATACTATTTCAGCATGGTTTTGGGATAGCCAATCCATTCCTATGATGATGTCGAAGCCACCAAGTTCCATAGGAACTAAATTGACAGAAAATTTATGACCGCAAAAATCGAAAGTGCAATCTTGGATGATTGCATTGAGTGAAACGTATTTTCCATCGGCGACTTCTACGGTAAAGTATTCATCAAGAATCGTGAGAGGTGTGTGAAGTATGGGCTCAAATTCCAAAGACACAAAACTTTTATCGGCACCTGAATCAAAATGTACTGACGCGTAGCAGTTATTTATGAGAAACGTACCATTTACGACCTTGTTATCGGTCTTTGCTTGGGTTGCGGTAATGACAAAGGCTCGGCCTTTGGGAGCTGGAACCTGCATTGTTGGATTTGCCTGGGCTTGGGTGTTGATGATATTGACTAGCCTAGGACACGCGTTTCTGAAATGGGTGGGGTCACCACAGTTGAAGCATGTTCCAGTTGGATATCGGGTTTGTGTTTGCTGATTTGAGGGTAGATAGAGTGGTCGCTGAGTTTTTGGTGCACGACATGTGTCCGCCAAGTGGCCATAGCGACCACAATTCGTACAGAGGCGACACGGGCTGGTGGTCATATGGTGATAGTTACAGTGGTTACAGAGGGGGTGAGGTCCGGTATACGGCTTTTTATTCGGTTGGGCTTGTGGGGTGACTTGGGTGATAGGAGTAGCAGGGGTAATAACAGCATGGTTGTGGTGATGACTTTTCCGCTTCTTTTTGTCATGTCGGTGGGAGGACTCGGACTTGACAATTAGGGGGGTCTCAGGGGTCGGCTTTTCAGTTGACATCTTTGAACCCTTGCATGGGAGGACACCATCGTTCATATTGTCCTCGTTGAGTTGACCTGCTATTTCAATGGCGGATTCTAGGGTAGATGGCCTGCTGCTGGTCACCGAATCACGAATCTGGCGTGGTAACCCTTTGATGTAGCGGCGTATTGCAGTTTTCATAGGTTGAACCATGTGAGGTAGGAGTCTCGAGAGATCATGGAATCTATTGGTGTAGGTCGCGTTGTCGCCTCCCTCCTGTTTCAGATTCCAGAATTCATCCTCGAGAGTTTGCAATTCGCTGTCAGGGCAGAACTTCTCCATCATGCGTTCTTTTAGTTTTGACCAGGTCATTCCCAAGGCAACAGCCTCTCCCTTTGCCCGTTTTTCTAGGTTCCACCATGAGAGAGCATGACCTAGGAGGCACCCTGTAGCATGACGGACCATCAGGTCCTCAGGACACTCGCTATGGATGAAAGTACTCTCCATTTCTTCAATCCATGTGAGGAGTGCGGTGACACCATCGATGCCTTTGAAGTAAGGCGGATTGCAGTTACGAAAGTGCTTAAACGAGCAACGAGGAGTGGTTGCTGGAGCTTGTGGCTGAAGAGAATGAAGTTGGGTTGCAATTGTTGGGATGACGTTTGCTACCTCCTTGGCGATAAGGGCAGCTAGCCTTCGGTTGTTGCGAGCAGCGTATGGGGGTCATAATGCCATCTACGAGAAACACGCATATGGACTTGTGAGTTATTTGTAAATTGATTATGGAAATAAAGTTTTTAGACATTGTTGGGTAAAATAATTGTAAAACACTTGTTGGGCCATGGTTAGGAGTGTTGGGCACCTTTTGGGCTTTCCATGGTTATTAAATGTGAAACATGTAGCACTTGTGTGGGCCCCCACAAAACTAAGTTTTCACATGTCTTTCCCACTTCTAGGCCCATTAGGGAACTTAATAGTCCAATGAGTTGGCCATTTTGGAGTGTATCCTTTCGGATACGTTTGATAAGGTCGGGTATTTTGATGGCTCAAAAGTAATGTGAATGACGCGCTTTGGCCTATAGGTTTGGGAACTCTCGCCTTTGGTCCCCAGGTAAGCAAACTGGTCCCTCGGTTGATTGGGATGTATACGAATGCTTACCTAGTCAGGACTTTCGGGCTACCGGCACCTCCCCCTTCCAGTTACTACGCGTCCATTACTATGATCCTACCCAACTAGAGTGGATGACTTTGAATTTCCTATGAGCTCTAAGGAATATATACGTATATACAAAACTACTTGAATATGTGTATGATTTTCAGAGAAAGAGGAGAATATTCACAAGTGTATGCACACATATAAGTGCCAGGAGTAATACGTATGCACATAAGGGAGCAATTAACACACAAAGGTATTCCTAGGAGTTTCTAAGTGCGAATTGCATGCAGTTGTGTGTGCATTTTATAAACTAGCATACGAGAGGACCCTAGAGGCTATAGACTAGGTCAAGGCAATTAACCTAATTCCCTATAGTCAAGGGCTCTGATACCAATCTGTCACACCCCGATCCTTGTCGGAATCGATCAAGGCGTGATATATTGTTCAAAGTCTCATGACAACTATGTTATAATATGATTAGATTCAATTAAGTACTAAGTATGCAAACAAGATCCACAACATACAAATACAAATCCAAATACGAACAACATTTATTACATCAAATTTAAATAGTCTTGTGGATTTCTAAGGCACAACCTATTTTTCATCAACTTCATTCTTCAAATCTGCATCATGGGTAAAAACAGGTCAACTACGAGAGTTGGTGAGTAATCTAATTTTAGTAGAGAAAATTGTGAAGTTGAAACATTTATAATTTGAAATTTGTTTTCTTTTGAAGTCGGCAAACAATTGTATTTGAGATAACGGTTTATAAATCAAAAATTGATTAACAAATGATAACAACAACAATAAGTCCTCACCCTATATATATATATATATATATATATATATATATATATATATATATATATATATATATATATATATATATATATATATATATATATATATATATATATATATATATATATATATATATATATATATATATATATATAGGATGGAGCATCTAATCATCAAACACACTCAACCACGTGCGATCAATCACCTTAGCGTCCCAAGGCGGGGTGGTCAACCCAATAGCGCTATTATTGTCCATAACGTACCTCAAGAATACGGGCATAGTCATGGAGATTAGACTAAAAATGGTAATGCACTACAAGTACATGTAGCGTAAACAAACAGTAGTTATACAATTAATGACTCACGTATAAATGTCCCAACAATGTCTCAATTGTGATAAAACAATAAAATGAAGTTGGAACATATTAGAACCACATGATACACCCCAAAAGTATTGAAAATTATAAAATATGGGGTAGATTACTCACATTAGTCCCAAAACGAAATGCGTGTGTCGTACGATAGACGGTTCGGGTCAAAATGACGTAGAACCTAATATAATTAATAGTTTTGGTTTAGGAACTGCTAAACGAGAATGGAGTATTAATACAAATAATTAAACACATATTCTTATATTAGATGAATTAACAATAATTCATTTTGATTAGAATATTAAGATATTCATTTGTTAAATGAATTTTAAATTGAATTAATTACTTTGCATAATTAATTTATATTTTCAATTTAGGCCAGATTTTAATAATTTCTTATTAAAATAATAACTTGCCCAATTATAATTATTTACAGATTTTAACAATTATTTATATGAAATAATCATTAAAATGCATTTTTACATGCTTAAATACTTAGGAAAATGGTTTTAAATAGTAAACAGTATTGAAAAATTATGAAATTATTAGGAAATCATTATTTCATACAATATTATTTACTGTAAAATTTTTATATTTTTCTGAACTGTTTTAGTATTTATTTAATACTTTAATGATTAAACAACAACAAAATCCGGGAAAAATAATAAATGATTCCCAAAAATTCTGTAAAATTAACCATAGTTTTATAACATGATATAGAGTCCAGTGTATAAGTTTCGGATATTTGTGACTATGGGAAGTATTTTTTATATATTTCGTTATTAATTAATCAATAAAATCATAAATAATAGTAAACAGTAATATAAATGAATGAAACTTCATAAATTATGTTTAATCAATATATTGGTCATCCCAGAATTTTCTCAGAATTTATTGAATGCAAAATGTATTTTTTATATATTTCATTATTAATTAATCAATAAAATCATAAATAATAGTAAACAGTAATATAAATGCATGAAACTTCATAAATTATGTTTAATCAATATATGGGTCATCCCAGAATTTTCTCAGAATTTATTGAATGCAAAAAGTAGTTTATGTGAATTATTGCCCTACTTTATTGCAATAATTATAGTAATTCAATAAAAATAAGTTATTTTCTGAAAATTTCCAGAACTTCTTATTTTATTGAGGGGATTCTGAGAAAAATCAGGTTTATGCATAAAATGAGTTTTAGATAGTTTGGTGGATTTAATTTGTTTCTTGTATGAATTTGAAACTTTTAACAACATACCTTGATGAATGCTTCAAGAGGGATGAAGATTTGAGTATAATAGATTGTTCTTGGCTGGAATATGAGTATCTCTTGGATGAATTTCGAGATTGAGAGTGAGAGAAAGAATAGAGAAGGTTTAAGTGGTGAAGAGAATAATATGTTGGGAGAAAAAGGAAAGGAAAGTGGATGGGAGGTGTGAGTGGGAGACCATGGGAATAATCTTTTTGCTTTTGGTGGCCTTCATAATTTCCCACTAACACAAGCATCTTTTACATAATTAATATAAGAGTTTTATAAAATTTAAAGTAAAGTTTATAAAAATAGAGTTTTATAAAATTTAATGGAAAGTTTATAAAAATGGAGTTTTATAAAAGATAGGTTATTATTTGATTATAACAATCTACTTTGATTTGAAGTTTAATTATATCATTCAAGTTTGATTCTTTTAATTTAATTAGAGCATTATACTTTGATTTGATTTTAATATGGTATCAAAATTTAATTTGATTATAGTTATAACGTTGTACTATACTATGTTGCTATTAACATCAATTTATATCGTAGTGTGTGGGTTTTGATCCTATTAGCGTCAAGTAATCTTGAGTAGGGTTTATTAAATTTCCAATTGGGTTGGGTTGACCCGAATCCATTTTAGGCGGATGTCACAGTTAGGGCAGAGCCTCCGAAGGCTCAGGGGCGTGCTTTTCAGCTTACGGCCGAGGAGGCCAAGGCAGCACCGGATGTGGTTGCTGGTATGTTTCTATTCTTTATTTCATTTGTTTATTTGAATTATGCTTATCTGTTGTACCTATGATTAGGTACGTTTGTAGTGAACTCCTTGCCTGTATTGGTTTTATTTGACTCGGGGGCGAGTCGGTCTTTTGTATCACAAACGTTTAGTAGGGGGTTCAGTATGCCAGTTGGTGAGCTGGAGTGTCCGTTGAGAGTCTCTATCGCCAACGAACACGGGGTTTCTGCTTCTTCAGTCTACCGAGGATGTGATATGGAGATCTTCGAGGTATCTTTTCCGATAGACTTGGTTCCGATTCCCATGAGGGATGTGTGCGTGATTGTGGGGATGGACTGGCTCAGTCAATTCGGTGCCATGATTGATTGCGAGGGCCAGCGGGTAGTTGTTTGAACCCCAAGCGGGGGTGAACTGGTTGTATATGGCGAGGGCACCAGAGTGGGATCAAGGTTTTGTTCAGCTGCCAGGGCTCGGCAGTATATTCATCACGGGTGTGCGGGTTATTTAGCGTATGTGGTAGATACGAGGGTCAGGGACCAGACTCCAGTTTCATAGGTCCCGGTGGTTAGAGAGTTTACTGATGTATTCCCGGAGGAGTTTCCAGGGCTACTTCCATAGAGGCAGGTCGAGTTCCGGATCGACCTGGTGCCAGGTGCGGCTCCTATCTCCAAGGCGTCGTACCGGTTGGCGCCACCCGAGATGCAGGAGCTGTCATCACAGCTGCAGGAACTGCTGGGCAAGCAGTTCATTCGACCTAGCAGTTCTCCATGGGGAGCACCGATTCTCTTCGTCAGGAAGAAGGACGGTTCGCACCGGATATGCATTGATTATAGGGAGTTGAAAAAATTAACGGTGAAGAACCGTTATCCACTCCCTAGGATATATGATTTCTTTGATCAGTTAAATGGTGCATCTTGGTTCTCCAAGATAGAATTGAGGTCGGGGTATCATCAGGTCCGGGTCAGAGAGGAGGACGTGGAGAAGACTGCGTTTCAGACTAGTTATGGTCATTACGAGTTCGTGGTGATGCCGTTTGGGCTCACCAACGCGCCAACATTATTTATGGATCTGATGAATCGGGTCTGCAGATCAATGTTTGATCGCTCGGTCATTGTATTTATTGATGATATCTTGGTATATTCCAAGACCCGAGAGCAGCATGAGGAGCACCTCAGGGAGTTGTTGGGAGTCCTGAGACGAGAACGGCTGTATGCCAAGTTCTCGAAGTGCGAGTTTTGGTTACGAGAGGTCCAGTTCCTCGGACATCTCGTCAAGCAGGAGGGGATTTTGGTCGACCCAGCCAAAATCAAGGCAGTCATGCAGTGGGAGGTGCCGAGATCTCCTTCGGACATCAGGAGTTTTCTGGGATTAGTAGGGTACTACCGGAGATTTATTCGAGATTTCTCCAAGATAGCAGTACCCCTCACTCGTCTAACGAGGAAAGGGGTGGATTTCCGGTGGGGTCCTGAGCAGCAGAGGGCGTTTGAGACCCTCCGTCAGCGTTTGCGCGAGGCTCCAGTCTTGACACTCCCGGAGGGAGTGGAGGATTTTGTGGTGTTCTGTGATGCATCCATCACAGGTTTAGGGGCGGTCCTCATGCAGAGAGGTCGGGTGATAGCCTACGCGTCGCGGCAACTGAAGCTACATGAGACGAGATATCCTACTTACGATTTAGAGTTGGGAGCTGTGGTGTTCGCTCTCAAGATATGGAGGCATTACCTATATGGGGTCCGTTGTACTATATACACGGATCACAAGAGTTTGAGGCATATCATGGATCAGCCGAAACTGAACATGAGGCAACGCAGGTGGCTGGATGTAGTTAAGGACTACGATTGCGAGATCATTTACCACCCCAGTAAAGCGAATGTGGTTGCAGACGCTTTGAGACGCAAGTCAGCTGGGTCTTCCACCCCAGCGATATGTATGAGGATAACGGTGGATTCTCCGCTTGTGAGTTTGATCAGGGATGCTCAGGTGGAGGGCATGCGACCAGAGAACTGGAAACTGGAAAGGATTAGGGGTGAGAACACCCGGTTTGAGCAGGATAGTCGGGGATTATTGATCCGATGTGGTCGGGTTTGGGTATCGATGTCTGGTGGGGTCAGACAGACAGTCATGGAGGAGGCTCACAAGTCTCATTTTTCTATTCACCCGGGGGCCACCAAGATGTACCGGGATTTGAGATTAAGCTACTGGTGGCCGTGCATGAAGCGAGAAATCGATTGGTACGTCGAGAGGTGCTTGACCTTTAGGATGGTCAAGGCCGAGCATCAGAGGCCGCATGGCAAGCTGCAGCCCTTGGAGATTCCCATGTGGAAATAGGAACATATCACGATGGATTTTGTTACCAATTTGCCGAGAACGGCGAAGGGGTTTGATGCTATATGGGTCATCGTGGATCGATTGACCAAGAGTGCCCATTTCTTGGCCATACGGGAGAGTTCATCGGCCGAGAAGTTGGCCGACGTGTATGTCCGCGAGATTGTTGCTCGCCACGGAGTCCCAGTTTCCATTGTCTCCGATCGAGATGTTAGATTTACCTCCCGCTGCTGGCAGAAGTTCCACGAGGAACTGGGCACACGGTTGCATTTTAGCACATCATTTCACCCGCACACCGACGGTCAGAGTGAGCGGACCATTCAGACCCTTGAGGACATGTTGAGGGCGTGTGTTATTGACTTCGGTGGGAGCTGGGATTCCCACCTACCCCTTGTAGAATTCGCCTATAACAACAGCTATCATTACAGCATTGGCGCTCCGCCTTTCGAGTTGTTGTATGGGCGGAGATGTCGCACCTCAGTTTGTTGGGGTGAGGTCGGACACAGGGTGATGGGTTGGACGAAGGTAGTCTTGCAGACTACCACGAAAATTCAACAGATTCGGCAGCGGCTGCAGACCGCTTAGAGTCGGCAGAAGAGTTACGCCGACCGACGCCGATCCGAGTTAGATTTTCGGGTCGGTGATATGGTACTCCTGAAGGTCTCGCCCTGGAAGGGTGTGATCTGCTTCAGGAAGAGGGGAAACTTGGGTCCCCGATATATTGGTCCGTTCAGGATTGTTGCCAGGATTGGCAATGTGGCATACAAGCTAGAGCTTCCGGAGGAGCTTAGTCGGATTCACAGCACTTTCCACGTTTCGCAATTGCGAAAGTGTGTTATGGACCAGGAGGCGGTGGTATCCTTGGATGACATTCAGGTCGATGAGCGCCTGAACTATGTGGAGAGGCCCATGGCCATACTAGAAAGGATGGTGAAGATTCTACGGAACAAAGAGATACCTTTGGTAAAGGTACAGTGGGAGCATCGGAGGGGTTCCGAGTGGACTTGGGAGCCGGAGGCTGAGATGCGGGAGCACTATCCGGAGTTGTTCACCGCAGCAGACTTCGAGGACGAAGTCTAGTTCAAGTGGGGGATAATTGTAACGCCCCGATTCTCAGGTATTAATATTATGGCTTTAATTTTCAAGTTTCAAGGTCTACTCGACGAGTTGGATGCCCTGACTCGTCGAGTAGCAGCGGGTTTAGGGCCACGTGTTTAAGTGACCAACTCGCCGAGCTGGAGGGTGAAACCCTAATTTCCGGGGTTTTGCACCCTATTTAAAGGATCCTCTGCCCCCTTAGCTTTCCCTTACAACCCCTGTGAGTCCAAAAACCCTAAATCTCCATTTTCTCTCCATACTTGTGTGTTTAAGCTTGAAAAGTGGATCTTGGTGAGGAAAGGCTTGAAGATTAAGAAGCTTTGAGCAAGGAACAGTTGGGGATCTGAAGTCTACCTCAGTTTATCATCATCTGAAGGTATCAAGTCATCACCTTGAGCTTCTTCGAGCTAGATCCCTTTTATATTTGAGTTTTGGGACCATTTTGGGCATTTGGTGTTGCATTTCGAGTGATGAACCAAGATCTGAAGTTACAACTTCAGATCTAGACTCATCTTGGCTCTTATCATCATAAAGTTTCAGTCCTTAGCATGTTGGTGAAGCTCTTTTTCCTAAAACCTCTTCTTTAGCTTGATTTACGTCATTACCACCTTCCATGCACGTAAAGTTTTCAACTTTACGTGATAAACATGCCCTAGCAGCTTGGATCTGCAGTATGGAGCCTTAGCATGGCTTAAAAAGCATCTGTATGAATGAAGGACTGAAGGGACTCGGCGAGTGTATGAACGACTCGACGAGTCCGATGAAGATTGCCTTAGGCTCGGCGTGTCAGACGAGTGACTCGACGAGTTGACAAGTTATGCAAGGAACTCGGCGAGTAGCTACGGGTACTCGACGAGTTGAGGTCAACATGGACTGTTGATTGTGACAGTTGACTTTGACTTTGACCAAAGGTGGACCAGTTGACTTCTGAGGGTATTTTGGTAAATTGAATATTGATAGCAAAGGACATTGGTGAATATAGGTGTTGGAGTTGGAGCTATATCTGGAGGAGTTTGACACTACCTTCCGAGCTACTTGCGAGGTGAGTTTTCCTCACTATACTCAAGGGTCTAAGGCACCAAGGCCGGCCCTTTGGATTGTTATCTGGTTATGTTATGCTAGTATGATCTGTTAGATCGGTATCCTAGAGGGTAGGATAATATTATATGGTATGTGGCATGATCTGTTAGATCGGTATCCTAAAGGGTAGGATAATATTATATGATATGTGGTATGATCTGTTAGATTGGCATCCTGGTAGATAGGATGGTGTTATGTGCTATGTGGTATGATCTGTTAGATCGGCATCTTGGTAGATAGGATGGTGTTATGTGCTATGTGGTATGATCCGTTAGATCAAGTACTGTCTATAGACTGTAATGTGATTATCTGTTATATGTGCACATGTTTGTTTAGCGGTTGAGGCTTATCTGCTTTGTGTAGAGGCCAATAGACCTGGGCATTCCAACCTATAGGATGTGGGCCGTGAGTATTCCATCCTGAGGATGATTGGACCCATAGTATGTTGGCATTCCAACCGGATGGTTGAGGGCCTGGGGAATTCCAACTCGATGGTTGACTGGACCCATAGTATGTTGTTTATGATTATATGTGTATTGTTGTGGTATGGGTATTTTGGGGGAACTCACTGGTCTTTCAGGCTTACAGTCTCATTTTATTGTTTTAGGTACATCAGGGGATCGCGGCAAGGCAAAGGCGTGATCATACAGCTCCTCATATTTTGTTTATGTTTCTGGGAAAACTCTGATATTATACATTTTGAAAACAAGATTGTAATGATTTAATGGTTTTGAAATTCTTTTAAAAGTTCAAATTTGGCCTGATTTTATGGGTGTTACAAGCCTGAACGTAAATCAATCTTGGAAAACCAAGATGCCCCCTGTAGCTGGTCAAAAAGATCATCAATCCTTGGGAGTGGGTAACGGTTCTTCACCGTTACCTTGTTCAGCTCCCGATAATCTATACACATCCGATGCGACCCATCCTTCTTCTTCACGAACAGAATCGGGGCTCCCTAGGGTGAACTGCTCGGTCTGATGAATCCCTTGTCTAACAGCTCCTGTAGCTGTGTAGACAACTCCTGCATCTCGTGAGGAGCTAACCGATACGATGCCTTGGCTATCGGGGCCGCACCAGGAGCCAGGTCGATCCTAAACTCCACCTGTCTCTCCGGAGGTATCCCAGGCAACTCCTCTGGAAACACATCCGGATAATCTTGCACCAGCGGCACATCACTCACAGTCGCCTTACCCTCCTCCCGGGTATCTATGACGTAGGCGACATATCCGGCGCAACCTTGCTGAAGGTAGCGCCTAGCCCTCGCTGCTGAGCATAAGGCTGGTCCACGCTGTGGCCTCTCGCCCTGAATCACCAGCTCTCCCCCACTTGGGGTCCTGACGCGTACCAACTGCTGCGCGTAGTCAATCACAACCCCATTAGGGCTCAACCAGTCCATACCGATGATGACCTTGTTCCCACGCAATGGTATGGGAACCAATTCTACCAGGTAGCGCTCCTCGAACAACCTCAAAACACAATCCCTAAACACCTCTGACGCTCGAACTGATCGGTCATCAACAATCTTGACCTCTAGAGGGCAATCCAACATGCCCGAAGACTCGGGGAACCTCTTGCTAAGTGCAAGAGAGACAAACGATCAGGTAGCACCCGAGTCGAACAACACCTGAACTGGAATACCGTTCACATGGAACGATCCTAAACAAAACACATAACATGACACATGAATATCTTAAACAACATATAACAAAAGCTAGGGAGAAGAAATCATACCCGTCACCACATCGGGTGCGGCGCGTGCCTCCTCGGTAGTCAACTAGAAGGCTCGACTCCTCACCACTGGAGCCTCTGACTTGCCCTGCCGGCCATCCGTGAGCCGCAGGGTCGCTGGAGCTGGCGCCGTCACTGGCGCAGCTGCTGTCAATCTTGGGCAGTTGGCCTTTTTATGGCCCCTTGATTTCAATGGAAGCAAATCAAGTTTGATGTCTGAAAGGTGGGGGCAGGGGCAGTACAATCCCTACCAAAGTGCCCAGTCTTGCCCCACTTATAGCAGCCTGATCCCGACCCAGTGCGGCAAACCCCCTCATGTGACCTGCCGCATTTCCCACAGCGGCCCCGGCCCTGCTGGCCCTTCGACCTAGAGTCGAATCCCTTAAGCTTCTTCCCCGAAGCCCCAATAACATGTCCCTCCTCTTCCTTCCTCTTCCTGAGGTGATCCAAATCAATCTCCCACTCCCTTTCCCTGGCAATCATAGAATCCAGGGTCGGGCATGATGAGTAGCTGACGTGCTCCCGAATGTCCGCTCTCAACATGTCATGATAGCGGGTCTTCCGCATCTCCTCATCCCCCACATACTGAGGTACCAACAAGGCCCTCTCCCAGAACTTGGCGGTAATCTCCACAACTGTCTTTGTAGTCTGTCTCATGTCTAGAAACTCCCTGGCCAGCTGCTGAAGCTCCACAGTCGGCGCAAACTCAGCCCTAAACCTGGTCACAAAGTCCGACCAGGTCATAGCCTCAACGGCTGAGGCTCCCAAGGAATCATCAACTGACTCCCACCAATCCCTAGCCCTGTCCCTCAAACAACCTGCAACATAACGAACCTTCGACCCCTTAGGGCAGAAGCTCGTCAGCTGTGCAGACTCGATGTCTGCAATCCATCTCCTGGCCACGATGGGGTCCTTTGCCCCGTGGAAATACGGTGCACCACTCCCCCTGAAGTCCTTAAAGGACAATGTGTGCGCCCCTGACTGGCTAGCCGCCCACTCACTCCTAAACGCCCTAAGGTGATCCTCTATCAGCTCAATGATCCTTTCCTTGATCGACCCGAAAATCGCTGGGGTTGACTCAAGGATGCCTCTAGTGATCTCAGAAGCAATGAACTCACGTAGTCCCTCATCAACTGGCTCAACACCTGATCTCGAACCTAATCCTGACCCTGAACCTACTCCTCCTCCATGTCGTGTAATCATCACCACTCTGAAACAGAACACATATTTGTCAGGGTCATACATAACCTCGAGAGGTCTCACACACTACAAGTTCCCTGGTTCCATCTCGGCCCTCCTTGACATGAGTACGGATTCTCTGCTTTCAGTAGTATGGGCCCATACTACCTTCCACATCTATCCGTACTTTCCTCAAGGATTGCCTTGACTTCACCAAGTCCTTTCCACTACTACTGCTCGCTGCACTGGTCTCATCTTAGGCTTACCCTATGGTAACTCTCCGACCTACTCTCCTCCATCAGCTGCATAAGGAATCCCTGCCTCCTTTACCTAACTAGCTTGCGAATACCATTACATATCGCTAAGACCAGATAATTCTTCGAATGAGAGGCCCTGCCCTACAACGGTTGGACTCAAACAAGAGTTGCGCAATAGGGCTAGACCTAACCTTCTGAAATTATTTAGTCCTTGCAATATGTAACTTAACATATTCGTTTACTAGTTAGCTAAAGATAACTAGAACTCCTAAAAGCACAAAGCAAGCAACATTCGAGCCTTGAGTAACCATACCAAGCATATCCTATTCAGGCCATCATATTAATGATTAATCAGCTCTAGCATATAATTCAATAGTCACATATAGCAGGCACATAAGGCATCTTCCTAGATCCTTAGCCCTAATCTAGCATGCAGTTCTCATACAAGGGCAATCAAGAATACAAGGCATCATTCCTAGATCCTTTGCCCTAATATAGCATGCGATTCTCATAATCACATCTCATCATAACATAACATGTATGGGTATCTTGGGGAACACTTACTTGAGCTCGGCCGGTTGCACGCATCACACACCTTGTTCTTTCTCGAAACCTTTTATTTTAAGTTTTAGAAAAACTATTTCTTGTAAAAATATTTCATACCATCGATTTGAGTTCAGACACCCCCGAATGTGTGTCCGAATCCCTCAAACCAGGGCTCTGATACCAACTTGTAACATCCCAATTTTCAAGACCAAAAATTTTGTTTTTAATTAAGTAACTTATAAAACAGTTTACGAAGAAACATCAATGATTCATATCATGTCATAAAACCTCAGTCACGTGTCTCAAAAACCATAACATAAAATAGTAATAATCGCAGAGTACAAATCCCATGGATCTCAAAATGCGGAAATCATGTGTGTGCAATGCGTTGCTACCGTGCCGGCTCCTTCCCCTTCGCTGAAGAGGTACCTGAAACAAAACTGAAAACTATAAGCACGAAGCTTAGTGAGTTCCCCCATCATACCGCATACCACCTAATGCATGTTCCTCGGTATCTTTCAACCGGTATCTGTCTGGCATAACTAGGAGCTGGGCTCCCCTTCGGTATCTTTCAACCGATAACCGGGAACTAACCTCCCCTTCGGTATCTTTCAACTGGTAACCGGGAACTAACCTCCCATTCGGTATCTTTCAACCGGTAACCGAGAACTAACCTCCCCTTCGGTATCTTTCAACCGGTAACCGGGAGCTAACCTCCCCTTCGGTATCTTTCAAACGGTAAACTGGGGACTATTTCACCCCTACCACTACCACATAATAACATAACATAAACATACTGCTGGGCACGCATGGGTTCTAACGACCCCTTCGGTATCTTCCAACCGGTAACCGGGGACTATTCCCCCCTACTACCACTATCACATAACATCATATCATGGTAACACATAAAACATATCGGTAGTAGAAAACCTAGATAATTATCACAAAGACAATCATCTATCAACCAACTCCTACTAGTGGGTCGGTATTGTGGCCGTAGACCCACTTCTACTAGAAGGTAACTCACCTCAATGTCGTGAAGTGTCTGAACTGTCCACGCTGTCGGGATCAACTGCTCTCAATTCCTACATGTAACAACCCTACTTAATTTACGATTACATACTCTTAACCCTTACAAGGGTTACTCAATTCAAAACCAAAGTCAAGGTCAACACCTTGGTCAAAGTCAACTCTGGGTCAAAGTCAACGTCCGGTTGACTCGACTCGCCGAGTTGACCCCACAACTCGCCGAGTCACCAAATCCTCAAAACACTAAGACCTCGATCTTACTCGCCGAGTATTGCACACACTCGCCGAGTTCTACATTATACAAAGTCGGGACCTTCTTCATTTGGCTCACCGAGTTCATCCTTGAACTTGTCGAGTCCTTCTTCATGCAAGAAGGAACATTTAGCCCTAGACTCACCGAGTTCCTTATGAACTCGTCGAGTACGCCTTCATATAGTTGGGTCTTGCCATGAACTCGCCGAGTCCCATGATTTCCAGGTCTAATTTCACATCTGCTTTGTTGAGTCCTCTTCTAGACTCAACCAGTTCGATCCAAGCAGAAAAGGGTTGGGGGAACCATACCCCGACTCGTCGAGTCCCATGAACGACTCACCGAGTCTCCCAAGGTCCATGTCCATACAGTTGATTCCAGTCGGGTTTAACACATCCAAAACATAGATCTAGCCTCCTAGGGTCCATAATACACGTAAAGTTACAAACTTGACGTTCATGCATGGGGTTTTTGGCTCAAAAGGCTCTAAAATGGGGTTTATATGATGCATGGGACTCCCATGGCCATAAAATTGATACCTTTATGCTATGGGAACCCCAAATGGTTCCAGATCTGAAGTAATACCCCTCTATAACCACAAAATCTCGAGAATGGCACTTCTAAGGCTTAGAAAAGGTAGAAATGAACCCTAACTAGAGATCTAAGAGATAGATGGTCAATGTTTCAGCTTTATACCTCAAGTGAGTTGGAAATGTGCCAAAACCTCTGAATCTTCTTGCCTCCTCTTGATCTTTCAAGCTTCCTTCTTCTTCTCTAACTTCAAATACACACAAAAGGCACCAAGAAGCTCAAGAACACTCAATAACTGATTAGGGTTTCGAGTTAGGGCTTTTCTGGACTGGGAGGGACGATGGAGGTTGGGTTGGGGAAAGTTAAGACGTTTAAATAGGGTGCAAATCCTAAATATTAGGGTTTCATCCAGGCAGTCCTACTCGCCGAGTCGGGCTCCCTACTCGTCAAGTAGGTTACTTAAAACCCACGTCCAAAGTCTTGTCTACTCGACGAGTTGGGCCTCCAACTCGTCGAATCCCAGTGTAAAAACATACAATTAATCAAATTTAATACGTACCGGGAACCGGGCGTTACACAATCCCCTTCGATCTATTTCAACCGGAGACTGTCAAGCATATCTGGGTGTTTTCAATCCTCTTCGGGCTATTCCAACCGGATACCGGGTCTAGTTCACCCCTACTACTACCACATAATATCATAACAGGAATCATAAAGTCATCAAGCAAATACATGCATAACTGACAATTGTCACAAAGACAATCATGACACTACATTATAAACTAGTGGGCCGACATTGGTGCCTTCGACCCACATATACAGTGAAGGAAAACTCACCTCTAGCTGCTGAAACACTCAAATGAATCTCAGTCTACTGGTCCGAAAAATGCCTGCGCTAACATCATCAAATAATATCCAATTAATAATTGGATCTCGACCCATAATCAAGAATCTAAGCTACTTGACCCATATCCAGGGTAAAAGACCATTTTACCCTTTTTTCTTACTTGTCCCAAAGCCAAGGCCCAACCCAACTAATCAAAAGGCCCAAATTCCTAAATGGCAACCGAAAGCCCAATATGGACCAATCTTCCAAATTGGGCCCAAAACCCATCACGGGCCTAAATCCAAAAGAGCCCAATATACTAGCAAAAGCCTAAAATCAGAAGTCTAATGGCCCAACAAGGCCCAACCTTAAAAGTCCAAAGCATGGCCCAATTCCGTAAATGTCAAGCCCAAGAGTCCATCTGCTGAGTACGTGGGGCGTAGTCAGATCGTACGCTTAGTACGCTTAGCATACTCCTTCCGGGGCTAGTACGTGGAACGTACTAGCTGGGTACGCCCAATGTACTCCCAGACTACCAATCCACTCCATTAAGTACTTACTCAGTTAAGACAACATGCCAAACTCTCAGGTCTGATTCTAGAAGGTAACTTATCATGTAAAGTTGACAACTTTACACCCATGCATGGCTTAATGGGACTCAAATCTCAAAAAGGAGCTTAATAAAGATCTTAATACTTGCATGGACCAATATCCTCCATAACGTTTGCATTTTTATGAACAATGGACCTCAATGGAGCTAAGATCTAACATCCATGGCTTTTGGAGTAGATCAAAAGCTCAACTTTAACTCAAAAGACTCAAAAATGCATAAGAACACCATAAAATGGATCTAGCACAAAGGACCATCAAGGTGAGAGTTTTTTTTACCTCAAAAGGCTTGCTAAGGTGAAGATACCTATGGATCTACAAGCTCAAGCTATTCCTAAGCATCCTCCAAATGTTCCTCTTCTTCTTCTTCACCACAAAACACCAACAAACTCACTTTCAAGCTCAAATATCACCAAATACACTTAGGGTTTCGATATTAGGGCATAAGGTGATGGAGGTTGATCAATAAAGTGTCCATGAGTGAGATAAGTTGTTTAAATAGGGTGCAAACCCTAAAAATTAGGGTTTTGCCCCTGTTGGCCGTACGCACCACGTAACCATACGTACGCCCAAGGTACGCTAAAGCCTCCGCGATCCGTATGTCGAGCTAGTACGCTCGACGTACTCCTAGCGTACGCCCAACGTACTCGACTAGGGTCGAGAACCGCCAATCTTCCGAAGGCCATAACTTATTCGCTCTAAGTCCAATTTTGGTGTTTTTTATATCCACAGAAAGGTAGAGAGAAGCTCTACAATCCTCTCAACCCTCTTTTTCCTTACAACTTTCTAAACTTAAATCCATAATTCACAAAAAGGTCCACACCATCAATTTACTGATACGTCCTTGGGCTACAAAACGCAAACCGAACACTCGGTACCCACAACCTACATTATCCATCACCAGATGGGTCCAATCCTCTCTTTCCAAAGGCCCGAAGCCTTATGATACTCCCTAATCCGTCACAAATTAAAACTTTTTAGTGAGGGAACAACGAAGGACTACTAAAAATCACATGCCTTTTTTTCTTGTCCCTCGCCAATCACGCGTAGAAAATGGACACCATATTTTTTTCATTGCTCGCTTTTCTTTGTTTTTTCGTTCCCTCATTTTATTTTCCTTCCCAGCTTTTATTTTCATTCCCAAACTCTAAACAATATTCTCCAAAAGCCCCGATCGCACCTCTGTTGACTCAAATCCCTCCTCCGCCCGTAAAATCACCTCCACCACCGTCTACATGCGTGGTCCCTCTTTGAAGTATACTTTAAAAGTATAGGAAAAGCTCAGAAATCACATCCTCGTTGGCTTTCTTCTCGGTCCATCTGCCTTCCTCATTGACTCACCGTTTCCTGTAACAACATTTGGTCTGTTGGTTCATCATTTATCGTAAACTCGAGCAAATCTAAAGTAGCCTTCATTAGCTTCCTATTCTGGTTTTTAGTAGTGTGTGAGTTCCATTTTCATGTAGCTCTTTTTCTTTTCTTTCATTTTAGATCAAATCAAAACTCGATTTTCTAAGCTCTACCTTCCTTAACTCCTTAATTTTGGTTTTCCTTTGAGTTTATTGCTGCTTACATACATTTTGTTTTGGCTATTACAATTTAAAACTCTCACTTGATGAATTTGTATGAGTTGTTGTAATGTTTATTTAATGAGAACTTTCATATTGATTATCATCTTAACTCCAATTTATACTTCCCGATGATCGTAATTTTTGGATTAAATAAATTAGCATATGGATTCTTAACCTGAGTGCTAATGTTTACCAAGGCATCCGATAAATAGGGAATAGGCCCCCTTCCAAAATCAGTATCTTCGTAAACAAACACGACTCCCTCCATCCAAAGGACTTGACTAGAGCTGCAATGGGTTGTGCTTGTGTTGAGGAAGCATGTGCTATGCGGATGAAATAGGGGTTGCGGATTGGGTAAAGATCAGGGTTGGTTGTCGGAGATATAACATGATCCTTCGATCTTTGGGCAATATCAAGTACAAAATATGTTTGAGACGATTTTGAGGTCCAATAATTGCCGTAACTTGAGTGTTTTTCATAAGGTCTATGGCTGCACAAAAAACATAAAGAAAACATTTACGATGTATATTGTTTGGTAAGAGCAAATGCTAAAATCCCAATTGTAATATTAATTAGATGAAGAGGGGTTACAAACCAACTGAGGAGGCTTCCACGTTATCGTGTTTGGAATCCCGAAAGTGAGGGATAATAATGGTGGTGGAGTGATTCGTGTCTCTGTAAAAATCTTTAATGGACATCAAAATACTGATTCAGATGCTCTTCTCGACATGGGATTCCATATCAAGAATCACCCCTAACCCTATTTCTCGTGTGCCTTGTGTTTCGCCATTCGCAACAAGCATCACCGTCATCATAATCAGAGCTAACACTATAACACCATGGTTACCTACTTGAATTTTCATCTTTCTTTTTCTACAAATCTTTTCTGGGAAAGGTTGAGTTGAATTTAATTGATATAGACAAACGCTACTATTTGTGTGGTTTATAATACACATACCGACACACATAGAGGTATAGTACGTCTCTTCATAATGGGTTGACTTGACGAAAAGTCCATGCAACCCCCTTTATACGAAATGTAGTTAATCTGACTCGGTCAATCTAATAAATGAAACTAAAGAAGTACAAGTCAAACACAATTGAACAATGTATCTTAATTTCAAACTACATCCAAAAGAAAAGGTAGAATATAATCACTAGCTACAAGAAAGCTTGAGTTTTTTTTTTTTTTTGTAAAACTAGATTGGTTTTAAAAAAGTATTGTAAAAATAGGTTAGTTGTAGAATGTGTCGTAGAAATAGGTTTGTTTTTGTAGGGCCCAATATTTATATGTATAGTATCACCCCTTAACTTTCATCACTTTTCTATTATTTATATCTTTTATTGATTAATTCAAAATTTTATATTCATTATATATTATACATAGATAATCATTATAAAATATATAATTATAATTTATGTATTATTCTTAAGTAGTTATACCATTAATAAATAATACAAATATCTTCAAATAAATACTAATATTGAATATATTATGTCGGAAATTAAAAGATCAACTATAAACGATATTACATACAAATTATACACTAAATTAGAATTTAAATTAAACACTAAATTATAATATTCGTAATGATGTTTTTATTATCATGTATTTGTAAATATGAGAAAATCTTAGTCCACAATGCCTAAAATGTATAGCATGAATTGTCATTATTTGTGAAAACTCTATAATTATGTCACTTGTCTTTACTCAACTGTCTTTACTCAACTTCAAAAACAGAAGTCTTCTGCACGCTCAAATGTAACTGTTAATGAAAACTCAGTAGAAGTAATTGAGTGAATTGTCAAATCATCTCACTTTTTTGTATTATAAATTCTCTTTCTTATATCGATAGTTTTTCATCTCTTCCAACCTGGTGAATTTCTCTCATAATTCTTGAACTTAAGTTCTTTCCTTCTTCTTTTTCTTCAACATTCTTTCATCCATAACAAGGTACATATTATTGGGTTTATGTCATATATTTAATAATAATAATTATCATATGTAGCATACTCATTAATCTCTTTTTTAAATTCTGATTTATTTTGCAGTTAGATTTTGGTATATATCATTATGACTCTAGATCTTCCGTTTATGATTAATTTATATTGGGGTGGTAATATTAAATATGAGAATGGTATCATAAAAGGAGACCATTCAACTTTTTCTACTTCAAATATTGTTAGGCACAAAATGGGGTATGAAGAATTTAAAGATTTATGTTATGCACATGTTGGAGTTGAAAAAGCATCACATAAGTTGAATATCTTACTATTTTATCAATTTGGCGGCCAATCCACTATTTCACGGGTCATAAGTGATTCAAGTCTAGACGTAGTGTATTATTTGGTTGAGAATGTTGCAAATTATTGGGGTCAAGTTTTAATTGAAGTTGAAAAAATATTGCCGCCTACAAGTACTAGTTTTGTAGATCTCCTTCATAATTTTGAGGTGTTGGAGCCTAATCCATCAAATGTACCATTTCCTTTGCCTGGTTGTGGTACATTTAAGGGAGATTATGATGAAGCCAACTCATTATATAGTGAAGATACTACTAGCGAGTCACTATGTGTTGGGAAAGATTTTGATGATAATGGTGTGTGTAAAACTCCAGTTATAAACTTTATGAGTAATGTTGGAGATATAGGAGACGGTGACATAGCCAGTTTGGAAGACCACATTCACATAGATGTTTGGAAGGAGTCAAAAAATAAAATAAGGTTAGGAATGCAATTTGAAAGTAAGTTGCAAGTAAAAAAAAGGCAGTGGCACTTTGGTCTATCAACCAAAATAGAGATTTCAAAGTGTATGATAGTAAGCCTAACTTGTGGGTAGCAAAGTGTAGGACTCTAGGAAATGAAGAAGAAAGTTCTGGTAGTGTGCACTATACGCCCCGTTGTGCATGGTATGTTCGTGCAATTAAGATGAAAAATCAAAACATGTGGAAGATTACACGTTGGGTGGATGCACACAATTGTTTTGGATAATGTACTGCAATGATAACAAAAATCTAAGCTCTACAACTATTGTCATGTATATCCTCCATTCAATTGAAAAGGATGTTGCTTATCCAGTGAAACATATACAATCAGATATTAAAATAGTATGAATGTTGATGTTTCTTATGATAAGGCATGGCATGGTAGGAAAAAAGCCATAGAGAGTATTTATGGAACTTGGGAGAGTAACTTTGATGAGTTTCCCAAGTACATTACAGCGTTGCAAGCTTCAAATCCTAATACATTTGTGAAGTGGTTTCATTGTCCAAATAGCTCATCATCACATGTAGCGACATTCAAATATGCTTTTTGGGATTTTGGACTCGCTATTGATGTGTTTTGTCTATGTCGACCTGTTATTTCAGTAGATGGCTGTCAGTTGAAGGGTTCATATAGAGGAAAAATGCTTGTTGTTGTCACAAAAGATGCAAACAATAGTATATTGTTTGTTGCATATGCTATCGTTGATGAAGAGAGTTCACACAGTTGGGGTAGGTTTTTTACCAACTCAGACATTTTGTTGTTCAAAACAGACAATTATGTATTCTTTCAGACATGCACAAAGGAATAATTCATGCAATGGAAAATCTACCAAAATGGAAAGAGCCATTAGCATACCATCGCTTTTGTCTTCGACACATTAGAAGTAATTTCATGCAAAGGTACAAGAACATGCGTCTTAAAAAGCTTTGTTAGTCTATTGGTAGCACCACACAAAGAAGAAAGTTTGTTATGTATATGAATGAAATAAAAAATATCAATCTTGAAGCTTGATAATATTTAAAGGAAATTAAAAGAAGTCAATGGTGTTTTTTATATGATGACAATCGTCGATGGGGTTTCTTGACAACAAATATCTCTGAGAGTCTGAACAATGCACTTTGCAGAGCAAGACAGTTACCGACCAGGGCGTGTATTGACCTTACATTTAATAGAACTGTACAACTTTTTATAAAGTACAGTGATGTTGCAATGAATTGCAATATACCATCATGTATGTGGCATCTCTTTCGAAAACTAGAAACTTGTGCACAAAGCCATACATTAACCGAGTTTGACTACAGTGAAGGTGTCTACAGTATTGTCACAAAGTTATAGATAAATGGCAAAGGAGGAAATACATACACGGTCCATTATTTTTAACGACCATGCACATGTGGTAAGTGACAAATGGAAAGATTTCCATGTTCGCATGCTATTGCAGTTTGCGGTTATAGAGGGGATAACCCTATTTCTATTGTTAATATTGTGTACACTACTATGACGTATAAACAACAATATAGGTCGGATTTTGTCCCACTTTCTCATGTTGATTATTGGTTGGAGTCGGATTGGAAGGTTAAAGCAAATAACTCGAAACTTTTTGTGCATCGAGGCCGGAGGCGTGCAAATCGATTTCATAACGAGATGGACATTCGTCATACCGACGAACCTCGCAAATGTAGACCATGTCACCAAACTGGTCATAATAGAAGAAATTGTCCAAATTCCCAACCAAGATTCAATGCGACGTAAACTTTGTAACATTTTCAATTAATGATTAAGCTAGCGTTTAACTTGTATTGTAATTTTACGATTAATTCGTATTGTAATATGTTTTTTAATTGTTCTTGTAATTTCGTAATATTGTAATATATTCAATATTGGTATCTATTTGAAGGTCTTTACAAGCTCTATTTAAAGGTATAATTTATAAATAATAATACATAAGATATAATTATATATTATGGAATAGATTAATCTATGTATAATATTTAATAAGGGTAAAAAATAAATTGTTCAATCGTAAAAAATATAAATAAAAAAAGTTGAAGGGTTAGATTCATAACATGTAAGAGTCAAAATTGAAAATATATATTTACTTTTCGGAAAAAACGATTGGAAAATGTAACAATGGTGGACCCTTTGTTCAAACCAACCTATTTCTACAAGGTATTCAAAAAATAACCTTTTCTACAATACCTTTTGATAACAAAGCTAGTTTTACAAAAAAAAACTTAGAAAACTGATCTTTAGAGACGAATTAATTCGTCCATGTAGATCCAAATTAGAGAGAAAAGTGTATCTACCAATGTTTTAAAAACCGGTTTGAATCGGTCGGTCGAACCGGTTGGACCGGGAACCGATGGTGGGAACGGTTCAACTATCACCGGTTTTATGTCGATTTCTGAACCGGATTGAACCGGCCGGTTTTTAGAAAAACCCGGATGAACCGGTCAAAATAAACCGGTTCAACCGGTTAAACCAAATAAAAACACATGAAAAAGAATCATTTACATAATAAATTTTGGTGATTTTTTTTTTCAAATCTATTTAGTTTTCTCTAAATAAAAACATATGATAAAGGTTATAAAGTTTTTTGATGTGTTTGTATTCATCTAAAACTATATTTTGTTTCGGTATTATACTTTATTTTCTTTTTGACGTATATTGATTGATGTAAAACACTAAAACTTATGATTATGTGTTATTTTAATATATTTAGATTCATTTACAACTTATTTGTATGTGTATTTTTAATGTTTGAACTTGTTAATGATTTATATATGTATGTATGTGTAAGAAAATAGGAAAAAAAACATGAAAATTATTGAAACCGGTTGACCCGGCGGTCGAACCGGTTGAACCGGAAACTGGTCACCATACCGGTTCAACTAAAAAACCGGTTTTTAAAACATTGGTATCTACACATATGTAGAGACAATTTTTCATCTCAAATTATCGTCTAACATTTGAAAAAATAAATTTAAATATTTGTAGGGAAGACTTTCGTCTCTACATTTGTTTTGATATCTACAAAAACGATCGTCCTTGAATGTTTTGAGTATTTTTGAAATTTTTATTTTTGTTTTTTATTTTCCAGGTTTAATACCAAAATACAAAGACAAGCAAGTCTTCATTGTTTGATGTTTCTTCATCATCATTCTCCTTGTTAGATTGATGAGACGCAACGCTTGTAATAGATTCTCATTGTATTGTTGCCATTATGCATGTTTTTTTGCACCATTGTGTTAATTTTGTCTTTTTCAGTCTTCTTTTTTCTAGAGAAATTCGGGTAACGTGAAGCACCTTTAAGTTTTCCGCCTACTCTTTTGGTGTGGCTACGACTTTCACCAAGCACTTTTTTGAAGATTTCATCCTCATCCACCGATAATTCTTCTTCATGTATGCTACTACATGATGGAAAAATGTCACACCCCCAAACCAAGGATGGCGGAAACATCCGGGGGTGGAGGACTTCATGTATAGTATCATAACAACGAGTATAATAATGATCAAAGTAGATACAACCATCATAAATATAATCGAGAAAGTTACATGGTTTCATGAGTTACATGTTTCAAAATCGATTACAATATAATAATAAAATGTTTTGTCTGACGCTGTAGCGTTCCATCCTCAAAAGCTGGTAGTTACCTATTTATTTTGATTACCTGAGAATACAAGTAATTTTGACAGAGTGTCAACAATTAAGTTGGTGAGTGCATAAGCTTTTGTATGTAGAGTTGAAATCCTTTCTTTGTAAATGTAGTGTATGTTCAAGAAAAATCCAATATTTTCCTTATAAAATGAGTTGTAGTCTTAAGACCCAAAGACCGAAATGTACAAGTATTTTCCATACTTATGATAGTATAAGCAGTTTTAAATAAATAAAACCCTTTTGAATGTAAGAATTCCCGTAAACTATATGTGACGTTGTTTCCCTATGTGAGTTATTATAACCGTACAATTGACATAGTAAGCCTGTTACGACGTACTTCGGGCGTCGGAATGTTTTGACATTTGTCACCCCAGACCTATCGGTCTAGCTGTTGCATGCACAGCTAAGGTGCGGGATTGTCAGTCCCAATATAAATCTATACACAAGTATCACGCTCTCGCTACAGGAGACTATGGATATAATACAAGACTTTTAACCAGTACTCTAAAGAATACAGTGAAGTAATGCCTCACAAATTTGATTCAACGAGTTTACGTGTAATGTGAAATGAAAATCCCTTTTTGTAGTATGAATGAAACCTTCCTTAGTGTATTCATAGTGTTAATGTACCATAAACTATCCCTATTATAGTTTATCATATATGTTTGTAGTGATGAAAGACCCCGATGTGAATGATTATTTCTATTTCATGGAAGTAAACTAACAATAAATACAATCATCATGTAGCTATTTATTGCTATATACTTTGCTCAACATGTTACAAAGTGTTAATGAACTTATAAACTATTTTACTAGTTTTAAACTTGCTGTCACTGTTTTTAGAAAAATCATAGTGAAATCACTGTAAGTCGAACACTAAATCCGTAAACTCTGGGAGTTCGGAAAATGTGTCTAGTTTGTTCATAATTTTTATTTTGATTTTTAGTGGTCTCTAACCAGTGTGAAAATATTCATCTTCACAGACTGGTCCGAAATCATTTCTGAAGTGATAGGCAGTTTTGTAAAAATCACCATAAATTGTAGAAAAATCGTATGAATGTGTGCAAGTAGTCATTAGAAAGGTATAAACCTGGACTATTTTCATATTGAACAGTTTTGAAAAATATAAAGCTTAAGATGGTCAAAACAGTCCGTGCATAGACCATAACTTTTCTGTTGAAGGCTGTTGGTTGAGTAAGAATATCTTTTGGTAGTTAGAAGCACAATAAATGACTTTGTTTTATAGAAAACAAAAAATGTAAGAAAAATTTGTTCACGAAAACAAATTTAATCGAACAAAATTCAATTCAGAAATTTAAAATAAGAGTAGAAGAATCTGTTTACAAAAAATAGATTTAAACGAAAGAAACTCGATTATAGCAGTTTACAAAAGCATATATAATATATTTACTACAAAACATATATGCACAAATTGCAAAAATAAGAAACGAAAAAAAACTAGTTTAATCGAAACAAACTCGATTCAAACAGTTTAGCGAGAATCTGTTTAAGATTGTTAGTGAAGGGACATCGTTTCTTGAATCCAAAAAACCAGTTTCTGAATCGAATAATCTGCAAGAAAATATTAGTAATAAACGTAGTGGCTGAGGCTCAAATTGGACTCGATTCCCTTAAACAGATTCACCTTCTGTTCCTAGGATACAACAACCGAAATAGTGTGTACTGCCAGATATCGCTACTCGCCTGAAAGAATCACCGGAAATAGTTGCAGAGAAGAAGAGGAAGAAGATGAGTATTTACATATATGTGTCGAATGAGGTAGCAGTGGTCTGTTTGGGTTGCGAGGGCCCGAGTTTTTCGGAGCTGCATTCGTGGCCGCAAGTCGCTTTCCCATGTACAATTTCGGTGAATTTGGCCTACGAAATCCAAGATTTTCACCCCCCCTACGCGCGGGTAGGAGTTGGAGTAAAAACATAAACACAAGCTTGTAAGCCTATCATACATTCAAGCTTATTAACTCACTTAAGTATGGTTTTCCTACCAATGTGGGATTCATTCCCACATCCATCTCTTTGCTAAATTTTATTCTCAAATACCCAACTTTAAGAATTCATATCTCATTCACATATACTCCATTTTGGACATACGGTATATCATTTCAAAAATCTCACGGAGTAGAGCATAAACCCACTTAGAGTTAGTTATATATACAACATATGTATATATTTATATATGTCCAAAGTTAGTAAAAATACACATATTTATACTAAAATTTCCAACATGTACTTGAAAAACTATGCTTAATATGACCAAAATACCCCCTAAACCTATGTTAGAAAGGTAAGTTTGTAATTAAAAATAGCTATAATTGTGTATAACGTGACCTCGACCATATAGCATGATTCAAGTATAACCAAGTATAACTCAATTAGTACTTGAAAAACTATGCTTAATATAGCCTTTATATTAAAAGATAAAATAGTAGGAAAAATTCAAAGAACAAAATAAAAGCTAGTTTTTTCAATGAAATCCCCCCCACACCCCAAAAAATTAAACAAATAAAAAACTATAATGGTATAAAGTGACCTCGACCATATAGCATGATTCAAGTATAACCAAGTATAACTCGACCAAGTTTGGACATACCTTCATATTTTTGAAAAGTAAATGCATGTAGGACTTTCATGGCGCGTTTGTTAACCGTACAAAGCCCGTTAAGCCTTGCATGCGGTTCGGGCCTGGTCTGGCCTAATAGGCCATGTCTAATGTTCGTTTCCACTCAATACGTACCAATGCAAAACATGAGTGGTTATTTACCATGTTCACATCCTCAAACATAGTGGTAGTTAGAGGTGTTTAAAAATATTCGAATCGAAATATTTGATTCGAAAAAAGCATATATCCATTTTTTTGGATGTGGGCTCAAAAAATTGCGATATTCGGATAATCCAATCGAAAATCTATAGTATATTTTATTGTTAGGGTAACATATATATTATATATTATGAAAGAAAAAACAAGAAACAATATGTTTTTTGTGACAACCGTCAATTTCTGGTCAAGTCAAAGTCAACGAGTCAAACCGGTAAACTCAACTAGTACTTGTATGATAGGACTTACTCTATGTTTACTAATGTACAACTCTCTATCTTAATACAAAGTATCACTCGGAAGTTTCATATGTTCAGAAATTCTTAACCCTAACCAGGGTGAGTGATGTAACGACTCTATAAAGCAATATTATGTACCCTTCGGGGGCGTAAAACACTCATAACAAGGCATAATGGGGTTTACAAACCTTGCATTACGGGGCCAAACACTAAAAAAGTTCACAAACAAAGTCTCTCTCAATCTCTCTCACTCTATCTCTCTCTCTCCCAAATCTCTCCTAAATCTCTCTCAGATCTCTCTCAACTTTTTATAAACATCCGTACTATCCCAACCCCTTCCTTTGTTGAAAACAACTCAAAACCAAAGGAGATAACCCAAAAGGACCCTCTTGGTCTGGAACACTTTCTCAAGAACTGGACAATCTCGCTCCGGACACCCTCTGATTCGGAACCTTCCCTTGTGCTTCAGAACTTCGCATGGACCGGACAGATTCACTCTGGAAGGTTTCGCTCCGGAAGCTCCTGATGATCCGGACTCCTTCGCATCTCTGAACACCAACCTGCTCTGGACCTCGCCGCTTCGCACCTCCCGACTCCGGATTGTGCTGAATGACTCCGGAAGTTGAAGCCTAGCCTCGAAACTCATCTTTTGACTCCGAAAATGGCTTCTTGACCTCCAGAACCCCTCGCAACTTCGGACCCATTCTGGAATGTTGACAATTCCGGACCTTTTTGCAATTTTAGGAGTTTTTAACGCCGGAAACTTCCTCAAACTCGCATTTTTCATGACTTAAACCCTCTAAACTCCTATTTTATGCCAAAACTTGAAGAGTTAGATCACATTTTCATAGAATAACGTCGAAGACTCATATTATTTTATTCATAAAGTAATCACCCACTTTACATCACTATTCACACACTCCCTAGTTAGATCATTGTCCTTTCAACTCCTCCCAACACTCCATCAGATTTGCCTTAACCAAATCCACCCAAGAGATCTTTATTCCTTACACTCAAAGTCTCATTTTCCTTCACCAAAAACACACTTCTCTCTCTCCCTCCTTCTCAGATTACGATCTTCTGGACAAGGAGTATTCTTGAGTTTTCCTCCATTCTTGGTAAGATTCTTCATTTAGCTCCTAAATATTTTACACTTCTTCATACAAATCATGGATCATTCACACAAATATCGACACATTTGTTCTTAGGATCTTCAAATCTTCAAGCATCCTTCAAGTGTGCTTGACTTGAAACTCCCATTCTTCAACCTTCCACCTTAGGAAATCACTCAAGGTGAGTTCATACCCCTATCTTTTCATGTTTTCTTCAAGTTTAAGGGGGGGGGGGGGGGATCGAATTTCTCAAAATGGTGGAAGATTCCTACGTTTTTCTAAAACTATTGCAATTGAGTATGTTTCGATTAAATCAGTTGTTTTGTGTTTTTTCAATATAGTGTTATTCATTTGTTTTATGTAAACAAATTATTTTGTTTTGTGTAAACATTTTTGTTTGTTTTGTGTAAATAAATTATGTTTTGTGTAAACAGATTAGTATTGTCATTCTAATTTTTCATTTGGAATATTTTTAAGAATGATGGGAGGCTCCTTGAACCGTAATACTAACACAACGTTGGCCATGATTACTGATCCTATGGTTATGGTCTTGGAGGTGAATCTCATGAATACTAATTCAAAGGAGTGGTGGATTGACACAGGCACTACTCGTCATGTGTGTCATGACAAGAGCGTTTTCAACACCTACAAGAAAGTTGAAGATGGTGAAAAACTCTACATGGGAAATGTAGCTATCGTGGATATCAAAGGTGTTGGTGCTGTCGTTCTAAAAATGACATCGAGGAAAGATGTGAAGCTTAGGGATGTTTTGTATGTTCCAGAACTTCATAAGAATCTAGTGTCGGGTGGTTTGTTGAATAAGTTTGGCTTTAAGCTTTTGTTTGAGTCGGACATGTTTGTTTTGTCCAATAATGGTATGTTTGTGGGAAAAGGACATGCCTTGAATGGCATGTTCAAAATGAATGTAATGGTTTCAAATGAAATGAATAAAGCAAGTTCCAGATCTGCTTATATGCTTGAGTGTTCAAATCTTTGGCATGGTCGTTTAGGACATGTAAATTACAATTCTATTAAACGTCTAGTTAAACTAGACTACATACCAAAATTTAATATCGACTCAAATCACAAATGTCCCAGATGTGTTGAATTCAAACAAACTAGATTATCTTTCCAAACAATCAAAGGAAACACCGAACTTCTTGATTTAATTCACACTAATGTGTGTGATTTGAAACCAGTTCCTACTCTAGGTGGGAACAAATACTTCATTACGTTCATCGATGATAGCACGAAATATTGCAACATATATTTACTTAAGAGTAAAGATGAAGCAATGGAGAAGTTTGTCTTATCCAAAAAGGAAGTTGAGAATCAACTTGACAAGAAAATCAAAGCAATTAGAAGTGATAGGGGTGGAGAATACGTTTTTCCATATGCTGAATTTTGTGCTCAAAATGGAATTCGTCATGAATTCACATCACCATATTCACCTCAATCTAATGGCATTGCTGAAAGAAAGAATCGTACCTTGAAATAGATGGTTAATTACATGCTAATTAGTTATGGTGTAAACAAGTCAATGTGGGGGGAAGCTAATTTGTCGACTATCTTTTAAATAAGATACCTTGCAAAGAAAATGATGAAACACCATATGAACTTTGGATGGGAAGAAATCCATCATATAAGTACTTACGAGAGTGGGGGTGCCTAGCCAAAGTTGTTGTACCACCACCTAAGGTACAAAAGTTAGGTCCTAAAATATTGGATTGTGTATTCACTGTATATGCACAAAATAGTAGTGCATATTGCTTTCTTGTGCATGATTCTAAGAATCCTGAGATACATAAGAATACAGTAATGGAATCAAGGAATGCTTCATCTTTGAAGATGTATTTCCTTGTTTGAATAAGGAGGTTGAAAGCCCATCTTTACCAAACAACGAACCTGATCGAGAGGACGAACAAGCTCAATCCAAGGAAGAAGAGATAGAACTCAGAAGAAGTAAGAGGTCTAGAGTTGAAAAATCATTTGGTGATGATTTTTACACCTATGTGGTGGAAATTGAACCTATAACCTACCAAGAGGCGGTTACTTCTTCTGAGGGACCTCAATGGAAAGAAGCCATAAAAAATGAGGTAGAATCTATCTTACAAAATCATATGTGGGAGCTAGTGGATCTACCTCCAGGTAGCAAGCCATTTGGTTACCATTGGATTTTTAAGAGAAAAATGAAACATGATGGCAGTATTGATAAATACAAGGCAAGGCTAGTAATCAAAGGTTATAGACAAAATGAAGGTCTAGATTACTTTGATACGTGCTTGCCGGTAACGCGAATAACATCCATTAGATTAGTTCTTGCCATTGCAGCTATTAGAAACCTACAAGTTCATCAAATGGATGTGAAAACTACTTTTCTAAATGGGGAGTTGGAAGAAGAAATTTATATGGATCAACCTGAGGGATTCATTGCCTCGGGATAGGAGAACAAGGTTTGTAAACTTGTTAAGTCTCCATATGGATTAAAATAAGCTCTGAAACAATGGCATCAAAAGTTTGATCAACTCATGATGGAAGGTGGTTTTAGAATCAATGAGTGTGATAAGTGTATCTATGTGAAAAAAACCACTCATAGTTATGTCGTCTTGTGTTTATATGTTGATGATATGCTTATCATTGGTAGTGAAGACAAGATGATAAAATCCATGAAGGATATGTTGAAATCCAAGTTCGACATGAAAGATATGGGTTTAGCGGATGTGATTATTGGAGTCAAGATCACAAGAACCCATAATGGTTTGATTTTAAGTCAAACAAACTATGTGGATAAGATTCTTGAAAATTTTGCTAAGGGAGATACTAGCAAAGCTAGAACTCCAATTGACATTAGTCAACATCTACGTAAAAATGGAGGTGATGGTGTTAATCAAGTGGAATATTCAAGAATTATTGGCAGCCTGATGTATCTAATGAGTTGTACCAGACCTGACTTAGCATATGTTGTGAGCAGACTAAGTAGATATACTAGTAAACTCAGTTCTGAACACTGGAAGAGGATTACTAGGCTACTAAGGTATGTGAGATACATGCGAGAATATGGACTGCATTATGGAAGACATCCAACAGTTATCAAATGATACACTGATGCAAGTTAGATATCTGACATTAAGGATTCTAGATCTACAAGTGAATATGTGTTTAAACTTGGAGGTGCTGGCGTAGCTTGGAAATCGTCCAAGAAAACAGTTATATCTATATCTATGATGGAATCTAAATTTATAGCCTTATAGATTTGTGTTGAAGAGGCATGGTGGCTACGTCAATTTGTAGAGGACATTCCCGAATGGCCTAAGCCGGTAACGACCATATGTATACATTATGATAACCAATCAGCAATTGGTAGGGCTCAAAGTACAATGTATAATGGGAAATCAAGGCACATTATATGTAGACGTAAAAGGATATGACAACTAATCTTTACGGGGGTTATCACGATTGACTGGGTGAAGTCAAAGGATAACAGTGCAGATCCGCTTACAAAAGGATTGAGTAGAGATGTTGTAACATCCCGATGTCAATGTAATTTCAGTTTCAACCCTATGTTTGAATAATATTGTATTTTAGCCCTTGGGATTGAAAATGATAGCAAAATGGCCCATAGTGGCAAAATGGTAATTTTGTCCAAGATTAGTACGTTGAGCGTACATTGTGTACGCTAGGCGTACTAGGGCGTACACCTCGTACACAAGGCATACGTAAGGAATGTGCATACCCTAATTTTTAGGGTTTAGTCCATACTTAAACCCCATTATAACCTCATATATCATCTCTTCATCAGCCTCCCTCTGTGAAAAAACAACCCCAAGCAAACCCTAAGTGAGAAGAGTGAAGTTTGAGCACACTGGAGTGTTTTGGAGGAGTTCTTGAAGAAGAAGAAATTGCTGAGAAGAGCTTGGATATTTGAAGCATCTTGGATATGGGATTTTGTAACACCCCGACTCTCAGGTATAAACTTTTCAGTCTTATATTTCCATTTGAAAGGTCGACTCGACGAGTTAGATGCCCTGACTCGTCGAGTAGGCACGGTTTTGGTTAAGGGTTTTAAGTCACCAACTCGACAATTTGAAGGACTGACTCGACGAGTTGGATCTGGAGGATGAAACCCTAATTTCCGGGGTTTTGCACCCTATTTAAAGGGTCATTAGCCTCCCTTACAGCCTCCTTTGAGTCCAGAAACCCTAAATCACATTTTCTCTCCATATTTGTGTGTTTTAAGCTTGGAAGTTGGATCTTGGTGAAAGGAGCTTGAAGATTAATAAGCTTTGAGCAAGGAACAGTTGAGGGATCTGAAATCTACTCCATTTTGCAGCACTTGAAGGTAACAAGTCGTCACCTTAAGCTTCCTTCTATCTAGATTTCTTTATGTTTGAGATTAGGGCCATTTTAGCTTGATTGGTGTTTCATTTCGGGTATTGAACATGATCTGAAGTTGCAACTTCAGATCTAGGCTCATCTTGGTTCTTATGGTCATAAAGTTTTAGCCTTTAGCAAGATAATGCCTTATCCTCACTTAGAACCACTTCTCTAGATTGATTTTGGCCATTAACACCTTGCATGTACGTAAAGTTTGCAACTTTACGTAGGAAGTATGCCCTAGGAACTCAGATCTGCAATATGGAGCTTTGGGGTGGCTTATAATCATCTGAATGGAGAAAGGCTGAAGAGACTCGATGAGTTGTATGGCCAACTCGACGAGTCCAGATAAGATTAGCTTTGAAGGTTTCTGCGCGAACTCGGCGAGTCATTAGGATGACTCGACTAGCCAGTTAGGGTTTACTCGACTTATGAACACGCATAGACTCGACGAGTTGGTAGTAAACTCGGCGAGTCAGTAAGGACTTTACGACCTTCTGAACCCTTAAGGAACTCGACGAGTTCCTAGCTGCACTCGACGAGTTGGGTCAACATGGATTGTTGACTTTGACCGTTGAATTTGACTTTGACCAAGGGTTGACCAGTTGACTTCTAGGGGTATTTTGGTAACTTGGAAATTTATGGAAATGGGTTTATGGTAAATATAGGTGGTGGAGTTCGTGGCTGTGGTTCGAGAGTTTGAGCTTATCACTTCAGTTCGACAGTTGTGAGGTGAGTTCTCCTCACTATATCAAAAGGGTCTAAGGCACCAATGTCGGCCCTTATCGGATTTGTATTCGGGTTTATTGCATTATATACTCATTGATTTACATCCTGGTAGTTAGGATGGTGATATGCTTAGTGACCTGGTTAGGTCGGTATCCTTGTATATAGGATGATGATATGCTAGTGACCTGGTTAGGTCGGTATCTTGGTATATAGGATGATGTTATGTTAGTGACTGGTTAGGTATGTATCCTGGTTATAGGATGTTGCTATGATTGATGATCTGTTAGATCAGTTGACTGTTATATATGCTAGCGTATGATATTATGTGCATATGTTTGTTGACTGGGAGTTGGGTTGAGGCGGTCCTGCTTTGTGTTGAAGGCCAACATACCCAGGGCGGCCCGTAAAGATTACAAGCCCAGGAGGGCATGCCAGTCAGACCAAAGGCCCGGCGAGCGGTCCGAATAGGATGTAGGCCCTACGAGGTGGTCCAGACGTGTCGAAGACTCGGAGAGCGGTCCAGATAAGCTGAAGGCCTGCGAGGCGGACCAGTCAGGCTGATGGATCATTATGCATGTTGTTTGTTGTGTGTGTTATATGTTATTGATATGTTTATGGCGTTGGTATTTTGGGGGTAACTCATTAAGCCCTCGAGCTTACATTTATCGATTATTGTTTCAGGTACTTCTCATGATCGCGGGAAGGCGAAGGCGTGATCGTACCGCTCCTCATATCTTCTGATTTTATGATTTGATTTTGGGATACTTTGACATTATACTATTTTGAAAACAAGTTTTGTAATAATCATGGGTTTTGAAATGTTTTAAAAATTTCAAATTTGGCATGATTTTTATGGATGTTACAGATTTCCTTCTTGTTAGCAATCTCGAGTAGGTATAAAGTTTGCATCTTGATAACTCCATTTTGTAGATCTAGGCATTTCTTCCTTTAAGACATATTTTGTCCCAAAAATGGTGATTCTTGATCATGGCATGTTCTTGACCCAGTAAGTCGTCCTTTCAGACCTTATGAAGGGTCTTAAGTCATAAACCCCAAAATACCTTACGGATTATTTGATTATGTGATATGTTAGAACAACATGCTAGTACTAGGCTAGGGATCTTTAGGAATTGCATGATAGAATTGTCTGATTATATGATGCATGATAGCCTAGGGTTTTCCTTATATTAAATTGACATCATTACTGTAGTTGCTTAGTGTATGCATTACAGCTGTACATAATTAAGCTCTTATAGCTTGAGAATGTTTGGTTTGGCCTTATTTCCTGTTCTTGTTTGATGAAGGGCTTAGGGTAGGATCAGGTATTCGAAAGTCTATACGGTCCAATGTTATGTATGGCTAGCATACACGAGTGCTGCAGGGTTGGTGGAAGTTTCATGGATGAGTCTGTCGGTTATGAGATAGTTAGCTTCCCTCTTGGAGAGAGGATTGAGCGATCACCATGCATATGTATATTGTTAGGGCGTTGTGATGATATTTGAGACAAATATGGGTAGGTGTGGAAGGTAGTATGGGCCCGTACTACTTAAAGCACATGACCCATACGCGTAGCAAGGACGTCACAACCCCTAGGGTTTTATTGGGAGTTGGTTCCCAGATTGTTATGTGGAATATCTGATATCTTTTTGGTATGTTTCCAGCATAGTGGTTACACGACGATTCGTGACTGGATCCGGGTCAGGATCAGGAGAGGGCGGACAGGAGGCGCCGACAGCGCCCGAGACTATCGACCAGATGAGATGGATGACAGGATCCGGGAGATCCTGCATGATGTCGTTGCTGCTATGTTCCGGGCTCAGTTGCCGGAGATGTTTGGGTCTATAAAGACCGTTATGGTGGAGTATTTCGATGATCGCTATGCAGCCCTCATTGAGGCGGCTGCCGCAGCAGCTACAACGGCAGTATCGACGGCAGGGTTGGGAGCCAGTCGGGCTTTTCAGTATCGGGACTTCGACAACACGAAGCCCCCTACTTTTGATGGGACTCAGGACCCCATCAAATCCATGAGGTGGCTATCTGACGTGGAAGGGTGTTTCTTCACGTGCTCGTGTCCTACTGACCAGAAGGTCAGATGTGCCCTGAACTTGCTGAGGTCCGGGGCAAAGGACTGGTGGAGACTGATGATTGGGTCTTATTCGGATGACCAGAGAGCTGCTGTTACTTGGGAGCAGTTCATGGATATGTTCCGCGCTCGCTACATTCCATGGGTCGAGCGAGAATGGTTAGCTCATGAGTTTTTGGATCTAAGACAGGATGGCGAGACGGTGACGGAGATCACCCGCATGTTCACTGAGAGGGCTATGTCCTGCCCGGAGTTTGCTTCTGAGCAGGATCAGATGACACGTTATCTGAGCATGCTCAAGACTGATATTCGACAGTTTGTTGCTACCCAGCGATGTGATACTTTTCTGGAGTTACAGGAGGCCGCTAGGCGGCGTGAGTTGGAGATTGAGCTGCAGTTGAGGGAGCAGCGGCAGACCCTGGCACAGTCACAGCCGGCGCCAAAGCGGTCTAAGACCGCTGATTCCAGGTCAGGGGGACAGCAGGGCCGCACTTGTGGAAAATGCGAGAAGGGTCACTCGGGGTTCGCAGGTTAGGCAGTGCGTGCCGCAAGTGTGGCAAGGAGGGGCATTATGCGAAGGATTGTCGCCAGGCAGCCCCAGTTTAGGATATGAGGATCTGCTACCACTGTCATTAGGTTGGTCATGTGAAGACCAACTGTCCACAGCTCGCATCCAGGTCGGCGCAGGATCCAACGCCGACTACACTGAGGATTACTAACGAGGTTCAGGGTCGATCAGCGCCCCCGAGGGCCCAGGGACACGCCTTCCAGCTTACAGCCGAGGAGGCCAAAGCAGCACTGGACGTGGTTGTTGGTATGTTTCTATCCCTTATCTTACTGATTATATCTGTTTTATACTTATATGTTTGTACCTGTGGTTAGGTACATTTTTAGTGAACTCCTTACCTGCTTTGGTATTATTTGACTTGGGGGCGAGTCGGTCGTTTGTCTCTCAAACATTTAGTAGGGAGTTCGGTTTGCCAGTAGGAAAGCTAGAGTGTCCGTTGCGAGTCTCTATCGCCAACGAACATGGGATTTCCGATTCTTCGGTCTATCGGGGTTGCGTATTCCGATTCTTCTCCCCCACTTAGATTCGACTAAGTCTTCACAACACGTTAGAATTGAAGGATTCCCAATCCTTCTTGTTTCCTAATAGTCCACTCATGACCTCCTATGCTTACCAATGCTAGCGATCACTTACCAGTTAAACCCTAAGATTGCCCATCCTCCAAAATCTTGAAGAGTACTCTTGAAATCTGGTCCAGTCTAACATCTCTATCCACCTCCCATGCTGACAACTGGAGGCCATAATCTTCACCCTGGCTGACAAATCCTCGTCCCCACTTCCAATCTCGCAGCACCATTGAACTCTTAACCGAACACAGCCCATGCGAAAGTACATTTCTCTTGAACATCCAATGTCCGAACACTTATGCATCTAACACCCGCAACTGACACTACCATCTTCATGCTACCAGTCCTTCCCTAGCAACGGTGGTGCCTTGAACTCCAAAGTTCTTCCATAGACAACCGTCGACCATACCCGAACAATGATAGAACCATTGAACTCTGACTTCCCTGGAGAACTATCGCTCTAATCCTAACCCAATATCCTCTAAATAATACTCTTGCACAGATCCCGACAAAGATCTGGAATGATAACGGTACACGCGAAACCCACTTCGCGAGATACGTCCCTCTGTAGGTTCATCAAGGACTTTTCTCAGCATGCAGAATGGCATATAGCAATCCTTGACAACCCAGACAGTAGCAGAGAACCGACCCGAGATCTGACTTATCCAAACTCACTCACAACTCTGAAGCGATACAGATTCCCAATATCCACTTTAAAGTGGCAGAAGATGACATACCCGTGAACATCTGACGAAATTATGATCTTGATGACAGGAAACAACTATAGAATCCTCCTTCCTGAAGGATTCTAAGAATCCACAGACGTTGGGTTTCAGATGAACCCCTAACTGCCCTGCAACAATTTTGGCCCGAAAGTCCCCGAGACGACTACCAAGAGCTCCCTTAATTCCTTCCTTGGCTGAACAAAAGACCACCGAGGTCCATTCCTAAAACTCTGCGAGTAATCTCTGATGAGCTGAACTCCCGCGATCGCGCATCGATTGGCCCAGGCCCTGCTCCTGAGCCGGAACCAGAATCCAAGTCCCACTCTTGAGTGCTCAACACTATACCGAACTGACATTCAAGAGATCCGAATATACCCAAGAATCCTTATCCCACAGGCTTCCTGGACTCTTCAAGACTTTCCCCGATTTGAGTATGGATCTTGTGCTTTCAATAGTACGGGCCCAATACTACCTTCCACATCTATCCATACTTTCCTCAAGAATCATCCCGAATCCTCCAGGTCACCCTCTCAAACTGATACCATGTATGCTCGCTAACAGCGCAACCAAACCCACTAAATCATTTCCTAGGCTTCCCTAGGTTCCCAAACCCACCCAGTCCTCAGCTGCTGAAAGATTCCCAGTAATGTCAACTAGCTACCTCATGAATATAGCCACATGCAACAGAGATCAAATAATCCTTCGAGTAAAAGACTCAACCCTATAACGGTTGGACTCAGACAAGAGTTGCGCAATAGGGTCAAATCTATCACTCTGAGATTATCCAGCCTGTGCCACATGTGACTTAGCATATTCACTTAATAGCTAGCTCACATTACTAAGAGTCCCACAAAGCACAAAGCAAGCAGCATTCAAACAATGGAAAATATAACCAATACATTCCAGTCAGATCATTCTATCCTCTTATCAGGAATCTATAATGGCATGAGATTCTAAGGCTCATACAATCAGACATAACCTAAACAGGCTATCCTATCACTGACTGATCAGTACTATCATGCAGCTCAACAAGCACATACAACAGGCATATAAGGCATCTTCATAGATCCTTAGACCTAATCTAGCATGTAGTTCTCATACACATACAGTAGGCATATAAGGCATCCTTCCTAGATCCTTGGCCCTAATCTAGCATGCAGTTCTCATAATCATATCATAACATAACATGTATGGGTATCTTGGGGAAACTTACTTGAGCTTGGCTGATTGCACGCATCACACGCCTTGTTCTTTTTAGAGTTCTTTATATTTTAATATTCTTTTCGAAATTCTTTTTATAAAATGATTTTCTTTTGAAAAAATTTCATACCAAGTCCTTAGTTTGAGTCCAGACACACCCGAGAGTGTGCCCGAATCCCTCAAACCAAGGCTCTGATACCAAGTTGTAACATCCCAAAATTCATGACCAAAAATTTCATTTTAATTAAGTTATTATATAAAACCAATAGTATAAAAACATTCATAATAATATCTCATGTCAAAACCAAAGTGTCAATAATCAAAACATATTATCATAAAACCATATCAGAGTGTAATCCCAAAGATCTCATGTACGGAAAAGATAGTGTGATGCGTTGCGATCGAGCCGACTCCTTTCCTTTGAAAATGTAGTACCTGAAACCAAAACTGAAAACCGTAAGCACGAAGCTTAGTGAGTTCCCCCATCATACCACATACCATACATAACACATACTGCCAAGCATATCCGGGTGTTGGCCTACCCCTTCGGTATCTTTCAACCGATATCGGGGGACTATTTCACCCCCGATCACTACCACATAGTAACATAACATAACATACCTAAGTATACAGTCAGGCATATCCGGGTGCCCGACCTAACCCTTCGGTATATTTCAACCGATATCCAAGAGCTGGCCTCCCCTTCGGTATCTTTCAACCGATAACCGAGAGCTAACCTCCCATTCGGTATCTTTCAACCGGTAACCGGGGACTATTTCACCCCCTACCACTACCACATAATAACGTAACATAACGTACTACTAGGCAGGCATGGGTTCTGATGACCCCTTCGTTATCTTTCAACCGGTATCCGGGGACTATTTCACCCCTACTACTACTAACATGTATCACAGAGCATCCTAGCACACAAACATAACAGATAATGGCATACCAAATAATTATCACAAAGACATTGATCTAACAAACAACTCCTACTAGTGGGTCGACATTGTGGCCGTAGACCCACTTCTACTGGAAGGTAACTCACCTCACACTGTTGAAGTCCTGCAGACAAAACCCTGGCTACTGGATGACAGCTTCCCGAACTGTCAATATCAAAACAATACCCAATTAATAATTGGGTTCCAACACGAAAATCATAAGTACATACTTGGGGTAAATACTACTTTACCCCTAACTTAGCTTTATTCAAGCCCAAGGACCAATCCAAAGGCCCAAAAGTCAACTATGAGTCAAAGCCCAACATATGGCCCATTTTTCCAAATTGGGCCCAAACCTTTACAAGGTCTTACCCTAAGGCCCAACCATTTAGTCCAGTCCAAACATTGACATTCCAATGGTCGAACCTCTCATAATCCTCAAGGCCCAATATCTCATAATCATAAAGGCCCAATTATGGCCCACCTTTGGCCTAATTTTCCAAATTGGGCCCAAACCCCTCACATGGGCCTTACCCTAAAGCCCATTAAATTATTCTAGTCCATATGATTATTCTTGGATGGCCCATTACTGGCCCAATCATCCAAGCCCAATAGAAAGGCCCAAGTGAATTTAGGGTTTTCACATAAAATGACGATTAGGGTTAAGTGTTTCTCACTTAACCCATTAAGGACTTAATCCATTAAGTCCATTACTCTACAAGATAAATCATATGGTGTAGTCGGGCTTTATACATGATCAAATTCCAATGTCCCAAAATACGGGTCCCGATAAGTCCAAGCCCATGATTCCAAAATTAGGGTTTTCTAAACACTAATTAGGGTTTCCAACCCAATCATAACCCAATAGGCCCAAAACTAAATCTTTAGATCAATTAGGGTTTATTAGGCCCATTACGGTTTTATTAGGCCCATTAGGGTTTTAGTCCATTTGTCCAAGCATCCCAATGAATCAAAACACAACAAGCACACCGCCACCCAACACGGCGGCTGGTGGCGGTGTGAGGCGGCAGCCACCACCTCACGGTGGTGGTTATGGGTTTTCTTTTCATTATTTCATCACCAATTAAAATTTTACAATGCAATACCCTAAACTAAACACACACACTATGATAAACACACACACAGCCACCCTTGTGGTGGCTGGCGGTGGTACAAGGTGGTAGCCACCACCTCACGGTAGTGGTGGTGACTTTCTTGGTTTTTCCGGCTAGACAAAACACACACACAACACACACTAACAATAGAAAACACACCCACCACTACAAGAAAGTAAGGTCTTTACCACCCACATATATTAATGTGTTGGTAAGTACCTACACATAGTTTTATATGTGTGGGTAATTGACAAAAAACTTTTTAATAACAATTGACATTTAATATATGTAGGTAATACTTTTTACTAAGATTTTATTGTGGTGGGAAAATTTCCCTCCAAAATTTATGTTTGATGACAAGTAAAATTACCTACACATATGACAAATTGTATTAGTGTGTTGGTAAATCGCCAACACAATCTTAAAAGTTGGATGTATGTGTTGGTAATTCATTGAGGTTTATCTACACATAATATTTATATACAAATGTGTAGTTAAATGTAACGAAAAACATTTTAAACTTTCTTTATTGAAAATGACGTGGGTAATAAAAATTATATGTATGTATGGGTATTCCTTTATTTACCGACACATATTTTTTACATAAAAATGTGTAGCTAAAATAAAACAAATATTTTTTTTAAAAGAATGACGTGGGAAATTAATTGGATATATATATATATATATATATATATATATATATATATATATATATATATATATATATATATATATATATATATATATATATATATATATATATAAAAGATAAATTATGTATTCGTAATTCATTAATTTTTATCGACACATAATATTAATTTACAAATGTATAGCTAAACATAATAAATGTTAAAAACATCTAATACATATTTAATATGTGGATAAAAGTATCTTGAACTGTAATACATGTCTACTTCTTATGCTTACACATACATTAATTATGAATATATAAGAATAAAAATATTTTGAATTTTTAAATATAAAGAAATATTGTATTAAAAAATAGCTTTGACAGTGGTGAAAATTGAAACATATGTTTCTAAAATATAAAGGGAATGATATGATAAAGGAAAGATACATGCATAACTAGGTATGATTTGGGTTGATCCCATCCTACATTCACGATGGCGCCATTTTGAATTTGGACGTAATCTCTTCCTAAATCCACGAACATCATGGAGTATATAGAGGGAAACGGTTCTTCGCTAGCGATCGTCCCACCAAAACCCACAAAAGCCCTAATAGTAGTGACAAAGCTTCGAGAAATCAAGGCGGAAGAACGAGGGCAAAGTCTGACGGTCAATTCCTGGTAACATATCATCACGAAGTCTTCACTTATCACATTGCCCATATTCACTTATATTTTTTATCTGCTCATCAATGCCTTTCTCTAAACTGATTTGAATTACAATGTACAAGGTTTGTTGTTTGGTAATTGATTTGCATATCCAGTCTTTTGTGGTTTAGACTCTAAAATTGAATCTCTCATACTATGATTATACGATCGAGTTATAAAATATTTTTTTTACAGTTACAAAGAGCATAATCTCAAAAAGAGGCGGAAGAGGTAGATGAGGTGGACTAGGTAGACAAGATGGACAACATACTACTTCATACAACACATCAAGTTCAGGCAATATTTTATCCCATTTTCCTCAGATGAACTTTACTACATTAAATATATATGTTTATATTATGGTTAGGGATGTCAATCAGGTAAACTCGATGGTTTTATTTTTCAATTTTAACATCATGTATGTTGACATGTAGTACGAGTCATAACATCAAATGCTTTTTTCTATTGCCAAGGTTGTGTGTCTTAGTGTGTTCACAGTAAGTTTTGGTCTTTTTTTGCAATACTTACTAATATGCTTGAAAGAAACACGATGAAGGGTACAACTTAAAGGGTTGTATAGTAGAAACTGATAAGGCTCTTATGGGTAAAGAGGTGTAACTAAATGGATGTCAAGGGTTAAAAGGTATAAGTACATGGCTATTTTGTTAAAAAAAAAAATTCTAAGTATGTTGTTATAAAGTATTTTATAAGTTGTAAACACAATATAAAATTCCAAAGCAAACTAGATTAATAGTTTTTAACTTTACTAATATAATTGTTGCAACCAGATCCAATCCCTCCAATCTCAAAAGATATCGACCCAATCCAATCTTACACATTGGGATGAGGAAAAAGGATGGAGATCTACTGATGCAACTAAAAAATATGTAAGTTTAGTTGCTCATTTCTTATTTTCTTATTAAAACGGATTAAAAATTGTACTTGTAAATTCTTAGGCATTGTACTTACCCATTGCAACCCCTAATAAATTTACATTAGTTAATAACTAATGGGTTTTACTTTACTTTCCTTATGTTTTGTGCTAACAAGAAGAAATGATGAAACTGAGAAATGAACATACCATGGACACAATGAGCGACAAGTCGATTCTAGAGAAGGTACTTTGACGAAGCTCCATTCATTTGTCAGGGTGGGGACGTGATCTTGTTGTTAGTAACACCACAAGTAATACTAAGAATTCAAAGTGCCCTACTTATGATGAATTAGTGGATGATGTTCGAAAGATGAAAAAAGATGTGCAATTATGGAACAAAAGATGATTGAGAAAAATATCATGCCTCCTCCTTCAAGTACATCATCGGGACAATCAGAAGATGATACATCCGACTGTGATACATCAACCCACACCCGTTCTAGACAGTATCATGGTGAGAATATTGATGAGTTTGATCATATAGAAGGATGTTTAGTACTTTCATTATAACTAGTTTTTTGTTTTTTAGTTCATTTATTTCAAGTGTAGTACATGGTTTTTCATTTGTGGTTTGAACTTTTATGTTCTAACTTTATTTTAATTACAAATAGTTTTGCCCAGATATGTTCCTAATTATAGCAACACAGTTTGTATTTCTTTTCTACATATTGAATCATAATTACCTACATATATTGTGGTTAATGCCTACACATAATTATATTTTTACCAACACATTTATATTTTTTCCTACACTTAAAAAAGCTATAACCACAAAACTATCAAATTTACCTACACATAAAAATGACTTTACCTACACATATTTTGTGACATGTTGCACTAACACTTTGTAAGGGTATGCCACGTAAGTTGACATGTACCATCCACGTCATCAATTCACATTATGCCATCGTCTATGTCATTGACCACGTCATTGGCCATGTCATCATCCCAAAACATCATATGAGACCTTTACCCACACATACTTAATAGTTTTACTCACACATACGTGTGTAGGTATTGCTTATTCTATGGCTACACATCACCTATGTGTAGGTACATATCTATATCTATATGTACAATCATGAGCCAACACATGTTAACACTTAATTTATGTGTAGGTATAGATAATTTCCAACACATAAGTGGCTTTTACCATCACATAATATGTGTGAGTAAAAGCCTAAATTTCTTGTAGTGCACACACTTTCTTTGCCCGGAACAGGAGCACATCCACTATTTTGGTGGCAGTTGGCGACGGCAGGAGGACGTAGAAGTGGCGGCAGGCGGTGGTTTGCGTTGACAGCCACCACCTCACGGTGGTGGTGAGCTTTCTTGAGTCTCAGCCAAGCAACACACGTCCACACGAACATGCTCGTCGTGAGCTCAACACCGAAGTGCAACCCGATCTCATTCCACACTCGTGGTGGCGCAAGGCAGTTGGAGAAGGACTCCAGCCGCAACAACCGCCCGGAATGGCGGCTACGGCGACCGTGCAACGGCAGAAGAAGACGGAGGAGGGTGTTGTGGTCTGAGCGGTCCACGGGAGTAGCGGGTCGCTGGTCCTTGCGGTTCACAGCTTTGTTGGCAGAACATGGCGGTGACTACTCGTGATCCTTGCCGGCGACGGAAGCAACGAATGAGCTGGATGGCTGACGGATCCCATGAATGGCGGCGACGTCGGCTGCGCGGCAGTCGTTGGCGGCCATGGATGACCGGAGGATGAAAGAAAACAAGTGGTGGCGGCTGAGACATAATAACTAGGTTTAGGGTTTGGTATGGAGAAGGTGACGGGTTTATATCCGGTCACATAAAATCTTTGTCCATAATCCACTTTTAGCCCCTCCCTCTAAATTCTTTTTCAACTTCAATCCATTATTTACCCAATAACCCCATCTTTAATAATTCATTACCATTCTAGGCCCATAAGTTACCATTTAACCCTCAACCTTCCAAAATCCTTTCAATCAAAGTCCAATAATTTACCAAACACACCCTGACTTCAGAAATCTTTACGAAATCAATCCGAAACATACACTTTTAACCCCCGACTTCTAAAATTGTGACAATTAGCTCCCCGAGACCAACCCTTGATATATAATTATTTATTTTAGGGCTACTATTCGTTCATTACTTTGTTTATTTATTATTTTTTTTGGAAAGGGAACTTTCCTAACGAGGGTTTCCGGGCCAGCTTTCGCGCACCGACTAATCCCCCGCTGCAAACATGAGGCTTTGCCTCATGCCCTGGAGTCACTGCAGGCGAACCTCCATGGCCACAAGGGCTGAGTGGTGCCAGGATTTGAACATGGGTCAATAGGTTATCCACCATATCTTCCACATGCCTTACTATATATATATTAATTGCTCAGATTTTAAATTTATAAAATTGATTTTATCGCAACCGGACTAACACACACACTAGGCAGTGAACCTAATCGTGTAATAATATAGTTGTGGTAAGAACAGGTGTCGAACACAAGGGGAATGGTGGCGAATTAACTTTAGAATGTTTGATTGTAGGTTACACAAAACATATAAGTAATAAGAAGAGTTTTATTAAATACTTTAAATACCACTTAACATCAAATATCGATAAACTGACTAAAGACAAATTTCTTTAAGTACTTTGGTCTAGATAAATTACATCTCAAATTAATGGCTAACTACTGATACAATGAATATTTATTCATTATTCACCGATTCCTAATATGACTAGCATAATGGTCATCCTACTAATCCTTTGATTTCAACACAATTATTAATTCATTGATCAGGTGAAAAAACAATCATGCAAATCAGTATTTGGTTCGTATTAAGCAAGATTTGATCTTATTTAACCCTAATGGTCTTAGGAGTTAAATCATGCATCGAATCGTCATTCTACTCATGCATACACATTAAAGTTCATTACTTTATCTCCTAACCCTAGGTTTTGGTCAAAACTCTAGTCATAATCACCAATGGTCGTTGGACAACTATAATTCAAATTAACACAGCTAGATGGTCATCTAAACTCTATTACTTCAGCAATAGGAAACAAAACAACAATCTTTTACACATATGGATCTTCAATCAAACTTGACAAAATGAATTAAATAAGAATAATCAATCCAGATAGCAATTAAACCATAAATCCAAAGATTTATTCAATCATAAACACAAAGTAAATGGTTTTAACAGCTAAATCAGAAAGTAAACACATAATGGAATCACAATGGAATGCTAAACATGGCCACGATAACAAACCACATGAATTCACTCTCAAATCTCTCAGATCTTTGCTCCTGTCAGCTTAATGGCCTTCTGACCGCCTTCTAGACCCTCAAAACGGCAGAATAGAGGTTACTTGTCGACTAAGGGTCAATGGAAATTGATTCCTTCCTTCTGGTTGGCCGAAAATCGTTTCTTTATAAGAGTTGCAACCAACTTACGTACGTTGGGCGTAAGTCGGTTACGCGGAGCGTAATAAGAAAAGCATCGCGATTCGCATCTGGAGACCAAGCCTAGTACACTGGGCGTACCAACAAGCTACACTAGGCGTTGTGCTGAATGTCCATGTACGTTGGGCGTAAGCCCTCTACGCTGGGCGTAGTGGGCTGCTTTCAGCCTCCTTGTTCCTTTTTGGATTCTAATCCCAATTTCCGCTCCATTTGTTTCTTTTCCGCTCTAGCAACAATTATATCTATAAAACATAAATTTAGACATTATAAGTACCTTTTAGTTCTAAATAGCAATAACTAAGGCTAAAATATTCAGATATGATTATATATATATATATATATATATATATATATATATATATATATATATATATATATATATATATATATATATATATATATATATATATATATATATATATGCACATATCAGGTATTTTCGGAAAATGTTATTAATTTAGAATGGGTAATGTTTTGGCATTTAGGATTTGGGTGAGCCAGTATTTGGGATCAGAGTATTGATCAACTATTCGTCAGACTGTGAGGTGAGTTTCTTTACTGTACTTACGGATCGAAGGCACCAAGGTCGGCCCGTTGGATTGATATCCCGTTATACATTGATTTATGATATGCAGAGTATGGGATAGATCTGTATGATTATATGATCGTTGTTGATATGCGTAGACCAATAGATCTGTAGGACTATCTGTGATCTGAGTGGACCCGAGGGTATTCCAGTCCGATGAGTGAGTGGGCCCGTTGTATATTGGTATTCCATCCAGATGGCTGAGTGGACCTGTTGTATCTTGGCATTCCAATCCAATCTCTGATTAGGCCAGGGGTAATCCAGACCGATAGTTGTGGACCCGGGGGTAATCCAGACCGATAGTTGTATCTTGGCATTCCAATCCAATCTCTGATTAGGCCAGGGGTAATCCAGACCGATAGTTGTGGACCCGGGGGTATTCCAGTCTGATGACTGATTGGACCCAACATGCTTGTTTGTATATGTTATGTGTATTGTGTGGTGATACTTTGGGGGAACTCACTAAGATTTGGCTTACAGTTTTTGGTTATGGTTTCAGGTACTTCCGAGGATCGTGGGAAGGTGAAAGCGTGACCGTACACATCCTGATTTTATGTTGTTGATCTTGGGAGACTCTGTTTTGAACATTATTTTGAAAACGATGGTTTTGTAAACACTTTTATTAGTAAATGGGTTGATTTGAAAAGTTTATATTGGTTGTGATTTTTGAGATGTTACAGATGTAGTTTATAAGTCGTCAAGAGGAATGGGACTAAATCCCTTGAATGAATAAATTCATACGAAGGAAACCTTACCCAGAAGACTGGAGATCCTAAGATCTGGGTTCAAAAGGACAACCTAGTTGTATGAGTGGGGGAGTTAACATTACTTCCTAGTCAATTCCTATAGGTAGTGACAAAATTAAGCTAAACATATGGTTTTTAATGATTCTTGGAATCACCAATGTGAGAGAGAAGTGGGGTCGCTTCGAAGGGAATTATGGGGGCACAATTCCTAAAGCTCTTGCAAAACCAAGTTAGTGTTCATGAACAAAAATGAACACGTCTATGAGGATATGACTTTGTCAGGGATAGTCATGTGAGAATTGTATTGTCATCTACACAAATGGCAGCTTAGTTCAAAGGCATCGAGATCTACTGACTGCTAGGAGATTAAGTGTAATTCTTAAGGGATGGTTCAAAGGGTAATACCTACCCATCTTATGCATGATTCGACTGTTAAAAATTTCGTTTGGAAATTTGATGTGCAGAGATCGATCTCCATTCATGTGGGGGATTGTTTGAAATTTTAAAATAAATATGTGTCTTTTTACTAACTTTAGACATATATAAATATATACATATGTTGTATATATAACTAACTCTAAGTGGGTTTGTGCTCTACTTCGTGAGAGTTTTGAAACGATATCTCGTATGTCCAAAATGGAGTATATTTAAATGAGAAAAAAGTTAGCAAAGAGATGGATGTGGGAATGAATCCCACATTGGTAGAAAAACCATATTTAAGTGAGTTTATAAGCTTGAATGTATGATTGGCTTACGAGCTTGTGTTTATGGTTTTACTCCAACTCCTACCCGCGCGCACGGGGGGTGCAAATCTTGGATTTCATAGTTCAATTTCACCGAACTTGTGTATGGGTGCGACCTGCGGACACGAATGCAGCTCCGAAAACTCGGGCCCGCACAACCCTCAACTGATGCATTTATTGTACAATCAATTCCTTAATGACGAATTGATTTGTTGCCATTACAAACCCGTGTAAAAAACGGACCACTTCTAGCTCCGAAAACTCGGGCCCGCACAACCCTCAACTGATGCATTTATTGTATGACGAATTGATTTGTTGCCATTACAAACCCGTGTAAAAAACGGACCACTTCTAGCTCCGAAAACTCGGGCCCACACAACCCTCAACTGATGCATTTATTGTACAATCAATTCCTTAATGACGAATTGATTTGTTGCCATTACAAACCAGTGTAAAAAACGGACCACTGCTACCTCATTCGACACATATATGCGAATACTCATCTTCTTCCTCCTCTTCTCTGCAACTATTTCCGGCGACTTTTTCAAGCAATTAGTCATATCCGACAGTACACACTGTTTCGGTTGCTGTATTTTGAGAACAGACAGCGAATCTGTTTAAGGGAATCGAGTCCAACTCGAGCCTCAGCCACTACGTTTATCACTAACGTTTTCTTGCAGATTTTTTGATTCAGAAATTTGTTTTTTCGATTCAAGAAACGATGTCATTTCACTAACAGTATAGATTGACATGTTTGTGTTTGCTTTAATTGAACAACACATCTCCGACTTTTCTCTACTTTGGTCATTGAAGGTTCTTAGCAAAGAAATTTGAAAATGCAATGTTTAGGAGAGTTTTGAGCAGGCCGACGAGCAATGAGCACAATGACACATATGTTTGATATTATTCACAATACACGAAAATATAACGTTTTTAAGACATTGGAATGTAATTATTTTAAATTTTCGTTTTCGTTACACTTTTTGTGATATAAATATATATATATATTGTAATGTATTTTGTAATAAGAAGTCAAACATGAAACATAAGAAATTACTCATGGTCAAAATCAAATTATAAGAGGGTCAGATTTAGATAAGTTATGAATGGCAGAATTCGTTGAAAAGCAACAAAAGAAGTTATAATCAAGGCTAACAGTAACAAACCCAAACAAAAAAACAATTCCATTCTTCAAATAATAAAAAATCCAATCATCTCTTTTGATTTTACTGCTTAGACTAGCCTCCTTTCTCTAAATGAGATTTATAAATTATAAATCATCAAAAGATATGTGCAATCATCTGAAATTTTTGACAAAGACCTCCATTTTTTCATTGAATCATGTTCGGACATATCAGAATAACATGTAAACTTACAAGCACTGATTACTTTCTACAATTGAAAAAATTCCCAAACTGATTTTCAATAACAAGACATTATCACAAATCTAAGCCCTTTCACCTCTAATCCTCCTAGCCAATTGCATATCTTTAGGCATAATTGTAACCCTCTTAGCATGGATCGCACACAAATTAGTATCTTCAAACAAACCCACCAAATAAGCCTCCGACGCTTCTTGAAGTGCAGCAACAACACTGCTCTGGAACCTCAGATTTGTCTTGAAATCTTGAGCGATTTCTCTAACAAGTCCCTGAAATGGGAGCTTCTTCTGGTACTTACAGATCTCTCTTATGGCAACAGTTCGTGGCCTGAATCTGTGTGGCTTCTTCACACCTCCGGTCGCCGGAGCGGAATTTCGGGCGGCCTTAGTTGCCAATTGCTTTCTTGGTGCTTTTCCTCCGGTTGATTTGCGAGCAGTTTGCTTTGTTCTCGCCATTTTTAGAGAATTCAGTAGGTAAACTGAGCTTTTGTTTTGGGTAAGTAGTTTCGATCGAGTGTTGTGGAAAATGAGGTAGAAGATGCTTGTATTTATTAGGGTTTACAGTGACGGAGGTTGCGATGGATTTGAAACTTTGGGGGAGAATAGTTAGCGCGAAAAATCCTACACCGTTAGATTGTGGGGTAGGTAAAGGACGGCTCAGATTGTATATTAATAGAGAATGCGGATCGCAATCCTTGTGCCTCTTTAGTGAAAGCGAAAGCGATGTTTGACGATTGGAAACAAATAATGAAATAATGGTAATTTTTCTTTTATAATTATTTTATAATTATTATAGGGCAAAATAGAAAAAAACCCTATCTTCTATGGGTTATTGTTCAAAAAAATTATTATATTATATTATATTATATTTATATTTATATGTAGATGTTTATTGAGGTCATGTTAATTTTGTGAGTTTAATTTATCAAATAATAATAATAAACAATAAATAAAAAAAATAAAAAAAGTTATATTTTTTTTCGAAATATAAGTGAAATATTCTAATAGAATATTACATTATAAATAATCAAATCGAATTTTTAAAATGTTAGAATATTTTAATATTCAACTAAAAATGATATATATGCTAAAATATTCTAATATTCTACTAAAATTGTTAAATTTGTTATAATATATTCTAATATTCAATTAGATTTTTTTCAATATTTATAGTTTAATATTCTAACATTGTTGTTGGATCACTGCTGCTTGACCACCACCTCTTGTCGGACCACCTTTTTCACCGGATATTTCTCTTTTCGTCAGACCACCTAAACCACCTTCGATGACGTAGATCCGACAATTTGCACTTGGTATTTTCTTTTTTCCATTTTTATTTACTTTGATATCTTTCTGTTAAAAAACGAAACAAAAAAAATACCATTACCCCCTACTAACTAACTAACTAACTAACTCACTCATCTCTCTCTCTCTCTCTCTCTCTCTCTCTCTCTCTCTCTCTCTCTCATTGTTGCTAGATCTCTCTCATTGTTGCTAGATCGCAGCCGCTTGTTAGACCACCTTATTCAGCAAAGACGCCCCTTTTTTACCAGAACTCCTAAACCACATCTAACAAAATAGATCTGAACCTACAACAATGTGGATCTAAAATCTCTAAACTTCGTTGTCGTCGTCCAGTCAGATTTGCAACGTCGCCAGATATGTGGTTGTTTGAAGGTTAAGATTCATCAAAAATCCTAGAATGCCTCGCTCTCACCTTCACCATTTTAGGTTTTGCAAACCGTAGCTCAGTCCGACCACCCTTTGTTAAAAACCATATATAACTACATGTGTGAAAAGCTCTAGAGATCGTAGTATGTTTGTCGTATCATTGCCTTTCGTTGTTGGTTTGTATGATCGCAGTCAACTTATGGTGCATTGAATCATGTGAGACTAGTATCTCCTTGTTTTCATATAAGAACATAAAAAGGAAGATGACAAGCGCACACGTTGAAGACAATCCAGCAACAAAAAATAGACATTTAAAGCTTTCTAGTGTCAGCTTGTCAAAGGGTTCAACGTCCTCATTTTTCCCGGAGCAATCCGCTTCATCTCTAATCCATTTGTCTGAAATGTTTCTCATCTGCTCCTCTATCACTTTCAAAATTGCTCTTGAGAACTCGGCTACTAGCGGTGATCCTTTCGGAAACGCCTGTGCTCATAAGAACGCATTACCCAATCAATTAGCATCCCTGAGGTAATGACATGTCATATAAAATTAATCAAAGAAAAATCGCTACTTACAAAGCCAAAGCCTGCAGTCTTGTAGGTTGGACCCACCATGACATACTTGTTACAGTTTTTGGCCTGCAACATCTTGAGATAAGGAACCTCATCTACAATGGCAGAAACTCCATTCTTCGTACTCCCATTTGAAAGGGCATTCGCATACTCTTTGAAGTTGATATACTTCTTCAACTTATCTCCATGGAAACCCATGTCCTTTAACATATCAACAACAAAAGAACCATCTTTGTATCCTACACTGTCTCCTCTTGCTTTGAGTTCAGACATATTCGTAAGAGTTGGTTGGAGCTTTTGCACCGTTAACATGGATGCCAAGCTTGCTGTATAGCTGGAGGTTAGCACCAGAACCACAAATATCCACACTATCACCACGAATCTAGATAAATTGCTTATCATTTTCTCCTCTGCAAGATATATTCACATTTTTTTAAAAATTTTGGTTGCTCAAACATCACTATTTAATCCATATAAGACATCTATCTTGTTGCATATCACTTGGGTATGTGATTAAGTAGGGACTTACTATGTGCAAAAACAAGGGTGGAGAAGGAAAACCAGAAAATCATTCCGACTTGTTGATGAGGAGGGCCACGGAATTCTTTGTTTACACGATGCTCTAGAACCCAAACAACAAATCCAATGTAGATGAAGAATCCTCCAATTGTTATCCACAACTCCATTTCTAGAGGCCTCATGAATATCCAAACGTTCTTACTATCATCAACCTTAGCGGGAACAAGCATTGAAACTCCAGATTCTGTGTAGGGCAAAGTGAATTCAACATAGTTTATCCAACCACCATATCGAATTTCTGTTGGTTGTTAAATAATAAAGAAAATTTTTGTTAGCATTAGAATCCTACACCAACTATATATAAGCAATATAGATAAGTATTTACATCAAGAACAATCTGATACACAAGATCATTGTAATCTCCAATTCGTTGACCATCAGGATTTTCATAAGGAATAAATTTGTAGCGCACATCATATGGCATTGCATCGATAACTGCCTTGAAGACATCTATAACATATCCACTCGCGTTAACCACTTTGGTTTTAGGGTCTATGCTAGCTTCAATAAACTCAACAAATCCTCCTTTTGCTGGAACTCCCACTCTTAAAATGTTGTCTCAACCTATAGGAATTCGTGGAGTATCTCCTGGCCATATGATGGTTCCCAGATCATCTTTGTTAGTCGTGTAATCTGAACTTTGATTCTGGCTTATAAGTTGATTTGATATATATACCGTTTCTTGAACTCCAAAATTCAATGTGTTTCCCCCCCTTCCCAATCACATTCACTATTTGGTACGTAGACATCTGTAATTGTCCATTGACAACCTCGAACTCCAAAATATAAGTCTTCGTAAACAAACACGACTTCCCTCCAGCCAAAGGATTTGACTAGAGCTGCAATGGGTTGGGCTTGAGTTGACGAAGCTTGTGCTATGCGGATGAAGTAGGGGTTTCGGATTGGGGAAAGATCAGGGTTGGTTGCCGGAGATATAATGGGAACCTTCGATCTTTGGGCAATATCAAGTACAAAAGCTGCCTGGGATGATTCTTGGGGTCCAAGAATTGCCATCACTTGAGTATTTTTCAAAAGGTCTATGGCTATACAAAAAGAAGCAAAAACAATTTACGATATTTGGTAACAGCATAATAGAATCCTAGTAGTGATTTAAATGTAGAGTGGTTACGCACCATCAGAGACAGCTTCTACGTTGTCGTATTTGGAATCCCGAAAGTGAGGGACAATAATGGTGGTCGAGTTGTTCGTATCTCCATAAAAATCTTCAATGGCCATCAAGATGCTGACCCGGATACTCTTCCCAACATGTGAATCGATATCAAGAATCACCCCTACTCCTATTTCTCGTGTCCCTTGTTCTTCACCATTCGTTACCAACATGATCACCATCAAAGCTAACACTACCACGCCATGATTCCCTACAGATATATCCATCTTTCTTTTTCTGCACATCTTTTTCCAGTAAGGTGGAGCTGAATTTAAATGATCCAGACAAACGCAATTATCTATGTGGTTTATAATATACATATATACATATATAAGAGAATCTCCTCATAAAGAGTTGACTTGACTAAAATTCCATTCTACCCCCCTTTAATTATACGTAATGTAGTTAATTTGACTCGGTCCCTTTTTCTAGACAGAGTGAGGATGGTATACATTGACATTGACAAGTATGAGTGTATGACTTTTGGAGTTGAAGACGGAGAAGAAAAGATAAAGAACAAAATCAGACATAATGATTAATAACTGCCGTCTTATATCCTTCACGTTAATGCATGAGGCCGATCCTTGAAAGCATAGATGTCAAATTATCACTCAAGTGAATTCAACACATATATATTTATGTAAAGTAGATCGATATAAAAGAATGTTGGATAGTTGTTATTGAGTTAGATCTGACAGAGTCAGAGGTAGAAGCTCTGACCGAGTCTACTTCACATTGAAACTTGTTGTTTGATTTTGCTTTTGACCGATTAAAATGATGAAAATGACCATATTATCCTTCTATTCTATCTCGTGTTCGGTAAATGTATATACTTGATAAAATTAGGCTTGACAATTGGGTTGAGTTCGGGTTGACGGATCACAGGTTGGCGGGTCAGAAAACATAAACTCAACCCAACCCATATAATATATGGGTTGACGGGTCACAGGTTGGTGGGTTGGAAGCCTCAGCCCAACCCAACCCATATAACCCGTTTAAGTATATGGGTTCGCGGGTTCACAAGTTAATGGGTCAAACCCAACCCATATAACCCGTTTAATAAATAAACAACACATTTTAAAAAATGAGGTTTTTTCAACATAAATTCATAAAATGATTAAAGTAATTAACATAAAAAAAAAGTTTTCAACATAAATTCATAAAATCAATAACATCCAAATAAAAATGAAAAATGAAAACATTTATAGAAAGTGGATGTGTTCTTCGTTCGTGACTCGTGAAAATAACGACATGTATTTTTTCTTTTTCTGATTAACGAATCGCAAATGCAGATTAGTTACATACGAATATGGAAGGAATACAATGATACGAAATATTACGAATACGGATGGAAATCAAATTTATTAATAATTAAATATATAATTTTTTAAATGTAATATATATATATATATATATATATATATATATATATATATATATATATATATATATATATATATATATATATATATATATATATATATATATATATATACGGGTTGACGGGTTGACCCGCGGACCCAACTAGATAACCCAACCCAACCCATGAAATAAACGAGTTGGTGGGTTGGCGGGTCAAAAATCTCAACCCAAACTCGTCTATTTTCGGATTGGGTCAGTGTCGGGTTATAGGTTGGGTCGAAAGTTGCCACCCCTAGATAAAATATGTGAATGAAGTTGCTGAATAATTATAAAAATAAATAAAAAAATGTCGTACACAATTCAAATTAAACATAAATCAGTTAAAATCCAAAATACAAACATACTTAAATTTAAACATAAATCAATTAACTTGGAACATTTGAAAGTAATTGATTAGCAATCTCGTCACATAAAGTACACTTATATTCAACGCTTTCAGAACACCATTCTATGCCTTGTGTGTTTTGGTTCTCACTTCGTCCATCTTACACGTCAGGAGCAACCACAATGTTTTCTTCCAAGTTCGTAAATAACTCATCTTGAATATTGCATTTCCTTATAAAATTATGGACCACAAAACAAACAATACTCTCTTCGCACTGCAAAAGGATAAGGAGCCATTTGTTTTAAGATTGAGAATCCTGCCTTCAATACACCATAAGTGATGAATCTGGTTCCTCAAGAGGTAGAATGTAATGCTCAGCAAAGTGAACTCGTCTAATATCGAAGATTAAATGAATCTGGAAAAGAGGAAACAACGTTAAACATTTACAGGGTGATAAGCCCGGGAGAACGCTATGATGCCTAAGTTAGTTATGATATCTAGGTGAACGCTGAGAGCATACCTGTTGGCGGGAGAAGCCGACCTGCTTTTATACTTCTGTTGTATTAGGAAAGCGGGGACGAGGACGGACCAAACATGCCCCCTATCGTCGTCATTAATGCACCTCATGCCGAAGGTACAAAAGTGGTACTTATGAACTGTGAATAATCTTGTCATTCTCGTTATCCAAGCCGTATAGAACCGTTAGTCCATGACAGCTTGTTCATATGTCATTCCCGATGACTTTTTGACTTAACGCTTGTGAATGCTAGTTCACAACGTCTCACAAGTAAAGTGGTTCAGCTTCGTCTTGTATGATTCGGTATTATCCCAACATATGCTCGTTTGGATCAGTCTTTAGTGGATCGGAGTTTGTTCTGCCGAGCCACTTTGGTTCGGAGGTGACATACGCCATTAAGTTCCCTAAGTTTGGATTATTTTTAATAATTCGAATTTACTTATTGGTTATTATCATCGACATCTAATAGATAAACTCGACTGTCAAATCAGAAGTCACGTTTTAACTGTTTTGCCTCCCTATGATCCATGATTGCCTACCTTGTTACCGTTACCTCGAAATCACCCGTTATTCCTTATTTATCGGACACGACTGAGCCGTTTTTCTTCAAACTGCTCATTCCATCCTAATCTCCCTCTCTTCTCTCTGCTAATTCCTCAAGTTCTTTCAATCATTTTCTTCAGTCTTCATTCTTCAAAATAGTGAAAGATAATCACCCCATTTACACAGCTTTTTCTAATATGACTCAGGGGTTACTTGACGAGATTGTCAAGTCTTTACACATCGACCCCCAGTTCAAACCCCTTCTTCCTTCGAAGGATCAAACCATCAATGTTTCTACCGAAGGCTACGTTAGAGTTTATATTGTATTCTTCAGGTCCAGACTCCGCTTACCTGCATTCAAGTTTCTAAATGATGTTCTTAGGTATTATAAAATTCATATTGCCCAAATTACTCCCAATATTTTTAAGATGATTATGTGCTTCACCCTCTTGAACAGAGCCCTAAACATGGTTCCATCTTTGACTATGTTTCGTCAATTTTATGTGACTACGGCGAGAGGGGATTTGCGTTCTGGCCCAATCGAGATATGTAATGGCCTTCCCGCCTTTATCAAGGAATGGAAGACCGAGTTCTTCTTTTTCGATGCAGCCGCTTTCGGCGTTCCTATACAGTTTGAGATTCTTCTGAATCACGAGTACAACCCTAACCCTAAGCTTACGATAGATGAGTAATCGACCATGGATCGACTAGTTGCAAATTATGTCAAGTGGAGTGACCTAGACGATCCAACTCTCGAACTTGCTAATCTAGAGGGAACCCCTTACATGATTGACCGACCTTCAACCGCAACACTTCGTGGACATAATAGCTCTCTTCTTGAGCGTCTTCATTGGAAGAGAAATTCCCTAACCCCAAAGTTGCCGAGGGGACAAAAATAAGATCTAGAGCCCCCTTAGAAGGCGAAACAGGGTTAGAGTCAGAATCTAGCATTGATTCCCGCATGCAACCTGAGTCCGATGATCCTACTGTGATCTCATCATCCCCTACAATAAACCAAAGAAGAGAGAGGACTGATATAAGGCTAAGCCTCCTGTTTTCGCTTCGCCAAAGCCGACTAGGAAGACATGCACCTCATCAAAACATAAGAGGGACTTTTCTTCACTAGAGGAACCCTTCAGTGAATCAGAATAGGTGAACCCTCAATCCGAGTCACCAGATCAAACAATCAATCCTAAAGACTTGGTTTCGCCCAAGCGCCCGCGTTCCTCCCATTATTCCAAGCCTGCAAAGTTTCTGGATTCTAACAAAGCGTCTTCCAATAATCTGATGGATAATCCTACCTATTCAAAACCACATTTTCCTCCCCCTATTGACTCGTCTTTGCTTCATGATTTCCCGGTCCAAAACGACACTGACCTGGCAATTGCCATTGAGTCCCTGTCTGGTTCTGCACCAGATCTTACACCACCTCTCGCTTCTAGTGGTAATACGGGTGCTAATGTTGTGATGCGAAACCCGATACCAAACCCAGGAACTACAGGTGCTAAGGTTCGATCAATAATGTCTTTGCTAAGGAAGGGTGGTAGCCAGAGTGCTTTCCAAGAAAAACTGTTCCGATCTAGGGTTGTCACTGTTACTTCCACATCCACCCCTCCTACGGTCATGTAACACTCGATTGCGAATCGTTTCATTATTCGAGGCCGTGTCCCGATTATCGGATATCATAAGGCATAGGGCCTTGGGGAAGAAGGTAATTGGCCCTTTTTGGATGTGGGTGTTGTAGATTAAGTAATCCGAGTATTCGTTTATGTTTTGGAGCCCAAGGGTATAATCGTAATTTGGCAGTTCGGGTCTTTATGAATTTTGGGTTTTTTTGTTCGGGAAGTTTTAAGGTGAAGGTGAGTTGATAGAAGTGTAGGGATTCTCGTCACCTTTCCATGGATATAAAGTTCGTTGGAAACAGACTTAGGATGAAGAAGTTATAGCCAAATGAAGTTCAAATGTTTTGAAGCTTGGTCAAGTACGCGGGGCGTACTCACCAAGTAGGCAGGGCATAGTGGGTTAAAGGATCGCGGGTTCTTTTTAGTACGCCGAGCGTACTAAGGGGTACGCGGGGCGTACTCCCTTCAGCAAGAAACCCTAATTTCTAGTGTTTTACCCCTATTTAAGCCTCATTTATTCTTGAGCCTTGTTCCTTATCAGCCTCCAAGCTTCCTAAACCCTAATAATCGAACCTTAGCCACCATCTTGGAGTTCTTAAGCTTTTTTGAGGAATCTTGGAGTGTTTTTGTGCATCTTGAAGAGATTGGAGCTTGTTGAAGAATCATCACTTGGAGTGGGGTTGTATATACAAAATTTTCTCATCTTCTACAACCTATTCAAGGTAAAGAGCTCTCATATTGGCATCTTTTTGGTTAGATCTGGTTTGGGGCGGTTTATGGCACATTTTGGTCCCTTTCGTTTGTCTTTATGAGGTTGAGCTTGCCCCAAGAGTTTGGATACTAGATCTGGACGTTTTAGGTGTCCCAAATGCATACACATGTGATATTGATAGTTGATATCAACCCATGCATGTGTATTAGCCTCTTTGATGAAGTTGTAAAGTAAGAACTTGGATTTGGGACCCATTGAGCCATGCAAAAGCTCAAAGTTATCGACTTTATGGATTAAGGCATGTTTTAGATCTAGATCTGGGCATTGAACGTTTTGGCTTAAGGATTAAGACATTTTCTAAGTTGGTTGTGGGCAGGGTGAGTACGCGGGGTACCGAGTCAATTGGGTGTATGTTGGGCGTACCAACTGAGTACGCGGGGCGTACTCAGTCTGATGGGTTTTCCTTGATTCGTTGACTTTTTGACCATGGACCTTTGACCAGAAGTTTGACCAGGGTATGACCATTAGATATTTTGGTCCATTTAGGATATTGGGCCTTCTCGGGATAGGCCCATGATGGGTTTGGGCCCAATTTGGATATTTGTACCTATTGGGCCTTGTGGTGCCATTTAAGGGATTTGGGCTTATGATGCTAGTGGATTGGTGTTTAGATTTTGGTAAAGTAAGGAAAAGGGTAAAATGGACTTTTACCCAGAAGGTTTGGTTATTGGACTAGAATTCTTGTTTAGATCAGAATCAATTATTGATGGAGTATTATTTTCTTGATGGAAGTGCGAGGTTCCGGTAGCATCAGTTCGAGTGTTCGGTTATCTTGGTTTGAGGTGAGTCTCCTCACTGTACTATGGGTCGAAGGCATCAATGCCGGCCCATTGGCTTATGTTATTGGAAGACCAGGGGGTGGCCCTTGGCATTTGTATGAAATACCCGGAGGTGGCTCCTTGAAAATCTGTATGCAAGACCAGGGTTCGGACCCTGGCAGTTAAGTAGACAGTCAATGGTAGATTGTATGGTAGTTGTATTTGTGATGCTTGCATGAAAGACCAGGAGGTGGCTCCTGGCACTTAGCTGTGAGACCCAGGGTGTTTGGCCCCCGACCTGACAAGTAAAGACCATGATATGGCAAAATGGAAAAATGGCAAGACTATGGTTGGCACATAACACTTTCAACTGCATGAATGATATGTATGATATGTATGGTATGTTGTATTTTGGGGAAATCACTAAGCTATGTGCTTACAGTTGTTGTTTATGGTTTTAGGTACTCCCGGTTCAAAAGGGAGGGCCCGACTTGATCGCAGTGCATACACCCATGTTTTCTGCAACTAAGTGATTTTGGGATTGTACCCTGATAACTATTCTAGTATGATATACTTTTAAATGTTTGAGTAAAAGATAATTGGTGTTTTGATTATATTAAAAAATGAAAATTTTACCATATGATTTTCGGGATGTTACAGGTCGAGATGAATCCAGCTTCCATTGTTTCTACCATTCATGAGATTGACCTATCAACGTGGATGATATGATATCATCTTCCCAGAAAACAACTGTAGGTACCACGACCGAAGATGTTCTGGTGACTGGAGTTCCGCCCAGCAACTCGTCTGCTCCAAAATTCGGTACTCCTTCTTTCCTTAACCTTTTACATGACTGCTTTCTCTTCTATTTTCTTGTTTGTTTAATTGTCACCTTATTTTATTTAAATTTCATATTTTTCTGTCCTTAGGAAGCAAGCTCCTCCTTCTTCATTATCTTGGGTTTCATCCATTCCGTCCTTCCTACATCCGTTCACTACTACCCGTTTTGTCAACAAACCCGATCTTGGCAAGATGACTGATGAGGAGGGGATAGACAAAGCTCGAACCCATATTCTTGAAGGCCTTCACTGGATGAATGATTTGTCATACCCCTGGCCAGAGATGGAATCACCAGGCTGTGCGACGTTAGGATGTTGGGATCTTAGGATAAGATACACATTGAATAATACATAGGATGTACTAAACGACATAGCTATTTATTCATAAAATAAAAGATGTTACATAATTGTTCGAGGTACAAGTAGGTTACGAAAGAAAAGTACAAAATCAAAGCACATAAGTTCCGCGCTAAATCACTGGGGTTATCTACTTCTTTAGGTGGGTTCATTCTCCTAAGAATACATGTGGTTTGAGAGGTCAACATAATGTTGGGGAGTCCATAGATTTTATTGTTATAAAACATGTGTGAGTATTTTAGTTGTTTTGTTTATTCTAAACTTGTTTCCTTGAGTTTGTGAGTACTATCACTACTGCCATAGGTAGTTCCTAGTGGGAGTCTAAGATAGTTGAGTGTTGGTTGACCTAAACTCGATTCCTCGAGTTTGTGAGTACTATCACTACTTAGTTGGATTAATCATAATAGTAGTTTATGATAGCTAGTTTTAGATTGACAAAGTTACAATGTGTTCCTATAATTAAGCTATGACTGTTGATCCCGAAAGAAATAACACGACGCTTCATCGGACGTCACTGTGGTAAGAAAGTTATGCCTGCTTCGACTTGCTATCATGTTGTAGCTAGCAACCACAGGTGGGAGTGTCAATCCTGTATAGATCTATACCTATCTCTCTCGCTCATTTAAGAATTAACAATTATAGGTTGGGAGCTAGCTGAAAATCAATCAGCGTGTTGATGAATCATGTCTCATCTAACACTTGTCGTGGGGGCCTCCCCTGGTCGGTTGTGTTGTTATTTGCGTTTTTGTTTTATACGGTATACTTATTATATGCACACACACATACATATATTTAGTGTGTTTAGCGTAGCCGAGAATTTAGGCAGAGTAACACTAGGTAGTAGGTACTAAGCTTATCCAAAGATGGCTATAATAATGAGTTTCAATGTTTCCTGACAACTGGCCAACGTGACAACTAAATATGATCTTTTCTATCATTGCGGTGCAACATAACAACTAGGTATAATATTAACTAAAGAGTTTGGGAAGAATAACTACCAACCTAATATTATCCTAATGTTATGGGCCTAATTATCTAACTATATTAGTGATAACTACATAAAGTTGTAATTTAGACATGTATCCCCCCTCGAAAAGAGTTGAAAATGAGACTGTGAACTCATCAGTGAGTTTGAAAACGTTGGTGTAGGGTAGAAACCACAAGTTAGCGCTTCGAGCGACGGCCGGGACGATGACACACGAGTAGCTTTTAGAGAGAGGATTCGAGAATGGTGTGAGGAAAATGAACTGCTGAGACCCGCTATTTATAGCAGGTTTAGAGCGCGGGCCGCGTAAATGCACGCGAACGGCACGATCATGCCACGTGTCCTCATCTCAGTGTGCCACATCATCCTGTCTCGATGAAATCAGGTGTTAGTGCGCGCGGCGCACTGCGTGCGAGCACACATGATGCTAAAAATTAAACTTTGAAATTCATTAACTCTCGCATACGAACTCTGTTCTCAATGACTCTTATACATTCATGTAGGTATCGATATTCTCTACAACTTTCTTTTTGGTCGTTTTGTCTAGTTTTGACTTCTATTTTTTGACGTGTTTTTTTATTACCGTTATAATTTTATAAAAATCATAACTCTCACACGTGATGTCCATTTTAGGCGTTCCTTGCCTCATAATTCATACTTTAAGTAGTGCTACGATTGTCTAGTTGGTGACTTTCTCCAAAAGTCAACCAATCTCCTTATAGTTTTCGTCGTTATAACTTTTTAATTACGGTAGATATAAATTTACCATAACTGCCATATCTTCTCCATACTATGTCGGATTCTCACGATTTTTTTTTTTGGAATCGCGGTAACTTAAGGAGTCTAAATATGCTAACCTACTCTCAAAGTGACATGACTTTTTGCGCACTTAATTCTGAGCCTAATGGTTGATGTAATTAAGGGTGAAAATTTTGAATATATTAAAATATATCTGGTGGTTACAAGGTTGTCCTTATTACATTCTTACGTCCTATCGTTAAGTGTTAACGACGTTTGGTGACGTATTCTCTGGGTTGTTACATCCTTCCCCCGTTAAAAGAAATTTCGTCCCGAAATTTAGCGTGTAGTTGGGGAGTTCTCAAATAAATGGGGATAATTTCTCCTCATTTGATCTTCGCGTTCCCACGTGTACTCTGGTACTCGCATAGAGTTTCATCGTACCTTGACTATAGAAATGCGGCTTTGCTTAAGCCTCTTGACTTCGCGATCCATGATCTCGACTGGCTCCTCTACAAAATTGAGTTTCATGTCGATATGGATCTCATCGAGAGGTAAAATTAGCGTGTCTTCTAAGAGACATTTCTTAAGGTTCGAAATGTGAAAGACATTGTGCATGCTATTGAGATCTTGGGTTAGAGCGAGTCGGTAGGCTACTGGGCTTATTTAGGCAAGGATCTTAAAAGGTATCATGTATCGTGGATTGAGTTTTCCCCTCTTTCCAAATCTTATAACTCCTTTCCAAGGATATACTCTTAGCATGACTTTATCCCCAACTTGAAATTCAAGTGGTTTTCGTCGAAAGTAGGCGTATTTCTTTTGACGATCACGAGCTGTTTTCAATCATTCCTTAATTCTCACGATCTTCTCAGTTGTCTCGTGAATAATCTCAAGTCCGGTTAGCAACGTGTTCTTAGCGTGCTTCTTTGCTAGTTGGATGTCACCGACTTTCGCCAACACAACGGTGAACGACACTTTCTCCCATAAAGTGCTTCATATGGTGCAACCTTTATGCTTTATGCTCGTGTGATAACTATTGTTATAGGAAAATTCAACTAATGGTAGGTGAATATCTCATGGATCTCCAAAGTCTATCACACATGCTCTGAGCATATCTTCTAGGGTTTGTATGATCCTCTCGCTCTGACCATCTGTTTGTGGGTGATAAGTGGTACTCATATCAAGCCGAGTTCCTAATGCTCGCTGCATCGATTGCCTAAATCGGCACATAAATCGGCTGTCTCTTTCTGATATGATCGATGTTGGTATGTCATGTAGCCAGACTATTTCCTTGACATAAGTCCTGGCTAACTTCTCCATTTTATTCGTTTCCTTTATGGGTAGGAAATTGACGGACTTTGTCATGCGATAGATTACTACCTAAATCATGTTGTAACCACTAGGCATATTGGGTAGTTTTGTGATGAAGTCCATGGCAACTTGTTCCCATTTCCATTATGGAATTATGGGTTGTTGTAGTAGACCCGATGGTTTCTGTTATTCGGCTTTGACCTTAGCGTAGGTCAAGCACTTTCTCACCTAGGTGGCAATTTCTGCCTTTAATTTCGGCCACCAGTACCTTCTATTTAGGTCAAGATACATCTTATCAGACGCTGGGTTAACCAAGTATCTTGTCTTGTGAGCTTCATCCAATACCAGACTCATGATGTCGCTAAATTTTAGTACTCATATTTGGTCCATGAAAAACAAGGTACCATTTTATATGGACTCGAATTGCTTCTCCATGCCTTGTAGGCCTTCTTCTGCCTTCTTCTCCTCCTTGAGTGCCTCTACTTGGGCTTCTCAAATTTGGGCAGGAAGGTTTGATTGGATTGTTAGAGTGAGTGCCTTCACTCTGTGAGGTTTAACTCGTTCCTTTCTACTTAGGGCATCATCTACTATGTTAGCTTTGCCTGGGTGGTATCGAATCTCACACTCGTAGTCATTCAACAACTCAAACCATTTTCGTTGTCTCATGTTGAGTTCCTTTTGGTTGAAGACTCTTATGGTCCGTGTATATGACACACTTTGTGCCATACAAGTAGTGTCGCCAGATATTTAAGGCGAAAACTATAACTCCTAATTCTAGGTCATTGGTGGTGTAATTTTTCTCTTGAGTCTTTAGTTGGCGTGAGGAATAAGCGATCACTCTGTCTTTTTGCATGAGTACACACCCCAAGCCTTGATGTGATGCGTCACAATAGACGACAAAATCTTCAGCTCCTTCCAGAAGTGAAAGAATTGGCGCATTACACAACATGTGTTTCAACTTATGAAATGTGGATTCTTGTTGTTCTTTCCATTCAGACTTTGTATCCTTCTAGGTATGCGTAGCGAGAGGTTTTTCTATTTTTGAGAAATTTTCTATAAATCTCCTATAATATCATGCTAATCCTAGAAATTGACGCACTTCTGTTGGCGTTGTGGGTGTTTCCCATTTCTTTATGGCCTTAATTTTGGAAGGATCTACGTGAATGACCTTATTGCTGACCACGTGTCCTAGGAAATGTACTTCTCTGATCCAAAATTCACACTTCTAGAACTTTGCATACAATTTCTCCTTCCTTGATAACTCCAAAATGGTTCGAAGGTGTTGACCGTGTTCTTCCTTTGTTCGTGAGTATATCAATATATCATCGATGAATACTATCCCGTATTTTTCAAGGTAGGGTTTACAAACACAGTTCATTAGTTCCATGAAGACTGTTAAGCCAAAAGGCATAACTAGGAACTCATATTGGCCATAACGAGTTCTGAATGACGTCTTCAGAATGTCTTCTTCTTGCACTCAAAGTTGATGGTACCCGGACCTCAAATCAATTTTCAAATAGAAGTTGGATCCTTGAAGTTGATCGAACATATTGTCAATCCTTGGGAGTGGAACTCTATTCTTGATTGTTAACTTATTCAGTTCTCGGTAGTCGATGCACATTCTGAAGGTTCCGTCCTTCTTTTTGATGAATAGCACTGGGGCTCCCCATGATGAGAAACTCGGTCTTATAAAGCCTTTATCCAAAAGCTCTTGGAATTGACCGGATAACTCTTGCATTTCCGAAGGGGCTAATCCGTAGGGTGATTTTTCCACTGGAGCTGCCCCTAGGACTAGGTTAATTCGAAATTCAACTTCGAGAATCCGTGGTAGTCCGGGAAAGTCCTCCGGAAATACGTCGGGAAAATCACATACTTGGGGTATGTACTTGATTTCCTTCTTCTCGCCCATCTTATCCACGATATGAGAAAGCATGATACTTCTTATGAAGGTATTTCTACGCCTTCATACAGAAGATGATTCCAAGACCCTTGTTGGTCTTAACTCCGTAGATTATTAGAGATTCTCCGTTGGGTAAAAGTAGTCTAACAACCTTGTCGTAGCATAAGATTTCATCTCGGTGTGGAGATAACCAATCCATTCCGATTATGACATCGAAGCTACCGATGGTCATAGGCATGAGGTTGAAGTGAAAGGAATGGTTATTGAGAGTTAGAATGTTGTTTTCTAGTATTTCCTAGGTACTACCGGATTCTACATTAGCCATCTCTACTACATAAGGCTCATCTAATTTCCTAGATTTATGGCTTAAAAGTTTTCTAAACTTAGGTGTAATGAAACTTCTTTCAGCACCGAAATTAAAGAGTATAGATGCGTATAAACCGTTAATAGGAAATGTACCTATCACAACGGTGGGGCCTTGAATGGCATACTTAGTGCCAACACGAACGCTCTTCCTCTAGCGTTCCCTCCCTCGTTCCTCAGCTTTGGGTAGTTCCTTCTGATGTGACCAACAATCCCACATTCAAAAAACGATCGATTATTTGGCAAGGCAGTCACGCCTTGGTTGGTTGTGGCCGTAGGAGTAGTCGTGGGTTGGCGGCAATTTTTCTGGGTATGTCCTATGTGATTGAACCTGCTATAGTGCATGCAGTTGCCAGAGTGGTGGAAGTGACAGAAATAGCACTTCGGGTGTTTTCCTGCATAATGTCCTTGAGACGCGGGGGTTGTGATAGCTGTCGGGGCTGGACTGATAGTATAAGCCCTGAGAGTCTCCTATCTCTTGCTAGGGGATTGCTTAGAGGTACCCTTGAATCCGTTTCCAGACTTACGCTTGCCCTCCCTCAACCTAGGGATGTCAATCTTTTGGACTAACGTGCATAATCTTATTTCTTGTTTGGTCAGGCTAAAAGCCAATCTTTTTGCACTATCATATGTCGACGGTCGAGAGGCTGGGACCAACCCTTGGATGGGTTGAGCCAATCCCCAGATGTACCTTTCCACTTTTTTGTACTCAAGGGTCACAAAGTTTGGGCAAAGGGTAGCGATGTCGTTGAACTTGTTGGTGTAGGTTGAGATGTCGACGTCGCTCATGGTCAAGTTCCACAGTTCCTACTCTAGTTGTTGCATCTACTCTCGAGGAAAATACTCCTCGATGAGCATTTGTTTCAATTACTACCAAGACAGAGCATTGGCGTTGGCGAGACCTATCATATTGACGTGGACATTCCACCAAGACATAGCCGCGTCTATGAATGTGCAGGCGGCAAACTTGACCTTGCTCTCCTCAGCACAAGAGCTGATCTCGAAGATAAACTCAATCTTCTCGATCCATCTGGTAAGTCCTACAACTCTCTCATTCCCATAGAATGTTTTGGGTTTGCAGTTCATGAAATCCTTGTAGGTGCATATTCTTGGTGCAACTTTCTCATTTCCTTGGGAGCCTTCTCCTCCTGTTCAAGAGTTTGTGTGATTTCCATGGGCGGCTAGTGCCTCAGCTATTCTTCGTTCGACCATTACCTCAACATATGCATGGTCTAGGGGTAGGTTACTTTGTGCTGACTGATCCTGCTCGGCTTGAAGACCTTAACTAGATCGGGTAATTCTCGGAGGTGCCATTTCTAGACTCCTAAAGTTAGTGTCGAGGCATAAGTTAGTTTTTTGGAATTAGCAAGCTTGTGCCCTGATGGTTATGTTGTGGTTTGTTAGTGTTAATGTTAATGGGAACAACAATAACAACATAGATTTCATGCAAATGGATATATATATATATATATATATATATATATATATATATATATATATATATATATATATATCATGCCGAAGTTACCAAAATTAGTTGTGGTTAGGGTAGGAAAAGCCCTTGTGAATACAAAACATACGTGTGAAGGCTTTTTCCCACTACCCTAACCTAAAAGAAAGTATTTACATCCTTCCTAGTTACCATGCTAGGGCCAAAACAATAGAAAATAAAAACCACAATACACTAAGAGAAGTGTCATTAGTTGGATTAACTGTCTATATACAAACTCTAGCCAAACACTAAAAAGAGACTCTTGAGACTCCACTCTCTTCACATGGAGCTCAAATCGATAGTGTAGCTAATCATCTCCTCTAGCACCTGTCGGTGGAACTGGGTCTCCTCCCATGCCTCTTGCAGCTGGTCCTACACGAGTAAGGTCCTCATCTCCATCGTGTCTTTCTCCTCCTCCAAGTAATGCACCCTCTCAGCGAGTTGCATCAAAGGCATCCTTAACAAGAAGAGCTCAGTTTCCATCGCAACAATACGATATGATTGATGGCCATTATGGGGCACTAAAAGAGAGATGGCCCGCTCCATAGGAGTAGTCGGAGTAGGAGGAGGTGCAGTGGATGACTCCCCTACCTCGAAATGTGAGCCAATAGCCTCCTCCAACGCCCATGATTGTATCTGGGGCATCCAGACAGCGTCTCTGCGAGATTTCTTTGCTGTCGGTGGTGATGCTGGTGGGGACGCCGTCCTCTTCTGTGAGGAGGTAGTAGCAACCTTCTTTGGGGTCTACTTAACCCGAGTACCCGTGGGTGTCCTGTAAGATCGATGGGAAGAAGTGGGGCGAGGTGGTGAGGTGGTAGTGTCCTCTTCATCCTCATCGGGCTCATACTCGGAACTAAGAAGTTCTATCCCATCTGGTGTCTAGTCTGGTGAAAGGGCTGGCTCTAATGGGCGCTTAGTGGGAGTATAATCAATCTCTGTGTCATCACCGTCCTCCAGGGTATCGACTGAGTCATCAAGTATTGTACGCTCCTCCTCTGATGAGGAATCTGCCCTCCATGATCCATTGCATGCCATGCTCTCGACAAACCTGCATAAGACATCAAATAGGAAGATGTTTATGAGAGGTGTGAAGATCAATTAAATACTATATAATATCAAATTATAAGTATATAATAGATAGTACCCGTAACTCCTGAGTTTCCCCACTATGTCATACGTTAGAGGTTCCTAGGGCGGAAAAATCCTCGAGTGTAGGTGTCGTTAAGTCAGCCATCTCCAGGCGTTGAAATCTCTAAGAGAAGCTTCTGAGTATTGAATCCTATGCATCCAATCCAGAAGTCCTCAAGCGTTTTAGATTTCCAACCACCGTATCCGAGTTCAGTCGTTCGTCTGTCGAACCATAATAAAACTTAGTTGCACACTCTAGGTCTAGTTGTGGTAGGACCGCTGTACTATACCAACTTTAAATATGGTTTTTGACCTAAAAATCCTGAGTTGTGACTTGGTGGGTTCGTATTGTTGGGTAGTAGATATACTTATATGAGTGTATCTATATCGCTCTTAATCTTTTTTGGGTTGGATGTATTTTAGGGTTTTGTACACCAAGACTATTAAGGATCGACCAGATGAGAAGTACCGGATGGTAGGATCATTTTAGCATATATTCGTTCTGAAATCTAGCAACCCAAGCGATAGTTCAAACTAGTCACCTCTCTCGTAAGTAGTCAAGAAGTAGGGTAATTAATATTTATACTTATTATTAGACTTAGAGGGCTAAACCTAATCAGAGTGTAGTCCTAGATTATAGTTATATTTCCTAAGGAATTACTAGTTCGCTATAATCTGTAACTCTGATACCAATCTGTCACACCCTTGGCCAGCGGCGAAATCGTCAGGCTGTGCGGCGTTAGGATGTTGGGATCTCAGGCCAAGATACACATTGATAATACACATGGTATACTAAAAACATAGATATTTATTCATTAAATAAAAAAAATGTTACACAATTGTTTGAGGTACAGGTAGGTTACGAAAGCAAAGTACAAAAGCAAAGCACAAAAGTTTCCAACAGGATACCTTACTTATTAATCACCATTCAACGTCCGATGAAGTGTCTTGGCAGGGTAATCACTCGTCAAACAACGTCGATTATGGGGGTTCATGGTAATACATTACAACCACCTTAGAGATCCGACTACCAAGAAGGATGCCTTAGAGTGGTAGATGAAATACATTAGAATTTGTAAAACATCCTAAAAGATAGTAAATTAGGATTAATAAAATATTTTAAAAGATAATAAGATAGGATTGGTAGATATCCTACAAAGATAGTAATTTAGGATTGGTAAAGTATCCTAAAAAGATAGCAAGCTAGGTTTGATAAGATATCATAAGGTTTTTCTAAAAGAAAAAGGATTCTTAATTTAACACAACCAAATAAAACAGAAAACTAAAAAAATATGTGCACTCACCAACATTATGTAGAGCCTATAGGTTATAGCGATCTAGTAATTCCGTAGGAACTACGACTATAACCTTGGGCATATACTCTAAAATTAGTGAAACCTAATAAAAGTATTATTATTAATTACCGTACGGATAGACTACTTACATGAAAGGTGACTAGTTTGAACTATCGCTTGGGTTGCTGGATTTTAGAATGACTATATGCTAAAATGGTCCCACCCTTCGACACTTCTCATCTGGATGATCCTTGCTTAATGGTCTTGAAGTACAAAAACATAGACTTAATAAAATACCCCTAATCAAACACTAATCAGATAAAGAGTTATACAAACTCTTATAAATACACCCTTATATTATAAAAACTATCCATTCAAATCATAACTTAAGATTTTAGGTCAATTACAAATCCTAAGGTTAGTCTACTACTGCGGCCATACCACAACTAGACCTAGAATGTGCAAATAAATTTTATTATAGTCCGACCGACGCACACCTAAACCTGGATTGAAACGTTCCAAATAAAAGACACAAAAATTCCACTTTAATTTAATAAAATAAGTATTCCAAAAACTTCATCAATACCATCCCAATGAAACAAGTGTATCAATCGACCTATGAAATCAGAGTAAATCACAAAAAGCGGAACGAGGTAGTGTGTACTCTACAATCATCCCGAGCTCCTACCTTTGAAACCAGAAACACCTGAAACATAAACTGAAAACCGTAAGCACAAAGCTTAGTGAGTTCCCCAAGATACCACATACTACACATATATAAATCACATACTGGGCCCCCACCCTCCAACGGGCCTCGCCTAGTATCGAGTCCCACTCGGCCTCAGGACCCACCCGGCATCGAGCCCAACTCGGCTTCGGGCCCCGCCCGGAATCGTGCCCCGCTCGGATTACAGATCTGTCAATCACCAGGCCCCGCCCGTTGCACACATAATCATCTAACCATACATTTATATAAAATAATAACCTTACTAGCACATGCAATAATCACAAAGACCATAGCATACCATACAATCACCGAGCCTCGCCCGACATTAGGCCTCACCCGGTAAGCATAAAAGCACATGCTGATAACTAGCATACAATATACTCATCAGGCCCCGCCTGGCATCGGGCCTTGCCCGGTAAGCACACCATCACATAACACATGTAAGTGTCACACATACGTCTATCATCCTAACATATCAACCATGGGCCGACATTGGTGCCTTCAACCCGCTAACCACATTAAGGAAACTCACCTCGCACTGCCGAATCTCACAGAAAGAATCTCTGGCTGCTGGCCCGCAAGAATCCACGCGCTATCAATCACAAGTTAACCATCCTTCATTAATCGGATCCGATCCACGTTAAGTGTCCAAACTAGGGTAAAAGACCTTTTTACCCTCTTCATAACTTGGCCCAGAGCCAAGGCCCAATTGAATAATCCAAAAGCCCAAATTCCAATTAAACATCCAAGGCCCAATTATGGCCTAATTTTCCAAATTGGGCCCAAACCTCATAGTGGGCTTTTCAAAATAATTATCACTCCAGGACCTGATGGCCCAACAAGGCCCAAAGCATCTAAGAACAAAGGTTAGCCCAAAACGAAGCCCCAACACCGAAATCCATTCCTACTGAGTACGCGGGGCGTACTCAGCTTGTACGCTAAGCGTATTGGCTTAAGGGTTTGTACGCTGCGTGTATAGGCTTGTACTCCCAACATACTCCTCCATTCAGCCCAAACTCATTTTTCTTCCTTAATCCATTAAGACATTGATCCAAAACATAGATCTGACTTCCTCGAAAGCTTGCACCTTTATGCATAACACATGCATGAGACCTTAAACCTCATAAAGCTTGCACCTTTACGCATAAGAACCTCATAACAACTCAGATCCACAAGAATAAGTCCTTCAAACAACTTAACCCATCAATCAACCCAAAAAGGCACCCAAAAGCATGAAAATCAAGACAATAATAGATCTAAGCTTTAGCAAGTCAAGATTTGAACTTGATACCTCTATAAGCTTGCAAAGTCATTAATGATTATGGATCTCTGAGTTCCCCACCAAGCTATGAACCTTCATCCTTCTTCAATCTATTCAAAATGAGCAAAATAACACCAAATTTTCCTCAAGAGCTCAAATGCACACTAATGGAGGCTAAAGGACGATTTCTAGGGTTTAGGAGGCTTGGGGGCTGGTAAGGAGGCCATCCTTATGTTAGGTCAAACCTCAAGAACGATTTGATGATGATAATGTGGAATATAAGAACGAACACAATAATGAAGACGTGATTGATGAACAAAATATTTTATTCAATAACATGAGGAAATTACACTATAAGAAACGATTAAAGTAAATCTATTCTACCTAAGAAATCTCATTATTATTGGCGGCTACATCTTGCCTCGCTCTTAACCCTAATAATGAATATTACATGACTATTTATATGGAATAAAACAAGTCTTTGGCCTATTAACCTACACATCATCAAGGGGGCCCGTTGTCATAATCCATGGAATAATTTGAACCCTACATTCTCCCCCTCAAAGTACGGAATGGATGACAAGGCTTCAGCTTCCAAAGCAAGCATCAAGCGATCCACGAATCTTAATTCTTCAATAGTCTTCAAACCGGGTTCTAGGATATAGAAATACGAAACCAAGCACTGAAGTAATGTTTTTAAACTTCATCTTCTAATGTAATCCCAAAGATTTTCAAGAAAGCCAAACCCGCCATAAAAACCCATTTCAGAATTAAGAAACAAAATCACTTCTTTTCTTTGAAGAACTCCCCCTCCAAGTCACAATGATCTTCAAATAAGCTAATGATATAAGCCACCAAAAAATATCACATAACAAATCAAAATTTAAGATTTGTAACATCACTTGATCGAGAAATCACAAAAAGTTAGAGGTATTGAAAAGCTTTAGAAGAGTTCAATGTGAACTTCTTTATAAAAGCTACTTCTCTGTAAAAGCTTTAGAAGAGTTCGACGAGAACTTCTCTGTAAAAGCAATGTGGGACAATACAACTGATAACCCTAAAAAGATACATGCATGCACATTAAACAGTCTAACCCTAATAGCATCAATACTCGGGTGCATAGGCCCAAACCGTTACAAAATAGACTATTCTAGCACCAAACAATTGACACAACACTTTTTAACCCAACAATCTCCCCCTTTGTGTCAATTAAAGAAAGGAGATTCTTCAGCGCGGTTGACATTTCTGAACCTGGAATAATTTCGACATCAGTCCAAGAAGTGTGTTGCGAACAACAATATACCATTTTATCATGTCCGAGAAGCATTTCTTATCCGCAGCATCATTCGCTTTACATACTTCCGTTATCCCCAAAATATAGTTCAGACAAGAAGTGGAATAAAGATGCTTATTCGGTAAGGAGAACAAACACTTTTGAACTTTCACACCTTCTCTTTGTTGAAACGCCACACTCCAGTTATCCTTTCAGATTTTACCCAACTTCATCTTACTGAGATCCTTCAGATCTTCTTTTGGTTGCATAGCTGGTTTCTTTCTAAGCACAACATCTATCTCCACGTCCATTTTCCCGATCTCTTGAATGTACCAGACTAACAGTCTTTTCAGATGAGCCATAATTGGTTCGAATTTCTGTTCATATTTTGACAAAAGAGAGAATAAGGAAATCCAATCGTATGGATTTAAACAGGGCAAGTCAGCAAGAGAGAACTCAAAGACTGAATTCGTTGCTCCTCGGACTGCTTTGAATCGGATGTTAATGAAGCTTTCCGTCTCAATTGGTCCAAAAACTTTTACTGCAACTATCTTCTTAGAACTCCATGTTTGATATTGAGGCTTTTCGTGCTTGAGATAAAAGGAGAAAAGCATGTGATTGACATTATTATTCGAAACAGGAGCTTTCTCAATCTTCTCAAAACATCTGAACAGGAAAGCTTTAGGAGTGATCGGAAAATCAAGCTGAGATTCTGAAGAGTTATCCAAGTCGAATGAGACAACTGGCTCCAACTAGTGGAGACTCGGATTATCAATGGACTCGTTCAGAATCCTTTCCATGGCCCAAGGAGGAAAGAGGGTCTTCTGGGTTTTAAGAGCAACCTGTGCTTCATGAGCTTCCCTTTCTTTATCTTCTTCTTTTCTAACTCACATAATTTCATCAAGTTCCTTATCACGATTCCATCTTATAAGTTTTTCTCCTTCGGAGAGTTCTTCTTTTTCTTCAGAATCACCAACAATTTTCTCTTTACCTTTAAATGCAGAAGATTCATTACCCTTCTGATCTTTTGTGTTCGGTTTTGGTTTCTGTTCGTACTCACCAGATTCACCAGCTGTTTTCTTGGGCTCTTCACCAGATGTTTTCTTAAGCTCTTCGTTCTTCTTAACTTCTCCCCCTTGTTTTGGAAGAGCATCAGATTCCGAAAACATCTTGAATTATGTTAAGCATGGAGAAGACATGTTTGAGTTTATCGACAAGATGTTGGCAGACCGAGACCGTGAGCAACGAGTCACGAGTCTCTACAAGGGTTTGCAATTAGAGATTAACATCTGTGACACATCTTTTCAGAACAACCTTCTCGAAGTTTAAATTGTCGATCTGCTTGTTGGCATGTGACAGCTTCACCGAAAGGTGAAGGGACTAATTAGTGGTTTGGTCTAGGCTTTTTATGTAATAGGTTCTTTTGAGTCAATTTATAGCTTTTAGTAGTTTGTGTGTAGTTTACGGCCCAACAATGAGTTTACGGCCGTAAGCTAGTTTACGGCCGTAAACCCAAGGCCGACCCAGGTCCAATATATATAGAGGTGTGCTAGGTCGTTTGTCAGTTGTTGATGCCACAGAGTTCACGGCTGCTATTACCACAAGTTGTACCAGACGTTATTCCTAATAGAAAGCGTGTGCAAGCTTGTTATCATTCTTGTTTCTACTTGTTCTTTATTGTTATTGATTGTGTTTGCTATTTGATCACTGGTAAGATCCGTTTCAGGACCTTACAATTGGTATCAGAGCAAAACCAGTGTCAAGGCATCCTACAATCGAATTTTTGACTGTGCTCTTCTTTGTTTACGACTGAAGTTGGTGTTTTCTGCGAAAGGGTTTCAAGCTTAATTAAAAAAAAACTGCGTTTCTAGGAGATTACGGCCATAGCTTACGACCGTAAACTTAGATTACGACCGCAAACTCAAATAAGTTCTTGAACCGTAAATTTGGTTCTTGGGCCGTGAATAAGGATTTTTCAACAACCGGAAACTTGGATTCTTAGACCGCAAACTTAGACCGCAAACACCTTTACGACCGTAAACTCCGAACCGTGAACAGAGTTTATGGCCGCAAACTCTCCTTTGACTGTGAACTTGTGTTTGACCGAAAACTTAATTTAATTTTTAATAATTTAATTTCTATTTGATATTAATTTAATTTCAAATGGAATCTCAAAGTCAAAATCATTTTCATGAACTTGATACTGTCATGGGCACTACTACGCGTATTCCAAGGTTAATGTCTGCAGATGGTTTTCCTGAGTGGAAGTACAAGATTGAAAAATATATTAAAATGAAGGATTTCAAAGTCTGGAGAAGCATTTTAAAGGACCTGTCAGAATCACTGTTACAGTTGGTGGACAGGTGATTGACAAAGCTGTTGAAAACTACACAGATGAGGAATTTGAAAAAGTTGAAGAGCAGGAGAGGGCTTTAGCCACTCTAACCATGGCATTATCTCCTGATATTGCTCAAGGTTTCAGAGAATATACTTCAGCTAAGGATTTGTGGGAAGCCCTAATTGAGGTATATGAGGGTAATGAAGATATGAAGGAGAGTCGCCAGGACATGTTGAGACAAACGTTCAATATGTTCAACTACATTCCAGGAGAGATTCTTGAGGCTCAGGTGCAACGGTTCACAACTCTCACCACTGACATGAGCATATCTGGGATTTTCCTGACCAAGTCAGAGATTAACAAGAAGCTTCTGAATGCTCTTCCTAGATCATGGGACATGAATGTTGTTGTGATCAAGAAGACCAAGGATTTAAATCGCCTCACTCTTGCTGAAACCATGGCGATCATCAAAGCTTGTGATATTGATGACAAGCAGAGAGAGATAAACCATGTGAACTCGTACTCTACTGCAAATCTTGGAATCTCATCCAACATTGCTCTCTCATCAATCATGTCTTCCTCAGGTCAAGCTTTTGCTGCTCAACAACCTCAGATTCAGACTCTTGCTACTGCATCATCCATTCCTCATTCTCAAAACCAGTCATTTGTCACTCCACAAGCTGTTCCCCATCCAAATGTGCCAGTTGTAGCATCTTCTTCAAACACAAAGGATACTGATGAGAATCTGGGTCTAGCTCTTGGGCTGGTTAACTGCTACAATGCTTTTGTAGCTGGAGAGCTTCCACCTCAGCTATCATTTGCTGACCTGTATCAGATTCATCCCGAGGATGTGGAAGAGATGGACATCACATGGAAGATTGCTATGGCTCTTTTCAGGGCCAAGCAGTTTGCTAAGAAGACAGGGAAGAGCAACTGGGGCATGAATGCAGACAAGAAGGTGGGTTTCAACAAGGGTATGCTGCGCTGTTTCAACTGCCACGAGCCGGGTCATTTTGCTCGTGAGTGTCCAAAGCCAGATCGTCGATTGAACAACAACAGGACGATGGTTGCAGTGGGAAACAACTGTGCAGGTGCTGCAGTTAATGGTGAGACTGCTATGGTCGCTCAATCTTTTGACTGGGAGGACCAGATTCAGGCTTTGAATATCTCAGGGCCAGAAAATTCTCACCTAGCTCAGATTGATGATGCTTCCTTGAAGAATGTTGTAGCTGATCCCGAAGCAGAAATGATGGAGCTGCAGTTTGCTATGATGGTGTCTACTTCTTCTGAGCCCAAGAAAAATGAGGTAAATCTATCGTCTTGTTCTCAGACATGCAATGAATATGTTAAACTTCTTCATGATGAAATTCAATTATTGCGTAGAGAAGTAGAGGACCTTAGATATGAGGGCTATCAGCTTAGGAAAGGACAAAAACCTCTTAAGGCCCAGTTAGAAACTAAAATAAAAGATTTTAAAAGAATTCAAACAGAATACAGTGAAAAATGTGAGCTTTATGATTATGTTAAGAGACAAAATGATGAGTTAATTGCTGATCTTGATACATTAAAGAAAGAGTTTGATTCTGCAAACTTTGCTTTTCAAAAATTTGATGGATCAAGCGAGGTAGTTGCCACCATGATTGATCACTGCATGCAATTTAAACGAAATCAGTCTAAGGGTTTAGGATATGATAGTGTACCTCCTCCTTATAATCATACATATCAGTTTCAACCCCTATCCAAGGATGAGATTGCCAACGAACCATTTATGGTTTATGGCAAGCCATCTGGTTTCGTTTCAGGCGGATTTATTAATGTTGAAAGTACTAACATTTCTACTTCCCCTGCAGATCAACCCTTAGACCAGGCAAAGCGTGGAGTTGGAGAACCTGTTTCTGTTTCTGTTTCTAATTCTGATATTTTTGTTTCAAATGAAAATGTTTGTGTTTCTGATGTTAAGACTGATAACGTTTTGTGTGATGCTTACACGTCTGATACTTTTGAATTTAATTTCTTTGATATGTTTGATGAACTGTTTGGTAATTCTGATGCTTGTAATTCTCATGAAAAACCATCAATTCCACAAGTCACACCATCTGAGGCACCCTCACTCATCTCACAACCTATTTCTCATGCATGTTCTTCTGAGAAGAGTAAGAGTGCCTGTCATGAAAATAAATCTGAGAAATGCAGTACAAGTTCAAATAATAAACAGATTTGTTTTAATTTTGGTGTTGGTGGTCATATAGCTAGGAATTGTCAAAATAGGATCTTTGTGAACTATATGTCACCAAGAGGAGAGAACGAATCTCGAGGAAGGTCTTTTATTAGAAAAACCTCAAGAGCTCGTTCTCGAAACGATGATTGGAAAGATGATCGAAGCAGAAAAAGGGCTGTTTTTCAAAAGAATAAAAAGGTCTTCACTAACAAAACTCAAAATAGTTTGCCAAAACCGAACAAGGCCCCGCCAAGATCGGTTTCATCAAAAAGCAATTCTGGATCTTTAACCACTTCTGGTAGAACATCCAGAGACTCATTGCAAACTCATAAGAAACATATTTCAAAACCACCTGAGAATGTTGTAAAACCTAAATATCATTGGAAGCCCAAATCAATTTCTAATCCATCATCTACATCCTCTGAAGTGATTTGGAATGAGGATCCTAATTTGAAATCATTAAGGGATAAATCAGAGAAAGTGAAAAGGAAACCCAGGACAGTGATGACCTGGGTTCCCAAATCTAAATGATCCCGCTCATTTTGCAGGGACAGTTGCGGAGGAATGTCGTCCGTCCTTGGTACGTCGACAACGGCTGCTCCCGGCATTTGACAGGAGACATATCCCAATTGACCGAAATTCAATCTTTTAATGGGGGGTATGTTTCCTTCGTGGGCGGAGATGGTGGCAAGATTACTCAGAGAGGAACCGTTACCAATGGAGTGCTAAGCTTTGAGAATGTCAATTTCGCTCCCGAGTTAAAGCACAGCTTGTTGAGTGTTTCCCAAATTTGCGACAAAGGCTATTCTACCCATTTTACGGATAAAGAATGCATGATTCTCAAGCCAGGCATTGTCATCCCGGAAGAGTGGATTCTCGTCAAATCTAAGCGGGATGGGAATGCTTACATTATTGACATGAACAGTAACCTACCTGAATCGCCTATTCTACCCACTTGCCTATTCTCAAAAGTCTCCGAACAAAACGCAATGTTGTGGCACCGACGGCTCGGTCATGCTAACGCGAAAAACCTGAATCGCCTTGCTAAGAATGAGATGGTCCGAGGCTTACCTGTCAGAGACTTCATTACATTTGAGAAGTGTGTGTCCTGTGCCCAAGGAAAACATCACAGAAAACCACACCTGCCCAAGCAAGTCAACTCAATCAGTCAGGTGCTCCAATTATTACATATGGACTTATTTGGTCCGGTCAACGTCCTGAGCATCAACAGAAGCTCGTACCGTCTAGTTGTGATCGATGATTTATCTCGGTTTACGTGGGTCTTCTTCTTATCCAACAAAACGAGGGTTGCTGATCTGATAAAGAAGTTCGTGGTGATGATTGAGAAACAAACCAACAACCAGGTGAAGGCACTTCGTACTGACAATGGAACTGAGTTCAAGAATTCGGTTCTTGACCATTTTTGCACAGAAAGGGGGATCGTGCGTCAATACAGCTCTGCTCACACACCTCAACAAAACGGTGTTGCTGAAAGGAGAAATAGAACGTTAAAAGACGCCGCAAGGACAATGCTTTGTGACTCCAAATTACCTGTTTTCTTTTGGGCCGAGGCGATTAACACTGCTTGTTACGTGCATAATCGTGTTCTAATCAACAAAGCTCAGATGAAGACACCGTACGAGATTCTCTATGGACACAAGCCTTCAGTCAGCCATTTCCGTGTATTTGGCTGCCCTTGCACCCTTCTTCACTTGGAATCCAACCCTAAGTTCAATGCCAAAGCCGATGATTGTTACTTTATAGGATATGCTGCGCGCACCGCGTATAGGGTTTACAACAAGAAGACTAAGCAGATTGTTGAATCTTATGACGTGCGCTGGTTGGAGGAGAATGAAACAGACGCTCGAGTGGGTCCTGACTGGTTATTTGATTACACATCGCTTTTCAAATCCTTAAGTGTGTCTTCAGATGGCTCGAATGGATCCTCTTCTCGTTCGAAGATTGTTTCTGAAGACGAAGATGAAGAAGTTGTCTACAGACCTCCAACGGTTGAGGGGGAGTCCTCTGCTCCATCTGAGGAAGAGTCCTCTGCTCCACCTGAGGGGGAGTCATCTGATCAACCAAATAGTCTAGAGTCTAGAGTTCAAGATGGAACTCCTAATGCTGATGCTACACCTCTTACCCCTATTGAAAGAGAGTTCATGTCTAGAGATGCTTCCGCTGTCAATCCAACTTTTATGGAACTACTCTTTCCTGAAGAAATTGCAAATGAGTTTGTAGCAGATTCATCTAATATGGATCAATCAGCAAATGATGGAGGTTTCAACATCCACACTCTTCCTGTTTCACTTAATGATATTAGCCAAGACATACCCTCAAGAATTCAGCGCGATCATCCGATCGATAACGTCATTGGCCAGCTGGGTGACGGAGTTAAAACCAGAAGTCAGAGTGGAGATGTCAATGCATGTCTCTATTCTTGCTTTATATCTCAAATAGAGCCGAAGAATGTTGAAATGCCTTTGAATGAGCCCAGATGGGTAGATGCAATGCATGAAGAGCTAAATCAGTTTGAAAAGCTCGGGGTTTGGAAATTGGTTGAGTTACCAAAGGGCAAAAGGTCTCTTGACACGCTTTGGGTCTATCGTAACAAGCAAGATGATTCTGGTGTAATAGTGCGAAATAAAGCAAGGTTGGTGGTTCGCGGGTTTTGACAAGTTGAGGGTCTTGATTATACAGAGGTTTATGCTCCCGTGGCTCGTTTGGAGGCTATTCGTATCTTTCTCGCATACGCTTCCTACATGAAATTCACGGTCTACCAAATGGATGTCAAGACTGCCTTCTTGTATGGCAAGGTGAAGGAAGAAATTTATGTTGATCAACCCCTGGGTTCGTTAACTCAAAGTTTCCTAATCATGTCTACAAGTTGGACAAGGCGTTGTATGGGTTACATCAAGCTCTCGAGCATGGTACGCGACTCTAACAAAGCACTTGCTCGAGCATGGATACTCTCGCGGTACTATTGATCAAACTTTATTCATCAAGCATGTTGGTAATGATCAGATACTAGTTCAGATCTACGTTGACGACATTATCTTCGGGTCTACCAATTCACAACTTTGCAAAGAATTTGAAGGCGTGATGAAGAAGCGGTTTGAGATGAGTTCACTGGGTGAAATGACCATGTTTCTGGGGCTTCAGGTCAAACAAAATTCAACCGGAATCCTGTTACATCAAGCTAAGTATGTGGAGGATATTCTTGAGAAGTTCGGGTTTAAATATGCAAAACCTGCATCGACACCAATGGCTGAAAGACCCCTGCTGAATCCAGATATTGATGGCGAATCCGTAGATCAGACGCACTACAGATCGATGATCGGATCGTTGATGTATCTTACTGCAAGTCGTCCCGACATCATGTTTTCAGTTTGTCAATGTGCTCGCAATTAGGCTAATCCTAAACTCTCTCATCTTATTGCTGTCAAAAGGATTTTTCGGTATATCAAAGGCAACCCAAAATTGGGTCTTTGGTATCCGAAGAATTCTGAATTTGATTTATATGCTTTTGCTGACAGTAATTATGGAGGCTGTGAGCTTGACAGGAAATCTACCTCAGGAGGGTGCCAATTCCTTGGTGATAGGCTGGTGTCGTGGCAGTGCAAGAAACAGCATACCGTCTCTACCTCAACAGCAGAAGCGGAATACGTTGCTGCATCTGCGTGCTGTTCTCAAGTTATATGGATCCAACATCAGCTCTTGGACTATGGTTTGAATTTTCTAGAAACCCCAATTCACTGCGATAATGAGGCCGCAATTCAAATTACCAAAAACCCGGTCCAACATTCCAAAACCAAGCACATTGACATCAAAATTCATTTTATCAGAGACTGTTATGAGCGCTCGCTCATCCGGCTAGAACATGTTCCCACTGCCAATAATGTGGCGGATCTGTTCACCAAGCCTTTTAACAAAGCTCGATTCGATGGGCTTGTGGGATTTTTAAAAATGATTCGTTTTAAGGATTAATTTTTGTTATTAATTAGGTTAGTTTAAATTTGAGCATTTTAGTCATTTCATTCTCTTCCATGCACAAATTTAGGGGGAGAAAAAAAATTAATCCAAAAACATAACAAATTCAGAAAAATCAAAAATATTGTCGCTAACAGTTTTGCTTGTTGATGTAGTACTGGGAAGTGATATTATCAAGTGATAACAGACAATATGAGTCTGCGTAACGTACCCAAAGTTGAAGGGTCTATGCTCTGGGTTTGATGCGTCGGTAGGCACGAAAGATTCTAAATGGACTTGACTAGGCAGAGTTGAACTTAAGGAATTCATAGACTTAACAAATCTTGACCTAGTTAGATCCTTTTAGCCTGACAACACGACGCTTGGATAGGTTGAGCAGGGATATATATATATATATATATATATATATATATATATATATATATATATATGAGAATCTACTCGTCACATTAAATGAACCTGTACTTGGAACCGTGGATTAACTTTTCCTCGATGTGCGGATTCTGTCCTTAATTCCGGTATTGATGGGGCGACTGGTAAATTCCGATGAGTTAGGTCTGTAGAAAATTGTTTTCTTTCTCTATCTGTCTGTTAGTCATATGTTGTCTCCTTTACGTGATTGGAAGAGATCCGACCTGGACTGCAACATATGCAAATCTATTTCTCTGCATATTATATCTATGAAATTCTTCCTATCTGTTAGCCATATGCTGTCTCCTTTGTGTGATTAACAATCCGACCTGGTACACAGCATATGCAACCTTCTACTTCTCAATCCCTCTAAAAAAAACTATAATTAATAATAATCTAAATCTATCCTCTCTATGAATAATTGTCTGCTCACCCGATGTAAGGAGTATTCTGGAAGTCCTTGATTACAGGGGCATATCAGGAAGCGGGAACCATGTTCTAGTACAATTAAAAATTGAACACTCACAGATTGTCTATGGATCTCGCTGCTCAATTTAGGTGGACAACAATATCCCTGGTCGTCGTCAGCTAAATGGTCTTTAAGAAATAGTTTCTAGGAACTAAGGATCACTTTGTCTCATAATTAATAGTATGTCCTAATTTTTTCACAATTTTTCATGTTTAAGTGGACCACAATACCGGCGATCGACCAGACAAAGACGTGAAGATAGAAGGTACCGACAAGCGGATAAAAGCTGTCTAACAACTTTGATCCCAGTGTCACAAGGAAATTTTTCAGTAAATTTTGAGATAAATTTTGTCTGTGTTTATTTTTATTTATATTTATATTTTAATTTTTATTTTTATAATTGTCAAAAATTTATTTTTTTAAAAAAATCTTTTAATTCTTAAATTTTAGAAACTAGTTTATTTTATTTTTAGTTTAATTTTAATTTTAAATTTTAGTTTTAATTTTAATCCTCAAAAGGATTTGTTTTTTTTTAAAATTTTTTTGAAATAAAACTTGGACTGTGTCTTACACTGTGTGGCCAACAGGTAATGGATTCTTGGGTATTTAAGGAGTTTACAGCCGGAATCACCCTCACTTTTCTATTTCCGGCCGCAAACTCTTCTCCTCTCTCTCTCTCTCTTTGGAATTTTTTTCGTTTTGTTTCGTGAAATTGCTCCGATAGCTTCGAAGATAAAATGGCAGCATTAAAATTTGCAGATATGCATAACCTGGCGATGGTTCTCGCTGATCCTCCGGTGGCTCATGGAGACTTCAAATCAATGATTCATGGATTACGAGAATGCTGTCTGGCCTCTGCCATCACTATGAACACTGTTCTCTATCAGAAAATCATTCAGGAATTCTGGCAGACTGCCAAAATGACAAGAGACGATGATGGAGCTGTGACTGTGAATGCGATCGCTCAGGGATGCAAGATTGTTATCGATGAGACCTTTGTGAGAGAGACCTTGCTGATCAACGACCTTCCAAGCTTTCCCACGGAGATTGGTATTGGAGATGCTCATAAGATATTAAAGAAGATGGGGTACGAAGGTGATTCTCCACCTACAATGAAGAAGCTTCTGCCGCCCTATTGGAGATTTCTAGCCCACGTGTTCGTGAGCTGCATCTCCGGCAGAAGGTCCGGTGCTGATGAAATATCCCTGAGAAACACTGGCGCTATAGTTTCTCTTGCTGCGGGGATCGGTTTCAATTTTTCTAGGTTTATCCTGGACGAATTTGTGGTCAACATTAATGCCACTACTCGGGATACCTTCCTAATGTACCCTCGGTTCGTTCAGCTCTTCATCAATAAACAATTTCCTGACTTGGTAAAGGAGGGAGAAACGCTCGATATGAAGTCATTGGGCCCTCACACCATTGGGCTCATCAAACAAAATCGCAGGGGGAAGGTGATATTTCAAGGGTTGTATCCTTTGGTTAAGTTCGGACGATTTGCTAAACCAAATGATGCAACCGAGTCACACGGATCTTCAGATAAGATATCTTCGGAGTACACTTCGTCGGAAAAGGTGATTTCAGAAGGAGATGTGATCACCGTGTCAGATCAAGAAGGAGAAGAGACTGTTGCTTCTGCTGTGTCAGTAGCAGAGGAGCATGAACTACAAACAGTTCATGTTGAAGGAGATTACAATGAAGGGTCTTCCAAGAATACCGCTGAGCCTAATCAATATGATGACCTTGATCTCACAGGTTTCGATAGAGATGAGATCCCAACTAATTTTGGAACCAATGATGACTTTCTGTCAAATGTCAACCTCAACTCGCTGCTAGATAATCTCAGTGATGTTGCTCACACGGCAACGGAGAGTAGTGATACAGAAGACGTTCTCGAATCAACACCCATAACTACAGAACAAGTGGTTGTTTCTACAATTCCAATGGTGACACTATCAGGGATTCCTCCCCTTAATGTTGTCTCACCTACATCTGAACCACTTCAGGGTGATTTCTCAACAGACCAGACTTCGCAGCCTCCGTCCAAAAGAAGACGACGAGATCCTAGGTTCGGGCCTCTAGATTCTAGCTTGTCTCAAGGCTTGCCATTTACTCCAACTACCACTCATGCTATTGTAGCTACAAAACCTTTACGTGAAGGCCCTAGCACATTTTTTGACGCCGGTGGCTCCTCTATTCCACCAGGATTCTCTCCTCCAAGACCTAATCACGATGCAGCCTCTGTGCATTTGGCCTTGCATCTTGCTCAGGAACAAGCTACCGCCCCTTCCTCTAAGGGAAAATGAATTGCTTTTAGAGAAGGTCAGTCAAGAGAAGATGACTCCGTGATAGACGAGCTTCAGAAAAGAGTGAATGTGCAGGATCAGAAAATTATTGAGCTAAGCATTCATGTTGAAGATCTCTTGAGTGAGAATACAAATTTGAAGATTCAAGTTTCTGATCTCCAAGAAGATAAAGCAATCAAGTCCAGGAAAATCTCTGAGCTCCAAGATCATTTCAATCTTTTGACCTCCAGCTACTTTAATCTCAAGAAGAAGCTTGAAGAAGACTTTGGTGATAAGTTTAAGACATCCGCAGATGAGCATAGAATCGATCTTCACTCTCAGGCTCATCCTATTGCCGTGCCAACTGCTCAGACTTCTCGAGTGGTGAATCGTTTTGAAGACGAACCTGCTCATGCCTCACATATTGCAGAGATTATTCGAGATAAACAAGACAAAGCCGCCGAGAAGGGACAACTCCTATTCAAGAGGAGTTCCGACAAGAATGCACCAAGAAATCAATCCACAATCACTGTTACTGATCTCGAAACCGTAAGGTTTAGAGACATGTATGGTGATAGGTCAGGAATCGTATCTTGGGGTTTTCATGATCCCCAGAAATTGTGGATTGTTCGTAGAAAGAGCGGCAAGACAGAGCTCTACAAGGATTGTCATGACTTTAACTCTTGGACCAGGGTAGATCTTTCAGAGTTGTCTCAATCTCCATTCTCAAACCCGACAGATAATCAGCAAGCAACTAACTTCAAACACTTTCTGGAAGATCAAGTAAAGAAGGGTTTTCCATCTATGAAAACTGCCGAATTTGTGATAAAGCAGTATCCTGATGTTATTGATCCCAAAACTGGTAATCCCCTCCAGGTGGTGATGTAGCCTGCTACAAATCAGGTCAAACAGATTCTCGTGCTTCACGATTACTCGGATGGATCCTTAAGCTCTATGCTCTACTGGGTATTTGATGAAACCATAGCATCTGCTGTCATCAAACTTAAGGAGGATTGCATTCGTTTGTATGATAGAAGGGATTTGCTCCAGTTTAGAAAATGGGACATTCATCATTTGAGTCATTTTCAGATCCAGGTTGCTGAGGAGATATTTGAGTCTGCCGCGAAAGAATACACCACTATGGTTGCTGAGATTATAAACAAGCGGATGTGGAATGGAGTTATGGGGCTGGATGATGTGATGATCGTGGACAAAGATTGACTTCAAGCTAGCACCAAACCAAGGGGGAGATTGAAGGGACTAATTAGTGGTTTGGTCTAGGCTTTTTATGTAATAGGTTCTTTTGAGTCAATTTATAGCTTTTAGTAGTTTGTGTGTAGTTTACGGCCCGACAATGAGTTTACGGCCGTAAGCTAGTTTACGGCCGTAAACCCAAGGCCGGCCCAGGTTCAGTATATATAGAGGTGTGCTAGGTCGTTTGTCAGTTGTTGATGCCACAGAGTTCACGGCTGCTATTACCACAAGTTGTACCAGACGTTATTCCTAATAGAAAGCGTGTGCAAGCTTGTTATCATTCTTGTTTCTACTTGTTCTTTATTGTTATTGATTGTGTTTGCTATTTGATCACTGGTAAGATCCGTTTCAGGACCTTACAATAGAAGGGACTAATTAGTGGTTTGGTCTAGGCTTTTTATGTAATAGGTTCTTTTGAGTCAATTTATAGCTTTTAGTAGTTTGTGTGTAGTTTACGGCCCGACAATGAGTTTACGTCCGTAAACCCAAGGCCGGCCTAGGTCCAGTATATATAGAGGTGTGCTAGGTCGTTTGTCAGTTGTTGATGCCACAGAGTTCACGGCTGCTATTACCACAAGTTGTACCAGATGTTATTCCTAATAGAAAGCGTGTGCAAGCTTGTTATCATTCTTGTTTCTACTTGTTCTTTATTGTTATTGATTGTGTTTGCTATTTGATCACTGGTAAGATCCATTTCAGGACCTTACAAAAGGACCTTCACCTTTTCAGTTTTGACAACCATCTAATCCATGATGTTGTTTTCAGCTTTAAGATCCTCTTGTAGCTTCTCAATCTTGGAAACGATGGAGGCAATCATCTCAGCATTGTCAACCTTGAGGGCGGAAGGAACTTTAGAAAGAGCTTCCTTTTCAAGTTGAAGGATTGTTCCAAGGCTGGTGATGACTTTATTTGCTGCGGCCATGTTCTGATCCGAAGAGGTTCGGAATTCTTCCATAAACTTTGTAACATCAACAAGTAGCTTTTCGACTTTTTCGGTCGTTTCACGAACAGTTTTCTCGAAATTCTCAACTACTTTGGTGCAGTTAACAAGATTCTTGGCATGCTCCTTTGGTAAAGTCTCGATTAGAGCTTTGTGAGACGCAAGAGAATACTCGCTATTGGACGAAGAATGATTTGATACCACTTGTTGGGTCAAACCTCAAGAACGATTTGATGATGATAACGCGGAATATAAGAACGAACACAAAAATGAAGATGTGATTGATGAACAAAATATTTTATTCAATAACATGAGGAAATTACACTATAAGAAAAGATTAAAGTAAATGTATTCTACTTAAGAAATCTCATTATGATTGGCAGCTACATCTTGCCTCACTCTTAACCCTAATAATGAATATTACATGACTATTTATAGGGAATAAAAGAAGTCTTGAGCCTATTAACCTACACATCATCAAGGGGGCCCATTGTCATAATCCATGGAATACTTTGAACCCTACACCCTAAGACTTAACATGCTTAAATAGGGTACACACACTTAAAAATTAGGGTTTCCACTACTCCTCGTACGCCCCGCATAATCCTCGTATGCCCAGCGTACGAGGCCTCGCACTCCTGATCCATCATTCGCAGTACGCTAAGCGTACACCAAATTATGCCTCGCGTACTACACATCACACTAGTACGCCCCGCGTACTCCCTATGTATGCCCCGCATACTAGGTTTTCCTCTTAAACCCTAAAACACCCCGAAGGCCATAAGTTCATCGTTATAAATCCGATTCCGACGATCCTTATATCCACAAAAAGGTAAAGAGAAGCTCTACGTTTTAATCAACTCATATCTGTCATAAAGTTTCCTGAATAAGAATCCAATTCCATAAAACCCGAAATGACACTTTACCGAAATACCCCTTGGCTCCAAAACACAAACCGAATACCCGAGTCGTCCAAATTACATCACTCTCCTCCAAATGAGAAACAATTCAGAACAGAGCATTACATGGATGATGTAGTTGAAAATCTAAACACTTGAGGATTTATGGATGAGTAGCTTAGTAATCTTAGTTAATAGATTAGGACGAGGCCTACGACTAGAGGATCTTCAGATCTATAGCATAGATTGACTTCTTGAAGACTAGAGCCTTAGATCAAGACCTAGTGCAAGAGGATTCGACACTTAGCGGAATGGTATACCTTGAGGATATCTGGAATAGAGACAGGCATACGACATACCTCCAATATGGAAAGTTACCTAAGATACGATACTATCTACTCTCTCTCTCTCTCTATATATATATATATATATATATATATATATATATATATATATATATATATATATATATATATATATATATATATATATATACTTATAACAGGAAACTATATGTATATATATTATTTCTCACATACATCTTCCTGTTTGATGTTTTATACAGGATATCGGAGCGATATGGAGGATATATGGGACTTGGTGTTGCAATATTACCCGAAAAAAGATAAAGTGGTACCACACATGCCTGAAGAAGAGAGTGATTACGATCCGACAGTGCCCCTACCACCTATTGAAATATCAGATGATGATGAACCATTTGAAGATGAGGAAGAGCCCAAAAAGGAGGAGAAATAGTCTGGCGAAGAGATTGGTGGAGTACCCGCAGATAGTTTACCCTACCCAGGTTCATCTTCCCACCAGGATCGTAAGGAGACTCAGGAGGAGAAACCTACTGAGTCGGAGTCATCCCCAAAGATTGTTGCTCCACTTCCCCCATCCTCTCTTAATATTCATGCTTAGGGACTCAAGACTATAACTACCCTAATAAAGTCCATTCCCATCCCATCCCACAAGAAAGCAACCTCACCGCCATCATCCCTGATACCATCAAAGAAACCTTGCCCCACCCACAAATGGACTCCACAGGTGAACGAGTGGATCAGGTAGAAGAGTATTGGGTTTTATGAGGTCGGAGAGTCCTCCCAGACACCTAGGCGCAATCCCATTCTAGAGGATCCCATGGATAAAGCTATCTTAGTGTTAATCTCGCGAGTAGCACGACACGAGGATCGTATATATCAGGTGGAAAAGGATCATGAATCACTGAGAAGGGAGATCAGATCATTAGCTGGTAGAGTTAGAGATTTAGATCAGGGGAGAGATATAGACGGGATGAGGATCCTCCACGCATATGATCATCTGGAGGAGACTCATTCTCTAATAAAGTATCAACAGATCGTGATTGAGAGTCTAGAGCAACGTGTGAGGGAGTTGGAGTTGAGATTGACGGTGTTAGAGATAGGTGAAACCACTATAGAGGCTATAATCAGTTGCAGTCAGCACCAGTTAGCACAGATAGTGGCTTGGATGATACTTTGTTTTGGCTTATGGTAGATAGTTCTAGCCAAGGAAAGCTAGGAGCTATGTTTTTTTGGGTTTGAGGGAGGGAAAACGAAGGCATAGTTGGTTTGACTAGGTGGATAGAAAAGATGGAGTCTGTTTTTGAGATAAGCTTTTGTCCGGAGGACTGTAAAGTTAAGTTCGCCGCCTGCACCCTGGCAGACGCAACCATAAGCTGGTAGACCAGTTACATGAAGACCATAGGAATTAATGTATTAAATACCATGTCTTGGAGTGAGTTAAAGTAGCTTATGATTGAGGAGTACTGTCCAAGCGAGGAGATGCAGAAGCTGGAGCAGAAGCTGTGGAATCTGACGATGCAAGAAGGTGATGTTGCCACCTATACCAGCCGTTTCAATGACCTTGCCACCTTATGTCCTGGTATGCTCACCCTGGAATATAAGAAGATAGAGAGGTATATTTGGCGTTTGCCTCAGCCTCTCCAAGGTTTAGTCACCGCCTTAAAGTCAACCACCTTCGACAGCGCCAAAAGACTAGCCTTTAGTCTGACCAATCAAGAGATACGTCGTGGTACGATGGTCCATAAGGCTGACATTCCGAGGGTGGAGGGTAGAAAAAAGAAGTTTGGAAAAGAGTCCAAAGGGAAGGCTAGGCAACCAACAGAAAAGAAGCGGGAAGTGATTCAGGCATTTGCGGTTACGACAACCTCAACAGGGACTACCTCTGGAAGTACCCCAAGATGCAATGAGTGTGGGTTTCGTCACAATGGAGCATGTTAGATTTTCACCAACTGTGGCAAGAAAGGTCATCATGCCAACAGATGCAAAACCCCACCCAATTGAGGAACCGCAACAACAGAAAGCCGAGCATGCTATGAGTGTAAAGAAGTGGGACACATCAGGAAGGATTGTTCAAAACTGAAGGGACAAGGAAGTAATGTTGGGAGTATAGCATTTTTATAGGAACCAGAGAATCAGTCCAAGATCCAACGGTAGTTATGAGTACGTTCCTAATCAATAATTTATATGCAAATATACTTTTTGATACCGGTGCCGATAAAGCTATATTACTCCTAAATTTAGGAAATTATTAGACCACCCATCTAGTAAACTTGGGGAAGACTATAGAGTAGAAATGGATAATGACCAAGTTAGTAGTACTCAAGAGATACTTAGGAACTGTACTTGAATGTTAGATAATCATACCTTGCTCGTCGTCCTTATGCCAATGTTCATTGGAAGTTTCGACGTCATCATCGGTATTGATTGGTTATCCTCTAACCATGTCGAAGTATTATGCTTTGAGAAAGTATTAAGTATACCCCTACCAAACGAAGAACCCTTAATCATCTACGGTGATAAACCCGATAGAATTATTAGGATCATCTCCTGCATGAACGCCATAAAATACTTGCAGAAAAAGTATTACGCCTTCTTAGCTCATATTTTCGATAGGAAAGACAATAAGAAGAAAAAGATCAAGGAAGTACCTCAGGCGTGCGATTACCCTGATGTATTCCCTGAAGATCTACCAGGTCTGCCGCTAGCTCGAAAAGTAGAGTTTCAGATCGATCTAATTCTAGGAGCTGCCCCAGTAGCAAAGTCTCCTTATAGCTTGGCACCATCGGAGATGCAAGAACTCTCCAGCCAACTACAAGAACTTCTTGACAATGGTTTTTATTAGACCAAGCTTCTCACCTTGGGGAGCACCCATTCTATTTGTCAAGAAGAAGGATGGATCTTTCCGGATGTGCATTGACTATAGTGAGCTAAATAAGTTGACCATTAAGAATAGATATCCACTACCCCAAATAGATGATATCTTCAATCAACTGCAAGGATCTAGTTATTTCTCTAAGATCGACCTGAAATTTGGATATCATCAACTTCGAGTCATGGAAGAGGACATTCCAAAGACTGCTTTCAGAATGCGATATGATCATTATAAGTTTTTGGTCATGCCCTTTGGATTGACTAACGCCCCAGCTGTTTTTATTGATCTCATGAATCGTGTGTGCAAGCCCTACTTGGAAAAAATCATGATTGTATTCATCGACGATATTCTGGTCTACTTACAAACCAAGGAAGAGCATGGGTAACAACTTCGAGTGCTCCTAGAGCTTTTAAGAAAAGAAAAGTTGTATGCAAAATTCTCTAAGTGCGAATTTTGGATAAGAGAAGTACACTTTCTTAGGCATGTGGTAAGCAGTAGAGGTATTCATGTCGACCCTTCCAAGATCGAAGCGGTAAAGAATTGGGAAGCACCCAAGAACCCAATAGAGGTTCGTCAATTTTTGGGACTGGATGGCTATTACCGGAGATTTGTAGAAAATTTCTTTCGCATAGCCAAAAACATCACAACATTAACCTAAAAAGAAATAAAGTTCGTTTGGGGAGACCAACATGAAATAACTTTCAAAAAGCTGAAGGAAATGTTATGTAGCGCACTGATACTATCCCTTCTAGAAGGTACTGATGAATTTGTAGTATATTGTGATGCTTCACATGAAGGGTTAGGATGTGTATTAATGAAAAAGGAAAAGGTCATAGCTTACACCTCAAAACAACTCAAGGTGCATGAGAACAAATACACCACCCACGACTTAGAGTTGGGAGTAGTAGTTTTTCCCTAAAGATTTGGCGTCATTACCTTTATGGAACAAAGTGTATAGTCTACACGGACCACAAGAGTCTGCAACACATCTTCGATCAGAAAGAGCTCAACATAAGACAAAGAAGATGGTTAGAGTTGCTAAATGACTATGATTGTGAGATTCGTTATCACCTAGGAAAGGCTAACGTTGTAGCTAACGCCTTGATCCGTAAAGAACGAGTTAAACCCCGTAAAGTTAAAGCACTTACGATGACTATTCAGTCTAACCTAATCTCGCAGGTTAGAAGTGCTCAACTCGAGGATTTACCGGAAGAAAACATTAAAGAAGAAGGACTCAGGGGAATGGAAAGACAACTCGAGATTAAGCATGATGGAACGGGATATTTCATGAACCGAGTATGGGTTCCGAAATTTGGAGACGTCAAAGAACTAGTTCTAGATGAGGCCCATAGGACTAGATATTCTATCCATCCTAGGGCATCCTAAAATGCCTTTATTGGTGCCCAAACATCAAGGTTTGGATTGTGACCTACATAAGTAAATGCCTAACATGTTCTAAGGTCAAAGCAGAACATAAACGACCCTCAAGATTGTTGCAATAACCAAAGATTTCTGAATGGAAGTGGAAGCAGATCAAAATGGAATTGGTTACCAAATTACCAAAGACTACCGCTGGTTATGACACTATTTGGGTAGTTGTCGATAGATTAACCAAGTCTGCTCACTTCATACGAATAAAAGAAACTGATACGATGGAGAAGCTGACCAAGACGTACCTTAGAGAGATTGTCAGATTGAACGGGGTACCCTCATCTATTATCTCTGACAAAGATAGTAGATTTACCTCTCGCTTTTGGAAGAGTTTGCAAAAGTCCCTTGGTACTCGCCTGGATATGAGTACAACATACCATCCTCAAACCGATGGCCAAAGTGAAAGGACCATCCAAACGCTGGAATACATGCTTAGAGCATGTGTGATAGATTTTAGAAGTGCATAGGATACTCACCTTCCTCTAGTTGCGTTCTTATACAATAATAGCTATCACACGAGCATTAAAACAACACCGTTTGAAGCGCTATACGACCAAAAATGTCGATCTCCTATTTGTTGGGCAGAAGTTGGCGATACCCAACTGGCCAAGAAATTCGCAGGGGATAGCCTACGAACATACCCATAGATTATCCACGAGACGATTGAAAAGATAGTGTAGATACGAGAGCGCATGAAGGCATCACGTGACCATCATTAGAGCTATGTTGATCTAAGGCATAAACCCCAAGAGTTCCAAGTTGGAGATAATGTGATGCTCAAAGTATCTTCTAGGAAAGGAGTTATAAGATTCGAAAAGCAGGGAAAACTAAATCCAAGGTACATAGGACCATTCGAAATTCTTGAAATGATAGGTCTAGTTGCCTATCGACTTAAGTTACCCCAAGATCTTAATAACGTGCATGACGTCTTCCATGTGTCTAATCTTAAAAAGTGCCTTTCCGATGATACGCTTGTCATTCCACTTGATGAAATTTAGATTAACCCTAAATTGAACTTCATCGAAGAGCCAATCGAAATCAAGGACATAGAGGTCAAATGACTCAAGCAGAGTCGGATTTCCATTGTCAAGGTATGGTGGAACTCTAAGCGAGGACTAGAGTACACATGAGAACGATAGGACCAAATGAAGGACAAGTACCCTCACTTGTTCGAAGGAAGCCTGACGATAAGATAAAATTTCAGGACGAAATTTCCTAAACAGGGGGAGAATGTGACAACCGAGAGGTTTCCGTCACTGATCACCATTAGGAATGAATAGGAAAAATAGATATAATAGCTTAGTATTGTAATATTTGATTTTGAGATAATAAAAATCAAAGGTACCGTTACATTTATTGATAAAAACGACTATTAGACTCAAAAATAAACCTCCAAAAAGTTGTACCGTTTTCTAAGCTGGTTAACATACTTGGAAAGTACTCGTTAACTTGATCCCAAGGATATAAGATTCATAAAAATCCAACTCAAAAGGAAAGAGTTATGGATCTTATAAAAATAGAAATCAACCACGTAATTAAAATTAATTACGTCAAAACAGTACTTAGAGATTGGTTGAGTTTTGACTAAAATTGCAAAAAGGAGATTTGCAGTACTCCTTAAGATAAAAACTTTAGGACAAAGAGTGTCGAAAACGGGATCCGTATAAGAGAGATATGATTTTTGTAAAATCATTTATTTTTACCCCCGTCAGAGACAAAAATGAAAGTCAAAACTAGCTAAAGCAACCTAAAGGAGAGTTGTAGTACCCATTGAGATCATCACATAGATATAAATAGGGCTTATATTGGAGCTTGCACGAAGAAGTTATGATTTTTACAAAATCTTTTCGTGCGCACGAGGTGCGTGCCTATTCTCATCACACACCTAACACCAGATTTAAGTAGATTGTGAGTGATATGGCAAATTAGGGAAGTGAGACGCGGTCTTCTTTGGTTGGAGCCAAGATGATCACACGCGACGTGCGCATATATTTTCCTGGGATTTTATTAACTTGATTTTATTAACACTACACCAACAGTCTCATGTGACTAGGGTGACGACCCCAATTTCACTATTTTAAGTGTTTTACCTGGGATTTTATTGACTTGGTATACTAAAAATGAAAAATTTTGTGGTAAAAATTGGGATTTTACAACATACGACTTTCAATTGCTTTCTTACAACTAAATAAAGCATCGGGAGGAAGGAGTACTATAAATTGGTTAGATTGATGTATTAATGTTGTTTCTTATTTTGCTATGTATCGATTCTATAACACTTTCTTTCTAGTTTCTTACTAGCTTAGTTTTTATACATTTGTTTGACGTAACCTTCCTGTAAAAAACAACTAGAAGTGAATCTACACCAAGCATATATATGTTATATTACACTAATTACTTATGACAAACTACTTCATTATATGAGCAATTCAACAAATCAGCTGAAGTGATCCATTTTTAGCATCAACAACATGAAGACTGTAGCAGTGATGTGTATATTATATAGTAGTTTAGATTTATAAAAATGTTTATTCCTAACCATGGACTGTTACACAACTAGGCAGGTATACCTAATCGTATAACAATATAGCTATGGTAAGACTAGATTGTCGAACACTAGTAGAATGAGTATGCTTTGATTCAAAATATTTACTATTAACCAAACTAAATAAAAAAATATTTAAAGAGGGACTTTTTCATTTTAATTTTAGATCACTTTAAACAGAAACTTAAGCAAGTAAATCACAAAGAAAGAGTCAAGGAACTAAGCAAACAAGAATAAATAACGATTTAGAGCAAGATAAAGAAAGTGCTTTTACTTAGACACAGTTTACCTGTAAATTATGGTTGATTTCTCTAAAAGTTCAATGGATTAAATTTCTTTGTTTACCGATTCCTAGGTTGATTAGTTTTCATGGTCCAGTTACTATTCCTATGATTTCATGGTCTTTTAATTGAGTGATCAAGTGAATTAATTGTCCTAAAAATCAGCTTTGAACGTATTATGAAAGACTTGATCTTTTATTTATCTCGAGGAAAATCAATTAATTACACATGAATGATAATCACATGCAAAATCACACATTAAAGTTAATTACATTACTAATTAACCCTAGAGTTTGGTCAAACACTAGTCATATAGTCTTAAGATTCATAAAAATAATATGATTCAAGTAAACATGGATAGAATGATCATCAAAACTATGTAAAAACACATAATCTAGAGGTTCATATACTCTAAGCTAAAGTAAAGGGTTATTAGCCATAATCTCAGATAGACCACAAACAAAAACAATAAAAACGTTGATAAACATAATAAGCAAAAGCAAACTTAATGATTCCATAACTATCAGTTCTTCCCAATCTCGCTCTACTGGTGATCTTTAGTCTTCAAATCATCTCTAAAGGCTCTCTAGTTGTCAAACTGCAACTATAACTTGTTGCATACTCATTAGGGTAAGAGATAACACATATATAGTTTTCATAACCGATGTAAAATGTGCTGCGTAAGTTAGAAGAATGTTTCGTGTAATCAAGATCTTTGTGTATCCCACAAGTAAGCCAACACAACAAGTGTGTATTGTATTCGTATTCTTTAGCTTCGATGCATTGCGTAATCAAGGTTCACATCTCACATACTCTAAATTACAAAAATTAATTTTTCTTCTTCGATTCTAGTCCAACAATCTAGATCCAACACAACATTTTGCTACTTTTCATCCAAAAGTGTCTTCTCAACTACAAAACAAAATTTCTACTTAATAAGTTTCATATATCTCGATTTAATACCAACATATAACTAAAAATATTAAGATATCGTAGAAAATATGTGTGTATAGACTGAAATATCAAGTAGAAATGGGACATTATTTGTAATCTTCCAGGCCTTCTATATGTAACAAGTTCAAAAAAATCAACAAAATCACCAACACCTTCTACATCACATGATGTAATAACAACATCAATAAGGGATAATCGATTGAACACCAAAACACTTCTAAACATAATGCTTGCTTAAATTTCATTTCGAATCACTCATAACAATAGTTATGCATCACCTCATATAGGGCCATCATCATTGAACTAGGGACCACATAGAACAATGTACATTGAAGAGTTAACGGGTACATACCATGTCCAAAACGGGTTAATGAATCAATATCATCAATAAAATGTATGATTATTTGGTATTTATAATCCTTCGGGTCTAGACTCCAATATACTTCGCCCAACCTCAATCTGTCAATTTCCTTGGGTTCCAAATTTGAACTTGAAATTTGCTTATTTTCCCCCTGAAATCCTTCCTTGTTTGGATGTGTAGCCACTATATTGAGTATCATTATTCTAAGATCCCAATTTAATCAAAATAAATGCTCCACTCCAAAGCAATCTTTACCATAAATCCACAACTTTGACTTAATATTTAGATTGAAGTAAAGTATACCATTGTTATAAACTACTCTTTGAGTCACACTTGAGTTAACTAGTGAAAATAGACTGTTAACTCAAAATAGAGAACCTGCAATATTTCATTTTCATGAGATCCATCATGCTTGGTAAATAGGCGGAAGGGAACCAAAGCAGATTAAGTCACACTTGTGTTAACAAGTGAGAAAAGAGTCAGACAATTTAAACAATATTTGGTTTTCATGAAATGAAAATCAACTCCCCTAGGCCCATTAAATAGGTAGAGGGGAACCCAATGAGGTTACGTCACATTTATGTTAACAAGGGAGAAAAGAGACAATCAATTCAAACAAGATTTGATTTTAATGAAATGAAAATCAACTCTCATTAGGCCTATATAATAGGTAGGTGGATCCCAAGAAGATTAGGTAACACTTTTGTTAACTTATGAAGATAATAAATTTAAACATAGAGCATGAAGACCATGCCATATTTGATTTTTGTTAAATGAAAATATGGAACAAAAGTGTGTTCCATTAATTCAAAAAGATTGTCAAGTATCCAACTTGATTGTTATGCGATCAATTGTTTCGAGCCATCAATTTAATAGTTACCACCCATGAATTTAATAAGATGGTATAAAGAAACCACCACCTCAAAAAACACAATGATCACTATAAAACATCTATGAGACACCTCTATTATAGAAACCCCCAAAACAAGTCCCTGATTTGAAGTCCTCATTCCACCTTGAAATTATTATTTAGTTTAAGCATTCAGACAGTGGCTTACAAACCCTGTTAACCCAATTCATAGTTGGCCCTTTGTGTATCATATGATTTACCTAAATAAAGCTTTGTGATTATATGTCATTATCAATCATGGTGTTAGATTCTGACTTCTTTGGGAATACCTTCCATATTTCCCATACACACACCATGATAACTGATTCAGTTACTTTCTTAATTTTTATTATATGAGATTTATTAGTGAACAATGATGAGACTGTGAATAAATGTTTAATGGAGTTTGGATTTTCAGGAAGAATCAACCATCACATGGAGATTTCCAACCAGATTTGGCTCAATATTATGCATTTAGTAAAATATGCTCTACTGATTCTTCACTTTGTTTGCTTAAAATGAATCGGTTATCATTTATTTTTATGCTAAGTTTCTTCATATTTGAAGTTGTTTTCAGTTAGTTTTGGATTGTTCTCCGAAATAAGACATTAAGTTTTCCATGGACTAATTTTTTCCATTCCACATCACATTTCTGGATGGGAGAATTATGTCATCGATAAAATGTCTTAGTGACTTAACCATAAATTCTTTCTTTGCTTCCAATGCCCACTCGTATTTCTCTCTTTTCCCATTAAGTTACAAACTTTTACATAGTTCAATTAATTTTTCTAATTCCTCGATGGTTCTCTTACTTAAAGGTCCTAAATTCCATTCCTAGAAGAATACCATTTCCCCTTCTCCCGTTCTCACCCTTTGATTCACAAAGTAGTTGTTGTTTGTTTCTAGCGCAAATAATCCTAGAAATCAGGATGCAAATGATGACCCTCCTAAGCAAGTATCCGTCCAGAACATTATAAACTTTCCGGCACCAATCTTCAAGTTCAATCATGCTCAGACTTAGAGAAGTAGGTCATGATCCACTTTTGAAATCGAATCATGCACACTGGAGCTTTGGTTTTTGAAGATGTTACCCCTAAAATTCCTTCGGGTCCATAGAGTGACTCATTTACATTTTCCAGGGTGATAACTGGTCATTAATAAATCTACACCACCATTTCCTATTAACACAAGATTCATTCCCTTTACACTTCCAACTCCAAGAGCCCTTTATCCTTCCTTTCTAACAACTAATTCCATGCCACCCATGATATCTTTCTCCTTTATCGCCCCTACTCAAAAGAAGTTACTTGTAAAACTTTCTAGTTCGTCCAATACATTAAAATAAGCTCTAAATAAAGAGAAATAGTACAAGAAATCTTCTTACTTCCATTTGAGTCTTTGGAGGCTCCCACTTCATAACTGCTTAAATATTTGTCAGGTCCACCTTGATCCCTTGTGATACAATTTGTCCAAGAAATTTGACTTCTCGTAACCAAAATTTGCACTTTGCAATTTTACGTACAACTTTTCCCACCTCAAAGACTTCCAATGCATCTCTTTCAGATGTCATTGTCCTTTTCACTTTTGGAATATATAACAATGTCATAAATAAAAATAATTATGGATTTGTCAAGGAAGGGCTTACAAACACGATTCATCAAGTCCATGAATATAGTCAGAGCATTAATAAGGACAAATGGAATCATCAAACACTCATAATGTATGTAACATGTTAGAAATGTCATCTTCTCTATATCTCTATCTTTCACATGTGCTTGGTGATGATCGGAGTGTAACAGTCGTGTTCCAGTATGGTTTATTTTTTATTCTCTAGGGCTAAAGATGGAGGTTCTGGGAAAAACTCTATGTCACGGCATGGAGCAAGGATGCCCACGACGTGGCATTGAATAAGTGGCACGCGTATTGTATTGAGCCACCACGACATGGCCAAGGAAAGCCACAACGTGGTAGCTGTTCTGGCCCAATCTCATCATTCTTTTAGGGATCCATTCGTATTTAAATCTCTCTAAACCCATTTTAGGGTTCATTATCAAAGTCCAAGCCCTCTTTCACCTCAGAAAAACCTAGCCTCCATCCCTTGTTTGATTCTTGAGATTTTTGAAGCTTTCTTAGCTTGGAGGAGAAGAGAAGAAGGTTATCAATTGTTGGATTTTTCAAGGAAGCAACACCATCAATATCTCTCATTATTTTTGGACCTTTGTAAGTATCAAAGGCTCAAACTTTATGGCTTTTTGTGGTTGGATCTTGAACATTGTCCCATGTTTCTCATGTTTGAGCAAGTTTGGAGGGAAGGAAGTCATAAAGTTGGCAACTTTATGACTCTCCTGAGTCCCAATAGCATTATATGTTATGGATATAGTCTTTGATTGAAGGTCTTATCATTTGCTTAAGTTTTGGCCTTTAGGGTTCATATTTTGACCTAAGATGGATCTTAGACATGTATTGGACATGCATGTATATAAAGCTTCCACCTTTATGATAGATCTGGTATTAGAAACCCTTCTAGAGTAATTGGGTTAAGGACCTTTTCGAATTAAGGGCTTAATGATTAAGACATCATGGATTTTGGCTTTATTTGGACATATGGTTTGAGATCTTGATATCTTTGGGTGTCTTAATGGATAAAGTTGGAAACTTTATGCATTTAGATAGTAGTATGGACCAAATATGAACTTTAGAGCCATTAGGATCGAGGGAGGCAGCTTCATCCATTAAGCTACTGAAGAATCAGTGCCCACAGCGTGGCACCAGGTTGCTACGACGTGGCGATAAGGAATAACGCGATGGACTATTGCTGAAGGGCCACGACGTGGTGATAGGTGGCCACGACGTGGCAGTTGACTAAAGTCAACGTTGGCCGTTGACTTTTGGCATGGGTTAACTTTTTGGTCAATCTCTATTTTTAGAAGGTAGACTTAGGGTTTGCCTTGTGTGGATTGGTAGAGAGAGAGAGAGAGAGAGAGAGAGAGAGCTGTTGGTTGTGATCAATGTGACGTTACGCGAGGTTTTTGTCAGCGTCGTGATTCAGGTGAGTCTCCTCACTATACTCGGGGGTCGAAGGCATCAATGTTGTCCCAATGGTTTATGTTATATAGGAAGACCAGGGGTAGCCCTTGACATTTATATGAAAGAGCTGGAGGTGGCTCCCGACAATTTGCATGCAAGACCAGGGTTCAGACCCTGACAGTTATATGTAGTATGCTAGTTGTCTTTGTGATACTTGCATGGAAGACCATGAGGTGGCTCTTGGAACTTGTCTATAAGACCCAGGGTTTTGGCCCCCATCCTGGCAAGTAAAGACCATGATACGACTCATGGAATAATGAAAAGACTATGCTCGGCACATAACAATCTCTATTGTACGTATGATATGTGGTATTTTGGGAACTCACTAAGCTTTGTGCTTACGGTTTCAGGTACTTCCGGTTCGAAAGGGAAGAGCCTGACGTGATTACACAACATCTCCCAGAGTTTTCTGCATTGGTAATTAATGATATTATTCCGATGTTTAAATAATATATTCACTTTGATCGGTTTTGGAACAAATTGTTTGTATGATTTACTGTGTTAAAAATGAAAATTTTACTATGAATTTTTGGGACATTACACGGAGCGTAAATCAAATTTTTTTAAAAAGAAATAAGTGCCTTGTATTTGATCAAATACGTCATCTATTCTCGGTAAAGGGTAATAGTTTTTAATGGTTATCTTGTTGAGCTCGTGATAATCTGTGCACATTCACATCAAACCATCTTTCTTTTTTAAAAAATAGTACATGTGCACCCCACGAAGAAGATCTATGCCTAATAAAGAATTTATAGAGAAGCTCTTGGACTTAAGACATCAAGTCATGCATTTCCATGGGAGCTAAATGGTATGGTGCGCGAGCAATTGGTGTCGCATCTGGAACAAGATCAATTTTGAACTCGACTTGCATTTTAGGTGGCATACTTGGCTATTCATCAGGAATACTTCAGGAAATGGTTTTTTCTTAATTGGCTTCTAGCCAATCCATTCATATAACCACATCGAATCCCTTGATTCCTATCGGTAAAATATTACCTTTGAACAATTTCCTGTTGATTTTAAGACTACAATTTTTGTACATGTGAAGGACGATAGCAAACTCTCCATTAGCAACTTCTATAACATACACATCTTCTAACAATTACAATGTCACACTTATCTTGCCACAAATTCATGAGATACTAAAGAGTAAGTAGAACCTGAATTAAATAATTTATGTGTAAGTAAGAAATTGATAATTAGAGTACTTGAAACGCCATTATGTGCCTCATTTGCCTCTTGCGTCGTGAGTTGAAATGCACACCCTTTCACCTTTCAGGGCCCCATCTTCTTATTCACCATGGATACTAAGGTCTCATTCCCATTTTTGGACAAGCAGAACTATAATGGCCCTTTTCATGGCATGAGTAACATTCAATATCTTGTATGTATTTCATTTTTTACTCCTTAGCTTTATGCCCGAATTGTGCACATTTGAAACACTACATATTATTCATATTACATTCCCCCTTATGTTCCTTCCCAAATTTATCACACCTTTTATTACTTCCTTTTCTCGAATAGAGTATCAACCCTTATTGTTAGAGCTTGTATTGTCATAAAAGTTCCTTTTCTCCCTAAACGTTTCTCTTCTTAGCACGCCTCTTTACCATATCTTCAACATTTCGAGCAGAGAATATCACTTTATCTAAATTAAGAGCACGTTTAACCTCAAGTTCATACTCTACTGGAAGGCCATTTGCCTACCTATTGGTTCTCAAATGCTCAATAACGTAAGTATCTCTATAAAAGGAACCATATCTTTGAATTTCCTACTGTACTCATCCACTGATATATTTTCCTCTTTCACACAACAGCAAAATCATCCAACAACTTCTCAACATCCTGGTTTAGGAAATTTATTGTATTTGAATGCTCAACAATTTCCTCCTAGTTCCACTTACGTCTTGTTTCCCAATGCTTCATAGAACTTGTTCCACTACAAAGATGCATCATCATTGAGTAACGTAGAAGAAAATACACCACATGTTTTTCCTTTCATTCACTTAGAGTATCCCCAATGATTAACCGCACAAAAACCTATTACTTTTGCCACATCATATTTCCACTCATTTTTATATAACAAAAACTTTTATTAAATATCATCTCCAATGGTTAACATTTTTATAAGTTTTTTTTCTTCTAAAACTAAGTAACTTATCGTTTATCCATGTTACATGTTTTATTTTGCCCCCTCATATAATTTACAATTTTACTAAAATATAACTTGGTCCGATATTTTTTTCGAAATCATATTTTTTTATATATGTAGTTATAAAAATACAAAACAATACAATATTATAAACCTAATATTTTATATTTTGATATTTTTTAATTTTGAAAGTTTTGACAATTACTTTTAAATAATATAATTTTTTTATAAAATATATTCATTTTTGTGTTAATTAAATAAATTGTATAACTAATAAAAAAACTATCATCTAAATATAACTAGGTACAAAGTAAAATATTACTAAATGCAAGGTTGTAGAACTCGTTACTCGTTACCTGTTCGACCGACTACCGAGTAGCGAGTACTCGGGAGTACTCGCGAGTACTTGGGGAGTACTCGGATTCTGTAATTCATGTAAAAATATTTTTAGGGACATTATGTATGTCAAAATCATAAGTTGATTGAAATATATAACAGAATTAGATACATGTGAATACGCAAAAACCGAAAAACACATAGTGGTCTCACTTTGTGAATAACCACTGAAAATTTAAGATATATATGCAGTAATAATCACATGTGTGTGTGTTAAATAATAAATTATTAAGTATATTATACATATTAATAATCGAGTTGACCGAGTTTTACAACATTGTTCAGTTCAGTAAGTGGCCGATCAGGGAGTACTCGGGATTCTATAACTCGCCTCGGTAAATGGCCGAGTAGCGAGTACTCGGAGGAGTAATCGGCCAACTCGGCGAGTTTTACAACATTGACTAAATGTATGGATGAAATTAGTAGCGGATCAAGAACAAAATGTTAGAGGTAGCACACATGATTTTAGGAGTAACACGCTAGAAAAAACAAACTATGCCGAAATTTTTCGCAAATTTTTTTCACTACGCTACATAATCTGAGGGGCATACATGTAGGTCCTCCAGTGGATGAAATATGAAAAAGGTTAGAAGAAAACTTAAAAGATTAGAGAAGAATAAGTGTTTGGAGTGACCTATTAAAAAAATTATTCTCCAATAATAGAATGTTTTTCAAAAACTTATTGGAATAGTAAAAAAGTTTTAGAAAAAATCACTATTGAGGTGGAAGGAGTGCCGTATCAGCTCCACATCAACTTTTCTTTTCCTCCCTCTTCTATATTTTTCAATCCATAATACATGGAAATCCTATATTTCCTAATTCATTCAACCACTCAATTAAAATCACACAAAACAACATATGGTACAAGTATTTATGCATGAAGAACAATTACCTAAGCATAAGAGAATAGAGAGAGAATCTAGAGAGAGAGAGAGAGTGAGACATATGGTACTATTCTTCCCTTGTGTGGTACCAGCTTTCGCCTAGGGTCGCTATCTTGGAGGTACCCTTGACACCTCCTTAATTTCCTTCAAATTGCACACCACTCTGTGCATCCTTAGAGATGTTCTTACTCAAGAATTTTTTCCATCTATCGAATCAAACACATTGTAATTTTTGGATGATAACTTTATTTATATTCTTAAGGCTTACAAGCCATGAATGATTTAAATGAACAACCCCTATTTTCTTTAGAGCTGGATTAACTATCATCATCACCATCATTGTGATATAGATTTCCGGTATTAGCATTATCAACTTTGGATCTATTTTCTGTGGGATTATTGGATGGTGGTGGAGTATTTCCTTCCAAACGGGCATCAATAATATGATTAACATATTATTTTACAAGTTCCCATGATCAAAGAATTGATGGTAACGATGGTGATACCTTGACTTAGATACTTGAGGTGTAATTTAATTTAAATTCGTTTTTACCGAAGAAAACCACATGATCAAAGAAACCACCAATTACAAATGAATCTCTTTTTTTAGGAGTTAAAAAGACTTTGTCTTTAAATTACCAAAAAATGAAGTATAATTTTAAAGAGAACCTAACAGTTTGTTGGGCTACAATAACATTAGTTATTCTTTTATATAGATTTTGGCTTAAGTCAATATATTTTTGTTTGATATTCTAAGATTTATATGTAGAATATTTTATCAGTAAAGTAAAACTGAAAATTAGACAATTGTTTTAACAAAATTATTAATAAATTTTATAATATTTTCAAATGATATCAAATAGGAGGTGATTCTCCACTTAGAGCATTCACAATGCAAGTAGTATAAGAGTTGAATATAATGACTAAGATTGAATATAAGTCGAATAGAGTGTGGATGAGGGCATAAAGTAGAATTGAATTATCATTGAATGATTGAATAAAATGATGATTAAGATTGAATATGTGTTTAATGAATAAATTATAAGTGTTTTTGTATAAATGTTTAATGGATGATGTCGCAATTCATTGAACTCTATAGAATTCAATGGATTGTTGATCCCCTTAAATTTGAAGAAACACGTCACATATCAAATACTTTTTTGAGTAGCATATTCTATGTTTCTAATATTATTTGACGGCTCCTCATTATTTTTCCCTAATTTACTACTACAATTAATGAAACCAAATATCAAATTTCATATAACTGTTTAAGTAATGATTAATTGAGTCTTCGCGATGAGATTAGTGGTTAATTATGAGTGAAATTCCACACACATGAGGCCCGAGATTCAACCCTGACACAACCATAGTATTTTTAGTATTCCACAATTAACCTTCCGTGTGGACTTTAAAGAGTTTGACATTGGTTGCTCAATACGGTCTATTTTTTTAACGATCCTTAATTAGATCACATAAGCCTTTTTTAAAAAACTCATAAACTGTAATTAAGGTTCTTACAAATACAATGCAAACCGTTACTAGGTAATGGACAAATAAATAAACTTAGATGTGTATCTTAGATAACGTAAAATGTAATATATACTTGCTCGCTAGCTATATGCCTAGACAAGAGAAACCCTAATTAAAATGCAACATATATTAACTTAAATTTGGTCGACACTGATTGCTGGACTTGGCAGTGGATGTATTGTTCCTGTTTCAGACGGCTTTCTATCTTTCTCCTCATCAAAGCTTTGTATTATTGAGGTCATCTTCCGGTAGAATGATTCTTGTGAAATTAGTATTTCCTTCTTTTCATACAAGAACTTAAACACAGAGACGACAAGCGCATAAGTTGATGACAAACCCGAGATCCAAAAAAGACCCTTGAAACTAGCGACTGTTAGCTTATCAAAGGTTTGAACATCCGCATTTTGGTCGGGGCAATGAGCTGCATCTCCAAACCATTTGTTTGATATGGCACTCATTTGTCCTTCTATCACTTTCAAGATTCCTCTTGAGAAGTCATCTACCAGCCACGATTCTTTTGGAAATGCCTGTTCATAACAACTCACTGCATATATCAACTTAATTACCTATAAAAAGATTTGTGTATAATGTAAGTTAAGTTAATCACTACTTACAAAGCCAAAGCCTGCAGACTTGTAGGTCGGACCCACCATTAGATACTTGTTACAGTTCTTCGCCATCAACATCTTGAGATAAGGGACATCATCAACGATCGCAGCAACCCCATTGTTTTTACTTCCATTTGAAAGGGCATCCGCATACTCTTGAAAGCTTGAGTAATTCTTCAACTTGCTACTAGGAAAACCCATGCTCTTTAACATATCTCTAACATAGGAACCATCTTGGTATCCTACGTTCTCTCCTCTTGCTATGAGTTCATATATATTCGTAACAGTTGGTTGGAGCTTTTGCACGGTTAACATGGACGCGAAGCTTGCTGTGTAGCTGGAGGTCAGCACCAGAACCACAAATAACCACACCATCACTACAAATCTAGATAAGTTGCATACCATCTTCTCCTCTGCAAGATTTATGTATTCCCATGTTAATTTGTTTTCTTATTAATGCATCTATGACACAACAGACATGTTTTGGAAATATAACTTAAGTGTGTGTTGGGTAATTTTTGATGATTAAATTTGGTTATGGGTGTGGGTCTTTAAGTTGTTTTATTTACCATTTAAATAAAGGATAGTTGACTAAGTTTAGAGTAGCTTAAAGTTGGTATACTTGCTCAATATAATATATGTGTCCTATTATCTATGAGTATAAAGGATATTTGAATAAGTTTAGAGTAGCTTAAAGTTGGTATACTAGGTAAATATAATATGTGTCCTATTATCTAGGAGTGGTGGCTATTTATAACCTTTTGTTTTTATGAATGTGTGTGCAGTTTTTGAGTCACGGTTACTTATTCCTTTCTCTATATATTTATCACATATTAAAGAGAGGGTGTTTTCTTTAGTTTGTGAGGGAGCGTTGAGGGCCTTATTTCCAACAGTGTGTGATTGAATAGAAACTTACTCTGTGCGAAAAAAAGAGTGGAGAACGAAAACCAGAAGACTAGCCCAATTTGTTGATGAGGGGGACCACGAAATTCTTTATTTACACGGTGCTCTATGACCCAAACAACAACTCCAGTGTACATGAAAAGTGCTCCGATTGTTATCCACAGCTTCGTTTCTAGAGGCCTCATGAAAATCCAAATGTTTTTACCATCATCAACCTTAGCTGGAACGAGCATCGATACCCCAGACTCTGAGTATGCGAGAGTGAAATCAACAGTCCGTGATCTGTTCCACTTGATGGTGACGTCTGCAACCACCATATCGAAATTCTGTGCAATTTTAAACAAGAAAGAAGAAATTGTAAGTACTAAAAACTTATGTTGGTATACATACATGCGATGCACAATCATCTACTTACACCAAGGACAATTTGATGAAGAAGATCATTGTAGTCAGGAGCATCGTATGGAGTGAGGTTGTAGTGTACAGTGTATGGCAATGCATCTATGACAGCTTTGAAGACATCTATGACAAATCCACTCGCTTTAACCTCCTGGGTGTTAGGATCGATTTCGGCTTCAATAAACTCAACGAACCCACCGTTTGCTGGAACTCCCACTCTTAAAAAGATGTCGCCACCTGTTGGGATTCCCAATACGCCTTTAGGGAATTCTGAAGTATCTCCAGGCCATATGATGGCTCCTAAGTTATCTTTGTTAGTCGTATAATCTGTACTTCCATTGTTGATTATTCGATTTGATATTCCATTTCTTGAACTCCAAAATCCAATTTGTTTCTCCCCCTTATTCCCGATCACATTCACTATATGGTATGCCGGTATTTGTAGTTGTCCATTGACCACCTGGAAATCGCCACTCACCCCTCTATGCCTCATATCTCTGATCATTGAAAGGAACTTCGGTCCCATTTCTGAGGTTCCAATGGCATCCAAGTCTGTCGAGGCATTCCTTGGTCGCTTGAAGGTAGTGCTTAATTCGGTGTCAACTCTCTTTAACGCTGTAGCAAGTCCAATAATAGAGTCATAAGTCCATATCCCAAACATATCAAGCTCAACTCTATGATCAGTGTCAGGGTATTCTTTATGGAACCTCCTCTTCCATCTTCTCTCAAAGTTGGTTAGCTGGTTGGTTTGTGGTATATAGGGCTTCACACCTAGTACACCCTGCATAGAATGTAAAGCAAGGGGTTCCACATGATGCAAGAAACAAGTGAGAACATCAGTGATTATCCATGCATATCCTTGAGCCATCATTCCAGCTTCGTCTGCTTTCTTAAAGAAACGTGAAGCGAGATCCGGTAACATGTGTACCACAAAAACCCTAGTTTGCATGGTCTTTAATTTGTAAAGTTGTAGCAGAATCTCATCATCCGATGAGGATGGAGACAAAAGGGTGCGGAACATAACCTCAGTGCCAATGTTTACCATGGCATCTGATAAATAGGGAATGGGTTCTCTTCCAAAATCAGTATCTTCGTAGACAAACACCACTTTCTTCCAGTCGAAGGATTTGACTACAGCTGCAATGGGTTGTGCTTGTGTTGAGGAAGCTTGTGCTATGCGGATGAAGTAGGGGTTTCGGATTGGAGAGATATCAGGGTTGGTTACTGGAGATATGATGGGAACCTTCGATCTTTGTGCAATATCAAGTACAAACTGTGCCTGTGACGATTGTTGGGGTCCAACAATTGCTGTAACTTGAGTATTTTTCAGAAGGTCTATGGCTGTATATGAGACATAAAACACATGATCAGCATGAAAATCATTTACCATATTTGGCATAAACATACTAATACTAGTGGTTACGAACCAGCTGAGGCAGCATCTATGTTATCGTTTTTGGAATCCCAAAAGTGAGGGACAATAATGGTGGAGTTGTTAGTGTCTCCATGAGAATCTTCAATGGCCATCAACATGCTGATTCGGATGCTCTTTCCGAGGCTGGAATTCATATCAAGAATCGCCCCTACTCCTATTTCTTGCCTCCCTTGTTTTTCACCATTCACTATCAACATCATCGTCAAAGCTAACACTAACACAACATGATTCGCTACAGAAATTTTCATCTTTCACCTTTCTGCACACCTAGCTTTTTTAGGAAGACTGGCTGGGGGTGTATTTGATGATTAACTGATCTGGACAAAGACGACTATATATGTGATTCTTGTTCATATATATATATATATATATATATATATATATATATATATATATATATATATATATATATATAGAGAGAGAGAGAGAGAGAGAGAGAGAGAGAGAGAGAGAGAGAGAGAGAGAGAGAGAGAGAGAGAGAGAGAGAGAGAGAGAGAGAGAGAGTCTCCTCATTAAGATTTGACTTGACTAAAAGTCCATGCAACTCCCGGCATACGTAATGTAGTTTGTTTGACTCAGTCCCTTTTTCTAGACAGAGTGAAGATCTATAGTTTATATTGATGTTTCTGATTACGAGTTGAGTTGAGTACGTGAGTTGAGTTCTATGAATAAAAGACCATAAAGAACAAAATCAGACCTAATGATTTTGGACGGCCGGCTCTTTTTTGGTATTAACTACTAAATTCATAAAGCTTACTAAATTGATAATCTTTTTAACACATACCTCTAACACCCACAGAAAATATGATAATACCTACGCCACAATCCCTAGGTATTCCGTAGGTATAACACTAGAAAATATGATAATATCTACGACACAATCCCTAAGTATTCTGTAGGTATAGGGCGATACCTAGGGAATTGTGACGGAAAAATGACCGTAACGTAAACGCTCGTGGGTAAATATTTACTATGGAATAATTACGGAATACGGACGGGATTATCCGTCGGTAAATTACCGACGGAATACCTACAGAAATAAATAAATACAGATTACTGACGGGGCCCACTTTGACTACATTGACTTTATCACCTACAGATTTCCGATGATCCACATTACTGACGGACATTCCGTCAGAAATCCATCACTAAATTAGTAAAAAAATAAAAATAAAAATCCAGTTTTTTCTGCTTAAAATGCAGAATAACCCTAATACATTAGATTTATAAGAAATTTTTTATTCAACCACAAAACTAATAAACATTACAATACTCATTGTTGGTTATAACATTATATTGTGCATTTACTCAATTTATTTCATAAAAGTAACTTAAATACAAACCAATACAATTCATACAAATACAATACATTTGAATGTATTTTCCTATTTTATACAAGATATAACTTGTATTTAATTTACATAAAAAATCATAAAAATGGATGTCCACTTACATGAGCAAATCTATATTGAAGTATAACTTTTTATAGCTCTTAAACCCTTGGATGAAGACCAGATTCAATACATGAGCTAATTACCAAATAAAGAAAATGAAAAAAAACAAAAAAATTGTAGAGAATAGCAATATATCTTACTCTTGGTGCCAATTTGGATAATATACTTTAATTTTTACTCATTAGAGCTACATACTTATGTATTTGACCAATAATTGCAATGTTTTCGGTAATATTTTTTATAGAATCCTAACTACATTTCTATTAAAGATAGAAGTCACTAGTCAAGTTATTTTCAACCCTTTATAGCATCATACTTTAATTTCTTCATATTACATTGCAACAGATTTGGCATGCATTGAATTATAAAGACATCAAGATTACATGTACACATTTTGAAAACAAATCGGTTTAAAAAATAAAATCATAAAAAGAGTACCTGAATGGAAACCAAAAGTAGGATGCTATACTAAAAAATCATAAAAACTATAAGGTTAATTCATGCATCTAACCCTAAAAAAAACTTTCCAAGTTTCAAGAAAACTATGTTGCTATATTTAGAATTTCTTACTCAAGAAAGGTACCCAAGTTGTAGCACTTATGGTTTTATGCTTTGTGTTTTTAAGGTCGAACCTCATATTCTGATGAGTTAAATACACGCTGGCCACCAGCTCCAACGCCAACGCCAGCACCAACGCCATCGTTAGCTTATGAACATCACTAGCGTCAACATATGATCACTAGTAGTAGTATATTTACTTTGTATTATGTAATTATAGTAACAGTAGTTGTCCGTTAACTGTTCCTTAATCATAGTGATTAGGATTAGTCTGTTTACTTAGATTAGAATCAATCCCTTAAATATCGAGATTGATTGTTACTAGTTTTACTATATATTTATTTAATCGGGTTGTGCTAATTGCAACCCTAATCGCTGCTTTATGCTGATTCTCTTTGTGAGGATCACTTCTCAGTGAAAACATCTTTGTGAAACTTTGTTCTTATTTCTTTCTTGTTTGTAATCGATCAAGCGAACCTTCAAGTGGTATCATAGCGGGTTTTCTGATACATTCAAGATATCGTGTCTTCCTCATCTCAATACCATCCCAAATCCTTAGTAGCAAATAAAATTCCATTTTTCAATGAATTAATTTTGCCATGTGGAAGACAAAAGCTTTGGTTGTTCTTGAAACTATGGACTATAACATGCTCCACATCGTCAATAATGGTCCACATATTCCCATGTATCAAGTTATGGTCGATAATGCACCCACTGGTGGATTAAATCTGAAACCGAAGCCAAGCTATGATTAAGAAGACAAAAGACCCATGGGTCTAGATGTGAAAGCAATCACATTTATCACCTGGATTGGAATTGTGAATATGCACACAAAATGATGGAGATGCTGACAGTTGCTTATGAAGGCACTATAGAAGTTCAAGCAATTCAAATCAACAACTTGAATCAGATATATGAGCACTTCTTTGCTCAACAAGGTGAGACTCCAATTCAAACCTTTAACAGGTTTAACTGTTTGGTTAATGATATGCACAGATTAGACACCACTAATGTAACACCTAGTTTTAGTGATGTTCTAATTTCGAGATGTCGGGCAAGAATTTGATCAAGTGATGGCGTTGGACTTCAAAGGAATACGGTTTAGGACCTTTTCGAATATTGGCAATGTTGGATTAAGTGATTAAGGCCATCGATTTGTGCCATGAAGCAAAGGATAAAATTTGGAAGGTGATATCTCAGGCTTCTTGCATGAATTAAGGATTTTAGTTCGATATGTTTTTAGTCAAAAGTAACTAGATAAGATTTTGGGGCTCGTTAATACCTTTCCGTGTGTATAAAGAACGCTGAAAACAAAGTTGAAACGAGGAAGTTATGGTTGTTTGAAGTTGAATTGGAAGATAAGGGTTTTGCACAATGTAGGGCGTAGGTAAGCTACGCAAGGTATAGACGCTGGAGGAGGAGCACATTCTTAAGGAGCTATGGATGGCGTAAATTAAGCTACACATGGCATAGCTGCTGCCGACTAAAACCCTAATCCTAAGGCTTTGGGCCCTATTTAAGGGCTCTAACTTCTTGGAACCCTTCCCATTGTCAACCTCCATCACCTCATATCAATCTTTTGAAACCCTAGCCACCAATTGTGAGTTTTGGATGCATTAGTGTGATTTTTGTGTGCATTCTTGAAGACGGATTCCATTGGAATAACAAGTGTGATCTCTAAGCTTTGTAGATGCAGACTTTGCACTTCATCACCTATCTCTATAAGGTGTAAAGTTTTCATCTTGATGTTCCTTTTGTTAGATCTAATTAGTTCATGAGTTTTGTTCTTTTTGTCCCATAATCTTGGTCCTTGTGAGTATAGGTTACTCCATACAATTTGAATGCCCCCTTCTAATGCTTTTCAGGCTATATAGTCATAAAAATGAGAGCTTGGACACTCTCATGCATCCATGCATGAGTTCTTGAGCAATAGATAACTTTATGGACCTAGGTTTTGGTTTTTTTCTCTTTGTGACCATGGAAATGGATAAAGTCAGAGACTTTATCCATTAAGATGTTCATCTAGATCAGATCATGGATTTTGGGGGTTTGGATTGCTGTATTAAGAGCTTGATAGAAGTTTTTGGGATCAGGGGCACTACACATGGCGTAATCTAGGTACACATGGTGTAGCTCTACGCAGGGGTTATATTAGTTACACAGCGTGTAAGTCATGTGAGGCTTGACCATTGACTTTTTTTTCCGGTTTGACTTTTGGACTTAGTATTGGAAGGGCAAAATGGTCTTTTTCCCAAAGGAGGTTTAATTGTGAGCCTAGAGTTTTTGTTGGCCAGTCATTTCCTTGATTGTTAATTTTGGTTTATTGTGGATATGTTTAATAAGGGGAGGCTTGATATCGTCGGCTCGAGTGGGTGGTTTATCTTGTCTTCAGGATTGAGGTGAGTTTTCCTCACTGTACTCGTGGGTCGAAGGCACCAATACCGGCCTACTAGATTGTGTTATGTACCCTTTTGAATAGGATGTTGTTATGTTGTAATGATCTGTTAGATTGGGAGATCTGTATGATTACTTGTATTTGCTGGTTATTATTATCTGTTGCATATGTCGACATATTATGGTTAGGTTGAGGCGGTCATGCTTTGGGCTGAAGTTCAAGATACTCGGGCGGTCCAGTTGATACTGTAGGCCCAAGGGAGCGGTACGGTTTATGATGTAGGCTTGGGAGCGGTCCAACTTATTGTTGAAGGCTCAGGTGGCGGTCTAGCCTTGTGTTGTGGGCCTTGTGTGCATGCATTATATTTGTGTTATGTGTGAGGTATTTTGGGGAAACTCACTAAGATTTAGCTTACAGTTATTGATTTCATGGTTTCAGGTACATCATATGATCGGGGCAAGGCGAAGGCGTGAGTGTACACATCCTCCTGCTGATATATGTTTTGAGAGATTTTTGATACTCTGATTTTATCGATTTGTCTTCAAAACAATGGTTTATTATATTATGGTATGTATAAATTTTTTTTAAAAATGTAATTTTTTTATCATGATGTTTGGGATGCTACAAGTTGGTATTAGAGCCCTGGTTTGAGAGAATTAGATGAACACTTGTGTGATTCCAGACTCAAACTATGGATCTGCAAAAATACTTTTCAAAAATTAACTCTAAAATAATCGACGAAGAGGATGTGGTGTGTACAATCAACCGAAGTCAAGGAAAGTTATTCCCTAAGATACCCACATTTGTTTATGTGTATTAGTGATATGTTAGAAATGCATGCCAGAATGCATATTAGGAGATATGCCTATTAGGGAAGATGTCTTTTGATGCCTTGTTACCTGTAGAGTTCCACTGATCGAATGTTGCTTGCTTGTGCTTTGTAGGACTTATATTGATGTGAGTTAACTATTAAATGAATACGCTAAGTTACATGCTGCAAGGGTTAAATAATCTTAGAGTGATTGATTTGGCCCTATTGCATAACTCTCATTTGAGTCTAACCTTTGTAGGGTTGAGTCTTTTAGTCAAAGGATTATTTAAGCTTTGTTGCATGTAACTGTATTCATGAAGTAGTTAGCTGTCATTCATAGGGGTCTTTCATCAACTGATAACAGGGTGACGTGGGGATCCTAGGATAGCCTAGGAAGTGCTTTAGTGTGGGTGGTACGCTGTTTAGCGGGTTTCTATATAGTTGGTAAAGTGTGATGGATTAATGATGACACGTTGGTTATGAGATAACAATTTGGTATTGTTTAATAGGATGTCGGTGCCTGAACGGGGAGTAGAGTCCTTCGAGATTGATGTGGACAATGTAGGACTATGCTATTGGATTACCGCTGTGGTTTCATATATTTTACTGGAGGAGTTGCCTTGTATCATTGGACGAATCACTGACAGACTGATTGTCAAGTTCGAGGAGCGGACTGCAACCATTCAGACTGTGGAAGAGACTATTGAGGCACTTAGGGGAAGATATGTTGATGTGGGGGCGCATCAAGGGAAGAGAAAGCGGGCACACGATTCAATATTTCCAGTGATGAGAGAATAGTTCGATGTTACTAACCTAGTTATTGGAGGCTAGAGGGACCACTTTAAGGATTGCGAGACCCATGAGCCTATACACTGCAAGTTCAAATGTGCCAGGTGTGCATAGAAGGGCCATGTTCGCAAATAGTGCACCCTGGAGGTAGAATTATGTCATCGTTGTCATCGGCCTGGTCACATTAGGGAAAATTGCCCGCGTTTGACGAGCGGGGTGGATCAGACTCCATCATTCATGGTTTTCCAGGAAGCGGAGTCAGGACCTCAAGACCTCGCGGGTATGTATTGTATCTGAATCCTTTATGCTATTATTATTTATGCTTATGACCATGTGATTGTGTGTGAGACGTTATGTTCGGTTTTCTTAAGTTTCCGCCTAGGAATTTGAGTTTCGTTATGATGGCTTGGTTATTATTATTCAAAGAATTGTCATATTCCATTCTGCATACCGAGAACCATGTTTAGAAGGTATTTGGATTATCCGGTTTCAGGATTCGACGTGGGAGATGTCGGCCAATGAGGAAGTAAACCCTAAGTGGATGAAGATTGAGTGTTCTGCTCGAAGGATTAGCAGCCAGACTGATTTTGATGGTTCCAACACAATGGATTGGAGGAGGTTGCAGTGTAAGTTCATTGGATTTATGGTATTCGAGATCATTGAGATCTTTTATGGTGGTGAGGATTAAAGGATTGGTCAATTGTGGGTGCAGGGTGGGTTGTTGTCGGGTTATACTTTCTGGGTTCTGCACGTGGTCCTTGAGTTGGAGGCCTTTAGACAAGATCTTGTTGTAACCGGTTGTCCCTTCTGGGACAATGAAATAGAATTAAGAGGGGGCATGTATCGGTCATTTTGAATGTCAGTTGAAGGGTTATTTAGCCCGTTGAACCGATCGCTAGTAAGGGTAGAGCTATTGTTGATTATCAACCTACTCCAAGATGTGGTGGATGCACTTTCTCATGGGTTTTGTTCGGTGGTTGAGGATGTTTGAGAACTGTTGAGTTCTATCATATGGCGGTATTGTGGGTGAATCGATCTTTTGTCAAGTATGGAGCAATGGATATTTTGACCCCTGGTTAGGGAGTCGGAGCAACGTTGACTAGTTTTCTGGAAGGGCCTCAGATCTATGTAGAATCCAATTTCGGCGGGTCGCGCCAGTAAGGGTGGGAAAGGAGTCAACACGATCATGATTCTGATTCCATTCGGATTAATTAGGGAGTTTTCCTTCAAACGGAGGTGGATTCAATAAGTTGAGCAACTGTAGGATCTATTTGATTATTTAAGATTGGGATATTACTTTGAGAAGGTTTTACGGTTGGGATGTTTATTGATAATGGATTGTGATCACGAGATGAGAATCTTAGGGTTTTGTTACTATGGATTATAGGCATATAGTGGAATTCTTGAATTCGTTAGGGAGTGGCTGATTCCAAGTGGGGGAGAACCGCTTGGGAGTAATGAAAATATTTTCAAGTAAGGATCAACTTGGAGCTTCGTAACTAAGGACAAGGGGATAACTGGCATCTGGTTATAGTATGAGCCTAGGCTTACACAAGGAATAGTGTTCATTATTCAGTTGTAATCAGGAAATCAAAGGTTAAGGATTTAGGTTATCTCATTCAGGGATGTGAAACAGAGGCAGGGGCACATTTTGGATTCATGTCTAGGTTCAGGTTGAGGGTTGTGTTAGGAACTCTTTGATTGTTCTCGTTTGATGAAGGCTTTGGGGTTCGAAGCACGACCCGAACGCCTGATAGGGTTCCGCAAGATGGGGGTTCGACTCATATTGATCTATAGATAGGTATTCTTGTGGGTAGTTGGCAAGACCATGGGTTGGGCCCATGAGAGTTGTGGAGGTGAAGCAAGAGTGCGGGGTGGCCGTAGCATTCACTAGGTTTATAGACGGTTGTTGAAGTGTGGTAAGTCTACGACTTGGCTCGTAACATGCTATAGGACGAGTTAAGCTGTTCCACGTATGGTTAGGAGACTATAGAAGGGATACGTATTATGGTATGGTATGAATCATGTTGTTTGGTATTTGCTAAGTGGGATGTGGACTTGGTTTTTGCAGGTCGGTGGGATGATGGCCGTGTGCCTATAGGCCCACCGAGTACTGGTTAGGAGTTGTCATGTCTATGATTGAGTAAGGGCAAGAACGGTGAGAAACCGTTAGCTTCTCATTCAAATGGTTGGATGGTGTTACAACGTGTCGTGGACCCTCACGAATTTCACTTATGTATTGGGCCGGTAGTTATGTCGTGGAGATCCACATTGTGTAATTCGTTTGGTTTTCGGTATAATTGGGTATTTTGAGCATTATGGAAATACTGTTAATGGCTCAGTAGCTGACGGGTATGGGTCGTGATTTGCTAGGATTTTGACTGGTTAGATAAGTCATGGTTGTTATCAGCAGTTCCTCATGGTCTTCCTTAGTGGATCTTCAATATTTTTTGCATGATCGGTTTCGAGTGAGTTGATTTGCTAGTGGCAGAGTTCGTTGTAGGAATCCTTGATGAATTGTTAGTTTAATTGTACCTCTGAGCGCATGGAAGTATGTATACTGCCCAAGATTTTCTTCCGGATTGACCACTGATACGCTCGTGGGAGCGGTGGGATGGTGATGACTTAGTAGAAAGTCAAGTGTATATCTGAGACCTTTTATACAGTTTCAAATGGATGATCATCAAGCATTATATTTGTCCCTAAAAATTTTAGGGTGATGGATTCCCGATTCAGTGAAGTATAAGCCAGTCCAGTCGTAGTCTTGAGATTTTCTTGGCTTGAGTAGATCACTTGGAGTGAGGTCGTACAGTTGAAGGAGAGGGAGGTGGTTGTTGCAGTTGAATGTTTTCAAGTGTTTGAATTGTTTCTGAAATCAGTTGGGTTTTGCATAGTCTTTCGAGTTTAAAATATGAATGTGTTCATGTTATGTAACATTCGAGATTTAGTGGTATGTTCCTTTTTAATTCTTTATGTGAATTCTTTACAATTTGGTCCCTAGCCGAGTACGCTGGGCATACTCTATGAGTACGTTGGACGTACTAGCTCTTCTGATGGTCACGGAGGCGCCCACGTACACTGGGCGTACGAGGGAGTACGCAGGACGTATGCTAAGCAGGGATAAACCCTAATTTTTAGGGTTTGTGCCCTATTTAAGCAAATTATGTTACCTTGGTGGTATCTTTTGGTCAGCCTCTACTCCCCTAAACCCTAAGAATGAAACCCTAAGTGCCTTTTGTGATTTTTCAGCTTGGAAGTGAGTTTTGGTTTTGTTTTTGGTGAGTTGAAGGAAGAAGAACACTTGGAGGTTGATTTGGAGTGGCTTGAGATTGTAGATCCAGAATCATCATCATCTTTGCAAGCTATTTGAGGTATATCTCTACTTGATGATTCCTTATGCTAGATCCAATTTAGGGCTTCATTTGTGCATTTTTGGGTCCTTAAGCCATATTTGTGAGTATGGTCTACTCCAAAAGCCATAAATGTTAGATATTAGCACCTCTGAGTTCCCTTGACCATAAAAATGCAATTTTTATGAGTTATATTAGCACATGCATGTGTTAGGATCCTTAATATGGATCTTTTTGAGTTTTGGGTCCCTTTTAAGTCATGCATGGGAGTAAAGTTGCCAACTTTACGTGTTAAGTCACCATTTGGGATCAGATATGAGAGTTTGGCTTAGTGACTTAACTGATTAAGTGCTTAATGGTGAAGTTTGGTCAACTGCGTCGTACGCTGGGTGTACCCAGCTAGTACACTGCGTGTACTGGACACCGAGGTAGAACGCGGGGCGTATGACTAAGTACACCGGGCGTACTCAGTAGCCTTGACTTTCGATTGACTTTCTCGGTTTGGGCCATATTTTGGACTTTTAGGGTTTGGGCTTTTTTGGGCCATTAGACTTCTGACTTTGGGCCATTGCTAGGCTATGGGCCTTCTTCGATTTAGGCCCATGATGGGTATTGGGCCCATTTAGGAAGTTAGGCCATATTGGGCTTTGGGATGCCATTTAGGAATTTAGGCTTTTTGAGCAAATGGGTTGGGCCTTGGTTTTTGGGCCAAGTAAGAAAAGGGTAAAATGGTCTTTTACCCTGGATGCTGGGCAAGTAATCTGGATTCTTGATTATGGGTTGAGACCCAATTATTAATTGGATCTTATTTGATGGTGTTAGTGCGAGGATTTTCTGGATCAGCAAACCGAGATTTTAACTGAGAGATTCAGCAGCTTGAGGTGAGTTTCCTCACTATACTTGGTGGGTCGAAGGCACCAATGCCGACTCATGGTTTATTATGATTAGGATGCTAGTTTTCTGTGTGACTCTTTCATGTATGATATCTGATATGTATACCGGGCGGGGACCAATGCCAGGCGGGGCCTGATGAGTATATTGTATGTTATTTATCTTTGTAATTTTTGCATGTGTTTTATGTTTATATGTATATCGGGCGGGCCCACTGCTTACTGATAGATCTGTTTCGAACGGGGCTCGATGTCGGGCGGGGCCCATTATATGTTTGATATGTATGGTATGTGGTATTTTGGGGAACTCACTAAGCTTCGTGCTTACGATTTTCAGTTTATGTTTCAGGTACTTCCGGATCGAAAGGGAAGAGCTCGGGGTGATCGCATCGTACATACCATGATTGTTCCACATTTTCCTTTACTCCGATGTATTTGGATGTTTTGATCATACTTGGATTTTATTATGGTTTATGGATATGTTTTGAAGGATGGTTTTTATTATAATTAAAAATGAAATTTTTGGCCTTCATTTTTGGACGTTACAAGTTGGTATCAGAGCTTTGGTTTGAGGGATTCAGGCATACTCTCGGGTATGTCTGAACTCAACCTGAGGATTTGGTAAAATTTTCACAAAAGGAAACATTTTACACAAAGAGTTTTCTAATAAAATAAAGGGGGTGTGGTGCATGCAATCGTCTGAGCTCAAGTAAGTTGTCCAAAAATACCCATACATGTTTATGTTATGCTTTGAATTGTGAATCTGTGAATCGCATGCTAGATTAGGGATAAGGATCTAGGAGAGATGACTTTGTATGCCTACTTTATGAGCTTGTAGACTTGCATGCTCGTACTGATCAATCAGTGATAGGATGACCTGTTTAGGTTATGCTTGGTTCCGATTACTCAATGCTCGAATGTTGCTTTGTTTGTGCTTTTAGGAGTTCCTATTAACTTTAGCTAACTAGTAAGCGAATATGCTAAGTTACATATTATTGAAACTAAATAATTTTAGAATGTTAGGTTTTAACTCTATTGCGCAGCTCTTATTTGAGTCCAACCGTTGTAGTGTGAGACCTTTCATTCGAAGAATTATCTGGTGTCAGTGATACGTAATTGTATTCATGAGCTAGTTAAAGGGTGTTAGGGGGAGTTCCTTCTACAGCTGATGGTTAATAGTGGTGTGGTGGTTGCCCTAGGAAAATCTAGGAAGAGATTTAGTGTTTGGATCCTTGTCTTGTTGAGGATTGTATGTATGGATAAGGAGTGACTTGGAGGATTCAAAGTGCTCCTTGAGGAAATTATGGATAGATGTTGAAGGTAGTATGGGCCCGTACTAATGGAAGTAGAGGATCTGTACCCGAGTCAAGAAAAGCTGCAATGATACCTGGAAGCTTGTAGAGTATGAGACTCCTCGATATATATATATATATATATATATATATATATATATATATATATATATATATATATATTTATGCGTGTTTTGATGGTTTGAATGGTCTATTTTCAGTATGGTGACCCTTTGAGGAAGATCGAGTAGTGATTCTGGTACTAGTGAGGGTTCAGGTTCAGGTTCAGGAGCCGGACAGTTGGATGATCAGATGCGAGAGTTCATTTCGTCCTAGTTTAGTCGCAGCATAGTCGAGTAGACTCCTGTGATCTTTGGTACGATCAAGGAGGATATCATGGAGGTTTTAGAGGAGCGTTTGGGCTCATTTCGTTCTGAGATGGTAGCAATGATGGGAGCTCGCACTTTGACTTTCCGTGAGTTTCGGACATGTGGAGCCCCAAATTTCTTCAGGAAGAAGGATCCGATCGCGAGAAGACGTTGGTTAGCGGATGTCGCTAATGCATTCCGCACTAGTAGTTTTCCCGATGGGTCAAAGGTCAGACTTGCTTCCTTTCTTTTGAAATACATAGCCTGGGACTGGTAGGAGGAGGTAGGACATGCCTTGGGAGGCAAGGCAATTGATTCCATGACTTGGGAGGATTTTGTGACGAGATTTTGAGCCGAATTTCCAGTTGTGATTGAGGTCTAGTAGTTTTCGCGAGAGTTTCAGGATCTCCGCCAGACTACTAAGACAGTGGCTGAGATCACCGCTATGTTCCGCGAAAGGGCGTAGTTGGTTCCGCAGTATATGGAAGATGAGGAGATGAAGAATGTGAGATACCATGAGATGTTGAGGGGTGATATACGACAGTTTGTGAGCCGATCCAGTTGCAAGACACTAGATTATATGATTGCGAGAGCCAGAGAGAGAGAGAAATTGATTTAGAGATGGAGAGGAAGAGGAAACCAGATCAGGTTCAAGGTTCAGAGGGTTCGGGAAAGAGGCCTAAGGTTTTTGATTCGAGATCGAGAGGCCAACAAGGTCGGAGCTGCTGTGGAAAGTGCGGCAAGACGCATGATGGGGCGTGTGGGGTGGGTGGTTCCGACTACTTCAAGTGCAGTAGGACAGGTCATATTAGCAGGGATTGCACTGCTACTACCCCCACCATCCAGACATCTGACCTGATTTGCTTCCATTGCAATCAGAGGGGCCATAAAAAGGCCAATTGCCTGACTTTTGGCAGCAACGAGACCAGTGGTAGCACCTGCTTCAGCGACTCTTCGGATTACGGATGGCCGCCAGGGCAAGGCGGATGCTCCTGTTGCGAGGAGCAGTGCTTTCCAACTGAAAGTCGAGGAGGCTCGTGCAACGCCTGATGTGGTGATGGGTATGTATCTTCTCCATATATCTTTATTTATATTGATTTGTCTGTGTTGGAACCTGAAAGTGAACCTCTAGCAATCATAAGTCCAAACGTCAATTCCGAAGTCAACCAGTGTTCAGAAGTGAAGAGTAGTCCGGAATCTGTCCGGACTTGAAGAGTAGAAGATGAGAAGTTTAGAAGTGAAGACATTCCGAAATGGATGTTATGTCTGGAATGTGTGCTGATCCGGAGTCACAGTTTTTGTCTACTTGTGTATTAATTATGTTTGTCTCTATGTATGATTAGACATTTCATAGGACTTAGTAAGTTTGTCAACTTGGACAATCAGTATGTAAGAATCATTCCTTTTATCCGGTCCTATGTATGTTTACCGGTTTGTACCATGTTTCATACACTCCTATTTATAGGAGCTTTCAATGAAATGTTAAGAGACGGATCTTTCACTTATTTTGGCATTTACTAAGTTACTTCAATTCCCTTTCAAGCATTCTTCTTGTTCTTCATTTATTAACTTTACTTTGATCTTTATTCTCATTCTTCATTTATGGATTGATTATTTGTTGAATGCATCAACTCAGACTTGACTGGTCTATCCACGCTTGACTAGAACATTTATTAGCAAGCATAAACCTTGTCCCTGCGCATCATATCTATTTGTTCTCACAATTGGTATCAGAGCTTGAGTGGTTGTCCTTTGAATCCATAAGATCAGATTATAGTTGGTTTGAAATTACCTTGGTACTTCAACCATTTCTTTGTTAAGGATAAAAGTTCTTCTATATACCACTTTTGCTTGAAGATGTCTTAACTTCAATGACTGCTTCTAATCCTTAACAAATGATTTCAATGCAAATCGCAAATAATGTGGGTGGCCATACACGTTCCCCATTGCTAGTTGTGGAAGAATACGATCACTGGAAGTTAGAATGGAAAGATTTTTACCAGCTAAATAGAAAGGTGAAGAGATTTGGAGATTCGTCAAAGAAGGTCCTCATGTTCCTTTAAAAACGGTTGTGAGAGATGCTGCTGCTCAGCTTATGCGTCAAGATGAAACTCATCCAGCTCCTCTAACTGCAGATGATATTGAGAAGTTGCATGCTGATCAAGTTGCTTTCTCAGAAATAGTGTTTGGTGTTCCTCCTTCACTCTTTGAGCACATTAAATTGTGCAAATCAGCAAAAGAGATTTGGGACACTCTTCAAGACCTGATTGAAGGTTCGGAAAATATGAAAGACAAGCGTCTGACCTCAATTGTCAATGATTTTGACACCTTCACTACCACTCCTGGTGAATCAGTAGCCACAGCCTCTAATCGTTATCGAATCGTAGTCAACAACATGACTGCTCATGGGATTGTTCGAACTCCCTTAGAGTATAATCTCAAAGTCATAAACAGTCTCGGTAAAGGATGGGGAAATGTGAAATCTTGTCTCCAAAGTAATGGTTCTTTGAAAAAGTTAAAGCTTTATCAACTTTTTGATGAACTTCAAAGACATGAATCTAATGTTTCTCAAACCATAAGGGAACTCTCCGGAGGTCCTCTTGCTCTTGTCATTTCCTTTGAACCAACCCTTCCGAACACATCCACCACAGACCTTTTCAAACCAGTTATTCCATCTGTTCAATCCTCCTTACCTGTCTTACCCACACCAAACTATCCAGTTGATGATTCCGAAGCCATGGACTCTGAACTCTGTTTCCAACAGGAGTTTGCTCTCCTCTCCATGAAATACAAACGTCCTTTCAATCCCTCTTACAAACCATACCAAAATCGGTTCCACGCTCCTCACCAAAACAATCCTCAAACATACTCAGCTCCGGAACCACAACCAACTCCGGAAAATCCTCCCTCATACAAACCGAACATCTCAAAACCAAACTCTATCTCGGAACCACAGCAGAATCCAAAATCCTACAAACCAAAAATTGTGTGTCATTAGTGTGGACATGCAAATCACTTTGCAAAATATTTCTTGTCTGAAGCTCGACAAAAACCAAAGATCAAGGACTCTGCATACTATGCCAGAAGAGCTCAAGAAATGGCTGAAAGTGAAAAAGCTTTCGTAACAACTGTATCAAGGGATGTTGAAGGATATTGGTCATCCGGAGATGATGATGATGTGGTAAATGGAATAAACATGTGCTTGATGGCAAGACAATCTGTTGAATGTGATGAAGGCTATTGGTCCTCCGGTTCTGAAGATGAAGATGATGTTGCTGAACCACACTACTGCTATATGGCCACCAATGATCCACCCGGTCGAAGCATCGTTCAACAGGTAAAATCTATGATTACTGATAATAATTTTGATCTATCTCTTTGTGAACCTTATCTAACCTAGATCCAAACAGATATGAGCACCATTTATAAAGCCTATGAGTCTGTCATAGAAGCCAGTGAGAAGGAGTGTGAACTAAATCGCCTTAGGTTGCGTTTTGAGGATAAAAAATTGAAAATCGAGTCTTTAGAGCATGAGCTTGTAATGTCTAAAGATGAATGTATCATTTTGAAAGACAAATGTGAAATCAACTATTCTGAAAGAAATATCTTGATTTCTGATAACAAACGTCTCAATGCTAAGATAGATGCTTTGCATAATTCAATTGACATACTTGAATCAAATCTTCAGATGACTCATAATTTTCGTCATCCATAATTTCCGAAACCAATTGCTCGTCCCTTGAAGGAATTGCAAAATTTGACATTCATGGGAGAGGTTCCGAAAATCAAACATTCGGACACCCCCGTTTCTCCCTTGTCACCTCTTCATGAGACCACAGACCACTTTGCGTCCTTAATCCCCGAGTTTCAACCAATTGTTGTCAAATGTCCCGATTCCACGCCTCTTCCGCCTCTGATAAACCTGGACCTGAATCGGATCACAGAATTTCATCACAATATTTCAAATTGCGTAGATCACGTTCCTAAGCATAATCCTCCTAACAACTGTGTTGTTGAAGAAATCATTCCGGTGACAACTGAAACTGTTGCCTCTGAGTTTGTATGGGCATCCTTAGATGATAAAGTTGAAATTTCAAGATGTGTCTCCTCTAATTCCTGTGAATCAGACTCTTTGCTAATTTCAAAAACAAGTTTGGTTCCCATTGATTCCAAGTTCAGCAATCCGTCTGCAGGGCAAACTTCAAAATCCTCGTCTCACCCCAAGAGCAAACCAATGTTAAATAGAAAGGATATGGTGGATTCCAAAGTAAAGGCTCGAAATGCTTATAAAAAGGAAGTTAAGACTAGACAAAATTCCAGGTTCCTTGAGAACTCCAAAAAGAGTGTATCTTGGAATCCTCATTCATCAACCCATAGTTAAAACTCCTTCACACCCACTAAGATCCTCAAGAGACCTTCTGATTCTCTTAGTCCTGTTGAACCCAAGAAAGTAGTCAGTACCACTCAGCCTAAATCTCATGTGAATACCATGACTGTCCAAAACACCTCTCCTCGGACTGTTTCATCTGTTTTCATTGCTAAATCTGATGGCACAATTTTTAAACCCAAGCTTTCGAAAACAAATGTGTCATCAAGCAAATCAAAAATTGTTGAGAAAACAAAATTTTCAAAATCTTCAAAAAGGATCTTGTGTGGAAAGTCAAATCTCACATTAATGAAACAACAGTTTCGGAAGTTACAAATGTTTCCACCCCTCCTGAAGTGAAGAAAAATGTTCCTAATCCTCAAGTCATTGAATATGACTACTGGATAGATGAAAAGACATTAGCCTTTTGTCTGTTTCCTAAGAACTCAAAGAGTACTCCTAAGAAACACAAAGTTGTACCGAAGTCACAATCCAAGTCCAAAGCCCGTGCCTATGTCCCTAGATCTAACTCGGAGCCTAAAAACTCCATCACTCACTAATTTTTCAGGCACTTTGTGCTTCGGAGCAAGAAACAATATGATATATTGATAGTGCTTGCTCCATGCACATGACGGGGCAGAAAGACTTTCTGCGGGATCTCAAGCTTTCTCCAAATGTTGGTTACGTGACATATGGAAACAACTCCAACTCTCAAATTCGTGGTTATGGAATTCTCACCAATGGAAATTTCTCTATCTCAAATGTGGCTTATGTAGCTGATCTGAAACATAATTTGATAAGTGTAGCTCAGCTCACTGATTCAAATCGACGTGTGGAATTTTGCAAGAAGCACAGCTATGTAATGACTGAAGACCGAAAAGAATGTTTAATCAAGTCCAACCGCAACAAGAACATGTACCCACTCGACATCAACATGATTATTGGCAAACCGCAACTCTGCCTTCTCTCCAAGGCCATTCCTAACGTCAGTTGGATATGGCACCGAAAGCTTGCTCATTTGAACTTCCGGTACATGAATGATCTCGTATCTGGTGAAATGAAGAGAGAGGTTTACCTCTTCTCAAATTCGAAAATGATCATTTATGTGTTGCATGTGAGTGTGGAAAGCAATCCAAGAAGGGCCATCCTGTTATCATCAAAAAATCAATCTCGAAACCATTGGAGCTCCTGCATATTGATCTTTCTGGATCATCCACTGTAGAAAGTCTTCATCATAAGAAATACATTCTTGTGATTGTTGACGACTTTACAAGGTTCACTTGGGTTTTCTTCCTCACTCTAAAGTCCGAAACAGCCTCTGAACTCATCAACTTCATTTAAGGAATTGAAGTCCTTATCAAACTTCCTGTTAGGTGTATCCGAAGTGATAATGGTTCGGAGTTCACAAATGCAACCATTAAGAAATTCCTCACCGAGAAAGGAATTGACCACAACTTCTCAGCACCGTACACTCCTCAACAGAACGGTGTAGTTGAAAGACGCAATAGAACTCTTGTTGAAGCTGCTCGATCCATGCTTTACTTCGCAAATCTACAACTCTATCTCTGGGCTGAAGCCGTATCAACTGCGTGCTTCACTCAAAATCGGAGTATCATCAATCGACGCCTCAACATGACTCTATATTTAGCAATGAATGGTCGGAAGCCAACGATCTCATTCCTTCACGTTTTCGGATGCAGGTGCTTCATTAAGAACAACCGTGATCAGCTTACCAAGTTCCAACCTAAAGTTGATGAAGCCATCTTCCTCGGTTACTCCTCTAAATCAAAAGCTTACAAAGTTCTTAATCGAAGAAGTCGTGTGTTGGAAGAAAGCTTTGATATTACATTCGATGATAATTTCGTTCGAAATTCTGGCTCAAATCATGTTACAACTCACATTATGGAGTCCGATGCTCCAGCGCCAGGATGTCCGAACCAGAAAACCATCCTTGAAGTCGAATTTGAAACTCTCTTTGGACCTTCCGAAACCGCCATTGATTCGGAATCACGATCAAGGCAAATTTCAACTTCGGAAGCTCCTGTTTCTCAACCTGTTTCCGGTCCTCTTCCCTTTCTTTCTCCATTTGATTCCGAACCATTTCAACCTTCTCAGGTTGAGGGGGAGATTGGTCAACCTTCTCTTGAATCAAATGTGGATGGTTTCCAAGATGCAACTGCTGATTTCGACGACTCCAATCCTATCAACATTGATGATAATGAAAATTTCTTTGAGTTCCCTTTTGATGATGATGTCAACCTCTCTGGTTCATAAGTTCAGGGGGAGCATCACCCTCAGGTTCAAACCATTCAGGGGGAGCAACTCAATTCTACTGTAGTTGTTGGACCGTCTGTCGCTCAAGAACTTCCAAGGTTACACGTCTGGACAAAGGATCATCCTCCGAACCAAGTTATCGGAAACCCTAATGCTGGTGTACAGACTCGTTCTGCTGCAAGTATTCAAAACGAATGTCATTTTTCGGCATTATCTCCATGGTTGAACCCAAATCCATCAAGGAAGCATTAGAGCATGCTGACTGGATTACAACCATGCAAGAAGAATTAGCAGAATTCGATAGAAATAAAGTGTGGGCTCTCGTGCCTCCTCCTCAGAATCATCCCGTTGTCGGTACGAGATGGGTATTTCACAACAAGCTAGATGACGCGGGAGTTATTATTCGAAATAAAGCTAGATTAGTGGCAAAAGGATTTATACAAATTGAAGGGCTCGACTACGATGAGACCTTTTCTCCTGTTGCTCGTCTTGAAGCCATCAGAATCTTTCTTGCTTATGCTGCTCACAAAGGCTTCAAAGTTTACCAAATGGATGTTAAGAGTGCTTTTCTTAACAGCGAACTTGACACTGAAGTATATATTCAACAGCCCCCCGGTTTTGTTAACCTCTATTTTCCGAACTACTGTTACAAACTACGGAAGGCAGTGTATGGCCTCAAGCAAGCTCCTCGCGCATGGTACGAGACCCTCACTGACTTTCTCAAGCGCTCCGGTTTCCAAAGAGGTATTCTAGATCCTACCCTGTTCCGAAGATCGAATGGAAAGCATCTCATGCTGGTTCACATCTATGTGGATGACATCATTTTTGGATCTACGAATTCATCTATGGTTGCTGACTTTGCTAAACTAATGATCAATCGATTCCAAATGAGCATGAATCGGGAGTTAAGCTTCTTTCTTGGTCTTCAAGTCAAACAGACTAATAGAGGAATTTTCATTCACCAAGAGAAGTACATTTTGGAACTCCTAAAAAAGTACTCAATGGACACCTGTGCCTCAGCCAAGGTACCAATGGGCTTCGAACACAAGATCTTTGCCGACCCTTCAGGTGTCGCAGTTGATGAAAAGAAGTACAGAGGAATGATTGGATCCCTGCTCTATCTCACAGCAAGTCGTCCGGATATTATGTTTTCCACATGTTTGTGTGCCAGATTTCAAGTCAACCCATAGATGTCTCATGTCTTGGCTGTGAAACAAATTTTCCGATATCTCAAAGGTACATAGAGTCTCTGAATCTGGTACCCAGCAAACGAGAGCTTCCTACTTCAAGCATATTCAGATTCAAACTATGGTGGTCTTCAACTTGATAGAAAAAGCACATCTGGTGGCTGTCAATTCTTAGGTGGTCGTTTGGTTAGTTGGTCATCCAAGAAACAGAATTGCATTGCACTCTCTACAGCCGAAGCTGAATACATTGCTGCTGCCAGCTGTACCTCTCAAGTTCTATGGATGATATCTCAACTTTTGGATTATGGTTACCGTTTTCAACGCATTCCTATCTGTTGTGATTCTCAAAGTGCCATTGCGATTTCTCACAATCCAATTCAGCACTCCATGACGAAGCACATTGACATACGATACCATTTCATAAAAGATCATGTTTTAAATGGTAACATTGAACTCATTTTTGTTCCATCTGACGATGAGATTGCTGATGTCTTTACTAAGGCATTAGACGAAACCAAATTCAATGGTTTTATGAACTAAATGGGCATGATGATGCCAGATCCTCAGTTCTTTCAAGAGACTTTCTCTCTTTGATGGAAGTATTCGGAAGAAAATTGGTTCCGAACTCACAAGAACTTTTCATCTCGGAACTACTTTCTCTCGGAATACATAGGATCATTTTACTTGTCTTTATTTCTAACCATCACTTGAGTTCCTGATTATTTGTTGTTCAAAGTCCACATAGTCATAGTGATCAAATTTTCATCTCGGAGTTCATTTCATAAGGTCATCCCGGAATTCCACTCCGGAAAGTTGTTGTTCTCCTTACTCAGAAACTCGTTCAAACCATGCTCCGGAACTTTTGGCTCCGGAACATCAAAATGCCCTTTCGGAATTTTCAAATCTTGTTCCGGAATGTCTTTCAAGTCCCTTCCGAAAATTCTTTAAAATCATCATTTCGGAATTTTGCTCCAAAATCATAAACTTTTTTACTCCGAAACTTTAAACTCTCCTCTGGATCTTACACTGTCCGGAATCGATCATCCGGAATAACCAAAGGTTTATAAGGCGAAACATTTTTACAACGGTTACTTTGTGAGGATCCTTATCTAATCTTCCTTGATTTTCATGTCACGACTGCACGTCTCCAAAAGCAACCATCTAATCGCCGTTTGGGTTTTCTATTTCTAGCTACAAACCAACCCTACCTTTCCCTTCCCAAGTCAATTAACCCCCAAAAGTGGATATTCATTTAATGCAATCCGGTTGAAATTCGGACCCTCATCATTACCATCCTTAACCCGACCCGTTTCCCTTACCTATATATACCCATCAAAACCCCCTTTTGCCTCTTTACATGCTCAAACCCTCAAAACCTTCAAAATCTCTATGTGTTCATCGTGTTCTTGAAACTTTCATAACAACTCATCAATGGTGTCCCAATCTTCAACTCAACAACCTCCTGTCACTGATTCATCACCAAAGAAGGCTTCCACCAAGAAGAAATCATCCAAAGGATCATCAGTTTCTCAATCTGCTGAACCGTTTCTCCGTGATACAACCCAACTTTTTTCACTAAACCCTATGATTTACGATGAATCCATTAGAGTCATGATCGAGTTCATGGCATACCACCCTATCTCCATCCCTCTCATAAAAGTACCTGAACCACCTCTCCCACTTCATCGCCTTCATACAACCTTCACTAGAATCAAAATTGATAATGATGTTCTAGAAACCAAAATCACGGGTGATAGGATCGTGCCAATCTCCAAATCGACGTTTCTGAAGGCTATTGGAGTGAAAGAAAACCCCAAGGCTTTTAAGGTACAAGAACCCACTACAGAAGAGTTCCAATTGTTCTTGAACCATATTGGGTACAACCAAGATTACAAGGCAAAGGACTTCAAGAAATCAGCCATCTCCGGACTCTGGACAGTGCTGATGCACTTCATAATTCGAGGGCTGTCTGGAAAGCACGGTGGTATGGATACTCTCAGTAAGGACTGGCTGCATGTGGTATACAACATCTATTCCGGACGTGACAATGTTGTTGACCTTCCGGATGTGCTATGGCAAGACTTCCGAAAATTTGCTGTCAAAAGGAAGACAAACGAGATCTCAAGCCCTAGGTTATGGGCTTTGACAATTCAGCAACTCTACAAGGAATATTCCGAACCTATTCCTGTTGCCACGATTCCTCCGGAGGTATACGTTTCTTTTAAAGCTGTTAAATCTTATAGAATTCTGGACCAATCTTCTTTTGGTCCTGTCCAAAGGTTGCCTCAACACATGTTGGACCTTATTCCTTCCGGATCAATCCATTTGCAAAAACATTTAGAGACTTCGACTGTGTACATCCCAACACAGTCTACCCAAGTCCCCATTGAGCCTACTCCGGAAGTGGCCAAGCCAATATCATCCGGACTCAAAACCAAAAAAGTCTGCCAAAAGGAAGACTTTTCCTTCGATGCCAAAACCTAAAAAGAAAACCAAAGTCAGTTCCTCCTCTCAAAAGGAAGGTGCTCATAACATTCCAACTGACTTTGGCCGTCCGAACACCCCACCTGCCCACTCATCTAAGGTACTCCTCGATGTTTTAAAATCACAAGCACACACTCCCTCTTGTTTCTTCATCACTCACATACTCCGGAACCCCTATTCCGGACCCTAAGCATTCGGAAGCTGGAGCAGTCCCTCCGACTTCGGATGCCACAACTGGTCTGATACCCGGAAGGTGTACAGGACGACCAGGTGCTAACGATCCCAAATGGGAAGATTATGTGAACAGGGCCGTGTCCAGACGTCCGGATCTTACAAGAGCTCAAGTGGAGTCTACACTTATTTCAATGAGAAATAGAGCTATCTAGAGCAATCTTCCATACGTTGCTCCCACTGATGCTGAAGCTGACAGAGAGATTTCCTCGGAACAATCTCCAGTCAATCCTCACAACAACTTCATCCAACCCGATCTAGATGAAGAACTCTCAGAGGAAGTTATGCTCAATGATGAAGGAAAAACGATTCCGGATACCAACTTTATGTCCTCTGTTCGATTCCAATCCAAGCCATCATTCTCCAAGTCTGCCTTTGACTTCGGATCATCCTCCTCAACTCCGGATGAAGAATCAAATTCCAACATCAAGATTCCAGAAAATGATGCTGCAACTCATCCCGCTCCTTCTACAAATCCCACGTCTCTCAAGGAAAAGCCTCAACATTCAAAATCCGACACCGGATTCTCAGTTGGTGATTATATCGATCCGTTTGCTCTCCTCGAGATTCAAACAAATGTGTCCGATACCATGAATAAAGTCTCCTCAATCGAAACTTCCGTAACAGAGATCAACACCAAAATGGATCAAAAGGATTCCGGACTGGATTCCAAGCTTGACGCCATTCTCCAGTCTTTATCAAATCAGTCTGGACCCTCCATTGCTGAAAGAGAAGCTCAATTAGATCAACTGATCTCCATCCGGATCAAGCATTCGATCGAAGAAGTTGAAGCGAAGTATGATTGTTCAGTTGAGCACTATCTTGACACCATCACCACAATGCTCAAGGTCCATGATGACTTGGTTTCTGCTACCAATGATCTTATTCAGCAGACCCATGTTCGTCATGAGAAGCAGATTCAGAGACTGGAGAAGGAAATCAAGAAGAAGGATGAGATGAATCTCATAATTCAACAAGTCCTCATCAAACTCCTTCGATCCGCTTGGAACATTGTTGATGTTCCGAATCGAAAGTTTGATGAGATGTTAGCCATCCTTGGACACCTGTTCGATCATCTAGCTGCTCAAGCGCCCACTTCCGAAGCATATGATGCTCTCACTCGACAACTCAACACCGGACTTCAAAAGGTGTTTGAAAATTTTGATGGTTTGAAGGAGTCTCTATTGCTTGCACTGGTTTATCGATTCACCGATGCAAGAGGGGGAGAAGGTCCAAGTCAAGGATGGAAGTCAGCCTTGGAGTTCTCACTCCGGGATGAAAATGATTCTGATGATGATGAGCTGAAAATTATTTCCAACTCCCCTCCCAAAATTAATGATGAAGAAGACAGTGATGAAGAGAAATATGTTACAAATGTAGTTCTTGGTCTCGAGGCTCCAAATAAGCTCTTTCCAAAGGTGATGACAGAGGAAGAAAAGAGGTTATGGTCCGCAGTGTTTTGGCCATCCTCTTTGCCTGACGTTCTCTGAAGGGGAATTCAAATGGCCAAAGCGAAATCACTTCTCACAGCTCAAGCCTTCCGAGCCACTCCATATAGACCAGGGTTCTCCACTCCGGATCCCTGATAACATTCCGGAAGAACCTCTTCCAAACCCTACTCCGGAATTTGTTGTTGATGAGAACATGCAGTTCATCATGTCTGCATTAAAGAAAGACAAAGGCAAAAAGCCTATCACAGCCGAACAACAAGCCTTCCACTCCGGACCTCCCCTAAAGCAAAAATATGGATCGTCTCAGGAGGAAATTAACAAGGCATTAGAGGACAGCATCCGGATCCAAGCTCTCAAGGATAATCTTGATCCGATGCATGGAATATATCCTCTATGCCGTGAAGGCAGTCTCCGTGATCATGAAATCATTCCTTTCATGTATTACGATGTTCCGACAAATGACTCCGAATAGCTCGATCTTCCTCTCTCTCCATACAGCAAATAGTACATCAAATTCGCTCTTCTTCACCCCAATGACGATCCGGAAGTGATCCTCCGGACTGAGCGTGAAAGGCTTGAAACATTCTAATCCAAGAATGCACAACCTCTTAAGGAAGTGTGGACGAGGAAAAGAATTACCAAAGTCCATGGATTTGGAAGAAAAATCTTAGTGAAGTTCGAACTCAACTGCCCATTATTTCGATTTCACATCTTCCGGAACAAACCAACTCACCGGACCATCACTGACGCTGATTTACCTTCAATGAATCCGAATGACATTCTTACATTGGCTGCTTATTTCCGAGGAATTCAAAACGATGATATCAGCATGGGTGCTTACCATGCTGCTCTGAGTTTCCTCAAAGACTAGGTCGCGGAATTTTGCAGATGCGACTATGAGCTAGCCCACTTATACGAAACTGAAGACTTTGTTGAGAAAATCGACTTTGTTCTCTCGGAAGCTGAATTGCTTGCAGAGGGTCCAATCGATGACCCGGTTCTAGGGTTTGTCTACACAAGCAGGAAGACAAAGAAAAAGGACTTTTTCCGAGTCCTCGACAACACCTAGTTCCTACCAAAGCCCTTTGGAAGTTCATTTCTCGTGCATCCAAGTCTGAAGCTCCGGAGAAGGTCAAAGCAAAGTGTGTGAGTCAGCTGACCCGGTACATTGCAGTCAGAGAGTGGCTATTCATAGCCTACACCTTCATCAAGGAAGAAGTCATCTAAGCTAATTGGATTGCTAAGATCACTTAGGGGAGATTGTTGGAACCTAAAAGTGAAACTCTAGCAATCATAAGTCCAAACGTCAATTCCGAAGTCATCCAGTGTTCAGAAGTGAAGAGTAGTCCGGAATCTGTCCGGACTTGAAGAGTAGAAGATGAGAAGTTTATAAGTGAAGACATTCCGAAATGGATGTTATGTCCGAAATGTGTGCTAATCTGGAGTAACAGTTTTTGTCTACTTGTGTATTAATTATGTTTGTCTCTTTGCATGAGTAGACATTTCATAGGACTTAGTAAGTTTGTCAACTTGGACAATCAGTATGTAAGAATCATTCCTTTTAACTGGTCCTATGTATGTTTACCGGTTTATACCATGTTTCATACACTCCTATTTATAGGAGCTTTCAATGAAATGTTAAGAGACGGATCTTTCACTTATTTTGGCATTTACTAAGTTACTTCAATTCCCTTTCAAACATTCTTCTTATTCTTCATTTATTAACTTTACTTTGATCTTTATTCTCATTCTTCATTTATGGCTTGATTATTTGTTGAATGCATCAACTCAGACTTGACTGGTCTATCCAGGCTTGACTAGAACATTTATTAGTAAGCAGACATTGATCTTAAGCATTCACTCAAGGTTTGAGTTTTCAAACCTTGTCCATGCGCATCAGATCTATTTTTTCTCACAATCTTCTTATATTTGTATGATTTATTTTAGGATCGTTCCTTGTGAACGGTATCTTTCCATTGGTATTGTTTGATTCGGGAGCTACCCGACCTTTTGTATCTCTTGCGCTTAGCAAGAGGTTTGTTGGTGCTCCGAGGGAGTTGGATTCTCCATTAGAGGTTGAGATTGTGGATGACCGATCTGTCCGGGTATCGAGGGTTCATTGGGGTTGTGTTTTAGAGATGTTCAACGAGCAGTATCTGATTGATATGATTCCTATTCCTTTGCACGGGAACAAGGTTATTGTAGGGATGGACTGGTTGAGCCCCAATGGGGCAGTGATTGACTGCGAGCATCAAAAGGTACATATTCAGACCCCAAGCGAGGGAGAGTTAGTGGTTCAGGGAGAGAGTGCTCAGCGTGGGCCGATTCTATGTTCAGCAGCTAGGGCCAGACGCTATCTTCAGCAGCGTTGTTCCGGATATGTTGCCTATGTTATAGATACCCGGGAGAAGGGTAGTGCGACTGTGGATGATGTGACGGTTATTCACGGACACCCGAATATGTTCCCAGAAGACTTCACTGGAGTGCCTCCAGAGAGGCAGGTGGAGTTTAGGATTGACTTGGTTCCTAGTACGGCTCCGATAGCCAGAGCACCGTATCAGTTAGCTCCTCCAGAGATGCATGAGTTATCTACACAACTGTAGGAGATGTCAGACAAGGGATTCATTCGAACGAGTAGTTCGCCATGGGGAGCACCGATCCTGTTTGTGAAGAAGAAGGATGGGTCTCATCGGATGTGTATTGACTACTAGGAGCTGAATAATCTAACGGTGAAGAACCGTTATCTACTTCCGAGGATTAATGATCTGTTTGACCAGCTTCAGGGTGCATCTTGGTTTTCCAAGATTGATCTGCGTTCGGGTTATCAACAGATGAGGTTCAGAGAGGATGATTTACAGAATACGGCCTTCCAGACTTGTTATGGTCATTACGAGTTCGTGGTGATGCCCGTTGGGCTCAGAAATGCTCCATCCGCATTCATGGACCTCAGGAACCGCTTACGCAGGCCGATGCTGGATCGGTTTGTGATTGTGTTTATCGATCACATCTTAGTCTATTCCAAGACCCATGAGCTGCATGAGGAGCACTTGAGGGAGGTATTGGAGACTCTGAGGAGGGAGAGAATTTATGCAAAGTTCTCTAAGTGTGAGTTCTGGTTGTGCGAGGTGCAGTTTCCGGGGCACCTTGTCAACCAGAACGATATTCTGGTCGATCCGGCCAACGTTAAGGCGGTGATGGGATGGGAGGTTCCGAAGTCTCCATATGAGATTTAGAGTTTCCTTGGTCTGTTAGGGTACTATCGGAGGTTCATTAAGGATTTCTCCAAGATAGCAGTTCCTATGACACGATTAACGAAGAAGACTGTCACTTTTAGCGGGGGGCCTGAGCAGCGGAAGCTTTTAAGACCCTGAGACAGAGATTGTGTGAGGCACCGATTTGACCCTTCCAGAGGGTGTTGAGGATTTCGTGGTTTATTGTGATGCGTCGATCACTGATTTGGGTGCAGTTCTGATGCAGAGGGTTACATGGTTGCTTACATTTCGAGGCGGTTGAAGCTGCATGAGGCGAATTATCCGACGCATGATTTGGAGTTGGGGGCGGTGGTGTTCGCCCTCAAGATTTAGCGACATTACCTCTATGAAGTCTGTTGTACGATTTACACGGATCCGAAGAGCCTGAGGTATCTGATGGATCAGCCGAATCTGAATATGAGGCAGCGTCGGTGGTTGGATGTGGTGAAGGATTATGATTGTGAGATCCTTTACCATCCGGGTAAGGCCAATGTGGTGGCCAATGCTCTCAACCGCAAGGCAGTCGTGGATCCGATCATAGATATTTGTTTGAGGATGACAGTGATTACTCCAGTCTTGGAGCAAATTTGAGAGGCTCAGGTTGAGGCTATGATGGAAGAGCGCCGGAAGAGTGAGCGCAAAGTGGGTCAGGTGGATTCCATCGATTATGATAGCTAGGGTTTATTTACTCTCCATCGGAGGGTGTGGGTTCCTTATTGGGGTGGTGCACATCAGGTTTTGATGGATGCACACAAGTCGAGACTCTCCGTTAATCCCGGGGCGACAAAGATGTATAGAGACCTCCGTCCTGATTATTGGTGGCCTTGTATGAAGCGAGATGTAGCTTGGCATGTAGAGAGGTGCTTGACTTTCAGGAAATTCAAGGCCGAGCATCAGCGACCTCATGACAAGATGTAGCCATTAGACATTCCCGTTTGGAAATGGTAAGTATCATGGATTTCATTATAAAATTGCATCGGACAGCACGTAGAGTGAATTCAATTTGGGTCTTTATGGATCGATTGACCAAGAGTCCTCATTTTATTCCGATTCAGGATCGTATCTCTGCAGAGAAGTTGGTCGATATATACATCAGGGAGGTTGTGGAACGTCATGGGGTGCCGGTTTCAGTGGTTGCAGACATGGATGTCCGGTTTACTTCTAGATTCTGGAAGAGGTTTCACGAGGAGTTGGGTACTCGTCTGTACTTCAGCACGACTTTCAACCCGCAGACTGACGGACAAAGTGAGCGGTGTTGGATTAGGTGTCTAAGCCCATAACTATAATTGGTATACACTTGAATTTGTTGTAGCACAGTCCTTTTGGGTTGCCTTACTCTTGTAACTTGACAGGATGACTTTTGGAGAGAAGTTGAATTTATTATTTGGAATAATAAATTGGTGCATAAAATGATTTAATAATATATTATAAGAATAATATATTAATTAGAAATCATAATATTAATTAGTATTTAATCAGAAATTAATTTGGAATTAATTTTGGGATTAAAGGAACTGATTGAAAGTGCAGGGGCTGTTTTGCAAATCATTGATAGTTGTGAAACTGGGCTCTTGGACTCCTTAGATAGGAGTAGACGAAAATTATAGGGAGGCCCTATAAGTTTTCGTCCAAGGCTTGTCATTACGGAGTCCATGGGCTGCTTAGGCCTTAAGAAGGAAATTAGGGTTTACACCTGGAAACCCTAGCTTCGGGACTAAGCAACCTGTAGTATATAAAAAGGTCTTGCCTTGGGATTTTCGGCCACTTGATCCTAACCCTCAAGGAATGTGGAATTGTTTCACAATTGACGCCTCCTAGGACACCCCAACTTAATGGTATGGCTGAGAGGCGTAATCAAACCTTGTTGGAAATGGTTCATTCCATGATGAGTCGAGTTTCGCTTCCAATATAATTATGGGGGTATGCCTTAGAGACTACCACCCATATCCTCAATCTAGTCCCAACAAAGAAGGTTGGCAAAACACCTCACGAAATGTGGACGGACAAGGTTCCCTCGTTGGCACATATCAAGGTTTGGGGTTGTGAAGCTTTTGTTAGACGAAAGACTCATGACAAGCTTGAACCTCGAATTCAGCGATGTATTTTCATCGGCTATCCACATAAGTCCTTTGGATACTTATTCTACAGACCTAGTGAAAACGTGGTCTTCGTAGCATGAAGGGGAGTCTTTCGCGAGAGAGAACTCATATGCAAAGGGGACAGTGGCAGTACAGCTGATCTTCAAGAAATTCAAGAGTCAAGCCATGATGGAACCTCTAACTCTAGCTCTCAACCCGAGGAAGAGATTCCTGTTGAACCTATTGACAAGTCATTACCTCTCAGACGTTCCAACCGAGTTAGAATGGCACCTGAGTTTTATGGATTCCATATTACTACAGATGGTGATACGTTTATCAGCGATAGTACACTGGTAAATTTTGATGATCCTTCTGACTTCAAGGAAGCCATGGCGGGCCCTGAGTCTGCTAAATGGAAGGAAGCAATGGACAGCGAGATCCAGTCCATGTATGACAACCAAGTTTGGAATTTGGTTGATAATGTGCCAAGTCGCAAGACAGTTGGGTGCAAATGGATCTTTAAGAAGAAGACCGAAATGGATGGAAAAGTACACATGTTCAAGGCACGACTGGTTGCGAAATGCTTTACTCAAACCCCAGGGGTTGACTATGATGAGACCTTCTCACCAGTGGCTAAGATTAAATCTATTAGGCTCATGTTAGCCATAGCTGCGTTTCATGATTATGAAATTTGGCAAATGGATGTTAAAACCGCTTTCCTTAATGGAAAGTTGGCTGAGGATGTTTACATGAGTCAGCCAGAGGGTTTTATGGATGCTAAATACCCCAATAGAGTGTGCAAGCTTGAGAAATCAATCTATGGATTGAAACAAGCTTCTCGCATATGGAATATTTTCTTCGATGAGAAAGTCAAAGAGTTTGGTTTCTCTAGGAGTGAAGATGAGTCCTGTATATATGTCAAAGATAGTGGGAGTATAGTCAGTTTTCTTGTATTGTATGTTGATGACATACTACTTATAGGAAACGACGTTCCAACTCTGCAGGAGGTTAAGTCCTGGCTTGGAAAGTGTTTCGCTATGAAGGATCTAAGAGAGGCTGCCTTTATTCTGGGAATAAGGATTTTGAGAAATAGGAGTAAAAAACCAATTGGACTTAGTCAAAGTACATATTTGGATAAGGTGCTAAAGCGTTTTAGCATGGAAAATTCAAAGAAAGGAGAGTTACCTATCCAGAGTAATACCAAGCTTAGTAAGACTCAAAGTCCGAGTACCGATGCAGAGATAGCAGAAACGAGTCGAGTTCCGTATGCTTCCGCCGTTGGCTCGATCATGTATGCTATGAAGTGTACTCTCCCTGAAGTTGCTTTTGCTTTGAGCATGGTTAGTCGATATCAGGGAAATTCGGGTAAATCTCATTGGATAGCGGTTAAGAACATTCTTAGGTATCTGCGAAGGATAAAGGACTAGGTCCTTGTGCTTGGTGGCAGTAATGACTTAAGAGTTGCAGGGTATAGCGACGCCAGCTTTCAGACCGACAAAGACAACTTTCGTTCTCAGTCAGGCTGGGTGTTTATCCTCAATGGAGGAGCCGTGACTTGGAAAAGTTCCAAGCAAGAGTCTGTAGTTGATTAAACATGTGAGTTAGAGTATATAGCTGCGAGCGAAGCATCAAAGGAGGCTATATGGTTAAAGAACTTCATTGGAGTCCTTGGAGTTGTGCCAGACATTAAGGAGCCGATGGAGATTTTCTGAGATAATGAAGGAGCGGTTACCTTAACCAAGGAACCAAGGGATCATGGAAGATCTAGACATATTGACAGAAAATACCACTTTATCAGACATCGGATAGAAGATGGATACCTAGTCGTTAAGAGGGTATCATCAGAAGAGAATCCTGCCAATCCCCTCGAAAAGGGTCTTAGTAGGGTTAAACACATTCAACATGCGAGGAGCATTGGTCTGAAGGATGGTATTAGTTTTAATGATTAGATAGATATTTAGAAACTTGTAACAAATAAATGTAATTGACATTTGATGATTAAATTAATGGAGATTTGTTTATGAGTATTGTTTACTATCTTTTGTCAATTGTTTATTTTTGTGTTTCAAATTTGCTTGTTTTACTTCCCGAAGAATCGGATTATTCAAATTATCCACAGTCGACCATACTTTGGAAGAAAGTAATGAATTAAGACTGTCATGAATTGGATTGTACATTGTCTAAGTGCTTAGACATAGCAATGGTTTGTTGTATCATTTATGAGTACTTCTGAAATGGAGATTTGAGTATTGGATTAAACCACGTTTATTGAATTACTTCATGGAATTTATCGCAAGTAATTATGAGACGATAATATCGTATAATCTTTAAAACGAGATATATGAGTTGTTGTTTATGATTTGGTTGTGCATTGACAATACATAAACGCACCAGTAACTTGATGTTATAAAACGTATTGTTGTGTACGATTTGATGACTAAATAGTACAAGCATATAAGTCAAAGTTGATCTGTTCCTTTTGCCCTAACGAGAAAAGTGATATCTTGGGCCCCTCGATGATTTTGTTTTGACTTATGTGTCGGGTCCGATCAGGACTGAATTGATGTGTTTAATTAAGTTTTCTGTCATTACTAATCAGAAATCGGGAAAAAAACTATTGGACAATGAGAATGATTATGCTCCATGTAATTTGTCCACATGATTTCTTGCAGAATGGAGGATTATATGATCCATTATCTTAGGACACGTAACTGATTATGTCAGAGCTCGACAACGGCTTTTGAAAGTTACAATGTACTGGTCAATTTTTGAAGTTGTACTTGCATTTATAGTTATTAGACTTATCCAAGTGGGAGACTGTTGGATTAGGTGTCTAAGCCCATAACTATAAATGGTATATACTTGAATTTATTGTAGCACAGTCCTTTTGGGTTGCCTTCACTCTTGCAACTTGACAGGATGACTTTTAAAGAGAAGTTGAATTTATTATTTGGAATAATAAATTGGTGCATAAAATGATTTAATAATATATTATAACAATAATATAATAATTAGAAATCATAATATTGATTAGTATTTAATCAGAAATTAATTTGGAATTAATTTTGGGATTAAAGGAACTGATTGAAAGTGCAGGGGCTGTTTTGCAAATCATTGATAGTTGTGAAACTGGGCTCTTGGACTCCTTATATAGGAGTTGACGAAAATTATAGGGAGGACCTATAAGTTTTCATCCAAGGCTTGTCATTAGGGAGTCCATGGGTTGTTTAGGCCTTAAGAAGGAAATTAGGGTTTACACCTGGAAACCCTAGCTTCGGGACTAAGCAACCTGCAGTATATAAAGAGGCCTTGACTTGGGATTTTTGGCCACTTGATCCTAACCCTAGTAGAGCCGAATTTCTAAGAGCATTACCTCCTCTCTCCTTTCATCCTCTTGCAAAGAGTCTTTGTAAGCCATTAGAGGTGTCACATTTGAGGCACTTGCTTTCAAGAGTTCAAAATCTACAAGGATTAATTTTTATTACTAAATAACAATTGAGGTATGTATCTAAACCTTTATTTTTGATTTTTATACATGCATATTAGGGTTTCTCTTTGATATACAAGTTTGCACGTTCAACTAGTGAAAAACCTAGATTCAAACCATTAGGGTTGCATGAACACATAGGTTTGTAGTTATGCTCAAAACCCATCAAGAGGACTATCCAGAACTTAGAGGATACGTTGCAGGCATGTGTATTGGATTTTGGTAGGATTTGGGATACGTATCTCCCTTTGGCGGAGTTTTCGTACAATAACAGCTATCATGCTATCATCGATCGACCTGTTTTTGAGATGCTCTATGGGAGGAAATGTAGAACCCCGATATGTTGGGGTGAGGTTGATCAGCGTGTCCTGGGGAGTACCAAAGTGGTACTTAAGACTACCGAGTTGATTCAGCAAGTTCGGAGTAGACTTCAGACAACATAAAGTCGGCAGAAGAGCTATGCCGACAAGCGCCGATCATACCTAGAGTTCCAGGTTGGGATATGGTTCTCCTGAAGGTGTCACCTTGGAAATGTGTCATCCGATTCAGGAAGAGGGGCAAGTTGGGACCCAGGTACATCAGTCCTTCTAGAGTTTTGTCCCGGGTGGGCCGGGTTGCTTATTTCTTTGATCTTCCCGAGGAGCTTAGTCAGATCCATAGCACGTTTCACGTCTCTCAGCTGTGGAAATGTTTGGTCGATGATTACGTAATGGTCCCATGGTAGGATATTCAGGTGGATTATCGCCTGAACTAAATTGAGATACCGGTAGCGATCCTCGACAGGAAGACGAAAACCTTGAGGGACGCGGTTGTGGAGTTGGTGAAGGTGAAGTGGTAGCACCAGAAGGGTTCGAAGTGGACTTGGGAACTAGAGGAAGAGATGAAGGAGCATTACCCAGAGTTATTTGGGATAGAAGACTTCAAGGACGAAGTTGATTCAAGTGGGGGAGAATTGTAACATTTGAGATTTAGTGGTATGTTCCTTTTTAACTCTTTATGTGAATTGTTTACAATTTGGTCCCTATTCGAGTACGCTGGCTGTACTCTATGAGTACCCTGGGCGTAGTGGCTCTTCTGATGGTCGCGGAGGCACCCACATACGCTGGGCGTACGTAGGAGTACGCGGGGCGTATGCTAAGTAGGGACAAACCCTGATTTTTAGGGTTTATACCCTATTTAAACAACTTATGTTGCCTTGGTGGTATCTTTTGGTAAGCCTCCATTCCCTAAACCCTAAGAATGAAACCCTAAGTACCTTTTGTGATTTTTGAGCTTGGAAGTGATTTTTGGTGATTTGAAGGAAGAAGAACACTTGGAGGTTGCTTTTGAGTGGCTTGAGCTTGTAGATCAATAATCATCATCATCTTTGCAAGCTATTTGAGGTATAAAGTTCTCTACTTGATGATTCCTTATGCTAGATCCAATTTAGGGCTTCATTTGTGCATTTTTGGGTCCTTAAGCCATATTTGTGAGTATGGTCTACTCCAGAAGCCATGGATGTTAGATTTTAGCACCTTTGAGGTCTCTTGACCACAAAAATCGAATCTTTATGAGTTATATTGGTCCTTGCTTGTGTTAGGATCCTTAATATGGTTCTTTTTGTGTTTTGGGTCCTATTAAGTCATGCATGGGAGTAAAGTTGCCAACTTTACGTGTTAAGTCACCATTTAGGATTAGATCTGAGAGTTTGGCTTAGTGACTTAACCGATTACGTTCTTAATGGTGAAGTTTGGTCAACTGTGTCGTACGCTGGGCATACCAAGCTAGTACGCTGGACGTACTAGCCACCAAGGTAGAATGCGTGGCATAAGACTGAGTACGTCGGGCGTACTTAGCAACCTTGACTTTCGATTGACTTTCTCGGTTTGGGCCATATTTTGGAATTTTAGGTTTTGGGCCTTGTTGGTCCATTAGACTTCTGACTTTGGGCCATTTCTAAGCTATGAGCCTTTTTGGATTTAGGCCCATGATGGGTTTATGGTCCATTTAGGAAGTTGGGTCATATTGGGATTTAGGATGCCATTTAGGAATTTAGGCTTTTGAGCAAATGGGTTGGGCCTTGGTTTTTGGGCAATGTAAGAAAAGGGAAAAATGGTCTTTTACCAAGGATGTTGGACAAGTAATATGGATTCTTGATTATGGGTTGAGTCCGAATTATTAATTGGATATTATTTGATGGTGTTAGCATCGGGATTTTCCAGATCAGCAGACCGAGATTTTATCTGATAGATTCAACATCTTGAGGTGAGTTTCTTCACTTTACTTGGTTGGTCGAAGTCACCAATGTCGGCCCATGGTTTATTATGATTAGGATGCTAGTTGTATGTGTGACTCTTGCATGTCTGATATCTGATATGTATACCAGGCGGGGTCTGATGAATATATTGTATGTTATTTATCTTTGTGATTTTTTCATGTGTTTATATGTTTATATGTAGACGGGTCTCGATGACGGACGGGGCCCACTGTTTACTGACAGATCTGTCACGAGCGGGGCTCGATGCCGGGCGGGGCCCATTATATGTTTGATATGTATGGTATGCTTGGGGAACTCACTAAGCTTCGTTCTTACGGTTTTCAGTTTATGTTTATGGTACTTCCGGATCAAAAGGGATGAGCTCGGGGTGATCGCATCGCACACACCATGATTGTTCTTCATTTTACTTTACTCTGATGTATTTGGATGTTTTGATCACACTTGGATTTTATTATGGTTTATGGATATGTTTTGAAGGATGGTTTTTATTATAATTAAAATGAAATTTTTGGCCTTACTTTTTCGGATGTTACATGTTATGAAGCGATGGGAGAGAGCATGTGAAATAGTGATAGTATAGTTTTCAGGAATTCTAACTAAGACATATTTTGAGGATGAAATCCAGTTGAAGTGAGGGATAATTGTAACACCTGGTTTTAGTGATGTTCAAATTTCGAGACGTCGAACTGGAATCTGATCAAGTGATGGTGTTAGGATTCAAAGGAATAGGGTTTAGGCCTTTTTCAGATATTGGCAATGTTGGATTAAGTGATTAAAGCCATCGATTTGTGCCTTGAAGTAAAGGGTAAAATTGGGAAAGTGATATCTCGGGCTTCTTGCATGAATTAAGGATTTTAGTTCGATATGTTTTTAGTAAAAAGTAACTATATAAGATTGTGGGGCACGACAATACATTTTCGTGCATATAAAGAACGTTGAAAATGTAGTTAAAACGAGGAAGTTATTGTTATTTAAAGTTGAATTGAAAGACGGGGGTATTGCACTACGCATGGCGTAGATGTTGAAAGAGGAGCTAGTTTTTAAAGGAGCTATGAATGGCGTAGATTAAGCTACGCATGGCGTAGCTATTGCTGACCAAGACCCTAATCCTAAGGTTTTAGTCCCTATTTAAGGGCTCTAACTTCTTGGAACCCTTCCCATTGCCAGCCTACATCTCCTCATATCGTTCCTTTGAAACCCTAGCCACCAATTGTGAGTTTTGGAAGCATTAGTGTGATTTTTGTTTACATTCTTAAAGAAGGAGTCATTGGAGAAGAAACTGTGAGCTCCAAGCTTTGTAGATCCAGACTTTGCACTTCATTAACTATCTTTAGAAGGTATAAAGCTTGACTCTTGATGTTCCTTTTGTTAGATCTAATTAGTTCATGAGTTTTATGCTTTTTGTCCCATAATCTTGGTCCTTAGTATGGGTTACTCCATACTATTTAAATGCATCCTTCTTATGTTTTTGAGGGTATAGAGTCATAAAATTGAGAGCTTGGACACGCTCATCCATCCATGCACGAGTTCATGAGCAATAAATAACTTTAGGGACTTAGGTTTTTGTTTTGTGCTCTTTGTGACCATGCAACTGGAAAAATTCAGATACTTTATCCATTAGATGTTCATCTAGATCGGATCTGGGAGTTTGGGGGTTTGGCTTGCTGTGTTAAGAGCTTAATAGAAGTTTTTAGGATCATGGGCACTATGTAGGGCGTAATCTAGGTACACACAGTGTAGCTATACGCATGGCGTAGATTAGTTATGCATGACATAAGTCAACTGTGGGTTGACCATTCAATTTTTGGATGGTTTGACTTTTTGACTTAGTCTTGGAAGGGGAAAATGGTCTTTTACGCAAAGAAGGTTTAATTTGGAGCCTAGACCTTTCTTGGGCCAGTCATTTCCTTGATTGTTAATTAGGGTTTTATTGTGGATATGTTTATCAAGGGGAGGCTTGATATTGTCGGCTCGAATGGGTGGTTTATCTTGTCTTCAGGATTGAGGTGTGTTTTCTTCACTGTACTCGTAGGTCGAGGGCACCAATACCATCTCACTAGATTGTGTTATGTTTCCTTGTGAATAGGATGTTATACTGTAGTGATCTGTTAGATTTGTAGATCAATATAATTGCCTATACATGCTGGTTATTGTTATCTGTTGCATATGTAGACATATTATGGTTGAGTTAAGGTGGTCCAACGTTGTGCTGAAGGCGAAGATACCCGGGCGGTCCAATTGATACTGTAGCCCCAAGGGAGTGGTCCGAATTATGTTATAAGCTTGAGAGCAGTCCAGCTTATTGCTAAAGGATCACGTGGCGTTCCAGCCTCACATTGTAGACCTTGTGTGCATGCATTATATTTGTGTTATTTATGGGGTATTTTGGGGGAACTTGTAACATCCCCAATTTCACGGCCAAAAAAGACCGATTTGTTTATGCTTTATTTAAAAATCAGAGTATCTTTTGGAAGAGTAATATTGCAGAATTTCTTCCCAAAAATATTATAAAGATTTTATCAAATCATTTCTGAAGAAATGTGTTTAGTTATATTAAAAACATTGGGATGTCATTCTCAATACAGTACATAAGCATAAACAGAAATGGTATAGGCCTTACAAACATCTATTATTCTAATGGCCTATAATCCATAGATCTCTCATCAGATCATTACTCATATGCTCTTTTTCCACAACCTGTAATACAAGAAAGTGAGTGGGTCAGACTTGGGAGCCTGGTGAGCACATAGGGTTTTCAACCCACAATAATTAAGTTCTTTAATTTCATCAAATCATTCAACCCGATTACCCGTTCCCGTTATCGTCACTTTATGTTCCTAAAGTATCTAATCTAAAGGACCTATCCTAGGGATCATCATCGGGATAGACAATACTGCGTAGGGGATTCCTCAGGAATATATGTCAGTAAGGCAGCCATGAGGGGGATGGAGTACACCTGGTGAACACATCGTTCACAAACACCTAAAGGTTGCGTGCCTGCCAGCATTCCACTAGACTGTCTAGAATAGTCTGTGGTCGTCATCTATACTCTGCTAGATGACTGGATCAACTTTTAACATCGATGCCTAGCGACTGTTTATTAAAAACACAAGACTCTTCTAAGTGGTAACACGATGTACTTCAGAAGACTCTTAAGCGGTTCCATTCCTTCTTACTGTACTTATGGGTCAACCCAACCCTAATGCGAAGAAGGGGGTCAGCCAATCAACGGTCCACAATGCTAGTTTCATATTAGACTTTCAAGTTGCGGCTACCCGGGTTATCTTTATATAGCTAACTAGATATGAAACTCCTGGTATCATTTACAATGTTGGTCCAACCAAGAAAGACATGGGGATTTTGGGCGTCAGGTTCTTCTTCTTCTCTTACTTATGATATTCCGAGTTGGAAGAACAGAGCGCTCTTAAAAGCCTCATCATTTTATTTCATTAGTCATCATCTATTTCATCTACCCATCTTACCCAACATATATGTAGAAATAAAATACATATACAGTTTAAATCAAGTAAAACATGTATAATTTGTTCATCCAGCATAGATATCAGGAACACAAATAATATGCACACATAGCACATAATTTATATTAAATACTTCATATCTATGTGTAAGATGAAAGTAACTATGCACTCACTTGTTAAAGTGATGACTCGGAATTCGGGCAGCGCTTCGCTTCTAACAATTTTCGTTTCCTTCGGCGAAACCTAGTATTATTATCACTAAGTTTAGTCTAATATTTATTGCGACTAATTATTAGTCTAGATTCATCATTAACTCAAAGTCTACTTTCATGATCTATCAAGTAAGGAACAACCAGGTAGGATCATATCGGAGGTAGGGTTCGTTTGGTATACGAAGTATACTGTTTGGAAAGCCCACTTTAAACACCTCACTAAATCACAGCCTAGACATCATCCCCATAAGTGGATCAATCAGTATAACGAATTTGAATCACTGATAAATCTTGTTTATAGGTTCATAATAATGATAATGAACTTAAACACTTAAAGTAGGGTACACATAACTCACTTACAAGGGGGTTTAGCGAGAAACCGGGCTCTGCGCGGGAAGAACTTCTGAGCCGAAAGCTCTTCTTCTCGAAGCCTTCTGGCACTTCTAGACTCACTTCTAGCGCCTGGGAGGTGCAAGGGAAAATTTATAAGGGTTGGGGTGTTTGGGAGAGAAGGTTTGAGAAAGTGTGAGGAAAAATGAGTGATTTGCGCCTCTATTTATAGGCTGATAAATTGGATTACGCTGGTCGTAATATATATGTACGTTGGGGGTACTCGGAACGCGGGGCGTACCAAGCCTTACGTTGGGCGGACCAGCTCCACGTGTCAGCATCGTATGCGAAGCCGTGCGGAGGAAGGTGTGGTTGGGATTGTGTCACGTGTTGCTTCGGAACTTAATAGAAAAATTAATTATCTTCTAAATTCCGTAACTTTCGCATACGAGTTTTTGACATTCTTTATATCCACACATAGGTGGAGACGTGATCTACAACTTTTGTTTAGACTCCGTCAGCGAATTTTTACTTTATTTTTAAAGTTATATTTTAACAGACATAGACAGTTAAACTCCGTTAAAAATTCATAACTTTGTCATCTGACGTCTGTTTTCGACTGTCATTATATCGTTGAGCTCCTATTAATGAGATCTTCAATTCTCGTTTAGGTTGTGTCGGCTAATAATCGATCGATCTAAAATTCGATTTTTTGGGTTGTGTACTGCTATGCTAAACCTTAGAAAAATCATAACTTCCTCTAACGAAGTCAGATTTGGACGTTCTTTTTATGTACGTTCTCGGTTTAACATATACTATGAATTTCATTTAGATCGCTAAGGCGAAAAAGTAGTTTAACAAAAATTCACTTTTTACGATACGCGACGCCGTGCCGGTTTTATCGCAAAACTTCGACGGGTCATAATTTCTTCGTTATAAGTCGGATTTCAGCATTCTTTATATCTCCGGAATCCTTGTCATGACTACTTCAACTTTCTTCAAAAATATCGGGTCTATCTATTATTTTATTTTTTACGCATATTTTTATTATTTTATTATATCGTTATAAGCACGTATATTGCAGATAAATCACATAATACTCAAATAATTCTTCTTCATTACTTCAAAATAGGTTACAACTGTTGACCCTAACTATTACATCATTATACTATTGCTTTGCCTAGAAACGCGGACGTTACAATTCTCTCCTCCTTAGGACGATTTCGTCCCGGAATCATGCATCAACAAACAAATGTGGATAGCGACTCATCGTGTCACTGTCCGTCGCCCAGGTGAGGTTTGGCCCATTTGAATGTTTCCATCGCACAAGCACTAGTTCGACCATCTTGCGTCGCAACTTCTTTGCCTTACGGTCAACAATTGCTTCAGGCTTTTCGATTAGCCTCTTATCTTCATCAATCCTTAACTATGAAAGATATCGGGAACTTCTCCCATGAACTTCCTGAAATAACACACATGGAAAATGTTATGAATACCATCTAGTTCTTCTGGCAAATCCAGCTTGTAAGCTTGGTTCCCAATCCTCTGAAGAACCTTGAATGGCCCAATAAATCTTGGACTCAACTTTCCTCTCTTTCCAAATCTTATAAGTCCCTTCCATGGTAAGACTTTAAGCAACACCGAATCTCCAACTTCGAATGTCATTGGTCGTCGCTTCTTGTCATCATAGCTCTTTTGGCGATCATGAGATGACAAAATCCTTTCGCTAATCACTTTTAGCTTTTCAGCAGTCTGATGGACTATTTAGAAGCCCATAAACTGCTATTCTCCAGCCTCAAGCCAACAAGAAGGCGCACGACACTTCCGCCCGTACAAGGCTTGATAAGGTGACATCTTAATGCTCGAATGGTAACTATCGTTGTAGGAAAACTCTACCAGGGGTTAATCATCATCCCATTTAACTTGAATTTCTAGGGTACATGCTCTTAACATATCTTCTAATGTTTGAATTGTTCTTTCGCTCTAACCATCAGTCTACGGATGGTAGGCTGTACTTAAGCACAACTTCGTACCCATTTCTTCTTGTAGACTTTTCCAAAATCTAGATGTGAAACGATTGTCACGATCCGATAAAATTGTTAAAGGAACACCGTGAAGTCTTACTACCTCCTTCACGTAAGCATTTTCAAGCTTATCCATAGACTATCTCTCATTGGCTGCTATGAAGTGTGCACTCTTAGTAAACCGTTACACAACTACCTAAATCATGTCATGACCGTTCTTCGTACTGGGCAGTTTAGTCACAAAATCCATGGTGATGTCTTCCCATTTACCCATGGGTACAGGCAAAGGGGTTTATGGCATAAAAGGATTACATAATTATACAACTAATTATGTAAGGAAACCACTCTATGTACTAGGAAACACTTATATTGAAGTGTTACAATCACGAAGGATTGCATAAAAGGGGTTTATGGCCACACTAGTGTCTGTACGGCCACTAGGTGTACGGCCACTTGTGTGTACGGCCACCTGGGTGTACAGTCTTGGAGTGTACGGCCGTACACTCCTTGAAGAACATGCCAAAAGGTAGTCTAAGTCTCTAACTAGCATCCTCTAAGTGTCCATGATCTTGTGTTGGAATATAACATGAGTTTGAGGCCAAACATGCACTAAATAAGGGGTGTACGACCATATGAAGGGTGTACGGCCGTACACTCTTTGTGTTCATGTATTTATGATATTTTAAGGCCAGAAAGGAAGTGATTCATGAGCCTAACTACTATATGGAAGAGGTACTCACACTTTTGAAGGTTTCTATGGAGTTCACGGCCCAAGAACTAGTAGGTGTTCTTGGTGAAAGTGTTGAACACTTGAAGATCTACCCAAAAACATGAATTTCATGGATGAAATCAAAGGGTGATCTAATATCATGAAGGATAATCACAAAGAAATGGAAGGAATTCTTACATTATTGAAGATCCGGATGAAGAAAGTTGATGAAAGTTGAGAGAGAAATAAGTTTCTTGGCTTGAATGTGTGAGGAATGAGGAATAATGGAGGAATAAGTCACTTAAGGTCATGAGTGTACGGCCCAAATGGGTATACGGCCATACACCTATGTGTACACCATCTGTACGGCCGTACACTCCCTATGAAGGAGTGTTTGGCCTGAATTTTTATTCTATGAACTTTAGAAACTCATTCCTATACCCTATCCTTGAATGTACAAGACTTGGAACACTCAAATAGACTCTAAACAATGCTAAAAGATAGCAGAAACGAGTCTGACATCGATTGAATTGAATGACTGCACAAGATAGAAATTTCGGGTTGTCACATCATCCCCCCGTTAGAGAGAATTTGGTCCCGAAATTAGAGTTTAAGCAATTACAAATATCTAAGTAAAAAGATGAGGATATTTCTGTTTCATTTGATCCTCGCACTCCCAAGTGAATTCATGTCCTCGCTTGGCATTCCAGGGAACCTTCACTATCAGGATATGGCTTTGCTTTGTCTGCTTGACCTCTCGGTCCATGATCTCTACTGGTTCTTCACGAAGTTGAGGCTCTCGTTGATCTCGATCTCGTCGAGTGGGATTACAAGAGTCTCGTCGGACAGACACTTTTTCAAGTTCGAGACGTGAAAAGTAGAATGTACGTTACTGAGTTCGTGAGGTAGTTGGAGTTTGTAAGCTACTAGAGCGTTTCTAGTGATAATCTTGAAAGGCCCTACGTATCTTGGATTTAGCTTGCCACGCTTTCCGAAGCGTATCAAGACCTTCCAGGGTGAGACCTTCAATAGAACACGGTCGCCCACCTGGAATTCCAAAGGTTTCCTTCTTTTGTCTGCGTAGCTTTTCTGTCGGTCTCTAGAGGCTTTCAATCGCTCACGAATCTGAACGATCTTCTGTGTAGTTTCCCGAATGATTTCCGGACCTGTGAGAGTGCTGTCAGGAACTCGTCCTTTAGCTAACTGAGTGTCGCCCACCTCAGCCCAGCACAGAGGGGATCTGCACTTACGGCCATAGAGGGCTTCAAGTGGAGCAGCCTTTATGCTCGTGTGATAAATATTGTTGTAGGAAAACTCGACAAGGGGTAAACTAGTATCCCATGCCTTCCCAAAGTCTATCACGCAGGCTCGCAACATATCTTCCAAAGTTTGAATAGTCCTCTCACTTTCTCTGTCGGTTTGTGGATGGTAGGTTGTACTCATGTCCAGCCTAGTTCCTAGGGAACTTTGTAGCGACTGCCAGAACCTTGAAGTGAATCTACTGTCTCTATCAAAGATAATGGATATGGGAACACCATGCAGTCGTACGATCTCCTTAATGTATGTTCTTGTTAGTTTCTCTATCTTGTCAGTCTCTTTGATAGGCAGGAAGTGTGCGGACTTTGTTAGCCTGTCTACGATCACCCAACTGGTATCAAGACCACCCGATGTCTTGGGCAACTTGGTTATGAAGTCCATTGTGATCCGCTCCCACTTCCATTCAGGTATCTCCGGTTGCTGAAGTTAACCTGATGGTTTTTGGTATTCGACCTTAACCTTGGCGCAAGTAAGGCATTTACTCACGAAGGTAGCAATCTCTGCTTTCATGTTAGGCCACCAGTATAGCTTTTTAAGATCCAGATAAATCTTATCTGAACCTGGGTGGACGGAATAGCGAGTGTTGTGCGCTTCGGTCATGACTCATGACCAAGTCTCTGAGACCACCGTGTTTCGGTGTCCAGATCCGATCCATGAGATATAAGGCCCCACCAGCCTTTACTTCCAAGTTTTTATCCATCCCTCTCACGGATTCACCCGCCACGTTTTCAGGTTTCAAAGCTTCGAGCTGAGCCTCCTTAATTTGTGTGGACAAGTGTGAATGGATAGTCATAGTCAAAGATTTGACTCTACGACCTGAGTATTCCTTCCGACTTAGGGCATCAGCTACTACGTTGGCCTTGCCTGGATGATAACGAATTTCGCATTCGTAGTCACTGAGTAGCTCAACCCACCGTCGTTGTCTCATATTGAGCTCCTTCTGGTCGAATATGTGATGTAGGCTTTTGTGGTCTGTAAAGATAGTGCTTTTTGTACCATATAGGTAGTGTCTCCAGATCTTCAGAGCAAATACCACTGCTCCTAACTCAAGATCATGTGTGGTGTAGTTGACCTCATGTGTCTTTAGGTGTCTTGAGGCATAGGTGATGACCTTACCTCATTGCATCAGAACACAAGCAAGCCCTTGGTTGGATGCATCACAATAAACCACAAAGTCTTCTATCCCTTCTGGGAGGGATAGTATCGGTGCGGTGCATAAGGCTCGCTTCAGCGTTTGGAACGCTTTCTCTTGCTTCTCTTCCCAGTCAAAGGCCACACCATTCTGGGTCAATGTTGTAAGCGGTTTTGCAATCCGCGAGAAGTTCTGAATGAACCTGCGATAGTAGCCAGCGAGGCCTATAAATTGACGAATTTCTGTAGGCGTCTTCGGTGCTGACCAGTTCTCAATGGCTTTGATTTTGGAAGGGTCCATGTGGATTCCTTCTTCACTAACCACGTGACCCAAGAATTCGACTCTTCGGATCCAAAATTCGCATTTCGAGAACTTCGCATAAAGCTTCTCTGATCGCAGTGTTTCCAAGACTTGACGTAGATGTTGACTATGCTCCTCCTTACTACGAGAGTAGATAAGTATGTCATCGATGAAGACAATGACAAACTGATCCAAGTAAGGACGGCACACTTTATTCATTAAGTCCATGAATACTGCGGGTGCATTGGTCAATCTGAATGGCATCACTACAAACTCGTAGTGTCCATAACGAGTTCCGAAGGCTGTCTTCGGAACATCCCCCTCTAACACTCGTAACTGGTGATACCCAAATCTCAGATCTATCTTTGAAAAGTAATTCGCCCCTTGAAGTTGGTCGAACAAATCGTCTATGCGAGGCAGAGGGTAACGATTCTTTACGGTAAGTTTGTTAAGTTCTCTGTAGTCGATGCACATACGGAACGATCCGTCTTTCTTCTTGACGAAGAAGACCGGTGCTCCCCATGGTGAGAAGCTTGGTCTTATAAAGCCCTTGCTGAGCAGCTCGTTAAGTTAACTGGATAGCTCCTGCATCTCAGCTGGTGCTAGACGATATGGCGATTTGGTTACTGGGGTAGCCCCTGGAACTAAGTCGATTCTGAACTCGACTTGTCGTTGCGGAGGTAATCCTGGGAGTTCTTCTGGAAAGATGTCGGGAAAGTCGCGTACTACTGGAATGTTCTTTATGTCTTTCGTCTCTTGGCTCACATCGACAACATGAGAAAGGAATGTGCGACATTCCTTTCGTAAGTACTTCTGGGCTTGTATGCTCGAGATGATACGAAGGTTCGTGTCGGGTTTGTCGCCGTAGATAATTAGGGTTTTTCTAGATGGTAGATTAAGGTGAACGGCCTTCTCATAACACTTGATGTCAGCACGATGAGAACTCAACCAATCCATGCCGATTATAACGTCGAAACTTTTAATTGAGACCGGCATAAGATCGATTGGAAATGAATGGCTATCTAGACTTAGTGTACATCCTATGTATATGCAGCTAGTACTCTCTGTTTTTCTGTTAGCCATTTCTATAGTGAACGGTTCTTTAAGTGCACGCGACTTTTGTTTAAGTAAGTGAGCAAATTTCTGGTTCACGAAACTACTCTCCGCTCCACTATCAAACAGTATGCATGCATATGAGTTATCGAGGAGAAACGTACCAGTGACCACTGTAGGGTCGGCAACTTCTTCCTCGTGGCCTATAGCCAAAACTCTTGCTACTCCGCCAACATTCCCTGCCTTCGGGCCGTTCCTTTTATAGTGGCCTGCCTCGCCACATCCGTAGCAAGCCTGGCCCACACCAGTGCTGGGGACTTGGGTGATTGGCCTTGTCGGAGCCTTGTAGAAACGGGCAGTATGCCCCTTCCTGTTGCAGTTAGAGCACTGCATTTCCCGGCAGGGTCCGTTGTGGTGGAAGCTGCATTTGTTGCACTTAGGCAAGCTTCCAGCATACTGCTTCAGCGGCGCAGTAGCATTAGCTGTTATCGCAACATGAACCGCAACGATCTGCTGCTTTTTGGCAGCGTTTTGTGCAACATTCTTCTTCTTGTTATCCCAGAACTTCCGCTTGTTGTCAGCGGCCTTGGAGGGTTCTGGGATGGCCAGGGTTGTTGTTGTTGACAGGGTGCGGACTCCATGGTCAATGAGCCGCTGTGCCAACCGTTTGGCACCGTCGAAGGTAGTGGGGTTTGAAGCTAGTACATTCCCCTGAAATGGAGGCACCAGCCCCCAGATATACCTCTCAACTTTCTTTCCCTCAGTAGGGACCATTCCTGGACATAGGGCCACCAGATCGCTGAATCTGGCAGTGTAGGCCACTATGTCGGAGCCCTTCATGGTTAGGCTCTAGAGTTCCTGTTCAAACTTCTGAACTTCGCCCCTCGGGAAGTATTCCTCGATCATAAGCTCCTTAAGAGCTTCCCAGCCCATGGCATTTGCCACTCTCAGAGTTAGTGACTTGACATGGCTATTCCACCATGTCAGGGCTCGGTCCGCGAAGGTGCAGGCAGCAAATTTTACTTTGCTCCCTTCTGGACAGGAACACATCTCAAAGATCGATTTCGTTTTCTCGAACTATTGCGAGAGGGCAATGATTCCACCAGTCCCATTGAAGTTCCTGGGTTTGCAGCTGGTGAAGTCCTTGTACGAGCACTCCCTAGAGCGCATTGGAGCATAACCATGAGTGGAATGCACATTAGTTCCACTCCCGCTAGTACCGGTAGTGGTGAATTGTGCTAAGGCTGCCGTAACAACCACATTCACCGCAGCTTGGATAGCTGTTGGGTTGTATTGTGCAGGAGGTGGAGGTGGTTACGTTGGAGTTATCGGAGGATTGTGTCTCGCTGATCGATGGGGAGGCATCTTGTAGCTATAAGTTTAAAAAGATGAAGATATTGATAAGTATTCAATAAAGAGTATGATGAAAGTGAATCATGGACTAACTCTCTATAGCCCAACAAATAGATGAAAGTATGCTTGAAATAGAGATCTAGCATTAGAAACATGAAAGCATTTGAGTAAGGATTTCCCACGAGATTAATATCTGTCAATAATACTGGTATTAGAGATGTAACAAGTTCGGGAAAATGACCTAGGAGTAGGTCTTACATCAAACCAGAATAAGAAAATTTTGACAGAAAAAGACCTAATAGACTGAAAGTTCAAGGTGTTACGAGATAAATAGGAAATTACAGGGAAAAGTGCTACATAGAGCATAGATAAGAAGGCTATTCCTTTAATCAAAAGAAAGGATGGGCAGAGCATCTCCTACTGGCGACGGGCACCCCTTGGACGAACCCTTAAATCAGCCAGCTGACGCTCCATATCAAGAAGGCGTCGCTCATACACTCGCTGGTGTACGCGGTGTTCTATGACTTCAGCTCGAGTCGCAGCTAGTTCCTACAGTAGACACTCATTGTCTCTTTCAGCTCTCTCACGAGCATCTTCCAGACGAAGAATGCGGACAGTATTAACTCCCACATTGGCATCAACTTCTGCGATTCGGTTGATGGCTTTCCTACCCTGAATTTCATTACAAGCAACTCTGCGGACCAGAATAGGCAGGATTCTGTCCACTGAGCCTCCCTCGCTCAGGTTGTAGAAGCTTCGGTCTCCATTGTATGGCATTGGTTGACCCTGTTCTTGACTCCATGTTTCCAAGTTTTCCGCCTACAGAGGCGTCGGGCCTTGAAAAGCCGGACAAGGGTTAGGATTTGGGTTTGGAGCTACCAGGGGTAGATCATTGACTTCTGGCTCGGAGTCAGGATCCTCCAGGAAGTTCTCTGTGAAGTCATCATCCAAAGGGATTGGATGATTCTCTTCTGGCTCATCATCGAGCCAACCACCGTTACCTTGGTTGGGGAAGTACGGGTCGCCGTGGGGATGGAATCCAGCCATGTTATCTATGCGGGAATGGGGATAAAAGAAATAATTAATAGACGTAGTAATTAAGATAATTATAAGATGATACTTACCAGTTACTCCAACATTTGCGTAGTGCATACCCGTCATATGTAACCAAAAATAGGATAGGCCTTCGAATAAGTGATCCTAACTCTAAGTCCACAACCAAACAAGGAACAGGAAGTAAAGCAAAGATCATAGATTCTAAGCCTATGGCACCTTAGTCACATATAACCTTAGCGTATCCACTCAGCAACTATTGACATACTAGTAAAGACCTTTTTAGTTTTCACATAAGTAATTATAGTAACACAAAATACTCCTATAGTATTTTAAGTTTATGTTATGTTCTAATGTTATCATTGTAGTAGTGTTGGTAAGTTTTTAGACTTGCTGCAACACCACAACCATTCCTAGGCACATGCAATCACTTCTCGGAAAGATATAGTTGATCAGGCTATATCGCTCCCAGATCTGATTATATGTTCCCAAGCCTACTTGTGCTGCCCAACAATCGCAATACTTTTGTTCTGTCCTAGTGACACTGATTTTAGTATGAATACAGGTGTGTATACTTTGGTTAAATGTTTTATTATTTAAAAGTATAAACTGTTGGTCAGAGTATTTTAATCCCGTTGTGTTTATAGTTGTATATCTTCTATGGGTTGATATACTCAATTCACTATAAACAATGCTCTGATACCAATCTGTCACACCCCCAAACCAGAACGGCGGAAACATTCGGGGGCGGAGGACGTCATGTACAGTATCACAACAATGCATAATAGTAAAACAAGCAACAACATCATCCATTTGTATTAATAATATAATTTAATATAAGTGTGTCATGTAGTTTATAAGACACCAAAATATGAATCAAAAAATAAGAGATGAGTCTTGAACGTGCTCCATCTTCTCAAAACCTGGTCATCGGTACCTGGCTACTGGTGACCTGAGAATACAAGTTATTTTGAAAGTGTAGATCAGCATTAAAGCTGGTGAGTTCATAAGTATTTTAGTGTCATTGTTTGTATAAGTTTGAAGAAAGTGTTTGTCAATGTTTGATGTAAAAGTTTGTAAGTGTTTGATGTAATAGTTTGTAAACTTCCTAGAAAATCCTATATTTTCTACTAAAGTAGTCTTCTACCAAGACCTAACTGTTCTTTATGTTTGTTCTTTTGTAAAAGTGGGTATTTTTCCAAAGTATGACTATCATTACCAAAATATAGTTTTCATTACCGTTTATGTGAGAAAATCACAATGTGAATGAAATGGGAAAAATAAAGATGTACTGTAGTTTTATCTAAGTAACTACCAATGTACTAACTACCTTAAACCTGTTTGTTTAATTAAGGTAAAATGTGATAGGATTGTAACCATACTTGATTGACTAGTAAGACACGACGTTCAAGACGCCGAAAATGGTATCACATTTGTCACCCGTAGACCTGCAGGTCTCACTGTAGCTAGCAGCAAGGTGTAGGATGGTCAATCCCGTATAGATCTATACACAAATTCACGTTCTACCTCCAGGAGACTCTGGTTACAAAACGTGACACGACAGTATATTGTCGCGCCATGAAGTAGTGGCTCACATAAATGTTATCTTATTATTGTATTAGCATAGTATGTTAAATAAAGAATTTAACATGTAAAAGAGTTTATTAAACGATTTGAAGCAGTTTGTTTGATAACACAGTTTTGAAATATAAGAAATCCATTTGCTTGATAGTTATTAATCACATGTGATTGATATAATAACCATAATGTTTCTACTTTTATTCCTCCCCATCAAATCATTTAAAATCATTTAAAAGAGAAGTTAAGGGGTATGAACTCACCTGCAGTGAGTGATGTGAATGAAAGATCGATAAAAGGATGTTAAGTGTCAAGTGAACCCTCGAGCACAAACGGATCGTAATAAGCATATAATGACACATATATGTATATAATTAGTGTTTATACAACTAATTACGTAAGGAAAACACTCTATGGACTAGGAAACACTTATATTGAAGTGTTACAATCACGAAGGATTGCATAAAAGGGGTTTATGGCCACACTAGTGTATGTACGGCCACTAGGTGTACGGCCACTTGTGTGTACGGCCACCAGGGTGTACGATCTTGGAGTGTACGGCCGTACACTCCTTGAAGAACATGCCAAAAAGGTAGTCTAAGGCTCTAACTAGCATCCTCTAAGTGTCCATGATCTTGTGTTGGAATATAACATGAGTTTGAGGCCAAACATGCACTAAACAAGGGGTGTACGGCCATATGAAGGCTGTACGGCCATATGAAGGGTGTACGACCGTACACTCTTTGTGTTCATGTATTTATGATGTTTTAAGGCCAGAAAGGAAGTGATTCATGAGCCTAACTACTAGATGGAAGAGGTACTCACACTTTTGAAGGTTTCTATGGAGTTCACGGCCCAAGAACTAGTAGGTGTTCTTGGTGTTCTTGGTGAAAGTGTTGAACACTTGAAGATCTACCCAAAAACATGAATTTCATGGATGAAATCAAAGGGTGATCTAAGATCATGAAGGATAATCACAAAGAAATGGAATGAATTCTTACATTATTGAAGATCCAGATGAAGAAAGTTGATGATAGTTGAGAGAGAAATAAGTTTCTTGGCTTGAATGTGTGAGGAATGAGGAATAATGGAGGAATAAGTCACTTAAGGTCATGAGTGTACGGCCCAAATGGGTGTACGGCCGTACACCTATGTGTACACCATGTGCACGGCCGTACACTCCCTATGAAGGAGTGTTTGGCCCGAATTTCTATACTATGAACTTTAGAAACTCATTCCTATACCCTATCCTTGAATGTACAAGACTTGGAACACTCAAATAGACTCTAAACAATGCTAAAAGATAGCAGAAACGAGTCTGACATTGATTGAATTGAATGACTGCACAAGATAGAAATTTCGAGTTGTCACAGCTTTCTTAATGCTTTCCACAATTGTTGAGACAACTTCTATTTTTAAAGCTCTTGGCCTCTTTCTTTCCAGGTTTACTTTTCGACTTAGAGCATCAGCTACGCCGTTTGCTTTACCCGTGTGGTAAAGTATATCACAATCGTATTCCTTGAGTAACTATAGCCAGCGTCGTTGTCTCATATTTAATTCCTTTTGATCAAAGAGATACTGAAGACTTTTTTGATCTGTGAAGAGTTTTCACTTTGTGCCATAAAGATAATGCCTTCATATCTTTAATGTGAATACTACCACTGCCAACTTCAGATAATGAGTGAGGTAGTTCTTCTCGTGCTCTTTCAATTGTCGAGATGTGTATGCTATCACTTTATCTCTCTGGGTCAGAACACAACCTATCCCAACTCCAGATGCATCGCTATAGACTGTGAAGTCTTCAACTCCGTCCGGTAAAGAAAGAATCGGTGCTTCACACAACTTCTTCTTTAATTTCTCAAATGCTTCTTCATGTTTCTCACTCCATGTATATGTAGCTCCTTTATGGGTGAAAGCTGTTAATGGAGCAGCTATCGAAGAAAAGCCTTGGATAAACCTTCGGTAATATCCAGCTAATCTCAGAAAGCTTCGAATCTCAGTGGGACTTTTTGGTCGTTCCCATTTCATCACAACTTCAATCTTTGCTGGATCAACCATTATCCCTTCTTGGTTAATAACCACATGACCCAAGAATTGGACTTCTCGAGTCCAAAAATCACATTTGGAGAACTTTGAATACAACTTCTCCTTCTTCAAAACCTCTAATACTTCTCGCGGGTGCTTGGCATGCTCCTGCTGGATTTTTGAGTAAATCTGAATGTCATCTATGAACACTATTATTGATTTATCAAGGAATGGTTTACAAACCCTATTCATCAAATCCATAAATGTTGTTGGAGCATTGGTTAGTCCAAATGACATAACCAAAAACTGATAATGTCCATATCTCGTTCTAAATGCGGTCTTCTCAATATCTTGTTCTCTCACCTTCAACTGATGATATCCTGACCTACGATCGATCTTTGAGAAATAGCTCGAACCTTACCGTTGATCAACCAAGTCATCAATCCTTGGCAATGGATACTTGTTCTTTACCTTTGCCTTGTTCAGCTCTTTGTAGTCTATGCACATCCTCATGCTCCCATCCTTCTTTTTCACGAATAACACCGGAGCTCCCCAAGGTGATGAACTAGGTCTAATGAAACCGTTGTCCAACAACTCCTAAAGTTGCATCATAAGCTCCTTTATCTATGTTGGTGCTAACTGGTATGGTGCTTTTGCTATTGGTGTCGATCCTGGAAACAAGTCTATTCGAAACTCTGCTTGTCTATCAGGGGGCAATCTAGGAAGATCTTCGAGAAAGACTTCCGGATAGTCACACACCACTGGTATTTTTGTATTTCTTTTTTCTCCTTCTTTGCGTCGATCACAAATGCCAAGTATGATGTGAATCTTTTGGACAAACATTTTCTGGTTTTCATTAGGGAAATGATTCCAGAATTTACTCTACGTTTATCCTCGTACACCATAAATGACTCCTTTCTAGGTGGGTTTACTCTTACCATCTTCTTCCTGCATAGTATCTCAGCATCGTTCACACTAAGCCAATCCATTCCTAGTACGATGTCAAAACCGTTAAACTCAATGGGTAACAACTCTTCATGGAACTTATTCTCGTTCAAGTCGATGGCGATGTTTTTAATGCAATTGCTAACAAGTACGAATTTGCCACTGACAACTTCTACAACTAGAGCATTATCAAGTTTATCTACAGGAAATGCTAGTCTTCCACCAAATTTATGCGATATAATGGAATAATTTTCTCTAGAGTCAAACAATATATTGGCAGGCAATCCATTTAAAAGAAAGGTACCTGAAGTGACATCTGCTTCATCCCTTACTGCTTCCAGGGTCATCTGGAATGCTCTTGCCTTTGGCCTACGTGTAATGTTAGGCCTTGCCGCCTATTTTTTCTTTGGGAAATCCCTAGAAATATGCCCATCTTCATTACACCCGTAACACACCTTCTTGTTTAATGTGCACTCATCGGCGTAATGCCCAGTTTTCCCGCACTTAAAACAAGTCACCTCCTCACCACATTTTCCAAAGTGTTTTTTTTTTCACTTCTCACACCATCTTGCTTCACCTCTTTCTTCTCCAAACGTCTTAGAACCAGAATTCTAGAACTTTCTTTTCTTGTTGGACCTTGTAGATCCATTAAACTTCCTATTCTCTCCTACCTCAGATCTCTCCAGACCCTTCTCTCTTATCTGGGTCTCCACATTCTGGGCTGCTCTAACGACTGTCTTAAAGCTAGTTGCCATTTTGACCATTTGACCAAAGTCTGTTGGCAATCCGTTAGAAAACTTCTCTATCTTGGAGAGTTCAGTAGGCACCAAGTATGGGAATAAATTCATCTTCTCGGTGAATGCGGTGGCATACTCTTCAACACTCAATCTCCCTTTCTTCAGGTTCTGAAACTCATCGTTTAGGTCTATCAGATCCACCTTCAAGCAGTATTTCATTTTCAACTGCTCCATGAATGCTTCCCAAGACATCCTCAGGGCTTCTCCCCGGGGCACTGTATATGCCAACAACTTCCACCAACTTAAAACTCCGGTCCTTAATTGTCTAACTGCAAAGACGGTTTTCTGCTTGTTGCTGCAATTGCAACTCTCAAATACCATCTCCATTTCGGAGATTTAGTCCATAATCTCTATTGGATTTGCGCTTCCAGAAATACTTGGGCTTCCAGTTCTTATACATATGCCCATTCCTGTCAATCCCTCTGTACGGGTCGTTCCTCCTGACCACTCGGGGTTCAACTTGACTCACAGTACGACTGTAATTTCCCTCCTCTGGCATCTCTTCATTCAGTTCGGGTTGCACAACAGGCACAATAGGTTCATCCCTATTCTGTTGAAGTAGATGCCTTGTCTCTTCCATCTGACGATCCAACATCATTTGCATCATTTCTTGAACTCCTGCCACTATAATTGGCTCGGGTGCATCTACTACCTCTAGTGCATGCTCAATCACTCGTGGCTCAGGTTGCAGGTTTCCATTAGCATTTGATAATCCGCTTCCAGTTCTCATCATGTCGATCTATACACCAAAGTAAACGAATTTAGATCTTTATTTATGATAGACGTTTAAATCCTCCTTGTCACTCCGAAAAGTTACATGCAAGTTCTAATACCGTAATTAGACGTTTAGAAATCTGAACACATAAAGTTTCCAGATCCGGTCGGCAATAGACCATATATCCGAGAAAATAATAGCATCATAAGGCATTTTATAGCTATACATAAATCATTTAGCACATAAAAGCAATTTAGGCATCTTTCCTAAAATAAGATAGTGCTCGTGGCTAAAATATAGTAGACACTCATCTCACAATCATCGCTTAACATTCTAAGTTTAAGTCTAGAAATCCTACAAATTCCTAGTTCGCTTAAACTAATGCTCTGATACCAATTGTGACATCCCCAATTTCACGGCCAGAAAAGACCGATTTGTTTATGCTTTATTTAAAAACCAGAGTATCTTTTTGAAAAATAATATTGCGGAATTTGTTCCCAAAAATATGATAAAGATTTTATCAAAGCATTTACAAAGAAATGTGTTTAATTATATTAAAAACTTTGGGATGTCATTGTCAATAGAGTACATAAACATAAATATAACTGGTATAGGTCTTACAAACGTCTATTATTCTAATGACATATAATCCATAAATCTCTTATCAGATCATCACTCTTGTGCTATTTTTTCACTACCTATAATACAAAAAACTGAGTAGGTCAGACTTACGAGCCTGGTAAGCACATAGGATTTTCAACCCACAATAATTAATTTCTTTAATTTCATCAAATCATTTAACCCGATTACCCGTTCCCATTATCCTCACTTTCTGTCCCTAAAGTATCTAATTTAAGAGACCTATTGTGACAACCCGAAATTTTCATTTGTACGAACTCTACAGTCAAACACTTCAATTAAAAGTTAAATTCATTTCTGCTAATTTTTAGCTCGGTTTAAAGTCCGTTTGGGTATTTTTAAATATTTATTATTCGAGAGAATAAACGAAAGGAAGTATTTTTTTTTGAATTATTGGGGAACAAATAAAACAAATAACACCTTGATAAGGTGTTACGGCCAAACATGAGGGGTGGGGCCGAAAACCCCTTTGACCGAGAACTCATGCTTAAGGCATGAGTTTACTCCTTCTTTCCTCATTTCTTACTTCCAAACTCAAGAACACCCACTTTTTCTCTCAAGTATCATAAGAGCTTCTTCCAAATCTTCCAAAAATGTAAGTGTTTCTTCTCTTGATTTGTTGATACAACACTTCATCTAGTAGTTATACATGATTTCATCCATGAAATCTTCTCTTTTTCTTAGATCTTCAAGTGTTCTTCAAGAACACCAAGAACACACACTAGTGTTTTGGGTCGAAAACACCCTTCTTTGCTTCCATATTGTAAGTATCTACTTCCTACACTTGTTATCTAGTAAGGATACTTGATTTAGAGCCTTGAAATCGTCATTTTCCAAGAACAAAAGGAGTTTTCGGTTTAGTGCATCTCCTTAAACCGAAAACCCTAAAGAAAGGTGCCTTTAAGACCTTAAAACTCACTTAAGGCTTTGGATAAAACTTAGAACCCCTATGCAACAAATATTCGGACCGAGAACCCTTCGGACCGAGAACCATTCGGACCGAGAACCATTTGAACCGAGAATACCATTAGGACCGAAAGTTCCTAGTAACATACCACTTGGACCGAAAGTTCCATTTGGTGACCATACACTCCTTTTATGCAATCCTTTGTGATTGTAACACATCCATATAAGTGTTTCCTAGACTATAAGGGTGTTATCCTTCTTAATTAGTTGAATATACACTAATGGTATACATATATATGTTATTATATGCTAAATAGGATCCGTACGTGTGCTCAAGACCTCACTTGACACTTAGCATCCATTACCGATCTTACTCTCGCATCACTCACTACAGGTGAGTTCATACCCCTTAATCAACCTTTGAAATGATTTTAAATGCTTTTATGGGGGGGGGGGGGAATACAAGTTGAAACATTCTAGTTATTGCTTTAATCGCATGTGATTAATAACTAGAACAAACAGAAAGATTTACTATTACCTTCAAGTTGCTATCAAACTTATGGATTTCAAGCACTTCAAAACCTTTTATTAAACTCTTTTAGATGCTAACACTGCTTTCAAACTCTTTTAAACTTACATTATTTTCAAACTCATATCTACACTAATATATTTATATAAGTAAGACTTGAAGGACTTAGGACTGATAGCTCACCTTATTTCATGTTCCTTGTTTGGTTGTGGACTTAGGGTATCCTGTTATTTGTCCGAATGTCGTTGAATTCTTAGTTATATATATATATATATATATATATATATATATATATATATATATATATATATATATATATATATGTGTGTGTGTGTGTGTGTGTGTGTGTGTGTGTTGGATATAAAAGCTTTCACTTCAGTTCAGTACCTTTGTGTAACGAAGGCATACAAACGACATTACTATTTAACTATAATAGGTATAGTTAAGGGTTTACTACTCACTACTACTATTACAACGACACATACAAGAGTCAGTACAGTTATGAGTCAACACACACTATATACCATACAAGAGAACACACTATATACCATACAAGAGAACACACTATACACTAGTACAGAGAAAACATCACTACACTATGATATACTATACAAACATTTGAATACGATAAACAGAATGTGACATACTATTTCTCGATACGACACTTTATTGTGGTATCACTTTGTAACCAGAGTCTCCTGGAGGGAGAGCGGGCATTGTGTGTATAGATCTATACGAGACAGACACTCCCACATCCCGACTGCTAGCTACAGTCCCAGCCGATAAGGCCAAGGGGTGACAGAATGTTACCTCACTACATATGACACCGGAGGGTCATCAGTTATTCAGCCGTCGATCAGCATGGTTACATACGAGTTCACATTCAAACCTTTAATTAACTAACTAATAATTAAAGGCAAACGGATTCCCTGAGGTGTATTGTACATTTAATACTACCTGGAGTCTGCATTTTCATCACATATAGCCGGCAGTGATACTGCTGGGGTAGAACATTATTTTCCCCTATTACATCTATTTTGTATTCATCTCGCATCGGTGAGGTCGTAAACTATATTTTCATAATAATACTTTTATTGGGGAAAACTCTTACATTTACAAAGGAACAAACATAAAAACAGTCGGGTCTTGGTAGAAGACTACATTTCAGTAGAAAATATAGGAGTTTCTAGAGAGTTCAACTATTTACCAACATTTACTAACAACTATGAACTTTTACACTACGTTGTTACAAACATTTTCTTACAAGCAATGACACTAAATACTTATGAACTCACCAGCTTTATGCTGATAAACTCTTTCAAAATAACTTGTATTCTTAGGTCATCAGTAGACAGGTACCGATGAAGCTTTTGAGAAGATGGAGCACATACAAGACTCATCTTTTATTTTGATCATACTTTTGGTGTCTTACGTACTATACAGAACACGCTTGTATTAAAATTATTATATTAATGCAATGGATGTTGTTGCTTGTCTTTACTATTATGCATTGTTATGATATTGTACATGACGTCCTCCACCCCAGAACGTTTCCGCCGTTCCGGTTTTGGGGTTGTGATAGATTGGTATCAGAGCATTGTTTATAGTGAATCGAGTATATCAACCCATAAAAGATATACAAACTATAAATGCAACGGGATTAAAATACTCTGACCAATAAATTATACTTTTAAATAGTAAAATATTTAACTAAGTATATATACATTTATTCATACCAGTGTCAGTATCATACTAGAACAGAACAAAAGTATTACGATTATTGAACAACACAATTAGGCTTAGTGATATATAGTCAAACCTAGGGGGATATAGCCTGATCAACTATATTTTCTGAGGAGTGACTATCATGTGCCTAAGAATGATTGTAGTGTTGCAACAAGTCTAAAAACTTACCAACACCACTACAACAAGAACATTAGAATAGAACTTAAACCTAAAAATACTATAGGAGTATTTTGTGTTACTATAATTACTTATGTGCAAACTAAAAAGGACCTTCATTAGTACGTGTATTAACTATTCTTTTCCCCACTCTCGCGTAGATAACATGGCTGGCTTCCATCTCCCCGGCGATCTGTATTATCCCAACCAAGGCATTGGTGGATGGCTTGATGATGAGCCAGAAGATGATCACCCAATCCCTTTGGATGATCACCTCGCATAAGGCTTTTCGGATGGCTCCGACTCCGAACCAGAGGTCAACAACCTACCCCAAGAAGGTCAAGCCCCAAACCTCAACCCCCGTCCGGCATTTCAAGGTCCCACTCCCTTCTGGGCAACAACCTTGAACCGTTGGAGTGATGAGTAGGGTCAGCCTTTACCTTTCAACGGAGACCGAAGTTTTTACAATCTAAGCGAGGGAGGCTCAGCTGACCGTCTCCTACCCATCATGGTCCGTAGGATTGCTCGGAACGTCGAGCAAGGTCATGCAGCCATCGACCGAGTAGTGGAAGTTGACGCCAACTCTGGCCTTAACACAGTCCGCATTCGCCAACTCGAAGAGGCTATGGAAAGAACTAGGAGGACCAACGAGGCTCTACAGCAACAATTAGCTGCATCCCGAGCCGAAGTCATGGAACTCCGAGTACGTCAGAGGGCGCAAGAGCGACATCTTCAGGAAGTGGTACGTCAACTGGCAGATCTGAGGGTTCGCCTGAGGGATACCCGTCGCCGGTAGAAGATGTCGACTCATCTTTCTCTTTTGGTTAAGGAATAGCTTTTCTTTTCTATGCTCTATAGAGCACTTGTCTGTAAAACATTCCTAACTTTTAAAAAAGTACTCTAACTAGGCTACTAAGCTGCCAACATTTTCCCTTATGGTCTGATGTAAGACCTACTGTTAGGTCATTTTTCCCGAACTCATTTTACATCATTAATACCAGTAATATTGGCAGTTATCTAATCTATTGGAAAGTCCTTACTCTTGTGTTTCCCTACTCTATTGTTATGCCTCTATCAATTAGTTGGACTATGGGGATTTAGTCCATGAAACACTCTCATCATACTTGCAATTGATTCTTACTATTATCATCATCTTTATAAACTTTCAGTAAAATATGCCGCCTCGAAAGCGTCCGACCAGAAACACGCCTGTGAATCAAACTCCACCACCACCACCCCCTCGGCAGTTCGATGTGGTGATGTTTCAAGTAGCTGTGACCGCAGCTGTGACCGCAGTCATGGCCCAAGTAAACTCTGGTGGTGTTAGTGGAACAGGGACTAGCACCAACTCTAGCCATGGTGAAATCCATCCATGTGCACAGGAGTGTACCTATAAAGATTTCATCAGCTGCAAACATACGTACTTCAATGGAACCGGAGGGATCATTGCACTGTCCCAATGGATCGAGAGAACAGAAGCAATCTTCGAGATGTGCTCATGCCCTGAAGGAAGCAAGATAAAGTTCGCTGCTTGCACCTTCACCGAAAGGTCCCTGACGTGGTGGAATGGCCATGTCAAATCACTCTCACTAGTAACAGCTAACGCCATGAGCTGGGATACACTAAAGGACCTAATGACAAGGGAGTACTGCCCGAGGGGTGAAATTCAGAAGCTCGAGGAGGAACTGTGGAACCTCAAAATGAAGGGTTCCGACATAGTGGCTTATACAGCTAGGTTCTGCGACCTGGTGACCCTATGTCCCAACATGGTCCCTACTGAAAGCAAGAAAGTCGAGAGATACATCTGGGGTCTGGTACCCCCATATTGAGGGAACGTTCTAGCATCACACCCTGCGACCTTTGATAGTGCCAAGGAATTGGCCCAAAGGCTCATCGATCACGAGGTTCCTTCTACTCCAACAACAACTACAATTACTGCCCCCGCACCAACCAAAACAGCTGACAACAAGAGGAAGCGTTGGGACCGAAAGAAGGGCAAATCAGCTCAACCCTCTTCCAAGAACCAACAGACGGTGGCTGTCCATGCTGCCACTACTCCTGCTGCCCCTGTACCAGCCAAAACATATGCAGGGAGCCTACCCAAGTGCACCAAGTGCTCCTTCCATCATAACGGCCCCTTCCGGGAAATGCACTGCACTAATTGCGACCGGAAGGGCCATACCGCCCGGTTTTGCAGAACACCACCCCAACCCATCACCCAGGTTCCCGGTGCAGGAGTGAGCCAGGCCTGCTACGGGTGCGGCGAGACAAGGCACTACAAAAGAGACTGTCCGAAATCTGGGAATGCGGGAGGAGCAGGGAGAATACTTGCTATTGGCCACAATGAAGCCGTGGCAGACCCCACAGTAGTCACGGGTACGTTCCTTCTCGATAATTCTTATGCTTGTATCCTATTTGATAGAGGGGCAGAGAGGAGCTTCGTAAACCACAAATTTAAACACTTACTTAATCAAGCACCGCAAGCACTAAAAGAAACCTTCGTCGTAGAAATGGCTAACGGAGAGACAGAGAATTCTAACGAGATTTACATAGGTTGTACCCTCACGATAGATAGCCATTCATTTCCAATCGACCTCATACCAGTGGCTATCAAGAGTTTCGATGTCATTATAGGCATGGACTGGTTGAGTCTTTATCGCGCCGATATCCTATGTTTCGAGAAAGCAGTCTGTCTAAACCTACCGACTAATGAAACCTTGTTAATCTACGGAGACAAACCCAGTACGAGCCTTCGTATCATCTCGAGTATTCAAGCCCAGAAGTACTTGCGCAAGGAATAGCGTACATTCTTGGCGCACATTGTCGACAACTTATAAGGCACGACAACTTATAAGGCACGATAACTTATAAGGCACGACCGGCTTCAAGAAGAAGACCGACATGGATGGTAATGTACACACTTATAAGGCACGACTGGTTGCAAAGGGTTTCTCACAAACTCCGGGAGTTGATTATGATGAGACCTTTTCTCCAGTGGCCAAGATTAAGTCTATTAGGGTTTTGTTAGCCATAGCCGCATTTCATGACTATGAGGATGTTTACATGAGTTAGCCAGAGGGTTTTGTCAACACAGAGTACCCTAATAGAGTGTGTAAGCTTGAGAAATCCATTTATGGGTTAAAGCAAGCACCTCGCAGATGGAATCTTTGCTTTGATGAGAAAGTCAAGGAATTTGGCTTTTCTAGGAGTGAAGATGAATCTTGTGTATATGTCAAGGCTAGTGGGAGTATAGTTAGCTTTTTGGTATTGTATGTGGATGACATACTACTCATAGGAAATGACATCCCAACTCTGCAGGAAGTTAAGTCCTGGCTTGGGAAGTGTTTCTCTATGAAGGACCTAGGAGAAGCTGCCTATATTCTAGGGATAAGGATCTTGAGAGACTGGAGTAAAAGACTAATTGGACTTAGTCAGAGTACTTACTTGGATAAGGTGTTGAAGAGATTCGGCATGCAGGACTCCAAGAAAGGAGAGTTACCCATCCAGAGTAATGCCAGATTGAGTAAGACACAAAGCCCTAGTACTGAGGCTGAGATAGCAGAAATGAGTCGAATACCTTATGCTTCGGCTGTAGGATCGATCATGTATGCTATGACGTGTACTCGACCTGATGTAGCCTTTGGTTTGAGCATGGTTAGCAGGTATCAGGGGAACCCTGGCAAGGCACACTGGACTGTGGTAAAGAATATCCTCAAGTACCTACGGAGGACTAAGGATTGGGTCCTTACCCTCGGTGGGAGTGAAGACTTGAGAGTTGTAGGGTATAGTGATGCTAGCTTTCAGACTGATAGGGATAATTTCCGCTCTCAGTCAGGCTGGGTCTTTACCTTAAATGGAGGAGCAATTTCTTGGAAGAGTTCCAAGCAAGAGACAGTGGCTGATTCAACTTGCGAATCAGAGTATATAGCAGCTAGCGAGGCAGCAAAGGAGGCGATATGGCTGAAGAACTTCATTGGAGACCTTGGAGTTGTACCAGCTATTAAAGAGCCAATGGAAATTTTCTGTGATAGTGAAAGTGCAGTTGCCTTAGCCAAGGAACCAAGGGATCACGGGAGATCCAGACACATCGACAGAAAATACCATTTCATCAGACATCGAATAGAAGAAGGACTCCTCGTGGCAAAGAGGGTATCATCGGATGAGAATCCAGCAGATCCCCTCACGAAGGGACTGACTCGGGTTAAGCATCTCCAGCATGCTCGGAGCATAGGGCTGAAGGATGATATTAGATTTAGTAGTTAGATAACCTTGAAATTTGTAAAGTGTAATTGACATTAGATGATGAATAAAAGGTGTTTTATTTATGAGTAAAGTGTTGCTATCTCTTGTCGATCGTTTACTATATTTCTTTTGCATGTTTTGACTTCCAGAATAATTATGTTTGGTATATCATATTATTCGAACCTCCACAGTCGGTCATATGTCGGAAGTAGGTATGAATCAAGACTGTCATGATTGGTTGCAGAGGTCTAAGTTGTTGGACATGGCTACAACACTCATGAGTGCTCATAAGTTCTAAGCATTGGACTCAACCCACGCTCACTGGAATCACTTCATCGAATTTATCTCGAGTGATCGTGAGACGGTAATATCATATAATTCTTCAAACCTAGATATATGATTTGTTACTTATGAGTTGGTTATGCATTGATTGTACGAAAACGCATTGGTAACTCGATGTTATAAAACGTGCTCTTGTGTATAATTCAATGAGTAGTAGAACAAACATATGAGTCGAAGTTTATCTGTTCCTTCTTGGATTAGAAGCTGATATCTGGGCCCCTCGATGATTTTGTTTTGACCTATGTACCGGGCCCGGTCAGAACTAAGTTGATGTGTTCAATTAAGTTCTTTGTCAAACAAATCGGAAATCGGGAAACAAACTGCTGGACAATAAGTAAGACATTGTTCCATGTATTTGTCCGGCTGATATCTAGAACAGAGGATTATATGATCACTTATCTTAAATGGCGTATCATCATCTTCTCAGTTCCGAGAGACCTTGAAAGAGCTACGATTGCCGATCGGTTCCTGAAGTATTGCAGTTATAGTTATTAGACTTATCCAAGTGGGAGACTATTGGATAAGGTGTCTAAGTCCATAACTATTTCTGGTATGTACTTGACCCGACCCGGCATGGTCCATTTGGGTTGCATGGCACCATGCAATTGGATAAACTAAAATAAGAGAAATAACACTTATGGTTTATTAATATATTATAAGTTCTAATATATTAATAATATTATTTAATTAGTTTGATCAAGAATTAATTTAGAATTAATTAAGTGATCAAAAGATAACTAATTAAATATATGGGTAGATTATGTAAATCTTCCATATCTTATATAGTGGGCTAAGAGGCTCCATGGATTATCAAGTTGGGTTCCACCCATAGGATGCTCCATGGATGCTCCATGGGAGTTACAAACCCATGGGTCATGGAAATGAAGAGTCATGACACATTAGGGTTTACATGGTGTAACCCTAGATGTGTCAACACTATATAAGAAACCCATTCTCCACCAAAATTGGCTATACATAAGAAACAAGAGGGCTAGGCCGATTTTAGAAGTGTGTATTCTCTCTAAAGTCATTCCAAAAGCATTTGGTGTTGTGTGAAGCATTTGAGGCATCACACTTGGGGTGCTAGGTCACAAGGTTTCAAGGATCATAAGCAACAACAAGGTAAGTTATTCTATCTTTCATGCAAGTTAAAATTTGTTCCCCATGTATGCTAGATAGGAATATAACCTTGGAATTCAACTTTGCATGATAATTACACAAACATAGATCCAAGGTTATTAGGGTTGCATGTACACTTAGGAAGTGTTAGAATGCTCAAAACCCATCATAAATAGTATAGTCAACATGCAATATTAGCATAACAGCTATGCTCCCACTAGCTTTGACATGTATTAAGAAATCAAATGGACTTCTAGAAATCAATACCCTTTGACTTTCTCACGGAAGTGAAAATTCCTATTTCGTGATGCTTCGTCAAGCCTCTAATTAGGCTTCTTAAGCTTATGCACTTTATCTGAATAAGGTATCTGTTCAAAACCTTTCAAGACGTGATAAACATATCTCCTAAAAGTTTAAATAATTCCTTGGAATTCCTTACAATTCAAAATATAAAGAGGGATATAGTAATCATATTTTGAATTTAAGAATGCAATTAATGCAACCAACATCTGTATTGATCTTTATTAGATCCTTAAAATCTATCAACAAAAGTGTTTCCTCATAATCATTTTCATGAATTAGAGCGAAACCTTTGCCATTTAGATTTCAAGGTGCATACGTTCCTATACATGTAGAACTTTCATTTTCAACCTACAGTCGTAAGACAAGGTTTAGGTCAAACCAAAATCACATTTAGGTCTCCTTCATGGACCAAACTTCGCTAATCTAAATTTCTTGCCTTCTGGAAGCTCAAAGAACCCACCAGTGCTTCCATGTTGTTAGCAGCTCACCCATATTGATCAATGTACTTTTACTGACCAACATGATTTGATTTGGCAGTTAAATGAAGAATATATACTCATAAGAACTGCCAACTCAATTAGAAATGCATAGAACTAAGAATACGTCAATTAACCACAACAGGTCAACAACCTCAGATTGCGTGCTAGTGATAACTAAAAGGATCATTTTGTTTAACTCTTTAGATTCTCAAGATCAATACGACTCCCACTGACTTCTTGACATATATGTTTTTTTTTCTTTCAAGAAACATTCCTTGACGAGCTAAAACAAATATTCAAAAGTCTGTGCATATTTCCGACAAGAAAACACTTCATATAATAGGAATCAGTTTTATCTTTTGTTTCTCGATAAATGAAAACACCACAACTCATATTCTAAATGTGCTAGAGTAAGAAACCATTATTACTCCACATATTACGAGGTGTTATCATATGTAACAATTGGGAATTTCCCATCACCAATTGTCACTAAAGATTAGCATCAACCGATGATAATGATAGAACTTTTCATATTGAAGGAAAATATGATCAGTTAAATAATGATAATAGGGTCAAAATGAGTGACCAAAAAGTTATATCACTTTTTATGATGTTTAGTGTATTTGGAAAGTACACATCAAAGTGATCCCAAAAATATAAGCATTGTGAAGATCTAACTCCGATTGGAGGAGTTATGTTTTTGTAAAAGATAAAAAACCAATTGCGTTAATAAACGCTATTAACGTTAAAATGACATAAAGTGATCGGTTGAGTTTCAGCTAACGTCACAAAAAGGAAAATCGTAGTACTCTAAGAGATAAGTATTGTGAAAGAAAAATGTCAAAAACGAAGTTCATATGAAGGAGATAGGATTTTTAGAAAAGTATAAAATACGAGTTAAAAATGAAATTCAAAATTTGGCAACGCGACCTTAAGCAAAGTTGTAGTACTCGTAGAGAGCTACACACACACACACACACACATATATATATATATATATATATATATATATATATATATATATATATATATATATAGAGAGAGAGAGAGAGAGAGAGAGAGAGGGTAAGAAACAAGATTCATATAAGGAAGATATTAATTTTAATAAAAGATTTAGGGGTGCACGCCTAGTGTGCGTCATGCCCGTCGCGTACACCTGACACCCATATTCGTCGAAGATTAGGGAGACATGGACCATTAGAAGTGTTACACGTGGCAACCTATGGATGGAGCCACGAAGCGAGTGCATGCGGTGCGTGAAGTGTGCCACACACACAACCACTATAAATAGAGGTGCTAACTTCCTGATTTTCTCATCCCAAACGCTCTGTCTATACCTCTCAAGCTGTTTTGGAGACCCTCTCGATGGAGCGAAGCTTTGGATAAAATGGCTAAGATGCTTCAGAATACGCTACTAAAGTGAGTTAATGACCCCTATTTTACTATTTCAAATGTTTTACCGGGGTGGGGGGATACATCCTTACTAACTGGTTTTATCAAAAAATATATATACCTATAAATATCAAATCATTTTAAAGCTTAAAACCTTAGGATAATGTAGCTATAGATACTATTCCTAGTTATAAGCTATGATATTATGCCTAAGAGATATGATGGCCGATAGTCTAGGAAAAAATAATACAGAGATGTTATAATGGCCAAATACCTAGGATAACATAGTACCTAGAAGTTATACTGGTCAAATATAGGGATATGCACCGTACTTAGTTGTTACTCTGCCCAAATATCATGTTTTCAAATAACGATAATTAAGGTATATATATATATATATATATATATATATATATATATATATATATATATATATACAAAATAATTAGGAGATCTAAAATTATAATTATCAAATACAAGATAAAAGATAAATATTAAGGTCAATGCGTTAGTGAGTTGTTATATTCATTCAAATCCGTTGATTAAATTTGGCATTCCCCGATAACCATAATCAGTGTTGTAAAAGGCACAAAATGGCACAAAATGGCGTTAGTGAGTTGTTATATTCATCCAAATCCGTTGATTAAATTTGGCATTCCATGGCGTGAGGTGCGACTTCGCCATTACGAAAAGCCTCATAATGTTGCTATTAGGTGTGGCTTGTGGCAAGGTGTGATATGGCGTGCCATGGCGCGTTATGGTGTGTTATTGCGCGTGTTTTTTCGTTTGATACATGTTTTTTTGCTCCTTTTTTATGCCTTTTCTAATCGGACATACAAGTATTGTGTTTTTTGTTAACTTTTTGTTATTAGTTGTTGATATAACACTTCTAAAAACTAGTTATATTTGATATAAATCTATATTTATGTGGTAATATAATTATAAATTGCTACAAAATCGCCGCCTTACATCACGCCTTGAAAAACGCCATGGCTCGCCATGGCTCATTAAGCTTGAGGCTTGGCATTGCTGCCACGCCAGGCCTCATGCCTTTTAGAACCCTGCCTATAAACCTTAATCTTGCGAGAGCTAGGAAGATATATATATATAGATCTATACGGGGTATGAGAACTCCACCTGTGATTGCTAGCCACGATCCCGACAAGATAACTATTCGATGTCCGATGAAGCGTTGTGGCGGTCCAAAATTATTAGTCAAACATTGTCGATTAAAGGGGATCATGGTAATACATTAGATCACCTTAGATATCAGACTACCATTTGGGACGCCTTAGAGTGGTAGATAAAATACGTTAGGATCATTATATATCCTACATAGATAGTAAATTAGGATTAATAAATATATCCTAATAAGATAATAAGATAGGATTGTTAGATATCCTAAAAGAGAATAAGATAGGATCGATAGATACCCTAAAAAGATATAAAGAAAGGATCGTTAGATATCCCACAAAGATAATAAATTAGGGTTAACAAAATATCATAATAGATAGTAATCAAGGAGGTGATATAATAAAACATAGGAAACTAGGAAGCTAAGAATCATATAGAATTCCAAAAAGTTTTCAAAAAGAGTTTATTATACCTTTACCTCAAAACCTGTGAACTCACCAACATCAAGCTGACGTTTTCAAAAATCACATATGCTCCTAGAAAGGAGAAGAGATCGAGTCGAAAAGGATTATCAGCATGAAGACTTGTAGATTTTCATTTAGATAGGTAATTATGATTGGCTCTCTGTGATTTCGAAAATCTTTGTACCATCACCACTCGACATTTTCGCCATCGGTCGGGGAGGGTGTGACAGATTGGTATCAGAGCTAGTTGCTATAGCGAATTAATATTTCTTTAGGAATTACGACTATAGCTTAGGAAATATACTCCGATTAGGTTTGTCCTCAAACTTATAAACAAAAATATTACTATTAATTTCCCTACTGATAGACTACATACTAGAGAGGTGCCTAGGCTGGAACTGTCGACTTGGGTTGTTGGATTTCAGAATAGTTGTACGTCAAAATGGTCCTACCCACCGACTTTCCCTATATGGTTGAACCATACATAGTATAGAAGTATAAAACAATAATAAATGCCAATCTCGAATAGCATATACAAATCATACATAAGACAAATATCCAGGATGGTTCAGTATGTAAAGGTTGAGTCACTCATGAACATAGCTTGATTAACTATGTTTAGTCTTGACTGAACCAATGCATCGACTGAATTGGAGATAGATAAAGGATAAAACAAAAATCATACATACAAATATGAACAGTATACATAACGTGTATCAAAATAAATCGTAAGTACCAAAATACAAAGTATCAAACCCAAAAACCTAAACCTACTCATCGCTACTCTCATACTCAGTCTCCTTGTCCTCCGAGATGAGTGCCTGAAGTGCCCGCACCATCATAACCATCGCCCTGTGGCTGATAAGGGAATGGAACAGTAGGACCCGCCCTAGGAAAAGGTGGATGGTCCATCCCTAATTGTTGTATCATCGCAGAGACCGAAGCTATAATCCAACGACGCTCCTCCTGTGCAGCAATTAGATATTGCATCACGTCATGTAGAGTCAGCTCCGACTGGTCAGGCTCAACATACCTAGGTCTCTGACGCCTCACAAAGGCAGGATCAGGAATGTCCTCCGGCTCCACCTGCTGAATCGGCTCCACGATGTCATCCTCCAGAATCCTCCACTACTGCCCCACTCCCCGAACCAACACCCTCATCTTCCCGAGAGCGGTAGTACTCAGCTCCCGGATAGGCATAGGAATCATCCCACTAGTTTCAATCTCAAAAGATAAGGCCAAACTAGTAACCTAATGACCCCCGCAGATCCTTCTCGAAGGTGTAAACCTAGAGCCATGCTAGATAAGTAGAGATAAATAGCAAAAAGAAGATGAAGGCAAACCTCCGTCTAAGTGAGGCACCACATATAGAAAAGGTCACCCAAGGGAACCTTGTCACATTCCTGTCTGCGACAAATGGTAGAAGCGACCAATCGGTGGATCAACCGATAGATAGGAGACTGGAAGCCTCTCTTCTTAGCCATCAACCCATAATTGTCTTCCACTCTCCAGGAAAGAGCCTGAGGAATACTGATCTTCTTGGATACAAGAGAATTAAGGCGAGAAACAAAAGAGCTCCTATCAGGAAGATCATCGGGGAACTCTAGAAAAGGATGCGAAGGCCAATTCGGAGGCAACTGACCCGCAGCTTTTTGACCTCATCTAGCCATACTTGTAGAAAAATAGGCCAAAAAGCAGTTAGGAATAAGTTAGAAAAGGTAAAAACTACATTAGATGTTGAAATTGACCAGACGCACGAGATGCATGATGTGTGCGAGTGCACGCAACGCACATGCATTTGTGCAGCACACTCCAAGAACACGAAGAACAGGAGGCATGACAACCTGTTGTTCCGTCCAATTTTCAACATAAAAACCATATAGGGGTGTTCGAATAGTCCTCTAGAACACGAATAGGTATCCCATTTCGTCTAAAACATCACAAATTTTTGGATTTATTTAAAAAATTTAAAAACTCAAAATGAGAATCAATAGATGAATTAAACCCAAAATTGAGTATATAGGAAGTAAAATCAGTAGTGTAAGATGCTTTAGTGATCATCTATTTCACAAAAACTAACACATTTATCGATTTATAAAAACCTCCAAAAAACTTAAAAACCCGAAATTTAGCCCAAATTTGAAGTTAGAAATAGGCATAGAGGTTACCTGGGAGTAGAGTGATCTAACAAGATGAAGAAATCGAAGAATGGAAGCAGGCGCGTGAAGTATGCGCCATGCATGTGGGACCCAGTCGCGACAAAACAGAAAAGCACATAATGAATGTTTGGGAAAAGTTCGAATGAAGCCAAAATTCAACTTTAATGTTGATCTGTAAGTGCGCGACGCGCGCATCCTATGCCTGACATGCATATTCAAAATTTGTAAAATTAACACTTTTTCATCCCCAAAAACCATTAGATACCCTAAATACTAAAAGCTTTTAGGAGTTTAACTTAATTAAAATATTAAGGGCAAGGAAGAAGGATTTCCATGAAGTAGTAAGAAAAATTCATTCGTAATATAGTTTGTTATGGAAGCAACGGAAGCATGCTATAATCGGTAAATTTTATAGGTTGCTAAGGAAGCAACAGTAGCATGCTATAATCGGGTAAATTTTATAAGTTTCCAGGGAAGCAACAGTGGCATGCTATAATCAGTAAATAGGTTGCTAGGGAAGCAACAGTAGCATGCTATAATCAGTAAATTTTATAGGTTGATAGGGAAGCAACAGTAGCATGCTATAATCAGCTTATTTTATAAGTTGCCAGGGAAGCAAGAGTAGCAAGTTATAATTAGTAAATAGGTTGCTAGGTAAGCAACAGTAGCTTGCTATAATCAGCAAATTTTATAAGTTGCTAAGGAAGCAACAATAGCATGCTATAATCAGTAAATAGGTTGCCAGGGATGCAATAGTAGCCTGCTATAATCAATAAATTTTATAGTTTGCTAGGGAAGCAACAGTGGCATACTATAATCAGTAAATAGGTGGCTAAGGAAACAATAGTAGCATTGCAATAATCTGTAAATTATAGGTCGCTAAGAGAGCTACGATGTCATAATAAGAAAAGAAATGACAAAAGATATCAATAAAGTCTTTAAGTATCAAAGAGAGAAGAATACAAGTTGCTATGAGAGCAATTGTATTACCCCACAAATGTAAAAGTAGTGTTAGCCCCTTAGGAGTAACAAATAACCTTCTTGTCGTTATTCCAGGACAACAACCCTGCTATGTTAACCTTGATCGACCTGGCCACCATTTTGACCAAAATTCAACGTCAAGTCTCTGATGCATTAGGGAATCTCAAAGCTAGCAAGGACGAAGGAAGTAATAAGGAAGGTAATCAACTAGCAAGAACCTATCAGGAGTTTCTCAACAGTAAGTCGAGATCATTCTATGGAGACATGGGAGTAGATGGTGTGATCCATTGGGCGAAAGAGATAGAGAGCAAGTGTGCTAGTGAACATAGATTCAAGTTCGCAACTTGCATGTTCATGGGAAGAGCTCCCCTCTGGTGGAGTATCCAGGTCAAGGCTTTAGGAGTAGATGAAACCTATACAACTTCCTGGGAAGAGTTGAAGAAGAAGATGATTAAGGAATTTCGTTCTGGTAGAGACGTGGCACGAGCCGAGAAGGAATTCAATCATTTGAGCACCAAAGATTTAGGCTTGGCTTTCTATAGGGTATGCTTTGAGTACCTAGTCACCATATTCCATGAATTGGTCAACTTGGAGATCCAGAAGATCAATGCATATCTCCAAGGGTTAGCTCCCCATATCAGAGTCGAAGTGCAGTCGCACCAACCTAATACCTATGATGAAGCTAAATATTTAGCCCCAGAACCCAAGAAGGAGTAAGAAGAAGTCAAAAGAACTTAAGAACAAGTGGAGAGGAATCGTCAAGGGAAAATTTAGTCAGCCCTTGTGGAAGGCAAAAGAGGAAAGAAAGCCTCATGATAGATCACCCACTTCACCAAGGGGGTACTTGGGAAGACTCCCCTTATGTAGTAACTGTGGACTTCATCATCTGCGAAAATGTTATAGGTTTAGGTGTAACAACTGTGGAAGGCCAGGGCACATTTCCAACGTCTACAAGAATCAACTAGGCTAGTAGAAGGAACTATTGGTTATTAGAATAAAGAGGTTTAGGAATTTGACTCATAGGAATAATTATGCAAGCTTTGAACAAAGGAATTGGAAACCCTTGAAATTGTACTCAACATTATTATATAAAGGTCTATTTTGAGTACATGTTGTGATAGGCAAAAAAAAACTAGAAATCCTTCCATAAATCCACACCAATATTAAGATAACAGATTTAGGTTTCCTATTGGTGTAAAATAAGGAATAGATCAAATAGGATTTCAAAAGACAAATATTAGATGGTGGTGATAAAGAATTAGAAGTAGAAAGCTAAAAAGGAAATTTAGTTATCCCAATAAGTGGGAAAAAGGAATAGATTTCCTGATTAAGAAACTGGTCTCCCCACTTAAGATTACCACAAGGTCCGAATTTCGAGGACGAAATTCCTAAAACAGGGAGAGAATGTAACAATTGGGAATTTCCCGTCACCAATTGTCACTAAAAATTAGCATCAACTAATGATAATGATAGAACTTTTCATATTAAAGGAAAATATGATCAGTTAAATAATGATAATAAGTGACCAAAAAGTTATATCACTTTTTATGATGGTTAGTGTATTTGGAAACTACACAACAAAGTGATCCCAAAGATATAATCATAACGAAAATCTGACTCCGATTGGAGGAGTTATGATTTTTTAAAAGATAAAAACCAACCGCGTTAATAAACGCTATTAACGTCAAAATGACATAAAGAGATCGGTTGAGTTTCGGATAACGTCACAAAAAGGAAAATCGTAGTACTCTAAGAGATAAGGACTTTGAAATGAAAAAGGTCAAAAACGGAGTTCGTATGAAGGAGATATGATTTTTAGAAAATTATAAAATACGAGTTAAAAATGAAAGTCAAAATTTGCAATGCGACCTTAAGGAAAGTTGTAGTACTAAAAGAGAGCTACAAATATATATATATATATATATATATATATATATATATATATATATATATATATATATATATATATATATAGGGTAAGAAACAAGATTCATATAAGGAAGATATGAATTTTTATAAAATATTTAGGGGTGCACGCCTAGTGCGTGTCATGCCCGTCGCGTACACTTGACACCCAGATTCATCGAAGATTAGGGAGAAGTGGACCATCAGAAGGATGACATGTGGCAACCTCTGGATGGAGCCACGAAGCAAGTGCATGTCGTGCATGAAGTGCGCCGCGCAAACAACTACTATAAATAGGGGTGCTCACTTTTCTCATCCCAAACACTCTCTATATATCTCTCAAGTTGTTTTAGAGACCTTCTTAATGGCGCGAAGCTTCAAATGTAATGGCTCGGATGCTTCAGAATACGCTACTAGAGTGAGTTCACGACCCCTATTTTAATATTTTAAATGATTTATGGGGGGAATACATGCTTATCAAATGGTTTTATCAAAATATATTTATATCTATAAATATCAAATCATTTTTAAGCCTAAAACCTTAGGATAATGTAGCTATAGATACTATGCCTAGTTATAAGCTATGATATTATGCCTAAGAGGCATGATGCCCGATAGTCTAGGAAAACATAATACCTAGAAGTTATAATGGCCAAATCCCTAGGATAACATAGTACCTAGAAGTTATGTTGATCAAATATTGGGATATGCAGCGTACTTAGTTGTTACTCTACCCAAATATCATGTTTTCAAATAACCATAATTAGGGTATATATATACGTGTGTATGTATGTATATATATATATATATATATATATATATATATATATATATATATATAGAAATATTTATGAGATCTAAAGTTATATTTATCAAATATCAGATAAAAGATTTATATTGTGATAGTTATAGGAAATCCCTCGGAAGGATTAAAAGATAAAATGTCACACCCCCAAACCAAGGATGGCAGAAACGTCCGGGGGTGGAGGACTTCATGTATAGTATCATAACAACGAGTATAATAGTGATCAAAGTAAATACAACCATCATAAGTATAATCAAGAAAGTTACATGGTTTCATGACTTACATGTTTCAAAATCCATTACAATGTAATTATAAAATGGTTTGTCTGACGCCGTAGTGTTCCATCCTCAAAAGCTAGTAGTTACTTGTTTTTATTGATTACCTGAGAATACAAGTAATTTTGAAAGAGTGTCAACAATTAAGTTGGTGAGTGCATAAGCTTTTGTATGTAGTGTTGAAAACCTTTCTTTGTAAATGTAGTGTATGTTCAAGAAAATCCAATATTTTCCTTATAAAGTGAGTTGTAGTCTTATGACCCAAAGACCGAAATGTACAAGTATTTTCCATACTTATGATAGTATATGCGGTTTTAAATAAATAAAACCCTTTTGAATATAAGAATTCCCGTAAACTATATGTGTCGTTGTTTCCCTATGTGAGTTATTATAACCTTACAATTGACATAGTAAGCCTGCTACGACGTACTTCGGGCGTTGGAATGTGTTGACATTTGTCACCCCAGACCTACCGGTCTAGCTTTTTCATGCAGCTAAGGTGCGGGATTGTCAGTCCCAATATAGGTCTATACACAAGTATCATGCTCTCCCTACAAGAGACTATGATTATAATACAAGACTTTTAACCAATACTCTAAGGAATACAATGAAGTAATGTCTCACAAATTTGATTCAACGAGTTTACGTGTAGTGTGAAATGAAAATCCCTTTTTGTAGTGTGAATGAAACCTTCCTTAGTGTATTCATAGTGTTAATGTACCATAAACTATACTTATTATAGTTTATCATATATGTTTGTAGTGATGAAAGACCCTGATGTGAATGATTATTTCTATTTCATGGAATTAAACTAACAAGAAATACAATCATCATGTAGGTATTTACTGCTATACACTTTGCTCAACATGTTACAAAGTGTTAATGAACTTATAAACCATTTTACTAGTTTTAAACTTTCTATCACTGTTTTTAGAAAAATCATAGTAAAATCACTGTAATTTGAAAACTGAATCCGTAAACTTTGGGAGTTTGGAAAATGTGTCTAGTTTGTTCATAATTTTTATTATGATTTTTAGTGGTCTCTAACCTGTGTGAAAATGTCCATCTTCACAGACTGGTCTGAAATCACTTCTGAAATGGTAGGCAGTTTTGTAAAAATCGCCATAAATTGTAGAAAAATCGTATGAACATGTGCAAGTAGTAATTTGAAAGTTATAAATCTGAAATATTTTCATATCGAATGGTTTTGAAAAATATTATTTTTAAGATGGTCAAAACAGTTTGTGAATGGACCCTAACTTTTCTGTTGAAAGCTGATGGTTGAGTTAGATTATGTATTGGTGTTGTAACTTGTATTCTCCCCCTTAAAACTTGAAAAACATGAAAAGATAGGGGTATGAACTCACCTTGAGTGATTTCCTGAGGTGGAAGGTTGAAGAAAGGGAGTTTCAAGTCAAGAACACTTGAAAGATGCTTGAAGATTTGAAGATCCTAAGAACAAATATGTCGATATTTGTGTAAATGATCCTTGATTTGTATGAAGGAGTGTAGAATATTTAGGAGTAGAATGAAGAAACTTACCAAGAATGGAGGAAAACTCAAGAATACTCCGTGTCCAGAAGATCGTAATCTGAGAAGGAGGGAGAGAGAGAAGTGTGTTTTTGGTGAAGACAAATGAGACTTTGAGTGTAAGGAAAAAATATCTCTTGGGTGGATTTGGTTAAGGCAAATATGATGGAGTGTTGGGAGGAGTTGAAAAAAAGACAATGATCTGACTAGGGAGTGTGTGAATAGTGATGTAAAGTGGGTGATTACTTTATAAATAAAATAATATGAGCCTTAGACGTTATTCTATGAAAATGTTATCTAACTCTTCAAGTTTGGCATAAAATAGGAGTTTAGAGTGTTTAAGTCATGAAAAATGCGAGTTTGAGGAATTTTCCGGCGTTAAAAACTCCTAAAATTGCAAAAAGGTCCGGAATGGTCAAAAATACGGAATGGGGTCCGAGTATGCGAGGGTTCCGGGGTCAAAAAGACATTTCCGGAGCAAAAAGATGAGTTCCGAAGCTGACCTTCAAGTTCCGGAGTCGAATCAGCACAATCCGGAGTCAGGAGGTGCGAAGCGGCGAGGTCCAGAGCAGGCAGGTCTGCCGAGATGCGATGGAGTTCGAATCATCAGGAGCTTCCGGAGCAAAACCTTCCAGAGTGAATCTGTCCGGTCCATGCGAAGTTCCGAAGCACAAGGGAAGGTTCTGAACAGACGGTGTCCGGAGCGAGATTGTCCAGTTCTTGAGAAGGTGTTCCGGACTAAGAGGGTTCCGGACCAAGAGGGTCCTTTTGGGTTTTCTCTTTTGGTTTTGAGCTATTTTCAACAAAGGAAAGGGTTGGGATAGTACAGATGTTTATAAAAAGTTAAGAGAGATTTGGGAGAGATTTGAGATACAAAGAGATATTTGGGAGAGAGAGAGAGAGAGATATAGGGTGGGAGAGATTGAGAGAGACTTTGTTTGTGACCTTTGTTAGTGTTTGGCCCCGTAATGCAACGTTTGAAAACCCCATTATGCCTTGTTATGAGTGTTTTACACCCCCGAAGGGTACATAATAGTGCTTTATAGAGTCGTTACATCACTCACCCTGGTTAGGGTTAAGAATTTCTGAACATATGAAACTTCCGAGTGATACTTTGTATTAAGATAGAGAGTTGTACATTAGTAAACATAGACTAAGTCCTATCATACAAGTACTAGTTGAGTTTACCAGTTTGACTTGTTCAGTTTGACTTGACCAGAAATTGACGGTTGTCACATAAAAGATAAAAGATAAATACATAAGGTCAATACGTTAGTAATCTGTTATATTCATCCAAAGGCCTTGATTAAATTCAGCATTCCCCGATACCTATAATCGTTAATATTTCGAGGGTTAGGAAGATAGATCTATACGGGGTCTAACAACCCACATGCGATTGCTAGCTACAATCCCGACAGGATAACTTTCTTATTATTCGCTATTCGACGTCCAATGAAGCGTGACGGGGCTAAATTATTATCAAACAACGTCGATTATGGGGGCTCAAGGTAATACATTATATCACCTTAGAGATCGTACTACCATTAGAGACGTCGTAGGGTGGTAGATAAAATACGTTAGGATCGTTAGATATCCTACACAAATAGTAAATTAGGATTAATAAATATATCCTAATAATATAATAAGATATGATCGTTAGATATCCTAGAAGAGAATGAGATAGGATCGATAGATACCCTAAAAAGACATAAAGATAGGATCGTTAGATATCCTTCGAAGATAATAAATTAGGGTTAACAAAATATCCTAAAAGATAGTAATCTAGGAGGTGATATAATAAAACATATGAAAGTAGGAAGCTAAGAATCATAAAGAATTCCAAAAAGTTTTCAAAAAGAGTTTATTATACATTTACCTTAAAACCTGTGAACTCACCAACATGAAGTTGACGTTTTCAAAAATCGCATGTGTTCCTAGGAAGGAGTAGAGATTGAGTCAGAAAGGATTATCAGCATGAATACTTGTAGATTTTCCTTTAGATAAGTAATTATGATTGGTGCTCTGTGATTTGGGAAATCTTTTTTTCGTCACCACTCGACATTTCCGCCATCGGTTGGGGAGGGTGTGTCATCATCCTTCTTAGTTTTTGAAAGGGATAATGACTTAAAAGGGTAATGGACTTTTGACTTTGTTCACATTTAGTCACTAAACTTTTTTTCATTATCTATTTGCCACTGAACTATTGAAACTGTTCATATTTTACCCTTATGACCGGTAGCCGGTCATAAGGGTAAAATGTGAACAGTTTCAATAGTTCAATGACAAATAGATAATGAAAAAACGTTTAGTGACTAAATATGAACAAAGTTGAAAGTTCGTTTTCCTCTCAAATTATCCTAATATTATACCCCCGAAAAAGGTATAAAAAACGAAAAACAAAACCAATATTATATGTATAAGTTTTATGTTATAAAATTATGCAATATTATATGTATAAAAATTATCCTAATAGTATATGTATCAATTTTGTGTTATAAATTTATGCAACATATAAATTGACATACATTAAACCATATACATTGTTTATAAAAGAATACATACATACATTGATACATTATATGTGTTGTTATACTCCATGTATTGACATACATCATATTAGTATATTTAATATTAAAAAGGATATCGAAATTTTCGTATTACACACAACATACATTTAGAAGTATTTTTAATATTATTATTCTTTTTAATTTTTCATATGTAACTTGTGTTAACATATACATACATATAGTTGAAAACAAATATACGATCAAATATATAGATACATAAATGGTCCATATTATATTACAGTTTCAAAAGTAGCCCCGTATGTAAAAAGTTATTATAGGAATTCTCCCTCGTTAGTTAGAAATTATTTGTTTTAATTTTTTTTTCATTTTTAACAATTGTATTTTAAAAATAAAATGATATTGTATTTTTTTCCATTTGTTTTGCTGCTCTTTGAATCTTTCAAAATATCAGAATTCTATTTAATATTATAAACACAATCATATTTATTGAAGCATCAGTAAATCATGACGAATAGAGTTATCATCCCTTGTTGTGGATATGAAGAATCCATATCAACATGTACTAAACCCATTGGTCCTTCATTGCTTCACATAAATATGTGAACATTGATTTAAGTGATAATTTTCCAATGAACAAGACTCTCATAAATTATACAATTCGATTTGTATGACACCAAGTATCTGTCCAGTTGGTGATGAGACTTCTTTTCACTTGGTCAATTATGATAATACCACAAGTGATATCATAAGAACCAAATCCACAATTAATATTACTATTATTGCAAACATAACTAACACTTTCACTAATGATATTCCAAGGAAATAAGATAAGGAAACTATGTAAAACAACACTTTGCTTTTATTGAAATAAAATGATAATTGGAACTTGTCCTTAAAATGCATGAAATTAAAAACTATACTTCTAGACATCTCCGGAGAGTGATAGCAATCTATTAAATTATCCTAACTCTACAGTAGTAGCTCCAAATTTTGAACATTAAACCATGTGACCAAAGTCCATCTCTTATGATCAGATTTAGCTCACTTTTTTTAAGCTTCATTATTTATTTTAGATCTTGCAATACCATCAAAATGTGATCATCACATTATGTATTAAGAGTCTAAGAATAGGAGATTAAAGAGTTAGATAATGGATGTACCTGAAGTAGAGTCACACGACTTGACTTTACCATCTTTAAGATTTTTCAGGTATCTTGGGAAGCTTTGCTTCCAATGTCCCTTCAATTGGCAGTAGAAACAAATGGACTCATTGGGGTTAACATTTGGAACGATCTCATAACGAGCCTTTCTCTTTACCATACGATCAAACGATTTGATCTTGGCCGATCCCTTTCGATTGGGAAGAGAAACCATTTCTTGATTACCATTGTCAACATTTAATGAACTTTTGGGATTAGTTCATTTAAACATTTCTACTTCATTTGTAATCTTAAGCATCTTTGCTTCTATAGTTATCAACACCTCATTCAAATCAATTATGGTCACATCGAGATTCCTCATATGAAAGTTCTCAACAAACTGACCATACGACTTAGGAAGAAAAAGAGGAACCAGATCATTGGCTTATTCCCTTGGGAATACGACACCCATCATTTTCAAATTTTCAATGTACGACTTCATTTTCATAATGTGCGCACATACATAATTTCCATATTCATGTTTACATGCCAATATGGCTTGAGTAGTTTCATATCTTTCAATTTGAGGAAAACGTGACATTAGGAGAGTCATAGGAGGAGTAGGTGGAAGAGTTGAAGAGAGATGGTGTCCAGTTCTACTACATCCTAAGGACTGGAAGACATTTTCACCTTGACTTAAAAGTGGAAGACCATATCTTACAGATTAAGGAAAACCATTTCCATAAGAATGAGGAAGACCATCAATGTCTTGATTTGACATCTAAAATTTAGGAGAAGAGATAATTCAAGTTATTTGATTTTAATCCTTAATTATTAACTGATAAATTTAAATTAAGGGTAGGATCCATATTGTAACACCCAGAATCTAGAAGACCAAGAAAGGAAAGAAAGACCTCAAGACAAGAAGGCAACTCGTTGAGTCGGTGGAATGACTCGACGAGTAAGAGTGGGTTTTGGGGTCGCGGGTTAAGTGACATACTCGACGAGTCATAGGAGCGACTCGGCAAGTTGGTCTGAGCTTGGGAAACCCTAAATTCAGGCTTTTGTCCCCTATTTAAGCATCTTATTCTCCTCCCATCAGCCCCATTTCCAGTCTACCTTGCCTAAACCCTAACCCACGAAACCCTAGTGCCTCCCATGAGTTTGTGAGCCATTTATGAGTGTTCTTGAGTGATTTGAAGCTTGAAAAAGAAGGAGAAGCTTTGAGGATACAAGAAGAGACTAGTAGATCCAGAAACCTCTTGTACTCATCATCATTTTCTGGTAAGCAAGTTCCAACCTTGGTTATTATGCACTTAGATCTCTTCTTTGTCACTTTATGAGGGTTTTTGGTCCAAGTATCCTACAATGTGAAGAATGGACGTCCCAAAGGCTTATACTTTCAGATCCAGACCATTAAGGGCTTTTATGGCATAAAGGTGCAAACTTTATGCCATAGGAGTCCCCATGAAAACAATAGAGTGTTCTTTTCGCCTATTTAGCTCAAAAAGCCATGTATGGAAGGAAAAAGGCAGGAGCTTTGCATGGTTATGAGATTTTTGGGTCCAGATCTATGTTTGGATGCATTAGTTTGGTGTATGGTTGGCTTGTGGACCAAGATCTAGGCCATTAAGAGTTAGGGTTTGAGTTATATCCTTTAAGAGGGTATTAACGGGTAAAGTTGGAAACTTTACCCTCCTAAGGTCATTTCCAGAGTGTATTCCAAGAATGGAGCTTAGATATGAAGAATAGTTGCTTAATACATTAAAAAAAGGCTTAACAGACTAAAGAACTCACCCAGTCCAGGGAAGGACTCGACGAGTTAAGATGGTAATGTCCCGATTATATATAGAAGGAACTCGACGAGTCCGTGAAGGGACCCGACGAGTTGGTTCATGGTTTCACGACTATGAGTTGCATGGGAACTCGGCGAGTCAAGGGGAGTGACTTGATGAGTTGAGTCAACTCGGAGCGTTAACTTTGACCGTTAACTTTGACTTTGACCAAGGTTGACCTAGTTTGACTTATGAAGCCATTTGGACAAGAGTATATAAGGGGTGGAATGGTCTTCTACCCCAGTGAGGACTTATGATTAAGTTATAAGAATCATGGACTTAATTAAGTTGAATGATGATCGGTAGCTCGGGGAGTCGAGGGATCAGCAGTTCAGGGATCTGCCAGCTAGCAGCGAGGGGTTTATTCGCGAGATTTAGCAGTCAGCTTGTGAGGTGAGTCTCCTCACTGTGTGTATGGTTCTACGGCCTGAATGTCGGCCCATTTAGTTTATGTATTGTAGGAAGACCTGAGGGTTAGCCCTAGGCACTATATATGAAAGACCAGGGGGTGGCTCCTGGCACACAGTATGCTATTATGTATGATAGGAAGACCCAGGGGTTAGCGCTAGGCAATATGCAAGAAAGACCAGGAGGTGGCTCCTGGCACACTATATGCTCATTAGCTAAGTAGAGTAGTATGTATGCTAGTTAGCTTTGTGATACTTGCATGGAAGACCAAGAGGCAGCTCTTGGAACTTGTCTGTAAGACCCAGCGGGTGGCCCCCGACTTGACAAGAAAGACCACGTGGCGGCCCGTGGCATAACAGCAAGACTGTGTACGACACATAGCACCTTATTTGATATATGATTGACATGTATGGCTCACAGTATGTATGGCATGTCTGGCTCATTGGATATGTATGGTATGTGGTATTTGGGGAACTCACTAAGCTTCGTGCTTACGGTTTACAGTTTTGGTTACAGGTATCTTCAGTTTTCAAGAAAAGGAGCTCGGGACGATCGCAAAGCATTCACCCATATTATTCCACATTATGTGATCTTTGGGATTAGACTCTGAGATTTATTTTAAATGAAACGTTTTCAATGCTCGGAAGAAAGTTGTTAAGTGTTTTTCTATGATATAAAAATGAAATTTTTGGTCTTGAATTTAGGGATGTTACAAGTTGGTATTAGAGCCTTGGTTTGAGGGATTCAAACATACTTTTGGGCGTGTTTGAACTCAAACTGAGGACTTGGTATGAAAGTTTTCAAAGAGAATCATATTTTCATAAAAAAGGGTTTTAAAAAGAGAAAAAGGGGTGATGCGTGCAATCGACCGAGCTCAAGTAAGTGGTTCCCAAAATACCAATACATGTTTGTTATGTGATATGATATGATTATGTGATTCGCATGCTAGAGTAGAGCTAAGGATCTAGGAAAGATGCCTTTGTACGTGTGACATCCCCAAATTTCTCGGCCAGAAAAGACTGATTTAGTTTATGCTTTTAAAAATAAAATCAGAGTAATCCTCAAAAAGGTGTTGCGGAATTTGTTCCCAAAACAAAATATAATAAATATTTATATCAAAGCATTTCTTAAAGAAATGTATTTTCATTATATAACAAAACCTCAGGAAGTCATGTTCTGCTACAGACCAAAAGCATAAACAGTACATTATAAGCCTTACGACTACTGGCCTATAATCCAAAAATCCCTCGTCATCATCCAAATTATGCTCTGGGTCCACTTCCTGTAATATAAAAAGCTGAGTGGGTCAGGCTTGGGAGCCTGGTGAGCATATAGGGTTTTCAACCCACAAATAATAATAACTTTATTAAATTCATCAACCAAAATAAATTTATTAATTTCATCAACCAACAATAACCCTAATTACTCATTCCCATTATCCTCACTTTACGTCCCTAAACATGTATCATAAGGGACCTAGTCTAAGGATTTTTATCGGGGTAACAACACTGCTTTAGGGATTCCTCAGCAATTTATGTCAAATAAGGCAACCATGTGGAGGATGGAGTATACCATTGAACACTAAGTTCACAAACACCTACAGGTTGCGAGCCTACTAGCGTTCCACTGGACTGTCTAGGAACGTCCGTGGTCGTCATCTATACTCCGCTAGATGACTGAAACAACAACAATATCGAGGCCTCTCATCATTTTATCAAACATCAAATATTTCATCTACCTATGTTTTACCCAACATATTAGTAGATAAAAATAAATATACAGTTTAAAACTTCTATAAAACATCTATTCAACACACATCTCAAATAAACAAACAATATACTTACACATAACACGTATTTTATAGAAAATACTTCATATCTATGTGTAAGATGAAAGTGACTACACACTCACTTTATTTAACGATAATCGGGCGGCACTTCGTTTCTTAAAACGATCGTTTCCGATGAAACCGGGAGCTTTAATGAAAAATCGGGCCTTGCGAGGGTTGAGCTTCAAACCGAAAAGATAAATTTCTCGGGGTCTTCGGACACTTCGGGACGTTCTTCGGGTATTAGGTATGATACGGGGCTTCGGGGGGTTGTAAAATAGCTTGAAAGAAGGTTTAAAGTGAGAAAGTGTGCAAAAATCCAACCAAAACTGGGAGGGTTCGCACCTCCCTTTAGATAGGGTGCGAGGCTTCGGCCGAAGGGAGGAGAAGAAGGACGCGTCGGACAGCTGGCAAGGGGGGGGCACGCATCGGCTTCGGATTGGGCCAGCGCTTCGGATGACTCACCTGCTTCGGACACGGGGCGGCTCGCAAGGGAAGGGCGTTGTGGCTTGCTCTGGTCGTGCCACGGACCATACACACGTCTCGCATGCACAGGTGCTACGTGGCCGAACCCGGACCATGCACATGTGAATTTTCTCGGTTTTTGTGCCCCGAACTTCAAAAATTCATAACTTTTGCATAGGTGCTCCGTTTACGACATTCTTTATATGCACGCGTAGGCGAGATTATACTCTACAACTTTTGTTTAGACTCCGTTGGCTAATTTTGAATTTATTTTTAATATTATTATTTTTAACAAACCGGGACAGGAAAATACGTTAAAAATTCATAACTTCTTCATTCGACGTCCGTTTTTGTGTATCTTTTTACCGTTGTACTACTATTGACGAGACCTTCGATTCTCGTTTAGGTTGTGTCGGTTAAAAATCTCTCGATCTAAAATTCGAGTTTTTAGCTGTCTACTACTAAGCTAAAACTTAGAAAAATCATAACTTCCTCATACGAAGTTAGATTTGGGCATTCTTTTTATGCACGCTCTCGGTTTAACGAAAACTACGACTTTTGTTTAGATCGCTAAGGCTAAAAAGCACTTTATCGTCAATTCACTTTTTACGTCACAGGGCGTCATGCCGGTTCGATCACGAAACTTTGACACGTCATAACTTCTTCGTTATAACTCGGATTTCGGTATTCTTTATATCTCCGGAATCCTTATTTCAACCACTACAACTTTCTTCATAGATATCAGGTTTGTCTAACATTTATTTTCAACGCTTATTTTTATCCTTAATTCATTAAATTATAATAATTAAGCATAAAATACATAATAATCAATAATACATCTTATTATTTCAAAACAAGTTACAAAGGTTGGCCTAGACTATTACATCATCATTAGTGCCTAGCCTAGAAACACGAGCGTTACAATTCTCTCTCCCTTAGGATGATTCCGTCCCCGAAATCATACATCAGCAAACATATGCGGATAGCGAGTCATCATGTCACTCTCCGTTTGCCAGGTGATATTTGGCCCATTCGTATGTTTCCATCGCACAAGCACTAAATCGACCATCTTGCGTCACAACTTCATTGTCTTATGGTCAACGATTGCCTCCGGTTCTTGAATTAACCTCTTGCTTTCATCCAACGTTAATTCAGAAATTGGAATTATGTCGGGTACATCTCCCGTGAACTTCCTCAAATAACACACATGGAAAGTGTTATGAATACCATCTAGTTCTTCTGGTAATTCTAGCTTGTAAGCTTGGTTCCCAATCCTCTGAAGAACTTTAAACGGTCCAATAAACCTTGGACTCAACTTTCCCCCTTTACCAAATCTTATAAGTCCCTTCCACGGCGAGACTTTAAGTAAAACCAAATCTCCAACTTCGAATGTTATCGGTTGTCTTTTCTTGTCAGCATTGCTCTTTTGACGACCCTGAGCTGCTAACATCCTTTCCTTAATCACTTTCAGCTTTTCAGCAGCTTGATGAACTATCTCGGGTCCCATAAACTGCTTTTCCCCAGCTTCAAGCCAACAAGACAGCGTTCGACACTTTTATCCATACAAAGCTTGATAAGGTGCCATCTTGATGCTCGAGTGAAAACTATTATTGTAGGAAAATTCTACCAGAGGTAAATGTTCATCCCAGTTACCTTGGAATTCCAAGGTACATGCTCTTAGTATATCCTCCAATGTTTGAATCGTTCGTTCGCTCTGACCATCGGTTTACGGATGCTAAGCTGTACTTAAACATAATTTCGTACCCAATTCCTCTTGTAGACTTCTCCAAAACCTTGACGTGAAACGACTATCACGATCTGATACAATCTTCAGGGGAACACCATGAGCTTTCACTATCTCTTTCACATAAACCTTTGCAAGCTTTTCCATAGACCACTTCTCATTGGCTGCTATGAAATGCGCACTTTTTGTAAGCCGATCAATGACCACCCAAATCATGTCGTGACCGCTTTTCGTTCTGGGCAGTTTAGTCACAAAATCCATGGTAATATCTTCCCATTTACCCATAGGTACAGGTAAAGGTTCTACACTCCCATACGGTTTCTGATGTTGTGCCTTAACTCTCGCACATGTCACACACTCGACCACATACTTTGCAACATCGAGCTTCTCGTCGGCCACCAGTATTAGGGTTTCAGATCCCTATACATTTTTGTGTTGCCGGGATGAATCAAGTACATGGTCTTGTGAGCTTCTTCCATCAGAAGATATTTTATTCCTCCTGTCTTAGGTACCCAAATCATATCTTGGAATACCTTCAGTCCTTGACCGTTTATTTTGAACACTAACGTTTTGCCTAAACGTTCTTCCTTTTGGTCATTTTTCTCTGAAGCTTCCTCTTGAGCTTTCTTTATACTTTCCACAATTGTCGAGACAACTTCAATTCTCAACGCTCTTGGCCTTTTCTTTTCAAGGTTTACCTTCCGACTGAGAGCATCAGTGACAACATTTGCTTTACCAGGGTGATAAAGTATCTCACAGTCGTAGTCCTTGAGTAACTCTAGCCAGCGTCGTTGCCTCATGTTCAACTCCTTCTGATTAAAGAGATATCGAAGACTCTTATGATCAGTGAAAAGTTTGCACTTTGTGCCATAAAGATAATGCCTCCATATCTTTAGGGAAAATACTACCGCTGCCAACTCCAAATCATGAGTGGGGTAGTTCTTTTCATGTTCTTTAAATTGTCGAGATGCATATGCTATAACCTTTTCTCTTTGAGTTAGAACACATCCCAACCCGACTCCCGACGCATCGCTATACACTGCAAAGTCTTCAACTCCATCGGGTAGAGAAAGAATTGGTGCTTCACATAATTTCTTCTTTAGCTTCTCGAATGCTTCCTTATGCTTCTCACTCCAAGTATAAGTAGCTCCTTTGTGGGTCAAAGCTGTCAATAGAGCAGCTATCGAAGAAAATCCTTGGATAAACTGTGACATCCCCAATTTCACGGCCAGAAAAGACCGATTTCGTTTATGCTTTTTAAAATAAAATCAGAGAAATCTTTTTTAAAAGATGTTGCGGAATTGGTCCCCAAAACAAAACATGATAAAAGTTTATCAAAACCTTTCTTTAAGAAATATATATTTTCATTTCATAACAAAACCTCGGGATGTCATGTTCCGATACAGACCAAAATCATAAACAGTATAAAATAGACCTTACAACAGTTATTTACAACTACTGGTCTATAATCCAGAATCTCTCGTCAAGTCAACCAACCTATACTCTTGTGCCTTTACCTGTAATGCAAAGAAAACTGAGTGGGTCAGGCTTGGGAGCATGGTGAGCATATAGGGTTTTCAACCCACAATAATATAATTATTATTTTCAATCATCAAACAATCAACCTAACTACCCATCCCCATTATCTTCGTTTAATCTTCCCTAAAGATATTATCCTAAGGGTCATCTCCTATATCATGTTTACCTCTCATCTCCTTACATCTTATTTCCTTATATGTTTGTTCCTAAGAACTTTTCCTAAGGATTATCGCCTACATCGCATAGACAATACTAATTCGGAGATCACTCCCTCAATATGTGTCTAGTAAGGGTTAGGGTATCATCGCATGATTACGCAGCCACAACATCGCCTGGACTCGTAAATCATAATAAGGGTTAGACTATCATCGCCTGAATACGCAGCCACAACATTGCCTGGACTCGTAATTCATAATAAGGGTTAGACTATCATCGCCTGAATACGCAGCCACAACATCGCCTGGACTCGTATTTCATCACCTATCTATCATCACCTTATTTCATCACACACCAACTATTTCATCTACCCATGTTCTACCCAACATATTTGTAGATATACATTACATATACAGTTTAAATATTTAAAAACTCGTATAAAACATTCATTCAGCATCCATCTCAAGTAAACAAACAATGTATAAACACATAGCACGTATTTCATAGCAAATACTTCATATCTATGTGTTAGAATAAAGTAACTACACACTCACTCATAACATAGATATAATACATTCAACCAATACTTGTACTAAGATCGTGTTTATGAAAGGGACTATACACTCACTCATAACATAGATATAATACATTCAACCAATACTTGTACTAAGATCGTGTTTATGCAAGGGACTATACACTCACTCATAACATAGATATAATACATTCAACCAATACTTGTACTAAGATCGTGTTTATGAAAGGGACTATACACTCACTTGATAAGACGATAATCGGGGAACACTTCGTTTCCTAAAACAATCGTTTCTGATAAAACCGGGAGTTTTATTGAGAAACCGGGCTCTGCGAGGGTCGGGCTTCAAAACCGAAAAGATAAATTTTCCGGGTCTTCGGGCACTTCGGGGCGTATTGCGGGGATTATAATCGATATCGGGGCTTCGGGGGATGTGAAAATAGCCAAAATAGTGAAAAAGGGGCCAAAATTGCCAATTTCTAAATTCTAGACGGGAGATCTCGCAACCCCCCTATTTATAGGGAGCGAGACCGAAGTTTAGTGGCTAAGAAGGCTCCACGCAGCAGCTGCGAGGCTCGGAGGTGGCTTGGATGCGAAGGGACAGGTGGTTGGTGCGAGGGCGAGACACGGAGGCAAGGTGTAGGAGGCGCGTCGGAACCTCGTAGGCGAGACGTGGCTCGCTTCGGACGGGCCACCTATGCGACACGCGTCGGTCTCTGACTGGGCCACGCTTCGGACTCGTCATCTGCATTGGACACGGGTCAGCAGCGAGGCAAGGGTGAGGTGGCCGAAGTTGGGCCATGCGAAGTTGGGCCATGCGAAATTCCTCGGATTTTGTGCTTTTTCTCGGTTTTTGTGCAAAAACTTCTAAAATCCATAACTTTCGCATACGAGCGCCGTTTTTGACGTTCTTTATATGCACATGTAGGTAAAATTACGCTCTACAACTTTCGTTTAGACTTCGTCGGCTAATTTTGATTTTTATTTTAATATTATTATTTTTAACAGACCGGGATAGGAAATCCGTTAAAAATTCATAACTTCTTCATCCGACGTCCGTTTTCGTCTGTCTTTTTACCGTTTTGCTACTATTTACGAGACCTTCGATTCTCGTTTAGGTCGTGTCGGCTAAAAATCACTCGATCTAAAATTCGAGTTTTTAGCTGTCTACTGGTAAGCTGAAACTTCGAAAAATCATATTTTCCTCATACGAAGTCAGATTTGGGCGTTGTTTTTACCGAACTTCTCGGTTTAACGAATAATACGAGTTTTGTTTAGATCACTAAGGCTAAAAAGTAGTTTATCAAAAACTCACTTTTTACGACATTCGGCACCGTGCCGGTTTTGTCGCGAGACTTCGACAGGTCATAACTTCTTCGTTATAACTCGGATTTCGACGTTCTTTATATATCCGGAAACCTTGAGACATATACTACAACTTGGCTAAAATTAATCCTTCTAAATAATCTTCCATCAAAAAGTCATTTTTGATGCTTATCGTCTCTAAATTGACTAGCCCGGATCTACGGGCGTTACAATTATCTCCCCCTTAGGTTGATTACGTCCCGGAATCATCAACGAAAATAGGACATGTATAATGATTCCATACGTTATCTTTCCATCCTAAGTAATAACCATGATGCTCAATCTTACACTTGTTCTTCGTGCTAGGTTGGACTTTCAATCGTAACCTACAAGTTACAAAATAAATCCTTATTGAGGACTCCTTCTTCTTCTTAGGATAAGTACTTCCCCTTATTTATTGTAACAGATCGACAGGTCATGTTCTAATGACCTTCATCGGATGATGCAACGTCTAGACTCAAGTCTCTTAGAGTCAAATTCCAAAATGGAATATACCTTCCTTCATATTCTAATGTGATATAGTCACATTTTAACATGTTGCATCTCTAGCTACTAACGAGCGCGATGCTATTGGTCGCATTGATTTCAATCTTCTGACTTAAGTCAGATGCTACCTCGAACTTGGTTCTCCGAACCACGTAACAAACTCATTGTAGTCGGACTCAATTCGATATGACCACTAGGGTCGGAATAACAACCATCTTACTAGTCATTACCGAAACAATGGTAATGACATACTTGAATAAAACGGAATCAATTACTAGTTTCTTGGTAACCTTGTGACTTTCCCTGATCCAAGCGTGAGTCCTGTGCTTCCAGTAGTATAGATCTCTACTACTATTCACACCTACTCATACTAGTCCCAAATACTGTCTCGCAGTCCCCAAATCCTAAAATCACAAAACAATTTAACACATACGAATGTGTCCAATTAATCATAAAATTTTCCTAGACTCTACTAGGACTTATTCCATGCGTATCTTTAATCATCAATTCTACTTCAACTTGGTTGGTGATGGAAATTCCAAATGATGGGACAACTTCAAGAATTACACCAATCGTTCCATCATCCTGCCAATCGAAGGTGTACTTCAGACGTACCATACTCCTCTAAACGTTTCATTATTTTATCAAACATATTCTAAAGGCAAGATACCACTCTTACGATATCTTCTGATAGGTATCATTCACTATCATAGGCCTTTCATTTCCTCCATTTACTCAATTCTCTACGAGTCTTCACCATAACGTTTTGTACACCCAAGCAGACGTTCGGTGTACCAGGCGAGAATTTAAGATAAGAAAGCTTTATTTACGATAGACGTATAAATCTCCTTATCACTTCGAAACACTTATATGCTAGTTCTAATATCTTAGTCATATGCTTAGAATCCTACACACATAAGGTTTCCAGATCCGGTCGGCAACAGACCATAGATCCGAACAAATAATGGCATATATGGCAAACATATAACATTTAGCACATAAGGGCATTTTAGGCATCTTTCCTAAAATAAACTAGTGCTCGTGTCAATTTAGGTGTACTACCTAAAATATAATAGACACACTCAACTCACAATCATCGCTTAGCATTCTAAGTTTAAGTCTAGAAATTCTACAAATTCCTAGTTCGCTTAAACTAATGCTCTGATACCAACTGTGACATCCCCAATTTCACGGCCAGAAAAGACCGATTTCGTTTATGCTTTTTAAAATAAAATCAAAGAAATCTTTTTTAAAAGATGTTGCGGAATTGGTCCCCAAAACAAAACATGATAAAAGTTTATCAAAACCTTTCTTTAAGAAATATATATTTATATTTCATAACAAAACCTCGGGATGTCATGTTCCGATACAGACCAAAAGCATAAACAGTATACAATAGACCTTACAACAGTTATTTACAACTACTGGTCTATAATCCAGAATCTCTCGTCAAGTCAACCAACCTATACTCTTGTGCCTTTACCTGTAATGCAAAGAAAACTGAGTAGGTCAGGCTTGGGAGCCTGGTGAGCATATAGGGTTTTCAACCCACAATAATATAATTATTATTTTCAATCATCAAACAATCAACCTAACTACCCATCCCCATTATCTTCGTTTAATCTTCCCTAAAGATATTATCCTAAGGGTCATCTCCTATATCATGTTTACCTCTCATCTCCTTACATCTTATTTCCTTATGTGTTTGTTCCTAAGAACTTTTCCTAAGGATCATCGCCTACATCGCATATACAGTACTAATTCTGGGATCACTCCCTCAATATGTGTCTAGTAAGGGTTAGGGTACCATCGCATGATTACGCAGCCACAACATCGCCTGGACTCGTAAATCATAATAAGGGTTAGCCTATCATCGCCTGAATACGCAGCCATAACATCGCCTGGACTCGTAATTCATAATAAGGGTTAGACTATCATCGCCTGAATACGCAGCCACAACATCGCCTGGACTCGTATTTCATCACCTATCTATCATCACCTTATTTCATCACACACCAACTATTTCATCTACCCATGTTCTACCCAACATATTTGTAGATATACATTACATATACAATTTAAATATTTAAAAACTCGTATAAAACATTCATTCAGCATCCATCTCAAGTAAACAAACAATGTATAAACACATAGCACGTATTTCATAGCAAATACTTCATATCTATGTGTTAGAATAAAGTAACTACACACTCACTCATAACATAGATATAATACATTCAACCAATACTTGTACTAAGATCGTGTTTATGAAAGGGACTATACACTCACTCATAACATAGATATAATACATTCAACCAATACTTGTACTAAGATCGTGTTTATGAAAGGGACTATACACTCATTCATAACATAGATATAATACATTCAACCAATACTTGTACTAAGATCGTGTTTATGAAAGGGACTATACACTCACTTGATAAGACGATAATCGGGCAACACTTCGTTTCCTAAAACAATCGTTTCTGATAAAACCGGGAGTTTTATTGAGAAACCGGGCTCTGCGAGGGTTGGGCTTCAAAACCGAAAAGATAAATTTTCCGGGTCTTCGGGCACTTCGGGGCGTATTCCGGGGGTTATAATCGATACCGGGGCTTCGGGGGATGTGAAAATAGCCAAAATAGTGAAAAAGGGGACAAAATTGCCAATTTCTAAATTCTAGCCCGGAGATCTCGCAACCCCCCTATTTATAGGGTGCGAGACCGAAGTTTAGTGGCTAAGAAGACTCCATGCCGTAGCTGCGAGGCTTGGAGGTGGCTTGGATGCAAAGGGACAGGTGGTTGGTGCGAGGGCGAGACACGGAGGCGAGGTGTAAGAGGCGCGTCGGAACCTCGTAGGCGAGACGTGGCTCGCTTCGGACGGGCCACCTATGCGACACGCGTCGATCTCTGACTGGGCCACGCTTAGGACTCGTCATCTACATTGGACACAGGTCAGCAGCGAGGCGAGGGTGACGTGGCCGAAGTTGGGCCATGCGAAATTCCTCGGATTTTGTTCTTTTTCTCGGTTTTTGTGTAAAAACTTCTAAAATCCATAACTTTCGCATACGAGCTCTGTTTTTGACGTTCTTTATATGCACACGTAGGTAACATTACGCTCTACAACTTTCGTTTAGACTTCGTCGGCTAATTTTGAATTTTATTTTAATATTATTATTTTTAACAGACCGGGACAGGAAATCCGTTAAAAATTCATAACTTCTTCATCCGACGTCCGTTTTCGTCTGTCTTTTTACCGTTGTGCTACTATTTACGAGACCTTCGATTCTCGTTTAGGTCATGTCGGCTAAAAATCACTCGATCTAAAATTCGAGTTTTTAGCTGTCTACTGCTAAGCTGAAACTTCGAAAAATCATATCTTCCTCATACGAAGTCAGATTTGGGCGTTCTTTTTATCGAACTTCTCGGTTTAACGAATGCTACGAGTTTCGTTTAGATCACTAAGTCTAAAAAGTAGCTTATCAAAAACTCACTTTTTACGACATTCGTTTAGATCACTAAGGCTAAAAAGTAGTTTATCAATAACTCGGATTTCGACGTTCTTTATATATCTGGAAACCTTGAGACATATACTACAACTTGGTTAAGATTAATCCTTCTAAATAATCTTCCATCAAAAAGTCATTTTTGATGCTTATCGTCTCTAAATTGACTAGCCCGGATCTACGGGCGTTACATAAACCTTCGTTAATATCCAGCTAATCCTAGAAAGCTTCGGATCTCCGTAGGACTCTTTGGTTGTTTCCACTTTGTTATAGCTTCAATCTTAGCTGGGTCAACCATAATCCCTTTTTGGTTAACCACATGACCCAAAAATTGGACTTCTTGAATCCAAAAATCACATTTAGGAGAACTTTGCATACAGCTTCTCCTTTTTCAGAACTTCTAGCACTTCACGCAGATGCTTGTCATGCTCCTGCTTGCTTTTTGAATAAATCAAAATATCATCTATGAAAACTATCACAGATTTATCGAGGAATGGTTTACAAACCCTGTTCATCAAATCCATGAATGCTGCTGGAGAATTGGTTAGTCCAAACGACATAACCAAAAACTCGTAGTGTCCATATCTTGTTCTGAATGCAGTCTTTTCAATATCCTGCTCTGTCACCTTTAGCTGATGATAACCTGACCTAAGATCGATCTTCGAGAAATAACTCGAACCTTGCAACTGATCAAACAAGTCATCAATTCTTGGCAACGGGTACTTATTCTTTATTGTTTCCTTGTTCAACTCTCTATAATGTATGCACATTCTCATGCTCGCATCTTTCTTCTTTACGAATAACACCGGATCTCCCCAGGGTTATGAACTAGGTCTAATGAAACTATTGTCCAACAACTCCTGAAGTTGCGTCATAAGCTCCATCATTTCTGTCGGTGCTAATCGATATGGGGCTTTTGTTATCGCTGTTGTTCCTGGTAACAAGTCTATTCTAAACTCCACTTGTCTATCAGGGTGCAATCCAGGATGATTTTCGGGAAAAACTTTCGGATAGTCACACACCACTGGTATACTTTGCATATCCTTTTTCTCCTTCATAGCATCGATCACGAATGCCAAGTATGAGGTGTATCCTTTAGATAAACATTTTATGGCTTTCTTTAGCGAAATGATCCCATAATTTACTCTGCGCTTATCTCCGTATACCATAAACGACTCTTTTCTAGGCGGGTTTACCCTTACTATCTTTTTCTTGCACAATTTTTCGGCATCATTGGCGTTAAGCGAATCCATTCCTAGAACGATGTCAAAACCATTCAACTCAATGGGTAATAGCTTCTTAAGGAATTCGTTTCCGTTTAGATCGATGACGATATTCCTAATACAATCGCTAACAGGTATGAATTTGCCACTAGCAACTTCTACAATTAGGGCATCATCAAGTTTTTTTATAGGCAATGCTAGTCTTTCACCAAATTTATGTGATATGAAGGAGTAATTGGCTCCGGAATCAAACAATAAATTGGTAGGCAATCCATTTACAAGAAAGGTACCTGATGCGACATCCGTTGCATCTTTTGCAGCTTCCAATGTCATCTGGAAAGCTATAGCTTTTGGCTTTGGTGGGAGATTAGGCTTTGCTACATCCTTCTTCTTTGGGCAATCCTTCAAAATGTGCCCTTCTTCGTGGCATCCATAGCACACCCTTTTTTTGATTGTGCACTCGCTGGCGTAGTGCCCTGGCTTTCCATATTTAAAACGAGTGACCTCCTCGCCACATTTTCCAACATGTTTCTTCTTACACTTGTCACACCACTTCGCTTCGGCTCCCCCTCCGAATTTCCTCGAACCAGATTTCGAGAATTTACTTTTCTTGTTGGACCTCGAAGATCCATTGAACTTTCTTTTCTCACCAACCTCTGCCCTTTCCTGACTTCTTTCCTTTAACTGGGTTTCCAAATTTTTAGCTGCTCGGACTGCTGTCTTCAGAGTAGCTGCCATCTTGACCGTTGGGCCAAAGTCGGCTGGCAGTCCGTTTGCAAACCTCTTAATTTTTGAGAGTTCAGTTGGCACTAAGTATGGAAAGAACTTCATCTTTTCGGTAGACACAGTAGCATAGTCGTCAATGCTCATTTTCCCTTTCTTTAAGTTCTGAAATTCATTTTTTAGATCTATCAGATCTATCTCTGAGCAGTACTGCATCTTTAACTGCTCCAAGAACATTTCCCAAGACATTTTTAGGGCTTCTCCATGTGGCATCGTGTCTGCCAATAACTTCCACCAGCTTAAAACTCCGGTCTTCAGTTGTCTGACCGCAAAAACAGTTTTCTGCATGTCGCTATAGTTGCAGCTTTCAAATACCATCTCCATTTCGGAGATCCAGTCCATAATTTCAATAGGTTTTCGGCTTCCGGCAAGACTTGGCGGTTTGGCGCCCAAGAAATTATTATACATACGCCCATCTCTATTGATTTCCCTCTCTGGGTTATTCCTTTCTGCCACTATGGGTTCCACTTGACTGACAATACGGCTGTAATTTCCTTCCTCTGACTGACTGTCATTTAATTTAGGTTGTTCAATAGGCATTGAAGGTTCATTCCTGTTGTTCATCAATAGTTGCCTCATTTCTTCCCTTTGTTCAGCCATCATCGTCTGAATCATGGCTTGTACTCCAGCCATTGTGACTGGCTCTGGTGCGGCTTCTACTATTTGCACCCGCTCAATCACTTGCGGTTGAGGTTGCTGATTCCTTTTCGCGTTTCCATCTCCACTTCGGGTTCTTGCCATTTTGATCTATACACCAAATATGGCGAATTTAGATCTTTATTCACGATAGACGTTTAAATCACTCCGAAACGTTACATGCTAGTTCTAATATCGTAGTCGTACATTTAGAATCCTAAACACATAAGGTGTCCAGATCCGGTCGGCAACAAACCATAGATCCGAACAAATAATGGCATATATGGAAAACATATAGCATTTAGCACATAAAAGCATTTTAGGCATATTTCCTAAAATATACTAGTGCTCGTGTCTAAAATATGGTAGACACTCATCTCTCGATCATCACTTAGCATTCTAAGTTTAAGTCTAGAAGTTCTACAAATTCCTAGTTCGCTTAAACTAATGCTCTGATACCAACTGTGACATCCCCAAATTTCTCGGCCAGAAAAGACTGATTTAGTTTATGCTTTTAAAAATAAACTCAGAGTAATCCTGAAAAAGGTGTTGCGGAATTTGTTCCTAGAACAAAATATAATAAATATTTATCAAAGCACTTCTTAAAGAAATGTATTTTCATTATATAACAAAACCTCAGGATGCCATGTTCCGATACAGACCAAAAGCATAAACAGTACATTATAAGTCTTACGACTACTGGCCTATAATCCAAAAATCTCTCGTCATCATCCAAATTATGCTCTGGGTCCACTTCCTGTAATATAAAAAGCTGAGTGGTTCAGGCTTGGGAGCCTGGTGAGCATATAGGGTTTTCAACCCACAAATAATAATAACTTTATTAAATTCATCAACCAAAATAAATTTATTAATTTCATCAACCAACAATAACCCTGATTACCCATTCCCGTTATCCTCACTTTACGTCCCTAAACATGTATCATAAGGGACCTAGTCTAAGGATTTTGTTCGGGGTGACAACACTGCTTTAGGGATTCCTCAGCAATTTATGTCAAATAAGGCAACCATGTGGGGGATGGAGTATACCAGAACACTAAGTTCACAAACACCTACAGGTTACGAGCCTACTAGCGTTCCACTGGACTGTCTAGAAACGTCTGTGGTCGTCATCTATACTCCGCTAGATGACTGAAACAACAACAATATCGAGGCCTCTCATCATTTTATCAAACATCAAATATTTCATCTACCCATGTTTTACCCAACATATTAGTAGATAAAAATAAATATACAGTTTAAAACTTGTATAAAACATCTATTCAACACCCATCTCAAATAAACAAACAATATACTTACACATAACACGTATTTTATAGAAAATACTTCATATCTATGTGTAAGATGAAAGTGACTACACACTCACTTTATTTAACGATAATCGGGCGGCACTTCGTTTCTTAAAACGATCGTTTCCGATGAAACCGGGAGCTTATATGAAAAACCGGGCCTTGCGAGGGTTGAGCTTCAAACCGAAAAGATAAATTTATCGGGGTCTTCGGACACTTCGGGACGTTCTTATGATACCGGGGCTTCGGGGGGTTGTAAAATAGCTTGAAAGAAGGTTTAAAATGAAAAAGTGTGCAAAAATCCAACCAAAACCGGGAGGGTTCACACTTCCCTTTATATAGGGTGCGAGCCTTCGGCCGAAGGGAGGAGAAGAAGGCACGCATCGGACAGCTAGCGAGGGGGGGCACGCATCGGCTTCGGATTGGGCCAGCGCTTCGGATGACTCACCTGCTTCAGACACGGAGCGACTCGCAAGGGAAGGGCGACGTGGCTCGCTTCCGTCATGCCACGGACCAGACACGCGTCTCGCGTGCGCAGGTGCTACGTGGCCGAACCCAGACCATGCACATGCGAATTTTCTTGGTTTTTGTGCCCCGAACTTCAAAAATTCATAACTTTCGCATACAAACTCCGTTTTCGACGTTCTTTATATGCACGCATAGGCGAGATTATACTCTACAACTTTCGTTTAGACTCTATTGGCTATTTTTGAATTTATTTTTAATATTATTATTTTTAACACACCGGGACAGGATAAGCCGTTAAAAATATATAACTTCTTTATCCAACGTCCGTTTTTGTCTGTCTTATTACCGTTGTACTGCTATTGACGAGACCTTCGATTCTCGTTTAGGTTGTGTCGGCTAAAAATCACTCGATCTAAAGTTCGAGTTTTTAGCTGTCTACTGCTAAGCTGAAACTTAGAAAAATCATAACTTCCTCATACGAAGTCAGATTTGGGCATTCTTTTTATGCACGCTTTCGGTTTAACGAACACTATGACTTTTGTTTAGATTGCTAAGGCTAAAAAGCACTTCATCGTAAATTCACTTTTTACGTCACACGGCGTCATGTTGGTTCTGTCGCGAAACTTCGACTGGTCATAACTTCTTCGTTATAACTCGGATTTCGGTATTCTTTATATCTTCGGAATCCTTATTTCAACCACTACAACTCGGGTTTAGGTCATTTTTGGGCACTTAACTTTTGGTTTTGTACTCATTTGGTCACTTAACTCTTTTTAAGTTTTAAAAGGTCATCAAACTTTTGGTTTTGTACTCATTTAGTCACTTAACTTTTGGTTTGGTCACATTTAGTCACCTAACTTTTAAAACTGTGCTCATTTAGTCACTAAAATTTTAAATTTTTTCAAAAGTTTAGTGACTAAATGAGCACAATTTTAAAAGTTAGGTGACTAAATGAGCACAAATCTAAAAGTTAAGTGACTAAATGTGACCAAATTAAAAGTTAAGTGACTAAATGAGCACAAAGTCAAAAGTTTGATGACCTTTTAAAACTTAAAAAGAGTTAAGTGACCAAATGAGCACAAAACCAAAAGTTAAGTGACCAAAAATGACCTAAACCCTTCATTAAATTATAATAATTAAGCATAAAACACATAATAATCAATAATACATCTTATTATTTCAAAACAAGTTACAAAGGTTGGCCTAGACTATTACATCATCATTAGTGCCTAGCCTAGAAACACGGGCGTTACAGTATGTTTATATGAGCTTGTAGAATTGCATGCTAGAACTGATCGGCCAGTGGTAGGATAACCTGTTTAGGTTACGCCTGATTGTATGAGCCTTGAACTATATGCTAGTACAGATTCCTGATTAGAGGATATAATGATTTGATTGGAGTATGATGGTTAGATTTACCATTGTCCGAATGTTGTTTGTGTTGTGCTTTGTATCTTAGTGATGTGAGTTAGCTACTAAGTGAATATGCTAAGTCACATGGGACACAGGCCGGATAATCTCAGGGTGATGGACTTGACCCTATTGCGCAGCTCTTGTTTGTGTCTAATCGTTCTAGGGGTGAGTCTTTTACTCGAAGGATTATTTGATCTATGTTGCATGTGGCTATATTCATGAGGTAGCTAGTTGACATTACTGGGAATCTTTCAGGAGTTGAGGATTGGGTGGGTTCGGGAACCTAGGGAAAGCCTAGTTTATGCTTTAGTGAGACTAGCGGAGCGGTGTAGTGAGCTTTGGTGATTTTATTGAGAAAGTGACTTAGAGGATTCGGGATGATTGCTGAGGAAAGTATGGATAGGTGTGGAAGGTAGTATTGGGCCCGTACTACTGAAAGCACAGGATCCATACTCGAATCGGTGAAAGTATTGGAGAATCTAAGAAGCTTATGGGGGAAAGGACCCTTGGTTATGTTTTAACTTTTGGAATGTCATATTTCAGTTGGAGATGAGCTCTCAGGGAGATGGTCCAGGTTCGGGTTCTGGATCAGGTGAAGACGCTGAGCCGATTAGCGAGCAGTTGCGAGAGTTCATTGCATCAGAGATTTCTCGCTGTGTTTCAGAGATTGTGGATGAGCGCTTGGGCGTATTTCATACGAAGGTTATGGCAATCATTGGAGCTCGAACACTGACTTTCCGGGAGTTCTGTGCTTGTGGAGCTCCTGCGTTTCATGGGGAGAGGGATCCCATTATCAGTAGGAGGTGGTTAGCAGATATGGTTAACGCATTCAGGACGAGTTTCTTCCTCGAGGAGGTAAAGGTCAGATATGCTTCCTGCCTGTTGAAGGATCGGGCACGTGATTGGTGGGAAGAGGTCAGTAGTGAGTTGGGTGTTGATGCGGTCGATGCTACGTCATGAGATGACTTCTCGACTAGGTTCCGAGCTGAGTTTGCACCAGCGATCGAGGTATAGCAGTTGGCACGAGAGTTTCTGGATCACCGCCAAACTACAGAGACTGTGGCAGAGATCACTGCTAAGTTTCGGGAGAGGGCATTATTAGTACCGCAGTATGTAGCAGATGAGGAGATGAAGAAAGTGAGGTATCATGACATGCTGCGGGATGACATCAGGAAGTTTGTGAGTATTTCAGGGTGCGAGACCCTGAATGATATGATCTCTAGAGCCCAAGAGCGAGAGATTTATTTGGGGCGCACTGAGAAGAGGAAGACAGATCGGGTGCACATTTTGCAGGGTCCCGGGAAGAGACCCAAGACTTCTGACCAGCATGCGATAGGTCATTAGGACCAGAGTCAGTGCACCATGTGCTGGAAACTGCACAAGAGAGTTTGTCGTTCCAGGGGTGTAGGCTGCTACAAGTGTGGCAGTGTTCGTCACGTCATCAGGGATTGCCCTCAGGGGGCGAACCCATTGTGTTTTCACTGTGATCAGGTGGGCCACAAGAAGGCCGATTGCCCGACGATGAGGGGAGGAGCAGGGAGTGCGTCTGTTCCAGTTACTTTGAGGATTACTGATGGGCGAGAGGATAGGGCCTTGCAGTGACAGGTGAGGGGGATCAGGATTCTAGCAGACCATGTGGCAGGTATGTATCTTTTACTCGGTTCGGTTCTATCTGTACATAGAAATTTTATTTTCCTGCATTGGTTGGGAATAGTGTAGCTATGGGTTATCACTCTGCTTGTATTTGGATTATATTTTCAAGAACATCATATGCCAATTGCATATCGGGAATTATTAGTAGTTAGAGTAAGGTCATTCTTCCTTTTGCTGGTTCAGAGGTGTTTAGTACTATTTTGGTGACGGTTGAGGTCGGTTCTGGACCATTATGTGACGATCTGCGGTCAGGGTTTAGCAGGACGATTATTCACCAAAGTCAGGATTCGGTGATGTTCAGCCCTTGTGCCAGGGTTAGCTTTTGGAAGCATCAAGAGAAGCAGTCTATCACGGAAGAAGTTGCTCTGAGCATCGGCTAATTGGACTTTAAGGTTGAGTGGGACATCAGGTTAAGCTTTTGGGGCCATCAGTATTAGGATTTCAGAAAGCGTTCATCTAGGCTTCAGTAATTGTGCGATCTTTAGAATGGGCTAGTAATGGATCACTAGCAAGACTGAGCGTTGGTAGTCAGTGTGTATATCATGTAAAGAAGGAAGGAATGGGAATCCTCTAACGCTCGCATGCCGTGAAGACTTAGTCGAATCTAAATGGGGGAGAAACAATCATGTTACGGTAGAAGGAGCGGTTTTGAAACTGGGATAAGTTTCGCATTTAGGTTAGAAAGAAAGGTGGCCCAAGCGGCTGTGTGGTGTGAGGATAATGTAAGTTGGGAGTTCGAAAAACTTGTCAACATTGAGGTCATGTTCTCGTGATGATTGATAACAGGTATTAAGAAATCAGGATGGGGATTTCAGTCAGGACATGAGTTCAGCTTGGGATATTAGGTCGTGCATGTATGCTCGATTATGGGTGTGTTCGAATTAGTAGTCATCGGAATACCATGGTCCGCGGTTGAGTAGTAGGAAAGTGATATAAGACTGCGGGATAGTCGTAGCATTCACTAGTAGCCAGTCAGCATGGAAAGTGTTGTAAGACTGTGGGGTAGCCGTAGCATTCACTAGTAGCCAGTCAGCGTGGAAAGTGTTGTAAGACTGCGAGATAGCCGTAGCATTCACTAGTAGCCAGTCAGCGTGGAAAGTGTTGTAAGATTGTGGGATAGCCGTAGCATTGTCTATTAGTCAGTCAGCATGGAAAGTGTTGTAAGACTGCGGGATAGCCGTAACATTCACTAGTAGCCATTCGGCGGGGGAAGTGTTGTAAGACTGTGGGATAGACGTAGCATTCACCAGTGGCCATATAGCATAAGAAGTGTGACGAGACTGCAGGATGGCCTGTAGCATTAGTTGGCAGATAGTGTAGGAGTGTTGTAAGAATATGGGGGTGGCCCGTAGCATTCATGAGTTGGCGGGAAAGGTATAGTAAGACTGCGGGGTGGCCCGTAGCATTTGTTAGTTATCAGATAGTGTAGAAGTGTTGTAAGACTATGGGTTGGCCCGTAGTGTTCACTAGCTGGCAGATAGAGTAGGAACGTTGTAAGACTGTGGGGTGGCCCGTAGCATTCGTATATTGGTATAGTAAGACTGCGGGGTGGCCCATAGCACTCGTTAGTATCCGTTAGTATATTGGTATAGTAAGACTGTGGGGTGGCCCGAAGCATTCATTAGTGGTCAATTAGTATGGGTGCGTAAGACTACGAGGTGGCCCGTAGCATTTGTCGGTCCCTATTCAGAAATAAGAATCTATTAGATGCGTGACTCACTTGTGGACTTTTCAGATAGGTTAGACCAGGGTAGTACAGCCCGCGTGGATGCGAGTAGGCCACAGTATGATTGGATTCAGGAAGCGGTAGGTCGTTGGAGACCAAGAATGATGTAAGACTACAGTGGTTCTGGTAGCATTCACCTTTTGAAGTAGATTCGGTGGCAACGGGTAGTCGGACGGTGTGATCGGGAGGATCAACAGGAATAATGGAGCCATGAGTGGCAAAGTGGATAGAGTAGTTTTCGATAGATGGAGTTTTAATCACTAAAATATGGAACCCTTCAAAACCCTTGTATCGTAGATGCCCAATTCCCACGACGTTGTCATTAACTTGCCACGACGTGGTGAAACACAGATTTGTGTTTCTTTGATCTGCTTGTTGTTGGAGTTTGGGGACTGCTTAGATCTGCTTGTATTCTGTTTCTTAGGTGTGATTTTAGAATAGGAACTCTATGTTGGGTTCTGTAGTCCATTCACCTGGCTTATCAAAAGAAGAAACCTACCAAGAAATCAAAGGTATGATATTATCTATTAAGTCCTATTGAGTTGCATAGATTTTTTAGTTAGATTTGTTGTTTTCAGTCTATTAGATCATAATTGTTTGTTGTTTCGTTTGCCCATTATTTGATCTATGAGTAGGATCGAAACCCATCAACACATACATACATACATACATACATACATACATACATACATACATACATACATACATACAAACATATATACATACATACATACATACATAAATACATACATACATACATACTGTGACAACCGTCAATTTTTGGCCAAGTCAAAGTCAACTAAAGTTAACAAGTTAAACCGGTCAACTCATCTAACCTTTGTACATTAGGGTTTCCATTATGTTTCTTATTGTACAACTCGCAATCCTCATACAAATTATCACTTAGAGTTTTCACGTGTTCGAAAATTCTAAACCCTAATCAGGGTAAGTGATGACTCTACTCGATAAAACATTATTCCATACTCCTCGAGAGTGTATAACAATCATAACGAGACTTAACGGGAGTACAAACCTTGCGTTACAAATCCAAACACTCAAAAAGGTCACAAAAGAAGTCTCTCCAAATCTCTTTCACTCTAACTCTCCCAAAACTCTCTAAGAAGGAGAAAATCTCTCCAAGAATATCAAATCTCTCCCAAATCTCTCCACGTATGTGAAATCTCTCCCAAATCTCTCTCTGTAGGAGAAATCTCTCCAAGAATGTGAAATCTCTCCCAAAACTCTCTCTGTATGAGAAATCTCTCCAAGAATGTCAAATCTCTCCCAAATCTCTCCACGTATGTGAAATCTCTCCCAAATCTCTCTCACAATGAGAAATCTCTCCAAATATGTGAAATCTCTCCCAAAACTCTCTCTGTATGAGAAATCTCTCCAAGAATGTCAAATATCTCCCAAATCTCTCCACATATGTGAAATCTCTCCCAAATCTCTCTCTGAATGAGAAATCTCTCCTAATATGTGAAATCTCTCCCAAAACTCTCTCTGTATGCGAAATCTCTCCAAGAATGTCAAATCTCTCCCAAATCTCTCTAAGTATGCCAAATCTCTCCAAGTATGACAAATCTCTCCCAAATCTCTCTCAAAATCTCTCTCAACTTTTTATAATCACTCGGGGCATCCCGACCCTTGAATTTGACGAAAACAGCTCGAAAACGGAAGTTTACGCGAAAAACAGCCTTAAGGGGGCCGAAACTCCTCTTAGGAACCGAAACTCCTCTTAGGAGTCGAACCTCTTAGAGCCGAAGGTCCCCTATAGGGACCGAACCTGCTGAGACCCAAAACCTCCTTGAACCGAACCCGAAACCTCCTTGAACTGAACCCGAAACCTCCTTGAACCGAACCCGAAACCTAGTTCGGACCGAACCTCCTTTCGCCTTCGCTTCTGACGCTTCGCCTTCGCCCCATTTCGGTCCTAGCCACACAACCGAAGTTCGGTCCCACCCTCCAAGGGCCGAACCCTCGCACCTTCGGCCCCCCATGCGAGAAGCCTCGCAGAATTAGCTTATTTTCCCGGTTTTCGACTAGTTTTGCATTTTAAGCCCGATTTCAATTATTTTAGCGTGGGATTTTCACCCAAAACTTTATTTTAACAATTAAAGCCTCAAATTTCATTAATCCCCACGTTTTTAGTGCCAATCATATCCAAGATTTAGTGGTTGAAGTACAAGGGGGTGGAGTGTTGACTTATCTTTGATTTATGACACAAGCAACCACCCATACCCACTCTATGACCAACCCACACCCCTCCCCACCATACCTAGTCACATCCTTGTACTTTTCCATCAATCTCCAGCCATTCCCACGTCCTAAGAGCTGGAAAACTCACCCTCTCTCCTCATTCTCACTCATTTCCACCCAAAGAGCAAACACTTTTCTCCCAACTTCTCTCTTTCAATTCCGAGATTTCCAAGGCTTTTTCCAAGACTTTTCTTCTTCATTTGGTAAGTATCATCATCTTTCATATGATTATTACACTTCTTCACTCAAATCATGAGTTCCTTACACAAATATCGTCATATTTGTTGTTTGATCTTCGAAATCTTCAAGCATCATCTAAGTGTTCTTGAGTTGAACACTTCTTTACTTCATCATCCATCTACTGAAATCACTCAAGGTGAGTTCATACCCCTATCTTTTCATGTTTTTCTTAAGTTTTAAGGGGGGAATACAAGTTAAAACACCAAGAACACAACTAAACTCATTTAACATCCTTCATCAGAAAAGTTCAACTTCATTCACAGACTGTTTTGGTCAACTTAAACATTTTAGTTTTCAAAACTGTATTAGGTGCAAATAGTTCAGGTTGATACCTTTAAAATTACTACTTGCACATCACCATACGATTTTTCTATGATTTATGGTAATTTTTACAAAACTGCCTATTATTTCAAAAATGAATTCGGACCAGTCTGTGAATATGAACATTTTAACACAAGTTAAAGACTTCCAAAAATCATAATAAAAATTATGAACAAACTAGACACATTTTATGAACTCTCAGGATTTACGGATTCAGTTTTCGACTTCGTATGATTTTTCTATGATTCTTCTAAAACAGTGCAGAACGGTTAAAAACTAGTTAACAGCTTATCACTTTCATAAAACTTTGTATTATGTTGAGAAAAGTGTATAACAATAAGTTCTAAATATTGAATGTATTTTCTTGTTAGTTTATCATCATAAACTGAAATGTAGTCATTCATGATAAGGTTTACTCATTCATTTCAAATACTTATAATAAACTTCAATAAGCATAGTTTATGGATTTTTACTACATGAAAAAGGTTTTACTCTCAAAACAAATGGGTTTTTCATATCTTACGTAATAAACTATAATAGTAATAGTTTAAGGATTTCATATCACTAATTTATTCAGAAAAGGTGATTTTACTTCCTTCACGGAAGAGGTTTTAATATCAAACTATGTGTAAACTAGTTAACTTAGGTTGTGAGGCAATTCTCTCCCCGTACGTTCGAGTACGGGATCCCAATTCCTGTAAGTTATAACCAGAGTCTCTTGTAGGGAGAGCGTGATAATTGTGTATAGATCTATATTGGGTTTGACACCCCACACCTTGCTGCTAGCTACAGTGGGACCTGCAGGTCTACAGGTGACAAGAGTCATAGTATCTTAACATCTGAAAAACGTTGTGCAGGTTATTTATCGTCATAGTATGGTTATAGCGACTCACATAGGTAGTTAACAATCTTTCAAGTTTACATGGAAACTTTTACCTTAAAAAGGGGTTTACCTCTAAATCAAACGAGTTTATGTCGATTTAAACTTACATGAATTACTTTAAGTATGGTAAAATACTTGTTTATCTTCGGTCCTGGGATTTAGGACTACCTAACTTTAAAAAGTGTTTTATGCCGATTTAAAATCACTTTTATATCTTTAAGTATGGAAAATACTTGTTTACTTTCGGTCTTGGGATTTAGGACCACATAACTTTTATATGGAAAGTATAGGATTTTCTTTGGAATCGTATCTCTGTTAAAACTATATTTCATCTAGAATTGTTAGACTTCAGCTATAATTGCTAAGTGTATATGCTAGAGTTATATAAGAATCTAGTCATAATCGACTTAGAATTGGTGGGTCCGCCTTACTTCCTGTTCCTTGTTTGGTTGTGGACCTAGGGCAGACCCATTAGATTCGACGGTTTATTTAACTAAATTTTATATAACTTATATACACTGGGCGATTATAGAAGGAATCTATGGGTCTTTCTAGGGTTCATTATCGCATAACATAGGAGCATTCATTCCACACTTAACTAAGAAAATATTGGATTTTCTGGAAAACATACTCTATCGCTTTTACAAGGAAAACGGTTTCTTCCTCAAACAAAACTCTTATGAACTCACCAACTTAATTGTTGACACTTTTTTAAAAACTACTTGTATTCTCAGGAAATCAGTGAAACAGGAAAACCAACAGCATTTTGAGGATGGGACGATAAATCGTCAAACAGTACATTTTGTCATCATAATGTAATTGATTTGAATCATGTAAACATATACTTTGGTGTAACTTTTTCAATTATATTTATGATGGTTGTATTTACTCTGAGCACTATTATACTCGTTGTTGTAATACTATGCATGAAGTCCTCCACCCCCGGACGTTTCCGCCATCCTTGGTTTGGGGGTGTGACAGATTGGTATCAGAGCAATGTTTATAGTGAACTAAGTATATCGAACCACATAAGATATACAAACTACAAATGCATTGGGACTAAGGTCTCTGATTTAACATTTTACAATTAACTATAATTTTAGAAATAAATAGTTTCTTGTTAAAAGTATACATGCATGCATACATACTAAGGTCAGCATCATTCTAGAACAAAACAAAAGTAATGATTGTTGAATGGAACAAGTAGGCTTGGGGATGTATAGTCAGGTCTGGGAATGACATAACCTGATCAACTATGTCTAACCCAGAGGTGATTAGCATATGCCCGGGAATGATTGTGGCATTGCAACAAGTCTAAAAACTTACCAACGCCCATACAAGAAAATCTTTAAGAACCAAACATAATATTAAAATACTATAGGAATATTTTGTGATACCATAACCAACTTATGTGAAAACTAAAGACCCCTATTAGTAGGTCTTTAACGACTGAGTGCATACGCCAACGTTATACATAATTAAAGATATTATAGACTCAGAATCTATGACTATTGCTCTACTTCCTGTTCCTTGTTTGGTTGTGGACTTAGAGTACAGTCATTTATTCGAAGGTCTATTCTATCTTAGATTATGTATAACTGGTATGCACTATGTGATTATAGACGTGACTGATAAGGATCACCCCCTATAAGTAATTATAGGATTAGACGTCTATTAATTATCTCTTCTACCCCTCCTATTCTCGCACGTATAACATAACAAGATCCTACTTACCAGGCGACCCCTATTTCCCAACCAGGAAAATGGTGGATGGTTATGAGAAGAATCAGAAGCGGAACCGGAGGTAATCAACCCTCCATGCATAGCCAGGGTTCCCGCAAACCGTTTCGACTACATCGAACATGTGCCCCGTTGGGCAACCGTGATCGAGGGTTGGAGTCGACGGAAATGACAGCAATCACCATGTGGAGACCAACGAGGGTGCTATGACCTCAACCACGGGGGACCGACTGACAGAGCCCTCCCGGCAAAGACCCGGCGGATCGCGGAGGATTACAACAGGGAGGCTGCAAACTGAGTTCGAAAACTGCGCGCTACTACAGACCCTACCGTCTCACGTACCCGAGACTCGGAAAGAGACTACTATTTCAGAGACCAACTTTCTTTTAAGACCTTATCGCCGCTCGGGCAGAGGCAATAGAGTAGCAGGGTAGACACACGACATTCGAAGAGAGAATGGTTGCAGCCAAGCGTCAATTGGTAGAGCTGCAAGGTGCATCGACTTTGCCTCAGGCATCGCAAGGGACGAATCGTCGTGAGTAGAGTTCATACCGCTCACAAGACCTTGTAAATTAGGTTCATGAGTATGAGTTGGTGCTATTCTATTCTATGTGTAAGCACAACACTACGATTTAAACGGTTATACTAATCGAGAGATCTATTTGCCATTAGAACTCTTCCTTGCATGGATGTGAGGTAGACCTGCATCAAGGTCAAAATTTTCGGTGAAACCATAATTGCTAGAATCATATTAACAAGATGGGCTTAGGACGTACCTAACAGACTCGAAGGTCTATTTAGTCTTAATCATAAAACTAAGCATACATCAATTGGTCGTAAGAAGGACCTAACTTGGATCAAATTACAAGGTTTCACTTGAATACAAAACTACTAAAATACATGGGTTTATTACATATATACACTTTCATTATGAATTGTTTTCAGAACACCATAAACAACCGAAATACGTTACAAATTGAACTAAGATAAACTTAGTTAGAAAACTCGCGACGTATAGCCATTCTAAAAACTCATTATCGTCTCACCTTTAAACATTTTGGTGGAAAGGTGCCTTCTTCGTAGACCTATAGGGTGCGATCATACGAGTGCTAATACACCGGGTCCCATCAAAACTCCTCAGCTAAGTGTGTTTGGAAAAACATGATCCTAAGATGAGTAAAGCTTAACGCCTGTACGAAACCTACTTCTACCCACTACCATAACTCCGTCTCAGGAACGTTAGCAGTAACACTAAGAATAGTACAGCAATGTGCAAAAATATATATATGTGAATATAAATCGTAAGAATGCACTTGAGATAATTATCCCCACTCACGAAGTCGTTTTTCATCGTGAAACAGAGCTATGTCTTCACCAAGAGGCAACCAACCAACTAGCAAGAGGCCAACCCTGCAGATAGACTCTACTACTTTTCAAGCTGCAGTCACGACAGCCGTGACAGCCGTCATGGCGCAACTCAATGCTAACAACACCAGCAGAGATGGAAGCGGTATCGACAATATAAATCGTTGTAACAATCAGGAACACCGGCGGGTGTCTGCCAATGAAGGCGCCTCAGGCCACAAACCTACGAACAAGAAGCGAAAGTTTTGGAACAAAAAGGAGCGCAACCAATCTCAAAGATTCGCTAAAAGGCAACAACCCATGGCCACCCCTACAATTACGACAGCAGTTACAACACATGCCTCGACATCAGCCACAACATCTATCGCTCAAGCACCAGACAGGCAATATATGGGAACACTTCCAAAGTGTAACAAGTGTAACTACCATCACACAGGAGCTTGCCGGATTCCACGTTGTATCAACTGCAACAAGAAAGGGCATACCGTCCGCTTCTGCAGGACCCCGACCCAGCGCATCGCTTCAACCACCACTACTGGTGTAAGTCCAGTATGCTCCCTATGTGGTGAAACGGGACACTTCAAGAGAGACTGTCCAACCAAGAAGAATGACGGAGGAGCAGGAGGAGTGTGACAACTGAACCAGCGGAAGCCTATTAGGACTTTTGTAATGTTTCCAACGACAAAAACGTTTAAGTACCATATGTTGTAATGAATTTGGTATGCTTGCTAAAATTACCGTCTTTCTAAAAGTAGTTAAAATACTCTCTCGGTCGAATCAAATCAAAGACACTCATATATGACCTTAGAATCATTACCTGTAAGCTGTGATAACTTTGTGCATACATCAGGGTTAATTATAATCAAAATACTAAAGGCTTAAAGTGAATAATTCCGTCTTGACTCCTGTTCCATGTCTAGTAGTGGGATTTGAGTGGAGCCACCCACTCGACGATTTCACCAATATCAAATTACATGCGACTTACATATACCGCTCGACCATAGAGTGACCTGTCAGGGATAATGATATAAAGTATCATTGCTAATTATCAGAACACACTCACTACCAGTGTTAGACGCTGTGGTAGGAATCATCCGCAGTAATAATAACATCGAACGAAACGGAACACACTGAAAAGAAACACAAGATACTCTATCACCCTAATGAGAACTTCTTACGAATACAGCTTAACACATGTTTTACAAAAAAAAGACTGTTGTCGTCACTCGATTTCGATTGATATAGTCCTCACTTTCCCGACTAAACAGCTATGAAAAGACCTTTCACCTAATCTCGAAAACCTTCGTCTCTCATAAACACAAATCCGACACGAACATTCGGGTCATCTCTCGCTGTGAAACCCCAAAACACTCACCAGAGGAGTATTATACCTTCCGAAACCTTACCACAAGTATTTCCAGGAGACCCTTCACGCAGCAGAAAAAGTTCAAGCACAGAAGCTTGGGACGAATACGGTTAGTCTACCACTACTACGTGTATACGCGAGGATAATGTATAATTAAGATTCTACGGACATTGGATGTGTGCTTCCTCCCTATTTCCTGTTCCTTGTCTGGTTGTGGACTTGGGGTAGAGTCACCCATCCAACTGTCTTGCCAACCTTAAGTACATACGACCTATATGCGCAAGTTAATGACAGATGGAGCAGGTACGAGTTCTGCCAGGAACTTCAGGACCATGCTACCCGGGAGTGCGAGTGAACGTCCTATCATCCGAATAAGTCTGGTCGTGTAAATCGAACCCATATGTTCCTTACCGATCTAATGAAATGAGAAACACTAAAGCAGACCCTATGCAGCGCTCCGAGGAGAAATTATCACTTATGGCTTAGTGCAAGTTCGAGAAAGGCTGAAAACACCTCGAGAACCCGACAAAACCCGAATAAGTCTTACCTTCGATATAAAAACACAGGGTTTTTACTAGTGAACCTATGATGGCTAGTGTAAACATGATGGTCATGTCTCATTAAGATTCTATGGACTTAGAATGTGTGATTCCGCCTCATTCCCTATTCCTTGTTTGGTTTTGGGCATAAGGCGGGGCCACCCATCCGAATGTCCTTGCAATCTTAATGATATACGACTAGTTCACATCAAGCGACTATAAAAGAACTAGTAGGACTTATAATACAAATTTCATCACAAATTGTTGAAACATTCGTAATGCTGGAACTCGCTAACTTCATTATAAAATATTCGAAGTATTAATATCAAGTATAGAGCGGAGAGCATAAAGGCACACATTGAATACACTATCATTCCAAAACAATAACTCCTTTTAAATCGACTCAGCTCAAGTTACAATAAGAAATTCCAAGGTCGTCATTTAACATCAGGCGGGTTATTCCCCACCATAATCAATTTCTTGTACTACGAAGAGTTTCCCCCATCTTTCCTCCAAATTCTTGAAGTCCCAGTCGAAACGCTAATTTCGGGACGAAATTCTTTCTAACGGGGGGATGATGTGACAACCGTCAATTTTTGGCCAAGTCAAAGTCAACTAAAGTCAACAAGTCAAACCGGTCAACTCATCTAACCCTTGTACATTAGGGTTTCCATTATGTTTCTTATTGTACAACTCGCAATCCTCATACAAATTATCACTTAGAGTTTTCACGTGTTCGGAAATTCTAAACCCTAATCAGGGTAAGTGATGACTCTACTCGATAAAACATTATTCCATACTCCTCGAGAGTGTATAACAATCATAACGAGACTTAACGGGAGTACAAACCTTGCGTTACAAAGCCAAACACTCAAAAAGGTCATAAAAGAAGTCTCTCCAAATCTCTTTCACTCTAACTCTCCCAAAACTCTCTAAGAAGGAGAAAATCTTTCCAAGAATGTCAAATCTCTCCCAAATCTCTCCACGTATGTGAAATCTCTCCCAAATCTCTCTCTGTAGGAGAAATCTCTCCAAGAATGTGAAATCTCTCCCAAAACTCTCTCTGTATGAGAAATCTCTCCAAGAATGTCAAATCTCTCCCAAATCTCTCCACGTATGTGAAATCTCTCCCAAATCTCTCTCTGAATGAGAAATCTCTCCAAATATGTGAAATCTCTCCCAAAACTCTCTCTGTATGAGAAATCTCTCCAAGAATGTCAAATCTCTCCCAAATCTCTCCACATATGTGAAATCTCTCCCAAATCTCTCTCTGAATGAGAAATCTCTCCTAATATGTGAAATCTCTCCCAAAACTCTCTCTGTATGCGAAATCTCTCCAAGAATGTCAAATCTCTCCCAAATCTCTCTAAGTATGCCAAATCTCTCCAAGTATGACAAATCTCTCCCAAATCTCTCTCAAAATCTCTCTCAACTTTTTATAATCACTCGGGGCATCCCGACCCTTGAATTTGACGAAAACAGCTCGAAAACGGAAGTTTACGCGAAAAACAGCCTTAAGGGGGCCGAAACTCCTCTTAGGAACCGAAACTCCTCTTAGGAGTCGAACCTCTTAGAGCCGAAGGTCCCCTATAGGGACCGAACCTGCTGAGACCCAAAACCTCCTTGAACCGAACCCGAAACCTCCTTGAACTGAACCCGAAACCTCCTTGAACCGAACCCGAAACCCAGTTCGGATCGAACCTCCTTTCGCCTTCGCTTCTGACGCTTCGCCTTCGCCCCATTTCGGTCCTAGCCACACAACCGAAGTTCGGTCCCACCCTCCAAGGGCCGAACCCTCGCACCTTCGGTCCCCCATGCGAGAAGCCTCGTAGAATTAGCTTATTTTCCCGGTTTTCGACTAGTTTTGCATTTTAAGCCCGATTTCAATTATTTTAGCGCGAGATTTTCACCCAAAACTTTATTTTAACAATTAAAGCCTCAAATTTCATTAATCCCCACGTTTTTAGTGCCAATCATATCCAAGATTTAGTGGTTGAAGTACAAAGGGGTGGAGTGTTGACTTATCTTTGATTTATGACACAAGCAACCACCTATACCCACTCTATTACCAACCCACACCCCTCCCCACCATACCTAGTCACATCCTTGTACTTTTCCATCAATCTCCAGCCATTCCCACGTCCTAAGAGCTGGAAAACTCACCCTCTCTCCTCATTCTCACTCATTTCTCTCATTTCCACCCAAAGAGCAAACACTTTTCTCCCAACTTCTCTCTTTCAATTCCGAGATTTCCAAGGCTTTTTCCAAGACTTTTCTTCTTCATTTGGTAAGTATCATCATCTTTCATATGATTATTACACTTCTTCACTCAAATCATGAGTTCCTTACACAAATATCGTCATATTTGTTGTTAGATCTTCGAAATCTTCAAGCATCATCTAAGTGTTCTTGAGTTGAACACTTCTTTACTTCATCATCCATCTACTGAAATCACTCAAGGTGAGTTCATACCCTTATCGTTTCATGTTTTTCTTAAGTTTTAAGGGGGGGGAATACAAGTTAAAACACCAAGAACACAACTAAACTCATTTAACATCCTTCATAAAAAAAGTTCAACTCCATTCACGGACTATTATGGTCAACTTAAACATTTTAGTTTTCAAAACTGTATTAGGTGCAAATAGTTCAGGTTCATACCTTTAAAATTACTACTTGCACATCACCATACGATTTTTCTACGATTTATGGTGATTTTTACAAAACTGCCTATCATTTCAAAAATGAATTCGGACCAGTCTGTGAATATGAACATTTTAACACAAGTTAAAGACTTCCAAAAATCATAATAAAAATTATGAACAAACTAGACACATTTTATGAACTCTCAGAATTTACGGATTCAGTTTTCGACTTCGTATGATTTTTCTATGATTCTTCTAAAACAGTGCAGAACGGTTAAAAACTAGTTAACAACTTATAACTTTCATAACACTTTGTATTATGTTGAGCAAAGTGTATAACAATAAGTTCTAAATTTTGAATGTATTTTCTTGTTAGTTTATCATCATAAACTGAAATTTAGTCATTCATGATAAGGTTTACTCATTCATTTCAAATACTTATAATAAACTTCAATAAGCATAGTTTATGGATTTTTACTACATGAAAAAGGTTTTACTCTCAAAACAAATGGGTTTTTCATATCTTACATAATAAACTATAATAGTAATACTTTAAGGATTTCATATCACTAATTTATTCAGAAAAGGTGATTTTACTTCCTTCACGGAAGAGGTTTTAATATCAAACTATGTGTAAACTAGTTAACTTAGGTTGTGAGGCAATTCTCTCCCCGTACGTTCGAGTACGGGATCCCAATTCCTGTAAGTTATAACCAGAGTCTCTTGTAGGGAGAGCGTGATAATTGTGTATAGATCTATATTGGGTTTGACACCCCACACCTTGCTGCTAGCTACAGTGGGACCTGCAGGTCTACAGGTGACAAGAGTCATAGTATCTTAACATCTGAAAAACGTTGTGCAGGTTATTTATCGTCATAGTATGGTTATAGCGACTCACATAGGTAGTTAACAATCTTTCAAGTTTACATGGAAACTTTTACCTTAAAAAGGGGTTTACCTCTAAATCAAACGAGTTTATGTCGATTTAAACTTACATGAATTACTTTAAGTATGGTAAAATACTTGTTTATCTTCGGTCCTGGGATTTAGGACTACCTAACTTTAAAAAGGGTTTTATGCCGATTTAAAATCACTTTTATATCTTTAAGTATGGAAAATACTTGTTTACTTTCGGTCTTGGGATTTAGGACCACATAACTTTTATAAGAAAAATATAGGATTTTCTTTGGAATCATATCTCTGTTAAAACTATATTTCATCTAGAATTGTTAGACTTCAGCTATAATTGCTAAGTGTATATGCTAGAGTTATATAAGAATCTAGTCATAATCGACTTAGAATTGGTGGGTCCGCCTTACTTCCTGTTCCTTGTTTGGTTGTGGACCTAGGGCAGACCCATTAGATTCGACGGTTTATTTAACATAAATTTTATATAACTTATATACACTGGGCGATTATAGAAGGAATCTATGGGTCTTTCTAGGGTTCATTATCGCATAACATAGGAGCATTCTTTCCACACTTAACTAAGAAAATATTGGATTTTCTGGAAAACATACTTTATCGCTTTTACAAGTAAAACGGTTTCTTCCTCAAACAAAACTCTTATGAACTCACCAACTTAATTGTTGACACTTTTTTTAAAACTACTTGTATTCTCAGGAAATCAGTGAAACAGGAAACCAACAGCATTTTGAGGATGGGACGATAAATCGTCAAACAGTACATTTTGTCATCATAATGTAATTGATTTGAATCATGTAAACATATACTTTGGTGTAACTTTTTCAATTATATTTATGATGGTTGTATTTACTTTGAGCACTATTATACTCGTTGTTGTGATACTATACATGAAGTCATCCACCCCCGGACGTTTCCGCCATCCTTGGTTTGGGGGTGTGACACATACATACATACATACATACATACATACATACACATGCACGTATACATACAAATACACACGTAGCTTTTCGGTCGCTTATTCATGTATTAAATATTATTATTATTTATATCATTTTTAATTGTTCGTGTGTTAAACATAGTATTTTCGAATTTATTTTTTTCTTTGTGTTATATGGGTGCGTGTATATGTAATTCAGTAATGTATGTCATATTGAACTTAGAATTTGTCTTGACAAGTATATTAGGGTTTGTATGTGTAGGGTTTCTGTTTTACATTGTTTTAAAATCCTAGAAATTTTCCTTGGTGAAAATCAAATATGTTTAAACGACGTTTTGGTTGTTCTGCGTCTTCGTCGTGTCATGGTTGGTCCTCTACCACGTCGTAGGCTCGGTCGATGCTGAATTTGGTTCGCGACTGTCTTCTTCGCCACGTCTTGGTCTCTTTTTGGCCACATAGTGGTTCATCGTTGGGAACCTAAAATAATAATTTAATAAACCGCGTGTTTTCTATGTGCCACGATGTGGCTGCTCCTTACCCACGCCGTGCAACCTGAAGTTCCAGAATTTTTTAAACTCGTTTTTTATTTTGGTTGCTCATCTCATTCGATTTCAGACACATACAAACTAGCATTTATACTAAAAGGTAAAGTCAATTTGATTTAACTATAATATTAATTAAAAGACAAAAGATTTGGACACTATTAATTTATTTGTTGACTTACTTTAGTCAATAGGATTAAAAGACATACAAACCTCAAATGCATATATATATATATATATATATATATATATATATATATATATATATAGTAAAATAGTATTTATATGTATAACAGTAAAACAAACTTTGTGTCCTCGCATGTAAATGTACATCGTTAGTCTTACCACGACTAGGCTCATCTACTTTGATTCCTAATTGGGTTGACTTTTAATTGGAATTCATTGCTCGCCACCCTCACCGCCTTCTTGCATTTTGAGGTGGAGTTACTTAAAGGGTTTGATAAGACAATTGTGAAAAGTTAAAAGTGTTAACTTAATAAGTAATAAAACAAAATCCTGTTTTATAATAAAAATGTGAATCTTATGCTTCACATGTATATTACGCCTTGTGATATATTCGTTTTGATGTAAGGGTGTGTGGTTTACTGGCTCTTGAAGAGAAAAATATAGTCAAAGATAGGTATATGTTGATCGTTATTCTCAAATGTTACTTGAGTCAGGTCTCATTGTAACTTCGCATGGTTGGTTCACCATTTGGATTCATCATCCACGGCTAATCTAGTCATGAATGTGAAATGAGCATTAAAGAGATTAACATGTTATTAACATAGGTCAATAAATCTCGTTTTCTAGGAATCTCATAGAAATTGAGACCGACGATAGTTTCTCCACCTAAATAAATTCATTTTGTAATTTTCGGCTAATCCACTTTACATTGTGAAGCCAAATATGGATGTTAGCCTTTTGATTAAAAATTTGATATTGGGTAATTATAATAAAAGGATTTATTGATCAAACTAATTGTGTCTCTTTTTTCTTAATAGATGGCTTCTGGTGCTACTCCTACTCCTCCACCAGCACCAACCTCTTCATCGAACTTCTCACTACTCCAACTCCTCTCACGAGATAAGCTCACTGGTCCTAACTACCTTTATTGGATTAATAACCTGAGGATCACTCTGAGGTACGAAAAGAAGGAGTATGTGTTGGATGATTATCTAGAAGAGGAGCTTCCTGACGATGCTACTGAAGAAGAAGCAACAACACATGAAAAATATCGCTATCACTCTATCGAGGTCTCATGTGTTGATGTTAGCGACCATGTATTCTGAAATCTAAAAGAGTTGTGAGAACCTTGGGGCGTATAATATGAACGAGAAGCTCAAAGACATGTTTCAATAGCAAGCTCGAATTGGGAGCTTCAAGGTGATGCAATCGATTATAAGTTGCAAGCAACAGGAGAGTGATTTTGTGAGTGCCCATGTGCTAAAACTAAAAGGTTACTTTGACAGACTTGATAGTCTAGGCTTACCATGCACTCAAGAATTGGCTATTAATGTCATTCTTAACTCTTTGACTAGTACATACAAGTTGTTGACCATGAACTACTATATGAATGGTTTAGAGAAGAGTAATATGGAGCTACATGGGATGCTGAAGATAGCCGAGGAAAACATAGTTCCACCTAGGAACACAAGTTCAACCACTCTTGTTATTGCTATTAGGGAAGGTGTTGTCAAGAGAAAGAGGTCTTCTCATCCCATTGTTAGGGGAAAAAGGAAGAGGGAAAGCCGATGCTCCCAATTAAAAGCCTAAGAAGGACGTTTCTGGCATACCACCAGTAAATGACCCTAAAGAAACCATTTGCTACTACTGCCAAGAGAAGGGCCATTGGAAACGTAGCTACCCTAAATATCTAGAGGATTTTAAGAAGAACAATACCAAGGGTGCTGGGACTTCAGGTATGTTTACAATTGAATTACATTCGGCCTTTACTTCTAACAATTGAATACTTGACATGGGATGTGCAACCCACATTTATTCTTATGTGCAGGGGCTAAAACGAAGTATCAAGCTAAGGCATGGAGAGCTTGATTTGATCATGGGGAACAATAGTGGGGTAGTTGTTACCAAGATTGGTGATTATGAGCTCTCATTACCTTCTTGTTTTTCAATTAATTTAAAAGATTGTTGTTATTCGCCTTACATTGCACGAAACATTATTTCATTTTATGCATTATGGCATGACGGTTTTACTGTTAGATTTGATAATGATAATGCTAGTATTTTGGTTTACAAAGATAATAGTCTTTATTTCAAAGCAAATCTTTGCAATGGCATATATACAAATCTGTGATCGGTGTAAGTAGAAACAATAACTTAATATTAAATGTTAGTTCATATAATTTGGATAAATCATGTCTATGACATTGTCGTCTTGGCCATATAAACAAGAAAAGAATCGCCAAGCTCTTATCAGATTGAATCTTGGAACCATTTAACCTAGAGTTCAATGGAGATTGTGAATCTTGTTTGCTTGGGAAGATGATCAAGTCCCCTTTCACATGAAACTTTGAGAGAGGTACATATTTGTTGGACCTCAACTACTCGGATGTATGCGGTCCTTTCAAACACATCACTAGACATGGTGAAAGATACTTTGTCACATTTACTAATGATTTTAGTAGATATAGGTATGTTTATCTGATTAAACGTAAGTTTGATACATTTAAAGTATTCAAGAAGTTCCAGATAGAAGTAGAGAACCAAATGGGCAAGAAAATCAAGATACGTCGTTCTGATAGGGGATAGTTTCACAAGCTCCACCAAGAACACCACCACATAATGTTGTATCTGAGAGGAGAAATTAAACATTGCTAGACATGGTTCATTCTGTGATGACTCATGCTACACTTCCAATTAGTTTATGGGGTTATACTCTAGAAACTGTCGCTTACATTCTAAACGTTGTACCAACTAAGAAGGTTGAGAAAACACCATTCGAAATGTGGAAAGGGACTCTTCCCTCTCTTGCACGTATTAAGGTTTTGGGTTGTGAGGCTTTCATTCATCGAGAAGCGCTCAACTAACTTGAACCCATAACCAAAAGGTGTTACTTCATTGGTTACCCCAAAGATTCTTTTGGATACTTGTTTTACAAGCCTACCGGGAACAAAATATTTATTGCTCGTAGGGCAATCTTTCGTGAAAGGGAGCTGATATCTCAAGAAATTAGTAGGTGCCCAATCTATCTTGATGAGATTCAAGAGTCAACCAATGAAGAACATGAAGTTGACACTAGACCTTAACAAGAGGTTGACCAACTTGTTGAGGAACATAATATACTTCCACCTCCATCTCGTAGATCTGATAGAGAACGTCATCCACCAGAGTTCTATGGATTCCATATTACTTAATAGGATGACAAACTTCTAGGCGATAATGATTCATGCAACTATCAGGAAGCCATGACGATCCGAGAGGCTACAAAATAGAAATAGGCGGTGGATAGCAAGATTCATTCCATGTACGATAACCAACTATGGAACTTGGTTGATCCTACACCCGACCTTAAAACCATTGGGTGTAGATGAGTCTTCAAGAAGAAGACTAACATTGATGAGAACGTACATACTTATAATGCTCGACTGGTTGTGAAAGGTTATACTCAGACTCAAGGAATTTACTATAAGGGAACATTCTCATCAGTAGCTATGATTAAGTCTATTAGAATAATATTTTCCATAGCTGCATTTCATGACTAGGAAATTTGGCAAATGGATGTAAAAACTGCTTTCCTTAACGTGAAACTGTCTGAGGATGTTTACATGGTTCAACCATAAGGTTTTGTACAGTCCAACTTTCCTCATATGGTATGCAAGCTTGAAAAGTCCATTTATGGTTTCAAACATGCACCTCGCAAGTGGAACATCTATTTCGATGAGAAAATCAAGGAGTTTGGTTTCTTAAGGAATAAAGATGAACATGGTGTGTATGTTAGATCTAGTGGGAGAGTATTTGTCGTTATTGTCTTATATCGATGACATTCTACTTATAGGAAATGAAATCCCAACACTGAATAGTGTAAAAGCATGGCTTGGGAAGAGTTTTGGTATGAAGGAATTGGGAGAAGCTGCTTACATACTTGGTATTAAGAGCTACAGGGATAGATCTAGGAAACTAATAGGACTTTGCCAAAATATATACTTAGACAAAATCTTGAAGAAATTCAAGATGGAAGAATCCAAGAAGGGATTTGTACCTATGCAACGTGACATGATTTTTAGTAAACCCTAATGTCCAAAACTACTGAAGAACTAGACAGAATGAGTCGAGTCCCATATGCTTCAGCTATAGGATCGATCATGTACGCCATGATATGTACAAGGCTAAACGTCTCATACGTCATTAGTATGACAAGTCGTTATCAAGCCAATCCTAGTGAAAGTCATTAGACCGCAGTTAAGAACATTCTCTGAGAAGAGCTAAATATATGTTCTTGGTATATGGTGGTAAAGAAGAGCTAAGTGTCAAAGGATATGTGGATGCAAGTTTCCAAACTGACAGGGATAATTTTAGATCACAATCTGGTTTTGTGTTATGTTAAATAGAGGATCAGTGACTTGGATAAATTCCAAGCAAGAGACTATAGCTTACTCAAATATAGAGTCAGGGTATATTACGGCCAATAAAGCGACAAAAAAAGTAGTGTGGATCAAGAATTTCATCAATGATTTGGGTGTTGTTTCTAGCATAGCGGAACCGATTGAGATCTTCTGTGATAACGAGGGTGCAGTTGCTTTAGCTAAAGAACCTCAAGATCACAAGCGTACAAGAAAGTTTCACTATATAACAAAGATTCACTATATAAGAAAGCTTTGATTTTTTCATCAGTTTTCAGTTTTTTCTTTGAAATGCACAATTCCTTTAGAAACTTGGCATAACGAGGAATTTGTTTAATTATATCTAATAGAGGAATATTTACCTTCACCTTACGAAAGGTGTCCATGATATCCTCATCCTCTCGCTTGCGTTTCGTACTTCTCAGTTGCGATGGTAATGGTGGATGTGGCTTATACTCCCTCGAAATCGGATTGGGCTGCTTGGGAGTCTATTTTTCTTCCACCTCTTATGCTTCTTCTTCACCCAATATCTCTTAAATTTCTTCTTAAGCCTCCTTTTCTGGTTCAAATATGCTTGGGCCTTCATATCTCTTTCCACTTCTCAACATTATGCTATCTCTCGTTTCGTTCTGGAACGCAAGGGTACTGATGGCTAAGCTTTTAACAATATATTCTAGTGCCACGCTGGAGATGCCAGATTGTTGATTTGAAGGCTATTGGAAATTTTGCTGGTTTAGATTCTGATAATTCAGCTGCTGAAGTTGATTCTGTTGAAAATTTGACTGCTGAAAACCTAGCAGCTGAAAATTTCGTTGTTGCTGGAATCTGGGCGGATTCTAATACTGTTGTCATTGCTGAAAAGTGTTTATTAAATTTTGTTGATAGCCTTCGACAACTTTTATTGCAATTGTGTCCTCTTGCAATAATGGGCACATGTCAGTGGGATGGTCAGTCCTCAAGCAAATCCCACATTGTTTCTTCGCAGCTGCTTTTTTTTTGTTAGTAGCAAAACCGCTTTCGTTAGTTCAGATATTTGGGCTTCCATATGGGCATTCCTGATCTCTTTTAATCCTTTTGGCTGATTTGGGTACCATTCTTCTTCATTTGCATAATGCTTTGATTCGATTGCAAGTTTCTCAATTAATGCCCGGATTTCAGTCAGCGTCATATCTCCTAATGATCCTTCGCTCGAAGCGTTAATCAAACGTCTCTCTGTGGGTATAAGGCCTTCACAGAAACACTAGTACAACTGATAATCGCTTATCTCATGTTGTGGGCATCGAACCAGTAGCTTCTTAAAACATTCCCAATAGGTGTGGAGAGATTCTCTTTGTCCTTTCTTGATTGCAAAGATTTCTCTGTGCAGATTTGAGACTCTTGCTTCTGGGAAGTATTTTTCTAGAAAACGTTTCCCCAACTCGTTCCATGTGGTGATGGATCCTGAAGGGAGATCGTATAGCCACTCTTTTTTTTTTTGCATCCTGAACTGAAAAGGGGAATGCCCTTAACTTAATTTGGTCTTCTGTGATAACATGTGGCTTCATCCTAGAACAAACAACATGGAACTCCTTGAGAAACTTGTGGGGATATTCATTTTCAAGGCCTCTGAACGTGGAAAGAAGGTGAATCAACCTGGATTTGAGTTTGAAATTTTGGGCTTCAGGAAATATGATACACAGAGGCTGTTACGCAACCTTTTGTGTTGCCCATTCTCTGAGAGTCTTCTGCTGATCGTCTCCTGCATCGCTCATGGCTGATTTTTCAGATTTGGTTTCTGATGAGTTTGTGGTTTCAGATTTTTCAAAGGATGGTGGGGAATAATTTTTAAACGGGTTGTTAGAAGGTGAAGATGGTGGTACTTTTGGGAAGGACGAGACGACAATTCTTGGTTCGTTCCACAAATGACTGCCTTGTGGTGTAGTGATTTCTAGTGCTAGAGAAGATGATGTACCAAAGAAACCAACTGATTGTTTTCGTTTTGCTGCTTCTTTCTTTAGTTTTCTTGCATTTTTCTGAATTTCTGGATCGAACTCTAGTTGTGTACCTATACGTGAAGATCTTGGAATACAAACTATTAACAATATCATCTCCCCGATAATGGTACCAATTTGTTAAAACGTTGTCGCGTGCGTCTTAAGCAAATAAAATATAACAGCTCGGATGCACTAAAGGACGACACATGGAAGCAGTGTCGAATCCTCAGGGACACAACCTAAAATGCCAATGCCTCTGTGCGTCAGGTACATACTAGTAAAAAACATAAAATATAAACGGATGATTTTTTGTTGTAAACTATTAACCAAAATAGCAGTGAAAATAAAATATAGTAAATTCAATAATAAAAATTGAATTCGAATCTGCTGCAACTTTCCTAATCATGCAATTAACCCAGACCTGATTATTTAAGATACGTTCAATCTAAGCTTCTACTGAAAACTACTAACAAGCTCTAGTGAGTTCTCTTTTACCTAGTTAATTAACAAAAACAAGCTCTTCAGTTAATCCTAACTTTTTTCTAATTCAATTAAACAAGCTCTTAATTAAAATCAGAAAAGCAGCATTAAGATCTATGTAAAATTCCCAGTAATATTCAATACTTCTCGCAAGCTTGGAAATTTAAAAATATGAAATTCCAATTTTTATCATAATTAAATCCCAACATGGAACCAGTCTGATACTAGTTACTTATTACCAGTTTATTAGAACAACTACGAATTCCATTAACTGGTTAACTAGAATGATTTAATCCTAAATTAGGTGATCAGGCTAAAAAGAACTAAAATTAAACATTCATTAAGATCAAAAACTGAATTGACTAGATATAATCACACAATAAAAACCAAATCTAATAATTAATCACATAAAAAGTACTAATCATTTGTAGAACTGAAATATAGGGTTTTAGCCAGACATGGCTAAAATATGATAGAAACTGATAAAAAGAGAGATCAAACGACTAAATCTTACTAAACTAAATAAAAAAGACAATCCACAGTCTTTATATCTTCAGAAATTGATGGAAACGGAGAAAAAGCGCCTAAAATCGTCTGAAAAATGGTTTCTTTCCGTCTCTGGTCGTCTAGGGTTTTACTAAGACAACATATGGTATTTATATAGCAGTCTGGGCAGCAAATAAAAGTTCTGGCTATAAGCACGACTCGTGCTTGGGGAGCATGGCCCGTGCCAGGTCATCGCAAATTGAAAATCCGAAAAAAATTAAAAAATGGACTTTTATGGGGAAGCACGGCCTGTGCTTGGGCTTCGCAGGTTAAAATATCCCAAATAATCGCATCAGGAGGTAGGCACGACCCGTGCTTCAAGACCGAAGTTTTAAAATGCCTAAAAAATTAGAAATCTTCCAATTAAGTTTCATAAGTGAAGAACGACCCATGTTTGGTGAGACATAGCCCATATTTCGTATTTTTTTAGTGTGTTGGCTCCAGAGATGCTCAAGAGACTTTCAAACTACTGCTTCACTTCAAATTACCTGAAATAGACACTGAAACATGAGCATTATGACAATTCTTACGAAATACATGAGCTGAACATTATTTAAACTAATGCACATGAAAAAACATAAAATATGATGCAAAATGCTAATAAAAAATAATATAAAAGATGCGTAAAATGGCATCTACCACCCATACATTGTATCGTGTCGAACTTGAAACTTCAAAAAATCATAACTTCTTCGTATGAAATCAGATTCTGGCGATCTTTATACTCACGACTTTTTAAATATGATTAATACGAATTTCGTTTAGACCATTTATCCTAAATACCCTTTTATCAAAAATGTTATTTTATCATTTATCGATAAAATTTATATTAAGGTTTTCTACGAATATTATACATTAATAATATTTGTTTACATATCGTGTATACGATAATTATTTATATAGCTCAAAATTACCTTATTCAAGGATTTTAATTGTTCGATATATAGATAATAATAATCATTATCTCTTAAACGTCTAGCCCAAAATTGCAGACGTTACATCAGGAAAACTTATTTAAGGGATTATATGGGGTGGTAATGTTACAATGGATAAATTAAAGGAGCGAAATAGGATTTTAAAGATAAAGATCGGACATGGTAGCAACACAACCACCTTTACGGTTAACACCACCACCAATCAACACCCTGCACACCCGAAACAATCATCCACCATCTCCACCAACAATATCATCAACCCCAACAACCTGCACACCTGATAACCTGTGAGCACTTCCAACACTCGTTGCTCAAATCGATTTTTTCATCTCTCTATTTACGATCTTAACATAGATTTAGGGTTCAAGATTTCTTCATGAGGCCGATTTTAAGATTTAGGGAAAGTGGTTGGGGTACGATTTTGGTTTACGGATTTTGGATGAAGGTGAAGGCGGGGATGATGGGGTTTTCGTCGGCGTAGAGAGTGTGTGAGAAAGAAGGAGACGAATGTAGAAGCAATGGCGGAGCTAGTAGGGGGCAGCCGGATGCTGCGCCCCCTCCAACCGTTTTAACATTTTACTAATAATATTATAACTAGTTCAATTCATAATTAATTTTAAGCCCACTTCAGTAAACTAAAACCTAAAGCCCCCTCCATCTATTTTACTTTTTGAAAGTCACTACCTCTTTTATTTAATTACCGCTATTTGTTCTAGTTTAGAAGACATTGTAATTTAATATACAACACGATTCTCTATCTAATAATAGGTAAACTCTAAATCTTATAACATATTTAATTCTTGTAATTTATAATTAGTAATTTAATTATGATTGGTAATTTGGTTTTTAAAATCATAGGGTATAATAAACACCGAAAGAAGATGTTCGATTCTTTTTCAAACGAATACAAAATGTTCATAATAAATGTCACAATCTGAAAGGAATAATAATATCGATGAACCAATTTGTGTTGACAAATTTAGGACATGTAAAATTTGTTTTTTGATTCGTTATCCCGAAGAACAATTTTCACTCTTAAACAATTCTAGTAACCAATAATTTGTTATTGTTTTATTACGATGTAAGCCCCTTTATTCCTAAATCCTGGCTCCGCCCCTGTGTAGAAGGAAGTTGGGAAAATGGATGGGGAATGAGTGGAATATTTACATTTTTTTTTTATCTAAAAATGATAAACAAATAAAAGAAAAGTAAAAAAGAAATTATTAAGGGCAAAATAGTCATTTATATACCGAAGGATGAAGTGCACAAGTTTTAAGTAAACAATGGACGATACAAGTTAATTCTTGAAAATAGAAACTACATGTTGGCACTGCACAAAGGACAATACGATGTAATTTACTTTTTTTATTTTTATTTATGTTACAAATAAAATATGATTCTTTGTCGTGTTTAAGCTTATTTGTTATTTGTTTTCTAATGATCATCTAACACTGAAAATTACACACACATATTAGTCAAAACTAAACATTAATAAGTTAGTTGAATCATAATTTAACCGTAATCATCAAGATTGAATCTTATTGGTCGTGTTTGTTTTATATAGAAGTAAAGAATGTTGAAGCTTTCTTCGATAGTGTTGTTTGGGGACCTTTTTTTCTTCTCCAAACACAAGAAAGTTATGTTATAATATTTAAACGAATTTGATTTTGACAAGTCGTGAGTCAATTCATATACTAATATGTCCAGATGACTTTGTTTATAGAATCATTCTATCTTTTATTTATGTATTCACGATTCACATAAAACAACAGAAATTCAAATGACTACTCGAGTCTCCATTCAAGGAATCGAAATTTCTTTTTATGTAGAAGGTAAATAATATGGAAACTTCCCTTTAAAGTCTATATGTTTGGATTAAATTTATTATAGTTTACAAGTAACAACCTTTCCCCTAGTGAATTTTATTATTTTATTTGCATTCTTTAAATAGGCAGGCCGTTAATGGATCCAAGATTTAGAGAAGATTCTTAGATGGATGAAGAAAATGTTTATTCTCTCTTAATAAAACTTTATCATTTAATATTTTCATGACATGTTAGGTAACACTAAATAGTTGGTAGTTGGAAACTAAAACTTGAAAGTTGAAAGTCATAGTTTTTATTTGTATATGAATGTGCCTTAAAGTAGTGGAAATTTTTTAAAAGGGAAAACCTTAGAAAAACCCAACACATTTGCATCAAATCTTTAAAAAAACCACTATATTATTTTTTTTGTTCGTTAAAACCCTTATATTTTTTAAAATGTCGAATTTAAGGCTTTGAGTTCGGTAAACCCTAGATAGAAAAAAATGCTAAGTAATAAGTCATAAACCCTATGTCAATTAGATTAAAAAATTTCAAAAAATATAAGAGTTTTGATGTACTAAAAAAATAATATGGTGATTTTTTTAATGCTTAAATGAAAATAGATTGAGTTTTTATAAGGTCAAAAAACTTAAATAAGATTTTCAAAAAATATAGGGCTTTAATGCATTAAAAAATAATATAGTTGTTTTTTTTAAGAATTAGATGAAAATATGTTGAGTTTTTATAAGGTTATTCCTTTTTATAACATATAAAATTACATAAAAAGACTTATGTAAAACTCGTTTTTGGTTTTGAAAAATGGTAGTTAAGTCAATTTGTATAATTATAAAATGGTTTTTTGTTAAATGTTACTTGAAGTAGATTTTGGATTTGAAACGTTTTGTTAATATAGCTAAAGGCTAGAAATTCATAGTGTCGAATGTTCTTTTTCGAGTTTTTATTTAAAAGCAAGGTTCTAAAAAACTCGTCATGGCTCCGCCATGGAGCGCAATGGCTCCAAGGCTTGTACCTGTCGTCAAGCTTTACCAAAATGCCGCCTTAACTCATATATGTATATATAAAAATGAATAATAGTTCAAAATACATATAAAAATATTAATTATATACAAAATTGCCGACTTAAGTCACGCCTTAGAAACGACGTGGCTCGTCAAGGCTTGGAAAAACTTGAAACTTGACATTGCCGCTAAGTCACGCTTTACATTATTTAGAACATTGTTTAAAAGTTAAAAGGTCTCAAAAACTAAGTGTCATGATGGATGGATTCAAATTTTAATTCTATTAAATAGTTTATTTATTTGTGGGTGGATGAGTGTGGATCATTTTTTTTTGTTAGTTCACAAAGACAATAAGATAAAATTCAGCTTGAATATAAATGCAATCAAAATTGAACGGATTGAATATCATTGATTGTGTTTCTTGTATGTTAGAGATGAAAGAATGTCGATATTCTTTTATAATAATATTTTTTTTCTTTTAAAATTAATAATTCTAAATCTACCTATCCACCTTCTACTTTATTTATATTCTAGACAAAACTGCAAAAATGGTCCCTGTGGTTTCTCATTTTATGTGGCTACGGTCCAAACGTTTGAAAAGTTGCAGATTTGGTCCTTTTCAACAAGTTTTGTTGTGGTTTTAGTCCCTTATCCGTTAACTTCCTTAAAATGACAATTTTAACCCCAGGGACCATTTTCGCAGTTTTGTCTTTTACTATACTATAAGGACCATTTTTGCATACATTCTTTTTTATTTTAATGAAGTATTATATATTATAAGATATTATTTTTAATATATAATATTATATATTAATAAATATTTTTTATTGGATTATTAATTCATTTTAGTTGATTTTTTTAAAAAAATTGTTGGAGTAATTCTTTTTTATTGAATTATTATATATCAATACATATAGTTTTTAATATATAATATTTATATCATAATAAATATTATATTATTGGATTATCAATTTTTTTAGTTAATTTTTGAAATTTTTAATTATTTTTTATTGTATTATTACTTTTAATTTATTATTTTCTTCATATACTAAATGTTGTTTTATTGGATTATTAATTTATTTTAGTTAATTATATTTTTTTTAATTTTTTTGTCGAAATAATTCTTTTTTATTGAATTATTATATATCAGTAATATTTATATCATAATAAATAATATATTATGAGATTATTATATATTAAAAACATTATTTTATTTGATTATTAATTTCTTTTAGTTGATTCTTTTTATAATTTCTTTTTTGTTGGAGCAATTTTTTTTATTAGATTATTATATATCAACAAATATTATTTTTAATATATAATATTTACATCATAATAAATAATACATTATTGGATTATTAATTTTTGTAATTTGTTTTTTTGAATTATTAATTTGTTGAAATATTACTTTTAATTTATTATTTTTTTAATATAATAAATATTATCTTATTGGATTATTATTTTATTTTTAATGTATACTATTAATTGTTTTTAATTTTATTAGTTTCACCACAAAGTCGTCGAAATACGTAAAAGTGTCGCTTATCATCGTCAAAAATTGGCAGGATCACCTCCAAACACCTTCATTGGAGGTTCAATAGATACCCTACCATATTCCACCTAGCGTTGTTGGTAGCCACCTGCGACAACCTCTTCATAATCCACTGGAATCCTTCATATCCCACATAATGCGCAACAAACCCCTATAACATTTATAAGTGGTGGTGGTGACCGAGTGATGGTGGTATTTTCCCTATGGTTTCTCATTATAAGCTAGATGAAATGAAAGTGTTTGGCAGCGATCCTAACGATTTCGATGATGAGAGACGACGGTTTTGCGTATCACATGACTTTGTGGTGGAACCAATAAAATTAACAAGAAAATAATAAATTAAAAGTAATAATCCAATAAAAAATAGTTAAAAAAAAGAAATTACAAAAATTAACTAAAAGATAATAATAATCCAATAATATAATATTTATTATGATATAAATATTATATATTAAAAACTATATTTATTGATATATAATAATTCAATAAAAAATAATTACTTTGACAATTGTTTTTTTTTAAAAGAATTAACTAAAATAAATTAATAATCCAATAAAACAATATTTAGTATATGAAGAAAATAATAAATTAAATAATCCAATAAAAATAATTTTAAAAAAAAGAATTAAAAATATTAACTAAAAGAAATTAATAATCTAGTAATATATTTATTATGATATAAATATTATATATTAAAAACTATATGTATTGATATATAATAACTCAATAAAAAGAATTACTCTAACAAAAAAAAAAATTTAAAAAAATCAACTATAATAAATTAATAATCAAATAAAACAATATTTATTAATATATAATATTATATATTAAAAATAATATTTATCAATATATAATACTTCAATAAAATAAAAAAGAATGTATGCAAAAATGGTCCTTATGGTATGGTAAAAGACAAAATTGCGAAAATGGTCCCTGAGGATAAAATTGTCATTTTAAAAAAGTTAACAGCCAACCAGTTAAATTTAACGGATGAGGGACCAAAACCACAATAAAACTTGTTGAAAAGGACTAAATGTACAACTTTTGAAACGTTTGGACCATAACCACATAAAATAAGAAGCTACGGGGACCATTTTTGTAATTTTGTCTATATTCTAATAAAGGAAACTTAAAATTATAGGGTGTCATTTTTTAGTTTGTCTCTTTGTAATATTTTTCTATAATTTTTATAATTTTTCATTTTCTTTTGGAAATAAATCAACTTCAGATCAGTAATATTTTTCAATAATTTCTATAATTTTCTATGCTTTCTATAATATTTTTCAATGATTTCTATAATTTTTCATTTTTTTTAGAAATAAATCAACTTTAGATCAAATTTTGAAAATAAAAAATGTTATCATGATAACATTTTCGAAATATATGGTATCTATCTTTTTAAAATCCTATAAATCTCATATTTTAATGTATCCCAAGAAATCATAGATACATTCTCCTAATTACCTTCTTTATTAATTTTTTTTTGTTTATATAATAATTTTAAACATACCCTCCATCGTTTTCACATATTATAACCTACTTTATATTAAATAAATCCAAAATTCGACCGATCATGACTAATTTTTGATTTTTTTGATAATGACCGATTTACTGTTTTACTAAGTCTTTTTTTATTATTCTTTATATAGAGAAAATTGGATTTGATTCAAGCTCCAAGTCATTATGGGGATTCGATTCATAGGTTGTTTTTTTCTTTATAAGAAATAATAAAATATGACTATTTGTATTTGTAGTGTAACGTTCCATTTTCTATTTAATTATATATATATATATATATATATATATATATATATATATATATATATATATATATATAATTAGAAATAAAAAATTTATTCTTAATATATAATTAAAAGTATGAAAATAACCTTAAAAACAACAAAAGGATTATGAGGAACTAAATAGAAGGTTTGAGAAACTATATATGTCAAAATCTTGGTCATAAGGACCAACTAATTTTGTATGGCAAAACTTGAGGGATTAGTTTTGCTAGTTGTTGAAGGTTGCATGAATATCCATGTAGGAGTCATGTTACTTACCATATTTGCCTCTTGTATTTGAGCCCAAGAAAAAAAAAACCATCAGCCCTTTACCCTCATAAGCATCCCATACGTAACCTTATGCCCCATCGTCTTGTTGTGTGCGTCAAGAAAGAACCGATAAAAGAGAAAGAGTCGCAGGGTGGAAGCAGCAACGACAAAAGGGAAAGAAAGAGGCTTCGGAGGGAGTGTGTGTGCAACAAAAAGCCACCGTAAGGCTGTGGAATCGGAATTATTGCAACCAAAACTAGTAAGCTTTCAAATCCTTGTAGCTGCGATTAAACCATTAAATCACCATCATCACTAGCAGCGTAGGCTGCCAGATTTCTCCACCACGCCACCACATCATGGGTGGATATGATGTGCCACTTATTCGTCCCTTAAAACTGTTGGTTAAGTGCTTAAAGGGTTGAGATAAAAGCTTAACCCTAGCCTAGCTTCTAATGACGACTCTATGCGAAAAAAGTGTAGTTTTATGTCATGTTTCTAACCTAGTTCCTAATCCATTAATTAATAATTGATATAGGTCTTAAGGTATTGATCATGAAGTCTTTATTCACTAAATTTTTTTGTTAAAGCCTAAGGATTAAGTGCTTAATGGGTTGGGTAAAAAGTAAACCAAAGAGTAATCAAAAGTTATAATTTTTCTACAATCATTCTCTATCTTTGAAAAACCATATAAGATTGTAGGAGTGTCCAAATTACATGATATTTATGTCTTTGGAAATTTTGTTGAGTCTAGTTCCTCTGGAATTTTGGATTTCTTTACCTAATTTCAATTCCTTGAGGAGTATAATTGTCAATCTTCATAGACAGGTCTGTGCTATCATAGATTTCATGTATTATCTTCCAAAAATCATACTAAATTCATTAGACCTCCTAATGTCAAAATTCCAGGGTCTGTAGTTAGATAATAATTGTCAGACCCCAAAACCGGAACGACGGAAACGTTCGGGGGTGGATGACGTCATGTTTAGTATCACAAGACATGCATCATAGTAAGCAATTAATGAACAACCATTTCATTAGAAAGAAAGTGTTTACAAAGTATGTGTTCACAAAACATAGAATACATAACCAAATAACAAAACAAGACTTGAAGCTATTATGCTCCATCTTCTAAATTCTCAACATGAGTACTTGTCTATTAGTCTCCTGAGAATACAAGTTATTTGAAAGAGTTGATCAGCAATTAAGCTGGTGAGTTTATAAGATTTTAGTGATGTAAGTAAGTTGTAGAAAGTTGTTGAAAAATGTAGTAAGTTGTAGTAAGTTCTGTTTAGAAAAGTTTGTCTGTTCCTCCAAAAAATCCTATATTTCCTGCTTTGATGAAAGATAAGTAAAAATGACTTTACAGTCATTTCTATGAGAATTAAATGGATACAAGTTATATAAAACCCAGAGTAAACAAACAATGGGTTGTGTGTATCTGCCTTAAGCCCACAACCAAACAAGGAACAGGGAATGAGGCGGAAGGCACACAGTCCATTGGTTGTTTGATCATCGTTGTATATAACCCTGGCGTATTCACTTGGTACTCACGGAGTTAACTGTAATAGTTCCTTTATATTTGATGAAAAGATTCTTTAAGAAAACCCTTATTTCTTATAATAAAATGGTGACCACAGTGATTACTTCTATAATCACTTAGTTATACTGGCTATATATGATCTAATATCGAATAGATAGTTAATTCGGTGACTCTGCCCTAAGCCCACAACCAAACAAGGAACAGGAAGTAAGGCGGAAAGCACACATCCAACTATCTGTTGGGTATTAATGATATATAACCATGATGTATAAGCTAAGGTATTATAGATTTAATCACCTAAAGTCCTTTAAGTTTATACTGGTTTAATAAAATGGATTAAACCCTTTACTGGGAAGTTTCTAGTCTTGTATACAAAAAGTTTTGATTTGGAAAGTATGTTTTGTACTAGAAAACTGTGCATTGACTTTGTGTCCTATGACTTGACCCATACCTGGTACCCTTATGATGACTTAATGTATACTGAACATAAATATATCTAAAATCGAATAAATAATAGATTGGGTGAATCCGTTCCAAGCCCACAACCAAACAAGGAACAGGAAGTGAAGCGGAGAGCACACATCCTATTATCTGTCGGATCCTATTGTTATATATATATCCTTTGCTGTATACATTAAGGAATCATAAGGTTAGCATTATGGTCCCTTTCTACTAAATGTACTAGAGTCGACTGTTCTGTTTGTCGTTTGTAAAATGTAAGTTTTCTCTAGTTTATAACTATCTTAACTCGAAAATAGTTTGCATTTGACTTTCAATTGGTACTGTCACTTTATGAAAGTAATGAGAAATATAAGTACACAGTTGTCGTTTAAAATGACATACGGATGTACTGATGACCTTAAAACATGTTTGTTTTATACTGGTCATAATGTGAAGGCTAGCACCCCTACTATTCGCTCTCCTTGTCAAGAGATTAAGGGAACCAAACGCGACCTCTGCAATCAATTGCAAGCCGTGTAATTTACATTAAAGTTATATGATCATGTATACCCAATATAACTATCACCTTTTGTTTAGAACAATGAGTTAGTGATTCATTGGTATAATTAGATCTTGTAGTAGTTCCATGCTATAGTAACTTAATATGTTTGTTCTGTTTCTCATATAGTATGTTCGTTCTGTTATCGTGTATTGTATCTAGTATGAACTGAATCTCTAAACTATACCCATTATAGTTTACTAATGTTTTACTTGAACTGTTGTTGAAAAGACTCATTTATCTACTAAGTTATGCTTGTACTTTAAAAACGGAGTTTTGCTAAACTATGAAGTAACATAACTTTAAAAGAGTTTTTGAAATGTTATGATCACTTATAAAAGACATAAGCAACCCTTTGAAAGATGTTTATAACAAACAATTACACAATTATCATTGTGTTCAACTTGTATTCCCCCCCCCCCTTAAAAGCATTTAAAACAGTTTAAAAGATTCATTACGGGGTATGAACTCACCTGATGTGGGTGATTCAACGAATACGCGTGTAAGGATGAGAAGTTCCACGAATGAAGTCCCGAGACACAACAAGTCCAAAATGACATATATTGACATATATTGGCGTGAATATAGTTTTTCTAAGCAACTATATGAAAGGAAACACCTTCCGGGACTAGGAAACACTTTGACCAAGTGTTGGAATCACATGTGATTCATCAAAGGAGAGTGGAAAGGTACTACCATGGGTTTACGGCCAAAGGGAGTTTACGGCCGTAAACTGATGGTCAAACATTCATAAGTGTGTGTTTGAAGGCTAGGGAAGTTTTAGGGACTTTTGCTCTACACAAGGATGAGAAAGACCAACTAAATGGAGGCTTTTGATGAGTTTACGGCCCAAAGGAGTTTACAGTCGTAAACTCATGGTCATTATGCATTTGAGAGTAGTTTAAGGTCCTATTTCCATCAAGGAAGGGTTCTAGGTCACAAGCTTTGCATCTAGGAGGGTTTATGGCCAAAATGGCACCCTTAAAGGGGTTTACGGCCATGGGAGATGGCTTGGCCGTAAACTCCTTTTGTTCTTGTGTTTTTGATGTTTTCAAGGCTCTTAGCATGAGTCCTAACTAGATATCAAGTGTAGGGAAGAGTACTTACGATATAGGGGCTTGAAATGGTTGATTTTGGCCAAGAACACTAGTGTGTTTTCTTGGTGTTCTTGGTGAAACTTGAAGATCTAGCAAATGGAATGATTTCATGGATGGAATCATTAGATGATACTAGATTAGGAGATGTATCAACAAATCAAGAAAGAATACTTACAACTTTCGATGATCTAGGATGAAAATCGGGATGATACTTGAGAGAGAAATCAAGTTTCTTGAGGTGGAAATGAGATAATGAATGAAAAGTGAAGGATATGAGTCCTTAAGGGGGAGTTTACGGCCCACCTTGAGTTTACGGCCGTAAACTCAAGTGTTGTGGCCGTGAACTCTAAATGAAAAGGGTAAGGCTTGATTTGTTGAACAATGTCTCTAGCAGGTACATTCTGACACTCATTCCTTAAGTGTACTAGGCTTAAAACTCCTTAGAATGACCTTTAACCAGGCTAGAACTCATTACCAATGAGTCTGACACTCATTTGAGTTGACTGACTGAGCTTTTAAAACAAAATTTTTTCGGGTTGTCACATAATCCCCCCGTTAGATGGAATTTCGTCCCGAAATTAGCTTTCTTAGCAGTACTACTGGGGTTGCGCTCCTCTGATTGGCAGAATACCTACTCGTAGACCTGGCAACTTTGCCCTGGTGTTCATGATAGGATTCATACTGGGTCCATCTATCATTACCTCATGTATACAAGTCGTATATAATTAGGATTAGTAAGACGGTCGGATGTGCGACTCTGCCCCAGGTCCACAACCAAACAAGGAACAGGAGATAGGGCGGAAACACACATACTAAATCTGCATAATCATATTTATATACCACCCTCGCGTATACCCTGAATAGTGATAGGTGGGCTGTATTCGTCCATAGCCTCTGTGCTCGAACTTGGCCTGTTGGACGAGTGGTATTTCGTGACGGTCTGCGGACATCTGACGATAAGGCTTCGGAGGACAAAGTACTCTTCGCACGAGTAGTTCGGGGTTTAGAATACGAAAGATAAAACTAAGGTTTAGGTCGGACTGTCGTTACGAATGACAAAAGTTTCGAGAACTTGCCGATCGAGGCGATAGAAACATATGAACTTAGTATGGTGAGGACCACGCCAATTCATGACGAATGATAGTAACAGACTCTTTCTTAGAACAAAGTTTTGGCCAATTTGAAAGAAACGTCTGTTATACGATGATATATCCCTAGTGTGTTCGACAATGTACTCCTAGTGTGTTCGACAATGTACTCTTTGTAAATGATCCAGGGCTTTCTGTTTTCCCTTTTATGTTAACACTCCTACGTATCGTACCGCTATGTGCGCATACATACAAATGAAAGTGCTTTGATAACTGGTGATGATACTTTATATCATGATCCTCCTTGGTACCACTACGATCGTCTGTCATATACAAGTTATGAATATTTAAGACGAATAAGACAGTCAACTGAGTAACTCTGCCTCAAATCCTCCACCAAATAAGGAACAGGGATTAAGGCGGAATCAATCACTCTAAGCCTGCAACCTCTTAGTTATTCACAACCATGATGTATATGCTACGCCATCATAGCTTCTCTAAACAGATCTTTTAGTTCTCTTGAATACTGTGATCTATTTCAATATGTGAGTTATTATAATTACTTTTTAAGAGTTTTCCCCAAGTTTTAATCTTATATGAATATAAATTAATTTTCAAAGTAATTACTATTTCGAAAACGTACCGCTGCTCGTCGACGACTCCGGGGTAGATTCCCCTGCGGTGATCATCAGAATTCGTCTCACTGCTCCTGAGTTCTTTGTTATCGGGCAGTCCCTCTGATAGTGCCCAGTCTCACCATAGCCATAACAGGCTTGGTTTTCTTCAGCTCCGGGGACTTGGGAGATCGGTTGAGCCGGTGCCCTAAAGAAACGGACTGTGTGTCCCTTTCTGTGGCAGTTCAGACACTGCATTTCCCGGCATACTCCGGTGTGGTGATTGTTGCACTTTCCACACTTTGGGAGGGTTCCAGAATATCGACTGGCAGGTGCTGGAGCAGCATGCGTTGTAGCGGCGTACATAGTACTCGCTTGTTGCTTTTACGGGGGTTTTTGTGTTGCTCGCTTCTTCTTCCTCTTATTCCCCGACTTCTGTTTATAGTCATTTCCCTTTGATGGCTCGGGAACGAGGACTTCTACACCATGGCGGACTCCATGGTCAATGAGTCGCTAGGCCAAGAATTTGGTGCTACTAAATGTGGCTGGGTTAGAAGACAACACATCTCCTTGGGTCGGAGCAGTCAGACCCCAAATGTATCGTTCTATCTTCTTGCTCTCCGGGGTAACCATCCCGGGGCATAGTGCTGCCAGGTCACTAAACCTGTAAGTGTAGGCCACTATGTCTCAGCCGACCATCTTGAGCTCCCATAGTTCTTGTTCCAGCTTTTGTACTCCGCCCCTTGGGCAGTACTCTTCTAGCATTAACTCTTTTAGGTTTTCCCAACCTATTGAGTTAGCCACTGATAGGGTCAGTGACTTAACATGGCTGTTACACCATGTCAGGGCTCTGTTGGAGAAGGTGTAGGCAGCAAACTTCACTTTGCTCCCTTCTGGGCACGAACAGATTTTGAAGACCGAATCTGTTTTCTCGAACCATCGCATCAGAGCGATGACTCCACCTTTTCCATTAAAAGAAAGGGGTTTGCAGTTGGTGAAGTCTTTGTAGGAGCACTCTCTCGAGCGCACAGGGACCTCACCTTGAGTAGAATGAATAGGTGTTCCACCTCCGCTAGAACTGGTAGGATGATATTGAGCCATGGCTATTGCCACAGCCGCAGCTACTGCAACATTTAGAGCTGCCGCATCGATTTGTGGAGGAGGTGTTGGAGTTATCGAAGTAGTGCGTCTGTTTGATCTGCGAGGAGGCATCTTTGCTAAAAGAATACAAAGATGAGACATAATAATTCTAAAGCAATGGACACAAGCCGAAAGCTGAAAAGACAAGGTTATCCTAGTTCTGGGTGTATCTGATCCTGACTTCCATAGGGTTCTAGAAACAATTCATAAAAGAGTCTATACCTAATAAACTCTATGAATTTGAAATGGCTATCCTCGAATGAATATCTGTTGCCTGAATAACTGTTACCAGTTGCATGTAAGAAAATAATCCTAACACGTAATGTGAGTAGTGTTTCCACTAACTCATTTAGTTAACCACGATTATTATTTATTAATGTGACTCATTAGACGTTCTGGTTACTTCGGTTGATCCCTCCTTCAAAACTTCTCTTGACTGCTTATGAGGAAGTGGTTACATCTATCTGGGTTGTCGTGCGAGAATGGAAGTGTCTAAAGAATCTATGAGATTTAGGGTAACTTAATGGGGTGATCCTTATAGAGTCCTTCTAGAATTGTACAATGTATACAAGTTATATATAATTCAAGATTAAATAGACCTTCGAATAAGTGATCCTACTCCAAAACCACAACCATACAAGGAAACAGGTAGTGAAGCGTAGATCAAAAATTCTAAGTCTATAAAATCTCAATTATATATAACCTTGGGAGTATACATTGCAAGATTATAGAATTATCCGTAAGGGTCTTTTAAGTTATCACATAAGTTGTTTACATGGTCTAAAGTACTCCTATAGTACTTTAATGTAATGTACTTGGTATGTTTCAAACTTGTTATTGTGTTATTGTATCATAGAATACTCCTATAGTATTCTAACTCTAATGTACTTGATCTAGTATTCTCTTGACTGATGTTTAGGTAAGTTTTAAGAACGTTGCAACACTACATCACTCCCAAACACATGGCGGTCACATCTCGAATGAATATAGTTGATCAGACTATAATGATTCTAGCTATGATTACATAACCCTTCAGGTTTGACGACAGTGTTCAACCTTTAAATACTTTAGTTCTGTTCTTCTTGTGATACTTGGTCTACATGTATAAGCAAGTAGGTATATTTTTATAACTTATCGTTATACTCTTAAAATATATCATTATCCAGAGCACTTAATCCGCATTGTATTTATAGTTGTATATCTTTTATCGGTTGATATACTTAGTTCACTATAAACAATGCTCTGATACCAATCTGTCACACCCCAAAACCGGAACGTCGGAAACGTTCGGGGATGGAGGACGTCGTGTTTAGTATCACAAGACATGCATCATAGTAAGCAAGTAATGAACAACCATTTCATTAGAAAGAAAGTGTTTACAAAGTATGTGTTCACAAAACATAGAATACATAAGCAAATAACAAAACAAGACTTGAAGCTATTATGCTTCATCTTCTAAATTCCCAGCACGAGTACCTGTCTATTAGTCTCCTGAGAATACAAGTTATTTGAAAGAGTTGATCAGCAATTAAGCTGGTGAGTTCATAAGATTTTAGTGATGTAAGTAAGTTGTAGAAAGTTGTTGAAAAATGTAGTAAGTTGTAGTAATCTCTGTTTAGAAAAGTTTGCCTGTTCCTCCAGAAAATCCTATATTTCATGCTTTGATGAAAGATAAGTAAAAATGATTCTACAGTCCTTTCTATAAGTATTAAATGGATACAAGTTATATAAAACCCAGAGTAAACAAACAATGGGTTGTGTGTATCTTCATTAAGCCCACAACCAAACAAGGAACAGGGAATGAGGCGGAAGGCACACAGTCCATTGGTTGTTTGATCACCGTTGTATATAACCCTGGCGTATTCACTTGGTACTCACGGAGTTAACTGTAATAGTTCCTTTATATTTGATGAAAAGATTCTTTAAGAAAACCCTTATTTCTTATAATAAAATGGTGACCACAGTGATTAATTCTATAATCACTTAGTTATACTGGCTATATATGATCTAATATCGAATAGATAGTTAATTGGGTGAATCTGCCCTAAGCCCACAACCAAACAAGGAACAGGAAGTAAGGCGGAAAGCACACATCCAACTATCTGTTGGGTATTAATGATATATAACCATGATGTATAAGCTAAGGTATTATAGAGTTAATCACCTAAAGTCCTTTAAGTTTATACTGGTTTAATAAAATGGATTAAACCCTTTACTGGGAAGTTTCTAGTTTTGTATACCAAAAGTTCTGATTTGGAAAGTATGTTTTGTACTATAAAACTGTGCATTGACTTTTTGTCCTATGACTTGACCCACACCTGGTACCCTTATGATGACTTAATGTATACTGAACATATATATATATATATATATATATATATATATATATATATATCTAAAATCGAATAGTTAATAGATTGGGTGAATCCGTTCCAAGCCCACAACCAAACGAGGAACAGAAAGTGAAGCGGAGAGCACACATCCTATTATCTGTCAGATCCTATTGTTATATATATATATATATATATATATATATATATATATATATATATATATATCCTTTGATGTATAAATTAAGGAATCATAAGGTTAGCATTATGGTCCCTTTCTACTAAATGTACTAGACTCGACTGTTCTGTTTGTCGTTTGTAAAATGTAAGTTTTCTCTAGTTTATAACTATCTTAACTCGAAAATAGTTTGCATTTGACTTTCAAGTGGTACTGTCACTTTATGAAAGTAATGAGAAATATAAGTACACAGTTGTCGTTTAAAATGATATACGGATGTACTGATGACCTTAAAACATGTTTGTTTTATACTGGTCATAATGTGAAGGCTAGCACCCCTACTATACGCTCTCCTTGTCAAGAGATTAAGGGAACCAAACGCGACCTCTGCAATCAATTGCAAGCCGTGTAATTCACATTAAAGTTATATGATCATATATACCCAATATAACTATCACCTTTTGTTTATAACAATGAGTTAGTGATTCATTGGTATAATTAGATCCTGTAGTAGTTCCATGCTATAGCAACTTAATATGTTTGTTCTGTTTCTCATATAGTATGTTCGTTCTGTTATCGTGTATTGTATCTAGTATGAACTGAATCTCTAAACTATACCCATTATAGTTTACTAATGTTTTACTTGAACTGTTGTTGAAAAGACTCATTTATCTACTAAGTTATGCTTGTACTTTAAAAACGGAGTTTTGCTAAACTATGAAGTAACATAACTTTAAAAGAGTTTTTGAAATGTTATGATCACTTATAAAAGACATAAGCAACCCTTTGAAAGATGTTTATAACAAACAATTACACAATTATCATTGTGTTCAACTTGTATTCCCACCCTTAAAGGCATTTAAAACAGTTTAAAAGATTCATTACGGGGTATGAACTCACCTGATGTGGGTGATTCAACGAATACGTGTGTAAGGATGAGAAGTTCCACGAATGAAGTCTCGAGACACAAAAAGTCCTAAATGACATATATTGACATATATTGGCGTGAATATAGTGTTTCTAAGCAACTATATGAAAGGAAACACCTTCCGGGACTAGGAAACACTTTGACCAAGTGTTGGAATCACATGTGATTCATCAAAGGAGAGTGGAATGGTACTACCATGAGTTTACTACCATGGGTTTATGACCAAAGGGATTTTACGGCTGTAAACTGATGGTCAAACATTCATAAGTGTGTGTTTGAAGGCTAGGGAAGTTTTAGGGACTTTTGCTCTATACAAGGATGAGAAAGACCAACTCAATGGAGGCTTTTGATGAGTTTACGGCCCAAAGGAGTTTACAGCCGTAAACTCATGGTCATTATGCATTTGAGAGTAGTTTAAGGTCCTATTTCCATCAAGGAAGGGTTCTAGGTCACAAGCTTTGCATCTAGGAGGGTTTATGGCCAAAATGGCACCCTTAAAGGGGTTTACGGCCATGGGAGATGGCTTGGCCGTAAACTCCTTTTGTTCTTGTGTTTTTGATGTTTTCAAGGCTCTAAACATGAGTCCTAACTAGATATCAAGTGTAGGGAAGAGTACTTACGATATAGAGGCTTGAAATGGTTGATTTTGGCCAAGAACACTAGTGTGTGTTCTTGGTGTTCTTGGTGAAACTTGAAGATCTAGCAAATGGAATGATTTGATGGATGGAATCATTAGATGATACTAGATTAGGAGATGTATCAACAAATCAAGGAAGAACACTTATAACTTTCGATGATCTAGGATGAAAATCGGGATGATACTTGAGAGAGAAATCAAGTTTCTTGAGGTGGAAATGAGATAATGAATGAAAAGTGAAGGATATGAGTCCTTAAGGGGGAGTTTACGGCCCACCTTGAGTTTACGGCCGTAAACTCAAGTGTTGTGGCTGTGAACTCTAAATGAAAAGGGTAAGGCTTGATTTGTTGAACAGTGTCTCTAGCAGGTACATTCTGACACTCATTCCTTAAGTGTACTAGGCTTAAAACTCCTTAGAATGACCTTTAACCAGGCTAGAACTCATTACCAATGAGTCTGACACTCATTTGAGTTGACTGACTGAGCTTTTAAAACAAAAAAATTTCGGGTTGTCACAATAATATCTAGTGTCCTCCACATCAAGGGTTTGATTTAAACTCATAGTAGATTGGTACACTTTATTTGAAGAGTGATGAGTGCTCCGAAAATCTACTCAAATTATACAACAACTTGTGACATGCATAATGAATTCTACAAAACCCTAATTCATGAAAAGTCAAAAAGTATGGTTAGGGTATGATGTCTATTTTACCATGAATTTTTCCTAAGACTTAACTTTTACTCTTCCTAGAGTAAAAGTTACCTTCTTTACGAGTGGGTATAGAAAGTGATGTTGGAATAGGTGTCTAAGCCAATAACTAAATTGGTATGTACTTGAATGAAAAGTAAAGTCCTTTTGGGTTGTCCTCAAAACTAGTAATTGATATAATGACTTTTTAGAGAGATGGGTTAATTTATTGGTTTATTATAAGATTATGAGTTTAATATATTAATTAGAAATAATATTATTTAATTGATAATTAATCAGAAATTAATTGGAATTAATTAGATTAATTAAAAGTGTAAGGACCTAAGTTGTAATTGTTCAATAGTTAAACAAGAGAAGGATTCTAGAATAATCTAAAGATGGCCGAAAATTTGAAGCCTCCTTAGGTTTTTTGATTAATCCTTAAGGATAATTAGGTGTATAGATAATTACCTAATTTGAGATAGTACTATTATATTTAAATTAAGGTTATCCAGGGTTTCCTTGTTCAGCTATATAAGGATCCTTGGGGCTCATAACTTCGGCCACTCCTTCTAGAGAAGAGAAAGCCAAAAATCACCCCTTCTCTCCTCTCTCCTCTCAAGTCTTCTATTCCTAGGGTTTGGGCATAGACCATTAGAGAATTCTGGTGCTTGCTTTCTAAAGCTTGTTCAACAAGGAATTGTTTGATTATTTACTACAATAATCGAAAGGTATGTAAGCCCTAACCCTTTATGAATTTCGAAAATAGTAGAGTATTCATAGGTTTCTTGATGTTCAATTGTTTATTGCAATCAATAGAGAAAACTTAGATCCAATAGGTTGCATGTGAACTTAGGGTTAAGTTTTTCCGCCACATATTTTTTTTGTAACCTATAAAACCTATCAATGGTATCAGAGCCATTGTTTTCAATTAATCTTGCATAATGTTGAATAGATTAAAATTAGGGTTTATAGATGTTATCAATAAAGACTATCACAGACCGATCCAGCATCGGTCTGCATACACGGTTCATGATATCATCAATAAAGACTATCACAGACCGATCCAGCATCGGTCTGCATACGCGGTTCATGAGGTCGATGAACGCGGCAGGGGCATTGGTGAGCCCGAAGGGCATTACCACGAACTCGTAATGACCATAGCGAGTCCGAAAAGCAGTCTTCTGTACATCCTCATCTCTGACTCTCATTTGGTGATATCCTGAACGCAAATCAATCTTAGAAAACCAAGATGTCCCCTGAAGCTGGTCGGAGAGATCGTCAATCCTCGGGAGTGGGTAACGGTTCTTCACCGTTACCTTGTTCAACTCTCGGTAGTCTATACACATCCGATGTGACCCGTCCTTCTTCTTCACAAACAGAATCGGGGCTCCCTAAGGCGAACTGCTCGGCCTGATGAATCCCTTGTCTAACAGCTCCTGCAGCTGTGTAGACAACTCCTGCATCTCGGGAGGAGCCAACCGATATGGTGCCTTGGCTATCGGTGCCGTACCAGGAACTAGGTCAATCCTAAACTCCACCTGCCTCTCCGGAGGTATCCTAGGCAACTCCTCTGGGAACACATCCGGATACTCCCGTACAACTGGCACATCTCTCACGGTCGCCTTACCCTCATCCCGAGTATCCATAACGTAGGCGACAAAACCTGTACATACATGATGGAGGTAGTGTTTGGCTCTTGCTGTTGAACACATGACCAGTCGATGCTGCAGTCTCTCACCCTGAATCACTAGCTCTCCCCCACTTGGGGTCGTGGACCCGAGCCAACTGTTGCTCACAGTCGATCACCGCCCCATTAGGGCTTAACTAATCCATGCCTATGATAACCTTGTTCACACGCAAAGAAATGGGAACCAAATCCACGAGGTAACGCTCGTCATACATCCTCAGGACACAATCACTATAAACCTCTAATGCCCGGACGGATCGGTCGTCCGCAATCTCGACATCTAAAGGACAATCTAACATGCCTGAAGACTCAAAAAACTTCTTGCTAAGTGCAAGAGAAACGAAAGATCGGGTAGCTCCCGAGTCGAATAACACCAACACTGGGATACCGTTCACATGGAACGATCCTAAAAAAGAATACATGAAACATAAATATCAAAACTGAAACATAATACAAGATTGGGAGAAGAAACATACGCGTCACCACATCGGGTGCGACACGCGCCTCCTCGGTGGTCAGCTGGAAGGCTCGTCTCCTCACCATAGGAGCATCTGGCTTGCCCTGTCAGCCATCCGTGATCCGCAGGGTCGCTGGAGCTAGCGCCGCCACTGGCGCTCCTGATACCAATCTCAGGCAGTTGGCCTTTTTATGGCCCCACTGATTGTAATGAAAGCAAATCAGGTCTGATGTCTTAATAGTCGGGGTAAGGGCAGTGCAATCCTTGCTAAAGTGCCCAATCTTGCCACACTTGTCGCAGCCAGATCCCCCAGCTCTGCACACTCCCTCGTGTGGCCTGCCACATTTCCAGCACCGGATCCGGCCCTGGTGGCCCTTCGACCTCGAGTCGGATCCCTTGGGTTTCTTCACCGAAACCCCAATATTCTTCCCAGCCTCTTCCTTCCTCTTCCTAACATGCTCTATGTCAATATCCCTACCTCGTGCCCTGGCTATCATGTCCTCCAAAATGGGGCACGCCGAGTAGCTGACATGTTTTCGAATGTCAGTTCTCAACATGTCATGGTACCGGGTTTTCTTCATCTCCTCATCGCCCACATATTGAGGCACCAACAAGGTCCTCTCCATGAACTTGGCAGTAATCTTTGCCACTGTCTCAATAGTTTGTCTCATATACAAGAACTCTTTGGCTAGCTGCTGAATGTCCACAACTGGTGCGAACTCTGCTCGAAATCTGGTCACAAAGTCCGACCAGGTCATAGCCTCAATACTTGGGGCCCCCAAAGTATCACTGACTGCCTCCCACCAGTCTCTGGCTCTCTCTCTCTCAAACACCCAGCAGCATACCTGACCTTCGACCCCTCAGGGCAGAAGCTCATCAACTGTGCAGACTCGATGTCTGCAATCCATATCCTAGCCATAATGGGGTCCTTCACCCCGCTGAAGTCTGGTGCTCCACATCCCCTGAAGTCCTTGAAGGAGAGTGTGTGAGTCCCAATATGACCAGGTGTCATATCACTCCTGAATGCCCTCAGGCGATCCACCATCAACTCAATGATACCCTCCTTCATCGACCCGAAAATCACCGGGGTCGACTTAAGGATGCCTCTCGTAATCTCGGATGCAATGAACTCGCGCAATCCGTCATCAACTGGCTCGGAACCCGTACCCAAACCCGAACCTAACCTAAACCCTGAACCTCCTTCTCCGTGACGTGTCACCACCATTCTTAAACAAAACACACAATCTTCAGGGTCATACATAACCTTGAGAGGTCTCACACACACACTACAAGTTCCCTGCTTCTATCTCAGCCCTCCTTGACTCGAGTACGGATCCTCTGATTTCACTAGTACGGGCCCATACTACCTTCCACATCTATTTGTACTTTCCTCAAGGATTGCCTTGACTTCACCAAGTCCCCTCTACTACTAATGCTCTCTGTGCTAATCTCATCCTAGGCTTACCCTAGGGTAATCTCCGACCCACTCTTCGCCATCAGCTGCATAATAAGTCCCTGCTACCTCTCCCTAACTAGCTTGAGAATACCATTACATATTACTAAGACCAGATAATTCTTCGAATGAGAGGTCTCTACCTACAATGGTTAGACTCAAACGAGAGCTGCAAAGTAGGGCTAAACCTAAACTTCTGGAATTATTTAATCCTCGTAAAATGTAACTTAACATATTCGTTTACTAGTTCGTTAAAGACAACTAGAACTCCTAAGAGCACAAAGCAAGCAGCATTCGGGCATTCATATCACCGACTAATCAGTACTAGCATGCAGTTCGATAAGCACATACAGCAGGCATAAAAGGCATCTTCCTAGATCCTTAGCCTTAATCTAGCATGCAGTTCTCATACACATACAGTAGGCATATAAGGCATCCTTCCTAGATCTTTAGCCCTAATCTAGCATTCAATTCTCATACACATACATTAGGCATATAAGGCATCCGTCCTAGATCCTTAGCCCTAATCTAGCATGTAATTCTCATAATCATCTCCTATATCATATCAAACATGTATACGTATCTTGGGGAAAACTTGCTTGAGCTCGGCCGATTGCACGCATCACACACCTTGTTCTCTATTCAAAACCCTTATTTTAAATTTTAGGAAAAATTGTTTTTCTTGTAAAAATCTTTCAAACCCTCTATTTGAGTTCAGACACCCCCGAAGGTGTGTCCGAATCCCTCAAACCAAGGCTCTGACACCAACTTGTAGCATCCCAAAATTCATGACCAAAATTTCATTTTTTATTTAAAAATTATAAAGCCATTTTTCTGAAAACATCATAGAAACAACTCATAGCCAAAACTAATGTATCAATAGTCCAAACATGTCATGATAAACCATCATCAGAGTCATATCCTAAAATCACTAGTGCGGAGATCATAGTGTGACGCGGTGCGATCATGCCGGCTCCTTTCCTCTCAAAGAAGAAGTACCTGAAACCAAAACTAAAAACTGTAAGCACGAAGCTTAGTGAGTTCCCCCATCATACCACATAATCACATACTACCAGGCATATCTGGGTGCCCGACCTACCCTGTCAAGCATATCTGGGGTGACCGACCTACCCATGTCAAGCATATCTGGGTGCTCGACCTACCCTGTCAGACATATCTGGGGTGCCCGACCTACCCATGTCAAGTATATCTGGGTGCTTGACCTACCCTGTCAGGCATATCTGGGTGCCCGACCTACCCTTCGGTGTATTCTAACCGGATACAGGGTCTATCTCACCCCTTAACACTATCACATAATAACATATCATAACATACTGTCAGGCATATCTGGGTTCCTGACTTACCTTCCGGTTTATCTCAACCGGCTATGGGGTCTATCTCACCCCTCCTACCACTATCACATAATGTCATAACATACTAGCACATAAATCATAACAGATAGTGGCATACCAGACAATTATCACAAAGACAATCATCCAATTACAAACTCCTACTAGTGGGCCGGCCTTAGTGCCTTAGACCCGCTGCTAACGGGAATGTAACTAACCTCAAATGTTGTAAAGTAGCTGAACAGTCCTCGTCTCTGAAATCAACCCAACTCAAACCCCTACACATAAAAGATTTCCTTTAATTACCCTTTCATACTCATAACCCCTTTGGGTCAACTTTGGTCAAAGTCAAAGTCAAAGTCAACACCTGGTCAAAGTCAACACTCTAGGTTGACTCAACTCGCCGAGTTGGCCCATCAACTTGCCGAGTTCCATAAATCATAAAACCCTGAAATCGCGATCCAACTCATCGAGTTCTTTCACGAACTCGTCGAGTTCCTCCTATCAATAGAATCGAGACATTTTGACCTAACTCATTGAGTTCCTCTATGAACTCGTCGAGTTCTTCAGTCTGTTAAGCTTTCTTAATGTATTAAGCCTTTATTCTTCGAGTCCAAGTCCCGTATTCCAGATCTGGGCCGAATACACCTCTAGGAGGGTAAAGTTTACGACTCTACCCATTAAGACCCATCTTAGACGACCTAACCCTAGTTCAAAATAGCTTAGTTCCATCTTCAAAAACCATCAATACTTCAAGATAAGCCAAAGGGTCATAGATTTGGACTCTAGGGACAGTTTGGTCACGTAGAGTTCCTATCTTTACTTGCATGCACGGTCTACTTGGCCTAAAAGACCAAAAAGATGGTCTATAAGTTGCATGGGACTTCCATGGCCATAAAGTTGGCACATTTATGCCATGCAGTCCCCTAAAGACCCTAGATCTAAAGAGTTTTCCCACATGGAACGTCCAAATCCTAAAGACCAACATTCTTGGGCCAAAACATGGAGAAACATCCTAAAACTAGATCTAAGCATACTATAGACAAGGTAGGAGCTTTATACCTCAGATGAACCAGAAATGAAGCTCAACTTCTGGATCTACTCTTCTCATGCACGTCCTTGCTCCTTCTTCAAATATCCTCTTCTTCAAAATCACAAAGGATACACAAAATGGCTCAAAACTCTCAAAAGTGAATTAGGGTTTCGTGGCTAGGGTTTGGGACAATGGAGGCTGTAAATGAGGCCAGCTTATGGAGGTTAAGGTGTTTAAATAGGGTGCAAAACCCAGAAAATTAGGGTTTCATTTTGCCAGTCCTACTCGTCGAGTTGAGGCTTCTCAACTCGTCGAGTAGACTTCTTAAACCGCATCCCAATCCATCTCTACTCGACGAGTTTGGGGCCTCCAACTCGTCGAGTTTCTATACAAAAATGAATAAATTATGAATTAAATACATACCAGGAACAGGGCGTTACACAAAATGTATATAAACCCTAAAACCCCTTATGAATTTCGAAAATAGTAGAGTATTCCTAGGGTTCTTGATGTTCAATTGTTTGTTGCAATCAATAGAGATAACTTAGATCCAATAGGTTGCATGTGAACTTAGGGTTAAGTTTTTCCGCCACATACTTTTTTGTAACCTATAAAACCTATCAAATGACAACTCAAAGTTTCTAACTTGTAAAATTTGATATAAAATTAACCAAAAATCGTTAGAGCAATATCTTTATATCTCTGGAAAGGTAAGAGTGGGTACTATACAAATATAATTTTATCAAAACCTAAGTATGACTTGAAAGGTAGGAAATCAGATCTCAAACATAACACTTCAATTAAAGAGAAGATAAAGAAATATAAACATAAGTATTTCAAGGGACATGTAATAAAGTACATGCTAAGTAATGTTATTATTGTTGTGTAGCTTCTCGGAAAGGAAAGGATCCATCTAGCTCCAGCTAGGTAAGTTTTCAAGTTCAAGGAGGTGAGTTACACTAACTCTCTTATTATATAGGAATTAGTTGTTTTATGTTATTGTTCACGGATACCCTAGGTACAGTGAACAAGGAAAGGGAGAATGTGGTTTGTTCTCTAGTGAGACAGGTTGCACTATTATCTATTATTTCCCGATTAGGGAGTAAGGAGGGATAGTTCATGGAATGGGAACAAGGTTATGCTCACTAAGGTTTATATTATATCTTGAAACAATTACCTAAATATTCAGGTTCACCCTATACTATGCCTCTTATATTAGGCTACACCACATGATACTATCTATATGGCTACTTTATATATCGATCTTCAGATATATAGATCCTTACTCTTGGTCCCTTGCATCGTCGTCTGCATTATCAAGGAACATCTGGAATGATCTTGCCTAAGGCTTCGGCGGTGCATCCAACCTTGGTGCTTCATTTTTCTTCGGACAATCTTTTGACATATGCCCCTTGTCTCCACATTCGTAGCATACCTTATCGTTAAATGTACAATACTTGGAATAGTGACCGGTCCTCCCACAATTATAACAAGTCACTTCTCTGTTGCATCTCTCATAATGCTTCTTCTTGCATTTCTCACACCACTTGGCTCCACCACTACCCCCATACTTTTGGTTGTCCAGGTTGGACTTCAAGAATCTTCCTTTCTTATCGGATCTTGAGGATCCCTCAAGCTTCCTCTTTTCTCATGACTTATATTTTTCTAGACCCTTTTCTCATATTTGGGTCTCTACATTCTTAGCTTCCCAGATCGCAGCTTTCAAGGTGGTTGCTTGTTTGACCATTGGGCCAAACTCTGTAGGTAGTCCACTAGCAAACTCTTTGACCTTGGAAAGTTTAGTAGAAACTAGCTTCATTATCTCCGTAAAAGCTGTAGCATACTCGTTGACACTCATATTACGCTGCTTCAGATTCTGGAATTCATTGTTGATCTCCAGAAGGTATTGTTCAGAGTAGTACTGCATTTTCAGCTACACAAGAAAGTCTTCCCAAGACATGTTACTAGCTTCTCCCTTGGGCCTGGTATCAGCCAGTAACTTCCACCAGCTTAATACTCATGTCTTTAGTTGTCTAAATGCAAGATCAGTCTTCTGCTTTTTGATACCGTCGCAACTTTCAAACACCATCTCCATCTCGGAGATCCAATCCATGACTTCCACCGGTGTTGGGCTTCCAAAAATACTTGGTGGCTTGGATTCCATGAAATCCTTGTACTTGCATCCACATCCATCATATCCTTCATTTGGTTGGTTCCTTCTAACCACACGTGGCTCAGCTTGACTGACAGTTCGACTATAGTTTCCTCTTCTGACTGTTCTATGTCCAGATCAGGTTGTACAATGGGTACAGTAGGTTCATCCCTATTATTACGCAACATTTGTCTCATCTCCTCCCTCTGTTCGGCCACCATCTCCTGAATCATTGCTTGGACTCCTGTCATCGCGATTGGCTCAGGTGCAGCTGCTACCTCTAGTGCATGCTCAATCACTCGTGGCCCAGGCTATTGATTACGGTTTCCTAATCCGCTTCGAGTTCTCACCATGTCGATCTATACACCAAAGCAGATGTTCAGTGTACAGTGACGAGAATTAAGATAGGGAAAGATTTATTTACGAGAGACGTATAAATCTCCTTATTACTCTGAAAAGTCATATGCCAGTTCTGATATCGTAATTAAACGTTTAGAAACTTGAACACATAAAATTTCAGATCCGGACGGCAATAGACCATAGATCCGATCAAATAATAGCATCCTAAAGCATATAAAGCATCTGTAATGCCCGTGTTTCTAGGCTAGGCACTAATTATGATGTAATAGTCTAGGCCAACCTTTGTAACTTGTTTTGAAATAATAAGATGTATTATTGATTATTATGTGTTTTATGCTTAATTATTATAATTTAATGAATTAAAGATAAAAATAAGCGTCGAAAATAAATGTTAGACAAACCTGATATCTATGAAGAAAGTTGTAGTGGCTGAAATAAGGATTTCGGAGATATAAAGAATACCGAAATCCGAGTTATAACGAAGAAGTTATGACCTGTCGAAGTTTCGCGACAGAACCGGCATGATGCTGTGTGACGTAAAAACTTAATTTATGATAAAATGCTTTTTAGCCTTAGCGATCTAAACGAAAGTCGTAGTGTTCGTTAAACCGAGAGTGTGCATAAAAAGAATACCCAAATCTGACTTTGTATGAGGAAGTTATGATTTTTCTAAGTTTCAGCTTAGCGGTAGACAACTAAAAACTTGAATTTTAGATCGAGTGATTTTTAGCCAACACAACCCCAACGAGAATCGAAGGTCTCGTCAATAGTAGTATAACGGTAAAAAGACAGACAAAAACGGACGTCGGATGAAGAAGTTATGAATTTTTAACGGATTTTCCTGTCCCCGTCTGTTAAAAATAATAATATTAAAAATAAATTCAAAATTAGCCGACGGAGTCTAAACGAAAGTTGTAGAGTATAATCTTGCCTACGCGTGCACATAAAGAACATCAAAAACGGATCTCGTATGCAAACGTTATGAATTTTTGAAAATCGGGGCACAAAAACCGAGAATTTTCGCATGCACAAGGTCAGGGTTCGGCCACGTCGCCCTCGCATGCGAGCCTGCCACGTGTCCGCCTGCTGATTCGTCCGAATGCACGACCCAATCACGATCCGACACGTGTCATCACGGTGGAGGCATCCGAACTGAGATGCGTGTCTCGCCTCCTGTCCGACGCCTGGCCCTCCCCCTCGCCTGCGAAGCTGCCGCGTGTCCTCTCTTCTTCCCACGGATCCGAACCTCGTAGGGTATAAAAGGAGGTGCGAACCCTCCCGGTTCCTACACCACTTTTACACCATTTTTCATCCTTTTTCACTTCTTTCACCTCCCTAAACTTCCTTACAACCCCCCGAAGCCCCGATATCATATCCAACACCCGAAGAACATCCCAAAGTGTCCAAAGACCCCGAGAAATTTATCTTTTCGGTTTGAAGCTCAACCCTCGCAAGGCCCGGTTTTTCATAGATATCGTTAAATAAAGTGAGTGTATAGTCACTTTCGTCTTACACATAGATATGAAGTATTTTCTATAAAATACATGTTATGTGTAATTATATTGTTTGTTTACTTGAGATGGGTGTTGTAATAGATGTTTTATACAAGTTCTAAACTGCATATATATTTTTATCTAAAAATATGTTGGGTAAAGCATGGGTAGATGAAATAGTTGATGTGTTAAAATGATGAGAGGCCTCGATATTGTCGTTGTTTTAGTCATCTAGCGGAGTATAGATGACGACCACGGACCTTTCTAGACAGTCCAGTGGAACGCTAGTAGGCTCGCAACCTGTAGGTGTTTGTGAACTTAGTGTTCAATGGTATACTCCATCCCCCACATGGTTGCCTTATTTGACATAAATTGCTGAGGAATCCCTAAAGCAATGTTGTCACCCCGATAAAAATCCTTAGACTAGGTCCCTTATGATAGGTGTTTAGGGACGTAAAGTGAGGATAACGGGAATGGGTAATCAGGATTATTGTTGATTGATGAAATTAATAATTTTTTTTGGTTGATGAATTTAATAAAGTTATTATTATTTGTGGGTTGAAAACCCTATATGCTCACCAGGCTCACAAGCCTGACCCACTCAGCTTTTTATATTACAGGTAGTGGACCCAGAGCATAATTTGGATGATGACGAGGGATTTTTGGATTATAGGCTAGTTGTCGTAAGGCTTATAATGTACTGTTTATGCTTTTAGTCTGTATCGGAACATGACATCCCGAGGTTTTGTTATATAATGAAAATACATTTCTTTAAGAAATGCTTTGATAAATATTTATTATATTTTGTTTTGGGAACAAATTCTGCAACACCTTTTTGAGGATTGCTCTAATATTATTTAAAAGCATAAACTAAATCGGTCTTTTCTGGCCGATAAATTTAGGGATGTCACAGTTGGAATCAGAGCATTAGTTTAAGTGAACTAGTAATTTGTAGGATTTCTAAACTTAAACTTAGAATGCTAAGTGATGATCGTGAGATGAGTGTCTACCATATTTTAGACACGAGCACTAGTATATTTCAGGAAAGATGCCTAAAATGATTTTATGTGCTAAATGCTATATGTTTGCCATATATGCCATTATTTGTTCGGATCTATGGTCTGTTGCCGACCGGATCTGGAAACCTTATGTGTTTAGGATTCTAAACGTACGACTATGATATTAGAACTAGCATGTAACGTTTCAGAGTGATAAGGAGAATTTTAAAAAAAATCTATCGTGAATAAAGATCTAAATTCGCCTTATTTGGTGTATAGATCAAAATGGCAAGAACCCGCAGTGGAGCTGGAAATGCGAATAGGAATCAGCAACCTCAACCGTAAGTGATTGAGCAGGTGCCAATAGTAGAAGCCGCACCAGAGCCAGTCACAATGGCTGGAGTACAAGCCATGATTCAGACAATGATGGCTGAACAAAAGGAAGAAATGAGGCAACTATTGCTGAACAACAGGAATGAACCTTCAATACCTGTTGAACAACCTGAATTAAATGACAGTCAGTCAGAGGAAGGAAATTACAGCCGTACTGTCAGTCAAGTGGAACCCATAGTGGCAGAAAGGAATAACACGGAGAGGGAAATCAACTGAGATGGGCGTATGTATAAGAATTTCTTGGGCGCCAAACCGCCAAGTCTTGCTGGAAGCCCAAAACCTGTTGAAATTATGGACTGGATCTCCGAAATGGAGATGGTATTTGAAAGCTGCAACTGTAGCGACAAGTAGAAAACTGTTTTTGCGGTCAGACAACTGAAGACCGGAGTTTTAAGCTGGTGGAAGTTATTGGCAGACACGATGCCACATGGAGAAGCCCTGAAAATGACTTGGCAAATGTTCTTGGAGCAGTTAAAGATGCAGTACTACTTAGAGATAGATCTGATAGATCTAAACAATGAATTTCAGAACTTAAAGAAAGGGAAAATGAGCATTGACGACTATGCTACTGCGTTTACCGAAAAGATGAAGTTATTTCCATACTTAGTGCCAACTAAACTCTCAAAAATTGAGAGGTTCGCAAACGGACTGCCAACCGACTTTGGCCCACCGGTCAAGATGACAGCTACTCTGAAGACAGCAGTCCGAGGAGCTAAAAATGTGGAAACCCGGTTAAAGGAAAGAAGTCAGGAAAGGGCAGAGGTTGGTGAGAAAAAAAAGTTCGATGGATCTTCGAGGTCCAACAAGAAAAGTAAATTCTCGAAATCTGGTTTGAGGAAATTCGGAGGAGGAGCCGAAGCAAAGTGGTGTGACAAGTGTAAGAAGAAACATGTTGGAAAATGTGGCGATGAGGTCACTTGTTTTAAATGTGGAACGCAGGGCACTACGCCAGCGAGTGCACAATCAACAAAAGGGTGTGTTACGGATGCCACGAAGAAGGGCACATTTTGAAGGATTGCCCGAAGAAGAAGGATGTAGCAAAGCCTAATCTCCCACCAAAGCCAAAAGCTAGAACTTTCCAGATGACATTGGAAGCTGCAAAAGATGCAACGGATGTCGCTTTAGGTACCTTTCTTGTAAATGGATTGCCTGCCAATTTATTGTTTGATTCCGGAGCGAATTTCTCCTTTATATCACATAAATTTGGTGAAAGACTAGCATTGCCTATAGAAAAACCTGATGATGCGCTAATTGTAGAAGTTGCTAGTGGCAAATTCATACCTGTTAGCGATTGTATTAGGAATATTGTTATCGATCTGAACGGAAACGAATTCCTTGAGAAGCTATTACCCATTGAGTTGAATGGTTTCAACATCGTTCTAGAATGGATTGGCTTAGCGCCAATGATGCCGGAATACTGTGCAAGAAAAAGATAGTAAGGGTAAACCCGCCTGGAAAAGAGTCGTTTATGGTATACAGAGATAAGCGCAGAGTAAATTCTGGGATCATTTCCTTAATGAAGGCCAAAAAATGTTTATCTAAAGGACGCACCTCATACTTGGCATTCGTGATCGGTGCTAAGAAGGAGAAAAAGGATATGTAAAGTACAGCAGTGGTGTGTGAATATCTGGAAGTTTTCCCAAAAATCTTCCTGGATTTCCCCCTGACAGCCAAGTTGAGTTTAGAATAGACTTGTTACCAGGAACAACACCGATAGCAAAAGCCCCATATCGATTAGCACTGACAGAAATGAAGGAGCTTATGATGCAACTTCAGGAGTTGTTGGACAACGGTTTCATTAGACCTAGTTCATCACCCTGGGGAGCTCTGGTGTTATTCGTAAAGAAGAAAGATGGGAGCATGAGAATATGCGTAGATTACAGATCTAAACAAGGCAACAATAAAGAATAAGTACCCGTTGCCATGGATTGATGACTTGTTCGATCAGTTGCAAGGTTCGAGCTATTTCTAGAAGATCGATCTTAGGTCAGGATATCATTAGCTAAAGGTAAGAGAGCAGGATATTGAGAAATGTGCATTCAGAACAAGATATGGACACTATGAGTTTTTGGTTATGTTGTTTGGACTAACCAATGCTCCAGCTGCATTCATGGATTTGATGAACAGGGTTTGTAAACCATTCCTCGATAAATCCGTGATAGTGTTCATAGATGATATTTTGATTTATTCAAAAAGCAAGCAGGAGCATGAAAAGCATCTGCGTGAAGTGCTAGAAGTTCTGAAAAAGGAGAAGTTGTATGCAAAGTTCTCCAAATGTGATTTTTGGATTCAAGAAGTCCAATTTTTGGGTCATGTGGTTAACCGAGAAGGGATAATGGTTAACCCAGCGAAGATTGAAGCTATAACAAAGTGGGAACAACCAAAGAGTCCTACGGAGATCCGAAGCTTTCTAGGATTAGCTGGATATTACCGAAGGTTTATCCAAGGCTTTTCTTCGATAGCTGCTCCATTGACAGCTTTGACCCACAAAGAGTTACTTATACTTGGAGTGAGAAGCATAAGGAAGCATTCGAGAAGCTAAAGAAGAAATTATGTGAAGCACCAATTCTTTCTCTACCCGATGGAGTTGAATACTTCGTAGTGTATAACGATGCGTCGAGAGTCGGTTGGGATGTATTCTAACTCAAAGAGAAAATGTGATAGCATATGCATCTCGACAATTGAAAGAACATGAAAAGAACTACCCCACTCATGATCTAGAGTTGGCAGCAGTAGTATTCGCCCTAAAGATATGGAGGCATTATCTTTATGGCACAAAGTGCAAACTTTTCACTGATCATAAGAGTGTTCAATATCTCTTTAATCAGAAGGAATTGAAAATGAGGCAACGACGCTCGCTAAAGTTACTCAAGGACTACGACTGTGAGATACTTTACCACCCTGGTAAAGAAAATGTTGTCGCCGATGCTCTCAGTCGGAAGGTAAACCTTGAAAAGAAAAGGCCAAGAGCGTTGAGAATTGCAGTTGTCTCGACAATTATGAAAAGTATAAAGAAAGATCAGGAGGAAGCTTTAGAGAAAATTGACCGAAAGGAAGAACGTTTGGGCAAAACGTTAGTGTTCGATATAAACGGTCAAGGACTGAAGGTATTCTAAGATAGGATTTGGGTACCTAAGACGAGAGGAATAAGAGACCTTCCAATGGAAGAACCTCACAAGACCATGTACTCGATTCATCCCGGCAGCACAAAAATGTATAGGGATCTGAAACCCTACTACTGGTGGCCGACAATGAAGCTCGATGTTGCAAAGTATGTGGACGAGTGTGTAACTTGTGAAAGGGTTAAGGCACAACATCAGAAACCATATGGGAGTTTAGAACCTTTACCTGTACCCATGGGTAAATGGGAAGACATCACCAAGGATTTTGTGACTAAACTGCCCGGAATGAAAAGCGGTCACGACATGATTTGGGTGGTCATTGATCGGTTCACAAAAAGTTCACATTTCATAGCAGCCAATGAGAAGTGGTCTATGGAAAAGCTTGCAAAGGTTTATGTGAAAGAGATACTGAAAGCTCATGGTGTTCCCCTGACGATTGTATCAGATCGTGATAGTTGTTTCACGTCAAGGTTTTGGAGAAGTCTACAAGAGGAATTAGGTACGAAATTATGTTTAAGTACAGAGGAAGTCTAAAAGTTACATTGTTGCATGTGATACATGTTTCAAAAGAATATTACAAATATGATGATTTTAATAAGTTTTGAAAACTGACGCCTTAACGTCCCTTCTCCAAAAGCTGATGTTTTACATGTATTACTGATTCCCTGAGAAATACAAGTAGTTTTGAAAAAGTGTCAACAATTAAGTTGGTGAGTTCATAAGCGTTTTTGGTATAAGAATAGTATCCTTTGTAAATAGCTGAGTTTGTTCCTAGAAAATCCAATATTTTCCATATATGTGTGATAGTTTGAAAAAGTTCCAAGGACTGGAATGCATAAGTATCTTCCGTACTAAAAATGGTATAAGTGGATTTATACATATGTAATGTAATTACTGAATGCATTTACTAGTCTCGTAATTCAATGATATTTCGATACTCCATGTGAGTTTTATAACCATGCTATTGACCAGACTGCCTGTAACAACGCTCTTCAGGCGTTGCAGTGTTATGAGGTTTGTCACCCAGACCTATCGATCTAACTGTAGCTAACAGTTTAGGTGCGGGATTTTCAATCTCGTATAGATCTATACACAAGTATCATGCTCTCCCTACAAGAGATTATGGTTTATAATACAGGACTTGAAATGCGTACTTGAGAGTACGGTGAAGCCGGATGTCTCACAAAACTTAGTATCAAAAGATTTACGGAATGAAAAGACCACATTTCTTGTAGATGAAAGTATTTCCTTTTTATAATGTTTATGTAAAAGTGTCATGAATAACTTGTAAACTATACCCATTACAGTTTTTCGAAAGTGTGTTCCATTTGGTGATAAAAGTCGGTGTAATACCAACTTTGCATGTAAAGTGTAACGTTGGTAGTAATGTTGTTTAACATTGATAGACAAAAGGTAGATAAAGTATTTGAAAACATATGTAACGATGCGTGTTTTAACATAAGTTTTTCTCGTGTATCACTTGTATTCCCTCCCCTAAAACATGAAAAAGACGTGAAAATGTAGGGGTATGAACTCACCTGGAAAGTGCGGTGATTTGAAGAAAACGAGATTTTCTCGGGCAGCACTTCGACCGGGAAGTGGTAAGTTTCTCGGGATTCTCGGAGCTTCGGACCTTCGTCGGGACTTGGATACGTAACCGGGGCGTCGGGATTGTTTCGGGAGGTTCGAGAGGGAGAGAATATGGGAAAAAAGGTGTGAAATGGAAAAAGAAGCGGAAACCCTCGTATCCTATTTATAGGGGTGGAAGCTGCCTCATACGCTGGGCGTACTCCGAAGTTACGCGCGGCGTAACGCATCCGCAGCTCGTACGCTGGGCGTACCCTCGTACGCGGGATGTACGTCAGCGATGACGTCATCAGTCGCCGGTCTTCGGATGGGACGGGGGTAGAGGACATAGGGGCAACGTGGCCGATCTGAGGCCGTGCATTGGGTACGTTGGGCGTACTCCGAAGTACGCGGGGCGTAACCCTTCGGATAAGCTTCGAAGTGTGTGCCCAAATCTTTAAAAATCCTTAACTTTCGCATACGAGCTCCGTTTTTAACGTTCTTTATACCCACACGTAGGTGAGAATATAATCTACAACTTTCATTTAGACTTCGTCGGCAAATCTTGAATTTACTTTTAATTATATATTTTTAACAGGCCGGGACTGGAAAAGTCCGTTAAAAATCCATAACTTCTTCATCCGACGTCCGTTTTTGTCAGACTTTTTACCGTTGCACTACTATTGTCGAGATCTTCGATTCTCATTTAGATTGCGTCGGCTAAAAATCACTCGATCACTGTTTCGAGTTTTTAGTTGTCTACTGCTGTCCCGAAACTTAGAAAAATCATAACTTCTTCATACGAAGTCAGATTTGGACGTTCTTTTTATGTACGCTCATGGTTTTACCGGTTTTGACACGAATCTTTGATTGGTGATAACTTCTTCGTTATAACTCAGATTTGAGTGTTCTTTATATATTTGTAAACCTTGTCATGATATCAATCATTTTATGTAACCCAACTGAGACTTTTGAATATTTTATTTTTGAAGCTATTTCCAATGTATCAAAATAGATTACAATTCTTGGTTTTTAGGTCATTACATTGATTCGAAATATCGGGTTGTCACATCATCCCGTTAGAGGGAATTTCGTCCCGAAATTTTAGTATAAGAAAAGTATTTATGGACTAGGGAAAAGATGCTGTTATTTTTGTTCATCTGATCTTCGCGCTCCCAGGTGTATTCAGGTCTTTGCTTTGCATTCTAGCGAACCTATGCGACTTTGTTTTGTTCTTTTTATTTCCCTATCCATCATTTCTACCGGTTCTTCTACGAAGTGGAGACTCTCGTTGATTTCGATTTCGTCCAGAGGGACAACGAGGGTCTCATCGGATAAGCACTTCTTTAAGTTTGACACATGAAAGGTAGGATGTACGTTATTGAGTTCCTGCGGTAATCGAAGTTTGTATGCTACTGGGCCAATCCTGGTAAGGATCTCGAATGGTCCGATATATCTTGGATTTAGTTTCCCACATTTTCCAAAACGTATTAATCCCTTCCAGGGTGAGACCTTCAATAGTACCCGGTCCCCAACCTGGAATTCCTGGGTTTCCGTCTTTTATCCGCATAACTCTTTTGTCTGTATCTTGAAGCCTTTAGTCGTTCTCGGATTTGGACAATCTTCTCGGTAGTTTCCCTTATGATTTCCGGGCCAGTGAGAGTGTTTTCGGGTACTTCACCTCTACCAAGTTGCGTGTCACCCACTTCAGCCCAACACAGAGGTGATCTGCACTTGCAGCCATAGAGGGCTTCGAATGGAGCAACCTTGATGCTAGTGTGATAGCTATTGTTGTACGAGAACTCAACCAATGGTAAATGGGCATCCCAAGACTTACCAAAGTCGATCACGCAAGCTCTTAGCATATCTTCCAAGGTTTGAATGGTTCTCTCGCTCTGGCCATCGGTTTGTGGGTGGTAGGCGGTACTCATGTCTAGCCTCGTTCCTAGAGATTTTTGTAGCGACTGCCAGATGCTCGAGGTGAATCTACTATCTCGGTCCGATATAATGGATATTGGTACACCATACAGTCGTACAATCTCTATGATGTATGTTCTAGTTAGTTTCTCCAGCTTGTCCGTTTCCTTTATTGGTAGGAAATGTGGATTTGGTCAATCTATCCACAATCACCCCAAATGGTATCATAACCATATGTTGGCTTAGGTAACATGGTTATGAAAATCATTGCATGGATTATGCCTGATTCATCTAATACAGTTCCGTGTATACGAGTCGTATATAGTTAAGATTGAAAAGGCAGTCGAATAAATGATTCATCTCTAAGCCCACATCCAGAAAAGGAAAAGGAGTCAAAGTGGAATCATCAATTCTAAGCCTGTAGAATCTTAATTACGTACTACTCTTATGTATACATTTGATAGTATTAGATCAATCGCATAAATTTTTGGGGTCTTTGTTGGTGAACTTGACATTCTGTGCGAGTAGTATTCCTGGAAACCTTGTTGGCAGTACTTGAGCAAAGTTATAGAAAATTTGGTGCTCCTAACGTGACTACTTCGTTGGAGGTTTTTGTTGGTTTCCTTGATTGTCATTAGGGTTCGAAGTGTCGACTCCGTTTTCGTTTTCTTTTGTGTTGTTAGGGTTGAATTGCGCCATGACAACTGCCACTGCAGCCGTTACAGCGGCTTGGAACGTAGCGGAGTCTATGTGTAGGATCAGGGTTTCGTCGGTTGGTTGATCAGATTATTCATCTACGCGAGGTAGTGGGTAACTATTCTTAATGGTATGCTTGTTCAGTTCTCGATAGTCGAGTATATACGAAACGATCCGTCTTTCTTCTTGACGAACAAGATTGGTGCTCCTTTTGGGGAGAAGCTTGGTCTAATAAATCCCTTACTGAGAGGTTCGTTAAGTTGACCGGAGCGTTCCTGCATCTCTGTTGGAGCTGGACGGTAAGGCGATTTAGCTACAGGGGTAGTTCCTGGAATTAAGTCGATTCGAAACTCGACTTGACGTTGTGGTGAAAATCTTGATCGTTCGTCGGGAAGGTCGTGTACTTCTGGGATAATTTTTGGTGTTCTTCTCTTTAAGTCGAAAAACTATTGGGTAGGTTAGAAGGGCGTGGTACCCCTCGTATGGGTACTTCTGAAGGGTTTTGCGTTATGGGTCTGAAAATTTTCATCTAAGTGTTGTTTAAGGGAAGAGTTCTTTTCATCTAGCACATAGACTTTGGATGGTAAGAACCAAGCCAAACCATGTCGGATGATGATGACGTAACTTCTTAATGATTTTAATATTATGTTGTTATGGAAGAAGAAATGATTACTAGGATGAAGAACTAACCTTGGTATTAATACTACGAACCCTATTATATCATAAATTACAAGTACAAACTAAACGAGGGTTCTGATAATTTGAAATAATGAACTTTCGTGAAGTAATCCCTACTCGGTTTTTCTGTTATCGTCCGCTGTGTGCAAGAAGGTATAATTATAACGTAACATGTAAAATTTTGTAAAATTTCAGGGGTCTAATTATTGAGGTTTAGATACGCACCAGAACTTCCTAGTAGAGTTCCTTGTTGCTTTTTCATGTCCCGTTGTTACACTCCCCCTGTTCCCCGTCATTCCTCTCCGTTGGGCAGTCCCTCTTGAAGTGTCCTATTTCACCACAAAGGTGGCATATTAGACTGGTGCCCACATTGGTGGTTGAAGTGATGAGCTCGACCGGGGTCCTACAGAAACGGGCCGTGTGCCCCTTCCTGTTGCATCTATTGCAATGCAACACTCGGCAGACTCCATAATGATGGTAATTGCACTTACTGCAGAGTGGGAGGTTTCCTAGGTACAGTGTGGTCGGTGTTGGGATAGCAGGGTTGATGGGGATATTAACTGCCCCAACTTGATACTCTTCTGAAGGCCCTTGTGTTGAACTGCTCCCTTTCTCGCTCTCGAACTTTCGTTTCAGGATGTTAGGTTTGAGGTCTCGAGTGTCTTTACAAACAGGCACCCGTTGTTGTACTTGGTTATCACCGTGATTGGGGTTGTCGATAACATTTCCACTAACATTTGTGTTGTTAGCATTTAGGTGAGTCATGACAACTGCTACGACAGCTGTGACCGCAGCTTGAAAAGTAGCCAAATCTATTCGAAGAGTTGGTGCTTTGCCAGCGGTTTGGTTAAGTTTCTTCGGAGGCATGATTCTGTTATACGATAAGAAAATGAGTTTGTGAGCGATTATGGTTGGCTCTAGATGTATTCTGAACATTCATGCGAATGTAAGTTTTTTTGTTTTGTTATACTGTTCTCGATGGTTTGACCTACATCCCTATGATGCAGTCCTGGTAAAGAGTAGGAGTAAGTTTCTAAAATGGTTACAGGACGAGTGTTTATCCAACTAAATCATCTTTGATTGGAGGTATAATGCTTTCCACTTTCGAAAAGATTTGAAAGTGATACATGATGGAGTCTACACAAGGTAGACTTATGAGTTTGAGAATCATTCACTCTTGACTGGAATTCTGTGATCCGATATATTGCTATTAGCCTTAACGGAAAGACGATAAGCTTAAAACCTAACGCGAGAAATGTAATCACTAAATCACTAGGTGGCATTAATAGTCATTACTATGACGAAGGGGTATTCATGCACTTCGTATGGAACACGCGTGGTTTTTGCTTGGTTCTATGATTTAATCCGAGCGGTAATGGTTCATTCTCCCTTGGTATCTACATGGTGTCCTTCTCCTCTGTAGGTACATGGAATTTATGTGCCGTCTTACTTCTGATTCTAACACTGATCCCCATTACTTCATAACGGAGAGTTCGAATCCTGAAAGTTCACGCGAATTTTTCCTCGGTGTCTTTAACAAGGTAACGACATGTTGTGGTTTCTATAGTTTTCTCTTGGTTGCTAGTACAGACGGTGTTAATTTCAGAGGCAGCGTCTATCAACTAAGTTTGCGAAGATGGAGATAATGGTAAGAATTCAAGAGTGAGAATAATGAAAGTGATCCATGAACTCAATCACCATAGTTTAACCATTACATGAGAGTGTGATTTTGGTAGAGTTCTAACAATAGAAGGATGGAAGTATTTGGAAAAAGATTTCCCTAGGAGATTAGACGTTTTCCGATGTCATTGGTAGTAAAGATGTGATAAGTTCGGGAAAAATTGACCTTGGAGTAGGTCTTACATCATACCAGAATTGAGAAAATTTTGACAGTACATAGACCTAACTGACTGAAAGTTCAAGGTCTTAACATAAGCATGAAATTAATACTAGAGTCTATACATAGACCTATTTTATCCCCAAAAGATAGAGTAGAGTAGACTCTACTTGCGGCGAGAACTGCTCGAATGAGTCCTTGATTCTGCCAGACGACGCTCCATGTCCAACATGCGTCTTTCAAACGTTGCCTGATGACCTCGAAGTTCCCTGACTTCAACTTGGGTTGTAGTTAGTTCTCTCTGCAGGGTCATATTCTGGTTCAGAGTTCTTCTGTGACCAGTCTCTAGATGGCGAATGTGAACTGTATTGACTCCCGCATCGGCATCAACCTCCATGACCCGGTTGATGGCTGTCATTCCCTGTTACTCATTACGAGCAACCCTGCGAACCAGAACAGGCAGGATTCTGTCTGCTGAGCCTCCCTCGCTCAGATTGTAGAAGCTTCGGTCTCCGTTGTAGGGTAAGGGTTGACCTTGATCGTGACTCCATATGTTCAAGTTTGCTGCCCACAGGGGTGTAGGGCCTTGAAATCCTGGTCGAGGGTTAGGATTTGGGATAGGAGCCACCAGGGGTAGATTATTGGCTTCTGGCTCGGAGTCAGAATCTTCTGGGGCGGATGACTTCACGTAATATCATAACAGTTGAATATTTGTAAAAAAAGTAAACACAACCATCATAAATATAATCTAAAAGTTACATTGTTGCATGTGATACATGTTTCAAAAGAATATTACAAATATGATGATTTTAATAAGTTTTGAAAACTGACGCCTTAACGTCCCTTCTCCAAAAGCTGATGTTTTACCAGTATTACTGATTCCCTGAGAAATACAAGTAGTTTTGAAAAAGTGTCAACAATTAAGTTGGTGAGTTCATAAGCGTTTTTGGTATAAGAATAGTATCCTTTGTAAATAGATGAGTTTGTTCCTAGAAAATCCAATATTTTCCATATATGTGTGATAGTTTGAAAAAGTTCCAAGGACTGGAATGTACAAGTATCTTCCGTACTAAAAATGGTATAAGTGGATTTATACATATGTAATGTAATTACTGAATGCATTTACTAGTCTCGTAATTCAAAGATATTTCGATACTCCATGTGAGTTTTATAACCATGCTATTGACCAGACTGCCCGTAACAACGTTCTTCAGGCGTTGCAGTGTTATGACGTTTGTTACCCAGACCTGCCGGTCTAACTGTAGCTAACAGTTTAGGTGCGGGATTGTCAATCCCGTATAGATCTATACACAAGTATCACGCTCTCCCTACAAGTGATTATGGTTTAAAATACAAGACTTGAAATGCGTACTTGAGAGTACGGTGAAGCCGGATGTCTCACAAAACTTAGTATCAAAAGATTTACGGAATGAAAAGTCCACATTTCTTGTAGATGAAAGTATTTCCTTTTTATAATGTTTATGTAAAAGTGTCATGAATAACTTGTAAACTATACGCATTACAGTTTTTCGAAAGTGTGTTCCATTTGGTGATAAAACTCGATGTAATACCAACTTTGCATGTAAAGTGTAACGTTGGTAGTATGTTGTTTAACATTGATTGACAAAAGGTAGATAAAGTATTTGAAAACATAAGTTTTTTTCGTGTATCACTTGTATTCCCTCCCCTAAAACATGAAAAAGACGTGAAAATGTAGGGGTATGAACTCACCTGGAAAGTGCGGTGATTTGAAGAAAACGAGATTTTCTCGGACAGCACTTCGACTGGGAAGTGGTAAGTTTCTCGGGATTCTCGGAGATTCGGACCTTCGTCGGGACTTGGATACGTAACCAGGGCGTCAGGATTGTTTCGGGAGGTTCGAGACGGAGAGAATATGGGAGAAAAGGTGTGAAATGGCAAAAGAAGCCGGAACCCTCACATCCTATTTATAGGGGTGGAAGCTGCCTTGTACGCTGGGCGTACTCCGAAGTTACGCGGGGCGTAACGCGTTCGCAGCTCGTACGCGGGGCGTACGTCAGCGATGACGTCATCGGTCGCCGGTCTTCGGATGGGACGGGGGTAGAGGACATAGGGGCGATGTGGCCGATCTGAGGCCGTGCATTGGGTACGCTGGGCGTACTCCGAAGTACGCGGGGCGTAAGCCTTCGGATAAGCTTCGAAGTGTGTGCCCAAATCTTTAAAAATCCGTAACTTTCTCATACGAGCACCGTTTTTGACGTTCTTTATATCCACGCGTAGGTGAGAATATACTCTACAACTTTCATTTAGACTTCGTCGGCCAATATTGATTTATTTTTAATTATATATTTTTAACAGGCCGGGACTGGAAAAGTCCGTTAAAAATCCATAACTTCTTCATCCGACGTCCATTTTTGTCAGACTTTCTACCGTTGCACTACTATTGTCGAGATATCTGATTCTCGTTTAGATTGTGTCGGCTAAAAATCACTCGATCACTGTTTCGAGTTTTTAGCTGTCTACTGCTGTCCCGAAACTTAGAAAAATCATAACTTCTTCATACGAAGTCAGATTTGAACGTTCTTTTTATGTACGCTCATGGTTTGTTATTATCTACGACTTTCGTTTAGATACTTAAGGCTAAAAAGTACTTTATTGAAATTTCACTTTTTACGTTTAACAGTGTTTTACCGGTTTTGACACGAATATTTGATTGGTCATAACTTCTTCGTTATAGCTCAGATTTGAGTGTTCTTTATATTTCTGTAAACCTTGTCATGATATCAATCATTTTATGTAACCCAACTGAGAATTTTGAATATTTTATTTTTGACACTATTTCCAATGTATCAAAATAGATTACAATTCTTGGTTTTTAGGTCATTACATTGATTCGAAATATCGGGTTGTCACAAATTCCAAGGTAACTGGGATGAACATTTACCTCTGGTAGAATTTTCCTACAATAATAGCTTTCACTCGAGCATCAAGATTGCACCTTATCAAGCTTTGTATGGACAAAAGTGTCGAACACCATTATGTTGGCTTGAAGCTGGGGAAAATCAGTTTATGGGACCCGAGATAGTTCATCAAACTGCTAAAAAGCTGAAAGTGATTAGGGAAAGGATGTTAGCAGCTCAGGATCGTCAAAAAGAGCTATGCTGACAAGAAAAGACAACCGATAACATTCGAAGTTGGAGATTCGGTTTTACTTAAAGTCTCGTCGTGGAAGGGACTTATAGGATTTGGTAAAAGGGGAAAGTTGAGTCCAAGGTTTATTGGAGCGTTTAAAGTTCTTCAGAGGATTGGGAACCAAGCTTACAAGCTAGAATTACCAGAAGAACTAGATGGTATTCATAACACTTTCCATGTGTGTTATTCGAGGAAGTTCACGGGAGATGTTCCCGACATAATTCCAATTTCAGAATTAAGGTTGGATGAAAGCAAGAGGTTAATCGAAGAACAAGAAGCAATCGTTGACCGTAAGACTAAGAAGTTGCGACGCAAGATGGTTGATTTAGTGCTTGTGCGATGGAAACATATGAATGGGCCAAATCTCACCTGAGAAACGAAGAGTGACATGATGAGTCGCTATCCGCATTTGTTTGCTGATGTATGATTCCGGAGATGGAATCATCCTAAGGGGGAGAGAATTGTAACGCCCGTGTTTCTAGGCTAGACACTAATGATGATGTAATAGTCTAGGCCAACCTTTGTAACTTGTTTTGAAATAATAAGATGTATTATTGATTATTATGTGTTTTATGCTTAATTATTATAATTTAATGAATTGAGGATAAAAATAAGCGTCGAAAATAAATGTTAGACAAACCTGATATCTATGAAGAAAGTTTTAGTGGTTGAAATAAGGATTCCGGAGATATAAAGAATACCGAAATCCGAGTTATAACGAAGAAGTTATGACCTGTCGAAGTTTCGCGACATAACTGACATGAAGCTGTGTGACGTAAAAAGTGAATTTACGATAAAATGCTTTTTAGCCTTAGCGATCTAAACGAAAGTCGTAGTGTTCGTTAAACCGAGAGTGTGCATAAAAAGAATGCCCAAATCTGACTTTGTATGAGGAAGTTATGATTTTTCTAAGTTTCAGCTTAGCGGTAGACAGCTAAAAACTCGAATTTTAGATCGAGTGATTTTTATCCAACACAACCTCAACGAGAATCGAAGGTCTCGTCAATAGTAGTACAACGGTAAAAAGACAGACAAAAACGGACGTCAGATGAAGAAGTTATGAATTTTTAACGGATTTCCCTATCCAAGTCAGTTAAAAATAATAATATTAAAAACAAGTTCAAAACTAGCCAACGGAGTCTAAACAAAAGTTGTAGAGTATAATCTCGCCTACGCGTGCATATAAAGAACTTTGAAAACGGAGCCCGTATGCAAAAGTTATGAATTTTTGAAAATCGGGGCACAAAAACCGAAAATTTTCGCATGCACAAGGTCAGGGTTCGGCCATGTCGCCCTCGCATGCGTGCCTGCCCGTGTCCGCCTGCTGATTTGTCCGAATGCGCGGCCCAATCAAGATCCAACGCGTATCATCGCGGTGGAGGCATCCGAACCGAGACGCGTGTCTCGCCTCCTGTCCGACGTCTAGCCCTCCCCCTCGCCTGCGAAGCTGCCGCGTGTCCTCTCTTCTTCCCTCGGATCCGAACCTCGCAGGGTATAAAAAGAGGTGCGAACCCTCCCGGTTCCTACACCACTTTTACACCATTTTCATCCTTTTTCACTTCTTTCACCTCCCTAAACTTCCTTACAACCCCCCGAAGCCCCGATATCATATCCAACACCCGAAGAACATCCCTAAGTGTCCAAAGACCCCGAGAAATTTATCTTTTTGGTTTGAAGCTCAACCCTCGCAAGGTCCAGTTTTTCATTAAAGCTCTCGGTTTCATTAGAAACGATCGTTTTAAGAAACGAAGTGTTGCCCGATTATCGTTAAATAAAGTGAGTGTATAGTCACTTTCATCTTACACATAGATATGAAGTATTTTCTATAAATACGTGCTATGTGTAATTATATTGTTTGTTTATTTGAGATGGGTGTTGAACAGATGTTTTATACAAGTTCTAAACTGCATATGTATTTTTATCTAAAAATATGTTGGGTAAAGCATGGGTAGATGAAATAGTTGATGTGTGTTAAAATGATGAGAGGCCTCGATATTGTCGTTGTTTTAGTCATCTAGCGGAGTATAGATGACGACCACGGACCTTTCTAGACAATCCAGTGGAACGCTAGTAGGCTCGCAACCTGTAGGTGTTTGTGAACTTAGTGTTCAATGGTATACTCCATCCCCCACATGGTTACCTTATTTGACATAAATTGCTGAGGAATCCCTAAAGCAATGTTGTCACCCCGATAAAAATCCTTAGACTAGGTCCCTTATGATAGGTGTTTAGGGACGTAAAGTGAGGATAACGGGAATGGGTAATCAGGATTATTGTTGATTGATGAAATTAATAATTTTTTTTGGTTGATGAATTTAATAAAGTTATTATTATTTGTGGGTTGAAAACCCTATATGCTCACCAGGCTCATAAGCCTGACCCACTCAGCTTTTTATATTATTAGTAGTGGACCCGGAGCATAATTTGGATGATGACGAGGGATTTTTGGATTATAGGCCAGTAGTCGTAAGGCTTATAATGTACTGTTTATGCTTTTGGTCTGTATCGGAACATGACATCCCGAGGTTTTGTTATAAAATGAAAATACATTTCTTTAAGAAATGCTTTGATAAATATTTATTATATTTTGTTTTGGGAACAAATTCCGCAACACCTTTTTGAGGATTACTCTGATTTTATTTTAAAAGCATAAACTAAATCGGTCTTTTCTGGCTGAGAAATTTGGAGATGTCACAACATCTTATAGCTATATCATAAATCATTTAGAACATAAAATCAATTTAGGTATCTTTCCTAAAATAAGCTAGTGCTTGTGTCTACTCAGGCATACTTCCTAAATATATTAGACACTCATCTTACAATCACCGCTTAGCATTCTAAGTTTAAGTCTATAAATCCTAAAAATTCCTAGTTCGCTTAAACTAATGCTCTGATACCAACTATGACATCCCAAATTTCACAGCCAAAGAAGACCGATTTGTTTGTGCTTATTTAAAAATCAGAGTATCCTTTTTGAATAATAATATTGCGGAATTTTGTTCACAAAAACATGATAATAATATTATCAAATCATTTATGAGGAAATGTATTTTATTTATATTAAAATTTAAAACATTGGGATGTCATCGTCAATATAGAAACATAAGCATAACGAAATATTACAAACGTTACAGTATTAAACTAGTGGCCTAATACTCATTGAATCTCTCAGCAGAATGTATCTTTAATATCGCTACCTGTGATACAATAAACTGAGTGGGTCAGGTCGGGAAACCTGGTGAGTACATAAGGTTTTCAACCCATAATAATATCATTAATATGTATAATCATCAAACAATTAACCCAATTTCCCATCCCCATTATCTTCTTTATTCTTAAGAATCTACCCTAAGGATCATCTATGCTGACAGTACTAGTTCAGGGATTCCTCCATGATACCTATCAGTAGGTATTCTTCTATATTTAATCATAAGGATTTGTCCTAAGGAATAGGCACAAAGTCCATCGCTGCCAAGGTTTATCTAATAGGCACTAAGTCCATAGTTGTCAATGTTTATCTATTAGGCACTAAGTCCATAGCTGCTAGGGGTTATCTTATTTATTGACAACATTATTTTAGCTGTCAATGTTTATCTATTAGGCACTAATTCCTACACGTTGCGAGCCTGCTAGCATTCAACTAGACTGTCTAGCATAGTCTGTGGTTGTCATCTATACACTGCTAGATAATGTCATCTTTAAAGTCAAGGCCTCTCATCATCTATTTCATCTCTCATCTCTCATCATCTATATCATATTTCATCTCTCATCATCAATATCAACTTTCATTTACCCATCTTTACCAAATATATTTATAGGTATAAAAATACATATACAGTTTAAATCAAGTAAAACATTTATAAAGCGTTCATTTATCATAGATATCAGGAACACAGATAATAGACACATATAGCATGTATATATATTAAATATTTCATATCTATATGTAATATGAAAGTAACTATGCACTCACTTGTTAAAGCGATGACTCGAAACTCGGATAGCGCTTCGCTTCTAGCAATTGAATTTTCCTTCGACGTAACCTAGTATTATTATCACTGAGTCTTAGTCTAATATTTATTGAAACTAATTATTAGTCTAGCTTCATCATTAATTGAAAGTCTAACGATCTATAGATAATAAGGGACAATCATGTAAGATAATATCGGAGGTAGGGTCTGTTTGGTATACAGAGTATACTGTTTGGAAACCCACTTTAAACAGCTCGTTAAATCTAGCCTTGTCATCATCTCCGTAAGTACATCAACCAGTATAACGACTTGGAATCAATGATAAATCTTGTTTATAGGTTCATAATAACGATAATGAATTTAAACATAAGTTACACTTAAAGCGTAATAGGTGTAGCTCAACTTAAAGGGTTTCTAGCGAAAACTTAGAACTCTGTTGTCAGAACTTCGTCGCTGAATCTTTTTTCTAAAAAGATTCTTGTAGCACTTCAATGTTCACCTTACTATACTAAAATTATAGATAGAGAAGTCGAATCACGAGGGACCGAAATGCTCGGGGATAAGAAGAGAAAGACCCTTGAATCAAGAGAATGGTGCAAGAAATATGAGACCCTAGAGCCTCATATTTATAGTAATTGAATTTTCATAAACTACCATTTATAGTTCCTTAAATGACCTTATAGTTATTTAAAGACCAAACGCCCCTTTTATAATACTATTTTAATTATATTTAACGATATTTGTACTATTTTAAATATATATATATATATATATATATATATATATATATATATATATATATATATATATATATATATATATATGATGTATACTTTATTTTAATACGTAAATATGTTATTATAAATTATAAATTGTTCATATGAACTCCGTTTTTAATGGTTTTTATATCCACGCGTAGCTATCGACGAGATCTACAACTTTCTTTTAGACTCTGTCGGCTAATTTTGAATTTATTTTTAAAGTTGTATTTTAACAATCTTAGATTGTTAAAGTCCGTTAAAAATTCATAATTTTGTCATCCGACGTCCGTTTTCGACTGTCTTTTTATCGTTGAACTTCTATTAGCGAGATCTTCAATTCTCGTTTAGATTGTTTCGGCTAAAAATCGACCAATCTAAAATTTGATTTCTGAGTTGTATATCGCTGTGCCGAATATTAAAAAAATCATAACTTTCTCTAACGAAGTCAGATTTAGCCATTCTTTATATGCATGCTCTCGGTTTGACGACTACTAGGACTTTCATTTAGATCACTAAGGCTAAAAAGTATTTTATCAAAAATTTACTTTTTACGTTACGTAGAGCCGTGCGGGTTTAAATCGCAAAACTTCAACGAGTCATAACTTCTTCGTTATAAGTCGAATTTCAGCATTCTTTATATGTACAGAATCCTTGTGACATATACTATAACTTTGGTTAAGATTATTTATCCTAAATAATCTTCTATCAAAAAGTAATTTTTAACGCTTATTATCTCTAAATTGACTTGCCCGAATCTGTGGGCGTTACAATTATCTCTCCCTTAGGATGATTACGTCCTGGAAGCATCAACAAAATAGGGTTTGTATAATGACTCCGCACGTTACCTTTCCATCCTAGGCTTGTATAACAGTTGATTGATTGAAAACCATACATAATCAGAGTTAAGTTCACAAAACCGCGGAAACGAATATCTTTGAAGCGTGTGTACAGTCCCACTAATATCTTCTCATAAATGACCTACAAAATGTTTAATGCACAACTGTAAGCATAAATCTTAGTGAGTTCCCTAGTATACCACATATTCCACCATACATACAATGCATCTACATAAAAATCTTCGACTCTAGCACCGAGCAACCAATCTCCTATACATATACATATACCATACACAACGGTACCATCCCAACTTACATAATGGGCCCCACCCAAAAATACATACGGGACCAACCCAACCATACATAACGGGCCCTGCCCAAGGAGTAAACGGACCAAACCCAGACTCCACTACCAGGAGCTACATCTCAGTCTTCCGTACAATTACCAGGGGCCATATCCTCGTCTTTCATACAATTCATAAAGTCATATGTAGTCATGGATCAGATAGACAGCCGAACAAATGAGGTTCCACCCAAGAGTGAACAATCAAAGAAGAAAATTGCAATAAGGCATTAGGCCAAGAGTTCTCAGGCTATCCAAGTTAAACTACATAGAACCCAAACTATCACTACGACATAATCTTGTAAAATAAACATATATCGTATATTAGCATATTACATACCCTTGGAAACTAATTTAACCTAGTTACCCTGTCATTGACTACTTCTCAATTAAATCCTTCGATGGTTAATGGCCTTCCCCATTTACCCTCATCAAACATAACTCATAACAGTATCATACGATCAACAAGCAAGACCCTACTGGCCTAACATATCATGAAACCAAGTGTGGTACTCTACACATGCGTAACAAGGAGTTAACCTAGTCAATTAGCATACCCGTACTCTAACAGTACCTCTATCTTACCATATAAAGGATATACAATGGGATACGTGTCATGGTGAGAAACTCACCTAAAGCGCACAACTGGAGAAGCACATCAATACTCTCACACCTTGCACTGCTCAATCCTACAAACCAACTAACATCAAAAGAGATAACTCCTTAATCTACAACCCAAAACCTCCAATTTTGACCCAAGGTCAAATTGGTCAAAAGTCAACATTCAACGAAAGTCAACGGCCAACCAAGTCAGCAACCACCATGATGTGGAGACGTCTTGGCCACATTATGGGCATGACAGGACAAAATAGATGACATGAAAAATATTCCCACATCGTGGGCCCTCCTTAGCCATGTCGTGGTTGCTGGTAGAACTCTCCTTTCTTCATTAAGAGCTTAATTCTTACAGGTCTAAGCCCAAAAATTCAGATATAGTCCTTCTCAATGACTTAATGGATAAATTTTTCAACTTTATCCATTAGGACCTTACCCCAAAGAAATATCTACAACCCTAAGTCCAAAATGGCATAAATCATTCACAAAACATGCATGGCTCCAAGGACAAGATCAAGCTATCAACTATCCAACAAGAAAAGGTACAAAAGACAGTCCTTAGTGCTTAGAAGGGTTGGATTCATCTCAATGCCAAGCACACCACCAAAAAGAGAACAAAAGCATAAAAATTGACCATAATCTAGATTTAACAAACTAGAAACAAAGGTTGAAGCTTTATACTCACAGTAGTCCAAAAATAAAGTCACTTTGCAAGATCTACACTTGAGCTCTTCACCAAAGCACTTTGCAAGCAACTTGATCTTCAAGCTCCACACTAAAACATGAGAAATGAACCTTCAAGTGGCCAATAATACCAATAGCACCTCAAGAACGCTCAATGGGGATAGGATTTTGAGATAGGAGGGTGGAGGCTGAAAAGAATGACCTAACCTTAAAGTTAAGGTCCTTCAATATGGGAGAAACCCAAAAAATTTATGGGCTTAGGCTGCAACAGCCACCATGTCATGGCATAGAGGTTTTCCTAAAAAAACCCATCTCTGATCCCATTAAGTCTTTAGTTGGTCCATTATGGAAAATGGGTGTCACAATCAGAGTCCAAGGTAGCTCAGATCATCGGTCTATGAATGTTTCTTGTGAAGACGTGATATAAAGGTTAGTTACTGTAGTGGTGTTGATTATGCTGACATATGCAGAATATGAAATGATTTAGTGAACCATACAAGAATCATGAACACGAAGAACACAAAAGTAAATAAATATGGGTTTAGCTCTCATTAGTTCATAGAAAGAGTACAAATGGGTTTGCAATATTTCTCTCTTTAAACTAATCTCTCATAAATGTTTCTTCTTACATAAAATGAGTGTCACTCACTTCCTTATAAAGGAAAGACAACTCATTACACACATGCAATGAGTAAGCACTCATGACATCAAAGAGTGACTTTGCACCCTAACATCCCCCCCCCCTCTCATAGTTAGGATTGGATGTCCCGGCTTCAATATCCAACGAGCTCTCACGACTAAGACTAACTCCCCCTCGAAATAATACCGGAATTCAAATCCGCAAATGAATATTCGAGAAGCCTGAGAAGCTTCGAATACCCACTCTTCATTCTCCCCCTTTTTATAATAAACAAATGATTATAAAACCCATTAAGGGTGAGAAGCGCCCGAGGAATAATCTTCAAAAAACTCCCCCTTGATGTGTGCCAAAAAACATTCCGCGAAAAACTTTCATGAAAAAACAATCACGAAAAAGTCTTGAAAAATTTCCAATTTTTGTGAAAATTTTCGACTTTTGGGTGAGAGTTGCAAGAATTTCGAAAATCCGGGTAAAAAATACCAATATCAGAATTTTGCAGGGACTCGTTGCGCCAAAAATAGTGTCAGATGCGAAACTTTACCCCAATTGCGAAACTGGGCATAAAGTGACAATTCGCATTAATTGCAAGGGCCTGAAATGTAAATTCTACATTTCTCAGAATTTTCAGTCTAATTTCGAAGTTGGGTAGTTTCTGCCAACATTTAGAAACATCAGGGACTAAATGCAAAACTTCTTCATTCTTCATAATGTTTTTATGTTTTTACTTCAATGTCGAATCAGGACCTTTTCTGCCATTTCGTTAAAAGAGCAAGGATGTAATTCCAAAATATGTCTTTTCTTCTTCACTTCGTTACATAGAAGGCGATTCACTTTTCATCTACAAGACTTCGTCAACGAAGCATATATGATCCTCGGCAACGAAGCATGTTCAGTCATCGATAACGAAGTGTGTAAAGGTCCTCGCCAACAAAGCGCGTTTAGTCATCGACAACGAAGCGCAACTAAGGATTCTTGACAACGAATCCACAACCTTCGTTTTACACATCGATGCTCGACTCCACCCCTTCGAAAACAAACATACACCCATCGATATCAATCCATCAACCATCGACATCGAACCATCAATGTACCTCGATTCCAATACTAAACTCCAAACCTTCGCTAAGAAACTGTATAGAGTGCCTTGACAACAAATCTAAGCAATCGTCACAATAAAAAATCAATCCTTCGGTCATCGACCAAAATCGACATCGCGACTCCGAGCCTTCGATCACTAATCTTCTCATACGATCCCAATATCACTTCCAATTCAAATCCAACATACGATTCGAATCACAGTAAAGAACCCTTCGAATGCTGACATAAACACGCATCAACGACAACCCAATGCCTTCATTCTCAAGAATGTGTTTGACATCAAAATTTAATTCCAAGCTAATTTTCGAAATTGAACCTCAAATCAACCATGATTTCGACATCCATAGCCTCAAAACAACTTGTATTAACAAATTCTTCCACCAACTCACAGAATCACCACTTGAAAATAATGTTTGACTTTTTCTGTGTTTGAAATTTCGAAGTCAAAGATCAAAAAACACCAAATTAATGATTCTAATACCCAATTTCATATCAAAAACATGTTTAACCAACTGTTCATCATCTCTTGTTCTTGATCAATTTCTTCATAATCAAAGCATTAATTGATAACTCCTTGTTCATCATCGGTTTAGCACATACAACCGATTCACAATATTAGATGCAAGAACATATTCTAATTGATTTATAAGATCGATGAGAAAAACATGATACACAAGAACTCGGAAGAATTTATGAGTTACGAATTAGAAAGAACAAATAGCGTATGACAAAGAACGAAGAGAACAAAGTGAGTACGCATCATACTAAATCGATCAGCAAACTAATTTGGGTATTGATCGAATTTTGGGCTTAATGAACAATATTCAAAATTGTTGGGCTTATCTAACTGAATAGTGAATTTCGAAATTATGGAATCAAAGTGAATTAATGATGAACAGTAACAATTTCGAACAAAACAAAAAAAAATTTGATTTCAAATTTAAAAAGAAAGTGTAAGAATATGATTTTGATTTTGGATTGATCTAAACAGAAAAATAATTGGATCAATCAACGGGATAGAAACAGATTTGATCCAATGAGACAAAGCGATCAAAAATGAAAAACACAAAACACGAATCGAAATCATGGACATTTTGGAATCCATTTGAGAATTTGAGATACCTTTTTGATGATCCGAGTTCCATTTGCAACGAAGGAATCAAATTTTGAAGATCTTGGTTCTTTTGTTGGAACAAGAAAATCTCCAATTTGAACATTGTATCACCCACGATGCGTGTTGTACAACTCGTTCTTCGTGTTCTTCAACGATCTACGAACATCTTCATACGAACCAACAACACTTTTGGGTTTAGACTTCAAATTCATTGCAACGCATGGAGATTGTTGTTTTGGAACCCAAATTTGTTTCATGGATTTCGGCTTCACAACAACATTTGACGATTGAAGGTTTTCGATAAGGAATCATTCCTTCAAACGAATCACAAGAACACAAAATATCATTGGTTTGAACTCCAATCGAGCAAAAAACTTTTTCATCTTCTTGAAAATCAACTTGAATCTTCTTATCATGAATTTCAAGAACATCAAGATCATGATGAACTTCTTCAAGAACCTCATTATGATCTTCATGAACATCTGGGTAAAATTGAAGAACATTGAAACCTCTTTTTGGAGCATCAATATGAATTCCATGAATGATTTCATCTTCTTTCTTTTTCCTTCTTCTTTCATGATAAGTTGCAACCAAACGATCAAGCAAACTTTTATTCTTTTCATGACCAATTTCATATCCAATCATCTTTCCAAATTCATATTTTTCACCACAAGAAATGATTGAATAACTTTGATCGATCCATCAACCAAAGAATAGAGAAGTTCTTCAAAATTGTATGAATATGTATATTTTATTTCTTCCAATACATACCACAATTCACAAATTGGTTCTTCCATTTTGAATCAATCAATAAGATCTTGAGTTTTTGTATAGAGAGAAAGTGATTTTGAATGGGTTTTCTAGAGATAGAAAGCAAAAATCACTTGAATTCTAGTGAAGAAAATCGAATTATGAATTGAATCAAGGATGAATTCGATTTCTAGAATCTAAAAACTCTCTATAGCACGAAGATCAAAAATCAACGAAGAATCACCAAATCATAAATGTCATCATGGATCAATCCTTGATCAAATCAAGAACACCCGCTTTGATACCAATTGTAGTGGTGTTGATTATGATAACATATGCAGAACATGAAATGATTTAGTGAATCATACAAGAATCATGAACACGAAAAACACAAGAGTAAATAAAATTGGGTTTAGCTCTCATTAGTTCATAGAAAGAGTACAAATGGGTTTGCAATATTTCTCTCTCTAAACTAATCTCTGGTAAATGTTTATTCTTACATAAAATGAGTGTCACTCACTTCCTTATAAAGGAAAGACAACTCATTACACACATGCAAGGAGTAATCACTCATGACATCCAATAGTGACTTTGCACCCTAACAATTACTCTTATGCTCCTCTTGTTTCCGCTTTCATTTCTGTTCTTTCTAAATATCTAGGGTTTCAGTGGTTGTTTCAAAATCTGCTTAGATCTGACACTCGTCGTGTCAAATCTACGGTTTCGACACTAGTCATTTGTAACAAGTGGTAAAAATAGGTCAAAGTTCGCTGGGTAAACCACCACAAACTCCTTTGTAATAGGACCTATTGTATGTGTTCTACGTTTTTGGGAGGAACTGAAGATATGTTACTCATAATTGCAACGGATTACTCCATATTACTCGAAAAGTTGACAACCGTTAACGAATAGAAAACAGTTCACAAAATAAGTACCGTTTAATGCCCTAAAAAAATTTATGCATTAAGTGTACTTAGGAGTAATTTATGATCAAATTGGATATATTATGTTCTCACGGCTGCAGAGATATAAAGAACGTCAAAATCAGAGATCATACGAGGAAGTTATACCCTTTTTACGATTGTAAAATCAATATTTAACTGATTTTCCCTGTAACAAACATTATATCACTTCGTTAGGATCGCGGCACATTTCGTAAGTTGTTTTCGACTACATTTTTAAAATCAACATTGGGTCTATTGTTGATTTCAATTTTGGTATATTTTTTACCCAAGGTTTGGTGAATTCGTAAAAACTGTCGAAACGGAGTTTTATAAACACCAAACTTTGAACATCGTTTTCACCTAGTTCCGTATATCAGATTTGAATTCCGTTTGCATTTCAGGAATCACCACTTTCGAGACAATTAAAGTGCATGTTCAAAAACTGACTTAGGGTCGGATTAGTGGCACGAAAATCGAAGAAAAGGGGTGATGACATCATGATGATGTCACCACCATGAAAGTACATGTATGAGCATGGAATTCTAGAAAATCTTCAAAAAATATGATTTCATTCATTCAAAGATCAAATATCTTCTCTCTCCAATCGCCACTCTCTCTACATATCGATCTATCTCCCTCGGTGTGTAGTTTCGACGAAGTAGAAGAGGTGCCGACGACCCCTCCTCCGACTGTTGCAGCCTCCCACCATTGATCACAATTCCACCAAACACCCACCATTCACCCCCATGCTCCGCTGCCACCCCTGATCGTCGAAGGCCAAACAGCCGAGAGAATTCCCACTGGAAAACTGGTTTCCTTCCCCCATTCTCCCATCGTTCATAGTCCATGCCACCCCTCTTCGATTCCTACACCAACTAGTTGACCCCAGGTGACCTCATCCCCGTTTTCCAGTTGCAAAACAGCCCAAGGAAGTAAACGCTGCTAGCCACGCGCCACCGTGGCCGGAAGCGGGTCGATCTCCAGCGAGTGTAACTTCAGTGGTCCGTTGAGTCTGAAAAATAGTTTTCCATGCTCCTTACATGAAGTCTAGAAAGCCACGGGTGTCGTTTTTTCCAAAAGTGCCCCGATCAAAAGTCAATAACACGCAAAAACGACCTCATCTCTTCAACAAGAAGTCATATGCTTCGAGGGTGAGTTTCTATGGTCCATATTTTTAAGCTTTTATGCTTTGGGGAGAATACATGTGAAATCGCCTTTTGTTTAAACAAACATTTTTTCATTTCTTTAAACACTCGAGATTTATAGGTTTATTACATATACATAGTTTTTGTTGAAATATAACAAAAAAAAACTAGTTAAATGTATATATTTGTGACAATGGATCCAAACCATCATAAAATCTAGTTATATAAACTCATATGTTAATATATATTGTATAAAAACCATATATATATATATATATATATATATATATATATATATATATATATATATATATAGGGTGAGGTTCAATAGAGAACCATAATAACCAAGAAACCAAGGAACCAATCTTTTTTTTCAACTTTTAGAACTTATTTTTTATCAAAAAAAAAACTAAAAATACAGAAATTAATAACTTTTTATCATTTTTCCAATGATATCAAATTCAATTTTTTTTTTACGTCAAATTCACAATGTGAATCTTTGAAAATTCACAATGTGAATCCGAATTAACACGGTGAATCCGAAAAATATTTTTCACATTCACAATGTTAATATATGAATTTAGATATTTTTAGATTTTTTTTCGATAAAGAATAAGCTCTAGATATTGAAAAAAAGATTTGGTTTCTTGAAAAACTAATAATTATGGTTCTCTATTGAACTTTTCCATATATATATATATATATATATATATATATATATATATATATATATATATATATATATATATATATAGTGAAAGCGGTTATCGGTGGCAGTGTAATATCCTTTTGAATCATATTCTTTTTAAATCATATTTTTTATTAATCAATGAGCGCACAATCAGCAAGAAAAATTAGTTTGCTAATATATATGAGGCAATACAAAATTTAGAAAAATTATATAAAAAATCTTATAAACCATCGTCTCGTTCTTTTTTTAAAATGGAACCATGATTTTCACCACCACAACATGTTTTTACACATTTTTATTGTCATCGAATTTAAATACCATCTTTGATTGTACTTTTTCATATATTAATGTTGTACGACCCTTTCTTAAATTTGTCACTATCTATTATTGTTAAGTGTTTTGAGAGCGATTTTATATAATCCTTTAGCTCATTGGATAAACCATTTGTATTGTTTATTAGTGTGGATTATTTCTAGTTTAAGATAGAGAAACAAAATTTGCAACATTGGTAAGAAATATGTCAAAGCAACATGATGTTTGTAAAAACAATTTATTTACAACATAGAACTTTTAAAAGACAAAACCAAGTACATTAAAAAAATAACATGTTTAAAATTATCAACTTATTAACTAAATAATAAGTTTCTTACAAACTTAAATATAAGGAAAAAGCGTAAATAATAGACCAAAATTAGTCAAAAATATACTTTACTTGGTTACAAACTTGAACTCCCTTTAGTAAATATCTAGGAATAACAAAGATGATTTAAAGATAATAGGATGTTAAAAAAGGATCATGTTTCCAGTAGCTCAATCTTAATATGCCACTAACTAAAAAAGATAAAAACACAAATTATTGAGATTACAACACATAAATTAAAGTAAATGTTATATCTAGTTGGTATTTCCAAAGTACAATGCCTTAATAAGTACAATATTGTAACTGGAAAAAAATGAACGAGAGTAATGACAATTTATGTCACATTTGACAGTAACCAGAAAAACACCATCATGCTCTTGATTTCTAATTTTGAGTCAAAACTTCAAATTATAGCCTTCATTCCTTCTTTCCCCTACATGCTAAAATCACAAAAATTCATACAAGCTTTAATAACCCAATGTCATTTGACAATGATCAAAGAAAGACCATATTACCTTTTTATCTTATTTTTCCAAATGCCATCAAAATCCATAAGAGTACCAAAATATCAATTTACAGTTTTATTGTACCAATCGTTATCAAACCATTCCTTTATTTCTTGTACCAACCATGTGGATGAAAGCGAAAAACCATATATAGTAACATAGTAAGAAAGTGAAAATAACTTTACTTGGGCTCTTAAGTTACCGGCTCTTCAAGCTATCTCAATTTGACCATCTAACTTTTAACATCTATCCTTAAATGTCCAAGAACTATAAAATATATCAGAAAAGAAAGTACACCTTTGAGCCAAAAATGCCTTTTTTGAATCATAATTGAAGGTTTGTTCCTAGTAAATGCCAAGTTGTTAGATCACCGAACGATAAAATGCTTAACCTTGTTGACCTTCATACAAGCTTACACAATTAAGATGCTCATCAAGGTGAAAAATGGTCCTCGGATCCAACAATAGCTTTCACCTGGTATAGATAAATTAATAAGAACCGGAAAATTGTATAAAACTTATGAACCAAAGAAAATTATTTTTTAATTACATAAAATACTAATTACTAGAATCAAATACTAATTCCGATCTCCCGGTTCACCATCTATGATTTGTTTAACTTCTTCATAAAGAAGACCCCCTGCAAAAGAAAAAAAAACGGAAAAATAATCACTTTCATTTTCAACATGTACTGATCTAAGCAAAACTAATGTCTTACTTGCCCATCTTGCATGCCTTTCTCAATATCAACAGTAATGAAGTTTCCTTGCCTTTCATACTTACATTTGGGCATTATTCACACACCTGAAAAGTTTAACATGCATGGTTAATGGAATGAGAATATACATCAATATATTATGATACTGTCCGAAAAAGAACATAAAAACTGCCTTAATGTTTCCACAATAACTCAACATACATTTAAGGGAGACTGAGATTGTGTACCTGCTTCTCAGCTATTATAGCAATTCTGGACCAATTTTATTGTGATGAATCTCATTCTTATAGTTACATTTTCTTTAGTATGAGGTTGGTTATGATCAAATTAAACAAATTTACAAATAAAATTGTCATAATTTAATAAATATATCTTCATTTTCATGTAATAAATCCCCTTTGATGTTAAAACAAAGGCCTTGGGTAACTTCACAATGATTATTTTCATCACAAACTATGCTATCTGTGTGTGTACAACATATACAAAGAAACAAATTTCAGAAAGTTATTCAGTAACAACATATACCTTAGAATTCCATTTACAATTTTTTCACATTAGATTATAACAATTAAAAAAATCTACCCTTTTGGAATTCTAATTGAAAATCACTTTTTGTTTTATGGGTTTTCTAAAATAAGAATGATTTTTCAACGTATTATAATACCCTAATAAATTTGGAAGTGAAATGTAAGAACCGGTAGAGTTGATGACATTTCATCAATTATTAATAACTTTAGGTACCTGAGTTTAAACCCTTTTTCTTCATTCCATATACAGATCGCCAATGGTGCCCACATATTCATCGAAATTCAAGGTTTAAGCATTATTTGTGAGTGGTGGTTGTGTCTACGAGAGAAGAGGAAGATGAGGAGAGGCATCAGTTCTATTAAAGGTAGGTTGTCTGTGTCACAATGTCTATCTGAAAAAAAACAAAAGCATCATATAGATATTAAGAAAATAAAGCATCAGAGAAATGAAACAAACTTCTGGCTAAACTGAATGAATCTTTATCTTAACTGATGCTTACTCTAGGCCTCATGGCTACAATGTCATTTATATGACCCATGCAATCTAATATCGAGACTAATGAATCGAGAGGATAAAGATGAATAGCGTTTGAGATAGAGAGAAAGAATGTAGTGGTGGTGATGATGGAAGCAGGTGGTTAACGGTGGTGGGTAGTGGAAGTTGAAGGTTTTGATGTAGAGAGGGAGGTAGATAGAGGTACGGTGGTGCATTGCAATTTATATAGGATAAAGGAAACATGAGATAGTCTAATTTCAGCTTAAAATGGAGAAGAGCCGAGATATTGGGCGTGCCAGGCAAATGAACAATAAAAATGGAGATATAGAGGGTACGGGTCAAGATTTGAAAAGCATATATTAACGGATAATATTTTTATTTTATAGGTTTTTTAGATAGATTATTAAACATTATCACTTTTCTAATTTTGAAAGTGATAAATTAAATTTTTGTTAACAAATATGGGAACAGATAGGAGTCAAATGGTTCAAAAGTCAACTAAAGTTAACGATATTTGTGGATTACCGGTTCAATTTTGACGAATTCAAATTAAAATAGATAGATTATTATGTAGATCATATATGGGATAAGGCTTCAATTTCGTGTTTGAATTTTTAATTTGTAGATCTCATTTTCTCATCTTGACTTATTGATTTTTGTTGACAGATAAGATTCTGAAATGCATAAATTCATTGTAAATATTGCACTAAAGGCTTGTACGACTTAATTTTCAGCGTTTGACCAAATATGTTTTATAAGGTATAATAGATAATAGATTATATATATATATATATATATATATATATATATATATATATATATATATATATATATATATATATATATCATGAGATTTAACCCCAACCACATATTTCACATCTGCCGTTCTAACCTTCCGGTGTACCGGTGCGGCAGGCCTCATATAATCATAAATGATTATGTAGCGCCGCCCGTTCTTTTCTCCTCAGCTACCATCCCCACCACCACAACCGCCACCGCCAACACCACTACCACCACTTCTGACACCAACCGACCCCATCATTGCCACCTCCGTCACTTATACCACTGTCACCTCTGCCATCACCACCTCTTCTACCACCAACTGTCATAATCATATATGATTACTCAATCTGCAAACATGCATATATGTATAATCATTTATGATTAGGCATATACGTATAAACATGTATAATCATATAAGATTATACCTTCTTCTATATAATCATTTATGATTACGCATACCCCGTTGTTGTCGGTACGCTGCAACGTTAGAGCGGCAAATGAGAAATATATGTCAGAGGTTGAATCTAAAGATCTTTATTTGTTTTAATCTCAAGTGAATCATCCTCTCTCTCTCTCTCTCTCTATATATATATATATATATATATATATATATATATATATATATATATATATATATATATATATATATATATATATATCTATATATATATATATATATATATATATATATATATATATATAGGAAATTGAGTCATCTAACCCATATAAATGACTTCTTTAACAAAAATAACCCACATTGTTTTTTGTAAAGTAACCACATTTTCCAGAACACATTGTTCCGGAGAGGTCTCCGGAATTCCAGAGTACGATTCCGGATCATGGTTCCGGAACACTTGGTTTTTTTGTAACTTGTAGATTACTCAATTTCCCTTTTATATAATGTATACTCATTTCGGACAGGCCTCCAGAACACTGGAGTATGATTATGAAAGTTTTTTTTTTAATTGTTATTTGTGTAAATGTGTTTTCTTTTGTTTTTTTTTTTTTTTTTTGAAGAAGTTTTGTTTATATATTAAATTAAATGCAATTGATAATCTTAAAATCAACAAAAACTAAATAAATTTATAAAATAACGAGATTTGTTTGAAGTAATATTACAATGTTCAAATCATTTTATTCCTTGTACTCCAAAATATTTCCGTCAGTCGTTTGCGATATGACATAGCCCATGTACGGCTTGGACCGTCTATAGAATACGACTTCCAGGTGATCAACGCTTCTAGGAACCAACACAAAATCACCCCATAATCTTCTCTGTTGTTAATCTGTTGTGATAGTTGTGGCGCCTTTTCGAGGGTCATGTTGAAACTCTCAAGTGAGATTGAATCACTTGGTTCAATACCACAATAGTTGATACCCACTAACAGTCTTTGGATGCGGGCTCACATATCGATAAACCAATCCTCGGTTACTGAAAAGTAGCCTCTTTTCCAATGACTATCGTATATTGTCATTCAGAAAGTCTTCAAATTCAAAGCACCCAAAAAACTAGTGAGAAATTGGTATATTGATTGGGATGTAAAGCTACAAAAAAAAGTTAGAAATAATTAAACATCAAATAACATTTTGTTACATACATACTTAGGTAATGTAATCAAAACACAATTATACCATATCACAGTCTGCCTAAGCTGGGTAAAAAGATTCGTCAGGCATGTCACACCAGTCAAATGCATTATTGTTGAAAGTTGTCGGTACAACCGTCTACCGAGCGTCATCATGTCTACACTCCACTAGCAGTGAGATCCACAACATGATGTGATGCTAATTAAAAATAATTACAGTTAAGTAAGTGTTGTTAGTAGAAGCGTAGTACGTAAATGAGAAGGCTAAGAATGTAACTTACATCACTTTCCAACCACCCTGCGCAACTATCCACATATAAGCGCATCCAAAATTCAATCGTCGGAATACCAGTCAAAAAGCGGTGACTGAACAACACCGAACCATCTCCTTGTTTATAAAGAGTGTGTATGGAATGTTCTAAGAGATTGTCCAATGACGTTGGATGTTGTCGTACAACATCTTTCATTTTTATTTGTATCCATGGGGACTTATACCATATGGACATTACTTTTTGGCGCATAGAACGCCGAAGTGATTACGGGGGGAATTAGTATTCATCGCGTGGAATATCTTTTACATATGACAAATGAATAATTGGAGACGGCTGCTCAGGGCCGTCAAGCATCACATTTTCGGGTGTGCCTGACCCATAATTGTGGTCCCATAAGTCATTGTCATTGTACTCCGTCTTACCAAAATCGTCTTCGGGAGTCTTATTGATAAGTTTTAGAACCATGGCTAAAGTAGTGTCATGCTCTACTAAACGTTGATCATGTGACCTCAACTGCTCGCGACATTCACTGAGCTTATTTTTCAATTGACGAACCTTGTTTTGCAAGTCACTAATAGTTCGGTCTTTGTCAGTTGATGGGTCAGTGGTCGGCGGTGGTGGTGGTGGCAGGTGAGATGGATCATCTATCTGTGCCTTCTTTTGTTGAGGCTCATGGGTAGGCGAGTTTTTGGGTGATGGTGTTAGGGAAGGTTCCCGGTGAACTTCAGTGTCGGGAAAATCAGGGCCATCAATCCACGCCGAGCTAACTATCCACCATTCAACATGCATCTCTTCTTCTGTCGGCTCTAACTTTTGTATGAGTTTATTATCCTGCTAACAAAATTATAATATTATAAATAAACATAATTATAAAATAAATAAATATTTAAGTAATAAATTAACCATATGTCGTTGATTTGTAAAAACTGGTTGCATTCTGGCTTTTTTAAAGCCCTCAGTTTTGACCATGCAACTGCTCGAGGGATCACATTTTGTTGTCGGGTACTAAACAAACTGCTCACCCGAAAAGTCTCAAGAATCCATATCTGAATGTTAGCAAACAAATAAATAAAAAATTGTTAGAATGTTAGCAAACAAAAATAGATGATAAAATTTTCATCATATACTTATCTTAAAAGCGTATAAAAACACCTTTATGGTGTAGGTTATTTTTTAAGGTTGCTTCTCTTTCGGTCCGACTGGATGTATATGTTTGTTAACCTTATTGAATAAATTTTCTAGCTGTGAGTATAATTGATCCCAAATTATCATCCCTCATCGATATCTGCCACATAAAAAATTAATTAACAATTGAAATTATAAAAAATATTAGTAATGATAAGTAAATATAATTAGTAATTATAAAACAGACAACATTATACATGTTCAGTTTATCAAGGTTGGATAGCAAATTGAAAAAATCTAATGTAACACGATGTTTCGCCAACCGCCCATTGAAACCCTTCTCTATCAGGTATAGAAGACATACACAGACTGCATCTTTGTCTAATAACTTATTAAGTGAATGTTTAAAGACACTAATAACATCGTATAATTTTACCCCCAATCTCATCAACCATTTCCTCTACTTGGCTTTAGGGGTCAGTGACAACTTCTTGGCCAAAGACGTAATGTAGAAGCAAAGGATCCCCATCTACATTAGAAATGTCTAACCACCTCCCAAAACATGTATTCCGGAACATAATCTCGCATTCGGGTCTGTCTCTGAATGCCACAAGAATTTCCCAGCCGATTTTGGGTTACACGAAAGTATAATGGAGGCATGAAAAACCATGTCGAGTTGCACAAATAAAAAAGGTGTTATCGCTTCATTCCAAAACAGAAATGACCTATATTCTGGAGCAGTTATGGACCTGTTCCTTATGCTTCGAATGAGTTCATCGTGCTCCGGAACAGTTCCTCGCATTCCGGAGGGTTTCGGAATGAACTTTTAAGACCAGAAACACTAAATTTCGATGTAAATCAACAATATCTAAACATCTAAACTACTTTTCAGTTGGTCCTACAAAACTGACATCTTTAATTTAAACTTCAAATTGTTTTCAGTCATTTCGGATGTGTTCTATGAATTCCAGAACAGTAACAATAGAAGAATATGCACCTTAAACAACAAGAAAACAATGTAAAGAGAAAACGAAGAACGTACCGGTACAATAATTGGTTCTTAGTGCTCTTCATCCATATCGGCTTTGCGTGCCAGAAATCGGACATGCGTGTCGGAGCTCAACATGACGATCGGAATCGAAAGTCGAAAGATCCAGAATCGCATGTCGGAATGGGAATTGGAAGTCATAGCAAGATCCGGAATAAAGGCGAAGGTCCGGATTTTTAAAATTATATTCTGGAATATGAAATTCAAATTTCTAATCCGGAACTTGAACGGGTAGTCCGTAATGGCAATTCCGGACCCACAGTAATGGGTCGTCCCACCCGAAAAGTTGTCCGAAATATGTTCTTGAATGCCCCATTCCAGAATAATTGGTCAATTAATATATATATATATATATATATATATATATATATATATATATATATATATATATATATATATATATATATATATATATATAAAACACCTAAAAAAAGGTTAGATTACTCAATTTCCATATATATATATATATATATATATATATATATATATATATATATATATATAGATATTGCCTATCTATTAGAGACTAAGGTAGTGTTTGTTTTTTGTCTGCAGATCTGCGTGGTCTCTTCTGTCTGCGCCGCGCAGACCACGCGCAGACATTAGCCTTCGCAGACTGTTTGTTTTTTTGAAGACTGCAGACCTAAAAATGTCTGCGCGCCCTCTTCTTGGCACAGATGTGGACCAGAGTCTTCTAACATCTTCTAGCCTAAAAAAACATATATATCTTTAATTTTTTAAGTTTTTTTTTATTTATATTTTTTCCAACTTTATTAATGATAAACAATTTGAAAAAAAAAATTACAAAACTTAAAAAAAAAAATTCGACGATACAAACATTATATTTTTGAAAAATTTATAAATAAAGATTTATTACAATAATAGTCGTTGAAGTTGTTTATATAAATATGAAAAAAAATCATAATATATTCTTATATTTTTTTGCCAAATTTTGTAAAACATTATTTAATACAGTATCGTCAATTTCTCGAGAAAATATTTATGGTACGTTTTTAATGGATTTAATTGAAAAAATCGAAGTTTATTTCTATCCATTTATGTATCAAATTCTTGATCACTAATTATAATGTTTAGTTATAACTTTGCAACCAAAGTTGTTGGTTTTTATCAAATATATACGTTAATTCATACCATTTTTATTTTTATTTTTTATACAATAATACATAAAAGTTGATCTAAATTCGTTAATTATTTATAACAAAGTCATAAAAATATTAAAAAAAATCACTTTGAAGTTTAAAAAAATCAGTTTATTTAGATTTCAGTTTATTTTAGTAGCCCGCAGATGTTAAAAAAACAAATAGTCTTCTTTTTCAGACTGCAGACATTTGGTCCATCTCTTCTACTGCAGAGGTCTACAGATGTGGTCTGCAGACTGCATACATTTTGCCTCAGAAAAAACAAACAACACCTAAAATTTGTTCTTTGATGAGTATTTATACAAATAGTATATTCATTTCTACTAGTTTCCACTAGTGACCAAAGTTCATCAACCTATAATATAGGGCATTTACAACTCCTTAGTTAGTATCAAATGCTACAATTCAGTCATTGATAAGTGTTGCTTCAAATCTAAAATGAGGAATATCGATTAAAGACTGAAATTACACTCTCAAATAGTAATCAATAATCATTCATCGGTATATAATATATGTATACATAACTGATTAATCAATTTTAAATACTAAAATTTAGTCCCTTGTGGTGGTTTATTAGTCTCTAATATATGGTATCTAGGACTAATTAATATATATGTGATACTAAATGTTAGTCCCCAAAAATTATACCTCCAAATCTAAGATGATGTATGTCAATCAAAGACTGAAAACCAATTCATACTAAGTGCCCTTACAAATAATTTATGTGATTGGTTCATCAAACTATATTATACGTGTTGGGTATTTTATGTTGCGTCATGGGCTTAGTTTTGTATATCCGGATTGGGCCTGTCCATCCGTGATTATTAATTAGGGTTAAGCTATAAATAGTGCATGCATGTATGGCTTAGAGACGGTCGTGATTATTATTATTATTGCTTTGTAACCCTAAACACCTCTACAGTCGAAGTTCTTAATCGAGCTCTTCTGAGGTGTTAAAGCTTAATCATTCGACATCATTTAAACCATTCTTGTCTTCTTCATTACGTCATTTATTGTTTTTCTGCTTAGAATCTATCGATCCTACTAGAACTTTGTTCTAACAATTGGTATCAGAGCAGGAGACTGTGTGATCAATACACATTCCTTCTGTGTGAAGAATTATTTAGGTTTTCCGCTTTTATCGAATATAAAGAAGCCGTCTTCTTCCTGTCGACGGTAACTCGTGTGTTTGATAAAACCCTAATCTCAAGTTTACATGTCTGATACTAACAGTTCTAAGGAAAGGCTCACCATGTCTCACGAGGATTCTCAAACTAATCTCATCAACATCTCCAACAACATTGGATCAACTACAAGGGTTCCCATTCTTTACACTCAAAACTATGAAGTGTGGGCGCATCACTTTGAATATTACATAGTTGGATCTGAAGATAATGGTTATCTTATCTGGGAAGCTATCACGCTTGGGCCGTTTGTTCACTCTGGAACGAACAGGACAGTGAAGACTCAAAAAGAATATAATCAGCTTGTGGCGGACGTAGATAAGATGCAACATGATGAAAAGGACAAGGTGCTATGTAATGTGAAAGCCATGAGAATGATCAGATTCGCACTGCAATCTGACACTTTTCGGTTAGTTGGTTCATGCACGATGGCTAAAGAAATCTGGGATAGGTTGAAAGAACTCTACTCAACCGATGAGGATCTAGAACACTCAATTCAAACCTTGTTGCTCTCAGAATTTGGAGTTTTCGAACAGAAACCAGAAGAGAAACTGATACAAACCTTCGATCGCTTCAATCATCTCCTTAGCAAGATGATCAAGCATGGTATTGAAAGAAAATTGATCGAGCAAAAAGTAACCTTCATGAATGGTTTAAGACCAGAATGGATGGCAGTGGTTTCAATAGTGAAAGCTCAAGAACAATTTAAATCATACTCGCTAGCGAAACTGGTGGGTATACTTAAATCCCATGAAAGTGTGGTAACCAAGGAGGCGAAGATAGTTTCGGGTGTGGGATCGCTGGCCCTTGTCTCAAAAGGAAAAAGTGTTGCAGGAGAAGAGGAGGATTCAGATATGTCTGAGTGTGACCTTACAGGCAAAGAATGTGCAATGATGGTCACCAACCCAAAGAAGTTTGCACGAAAGAAGTTCCCTGTCAATAAGAACAGAAACTGGCAAGGAAGTTACAGTTCTGAGAAGGTGAAAGAAGAAACGAAGAATACTTCTCAAAAGGATGACGACAAGAAGGAAAGTAAGCTTGCAGGGGACTCTGGATTCGACTGCAATTATTGTCATGGCAAGAACCACTTTGCCAAAGATTGCATGCTGAGGAAGATGGCTGAGAAAAGGGACGGTGAAGATGATGAGGCGTATTACATGCGAAAGTTGGAAGAAATCAAGAAAAAGAAGGCTACTAACAGTTCAATGAATGCCTTGATTGTGCAGGAAAATGTGGATGAAGATGAGTTCGGTGGCATTGAAGTCCGGTCAACCGATTCTGAGGATGAAAAAGTGAGAAAACCCACACATGGAAGAGCGTATGTGGCGAGAGAGACTGGTTCGGCTGGAAAATGTTTGATGGTTACAGCTGGAAGACCAACCGAAGGTGAGCTTAAGGAGCCGAACCTGACTGAGGACAAGTGCTTTGCAGCCAAGCCCGTGAGTGAGAAGATCAACGACTGTGATCGGCTGATCAAAAAGGTACAATCCATCCTTGAATCACTTAAAGTTCCGGTAATGAATTATGAAGAAGAATTAAATGAACTAAAATTTAAATTTTCTAACTTAAGTGGTAGTCTCATGCAAACTCGCTTAGCGAACTCTAACCTAACTGACCAACTCAGCAGGGTGTCTTCGAAGAGTGAGGAGAGAAGAATGTGGATTGAGCTGAAGGAGACGGAGTTAAATAGGGCTAGGGATGAGATTATTTATTTGCAACGAGACAATTTAAAGTTTTTGAAACAACGGAATGTTTTTTGCTTAATTGCTAAACGCTTATATACGAATATTACTCAGTTGCATTTAAATTGTGAAATAGGGAAAAAGATACACAAGATGATCTTACCCTTCCTTGAATTTAAGGAGGATGAGGTCATCGCTGAATGTGAATCCATAATGTCCTTAGAAGAGACCTCCATCACTTATAAAATCGGACTAGACAAGATAGAGACCTTTATTGACTCTAAGGAACATAAGTGTTTGCTCAAAAATCTTTTAGATGAAAATGATAGGTTGAAAATTAAGTCCGAGACCATTCAATCATTTGACTCGTCTAACGCTAAATTAATTTCAGAACATAAAATGAATATAGAAAACACGTCTGAATTTGATGAGGAAAGTGAGATGAGCGAAATCTCGGTAGAAGATGTGGTTGATTGCTCTGAATTTATGAAGAGCGAAACCGATAATGAAAAACCCCTCATATCTGAAAACTCGGTTGAATACGCTCGCCTGTCAAAGGACAAGCCACAGAAACTCAAAGAGAAAGCAATGGTTTATCAGAAAGTTTAAACTGTGCCAAATCAGGTATATGCTGTTACGGGGGTCACTGAAAAACAAACAGCAGAATTGAAAATCTTGGTCGACACAGACAATGCTGAAGGGTGCGACGATTATTTCTGGTCAGCCCCTATTGATAATGCAGACGAAACCATCGGCTTATCGGAGCGAACCTCGTGGAGGGTAAAAGGTAGATACGTTGCTGAACCCATCAACAAACCCTCAAGTTTTGATAAACCAAGCACGAGTGGAACAAAAGAGATACCAGAAGAACCAAAGAAAGCATCCAATGTATCTTCCAAGACAACCGAAACTCAAAAAGAGAAGCCAAAATCAAGCTTCAATATTCATAAATCTCAAAGAAATCAGAGATACATGAAGAATCTGAATGAGCGAAAACAATATTGGCAGTCTCAGAACCCTAATTACATTCCTTCCAAGAAAGAGTCAAACGTCAAGAAAAATGACGAGCTAAACCGAAAGGAAAGTTTTAGTCCAAACTCCTATTATTGCAAAGCTCAAAACCGAACATCTAGTTTCAGTTCCAACACCAGAGCACATAACCAAACATCCAGTTTCGGTTCCAATTCCAAAGCTCAGAACCGAGCATCCAGTTTCGGTCACGACGTCAAAGCTAACAACCGAAAGTCTAGTTTCGGTTCTTCATGCAACCAACAAAAGCCAAATTCAGTGAAGGACATCAAAGGAAAGGGAAAGCTTGATTCGAATACTGATATCAACAATAAGAAAAAGTCAGCTAACCCTAGGATTCAAAAGAATATTCCAAAACCATCTAACAACACACCATCTGATACACCACAATTTAAACAAGATAAAAACAAAATCAAGGTGTATACCATCAAAAGAAAAGACAAAACCACTTTAATCAAAAGAACTTATTTGGTTGATATTTCTGCTGCTATTCCTTTTTTTGTAAAAGACTCACCAGGGCCCAAGAGACTTTGGGTTCCTAAATCTGCTTGAATTTGCAGGTTATAAGTGACGAGCAGTTCGATGACGAATGGTACATAGACAGTGGCTGCTCGCGTCACATGACAGGAAGGAAGGAAGAGCTGAGGGAGTTTCGGTCCCTTAAGGATGGTGGATGTGTGAAGTATGGAAATAACTCTTATGGAACAATCAAAGGATATGGAATGATAACCAACGGAGACTTCTCGATTCGAAAAGTAGCTTATGTGGAAGGGTTGCAGCACAACCTCATCAGTGTATCTCAATTGGTTGTGGGAACAGGTTTGAAGGTTTCATTCGATGATGAGGGATCAGAAATTATTGAGAAGCAATCCAAAAGAGTTCTATTGAAGTCTGAACGCATGGGAGAGATGTATCCTTTAAATCTCAACCCAATTCGAGGAAAACCAACAATATGCCTGCTGTCAAAGGCGAACACTGATGAAAGCTGGTTATGGCATCGACGCCTATCGCACCTGAACTTCAAAGACATTAATAAGTTGGTGTTGGGTGATCATGTTTGAGGCCTTCCTCTTCTCAAGTTTGATAAGGAACACCTATGTGCAGCGTGCGAGATGGGCAAACAAAGCAGAAAGAGCCATCCTACACGTATCAATACAAAGATTGTTGAAGCTCTTGAACTTCTGCATATTGACTTATGTGGACCTTCGGCTATCGAAAGCTTCGGTGGTAGTAAGTTCATTCTTGTCATAGTATATGATTTTTCACGCTTCACCTGGGTTTTCTTTCTTAAACAGAAATCAGACGCAACTCCCAAGTTGAAGACGTTTATCAAGCAAGTGGAAGTGCAGCTGCGAAAGCTAGTGAGGAATATTAGAAGCGACAATGGGCTTGAATTCAAGAATAAAGATTTCGAGGATTTTCTGGCTGAAAAGGGGATATCTCACAACTTCTCGGCTCCCTATTGTCACACCCCGAAACCCAAGGCGGAAACGTTCCGGGGCGGAGTGACGTCATGCGTAGTATCACAGCAGTTGTATCATAGTAAGCATAGTAAACACAACCATTACATTATAATAAGAATATTTACATTGTTCAAAACATGGTTTATACATATCAATATATATAACAAAAGCAAAAGATGTGACTTCAGGATGTTCCATCTTCTCCAAAAGTTGGCAAAAGTACCTGCCTATTCATGTCCTGAGAATACAAGCAGTTTTAAAACATATCAGCATAAAGCTGGTGAGTTCATAAGCAGTTACATCTGGTGAAAGAAATGTTTCCTTGATTCTTTGAAAAGTTGTTTCCCAAGAAAATCCCATACTTTCTTATGAAAGAGGTTTGATTTCCCATTAGTTATATGATAAACCACTTGTTTATGAAAGATTGAGTTATCCCAGGAAAATCCCATATTTTCTTATGAAAGAGGTTTGATTTCCCATTAGTTATATGATAAACCACCTGTTTATGAAAGATTGAGTTATCCCAAGAAAATCCCATATTTTCTTATGAAAGATGTTCGATTGTCGATTCTGAATGAGATGTACAAGTATCAACCATACTTGTATCGATAGATGTAGTTTCCTTGAAAACCTTGGATGATCGCTAAGAGACGTATTAGCCTTATTACATAAATAAAACTAATAAAGTAGGTAGTGAACTAGATCCTAAGGGTATTATCAATACCCTCTAGTAATCAAATCGGTTATTACTTTGAGGTTAGTTCACTTGATTCATTATTACTAAAGTAAATCTCTGTTATCTAGGTTGCGAGTTTCATAACCATACATTAAACTAGATATGGCACGCATGGTGGCCAGTATCATTTTATGACTTTGTCACCCGTAGACCTGACGGTCCCACTGTAGCTAGCAGTGAGGTGCGGGATAGTCAGTCCCGTATAGATCTATACACAATAGTCACGCTCTCCCTCCAAGAGATTCTGGTTACAAGGGTAGTCCTACACTCACGAATCCGGTGGAGTGTTACCAAGGACGTGTCTCCAATCCTTAGACTAACAAATTTACAAGTAATAATACAGAAAACCCTGTTTATGGTTGGTATGAGTCCTTTGTAAAACATCACAATTTATGACAAGATTCATAAGTTCCGTGCTTTAGTTTTGAAAACTGTTTCTACGAGTTGATTTCTAAATTGAATGGTAAAACGGTTTTCTGTGTTTGAAAGCATATTGAACATGTAATTATTTTAAACAAAATAATTTATTTGAGCACAAGTTTCCTTGTACTTTTGCTTGTATTCCCCCCCTGAAAACACGAAAAACTTGGAAAAGTATAGGGGTATGAACTCACTGTTTATCGTAGGATCTGAAAACACAATTGGTTACGAGTGTTGAGAGTCAACCGATGTTTTGTACGCAAGTGGATCCTATTAACATGTGATAACACGTATGTGAATATACTTAGGGCATATAACCACTAATAGACACATGGACACACCTTAGGGACATGAAAACACTTAGAATTGATTGTTACAAACACCTATTGAAGTCCCTAAATGAGTGTAGGGTCTTAGATTTGAGTGTAAGGCCACCAAACTCCACTTTTATGCGTGTGCGGCCAGGGTGTGCGGCCAGACCGTGTGTGCGGTTGCACACAGGAGTGTGCGGCCGTACAGAGAGTGTGTGCGTCCGTACACAGGAGTGTGCGGCCGGACACTCCTCTTTTGTGTCCGAAATGTCGATTTTGAGGTGTTTTCGAGGTGTTCTTGTGCTAATACCAAGTCCTATTAGTAAATGAAGGCCAAAACTCTTCACTTTGGAGAGTTTAGTATGTGTGCGGCCACCTTATGAAGGTGTGCGGCCGTACACCTTCAAAGGATGAAGAACACGAAGAACACTATGAGTTTTAGGCTTAGATTTAGGTGTCTTACCAAGATAACAAGCTGAATGATGAAGTGGATCACGTTTTTTTAGGCCCTTAGAGTGTTCTTGGATGATGTTTCTAGAGAGAGAAAGTAGAGAGAGAGAGAGTAGGGTGCAACCAAAAGAGGAAAAGAGTGAATGAAGGGGGTCTCCTCCAATATATAGGGTCGGGTGTGAGGCTGGAGGGTGTGTGCGGTTGAATGTGCGGTTGGGTGTGCGGCTGGCTGGCCGCACACACCTTCTTTGGTGTGTTTGGCCTGATTTTGTGATGCTACACACTTTCTAACCCTTCCTAAGACTCATATCCATGTCATACTAAGCCTAAAACACTCATATAGACCCATAATTTCGTTATAAGATAGTAAAATGAAGGCTAACTTTGATATAAATGAAAAATGTACAAGTTAGAAATTTCAGGTTGTCACATCATCCCCCCGGTAGAGGGAATTTCGTCCCGAAATTTGAACATAGAATACAAATCATGAATTTGGAAAGAGATGGGGATATTTCTGGTTCATCTGATCTTCGCGCTCCCAAGTGAATTCCGGTCCTCGCTTGGCATTCCAGCGAACCTTCACTATCGGAATGCGACTTTGTTTCGTTCGTTTGATCTCTCGATCCATGATTTCGATTGGTTTTTCCACAAAGTTTAGATTCTCGTTGATTTCAATCTCATCGAGAGGGATAGTAAGAGTCTCATCGGATAAGCACTTCTTAAGATTTGAGACGTGGAAGACGGGATGAATGTTACTAAGCTCTTGAGGTAATCGGAGTTTGTAGGCTACAGGACCGATCCTGGCGAGGATCTCGAACGGTCCTATGTATCTTGGATTCAGTTTTCCACGCTTTCCGAAGCGTATCATGCCTTTCCAGGGTGAGACTTTTAGCAGGACACGGTCTCCAACCTGGAATTCCAAGGGTTTTCGTCGTTTATCGGCGTAGCTCTTTTGTCTATCGCGAGAGGCCTTAAGTCGTTCTCGTATTTGTACAATCTTTTCTGTGGTTTCACGGATGATTTCTGGACCAGTGAGACTGCTATCGGGGACTTTCCCCTTGGCTAACTGTGTGTCGCCCACCTCAGCCCAGCACAGAGGGGATCTGCACTTGCGGACATAGAGGGCTTCGAAAGGCGCAGCCTTGATGCTGGTATGGTAACTGTTGTTGTAGGAAAATTCAACCAAAGGAAGATGAGTGTCCCATGACTCGCCGAAATCGATGACATAGGCTCTCAACATGTCTTCCGAGGTTTGGATGGTTCTCTCACTCTGTCTATCTGTTTGAGGATGGTAAGCTGTGCTCATATCCAGCTTAGTTCCAAGAACCTTTTGTAGTGACTGCCAGAACCTCGAAGTGAACCTGCTATCTCGATCGGAGATAATGGACACAGGCACACCGTGCAGTCGGACTATCTCTTGGATGTAGATTCACGTGAGTTTCTCCATTTTGAAGTTTTCCCTGATCGGCAGGAAGTGAGCGGATTTAGTTAGTCGGTCAACTATTACCCAAATGGTGTCGTACCCACTCGGAGATTTAGGTAGTTTGGTGATGAAATCCATAGTAATCCTCTCCCACTTCCATTCGGGAATTTCTGGCTGGTGGAGTAGACCTGAGGGTTTTTGATATTCGACCTTCACCTTGGCGCAAGTCAGGCACTTGCCCACGAAGGTAGCGATTTCTGCTTTCATGTTCGGCCACCAATACAGTTTCTTGAGATTGAGGTACATCTTGTCTGAACCTGGGTGAACGGAGTATCTGGTCTTGTGAGCTTCGTTCATTACAACCTCTCTGTAACCGCCGAACTTTGGGGTCCAGATCCGGTCCATGAAATAATAGACTCCGTCTCCCTTGATCTCTAGGTTCTTTTCCATTCCTCTCAAGGTTTCACCCGACATGTTCTATGGTCTTAAGGCTTCCGACTGAGCCTCTTTGATTTGCGTGGATAAATAGGAATGGATTGTCATGGTCAGTGCCTTCACTCTACGACCTGAGTACTCCTTCCGACTGAGGGCATCTGCTACCACATTGGCCTTGCCGGGATGGTAGCAGATTTCGCACTCGTAATCGCTGAGTAGCTCAACCCATCGTCGTTGTCTCATGTTTAGCTCCTTCTGGTCGAAGATATGCTGCAGACTTTTATGGTCAGTGAAGATAGTGCACTTGGTTCCGTAGAGATAATGTCTCCATATTTTCAACGCGAAGACCACTACTCCCAATTCCAGGTCGTGTGTTGTGTAGTTGACTTCGTGTGCTTTCAGCTGTCTTGAGGCATAAGCAATGACTTTTCCCCGTTGCATGAGCACACAGCCTAGGCCCTGATTGGATGCATCATAGTAGACAACGAAGTCCTCCGTCCCTTCGGGCAGAGACAAGATAGGTGCGCTGCATAGGGCCTGCTTCAATGTTTGGAACGCAGTGTCTTGCTTTTCACTCCAACAAAAGGGTACGCCTTTCTGAGTTAGAGTGGTTAAGGGTTTGGCAATTCGGGAAAAATTCTGGATAAATCTACGATAGTAGCCAACGAGACCCAAGAATTGACGGATTTCTGTGGGTGTCTTCGGTGCTGACCAGTTTTCTATTGCTTTGATTTTGGAGGGGTCCACGTGTATGCCTTCTTCGCTTACCACATGACCTAGGAAGGTTACCTTTCGAATCCATAAGTCACACTTGGAGAATTTCGCGTACAGTTTCTCCGTCCTTAGGGTTTCCAGCACTGCTCTCAAGTGTTGTCGATGATCTTCCTCACCTCTAGAATAGACAAGTATATCGTCGATGAACACGATGACGAATTTGTCCAGGAAAGGACGGCACACTCGGTTCATCAGGTCCATGAACACAGCCGGTGCGTTGGTTAGACCGAAGGGCATAACTACGAACTCGTAGTGACCATATCGAGTCTGAAATGATGTTTTAGGAACATCACCCTCGTGGACTCGTAGCTGATGGTACCCTGATCTTAAATCTGTTTTTGAGAAGTAGGTGGCTCCTTGAAGTTGGTCGAAGAGATCGTCGATTCGAGGAAGAGGGTAACGGTTTTTGACTGTGAGCTTATTCAGCTCTCGATAATCGATACACATCCGAAAGGATCCATCCTTCTTTTTCACGAACAAGATCGGGGCTCCCCAGGGTGAGGAACTCGGTCTGATGAATCCTTTGTTGAGCAGCTCATTGAGCTGACTAGATAGCTCCTGCATTTCTGTTGGTGCTAGGCGTTATGGGGATTTAGCTACGGGAGTAGCTCCTGGGATTAAGTCAATACGAAACTCGACCTGGCGTTCAGGAGGTATTCCCGAAAGAGCTTCAGGAAAAACATCAGGAAAGTTACAGACTTCGGGGATGCTCTCGAGGTCTTTAACTTCCTGCTTTTCGTTAATGACGTGGGCTAGAAATGCATAACACTCCTTCCGCAGGAGTTTCTGGGCTTTGATGCATGAAATGATGCGAAGGTTTGAACTGAGTTTATCGCCGTAGATTACAAGAGTTTCATCCGGGGAAAGGTTGAGACGGATAGATTTTTCGAAACAAAGGATATCAGCACGATTGGGGCTCAACCAATCCATGCCGATGATGACATCGAAGCTCTTTATGGAAACTGGCATAAGATCGATGGGAAATGAATGGTCGTTCAGAGTAAGGGTACAACCCACGGATATGTCATTAGTGCTCTCTTTCTCACCGTTAGCCATTTCGACGGTAAACATTTCGGTTAATGGTTGGGATTTTTGTTTAAGAAAATGCTTGAATGCATGACTAACAAAACTTCTTTCAGCACCAGAATTGAAAAGAATGCATGCATAAGAGTTATCGAGGAGGAACGTACCCGTCACAACGGTAGGGTCAGCCACAGCCTCCTCTTGTCCCATAGTTAGTACTCTCCCGGTGTTGCCAGTTGTTGCTGCTTTGGGGCAGTTCCTCTTGAAATGCCCGACTTCCCCACAGCCGTAACAGGCTTGACCAACACCTGCACCAGAGGCCTGATCGGTTGGTTGGACTGGTTTTCTGCAGTTTCGAGCCAGGTGGCCCTTTTTACCACAATTGTTGCAGAGCATCTCACGACATGGACCAGGGATGTGGTGATGATAACTGCACTTATTACACCAAGGGAGGGTACCAGTATACCTACTAGTAGGTGCTTGAGTAGCAGGAGCATCGACAGGGGTAGTAGCAGCGTGGACTGCTACTGTTTGCTGTTTCTTTGAGGGTTCCTGCGAAGATTGACCCTTTTTTTGTTTCCAGAATTTTCTCTTCTCACCACTCCCTTTAGCCGGTTCAGGAGTGGCGGTCACTTCATCGAGATCGACTGCATGAACTATGAGGGTTTGCGCCAGACACTTAGCGCTGTCGAAGGTGTTTGGCCTAGCGGCCAGGACATTTCCTTTGGTCGGTTGGGTCAGCCCCCAAATGTATCTTTCAACCTTCTTTCCTTCCGGGGTGACCATTCCCGGGGCAGAGAAGCGCTAGGTCTTCAAACCTAGACGTGTAAGCAGCAATGTCGGAACCCTTAATCTTTAGGTTCCAGAGTTCGTGCTCCAGTTTCTGGATTTCGCCCCGTGGGCAGTACTCAGCAAGCATAAGCTCTTTCAAGCTCTCCCAACCCATAGCATTTGCTATTGGCAGGGTTAGGGACTTGACCCGGCCATTCCACCAAGTCAATGCTTTGTTGGCGAAAGTGCAAGCGGCGAATTTCACCTTGTTATTTTCGGAACAAGAGTAGATTTCGAAGATGGATTCAATTTTCTCGATCCATTGAGTCAGAGCAATAACACCTCCAGTGCCGTCGAAGGATGTGGGTTTTGCGTTCATGAAGTCTTTCTAAGAGAACTCCTTTTGGTGTCCTTGACCACCTTCATGATTTTGGGGATGCGTACCACCTCCCTGCCCACTAGATCCACCAGAATTCATTTGTGACATTGCGGCAGCCACAGCAGCAGTAACAGCTGCTTGGAACATAATGGGATCGAACTGAGGGGGCGGTGGTGGTGGTGGAGTGTCGTTGTTCCTTCTGATAGGTCTTCTTCGGGGAGGCATTTTGTTCTAGAAACAATCAGGAAGAAGAGGATGGTAAGTCCTCTGAATCGAACCAAGAGATATGAAGCAAGATATATATCTCATTACGATGGTTGGAATGTTCTACTAAGCGATAAGCAAGGAAGAGCTATCAATACAGTTAAGTTATCGCTAAAAGGAATAAGTAGCAACACTAGGAATGAATTCCTACAATGTATTCGGCTCAGACTAAAATACTCCTATAGTATTTTATGTTGCATAGATACCGGGTAAGTTTTAGGCCTGTTGCAACACCAAAGTCACTCCCAAGCACATGTTGGTCATGTCTTGAATGAATATAATTGATCAGGCTATATTGACCCTAGACATGATTACATAACTGCCCAGGTTTAACCGCAGTGTTCAACATCCATAATACTTTTGTTTTGTTCCACTTAAGACACGGATTCTGGTGCTCGGGCATACTTGTATACTTTTTGTCAAAATACTTATATTTTAAAAGTATACTTTTAGTTTAGAGCACTTAGGCCCCTTAGTGTTTATAGTTGTATACCATGTAAGGTTCGGTATATTTAGTTCACTATAAACAATAGCTCTGATACCAATCTGTCACACCCCGAAACCCAAGGCGGAAACGTTCCGGGGCGGAGTGACGACACGCATAGTATCACAACAGATGTATCATAGTAAGCATAGTAAACACAACCATTACATTATAATAAGAATATTTACATTGTTCAAAACATGGTTTATACATATCAGTATATATAGCGAAAGCAAAAGATGTGACTTCAGGATGTTCCATCTTCTCCAAAAGGTGGCAAACGTACCTGCCTATTGATGTCCTGAGAATACAAGCAATTTTAAAATATATCAGCATAAAGCTGGTGAGTTCATATGCAGTTAATTCTGGTGAAAGAAATGTTTCCTTGATTCTTTGAAAAGTTGTTTCCCAAGAAAATCCCATACTTTCTTATGAAAGAGGTTTGATTTCCCATTAGTTATATGATAAACCACATGTTTATGAAAGATTGAGTTATCCCAAGAAAATCCCATATTTTCTTATGAAAGAGGTTTGATTTCCCATTAGTTATATGATAAACCACCTGTTTATGAAAGATTGAGTTATCCCAAGAAAATCCCATATTTTCTTATGAAAGATGTTCGATTGTCGATTCTGAATGAGATGTACAAGTATCTACCATATTTGTATCGATAGATGTAGTTTCCTTGAAAACCTTGGATGATCGCTGAGAGACGTATTAGCCTTATTACATAAATAAAACTAATAAAGTAGGTAATGAACTAGATCCTAAGGGTATTATCAATACCCTCTAGTAATCAAATCGGTTATTACTTTGAGGTTAGTTCACTTGATTCATTATTACTAAAGTAAATCTCTGTTATCTAGGTTGCGAGTTTCATAACCATACATTAAACTAGATATGGCACGCACGGTGGCCAGTATCATTTTATAACTTTGTCACCCGTAGACCTGACGGTCCCACTGTAGCTAGCAGCGAGGTGCGGGATAGTCAGTCCCATATAGATCTATCCACAATAGTCACGCTCTCCCTCCAAGAGATTCTGGTTACAAGGGTAGTCCTACACTCACGAATCCGGTAGAGTGTTACCAAGGACGTGTCTCCAATCCTTAGACTAATAAATTTACAAGTAATAATACAGAAAACCCTGTTTATGGTTGGTATGAGTCCTTTGTAAAACATCACAATTTATGACAAGATTCATAAGTTCCGTGCTTTAGTTTTGAAAACTGTTTCTACGAGTTGATTTCTAAATTGAATGGTAAAACGGTTTTCTGTGTTTGAAAGCATATTGAACATGTAATTATTTTAAACAAAATAATATATTTGAGCACAAGTTTCCTTGTACTTTTGCTTGTATTCCCCCCCTGAAAACACGAAAAACTTGGAAAAGTATAAGGGTATGAACTCACTGTTTATCGTAGGATCCGAAAGCACAATTGGTTACGAGTGTTGAGAGTCAACCGATGTTTCGTACGCAAGTGGATCCTATTAACATGTGATAACACTTATGTGAATATACTTAGGGCATATAACCACTAATAGACACATGGACACACCTTAGGGACATGAAAACACTTAGAATTAATTGTTACAAACACCTATTGAAGTCCCTAAATGAGTGTAGGGTCTTAGATTTGAGTGTAAGGCCACCAAACTCAACTTTTATGCGTGTGCGGCCAGGTGTGCAGCCAGGGTGTGTGGCCAGACCGTGTGTGTGGTTGCACACAGGAGTGTGCGGCCATACAGAGGGTGTGTGCGGCCGTACACAGGAGTGTGCGGCCGTACACTCCTCTTTTGTGTCCGAAATGTCGATTTTGAGGTGTTTTCGAGGTGTTCTTGTGCTAATACCAAGTCCTATTAGTAAATGAAGGCCAAAACTCTTCACTTTGGAGAGTTTAGTATGTGTGCGGCCACCTTATGAAGGTGTGCGGCCGTACACCTTCAAAGGATGAAGAACACGAAGAACACTATGAATTTTAGGCTTAGATTTAGGTGTCTTACCAAGATAACAAGCTGAATGATGAAATGGATCACGTTTTTAGGCCCTTAGAGTGTTCTTAGATGATGTTTCTAGACCCATAATTTCGTTATAATATAGTAAAATGAAGGCTAACTTTGATATAAATGAAAAATGTACAAGTTAGAAATTTCAGGTTGTCACACCTATACACCACAACAGAATAGAATTGTTGAAAGACGAAACCGTTCTTTATGTGAGGCAGCCCGAACCATGCTAAGCTTCGCTTCTCTTCCGCTATACTTCTGGGCCGATGCAGTTGCAACCGCGTGCTATACTCAGAACCGATCCTTACTTAACAAACGATTCTCCATCACTCCGTATGAGATTCTGAACAATCGAAAGCCCAACGTTAAGTTTTTCCATGTGTTCGGTTCAAGGTGCTTCATTTTCAATTCCAAAGAGAACCGAAACAAGTTTGACGTCAAAGCCGATGAGGGAATTTTTCTTGGCTATTCACTCACTTCAAAGGCATACAGAGTTTTGAACAAACGCTCCAAACGTATTGAAGAAACATACTATGTAACCTTTGACGACAACTACATGAAGAAAGTTCAAAGAAGCGAAAGTGCCTTGGGGGAAATATTTCCTGAATCAGGACAAGTCTCGGTTCCCATTTCCAACTTGTTTGAAGAGTACATAAGGCTATTTGATGAACCAGAAAAGGATGTACACTCAGAGGCGAAAGCAGCAGAGAACAAAATCGACAATCTGAAGAAGATAATTGATGAAGCTGCAAAAGAGATGGAAAATGAACCTCCTAAACCGACTGGTGGTTAACCCTCAACTGACCCTCCAAACAACAGCTTAACGTTAAAGGGGGAGGGTTCATTTGTACAAAAAACAACTGATAGTCCAGTCGAGGGGGAGAATCCAACTCCAATCCCAACCAATGATAGTCCAATCAAGGGGGAGAATCCAACTCCAACAGAGAAGGAGAATCCTGAACCTGACAAGGGTTACGCTTCGTCATTTGAGGGGGAGAATGAGAATACAACTGACGAAGGTGATCAATCAGAACTTAAAGAAGAGGTAAATGCAGAGTTGGATCCTGCCTATGACCCTAATTACCCTCCTCTAACAAAATGGACTAAGGATCATCCCAAAGCACAAATTATTGGTGAATCATCTGAGCGATTTCTCACACGTTCTCAATTGAAAGCGAAACAAACTGCATTATTCACTAATGTTGAATTTTGTATGTTTAATTCGTTTGTCTCCAAAATCGAATCGAAGACGGTTAATGCTGCACTTGATCATGCTGATTGGGTACAAGCAATGCAAGATGAACTCCATGAGTTTGAACGTAATCGAGTTTGGACGCTGATTCCCACTCCAAAGGATGCTTCAGTTGTCGGCTTAAAATGGGTCTTCAGGAATAAGTTGGATAAAGAGGGCAACGTCATACGCAATAAGGCTCGGTTGGTGGTGAAGGGATATTGCCAAGAAGAAGGGATAGACTATGAGGAAACCTTCGCTCCTGTAGCAAGGTTGGAATCAGTTAGAATCTTTTTGGCATATGCTGCTCATAAAAACTTCGAAGTTTTCCAAATGGACGTGAAATGTGCTTTCTTAAATGGAGAACTAGAAGAAACGGTGTATGTTGAGCAACCACCTTGGTTCGTGAACGAGAAATACCCTGATCACTGCTATGTGTTGGATAAAGCTGTATATGGTCTGAAGCAAGCACCAAGGGTCTGGTATGAAACTTTAACTTGCTTTCTTAAAATGTTGAAATTCAAGCAAGGTTCGGTTAAGCCAACCTCCTTCCGAAAGAAAGAAGGCAAACATCTAATGATAGTTCAGATTTATGTCGATGACATCATCTTCGGCTCCACGAATCCTAGCTTAACGGCTGAATTCAGGAAGTTGATGGAGACTAAATTTGAAATGAGCGCAATGGGTCCAATTAACTTTTCCCTTGGATTGAATATAGGACAGGGATCAGAAGGTATTTTTATCAACCAGGAGGCCTATACGAAGAACTTGTTGGAAAAATTCGGTATGACGGGAGATTCGAAGGTGAAGGTTCCCATGACGTTTGGCACAAAGTTAACAACATCTCTGGAAAAACCTGCCGTTGACGTAACACTCTATCGTCAAATGATAGGGTCTCTTATGTATCTAACAGCTAGTAGACCAGACATTATGTTTTCTGTTTGTTATTGTTCCAGGTTTCAAGCAAATCCAAGAGAACCTCACTTGGTGGCAGTGAAAAATATTTTCCGTTATCTAAAGCGAACCTCTTCTTTCGGTCTTTGGTACCCTGCTAGATCTAGATTCTTTGTTCAAGCCTTTTCTGACGCCGATCTTGGAGGATGCGGTATGGACCGAAAGAGCACAACTGGAGGATGCCAATTCCTTGACGGTAAACTTGTAAGCTGGCAGTCAAAGAAGCAAACCTGTGTGTCTCTTTCAACAGCTGAAGTTGAGTACATAGCTGCAGCATCCTGTACCTCACAAGTGATATGGATACAAAGCCAACTAAGAGACTATGGACTGAGTATGAAGAAAATACCTCTCTATTGTGACTCAGAAAGTGCGATAAGAATATGTCACAATCTAGTGCAACACTCAAAGACAAAGCATATTGCACTGAGATACCATTTCATCAAGGACCATGTTGAAGATGGGAACGTGGAAGTACATTTCGTTTGGTCCTCTGATCAACTGGCTGATATCTTCACTAAAGTCTTACCAGAAGCAAGCTTCAATAAAATTTTACAAGGTTTGGGAATGATGGAAGCAGAGTTGGTACCGAACCCTCAAACCTCACTCTAAAAATTAGACAAGCGAAATAGAGCGAACGCTCGGTCTATTTCGGTTCTGGATTTTTCGGGAACCGAAATGAACCGAACGCTCGGTCTATTTCGGCTCCATAATTTTCGGGAACCGAAATGAACCGAACGCTTGGTCTATTTCGACTCCGGAATTTTAGGGAACCGAAATGAAGCGAACGCTCGGCTTATTTCGCTTCATTCTTTTAAGGTTTGGTTTTGGCTGTATAGTTTGTAAACTCTCTTTTAAAACTTTTTCTTACGCTATTTTCTCTTCCGTTTTTATTTCAAGAATGTTTAGTATTAATTTCATTTTGTTTATTTTTCTGTTTTTATTATTTTTCAGAAACTTCAAAAATCCAAAAATATTTTTCTGTTTTTATTATTTTTCAGAAACTTCAAAAATCCAAAAATATTTTCTGTTTTTATTATTTTTCAGAAACTTTAAAAATCAAAAAATATTTTTTTTTATTTTCATTTTTCTTTATTATTTCTCAGCAAATTCCAAATTCCAAAAGATTTTTTCTTTTATTTTTCTCTTAATTATTTTGTTTTGTTTGTTTTGTTTGTGTGGTTTGTTTGTTTGCTAATTCTCTTTACTAGGTACCAAGTACATCATTGCTACATAAATTGGAGGTAGGGCAGGTATGATTATTTTGATATGAACTAGTTAAGTGTCCCTAGAAGCATGCTGCTGCATGTAGACCGAAGCCTCTTAGACTAGGAGCAAGGCCTTAATGATTCGATCTATACCTATCGTTTCTTCCCAATCAGGCTGATAAATCCACTCAAGTCATGAGCTACCTTACTCTTCTCAAATGAGTTAAGAGTTTACTGCTTTGTCACGTTTATATAGCAGATGTACTTTCGGTTCTTAAACCACCTCCTTTACATTCTCCATCTACTTTCGTTTCAACACAGTAACCCTTGAGACTCTCAGATATTACCACTGAGGTTTATGGTTACAAAAAATCTGTGGTTATGATCTTAGATACGTACACCACGTGCTAAGTGAGACCCACAATCCAACACCAACAATGAATTGACAGTGAATATTTATATTCAAGATCTCACTTGTTACCTAAGGAAATCTCATTTTATTTTTTGAATGATCTTTTATGAAATTGTCTAACACCAAGACATTTCTTCCCAAAAAGATCCAGTTTGTTTTTGTTTTTGAGATTTTTATAACATCTTTAGTCACAACAAATTATATCCAACCTACTTGTTCAACAGACCACATCGGTCTCACAAGTACTTCATCCAACGTTCGGTCTTATGTTAAGAATCGATGTTCGGTTGAAGATAAGCCAGCCTTTAGGCTATTATTTAAAAGAAGCCTTTCGGTGTTTCTTTACAAACACTCGATCGTATTTTCTCGAGGAACCACACAAGCACTTCAAGTCTCTCTTGACTTTGAAGGAAGAGATTCTTGCCCGGAATCATCTGCTTTATGTCTTATTAAAGACATCACTCACATCCTATACACATTTTGCTTTATTTCTTTATTTTTGGCACACTCTTACACGAAAATACTTTGTGAATTTCCAAAATTCTGGTTGATGTTCCTTATGGCTCGTTTAAAGTTTCTTTTAGGCGTGAAAATGGTTCTTATAACATCTGGAGCGAAAGTGAATTTGAAAAGACGATATGTGGATAAGATTTTGGGCGCATGAATTTGAACAGTTCCTAAACCCACGCTTGATGACGACTATCTGGGGTAACCAACCTGTCACATCGCGATTTTTCAGGCGACGTTTCAGTGATTGTATCATCATCACGAAGATACTTTCTCTCTCCTGGCAACAGTATATAAAGGGTTTCTCACACCAATTGTACCTTCTTACCTTCTTCAAACTCTCTCAATTACACAAGGCGATCTGCAACTGTTCATCTTCTTTCTTACATTAACAATGGCGGAATCATCATCTGTTCAAGATCAAACTGCTTCATCATCACTGTTTGTGATCAAACCTAATCAGAACTTGATCATTCAACTGAACCCCTTTTTGTATGATTCGTACATGCTCCACGTTGTTGAATGTCTCAAGTACTCTCCTCTGGTTATTGCACTCACGCAGATGGAATCTGTTCCAATGTCTCTACTATCCCAAGTCTATTCTACTGCATCCTATGACAAGAACAAGGAGAGGATCTATTTTCAAATCTTCTCTCACAAGGCATCGATTTCGAAAGGGCGATTATGTTCCCTGTTAAAGCTTGTCGTCGATGCTTCTGTTATCTCTCATGATTTCGTCACCACTACCCAACTGTTTACAATGCTTTATGAGATGGGGTACACTGATGTTCTTACCACAGTGACGAAGTTTAAGAAATCGTGTTTGCCGCCACAATGGAATGGGTTACCTACTCTTATCAACAAGGGTTTAGCGGAGAGGGTTGCTGGGTCAGATGGTACCAGTAAGACTTTTCTGACCATTCTCTATGGTCTCTACAATGGCATTAACCTCGATTATGGGTCGATTATTTGGTCACAAGTGGTGCAAAGTCTCAACACATTGACGAGATATTCAGAGATTTCTTGTGGTCGTTTCTGGACCATCGTCACCCGAAGGGCCATTGACACTTTACAGATTCCAGTCATGAAGGATGTATTGGTCTCCTCTGTGGCTACTTTTCATACGAAAAAGATCATCTTTTCAGATGCCACCAAATTCTCTCACAATGGTTCCATACCTGAAATGATGTACAGGTGTGTGTCAAACGAAAGTAAAGTGATGGCTGACTACCGAAAGCTTCCTCCCAAAGGACCAAGAGAACTGACTCCTGAACAACAAGCTGCTTTAGAAGCTGTGGAGAAGCCAGCCAACCGAGGAAAAAGGGCAAATACCAAGAAAGTGGCAACCGAAGGTCCTTCGTCTAAGCCTGTCAAGTCTAAAAAGCGAAAGGCTGAAAAGGCTGACTCTTCGGCTCCAAAGAAAGTTAAGAAGATGGCAAGGAAATCTAAAAGTCCCTCTCTTTCCAGCTCAGAACATAATGAGGAGCGATCGGCAGATGAGGAAGAAGAAGTTCAACATCATGGTTTACCAAGAGGTAATACACCTCCTCGTTCTCCAACTCCTATTGAACAACTTCATGACAAGATTCCAACTCCTCCTCCATCTCCACTGAAATCTACTGTTCCAGTTTCGGTTGCTCCCATTCCACCACCTCCTACATCTCAAACCACCACTTCTGTACCACCACCACCAGTTAGTACCATACCAATCTCTACCACTCCTTTACCACCTCCTATCTTTTCACAAGCAACTACCACCACTACAACCGAACCTCCAGTAAATGTCAAGGTATCTAATACGAGAGCTAATACTGAAACCGATCCTCCTGTTACATCCAAACCTCTTTCACCATCACCCTCAACAGATTCTGGTGATACTATCGGTGGTGCCAATCTTGAATTTGACTCAAACTATTACAGTCCTTATCGGCTTCCCACTGATGAATATGAAGATGCTCCCGTCACAAGACAACAAGTGCAGATTCTTGATGAAAAGCTTGATCAATTGCTTGCCTCTACCAAGACGTATAATGATGTTTTGCTCAAGGATTTTTTGGACACCGCTTTTGAGCAGTATACAGGGGCCATTGACAAATCAACAAAGGCAGTTGAAGATTCAACCTCTTCTTGCCAGAAGGCTACAAATGAAGTTGTAGAACTTATTCACAGTTCCAAGATTTTTCTTGAATCCCTCAAGAGTCATGCTGATAAGAATGCAGCTAAATTGAACGCTTCAGTTGACTCTTTATCAAAGTCACTTCAAGAGGAGCAAGCCAAATTCGAGAATGTTCGTTCTTCAATTCAAGCTGAGAACACTTCTCTTCTAAGCTCAGTGAATTCTCGCCTTGAAACACTCCATGCTGATTTAGCAAAGGAGAGCGCATTAAGGGAGGATCTTGCCCGTCAAACCTCTACCATTGAAGTTCAGAAGGTTCAATTGGCTCAAGCTGAGAGGGAGATTTCATTGTTGAAGACAGAGCGTGCTGTTTTCTGGAGTTGTGCTGGTGATGTTCAGAATATGCTAAACAATGTTCTTAGTGCTCATGATCCGATTCTTACGCTGACCATCCGGACTCACCTGACTTCCAAGCTTCTTCCTGCCCTTGCACTTTTACATGAAATGAAGGGTGTTTCGGAGCGATTCGTACCTCCAAAACAAGGGGGAGAAGGTGTTCAGACAACTCAACCGAAAGTCACTGTCAAAACAGAACCGAAGGGTAATGAAGCTTCGGGTTCTGGAAATCAAGATAAGAAGAAGGGACTTGCTGATGATAGTGATGAAGAAGAAACAATTGCCGAGGCCCAGAAACAAAAGAAAAGGGATAAGGAATTGGATGAAACCCTTCGGGTTGCAAAGGAAGCAAAAGAGAGGGAGCGAAAGAACAAGGAAGAGCAAGATGCCTTAATTTGCAAAAAGGCCTTGTTTCCTCCTTGGACTAGGGAAACACTCATCAAAGAAGCGATAGAGTTTCCAAGCGTGTACTGGCTGGAACCTGTTGCTTCGTTTGATTGTGAGAATTCGAGGGACTCACAGTTTGATATGCCTATAACACGAAAGGCATTTACTTTTCACTACTTTGATTCGATTGTTCAAGTTCCCTCACCTCACCCCCAGGTTGATAGTGAAGTTATCGATTTTTATCTCAAGTTCGGTCAGCCTCAGTACCTGACTTGGAGTGCTCAAAAGATTACAACTGTCAAGGTGCTGAAACCTTCGCCTGCAGGGAAGTTTATTAATGTCAATTTCAAAATAACCCGAGGTTCAGACAACTCGGTTTCTGTTATTTCCCTGGCAGATCTTCCAAACTTGAATCCTCATGATCGGATCTTGTTGTTCAACATATTGCTCACAAATGCGAAGGAGTATGAGCCGATCCTTGATCATCTGAAGAGGATGTTGGCTTCCTATATCCATGAAGTTGCTACAATGGATCAGGAGATTGCTAAAGTTTTAAAGAAGAAACCTACTGTAAAGCCAACTGCAAAACCTAGAGATGTGAACAAAATGAAGATGGGTCAAATTGATTCTAAACATCTCACAGTGATGTTCACAAGAGGCGCAACTAACAGATTTCTTTTCGCTCTTGTTGATAAGCATCTGTTCCCAACGGACTGCTTAGAGCACATAATTAATATCATCCATCGATGCAAGCAGAACACTGAGGCAGACAAGAAGAACTTCACAAACATGCTTCGGTGGTATATCACTTTTCTTCATACTCTATTGGCCATTATACCGAAGGTGTTCAAGACTGTCAAGAAGTCTTCTATAGCTCAACCGAACTGAGCTCTCGGCTCCATTGACGCAAAGGGGAGATTGTTGGGTATTTTATGTTGCGTCATGGGCTTAGTTTTGTATATCCGGATTGGGCCTGTCCATCCGTGATTATTAATTAGGGTTAAGCTATAAATAGTGCATGCATGTATGCCTTAGAGACGGTCGTGATTATTATTATTATTTCTTTGTAACCCTAAACACCTCTATAGTCGAAGTTCTTAATCGAGCTCTTCTGAGGTGTTAAAGCTTAATCATTCGACATCATTTAAACCATTCTTGTGTTCTTCATTACGTCATTTATTGTTTTTCTGCTTACAATCTATCGATCCTACTAGAACTTTGTTCTAACAATACGATATCCAATATTCATTAGTCAATTTTGATACATTAATCAGTCTTTCATACGTTTCCCTCAAAATCTAAAATGAGGCGTTTCGATTAGAGGTTGGAAGTGAGTTCCTAATTAATATCCTTCCAAGTAGTATTTGTGACTGATTCATCAGCCTTTAAATACCATATTACGATTAGTTAATTAGTCTCATATACTAAAATTCAGTCCCTGATAAGTGTCTCTCCGAATGTAAAATAATATATGTTTATTAGAGACTGAAATTCAGTCTCTATAAAGTTTCCCTCTAACGTCAAAATCATGCAATTCTATTAAAGACTAAATTCATGCCCTAATAAGTTCCCCTCCAAAATCAAAAGTAGTGCACACATTGGAGATACATTTATGATGGACTAATTTTAGTATCATAGGGAGTGAATTTCTATCTCGAATAGGTTTGATCAATATTTAATGATTCAGGTGTTGAAATCAGTCCCAAATAGTATTTGGGTCTGATTAATCAGTCCTAGATATATGGTATCCAAGACTGATTAATCATTCCTTAATTTTTTGATTATAAAAGACAAATTTTCTTTCGATATACGAGTAAATCAAATTAAGGATAATTGAAGGAATGATATTCCTTAGTGAATGCTTTATTTCTTTCCTAATAGAAGAAAATATGGTTTCATACATTCCTTAGTAATTATTCCTTTCTTATTGTGATTCCATCCTGCCAAATGCATCACAAGTGTTTCACCAACAAGCATCATTATTATGCATGCATCTTTGTAACGCCTATTCTGTGTCTAGCTTATATCTATGAGGTGAATCTTCTCATTGTATTACTTATGACATAGTGAGTATGCATGTTGGCCAGCTGGGTCTTCTTTGCTTATTGTTTTTTATGTGTTACCGAGTTGTTGATAGCTCTAGGGCGTGTTGTTAGCCTATTGGGACTGCTGATAGTCCCCAGGGTTGCTGATAATACATTGAGTGTATTGATAGCCTACAGGGTGTGTTGTTATCCCACTGAGACTGCTGATAGTCCCCAGGGTTTCTGATAGCCCATAGTTGTTTACTTTTTTGTGTTATATATGATACTTTCGGGAACTCACTAAGCTGCACGCATACATTTATGGAGTTAAATGTGTTTCAAGTACTTCAGCTAATCACGAGAAGGAGAAGGCTTGATTGTACACTCTCATCGGTAGTTTTCATGATTTCGCACTTTGTGATACTCTAATTTGGGATGATTGTATTTTGATTATTATGATTTTCTTGACTTGGATTTCCTGGAAACTATGTTTTTATATAATTTAAAAATGAAAATTTTTGGTTGTGATTTTCGAGACGTTACAAGTTGGTATCAAAGCCCTTGTTTGAGGGATTTGGATGAACACTCGTCTGATTCCAGGCTCAAACTAAGGATCTAATGAATTTTCACAAAACTTTTCAGAAAATACTAAATTTTAAAAAGGGAAAATGAGGATATGAAGTGTATAGCCAGCCAGAGCTCGAAAGTGATTTCCTAAAATATCCGTAGTTGTCATATATATGTTGTAATTGAGTTGTTGTTATAAGAGTTGTTAGAAATGCATGCTAGTTGATAGGCTCAGGATCCCATTAGAATTTTCATGATAAAGTTGCCTGATTTCGTGAAGCCTTGTAGCCTAGGGAATGCTTGTGATGCTATGCTAGAAGTTGAAGTTAAGAGTGTTATTTGATATGTGTATACTATCTAGTTATACATAATTAGGAATTTATAGCCCTAGAATGCATGGTTTTGCCTTATTTCATGTTCCTTGTCTAGTTATGGATTTAGGATAGAATCATTTATCTGACCGTCTATCTCATGGTGTATTATGTATGATTGGTATACACAGAGTGGTTCATGATATTAGTGGATACTTCTAGTAGTACAAGAGGTGGTCGAGAGGACCTAGGACGAGTACCTATGAGTTAGGTGTGGCTTTGTGGATAATATAGACATGTGTGCTAATGCACGTAGTGTGGAGTGGATTAGTGAATTGGGATCTAGGGAGGAAACCTGGGTCAAATACGAATATGTGTAACGCCTGATTCCTGGTACGTATTTAATTATAATTTAGTGATTTTTGAAGAGCTACTCGACGAGTTGGGAGCCCCAGACTCGTCGAGTAGAAACGAGATTGGACGCGGGATCTTAAGCCACATACTCGACAAGTTGAGAGCCTCGACTCAGCGAGTAGGTCTGCCAGAATGAAACCCTAATTTTGGGGTTTTGCACCCTATTTAAGCATCTTAATCCCCACTTGCTGGCCTCATTTCCAACCTCCAAGTCCCAAACCCTAATCCAAGAAACCCTTGAGCTTTGTGTGAGAGTGTGAGCCATTTTAGAGTGAACTTTTTGTGATTTGAAGCTTGTAGAAGAAGAAAAAGCTACTGGACTCCAGGAGAAGATTGTAGATCCAGAGCAACTTCTCATTCTCTTCATTTTCGGGTAAGAATGTTACAACCTTCCTTAATAGCTTGATAGATCTCCTTATCTTCACTTTATGAGGTTTTTGGTCCAAGAAGCTTAGTCCTTGGCATGTGGACGTCCCAAGCAAAGATCCCTTCAGACCTGGACTCATCGAGGGTTGTTATGGCATAAAGGTGCAAACTTTATGCCACTGGAACCCCCATGCAAGTTTTAGGGTGTTACTTTGGCCTTTTTAGCCCCAAAAGGCCATGCATGGAAGGAAAGTTAGGAGCTTTACGTGTCCAACTGATGTCTAATGCCTAGATCTATGTTAGGATGATTTAGTTTGGAGTATTATGGCTTTTGGACCAAGATCTATGTTCTAGAGAGCTAGGGTTTGAGCTAAACCCTTTGAGGAGGACTAATAGTGGGTAAAGTTGGAAACTTTACCCTTAAAAGTGTATTCCTAGTATGTAGATTAAGTATGAGATTTGGATCTGAAGGATAGGAGCTTAATCCATTGAGATGGCTCAAACAGACAGAGGAACTCAGCGAGTCCATGGAGGGACTCGACGAGTTGAGTTGGTTTGTCCCGGTCCTGTACAAGGTGGAACTCGACGAGTCTGTGAGAGGAATCGACGAGTTAGTTCGTGTTTTCACGACTAAATGTAGCAAGGGAACACGGCGAGTCAGGGGATTGAATCGAAGAGTTGAGTTAACTCAAATTGTTGACTTTGACTTTGATTGAGCGTTGACTTTGACTGGGACATTGGCTTGACCAAGGTTGACCCGTGAAGGGGTCTGGACATAAGGAATGGTATCTAAGGGGTTGTTTTGTGCAGGGAGTGAGTAGAGCCGGTTGCAGGAGCCGACACGTTCAAATACTTCACTCGACATTTGAGGTGAGTCTTCCTCCAGTAGGAACGAGTCTAAGGCACCAAGGCCATCCCGTTTATGTATGTTTGTATGTTCCGGATTAGGATCCGATGTCGGGCAGGGCCCAATGTAGGCTTATATGTTTTTTGGATTTCGATACGATGTCGGGACGGTACCCGAAGGATGTTAGTATGCTCGATGTCTTAGTGATTCTTGCATGTGTATGTATTTGTATGTTTCCGGACCACGGTCCGATGTCGGGGCGGCTCCCGAGGAATGTTTGTATGTTTCCGAATTTCGGTCCGACGCCGGGCGGGACCCGAGGAAAATGTTTATATGTTTATATTTAAGTAATTATGCTTATGTTATATGTGTTAGTAGTTTATGCTTATATGTATGCTGAGCTGTGCTCGATGCCGGGCGGGGCTCGATGCCAGGCGGGCCCGATGCCAGATGCGGTCTGATGTCGGGTGGGGCCCGATGTCGGACAAACCGATGACGAGCAGTGCCCGATGTAGTAGTGAGGGGGCTAGTGTATGATATATGTGATTATGTGTATGGTATCTGGTAGTTTGGGGAGACTCACTAAGCTTCGTGCTTACAGTTTCAGTTTTGGTTTCAGGTACTTCTGCTAGTAAAGGGAAGAGCTCGGGATGACTGCATGGCACACACCACAGTTTTTAGCCTGGGAGGATTCATTCTGATGTTTTCACATGTGATTTTGATACAATAACTGATATGATGATATTTTCGAGATACACGATTTATGACTTTTATATGATGGATGATATTTATGGTTTTTATTAATGAATTAAAATGAAATTTTTGGACTGTATTTTTGGGATGTTACAAGTTAGTATCAGAGCCTTGGTTTGAGGGATTCGGTCATACTCTCGGGTGTGTCTGAACTCAAAGTAAAGACTTGGTATGAATTTTTTTTTTAAAAAACAAAAAAGAAAATCATTTTAATAAAAAGAATTTTGAAAGAGAAAAAGAACTTTGAAAAGAGAAAAGGGTGTGGTGCATGCAATCAGCCGAGCTCAAGTAAGTACTCTCAAATTACCCATACAAGTTTATATTATGATGTGATTATGAGAACAACATTCTAGATTAGGGTTAAGGGTCTAGGAAGGATGCCTTGTATGCCTGTATATGTATATGAGAACTTCATGCTAGATTAGGGCTAAGGATCTAGGAACGATGCCTTATATGCCTGTTGTATGAGCTTATTGAATTTTAGGCTAGTACTGATTAGTCAGTAATATGATGGCCTGATTAGGATATGCTTGATTATGTTTACTCAATGCTCGAATGCTGATTGCTTTGTTCTTTTAGGAGTTCTAGTTACCTCTAACTAACTAGTAAACGAATATGCTAAGTTACATATTACGAGGACTAAATAATTTCAGAAGGTTAGGTTTAGCTCTATTTCGCAACTCTTTTCTAAGTCAAACTATTGTAGGGTAGGACCTCTTATGCAGCTGACGGCGGACCTCTTAAGTCAGTAATTGTGATTTTTTAATATACTATAGGAATAATATATTAATTGAGAAATCATATTATTTAATTAGTATTGATTATAAATTAATTTGGAATTAATTTAGTGATCAAAAGAGACTGATTAAATTAAAGGGGACTGATATTGCAATTATATGATAATTGAAAGTTAGGCTTATAGATCCCTAAGAAGGGTGGATGAATTTCCTTGTGTAGCCCACATGGAATTCGTCCATAAGGGCCTTCTAGAAGGATCTTGTGGGCTGCTTGAGGATTAAGCAACCAGATTAGGGTTTTACCTGAAACCCTAGTAGCTCAGCTATATAAGGAACCCATGGGGTGCCTAAAATCGGCCACTTCATTCTAAGAAGAATACCCTAGCCGATTTTGAGCCTCCTAACCTCTCTCATATTATTCCAACTTATTCTACTTGGTGTTTGTGATATATTTGAGGTGCAACATTTGAGGCACTAAGCTCTTGATGGTCAAGATCTACAAGCTACAAGTAAAAGGTACTCTTCTAATCTTGTATTATGTTGTGAATTTCGAAAATTGTATGCTAGTTAGGGTTCATGGTTTGGATAATTTGATTTGCATGTATAACTTGAGAAAAACATAGATCCAAAGCATTAGGGTTGCATGTACACCATAGGAATGTTGTAGTGCTCAAAACCAATCAGTGGTATCAGAGCTTAGGTTGTTTTTCTGTTGTATTTGATGCCATGGTTAATTGTTCAAAGCTGAAAAAATTTGATTTCTGGCCCCTGAATGATGAACTCGACGAGTCCATATTGGGACTCGACGAGTTGAGGCAACTCGACGAGTCCAAAGCCTAACTCGACGAGTTGACTCGTCTGGATGCATGATTTTCAGAATTTAAGCCTAAATTAGATTTGGATGATTACCATAAAATATCTTTCCTGTCAAAATCCGATTTTTCTATTGTGGTAATAGATATCCTAATCTAATTGGAAGATAATGTTCAAAATTGAAGATAATTACTAGATTATATGATAAACTAATTATTTGTGTATTTTGAATTGTGATTATCTTGCCAAATAAAATTGGATTAGGTCAAATTTAGATAATGGTAAAATTATATGATTATTTTAATTGTTTTAAATTTGATCTAGAAAGTTTTGAAAAGTTTCATAACTTGCCCTCAAGTTTTGGAATTTAAAATTTGATTAAAAAGTTTTAATTTTGAAATATTAAATTCTAAACCCTAGTGTTTTAAAGTTTAAAAATACAACTCTTATACTATTATAATATTAAAAGCTTAATATATATATATATATATATATATATATATATATATATATATATATATATATATATATATATATATATATATAAGATGAGTCAGTCTTACCATTACTAGGCCTCATTCACGAAGCTGGTCTATAAGGGGTGTTTAAGGAAGTGACCTATAAAATTACCGTCATTGGGTATCCACTCTTACCCACCGCACTCTTGACTAGTGGAGGGTCGTTAGCCGAACGGGTAGGATAGGACAACTAAGTCCTCATTAATAAGTATAATGATTATTATAAAGTAACTAAATGTTTTCATAAATTCTCAATCTTAGTTACTTTAGGCAAAATGTGAAAATGATGTTATTCCATGAAATTGCACTTTTCACCTTGCCAAGTAGTTAGTGGAGCGTGTGTGGTTAACCGGCACACTAACTTGGACTAACAAGGGTGGCAAAGGGTAGCTCGATGTTTATCATAGATCAATGGAGTGTGTGTGGTTAACTGGCACATTTTATTAGGTGATAAATGACATCGATAGTACCAAGCACATTTGCATGGTTATTCACACCTTGTTTGTGATCCTCGGTATCCCTGTCACAAACTTGAAGGGCATAATCGAGATTAAACATGCCAGTGAAAAGTTCAAAGAATCTCAAAGAATCTAGGAATTTCAATTCATTTAAAACCTAATGTTCATTTTCGTTTTTCATGGTGGAAATTGGTAAATCGTCATTTACCTACCTTCAAATATTTTGCAATTGGATTACGGCATCCCTCTTCCGAATTGTGGAATATTGTGTTGGGTCCTAGCCTTAATATTTCATTCGGGTGTTATATTAAGGATTCTTATCTAATCTAAACTTTGTCTATTTTATTTTTCATATGTCAGGCTCAAACTCCTCCAACACCAACTCCTCGAACCCACTAACTTTCTTGGGCATTTGTGGGTGGGTCACATTTGATGGATCCAATTTCAATGATTGGATTCGCAACATTTGCATGGCCCTATGGTACGAGGACAAGGAAGACATTCTCGATAAAGAACTCACCGAGATCAATGAAAATACTGCTACTCCTGAACAAAGCACCGAGTATAGGGATTGATGCAAAGAGGCGACAAAGGTGTCGTGCATCATCGTAACCATTATGACTCCTGAACTTCAAAAGTTCTACGAGGACTATTGGCCTTATGACATGCACCAAGATTTGATGGAAAAGTACCATCAAAGTGCAAGTAAAGAGAGGTACGAGATAGTTGCCTCGTTGATAACAACCAAGATGAAGGATGGAGAGTCCATCACGACCCACTTGCAAAGAATGCAAAGATACGTGGACCGTTTGCTTAAGTTAAATGTCAACTTCGTTGAATAGCTGGCCATTGATATTATCCTCCACTCTTTACCTCCTTATTATGAAGAGTTCAAGATGACTTATCATATGAACAAGTATGAGGTGACCTTGAGCAAACTTCAAGGGTTGTTGAGAACTGTTGGAACCGGCTTGAAAGGCAAAGCTGTCGTATCAACTCCTACTGTTGTTGCCCCTGTCTTGGCAATTGGACAAGGGAAAGGGAAGAAGAGGAAAGATCCTTATAAGAGCTATAAGGTGAAGTCTCATGATGGTTCTTCTTCAAGTGGAACCAAAGGTGGTTCTGCCACCCCTTCGTCTAATCCAAAATATGCAGAGTGCTTCTACTATCACGATAAAGGGCATTGGAAACGAAGCTGCCCGAAGTATCTGCAAGATATCAAGGATGGGAAGATAAAGCCCACCTTCATAGATATTTACACCATTCAATCTAATAACTCATTACATGCTAGTTCTTGGGTCCTTGATACATGATGTGGTTTTCACATTTGTTCTGATTAGCAGGGTCTAAGAAGAAGTAGGGATGTGGAGCACGGGAAGATGAACTTGATCATGGGGAATAGGAAAGCATCGTCTGTCACCAAGATTGGAGTTTATTCTTTATTTCTTAGTAATGGGTTAGGGTTAGATTTGAACGATTGTTGCTACTCGTCGGAAATGGCAAGAAACATTATTTCTTTTCATGGTTTGTATAAACAAGGTTTTAGATTTTTGTTTGACAATGAAATTGGTTCTACTACTGCTTTTTATAATGGTAAATTTTATTTTGGAGCATTGCCTTGTAATGGTATATATGAAACTGTGATGGTTGTAGACAACTTAGGAAATAATGTATTGCATATTGATTCGTCCAATGGTTTGCACAAGGCATGCTTGTGGCATTGTCGTCTTGGACATGTCAACAAGAAGCGCATAGCCCAACTCCAAAAGGATGGAGTGTTGGAGTCATTTAATTTAAAGTCGGATGACACTTGCGAATATTGTTTGCTTGGAAAGATGACCAAGTCACCTTTCACTGGTACTTGTGAAAGAGGTGAGGGTTTGTTGGATCTCATACACACCGACATGTGTGGGCCCTTCAGATCCACCACAGGGATGCTAACCGCTTCTATGTGACTTTTACCGATGATATAGCAGATATGGGTATATCTACTTAATCAAGCACAAGTCGGAAACCTTTGAAAAGTTCAAAGAGTTTAAGCAAGAAGTGGATAATCAATTGGGCAGGAAGATAAAGATGCTCTGATCCGATCGAGGTGGTGAGTATCTTAGTATTGGGGTCCACGACTATCTTAAGGAATGTGGAATTGTTTCACAATTGACGCCGCCTAGGACACCGCATTTGAATAGTGTGGCTGAGAGGCGCAATCGAACCTTGTTGGACATGGTTCGTTCCATGATGAGTCGAGCTTCGTTACCTATCTCATTCTGCGGGTATGCCTTAGAGACTACCGCCCATATCCTTAATCTAGTCCCAACTAAGAAGGTTTCCAAAACACCTCACGAGATGTGGACAGGGAAGGTTCCCTCATTGGCACATATCAAGGTTTGGGGTTGCGAGGCTTTCGTAAGACGAGAGACTCACGACAAGCTTGAACCTCGTAGTGAGCGATGCATTTTCATCGGCTACCTTCAGAAATCCTTTTGATATCTCTTCTACAGACTGAGTGACGATGTTGTCTTTGTTGCGAGGAGAGGGGCTTTCCGAGAGAGAGAGAACTCATATGCCAAGAGGATAGTGGGAGGCAAATTGTCACATCCCCAAACCAGAACGGCGGAAACGTTCCGGGGCGGAAGACGTCATATTCACTATCATAACAGTTCATAGTAAGGAAAGTACACACCACCATATATATATATATATATATATATATATATATATATATATATATATATATATATATATATATATATAACGTTTTGAAAATTGTTTACATAATTGTATTTGTTACATGTTCAAAAGATAAATACATAAACATCTTTCAAAAGAAGTAATTAACGTCAGAGCGTTAATCCCCAAAAGTTGATTTCCAAACCTGCTTAGCAGTTCCCTGAGAATACAAGTCATTTCAAAGAAAAAGTGTCAACAATTAAGTTGGTGAGTTCATAAGCGGTTTTGAGAAAATGTATGTCATTCCAAAGTTCGTGCGTTTTCCAAGAAAATCCCTTATTTTCTTATAAAAGTATGAAATGCATATGAATGTTCGCATTGTGAATTGTAAATAGTTGTACCAGGAAAATCCCTTATTTTCCTATTAGTTGATTGTTTTGGATACAGGAAAATCCCTTATTTTCCTAAAGTAACAGGCAGTCTCTAATGTCCAAGACCGAAAATCGCAAGCAACTGACATGCTTAAAAGGTTGAGGCATAGTTTTATATAATAAAGCTATAAGAAGATCGCACTCGTTAGATGAAGAATAGTTTTAATAGCTACCCATTCATAAAAGCAGAATTCCATAATAATTGTCTATCCGGTGAGTTTTATAACCATACTAAACATAATATGCCTGTGGCGACGGTCTTCAGGCGTCGAAACGTTTATGACAAACTGTCACCCAAAGGACTGTAGCTAACAGTCAGGGCGCGGGATCATGACTTCCCGTATAGATCTATACACATTTGACACGCTCTCCAAACGGGAGACTCTGGTTATAATAGACAGGACTTTAGGTAGTACCCTTGTAACACAAAGGTAGCATTTGAAGACGTAATCGTCTCACGGATTCTCAACTAAGTCTGTATTAAAAATAATAGTTTTGTATGCAATGTTTATCCTCTTTCACAATGTTTGACAAAGCATAAATCATAAGTTCTTTGAATGCATAAAATGGTTTAACAAGGAATGCTACCTTGGATACTATGCATTTTGTATAAGTCTAATGCATGCAAAGTATAACAAGAGTTTTCACGTTTTCACTCGGGATCAACCGTGTGTTTACTTGTATTCTCCCCTGAAATGTATTAAAAGTACATTATAAAGTATTTGAAGGTGTATAAAAGGGGGGTATGAACTCACTTGATTGAAGTGGTTGCTTTGAAGTAGTCGAGAGAAGAATCGAGCGGAACTTTGACTAGAGAGAGTTGAAATCTCGGGATTCTTGGGGATCTCGGGAGTGTTGAACTTCCTTCGGGACTCGAGTCTGAAAAACCAGGGCTTCGGGAAGGCTTCTCGAGGTAATCACGTAGAGTAACGGCACTTAGATGGAAAGAGATGAGCACCAAACCCGGCACCCTTAAGGTTCTATTTATAGGGGCTGATTTGGGGTCTCACGTCGTGAGCATGGGCTTGCTCACGTCGTGAGTTTTGATCTTATCCTCTTCCAAGCACGCGACGTCTGCTGACAGCTCTGGAACCCATCAATCACAGACTCACGTCGTGAGCATGGTTTCCTCACGTCGTGAGGCTGAGTCAGCCTCGAGTTTTGTGTCCCGAACTTGTAAAATTCCTTAACTTTAGCGTACGAGCTCCGATTTTGACGTTCTTTATATGCACACGTAGGTGTGAAAAGGCTCTACAACTCTCGTTTAGACTCCGTCGGCTAATTTTGACTATATTTTTATTATATTATTTTTAACAGGCCGGACCTGGAAAAGTCCGTTTAAATTCCATAGCTCCTTCATCTGGTGTCCATTTTCGTCAGACTTTTTACTGTTGTACTCCTATTGTCGGGGTCTTCAACTTTCGTTTAGGTTGTGTCGGCTAAAGACCGCTCGATCTCTATTTCGGGTTTTTAGCTGTCTACTGCTAGGTCAGAAACTTCCAAAAATCATAACTTCCTCACACGAAGTCATATTTGAGGCGTTCTTTTTATGTATGTTCGCGGTTTAAAGATATCTACGACTTTCATTTAGATACTTAAGGCTAAAAAGTGTTTTATTGAAATTTCTCTTTATGCTTAACAGCGCTTTACCAGTAGTGTTACGAATCTTGGATTGGTCATAACTTCTTCGTTATAACTCGGATTTTAGTGTTCTTTATATTTTTGGAAACCTTATCACGATATCTACCACATAGTGTACCCAAATAGAGCTTTTTGAACATTTCATTTTCGATAATATTCTTATTACTTTACAAAGAGGTTACAAGACTCGACTTTTAGTCATTATAATGACCTGAAATAACGGGTTGTTACATCATCCCCCGTTAGAGGGAATTTCATCCCGAAATTAATTACAAAATAAAAGTTTAGGGACTAGGGAAGAGATGCGGATACTTCTGTTGCATCTGATCCTCTCGCTCCCATGTGAATTCAGATCCCCGCTTAGCATTCCAGCGGACCGTCACTATTGGTATGCGACTCTGTTTAGTTCGTTTGATTTCCCTATCCATGACCTCGACGGGTTCTTCCACAAAGTTAAGATTTTCGTTAAGTTCGATTTCGTCGATTGGAATCACAAGAGTTTCGTCGGACAAACACTTTTTCAAGTTAGATACGTGAAACACTGGATGTACTTTGTTAAGCTCGATCGGAAGTTGAAGTCTATAAGCCACTGGACCAATCCTCGAAGTAATTTCGAAGGGTCCAATGTACCTTGGATTTAGTTTTCCACGCTTCCCAAAGCGTATCATGCCCTTCCAGGGTGAGACCTTCAGTAGAACGCCGTCACCAACCTGAAATTCCAAGGGTTTTCATCTTTTGTCGGCATAGCTCTTTTGCCTATCCCTCGAGGCTTTCAGACGTTCTCGAATTTGAACGATCTTTTCAGTTGTTTCTCTAATGATCTCCGGACCAGTGAGAGTGCTATCAGGGACTAGACCTTTTGCGAACTGCGTGTCGCCTACTTCCGTCCAGCACAGAGGTGATCTGCACTTACGGCCGTAAAGGGCTTCAAATGGAGCAGTCTTGATACTAGTATGATAACTGTTGTTATAAGAGAACTCGACTAAAGGTAAGTGAACATCCCACGCTTTACCAAAGTCGATTACACATGCTCGTAACATGTCTTCTAGGGTTTGGATCATTCTCTCACTCTGTCCGTCAGTTTATGGGTGATAGGCTGTACTCATATCCAATCTTGTTCCCATGGATTTTTGCAAGGATTGCCAGAATCTGGAAGTGAATCTACTATCTCTGTCCGAGATGATAGACATAGGCACTCCATGAAGTCGCACGATCTCTCGGATGTAGGTTCTTGTTAGCTTTTCCATCTTATTAGTTTCCTGGATCGGTAAGAAATGAGCAGACTTGGTTAGTCTGTCGACGATCACCCAAATGGTGTCGTGACCACCCTGAGTCTTGGGTAGTTTTGTTATGAAGTCCATGGAAATCTGTTCCCATTTCCACTCAGGTATTTCGGGTTGTTGGAGTAGACATGAGGGCTTCTTGTGTTCTACTTTTATCTTGGCGCAAGTGAAGCACTTGCTCACATAAATAGCAATTTCTGCTTTCATGTTTGGCCACCAGTAGAGTTGTTTGAGATCCAGATACATCTTATCTGAACCTGGGTGTACGGAGTAAGGAGTCTTGTGTGCTTCGTTCATAACTATCTCTCTGAACCTACCAAACGTTGGTGTCCAGATTCGGTTCATGAGGTAGCGCACTCCGTCACTCTTGATCTCTAGATTCTTGTTCATCCCTCTAAGGGTTTCACCTGTCACATTTTTGGGTTTCAAGGCTTCTATTTGAGCTTCCTTGATTTGTTTTGGCAGATACGAATGGATCGATATGGTTAATGACTTCACTTTTCGACCAGAGTACTCCTTACGACTAAGGGCATCAACAACTACATTCGCCTTTCCTAGATGGTAACGAATCTCACATTCGTAGTCGTTGAGTAATTCGACCCAACGTCGTTGTCTCAGTTTTAACTCCTTCTGGTCGAATATGTGTTGAAGGCTCTTGTGGTTTGTGAAGATGGTGCACTTGGTACCGTATAGGTAGTGCCTCCAGATTTTCAGAGCGAAGACCACAACTCCAAGTTCTAAGTCATGAGTGGTGTAGTTGACTTCATGTGTTTTCAGTTGTCGTGAGGCATATGCAATAAACTTTCCTCGCTGCATTAGCACACAGCCCAACCCTTGATTCGAAGCATCGCAATACACCACAAAATCTTCGATCCCCTCTGGAAGAGAAAGAATGGGTGCACTGCATAGGGCATGTTTCAGAGTTTGAAATGCAGCATCTTGCTTTACTCCCCAGTTGTAGGGCACACCTTTCTGAGTTAGGGAGGTAAGAGGCTTTGCGATGCTGGAGAAGTTCTGAATGAACCTTCGATAATAACCAGCAAGGCCTAGAAATTGACGAATCTCCGTTGGTGTAGTCGGTGCAGACCAACTTTCGATAGCCTTGATTTTAGATGGGTCCACATGGATTCCTTCTTTGCTGACCACGTGACCTAGGAAGTCCACCTTCCTAATCCAAAACTCGCATTTTGAGAACTTCGCATAAAGTCTCTCAGCTCGTAATGTCTCTAAGACTTGTCTCAGATGTTGGCCATGCTCCTTTTTACTCTTTGAATAAATGAGTATGTCATCTATGAATACTATCACAAATTTATCCAAGAATGGACGACATACCCGATTCATTAAGTCCATGAATACGGCAGGGGCATTGGTTAGTCCGAACGGCATCACTACAAACTCGTAATGCCCGTATCTTGTTCGGAAGGCCGTCTTGGGATTATCACTCTCCAGGACTCGCAGCTGGTGATATCCCGATCTCAGATCAATCTTGGAGAAATAATTGGTTCCTTGGAGTTGGTCGAATAAGTCATCGATTCGTGGTAGGGGATATCGGTTCTTGATGGTAAGTTTGTTGAGCTCTCGGTAGTCTATGAACATCCTAAATGATCCATCCTTCTTTTTCACAAATAACACTGGTGCTCCCCAATGCGAGAAGCTCGGCCTGATGAATCCTTTGCTGAGTAGCTCATTTAGTTGGTTGGATAGCTCCTGCATCTCCGCTGGGGCTAATCGATAGGGTGCTTTGGCTACTGGGGTAGCTCCGGGAATCAGATCGATTCTGAATTCGACTTGTCTCGCAGGTGGTATTCCTGGAAGATCTTCAGGAAAAACATCGGGAAACTCGCATACGTCAGGCACGCTCTTGATGTCCTGGACTTCGCATTTCCCATCCACGACATGTGCTAAAAACGCATGACATTCCTTGCGTAGGCACTTCTGAGCTTGGATACATGAGATAATACGAAGAGTGGTACTGGGTTTGTCGCCATAGATTATGAGGGTTTCGCCGGTTGGCAGCTTAAGGCGAACGGCCTTATCGTAACATAAAATGTCCGTATGATGAGAACTCAGCCAGTCCATGCCTATGATGACATCGAAACTCTTAATCGAGACTGGCATGAGGCTGATTGGAAAGGGGTTACCGTTTAGAGTTAGGGTACAATTTAAGTATATCTCCTTAGTGCCCTCTGTTTTACCGTTGGCCATTTCTACTATCAACGGTTTACTTAATGATTGGGGTGTTTGTTTCAGTAGGCCTTTAAAATTATGACTCACAAAACTCCTCTCCGCTCCACTATCAAACAAAATGCATGCATACGAGTTATCAAGAAGAAACGTACCCATAACAACAGTGGGGTCTGCAACGACTTCATCCTGTCCCATTGCGAACACTCGGCCCCTTCCGCCGGTATTCCTGTTGTTTGCCTTCGGGCAGTCCCTGCGGTAGTGTCCCGTGGCTCCGCACTCAAAGCAGGCGCGGCTTACTCCGGCATTAGCAGTGGGGGCGGCTTGTTGGGCTGGCTCCTTGCAGAAGCGGACCGTATGCCCCTTCCTATTGCACCTGGTGCAATGGAAGTCACTGCAAGGACCGTGGTGGTGGAAGTTGCATTGGTTGCACTTCAGAAATCTCCCACTGTATGAACTTGTGGGTGCAGTGGTGGCAGGAACAGTAACTGCATGAGCTGCTACCACTTGTTGTTTCTTGGGGTTCCCTTGTAGGGTTTTCCCCCTTCTCTTGTTCCAAGGCCTTCCCTGGCCCTGTACCTCCTTTGATGGGTCGGGAGTAGCTGCAACAGTACCCTGTTTGACCCCGTGGTCGATGAGTCGCTGAGCCAGGCGCTTAGCGCTGTTGAAAGTGATAGGGTTGGAGGCCAAGACGTGACCTTGAATCTGGGGTGACAACCCCCAAATGTACCTCTCAACCTTTTTTGGTTATGGGTTGACCATGGCAGGGCACAAGGCGGCAAGGTCGCTGAACCTGGCCGTGTAGGCTACTAGGTCAGACCCAGTCATCTTCAGATTCCAGAGCTCATGCTCTAGCTTTTGTATCTCGCCCCTTGGGCAGTATTCTTCCAGTAGTAGGACCTTCAAGTCCTCCCAACTTATGGCGTTGGCGACGGTGAGAGTCACGGACTTCACATGGCTTTTCCACCAGGTGAGGGCTCGATCAGTGAGGGTGCAAGCGGCGAACTTGACTTTGCTCGCTTCTTGACAAGAGCATATCTCAAAGACCGTTTCGGTCTTTTCGAACCATTGCATCAGTGCAATGACTCCCCCTGTGCCATTAAAAGTTTTGGCTTTGCGTTGGAGAACTCTTTGTAAGTACATTCCCTTACTTGACCATGACCAGTGCCATGGTTGGAATGATTCGTGCTGCTTCCTGTCCCTCTATTTCCGTTGGAGTTTATTTGCGAGAGGGCGGCGGTTACTGCTGCTGTGATAGCAGCCTGGACCATGGCCGGATCATAAGTTGGTGGTGGAGGTGGTGGTGGTATCGTGCCCGGCCTGGGTCTTAGGTTTGGACGAGGAGGCATCGCGTTGCCAAGAATTAAGGATGAAAGATTATTAGTTTTGGTGGTTGAGGGTTGAATGATAATGAGTTAACTATCTTTAATAGTTTAAGAATTTGGTTTGACCTACACTGGGCTTTGAGTTTGATTCTCAAAATGGAGTTTGAATAGCAATAGATAAACTCATGAACCCGAATGAAATACACAGAATTAACACACGAAAGAGATATGCCCAATATATATTAAACATATGGTTGTGTTATATCCGAAGTTAGAACAAAATTGACCTTTCTAAAGGTCTCCGATTACAGAAAGTTAAAGAAAGTAAGACTTTTAGCCGGTGGTCCTATTCTATATCAAAATTTTGGGAGTTAGGCGAGTACTACTCGTGGCGCGGATTGCGCTTGGAGCTTGATTCCGCATCCGATTGTTTGGCTCCCATGAGACGCCTGTCAAAGGCAGCTTGTTGCTCCCTCAAATCTCTCATTTCGGAGAGAGCTGCAGTCATTTGCTCTTGGAGAGAGTTGGTGTGGAGTCGAGCATTCCCTTGTAGCATGTCAAGGCGTCGGATATCAGATGCGTTATCCTCCATCCTTATGTCAACCTCGCGAATTCGGTTTGCCTGGACTCCGGATTGATAAGCCTGATTGGCAAGTTTGCCTACCATAACTGGGAGTGCTCGATCAGCTGAACTTCCTCCGCTGACATCGTAGAAGTCCCGACACATGCTGTAAGGAGGACGCAGTCCTTGCTGCTGACTCCAATGGTGGATGTGGCTTCCCCAGACGGGAGTTGGTCCTTGAAATCCCATCCTGAAAGGAGGTCGAACAGATGGAGGTCGGACGGCTAGCGGATTGATTACCTCAGGCTCTGAGGCTGAGCTATCCGAGTCTTCCTCTTCCTCGTCTTCCATGGGTTCCTCCTCAGGGTCGTCTTCAATCCATCCCCCATTACCTTGGTTGGGGTAGTAGGGGTCGCCGGGGTGATGGAATCCAGCCATTGATTCTATACGAGAATAGGGTTAAGAATTGGCTATAAGCTAAAGCATGTAAAGATTTACCCTTTAGTTTGACGGTTGAAGATACCAAAATACTCCCATAGTATTCTTAAGGTTAAGCTCTTGGTAAGTTTTAAATTTGTTGTCCACTGCAGACACTCCCTGGCATACGTTAGTCGGCCCTCGGACAAATATAGTTGATCAGGCTATATTCATCCCAATTCCGATTACATGTCCCAAGGCACACCTACACTGCACAATTTATTTATAATACTTCTATATTGATCTATTTTTTTTTTGACACTGTTATTAATATGAAATGAATGCATGGCTACTTTACAAAAATTAAATAAATTTAATTTTTAAAAGTATGACTCTTACTCAGAGTGTTTTTGCCCAGTTGTGTTTATAGTTGTATATCAAAAATGGTTTTGATATACTTAATTCACTATAAACAATGCTCTGATACCAATCTGTCATACCCCCAAACCAGAACGGCGGAAACGTTCGGGGGCGGAGGACGTCATATTCAGTATCATAACAGTTTATTGTAAGGAAAGTACACACCACCATATATATATAAGGTTTTGAAAGTCGTTTACATAATTGTATTTGTTACATGTTCAAAAGATAAATACATAAACATCTTTCAAAAGAACTAATTAACGTCAGAGCGTTAATCCCCAAAAGTTGATTTCCAAACCTGCTTAGCGGTTCCCTGAGAATACCAGTTATTTCAAAGAAAAAGTGTCAACAATTAAGTTGGTGAGTTCATAAGCGGTTTTGAGAAAATGTATGCCATTCCAAAGTTCGTGCGTTTTCCAAGAAAATCCCTTATTTTCTTATAAAAGTATGAAATGCATATGAATGTTCGCGTTGTGAATTGTAAATAGTTGTACCAGGAAAATCCCTTATTTTCCTATTAGTTGATTGTTTTGGATACAGGAAAATCCCTTATTTTCCTAAAGTAACAGGCAGTCTCTAATGTCCAAGACCGAAAATCGCAAGCAACTGACATGCTTAAAAGGTTCAGGCATAGTTTTATATAATAAAGCTATAAGAAGATCGCACTCGTTAGATGAAGAATAGTTTTAATAGCTACCCATTCATCAAAGCATAATACCATAATAATTGTCTATCCGATGAGTTTTATAACCATACTAAACATAATATATCTGTGGCGACGGTCTTCAGGCGTCGAAACATTTATGACAAACTGTCACCCAAAGGACTGTAGCTAACAGTCAAGGCGCGGGATCATGACTTCCCGTATAGATCTATACACATTTGACACGCTCTCCAAACGGGAGACTCTGGTTATAATAGACAGGACTTTAGGTAGTACCTTTGTAACACAAAGGTAGCATTTGAAGACATAATCGTCTCACGGATTCTCAACTAAGTCTGTATTAAAAATAATAGTTTTGTATGCAATGTCTATCCTCTTTCACAATGTTTGATAAAGCATAAATCATAAGTTCTTTGAATGCATAAAATGGTTTAACAAGGAATGCTACCCTGGATACTATTCATTTTGTATAAGTCTAATGCATGCAAAGTATAACAAGAGTTTTCACGTTTTCACTCGGGATCAACCGTGTGTTTACTTGTATTCTCCCCTGAAATGTATTAAAAGTACATTATAAAGTATTTGAAGGTGTATAAAAGGGGGGTATGAACTCACTTGATTGAAGTGGTTGCTTTGAAGTAGTCGAGAGAAGAATCAAGCGGAACTTTGACTAGAGAGAGTTGAAATCTCGGGATTCTCGGGGATATCGGGAGTGTAGAACTTCCTTCGGGACTCGAGTATGAAAAACCAGGGCTTCGGGAAGGCTTCTCGAGGTAATCACGTAGAGTAACGGCACTTAGATGGAAAGAGATGAGCACCAAACCCGACACCCTTAAGGTTCTATTTATAGGGGTTGATTTGGGGTCTCACGTCGTGAGCATGGGCTTGCTCACATCGTGAGTTTTGATCTTATCCTCTTCCATGCACGTGACGTCTGCTGACAGCTCTGGAACCCATCAATCATAGACTCACGTCGTTAGCATGGTTCCCTCACGTCGTGAGGCTGAGTCAGCCTCGGGTTTTGTGTCCCGAACTTGTAAAATCCGTAACTTTCGCGTACGAGCTCCGATTTTGACGTTCTTTATATGCACGCTTAGGTGTGAAAAGGCTCTACAACTCTCGTTTAGACTCTGTCGGCTAATTTTGACTATATTTTTATTATATTATTTTTAACAGGTCGGGCCTGGAAAAGTCCGTTTAAATTGCATAGCTCCTTCATCTAGTGTCCATTTTCGTCAGACTTTTTACTGTTGTACTCCTATTATCGGGGTCTTCAACTTTTGTTTAGGTTGTGTCGGCTAAAGACCGCTCGATCTCTATTTCGAGTTTTTAGCTGTCTACTGCTAGGTCAGAAACTTCCAAAAATCATAACTTCCTCACACGAAGTCATATTTGAGGCGTTCTTTTTATGTATGTTCGCGGTTTAAAGATATCTACGTCTATCATTTAGATACTTAAGGCTAAAAAGTGTTTTATTGAAATTTCTCGTTTTATACTTAACAGCGCTTTACCGGTAGTGTTACGAATCTTGGATTGGTCATAACTTCTTCGTTATAACTCGAATTTTAGTGTTCTTTATATTTTTGGAAACCTTATCACGATATCTACCACATAGTGTACCCAAACAGAGCTTTTTGAACATTTCATTTTCGATGATATTCTTATTACTTTACAAAGAGGTTACAAGACTCGACTTTTAGTCATTATAATGACCTGAAATAACGGGTTGTTACACAAATTGACCTTGAAGAGCTTCAAGAATCAAGTGATGAAGGAACATCAAACACTAATGCTCAACCCGAGGAGGAAACTCCTGTTGAACTAATTGACGAGTCCCTACCTCTAAGACGTTCCAGTAGAGTTAGTGTTCCACCCGTATTATATGGTTTCCATATAACTGCTGAGGGTGATACGTTTATTAGTGATAGTACACTAATAAATATGGATGAACCTAACAACTACAAGGAAGCCATGGCAGGCCCAGAGTCTGCTAAATGGAAAGAGGTAATGGACCGCGAGATTCAGTCCATGTATGACAATCAAGTTTGGAACTTGGTTGACAATGTACCAGGTCGTAAGACGGTCGGGTGGAAGTGGATCTTCAAGAAGAAGACCGACATGGATGGGAAAGTGCACACATTCAAGGAACGACTGGTTGCGAAGGGTTTCACTCAAACTCCAGGAGTTGACTATGACGAGACCTTCTCACCAGTGGCTAAGATCAAATCTATAAGGGTTATGTTGGCCATAGCTGCGTTTCATGATTATGAAATATGGCAGATGGACGTCAAAACCGCTTTCCTTCATGGAAAGTTGGCTGAGGATGTTTACATGAACCATCTAGAGGGTTTTGTGGATGCAAAGTACCCCGAATAGAGTGTGAAAGCTTGAGAAATCCATATATGGTTTGAAACAAGCATCTCGCAGATGGAATCTTTGTTTCGATGAGAAAGTCAAAGAGTTTGGTTTTTAGAGAAGCGAGGATGAGTCCTGCATATATGTCAAAGCTAGTGGGAGTATAGTTAGCTTCTTGGTATTGTATGTGGATGACATACTACTCATAGGAAACGAAATCCCGACCTTGCAGGAGGTTAAGACCTGGCTTGGGAAGTGTTTCGCTATGAAGGACCTTGGGGAAAAGTTCCAAGCAGGAGACTGTAGCTGATTCAACGTGTGAATCAGAGTACATAGCAGCGAGTGAAGCATCGAAGGAGTCGATATGGTTGAAGAACTTCATTAGAGACCTTGGAGTTGTACCAGCCATAAAGGAGCCTATGGAGATTTTCTGCGATAACGAAGGAGCGGTTTCCGTGACCAAGGATCCAAGGGATCATGGGAGATCCAGGCACATCGACAGAAAATATCACTTCATCAGACATCGGGTAGAAGAGGGACGCCTCGTAGTAAAGAGGGTATCGTCAGAAGAGAACCCAGCAGATCCCCTCACAAAGGGTCTGAGCAGGGTTAAGCACTTACAACATGCGAGGAGCATTGGTCTGAAGGACGATATTAGTTTTACTGATTAGATAGTTGTTTAGAAACTTGTAATAGATAAAATGTAATTGACATTTGATGATTGAACACAGGAGTTTGGTTTATGAGTAAAGTTACTATCTTATTTCAATTGTTTACTATTGTTTCACTTTTGCATGTTTTGAGTTCCAGAATAATAGGATTATTCAAATTACCCATAGTCGATCATACTTTGGAAGTAGGCTATGAGGTTAGACTGTCATGAATTGGCTTCTAGATTGTCTAAGTGTTTAGAAATAGAAAAAGTTTGCTACAACGTTCATGAGTACTCCTGAAATAAGATTTGAGTATTGGATTAAAGCCACGCTCGTATGAATCACTTCATGGAATTTATCACGAGTGATTGTGAGACGATAATATCGTATAGTCTTTAAACCGAGATATATGAGTTGTTGTTTAGAAGTTGGTTGTGCATTGATAGTGCGTAAACGCATCAGTAACTTGATGTTATAAAACATATTGTTGTGTACGATTTAATAAGTAAATAGTACAAACATATATGTCAAAGTTTATCTGTTCCTTTTATTCTAAGAGGATTAAAAGCGATATCTTGGGCCCTTCGACGATTTTGTGTTGACTTATGAGTCGGGCTCGGTCAGGACTGAATTGATGTGTTCAATTAAGTTCCATGTCAAACAAATCAGAAATCAGGAAACAAATTGTTGGACAATGAGTATGACTTCATTCCATGTCTTTGTCCACATGATATCTTGAGAACAGAGGACTACATGATCCCTTATCTAAAGGACGCGTTATTGACTAGGTCTCGACAACGGCTTTTGAGAGCTACGATTACTAATTGGATTATGAAGTCGTACTTGCAGTTATAGTTATTAGACTAATCCAAGTGGGAGACTGTTGGATTTGGTGTCTAAGCTCATAACTATAATTGGTATGTACTTGACCCGATAGTAGCATAGTCCTTTTGGGTTGCCTTCACCATAGCAATTTGATAAGATGAATTATAGACAAAGAGGTTAATTGTGATTTTTTAATATACTATAGGAATAATATATTAATTGAGAAATCATATTATTTAATTAGTATTGATTATAAATTAATTTGGAATTAATTTAGTGATCAAAAGAGACTGATTAAATTAAAGGGGACTGATATTGCAATTATATGATAATTGAAAGTTGGGCTTATAGATCCCTATGAAGGGGTGGACGAATTTCCTTGTGTAGCCCACATGGAATTAGTCCATTAGGTACTTCTGGAAAGATCTTGTGGGTTGCTTGAGGATTAAGCAACCAGATTAGGGTTTTACCTGAAACCCTAGTAGCTCAGCTATATAAGGAACCCATTGGGTGCCTAAAATCGACCACTTCATTCTAAGAAGAATACCCTAGCCGATTTTAAGCCTCCTAACCTCTCTCATATTCTTCCAACTTGCTACTTGGTGTTTGTGATCCATTTGAGGTGCAACATTTGAGGCACTAAGCTCTTGAAGGTCAAGATCTACAAGCTACAAGTAAAAGGTACTCTTCTAATCTTGTATTATGTTGTGAATTTCGAAAATAGTATGCTAGTTAGGGTTCATGCTTTGGATAATTTGATTTGCATGTATAACTTGAGAAAAAAATAGATCCAAAGCATTAGGGTTGCACGTACACCATAGGAATGTTGTAGTGCTCAAAACCCAACTGGTGCGGAGTGATATCCGCCAGTTTGTGAGCCGATCTAGCTGTAAGATGCTGGAGGATATGATTTTTAGGGCTCGGGAGAGGGAGCTGGATTTGGAGATGGGGAGGAAGCGTGTTGGGTCCAGAGTGTTGCGTCATATGGGCTTAATGTTGATATTTTGTTTACCCGGTTTGGGCCTGTCCAACCGTGGATATTCATTAGGGTTAGATTATATATTATGCATGCATGTATAGCTTTAAGATCATCATTCTCATTAATAGCTTTTGCATTGTAACCCTAGCACACCTCTACAATCGAAGTTCTTCATCGAGCTCTTCTGAGGTGTGAGATATTAATCATTCGACACCATTTGATCATTCCTGTGTTCTTTAATTGATTAATATTGTTTTTCTGTTTAGAATCTATCGATCTTTAGCGCAATATTCTCATCAATTGGTATCAGAGCAGGAGACTGTGTAATATATACGCATCTCTTCTGTTTGAAGAATCCTTTAGGGTTTCCACTTTTATCAATATATAGAAGCTGTCTTCTTGTTGTCGACGGTATCTCTTGTGTTTGATAAAACCCTAAGTTCAACTTTACAAGTCTGATTCTAGCAAATTAAAATAAAAAGTTCATCATGTCTCACGATGACTCTCAAATCAATCTGATCAACATCTCCAACAGTATAGGATCCACTACAAGGATTCCCATTCTTTATACTCAAGATTATGAAGTATAGGCGCATCACTTCGAAGACTATGTCGTTCGATCTGAAGACAATGGTTATCTTATCTGGGAAGCAATAACATTGGGTCTGTTTGTTCACTCTGGAACAAACAGAACGGTCAAGACTCAAAAAGAGTATAACCAACTCTTGCCGGACGTAGATAAGATCCCTCAAGACGAAAAAGACAAGGTGTTATGCAACGTTAAAGCCATGAGGATGATCAGATTCGCATTGCAATCTGATACTTTTCGTCTGGTAAGTTCATGCACAGCAGCTAAAGAAATATGGGATAGGTTGAAAGAATTATATTCAACTGATGAGGATCTAGAGCACTCGATCCAAACCCTATTGCTCTCTGAATTCGGTGCTTTCGAACAAAAACTGAAGAGAAGCTCATTCAAACATTCGATCGTTTCAACCATCTGCTCAGCAAGATGATGAAACATGGTATTGAAAGGAAGCTGATTGAACAAAAGGTTACCTTCATGAATGGATTAAGGCCCGAATGGATGGCTGTGGTCTCGAGTGTGAAGGCTCATGAGCAATTTAAATCATATTCGCTGGTGAAACTGATGGGTATAATCAAATCTCATGAAAGTGTGGTGACAAAGGAAGCGAAGGTAGTTTCGGGTATGGGTTCACTGGCCCTCGTTTCTAAGAGCAAGAATGTAGCAGACGAAGAGGAGGAATCTGATATGTCAGAGTGTGATCTGTCCAGTGAAGAATATGCAATGATGGTTACAAACCCAAAGAAGTTTGCTCACAGAAAGTTCCCGATCAACAAGAACCGAAACTGGCAGGGAAGCTACAGCTTAGAAAAGGTGAAAGAAGAAACCAAGAACACCTCTCAAAAGGACGACGAGAAGAAGGAGAGTAAGATTGCGGGATACTCTGGGTACGATTGCAACTACTGTCACGACAAGAACCATTTTGCCAAGGATTGCATGTTAAGGAAGATGGCTGAGAAGAAAGATGGTGAAGATGACGAAGCTTACTACATGAGAAAGCTGGAGGAGATAAAGAAGAAGAAAGCAACTAATGTTTCAATGAATGCTTTGATTGTGCAGGAAAATGTTATTGATGATGAGTTTAGAGGAGTAGAAGTTGTTGGTTTTTGAGCATTCTAACACTCCTAAGTGTACATGCAACCCTAAATACCTTGGATCTATGTTTTCTCTATTATACATGAAAATATGAACTTTCCAAGGTATTCATCCTAACTAGCATAATAACATTGATTCATATGAATATATCAAGTTAGAATTACATACCTCTTTGATGTAGAGTGGCTTCATGAAGCTTGAGTGCCTAGTGCCCCAAGTGTGACACCTCAAATGGTTCACACAACACCAAATACACTTGGAATTACTTGAGAGAATTGGAACACTTCATAAAATCGGCTAGCCCTTATGTTCATACTCTAGTGGCCGATTTTCTCCAAGAATAAGATCATTATATAGTTAGTGACAATTAGGGTAAACCCTAATTGTCATGGCTTTCCATTTCCTTGGATCCATGGGTTCAAACATACCATGGATCATCCATGGATCATCTTATGGGTTTTAGCCCAACTTGACAATCCATGGAGCATTAGCCCACTATACAAGTATGGATGATTTACACAATCAACCCATATATTTAATTAGTCTTCTTTTGATCACTTAATTAATACTAGATTAATTCTTGATCAATACTAATTAAATAATCTTATTAATATATTACAACTTATAATATATTAACCAACCTTAAGTGTTATTTCTCTCATTATAGTCTATCCAAATGCATGATGCCATGCAACCCAAATGGACCATGCCGGGTCGGGTCAAGTCTTACCAATTATAGTTATGGACTTAGACATTAATCCAACAGTCTCTCACTTGGATAAGTCTAAAACTATTATTGCGTATGACTTCAAGAACCGACCGGCAATCGTAGCTCTCAAAAGCTTCCGTCGAACTCTGACCTTGCCGATGATCTCTGACCTTTGTCAATGACTTGTCCATTAGATAAGGGATCATATATTCCTCCATTCTAGATATCATATGGACTGAGACATGGATTGTAAATCATTCTCTCTGTCCATTTGTTGTTTCCCGATTTCCGATTCATGATGACTGACTGATTGAACAAATCAAATCAGTCCTGGCTTGGCCAAGCACTCACATGTGTCATCACTAAATCATCGAGGGGCCCACAAATATCGCTTTTATCCCGAAGGTAAAAGGAATGGATAAACTTCGACTCATATGGCTTGTTCTACTACTTGTTGAATCATACACAAAGACACGTTTTATAGGAATGTACAACCAACTCATAGTAACAACTCATATCTCTAGGTTTGAAGAATATAAGATATTATCGTCTCATGATCACTCGTGATAAAATCCATGAAGTGATTCAAATGAGCACGGGTTGAATCCAATACTCAGAACTTATGAGCACTCATGAGTGTTGTAGCACCACTTTGTCCACCAACTTGGACCTCTACAAGCCAACTCATGACAGTCTTGATTCATATCTACTTCCAACATATGACCGACTGTGGATAGTTTGAATAACTTAGTCATTCAGGAAGAATAACCTAGTTTATTCTGGAAGTCAAAACATGCAAAGTGAAACACAAGAATAATTGAATCTAATATGGTATCAGAACCTATGTATATAAATAAGACACTTTTATTTATCACCATACTGATTACTCATTATTCATTGTTTCGGTTTTATCAACTTTATACTTGAATTAAAAACACTAGTTGTCCCATGCTCCAAGCAAGTACACTATGTTTTTCAAAACAATAGCTTTGCCATACACCAAGTATGCACTCTATGTTTGTCTATGATCCTTACTTTGTTAACTAGATCGATTGAACATACTTTCAATGATTCTCTTTTCACACTCGCAAATCCTTATTGAAAAATGTGAGAATTTCAAATTCCTATCATTTATCAAAATCTGTTTAGCTTTTAAACTTATATGCACTGAACCTCTTGTAATGAATATGTACAAAGTCACAAAGACTTGTCAATAGTCATTATAAGGTATTCCAATGGAGATCAACTCCATGGAAACTAAGTCTCATATTCAAAGTACATTGCTTTGAACATGCTTCTTGCATTAAGTTTTCTAATCTTACACAGATAACTTCCACCTATGGAGACAACTCCATATTCTCATTTTGACTATCACTTCTAAACAAGAGATGCCTCTTTTCAGAATATGTCAATATGGTCCTTCCAAAATTAAACAATATACTTCCAACTGTCCTTGAGCAACCAATCTTTGGTAAACCTTAGATTGTCCTCGACAATTGCTTAATCATTTTAGTCATATCCAATTCTAGACCTTTTCCCTTCTTAATGCCCCAGGCATTTGAAAACTTTTAGAAAGGATAAATATTATAGCCAATGCAATTGATCCTGTACCCAAAGAAAATGGTACGTGATTCATGATGTCTCACATAAAGACATGATTCTAGACCAGTCTTTTGCTACAAAAATTTTTATTTGCCATCTTCTCTAAATTTTACTATGAAGAGGGATGTCGTAATCATAATCGAATTTTGAGAACGCAATATATGGAATTTCCTTAAGTTGAACCAATCCAACATGAAATTCATGTATATATTCTTGACTAAAGATGATTAAGGTCTCAATCTAAGCCTTTAGAACTGAAATGAAGTATATCCTCTCCCTTAATTATAGCAAAACAACTTTTTCAACCCCTGCAACTTCACGAATTGAAAATTTTGTTTTCTATAATTAACATTGCTAACTTGCAATACTTATCATAATTATCATGCTCCCACTAACATGATGATTATTAGCATAACACTTATGCTCCCACTAGCTTTGACATGTACTCAGAAATCAGCTGTACTTCTAGAAATCAATACTTTATTGACTTTCTTACCAAAGTTCAGATTTCTAAACAATTTCAGAACTATGAAAAAGGATGTCGTAATCATAGTCTCAATTGTTTAGACCTTTCGCCATCTTCTTCAAATCTACTTGGTGGAAGTGTTTCCTCACCATCATTTTCATGAATCGGAGAGAAACCTTATGACCCTTAGATTTTATGGTGTATGTGTTGTTATCCATGTGAATCATCAAAACCATAGTCACAAGACAAGGATAATGACAAATCCAAACACATATGGACTGAACTAAATCTTAATTTCTTGCCACCTGGCAGCACAAGGGCCTGCCATTGCTTCCAAGTTGTTATGCAACCAATTGAGAACTTTCAGAACTCCTATGCAAATACAACTTTAACTGGAATGGGCACAGAATATGTCAACACGATAGGTTATAAACCTCAAGTCGTGTGCTAGTGAAGAACCTCAGGTTTTATTCTTGATTAGTTCTTGAGACTTTCAAGACCTTTAAGACTCGCACTGTCCTCTTGACATATAAGACTCTCTTGTCAAATATTCAAGGGATAGTGCGGATTCTTTATCAAGACAAACACTTCACACAATTGGCCTTAATTGGTCTTTGTTTAATCCAAAACATCACAACTTACCAATTTCAAATGTACAAGAGTAGGACACTTTTACTCTTACATTTGACAAGTGTTTTAACCTTTCTTTAAGATATGTCACTCAACTTATAGTCTTGGAGTATGACTCTAAGACTTGTTTTGAAACGAAGTATGACTCATCTTCTTGATTTAACCATTTCAACAATTCATGACTCCTCTTCTTAGTCATAAGAATGCACTAAGATGTCCTTAGAAGACTAATTGTGATATGATTTCTAAATCATTAAGATGATCACAAACATGATACTAAAGTACTCTCCCATCTTCTCAGATTTGAGAAACTTTTATCTTTCTGCCTAATTTGATTCTTCCCATTCGTTCTGCCATACATTGAGACTTTTTCCAATGTTTCAGAATTATACTTAAACTCATAAGTATAACCATATTTACTAAACTTTAGTAAATATTGACGAATAGTCTTATCGATCTTTGTGGTGGACTTGACCAGTGCACAAGAATGTGTACTCGATCCCTTTAGTCCTTTACTTGACTCACACATCCATGTGAACAAGTCTTAATTTTCCAATGCTTGAAAGTTCTCATTCATCATACTATTCAACTTGCATGATTCCAAGTTTCTATCCAACTGAAGCCTTGGGAATGAGGATCTTTCCTTATTTGGTAAATTATGACACTACCACAAACGAAAGAATCAAGTCCATTTTTTTTCCTTTCAAATATTGCTATCAATGGAATCATATAAACAACCATTTTTCACAAATGCCACTTGTAAGGATATGTAAAATAAATATAAAATTAAAACCTTTTATTTTATTTCAAAACTTTGCGGAAAAACCTTATCCTTACAGTGCAAATGCATATGAAAAACTTGTTGTTATCTATTCCTAAGCAATATATCATAACTCCTAAGTAACAGCTTCAAAATTCTGATGCGATCGAAATCCATCTTCGCGATAAGAAGCAGCATATACTTCCTTTAAGCTTTCTCTCTTTTCTTTGATTCTTATAACATCACCATGTGACTCAGTCACATTATGTAATAAGAATCTCCAAATAGGAGCTTAACAGAGTTAGACAATGGACTTTACCTGAAGTAGAGTCAAACTTATTGACTTTAACATCCTTAGGTAAACTTGGCAGCTTCGCAAACAGTGCCCCTTCCTTTGGAAATTTTAACAAATGGACCCTTTGGTAATGGTACATGGGACTATCACAGACTTAGTTTTTCTCTTTACCATTTGGTCAACCGAGTTGACTATGGCCGATCCCTTCCATTGGGAAGAGAATGCTTTTTTTGGATTTCCAGTGTCATCATTGTCAATGTCCATAAAGTTTTGGGAAGTCGATCTTCTAATCAAGTTTGCTTTACTAGCCTTCCAAATCATAGCTGATTCAGCAGTACCAAGCAAATAGATAAGATCATTAAGGGTCTTGTCATAGTCTGTTTCATAGGAGTCCCAAAGGAACTCACTATGTGACTTAGAAAGTGATTGAACCACCAACTTTCTCAATACTTTGACACCCAACTCTCCCGGCTTGTCAATATGTGACTTCATCTCCAAGATGTGATCACACCTAGACCTTGCCTTGCAAATAGGGCTTGAGTGACCTTGAACTTGTGGGTTAGGGAGAATAATTGGAGGAGGTGGAGGAAGTAAAGTTCCAAGAGATTTGGGAAGATCATAGATGTCTGAGCTAGACATCTTTTGGGAGATATTCAAGATAGTTGATTTAAAGTCCTTAATATAACACCCAATTTGAAATATTAAGGCTAGGACCCAACACAATACTTTTATAACTTGGAAGAGGGGTGCCGTAATCCAAGCTATAAAATATTTGAAGGTAGGTGAATGACGATTCACCAATTTCCACCACGAAAAACGAAATGTATTATTAGGTTTTAATTGGATTTGAAACTCCTAGATCTTTTGAGATTCATTGAACTTTTCAATGGCATGTTTCAATCTCGAGTGTGCCCTTCAGGTTTTGTGACTGGGATGCCGAGGATCACAAAACAAGGTGTGAAGTAACCATGCAAATTACTTGGTACTCTTAAATGTTTATCACCCAACCGATGTGCCGATAAACCACACACGCTCCACCGGCCTATGATAAACTTTAAGAAACCCTTTGCCTACCTTGTTAAATCAAGCTAGTGTGCCGGTAAACCACACGCGCTCCACCGGCCTATGATAAACTTTAAGAAACCCTTTTCCTACCTTGTTAAATCAAGCTAGTGTGCCGGTAAACCACACGCGCTCCACTAACCGAATTAAGCAAAGTACAAAGTGTAATTTCATGGGTTAGCACCTTATTCACAGTTTCCTAAGTAACTAAGATTGGGAATTTATAAGTGTTTAGTTACTTAGTATTTATCATTAATACTTTTAATGAAGGGGGAATTATAGTCCTTGTCCTACCTGTTCGGCTAACGACCCTCCACCAGTCAAGGAAGCGGTGGGTGAGAGTGGACACCCATTAAGCTGCCATTTTATAGGCAACAACCTTATACCCCCCTTATAGACCGGCTTCGTGAATGAGGCCTACTAACGGTAAGACTGACTTGCTCTTATACATATATATATATATATATATATATATATATATATATATATATATATATATATATATATATATATATATATATATATATATATATATATATATTATTAACTTATAATATTATAAAGTATAAGGTTTGAATTTTAACTTTTTAAAATTCTAAGGGCTTAACTTGGAATTAAAGTATTCTTGAGGGAAACTTTACAAATTCCAAAACTTGAGGGCAAGTTTTGAAACTATTCAAAATTAATTAATTCCATAACTTATGTGTTTAAAGTAGTTTTAATTAAAACTCTTCAAGTTCCATAACTTGAGGACAAGTTATGGAAGACTTTAAACTATTAAAGAATGTAGCACTTCTTCTTTTGTAACTTATGGAACTAATTAAGGTTACACATTTTTATTATTTAATGAAGTGACTGTTGAACCTCCATAACTTGAGGACAAGTTATGGAGTCATAAAACCATTTAATGTGGACAAGACTCTTCATTTTGTAACCTTTGCCAACTTTTATGAGTTTTAAGAAACTTAAATGTGACCTTTCATGTAACTTGAGGACAAGTTACACAAACACATTTTAGAATCAACTCTTAGATTAAAATGGATTAAACACACATAATCAATTAACTTTTTATATTAATCTAAGCAACTCATATGAACAAAGATAATTCACATCAAACTTTTTCATGTAATTGGCATAACTTTTAAACTAACACAAAACATGAATCTATTGACAATTATCTTTGAAATTGGATTAGCATGAACATTACCACATCAAAAACAAGTTTATAAGGTCAAAAACAGCTTAGGATAATGTTCCTAGTCTATTTCTAGCCAAAACAGTCGAATATATGCTGTCAGGGGGTCCAACTCGTCGAGTGCATGAACCAACTCGGCGAGTTGGATGCATTTTGCCTTGGACTCGTCGAGTCCCTTTATCGACTCGGCGAGTTTGCTGTTCAGACAGCAACAAAATTCGATTTTTCAGCCATTTTTGCAAGTATAACAAGAAAACAAGTCTTGGCTCTGATACCACTGTTGGGTTTTGAGCATTCTAACACTCCTAAGTGTACATGCAACCCTAAATACCTTGGATCTATGTTTTCTCTATTATACATGCAAATATGAACTTTCCAAGGTATTCATCCTAACTAGCATAATAACATTGATTCATATGAATATATCAAGTTAGAATTACATACCTCTTTGATGTAGAGTGGCTTCATGAAGCTTGAGTGCCTAGTGCCCCAAGTGTGACACCTCAAATGGTTCACACAACACCAAATACACTTGGAATTACTTGAGAGAATTGGAACACTTCATAAAATCGGCTAGCCCTTATGTTCATACTCTAGTGGCCGATTTTCTCCAAGAATAAGATCATTATATAGTTAGTGACAATTAGGGTAAACCCTAATTGTCATGGCTTTCCATTTCCTTGGATCCATGGGTTCAAACATACCATGGAGCATCTTATGGGTTTTAGCCCAACTTGACAATCCATGGAGCATTAGCCCACTATACAAGTATGGATGATTTACACAATCAACCCATATATTTAATTAGTCTTCTTTTGATCACTTAATTAATACTAGATTAATTCTTGATCAATACTAATTAAATAATCTTATTAATATATTAGAACTTATAATATATTAACCAACCTTAAGTGTTATTTCTCTCATTATAGTCTATCCAAATGCATGACGCCATGCATCCCAAATGGACCATGCCGGGTCGGGTCAAGTCTTACCAATTATAGTTATGGACTTAGACATTAATCCAACAGAAGTCTGGTCTACAGACTCTAAAGATGAAGAGGTACGCAAACCTTCGCATGGAAGAGCTTATGTGGCAAAAGAAGGTGTTACTGATTCAGCAGGGAAGTTCTTAATGGCGTCAGCTCGGGTATCGCAGATGAGGGGATATACAACCGAAGGTGAGCATGAGGAAGCGAAACTAAAGGATGACAATTGTTTCGCTGCTAAGCCTGTGAGTGAAAGGATCAACGATTGCGATCAGTTGATCAAGAAGGTACAATCCATACTTGAATATCTTAAAATACCAGTAACAAACTACAAAAAAAAATTAAATGAATTAAAATTCAAGTTTTCAAACTTAAGTGGAAGTCTTATGCAAACTCGCTTAGCGAATTCTAACCTAACTGACCAACTCAGCAGGGAATCTTCCAAAAGTGAGGAGAGAAGGATGTGGATTCAGCTGAAGGAGTCAGAGTTAGTTAGGGCTAGGGATGAACTTATTTATGTGCAACGAGACAATTTAAAGTTTTTAAAACAAAGAAATGTTTTCTGTTTGATTGTTAAACACTTATATACAAATATCACCCAGTTGCATCTAGATTGTGAGATAGGTAAAAAGATTCATAAAATGATTTTGCCCTTCCTTGAATTTAAGGAAGACGAAGTCATTGCTGAATGTGAATCTATAATGTCTTCACATGAGATTTCAGTCACCTACAAATATGGACTAGACAAAATTGAATCTTTCATTGAGTCCAAAGAACATAAATGCATGCTTAAGAATTTACTGGACGAAAACGATAAATTAAAAATCAAGACCGAGACTATACAGAAGTTTGACTCATCCAACGCCAAATTAAGTTCAGAAAATAAAATAAATTTAGAAACCACTTCTGAATTTGATGAGGACAGTGAGATGAGCGAAATCTCCGTAGAAGACGAGGTCGATTGTTCAGAATTTCTTAAAAGCGAACCCGAAGCAACAAAACCACTCATATCTAAAAATTCGGTTGAGTACGCTCGGGTGTCAAAGGACAAATCCAAGAAACTCAAAGAGAAGGTCGTTGTTTATCAGAAGGTGCAAACTACAACCAAACAAGTGTATGCAGTCACTGGAGTAACTAAGAAACAAACAACGGAGTTGAAGTCCATGGTTGACAAAGATAATACTGAAGGTTGCGATAACCACTTCTGGTCCGCTCCTATCGACAATGCAGACGAAACAGTTGGTCTGTCAGAGCAAACCTCATGGAGAGTTAAGGGACGATACATTCCCGAGCCCCTCAACAAACCCTCAAGCTTTGATAAACCTAGTACAAGTGGTACAAAAGAAATACCAAACAAACCACTGAAAGCTTCCAGCGAATCATCAACAACAACTGAAGTTCATGAGAGGAAACCGAAACCTAAGGCCAACATTCACTTGACTCAAGAGCAACTTGCTGAGCAGAAATGCCAGAGGAACAAAAGATACATATAGAATCTCAATGAGAGAAAGCAGTTTTGGCAATCCCAAAACCCCACTTATGTTCGCTCTGAAAAAGCTTCTAATCCCAAGATGCAAAAGGAAGCACATGTCAATCACTGCCAGTCATGCAGTCAGGTGAACCGAACGACCCGTTTCGGTCCTAATACTAGTGGTCACAAGAACGAAAAATCAAGTTTCGGTCCCAACTCTTACTACGCCAAGAACCGAAAGTCCAGTTTCGGTCCCAACAACAGTGCTCAGAACCGAAAGTTAAGTGCGGTCCTAAATCCCATCATCCTAACTCCCAACCAAAACCTAACTCTGTAAAGGATATCAAAGGAAAGGGAAAGCTCATCTCAGATTCTGAAGTCCACAATACCAAAAAGTCAGCTAACCCTAGGACTCCAAAGAAAACCTTAACTGTGAAACCATCTAACAATAACACACACCAGTCAAAACAAGATGTAAATAAAATCAAAGTTTACACCATCAAAAGAAGAGATGAAACCACTTTAATAAAAAGAACATATATGGTTGACCTTTCGGTTACAATTCCCTATTCTGTAAAAGACTCACCATGGCCCAAGATACTTTGGGTTCCTAAATCTGCTTAATTTTACAGGTTATCAGTGACGAGCAGTTTGACGACGAATGGTATATTGACAATGGCTGCTCTCGTCACATGACAGGAAGGAGGGAAGAACTTAGAGAGTTTCGGTCCCTTAAGAATGGTGGATGTGTTAAATATGGAAACAACTCATACAGCACGATCAAAGGGTATGGCATGATCACCAACGGAGAATTCTCAATACGAAAAGTAGCCTACGTGGAAGGATTGCAGCACAACGTCATCAGTGTTTCTCAACTAGTTGTAAGAATCGGTTTGAAAGTCTCGTTTGATGATGAGGGCTCGAGATAATCGAAAAGCAAACGAAGAAAGTTCTGTTGAAATCTGAGCGCAAAGGGGAGATGTATCCTCTAAATCTCAACCCGATAAAAGGAAAGCCAGCAATATGCTTGCTGTCGAAGGCGAACTCAGATGAAAGTGTTGGGTTTTGAGCATTCTAACACTCCTATGGTGTACATGCAACCCTATAAACCTTGGATCTATGTTTTCTCTATTATACATGCAAATATTAACTATCCAAGGTTTCATCCTAACTAGCATATTATGAAGCACCTATACTACAAAGTTCTAGTTAGATGACATACTTTTTGATGTAGCTTGATGTCTTCAAGCTTTAAGAGCTTAGCCTCAATAGTGTGGAAGCCTCAAATGGAATCACAGATCACCAAAACACCTTGGAAGAACTTGAGAGAATATGTATGCACACTAAAATCGGCCCACTCTTATTTTCACACACTTGTGCCAATTTTGTGAGCCAAGGACCCCTTTATATATTATGGAGGATTAGGATTACATCCATGTAAACCCTAATACCCATGACCTTTCATTTACATAGGATCCTGGGTTAAGAGCTCCATGGACCATCCATGAAAGCTTAACCCAACCTAAATGAACTTGGCCCATTCCTTATATATAAGAGTCCATATTTAATTAGTTCTTTTTGATCACTTAATTAATTCTAAATTAATTCTTGATCAATACTAATTAAATAATATGATTCCATATTAATATATTAGAACTTATAATATATTAATATAAATCATAAATATACTATTCTCAAAAGACTATCCAAATTGTGCCGGTGAAGTGCAACCCAAATGGACCATGCCGGGTCGGGTCAAGTACATACCAAATATAGTTATGGACTTAGACATTAATCCAACAGTCTCCCACTTGGATAAGTCTAAAACTATTATTGAGTATGACTTCAAAACCTAACTGGTAATCATAGCTCTTAAAGCCGCTGTCGAACTCTGACATTGTCAATGACTTGTCCATTAAATAAGGGATCATATATTCCTCCATTCTAGATATCATATGGACTGAGACATGGAATATAATCATTCTCTCTGTCCATTTGTTGTTTCCCGATTTTCGATTTATGATGACTGACTGATTGAACAAATCAAATCAGTCCTGGCTTGGCCAAGCACTCACATGTGTCATCGCTAAATCATCGAGGGCCCCACAGATATCACTTTTATCCCGAAGGTAAAAGGAATGGATAAACTTCGACTCATATGGCTTGTTCTACTACTTGTTGAATCATACACAAAGGCACGTTTTATAACATCGAGTTACCAATGCGTTTTCGTGCAATCAATGTATAACCAACTCATAGTAACAACTCATATCTCTAGGTTTGAAGAATATAAGATATTATCGTCTCATGATCACTCGTGATAAAATCCATGAAGTGATTCAAATGAGCACGGGTTGAATCCAATACTCAGAACTTATGAGCACTCATGAGTGTTGTAGCACCACTTTGTCCACCAACTTGGACCTCTACAAACCAACCTATGACAGTCTTGATTCATATCTACTTCCAACATATAACCGACTGTGGATGGTTTGAATAACTTAATCATTCAGGAAGAGCGACTTAGTTATTCTGGAAGTCAAAACAAGCAAAGTGAAACACAAGAATAAATGAATCAAATATGGTATCAAACCCTATGAATATAAATAAAAACTTTTATTTATCACCATACTGATTACTCATTATTCATTGTTTCGGTTTTATCAACTTTATACTTGAATTAAAAACACTAGTTGTCCCATGCTCCAAGCATGTACACTATGTTTTTCTTAAACAATAGCTTTGCCATACACCAAGTATGCACTCTATGTTTGTCTATGATCCTTACTTTGTGAAATAAACCAATTGAACATAATTTCAATGATTCTAATTTCACACTCCCAAATCCTTATCGAAAAATGTGAGAATTTCAAATTCCTATCATTTATCGAAATCTGTTTAGATTTTAAACTTATATGCACTGACCCTCCTGTAATGAATATGTACAAAGTCACAAAGACTTGTCAACAGTCATTATAAGGTATTCCAATGGAGATCAACTCCATGGAAACTAAGTCTCATATTCAAAGTACATTGCTTTGGACATGCTTCTTGCATTAAGTTTTCTAATCTTACACAGATAACTTCCACCTATAGAGACAACTCCATATTCTCATTTTGACTATCACTTCTGAATAAGAGATGCCTCTTTTCAAAATATGTCAATATGGTCCTTCCAAAATTAGCACTATACTTCCAACTATCCCTAAGCAACCAATCTTTGGTAAATCTCAGATTGTCCTCGAGAATTGCTTAATCATTTTAGTCATATCCAATTCTAGACCTTTTCCCTTCTTAATGCCTCTGGGCATTTGGAAAAATTTAGAAATGACAAATATTATAGCACATGCAATCGATCTTGTACCCAAAGCAAATGGTACACGATTCATGATGTCTCACATAAAGACATGATTCTAGACCAGTCTTTTGCTACAATATTTTTATTTGCCATGTTTTCAAGATTTGACTATGAAGAGGGATGTCGTAATCATAATCGAATTTTGAGAACGCAATATATAGAATTTCCTTAAGTTGAACCAATCCAACATGAAATTCATATATATATTCTTGACTAAAGATGATTAAGGTCTCAATCTAAGCCTTTAGAACTGAAATGAAGTATATCCTCTCCCTTAATTATAGCAAAACAACTTTTTCAATCCCTGCAGCCTCACGAATTGAAACTTTTGTTTTCTATAATTAACATTGCTAACTTGCAACACTAACAATAATTATCATGCTCCCACTAACATGATGATTATTAGCATAACACTTATGCTCCCACTAGCTTTGACATGTACTCAGAAATCAGCTGGACTTCTAGAAATCAATACTTTATTGACTTTCTTACCAAAGTTCAGATTTCTGATACGAGATGCTTTGATAAAACTTTATCAAAATCATACACCTTTCCTTAGATAGCATGCATGTGTGTCTAAACAATTTCAGAACTATGAAAAGGGATGCCGTAATCATAGTCTCAATTGTTTAGACCTTTTGCCATCTGCTTCAAATCTACTTGGTGGAAGTGTTTCCTCACCATCATTTTCATGAATCGGAGAGAAACCTTATGACCCTTAGATTTTATGGTGTATGTGTTCTTATCCATGTGAATCGTCAAAACCATAGTCATAAGACAAGGATAATGACAAATCCAAACTCATATGGACTGAACTTATGCAATCTTAACTTCTTGCCACCTAGCAGTACAGGGCCTGCCATTGCGTCCAAGTTGTTATGCAACCAATTGAGAACTTTCAGAACTCCTATGCAAAGACAACTTTAACTGGAATGGGCACAGAATATGTCAGCACGATAGGTTATAAACCTCAAGTCGTGTGCTAGTGAAGAACCTCAGGTTTTATTCTTGATTAGTTCTTGAAATTCTTTTTAGGATCTTTAAGACACCCATTATCCTCTTGACATATAAGACTATCTTGCCAAATATTCAAGAGATAGTGCAGATTCTTTATCAAGACAAACACTTCACACAATTGGCCTTAGTTGGTCTTTGTTTTATCCAAAACATCACAACTTACCAATTTCAAATATACAAGAGTAGGACACTTCTACTCTTACATTTGACAAGCGTTTTAAACCTTTCTTTAAGATATGTCACTCAAGTTACAATCTTGGAGTATGACTCTAAGAATTGTTTTGGAACGAAGTATGACTCATCTTCCTGATCTAACCATTTCAAAAATTCATGACTCCTCTTCTTAGTCATAAGAATGCACTAAGATGACCTCTAGAGGACTAATTGTGATATGATTTCTAAATCATTAAGATGATCACAAACATGATACTAAAGTACTCTCCCATCTTTTCAGATTTGACAAACTTTTATCTTTCTGCCTAATTTGATTCTTCCCATTCGTTCTGCCATATATTGAGACTTTTCCAATGTTTCAGAATTATACTTAAACTTGTAGGTATAACCATATTTACTAAACTTTAGTAAATCAAATAGTCTTAACGAGCTTTGTGGTGGACATGACCAGTGCACAAGAATGTGTACTCGATCCCTTTAGTCCTTCACTTGACTCACACATCCATGTGAACAAGTAATTAGTCTTGATTTTCCAATGCTTGAAAGTTCTCATTCATCATACTATTCAACTTGCATGATTCCAAGTTTCGGTCCAATTGAAACTTGGGCGATGAGGAACTTTCCTGATTTGGTAAATTTAGACACTACCACAAATGAAAGAATCAAATCCATTTTCCAATATTGCTGTCAGTGGAATCATATAAGCAACAATTTTCCACAAATGCCATTGTAAGGATGCTTCAAATAAATAAAATCAAAAATTTCCTTTTATTTTAAAAACTTTGCGGAAAAACTTATCCTTACAATCCATATGAAAACCTTGTTGTTATATATTCCTAATCAATGTGTCATAACTCCTAAGTAACAACTTCAAAATTCTGATGCGATCGAAGTCCATCTTCGCGATCAGAAGCAGCATATACTTCCTTTAAGCTTTCTCTCTTTTCTTTGATTCTTATAACATCACCATGTGACTCAGTGACATTATGTAATAAGAATCTCCAAATAGGAGCTTAACAGAGTTAGACAATGGACTTTAACATCCTTAGGTAAATTTGGCAGCTTCGCAAACAGTGCCCCTTCCTTTGGCAATTTTAACAAATGGACCCTTTCGTAATGGTACTATCTCAGACTTAGCCTTTCTCTTTACCATTTGGTCAACCGGGTTGACTATGGCCAATCCCTTTCCATTGGAAAGAGAATGCTTTTTCTGGATTTCCAGTGTCACCATTGTCACTGTCCATAAATTTTTTTTTGGAAGTTGATCTTCTAATCAAATTTGCTTTACTATCGTTCCAAATCATTGCTGATTCAGCACCACCAAGCAAATCGATATGATCATTAAGGTTCATGTCATAGTCTGTTTCATAGTAGTCCCAAAGGAACTCACTATGTGACTTAGAAAGTGATTGAACATCCAACTTTCTCAAGACTTTGACACCCAACTCTCCCGGCTTGTCAATATGTGACTTCATCTCTAAGATGTGATCACACATAGACTTTGCTTGTCATTAGGGCTTGAGTGACCTTGAACTTGTGGGTTAGGGAGAATAATTGGAGGAGGTGGAGGAAGAGAAGTATGACTTCCATGAGCCAAACTCGGGAAGTCATATTCATTAGGAAAGCTTGGTTTGGGAAGATCATTGTTATCTAAACCAGACATCAACAATGGGAGAAATTCACGTAAAATTGATTTAAGTCCTTAATATAACACCCAATATGATATATTAAGGCTAGGAACCAACAAACTATTTTATAACTTGGAAGTGGGATGCCGTAATCCAAGCTATAAAATATTTAAAGGTAGGTGAATGACGATTCACCAATTTCCACCAAGATAAACGAAATGTATTATTAGGTTTTAATTGGTTTTGAAACTCCTAGATTCTTTTGAGATTCATTGAACTTTTCAATGGCATGTTTCAATCTCGAGTGTTCCCTTCAGGTTTTGTGACTGGGATGCCGAGGATCACAAAACAAGGTGTGAAGTAACCATGCAAATATACTTGGTACCCTTAATATTTACCCCTCAATCGATGTGCCGGTTAACCACACACGCTCCAACGATACTATGATAAACATTAAGTTACCCTTTGCCTACCTTGTTAAGTCCAGGTTAGTGTGCCGGTTAACCACACACGCTCCACTAACAGCTTAAACAAAGTGCAAAGTGTAATTTCATGGATTAGCACCTTATTCACATTTTCCTAAGTAACTAAGATTGGGAATTTATAAGTGTTTAGTTACTTAGTATTTATCATTATACTTAAAATGAAGGGAGAATTATAGTCCTTGTCCTACCTGTTCGGCTAACGACCCTCCACCGGTCAAGGAAGCGGTGAGTGAGAGTGGACACCCATTAAACTGTCATTTTATAGGCAGTAACCTTATACCCCCCTATAGACCGGCTTCGTGAATGAGGCCTACTAATGGTAAGACGACTTGCTCTTATACATATAATATATTAAACTTTTAATATTATAATAGTATAAGGGTGTATTTTAGACATTTAAAATACTTGGTGGTTTAATCTATTAATTAAACTAGACTTTTAATTTAATTAAACTCAAACCATATATTTATGGATTAATAATACTCTTTTAATTAAACGCTTTAATTAACTATTAATAAAGTCCATAAGAGTTAATTTGAACTATTCAACAAAACATCATAATTCCAATTATTAAACTCAAAATTAAAACCATTTAATTAATTGTTTAAGTTATGAACCCAAGAGTTTTAGAATTCAATTCTTTTTTTCATAAAAAACTTTTCTCAAATTCCAAAACTTGAGGGCAAGTTTTGTAATTCTTGAAAACCTTTGGATTCCATAACTTATGGAATTAATGGTGTTTTATGATGAAACTTTCCATGTTCCATAACTTAAGAACAAGTTATGGAATTCTTTAAAACATTAACACCAAATTTTGTAACTCCATAAAAACTTTGAATCAAAATTTTTTTTTTTAAAAAAAAACTTTCATATCCATAACTTATGGAAGTTTCAAAAACCCTTAAGATCACAACTTTAAAAAAACTTTTAAGCTCCAAAATTTTATGACAAAATTTGTAACTCCTTAAAACATTTAGATCAAACTTTTAAAACTAATAAAATAATCATATCATTTTATCTTTTACTAAATTTGACCTAATTCAACTCATATAACTAATTATTCAAATTTTACAAATAATTCGTTTTTCACAAAACAAGTAATTATCTTAAAATTTGACAAACGTCATGTTTTTTTTTCTTTTTTTTCCAACTTGAAAATAAAACATTTGCATCAATATAACAAAAAACAACCCATGGCTTTGATACCACTGTTGGGTTTTGAGCATTCTAACACTCCTATGGTGTACATGCAACCCTATAAACCTTGGATCTATGTTTTCTCTATTATACATGCAAATATTAACTATTCCAAGGTTTCATCCTAACTAGCATATTATCAAGCACCTATACTACAAAGTTCTAGTTAGATGACATACCTTTTGATGTAGCTTGATGTCTTCAAGCTTTAAGAGCTTAGCCCCAATAGTGTGGAAGCCTCAAATGGAATCACAGATCACCAAAACACCTTGGAAGAACTTGAGAGAATATGTATGCACACTAAAATCGGCCCACTCTTATTTTCACACACTTGTGCCAATTTTGTGAGCCAAGGACCCCTTTATATATTATGGAGGATTAGGGTTACATCCATGTAAACCCTAATACCCATGACCTTTCATTTACATAGGATCCATGGGTTAAAAGCTCCATGGACCATCCATGAAAGCTTAGCCCAACCTAAATGAACTTGGCACATTCCATATATATAAGAGTCCATATTTAATTAGTTCTTTTTGATCACTTAATTAATTCTAAATTAATTCTTGATCAATACTAATTAAATAATATGATTCCATATTAATATATTAGAACTTATAATATATTAATATAAATCATAAATATACTATTCTCAAAAGACTATCCATATAAATTGTGCCGGTGAAGTGCAACCCAAATGGACCATGCCGGGTCGGGTCAAGTACATACCAAATATAGTTATGGACTTAGACATTAATCCAACAGAAAGTTGGTTGTGGCACCGAAGACTATCGAACCTGAACTTCAAAGATATTAATAAACTGGTGCTTGGTGATCACGTGTGTGGACTTCCTGTTCTTAAATTTGACAAAGAACACCTGTGCGCAACGTGCGAGATGGGCAAGGAAAGCAGAAAGAGTCACCCTTCTCGTATCAATACAAAAATCATCGAACCTCTTGAACTACTGCACGTCGACTTATGTGGTCCTTCGGCTATCGAAAGCGTCGGTGGTAGTAAGTCTATACTTGTTATTGTAGATGATTTTTCTCGCTTCACCTGGGTTTTCTTTCTTAAACAGAAATCAGAGGCCACTCCCAAGCTGAAGGTTTTTATCAAGCAAGTGGAATTGCAGCTGCAAAAGGTGGTAAGAAATATAAGAAGTGATAATGGGCTAGAGTTCAAAAACAAAGACTTTGAAGAGTTTTTGGCATAAAAGGGAGTAACTCACAACTTCTCTGCTCCCTATACTCCACAACAGAATGGGATTGTTGAAAGTCGAAACCGTTCTTTATGTGAAGCCGCCCGAACCATGCTGAGCTTCGCTTCTCTTCCACTATACTTCTGGGCTGATGCAATTACTGCTGCATGTTACACTCAGAACCAATCCTTCCTCAACAAGCGATTTTCCATCACTCCATACGAGATTTTGAATAATTGTAAGCCCAATGTAAAGTTTTTCCACGTGTTCGGTTCAAGATGCTTTATTTTCAACTCCAAAGAGAACCGAAACAAATTTGATGTCAAGGCAGACGAAGGGATCTTTCTTGGTTATTCACTTACTTCAAAAGCATATAGGGTTCTGAATAAACGCTCGAAGAAGATTGAAGAAACCTACAATGTTACTTTTGATGACAATTACGTGAAGAAAATACGAACAACCGAAAGTCCAACGGAGGAAATCTTTCCAGAATCAGGTCAAGTCTCGGTTCCTATTTCCAATATGTTTGAAGAGTACATGCTGCTCTTTGATGAACCAGAAAAGGCGATCCACTCAGAAGCGAAAGCAGTAGATAACAAAATCGATACCTTGAAGAAAATCATCGATGAAGCTGCTAAAGTCATGGAAAGCGAAACTCAACAACCAACCGAGAAGCAGACTCAAAGCGAACCTACTGCATCAGGTGATCATCCAGCTACTGATGACCCTCCAAGAGAAAGCACTATACTCCAGGGGGAGGGTTCGTCTGCACCAAAAACAACCGACATGCCTTTCCAGGGGGAGAATCCATCAAAAACCCCAAACCATGAAGATCCATTTGAGGGGGAGAGTACAGAACCTGACATGGGATTCGGTTCGCCATTTAAGGGGGATAATGAAAATGCAAATAATGAAGGCGATCTGTCAGAACTGGAAGAAGAAGTCAATGCCGAGCTGGGTCCTGCCTATGATCCAAATTACCCTCCTCTCATAAAATGGACAAAGGATCATCCTAAAACTCAAATCATTAGTGAATCATCTGAGGGTATTCTCACACGCTCTCAAATGAAAGCAAAGCAACCTGCTTTATTCTCTCAAGTAGAATTCTGCATGTTTAATTCGTTTGTCTCTAAAGTTGAACCGAAGACGGTAAATGCTGCTCTTGATCACTCTGATTGGGTGCAAGCTATGCAAGACGAACTCCATGAGTTTGAACAAAATCGTGTTTGGAGGCTGATTCCCACACCAAAGGATGTATCTGTAGTCGGTTTAAAATAGGTTTTTAGAAATAAGTTAGATAAAGAGGGAAACGTCATTCGCAACAAAGCGAGGCTGGTGGTGAAAGGATATTGCTAGGAAGAAGGAATAGACTATGAAGAGACCTTCGCTCCAGTAGCAAGGTTGGAATCTGTGAGAATCTTTTTGGCATATACTGCACATAAAAACTTCGAAGTTTTCCAAATGGACGTAAAATGTGCTTTCTTGAATGGAGAACTAGAAGAAACGGTATGCGTTAAGCAACCACCCGGATTTGCGAACGAGAAGTATCCTGATCACTGCTACATTCTGGATAAAGCAGTCTATGGATTGAAGCAAGCCCCGAGAGCCTGGTATGAAACTCTAACACGTTTTTCTCAAAATGTCAAAATTCAAACAAGGTTCGGTCGACCCAACCTTCTTTCGCAAGAAAGAAGGCGAACACTTAATGATTGTTCAAATTTACATCGATTACATCATCTTCATCTCCACGAATCCTAGCTTAACAGCTGAATTCAGGAAGTTGATGGAGACTAAGTTTGAAATGAGTGCAATAGGTTCGATTAACTTTTTTCTTGGATTGAATATAAGACAGGGACCAGAAGGCATCTTCATTAATCAGGAAGCATACACGAAGACTCTGTTGGCAAAGTTCGGCATGACGGGAGATTCCAAAATAAAGGTTCCAATGGCATTTGGCACGAAGCTGACTCCATATCTTGAGAAATCGGCAGTTGATATGACTCTCTATCGTCAGATGATAGGATCTCTAATGTATCTAACAGCTAGTAGACCGGACATAATGTTTTTTGTCTGCTATTGTGCCTGGTTTCAAGCAAATCCTAGAGAACCTCATATGCTTGCAGTGAAAAATATCTTCTGGTATTTGAAGCGAACCTCGTCTCTCGGTTTTTGGTATCCTGCAAAATCCAGCTTCTTTGTTCAAGCTTTCTCTGACGCTGATCTTGGTGGATGTGGATTGGACCGAAAGAGCACAACCGGCGAATTCCAGTTCCTTGATGGCAAACTTGTCAGCTGGCAGTCAAAGAAACAAACTTGCATGTCTCTTTCCACAGCCGAAGCTGAGTACATCGTTGCAGCATCCTGTACATCACAGGTCATATGGATACAAAGCCAACTTAGAGATAATGGCTTAAGCATGAAGAAGATCCCTCTCTACTGTGACTTTGAAAGTGAGATTTGAATATGTCACAATCCAGTGCAACATTCCAAGACTAAGCATATTGCACTAAGATACCACTTCATCAAGGACCACGTTGAAGATGGTAATGTTGAAGTTCACTTCGTTCGGTCCTCAGATCAACTGACTGACATCTTCATTAAGGCCTTACCAGAAGCAAGCTTTAACAAGATACTCCAAGGCTTGGGAATGATGGAAGTTGAGTCAGTACCGAAACCCCTTTCTTCTCACTAAAACTGAACAAGAGAAATAGAGCGAATGCTCGGTCTATTTCGGTTCTAGAATTTTTTGGGAACCGAAATGAACCGAACGCTCGGTCTATTTCGGCTCTAGAAATTTTCAGGAACCGAAATGAACCGAACGCTCGGTCTATTTCGGCTCTAAAATTTTTCGGGAACCAAAATGAACCGAACGCTCGGTCTATTTCGGCTGTGGAATTTTTTTGGAACCGAAATGAACCGAACGCTCGGTCTATTTCGTTTCATCTTTTCTAAGGTATGGTTTCGGTTGTATATTTTTGTAAAGCTTTCTTATTCTTTCGTGTGTTTATATTTAGTATTTATTTTCTTTTCTATTTTTATTTTTTTTTTCAGAAATTCCAAAAATCTAAAAATATTTTCTCTTCTGTTTTTATTATTTTTTCAGAAATTCCAAAAATCCAAAAATATTTTCTCTTCTGTTTTTATTATTTTTCAGACAAATCCAAAAACTACAAAAATATTTCTATGTGTTTTTAAGTTTTATCTCTCAATTCTCAAAATTAATTCAAGTTCACAGATGCGAAACACAATGACGATGGGGCAGGTATAACATTCTTATCTATGTACTAGTTTAGTGTCCCTAGAAGCATGCTGTTGCATATAGATCGAAGCCTCCATGACACTGAGTGAAGCCTTAATGATTCGATAAACACTAATCACTTCTTCCCAATCAGGCTGCTAAAATCACTCAAGTCAGGAGCTACCTTACTCTTCTCATAGTCAGTTAAGAGTTTTCTGCTTTGTCATTCTTATATAGCAGAGGTACTTTCTGTTCCTTCACCATCTTCTCACATTTCTCCATTAAGTTTCGTTTCATAAAAGTAACCCTTGAGACTCTCAGGTATTACCACTGAGGTTTATGGTTACACAATCTCTGTGTTGATGATCTTAGTTTCGTTTACCACGTGCTAAGTGAGACCCAAAATCCAACACCTTGAATGAATTGACGGTGAACGCTAAACTGTTCAAGCTGTTACTTGTTACCTCATGAAATCTCTTTTTATTTTTGCGTGATCTTTATGAAACTGTCTAACACCAGGACGTTTCTTCTCATAAGATCCATTTTTTTTTTTGAGATTTCTAAAATACATCCAGTTACTGAATATTTTATCAAACCTACTTGGTCAACAAGCCACATCGGTCTCACAAGTACTTCATCCAACTTTCGGTCTTATTTTAAGTATCGATGTTCGGTTGAAGGTAAACTACCCACTAAAGCCTATAATTGAAAAGATGCCTTTCAATGTTTGTAATTCACGGGAAACCACACAGACACTTCTCAGTCGCTCTTGACTTTGAAGGAAGAGATTCGTGCCTGGGATCCACAGTTTCGTGTCTAAATAGACATCACTTAAATCCCACAAATGTTTTGCTTTATTTCTTTTTCTTTGGCACACTCTTGCACGAAGATCTTTATGATTTTCCAAACTCTTGTTTGTGGTACTAATGGCACTTTTCAGATTTATGCTTTCGGTTCTAACAGATATGATGGTTCCCTTTCTTATGGAGGAGCGACGGTTGCTTAACATGAAGCGAATGAATGAGTCTCGTTTGTGGCTGCTATATTTTCAAAATTGAAGAGACGGTAATTGGATAAGCATTTGAATTGGGCGCGTGAATTTGAAACGGTTCCTACACCCACGCCTGCTGACGTATATCTAGGGAAACCAAACTGTCATATCGCGCTTTTTCAGGCGACGTTTCAGAGATCGTATCATCATCACAACGGATATTTTCTCTCTCCTGGCAACGGTATAAAAGGGGGTTCTCACACCTACTATACCTCCTTACCTACTTCAACCTCTCTCTTGCAAACAACCGGCGATATACAACTGTTCATCTTCTTCTTCACTACAACAATGGCAGAATCATCCTCTTTTCAATATCAAACAGTGTCATCCTCTTTGCTTACGATAAAACCCAATCAGAATCTCATCATTCAACTGGATCCTTTCCTTTATGATTCGTACATGCTTCACGTTGTAGAGTGTCTCAAGTATTCTCCATTGGTGATTGCTCTCACACAAGTCGAATCCGTTCCCATGTCCCTTCTATCACAGGTCTATTTCACTGCTTCATACGACAAATGCAAGGAACGGATTTTCTTCGATATCTCTAACCAAAAGACATCTGTATCCAAAGCACGCTTTTGTTCTCTGCTAGGGCTTGTTGCAGATGCTTCTGTCGTCTCACCAGATTTCATCACCACAACTCAGTTGTTTTCGATGCTCTATGACATGGGATACACGGACGTTCTAACTACGGTGACGAAATTCAAGAAGTCATGTTTACCACCTCAATGGAATGGTCTTCCTACACTTCTCTACAAGGGGTTAGCAGAAAGGGTTGCAGGGTCGGATGGGGCGAGTAAAGGTTTCCTGACCATTCTTTATGGTCTCTACAATGGAATCAACTTGGATTATGGTTCCCTAATCTGGTCACAACTGGTGCAGAGCCTCAACTCCTCATCCAGACATTCTGAGATTTCATGCGGTCGTTTCTGGACATTAGTCACTCACATAGCCATTCAAACTTTTCAGATTCCTGTCATGGAGGGTGCTCTTCTGTTTTCTGCCGCTACTTTTCACACAGTCAAAATTATTGTAATTGACCCGACAAAGTTCATCTACATCGGTTCTATTCCTGAATCCATGAGCCGCTGTGTCTCTAGTGAAAGTAGAGTAATGGCAGATTATAGGAAATTTCCACCTTCTAGTCCACGCCAACTCACTCCTGAGATGCAGAGTGCTTTGGAGGTTGCTGACAAACCTGCCAAGAGAGGGAAGAAACCAGAGTATAAGAAAGACGAGACCGAAGGTCCCTCATCTCCTAAAAAGCGTAAGGCTGATAAAGCTGCAGCTTCCTCTCCCAAAAAGAAAAAGGTCAAGAAGATGGCAAAGCGACCAAAGGCACCGATGCCTTCTGCTACCAATGAAGAGGAGCAACTACCCGATGAAGAAGAGGACGTTCAACACGAACATTCACCAAGGGGAAATACTCATCCCCGGTCTCCAACTCCTGAGGTACAGATTCATGTTCCTACTCCTCCTCCTTCTCCAAAACAAATCACAATACCAGTCTCGATTGCTCCCGTTCCACCACCTGTCACCTCTCAACTCACTACTACTGCTCCAATCCCACCACCAATCTTTTATCAAGCTACAACAATCACAACCACTGGACCTTTGGTGAGTGTCAACGTATCTGATACGGGGGCACATACCATTGGCATTGACACCCCTGTTACCACCGAACCTCTCTCACCATCACCTTCAACAGATTCTGAGCCTATTCTGGGAGGTGAAAACTTTGATTTTGACTCCACTTATTATAGTCCTTATCGACTTCCAAGTGAAGATGATGATGATGCTCCGGTGACAAAGCTACATTTACAAGCTCTTCATGATAAGCTTGACAAGTTGATTGGTTCCTCCGCAACTTATTCCGAAGTTGTTTTAAAAGCTTTTCTTGATACTGCTCTTCGGCAATATACAGACTCAATTGACAATTCTACAAAGGTTGTGGATGCTTCCACATCTACCTGCAAGAAAGCAACAACAGAAGTAACAAATCTCGTTCATGAGTCAAATATCTTTTTGGAATCACTCAAAGCCCATGTCGATTCCAATTCTGCAAAGGTTAATGCTTCTGTTGATTCTCTCTCCAAGTCCCTTCAAGAAGAGAAAGCAAAATTCGATTCTGTTCGAACTGAGTTCCAAGCTGATCACACTTCTCTTCTCACTTCGGTCAACTCTCGCCTTGATAAGCTTCAGGCTAACCTGGCCACGGAAAAGAAGATTATGGACGAACTTGCTCAAAAGACTACACAACTTGAAGTCCAGTCAGCTCATCTTTCTCAAGCCCAGACGGAAATTGCATCACTTAAGACTGAGCGGGAAGTTCTTAAAAGTTGTGTTGGGGATGTTCTCTCGATTCTCAGTATTCTTGTTAATGATCATGATCCTGTTCTCACCCTTACTATCCGGAATCACTTGACTGCTAAACTTCTTCCTTCTATTCAGATATTGAGTCAGATTCAAGGTGTTACGGAGCCCGTGGTCACTCCGCAACAAGGGGGAGAAGCTGATCAAAATCCTCCAATTCCACCCAAAGTCATTATCAAAACCGATCCAAAGGTTAATGTACCTTCGAGTTCTGGTGCACAGGAAAAACTGAAGGATGTTGTGGAAGATAGTGATGATGAAGAAGAAGAAACGATTGTTGAGGCTTTAAAGAGGAAGAAAAGGGATAAAGAGATTGATGAAAATTTGAGATTAGCCAGGAAGAAGAGAAAGAGCGAAAGCAGAAAGAAGATCAAGATGCTCTGGTTTGCAAGCAGGCTCTCTTTCCCCCTTGGACCCGGGAAAGATTAATCAAAGAAGCGATTGAGTCTCCGAGCACTCACTGGCTAGAACATGTTGCCTCGTTTGAATGTGAAAACACGAGGGATTCTCAATTTGACATGCCCATCACCTGTAGGGCATTCGTGTTCCATTGTTTTGATTCAACGGTTGAAGTTCCTTCTCCTCACCCACAGGTTGATCGAGATCTAATCGATTATTATCTTGAATTTGCCCAACCCCAATACTTGACATGGAGTGCTCAGAAAATAACCTCTATCAAGGTATTAAAACCCAATGCTGCTGGCAAATTTATCAATGTGAAGTTCAGGGTGAACCGAGGTTCTGATAACGCGGTTCATATGATTTGGTTAGCTGATCTTCCAAATCTGAACCCACACGATTGGATTCTGTTGTTCAATATTCTGCTTACTAATCAAGAGCAGTATGAGCTGATCCTCGATCACATTAAGAGAATGTTGGGCTCCTACATCTATGAAGTTGCTAAGATGGATCAGGAGATTGCAAACGTTTTGAGAAAGAAGCCTATTTTGAAGCCTATCGGGAAGCCGAGTGATCTAAATAAGATGAAATTGGGCAAGATAGATCCAGTTCATCACACTATTATGTTCACTAGAAGCGAAGGTGAAAAATTCCTTTTCGCTCTTGTTGACAAACACCTGTTCTCCACTTCCTGCTTGGAGCATGTACTTGATATAACTCACAGGTGTAAACAGAACAATGATTACGATAAGAAGAACTTCTCTGACATGCTTCGGTGGTATATAACTTTTCGTCAAACTCTTTTGGCCATTATACCAAAGGTGTTCAAGACAGTGAAGAAGTCTGCTCTTTCTCAACCGAACTAGTATCTCGCCTCTATTGACGTAAAGGGGGAGATTTTTGGGTCCAGAGTGTTGCGTCATATGGGCTTAATGTTGATATTTTGTTTACCTGGTTTGGGCCTATCCAACCGTGGATATTCATTAGGGTTAGATTATATATTATGCATGCATGTATAGCTTTAAGATCATCGTTCTCATTAATAGCTTTTGCATTGTAACCCTAGCACACCTCTACAGTCGAAGTTCTTCATCGAGTTCTTCTGAGGTGTGAGATATTAATCATTCGAAACCATTTGATCCATTCCTGTGTTCTTTACTTGATTAATATTGTTTTTTTGTTTAGAATCTATCGATCTATAGCGCAATATTCTCATCAAAGCGGAAACCAAATAAGGTTCAGAAAGGTAGTTCGGGCAAGAAGCCCAAGGTATCAGATCACAGATTGAGGAGACAACAGGGCCGCAGCTGGTGGGCGTGCAGGGCGGGGAGTTCAGGCTGCTTCAAGTGCGGCCGAACTGGTCACATGAGCAGGGATTGTACAGCTACCACCACCACCACAGCAGTTTCAGATCTGATTTGCTTTTAGTGCAATCATAGGGGCCACAAAAAGGCCCAGTATCCGGGTTTAGCAGCAGTAGGACAGGTGGCGGCACCCGCTCCTGCCACGTTGAGGATTACAAATGGCCGTCAGGGCCGAGCAGAGGGGCCTACGGCGAGGAGCAGGGCTTTTCAGCTTACTGCAAAGGAGGCACGTGCGGCTCCTGATGTTGTGACGGGTATGTATTCTCTCCTTATCTCTTTAATTGTATTCATTGTTGCTTATGTTTACTTGTCTCGTTCTAGGATCGTTCTTCGTGAACGGTATATCAGCCCTGATATTGTTCGATTCAAGGGCCACCCGATCTTTTGTGTCGCTTGCACTTAGCAGGCGGTTTGTTGGAGCTCCGGGGGAGCTAGACTGTCCTCTGGATGTAGAGATAGCATATGATAGGACCGTTCGGGTTGTGAGGGTGCATCGGGGATGTACACTACAGTTGTTCGACGAGCAGTTTTCCGTGGATTTGGTCCCCATTCCCCTACGAGGGAATAAGGTTATAGTGGGTATGGACTGGTTGAGCCCCAATGGGGCGGTGATCGGCTGCGAGCAACATCTAGTGAAAGTTTGGACTCCTAGTGGGGGAGAGTTAGTGATTCAGGGCGAGAGGCCGCAACATGGACCGACTTTATATTCAACAGTGAGGGCGAGGCGCTACCTTCAGCAGGGTTGCGCAGGGTATGTCACCTATGTTATTGATACCAGAGATAAGGGTAAGTCGACAATGGATGATGTACCGGTCGTGCGAGAGTACCCAGATACATTCCCTGAGGATTTTCCTGGGATACCTCCGGAGAGACAGGTTGAGTTCAAGATTGACCTAGTCCCTGGTGCGGCTCCGATAGCCAAGGCACCATACCGGTTGGCTCCTCTCGAGATGCAGGATCTTTCTACGCAGTTGCAAGAGCTGCTAGACAAGGGATTTAACAGGCCGAGTAGTTTGCCATGGGGAGCCCCGATCCTGTTTGTGAAGAAGAAGGACGGGTCACATCGGATGTTCATAGACTATCGGGCGCTGAATAAGGTAACGGTGAAGAACCCTTATCCCCTCCCGAGAATTAATGATTTTTTTGACCAGCTACAGGGTGCATCTTGGTTCTCAGAGATTAATCTGCGATCGGGTTATTACCAGATGCGATTCAGGGACAAGGAAGTGCAAAAGACAGCTTTTAGGACTCGCTATGGTCACTATGAGTTTTTGGTGATGCCGTTTGGGCTCACCAATGCTCCAGCCGCATTCATGGATCTCATGAACCGCGTGTGCAGATTGATGCTAGACCGGTCTGTGATAGATTTTATTGATGACATCTTGGTTTATTCCAAGACTCAGGAGCAGCATGAGGAGCACATTAGGGAGGTGCTGGAGACTCTGAGGAGGGAGAGACTTTTCGCAAAGTTCTCCAAGTGTGAGTTTTGGTTACGCGAGGTGCAGTTTCTGGGGCACCTTTTCAACGAGAAGGGGGTTCTGGTCGATCTGGCCAAGATAGAGGCCGTGATGTAGTGGGAGGTTCCGAGGTCTCCAACTGAGATTCGGAGTTTTCTTGGTCTTGCTGGTTATTACCGGAGATTCATCCAGGATTTATCCAAGATCGTTGTCCCTTTGACCCGACTGACCAAGAAGTCGGTGACATTCCACTGGGGGTCTGAGCAGGAGGCATCTTTCGAGACTCTCAGACAGCGGTTATGTTGGATTAGGTGTCTAAGCCCATAACTATAATTGGTATGTATTTGAACCGATAGTAGCATGGTCCATTTTGGGTTGCCTTCACCAGTACAATTTGATAGGATGGATATTTGAGAAAGAGTTTATTTGTGATTTGTTAATATATTATAAGAATAATATATTAATTGAGAAACCATATTATTTAATTGGTATTGATCAAGAATTAAATTGGAATTAATTTAGTGATCAAAAGAGACTGATGAAATTAACAGGGACTGATTATGTAAACCAGTGATACATATAATTTGGGCTTATGATCCATGATTAATTAGTAATAGACTAAATTCATATGAGAGTCCATGAAGTGTTATTGGATTAAAATCCTAAGTGTATGAATTAGGGTTTACAAGTGACCCTTGAGATTCTACACTATAAATGTGTTCCCTTAGCTCCAAAATCAAGACACAAGTATTCCAAGAAGAAGCTAGCCGATTTTGGTGTATCCTAAACATCTCTCATTCCTCTAATTGTTCTTGGTGTATGTGACTTGATTGAGGCATCACACTTGAGGTGCTAAGCTCTTATATAGCTAAGTTCTACAAGCTACAACAAGAGGTAATCATCTAACTAGTTTTTATGATTCATATATCAAATTTGCATGCTAGATAGGCTTCATGCTTTGGAAACCGAATGTTGCATGTGTAACTAGAGAAAACTTAAATCCACAGCATTAGGGTTGTATGTGAACCATAGGGATGTTAGAGTACATAAAACCCAACAGTGGTATCAGAGCCTAGGGTGTTTTCTATTATATTGATGCAATTGTGTTATTTTCAAAGCTGAAAAAATTGCAATTATGGATTCGGCCAGGCTGAACTCGACGAGTCCCATAAGGGAACTCGATGAGTTGGATCATATGATGATGAACTCGATGAGTCAATTGCCTGGCTCGACGAGTTGGATCATTTGTTGGCTGAATTTTTGAGGTTTTGGCCTGTTTTGGATTAGGATCATTACCACAAACTGTTTTGGCTCATAAAATTCGATTTTACTGATATGGTAATAATTATCCCCATCCAATAACATGATGATTGTTAAATTTTAAGATAATTACTTGATTTTTGTAAAAACTAATTATTTGTAGAATTTGAAATTATCTTGCTATATGAATTAAATTAGGTCAAATTGGTAAATGATAAATTATTTGAAAACTGTATTAGTTTAAAATTTGATCTAAATGTTTTTGAAGAGTTTCATAACTTGTCCTCAAGTTATGGATTGTGAAAAGTCTCATTCATGACACATTAAATCCATAAGTTATGGAATTCAAAAAGTCTTGAAGAGTTACAAAACTTGCCCTCAAGTTTTGGAACATGAAAAGTCTCATTTATAAAACTTTTATTCTAAACCCTAGAATTTTAAAAGTTTAAAATTCAACCTTTATACTTTTATAATATTAAAAGATTAATACTTATATATATATATATATATATATATATATATATATATATATATATATATATATATATATATAAGACAAGTCAGTTTTACCGTTAGTAGCCCTCATTCACGAAGTTAGTCTATAAGGGGTGTTTAAGGAAGCGGCCTATAATATGATTGCCATTGGGTATCCACTCTTACCCACCGCACTCTTGACTAGTGGAGGGTCATTAGCCGAACGAGTAGGATAAGACATTAATCCTCATTAATAAGTATAATGATATTATAAAGTAACTAAAGTTTTATAAATTCCCAATCTTAGTTACTTTAGGAAAAATGTGAAAATGGTGCTATTCCATGAAATTGCACTTTGCACCTTGCCAAGTTGTTAGTGGAGCGTGTGTGGTTAACCGGCACAGTAATTTGGGACTAACAAGGGTGGCAAAGGGTAGCTTGATGTTTATCATAGATCAATGGAATGTGTGTGGTTAACCGGCACATTGATTAGGTGATAAGTAACATCAAGAGTACCAAGCACATTTGTATGGTTATTCAGACCTTGTTTGTGATCCTCGGTATCCCAGTCACAAACTTGAAGGGCATAATCGAGATTAAACATGTCATTGAAAAAGTTCAATAAATATCAAAGAATCTAGGCATTTCAATTAATTTAAAACCTAATCTTCATTTTCTTTTTTAAAGTGGAACTTGGTAAATCGTCATTTACCTACCTTCAAATATTTTGCAATTGGATTGCGACATCCCTCTTCCGAATTGTAGAATATTGTGTTGGGTCCTAGCCTTAATATTTCATTTGGGTGTTATATTAAGGATCATTATCTAATCTAAACTTTGTCTTTTTTTTTTTCAGATGGCTACTCCAAACACTGCTTCAAACTAAACTGCTTCTGGCTCTTTCTCCCTCATAAACTTATGTGGGAGGGTCATTTTTTATGGGTCGAACTTCAATGATTGGATTTGAAACATTCGCATGGCCATTCGATACGAGGAAAAGGAATATGTCCTCGATCAAGAGCTAAAGAAGATTGATGAAAACACGACCACTCCTGAACAGATTGCTGACTATAAGGCTCATGAGAGAGACACAACAAACGTGTTGTGTATCATGATTGCTACCATGACTTTTGTGCTTCAAAAGTCCTATGAGGACTTTTGGCCCTATGAGATGCACCAAGACTTGATGGAAAGGTACCATCACAACAAAACTGAAGGATGGAGAGTCCATCACTGCCCACTTGCAAAAGATGCAAAGGTTTGTGGACCGCTTGCTGAAATTGAATGTCAACTTCGATGAAGAGTTGGTCATTGACATTATCTTACACTCTTTGTCTCCTTGTTATGATCAGTTTCGTATGACTTATCATATGAAAAAGGAGGAGGTCACTCTAAACAAGCTTCAAGGCCTTCTGAGAACTGCTGAAAGTATTTTGAAAGGCAAGTCTGTTGTACCTACTCCTACTACTGCTTCCCCTGTCTTGGGAATTGTACATGGGAAGGGAAAGAAGAGGAAGGCTCCTTCTAAGAGACACAAGGGAAAGTCCCATGATGGATCCTCTTCTACTGGGACCAAAGTTGGTTATGCTAAACCCTCTTCCAATCCAAAGGAAGCAGAGTACTTCCATTGTCATGAAAAAGGGAACTGGAAACGAAGCTGTCCCAAATACTTGCAGGACATAAAGGATAGGAAGATCAAACCCACCTTCGCAGGTATTTACACTATTCTGTGTAATAACTCACCACATGCTAATTCTTGGGTCCGTGATACAGGATGTGGTTTTCACATTTGTTCTTATTTGCAGAGTCTAAAAGGAAGTAGGGATGTGGATCACGGGAATATGAACTTGATCATGGGGAATAGGAAAGTGTCGCATGTCACCAAGATTGGAGTTTATTTTTTATTACTTAGTAGTGAGTTAAATTTAGAGTTAAATAATTGTTGCTACTCGTCTGATATGGCGAGAAACATTATTTATTTTCATGGTTTGTATAAACAAGGTTTTACTTTTTCATTTAATAATGAGATTGGTGGTATTAATGCTTATTATAATGGTAAATTTTATTTTGAAGCATTGCCTTGTAGTGGTATATATGAAATTGTGATGGTTATAGATAACTTAGGAAATAATGTGTTGCATATCGATTCGTCTAATGGTTTGGATAAAGCATGCTTGTGGAACTGTCGTCTTGGACATGTCGACAAGAAGCGCATAGCCAAACTCCAAAAGGATGGAGTGTTAGAGTCATTTGACTTAATTTCGGATGACACATGCGAATCTTGTTTGCTTGGAAACATGACCAAGTCATCCTTCACTGGTTCTTGTGCAAGGGGTGAGGGTTTGTTGGATCTCATACACACTGATGTGTTTGGACCCTTCAGATCCGCCACAAGGGATGCTAACCGCTTATATATGACGTTTACCGATGATTATAGTAGATATGGGTATATCTACTTAATCAAGCATAAGTCAGAAGCCTTTGAAAAGTTCAAAGAGTTTAAGCAAGAAGTGGAGAATCAATTGGGCGGTAAGATAAAGATGCTCCGATCTGATCGAGGTGGTGAGTATCTTAGTATTGAGTTCCACCACTATCTTAAGGAATGTGGAATTATTTCACAATTGACGCCACCTAGGACACCGCAGCTTAATGGTGTGGCTGAGAGGCACAATCGAACCTTGTTGGACTTGGTTCGTTCCATGATGAGTTGAGCTTCGTTACATATCTCATTTTGGGGGTATGCCTTAGAGACTGCCGCCCATATCCTTAATCTAGTCCCAACTAAGAAGGTTACCAAAACACCTCACAAAATGTGGACATGGAAGGTTCCCTCGTTAGCACATATCAAGGTTTGGGGTTGCGAACCTCGTAGTGACCGTTGTATTTTCATCGGCTATCCACAAAAATCCTTTGGATATCTCTTCTATTGACCGAGTGACAATGTTGTCTTCATTGCGAGGAGAGGGGTTTTCCGCGAAAGAGAACTCATATGCCAAGAGGACAGTGGGAGGCAAATTGACCTTGAAGAGCTTCAAGAGTTAAGTGATGAAGGAACCTCAAACACTAACGCTCAACCCGAGGAGGAAACTCCAGTTGAACCAGTTGACGAGTCCTTACCTCTGAGACGTTCCAGTAGAGTTAGAATGGCACCTGAGTTTTTGTTGGATTAATGTCTAAGTCCATAACTATATTTGGTATGTACTTGACCCGACCCGGCATGGTCCATTTGGGTTGCACTTCACCGGCACAATTTATATGGATAGTCTTTTGAGAATAGTATATTTATGATTTATATTAATATATTATAAGTTCTAATATATTAATATGGAATCATATTATTTAATTAGTATTGATCAAGAATTAATTTAGAATTAATTAAGTCATCAAAAAGAACTAATTAAATATGGACTCTTATATATATATGGAATGGGCCAAGTTCATTTAGGTTGGGCTAAGCTTTCATGGATGGTCCATGGAGCTTTTAACCCATGGATCCTATGTAAATGAAAGGTCATGGGTATTAGGGTTTACATGGATGTAACCCTAATCCTCCATAATATATAAAGGGGTCCTTGGCTCACAAAATTGGCACAAGTGTGTGAAAATAAGAGTGGGCCGATTTTAGTGTGCATACATATTCTCTCAAGTTCTTCCAAGGTGTTTTGGTGATTTGTGATTCCATTTGAGGCTTCCACACTATTGGGGCTAAGCTCTTAAAGCTTGAAGACATCAAGCTACATCAAAAGGTATGGCATCTAACTAGAACTTTGTAGTATAGGTGCTTCATAATATGCTAGTTAGGATGAAACCTTGGAATAGTTAATATTTGCATGTATAATAGAGAAAACATAGATCCAAGGTTTATAGGGTTGCATGTACACCATAGGAGTGTTAGAATGCTCAAAACCCAACAGTGGTGTCAGAGTCATACGTTGTTTTCTGTTATATTGATGCAAATGTTTTATTTTCAAGTTGAAAAAAAAAGGAAAAAAAAACATGACGTTTGTCAAATTTTAAGATAATTACTTGTTTTTGTGAAAAACTAATTATTTGTAAAATTTGAATCATCTGCTATATGAGTTGAATTAGGTCAAATTTAGTAAAAGATAAAATGATATGATTATTTTATTAGTTTTAAAAGTTTGATCTAAAGAGTTTTTTGAAACCTCCATAAGTTATGGATATGAAAAGGTTTAAAAAAAATTGATTCAAAATTTTTTATGGAGTTACAAAACTTGGTCTTAATGTTTTAAAAAATTCCATTACTTGTTCTTAAGTTATGGAACATGAAAAGTTTCATCATAAAACAAAACATTAAACTCCATAAGTTATGGAATCCAAAAGTTTTCAAGAGTTACAAAACTTGCCCTCAAGTTTTGGAATTTGGAAAAAGTTTTTTTATGATAAAAAAAAAGAATTGAATTCTAAAACTCTTGGGTTCATAACTTAAACAATTAATTAAATGGTTTTAATTTTGAATTTAATAATTGGAATTATGATGTTTTTATTGAATAATTCAATTAACTCTTATGGACTTTATTAATAGATAATTAAAGTGTTTAATTAAAAGAGAATTAATAATTTCATAATGACATGGTTTAAATTTAATTAAATTAAGAGTATAGTTTAATTAATAGATTAAACCACCAAGTATTTTAAATGTCTAAAATACACCCTTATACTATTATAATATTAAAAGTTTAATATATTATATGTATAAGAGCAAGTCGTCTTACCATTAGTAGGCCTCATTCACGAAGCCGGTCTATAAGGGGGGTATAAGGTTACTGCCTATAAAATGGCAGTTTAATGGGTGTCCACTCTCACCCACCGCTTCCTTGACTGGTGGAGGGTCGTTAGTCGAGCAGGTAGGACAAGGACTATAATTCTCCCTTCATTAAAAGTATTAATGATAAATACTAAGTAACTAAACTTTTTATAAATTCTCAATCTTAGTTACTTAGGAAAATGTGAATAAGGTGCTAATCCATGAAATTACACTTTGCACTTTGTTTAAGCTGTTAGTGGAGCGTGTGTGGTTAACCGGCACACTAACCTGGACTTAACAAGGTAGGCAAAGGGTAACTTAATGTTTATCATAGTATCGTTGGAGCGTGTGTGGTTAACCGGCACATCAATTGAGGGGTAAATATTAAGGGTACCAAGTATATTTGCATGGTTACTTCACACCTTGTTTTCTGATCCTCGGCATCCCAGTCACAAAACCTGAAGGGCACACTCGAGATTGAAACATGCCATTGAAAAGTTCAATGAATCTCAAAAGAATCTAGGAGTTTCAAAACCAATTAAAACCTAATAATACATTTCGTTTACCTTGGTGGAAATTGGTGAATCGTCATTCACCTACCTTCAAATATTTTATAGCTTGGATTACGGCATCCCTCTTCCAAGTTATAAAATAGTTTGTTGGGTCCTAGCCTTAATATATCATATTGGGTGTTATATTAAGGACTTAAATCAACTTTACGTGAATTTCTCCCATTGTTGATGTCTGGTTTAGACAACAATGATCTTCCCAAACCAAGTTTTCCTAATGAATATGACTTCCCGAGTTTGGCTCATGGAAGTCATACTTCTCTTCCTCCACCTCCTCTAATTATTCTCCCAAACCCACAAGTTCAAGGTCACTCAAGCCCTAATGGCAAGCAAGGTCTATGTGTGATCACATCTTAGAGATGAAGTCACATATTGACAAGCCGTGAGAGTTGGGTATCAAAGTCTTGAGAAAGTTGGATGTTCAATCACTTTCTAAGTCACATAGTGAGTTCCTTTGGGACTACTATGAAACAGACTATGACATGAACCTTAATGATCATATCTATTTGCTTGGTGCTGGTGAATCAGCAATGATTTGGAACGATAGTAAAGCAAATTTGATTAGAAGATCAACTTCCCAAAAACTTTATGGACAGTGACAATGGTGACACTGGAAATCCAAAAAAAGCATTATCTTCCCAATGGAAAGGGATTGGCCATAGTCAACCCGGTTGACCAAATGGTAAAGAGAAAGGCTAAGTCTGAGATAGTCCCATTACCAAAGGGTCCATATGTTTATTTTGCCAAAGGAAGGGGCGTTAATTGCAAAGCTGCCAAATTTACCTAAGGATGTTAAAGTCAATAAATTTGACTCTACATCCGGTAGAGCCCATTATCTAACTCTGTTAAGTTCTATTCCGAGATCCTCATTACATGATGTGATTGGGTCACATGTTGATGTTTTAAGAATCAAAGAATAGAGAGAAATCTTAAAGGAAGTATATGCTGATTCTGATCGCGAAGGTGGATTTCGATCGCATCAGAATTTTGAGCAGTTGCTTAAGAAGTTATGATATATTTCTAAGGAATAGATAACAACAATTTTCCATGTGGATTGTAAGGATAAGTTTTTCCGCACAGTTTTAAAATAAAAGAAAATTGTTTAATTTTGTTTATTTGGAGTATCCTTACACTGGCATTTGTGGAAAATTGTTGCTTATATGATTCCACTGATAGCAATATTGGAAAATGGATTTGATTCTTTTATTTGTGGTAGTGTCTAAATTTACCAAATCAGGAAAGTTCCTCATCACCCAAGTTTCAATTGGACCGAAACTTGGAATCATGCAAGTTGAATAGTATGATGAATGAGAACTTTCAAGCATTGGAAAATCAAGACTAATTACTTGTTCACATGGATGTGTGAGTCAAGTGAAGGACTAAAGGGATCGAGTACACATTCTTGTGCACTGGTCATGTCCACCACAAAGCTCGTTAAGACTATTTGATTTACTAAAGTTTAGTAAATATGGTTATACTTACAAGTTTAAGTATAATTCTGAAACATTGGAAAAGTCTCAATGTATGGCAGAACGAATGGGAAGAATCAAATTAGGCAGAAAGATAAAAGTTTCTCAAATCTGAAAAGATGGGAGAGTACTTTAGTATCATGTTTGTGATCATCTTAATGATTTAGAAATCATATCACAATTAGTCCTCTAAAGGTCATCTTAGTGCATTCTTATGACTAAGAAGAGGAGTCATGAATTGTTGAAATGGTTAGATCAGGAAGATGACTCATACTTCGTTCCAAAACAATTCTTAGAGTCATACTCCAAGATTGTAACTTGAGTGACATATCTTAAAGAAAGGTTTAAAACACTTGTCAAATGTAAGAGTAAAAGTGTCCTACTCTTGTACATTTGAAATTGGTAAGTTGTGATGTTTTGGATAAAACAAAGACCAACTAAGGCCAATTGTGTGAAGTGTTTGTCTTGATAAAGAATCCGCACTATCTCTTGAATATTTGGCAAGATAGTCTTATATGTCAAGAGGATAGTGGGAGTCTTAAAGATCCTAAAAAGAATTTCAAGAACTAATCAAGAATAAAACCTGATGTTCTTCACTAGCACACGACTTGAGGTTTATAACCTATCGTGTTGACATATTCTGTGCCCATTCCAGTTAAAGTTGGCTTTGCATAGGAGTTCTGAATGTTCTCAATTGGTTGCATAACAACTTGGAAGCAATGGCAGGCCCTGTACTGCCAGGTGGCAAGAAGTTAAGATTGCATAAGTTTAGTCCATATGAGTTTGGATTTGTCATTATCCTTGTCTTATGACTATGGTTTTGACGATTCACATGGATAAGAACACATACACCATAAAATCTAAAGGTTATAAGGTTTCTCTCCGATTCATGAAAATGATGGTGAGGAAACACTTCCACCAAGTAGATTTGAAGCAGATGGCAAAAGGTCTAAACAATTGAGACTATGATTACGGCATCCCTTTTCATAGTTCTGAAATTGTTTAGACACACATGCATGCTATCTAAGGAAAGGTGTATGATTTTGATAAAGTTTTATCAAAGCATCTCGTATCAGAAATCTGAACTTTGGTAAGAAAGTCAATAAAGTATTGATTTCTAGAAGTCCAGCTGATTTCTGAGTACATGTCAAAGCTAGTGGGAGCATAAGTGTTATGCTAATAATCATCATGTTAGTGGAGCATGATAATTATTGTTAGTGTTGCAAGTTAGCAATGTTAATTATAGAAAACAAAAGTTTCAATTCGTGAGGCTGCAGGGATTGAAAAAGTTGTTTTGCTATAATTAAGGGAGAGGATATACTTCATTTCAGTTCTAAAGGCTTAGATTGAGACCTTAATCATCTTTAGTCAAGAATATATATATGAATTTCATGTTGGATTGGTTCAACTTAAGGAAATTCTATATATTGCGTTCTCAAAATTCGATTATGATTACGGCATCCCTCTTCATAGTCAAATTTTGAAAACATGGCAAATAAAAATATTGTAGCAAAAGACTGGTCTAGAATCATGTCTTTATGTGAGACATCATGAATCGTGTACCATTTGCTTTGGGTACAGGATCGATTGCATGTGCTATAATATTTGTCATTTCTAAATTTTTCCAAATGCCCAGAGGCATTAAGAAGGGAAAAGGTCTAGAATTGGACATGACTAAAATGATTAAGCAATTGTCGAGGACAATCTGAGGTTTACCAAAGATTGGTTGCTCAGGGACAGTTGGAAGTATAGTGCTAATTTTGGAAGGACCATATTGACATATTCTAAAAAGAGGCATCTCTTATTCAGAAGTGATAGTCAAAATGAGAATACGGAGTTGTCTCCATAGGTGGAAGTTATCTGTGTAAGATTAGAAAACTTAATGCAAGAAGCATGTCCAAAGCAATGTACTTTGAATATGAGACTTAGTTTCCATGGAGTTGATCTCCATTGGAATACCTTATAATGACTGTTGACAAGTCTTTGTGACTTTGTACATATTCATTACAGGAGGGTCAGTGCATATAAGTTTAAAATTTAAACAGATTTCGATAAATGATAGGAATTTGAAATTCTCACATTTTTCGATAAGGATTTGGGAGTGTGAAATTAGAATCATTGAAATTATGTTCAATTGATTTATTTCACAAAGTAAGGATCATAGACAAACATAGAGTGCATACTTGGTGTATGGCAAAGCTATTGTTTAAGAAAAACATAGTGTACATGCTTGGAGCATGGGACAACTAGTGTTTCTAATTCAAGTATAAAGTTGATAAAACCGAAACAATGAATAATGAGTAATCAGTATGGTGATAAATAAAAGTGTTTATTTATATTCATAGGGTTTGATACCATATTTGATTCATTTATTTTTGTGTTTCACTTTGCATGTTTTGACTTCCAGAATAACTAAGTCGCTCTTCCTGAATGATTAAGTTATTCAAACCATCCACAGTCGGTCATATGTTGGAAGTAGATATGAATCAAGACTATCATGGGTTGGTTTGTAGAGGTCCAAGTTGGTGGACAAAGTGGTGCTACAACACTCATGAGTGCTCATAAGTTCTGAGTATTGGATTCAACCCGCACTCATTTGAATCACTTCATGGATTTTATCACGAATGATCATGAGACGATAATATCTTATATTCTTCAAACCTAGAGATATGAGTTGTTACTATGAGTTGGTTATACATTGATTGCACGAAAACGCATTTGGTAACTCATTGTTATAAAACGTGCCTTTGTGTATGATTCAACAAGTAGTAGAACAAGCCATATGAGTCGAAGTTTATCCATTCCTTTTACCTTCGGGATAAAAGCGATATCTGTGGGCCCCTCGATGATTTAGCGATGACACATGTGAGTGCTTGGCCAAGCCAGGACTGATTTGATTTGTTCAATCAGTCAGTCATCATAAATCGAAAATCGGAAAACAACAAATGGACAGAGAGAATGATTATAATCCATGTCTCAGTCCATATGATATCTAGAATGGAGGAATATATGATCCCTTATCTAATGGACAAGTCATTGACAAGGTCAGAGTTCGACAACGGCTTTAAGAGCTACGATTGCTAGTCAGGGTTTGAAGTCATACTCAATAATAGTTTTAGACTTATCCAAGTGGGAGACTGTTGGATTAATGTCTAAGTCCATAACTATATTTGGTATGTACTTGACCCGACCCGGCATGGTCCATTTGGGTTGCACTTCACCGGCACAATTTATATGGATAGTCTTTTGAGAATAGTATATTTATGATTTATATTAATATATTATAAGTTCTAATATATTAATATGGAATCATATTATTTAATTAGTATTGATCAAGAATTAATTTAGAATTAATTAAGTGATCAAAAAGAACTAATTAAATATGGACTCTTATATATATGGAATGGGCCAAGTTCATTTAGGTTGGGCTAAGCTTTCATGGATGGTCCATGGAGCTTTTAACCCATGGATCCTATGTAAATGAAAGGTCATGGGTATTAGGGTTTACATGGATGTAACCCTAATCCTCCATAATATATAAAGGGGTCCTTGGCTCACAAAATTGGCACAAGTGTGTGAAAATAAGAGTGGGCCGATTTTAGTGTGCATACATATTCTCTCAAGTTCTTCCAAGGTGTTTTGGTGATTTGTGATTCCATTTGAGGCTTCCACACTATTGGGGCTAAGCTCTTAAAGCTTGAAGACATCAAGCTACATCAAAAGGTATGGCATCTAACTAGAACTTTGTAGTATAGGTGGTTCATAATATGCTAGTTAGGATGAAACCTTGGAATAGTTACTATTTGCATGTATAATAGAGAAAACATAGATCCAAGGTTTATAGGATTGCATGTACACCATAGGAGTGTTAGAATTCTCAAAACCCAACAGTTTTATGGTTTCCATATTACTACAGATGGTGATACATTTATCAGTGATAGTACACTGCTAAATTTAGATGAACCTAATAACTACAAGGAAGCCATGGCAGGCCCCAAGTCTACAAAATGGAAAGAGGCGATGGACAGCGAGATTCAGTCCATGTATGACAATCAAGTTTGGAACTTGGTTGACAATGTACCAGGTCGTAAGACAATCGGGTGCAAATGGATCTTCAAGAAGAAGACTGACATGGATGGGAAAGTACACACTAATAAGGCGCGATTGGTTGCGAAGGGCTTTACTCAAACTCCTGGAGTTGACTATGATAAGACCTTCTCACCAGTAATGAAGATTAAATCTATAAGGGTTATGCTAGCCATAGCTGCAATTCATGATTATGAAATATGGAAAATGGATGTCAAAACCGCTTTCCTTAATGGGAAGTTGGCTGAAGATTCTTACATGAGTCAGCCAGAGGGTTCTGTCGATGCAAAGTACCCTAATAGAGTGTGTAAGCTTGATAAATCCATTTATGGATTGAAACAAGCATCTCGCAGATGGAATCTTTGTTTCGATGAGAAAGTCAAAGTGTTTGGTTTTTCAAGAAGCGAGGATGAGTCCTGCGTATATGTCAAAGCTAGTGGGAGTATAGTTAGCTTTCTTGTATTGTATGTAGATGACATACTGTTAATAGGAAACGACATCCCAACCTTGCAGGAGGTTAAGTCCTGGCTTGGGAAGTGTTTTGCTATGAAAGACCTTAGATAAGCTGCTTACATTCTAGGGATAAGGATATTGAGAAAGATGAGTAAAATACTAATAGGACCTAGTCAAAGTACCTACTAGGACAAGGTGTTGAAACATTTCAGCATGAAGAACTCCAAGAAAGTAGAATTACCTATCATGAGCAATACCAAACTGAGTAAGAATCAGAGTCCGAGTACCGATGCTGAGATAGCAGAAATGAGTCGAATACCATATGTTTCTGCAGTTGGCTCGATCATGTATGTTATGACATGTACTCGCCCTGATGTGGCTTTTGCTTTGAGCATGGTCAGTAGGTATCAAGGGAATCATGGTAGAGCTCACTGGACTGCGGTAAGACCATTCTTAAGTACCTCTGAAGGACAAAGGATCGGGTCCTTACCCTCGGTGGGAGTGATGAATTGAGAGTGACAGGGTATAGTGACGCCAGCTTTCAGATCGTCAGAGATAATTTCCGCTCTCATTCGGGTTGGGTATTTACCTTAAATGGAGGAGCAGTAACTTGGAAAAGTTCCAAACAGGAGACTGTAGCTGATTCAACGTGCGAATCAGAGTACATAGCCGCGAGAGAAGCATCGAAGGAGGCGATATGGCTAAGGAACTTCATCGGAGACCTTGGAGTTGTACCAGCTGTAAAGGAGCCTATGGAGATTTTTTGTGACAACGAGGGTGCGGTCGCCTTAACCAAGGAACCAAGGGATCATAGCAGATCTAGGCACATCGACAGAAAATATCACTTCATAAGACATCGAGTAGAAGAAGGATTCCTCGTAGTGAAGGGGGTATCGTCAGAGGAGAACCCAGCAGATCCCCTTACGAATGGACTGAGTAGGGTTAAGCACTTGTAGCAGGCTAGGAGTATTGGGCTAAAGGACGATATTAGTTTGAGTGATTAGATAGATATTTAGAAACTTGTAGTAGCTAAAATGTAATTGAAATTTGATGATTGAATAAAAGGAGTTTTATTTATAAGTAAAGTTACTATCTTGTGTCAATTGTTTACTATTGTTTCACTTTTGCATGTTTTGACTTCCAGAATAATAAGATTATTCAAACTATCCACAGTCGATCATACTTTGGAATTAGGTTATGAGACTAGACTGTCATGAATGGGTTTGTAAGATTGTCTAAGGTGTTAGACATAACAAAAGTTTGCTACAACATTCATGACTGCTCTTGAAATAAGATTTGAGTATTGGACTAAACCCACACTCAAATGAATCACTTCATGGAATTTATCACGAGTGATTATGAGATGATAATATCGTATAGTCTTCAAACCAAGATATATGAGTTGTTGATTACAAATTGATTGTACATTGATAATACGAAAACGCATCAGTAACTTAATTTTATAAAACGTATTGTTGTGTATGATTTAACGAGTAGTTAGTACAAGCATATAAGTCGAAGTTTATCTTTTCCTTTTATCCTAAGAAGATTAAAAGCAATATCTTGTGCCCCTCAATGATTTTTTTTGACATATGTGTCGGGCCCGGTCAGGACTCAATTGATGTGTTCAATTAAGTTCTATGTCAAACAAATCAGAAATCGGGAAACAAACTGTTGAACAATGAGTATGACTTTATTCCATGTCTTTGTCCACACGATATCTTGAAGAACAGAGGATTATATGATCCCTTATATAATGGACGAGTCAGAGTTCGATAGCGGCTTTTTAGAGCTACGATTGCTAATCGGATTTTGAAGTCGTGCTTACAATTATAGTTATTAGACTTATCCAAGTAGGAGACTGTTGGAATAGGTGTCTAAGCTCATAACTATAATTGGTATGTACTTGACCCGATAGTAGCATGGTCCATTTTGGGTTGCCTTCACCAGTACAATTTGATAGGATGGATATTTGAGAAAGAGTTTATTTGTGATTTGTTAATATATTATAAGAATAATATATTAATCGAGAAATCATATTATTTAATTGGTATTGATCAAGAATTAAATTGGAATTAATTTAGTGATCAAAAGAGACTGATGAAATTAACAGGGACTGATTATGTAAACCAGTGATACATATAATTTGGGCTTATGATCCATGATTAATTAGTAATAGACTAAATTCATATGAGAGTCCATGAAGTGTTATTGGATTAAAATCCTAAGTGTATGAATTAGGGTTTAAAAGTGACCCTTGAGATTCTACACTATAAATGTGTTCCCTTAGCTCCAAAATCGAGACACAAGTATTCCAAGAAGAAGCTAGCCGATTTTGGTGTATCCTAAACATCTCTCATTCCTCTAATTGTTCTTGGTGTATGTGACTTGATTGAGGCATCACACTTGAGGTGCTAAGCTCTTATAAGGCCAAGTTCTACAAGCTACAACAAGAGGTAATCATCTAACTAGATTTTATGATTCATATATCAAAGTTGCATGATAGTTAGGCTTCATGCTTTGGAAAATGAATGTTGCATGTGTAACTAGAGAAAACTTAGATCCAAAGCATTAGGGTTGTATGTGCACCATCGGGATGTTAGAGTACATAAAACCCAACAGGTTATGCGAGGCACTGATCCTGACGTTGCCGGAGGGCGTCGAGGACTTCGTTGATTACTGTGAGGCTTCGATCACGGCCATGGGTGCAGTATTGATACAGTGGGGTCACGTGATAGCTTACGCTTCGAGGCAGCTGAAGCCTCATGAGGCTAACTATCTGACGCATGATTTAGTGCTGGGGGATGTGGTTTTCGCCCTCGAGATTTGGCGGCACTACCTCTATGTGGTTCTTTGTACCATTTACACGGACCACAAGAGTTTGAGGTACCTCTTGGATCAGCCGAATCTGAACATGAGGCAGCATCGGTGGTTAGATGTGGTGAAGGATTACGACTGTGAGATCCTTTACCACCCGGGCAAGGCCAACGTGGTGGCCGATGCCCTGAGACGCAAGGCAGCGGCGGCGCCGATTCGAGATATATGCTTGAGGATGACAATGATTACTCAATTGTTGGAGCGGATTAGAGAGGCACAGGTTGAGGGCCTGAAGGAAGAGCGCCAGAAGTGTGAACGGATCGTAGGCCGGGTGGCCTCATTTGATTATGACAGCCGAGGGTTGTTGACCCTGCATGGGAGGGTCTGGGTTCCATACTGGGGCGGAGTACAACAGGTTCTGATGGATGAGGCCCACAAGTCGAGGTTCTCCATTTATCCTGGGGCGACAAAGATATATCGGGATCTTCGCCCTGATTACTGGTGGCCCTCCATGAAGCGGGACATAGCATGGTATGTAGAGAGGTGTTTGACCTGAAAGAAGGTCAAGGCCGAGCACCAGCGACCCCACGGCAAGATGCAGTTGTTGGATATTCCCGTGTGGAAATGGGAAGATATCACTATGGACTTCATTACAAAGGTTCCCAGGACCGCACGTGGAGTAGATTCAATATGGGTCATCGTGGATCGGTTGACCAAGAGTGCTCACTTTATCCCGATCCAGGAGAGTATATCGGCTGAGAAGCTGGCCGAGATCTACATGCGTGAGATAGTGTCACGACATGGAGTGCCTGTCTCGGTGGTGTCAGACCGAGATGTTCATTTCACTTCCCGATTTTGGAAGCGGTTTCACGATGAGATAGGTACTCGTCTCCAATTCAGCACCGTTTTCCACCCTCAGACGGATGGACAGAGCTAGAGGACGATTCAGACTTTCGAGGACATGCTGCGCGCATGTGTTTTGGACTTCGGTGCCAGTTGGGATACGTATCTTCCATTAGCGGAATTTTCGTATAACAACAGTTACCACTCTAGCATAGATCGACCTCCCTTCGAGATTCTCTACGGGAGGAAGTGTAGGACCCCAATCTGTTGGGGCGAGGTCGGTCAGAGAGTCATGGGGAGTACTGAAGCAGTACTCAAGACTACTGAGAGGATCCAACAGGTCTGGAGCAGGCTACAGACGGCTCAAAGTCGGCAGAAGAGCTATGCCGACAAGCGGCGTTCAGACTTAGAGTTTCAGGTGGGCGACATGGTTCTCCTGAAGGTGTCACCTTGGAAATATGTCATCCATTTCAGGAAATAGGGCAAGCTGGGCCCCATGTACATTGGTCCTTTCGGGGTTATAGCCCGGGTAAGCAAGGTGGTGTATTGATTGGATCTTCCAGCAGAGCTCAGTCATATCCACATCACTTTTTTTTCTTAGTTGCGGAAGTGCTTAGTGGATGATTCAGCGATTGTACCTTTAGAGGATATTCAGGTTGCCGACAGCTTGAACTAAATTGAGAGGCCTGTGGCGATTCTGGATCACAAGACGCAAACCTTGAGGAACAAGGTTGTTCAGCTGGTTAAGGTGCAGTGGCAGCACTACAAGGGTTCAGAGTGGACTTGGGAGCCCATGGAGGACATGAGGGAGCACTACCCGGAGTTGTTTCCAGACGCAGAAGACTTCAAGGACGAAGTCTAAGACAAGTGGGAGAGAATTGTAACACCTGATTCCTGGTACGCATTTAATTATAATTTATTGATTTTTGAAGAGCTACTCGACGAGTTGGGAGCCCCAGACTCGTCGAGTAGAAACGAGATTTGACGCGGGATCTTAAGCCACCTACTCGACGAGTTGAGAGCCTCGACTCGGCGAGTAGGTATACCAGAATGAAACCCTAATTTTGGGGTTTTGCACCCTATTTAAGCATCTTAATCCCCACTTGATGGCCTCATTTCCAGCCTCCAAGTCCCAAACCCTAATCCACAAAACCCTAGAGCTTTGTGTGAGCGTGTGAGCCATTTTAGAGTGAACTTTCTATGATTTGAAGCTTGTAGAAGAAGAAAAGCGAGAGGACTCCATGATAAGATTGTAGATCCATAAGCAACTTATCATTCTCTTCATTTTCGGGTAAGAAAGTTACAACCTTGCTTAATAGCTTGATAGATCTCTTTATCTTCACTTTATGAGGTTTTTGGTACAAGAAGCTTAGTCCTTGGGATGTGGACGTCCCTAGCAAGGATCCCTTCATATTTGGACTCATTGAGGGTTGTTATGGCATAAAGGTGCAAACTTTATGCCATTGGAACCCCATGTAAGTTTTAGGGTGTTACTTTGGCCTTTTTAGCCCCAAAAGGCCATGTATGGAAGGAAAGTTAGGAGCTTTACGTGTCCAAGTGATGTCTAAGGCCTAGATCTATGTTAGCATGATTTAGTTTGGAGTATTATGGCTTTTGGACCAAGATCTATGTTATAGAGAGCTAGGGTTTGAGCTAAACCCTTTCAGCAGGACTAATAGCGGGTAAAGTTGGAAACTTTACCCTTAAAAGTGTATTCCCAGTATGTAGATGGAGTATGAGATTTGGATCTGAAGGATAGGAGGTTAATCCATTGAGATGGCTCAAACAGACAGAGGAACTTGGCGAGTCCATGGAAGGACTCGACAAGTTGAGTTGGTTTGTCCTGATCTTGTACAAGGTGGAATTCGACGAGTCTGTGAAGGGACTCGATGAGTTAGTTCGTGTTTTCACAACTAAGTGTAGCAAGGGAACTCGGCGAGTCAGGGGAATGACTCGACGAGTTTATTCAACTCAAATTGTTGACTTTGACTTTGACTAAGTGTTGACTTTGACTGGGACATTGGCTTGACCAAGGTTGACCCGTGAAGGGGTCTGGACATAAGGAATGGTATCTAAGGGGTTATTTTGTGCAGGGAGTGAGTAGAGCCGGTTGTAGGAGCCGAGACGTTCAGCTACTTCACTCGACATTTAAGGTGAGTCTTCCTCCAGTAGGAACGGGTCTAAGGCACCAAGGCCGGCTCGTTTATGTATGTTACTATGTTCCGGATTATGATCCAATGCTCGGCGGGGCCCGATGTAGGTTTATATGTTTTCCGGAGATGTTTGTGTCTATTAAGACCCCGTTGATCGAGCAGTTAGACGATTGCAACACCGCTGTCACTGAGGTTGTCGTTGTCGTTGCCACCATGTTGATGCTGCAATACCTCATGGGGGTGATTCGATGCAGTATTAGGAAGTCAACAACACGAAGCCCCTGGAGTTTGATGAGACCAATGACCTGATTGCTACAAGGATATGGATTGCTGATGTCGAGGGGAGTTTCTATACTTGTGTGTGTCCAAAGCATCTGAAGGTTCGATTTTATGTTGAACCTTCTTCGCTTTGCAACGAAATATTGGTGGAAGTTTGTGACTACTGGTTATTCACCTACGTAGTGGGCCGTAGTGTCATGGGATCGTTTTACAAAGATGTTTCGTGATGAGTATATACCTGTGGTGGAGAGAGTGTGTCTGGCTCAGGAGTATCTATCGATCAAGCAGACAACAGATTCGGTGACCAAGATCACTAGGATGTTCCATGAGAGGTACGGATGACCTGGTACTTGAGTATGCTCAAGAGGGATATCAGGGAGTTTGTGACGAACACCTAGTACTGTTTATTGGATGAGTTGCAGTCCAATGCCAAGAGGAGGTAGATTGAGTTGGAGACCGATGCAAGAGAGGGTTAGATGTAGAATCATAGGAGGGAGAAGAGACATGTCCCAGTTCAGTCGCAGTCGGCAACTAAGCGGTTCAAACCCATTGATGCGGGATCAGGAGGATAGAGGGGCTGCACTTGAAGCAATACGGTAAGAGTCACAAGGGTCCCTTGTCGGGTAGGGATGGTATGCTACAAGTCTGGAAAGGAGGGGAACTTTGCGAAGGATTACCCTAATGTTTTTCGAGTTTGTTTCAGCTACAACCATACAGGCCATGTGAAGGCCGATTGCCCATAACTTACCATGAGATCATTGCAAACTCTAGCTCATGCGACTTTAAGCATTACTGATGGAAGCCCAGGGAAGGTCGAGTCCCCAAAGGACCGAGGGAAAGCCTTCCAGTTGACAACAGAGCAGGCCAGGGCGGCGTCAATCGCCTTTACTGGTATGTGTCTATTTATATTTCCGTTAATATATATTTTCATATACGCTTATATCCATGCTTATGTAGGTACATTCCTAGTGAATTCATTACCTGCGTTAGTGTTTTTTCACTCATGTGTGAGTTGATCTTTTGTATCGTCGTCTTTTAGCAGGGATTTTCGTGTTTCCCTTGGATCATTGGATCGACCTCTGGAGGTCGCCATTGTTGATGACCGCACGATTTCAGCCTTGGATGTTTACCATGATTGTATGTTATATATTTTTGGTGTGTTATTTCGGATAGACCTTATTCGTATTCTGATGAGATATGTATGTGTGATTATGGGTATGGATTATTTGATTCGGTTCAGAGCATTGATCGATTGTGAGCGTCAGCTAGTGGTAATGCATACCCCAAGTGGGGGAGAGCTAACCATCTTTAAGGAGGGCACTAGAGTTGGTTTCTCCTTCTGTTCAGCTTCTAGGGTTAGGCAGTATCTTAAGCATGAATGCTCTAATTACCTTGCATATGTGCTTGACACTCGAGTAGATGAGAAAAAGTTAGCGTTCTATGTTCCAGTGGTGAGGGAGTTTTTTGATGTTTTCCCAGATGATCTTCCAGGTGTGCCCCCTTAGAGACAAGTGGATTTTAGCATCGACCTGATCCTTGGTGTTTCCCCAATTGCCAAGGCACCATATCACCTTACGCCGCTTGAGATGCATGAGTTGTCCTCACAACTCAATGAGTTGTTACGCAAGGGATTCATTCGCCCTAGTAGCTCACCTTGGGGAGCACCAATATTTTTGTCAAGAAGAATAATGGTTCGCATCGGATGTGCATTGATTATCGGGAGTTGAACAAGTTAACGGTGAAAAACTGTTACCCACTGTCGAGGATTGATGACTTTTTGATTTGTTACATGGGGGGTCTTGGTTCTCCAAGATCGATTTGAGGTCAGTCTACCATCAGATAAGGTTTAAAGAGTATGATATTCAGAACGGGACTTTCCATACTCGTTATGCCCATTATGAGTTTGTGGTGATGCCTTTTGGGCTCACCAACACACTGGCGACATTCACAGAACTCATGAAAGGGGTGTGCAGGTTGATGTTATATCGCTCTTTGATTTTTTTTATTAATGGTATCTTGGTCTATTCTAAGACCAAGGAGCAGCATGAGGAGAACCTTCGCGAGATTCTTGGAGTTCTGTGGATGGAGAGGTTGTACGCCAAAATTTTCAAATGTGAGTTGTGGTTGCGTGAGGTTCGGTATTTTAGTCGATCCAGCTGAAACTGAGGCAATGATTGAGTGGGAGGTTTCAAGATCCCCATCAGAGATACAAAGTTTTCTTGGGTTGGCCGGGTACTATAGGAGGTTCATCCGAGACTTCTCCAAGGTTGCAGTTCCTCTTACCAGGTTGACCAAAAAGGATGTCACTTTTCGTTGGGGGCCTGAGCAGTAAGTGGCTTTTGAGACCCTACGCTAGAGGCTATGTGAGGCGCCGGTTCTAGCACTCCCTAAGGGAGTTGATGATTTTGTGGTATATTGTGATGCGTCTGTTTTAGGTCTGGGATCGTTTTGCTACAGAGGGGTCATGTGATAGCATATGCTTCGAGGCAATTGAAGCCTCATGAGGCGAATTATCCTACTCAGAATCTAGAGTTGGGGGTTTTGGTTTTCGCCCTCAATATTTGGTGTCATTATCTATATGGGATCCATTATACTATCTACATGGATCATAAGAGTTTGAGATACTTCCTGGATCAGTCAATCTGAATATGAAGTAGCGCAAGTGGCTTGATGTGATTAAGGATTATGACTGTGGGATCTTATACCACCAAAGGAAGGCCAATATGGTGGCAGATGCTTTCAGTTGCAAGACGGCTGGGACTCCCATTCGAGACCTATGTTTGAGCATGACCATTATCTCACCATTTTAGGATATTATCAGAGAGGCTCAGGTTGAGGGATTCAAGAGGGAAAACTGGAAGAAGGAAAAGATCAGAGGCCATATTGATAGATTTGTTACCGATAGTCGAGGGCTTTTAACCCAATGCGGGAGAGTTTGGATTCCAGTTTCCAGGGGAGCCCGTCAGGCAGTATTAGAGGAGGCGCATAAGTCTAGGTTTTCGATTCATCTTGGAGCCACCAAGATGTATCGAGACCTGAGGATCAGTTATTGGTGTCCCTGCATGAAGTAGGAGATAACATGGTTCCTCGAGAGATGCATGAATTGTAGGAAGGTCAAGGCTAAGCATCAGAGACCATATGGAAAGTTGCAGCCTTTAGAGGTCCACGTATGGAAGTGGGAGCAGATCACCGTGTATTTCATCACCAAGTTACCACGGACGGTCATGGGACTCAATGTTATTTGGGTTATTGTGGATGTCCTGACCAAGAGTGCCCATTTCCTTCCTATTCGGGAGAGCTCATCGGCTGAGAAATTGGTTGACATTTATAATCGGGAGGTAATGGCTCATCACGGGGTGCCTGTATCTATAATCTCGGATTGGGATGTTCGGTTTACTTCCAAGTTTTGGAAGAGGTTCCATGAGGAGCTGGGTACCAGACTACACTTTAGTATTGTTTATCATCCGTAGACAGATGGCCAGAGCAAGAGGAAGATTCAGACTCTTGAGGATATGTTGAGGGCATGTATCATCGATTTGGGTGGGAGCTGGGACTCCTACCTTCTATTGGCTGAGTTTTCGTATGACAACAACTATCATGGTAGCATTAGCATGCCTCCCTATGAGATTCTTTATGGGAGGAAGTGTCGGACCCTGGTCCTCTAGGGAGAAGTTGGGCAAAGAGTCATGGGGAGCATAGAGGTGGTACTCAAAACAATTGAGCTTATTCAACAGTTTAGAAAGAGATTATTGTGACTCAAAGCTATAAGAAGAGCTACACAGACCGACGTCGTTTAGAGTTGGAGTTTCGGGTTGGCCATATGGTACTTCTGAAAGTATCCCCTTGGAAGGGTATTATTCGCTTCAGGAAGCAGGGGAATTTGGGCCCCAGGTTTATTAGTCTGTCTCGAGTTGTAGCTAGGGTAGGCAAGGTAACCCACTGATTTGATCTACCGGAGGAGATCAGTGAGATTCACAACACTTTTCACATTTCCTAGTTAAGGAAATGTATGACCGACGAGTATGTTGTTGTTCCACTAGATGATATTCAGGTTGATGATCACCTGAATATATTGAGCGACCGATGGAAATTCTTGATAGGAAGACGAAGGCCTTGCACAACAAGGTGGTACCCTTTGGTCAAGGTGCAGTGGCGGCACGGGAAAGGCTCGGAGTGGACTTTGGAGCCCGAGACGGAGATGCACCAGCACTACCAGAACCTTTTTTCAATTAAGGATTTCGAGGGTGAAATCTAGTTCTAGTACGGGAGAGTTGTAATGCCTATTCCATGTAAATGATTCATTTATGTTTTCGGTCAATTAAAACTGTAAATTATGGATTTTTAATGTAACACCTGTTTTCCAGAACTGGTCAGCTGAGGGTTAAGAAGGATCGGAGGTAAGGTTTTTGGGAAAAACCTTGTGTCACGACGTGATGATTGGGGTGTAACGTCGGGAGGTGCCAATTGGATGTCTCGTTTGCGGAATGGGTGTCATGACATTACAGGTAGAGTGTTAGGACATGATAGACGTTTTAGCCCAAGCCCATGAATTTTTAGGGTTTCTTCCATATATAAAGCTATCAACTCATGACCTAGGGTATACTCTTCAGCCTATATCCATTCCAAACAAAATCTCAGCTTCCTTGAAGCTTTGAGAGCTTGTCCTTTTGGTTTGAAGCTTAGTTCTTAATCTTTGGTGGAGTTTGAAGAAATAGGAAGATCATCATGGTGGAAGGGAGCAAGGAACTTTCTTGGATCCACCATCTACTACAGATTTCTGAGTGATTGAAGGTATAGAGTTCTCATCTTGAATTATGCTCTTCTTGGTGCAAGTTTGAGACCTTTTTTTAAGGTTTTGGTCCCTTCCTTGGATGCTCTTGGATTTTGAAGAACTCTAGAGCTTGTGATGGTTTTTCTAGGACATTAGACTTCTGTAGAATAAGAAAAAGGACCATGTTTGGTGTATCTTGTGTTCATGCTCAAGTTATAGCCTCATTAAGGACTTAATCGGCTTAGAATGTTAGATCTAGCCTTCGTATAAAGTTCTAATATTTTGGAAACTTTATCCATTAAGTTAGTGTGAAAGAGTATATATGATATTTTGGGATTTGATCTGGAGGGATTAAGCACTTAATGGAAAAGTTGGCCTTCTGCCAGATCTAACGACATGACCAAGGGTTTGCCGCATCGTGACGATTCTCGAATGCCCGACTGTTTTGTGTTTAGCTGGCCACGACGTAACAAAGAGCTTGCCACATCGTGGGGAATCGTCGACCGTTGACTTTTGTTGACCTTTGACCGTTGAATTTTTTACATGTTTGAATTTGAGTCAAACTTGAAGGAATTTGGTTTTGATTAAGGCTCTACCATGTTTCAGTGTTATTAGGTTTGTAGAATCAACGAGTGTAGAGAGTGAGCGTGTTGCTGTGTTTTTTGGGCTTCCAACTCAGGTGAGTTTCCTCACTATACTATGTATTACAATGTATATCTTTATATGTTAGGATATAGGAGTAGTACTATGTTGGTTAGAGTACCAGTGGGTTGGTGATCGTCTAGTGGAGTTCCCTAAGGTTGTATGTAGTCACGTAGGATAGCTTGAGAACTCTTGATCTAGGCTTTCTTGCATGTTCTTTTTTTGGTTGTGGCTCTAGAGTGGCATCTCCTGCTCGAATGTATATCTAACATATGGTTACACATTGCTATGTATTCCTTAGAGATATGTCGGTAGTGGTGTAGCACTATATGAGGCCGGGTATGTGAGAGTGAGTTGTTAGACAGGTAGACTAGGGTAGATAGTTGCATGTGCTTATGTGATTACTTGATTTCTTATTTTTTTCATATGTTGACATATAGTGGTGGGGTGGGTTGAGGCGGTCATGATTTGTGTTGTAGGCCAACATACCTGGGTGGAACATCGGTGTGACGTAGGCCAGTAGTGGGTCAGTTGTATGCTGAGAAAGAGCGTTCCAGGTGTACTGTAGGCCTTACAAGGCGATCCAATCAAATTGTAGGCTCGAGGCAATCCAGTCTTAGTGTTGAGGGCATGGTGTGCATGCATTGTATGTATATTGTGATGTATGGGATTTTGGGAGAACTCACTAAGCTTTGCCTTGCAGTTGTGGATTATATGTTTTTCAGGTACCAGTGATGATCGTGGGAAGGTGAATGCGTGACTGTACACATTCATCAATACCATGGAGATTCCGTGTTTATTATATTATTACGGTTTTTAAACAAATGTATTTTGGAACAACTGGTTTTCTTAACTTGGATTCTATAAATGTGAAGTTTTACCTAATTAGAAATGAAAATTTTTGTTTTGAAAATGGGACATTACATTTAAGATGGTCACGGCGTGATGAAGGATACATCACGACGCAACTATTGATGCATAAGCGCGCATCCATTTTTGTGGGTCACAACGTAACGAGCAAGTGGTCACGATGTGGCGGCCACATGGGTGTTAACCCTAATTTCGGGTTTTGCGCCCTATTTAAGGGAAGGGGGTAGGGTTTGAACACCCTCAACCTCCATGACCTCCCTTCACACTTAAGAAAACCCTAATCCTCCATTGTTGATTGTGAGCCCCTTTTGGTGATTTTTTGCCTAGAAGAAGAGAAGGAGTTTTGGTGCATCATCAAAGCTAGCAAGCATCTCCCTCATCATCCTGAGCTGCCTTAGGACTCTTGTAAGTCCTCAAGTTCCTGCCTTTTTAGCTCAAGCATGTTAGATCTATAGGTTTGTCCACTTTTCTCAATGTTTGAGGAAGTTTGAGTGTTGGGATCTCATAAAGTTGGCAACTTTATGAGTTCTTGAGGTTCTTTTGTGATCCTTTGTCCCAGATCTGGAGAGTTAGTGGGTCATGTGTCCATGCATTAGATTTGATCTCATTTTTCCTTCATTCTGACCTAGCTTGTGTTCAAGACATGCATTTGATATGCATATCTAAAAAAACAATGTTTTTATGGTGCTTTGGGATGGAGAAAACATTCTGGAAAGTTTAAGTGCTTGACTTGAAGGATTAAGAGCTTAAAGCATTACGTTGTCCAAAGAAATTCTCAAGACGTAATGGGTTGAGTATCACGACGTGACGATGAAAAGCTTCGTGAATGTTTTGTCCTAACGTTATCACAACGTGACCAATGGGAGGCCACAACGTGACAATTAGTTGGGGCTGACTTTGACCATGGTTGACTTTTGGTAAAATTAAGGGTTTTAGGGTGTAGACTGAGAGGGTACTTCTTTATTACTGTTAGGTGTCACATTGTACATGTCTTCTATGTGTGAGAGATGTTGTGTCTAATCTATCTGCGAGGTGAGTCTTCTCACTTTATTACTTATGACATAGCGAATGTGCATGCTGACCAACTAGGTCTTATTTGTTGATTATTGTTATGTGTTACTGAGCTGCTGATAGCTCTAGGGCATGCTACTAGCCCATTGAGATTGCTGATAGTCCCCAAGGTTGTTGATAATCCAGTGGGCGTGTTTTTAGCCCATAAAGCATGTTGTTATCCCATTGGGACTGTTGATAATCTCCAGGGTTGCTAATAAACTATAGTTGTTTACTTTTGTTATGTTTTATGTGATACCTTGGGGAACTCACTAAGCTTCGTGCTTACAATTGTAGATTTAAATGTGTTTCAGGTGCTTCAGATGATCGCGGAAAGGCGAAGGCTTGACTGTACACTCCCCTATGTAGTTTTCAGGATTCTGTATTTTGTGATACTCTGATTTTTGGATGATTGTATTTTGATACTTATTATTTTCTTGACTTAGCTTCACTGGAAACTATGTTTTTATTTAATTTAAAAATGAAAATTTTGGTTGTGATTTTTGGGACGTTACAATCTTCTATAAGGATTGTAAGTTTAAATTTACAAATACATAATTCATAAGATGTATTAATACAAGAGTAAATTACACGAATGGTCCCTATGGTTTGGGTAATTTGCGCACTTGGTCCCTAACTTACTTTTTTAATTCGGAAGGTCCCTACTATTTGTTTTTGTTACACGTTTGGTACCTACTATTTTTTTTTGTTACGTGTTTGGTCCCTGACTTACCTAAAAAAATTATTATTTAAATAGGGAAAATTTGTGGGGTAGGTAAGGTAAGGTGAGGGGGTGGGGTTGGGACTGTGTTTATTTAAATAATTTAAAAAACCAAGGACAAAATAGTCTTTTTAGGTAAGACAGGGACCAAGCGCGTAACAAAAACAAACAGTAGGACCTTCCGAGTTAAAAAAATAAGTTAGGGACCAAATGCACAAATTGCCGTAAACCATAGGGACCATTCGTGTAATTTACTCTTAATACAAACTTGTTGTTCAAAAAAGAATATTACTATAAACTTTTCTTTTGGCACATCCTATGTTTTCGCTTTGCTCATCATAGTTCTTAAACTATTTAACTGTGAATGGATTGGCTATAGGTTGTCTTATGATAGACTCACAATAATATTCTTAAACTATGTTTTACCCCGAGCTCGAGTTTGGCTCATTTCGATCTACAAGTGTAAAAATCAAACTCACTTCATGAATTATTTTACAAGATCAAGTTTTGCTCGAACTCAGCTTGTATTCAGATGAGCTTAAAATAAACCTGCACTTGTAGTATAGTCTTGAGATTGGTTCGTAAACTAAAATTCTAATATTTTTAATGACGTTTTTTATTCTCTTCTTGTAAATAAAAAAAATACAAAGTCGCATGTTATAATTTGATGAGGTAATGACTTGTGATTGTAATTAATTATTGCAATTATATATATATATATATATATATATATATATATATATATATATATATATATATATATATATATATTAAAGTTGTGTTGCAAGATGAATAGTGAAGTTGCGAGTTTTTGGCAGAAATGGTCCTTTGATTATAAAATTTTGGTATAGGGGTATTTTATGGAAAATATTCTATTCTCTGTCCACGTGTTGTTCATCGTGCCCGATCTCTCAGTATTTGATGTTTATCTGTTTTCGTTCTGTTTGCTTCACGATCCTTCCACCACCTCCCAAATCGAGTCTCCTCTCTTCTTCTACCCTTTGCTCCCTCCGCTTCTTTTCTACTTCTTCATCGCTTCTCCAATCTTAAGCAATCAGCAGGATAACGCACGAACCGCCTTTCACTGCAATAGTATATGTTTGAAAGAAACACATACGCTATGATTTTCTCACGTATCCAACATCGGGTAGGGTTCGACACCGTCACGCACCACCCCCATGGTTGACGCCAGATGAAGATGCAGCCGATGATCAAACCACAGAAGGTGGCAGCGGATCACTTTCCTGTCGTCGATTTGCCCCCTTCACTGCTTGGCTTGGTCGGGTGCTTCCATGTTTCCAATATGTGTCCTTGCTTACCCATAAAGAAGCCAAAGCGGGGGGGGGGGGGGGGGGGGGGGGGTATCTGCAGCTTTTGGTCGTCCTGATGTACTCCAATGGTTATGGGATTCCAAAGGATACCCAAAAGGTTTGATTTTCAGCTTTTAAACTTCATATTTCAACTTTACTTCGGATATGATGAATTATGATCTCTGTGATTTTGGTTTTCAGGTCATGTTCCCACAAAGGCTTAACACATATTAGTTCACGTATCTAGGATAGATATGTATCGGATCCCTTTTGGTCGTAAGATTAAAGCAAACTGTGATAATTGTTCAGCTATTAGTCTCAATAATAGTCCTTTAGGCGTGATTTGTGATTAACTGATATGTATATGCATATGTATTAGTCCACGTACCAGAACGAAGAAGATGCTATTGAATCTGTTAGACAAGATAGAGATACTTCTGAAAGAAAGGATTCTTCGCGCAACACGCCTTCTACTTCAGAAACAGACACAAAACGTGCCAAACAGTAAGCAAACTTTTTCTCTCTTTTGATCCTTTCCCATAACGATTATATAATTTTTTCTGTTAATTATTCTCATGTAATTTACTAAAGTTATATATCTGGGAATTGGTATCCTTTACAATTTATGTTAATTTCATTATATCATTTACATTGTGTTGGATGCTTATTGGGTTTTAGTTTTTGTTTGCAGTTTATGGTCCACAACCTGAGGTTATATTTATTGTTTTTTGTGAGAAACATGCCTACAAGATGTTCAATGAAATGCATGACCCAATTAAGGTATTCATTCAAGTTTATTTTACCTGATTCATTACTTGATTATGTATGTTTGGTCACCTGTTTTCATTTAATTTTTGTGTAGGGTCACCATTATCCTTCAAGGTAAGGCTATCTTAAAATCTTAGATACACTTTATATGGCAAACACCATCATCCATATGATTTACCTTTTATTTATATATACTTTCTTTATTGCTATTTCTTACATTTTTAAAACCCTTTTTTGTGATCTATATATTCAGTTTCACACAAGTAGTAACATCAGATATGGAGGAGAAATCGGTCATTATAGGTGAAAGAAACAAGGCAGCAACAGAAGCATTCCAAACAGCAATCAACAAAGGTATTACGAAATAGCAACAGTAGAGGCATTATCAAGACTTGATAAATCAGATTTGGAGTGCATTAAATTGCAGGAGAGAAATATGGCTTTAGCCAAAGAACTTGCTTCACTAAAGTTGTTTTTTTTTCTAGATTAATGATTATGAGACTTATGATGCAGGATGTCTGATTTGAACTTAAATGAAGAGGAAATTGTAAAGCTTTCTTCTTTGGGTACACATGCCAATAGCAAAGAGAATATAGATGTTTTAAAAAAGTCTTTGGTTGTTCGTCACAAGTAAGTCACATTACTTTTTAACTTCATAAATAAATAAACGGATTTATTAATTTCCAACATCCTGATTATCTTCATATCACTTTTAAACGATCATAGATTCTTTTTTTTTAGTTCCACTGATAAAGTCGAGTCTTATAAAAGAGGCCACTCTAAAAAATTACCTCATGTTTGCTTCACAGTTAAATACACAACGACAACATCGATAAAGTTATGAGTAGGAAGGAGAAACTATCTCAAATCATTATTCTTTCTATCATATGCAGTAATGCAGTATGATTACTACATTTTTATAATTTCTATAATATATTACAATGTTTGTTAATAGGATGTATAAGGATTTAATTGCAAAATGCAACACTTTGGGGAGAGATGAAGCACGTGCACGTAAAAAGCTTGAAAAAGCCAAAGAGAAGCTAGAAAAATTAAAGGTAACTCCATTCCAGAAATACCCTTTTTGTTTCCCAATTATTCTGAATAAATAATCTAACTTTGTTTAGTTTTCAGACAATAATCCAAGAAATGGAGACAAGCAGTGAAATCAAAAATAATGAGCTGTTGAGATCTCTAAAAGCTTCAAAGAACACAAACAGTTGTCCAAATGTCTTAAATGCCCCTGACCTGATCCATATCAACCCATGTACACCACAAAGTACAATATATGCATCAGACGCAGCCATTGATGATAGAAAGACAAAGAGGTTTAGAGGCTCTGAGAATATTGATGAAAGAAATAATAAAAAGGATGGAGTTAGTGGGCCCACCCCCACCCCTGCCCCTGAGATAAATTCTTACATTTTAATTGATGATGATGATGATGATGAGGTGTCAATATCACTTGAGAAACTGAAAGATGATGATGTGGTGGCACAAGATAAATCCATGCCTGACATCACAAAAGAAGCTTCTTTGCCTTTTCTTGATTCTCAACAAGGTAACTAATAGTAATAATGCTGTTATGCAATTTTTTAATGGAAAGTTTTTTTTTATATGTTTTGGTCCTCATTTTAGGGTTTCATAAGGTTTTGGTCCTGTCCCCATGTAAAATGACTATCGTGTCCCTCTTATCTGTTTTCTTTTTACTTTATTTTTAATGTATATATTATAAATGAAAAGTTATACAGGTTTCATTGCTTCACAGAAATCTCCAGTCCCGGAGAAAGGGGTATAAATAAATAAATAAATAATAATAGTTTGTAAAAGATGATATAAAGGGCAAAATAGGCATTCTTTGACCTTTGAGTATTCATTTAGCCATATGTTATGTAGTTGGTTTTAACTTTTAAGAAGAGGTTGATTTATAATTTAACATCTTCTTTGTTGAATCTTGAAAAGGAGGAGGAGGAGGAGGAGAGTTTTGTTTCTCGGGTGGATTGTTGGACCCAGATGGAAGTAAAAGACATCTTGGAAAATGGTGCAAAAAGGGTTTTAATTTAAATAATAATAATAATAATAATAATGCATCTTCAATAGCAACACCAACACCAATGCAAGCAGCATCTGGCGATCTTATTGCTGTTGGATCCGATGGCAGAGGTGGAACAATCAATTCACTTTCATCTTTATAAAATATACTCTTTACATTTCAAAATATTTATGTTTATTCTTTTAATACCAACAGGATTCCAGGAAATCGTCTCCTATTACTTACAAAAGGAAAGTTGGGGGCCAAAACAAGTAGTTTGCAGTCTCATGGGATCCACCACTTTTTCAATAAAGCAAGCCAAAACAAGTTGGGGGCCAACCGAACCCCGCGGAGCGGGTACCCCAGCTATATATATATATATATATATATATATATATATATATATATATATATATATATATATATATATATATATATATATATATGGCAAGTGACACCTTTCTAGAGTATCAGGTTAAAATTATTTATTAAAACTAAATATTAACATGAGATAATTGATATATTTATTAATATAAACGCAAATAATTATATTCTAAGTTTATAACTTAGGGCGTGTCTGGCACGGAGATTCTATCTTTTTGCTTTTGACAAAACGCTCTAGTTTAAACAAAAAACTACGTTAGACAGTATGAGCTTTTATCTTTTAGTTTAAACAAAAAGCTCCAAATCTAAAAACTACTTCATATAGCATTTAACAAAACGTTACTGAGCTTTAAATCAATTTTCATAATTACCCTTAAAAATATATTTAAATATTTATTTATTTTTAAACAATTATCCTTTTATATAATTTTATATATTTCAAAAGCTTCCAACTACTTTTGTGTGACGTCCTCCATTTCACGGCCAGAAATGATCCGATTTGTTTATGCTTATTTAAATCAGAGTATTCTTTTCAAAAGAGTAATACTGCTGAATTTGTTTCCAGAAAAACATAATAAATATATTATCAAAGCATTATCGAAGAAATGTATTATATATATATATATATATATATATATATATATATATATATATATATATATATATATATATATATATATATATATAAAGGAAGTTAGCAATAGTAACTTTTATTCCTTTAGGTTTTTGCCACAAATGTTTAGTGAATTTGACACTTTTAGTCCTTAAAGTCAAAACTTTTACATTTTTGTGTTTTGATTAAGTTTTTGTGCCTTTAGGTTTTTGCCACAAATCTTTAGTAACTTAGACACTTTTCGTCATTTGCAGTGAAAACTTTTATATTTTGGTGTTTTGATTAAGTTTTTGTGCTTTTAGGTTTTTGCCACAAATCTTTAGTAACTTCGACACTTTTCGTCCTTGCAGTGAAAAGTTTTATAGTTTGGTGTTTTTGCCACAAATCTTTAATAAATTTGACACTTTTCGTCCTTGTAGTCAAATCTTTTACATTTTGGACATAAAAAACACAAAAAACCTCCTTTAGAATTTTGCCACCATATTTTCCCAACTTTGGCAACTTTCACATTATTGTCACAACATTTTTGGATTTTCTCCACCAGTGTCCCTTCTTTTGGTAGTACACTTTTGACATCTAATTTTCGGGGTTGTCGACTTTCTCTCCTATTTGTGGTGATTTACACTTTCAGTACATATTTTTTTAAGTTTTCCGATTTTCCCCATATTACCCCAAAAGCGGCGTAGCCGCGACTTCTTTACTAGTTTATATTAAAACTTTGGGATGTCATCGTTAATACAGAAACATACGCATAAACATACCTTACACTTATTTACACTAGTGGTCTACATCTCTTTTAATCTCTCAGTGTAATGTAGCTTCACATCGACACCTGTGATACAAATAAACTGAGTGGGTGAGGTTGTGAAACCTGGTGAGTACATAGGGTTTTCAACCCACAATAATAAAGTTATTATGTTTTATCATCAAACAATTAACTCAATTACTCATCCCCATTATCTTTTTTATTTTTTAAGGATCTACCCTAAGAATCATATATTATTCATTTATTCATTCCTAAGGATTGTCCTAAGGAACAGGCACAAAGTTCCATCGCTGCCAATGGCATAGGTGCCAATGTTATCAATTAGGCACAGCTGCCAATATTATCATTTAGGCACAGCTGCCAGGATTATGATGTTCCCTATTAGGCACAGCTGCCAATATTATCCTTTAGGCGCAGCTGCCAGGATCTTTAGAGTACATTTGGTGAACATATAGTTCAAAAACACCTACAGGTTGTGGCGCAGCTGCTGATATTATTATTTATAATGCACTAAGTTCATAGCTGCCAATGTTCATCTATATCATCTTTCATCCCTCATCATTCATCTACCCTTCTTTACCAAATATTTTTATAGGTATAAAATACATATACAGTTTAAATCAAATAAAACATGTATATTCGGTTCATCCAGCATAGATATCTAGAACACAGATAACATGCAGACATAGCACGTAATTTATATTAAATACCTCATATCTATGTGTAAGATGAAAGTAACTATGCTCTCACTTGGCTAGTTAGTGCTGACTAACTATTGTCGTGGCATCAAGTTTAGCACTGATTTCCAACTTATTATCTTGCCGAAACCTTATTTATTTTTATACTCCTTGGTCTCTCAAAACTTCTTTACGATATATTTATTTGTTTTATAGAAACTATTGATCGTTTGCCTATTTATACTCAAAATTTGATTATCCTCCGTACAATCTAAAAGCTTAATCATCGGCATTATTGACACGATATCTCAAGAGTTAACATGTGTCACTCTAAATAAACACGTAATGCCTTTTTATTGTACGATCACATATTTAAACAATGTGTGTTATTTTTAATTAATAAAATATATACGTCATTTCTTATATTTCTTACACATATGTTGGTTTGCAATTTACAAATTATAGTTACATTTATGGTCCCTCAGTTATTCTTGTATTAACACAATATATCATTCAAGTTACACTATAGTCCCTTAACTATTTATTAATAAAATCAATATACCCTTTATAATAAAATCTTATCCAAATCATTTAATTTGTTCCTATCCAAACCTTTTATGATTAACTAACTCAATATGTATGTGTATTCTTGACTTTGTATCGACGAGTATTACAACATTCATTTAGACTTCATCGGCAAATTCTCTATTTATCTCAAATTTACAAATGTGCACTAATTTTGCTGCGTTTCTAAACTTAGGGACCAAGTTTCACTAACATCTTTCGTATATGAGCTCTGTTGTCAACGTTCTTTATATCCACGCGTAGCTATCGACGAGATCTACAAATTTCGTTTAGACACCGTCGGCTAATTTTGACTTTATTCATATTTTTATAAAATTAAATGATTATGCTAAAATCATAACTCTCTTATACAGACTCCGTTTTTAACATTCTTTTTCTCAAAATTCCTATTTTAAGGAGTACTGCGATTTTCGTTTTGGTGGCATTAGCTAAAAGTCAACCATTCTCTTTGTAGCTTTTTACGTCACACATTCCTTGTGTGTGGTTGACTTTTATATCTTATAAAAAATCATATCTAATTCATACGGATTCAGATTTCGACGAAATTTAAATTTTCGGGATCGGGACAACGTGTACCGTCTAAATATATAATAATTCATATATATGTTTTGGCCCACTTATTTTTAAGATTAACGGACGATTTGGCTGATTTTTCCTATTTTACTATATAATAATCATGAAACACATAATATTCATATAATTCTTCTTTATTACGTCAAATAGGTTACAACTGTTGACCCTAACTATTACTTTGGTTAATGGTTGACTAGCCGAATCTGCAGGTGTTACATTTATCTCCCCCGTAGGATGATTACGTCCCGGAATCATCAACAAAACAAGAGTTGTATATTCACTTTGTACGTTTCATTTCCATCCTAGGTGGTAATCGTAACTCTTATGTCCTTTCAAATGAGTATCTAACTCTAGGACTCCTTGACTGTTGGTGGAACACAATCTTGCACCTGCTCTTTATCCTATGTTGGACTTTCAATCGTAACCTTCGAGTTACAAAATCAATCCTTATTGGAGACTCCTTCTCCTTCTTAAACATACTTAACTTAAGATAAGGTCTTTACTTTGATTAATGTATCAAACCGATGGGTCATGTTCTAATGACCTCTCAACGTATGATGCCATGCTTAACTCATGTCTTTTTGAGTCAGATTCCAAAATGGAAGATACTTCCCTTCATGTTCTAATGCAATATAATCACATTCTAGCATGTAGCACTTCTATCTACAAGGTTCTTACTTTAACAATGATCGCGATACTTCTATTGATCGCTTCGATTATCTTTCACTTCAATCTTCTGGCTTAAGTCGGATGTTACATCGATCTTGGTTCTCTGAACCACATAACATACTCGTATTAGTTTGACTCGATTTGATATGACTACTAGGTTCGTAATAACAATCATCTTCTTAGTTGTAACATCCCAAAAATCATGACCAAAAATTTCATTTTTGATATAACGATTCATAAAAAAATTTATAGAAAACATCATCAAGTTATTTCATTTCATAAAAACCATAGATCATATGTCTTAAAAGCATGCCATAATATAGTAACAATGTCAGAGTACAAATCCCAAGAATCTCATATCCAGAAAATCGTGTGTGTAATGCGCTGCTACCGTGTCGACTCTTTTCCCTTCGAAGAGGAAGTACCTGAAACCAAAACTAAAAGTCGTAAGCACAAAGCTTAGTGAGTTCCCCCATCATACCACCTACCATACACAACACATACTGCCTAACATATCTAGGTACTAGCTACCCCTTCGGTTTCTTTCAATCGGTAACTTGCCTAGCATATAAGGGTGCTGGCCTACCCCTTCGATCCTATCGACCGGTAACTTGCCTAGCATATCAGGGTGCTGGCCTACCCCTTCGGTCCTGTCGACCGGTACCTCGCCTAGCATATCAGGGTGTTGGCCTACCCCTTCGGTCCTTTCGACCGGTATCGGGGACTATTTCACCCCCTACTTCTAGCACATAGCATCCTAGTGCATAAACATATAAGTCATATATTTCCTAGCTTATCCGGGTGCTGGCATACCCCTTCGGCCCTATCGACCGGTATTGGGGTCTATCCTACCCCTCCTACCACTATCACATAACATCATAACATACTAGCACATAAAGCATAATAGATAGTGACATACCAGATAATTATCACAAAGACAATAATCTCTACTATAACTCTTACTAGTGGGCCGACATTGGTGCCTTCGACCCACTTCTTGTTGGAACCTGAAAGTAAACCTCTAGCAATCCTAAGTTCAAGTAATAATTCTGAAGTCAACATCAAGTTCCGAAGTGAAAAGCAGTTCGGAAGCTGTCCGGACGTGAAGAGAAGTTGATCAGAAGTTCAGGAGTGAAGACATTCCGGAATGGACTTAATGTCCGGAATGTGTGGTGATCCGGAGAAGATGTTTTGTCTCTTTCTGTATTAATTACTTTTGTCTCGTAGCATGATTAGACATTTCATAGGACTTAGTATGTTTGTCAACTTGGACAATCAGAATGTAAGAATTGTTCCTTTTATCCAGTCCTGTGTATGTTTAGTGGTTTGTACTATGTTTCACTTACTCCTATTTAAAGGAGCATTCAATGCAATACTATGAGACGGATCATTCACTCACTTTTGGCATTTACTAAGTTATTTCAAGTCTTTCTCAAAACATTCTTCTTGTTCCTCATTTATTAACCTTACTTTGATTCTCATTCTTCATTTATGACTTGATCATCTGTTGAATATATTAACTTAGACTTGACTGGTCTATCCAGGCTTGACTAGAACATTTATTAGCAAGCAGACATTGATCTTAAGCATTCATTCAAGGTTTGAGTTCTCAAACCTTGTCCGTGCGCATCATATCTATTTTGTTCTCTCAATTGGTATCATAGCTTGAGTGGTTGTCCTTTGAATCCATAAGATCATATTAAAGTTGGTTCTAAATTACCTTGGTACTTCAACCATTTCTGTGTTAAGGATAAAATTTCTTCTATATACCACTTTTGCTTGAAGATATCTTAACTTCAATGGCTGCTTCTAATCATCAACAAATGATTTCAATGCAAATCGCAAATAGTGTGGGTGGCCCTACACGTGCCCCATTGCTAGTTGTGGAAGAATATGATCACTGGAAAGTTAGAATGGAAAGATTTTTACTGGCTAAAGAGAAAGGTGAAGAGATTTGGAGATCCGTCAAAGAAGGTCCTTATGTTCCTGTAACAACAGTTGTAAGAGATGTTGCTGCTCAGCTTATGCGTGGAGATGAAACTCGCCCAGCTCCTCTAACTGTAGATGATATTGAGAAGTTGCATGCTGATCAAATTGCTTTCTCATAAATGGTGTTTGGTGTTCCTCCTTCACTCTTTGAGCACATTAAATTGTGCAAATCAGCAAAAGAGATTTGGGACACGCTTTAGGACCTGATCGAAGGTTCCAAAAATATGAAAGACAAGCGTCTTACCTCAGTTTTCAATGATTTTGACACCTTCACTACCACTCCTAGTGAGTCAGTGGCCTCAGCCTCAAATAGTTACCGAATCATTGTCAACAACATGACTACTCATGGGATTGTCCGAACTCCTTTGGAATACAATCTCAAATTCATAAACAGTCTCGGAAAAGGATGGGGAAATGTCAAATCTTGTCTTCAAAGTAATGATGCGTTGAAAAAGTTAAAGCTCTATCAACTTTTTGATGAACTTCAAGGACACGAGTCTAATGTTGCTCAAACCATAAGGGAACTCTCCGGAGGCCCTCTTGCTCTTTTCAGTTCTTTGAACCAACCATTCTAAACTTGCCTACTTCAGACCCTTTCAAATCCATTGTTCCAACTGTTCAACCTTCTGCACCCATCCTACATACACATCTTGTTGATGAATCCGAAGCCATGGACTTCGAACTCCATTTCCAACAGGAATTTGCTCTACTCTCCATTAAATACAAACGTCCTTTCAATCCTTCTTACAAACCATACCAAAACCGTTTACATGCTCCTCATCAAAACAATCCTCAAACATACTCAGCTCCGGAACCATAACCAACTCCGGAAAATCCTCCTGCTTACAAACCAAACATCACTAAGCCAAACTCTACTCCGGAACCTTCTCAGAATCCTAAATCCGACAAACCGAAAATTGTGTGTCATAAGTGTGGACATGCAAACCACTTTGCTAAAGATTGCCTGGCTGATGCTCCGCAAAAATCAAAGAACAAGGATTCTTTTTACTATGTTCGAAAAGCTCAAGAGATGGCTGAAAGTGAAAAATCCTTTGTAACAACGGTATCAAGAGATGTTGAAGGATATTGGTCATCCGGAGATGATGATGACATGGTAACTGAAGAAACATGTGCTTGATGGCAAGGTAATCTGTTGAATGTGAAAAAGGCTATTGGTCCTCCGGTTCTGAATATGAAGATGATGTTGCTGAACCAAACTACTGCTATATGGCCACCAATGATCCACCCGGTCGAAGCATCGTTCAGCAGGTAAAATCTATGATTACTGATAATAATTTTGATCTATCTCTTTGTGAACCTTATCTGACCCAAATCCAAACGGATATGAGCACCATTTATAAAGCCTATGAGTCTGCCATAGAAGCTAGTGAGAAGAAGGACTGTGAACTAAATCGTCTTAGGTTGCGTTTTGAGGATAAAAAATTGAAAATCGAGTCTTTAGAGCATGAGCTTGTAATGTCTAAAGATGAATGTATCATTTTGTAAGACAAATGTGAAATTACCTATTCTGAAAGAAATATCTTGATCACTGATAACAAACGTCTCAATGCTAAGATAGATTTTTTGCATAATTCAATTGACATACTTGAATCAAATGTTCAGATGACTCATAATTTTCGTCATCCATGGTCAAAAGCACCAGGTCTCGGAAGCGAGTATCCAAAACCTATCGCTCATCCCTTTAAAGAATTGCAAAATTTGACATTCATGGGAGAGGTTCCGAACATCAAACATTCGGATACCCCCGTTTCACCCTTGTCTCCTCTTCATGAGACCACAGTCCATTTTGCGTCCATATTTCCTGAGTTTCAACCAATTGTTGTCAAATGTCCCGATTCCACGCCTCTTCCGCCTCTGATAAACCTGGACCTGAATCGGACCACGGAATTTCATCACAGTGTTTCAAATTGCGTAGACTACGTCCCTAGGAGTAACCCTCCTAACAACTATGTTGTTGAAGAAATCCATTCCGTGACAACTGAAATTGTTGCCTCTGAGTTTGTGTGGGCATCCTTAGATGACAAAGTTGAAATCTCAAGCTGTGTCTCCTATGATTCTTGTGAATCAGACTCTTTAGTAACTTCAAAAACAAGTTTGGTTCCCATTAATCCCAAGTTTAGCAATCCGTCTGCAGGGCAAACTTCAAAATCCTCACCTCACCCCAAGAGAAAACCAACGTTAAATAGGAAGGATATAGTAGATCCCAAAGTGGAGGCTCGAAATGCTCATAAAAAGGAAGTTAAGACTATATAAAATTCCAGGTTCCTTGAGAACTCCAAAAAGAGTGTATCTCGGAATCCTTGTTCATCACCCCACAGTCAAAACTCCTTCACACCCACTAATATCCTCAAAAGACCTTCTGAATCTCTCGGTCATGTAGAACCTAAGAAAGTAGTCAGCTCTACTCTACCTAAATCTCGTGTAAATGCCATGACTGTCCAAAACACTTCTCCTCGGACTGTTTCATCTGTTTTTATTACTAAATCTGATGACAAAATTTTTAAACCCAATCTTTCAAAAACCAATGTGTCATCAAGCAAATCCACAAATGCAAAGAAAACAAATTTTTCAAAATCTCCAAAGAAAAATCTTGTGTGGAAATTCAAATCTCACATTGATGAATCAACTATTCCGGAGGTTGCATCTGTGTCCAACGCTCCGGAAGTCAATGGTCTGAATCAGACTGTTCGCAAACCCCAAGTCATTTAATATGACTACTGGATAGATGAGAAGACACTAGCCTTTTGTCTGTTTCCTAAAAACTCAAAGAGTACTCCTAAGAAACAAAAAGTTGTTCCTAAGTCACAATCCAAGTCCAAAGCCCGTGCCTATGTCCCTAGATCTAACTTGAAGCCTAAAAACTCCATTGCTCACTAATTTTTGTAGGCACTTTGTGCTTCGAAGCAAGAAACAATATGGTATATTAATAGTGCTTGCTCCATGCACATGACGGGGCAAAAAGACTTTCTGCGGGATCTCAAGCTTACTCCGAATGCTGGTTACGTGACATATGGCAACAACTCCAACTCCCAAATTCGTGGTTATGGAATTCTCAACAATGGAAACTTCTCTATTTCAAATGTGGCGTATGTAGCTGATCTGAAACATAATTTGATAAGTGTTGCTCAGCTCACTGATTCAAATCGACGTGTGGAATTTTGCAAAAAGTACATCTATGTAATGATTGAAGACTGGAAAGAGTGCTTAATCAAGTCGCTTCGCAACAAGAACATTTATCCGCTTGACATCAACATGATTATTCGCAAACCGCAACTATGACTTCTCACCAAAGTTGTTCCTGACATCAGTTGGTTATGGCACCGAAGGCTCACTCATCTAAACTTTCGGTACATGAATGATCTCGTATCCGGCGAAATGGTGAGAGGTTTACCTCTTCTCAAATTCAAAAATGATTATTTGTGTGCTGCTTGTGAGTGTGGTAAGCAATCGAAGAAGAGTCATCCTGTTATCATCGAAAAATCCATTTCGGAACCATTAGAGTTTCTACACATTGATCTTTGTGGACCATCCACTGTAGAAAGTCTTCATCATAAGAAATACATTCTTGTGATTGTTGATGAATTTACAAGGTTCACTTGGGTCTTCTTCCTAAGGCTGAAATCCGAAACAGCCTCAGAGCTCATCAATTTTATCAAAGGAATAGAAGTTCTTATCAAACTCCCAGTTAGGAGAATCCGAAGTGACAATGGATCGGAATTCACTAATTCCACCATTGAGAAATTCTTCACAGAAAAAGGAATTGACCATAACTTCTCAGCTCCTTATACTCCACAACAGAACGGTGTAGTCGAAAGACGCAATAGAACTCTCGTTGAAGCTGCTCGATTCATGCTGAACTTCGCAAATCTACCACTCTACCTTTGGGCTGAAGCCGTATCAACTGCCTGTTTCACTCAAAATCGGAGTATCATCAATCAACGCCTCAACATGACACCGTACGAAGCAATGAATGGTCGGAAGCCAACAATTTTGTTGCTGCATGTTTTCGGACGCAAATGCTTCATCAAGAACAACCGTGATCAGCTTACCAAGTTCCAACCTAAAGCTGATGAAGCCATCTTCCTTGGGTACTCTTCAAAATCAAAAGCTTACAGAGTTCTTAACCGGAGAACTCGTGTTCTGGAAAAAATCTTTGACATTACTTTCGATGACAACTTCATTCAGAATTCTGGCCCAACCCATATTACAACTCACATTATGGAGTCCGGTGCTCCACCGCCAGGATGTCCGAACCCACAAACAATTCTTGAAGTTGACTTTGAAACTCTCTTTGGACCTTCCGAAACAACCCTTAATTCGTAATCTCAAACAAGGCCAACCCTCACTCCTATCTCTCCTTCGGAAACCCTTGTCTCGCAAAACGTCTCCCGTCCGATCCCAAGTCTCCCTCCATTTGATTCCGAACCGTTTCAACCTTCTCAGGTTGAGGGGAGAATGCTCATCCCTCTCTTGAATCAAATATGGATGGTTTCTAAGATGCAGTTGTCGATTTCGATGACTCCAATCCTATCAAAATTGATGAAAATGAAAATTTCTTTGAGTTCCCTTCTGATGATGATGTCAATCTCTCAGGTTCAGAAGTTCAGGGGGAGCATCATCCTCATATTCAAAACATTCAGGGGGAGCAAATCAATCCCACTGTTCATATCGGATCGACTTTTGCACAAGAACTCTCAAGGTTACACGTCTGGACAAAGGATCATCCTCCGAACCAAGTAATCGGAAACCCTAATGCTGGTGTATAGACTCGTTCTGCTACAAGTATCCAAAATGAATGCCATTTCTCAGCATTTATATCCATGGTTGAACCCAAATCCATCAAAGAAGCATTAGAGCATGTTGACTGGATTACAGCCATGCAAGAATAACTGGCAGAATTCGACCGAAATGAAGTTTAGACTCTCGTGCCTCCTCCTCAGAATCATCCCATTGTCGGTACGATATGGGTATTTCGCAACAAGCTAGATGATGCAGGAGTTATTATTCGAAATAAAGCAAGATTGGTGGCAAAAGGATTTACACAGATTGAAGGGCACGACTACGATGAGACCTTTGCTCATGTTGCACGTCTTGAAGCCATTAGAATCTTTCTTGCTTATGCTGCTTACAAAGGCTTCAAAGTTTACCAAATGGATGTTAAGAGTGATTTTCTTTATGGTGAACTCGACATTGAAGTATACCTTCAACAGCCCCCCGGTTTTGTTAATCACTCCTTTCCAAACTACTGTTACAAACTCCGGAAAGCAGTCTACGGACTCAAGCAGGCTCCTCGGGCATGGTACGAGACTCTCACTAATTTTCTCAAGCGCTCCGGTTTCCAAAGAGGAATTTTAGATCCCACCCTGTTCCGAAGATCAAATGGAAAGCATCTCATGCTGGTTCAAATTTATGTGCATGACATCATTTCTGGATCTACAGATTCATCTATGGTTGCTGACTTTGCTAAACTAATGATCAATCGATTCCAAATGAGCATGAATCGGGAGTTAAGCTTCTTTCTTGGCCTCCAAGTCAAACAGACTAATAGAGGAATCTTCATTCACCAAGAGAAGTACATTTCGGAACTCCTCAAGAAATACTCAATGGATACATGTGCCTCAGCCAAGGTACCAATGAGCTTCGGACACAAGATCTTTGCCGACCCTTCAGGTGTTTCAGTTGATGAAAATAAGTATCGAGGAATGATTGGATCTTTGCTCTATCTCACAGCAAGTCGTCCGGATATTATGTTTTCCACATGTTTGTGTGTCATATTTCAAGTCAACCCAAATATGTCTCATATCTTGGCTGTGAAACAAATTTTCCGATACCTCAAAGGTATAAAGAGTCTCGGAATCTGGTACCCAACAAACGAGAGCTTCCTACTTCAAGCCTATTCAGATTCAAACTATAGTGGTCTTCAACTTGATAGAAAAAGCACTTCAGGTGGCTGTCAGTTCTTAGGTGGTCGTTTGGTCAGTTGGTCATCCAAGAAACAGAACTGCATTGCACTCTCTACAGTCGAAGCCAAATACATCGCTGCTGCCAGCTGTACATCTCAGGTTCTGTGGCTGAAATCTCAACTCTTGGATTATGGTTACCGCTTTCAACGCATTCCTATCTATTGTGATTCTCAAAGTGCCATTGCGATTTCTCACAATCCAATTCAGCACTCAATGACTAAGCACATTGATATAAGGTACCATTTCATAAAAGATCATGTTCTAAATGGTAACATTGAACTCATTTTTGTTCCATCTGACGATGAGATTGCTGATGTCTTTACTAAGGCATTAGACGAAACCAAATTCAATGGTTTTCTGAACAAGATGGGTATGATAATGCCAGATCCTCAGTTCTTTCAAGAGACTTGTTCTCTTTGATAGAAGTATTCGAAAGAAAATTAGTTCCGATCTTAAAAAAAAACTTTTTCATCTCGGAAATACTTTCTCTCGGAATACATAGGATCATTTTACTTGTCTTTATTTCTGACCATCACTTGAGTTTTAAGTTGTACAGTTCATCCTGGTTATTTGTTGTTCAAGTCCACATAGTCATAGTGCTCAAATTTTCATCTTGGAATATACTTCATATTAGCATCCCGGAATTCCACTCCGGAAAGGTATTCCATTCTGCACTTCGGAATTTCAAAATTCACTCCGGAAGTTTTTCTCAAATCTCACTCCGAAATGCTCTCCAAATCATGTTCCGGAAACTTTTTTCAATTCACTCCGGAAATTCTTGAAAATCATTATTCCGGAATTTTTGCTCCGGAATCACAAACCTTTTCCGAAATCAAACTCAATTTTTTCTCCGAAATCACAAACCTTTTCCGAAATCGAACTAAATTTTTGCTCCGGAATCGAAATTTCCTTAACTGAAACTCTCTCCGGATTATTTCCCATTCCGGACCATTTTTCAAAACAACCATGTTCCGGAGCACAACTCTTTATCCTCCGGATCATACACTGTCCGGAACTGCTCATCCGGAATTCCAAAGGTTTATAAGGCGAAACGTTTTTTGTTGCAACGGTTACTTTGTAAGGATCCTTATCCAATCTTCCTTGATTTGCGTGTCACGACTGCACGTCTTCGAAAGTAACCATCCAATCACAGTTTGGTATTTCCATTTCTAGCTTAAAAAAACCCTAGCCTTCCCTTCCCACGTCAAATCAACCCCCAAAAAGTCGTTTTTCAATTAATGCACCCGGTTCGAATTCGGATCCTCATCATTTCCATTCCTAACCCGACCCATTTCCCTTACCTATAAATACCCATCGAAAACCCCTTTTACCTCTTTACGCGCCCAAATCTTCCAAAACCCTCAAATTCTCTCTGTGTTCATCGTGTTCTTCAAGCTCTCATCTTTCTGCAACAATGGCTTCCTAATCTTATCCACAGAAAACTGCACCAACTGCCTCTACTCCCAAGAAGTCGATTGAAAAGAAGAAACCTTCAAAGGGATCATCGTCTTCAACATCACCAGAACCTTTTCTCAGAGATACAACCCAGTTATTCTCATTGAACCCTATGGATTACGATGAATCCATTAGAGTTATGATTGAGTTCATCACCAACCATCCCATCTCCATCCTTCTCACAAAAGTTCCTGAACCACCCCTTCCACTTCATCACCAAAATCATCGGTGATCGAATTGTTCCAATCTACAAATCAACCTTCTTAAAAGTGATAGGTGTTAAAGAAAACCCCCAGGGATTCACTGTTCAAGAACCAACTGCTGAGGAATTCCAACTGTTCTTGAATCACATTGGGTACAATCAGGACTACAAGGCGAAAGACTTCAACAAATCAACCGTTTCCGGACTCTGGACCGTGTTGATGCATCTGATCATTAGAGGGTTATCCGGAAAGCATGGAGGTACAGATACACTTAGCAAGGTCTGGCTCTATGTCGTTTACAACATTTACTTCGGACGTGATAATGTTGTTGATCTTCCGGAGGTACTATGACAAGACTTCTGCAAGTTCGCCATCAAAAGGAAGGAGAATGAAATCTCAAGTCCTAGGTTCTAGGCTCTAACTCTGCAAAAACTCTTCAAAGAGCTTTCCGAACCACTTCCTTGTGCTGTGATTCCTCCGGAGGTATGTATATCCTTCAAAACTGTTAATTCCTACAAAATTTCGGACCAATCTGCTTTTGGTCCTGTCCAGAGGTTACCTCAACATATGTTGGACATTATTCCTTCCGGCTCTCCTAATTTGCAAAAACATTTGGAGACTTCGACTGTGTTCGACCCAAGACAGTCTTCCCAAGTCCCCATTGAGCCCATTTCGGAAGTGGCTAAGCCAACATCTTCCGAACCAAGGAAGACGAAGAAGTCCGCCAAGCGGAAAACTTACCCCACTAAGTCAAAGCCTCAAAAGAGAACCAAAGTCGGATTTTCCTCTCCAAAGGAAGATGCTCATGACATTCAGGCTGACTCTGGCCGTCCGAACACCCCTCCTGCCCACTCATCTGAGGTACCCCTCAATGTTTTAACATCACAAGCACACACACATGGGGAGTCTCCACATAATCCACCCTCACCTTCCCAAAAAGGTGATGTCGGTGTTGACCATAGTTCCTTGCACCCCCCTGGAACACACCCACGAGTCACTTTTAATATCCCTCTCGTTTCTACACGCACACACTCCGGAACCCCTGTTCCGGACCCTAAGCATTCCGAAGTTGGAGTTGTCCCTCCGACTTCGAATGCCCCAACTGGTCTGATACCCGGAAGGAGTACAGGACGACCAGGTGTTAACGATCCTTTGTGGGAAGATTATGTGAACAGGGCTCACTCCAGGCATCCGGAGCTCACCAGATCACAGGTGGAATCAACCCTCATTGCCATGAAGAAGAGGGTCATGCAAAGCAACCTGCCCTACGTCTCTCCTACTGACGAGCTGGTTGATCTGGAATTCACATCCGGAGAAACTCCAAAGCCTCCTCCCCAAGCTTCCAATCCTTCTGCTTCGGAAGATGAAATTTCAGAAGAAGTGATGCTGACCACCGATGCTGCAAATATTGTTGATGCCCCCATGGTCTCTTCCGTTCAACTCCACCTGAAGCCTTCCTCTTCAAAGTCAGCATTTGATTTCAGATCCTCCTCCTCTACTCAGCATGAGTCCTAATCAACTCACAAGCTTCATGATGATGCTGCCACTCATCCCAAGACTTCCTCGAATCCCAAGCTTCACAAAGAAAAGCCTCAGCATTCCAATTCCGACACTGGATCCTCAGCTGGTGATTACATCGATCTGTTTTCTCTCCTTGAGATGCAAACGAATGTGTTGGACACCATGAAGAAAGTTTCTTCCATTGAATCTTCCGTAACGGAGCTTAACTCCAAATTGGATCAAAAGGTTTCCGGACTGGATTCCAAGCTCCATGCTATCCTTCAGTCCTTATCCCTGCAGTCTGGACCTTCAGTTGCAGAAAGAGAAGCCCAGTTCGATCAACTCATTTCTCTCCGGCTCAAGCACTCCATCGAGGAAGTTGAGGCCAAGTATGATGCCTCTGTTGAGCACTACCTGGAAACAATCACCACCATGCTCAAGGTCCATGATGACTTGGTGTCTGCTACCAACGATCTTATTAAGCATACCCATGTTCGTCATGAGAAGCAAATCAAAAGGCTGGAGAAGGAAATCAAGAAGAAGGATGAGACTAACCTTATAATTCAACAAGTCCTCATCAAGCTGCTTCGATACACTTGGAACATCGTTGATGTTCCGCATCGAAAGTTTGATGAGATGTTAGCTGTTCTCGGTCATCTGTTCGATCATCTAGCTGCTTAGGCTCCCACTTCCGAAGCATACGATGCCCTCACTCGTCAACTCAACACGGGCCTTCAGAAAGTCTTTTCCAAGTTTGAACATCTAAAGGACTCTTTACTACTTGCACCGGTTCCGAAATCCACCGATGCAAGAGGGGGAGAAAGTTCTAGCCAACCATGGAAGCCTGCCTCGGTTTTTCAACTCCGAGATGAAGACTTGAATTCCGACGATGAAGTCCATGTTGTGTCCGGACTTCTAGGAAATAACTCTGATGATGAAGAAGACAGTGATGAATAGAAGTATGTCACCAAAGGAGTTCTTGGTCTCGAGGCTCCGAAGAAGCTATTCCCAAAGGTGCTGACAGAGGAAGAGAAGAGGTTATGGTCCGCAGTCTCCTGGCCATCCTCTTTACCTGACGTTCTTCAAAGGGTCATTCAAATGGCCAAAGCAAAATCACTCCTCACAGCTCAAGCCTTCTGAGCCACTCCTTCAATGCTCCCACCTATTCCGTCTCCAAAAATTGCTGCCATAGACCAGGGTTCTCCAATCCGGACCCCTGATGATATTCCGGAACATCCTCTTCCGAACCCCACCCCGGAATATGTTGTGGATAAAAACATGCAGTTCATCATGGCTGCACTAAAAAGAGACAAAGGTAAAACGCCAATGAATGCTGAACAACAAGCCTTCCACTCCGGACATCCCTCAAACAAAAACAAGGATGGTCTCAGGAGGAAATCAACAAGGCACTAGAGGACAACATCCGGATCCAAGCTCTCAAGGATAATCCTGATCCGATGCGTGGGATATCTCCTCTTTGCCGTGAAGGAATTCCCTGTGATCATGAAATTGTTCCTTTCATTTATTACGATGTTCCCACCAACGACTACGAACAGCTTCATCTTCCTCTCTCTCCATACAGCAAATACTACATCAAGTTTGCTCCTCTTCACCCTAATGACGATCCGGAAGTGATACTCCGGACGGAACGAGAAAGGCTTGAAACATTCTACTCCAAGAATGCACAACCTCTGAAGGAAGTATGGACTAGAAAAAGAATTACCAAAGTCCATGGATTTTCAAGGAAAATCCTAGTGAAATTCGAACTCAACTGCCCATTATTTATATTTCACGTCTACCGGAACAAGCCAACCTACCGGACCATCACTGATGCAGACTTCCCTTCGATGAATCCAACCGACATTCTAACTTTGGCTGCTCACTTCCGAGGAATGCAAAACAACAATATCAGCATGGGTGCTTTCCATACTGCTCTAAGCTTCCTCAAGGACTACGTCGCGGAGTTTTGCAGATGCGACTATGAGCTGGCCCATCTCTATGGTACTGAAAACTTTTTTGCGAAGATCACCTTTGTTCTTCCGGAAGCTGAACTGCTCGAAGACGGTCCAATCGATGACCCAGTTCTAGGGTTTGTCTACACAACCAGGAAGACAAACAAGAAGGACTTTTTCCGTGTCCTTGACAAACACCTAGTTCCGACCAAAGCCCTTCGGAAGTTCATCACTCGTGCATCTAAGTCTAAAGCTCTGGAACAGGTCAAAGCAAAGTTTGTAAGTCAACTGACCTGGTACATTGAAGTCAGAGAATGGTTGTTCAGAGCCTACATCTTCATCAAGGAAGAAGCCAACTAAGCTGACTGGATTGCTAAGTTCACTTAGGGGGGAGATTGTTGGAACCTGAAAGTGAACCTCTAGCAATCCTAAGTCCAAGTAATAATTCCGAAGTCAGCATCAACCGGTAACTTGCCTAGCATATCAGGGTGCTGGCCTACCCCTTCGATCCGATCGACTGGTAACTTGCCTAGCATATCAGGGTGCTGGCCTACCCCTTCGGTCCTATCGACCGGTACCTCGCCTAGCATATCAGGGTGTTGGCCTACCCCTTCGGTCCTTTCGACCGGTATCGGGGATTATTTCACCCCCTACTTCTACCATATAGCATCCTAGTGCATAAACATATAAGTCATATACTTCCTAGCTTATCCGGGTGCTGGCATACCCCTTCGGCCCTATCGACCGGTATTAGGGTCTATCCTACCCCTCCTACCACTATCACATAACATCATAGCATACTAGCACATAAAGCATAATAGATAGTGACATACCAGATAGTTATCACAAAGACAATAATCTCTACTATAACTCTTACTAGTGGGCCGACATTGGTGCCTTCGACCCACTTCTTGTTGGAACCTGAAAGTAAACCTCTAGCAATCCTAAGTCCAAGTAATAATTCTGAAGTCAACATCAAGTTCCGAAGTGAAAAGCAGTTCGGAAGTTGTCCGTACGTGAAGAGAAGTTGATCAGAAGTTCAGGAGTGAAGACATTCCGGAATGGAATTAATGTCCGGAATGTGTGGTGATCCGGAGAAGATGTTTTGTCTCTTTCTGTATTAATTACTTTTGTCTCGTAGCATGATTAGACATTTCATAGGACTTAGTATGTTTGTCAACTTGGACAATCAGAATGTAAGAATTGTTCCTTTTATCCTGTCCTATGTATGTTTAGTGATTTGTACTATGTTTCACTTACTCCTATTTAAAGGAGCATTCAATGCAATACTATGAGACGGATCATTCACTCACTTTTGGCATTTACTAAGTTATTTCAAGTCTTTCTCAAAAGATTCTTCTTGTTCCTCATTTATTAACCTTACTTTGATTCTCATTCTTCATTTATGACTTGATCATCTGTTGAATATATTAACTTAGACTTGACTGGTCTATCCAGGCTTGACTAGAACATTTATTAGCAAGCAGACATTGATCTTAAGCATTCATTCAAGGTTTGAGTTCTCAAACCTTGTCCCTACGCATCAGATCTATTTTGTTCTCTCACTTCTACTGGAAGGTAACTCACCTCAATGTTGTGAAGTAGCTGAACTGTCCTTGGCTCTGGGATCAACTCCTCTCAAACTCCTACACATAACAATCTCCTTTAATTACTCTTTCATACTCATAACCACTTTAAGGTTCAACTCTGGTCAATGGTCAAAGTCAAAGTCAACATCCTGGTTGACTCAACTCACCGAGTTGGTCCATCAACTCGTCGAGTTCCATAATCCATAAAACCCTAAAATGTCGATCCTACTCGCCGAATCCTTTCATGAACTCGTTGAGTTCATCCTCATAGCATCGTCAGGACCTTTTACCCACAACTCGCTGAGTCCCTCCTTGAAATCGTCGAGTTCCTCAATCTTCATAACCCAAATCATGGCCAACTCGCTGAGTCATCTTCTAGACTCAACAAGTTTTCTCAGAAACAGAAAAGGTTGGGGGGACCACGACCCAACTCGCCGAGTTGTATGAAGAAATCGTCGAGTCCCCCATAGTCTAAATCCATTCAGTCGTTTCCAGTCACGTTCTAAGCTTCCAAATCATAGATCTGGTTCCCTAGGGTCGATATATTATGTAAAGTTTCTAACTTTACGTCCATGCATGGGTTATTTAGCTCAAAAAGCTCTAAAAATGGGTTCACGAGTTGCATGGGACTCCCATGGCTATAAAGTTGGCACCTTTATGCCATGGAGTCCCCCAAAGGCTCCAGATCTGAAGTCATGACTCCAAAACATGCTTGCATCCATGAATGGTTCCGAAATATTCTCCTTAAAGCCCTAAACTACCCCATAAAAAGATCTAGTAAAAGAATAGTCAAGGTATAGACTTTATACCTCAATAAGGCCGCTTGGACAACGAAATCTCTGGATCCAAAGCTTCCTCCTTCAACCAAGCACTTCTAGCTTCCACTCCTTCAAGGAAATACCAAATAATCACTCTCTTTTCACTCACACACACTCAAAAGGCTCAAGATCACGAATTAGGGTTTTGTTGGACTGAAGCAGACGATGAGGGAGGCCACAATGAAGTGTTAAGGTCCTTAAATAGGGTGAAAACCCTGAAAATTAGGGATTCACTTTGGCAGCCCTACTCATCAAGTTAAGGCTTCTCAACTCGTCGGGTAGACTTCAAGTCCCGCGTCCCAAAAATCTGTTTCTACTCGACGAGTTTGGGGCCTCCAACTCGTCGAGTCCCTTAAAAAAATGAATAGTTCTTATTAAAATACATACCAGGAACCGGGAATTACAAATCTCCTCCACTTATTTTAGACTTCGTCCTCGAAGTCTGGTGCATCTGGGAATAGCTCGGGGTAGTGCTCCCTCATCTCGTCCTCCGGCTCCCAAGTCCATTCCGAGCCCTTGCGGTGCTACCATTGCACCTTCACTAACTCAACCTTCTTGTTCCTCGTATCCTTTGTCCTCCTGTCAAGGATGGCTACTGGCCGATCGATGTAGTTCAGGCTCTCATCCACCTGAATATCCTCTAGAGGCACCACCGTGGAGTCGTCTACCAAGCACTTCCGCAGCAGGGAGACATGAAAGGTGATGTGGATCTAACTAAGATTGGCTGGCAGATCCAGCCTATACGTCACCTTGCCCACCCGGGCTACAGCTCTGAAAGGACCAATGTACCTGGGGCCCAACTTGCCCTGCTTCCTGAACCGGATGACACCTTTCCAAGGTGACACCTTCAGGAGAACCATATCCCCAACCTGGAACTCCAGGTCCGATCGGCGTCTATCGGCGTAGCTCTTCTTCCGACTCTGAGCAGTCTAAAGCCTGCTCCGGGCCTGCTAGATCCTCTCCGTCATCTTCAGCACCACTTCGGTACATCCCATGACCCTCTGCCTAACCTCACCCCAGCAGATCGGGGTTCTGCATTTCCTCCCATATTACATCTTGAAAGGAGGACGATCGATACTTGCATAGTAGCTATTATTATAGGAAAACTCTGCCAAAGGAAGGTAGGTATCCCAGCTACCACCGAAGTCCAGGACGCATGCCCGCAGCATATCCTCCAGAGTCTGGATGGTTAGCTCGCTCTGACCATCCGTCCGTGGGTGAAAAGTCGTGCTAAAGTGCAGGCGAGTACCCAAATCGTCATGAAATTTCTTCCAGAATCTGGAAGTAAATCGCATGCCTCGGTCAGAAATCATGGAAACTGGCACTCCGTGTCGAGTTACTACCTCTCTGATGTAGATGTCGGCCAGCTTCTTGGCCAAAATGCTCTCCTGGATCGGAATGAAATGAGCACTCTTGGTCAACCGATCCACGATGACCCAATTCGAATCCACTCCTCGTGCGGTCCTGGGAAGTTTCGTGATAAAATACATAATAATATCCTCCCACTTCCACACAGGGATTTCCAACGGCTGTGTCTTTTCGTGAGGCCTCTGGTGCTCGGCCTTGACCTTCCTGCAGGTCAGGCATCTCTCGACATACTAGGCTACATCCCGCTTCATGCAGGGCCACTAGTAATCAGGACGAAGATCTATGTACATCTTCGTCGCCCCGGATGGATGGAAAATGGACTTGTGGGCCTCAACCATCAGAATATGTCGTACTCCGCCCCAGTACGGAACCCAGACCCTCCCATGCAGGATCAGCAGCCCACGACTATCATAGTCAAAGGAAAACAGCTGGCCTATGATCCGTTCGCACTTCCTACGCTCCTCCTTCATACCCTCAACATGCGTCTCTCAGATCCGCTCCAAAAGTGGAGTCACCACCGTCATCCTCAAGAAAATGTCTCTGATCGGGGCTGCCTTGCTGCTAAGAGCATCGGCCATAATGTTGGCCTTCCCCGGCTGGTAGTGGATCTCACAGTCGTAATCCTTCACCACATCTAGCCACCGACGTTGCCTCATGTTAAGGTTCGGCTGATCCATGAGGTACCTCAAACTCTTGTGGTCCGTGTAAATGGTACATCGGACCCCATAGAGGTAGTGCCGCCAACTCTTGAGGGCGAAGACAACCGCCCCCAACTCCATATCGTGCGTTGGGTAGTTCGCCTCGTGAGGCTTCAGCTGCCTCGAGGCGTAGGCGATGACGTGTCCCCTCTGCATCAAGACTGCGCCCAAGCCCGAAATGGACGCATCGCAGTACACTACAAAATCCTCCACGCCCTCTGGAAGGGCTAAGATCGGCACCTCGCACAACCTCTGTCTCAACGTCTCGAACGCTTCCTGCTGCTCAGGCCCCTAGAGAAATGCAACGACCTTCTTCGTCAGCCGGGTCGAGGGTACTGCTATCTTGGAGAAGTCCTGTATGAATCTCCGGTAATAGCCTGCTAACCCGAGGGAACTCCGAATCTCAGATGGAGACTTCAGAACCTCCCATCTCTTCACGGCATCCACTTTGGCCGGGTCGGCCAAAATCCCATTCTTATTGACAAGGTGCCCTAGAAACTGCACCTCGCGCAACCAGAACTCACACTTGGAGAACTTGGCGTACAAGCTCTCCCTCCTCAGGGTATCCAACACTTCCCGTAAGTGCTCCTCGTGCTGCTCCTGCATCTTGGAGTAAACCAAGATGTCATCGATAAATACTATCACAGACCGATCCAACATCGGTATGCATATGCGGTTCATGAGGTCCATGAACGCGGCAGGAGCATTGGTGAGACCGAAGGGCATCACCACGAACTCGTAGTGGCCATAGCGAGTCCGGAAAGCAGTCTTTTGTACATCCTCATCTCTGACTCGCATCTGGTGGTAGCCTGAATGTAAATCTATCTTGGAAAACCAAGATGCCCCCTGTAGCTAGTCAAAGAGATCATCAATCATCGGGAGTGGGTAACAGTTCTTCACCGTTACCTTATTCAGCTCACGGTACTCTATACACATCCGATACGACTCGTCCTTCTTCTTCACAAACAGGATCGGGGCTCCCCAAGGCGATATGCTCGGCCTAATGAATCCCTTGTCTAACAGCTCTTGCAGTTGTGTGTACAACTTCTTCATCTTGGGAGGAGTCAACTGATATGGTGCCTTGGCTATCGGAGCCGCACCAGGGACTAGGTCGATCTTGAACTCCACATGTCTTTCTGGAGGTATTCCAGGCAGCTCCTCTGGAAATACGTCTGGGTACTCTCTAACCACCGGCACATCACTCACAGTCGCCTTACCAACCTCCTGGGTATCCATAACGTAGGCGACATACCCTATACAACCCTGTTGAAGGTAGCGCCTAGCCCTCGCTGCCGAACACAAAGCTAGTCCAAGTTGTGACCTCTCGCCCTGAATCACCAGCTCTCCCCCGCTTGGGGTCATGACATGTACCAACTGATGCGCACAGTCGATCACTTCCGCATTAGGGCTCAGCCAATCCATGCCGATGATAACCTTGTTCCCATGTAACGGAATGGGAACCAAATCCACGAGATAACGCTCATCATACAACCTCAAAACGCAATCTCTGAAAACCTCTGATGCCCGGACAGATCGGTCGTCAACAATATCAACCTCTAAATGACAATCTAACATGCCTGAAGACTCAGAAAACCTCTTGCTAAGAGCAAGAGAGACAAATGATCGGGTAGCCCCCGAGTCAAATAACACTTGAACTGGGATGTCGTTCACATGGAACGATTCTAAACAAAATGCATAAACATAGCACATAAATATCATACCGACATGTAATAAGAGTTAGGGAGGACAAAACATACCTGTCACCACATCCAGTGCGACACACCCCTCCTCGGCGGTTAGTTGGAAGGCCCGGTTCCTCACCACTGGAGCATCTGTGTTGCCCTGTCGGCCATTCGTGATCCGCAGGGTCGCTGGAGTTGGCACCACCATTGGCTCTGCTGGTACTAATCTCGGGAAGTTGGCCTTTTATGGCCCTTCTGATTGCTATGAAAGCAAATCAGGTCTGATGTATGAAGGGTGGGGGTAGGGGCAGTACAATCCCTACCAAAGTGCCCAAGCTTGCCGCACTTATAGCAGCCCGATTACCCTAGTCTACAAACCCCCTCATGTGTCTTGTCGCACTTCCCACAACGGCTCCGGCCCTGCTGGCCATTCGACCTAGTGTCGGATCCCTTGGGTTACTGTTGGATAAGGTGTCTAAGTCCAAAACTATTTCTGGTATGTACTTGACCCGACCCGGCATGGTCCATTTGGGTTACATGGCATCATGCATTTGGATAGACTAAATGAGAGAAATAACACTTGTGGTTTATTAATATATTATAAGTTCTAATATATTAATAATATTATTTAATTACTATTGATCAAGAATTAATCTAGAATTAATTAAGTGATCAAAAGGAGACTAATTAAATATATGGGTTGATTGTGTAAATCATCCATACTTGTATAGTGGGCTAGATACTCCATGGATTATCTAGTTGGGCTAAGGTCCATAGGATGCTCCATGGATGCTCCATGGGAGTTACAAACCCATGGGTCATGGAAATGAAGAGCCATGTTACATTAGGGTTTACATGGTGTAACCCTAATGCAACACATTATATAAGCATACTTAGAGCAACCAAAATCGGACACACTAGTGAGACAAGAGGGCAAGGCCGATTTCAAGTTTTATACATTTCTCTCAAAGTCATTCCAAGAGCATTTGGTGTTGTGTGAAACATTTGAGGCATCACACTTGGGGTGCTAGGCTCTCAAGGTTTTCAAGGAATCAAAACAACTACAAGGTATGTAATCCTAGCCATCTTTTATGATTAATGTTCCCCATGTATGCTAGATAGGATTATGAACCTTGGAAAAAGTATTTTGCATGTATTTTAGACAAACATAGATCCAAGGTTTTCTAAGGTTGCATGTACACTTAGTAGTGTTAGAATGCTCAAAACCCATCAGTGGTATCAGAGCCTAGGCTTGTTTGTTTGATACTTGATGCAAAATTGTGAAAAAACTCGTTTTTATGCATTCTGCATCAAGAACTCGCCGAGTCCATGGGGGGACTCGACGAGTCCATGACCAAACTCATCCTACTCGTCGAGTAGGTTCTTGCACTCGATGAGTAGGAGCCCCTGAGTGCATTTTTTTCGAGTTTTGCTGCTGGAAATGGACTAGAAACATTACCCTAAACTGTTTTGGTGTTTTAAAACTTGTTTTAGATGGTGTAATGGTTGTTCTAATCCATTTTCAATGGCTAATATCAAAATTACATGATTATATGTGTTCATATGTTCTTGAAATTTTGATATGTTGATTCATGTTCTTATGAGTTCTTGATAGATCATAGGGATTACTTGTTTAATGCTTAATTCATGATCTTTATGTGTTTTAATGGAGTCCATAACTTGTCCTCAAGTTATGGATAACCAAAAGTCACTTTGTATTAATTCCATTAAAAGAACACATAAGTTACAAAAATGAAGAGCCTTCATTTTAATAACTCATAAGTTATGAATTGAAAGGTTTTGTAAAGTTAAAAAGCTTGCCCTCAAGTTTTGGAACATGTAAAGTCATCTAATAAACTTTAGTTCCAACCCCCAGAATTTTAAAAGTTAAAATTCAACTCTTATACTTTATAATATTATAAATTTAATAATATATATATATATATATATATATATATATATATGTATATGTATAAGATCAAGTCGTTTTACCATTAGTAGGCCTCATTCATGAAGCCGGTCTATAAGGGGGTATAAGGTTGTTACCTATAAAATGGCAGCTTAATGGGTGTCCACTCTCACCCACCGCTTCCTTGACTGTGGAGGGTCGTTAGCCGAACGGGTAGGACAATGACTTAAAATTCTCATTAAATGTATAATGACTGTTATAAAGTAACTAAATGTTTTTATAAATTCCCAATCTTAGTTGCTTTAGGAAAATGTGAATAAGGTGCTAACCCATGAAATTACACTTTGCACTTTGATTAAGTCGTTAGTAGAGCTGTGTGGTTAACCGGCACACTAACTTGGACATAACAAGGTAGGCAAAGGGTGACTTAAGGTTTTTCATAGGTCGGTGGAGCACGTGCGGTTAACCGGCAACTGAATACAGAGCAGAGGAGCGGGCGGTGGAGAAAAGTATATGATGGTTATATAAATGGCCAAGAAGATTAAAGAGGTGTAGATCACAGGGCGGAAGAAATGGCGACACGACGGGGAGGTTGTTGGACGGGATAAGGAATGGCGAATGGGTCAAAGAACCAGCAAGATTGTTTATGATATATGTTGACCAATTCAATTGGCTGAAATTTAGGAATTATGGTTCAATTTTGACTGATTCAACTTTTTGATCGATAAGATTTTTTTGTAATGCATAAAGTTCTAAATGCTTATTAAGGTATAAAGATATATATATATATATATATATATATATATATATATATAATTTAAAAATGTCCTACTCTTGTCAAAGAAAAAAAAATAAAAAAAAAACCCTTTAGATACTTGATGTTAAAGTTTAGTACACGATATTAATTATTTTGTTAAATTTATATGCTCAATATAAAACATATTTTTTTAAAAAAAAATCAAATTATCCATGTAATGATATTCATACATTTTCACAAGAACATTGACTTGCTTGTGAAAAAAGCCAAGCCCACACTATTAAAGGTTAAGTGGGCATTTGATTCACATTATGTTTTTGAAACCATTTGAATATGTCACGAAACTGAGACATGAGAGAATTGGAGCCTCAAATCCAAAGTTAACTGCTTTTAGTACTTTTTGCTTCGATTAAATCACAGACTACATGATATGAAATGAAATTGGATATGAAGCTAAATTACAACTTAAAATCAAAATATTTCTTTCTAATGTAGTTATGTAGAGTTTACTACATTGTAATTGTAGTCTCTTTTAATGAAAGTAAGTTTCTATAATAATCACTTTAATGAAAGTATGATTCTAGAATAAACAATTAAATGAAAATAAGTCGCTATAAGAAACAATTAGATGAAAGTAAGTTTCTACATTAAGTAATTATATGAAAGTAGAACGTTATGATAAACCATTGAATGAAAGTAAGTTGCTACAAAAAATAATTAAATGAAATTCAGTTTCTTGTGTTTAGTCCAAGTCACTATATCCAACTCCCAACTCAAATCAAAGACCGTCTATGCATCCTTTATTGTTCCACAAACCACGTGTTGGGAAATTTAGGGTTTGTGGTGGAGATCTGGATACCAACTTGGATCGTGATATCACTTTCCGAACTGATATTTCTACCCTATGCCTGGGTTACAAGAAATTCAGCCTAGGATAATCCAAGTGGACACTTACGTTTCTAGGCACAGAAGACGTAAGCCAATATGCTAGAGGATTCTGTGAAAGTCTGATGAAAATGAGAGCTTAAGATGGTAACCCTCTTCTGTAGAGGAAGAGTTGTTTATATATTAAACACGATTAGGGTTTCATTAGGGTTGGGCCGTCATTAGTTGCTTTGGAATCAAGTAATGTTAATCCGGATTTAATGAGGATTTAGGGTTACCAAAAACTAACGAGTTTCGTTAGTTTTACCATAACTCAGCCAGGGGCTCTGCCCCTTGGACCCCGCTAGGGGTGCTTCCCCTAGACTCTGCCAAAGGGGCGCTGCCCCCGGACCCCCGACTAGTCATCGAACCGGCTTCTAATTCGATCTTATACATGCGTGCACTCCGCACAACCCCCGTACATATATTAGAGTACAAATCATAAAGCCCCTTAGCTCACATGTTGGTTCCAGTTACTTAAAATGACATGGTGACACTAAAATCACCAACAATCCTCCCCCATTTTAGTGTAACCCTTGAACAAACATAACCTTATCAAACAAACCAAACTAGTACATAATGAAAATATCGAAACGATTGAATTTCCACTTAGTATCATACATTTCCAAATACTCGAGAATCAGGGTGTTCTAAGAATTGAACCCATCAACCCATTTGAATACCATAAAGTAAAATACACACTAGTTTATTGAATTTCTAGCATAACACAACTTGACACTATTATAAAGTCGTGTGTCCCAATCCTCTCATGATTGTATCAAGGTCAAGTCCACAACCTCTTGAAATGCGGCTACACTTCACAATCAGGTAGGTAACTCCTTTCCATGTATCTGCACATACATTTATCAAAGGAATTATTAAGAAGTTAAACTTCAACCTGGCTAACTTGCAGAACCGAACACATACCTGGGATGAATACTTCATGTGTTCCAATCTATAAGTATGATTTTTCCACATTGAATTCAACTCCTAACATTATATTAGAAGGGAATTGGGTGTCTCATCATTATAGAATTAAATGGACTTTAATCCCATCCCGATTACAGACTTGTGCACTAAGTCTCTTGTCAGACCTTTAGTCAAGTGATCTGCCAAATTTTGTTGCGATTTCACAAACTCAACCGAAATCACACCATTCATGATTAATTCTCTAATCATACTATGTCTAACACCTAGGTGTCTAGACTTGCCATTATAAACCTGGCTATATGCTTTAGCCAAAGCGACAGCACTATCGCAAAGGATAGAAATAGGTGCTATCGGTTTAGACCACAAAGGAATCTCATAGACTAAATTCCTTAGCCACTCTGCTTCTTTACCAGCAGCTGCTAACGCAACAAACTCAGATTCCATTGTCGAGTTTGTAATGCAAGATTGCTTCTTGGAAGCCCAAGAAATGGCACCTCCCCCAAGCAATAATACCCAACCAGAAGTTGAGGAATGGTCCTCCATGTTGGTAATCCAACTTGCATCTGAATGACCTTCTAAAACCAAAGGACTCCCCAAGTAACTCAAACCATAATTCATGGTTCCCTTGAGATACTTAAATACTCTATTCACTGCTTGCCAATGTTGAGCACTAGGATTGCTAGTGTACCTGCTCAACTTACCCACAGCAAAAGCAATATCAGGTCTGGTACTCGTCATGGCATACATCAAGCTACCAATAGCCTTAGAGTATTCCAATTGTGAAATGGGAACGCCATTATTTGGCATTAATTTCACACTTGGATCCATAGGAGTACTCACAGGAGAACAATCTGTAAAATTAAACCGCTTGAGAATTTTCTCAATATAATGACTTTGAGTCATTACCAATCCTTTGTTCATCCTCTTAATTCTTATTCCAAGAATTACATCAGCCTCTCCTAAATCTTTCATAGAAAGCTTGGATGATAACAATTTCTTTGTTTCATCCACTTGATTTTGGTTGGTACCGAAAATCAACATGTCATCTACATATAAGCAAATGATCACTCCAGCTCTAGTAGCATCATCAAATCTACTATAAAAACATTTGTCACATTGGTTTGTCTTGAAACCAGAGGACAAAATAACTTCATCAAATTTCTTATGCCATTGTTTAGGCGCTTGTTTCAGCCCATACAAAGATTTGACAAGTTTACAAACCATATGCTCTTTACCGGGCATAATGAAGTCAAGATAACCATTTAAAAAGGCTGTTTTCACATCCATTTGGTGAATAACCATATTGTGGATACTTGCCAAGGCAACCAACAATCTAATAGTAGAAATACGTGCAACTGGAGCATATGTATCAAAATAGTCAATACCGGGTTTTTGTCTAAAACCTTGAATGACTAACCGGGCTTTGAATTTGTCAATAGTCCCATTAACATTCATTTTCTTTTTGAAAATCCATTTGCAACCAAGAGGTTTAGAACCCAGAGGCAAATCAGACAACACCCATGTGTTCTTCTCAAAAATTGATGACATTTCATCATCAATTGCTTCCTTCCAAAAGGCACTATCACGAGACTCCATGGCCTCTTGATAAGTCTTAGTATCATCTTCAATACTATAACAATAAGAATATTCAAGACTAATTTCATCCCTCGAACCTTCCACCAAGTATAGTTGGAAGTCGGATCCGAAATTTTTCGCAATTTGGCCTCTTTTGCTTCTACGAATATCTTGTGGTTCTTGCACGATACCACCATCTTGACTTTCTGAATTTTGCCCTTTATTAGCACCAAAAGTCAGATCCTTAGGCCTTTGAATCGATGAAAACCTCATTTCATCAAAAATTACATCTCGTGATTCGATAACAGTGTTAACCGAAACCGAATCATTAGGTTCTATTACATAAAACATATATGGCTTTTTCTTGAACCAAAGTTCATATGGGACTATTTTGTTCCTTTTATTTGGAACCCTATTCAATAGATAGCAGGCCGTTAACATGGCCTCTCCCCAGAATCCTTCACTCAATCCCGAGTAAGACAACATCGAGTTTACCATTTCCTTTAAAACTCGATTTTTGCGTTCAGCAACACCATTCTGTTGGGGCGTGTAAGGTGCCGTGGTCTCATGAATGATACCCATTGATTGGAAGTATATGGGATCCATATATTCACCTCCCCTATCAGTCCTGAGACATTTAATCGGAATGCCCAATTGCAATTCCACCTCGGTTTTGTATATTTTGAATTTATCTAAGGCTTCATCCTTAGAATGCAACAAATACACATAGCAAAACCGAGTGCAGTCATCAATAAAAGTGACCACATACTTTTTATTTTCCAAAGAAGGAGTGGAGTGAAAATCACACATGTCACTGTGTATAAGTTCCAAAACAGCTGAATTTCTAGTAACACTAGGAAATGGCTGTTTTGTCACTTTTGTAAGCATGCATGTTTTACATTTATCAGATGTCATATCAAAGGCTGTAATTAATCCATCTTTTGACATCTCATGCATCCTTCTAAAGTTGACATGACCTAATCTTACATGCCAAAGCATAGATTTATCAACATTAGAAGCAGAAGATACAAATGCAGAATTTTGAAAAGGTAATAATTTGTCAACAATATTTAAACGAAACATTCTATTATTTAAATATCCAAAGCCAACAAACATTCCACCCTTAGACAAAACAAACTTATCTGACTCAATAACTTGTTTAAAACCATCAGAATTCAAACAACTAGAGCTAACAAGATTCTTGCGAATCTTGGGAACAAACAAAACATCAAATAACCTAATTGTCTTTCCAGAAGTAAATTCAAGACACACGACACCTAAACCATAAATAGGAATAAAAGAATCGTCTCCCATTTTCAGCACCGACCCATCTTCAAGCGGATTTAATGTTTCAAACATCCGTTTATCCTTGCATACATGGTTCGTTGCTCCGGAGTCGATCCACCAAGCAACATCATCATCCTGCACATAGAATGATTCATGGATAAATGAAACATATGAAACATAATTCTGATTAGAATTATCAAAGTTAGTCAAAAACTGACCTCCTTTAACTTGGGCCGAAGACCCGTTCACTTTCCCATTGGCACTACTGTTTCCAGCACCATTATTGCCCAAATTCACACAACAATCACGCTTGCAATGCCCAACTTGATTGCACCTCCAACAAACCAGATCCTTTCTCTTTTTGTTGGAGTTGCTTTGGACATGTTCCTGCTTACGTTTGACATGTCCTTTGTGGTTCTGGTTCCTTGGTTTGTTTTCAACCATATGAACCGAGGGCTGTCCAGGTTCAACTTTTCCTTTGGGTTTTTCAGAATTGTCACTTTCCTTCGCACGATGAGATTCTTCAATACGAATGTGACTAGCAAGTTGAACCAATGACAGTTCCTCCTTTTGATGTTTCAAGTTATGTTTGAAGTCTTTCCAGGACGGAGGCAGTTTGTCAATGATAGTGGACACAGCAATGGATTCATCCATATTCATACGGTGCAGTTTAAACTGACCGTATATGCCAAGGAGTTCATTGTACTGTTTAGTGACAGACCTTGAATCATCCATCTTATAATTATTAAAGTCACTGACCAGAAACTTCTTGCTAGAAGCATCCTCAGTAATGTATTTCAGTTCAAGAGTGTCCCACAACTCCTTGGTACACAAGTCTTCACTATGGATATCAAATAAAGCATCAGACATACCGTTCAGAATGTGACCTTTGTAGATGTAGTCATCATTGTCCCACTTCTGTCTCTTTCTTGTCTCTTCAGCCGTCTCAACAACACCTTCCGCAGGCTCTGCTTGTCTTGGAGTAGTCAGCACGTATGCTACTTTCAGATTGGTCAGAATGAAGTGCATCTTTTTCTTCCAACGCCTGAAGTCGACGCCTTCAAACTTCTCCAACTTGGCAAACTTAGTGGTTATCTCGCGGATTGAGTCACCCATCTCCATAAACAGAACATATCAGTTCGAATGTTAGGAAATTTAGGGTTTGTGGTGGAGATCTGGATACCAACTTGGATTGTGATATCACTTTCCGAACTGATATTTCTACCCTATGCATGGGTTACAAGAAATTCAGCCTAGGATAATCCAAGTGGACACTTACGTTTCTAGGCACAGAAGACGTAAGCCAATATGCTAGAGGATTCTATGAAAGTCTAATGAAAACGAGAGCTTAAGATGGTAACCCTCTTCTGTAGAGGAAGAGTTGTTTATATATTAAACACGATTAGGGTTTCATTAGGGTTGGGCCGTCATTAGTTGCTTTGGAAGCAAGTAATGTTAATCCGGATTTAATGAGGATTTAGGGTTACCAAAAACTAACGAGTTTCGTTAGTTTTACCAAAAACTAACGAGTTTTGTTAGTTTTACCATAACGCCCCTTGGACCCCGCTAGCGGCGCTGCCCCTAGACTCCGCCAAAGAGGCGCTGCCCTCATTACCCCGACTAGTCGTCGAACCGGCTTCTGATTCGATCTTATACATGCGTGCACTCCGCACAACCCCCGTACATATATTAGAGTACAAATCATAAAGCCCCTTAGCTCACATGTTGGTTCCAGTTACTTAAAATGACATGGTGACACTAAAATCACCAACACCACGTACATATGAATTAATGCATTTCACACATGCAAACCAACTCAAACTCTTTTTTCAAGACGTGTATTGAATTAATGCATAACCACAACCAGTTTTGATAAGAACTGAAATTATCATAAAAAAAAATTAAAAAAGCCCTTAACAATGAACAATTTAGGGGGTGTGTAGCTAAGCTTGTTAAAACAACTTATTAGCTTATTAGAGGTTCCACACCCCTATAAGTTTAAAAATTGTTTGGATGAAAAATAGCTTATTCCGGTGGGGAACCTGTAATAAGTCATTTTTTCATAAGTTACCCCACATTTACTTATTAGCTTATAAGCTAATAAGCTAATAAGTTATAAGCTAATAAGCAATAAGCTTTTTTGTCAAACATGTAACGCTTGGTTCATGGTAAGCATTTAACTCATTTATTTATTCATTTTAAGAGAGGAACTCTGCGAGTTGGTGTCCCTAACTCGTCGAGTAGAAGTCAGCTTATGCGCGGCGTTTGAACTATCTACTCAACGAGTCAAGAGCCCTCGACTTGGCGAGTAGATCGACCAGAATGAAACCCTAATTTCGGGGTTTTGCACCCTTTGGCCTCATTTACAGCCTCCTTGTCCCAAAACCCTAACCCACAAAACCCTAGAGCTTTCTTTGAGTGTGTGAGCCATTTTGAGTGATCTTGTGTGCTTTTGAAGCTTGTGGGAGAAGAAGAAGATAAAGGGCTCAAGAGGGAAAGAGTAGATCCAGAAGCTACACTCCATTTGCTACATTTTCTGGCAATTAAGTTTCTATTTTGGCCATTAGTTCATTAGATCTATTTATGTCCTATTTATGTGGATTTTTGGTCCAAGATTGGTAGCTTTGGGGAAATGGTCGACCCAAGAGGGTATTCTTCCAGATCTAGTACTTTGAGGGGCTGTTATGACATAGAGGAGCAAAATTTATGCCATTGGAGCCCCCATGTAAGCTTTAGAGAGTCATATTGGCCTTTTTAGCCCCAAAAGGCCATGCATGTGGGAAAGGTGGGAACTTTACGTGTCCAAGTAGTGTTAGGGGTTTAGATCTGAGGTTGTAAGCTTGAGTTTGGTGTAAGGAAGGCTTAAGGACCAAGTTCTAGGTCCCAAGGAATTAAGGTTTGAGTTAAACCCTTTAAGAAGTGGTATTAAGGGGTAAAGTCGGAAACTTTACCCTTAAAAGGACATTTTCAGGGTTATTGTGAAGTATGAAGCTTGGATCTGAAGTGTAGGGGCTTAATCCATTAAGATAGCCCAAACAGACAAGGGAACTCGGCGAGTCCAGTAAGGGACTCGACGAGTTGAACTCGGGTTGTCCCGATTGTATGTCAGGTAGGACTTGTCGAGTCTATGAAGGGACTCGACAAGTTGACTCGGTGGACCACGAGGCTGAGTAGTACAGGAACTAGCCGAGTTGGGAGATAACTCGACGAGTTGGGTTCACTGGGAGTTGACCTTGACTTTGACTTTGACCAGGATGTTAACTTTGACCAGGGGTAAAATGGTCATTTTACCCTAAGAAAGATTATCAGGTTTTGATTAAGTGTTATTGTGAAATTGATAGTCGGGGAGTCGTTGGAGCAGCCGTTAGAGATTCCTCACACGAGATTTCACAGCTAGCATTCGAGGTGAGTTTCCTCCAGTAGGAACGGGTCTAAGGCACCAAGGCCGACCCGTTTAGTTAGTAGTAGTTCCGGACTACGGTCTGATGTCGGGCGGGGCCCGATGTAGGTTTATATGCTTTTCCGGATGGCGATCCGATGTCGGGGCGGTCCCAAGGAATGCTTGTATACTTGATGTCTTTGTGATTCTTGCATGTGTTTATGCATGTATGCTTCCGGACTTCGGTCCGATCCTGGGGTAGTCCCGAGGGATGTTAGTATGTTTCCGGATTACAGTCCGATGTCGGGCGGGGCCCGAGGAAATGTTTAAATGTTAATGGTATATGCTTAGGGATTATGTGTATTATTTGATTATGCTCACATGTATTCTGAGATCTGCTCGATGTCAAGCGGGGCTCAATGCCGGGCGGGGCCCGATGCCGAATAGGGTTCGATGTCGGGCGGGGCCCGATGCCGAGCGAGGCCCGATGTCGGGAAGGCTGATGCCGAGCTTGACTCGATGTAGCAGGGGCGGGGCCCAAGATATGTTATGTGATATGTGTATGGTATGTGGTAGTTGCGGAGACTCACTAAACTTCGTGCTTACAGTTTTCAATTTTGGTTTCAGGTACTTCCGCTAGTAAGGGAAAGAGCTCGGGATGACTGCATGGCACACACCAATGTTTTTAGCCTGGGAGGATTCAATCTGATTTATGATATATGATTTTGATACTATGACAGATATGATGATGTTTTTTAGATACATGACTATGATTTTTACGTGATGGATATTATTGATGGTTTTTATTATTGATTTAAAATGAAAATTTTTGGTCTATATTTTTCGGATGTTTCAAGTTGGTACCAGAGCCTTGATTTGAGGGATTCGGGCACACTCTCGAGTGTGCCTGAACTCAAACTATGGACTTGGTATAAAAATTTTCAAAAGAAAATCATTTTTACAAAAAAAGAATTTAAAAAAAAAGGAACTTTGAAAAGAGAAAAAGAGTGTGGTGTATGAAATCAGTCGAGCTCAAGTAAGTACTCCCAAATTACCCATACAAGTTTATGTTATGATATGTTTATGAGAACTACATGCTAGATTAGGACTGAGGATCTAGGAAGGATGCCTTATGTGCCCTATTATATGTGTATCAGCTTTATGAGAATTGCATGTTAGTTTAGGACTAAAGATCTAGGGAGGATGTCTTATGTGCCTGTTATATGTATCTCAGCTTTATGAAACGCATGCTAGTACAGATTAGTCAGTGATGGCCTGAATGTGATATGCTTGATTATGTTTACTCGATGGTCGAATGCTTCTTGCTTTGTGCTTTTAAGAGTTCTAGTTATCTTTTACTAACTAGTAAATGAATATGTTAAGTTACATATTGCATGGATTAAATAATTTCAGAAGGTTAGGTCTAGCTCTATTGCGCAGCTCGTGTTTGAGTCCAACCATTGTAGGGTAGGATCTCTCATTCGAAGAATTATCTAGTCTTAGTGATACGTAATAGTATTCATGAGCTAGTTAGGGGGAGATAGCAGGGACTTCTTATGCAGCTAATGGCGGAGAGTGGGTTGGAGAGTACCCTAGGGCAAGCCTAGGATAAGATTAGCATGAGATCAGCAGTAGTAATAGAAGGGACTTGGTGGAGTCGAGGTAGTTCTTGAGGAAAGTACGGATAGATGTGGAAGGTAGTATGGGCCCATACGACTGAAAGCAGAGGATCCGTACTCGAATCAAGGAAGGCCGAGATGAACCCAGGAAACTTGTAGTATGTGAGATCCCTCAAGATATGATGAGTATACTGATGTTTATTATGGTGTATTTTCAGTATGGTGACGCTACGTACTAGGCCGGTTAGCACTTCAGGCACTGGTGAGGGATCAGGCTCTGGCTCTGGAGCCGAGAAAATGGATGAGCAGACGAGGGAGTTTATCTAGTCTGAGATCATGCGCATCATTTTAGAGTAGACTCCTGTGATCTTTGGTTCGGTCAAGGATGGTATTTTGGAGCTTCTGGATGAGAAGCTGAGCGCTTTCCGCGCTGAGGTGGCGGCCATGATGGGGTCGCGCACACTGACTTTCCGGGAGTTCAGGGCTTGTGGAGCTCCCGACTATCATGGGGCTCGGGACCCCGTTGCTAGTAGCAGATGATTGGCTGATGTTGCCAACGCATTCCGTACGAGCAGATGTCCTGATGGGGACAAGGTCCGACTTGCATCCTGTCTTCTAAAGGACAGGGCACGTGATTGGTGGGAGGAGTTCGGACGAGCCATTGGAGATGATACAGTTCTAGATGCTATGACCTGGAGTGATTTTTCGGCCAGGTTCAGGGCCGAGTTTGCACCTGTGATTGAGGTGCAACAGCTAGCGAAGGAGTTCCAGGATCTTGAGCAGACGACAGAGACTGTGGTAGAGATCACCGCCAAGTTTAGGAAGAGGGCCTTTCTCGTTCCGCGGTACGTGGCGGACGAGGAGATGAAGAAGGCCCGATATCATGAGATGTTGTGGAGTGATATCAGCCAGTTTATGAGCCGCTCCCGCTGCAAGACGCTGGAGGAAATGATTGCTAGGGCTTGAGAGAGGGAGTTGGATTTGGAGATGGAGAGGAAGAGGAAACCAGATGGGGTTCAGACAGGCAGTATGGGCAAGAAGCCCAAGGTATCAGATCACAGATCGAGGAGCCAGTAGGGTCACAGCCAGTGTGGCAAGTGCGGCAAGATGAACGAGGGAGCGTGCAAGGCAGGGAGTTCGGGTTGCTTGAAGTGCGGCCGAGCTGGTCATATGAGCAGGGATTGCACATCTACTACCACCACCACAGCAGTTTCAGATCTGATTTGCTTTCAGTGCAATCAGAGGGACCACAAGAAGTCCCAGTGTCTGAGTCCATCAACAGCAGGACAGGTGGCGGCACCCGCTCCTGCCACGTTGAGGATTACAAATGGCCGTCAGGGCCGGGTAGAGGCGCCTACATCGAGGAGCAGGGCTTTCCAGCTTACTGCTGAGGAGGCACGTGCGGGTCCTGATGTTGTGACGGGTATGTATTCTCTCCTTATCTCTTTATTTTTTATGATTATTGCTTATGTTTATGTATTTGTTATAGGATCGTTCTTAGTGAACGGTATATCAGCCTTGGTACTGTTTGATTCGGGTGCAACCCGATCTTTTGTGTCGCTCGCGCTCAGCAAGCGATTCGTAGAAGCTCCGTGGGAGCTGGATTGCCCACTTGATGTGGAGATAGCAGATGACAGGACCGCCAGGGTTGCGAGGGTTCACAGAGGTTGTACACTACAGTTATTCGATGAGCAGTTTTCAGTGGATCTGGTTCATATTCCCCTGCGAGGGAATAAGGTTATAGTGGGTATGGATTGGCTGAGCCCCAATAGGGCAGTGATCGACTGTGAGTAGCAGCTAGTGAGGGTTTGGACTCTTAGTGGGGGAGGGTTAGTAATTCAAGGCGAGAGGCCACAGCACGGACCAGTTTTATGTTCAGCAGCGAGGGTGAGGCGTTACCTTCAGCTGGGTTGCGCACGTTATGTCGCTTATGTGATGGATACCCGTGATAAGGGTAACGCGACAGTGGATGATGTATCGGTCGTGCGAGAGTACTCAGATGTATTCCAGGAGGATTTGCCCGGGATACCTCCGGAAAGACATGTTGAGTTCAGGATCGACTTAGTCTCTGGTGCGGCTCCGATAGCCAAGGCACCATATCGGTTGGCTCCTCCCGAGATGCAGGAGTTGTCTACGCAGCTGTAAGAGCTACTAGACAAGGGATTTATCAGGCCGAGTAGTTCACCACAGGGAACCCCGATCCCATTTGTGAAGAAGAAGGATGGGTCGCATCGGATGTGCATAGATTACCGGGAGCTGAACAAGGTAACGGTGAAGAACCGTTATCCCCTCCTGATAATTGATGATTTGTTTGACCAGCTACAGGGTGCATCTTGGTTTTCCAAGATTGATATGTGATTGGGTTATCACCACATGCGAGTTAGAGAGGAGGATGTACAAAAGACGACTTTTAGGACTCGCTATGGTCATTATGAGTTTGTAGTGATGTCGTTTGTGACTGGGATACCGAGGATCACAAACAAGGTGTGAATAACCATGCAAATTAGCTTGGTACTCTCGATGTTACAAATCACCTAATCAATGTGTCGGTTAACCACACACACTCCATTGATCCATGATTAACACCAAGCTACCCTTCGCCACACATTGTCAGTCCCAAATTAGTGTGCATGTTAACCACACACGCTCCACTAACGACTTAACAAGGTGCAAAGTGCAATTTCATGGAATAACACCATTTTCACATTTTTCCTAAAGTAACTAAGATTGGGAATTTATAAAAGTTTAGTTACTTTAATAATTTTCATTATACTTATTAATGAGAATTAGTGTCCTATCCTACCCGTTCGGCTAACGACCCTCCACCAGTCAAGGAAGCGGTGGGTGAGAGTGGACACCCATTAAACCACCATTTTATAGGCAGTAACCTTATACCCCCTTATAGACCAGCTTCGTGAATGAGGCCTACTAACGGTAAGACTGACTCGTCTTATATATATATATATATATATATATATATATATATATATATATATATATATATATATATATATATATATATATATATATAAGTATTAAACATTAATATTATAATAGTATAAGGGTTGAATTTTAAACTTCTAAAATTCTAGGGTTTGGAATTAAAGTTTCATTAATGTAACTTTTCAACTTCCAAAACTTAAGGGCAAGTTTTGTAACTTGTCAAGAACTTTTGACATTCATAACTTATGAACTTTTATGTTCCATGAATGAGACTTTTCAAATTCCAAACTTGAGGACAAGTTATGAAACCTTTCAAGACTCTTTGAATTCTATAACTTACATTAGTTAAGGGTTTCATAAATAAAAACTTTTCATATTCCATAACTTGAGGACAAGTTATGGAACTTTTCAAGAACACATATAGATCAAATTAACTAATCCAATTATGATAGGATGATTAATTACCAACTTGACCTAATTTGTTCATGTTACATGATAACTTCAAATTTTACAAATACCTAGTATATCACAAAAACAAGTAGTTATCTTATAATTTGATTAACATCATGTTGTTGGATGGGGTTAGACATTACCATATCATTAGAATCGAATTTTATAAACCAAACAGTTTGTGGTAATGTTCCTAATCCAAAACAGGCCAAAAACTCGAAGATTCTGCCCACAGACAGTCCAGCTCGTCGAGTGCACTTATGAACTCGACGAGTTCATCATCTTAAGGCACCTACTCGTCGAGTTCATATATGGACTCGTCGAGTAGGCCCTGGCAGAATCCAGTTTTGTAGTTTTTTCAGCTTTTAAAATTACACAGTTGCATCAATACAATAGAAAACACCAATGGCTCTGATACCACTGTTGGTTGTATGTACTCTAACATTCCTATGGTGCACATACAACCCTAATGCTTTGGATCTAAGTTTTCTTTAGTTATACATGCAACATTGGTTTCCATAGCATGAAGCCTAAACTAGCATACAAAATTTAACATATGAATCATAAAATAAGTTAGAAAGTTACCTCTTGATGTAGCTAGTAAGACTTTGGCCTTGAGAGAACTTAGCACCCCAAGTGTTGTGCCTCAAACAAGTCACAAACACCAAATAAACAACTAGATGGATATGAGAGAGGCTAAGGAGACTAAAAACCGATTTCTCTTCTTGGAATGCAAGTAGTGGTCGATTTTAGGGCTTAGTACAATATATATATATATATATATATATATATATATATATATATATATATATATATATATATATATATATATATGTGTGTGTGTGTGTGTGTGTGTGTGTAGAATATCAAAGGTCATGTGTAACCCTAATCCATACACATTAGCCCATGATCCATCCATTTGATATGGATAAATACTTCATGTTTTAACCCATAAGCCCATCACAAATCAAACCATAGATCAATAGCCCAACTCATATGTATCAATTTAATTAGTCTCTTTTGATCACTAAATTAATTCTTAATTAATTCTTGATCAATACTAATTAAATAATATGATTTCTCAATTAATATATTATACTTATAACATATTAATAAATCATAAATAACCTGTTACTCAAATATCCATCTATCAAATTGTTCTGGTGAAGGCAACGCGAAATGGACTATGCTACTATCGGGTCAAGTACATAGCAATTATAGTTATGGGCTTAGACACCTAATCCAACAGTCTCCCACTTGGATAAGTCTAATAACTATAATTGCCAATGCAACTTAAAATCCGATTAGCAATCGAAGCTCTCAAAAATCCGTTGTCGAACTCTGACGCGTCCATTAGATAAGTGATCATATAATCCTCTGTTCTACAAGATATCATGCGGACAAACACATGGAACATAGTCATACTTATTGTCCTGCAGTTTGTTTCCCGATTTCCGATTTGTCTGACATAGAACATAATTGAACACATCAATTTAGTTCTGACCAGGCCCAGCACATAAGTCAAAACAAAATCATCGAGGGGCCCAAGATATCGCTTTTAATCCTCTTAGGATAAAAGGAACAGATAAACTTCGACTTATATGCTTGTACTAACTATTTGTTGAATCATACACAACAGCACGTTTTATAACATCGAGTTACCGATGCGTTTTCGTACTATCAATGTACAACCAATGAATAATCTCCAACTCATATATCTTGGTTTGAAGATTATACGATATTATCGTCTCACAATCACCCGTGATAAATTCCATGAAGTGATATGTGAGTGTAGGTTTAGTCCAATACTCAAATCTTATTTCAAGAGCACTGATGAATGTTTGTAGAAATCTTTTTAATGTCTAACGCCTTAGACAATCATACAAAAACTCATTCATGACAGTCTTCTTTGATAACCTACTTCCAAAGTATGATTAACTGTGGATAGTTTGAATAATCTTATTATTCTGGAAGTCAAAACATGCAAAATGAAACATTAGTAAATAACTGACACAAGACAGTAACACTGCTTATAAATAAAAAAACACCTTTTATTCAATCATCAAATGTTAATTACATTTTAACTATTACAAGTTTCTAAAATTCTATCTAATCATTAAATCTAATATCGTCCTTCAGCCCGATTCTTCTAGCGTGCTGCAAGTGTTTGACCCTACTCAGTCCCTTCGTAAGGGTATATGTTGGGTTCCCCACTGACGATACCCCCTTCATTACGAGGAGTCCTTCTACTCGATGTCTTATGAAGTGATATTTTCTGTCGATGTGCCTAGATCTGCCATGATCCCTTGGTTCCTTGGCTAAGGCTACCACACCCTTGTTGTCACAGAAAATCTAGATAGCCTCCTTTACAGCTGGTACAACTCCAAGGTCTCCAATGAAGTTCTTTAGCCATATCGCCTCCTTCGATGCTTTACTTGCTGCTATATACTCTGATTCGCATGTTGAATCAACTACAGTCTCCTGTTCAGAACTTTTCCAAGTTATTGCTCCTCCATTTAGGGTAAATACCCAGCCCGAATGAGAGCGGAAATTATCTCTGTCGGTCTGAAAGTTGGCATCACTATACCCTGTCACTCTTAAGTCATCACTCCCACTGAGGATAAGGACCCAGTCCTTAGTCCTCCGCAGGTACTTTAGAATGCACTTTACCGTAGTCCAGTGAGCTTTACCAGGATTCCCTTGATATCTGCTGACCATGCTCAAAGCAAAGGTTACATCGGGGCGAGTACACGTCATAGCATACATGATCGAACAAACAGCAGAAGCATATGGTATTCGACTGATTTCTGCTATCTTAGCATCTGTACTTGGACTCTGAGTCTTACTCAATTTGGTATTGCTCTGGATAGGTAATTCTCCATTCTTGGACTCCTCCATGCTGAAACGTTTCAACACCTTGTCCAAGTAGGTAGTTTGACTAAGTCCTATTAGTCTTTTACTCCTGTTTCTCAATATCCTTATCCCTATAATGTAAGCAGCTTCTCCGAGGTCCTTCATAGTGAAACACTTCCCAAGCCAGGTCTTAAGCTCCTGCAAGGTTGGGATGTCATTTCCTATGAGCAGTATGTCATCCACATACAACACAAGAAAGCTAACTATACTCCCACTAGCTTTGACATACACGCAGGACTCATCCTCTCTTCTCGAAAAACCAAACTCTTTGACTTTCTCATCGAAACAAAGATTCCATTTGTGAGATGCTTGTTTCAATCCATAAATGGATTTCTCAAGCTTACACACTCTATTGGGATACTTTGGATTGACAAAACCCTCTAGCTGATTCATGTAAACATCTTTAGCCAACTTCCCATTAAGGAAAGCGGTTTTGACATCCATTTGCCATATTTCATAATCATGAAATGCAGCTATCGCTAGCATAACCCTTATAGATTTAATCTTGGCGACTGGTGAGAAGGTCTCATCATAGTCAACTCCAGGAGTTTGAGTAAAGCCCTTCGCAACCAATCACGCCTTATAATGTGTACTTTCCCATCCATTTCGGTCTTCTTCTTGAAGATCCATTTCCTCCCGACTGTCTTACGGCCTGGTACATTGTTAACCAAGTTCCAAACTTGATTGTCATACATGGACTTAATCTCGTTGTCCATTGCCTCTTTCCATTTTGCTGACTCAGGGCCTGCCATGGCTTCCTTGTAGTTGTTAGGTTCATCCAAATTTACCAGCATACTATCACTGATAAATGTATCACTCTCAGAAGTAATATGGAAACCATAAAACTCAGGTGTCTGTCTAACTCTACTGGAACGACTCAGAGGTAAGGACTCGTCAATCGGTTCAACAGGAGTTTCCTCCTCGGGTTGAGCGCTAGTGTTTGAGGTTCCTTCATCACTTAACTCTTGAAGCTCTTTAAGGTTAATTTTCCTCCCACTGTCCTCTTGACATATGAGTTCTCTCTCTCCAAAGACTCCTCTCCTCGCAACGAAGACAACATTGTCACTCGGTCTATAGAGGAGATATCCAAAGGATTTTTGTGGGTATCCGATGAAAACACATCGTTCACTACGAGGTTCGAGCTTGTCGTGAGTCTCTCGTCTTACGAAAGCCTCGTAACCCCAAACCTTGATGTGGTCTAACGAGAGAACCTTCCATGTCCACATCTTGTGAGGTCTTTTGGAAACCTTTTTAGTTGGGACTAGATTAAGGATATGGGCGGCAGTCTCTAAGGCATACCCCCAGAATGAGATAGGTAACGAAGCTCGACTCATCATAGAACGAACCATGTCCAGCAAGGTTCGATTGCGCCTCTCAGCTACACCATTAAGCTGTGGTGTCCTACGCTGCATCAATTGTGAAACAATTCCACATTCCTTAAGATAGTCGTGGAACTCGATACTAAGATACTCTCCTCCTCGATCGGATCGAAGCATCTTTATCTTCCTGCCAAATTGATTCTCCACTTCTTGCTTAAACTCTTTGAACTTTTCAAAGGTTTCTGACTTATGCTTGATTAAGTAGATATAGCCATATCTGTTGTAATCATCAGTAAAAGTCACATAGAAGCGGTTAGCATCCCTTGTGGCGGTTATGAAGGGTCCACACACATCTGTGTGTATGAGATCCAATAGAACCTCACCCTTGCACAAGTGCCAGTGAAGGGTGACTTTGTCATCTTTCCAAGGAAACAAGATTCACAAGTGTCATCTGACTTTAAATCAAATGACTCCAACACTCCATCCTTTAGGAGTTTGGCTATGCGCTTCTTGTTAACATGTCCAAGATGACAATGCCATAATCATGCTTTATCCAAATCATTGGATGAATCAATATGCAACACATTATTTCCTAAGTTATCTACAACCATCACAGTTTCATATATGCCATTGCAAGGTAATGCTTCAAAATAAAATACACCATTAAAATAAGCATTTATTTAACCAATTTCATTATTAAAAGAAAAGGTAAAACCTTGTTCATACAAACTATGAAAGGAAATAATATTTCTCGTCATATCAGACGAGTAGCAACAATTATTTAAATCTAACTTTAAACCATTACTAAGCAATAAAGAATAAACTCAAATCTTGGTGACAGATGACTTTCACCTATTCCCCATGATTAAGTTCATCTTCCTGTGCTCCACATCCCTACTTCTTTTTAGACCCTGCAAATCAGAACAAATGTGTAAACCACATCCTGTATCAAGGACCCAAGAATTAGCATGTATTGAGTTATTAGATAGAATAGTATAAATACCTACAAAAGAGGGTTTGATCTTCCCATCCTTTATGTCCTGCAAGTATTTCGGGCAGCTTCGTCTCCAGTTCCCTTTTCATGGCAATGGAAGCACTCGGCTTCCTTTGGGTTGGAAGAGGGTGTGACTGATGTGTGTGAAACGAACTAAGTTTTATCCTACTCTTCACTTACCAATTAGACACACAAAGGCAGTGGACCTATCAATTGTGATATAGTTAAATAAGTAGGGTATCGAACTCAGGGAACGGAAATTAAACTAATTACTAATATTATCTAAAACAAATAATAAAATAGGATGGGTTTCTAGTTTTACAAGACTAGAAACTTAACTAAAACTTACCTAGCACTTAATTAAGCACCTAAACAATTAAATTGCAACTAAATTCAATGATAAAAAGGACTTCTGTCTAGGTTCGAGTCATTTGATCCTATGGTTGATTTTATGGTAAATATATCGGATTAATTTTTCATTGGCTACCGCTTGAGATGATTAGGTTCACGTTCGTTATTGCTAATCCTTAGAAAACAGATTAATTAAAGTAGTGGCCAGTTGTCTAAATTAATAAGTTCCCTAGTTAATTAGTCCGGGTTAAGTAAGACTTGTAATGGTTAATTGAATAGGTGATTCAATTAACCTCTTGTTGATGGTGTATCACACAAGCTCACGTATTAATTTACCTATCTTCTAGCTAATTCTAGTTTCATATTCGTTATTCCTAGACATATAACTATGTGGTCACATAAATTATATGAAATTAATAACTAAGAGATGTTCATACAACTTAGTTACTGATTTATTAACAGAAAATAGTTGTTATTAATCTATGAGGTTCTTTAACAAGCTTAGCCAAACAATATCACCAATTAAAATTAATTCTAACCATAAAATCAATTCATATTCACAAAATCATCTACCCTAAACAGAAGACAAAGGTTTTTAGTTCATAATTGCAGTAAAAACAAACTCAAAAACGAATTTAATTAGTTCAAACATGATTCAATCAAAAGCTTAACTAAGAATGAATTAGAATTTGCCTTAATCCTCTTCAAAAACGAACTTAGGGTTGATTCCTTAGCTTCTCTCGGCCTAGCAGTATCTTCAATCGCAATCTGGGCCTCCTAGGGTTCCCGAGAAGTCCCCATCTCGATCTCAAAGTCCCTATTTATATTTTTCTGGAAACAGAGGTGACTCGTCGAGTCAAGGTCCCAACTCGTCGAGTCCCTCATTAAAAATCCGTGTACGGCAAGGACTTCTAGAGCTTCTCGAATCTTCGATCCAACTCATCGAGTCAGGCTTTGACTCGTCGAGTTCTTCTTGTTTTTGGCATTTTCTTCTTTGTTTCAACTCCTGAACTTCCAACTGCTTCTCGTGCTTCCTTTTGCTTCCGAGCATATCTTTTGGACTGGAAATACAATTTGAACACTATTAAGTACCTTTTGTCCATAATATGTAAATAATTAGCTAATAAGTAATGAAAATATATACTAAATATATAGCTAAATATGCACATATCAGTGACAGAACCAACTTTGGTTCCACTGGAAGAGGATCCAACATGGCACTTTCCCTTATGACTCTTAGAAGGAGTCTTCCTCTTCTTTCCCTTCCCATGTCCAATTGCCAAGACAGGGACAGTTGCAGTAAGAGTAGGTACACCAGATTTGCCTTTCAAACTGCTTTCAGCAGTTCTCAAGAGACCTTGAAGCTTTCTTAGAGTGACCTCCTCCTTGTTCATATGATAAGTCATACAAAACTGATCATAACAAGGAGGTAAAGACTGTATAATAATACCTATGGCCAACTCTTCATCGAAGTTTACATTCAACTTCAGCAAGCGGTCAACAAACATTTGCATCTTTTGTAAGTGGGTCATGATGGACTCTCCATCCTTCATTTTGGTCGTGATCATGGAGGCAATGATCTCATACCTCTCCTGCCGAGCACTTTGATGGTACATTTCCATCAAGTCCTGGTGCATTTCATAAGGCCAAAAGTCCTCATATGACTTTTGGAGCTCAGCAGTCATGGTAGCGATCATTATACACGACACTTTGGCCGCGTCCCTCTCATGAGTTTTGTACTCAACAATCTGTTCGGGAGTAGCAGTAGATTCATCAATCTCCTTAAGCTCTTTATCAAGGACAAATTCTTTGTCCTCATAATGAATAGCCATTCGGATGTTTCAAATCCAGTCATTGAAATTCAATCCATCGAAGTTGACCCTCCCACATAAGTTCATGAGGGAGAAAGAGCTGGAAGGGATTGGGTTGGAAGAATTGTTTGAAGTAGACATCTGAAAAGAAAGAAAAAGTTAAGATTAGATAATTATCGCTAATATAACACCCAAAATGGAATATTAAGGCTAGGACCCAACACAATATTCTAAAATTCGGAAGAGGGATGCCGTAATCCAATTGTAAAATATTTGAAGGTAGGTAAATGACGATTTACCAATTTCCACCATGAAAAAAGAAAGTGAAGATTAGGTTTTAAATGAATTGAAATTCCTAGATTATTTTGAGATTCATTGAACTTTTCAATGGCATGTTTAAATCTCGATTATGCCCTTCAAGTTTGTGACTGGGATACTGAAGATCACAAACAAGGTGTGAATAACCATGCAAATTAGCTTGGTACTCTCGATGTTACAAATCACCTAATCAATGTGTCGGTTAACCACACACACTCCATTGATCCATGATTAACACCAAGCTACCCTTCGCCACACATTGTCAGTCCCAAATTAATGTGTCAGTTAACCACACACGCTCCACTAACGACTTAACAAGGTGCAAAGTGCAATTTCATGGAATAGCACCATTTTCACATTTTTCCTAAAGTAACTAAGATTGGGAATTTATAAAAGTTTAGTTACTTTAATAATTTTCATTATACTTATTAATGAGAATTAGTGTCCTATCCTACCCGTTCGGCTAACGACCCTCCACCAGTCAAGGAAGCGGTGGGTGAGAGTGGACACCCATTAAACCACCATTTTATAGGCAGTAACCTTATACCCCCTTATAGACCAGCTTCGTGAATGAGGCCTACTAACGGTAAGACTGACTCGTCTTATACATATATATATATATATATATATATATATATATATATATATATATATATATATATAAGTATTAAACATTAATATTATAATAGTATAAGGGTTGAATTATAAACTTTTAAAATTCTAGGGTTTGGAATTAAAGTTTCATTAATGTAACTTTTCAAGTTCCAAAACTTGAGGGCAAGTTTTGTAACTTGTCAAGAACTTTTGACATTCATAACTTATGAACTTTTATGTTCCATGAATGAGACTTTTCAAATTCCAAACTTGAGGACAAGTTATGAAACCTTTCAAGACTCTTTGAATTCTATAACTTACATTAGTTAATGGTTTTATAAATAAAGACTTTTCATATTCCATAACTTGAGGACAAGTTATGGAACTTTTCAAGAACACATATAGATCAAATTAACTAATTCAATTATGATAGGATGATTAATTACCAGCTTGACCTAATTTGTTCATGTTACATGATAACTTCAAATTTTACAAATAACTAGTATATCACAAAACAAGTAGTTATCTTAGAATTTGATTAACATCATGTTGTTGGATGGGGATAGACATTACCATATCATTAAAATCGAATTTTATGAACCAAAACAGTTTGTGGTAATGTTCCTAATCCAAAACAGACCAAAACTCGAAGATTTTGCCCACGGACAGTCCAACTCGTCGAGTGCACTTATGAACTCGACAAGTTCATCATCTTAAGGCACCTACTCGTCGAGTTCATATATGGACTCGTCGAGTAGGCCCTGCTAGAATCCAGTTTTACAGTTTTTTCAGCTTTGAAAATTACACAGTTGCATCAATACAATATAAAACACCAATGGCTCTGATACCACTGTTGGTTGTATGTACTCTAACATTCCTATGGTGCACATACAACCCTAATGCTTTGGATATAAGTTTTCTTTAGTTATACATGCAATATTGGTTTCCAAAGCATGAAGCCTAAACTAGCATACAAAATTTAACATATGAATCATAAAATAAGTTAGAAAGTTACCTCTTGATGTATCTAGTAAGACTATGGCCTTGAGAGAACTTAGCACCCCAAGTGTTGTGCCTCAAACAAGTCACAAACACCAAATAAACAACTAGATGGATATGAGAGAAGCTAAGGAGACTAAAAACCAATTTCTCTTCTTGGAATGCAAGTAGTGGTCGATTTTAGGGCTTAGTACAACATATATATATATATATATATATATATATATATATATATATATATATATATATATATATATATATATATATATATGCGTAGAATATCAAAGGTCATGTGTAACCCTAATCCATACACATTAGCCCATGATCCATCCATTTGATTTGGATAAATACTTCATTGTTTAACCCATAAACCCATCACAAATCAAACCATGGATCATTAGCCCAACTCATATGTATCAATTTAATTAGTCTCTTTTGATCACTATATTAATTCTTAATTAATTCTTGATCAATACTAATTAAATAATATGATTTCTCAATTAATATATTGTACTTATAATATATTAATAAATCATAAATAACCTCTTACTCAAATATCCATCTATCAAATTGTTCTGGGGAAGGAAACCCGAAATGGTCCATGCTACTATTGGGTCAAGTACATAGCAATTATAGTTATGGGCTTAGACACCTAATCCAACAGGAGGTTCCGAGGTCTCCTACTGAGATTCAGAGTTTTCTTGGTCTAGCGGGTTATTACCGGAGATTCATCCAGGACTTCTCCCAGATCGATGTTCCTTTAACCCGACTGACCAAGAAGTCGTGACATTCCGGTGGGGGCCCGGGCAGCAGGCGGGCTTCGAGACTCTTAGACAGAGGTTATGTGAGGCACCAATTTTGACTCTGCCCGAGGGAGTTGATGACATCGTAGTTTACTGTGACGCGTCGATTACGGGAATGGGTGCAGTTTTGATGCAGCGGGTTCATGTGATAACTTACGCGTCGAGGCATTTGAAGCCTCACGAGGCTAAATATCTGACGCATGATTTCGAGCTGGGGGCTATGGCTTTCGCCCTCAATATTTGGCGGCATTACCTCTACGGAGTTCGTTGTACCATTTACAGGGACCACAAGAGTTTGAGGTACCTCATGGATCAGTCGAATCTGAACATGAGGCAGCGTCGGTGGTTAGATGTGGTGAAGGATTATGACTGTGAAATCCTTTACCACCCGGGCAAGGCCAATATGGTGGCCGACGCCCTGAGCCGCAAGGCAGTAACGGCTCCTATTAGAGATATATGTTTGAGGATGACAGAGATTACTGCATTGTTGGAGCAGATTAGAGAGGCGCGGGTTGAGGGCCTAAAGGAAGAGCGCCAAAAGTGCGAGCGGATTGTAGGCCGGGTGGCCTTGTTTGATTATGACAACCGAGGTTTGATGACCCTGCATGGGAGAGTCTGGGTTCCGTATTGGGGTGGAGTACGGAAGGTTCTGATGGATGAGGCCCATAAGTCGAGGTTATCCATCCATCCGAGGGCGACGAATATGTACCGAGATCTTCACCCAGATTATTGGTGGCCCTACATGAAGTGCGACGTTGTTTGGTACGTGGAGCGGTGCTTGACCTGCAGGAAGGTCAAGGCTGAGCACCAGATACCACACGGCAAGATGCAGCCGCTAGACATTCCTATGTGGAAATGGCAGGATATCACCATGGATTTCATTACCAAGCTTCACAGGACCGCACGTGGAGTAGATTCGATATGGTTCAACGTGGATCGGTTGACCAAGAGCGTTCATTTTATCCCGATCCAGGAGAGCATACCGGTCGAGAAGGTGGATGAGATATACGTTCGTGAGATAGTGGCACGACAGGGAGTGCCTGTCTCGGTGGTGTCAGACCGAGATGTCCGTTTCACTTCCAGATTTTGGAAACGGTTTCACGAGGAGATGGGTACTCATCTCCACTTCAGCACCGCTTTCCACCCTCAGACAGACGGGCAGAGCGAGAAGACGATACAGACTCTCGAGTACATGCTACGCGCATCTGTTTTGGATTTCGGTGGCAGTTGGGATACGTATCTTCCGTTAGCGGAATTTTCGTATAACAACAGTTACCACGCCATCATAGACCGACCTCCCTTCGAGATGCTTTATGGGATGAAGTGTAGGACCCCAATCTGTTGGGGTGAGGTCGGTCAGAGAGTCATTGGGAGTACTGAGGTAGTACTCAAGAGTACAGAGCGGATCCAACAGGTCCGGAGCAGACTCCAGATTTCTCAGAGTCGGCAGAAGAGCTATGCCGACAAGCGGCGTTCAGATTTAGAGTTTCAGGTGGGCGATATGGTCCTCCTGAAGGTGTCACCTTGGAAAGGTGTCATCCTGTTCCGAAAACGGGTCAAGCTGGGCCCCCATGTATATTGGTCCTTTCAGGGTTACAGCCCGGGTGGGGAAGGTGGCATATCGGTTGGACCTACCAGCAGAGCTCAGTCAGATCCACAACACTTTCCATGTTTCCCAGTTGCGGAAATGCTTGGTGAATGATTCAACGATTGTTCCCTTGGAGGATATTCAGGTTGACGACAGCCTGAACTACATCGAGAGACCGGTGGCGATTCTGGATCGCAAGACAAAAACCTTGAGGAACAAGGTTGTTCGGTTAGTGAAGGTGCAGTGGCAGCACCACATGGGTTCAGAGTGGACATGGGAGCCCGAGGAGGAGATGAGGGAGCACTACCCGTAGTTGTTTTTAGATGCAGCAGACTTCGAGGATGAAGTCTAAGACAAGTGGGGGAGAATTATAACGCCTGGTTCCTTGTAACATCCCAAATTTCAAGCCCAAAAATTTCATTTTTAATTAAGTAATTCACAACATATTTTACCAAAACATTTCCCATGCCATGTCATTTGTAAAACAAAACTTAACAATGTGTTTGAAAATTATATTGTCAAAAGTAAAATAAATCAGAGTACATTTCCAGAAAACTCAATGCGGAAACCATGTGTGTGTGTGATGCGCTGCTACACCGCCGGCTCCTTCCCCTTAGACGAAGAGGTACCTGAAACCAAAACTAAAACTGTAAGCACAAAGCTTAGTGAGTTCCCCCATCATACCACATACCATACAATCACATAGCATACATACTGCCGGGCAATTCTGGGGCGCCCGTCCTACCCATGTCAAGCCATTCTGGGGTGCTGACCTACCCATGTCAAGCCATTCTGGGGTGCTGACATACCCATGTCAGGCTGTTCTGGGGTGCCGACCTACCCTCCGGTCTTTCAACCGAACACAGGGACTATTTCACCCCTACTCCTAACACATAATATCATATCTCAATCATCCTGTCAGACATATCTGGGGTGTCCGACCTACCCGTTGGTCCTAACGACCGATTCGGGGACGAGTCCCCTTCTACTGATACTATCGCACGTAACATAGCAAACTAGCATAGTCACATATCAAGCAAACTAGCATACTCTCATATCAAGCAATAGCAGACCAGACAATTATCACAAAGACAATCATCTCAGCTAAACAACTACTAGTGGGCCGGCCTTGGTGCCTTAGACCCACTTCTACTGGAAGGTAACTCACCTCGATGTCGCGTAGTGTCTGAACTGTCCTCGGCGGGCTCTCCTCGACTCCTCAATCCCTACACGACAGCCTTCAAGTCATCAAACCGAACATTCAACCCTAACCAGGGTCAATCCCAAAACCAGGCAAAGTCAACACCCAGTTGACCTGACTCGCCGAGTTGGTCTACCAACTCGTCGATTCCATACTCCACTAACCCGATCCAACCCCGACACCACTCGTCGAGTCTAGCAAGAACTCGACGGGTTCTCCTTCATTCAAACCATCGGGACCATCTTCATCCGACTCGCCGAGTTCGTTCATGAACTCGTCGATTTCATCTTCATCCATAAGAAGATGTTCAATCTATGACTCGTTGAGTTGTATGAACAACTCGTCGAGTCCATCTTCAAAGATTGGGGGATTGCCTTGGACTCGCCGAGTCTGTTCATCCACTCGTTGAGTCCCATGATTCCCAGGCCCCCTTTTTGCATCCAAACAACTAAGGGACTTCCTTCCCTAACAACTGGTCCATCCACAGAAAGGATTTGGTGGTCAATACACACCGACTCGCCGAGTCCCAAGAACGACTCGTCGAGTCCATCCATGACCATTACTATACAGTCGATTTAGATGGGTCTTAACTCATCAAAACCATAGATCTGGTCCCCTAATGTCCATTTTACACGTAAATTTTCCAACTTGGTGCACATGCAAGGGTTCTTTGGCTCAAAAGGCCATTAAAAGTAATCCACAAGATGCATGGGGCTCTCATGGCCATAAAGTTGGCACCTTTATGCCATGAGACCCTTCCAATGACTCAGATATGAAGTCAAGACCTCATATAACACTCCACAAATCCGAATATGGATTGGAAAGCCCTAAATGTGCCCAAAACCCAAGTCCAAAGATGAATAAACACATAGAAGACCAAGACAGGGGCATTTTACCTTGATTGAGCTGAAAATGGAACTAGATCCCTGAATCTCTAAGCCCCAACTCGAACTCTCAAGCTTCTTTCATCTTCTCCAAGCTACACCACCCACCAAATGTACCAAAATGGCCTTAGAACACACAAAAATGGCTAGGGTTTCGTTTCACAGCTTTCTGGGAGTGATAAGGGCGATGGAGGCTAAGTTAAGGTGTTTAAATAGGGTGCAAACCCTCAAATTTTGGGTTTCACTCAAACAGCACCTACTCGTCGAGTCAGTATCCCGACTCATCGAGTAGGTCACTTAAACTTCCCGCGGATTCCGTCTCTACTCGACAAGTTGGGCCACACACTCGTCGAGTCCCAGAGAAAATACATACAATTCTTGAATAAAATACATACCAGGAATCAGGTGTTACATTCCTGGTATGCATTTAACTCATTTATTTATTCATTTTAAGAGAGGAACTCGATGAGTTGGTGGCCCTAACTCGTCGAGCAGAAGGCAGCTTATGCGCGGGGTTTGAACTATCTACTCGACGAGTCAAGATCCCTCGACTCGGAGAGTAGATCGGCCAGAATGAAACCCTAATTTCGGGGTTTTACACGCTATTTAAGCTCCTTAACCCCACCACCCTTTGGCCTCATTTACAGCCTCCTTGTCCCAAAACCCTAACCCACGAAACCCTAGAGCTTTCTTTGAGTGTGTGAGCCATTTTGAGTGATCTTGTGTGCTTTTGAAGCTTGTGGTAGAAGAAGAAGATAAAGGGCTCAAGAGGGAAAGAGTAGATCCAGAAGCTACACTCTATTTGCTACATTTTCTGGTAATCAAGTTTCTATCTTGGCCATTAGTTCATTAGATCTATTTATGTCCTCTTTATGTGGGTTTTTGGTCCAAGATTGGTAGCTTTTGGGAAATGGTCGACCCAAGAGGGTATTCTTCCAGATCTAGTACTTTGAGGGGTTGTTATGACATAAAGGTGCAAACTTTATGCCATTGGAGCCCCCATGCAAGCTTTAGAGAGTCATATTGGCCTTTTTAGCCCCAAAAGGCCATGCATGTGGGAAAGGTGGGAACTTTACGTGTCCAAGTAGTGTTAGGGGTTTAGATCTGAGGTTATAAGCTTGAGTTTGGTGTAAGGAAGGCTTAAGGACCAAGTTTTAGGTCCCAAGGAATTAAGGTTTGAGTTAAACCCTTTAAGAAGTGGTATTAAGGGGTAAAGTCAGAAAGTTTACCCTTAAAAGGACCATTTCAGGGTTATTGTGAAGTATGAAGCTTGGATCTGAAGTGTAGGGGCTTAATCCATTAAGATAGCCCAAACAGACAAGGGAACTCGGCGAGTCTAGTAAGGGACTCGACGAGTTCAAGCCGGGTTGTCCCGATTGTATGCCAGGTAGGACTCGACGAGTCTGTAAAGGGACTCGACGAGTTGACTCGGTTGACCAAAAGTCTGAGTAGTACAGGAACTCGCCGATTTGGGAGATAACTCAACGAGTTAGATTGACTGGGAGTTGACCTTGACTTTGAATTTGACCAGGATGTTGACTTTGACCAGGATGTTGACTTTGACCAGGGTAAAATGGTCATTTTAAGAAGGATTATCAGGTTTTGATTAAGTGCTATTGTGAAATTGATAGTCGGGGAGTCGTAGGAACAGTCGTCAGAGATTCCTCACACGAGATTTCACAGCTAGCATTCGAGGTGAGTTTTCTCGAGTAAGAACGAGTCTAAGGCACCAAGGCCGGCCCGTTTAGTTAGTAGTAGCTCCGGACTACGGTCCGATGTCGGGCGGGGCCCGATGTAGGTTTATATGCTTTTCCGGATTGCGATCCGATGTCGGGGCGGTCCCGAGGAATGCTTGTATGCTTGATGTCTTTGTGATTCTTGCATGTGTTTGTGCATGTATGCTTCCGGACTTCGGTCTTATGCTGGGGTAGACCCGAGGGGTGTTAGTATGTATTCCGAGATCTGCACGATGCCGGACGGGGCCCGATGCGGAATAGGGTTCCATGTCGGGCGGGGCCCGATGCGGAATAGGGTTCCATGTCGGGCGGGGCCCGATGCGGTATAGGGTTTGATGTCGGGCGGGGCCCGATGTCGGGAAAGCTGATGTCGAGCTTGACTCGATGTAGCAGGGGCGGGGCCCAAGATATGTTATGTGATATGTGTATGGTATGTGGTAGTTAGGGAGACTCACTAAGCTTCGTGCTTACAGTTTTCAGTTTTGGTTTCAGGTACTTCCGTTATTAAGGGGAAGAGCTCGGGATGACTGCATGGCACACACCACTGTTTTTAGCCTGGGAGGATTCACTCTGATTTATGATATATTATTTTGATACTATGACAGATATGATGATGTCTTTGAGATACATGACTACGATTTTTACGTGATGGATATTATTGATGGTTTTTATTATTGATTTAAAACGAAAATTTTTGGTCTATATTTTTGGGATATTTCAAAACACCCCCTTAAGAGAAACTTACTAATGTTGATTTTTTATTTTTTTTATTATTATTTTTTTATCTTTTTATAGTGTCCTTGAAATCTTGGTTCAACTTCCACCTAGATTATTATAACACATAAGCATACATAACAAAAACAATGAGAAAAACGAAAGTACCACATATAATAGCATAACAACAAATGTAATTTATATTTGAAATGATATCTATGGAGTCTTGTTTTGGAATATAGTTCCTCAAGGTGTTAGAAGCTATATTTTTAATATTTTCAATATAAGTAGCCATGAAATCTCATTTTATGCCAAAATCCATTAAAACACACATGTAAATTTGTTGCAAAAAACTTACTCAAGCTTATGTTTTACATAACCAAATATGCAGACATTAAAATATTCAATACTATATGATAATACATATAGTGATCGCACAAAAGGTTTAGCTTCTCATTTTTATTACATGTTGCAATTAGAAATTAAGAAAAAGAAACAAAATGAAAATAAACTATATTTGATCTAAGTATTTACTACATTATGAAGTTATCTTTTGAGCAAGAACAAACATGGATTTAAGAGTCAAGTCACACAGGCAGATTATGAACATCTTCATCCAGCCCATTCTTGTAATTAATTTGTTTTTTTTTAAACTATCCAATGCCAGATTATAAACAATAGGTAAGATATATATATATATATATATATATATATATATATATATATATATATATATATATATATATATAAAACACAAATCATAAAACAAAGCAATTGATAAGGTAAAAGGAATTCCCAACAAAGATTACCTTCTTGGTCTTTTTCTTGTCAAACCGGGCAAAATATGTTGAAGGATGTCAGAGATTGTCAAAAAAAAAACAAAAGATGAGCGAGCTAGTAAAACATTTTAAATCAGTCAATATAAGTGTATGTATCTGTGATAGAAATAAAACAAAATTAGGGTAACAGGAGGACAGAAAAGGCAGATCAAGGAAGGAAAGAAAGAGGAGTTCCATGGTGGCTTTGGAGAGATCATATTTGGTTATTTTTATACAACTTCATGGGATAAAATATATAAGGTTGCATGTTAAAATGGGAATTGAGTATAGATGAAAAAAAATTACCATCAAGAACACTTTGGAAATTTTCTTGACAACTGAATTCAAGAACTGCTGCAAAATCATACAAAGACTGATCAGTGCTAGCGGCGAATAAAAATATAAATTTAAGTGAGCTAATAGAATAAGGTTGGAAAAATCACCTAAAAAGAAGAAATCAATGGAGTGTTGACCTGCACAACAACACGAAAATTGTTAAAGAACCAACAAATATATCTGGTCAACCAACCAAAATACCCCAAAATCCACAAATTGTGGTGTGTGTGGATGTGTGATCTAAAACGAGAGAGAGAGAGAGAGAGAGAGAGAGAGAAGGACAGAGAGAGAGAGGTTCAACTATACCATACAAAAAAAAAGAAAAAATAATCACAAAAGTCGATCTTTACGAAGATCTGCTTCTAACCAGTACCTCCATATATCAAGATCAACTTCTTCCTCGAATTTCATCATTTGTTACTTAAAGTTAGGGATGAAGAGTCATATAAAGAGATATGAAAAAATAAATCAAATCTTTGGAACGGACTTGAGTGGATGAAACCATGGTCGAGATATGATGAGGAAGACGATAACCGGTGCTACTGCTGCAAATATTATACGGAGAGGAGGCTCAAATTACTTGGACATATATGACATAAAATAGAATCAAATTAGGAGTGTCAAAACGAAGATATTGAATTTAATTGGGTTAGACCGTATCATGAAACCTTGCAATTTGAATAAATTAATTGGGGTGGATACAATGGGTTCCAGTTGAGTAATGGGGAAGGGAGCGAGATAAGATGAGTTACAGAACCCAGAACCCTATAGGGGGAAGAGGAGAGAAAGCGTACATAAATCAGGAATGGCCTTGACCACCAACATTTAAACCCTGAAAACAAGAAATCAAAGCGACTATAAGTATATAAGAGTTGATCAAACCATCAATGTGCTTCAAGCATCTGATCATGTATGTTTGTGGATGCATTTGAGGGAGAAGAAGAAGATGAGCTACAATTTATGGGCATCGTAGATGCTTGAATTGATACATTAATAGATTTAGCTTTGATCGATTCAAATTTTACCAATAAATAAGGTAAGTTACCGATATATCTTGAAAAGATAGGGCCAGATTTCTAAGCTACACAACCTTAAGTATAATTTAAATTTTAAAAATTTTGTTGACTCTTTGTAGTCAAAAGTACATTGTATTTAAATTTAAATGATGTGTTTGTTTAAAATATAATATTATTATACTATAAGTTTGTTGTACTTTAAGCTTAGAGCTTAGAGAGTTGAACGTCTTAAAAAAATAATATTATTATATTCAATCTATTTTTTGAAATAGTAAGATTTCTTTTATATATATATATATATATATATATATATATATATATATATATATATATATATATATATATATACAGAGAGAGAGAGAGAGAGAGAGAGAGAGAGAGAGAAAGCCAAGTTTCTTTTGAGAACCAAAAGCTTTGTGAGAACTTGCGAACTCATAATCAGGTCATTATTTTTCAAAACCAAAAGCACCAATTTTCTTCAAATGGTGTGTCTAAGTCATATCTAGGCTCAAAAAAAAGATCTAACGATGTTTTTTTGGAAATGTGGATTTATGCACAATCAGTAGTCATATGAACTGCTGATGAGCACAATCAACAGTTGTACAGACTGTTGATGAGCATAATCAGCGGTCATATGGACTGTTGATATGCACAATCAGCAACCATATGGACTGCTGATGAGCAATCAGCAGTCCATATGACTAGTGATTGTACTCATCAGCAGTCCATATGACTAATGTTGATTGTGTCTACATGCAAATTTCAAAAATAAAAAAAATTATAAAATCTTTTTTTGAGTTTAGATATGGCTTAGATGCACCATTTAGAAAAGATTTGTGTTTTTGGTGTTGAAAAATGATAAGCTGATTATGAGTTCTCAAGTTCTCACAAATCTTTTGGTTTTCAAAAGAACCTGGCTCTCTCTCTCTCTCTCTCTCTCTCTCTCTCTCTCTCTCTCTCTCTCTCTCTATATATATATATATATATATATATATATATATATATATATATATATATATATATATATATATATATATATATATATATATATATATATATATATATTACCAATAAAAGTATATAAAAAATTATTATCCCTAATTTGATAAGAATTAAACTTATTTTCCGTTAATTTTAGGGAAGTGATATGTATACAAAAACTTTTTATCCAAAGACAACAATATATGTTTCAAAAAGGTTACACAGTATACATAAAAAACATAATATTATTATTGTGTGTGGATAAATTTTTTTGTCTATAAATCACTTCCTTTAATTTTAAGGCTTAAACCATAGTTTTACATTCTTCCATTTAAGACAAAATCAAGTAAAAGTCGGGTAGTCAAGGCCTGTTAAAATCAAGCTCGAACATGATTAAAATTTAATTTAATTTACCATAACGCTCAACCGCTCAAATCCAAACCGCAATTGCTTTCTCTAAGTTGAAGAACTTGGATCAACAATCATCTTAGTTGTTACCATATTTTGGGCCCAAAATTCATTTTGTCACTTTTCTCCCAAATGAATAATGGTTTATGTATTTTTCAATTTATTCATTTTATAATTAATAAAGGATTTGATGCATTCGTTGAAAATAAAATTCTAACTTCTTAAATTTATACTTGAAAATATATTTTTGTGGTACTGATTTTGGAGTATTTATTTAGGAGATGTTAATGTGGACAACATTTTTTGTCTTGCTTACACCACTCTGGAATGATGAACAATTTAAGTTAATAGATCTTTGTAATGGTTCAATTTAACTCAAATATTTGCCAGCTGAGATCATGTAGGGAAGTCATATCAGTTTTTTGTATTAATCAACAATTGAGAAAAATGTAATATCTAAAGCAAATCAGTCGATTGGTTAAATTTGCAATACAAATGTAAACTTAATAACTTAATTGAGAAAAAATAAAACATAATATTAAAATCAAAAGTTTGTAAAAATTTGATGTCTTTTATGTAATTTGCTTAAATATTTATGAAGTATATTCTGAGCGAAACTTTGGATTTATATCAATTCCCAAATTCTCATTACTTTATGTTTTTCAAATTAAACTTGGAGTTTACAAATTTTTAATTTGAAACAACCCGATTACATGTATATGCTTTCAATAGAAGGTGAAAGTTTTGTTTATGGTCTTTATTTCATCATTTTATATTTAGTATTTTATATTTAGTAAGGGTGTATTTGGTTCATAATTTTTATGAGCGTCTAGTTTTTAGTTTTAAAAAAAAATGAAAAAACTTTTGTTCATCAACAAGAGTTTTTAGTTTTTGGATTAAAAAAAACTAGAAATTCAAAAAGTACTTCTTTAACAAAAATTTGTTTTAGATTTTAACAAATTGACCTGAATACTCTTTAAAATAAACAAACCATATCCGTAATTTTGGTAATTATATTATACGCTTAAACATAAATAAATTTTAACAATTATAATTAACGCTTGCTTTCCGGTACGCTTTTATTTATAAAGTACTCATTTTGATAGAGCTACTCGACGAGTTGGAAGCCCCAGACTCGTCGAGTAGAAACGAGTCATGGACGCCGGTTTTAAGCTATCTACTTGACGAGTCGAGAGCCCTCGACTCGGCGAGTAGGTCTGCCAGAGTGAAATCCTAATTTCGGGGTTTTGCACCCTATTTAAACATCTTAATCCTCACCTTTTGGCCTCATTTCCAGCCTCCAAGTCCCAAACCCTAACCCTCGAAACCCTAGAGCATTTTGTGAGTGTGTGAGCCATTCTTGAGTAACTTTTGTGTGTTCTTGAAGCTTGAAGAAGAAGAAGGAGCTAGAGGGTCCAAGGAGAAGATAGTAGATCCAGAGACTTCCTTCCATCCCCTTCACTTTCTGGTAATCAAGTCTCTAACTTGATCATTTGTTCATTAGATCTCATTATTTCCACTTTTTGAGGGTTTTGGTCCAAGAAGCTTGAACCTTGGGATTTAGACGTCCCAAGCTAGGATCCTTAAAGGTGCAAACTTTATGCCATTGAAGCCCCCCATGCAAGATCTATGGTGTTGTTATGGCCTTTTGAGCCCAAAAGGCCATGCATGGAAGGAAAGTCTGAGGCTTTACGTGTTATTTTGGTATCTAGGACCTAGATCTGGGTTTTCATACTTTGTTTGGAGTGATAAGGCTTTTAGACAAAGATCTATGTCCTAAAATAACTAGGGTTTTAGCTAAACCCATTAACATGGGTTATCAACGTGTAAAGTTGGAAACTTTACCCTTAAAAGAACATTTCCAGTATGTAGATGAAGTATGAACTTTGGATTTGGAGAGTAGAGGCTTAATCTGTTAAGATGGCCAAACAGACAGAGGTACTCGTCGAGTCCATAGAGGAACTCGACGAGTTGGATTGTGTTGTCCCTTTTTAGCTTAAGGAAGAACTTGACGATTCGGTGAAAGGACTCGACGAGTTGATTCGATAAGTCACGATTATGAGTAGACAGGGAACCCGGCGAGTCAGGGGGTGACTCGACGAGTTAGATCGCGATTTCAGGATTCTAGGATTCGGCGAGTTGATGGAGCAACTCGGCGAGTTGGGTCAACCAAAAGGTTGACTTTGACCAAATCGTTGACTTTGATCAGGGGTAAAATGGTCATTTTACCCTAAGGATAATTATTAGGTTTTGACTAAGTGTTATTGTGATATTAATAGTCGGGGAGTCGTTAGAGCAACCGTCAGAGATTCCTTACTCGAGATTTCAGCAGTCAGCTTTGCGAGGTGAGTTTTCCTCCAGTAGGAACGGGTCTAAGGCACCAAGGTCGGCCCGTTTAGATAGTAGTAGTTCCAGATTACGGTCCGATGTCGGTCGGGGCCCGATGTAAGTTTATATGTTTTTCCGGATTTCGATCCGATGTCGGGGCGGTCCTGAGGAATGCTTGTATGCTTGATGTCTTTGTGATTCTTGCATGTGTTTGTACTTGTATATTTCCGAATTTCGATCTGATGCCGGGGCGGTTCCCGAGAAATGTTAGTATGCTTCCGGATTACGGTCCGATGCGGGGCGGGGCCCGAGGAATGTTTACATGTTAATGTTATATGTTTAGGTTTATGTGTATTATTTGATTATGCTCATATGTATTCCGAGATGTGCTCGATGTCGGGCGGGGCTCGATGTCGGGCGGGGCCCGATGCTGAATAGGGTTCGATGTCGGGCGGGGCCCGATGCCCGGAAAGCCGATGTCGGGCGATGACCCGATGTAGCAGGGGTAGGGCCCAAGATATGTTTATGTGATATGTATATGGTATGTGGTAGTTGGGAAGACTCACTAAGCTTCGTGCTTACAGTTTTCAGTTTTGGTTTCAGGTACTTCCACTAATAAAGGGAAGAGCTCGGGATGACTGCATGGCACACATCACAGTTTTTAGCCCGGGAGGATTTACTCTGATGTTTGACATATGATTTTGATACATTGACAGATATTATGTTACTTTCGAGAAACATGGTTTATGATTTTTATATGATGAATTATATGTATGGTTTTCACTAATGAAATTAAACGAAATTTTTGGACTATATTTTTAAGATGTTTCTTATAATGCCTTTATTTGAAATAAAGTGTATCTTATACGATTAAATAGAAATATAGTTAAACAACTATGATGTCTTTATTTGAAACAATCATATCAACGGATTTCATAATTTATTAATCTTCATCTAACAAAATAATAGATATTTATTATATGAATTTCTAAACCAAAATTATTATCATAAATTTTTTTAGAACGGTGAAACACATGTCATATGTAAAAAAAATGTTTGATTTGGTTTCTAACAAATGTTGTGTTTGACGCGCCACAACTAACATATATGATAACTTATTTTTTAAGCTTTTTTAATTTGTCCGTGTTTGGAAAACTAAAAAGTAACTTATAGACAAACTTTTAAAAAAACTATTTAGACTAGTTTTTCAGAAGCTTTTTAAAATATTCCAAATATACCATTAATTAATTATAAAAAAACTTATTATCCTAAATGTCATTTATATTATTTTTATATCTTCCATCTAATCTAATTTATCAACTAGTTTTTTTTTTTGGCACGTCACAGCTAGCTGATATGGTAACTTATTTCTCAAACTTTTTTTAAATTGTCATGTTTGAAAATCCAAAAAATTGTTGATAAACTAGTTTTTGTAAAGCTACTTACACTAGATTTTTAGCTACTCTTAATTAATTATAAAAAACATATTATTCTAAATGTTCTTTTATGTCATTTTTTATATCTCAGCTAGTTTATTATCTACTTTTTAACACACGTCATTTTTTATTGGCTATCATATAAACTAGCAATTAACTTTTCAGCTACTAACTAGCTTTTCTGTTATTCTGCCAAACATAGCATTTACCGAACGTTGTTTTTATTAGCTAGTTTATAAGTTAGCTGATAAACTATATGTCATCTTTTCAATTCACCAATTTGCATTAAAAAAAATAAAAAATAAAATAAAATAAAATAAAAAACTTTTTAGCAATTAAGAAGCTTAACCGGTGTATTTGGCATTAAAATTTAGATGGTTTAACTTTTGACAATTAAAGTTTAGAAAAATTATTTTATCATAATTATATTCCAATTTGAACTTATATCCATATGCTCTTTTATGTAAGTTTATATATTTCAAAAGCTTCCAACTATTTGTGTCGAACACTTTCATACAAATAAAAGCTAAAACTTTTAGCATCCAACTATCAACTACCAACTATTTTTGCCGAACACACCTAAATATTTTAGGCATACTTGATTAAATTTTAACCAATGCAGCCGACTTTAATATACTAAGAAAATAAACAATAAACATCAATATCACATGCATTTGATTTTAGAAAATGTGCACTAAGAATATTTAGTGAAAATGACATAAGAACCGATTTTTATTCTTCAAAGACTCTCAATTGACATTTAGAATCTTTTCGGAATCGAAAGGAGGAATAGCACAAACATCTAACGTTACAAGTTTGTTTGTTTTGTTTCGTTTTATTTATTTATTTTTTTTAATGTTTATCGGGAGAATTATTTGGAAAATATCATAAAAACATAAAAAAAAAAAAAAAATTTTAAAAACGATTATCATATTATTTGTTTATTCATTAAAATTATTTTATATTTCAATCCTGTCTAAATTAATGTTTAGGGGCCATTCTATGTTCTAATTTTTTTGAAAGGAAAAAATCGACTCTTGTGACATCATTATTCTAGTGTTTTCTTTAGAAAATATTTGAAAAATATCATAAAAACATAACATAAAATGATTTTAATAAACAAACGTATACTGTAATAACTTTTTATAATTGAAAAATATATGGAGCTTTTGGGTGTTTTCATTAAATTAAAAGTCAATAGATAGATTTTAGAATGGGTAAATTACATGAATGGTCCCTATGGTTTGGGATAGTCTATGTGGTTGGTCCCTATAAAGAATATTTAACTCGGACCATCCATATAATTTTATTTTGTTTTGAATTTGGTCCCTTATCAGTGTAAAATGACAAATATGCCCCTGCTGATTTTTTCTTTTACTTTTTATATTTATTAATTCATTTAAAAATAGTTAATTACTATTCCTCTTCTTCTTTCCCTGTACCCAAACACGAGATAAGGATGCAATTTTACTTCTGCAACTCTCATCCCCACCACCGCCACTGTTGGGGGTCAGAAATGGCATCGACCAAGTCCTCGCACAATGGCTTGGAGTGCCGCAACCGAATGTCTGGTCCTGGAGGGCTAGATGCGCTATATGGGTAAGGTTGTGCCATTTCTAACATCAATTGGTTTTAGATCAACCGGTAGCGCTGATGCTCAAAAAGTGGTATCAGAGCCGGTGGCCAGGGTTCGATTCTCTCATGGTGCAATTTCTAGGGGGGGGGGGGGGGGGATTGTGGATTGTTATTAAATTAAAGTGCCGGTAGGATAATTATTATATTATTTGTGATGTGTCGGTAGAATAATTATTAAGTGTCTATTGTATTATTGTGATGTAACATAAAGTGTTAGTCCCTCAATAGTCTAGGGGGCTATATTGTAAATATGTTTGTCATATTGCAATCATACGATTGCAATTCAATTATGTAACCGGCTCCTTTGAGCCTATAAATAGGGCCTTTGCCCATATGAAATAAACAAGTTAAGTTTGAGTGTTTAAGACTTGAGTTGATCTCAAAGTTCTTCCTCTGTTGAAATAGTCGTTCTATTTCTGAATAGCAGAGCCCTATCCAAACATATTCATATAATCATTCATATATTTTAGACAATCCATCGTCAATCCATCCCGACGCATCATTCAGGTATAATCCTATCTTAATCTTTTTATTAATTCTGTCATGTCGTTAAATTTGGTATCAGAGCTAAGTAACGTTCTTATTATTATTTTGAATATTCAATCTTTCGTTCATAAGAATATATGCATATGCAGCATCATAAACATGATAATGAATATTCATCGTTTTACATATCTGTTCATAAATACTCATATTCAAAAGTCATTGTTATTAAAAAATCAATTCACCAACAATTGAAACAATTGTCGTAAGAAGGTTTTAATATCATTATAAATATGTCTCAAGAAATAGAAAATTCACCAATCATTATTAATAACGAAGAAAATGAATCTGGATACATTTTTGATGCTTTAATTAACAAAAATAACATTAATAAAGATGCTATAAAAAAATCAAATTATACACTATCAGAAAAACATAATTTTAAAAATAACTCATTAAAAAATTTCTTTTCTAGAAAAAATATTATATATTATGGAAAAATTATAGGAGAAGAAGCAATACATATAGAATCAACTCAAGGAAATATTATTATACCCATAATAAATAAACAACAAATTAGAAATAGATTATCTAATATTAAAGAAGTAGATAGAATAAAAATTGGTTATATTCATATATCAACTATTCAAGTAATTTTAAAAAGTACTTTTAGCGATTTAGATACACCAATAGAATTAGAAATCAGAGATGATCGTATAATTAATAACCAATAAAGTATTATTGCAAAAGGAAAAGGTAATTTAATTGAAGGAAAAATAAAATTTGATATTAATATTCAACTAGGATTAAGTCTTAAAGATAAAAATTTAAGTAATAGTATTATTGTACGATATAAATTATTAAGACAAAATTTTATGTTAAAAGGTATCATCCATTTACTATTACATATCAAATAAATTATGCATTAACAAATTCTCATCATAGTATTACGTTTAAAACAGAAGATAGAATTTATATAGATAAATTATTTACTCATTTATTATCACTTGAATCACCAAATATGACTAATAATAGAATATTCAATGAAGCAAATTTTCAACTAATAATAACTACTCCGTTAATAAAAAGAAGTCCAAATATAGAACCTCAATTTTCAACTATAATAGGTAGATCTTCCATCTCGGAATGTCAACCTACAACATCTAATGAAAATAACGATGAAAAATTAGAAGATATTAAAGAAATGATTAGATCATTAAGCTTAAGAATATGACAGAATCATCTAGTAATTCCTTAAAATATTTTAAAACACTTGAAGGATCATATCAAAATACAAAACCATGTATACCAGATAAAGAAATGATTATAGAAATACCGCAAAATTTACCACAAGGAACAATTACAAAGTTTATTGTAATTTATAGAGGTAGAAAGTTTATTGTATTAAAAAAAATTCCTAGTTGAATATTAATATAGAAAATTAATATTAATTTATTGATTTATTAGTCAAAAATTAAATAATATTATAGAGGTAGAAAGTTTATTGTATTAAAAAAAATTCCTGAACTATTACAAAGTTTAACTCAACAGAAAATATTACTTGAAAAATATTTAAAAATAAAAACTATTAAAGAAGAACCACTTAATGAAAAATCATTACTTAAAGAAAAACCACTTACTATTAAACGACCTTTCACATGGTAAAATAAAAATTATGAGTAATAAAACCCAAATATATTGTATTTACGATAATAAATATAAAGTTGATCTACTTAAAAAATTATGGAAAGATTTAGAAAATTCCACAAAACATTTAAAAGAAAAAAAATCTGAAGTACACGAACTAATTTCTAAAAGCAAAAATTATACTGCATATCAATTAGTTAAAATTGGAAGACTAAAAATTGAAATTAATCATTTGAAAATAGTAATAAAAAATATTAACAATTCAATTAATTTTCTTTCAGACGCTTTAATAATTTGTTAAAATGAATTCAAAAGTACAAATTAATTCTTCAAAAGATAACACGCTTTGGACTAATATATTAAAAAACCATTGGAAAATAAATTCTAATATCTCTAATACCATTCAACATTTAGAAAATGCTTTATTATATGAAGAAAACTATTTGTTAAGATTACAACCAGAGAATGAAGAATATAATAAACAACTAAAAAAGATATTTCGATTAAAAGAAGGAATTAAGAAATATAAAAAATCACAAAATCGTAATTTAGAAACAATACACAATGTTTCAACCATACTAACAAACACAACCTGTTAATATAAAAACTTTGCAAGAAAAAACATTAATTAATAGAAATTTATAAACTAACTCTAATGAGTAAAAGAAAAACAAATATTAACCCAAACAGTACCTTTATTACAACAAAAATACAAGATAAAGAACTAGTTTCGTATATAGATACAGGAGCTACTTTATGTTTTGGAAGAAGAAAAATATTAAAAAATTGGGAAAAATTAGAAAAACCATTAAAAATTACAATTGCGGATAAATCAATTCACAAAATTTGGTTCGTAGGAAGAGATATAGATATAGTAATTGAAAAGACACCATTTAAAACTCCAACTATATATCAACATGATTCAGGAATAGATTTAGTAATAGGAAATAATTTCCTTAAATTATATCAACCATTTATACAAACAAATGATCATATAAGTCTCAATCATCCGACAAAAGGTATTATAAAAACTGCAATTATCAAACATTATGATCTTATTCAAATAATCAAACAAGAAGTTGGTTTTCAACTACGTATATTACTAACGTTCGCTAAAGAACTTGCTGAAAAACAACTTGAAGAAGTATGTAGTGAAAATCCGCTAGATCATTTAAAAAATAGAAATAATCAAAAAGATTAGGATAGGATTATACCTGAATGATGCGTCGAGATGGATTGACGATAGATTGTCTAAAATATATGAATGATTATATGAATATGTTTGGATAGGGCTCTGCTATTCAGAAATAGAACGACTATTTCAACAGAGGAAGAACTTTGAGATCAACTCAAGTCTTAAACACTCAAACTTAACTTGTTTATTTCATATGGGCAAAGGCCCTATTTATAGGCTCAAAGGAGCTGGTTACATAATTGAATTGCAATCGTATGATTGCAATATGACAAACATATTTACAATATAGCCCCCTAGACTATTGAGGGACTAACACTTTATGTTACATCATAATAATACAATAGACACTTAATAATTATTCTACCGACACATCACAAATAATATAATAATTATCCTACCGACACTTTAATTTAATAACAATCCCTTCCACATTGAAAGGACACGTGTTTTCAATAATGTCTTCAATAATAATGTATTTTTACGTCATTGCTTGCGTTATTCATATGGGTAAGGTTGTGCCCTTTCTAACATCAATTGGTTTTAGATCAACCGGTAGCGCTGATGCTCAAAAAGTGGTATCAGAGCCGGTGGCCAGGGTTCGATTCTCTCATGGAGCAATTTCTAAGGGGGGGGGGGGGGTTGTTGGGGGTTAGAAATGGCATCGACCAAGTCCTCGCACGATGGCCTGGAGTGCCGCAATTGAATGCATGGTCCTGTAGGGCTGAATGCGCTATATGGGTAAGGTTGCGCCCTTTCTAACACCAATTGGTTTAGATCAACCGGTGGCACTGATGCTCAAAAGCCACTCACTCCTTCTTCCTCTCCCATCCTCTATTTTCACCTGAAAGTTGAATCATCCGCCCCTTCCTTGCCATATACCTACAGAAGAAAAACATAGTTAACTTCAGAAGAAACAACTTTTGAAACCACCGAGTTAAAAAAAATGATTTGGAAGCCATTGACCATAGGCACTTCGATTCTCTCTACTCTGCTGCTCTCCTCTCTTTAGAAATATATGTTAGGCGATCGGAGACACCACTAGAGAAGAACATATGCTAGATTCTCTCTATTCCACTGCTCTCCCAAAACTCTTTCATTTTCTCCGACGACTTCAAAGACCTTAAACCCAGAAAACGAATTTCAGAAATCCATGTATGGTTCCTGGTTTGAGTTTCTCCTTCGTCGGTGAAATTAAACTAGAAGTCGAACTCCTTTAATCTCTTAGATGTAATAAATCCAACAAAAGCCACAACGCCCAAATTCGATTTTCAACAATCTAGATCGGGGTTGGTGCTGCCAAAAACTTAGGCTAGATGGAGAGATGGAGTGGCGATTCTCCCTATATCTTTGATTTTGAGTTTGTAGGTTCCGTTAAATGCTCTGATTTTCGTTGTTTGTATCTAGGCTTGACATACAGCCGAACTACTGGGAATGGGAGGAATACGGTGGTGGAAAGAACAAAAGGTGGAAGTGGTGTCGGAGATCTATTAGGCGACGATAATGTAAGAGTTTCAGAGGAAAGGAAGGATAGTGGCTGGAGAAGGAGGATGTGGACGATGGAGTTCCTATGACTCTGTGAGAATGAGGAATAAATAAAAGGATGAATGAGACTCAAGTTTATTAAAAAAATTCTTATAATAAATAAGTTAGTAATAAATAAACAATTAAAATAATTCATAAGGGCATATTGGTCATTTCATGTTGACCAGGGACCAAAATCAAAACAAACACAAACATTAGGGACGCTCCGAGTTAAAAATTCTTTGTAGGGACTAACCATGAAGACTATCCCAAACCATAGGGATCATTCGTATAATTTACCCTTTTAGAATCAATAAGTAAAATCTAGAATTTTATAAGGATAAAATATAATTTTATATAAATACATCTTACCCTTTCCTAATTTATGTATTAAAATATTTTTTAAACCAAATATAAAACTATATTTCTGTTTTAGGACCTAAAAATTAAGATATTACTCATAACATGTTTTACCCGTTAAAATATAATTATGTAACATTATTATACAATTGATAAAAAATATAATATTATTATATAAATTGGCAAAAAAAAATCTAAACATTAATCATATAAATAAGAGTTTGACAATTAACCATATGAGTGCAATGTTATATATTTATTATATCTAATATGGAGAAATCAAATGCTTTCTCTCTTCTCCTATCATAAGCTATTGCTCGATATTGACTACACCTCCACAACACATCCATAGACCATGGAACTCAACAACAAACCTGTTCCGAATCCAACGTTTTCCACCTGGACTAATCTTGATCATCAGGTTGTTATCCTTCTCAGTTTTTCCCTCGCTAAAGAAGTTGTTGTTGAGGTTCTTGGCCTCCCCAATGCCTGCTCTATCTGGACCGTTGTGGAAGTTGCATTTACAATTCCTCCGTTGAACGCTTTCATTCCCTCCATGATTCTCTTCGCCAGATGCAGAAAGGTAGTACTTTAGTTTCAGATTATGGTCGAAAATTCAAAAGTGCTTATGATCAGTTGGCTGCTATCGGCAAGCCTATTGATGAGATGGATAAAATTCATTAGTTTCTTTGTGGTTTGGATCCATCGTTTGAGACTTTTTCCAATTTCATACGTACCTCAAGGCATTCTCTACTTTTTTGAGATCTGTTGTCTCATGTAGAAAATCATGAAATGTTTCTACAACCTATCCATGGTTCAGTTGCCCCTCCTATTTCTTTTATCTCTCAAAAATCTCGTTTCACCAATATCAGTGGTCGGTCTTCAAACTATTCTCAAGGTGGAGGTACTCATGGTAGTGGAAGGGGACGTGGAGGCAGACATCCTCCTCATTGTCAATTATGTCGCACAAATGGTCATTATGCCTCCTCTTTGATATGTATTTGGACCGCTCCAAAAGACGACTCAGATTTCCAATACCACAATTGATAAGACAACTGGAGCTTGGAATCGAATTTGTAGCGGAATAACACAAAGAACAAGAAAAAAAAAAGACAAGAACAAAGGATAATTGACAAGAACAATAAAAGGATACTATGAAGATCAAACTAGACTTATAGCTTGAAACTTCGGTGAAAACAAATCAAGACCTATTGATTTGAGTTCGGTGAAAAAAAGTTAATACCTATTAACTTGAGTTCAAGACCAGAATTAGGAAATGCATCCCAAAAAGACCAATTTTGAATTGCACGCAACGACTCTATATGAACAACAGTTCAACTTTTCATATATTCCACATAACACTTCACAACTTACAAATGACAATGGTTATATATAGCCTTATAATCTAATATTAGAACTAATTAAAGGTCACTCTAATAACTAAGCCGATTAATGGCTTTATTAAGTGTTAATAAAAAGAAGAAATAAATGATGTAAAGTAAAGTCTTGGGAAGTGGAAAAGGCGGCTACAACTTCCAAGGTGTCTAGGATAATGCCACATGTAAAGTAGCACCGAGTCCTAAAGCCATTCGCCACCAACAAACACCCTTCGCATTCCAGTAGCCTCACATTCAAGTTCCTCAGGACAGCCACTCATTCGCATCCAAGCAACCCATCGTATCCAAATGTCCCATTGGTACTGAGTAGTCCATCGGAGCCAATATGGAAATCAGAATGAACAACAAGTAACCAATGGAACCAAAACCATCAGAACCAATCCATGTATGCATCGGGACTGAATGCGTGAAAGTCCTATTCGCAATCACATCTAGCTTGCTCTGAGATTCGCAACAAAGCATACTCTGAGGTTTGCAACATATCACAATCGTAATTGCTACCGGGTTGGAACTTTAAGTCGCATTCGCAACCAAGTCGTTTGTATCCTCGTTCGCATCCAATGATCCTCCGAGGTTTCCAGTCATTCACAAAAGACCATGACGCCTTGCGAACGTTCGCTCCTGTTCGCATCCATTTGCAATCAATGCCCGGTCCGAACTTCATCCATTCACATCCGTAATGGAAATAAAATCCCTGTTTCACGTGGGTAATTATATGGTTTCAAAAAATTTGTTATTACATGATGTTTTGGTTACTCCTCATCAACCAAAAACCTGCTATCTATTGATAAACTCACCATGGATCATCTGGTTGATGTTTTTTTCTCTCAACCATTCTTTACTATTCAGTACAGGAAAATCAAGCAGATTATAGCCCAAGGGCATTGTGAAGATGGATTATACGTGCTTCGAGATGGTCCCACGGCATCAGTGGCATTTTCTTGTGTTTCCAACAAGGTTTCCTTTGAATTATGGCACAATCGATTAGTACATGTTTCCTTTGATGTTATTTCTAGCTTACATAAAGTGGGTATTTTACATGTTACTTCACTATTACCAAAACCGACTATTTGTGAACCTTGTCAACTTTCTAAAGGTTAAAAACTATCGTTTAAGTTAAATTCTAAAGGTTCCTTGCATCCTTTAGATTTAACACATTGTGATTTGTGGGGACCAACGCCTGTTTCATCAAATGAGTATATTTATTATGTCATATTTGTGGATGATCACTCATGTTTTACATGGTTCTACCCTCTAAAGGCAAAATTCGGGTTTTATGCTATCTTAACCACTCTTATCAAGCTTGTGCAAACTCAATTCTCCAAGAAAATCAAAGTTTTCCAAAGTGATGGCGGTATTGAGTTTGTCAATAACATAAGGCATGTAATTTTTGAAGAAAATGGTACTTTTCTTCAACTCTCATGTCCATATACATCTTAACAAAATGGACGAGCGGAACGAAAACATAGACATATTGTTGAAACAGGGTTTGTTATGCTTTTCCATGCTCATGTACCTGCCTCTTAGTGGGTTGATGCTTTCAGTTCAGCCATGTTTATTATAAATCGTATGCCTACTAAAGTTCTTGACAACCATCTCCTCGGGCCACAGTGAAATTTGGGCCAGCTACGTCATCTACAAATAACCCATCAATGTGCAAACTTTGTGACCCTCGAATGGAATTTATTGTATCATCACAACCCACTACAGTTCACATTGGTGATCATCATATCAACGATCCTCTCATAAATGATAGTTCAGCCGCTAGTCAAGCTTCTAATCCTCCTATCCCTCGTCAACCAACGCATCCAATGCACACTCTCTCCAAGTCCGGAATCTTCAAGAAACATCGTATAGTTGATTTTGCATATCTTGGAAATCATGCCCTACATGTTGCTCTTTTATCTGACACTCAACCTAAAGGTTACAAGTCCGCTGCTAAACATCCCCAATGGATGATTGTCATGTATGAAGAAATGGAAGCTTTACGTGCTAATAATATGTGGGTCTTAGTTATGCGCCCTTTCAATTCCAATATTGTCGGTTCTAAATGGTTTTATCGTAGAAAGTACAAATCGGAAGGCTCTATTGAAAGTTTTAAAGCTCACCTTGTTGCTCATTATTTTACTCAAATTCTCGAACTTGACTACTCTCACACTTTCAGCCTCGTTGTTAAAGCATCAAATGGCCGTATTGTTCTCTCTCTTGCGGTGTTACCCAAATGGCGTTTACATCAAATAGATGTTAAAAACGCTTTTCCTCATGAAATGAATGGATGGTATTTCGGGTTCTATGTTGAAAAAAGTAAGGTTGAAGTAATTGTTATCACAACTATATGGGTTATTTGGTCGTATAAAAATAGTGCTCGTTTTCCTTTTCCTCTCAACCCTAATCATAACCACCGATTTTTTTTTTCTTTCCTCCTAGTACCTGTTTAATGGGGTCGTCTTCTTCAAATGATGGTTTTTTTCCCATGAATACCTTGCTACACATGATTCCCATTAAACTGGGATCTAAAAATTACTTGTTGTGGAAAAATTAAATGCTTCCACTTTTCTCTTACCAAAAAATTACACATCATATTGACGCTACCCCCACTCCTTCAGTCATGATTTTGGCTGAAGATAAGTTGATCCCAAACCCGAAGATTGAAGCCTGGAAATATCATGATTAAAAAGCAGTAATACTCCTCAAATTCTCCCTTATCGAAGAGGTTGTTGCCGAAGTCGTGGGCCTCTCTAGTGCTCAAGAAATTTGGACCACTTTAAAGTATGCATATAGTAACTCATCTGTTGAACGAATTAACTCACTACATGATTCTTTGCATAATCTCTACAAAGGTACATCCACTGTTTCTGAATACGGTCGATGTTTTAAGGCAATTTGTGATAAACTAGCAACTATTCGCCAACCCGTTGATGCGATGGACAAATTGCAGTGGTTCCTATGTGGTTTAGGACCCTCGTTTGAGACCTTTTCCACTATTTTCCATACCAACAAACCATCACCTGTTTTTCAAGACCTACTATCTCAAGCTAAAAGCCATGAGATGTTCCTTCGGTCTCTGCATGGTTCTTCTACTCCACCTATCACTTTCTTTTCTCGGCAACAAACACGACCAGGTTCTATAAGGGGATGGCAACAATATTTTTCACTTGGAGGACAATGTGGGGGCAACTCGTTTGGAAGCAGAGGCCGTGGGGGTAGGCGCCCACCCCACTATCAATTGTGTAGAACAAATGGTCACCACGCCTCATCCTGTCCATCCATTCACACCTATGCCTCAAATGTTGTCACAACTGACACAAATCTTGCCCAAGCTTTCACCTCTCAATGTCATGTCAATCAAGGACATCCATAACGATATGTAGATTCCGGTGCTACAACTCATATGACGCCCTCTCCTGACAATCTCTCACATACGGCTCCTTATTCGGGTAATATGTGTGTTATTTTTGGCAATGGTAATAATTTACCTGTTTCACATATTGGTCAATAGCTAGTCTCAAATAAACTTACACTTCGTGATGTTCTAGTTATTCCAAAGCTCACCAAAAATCTCCTATCAATTAGCAAACTTACTATGGATCACCCAGTTGATGTTTTATTTTCTCAACCATTATTCAATATTCAGGACAGGAAAAGCAAAAAAGTGATAGCTCAAGGCCTATGTGAAGATGGATTATATGTTCTTCGAGACACTCCAATGGCCTTGATGGCAACTTCTGGTGTCTCCAAACAAGCTTCTTTTGAATTATGGCATAATCGCTTAGGACATGTTTCTTTTGATGTTATTAACTCTTTACACAAACTTGGTGTTTTACGTGTTACTTCTGTTTTGCGTAAACCGGTTATTTGCAAACCTTGCCAATTATCTAAAGGCCAACGATTATCTTTTAGATTAAATCATAAACATGCCTTACACCCTTTTGATCTTGTTCATTGTGATTTGTGGCGACCCGCACCGGTTGAAGATAATGGTTACTTATATTATGTTGTGTTTGTGGATGACCATTCCCGTTTTTCATGGTTTTACCACTTAAAAACAAAAAATGTTTCTATCCAGTTTTAAAAGCTTTTCTCTCACTTGTGCAAACTCAATTTTCCAAAAAGTCAAGGTTTTCCAAAGTGATGGACGCACGAAATGCGTTAATCACAATGTGAGCCAATTTTTTGAAGACAATGATACATTTCATCGTCTTTCATACCCATATATACCTTAACAAAATGGGCGTGTAGAACACAAACACAGACACATTGTTGAAACTGGGTTAGCCATGTTATTTCATGCTCATGTGTCGGCATCTTACTGGGTTGATGCTTTTAGTTCTGCCACATACATTATAAATCGGTTACCTACAAAAGTTCTAAATGATCATTCTCCTTTTGAGCTTCTATACTCAAGGTTACCGACTTATACGAATTTAAGAGCATTTGGATGTTTGGTATATCCATACCTTCGTGATTACAGTGCATACAAATTAGATCCACGAAGTATACCATATATCTTTATTGGGTACAATCCATAATATAATGGGTACACGTGTTTTGATCCAGAAACCTCTCGCATTTATATAACCCGCCATGCATGATTCGATGAACTTACATTACCTTTTTCAACTACTAAAACTCCTATAGATCTTGCAACTATTGAATTATGCTCCTTTTTAGACGATGGATCAATCAATCAACCATCTCCACTTAATGATCATCAATCTAGTGTTGCCCCAAAGTCCGCTGACACTTCACAACTTAATGATAAGCGGCCCACTACCACTACCGAACCATGTGGGCCTTGTTTCTCATCTGATGTACCGGCGGCCTCCATTCCTTATGACCTTCCATCATCAGACTCAGATCACTCGTCCCCTCCCTCCTTTGATGATGATAATGACGATGTGCACTCTCCGGTCCATGAGCCCAATATTCCAAATAATCCACCTACTGAGCCCGCTTCATCTCATCCCATGCAAATACGCCTCAAATCAGGTATCATTAAAACCAAACATTTTCCTGATTTTTCTTCACTTGCTTCACATGCATTACATGCCACATTAGTCTCCACTAATCCACCCCGAGGATTTAAATTTGTCATGAAGCATCCGCATTGGTTAACAACAATGCATGATGAGATTGAAGCTTTACACCAAAATCGCACATGGACACTTGTTCCTAGACCTCATGATTCCAATGTTGTCAGATCCAAGTGGGTTTATTGTACCAAATTTAAATCGAATGGCTCAGTTGAATGCCACAAAGCACGCTTAGTTGCTCAAGGTTTCACTCAAATCATAGGTCTTGACTACTCGCATACGTTCAAACCAATAGTGAAAGCCTTAACTGTTCGCATTGTTCTTTCCTTTGCAGTCCTTCATCAATGGCTTCTTCACCAACTGGATGTTAAAAATGTGTTTCTACATGGAGAATTAAACAAAATCGTATACATGGAACGACCCCCTGGATTTATTGATTCTCAATTTCCAAATCATGTGTGCAAATTATCTAAAGCCTTATATGGACTCAAGCAAGCTCCAAGAACTTGGTTTCAATGCTTGAGCTCCTTTTAACTTGCATATGGATTCTTATGCAATCGAGTAGACACGTCTCTTTTTGTGTTTGATCAAGATTCCAACATCATTTACTTACTTATCTATGTTGATGACTTGATTCTATTAGGAAACAATGAATCCATGCTTACTTCTTTCACTACACGTCTTCATCAGGAGTTTTCCATTAAAGACATGGGCACGTTAATCTATTTTCTTCGTCTGGAAGTAAGCTGCACTGATTATGGTTTGTTTCTTAGTCAAGCCAGATATGCCAAGGATGTCCTCATTAGAGCTGACTTGCTGGATTCTAAGCCCGTCCACACTCCTTTAGCTACTACTTATACTTTCATATCTCACGACTCTCTTTTTTCCGACCCCGCTCTATATCGGTCCTTAATAGGTGTGCTCTAATATCTAACCATTAATAGACATGACTTGTCATGCGTCGTCAATCAAGCTAGTCAATTCCTCCATGCGCCTACCAATGATAATTTTCAGTGCTTCAAGTGGATTTTGTGTTATGTTAAAGGTACCCAAGCCTTTGGTCTAACTTTTAGACGACCCCAATCCAATTCCATTCTTGGCTATTCTGATGCGGATTGAGCTAGATGCATTGAAACTCAACGTTCTACATATGGGTATTCAATTTGCTTAGGTGTTAATCCCGTCTCTTGGAGTGTAAAGAAACAACCAACCGTATCCCGCTTGAGTTGCGAATCTGAATATAGAGCCATGGCTAACACGACTTTTGGATCACTCATTTGCTTCAAAAGCTTAATGCACTACCACCTGATCAACCTACTCTTCTTTGTGACAATAAAACTGCAATATTTATGACTCAAAATCCGGTCTCTCACAAACGCGCAAAGCACATTGATCTTGATTATCATTTCGTTCGAGAACTAGTAGCCTCTGGCAAGCTTCACACCAAGTTTGTTCAACCACCCATTCTATTTTCCAAGAGTCTTCCGCATCCACAATTTTATTTTTTTCGATCCATGTTTCGTCTTGGTCCACCACCCATTCGCTTGAGGGGGGATATTAGATAATGTTTATATTTAGTTTATATATATTGTTGTATTTATTATTGTAAACTATATCTCCTCCATTTAAAAAGATTAGTTGTAATCTTTGATTATATATACGATACCTCACGCTCAATTAGAGGTGTTGTTTTTATTCTTAATTTTTATATATTTCTCCACAACTTTCAATCGATTTTGTTATATGATTTGCTTTCAATCATTTTTTTCAATTGTTTTTTCCTTTCTGATATACATATCGTTTGCATTGTGTGTAACTTGATGACAAGTGAAGAATGTAGATGACTAATTTTAGTTAAGTTAAAATATTGTCATGTCTTGAAACATTAAAGGAAAATGCCACTAACTAGTAACCAAATTATATATATATATATATATATATATATATATATATATATATATATATATATATATATAGTGGTGGAATCTTGTTAGAGTGATATTAATGCTAATATTCATGTCTAATGTAAAGATTATAACAATCATCAATGATGACTTGACCTATAATGATGTTGTCAACATATTTTTGGAAAAATCATAGTAGTTTTCAACAAAGAATAGTAAAAGATTATGGATTTATATTGAATTGGTTATATGTAAATAAATAGTGTAATGTTTCAATATTTTATTTTTGAAAGATGCATCATAGTTCTTAGATTCAACAAGCTTATTATTGGACAATTATTGGACAATTTGTATTTTTATCATTATTTTATCCAAGAAAAGAGACAATATAAGGGTAATATGATCATTTTTCATTATTCACCACAGTCAATAAGAGAAATAATCAAACATCATGGTTTCAGTCAGATGTGAACTGAGTCATGTGAACTGAGTTAGGACTGAGTTAGAAGTCGACACTAAACTCAGTCAACAACTATCAAACGACCCCTAAGTTAGGACTTGAAGACAGTATGTATAAAACTAAAGGGGTGAGGGCTAGAGAGAGAAGGAGTGAGTATGCATAAGTTTAAGTAATTGTATGTTGAGTTGCCTTGCCTTTTTTGATCTTCTCATGGGGTTTTTTTACGAGAACCCTATGACATATAGTGATAATAGTTTGTACTTTAGAAGGTTCTCTATATATGTTGGCCTACAAGGTTTGATATGAGCTAATTATTTGTAAAAGGTGGATTTTGTTATTAGACTGGACTTGGGCGATCTTGAGGATCACATGCAGTGGCGACTGGCGATGCTACATACATCAAAGTGGCGATGCTACATACATCAAAGGTGGGTCACTCCACCCATCTATTATTTTATTTTTATAAAGGATTATATAAAAATATAAATAGTGAACTACATTAAATATTTTAAGTGAACCACCTTAATGTTTTTGGCAAAAACAAATATGCATAAATCTAGCTTCTCAAATCCCATCTATGATTTTTTTTATTGGTTTCATTTAAATAGTGAATCACGTGGTTTTACGCTCTAGACTCGCCACTGATCACATGGCACATGTTTGTTATTGTTGGCCGACCTTCGACCTTTTTGACATTCAGCAATCCAGTTCATGACGACCGACTATCTGGATTTAGATATGGTCCCCCATTAGTGATTTAATGTGCATGGATTCATTGTTTATACACTTGTGAAATTTGATATTGGTTTAGGTGTGTAAATAAACACGGAAATATATTTTTGAGAAAAAAAATGATAACGAAATGTTGGAAGCCTAACATTGACACATGGTTTTTTTGAGCTTGAAGATGACCTGTATCGCTTAGATATAACAGATTAATAAAATATGCCTTTGAGGATCTATATATGCTTGTGAACGTACACTCAATGATTCAAACATGTATACCTGTATCGCTTTTGTTTTTTTACTACACTACACTTGCTGTTTATACTTTTAATAGATTAATAAAATATATAAATTAAGAAAAAAAAACAATATGTAGGGGACGTCGAAACACATTATTACTATTTATATAATAAGGTGTGTATATATGATAAAAAAAATATTATGTTCCCCGACTGCCCTGCCATCTGTCTGTATATCTTTCTTTATATAACAATTGTCACGTTAAGCTTGCGTAGCAAAAGGCAAAGAACAACCGGCCCCATCTCCAAATATACCAAGAGAATCATATGTCCACCCATGGCTTTTACCTAAACCCCTACATCTGTTTCTTTTTTATTTTATTTCCTGTTCCCGAAATTTAAATAAGAAAAAACAAGGAGAAATCAAAAGGCTAAAAAATGATGTGAAGAAACATTAAAAAAATGTTTAAAAAGGATTTACAATAAGTGAGAAAAAAGTTGTAAATTCTTATAAAATTAGTTTTTTTAAAAAAATTAAAGATTAATTTGGAAAAAAAAAGGTGAATTTGTAAACAGAAAAGTAAAATTGGAAAGCCCAAACCAAAACAATAACATAATTAAAACTTTAGCCAAAAATACAAAATTATGAATGACCTGTTATATCTAAGATAGCAGACATTATCTTTGTATATAATAAACTAAATTATGACCCGCGTTAAACGTGGGAGCGTATAAAAAAACATAGAATTATAAACATATATTACATCATAGAAAACATGACAATTAAAAGTACATTATCATAGCTATTTTAAATTCATTAACATACATTACAATAGCTATTTTAACCTCATAACAATTAAAAGAATAAATAAAAAAACTAATAAATCATAAAGTAATATAAAATATTTAAATAGTTCATTACAAAAAACAACTATGTTCGAATGCAAATTAAAATATATATAATCACTAATATCTACTTGGCATAGTCACTCTATCAAAATCAGAACGGATTGAAAAAACTTGTTGAGAAGGATGTGCCAGAACCACATACTCAATCGTATTTTCGTTAAAGAAATATAAGGTATTGTTTCTATAATCTCACCATTCATGTGGACCTTCATTGTAGTTACTAACATCTACTTTAACCTACCGATTGTGAATGAAAACCCAAATAGCCCACAAACGATCTCCACTTACAGAGAAATATGCCAATTTTCCGTGAAACTTGATCAGTCTCGATGCATACGGTTTGAAGTCATTAATAATAGAAGGTGCAAATATGAGTATATGTTCTTCTGAATAAATATCAAATCGCAATATGGTATCATTAGATAATAAGAAGTAAACGACACTGCCACTTGTAACTGCCTCATCAGAAACAGGAAAAACAGATGATGGTAACTGGATATTTTGAAACTCCCTCCATTGCCATGTAGTAGATGAAAACAATTCTATCTTGTAGTAATCGTAGTCCACTTTTTCCTTAAGCATATCACTACAAATAAAATAACATATAAGTAAATAATAAAGTAAATTAATAACATAAAATATACTACATATAAACTATTACGATGGCTTTGTGTATGACAATCGAATGACCTTGAAATGTAACGGGTTCGAACTGATAACTACCAAAGCAAACTTTACCACAGTGTATTCAGAGGTCGGAAACGGTATCCATTTGAAATCTGTAGTCGTTGGTTTGATAACAAATAAAATCTTTGAAACGTATTCATTTGGATCATAGGATTCAACAAGAAGGAGTCCGCACAAGGATGATGCTAAAATAGTACAAGTATGTGGTAGCCAATCAATGTCAAGATTGTTGTTAGCAGAAGACGGAACAAACTGACGCTTTATATTTCTCCATGTTTTTTTTTTGTTGAACGATAATTCCACAAACGACATTATTTCTACGGTTGTAGTTATGAAGAACATGGTTGTTGTATGTTAGATTTCCATAATATTTATTTGTACAACGTATAGTAGCAAATGTTTGTAATGATGTTCGTGAAATAATTTCAATAATTAGTTCAGAAGTCAATAACGATAACTGCAAAAGAAAGAAATAATAAGATAATAATATTAGAAAAACTTAAAATTTAATCTTTTACGACATACGAATTGAAATGATAATAAGTATAATGTTTGTAGTATTGACGGTAAAGAATTTTACCCGATCCATTTTCAATATTTTTTTCAATTCTTCAATGATCTTATTGTTAGACGTGATCCTTGAGATAGCATAACCTTCTGTTTTGTTCTTCAAATTGTCATGTGAAATTTGAATTTTGAACGCCATCTTTTTCTCCAATAGTATATTCAGAGCAGATGGATAAATTTCGTTATTACCATCCTAAAAAAAGAACGTTTATAAAAATAGATATACGAAATAATAAATTTGTTTTATGTAAATGAAGTTAATATGTATAACCTTATAAAACTGATAACCAACTCTTGTGCGTTTTTTTTATAAGCTTCTTTGCGTCAGAATCATATAAAGTAAGTGACACCGAACCGGTAATATCTTCAACTATAATGGTGATTTTCAAACTGAAAGCATTGATGTAAACAGATTTAGAAATATAAATTTATATAATTTAATAGAACAATATAATAATATTTATAAAATAAGTTTCAAAACCTAGGAACAACAGAAATGACTTTGTTCATGCAGCTTGAAGTGTTAGAATAAAAAACTTCTTTATCTTGAAACTGATCATCATGGATTAAAATTTGTTTTACGACTTTCTGTTGACATCTAGTACAAGTAAAACAATACCATTCCCCTTCAGCACATACTTGCTTAATCGTACCGACAACAATTAAAGTTTTTTCCTAAAAAATGTTAATGGACGTTTATATTTTAGTATAAAATAATAATAATCAAGGATTAAGATATAAATAATACCAAACCAATTTCACATAATTTAGATATTGTAAATGAAAGTGATGTATATAAACCTGATGTACTTGTTGGAGATCAGCAATCCTATGGAAATCAAAATTATGAAGGAAATCTTCATTTTCAGAGTAGATGATCAATGACGAAGGGTTGCTACAATTAGCAATTGTGGTTTGAGCCATTTATCTGTTTGTGGACAAAATAATGATTGTTTGAAGTTAAATGTTTATTAAGTATAATGCTTAAACGAGACTTTTATAATATATATATATATATATATATATATATATATATATATATATATATATATATATATATATATATATATATATATCAAACTTTATGCAAGTATGGGTTTATGATTAAAGGTACAAAGCAAAAAAATACAAATTTGTTGTTATAAAATGTGTAGTAAAAATAAATGTACAATGCATGGGCAATTTGGGAATGTTGGTATATATATTTTTATTTTGTCGTATTTTTACTATTATAAAAGAACAAAACATTTATGAATGTTTTATACTAAATTTACATAATAAAAAAAGAAAAAAAAGGAAAAAATATATATTATGAATTATGGCATACTGGTATGAAATAACAATGTCTTTTTACCTTTAAACCATTAATAACAACATAGCTAAATATGCAATTTTTGGGATATCACGGTTATCAGATTTATGAATGCAAATTTGAAATTTGGAAAAAATAGATTCAAACTTAACTTTTTAAAATAGCATTGGTACCAACTAACATGTCTCATTTTTTTATGTGTCCAAGTAAAAACCATGTGGATTATTAGCTAATAATTTGACATTTTATAATGTTAGATTTCTTTGCAATTTTTATAAAAAAAATCCTCCCTAATTTTGTAAGTTTTTATATTTGGTTATGATCTCTATTTTGACATTTATTTAAGGAGAAAAGTTCTCTATTTTAGGTTTTTATATTTGGTTATGATCTTTATTGAATTGGAGAAATAGAAACATACACGAATTGGATTGGTTACAGACAATGGCAAGTTTCTATATTCAACATCGATTTAGCTTCCCTCATCAACATCTCTTGTTTATATATATTTTTTCATACCAAAATGCAGCTGTTAGAATGAAGGGTATATCAATAACTCACGTGAACTGAAACAAACAAACAATGATCATAGATAAATGGTTATAAGATAGCTCTAAGTGTAAATATAAAGTCCAATAGATTAGACTTCCATGTTAGGCCAACAGCATACTCCAAGGGGTATTTTGGTCACATTGTGCATGGTATTCTTTTCATTGAGCTTATCCGCTTCATGTCGCTATTCCGGATGCTCATACAGGGGCATTTTCATCAGAATTTTAATAGAATTCTTTTATATTCTATTGCATTTTCTGGTTATATTCTTGGTCTTTGGAAATTAAAGATCACTGCTTATTCCCTTTGGTTTGCTTCTCTACTATGTCGGATTTACTATTTTAAGAAACAGTGGCTGTTTGGTCTTTTTATTAGCAGGAGGAATTTTAGATTATGGTCTGGGTTTTGGATGTGGAACTTTAAGTTGTTGTAAATGGTTTCATTTTACACATTCAACTAATCAACAGTTCATGTAACTAAAATCAAATTGTTATGTAAAATATTAATCAGTTTATTTTTTTTTACTAATATCTAATACACTTGCAGTTATCTAGAATTCTTGAAAGATCTTGAAGGAAAAATTGAAGAGATTCAATGCCCCTTGAAGAGATTCACCAAACCCTCCTCTCAAAAAAAGGCTGCATTCTAAATCTCACTTCTGATGGAAAAAACCTTAAAATCTCTGAAAAACACATAAGAAAATTTCTCAGTTTTCTTCCAAGTAATTCCTCAGTTACATCATCAACTTCAAATGCACAACTTCCATTAAACAATGAAGCAATTATAATCCCTACTCAGATTAGTTTATCGTTTATGTCTCTTAAGCCATATTAATTTCATAATTATTATCATTAATATATTAGTTTTTGCCACTTTTTGTTGTTAACTTGTGATTAATTACAGGTGAATTCTGTTGGAAAAGCAGCTAATATTTATGAAAATGGTTATCAACTTAATGGGAGTGGCCATGTGATATCTAAATACATAAGTAATACATGCCCCTTGTGATTGATACTGATAATAATAGGACAACAACCCTTAAAAACCTAAGTTGTGCACCAAAGCAAGATATATAAGAGGATCAATAAGTAACTAAATAAAAAAATTGATTAGCAGTGGATCTTATCTAACCTTGCTGGTGGCCAGAAAAAGCTGAAGCAACAGATATGGATCCGTTTTTAGTTTCAACAACTGTTTGATAGCAAAGAGAAGAAAAAACGTGAGTATGAGAATCCATGGAATGGAGTATAGGAATACGATAAGATCATGGGAAAAAAAGATATGTATGGATGAAAGAATTGAGATAGATCTCAGAAACATATGAATAAATTCTAAAACGCCCAACTATCATGATCTGGTGTTTAAGATCAATCACACGCATTAAACTTCCTACATAAGGAGATCAAATTGATGAAGAAGAAAATTTAATTGAATACGGACGTTCTATTCACCTTCAAAAGCGAACAAAAATTCACAATTACTCAAACGAATATGCAAAAAACACTTTTCAAGATGACAATCGCCGGTCTATTTTAAGTCGACGGTTGAAAACGAAAGATGGAAGTGAAAGCCCTAAAATCAGAAAGAGAAAGCCATGAAATCTACTTGTTGATTGAATATTGTGGGGTATTCTGTCATTTTCTTGTAGGCGGTGGAGAGGAAAGCAACAATGAGATTAGAAGAGGTGTACAAAGGCGGTGGAGATCATAAGATGTATCATCTTGGCCGATTGAAGTAGAAGCTAATGGTTTACATGTTTCTTAACGTTAGATAGGAAGAAGAGACAGATAGAGAGAAAATGACGAACGGAAGGCAACATTACGCAACGGGTTTTTAGGTCAACGGGTTTTTTTAGGTGTAAGGATGATGTCAGCAAATGATCTAAGGGTGTAGAATATAGGATTGAAATGCAATGAATGACTCTGATTTCTTAAGTGGAGAATTTAAGGTTCTCTTTTAATAATATTTAGATATTTGGTTTGTGTATCATCATTTTTTAAAGCAATAATTTTCAACCTTTAATCATAGTTAAAACCATTAAAAAAACATTTATAACGATCTCTCATCTCTCTTAATACTTACATTCCATACTAATAACCTTAACTTATATCATGTTTCAAGTATTACTTATCGATACTTATATTAAGATTTTACTTTTATTATCATTACAACAATCATTCGTGCACCGGTTTACCCCTCTTATCCTTATTTCTTTAAAAGGTTAATATTTATTGTTAAGGAACATTTCTTTACCTTTTTATAACTATCATGATTTCATACCAATTACACCCCAAAAATTTCATTTCTCATTTAAAAATTTGCAATATATATTTTGGTGTACATTGGCGAACTGATATACAAGAAGTATCCCAAATATCATATTGGTCACAAGTACAAGATCGAGTCGGGTGTCACAATAATATACCTACAAAATAAATCATCATAACAACATAAGCCTCATGGCTTAGTGAATAACAACTACTAAAACATAATCAAATAAATCATATAAATCACATAATGTTTCATTTTCTTAATTATGTAGTAATTAATCTATATCAATTAATGGCATTCTCATACCCAATTTCTCAGTTGTATGATCTTTACCCCTCTCTCTCTCTCTCTCTATATATATATATATATATATATATACACACACACACTAGGCGTAACCTCGCGCGTTGCGCAAGAAATGCATTTAAGTGGTTAAAATAATTATGGGAAAAAATAGAAATATGTTGAAATTTATGTTTTTAGTCATGTTTTGGACATTAACCGAATTATCAAATAACATAAAAATCCATCAACTTATATTTAGATACTATCTAATATAGTCTATACCTTATAAACTTTACTTTTATTTTTATAATATCCAATATATATTAAAAGTTTTTGTATAACATTAATATAATCTACTTTCTTATGTCCGATAATATTTTTTGGATAAAATAAGAAATAAGTTGTTTTGAATGAGCTATTAATAAATAATATTGAACTAATAAAATTTGTATTACACTATTTATATTACACCAAAACATCCAAGATTTCATATATGAACTTTCAAATATTAAACAATGAAATTAAGAATGAAGTCATACAAAATATATCATTATACATAAACGTCATCAAGAGTTCTAAAATAAGTCGATTAGTAAATATGATATTTAATTTTAATTACATATTTTGCAAGACGTACGTTTGACTTTATGTTGGTGCGCCGAGAATCTTCTTCCTTAATTTGTACCTAAAAAATTAAGGTGAATAAGAATATAAAATAGATATTACTAAGCATTAATATAAATAATTAAAAAGGGTATGTGGATCTCCTACCACCGGTTAAAGACAACATATCTCTCTAGTGGTATCGATTTTTATGTGAAATTGAAGTAGTCATTCTATGTACACCTTGTTTTCTGATTACATAAACAAATATGAGTAACCAAACATAAAAATGTTATATTTATGTAGGAAAATTATTTTAGTTAACTAACAAATTAAATAATAGTAGTATAAGTTTAAGAGTTAGGAGTTTCAAAGCATTAACATTTTTATTAATCAATCAATTAAGTAACACATGTTGAAGTTTTTACAATCATTATTAAAAAGCATTTGAAATATTAGATTTTTAATGAAATTTGGTTGAAGTTTTTTGACCTCTATTATAATATATATATATATATATATATATATATATATATATATATATATATATATAGAGAGAGAGAGAGAGAGAGATTGAAAGTATAACATATGTATGAGTTTTAATTAATTATCTTTTTGAAACGGTACAGTTACAAAACAAAAAAAAACATATTTAAAATATTTAATTAAATATTTTCGACATCACCCTATATAACATATGATCAATATATTAACGATTAAACCACAATATACAACAACTGTATTACAATAATCCAAAAACGAAGAAAATATAAAAACGAATTAGTATAACAAACTTAGAAATTAAAAGCTCTAATATAATAGCATATCTCCAAAAGTGGTCATAAGACCTCAACCCAACACAAAAACCTTTAAGTTTGTTTTCTTTCTGAAATTTGTATATGATTTGTATGCATGTCTTCTCAAAAGATTGGTCTTTTTATAGTAAATTTTTCACTAAATGCTAATTAAACATAATATAAGTTATAAAACTTTTGAGTGTTAAATCATAATTAAGAAAACTTTTGAGTTGCAGTAGTTAAAAAAGAGGGTTTAAAATGAATGTGGTTTGGGGAAGTTAAAAAATGGGGTTTCAAATGCATGAGATTCAAGAAAAAATGCTAGTTTTATAAGTATGTATGATGTATGATGTATGATATATATATATATATATATATATATATATATATATATATATATATCAATTAGTCTATCAACTAGACTTTATATCCTAGTCAATAATCTATAGATAATATATCTCATTAAGAATCTATTTATTAAAAATTAAATTCTAAATCTAATTAATCTCACAATCATATGGTCTCTCTCTCTCTCTCTCTCTCTCTCTCTCTTCCATGAACTAATTACAATAATTTCTCTATTAATCAAACATCCCTCTTCCAATTATAATCATCCTCTCAATAATGATTTATTTTTCATTACTCGTCAATCATTCAACAATAATCAATTGTTTAGATCTTTATATAATTTACATATCGTATATTACAAATATCATAATTATCACATATATCACAATTCTAATACAAGCAACTACTCATGAATGATCTATCTTTTGATTTGGTTTATCTCTCGGTTATAAATTATCTCATCGATCAAAATCAATATTTTAGTAAGATCTTTATCTCTCAGGATAATCAATTTCTCTAATATCAATTAAAATTACTATATAATAACTATATATATATATATATATATATATATATATATATATATATATATCACAACAATACATCAATGGAAGTTAGAGTAGTGTTACTCACCTGGTCAGTCGGCTCACTAGTTCTAGTTTTGGTTTCCATCCTTCGTGGCCTATCAGTTTGTCACATGGTAACATATAGCCATCACACGACAAGTTCCTCAGAACCTGTCTCAACTCACTACTAGGTATACCCTATGACCACTTATCACAATAACAATCAAATCTTATAATATAATCATAATATGTTTAACCCTTAAGTTGTTAGCTAAAATTTTCATAATGTGTAACTCTCAAATATCGGGATGTATAACCCCAACAGTCCCATCTAAACCCACAATCATAAGATTTACTCACAATCTTACCAACGGGTTTGTAATAGTATCTTATCACGAAAACCCGTAATACACTCGGGTCTAACAATTCTCGACAACTATCGCATATAATAATTATACAATAATGGGGTAAAAGATACCTTCATGATTTCATAAATCAACCTCGTATCTCATGTACATAAGTATAAATCCTCTGGTATAATATCCCATAAACGACTCCCGAGTGTTATCTCTGATCCCACGTGCCAAACTCTCTCAAATGACACAAAAACTCTCGTATTTATAGTCAGACGCTCCCCACGTCATGACCTCTTATGTGTTGTGTCGTGAGGATCTAACACACTCCGATCTTTACACGTATTGTACTCTTTTGCAATGTGTCTTGCTGATATAACCCATCTCACATCGTAAGCATGCATGTATCACGTCATGAAGGTCAATAGACTCTCGTTTTGACACATATGAATCTCGAACTGTAACACTCGTAAAATTCATGAAAATTTAAACTTTTAAAACCAACCCCAAAAAAACATAAATCGTTTACAACATAGTTTTCAAAACATGTTCCATATCAGAGTTTTCCCAAAATCATAAGTCCAAAACAGGAGGATGTGTAAGGTCATGCCTTCACCTTCCCGCGATCCTTTGAAGTACCTGAAACATAACCCAAAACCGTAAGCCAATGCTTAGTGAGATTTCCCCCAAAGTACCAACACACAACACATATAACGATAACAAACAGCATGCATACAGAGCCTTCAACATGATTGGTCCGCCTTACAGGCCTTGCCTATCTGGACCGCTCACAGGACCTTCAGCATGACTGGATTGCCGCACTGGGCCTTTAGCCTATCTGGACCGTCCTTCGGGGCTTCGGCCTGACTGGACCACCTCGCAGGGCCTACAGTCTATCCGGTCCACCCTGGGTGTCTTGGCCTTCATCACAAAGCAGGACCTCCTCAACCCAACACACCATCACATATCAACATGTAACATAATCAACCATAGCTAGCATATACCGTCAAACATACATATCTAACAGATCACTACAGCATAGCAACATCCTATCTACCATGATACTGACCTAACATATCACAATAGCATAGCAACATCCTATCTATCATGATACAGATCTAACAGATCACTACAACATAGCAACATCCTATCTACCAGGATATAGATCTAACAGATCACTAGAGCACACAATCATACGATAAACCAGGATAACAATCCAAAGGGCCGACCTTGGTGCCTTCGACCCAGAAGTACAGTGAGGAAAACTCACCTCAATCCGCTGATAAACACTTGAATCCCTACGCTATCAATATCAAATAACATCCAATTAATATTTGAATTCCGACCCATAACCAAGAGTCTAAGCTATATAGCCCAAAACCAGGGTAAAAGACCATTCTCCCCTTTGACTCGCTTGGCCCAAATCCAAGGCCCAACTCAGCTACTTCCAAGGCCCTGTTCCTAAATGATGCTCCAAAGACCAATATCCAAATAAACACTCAAGGCCCATACTGTTGGATTAATGTCTAAGTCCATAACTATAATTGGTAAGACTTGACCCGACCCGGCATGGTCCATTTGGGTTGCATGGCATCATGCATTTGGATAGACTATAATGAGAGAAATAACACTTAAGGTTGGTTAATATATTATAAGTTCTAATATATTAATAAGGTTATTTAATTAGTATTGATCAAGAATTAATTTGGAATTAATTAAGTGATCAAAAGGAGACTAATTAAATATATGGGTTGATTGTGTAAATCATTCATTCTTATATATGTGGGCTTGTGATCCAAGATTCCTTATGTTGGACTAAGTCCATGGGGTGACCCATGGATACTCCATGGAGGTTAAAATCCATGGAGCATAAGGAATGGGTAAAGTTATGAGTTACATGGTGTAACCCTAATAGCCACCATATAAAAGAATCCCATGGCTCAAGAAATCGTGCACTAATGTGTGAGTGTGAGGGCTAGACGATTTCAAGGAGTGTTCAAGTTTCTCTCAAGTTATTCCAAGTGTATTTGGTGTTGTCTGAACCATTTGAGGTGTCACACTTGGGGCACTAGGCACTCAAGCTTCATGAAGACATTCTACATCAAAGAGGTATGTATTCTATCTTGTTATATTTATTATTTTGTATGCTAGATTAGGATAATACGTTGGATGTTCATAATTGTATGTATAATAGAGAAAACATAGATCCAAGGTATTTAGGGTTGCATGTACACTTAGGAGTGTTAGAATGCTCATAACCCAACAGTGGTATCAGAGCATAGGCTTGTTTTCTTGTTATACTTGCAAAAGTAGCTGAAAAATCGAGTTGGATGCATATATTCGATTGTTTTGGCTGGAATTGGACTAGGAACATTACCCTAAGATGTTTTTGGACTTATAAACTTGTTTTTGATGTGGTAATGTTCAGGCTAATCCAATTTCTAAGATAATTGTCATAATTTCAAGATTTGTATTAGTTTGTATGTTCATGCTAATTTCTTGAAGATTGATGATTTGAATTATCTTGTTCTTATGAGGTTCTTAGATTAATAGAAAAGTTGTGTGAAATAGTTGTTTTTAATCCATTTTAATCTAAGAGTTGATTCCAAAGTGTGTTTTTGTAACTTGTCATCAAGTTATATGAAAAGTCACATTTAAGAATCATAAAACTCATAAAAGTTGGCAAAGGTTACAAAATGAAGAGTCTAGTTCTAATTAAATGGTTTTATGACTCCATAACTTGTCCTCAAGTTATGGAGGTTCAAGAGTCTCTTCATTAAATTAAAAAAAAAGTGTAACCTTAATTAGTTCCATAAGTTACAATAAAAAAAGTTATTTTTTTTTATTAATTAGTTTAAAGTCTTCCATAACTTGTCCTCAAGTTATGGAACTTGAAGAGTTTTTTTTTTAATTAAAACTACTTTAAACTCATAAGTTATGGAATTAATTAGTTTTGAATAGTTTCAAAACTTGCCCTCAAGTTTTGGAATTTGAAAAGTTTTCACTTATGAATACTTTAATTCCAAGTTAGCCCTTAGAATTTTAAAAGTTAAAATTTAACCCTTATACTTTATAATATTATAAGTTAATAATATTTATATATATGTATAAGAGTAAAGTCAGTCTTACCGTTAGTAGGCCTCATTCACGAAGCCGGTCTATAAGGGGGGTATAAGGTTACTGCCTATAAAATGGCAGTTTAATGGGTGTCCACTCTCACCCACCGCTTCCTTGACTGGTGGAGGGTCGTTAGCCGAACGGGTAGGACAAGGACTATAATTCTCCTTTCATTAAAAGTATTAATGATAAATACTAAGTAACTAAACTCTTATTAATACCCAATCTTAGTTACTTAGGAAAATGTGAATTTGGTGCTAACCCATGAAATTACACTTTGCACTTTGCTTAAGTCGTTAGTGGAGCGTGTGTGGTTAACCGGCACACTAACCTGGGCTTAACAAGGTAGGCAAAGGGTAACTTAATATTTATCATAGTATCGGTGGAGCGTGTGTGGTTAACCGGCACACTGATTAAGGGGTAAATATTAAGGGTACCAAGTATATTTGCATGGTTATTCACACCTTGTTTTGTGATCCTCGGCATCCCAGTCACAAAACCTGAAGGGCACACTCGAGATTGAAACATGCCTTTGAACAGTTCAATGAATCTCAAAGATCTAGGACTTTCAAATCCAATTAAAACCTAATAAATTATTTCGTTTTTCATGGTGGAAATTGGTGAATCGTCATTCACCTACCTTCAAATATTTTATAGCTTGGATTACGGCATCCCTCTTCTAAGTTATAAAATAGTTTGTTGGGTCCTAGCCTTAATATTTCATATTGGGTGTCATATTAAGGACTTTAAATCAACTATCTTGAATATCTCCCAAAAAGATGTCTGGTCTAGACATTTATGATCTTCCCAAATCTCTTGAAACAAGCTTTCCTAAATGAAGATGATGTCCCATGGATATCATACTTCTTTCACCTCCTCCAATTATTCTCCCTAACCCACAAGTTCCTAAAAAGTTTAAGGTCACTCAAACCCTATTGGCAAGGTAAGGTCTAGATGTGATCACATCTTGGAGATGTAGTCACATATTGACAAGCCGGGAGAGTTGGGTGTCAAAGTCTTGAGAAAGTTGGTGGCTCAACTACTTTCTAAGTCACATAGTGAGTTCTTTTGGGAATCCTATGAAACAGACTAAGACAAGACCCTTAATGATCTTATCTATTTGCTAAGATCAACTTCCTAAAACGCTATGGACATTGACAATGATGACATTGGATATCCAGTAAAGCTCTCTCTTCCCAATGGAAAGGGATCAGCCATAGTCAACTCGGTTGACCCAATGGTAAAGAGAGAGGCGAAGTCTGAGATAGTCCCATTATCAAGGGTCCATAGGTAACTATTGCCAAAGGAAGGGGCATTGGTTACGAAGCTGCCAAATTTACCTAAGGATGTTAAAGTCAATAAGTTTGGCTCTACTTCAGGTAAAGTCCATTGTCTAACTCTATTAAGTACATGCTGATTCTGATCGCGAAGATGGATTTCAATCGCATGGTTCGGTGATCAGAATTTTGGGCTATTACTTAAGAGTTATGATATTTATATTGCTTAGGAATAGATAACAACAAGGTTCTCATATGGATTGTAAGGATAAGTTTTTCCGCAAAGTTTTAAAATAAAAGAAAAAGGTTTTGATTTTATTTATTTTAAGTATCCTTACAATGGCATTTGTGAAAAGTTGTTGCTTATAAGATTCCATTGATAGCAATATTGGAAAAATGGATTTGATTCTTTCGGTTGTGGTAGTGTCTAATATTACCAAATAAGGAAAGATTCTCATCACCCAAGGTTCAATTGGACCGAAACTTGGAATCATGCAGGTTGTATAGTATGATGAATGAGAACTTTCAGCTTGGAAAATTAAGACTAATTCCTTATGTGAATAAGGAAAGGACTAAGGGATCGAGTACACATTCTTGTGCACTGGTCAAGTCCACCACAAAAGATCAAGAAGACTATTCGTCATGATTTACTTAAGTTCAGTAAATATGGTTATACTTATAAGTTTAAGTATAAGTCTGTAGCATTGGAGAAGTTTCAATGTGAGACAGAACGAATAAGAAGAATCAAAGTATGGCAGAAAGATAAAAGTTTCTCAAATCTGAAAAGATGGGAGAGTACTTTAGTATCATGTTTATGATCATCTTAATGATTAAGATACCATATCACAATTGGTCCTCTAAAGTCATCTTAGTGCATTCTTATGACTAAGAAGAGGAGTCATGAATTGTTGAAATGGTTAAATCAAAAAGATGAGTCATACTTCGTTCCAAAACAATTCTTAGAGTCATACTCCAAGATTGTAACTTGAGTGACATATCTTAAAGAGGGTTTGTTAACACTAGTCAAATGTAAGAGTAAAAGGTTATCTACTCTTGTACATTTGAAATTGGTAAGTTGTGATGTTTTGGATAAAACAGAGACCAACTTAGGCCAATTGTGTAAAGTGTTAGTCTTGATAAAGAATCTGCACTATCTCTTGAATATTTGACAAGGGAGTCTTATATGTCAAGAGGACAGTGGGAGTCTTAAAGCTCTTGAAAGTTTCAAGACTTAATCAAGAATAAAACCTAAAGTCCTTCAATAGCACACGACTTGAGGTTTATAACCTATCGTGTTGAAATTTTTGTGCCTATTCAAGTTGGCTTTGCATAGGAGTTCTGAGAGTTCTCAATTGGTTGCACAACTACTTGGAAGCAATGGCAGACACCTGAGCTGCCAAATGGCAAGAACTTAAGATTGCACAAGTTTAATCAATATGAGTTTGGATTTGTCACTAACCTTGTCTTGTGATTATGGTTTTGACAAATTCACATGGATAAGAACACATACACTATTAAATCTAAGTGTCATAAGGTTTCTCTCCGATTCATGAAAATGATGGTGAGGAAACACTTTCACTAAGTAGATTTTAGCTAGATAGCAATTGTGATATTTGCATTCTCAAAGTCGTTAGTGGAGCGTGTGTGGTTTACCGGCACACTAACATGGACTTGTGAGAAGTGGCAAAGGTCTAAACAATTGAGACTATGATTACGGCATCCCTTTTCATAGTTCTAAAATTGTTTAGACACACATGTGAGCTATCTAAGAGAGGTGTATGATTTTGATAAAGTTTTATCAAAACAATCTAGTATCAGAAATCTGAACTTTGGTAAGAAAGTCAGCTGATTTCTGAGTACATGTCAAAGCTAGTGGGAGCATTAGTGTTATGCTAATAATCATCATGTTAGTGGGAGCATGATAATTATGACAAAGGTTGCAAGTTAGCAATGTTAATTATAGAAAACAAAAGTTTCAATTCGTGAGGTTGCAGGGGTTGAAAAAGTTGTTTTGCTATAATTAAGGGAGAGGAAATTATACTTCATTTCAATTCTAAAAGCTTAGATTGAGATTTTAATAGTATTTAATCAAGGATATATATATGAATTTCATGTTGGAATGGCTCAACATAAGGAAATTCTATATATGGGTCCATTATTTGCGTTCTAAAATTCGATTATGATTACGGCATCCCTTTTCATAATCTGAATTTTGAGAACTTGGCAAATTGAAATGGAAATATTATAGCAAAAGACTGGTTTAGTCTTTATGTGAGACATCATGAATCGTGTCCCATATGCTTCGGATATAGGATCGATAACATGTGCTATATTCATCCTTTCTAAAATTTTCCAAATGCCTGGGGCATTATGAAGGGAAAAGGTCTAGAATTGGATATGACTAAAATGATTAAGCAATTGTCGAGGACAATCTAAGGTTTACCAAAGATTGGTTGCTCAAGGACAGTTGGGAGTATAATGTTAATTCTGGAAGGACCATATTGACATAATCTGTAAGGAGGCAACTCTTGTTCAGAAGTGATAGTCAAAATGGAATATGGAAATGTTTCAAAGTTAGAAATTATTCAATATGTGTAAGATTAGGAAACTTAATGAAAGAAGGATGTTTCCAAGGAGCTGATCTCCTTTGGAATGCTCTGTAATGATTGTTGTCAAGTCTTTCTGACTTCGTGCATAATCATTAAGAGGATCAATGCATATAAGTTTAGAATCTAACAGATTTCAGTAAATGGCATGAATTTGGAATTCTTGCATTTGCAGTAAGGATTTGGGACTGTGAAAAGAGGATCATTGGAGTGATGTTCAATTGATCTATTTTACAAAGTAAAGATCATAGACAAACATAGTATGCATACTTGGTGTATGGCATGACTAGTGTTTAGAAAACATAGTGTACATGCTTGGAGCATGGGACAACTATTGTTTTAAATTCAAGTATAAAGTTGATAAAACCGAAACAATGAATAATGAGTAATCAGTATGGTGATAAATAAAAGTGTTTATTTATATTCATAGGGTTTGATACCATATTTGATTCATTTATTATTGTGTTTCACTTTGCATGTTTTGACTTCCAGAATAACTAAGTCGCTCTTCCTGAATGATTAAGTTATTCAAACCATCCACAGTCGGTCATATGTTGGAAGTAGATATGAATCAAGACTGTCATGGGTTGGTTTGTAGAGGTCCAAGTTGGTGGACAAAGTGGTGCTACAACACTCATGAGTGCTCATAAGTTCTGAGTATTGGATTCAACCCGCGCTCATTTGAATCACTTCATGGATTTTATCACGAGTGATCATGAGACGATAATATCTTATATTCTTCAAACCTAGAAATATGAGTTGTTACTATGAGTTGGTTATACATTGATTGCACGAAAACGCATTGGTAACTCGATGTTATAAAACGTGCCTTTGTGTATGATTCAACAAGTAGTAGAACAAGCCATATGAGTCGAAGTTTATCCATTCCTTTTACCTTCGGGATAAAAGCGATATCTGTGGGCCCCTCGATGATTTAAAGATGATACATATGAGTGCTTGGCCAAGCCAGGACTGATTTGATTTGTTCAATCAGTTAGTCATCATGAATCGGAAATCGGGAAACAACAAATGGACAGAGAGAATGATTGATAATCCATGTCTCAGTCCATATGATATCTAGAATGGAGGAATATATGATCCCTTATCTAATGGACAAGTCATTGACAAAGGTCAGAGTTCATCGACAAGGTCAGAGTTCGACAGAAGCTTTTGAGAGCTACGATTGCTGATCGGTTCCTGAAGTCATACGCAATAATAGTTTTAGACTTATCCAAGTGGGAGACTGTTGGATTAATGTCTAAGTCCATAACTATAATTGGTAAGACTTGACCCGACCCGGCATGGTCGATTTGGGTTGCATGGCATCATGCATTTGGATAGACTATAATGAGAGAAATAACACTTAAGGTTGGTTAATATATTATAAGTTCTAATATATTAATAAGGTTATTTAATTAGTATTGATCTAGAATTAATTTGGAATTAATTAAGTGATCAAAAGGAGACTAATTAAATATATGGGTTGATTGTGTAAATCATTCATTCTTATATATGTGGGCTTGTGATCCAAGATTCCTTATGTTGGACTAAGTCCATGGGGTGACCCATGGATACTCCATGGAGGTTAAAATCCATGGAGCATAAGGAATGGGTAAAGTTATGAGTTACATGGTGTAACCCTAATAGCCACCATATAAAAGAATCCCATGGCTCAAGAAATCGTGCACTAATGTATGAGTGTGAGGGCTAGACGATTTCAAGGAGTGTTCAAGTTTCTCTCAAGTTATTCCAAGTGTATTTGGTGTTGTCTGAACCATTTGAGGTGTCACACTTGGGGCACTATGCACTCAAGCTTCATGAAGACATTCTACATCAAAGAGGTATGTATTCTATCTTGTTATATTTATTATTTTGTATGCTAGATTAGGATAATACCTTGGATGTTCATAATTATATGTATAATAGAGAAAACATAGATCCAAGGTATTTAGGGTTGCATGTACACTTAGGAGTGTTAGAATGCTCATAACCCAACACATACATGGCCTGGTTTTTCCAAATTGGGCCCAAACCCTTACATGGGCCTTACCCCAAGTCCCAACAACATTCCTAGTCCAAAACAACCGCATTCAGATGGCCCATAAATCCCTAAGAATCAAAGACCAAAAGAATGGCCCAAAACGTCTGAAGCCCTCTGACTGACTATGCGGGGTGTACTCAGTTGTACGTTAAGCATACATGCTTCTGGGCTTGTACGATGTGCGTAATGGCTTGTACGGCCAACGTACTCCTCCCATTCAGCCATCTTCCACATTTTGCTCTTAATCCCTTAAGACAATGCTCCAAAATGTAGATCTGACATCATTGAGCTGGATTATCACGTAAAGTTGCTAACTTTACGTTCATGCATGGCTAAATGAAGCTCTTAAATCTCAAAAGGACTTAACAAAGGTCTTAATGCTTTTATGGACCATAATACATCATAAAGCTTGCATTTATGAACCTTGGGACTGAATGGAGCTAAGATCTAGCACCCATTGCTTTTGGAGTAGATCAAAAACCCATCTTTATCACAAAAGACTCCAAAAAGCACAAAATATTCCATGAACTAGATCTAACATATAAGATCATCAAGATAGAAACTTTATACCTCCAAAATGTAGATCAAGATGCAACAATCCTGGATCCAAAAGCTTCAAGCCATCCCACACTTCTCCAAGAAGTTCCTTCTTCTTCTATGAACACTAAAAAGCTTGAAGTACCATCAAAAGCTCAAAGCCCACTCAAATGGGGGCTAGGGTTTTGATTCTAGGGTTTATAGGGATGGAGGCTGAAGATATTAGGGTTAAGTGATGAGATAAGTGTTTGATTAGATGTCTAAGCTCATAAATATTATTGGTATGTACTTGACCCGAGAGTAGCATGGTCCATTTGGGTTGCATATCATCAGGACAATTTGTTAGGATAGACTCTTGAGAGAAGGTTATATATGATTTATTAATATATTATAAGTTCTAATATATTAATATGAAATCATATGTTTTAATCAGTATTGATCAAGAATTAATTTGGAATTATTTTAGCGATCAAAAGAGACTAATTAAATATATGGGGACTAATTATGGTAATTAGTTATATTTATATGTGTTGGGGTTATGATCCATGTCGGACCAAGTTTATGTATGGATACATAAAGAATTGGGCCACATGAACCATAGATCATAAACCCATGGGTATGGGTTTGGGTTAACCCATGACATTTGGAATTCCACATATAAATATGTTGCTCCATAGCCAAAATCACCACTAATGTATTTTTGGAGGATATGGACGGTTTTGGTGTGTATGAATTCTCTCTCAAGTTTCATCCTTCGTCCATGATGTGTTGTGACTTCATTTGAGGCTTCCACGCTATTGGGGCTAAGCTCTTAAGGCCAAATACATCAAGACTTCAAGCTACATAAAAGGTATGTTACTCTAACTAGTATCTTATTTTGTATATGACAATTGCATGCTAGTTATAGGTTTAATGCCTTGGAAACCATTTGCATGTATAATTAGTGAAAACATAGATCCAAGGTATTTAGGGTTGTATGTGCACCATAGGATTTTGTAGCATAGAAAACCCAACAGTGGTATCAGAGTCATGGGTTGTTTTCAAATTATACTTGATGCTACTTGCTGAAAATTGCTTGAAAAATTGAATTTTTTGTTGTCTGGACAGGGGACTCGACGAGTCCATGCGTAAATTCATCCAACTCGTCGAGTTGGTTCTTGCACTCGGCGAGTTGGATCCCCTGACAGCATATATTCGAGTTTTTTGGCCTGTTTTGGATTAGAATCATTACCACAAAGTGTTTTTGTTCATAAAATTTGATTTTGATGTTATTGTAATGTTTATTCTCATCCACATAAAGGATAATTGTCAAATTTTCAAGACTTGTTTTAGTTTATGTGATTAGCTAAGTTCTTGAAAATTGTTGATATGAATTATCTTGTTCTTATGAGTTAGTTTAGATTGATAGAAAAATCATGTGATAATTTGTTTTCGATCCAAATTGATCTAAAAGTTGTTCATAAAATGTGTTTTTGTAACTTGTCCTCAAGTTATATGAAAAGTTTCATTTATGATTTTTTAAAACTCATAAGATTTCCATAAGTTATGAAAATGAAGAGTCTCATTTTTAAATGTTTTAAAGTCTTCCATAACTTGTCCTCAAGTTATGGAACTTGAACAGTTTTTCATTAAAACTACTTTAAACTCATAAGTTATGGAAACCAATAGTTTTTGAATTGTTCAAAACTTGCCCTCAAGTTTTGGAATTTGTAAAGTTACCCCCCATGTATACTTTAGTTCCAAATCCTAGATTTTTAAATAGCTTAAAATTCAACCCTTATACTATTATAATATTATAGGTTTAATATTTATATATATGTATAAGAGTAAGTCAGTCTTACCGTTAGTAGGCCTCATTCACGAAGCCGGTCTATCAGGGGGTATAAGGTTAATGCCTATAAAATGACAGTTTAATAGGTGTCCACTCTCACCCACCGCTTCCTTGACTGGTGGAGGGTCGTTAGCCGAACGAGTTTGACAGGACATTAATTATCCCTTCATTAAAAGTATAATGATAAATATAAAGTAACTAAACCTTATTAAATTCCCAATCTTAGTTACTTTAGGAAAATGTGAATTTGGTGCTAACCCATGAAATTACACTTTGTACCTTACCAAGTCGTTGGTGGAGCGTGTGTGGTTAACTGGCACACTAACATGGACTAGTAAGAGTGACAAAGGGTAACTTAATGTTTATCATAGATCGGTGGAGCGCGTGTGTAACACCCTGTTTATTTATTAGATAAATAAATAAATTAATGAACAAATGGTAGCCCCAAAATAAATAATTATATATCAAAGGATGGTCTCGAGGAGCTAATTGTCACAAGTTTAGAAGATGGAGGTTAAAAGTGTAAAATCTGGATTTAATTTATAAGTATTATGAAAGGCATGGATTAAATGGTAATTATTGGGACTTCATTGAAGAGATTTTGGAGGCCTAGGGGCTGTTGGGTAAATTTTGGACTTAATTTGAATGGATTTTGGTTGGTTGGGGTTAAAAAGGTAAATTGAGGATTTGTTTTGAAAGGAAAGGAAGGCGGAGGGGCCATTCTTGACATTATGGCAAACCTTTATATGAGTCGAGTATATAACCCATAAGGGAACCCTAACCCTAGCGGAAGAAACAACCATCACCTCTCCTTCTCATAGTCTCTACAGCCGCCACCCTCTCTTTGACCATCTCCGGCCGCCACTCTCACCCTTCTCCGACTTACAGCGTCGCGCCACCACCTCTGTTGAGGTCTTCAACCATCGGGCGCCACCACAATGCTGCTGCCATTGCTGTAGAAGAAGGGCCGTCGACCATACGAGATCTCCCCAGCCGCCGTTGCATCCCCGGGGTCCGATCGCCACCTTTTGGCCACCGCTATTTCGTTGTCAAGGTCACAGATTGTCGGAGGAGCACTGGAATATTCCGACGTCGTGTGCTCCAAGCCACCAAGCGAACACCAAGCATCCATCAGCCTCCTTCTCCTTCTCCTTCTTAGGTTGTGCTGCTGTCGCCATCTCGAGGGTTCTGTCGTCGCTGCCATGCGCCACCTGGTGGCTGTAGGTTGTGTGGGTGTGTGATTGTGCTTCAAGTGCATGTTTAGGTGTGTGTGGTTGTGTTTCCATTCGTATATGTGTGTTTGGGTGTTTTGGTTAGCCGGGATTCACGGAAAAGCCACTGCCACCACCGTGAGGTGGTGGCTGCCACCATGTGTCACCGTGTGTATGTGTGTGAGTTAGTAGGTGTGGGTGTTTATTTGAGATTCAACATTGTAAAGTGTAATTACAAATTGAATAATGAAAAAGGAACCCTAACCACCACCGTGAGGTGGTGCCTGCCGCCTCCTGCCGCCACCGGCCGCCGTGTCGGGTGGCGGTGTGCTTGCCCCGTTGAGTTTGTTTCATTTGGGGTGCTTGAAACCCTAATGGGCCTTGTAAGCCCTAATGGGCCCAATGTAGCCTAATGGGCTTAGTGAAAACCCTAATGGGTCAAATGGACCCTAATTGACCCAAATAAAACCCTAATGGGCTTAATGATATTCTAGTGGGCCTAATAGGCCCAATAAAGCCCTAATTGACCTAAAAGCCCAACAAATTGATAAATGGGCTAATATTTGGATTAGAAACCCTAATTTGGGGAATTAACCGGGACACGCGAGAATTATTTAATAACTTGAGATATTAAATAATAATCATTGGCAAAGATTAATCTAAGCGATATTGGACTTAATGGATTAAGTCCTTAAAGGATTAAGGCCTTAATGGGTTAAGTAGGAAACTTAACCCTAATCACCATTTTATGAAAAACCCTAATTTCACTTGGGTTTATTGTTGGGCCTTTCTATTGGGCTTTGATGATTGGGATAATAATGGGCCATCCAAGAACAAACAAATGGCTAAAATAATTTAATGGGCCTAGGGTAAGGCCCATGTAAGGGGTTTGGGCCCAATTTGGAAAATTGGGCCATAGATGGGCCATAGTTTGGGCCTTAATGATTACATGATGTTGGGCCTTAGAATAAGACCATGTATAGGCCTGGGCCCAATTTGGAAAATTGGGCCATGTGTTGGGCTTTGATTCCTAATTGACTTTTGGGCCTTGGATTGGGTATTGGGCTTTGCATAAAGCCAAGCTTGGGGTAATGTAGTAATTATCCAAGTATGTACTCATGGTTATGTAGTGGAACCCAATTATTAAATGGGTGTTATTTTGGTGTTGACAGTTCGGGAATCTGTCAGCCAGCAGCTGGGGTTGAGTCTACAGGACTTCAGCAGTGTGGGATTGTGTCTACGGGACTTCAGCAGTGTGAGGTGAGTTACCTTCCAGTAGGAGTGGGTCTACAGCCACAATGCCGACCCAATAGTAGGAGTTGTTTGTTAGATGATTGTCTTTGTGATAATTATCTGGTGTGTTGTTATCTGATATGCTTTATGTGCTAGGATACTATGCATATGTGTTAATAGTGACATGGGTGATATAGCCCCTAGTTACCGGTTGGAAGATACCGAAGGGGTAGATAGTACCCATGCATGCCTAGCAGTATGATTATGATATGTTATTATGTGATAGTGGTAGGGGGTGAAATAGTCCCCGGTTACCGGTTGAAAGATACCGAAGGGGTAGACAGGACCCATGCATGATATGTTGTAATGTGATTAGTATGCTTATGATATGTTATTATGTGATAGTGGTAGGGGTGAAATAGTCCCCGATTACCAGTTGAAAGATACCGAAGGGGAGGTTAGTTCCCGGTTACCGGTTGAAAGATACCGAAGGGGAGGTTAGCTCCCGGTTACCGGTTGAAAGATACCGAAGGGGAGGTTAGTTCCCGGTTACCGGTTGAAAGATATCGAAGGGGAGCTCAGCTCCCAGTTATGCCAGACAGATACCGGTTGAAAGATACCGAGGGATAGGCATTATGTGGTATGTGGTATGATGGGGGAACTCACTAAGCTTTGTGCTTACGGTTTACATTTTTGGTTTCAGGTACTCGTTTTCAAAGGAAAGGAGTCGGCTTGATCGCAGGGCATCACACTATGTTTTCCGCACATGAGATCCTTGGGATTACACTCTGATATGGTTTTATGATAGAATGCTTTGATTATTGACACTTTGGTTTTGACATGAGAAATGAATATGAATGTTTTATTACTGATGGTTTTATATTATAACTTAATCAAAACAAAATTTTTGGCCTTGATCTTTAGGATGTTACAAGTTGGTATCAGAGCCTTGGTTTGAGGGATTCGAGCACACTCACGGGTGTGTCTGAACTCAAACTAAGGACTTGGTATGAAAATTTTCATAAGTAAAATCATTTTTTTGAAAGAAGTTTGAAAAGAATTTGAAAGAGAAAAGAACTTCGAAAAGAACAAGGTGTGTGATGCGTGCAATCAGCCGAGCTCAAGTAAGTTTTCCCCAAGATACCCACACATGTTATGATATGTTATGTTATGATATGATTATAAGAACTGCATGCTAGACTAGGGCTAAGGATCTAGGAAGGATGCCTTATATGCCTATTGTGTGTGCTTGTAGACTTGCATGCTAGTACTGATCAGTCAGTGATAGGATGACCTATTTAGGTTATGCCTGATTGTATGAGCCTTTGAATTGCATGTACAGATTCCTGATTAGAGGATAGAATGACTTGACTGGAATATGGCGGTTAGATTTTCCATTGTTTGAATGCTGCTTGCTTTGTGCTTTGTGAGACTCTTAGTAATGTGAGCTAGCTATATTCATGAGGTAGCTAGTTGACATTACTAAGAATCTTTCAACAGCTGAGGACTGGGTGAGTTCGGGAACCTAGGAAAGCCTAGGATACGTTTCAGTGGGTTAGTAATGAGGTTCAGTGAGACTTGGGTGTACCATTTTGAGGAAGTGACTTGAAGGATTCGGGAGGATTGCTGAGGAAAGTATGGATAGGTGTGGAAGGTAGTATTGGGCCCGTACTACTGAAAGCACATGATCCATACTTGAATCAGTGAGAGTCTTGGAGAATCTAAGAAGCTTCAGGGAAGAGTTTGTGACCCAGTTTGGGGACAGAGGATGTTCCAGTTGTTGCAGCTTAGCCATTGGCAAGCGAGCTAGTGAGCGTGACAGGGTGTCAGACCCTGAAGGATATGATTTCCAAGAGTTGCAGATGCGAGATCGATTTGGAGCACCCTGGAAAGAGAGGGTTGTGCCATGTACGTATAGTAGAGGGTCCCGGGAAGAGACCCATGACTTCCGATCATCAGGTGAAAGGCCAGCAGGGCCTGAATCAGTTCAGCACGTACAGGACAGTGCACAAGGGAGTTTTTCGCTCCGAGGGTTTAGGCTACTACAGGGTAGCGGGGTTGGTCATGTCAGCAGAAGGTGATTAGTATTCCTCCAGATGTTGTGGGTCGGTTTCCTGCTAGTGTTTGGGTTATCAAGGATCATATATGCCATCCTGCATGCCAAAAGGTCCTTGATGAACCCACAGAGGGACGCATCTTGCGGAGTGGGTTCCGCGCGTACCGTTATCATTTCGGATCTTTGTCGGGATCTATGCAGGAGTATTATTTAGAGGATACTCAGTCAGGGTTAGAGTGATAGTTCTCCAGCTAAGTCAGCGTTTAGGGGTTCTATTATTGTTCAGGTATGGTTGGTAATTGTCTATGGATGAACTTTGGAGTTCAAGGCACTACTGTTGGTAGGACAGAGCTGGTGACATAAAAAGGGTAGTGTCAGTCGCGGGTGTTAGATGCATAAGTGGTTAGTCATCGCATGTTTAAGAGAATTGTATTTTCGCATGGGCTGTGTTTGGTTAGAGTTCAGTGGTACTGCAAGATTGGAAGTGGGAACGAGGATTCGTTAGCCAGAGTAAAGATTGAGACCTTCAATTGACAGCATGGGAAATGGATTGAGGTGTCAGATTGGACCAGATTTCAAGAGTACCCTTCAGGATCTCAGAGGATGGGCGATCTTAAGGTTTAATCGGTGATTTAACGCTAGCATTGGTAAGCACAGGTTGTCATCAGTGGGATATTAGAAAGCGAGACGGAGTGGGAATCCTTCAATTCTCGCATGTCGTGAAGACTTAGTCGAATCTAAGTGGGGGAGAGACTTTTTATAAAGTTCTCCAACTGTGAGTTCTGGTTGGGCAAGGTGCAATCTCTTGGGCACCTTTTCAACCAGAAGGTATTCTGATCGATCCGGCCAAGATAGAGGCCGCGATGCAGTGGGGGATTCCGAGATCTCCAACTGAGATTCGGAGCTTCCCGGGTCTAGCGGGATATTACCGGAGATTTATACGGGACTTCTCCGAGATTGAGGTTCCTTTGACCCAACTGACCAAGAAGTCGGTGGCCTTTCGCTGGGGGCCTGAGCAGCAGGCAACCTTCGAAACTCTCAGACAGCGGTTGTGCGAGGCACCGATTCTCACCCTGCCAGAGGGTGTAGATGATTTCGTGGTTTACTGTGACGCTTTGATCATAGGCATGGGTACGGTACTGATACAATGGGGTCACGTGATAGCAGGTTTCGGGAACCAGGTTAGAGTTCCGGTTAGGACTCAAGTTCAGTTGTGTGTTAGGTCGAGTGCGTGTTCGACCCAGTATGGAAAGTGTTGTAAGACTACGGGGGTAGCCGTAGCATTCACTAGCAGTCAGATAGATTGGAAAGTGTTGTAAGACTACGGGGGTAGTCGTAGCATTCACTAGTAGTCAGATAGTTTGGAAAGTGTCGTAAGACTACGGGGGTAGCCGTAGCATTCACTAGTGGTTAGTTAGTTTGGAAAGTGTCGTAAGACTACGGGGGTAGCCGTAGCATTCACTAGTGGTCAGTTAGTATGGAAAGTGTTGTAAGACTACGGGGGTAGCCGTAGCATTCACTAGTGGTCAGTTAGCATGGGAAGTGTTGTAAGACTACGAGGGTAGCCGTAGCATTCACTAGTTGTCAGTTAGCATGGGAAGTGTTGTAAGTCTGCTGGTGTAGCCGTAGCGTTCACTAGCAGTCAGATAGTATTAGAGTGTTGTAAGTCTGCGGGTGTAGCCGTAGCATTCACTAGCAGTCAGATAGTGTTAGAGTGTTGTAAGTCTGTGGGTGTAGCCGTAGCATTCACTAGCAGCCAGATAGCGATAGAGTTTTGTAAGTCTGCGGGTGTAGCCGTAGCATTCACTAGGTTGGTAGATAGCATGAGTGCGTTGTTAGGACGCGAAAGGAGCAGTAGTACCCACCAGTTCGGGTGCAGCAGTGAGGATATGGAAATCCACGGATTGGATTTCGGGATTTCCCAATGGATTAGATCTGGTTAAGCCAGTAATGAGACTGTAGGGACGTCACTACAGTTATGAGATCAGGGAAGCAATGGACTGCTTAAGGTCGTTGTGGCATTAGGCTACCATGGTCGGGTAGCAATCACTTTTATCATTGGATGTGGTGACGTCAGGATTCGACGCATGGACCCGATCGGTTGGGTCGGGAGGTTGTTAGAGCCACAGTGGCATGATAGGTAGTGGCAACTAGTTCCAGAGAAGTATTTCGTTTGAAAATCGTGTGAGGTGACTAAGTGGGAGTCCTTTGGCCCCGCAGCCGGGCCGAAACCCGATATTTCAGATGATTGGTGAACAAATTGAGGCCCGGTAGGTCTCGGTAGATGTTTGGAAGCAGCCATGTGGCAATATACTGCTTCAGGCAGTTCAATGTTTGGACAGTTTCAGCGATTGGCAATATTAGTATTTATGGTTAGGGTTGCAAGTTTGGACGAACTAGCTAGATGGTTTGGGGAGTGACAAGTCACTCACAGCGGGAGTATCTAAGCCTTGGCCAAGTATTGGTGGTTTGCAAGGATAATTGGGTCTGTGACCCTGTTTTTTTTTTATAGTGGGAACCTCGAGGTATCAGAAGTTGAGTACTCAGTTGAGGGATAAACATGCTAGATTCAACGATAATGATTTAGTATGAGTGGTTTGTCAGAGATTCAGACCATCTTGAGACAACAGATTTCAGACAAAGTACATGTGGTCTTGTTGCAAGGAATTTGACACCTGCAGATTTTAGGGCTTTACGAGGATTGGTCATGGCTACCCTGGGAAGGCTAGGGCGTGCCCAGGTTGGTGACCATGCTACTAGAGTGGTTAGGCGAGTACGGAATGGTAAGGAATGATTTCGAGGAAGAAATCTAATTTAAGTGGGGGAGAGTTGTAACACCCTGTTTATTTATTAGATAAATAAATAAATTAATGAACAAATGGTAGCCCTAAAATAAATAATTATATATCAAAGGATAGTCTCGAGGAGCTAATTGTCACAAGTTTAGAAGATGGAGGTTAAAAGTGTAAAATCTGGACTTAATTTATAAGTATTATGAAAGGAAGGGATTAAATGGTAATTATTGGGACTTCATTGAAGAGATTTTGGAGGCCTAGGGGTTGTTGGGTAAATTTTGGACGTAATTTGAATGGATTTTGGTTGGCTGGGGTTAAAAAGGTAAATTGGGGATTTGTTTTGAAAGGAAAGGAAGGCGGAGGGGCCATTCTTGACATTATGGCAAACCTTTATATGAGTCGAGTATATAACCCATAAGGGAACCCTAACCCTAGCAGAAGAAACATTTGTCACCTCTCCTTCTCATAGTCTCTACAGCCGCCACCCTCTCTTTGACCATCTCCGGCCGCCGCTCTCACCCTTCTCCGACTTACAGCGTCGCGCCACCACCTCTGTTGAGGTCTTCAACCACCGGGCGCCACCACAATTCTGCTGTCGTTGCTATAGAAGAAGGGTCGTCGACCATACGAGATCTCCCCAGCCGCCGTTGCATCCCCGGGGTCCGATCGCCACCCTTTGGCCACCGCTACTTCGTTGTCAAGGTCACAGATTGTCGGAGGAGCACCAGAATATTCCGGTGTCATGTGCTCCAAGCCACCAAGCGAACACCGAGCATCCATCAGCCTCCTTCCCCTTCTCCTTCTTAGGTCGTGCTGATGTCGCCATCTCGAGGGTTCTATCGTCGCCGCCATGCGCCACCTGGTGGCTGTGGGTTGTGTGGGTGTGTGATTGTGCTTCAAGTGCGTGTTTAGGTGTGTGTGGTTGTGTTTCCATTCGTATATGTGTGTTTGGGTGTTTTGGTTAGCCGGGATTCACGGAAAAGCCACTGCCACCACCGTGAGGTGGTGGCTGCCACCATGTGTCACCGTGTGTATGTGTGCGAGTTAGTAGGTGTGGGTGTTTATTTGAGATTCAACATTGTAAAGTGTAATTACAAATTGAATAATGAAAAAGGAACCCTAACCACCACCGTGAGGTGGTGCCTGCCGCCACCGGCCGCCGTGTCGGGTGGCGGTGTGCTTGCCCCGTTGAGTTTGTTTCATTTGGGGTGCTTGAAACCCTAATGGGCCTTGTAAGCCCTAATGGGCCCAATGTAGCCTAATGGGCTTAGTGAAAACCCTAATGGGTCAAATGGACCCTAATTGACCCAAATAAAACCCTAATGGGCTTAATGATATTCTAGTGGGCCTAATAGGCCCAAAAAAGCCCTAATTGACCTAAAAGCCCAACAAATTGATAAATGGGCTAATATTTGGATTAGAAACCCTAATTTGGGGAATTAACCGGGACACGCGAGAATTATTTAATAACTTGAGATATTAAATAATAATCATTGGCAAAGATTAATCTAAGCGATATTGGACTTAATGGATTAAGTCCTTAAAGGATTAAGGCCTTAATGGGTTAAGTAGGAAACTTAACCCTAATCACCATTTTATGAAAAACCCTAATTTCACTTGGGTTTATTGTTGGGCCTTTCTATTGGGCTTTGATGATTGGGATAATAATGGGCCATCCAAGAACAAACAAATGGGCTAGAATAATTTAATGGGCCTAGGGTAAGGCCCATGTAAGGGGTTTGGGCCCAATTTGGAAAATTGGGCCATAGATGGGCCATAGTTTGGGCCTTAATGATTATATGATGTTGGGCCTTAGAATAAGACCATGTATAGGCCTGGGCCCAATTTGGAAAATTGGGCCATGTGTTGGGCTTTGATTCCTAATTGACTTTTGGGCCTTGGATTGGGCCTTGGGCTTGCATAAAGCCAAGTTTGGGGTAATGTAATAATTATCCAAGTATGTACTCATGGTTATGTAGTGGAACCCAATTATTAATTGGGTGTTATTTTGGTGTTGACAGTTCGGGAATCTGTCAGCCAGCAGCTGGGGTTGAGTCTGCAGGACTTCAGCAGTGTGGGATTGTGTCTACGGGACTTCAGCAGTGTGAGGTGAGTTACCTTCCAGTAGGAGTGGGTCTACGGCCACAATACCGACCCAATAGTAGGAGTTGTTTGTTAGATGATTGTCTTTGTGATAATTATCTGGTGTGTTGTTATCTGATATGCTTTATGTGCTAGGATGCTATGACATATGTGTTAGTAGTGGCAGGGGTGATATAGCCCCTAGTTACCGGTTGGAAGATACCGAAGGGGTAGATAGTACCCATGCATGCCTAGCAGTATGATTATGATATGTTATTATGTGATAGTGGTAGGGGTGAAATAGTCCCCGGTTACCGGTTGAAAGATACCGAAGGGGTAGACAGGACCCATGCATGATATGTTGTAATGTGATCAGTATGCTTATGATATGTTATTATGTGATAGTGATAGGGGGTAAAATAGTTCCCGATTACCGGTTGAAAGATACCGAAGGGGAGGTTAGTTCCCGGTTAGCGGTTGAAAGATACCGAAGGGGAGGTTAGCTCCCGGTTACCGGTTAAAAGATACCGAAGGGGAGGTTAGTTCCCGGTTACCGGTTAAAAGATATCGAAGGGGAGCCCAGCTCCCAGTTATGCCAGACAGATACCGGTTGAAAGATACCGAGGGATAGGCATTATGTGGTATGTGGTATGATGGGGGAACTCACTAAGCTTTGTGCTTACGGTTTACAGTTTTGGTTTCAGGTACTCGTTTTCAAAGGAAAGGAGTCGGCTTGATCGCAGCGCATCACACTATGTTTTCCGCACATTAGATCTTTGGGATTACACTCTGATATGGTTTTATGATAAAATGCTTTGATTATTGACACTTTGGTTTTGACATGAGATATGAATATGAATGTTTTATTACTGATGGTTTTATATTATAACTTAATCAAAACGAAATTTTTGGCCTTGAATTTTGGGATGTTACAGCGTGTGGTTAACCGGCACATCGATTAGGTGATAAAGTTAAGGGTACCAAGTTGATTTGCATGGTTATTCACACCTTGTTTGTGATCCTCGGCATCCCAGTCACAAACTTGAGAGGGCACAACCAAGATTTAAACATGCCATTGAAAAAATTTCAATGAATCTCAAAAAATCTATGAGTTTCAATCCAATTAAAACCCAATACCCTATTAGGTTTTCATGGTGGAAATTGGTGAATCGTCATTCTCCTACCTTCAAATATTTTGTAGCTTGGAGTACGGCATCCCTCTTCCAAGTTATAAAATGTTGTGTTGGGTCCTAGCCTTAATATTTCATATTGGGTGTTATATTAAGGACTTAAATCAACTAACTTGAATTTCTCCCATTGTAGATGTCTGGTTCAGACATCTATGATCTTCCCAAATCCCTTGAAACAAGCTTTCATAATGAAGATGATGTCATGTGGTTGGATCATGGAAATCATACTTCTCTCCTCCAATCATTCTCCCTAACCCACAAGTTCTTGAAAAGTTTAAGGTCACTCAATCCCTATTGGCAAACAGTGTCTATATGTACTCACATCTTGGAGATGAAGTCACATTTTGACAAGCTGGGAGAGTTGGGTGTCGAAGTCTCAAGGAAGTTGACTGTTGACTGGGTTCTTCAATCACCTTTCGAGTCATATAGTGAGTTCATTAAGGACTACTATGTGACAGATCACGACATGACCCTTATTGATCTTGCCTATTTGCTTGTTGCTGCTGAATCAACAATGATTTAGGGCACTCGTAAGACAAATTTGATTGGAAGATCTACATCCCAAACTTCCATGGACATTGACAATGGTAACATTAGAAGTCCAGAAAAGTCTTCTCTTCCCAATGGAAAGGGATCGGCCATAGTCAACCCGGTTGACCAAATGGTAAAGAGAAAGGCTAAGTCTGAGATAGTCCTGTGTACCATTACTAAAGATTCCATAAGTTTCTATTGCCAAAGAAGCGGCATTGGTTGCGAAGCTGCCCTGTTTACCTGAAAGTTCACTAGGATGGTAAAAGTCAAAAATTTGACTATGCTTCAGGTAAAGTCCATTATCTGACTCTATTAAATTCCTATTTGGAGATTCTTATTACATGATGTGACTAGGTCGCATTTTGATGTTTTGTAGAATTGAAGAAAGGAAGCTTAAAGGAAGAGTAAGCTAATTCTGATCGTGAATAGATGGTTTTCGATCACATGGTTCGATGATCAGAATCTTGAGCTGCTACTTAAGAGTTATGATATATCGCTAAGGAATAGATGACAACATGTTTTTCATATGTATTTGCATTGTAAGGATAAGTTTTTCCGCAATTTTAAAATAAAAGGAAAATTTTTTATTTTATTTATTTTAAGTATCCTTACAATGGGATTTGTGAAAATTGTTGTTTATATGATTCCATTGATAGCAATATTGGAAAATGGATTTGATTCTTTCGTTTGTGGTAGTGTCATAATTTACCAAATAAGGAAAGATTCTCATCACTCAAGCTTTAGTTGGATAGAAACTTGGAATAATGCAACTTGAATTGTATGATGAATGAGAATTTTCATCTTTGGGAAATTAAGACTAATTCCTTGTTCACATCTATATGTGAGTCAAGTGAAGGACTAGGGGATCGGGTACACTTGGGTGTGGGCTGGTCAGGTCCACCACAGAGAATGATAAGACTATTCGTTATGATTTACTAAAGTTTAGTAAAATATGGTTATGCTTACAAGTTTAAGTATAATTCTGAAACATTGGAAAAGTTTCAATGCATGGCAGAACGAATAAGAAGAATCAAATTAGGCAGAAAGATAAAAGTTTCTCTAATCTGAAAGGATGGGAGAGTACTTGAGTATCTTGTTTCATGATTATCTTAGTGATTATGAAACCATATCACAATTGATCCTCTAAGGACATCTTAGTGCATTTGTTTGACTAAGAAGAGGAATCGTGAATTGTTGAAATGGTTAAATCAAAAAGATAAATCATACTTCGTTCCAAAATTGAGTCTTAGAGTAATACTCCAAGATTGTAACTCGAGTGACATAATACAAGAAAGGTTTAAAACACTTTTCTAATGTAGAGTAAAATGTTTTCTACTCTTGTACATTTGAAATTGGTGAGTTGTGATGTTTTGGATAAAACAAAGACCAACTAAGGCCAATTGTGTGAAGTGTTTGTCTTGATAAGAATCTGCACTAACTCTTGAATATTTGCTTTGTCAAGGAATGGTTCTTGACAAGAGAATCTTATATGTCAAGAGGTCAGTGGGAGTCTTAAAGATCTTGAAAAGCTTCAAGAACTAATCAGGAATACAACCTGTTGTTTATCACTAGCACACGACTTGAGGTTTGTAGCCCATCGTGTTGACATATTCTTGTTTCTGTGCCCATTCCAGTTAAAGTTGACTATGCATGTGAGTTCTATGAGTTCTTAGTTGTTTGCATAACTACTTGGAAGCAATGGTAGGCCCTTGTGCTACCAGGTGGCAAGAAGTTAAGATTGAACAAGTTCAGTCCATATGAGTTTGGATTTTTCACTAACCTCCTCTTGTGGTTAAGGAAAATTCACATGGATAGGAACACATACACCATAAAATCTAAGTGTCATAAGGTTTCTATCCGATTCATGAAAATGATGGTGAGGAAACACTTTCACTAAGTAGATTTTAAGAAGATAGCAATTGTGATATTTGCATTTTCAAAGTCGTTAGTGGAGCGTGTGTGGTTAACCGGCAAACTAACATGGACTTGTGAGAAATGGCAAAGGTCTAAACAATTGAGACTATGATTACGACATCCCTTTTCATAGTTATAAAATTGTTTAGACACACATGTAAGCTATCTAAGGAAAGGTGTATGATATTGATAAAGTCTTATCAAAGCATCTCATATCAGAAATCTGAACTTTGGTAAAAAAATCAATAAAGTATTGATTTCTAGAAGTCCATCTGATTTCTGAGTACATGTCAAAGCTAGTGGGAGCATAAATTGTTGTGCTAGTAATTATTATGCTAGTGGGAGCATAATCAATTATGATAAGTGTTGCAAGTTAGCAATGTTAATTATAGAAAACAAAACTTTCAATTGGGAAAAGTTTTTTTTGCTATAATTAAGGGAGAGGAAATTATACTTCATTTCAAAACTAAAAGCATAGATTGAGATTTTAATCATCTTTAGTCAAGGAAATATATATGAATTTTATGTTGGAATGGTTCAACATAAGGAAATTCTATATATATTGCGTTCTCAAATTTCGATTATGATTACGACATCCCTCTTCATAGTCGAATTATGAAAACATGGCAAATAAAAAATATTGTAGCAAAAGACTGGTCTAGTATCATGTCTTTATGTGAGACATCATGAATCGTGTCCCATATGCTTCGGATATAGGATCGATTACATGTGCTGTAATATTCATCTGTTCTAAATTTTTCCAAATGCCCAGGGCATTAAGGGGGGAAAAGTACTAGAACTGGATATGACTAAAATGATTAAGCAATTGTCGATGACAATCTGAGGTTTACCAAAGATTTGTTGTTCATGGAAAGTTGGAAGTATAGTGTAAATTTTGGAAGGACCATATTGACATATTCTGAAAGGAGGCAACTCTTGTTCAGAAGTGATAGTCAAAATGGAATATGGAAATGTTTCCGTAGGTGGAATTTATTCTTTAAATCTATGTAAGATTAGAAAACTTAATGCAAGAAGGACGTTCAAAGGAATGCACTTTGAATGTGAGACTTCGTTTCTATGGAATTGCTCTCCATTAGAATACTTTGTAAATGTCTGTTGCTGAGTCTTTGTGACTTTTGTGCATAGTCATTACAAGAGGATCAATGCATATAAGTTTAGAATCTAACAGACTTCAGTAAATGGCAAAGAATCTGGTATTCTTACATTTACGTTAAGGATTTTGGATTGTGAAATGAGCATATCATTGGAATCATGTTCAATTGGTCTATTTCACAAAGAAAGGATCATAGACAAACATAGTGTGCATACTTGGAGTATGTCATAACTATTGTTTGGATAAACATAGTGTGCATGCTTGGAGCATGGCATAACTATTGTTTTAATTCAAGTATTAGGTTGATAAATCGAAACATTATACAATGAATAATGTGTAATCAATATGGTGATAAATAAAAGGTGTTTTATTTATATTCATAAGTTCTGAGACCATATTGGATTCGATTATTCTTGTGTTTCACTTTGCATGTTTTGACTTCCCGAATAACTAGGTTATTCGAACTCTCCACAGTCAATCATACTTTGGAAGTAGGTATGAATCAAGACTGTCATGAATTGGGCTTGTTGATGTCTAAAGTGTTTAGACATAGTAAAAGTTGCTGCAACATTCATGAGTGCTCCTGGAATGAGATTCGAGTATTGGATTAAACCCACACTCATTTGAATCACTTCATGGATTTTATCACGAGTGATCATGAGACGATAATATCTTATATTCTTCAAATGGAAATGTGTGAGTTGTAGTTGCGCGTCGGTTGCACATTGACATATGTAAACGCAACTAGTAACTTGGTTGTTATAAAACATATCGTTGTGTGTAATTTGATGAGTAAGTACAAGCGAACATTTGGGTCGAAGTTTATCCATTCCTTTTACCCTTGGAGGGATAAAAGCGATATCTGTGGGCCCCTCGATGATTTAGTGATGACACGCCTAAGAGCTTGGCCAAGCCTGGACTGATTTGATTTGTTCAATTAGTCAGTCGTCATAAATCGGAAATCGGGAAACAAAAAATGGACAGAGAGAATGATTATAATCCATGTCTCAGTCCATATGATATCTAGAATGGAGGAATATATGATCCCTTATCTAATGGACGCGTCATTGACTAGGTCAGAGTTCGACATCGGCTTTTAAGAGCTACGATTGCTAGTCGAGTTTTGGAGTCTTACTTGCAATAATAGTTTTAGACTTATCCAAGTAGGAGACTGTTGGATTAGATGTCTAAGCCCATAAATATTATTGGTATGTACTTGACCCGATAGTAGCATGGTCCATTTGGGTTGCATATCATCAGGACAATTTGTTAGGATAGACTCTTGAGAGAAGGTTATATATGATTTATTAATATATTATAAGTTCTAATATATTAATATGAAATCATATGTTTTAATTAGTATTGATCAATAATTAATTTGGAATTAATTTAGCGATCAAATGAGACTAATTAAATCTATGGGGACTAATTATGGTAATTAGTTATATTTATATGTGTTGGGTTTATGATCCATGTTGGACCAAGTTTATGTATGGATACATAAAGAGTTGGGCCACATGAACCATGGATCATAAACCCATGGGTATGGGTTTGGGTTAACCCATGACCTTTGGAATTCCACATATAAATATGTTACTCCATAGCCAAAATCACCAGTAATGTATTTTTGGAGGATATGGACGGTTTTGGTGTGTATGAATTCTCTCTCAAGTTTCATCCTTTGTCCATGATGTGTTGTGACTTCATTTGAGGCTTCCACACTATTGGGGCTAAGCTCTTAAAACCAAATACATCAAGACTTCAAGCTACATAAAAGGTTTGTTACTCTAACTAGTATCTTATTTGGTATATGCCAATTGCATGCTAGTTATAGGTTTAATGCCTTGGAAACCATTTACATGTATAATTAGTGAAAACATAGATCCAAGGTATCTAGGGTTGTATGTGAACCATAGGATGTTGTAGCATAGAAAACCCAACAATAAAGAGATTAAATAGGGTCCAAGACCCTAAAATAGGATTTGGGTCTGATTGGAGTACGCCCAACATACTTCTGGTACGCCCAACGTACTCTTTAGGCCACCCGCGATCAATTTGTCCAGTATGCCCAGCGTACGCCACTGTATGCCCCGCATTCACTTGTGTATGCCCTGCGTACCCGGTTTCACCCTAAAACCATTAAAACTTTTGAAGTCCATAACTTCTTCTTTCTAAGTGCGTTTCCGACGATCCTTATATCCATGAAAGGTAACGAGAAGCTCTACACTTCTATCAACTCATACATGCCTTAAAACCTCTCGAACAAAGATCCAATTTCCATAAAAGCCTGAACTGACACTTTACTGAAATACCCATTGGCTCCAAAACACAAATTGAACTTCCCGGATCACCCCAATTACCTTACCCACACCCAAATGGGTCTAAATCTCTTTTCCTTAAAGTCCCTAAGCCTGATGATACTCGGTCTCTGGGTCACCACCCCGCATTAGGAAACGATTCAGAATAGGGCGTTACACGAACGTTCCGGTGACTCATTGTTTCTCATGTCGTGACAAGCTTACTCTCACGTCGTGACTAGCATTCCCCCATGTCGTGAGGTTCAAAAGTTGACCATTGAATTCACTTCTATTGACTTTTTTCTCAAAATTGCAACGTACTTTCATCTAAACTTCAAACGGTAATAACTTTCTCATACGAACTCTGTTTTCGATAAATTTTATATCCACGGAATCCTCTCAACTAACTCTACAACATTTCTTAACTATCTTTTGCTAAATAGCATTTCTAAATTTAAAGTAATTACATGCTCTATTTCATCTACTCTCCTCATAAGATTCATATCTTATAAATAATACCTGTTACTAGAACCATGTGTTACACTTTTCGTGATATAAAACACATGTTCTAACGATTTTTCTATAAATGTCACAATTTAACTATACAAATCAACCAACAAGATGGAACAATCTACACAGATGGTGATCAACACCCTAAAAGGAATGAGGATCATTCTTTGGAAAAAATATATGTTAAACTAGAATTCTTTCTCTAAACTCAGTCCAAGACCTCATGGAAATTGGAAATTTGTAGAATTAATTACAAGTTATAACGTCCCAAAAAAGCATAGAAAAAAAATTCATTTTTAGAGATAATAAAGTAGTTTCCATAACCGAGTATCATCAAAATCATCACATCATAAAATCAAAGTTATCAAAACATGTCTTTTTCCAAAACATAAAATCCTCAGAAGATGTGTACAATCATGCTTTCACCTTCCCCCGGTCCTCTAAAGTACCTGAAACATTTAAATCCACAACTATAAACCAAAGGTTAGTAACTTTCCCCAAAATACCCCACACAACAATACATATACAATGCATGCACACATGAGCCTTCAGTTTGACTGGACCGCCTCGCAAGGACTACATTGTGCCTCGACCGCTCTTCTGAGCCTACAACGTATAGTTAGACCGCTCTCTTGAGCCTAGAATATATAGTTGGACCGCTCTCCTTGTAACGTCCCCAAAATCATAGTAAAAGTTTCAATTTTTCAAAAGACATTTTCGTAAAACCCATAAAGTAATCAACCATTGTTTCAAAACAAAAAATAAAAGTCAGAGTATCATTATTATCTTTCAAACATAAATCAACATGAGGATGTGTATGATCACGCCTTCGCCTTGCCCCGATCGTATAAAGTGCATGGAAACATTTAAATCGAAAAATGTAAGACAAAGCTTAGTGATTTCCCTCAATATACCCCGCACAACAATACACATACAATACATGCACACATGGGCCTACAATCTTCCTGTACCGCCTCACAAGGCCTACATGATTCCTGGACCACCCTATTGAGCCTTCGGTCTACTGGCCCGCCTCACAAGGCCTAGAGTATCTGGACCGCTCCCTTGGGCCTACAGTCTGAATAGACCACCTCGTGAGGCCTACAGTACACTGGACCGCCCATGTATCTTGTCCTACAACACAAAGCACATGTAATCATACCAGATTCACCAATCTAACGGATCACTACAACATACCACACCCTACATGTAACATCCCAAAAATCATGAGGAAAAAATTTCAGTTTTAATTAGATCAAGACATCAATTATCTTTTAATCATACATTTAAAATGTAACATAATAAACTAGTCGTCAGAGTTAAATCCCAAAATCATCATATTGCAAAAACATGGGTGGATGCATTGCGAACAAGTCGGGCCCTTCCCTTTTGAACCAGAAGTACCTGAAACGAAAACTGACCGTAAGCACAAACATTAGTGAGTTCCCCAAAATACCACATACCATACATATCAAACATATAATGGGCCCCGTCCGGTATACAGATCTGTCAATCATCAAGCCCCGCCTAGCATCGGTCCCCGCCCGGTATACATACAAACATATAAACATATAAATGTATAAGCACACAACACATGCCATAATCACATAGATAAATAGCATAAAGACTAGTCATCGGGCCCCTCCCGGTATCGGGTCGTACTCGGTAATCATAAAAACACATACATATAATCAACATACAATATACTCATCAGGCTCCGCCTGGCATCGGGCCCCACCCAGTATACATATCAGATATCATACATGCTGAGTCACGCAGACAGCTAACATTCTAAACATAATAAACCATGAGTCGGCTTTGGTGCCTTAGACCCATCAACACAGTGAGGAAACTCACCTTAAGCAGCCGAATATCTCAGATAAAAGCTCGGACTGCCGATCTGGAAAAATTCCCTCGCTAACATCATCAAATATTACCAAATTAATAATTGGTCCACAACCCATAGCTGGAATCCAAGTCTGATTGTCCAATACTCAGGATAAAAGTCCATTTTACCCTTTTCTCACTAGGTCCGACATCTGAGGTCCAAATCAATAGCATCAAAAGCCCAATATGGCCCAACTTCCTAATTGGGCTCAAAACCCATCACGAGCCTAATTTAAGGAGGCCTAAAATCCTAAAAGATACCTAAGGCTCCAAATGGTCCCAAGCACAAGAAGACCTATAGACAGAAAACTATGGCCCAATATGGCCCAAAACCACATCTCACGTCTTGACCAGTCCTTGGTCACGTTGTCAGAGTTCACTCGATCAGATCCCACTCATCCCAACTCAGCCCAGCCAACTCAGTCAAGAAATGCCACCAAAGCTGGCCTCACGATGTGAGCAACCTATCCTCACGTCGTGAGCCCCAACCAGCTCTCCAGAATCGGGACGTTAACGCTTCTCACGTCGTGAGACCTTGTGTCTCACGTCGTGAGAACAGTCTGAGGCTAAAAATCCAAATTTTAGGTCCTTAATCCATTAAGCCTTCAATCCTAATTCTTTCAGAAGCTAACAAGGACTCCAAAGGCCAATAAAAACGATTACTTGATGGACATGCATGCCCCATGCATGTCCTAAACCCATCTTAGGTCAAAATAACAAGAAATTGCCCCAAACTCAATCAAGATTCATAAATTATAAACACACTTCAGATCCTTAAGACTAAATCATAGAGAATGACTCATTGATCCATAAAGTTGCCAACTTCATGGATCTGAAGCATGCAATCCAACATAAACATGCAAAAAGGAGCTTAGAACTTAGATTTAGCAATTTGAGCTCATAAAGATTGAATCTTGGACACTTACAATGGTATAAAATGTGCACAAGATGAGGATGATGAAGCCTCCTTGCTGAACCAACACCCTAACACCTCTTCTTCTCCTTCTTCTAGCCACCTAATCACCAAAATGGGTCCAAAATCACTAAAATCGATTAGGGTTAGGGTTTTTTGAGTTAGAGGAAGGTGAAGGCTGAGAAATGAACCCTAAAACCGAATTAAGGGAGCTTAAATACATGGGAAACCTTAAAACTTTGTGGGTTTGGTCTGCAGCGCTCCTCACGTTGTGAGCTCTTATTGCTCACGTCGTGAGCTCAGTCCCGGATAGGATCTTGATCCAGCCCTTCTCATGTCGTGAGCCTCCATGCCTTACAACGTGAGGACCCCTTTTTCTCCAAAAATCCAACATTTTGACTCTCTGAAACCCTAATTAGATTCATCCAAGAAAATGGATGTTACACTACACATAAGGATATATACTGCAATACAAAGTATAGTGAGGAAACTCACCTCGTAAGCTAACATATATCAACACCACCCACACGAAGACAAGAACTAACACTATGAGCCACCTATACATCGAATAGAGGCAAACCATCAATCTATGGCCTTAAAACCCTTAAATCAACTTGGTCAAAAGTTAACAATCAAAGTTAATGTAAACATTCAAAAGTCTCACAGTCCACCGCCACGCCGTGGCCAAGCTTCTTCTACGTTGTGGTGGCCTCAGGACAAAACAATCGCAGAGACTGTCTGCCATCATATCGTGGAGGCCAATCCTCCATATCGTGGGAATTGTTATGGCCTTCTTAATGTATTAAGCTCTTAATCCTTCAAGCTACCTATCCATATTTTCCAAAAGTATTTCTCACACTTATTGGATCATAAAAGTCGATGCTTTATATACATGCATGTACAACGCATGTCTTAAAATCTAGCTACGTCAAAATGATGAAAATGAGATCAAAACCTAATGCAAGGATTCAAAACTCAATCATTCTTCAGATCTAGGACATATAATCATAAGAGGACCTAAAAGGTCCAAAAAGTTGCCAACTTTATGGACTCCAACCGTACCAACTAACCCAAACATGAAGAACAAGACAAAGAAACCTAGATCTAAAAGCATGAAGAATAAAGGTTGGAACTTGAAGACTCATAATTTTCCAAAAGATGAGCTAGGAGGTGGAGGATGAGCTTGCTTGTTGGATCTTCTCACAAAGTATGCCTTCTTCTTTTTCTTCTTCTCACCAAAATCACCACAAAACTTCAAGAACTCAGCAATGGAGGCTAAGGGTGCTTATAGGTCAAAAAGGAGGTGATGGAGGTTGAGGGTGTGCAAACCCTATTCATCACATCCCTTAAATAGGGCTTAAGGCACGGAAATTAGGGTTTACGTCCTGGTCGCCATCATGCCGTTGCCACCATCATTCCACGTCGTAAGGGTGAAAATGAATGCGTGTTTCATCTGGCCTTGACCACGTCATGGTGCATCCTTTGCCACATCGTGGTCTCCATAAAACTTATTTATTTAAGATTTGAATTTCTAAAATTCAAGGATGATATTTACCTGGAACTTGGTGTTACACTCCTGAGCCAACAACACGGGGTTGGACTGCTCTCCTTGGGCCTACAATATCAATTGGATCGCCCAGGTATCTTGGCCTAAAATACAAAGCAAGGAACCTTAACCCAACCACAACATGTCGACATATGCAAACAAACAATAACCAACAAACACGGGTAGTCATAACAGATGTACCACACTAACAAATCACTACAACATAACAACACCCTACACACAAGGATACATATTGTCATACAAAGTATAGTGAGAAAACTCACCTCGCATGCTAGCAGATAACATCACAGCTCTCACGAAGTAAGGACGGGTGCTACAAGTCACATATACAACAATCAGAGGCAAATCCTCAATCTATACACTAAAACAATCCAGTTGACCAAAAGTGAACTTGGTCAAAAGTTAACGATCAAAGTCAACGTTCAAATTCAACCTAGTTGGTCACCACGTCGTGGTAACTCCATGATAAAATAGTCGTTACCATACCACCCACGACGTTGTGGCAATAGTCCAAGGAAAATAGTCACAAGAAACCCCCTTCATTACGATGTGGTCTGCAGTCTCCATGTTGTGAAAACTGCTATTGGACAACTTAATGGATTAAGCCCTTAATCCACTAGGCCACACTCTTATATCTTCCAGAAGGCTTCCTAACGTCCATAAGCTTCATAAAAACCCTTGCTTTATGTACATGCATGTCTTGAACTCTACTTAGGTCAAAATGGTGAAAATGAGGTCAAAACCTCATGCATGGAACCAAAACTCTACCAAACTTCAGATCTGGATCATTAAACCTCAAAGGGGCCTCAAGGATCCATAAAGTTGCCAACTTTATAGAATCCATCCACTCAAGCTATCCCAAACATGGAGAAAAGTGCATGAAAAACCTAGATATAGAAGAATAGTACACAAATATATGAACTTGAGGACTTACAAAAGTCTAAAATGTGTGCAATAAGGTGGTGGGGGAACTTGCTTGTTGGATCTTCTCTCAAAGGACACCTTCTTCTCCTTCAATATCACCAAAAGCCACTAAAAAGCTTCAAAGACTCAAAAATGGAGGTTAGGGTTTGTTTAGGACGAAAGGGAGGTGATGGAGGCTGGGGATGAGCAAACCCTAGCCATCACATCTATTAAAATAGGGCCTCAAACCCAAAAAATTAGGGTTTTGAATGTTGGTCGCTACCATGTCGTGGCCATTACCATTGCTATGTCGTGGAGTCCAAAATGAAAGCACATTTCATCGGGTGAGACCACGTCGTGGGGGCTTCACCACCACGTCATGGCCACCAAAAACCTCATATTTTTAAGTCTTAAATGCCAAAAATCACAAGAGCAATTATACATGGAACTTGGTGTTACACACATTTTACAAGATGGTTGTTGCAAATAGCCATCTTTTTGGACCATACTGCAAAGAATGACAACTTCATCCAACTTGGGAATGGAATTAGGGTAAAACCTTTTGAGGGGAGAAACTAGACATTGTTACAAAGTTATAGACCACAATCTCATGTAGTTTGGAGTTTCCTATATTTAATTATGAAGTTTACAAATAACTAATGTGATCGGTGGTTTTGCTGATCAGTTTGCATTGAATGCAAAGTATATACAATTGTAGATAACACTAAATCAACCTCTTTGGATGGACGAAACTAGACATTCATACCTTTTGGGGAACATATATTCCAAACTCATTAAACACTTAATCACTGAAGTAAAGGTTGAATAGCGAGCACCACTCAACCACCATGAAGTGGCGATGACATGGTGGTGATAAGGTGGTCATAGGATGGTGTAAATCCTCACAATAAGAACATTGTCTAAAAGGGTAAGGAAGAACAATGTTGACTACAATCTTAATCCATGAAAATTGAAGGTCACATGACCTCACCACTATTTAATAGTGGGGATGAGATGATTGTAGGCTAGATGAAATTTGAATGTTGACTACCACCATCGGTGACAGTGGTGGTTTGTGGTGGTGAAGTTTGGTATTTTAGTGAAAAAAATAAGAAGAATGAAGGCTAGATGAAAGAGATTTCATACCAAAACAAAAGATTATTGCAACACCTCCTTCTTGCTCCACCTTCTCCTGCCAAGATTTCGACGACCAAGCTCTGGCCGGCCACCACAAACACTCGATTTCTCTCTCTCATTTCATTTCCGTCCCGAACCTCCCCTCTCTCTTCACACTCTAAAACTGGTCATAACTCGTCAAGACAAAAAGAAATTTTAGATCTACGATATCATATTTGGATAATAATCTCCCATTACTATAAACTTTAATAGAATTTATAATTAGATGTTTCCCAAACGATGTAAGAGAATTCCATAAATACATCAAAAACAAATGCATACCTCAAATGTCGTTGATTTGACATATGAAAATGCAATGGCCTTCACGAAGTTGTTTTTTTGACATGATGTACTATTTTTTACACTTAATGCTTTTATTTTTTTCGTTTCCACAAATAGAGCTTTGAGAGATAATAATACATCACTTGCGGTTTAAGATTTGTAAAATTAAAGAAAAAACTTCTTTTTATAGGTAAAGATACTCTCTTCTTCTGCATACGATTTACTACCAAATTACAATTGATTATATTTTTATATCGTGATTACAGAAAATTATTATAAAAGTATTTATTTGAAGCTTTTTGTTAAAAAAATTCATTTTTTGAATATATAATATAACATCTTACAAAAACTATACACGATGTTAAATGTTTTGGTATCATTAAATGGAAAAATACTTAATTTGTGTATCATGTTTTAAAAAGTGTTTGATTATTTTATTATAACAAGACATGAAAAAATAAAATACAATCTTGTAAAATGACAAAAACACCCTTGCCTCGACATCGGAAAACACGCGCTCCCTTTTTTTCCTCTCAATATCTCTCCATGGTACAAGAAGTGTCATGCCTGCACTTCACCTGCCGCTGCCCAAAAACTGGTGCTGGCTTTTATGGACCCCAAGTTCGCCGGAAAACCAATCGCCTCCGCCTCATATTACCGCGGTGGACAGATGGACATCGAACAGATGCCTGAAACACCCAACCGAGGCGCCCACCACCGCCGAGCCCAGTCAGAGACGTTCTTCCGTTTCCCAGACGAAGACATCCTTCTAGATGATGTTGTTGCCGACTTTAATTTCGCCAACATCGACTTACCATCTCTCTCATCCGACGCTCCCATCCCCACAACCACCGGTGAATCATCGTCTAAGTCAGAGGGAGAGTCCTCCGACGTCAACGCCGTCAAATCGACGGCGAGTAGACCGCCGGGACCCGTTAATCATATCAGAAGCCTCTCTGTGGACGCTGACTTCTTCGATGGGTTAGGTTTAAGCTCCGCCGCTGAGGCGAGCGGTGGGTATCGTCATAGGCATAGTAATTCGATGGATGGGTCTGCTGCATCGTCGTTTGAAGGGGATTCGATGTTGATGATGTTGGATAATTCGAAGAAAGCACTTGCCCCTGATAAACTAGCTGAACTTGCTTTGATCGATCCCAAGAGAGCTAAAAGGTTTCGATCGTGTCCTTATTTTCTCTCAAAGTTTCTAAATTTTTTGTTAGTTCTTCAATTGGGTGCAATTTAAACGATCGATTCCTTCACAAACTTACGCAATTTGCTAAAAGTTTTCATCTTTTCAAAAGATCTATTGTTTCTCATCATTCTTATGCTTAAGGGGTGTTTAAATTATGCATTTTGAAAGTGATGACGTAATTATTGCCACTTTAATCTATAATGTTTAGGTTACCTACCTGCTTATGATTATCATTTTAGGATTGTTAGTTTGATAATTAGAGTAAAATTGCTTATGACTATTCGACTATTTAGTTACATTTTTACACATAATCAAATTCTACCGATCACTTAAAAAACATGTATCCAAACAAATGCCCGATTAGTATTGAAGTTTAATTTCATTACATATTGGTGAATGCCTGAATGGTATGATATTTGATTCAATTTTGTATGATTTTGTGGTTTGTATGTAGAATTCTTGCAAATAGACAATCAGCTGCACGTTCAAAGGAGAGGAAAATAAGGTATACAAGTGAATTGGAGAGAAAAGTACAGACCCTTCAAAACGAGGCAACAACATTGTCTACCCAAGTGACAATGCTCCAGGTATGTGTAAAAGACGTAAATACCCTCATCATTGAAATTAGCCCTAGAAAAAACTTGTCATGTCCCCGAAATGGTAACTTTAAAATATTGACTTAATGGACTTAAATGAGTTACTTGATAGTAATTAAAAAGACATTAAAATACTTTTGAACGAATAATAAAAATAGAAAGGAAAGACATGAAATTTGATATAAATTTATTACTTATATAATTATTTCTTATTGTGATGCAGCGTGATACAAGTGGACTAACTTCTGAGAACAAAGAGCTCAAGCTGCGGTTACAAGCCTTGGAACAACAAGCAAAACTTAGAGATGGTAATTATTATCATAATTAATAATTATTCATTTTAAAGATAAAAAGACTTAATGGACTTAAATGAGAACATGACTAAATCCAATAAGCTATATATTGTTGTTCATTTTTGACTTAAATACATTAAGAAAAACTTGGTAGAGAAAATCCAGTAACTGTTTTTTTTCCCCATCGAGTCCTAATTGTTTAGGAATTTGCTCTCATTTAATTTTGCCTTTCACTTTCCTCAAGTATCCAACGTTTTCTTAAATATTTATTAAGGCGTTGTACTTTTAAAAATCGACCAAATTATAGCTTTGTATCTTTACCATTTTTCTTATTAGGACATTGTACTCTAAGAGCATCTATAATGTCTTATTTGTTTTGTAACATCAACAAAAAGCTGTCTTTATAAATCTTCTCTAATGAATAAGCTTTTTTTCTAGTAATAATAATTTATCCTCGAATATTTGAAATGTTTTATAAAGCACCCTTTTCTAATTTGTTGTTTTAAACTAATTTCATATTTGATATTTGTTTTATTTTTATGAAGTGTAGTTATAAATTAAAAAAAAAACGATAAAAATAATGTAATAGTCGCTATGTTTTTTTAATATTTAACAGTTGTGTCATTTTAATCGACCCGAAAAATGCTTTTAAACAAACAAATGAAAGCATGTTCTATTTTTTTTTCATTCATCCCTATTAACTTTTGTAATTTCAAAGTTAAATTACTTTGTATTTACATAATTTCTTTTTTCATTTATTTTTGTCAACAGCTTTGAACGAAACCCTAAGAGCAGAAGTGCAGCGGCTCAAAATCGAGACCGGTCAACTGCCGCCACTTAACGGGATGAACTACCACCACCACCGCTCATTGCCGCCTCAATATTCATCACACCAACAAACATTTCATCACTTTGGCAATCAGAACCCTCAACAGCCGCCACAACAGCAGATTCGACCGCCTGATGCCGCCACTAACCGCCCGCCCAAACCGACCTTCATGGACTTTAATTAACAAATATCATAACATTTTCGGGTGCATTTGGGCTTTGAGGGCTTTTTGGTATTATATCATTTTGTAGATAAAAATGGGATGTGTGGACGCATGTGATAGTTATTTGTTATATATAACTTAAAAGTTTTTTTTTTATGAAACTTGGGATGATGATGCTTAGGTTTGACTTTGAAAAGTCAACTGTGAATTTGGTTTTAAAAACGTGTTTTGTATCCTTCTTTATCATGATTAATTTCTTTTTTAATTAAAATGAGAGGTATAAAAATAATATATATATATTTTTTCGGTTAAAATGAGAGGTGTAAAAGTCAAATTATTGCTTTTTTTTTTTTTTAATTTGATTAATGAAAAATATAAAATAAATAAATATATCATTTCCCTTTGAAATGACTAATAATATATTCTTTTCTAAAACGTAAATTATCAATCAATATGACAACTCCTGGACATCGTTGCAACCTCACATCTGACCCTGTGACACCAATATAAAAATTTATTTTTTATTTGTAGATTATAGTTTAATAAAATTTGCCAAAACTACAATTAGAAAAAAATAAAATATAATGAACTACAATAAAAATTATGACGAAATCAATATGTCACTATTTGTAAACGTAAAAACGTTAAGCTTTTGTCTTCAAAAACTAAATTGTATTATTTGGAACCCAAAGAATGTTACGAATTACGAAAAAATAACATTTGTTAAAAACAAGCTATGTTTTTCTATAAAAGTGTTTATCATCTTATACATATGCAATATATACGTAGTATCAAAATGTATTTAAAAAATATTTGGTTTAGTTATTATCCAAAAGACAATAAACTGATAAGTTGTTTTTTGTGTTTGTAAAATTCTGCTTATACGGAAATAATACACTTTTTACATATTATTGACTTGTTTATTTTTTATATCTAACATTCTTTTAGTTTTACCACTCATAACTGAAATTGTATGTTGACAAAGGCAAATTAAAAGCTTATATTTGAAAGTTTAACCAAACCTAAATCTATTGTATTAAAAAGGTTATTTTATTATATTATGAATCAAATTATGTTGGTAGAAAACATAATAACGAAAAAAAAATGGACTTCGGGGTATTTGATAAATGGGCCGTGATAAATTGAAGTAATTCTTATACTTCTTTTATTTGCCGGGCAAAATTAAGGAGAGCCTCTACTTTTTTATATAATTTAAAAAGAACGCTATATTTCACAAAAAAAATCCCTATCTTTCACAAGTGTACAGAAAAGGATCTTGAGTTTCATAAAAATACAGAAATTATCATACATTTAATAAAATTACAAAAATAGTCCCTTCCTAAAAAAATTATGTTTCATAAAACTACATAAATGGCCCATTCCTTAGCACAATAACAAAAATAGTCCTTATATTTCACAATATTACAAAAATAGTCCCTATCTAATATATAATTTACAAAAATGGACTTTATATTTCACAAAACTTATAGAAACGGTGGCATATTTTTGTAAAATTGTTCATTAGTTCCCATGTTTGAGAAAATTGCAAAAATAGTCCCTAAAAAATTACCTAATGGTCCCTTTGAAAAACCTATAAAAATGCAATTTATGTTTGAGAAAATTATAGAAATGGTTCATGTAAAATTATGTATGGTGTCTGTGTTTCAAAAATTTTATAGGAATGATCCATGTGTGAAAATTATGTTTACCTAATGGTCTCTATGTTTGAAAAAATTACAGAAATAGTTCGTACAAAATGATCTATCGGTCCTTACAGAAATGGTAAAAAATGGTCGGTGTGTAATAGAGAAATTATACAAATAGTCCATGTGTAAAAAGAAGTTATAGTAACAGTCCCTACTTAAGATAAAGTTATAGAAAATGTCCATGTGTAATAATGTATTACACAAATGGTCCTTGTAATACCGAAATTACATAAATAATGCTTATGTAATACTGCAATTTCAAAAATGCTTCATATGTAAGATTAAATTACAATAGTTGCCCTTTGTGTAATAGTCAAATTATAGGACTGGTCCATATGTAATTACAAAAATGATATTGAAAATATATGATTAATAAACTCGCTGCAACGCACGAGCATTCCTAATATATATATATATATATATATATATATATATATATATATATATATATATATATATATATATATATATATATATATATTATATACTCTAATAAATGAAGAGTTTTTTGCCACTTGTCACACTCTCATTCAATTTGTCAAATGTCATTTTGTGGTTATTTTGAATTAATTTTTATTCCACATGTCATTTTATGGTTTTTCTATTTTATTAATTCCACATACTATTTAAATGCAATAATAAATGCATATTAATTTCCTTAATCAACTTTTATTTTAATTTCAAAATTACTAAATTAAAGTTTCATTAATTTCCTTTATTTATTTATCTAAATTATTTGTTTAAATTTAGAGAAAAAAACACTTTAATTTTTATAATTCAATATTTTTCTCATTTTTCTTATAAATTCAAACTTATCAAATGTTTAGAATTTTATATTTAGTTTTTTCTTTTAAATAAACTCATGTAATACATGGTTCTCATATATATATATATATATATATATATATATATATATATATATATATATATATATATATATATATATATATCCAAACATCACTTTAATGACAATATAAGCTACTGCTTAAATCCATTTGCAGTGTACATATACGTTATCAGAAAATAGAAAAAATAGGTGAGATGGAGGATGGTTTTTTCTACCAAAATTGCAACCATTAAAAGTACACTACTATAATCATCATAAATACATAAACTTAAAAATAAAACACTAAAAAGATGTAACACATAGATTGGAAAGAGTTCCCAAAAACCTAATTCACCTCGTACTTATAAGTTAATGTCTTTCATATAAAAAAGGACTGCCAAGGTAGATTCCGAGGGATAGATGACAACTCGAAGCATAAATAAAAGAATAACACAACATAATAAAAAATTTTAGAGGCCTCGCCCATGAAGAAAACAACCGAGGATACCATTCGTACTCACAAAATTTTTAGGCTTGCACTCAGAAGCTTTTTATGCTTTCACTCACAAGCTTATTAGGCTTGTGAGTAAGATTAAATGCTTCATATGTAAGATTAAATTACAATAGTTGCCCTTAGTGTAATAGTCAAATTATAGGACTGGTCAATGTGTAATTACAAAAATGATATTGAAAATATATGATTAATAAACTCGCTGCAACGCACGAGCATTCCTAATATATATATATATATATATATATATATATATATATATATATATATATATATATATATATATATATATATATTATATACTCTAATAAATGAAGAGTTTTTTGCCACTTGTCACACTCTCATTCAATTTGTCAAATGTCATTTTGTGGTTATTTTGAATTAATTTTTATTCCACATGTCATTTTATGGTTTTTCTATTTTATTAATTCCACATAGTATTTAAATGCAATAATAAATGCATACTAATTTCCTTAATCAACTTTTATTTTAATTTCAAAATTACTAAATTAAAGTTTCATTAATTTCCTTTATTTATTTATCTCAGTTATTTGTTTAAATTTAGAGAAAAAAACACTTTAATTTTTATAATTCAATATTTTTCTCATTTTTCTTATAAATTCAAACTTATCAAATGTTTAGAATTTTATATTTAGTTTTTTCTTTTAAATAAACTCATGTAATACATGGTTCTCATACCTAGTGTATATATATATATATATATATATATATATATATATATATATATATATATATATATATATATGCCAAACATCACTTTAATGACAATATAAGCTACTGTTTAAATCCATTTGCAGTGTACATATACGTTATCAGAAAATAGAAAAAATAGGTGAGATGGAGGATGGTTTTTTCTACCAAAATTGCAACCATTAAAAGTACACTACTATAATCATCATAAATACATAAACTTAAAAATAAAACATTCAAAAGATGTAACACATAGATTGGAAAGAGTTCCCAAAAACCTAATTCACCTCGTACTTATAAGTTAATGTCTTTTATGTCAAAATGTCTTTCATATAAAAAGTGACTCCCAAGGTAGATTTCGAGGGATAGATGACAACTTGAAGCATAAATAAAAGAATAACACAACATAATAAAAAATTTTAGAGGCCTCGCCCATGAAGAAAACAACCGAGGATACCATTCGTACTCACAAAATTTTTAGGCTTGCACTCAGAAGCTTTTTATGCTTTCACTCACAAGCTTATTAGGCTTGTGAGTAAGATTAAATGCTTCATATGTAAGATTAAATTACAATAGTTGCCCTTTGTGTAATAGTCAAATTATAGGACTGGTCCATGTGTAATTACAAAAATGATATTGAAAATATATTATTAATAAACTCGCTGCAACGCAGGAGCATTCCTAATATATATATATATATATATATATATATATATATATATATATATATATATATATATATATATATATATATATATATATATATATTATATACTCTAATAAATGAAGAGTTTTTTGCCACTTGTCACACTCTCATTCAATTTGTCAAATGTCATTTTGTGGTTATTTTGAATTAATTTTTATTCCACATGTCATTTTATGGTTTTTCTATTTTATTAATTCCACATAGTATTTAAATGCAATAATAAATGCATATTAATTTCCTTAATCAATTTTTATTTTAATTTCAAAATTACTAAATTAAAGTTTCATTAATTTCCTTTATTTATTTATCTAAATTATTTGTTTAAATTTGGAGAAAAAAAACACTTTAATTTTTATAATTCAATATTTTTCTCATTTTTCTTATAAATTCAAACTTATCAAATGTTTAGAATTTTATATTTAGTTTTTTCTTTTAAATAAACTCATTAATACATGGTTCTCATGCCTAGTGTGTCTATATATATATATATATATATATATATATATATATATATATATATATATATATATCCAAACATCACTTTAATGACAATATAAGCTACTGTTTAAATCCATTTGCAGTGTACATATACGTTATCAGAAAATAGAAAAAATAGGTGAGATGGATGATGGTTTTTTCTACCAAAATTGCAACCATTAAAAGTACACTACTATAATCATCATAAATACATAAACTTAAAAATAAAACATTCTAAAGATGTAACACATAGATTGGAAAGAGTTCCCAAAAACCTAATTCACCTCGTACTTATAAGTTAATGTCTTTCATGTCAAAATGTCTTTCATATAAAAAGGGACTCCCAAGGTAGATTCCGAGGGATAGATGACAACTCGAAGCATAAATAAAAGAATAACACAGCATAATAAAAAATTTTAGAGGCCTCGCCCATGAAGAAAACAACCGAGGATACCATTCGTACTCACAAAATTTTTAGGCTTGCACTCAGAAGCTTTTTATGCTTTCACTCACAAGCTTATTAGGCTTGTGAGTAAGATTAAATGCTTCATATGTAAGATTAAATTACAATAGTTGCCCTTTGTGTAATAGTCAAATTATAGGACTGGTCCATGTGTAATTACAAAAATGATATTGGAAATATATGATTAATAAACTCGCTGCAACGCACGAGCATTCCTAATATATATATATATATATATATATATATATATATATATATATATATATATATATTATATACTCTAATAAATGAAGAGTTTTTTGCCACTTGTCACACTCTCATTCAATTTGTCAAATGTCATTTTGTGGTTATTTTGAATTAATTTTTATTCCACATGTCATTTTATGGTTTTTCTATTTTATTAATTCCACATAGTATTTAAATGCAATAATAAATGCATATTAATTTCCTTAATCAACTTTTATTTTAATTTCAAAATTACTAAATTAAAGTTTCATTAATTTCCTTTATTTATTTATCTAAATTATTTGTTTAAATTTAGAGAAAAAAACACTTTAATTTTTATAATTCAATATTTTTCTCATTTTTCTTATAAATTCAAACTTATCAAATGTTTAGAATTTTATATTTAGTTTTTTCTTTTAAATAAACTAATGTAATACATGGTTCTCATATATATATATATATATATATATATATATATATATATATATATATATCCAAACATCACTTTAATGACAATATAAGTTACTGTTTAAATCCATTTGCAGTGTACATATACGTTATCAGAAAATAGAAAAAATAGGTGAGATGGAGGATGGTTTTTTCTACCAAAATTGCAACCATTAAAAGTACACTACTATAATCATCATAAATACATAAACTTAAAAATAAAACATTCAAAAGATGTAACACATAGATTGGAAAGAGTTCCCAAAAACCTAATTCACCTCGTACTTATAAGTTAATGTCTTTTATGTCAAAATGTCTTTCATATAAAAAGGGACTCCCAAGGTAGATTCCGAGGGATAGATGACAACTCGAAGCATAAATAAAAGAATAACACAACATAATAAAAATTTTTAGAGGCCTCGCCCATGAAGAAAACAACCGAGGATACCATTCGTACTCACAAAATTTTTAGGCTTGCACTCAGAAGCTTTTTATGCTTTCACTCACAAGCTTATTAGGCTTGTGAGTAAGATTAAATGCTTCATATGTAAGATTAAATTACAATAGTTGCCCTTTGTGTAATAGTCAAATTATAGGACTGGTCAATGTGTAATTACAAAAATGATATTGAAAATATATGATTAATAAACTCGCTGCAACGCACGAGCATTCCTAATATATATATATATATATATATATATATATATATATATATATATATATATATATATATATATATATATATATATATATATATATATATATATATATATATATATATATTATACTCTAATAAATGAAGAGTTTTTTGCCACTTGTCACACTCTCATTCAATTTGTCAAATGTCATTTTGTGGTTATTTTGAATTAATTTTTATTCCACATGTCATTTTATGGTTTTTCTATTTTATTAATTCCACATAGTATTTAAATGCAATAATAAATGCATATTAATTTCCTTAATCAACTTTTATTTTAATTTCAAAATTACTAAATTAAAGTTTCATTAATTTCCTTTATTTATTTATCTAAATTATTTGTTTAAATTTAGAGAAAAAAACACTTTAATTATTATAATTCAATATTTTTCTCATTTTTCTTATAAATTCAAACTTATCAAATGTTTAGAATTTTATATTTAGTTTTTTCTTTTAAATAAACTCATGTAATACATGTTTCTCATACCTAGTATATATATATATATATATATATATATATATATATATATATATATATCCAAACATCACTTTAATGACAATATAAGCTACTGTTTAAATCCATTTGCAGTGTACATATACGTTATCAGAAAATAGAAAAAATAGGTGAGATGGAGGATGGTTTTTTCTACCAAAATTGCAACCATTAAAAGTACACTACTATAATTATCATAAATACATAAACTTAAAAATAAAACATTCAAAAGATGTAACACATAGATTGGAAAGAGTTCCCAAAAACCTAATTCACCTCGTACTTATAAGTTAATGTCTTTTATGTCAAAATGTCTTTCATATAAAAAGGGACTCCCAAGGTAGATTCCGAGGGATAGATGACAACTCGAAGCATAAATAAAAGAATAACACAACATAATAAAAATTTTTAGAGGCCTCGCCCATGAAGAAAACAACCGAGGATACCATTCGTACTCACAAAATTTTTAGGCTTGCACTCAGAAGCTTTTTATGCTTTCACTCACAAGCTTATTAGGCTTGTGAGTAAGATTAAATACTTCATATGTAAGATTAAATTACAATAGTTGCCCTTTGTGTAATAGTCAAATTATAGGACTGGTCCATGTGTAATTACAAAAATGATATTGAAAATATATGATTAATAAACTCGCTGCAACGCACGAGCATTCCATATATATATATATATATATATATATATATATATATATATATATATATATATATATATATATATATATATATATATATTATACTCTAATAAATGAAGAGTTTTTTGCCACTTGTCACACTCTCATTCAATTTGTAAAATGTCATTTTGTGGTTATTTTGAATTAATTTTTATTCCACATGTCATTTTATGGTTTTTCTATTTTATTAATTCCACATAGTATTTAAATGCAATAATAAATGCATATTAATTTCCTTAATCAACTTTTATTTTAATTTCAAAATTACTAAATTAAAGTTTCATTAATTTCCTTTATTTATTTATCTAAATTATTTGTTTAAATTTAGAGAAAAAAACACTTTAATTATTATAATTCAATATTTTTCTCATTTTTCTTATAAATTCAAACTTATCAAATGTTTAGAATTTTATATTTAGTTTTTTCTTTTAAATAAACTCATGTAATACATGTTTCTCATACCTAGTATATATATATATATATATATATATATATATATATATATATATATATATATATATATATATATCCAAACATCACTTTAATGACAATATAAGCTACTGTTTAAATCCATTTGCAGTGTACATATACGTTATCAGAAAATAGAAAAAATAGGTGAGATGGAGGATGGTTTTTTCTACCAAAATTGCAACCATTAAAAGTACACTACTATAATCATCATAAATACATAAACTTAAAAATAAAACATTCAAAAGATGTAACACATAGATTGGAAAGAGTTCCCAAAAACCTAATTCACCTCGTACTTATAAGTTAATGTCTTTTATGTCAAAATGTCTTTCATATAAAAAGTGACTCCCAAGGTAGATTTCGAGGGATAGATGACAACTTGAAGCATAAATAAAAGAATAACACAACATAATAAAAATTTTTAGAGGCCTCGCCCATGAAGAAAACAACCGAGGATACCATTCGTACTCACAAAATTTTTAGGCTTGCACTCAGAAGCTTTTTATGCTTTCACTCACAAGCTTATTAGGCTTGTGAGTAAGATTAAATGCTTCATATGTAAGATTAAATTACAATAGTTGCCCTTTGTGTAATAGTCAAATTATAGGACTGGTCAATGTGTAATTACAAAAATGATATTGAAAATATATGATTAATAAACTCGCTGCAACGCACGAGCAATCCTAATATATATATATATATATATATATATATATATATATATATATATATATATATATATATATATATACTCTAATAAATGAAGAGTTTTTTGCCACTTGTCACACTCTCATTCAATTTGTCAAATGTCATTTTGTGGTTATTTTGAATTAATTTTTATTCCACATGTCATTTTATGGTTTTTCTATTTTATTAATTCCACATAGTATTTAAATGCAATAATAAATGCATATTAATTTCCTTAATCAACTTTTATTTTAATTTCAAAATTACTAAATTAAAGTTTCATTAATTTCCTTTATTTATATATCTAAATTATTTGTTTAAATTTAGAGAAAAAAACACTTTAATTATTATAATTCAATATTTTTCTCATTTTTCTTATAAATTCAAACTTATCAAATGTTTAGAATTTTATATTTAGTTTTTTCTTTTAAATAAACTCATGTAATACATGTTTCTCATACCTAGTATATATATATATATATATATATATATATATATATATATATATATATATATATATATATCCAAACATCACTTTAATGACAATATAAGCTACTGTTTAAATCCATTTGCAGTGTACATATACGTTATCAGAAAATAGAAAAAATAGGTGAGATGGAGGATGGTTTTTTCTACCAAAATTGCAACCATTAAAAGTACACTACTATAATCATCATAAATACATAAACTTAAAAATAAAACATTCAAAAGATGTAACACATAGATTGGAAAGAGTTCCCAAAAACCTAATTCACCTCGTACTTATAAGTTAATGTCTTTTATGTCAAAATGTCTTTCATATAAAAAGGGACTCCCAAGGTAGATTCTGAGGGATAGATGACAACTCGAAGCATAAATAAAAGAATAACACAACATAATAAAAAATTTTAGAGGCCTCGCCCATGAAGAAAACAACCGAGGATACCATTCGTACTCACAAAATTTTTAGGCTTGCACTCAGAAGCTTTTTATGCTTTCACTCACAAGCTTATTAGGCTTGTGAGTAAGATTAAATGCTTCATATGTAAGATTAAATTACAATAGTTGCCCTTTGTGTAATAGTCAAATTATAGGACTGGTCCATGTGTAATTACAAAAATGATATTGAAAATATATGATTAATAAACTCGCTGCAACGCACGAGCATTCCTAATATATATATATATATATATATATATATATATATATATATATTATATATATTCTAATAAATGAAGAGTTTTTTGCCACTTGTCACACTCTCATTCAATTTGTCAAATGTCATTTTGTGGTTATTTTGAATTAATTTTTATTCCACATGTCATTTTATGGTTTTTCTATTTTATTAATTCCACATAGTATTTAAATGCAATAATAAATGCATATTAATTTCCTTAATCAACTTTTATTTTAATTTCAAAATTACTAAATTAAAGTTTCATTAATTTCCTTTATTTATTTATCTAAATTATTTGTTTAAATTTAGAGAAAAAAACACTTTAATTATTATAATTCAATATTTTTCTCATTTTTCTTATAAATTCAAACTTATCAAATGTTTAGAATTTTATATTTAGTTTTTTCTTTTAAATAAACTCATGTAATACATGTTTCTCATACCTAGTATATATCTATATATATATATATATATTATATATATATATATATATATATATATATATATATCCAAACATCACTTTAATGACAATATAAGCTACTGTTTAAATCCATTTGCAGTGTACATATACGTTATCAGAAAATAGAAAAAATAGGTGAGATGGAGGATGGTTTTTTCTACCAAAATTGCAACCATTAAAAGTACACTACTATAATCATCATAAATACATAAACTTAAAAATAAAACATTCAAAAGATGTAACACATAGATTGGAAAGAGTTCCCAAAAACCTAATTCACCTCGTACTTATAAGTTAATGTCTTTTATGTCAAAATGTCTTTCATATAAAAAGGGACTCCCAAGGTAGATTCCGAGGGATAGATGACAACTCGAAGCATAAATAAAAGAATAACACAACATAATAAAAAAATTTAGAGGCCTCGCCCATGAAGAAAATAACCGAGGATACCATTCGTACTCACAAAATTTTTAGGCTTGCACTCAGAAGCTTTTTATGCTTTCACTCACAAGCTTATTAGGCTTGTGAGTAAGATTAAATGCTTCATATGTAAGATTAAATTACAATAGTTGCCCTTTGTGTAATAGTCAAATTATAGGACTGGTCCATGTGTAATTACAAAAATGATATTGAAAATATATGATTAATAAACTCGCTGCAACGCACGAGCATTCCTAATATATATATATATATATATATATATATATATATATATATATATTATATACTCTAACAAATGAAGAGTTTTTTGCCACTTGTCACACTCTCATTCAATTTGTCAAATGTCATTTTGTGGTTATTTTGAATTAATTTTTATTCCACATGTCATTTTATGGTTTTTCTATTTTATTAATTCCACATAGTATTTAAATGCAATAATAAATGCATATTAATTTCCTTAATCAACTTTTATTTTAATTTCAAAATTACTAAATTAAAGTTTCATTAATTTCCTTTATTTATTTATCTAAATTATTTGTTTAAATTTAGAGAAAAAAACACTTTAATTTTTATAATTCAATATTTTTCTCATTTTTCTTATAAATTCAAACTTATCAAATGTTTAGAATTTTATATTTAGTTTTTTCTTTTAAATAAACTCATGTAATACATGTTTCTCATACCTAGTATATATATATATATATATATATATATATATATATATATATATATATATATATCCAAACATCACTTTAATGACAATATAAGCTACTGTTTAAATCCATTTGCAGTGTACATATACGTTATCAGAAAATAGAAAAAATAGGTGAGATGGAGGATGGTTTTTTCTACCAAAATTGCAACCATTAAAAGTACACTACTATAATCATCATAAATACATAAACTTAAAAATAAAACATTCTAAAGATGTAACACATAGATTGGAAAGAGTTCCCAAAAACCTAATTCACCTCGTACTTATAAGTTAATGTCTTTCATATAAAAAGGGACTCCCAAGGTAGATTCCGAGGGATAGATGACAACTCGAAGCATAAATAAAAGAATAACACAACATAATAAAAAATTTTAGAGGCCTCGCCCATGAAGAAAACAACCGAGGATACCATTCGTACTCACAAAATTTTTAGGCTTGCACTCAGAAGCTTTTTATGCTTTCACTCACAAGCTTATTAGGCTTGTGAGTAAGATTAAATGCTTCATATGTAAGATTAAATTACAATAGTTGCCCTTTGTGTAATAGTCAAATTATAGGACTGGTCCATGTGTAATTACAAAAATGATATTGAAAATATATGATTAATAAACTCGCTGCAACGCACGAGCATTCCTAATATATATATATATATATATATATATATATATATATATATATATATATATATATATATATATATTATATACTCTAATAAATGAAGAGTTTTTTGCCACTTGTCACACTCTCATTCAATTTGTCAAATGTCATTTTGTGGTTATTTTGAATTAATTTTTATTCCACATGTCATTTTATGGTTTTTTCTATTTTATTAATTCCACATAGTATTTAAATGCAATAATAAATGCATATTATTTCCTTAATCAACTTTTATTTTAATTTCAAAATTACTAAATTAAAGTTTCATTAATTTCCTTTATTTATTTATCTAAATTATTTGTTTAAATTTAGAGAAAAAAACACTTTAATTTTTATAATTCAATATTTTTCTCATTTTTCTTATAAATTCAAACTTATCAAATGTTTAGAATTTTATATTTAGTTTTTTCTTTTAAATAAACTCATGTAATACATGGTTCTCATACCTAGTGTATATATATATATATATATATATATATATATATATATATATATATATATATATATATATATATCCAAACATCACTTTAATGACAATATAAGCTACTGTTTAAATCCATTTGCAGTGTACATATACGTTATCAGAAAATAGAAAAAATAGGTGAGATGGAGGATGGTTTTTTCTACCAAAATTGCAACCATTAAAAGTACACTACTATAATCATCATAAATACATAAACTTAAAAATAAAACATTCAAAAGATGTAACACATAGATTGGAAAGAGTTCCCAAAAACCTAATTCACCTCGTACTTATAAGTTAATGTCTTTTATGTCAAAATGTCTTTCATATAAAAAGGGACTCCCAAGGTAGATTCCGAGGGATAGATGACAACTCGAAGCATAAATAAAAGAATAACACAACATAATAAAAAATTTTAGAGGCCTCGCCCATGAAGAAAATAACCGAGGATACCATTCGTACTCACAAAATTTTTAGGCTTGCACTCAGAAGCTTTTTATGCTTTCACTCACAAGCTTATTAGGCTTGTGAGTAAGATTAAATGCTTCATATGTAAGATTAAATTACAATAGTTGCCCTTTGTGTAATAGTCAAATTATAGGACTGGTCCATGTGTAATTACAAAAATGATATTGAAAATATATGATTAATAAACTCGCTGCAACGCACGAGCATTCCTAATATATATATATATATATATATATATATATATATATATATATATATATATATATATTATATACTCTAACAAATGAAGAGTTTTTTGCCACTTGTCACACTCTCATTCAATTTGTCAAATGTCATTTTGTGGTTATTTTGAATTAATTTTTATTCCACATGTCATTTTATGGTTTTTCTATTTTATTAATTCCACATAGTATTTAAATGCAATAATAAATGCATATTAATTTCCTTAATCAACTTTTATTTTAATTTCAAAATTACTAAATTAAAGTTTCATTAATTTCCTTTATTTATTTATCTAAATTATTTGTTTAAATTTAGAGAAAAAAACACTTTAATTTTTATAATTCAATATTTTTCTCATTTTTCTTATAAATTCAAACTTATCAAATGTTTAGAATTTTATATTTAGTTTTTTCTTTTAAATAAACTCATGTAATACATGTTTCTCATACCTAGTATATATATATATATATATATATATATATATATATATATATATATATATATATATATATATATATATCCAAACATCACTTTAATGACAATATAAGCTACTGTTTAAATCCATTTGCAGTGTACATATACGTTATCAGAAAATAGAAAAAATAGGTGAGATGGAGGATGGTTTTTTCTACCAAAATTGCAACCATTAAAAGTACACTACTATAATCATCATAAATACATAAACTTAAAAATAAAACATTCTAAAGATGTAACACATAGATTGGAAAGAGTTCCCAAAAACCTAATTCACCTCGTACTTATAAGTTAATGTCTTTCATATAAAAAGGGACTCCCAAGGTAGATTCCGAGGGATAGATGACAACTCGAAGCATAAATAAAAGAATAACACAACATAATAAAAAATTTTAGAGGCCTCGCCCATGAAGAAAACAACCGAGGATACCATTCGTACTCACAAAATTTTTAGGCTTGCACTAAGAAGCTTTTTATGCTTTCACTCACAAGCTTATTAGGCTTGTGAGTAAGATTAAATGCTTCATATGTAAGATTAAATTACAATAGTTGCCCTTTGTGTAATAGTCAAATTATAGGACTGGTCCATGTGTAATTACAAAAATGATATTGAAAATATATGATTAATAAACTCGCTGCAACGCACGAGCATTCCTAATATATATATATATATATATATATATATATATATATATATATATATATATATATATATATATATATATATATATATATATATATTATATACTCTAATAAATGAAGAGTTTTTTGCCACTTGTCACACTCTCATTCAATTTGTCAAATGTCATTTTGTGGTTATTTTGAATTAATTTTTATTCCACATGTCATTTTATGGTTTTTCTATTTTATTAATTCCACATAGTATTTAAATGCAATAATAAATGCATATTAATTTCCTTAATCAACTTTTATTTTAATTTCAAAATTACTAAATTAAAGTTTCATTAATTTCCTTTATTTATTTATCTAAATTATTTGTTTAAATTTAGAGAAAAAAACACTTTAATTTTTATAATTCAATATTTTTCTCATTTTTCTTATAAATTCAAACTTATCAAATGTTTAGAATTTTATATATAGTTTTTTCTTTTAAATAAACTCATGTAATACATGGTTCTCATACCTAGTGTATATATATATATATATATATATATATATATATATATATATATATATATATATATATATATATATATATCCAAACATCACTTTAATGACAATATAAGCTACTGTTTAAATCCATTTGCAGTGTACATATACGTTATCAGAAAATAGAAAAAATAGGTGAGATGGAGGATGGTTTTTTCTACCAAAATTGCAACCATTAAAAGTACACTACTATAATCATCATAAATACATAAACTTAAAAATAAAACATTCAAAAGATGTAACACATAGATTGGAAAGAGTTCCCAAAAACCTAATTCACCTCGTACTTATAAGTTAATGTCTTTTATGTCAAAATGTCTTTCATATAAAAAGGGACTCCCAAGGTAGATTCCGAGGGATAGATGACAACTCGAAGCATAAATAAAAGAATAACACAACATAATAAAAATTTTTAGAGGCCTTGCCCATGAAGAAAACAACCGAGGATACCATTCGTACTCACAAAATTTTTAGGCTTGCACTCAGAAGCTTTTTATGCTTTCACTCACAAGCTTATTAGGCTTGTGAGTAAGATTAAATGCTTCATATGTAAGATTAAATTACAATAGTTGCCCTTTGTGTAATAGTCAAATTATAGGACTGGTCCATGTGTAATTACAAAAATGATATTGAAAATATATGATTAATAAACTCGCTGCAACGCACGAGCATTCCTAATATATATATATATATATATATATATATATATATATATATATATATATATATATATATATATATATATATATTATATACTCTAATAAATGAAGAGTTTTTTGCCACTTGTCACACTCTCATTCAATTTGTCAAATGTCATTTTGTGGTTATTTTGAATTAATTTTTATTCCACATGTCATTTTATGGTTTTTCTATTTTATTAATTCCACATAGTATTTAAATGCAATAATAAATGCATATTAATTTCCTTAATCAACTTTTATTTTAATTTCAAAATTACTAAATTAAAGTTTCATTAATTTCCTTTATTTATTTATCTAAATTATTTGTTTAAATTTAGAGAAAAAAACACTTTAATTATTATAATTCAATATTTTTCTCATTTTTCTTATAAATTCAAACTTATCAAATGTTTAGAATTTTATATTTAGTTTTTTCTTTTAAATAAACTCATGTAATACATGTTTCTCATACCTAGTATATATATATATATATATATATATATATATATATATATATATATATATATATATATATATATATCCAAACATCACTTTAATGACAATATAAGCTACTGTTTAAATCCATTTGCAGTGTACATATACGTTATCAGAAAATAGAAAAAATAGGTGAGATGGAGGATGGTTTTTTCTACCAAAATTGCAACCATTAAAAGTACACTACTATAATCATCATAAATACATAAACTTAAAAATAAAACATTCAAAAGATGTAACACATAGATTGGAAAGAGTTCCCAAAAACCTAATTCACCTCGTACTTATAAGTTAATGTCTTTTATGTCAAAATGTCTTTCATATAAAAAGGGACTCCCAAGGTAGATTCCGAGGGATAGATGACAACTCGAAGCATAAATAAAAGAATAACACAACATAATAAAAATTTTTAGAGGCCTCGCCCATGAAGAAAACAACCGAGGATACCATTCGTACTCACAAAATTTTTAGGCTTGCACTCAGAAGCTTTTTATGCTTTCACTCACAAGCTTATTAGGCTTGTGAGTAAGATTAAATGCTTCATATGTAAGATTAAATTACAATAGTTGCCCTTTGTGTAATAGTCAAATTATAGGACTGGTCCATGTGTAATTACAAAAATGATATTGAAAATATATGATTAATAAACTCGTGCAACGCACGAGCATTCCTAATATATATATATATATATATATATATATATATATATATATATATATATATATATATTATATATATATATATATATATATATATTATATACTCTAACAAATGAAGAGTTTTTTGCCACTTGTCACACTCTCATTCAATTTGTCAAATGTCATTTTGTGGTTATTTTGAATTAATTTTTATTCCACATGTCATTTTATGGTTTTTCTATTTTATTAATTCCACATAGTATTTAAATGCAATAATAAATACATATTAATTTCCTTAATCAACTTTTATTTTAATTTCAAAATTACTAAATTAAAGTTTCATTAATTTCCTTTATTTATTTATCTAAATTATTTGTTTAAATTTAGAGAAAAAAACACTTTAATTTTTATAATTCAATATTTTTCTCATTTTTCTTATAAATTCAAACTTATCAAATGTTTAAAATTTTATATTTAGTTTTTTCTTTTAAATAAACTCATGTAATACATGTTTCTCATACCTAGTATATATATATATATATATATATATATATATATATATCCAAACATCACTTTAATGACAATATAAGCTACTGTTTAAATCCATTTGCAGTGTACATATACGTTATCAGAAAATAGAAAAAATAGGTGAGATGGAGGATGGTTTTTTCTACCAAAATTGCAACCATTAAAAGTACACTACTATAATCATCATAAATACATAAACTTAAAAATAAAACATTCTAAAGATGTAACACATAGATTGGAAAGAGTTCCCAAAAACCTAATTCACCTCGTACTTATAAGTTAATGTCTTTCATATAAAAAGGGACTCCCAAGGTAGATTCCGAGGGATAGATGACAACTCGAAGCATAAATAAAAGAATAACACAACATAATAAAAAATTTTAGAGGCCTCGCCCATGAAGAAAACAACCGAGGATACCATTCGTACTCACAAAATTTTTAGGCTTGCACTCAGAAGCTTTTTATGCTTTCACTCACAAGCTTATTAGGCTTGTGAGTAAGATTAAATGCTTCATATGTAAGATTAAATTACAATAGTTGCCCTTTGTGTAATAGTCAAATTATAGGACTGGTCCATGTGTAATTACAAATATGATATTGAAAATATATGATTAATAAACTCGCTGCAACGCACGAGCATTCCTAATATATATATATATATATATATATATATATATATATATATATATATATATATATATATATATATATAGTATATATATATATACTCTAATAAATGAAGAGTTTTTTGCCACTTGTCACACTCTCATTCAATTTGTCAAATGTCATTTTGTGGTTATTTTGAATTAATTTTTATTCCACATGTCATTTTATGGTTTTTCTATTTTATTAATTCCACATAGTATTTAAATGCAATAATAAATGCATATTAATTTCCTTAATCAACTTTTATTTTAATTTCAAAATTACTAAATTAAAGTTTCATTAATTTCCTTTATTTATTTATCTAAATTATTTGTTTAAATTTAGAGAAAAAAACACTTTAATTTTTATAATTCAATATTTTTCTCATTTTTCTTATAAATTCAAACTTATCAAATGTTTAGAATTTTATATTTAGTTTTTTCTTTTAAATAAACTCATGTAATACATGGTTCTCATACCTAGTGTGTATATATATATATATATATATATATATATATATATATATATATATCCAAACATCACTTTAATGACAATATAAGCTACTGTTTAAATCTATTTGCAGTGTACATATACGTTATCAGAAAATAGAAAAAATAGATGAGATGGAGGATGGTTTTTTCTACCAAAATTGCAACCATTAAAAGTACACTACTATAATCATCATAAATACATAAACTTAAAAATAAAACATTCAAAAGATGTAACACATAGATTGGAAAGAGTTCCCAAAAACCTAATTCACCTCGTAATTATAAGTTAATGTCTTTTATGTCAAAATGTCTTTCATATAAAAAGGGACTCCCAAGGTAGATTCCGAGGGATAGATGACAACTCGAAGCATAAATAAAAGAATAACACAACATAATAAAAAATTTTAGAGGCCTCGCCCATGAAGAAAATAACCGAGGATACCATTCGTACTCACAAAATTTTTAGGCTTGCACTCAGAAGCTTTTTATGCTTTCACTCACAAGCTTATTAGGCTTGTGAGTAAGATTAAATGCTTCATATGTAAGATTAAATTACAATAGTTGCCCTTTGTGTAATAGTCAAATTATAGGACTGGTCCATGTGTAATTACAAAAATGATATTGAAAATATATGATTAATAAACTCGCTGCAACGCACGAGCATTCCAAATTTATATATATATATATATATATATATATATATATATATATATATTATATACTCTAACAAATGAAGAGTTTTTTGCCACTTGTCACACTCTCATTCAATTTGTCAAATGTCATTTTGTGGTTATTTTGAATTAATTTTTATTCCACATGTCATTTTATGGTTTTTCTATTTTATTAATTCCACATAGTATTTAAATGCAATAATAAATGCATATTAATTTCCTTAATCAACTTTTATTTTAATTTCAAAATTACTAAATTAAAGTTTCATTAATTTCCTTTATTTATTTATCTAAATTATTTGTTTAAATTTAGAGAAAAAAACACTTTAATTTTTATAATTCAATATTTTTCTCATTTTTCTTATAAATTCAAACTTATCAAATGTTTAGAATTTTATATTTAGTTTTTTCTTTTAAATAAACTCATGTAATACATGTTTCTCATACCTAGCATATATATATATATATATATATATATATATATATATATATATATATCCAAACATCACTTTAATGACAATATAAGCTACTGTTTAAATCCATTTGCAGTGTACATATACGTTATCAGAAAATAGAAAAAATAGTTGAGATGGAGGATGGTTATTTCTACCAAAAGTGCAACCATTAAAAGTACACTACTATAATCATCATAAATACATAAACTAAAAAATAAAACATTCTAAAGATGTAACACATAGATTGGAAAGAGTTCCCAAAAACCTAATTCACCTCGTACTTATAAGTTAATGTCTTTCATATAAAAAGGGACTCCCAAGGTAGATTCCGAGGGATAGATGACAACTCGAAGCATAAATAAAAGAATAACACAACATAATAAAAAATTTTAGAGGCCTCGCCCATGAAGAAAACAACCGAGGATACCATTCGTACTCACAAAATTTTTAGGCTTGCACTCAGAAGCTTTTTATGCTTTCACTCACAAGCTTATTAGGCTTGTGAGTAAGATTAAATGCTTCATATGTAAGATTAAATTACAATAGTTGCCCTTTGTGTAATAGTCAAATTATAGGACTGGTCCATGTGTAATTACAAAAATGATATTGAAAATATATGATTAATAAACTCGCTGCAACGCACGAGCATTCCTAATATATATATATATATATATATATATATATATATATTATATACTCTAATAAATGAAGAGTTTTTTGCCACTTGCCACACTCTCATTCAATTTGTCAAATGTCATTTTGTGGTTATTTTGAATTAATTTTTATTCCACATGTCATTTTATGGTTTTTCTATTTTATTAATTCCACATAGTATTTAAATGCAATAATAAATGCATATTAATTTCCTTAATCAACTTTTATTTTAATTTCAAAATTACTAAATTAAAGTTTCATTAATTTCCTTTATTTATTTATCTAAATTATTTGTTTAAATTTAGAGAAAAAAACACTTTAATTTTTATAATTCAATATTTTTCTCATTTTTCTTATAAATTCAAACTTATCAAATGTTTAGAATTTTATATATAGTTTTTTCTTTTAAATAAACTCATGTAATACATGGTTCTCATACCTAGTGTATATATATATATATATATATATATATATATATATATATATATATATATATATATATATATATATATATATATATATATCCAAACATCACTTTAATGACAATATAAGCTACTGTTTAAATCCATTTGCAGTGTACATATACGTTATCAGAAAATAGAAAAAATAGGTGAGATGGAGGATGGTTTTTTCTACCAAAATTGCAACCATTAAAAGTACACTATTATAATCATCATAAATACATAAACTTAAAAATAAAACATTCAAAAGATGTAACACATAGATTGGAAAGAGTTCCCAAAAACCTAATTCACCTCGTACTTATAAGTTAATGTCTTTTATGTCAAAATGTCTTTCATATAAAAAGGGACTCCCAAGGTAGATTCCGAGGGATAGATGACAACTCGAAGCATAAATAAAAGAATAACACAACATAATAAAAATTTTTAGAGGCCTCGCCCATGAAGAAAACAACCGAGGATACCATTCGTACTCACAAAATTTTTAGGCTTGCACTCAGAAGCTTTTTATGCTTTCACTCACAAGCTTATTAGGCTTGTGAGTAAGATTAAATGCTTCATATGTAAGATTAAATTACAATAGTTGCCCTTTGTGTAATAGTCAAATTATAGGACTGGTGCATGTGTAATTACAAAAATGATATTGAAAATATATGATTAATAAACTCGCTGCAACGCACGAGCATTCCTAATATATATATATATATATATATATATATATATATATATATATATATATATATATATATATATATATATATATATATATATATATATATATATATTTTATATACTCTAATAAATGAAGAGTTTTTTGCCACTTGTCACACTCTTATTCAATTTGTCAAATGTCATTTTGTGGTTATTTTGAATTAATTTTTATTCCACATGTCATTTTATGGTTTTTCTATTTTATTAATTCCACATAGTATTTAAATGCAATAATAAATGCATATTAATTTCCTTAATCAACTTTTATTTTAATTTCAAAATTACTAAATTAAAGTTTCATTAATTTCATTTATTTATTTATCTCAATTATTTGTTTAAATTTAGAGAAAAAAACACTTTAATTTTTATAATTCAATAATTTTCTCATTTTTCTTATAAATTCAAACTTATCAAATGTTTAGAATTTTATATTTAGTTTTTTCTTTTAAATAAACTCATGTAATACATGGTTCTCATACCTAGTGTATATATATATCTATAATATATATATATATATATATATATATATATATATATATATATATATATATATATATCCAAACATCACTTTAATGACAATATAAGCTACTGTTTAAATCCATTTGCAGTGTACATATACGTTATCAGAAAATAGAAAAAATAGGTGAGATGGAGGATGGTTTTTTCTACCAAAATTGCAACCATTAAAAGTACACTATTATAATCATCATAAATACATAAACTTAAAAATAAAACATTCAAAAGATGTAACACATAGATTGGAAAGAGTTCCCAAAAACCTAATTCACCTCGTACTTATAAGTTAATGTCTTTTATGTCAAAATGTCTTTCATATAAAAAGGGACTCCCAAGGTAGATTCCGAGGGATAGATGACAACTCGAAGCATAAATAAAAGAATAACACAACATAATAAAAATTTTTAGAGGCCTCGCCCATGAAGAAAACAACCGAGGATACCATTCGTACTCACAAAATTTTTAGGCTTGCACTCAGAAGCTTTTTATGCTTTCACTCACAAGCTTATTAGGCTTGTGAGTAAGATTAAATGCTTCATATGTAAGATTAAATTACAATAGTTGCCCTTTGTGTAATAGTCAAATTATAGGACTGGTCCATGTGTAATTACAAAAATGATATTGAAAATATATGATTAATAAACTCGCTGCAACGGACGAGCATTCCTAATATATATATATATATATATTTATATATATATATGTATGTATTATATACTCTAATAAATGAAGAGTTTTTTGCCACTTGTCACACTCTCATTCAATTTGTCAAATGTCATTTTGTGGTTATTTTGAATTAATTTTTATTCCACATGTCATTTTATGGTTTTTCTATTTTATTAATTCCACATAGTATTTAAATGCAATAATAAATGCATATTAATTTCCTTAATCAACTTTTATTTTAATTTCAAAATTACTAAATTAAAGTTTCATTAATTTCCTTTATTTATTTATCTAAATTATTTGTTTAAATTTAGAGAAAAAAACACTTTAATTTTTATAATTCAATATTTTTCTCATTTTTCTTATAAATTCAAACTTATCAAATGTCTAGAATTTTATATTTAGTTTTTTCTTTTAAATAAACTCATGTAATACATGTTTCTCATACCTAGTATATATATATATATATATATATATATATATATATATATATATATATATATATATATATATCCAAACATCACTTTAATGACAATATAAGCTACTGTTTAAATCCATTTGCAATGTACATATACGTTATCAGAAAATAGAAAAAATAGGTGAGATGGAGGATGGTTTTTTCTACCAAAATTGCAACCATTAAAAGTACACTACTATAATCATCATAAATACATAAACTTAAAAATAAAACATTCAAAAGATGTAACACATAGATTGGAAAGAGTTCCCAAAAACCTAATTCACCTCGTACTTATAAGTTAATGTCTTTTATGTCAAAATGTCTTTCATATAAAAAGGGACTCCCAAGGTAGATTCCGAGGGATAGATGACAACTCGAATCATAAATAAAAGAATAACACAACATAATAAAAATTTTTAGAGGCCTCGCCCATGAAGAAAAGAACCGAGGATACCATTCGTACTCACAAAATTTTTAGGCTTGCACTCAGAAGCTTTTTATGCTTTCACTCACAAGCTTATTAGGCTTGTGAGTAAGATTAAATGCTTCATATGTAAGATTAAATTACAATAGTTGCCCTTTGTGTAATAGTCAAATTATAGGACTGGTCCATGTGTAATTACAAAAATGATATTGAAAATATATGATTAATAAACTCGCTGCAACGCACGAGCATTCCTAATATATATATATATATATATATATATATATATATATATATATATATATATATATATATATATATATATACTCTAATAAATGAAGAGTTTTTTGCCACTTGTCACACTCTCATTCAATTTGTCAAATGTCATTTTGTGGTTATTTTGAATTAATTTTTATTCCACATGTCATTTTATGGTTTTTCTATTTTATTAATTCCACATAGTATTTAAATGCAATAATATATGCATATTAATTTCCTTAATCAACTTTTATTTTAATTTCAAAATTACTAAATTAAAGTTTCATTAATTTCATTTATTTATTTATCTAAATTATTTGTTTAAATTTAGAGAAAAAAACACTTTAATTTTTATAATTCAATATTTTTCTCATTTTTCTTATAAATTCAAACTTATCAAATGTTTAGAATTTTATATTTAGTTTTTTCTTTTAAATAAACTCATGTAATACATGTTTCTCATACCTAGTATATATATATATATATATATATATATATATATATATATATATATATATCCAAACATCACTTTAATGACAATATAAGCTACTGTTTAAATCCATTTGCAGTGTACATATACGTTATCAGAAAATAGAAAAAATAGGTGAGATGGAGGATGGTTTTTTCTACCAAAATTGCAACCATTAAAAGTACACTACTATAATCATCATAAATACATAAACTTAAAAATAAAACATTCAAAAGATGTAACACATAGATTGGAAAGAGTTCCCAAAAACCTAATTCACCTCGTACTTATAAGTTAATGTCTTTCATATAAAAAGGGACTCCCAAGGTAGATTCCGAGGGATAGATGACAACTCGAAGCATAAATAAAAGAATAACACAACATAATAAAAAATTTTAGAGGCCTCGCCCATGAAGAAAACAACCGAGGATACCATTCGTACTCACAAAATTTTTAGGCTTGCACTTAGAAGCTTTTTATGCTTTCACTCACAAGCTTATTAGGCTTGTGAGTAAGATTAAATGCTTCATATGTAAGATTAAATTACAATAGTTGCCCTTTGTGTAATAGTCAAATTATAGGACTGGTCCATGTGTAATTACAAAAATGATATTGAAAATATATGATTAATAAACTCGCTGCAACGCACGAGCATTCCTAATATATATATATTATATACTCTAATAAATGAAGAGTTTTTTGCCACTTGTCACACTCTCATTCAATTTGTCAAATGTCATTTTGTGGTTATTTTGAATTAATTTTTATTCCACATGTCATTTTATGGTTTTTCTATTTTATTAATTCCACATAGTATTTAAATGCAATAATAAATGCATATTAATTTCCTTAATCAACTTTTATTTTAATTTCAAAATTACTAAATTAAAGTTTCATTAATTTCCTTTATTTATTTATCTAAATTATTTGTTTAATTTTTATAATTCAATATTTTTCTCATTTTTCTTATAAATTCAAACTTATCAAATGTTTAGAATTTTATATTTAGTTTTTTCTTTTAAATAAACTCATGTAATACATGGTTAATGTCTTTTATGTCAAAATGTCTTTCATATAAAAAGGGACTCCCAAGGTAGATTTCGAGGGATAGATGACAACTCGAAGCATAAATAAAAGAATAACACAACATAATAAAAATTTTTAGAGGCCTCGCCCATGAAGAAAACAACCGAGGATACCATTCGTACTCACAAAATTTTTAGGCTTGCACTCAGAAGCTTTTTATGCTTTCACTCACAAGCTTATTAGGCTTGCACTCTAAAATTTTGATATCTGATTATCAACAATGTCTCGTAGATTTGCAAATTAACTAAACAAACAAAGAGGGTTTGGTCATGTTCGTCCGTAAAATCTTAACCAAGCAAATGAACGAACAAAACACGTAAATGAATGAATTTTCTTGTTCATTTAAAAATTTTCTTTTTTCATGTCCGATTATTTTTGTTTGTTAAGATGCTAAACAAACGTTAAACTAACAAACATAAATTAACGCACACAAACAAACATAAAATGAACATAGATGGAGTGATGGACATAAATAAATAAACAAAAATGAACAAAAATGAATATAAACATCCAACAATAATAAGGATTTGTTAATTTGAACATTTGAGGCATTCAAACTTACAACTCTTAAGAATGATTTAAATCTTAAGGCTTCTTTCCTTTTATTATGTTTGGTCATTACATATTTTATAAAATTAGTCATTGTATATGAACATAAACAAAAAGAAATGAACAAACAGAAATGTGTTGGGTTTTTATTCAAAATTTGCTTCAAAAACATAAACATGGAAATGGAAGACTTTGATTTTGAACAAAATAAAACTAGTTTTATTCCCACCAAAATATCATTTTGCAATACTTAGAAATATAAAAACAACCATAAAAAGAAAAATGTTATAACCTTTGAAGACTTTGATTTTAATGGGAGATTGGAAGTTGATGAAGTGTGACATGAAACTTCAAGGTAGAAGTTCTATAAAGATATCCACCAATAATAAATTAAATTTATAAGACACTAGTCTTCTTCTTGTAATAAAAGAATCTCTTAAGCTCTTGAGACAAAGAAACTAGTTTGCCTTAAAAAAGAGTATTCAAGTATCATCTTCATCTTTATGTTATTAACACTTTAAGTGACAAAAACTAAAGAGAATATGGAGATGGGAAGCCACAAATTTCATGGTCTTCACTTAGTGAAAAATGTGAGAAAACTAGTTCTTTAAGTCCTTACTTTAAACCTTTATCCCATGGGTCTTAGGACTTTAAGACCCATGCTTCATCAAATCAACTAGCCATGCTTTCTAAGAGCATGGAGTGTTGAATAAATTAATCAAAAGCAAATATTCTTTACTTTTTATTGTCTCCTTGAATATTTCATAAAAAGAAGACGTTAGTTTTTCTATAAAAACTCTTCTAATTTTTATAACTTATAAAACATATAAATCCATATAAGACAAAAAACTCTTTTGGTCCAAAAAGATGTACATTACATAATAAATCATACCTTATGATATATTTTAATACTTAACATTGAAAATTAATATTTCCATGAAATAAATAATTTACAATTAATTACAAGATATATATATATATATATATATATATATATATATATATATATATATATATATATATATATATATATATCAAGAATCAAATTCTTATAAATAATATATTTGCATCAAGTTGTTGTTAGTGTGGCCCTTTAGGATCATATATTATCTGGAAATATCATTCTATAATGACTCTTGGGCAGATAGATCTTTCAATCTCCCACTTGCACAAGACTCACCATAGATTGATATAGACAGTGGTGAACATCTAGCAACATTTTACTTCTCCCAGTAATATATGACTTAGTGTCATTCTATCAACATCCAATTCCCAAAAGCTCAAAGCCTCAACTGATGTATAAGGTAAGTTTATCAGTTATCCGTTTGTCACGGACATCCTATTAAACATGAGACTTGGATCGCATCAATCTTATTTGGAGTTCAACTTGGGGTAACGCACATTACATGTCTAGTTCTCAACACATAAGAGATAAAAATGTCTCATCTTGACTACATAAGCCTCTTGCATAGTTCACACCATACCTGAAAAATGGATTTTATAACTGTCTGTGAAAGATCAACATTTGACCATGTCAAAGCATAACACTCGCTACACTTAAGTCCCATTATGTATCTCAGGTGTTAAGGATACAAAGATAATACCTTTTAATCAAGTATCACTCATAACTGAGATCTATGAGTTGATCTTGATATGGGTCTATTCAGTACTAGTTCTCTGACAAGTACCTATGAAACTTGGATACAACCACTTTCCTGCTTTCATCCAGTGAGAGTCAACCAATCCAATTCATATTAGTATTACTTCATAATTATTCCCAAAAATTATAACCGACTATGAACTTTTAGAATAATAAGATTATTCATGGATTAAACATGTTAATATAGAACAAGAAAAAAATATTAATGTGATGATAATTTACCAATATATCAAAACATTATGTTATAGTTGTTGTTACAATGTTCCAATATCCAAATACTAAGTCCAAATCAAAATCCCATTTATAAAATAATAAGATCATATAGCTGAAGTGTGACCACTCATACTTATCTTAAAAGAAAGACTTTGTTAATAGGTTTGGCTAAGTTTAATTTGTGTGAATTCTATGAATACTATCATCTCCATATTTGACTTTACTCTAGGTATAATTAAATATCTTAGAGAATATGATTGGTGTTCTTTCGTGACATAGAGTCTCTTAGATTGATTAAGTATACTCTCGAAGTCACAAAGATTTTATGTGATCTTTGAAAGGTAGAAATCAACATATCTTTTCAATGAACTCATTCATCCAATCATATTTGACTTCAACTTCTAAAGTAGTGTATCTTATTTTGTAACAGATTGTGTAATTATGTTTGTCTTGGACCTCATTCCAACTAAATTTACTCTTCATTCCACAATGAATTCTTAATCCAATTATAATTCATAATTATCTATATTTGTTTAGAAATCATAATCATATATAGTTCTTTACATGAAGATTTTATTCTAAACTAATTATCTCATATACATTCTCTTAGTTGTTCTTAAGTACTCTTAGAATGTTCCCATAGTCATCCACTGAGTTAATCATGTATTGAATTTGTATCTCATGATATGACATAAATTGGATTCATTTACCAAGCAAATAGAATATAAATCATTTCATTTAGCTCAAATGTATGTGTTAGGTCCTTTTGAGACCGACTTAAAAAGGTTTCATGTGATAATGTCAAGAATCCTCCAAAAGAATCTTGTATCTTGACCTCTTTCAAGATATTGTTAATTCATGCAAAAGAGTTTTAAAACTTTCAATATTCACATTTATCTATCTCTATAGATTTTACATTCCAAGAATGTATCTTGTTACTCCTACGTCTTTCATTTTAGAAATACTTTCTGAGTCAAGGGGAAACAACCATGCATAGTCGGAATGCTATCTCAAATGATTAAGGGGTTGTTTGATAGTTGTTGATTGAGTTAGAGCTGACTGAGTCAGAGGGATGACTGGGTCTGAAATCTGACTGAACCTACATCTGAATAAAACCATATTTTTTGATTATGCATCTGACTGGTTGTGTTTAATGATAAAAATAATCATTTTACCCTTATGTTTTGTTTGCAACTCAAAATACATTTATTCATTAAAAAGAAGATACAACATAATAACCTCAAAAATACAAATTCATCTTTTTTACATAAATACAACCGTAAGTATTTGGATCGAATTAAATGGAAGAATTTCAACACTGGTTCCATCAACTTAATAAAAAAATAACTGTGCATAATCTTCTTTTTTTGAGCTATTGAACATGAATACAACCCATCAGTGCATCACCAATAGCAAACAAGATGATTACCACAACCAAAATTTACTACAAATTTTTGTTATTTAATTGACCATACCCTCATTACTTTCTGGTTTTGAACACCAAGCAGAAAACTAAACAAATAGCAACCAAAAAATGTAGTACAGACAAGTGACCCGACTATAATAACTCGATTTCGTTTCTAGACAAACTGTGAGTGATAGTACTACATTTTCTTTCAAACTAAATGAAACTAAACTGTGAACATTGATAACAATACATTGGTTGCTCTTTCTCCTTGGTTGCTCGTTCTCCTGAGTTCAGAACCAGACACATCATTTAGACATTTACTAAATCAAATATCTAATTCTTGAAAATCTAGTTCATCCATTAGGTGATAATAAACTCGAACACTAATTAAACTGTATTATTATTCTCACAAATGTAACATATAAGTTCCTGCTATAACTCATGATGCTAAATCTCACGTAGTTACTACTGAGGTGTTCACAACCAGCATGAAATTTTACAAGGGAATAAGAATGTGTTACTAATGCATTCCAAAATAATAAACCCATATGGAGCTTCGTATGTGAATCCCTTCTCATGCCCTTTTTCTGATTCGGAATAGTAATTGAGATTCCATTGATTTCAATTTCATAAAATCAATTTCGATTTCAGTTCTAGAAAATCAATTTCAGAACTTATTGGCGTTTGGAAGGAGTCGATGTTGACGATTCAAGCCTATTGAATTTCGAGTCTTCACTTGTAGTGAAATCAGAATCCCTTTCAGATGGGGAAGGTGCGACTTCAACATCAATTTCTGATGGTGTCGCCATGGTCGATGGGAAGAAGAGCGAAGATGTAACACGGGCAATGGGGGCTTCGGCTGGAGGTTCTGCTCAAGAACGTGAGTTTAAGGGAAAGGGCATTGAAAGGAAGATTTTCAGTCAGCTATAATTTTGTGAGGACTTGGTAAGATGTAAATTGACTCGGTCAGATCTATGAAGTGTGTAAAATAAACAACCTAATTGGACCGAGTAAGATATTACCTCTTATTAGACCCAATAAGAGGCTTATCAAACAAGCCTTAAGTATGTCTCATTCATACAAGATTAGGAATATCACTATGCTCCCACTCGTTCTTATTAAATATATATGTTTTTTTTTTCATTTTGATATAAAAGCATACCTTATATATTCATACTAAAATGGCTATTACAAAGTTGAGATGTTTGCTTTATATCCACAAGTGCATCTAAAGCTTTACACATTTTGTTAGGATAACATGGATTAAGAAAATATCTAGGCTAAGCTATATAGATAACTTCTAGTAGATGTCTATTAAGAAAAGCGGTTTTTCTTGAAATCTATTTGTTATATATCATATTAAGAATATGTAGTTATGATAAATAATATCCTTGTTGATCTAATCATAGCTACTTGTGAAAAGGTTTGATTATAGTCAATGTCATGAGTATGATAAGGACCATAGTCAATGCCATGAGTATGATAAAATTATTTTATTACAAGTCTTGCATAATGTGTATAGACATCCACACATATATTATTTCTATAAGAATTTCTTACTCCTTCTAGCCTTGCTATATAGAGGAAGATTAATTAAGACCATACTTGATTATTACACATGGATTACATCTCAATATTCATGAATCTAAGTCATTTATCAAATTCATGATTTGATATAGCATCTTGGTAGTTGATGGATTCACTAGAAACCATCAAGAAGAACTCATAAATGAGAGATTCCACATTTCTCAAGTCAAAGATGATTTCTACCATTAATGCGAACAATTTGTGTTTGTGAATAACTATTATTCAAGTATAATAATTCCTTGCTGAAACTAGTGCCAAAAATTGCTACATCGGACTATGGTTCTTAAGCTTCTTCAAGTTTCACGTGCCTCCCACTTTATTTGTCACTAGAAGCTTGCTTTCTGAATACTCAACATTCAAATGAATAAGATGACTTATTATTTGTATATTTGTAGTAATAATCTAAATGCCCTTTTAGAATATTCTACATATATGTAATTTGCTGGTGTTTGGATTCAAGATACAATTAATAGTGATTAAGGTATAATCCCAAGAGCATAAAGGAATATAATTTCTACCGATTAGAAAGTAAACTTTATCTGGTAAGGTCTAATTCATCCTTCATTATCACTTAAAGCTTTAGATGGTGTTACTCGATTGTATCTCAACTTTATATTTAAAACCTTTAACCCAGACTTCTCAATTACTTTTAGAATCATAATTACTTGTATGAGGTTTGTTGCATCATTTACACGGACCACAAGAGTTTGAGGTATTTGATGGATCATCCAAATCTAAACGTGAGGCAGCGCATGTGGCTAGATGTGGTGAAGGATTATGATTGTGAGATCCTTTATCACCCTGGGAAGGCTAACATGGTGGCCGATTCTCTTATCCGCAAGGCAGCCGCTACTTCTATCAGGAATGTATGTTTGAGGATGATAGTGATTACCCCACTCTTGGAACAGATCTACAAGGATCAAGTGGAGGCTATGAAAAAGGAGCACCGGAAGAGTGAGCGTATAGTGGGTCGGTGTCCTTTTTTTATTATGATAGACGGGGATTATTGACCCTTCATTGAAGATATAACATCCATAAAATTCGAGCCAATTTAAAACTTTTTTTTAAACATTTCAAAACACATGATCATTACAAACTTGTTTTCAAAATAGTATATTGTCAGAGTATCCCAGAATCAAATCATAAAATCATAAAATGTGAGGAGCGTTGCGATCACGCCTTCGCCTTCCCGCGATCATCAGAAGTACCTGAAACAATAATCAATAAATGTAAGCTCGAAGGCTTAGTGAGTTACCCCCAAAATACCAACGCCATACAGTCATAATCATATCATATAACATATAAGCAAACAACATGCATAATGAGCCATCAGTATGACTAGACCAATTCCCGGTCCTCAGTCTATCTGGACCGCTCTCCGAGCCCTCGACACGTCTGGACCGCCCTCCTCGGGGGCTTCAGCCTATCCGGACCGCTCGCTGGGCCTTCGGCCTGACTAGATTTGCCCGGCCCGGGCCTGCAGTTTACCCGGTCCGCCCAGGGTGTCTTGGCCTACTGCACACAGCAGGACCTGCCTCAACCCTTTACCCCAAACCAACAAACATGTGCACATATATATAAATAAGTATCATGCAGATCTAACAGATCACTAATTATGGAAACCATCCTATAACCATGATACCGATCTAACATACTATAACCAAGATATCGATCTAACCGATCACTAACATAGCAACCATCCTATAACCAAGATACTGATCTAAACGATCAATAACATAGCAACCATCCTAACTACCAGGATGTAAATCAATCAACATATCATGCAACAATCCGGATGCAAATCCGATAAGGGCCGACATTGGTGCCTTAGACCCTGTTGATATAGTGAGGAGAACCCACCTCCCAAATGTCACGCTGAAGTGATAGGCTCAACTCTCGAATCACCAACACGAACTCCACCACCTATAGTATCCATAAAACCCTTTTCCATAAATTTCCAAATTACCAAAATGCCCCCAGAGGTCGATTGGTCAACCCTTGGTCAAAGTCAAAGTCCACAGTCAAAGTCAACAATCCATGTTGACCCGACTCGTCGAGTGTAGTTCACCGACTCATCGAGTCCTTCCTGAACTCGAGAAGTCGTGAAATCCTTGGTTGACTCGTCGAGTTCCCTTATAACTCGTCGAGTTCATGCGTGTCCAAAGGTTGGGAGAAACCCTAGCCGACTCGTCGAGTTATTCGACTGACTCGCCGAGCCCAAGGCAATCTTCATCGGACTCGCCGAGTTGTTCATCCAACTCGTCGAGTACATGACCATCTTCATGTGGCTCGCCGAGTTGACTATGCAGCTCGCCGAGTCCCTTCAGACCTTCATCCATACAGATACTTTTTAAGCCATGCAACGACTCCATATTGCAGATCCAAGCTTCTAAGGCATGTTTATCACGTAAAGTTGCAAACTTTACGTGCATGCAAGGCCCTAGAGACTCTAAATGGCCAATCTAAGCTTCTAATGGAGCTTTACACCTTAGGAGAGTCTCATTCTTGCAAGAGCTGGAAACTTTATGGACTTAGAGACCCAAGAGAGTTCAGATCTGAGCTTTACACCTTAGATTTCTGGTTCCACACGTTCCTTGCTCCTATCACTTGATCTCCAAGCTTCTTCCCACCAAAAATCCTCTTCCCAAGCTTAAGAATACATATGGAACACACTCACACGAATTAGGGTTTTGCTGAGCTATCAAGCGACTGTAAAGAGGCTGAAGGAGGCTTATGATTCTTTAAATAGGGTACAAAACCCCGGAAATTAGGGTTTCACCCTCCAGCTCCAACTCGTCGAGTCACTCATCCGACTCGGCGAGTTGGTCACTTAAACCCGCGTCCCAAACCCGCTACTACTCGACGAGTCAGGGCATCCAACTCGTCGAGTAGACCTTGAAACTTAAAAATATTAAGCCAAAATGTTAATACTTGAGAAACGGGGCGTTACAATTATCCCCCACTTGAACTAGGCTTCGTCCCCGAAGTCCGATGCGATGAACAACTCCGGATAATGCTCCCGCATCTCTGCCTCTGCCTACTGCAGAATGCACGAGGGGTAGATTCGATTTGGTTCATCGTGGATTGATTGACCAAGAATGTGCATTTCATTCCTATTCAGGAAAGCATCTCAGCAGAGAAGTTGGCGGATGTCTACATCTGGGAGGTTGTGGCATGACATGGGGTCCCAATCTCAATAATTTCTGATCGAGATGTTCGATTCACTTCAAGATTCTGGAAGAGGTTTCATAAGGAGTTGGGTACGCATCTGCACTTCAGCACGGCTTTTCATCCGCAGACTGATGGTCATAGTGAGCAGACTAGCCAAACCATGGAGGATATGCTTCAGACATGTGTGCTGGATTTTGGCGGTAGGTGGGATACGTATCTCCCACTGGCTGAGTTTTCTTACAACAACAACTACCACGCCATTATTGATCGACCTATTTTTGAGATGCTCTAAGGGAGAAATTATCGAACCCCGATTAACCGGGGTGAGGTCGGTCAACGAGTTATGGGTAGCACGGAGGTGGTGCTCCAAACGACCGAGTTTATCCAATATGGGAGGTTGCAGACTGCATAGAACCGACAAAAGAGTTATGTTGATAGGCGCCTATCAGATTTGGAGTATTAGGTCGGAGACATGGTACTCCTGAAGGTGTCACCCTGGAAAGGTGTCATCCGGTTCAGGAAGCGGGGTAAGCTGGGACCTAGAGACATTAGTCCTTTCAGGGTTATCTCCCAGTGGGCAGGGTAACATATCGTTTGGAGCTACCCGAGGAGCTCAGTCAGATTCACAACACTTTTCACGTGTCTCAGCTGCGGAAGTGTTTGGTTGATGAATACGCATTGGTGTCATTAGAGGATATCCATGTGGATGAGCGCATGAATTACATAGAGAGACTGATTGCGATTCTAGAAAAGAAGAAGAAGACTTTACGGAACAAGGTTGTAGGTCTGAATGGTCCGCTCGCTCTGACGGTCAGTCTGCGGGTGGAATGCGGTGCTGAAGTGCAACCGCGTGCCCAGCTCCTCGTGTAACTTCTACCAGAAACGGGAGGTAAACCGAACATCCCGGTCGGAGACAATGGATACTGGAACCCCATGGCAAGCCACGATCTCGCGGACGTACATGTCGGATAATTTCTCGGTCGATGAGCTCTCCCGTATGGCCAAGAAATGAGCATTCTTGGTTAATCGATCCACGATGACCCATATAGCATCAAACCCCTTCTCCGTTCTCGGCAACTTGGTAATAAAATCCATCGTGATCTGTTCCCATTTCCACATGGGGATCTCCAGGGGCTGCAGCTTGCCATGCGGCCTCTGATGCTCGGCCTTGACAATCCTACAGGTCAAGCACCTCTCGACGTACCAAGCGATTTCTCGCTTCATGCACGGCCACCGGTAGCTCAAACTCAAATCCCGGTACATCTTGGTGGCCCCCGGGCGAATAGAGAAGTGAGACTTATGAGCCTCCTCCATGACTGTCTGTCTGACCCCACCAGACATCGGAACCCACACCCGACCGCATCGGGTTAATAATCCCCGGCTATCCTGCACAAACCGGGGGTTCTCACCCCTAATACTCTCCTGCTTCCAGTTCTATGGCCGCATGCCCTCGACCTGAGCATCTCTGATCAAACTCACAAGCGGAGAATCCACTGCTATCCTCATACATATCGCTGGGGTGGAAGACCCAGCTGACTTGCGGCTCAGAGCGTCCGCCACCACATTCACTTTATCGGGGTGATAAAGAATCTCACAATCGTAGTCCTTGACTACATCCAGACACCTGCACTGCCTCATGTTCAGGTTCGGCTGATCCATGATATGCCTCAAGCTCTTGTGGTCCGTGTATACGGTACAACGAACCCCATATTGGTAATATCTCCATATCTTGAGAGCAAACACCACCGCTCCCAGCTCTAAATCATGCGTATGGTATCTCGTCTCATGTGGCTTCAACTGCCGCGATGCATAAGCTATCACCCATCCCCTCTGCATGAGGACCGCTCCTAGTCCCGTGATGGACGCATCATAGAACACCACAAAATCCTCAACTCCCTCCGGAAGAGTCAATACTGGAGCCTCGCATAGACGCTGTCTGAGGGTCTCAAACGCCCTCTGCTGCTCAGGGCCCCACCGAAAATCCACCCCCTTCCTCGTCAGACGAGTGAGGGGTACTGCAATCTTGGAGAAATCCTGTATGAATCTCTGGTAGTACCCTGCCAATCCCAAAAAGCTCCTGATGTCTGAGGGAGATTTCGGAACCTCCCACTGCATAACTGCTTCGATTTTGGCCGGGTCGCCAAAATCCCCTCCTGGTTAACGAGTTGTCCCAGGAACTGGACCTCTCGTAACCAAAACTCACATTTCGAGAACTTGGCATAAAGCCGTTCTCGCCTCAGAACACCCAATAACTCCCGCAGATGTTCCTCATGCTGCTCTCGAGTCTTGGAATACACCAAGATATCGTCGATAAACACTATGGTCGAGCGATCAAGCATCGGTCTGCAGACCCGATTCACCAGGTCCATGAATACTGCTGGCGCGTTGGTGAGCCCAAACGACATCTTCACGAACTTGTAATGTCCATAACGAGTTCGGAATGCGGTCTTCTCCACGTCCTCCTCTCTGACCCTGACCTGATGATACCCAGACCTCAAGTCTATCTTGGAAAAACAAGACGCGCCCTGCAATTGATCGAAAAGATCATCTATCCTCGAGAGTGGATAATGGTTTTTCACCGTTAACTTGTTCAACTCCCGGTAATCAATAAAAATTCGGTGCGAACCATCCTTCTTCCTGACGAAGAGTATCGGTGCTGCCCATGAGGAACTGCTAGGTCGAACGAACTGCTTACCCAGCAGTTCCTGCAGCTGTGATGACAGCTCCTGCATCTCCGGTGGTGCCAACCGGTACGGCGCCTTGGCGATAGGGGCTGCGCCTGACATTAGGTCAATCCTGAAGTCGACCTGCCTCTCCGGAGGTACTCCGGGTAAATCCTCCGGGAACACATCAGCAAACTCCCTGACCACCGGAACCTCTGAAACTGAAACCTGCTCCCTGGCCCACGTATCAACCACGTACGCTAGATAACCCGCACACCCGTGCTGAATGTACTGCCGAGCCCTAGCAGCTGAACAAAACCCTGAACCCACTCTGGTGCCCTCACCATAAACAATCAGTTCTCCCCCACTTGGGGTTCGAACTACTACTCTCTGGCCCTCGCAATCTATCATGGCACCAAAACGGATAAGTCAATCCATCCCTACGATCACGCACACCTCCCCCATGGGAATCGGTATCAAGTCTATTGGAAAGGACACTCCGAAGATCTCCAACTCACATCCTCGGTAGACCGAAGAAGCAGAAACTCTGTGTTCGTTGGCAATAGAAACTCGCACCGGACACTCTAGCTCGCCCACTGGCACACCAAACTCCCTACTAAAAGTCTGAGATACGAAAGACCGACTCGCCCCCGAGTCGAATAAAACCAAAGCAGGCAAGGAGTTCACTAAAAACGTACCTAATCATAGGTACAACAGATAAGCATAAAACAGATATAATAAATGAGATAAAGGATAGAAACATACCAGCAACCACATCTGGTGCTGCCCTGGCCTCCTCCGCTATAAGCTGGAAAACACGCCCCTGGGCCCTCGGGGGCACTGCTCGACCCTGACTCCCGTCAGTAATCCTCAATGTAGTCGGAGCTGGAGCCTGTGCCGGCCTGGCTGCGAGCTGTGGACAGTTGGTCTTCACGTTACCAACCTGATGACAGTAGTAGCAGATCCTCATATCCTGAACCGGGGACGTCTGACGACAATCCCTCGTAAAATGCCCCTCCTGGCCGCATTTGTGGCACCCGCTACCAGACCTACAAACCCCCGTATGCCCCTTTCCGCACTTTCCACAAGTGCGGCCCTGATGTCCCCATGTCCTGGAATTAGCGGTCTTAGACCGCTTTGGCGCCGGCTGCGTCTGTGTCGGGGCCCGACCCTACTCTCTCAGTTGTAACTCAATCTCAAGCTCCCGCCGCCTAGCGGCCTCCTGTAACTCTAGAAGCATATCACAATGCTGAGTCGCCACAAACTTTTGAATATCCGTCTTGAGCATGCTCAGATAACGAGTCATCTGAGCTTGCTCAGAAGCAAACTTCGGGCAGAACATCGCCCTCTCAGTGAACATATGGGTGATCTCTGTCACCGTCTTCTGATCCTGTCTCAACTCCAAAAACTCCTGAGCTAACCGTTCCCGCTCGACTCGACGAATGTAGCGAGCGCGGAACATATCCCTGAACTGATCCTAAGTAACAGCAGCTCTCTGCTCGTCTGAATACGACCCAGTCATCAACCTCCACCAGTCCTTTGCCCCGGACCTCAGCAAGTTCAGGGCACATCTGACTTTCTGGTCAGTAGGACATAAGCATGTGAAGAAACATCCCTCCACGTCAGACAGCCACCTCATGGCTTTGATGGGGTCCTGAGTTCCATCAAAAGTAGGGGGCTTCGTGTTGTCGAAGTCCCGATACTGGAAAGCCCGCCCGGCTCCCAACCCTGCCGCCGATACAGCTATTGTAGCTGCTGCGGCAGCCGCCTTAGTGAGGGATGCATAGCGATCATCGAAATACTCCACCATAGCGGTCTTAATAGACCCGAAAATCTCTGGCAACTCGGCCCGGAACAAAGCAGCAACCTCATCATGCAGGATCTCCCGGATCCTGTCATCCATCTCATCTGGCCTCATTTGGCCGATAGTCTCGGGCGCTGTCGGCGCTTCCTGTCCGCCCTCTCCCTCTCCTGATCCTGATCCCGAACCGGATCCAGTCACAAAGCGACTGGTCATCACCATTCTGAAACATAACACAAGGTGTCGGATAATCCACACAAAGCACTGGGAACCAACTCCCGACAAAATCCTAGGGGTTGTGACTTCCTTGATACGCGTATGGGTCCTATGTTTTCAGTAGTACGGGCCCATACTACCTTCCACACCTACCCATATTTGTATGAAGTATCATCACAACGCCCCAATCAATATACATAATCATAGCGAGCGCTCAAGCCTCACTCCTAGAGGAAGGCTAAATATCTCGTAGTCGGCGGACTCATCCCAACAACCTACCCATCCATGAAACTTCCACCAACCCTGTAGCACTCGTGTATGCTAACCATACATAACGCTGGACCCTATAGACTTTCGAATACCTGATCCTACCCTAAGCCCTTCATCAGACAAGAACAGGAAATAAGGCCAAACCAAACATTCTCAGGCTATAAGATCTTAATTATGTACAGCCGTGATGCATACACTAAGCAACTACAGTAATGATGTCAATTTCATATAAGGAAACCCTATGCTATCAGGCATCATATAATCAGGCAATTCTATCATGCAATTCCTGAAGATCCCTAGCCTAGTACTAGCATGTTGTTCTAATCATATCTCATAACTCAAATAACCCGTAAGGTATTTTGGGGTCTATCCGCGAGCTCCGGCTGATCGTACACTTGCATCCTCCTTTTATTATTTTGAAAACATTTTAATAAAATCGTTTTATAACCTTGCCCTCAGTTTGAGACTGGAGACACCAGAGTGTTTCCTCCAATTCACTCAAACCAAGGCTCTGATACCAACTTATAACATCCATAAAATTCGAGCGAATTTAAAACTTTTTTTTAAAACATTTCAAACCACATGATCATTACAAACTTGTTTTCAAAATTGTATATTGTCAGAGTATCCCAGAATCAAATCATAAAATCATAAAATTTGAGGAGTGGTACGATCACGCCTTCGCCTTCCCGCGATCATCAGAAGTACCTGAAACAATAATCAATAAATGTAAGCTCGAAGGCTTAGTGAGTTACCCCAAAATACCAACGTCATACAGTCATAATCATATCATATAACATATAAGCAAACAACATGCATAATGAGCCATCAGTATGACTAGACCAATTCCCGGTCCTCAGTCTATCTGGACCGCTCTCCGAGCCCTCGACACATCTGGACCGCCCTCCTCGGGGCCTTCAGCCTAATGGGACCGCACGCTGGGCCTTCGGCCTGACTAGTTTTGCCCGGCCCGGGCCTGCAGTCTACCCGGTCCGACCAGGGTGTCTTGGCCTACTGCACACAGCAGGACCTGCCTCAACCCTTTCCCCCAAACCAACAAACATGTGCACATATATATAAACAAGTATCATGCAGATCTAACAGATCACTAATTATGGAAACCATCCTATAACCATGATACCGATCTAACATCCTATAACCAGGATACCGATCTAACCGATCACTAACATAGCAACCATCCTATAACCAGGATACTGATCTAACCGATCAATAACATAGCAACCATCCTAACTACCAGGATGTAAATCAATCAACATATCATGCAATAATCCGGATGCAAATCCGATAAGGGCCGGCATTGGTGCCTTAGACCCTGTTGATATAGTGAGGAGAACTCACCTCCCAAATGTCGCGCTGAAGTGATAGGCTCAACTCTCGAATCACCAACATGAACTCTACCAACTATAGTGACCATAAAACCCTTTTCCATAAATTTCCAAATTACCAAAATGCCCCTAGAGGTCGATGGTCAACCCTTGGTCAAAGTCAAAGTCCACAGTCAAAGTCAACAGTCCACGTTGACCCGACTCGTCGAGTGTAGTTCACCGACTCGTCGATTCCTTCCTGAACTAGAGAAGTCGTGAAATCCTTGGTTGACTCGTCGAGTTCCCTTATAACTCGTCGAGTTCATGCGTGTCCAAAGGTTGGGAGAAACCCTAGCCGACTCGTCGAGTCATTCGACTGACTCGTCGAGCCCAAGGCAATCTTCATCGGACTTGCCGAGTTGTTCATCCAACTCGTCGAGTACAGGACCATCTTCATGTGGCTCGCCGAGTTGACTATGCAGCTCGCCGAGTCCCTTCATACCTTCATCCATAGAGGTACTTTTTAAGCCATGCAACGGCTCCATATTGCTGATCCAAGCTTCTAAGGCATGTTTATCACGTAAAGTTGCAAACTTTACGTGCATGCAAGGCCCTAGAGACTCTAAATGACCAATCTAAGCTTCTTATGGAGCTTTACACCTTAGGAGAGTCTCATTCTTGCAAGAGCTGGAAACTTTATGGACTTAGAGACCCAAGAGAGTTCAGATCTGAGGTTGCAACCTCAGATCTGAGCTCAAACACAAGAAAGGCTTCCTAATAAGCTAGAAAAGCCCTAAAATCCACCCAAAATAGATATAGAATGAAAAGGGGTTAGGATAACGCCTTGATACCTTCCAAAAAGGATGCCAACTGAGGTAGATTTCTGGTTCCACACGTTCCTTGCTCCTAGTCACTTGATCTCCAAGCTTCTTCCCACCAAAAATCCTCTTCCTAAGCTTAAGAATACATATGGAACACACTCACACGAATTAGGGTTTTGCTGAGCTATCAAGCGACTGTAAAGAGGCTGAAGGAGGCTTATGATTCTTTAAATAGGGTACAAAACCCCGGAAATTAGGGTTTCACCCTCCAGCTCCAACTCGTCGAGTCACTCATCCGACTCGGCGAGTTGGTCACTTAAACCCGCATCCCAAACCCGCTACTACTCGACGAGTCAGGGCATCCAACTCGTCGAGTAGACCTTGAAACTTAAAAATATAAAGCCAAAATGTTAATACTTGAGAAACGGGGCGTTACAATTATCCCCCACTTGAACTAGGCTTCGTCCCCGAAGTCCGATGCGATGAACAACTCCGGATAATGCTCCCGCATCTCTGCCTCTGCCTACTGCAGAATGCACAAGGGGTAGATTCGATTTGGTTCATCGTGGATTGATTGACCAAGAATGTGCATTTCATTCCTATTCAGGAAAGCATCTCAGCAGAGAAGTTGGCGGATGTCTACATCTGGGAGGTTGTGGCATGACATGGGGTCCCAATCTCAATAATTTCTGATCGAGATGTTCGATTCACTTCAAGATTCTGGAAGAGGTTTCATAAGGAGTTGGGTACGCATCTGCACTTCAGCACGACTTTTCATCCGCAGACTGATGGTCATAGTGAGCAGACTATCTAAACCGTGGAGGATATGCTTCAGACATGTGTGCTGGATTTTGGCGGTAGGTGGGATACGTATCTCCCACTGGCTGAGTTTTCTTACAACAACAACTACCACGCCATTATTGATCGACCTATTTTTGAGATGCTCTAAGGGAGAAATTATCGAACCCCGATTAACCGGAGTGAGGTCGGTCAACGAGTTGTGGGTAGCACGGAGGTGGTGCTCCAAACGACCGAGTTTATCCAACAGGTGTGTGGGAGGTTGCAGACTGCATAGAACCGACAAAAGAGTTATGCTGATAGGCGCCTATCAGATTTGGAGTATTAGGTCGGAGACATGGTACTCCTGAAGGTGTCACCCTGGAAAGGTGTCATCCGGTTCAGGAAGCGGGGTAAGCTGGGCCCTAGAGACATTAGTCCTTTCAGGGTTATCTCCCAGTGGGCAGGGTAACATATCGTTTGGAGCTACCCGATGAGCTCAGTCAGATTCATAACACTTTTCACGTCTCTCAGCTGCGGAAGTGTTTGGTTGATGAATACGCATTGGTGTCATTAGAGGATATCCAGGTGGATGAGCGCATGAATTACATAGAGAGACTGATTGCGATTCTAGAAAAGAAGAAGAAAACTTTACGGAACAAGGTTGTGGGTCTAGTGAAGGATGGCAGCACCAGAAGGGTTCAGAGTGGACATGGGAGCCTGAGGAGGAGATGAGGGAGCATTATCCAGAGTTATTTGCATTAGCGGACTTTGAGGACGAAGTCTAATTCAAGTGGGGGAGAATTGTAATGCTCGGTTCCCATGTAAATTCTTTAAGTCTTAAATATTTAATTTTTACATGGAAGGCCATTACGCTGGGCGTAACTCATTAAACCTGGATGCGGAGTCTCTCTTAGGTACACTGGCCACACCTAGAGTATGCAGGACGTACTCACGGCGAATGAAATCCCTAATTTTAGGGTCTTGGACCCTATTTAAGGACCTTAAGTCCTTGGAAACCCTTCTTATCATCAGCCACTACCCTCTCCCATCCTCCACGAAACCCTAGCTTCATTTGTGACATTCTCAAGCTTTTGTGTGATTTTTGGTGTGTTATAGTGAAGAAGTAGATCTTGGAAGGTGTGCTTGGAGCCCATAGCTTGTAGATCTAGACTTTGTTCATCTTGATCATCCTTTTGGAGGTATAAAGTCTCAACCTTTATGAGTCTTTTGCATAGATTTAGATTTTTCTTAGGGTTTTGGCGTGTTTTGGTCCCAAGGGTTGGCTCTTGTGGGTATAAGCTACTTCAGAGTTCAAGTTAGTTACTTTATGATGTTTCTGAGGATCTTGGGTCATAAAAATGGAGTATTTGAGGTTATTTCTCACTCATGCAAGAGTTGAAGGTTGTTTAAGAGTGTTAAGAACTCAGGGTTTGGTTTTGGGCACTATTAATCCATGTAAAAAGCTTAAAGTAGTCGACTTTCTCAACTAAGACCTTCCCAAGATGAAGATCTATGAGTTGGAAGAAACTTCTTTAAGAATTAAGATCTTAATAGCAATTTTGGGTAGCTGACAACTACATTGGGCGTACCCTCTAGGTATGCACGACGTAACGGGTTTAGCTCGTGTCTTCTTTCGATGAATATCCAGTACGTTGGGTGTATGCATGGTGTACTAACCTGAAACCCATTTGGGCCTTGGGTCATGGTTAGTTGGGTCCAGATTGGAAAGGGTAAAAGGGTTTTTTACCCTTTATAAGATAGATTATGATTTGGAACTTTATTTTTCGGTTATTACCCTAAATAGTTATTAGGGTTGTTTGAATGTGTTTAGTGTGAGGAGCCATTATAGAAGCAAACTTGGGTGAGTTATTATTTATCATTGGATTGAGGTGAGTCTCTTTACTGTACTTATGGGTCGAAGAAACCAATGTCGGCCCACTAGATTATGTTTGTAGGATGCTAGTTGTCTGTCTGATACTTGCATGTTTTGTATGTCGGGCGGGGCTCGTTATGCTCATTGGGTGGGGCCGGTTATGTGGGTTAGGGCGAGGCACGTTATGCTCATTGGGCGGGGCCTATTATGCGAGTTAGGGCGAGGCCCGTTATATTCATTGGACGGGGCCTGTTATATTCATTGGACGGGGCCCGTTCTACGAGCTAGGGCGATGCCTTTTTTACTCATTGGGCGGGGCCCGTTGCTTGTATGTGTTGGATTAGGTGTCTAAGCCAATAACTATAATTGGTATGTACTTGACCCAATACAAGCATGGTCCATTTAGGTTGTAACACTCTGGAACAATTTGATAGGATGGATATTTGAGAAAGAGGTTAATGTGCTTTATTAATATATTATAAGTATAATATATTAATTGAGAAATCATTTTATTTAATTAGTATTGATCAAGAATTAATTTGGAATTAATTTAGTGATCAAAAGAGACTAATTAGATTAACGGGGACTGATTGTGTAAATCAGTGATATATACAGTTTAGGCTAATGATCCATATTGATTAGTAATGGACCAAGTTCATGTAAGAATCCATGAAGAGTTAGTCCAAAGGGCTTATCATATGGATTATTGGATTAAGGCCCAAGGAAGTGGATTAGGGTTTAACTCTTGGATTCTACACTATATAAATGTAACCCCTAAGCCAAAAATCATGCACTAGTAATTCCAAGAAGCTCTAGACGATTTTTGTGTCTCCAAAACTCTCTCTCAAGTTCCTCCTCTTGTTCTTGGTTTGTTATAAGACATTTGAGGCATCACACTTGAGGTGCTAGGCTCTTGAAAGACCAATTCCTACAAGCTACAATTTAGAGGTATTCTTCTAACTTACTTTTATGTTTCAATTACCAATATTGTATGTTAGTTGTAGGTTTCAAGCTTTGGAAATTTTTGTTGCATGTATAACTAGAGAAAACTTAGATCCAAAGCTATTAGGGTTGTGTGTGCACCATAGGAGTGTTATAGTACACAAAACCTAACAGTGGTATCAGAGCCATGGGTAGTTTTCTGTTATATTCATGCATAGCTAATTGTTCAAAGTTGAAGCAAAATGAAAAAACTGTCTCTGTCAACATGAACTCGACGAGTCCAATATTGGACTCGATGAGTTGGATGATTTTGGTCATGAACTCGACGAGTCCATAGCCTGGCTCGACGAGTTAGATCGTCAATTGGCAGCATTTTCGGGTTTTTGGCCTGTTTTTGGATTAGGATCATTACCACAAAATGTTTTGGTTCATAAAATTTGATTTTGTTGATATAGTAATGATTATCCCCATCCAATAACATGATGCTTGCCAAAATTTTAAGATAATTACTTGATTTTGTGAAAAACTAATTATTTGTAAAATTTGAATCATTTTGCTACAAGAGTTGAATTAGATCAATTTAGTAAAAGATAAAATGATATGATTGTTTTATTAGTTTAAAGTTTGATCTAAATGTTTTAAGGAGTTACAAATTTTGTCATCAAAATTGGAACTCAAAAGTTTTTTTTTAAGGAGTTACAAATAAATATTAGTTAAATTGATCTTAATGTTTTTGAAGAGTTCCATAAGTTATGGAACTTGAAAAGTCTCATTTTCATAAAACAAATTAACTCCTTAAGTTATGGAGTTCAAAATTTTTTCAAGAATTACAGAACTTTCCCTCATGTTTTAAAAGTTGAAAAGTCTCAATTAAGAAACATTGAATTCATAGAATCCATACTAATTTGAAAAATTTTCAAAAATGTAACTCATGAGTTCATAACTTAAAATTAATTAAATAGTTTTAATTTGATTTAGCATCTTGATGTTTTGAATAGTTCAATTAACTCTTATGGACTTTATTAATAGTTAATTAAATGTTTAATTAAAAGAGTATTAATAAATTCATAATTATATGGTTTGAGTTTAATTAAATTAAATGTCTACTTTAATTAATAAATTAAACCACCTAGTATTTTAAATGTTTAAAATACACCCTTATACTATATAAAATTAAAAGTCTAATTTATTATATATGTATAAGTTAAAAGTCAGTCTTACCGTTAGTAGGCCTCATTCACGAAGCTGGTCTATAATGGGTGTTTAAGGAATCGGCCTATAAAATGACTGCCATTGGGTATACACTCTTACCCACCATACTTTTGACCAGTGGAGGGTCGTTAGCCGAACGGGTTTGACAGGACATTTAAATCCTCATTAAAAATATAATGAAATATAAAGTAACTAAACTTTTATAAATTCGCAATCTTAGTTACTTTAGGAAAAATGTGAAAATGGTACTATTCCATGAAATTGCACTTTGCACCTTGTTAAGTCGTTAGTGAAGCGTGTGTGGTTAACCGGCACACTAATTTGGGACTGAAAATGTGTAGCAAAGGGTAGCTTGATGTTAATCATGGATCAATGGAGCGTGTGTGGTTAACCGGCACATTGATTAGGTGATTTGTAACATTAAGTGTACATGGCTAATTTGCATGGTTATTCACACATTGTTTGTGATCCTCGGCATCCCAGTCACAAACTTGAAGGGCATAATCGAGATTAAACATGCCATTGAAAAGTTCAATGAATCTCAAAGAATCTATGAATTGCAATTCATTTAAAACCAAAATTCATTTTCGTTTTTCATGATGGAAATTGGTAAATTGTTATTTACCTACCTTCAAATATTTTGCAATTGGATTACAACATCCCTCTTCTAAATTGTGAAATATTATGTTGGGTCCTAGCCTTAATATTTCATTTTGGGTGTTATATTAAGGACTTAAATCAACTAACTTGAATTTCTCCCTGTAGATATCTAGTTTTGACAACTATGGTCTTCCCGAATCTTATGGAAAAAGCTTTCCTCATGAAGATGATGTTCCCAGAAATCATACTTCACTTCCTCCACCTCCTCCAATAATTCTCCCTAACCCACATGTTCGACGACTTGAAAAGTTCAAGGTCACTATTGGCTAGCAAACACAAAGATGAAAAGTCTGTGTGTGCACACGTATTGGAGATGAAGTCACACATTGACAAGATGGGAATGTTAGGTGTCGTTGTCTCGAGGAAGTTGGCTATTGACTTGGCTCTTCAATCACTTCCTAAGTGATATAGTGAGTTCATTAGAGATTACTATATGACAGACCGCGATGTGACCCTTATCGATCTTACCTATTTGCTAATTGTTGCTGAATCAGCAATGATTTGGCGCACTAGTAAAGTAAACCTGATTAGAAGATCTATTTCCCAAGCTACCATGAACATAGGCAATGACATGGATATCCCAGAAATGATTCCTTCTCCTAAAGGAAAGGAATTGGTCATGGTCAAAAGTTTTGATCATAAGGGAAAAGTCAGTTCTGAGATAGTTCCATGTGCAAATGCCAAAGAGTCCACTTGTTTCTACTGCCATTTGAAGGGACATTAGAAACAAAGCTGCCCTGATTACCTGAGAAATCTAAGAAAGGGTAAAATCGAATTGTATGGTTCTACTTCAGGTAAATCCACTATCTTACTCTATTAAGTTCCTATTTGGAGATAAGATTACATGATGTGATAAGATTACATTTTGATGTTTTGTAGGATCGAAGAAGAGAAAGAAAGCTTAAAGAAAGAGCAGGCTGAGTCTGGTAGCGAAGAAATGGATTTCGATCGCATGGTTCGATGATCAAATTTTTGAGCTGCTGTTAGGAGTTATGATTGATTGCTTAGAAATGTGTAGTAACATAGTTTTCATTTGTAATTGCATTGTAAGGAAAAAAATTTCTGCAAATTTTATAAATAAAGAAAATTTTTGTTTTATCTTATTTATATTTCCTTGCAATGGCATTTGTAAAAATTGATATTTGTATTTTTAGCAATATGGATTAGATTCTTTCGTTTGTGGTAGTATATAAAATTTACCAAATAAGGAAAGATTCTCATCACCAAGTTTCAATTGGACAGAAACTTGGAATCATGCAACTTGTATTGTATGATGAATGAGAACCTTCATTTTTGGGAAATTAAGACTAATTCCTTGTTCACATGTATATGTGAATCAAGTGAAGGACTAGGGGATCGGGTACACTTTGTTGTGCACTGGTCATGTCCACCACAAAGAACGATAAAACTATTCGTCATGATTTACTAAAAGTTTAGTAAATATAGTTATGCTTACAAGATTAAGTGTGATTCTGAATCATTGGAAAAGTTTCAATGTGTGGCAGAACGAATAAGAAGAATCAATTAGGCAGAAAGATAAAAGTTTCTCCAAACTGAAAAGTAGGGAGAGTACTTTAGCATCATGTTTTATGATCATCTTAATGATTATGAAAACCATATCACAATTGATCCTCTAAGGAAATCTTAGTGCATTTGTATGGCTAATAAGAGGAATCGTGAATTGTTGAAATGGTTAAATCAATTAAGGTGAATCATACTTCGTTCCTAAACCAACTCTTAGAGTCATTCTCCAACATTGTGCCTTGAGTGACATAATCTTAAGAAAAGGTTTATAACACATTTGTAAATGGTAGTTGTGATGTCTTGGATAAAACAAAGACCAACTAAGAGTAATTGTATGAAGTATTTTTTTCCTTGATAAGAATCCGCACTAACTCTCGAATATTTTTTTTGTCAAGGAGTGTTTCTTGACAAGAGAATCTTATATGTCAAGAAGTCAGTGGGAGTCTTAATGGTCTTGAATAGCTTCAAGAACTAATCAAGAATAAACCTGTTATTAATCACTAGCACACGACTTAAGGTTTGTAACCTATCGTGTTGACATATTCTTGTTTCCGTGCCTATTCCAGTTGAAGTTGACAATGTATGAGAGTTCTATGAGTGCTCAATTGTTTGCATAACAACCTGGAAGCAATGGTATGCCCTTGTACTGCCAGGTGGCAAGAAATTAAGATTGAACAAATTCAGTCCATATGATTTTGGATTTGTTGCTAACCTTCTCTTATGATTATGGTTATGATAAATTCACATGGATAGGAACACATACACCACTAATCTAAGTGACAAAGGTTTCTCTCCGTTTCATGAAAATGATTGTGAGGAAACATTTACACTAAGTAGATTTTAAGTAGATAGCATTTGGGATATTTGCATTTTCAAATTCGATTATGATTACGGCATCCCTCTTCATAGTTCGAATTGTGAGAAATGGCAAAAGGTCTAAACATTTGAGACTTATTTCTGTAAGTTCTGAAATTGGTTAGACACACATGTGAGATATCTAAGGAAAAGTGTATGAGTTTGAGAAGCCTAGATAAAGTCTTATTGAAGCATCTTGTATCAAAAATCTGAACTTTGGTAAGAAAATCAAGAAGTATTGATTTCTAGAAGTCCAACTTATTTCTGAGTACATGTCAAAGTTAGTGGGACCATAAGTGTTATGCTATTAAAGAAAAATAATTGTTATGCTAGTGGGAGCATAATCATTATGATAAGTGTTGCAAGTTAGCAATGTTAATTATAGAAAACAAAAGTTTCAATTCGCAAAGTTGTAGAGTTTGAAAAGTTGTTTTTCTAAAATTAAGGGAGAGGAACTCATACTTCATTTCAAATCTAAAAGCTTAGATTGTGAGATTTTAATCAAATTTAGTCAAGGATATATATGAATGTTATGTTGGAATGATTCAACATAAGGAAATTCTATATATGGAAATATTATAGCAAGAGAATGGTAAAGTATCATGTCTTTATGTAAGACATTATGAATCGTATCCCATATGCTTCGGGTATAGGATCGATTGCATATGCTATAAATGCCTAGGGCATTAAGAAGGAAAAAAGACCAAAACCGGATATGACTAAAGAATTGCTAAGAACAATCTAAGGTTCACCAAAGATTGGTTGCTTGTGGGCAATTGGAAGTATTGTAATGGATGGACAATATTGACATTATTATGAATAGACAAGATTCTATTAATAATGAGTTGTCATATTGCAAATATGGAAATGTTTCCATAATAGGAGTTGGATATTAAGAATCTATGAGAAAGTTAGAAACTTTTATCCAAGAAGGATGTTCAAAGGAATGTACTTTGAATGTGAGATTTCATTTCCGGAGAATTGTCTTGTAACAAACTCCAATGGAATACTTTGTAATATCGTTGGCAAAGTCTCTGTGACTTCTGTACCTCGACATTATGAGAGGAATCATTGCATAATAGTTTAGAATCTGACACATTCTAATAGTGGAAAGAATTTGGCATTCTTACACTTGTGATAAAGATTTGGAGTTGTGAAATGAGTTTCATTGAAGATGTATTCAATTGATCTATTTCACAAAGAAAGGACCATAGGTAAACATAGTGTGCATGCTTTGAGCATGGGATAACTATTATTTTAATTCAAGTATAAATTTGATAAATCGAAACATTATACAATGAATAATGTGTAATCAATATGGTGATAAATAAATGGTGTTTTATTTATATTCATCAGTTTTGAGACCATATTGGATTCGATTATTCTTGTGTTTCACTTTGCATGTTTTCACTTCCAGAATATTAAATTATTCAAACTATCCACAGTCGATCATACTTTGGAAGTAGGTATTGAAGCTAGACTGTCATGAATGGGTCTGTAGATTGTCTAAAGGTGTTTAGACATAGCACAAGTTTGCTGCAGTATTCATGAGTACTCCTGTAATAAGATTTGAGTATTGGACTCAACCCACGCTCATTTGAATCACTTCATGGATGTTATCACGAGTGATCATGAGATGATAATATCTTATATTCTTGAAACGAAGAGATATGAGTTGCAATTTACAAGTCGGTTGCACATTGATGATATGTAAACGCACCAGTTACTCGGTGTTATAAAACGTATCATTATGTGTGATTTGATGAGTAAATAGAGAAAGCACATGAATCGAAGTTTATCCATTCTTTTTACCCAATGTGGGATAAAAGCAATATCTGTGGGCCCCTCGATGATTTAGTAATGACAACCCTAAGCGCTTGGCCAAGCCTGGACTGATTTGATTTGTTAAATTAGTCAGTCGTCATAAATCGGAAATCGGGAAACAACACATGAATAGAAAGAATGATTATAATCCATGTCTCAGTTCATACAATATCTAGAATGGATGAATATATGATCCATTATCTTATAGACGTGTTACTAATCAGATCAGAGTTCGACAATGGTCTTTTGAGAGCTACGATTGCTAATCGGATTTTGAAGTCGTACTTGAAATTATAGTTATTAGACTTATCCAAGTGGGAGACTGTTGGATTAGGTGTCTAAGCCTATAACTATAATTGGTATGTACTCTACCCGTTACAAGCATGGTCCATTTGGGTTGTAACACTCTGGAACAATTTGATAGGATGGATATTTAAGAAAGAGGTTAATGTGCTTTATTAATATATTATAAGTATAATATATTAATTGAGAAATCATATTATTTAATTAGTATTGATCAAGAATTAATTTGGAATTAGTTTAGTGATCAAAAGAGACTAATTAGATTAACGGGGACTGATTATGTAAATCAGTGATATATATATATAGTTTGGGCTAATGATCCATATTGATTAGTAATGGACTAAGTTCATGTAAGACTCCATGAAGAGTTAGTCCAAAGGGCTTATTATATGGATTATTGGATTAAGGCCCAAGGAAGTGGATTAGGGTTTAACTCTTGGATTCTACACTATATAAATGTAACCCCTAAGCCAAAAATCGTGCACTAGTAATTCCAAGAAGCTCTAGACGATTTTTGTGTCTCCAAACCTCTCTCTCAAGTTCCTCCTCTTGTTCTTGGTTTGTTATAAGACATTTGAGGCATCACACTTGAGGTGCTAGGCTCTTGAAAGACCAATTCCTACAAGCTACAATTTAGAGGTATTCTTCTAACTTACTTTTATGTTTTAATTACCAATATTGTATGCTAGTTGTAGGTTTCAAGCTTTGGAAATTTTTGTTGCATGTATAACTAGAGAAAACTTAGATCCAAAGCTATTAGGGTTGTATGTGCACCATAGGAGTGTTGTAGTACACAAAACCCAACAGTATGGTATGTGGTATTTTGGAGAACTCACTAAGCATTATGCTTACGGTTTGTGTTTAAATGTTTTCAGGTACTTCTGGTTCAAAAGGGAAGGGTACGACTTAATCGCAACGCATCCACCTGTGTCCAGAATTTTATGGCTTTGGGATTGTACTGTGATAACTATTTTCTATCTTGACATACTTTAAGATTTGAGATGGATGGATATTGGTTGATTTAAAAAAAATTACTTAGTATTTTTGGGATGTTACAGTGTTACAACCTTTGAAGACTTTGATTCTCATGGGAGATTGGAAGTTGATGAAGTGTGGGATGAAACGTCAAGGTAGAAGTTCTCTAGAGATATCCACTAACAATAAATCAACATGATAAGATGCTAGTGTTCTTCTTGTAATAAAAGAATCTTCTAAATTCTTAAAACAAAGATTCTAGTTTGCCTTAAAAGAGAGTATTCAAGTATTATCTTCATCTTTATGTTCTTTACACTTTAAGACAAAAACTAAAGAGAATATGGAGATGGGAAGCCACAAATTTCGTGGTTTTCACTTAGTGAAAGAAGTGAGAAAACTAGTTCTTTTAAGTCCTTACTTTAAGCATTTATCCCATAGGTCTTAGCACTTTAAGACCCATGCTTCATCAAATCAACTAGCCAAGCTTCCTAAGATCATGGTGTGTTGAATAAATTAATAAAAAACAAGTCTTCTTTATTCTTTATGTTCTCATTGAATATTTTATAAAAAGAAGAAGCTAGTTTTTCTATAAGATTCTTCTAGTTTTTATAACCTATAAAACATATAAATCCATATAAGACAAAAAAAAACTCTTTTGGTCCAAAAAGATGTACATGACATAATAAATCATACCTACGATATATTTTTTATTTATTTTGATACCTAACATTGAAAATGAATATTTCCATAAAATAAATAATTTATAATTAATTACACGATATATATTTATTTATCAAGAATCAAATCCTTATAAATAATATATTTACATCAAGTTGTTGTTACTATGATCTTTTAGGATCATATATTATCTAGCAATATCATTTTATAATGACTTTGGGCATATAGATCTTTCAAAATAAACATAAAGGAACATAAAGGAAATAATATAAATAAAAATACAAGAACATAAATGATCATTATTAAACAAACAAAAAAGAAAACAAATCTTGTTCATCTTCGTTCAATTATCGTATAAGAGAACATAAAGGAAGGTCGCTCCAAACAGTTTGTTGATTGTTTGGTTCGTTTACAACCCTATTTTCCGAACTATAGTAATCTTAGTTCTAATCCAAAGTTTGGATTTAGATGATCATGATTTAAAGTTCAAAGTATCATAAGAACACAAACTTAACATTTAAAAGACGTTCCAAATGTTAAAGTTTCTTCTCAAAATATGATCTGAGATGAATACAAAACCTTATATATATATATATATATATATATATATATATATATATATATATATATATATATATATATATGCTTAGGTTATTCTATTCAAAGTAATTATTGTGTTATTGTATGCATAAATGTGGGCCAATCAATTTTATTTATTTTAAGAAAGTGATTTACCTATATTATTAAATAAAAGAAAAATAGAATAATGTCATTTAATTAAAAGAAGGGTAATATTGTACATTTGCATTGCCTTAAACTTAGGAAACCCAAATTTAAAAAAAGAAATTTTCAGATTTTAATGGATCTTTGATTATCTTAATTTTTGAATTTTGATTTTTTTTAAATTAATTTAGTTTAAATAATTCTAACATAATTTTTAATCATATCCGGTTTTATTCTGTCAGAATGACATTCTTTTTATAATGATATTCTATGAAAATTCAAACCATAAACTAATAAAGAGTCTTACTTCTCGCAAAATAAACAAATTTTTAGATACAAGTTAAATTTTTTCTATCACATCCTTGAAAAAATAAAAACTTTATATTTTATTCTATAATAATGAAACACTCCCTAATAACAAACAAATATAATATGTAGATTATTTTATTGGAATATACTATTACATATACTCTTATCATTCTATTATAGATTAATCTAACAGAATATGACAATGAGTAGTGCACTTTTGTGGAAGATCGGTGACCATTGAGGATTGTTCATGTCTATCCCACACACATTCATCCAACCTTCGGGCCATTGATCATCATGTATTTCATTCATTCTATGAGAATAACTGTCATGAAATTGAATTATGTAAGAATAAAACTATGTGAGAATGCTTTTATACAACAAAAATGAAACAAATTTTAGTAATTCTAAGAGAACTCATACTACATGTTAAAATCAAGTAACACAAATAACGAACTGATAAATTATTTTTGTGTTCTTCAAGAATTTGAACATCAAGTTTTCTTTCAGGCATTTCTACAAACACCTGGTGTGAAATATTCTCATAGAATTATTTTTGTGAAATTCAAGAATATACTTATAATTTGTAAGGTTCTTCCAAATTCCAAACAAAGACTTTTCACAATTCAATTAGTAGAGTCTTCGAGTTGCTCATCTGTATAATCATCCAACGATTCATCATCAAAATTAGGGTTTAAACTAGGGGTCTGTGCCGATTCGTTAAACCCAAATCGTAAACCCATCGGATTAAAAGAATAATCGGGATCACTACCTGATGGTGTAACCGATGCATCGGGATTAGGTTCCGAAGGCGGAGACATCCGATTGGGGTGAAGACGTTGTCCTTTAATACCACTACCCATTTTCACGCAACCATCGTCAATCGACCCACGTCTGGTCCGAATCGCCGTCTGGAATCGTCGCAGACCTGCTCGGTTCTTCCTTTTCACGCAACCATCTCCTTGTGCTTGCAGGCTTGAAAACAAACTTACGGGAGATTTAAGGAAGATAACAAGATATGGATAGAGAAGGTTACCGATGCGCATGATGGAAGCGGAATCAGAGATAACGACGACATCTTTCACCCGCTGATGCTTTGATTTTCCTTTCTTAAACCTCAAATTCTGAAATCAGTTTCCAATAAATTAAATTCTGATTTCGGATTTTGGATTAACGAGGGCAGATTTCTATTCCAAAGCCTGTTAGGACCCAAAAAGATGTAGATTTCTAATATATATGGGTTAAATTCTGAAGTCAATGGTTACCATAATTATAGGATATTATTTGTGGAAGTTATTTCTCAAATTACCTAGTTACCCTTATTGATTTATTTAATTATTGTTTTTTCTATTAAATTTTGATTGGCCCATAATCATGCATATAATAACACAATACTTACTTAAAACACCTGAACCTATCTCTCTCTCTCTCTTTCTATATATATATATATATATATATATATATATATATATATATATATATATATATATAAGTCAAGTAAGAGATACTTATAGTATTTCACACAAGAAAAACTTCAAAAATATCATTGATAGAGTTTTAAGTATTCTCAAATCTTTTTTTTCTACATAATATGATTAATGATTATATATATATATATATATATATATATATATATATATATATATATATATATATATATTTCTATTATTTTTCATTTTTTCCGAATAAAATGAAACAAAATTTATGATTATTTTGTTCTGTTATAAATAATTTATCATTTATTTATCTTAAGATATATTAAGCACACAAATCTATCATGTGGAATCCATATATAGTATTTTCTTTTTACATCGGATGAGATTCACCAAAAAATGATCATCAATAATACAATATTCACATGTGACATTTTAATTTTTTTTATCAATATGTTTTACTTTTACTATACTAATCCGTAGATATTATTAAATGTGTTGTTGACGTTGGTTATATTAACGTGTTGAAGATATGATTTTGTTTTTTGATGAAATTATTAATATTTTTAAATTATATGTATTGTAATAACCATGTTATAATTAGTTTTGTATTAAAAATAAATTCAAAATTCATAGCATATGTAACATATAATTTCTTTTATCCTATTATTTTATTATGTGCTACGCGTAGACATACACCATTTTAAAAACCATATTTTTTTTCAATATTTTAACAATATTTTTCAACATGTGCAACGCAAGATTATAAATATAATGTTTAAAATCACAATTGAATTTCAAATTCACCCAACTTAAACATAGATTCAAATGAATAGATATCATCACAAAAAATGTCTATCTAAATTGATTAGCTATTAATAGCTAAATATTGCTAAAAATCTAACAAAAAAGTATAAAAAAATCGTTAACTCTAAATTAAATAACAATGATAAAGTTATTACTAATATCATATATGTATTAATAATTTAATTATATTATTGTAATTAGCATAATATATTTGTAATAGTTTTAATCAACGTAGTTTTATTCATGTGCAACGAACAGTCTTTTGCCTACTGTGTGTATATATATACATATATATATATATATATATATATATATATATATATATATATATATAATATTTCACACAAGAAAAACTTCAAAGTACTCTATCATCATATGAGACATGTGCTAGTATGGTAATCTATTCACTTCAATTATGTAGGCTACATTCTATTAAGTTCCACTAAGTGTAAGAAGGGTTACACCGTTATAGAACACTCATATCAGCATAATTAAACCGTATAGTTAACATTATTAACATTAATCTTATCTACTTCTTTTGACTTATAGACATTAAAACCATGCTTATATGGAAATAATGTAATCAACTAAATGGACAAATGATTAAAACTGTTGTAGTTTATTTTGAAAATTGAGATAAAATAAAACAATGTCCATGTGGATTTGTTCGTAAAAGAACACATGGTCATGTGCTTGGTCCTTATGAGCTCATTATGAGTAAAAGCTCTGAAATTGCTTGTTTAATTTCTACCATTTGACATGAACACTTCCAAATCATATTCTAATGACTTATCATGATTATAGATGATCTAAAACTTTGATTAATAATATAATAGCATTCAACTTATAACACTAGAATATAACACTAGAATGTAATTTCACACCTTCAAATTTAACCAAATTTATTGATGTACTTTTATTATATAACAAATGAAACACTATAATGTATCAATACATTAAATCCTTATGTTTCACCAGCAATTGGATATTAATGGAATTCTCATTCAAGTTGCAAATGTCAAAATAGAAAAGAAAACTACCTCAAAGGCTTTTATTACGTCCACAATATCTGGACAATATATCACCAGCCAATTAGATGATTCTGTGAATATCATGTTGTACAATACCTAGTCAAAGTTGATATATTTTCCCTTAATAGTTCATGTAATTGCTCCACCATTATTACTTTACTTTGTACTCTATGGCTATAAAAAGCCTTTCATTGTATTCATCTTGGTGTAATAGAATAACAAACTTATCAACCATTACCATTATATGGTATCAGAGCATCACTAAGCTCTAACAAGCAAACTCGATCCTCTCTCATCTCTAGCCCTAGGTTGCAATATTTAATGGCTCCCAAATCCACAATATTTCAAATCACTGCTTCCACCCATTTCCCAATCAAACTCACCACAACCAAATTAAATCCACCCTAATCTGTCTTGAATTAGATCACTTCCTCACTGAATCGAACCCACCAAAGAAGTTGATTGCTGACAAGGATGGTTCAACATCGAATCCTGAGTAACTTCATGGTACAGGAAAGATCAAGTTATCATAAATACCATCCTTAGAAGTCTCTCTGATTCGATTCGACCACTCATCTCCTCGGCAGCCACTACGCACGATGCTTAGGTTCGCCTAAACTCAAGCTTTTCTAGTACATCACGATCCCGTATTATCTCTATAAAATCAAAACTGGTCAAGAACCCTAAAGGTAATTAAACCATTACTGAATACCTTCAAGACGCGAGATCAATTTCAGATGACCTAGCCCTTGCGAAAAGTCATGTATCTGAGGAAGACCTCCTAGTTCACGTGCTCTCTCAACTGGGTGAAGAGTATGGCTCAATTGTTGCCGCTATCAAAATTTGTGAAACCCCTCTTCAATATCTAGAGCTTTTTGACAAATTATTGGATTTTGAGAGTCCTCAAAGAAGCATCGCCTCCCCTAGACTCGTTTCCATCTACTTTCAACTACATTGCCAAACAACATAACCGACCATTTTATCTTCCCAACTCTGATGGGTCCAATCAAGGTTCACACCCTTATCGCTTCTCTCACAATAGTAACATCTCATGTAGATATCATCGCAATCAATCTGGGGGAAATCATCCAACTCATGCCGATGCCTTCTGTCAATTCTGCAACATTCCCGGGCACAAAACTGTAGAATGTAGGAAACTCTCTCGTCTCTTGCGTGACAACAACATCTCCATAACCAACACTCAATCATCTTCTACATTTGCCAATGTTACAACAACGAACAGCCACCTACAATGGTTATTCGACAGTGGCGCCTCCAACCATGTCACCTCTAATAGTGCCAATCTCCAAAACGTTTCCAACTATTGAAGACATCTACCATACTACCCTACCATCCAAAACTCACATCAACCATCTCACCAAATTTTCTCCATTAGAATGTCATCATAAGGTAGGGCATCAGTCTATTAAACTTTTCAAAAACATTGTCAAATTTTTGGGTCTCAATTCTCCAATTACTTTTGATTCTAATGTCCATTATGCATCTTGCTCCATTAATGAAAGTCAAAAAAATTTGGCCCAAACTCCTTTGTTACTACTAACACTTTGCAACTTGTGTATTTTGATGTATGGGGGTCGGTTCAAAAATCAGTTGACAACTTCCAATACAATGTTGTTTTTGTTGATTTTCATACAAAATACATCTGGATTTGCCCCCATCAAATGGAAGTCAGATGTTGCACAACTTTTCCCTTAATTCAAAACACTTATGGAAAGATTCCTCCAAACACCACTTATTTCCTTATTCACTGATAATGGGGGCGAATACCAAAGCTTAAGCTCATATCTTAAGACGCACAGTATCTTCATTACACCACGCCGCCTCACACCCCGGAACAAAATGGCATTGCAGAACAACATCATAGACACATCATTGAAATTGGATTAGCATGAACATTACCACATCAAAAACAGGTTTATAGGTTCAAAAACAACTTATGGTAATGTTCCTAGTCCATTTCCAGCCAAAACAGTCGAAGATATGTTGTCTGAGGGTCCAACTCGGCGAGTTGGATGAATTTAGCCTTGGACTCGTCGAGTCCCTTTATGGACTCGGCGAGTCTGCTGAGCAGACAGCACAAAACTTCAATTTTTCAGCAATTTTTGCAAGTATAACAAGAAAACAAGCCTAGGCTTTGATACCACTGTTGGGTTATGAGCATTCTAACACTCCTAAGTGTACATGCAACCCTAAATACCTTGGATCTATGTTTTCTCTATTATACATGCAAATATGAATATCCAAGGTATTATCCTAACTAGCATACCAAAACATTGATACTAGGGTAATAGAATAGATATAATACATACCTTGTTGTTGTTGCTTGACTCCATGAAGCTTGAGAGCCTAGTGCCCCAAGTGTGACACCTCAAATGGTTCACACAACATCATGAACACTTGGAATAACCAAGAGAAGAAGACACTCCAAGCTCAAATTGACTAGCCCTCACATATGTATCACTTGTGCAAATTTCTTCAGCTAAAGGGGTCCTTATATAGTGTGCACATTAGGGTTACTCCATGTAACCCATGACTTTACCCATTCCTTATGCTCCATGGGTTTTAACCTCCATGGAGAATCCATGGGTCACCACATGGGTTAAACCTAACATAAGGAATCTTGGATCATAAGCCCACATATATAAGAATGAATGATTTACACAATCAATCCCCATATATTTAATTAGTCTCTTTTGATCACTAAATTAAGTCCAAATTAATTCTTGATCAATACTAATTAAATAACATGATTTCATATTAATATATTAGAACTTATAATATATTAATATGTCACAAATGTCTTCTTCTCATAAAACGGTCTATCAAAATGTTCCGATGCCATGCAACCCAAATGGACCATGCCGGGTCGGGTCAAGTACATACCAATTATAGTTATGGACTTAGACACTAATCCAACAGTCTCCTATTTGGATAAGTCTAAAACTATTATTGCGTATGACTTCAAGAACCAACTGGCAATCGTAGCTCTCAAAAGCCGCTGTCGAACTCTGACCTTGTCGATGAACTATGACCTTTTTCAATGACTTGTCCATTAGATAAGGGATCATATATTCCTCCATTCTAGATATCATATGGACTGAGACATGGATTATAAATCATTCTCTCTATCCATTTGTTGTTTTCCGATTTCCGATTTATGACGAAAGACTAATTGAACAAATCAAATCAGTCCAGGCCCGGCCGAGCAATTACATTTGTCATCACTAAATCATCGAGGGGCCCACAGATATCGCTTTTATCTCGAAGGTAAAAGGAATGGATAAACTTCGACTCATATGGCTTGTTCTACTACTTGTTGAATCATACACAAAGGCACGTTTTATAACATCAAGTTACCAATGCGTTTTCGCGCAATCAATGTACAACCAACTCATAGTAACAACTTATATCTCTAGGTTTGAAGAATATAAGATATTATCGTCTCCTGATCACTCGTGATAAAATCCATGAAGTGATTCAAATGAGCGCGGGTTGAATCCAATACTCAGAACTTATGAGCACTCATGAGTGTTGTAGCACCTCTTTGCTATGTCCAACATCTTAGATATCTACAAGCCAACTCATGAGAGTCTTGATTCATATCTACTTCCAACATATGACCAACTGTGGATGGTTTGAATAACTTAGTCATTCGGGAAGAATGACCTAGTTTATTCTGGAAGTCAAAACATGCAAAGTGAAACACAAGAATAATCGAATCCAATATGGTCTCAGAACTTATGAATATAAATAAACACACCTTTTATTTATCACCATATTGATTACCCATCATTCATTGCATACTGTTTCAAACTATCAACTTTATACTTGAATTAAAACAATAGTCGTCCCATGCTTCGAGCATGTACACTATGTTTTCTAAACACTAGTCATGCCATACACCAAGTATGCACACTATGTTTGTCTATGATCCTTACTTTGTGAAATAAACCAATTGAACATAATTTCAATTATTCTAATTTCACACTCCCAAATTCTTATCGAAAATGTAAGAATTCCAAATTCCTATCATTTACCGAAATCTGTTATATTTTAAACTTATATGCATTGATCCTCTTCTAATGATTATGCACAAAGTTACAAAGACTTGTCAACAGACATTACAGAGTATTCCAATGGAGATCAACTCCATGGAAACATCCTTCTTGCATTAAGTTTTTTTTTTCTAATCTTGCACAAATTGAATAACTTCCACCTATGGAAACATTTCCATATTCCCATCTTGGCTATCAATTCTGAACAAGAGTTGCCTCTTTTCAGAATATTTCAATAAGGTCCTCTCCAGAATTTAACATTATACTTCCAACTGTCCCTGAGAAACCAATCTTTGATAAACCTTAGATTGTTCTCGACAATTGCTTAATCATTTTAGTCATATCAATTCTAGATTTTTCCCCCTTAATGCCCAGAGCATTTGGAAAATTTAGAAAGGATGAATATTATAGCACATGCAATCGATCCTACATCCGAAGCATATGGGACACGATTCATGATGTCTCACATAAAGACATGATACTATACCAGTCCTTTTGCTACAATATTTCTATTTGCCAAGTTCTCATAATTCAGATTATGAAAAGGGATGCCGTAATCATAATCGAATTTTAAAACGCAAATAATAGACCCATATATAGAATTTCCACAAAATTCATATATATCCTTGACTAAATATTGATTAACACCTCAATCTAAGCTTTTAGAATTGAAATGAAGTATAATTTCCTCTCCCTTAATTATAGTAAAACAACTTTTCAACCCCTGCAAGTTCACGAATTGAAACTTTTGTTTTCTATAATTAACATTGCTAACTTGCAATACTTGTCATAATTATCATGCTCCCACTAACATGATGATTATTAGCATAATACTTATGCTCCCACTAGCTTTGACATGTATCCAGAAATTAGCTGGACTTCTAGAAATCAATACTTTATTGACTTTCTTACCAAAGTTCAGATTTCTGATACAAGATTGCTTTGATAAGACTTTATCAAAATCATACACCTTATCTTAGATAGCTCACAGGTGTGTCTAAACAATTTCAGAATGATGAAAAGGAATGTCGTAATCATAGTCTCAATTGTTTAGACCTTTGTCATTTCTCACAAGTCCATGTTAGTTTGCCGGTTAACCACGCACGCTCTACTAACGACCTTGAGAATGCAAATATCATAATTGCTATCTTTCTTATAATCTACTTGGTGGAAGTGTTTCCTCACCATCATTTTCATGAATCGGAGAGAAACCTTATGACCCTTAGATTTTATGGAGTATGTGTTCTTATCCACGTGAATTTGTCAAAACCATAATCACAAGACTAGGTTAGTGACAAATCCAAACTCATATGGATTGAACTTGTGCAATCTTAACTTCTTGCCACCTGGTAGCACACGGGCCTTCCAAGTTGTTATGCAACCAATTGAGAACATGTAGAACTCAAATGTAAAGCCAACTTTACTGGAATGGGCACAGAAATGTCAACACAATAGGTTATAAACCTCTAGTCATGTGCTAGTGATGAAATACAGGTTTTTACTCTTCATTAGTTCTTGAAATACCTTCAGAATCTTTTAGACTCCCACTGTCCTCTTGACATATAAAACACTTGTCAAATATACAAGAGATAGTGCAGACTCTTTTATCAAGACAAACACTTCACATAATTGGCCTAAGTTGGTCTTTGTTTTATCCAAAACATCACAACTTACCAATTTCAAATGTAACAGTAAAAAACTTTTACTTTTACATTTGACAAGTGTTAATAAACTTTCTTTAAGATATGTCACTCAAGTTACAACCTTCGAGTATGACTCTAAGAATTTGTTTTGGAACGAAGTATGACTCATCTTATTGATTTAACCATTTCAACAATTCATGATTCCTCTTCTTAGCCATAGGAATGCACTAAGATGTCCTTAGAGGACTAATTGTGACATGATTTCTAAATCATTAAGATGATCATAAAACCTGATACTAAAGTACTCTCCCATCTTTTCAGATTTGAGAAACTTTTATCTTTCTGCCTAACTTGATTCTGCTCATTCGTTCTGCCATACATCGAAACTTTTCCAATGCTTCAGAATTATACTTAAACTTGTAAGTATAACCATATTTACTAAACTTTAGTAAATCATGACGAATAGTCTTACCGATCTTTTGTGGTGGACTTGATCAGTGCACCAGAATGTGTACTTGATCCCTTAGTCCTTCACTTGACTCACATATACATGTGAACAAGGAATTAATCTTAATTTTCCAAAGATGGAAATTCTCATTCATCATACAATACAACTTGCATGATTTCCAAGTTTCTATCCAACTGAAACCTTGGGTGATGAGAATCTTTCCTTATTTGGTAAATTAGACATTACCACAAATGAAAGAAACAAATCCAATTTCCATTATTGCTATGAATGGAATTATATAAGCAACAATTTTTCATAAATGCCATTGAAATGATACTTAGAATAAATAAAATCAAAATTTTCCTTTTATTTTAAAACTTTGCGGAAAAACTTATCCTTACAGTGCAAAAGCATATGAAAAACTTGTTGTCATCTATTCCTAAGCAATATATCATAACTCCTAAGCAACAGCTCAAAATTCTGATCACTGAACCATGCGATCGAGATCCATCTTCGCGATCAGAATCAGCATATACTTCCTTTAAGTTTCTTCACTTTTTTTTATCCTTAAAACATCAACATGTGACCCAGTGACATCATGTAATAAGAATCTCATAATAGAAACTTAATAGAGTTAGATAGTGGACTTTACCTGAAATAGAGTCAAACTTCTTGACTTGATCAACCATATGATCTTTCAGGTAATTAGGCAGCTTTGCTATCAATGCTCCTTCCTTTGGCAATAGACACATATGGACCCTTTGGTAGGACTATCTCAGACTTAGCCATTCTCTTTACCATTTGGTCAACCGAGTTGACTATGGCCGATCCCTTTCCATTGGGAAGAGAAAGCTTTTACTAGGTATCCTATGTTAACATTGTCAATGTCCATTGTGGGTTTGGGGAGTTGATCTTCTAATCAAATTTGCTTTACTAGTCCTCAAATGATTTTTGATTCAGCAACACCTAGCAAATAGATAATATCATTAAGGGTCTTGTCATAGTCTATCTCATAGTAGTCCCAAAGGAACTCACTATGTGACTTAGAAAGTGATGGAACATCCAACTTTCTTAAGACTTTGACACCCAACTCTCCCGGCTTGTCAATATGTGACTTTATCTCCAAGATGTGATCACACATAGACTTTGCTTGCCAATAGGGCTTGAGTGACCTTAAACGTTTCAAGAACTTGTGGGTTAGGGAGAATAATTGGAGGAGGTGGAGGAGGTGAAGTTCCAAGAGATTTGGGAAGATCATTAATGTCTGAACTAGACATCTTTTGGGAGATATTCAAGATAGTTGATCTAAAGTCCTTAATATAACACCCAATATGAAATATTAAGGCTAGGACCCAACACAATATTTTAATTAGGTTTTACACCATGAAAATATTTGAAGGTAGGTGAATGACGATTCACCAATTTCCAATTTCCACCATGAAAACGATTCACCAATTTCCACCATGAAAACGAAATAATTTAATTAGGTTTTACTTGGATTTGAAACTCCTAGATCTTTTGAGATTCATTGAACTGTTCAATGGCATGTTTCAATCTCGATTTTGCCCTTCAGGTTTTGTGACTGGGATGTCGAGGATCACAAAACAAGGTGTGAAGTAACCATGCAAATTACTTGGTACTCTTAAATGTTTATCACTCAAGCGATGTGCCGGTTAACCATACACGCTCCACCGGCCTATGATAGACTTTAAGAAACCCTTTGCCTACTTTGTTAAAACCAGTTAGTGTGCCGGTTAACCACACACGCTCCACTAACAGCTCAAACAAAGTGCAAAGTGTAATTTCATGGATTAGCACCTTATTCAAATTTTCCTAAGTAACTAAGATTGGGAATTTATAAGAGTTTAGTTACTTAGTATTTATCATTAATACTTTTAATGAAGGGATAATTATAGTCATTGTCCTACTCGTTCGGCTAACGACCCTCCACCAGTCAAGGAAGCGGTGGGTGAGAGTGGACACCCATTAAACTATCATTTTATAGGCAGTAACCTTATACCCCCCTTATAGACCGGCTTCGTGAATGAGGCCTACTAACGGTAAGACTGACTTGCTCTTATACATATATATATATATATATATATATATATATATATATATATTATTAACTTATAATATTATAAAGTATAAGGGTTGAATTTTAACTTTTAAAATCCTAAGGGCTTAATTTGGAATTAAAGTATTCATGAAAGAAAACTTTTCAAATTACAAAACTTGAGGGCAAGTTTTGAAACTATTCAAAAACTTTTCAATTCCATAACTTATGTGTTTAAAGTAGTTTTAATTAAAAACTCTTCAAGTTCCATAACTTGAGGACAAGTTATGGAAGACTTTAAACTATTAAAAGAATGTGACTTTTCCTTTACTCATAACTTATGAAATATTTATGAGTTTTATGATTCTTAAATGTGACTTTTCATACAACTTGAGGACAAGTTACAAAAACACATTTTAGAATCAACTCTTAGATTAATTTGGATTGAAAACAACAAATTCACATAACATTTCTATTAATCTAAGCAACTCATAAGAACAAGATAATTCATTCAAACCTTTTTCATGTAATTAGCCTAATCATTAAACTAATACAAAACATGAATCTATTGATAATTATATTTGAAATTGGATTAGCATGAACATTACCTCATTAAAAACAGGTTTATAGGTTCAAAAACAACTTATGGTAATGTTCCTAGTCCATTTCCAGCCAAAACAGTCGAAGATATGCTGTCTGGGGGGTCCAACTCGTCGAGTGCACGAACCAACTCGGCGAGTTGGATGAATTTAGCCTTGGACTCGTCGAGTCCCTTTATGGACTCGGCGAGTCTGCTGAGCAGACATCACAAAACTTCGATTTTTTAGCAATTTTTGCAAGTATAACAAGAAAACAAGCCTAGGCTTTGATACCACTGTTGGGTTATGAGCATTCTAACACTCCTAAGTGTACATGCAACCCTAAATACCTTGGATCTATGTTTTCTCTATTATACATGCAAATATGAATATCCAAGGTATTATCCTAACTAGCATACCAAAACATTGATACTAGGGTAATAGAATAGATATAATACATACCTTGTTGTTGTTGCTTGACTCCATGAAGCTTGAGAGCCTAGTGCCCCAAGTGTGACACCTCAAATGGTTCACACAACATCATGAACACTTGGAATAACCAAGAGAAGAAGACACTCCAAGCTCAAATTGACTAGCCCTCACATATGTATCACTTGTGCAAATTTCTTCAGCTAAAGGGGTCCTTATATAGTGTGCACATTAGGGTTACTCCATGTAACCCATGACTTTACCCATTCCTTATGCTCCATGGGTTTTAACCTCCATGGAGAATCCATGGGTCACCACATGGGTTAAACCTAACATAAGGAATCTTGGATCATAAGCCCACATATATAAGAATGAATGATTTACACAATCAATCCCCATATATTTAATTAGTCTCTTTTGATCACTAAATTAAGTCCAAATTAATTCTTGATCAATACTAATTAAATAACATGATTTCATATTAATATATTAGAACTTATAATATATTAATATGTCACAAATGTCTTCTTCTCATAAAACGGTCTATCAAAATGTTCCGATGCCATGCAACCCAAATGGACCATGTCGGGTCGGGTCAAGTACATACCAATTATAGTTATGGACTTAGACACTAATCCAACATTTCATTCCTCACAATTTCCAAATGTCACCTCCTTCTTAACTCCATCCTCTTTACCACACAACCTCCCACTCACACCTCTTATTCCTAATTCTTCTCCACCTCCTGTTACATCCCCCCCCATCGTCACCTTCCAATGTCTCACCTAATCTTATCCCTACATCGAATCCTCCCAATCCACCACATGATTCCCCTACTCCACAATCCCCTACTCCCACCTATACTGTAACGCCCGTAGATTTGGTCTAGTTAATTTAGAGACGATAAGCATCAAAAATGACTTTTTGATGGAAGATTATTTATAAGGATTAATCTTAAGTAAGTTTTAGTATATGCTACAAGGATTCCGTACATATAAAGAACGCCGAAATCCGAGTTATAACGAAGAAGTTATAACCTGTCGAAGTTTCGTGACAAAACCGGCACGACACAGCGCGACGTAAATAGTGAATTTACGATAGAGCGATAATTGGATTTAGTGATCTAAAAAAAGTCGTAGAATACGTTAAACCGAGAGCGTGCATGAAAAGAACGCCCAAATCTGACTTTGTATGAGGAAGTTATGATTTTTCGAAGTTTCGGCTTAGCAGTGTACAACCCGAAGTTCGAATATGAGATCAAGCAATATTTAGCCGAAACAATCTAAACGAGAATTGAAGATCTCTTCGATAGTAGTCCAACGGTGAAAAGACAGACGAAAACGGACGTCAGACGAAGGAGTTATGATTTTCTAACGGAGTTTTCCTGTCCCGGCCTACTAAAAATAATATAATAAAAATATAATAAAAATTAAGTCAAAATTAGCCGACGGAGTCTAAACGAGAGTTGTAGAGCATAATCGCACCTACGCATCGATATAAATAACGTCGAAAACGGAGCTCGTATGCGAAAGTTATGAATTTCTGAAGTTCGGGGCGCGAACCCCAAAGTTGTGTCAGGATTCACGACGTGAACAGAGGGTTCACGACGTGAACTCAGTGATTTGACCTTTTAGAGCCTGTCAGACGCAACCTGTGATGATGCATGCAGTGACAATCAAGCCCACGATGTGGGAGTATTGTTCACGATGTGAATTTCCAGAAAACAGCCTTATAAATAGAATTGAAGGGGCAGTCGGCCATGGTTGCTAATTCACTCTTCTCTCACCCATATTACCTCGATTTACGTGCAAAGAAGTACCCCCGAAGCCCCGGTATCATCCCGAGACCCTAAGCGAGTCCCGAAGCTCCGAAGATCCCGAGAAGAAAAGAGTTTCCGACCCTAAGCTCTGCCCGCGAGAGGCCCGGTGTGTGAAGATCTTCCAGTTTCACCGAAGAATACTACATTTAGAGCCGTAGTGCTGTCCGATCATCTTCTAATCAAGTGAGTGTGTAGTTACTTTCTTCTAACACATAAATATGAATTATTTGCTATGAAATACGTGCTATGTGTTTGCATATTGTTGTTTATTTGAGATGAGTGTGGAATGGATGTTTTATATAGGTTTTAAATGAGTTAAACTGTATATATATATATATATATATATATATATATATATATATATATATATATTTTTGTATCTACAAATATGTTGGGTAGAACATGGGTAGATGAGATTGTTGATGTGTGATAAAAGATGAGTTGGATAATGAGATAAAAGGATCAGGAGGTTAGTTTTAGATCCGGGAGTATGGATCAGATCAGGAGGTTAGTTTTAGATCCGAGAGTACGGATTATGTATTTTTGAACTATACGTTCATCCGATAGGGTATCTTGTGCATAGTCCCTTTCATGGACATGATTTTAATACAAGTATTGATTAAGGTATTAAATATATATGTATGTGAAGTATTTTTTATTGCCCGAAATACGTGTTAGATATATCTGATGATATGCAACGTACGAATCAGTTATGGTTCAATATGTGTTAAGATGTGAATATATGATATTATTACTTAAAACTTTGTGCTAAGTATACACTAGTTAGCGTTGCCTAAACGGAGATACTATCGAAAATTGATTATAAACTTTGTAGGTTTGCCTAGTGATGGGTTAAGACTTAAAAAGGGATGTTTAGTTCAATTAAGTTTGGACATTGGGTAGCCTCTTATTAAGAGTACGTGTGTGGTGAGATCGATGACCGGTGGAGTACGTCTTACGTACAAAAGTACATTTTATGTACGAAGTCCTTTTCAAAGCCATGTGTCTTTTGTGCTGCTTGTGCCGAGGTATTATTATGTTCTCGGGTACGAGTCCTACGCATACCAGAGTACTATAATGTGCCAGAAGTACTATCATGTACAAAGTCTTTTTTGACACTATTGTGTGTCAGGTTACGGGAGCGTACGGGAGTACTTTATTAGTATTTCCATATACTTTTTATTTTGGAGAGCTTTGGAGTCTTCGTTTCTTTTATGAAGTAATCGGATGAGCTTCATGTGTCAGCGTTTTCTTCCACGAAGTAGTTTAGGGAACTTCGTAGACAGGCTAATAAAGTGTATCGGTAATAGATCACTACTAGGTATGTCTGGTGTTATATTGCTGGACAGGGTGAGTCTGGAGGGTAAAATACCTCATGATATTCAGACCACTGCTAGGAAAAGTTCGATGCTGGATAGGGTGAGTCTGGGGGTAAAATACCTCACGATATTCAGACCACGGCTAGGCATTTTTATCTAGATAACTACCCCTGACTTAATTGTCTTGTGGTTCTTTCTTTTACGAACGAAGGTTCGTGGTGAAACTTATTTCATTCCCCTCATTTGATGTCTTTATTGATCCTCGTTCGCTGCCAGGGAATTTCCAAAGCAGCTTCGTCAGTTTGTTGTTCATATCGATTCCTTAGGCTAGATCTCGTAAGATCGTTGTATAGGGTCAGTATGTGGGGATCGACGGGATGGGATAGATTGTTTTAGAAATATGATATATATGTGTTAATAATAATAGTTGTCTTGCAGGATTTAGATATACATTATTATCACATTGTTTGAACTAGGTGTTCATTAAGTATTTTCAAACGGAGTGTTTACCAAGTATTTTGATTTAAGTGTTCACTAGTTGTAATCTAAATATCCTGGCAGTTGCGCTTAAAGGATTATATTGGCAGCTATAGATTTAGTGCCTTATAGATGTACGTTGGAAGTTATGGATTTAGTGCCTTATAGATGTACGTTGAGAGTATGGATTTAGTATTGTATAGATGAATATTGGTAGCTATGGAATTAGTGCCTGTTGTATAAACCCTGGCGACGATGTACTTCGTGCCTATTTGACATAATTGTTGAGGAAAGCAATGTTGTCACCCCTTTGGTTGTTTATTCGACATAAATTGATGGGGAAAGCAATGTTGTCACTCTGATGGTTGTCCTAATTGACATAGATTGCTAAGGAAACCCCGAAGCAGTGTTGTCGCCCCATTGAAAAATCCTTAGACTAGGTCCCTTTTAAATAGATACTTTAGGGACGTGAAGTGATTAATACGGGAACAGGTAATCTCATTTTAGGAGTGAATGAATGGAGGACATATGATTATTAAGATCTTTAAGAATAAAGAAGATAATGGGGTTGGGAAAATTTGGTTAGTTGTTTGATGTTTAAACTTAATAAATTTACTTATTGTGGGTTGAAAACCCTATATGCTCACCAGACTCCCAAGCCTGACCCATTCAGTTTCCTTGTATTACAGGTAGTGGCGCGAGAGCGTAAGTTGGACAACTTGTGAAGATAATTTGTTTATAGGCCAATAGTTGTATATAACTGTTGTAAGGCTTATAATGTGTCGTTTATGCTTTTGGTCTGTATCGGAACATGACATCCTGAGTTTTGTTATATAATAAAAATACATTTCTTTAAGAAATGCTTTGGTAAATCTTATTTTATAATATTTCGTTTTGGGAACAAATTCCGCAACTCTTTTAATCAAAGGATTACTCTGAAATTATTTTAAAAGCATAAATTAAACCGGTCTTTTCTGGCCGTGAATTTGGGGATGTCACATATACTGCCTAAAATCATGAACCTTCACCAAAATCCAGCACACATACCACCGCTGCTGCCAACTCCCCAAAAACCGACCTAAATACAGAACACTAGTTCATTACATCCACGACCCACACCAACCCCATACATGTCTTAACAACTACCCCTCCGCCAAATAATTCGGATCCCCAAGAAACTCCACCCCTCCCTCCTTCACGTCCCAGTAAACGTAACCAAAAATATTACAATTCTTCCTTTATCAACTCCACAACCCTACATAATATCCCTCCAACCGTTAAACCAAACACTCACAACCAAGCCTTAAAATACCCCAAATGGTGTCAATCCATGGACCATGAGTTTAATGCACTCATGCAGTATGGCACTTGGGAACTTGTTCCTCATTTGTATCAAAATCTAATTGGGTGCAAATGGGTGTTTCGAATAAAATGAAATACAGATGGCACTATTGCAAAGTACAAATCACACTTAGTTGCCTAGGGGTTTCTCCAACAAAACGGCAAGGACTACTTTGAAACATTCAGTCCGATCGCTAAACCTATTACCATTCGTCTTATCTTATCCGTTTCCCTAACAAAAATATTGGTCGCTTCGATAGCTCGATGTAAACAATGCTTTCCTTCATGGCACTCTCCATGAAGAAGTTTACATGACTCAGCCGCCCGGATTCACGCACCCTCAATTCCCTAATCACATCTGTAAGCTATGCAAATATATATACGACTTATAATAGGCTCCTAGAGCCTGGTACATAGAATTGTCCAACTTTCTCCTGACCTTTGCTTTTACTAAGTCTCGAGCGGATACCTCTCTCTTCATTTACAATCATCATAATGTGACATGTTTTTTCATGGTCTATGTAGACGATATTTTCCTTACTAAAACAATGACACGTTCCTTGATCATTTTGTTCAAACCCTTGCCAACAAGTTCTTAATCAATGATATAGGTCCTCGACATCACTTTCTCGGTATAGAAGTCATCCGCACTCCTACTGGACTATTTATTTCACAACACCATCATATCCAAGACCTTTTGACCCAATTTAATATGGATGGTGCCAAGGAGGTAAAAACACATTTGAGTTCTTCAGTTGTTCTTTCCCCCATGGACGAGTCACCGCACGTGGACCCTACACCTTACCAGAAGATTGGTTGGTTCTCTTCAGTATATTGCCTTCACGAGACCCGATGTTTCCTTTGTTGTGAATAAACTATCCCAATTTATGCACCTACCCACTCAAACACATTGGCAGACGTTAAAGAGAGTCCTATGGTACCTCAAAGGTACGATATGGCTTATTCCTTAACCGATCCTCTACCTTGGATATTAAATCTTTCTTAGATTCGGATTGGGGTGATGTCTGCAATGGTGGTCATGCTACCATCACATATATTCTCTACCTCGGCTCGAACATTATCTCATGGCGTTCGGCTAGCCAAAAGTCAGTTTCTTGGTCATCTACAGAAGCATATAAGGCTCTAGAAAATACAACATCATAAGTCTTGTGGGTTCAAAATCTGTTACATGAACTCGGCATTGCTAGCTCACACTCTCGTACCCTATATTGTGATAATAAGGGTGCCACCTATTTATGTGCTAATCTTGTTTACCACTCCAAAATGAAACATGTGGCACTTGATTATCATTTTGTTCGTGAAAAAGTGACTGATGGCTCATTGAGGGTTTTACACATAAATTCCATTGATCAGCTCAAGGATGCTTTGACCTAGCCACTTGGGCGCAACTTATTTGTAAAACTACGGTCCAAGATAGGAGTCTCTAATGGATCCTCCATCTTGTAGGGGCGTATTACGTCCATAATATCTTGACAATATATCACCGGCCATTTAGATGATTCTATGAATATCATGTTGTGCAATACCTAGTATAGATTTATCCCTTAAATATGACGTTAGCTTTATCCTGGTGTAATAGAATAACAAACTTATCAACCATTACCATTATAGCTTTATCCCTTAAATATGATGTTAGATTTTCACTAATCTTTTCTTAATTTCGAATTCTTTTTCAAGTTTCAAGCTCTCCTTCATAATATCCTTTTAAAATCATCTAAACAATGGAAAAAATGAGGGTTAGGCTAGAGAGAGTCGTGTCACACTTGCTACAGTTCACGTAGGCGTCACATATGATTTGCCATGTTACTACAAAAGTTTATCATTTAGAGGGTGTGGGTTGTCATGCTTTCCATGCTATTTACTTTTTCTAAATTTTATTTATATTAAAAATAATGAATTTAAACAAACTGTTTTAAAACTAAAATTTCATTAAACTTGAAAGGAAATTACAACAAACCTGTAACGCCCGGGTTTCGGGGCTAAGCATTTTTAGGCGATGTAATAGTCTAAATCAACTATTGTAACTCTTTTTGATGTAATAAAGATGAAATATTTGAGTATTATGTGAATTATGTGAATTTATATGCTTATTATTTATTTATAAATGTATAATAAATAAAGGATAAAAATAAGCGTCAAAATTAAAGTGTGAGATAAACCCGATATCTTTACATAAAGTTATAGTGGTCGAAACAAGGATTCCGAGGATATAAAGGACGCCGAAATCCGAGTTATAACGAAGAAGTTATGACTCGTCGAAGTATCGCGACGGAACAGGCACGGCACCGGGAAGCGTAAATAGTGAATTTACGATAGAGCGACTTTCAGCCTTAGCAATCTAAACGAAAGTCATAGAATACGTTAAACCGAGAGCGTCCATAAAAAGAACGCCCAAATCTGACTTCGTATGAGAAAGTTATGATTTTTTGAAGTTTCGGCTTAGCAGTGTACAGCCCGAAGTTCGAATATTAGATCGAGCGGTTTTTAGCCAACACAACCTAAACGAGAATCGAAGATCTCGTTCATAGTAGCGTATCGATAAAAAGAAAGACAAAAACGGACGTCGGATGAAGAAGTTATGAATTTTTAACGGACCAATCCTGTCCCGCCCTGTTAAAAATATAAATTTAAAATAAAGTCAAAATTAGCCGACGGAGTCAAAACGAAAGTTGTAGAGTACGTTCCCGCCTTCGCGTGGATATGAAGAATGTAAAAAATGGAGCCCGTATGAGGAAGATACGAATTTTTGAAGTTTGGAATCGAAATCACGAAGTCTAATGCGAGTTAGATGACGTGGCCTCATCGCAGCCGTCCATCGCTGATCGCAGAGCACCCTTCGGATCACGCCACGTCGCCTCACTTCGCCCTACGCCCCGCGTCCAAGGTTGGTATGCCCAGCGTACCTTCGGTCCTTATCCTCTTCCGAGTGCGAGCCAGCTATACGCGAGCTGGAGCCTTATCTGATGCCTTACGCGCCGCGTAGCCAAGGATTACGCCCAGCTGTCACACCCCAAAACCGGAACGGCGGAATCGTTCGGGGGTGGAGGACGTCATGTACAGTATCACAACAATGCATAGTAGTAAACAAGCAACAACATCATCCATTGCATTAATAATATAATTTAATACAAGTGTGTTATGTCAAGTTTAATAGACACCAAAAATATGAATCAAAATAAAAGATGAGTCTTGAACGAGCTCCATCTTCTCAAAACCTGGCACCGGTACCTATCTACTGGTGACCTGAGAATACAAGTTATTTTGAAAGAGTTTATCAGCTTTAAAGCTGGTGAGATCATAAGTATATTAATGTCTGTGTTTGTATGAAAGTGTTTGTAAGTATGTGATGTATAAGTTTGTAAAAGTTTGTAAATGTTTGAACTCTCCTAGAAAACCCTATGTTTCCTACTAAAAGTATCCTTCTACCAAGGCATCAAGTGTTAGTGTGTGTGTCTCTTATAAGAGTATGTATTTTCCCAAATCTGACTATCATTAACCATAAATATAGTTTTTACATTACTGTTTATTGTGTGAAGATCACAAAGTGAATGCAAATGGGAAAATGAAATAATACTGTAGTGTTGTATTAAGTAACTACTGCTGTACTAACTACCTTAAACCAATTGTTATTTAAAGTACCATGTGATCGGCCTGTACCATACTACCGACTATAAACACGACGATGTAAGACGTCGGAAGAAATGATGTTTGGCACCCGTAGACTTGCAAGTCCCACTGTAGCGAGCAGCAAGGTGTAGGATAGTCAATCCAGTATAAAACTATACACAAACTCAACGCTCTCCATTTAAGGAGATTCTGGATACAAAACGAGCCATGACAGGTGATGTCATGCCCCGTTACGTGGCTCACATAACTGTATTAGTGCACTTGTGAATGTATTGTATGTACTAGCTGTATTGTATGTTCTCTCTTTGTCTAGTATGTATATATGTTCTCTCTTTATGGTATTGTTTGTTTCTCATCATAGTATTCTCTATCTGTATGTTATGTTCTCTCTGTATGGTATTGTTTCATGTATAAACTGACTCATTGTATGTTTCACTGTTCTAGTAATAGTATTAGTAACTTCCTAAATTATACCTATTATAGGTTACTAGTAATTTGGTTTGTATGTATGAACATGTTTGTATACCTTTGCTACCCAAAGGTATTGAATAGAAAGAAGGAACTTTTATATCTATATACATATACATAATATATAACTAGGATTCAAACGACCTTCGGACAAACAACCGATACCCTAAGTCCACAACCAAACGAGGAACAGGAGGTAAGGGGAGCTATTAGTCCTAAGTCCTTTCAATCCTACTTATATAACTATATCTATATAGATACACATTTAACATAATATAAGTTTAAAAGAGTTTAATAAAAGTATTTGACATGTAAAAGAGTTTGTAAAACAGTTTAAAGTAGTTTGTTTGATAACACAGTTTGAAAAGTAAGAAATCCACTTGTTTGGTAGTTATTAATCACATGTGATTGATATAATAACTATAATAGTTCAACTTGTACCCCCCCCCCCCCATAAAAGCATTTAAAATCATTTAAAAGGTTGATTAAGGGGTATGAACTCACCTGTAGTGAGTGGTTTGGATGAACGGATGGTATAGGATGCTAAGTGTCAAGTGAAGACTTGAACACACACAAGGATCCTAGTTAACATATAATAACACATATATGTATCCAATTAGTCATTTAACAACTAATTAACCAAGTTAAGACATCCTAGGACATGAAAAACACTTGATTTAAGTGCTATAAGTACTTAGGATTACATCTAAGGGTTGTAGGGCTTGGCTTTTGAGTTTAGGGTCCAAGGGGACACTATTGTGGAGTTTACGCTTTTGGGACCAACTCCCTTGGAGTTTACGGTCGTAAACCCATGAGTTTACGGCCGTAAACCCATGGTACTTCTACCATTTTGTTTTTTGAAGTCCTAGAAGTCATAATGAAGCATCCTTACTTGAAGTCTAAGCCTTAGGAAGTGATTGTGGCAACATTTCACCCCTTTGTAGAGTTTACGGCCCATGGACCATTTCTCCATAAGTTTACGGCCGTAAACTCTAATGGTCCTTGATGTTTTCGATGTTTAGGGTCCTATACACTTCAAGGATGTGATCTAGACTAGTATCCAAGGCTTGGTAAGGGACTAGGGCACACAATGGCCCTTTCATTAAGGTTTACGGTCCAAGAACATGTTTGGACCGTAAACACCTTTGATCTTGTGTTTCTTTGTGTTTTCTAGTTGATTAAGAAGTATAACAAGCCTTATAACACACTAGGGTAAGAGTACTTACAATAAAGGAGCTTGAAAGGGTGTTAAAAGTCCAAGAACACTAGTGTGTGTTCTTGGTGTTCTTGGTGAAACTAAGAACACTTGAAGATCTACACATATGGAATGATTTCACGGATGAAATCATGTAACATCACTAGATTAAGTAAGATATCAACTATTTACGGCAAGAAACACTTACAAAGTTGAAGATCAAGAAGGAAAATCGGATGATACTTGAGAGGATTTGATGTTCTAGCTTTTGAAAGTGTGAAAAAAGTGAGTAAAATGACTAAGTGTCATATTTATACTCTTTAGAGTTTACGGCCGTAAACTTCATGTTTAGGCCGTAAACTCCAAACTCTTGGAGTTTTAAGACCTTACTGATGCACAATAAACCCTAGAGCATCCTCTCTCCAGTTATCTCCTGAAGCACTAAGCTTTAAAACACTCAAACTGACTCTACACAGCTCAAAAGTTAGCAGAAATAGTTCTGACTTCTATTGAAGTGAATGGTTGTACAGAATAGAAATTTCGGGTTGTCACATCATCCCCCCGTTAGAAGGAATTTCGTCCCGAAATTAGATTTTAAGCAAATAATTAGTTACAAATAACTAAGTAAAAAGACGAGGATATTTCAGTTTCATCAGATCCTCTCGCTCCCAAGTGAATTCCGGTCCTCGCTTGGCGTTCCAGCGAACCTTCACTATCGGGATACGGCTTTGTTTCGTTTGCTTGACCTCTTGGTCCATGATCTCTACAGGTTCTTCCACGAAGTTGATGCTCTCGTTGATCTCGATTTCGTCGAGTGGGATTACAAGAGTCTCGTCGGACAGACACTTTTTCAAGTTCGAGACGTGGAAAGTAGAATGTACGTTACCGAGCTCGTGGGGTAAGTTAAGTTTGTAAGCTACAGGGCCGATTCTGGCAAGAATCTCGAAAGGCCCTATGTATCTTGGATTTAGCTTTCCACGCTTTCCAAAGCGTATTAAGCCTTTCCAGGGTGAGACCTTCAATAGAACACGGTCGCCCACCTGGAATTCCAATGGTTTCCTTCGTTTATCTGCGTAGCTTTTCTGTCGGTCTCTAGAGGCTTTCAATCGTTCACGAATCTGAACGATCTTCTCTGTCGTTTCCCGAATGATCTCCGGACCCGTGAGAGCGCTTTCAGGAACTCGTCCTTTAGCTAACTGGGTATCACCCACCTCAGCCCAACACAGAGGGGATCTGCACTTTCGGCCATAGAGGGACTCGAATGGAGCAGCCTTTATGCTCGTGTGATAACTGTTGTTGTAGGAAAATTCGACAAGGGGTAAATGAGTATCCCATGCTTTCCCAAAGTCGATCACATAGGCTCACAACATATCTTCCAAGGTTTGGATAGTTCTCTCACTTTGTCCATCGGTCTGTGGGTGGTAGGCTGTACTCATGTCCAGCCTAGTTCCTAGGGAACTTTGTAACGACTGTCAGAACCTCAAAGTGAATCTACTATCTCTGTCCGAGATAATGGATATGGGAACACCGTGTAGTCATACAATCTCCCTTATGTAAGTTCTTGTAAGCTTCTCCATCTTGTCTGTTTCTTTGATAGGCAGGAAGTGTGCGGACTTGGTCAATCTGTCGACAATGACCCATATGGTATCAAGTCCACCCGTTGTCTTGGGCAACTTGGTTATGAAGTCCATAGTGATCCGCTCCTACTTCCATTCCGGTATCTTCGGTTGTTGTAGTAGACCGGAGGGTTTCTGGTATTCGACCTTCACCTTGGCGCAAGTAAGACATTTACTCACGAAGGTAGCAATCTCTGCTTTCATGTTAGGCCACCAGTATAGCTTTTTGAGATCCAGATACATCTTATCTGAACCTGGGTGGACGGAATAACGAGTGTTGTGCGCCTCGGTCATGACCAAGTCTCTGAAACCACCGTGTCTCGGTGTCCAGATCCGATCCATGTGATATAAGGCTCCGCCACCCTTGACTTCCAAGTTCTTATCCATCCCTCTCAGGGATTCACCCGCCACATTTTCAGGTTTCAAAGCGTCGAGTTGAGCCTCCTTACTTTGTGTGGACAAGTGTGAATGGATAGTCATAGTCAATGATTTGACCCTACGACCAGAGTATTCTTTCCGACTTAGGGCGTCAGCTACTACGTTGGCTTTATCCGGATGATAACGAATTTCGCATTCGTAATCTCTGAGTAGCTCGACCCACCGTCGTTGTCTCATGTTGAGCTCCTTTTGGTCGAATATGTGTTGTAGGCTTTTGTGGTCTGTAAAGATAGTGCTTTTTGTACCGTACGGGTAGTGTCTCCAGATCTTTAGAGCAAACACAACTGCTCCTAACTCAAGATCGTGGGTAGTGTAGTTGACCTCGTGTGTCTTTAGCTGTCTCGAGGCATAGGCGATGACCTTACCTCGTTGCATCAGAACACAGTCGAGCCCTTGATTTGACGCATCGCAATAGACAACGAAGTCTTCTATCCCTTCGGGGAGGGATAGTATTGGCGCGGTGCACAAGGCTTGCTTGAGCGTTTGGAACGCTCTCTCCTGCTTCTCTTCCCATCCAAAGGCCACACCCTTCTGGGTCAAAGTCGTGAGAGGTTTTGCAATTCGTGAGAAGTTCTGAATGAACCTGTGATAGTAGCCAGCGAGGCCTAGAAATTAACGAATTTCAGTAGGCGTCTTCGGTGCTGACAAGCTCTCAATGGCTTTGATTTTGGAAGGGTCCACGTATATTCCCTCCTCGCTAAACACGTGCCCTAAGAATTCGACTCTTCGGATCCAAAATTCGCATTTCGAGAACTTCGCATAGAGCTTCTCCGAACGCAGTGTTTCATAGACCTGTCGCAGATGTTGACTATGCTCCTCCTTACTACGAGAGTAGATAAGTATGTCATCGATGAAGACGATGACGAACTGATCCAAGTAAGGACGGCACACCCTATTCATTAAATCCGTGAATACTGCGGGCGCGTTTGTTAATCCGAACGGCATCACTACGAATTCCTAGTGCCCATAACGAGTTCGGAAGGCTGTCTTTGGGACATCCTCCCCTAGCACTCGTAGTTGGTGATACCCGGATCTTAGATCGATTTTTGAAAAGAAGTTTGCCCCTTGAAGTTGGTCAAATAAATCGTCAATACGAGGCAGAGGGTAACGATTTTTGACGGTCAGTTTGTTGAGCTCCTTGTAGTTGATGCACATACGAAACGATCCGTCTTTCTTCTTGACGAACAAGACTGGAGCTCCCCAGGGTGAGAAGCTTGGTCTTATAAAGCCCTTGCTGAGCAGTTCGTCAAGTTGACAGGACAGTTCTTGCATCTCTGCAGGTGCTAGACGATAGGGCGATTTGGCTACTGGGGTAGCCCCTGGAACTAAGTCGATTCTGAACTCGACTTGACGTTGCGGAGGTAATCCTGGGAGTTCTTCCGGAAAGATGTCGGGAAAGTCGCGTACTACTGGAACGTTCTGAATGTCTTTCGTTTCTTGGCTCACATCGACCATATGAGCAAAGAATGCGAGGCATTCCTTTCGCAAGAATTTTTGGGCTTGAATGCTCGAGATGATACGAAGGTTCGTGCCGGGTTTGTCACCATAAACTACTAGAGTTTCGCCAGACGGCAGATTAAGGCGAACAACCTTTTCATAACACATGATGTCGGCACGATGTAGACTCAACCAGTCCATGCCGATAATGACGTCGAAACTTTTAAATGAGACCGGCATGAGGTCGATCGTAAATGAATGGCTATCTAGTGTTAGGGTACACCCTATGAATATACTGATAGTGCTCTCCGTCTTTCCATTAGCCATTTCTACAGTGAACGGTTCTTTAAGTGCTCGTGATTTGTGCTTAAGTAAATGAGCAAATTTTTGGTTCACGAAACTCCTCTCCGCTCCACTATCAAACAGTATGCATGCATAAGAGTTATCGAGGAGAAACGTACCAGTGACCACTGTGGGGTCGGCAACCGCTTCCTCGTGGCCTATGGCCAGAACTCTTCCCACTCTACCGGTATTCCCTGCCTTTGGGCAGTCCCTCTTGTAGTGGCCCACTTCGCCACAACCGTAGCAAGCTTGGCCCACTCCTGCGCCGGGGACTTGGTTGATTGGCCTCGCCGGAGCTTTGCAGAAACGGGCGGTGTGCCCCTTCCTGTTGCAGTTTGAACACTGCATTTCCCGACAGGCTTCTGTGTGGTGGAAGTTGCATCTGTTGCACTTAGGCAAACTTCCAGCGTACTGCTTTACTGGAGCAGCAGCGGCAGGTGTTATCGCAGCATGAACTGCCACGACCTGCTGCTTTTTGGCAGCCTTCTTCTTCTTCTTGTCATCCTAGAACTTCCGCTTGGAATCAGCGGTTTTGGAAGGTTCTGAGATGGCCAGGGTTGTTGTTGCAGCCGGGGTACGAACCCCATGGTCAATAAGTCGTTGTGCCAATCGCTTGGCACTATCAAATGTAGTGGGGTTTGAAGCTAACACATTCCCCTGGAATGGAGGCACTAGCCCCCATATGTATCTCTCTATCTTCTTTCCCTCTGTATGAACCATGTTGGGACAGAGGGCCACCAGCTCACAGAACCTGGCGGTGTAGGAGACTATGTCGGAGCCCTTCATGGTTAGGCTCCACAACTCCTCCTCCAGTTTTTGGATTTCGCCCCTCGAGCAGTACTCTTCGATCATTAGCTCTCTCAGAGCTTCCCAGCCCATAGCATTAGCCACTATTAGAGATAGTGACTTGACATGGCTATTCCACAATGTCAGGGATTTTTCCTCAAAGGTGCAAGCAGCGAACTTGACCTTGCTCCCTTCTGGACAGGAGCAGATTTCGAAAACCGATTCGGTCTTCTCGAACCATTGCGAGAGGGCAATGACTCTGCCAGTCCCTCTAAAGGACTTGGGCTTGTAGTTAGTAAAGTCCTTATAGCAGCACTCTCTCAAGCGCACAAGAGCTTCACCATGAGTAGATTGAACAGGGGTTCCTCCCCCAGTGGAACCATAAGAATGATATTGAGCCATGGCTATTGCCACAGCCGCAGCTACTGCAGCATTTAGAGCTGCCGTATCGATTTGAGGAGCAGGTGGTGTTGCGGTTGATGGAGGATCGCGTCTTGTTGATCGACGTGGAGGCATCTTTTATCTATAAGTTTAGAAAGATGAAGATATTGATAAGAATTTAATAGGGATAATTTGATGAGAATGACTCATGGACTAACTCTCCATAGCCCAACAGCACAATTGAATAGCACAATTGAATGTAGATCTAGTACCAACATATGATATCATTTGGATAATAATTTCCATAAGATTAGATATCTGTCAATAATACTGGTATTACAGATGTAACAAGTTCGGGAAAAATGACCTAGAAGTAGGTCTTACATCAAACCAAAATGGGAAAATTCTAACAGAACTACGACCTAATCAAGACCTAACAGGTCCAGGTTTGAACAAAGATAGGAAATTAGACTAGAGTTTTTACATAAACTAAGTTATATCCAAAAGAGGAGTCGAGGAGACTCTAGCGGCGACGAGAACTATTAGAGTGAGTTCTTGATTCAGGCAGACGGCGCTCTATGTCTCGCATGCGCCTTTCATACATTGACTGCCTAGCCCGAAGTTCCCTAGCTTCAGCTTGGGATGCAGTTAGTTGTTGCTGCAGAGTCCCATTGGTTATCCTGGCCCTCTCCATAGCTACCTCGAGTTGGCGAATGCGGACCGTGTTAACGTTAGAGTTGGCGTCAATCTCCAACACTCGGTCGATAGTTGCTCGACCTTGCTCGGTGTTCCTAGAAATCCTACGGACCATGATGGGCAGGACACGATCAGTTGAACCTCCCTCGGTGAGGTTGTAAAAGCTTATGTCCCCATTGTAGGGAATGGGTTGAACTTGTTCATGACTCCATCTATTCAAGTTTGTGGCCCACAGAGGTGTGGGTCCTTGAAATACTGGACGTGGGTTTAGGTTTGGGCCTTGAGCAGCTGGGGGTAGGTTGTTGACTTCAGGTTCTGAGTCAGAACCATCAGAAAAACCCTCAGCATAGTGATCATCCAAAGGGATTGGGTGATCGTATTCTGGCTCTTCTCCTAGCCATCCTGCATTGCCGTGGTTGGGATAGTACGGGTCTCCGGGGATATGGAATCCAGCCATGATATCTATGCGAGAAAAGGGGTATAAGAAATAACTAAATAGACGAACTAATTAGATAATTATAAGATGATATTTATCAGTTACTTCAATACTTGTTTAGTGCATACCAGTTATATGTACTCAAAACAGGATAGACCTTTGAATAAGTGACCCTAACTCTAAGTCCACAACCAAACAAGGAACAGGAAGTAAAGCAAAGATCACAGATTCTAAGTCTATGATATCCTAGATACATATAACCTTAACGTATCCACTCAGCAACTATTAATATACTAATAAAGACCTTTAGTTCTCAGATAAGTAATTATAGTAACACAAAATACTCCTATAGTATTTTAAGTTTATGTTCTGTTCTAATGTTTTCATTGTAGTAGTGTTGGTAAGTTTTTAGACTTGTTGCAACCTCACAACCACACTTAGGCACATGCTAGTCAATCCTCGGATAATATAGTTGATCAGGCTATATCTTCCCAGATTTGACTATATGTCTCTAAGTCTACTTGTGCTGCCCAACAATCTTAATAATTTTGTTCTGTCCTAGTGACACTGATTTTAGTATGAATGCAGACATGTATACTTAGTTAAATATTTTATTATTTAAAAGTATAAACTCTTTATCAGAGTATTTTAATCCCGTTGTGTTTATAGTTCGTATATCTTTTATGGGTTGATATACTCAATTCACTATAAACACTGCTCTGATACCAATCTGTCACACCCCAAAACCGGAACGGCGGAATCGTTCGGGGGTGGAGGACGTCATGTACAGTATCACAACAATGCATAGTAGTAAACAAGCAACAACATCATCCATTGCATTAATAATATAATTTAATACAAGTGTGTTCTGTCAAGTTTAATAGACACCAAAAATATGAATCAAAATAAAAGATGAGTCTTGAACGAGCTCCATCTTCTCAAAACCTGGCACCGGTACCTATCTACTGGTGACCTGAGAATACAAGTTATTTTGAAAGAGTTTATCAGCTTTAAAGCTGGTGAGATCATAAGTATATTAATGTCTGTGTTTGTATGAAAGTGTTTGTAAGTATGTGATGTATAAGTTTGTAAATGTTTGAACTCTCCTAGAAAACCCTATGTTTCCTACTAAAAGTAGCCTTCTACCAAGGCATCAAGTGTTAGTGTGTGTGTCTCTTATAAGAGTATGTATTTTCCCAAATCTGACTATCATTAACCATAAATATAGTTTTTACATTACTGTTTATTGTGTGAAGATCACAAAGTGAATGCAAATGGGAAAATGAAATAATATTGTAGTGTTGTATTAAGTAACTACTGCTGTACTAACTACCTTAAACCAATTGTTATTTAAAGTACCATGTGATCGGCCTGTACCATACTACCGACTATAAACACGACGATGTAAGACGTCGGAAGAAATGACGTTTGGCACCCGTAGACTTGCAAGTCCCACTGTAGCGAGCAGCAAGGTGTAGGATAGTCAATCCAGTATAAAACTATACACAAACTCAACGCTCTCCATTTAAGGAGATTCTGGATACAAAACGAGCCATGACAGGTGATGTCATGCCCCGTTACGTGGCTCACATAACTGTATTAGTGCACTTGTGAATGTATTGTATGTACTAGCTGTATTGTATGTTCTCTCTTTGTCTAGTATGTATATATGTTCTCTCTTTATGGTATTGTTTGTTTCTCATCATAGTATTCTCTATCTGTATGTTATGTTCTCTCTGTATGGTATTGTTTCATGTATGAACTGACTCATTGTATGTTTCACTGTTCTAGTAATAGTATTAGTAACTTCCTAAATTATACCTATTATAGTTTACTAGTAATTTGGTTTGTATGTATGAACATGTTTGTATACCTTTGCTACCCAAAGGTATTGAATAGAAAGAAGGAACTTTTATATCTATATACATATACATAATATATAACTAGGATTCAAACGACATTCGGACAAACAACTGATACCCTAAGTCCACAACCAAACGAGGAACGGGAGGTAAGGTGAGCTATTAGTCCTAAGTCCTTTCAATCCTACTTATATAACTATATCTATATAGATACACATTTAACATAATATAAGTTTAAAAGAGTTTAATAAAAGTATTTGACATGTAAAAGAGTTTGTAAAACAGTTTAAAGTAGTTTGTTTGATAACACAGTTTGAAAAGTAAGAAATCCACTTGTTTGGTAGTTATTAATCACATGTGATTGATATAATAACTATAATAGTTCAACTTGTACCCCCCCCCCATAAAAGCATTTAAAATCATTTAAAAGGTTGATTAAGGGGTATGAACTCACTTGTAGTGAGTGGTTTGGATGAACGGATGGTATAGGATGCTAAGTGTCAAGTGAAGACTTGAACACACACAAGGATCCTAGTTAACATATAATAACACATATATGTATCCAATTAGTCATTTAACAACTAATTAACCAAGTTAAGACATCCTAGGACCTGAAAAACACTTGATTTAAGTGCTATAAGTACTTATGATTGCATCTAAGGGTTGTAGGGCTTGGCTTTTGAGTTTAGGGTCCAAGGGGACACTATTTTGGAGTTTACGCTTTTGGGACCAACTCCCTTGGAGTTTACGGCCGTAAACCCATGAGTTTACGGCCGTAAACCCATGGTACTTCTACCATTTTGTGTTTTGAAGTCCTAGAAGTCATAATGAAGCATCCTTACTTCAAGTCTAAGCCTTAGGAAGTGATTGTGGCAACATTTCACCCCTTTGTAGAGTTTACGGCCCATGGACCATTTCTCCATGCGTTTACGGCCGTAAACTCTAATGGTCCTTGATGTTTTCGATGTTTAGGGTCCTATACACTTCAAGGATGTGATCTAGACTAGTATCCAAGGCTTGGTAAGGGACTAGGGCACACAATGGCCCTTTCATTAGGGTTTACGGTCCAAGAACATGTTTGGACCGTAAACACCTTTGATCTTGTGTTTCTTTGTGTTTTCTAGTTGATTAAGAAGTGTAACAAGCCTTATAACACACTAGGGTAAGAGTACTTACAATAAAGGAGCTTGAAAGGGTGTTAAAAGTCCAAGAACACTAGTGTGTGTTCTTGGTGTTCTTGGTGAAACTAAGAGCACTTTAAGATCTACACATATGGAATGATTTCACGGATGAAATCATGTAAGATCACTAGATTAAGTAAGATATCAACTATTTAGGGCAAGAAACACTTACAAAGTTGAAGATCAAGAAGGAAAATCGGATGATACTTGAGAGGATTTGATGTTCTAGCTTTTGAAAGTGTGAAAAAAGTGAGTAAAATGACTAAGTGTCATATTTATACTCTTTGGAGTTTACGGCCGTAAAATCCATGTTTAGGCCGTAAACTCCAAACTCTTGGAGTTTTGAGACCTTACTTATGCACAATAAACCCTAGAGCATCCTCTCTCCAGTTAGCTCCTGAAGCACTAAGCTTTAAAACACTCAAACTGACTCTACACAGCTCAAAAGTTAGCAGAAATAGTTCTGACTTCTATTGAAGTGAATGGTTGTACAGAATAGAAATTTCGGGTTGTCACACCAGCGTAGTCCGAGGCCTCGCAGGCTATAAAAGGGAGGCGAGGGTTTCCGGATTTTTCACACCTTTTCTCATTCTCTCTCTAATTTCTTTCTCTCTCTAAGATCCCAAACCACCCCTAAACCCTAGGAAAAACCCCTAGCACCCAAGGGAAGCCCCGAGGCTCCCGGAGTCCCGAGAAAAAGGGTCTTTCGGTTCGGAAACGCTCCTCCGAGCAAAGCCCGATTTTTAAGAAAACCCATTGTAAGTGAGCTACGCCTACGCAATTTTTAATATAACTTTTAAATAATTATAGTAATGTTATTAGGTCCTTAAAATAATTATTTGGGCTATTATTATGAGTTATATTGAGTGTTATGTAACGCTTATATAATAATAATAATAGTTAGACTATTAATTAGTCACGGTTAACATTAAAACTAAACCCTAGTGGTATTGATACTAGGTTTCGTCAAGGGAAACTTATTTTGAGATAACAAAGTGATGTTCGAGTGCCGAGTCACCACCTAATCAGGTGAGTACATAGTTACTTTCATCTTACACATAGATATGAAGTATTTTATATAAATTATGTGCTACGTGTGCATATTATCTGTATACTTGCTACCTATGCTGGATGAACGATTTTATACATATTTTAAATGATTTAAACTGTATATGTATTTTATATCTACAAAATGTGTTGGGTAAAACATGGGTAGATGTAATAGTATCTGTGTGACAATCTAAAATAATGAGAGGCCTCGTTATAGATGTTATTGATGATCCAGTCATCTAGCGGAGTATAGATGACGACCACAGACTATTCTAGACAGTCCAGTGGAACGCTAGCAGGCTCGCAACCTGTAGGTGTTTATTTGAACTGTGTGTTTACCAGCAGTACTCCATCCCCCACATGGTTGCCTTATTTGACATGAATTGCTGACGAATCCCCGAAGCATGTGTTGTCACCCCGATGAAAGTCCTTAGACTAGGTCCCTTGAGTTAGATGTTTTAGGGACGTAAAGTGAGGATAACGGGAACGGGTAATCGGGTTTGTTTGGTTTGATAAAGTTAATAAACTTATTTATTGTGGGTTGAAAACCCTATGTGCTCACCAGGCTCCCAAGCCTGACCCACTCAGTTTCTTGTATTACAGGTAGTGGCGCATGAGCATAGATGTTTGGATGAGAGATAAGGGATTGTAGGCCTGTAAATACGAAATAATGTAGTAAGGCTTATATTGTACTGTTTATGCTTTTGATCTGTATCGAACATGACATCCCGAGTCTTTTAATGAAATACATTTCTTCGGAAATGCTTTTGATAAATCTTTATCATATTTTGTTTTGGGACAAATTCCGCAACACTTTTATTTAAAATGTTACTCTGATTTTCAAACAAGCATAAACAAAATCAGTATTTTCTGGCCGTGAAAAATGGGGATGTCACAGTTGGTATCAGAGCATTAGTTTAAGCGAACTAGGAATTTGTAGGATTTATAGACTTAAACTTAGAATGCTAAGCGATGATTGTGAGATGTGAGCACTAGCTTATTTAAGGAATTATGCCTAAAATGCTTTTATGTGCTAAATGCTTTGTGCCTGATATGCTGTTATTTGTTTGGATCTATGGTCTGTTGCCGACCGCATCTGGAAACCTTATGTGTTTAGGATTCTAAACGTACGATTACGATATTAGAACTAACATGTAAACGTTTCGGAGTGATAAGGACGGTTTAAACGACTATCCTAAATAAAGATCTAAATTCACATTATTCAGTGTATAGATCAAAATGGCAAGAACCTGTAGTGGAGCCGGGAATGCAAATGGGAACAGAAACCAACCTCCAGTGATTGAGCAAATACTGGTTGTGGTAGCCGTTGCTGAGCCAATAACGATGGCCGGAGTGCAAGCAATGATCCAGGCGATGTTAGATCGTCAAATGGAGGAAACCAGACGTTTGCTCCAACAAAATCGAGAGGAAGCTACCATACAGATCGAACAGCCCGAGTTGAACGAAGGGCAGACTGAGGAGGGGAACTACAGTGGGACCATTGGTCAAGCCAACCCACCAATAGTTTGACAAAACAACCAGGATGACGGAGTCGAGAGGAATGGATGCAAGTACAAGGATTTTCTGACTTGCAAACCATCGACTTTCACTGGAAAGGAAGATCCGATCGGGTCATGGATTGGATCTTGGAAATGGAGTTAGCCTTCATGACGTGTGATTGCAGAGGCAAACTACAGACTACATTTGTTGTACGTCAGTTCCGAGGGGGCGCTGTGCGTTGGTGGAACTCCCTGGGGAAGACCTTGAGCCCCAATGAGCCCCTGCAACTAACATGGGCAGAATTCTTGGTGCAGTTGAAACGCAAGTACTGCTCAGCCCAAAACCTGCTCGAGCTAGAGAACCAGTTCCTAACCTTGAATAAAGGAAACATGTCCATTGATGAGTACACTAACAACTTCACGGAGAAAATGGAGTTTGCCATGCGTCTTGTTCCGAATGAGTTGACAAAGATCGACAAGTACGCTAAGGGACTCCCATGGGAGTATGCGGTGCCGGTACGTCAGGCACATACTCTGGAGGCGGCTATCTGGGCTGCCAAGTCTGTGGAGGAGATGATCAAGGGAAGAGCTGCCAGCAAGGTTGAGGTTGGCGAGAAAAGGAACTTCGAGGGGTCCGTAAAGCCTTACAATAAGAAGAGCAAGTTTGGTTCAAAGAAGTTCGGTGGAGGAGGAAATGAATCGAAATGGTGCGAGAAGTTCAAGAAGAAGCACTCGGGAAAATGTAGCGAGGAAGTGACCTGCTACAAGTGTGGGAAAACGGGGCACTATGCCAATGAGTGCACCATCAACAAAAGGGTGTGATACGAGTGTCGTGAAGAAGGGCACATTGCTAAGGATTGCCCAAAGAAGAAAGATGCGGCAAGGCCTAACATTCCACCAAAGCCGAAGGCGAGAGCCTTCCAGATGACGCTCGAGGCTGCAAAGGAGGCAGCAGACGTCGCTTCAGGTACCTTTCTTGTAAATGGATTGTCTGCCAATATACTATTTGATTCCGGAGCCAACTACTCCTTTGTGTCGCATAGATTTGGTGGGAAATTAGCATTGCCTGTAAAAAAACTTGATAATGCCCTAATTGTGGAAGTTGCCAGTGGCAAGTTCGTACCTGTTAGTAACCGTATTAGGAACATCGTCATCGACCTAAAAGGAAACGAATTCCACGAAGAGCTATTACCCATAGAGTTGAACGGTTTCGATATTGTTTTGGGTATGGATTGGCTTAGCGCCAACGATGCTGAGATTCAATGCCGAAAGAAGATAGTAAGGGTAAACCCACCCGAAAAAGAGTCATTTATGGTGTACGGGGACAAACGCCGAGTAAATTCTGGAATCATCTCCCTGATGAAAGACAGAAAATGTTTGTCCAAGGGATGTGCATCATACTTGGCATTCGTAATCGATGCTAAGAAGGAAAAGAAAGAGGTGCAGAATATACCGGTCGTGTGTGATTATCCGGAAGTCTTTCCCGAAGATCTTCCCGGATTACCACCTGATAGACAAGTGGAGTTTCGTATAGACTTATTACCATGAACGACACCGATACCAAAGGCACCATACCGATTAGCACCGACAGAGATGAAGGAGCTTATGACGCAACTTAAGGAGTTGTTGGACAACGGTTTCATTCGACCTAGTTCATCACCCTGGGGAGCTCCGGTGCTATTCGTAAAGAAGAAAGACGGGAGCATGAGAATGTGTATAGACTACCAAGAGCTGAACAAGGCAACGGTGAAGAACAAGTACCCATTGCCAAGGATTGATGACCTATTCGATCAGCTGCAAGGTTCGAGCTATTTCTCAAAGATCGATCTTAGGTCAGGATATCATCAGCTAAAAGTAAGAGAGCAGGATATCGAGAAGACTGCGTTCAGAACGAGATATGGACACTATGAGTTCTTGGTTATGTCGTTTGGACTAACCAATGCTCCAGCAGCATTCATGGATTTGATGAACAGGGTTTGTAAACCATTCCTCGATAAATTTGTGATAGTATTCATCGACGACATTCTGATTTACTCGAAAAGCCAGGAGGAGCATGGCAAGCATCTACGTGAAGTGTTGGAAGTCCTGAAAAAGGAGAAGCTTTATGCTAAGTTCTTCAAATGTGATTTTTGGATCCGAGAAGTCCAATTCTTGGGTCATGTGGTTAACCAGGAGGGAATAATGGTTGACCCAGCAAAAATCGAAGCTGTGATGAAGTGGGAACGTCCGAAGAGTCCCACAGAGATTCGAAGCTTTCTAGGATTAGCCGGATATTACCGACGATTTATCCAAGGCTTTTCTTCGATAATTGCTCCATTGACAGCTTTGACCCACAAAGGAGCTACTTATACATGGAGTGAGAAGCATGAAGAAGCATTCGAGAAGCTAAAGAAGAAATTATGTGAAACATCGATTCTTTCTCTACCCTATGGAGTTGAAGACTTCGCGGTCTATAGTGACACATCTGGAGTCGGGTTGGGTTGTGTTCTGACCCAAAGAGAAAAGGTGATAGCATATGCATCTCGACAATTGAAGGAGCACGAAAAGAACTACCCCACTCATGATTTGGAGTTGGCAGCGATAATATTTGCCTTAAAGATATGGAGGCATTACCTCTATGGCACGAAGTGCAAGCTTTTTACTGATCATAAGAGTCTCCAGTATCTCTTTAATCAGAAGGAGTTGAACATGAGACAACGACGCTGGCTAGAATTACTCAAGGACTACGACTGTGAGATACTTTACCACCCTGGTAAAGCAAATGTTGTTGCTGATGCTCTCAGTCGGAAAGTCAATATTGAAAGGAAAAGGCCAAGAGCATTGAGAATTGAAGTTGTCTCGACAATTGTGGAAAGTATCAAGAAAGCTCAAGAAGAAGCTTCAGAAAAGAATGACCGAAAGGAAGAACGTTTGGGAAAGACGTTGGTGTTCGGTACAAACCGTCAAGGGCTGAAGGTATTCCAAGATCGGATTTGGGTACCTAAGACGGGAGGAATAAGAGAGCTTCTGATGGAAGAAGCTCACAAGACCATGTACTCGATTCATCCCGGTAGTACTAAAATGTATAGGGACCTAAAACCCTACTACTGGTGGCCGACGATGAAGCTCGATGTTGCGAAGTATGTGGCCGAGTGTGTAACATGTGCGAGAGTTAAGGCACAACATCAGAAACCATATGGGAGTTTAGAACCTTTACCTGTACCCATGGGTAAATGGGAAGACATCACCATGGATTTTGTTACTAAACTGCCCAGGACGAAGAACGGACACGACATGATTTGGGTGGTCGTGGATCGTTTCACAAAGAGTGCACACTTCATAGCTGCCAACGAAAGGTGGTCTATGGATAAGCTTGCAAATGCTTACGTGAAGGAAATTGTGAGACTTCACGGTGTTCCTCTAACAATTGTATCGGATCGTGATAGTCGTTTCACGTCGAGGTTTTGGAGGAGCCTACAAGAGGAACTGGGTACGAAGTTGTGTCTGAGTATAGCTTACCATCCGCAGACTGATGGTCAGAGCGAAAGAACGATTCAAAGGCTTGAAGATATGCTGAGAGCATGTACCCTTGAGTTACAAGGTAACTGGGATGAGCACTTACCTTTGGTAGAATTTTCCTACAACAACAGTTTCCACTCGAGCATCAAGATGGCACCCTATCAAGCTTTATACGGACAAAAGTGTCGTACGCCGTCTTGTTGGCTTGAGGCTGGAGAAAAGTAGTTTACGGGCCCCGAGATAGTCCATGAGACTACTGAGAAGCTGAAGGTAATTAGGGAAAGAATGTTAGCAGCTCAGGATCGTCAGAAGAGCTATGCTGACAAGAAAAGACGACCGATGACCTTCGAAGTTGGGGATTCGGTTTTGAATAAAGTCTCACTGTGGAAGGGACTTATAAGATTCGGAAAACGAGGAAAGTTGAGTCCAAGGTTTATTGGACCGTTCAAAGTTCTTCAGAAGATTGGGAACCAAGCTTACAAGCTGGAATTGCCCGAAGAACTCGATGGTATTCATAACACCTTCCATGTGTGTTATTTGAGGAAATTCATGGGAGAAGTTCCCGACATATTTCCAATCTCAGAGTTAAGGATGGATGAGAATAAGAGGCTGATCGAAGAGCCCGAGGCAATTGTTGACCGTAAGACTAAGAAGTTACGACGCAAGATGGTCGACTTATTGCTAGTCCAGTGGAAACATTCGAATGGGCTGAATCTCACTTGGGAAACAGAGGATGACATGATGAGTCGTTATCCGCATCTGTTTGCTGACGCATGATTTCGGGACGGAATCATCCTAAGGGGGAGAGAATTGTAACGCCCGGGTTTCGGGGCTAAGAATTTTTAGGCGATGTAATAGTCTAGGTCAACTATTGTAACTCTTTTTGATGTAATAAAGATGAAATATTTGAGTATTATGTGAATTATCTGAATTTATATGCTTATTATTTATTTATAAATGTATAATAAATAAAGGATAAAAATAAGCGTCAAAATTAAAGTGTGAGATAAACCCGATATCTTTACATAAAGTTATAGTGGTCGAAACAAGGATTCCGGGGATATAAAGGACGCCGAAATTCGAGTTATAACGAAGAAGTTATGACCCGTCGAAGTTTCGCGACGGAACCGGCACGACACCGGGTAGCGTAAATAGTGAATTTACAATAGAGCGGCTTTTAGCCTTAGCGATCTAAACGAAAGTCGTAGAATACGTTAAACCGAGAGCGTCCATAAAAAGAACGCCCAAATCTGACTTCGTATGAGGAAGTTATGATTTTTCGAAGTTTCGGCTTAGCAGTGTACAGCCTGAAGTTCGAATATTAGATCGAGCGGTTTTTAGCCGACACAACCTAAACGAGAATCGAAGATCTCGTTAATAGTAGCGTATCGATAAAAACACAGACGAAAACGGACGTCGGATGAAGAAGTTATGAATTTTTAACAAACCAATCCTGTCCCGGCCTGTTAAAAATATAAATTTAAAATAAAGTCAAAATTAGCCAACGAAGTCTAAATGAAACTTGTAGAGTACGTTCCCGCCTTCGCGTGGATATAAAGAACGTCAAAAACGGAGCTCGTATGAGGAAGATACGAATTTTTGAAGTTTGGAATCGAAATCACGAAGTCTAATGCGAGTTGGATGACGTGGCCTCATCGCAGCCGTCCATCGCTGATCGCAGAGCACCCTTCGGATCACGCCACGTCGCCTCGCTTCGCCCTACGCCCCGCGTCCAAGGTTGGTACGCCCAGCGTACCTTCGGTCCTTATCCTCTTCCGAGTGCGAGCCAGCTATACGCGAGCTGGAGCCTTATCCGAGCCTTACGCGCCGCGTAGCCAAGGATTACGCCCAGCGTAGTCCGAGGCCTCGCAGGCTATAAAAGGGAGGCGAGGGTTTCCGGATTTTTCACACCTTTTCTCATTCTCTCTCTAATTTCTTTCTCTCTCTAAGATCCCAAACCACCCCTAAACCCTAGGAAAAACCCCTAGCACCCAAGGGAAGCCCCGAGGCTCCCGGAGTCCCGAGAAAAAGGGTCTTTCGGTTCGGAAACGCTCCTCCGAGCAAAGCCCGGTTTTTAAGAAAACCCATTGTAAGTGAGCTACGCCTACGCAATTTTTAATATAACTTTTAAATAATTATAGTAATGTTATTAGGTCCTTAAAATAATTATTTGGGCTATTATTATGAGTTATATTGAGTGTTATGTAACGCTTATATAATAATAATAATAGTTAGACTATTAATTAGTCACGGTTAACATTAAAACTAAACCCTAGTGGTATTGATACTAGGTTTCGTCAAGGGAAACTTATTTTGAGATAACAAAGTGATGTTCGAGTGCCGAGTCACCACCTAATCAGGTGAGTACAAAGTTACTTTCATCTTACACATAGATATGAAGTATTTTATATAAATTACGTGCTACGTGTGCATATTATCTGTATACTTGCTACCTATGCTGGATGAACGATTTTATACATATTTTAAATGATTTAAATTGTATATGTATTTTATATCTACAAAATGTGTTGGGTAAAACTGATGGGTTTTAGGTACAACAAATAAACTAGAAAACAATTCCTAAGTTCACATGCAACCTACTTTGGATCTATGTTTTAACTATTGAACATACAACTTTGAATTGCAAAACAAGAACCCTAGAGGAGAGAGGCTAATTTCGAAATTAACAAACTAGGGTTTAGGGTTTACATACCTTTCAATTGTTATAGCAAACAATTGATATTCCCTTGATCTTGATCTTGATCTTCTTGGAAGCTTTAGCACCACAAGTGTAATGCCTCTAATGGAATCACACCCAAACTAGCAAGAAGGAAAGTAGAAGAGAGATGGGAGAGGGAGTATGCAAAATCTCGGCCTTAGGGTTTCTTCCAAAGAAATCAGTGACCAAAAACATGAACCAGGAGGCTCCTTATATAGCTGAGGGATTTAGGGTTTAAGGGAAACCCTAGTTATCCTTTGCTTAGGGCCTAAGCAAACCCAAGGGCCTTATCCAAGCCCCTATGGACGAAATTATTAGGGTTTCCCCTAAAGATTTCGTCCACCCTCTTCCAAGGGGGTTCTAGAGCCTTCCACTCAACTATTAGATAATTGCAAACTAGTCCCTGCACCTTATAATTAATTCTTTTAACCCCAAAATCAATTCTGATTAATTTCTGGTTAACAATTAATTAAACATAATGATTTCTTATTAATATATTAATCTTTTAACATATTAATAAATCATTTATATTAATTCATTAATCTTATAAATTAATATCTCTCCTTTCATAATTTCCTTGTCCAGTTGCTAGGTTGAGGGCAACCCAAAAGGACTGTGCTGCTATCAATTCAAGTACATACCAATTATAGTTATGGGCTTAGACACCTAATCCAACAGTCTCCCACTTGGATAAGTCTGTAACTATAATTGCTAGTATGCCTTCTAAATTTGACCAGCAAATTGTAGCTTCCAAAAAGCTGTTGCCGAACTCTGACCCAGTCAGTTACGTGTCCTAAGATAAGTGATCATATAACCCTTCGTTCTGCTTGATATCCCCAGACAAAAGACATGGAATGTAATCAATCTGTTTGTCCAGAATCTATGTTTCCCGATTCCTGATTTGTGATGATGTAGGACTTCTAATCGAACACATCAATTTAGTCCTGGCTGGGCCCAGCACATAAGTCAACACCAAATCATCGAGGGGCCCACAGATATCGCTTTTCCTGTTAGGGCAAAAGGAACGAATAAACGTTGACTCATATGCTTGTATCTTTTACTCATCAAATTATGCATGACAATACGTTTTATAACACCAAGTTACTGATGCGTTTTCGTATCACCAATGCACAACCGACTTGTAAATTACAACTCATATATCTTCGTTTCAAGATTATAAGATATTATCGTCTCAGTATTACTCGTGATGAATTCCATGAAGTAATACTCTGAGCGAGGGTTTATCCAATACTCAAATCTCAATTTCTGAGTACTCATGAACATTGCAGCAATTCTATTGCCATGTCTATCCTTAGACAATCTGCAATCCAATTCATGACAGTCTTAATTCACTACTTACTTCCAAGAGTACGAGCGACTGTGGAGTTTGAATAATCTCATTATTCAGGAAGTAAAACATGCAAAAATGAAACACAATAATAAACAATCGACAAAAGGTAGTAGCCAAACTTATAAATAATACTTTATTATTTAATCACCAAAAGTCAATTACATTTACTTTGTTACAAGTTTCAAAAACTAATCTAACTACTAAAACTAATATCATCTTTCAGTCCTATGCTCCGAGCATGCTGAATATGCTTAGCCCTACTCAGACCCTTTGTGAGAGGATCTGCTGGGTTATCTTCAGATGACACCCTCTTTACTATAAGATGGCCTTCTTCTACTCTATGTCTGATGAAATGGTACTTTCTGTCGATATGTCTGGTCTTACCATGATCTCTTGGTTCCTTTGTCAAGGCAACTGCTCCTTCATTATCGCAGAACGGTTCCATAGGCTCCTGGATGGTTGGAACAACTCCGAGATCCCCGATGAAGTTCCTCAACCAAGCTGCTTCTTTCGACGCTTCACTTGCTGCTATGTACTCTGATTCACAAGTAGAATCAGCCACCGTATTTTGCTTGGAACTCTTCCAAGTAACTGCTCCTCCATTCAGTAAAAACACCCAGCCTGACTGAGAACGGAAGTTATCTCTATCCGTCTGAAAGCTGGCATCACTGTAACCATCTACTCTCAAAGTATCACTGCCACCAAGCACAAGGACCCAGTCCTTTGTCCTTCGCAAATACTTGAGTATATTCTTAACTGCTACCCAATGAGCTCTACCTGGGTTTCCCTGATAGCGACTGACCATGCTCAAAGCAAATGCCACATCATGGCGAGTACATGTCATAGCGTACATGATCGATCCGACAGCGGAAGCATAAGGTACACGACTCATGTCATCTATTTCAACATCTGTACTCGGGCATTGAGTCTTACTCAATTTGGTATTGCTCTGGATAGGTAGCTCTCCCTTCTTGGAATTTTCCATACTAAACCTCTTTAGTACCTTATCCAAGTATGTGCTCTGACTAAGTCCAATTAGTCTCTTCTTTCTATCTCTCAATATTCTAATCCCAAGAATATAGGCAGCTTCTCCAAGGTCTTTCATGGCAAAACACTTTCCAAGCCAAGACTTAACTTCTTTCAAGGTTGGAACGTCGTTACCAATGAGTAATATGTCATCGACATACAACACCAGAAAAGTTACTATACTCCCACTAGCCTTGATATACACACAGAACTCATCTTCACTTCTAGAGAAACCAAACTCTTTGACTTTCTCATGGAAGCAAAGATTCCAACTGCGAGATGCTTGTTTCAATCCATAAATGGATTTCTCAAGCTTGCACACTCTATTGGGGAACTTCGCATCAACAAAACCCTCTGGCTGACTCATGTAAACATCTTCAGCCAACTTCCCATTAAGGAAAGCAGTTTTGACATCCATCTGCCAGATTTCATAATCATGAAAGGCAGCTATGGCAAGCAATATCCTAATAGATTTAATCTTAGCTACTGGTGAGAAGGTCTCATCATAGTCAACCCCTGGGGTTTGAGTGAAACCTTTTGCAACCAGTCGAGCCTTGAATGTGTGCACATTTCCATCCATGTCTGTCTTCTTCTTGAAGATCCATTTGCACCCAACTGTCTTACGACCTGGTGCACTATCAACCAAATTTCAAACTTGGTTGTCATACATGGACTTAATCTCGCTGTCCATTGCCTCTTTCCACTTGGAAGCCTCTGGGCCTGCCATTGCTTCCTTATAAGTGACTGGTTCATCTAAGTTTACCAGTGTTCTGTCACTTATGAATGTGTCACCATCTGAAGTAATATGAAAACCATACAACTCAGGTGGCACACTCACCCTAGTGGATCTTCTAAGAGGTAATGAGTTATCGATTGGTTCAACAGGAACTGTTTCCTCTGGTTGAGTGCTAGTGTCATCTAAGGTTCCTTCATTGGCTGACTCTTGAATTTCTTCAAGGTCAATAGTGCTCCCACTGTCCTCTTTGAATATGAGCTCTCTTTCAAGAAAGACTCCTCTTCGTGCTACAAAGACCACGTTCTCACTAGGCCTGTAGAACAAATATCCAAAAGACTGCTTTGGGTAACCAATGAAAACACATTTCTCACTTCTAGCTGCTAGCTTGTCGTGAGTCTCTCGTCTTACGTAAGCTTCACAACCCCAGACTTTAATATGTGCTAACGAGGGAACTTTCCCTGTCCACATTTCGTGAGGTGTTTTGGCAACCTTCTTTGTAGGGACAAGATTGAGGATGTGGGCGGCTGTCTCTAAGGCATACCCCCAGAAGTGAATAGGAAGCGAAGCCCGACTCATCATAGAACGAACCATGTCTAACAAGGTTCGATTACGCCTCTCAGCTACACCATTTAACTGTGGTGTCCTAGGAGGAGTCAATTGTGAGACTATCCCACATTCTTTCAGATAGTCGTTAAACTCGATACTAAGATACTCCCCGCCTCTATCGGATCTAAGTATCTTTATCTTTCTGCCCAATTGATTTTCGACTTCATGCTTAAACTCTTTGAACTTTTCAAAAGTTTCTGACTTATGCTTGATCAAGTAGATATATCCATATCTGCTATAATCGTCAGTGAAAGTCACATAGAATCGATTAGCATCTCTTGTAGTTGATCTGAATGGCCCACACACATCTGTGTGTATGAGATCCAACAGACCTTCACCTCTTTCACAAGACCCTGTGAATGGTGATTTTGTCATCTTTCCCAAAAGACAAGATTCACACATATCATCTGATTTTAGGTCAAATGATTCCAACACTCCATCCTTTTGGAGTTGGGCTATGCGTTTCTTGTTAATGTGTCCAAGACGACAATGCCACAAGCATGCCATGTCTACACTATTAGACAAGTCAATATTAAGTACACTATTTCCTAGGCTATCAACACAAGTCACTGTTTCATACACACCATTACAAGGCAAAGCTTCAAACATAAAAACACCATTCTTATAAATAGAAATTGAACCATTCAAATCATTAAAAGAATATGTAAAACCTTGTCTGAACAATGCATGAAATGAAATAATGTTTCTCGTCATCTCAGACGAATAGCAACAATTTATTAAATCTAATCTAACATCATTACTAAGCAGAAGCTGATAAACTCCGATCTTGGTTACTGGTGAAGATTTTCTGTTTCCCATGATCAAGTTTATCCTTCCTCGCTCTATCTCCTCACTTTCCTTTAGTCCCTGCAAATCAGAACAGATATGAAAACCACATCCTGTATCAAGGACCCATGAACGAGAAGATAATGAGTTATTAGCAGAAATAGTGTAAATACCCGCCGAAGATGGCTTCACTTTGCCATCCTTGATATCTTGCAGATATTGTGGGCAAGATCTCTTCCAATGCCCCTTTTGATTGCAGTAAAAGCAAACGGCCTCTTTTGGATCAGAAACATGGGGAGTGGAACCATTGGGCTTAGCCTTTGGGCCATTACTAGACGACCCAGCTTGAGCCTTGCTCTTCCAGTTTTGCTTGGGAGGACCTTTCCTCTTTTTCCCCTTTCCCTGTCCAATAGCCAACACAGGGGCACTTGTAGGCGTGGAGGGTATACTTTTACCCTTCATTCCTGCCTCAGCTGTCTGCAACAAGTTGTGCAATTGGGCCAAGGTCTGCTCAGTATTGTTCAAATGGTAAGTTAGAATAAACTGACCATAACATTCAGGAAGTGAGTTCAAGACCATGTCAATGGCCAATTCCTCATCAAAGTGAATATTGAGCTTGACCAAACGCTCTATGTAGCGTTGCATTCTTTGCACATGTGACACAACTGACTCCCCATCTTTCATCTTGCAAGCCATGAGTGACTTGACTACTTCGAACTTTTCTTGACGAGCTCGCTTATGGTACTTTTCCATAAGGTCCTTGTTCATCTCGAAAGGCCAGTAGTCCTCATAGTACCTCTGCAGTTCTGGGGACATAGTTGCCACCATGATGCATGCCACTTTGGTAGCATCATCGTAATGTTTCTTGTAGGCAGCAAGATCTTCAGGAGTAGCTTCATTCTCATCAAGCTCTTTGAGCTCCTTTTCAAGAACATATTCTTTGTTCTCAAAACGAAGAGCCATCTTGATGTTGAGCATCCAATCGTTATAGTTTGAGCCATCCATAACGACTTTGGAGCAGATATTGAGCAAAGAGAAGTTCTGGTTGGAGGAGGATGAAGCAGAAGTGTTTCCAGGAGTAGACATCTGAAAAGAAAGAAAGTTTTAGTTAGATTTCAAGATACCTTAATAGAATAACCCAAAGATATAATATCAAGGTTAGGATCCAACTATGAAGATTCACAACTTAGAAATGGGATGCCGAGATCCAAGTGCAAATTTCATAAAGGTAGGTGAATGACGATTCACCAATTCCACCATTAGACGAAACAAACGAAGTGAAATTCCTAATTCTTTTGAGATACATTGAAACTATTCAATGGCATGTTTTAATCTCAGATTATGCTCTTCTATTTGTGACTGGGATGCCGAGGATCACAAACAAGATGTGAATAACCATGCAAATGTGCTTGGTAACCTCATTGTCTTTATCATTAACTATTGATGTGCTGGTAAACCACACACGCTCCATCAAAATGACAATTATGAGATACCCATTACTACTCTTTATTAGTGCCTTTTAGTGTGCTGGTTAACCACACACGCTCCACTAACGACCAATAAAGCATAATGTGCAATTTCATGGATTAGCATACTTTTCACATTTTTCCTAAAGTAACTAGAGTTGGGATTTTGAAAATAATGTTCTAGTACTTTCTTTAATATCATTATACTTTTAATGAGAAGTAGTTGTCCTATCAAATCCGTTCTGCTAACGACCCTCCACTAATCAAGGAAGCGGTGGGTGAGAGTGGACACCCATTCAACTACCATTTTATAGGCAGTTTCCTTATACCCCCCTTATAGATTAGCTTCGTGAATGAGGCATACTAGCGATTTGACTGACCATATTCTTATACATATATAATATTAAACTTTTAATTATAATATATATAAGGTGTGTTTTAAAACATTTTAAAACTTCAAGGGTTTATAAATTTCGAAATTTAAGCTATTAAATTTAAATTTAAATAAACCAATTAACTAGATTTAATATTTATCTTTTAATTAACTATTAATCAAATTATTAAATCTTGTAAGGATTATCTAATTAAATTAATCCATTAATTTAATCCTAATCCTTATCCCTCTAAATTTCGAAAAATAGGGTAAGGATAATTATCCAATTAATCTAATTAAGTAACAATTATCCAAAACAAGAAACCCTAAAACTTCTAAGCAAATTTCGAAATTTACAAGGGAGGAGGCTAGGGTTTTCAAAACCCTAACCCTAATTTCGATTAGGGTTCTTTGGAGGCTAGGGTTTTCGAAAAAACCCTTTGATCCAAAACCCTAGAAATCAAAGATTTGGCCTTTAGGGTTTAATAGCTATAAACCCTAATTTGCAATTCAACAATTGTAGTAATTCAATTTAAAACAACAATGGCTCTGATACCACTGATGGGTTTTAGGTACAACAAATAAACTAGAAAACAATTCCTAAGTTCACATGCAACCTACTTTGGATCTATGTTTTAACTATTGAACATACAACTTTGAATTGCAAAACAAGAACCCTAGAGGAGAGAGGCTAATTTCGAAATTAACAAACTAGGGTTTAGGGTTTACATACCTTTCAATTGTTATAGCAAACAATTGATATTCCCTTGATCTTGATCTTGATCTTCTTGGAAGCTTTAGCACCACAAGTGTAATGCCTCTAATGGAATCACACCCAAACTAGCAAGAAGGAAAGTAGAAGAGAGATGGGAGAGGGAGTATGCAAAATCTCGGCCTTAGGGTTTCTTCCAAAGAAATCAGTGACCAAAAACATGAACCAGGAGGCTCCTTATATAGCTGAGGGATTTAGGGTTTAAGGGAAACCCTAGTTATCCTTTGCTTAGGGCCTAAGCAAACCCAAGGGCCTTATCCAAGCCCCTATGGACGAAATTATTAGGGTTTCCCCTAAAGATTTCGTCCACCCTCTTCCAAGGGGGTTCTAGAGCCTTCCACTCAACTATTAGATAATTGCAAACTAGTCCCTGCACCTTATAATTAATTCTTTTAACCCCAAAATCAATTCTGATTAATTTATGGTTAACAATTAATTAAACATAATGATTTCTTATTAATATATTAATCTTTTAACATATTAATAAATCATTTATATTAATTCATTAATCTTATAAATTAATATCTCTCCTTTCATAATTTCCTTGTCCAGTTGCTAGGTTGAGGGCAACCCAAAAGGACTGTGCTGCTATCAATTCAAGTACATACCAATTATAGTTATGGGCTTAGACACCTAATCCAACAAAAACATGGGTAGATGTAATAGTATATGTGTGACAATCTAAAATAATGAGAGGCCTCGTTATAGATGTTATTGATGATCCAGTCATCTAGCGGAGTATAGATGACGACCACAGACTATTCTAGACAGTCCAGTGGAACGCTAGCAGGCTCGCAACCTGTAGGTGTTTATTTGAACTGTGTGTTTACCAGCAGTACTCCATCCCCCACATGGTTGCCTTATTTGACATGAATTGCTGACGAATCCCCGAAGCATGTGTTGTCACCCCGATGAAAGTCCTTAGACTAGGTCCCTTGAGTTAGATGTTTTAGGGACGTAAAGTGAGGATAACGGGAACGGGTAATCGGGTTTGTTTGGTTTGATAAAGTTAATAAACTTATTTATTGTGGGTTGAAAACCCTATGTGCTCACCAGGCTCCCAAGCCTGACCCACTCAGTTTCTTGTATTACAGGTAGTGGCACATGAGCATAGATGTTTGGATGAGAGATAAGGGATTGTAGGCCTGTAAATACGAAATAATGTAGTAAGGCTTATGTTGTACTGTTTATGCTTTTGATCTGTATCGAACATGATATCCCGAGTCTTTTAATGAAATACATTTCTTCGAAAATGCTTTTGATAAATCTTTATCATATTTTGTTTTGGGACAAATTCCGCAACACTTTTATTTAAAATGTTACTCTGATTTTCAAACAAGCATAAACAAAATCGCTCTTTTCTGACCGTGAAAAATGGGGATGTCACAGTTGGTATCAGAGCATTAGTTTAAGCGAACTAGGAATTTGTAGGATTTCTAGACTTAAACTTAGAATGCTAAGCGATGATTGTGAGATGTGAGCACTAGCTTATTTAAGGAATTATGCCTAAAATGCTTTTATGTGCTAAATGCTTTGTGCCTGATATGCTGTTATTTGTTTGGATCTATGGTCTGTTGCCGACCGCATCTGGAAACCTTATGTGTTTAGGATTCTAAACGTACGATTACGATATTAGAACTAACATGTAAACGTTTCGGAGTGATAAGGACGGTTTAAACGACTATCCTAAATAAAGATCTAAATTCACATTATTCAGTGTATAGATCAAAATGGCAAGAACCTGTAGTGGAGCCGGGAATGCAAATGGGAACAGAAACCAACCTCCAGTGATTGAGCAAATACTAGTTGTGGTAGCCGTTGCTGAGCCAATAACGATGGCCGGAGTGCAAGCAATGATCCAGGCGATGTTAGATCGTCAAATGGAGGAAACCAGACGTTTGCTCCAACAAAATCGAGAGGAAGCTACCATACAGATCGAACAGCCCGAGTTGAACGAAGGGCAGACTGAGGAGGGGAACTACAGTGGGACCATTGGTCAAGCCAACCCACCAATAGTTTGACAAAACAACCAGGATGACGGAGTCGAGAGGAATGGATGCAAGTACAAGGATTTTCTGACTTGCAAACCATCGACTTTCACTGGAAAGGAAGATCCGATCGGGTCATGGATTGGATCTCGGAAATGGAGTTAGCCTTCATGACGTGTGATTGCAGAGGCAAACTACAGACTATATTTGTTGTACGTCAGTTCCGAGGGGGCGCTGTGCGTTGGTGGAACTCCCTAGGGAAGACCTTGAGCCCCAATGAGCCCCTGCAACTAACATGGGCAGAATTCTTGGTGCAGTTGAAACGCAAGTACTGCTCAGCCCAAAACCTGCTCGAGCTAGAGAACCAGTTCCTAACCTTGAATAAAGGAAACATGTCCATTGATGAGTACACTAACAACTTCACGGAGAAAATGGAGTTTGCCATGCGTCTTGTTCCGAATGAGTTGACAAAGATCGACAAGTACGCTAAGGGACTCCCATGGGAGTATGTGGTGCCGGTACGTCAGGCACATACTCTGGAGGCGGCTATCTGGGCTGCCAAGTCTGTGGAGGAGATGATCAAGGGAAGAGCTGCCAGCAAGGTTGAGGTTGGCGAGAAAAGGAACTTCGAGGGGTCCGTAAAGCCTTACAATAAGAAGAGCAAGTTCGGTTCAAAGAAGTTCGGTGGAGGAGGAAATGAATCGAAATGGTGCGAGAAGTTCAAGAAGAAGCACTCGGGAAAATGTAGCGAGGAAGTGACCTGCTACATGTGTGGGAAAACGGGGCACTATGCCAATGAGTGCACCATCAACAAAAGGGTGTGATACGAGTGTCGTGAAGAAGGGCACATTGCTAAGGATTGCCCAAAGAAGAAAGATGCGGCAAGGCCTAACATTCCACCAAAGCCGAAGGCGAGAGCCTTCCAGATGACGCTCGAGGCTGCAAAGGAGGCAGCAGACGTCGCTTCAGGTACCTTTCTTGTAAATGGATTGCCTGCCAATATACTATTTGATTCCGGAGCCAACTACTCCTTTGTGTCGCATAGATTTGGTGGGAAATTAGCATTGCCTGTAAAAAAACTTGATAATGCCCTAATTGTGGAAGTTGCCAGTGGCAAGTTCGTACCTGTTAGTAACCGTATTAGGAACATCGTCATCGACCTAAAAGGAAACGAATTCCACGAAGAGCTATTACCCATAGAGTTGAACGGTTTCGATATTGTTTTGGGTATGGATTGGCTTAGCGCCAACGATGCTGAGATTCAATGCCGAAAGAAGATAGTAAGGGTAAACCCACCCGAAAAAGAGTCATTTATGGTGTACGGGGACAAACGCCGAGTAAATTCTGGAATCATCTCCCTGATGAAAGACAGAAAATGTTTGTCCAAGGGATGTGCATCATACTTGGCATTCGTAATCGATGCTAAGAAGGAAAAGAAAGAGGTGCAGAATATACCGGTCGTGTGTGATTATCCGGAAGTCTTTCCTGAAGATCTTCCCGGATTACCACCTGATAGACAAGTGGAGTTTCGTATAGACTTATTACCATGAACGACACCGATAGCAAAGGCACCATACCGATTAGCACCGACAGAGATGAAGGAGCTTATGACGCAACTTAAGGAGTTGTTGGACAACGGTTTCATTCGACCTAGTTCATCACCCTGGGGAGCTCCGGTGCTATTCGTAAAGAAGAAAGACGGGAGCATGAGAATGTGTATAGACTACCAAGAGCTGAACAAGGCAACGGTGAAGAACAAGTACCCATTGCCAAGGATTGATGACCTATTCGATCAGCTGCAAGGTTCGAGCTATTTCTCAAAGATCGATCTTAGGTCAGGATATCATCAGCTAAAAGTGAGAGAGCATGATATCGAGAAGACTGCGTTCAGAATGAGATATGGACACTATGAGTTCTTGGTTATGTCGTTTGGACTAACCAATGCTCCAGCAGCATTCATGGATTTGATGAACAGGGTTTGTAAACCATTCCTTGATAAATTTGTGATAGTATTCATCGACGACATTCTGATTTACTCGAAAAGCCAGGAGGAGCATGGCAAGCATCTACGAGAAGTGTTGGAAGTCTTGAAAAAGGAGAAGCTTTATGCTAAGTTCTTCAAATGTGATTTTTGGATCCGAGAAGTCCAATTCTTGGGTCATGTGGTTAACTAGGAGGGAATAATGGTTGACCCAGCAAAAATCGAAGCTGTGATGAAGTGGGAACGTCCGAAGAGTCCCACAGAGATTCGAAGCTTTCTAGGATTAGCCGGATATTACCGACGATTTATCCAAGGCTTTTCTTCGATAATTGCTCCATTGACAGCTTTGACCCACAAAGGAGCTACTTATACATGGAGTGAGAAGCATGAAGAAGCATTCGAGAAGCTAAAGAAGAAATTATTTGAAGCATCGATTCTTTCTCTACCCTATGGAGTTGAAGACTTCGCGGTCTATAGTGACACATCTGGAGTCGGGTTGGGTTGTGTTCTGACCCAAAGAGAAAAGGTGATAGCATATGCATCTCGACAATTGAAGGAGCACGAAAAGAACTACCCCACTCATGATTTGGAGTTGGCAGCGATAATATTTGCCTTAAAGATATGGAGGCATTACCTCTATGGCACGAAGTGCAAGCTTTTTACTGATCATAAGAGTCTCCAGTATCTCTTTAATCAGAAGGAGTTGAACATGAGACAACGACGCTGGCTAGAATTACTCAAGGACTACGACTGTGAGATACTTTACCACCCTGGTAAAGCAAATGTTGTTGCTGATGCTCTCAGTCGGAAAGTCAATATTGAAAGGAAAAGGCCAAGAGCATTGAGAATTGAAGTTGTCTCGACAATTGTGGAAAGTATCAAGAAAGCTCAAGAAGAAGCTTCAGAAAATAATGACCGAAAGGAAGAACGTTTGGGAAAGACGTTGGTGTTCGGTACAAACCGTCAAGGGCTGAAGGTATTCCAAGATCGGATTTGGGTACCTAAGACGGGAGGAATAAGAGAGCTTCTGATGGAAGAAGCTCACAAGACCATGTACTCGATTCATCCCGGTAGTACTAAAATGTATAGGGACCTAAAACCCTACTACTGGTGGCCGACGATGAAGCTCGATGTTGCGAAGTATGTGGCCGAGTGTGTAACATGTGCGAGAGTTAAGGCACAACATCAGAAACCATATGGGAGTTTAGAACCTTTACCTGTACCCATGGGTAAATGGGAAGACATCACCATGGATTTTGTTACTAAACTGCCCAGGACGAAGAACGGACACGACATGATTTGGGTGGTCGTGGATCGTTTCACAAAGAGTGCACACTTCATAGCTGCCAACGAAAGGTGGTCTATGGATAAGCTTGCAAATGCTTACGTGAAGGAAATTATGAGACTTCACGGTGTTCCTCTAACAATTGTATCGGATCATGATAGTCGTTTCACGTCGAGGTTTTGGAGGAGCCTACAAGAGGAACTGGGTACGAAGTTGTGTCTGAGTACAGCTTACCATCCGCAGACTGATGGTCAGAGCGAAAGAACGATTCAAAGGCTTGAAGATATGCTGAGAGCATGTACCCTTGAGTTACAAGGTAACTGGGATGAGCACTTACCTTTGGTAGAATTTTCCTACAACAACAGTTTCCACTCGAGCATCAAGATGGCACCCTATCAAGCTTTATACGGACAAAAGTGTCGTACGCCGTCTTGTTGGCTTGAGGCTGGAGAAAAGTAGTTTACGGGCCCCGAGATAGTCCATGAGACTACTGAGAAGCTGAAGGTAATTAGGGAAAGAATGTTAGCAGCTCAGGATCGTCAGAAGAGCTATGCTGACAAGAAAAGACGACCGATGACCTTCGAAGTTGGGGATTCGGTTTTGAATAAAGTCTCACCGTGGAAGGGACTTATAAGATTCGGAAAACGAGGAAAGTTGAGTCCAAGGTTTATTGGACCGTTCAAAGTTCTTCAGAAGATTGGGAACCAAGCTTACAAGCTGGAATTGCCCGAAGAACTCGATGGTATTCATAACACCTTCCATGTGTGTTATTTGAGGAAATTCACGGGAGAAGTTCCCGACATATTTCCAATCTCAGAGTTAAGGATGGATGAGAATAAGAGGCTGATCGAAGAGCCCGAGGCAATTGTTGACCGTAAGACTAAGAAGTTACGACGCAAGATGGTCGACTTATTGCTAGTCCAGTGGAAACATTCGAATGGGCTGAATCTCACTTGGGAAACAGAGGATGACATGATGAGTCGTTATCCGCATCTGTTTGCTGACGCATGATTTCGGGACGGAATCATCCTAAGGGGGAGAGAATTGTAACGCCCGGGTTTCGGGGCTAAGAATTTTTAGGCGATGTAATAGTCTAGGTCAACTATTGTAACTCTTTTTGATGTAATAAAGATGAAATATTTGAGTATTATGTGAATTATCTGAATTTATATGCTTATTATTTATTTATAAATGTATAATAAATAAAGGATAAAAATAAGCGTCAAAATTAAAGTGTGAGATAAACCCGATATCTTTACATAAAGTTATAGTGGTCGAAACAAGGATTCCGGGGATATAAAGGACGCCGAAATTCGAGTTATAACGAAGAAGTTATGACCCGTCGAAGTTTCGCGACGGAACCGGCACGACACCGGGTAGCGTAAATAGTGAATTTACAATAGAGCGGCTTTTAGCCTTAGCGATCTAAACGAAAGTCGTAGAATACGTTAAACCGAGAGCGTCCATAAAAAGAACGCCCAAATCTGACTTCGTATGAGGAAGTTATGATTTTTCGAAGTTTCGGCTTAGCAGTGTACAGCCTGAAGTTCGAATATTAGATCGAGCGGTTTTTAGCCGACACAACCTAAACGAGAATCGAAGATCTCGTTAATAGTAGCGTATCGATAAAAAGACAGACGAAAACGGACGTCGGATGAAGAAGTTATGAATTTTTAACAGACCAATCCTGTCCCGGCCTGTTAAAAATATAAATTTAAAATAAAGTCAAAATTAGCCAACGGAGTCTAAATGAAACTTGTAGAGTACGTTCCCGCCTTCGCGTGGATATAAAGAACGTCAAAAACGGAGCTCGTATGAGGAAGATACGAATTTTTGAAGTTTGGAATCGAAATCACGAAGTCTAATGCGAGTTGGATGACGTGGCCTCATCGCAGCCGTCCATCGCTGATCGCAGAGCACCCTTCGGATCACGCCACGTCGCCTCGCTTCGCCCTACGCCCCGCGTCCAAGGTTGGTACGCCCAGCGTACTTTCGGTCCTTATCCTCTTCCGAGTGCGAGCCAGCTATACGCGAGCTGGAGCCTTATCCGAGCCTTACGCGCCGCGTAGCCAAGGATTACGCCCAGCGTAGTCCGAGGCCTCGCAGGCTATAAAAGGGAGGCGAGGGTTTCCGGATTTTTCACACCTTTTCTCATTCTCTCTCTAATTTCTTTCTCTCTCTAAGATCCCAAACCACCCCTAAACCCTAGGAAAAACCCCTAGCACCCAAGGGAAGCCCCGAGGCTCCCGGAGTCCCGAGAAAAAGGGTCTTTCGGTTCGGAAACGCTCCTCCGAGCAAAGCCCGGTTTTTAAGAAAACCCATTGTAAGTGAGCTACGCCTACGCAATTTTTAATATAACTTTTAAATAATTATAGTAATGTTATTAGGTCCTTAAAATAATTATTTGGGCTATTATTATGAGTTATATTGAGTGTTATGTAACGCTTATATAATAATAATAATAGTTAGACTATTAATTAGTCACGGTTAACATTAAAACTAAACCCTAGTGGTATTGATACTAGGTTTCGTCAAGGGAAACTTATTTTGAGATAACAAAGTGATGTTCGAGTGCCGAGTCACCACCTAATCAGGTGAGTACAAAGTTACTTTCATCTTACACATAGATATGAAGTATTTTATATAAATTACGTGCTACGTGTGCATATTATCTGTATACTTGCTACCTATGCTGGATGAACGATTTTATACATATTTTAAATGATTTAAACTGTATATGTATTTTATATCTACAAAATGTGTTGGGTAAAACATGGGTAGATGTAATAGTATCTGTGTGACAATCTAAAATAATGAGAGGCCTCGTTATAGATGTTATTGATGATCCAGTCATCTAGCGGAGTATAGATGACGACCACAGACTATTCTAGACAGTCCAGTGGAACGCTAGCAGGCTCGCAACCTGTAGGTGTTTATTTGAACTGTGTGTTTACCAGCAGTACTCCATCCCCCACATGGTTGCCTTATTTGACATGAATTGCTGACGAATCCCCGAAGCATGTGTTGTCACCCCGATGAAAGTCCTTAGACTAGGTCCCTTGAGTTAGATGTTTTAGGGACGTAAAGTGAGGATAACGGGAACGGGTAATCGGGTTTGTTTGGTTTGATAAAGTTAATAAACTTATTTATTGTGGGTTGAAAACCCTATGTGCTCACCAGGCTCCCAAGCCTGACCCACTCAGTTTCTTGTATTACAGGTAGTGGCGCATGAGCATAGATGTTTGGATGAGAGATAAGGGATTGTAGGCCTGTAAATACGAAATAATGTAGTAAGGCTTATATTGTACTGTTTATGCTTTTGATCTGTATCGAACATGACATCCCGAGTCTTTTAATGAAATACATTTCTTCGGAAATGCTTTTGATAAATCTTTATCATATTTTGTTTTGGGACAAATTCCGCAACACTTTTATTTAAAATGTTACTCTGATTTTCAAACAAGCATAAACAAAATCAGTATTTTCTGGCCGTGAAAAATGGGGATGTCACAAAACCTAAACAAAAAAACATAGAATTTAAAAATACAAAACATAAAAAATCTTCATCAGAAAATTGGCTGTCTAAATCATCGACCGGTTCCGTGTTAAAATGGATGTTGTAAACGGTCCAGATATGCCAATGTTTTTTAAGAGCATCAAACGCTCGTTCAAGATCCTTATCGCCTTCTCTTGAGCTCTCTTAAACTTCAAATTTTTCCGATCATTAAGAAAAGACAATGACTTCACATAACAAGAACGCTTCGAATAAATCTTGTCCACAAGATAATACTCGTACCTATATGACGTTCCACGCACATCAAACGAAGAATTTGGTGCAGTCCTGTTATACATGTCGTCGAATAATGGAGACATGTTAAGAATATTTATGTCATTCAAGGAACCAACAGAACCAAAGAATGCATGTCATATCCACAAATCATGTGAGACAACCGCTTCAAATATGATAGTTGGATAACCATGATCACCTTGGGTGTATTGTCCGTAATGTGCATTCGGGCAATTGCCCCATTCCCAGTGGAGGCAATCTAGATTTCCTAACATTCATGGGAAGTCGTGCACATTTGAATGATGAACATATAATTGTTGGATGTCGCTACAAGTAGGTTTGTGCAAATATCGTGGACCATACATTCTTATGACATACTTACAAAATTTGTGAAGGCTTTGTCATGCAGTACGTCCGGACATCCTAAGATTTAATCTAGTGCATTAGAGGAAGTGGGATATGCTAGTTGACGAAGTGCGGCGGTGCATTTTTGTAAGGGAGTAAAACCAATTGTACCTCTAACATCCGCACGTGGATGGAAATATAGAGACGCTAACGCGGCGTCGTTGACTATACGTTGAAACGAATGTTTGTGCATCTGGAGTATATCCTTGAAAAGTCGCGTGTTCATCATAATAATCTTGCATGAGGCGTTGGTGAGTAGCTTCACGATTTCTTTGTATGAACCTTTTTTTAGAGCATTTTCAGCATTTTGTTGATGTAGTTTTCAATTTTCTGTTCAACCTCTTGAATGACCTCTAGGGTTGATTCGAGCAACACATCGAAAAAAACCCGACGATGAAGATGTTATTTTTAGAGAGAGTGGAGAAGAAGGTTTTGATGTGGTATGTGCAGGAATGAGGGATGTACTTATACTAATTATATAAAATAATAATAATAATTTTAAAAAAAAAAACTGAGCTGTTAGGTCATTGGGTGAAGAGTGGGTATTGAACTCGGTAGAAAGCTGTCGAGCACCAAAGCCAGACAACCCTTACCGATATGGTGGCACGGTGTTTGCCGAGTCCACCTCGGATTTGCCGAGACCGAATGCTACTTCGCATAAGCTTAGAGCTTAATATTTTTAAGCTTAAACATGTATGCGAGACTAGTGCCCAAAAAAAAACTTACAATTTATATTACTTAATTTTTGAACAAAAAGATACAAATTGGTAAAATAGAGTTGGGAATTTGAGAAAACATTGCTTAAATTTTCGAAACAAAAATAACAATTTAAAAACCTTGTAAGTAGACTACAATGTGAATGCACACTGTCACAATATTTTTATACACAACTCATAATGTAGTTTACAACTTTTAGTATATGTGAGTTTCGAAACGGCTTTCTCATAATAGCTAGTTCGCAATTGTAGTAAAAATGAGTTTCGAAATAACTTTTGTAATAAAAGGATTTTCGAAACTTATAATGTATTTCGAAATTGACAAAATTTGAGAACTTATAATTATTTTCGTTATTGTGGTTGATATATTAAAAGAGATTGAAAAGTGGTTATTTTTAAACGATACCCATAAAAGTTAAAAATAAATATAATTACCCTGCTTTTTATTACATTCTTATCTTATTTTTTATAGAATTTATGCGTTTGAATGTTTTTGTATTTTTTTTTATTGTACCACGGTACCACCACAACCATCTACCTCCACCTTCCACCTTCCACCACAACCATCTACATCCACCTTCCACCACCAATATCATCAAAGACCATAAAATCAAATTCAATTCCCAAATTTATCTAAACATCAAATTACATATTTAAAAAAAGAACAAACAAGGTAAGCTTTACGGTCATATAACAGATCAGTAAAATTACTTATCATCAATATGGCAAAAAATATAAGAGTATAATTATTAACAAAGTGAAAAAAAAAAAAAAAAAACAATTGATCCATAAAATGATTACAAAAAATTACATTATATTTTTCAATAGTTTGTCGAAAATAGAGCACACAACTTTCTCAAATTCTAAATGATGACTGATGATCAATGGAACTCATTATTATTGTTTGTATTTACGTTTATCAATTTAATATTAACAAAGGGTATCCAAATAAAGTAGTATTACTACTTACTAAATCAAAATTCGAGACATGATTAAGATTATATTCCGATGAAGGCATGCCCTTTGGGAACAAGTAATGGCCCATTTCCAACCAAATACATGTTCATCTTTTTCTTTTAATGATAAATCTTATTTAAACCTATTTTGTTGATTTAGCAGGTAAACTTAAGGCCCACATAATATCTCATAAGTTGTGGAGTCATATAAACTATCTATAATTCAAGTCTTATAAGAACGGTGTAAGAAAAAATATATATATAGAACGTAAGTATAATTATCTTATCATATTCTTATCTCTTTTTGAAATTCTTTTGGAAAATATAATACAAAAATTTTAATATCATATGGTCTCTTTGTGAATATCTAAACATTAAGGAATACTCAAACTTTTTTCAACAAAGACCTTTAAACAACTTAAACAGAAAAGCATAACTTTACTCGTATGTTGATTGAAATTTTATATTTGACAATAGCTTGGCATAAAAAGTGAACTCCATATACCAAAAAAGGGAATTTTAAAGGACAAAATTCATTTTGCTTACATTCCAAATGGACACTCCAATAAAGAAGAATAATTTATAAACAACTATCGTATTGATGTATATAGTATACCACATATAGGAAACACAATTCATAAGAACGAACTTCACAATTCATAACAACGAACTCTGCTTCATGGTTAATTGTTAAAATCAAGGTTGTCAAGATCGTGCAATCACCAAAGATCATTTTATGTATTGCTAGATCGAGATCGGAAGATTCTACCAAAATGAATCAGTCTCAAAATTTGCTTGCAATATTTTGTTTTTGTGGTATATATTATAACTTGATGCTGATTAAGAACTCGATGGTGGAATTAACTTTAACTTCTTAAGTATGAAATATAATTCTTAGTGTAAACAGTAAAAATTAGGGAAAAAATTAAGTGAAAAATAAACAAGATCAGTGTGACCATGTACAACTAAAGGCATACGATCACAACGGAAATAACTCGAGTTTCATGATGATATGCCTAATTTAATATGAATGGATGAGATAGGTGATGCTTTATTAGACTTCTTGCGACATGTGATACTGGATTCCAGTTGAATGGACACAATTTTAAGACTCGACTATGTAATAAAGACTAAATAGGTAGGATTAAATCAAGTTAAGTTCTTAAGATGCTAATATAGATCTTAATTCAAATAGATCTTTATGATTTAAAATGTTTTTGGTAGGATCTTACAATCACTATCTTGCAAAGTGGAAAACAATCATATATAGGATCAAGATGTTGACAGTTTTTGTTAAAATGACAATTTCTTAGTACTTTTGTGCATAATTGATGGACAATGACACATTGATTCTCTTTGCTTGCACAAAAATTCCTAAGCGACTAAAACCATTTCATTCATAGTAGAAACATGTTAACGAAGACGGAATGCATTTCCTTCTTATTCTTTCCAATTTGATGACCTTTTTAGGTGTCTTAAATAAACTTGTGTAAATAAAAGGTAATGATAGAGTTAAAGTGTAAAAACACAAATGGTAACACCCGATTTTTATATGTAAAACAAACTTTTAATTTTAATTCAATATGTATAATTAATTAAAAATGTTTATTTGAAAAAGTTAATATTGAAGCTTAAGAGTTTTGAAGATAATACTTGGAGTTTCAAGACTTGGATTTGAGGTATGTAACTTCACTTAACCTTTCGTAACCGGTGTTGGACCTTAATTGTAAGAATACTCGACACTTAGGGTCAAACTAGAATTTAATACTTTAATTAAAAACAAGAATTGGATATTAGTTCTATGCACCCCATATATCCAAGTTATTTGATGTGTGTGGATTTTTAAACACAAAATGAAGTCTGATGGAATGTTTGAACATTACAAAGCTCACCTTGTGGATGATGGTCGATCCCATCAACTCATAATTGACCATATAGAAAGCTTTAGATTGGTTGTCAAACCATCCACTATTCGGATCATCCTAAGTCTTGTTTTTTCCAAGTCATGACACATTCACTAATTAGATGTCAAGAATGCATTCCTACCTGGGAGTTTACAGGAAAGCAATTTACATGTATCAATTTATGGGGTTTTGTGAGTTTGCCTTTGAAATACCTTGGTTCGCTTAACTATTTTTGGTGATAGCAGTCCAACAACAATTATCTGACATGTTTCTTCAACAAGTGCAATACGTAAAAGAAATTATTAGTTACACAATCATGACAAATTTGTAAGCTTTTGCATACTCCTATGGACACCAACTCCAAGATTAGTGCAACCTGCGATGAGATTTATCCTAACTCAACACATTATTGCAACCTAGCCGGAGCTTTTTAGTATCTCACTTTTACTCGACCGAACATTACATATGCAATTCAACAAATTTACTTGCATGTGCATAATCCATCTGTCTATCATATGCATGCCCTCAAACAAATAATCCTATGTTTATAAGGTACACTATCATATGCACTTCATCTCAAGAAGTCATTCTCCACGTACCTTCTCGGTTACATGGATGCCAACGGGGGGGGGGGGGGGGGGGGGGTTATTGTGTTTATCTAGGTGATAATCTTATTTCGTAGTCGACCAAATGACAACTTACCATGTTAAGATCGAGTGTGGAGGCATAATATAAGGGTATTCCAAACATTATGTCAGAAACATGTTGCCTAAGAATCCGCAAACATGCTGCCTAAGAATTCACTGCATGAACTTCACTACCTCTCACTAAAGCAATTATTGTCTATTATGACAATGCCAATGTCATTTATTTAATGGAGAAGCTGGTTAAACACCAATGCACTAAACACATTTAAATTGACATTCATTTAGTGCGAGAAAATATTGTCAATAATGAATTTAGAGTTCTACATATGTCTTCCCGGTATCAGCTAATTGGCACATTCACAAAGGGTCTTTTGTGAGTCTTTTTACTGGTTTTTGAGACATCTCGACATTCGTCTATCTCCAGCTTTGATTGTGAGGGACTATTAGTGCGTATTAGACTACAATTGTATATATCATATATAATTTCATATTTTATAAGAACTCTTTTTGTATTTAAATAGCCTCAATTTGTTAATAACAATCTTGTTAATAATAATCAATTAATTCACTTCATATAAATAGTTTGAATTAAACAAATAATAGTAATTATTATATATATCTAATTTCAAACGAAAAATAAACAATATAGTTTGTGGGTTTTAAACTTTGACCAAAACACTTTTTTATATCCATAGTTTTGGTCCCTAGACTTTTTCGGTTTCAAACTTTGGTCACCAAGACTTTTGTATATTAATAGGTTTGATTCCTATATTTTCTATATTTTCGTTTATTGTTATGTTTCATGACGTTTTGAGTTTCACACTTTGGCCATATGACTTTTGTATGTTTGCAGGTTTGCTCCATATATTTGCGTATTATGCAAGTTCGGAGTTTAGATAGAAAAATAATTTTAGGTTCTATTTGTTAATTTTATGAATAATAATTAAGTTAGAATATAATTACATTATATTATTAGAATAGTATTTTTTGAAATAAATCAATTTAGAAAATATGTTGGCAGACACTACATGCTTCTAAACTCCAAATGGCCAAAAAGTTGCATATGACATTTAACTTTTTACATGCTTATCGCATCTCACTTTAATGGAATCCTCGATGAATTGAAAAAACATGTTTTATTTGTTTTTTATTAGTCACCCTATTTTAACTTTAAATAATAAAACCAATTACTAATTCCAAATTTTATATAAATAAATCTATTTAAAAAATATATTTTACGAAAGGATATAATCATATAATCAATAGTATAAATAAAAATAAATATTCTTTTCAAGTTAAACCTAAGTAGACAATAATCATATAATCAATGGTGATGTTGTTCCGTTAGGCGATGAGGTTCCTGTGGCTGATCCGATAGATGTAACTGTTGATCCGATTGATACAGAGAAAGGTCGTACGGTGGAGGGTATGCAACGGTTGGGTGAAGAGAATGATTCGGCTGAGTCTCTTTCATATCCACCTGGGTTCAGGCGAGATGTTGGGATGGATCATGGGAATAGTAAAATTAAAAGTAATTCTGCTAGCTCTCATGGCTCTTCCAGATTGCTAAAAAAACGGGTCCCAGCTGATATTGAAGATATTTCAGATATCATGAAGCAAAATGGGAAAATTACTTGGTTATGATATGGAGGGTAATAAAGATAAGGTGAAACAAATTTTGGCTAGTATTGGTGTGATTCAGGTTAATTAATGAATTGTATGTCGTTGAATATTTGTAGCACCCGTTCTTGTCACAAGAGGAATTGTGTGAAGTCGTTGTGTGTTCAAAATGGTGTTTCATTTTTGGGGTTACAAGAAACTAAGATGACTCAGTTGGACCTATTGAAAGTTCGAAGTATGTAGGGGAATTATAATTTTGCTTTTGCTTTTAGTAGTGCTCGTGGGAGATCAGGGGTATTCTTTCGGTTTGGGATCCTAATGTGTTTAAAAAAATAATATTGTTTGTACCAATAACGTGGTTATCGTTCAAGGCTTCTGGGTGCCATTTAATATGGATTGTTGTATGGTGAATGTCTATGCTCCTCAAGATGTCACTGAGAAATGATTGTTGTGGAATTATATTTCTTCCTTTATTACTAGTTATGGGGGTAATTATGTTATTTTTGGAGATTTTAATGTGGTCAGGAGTGCTGAGGAGAGATCTGGATCTGCTTTCTGTTCATCTTCTGCTGGTGACTTTAATGATTTTATAGATGATGTGGGGGGTGTGGATGTGACTATGATTGGAAAGAAGTTTACTAGAGTTGACGTTTCTAGTGTCAAACTTAGTAAATTAGATCGATTTTTGGTATCTGAGGGTATTTTTGATAGGTTTCAGGGATTGCAGGTGGCAGTGTTAGATCGGATGTGGTCTGACCATTGTCCTATTTTGCTTCATGAAGGTAAGGTTGATTATGGCCCTTCTCCTTTTAGATTCTTCAATTCGTGGCTGTTGTTGGATGGTTTTGACGAGATGATTCGAGCAAGTGTTTCAGAGTTTGTGGTGAATCAAAGCTGGAGTAAATTTGTTTTGTTTAAAAATAAGCTTAAGTTTATTAAAAATAGGATTCGGGTGTGGCATGTCCAAGTCAAGGAGATTCGTGACCATCAGAAGGAGGAGTTGAAGTCTCGGCTTCATGATATTGATATTTGTATTGATAGTGGTGATCTTTCTATTCCGTTAAGTAATGAAAGAAAACAGGTGCTTGGGTCTTTGGCTGCTATCGAAAAACAAGAGATGTCGGAAGTGGTTCAGAAAGCTAAGGTGAAATGGTCTATTGAAGGTGATGAGAATTCTGGATTTTTTCATGGTATGTTGAAAAAAAGAAGGCGTCAGATGTTAGTTCGTGGGGTCTCTGTAAATGGGGAGTGGGTTACGGATCCGGTGTTAATTAAAAAAGAAATTTTTTGATTTTTATTCTTCTAAGTTCCAAACGTTTAATGGTATTCGGATGACGGATAAAAGCTCTCGGTATTCTAATATTTCGGTGGAGAAGGCTTTGGGTTTAGAGAGACCTTTTAGAGTAGAAGAGATTAAGGAGGCAGTTTGGGATTGTGGTGGGGATAGAGCTCCAGGTCCGGATGGCTTTTCCTTTCAGTTTCTGAAACATTATTGGGATATCTTGGGAGGTGATGTGATTGCATTTGTGCAGGAATTCTTCTATAAACCTATTATTCCGGTAGGTTGTAATTCCTCGTTCATTACTCTTATCCCCAAGGTTGATAATCCGTTACTTGTGAAGGATTTCCGTCCTATTAGTCTAATTGGGATGCAATTCAAGATTATTGCTAAAATTTTAGCAAAACGATTGGTGGTGGTTCTTCCTAATGTTATTAGTGTGGAGCAGTCGGTTTTCCTTAAAGGTCGGCAAATTTTAGATGGGCCTCTTATGGTTAGTGAGTTAATCTCTTGGGGGAAAAAGAAAAAAAGAAATTTCTTATTTTTAAAGTTGATTTCGAGAAAGCATATGATTCTGTTAGTTGGGACTACTTGGATAAAGTTATAGAGTTTATGGGTTTTGGTGTGAGATGGCGGTCTTGGATTCAAGGTTTATTGAAAAATGCTAGATCTTCTGTCCTTGTTAATGGCAGCCTGACTGAAGAGTTTCAACTTTTTAGAGGTCTTCGACAAGGTGATCCTATCTCTCCTTTTTTTGTTTCTAATTGCTATGGAGGGTCTTCATATAGCCATGGAGGATGCGGTTGCTTCTGGAAATTTTCGTGGGGTTGAGATTGAAGAGGCTAATTTAGAGATTTCCCATCTTTTTTATGCCGATGATGCTTTATTTTTGGGTAAATGGGAGGAGGGTAATGTCAGAAGGCTTATCACCATCCTTCGTTGTTTTTATATGGTTTCAGGTTTAAAGATTAATCTCTTTAAATCTAGTTTCATGGGGGTGGGTGTTAATCAGTCTGAAGTTATTTCTCTTGCTTCTATTACGGGTTGTGCTGCAGCTAATTTTCCTTTTTCTTATCTTGGAATTCCGATGGGTGGGTCTATGAGCCGAGTTAGTAGCTGGGATGTGATTGTGGATAGATTTCGTAAGAGACTCTCTAAATGGAAAATTAAAATGCTTTCCACAGGTGGTCGTTTAACTCTGGTTAAATCAGTTTTGGGTAGCCTTGGGATTTATTTCTTTTCTTTATTTCGTATGTCGGGGTACAGTTTGTCATTTATTGGAGTCGCTTAGGGCTCGTTTTTTTGGGTTATGGAGGAAGATCAAAGGCGTATTCATTGGGTCAAATGAGATATTATCCTTTATTCTAGGGATAAATGGGGTTTACAGGTTGGCAGCTTGGATGCGTTTAACCGGGCTCTTCTTGTTAAATGGAAGTGGTGGTTTCTTCATGAGCAGTCTTCCTTATGGGTGAGGCTTATTAAAGGGTTATATGGTCTTTCTGGGGGCTTGTTGAATGATGTGCGGCATTCAGGAGGTAGGGGAGTTTGGCAGACAATTGTGGATTGTATCAAGAGAATGGAAAGGGAGAATATCTTAGATTCTGATGCTTTTTCTATTGTTGTGGGTGATGGGTCTGTGTCTAGGTTCTGGGAGGATGTGTGGTGTGGAGGTGTGTTGTTTAAAACGCAATTCCATAGGTTGTTCTCGTTATCCTTGCTGAAAAATGGGTTGGTCTCGAATTTTTGGACTTCTGGTGGGTGGAATTTCTTATGGAGGCGTGAAATTAGAGGAGGAGTTGAAACTGAGCAATTAGAGAGTCTTATGCAGATTTTGACTCCTATTCAGTTGACTTCTATTCCTGATAGATGGTCCTGGAGTCTTGATCCAAGTGGGGTATTTTCTGTTAGTTCAATGAGAAGGTATATTGATTCTATTTCTCTTTCGATTAGTGGAGTTGGGACTAGATGGAATCGGAATGTTCCAATTAAAGCTAATATTTTTTTGTGGAGGTTGAGGTTAAATAGAATCCCTGTCCGTTCTGTCTTAGTGGATAGGGGTGTTGAGCTGGAGTCTAGCCTTTGCCCTATTTGTCAGTCTGAGGTAGAAAGTGTTTCACATCTCTTTTTCCAGTGTGAGACGGCTTGTCAGATTTGGAGACGTCTGGGGGTGTGGCTGGATGTTTCGTTTCCTATCGACCCTGGTGTTTCAGAGATGTTTGATTGGATTGATTCATTGGTGATTGTTCGCAGGCATCGTTCTATCTTGGAGTCGATTTGCATGGCGAGTTTATGGGTTATTTGGTCTTATAGGAATGGTGTCATCTTTAGCCCTAATAAGTTTAAAAAGCATCTTTTGTATGATACTATTGTTGATTTGTCTTTTCGGCGGTTCTCCCTTAGGAACTCTAAGGCTTGTGTTAGTTGGATTGATTGGATGTGCAATCCGCTTACGACTTAATCTTGTATTTTGCTAGCTCCTAGCTAGCTGTTTTTTAATGTGAGTTTTGCTGCTGTTAAAAAAAACAATAAATACATCATAAATTTATGAAATACAAAGTCAAAACCTTACATCACATATCTCGTAATATTTATGAGATAATGTCTGAATACACATGCATTACGCAAAGTTACACACCGGCTTTCTAACAACAATAACATAATAAATGTCGGGTGTTTCATTATATTAAATTTGAGTTTTGAGAATTAAAAAAAAATGGTATGTTTGTTATGTAAGGGCGGAGGGTGTGGTGCAACTATATCACATTCCATCTCATTTTGCCACAAATAAGACCTTACACTAGTCAGGGTATACCAATTTTGCAATGAAGAGAGAGAAAAGAGAAAGAAAAGAGAAAGAAAAGAGAGATAAAGAGAGGGAGGAAGAGTTTGAGACTTGAGAGAAAGAGGGTAGCATGAGAATTATTTTTGTCATTTTTTTCTTGCCACACTGTTCATACCATTGACTAGGTATGATATTTTTCATGATACCATTGACTAGGTATGATATTTTTCATGATAAAATCATCTCTAATAAATAAAGATCTTTATTGTCACATGTCATCTTCTCCTTTAATTTATCACATGTAATTTTCTCATAATTTTTGATTTATTTGTTTTCCACATGTAATTTGCTTATTGGCTCCATTTTATTTTTAGTGAAAATCATTGATTTAATTAATTCAATTCATTCTTAAAATAAATTATAATAAATTCCATTCATGAATTCGTTACTTGCTTCTACAAATATGGTTTTGTTTTCCTTTTTTATTTTCATTATTTACATAAAAGTAACATTTTTCAATTTAAACTTATTTTTACATAAATTTGTATTACGTTGGATTTATTTACATACTTATTAATCAAAGCTTTTTATATATATAAAATTATTACTTTTCAAATTGCCTAACGTTTATAGGTTTATATTTTTTTTAATAAACTCGTATAATACACGAGTCTCACACCTAGTATACTCTAATAAATGAAGATAATTTTGTCACATGTCAATCTCTAATGAGTTTTGACACTTGTCATTTTGTGATATTTTTTAAATAAATAATATCTACATGTCAATTTATGGTTTTTTTTAACTTTTAAAATTAAAAAACCATATAATACTTATATATATATATATATATATATATATATATATATATATATATATATATATATATATAAAGTATCAAATATAATAAATATGATATTAAATTGCAATTAATATGTTTTTTTATTCCTTATTTCAAAATTTTATTTTAAAAATTAATTATTGTTTACACCAATGTTTTAAAAACCGGTTTTTTAGTTGAACCGGTATGGTGACCGGTTCCCGGTATAACCGTTTTGACCGCCGGGTCAACCGGTCTCTATAGTTTTCATGCTTTTTTTCTATTTTCATACACATACATACATATATAAATCATGAATTTGATGTTTACAAATTCAAACATTAAAAGTACACATAAAAATAAGTTGGAGATGAATTCAAATATATTAAAATAACACATAACCATAAGTTTTAGTGTTTTACACCAATCCATATACGTCAAAAAGAAAATAAAGTATAATACCGTAACGAAATATAGTTTTAAATGAATACATACACATCAAAAAACTTTATAACATTCATCATATGTTTTTATTTACAGAAAACTAAATAGATATGAAAAAAATCACCAAAGTTTATTATGTAAATTGTTTTTTTTTCATGTGTTTTTATTCAATTTAACCGGTTCAACCGGTTTATTTTGACCGGTTCAACCGGTTTTTTCTAAAAACCGGCCGGTTCAGAAATCAATGTAAAACCGGTGATAGTTGAACCGCTCCCTCCTCTGGTTCCCGGTTCAACCGGTTCGACCGGCCAATTCAAACCGATTTTTAAAACATTGGTTTACACTTTAATATTTTATTTTTTTAATCAACCAGTGTAATACACGAGTTTTACACCTAATATGCAATATAGGCTCTACATCATTGTTATCACACCCGACACCTTCCATCCTAAGAAAGTTAAGGTACTATATTTTTTTAATTTAATGAACTTAATACATAATGATTGAATATATAGTTTGTTATATATTATATATAGTTAGTTTTTTATCTAATGCTAACAAAATATATTACTAAATTAAGTTAGGAAATATATCTCATTAACATTGAGCCGTTATTTTATATTATGAGAAAGGAAACATATTTTTATGTTTTATATATCGAGTTACTCACTATTAAATATATAATTATTATAAAAATTTTAGGTGTTTTTTATTTTTGTTTTTCTATTATATATATAAATATAAAATTTAAAGTTTTATTTTATTATCTGAACTTATATTAAAATTATGATGAATTTAAGTTGCAATCCATGTTATTTTTTGAATTTTTAAAATTTTTAACGTGAATATATTTAATTTTAAATTTATAATAGTTATTTAATAAATAACCATTTTATTATTTGTCAAATTTAAACGTAAAGGTAAAATAATAATTTATTTTGGATTCACACAGCGCATTAGATAAACAAAAAACAATATGTATATCAATAAGAATATATCTATGTAGATATGATTATCCATTCGTTCTCATTTATCAATTAAAAAAACGCATGTTCTTGTTAAAATATGTAATGAAATGATTTCTTTCTTTTAATGATAAAGTTATGTTTTTATTTGTTATTGGAAATTTACCAATTTATATATATACATATAAGTTGATAAGGCTACAAGTACATATAATTGTTGTGTGCAGTTTGCTCAGTCGGACGAAACTGCACCCAAGAACACCACACATTGAGTGCGGTTTGGGTGAGGGGTTTTCCCGCACAGGGTAGCCTCCCCACACTCGCTCTTTTTCTCTAATTGGTCAATGCTAGAAAATATATTTTTTTTCTAGTTTTTTCATCAACATATCTTCTCCATTTTTTCTTACATCAGTTGATTGCCATTTGGAAAATTCATGGAAGAAAACCTTCTATAAGATGGAAAGAATAGTCGTTGGCAGAATGAGACGATGAACGCACTTTTCGTGAAAAATAAAAGGGTTTTGTCGTTGGTTCCATTTCTATACCAGTAGATAGTTCTAAAGATTACATGAAATGGAGGTGTTGCAATGTAATGGTGATGGGATGGCTAATAAGTGTAATGAAAAAAGAGACCAAGGGCAACATAAAGTATGTTGTAACAGCTAGGGATCTTTGGGTGGATCTTGAAGAAATATTTAGCAAAAAAAACACTTATCGAGTGTATGAGTTAAGCGTTGAAGATTATTAGCATCAAGTACACAACTCATAGGTAACAAAAAAAAATCAAAACTTGATATACCTAAGTGCACATGCAACCCAAAATCTATGTTTTACTATTATAACAGCATACTTTGAAAAAACATCATCGAAAAGATTACTAACCTTAGATTCTCTTGTTTGTGATCTTGTGACTGCCACTTTGTTATAAGAGGAAGGATCCAAATATGAACCCCTCTAATGGCATCAAACCCACACACCAAATAGAAAAAGAAAGAACCCACAAATTCGGGTTTATTCAAAAATCACCAACCTGGTTTTCAGATTTGGAGAGTAAGAGAGACAGAGTATGGACGATTTTGAGGAAGAGAATAGTTGGCTCTAGGGTTTACCCTAGCAATCTATTTATAGGTAGTAGTTAGAATCTCAGATGGATACAAACTCTAGAGTTTATCCTTATCTGATTCAAATCAACTCTATCCCTACCCTAGGATCAAGATATCGTCTACTAAGGGCCTTCAAGAGGTTCTAGGATATTCCAATTAATCCTTATTAATAATAACGAATTTAAAAATAATACACTTATTTATATTTTTAATAATAATAATAATAATAATAATAATAATAAGATTTTTTGCAGAAAAGTTATAATATTTTTGTTTACAGAAAAGTTCCAATATTTTGCGTCAGTTTATGAAATAGTCCCAAATTAATTTGTTATCAGTTCCAACCGGTCAAAAATGGTTAACATGTAAACTTTTGCCGTTTTTTAGGATTTTTTTCGTTAACAAAAATTAATTTAAAACTAAAATGTAAACTGACCAAAATTTTGAAACTTTATCGGAGATTTGTCTATTAAGTTTTCTTAAATTTGTATAATTAAGGATTCTTTAGAGATTTGAAAATTTTAATCACCTAGCAAATTTATTATTATATTACGTATCAATCCAACTTAGTGTATTCTAGATGGTGAAAACAGATTACTAAATATAGAAACACATGATGCTTTTGATGATAGACTCCATATTTAGAATAGAAGTTACAAATTATTTATTATAAAAATCGTGTCAGATATATCTACCTTTATTTTTAACTAGGAATGTATCGCTTTGCAGGTGATTTTTGGAATCTTGAAATATAAATTAAAGGGTAAATTGTACGATGGTACATGTGGTTTAGGTAATCTGTGTGTTTAGTCTTTAACAACTTTTTTTAATTCGGACAATCCCTATCAATTAATTTTGTTGTGTCGTTGGTCCCTGATCAACTTAAAATGACCAATATACTCTTATCTATTATTTTAATTATTTTGTTTATTATTAACTAATTAAAAAAATTGTAAAAGAAAATGTTTAATAGTTGTGGTCCCACCCACCCTTTATCTCTCTCATGGCATCGACATCCATTGGCCTCTTCAGTGTAACGACCCAATTTTCAAAAGAAAATTTTCATTTTTAATTAACCAAAACACTTTCTATAAACCATGAAATTTCAAATACAATTGTTTTCAAATTCGTAACAATAACAATTTTATTTCAAGTCATCAGAGTGTCTCATAAAAACGTCTGAGAGAGAGTGCACGCCGCAGCATCAAACATTGCCCTTGCCCTTAGGGTTAGATGTACCAACAACAAATCCACAAACTGTAAGTTAATGCTTAGTGAGTTCTACAGAGCATACCCCACACACAAGCTACATAACACATATCATATTAGCTATAAAAGCTACATAAGTCACATAAGTCATGCATACAAACACATAAGGATGTCGTGGGCTCCTCTCAATGTCTTACTCCAGGATGCCATGGGCTCCCCCACATAGTCTTACACCTAAGTGCCATGGGCTCCCCCTATGGTCTTTAACTGGAAAGCCATTAGCTCCCCCCACATGGTCTTACATCCAAGTATCATGGGCTCCTCCCATGGTCTTTACTTGAAAAGCCATGGGCTCCCCCACATGGTCTTACATCCATGTGCCATGGGCTCCCTCATGATCTTCCCTGCAAGTATCATATATATAGCTAGCATAACACCAAGCATAACTAACTATCAGACCACATATCTCTACAACAACAAGTATACCACATATCATAAAATGGGCCGGCCTTGGTGCCTTAGACCCATTGGTATGGTGAGAAGACTCACCTGTCAAATGCTAAACTGACAAGCTAAGATCAGATATATCCCACGCACTGCTCCAACTCAACTGCATATAATCATCATGTGATTAACTTGTCACAATCCCGAAATACCATAATTATCCTCAAGGTCAACCCTGGTCAAAGTCAAGGTTAACAGTCCATGTTAACCTCAACTCGTCAAGTGCATCCAACAACTCGTCGAGTTAACTGAATAACTCGTAAACTCGCCGAGTTACCTATGTAACTCATAGAGTTCCTTCTGAGTCCATTCCACTGAATCCTGGGTCAACTCGCCGAGTCACCTAAGGGACTCGTCGAGTTCATCAAATGTCCAGAAGACCAAAAGTTCGTGCAGGCCAAAACTCTAATCCTTCACTGTACTCATTCAAAATCTCGAAAATGGGTAAACCATACCCGACTCGTCGAGTTGACTAAGGGACTCGGCGATTTCCTTCAATCCTTTTTGTGTTCGAACCTTTTTAAGCTACCCCGAAGCTCCAGATTGCAGATCTAACCTCCTAAGGCATGGTTTCCACGTAAAGTTGCAAACTTTACGTGCATGCATGCTCTTAAGTGCCAAACCAAGCTAAGGGAGGGGTTTTAGCCAAAGAGAAGGGAAAATGCTTGATAAATTCAGTGACTATATAACTCTAAGGACTTAGAGGAGTCCAGATCTGAAGTTGCAACTCCAGATCTTACCCAACACCCTAAATGCTTCCCAAATATACTAAAAATGGCCTAAAACCCAAGGAAAAGAGGTTCTAATGCTAAAATGATCAAGGTAACAGCTTGTTACCTTCAAATGAGTGCCCAAACGTTGTAGATGTTGGATCTACAATCTCGTTCCCATCCCAAGCTTCTCAACCTTCAAACTTCTTCAACAAAAATGCACCAAAAACCCTCTCTTAGCCTCTCAAGCACAAGGGACATCAAAGAACGGCTTATGATCTCTTCTCTGGGTGGTAAAGTGGTAAGGGAGGCCACAAGGGGCGGATTAAGTCCTTTATATAGGGTGCAAACCCTAATAATTAGGGTTTTCTTTTACAGCGCCTACTCGTCGAGTCAAGGCCTTCCGACTCGTCGAGTAGGATCTAAATCCAGCGTCCACATAATGTCTCTACTCGACGATTTGGAGTTCCCCAACTCGTCGAGTCCGGGCCTAAAACCCTAAATTTGAAAAAAATTAAATAATACCTGGAACAGCTGTTACAAATCTCCCCCACTTGAACTAGACTTCGTCCTTGAACTCTGCTGACGCGAATATGTCCGGATAGTGATCTCGCATCTCATCCTCTGGCTTCCATGTCCATCCGGAGCCCCTTCGGTGCTGCCATTGCACCTTTACAAGCTTCACTTCCTTGTCCCGAAGAACCTTGGTCTTCCTATCTAGAATCGCAACATGCCTCTCAATGTAGTTCAGGCTCTCGTCCACCTGAATGTCGTCCAGAGAAACGATCGCAGCCTCATTGGTGAGACACTTCCGAAGTTGAGACACATGGAAGGTGTTATGAATCTGGCTAAGCTCATCCGGCAGATCCAAGCGATAGGCCACCTTGCCCACCCGGGCCGTAATCCTGAATGGTCGAATATATCGGGGCCCCAACTTTCCCCTCTTCTGAAACCCGATGACTCCCTTCCATGGCGACACTTTTAGTAACACACAGTCCCCCACCTGGAACTCAAGATCCGATCGCCGCTGGTCAGCATAGCTTTTCTGACGGCTCTGTGCGACTCGCAGCCAGTCGCACACCTGCTGAATCAGCCCAGTATTCTTGAGCACTACTTCAGTGATCCCCATGACCCGGTGTCCTACCTCACCCCAATAAATCGGGGTCCTACATCTCCTGCCATACAACATCTCAAACGGTGGTCGATCGATACTGGCATGGTAACTGTTGTTGTATGAAAACTCTGCTAATGGGAGGTATGTATCCCAACTCCCTCCAAAATCCAACACACATGCCCGAAGCATATCCTCAAGTGTCTGAATTGTCCTCTCACTCTGGCCATCTATCTGGGGGTGATACGACGTGCTAAAATGCAACTGAGTGCCCAGTTCCTCGTGGAACTTCTTCCAGAATCTAGATGTAAATCGAACATCTCTGTCAGATACTACCGACACTGGCACCCTGTGTCTAGCCACCACCTCTCGCACATAAATATCTGCCAATTTCTCAGCGGATATACTCTCAGAGATTGGAATAAAGTGGGAACTCTTCGTCAACCTGTCTACAACCACCCATATGGAATCCACACCCCTCGCTGTCCTTGGTAACTTCGTGATGAAGTCCATAGTGATATTTTCCCACTTCCACATGGGAATGGGTAGCAGCTAAACCTTGTCATGTGGCCGCTGATGCTCAGCCTTGACCTTCCTGCAGGTCAAGCACCGCTCCACGAACCAAGCGATCTCCCGCTTCATGCAGGGCCACCAATAGCTTAGTCTCAGATCTCTATACATTTTCGTAGCCCCCGGATGTATAGAGAACTTGGACTTGTGTGCCTCCTCCAATATCTTCTGTCTCACCCCTCCAGTCACTGGTACCCACACCCGACCACACTGTGTCAGAAGACCTCGGCTATCCCGAACAAACAAGGGATATTGTCCCCGAATCCGCTCTATCTTCCAATTCTCTTTCTTTACACCCTCGACCTGAGCCTCCTTGATCATATCCAACAATGGAAAGATCACCGTTACCCTCAAAAACACGTTCTCAATCGAGGAACCCGTCACCTTGTGGCTCAAAGCATCAGCCACCACGTTGGCCTTACCTGGGTGGTATAAGATCTCACAGTCATAATCTTTCAGCACATCTAACCACCTCCTTTGTCGCATGTTGAGGTTCTACTAATCCATCAAATACTTCAAACTCTTATGATCAGTATAAATAATGCACCATACTCCATACAAGTAGTGCCTCCAAATCTTGACGGAAAACACTACTGCCCCCAATTCCAGGTCGTGGGTGGGGTAATTCGCCTCGTGAGGCTTCAACTGCCTCGAGGCGTAAGCAATCACATGCCCCTTCTGCATTAGTACCGCGCCTAACCCTGAAATCGATGCATCACAGTACACTACCAAGTCATCCAACCCCTCTGGTAGTACTAGAATCGAAGCCTCACATAACCTCTGTCTCAGAGTCTCAAAAGCCAACTGCTCATCCGCGCCCCATCGAAATGTCACATTCTTCTTGGTCAGGCGGGTCAAAGGCACATCAATCTTGGAGAAATCCTGGATGAATCTCCGATAATAGCCCGCTAAACCCAAGAAACTACGGATCTTGGATGCGTTCATTGATGAATCAAAGAATCAAGTATAAAACGAATCAGAGTATGAAATCAATTAAGAATGCAAGATTGAACACCAGATGTAAATATGATCTTGTTTCAGTTCTATTACGCTTTTGAATCTTTACAGAGTACAAAGACATGTCTGTAAAAAAACTCTTATCTAACTCTAGTAAATATCCCTATTTATAGGGAACAGAAAGCGTACAAAAAATATACTAAGGCATAGACACTTAGGCTTCGAATAAAAGCGCCTCAGTAAAATAGATTACAAAACATTCGAAGAGTTCAAAATACATTTCGACTAATTACAACAATTCGACCCTTACAATCTCCCCCTTTGTAATCATAGTTGAAATTCTTAATTTGTAAGAAGCGTGATGGAATACAGCAACACTCTTCGAATCTCCGTGTACCAGGAGATTATCTTCTTCAGCTCTTTCTTATCTCCTTCATTATTCTTTCTACAATGATTCATACGAACAATTAAGTTCGTAGATTGAGACATTGACTACCTCTCCACTTCGCATGCTTGAAATAAGAATCGTTTAGCTTTTCCAGCTTTGTCTTTTCCTGCGAAGACCATTCCAAAAGGCTTCAAACAGATTTCACCATCATCATACTTTTTCAAATCTGCTTGAGTCTTCGTAGGAGCCATTGGTACTTTTATTTCCATTCCTTTAGTTGTAGCTAACTCCACATATGTTAGTGTCAAGCACTCATAATAATTTTCGATGAAAATCTTGATGTGAGCAACCCCAAGCTTGAATTCATCCGGTTCAGTGTTTTGAAGATACGAAAATGATTTATCTTTCAAAATCAATGCAACTTGTATTAGATCATACAAGTTCATTAATGGAAAATCTGCAATTGTAAATTCGCAAATATTTCCATTTGCCCTGGCAACCACATATTTGATGTTTTGGACTGTGTTTTCGAACACCACATCCTTTTTCACACTTATAACTTTCTTGATCTTTATCAAAGACCAAACTTCCTCAGGGGCTTTTGCAAGAACAACATGAAATCGAATTTTCATGTGTGTACCTTCATCCTTTTCTTTAAAATTTCCTTCTGCTTTGAACTGAGGCATGATGAACATCATCTCGTTTATTGGAAAATCCAGCTGGCTTGCATCAGTATTCGTGACCAAATAACTTTGTTTTGGTTTCTTCTCAAACGAATACTTGTGATTATACACTACCTTGGCCTCAATTGTTTCATAATTGTAGTGTTTTGATGGATCACCTTTGTCCATTCCCTTCGGATCACTAGCACGCTGAGTCATAATGCTTTGAATCAACCTCAGTTTTTCGATTTCAGCTTCTGCTTCAGCCTTCTTTTCTTCTTTCGACTTTTCCACAATAATCGATTTCCCTTTATCTTTCAAGGCTGAATTATCAATTACCTCTTTTGGTTTCGAACCACTCTCACCAGTCTCCATAGATTTACCAATCACAATTCCTTTCGAAATAGGTCTTGTAATAGGCATTGTTGTAATGACTGTTGAAGTAACCAGCCTAGCAGAAACTATAACTGGCTTTGTTGTTGGGATCTTTGAAGAAAATACTGTTCCTACAACTTTCACATTGTCACACCCCCAAACCAAGGATGGCGGAAACGTCCGGGGGTGGAGGACTTCATGTATAGTATCATAACAGCAATTGTAATAGTAATTCAAGCAAACACAACCAACATATATATAATTGAAAAAAATTACATCATTGTATGAATTACATGTTTACGAATCAATTACAATATGTTGATAAAATATGAAATAGTAGACGCCTTAGCGTCCCATCCTCAAAAGCACTTGATTACCTGTTTAATGATTTCCTGAGAATACAAGTTGTTTGAAAAAGTGTCAACACAAAGGTTGGTGAGTTCATAAGCTTTTGTTTGGTATTATTAAAAGCCTTTCGTTTGTAAAAGTAGTATTTGTGTTAGAAAAATCCAATATTTTCCTTAATGTGTAAATGTAGTCTTAAAACCCAAAGACCGAAATGTACAAGTAATTTGTCATATTTATAGTAAAACAATGCAAGTTTAAATCGACATAAACTCGTTAAATTTTAATGAAGTTCCCGTAAATTCCAATGTTTGTTAATACTTTATGTGAGTTTATTATAACCATACTATGACCAAGGTTGCCTAAAACGACGTTCTTCAGGCGTCGGAAATGTTATGACATTTGTCACCCCAGACCTATCGGTCTAACTGTTGCATGCAGTTTAGGTGTGGGTTTGTCAAACCCAATATAGATCTATACACAAGTATCACGCTCTCCCTCAAGGAGACTCTGGTTACAATACAGGACTTAATGGTAATTTGAAGTAAATGTCTCACAAAGTCATTAACGGAATTACGTGTTATGAAAATTTGGTACCGTATGGCCGTACCTTGCTTAATGAAAATATCCTTTGTATAAATGTACCCTTTTTAAATGTATGTGTTATGTAATGTATCATAAACTATACCTATTATAGTTTATCAACCAAGGGTAGTACGTGGTAATGTATGCAAACTATATTCAAAATAGTTTATTTAATGTTTGAATGTATCGATTGTACTTTGATTATAATCACTTGTTATTCTTTATATTTTATATGACCAAATCCATTTGTAAACTGATGTGTGTCTAAATATTAAGATAAAATGTCATATATTGCAGTAACATATAATCACATAAAGATATACACCTTGCTCAACATGTTACAAGGTGATATGAAATTAACAGCAACTTTTCGTTAAAAACAGTTTCTGTTACCGTTCTTAGAAAATTTATAGAAAAATCATCAAAGCTCTAAATCCAAATCCGCAAATTTTGAGAGTTTGGAATATGAGTCTAGTTTGTTCGTAAATTTTATCATGATTTTTAGTGATCTCTAACAGAGGTGAAAATGTTCATAATCACAGACTGGTCCGGGTTTGCCTCTGAAATGACAGGCAGTTTTGTAAAAATCACCATGAATTGTAGAAAAATCATATGGAGATGTGCAAGTAGCCATTTTAAAGCTAAGAGTTTGAACTACTTGCACCTGAAACAGTTTTGAAAACTAAATTATTTAAGTTGACCAAAACAGTCCGTGATTAACGTCCATCTTTTCTGATGTAATCTGTTAGAAAAAGTTTAATTGTGTTCTTGATGATTTTACTTGTATTCCCCCCTTAAAACTTAAGAAAAACATGTAAATGTATGGGTATGAACTCACCTTATGTGGTTTCAGTAGATGAAAGTGAGAGAGAGGAAGTGTTCAACTCAAGAACACTAAGAAGATGTCTTGATGATTCGAGAATCTAACACCGAATAAGATGGAACTTGTGTAAGATATCAATGATTTGAGTAGAATGGAGTTTAATAATTATGTGAATGATGAAGATACTTACTAATTGAAGAAAGAAATCCCTGGAGAAAGCCTTGAAGTTCTTGAAGTTAAGAGAAAAGATGAGAGAATTTTGGAGAGTGTTCTTGGTTGCTAAGTGTAGAATGAAAGAGTTTTATGGAGAATGAGGAGAGAGGATCAATCCTCCAGCTCTTAGAACGTGGGAAGAGCTGGAGATTGGCTGTAAAGGTCCACTAAGGAGACAAGGGGTAGTGGGAAAGAGTGGGTAATCATAGAGTGAGGTGGTAGTGGTTTGCTTTTGCCATAAATTAAGGAAAAGCAAATATTCCCTCAATAATTAGTTCAATCACCAATTCTTTTAATATATTTTATAAAAACCCTGGAGATTTATATATTTTGGGGCCTTAGTCTATAAAATAAAGTTTTGGGTGAAAATCCCACGTTAAAATAATGAAAAACGAAGTTAAAACGAAGTCGTAGTCGAAAAACCGGTAAAAAGGAGCTGTCTGCGAGACTTCGGACCTTCGGACCTTCGGACCAAGTCATGCGAGGCTTCGGACCTTCGGATGCGAGGCTTCAGATCAGAGGCCTCGGATGCGAGGCTTCGGATGCGAGGCTTCGGATGCGAGGCTTCGGTCCAGAAGCTTCGGTTTCGGATCCTTAAAGCTATTTTACTCGTTTTTACCCCGTTTCAAGCGATTTTTGACCCGGTTAAGGGTCGAGATGACCCAAATGATTACAAAAAGTTAAAGTAACTTTTGAGAGAGATTTGGGAGAGATTTCAAAATAGAAAGAGATAGAGTGAAAACGATTTAGAGAGGTTTCGTTTGTGATTAATTTGAGTGTCCGGCTTCACAACGCAAGGTTCGTAAACCCCATTAAACCGTGTTTTAGTGTCGTACACAACCCCGATGATTGTGCAATAGTGTTTTATCGCTTTGGTTCGTTGTTTAGCACTTGTTAAGGCTAAGGAAAATCAAACACATGAACTTTCCAAATGATGATTTCTCATTAAAATAGCGAATTGTATAGTGATTACATAACGTAAACCCTAGCATACAAGGGTTATTGGAGTTGACCGGTTTGACTTGTTGACTTTGAATTGACCGAAATTTGACGGTTGTCACATCATCCCCCCGTTAGAAGGAATTTCGTCCCGAAATTTTCATTTTGACTGGGATTTCAAGAGTTTGGGAAGAGATGTGGATACTTTTGTTTCATCTGATCCTCGCGTTCCCAGGTGAATTCGGGTCCTCGTTTAGCGTTCCAACGTACCTTCACGATGAGAATACGACTTTGTTTCGTTCGTTTGATTTCCCGATCCATGATTTCGACTGGTTCCTCCACGAAGTGGAGATTTTCGTTAACTTTGATTTCGTCGAGTGGTATTACGAGTGTCTCATCAGACAAACACTTCTTTAGGTTTGACACGTGAAATGTGGGATGTACTTTGTCGAGTTCCTGAGGTAATCGAAGTTTGTATGCTACTGGCCCAATCCTAGCAAGGATTTCGAATGGCCCGATGTACCTTGGATTTAGTTTCCCGCGTTTGCCGAATCGTATCATTCCTTTCCAAGGGGAAACTTTTAGTAGTACTCTATCACCCACCTGGAATTCCAAGGGTTTGCGTCGTTTGTCTGCGTAACTCTTTTGCCGATCGCGAGACGCTTTCAGTCTCTCTCGAATTTGAACGATCTTTTCTGTGGTTTCCCTTATGATTTCAGGGCCAGTGAGGGTGCTATTAGAGACTTGCCCTCTAGCTAGCTGTGTATCCCCCACCTCAGCCCAACACAGGGGTGATCTGCATTTGCGACCGTAAAGAGCTTCGAATGGAGCGACTTTGATGCTAGTATGATAACTGTTATTGTAGGAGAATTCGATAAGCGGTAGATGGGTATCCCATGCTTTACCGAAGTCTATCACACAAGCTCTTAACATGTCTTCCAACGTTTGAATGGTTCGCTCGCTCTGTCCGTCGGTTTGTGGGTGGTAGGCCGTACTCATGTCAAGCCTAGTTCCCAATGATTTTTGTAGAGACTGCCAAAACTGTGAGGTAAATCTACTATCTCTATCGGAGATAATGGATATCGGCACACCATGGAGTCGTACAATCTCTCTGATGTACGTTCTAGTCAGCTTCTCCATCTTGTCGGTTTCTTTCATTGGTAGGAAGTGTGCTGATTTGGTCAATCTGTCTACAATTACCCATATTGTGTCTAGCCCGCCCGATGTCTTAGGCAGCTTGGTTATGAAGTCCATGGTTATTCGTTCCCACTTCCACTCAGGTATATCCGGCTGTTGTAATAGCCCGGATGGTTTCTGGTATTCGGTTTTGACCTTAGCGCAAGTCAGGCACTTGCTCACATAGGTAGCAATCTCAGCTTTCATGTTCGGCCACCAGTATAATTTCTTGAGGTCCAGATACATCTTATCCGACCCGGGATGGATGGAGTATCGAGTCTTGTGTGCTTCATTCATGACGACATCTCGGAGTCCACCGAACTTCGGTGTCCAAATCCGGTTCATGATATAACGTGCTCCATCATCCTTGACTTCTAAGTTTTTATCCATTCCCCTTAATGTCTCTCCTGCCACCTTTTCTGGTTTCAAAGCTTCCAGTTGAGCTTCCTTGATTTGTATGGTCAGGTGGGAATGGATTGTCATTGTTAAGGATTTTACTCGGCGGCCCGAGTACTCCTTCCTGCTTAGAGCATCAGCCACTACATTGGCCTTGCCCGGATGATAACGAATTTCGCACTCGTAGTCATTCAGCAACTCCACCCATCTCCTCTGTCGCATGTTGAGCTCTTTCTGATTGAGGATATGCTGAAGACTTTTGTGATCAGTGAAGATAGTGCATTTCGTGCCGTAGAGGTAGTGTCTCCAGATCTTCAAAGCGAATACCACTGCTCCTAATTCCAGGTCGTGTGTAGTATAATTAACCTCGTGCGTCTTAAGCTGTCTTGATGCATACGCGATAACCTTCCCTCTCTGCATGAGCACACATCCGAGGCCTTGATTCGAAGCATCACAGTACACTACGAAGTCCTCGGTTCCCTCTGGGAGAGACAAGATCGGTGCGCTGCATAGGGCTTGTTTTAACGTTTGGAAAGCAGTTTCTTGTTTATTTTCCCACTTGAATATCACACCTTTCTGCGTCAAGGTGGTGAGTGGTTTCACAATCTTGGAGAAGTTTTGTATAAATCTTCGGTAGTAGCCAGCAAGCCCAAGGAACTGTCTAATTTCGGTTGGCGTCTTGGGTGCTGACCAATTCTCGATTGCCTTGATCTTGGAGGGATCCACATGTATGCCTTTCTCACTTACCACATGTCCAAGGAAATCCACTTCTCTAATCCAGAATTCACACTTAGAGAACTTAGCATAAAGCTTCTCCGCTCTTAGTGTCTCTAGCACTTGGCGTAGATGTAGGCGATGCTCTTCTTCGCTTCGCGAGTAGATCAAGATATCGTCGATGAATACGATTACAAACTTGTCTAGGTAGGGTCGACACACTCTATTCATTAGGTCCATGAATACCGCAGGTGCGTTTGTTAAACCGAAGGACATCACCACAAACTCGTAGTGCCCATAGCGAGTTCTGAATGCAGTTTTGGGAATATCTTCTTCTTGAACTCGTAGCTGATGGTAGCCTGACCTTAGGTCGATCTTTGAGAAGAAATTTGCTCCTTGGAGTTGGTCGAAAAGGTCATCGATTCGGGGTAGAGGATATCGGTTCTTGATGGTGAGCTTGTTTAGTTCCCGATAGTCGATGCACATGCGAAAGGATCCGTCCTTCTTCTTTACAAAAAGGACTGGTGCTCCCCAAGGTGAGAAGCTTGGTCTAATGAACCCTTTGCTCAAAAGCTCGTTCAACTGACTGGACAACTCTTGCATTTCTGATGGTGCGAGGCGGTATGGAGCTCTGGCTACGGGGGTAGCTCCGGGTATTAAGTCAATTCTGAAATCGACTTGTCGTGCGAGTGGTACACCAGGAAGATCTTCTGGGAACACATCCGGGAAGTTACACACTTCGGGGATGTCTTTGATGTCTTTCACGTCTTGTTTCTTGTCTACTACATGGGCTAAGAAGGCGTGGTACTCCTTCCGGAGATACTTTTGGGCTTTGATGCATGAGATGATTTGTAAATTCGCACTAGGTTTGTCACCATAGATGAGAAGGGTTTCCTCATTTGGTAGATTGAGGCGAACGGCCCTTTCGTAACATAGAATGTCGGCACGGTGAGGAACTAACCAATCCATCCCGATGATTACGTCGAAGCTTTTTATGGTGACTGGCATCAGGTCAATTTTAAATGTATGGTTGTCTAGAGTGAGAGTACATTCTGAGTATATATCGCTAGTGCGTTCTACTTTCCCATTTGCCATTTCTACTACATAAGTATCCTTTAGTGATTGGGGATTTTGTTCAAGTAAATGTTTATATTGGTGGCTCACGAAACTCCTCTCCGCTCCACTATCGAATAGTACGCATGCATAAGAGTTATTGAGGAGAAACGTACCGGTAACCACCGTGGGATCCTCGACTGCTTCCCCATGTCCTATTGCCAGGACTCTTCCTACTCCACCAGCATTAGGGGCTTGTGCTTTGGGGCAGTCTCTTTTGAAGTGACCTGCGTCTCCACAGTTGTAGCAGGTCCGGGTTGCCCCCGTACTGGCGACTTGGTTGATTGGTTGAGCCGGCGCTTTACAGAAACGAGCAGTGTGCCCCTTCCTGTCGCAGTTGTTACAGTGCATCTCCCTACAAGCACCATTGTGGTGAAAGTTGCACTTGTTGCACTTAGGTAGTTTTCCCGCATATGGCTTCAGTGGTGCTGGAGTGGTAGCAGTAGTGGCAGCATGGACAGCAATAATTTGTTGCTTCTTAGCGGGGTCCTGTGCTGGTTGGCTCTTCTTTTCGTTCCAGAACTTCCTTTTGTTGTTTCCTCCTTTTGACTTATCAGTGGTGGTGGTTGTAGTATTATGACCGGCTCGGTGGTCAACAAGTTGTTGTGCCAGCTCCCTGGCACTGTCAAAAGTAGTTGGCCTTGAAGCCAGGACACTACTTTGCACGTGGAGAGACAGTCCCCAAAGGTATCGCTCCACCTTTTTCTCCTCCGGAGTAACCATTGTTGGGCAGAGGAGGGCCAATTCATTGAATCGGGTGGTGTAGGTTTCAAGGTCAGAGCCCGTCATCCTGAGGTTCCAAAGTTCTTGTTCCAGCTTTTGAATTTCACCTCTCGGGCAGTACTCCTTTATCATCAATGTTTTTAGTTCTGCCCAGGTTATGGAGCTAGCCACTTCGAGAGTAAGTGACTTAATCCGACAGTTCCACCAAGTAAGGGCCCGGCCGGTGAAGGTGAAGGCTGCGAACTTAACTTTGCTCGCTTCGGGGCAAGAGCACACCTGAAAGACTACTTCGGTCTTTTCAAACCATTGCATCAAAGCGATGACTCCCCCGCTTCCATTGAAGTTGTCGGGTTTGCCATTTGTGAAGTCTTTGTATGAACACTCTTTTGCACGCCACGTACTGTCTCCGTGGTTAGAGTGTGTAGCTCCCGATCCCGACCCACCAGCTCCGTTGGTCCCTATCTGTGACATTGCAGCCGCTACGGCTGCTGTTACTGCAGCCTGGAACATCGCGGGATCAAACTGTGGAGGCGGCGGCGGAGGAGGTGTTGCTGTGTTGCTGGAAGGTCTTGGTCTTCTCCTTGGCGGCATGGTTCTGTCATAAGTCGTAAACCAATGTACTTTTAGTAAAAGTGTATTTATAGGGAGAGAAATCTTTTATACATAAAGTATATTATTACGTTGTTTTCCTGTATGTTTACGATACATACGATTTTATACTTTTTATTGACCCAATACATTGGGTTATGAGGTAAAATGAAAGTATAAAATATTTTTATTATAGTAACACAAAATACTCCTATAGTATTTGTAAATGTTTAGTTTTGAGTTCTTAAAGTATCCTTTGTAGTCTGTTATTAGGTTTGTTAGATTCGTTGTCCATCCTGACCATCCCCCGGTATATGCAAGTCAATTCCCGGACAGATATAGTTGATCAGGCTATATCCTTCCCAGACTTGATTTACATATACCAAGGCATACCCATAATGTACAACTCCTCTTCTTTTATTTTATGTTCTTCTGGTTATGACACTATATGAGCATGTATGCATGTATTTATACTTTTAATAAAAAAAAATCATTTATTTTCTAAAAGTATATTTATTTGAAAAATGCACAAATCAGAGACTATTAGTCCCAATTGTGTTTATAGTTTGTATATCTTATGTGGTTTGATATACTTAATTCACTATAAACTGCGCTCTGATACCAATCTGTCACACCCCCAAACCAAGGATGGCGGAAACGTCCGGGGGTGGAGGACTTCATGTATAGTATCATAACAGCAATTGTAATAGTAATTCAAGCAAACACAACCAACATATATATAATTGAAAAAAATTACATCATTGTATGAATTACATGTTTACGAATCAATTACAATATGTTGATAAAATATGAAATAGTAGACGCCTTAGCGTCCCATCCTCAAAAGCACTTGATTACCTGTTTAATGATTTCCTGAGAATACAAGTTGTTTGAAAAAGTGTCAACACAAAGGTTGGTGAGTTCATAAGCTTTTGTTTGGTATTATTAAAAGCCTTTCGTTTGTAAAAGTAGTATTTGTGTTAGAAAAATCCAATATTTTCCTTAATGTGTAAATGTAGTCTTAAAACCCAAAGACCGAAATGTACAAGTAATTTGTCATATTTATAGTAAAACAATGCAAGTTTAAATCGACATAAACTCGTTAAATTTTAATGAAGTTCCCGTAAATTCCAATGTTTGTTAATACTTTATGTGAGTTTATTATAACCATACTATGACCAAGGTTGCCTAAAACGACGTTCTTCAGGCGTCGGAAATGTTATGACATTTGTCACCCCAGACCTATCGGTCTAACTGTTGCATGCAGTTTAGGTGTGGGTTTGTCAAACCCAATATAGATCTATACACAAGTATCACGCTCTCCCTCAAGGAGACTCTGGTTACAATACAGGACTTAATGGTAATTTGAAGTAAATGTCTCACAAAGTCATTAACGGAATTACGTGTTATGAAAATTTGGTACCGTATGGCCGTACCTTGCTTAATGAAAATATCCTTTGTATAAATGTACCCTTTTTAAATGTATGTGTTATGTAATGTATCATAAACTATACCTATTATAGTTTATCAACCAAGGGTAGTACGTGGTAATGTATGCAAACTATATTCAAAATAGTTTATTTAATGTTTGAATGTATCGATTGTACTTTGATTATAATCACTTGTTATTCTTTATATTTTATATGACCAAATCCATTTGTAAACTGATGTGTGTCTAAATATTAAGATAAAATGTCATATATTGCAGTAACATATAATCACATAAAGATATACACCTTGCTCAACATGTTACAAGGTGATATGAAATTAACAGCAACTTTTCGTTAAAAACAGTTTCTGTTACCGTTCTTAGAAAATTTATAGAAAAATCATCAAAGCTCTAAATCCAAATCCGCAAATTTTGAGAGTTTGGAATATGAGTCTAGTTTGTTCGTAAATTTTATCATGATTTTTAGTGATCTCTAACAGAGGTGAAAATGTTCATAATCACAGACTGGTCCGGGTTTGCCTCTGAAATGACAGGCAGTTTTGTAAAAATCACCATGAATTGTAGAAAAATCATATGGAGATGTGCAAGTAGCCATTTTAAAGCTAAGAGTTTGAACTACTTGCACCTGAAACAGTTTTGAAAACTAAATTATTTAAGTTGACCAAAACAGTCCGTGATTAACGTCCATCTTTTCTGATGTAATCTGTTAGAAAAAGTTTAATTGTGTTCTTGATGATTTTACTTGTATTCCCCCCTTAAAACTTAAGAAAAACATGTAAATGTATGGGTATGAACTCACCTTATGTGGTTTCAGTAGATGAAAGTGAGAGAGAGGAAGTGTTCAACTCAAGAACACTAAGAAGATGTCTTGATGATTCGAGAATCTAACACCGAATAAGATGGAACTTGTGTAAGATATCAATGATTTGAGTAGAATGGAGTTTAATAATTATGTGAATGATGAAGATACTTACTAATTGAAGAAAGAAATCTCTGGAGAAAGCCTTGAAGTTCTTGAAGTTAAGAGAAAAGATGAGAGAATTTTGGAGAGTGTTCTTGGTTGCTAAGTGTAGAATGAAAGAGTTTTATGGAGAATGAGGAGAGATGATCAATCCTCCAGCTCTTAGAACGTGGGAAGAACTGGAGATTGGCTATAAAGGTCCACTAAGGAGACAAGGGGTAGTGGGAAAGAGTGGCTAATCATAGAGTGAGGTGGTAGTGGTTTGCTTTTGCCATAAATTAAGGAAAAGCAAATATTCCCTCAATAATTAGTTCAATCACCAATTCTTTTAATATATTTTATAAAAACCCTGGAGATTTATATATTTTGGGGCCTTAGTTTATAAAATAAAGTTTTGGGTGAAATCCCACGTTAAAATAATGAAAAACGGAGTTAAAACGAAGTCGTAGTCGAAAAACCGGTAAAAAGGAGCTGTCTGCGAGACTTCGGACCTTCGGACCTTCGGACCAAGTCATGCGAGGCTTCGGACCTTCGGATGCGAGGCTTCGGATCAGAGGCCTCGGATGCGAGGCTTCGGATGCGAGGCTTCGGATGCGAGGCTTCGGTCCAGAAGCTTCGGTTTCGGATCCTTAAAGCTATTTTACTCGTTTTTACCCCGTTTCAAGCGATTTTTGACCCGGTTAAGGGTCGAGATGACCCAAATGATTACAAAAAGTTAAAGTAACTTTTGAGAGAGATTTGGGAGAGATTTCAAAATAGAAAGAGATAGAGTGAAAACGATTTAGAGAGGTTTCGTTTGTGATTAATTTGAGTGTCCGGCTTCACAACGCAAGGTTCGTAAACCCCATTAAACCGTGTTTTAGTGTCGTACACAACCCCGATGATTGTGCAATAGTGTTTTATCGCTTTGGTTCGTTGTTTAGCACTTGTTAAGGCTAAGGAAAATCAAACACATGAACTTTCCAAATGATGATTTCTCATTAAAATAGCGAATTGTATAGTGATTACATAACGTAAACCCTAGCATACAAGGGTTATTGGAGTTGACCGGTTTGACTTGTTGACTTTGAATTGACCGAAATTTGACGGTTGTCACACACATCATCATCACTCACCTTCGACCCACCAATTTTTCTTTCTCCCCCTTGCACCCCTGTGAAAACAGGTGGGGCATATGTTGTTGGAAGAAGGCTTGTAATGCGAAATAGAGGAGCAAGTTGCTTGTTGAGAAGTGCTTCGAATTGTAAGAATTTTTGAGATAAAAATTCAGGAGTAATCAGGGAAGATGAAACCGGCTGGACTAATAGATCTTTTAACTCCTTTAACAAAGTAATCACTTCCAAAAAGTTGGCATTTTCGTTTGTTGAAAGTTGAGTAATTTGAGGACTTAAACTTTCATATAATTTGACAAATCTTGTGACTGCATCACAAATAATATCAACCTTCTGATTCAGAGATGCATAATCTTTATGAACATTTGCAATCTCTTTTTTCATATCTTCGCGGAGTTCACGAATTTGCAAATTTACATCTTCCCTCACTTTCTTCACTTCTTGAACAAAGAGAACATGCCTTTCCTTGTGACATTCTTCAATTCTTTCACATCACTGGCAAACTTCGAATTTTGAGAATTGATCCTTAGTTCATTATTTTGATCACTATGATCAACCTTCTCCAAAATTCGTGATTCAGAGTCTGTAAGCATCCCATATACTTTACTCATAACTCTGGCTTCGAACAACTTCAACATAGACTCAACCTCCAAACTTGAAACAGACGAACCACTCCCCAGATCAGCTTGAGATTGAATTATAGAATTCAACTTCTGATTCAGAATTTTAAATTGCTTCATGGTCATCAGCATATGATCTGGAAACGCCTCTTCATCTTCATGAAACTCCAATTCCTCAAACATGCCTCCAAACCCCTCAGTATCAGTTTCTGTCTCCATAAAAATGGTTTCTTGAACAGTCGAATTAGGTTTGGGTGTGTCAGTGGATTGAGAAGAAAAAATAGAAGTAAATGGTTGATTGATAATATTTTCGAAGGTAGGTGAATTAGTGGTTGATGTAATGGGAATAGTGGATTGTGGTACATAAACAATACTTTCGAAAGAAGCAGAAGTAGATTGACCTTGAGCTTCATTCTTCGCATCTCCGACACCCATATTGACATTTGCATCCATATCAGATACGTTTACAGGGATGCCTGAAGTTCGTACCTCCTCAGAAACTGATTTGGCAACCGAATCTTCGGGTGGTATGACGATTGTCTGCTCTGGAGTTGAACTTTGTACATGAAGAGTGACGACTGGTGTTTCAGGAATTCTTTCATCATCATCTTCTGTAGGCTCAGTAGAAAGCATAAGCTTTCATGTCTTCTTCTTCTTCTTAGATATGTGTTTAGCCATATCTGTAGCCCTTCGCTTCTTTGATGATGGAGAAACAGGCGCTGGCATTTCTCGAATCAAAACACCTTGATGAGTAACTTGAGGCTTTCTTACTACATGAGATGTTGGAGACTTACGTAGATGCGAAGAAATATTTTTGATTCTTCGAAACATACCAGTCTTCGAAGGAATAACCACTTTCTCTTGAGACTCAGGAACAACAGGTTGAATTATTTGAGTCTCTGCAAGTGACACTTCTTGAACCACAGACTCTTCATCTGTAATTGACTTCTTCTTTGGAGATTTCAGAGATTGCGAATCCTTGGTGTGCTTTTCAGAAGAATCCGGTTCAGGCTTCTTCGATCGTTTATTTCTTTTCGTCCCTTGGCAACAATTTCCCAGTTGGAACAGTAGAATCAACAGTTTTCAAATATGCTACTAAGACTGAATTCAAAGGATCAACTCTTTTGAGCATAGCATCAGGAATACGAGCAACAAATGGAAAATCCTGAGCACTATCTGTGACTTCCTTCGGATAGTGATACGATTGAAAAACAACTTTTTCCTCATCATTGGGTACCAAAATCCCTTCCTTGTTGTAAAAGTATTGCAAAATCAAGCTCCAGTATCTTGCACACGAAATACCATGAATAGCATTCGTGTGTTCTACACTCTTTTGGAATTCCTTCCACAATTGTGTAGAATAGACCACTTGAAGATCATAATATATACCAGCAACCATTGCATACACCTCCATTCTTCCTTTATCCAGACCAACTGTTCTCCCAGTTAAACATCTTAGAAAAATACCAAATAAGAAATTCCATAGTCGTGGAAGACCAGATTTCTTAAAATCACTGATCTTTGATAGTGGAGGCTGATATCCCATCTCATTAAACATATTAACGATTTGAGGGAATGTGAAAGCAACATATGGAGGTGAATTCGGAATTTCAAGAATTTGGCAAAAGAGTTTCTTGGATAGCCTGACCTTTTTGTCATTCACCAGATGGAAAGTAATTGTATCAGAAGCTTTGTTGTAAGCAGCAGCTGATCCTGCTTGAGAAAGCCAGGACAGTGGAACAGAGAATGAATTGAACATCGCCTTAGACAAAACAGAGTTCTTCAAGGCAACGATTAGCATCTTCAATTCTTTCGGGTATTGAGAAACATCACCCTCCAAGTAATAGTTTGTTGCTTGAATCTTCATTATTGGTAAGGAAGAGACATCTTCAGTGGTTTGAGAAGGATCAACATCAACATGAACAGAAGTCGCCATTTTTAGGGTTTGAAGACTTTGATGCTCAGAGAATTTGGGAATTTTTCTTTTTGATCACGTAAACTGATAATAAACCCTTGAGTTCCCTTTTATATGTAACCCTGAATATACGCCTGATTGGGAAGAAATTTTCGTATGAATAATTTCATTAAGGCTTTCGTACACACACATTGAGTCATTGGAGGCTTTGGACAACATGCAACAGCATGCTTCTGGGGACAACTTAGTTAGTTCAAGTGATGAAAAATGTATTGATTCATACGAAAAATGTACCTGACCCTAGAACTGCAAGCATAATCCACTGTATATCGTCATTATTATATGCAACAAAATACTAAAAAGAAATAAGAATCAAAATATTTTTGTTGTTTTGATTTTTCGAAAGTAGAAACAGAACAAAAGAAAATCTTTTTGGGTTTTTTGATATTTCGAAAATTGAATGACAAAACTAAAGAAAATCTTTTTGGATTTTTGATTTTTCAAAAATTGAATTACAAAACTAAAGAAAATCTTTTTGGATTTTTGATTTTTTGAAAATTGAATGACAGAACAAAAAAAATCTTTTTGGATTTTTGATTTTTCGAAAATTGAATGATAGAACAAAAAAAGCTTTTTGGATTTTTGATTTTTCGAAAATTAAAAAAAAACTGTACTTGTTGCAAAAATACAAAATTTTATCATCCCCTTATAAGTGACAAATGTACGAATTCGAAGGGGTCAAAGCGTTGACTATGAACAGTAACCTCTGAATCAACCCTTAAAATAAGTGACAAATTTACGAATTCGAAGGGGTCGAAGCGTTGACTATGAACAGTAACCTCTGAATGTTGACGGTTATTACTTTGTCTTTCATTTAGCGCCTCTGAATCATTCCTGGTCATTCATCATTCGCCTTTTTCACATGGAACAGAATTTTCATCGATTATTCCTAGTCCTTCTATAATTTTCACAAGGGATTTTTCATCTAAAGGTTTCATGAAAATATCAGCTAACTGATCAGTTGTTTTCACGAAATGTACTTCAATATTTCCATCCTCCACGTGATCCTTGATGAAATGATAACGAAGTGCTATATGTTTAGTCTTCGAATGTTGCACAGGATTATGACAAATTTTTTATTGTACTTTGAGAATCACAATATAATGGAATCTTTTTCATATTGATTGCATAATCACGCAATTGACTTTGAATCCATATAATTTGTGAAGTGCAAGCAGCAGCAGCTACATTTTCTGCTTCAGCTGTTGAAATTGATACACATGTTTGCTTTTTCGACTGCCAGCTCACCAATTTACCATCGAGAAATTGACATCCTCCACTTGTGATTTTTCTATCAAGATTACACCCACCCAAGTTTGCATCCGAATATGCTTGTACAAAGAACCCAGCTTTCGAAGGATACCACAATCCTAACGAAATTGTTCCTTTAAGATAACGAAATATATTCTTCACAGCAGCGAGATGTGGTTCTTATGGATTTGACTGATACCTTGCACAATTACAAATAGAAAACATGATATCAGGTCTACTTGTTGTAAGATAAAGTAATGAACCAATCATGCTCCTATAAAGAGTTATGTCAACTGCAGGTTTATCTAACGAAGGTGTCAACTTTATTCCAGTTGCCATTGGAACTCGTAACTTTGTGCTATTCGTCAACCCAAACTTTTCTAGTAGATTCTTCATATATTTTTCTTGATTAATAAGAATTCCTTCTCTGCTTTGATGAATATTCAATCCAAGAAAATTATTGATTTTTCCCATCATGCTCATTTCGAACTTACTTTTCATCAAATCTTCGAATTCTCTAGATAAAGCAGGGTCAGTTGAGCCAAAAATAATATCATCAACATAAATTTGAACAAGCATTAGATGATTCCCAAATTTCTTTCGAAATAATGTGGGATCAACAGATCCTTGTTTAAATTTAGATTGTTTCAAGAATGAAGTAAGAGTTGCATACCATGCTCGTGGTGCTTGTTTCAAACCATAAACTGCCTTATCTAATATATAAACATGATCTGGAAATTCCTCATTAATAAAACCTGGGGGTTGTTCCACGTAAACTGTTTCTTCAAGCTCTCCATTTAAAAATGCACACTTTACGTCCATTTGATAAACATCAAAGTCTTTGTGAGCTGCATAAGCCAGAAACATACGAACCGCCTCGAGTCTTGCGACATGGGCAAAAGTTTCTTCATAGTCGATTCCTTCTTGTTGTGAATATCCTTTAACAACAAGTCTGGATTTGTTTCGAACAATATTTCCATCTTTGTCGGTTTTATTTTTAAAAATCCATTTTAACCCGACAATCGAAACATTTTCAGGTTTAGGAATTAATCTCCAAACCTTGTTTCGTTCAAATTCAGACAATTCAGATTGCATTGCAACAACCCAATCTGAGTGTTCCATTGCAACCTTAACTGTTTTTGGTTCAATTTTAGAGATGAAAACATTGAACATGCAAAATTCTTGATGAGTATTCAATACCTCATTCTTTGCACGAATTTGAGCTCTTGTTAAAACACCCTCTTGTGGATTCCCAATTACTTGATCCTTCGGATGATCTCTTGTCCACTTTTCCATTGGCGGATATGCTGGATCAAATTCCAAAGGTGCATCTTCGTATATATCATCATTCTCTGAACCTGCAATCGAACAAACATCATCAAAATCATTATTATTCTCAATGTTTTCTAAATGCTCCCCCTCAACATTATGCTCCCTCTCAACTTCATGCTCCCCCTCAACATCATGCTCCCCATCAACATCAGCATTCAATCTTTCTTTCTCCCCCTCGAAAGAATGCTCTCCCTCATCTAAAGTATTTGAATCCAAGTGCTCCCCCTCCACTGGATTGTTTTGCATACTTTCGCCTTTCTCTGGAGAAGTTGATGTTGAATCATCAGTAAGCTTCGTTAGTTCAGAGAGATGATTATCATTTGCATTTATTTCAGCATCAACAGCATGATCTGAAATTCCAAAAATTAAATCATAATCAATATCTAAGGTTTGTGAGGATTCAGATTCATCTTGTATGTTTTTCAGAATTGGATGATTTTCAAACTGCGATGTAGTTTGTTTAATGTAGTAATCATCAAATGTAAGATTAAAAGTTTCTTCAACTTTTCGTGTTCTTTTATTCAACACACGATATGCGACTGAATTATGCGAATAGCCCAAGAAAATCCCTTCATCTGCTTTTGCTTGAAATTTCGTAAGATTATCCTTGAGATTTATAATGAAGCACCTGCATCCGAAAACATGGAAAAATTTGACGTTAGGTTTTCGATTGTTGAGAATTTCATATGGAGTAATGTTAAAACGACGATGAATGAAAGATCTGTTTTGAGTAAAACATGCGGTGGATACGGCTTCAGCCCAAAGGTATTGTGGAAGATTCACATATGCCAGCATAGTCCTTGCTGCTTCGCATAGAGACCTATTTCTTCGTTCAACAACACCATTTTGTTGTGGTGTGTATGGAGATGAAAAATTATGCGAAATCCCTTTGTCCACCAAAAATGAATCAAGGACATTGTTCTTAAATTCAGTTCCATGATCACTCTTAATTTTTCGAACAATCTTCTTCAATGTTTTTTCCATCTTTTTGATAAAGTCAATCATGATTTGTGCAACTTCGGATTTAAAGCCTGAGAAAATAAACCCACGTAACTCTGGAAAAGTCATCAACAATAACTAAAATGTACCTTTTCTTGTTGAGAGTTGAAACTGTCGAAGGACCACACAAATCAATATGTAAGAGCTCCAAAGGTGCGACAATTTTTGAATCTATCGTAATTGGATGACCTTGTTTATGTTGTTTTCCAACTTCACAAGCTGCACATAAAGAATCATTGTCAAATTTAAGTACAGGTAAACCTCTTACCAGATCTTGTACCACAAGTTTATTGATGTTTCGAAAATTGAGATGAGAAAGTATTCGATGCCATAGCCAACTTAAGTCTGATGTTGCTTTCGAAAGAAGACATATAGCAGGTTTCCCTACTATCGGATTGATGTCCAAAGTGAACATGTCACCTTTCCTTTTGGATTTCAGTAACACTTCTTTAGTGTTAACATTCGAAATAACACTTCCTTCTTCATTAAAAAGAACTTGATTTCTAGTGCCCACAACAAGTTGGGAAACACTTATCAAGTTATGTTGAAGACCTTCAACATATGCAACACGATTCACTGTGAATTGTCCGTTCGTGATCTTCCCATATCCTTTGACTTGACATTTTTGATTGTTCCCAAACTTCACAACTCCAGCATTTTTTAGGCTTCGAAAATCACGTAAATTCTCCTTCTTCCCAGTCATGTGACGAGAGCAACCACTATCAATGTGCCATTTATTATCATATTGCTCGTCACATAGTACCTGCAATCAGTGGAAAAATTTAGGTACCCAAGGCTTTTTGGGTCCTTAGAAATTAGATTTCAATTTCGAATGTAATGAAGAACTTTTAACCCAATCATAAACTTTAGTTTTGAGACTATCAATTAAGTTCACATCTTCATTTAAAGAAACCGAAACATAAGATTTTGATGGTTTCGATTGTTCACTGACACTACTATTCGAATTCTGAGTTTGTGAATGGACATTCTTTGCTTTTATTACTGGTTTCCAAGCTTTGACTGATATGTTCGAATCCTTAGAAGATGAACTGCTGTTTGATGGAGTATTCACATACTTCTCATATGCTTCGTGAATTTGCTCCTTTGAAAATGTATTCGACTGATACATCTTTCCTTTGCCTTCAAGCCAATGATCAATGTTCTTCCTTGAAGTCATTCCTTTTTCACGTGAAGTTTTCATAGTTTCTTTCTTCGTATGGTTAGGAAAATTTGGCTTTTGAGGAACAAAATCAACTTTTGGATTTGTTAGAAAAGATTGAGCATATGATGTATCAACTGTTGATTTAAAATGTTGACGTTGAAAGAATTTTTGATTTGGATTTGATTTATTTGAAAATTTTCTTGAATTATTAGTTTCTGAAACTTTCGAAAACCTTGGTTGTTTATTCACTTTAGACCTGGAATGATTTGATTGTGATGAATGTTGAGTTTTTGTTGAAAAAGAGGAATTTTTAGCTTTGAAAACATTTTTGGGTGATTGTGATTCAGACATCTTTTGAGACTCAATACTCTGCCAAAATATTTTCTTCCTTGCTTGTCTTTTTGAAATGTTGTTTTCCTTTGAAAATTTGTCAATTTGATCTTTGAATTCCTTGGAGTTTAGTTTGACAACTTTTTCATTTTCCTTTACAACTTGTTTTGAATTCTCTTTTTCAATTTTTGATTTTTCAACCCATTTTCTTTGTGGTTTTTGACGTTGAAACACATATGAATTCTTTGTTAAGTTGTTTTCAACTGTGCTTTGATTTGCGAAAAAACCTTCATCAGTTGTTTTTGAATTATCCTCCTCAACTAACTTCTTTAATTCTGGTTTGATATTCTCAACATTTCCAGTAGTTACGAAAACTTGATTTGGAAAAATGACATCATCTGTACACATGAAATTTGGATAAACCACAGTATTCGTTTCAAGGTAATGTTCACCTTTTTCAGTCACTACTTTTTCGAACTTTTGTGTATCACCATACACTTGATCAACCACTATTCGTGGAGTTTCTCCTTCCTTTGAAGATTTCTTTCCCTTCGAAATTGTCTCTTCATATTCATCATCGCTATCATCAGTTTGACTGTCTTTGAGATCCACGAAGTTCATATCACAAACTTTCGAAGTTGAAGGTATATCAATTTCTTTCTCAACCATCAAATCCTTAAATTTTTCTTTCCCTTTAAATGTTGATGCAACATTAACAACAGACAACTGGGAACAATCAACATCCTCAAGTTCACTAATTTCACTAATATTGTCAGAATTATCTTCAATATCAGCAAAATTAGATTGAGAATCAGATGTTGAATTCTCAGTCTTTTTCAAAATTTGAATTTGTTCAGATTTAGTCAAAGTATCATTTACTATGTTAACTAATTCATTTGCATCAAGACATTCATCAATTTTGACAATTCCATATTTATATCTATCATCAGGAATCTTGTCAAAACCAGCTATTATTTGCTCACAATCATACGAAATATTATCTACCTTAGCTCTTTCGTATGCTAGAAAAAGGTAGTAATTTTCTATGTTGCTCTTTACTTATTTCACATGAATGATGTAAATCAGTTAATTTTCCATAAAGTCTTTTAGCTGAATTACAATAAATGTTTCTTTGAGCTAGCAAAAGTTTGACTTCACTTGACAAAGTATCCCTATCACACATTATATTTGTTATTTGTAATTCCAAACAATCAATTTTACTTATTTTCATGTCTAATCGCTTTTTGGTCTCTTTCAACTCCATTGACAACTTTTTGGCCTCATTGCTAGCAGACACAACAATTGAATCAAAATAAGTAACCGTCTCATCAAAGGATATTAGTTCAGAATCATAAGCATGTGTAGGAATATTAAAAGATTCGAGAATTTTACGTACCTTTGTTGTCATTGGAGATTTGTCTGCTGTCTTGGATACGAAGCATTGTCCTTTCACTTCGAATTCCTCGTCATCTGAGTCCTCCTCCATTTTCGCATACATTGCTCCATGTGTTGGATTCCTCATTTCTTCATCGTCTGATCCGGATGACCAGATTTGATACGTTCCATCTTCATCTTCATGTTCACTTTTTGCAACCAATGACAAGTTTTTGGCTTTCGCATGAACCTCCTCAAGCCTTTCTGCATAATATGCCTCATCTTTAACTTTATTCTTCCTCTCATCCTTCTTCAGAAGCATACAATCATTCGCAAGATGATTAGCTCCGTTGCAATAATGACAATCTATACCAGCATCACCTTTCAGCTTTTTATCGATCTTTCCTTCAGACATTTTCGAATCTTTCTTCTCAATTTTCTTTTTCTCCTCATCAGCAGTTTTACTCACAACACTTCATTTTACCTCAGCAAGCTTAGTCTTCGGATTGAACGACTTTTTAAAAAACTTCTTAACACGATTATTCGAGTAAAAAGCTATTGCCTCATCATCCGAATTCATGATGAATCCTTCTTCTTCCTCAGAATCACCATTTTCTGCTTCTTTCTCAGATATCTTTGACACAAGTGCCAATGGACCTCCCAAATTTAGCTTCGTCTCTTCAGCAATTTCATTTACCTCAGTTTCGCGTGTCTTCAACTGATTGTACAAATCATTGAGAGTTGATGTATCAAAACTTTGCTGATTCTTCACCATCATACTTACGCTTCTCCATTCTTTTCGAAGACCCATCACAAAGATGAGATTGAATTCCATTGAAGTCCTGGTAATTCCATAGCGATTACAACGATAGATTAATTCGTTCAGTCGATCATAGTAGACTTCAATTGTTTCACCTTCTTTTTGTCTGAAATCTTTCAGCTCAACCAAACACTGTTTGACTGAATTGATTTTCGTCTTCTCACTTCCTTGAAACTTATCTTTCAGATTGTTCCAGATCTCCTTTGCAGTTGTACAACTCCTTATATAATTGCACACAACTTGAGGTAAAGCTCCTCGCAATTCTCTCATACACCTCTTCTCCAGTTTCTTCAGACGATCAGTTTGATTATCAACTTCAGATCTTGTAGAAGATGATCCAATTGGTTGAACATTCACTGGAACATTGACATTTCCAGTGATACATGACCATAATTCTTCATCAAGACCATTCAGATAATCCTGCATACGATCAGCCCACTGATCATAATATTCAGGGATTAGCATTGGAATTTTGGTTGATGATCCTAACAGATGAGAAAACGAAGTCATCGAATTGAGATTGAAACTCGCCATTGTTGTACGGAAGTTGAATTTGAAAATTTTTAAGAAGATTTGGAAATTTGAAAACAAACTAGTTGATTCAAATCGGAATTGCAAGAAAAACACTTGATTCAACAATTCAAATGCAGAATCAAATCACAAACTAAAATCTAGACAAATTTTTCACGATCAAAAAGTGCGGAAACTTTTGAACCAAAAATTTGATTCAAAAACTTTTTGAATGGATGAAAATCAGATCACAGATGTGATTCCTGCTCTGATACCAATTGATGAATCAAAGAATCAAGTATAAAACGAATCAGATTATGAAATCAATTAAGAATGCAAGATTGAACACCAGATGTAAATATGATCTTGTTTCAGCTCTATTACGCTTTCGAATCTTTACAGAGTACAAAGACAGGTCTGTAAAAAAACTCTTATCTAACTCTAGTAAATATACCTATTTATAGGGAACAGAAAGCGTACAAAAAATATACTAAGGCATAGACACTTAGGCTTCGAATAAAAGCGCCTCAGTAAAATAGATTACAAAACATTCGAAGAGTTCAAAATACATTTCAACTAATTACAACAATTCGACCCTTACACTTCGGTACTTCCCATCGCATCACCGCCTCAACCTTGGCTGGATTAACCGAAATACCCTCTTGGTTAATGATGTGCCCCAAAAACTGCACCTCATGCAGCCAGAAATCACACTTTGAGAATTTGGCATACATCCTTTATGTTCTTAATGTCTCCAATACCTCCCTCAGATGCTGCTCATGCTGCTCCTTGGTCTTAGAATAGACCAAGATATCATCGATAAACACAATCACCGACCGATCCAACATCGGTCTACACACTCGGTTCATGAGATCCATGAATGATGTTGGCGCATTGGTGAGCCCAAATGGCATCACCACAAACTCATATTGCCTATACCGAGTCCTGAAAGCTGTCTTCAGTATATCCTCATCCCGAATCCTCATCTGATGGTACCCCGACCGAAGATCAGTCTTGGAGAACTAAGACGCACCCTGCAGCTGATCGAACAAATCATCAATCCTCTGTAATGGATAACGGTTCTTCACCGTTATTTTGTTCAGCTCTCGATAATCAATACACATCATGTGTGACCCGTCCTTCTTTTTCACGAACAGGATCGGAGCCCCCCACGGGGAACTACTCGGACGTATGAACTCTCGGTCTAGCAGCTCCTAAACCTGCGTAGATAGCTCCTGCATCTCGGGCAGTGCTAGCCGGTACGGTGCCTTTGCTATCGGAGATACACCCGATACTAAATCAGTGCGAAACTCTACTTGCCTCTCCGGAGGCACTCCTGGTAACTCCTCTGGAAAGACATCCCGAAACTCCTGTACAACCGGCATACTGCCCACATCCATTGCGGTCTCAACCCTCGTATCCGAGATATATGCCAGAAATCCCGTACAACCCTGCTGCAGAAATCTCTTAGCTCTCGCAGCTGAACAGAGGGTTGGCCCCTGCGAGGCCCTCTCTCCATGAATAACCAGTTCTCCCCCACTTGGGGTTCGAACCCTCACCAACTGGCGCTTGCAATCTATCATGGCCCCGTTGGCCCCCAACCATTCCATCCCGACAATCACCTTCAGCCCTCGCAAAGGTATCGGAACTAGATCAACATTAAATCCCTCCCCAAGCACATTCAGGACACAGTCCCGATACACCCTCGCATCACTTACAGTGCGGTCATCCGCAATCTCCACCTCAAGCGGGGAATCCAAGGTTCCCGGCGCATCCTAAAACTTCTTGCTAAGCGTAAGAGATACAAACGATCGGGTAGCATCCGAAATCGAACAAATCATTAGCAGACATACCGTTGACCAAAAAGGTCCCTACACATAAGCACAATATACACATAAGCAATGCAATAAATTTAGAGCAGGGAGATAAAATATGTACCAGCCACGACGTCTGGCGCTGCCCGAGCCTCCTCGGTGGTCAACTGAAATACACGACTCTTTACCGTTGGAGCATCCGCCTTAGCAGGGCGGGCATCAGTAATCCTCATCGTGGCGGGAGCAGACGCCGCAACTGCTCCTCCCCCTCCCTGCAACCTCGGACAATCGGCCCGCTTGTGGCCGATCTGGTTGCAGTGAAAACAAATCAAGCCCTTCTTGGGGTAATCCCTGCTCAAGTGACCCAGCTGGCCACATGCATAACATCCTGAGCCCGTAATTCGACAAGCCCCACTGTGCGGTTTACCACACTTGGCACACTGGCCTCAAACCTGATGGCCCCTACTAGAAGAATCTGAGGTCTTAGGCTTTTTAGCCTGACCTACTGCTGTCTGTGCCTGCTAAGGCTTCCGCTTGGTGCGAAAGTCGAACTCCATCTCCCGCTCACGGGCCTTCTCCACCATCTCATTCAGGGTTTTGCACCTTGTAAAGCTCACAAACTCCCGGATATCATCCCTCAGCATGGAATGATACCTCGTCCGCCTCATGATCTTATCTGCTGGAGCTCCTGGAACTCCCTGACCAATTGCTGCACCTCAATATCTGGTGAAAACTCCAAATCAAACTGCCTAACAAACTCGGCCCACGTCATCTCAGTCACACCGGCTGTCTCCACCTGGCTGGTCACCTCTCCCCACTAGTCTCGGGCTCTATCTCTCAGCATACATGAAGCAAAACCCACCTTTACCGCATCAGGGCAAGAACTCGTGCGCTGGACGTTCTCTATGTCTGCCACCTAGCATCGGATAACAATCGGGTCCCTGACCCCGAAAAACTTCGGCGCCCCGCACGCCTTGAACCCCGGAACGAGGGAGTTCGGGCCCCGACCTAGCCTGCAGCAATCTCGGCTCTGAATGACCTGAACCTCTCCTCCATAATCTCCATCATACCCTCCTTGACCGTCCCAAAGATCACTGGGGTAGCATCAAGGATGCCCCTCGTCATCTCGGTTGTAATAAGCTCGCTCATCCTCTCATCAATGGGCTCAGTATCGCTGCCCGACCCGGATCCAGATCCAGATCCCGATCCTGATCCCCCTGTACCCAATCGTGTCACCACCATCCTGTTGGGTTTTGAGCATTCTAACACTCCTAAGGTGTACATGCAACCCTAAATACCTTGGATCCATGTTTTCTCTATTATACATGCAAATATCAATTTTCCAAGGTATTACCCTAACTAGCATACAATCATATGTAATAGGATAACCAAACTAGATAGAATACATACCTCTTTGTTGTAGCTTGATTCCATGAAGCTTAAGAGCCTAGTGCCCCAAGTGTGACACCTTAAATGGTTCACACAACATCATGAACATCTTGGAATAACCATGAGAAGAGATACTTCACTCTATAAATCGGCTTGCCCTCTTGTGTATGCACTAGTCCCGATTTCACCAACCAATGGGGTCTTTATATAGTGTGCACATTAGGGTTACACCATGTAACCCATGACTTTACCCATTCCTTATGCTCCATGGGTTTTAACCTCCATGGAGTATCCATGGGTCACCACATGGGTTAAACCCAACATAAGGAATCATGGATCATAAGCCCACATATATAAGAATGAATGATTTAGACAATCAATCCCCATATATTTAATTAGTCTCTTTTGATCACTAAATTAATTCCAAATTAATTCTTGATCAACACTAATTAAATAATATGATTTCATTTTAATATATTAGACCTTATAATATATTAATATGTCACAAATATCCTCTTCTCACAAAAGGTCTATCCAAATGTCCCGATGCCATGCAACCCAAATGGACCATGCCGGGTCCGGTCAAGTATATATACCAATTATAGTTATGGACTTAGACACTAATCCAACAGTCTCCCACTTGGATAAGTCTAATAACTATTATTGCAAGTATGACTCCAACCTGACCAACAATCGTAGCTCTTAAAAGCTGCTGTCGAACTCTGAACAAATCACTGACGCGTCCATTAGATAAGTGGTCATATATTCCTCCATTCTAGATATCATATGGACTGAGACATGGATTATAATCATTCTCTCTGTCCATTTGTTGTTTCCCAATTTCTGATTTATGACGACCGACTAATTGAACAAATCAAATCAGTCCAGGCTTGGCCAAGCACTTAGGGTGTCATCACTAAATCATCGAGGGGCCCACAGATATCGCTTTTATCCCTTTAAGGGTAAAAGGAATGGATAAACTTTGACTCATATGCTTGTACTAACTACTTGTTGAATCATACACAAAGGCACGTTTTATAACATTGAGTTACCAATGCGTTTTCGTGCAATCAATGTATAACCAACTCATAGTCAACAACTCATATCTATAGGTTTGAAGAATATAAGATATTATCGTCTAATGATTCACTCATGATAAAATCCATGAAGTGATTCAAATGAGCGTGGGTTTAATCCAATACTCAGAACTTATGAGCACTCATGAATGTTGCAGCAACTCTTGCTATGTCCACTACCTTGGACATCTACAAACCAACTTCATGACAGTCTTGCCTTAATACCTACTTCCAACATATTATCGAATGTGGATGGTTTGAATAACTTAATCATTCGGGAAGAATGACCTAGTTATTCTGGAAGTCAAAACATGCAAAGTGAAACACAAGAATAATACTAATCCTATATGGCCCCAACACTTTGAGAGTAAATAAAACACCTTTTATCTAAGCACCATATTGATTACTCATTATTCAATGTTTCGATTCATCAACTTAATACTTGAATTAAAAACAATAGTCATGCCATGCTCCAAGCATGCATTCTATGTTTGTCTAAACAATAGCTGTGCCAAACTCTAAGTATGCACACTATATTTGTCTTATGATCCTTACTTTGTGAAACAGATCGATTGACAATATTTCAATGATGCTCATTTCACAATCCCAAATCCTTTACAATAAATGTAAGAATACCAAATTCTTTCCATTTACCGTAACCTTGTTAGATTCTAAACTTATATGCAATGATCCTCTTGTAATGAATATACACACAAGTCACAAAGACTTAGCAACAGACATTACAAAGTATTCCAATGGAGAGCAATTCCATGGAAACGAAGTCTCACATTCAAAGTACATTCCTTTGAACACCCTTCTTTCATTAAGTTCTCTAATCTTACACAGATTCAAAGAATAACTTCCACCTATGGAGACAATTCCATATGCCCATTTTGACTATCACTTGTGAACAAGAGTTGCCTCTTTTCAGAGTATGCCAATATGGTCCTTTCCAAAGTTTAACACTATACTTCTAACTGTCCCTGAGCAACCAATCTTTGGTAAACTTTAGATTGTCATCGACAATTGCTTAATCATTTTAGTCATATCCACTTCTAATCCTTTTTCTCCTCTTAATGCCCCAGGCATTTGAAAAATTTAGAATGGATGAATATTATAGCACATGTAATCGGTCCTATACCCGAAGCATATGGGACACGACTTACATAAAGACATGATACTTTACCAGTCCTTTTATTTGCCATTTTATTTGTCATGTTCTCACAATTCAGATTATGAAAAGGGATGCCATAATCATAATCGAATTTTAGAACGCAAATAATGTTCCCATATATAGAATTTCCTTATGTCGAACATAACATTCATATATATATATATATATATATATATATATACACATATATATGACTAAATTTGATTAAAATCTCACGATCTAAGCTTTTAGATTTGAAATGAAGTACAATTTCCTCTCCCTTAATTATAGCAAAACAACTTTTTCCCAATTGAAACTTTTGTTTTCTATAATTAACATTGCTAACTTGCAACACTTATTATAATTATCATACTCCCATTTGCATGATGATTATTAGCATAACTCTTATGCTCCCACTAGCTTTGACATGTACTCAGAAATCAGCTGGACTTCTAGAAATCAATACTTTATTGACTTTCTTACCAAAGTTCAGATTTCTGATACAAGATTGCTTTGATAAGACTTTATCAAAATCATACACCTTTCCTTAGATAGCTCACATGTTTGTCCAGACCTTTTGCCATTCTCACTAGTTAGTGTGCCGGTTAACCACACACGCTCCACTAACGACATGAGAATGCAAATATCACAATTGATATCTACTTAAAATCTACTTAGTGAAAGCGTTTCCTCACCATCATTTTCATGAATCGGAGAGAAACCTTATGACACTTAGATTTTTTTAATGGTGTATGTATTCCTATCCATGTGAATTTGTCAAAAACATAATCACAAGACAGGGTTAGTGACAAACCCAAACTCATATGGACTGAACTTGTTCAATCTTAATTTCTTGCCACTTGGCAGCTCAAGGGCCTACCATTGCTTCCACATTTTTATGCAAACAATTGAGAACTCATAGAACTCACAAGCATGGTCAACTTTAACTGGAATAGGCACAGAAATAAGAATATGTCAACACGATAGGTTACAAACCTTAAGTGGTGGGCTAGTGATTAACAATACTCTTGATTAGTTCTTGAAACCATCTCAAGATTTTTAAAGACTCCCACTGACCTCTTGACATATAAGATTCTTTTTGTCAAGAACCATTCCTTGACAAAACAAATATTCAAGAATTAGTGTGGATTCTTATCAAGGAAAACACTTCACACAATTGGTCTTAGTTTTGTTTTATCCAAAAAAAAATCACAACTTACCAATTTCAAATGTACAAGAATAGGAAACATCTTACTCTACATTTGACAAGTGTTATAAACTTTCTAAAGATTATGTCACTCAAGGCTCAATATTGGAGTATGACTCTAAGATTTGATTTTGGAACGAAGTATGATTTATCTTTTGATTTAACCATTTCAACAATTCATGATTCCTCTCCTTAGCCAAACAAATGTACTAAGGTGTCTTTAGAGGATCAATTGTGATATGGTTTTATAACCACTAAGATAATCATAAAACAAGATACTCAAGTACTCTCCCATCTCTTCAGATTGGAGAAACTTTTATCTTTCTGCCTAATTTGATTCTTCTTATTCGTCCTGCCATACATTGAAACTTTTTCAATGTTCTAGAATTACACTTAAAATTGTAAGTATAACCATATTTACTAAACTTTAATAAATCATGATGAATAATCTTATTGACCTTTGTGGTGGACTTGACCAACGCACAACCTAGTATACCCAATCCTTCAGTCCTTCACTTGACTCACACACACATGTGAACAAGGAATTAGTCTTAATTTCCCAAAAATGAAAAATTCTCACTCATCATACAATACAACTTGCATGATTCCAAGTTTCTATCAAACTGAAACTTGGGTGATGAGAATCTTTCCTTATTTGGTAAATTATGACACTACCACAAATGAAAGAATCAAATCCATTTTCCAAAATTGGTTATCAATGGAAACATATAAACAACAAAATTTTTTTCACAAATGCCATTGTAAGGATACTTAAAATAAATAAAATCAAAAGCTTTTCTTTTATTTTAAAACTTGCGGAAAAATCTTATCCTTACAATGCAAATACATATGAAAAACATGTTGTTGTCTATTCCTAGGCAATATATCATAACTCTTAAGTAGCAGCTCAAAATTCTGATCACCGAACCTTGCGATCGAAATCCATCTTCGCGATCAGAATCGGCATACTCTTTCTTTAGGTTTCCTTTGATTCTTCAAAACATCAAAATGTAATTACATTACATCATGTATTAAGAATCTCCACAAGAGACTTCATAGAGTTATATTATGGACTTTAACCTAAAGCAAAGTCAAACCTTTTTTGACTTTTACCATCCTTATGAACTTTCAGGTAGATTCGGCAGCTTCGCAACCAATGCCCCTTCTTTTGGCAAAAGAAACATATGGACTCTTTGGAAATGGTACACTTGATTGTCCAGACTTACCCTTTCTCTTTACCATTGATTCAAACGACTTGACCATGACCAATCCCTTTCCATTGGGAAAAGAAAGCTTTTCTGGACTTCCAATGTCACCATTGTCAATGTCCAAATAGGTTTGGGAAGCAGATCTTCCAATCTAATTTGCTTTACCAATGCTCCAAATCATTGCTGATTTAGCAGCATCAAGCAAATAGGTAAGATCACTAAGGGTCATGTCGTGATCTGTCATCAGGGAGTGACTGAAGAACTAAGTCAACAGCCAGCTACCTCGAGACTTCGACACCCGACTCTCCCGGCTTGCCAATATGTGACTTAACCTCCAAGATGTAAGAACATATAGTCTTTGCTTGCCAATAGGGATTGAGTGACTTAGAACTTTTCAAGTCTTGAAACTTGTGGGATAGGGAGAATTATTGGAGGAGGTGGAGGAAGTGAAGCATGATTTCCAGTCCCATTAATGCATAACAAAGGGATTAATCTTTCACCTTGATTGCCATGTGGGATATCATCTTCATTAGGAAGGCTTGTTCCTAAAGATTTGGGAAGACCATAGTTGTCTGAAATAGACATTTAGAAGGGAGAAATTCAAGTTTAGTTGATCTAAGTCCTTAATATAACACCCAATATGAAATATTAAGGCTAGAACCCAACAAACTATTTATAACTGGAAGAGGGATGCCGTAATCCAAGTTATAAAATATTTGAAGGTAGGTAAATGACGATTTACCAATTTCCACCATGAAAAACAAAATAAATTATTAAGTTTTAATTGGATTGAAACTCCTAGATCTTTTGAGATACATTGAACTTTCAATGGCATGTTTGAATCTCGATTGTGCCCTCTCAAGTTTGTGAATGGGATGCCGAGGATCACAAACAAGGTGTGAATAACCATGCAAATTAACTTGGTACCCTTAACTTTATCACCTAATTGATGTGCCGGTTAACGACACGCGCTCCACCAATCTATGATAAACTTAAGTTACCCTTCGCCACACATTGTCAGTCCCAAGTTAGTGTGTCGGTTAACCACACATGCTCCACTAACGACTTAACAAGGGTGCAAAGTGCAATTTCATGGGTTAGCACCATTTCACATTTTCCTAAGTAACTAAAATTGGGAATCTATAAGTGTTTAGTTACTTAGTATTTATCATTATACTTTTAATGAAGGGAGAATTATAGTCCTTATCCTACCCGTTCGGCTAACGACCCTCCACCAGTCAAGGAAGCGGTGGGTGAGAGTGGACACCCATTAAACTGCCATTTTATAGGCAGTAACCTTATACCCCCCTTATAGACGGGCTTCGTGAATGAGGCCTACTAACGGTAAGATTGACTTTATCTTATACATATCTATATAATTAAAATTATAATAATAGTATAAGGGTTGAATTTTAATCTTTTAAATTTCTAGGGTTTGATTTGGAATTAAAGCATTCATAAGGGGTAAACTTTACAAATTCCAAAACTTGAGGGCAAGTATTGAAACTATTCAAAAACTTTTCAATTCCATAACTTATGTGTTTAAAGTAGTTTTTAATGAAAAAACTCTTCAAGTTCCATAACTTGAGAACAAGTTATGGAAGACTTTAAAACATTTAAAAATGAGACTCTCCATTTTTCATAACTTATGAAAATCTTATGAGTGTTTAAAAATCATAAATGTGACTTTTCATATAACTTGAGGACAAGTTACAAAAACACATCTTATGAATAACTTCTAGATCAATATGGATTGAAAACACAGTATCTCATAACTTTTCTATTAATCTAAGCTAACTCATAAGAACAAGATAATTCAAATCATCAATCTTCAAGAAATTAGCATGAACATAAAGCTAATACAAATCTTGAAATTATGAAAATTATCTTTGAAATTGGATTAGAATTAACATTACCTCATCAAAAACAGGTTTACAAGTTCAAAAACAGCTTAGGGTAATGTTCCTAGTCCAATTCCAGCCAAAAAACTCGAAGATATGCTGTCAGGGGGTCCAACTCGTCGAGTGCATGAACAAACTCGGCGAGATGGATGAGTTTACACTTGGACTCGTCGAGTCACTCTATGGAATCGGCGAGTCCACTGCCCAGACAGCAAAAAAATCATTTTTTAAGCAGCTTGCATCAAGTATAAGTGAAAACAAGCCTTGGCTCTGATACCGTTGTTGGGTTTTGAGCATTCTAACACTCCTAAGGTATACATGCAACCCTAAATACCTTGGATCTATGTTTTCTCTATTATACATGCAAATATCAATTTTCCAAGGTATTACCCTAACTAGCATACAATCATATGTAATAGGATAACCAAACTAGATAGAATACATACCTCTTTGTTGTAGCTTGATTCCATGAAGCTTAAGAGCCTAGTGCCCCAAGTGTGACACCTCAAATGGTTCACACAACATCATGAACATCTTGGAATAACCATGAGAAGAGATACTTCACTCTATAAATCGGCTTGCCCTCTTGTGTATGCACTAGTGTCGATTTCACCAACCAATGCGGTCTTTATATAGTGTGCACATTAGGGTTACACCATGTAACCCATAACTTTACCCATTCCTTATGCTCCATGGGTTTTAACCTCCATGGAGTATCCATGGGTCACCACATGGGTTAAACCCAACATAAGGAATCATGGATCATAAGTGCACATATATAAGAATGAATGATTTACACAATCAATCCCCATATATTTAATTAGTCTCTTTTGATCACTAAATTAATCCCAAATTAATTCTTGATCGACACTAGTTAAATAATATGATTTCATATTAATATATTAGAACTTATAATATATTAATATGTCACAAATATCCTCTTCTCACAAAAGGTCTATCCAAATGTCCCGATGCCATGCAACCCAAATGGATCATGCTGGGTCGGGTCAAGTATATACCAATTATAGTTATGGGCTTAGATACTAATCCAACACATCCTGAACTGAAATGTCATAAATAATAATGATCAGGATATATAGTTAGGGGATTCTCCCACATCGGTCCTCCTTAGAGCTTCCAGATCTAACATTGGTTCGGGTGCAGGTGTTGTGCTTTCAGTAGTACAAGCCCAATACTACCTTCCACACCTACCTGTACCTTCCCCACGGCTCCACCTGATAACTCCAGTTCATCCCAAAGCAAATAATATCCCACAGACTACCGCATATCTCAAATCCTAGGCTATCCTAAGATTTGCTCTACCCACATCAATCAGACCAATCATAACAGGTTGCCTTTATGCATGCAAATTATACACAGAAAAAGATCAAATAGACTTTCGAATAAGAGATTCCACCCTAGGACCACAACCAGACAAGGAACAGGAAATAAGGCCAAATCAATTATTCTAAGGCTATAAGTTCCTAACCGTATACAATTTTAAAAGCATACACATAGCAGATCCATACGATTATCATAACTCAAATATCAGTATAACATGGCTAACATATTGGGGGACTACTTACTTGGCTCGGCTGATCACACGCGTTGCACTCTCCTCTTTTCTATTCTTAAAAGTTTTTACCTTTTATTTTATTTTTGAAAACAATTTCACCATTTCCTTAGTTTGAGTCCCGACACACCCGAGAGTGTGCACGAATCCCTCAAACCAAGGCTCTGATACCAACTTGTAACGACCTAATTTTCAAAAGAAAATTTTCATTTTTAATTAACCAAAACACTTTCCATAAACCATGAAATTCCAAATACAATTGTTTTCAAATTCGTAACAGTAACAATTTTATTTCAAGTCATCAGAGTGTCCCATAAAAACGCCTGAGAGAGAGAGTGCACGCTGCGTCATCAAACCTTGCCCTTGCCCTTAGGGTTAGATGTACCTAAAACAAATCCACAAACTGTAAGCTAATGGTTAGTGAGTTCCCCAGAGCATACCCCACACACAATCTACATAACACATATCATATTAGCTATAAAAGCTACATAAGCCACATAAGCCATGCATACAAACATATAAGGATGTCGTGGGCTCCTCCCAAGGTCTTACTCCAGGAGGCCATGGGCTCCCCCACATGGTCTTACACCTAAGTGCCATGGGATCCCACCATGGTCTTTAGCTAGAAAACCATGGGCTCCCCCACATGGTCTTACATCCAAGTGTCATGGGCTCCTCCCATGGTCTTTACTAGAAAAGCCATGGGCTCCCCCACATGGTCTTACATCCGAGTACCATGGGCTGCCCCCATGGTCTTCCCTGCAAGTATCACATATATAGTTAGCATAACACCAAGCATAACTAACTATCATACCACATATCTCTACAACAAAAAGTATACCACATATATCTACAACAACAAGTATACCACATATCACAAAATGGGCCGGCCTTGGTGCCTTAGACCCATTGGTATGGTGAGAAGACTCACCTCTCAAATGCTGAACTGACAAGCTAAGATCAGATATATCCCATACACTGCTCCAACTCAACTGCCTATAATCATCATGTGATTAACTTGTCACAATCCCGAAATACCATAATTATCCTCAAGGTCAACCCTAGTCAAAGTCAAGGTCAACAGTCCATGTTGACCTCAACTCGTCGAGTGCATCCAGTAACTCGTCGAGTTAACTGAATAACTCATAAACTCGCCGAGTTACCTATGTAACTCGTCGAGTTCCTCCCGAGTCCATTCCACTGAATCCCGGGTTAACTCGCTGAGTCACCTAAGATACTCGTCGAGTTCATCAAATGTCCAGAAGACCAAAAGTTCATGCAGGCCAAAACTCTAATCCTTCACTGCACTCATTCAGAAGCTCGAAAACGGGTAAACCCTACCCGACTCGTCGAGACGACTAAGGGACTTGACGATTTCCTTCAATCCTTTTTGTGTTCGAACATTTTTAAGCTACCCAGACGCTCCAGATTGCAGATCTAACCTCCTAAGGCATGGTTTCCACGTAAAGTTGCAAACTTTACGTGTATGCAAGCTCTTAATTGCCAAAACCAAGCTAAGGGAGGGGTTTTAGCCAAAGAGAAGGGATAATGCTTGATAAATTTAGTGACTTTATAACTCTAAGGACTTAGAGGAGTCCAGATCTGAAGTTGCAACTCCTGATCTTACCCAACACCCTAAATGCTTCCCAAATATACTAAAAATGGCCTAAAACCCAAGGAAAAGAGGTTCTAATGCTAAAATGATCAAGGTAACAACTTTTTACCTTCAAATGAGTGCCCAAACGTTGTAGATGCTGGATCTACAATCTCCTTCCTGTCCCAAGCTTCTCAACCTTCAAACTTCTTCAACAAAAATGCACCAAAAACCCTCTCTTAGCCTCTCAAGCACAAGGGATAACAAAGAACGACTTATGATCTCTTCTCTGGGTGGTAAAGTGGTAAGGGAGGCCACAAGGGGCGAATTAAGTCCTTTATATAGGGTGCAAACCCTAATAATTAGGGTTTTCCTTTACAGCGCCTACTTGTCGAGTCGGGGCCTTCCGACTCGTCGAGTGGGATCTAATTCCCGCGTCCACATAATGTCTCTACTCGACGAGTTGGAGCACCCCAACTCGTCGAGTCCAGGCCTAAAACCCAAAACTTGAAAAAAAAATACCTGGAACAGGTGTTACATTCAGTCTTCACCCCCTTTGCGCCATTTCTTCATCGTAACCATCTGTTCTCCATCTCTGATTCCGGCTGACTGTCGTCGACCGTCACCGTCACCGCCATAGCTCTGCTACTATCTCTCTTTAGTCAACCCAAGTATCCAACCATCACTGAGAACCCTTCTTCATTAAAATTACTTTCTAACCCTAGATCTACCCCTACACCCGATCATCTCTTTCAACCTCCTTCCACAACCTCTCCGACTTTCAATAACCACCAGAAACAATATGGGTTTCAAGAAAATGCTTTGGTTTTACTAGTCATCAATCTTAATTGCTTTGATTGTTTCATATGAATAATGCTTTGATTTTAATGCAATCTTGAATGTTGTGACTTATGATGACACCGGAGACCATGGTGAAACTTGATGACGATGAGAGGGATAAGGGAAGTGAGTTCCATTACACACCTGCAAACTCATAGATGAATTTGCTTTTCTGTTTTATTGGTGGATTTTGATTTCACAACACCGACCTTCAACCTCAGTTCGAGAGCTACTTTGTAACGCCCTGTTTCGAATCAATTCCTAATTCGAGGTTGTGGCCCAAAGAGCAGTCATTATAAGGATTAAGGCCTTTTAAAAAGTAAGATTTAGGCCCACATGGATGTGGGTAATGTAGATATGTGACCCAATAGTTCGGTTTGCACTTTGGAGTCAAAGGGTAAAATGGGAATGTAGTGTTTCAGACTTCTTTTATGAATTATGGATTTTAGTTCGATTTGTTGTAAGTCAAAATTAATTAGATAGGATTATAGAGCTCCTCATTACCTTTCTGTGGACATAAAGAACTTCAAAAACAGAGTTAGAACGAAGAAGTTATGACCGTTTGAAGTTTGGGTGGTTTTTGGCCAAGCTGAGTACGCTGGGCGTACAAAAAGGTGTACGATGGGCGTACTAATGGAATCCTGAGTACGTTGGGCGTACCAGTAGTATGTTGGGTGTACATAATCAGTGCTCAAACCCTATTTTCGTGGTTTAAGCCCTATTTAAGCTCCTTAACTCCCCCAAACCCACTCCATTCTCAGCCTCCACCCCTCCAACGCCCCCTTCATGAAACCCTAACCTTAGATGAGCCTTGTGAGCTAAAATAAGGTGATTTTGAGTGCTTTGGAGTATGCATGGTGCACCTTGGAGAAGAAGGAACTTCTTGTAGAAGTGTTGGTTGCATTGGAGCTTGTAGATCTGGACTTTGTTCACCTTGGTCTATCTTCTAGAGGTATAAAGTTTAAATCTTGATGATGCATTTGTTAGATCTAGCTAGTTTTGGATGTTATGAGCTTTTGGTCATTTTAGTGCATAAAGTTTATATCTTGAAAGTTTGTGACCTTGTTACGGATAAAGTTGGAAACTTTATCCATCTAAACATCATTGTGATTCAGATCTGAAGGTTGGAGACTTGGACTTATTGGATTAAGTTGAAAAGGATGTACTTTTGGTCCCATTTGATGCTTAAAGGCTAGATCTTGGTGGTTTGGACCATTCTAATGGATAAAGTTGGAAAATTTGTCCATTATGGAGCTTTTATGATCCATAAAAATGTAATCTTGATCCTTGTAAACCTTCTATGAGAGTATCATGATGTCTTAATGGATTAATAAGTTAAGGTTTTAGCTTTTGGACCTTTTCTAGACATGGAAAGTCATAAAGGTGGAAACTTTATGACTTAGAATGATGTTGTGGGACTAGATATGAGTGTTGGATGAAAGGAGTTAAGAGATTAAGCACTTAATGGAAAAGTGCCACTTGGTCGGGTACGTCGGGCGTACCTTCGAGTACGCTGCGCGTACTCGTATGGGGTCCCGATTCTGGTTGGTAAGTACGCCATGCGTACGAGCCGAGTACGTTGGGCGTACTCAGCCTGAAGTTTGATTTGTTGACTTTGACTTCCATTGACCGTTGAATTTTGACCAAGTTTGACCTTGGGCCAAACTTGAGGGTTTTTGCCTATTAACTAACATTTTATCTGGTTCTGGTATTGATAGCTCGGAAAGCCGGCGGGGCAGCGGCTAAGGATTTCTTCTGGGGAGCTTCTGCATTCGAGGTGAGTCTCCTCACTATTTGTATTGGTCGAAGTCACCAATTCCGGCCCATTTGGTTTATGTGTTGTAGGAAGACCCGGGGTTAGCCCTAGGCATTATTTATGAAAGACCAGGAGGCGGCTCCTGGCATACTGTATGCTATTATGTATGATAGGAAGACCCGGGGGTTAGCCCTAGGCATTATGTATGAAATACCAGGAGGTGGCTCCTGGCACACTGTATGCTAATTATCTAAGTAGAGTAGTATATATGCTAGTTGTATTTGTGATGCTTGCATGGAAGTCCAGGAGGTGGCTCTTGGCACTTGTCTGTAAGACCCAGGGGGTGGCCCCCGGCTTGGAAAAAAAGACCATGTGGTGGCCCGTGGCATAATGGCAAGACTATGTGCGACACATAGCACCTTTACTGATTATGATATATGTATGGCTCATGGTTATGTATGACAGTATGTGATTTATGTGCTTATATGCTAAACAACAACCGGTTGAAAGAGACCGAAGGGGTAGGCCAACACCCAGATATGCTAGGCAGTATGTTAATATGTATGGTATGTGGTATTTGGGGAACTCACTAAGCTTCGTGCTTACGGTTTACAGTTTTGGTTTCAGGTACCTCCAGTTTTCAAATAAAGGAGCTCGGGACGATCGCAGTGCATACACCTATGTTTTCCGCAATATGTGATTTCTGGGAATGAACTCTGATAAATGTTTTATTTAAAATGATTTTCAATGTGTGAACCAAGTTACAAATGTGTTTTAGTTATATTAAAAACAAAAGTTTTGGTCATGAATTTTGGGATGTTACATACTTGGAGCATTTATCTATATTTTCTACCCTTCATCATCATCTTCTTCTCCAGTGGTCCAACAAAATTGGAACTTGTTACAGAAATTTGCATCAACGACATTAGACACACTTGAAGATGGATTAAAATCAAGAGAAAGCTTATAGGTTTTGCCAAAAACAACATACCAAAATCTTCAAATTGTTGGAAATTTCAGTCTGGTACCAGTACTAGAACATCATGTACGCCACTACTTATCAGTCAATGTGTCGATTTGTTGAACAAGAAAGATTTTGCAAGATATGAAGAACAAAAAGGAAAAACAAAAAAATCAGACCATGAAACCCAGATTCCACTCGTCGACTTGCAACTATGAAAGTATGAAACACAAATTCAAAAATCAGACCATCATCTATGTGGTAACCTTATCATGCCGCCTCTGGTTCCTTTGTGCTCTCACTCAATTTTTCTTTTTGCAGATATCGGTGATGCTTCGACCACCAACGCAACCAACTGTGGATCTGGTTAGTGATTCCATAGCCGCCATCAACGATTTCTTTTCCAGCGAGACCAATGAGGGGATGGGACTGGTAAGGTATAAGGGCTAGGGTTCGACTACCTGGTAGAGATGTATTAATTTCAACTCCGACGATAGGTAGGGTGGTGGTACAGGACACCGAAGATGGTTTTTAGGGAGGAAGGAACACAAATATGGGAAATCTAAAAGGGAAGGTGTGGGGGTGACGTCTAATTAGGGGTGCGGTAAGTTTATCTAATGTTTTAATTTATATAATAATTAAATTTGAATTTTAAATAAATTAAAAAATATTATTAAGGGTAAAATAGTCATTTTAAGTCGAGTAGGGACCAAACGTGAAACAAAAACAAAAAGTAGGGATGGTCCGAGTTAAAAAACGTTTTTAGGGACCAAACACGTAGATTACCCTAAACCACAAGAACCATCCGTGTAATTTACCCTAAATTAACTAATTTAAGCAATTATATAAAATATAAAATATTATATTTACTATTTAATAGCTAAAAGAAATAGAAATAGAAAAAAGATTGCCACATGAGCATTTCCAGTTGTAGCTACATTAATATCATACAATAATTTTGTAACCCAACACTCCAAAGCACAAATCCGTTATTAAAAAAACCTTTTAAGGATAACATAACAAGTCTCATAAATTTATAAAAATCTGGATGAAAAAAATTGTAAAAAAGGACCATACTGATGGGTTTTGAGCACTACAACATTCCTATGGTGTACATGTAACCCTAATGCTTTGTATCTATGTTTTCTCATGTTATACATGCAAATCAAATTATCCAAAGCATGAACCCTAAGTAGCATACAATTTTCGAAATTCACAACATAATACAAGATTATAAGAGTACCTTTTACTTGTAGCTTGTAAATCTTGACCTTCAAGAGCTTAGTACCTCAAATGTTGCACCTCAAATGGATCACAAACACCAAGTAGCAAGTTGGAAGAATATGATAGAGGTTAGGAGGCTCAAAATCGGCTAGGGTATTCTTCTTAGAATATAGTAGTCGATTTTAGGCACCCCATGGTTCCTTATATAGCTGAGCTACTAGGGTTTCAGGTAAAACCCTAATCTGGTTGCTTAATCCTCAAGCAACCCATAAGATCCTTCCAGAAGGCCATTATGGACGACTTTCATGTGGGCTACACAAGGAAATTCGTCCACCCCTTCCTAGGGATCTATAAGCCCAACTTTCAATTATCATATAATTGCAATATCAGTCCCCTTTAATTTAATCAGTCTCTTTTGATCACCAAATTAATTTCTGATCAATACTAATTTAATAATATGATTTCTCAATTAATATATTATTCCTATAATATATTAATAAATCACAATTAACCTCTTTCTCTATAATTCATCCTATCAAATTGTTATGGTGAACCAACCCAAAAGGATCATGCTAATATCAGGTCAAGTACATGCTAATTATAGTTATGGGCTTAGACACCTAATCCAACACATACATGTACCAAACATTCGATATGGCATCAATGGATCATCCTGATCTAATATAAACAAGTTATTTTAATTGATGGCCTAAAACCAACAATAAATCACATAAAGTTTACATATTCAGAACATAAAACTTCAAATATCAGATCTATTGTTGTTAATTTCTTACCTCTAAGGTTTCCAAATTTTTATGGACTAATTTGTGTTGGATTAGGTGTCTAAGCCCATAACTATTTTGGTATGTACTTGACCCGATTATGAGCATGGTCCTTTTGGGTTGCCTTCACTCATGCAACTTGATAGGATGACAAGAGGAGAGAGAGTAGAATTTATTATATGAATAATAAATTCGTACTCAAAATGGTTTTATTAATATATTATAAGATTAATATATTATTTGGAAATCGTATTATTTAATTAGTATTGATCATAAATTAATTTGGAATTAATTGGTGGTCAAAAGAGACTGATTAAATAAAGGGGAATGATATCGTAATTATTTGATAGTTGCAATTGGGCTGATGGATTATCTAAGGACTATTCTAGAAGGGGTCCATGGGCTGCTTAAGGCCTAAGCAGTCACATTAGGGTTTCCACCTAAAACCCTAGTAGCCACAAGTATAAATAGACCCCATTATAAGGGATTTTCGTCCAAGGTTTGAAGAAACCCTAGAATGGTAGAAATCCTCCTATCTCCTACATCATCCCTTGCATAGAGTGTTTGTGACTCCATTAGAGGTGCAACACTTGGGGCACTAGGCTTTCAGAAATCAACATCAAGAAGGATTAAACTTGTTATTACTACATAACAAGAGAGGTCAGGGCTAAACCCTAACCATATGTGTTTTTCGGATTTGGTATGCTAGTTTAGGGTTTATTGCTTTGGTATTCAATGTTATATGTTCAAATTAGAAAAACCTAGATCAAAACAATTAGGGTCGCATGTACACCATAGGAATGATGTTATGCTCAAAACTCCACAATTTGCTACATGGAGGGAACTCCTGCACGTAATGAAATTGTATGTGGTCAATTAAAAAAATAGCAATGTACTTTTATTTATTTGAGTATCATAGCATCCTACTTTCACTTATTCATGTCGAGGGGTATAAAATCCAAAACAAATTTTTTTAAGTTAATGAAGAAAACGGAAACTAATCCTGCAAAATTTCATCCTTCTTTATGTATAAGTTATATATATATATATATATATATATATATATATATATATATATATATATATATATATATATATATAATCTCACCTATATTTATTTTCCCAAAAAACTCAAATCATGATGACCTTTTTGGCAGTAGTTTTTAGATTTTTCATCTTTGCCATCACTGTTGTCACCGGTGGTGGTGCCGATAAGAAGTGGGCCATCAAGGGAACCAGAATTAGAGATTCCATTCTTTGAGGATTCAACATATGAATCTTGGGAACCCATCCACAATCCTCCCAAAACGACACCAAATTGATTTTATAATACCCGGTTTCAGATTTGCTTTGTTGTTGGGGCTGTGGCCCAGTCATTAGTTGTTGCAAGGCTTAGGGCTTCGGTGAAGGAAGTATTTGGCCCATTTCGGATGTGGGTGTCATGGTATAAGTGATCCAAGTATTTGATGGTGTCTTCGGAAGCCAAGGGTATAATCGTAATTTGATATCTCGGTCTTTTTATGAATTTAGGGTGTTATTCGGTAGGTTTTAAGGCTTCGGTATGTTTTTAGGAGCGTAAGGATTCTTGACACCTTCTCGTGGATATAAGGTTCGTTGGAAACGGACCTAGGATGAGGGAGTTATGATACTTTGAAGTTATTGGAAGATTTGGTCCTTGGTGGAAAAAGCTTGCATTTCAGCCCATGCATGCAAAGGTGGCATGCGCGTGAGTACGCCCAGCCTAGGCTGGGGTACGCCCAACGTAGAAAAGGAAAAGTGGAATGAGGGCTTGGGAGATGTACGCCCAACGTACAGGAAGTACGCCCAGCGTACGCTCAGGATCTCCAAAACCCTAATTTTAAGGGTTGGTTCACTATTTAAGCACCTTAAGTCCAAGGTGTGCACCTCTCTTTCATCCTTCAGTGTCTTAAACCCTAAATCTCTAGTCATAGCTTCATCTAAGAGGGTTGTGTGCCTTGTATGTGCATTTTTAGTGGATTTTGGTGTATTTCGAGAAGTGGTGGCTTGGTGTTAGGTGGTGGTTCAAGGAAAGGCTAATGGATATGAACTCTTTGCTACATTTTCAGCTCATTGAAGATAAAAATCTCTTAACTAGATCATTAGAAGTTGAGATCTATGATTTTATGGTTTTTGGTTCCATTTTGACCTCATGAGCAAGATCTAGTGGTTGGACACCACTTCAGAAGCTTTGAGTTGCCACTCTTGGCAGATTTAAGGTTATAAGTTCATAAAAATGCATGCTTGATGCTTAGATATGGTCCATGCATGTTCTTGTTGGGTTTTAATGGATTAAAATGGTTATTGGGTCTCATTGGGTCATGTAAATGCATAAAGGTGCCGACTTTATGCGTTAGGAGCTTAGATGGAAGGTATTATGTGGTCATTATGGAAGGACTTAATGGATTAAGTCATGAAATAAGTCTTGGGGAGTTTGTGGAGTACGCCCTGCGTAAAAGCAAGTACGCCTCGCGTACTGAGGTCTTCGTGGTACGCCTTGCGTACCATTGTGTACGCCCAACGTAACGACCCAGTATCGTTTTGGGGTTTGTGGGCCCAATGGGCTTGAGCCTTATGGAACCTTTGGGTTTTCTTAGATTTTTTTATTGGACTAGGAATTGTTGGGCTTTTCATTAAGGCCACATGGGGTTGGGCCTAATTTTGAAAATTGGGCCATTAATGGGCTTTTATGGATCTTATAGTTTTGGGGCTTGGGGCTTGGGCCTTGGTTGTGAATCTTGTTGGGCCAGGGGTAAAATGGTCATTTTACCCTAAGTTTGGATTGTGGATCAATGTTTGGAATTCAGTTGCTAATTGGATGTGGTTTTGGTTATTGTTAGTTTGGGATAATGGCAAGACTATGTGCAGCACATAGCACCTTTATTGATTATGATATATGAATGATATGTATGGCTCGCAGTTATGTATGACATGTATGGATCGTTGGATATGTATGGTATGTGGTATTTGGGGAAGTCAGTAAGCTTTGTGCTTACGGTTTTCAGTTTTGTTTCAGGTACTCCAGTTTTCAATTGAAGGAGCTCAGGACGATCGCAGCGCATACACCTGTGTTTTCCGCAATACGTGATCTTTGGGATTGGACTCTGATAATTGTTCTATTTGAAATGCTTTTCAAAGTTCTGACCAATGTTACAATAGTGTTTTTAGTTATATTAAAAATGAAATTTTTACCTTGGATTTTTGGGTCGTTACAAGTTGGTATCAGAGCTTTGGTTTGAGGGATTCGGGCATACTCTCGGGTGTGTCTAAACTCAAACTGAGGGTTTGGTGAAATTTTTATAAATAAACATTTAACTAAAAGGGAAAATTTCTAAACGAAGAAAGGGGTGTGATATGTGCAATCGGTCGAGCTCAAGTAAGTGGTTCCCAAAATACCAATACATGTTATTTATGATATATGCTATGATTATGAGAACTGCATGCGAGATTAGGGCTAAGGATCTGCTCAGTACTATTTGATAGGAGAGATGCCTTTATATGCCTGGTTGTATGAGCTTTAGAATTGCATGCTAGTATAGATTCCTGATAAGAGGATAAAATGGCTTCATTGGAGTTGTTGGTTAGTTTTTCCGTTGTCCGAATGCTGCTTGCTTTGTGCTTTGTAGGACTCTTAGCAATGTGAGCTAGATACTATGTGAATATGCTAAGTCACATGTGGCACAAGCTGGATAATCTTAGAGTGATGGACTTGGCCCTATTGCGCAGCTCTCGTCTGAGTCCAACCGTTCTAGGATTGAGTCTTTTACTCGAAGGATTATCTGATCTCTGTTTCATGTGACTATATTCATGAGATAGCTAGTTGACGTTAATGGGAATCCTTCAGCAGCTGAGGACTGGGTGGGTTCGGGAACCTAGGAGAGCCTAGGATATGCTTCATTGGGTTTAGAAGTGTGGTTTAGTGAGTTTTGGGTGTAATGATTTGAGGAAGTGACTTAGAGGATTCGGGATGATTGCTAAGGAAAGTATGGATATGTGTGGAAGGTAGTATTGGGCCCGTACTACTGAAAGCACATGATCCATACTCGAATCGTTGAGAGTCCCGGAGAATCTAAGAAACTTAGAGGGGGAGATTCTTGAGTATGCTTTGATCGTTGGTTGTGGTATTTCTGTTTGGAGATGAGCTCTCAGAGAGGCGGCTCTGGTTCTGGTTTTGGTTTTGGTTCGGGTTCTGGCTCAGGTGCGGATGTTGAGCCGTTTAGCGAGTGGTTGCAGGAGTTCATCTCATCGGATATTTCTCGCTGTATTTCAGATATAGTGGATGAGCGCTTGGGCGAATTCCATACGGATATTATAGCTATCATTGGAGCTCACACTCTTTCATTCAGGGAGTTTCGTGCTTGTAGAGCTCCTGTGTTCCATGGGGAGAGGGACCGCATTGTCAGCAGGAGGTGGTTAGCGGATATGGCTAACGCGTTCAGGACGAGTTTCTACCCCGAGGATACGAAGGGCAAATATGCTTCCTTCCTGTTGAAGGACCGGACACGTGATTGGTGGGAAGAGGTTAGTAGTCAGTTGGGCGATGATGTTGTTGATGCTATGTCATGGGATGACTTCTCGACTAGGTTCCGAGCTGAGTTTGAACCGACGATTGAGGTGCAACAGTTGGCGCGAGAGTTTCTGGATCTCGGCCAGACGACTGAGACTGTGGCAGAGATCACTGCCAAGTTCCGGGAAAGGGCTTTGTTGGTACCGCAGTATGCAGCAGATGAGGAGATGAAGAAAGTGAGGTATCATGATATGATGTGGGATGATATCAGGGAGTTCGTGAGTATTTCGGGGTGCGAGACCCTGAATGATATGATTTCTAAAGCCCAAGAGCGGGATATTGATCTGGAGCACATTCAGAAGAGGGGGTCTGGTCAGTTGCATGCATTGGAGGGTCCTGGGAAGAGACCCAAGATTTCTGATCAGCTTTCGAGAGGCCAACAAGGTTGGGTTTAGTGCAGTACGTGTGGGAAACTTCATGATGGAGTTTGTCGTTCCAGGGGTTTGGGCTGCTATAAGTGTGGCAGGGTTGATAATGTCAGCAGGGATTGTCCTCAGGGGGCAAGCCCGTTATGTTTTCACTACGATCAAGTGGGCCACAAGAAGTCCGAATGTCCAAGGATGAGGGAAGGAGCAGTGAGTGCACCTGCTCCATCTACTTTGAGGATCACTGATGGACGAGAGGGCAGGGCAGGAGCCCTAGCGGAGAGGAGTCGTACTTTGCAGTGACATACAGGAGAGATCAGGATTCCAGCAGGCGATGTTGCGGGTATGTATATTTTGCTCTTTTCGGTTCTATCTGTGGTTGTTATCTTGCATCGGTTTAGGTAAGTGTATATCTGGTTTATTTCTTTGATGTCTGGGTTATATCTTCAAGTAATGTCATATACCATTTGCATGCTGTGAATTATTATTGGTTAGTGAAAGGTTGTTTTCCTTCTTGCGGGTTTGAAGTGTTCAGCGTTATCTTGGGTTGTGGTCGAGGATTGGTTCAGGGGTATTATATGGAAGGTCTACGGTCAGGGTTCAGCGAGATGGTTATCCAGCATCGTCGTGGTTCAGTGAGTTCAGTCTTTGTGCTTGGGTTGGCTTTTGGATGCGCCAAGAGAGGTGGTCTATTGCTGAGGTTTTGGTCGGAGCGTCGGTTATTTGGAATTCAAGATTTGAGCTTGGTATCATTTCAAGGCATCTGGGGTTATCAGTTTCATTAGGATTTGAGAAGTTTTCATCTGGCCTTTAGAATTTGTGCGGTCTTTTGGGGTTTTGGTTAGTGCTGGAGCATTAGCATTGGTAAGCGCCGATTTTTTGGAGGTCGGTGCCGCACTTGAAGGTAAGAAAGATTGGGAATCCTTCAATCCTCGCGCGCTGTGAGGACTTAGTCGAACCAAAGTGGGGGAGAATCGTTCAGGTATCCAGGATCAGAAGCAGGATGGAAACTAGGATGAGTTTCGCATCCCTGTCGGGGAGGAGGGCGGCCCAAGTGGTTGTCCGGAGTGAGGATTGTGTGAGTTGGGAGTTTGGGAAACTTCCCAACATTGGGTTCGCATCTTCTTGGTGTCAGATAGCAGGCTTCGGGAGGGGAACCCAGGGTGGGGTTCTAGTTATGATTCGAGTTTAGTTGGGGAATTTGGTTAGGAGTGTGTTGAATTCGGGAGGTGCTTGGATTGGTAGTTTGGCTGTAAGGCTTTAGGCTGCAGTTATGGTTAGTGGAAGTGTTGTAACTGCGGGGTGGCCCATAGCATTCACTATTTAGCAGATAGTGGGAGTGTTGTAAGACTGCGGGGTGACCCGTAGCATTCACTAGTTTGCAGATAGTTTTGTTGGATAAGGTGTCTAAGTCCATAACTATTTCTGGTATGTACTTGACCCGACCCGGCATGGTCCATTTGGGTTGCATGGCACCATGCAATTGGATAAACTAAAATGAGAGAAATAACACTTATGGTTTATTAATATATTATAAGTTCTAATATATTAATAATATTATTTAATTAGTTTGATCAAGAATTAATTTAGAATTAATTAAGTGATCAAAAGATAACTAATTAAATATATGGGTAGATTATGTAAATCTTCCATATCTTATATAGTGGGCTAAGAGGCTCCATGGATTATCAAGTTGGGTTCCACCCATAGGATGCTCCATGGATGCTCCATGGGAGTTACAAACCCATGGGTCATGGAAATGAAGAGTCATGACACATTAGGGTTTACATGGTGTAACCCTAGATGTGTCAACACTATATAAGAAACTCATTCTCCACCAAAATCGGCTACACATAAGAAACAAGAGGGCTAGGCCGATTTTAGAAGTGTGTATTCTCTCTAAAGTCATTCCAAAAGCATTTGGTGTTGTGTGAAGCATTTGAGGCATCACACTTGGGGTGCTAGGCTCACAAGGTTTCAAGGATCATAAGCAACAACAAGGTAAGTTATTCTATCTTTCATGCAAGTTAAAATTTGTTCCCCAAGTATGCTAGATAGGAATATAACCTTGGAATTCAACTTTGCATGATAATTAGACAAACATAGATCCAAGGTTATTAGGGTTGCATGTACACTTAGGAAGTGTTAGAATGCTCAAAACCCATTAGTGGTATCAGAGCCAGGTTCGTTTGTTTTTTTTTTTTTTTTTTTTTTTTTTTTGTGTGCAAACAGCTTGAAAAAAAAATCGTTTTTCTGTTTTCTGCTCGTATGAAAGTTTGCACATTTGTTGCTGGAAATGGACTAGAAACATTACCCTAAACTGTTTTGATGTTTTAAAGCTTGTTTTAGATGGTGTAATGTTTATGCTAATCCATTTACAATGGCAATTATTAAAGTTACAAGTTTTTTTTAAGTGTAATTTTTGATTCTTGAAAGTGTTCATATTCATGTTCTTGAACTTATGAAGATTAGATGATCATAGGAATTGTTTGTAACCTTCATGGTAGTTTAATTCATGATCATAATGTGTTTTAATGGAGTCCATAACTTGTCCTCAAATTATGGAAAACCAAAAGTCTCACTTTTATTAAAGTCATTAAAAGAACACAAGAGTTATAAAAATGAAGAGTCTTCCTTTTTATTACTCAATTAATTCATAAGTTATAAGAAATGAAAAGTTTTGGAAGTTTACAAAACTTGCCCTCAAGTTTTGGAACATGTAAAGTTTTGATTAAAACTTTAGTTCCAACCCTTAGAATTTTAAAAGTTAAAATTCAACCCTTATACTTTATAATATTATAAGTTACTAATATATATATATGTATAACAACAAGTCGTCTTACCGCTAGTACGCCTCATTCACGAAGCCGGTCTATAAGGGGGGTATAAGGTTGTTGCCTATAAAATGACAACTTAATGGGTGTCCACTCTCACCCACCGCTTCCTTGATCGGTGGAGGGTCGTTAGCCGAACGGGTAAGACAAGGGCTTATAAATTCTCATTAAAAGTATGATGAATATTATAAAGTAACTAAATGCTTTTATTAAATTCCCAATCTTAGTTACTTTAGGAAAATGTGAATAAGGTGCTAATCCATGAAATTACACTTTACACTTTGTTTAAGTCGTTGATGGAGCGTGTGTGGTTAACCGGCACACTAACTTGGACTTAACAAGGTAGGTAAAGGGTGACTTAAGGTTTACCATAGCATCGGTGGAGCGTGTGTGGTTTACCGGCACATCGATTGAGTGATAAACCTTGAGGGTACCAAGTGATTTGCATGGTTACTTCACACCTCGTTTTGTGATCCTCGGTATCCCAGTCACAAAACTTGGAGGGCACACTCGAGATTGAAACATGCCTTTGAAAAGTTCATTGAATCTCAAAAGAATCTAGGAATTTCTAAGAACCAATTAAAAAATCTAATATTTATATTTCGTTTTTCATGGTGGAAATTGGTGAATCGTCATTCACCTACCTTTCAAATATGTTATAGCTTGGATTACGGCATACCTCTTCTAAGTTATAATATATTGTGATTGGATCCTAGCCTTAATATTACATTTGGGTGTTTTATTAAGGACTCTCTTAATATCTAAACTAATCTTGTTCTCTTCTTTCAGATGTCTTCAAACAATGCTGCTTCTGGCTCTAATCCTAATGGCTCCTTTACCCTTATGAACTTGTATGGGAAAGTCACTTTTGATGGATCCAAATTCAATGAATGGATCAGAAACATCAGGATGATTACCCGCTACGAGGACAAAGAATATGTCCTTGACAAGGAGCTTAAGGAGATTGATGAGACCACTGCAACTCCCTAGGAGATCGCTGACTTCCGGGCACATGAAAGGGATGCTACAAAAGTGGCATGCATCATGTTGGCCACCATGACAGCGGAACTCCAAAAGTTCTATGAGGACTTCTACCCTTTTGAAATGCACCAAGATCTGATGGAAAGATACCATCAAAGTGCACGACAAGAGAGGTATGAAATCATATGCTCTATCATAACAACCATGATGAAGGACGGGGAATCCGTCACGAGCCACATGCAGAAAATGCAAAGGTATGTGGATCGGTTGCTGAAGTTTAATGTGAACTTCCCTGAGGAGCTTGCAATAGATATCATTTTTCACTCCTTACCATCGTGCTATGATCAATTCCGCATGACATATCACATGAATAAGGAAGAGGTCACACTCAGCAAGTTTCAGGGACTCCTCAAGACCGCAGAAACAGGTCTTAAGGGTAAGTCGGTTGTTAACACTCCTACTCCAAACTCCGCCCCGGTTTTGGCAATCGGGAAAGGTAGAGGGAAGAAGAGGAAGAGCTCTTCGAAGGGTACCAAGGCTAGGACCCTTGATGGCTCTTCTTCAAGTGGAACCAAGAAAGGTTTTGTCACTCCTTCTTCTGACCCTAAAGAGGCTGAATGCTTCTATTGCCATGAAAAGTCACATTGGAAGCGGAACTGCCCAAAGTACCAGCAAGATGTGAAGGATGGGAAAGTTAAACCCAACCATGCAGGTATTTACACTATCTTATCTAATAACTCACCCCATTCTAACTCTTGGGTCCTTGATACCGGTTGTGGTATTCATATATGTTCTGATTTGTAGGGACTAAGAAGAAGTGAGAATGTGGAGCATGGAAGAATAAACTTAATCATGGGGAATAGGAAAGCTTTACCTGTCACCAAGATTGGAGTTTATACTTTATCGCTAAGTAGTGGGTTTAGTTTAGATTTGAATAAATGTTGTTATTCGCCAGAAATGGCAAGAAATATTATTTCCTTTCATGCATTGTATAAACAAGGTTTCACCTTTTCATTTGATAATGAAGTTGGTTCGATTAATGCTTTCTTTAATAATGTTCTTTATTTTAAAGCATTACCTTGTGATGGTGTGTATGAAATTGTATCTGTGGTTGATAACTTAGGAAATAATGTATTGTGTATTGATTCTGTTAATGATAATAACTTGGATAAAGCATCATTATGGCATTGTCGTCTTGGACATATAAGCAAGAAACGCATAGGCCAACTCCAAAAGGATGGAGTATTGGAGTCATTTGACCTAAAGTCAGATGATAGTTGCGAATCATGCTTACTTGGAAAAATGACAAAGTCACCCTTCACAGGTTCTTGTGAGAGGGGTGAAGGTTTGTTGGATCTTATACACACGGATGTGTGTGAGCCCTTCAAACATGCCACAAGGGATGCTAATCGTTATTATTTGACTTTTACTGATGATTACAGTAGATATGGATATGTCTACTTAATCAAGCATAAGTCAGAGACTTTTGAGAGGTTTAAAGAGTTTAAACAGGAAGTCGAGAATCAATTGGGCAGGAACATTAAGATGCTTCGATCCGATCGAGGTGGTGAGTATCTTAGTTCAGAGTTCCTCGACTATCTTAGGGAATGTGGGATTGTCTCACAATTGACACCTCCCAGGACACCGCAGTTGAATGGTGTAGCTGAGAGGCGTAATCGAACCTTGTTGGATATGGTTCGTTCCATGATGAGTCGAGCTTCGCTACCAATCTCATTTTGGGGGTATGCCTTAGAGACTGCCGCCCATATCCTTAATCTAGTTCCCACAAAGAAAGTTGCCAAAACTCCTCATGAGATGTGGACTGGTAAAGTACCCAAACTAGACCACATTAAGATTTGGGGTTGCGAGGCTTTCGTGAGACGCGAGACTCATGATAAGCTCGAACCTCGAAGTGAGAGGTGTATTTTCATCGGCTACCCAAAGAAATCCTTTGGTTACCTCTTCTACAGACCTAGTGAGAATGTGGTCTTTGTAGCTAGGAGGGCTTTCTTTCGAGAGAGAGAGAGAGAGTTCATAAGCCAAGGAGACAGTGGGAGACAAGTTGACCTTGAAGAAATTCAAGAGTCAAGTGGTGAAGGAACTTCAAACCCTAGCACTCAACTTGAGGAGGAAACTTCTGTTGAGCCAATTGACAAGTCTGTACCTCTGAGGCGTTCCACAAGGGTTAGGAATGCACCTGAGCATTACTATGGATTCCATATTACTGCAGAAGGTGATACACTTATCAGTGATGAGACAATGATAGGTCTGGATGAACCTAACAGTTACGCGGAAGCCATGGCAGGCCCTGAGTCAGCCAAGTGGAAAGAGGCAATGGACAGCGAGATGCAGTCCATGTATGACAATCAAGTTTGGAACTTGGTTGAGAATGTACCAGGTCGTAAGACTGTAGGGTGCAAATGGATCTTCAAGAAGAAGACCGACATGGATGGAAATGTACATACTTACAAAGCGCGACTGGTTGCGAAGGGCTTTACTCAAACTCCGGGAGTTGACTATGATGAGACCTTCTCACCAGTAGCTAAGATTAAGTCTATTAGAGTATTGTTAGCCATAGCTGCATTTCATGATTATGAAATATGGCAAATGGATGTCAAAACCGCTTTCCTTAATGGAAAGTTGGCTGAGGATGTTTACATGAGTCAGCCAGAGGGTTTTGTCAACACAGAGTACCCTAATAGAGTGTGTAAGCTTGAGAAATCCATTTATGGGTTAAAGCAAGCACCTCCCAGATGGAATCTTTGCTTTGATGAGAAAGTCAAGGAATTTGGCTTTTCTAGGAGTGAAGATGAATCTTGTGTATATGTCAAGGCTAGTGGGAGTATAGTTAGCTTTTTGGTATTGTATGTGGATGACATACTACTCATAGGAAATGACATCCCAACTCTGCAGGAAGTTAAGTCCTGGCTTGGGAAGTGTTTCTCTATGAAGGACCTAGGAGAAGCTGCCTATATTCTAGGGATAAGGATCTTGAGAGACCGGAGTAAAACACTAATTGGACTTAGTCAGAGTACTTACTTGGATAAGGTGTTGAAGAGATTCGGCATGCAGGACTCCAAGAAAGGAGAGTTACCCATCCAGAGTAATGCCAGATTGAGTAAGACACAAAGCCGTAGTACTGAGGCTGAGATAGCAGAAATGAGTCGAATACCTTATGCTTCGGCTGTAGGATCGATCATGTATGCTATGACGTGTACTCGACCTGATGTAGCCTTTGCTTTGAGCATGGTTAGCAGGTATTAGGGGAACCCTGGCAAGGCACACTGGACTGCGATAAATAATATCCTCAAGTACCTACGGAGGACTAAGGACTGGGTCCTTACCCTCGGTGGGAGTGAAGACTTGAGAGTTGTAGGGTATAGTGATGCTAGCTTTCAGACTGATAGAGATAATTTCCGCTCTCAATCAGGCTGGGTCTTTACCTTAAATGGAGGAGCAATTTCTTGGAAGAGTTCCAAGCAAGAGACAGTGGCTGATTCAACTTGCGAATCAGAGTATATAGCAGCTAGCGAGGCAGCAAAGGAGGCGATATGGCTGAAGAACTTCATTGGAGACCTTGGAGTTGTACCAGCTATTAAAGAGCCAATGGAAATTTTCTGTGATAGTAAAAGTGCAGTTGCCATAGCCAAGGAACCAAGGGATCACAGGAGATCCAGACACATCGACAGAAAATACCATTTCATCAGACATCGAATAGAAGAAGGACTCCTCGTGGCAAAGAGGGTATCATCGGATGAGAATCCAGCAGATCCCCTCACGAAGGGACTGACTCGGGTTAAGCATCTCCAGCATGCTCGGAGCATAGGGTTGAAGGATGATATTAGATTTAGTAGTTAGATAACCTTGAAATTTGTAAAGTGTAATTGACATTAGATGATGAATAAAAGGTGTTTTATTTATGAGTAAAGTGTTGCTATCTCTTGTCGATCGTTTACTATATTTCTTTTGCATGTTTTGACTTCCAGAATAATTATGTTTGGTATATCATATTATTCGAACCTCCACAGTCGGTCATATGTCGGAAGTAGGTATGAATCAAGACTATCATGATTGGTTGCAGAGGTCTAAGTTGTTGGACATGGCTACAACACTCATGAGTGCTCATAAGTTCTGAGCATTGGACTCAACCCACGCTCACTGGAATCACTTCATGGAATTTATCTCGAGTGATCGTGAGACGGTAATATCATATAAGTCTTCAAACCTAGAGATATGATTTGTTACTTATGAGTTGGTTACGCATTGATTGTACGTTAACGCATTGGTAACTCGATGTTATAAAACGTGCTTTTGTGTATAATTCAATGAGTGGTAGAACAAACATATGAGTCGAAGTTTATCTGTTCCTTCTTGGATTAGAAGCTGATATCTGGGCCCCTCGATGATTTTGTTTTGACCTATGTACCGGGCCCGGTCAGAACTAAGTTGATGTGTTCAATTAAGTTCTTTGTCAAACAAATCGGAAATCGGGAAACAAACTGCTGGACAATAAGTAAGACATTGTTCCATGTATTTGTCCGGCTGATATCTAGAACAGAGGATTATATGATCACTTATCTTAAATGGCGTATCATCATCTTCTCAGTTCCGAGAGACCTTGAAAGAGCTACGATTGCCGATCGGTTCCTGAAGTATTGCAGTTATAGTTATTAGACTTATCCAAGTGGGAGACTGTTGGATAAGGTGTCTAAGTCCATAACTATTTCTGGTATGTACTTGACCCGACCCGGCATGGTCCATTTGGGTTGCATGGCACCATGCAATTGGATAAACTAAAATGAGAGAAATAACACTTATGGTTTATTAATATATTATAAGCTCTAATATATTAATAATATTATTTAATTAGTTTGATTAAGAATTAATTTAGAATTAATTAAGTGATCAAAAGATAACTAATTAAATATATGGGTAGATTATGTTAATCTTCCATATCTTATATAGTGGGCTAAGAGGCTCCATGGATTATCAAGTTGGGTTCCACCCATAGGATGCTCCATGGGAGTTACAAACCCATGGGTCATGGAAATGAAGAGTCATAACACATTAGGGTTTACATGGTGTAACCCTAGATGTGTCAACACTATATAAGAAACCCATTCTCCACCAAAATCGGCTACACATAAGAAACAAGAGGGCTAGGCCGATTTTAGAAGTGTGTATTCTCTCTAAAGTCATTCCAAAAGCATTTGGTGTTGTGTAAAGCATTTGAGGCATCACACTTGGGGTGCTAGGCTCACAAGGTTTCAAGGATCATAAGCAACAACAAGGTAAGTTATTCTATCTTTCATGCAAGTTAAAATTTGTTCCCCATGTATGCTAGATAGGAATATAACCTTGGAATTCAACTTTGCATGATAATTAGACAAACATAGATCCAAGGTTATTAGGGTTGCATGTACACTTAGGAAGTGTTAGAATGCTCAAAACCCATCAAGTTTAGGCACTTTGTAAGACTGCGGGGTGACCCGTAGCATTCATTAGCAGTCAGATGGTGTGGAAAGTGTCGTAAGACTGCGGGGTGGACTGTAGCATTCACTGGAAAAGGGCGGGTCAGTTCGCCAAGCTGTGGGAAAGCCACAACTTCTTTGGAATCAGAATTTGGTAGGTCGTGGATGACCGGGTATGAGGCAAGACCACGGTTGGTCCTATGGCGTTCAGCTTAGCGCTGGGTTTGGTGTTGAGATGGTTCGGGTAGCTTTGCCTATTGATATTTTCTTTTGGAAGTCGCTTGGGGCGACTATAAGGGTGTTCTTTGGCTCAGCAACCAGGCGGGAATTTGGTATTCCAGATAGTTGGTAGATATTTTGGGACCAGGGAGGTCTCGGTTCATTTGGAAAGTAGATACGAGGCAACATGATGTTTCGAGCAATAGTAGTGATGTGAGGATTCTTGTGTGTGGAGTAGCTTGCTGATCGAAAGTGCTAAGTCACTTACAGTTGGATTAAATAATCTCAGAGTAATTGATTTAACCCTATTGCGCAGCTCTCGTCTGAGTCTAACCGTTGTAGGGATGAATCTTCTACTCGAAGGATTATCTGAGCCTTCTGTCAAGTATAATTGTTCTACAGATGGTTATTGTTAGTGGCTTTATTTTCATAGATTGCATCAGAATATTCAGGATTGGAAGTAGTATGGTTGGTCAGTTATTCGATGAGGTTTTGGGCATGATAATATTTCAGCATGGGTGGTCTGTCGGGGAGACATACCATTATAGATTTCAGATTTCGGATAGACAGAAGTGGTTTCGTGGGAGCTTAAGGTTTGTTTCCTTTAGGATGGAATTTCGGTTATCTCGGGAAGGTTGTCTTATGTGAAGAATCTCCGATTGCATTCCTCAAATTGTTTGTTTTTTTATGGGTGTTAGTATGGAGCGATTTCGAGGATGAAATCTAATTTAAGTGGGGGAGAGTTGTAACACTTGGTTCCAGATTTGCTTTGTTTCTGGGGCTGCAGCCCAATCATTAGTTGTTGCAAGTCTTAGAGCTTCATGGAAGGAAGTATTTGGCCCATTTCGGATGTGGATGTCATGGTATTATGCGGTCATTATGGAAGGACTTAACAGATTAAGTCATGAAATAAGTCTTGGGAAGTTTGTGGAGTACGCCCCGCGTAAAAACAAGTACGCCTTGCGTACTGAGGTCTTCATGGTACGCCATGCGTACCATTGTGTATGCCCAACATAATGGCCCAGTATCGTTTTGGGGTTTGTGGGCCCAACGGGATTGAGCCTTATGGAACCTTTGGGTTTTCTGAGATTTTGTTATTGGACTAGGTATTGTTGGGCTTTTGAGTAAGGCCACATGAGTTTGGGCTCAATTTGGAAAATTGGGCCATTAATGGGCTTTTATGGATCTTATAGTTTTGGGGCTTTGTTGGTTTTGGGGCGTGGGCCTTGGTTGTGAGTCTTGTTGGGCCAGGGGTAAAATGATAATTTTACTCCAAGTTTGGATTGTGGATCATGGTTTGGAATTCAGTTACTAATTGGATGTGGTTTTGGTTATTGTTAGTTTGGGAAATCGTCAGGGCAGCAGCTAGGGATTTCGTGCAGTGAGGTTTCACATTTGAGGTGAGCCTCCTCACCTTTTTATGGGTCGAAGGCACCAATGCCGGCCCATTTGGTTTATGTATTGTAAGAAGACCCGGGGGTTAGCCCTTGGCATTATGTATGAAAGACCAGGAGGCGGCTCTTGGAACACTGTATGCTAATTAGTTAAGTAGAGTATATTGTATGCTAGTTGTCTTTATGATGCTTGCATGGAAGACCCGGAGGTGGCTCCAGGAACTTGTCTTTATGATGCAGCACATAGCACCTTTATTGATTATGATATATGAATGATATGTATGGCTCGCGGTTATAGGGGTGACAAGAGAAATCCCTGGAATCAGTGATTCCTCCCTATCTTCCCCCACCATTGTAAAGCCATAAATTCCCTTATATGGGATAAATGCTTTTGTGGGATATGGATCATCGATCATTCCATCATCTACTTCACCAGTTCTCTGCAATCAAACATATAAATAAATCAGAATGCTTTCAGTCACACACCCAAAACTTTACTTGCAATTCCAACCAACATACATAGATTAGACAGAAGAAAGAAGACTACACGAATTATATACAATACATTGTATTACTTCTTAATAAACAGAATTCGGGAGACAACAAAACTTTAACTGATTCTCAATCGACTTGTTCCTGATAGATCTTTTCATATACTAACTGCAATTTGTTAGACAATAGTAAATAACAAAACAAAAGTAATGAATATTTGTTTTTTGGATAAAAATCAATTATCACTCACTTCATGGCGGTTTTGCAGAAGTTAATACCAAAACTATAATAGCAAAAATTCCACCTTCTTTAAGCTTAACATCATCTGTATTAGACTAAGAACAAATGAAAATAGGATGATATCTTTATATAATGAAAGGAAAATGCTATCTTCTGAAGCATATTTTTAGAAAAATAGTAAGTTCAAATTCAATGGAAACATACTTCAATTCACCAGAACTATTGTAACTAATTTCATTCCAACATATTTATACAAGGTGCATGATATAAGAGACACAACAGTCAAAAACCATAAAAAAAAGCAAAACGTGGCCATTTAAGATAGGGTTACATGGAAGAAATAACATTCTACTATGAAACATCCACCTAATGATAACATTGTACTTTGAAAAATCAACTCAACTCTTGCAATAGAAGCGAAAATTGGTTTGTATTTCACTGACATTTCTATAAATATGTAGATTTTTAAAGTACAATGCTATAATTTGAATAAATAAAGATATGATGCAATAACAAACAAATAAAATTACATTGCTATTTCCTCAAATTAACTCTTAAAAATGGGTTTTCAAATACTGAAAATCAATTTGAAATGCAGTTAGGTCATGATATACCCTTATCCCCTTGATTGTTTTTTTATCAAATTTTATTTAGTTTGTTATATTTACACCAATATACCCTACTTCCATTATCATAAGTGGTGAAAGCTTTAGTCATGTAGGCTTATTAACCCAAAAATACAACATATAAATCACACACACCAAATACCTTGTTTAAAACTACAAAAACAATATTAGAATGTGAAATTATTCAAAACATACTCAACCACCAATGCAAGAGCTGTTGAACAATGAGAAATCTGAAGGATCTTGTATGCTCAAGTATCATATTAAAGTGATATTGCTAATTAACATATGATACTAATGGGTCACACTAACAACAACTTGATATAATTGATTATTTATTAGAAATTGATTTTAATAAATATTCAATAAACTATTATAATTAATTGGAAATTATTTATTTCATGGAAATAATAATTTTCATTAGCAAGTAACATAATATATCATAATGTATGATTTATTAAGTCATGTACACCTTTTTCGACTAGAAAGACTTTTGTCTTTTAGCTAAAGGGATTATGTTTATATCTTATAAAGGCTTAAAGGAAATTTTATAAAATTTTTGTCTTCTTTCTTTCATATTTTCGAAATTAAGAATGAGGGGGAAAATAATTGATTTCTTTTGATTTGTTTATTATAAGAGACATGCTTTAGAAGCATGTCTTGGGTGATATAATAAACTATAGGCTTTTGAGGTCTAGAAAAGGCTAAAAGTACCAAGACTTAATGGTTAATGTTTTGGCTTAAAGGCTTGCCTTTTGCTTCTTTTCTTATGTATGCAAACCGTAACATGAAGAGTAAAGTAAGACTCTCACACTTTTGTTCATCCTTTTGAAGAAAATTGCTTCTTAACTCTCTCTTTAAGTTCTTATTTTGATAAGAACATAAAGCTTAAGAGTCTTAAGAGTTTTATACAAAAGAACTAGCATTCTACATCAAGTTGAGTCATTGTTGGTGTCTCTTAAGTTCATCATTCTTTATCAACTTCCAAGCCTGCCAAGAAGACCCAAAGAACTACAAAGATTGTTATTTCTTCATCTCTTCCTTGGTTGGTGTTTAAATCTTTCTATAATTTGCAAGATGATCATTGGTGGGTTGTAACTTGTTTATTATGTTCAAAAATTTAAGTCTTCCATTTGCCAAATTTATAAGTTTATGAAACTAATTTTGAATAAAAACCCAACAAAATCTTGTTCTTTCTTCCTTAAGAATTTCAACATAACTATTACAACAACAACAAAAAACATCAAATGAAGCTGCTTCTTTTTTGGTATATTTATCAAAAATTATGCATATGATCACATACAAATTGGATTACATTTGATCATAATGTCATATGGAAGACAAATACATGATAGATGATCTGAAAAATAGTTACCTTAAACTTAGTAACAATGGAGAGGAGCAAAATGAAGAAACAACATGATTCTCAATATCTCCGAAACATGCCACTGTAAATTGCCATCAATTTCGCTTCACTTGCACAACTTTGTAAATATATCGTTTATGAAGGGTAGAGCTGGAGACTATATTTTAGACCACTATATCCAAAAAATTGAGAGAAATACATGTATAATTTACCTAAAAAAGATTAGGCAAATCGATATAAACAAATTGTTGGATGAAATTGTGGACTTGGAACCGAAGCTTAATTAAATGACAAAATAAGATGTTCTTAGAACCGAAGCAAGAATCCTAAATTTTAAACCCACAAAGATTAAAACAAAAAAAGATTAAACTTACCGTTAGCACCTGATAATCGTCTCTAAATCAAAACAACTTCGTCAAATAAGAAGAACGCATTGGCAGGAAAAAGGCCATGGGAATCCATTCGTTAACCCAAATATATATATATATATATATATATATATATATATATATATATATATATATATATAGAGAGAGAGAGAGAGAGAGAGAGAGAGAAAGAACCCTCGTTGATGGCGGTGGAGCAGGGACTTGGTAGAAGGAGATGAAAAATGTCACGTGAACCCTACGATGTGGGTTTGTAAGATGAATAGGAGAAGGGAGAACTAATATGCAGTGAGCATCATCTAACCCGATTAAGCGACAATGACAATAGATTTCGTTCTTCATCTTCCTTATCGCCGATGTTTCCTTCTCGAAGTCGGGTGAAATACACAGGATGAGAGTTGGGGCATGAGAAAGGAAGAACAGTGGTGGAAACTTGATACCCCGTCTTTAATGAAAGAGACGACGTTGAACGGTGAAGAGGGCGATGATGGTTGGCGACAATATATGATTTCACCGGAACTCGCCGTGAAGTCATTGTGCAAATTGAGGCTCGACCTGTTCGTTTTGGAATTGTGAACTATTCCGGTAAATAAGGGTTGTTTTCTTTTTCGATGAAGTGCCGATGTGGAGAAAGCTAAGATAAGCAGTGGGAAGCATCGAGAATGGAAGCTGTGGAAGGAATGGGATGTAGAAGAGGCGGTGGGAGACGGTGATGCAGAAGCGCACAAGAACATAACACGTGTAATGGGGCATAACCAAGGTAGAGTTAAACTAACCCTATGAACATTGGTGGGGTTAGAAACTATAGCTAAGTCCACCCTTTATATATATATATATATATATATATATATATATATATATATATATAAATTATATTTCCTAAATAATCATTAGTATTTTTGTTATATAAAATATCCTTAATTCACAAAATATAACAACTTTCTTGATATATAAATCAAAATGCAACAATTACAAAGATTCACTATAACAATCAGTGACAACCTATAAACATAAGATTCATGGTTGAATCACTCTATCGTTAATGTTTGATACTTCCTAATGTTCAAATTTGTATATATAGCTTTTGGCACCATTTTAAAAGATTCTTTTTTTATATTCGTTACCAATATCAATTATTCTATAACATAAATTATTGGATGGATCGACGTTGTTAAGATCCTACAACCCTACAAGAGAACACAATCCTAATAACAATTGGATCAATTTTCATAAGATTTGATTTACGATCGTATGATGATATGTAGGATTGTAAGATCATAAAATGATTTGACCCCACATTTTTTTTCTTTTTAATGCCTAAAGCAAGGTTGTCAATACCGAGATCTTACCTAAGATCGTTTTATGTTTTGCAAAATCGTGACCGTAAGATCGGACATGGATCAGAAGATCCTACGAAATGAACACATTCAAATTTACTCACAAAACATTATATAATTTGATGTTGATTCAAATGTTGATAGTGGAATCAACTTTAACTTGCTAAACATAAACCATAGTTTTTTGTTGTTTTAAACCATAAGAATTAGAAAGAAAACATATTAATTAGAAAAAACGATATCATTGTGATCATGTAACTAAATGCATAAGATCACAAATGTAATATCATTAGTGTGTTATGTCTAATTCGAGATACATTAATGAAGTGGTGATACTCTACAAGACTTTTTGCAACTCATAATGTTCGTTTTCATGTTGAATAAACGATTTTTGAGACTCAACTAGATAATAGAACTAAAGAGGTGAGATCGGATCATATTAAGTTCTTAAGATCCTAGTATGGATTCTAAGATCCCAATATAGATCTTGCTAGATCCTAATGTGACCGAGATCACTTTTCGCTATAGAATCTTAGAATCATAAGATCTTAAGATTAAGATTGGGATCTTAACAACCATAGTCAAAAGTATAAATTCTAAAGCTTTTCCTAAAATTAGGAAATTATTTTCACATATTAGTTTAATAACCCAACATATAGCCTTAAGAATCTATTCTTTCCACACAAAACTAGGCCTAAAGTTCGTTCAGTGAGGTCGAAAGCTCGAAAACTGAACCTTTTGTATCGCATTAAGACACATATGACCTCATATCTTAGCGAATTGTTATTTATTTAATCAATAATTTTATGATTGTTGATACATATAAATTTTTTTATTGATCACGTTTTGTTTTTATTGCACATGATAAATAAACTTTATGAGAAGAAGATAATAATAATAAAAAAAAGAGGAAAATGACATCAATATATCATTTATTATGATTATATTATATAGTTAGATTTAAAATTTATATATATATATATATATATATATATATATATATATATATATATTAAATTTAAGCTTATCATTATATTTTAAATTTTATATAAACTTATAAGTATTGCAATTTGATTAATCAAAGCAGAATTATAAATTATAAAAACAAGATAATTTATTTTTTAAATAAAAGTAAATATTTTGTTAGAAGTAAAACAAAAGTAATGCAAGCCAACTCAAAGATCTTCCACTAAAAAGATCGAACCTGTGAAACATACTGTCACCCTATCATTCCTCTGGAAAATGCACACCCCGTTTGGCGTTACCTTCCTATAAAGCATGATCTAATTCGCCTCTAAATTCCTATTGCCCCAAAAATTCTTTCAATATCATAATTACCAAATCGCCCTTCCCATGGATTCATCGAATCTCACTCAATTTATACTCTCAAATCCTTTGACTCAACACCTTTGCCACTCTTCGTAATATCTTAACAATCCGTTACCCTTTTACGTCATTTCACTTCTCAACAAACTTCCCAACCCTATCCACTCCACTTTTATTTCACTTTCTCTCTCACACATTTCACCAAAACACACAGTGACAAAACCATTAGCCCCCTCCTTCAAAAAGCCTGACCCCCTTTCAAAGTTTTTTCTTCAAATGGAGAAAGACCTCTAATGGCTGACCAAATTGCCCTTGGAACTCATCTAAAAGTACAAACTTACCCTCTTTTTTCCTAGATTCCGTCAACACACCGTCAAAGATCCCCCACCGCCACCGCCACCAGACTTACTCTCGTTTTCGCCGGAGAAGATATTCTCCGATCACTTTCTTTCATCGTACTTGATATAGATATTGCTCTACGTATGGAGTAAGGTTGTACATTGAAACAGTTTGTGGAGTGATGGATTTAGTTGAAGGAGTTGGTGAAAGCTCTTCACCGCCGAGGAGTTTTGGAGGTTTCAGCGGCAACGAGATAGTGAATGATGTGTATAATCGGTTACTGGAGATTGGAAACGAAGAGGCTACCGCTCATCCTGAATTTCGTGATCAATTGGAAGCTCACTTCAATCGATTACCTGCTAGGTATATTTAGATTATCAATTCGTATCTCCTTTTTCGATAATCTCTCATCTGCAGATTCTTGAGTTCTTGAGTGTGTAATAATGCGCTTAGCGCATTATTATATTGAATATGATTAAGCATATAGTTTTCATTTATTTATTTCGCATGGAATTTTTTGTGGAGGTAGCTTAACAATGTAAATATGGGGAAAGTGTTGTCAATGTGTTGTTCACTTGTTCTTCGATCGAAGGGAATAGAATTTGGTGATTAATCACTTATATTACTCTAAAGTAGTGCTTGCGTGTAGGTTTCTAATGCGTTTGTTCCACTTTATTATGTCTTTGTTGATAATTCCTGTTTGAAGTGGATTTTTCAATCTACTTTGTAGATTGAATCATTTATCATGTGTAAAAGAAGATGCCGTGAACCAGTGACACTAATGACACTGTAGTTTTGGCTATTGTATACTCTATTTTTAGTAAACACGCATATACATTTATTTATCTATTAATATCCAGATATTTTTAGGATAATTGTTATTTAAATACCAAATGAGTATGTTTCTTTGATATTACTGATTGTATTCCAACTTTCAATCTTTGTGTTATTGTAATTCCTATTATGAACATGATACTAAGCCAATTCACAATCAATTTTTCTGTAGCAGATGTGAAAACAGAGTATCAATTTAATTCTGTACATATTGAGAAACATTTTCATTTATTGATAAATTTTTGGTTTTATCTGTGCCAGTTATGCCCTGGATATCAACTTGGATAGAGTTGAAGATGTATTACTACATCAGAAGCTCCTTGTTTTAGCAAAGGACCCTGAGAATAGACCTGTTTTTCATGTTCGCTTTTTAGAGGTAATGTTTTATACATAACATTATGAATGTTATCTATCTTTGTGTGTGGCTTTTATAAACCTAATAAACATTATATCTTACCTTTTTATGCTCCACAATTGAGTTTACAGAACTTTGGGACTCAAGCAGATGAAGAGCAACAAGAATTAACTGTAGGACCTGAGTTATCACATGACAGAAAGCCTGAGATGGATTTTGAAGCTTGTTCTAAACTTGAGGACTTAAACTTGGAGGTCAGAAAAACTTCTCTTGATAAGGTCAAAGAGAATCTTGATGGAGACTCTTTCAGAAGGTATTGTATATATGAGATATCTTGTGTATACACTATACACTCTATTCCTCATAATTTGTGAACTTTTTTATGATGAAGGGAATAAGTTGACATGTGGTGAATGTTTTTCAGGCAGGATGATATCCATGTTCCTATTCATGAAGTGATATTTTCAGCTGTTGATAAGCCTAAGCTCCTTAGTCAGGTATCAATTCTTGTTGCTGAGTTCATATATCTATGATGTTATTTTGTGGCCTTTATTTTTAACCTGTTTTCTTTTCCTTTAGCTTTCAGCTTTGCTTTCTGACATAGGACTCAACATACGTGAAGCACATGTGTTTTCAACAACTGATGGCTATTCTTTAGATGTGTTTGTGGTTGATGGTTGGCCTCTTCAGGTAATATTTATAACAATTTGCTTTGTTATTTTCTTCATCTCTTAGGTCTGAAACTCTGAATGTTATTATATTCTTGTCAGGAAACAAAGGCTCTACATGTAGCAATGGAGAGAGCAATTGCTAGGAGTGAGGTACTTCATATTATTTTTTTTATTAATATATATATCTTTATTTCTATGAAATATGTATTTACTTTTGTTAACTTTGTAGGGTTCATGGTCGGGTTCTAAACGTTCAAAATCAGCAATAGAGAGAGCAGTAGCTGCTGAAGCTAGTTTTGTAGATACAGAGATAGATATAAGATTACTCAAAATTGGAGAAAAAGTTGCATCTGGATCTTGTGGTGATCTGTAAGTCCATTATTTATTTATTATTATTATTATTATTATTATTATTATTATTATTATTATTGCTTTCATTTAGTTTAACTCTGAATATTCTCTCTTTCTCTCTTTTTATTCTTGGCAAGGCATCGTGGTGTGTATGTTGGTCAGGAAGTTGCTGTCAAAATTCTTAGATCTGAGCACCTGAATGAAGCATTGGAGCATGAATTTTCACATGAAGTTACTATTCTTAGGTAAATTTTTTTTTATCAAAACAATAAGAGTAAATTACACGAATGCTCCCTATGGTTTGGGGTAATTTGCACGCTTGGTCCCTAACTTATTTTTTTAACTCGGAAGGTCCCTATAGTTTGTTTTTGTTACGCGCTTGGTCCCTACTGTTTGTTTTTGTTATGCGCTTGGTCCCTGTCTTACCTAAAAAGAGTAAATGACTATTATTTAAATAGGGAAAAATGGTGGGATAGGTAAGGTAAGGTGAGGGGGTGGGGTTGGGGGTCTGTTTATTTAAATAAATTAAAAAATCAAGGGCAAAATAGTCTTTTTAGGTAAGACAGAGACCAAACGCGTAACAAAAACAAACAGTAGGGACCTTCCGAATTAAAAAAAATAAGTTAGGGACCAAACGTGCAAATTACCCTAAACCATAGGGACCATTCGTGTAATTTACTCAAACAATAAATATCACACTTCAAAAGCAACAAATAGCATCCTGCTTTTTATTCATCTTTTTCTTATTTAGGCATTATACTTTGAAAATTTTACATTCTTATAGCAATGAAATTTGTTTTATATTTGAGTGATATTGGTAAAATTTTCAAAGTATAATAATAAGAAATTGATACAGTATTGTTTTTATTCATTGTATTAATAGGCAATGAAAGAGAAATCAACAGTTTTATTGTTTTTTTAATAATTGTTTGCTTTTTACAGGGAGGTTCGTCATAGAAATGTTGTTCGTTTTATTGGTGCTTGTACAAAGCAGCCTAACATGTGCATAATAACAGGTATCAACTTCTTTTAGAACTAGAAATTGTTGTTTATATAATTCTAAGCTTTTTCTAAGCATTTAATAAAAATATATACATCGTCGTTTGCAGAATACATGCCAGGTGGCAGCCTTTATGAATATTTACATAAAAACCACCACAACTTGTCCCTTCCCCAATTAGTTCAGTTTGCTATAGATGTTTGTAAAGGAATGGAGTATCTACACAAGAGCAATATCATTCATAGGGATCTCAAAACTGCAAATTTGCTCATGGACAGTAATAATGTAAGTCTTTTTTTTTTTTTTTTTTTTTTTTTTTTTTTTTTTTAATGACTTTAATTTTTGTCACATATTTTGAATGTTTTGTTTAGGTTGTAAAGGTGGCTGATTTTGGGGTTGCGCGCTTTCAAAATCAAGAGGGAGTTATGACAGCTGAGACTGGAACATATCGATGGATGGCTCCCGAGGTCATAAATCATCAACCATATGATCAAAAAGCAGACGTTTTCAGTTTCGCGATTGTTTTGTGGGAGCTCGTCACAGCCAAGGTAAAATTTCACTTCTTAAAAGGGCAAAAACGTCATTTGACTACTACTAAACCAATAATTATTTGTAGATTCCTTACGATAACATGACACCATTGCAAGCAGCCTTGGGAGTAAGACAGGTAGACGTAGCTCTCTACTTTCCATTATCTTTTTTCTTATCATTTATCAATATAATAAATAATTAAAAGTATACAACACGACTATTTTCCAAATTTTAAAATAAAATTTGTATTTTTATATGTTTGATCAGGGGCGTCGACCGGATCTTCCAACAAATACACACCCAAAGCTTTTGGAATTGATGCAAAGATGCTGGGAAACTGATCCTGTCAACCGCCCTTCTTTCTCTGAAATCAAAGTTGAATTAGTAACATTTCTCAAGGAACTTCAGGTACATAATACTTATTATATGATTTTAATTTTAATTTTTTTATATTTTTAAGTGATTAATGAGTTTTTTGGGGTGGTGTAGAATTTACAGGAGAAAGGTGAGACACGAGGTGAAAGTTGAGTATAGGAAAATTGCGTAATACAGTATGTAGATGAATACGATTGTATAGAGGGGTTTTTCTTAATACAAAAGAGACAACTAAAAGAAAGCGTGCGTGTAATAGAATCATATACTCCAAGAATGGCTTTTCACTGTTGTTCACCAAAGATTTGTGTTTTTCCATACTCAAGAATGGCTTTTCAGTGTCGTTGAGCAAAGATTTGTGTTATGTGCCTATACTTTTCCATACTCAATCTGCTCGTGTTGATATTAGTTAAAAGTACAAAACTGTGTTCCAATGCAAGTTTATATGTTTACATACATACATACATATATACATACGTATGCCAGTTATCCGGGTCTTGCTTCTAGCTCATGGTCTGGTGGGTGTGTGTTATGGTTAGATTTTGACTATAAAACCTGAACATCAAGAAAGAAGACTGTTAGGCTTGTCCCAGGGTACAGTGAGCAAGCTTCGGCGATCAAGTTAGATCGCGATGTGAAGTGGGTCGACTCCTCCTAGCGGGAAGGAGCCGACTGTGAAGAGTGCGTGTTAAGGGAGAGAAGAGAGTGGATAGGGCTTGCCTGGAATGTTTAGAGAAGTCTTTATTTGAAGGAAAAGAAGACATGATAATACTATATTAGATGGTATCTACTAGTCTTACTAATATAATATAAGATATATTCTTGTTGAATCTTTGTTACTATGCATGATGAAAGATATTTTACTTTTCTATCATTCTGTTCTTTTGTGCTTCCATCTTCCATCCTTTTGTTTGGGAGGCCGGGGGATAGTCCCCTATAATGCACCTTAGTCGGAAATATTGTATGACGTCAAGACATAACGTTTTGGACTTATGCTACTACATCTACTTGTAGAACAAATCTTTCTTGCCGCTAGGCAAGGTCATAATTGTAATATACATTCTATGATTTTTACGTTATGCTTCAAGAAGTTGTGAAAATTCTGTTGGATTAAGGCGTCTATGATCATAAATAAATTGATATATACTTGAACTGAAACAAAGTCTTTTTTGGGTTACCCTCGTAACTAGTAATTGTGCAGAATGACATTTGGAGAGAGAGATTGATTAATAAATAGTAATAAATGATTTGTTTATATATTATATGATTTTATTAATTAGAAATAGTATTATTTAATTAAGAACTAATAAGAAATTAATTGGAATTAATTTTAAGATTAATTGGATTAACTAAAAGTGTAAGGACTTAAGCTGTAACTGTTCAGTAGTTGAACAAGAAGGAATTTCAAAACCTTTTAGGGCTTGAACGATTCTGGGAAGGATCCTAACAGGATCTAGATTATTCCTTATAGATAATTAAGAGATTAGATAATTACCTAATTGAAATATTAATATTATATTCAAATTAGGGTTTCCAAGGTTCCTTGTATCAGATATAAATAAGACCCCTTGGCCAATGGATTTCGTCCACTCCTTCCTCCCAAGAGAATAACCGATTTTCTTCCCTCTCCACCTCTCTACTCAAGTCTTCTAATTGCTAGGGTTCGGGTACAAACCATTAGAGAAATCAAACTTTTGGTGCTAGACTTTCTGAAGAAATCAAGAATTGGATCAAGGATTTATTTGCAATAATAAATCAAAGGTATGTAAACCTTAACCTATGAGTTTCGATTTCAATAGGGTTCTTGATATTTATTGTTTATTGCTATCAATTAGAGAAAACATAGATCCTATATAGGTTGCATGTGAAGTTAAGGGTTAAGATTTTCGCTTCATATGTATTTTAATAGCCTATAAAACCCATCAGTGATATCAGGACCACTGTTTTCTATTGATTGTGCATAAAATTGAATGAATCAAATTAGGGTTTATAAAAAATAAACCCTTTGCCTTGAGAATTTCGACTTTTCTAGGGTTCCTTGAAACCCTAGCCTCCTTAACCCTATTTTTGAAAATTATAGGGTTCCCTTAGGGTTTTCTACTTTCCTTAATTATTATTTTAATTGCCTTAAAATTTGAACAATTAAAACATGATAACCCTAAAACCCTAATTTCAAAAATTAGAAGGGTTTTGGATCATGATTAAATTTGAATTATTTTATTAATTGTTTAATTGAAATAATTATTTAATTTTAAATGATTTAATTTTATTTAATTAATTGTTTAATTAAAATATAAAGATAAATCATAATTGGTTTAATATTAATTAATTCGAATAATTAATATTTAAACCTAGTATTTTGAAAGGTTATATATATATATATATATATATATATATATATATATATATATATATATATATATATATATATATATATAATATTAGAAGTTTAATTTCTATATGTATAAAGTAAAGTCAGTCGAATCGCTAATAAGCCTCATTAACGAAGCCATACTTTTAGAGGGTATAAGGAAACTGCATATAAAATGACCGTTGAATGAGTGTTCTTTTCACTAACCGCTCTTCTGTGTGGTGGATGGTCGTTAGCTGAACGGGTTTAATAGGACATAATCAAATTAAATGTATAATCTATAAAAGTACTATAACCTTCTTTTAAAATCCCGCTCTAGTCACTTTAGGAAAAATGTGAAAAGTATGCCAATCCATGAAAAATGCACATCATTCTTTATTAGTTGTTAGTGAAGCGTGTGTGGCTAACCAAAACACTAATTTGAGACTATAAAGTTGACATGATGGCACAACTCAAAAATTGTCATTGTTGATGGAGCGTGTGTGGTTTACCGACACAGTAATCTGAGATGATAAATGACATCGAAGTTGTCAAGTGAGTTTGCAGGGTTATTCACATCTTGTTTGTGATCCTCGGTATCCCAGTCACAACTAAAAGAGCATAATCTGAGATTGAACATAACATTGATAAGATTTAATGAATCTCAAAAGATCTAGGAATTTCATGTTTGTGATCCTCCACCAACAACTCCAACTTCACCCTTTTGACGATCTTATCGAAAGATAAGCTAGCTGGTCCAAACTACATGGAATGGATGCAAATTCTCAAAACGACTCTATGATACAAGAGCAAAGAGCATGTTCTCGAAAAACCTCTACTTGAAGTCGATGAGTCAACTGCTACTCCAGAGGAGCTTGCCACTTACAAACAACAGTATGACGACACAACAAAGTTTGCTTGCATAATGGTTGCAACTATGGTACCTGAGTTGCAAAAGTTCTACGAGAACTACTGGCCATACGAGATGTGCTTGCATCTTGTTGAAAAGTTTCACACGAAAACATGACAAAAAAGGTATGAGGTCGTCAAGGCGTTAATGGCATGCAAGTTGAAGGAAGGAGAATCAGTGTGCAACCATGTGCACAGAATGTAGAGATATGTAGAGCGGTTGGAAAAGCATAATGTGTCTTTTGACAAGGAGTTGGCCATAGACATGGTCCTTAACTCTTTGCCTCTTAGTTATGATCAGTTCATTTTGACATATCATTTGAAGAACACATAGACCATATTGACCCAACTCCACAACTTGTCGCAAACTGTTGAGTCAGAGATAAAGAAAAATCAGGTCCCTTTTGCGACAAGTGCTCATGTACTGGCCATTGGTCAAAACAGAGGGAAGAAGAGGAAAATTGATCCTAAATCAAACTGGAAGGACAAGGTCCATGCTAGAGCGTCTGATAGTGGGCCGAAGACAAAGCCAAACTTTGATATTCCAGCTGGTATTAATCCTGAGGAGGCCACTTGCTACTATTGTAACGATAAAGGGCATTGGAAACGAAGATGCCAAAAATACTTGCCAGATTTAAAGGATGGCAAGGTCAAGCCATCTTCGATAAGTATGCACATTATTCAATTCAATAACTCACAACTTACTCAATCTTGGGTCCTTGCCACAACATGTGTTTCCACATTTATTTTGATTTGCGGGGGCTAAGAGAAAGTGAGAAAGTGGAGCATGGAAGAATAAATCTGATCATGCGGAATAGGCGATCTTCACCTGTTACCAATATTGGAACTTATGGTCTAGTGCTCAGTGGTGATGTTAGGATAGATTTAATTAATTGCTATTATTTGTCAGAAATGACAAGAAACATTTTTTCTTTTCATGTATTGTTCAAACAAGGTTTTCGATATTTGTTTGATGACGTGAATGGTTCGATTATAAAAGCGGTGTTTTTATGTTTAAAGCTTTACCTTGTAATGGTGTGTATGAAACTATGATTTATGTTGATGACTTAGGTAATAATGTATTTCATATTGATTCGTCTAATGGTGTAGATAAGGAATGCTTGTAACATTGTTGTCTTGGGCACATTAACAAGAAACACATTGCCTAAATCCAAAAGGATGGACCGTTGGAATCATTTGACTAAGGTCATATGATGAATGAGAATCTTGTCTTTTGGGCAAGATGAAGAAATCAACTTTCATTGGAACATGTGAAAGAAGTGAAGGTTGTTGGACCTTATCCATACAGATGTGCGTGGGCCCTTCAGATATGCTACAAGAGATGCCAATCAATACTACATGATGTTTATAGATGATTATAGCACATATGGGTATATCTACTTGATCAAACATAAATAAAAAACTTTTGAAAAGTTCAAAGAGTTTAAGCACGCGGTCAAGAATCAATTGGGTAGGAAGATAAAGATGCTTCGATCTGACAGAGGTGGAGAGTATCTTAGTATCGACAGCCGCCCATATCCTAAATCTTGTTCCCACTAAGAAAGTTTCCAAAACACCTCATGAGATGTGGACAAGGAAAGTACCCTCGCTCGCATATATCAAGGTATGGGGTTGTGAAGCTCTCGTAAGATGAGAGACTCATGAAAAACTGTAACCTAGAGTCGAGAGGTGTATTTTCATTGGCTACCCACAAAAGTCTTTTGGATACTTGTTCTACAGACCTAGTGAGAACGTGGTCTTTGTAGATCGAATGGGGGCCTTTCGCAAGAAAACTCATATTAAAAAAGAAAAGAGGGAGTGCAATTGACCTTGAAGAGATTCAGGAGTCAGCCAGTGAAGGAACCTTAGATGACACTAGCTCTCAACCAGAGGATGAGAATCATGTTGATCCCATTGACAATTTATTACCTCTTCATCGGTCCAATAGGGTTAGCGTGCCACCCGAGTTCTATGGTTTCCATATTACTGTAGATAGGGACACTTTATCAGTGATAGAACACTGGTAAATTTAGAAGAACCTGCTAACTACAAGGAAGCGATGGCAAGCACTGAGGCTTCCGAATGGAAGGAGGCAATGGACAACACAATTCAGTCCATGCATGACAACCAAGTGTGGAACTTGGTTGATCAGGAACCTGGTTGAAAGATAGTAGGTTGAAAATGGATCTTCAAGAAGAAGTCTGATATAGATGGGAAAGTACACATGTTCAAGGATCTACTGGTTGCGAAGGGCTTTACTCAAACTCAAGGGGTTAACTATGATGAGACCTCTCACCAGTGGCTAAGATCAAGTCAATCGGGATTATGCTTTCCATAATTGCCTTTTATTATTATGAGGTATGGAAAATGGATGTTAAACCCACTTTCCTAAATGGAAAGTCAACTGAGGAGCTCTAAATGAGTCAGCCAAAAGGTTTTGTACATGCCAAGTATCTTGATAAAGTGTGTAAGCTTGAGAAATCGATTTATGGATTGAAACAAACATCTCGCAGTTGGAATCTTTCCTTCCAAGAGAAGGTTAAAGAGTTTGGATTCTCTAGAAGTGAGGATGAGTCCCACGTGTATGTAAAAGCTATTGAGAGTATAGTAACGTTCCTGGTGTTGTATGTTGATGACATACTCCTTATAGGAAACGACATTCCAACCTTGTAAGAAGTGAAATCTTGGCTTAGGAAGTGTTTTTCTATGAAGGATCTAGGGGAAACAGCCTATATTGGATAAGGATTTTGAGGGACAGAAAGAGACGTCTTATTGGTCTTAGTCAGAGTACAGACTTGGACACAATATTATAGCGTTTCAATATAGAGAACTCTAAGAAAGGGGATTTACCCATTCACTGTACTGTAAAATTGAGTAAGACTCAAAGTCCTAGTACCGAGGAAGCAATAGATGACATGTGTCGAGTCCCATATTCTTTGGCTATTGGATTGATCATGTATGTTATGACATTTACTCGCCCTGATGTGACTTATGATGGGTTTTTTGAGCATTCTATCACTTCCTAAGTGTACATGCAACCCTAATAACCTTGAATCTATGTTTTCTCTATATACATGCAAATTTCTTTTTCAAGGTTATTTCCTAACTAGCATGGCATGGGGATTACATAAAACATAAAAACTAGTAGAAATACATACCTTGTTGTTGCTTGGATTCCTTCAAGACTTTGTGAGCCTAGCACCCCAAATGTTGTGCCTCAAATGCTTCACACAACACCACAAGACTTGGAATAACTTGAGAGAATACTTCTAGCACTCAAAATCGGTTATGCCCTCTCTAGTAACACTATGTCATGATTTTGCTAGCCATAGGGTTCCTTTTATAGTGTTGTCACAATTAGGGTTTACACATGAATGCCCTTAATTGTCATGACTCTTGATTTCTCATGACCCATGGGTTTGTAACTCCCATGGATTATCCATGGAGCTCCAAATGGTTACATCCATAACCCATAAACCATGGATCATTAATCCACCATAAAAGAATTGATGATTGTCACAATCAACCCTATATATTTAATTAGTCTCACTTTGATCACCAAATTAATACTAGATTAATACTTGATCAATACTAATTAAATAATACTATTATTAATATATTAGAACTTATAATATATTAATAATCATAAGTGCCTTATTCTCTCATTTAGTCTATCCAAGTATTGCAATGCCATGCAACCCAAATGGACCATGCCGGGTCGGGTCAAGTACATACCAAATAAAGTTATGGACTTAGACACTATATCCAACAGTCTCCCACTTGGATAAGTCTAATAACTATATTTGCAAATATGACTTCAAAATCCGACTAGCAATCGTAGCTCTTTCAAAGTCTCTCGGAACTGAGATGATGATGATACGCCATTTAAGATAAGTGATCATATAATCCTCTGTTCTCATGATATCAGCCGGACAAACACATGGAACATGGTCTTACTTATTGTCCAGCATTTGTTTCTCGATCTCTGATTTGTTTCGACATAGAACTAAATTGAACACATCAATTAGGTTCTGACCGGGCCCGGTACATAGGTCAAAACCAAATCATCGAGAGGCCCAGATATCGCTTCTATTTCTAGAAGGAACAGATAAACTTCGACTGATATGCTTGTACTAACTACTTGTTGAATTATTCACAAAGGCACGTTTTATGACATCGAGTTACCAATGCGTTTTCGTGCAATCAATGAATAACCAACTCATAGTCAACAACTCATATCTCTAGGTTTGAAGATTTATATGATATTACCGTCTCACGATCACTCGAGATAAATTCCATGAAGTGATGCAAGTGAGCATGGGTTGGATCCAATACTCAGCCCTTATGAGTACTCATGAATGTTGTAGCAACCATTGCATTGTCCAAAGCACTTTTAGACAAATCATACAAGCCAAATTCATGACAGTCTTAAATCAATACTTACTTCCAAAGTTTGACTGACTGTGGATGGTTTGAATAATAACATAATTATTCTGGAAGTAAAAACATGCAAAATTGAAACATAGTAAACAATCAACACAAGATAGTAACACCTTACTCATAAATAAATAACAACTTTTATTTATCATCAAATGTCAATTACTTTTTACAAGTTTCAGGAATCTAATTATTGAAACTAATATCATCCTTCAGCCCAATGCGCCTCGCATGCTGTAGATGCTTAACCCTGCTGAGTCCCTTCGTGAGGGGATCTGCCGGGTTCTCATCTGATGATACCCTCTTAGCCACGAGGAGTCCTTCTTCTATTCGATGTCTGATGAAATGGTATTTTCTGTCAATGTGTCTAGATCTCCCGTGATCTCTCGGTTCCTTAGCCAAAGCAACCGCACTTTCACTGTCACAGAAAATTTCCATTGGCTCCTTTATAGCTGGTACAACTCCAAGGTCTCCGATGAAGTTCTTTAGCCATATCGCCTCCATAGCTGCTTCACTTGCTGCTATGTACTCTGATTCACAAGTAGAATCAGCTACTGTCTCCTGCTTGGAACTTTTCCAAGTAATTGCCCCTCCATTTAGGATAAAGACCCAGCCTGACTGAGAGCGGAAATTATCCCTATCAGTCTGGAAGCTAGCATCGCTATATCCTTCCACTCTCAAGTCATCACTGCCTTCGAGGGTAAGGACCCAATCCTTAGTCCTCCGCAGATACTTGAGAATGTTCTTTACTGCTGTCCAGTGTGCCTTGCCAGGATTCCCTTGATATCTACTGACCATGCTCAAAGCAAAGGCCACATCAGGGCGAGTACAAGTCATAGCATACATGATCGAGCCCACAGCGGAAGCATATGGTATATGACTCATTTCAGCTATCTCAGCCTCTGTACTCGGACTCTGAGTTTTACTCAGCTTGGCATTACTCTGGATTGGTAATTCTCCTTTCTTGGATTCTTGCATGCTGAACCTCTTCAGCACCTTATCCAAGTAAGTACTTTGACGAAGTCCAATTAGTCTGTTACTCCTATCTCTCAATATCCTTATCCCTAGGATATAGGCAGCTTCTCCAAGGTCCTTCATAGCGAAACACTTCCCAAGCCAGGACTTAATCTCCTGCAAGGTTGGGACGTCGTTTCCTATGAGAAGTATGTCATCCACATACAACACCAAGAAGCTAACTATGCTCCCACTAGCCCTGACATACACACAAGACTCATCCTCACTCCTAGAAAAGCCAAACTCTTTGACTTTCTCATCAAAGCAAAGATTCCATCTGCGAGATGCTTGTTTCAATCCATAAATGGATTTATCAAGCTTACACACTCTATTAGGGTATCTTGTATCGACAAAACCCTCTGGTTGAGCTATGTAAACATCCTCAGCCAACTTTCCATTAAGGAAAGCGGTTTTGACATCCCCTTGCCATATTTCATAATCATGAAATGCAGCTATGGCTAACAATACTCTAATAGACTTAATCTTAGCTACTGGTGAGAAGGTCTCATCATAGTCAACTCCCGGAGTTTGAGTAAAGCCCTTCGCAACCAGTCGCGCTTTGTAAGTATGTACCTTTCCATCCATGTCGGTCTTCTTCTTGAAGATCCATTTGCACCCAACTGTCTTACGACCTGGTACATTGTCAACCAAGTTCCAAACTTGATTGTCATACATGGACTGAATCTCGCTGTCCATAGCCTCCTTCCACTTAGCAGACTCAGGGCCTGCCATGGCTTCCCTATAATTATTAGGTTCATCCAAATCTATTAGTGTACTATCACTAATAAATGTATCACCTTCAGTGGTGATGTGATAACCATAATAAAAATCAGGTGTGTTCCTCACCCCAGTGGAACGTCTTGGAGGTACAGACTCATCTATCGGATCAACATGAGTTTCCTCCTCAGGTTGGTCGATAGCATTTGAGGTTCCTTCACCACTTGACTCTTGAAGCTCTTCAAGGTCAATTTGCCTCCCACTGTCCCCTTGGCTTATGAATTCTCTCTCACGAAAGACTCCTCTTCTTGCTACAAAGACCACATTATCACTGGGTCTGTAGAAGAGGTAACCAAAGGATCTTTGTGGGTAGCCGATGAAAATACACCTCTCACTTCGAGGTTCAAGCTTATCATGAGTCTCACGCCTCACGAAAGCTTCACAACCCCAAATCTTGATGTGGTCCAAATTGGGAACTTTCCCAGTCCACATCTCGTGAGGTGTTTTGGCAACCTTTTTAGTAGGGACTAGATTAAGGATATGGGCGGCAGTCTCTAAGGCATACCCCCAGAAAGAGATTGGTAACGAAGCTCGACTCATCATGGAACGAACCATATACAGCAAGGTTCGATTGCGCCTTTCAGCTACACCATTCAACTGTGGTGTTCTGGGAGGTGTCAATTGTGAGACAATCCAACATTCCTTAAGATAGTCAAGGAACTCAATGCTAAGATACTCTCCTCCCCGATCGGATCGGAGCATCTTGATGTTCCTGCCCAATTGATTCTTCACTTCCTGCTTAAACTCTTTGAACTTTTCAAAGGTTTCTGACTTATGCTTGATTAAGTAAATATATCCATATCTACTGTAATCATCAGTAAAAGTCACATAATACCGATTAGCATCCCTTGTAGCAACTCTGAAGGGCCCACACACATCCGTGTGTACAAGGTCCAACAAACCTTCACCCCTATCACAAGTACCTGTGAAGGGTGACTTTGTCATTTTTCCAAGTAAACAAGACTCGCAACTATCATCTGACTTGAGGTCAAATGATTCCAAGACTCCAGCCTTTTGGAGTTGGCCTATGCGCTTCTTGTTAACATGTCCAAGACGACAATGCCACAAGGATGCTTTATCCAAGCTATCTGAAGAATCAATATACAACACATTATTTCCTAGATTATCTACAACATCCACGGCTTCATATACACCATCACAAGGTAATGCTTTAAAGTAAAATACATCATTGTAATAAACATTAATAGCACCATTTTTATTATCAAATGAAAATGAAAAACCTTGTTTGTACAAGCCATGAAAAGAAATAATATTTCTCGCCATTTCGGGCGAGTAACAACACTTATTCAAATCTAACATTAACCCATTATTAAGCAATAAAGAATAAACTCCTATCTTGGTAACAGGTGATGCTTTCCTGTTGCCCATGACTAAGTTTATCTTCCCGTGCTCCACTTGCTCACTTCTTCTTAGTGCCTGCAAATCAGTACAGATGTGAATACCACAACCTGTATCAAGCACCCAAGAATTAGCATTAGATGAGTTATTAGACAATATTGTGTAAATACCTGCATGGGTGGGTTTAACCTTCCCATCCTTTACATCTTGCAGATATTTAGGGCAGCTTCGCTTGAAGTGTCCCTTATCCTGGCAATAGAAGCACTGTGCTTCCTTTGGGTTTGAAGAAGGAGTAATGGGACCTTTCTTTGTCCCACTTGAAGAGGAACCATCAAGAGTCTTACCCTTGGTACCCTTCGAAGGGTTTTTCCTCTTCTTACCCTTTCCCTGCCCAATAGCCAGAACAGGGGCTATTGAAGGAGTAGAAGTAGCAACCGCTTTACCCTTAAGGCCATTTTTAGCTGTCCTTAAGAGTCCTTGAAGTTTGCTAAGTGTGACTTCCTCCTTGTTCATATGATAAGTCATACGAAACTGATCATAACTTGGAGGTAAGGAATGGAGAATGATGTCAATCGCCATTTCCTCAGGAAAGTCAATATTTAGCTTCAGCAACCGGTCAACGAACCTTTGCATCTTCTGCAAGTGACCGGTGATGGGTTCACCATCCTTCATCCTTGCGGTTATCATGGAGGAGATGATTTCATACCTCTCCTGACGCGCGCTCTGATGGTACCTTTCCATCAGATCCAGGTGCATCTCATAGGGGTAGAAATCTTCATAGGATTTTTGAAGTTCAGGAGTCATGGTGGCCATCATGATGCATGCTACTTTAGTAGCATCCTTTTCATGTGCAACAAACTCCGCAAACTCTTCAGGAGTAGCAGTGGCTTCACTCACAACCTTAAGCTCCCTATCGAGGACATATTCTTTGTCCTCATAGTGGGTAATCATTCTGATGTTTCTGATCCACTCATTGAAATTGGATCCATCAAAGATGACCTTACCACACAAGTTCATAAGGGAAAAGGAGCCTGTTGGGTTTGAGCCAGAAGCATTGTTGGAAGACATCTGAAAGGAAAGAAAGACAAGTTTCATTAGATTAGGAATCCTTAATAATTCACCCAAGTGAAATATTAAGGCTAGGATCCAACAAACTATTTATAGTTGGAAGAGGGATGCCGTAATCCATACTATAAAATATTTGAAGGTAGGTAAATGACGATTTACCAATTTCCACCATAAGAACGAAATATTTTATTATTAGGTTTTATTGGTTTTGAAACTCCTAGATCTTTTGAGATACATTGAACTTTTCAATGGCATGTTTGAATCTCGATTGTGCCCTCTCAAGTTTGTGACTGGGATGCCGAGGATCACAAACAAGGTGTGAATAACCATACAAATTGACTTGGTACCCTCAACAATATTACCTAATCGATGTGCCGGTTAACCACACACGCTCCACCGATCTATAATAAAGTCAAGTTACCCTTTGCCACTCTTACTAGTCCATGTTAGTGTGCCGGTTAACCACACACGCTCCACTAACGACTTGGTAAGGTACAAAGTGTAATTTTATGGGCTAGCACCAATTTCACATTTTCCTAAAGTAACTAAGATTGGGAATTTATAATGTATAGTTACTTTATAATTCATTATACTTTTAACAAGTATTTAAAGTCGTATCCTACCCGTTCGGCTAACGACCCTCCACCGATCAAGGAAGCGGTGGGTGAGAGTGGATACCCATTAAGTCACCATTTTATAGGCAACAACCTTATACCCCCCTTATAGACCGGCTTCGTGAATGAAGCCTACTAACGGTAAGAATGACATATTCTTATACATATCTATATAATAAAATTATAATAATAGTATAAGTGTTGATTTTTAAACTTTTTAAAAATCTAAGGTTTAATTTGGAATTAAAGTATTAAAGTATAAGACTTTTCAAATTCCAAAACTTGAAGGCAAGATTCGAAACTATTCCAAGTCTCTTCAATTTGTAACTTATGAGTTTTAATGGTTCATAAAAATGAAGACTCTTCATTTTATGAAACCTCTTTAGTTCTTTAATCATAATTAAAAGAAGTGACTTTTGGTTATCCATAACTTGAGGACAAGTTATGGACACCATCATAGCCATTAAGATCATAAATTAAACACACATGGAGGTTACATATAATTCCTATGATCTTCTAAAAACTCATAAGAACACAAATTCATGTCAAGTAATTTCAAGAAATCATATAACTATATACAATACTTGAAAATTGATAAAAGCCATGTAAAATGGGTTAACATAATCATTATCATTTTGAAAAACAGATTTTACAAGTCCAAAACAGATTGGGATAATGATCTTAATCCATTTCCAGCAACAAAACTCGAAAAACTGCCCAGCACGCTCCTACTCGCCGAGTGCATTATTCTACTCGGCGAGTAGAATGAATTTTTTCATGGACTCGGAGAGTCCTCCCCATGGACTCGGCGAGTCCAGTCGTCAGAGTGCAGAATTTTCGATTTTTAAGCAGTTTTGCATCAAGTATACAGAAAACAAACCTGGCTCTGATACCACTGATGGGTTTTTTGAGCATTCTATCACTTCCTAAGTGTACATGCAACCCTAATAACCTTGAATCTATGTTTTCTCTATATACATGCAAATTTCTTTTTCAAGGTTATTTCCTAACTAGCATGGCATGGGGATTACATAAAACATAAAAACTAGTAGAAATACATACCTTGTTGTTGCTTGGATTCCTTCAAGACTTTGTGAGCCTAGCACCCCAAATGTTGTGCCTCAAATGCTTCACACAACACCACAAGACTTGGAATAACTTGAGAGAATACTTCTAGCACTCAAAATCGGTTATGCCCTCTCTAGTAACACTATGTCATGATTTTGCTAGCCATAGGGTTCCTTTTATAGTGTTGTCACAATTAGGGTTTACACATGAATGCCCTTAATTGTCATGACTCTTGATTTCTCATGACCCATGGGTTTGTAACTCCCATGGATTATCCATGGAGCTCCAAATGGTTACATCCATAACCCATAAACCATGGATCATTAATCCACCATAAAAGAATTGATGATTGTCACAATCAACCCTATATATTTAATTAGTCTCACTTTGATCACCAAATTAATACTAGATTAATACTTGATCAATACTAATTAAATAATACTATTATTAATATATTAGAACTTATAATATATTAATAATCATAAGTGCCTTATTCTCTCATTTAGTCTATCCAAGTATTGCAATGCCATGCAACCCAAATGGACCATGCCGGGTCGGGTCAAGTACATACCAAATAAAGTTATGGACTTAGACACTATATCCAACAACTTATGCTTTGAGCATGGTTAGTCACTTTTAGGGAAATCATGGCAGTGCCCATTGGACAACAGTCAAGAACATTCTCAAGTATTTGTGAAGAACAAAAGACATGTTCCTAGTACTTGGTGGCAATGATACATTAAGAGTGAGTAGTTACAGTGATGCCAATTTTTAAACAGATCGTGACAACTTTTGTTCTCAGTCTGACTGAGTCTTCTTATTGAATGGTGGAGCGGCGACTTGGAAGAGTTCCAAGCAGTCAATGGTGGCTAACTCTACTTGTGAGTCAGAGTACATCACATCAAGTGAGGCATCAAAGGAAGCGACTTGGTTGAAGAACTTCATTGACGATCTCAGAGTAGTCCCGACGATTCAAGAGCCAATAGAGCTATTTTGTGATAATGAAGGTGCGGTTGCTTTAACCAAAGAATCGAAAGACATGACAAGTATAAGAATATCAACATAAAGTACGACTACATCAGACACAGAGTTGAAGAGGGGAATCTCCTAGTGAAATGAGTATCCTCAAAAGACAATCCTGTAGATCCTTTGACAAAGGCTCTGAGCAGTGTCAAGCACTACCAACATGCTATGAGCAGTAGCTTAAAAGATTATATTAGTTTTAGTAGTTAGTTGAAAGTTTTGAAACTTTGTAACAAAATAAATGTAATTGATTTTGGTGAATGAATAATAAAGAATTATTTACGAGTATCGTACTGCCTTCATTGATATGTGCATATTTAATCATGTATTTCGTGCATATTTTTAATACTTTTAGCTATGTGCTTATTTTGGGACATAAGGTACTTATTATGTTTTAAATCTGTTTTGTAGTGGAAAAGACGTGTTTGGGATGAAAAAGAAGAAAACGAGGGGCTAAAAGCAGGAAAGAGTGGGCCAAGACATTTGATGGCGAAATAGGACAAAATTTCTGAAGCCCACAGCATGGCTACTCTATACCACGTCGTGGCGGTTGGAAGATTCACGGCCAATGAGATGATTGCAATAGAAGTAATTGGCCTCTTTGGGATCACTCACAAGAGGGATGTCAGAACTGGTCTTTGCTTTTGGGCCCTTTCTAGACAACCTAATATGGGCCTTGCCCTTCCACTTCTGCTTAGAAGCACCTTTACTTTTCTTCCCTTTGTTTTTTCCAATGGCTAGGACAGGAGTACTGGTAGCAGTAGGGGTGTGACTCTTCTTCACCCCTGACTATGCTGTCTGCAATAAGTTGTGGAGTTGGGCCAATATGGTTTCATTGTTCTTCAAATGATAAGTCAAAATGAACTGATCATAACAAGGTGGCAATGATTTAATAACCATATTAATGGCCAATTTCTCATCAAAATTCACATTGAGCTTTTCAAGGCGCTCCATGTATCTTTGCATTCTTTGCACACGGTTGTAGACTGACTCTCCTTCCTTTAACTTGCATGCCATAAGATCTTTGACGACTTTATACTTTTCTTGACGAGCTCTCTTGTGATAATTTTCAACAAGATCTAAGTTCATCTCTTATGGCCAATAGTCCTCATAGAACCTTTGAAACTCAGGAATCATGATGGCAACCATGATGCAGGCAACCTTAGTCGCGTTGTTATAGTGTTTCTTGTAGGAGGCTATTGCTTCAGGAATATCATGGGCTTCATCGATCTCGATAAGTTGTTTCTCAAGGATATATTCTTTGCCATCGTATCGAACAACCATCTTGATGTTACACATCCAATCATTGTATTTGGTGCCATCCAATGTCACATTGGACACAATCGAGAGAAGGAAGAAGTTGTGGGTAGAGGTTTGAGAAGCAGAAGCATCACCAAAAGTAGACATCTATAGAGAAAAAGAAGTTTTAGTTAGATGACAATAATCTTTAATATTTTAACTCATAATTAATATTTAAGGCTAGGATCCAAAATAAAATTCACAACTAAGAAGAGGGATGCCGTAATCTTATTGCAGATTTATAAAGGTAGTTAAAAGCAATTCACCAATTTTAAACTATGAAATTACTAGATCTTTTCAGATTCATTGAATCAATCAATGGCATGTTTAATCTTAGATTATGCTCTTCTATTTGTGTCTGGGATGCCGAGGATCACAAACAAGATGCGAATAACCATACAAATATGCTTGACACTCTCGATGTCATTTGTCATGTCTCATTAATGTGCTGGTTAACCACAGACGCTCCATTAACAATGATAATTTTAGAGATGCCCATTTTACTCTTTATAGTCATTATTAGTGTGTCGGTTAACCACACGCGCTCCACTAACTACATATAAAGTATAATTTGCAATTTTATGGATTAACATACTTTTCACATTTTCCTAAAGTAACTAAGAGTGAGATTTTATAAAATAGTTTAGTTACTTCATATCATTATACTTATTAATGAGATTATGTACTATCAAATCTGTTCGGCTAACGACCCTCCACCACACAGGAGAGCGGTGGGTGAGAGTGGACACCAATTCAACGGTCATTTTATAGGCCTCTTCCTTATACCCTCTTTATAGAATGGTTTCGTGAATGAGGCGTACTAGCGATTTAACTGACTTGTCTTATACATATATTATATTAATCTTTTAATTATATATAGTATAAGGTGTATTTTAAAACTTTTCTAAAATATTATGTTTAAGTTTAAACTTTTGAAGTTAATTTAAAATTAATTTAATTTAAAAATAAACCAATTTTGATTTAATCTTTAACTTTTAATTAAACAATTAATTACTTTAATTAAATCAATATGGATCAAATAATTATTTACAATTAAACAATTAATAAAATATTTCAATTTAATCCTTATCCTAAGCCTTCTATTTTTTTTTTCAAAAAAAGTTTAGGGTTTACTAGGTTTTAATTGTTCAAATTTTGAAGGCTCTTAAAATAAAAAATAAAGAAACAAGGAAAACCCTAGAAGGGATCCTTAAATCTCGAAAATTAGGCAAGGGGGCTAGGGTTTCTAAAACCCTTGTAGATTTCGAAAATATAGGGTGGAGGCTTGACTTTCAAGAACCCTATGACATTTTTGAAAATACCACCTTAGGGTTTAGTTTCTATAAACCCTAATTTTGATCTATTAAACTTTGTGCAAGATCAATGAGAACAATGACTCTGATACCACTGTTGGGTTTTATATGTTACAAAATTTTTATTTTGGCAGAATAACATAAACACTACGTTCATATGCACCCTAAAGGATCTATATTCTTACTATGATTTTCAAACAAATATTGAATATCAAGAACCATAGAACTACAATGCTATTTCCAAAAATAACAAAGCTTTATTAGAAAATTCATACCTTAGTTTATTATTGCAAATAAACTAGTAATTCTTCCTTATTGATCTTCAAAAAGCAAGCACCAGAAGTCTTGTGCCTCTAATGGCTCACACCCAAACCCCTGCAAGTTGGAGGCTTAAGAGGAGAGAGAAGGAGAAAGCAAAATTTTATGTTTTCTCTTATAGAAGAGGATGACCAAAAATCATAACCCTTAAGAGGGTTTATATAGGTGACTAGAGGAGCTACTGATAAGACAATTTCCTTAGATAAGCCCTTATCCCTTTTCTTGCTTACTAAGCATTCTTAGGTTTCCTTAACGCCCAAGAAAAGCTCCTTAACCATCTAGAATTTTCCCCCCCTCCTCATGGGAAGTTCTAGAATTGGTCATTGTTAACTTTTGAACATTGCATCTTTAGTCCTTCTACTTTTAATTAATCCAATTAATCCCAAAATTAATTCCAATTAATTTATGATTAGTTTTTAATTAAAAAAAATACTATTTCTAATTAATATATTATTCTCAAAATATATTAATAAATTATTTATTTTGATTTCAAATTAATTAATTAACCATATAATAAATTAATAAACCAGTTTCTCTCTCCAAAAAGCAATTTAGTTAATTACTAGGCTTGAGGGCAACCCAAAATGACTTTCCTAATAATTCCACATTCTACTAATTTAGTTATTGGCTTAGACACCTAATCCAAAACCTTTTTGCAATTATGAAGTTGATGAAGATGTCATTAAAATTCCAAGTAGAAGTCCTATATAATGTATCCACAAAAGCAAGAATAAAAAACTAAAATATGCTAGTCTTCAATTGTAAAATGTTGTTCTTAAGCTTTAAGACATATCCCCAAAATATGCTTATAGAGAACCAACATTTAAGCCTTTATTTGTAACACCTTTTGCAAGAAAAAAGAAGATATGGAGAGAGGGAGAGAACCACAAATTTTCCAGCCAAAATATACAAGAGAAGGGTGTTAAGCTAGTTTAATTCACTCTCATGTCTTTATTTTATGTCCCATATTAGTAAAAAAGAAAGACATAAAATAATAAAAGGCATGGTGATTTCTTACATGCATGTTTCAGGTAATAAACAAAGTAAAAAAGCAACTTTACTTTATACATAACTAGCTATTTGGATGCCAAATTAATGGCTAGTCAAAGTGACCAAAATATTATACAAAACATTAATATTTATACCATATGATATTAAGCTGGTTTGATTCTCTTTCATTATTATTTCCTAGTAACAATAATTATCAATATAATGTTAAAATATTATTTTTCATAAAATAATATTTTTCCAATTAAATATAAGTGTTGATAACACTTATTAATAATCAAATTGTACTAATAAATAATCAATTAGTAGTAACTTGATATAAGGTGTGACCCTATACGATCGCATGTCATTAGCAATATAATTCCTTAATAACTCTTGGGCATACCAGGTCTTTCAATCTCCTGTTTGCATAAGGTTCATTATTGATTGATATAGACAGTGGTAAACGTCAACCAACATTTCACTGATCCAAATAACATACGACAAAGAATGCCATTCATCATCATCCAAGTCCTAAAGCTTAAACCTTTAATTGATGGATAAGGTAAGTTTATCAGTTATCCCTTTGTTATAGACATCCTGTTGAACATGAGACTTGGATCGTAATAAATATAATTTGGTGTTCAACGTTCCGTTACACGCATTAGATGTCTATCTCTCAACATACAAGAGGAACAAATACCATCTTGATTACATAACCCTCTTGTATAGTTCACACCATACCTGAAAATGGATTTTATAACTGGCCATTTAAGGATCAACATTTGACCATATCTAAGTACAACACTCCTTACACTTAAGCCCCACTATGTATCTCAGGTGTTAATGATACATATATAGTTCATTTTAATCAAGTATCACTCATAAAATTGATCTATGAGGCGATCTTGATGCTGGCCCGTTCAGTACCAGTTCTCTAACAAGTACCTAAGAATCTTGGTTACAATCACTTGCTTACTTTCATCTAGTGAGATTCACTTAATCCAATTGATATTAGTCTTACTTCGTAACTGCTCCCATAATTTATAATAGAATATGAACTTTTTGAATAATATGATTATTGATGGATTAAAAATGTTAATATAGAACACAACAACCATTGATGTGATGATCATATCCAAATATATCAAAACAATATAATAATTGTTGTTTTAATGTTTCAATATTCAAATACTAAATTCAAATCAAAATCCCATTTCTAGAATAATGAAGTCCGATAGCTGAAGTGTGACCATTAATACTTAGCTAACAAGGACATTATTAATGGGTCCGACCAAATTTAATTTGTGTGAATTTTGTGAATACTACCATCTTCATATATGTCTTTAGTCTAAGTATTGTGTAATATCTTGGAGAATATTATTGGTATTTTGATATGGCATAGAGTTTCTTACCTTGATTAACTACACTATACAAGTCACAAAAGGGTTTCATAGCAGTTAAGGTTATTGCTTCTACCAATGCCTTAACTACTTCGCATAGATTGTTGCTTGTTCGTAAATGTACTATAGTTTTCTCTAGTTGTTTGAGTTTTTCCTTCTTTCGTTCTTCTTCTCCTGGTATAGTTATTGGTGTAGTTACTAGTGTCGCACTTCGTTGTTGGTGCATGATGTTGTTATGTTTACCGGATTCATCCTCTTTCTATGGTCTTGCTCAATTTTGATTGGTCTTCTCAATTTCGGTGTCGTACCTACCCTGAAATGGTATCAAACTTGACTACCCCATGTATTTCTGATGCTATGACTCTAAACTTGTGCACTGCCGATCTCCCGAATATTATGTTGTATGGAGAGGATGTGTTAATGATAAACAATGGGATCGGTCTGGTGCCATTTATGCCATTATTGTAATCTACCAATGTTAATGGTAGTGTAATCATTCCTTCAGGCCATACACTGTATCCATCAAAAATAATTAGGTGCATCTCAAGTGGTTCTATTTTCCTTTGCACATGACTTAGGAGCTTTTTGTAGAAGTGTTTGTACAAAATGTCCGTGGAGCTCCCACTATCCATTTATGTAACACCGTAAATTTTCAAACAAATTTTTTCATTTAAAAAACACATAATTCTCATTATCACATTTCTCAAAAACCCCAAAGTGTTAATTATCAAAAACACAAATCCATAATTGTTTGAATAAAAATCCAGGATCCTCAAAACATAACTCCATCTCGTGTGTACAATCAAGCCGGCGCCTTCCAGCGATCCTGAGAAGTACCTGAAACACATATCACATAACACGGTAAGCACAAAGCTTAGTGAGTTCCCAAAAATACCACACACATCTCATTAGCCACTCATGGCTATATCTCAGTAAAGACCCTCCGGTCGATGTGTCTCAATGGAGACCCTCCGGTCCCACAACTCGGGTTGGACCCTCCGGTCCTAACTCAATAAATCTCAGAATAATACACAACGTAAATCACAAAGACATAATGTAGGATATCACAATACTCAATAATAGCATACAAGACCCTCCGGTCACGCAAAGTTACCACTCATGGTTAGTATATTGAGAAGACTCACCTCGTAAGCAAGCAAGTAAACCTCGTACCCCTCGAACGGTCTAATCTCCGCCTACATGTCATAATCATCTCTAATTAACACTTATAACCTCAACTCTAAATAAATTCGGTCAACCTCTCTCTCTAACTATTAGAATGGGTAAAAGACCATTTTACCCCTCCATGGTCTCCATAATCCAAGTCTTGACCAAACCCTAAAAGTCAACATGTCACACCCCCAAACCGTAATGGTGGAAACGTTCGGGGATGGAGGACGTCATGTATAGTATCATAACAATTGCATCATAGTAATCAAAGTAAACACAACCATTACATTGAATAAGTAAAATATTTACATCTATTTGATTCATATTTATATACATCAAAAGTATAACAAAAATAAAAGACGTGACTCTATACGCTCCGTCTTCTCAAAATCTGTGGGAAGTACCTGTCTACTGATTTCCTGAGAATACAAGCAGTTTTGAAAGAGTATCAACATTAAGCTGGTGAGTTCATAATCATAGTTACCACTAGATGTATTGTATATTATTGTTTTGTATGGGAAAACCCCTTTTTCATGAAAACCCTGGCTATCACCAGTATGTATAGTAAGTTTGGAGAAACTTTGGAAAACTCTAGTAGGTATAGTAGTTCTATTATTGGTAATAAAAATAATTGAAGTGTTACCATTCATACATTAATCGTATATTCTTAGTACCAAATTTATGAGTTGTTATAACCATACTTGACCATTGAATTGCCTGAACGACGTTCTTCAGGTGTCGGAATCGAAATGACTTTGTCACCCAGGCCTGCCGGCCTAACTGTAGCTAACAGTTATGGTGTGGGATTGTCAATCCCATATAGATCTATACACAATTTCACGTTCTCCCGCAAAGAGACTCTGGTTATAATCTCAGGACTTTTGTTAGTACTTAAATAAGTACACGAAGAATGCTCACTCATAAAATGCTATACTAACGATTAGGTGTAGAATAAAATGAATCCATTGAATTTAACTTGCTGTATATATGTTTCATAAACCATACTCTATATAGCTTATATGTTTGATCGCATTGAATCTATGTTTTGTACATTGATAAGATGATTTTCCCATAAACCATACCTATTGTACTTTATATGTTCATTAATGTATTAATTTCAAGTTTTACACTGAATGCTCTATGTTTATGTTGAAAACTTTCCTTATGCTCAGCATTTTACAAAAGGGATAAAAATATATAAATATTTTATAAAAGCATGGAAACCGTATAGTTGTATCAATTGTATCAGTTCTAAGTGTATTGAAAACCTTTTTGTATAATTTGACAAGGTTAATGATGTTTGGCTTGTATTCCTCCTGAAAACGTTAAGAAGAGTAAAGGTATAGGGGTATGAACTCACCTGTTTGTGAGTGACTTGGACGAATGACAAAGGCAAGATGCTTGGTATGCTAAGTGAAGTCCCGAGCACAATATGGTCCTAATAAGCACATATTAACATGTATAGGCCTACAATTAGTGTCTAAAATCACTAACAAACATAGGAAACACCCTTAGGATGTAGGAAACACTTACAATGAAGTGTTAGAGTCAAGAATGAGGGACAAAAAGGAGTTCACGGCCAACCACCATGGGTTTACGGCCCAAGATGTGTTCACGACCCATGAACACATGAAGGTTTTACGGCCCAAGATGTGTTCACGACCCATGAACACATGAAGGGTTTATGGCCCACTTATGAACATTTGAAGGGTTTACGGCCCATATATGAAGGGTTTACGGCCCACTCATGAACATTTGAAGGGTTTACGGCCCATTTATGTGTTGGATTAATGTCTAAGTCCATAACTATATTTGGTATGTACTTGACCCGACCTGGCATGGTCCATTTGGGTTGCACTTCACCGACACAATTTATATGGATAGTCTTTTGAGAATAATATATTTATGATTTATATTAATATATTATAAGTTCTAATATATTAATATGGAATCATATTATTTAATTAGTATTGATCAAGAATTAATTTAGAATTAATTAAGTGATCAAAAAGAACTAATTAAATATGGACTGTTATATATATGGAATGGGCCAAGTTCATTTAGGTTGGGCTAAGCTTTCATGGATGGTCCATGGAGCTTTTAACCCATGGATCCTATGTAAATGAAAGGTCATGGGTATTAGGGTTTACATGGATGTAACCCTAATCCTCCATAATATATAAAGGGGTCATTGGCTCACAAAATTGACACAAGTGTGTGAAAATAAGAGTGAGCCGATTTTAGTGTGCATACATATTCTCTCAAGTTCTTCCAAGGTGTTTTGGTGATTTGTGATTCCATTTGAGGCTTCCACACTATTGGGGCTAAGCTCTTAAAGCTTGAAGACATCAAGCTACATCAAAAGGTATGTCATCTAACTAGAACTTTGTAGTATAGGTGCTTCATAATATGCTAGTTAGGATGAAACCTTGGAATAGTTAATATTTGTATGTATAATAGAGAAAACAGAGATCCAAGATTTATAGGGTTGCATGTACACCATAAGAGTGTTAGAATGCTCAAAACCCAACAGTGGTATCAGAGCCATGGGTTGTTTTCTGTTATATTGATGCAAATGTTTTATTTTCAAGTTGGAAAAAAAAGAAAAAAAAAACATGACGTTTGTCAAATTTTAAGATAATTACTTGTTTTGTGAAAAACGAATTATTTGTAAAATTTGAATCATTTGTTATATGAGTTGAATTAGGTCAAATTTAGTAAAAGATAAAATGATATGATTATTTTATTAGTTTTAAAAGTTTGATCTAAATGTTTTAAGGAGTTACATATTTTGTCATAAAATTTTGGAGCTCAAAAGTTTTTTTTTAAAGTTGTGATCTTAAGGGTTTTTGAAACTTCCATAAGTTATGGATATGAAAGTTTTTTTTTTAAAAAAAAAAATTTGATTCAAAGTTTTTATGGAGTTACAAAATTTGGTGTTAATGTTTTAAAGAATTCCATAACTTGTTCTTAAGTTATGGAACATGAAAAGTTTCATCATAAAACAAGTATTTAATTCCATAAGTTATGGAATCCAAAAGTTTTCAAGAGTTTCAAAACTTGCCCTCAAGTTTTGGAATTTGGAAAAAGTTTTTTTATGATAAAAAAAAAGAATTGAATTCTAAAACTCTTGGGGTTCATAACTTAAACAATTAATTAAATGGTTTTAATTTTGAATTTAATAATTGGAATTAAGATGTTTTTATTGAATAATTCAAATTAACTCTTATGAACTTTATTAATAGTTAATTAACGCGTTTAATTAAAAGAGTATTATTAATCAATAAATATATGGTTTGAGTTTAATTAAATTAAAAGTCTAGTTTAATTAATAGATTAAACCACCAAGTATTTTAAATGTCTAAAATACACCTTATACTATTATAATATTAAAAGTTTAATATATTATATGTATAAGAGCAAGTCGTCTTACCATTAGTAGGCCTCATTCACGAAGCCGGTCTATAAGGGGGGTATAAGGTTACTGCATATAAAATGGCAGTTTAATGGGTGTCCACTCTCACTCACCGCTTCCTTGACCGGTGGAGGGTCGTTAGCCGAACAGGTAGGACAAGGACTATAATTCTCCCTTCATTATAAGTATTAATGATAAATACTAAGTAACTAAACCTTTTATAAATTCCCAATCTTAGTTACTTAGGAAAATGTGAATAAGGTGCTAATCCATGAAATTACACTTTGCACTTTGTTTAAGCTGTTAGTGGAGCGTGTGTGGTTAACCGACACACTAACCTGGACTTAACAAGGTAGGCAAAGGGTAACTTAATGTTTATCATAGTATCGTTGGAGCGTGTGTGGTTAACCGGCACATCGATTGAGGGGTAAATATTAAGGGTACCAAGTATATTTGCATGGTTACTTCACACCTTGTTTTGTGATCCTCGGCATCCCAGTCACAAAGCCTGAAGGGCACACTCGAGATTGAAACATGCCATTGAAAAGTTCAATGAATCTCAAAAGAATCTAGGAGTTTCAAAACCAATTAAAACCTAATAATACATTTCGTTTATCTTGGTGGAAATTGGTGAATCGTCATTCACCTACCTTCAAATATTTTATAGCTTGGATTACGACATCCCTCTTCCAAGTTATAAAATAGTTTGTTGGGTCCTAGCCTTAATATATCATATTGGGTGTTATATTAAGGACTTAAATCAATCAACTTTACGTGAATTTCTCCCATTGTTGATGTCTGAATTAGATAACAATGATCTTCCCAAACCAAGCTTTCCTAATGAATATGACTTCCCGAGTTTGGCTCATGGAAGTCATACTTCTCTTCCTCCACCTCCTCTAATTATTCTCCCTAACCCACAAGTTCAAGGTCACTCAAGCCCTAATGGCAAACAAGGTCTATGTGTGATCACATCTTAGAGATGAAGTCACATATTGACAAGCTGGGAGAGTTAGGTGTCAAAGTCTTGAGAAAGTTGGATGTTCAATCACTTTCTAAGTCATATAGTGAGTTCCTTTGGGACTACTATGAAACAGACTATGACATGAACCTTAATGATCATATCTATTTGCTTGGTGCTGCTGAATCAGCAATGATTTGGAACGATAGTAAAGCAAATTTGATTAGAAGATCAACTTCCCAAAAAACTTTATGGACAGTGACAATGGTGACACTGGAAATCCAGAAAAAAGCATTCTCTTCCCAATGGAAAGGGATTGGCCATAGTCAACCCGGTTGACCAAATGGTAAAGAGAAAGGCTAAGTCTGAGATAGTCCCATTACCAAAGGGTCCATATGTTTATTTTGCCAAAGGAAGGGGCGTTGATTGCAAAGCTGCCAAATTTACCTAAGGATGTTAAAGTCAATAAGTTTGACTCTACATCAGGTAGAGCCCATTATCTAACTCTGTTAAGTTCTATTCTGAGATCCTCATTACATGATGTGACTGGGTCACATGTTGATGTTTTAAGAATCAAAGAATAGAGAGAAATCTTAAAGGAAGTATATGCTGATTCTGATCGCGAAGGTGGATTTCGATCGCATCAGAATTTTGAGCAGTTGCTTAAGAAGTTATGATATATTGCTAAGGAATAGATAACAACAATTTTCCATGTGGATTGTAAGGATAAGTTTTTTCGTAAAGTTTTAAAATAAAAGAAAAATTGTTTAATTTTATTTATTTGAAGTATCCTTACAATGGCATTTGTGGAAAATTGTTGCTTATATGATTCCACTGACAGCAATATTGGAAAATGGATTTGATTCTTTCATTTGTGGTAGTGTCTAAATTTACCAAATCAGGAAAGTTCCTCATCACCCAAGTTTCAATTGGACCGAAACTTGGAATCATGCAAGTTGAATAGTATGATGAATGAGAACTTTCAAGCATTGGAAAATCAAGACTAATTACTTGTTCATATGGATGTGTGAGTCAAGTGAAGGACTAAAGGGATCGAGTACACATTCTTGTGCACTGGTCATGTCCACCACAAAGCTCGTTAATACTATTTGATTTACTAAAGTTTAGTAAATATGGTTATACTTACAAGTTTAAGTATAATTCTGAAACATTGAAAAAGTCTCAATGTATGGCAGAACGAATGGGAAGAATCAAATTAGGCAGAAAGATAAAAGTTTCTCAAATCTGAAAAGATGGGAGAGTACTTTAGTATCATGTTTGTGATCATCTTAATGATTTAGAAATCATATCACAATTAGTCCTCTAAAGGTCATCTTAGTGCATTCTTATGACTAAGAAGAGGAGTCATGAATTGTTGAAATGGTTAGATCAGGAAGATGAGTCATACTTCGTTCCAAAACAATTCTTAGAGTCATACTCCAAGATTGTAACTTGAGTGACATATCTTAAAGAAAGGTTTAAAACACTTGTCAAATGTAAGAGTAAAAGTGTCCTACTCTTGTACATTTGGAATCGGTAAGTTGTGATGTTTTGGATAAAACAAAGACCAACTAAGGCCAATTGTGTGAAGTGTTTGTCTTGATAAAGAATCCGCACTATCTCTTGAATATTTGGCAAGAGAGTCTTATATGTCAAGAGGACAGTGGGAGTCTTAAAGATCTTGAAAGTCTCAAGAACTAATCAAGAGTAAAACCTGAGGTTCTTCACTAGCACACGACTTGAGGTTTATAACCTATCGTGTTGACATACTTCTATTTCTGTGCCCATTCCAGTTAAAGTTGGTTTTGCATATGAGTTCTTAGAGTTCTCAATTGGTTGCATAACAACTTGGAAGCAATGACAGGCTCTTGTACTGCCAGGTGGCAAGAAATTAAGATTTAGTTCAGTCCATATGAGTTTGGATTTGTCACTAACCTTGTCTTGTGATTATGGTTTTGACAGATTCACATGGATAAGAACACAGACACCATAAAATCTAAGGATCATAAGGTTTCTCTCCGATTCATGAAAATGATGGTGAGGAAACACTTCCACCAAGTAGATTTGAAATAGATGGCAAAAGGTCTAAACAATTGAGACTATGATTACGACATCCCTTTTCATAGTTCTGAAATTGTTTAGACACACATGCATGCTATCTAAGGAAAGGTGTATGATTTTGATAAAGTTTTATCAAAGCATCTCGTATCAGAAATCTGAACTTTGGTAAGAAAGTCAATAAAGTATTGATTTCTAGAAGTCCAGCTGATTTCTGAGTACATGTCAAAGCTAGTGGGAGCATAAGTGTTATGCTAATAATCATCATGTTAGTGGGAGCATGATAATTATTGTTAGTGTTGCAAGTTAGCAATGTTAATTATAGAAAACAAAAGTTTCAATTCGCGAGGCTGCAGGGATTGAAAAAGTTGTTTTGCTATAATTAAGGGAGTGGATATACTTCATTTCAGTTCTAAAGGCTTAGATTGAGACCTTAATCATCTTTAGTTAAGAATATATATATGAATTTCATGTTGGATTGGTTCAACTTAAGGAAATTCTATATATTGCGTTCTCAATATTCGATTATAATTACGGCATCCTTCTTCATAGTCAAATTTTGAAAACATAGCAAATAAAAATATTGTAGCAAAAGACTGGTCTAGAATCATGTCTTTATGTGAGACATCATGAATCGTGTACCATTTGCTTTGGGTACAGGATCGATTGCATGTGCTATAATATTTGTCATTTCTAAATTTTTCCAAATGCCCAGAGGCATTAAGAAGGGAAAAGGTCTAGAATTGGATATGACTAAAATGATTAAGCAATTGTCGAGGACAATCTGAGGTTTACCAAAGATTGGTTGCTCAGGGACAGTTGGAAGTATAGTGCTAATTTTGGAAGGACAATATTGACATATTCTGAAAAGAGGCATCTCTTATTCAGAAGTGATAGTCAAAATGAGAATATGGAGTTGTCTCCATAGGTGGAAGTTATCTGTGTAAGATTAGAAAACTTAATGCAAGAAGCATGTCCAAAGCAATGTACTTTGAATATGAGACTTTGTTTCCATGGAGTTGATCTCCATTGGAATACCTTATAATGATTGTTGACAAGTCTTTGTGACTTTGTACATATTCATTACAGGAGGGTCAGTGCATATAAGTTTAAAATCTAAACATATTTCGATAAATGATAGGAATTTGAAATTCTCACATTTTTCGATAAGGATTTGGGAGTGTGAAATTAGAATCATTGAAATTATGTTCAATTGGTTTATTTCACAAAGTAAGGATCATAGACAAACATAGAGTGCATACTTGGTGTATGGCAAAGCTATTGTTTAAGAAAAACATAGTGTACATGCTTGGAGCATGGGACAACTAGTGTTTTTAATTCAAGTATAAAGTTGATAAAACCGAAACAATGAATAATGAGTAATCAGTATGGTGATAAATAAAAGTGTTTATTTATATTCATAGGGTTTGATACCATATTTAATTCATTTATTCTTGTGTTTCACTTTGCATGTTTTGACTTCCAGAATAACTAAGTCGCTCTTCCTGAATGATTAAGTTATTCAAACCATCCACAGTCGGTCATATGTTGGAAGTAGATATGAATCAAGACTGTCATGAGTTGGTTTGTAGAGGTCCAAGTTGGTGGACAAAGTGGTGCTACAACACTCATGAGTGCTCATAAGGTCTGAGTATTGGATTCAACCCGCGCTCATTTGAATCACTTCATGGATTTTATCACGAGTGATCATGAGACGATAATATCTTATATTCTTCAAACCTAGAGATATGAGTTGTTACTATGAGTTGGTTATACATTGATTGCATGAAAATGCATTTGGTAACTCGATGTTATAAAACGTGCCTTTGTGTATGATTCAACAAGTAGTAGAACAAGCCATATGAGTCGAAGTTTATCCATTCCTTTTACCTTCGGGATAAAAGCGATATCTGTGGGCCCCTCGATGATTTAGCGATGACACATGTGAGTGCTTGGCCAAGCCAGGACTGATTTGATTTGTTCAATAAGTCAATCATCATAAATCAAAAATCGGGAAACAACAAATGGCAGAGAGAATGATTATAATCCATGTCTCAGTGCATATGATATCTAGAATGGAGGAATATATGATCCCTTATCTAATGGACAAGTCATTGACAAGGTCAGAATTCGACAGCGGCTTTAAGAGCTACGATTGCCAGTTAGGTTTTGAAGTCATACTCAATAATAGTTTTAGACTTATCCATGTGGGAGACTGTTGGATTAATGTCTAAGTCCATAACTATATTTGGTATGTACTTGACCCGACCTGGCATGGTCCATTTGGGTTGCACTTCACCGGCACAATTTATATGGATAGTCTTTTGAGAATAGTATATTTATGATTTATATTAATATATTATAAGTTCTAATATATTAATATGGAATCATATTATTTAATTAGTATTGATCAAGAATTAATTTAGAATTAATTAAGTGATCAAAAAGAACTAATTAAATATGGACTCTTATATATATAGAATGGGCCAAGTTCATTTAGGTTGGGCTAAGCTTTCATGGATGGTCCATGGAGCTTTTAACCCATGGATCCTATGTAAATGAAAGGTCATGGGTATTAGGGTTTACATGGATGTAACCCTAATCCTCCATAATATATAAAGGGGTGCTTGGCTCACAAAATTGGCACAAGTGTGTGAAAAAAAGTGTGGGCCGATTTTAGTGAGCATAAATATTCTCTCAAGTTCTACCAAGGTGTTTTGGTGATTTGTGATTCCGTTTGAGGCTTCCACACTATTGGGGCTAAGCTCTTAAAGCTTGAAGACATCAAGCTACATCAAAAGGTATGTCATCTAACTAGAACTTTGTAGTATAGGTGCTTTATAATATGCTAGTTAGGATGAAACCTTGGAATAGTTAATATTTGCATGTATAATAGAGAAAACATAGATCCAAGGTTTATAGTGTTGCATGTACACCATAGGAGTGTTAGAATGCTCAAAACCCAACACTATGAAGGGTTCACGGCCGTGAACTCTTCAAGATCATAAAGATGGTGATGAAAGTGATGAATCAATGGATGAACATGAAGCACTTTACATGAATAAGATGATTAACAAGTGAAAAGGGATGAATTACTTACGTTTGTGGGGTGAAAAGAGAGCTTTTGTTGGATGAGACTTGAGAGAATCTTGAGGAGTTTTCGGCCAAGGAGGGAAGAAATGAGGAAAAATGAAGGAATATATATATATATATATATATATATATATATATATATATATATATATATATATATATATATGGAGAGGGGTTCACGGCCCTACATGGGTTCACGACCGTGAACCTAATTTGCGGCCGTGAATGCCCTTTGAAGAGTTTTCTGGTTTGATTTCATCCGCCTAATCCCAAGCTAACACTTCTCAACATCCAAATCTTAAGTGTACTAGGCTTAAAGACTCTCAAACTGACCCTGAACACAATAAAGTGATAGCAGAAGCAAGTCTGATTTTTATTGCTTGAATTTTGACTTACAAAAAAAGATTTCTGGTTGTCACATCATCCCCCCGATAGAGGGAATTTCGTCCCATGATTCAAACATAACATACAATCATGGACTTGGAAAAAGACGTGGGCACTTTTTTTTCATTTGATCTTCGCGCTCCCAAGTGAACTCAGGTCCTCGTTTGGCATTCCATCGGACCTTCACTATTGGTATGCGACTTTGTTTCATTCGTTTGACTTCTCGATCCAAGATTTAGACGGGTTCTTCCACGAAGTTAAGGTTCTCATTGATCTCGATCTCATCAAGAGGGGTCACCAATGTTTCGTCGGATAGACACTTTTTAAGGTTCGAAATGTGGAAGACGGGATGGACATTTCTAAGCTCTTGGGGTAAACAAAGTTTGTATGCTACGAGACCGATCCTATCGAGGATATCAAATGGTCCTATGTATCTTGGATTTAGTTTTCCACGGTTTCCAAAGTGTATCATGCCCTTCCAGGGTGAAACCTTCAACATGACACGGTCACCAACCTGGAACTCCAAGGGTTTTCGTCTCTTATCGGCGTAGCTCTTTTGTCTATCTCTTGAAGCTTTTAGTCGTTCTCTGATTTGTACGATCTTTTCTGTGGTTTCTCAGATGATTTCTGGGCCTGTGAGAGTGCTATCGGGGACTTGACTTTTAGCTAACTATGTGTCACCCACCTCAGCCCAGCACAGAGGGGATTTGCACTTACGACCATAGAGAGCTTCAAACGGCGCAACCTTGATGCTAGTATGATAGCTGTTGTTGTAGGAGAATTCAACCAAGGGAAAATGGGTGTCCAACGACTTGCCAAAGTCTATGACACATGCTCTCAACATGTCTTCTAATGTCTGAATGGTCCTCTCACTCTGCCCATCGGTTTGTGGATGGTAAGCTGTGCTCATATCCAGCTTAGTTCCAAGAGCCTTCTGCAGTGACTGCCAAAATCTCGAGGTAAATCTGCCTTCGTGTCAGCCTCTCCATCTTGAAGTTTTCTTTGATTGGCAGGAAGTGGGCGGATTTAGTCAATCGATCGACAACTACCCAGATGGTATTGTGCCCACTTAGAGATTTGGGCAACTTAGTGATAAAATCCATCGTAATCCTTTCCCACTTCCACTCAGGTATTTCTGGCTGCTGAAGTAAACCTGAGGGCTTTTGATATTCCACGTTCACCTTGGCGCAAGTTAGGCACTTGCCCACGAAGGTAGCGATCTCTGCTTTCATGTTTGGCGACCAATATAGCTTTTTGAGATCCAGATACATCTTATCCGAACCTGGGTGAATGGAGTATTTAGTCTTGTGAGCTTCGTTCATAACAACCTCCCTGTACCCGCCGAACTTTGGGGTCCATATCCGGTTCATGAAATAGTAGACTCCATCTCCTTTGATTTCCAAGTTCTTTTCCATTCCCCTCAAGGCTTCATCCGTCAGGTTCTCTGGTTTTAAGGCTTCCAGCTGAGCCTCTCCGATTTGAGCGGACAGATGGGAATGGATGGTCATTTTCAGTGCTTTCACTTTACGACCTGAATATTCCTTTCGGTTGAGGGCATCTGCTACCACATTGGCCTTTCCGGGATAATAGCGTATTTCACACTCATAATCACTGAGTAGCTATACCCATCGCCGTTGCCTCATGTTTATCTCCTTTGGATCAAAAATATGTTATAGGCTCTTATAGTCGGTGAAGACAGTGCACTTGGTTCCGTAAAGGTAATGTCTCCAAGTCTTTAATGCGAAGACCACTGCTCCCAACTCCAGGTCGTGGGTTGTATAATTGACTTCGTGTGCCTTCAGCTGTCTTGAGGCATAGGCAATAACCTTTCCTCGTTGCATGAGCACACAACCTAGACCCTGACTGGATGCATCGCAGTAGACAATGAAGTCCTCCGTCCCTTCAGGAAGAGACGTGATAGGTGCGCTACATAGGGCCCACTTCAATGTTCGAAACATAGTGTCTTGCTTTTCTCCCCAACTAAAGGTTACACCTTTCTGAGTCAGGGTGGTTAAGGGCTTAGCAATCCTGGAGAAGTTCTGGATAAACCTGTGAAAATAGCCAGCGAGACCCAAGAATTGACGGATTTCTATGGGTGTCTTCGGTGCTGACCAATTCTCAATCGCTTTTATTTTGGAAGGGTCCACGTGTATGCCTTCCTCGCTAACCACATGACCGAGGAATATTACCTTTCTGATCCAAAATTCGCATTTAGAGAATTTTGCGTATAGTTTCTCCGCCCTTAATGTTTCTAACACTAGCCTCAAGTGCTGTCTATGATCTTGCTCATTCTGAGAGTAGACAATTATATCATCAATTAACACTATCACGAACTTGTCTAGGAAAGGGCGGCACACCCGATTTATCAGATCCATGAATACCGCGGGTGCGTTGGTTAGACCAAAGGGCATTAATCTGTCACACCCCAAACCAGAACGGTGGAAACGTTCGGGGGCGGATGACTTCATGTAAGTATCACAACACATGCAATATAGTAATCAAAGTACAAGCAACCATTGCATTAATAAGTATAATTTTTACATAAGTGTTTAAACATTACATATTCAAACATCAAAGTAGGTAGTCTTCTCAAAAGCTTCGGGAGTGTACCTGTCTACTGGATTCCTGAGAATACATGTTATTTTGAAAGAGTAGATCAGCATTTAAGCTGGTGAGTTCATAAGTATTCTAGTTCTATAAAGTATACTCTAAGTTCTTTGGAAAAGTTCGCTAGTTCCTCCAGAAAATCCTATATTTCCTGATGTGATAAAATGATAACCTCAATAGTTCCCTCTGCAATTACTTAGTTGATACTAGTTATATATAACCTAATATCGAATGGACAGTTAAATGGGTGAATCTGCCCTAAGCCCACAACCAAACAAGGAACATGAAGTAAGGCGGAAGTCACACATTTCACTGTCAATCGGATATTACTTATATGTAACTCTGATGTATAAACTAAGGAATTATAGAATTAGTCACTAAAGGTCGTTTATGTTATACTAGTTTAAAGAGAGTGAATGACTAAGTTCCATCTGATAAGTAGTTTTAAATCCCCATAAAACCATTTCTGAATAGTAGTTTTAAATCCCCATAAAACCATTTCTGAATAGTAGTTTTAAGTCCCCATAAAACCGTTTCTGAATAGTAGTTTTAAATCCCCATAAAACCGTTCCATTTGTAAAAGTAGTTTAATCCCATAAACCGTTTCATTTGTAAAAGTATTCTTAGCTATATCCGTTCTACAGTAAAACATTGATATTAATCCTGGAAAATATTATATTATCCATAATACTGATTTGTGGTTTTTGATGTATCGTAGAATCAAGTATTAATCAAAATCAGAGTTAAACGAATGCAGATTGAACAAACGATGTAAATAAGATCTGGTTTCTGCTCATTTACGCTTTCAACTTTTACTGAGAAAATAGACAGGTTCTGTAGAGGACTCTTATCTAACTCTAGTAAAGTTCCATATTTATAGGAACAGTGAAAGCATACAAAAAATACTAAGGCATTGACAATTAAGCTTCGTACGAAATACACCTTAGTAAATAAACATTACAAAACATACGAAGGTAAAACAGACTTCGACATATTACAATATAATTCGACCCTAACAATCTCCCCCTTTGTAATAATGTCGACCTTCGTCAGTTCAAGAGTATCTGTATAGCATACAACATAACTCTTCGGATCTCAGTGTACCACGGGATTATCTTCTTCAGTTCCTTCTTATCTCCTTCATTATTCTTCTTGTAGCTATTCATACGAACAATAAAATTCGTATATTGGGATGTTGTATATCTTTCCACTTCGAAAGATCGAAACAAGAATCTTTTCGCCTTCCCATTTTTATCTTTCCCAGCAAATACCATACCAAATGGTTTCAAATATATTTCTCCGTCAGCATACTTCTTCAACTCAGGTTGAGTTAAAGGAAGTTCCATTGGCACTTTTACAGTCAATCCCTTTGCTGTAGCTAACTCAACATCAGTAAGTGCTAAGCACTCATAATAGTTGTCAATGAAAATCTTGATGTGAGCCAACCCAAGTCGAAAAACTTCAGGATCAGTTTCTCGAAGATACGAAGCGTCTTTATCCTTTAGTAACAATGCAACTTGTATCAGATCATACAAGTTCATTAAGGGAAAATCAGCTACCGAAAAATCACATACTTGCCCATTTGCCCTCGAAACAAAAAAGCGAAGATTCTGCATCATATTTTCGAACAATACATCTCGCTTTATGCTTATCACCTTCTTTATCTTCACCAGAGACCAAATTTCCTCTGGAAGTTTTCCAAGTACAGCATGAAATCTGATCTTCATGTATGTGTACTCATCATCATTGTCAAATTTCTCAACAATTTTGTACTGAGCCATGATGAACATCATTTCATTGATGGGAAAATCTAATTGACACATATCAGTATTGAGAACAACATAGCTTCTCTTTGGCTTCTTTTCGAAAGCATACATATGATTATATGCAAATTTCGACTCTATTGTCTCATAATTGTAATGCTTTGAAGGATCACCCTTGTTCATCCTAGGTGGATCATTTGCACGAAGTCTCATAATGCTTTGTACAATTCAGAGCTTTTCAACCTCAGCCTCCGCTTCAACTTTCTTTTCTTCCTTTGACTTTTCGACCATAACAGTTTTGCCTTTGTCTTTTACAGAAGAAATATCAACACTTTCCTTAGCCTTCGAACTGCTGCCTTCTTCTCCAATGATAATTCCTTTGGAAATTGATTTTGAAATTGGCTTCGTTGTCACTGGCATTGTTGTTACAACAGGTGAAATAACTGGCTCAGCAGTAGACACAAATGGTTTTGTTATTGGAATCTTCGTGGAAAACACCTTTCCAACAACCTTTGCATCTACATGCAAATCTTCACCCCTAGCCTTCGTAGTACCATCCTCCTTTTCTCCCCCTTGCACCCCTGTGAAAACAGGTGGGGCATTCTTCGGAAGAAGGCTAGAAATATGAGAAAGTGGAGCAAGTTGTTTTTGCAAGATCGCTTCAAAATGAACGAACTTTTGAGACAAAAAGTCTGGAGTGATGAAGGGAGAGGAAATAGATTTTACAGTTAACTCTTTAAGCTCCTTCAGCGAATTAAGCATTTCCACAAAACTTTGATTTTACGTGGTCGACAATTGAGTAAGTTGAGGACGCAAATCTTCGTACAGTTTGACATATTTGGTAACAGCATCACAAATAATGTCAACTTTCTGATTGATCGAAGCATAATCACGTTGTACGATTGAGATTTCTTTTTGCATATCCTATCGAAGTTCTTGGATTTGCAAATTTACATCTTCCCTCACCTTCCTGATATCTTGAACAAATAGTACATGTCGTTCTTTTATCAAATGCTTGAATTCTTTCACTTCCCCTCTAAACATCGAATTGAGAGAATTGACCCGTAATTCATCATTTTGATCATTGTGATCAATCTTTTCCAACAGATGAATCTCTGAATCTCGGACCATTCCAGAGACTTTACTTATCACTTTTCCTTCGAATGTTTTCAGCATATCATCAATGTCCATATGAGATACAGACGAATTACTCCCCAAATCTGCTTGTGATTGTAGAATAGAATTCAACTTCTGATTTAGAATCTTGAATTGTTTCATCGTCATCAACATATGATCAGGGAGGTGATTTTTTTCATCATGAAACTGTAAAGCTTCAAAAGCACCTCCAAAACCTTCATTATCAGTATCAGCTTCAACAACAGGTGAAGGTTGAACAGGTGAATTAATTTTGAGAGAATCAGTAGATTGAGATGGAAAAAGAGTGGTAAAGGGTTGATGAAGAATGGTTTCAAAAGTTAGGGAATTTGTAGTATTCGGAAGAATAAAAGGTGGTAAAGACACAAAACTGTCTGGTTTTGAAGATACAGGAATACCTTGATTAGTAGGTGCAACCTCTTTGTTTGACTCTCCCTCACCCATGTTGACATTGACATCCGTATCAGATATGTGTGTATCAATGCCTGAAGTTCGGACCTCCTCAGTATGTGATTCAGTTAACGAGACTTCGGGTGGTATGACGATTGTCTTCTCAGGAGTGGATACAGATTGTGAAACAACTGGTTCTGGTGTTTCAGGAACAATTTCTTCTTCAGAAGATGCCTCTTGAATAACCAACTTTCTTTGTCTTTTCTTCTTCTTCGAAATATGTTTGGCCACATCTTCAGCTCTTCGTTTCTTGGATAGAGGCGAGACTGGAGCTGGAACCTCTCGAAAAATAACTCCTTGATGAGAGAGTTGTGGTTTACGAACATTAGAAGGAGAAAATTTTGATCCACCATCAAAAGATTTTCTGGAACCCCTAGACCTTTGCTTCAAACGACGAAAAACACCAGTTTTCGAAGGAATTTTCTCTGCCACTACTGTATCATCAACAAGTTCCACTGGTTTGATGACAACAGTCGAGATATTCACTTCAGCCGTCTCAGGCTTCTTTGGAGACTTCGTAGATTCATGCACAATCTTCTCAGGAGACTTCTTTGATTCGTGCACGAGCTTTTCTGATGTAGCTTTTGCATCCTTTTTAGAACGTTTAGACTTCTTGGAAGGACCATCTTCTTCTTTCGACAATAATTTTCCAGTCTCAACATCGGGATTAATGGTTTTCAAGTACTCAACCAACACTGAATTTGTTGGCTCAACCCTCTTTAACATTGCATCAGGAATCCGAGCAATGTGTGTGAATACCTCCATATCATCCGAAACTTCCTTTGGGAAGTGATACTTCAGAAACTCAGCCTTTTCTTCATCAGCAGGGACATCAATTCCTTCTTTATCATAGAAATAAGCAAGGATTAAGCTCCAATACCTAGCACACGAAATGCCTTGAACCACATTCGTGTTTTCGACACTCTTTTGAAATGCCTTCCATAGTTGAGTAGAGTAGTCGACATAGATATCATAATACAATTCTGCCACCATCGCATAAACCTCCATGCGACCTTTGTCTAAACCAACACTTCGACCTGTCAAGCATCGAAGAAAAATTCCAAACAAGAAATTCCAAACAGTTGGCAGGGCTGATTTCTTGAAATCACTGATCTTTGTGAGTGGGGGTTGATGACCCATCTCATTAAACATATGAATAACTTGTGCATAAGAAAGATCAGTAACAAGTTGAGAATTGGGAATATCCAGAATCTGACAAAAGATCTTCTTGGACAAATGGATTTTCTTGTCATTCACCAGTTGAAAGGTGATGATATCCATTGCTTTGCTATAAGTAGCAGTGGATCCTGCCTGAGAAAGCCATGAGAGAGGAACTGAGAAAGAATTGAACATCGCCTTGGAAAGAACAGAACTCTTCAATGCAACAATTAGCATCTTCAATTCTTCTGGATACAAAGACACATCTGCTTCCACTTGATAATTGGTGCTTTGAATCTTCATGATCGGTTGATAAGTGATGTCTTCAGTTGTTCGAGAAGTAGAATCAACGCCAACCATGATTAGGGTTTAGAAGCTTTGAAGAACAGAGAAAATTTGGGTATTTGAGTTCTTTTGTGTGCGTAAAAAGATAAAGAACCCGTAAATTCCCTTTTTATATGTAACCCTTAATTTGAATTGAACGCGGGATAGGCATTGATTGAGATCCGACGTGGCACCTTAAAAGTCGCACCAGTCTGTCAATAGAGTTTCCATGCGTCAAAAAGTAACTGTCACATCGCCTTGAAACCAGGAAACGTCTCCTCACACAGTCTGTTCGTGTCTCGTCAAGGAATAGTAACCGTCAGCAACCTTCGGATGAAGGTTAAGCTCTTTCGTCTTTGGGTTTAGAGACGAAGTCATTTGCTAGACTGTCGAAATCATCAGCCTGATGTGGTATTTCTCAGAACCTCAAGGATTTCGTGTGTGCTGTGTGCCAAAGAAAAGATAAGAAACAAATTAACAAAAAGTTGGATCTGTGATGTCAAAAATTTCGACACAAAAGCAGAGAAATCCCGGGCAAAGGTTACTTCATTAATTATCAAGAGAGATAATCAACTGCTTGTATATTGTCCCGTGAATTACAATCGAAAACTTGTAGAGAAGTATCGAAGGGCTTCTTTTGTTAGGCTTATTGGGTGCTTTAAAATTTCGTTACATATCATCCTAAACATAAGGTGAGTAATTGTAACAGAAATTACTTGTTTGACCAGTGTAGTCAGTGACAAGTATGCTTTGAAATATGTTGATAGTAACTTTGAAAGCAAATGAAACTCATACAGAAATCATATTAAAAAAAAATATTTGTTCTGGATCCTGTTGGGTAACAAACATCGTGGGTTTCGATAGTTTGATCAAGATCACGCATAAGAATAGAATATGATTTTGAGTTTCGAAAAATGGTACTGAAATAAATGTTTCGTTAAATCTGGAACATAGTTCCCCGTCAATTCCTTATTAAGATATGAAGTTGGGTTTCACTTTCATCACGGCCTCATGATGTCAGATCACTAACACAGAATTTTGATATATCTAAATCTTGATGTGTTGAATCAAAGACCTGTTGGATATGTGTCTTCGTGTGTGCAAGTGTAAGAAATTTTGTGATGAAAAAGAGTGGTTATGAAGAACGAAATTGTACCTCTGTTATTTTCGGACAAAACAGATAACTCGTAACTCATGTGAGAAGAATAAGGTAGCTCAATCGACTAATGTGAATATAAGCCTGATTTGGGAAGAAATTTTTGTATGAAAAATTTCATTAAGGCTTTCGTAAACACACATAAAGTCTACAGAGGCTTGGGTCAACATGCTGCAGCATGCTTCTAGGGAAAACCTAACTAGTACATAGTTGACGAAAGTTTACCTTCCCATGGAAACATAAGCATGACCCTCGAAAAAAAATGTTCGTGTTATCTGCATTATGAAAAAGAAACAAAGAAAATAACAAAAGAAAATCTTTTTTTTGGAGTTTTGATTTTTCGAAAAGATAACAACAAAACGAAAAAAAATCTTTTTGTAGTTTTTGATTTTTCGAAAAGTGAAACAATTAACAAAAGAAAATCTTTTTGGAGTTTTGATTTTTCGAAAAGATAACAACAAAACGAAAAAAAATCTTTATGTAGTTTTTGATTTTTCGAAAAGAAAACCAAGATACAAACGTACGAAAAAACAATTTTACAAACAAACGAAAATTTGTAAACAAACTACAATTCGCCACTCTTACGAAAATTTGACAAACTAACGAAAATTTGTACCACACAACCATCATGCAAATTGTCGAATTCGAAGCGTGTCGAAGCGTTGACTATGAACAGTAACCGCTGAATGACGTCTTATTGCCTCTGAATCGACACATTTATATAACACGTCTTTGCTATACATTCGAAATCCGTCCTGGAACTGAACTCGCTTCAATCATTCCCAAACCTGTCAAAATTCGACCAAACGATTTTTCATCTAAAGATTTTGTAAAAATATCAGCAAGCTGATCAATTGTTTTTACAAAATGAACTTCAATGTTTCCATCTTCCACATGATCTTTGATAAAGTGATAACGAAGAGCTATATGTTTAGTTTTCGAATGTTGTACTGGATTATGACAAATGCGTATAGCACTTTGAGAATCACAGTACAATGGAATCTTTTTCATATTCACTGCATAATCCCTCAACTGGCTTTAAATCCAAATAATTTGTGATGTACAAGCAACATCTGCTACATATTCGACTTCAGCAGTAGAAATCGAAACACACGTTTTCTTCTTCGACTGCCAACTAACCAACTTTCCATCCAAAAATTGACAACCACCACTTGTACTTTTTCGATCCAATGTACACCCTCCTAGATCTGCATCTGAAAATGCCTGAATGAAAAATCATATTTTCGAAGGATACCACAATCCTAACGAAATTGTTCCCTTGAGATAACGAAAGATATTTTTCACAGCTGTTAAATGTGGTTCTCGAGGATTTGCTTGGTACCTTGCACAATTACATACAAAAAGCATGATATCAGGTCTACTTGAAGTAAGATAAAGTAATGAACCTATCGTGCTTCTGTATAAAGTAAGATCAACCGCAGGCGATTCTAACGAAGGTGTTAGCCTTGTACCAACAGCCATTGGTACTCTTAACTTCGTGCTATTTGTCATTCCAAACTTTTCGAGCAAATTCCTTGTATATTTCTCTTGATTGATGAATATGCCTTCTCTGTTTTGACATATGTTTAAGCCAAGAAAATTATTGATTTTACCCATCATGCTCATTTCGAATTGGCTTTTCATCAAGTTTTCGAATTCTCTAGATAAAGCAGGGTCAGTAGAGCCAAAAATAATATCGTCAACATAAATTTGAACAAGCATCAGATGACATCCAACTTTCTTTCGAAATAATGTGGGGTCAACTGATCCTTGCTTAAATTTTGACTGTTTTAAGAAACTGGTAAGAGTTGCATACCATGCTCTTGGTGCATGTTTTAACCCATATACAGCTTTATCTAAAATATATACATGATCAGGATGTATTTCATTTGCGAAACCTGGAGGTTGTTCTACGTAAAAAGTTTCTTCGAGTTCTCCATTGAGAAAGGCACATTTCACATCCATTTGATAGACATCAAAATCCTTATGAGTTGCATATGCTAAGAATATTCGAACAGCCTCGAGTCTCGCAACAGAACAAAGGTTTCTTCATAATAAATTCCTTCTTGTTGTGAATATCCTTTAACAACTAAACGTGCTTTATTTCGTACAATATTTCCATCTTTGTCGGTTTTGTTTTTGAAAATCCATTTTAACCTGAAAATCGAAACATTTTCAGGTTTAGGAATTAATCTCCAAACCTTGTTTCTTTCAAATTCAGCCAGTTCTGATTGCATTGCAACAACCCAATATGAGTGTTCCATTGCCATCTTAACTGTCTTTAGTTCAATTTTAGATATGAAAACATTGAACATGCAAAATTCTTGATGAGTATTTAATACCTCATTCTTCGCACGAATCTGAGCTCTTGTTAATACTCCATCTTGAGGATTTCCAATGACTTGATCTATTGGATGAGTCTTTGTCCATTTCTCTAACGGTGGATAAGCCGGATCAAATTCCAAAGGTGCATCTTCGTACATCTCTTCATTTTCAGATCCTACAACAGAAACGTTATCATTTAGATCATGAAAATCATCATTTGGATTAAAATTTATTGTATCATTTTCCTCCTCAACACTATTATCATTTTGATGCTCCCCCTCAACTAGATGCTCCCCCTCAACAACATCATCCATTCTCCCATTCTCCCCCTCGAAAGAATGCTCCCCCTCAACCAGAGTATTCGAATCCAAGTGCTCTCCTTCGACTGGATTATCAAAAATACTTTCGCCAAGTCCAAGAGAATTCGTTGTTGAATTAACATCTACGATGTTTTGAGGAATTTCCAAGTCATCATTATGCTTCGAAGATTCAGAGTGATGATTATCATTGGCATGAACTTCAGCATCCACAGCCCTGTCAGGAATACCAAAAATTAAATCATAATCAAAATCAGATGAAATTGATTCTTCAGTTTCTTCAGATGATTCATTAATAATTGGTTTTTGTTCAAATTGCTTTTCAACTTGTTTGACATAATAATCATCGAAAGTAAAAATGAAAGCTTCTTCGACTTTTCGTGTTCGCTTATTTAACACTCTGTATGCAACCGAATTGTGCGAATATCCCAAAAATATGCCTTCGTCAGCTTTAGCTTGAAATTTTGAAAGGTTATCTTTAAGATTCATTATAAAACACATGCAACCAAAAACATGAAAGAATTTGACATTAGGTTTTCGGTTATTGATAATTTCATACGGAGTTATATTGAATCGACGATGAATGAAAGATCGATTTTGAGTGAAACATGCTGTCGAAACTGCTTCAACACATAGATATTGAGGAAGATTCGCATATGTCAACATAGTTCTCGCTGCTTCGCAAAGTGACCTATTTCGTCTTTCAACCACACCATTTTGCTGAGGTGTATAGGGCGAAGAGAAGTTATGCGAAATTCCTTTTTCTGTTAAGTATGAATCCAACACTTTGTTCTTAAACTCAGATCCATTATCACTTTTGATCTTTCGAACATTTTTCTTCAGACTCATCTCAATCTTCTTAATAACCTCGTTCATTGTTTGAGCAACTTCAGATTTTAACCTGAGAAAGTATATCCAAGTGAATCGTGAAAAATCATCAATAATAACCAAAATGTACCGTTTCTTGTTGAGAGTTTCAACAGTCGATGGTCCACAAAGGTCAATGTGTAGAAGTTCCAATGGTTCGACAATTTTCGAATCTATCACAATTGGATGGCCTTTCCTGTGTTGTTTCCCTTGTTCACAAGCTGCACACAATGTATCATTGTCAAATTTTAGTACAGGTAAACCACGAACAAGATCATCAACAACCAATTTATTTAAGTTTCGAAAGTTTAAATGCGATAAACGTCGATGCCATAACCAGCTGATGTCAGAGGAAGCTTTCGAAAGTAAGCACACTGAGGGTTTGCCGATGATTGGTTTGATATCGAGTAAACATATCACCATGTCGTTTGGATTTGAGCTAGACTTTGTTAGTTTCAACATTTGAGATGAGGCTACCTTCTTCGTTAAACACCACTTGATTGCTAGTGCCCACAACTAGTTGGGAAACACTTATCAAGTTATGTTGAAGAGCTTCGACATAAGCAACGCGATTAACGGTGAATTTTCCATTCGTGACTTTACCATAGCCTTTCACTTGACATTTGTGATTATTGCCAAACTTCACAACTCGTGCATTCTCCAAGCTATGAAAATCTCTCAGGTTTTCCTTTCGTCCAGTCATGTGACGTGAGCAACCACTATCAATATACCATTTTTCATCATATTGCTCGTCACATAAAACCTGCGATCAATGAAAGAATTTAGGTACCCAAGACTGTTTGGGTCCTTGGAAATTAGTTTTAAACACGGAATGAAATGAAGAACATTTAACCCAATCAAAAACTTTAGTTTTGAGACTATCAATTAAGTCTACATCATTATTTAAAGAAACAGAAACATAAGTTTTAGTTAGTTTGGGATTGTCACTGACACATGCCTTCGTCTTTTTAGATTGAGTATGATCAAGCTTGTCTTTTGAAACCGGTTGCCAAGTTTTAACCGAAACATTCGAATCTTTTGATGATGAGTTTTCAGTTGACGAAGAATTCACATAATTCTCATAAGCTTCGAGAATTTGTTGTGGAGAATATTTCCTCGATTGATATTTTCGACCTTTTCCTTCAAGCCAATGATCGATGTTTTTGTCACGAGACAACCCTTTTGTGTACGAAACTTTTGAAGTTTGTTTTCCTGTAGGATTTGGAAAATTCGGTTTTTGTGGAAAGAAATCAACATTTGATTTAGGTCGAAATGCCACAGCGTATCGACTTCCATCATTGTTGCCAACACTTCGATTTTGAGAAAATCGATTTGGAGATTTTTGTTTTTGAGAAAACCTTGTTTGTTGATTAGAAGAAAAGCGTTGATGTGATGATTGATTTTGAACATTCTTTGATGTATTTTTGTTATCTCTTGAAAATGGTGATTTTGAAACTTTCGAAAAATTTGTTTTTGGTTGAAATTCAGATTTAGATTTATTTGTGTGAGCGGGATTTTGCTTAAGATCTGAATAAATTTTTGAATGAGAAGACTTGTTTTCAACAGATTTAGTCTTTTTGTTTTCAGTTGTTTTCAAATTTAATCCATTTTGTTGTTTTCGAAGTTCCATTGTTTGCCAAAATATCGTTTTTCGAGCTTGTCTTTTTGAAATTGCATTTTCTTTTGACAACTTGTCAACTTGTTCTTTAAATTCTTTGGAATTTAATTTGACAATTGTATCTTTTTCCACAACAACTTCTGTTGGAACTTCTTTCACAATTTATGATTTTTCAACCCATTTGCTTTGTGGTTTTTGTCTTTGAAAAACATACGAATTCTTTGTTAAGGTATTTTCAACTGTGCTTTGATTCGAAAAGAATCCTTCATTCGTTGTCTTCTTGTTGTCATCATCGACCATTTTGGTGAATTCTGGTTTAATGTTTTCAACATTTCCAGTTGTAACAAAAACTTGATTTGGAAAGACAACATCATCAGTACACTTGAAATTAGGATACACCACTTGATTTGTTTCCAAATAACGGGCTCCTTTTTCAGACAACACTTTGTCGAAATTTTCAGTGTATCCAAATACTTGATCAACAACAACACGAGGAATTTCTTTTTCTATCGAATCTTTGTTTGTAGAGACCTTTTTGTCCGATTCGTCATCATCATTTTCATCATCACTGCTATCCGTTTGACTATCTCGGATATCCACAAACTCAAAATCACAATCTTTTGAAGTTGAAGGTTTGTCAGTGTCAATCTTAACTTCCATATTCTTAAGTTTTTCTTTTCGTTTAGATTTTGATCCAACATTAATGACAGACAACTGAGAACAATCAACATCCTCAATATCACTAATTTCGCTAATATTGTCAGAGTTATCTTCAATATCGGCAAAATTAGATTGAGAATCAGATGTCGAATTCTCAGTCTTTTTCAAAATTTTGATTTGTTCTGATTTTGTCAAAGTATCATTCACAATGTTAACCAATTCATTTGTATCAAGACATTCATCAATTTTGACAATTCCATAAGCATATCTATCATCAGGAATTTTGTCAAACTCAGCAATGTTTTTCTCACAATCATATGAAATATTATCTACCTTCGCTCTTTCGTATGCTAGAAAAGGTAATAATTTCCTATGTTGTTCCTTGCTAATATCACACGAATGATGTAATGCAGTTAATTTCGCATATAGATGTTTAGCAGAGTTACAGTAGATATTTCTTTGAGCTAACAAAAGTTTTACATCACTAGATAACGAATCACGATCACACATAATGTTTGTTATTTGCAATTCTAAACATTCTATCTTGACCACTTTCGAATCTAACTTCTTATGTGTCTCTAAAAACCGATTGCTTAATTTCTTAGCTTCATTACTAGCAGAAACAACCAAATTATCGAAATAAGCAACAGTATCATCAAAAGCAACAATTTCAGAATCATATGCACTCAAAGGAATATTGAAAGATTGAAGAATGTTACGTACCTTTGTTGTCATTGGAGACTTATCAGCAGATTTTGACACAAAGCAACGACCCTTGACCTCTTCGTCTGAATCTTACTCCAGCTTCGCATACATTGCCCCATGCGTAGGATTACGCATTTCCTCATCATCGGAGCCCGAAGACCAGATTTGATAAGTGCCATCATTCTCATGTTCACCTTGAGCCACCAAAGACAGATTTTTCGACTTCGTACGTACTTCTTCCAACGTCTCCACATAATATGCCTCATCCTTCACTCTATTCTTCTTCTCATCTTTCTTTCGAAGCATACAATCATTTGCTAAATGATTGGCTCCATTGCAATAGTGACAATCCATACCAGAATCTCCTTTCAATTTCTTCTCTTTCTTTTCCTCAGCACCCTTCGCATCATTCTTCTCATACTTCTTCTTCTCTTCTCATGCAGCTTTTTTACGAAACTTCCTTTTCCTTCACTTTGCTTTACCTTTGAATTAAACGGTTTCTTGAAAAACTTTTTGACTCGGTTGTTAGAGTAAAAAGCAATTGCCTCATCATCCGAATTCATTATAAACCCCTCTTCATCATCATAATCATCTTTTTCGACAGTTTCCTTTTCAGTCACTTTTGAGACAAGTGCTAATGGACCTCCCAGACTGAGCTTCGACTCTTCTGCCATTTCATTCACTTCACTTTCGTGAGTTTTCAGTTGATTATACAAATCATTCAAAGAAGATGTGTCGAAACTTTGTTGATTTTTCACCATCACGCAAACGCTTCTCCATTCTTTACGGAGTCCCATAACAAAGGTGAGATTGAATTCCATGGCAGACCTTATGATTCCATAACGATTGCATTTGTATATCAGCTCATTCAGCCTATCATTGTAACTTTCGATCGTTTCACCATCTTTTTTCTTGAAATCCTTCAATTCAATCAAACATTGCTTAAATGAATTGATTTTCGTCTTCTCGCTGCCTTGAAACTTTTCTTTGAGATTATTCCAGATTTCCTTTGCAGTTGTACAACTTCTGACATAGTTATACACCACTGGAGGTAATGCACCACGCAACTACCTTATGCATCGTTTTCAAGTTTCTTCATACGATCATTTTGATTTTCCACACTCGTAGTACTGGATGAAGATCCAATAGTTTGAAGGTTCATTGGAAGAGTAACATTCCCTAAGATGAAAGTCCAAAGCTCTTCATCGATTCCATTCAAGTAATCCTGCATACGATCAGACCACTTATCATAGTATTCAGGAATGAGCATAGGTATCTTAGTTGAAGATCCTAGCAGATGAGAGTATGAAGTCATCGAGTTGAGATTGAAGTTCGCCATTGATGTACGGAAGAAATTTTTTGAGAATTTATGAGAAATCAAAGAGAATTTGAAAGCAAATTGCTGAATTGAACAGAAAAACAAAGTAGAATACTCGATTCAACAAATCTGTTACTGAATCGAATCACAATTCAAGATCTAGAAAACCTTTTCACGTCAAAAGATGTGGAACTTTTTGAACCAGAATTTTGATTCAAAAACCTTTTGAAACAAAATGGAAATTAGATCTCAGATCATGATTCCTGCTCTGATACCAATTAATGTATCGTAGAATCAAGTATTAATCAAAATCAGAGTTAAACGAATGCAGATTGAACAAACGATGTAAATAAGATCTGGTTTCTGCTCATTTACGCTTTCAACTTTTACAGAGAAAATAGACAGGTTCTGTAAAGGACTCTTATCTAACTCTAGTAAAGTTCCATATTTATAGGAACAGTGAAAGCATACAAAAAATACTAAAGCATTGACAATTAAGCTTCGTACGAAATACACCTTAGTAAATAAACATTACAAAACATACGAAGGGTAAAACAGACTTCGACATATTACAATATAATTCGACCCTAACAGTTTTAAACGTTCCAAAACCAAAAGTGCAATTATATTTGCCATACTTGATTTCATGATACGTAGTTTTTACTATAAGTAAAACTAACAGAAGGTATATTTGGTCAGTAAAATAGATAGGATGTAATTATCTTTTCTTACTATTTTAAAAGAAGTATATTACTAAGTAATTCAATCATTGTTTTCTCCATGTGAGTTCTATTAACCATACTAATATGACTGATATGCCTGATGCGACGTTATTTAGGCGTCGGAACGATATGACATTTGTCACCCTAGGCCTGCCGGCCAAACTGTAGCGAACAGTAAAGGTGCGGGATTGTCAGTCCCGTATAGATCTATACACAAATTCACGCTCTCCCTCCAGGAGATTCTGGTTAATAAGTCAGGACTTAAGGTCGTACTTAGATAAGTACACCATGAAGTGTCTCACAAATTTATTGTTTCAACGAGATTACAAGTAATACAGTGGAAAAAGCCTTTTAACAGTAATGATGAAACTTTTCCATATATAAGTTTAAGATGATTGATATTGAGATTTGACCCATAAATTATACCTATTATAATTTATATGTTCTATCTGATTAGCATGATTTCTCATGGATGAACACCTTTGCTCAGCATGATACAAAGGTAATGATACCGAATGAAGTAACCTTTTATATTCATATATGTATAATATATATATATATATATATATATATATATATATATATATATATAAAATTAAGAAGGAAACGACCTTCGGACAAATAACACCACCTTAATTCCATATCCAAACAAGGAAAAGGAAATAAGATAACTCATTAGTCCTAAGCCCTTCAAATCTTATTTATATATTTATACATATATAAACATGATTTTGGCAATTATAATTTGAAATAGTTTATAAAACCTTTTTCAAAGAATTTAACAGTATTAAAAGAGTTTACATGACTTTAAAAATTTAACAGGGCTTTAAGTCATTTTGGAAGTATTTGGTAATCCTTAAAAGCATAAGGAAACCCTTTGTGTGATTATTATCACATATAATTATTAACACAATTTAGATTGTGTTCAACTTGTATCCCCCCCCCCATAAAAAGCATTTAAAACCATTAAAAAGGTGGATTATAGGGGTATGAACTCACTTGATAAGTGGTGATTTGGGCAGCGTTTCGTTTCTATAAATGATATTTCTCGAAGAAACCGCGAGTTTTTGATTCAAAACCGGGCTTTACGCGGGAAGCACTTCGACTGGAAAGAGGTTAGCTTCTCGAGAATTCCAGGGCTTCGGGGCTTGATTCGGGTTTTAGATATGATATCGGGCCTTTGGGGGGTTGTAAGAAAGTTTAGGGAGGTGAAAGAAGTGAAAAATGATGAAAAATGGTGTAAAAATGGTGAAGGAACCGAAGAGTCTCGCACCCTTTATATAGGTGCAAGGGTTTGGCCGAAGGGAGGAGTCACCGGACACGCGGCAGCAGCATCGAAGGCCACGAGCCAAAGCTCGGATGCGAGACAGGGAGGCGAGGCGCGTCGGATGCTCACTGGACCGCGACTTCGGTCGAATCAGAAGGCAACATGGGGCGGACACGGGGAAGCCTCGCATGCGAGGTGACGTGGCCGAATGGTGACCATGCGAAATTTCCCGGTTTTCAATATTTTTCGATTTTTGTGCCCGAAACTTGCGAAATTCATAACTTTCTTATATGCACGCGTATGTAAAATTATACTGTACGACTTTTGTTTAGACTTCGTCGGCTAATTTTGAATTTATTTTTAATATTATTATTTTTAACAGACCGGGACAGGAAATCCGTTAAAACTTCATAACTTCTTCATCCGACGTCCGTTTTTGTCTGTCTTTTTACCGTTGTACTACTTTTGACGAGACCTTCAATTCTCGTTTAAGTTGTGTCGGCTAAAAATCATTCGATCTTTATTTCGAGTTTTTAGCTGTATACTGCTATACTGAACTTTAGAAAAATCATAAGTTCCTCATACGAAGTCAGATTTTGACATTCTTTTTATGAAATTTCTCGGTTTAACATAATCTACAACTTTCATTTAGATTGTTATGGCTAAAAAGCCTTTTATCGAAAATTCACATTTTACACTGAACAGTGTTTTGTCGGTTTTGTCGCGGATCTTCGATTGGTTATAACTTCTTCGTTATAAATCGGATTTCAGTGTTCTTTATATTTTTGGAAACCTTGTTACAATCTCTACCACTTTGTTCATCCCAATTAAGATTATTGAACAATTTATTTTTGACCTAAATTTGACTGGTGTTACAACTACAAACTCGTAGTGAGCATAGCGAGTTCCGAATGCTGTCTTGGGAACATCACTCTCATGAACTCGCAACTGGTGGTACCCTGATCTCAGGTCTATCTTTGAGAAATATCCGGCTCCTTGGAGTTGATCGAAGAGGTCATTGATTCTGGGTAGGGGATACCGGTTTTTGATGGTGAGCTTGTTCAGTTCACGATAATCTATGCACATCCGAAAGGATCCATCTTTCTTTTTCACAAATAATACCGGGGCTCCCCAGGGTAAGGAACTTGGGCTTATGAATCCCTTGCTGAGTAGTTCATTGAGTTGGCTGGATAACTCTTGCATCTCTGCCGGCGCTATACAGTATGGGGATTTAGCTACAGGAGTAGTTTCGGGAATTATGTCGATACAGAACTCGACTTGGCGTTCGGGAGGGATTCCGGGAAGATCTTTGGGGAAGACATCAGGAAAGTTGCAGACTTCGGGGATGTCCTCAAGGTCTTTAACTTCCTGCTTCTCATTAACAAAATAGGCTAGGAATGCATGACACTCCTTTCGCAGATATTTCTAGGCTTGGATACATGAAATGATACGAAGGTTTGAGCTGAGTTTATCACCATAGATTAAGAGGGCTTCGCCCGAGGGCAGATTGAGATGGATGGATTTTTCATAACAAAGGATATCAGCACGATTAGGGCTCAACCAATCCATGCCGATGATGACGTCGAAGCTTTTTATGGAAACTGGCATAAGGTCGATTGGGAAGGAATGGTCGTTTAAAGTAAGAATACAACCTATGAATACATCGTTAGTGCTCTCTTTCTTTACGTTAGCCATCTCGACGGTGAATGTTTCGGTTAAAGGTTGGGATTTATGCTTGAGTAGAGGCTTAAATGTATGACTAACGAAACTTCTTTCCGCACCAGAATCGAAAAGAATACATGCATAAGAGTTGTCGAGGAGGAACGTATCCGTAACAACGGTGGGATCAGCAACTGCCTCCTCATGGCCCATCGCTAGCACCCTCCCTGTGTTGCCACCTGTTGTTGCCTTAGGACAATTTCTATTGAAGTGCCCGACCTCCCCACAACCATAACAGGCTTGACCAACGCCTGCTCCAGTAGTCTGATTTGTCGGTTGGGCTGGTGTCTTGCAAAATCGAGCCGTGTACCCCTTTCTGCCACATTTGTCGCATTGGATCTCTCTACAAACTCCCAAATGATGGAAGTTGCATTTTTTGCACAAGGTCAGGTTTCCAGCATAACGGCTGGGAGTTGTTGGAGTAATTGGAACAGCAGCAGGAGTGGTAGTGGAATGAACTGCCACTACTTGTTGTTTCTTGGAGGGCTCCTGCGAAGGCTGGCCCTTACGCATGTTCCAGAACTTTTTCTTCCCACCACTCTCCTTTGGTGGTTCGGGAATGGCTGTTACTGCATCAAGATCAACCCCGTGATCTATAAGACTTTGCGCTAAACACTTAGCGCTGTCGAAAGTGGAGGGTTTAGTAGCCAAAACATTCCCCTGAGTTGGGGGTGTCAATCCCCAAATGTACCTATCTATTTTCTTGCTTTACGGGGTGACCATTCTCGGACAGAGAAGAGCTAGATCACATAATCTAGCTGTATAAGTAACAATGTCGGAACCCTTCATCTTTAGGTTCCAGAGCTCGTGCTCCAACTTCTGCATCTCGCCCCTCGGGCAGTACTCAACGAGCATAAGTTCCTTTAAACTCTCCCAACCCATGGCATTTGCTACTGGCAGAGTTAGGGATTTGACCCAGCTATTCCACCAAGTCAATGCTCTGTCGGTGAAGGTGCATGCGGCAAACTTCACCTTGTTTGCCTCAGAACATGCACAAATTTCGAAAATTGATTCGATCTTCTTGAACCACCGGGTTAGGGCAATGACTCCTCCATTACCATCGAAAGATTTGGGATTGGCATTCATGAAATATTTATAGGAACACTCCTTCGGGTGTCCCTGATTGCCTTTAAGATTCTGGGAATGGGTACCACTTCCTGATCCGCTAGAACCACCAGGGTTTATTTGCGCCATCGCGGCAGCAACAGCGGCTGTAACTGCTGCCTGGAACATGGCAGGATTGAACTGAGGAGGTGGTGGTGGCGAAGGATCGTTGTTCTTCCTGTTAGGTCTCTTTCTAGGAGGCATCTTTTCTCTAAAAAGATACAAGGGGAAAATGACGATAAGCCTCCTATACGATCATGAATCGAATATTTTCGAGCAAGATATCTCTTAATCCTACAACAATAATAGAGACCTATAATGATAGCTACTAACAATAACAAGGAATTGCAAGTCTTTCATTTGTGAGGGTTAGTACTACTTATGCAGTGTTATAGAATCATAGAATACTCCTATAGTATTTTAACTATGTGTTTTCATTAGTATAGGATTTGGTGAGTTTTAGACTCGTCGCACACCACAGTCACTCCCAAACACATGTTGGTCATATCTCAGACAAATATAGTTGATCAGGTTATATTGGCCCCACATATGACTACATAACTATCTAGGTTTAACCGTAGTGTCCAACTTGTCCTATTTACTTTTATGTAGTTCTTACTATGTTATAGCCTCTTGTACGTATGTATACTGTCACACCCCCAAACCTAGGATGGCGGAAACGTCCGGGGGTGGAGGACTTCATGTATAGTATCACAACAACGAATATAATAGTGTTCAAAGTATAGACAACCAACATAAATATAATTGAAAAAGTTACATCATAGTATATGTTTACATGTTTCTGAATCAATTACATTATGTTGACAAAAATACAATGTTTGACGCCTTATCGTTCCATCCTCAAAAGCGGCCGATTACATGTTTACTGATTTCCTGAGAATACAAATAGTTTTGAAAAAGTGTCAACAATTAAGTTGGTGAGTTCATAAGCTTTTGAAGGTGATGATAAAATCCTTTTCTTTGTAAAAGAAATGTTTGTTCAAGAAAAATCCAATATTTCTCTTATAAAATGCATTGTAGTCTTAAGAGTCAAAACCGAATTGTACAAGTATTTTTCCATACTTAAAGTAATTTGTGCAAGTTTAATTTGACATAAACTCATTTAATTATTGAAGTAAAACCCGTAAATCTTACGTTTTGTTAATACCCCATGTGAGTTATTATAACCATACTAAGACTCAGACGGCCTCATAATACGACGTCCTTCAGGCGTCGCAAGTTAAATGACACTTGTCACCTCAGACCTGCCGGTCTAGCTGTTGCATGCAGCTCAGGTGTGGGTTTGTCAGACCCAATATAGATCTATACACAACTATCACGCTCTCCCTACAAGAGACTCTGGTTACAATTTATAGGACTTTTGACATTGTTACTTTGAAGGTAACACGAAGCGAATGTCTCACAAATTTATTCATTAACAGATTTACGTGAATTGAGCTGAAAACCCTTGGTAATGAATTTGACAGGTTAATGAAACATAAACTATACCTATTATAGTTTAACATAATTGTTTGTAATGTGTATGAAACATAAACTATACTTACCATAGCTTATCATAAGTGTTTGTAATGTAAAAGAACCTTTTTCTGTGTAAGTAGATTTATAGCAAAAACATAGCTATGTTTATTATGCCTCATTTTGTAATAATAAGGGTTCTTACAACTTAATGTCTATTTTTCTGTTATATAATTTTATCACAACAGAAAACACATGCAAAATATGAAGTCATCAAGGTTTAACACTTTGCTCAACATGTTACAAGTGTTATGAAAGTTGTAAACTGTAAATTCGTTTTTACCATTTTTGCAATGATTTAGAAAATCACAGAAAATTCATACGAAACTGAAAACTAGATCCGTAAACTCTGAGAGTTTATCAAATGTGTCTAGTTTGTTCATAATTTTTATTATGATTTTTAGAAGTTGCTAACTGGTGTGAAAACGTTCATATTCACTGACTGGTCCGAATTCATAGCTACAGTGATAGACAGTTTTGTAAAAATCACCATAATTAGTAGAAAATCGTATGAACGTGTGCAAGTAGTCATTTTAAAGGTATAAACCTGAACTATTTACACCTAATACAGTTTTGAAAACTAAAATGTTTAAGATGTTCAAAACAGTCCGTGAATGGAGTTAAACTTTTTTGAAGAAAGCTGATGGATGATTTTAGTTGTGTTCTTGGTGTTTTAACTTGTATTCCCCCCCTTAAAACTTAAAAAAAAAACATGAAAAGATAGGGGTATGAACTCACCTTGTTTGGTTTCAGAAGATGGATGATGAAGAAAGGAAGTGTTCAACTCAAGAACACTTTAGATGATGCTTGAAGATTCGAAGATCTAACACAAATATGACGATGTTTGTGTAAGATATCCATGATTTAAGTAGAAAGAAGGAGAAATAATCATGTGAGGAGTGATATTACTTACTAGGAGTATATAAAGAACTTGTGATCAGCCTTGAAATTTCGAGATTAGAGAGGGATAGTGAGAGAGAGTGAGTTTTTGCTTCTTGGAGGAGTGTGAGTGAAATGGGAGGAGAGATGAGGGTCTTTCTATCCTTGTGTCAAGGCACTTGGCTGAAAAGAGTGGGAAAAAGGACAATGAAATGACCAGGTATGGTGGAATAGTAACTGAGGATGGTCTTGGAGTGGGTATGGGAGGTAACTTGTGTCCTTGCCCAAAGGATAAGTCAACACTCCACTCCATATCTTACCCACTATATTTTTAGTCTTAGATAATGATTACCCTCAAAATGTGATTAGATTATGGAAATATGGGGTCTTATATGTCAAAATATAAGTTTGGGTGAAAATCTCGCGTTAAAATCACGAAAGACGGGCTCAAAACGTTAAAAATATTGAAAACCGGGTAAAAGTTGCGAATATTCGAAGTTCAGGGTCGGAGGTTCGGTCCTAGCCATTAGAACCGAAAGTAGATGGGAACCGAGAGTAGGGTTCGGTCTTGAGCAGCTTCGCATCTCGGAACCGAAGGTTGTATCTCAGACCGAAGGTAGTATCTCGGACCGAAGGGTGAGTTCGGTCTCTTAGCAGGTTCGGTTCAGGAAGGTGGTTTCGGTTCCTTAAGGGAGGTTCGGTTTCTAAGAGGGTTCGGCTCCTTAAGAGGGTTCGGCTCCTTAAAGCTGTTTTTCGCGTAAACTTCCGTTTTCGAGCGGTTTTCGACTAAATTAAGGGTCGGGATGCCCCGAGTGATTATAAAAAGTTGAGAGAGATTTTGAGAGAGATTTGGGAGAGATTTGACATACTTGGAGAGATTTCTCATACTTAGAGAGATTTGACATACTTGGAGAGATTTCTCATACTTAGAGAGATTTGGGAGAGATTTGACATACTTGGAGAGATTTCTCATACTTAGAGAGATTTGGGAGAGATTTGACATACTTGGAGAGATTTGGGAGAGATTTCACATACTTAGAGAGATTTGACATACTTGGAGAGATTTCTCATACTTAGAGAGATTTGGGAGAGATTTGACATACTTGGAGAGATTTCTCATACTTAGAGAGATTTGGGAGAGATTTGACATACTTGGAGAGATTTCACATACTTAGGGAGATTTGGGAGAGATTTCACTTGTGACCTTTTTGAGTGTTTAGCTTTGCAACTCAAGGTTCGTAAACCTCGTTAAGCCATGTTTAAGGGTCTTACACACCCCTTAAAGGGTATGCAATAGTGTTTTATTGTTTTGCCACCTCACTTATCCCGTTTAGGGTTTAAGAATTTCAATCATACGAACTTTCCAAGTGATAACTTCTTATTAAAATAGCGAGTTGTACAGTAGCTAACATATTGCAAGCCCTAATTGTAGAGACCCATTTTTATAACGAAAGGTGACTGCGGAAGAAAGATATCTCGAGATTAATCGTGTTTTTTAAAGTATGAACATGAAGAACATATTATGAGTTCATAAAAAGACTAAGAACAAGAGAGAATAAAATATATTAATGAAGAACATGGTGGGAGAGAAACTCTCCCTGGGTGGGAGAACCTACCAAGTTTCTCTCTCTAGAGATTACATTGTAAGAAGTGTAACTCTAACTAAGGAAAAGATAAGCTAGCTTTTTTAAATAAATGACCAACTCTCCCTTTATATAGGAGGGAGAGTATTTACACCTAAAATACAATAAAGGGAAAATACAACCTAATAAACACTCATTATTTGTGGAGCGTTTCCATGCACCAACATTCTCTCCCTAAATGCTTACAAATGATGAGAGATCCAATAAGTGATATAAGGCTATAATATAGTAATCCGACTAGCAAGTGTGGTAATAAAATGAAATCAAGTGCTGAAATGTCTCTGAAACTCTGAAGTGTCTGTGAAGTCTGAAACTGGCCATGAATCTCTAACAATGAAGGTCTTCGGCTTCAAAGCACAACCAATGAAGCAGAAAAAATATAAGATCCAAATCTTCAAACCAGTCATAATCACCCGAAGAAGGAGGTCACCATGAGCAAGTAGAAGATCCAATAAAAGAAACACTTCGGCTTCAAAAGTCTGAAAAACATCTCGAGTTCTCGAATCATAATACACCGAAATTCTTCAAAGAATAACCTGCTAAAAATATGAAGCATCCATAAAATGAAGTCCGGATAAAAATAATGTGAGTCCAAAAACATGGTCTAGCAATGCCGAAAATTTGATCCAAGGACCAATAATAAGTGCCACGTCACATTGCCAAAATAATCTTCGTCTTCAACATATCACAAATCCAAACTCGTGAAACCATAAGATCTCAACCGGATGCGAACACAAAATCATCCTGTGGTAGAGTCCGAATAATAAATAATCTGAATCGGAAAACATCGAGTAATGCCAAAAATTTGATCCAGAAAGACCAAAAAGAAGTGCCACACCGCATCACTAAATAAATAATCGTCTTCAGAAGTCTTCAAAGATCCAAACTCAACCAATGATAATAACCAAATCCGGATGATATTCTCTCCCTATTTTTGATAACCAATGACCGGTTCGACTTATTGAATTTATTTGACTTTGACTAGCCTGAAAATCGACGGTTGTCACATCATCCCCCCGTTAGAAGGAATTTCGTCCCGAAATTAGCATTTTGACTGGGACTTCAAGAGTTCGGGAAGAGATGTGGGTACTTTCATTTCATTTGGTCTTCGCGTTCCCAGGTGAACTCGGGTCCTCGTTTAGCGTTCCAACGGACCTTCACGATAGGAATACGACTTTGTTTCGTTCTTTTGATCTCTCGATCCATGATTTCTACCGGTTCTTCCACGAAGTGGAGACTCTCGTTGATTTCAATTTCGTCGAGTGGTATCACGAGGGTCTCATCCGATAGACATTTCTTTAAGTTCGATACGTGGAAGGTAGGATGTACGTCATTAAGTTCCTGAGGTAGGTGAAGCTTGTAAGCTACCGGGCCAATCCTATCGAGGATCTCGAATGGTCCGATGTATCTAGGGTTCAGCTTTCCTCGTTTGCCGAAACGTATTAAACCCTTCCAGGGTGAGACCTTTAATAGCACACGATCTCCAACTTGGAATTCCAAAGGCTTTCGTCTGTTATCCGCGTAACTTTTCTGTCTGTCTCTAGAAGCTTTTAATCGTTCTCAGATTTGAACAATCTTCTCTGTAGTTTCTCTTATTATCTCCGGGCCAGTGAGGGTGCTATTAGGGACTTGTCCCTTAGCTAGTTGTGTGTCACCCACTTCAGCCCAACACAGAGGTGACCTGCACTTGCGGCCATAGAGGGCTTCAAATGGTGCAACCTTGATGCTAGTGTGATAACTGTTATTGTACGAGAATTTGACAAGTGGTAAATGGGTATCCCAAGCTTTACCAAAGTCTATCACACACGCCCTAAGCATATCTTCTAGCGTCTGAATGGTTCTCTCGCTTTGCCCGTCGGTTTGTGGGTGATAGACTGTACTCATGTCCAACCTAGTTCCCAAGGACTTCTGAGGTGATTGCCAGAATCGCAAGGTAAATCGACTATCCCTGTCTGAGATGATGGATTTTGGCATGCCATGCAGTCGTACAATCTCTTTGATGTACGTCCTAGTCAGTTTCTCCATCTTGTCGGTTTCTTTTATCGGCAGGAAGTGCGCTGATTTGGTCAATCTGTCTATGATTACCCATATGGTATCAAGCCCGCCCGTGGTCTTAGGTAGCTTGGTTATGAAGTCCATGGTTATCCGTTCCCACTTCCACTCAGGTATATCAGGTTGTTGTAGTAGTCCTGAGGGTTTCTGATATTCTACCTTGACCTTAACGCAAGTCAAGCACTTGCCTACATAGGTAGCAATTTCGGCTTTCATGTTTGGCCACCAGTACAACTTCTTGAGATCCAGATACATCTTATCTGAACCTGGGTGGATGGAGTATCGAGCCTTGTGTGCTTCGTTCATGATGACGTCTCGGAAACCACCGAACTTCGGTGTCCAGATTCGGTTCATGAGGTAACAAACTCCGTCGTCTTTGACTTCCAGGTTTTTATCCATTCCTCTTAATGCCTCACCCGTCACATTTTCCGGTTTCAAGGCCTCCAGCTGAGCCTCCTTGATTTGTGCGGACAGGTATGAATGGATTGTCATCGTTAATGACTTTACTCGGCGCCCCGAGTATTCTTTTCGACTTAAGGCATCTGCTACTACGTTTGCCTTACCTGGGTGATAACGAATCTCACACTCGTAATCATTCAGTAGTTCTACCCATCGTCTTTGCCTCATGTTGAGCTCCTTTTGGTTGAGAATGTGCTGAAGGCTTTTGTGATCAGTAAAGACAGTACACTTTGTTCCATAAAGGTAGTGCCTCCAGATCTTTAGGGCGAACACTACTGCTTCCAATTCGAGGTCATGCGTGGCGTATTTGACCTCGTGCGTTTTCAATTGCCTCGATGCGTAGGCAATGACCTTTCCCCGCTGCATTAATACACAGCCAAGCCCCTGGTTTGATGCGTCGCAGAAAACTACAAAGTCTTCGGTTCCTTCTGGCAGAGACAGGATCGGTGCGCTGCACAGGGCTTGTTTTAACGTTTGGAAGGCAGCTTCTTGTTTATCTTCCCATTTAAACATCACACCTTTTTGAGTCAAGGTGGTGAGCGGTTTAGCGATCTTGGAGAAGTTTTGGATGAATCTTCGGTAGTATCCAGCAAGCCCTAAGACTTGTCGGATTTCCGTCGGTGTTGTTGGTGCTGACCAGTTTTCGATTGCCTTGATCTTGGAGGGGTCCACATATATCCCTCTTTCACTGACCACATGACCAAGGAAATCCACTTCCTGGATCCAGAATTCGCACTTAGAGAATTTAGCATAAAGCTTCTCACCTCTCAATGTCTCTAACACTTGTCGCAGGTATTGGCGGTGCACTTCCTCGCTTCGTGAGTAGACCAAAATGTCGTCGATGAATACGATCATGAACTTGTCTAAGTAGGGTCGACACACTCGATTCATCAGGTCCATGAATACCGCAGGTGCTTTTGTTAACCCGAAGGGCATCACTACAAACTCGTAGTGCCCATAGCGAGTTCTGAAGGCTGTCTTGGGGATATCTTCTTCTTGAACTCGTAGTTGGTGGTAACCCGACCTCAGATCGATTTTTGAAAAGTAGCTTGCTCCTTGTAGTTGGTCGAGGAGGTCGTCGATTCGGGGTAGGGGATATCAATTCTTGATGGTAAGTTTGTTTAACTCCCGATAGTCGATGCACATGCGAAAGGATCCATCCTTCTTCTTCACAAAGAGAGTTGGTGCTCCCCAAGGTGAAAAGCTTGGTCTGATAAACCCTTTGCTCAGCAGCTCATTCAGTTGGCTGGACAGCTCTTGCATTTCCGCCGGTGCGAGACGGTATGGAGCTTTGGCTACGGGGGTAGCTCCTGGGACCAAATCGATTCGGAATTCGACTTGTCGTGCAAGTGGTACACCTGGGAGGTCTTCTGGGAACAAGTCGGGAAAATTACAGACCTCCAGAATGTCTTTGATGTCCTTCGCTTCTTGTTCCTTATCTATGACGTGGGCTAAGAAAGCGTGGTATTCCTTTCGGAGATACTTTTGAGCCTTGACGCAAGAGATGATTTGTAAGTTTGCACTGGGTTTATCACCGTAGATGAGAAGGGTTTCGCCACTTGGCAGATTAAGGCGAACGACCCTTTCGTAACATAGAATGTCGGCACGATGAGAACTTAACCAATCCATACCGATGATTATGTCGAAACTTTTTATTGTTACCGGAATTAGGTCGATTTTAAATGAATGATTGTCTAGAGTGAGGGTACACCCTGCGTAAATATCATTAGTGCGCTCTGCCTTCCCGTTTGCCATTTCTACGACGTATGAATCTTTTAGTAACTGAGGATTTTGTTTATGTAAATGTTTGTATTGGTGGCTCACGAAACTCCTCTCTGCCCCACTATCGAAAAGCATGCATGCATAAGAGTTATTAAGGAGGAACGTACCGGTAACCACCGTGGGGTCCTTGACTGCTTCTCTGTGCCCTATAGCTAGGACTCTTCCTACACCCCCAACATTGGCGTTTCGTGCCTTTGGGCAGTCTCGTTTGAAGTGCCCCGTTTCCCCACAGCCATAGCAGGCACGACTTGCTCCGGTGTTACTGACTTGAGTGATGGGTTGGGTTGGTGTTTTACAGAATCGAGCAGTGTGCCCGTTCTTGTTGCAGTTGTTGCAGTGCCTTTCCCGACAAGCACCGGTGTGGTGGAAGTTGCATTTATTGCACTTGGGAAGGGTTCCTGCATATTGCTTCAGTGGTGCTGGAGTGACAGGAGTAATGGCAGCACAGACAGAAACTGTCTGTTGCTTTTTGGCGGATTCAGGCACCGACTGCTTCTTTTTGTTGTTCCAGAATTTTCTTTTATTGCTTCCCCCATTAGCCTGATCATGGGTGGTAGTAACAGTACCGTGGCTGGCCCTATGGTCAACAAGTTGTTGTGCCAATTCCTTGGCACTGTCAAAAGTAGTGGGTTTCGAGGCTAGCACACTATCTTGAATATGGGATGATAGCCCCCAGAGGTATCGTTCCACCTTCTTCTCTTCTGGAGTGACCATTGCTGGGCAGAGGAGTGCGAGGTCATTGAATCGGGTAGTATAAGTTTCAAGGTCTGTGCCCGACATCTTGAGGTTCCAGAGTTCTTCTTCAAGTTTTTGCACTTCGCCCCTCGGGCAATACTCCTTTAGCATCAAAGCTTTCAAGTCCTCCCAGCTTATAGAGTTAGCCACTGCAGGAGTAAGTGACTTAACTCGGCCATTCCACCAAGTGAGAGCTTTACCGGTGAAAGTGAATGCCGTATACTTGACTTTGCTCGTTTCGGGACAAGCACAGATTTCAAAAACTGCTTCAGTCCTCTCGAACCATTGCATTAGTGTGACCACTCCCCGCTTCCACTGAAAAAATCAGGTTTGCCATTTGTGAAGTCTTTGTAAGAACACTCTTTTGTACGCCTCGTACTGTCCCCGTGGTTAGAGTGCGTAGCACCAGATCCAGAACCACCAGCATCGTTTGTACCTATCTGCGACATTGCGGCCGCCACGACTGCTGTTACTGCAGCCTGGAACATCACAGAATCAAACTGTGGAGGTGGTGGCGGAGGAGGTGGTGCTGCGCTGCCGGAAGGTCTGGGCCTTTTCCTTGGTGGCATAGTTCTGTCAAAAGTTATAAAGACGAAAAGTCGGTAAGTCTTAAATTGTAATGACAAGTCGGAGTTTATTGAATTTGATTATTTGTTATATGTCCCGACTGAAAACATTCAGAAATGATTTATGATGAAAGTTCATGCGCTCGAACTCCCTGAATTTAGTAGTGACCCAAATGTAATTCTGTAATCTTTGGTCATGCCTGGTCCTTTCCTAAGATCACTCGATGCACACTAGTTGTTTGTAATTATGGTCCAATAGGCTGTTGAACTTAATGAGTCTATCCTAAGCCTACAACCAAACAAGGAACAGGACCTAAGGCGGACTCACCATTTCTAAGTCGATCGTATCACAGTTACAATTAACCAGGAGGTGCACATCAAGAATCTCAGAAACACCGAAAGCAAATTGTTTGTACTGTCATGTTATGCGATTTATCATAAACTCGTAATGAAATAGAATACATGCCAATTTCATTGATATAATTTGATACATATCGTTTAGGAAAAATTTGACCTCTATGCAGGTCTACATCAATGTAACGGAAAATTTTGGCATAACATAGCCCCTTGAGTAGTGTAATCACTTAATCGCAGGGTTAGCTTACATGCAAAAAGAGTAGCGCCAACGCATACTCATAAACCTATTCTACGAGGACGTACGAGTAGCATGAGTTCTACTCACGATGATCAGTCCCTGGTGGTGCTTGGGACGAGGTCGATGCGCCCTGGAGTTCGGCCAATCGTCGCTCGCCTGTAACCACTCTTTCCTCGAGTGCCAAGTATTTTTCTTGATACTCCCTTGCTTCTGCTCGAGCGGCGAGAAGGTCCATGATGAGTTGGTCCCTGAAGTAGGAGTCTCTCTCTAGGTCTCTGGTGCGGGTAGTAGTAGCTTCTATATTGGCACTCAACTCCCGAATTCGGTATGTCGTCGTTCTACCGCGATCATCGATGATAGTTATTTGCTGGGTCATGATTGGAAGCGCTCTGTCAGCCGGTCCCCCGTGGCTGAGGTCGTAGTAACCTCGTTGTTCGCCAAATGGTGATTGTTGTCGTTGTTGACGACTCCATCGCTCGATCACTATTGCCCAACGGGGTTCGGGCGCGTTGTAGCCAAAACGGTTCGCAGGCACCCTGGCGATGTAAGGAGGGTTGATGACTTCCTCCTCTGGTTCTTCTTCTTCTTCTTCGTTTCCCATTTCTTCTTCCTCCTCGGGTTCCTCTTCTTCCTTAACCTCTTCGGGGTCTTCCTTAGGATCCGCCTCAATCATTTCCTCGGGTTCTGCCTCAAGCCACCCAGCGTTTCCCTCATTAGGGAAGTAAGGGTCTCCAGGTAGATGGAAGCCCGCCACGTTGTCTATATGAGAATAGGGGTGTAAGAGATATGAAATGAATCTAAATGTCGAGATATAAAGTTACAAAATACTCCTATAGTATTTTTAAATGTTATGTTTGTTTTTTAGCGCATTCATTATAGGGTGATGTTAGGTTGTTAGATTTGTTGTCCACTACGACTATCCCCCAATATATGCAAGTCACTTCTCGGACAGATATAGTTGATCAGGCTATATCCATCCCAGACTTGACCACATATCCCAAGGCATACTCGTAACATACAACTCCTCCCCTTTTACTTTATGTTCTTCCTAGTTATGACACTATGCGAGCATGTATGCATGTACTTATACTTTTAACAAGAAACCGTTTATTTTCTAAAAGTACAATCATTTGAAAATGTTTAATCAGAGACTTTTAGTCCCAAATGTGTTTATAGTTTGTATATCTTATGTGGTTCGATATACTTAGTTCACTATAAACATTGCTCTGATACCAATCTGTCACACCCCCAAACCTAGGATGGCAGAAACGTCCGGGGGTGGAGGACTTCATGTATAGTATCACAACAACGAATATAATAGTGTTCAAAGTATAGACAACCAACATAAATATAATTGAAAAAGTTACATCATAGTATATGTTTACATGTTTCTTAATCAATTACATTATGTTGACAAAAATACAATGTTTGACGCCTTAGCTTTCCATCCTCAAAAGCGGCCGATTACATGTTTACTGATTTCCTGAGAATACAAGTAGTTTTGAAAAAGTGTCAACAATTAAGTTGGTGAGTGCATAAGCTTTTGAAGGTGATGATAAAATCCTTTTCTTTGTAAAAGAAATGTTTGTTCAAGAAAAATCCAATATTTCTCTTATAAAATGCAGTGTAGTCTTAAGAGTTAAAACCGAATTGTACAAGTATTTTTCCATACTTAAAGTAATTTGTGCAAGTTTAATTTGACATAAACTCGTTTAATTGTTAAAGTAAAACCCGTAAATCTTACGTTTTGTTAATACCCCATGTGAGTTATTATAACCATACTAAGACTCAGACGGCCTCATAATACGACGTTCTTCAGGCGTCGCAAGTTAAATGACATTTGTCACCTCAGACCTGCCGGTCTAGCTGTTGCATGCAGATCAGGTGCGAGTTTGTCAGACCCAATATAGATCTATACAGAACTATCACGCTCTCCCTACAAGAGACTCTGGTTACATTTTACAGGACTTTTGACTTTGTTACTTTGAAGGTAACACGAAGCGAATGTCTCACAAATTTATTCATTAACAGATTTACGTGAACTGAACTGAAAACCCCTTGGTAATGAATTTGACGGGTTAATGAAACATAAACTATACCTATTATAGTTTAACATAATTGTTTGTAATGTGTATGAAACATAAACTATACTTACCATAGCTTATCATAAGTGTTTGTAATGTAAAAGAACATTTTTCTGTGTAAGTAGATTTATAGCAAAAACATACTTATGTTTATTACGCCTCATTTTGTAATAATAAGGGTTCTTACAACTTAATGTCTATTTTTCTGTTATATAATTTTATCACAACAGATAACACATGCAAAATATGAAGTCATCAAGGTTTAACACTTTGCTCAACATGTTACAAGTGTTATGAAAGTTGTAAACTGTAAATTCGTTTTTACCATTTTTGCACTGATTTAGAAAATCACAGAAAATTCATACGAAACCGAAAACTAGATCCGTAAACTCTGAGAGTTTAGAAAATGTGTCTAGTTTGTTCATAATTTTTATTATGATTTTTAGAAGTTGCTAACTGGTGTGAAAACGTTCATATTCACTGACTGGTCTGCATTCGTAGCTACAGTGATAGGCATTTTTGTAAAAATCACCATAATTAGTAGAAAAGTCATATGAACGTGTGCAAGTAGTCATTTTAAAGGTATAAACCTGAACTATTTACACCTAATACAGTTTTGAAAACTAAAAAGATTAAGATGTTCGAAACAGTCCGTGAATGGAGTTAAACTTTTTTGATGAAAGGTTATGGATGAGTTTAGTTGTGTTCTTGGTGTTTTAACTTGTATTCCCCCCCCCCCCCTTCAAACTTAAGAAAAACATGAAAAGATAGGGGTATGAACTCACCTTGTTTGGTTTCAGAAGATGGATGATGAAGAAAGGAAGTGTTCAACTCAAGAACACTTTAGAAGATGCTTGAAGATTCGAAGATCTAACACAAATATGACGATGTTTGTGTAAGATATCCATGATTTAAGTAGAAAGAAGGAGAAATAATCATGTGAGGAGTGATATTACTTACTAGGAGTAGATGAAGAACTTGTGATCAGCCTTGAAATTTCGAGATTAGAGAGGGATAGTGAGAGAGAGTGAGTTTTTGCTTCTTGGAGGAGTGTGAGTGAAATGGGAGGAGAGATGAGGGTCTTTTTATCCTTGTGTCAAGGCACTTGGCTGAAAAGAGTGGGAAAAAGGACAATGAAATGACCAGGTATGGTGGAATAGTAATTGTGGATGGTCTTGGAGTGGGTATGGGAGGTAACTTGTGTCCTTGCCCAAAGGATAAGTCAACACTCCACTCCATATCTTACATACTATATTTTTAGTCTTAGATAATGATTACCCTCAAAATGTGATTAGATTATGGAAATATGGGGTCTTATATGTCAAAATATAAGTTTGGGTGAAAATCTCGCGTTAAAATCACAAAAAACGGGCTCAAAACGCTAAAAATATTGAAAATCGGGTAAAAGTTGCGAATATCCGAAGTTCAGGGTCGGAGGTTCGGTCCTAGCCATTAGAACCGAAAGTAGATGGGAACCGAGAGTAGGGTTCGGTCTTGAGCAGCTTCGTATCTCGGAACCGAAGGTTGTATCTCGGACCGAAGGTAGTATCTCAGACCGAAGGGTGAGTTCGGTCTCTTACCAGGTTCGGTTCAGGAAGGTGGTTTCGGTTCTCAAGAGGTTTCGGTTCCTTAAGGGAGGTTCGGTTCCTAAGAGGGTTCGGCTCCTTAAGAGGGTTCGGCTCCTAAAAGCTGTTTTTCTCGTAAACTTCCGTTTTCGAGCGGTTTTCGACTAAATTAAGGGTCGGGATGCCCCGAGTGATTATAAAAAGTTGAGAGAGATTTTGAGAGAGATTTTGAGAGAGATTTGGGAGAGATTTCACATAATTGGAGAGATTTCTCATACTTAGAGAGATTTGGGAGAGATTTGACATACTTGGAGAGATTTCTCATACTTAGAGAGATTTGGGAGAGATTTGACATACTGGGAGAGATTTCTCATACTTAGTGAGATTTGGGAGAGATTTGACATACTTGGAGAGATTTGGGAGAGATTTCACATACTTAGAGAGATTTGGGAGAGATTTGACATACTTGGAGAGATTTCTCATACTTAGAGAGATTTGGGAGAGATTTGACATATTTGGAGAGATTTCTCATACTTAGAGAGATTTGGGAGAGATTTGACATACTTGGAGAGATTTGGGAGAGATTTCACATACTTAGAGAGATTTGGGAGAGATTTCACTTGTGACCTTTTTGAGTGTTTAGCTTTGCAACTCAAGGTTCGTAAACCTCGTTAAGCCATGTTTAAGGGTCTTACACACCCCTTAAAGGGTATGCAATAGTGTTTTATCGTTTTGCCATCTCACTTATCCCGTTTAGGGTTTAAGAATTCCAATCATACGAACTTTCCAAGTGATAACTTCTTATTAAAATAGCGAGTTGTACAGTAGCTAACATATTGCAAGCCCTAATATTCTAAGGTTAGATGAGTTGACCGGTTCGACTTATTGACTTTATTTGACTTTGACTAGCCTGAAAATCGACGGTTGTCACATATACTTGTATACTTTTTGTAAAAATACTTGTATATTTTACAGTATACTTTAAGTTTCAGAGCACTTCGGCCCCCTTTAGTGTTTATAGTTGTATACCATGTAAGGTTCGGTATACTTAGTTCACTATAAACAATGGCTCTGATACCAATCTGTCACACCCCCAAACCGTAATGGCGGAAACGTTCGGGGGTGGAGGACGTCATGTATAGTATCATAACAATTGCATCATAGTTATCAAAGCAAACACAACCATTACATTGAATAAGTAAAATATTTACATCTGTTTGATTCATATTTATATACATCAAAAGTATAACAAAAATAAAAGACGTGACTCTATATGCTCCGTCTTCTCAAAATTTATGGGAAGTACCTGTCTACTGATTTCCTGAGAAGACAAGCAGTTTTGAAAGAATATCAACATTAAGCTGGTGAGTTCATAAGCATAGTTACCACTAGATGTGTTGTATGTTATTGTTTTGTATGGGAAAACCCCTTTTTCATGAAAACCCTGGCTATCACCAGTATGTATAGTAAGTTTGGAGAAACTTTGGAAAACTCTAGTAGGTATAGTAGTTCTATTATTTGTAATAAAACTAATTGAAGTATTACCATTCATACATTAATCGTATATTCTTAGTACCAAATTTATGAGTTGTTATAACCATACTTGACCATTGAATTTCCTGAACGACGTTCTTCAGGTATCAGAATCGAAATGACTTTGTCACCCAGGCCTGCCGGCCTAACTGTAGCTAACAGCTATGGTGCGGGATTGTCAATCCCGTATAGATCTATACACAAATTAATGTTCTCCCGCAAGGAGACTTTGGTTATAATCTCAGGACTTTTGTTAGTACTTAAATAAGTACGTGAAGAATGCTGACTCATAAAATGATATACTAACGATTAGGTGTAGAATAAAATGAATCCATTAAATTTAACTTGTTGTATATATGTTTCATAAACCATACTCTATATAGCTTATATGTTTGATCGCATTGAATCTATGTTTTGTACATTGATAAGATGATTGTCCCATAAACCATGCCTATTATAGTTTATATGTTCATTAATGTATTAATTTCATGTTTTACATTGAAAACTCTATGATTATGTTGAAAACTTCCCTTATGCTCAACATTTTACAAAAGGGATAAAAATATCTAAATATTTTATAAAAGCATGGAAACCGTATAGTTGTATCAATTGAATCACTTCTAAGTGTATTGAAAACGTTTTTGTATAATTTCACAAGGTTAATGATGATTGGCTTGTATCCCCCCTGAAAACGTTAAGAATAGTAAAGGTATAGGGGTATGAACTCACATGTTTGTGAGTGACTTGGATGAATGACAAAGGCAGGACGCTTGGTATGCTAAGTGAAGTCATGAGCACAATACGTTCCTAATAAGCACATATCAACATGTATAGGCCTACAATTAGTGTCAAATATCACTAACAAACATAGGAAACACCCTTAGGATGTAGGAAACGGTTACAATGAAGTGTTAGAATCAAGAATGAGGGACATAAAGGAGTTCACGGCCAACGACCATGGTTTTACGGCCCAGGATGTGTTCACGGCCCATGAACACATGAAGGGTTTACGACCCAAGATGTGTTCACGACCCATGAACACATGAAGGGTTTATCGCCCACTTATGAACATTTGAAGGGTTTACGGCCCATCTATGAAGGGTTTACGGCCCACTCATGAACATTTGAAGGGTTTACGGCCCATCTATGAAGGGTTCACGACCCTATGAAGGGTTCACGGCCGTGAACTCTTCAAGATCATAAAGATGGTGATGAAAGTGATGAATCAATGGATGAATATGAAGCACTTTACATGAATAAGATGAATAACAAGTGAAAAGGGATGAATTACTTACGTTTGTGGGGTGAAAAGAGAGCTTTTGTTGGATGAGACTTGAGAGAATCTTGAGGAGTTTTCGGCCAAGGAGGGAAGAAATGAGGAAAAATGAAAGAAATATATATATATATATATATATGGAGAGGGGTTCACGGCCCAACATGGGTTCACGGCCGTGAACCTAGTTTGCGACCGTGAACACCCTTTGAAGAGTTTTCTGGTTCGATTTCATCCCCCTAATCCCAAGCTAACACTTCTCAACATCCAACTCTTAAGTGTACTAGGCTTAAAGACTCTCAAACTGACACTGAATACAATAAAGTGATAGCAGAAGAAAGTATGATTTTTATTGATTGAATTTTGACTTACAGAAAAAGATTTCGGGTTGTCACACAACAAAAGTCAACACTCGAGTCAACAGTCCCTGTTGACCCTGTTGGATTAATGTCTAAGTCCATAACTATATTTGGTATGTACTTGACCCGACCCGGCATGGTCCATTTGGGTTGCACTTCACCGACACAATTTATATGGATAGTCTTTTGAGAATAGTATATTTATGATTTATATTAATATATTATAAGTTCTAATATATTAATATATAATCATATTATTTAATTAGTATTGATCAAGAATTAATTTATAATTAATTAAGTGATCAAAAGGAACTAATTAAATATGGACTCTTAGATATATATATATATATATATATATATATATATATATATATATATATATATATATGTGTAGTGGGCCAAGTTCATTTAGGTTGGGCTAAGTCTTCATGGATAGTCCATGGAGCTTTAACCCATGGATCCTAGGAAATGAAAGGTCATGGGTATTAGGGTTTAACCCTAATCCTCCACACTATATAAAGGGTCTTATGGTTCATGAAATTATGCTAGTGGCTAGTGTGGATACACTAAAGAGGGCAATAACTGATTTCATAGTGTGAGCCAAGTATCCATATTCTCTAAAGGTTTTCCAAGGTGTTTTGGTGATTTGTGATTCCACTTGAGGCTTCCACACTATTGGGGCTAAGCTCTTAAAGCTTGAAGACATCAAGCTACATCAAAAGGTATGTCATCTAACTAGAACTTTGTAGTATAGGTGCTTCATAATATGCTAGTTAGGATGAAACCTTGGAATATTTAATATTTGTATGTATAATAGAGAAAACATAGATCCAAGGTTTATAGGGTTGCATGTACACCATAGGAGTGTTAGAATGCTCAAAACCCAACAGTTGTATCAGAGCCATGGGTTGTTTTCTGTTATATTGATGCAAATGTTTTATTTTCAAAGTTGGAAAAAAAGGAAAAAAACATGACGTTTGTCAAATTTTAAGATAATTACTTGTTTTTGTGAAAAACTAATTATTTGTAAAATTTGAATCATTTGCTATATGAGTTGAATTAGGTCAAATTTAGTAAAAGATAAAATGATATGATTATTTTATTAGTTTTAAAAGTTTGATCTAAAGAGTTTTTTGAAACCTCCATAAGTTATGGATATGAAAAGGTTTTAAAAAAATTGATTCAACGTTTTTTATGGAGTTACAAAACTTAGTCTTAATGTGTTAAAGAATTCCATAACTTGTTCTTAAGTTATGGAACATGAAATGTTTCATCATAAATCAAGTATTTAACTTCATAAGTTATGGAATCCAAAAGTTTTCAAGAGTTACAAAACTTGCCCTCAAGTTTTGGAATTTGGAAAAAGTTTTTTTATGATAAAAAAAAGAATTGAATTCTAAAACTCTTGGGTTCATAACTTAAACAATTAATTAAATAGTTTTAATTTTGAATTTAATAATTGAAATTATGATGTTTTTATTGAATAATTCAATTAACTCTTATGGACTTTACTAATAGATAATTAAAGTGTTTAATTAAAAGAGAATTAATAATTCCATAATGACATGGTTTAAATTTAATTAAATTAAGAGTATAGTTTAATTAATAGATTAAACCACCAAGTATTTTAAATGTCTAAAATACACCCTTATACTATTATAACATTAAAAGTTTAATATATTATATGTATAAGAGCAAGTCGTCTTACCATTAGTAGGCCTCATTCACGAAGCCAGTCTATAAGGGGGGTATAAGGTTACTGCCTATAAAATGGCAGTTTAATGGGTGTCCACTCTCACCCACCGCTTCCTTGACTGGTGGAGGGTCGTTAGCCGAACAGGTAGGACAAGGACTATAATTCTCCCTTCATTAAAAGTATTAATGATAAATAGTAAGTAACTAAACCTTTTATAAATTCCCAATCTTAGTTACTTAGGAAAATGTGAATAAGGTGCTAATCCATGAAATTACACTTTGCACTTTGTTTAAGCTGTTAGTGGAGCGTGTATGGTTAACCGGCACACTAACCTGGACTTAACAAGGTAGGCAAAGGGTAACTTAATGTTTATCATAGTATCGTTGGAGCGTGTGTGGTTAATCGGCACATAGATTGAGGGGTAAATATTAAGGGTACCAAGTATATTTGCATGGTTACTTCACACCTTGTTTTGTGATCCTCGGCATCCCAGTCACAAAACCTGAAGGGCACACTCGAGATTGAAACATGCCATTGAAAAGTTCAATGAATCTCAAAAGAATCTAGGAGTTTCAAAACCAATTAAAACCTAATAATACATTTCGTTTATCTTGGTGGAAATTGGTGAATCGTCATTCACCTACCTTCAAATATTTTATAGCTTGGATTACGGCATCCCTCTTCCAAGTTATAAAATAGTTTGTTGGGTCCTAGCCTTAATATATCATATTGGGTGTTATATTAAGGACTTAAATCAATCACCTTTACGTGAATTTCTCCCATTGTTGATGTCTGGTTTAGACAACAATGATCTTCCCAAACCAAGCTTTCCTAATGAATATGACTTCCCGAGTTTGGCTCATGGAAGTCATACTTCTCTTCCTCCACCTCCTCCAATTATTCTCCCTAACCCACAAGTTCAAGGTCACTCAAGCCCTAATGGCAAGCAAGGTCTATGTGTGATCACATCTTAGAGATGAAGTCACGTATTGACAAGCCGGGAGAGTTGGGTGTCAAAGTCTTGAGAAAGTTGGATGTTCAATCACTTTCTAAGTCACGTAGTGAGTTCCTTTGGGACTACTATGAAACAGGCTATGACATGAACCTTAATGATCATATCTATTTGCTTGGTGCTGTTGAATAAGCAATGATTTGGAGCGATAGTAAAGCAAATTTGATTAGAAGATCAACTTCCCAAAAACTTTATGGACAGTGACAATGGTGACACTGGAAATCCAGAAAAAGCATTCTCTTCCCAATGGAAAGGGATTGACCATAGTCAACCCGGTTGACCAAATGGTAAAGAGAAAGGCTAAGTCTGAGATAGTCCCATTACCAAAGGGTCCATATGTTTATTTTGCCAAAGGAAGGGGCGTTGATTGCAAAGCTGCCAAATTTACCTAAGGATGTTAAAGTCAATAAGTTTGACTCTACATCAGGTAGAGCCCATTATCTAACTCTGTTAAGTTCTATTCTGAGATCCTCATTACATGATGTGACTGGGTCACATGTTGATGTTTTAAGAATCAAAGAATAGAGAGAAATCTTAAAGGACATATATGCTGATTCTGATCGCGAAGGTGGATTTCAATCGCATCAGAATTTTGAGCAGTTGCTTAAGAAGTTATGATATATTGCTAAGGAATAGATAACAACAATTTTCCATGTGGATTGTAAGGATAAGTTTTTCCGCAAAGTTTTAAAATAATAATTTTCTTTATTTGAAGTATCCTTACAATGGCATTTGTGGAAAATTGTTGCTTATATGATTCCACTGACAGCAATATTGGAAAATGGATTTGATTCTTTCATTTGTGGTAGTGTCTAAATTTACCAAATCAGGAAAGTTCCTCATCGCCCAAGTTTCAATTGGACCGAAACTTGGAATCATGCAAGTTGGATAGTATGATGAATGAGAACTTTCAAGCATTGGAAAATCAAGACTAATTACTTGTTCACATGGATGTGTGAGTCAAGTGAAGGACTAAAGGGATCGAGTACACATTCTTGTGCACTGGTCATGTCCACCACAAAGCTCGTTAAGACTATTTGATTTACTAAAGTTTAGTAAATATGGTTATACTTACAAGTTTAAGTATAATTCTGAAACATTGGAAAAGTCTCAATGTATGGCAGTACGAATGGGAAGAATCAAATTAGGCAGAAAGATAAAAGTTTCTCAAATCTGAAAAGATGGGAGAGTACTTTAGTATCATTTTTGTGATCATCTTAATGATTTAGAAATCATATCACAATTAGTCCTCTAAAGGTCATCTTAGTGCATTCTTATGACTAAGAAGAGGAGTCATGAATTGTTGAAATGGTTAGATCAGGAAGATGAGTCATACTTCGTTCCAAAACAATTCTTAGAGTCATACTCCAAGATTGTAACTTGAGTGACATATCTTAAAGAAAGGTTTAAAACACTTGTCAAATGTAAGAGTAAAAGTGTCCTACTCTTGTACATTTGAAATTGGTAAGTTGTGATGTTTTGGATAAAACAAAGACCAACTAAGGCCAATTGTGTGAAGTGTTTGTCTTGATAAAGAATCTGCACTATCTCTTGAATATTTCGCAAGATAGTCTTATATGTCAAGAGGATAGTGGGAGTCTTAAAGATCCTAAAAAGAATTTCAAGAACTAATCAAGAATAAAACCTGAGGTTCTTCACTAGCACACGACTTGAGGTTTATAACCTATCGTGTTGACATATTCTGTGCCTATTCCAGTTAAAGTTGGCTTTGCATAGGAGTTCTGAAAGTTCTCAATTGGTTGCATAACAACTTGGAAGCAATGGCAGGCCCTGTACTGCCAGGTGGCAAGAAGTTAAGATTGCATAAGTTCAGTCCATATGAGTTTGGATTTGTCATTATCCTTGTCTTATGACTAAGGTTTTGACGATTCACATGGATAAGAACACATACACCATAAAATCTAAGGGTCATAAGGTTTCTCTCCGATTCATGAAAATGATGGTGAGGAAACACTTCCACCAAGTAGATTTGAAGCAGATGGCAAAAGGTCTAAACAATTGAGACTATGATTACGACATCCCTTTTCATAGTTCTGAAATTGTTTAGACACACATGCATGCTATCTAAGGAAAGGTGTATGATTTTGATAAAGTTTTATCAAAGCATCTCGTATCAGAAATCTGAACTTTGGTAAGAAAGTCAATAAAGTATTGGTTTCTAGAAGTCCAGCTGATTTCTGAGTACATGTCAAAGCTAGTGGGAGCATAAGTGTTATGCTAATAATCATCATGTTAGTGGGAGCATGATAATTATTGTTAGTGTTGCAAGTTAGCAATGTTAATTATAGAAAACAAAAGTTTCAATTCGTGAGGATGCAGGGTTTGAAAAAGTTGTTTTGCTATAATTAAGGAAGAGGATATACTTCATTTCAGTTCTAAAGGCTTAGATTGAGACCTTAATCATCCTTAGTCAAGAATATATATATGAATTTCATGTTGGATTGGTTCAACTTAAGGAAATTCTATATATTGCGTTCTCAAAATTCGATTATGATTACGGCATCCCTCTTCATAGTCAAATTTTGAAAACATGGCAAATAAAAATATAATAGCAAAAGACTGGTCTAGAATCATGTCTTTATGTGAGACATCATGAATCGTGTACCATTTGCTTTGGGTACAGGATCGATTGCATGTGCTATAATATTTGTCATTTCTAAATTTTTCCAAATGCCCAGAGGCATTAAGAAGGGAAAAGGTCTAGAATTGGATATGAATAAAATGATTAACCAATTGTCGAGGACAATCTGAGGTTTACCAAAGATTGGTTGCTCAGGGACAGTTGGAAGTATAGTGCTAATTTTGGAAGGACCATATTGACATATTCTGAAAAGAGGCATCTCTTATTCAGAAGTGATAGTCAAAATGAGAATATGGAGTTGTCTCCATAGGTGGAAGTTATCTGTGTAAGATTAGAAAACTTAATGCAAGAAGCATGTCCAAAGCAATGTACTTTGAATATGAGACTTAGTTTCCATGGAGTTGATCTCCATTGGAATACCTTATAATGACTGTTGACAAGTCTTTGTGACTTTGTACATATTCATTACAGGAGGGTCAGTGCATATAAGTTTAAAATCTAAACAGATTTCGATAAATGATAGGAATTTGAAATTCTCACATTTTTCGATAAGCATTTGGGAGTGTGAAATTAGAATCATTGAAATTATGTTCAATTGGTTTATTTCACAAAGTAAGGATCATAGACAAACATAGAGTGCATACTTGGTGTATGGCAAAGCTATTGTTTAAGAAAAACATAGTGTACATGCTTGGACCATGGGACAACTAGTGTTTTTAATTCAAGTACAAAGTTGATAAAACCGAAACAATGAATAATGAGTAATCAGTATGGTGATAAATAAAAGTGTTTATTTATATTCATAGGGTTTGATACCATATTTGATTCATTTATTCTTGTGTTTCACTTTGCATGTTTTGACTTCCAGAATAACTAAGTCGCTCTTCCTGAATGATTAAGTTATTCAAACCATCCACAGTCAGTCATATGTTGGAAGTAGATATGAATCAAGACTGTCATGGGTTGGTTTGTAGATGTCCAAGTTGGTGGACAAAGTGGTGCTACAACACTCATGAGTGCTCATAAGTTCTGAGTATTGGATTCAACCCGGGCTCATTTGAATCACTTCATGGATTTTATCACGAGTGATCATGAGACGATAATATCTTATATTCTTCAAACCTAGAGATATGAGTTGTTACTATGAGTTGGTTATATATTGATTGCACGAAAACGCATTGGTAACTCGATGTTATAAAACGTGCCTTTGTGTATGATTCAACAAGTAGTAGAACAAGCCATATGAGTCGAAGTTTATCCATTCCTTTTACCTTCGGGATAAAAGCGATATCTGTGGGCCCCTCGATGATTTAGCGATGACACATGTGAGTGTTTGGCCAAGCCAGGACTGATTTGATTTGTTTAATCAGTCAGTCATCATAAATTGAAAATCGGGAAACAACAAATGGACAGAGAGAATGATTATAATCCATGTCTCAGTCCATATGATATCTAGAATGGAGGAATATATGATCCCTTATCTAATGGACAAGTCATTGACAAAGGTCAGAGTTCATTGACAATATCAGAGTTCGACAGCGGCTTTAAGAGCTACGATTGCCAGTTGGTTTTTGAAGTCATACTCAATAATAGTTTTAGACTTATCCAAGTGGGAGACTGTTGGATTAATGTCTAAGTCCATAACTATATTTGGTATTTACTTGACCCGACCCGGCATGGTCCATTTAGGTTGCACTTCACCGACACAATTTATATGGATAGTCTTTTGAGAATAGTAGATTTATGATTTATATTAATATATTATAAGTTCTAATATATTAATATATAATCATATTATTTAATTAGTATTGATCAAGAATTAATTTATAATTAATTAAGTGATCAAAAGTGGGCCAAGTTCATTTAGGTTGGGCTAAGTCTTCATGGATAGTCCATGGAGCTTTAACCCATGGATCCTAGGAAATGAATGGTCATGGGTATTAGGGTTTAACCCTAATCCTCCACACTATATAAAGGGTCTTATGGTTCATGAAATTATGCTAGTGGCTAGTGTGGATACACTAAAGAAGGCAATAACCGATTTCATAGTGTGAGCCAAGTATCCATATTCTCTAAAGGTTTTCCAAGGTGTTTTGGTGATTTGTGATTCCACTTGAGGCTTCCACACTATTGGGGCTAAGCTCTTAAAGCTTGAAGACATCAAGCTACATCAAAAGGTATGTCATCTAACTAGAACTTTGTAGTATAGGTGCTTCATAATATGCTAGTTAGGATGAAACCTTGGAATATTTAATATTTGCATTTATAATATAGAAAACATAGATCCAAGGTGTATAGGGTTGCATGTACACCATAGGAGTGTTAGAATGCTCAAAACCCAACAGACCCAACTTGGCGAGTGCAGCTATGTGACTCGTCGAGTCCCTCTTGTCCTCAGAAGAATCGGGAAAACTCCAACTCAACTCATCGAGTTGTCTCTTCAACTCGCCGAGTTGTAGTGCGTCCAGCCTATCGGGAAAAAACCCTAACTGGCTTGTTGAGTTGGCTCATGCACTCGTCGAGTCCCTCTTGACCAATTGTCATTCAGTCGATTCTAAGCAGAAATATTGTCCCAAACTCTAGATCTAAGTTCCCAAGGCTGAAATACCATGTAAAGCTGCAAGCTTTACGTCCATGCATGGCACCTAGGGCTCGAAATGTCAAAACAAGCTCTATTATAGGGTTTAATGCATAAAGGCTTGCCTCTAGCTTGACAAAAGCTTAGATCTTTCGGCTCAAAGGACCTCCTATAGTCCAGATCCGAGGTTTCAATCTCATGACGTGATCAAATGACTCAATAACCAACAGATGGATGGGAGAAACCCTAAAACTCCCAAGGATGAGATCTAACAAAAGAAATGGTCAAGATAGCAGCTTTTTACCTCCAAACAGAAGCTAGGAATGATTGAACACCGGATCCAGAAGCTCCTTCTTGTCCAAGGTCTCTTGCTCTTCAACTCTCCTCCAAGAATGCACTAAAACCCACAATATTGTACCTGGAAGTCGGGTAGACTCTAAAAATCCCGCGGCTATAATAGTCTCTAGTCGGCGAGTTGGTGCTCCCCAACTCAGTCGAGTTGCCCTGTTAAAGAAATAAAATAATTAAATATTGTACCTGGAAGTCGGGATGTTACAATATAAATGTTGTTCACGTAATTTCATCTTATAAATGCTTCAATAACCAAAGTTGAATCTCTTATGTGGTTGTTGTTGCTGTAATTCCAATTGTCATATGTAAACTTGCCTCCATCCCCTTCTTGATTGGTGTCTGACTGTTCTTGCTGACGAAACATGCAAATTTCACTTTTCCCATAGCCCTTGACCTTAGGTTCTGTTGGGGAAATACTTTCTATATGTTTGGCATGGAGTCCTCTTATTAGATCACTTAGTTGCCCGACCTACATTTTGTTTTGCACTTCTCTTCGAAGCATAATGCATCTGATCATATGATGCCCAGTGGACTCATGAAACTCACAATACTTTCCCTTTTCTCTATGGCATGATCTGTCCTCCAATTTTTATCAGTTATTCTTTTTTCCTTCAACTGCTCTTGCTATGTCATTTCTTCCTCCATTTCTTGGTAATGGATAGGTTCGACCTTGTTGCACAAAACGAGACGGCCATTGCATCCTTGTGTTGTCATATCTTTGGTTCTCTTGAATTGGAAATTTTACATAAGGTGCTTAGTTGTCCTTTTGAACATAAATCCTTTCTCCTTGGTTGCACTTGTTTTTCATGGATGCTATCTCCTTCTACTTCATATAGTGATGGATTCTCTCCATCATGTCCTTCCTTGATTTAGGTGGTTTACAGACAAGTTTTTGAGCAAAACTCCTGGACGTAACCCTTATGTGAAGGCAACAATTAGCATGATATCTACTATTTTTGGGGCATCAAGAGTATCTTTATTGAATTGATGCACAAAGGCGTGTAACACTTCATCTTCCTGCTACCTACACCCTAGAATGGTCTGGGCGTCGGGTACATTTTTTACTGTATGAAGTGAAAAAAAAAATTCTTCTTATAGTTCACTGAAATCATGTATACTTTCGGTTGGTAGACTTTTGTATCATAATCATGTTGGTCCGGACAATGTGTTATCAATATTTCTTTTCCAGATAATATGCATCGATTGTCTATTTGTAGTTTTCTGTGTGGTTGTCTAGATCGCCCAACATGTTGTATTTTGAAAATTTGGGTATACTTGTTCCTGTTAGCAATTAATATTTTCTTATAATTCTTATGATACACAAGTTTTTTGTGTTGGTTTTTGAGCATTCTAACACTCTTATGGTGTACATGCAACCGTATAAACCTTGGATCTCAGTTTTCTCTATTATACATGCAAATATTAACTATTCCAAGGTTTCATCCTAACTAGCATATTATGAAGCACCTATACTACAAAGTTCTAGTTAGATGACATACATTTTGATGTAGCTTGATGTCTTCAAGCTTTAAGAGCTTAGCCCCAATAGTGTGGAAGCCTCAAATGGAATCACAAATCACCAAAACACCTTGGAAGAACTTGAGAGAATATGTATGCACACTAAAATCGGCCCACTCTTATTTTCACACACTTGTGTCAATTTTGTGAGCCAAGGACCCCTTTATATATTATGGAGGATTAGGGTTACATCCATGTAAACCCTAATACCCATGACCTTTCATTTACATAGGATCCATGGGTTAAAAGCTCCATGGACCATCCATGAAAGCTTAGCCCAACCTAAATGAACTTGGCCCATTCCATATATATATAAGAGTCCATATTTAATTAGTTCTTTTTGTTCACTTAATTAATTCTAAATTAATTCTTGATCAATACTAATTAAATAATATGATTCCATATTAATATATTAGAACTTATAATATATTAATATAAATCATAAATATACTATTCTCAAAAGACTATCCATATAAATTGTGCCGGTGAAGTGCAACCCAAATGGACCATGCCGGGTCGGGTCAAGTACATACCAAATATAGTTATGGACTTAGACATTAATCCAACAGTCTCCCACTTGGATAAGTCTAAAACTATTATTGAGTATGACTTCAAAACCTAACTGGCAATCTTAGCTCTTAAAGCCGCTGTCGAACTCTGACCTTGTCAATGACTTGTCCATTAGATAAGGGATCATATATTCCTTCATTCTAGATATCATATGGACTAAGACATGGATTATAATCATTCTCTCTGTCCATTTGTTGTTTCCCGATTTTCGATTTATGATGACTGACTGATTGAACAAATCAAATCAATCCTGGCTTGGCCAAGCACTCACATGTGTCATCGCTAAATCATCGAGGGGCCCACAGATATCGCTTTTATCCCGAAGGTAAAAGGAATGGATAAACTTCGACTCATATGGCTTGTTCTACTACTTGTTGAATCATACACAAAGGCAAGTTTTATAACATCGAGTTACCAATGCGTTTTCGTGCAATCAATGTATAACCAACTCATAGTAGCAACTCATATCTCTAGGTTTTAAGAATATAAGATATTATCGTCTCATGATCACTCGTGATAAAATCCATGAAGTGATTCAAATGAGCGTGGGTTGAATCCAATACTCAGAACTTATGAGCACTCATGAGTGTTGTAGCACCACTTTGTCCACCAACTTGGACCTCTACAAACCAACCCATGACAGTCTTGATTCATATCTACTTCCAACATATGACCGACTGTGGATGGTTTGAATAACTTAATCATTCAGGAAGAGCGACTTAGTTATTCTGGAAGTCAAAACATGAAAAGTGAAACACAAGAATAAATGAATCAAATATGGCATCAAACCCTATGAATATAAATAAACACTTTTATTTATCACCATACTGATTACTCATTATTCATTGTTTCAGTTTTATCAACTTTATACTTGAATTAAAAACACTAGTTGTCCCATGCTCCAAGCATGTACACTATGTTTTTCTTAAACAATAGCTTTGCCATACACCAAGTATGCACTCTATGTTTGTCTATGATCCTTACTTTGTGAAATAAACCAATTGAACATAATTTCAATGATTCTAATTTCACACTCCCAAATCCTTATCGAAAAATATGAGAATTTCAAATTCCTATCATTTATCGAAATCTGTTTAGATTTTAAACTTATATGCACTGACCCTCCTGTAATGAATATGTACAAAGTCACAAAGACTTGTCAACAGTCATTATAAGGTATTCCAATGGAGATCAACTCCATGGAAACTAAGTCTCATATTCAAAGTACATTGCTTTGGACATGCTTCTTGCATTAAGTTTTCTAATCTTACACAGATAAGTTCCACCTATGGAGACAACTCCATATTCTCATTTTGATTATCACTTCTGAATAAGAGATGCCTCTTTTCAGAATATGTCAATATGGTCCTTCCAAAATTAGCACTATACTTCCAACTGTCCCTGAGCAACCAATCTTTGGTAAACCACAGATTGTGCTCGACAATTGCTTAATCATTTTAGTCATGTCCAATTCTAGACCTTTTCCCTTCTTAATGCCTCTGGGCATTTGGAAAAATTTAGAAATGACAAATATTATAGCACATGCAATCGATCCTGTACCCAAAGCAAATGGTACACGATTCATGATGTCTCACATAAAGACATGATTCTAGACCAGTCTTTTGCTACAATATTTTTATTTGCTATGTTTTCAAAATTTGACTATGAAGAAGGATGCCGTAATTATAATCGAATATTGAGAACGCAATATATAGAATTTCCTTAAGTTGAACCAATCCAACATGAAATTCATATATATATTCTTAACTAAAGATGATTAAGGTCTCAATCTAAGCCTTTAGAACTGAAATGAAGTATATCCTCTCCCTTAATTATAGCAAAACAACTTTTTCAAACCCTGCAGCCTCACGAATTGAAACTTTTGTTTTCTATAATTAACATTGCTAACTTGAAACACTAACAATAATTATCATGCTCCCACTTACATGATGATTATTAGCATAACACTTATGCTCCCACTAGCTTTGACATGTACTCAAAAATCAGCTGGACTTCTAGAAATCAATACTTTATTGACTTTCTTACCAAAGTTCAGATTTCTGATACGAGATGCTGTGATGAAACTTTATTAAAATCATACACCTTTCCTTAGATAGCATGCATGTGTGTCTAAACAATTTCAGAACTATGAAAAGGGATGCCGTAATCGTAGTCTCAATTGTTTAGACCTTTTGCCATCTGCTTCAAATCTACTTGGTGGAAGTGTTTCCTCACCATCATTTTCATGAATCGGAGAGAAACCTTATGACCCTTAGATTTTATGGTGTATGTGTTCTTATCCATGTGAATCGTCAAAACCATAGTCATAAGACAAGGATAATGACAAATCCAAACTCATATGGACTGAACTTATGCAATCTTAACTTCTTGCCACCTGGCAGTACAGGGCCTGTCATTGCTTCCAAGTTGTTATGCAACCAATTGAGAACTTTCAGAACTCCTATGCAAAGCCAACTTTAACTGGAATGGGCACATAATATGTCAACACGATAGGTTATAAACCTCAAGTCGTGTGCTAGTGAAGAACCTCAGGTTTTATTCTTGATTAGTTCTTGAAATTCTTTTTAGGATCTTTAAGACTCCCACTATCCTCTTGACATATAAGACTATCTTGCGAAATATTCAAGAGATAGTGCAGATTCTTTATCAAGACAAACACTTCACACAATTGGCCTTAGTTGGTCTTTGTTTTATCCAAAACATCACAACTTACCAATTTCAAATGTACAAGAGTAGGACACTTTTACTCTTACATTTGACAAGTGTTTTAAACCTTTCTTTAAGATATGTCACTCAAGTTACAATCTTGGAGTATGACTCTAAGAATTGTTTTGGAACGAAGTATGACTCATCTTCCTGATCTAACCATTTCAACAATTCATGACTCCTCTTCTTAGTCATAAGAATGCACTAAGATGACCTTTAGAGGACTAATTGTGATATGATTTCTAAATCATTAAGATGATCACAAACATGATACTAAAGTACTCTCCCCTCTTTTCAGATTTGAGAAACTTTTATCTTTCTGCCTAATTTGATTCTTCCCATTCGTTCTGCCATACATTGAGACTTTTCCAATGTTTCAGAATTATACTTAAACTTGTAAGTATAACCATATTTACTAAACTTTAGTAAATCAAATAGTCTTAACGAGCTTTGTGGTGGACATGACCAGTGCATAAGAATGTGTACTCGATCCCTTTAGTCCTTCACTTGACTCACACATCCATGTGAACAAGTAATTAGTCTTGATTTTCCAATGCTTGAAAGTTCTCATTCATCATACTATTCAACTTGCATGATTCCAAGTTTCGGTCCAATTGAAACTTGGGTGATGAGGAACTTTCCTGATTTGGTAAATTTAGACACTACCACAAATGAAAGAATCAAATCCATTTTCCAATATTGCTGTCAGTGGAATCATATAAGCAACAATTTTCCACAAATGTCATTGTAAGGATACTTCAAATAAATAAAATTAAACAATTTTCTTTTATTTTCAAACTTTGCGGAAAAACTTATCCTTACAATCCACATGGAAAATTGTTGTTATCTATTCCTTAGCAATATATCATAACTTCTTAAGCAACTGCTCAAAATTCTGATGCGATCGAAATCCACCTTCGCGATCAGAATCAGCATATACTTCCTGTAAGATTTCTCTCTATTCTTTGATTCTTAAAACATCAACATGTGACCCAGTCACATCATGTAATGAGGATCTCAGAATAGAACTTAATAGAGTTAGATAATGGGCTCTACCTGATGTAGAGTCAAACTTATTGACTTTAACATCCTTAGGTAAATTTGGCAGCTTTGCAATCAACGCCCCTTCCTTTGGCAAAATAAACATATGGACCCTTTGGTAATGGGACTATCTCAGACTTAGCCTTTCTCTTTACCATTTGGTCAACCGGGTTGACTATGGCCAATACCTTTCCATTGGGAAGAGAATGCTTTTTCTGGATTTCCAGTGTCACCATTGTCACTGTCCATAAAGTTTTTGGGAAGTTGATCTTCTAATCAAATTTGCTTTACTATCGTTCCAAATCATTGCTGATTCAGCAGCACCAAGCAAATAGATATGATCATTAAGGTTCATGTCATAGTCTGTTTCATAGTAGTCCCAAAGGAACTCACTATGTGACTTAGAAAGTGATTGAACATCCAACTTTCTCAAGACTTTGACACCCAACTCTCCCGGCTTGTCAATATGTGACTTCATCTCTAAGATGTGATCACACATTGACCTTGCTTGCCATTAGGGCTTGAGTGACCTTGAACTTATGGGTTATGGAGAATCATTGGAGGAGGTGGAGGAAGAGAAGTATGACTTCCATGAGCCAAACTCGGGAAGTCATATTCATTAGGAAAGCTTGGTTTGGGAAGATCATTGTTGTCTAAACCAGACATCAACAATGGGAGAAATTCACGTAAAGTTGATTTAAGTCCTTAATATAACACCCAATATGATATATTAAGGCTAGGACCCAACAAACTATTTTATAACTTGGAAGAGGGATGCCGTAATCGAAGCTATAAAATATTTGAAGGTAGGCGAATGACGATTCACCAATTTCCACCAAGATAAACGAAATGTATTATTAGGTTTTAATTGGTTTTGAAAGTCCTAGATTCTTTTGAGATTCATTGAACTTTTCAATGGCATGTTTCAATCTCGAGTGTGCCCTTCAGGTTTTGTGACTGGGATGCCAAGGATCACAAAACAAGGTGTGAACTAACCATGCAAATATACTTGGTACCCTTAATATTTACCCCTCAATCGATGTGCCGATTAACCACACACGCTCCAACGATACTATGATAAACATTAAGTTACCCTTTGCCTACCTTGTTAAGTCCAGGTTAGTGTGCCGGTTAACCACACACGCTCCACTAACAGCTTAAACAAAGTGCAAAGTGTAATTTCATGGATTAGCACCTTATTCACATTTTCCTAAGTAACTAAGATTGGGAATTTATAAGTGTTTAGTTACTTAGTATTTATCATTATACTTATAATGAAGGGAGATTTATAGTCCTTGTCCTACCTGTTCGGCTAACGACCCTCCACCGGTCAAGGAAGCGGTGAGTGAGAGTGGACACCCATTAAACTGCCATTTTATAGGCAGTAACCTTATACCCCCCTTATAGACCGGCTTCGTGAATAAGTCCTACTAATGGTAAGACGACTTGCTCTTATACATATAATATATTAAACTTTTAATATTATAATAGTATAAGGGTGTATTTTAGACATTTAAAATACTTGGTGGTTTAATCTATTAATTAAACTAGACTTTTAATTTAATTAAACTCAAACCATATATTTATGGATTAATAATACTCTTTTAATTAAACGCTTTAATTAACTATTAATAAAGTCCATAAGAGTTAATTTGAACTATTCAACAAAACATCATAATTCCAATTATTAAACTCAAAATTAAAACCATTTAATTAATTGTTTAAGTTATGAACCCAAGAGTTTTAGAATTCAATTCTTTTTTTCATAAAAAACTTTTCTCAAATTCCAAAACTTGAGGGCAAGTTTTGTAATTCTTGAAAACCTTTGGATTCCATAACTTATGGAATTAATGGTGTTTTATGATGAAACTTTCCATGTTCCATAACTTAAGAACAAGTTATGGAATTCTTTAAAACATTAACACCAAATTTTGTAACTCCATAAAAACTTTGAATCAAATTTTTTTTTGTAAAAAAAAAAACTTTCATATCCATAACTTATGGAAGTTTCAAAAACCCTTAAGATCACAACTTTAAAAAAAAACTTTTGAGCTCCAAAATTTTATGACAAAATATGTAACTCCTTAAAACATTTAGATCAAACTTTTAAAACTAATAAAATAATCATATCATTTTATCTTTTACTAAATTTGACATAATTCAACTCATATAACAAATGATTCAAATTTTACAAATAAGTCGTTTTTCACAAAACAAGTAATTATCTTAAAATTTGACAAACGTCATGTTTTTTTTTTCTTTTTTTTCCAACTTGAAAATAAAACATTTGCATCAATATAACAGAAAACAACCCATGGCTCTGATACCACTGTTGGGTTTTGAGCATTCTAACACTCTTATGGTGTACATGCAACCCTATAAATCTTGGATCTTTGTTTTCTCTATTATACATACAAATATTAACTATTCCAAGGTTTCATCCTAACTAGCATATTATGAAGCACCTATACTACAAAGTTCTAGTTAGATGACATACCTTTTGATGTAGCTTGATGTCTTCAAGCTTTAAGAGCTTAGCCCCAATAGTGTGGAAGCCTCAAATGGAATCACAAATCACCAAAACACCTTGGAAGAACTTGAGAGAATATGTATGCACACTAAAATCGGCCCACTCTTATTTTCACACACTTGTGTCAATTTTGTGAGCCAGGGACCCCTTTATATATTATGGAGGATTAGGGTTACATCCATGTAAACCCTAATACCCATGACCTTTCATTTACATAGGATCCATGGGTTAAAAACTCCATGGACCATCCATGAAAGCTTAGCCCAACCTAAATGAACTTGGCCCATTCCATATATATATAAGAGTCCATATTTAATTAGTTCTTTTCGATCACTTAATTAATTCTAAATTAATTCTTGATCAATACTAATTAAATAATATGATTCCATATTAATATATTAGAACTTATAATATATTAATATAAATCATAAATATACTATTCTCAAAAGACTATCCATATAAATTGTGCCGGTGAAGTGCAACCCAAATGGACCATGCCGGGTCGGGTCAAGTACATACCAAATATAGTTATGGACTTAGACATTAATCCAACAGTTTGACCTTAAAACATGTAAGTGATTATCATTTCGTTCCCCTGCTGAGATGCATTATTGCTTGCTACTCGGGACGTCTGTTGGATTTGCGACATTGTTTGATTTCCCAGAATATTTTGAGGAGTGTATGTTCATTGTGGTTGCAATGGACAAAATGCATGGTAGTGTGCATAAGAGAATGGGGATGGTAGTGGTATGTATGCATGTACCCCTATTTCATCGATTTTCTTTTTGTTGACAAATGTTGTTGTATCAGGGTTGGTAGGACTTGCATAGTTAAGTCGTTTCTAGAGACCAGTTTTAATAGACTTCTAGATGTGTTTGGTCCTCCTATATTAGAGTTATATGTCGTTTCCACCATGAACGATATTGCTTTTCTATACTTTTCTGTTTTAATGGTGACTGTTTATTTGGCTCCCCTTCGACTTGGACCTGCACCCGAGAAGAATTGTGCATCGTTCGTTGAGATGGAGTTACCAAAGGTGGTGTAGTTCTCGGCGTTGTCACCGTAATTGGGCTGAATACTAGGATTAGGGTAATTAGGCTAAATGGCGATTTTGATAATGGACGTGAAGTTTGTTCTGTTTCTTGCATGTTTACCACGTATGGCGCCAATACTGCTACGTGGCCTTCCGGATGGCTAATAGTGAATTGGATGTATCCTTGTCTAATGCACAAATCTGGAAGGCATGTTGTAAAAGGTCGAAACATGCCAGGTCAGAGAGTGATACCGAGTGATGGACCCCGATATTGCTCTCTGACTCCTAAGTTCGATTTTGATGAGGAATATAGTAAAATTGCTTAAGGTGAGAAAGTTCTGAACTTACCTATGTGCATCGAGCTTGTTATATACAGGTGACATAGTCCAGGTTCTTTCTCCTTTAACTGAGTGCTACTTTCTTCCATAGGTTGCAAGGGTTGTACCATTCTACATAATACTATTACGTTTTTCGTGTTTCCTGGGATGTTCCACAAGAATCTATACAAGTGATTTTATTTCCATAATATACTGATTCCTTGTTTGCTTCTGATTAGTCTAGTTGGCCTGGAAAGCCAAGGGCTTATCGTGCCTAGCCGGACAGCTTTCAGCGATGTTGTATCGTCTTTGTGTATGGGCTAACCCTGATACAACAATAAATATGTTCCATTAAATTTATTATTAACTAATAATGAATCCACATATACATGAAGTTTTTTTATCCCAAGATCTTGGATATTTTGCAAGCCCACAATTAATGCTTTATATTCTGCCTCGTTGCTTGTTGCTTGAAAATAAAAACTTATTGCATGGGAGTATAGTTCCCCCTTATAAATATTTTATTACGTCTCTGAAATATGATCCTTTAGAATTGGAAGCTCCATTTGTAAAAAGGGTCAATTTCTTTGTTTCTTCTATATCTTGAAGCCACTATACTTCTTTTTCAGCTTTAGGTTGACGATCTGGATTGAAATCAACCACAAAATTTGCTAATGCCTATGATTTTATAGAAGATATTGGTTTGTATCTTAGGTTATATGTACTTAAATGTACAAACCATTTTCCTATCCTTCCTGACATCTCAGGCTTTCCCATCCCATTCTTAATTGGATTGTTAGTTTTCATGCAAATAGGGTGAGTTTCAGAATAATGATGTAATTTGATTGAAGCACAAACAAGAGATAATATTTGTTTTTCAAGATGTGAGTACCTAGTCTCTTCATCCAATAAACTCTTACTTACTTAATATGTTGGATGTTGATCACCATCTTGTACCTTTACCAAGACTGCACTTGCTGCATTCTTAAATACATCCAAATATAGGAACAACGATTCTCCATCTTTAGGTTTGGATAACAATAGGGGCGACGATTAGTAATTCTTCATCTCTTGAAATGCTTATTCATGTTCCATCCGTTAATTATTTTTTTACTTTATCAAGATATCATAAAAAGGTTTGCATTTTTTATATGCTATATAGATAAACCTGTTTTGGGCTACAACTGTACCTGTTAACCTTTAGATATCTTTGGTCAAACTTAGGATTCAAGGTTTAAGATAGCTTTTATTTTCTCTGGACTAGCTTCACTTCCTCTTTTTGTCACCATTAACACAACAATTTCCTAGCCTTTTTCACCAAAGTGGATTTTGGAACAGCTGAGTTTCATGTTGAACTTGTCCAGGATATTGAACGCCTCTTCAAGATCTTGAAGTCGACTCTCATCCTTCTTGGATTTTACCACTATGTCATCTATATATACTTTTATGGTCTTCCCAAGTTGCTCTTTGACCATTTCGTTAACGAGACTTTGATATGTGGCATCTGCATTCTTTAAACCAAAAGGCACCACCGTATAAAAATAAATACATGTTGGGGTTAAGAAAACCATACGTTCTTGGTCCGATCGTTCCATCTGTATTTGTTGGAATCCTGATGAAGCGTCCATAAAGGTAAGGATTTCATGACATGTAGTTGCATTGACCAAAGAATCTATGTGTGGAAGAGGAAATGGATATTTGGGACAGGTTATGTGAAGATCTGTGAAATCTTCACAAACTCTCCCTTTCCTATTTTTCTTTTCGACAACCACAACGTTAGTTAGCCATCTTGGAAAATTTATTTCTTTAATCGTCTTGGACTTGGGAAATCTTTCAGCTTCTTCTTTGATAATCAAGTTCCTTTCAATTGCAAATTTTCTTCTCTTTTGATAGATTGGCATAGAACTTGAGCCAATATTTAATTTATGAGTTATTATATCTTTGTATATACCTGTCATATCCTCATGTTTCCAAGCAATGGTCGATTTCCTATTCTTTAGGAACTTGGTAAGATCTTGCTCAAGATCATGTTTAAGATCCGCACCTAGTAGCACTTGATGTCAGGATCCTCATGGGCTAATATGACTTCTTTAACTTCACTTTCTTTGGCTTCTAGAACACTTTGTGGCTTTTTTTAACTGTTATGCTTGCCTGGGTATGGCTAAGTTTTTCTTCTAAGTGGTATAACACATCTTCTATTTTGTCTTCATCGAAAGATATCTCATTTTTGCTGGTCAAGAATGCATTCTTTCTTGGCCTATCTTCCTTTTCCATCTTTGAACTATTCACATGTATTTTGGTTACAGAATAAGAGGTTCCACAGATGTCTGATCCACCATAGATAAAGTTAATTACCTTGGCATCTTAGGGTAGAGATGCCATTCTTTGGGGAAGGACTTCATGATGTTGGGTTTAATGATTGATCTTTTATTTCCTTCTTCCCAATAGTTCCTTTAAATGTCCTTTGGTTAACATGTAGTTGATTTACTTTATGAGGGAGAAGAAATCTTTGGTAATATGTCCAAAATCTTCATGGTAAGCACACCACTTAGATTTTTATTTCCATCCTGGTGTTTTGTTGTTTTTATTGGGCCATATCGCCTTGTCCCCAAGATCTTACATTTTGTAGAGCAAAGCTGGCAAATTGACAAAAAAAAGCAATAGTTAGATATCTTAGGACAATCTTAATCTTCATGTTCATCTTCTAGAGCATTAACCTATGATTCTTAGGTGTTGAGTAAGGCTTAGCTTTGTAATATTTTTGAGAGGAAGATTCATTTTTCCTATTGGGATGGTCGTCGGATGTGTTCATCCTCTTTTGGATCTTCTTTTCTTCTCCGAGTAAGATAAATATTAGGGCTCTACTTCTTACTTCATCCAATTTCTTACATATGGTCATGAAAATATTCTCGTAAAGTGGAGAATCTTTCATTAGTCTCATCTTGAAGGCTTCCCCGGCTGTTGCAACATCTAGATGTGGAATATCTTGGGCTTCTTTTCTAGACCTACTAACATAATCCCTCAAGGATTCATCATTGCCTTGAGTTACTCTGTAAAGGCCACTTGTTAGTTTCTCAAAAGTTCTACTACAAGAAATTGATTACCAAACAAGTTAATGAGGTGCGAGAGAGAATTTATAAAGTAAGGAGGAACATTTAGGAACCACTTTAATGCAAATCTTGTAAGGGTTGAATCAAAACCATAGCATCGACAAGCCTCCTCAATATCTTGAAAAATTGGAACAATCTCCATGCATTCTTTGTATTGGGCGACATGCTGTCCAGGATCCGTGGTCCTATCATACATCTTCATATTGAGTATCTAAAATTTCTTTGGAACTTCAATGTCACAGACAGGGAGTGCAAATATTGAGACTTTATGGTTAACATACGACACCTCTGGTATAGGTTGAATGATGCCTGGTACGCTTGAGATCATGTCTCTTAATTTACTAAGGGCCTTCGTCGTAACTGGTATTATCCCCAGACATTGGCCATTAGACAGGATGCTGAATATCCCTCCATGATATTGGGAGACATGACCTCTCGTACTAGGAGTTACACCATATGTGAAGATAGGCGCCTGTCTTGATATGAAGTCTCCAACTTGGCGTTTTGAAGATGCACCCGTTTCGAAGTTTAGGATCCTGGCTGCAAGAATGAAGATGGAGTTGGTGTAGTGTAATGCCCGTGTTTCTAGGATAGGCATTAATATTGACATGATAGTCTAGGTTAACCTTTGTGACTCATTTTGGAGAAATGAAAAGGAATTATGTGAAAATTATGTGTTTTATGTGTTTTATGCTTAATTATTAGAATTTAATTAATTAAGATTAAAAATGAGCGTCAAAAATAAATATTAGATAAAGCCGATATTTATTGAGAAAGTTGTAGTAGTCGTGACAAGGATTACGGATATATAAAGAATGCCGAAATCCGAGTTATAACGAAGAAGTTATGACCTGTCGTAGTTTCGCGACAAACCGGCACGGGGCCGAATGTCGTAAAAAGTGAGTTTTCGATAAACTACTTTTTGGCCTTAGTGATCTAAACGAAACTCGTAGTGTTCGTTAAACCGAGAGTAGGTATAAAAAGAACGCCCAAATATGACTTCATATGAGGAAGTTATGATTTTTCGAAGTTTCAGCTTAGTAGTAGACAGCTAAAAACTCGAATTTTAGATCGAGTGATTTTTAGCCGACATGACCTAAACGAGAATCGAAGGTCTCGTCATTAGTAGCACAACGGTAAAAAGTCTGACGAAAACGGACGTCGGATGAAGAAGTTATGAATTTTTAACGATTTCCTGTCCCGGTCTGTTAAAAATAATAATATAAAAATAAAGTCAAAATTAGCCGATGAAGTCTAAACGAAAGTCGTAGAGTATGATTTTACCTACGCGTGCATATAAAGAACGCCAAAAACGGAGCTCGTATGCGAAAGTTATGATTTTCGCAAGTTTGGCACAAAAATAAAAAAAAATGGGAAAAACCGGGCAATTTCGCATGCCACGTCACCCTCGCACGTGGCAGCTGCTGAGTGGACCGAACCCATGCGTGGCACCTCCTGATTGGACCGCAGCCTAGGTCCACTTAGAAGCCAACAGCTTCGCATGAGATGCCCCGGAGACACCCCTCGGACACCCTCCTTGGCACGTGGCCCCTTCCCATTGGACCGAGGTTTGGTCCAATCCGAGCCTAGCACCTTGCGAGCCTTCGGTCCGAAGTAAGCCACCTGTCCGACGCGTGTCAGCTTCGCATAGCTTCGGGTCCGAACCTTCGGACTATATATATGCACGCGAGGGCTTCCGAATTTTTACACTTTTTCACCCCAATTTTCATCCTCTTTCACATTTTCCACTCCCATAAGCTCATATACAACCCCTAAAGCCCCGGTATCACTTCTAAAGCCCGAAGCAAGCCCCGAAGCCCTGGAATTCTCGAGAATTCATCCTCTCTCCTGTCGAAACTCTGCCCGGTTTGAGCCGGTTTCTCGTTAAATAAACTCTTTACGGGAAACGAAACGCTGCCCGAATCACCGCTTATCAAAGTGAGTTCATACCCCTATAATTTATCTTTTCGGTTTCGAAGCCCGACCCTCGTAGAGACCGGTTTCTCAATAAAACTCTCGGTTTTATTAGAAACGATCGTTTTAGGAAACGAATTGCTGCCCGATTTTCATTAAATCAGGTGAGTGTGTAATCACTTTCATCTTACACATAGATATGAAGTGTTTTATATAAAATACGTGGTATGTGTATATATGTTGTTTGTTTATTCGAGATGGGTGTTGAATGAATGTTTTATACATGTTTAAAATGATTTAAAATGTATATATATTTTATCTTCAAATATGTTGGGTAAAACATGGGTAGATAAAGTATGAGGGATAGAAGTACAGTATAGATGTACGTTGGTAGCTATGAATTTAGTACAATATAGATGTACGTTGGTAGCTACAGATTTAGTATGTTGGCAGCTATGAACTTAGTGCCTGTTGTATAAACCTTGGCGACGATGTGACTTCGTGCCTATTTGACATAAATTGTTGAAGGAAAACAATGTTGTCACCCCAGTGTTTGTTTTATTTGACATAAATTGCTGAGGGAAAGCGATGTTGTCACCATACTGATTGTTTTATGTCAGGTAGTCTTATTTGACATAAATTGCTGAAGAAAGAAATGTTGTCACCTATTGTTGGTTGTTTTATTTGACATAAATTGCTGAAGGAAAACAATGTTGTCATCCCAGTGTTTACCTTATTTGACATAAATTGCTGAAGAAAGCAATGTTGTCACCTTATTGGTCATTTTGTGTTAGGTTGTCTTGTTTGACATAAATTGTTGAGGAAAGCAGTGTTGTCACCATGTAGGTTGCCTTATTTGACATAATTGCTGAGGAACCCCCGAAGCAAAGTTGTCACCCCTAATGAAAATCCTTAGGCTAGGTCCCTTGTGATAGTTGTTTTAGGGACGTAAGGTGAGGATAATGAGAATGGGTAATTAGGGTTGTTTTTGGTTGATGAAACTTAATAAATTATTTGTTGATTGATAAACTTAAAGAGTTTATTATTTATTGTGGGTTGAAAACCCTATATGCTCACCAGGCTTCCAAGCCTGACCCACTCAACTTTTTATATTACAGGTAGTGGACCCCGAGCATAGTCGGATGATGACAATGAGTGATTTTGGATTATAGGCCAGTAGTTGTAAATAACTGTGTAAGGCTTATAATGTCTTGTTTATGCTTTTGATCTGTATCGAAACATGACATCCCGAGGTTTTGTTATGAAATAAAAATATATATTTCTTAAAGAAAGGTTTTGATAAATTTTTATCATGTTTGGTTTTGGGAACAAATTCCGCAACACTTATAATCAAATGATTACTCTGATTTTATTTTAAAAAGCATAAACGAAATCGGTCTTTTCTGGCCGTGAAATTGGGGATGTCACATGTAGTTTCCATAGGCCTTCTCGCATATGAACTCAGTCCCACCATCCTTTCAAAAAAAAATATTGGAGACCATAACCGGTATTTCTTGGGTTATTCCTCTTGAATCTTGGAGTGGTGAAGATGCAAAGACAATCCTTCTAGGGATTTCGACATTCCTTCTTTATGGGTTAACACTATGAGGTGGGGTAGTTTTTGAATAATAGAAATGGACAGAACAATGATAGAAGTGGACTTTTATAAAGTAGACATTTTTAGTGCAAAAACATGTAGGTGTTCGAAAATCACAGAAAAAGCTTTTTGATTAATCTTAAGAAAAAAATGTAATAACACCACTTGTCCCACGGATGGCGCCAAATTGTTTTGGTCTATCACACCCCCGAACCAGACGGCGGAAACGTCCGAGGGCTCGTGTGACTTAAATTGAAATATCATCACAATGGATATACATGAAACATAACACAATCATCACCAACATTACATAGTACAACATTGTTTACATCAAGTACATTGTTTACATTACATAATCCATAACACAAATTGTTCGATGATTGACATTTCAAAAGAAATTTCGGAAACACACTTGATGATTCTTCATTCTAACGGTTACCTGAGAATACAAGTTATTTTGAAAACGGTCAACATATATAATGTTGGTGAGTTCATAAGCATGTTTGATATAAAAAAATAGTTTGTACTGTTTGTAAAACCCAGAAAATCCGATATTTTCTATAATAAAAACTGTTTACGAAAAAGATGTGATGATCCCATAATTGTATATGTATGTGATTTCAAAACATGTAAGAGTGAATGCCTTTCATAATTGTTCCTTGTATTGTAGTTGTTGTATGTAGAAGTGATTAATGTCGTTCCCCGGAAAACCCGATGTTTTCCAATTTAAATAGTATGATAGTTTTGTATTATTGTATAAATCACTTTGCATCCTCACAGTGTATGAATATGATTTCCCATGAATACTTAGATGGTAATGGATCTCTATGTGAGTCGTTATAACAATGCATAATAGTGACTAATTCGGATGTCTTGGCATTTTTTTCCAGACGCCGGTTTTGATCAAGATTTTGTCACCCTAGACTGGCCGAGTCTAACTGTAGCGAACAACTCAGGTGTGGGGGAGTCACCCCCGTATAGATCTATACACAAACTCTCGCTCTCCATCCAGGAGACTCTGATTATAACTACAGGCTACGGCCGACACTTATTGGTACCACCCGTTATTTCTCACTAAATCCCAATAAAATTGAATAACTTTGTTTTACAACCCGATTGATGTTTACATGAATATGAAGTAAGCCTAACAGACATGAAAGAGGAAAACGGTGGCCCACTAATCATGTATGTTATTATAGGCTGTCGAGTATGCTACGGACACGTTATAGCCCATTGAGCATATGATAAAAGTTTAGGGCCATATTAGCAATGCAAATGGGCCACTAAGGCCCAATAGCATGTTTAAGGTGATGAAGGCCCATTGGGCATGTAATTGGGTCACCAAGGCCCAATAAACATGTTTTGATTATATTGGGCCCAACAATCGTATAATTGGGTCACGAGGGCCCAATAAGCACGAGTAGGAAATATTGGGCCCAACCATTGTATCGTTTATCTGTTTGTCGATATAAATTGTAGTATAGGATTTGTTTTATACTTAGTGTTAACTTGCGATATTGAAATACTTGATGTTTGATTTATAACGACTCTTTGGTTATATATATATATATATATATATATATATATATATATATATATATATATATATATATATATATATATATATATATATATATATATATATATATATTTAAAACCATACGTCATAAATTCAATATCCTTAGCCTAATTGTTTAAATATTAGCACGTTGGACCCCAAAATATCTATTTGACCATTTCAGCCCCTTTTTCACATAAAGTTACATTTTTATCCCTTTCTTAATAAAATGACATTTTTAGTCCTTTTTGATGGAAAATGACTTTTTTGGTCCTTAAATCACTTTCTTGGCATTTTCGACCCGATCATAACTTATATTACAAATTCGGCCCAGAAATATATTATTTTCCATTTACAGCCCTTAATTGTAAAAAGTTTACATTTTTGCCCCAAATTTCGTAAGTTTTACAATTTTGGTCCAAAATCCAAAAACTTTACATTTTTAACTCAATTTAGGATTAAAGGACATTTTCAGCCCCTGAATTGGTTTGTTTACGTTTTTAGACTCATACTTTGATGAATTTACAATATCAACCCCAAAACCACATTTTTTCGCAATTTGGGCTCAAAAACCCGTGAGGCCCAACTGTAAGCCCAAATAGCAAAAAATTATATTTTTGACCCCTTAAAAGTATTATTATCATAAAAACCCAATTTTTATGAAAGTAAATACAATTTTTATCCTTATAAAGCCGAAAATGTCATTTTTATTCCAATATTTTGTTATATTTGAAAAAATTGATACTTGTACAATCTTTTGCTTTGTTTTTCACTTCTCACACATGAAAACACTTATATCTTTGAAGTATGTTGTTTAATATGTTTTAGTTTATGAATCTTACACGTTTATGCTATAGATTTCGAGATATAACAAGTATTATCATATTTTTCACAACAATAACCAAAGAAATCACATATAACATGCAAACACACATAGATCAACACATAACACTTGTATTCTCCCCCCAAAAACAAGTAAAAACCGAAAACAAGGGGGTATGAACTCACCTTGGGTTTGTGGTTTCGGTTTTGAAGGAAAGATCAAGAGGATGGTGTGGTTTTCGGCCTTAGACACTTCCTTGAAAAGAACTTTCGGACTTAGAGGACTTCTAGGAAGTATGGTCACCAATGAAACCATATAAGAAGGTGTTCTTAACTTATGAATGGAAATCAAGACTTATGTATAATAACAACTTACCAATGATGGTGATATACGTGAAAGATCTCCTTGAATCACCTCTAATTCTCGAAATTTTAAGGATAAGTAGAAGGATGTTCTTGAAGTATTTGAGAGAGTTTGAAGAGAAGATTGAAGATGGTGGTGTGGGTTTATTTTTCTCGGCCGAGAGGTAATAATAAGAAGAAATGAGGAGGTCCTTGGGTATTACATGTAGGATTTGGCATGAAAACATGAGATCATGCATAGTTACATGTTCTGTAATATGCTTAGATGACTACTAAACAATAATGAGGTGGCAAACACTCATTAATCCTCTTAGTTTCTTTTTTTTATATGGGCCGAGAGGGAGAAAAGAGAGAGGTGATTTGGGCCTTTAATGCTCGATTCTAGTAATATGAGGCCCATTTTCATGGTTTTCGGCCCATTGGGCTTTTAGGATGGTTCACGGCCCAAATTGTATAAAGAAATGGACTTATGGTCCTTTAGGGTTAGTTTAAATCAATTATAGCCCCATAAGGCCCATTAGGGTAAACCATTTCATTTTAGGCCCATGATGGACCAAAAGGTTAGGTTTTATGAATGTGGATCCAATTAGAGCCCAATTAAGAGTTCTAAGCCCAAAACAATCGAATTGAAAGCTTATTGGCCCATTAAGCCCAATAAGGAAATCCTAGTCCAAAATGGACTTAGGTCTGGATTCTTAGGGCTTTCAAACCCTAACTTGAATTTTGTAATGTTTTGCATGAAGTTTGGGCTTTATAATTGGATTTTTGATGAAAGTTTTCTGTTATTGAATAACATCATATGCATATCAAGTTATGGTTACAATTTGTTGTCATTGATATTGTTTACAAAAGTATAGAATTTCCTAGCAAATTTGCTAGTTATGACATGGTCAAAAATTGATAAACTAATTTCGTAATCTAATTAGTATGTGTGGTGTGATGTTTAAAATGAAATGTTTAACTTTGAAGTGCTTAAGATCTTGAAATATGCCAAGGATCTTGATCGTGCCTATTATCCTAGGAGGAAATTATGATATTAGGAAAACTGTTTCACAATAAGTCTTAAGATATTCAAAAAGAGACAAGATTTTACATAATATCTCAGTGTTTTGGTAAGATTGTGATCGTAAAACCAAGTAAATGTGTAAGAATATTGTAATCGATAAAATGACAGCTAGAAAATAAAATCAAGTACAATAGCACATGAGTGTATGAGGAAAGCCATTAATCATTTTGAATCTTCGACATAAAAGGAGGTGACAAAATCACATGCCTCAAAACTTCGATTAATAGAAAGTAGATTACAAGTGCTAGATGATGGTGTAATAAGTGTAATAGAGCTTGTAATAAAAAAAGATGAGAGTAGAAGAGATCATGTGAGTGTGAGTGGATCAACTACTCTTATTTATACAAGATATAACGACCCAAAAATCCAGGGTAAAAATTTCATTTTTCGTTATAGTCAAACACGAATGTTACTTATTCCAACCATTCAAAAACATTGCTTAATTAAAACATTTATCAAAGTTACATCCCAAAATCACATAATGCGGAAAACACGGGTGTGTGCGCTGCGATCAAGCCATACCCTTCCTTTCCAAACCAATGATACCTGAAACCATAAACAAAATTGTAAGCACGAAGCTTAGTGAGTTCCCCATAACATACCCCACACAATCCACATATTCACATAAACCATATCAATCACATAAGCCATGCATATAAACATATAAGGAAGCCATGGAAACCCTCCAAGGTTTTACTCCGGGTGCCATGGGAACCCCCACATGGTCTTCGCCCACTACCATATAAAACATACATATAAACTTATAAGGATGCCCTGGAAACCCTCCAAGGTTTTACTCCGGGTGCCATGGAAACCCCCACATGGTCTTAGCCCACTGCCATGGGAACCCCCACATGGTCTTAACTAAGGATGCCATGGAAACCCTCCAAGGTCTTAGCCTGGAATGCCATGGGAACCCCCACATGGTCTTATATCTAGCTGCCTCGAGAACCCCCTGGGGTCTTCCATGCAAGTATCACAACGACAACTAGCATACCACATACCACATAATCAACTAGCATACCACATCCCACATAATCAACTAACATACCACATAAAATATAATGGGCCGGCCTTGGTGCCTTCGACCCATTAGTATGGTGAGGAGACTCACCTCGAATGCAGAAGCTCCCTAGAAGAAATCCTTAGCTGCTGCCTCGCCGGCTTTCCGAGCTATCAATACCAGAACAAGATAAAATCTTAGTTAATAGGCCAAAACCCTCAAGTTTGGCCCAAGGTCAAACTTGGTCAAAATTCAACGGTCAACGGAAGTCAAAGTTAACAAATCAAACTTCAGGTTGAGTACACCCAACGTACTCAGCTCGTACACATGGCATACTTACCAACCAGAATCAGGACCCCATACGAGTACGCGCAACGTACTCGAAGGTACGCCCGACGTACCCGACCAAATGACAATTTTCCATTAAGTGCTTAATCTCTTAAGTCCTTTCATCCAACACTTATATCTAGTCCCACAACATCATTCTAAGTCATAAAGTTTTCACCTTTATGACTTTCCATGTCTAGAAAAGGTCCAAAAGCTAAAACCTTAACTTATTAATCCATTAAGACATCATGATACTCTCATGGAAGGTATAGAAGGATCAAGATTACATTTTTATGGATCCTAAAAGCTCCATAATGGATAAAGTTTCCAACTTTATCCATTAGAATGGTTCAAACAGCCAAGATCTAGCCTTTAAGCATCAAATGGGACCAAAAGTGCATCTTTTTCAACTTAATCCATTAAGTAACAAGTCTCCAACCTTCAGATATGAATCACAATGATGTTTAGATGGATAAAGTTTCCAAATTTATCTATAACAAGGTCACAAACTTTCAAGATCTAAACTTTATGCACTAAAATGACCAAAAGCTCATAACATCCAAAACTAGCTAGATCTAACAAATGCATCATCAAGATTTAAACTTTATACCTCTAAAAGATAGGTCAAGGTGAACAAAGTCCAGATCTACAAGCTACATGCAACCAACACTTCTACAAGAAGTTCCTTCTTCTCCAAGGTGCACCATGCATACTCCAAAGCACTCAAAATCACCTTTTTTTAGCTCACAAGGCTCATCTAAGGTCAGGGTTTCATGAAAGGGGTGTTGGAGGGGTGGAGGCTGAGAATGGAGTGGGTTTGGGGGAGTTAAGGAGCTTAAATAGGGCTTAAACCACGAAAATAGGGTTTGGGAACTGATTCCGTACGCCCATCGTACTCAGGATTCCATTAGTACGCCCAGCGTACTCAGCTTTGCCCAAAACCACCCAAACTTCAAACTGTCATAACTTCTTCGTTCTAACTCCGTTTTCGACGATCTTTATATCCACATAAAGGTATTGAGGATATCTACAACCCTATCTAATTACTTTTTACTTAAAACACATCGAACTAAAATCCATAATTCATAAAAGAAGTCTGAAACACTACATTCCCATTTTACCCTTTGACTCCAAAGTGCAAACCGAACTATTGGGCCACATATATACATTACTCACATCCAAATGGGCCTAAATCTTACCTTTTTCAAGGCCCTAATCCTTATGATGACCACTCTTCGGGCTGCATCCTCTAATTAGGATCGATTCGGAACAGGACGTTACACAAGAGACTATAAAAACATTCCTACTTTTAGGGATCTTCCTTGATCCATACTTCACCCGACATTCTCGAAGGACTTCAACGTTCTTTGAGCTTTGACTACGTTCTTTTGAGTTGGTATATCCATTTCTAGTCAAGTATGTGATCCCTGTATAAGACATTATGAGATATACGAAGGGGTTCCAAGATATTAACTAAAACCAAGATCATGGGTTACCTGTGATGTTTGTATAAGTTCAGGATGTTGAAAAAAGAAGTAATTTTTTGTATCCATAACATATATATATATATATATATATATATATATATATATATATATATATATATATATATATATAAGTTCATCTCTTTACTAAAATGTTCTGATCGTGTTCATATATATATATATATATATATATATATATATATATATATATATATATATATATATATATAAGTTCATCTCTTTACTAAAATGTTTTGATCGTGTTCATTTCTTATTTTGAAATGTTTCTTTTTTATCTCATTTCCTGTTGAAATTGGTGATTTGTTCGTCGTTTATTATTGAAATTGTTCTTATTGTCTTCATTTCTTTTTTTGAATCTACTAAATGGCACATCATAATTTAAATTAGTGATTTTCTTGTATTGGAGCTATAATTCCATATACGTTGATGTAGTTTTTGTGATGTTTTTCATCAAGTTTCTACTCTTCATAGAGACATGCTGCTTGGACTGATTAAATTGACAATATGATTTGAATGCAACAATTGTGTACGGCTGCAATGAAAAGTACAGTTCCCTGATGTTACCAACAGTAAAATACATGTAATCTAATGTCCAAACTGATTCAACCTTATTGATAGCCAAGAGTACGTATGGTTGACATGGTTAGCTTCTAAAACTTAAAGTTGTATGTCTTATTGTTGCTAGATATGGCAATTCTTGAAAAATAAAATCTTTAAAGATGAACTGACAATATTCCTCCGTAATCTGTCATCTGGAAAATATCTAAATATGAAAGATGGACATCCACATGGAGAATCAATGCAAAAACTTCCTAACATAGTTTGTCTTTTCATTCTGCAGGAATTCTTGTAACAACTATTCTTTTATTTCAAAGAGAAGTAGATAAACTTAATTCTATAGCCCACTAAAGAAGATCAAGTTTATTCTGCTACACATTTTACATTATGTAGAGGCATACGTCACGAATATGTTATACATTCTTTTAGAATACCTCACATTCTTTTAAAAAATACATCACATTTTGTAAGAATATTGCATATTGTTTAAGAATTCTAATTCTTTTGATATCGTTTTCCAATAAGAATGATTTTGATTCTTCATTCCTTATTTGATGTTGCTGTAATTATTCATTATTCTATTGTCGTTTCATCAAATGAAGAGTTCTTTTAAGAATTGTTTCAAATTTAGAAAAAATTTACTCTGCTGTTTTTGAAATTCTTTTAGAATTGTGTTTTGTTTTAAAGAATATTTATAAATATTCTTTAAGAATGCTCTTCAATTTGAAATTATGTTCTTGGAGGTGACCGGAAAAATATACAAGTATTCTTTAAGTATCATAAATAATAATTAATATAATTAATTTGATTTGGACAGGTTTCCTAAATTTATGGATTTGACTTAGGGGTGAGCATGGTGCGGTTTTAGGGCCAATCCAAACCGCAAACCGCAAGGTGTGGTTTTTGAATTCTAGAAACCGTTGGGTGCGGTTTTTTAATGGTTTAGTTTTGCGGGTTTTGAGTGCGGTTCCGGTTTGTAGCGGTTCGGTGTCGGTTTTAAATTGAGTCAAACATGTGGTGCGGTTTTTTTATGTTCATCGGTACGATTTTTTTAACCATGATGTTCATGTGAAGATTTATGATTGTATGACATGGTGTCATTTTGTTTCCTCACATTTAGAAGTTGTAATTTTGAGTTTTTTATGTTATTTACTTGATCACTTCATTTGCAACCCATATTCCCAAGCTCATTTTTTTATTCAATTTGCACTTAGAAGTTACAAGCTTGCAAGTTCTAGCCCACATAATGTTTACACTTTACACATAATCATTAAGTCACAAACACAAAGTGACAAACACACATATTAAACCTAATATGTAATTACTAATAACCTTCAAGTTCAATATATAATGTATGTATAAATTAGAATTTATTAGTTTTTTAAATAATATGTATAATTGTATAATATCAATTAGTGATTTATTGTAACATCCCATTTTCCAGTAGCTTCAAACTCATCCCTCGGATTTTAATTAGGGCATTTTGGCCCTTGGATTAGAAGGAAGTGGCAAAAGTAGGCCCTAGTGGAATTGGTAAGTTGGAAGTTTAAGTAGTACGCATAGCGTACATCTGGTATGCTAAGCGTAATAGGGAGCGCCCTAGTACGTTGGGCGTACGGATGTGTACGCTGGGCGTACGTATGCCAGGATGGAACCCTAACTTTTAGGGTTTGTGGAGTATTTATGCACCTTATGGACCTTTCCCTCTCATCTCTTTCAGCCTCCACACCTCCCTTAGCCATTTTGAGAGAACCCTAGCATCATAGTGATCATTCTTGAGCTTATAAGTATGTTTTTGGTACCTTCAAGAAGAAGCTTGTGCATCAAGGAGCCAAGGAGGGAAGGTTGGCTTGTAGATCTTGGTTCGTCATCTATTTGGGGAGCTCCAGAAGGGATATAGTTGTTACCTTGATACCTATATCTTCTAGATCTATCCTTGGTAGTTTATTTGTACTTTTTGTCCCATAAAGTCCCATTATGATGCATGGTTCGTTTTGGACGATTTGAGCTCTCCTTTCAGACCTTAGAATGGGTCCTAAGGCATAAAAATGAGGTCCCTTGAGCTAGATGGGTCCCTAGTTCTTTGTAGGAGGTCTTAATGGATTAAGACCATGTTTTGAGCCCTATTCAGTCGACCACAGTCCTAAAGTTTGAGACTTTATGGTCCTAGAGCACATTTGAGTAGTAGATCTGAAGTTTGAGTTAAGTGCTTAATCTATTAAGCACGTATGGAAGTTTTAAGATCTGCGAGGTTACGCCCCACGTAAATCTAGTACGCCCAGCGTACTGGGTCAACCACCCCGATGGTGGTCAACATCAGGAGAGTACGCCCAGCGTACCAGAGGAGTATAGCCCGCGTAGTTCCTCTGTTGGGCTTTTATATTTTGGGCTTCGGGTTTTGGGCTGTTTTTGAACTAGCTGGGCGTGGGCCTTGCTGGACTTTCTGAATAACTGGAATTGGGCCAAGTTTTGATAATGGATCTTGGATTTAGGCCTAATTAGGGAGTTGGGCCTAATTTGGTAAACTGGGCCAATAATGGGCTTTGCATAAGGAGTTTCAAGGTTATGGAATTGGCATTGGGCCTTGGCCCAATAAAGAGAATGGACATGATGGATTGTGTGGACCCTTATTCAAGATTGTTATGTTGTGTATTGACTTGGTATTTATTATGTGATAGTTCGGGAATTTCCGATGAGATAGCGATTCGGGGGTTCGATTCTTCAGTTTAGACCGGCATTGCGAGGTGAGTTATCCTCACTATATCAACAGGGTCTAAGGCACCAAGGATGGCCATTTATCGGATTTGTATCTGGGTATTTGCTTGATATGTTTATTTGATCTGCTAGATCTGCATCCTGGTAGTTAGGATGGTATTATGCTAGTGACATGGGTTAGGTCGGTATCCTGGTATATAGGATGATGCTATGTTAGTGACCGGTTAGGTCGATATCCTGGTGATAGGATGGTTCATGTGTTAGTGATCTGTTAGATCGGTATGATTCTGTTATATACATGCTAGCGTATGATATTATGTGCACATGATTGTTTGATTGTTATGGGGGTTTGGTTGAGGCGGGTCCTGCTTCGTGCTGTAGGCCAACATACCCATGACATACCGGATAGACTGTAGGCCCAGGAGGGCACATAGTCAGGCCGAAGGCCTCAAGAGGGCGGTCCAGACGTGCCGAGCCTCGGAGAGTGGGCCAGATATACTGAAGGCCCGGTGCGGGCAGACCAGCCACACTGTAGACTCGAGATGCATGGTTGTTCTGTGTTTGTTATATGATGTTTTTATGGTTATATGAGGTTGGTATTTGGGGGTAACTCACTAAGCCTTCGAGCTTACAGTTGTTGATTTTGTTTCAGGTACTTCTGATGATCGCGGGAAGGCGAAGGCGTGACCATACATTTCCTCATATTTTGACTTGGATTTCTGGGATACTCTGATATAAACTACTTTGGAAACCTTTTTGTAATAACTTTTAGTATTTGAAATGTTTTTAAAAGTTTAAATTTGGCATGAATTTTATGGATGTTACAAGTTGGTATCAGAGCCTTGGTTTGAGTGAATTGGAGAAACACTCGTGTGAATCCAGTCTCAAACTAAGGAAAATATTTTCAAAATGATTTTAAAAGGTTTTCAAGATAAGAAAAGGAGGATGCAAGTGTACGATCAGCTGGAGCCAGTAAGTAGACCCCAAAATACTATATAGCTATTTGATATTGTGATATGTTAGAACAACATGCTAGTATTAGGCTAGGGATCTTCAGGAATTGCATGATAGAATTTCCTGATTACATGATGCCTGCTAGCCTAGGGTTTCCTTTATATGAGATTAACATCATTAATGTAGTTGCTTAGTGTATACATCACGGTTATACATAATTAAGATCTTATAGCCTGAGAATGTTTGGTTTGGCCTTATGTTATGTTGGGAGCTTAGGGTAGGATCAGATATTCGAAAGTCTGTAGGGTCCAGTGTTATGTATGGCTAGCATACACTAGTGTTGCAGGGTTGGTGGAAGTTTCATGGGTGGGCTGTGCGAGGCCGGGAGGCCAGTCAGGAGATGTTTTAGCACTCCTCTAGGAGTGAGGATTGAGCGCTCGCTATGTTTATATATATTGTTAGGGTGGTGTGATGATACTTGAGACAAATATGGGTAGGTGTGGAAGGTAGTATGGGCCCGTACTACTGAAAGCACAGGACCCATACACGTAGCAAGGAAGTCACAACCCCTAGGGTGTGGTTAGGGGTTAGTTTCCCCGTCGTTTGTGCGGATTGTCTGATATCTTCCTGTTATGTTATCAGTATGGTGGTTACGAGGCGTTTCATGACGGGATCCGGATCAGGATCAGGACAGGACGATCAGGGTTCCCCGGCAGCACCCGAGGTCATCAGTCAGGATGGACCATCATTGACAGAGGATCGAGTCAGGAAGATCATCCGTGAAGAGGTGGTCGAGATTGTCCGGAGTCAGATTCCAGAGCTGTTTGGGTCTATCAAGACCGATATGATGGAGTATTTTGATGACAGATACACAGCCCTAGCTGAGACGGCTGCCGCAGCAGCTATAGCGGTTGTAACAGCGGCAGGGGGAGGAGCCGGTCGGGGCTTCCAGTGCCGGGACTTCAAAAACACGAAGCCCCCGTCTTTTGATGGGATTCAGGACCCTATCATAGCCATGAGGTGGCTATCGGACATTGAGGGGTGCTTTTTCACATGTTCCTGCCCGACTGACCAGAAGGTCAGGTGTGCCCTAAACATGTTGAGGTCCGGGGCGAAGGACTGGTGGAGGTTGATGACAGGGTCTTATTCGGATGAGCGGAGAGCTACAGTTTCTTGGGATCAGCTTAGGGAGATGTTCCGCTCCCGTTACATTCCACGGGTTGAGCGTGAGCGGCTAGCTCAGGAGTTCTTGGAGTTGAAACAGGATATAGAGTCGGTGACGAAGATCACTCGTATGTTCACTGAGAGAGCGATGTTTTTCCCGGAGTTTGCTTCCGAGAAAGCTCAGATGATGCGATATCTGAGTACGCTTAAGACTGACATTAGACAGTTCGTTGCTACCCAGCGATGTGATACGTTACTGGATTTACAGGAGCCCGCTAGGCGGCGGGAGCTGGAGATTAAGTTACAGTTGCGAGAGCAGAGGCAGGCCCCGGTGCAGTCTCAGTCGGTGCCGAAGTGGTCCAAGACCGTTGATTTTATGGTAGGAGGTCAGAGCGGCCGCACTTGTTAGAAGTGCGGGAAGGGTCATACCAGAGTTTGTAAGTCTGGTGGTGCGTGCCGCAAGTGCGGAAAGGAGGGGCACTATGCGAGGGATTGTCGCCAGTTGGCCCCGGTTCAGGAAGTAAGGATTTGTTATCACTGCCATCAGGTTGGTCACGTGAAGGTCAACTGTCCACAGCTTGCTACATTGAGGACTTCTGTGACGGGTCAGGGTAGAGCAGAGCCTCCGAGGGCTCAGGGAATAGCCTTACAGCTTACGGCAGAGGAGGTCAGGACAGCGCCAGATGCGACTGCGGGTACGTTTCCATTTCTTAACTTACTGTTTATGATTATATTGTGAATTTTTCCACCTCTTCTGCATGATTCATTAGAACATAGGAGGGTCAGGGGAGTTTTGTATCGAGGGGTTGTAGATGGTTAGTATCCAGGGGTGTTGGAGAATGGGGAGTTTGGATATAGGATCACCATTCCAGGTCTAGTGGCGGTGAATCGAAGATGCAAAAGTGTTCAGCTCAGATTCGGTTTCTTTTGAAGATCGGTTGATCTATGCCGGGAGGGTTGTTCTGCGGTGGTTGTTTGCTCCAGGGTTAACCGTTCCATAGTTAAGGGTGATAATACCTAGTAGGAACGGTTGAGTTGTGTTTTGGTTTCGCCGCCAGTAGGTAGTAGTTAATGTCCCAAGTGGGGGGAATTGGAAATTCTCAGATGGAGCATCAGCCATTGAGGGTTCTGTTAGCTGCCAGGGTTCGACAGTGCATCAACACGAGTGTGCGGGTTACTTAGCGTATGTGGTAGATACGCGTGTTAGGGAACAGACCACGGTTTTCCGAGAGGGTGGGCGATCGACATGAGGCCTAGGGTTAGGCCGGGGTTAGAGTCCACAGAATGGATCAGGAAGTTCGGAATCCCAAGTGGGTGAGAAGAGTCTGCACGGGCGAGATCACCAGGTGGGGTGGTCCAGGGAGATGCTCAATAGTGTAGAGCGGTCTGGATAGGCTGAAGGCCGGTGGGGCGTACCAGTCAGGCTGAAGGCTCGGAGAACGGTCTAGACAGACTAAAGGCATGGTGAGGCGGTCCAGTCAGCTGAAGAATTTGTATGTGTTTGTAGATCTATGTGCGAGTATTGAGTATGCTGCTATGCTATAACAATTAGTAGGTCTGTCCCCAAGTATTGAACATGCTGATGGAGTAGGCTGAAGACTCCGGTGTATTCTTGGTTGGATCGGAAGTTCTTATTAGAGATCGGATGGAGTACAGAGGATTTTGGTGATCTCATCAGTTCGGAGTGTCACAGAGGATTAAGCTTCTTGGATCGGGTAATACTCCAGTTGGGGACTGGGAGTAGATCCGCTGGGCATACGTATGCCAGGATGGAACCCTAACTTTTAGGGTTTGTGGGGTATTTAAGAACCTTATGGACCTTTCCCTCTCATCTCTTTCAGCCTCCACACCTCCCTTAACCGTCTTGAGAGAACCCTAGCCTCCTAGTGATCATTCTTGAGCTCATAAGTGTGTTTTTGGTACCTTCAAGAAGAAGCTTGTACATCAAGGAGCCAAGGAGGGAAGGTTGGCTTGTAGATCTTGGTTCATCATCTGTTTTGGGAGCTCCGGAAGGTATAACGTTGTTACCTTGATACCTATTTCTTCTAGATTTGTAGTTTATTTTCACTTTTTGTCCCATAAAGTCCCATTATGATGCATGGTTTGTTTTGGACGATTTGAGTTGTCCTTTCAGACCCTAGAATGGGTCCTAAGACATAAAAATGAGGTCCCTTGAGCTAGATGGGTCCCTAGTTCATTGTAGGAGGTGTTAATGGATTAAGACCATGTTTTGAGCCCTATTCAGTCGACCAAAGTCCTAAAGTTTGAGACTTTATGGTCCTAGAGCACATTTGAGCAGTAGATCTGAAGTTTGAGCTTAAGTGCTTAATCTATTAAGCACGTATGGAAGTTTTAAGATCTGCGAGGTTACGCCCCGCGTAAATCTAGTACGCCCAGCGTACTGGGTCAACCACCCCGATGGCGGTCAATATCAGGAGAGTACGCCCAGCGTACCAGAGGAGTACACCCCCCGTACTTCCTCTGTTGGGCTTTTGTCTTTTGGGTTTCAGGTTTTTGGCTGTTTTTGGACTAGCTGTGCTTGGGCCTTGCTGGACTCTCTGAATAACTGGACTTGGGCCAAGTTTTGATAATTAATCTTGGATTTAGGCCCAATTAGGGAGTTGGGCCTAATTTGGTAAATTGGGCCAATAATGGGCTTTGTATAAGGACTTTCAAGGTTATGGAATTGGCATTGGGCCTTGGCCCAATAAAAAGAATGGGCATGATGGATTCTGTGGACTCTTAGTCAAGATTGTTATGTTGTGTAATGACTTGGTATTTATTATGTGATAGTTCGGGAATTTCCGGTGAGATAGCGATTCGGGAGTTCGATTCTTCAGTTCAGACCGGCATTGTGAGGTGAGTTATCCTCACTATATCAACAAGGTCTAAGTCACCAAGGTCGACACTTTATCGGATTTATATCCGGGTATTTGCTTGATATGTTTATTTGATCTGCTAGATCTGCATCCTGGTAGTTAGGATGGTATTATGCTAGTGACCTGAGTTAGGTTTGTATCCTGGTATATAGGATGATGCTATGTTAGTGACCGGTTAGGTCGGTATCCTGGTTATAGGATGGTTCATGTGTTAGTGATCTGTTAGATAGATATGATTATGTTATATAGATGCTAGCGTATGATATTATGTGCACATGACTGTTTGATTGTTATGGGGGTTGGGTTGAGGCGGGTCCTGCTTCGTGCTGTAGGCCAACATACCCACGGCAGACCGGATATACTGCAGGCCCAGGAGGGCACATAGTCAGACCGAAGGCCCGACGAGCGGTCCGGATAGGCTGAAGGCCCCGAGAGGGCGGTCCAGACCTGCCGAGGCTCGGAGAGTGGGCCAGATAGACTGAAGGCCCGGTGCAGGCGGACCAGTCACACTGTAGACTCGAGATACATAACTGTTCTGTGTTTGTTATATGATATGTTTATGGTTATATGAGGTTGGTATTTGGGGGTAACTCACTAAGCTTTCGAGCTTACAGTTGTTGATTTTGTTTCAGGTACTTCTAATGATCGCGGGAAGGCGAAGGCGTGACTGTACACTTCCTCATATTTTGACTTAGATTTCTGGGATACTCTGATATAAACTATTTTGGAAACCTTTTTGTAATAACTTTTAGTATTTGAAATGTTTTTAAAAGTTTAAATTTGGCATTAATTTTATGGATGTTACATTTATTTTATTGTTAATAAGCTTGCGGTGCGGTTCAGTTTTGGTGGTCTGGTTTCTAGATAAAAACCGCACTGCACAAATAAATTCGGTTTTTCAAAAAATAAAATCCGCACCATCAGTTTTTCATCGGTTTCGGTTTTTCGATTCGCGGTTTATTGCCGATTTTGCGGTTTTTTTTTTATCGGTTCGGTTTTGCTCATCCCTAATTTGACTAATTAATTGTCTAAAATGATTACAAAAAAGTGTATATTACTCAAAATGATTGGTCCAGAATTGTCTTTACGTCCACACGATAAATTTCATCCATATATATATATATATATATATATATATATATATATATATATATATATATATATATATATATATATATATATATATATACATACGGCTTGAATATTTCTAACTAGCATCTATTAGTACGTTAATGTATAAATCAATCCTAACCATTTGATTTAGGAAATCAAGGGTTGTGATTATCAATGATATGATGGTAATTAAAAGCAAAAACGAATTAATAACTTATTTTCGTTATATTTTTTGGAAATATATTTATTGAGATTGTAGATTATAGGAGTATTATTTTTTTTCTAAAAGTGAAGATGCTTTCAATATTGATAGTAAAAACAATAATAACAAAAAAAACATAAATATTTGTTGAGAAGTATATTTGAAAAAAATACGCATTCTTGACAGAATGCATTTTTATTCTTGTAAAAATGTGATTTTTTTAAATAATACAACTTGACATATATCCACTAAAAATACATAAAAACCAAACACATTCCTAAAAGAATTATATTCATTTAGAATAACAACAAAAACAATATAATAATTCTAAAAAGAATACACTATATTTTGTATATAATACAAACATTATGGAAAGAATACATGAATTTTTGAAAAAATTACATCATACCCAATGAAAAAATACGCATTCTTGACAGAAGGGAGACTGGTTTTTGGGTGGTGATGGTGGTGGTTTTCCAATGCCGAAAATCCCCTTTTTATAGCCTGAATCCGAGATTTCTAGCAAAAAGGATTTGATAGAGACTTGTCAATTTTGTCAAAGACTCATATTTGAGGAATTTAGACCACTTCCTTTCCAAGATTCGTTTTTGGCATCAGTACTAATGGAGGGTGAGGACAAAGTCGGACCTGCAACTGATGAGGGAGGAAGAAGAGACCATTTTTCTGATTTAGCACAAATAGTCCCTGTAATTTGGCATTCTAACTAACTCCACCCAATTCTCATATATTGATACCAATTTAGTTTTAGGAAATTGTAAATTTGCCCCTACAAAGCCCGGACTTTTCATTCTTGCACTTTCTATGTCTGTCATATTTATCAATTCGGAACAACATTGAAAGCTTCTGACCCCCGCGTAGCGGGGTAACTTTTCTAGTTATTAAAAATATTATATTTATTCTCAGAAAAGAATAACACTATTCTTGAAATAATAAAATTTCTCAAACTTCTTACTTAACTGATTTTCAACAAGTATGGTTTGTTGGCCAGTTTCAACACTCATTCATGAAAATAATATCAGAATTAAAAACCAAGAATTTAGAAAACAATAATCATAAAATAAGAATTATAGAAAAAAAATTGAAAAATAAAAGATTACAAAACAAAAATTAAATTAATATAATAAGAAATATGTATTTACTTTATGGTTGGTGGAAAAAAAACAACCAAGAGTTCGAACTTCTAAGTCACAAGGCAATTGGAATTTAGGTCAACTACAATGATAAAATACCATTAAATTTTCCATGAGAGAGACAAATTGTGTAAAAGTTGAATAAAAAAATGAGATGGCAAAAACCATTGTGTGGAGAACAATGCATGTCATTTTTTATTAGGATTTAGATATGTAATTACGTAAAGAAAACAAAAAAATCAAAAAGTATTCCAAGGCAATTAGGATTTCGTTTATGCAAATTTTGATTTATAACAAAAACGTAGGTAAGTAAAAGAAATTGTTACCGTCGCTTGCAAAAAAATCTCGCAGATGATACATATAATGATTGCATGAAGATGCTAACAGTCAGATTCCTACTCAATATCTATGGAGGTGGTGGTCGCTAGAACAACCCTTGTTGCTCGATTATTAAATCCGGTGGTGATGTTGTTGTGGCGTCGGTTTAAAGAGGGACGAGAGACCATGAAGTTTGGGGTATCGATGGCAGCCCTAGAAATGGGAGCGAAGAGAATACATGATATAAGAAATGGGAAATACATCACATATTATTCAACTAGGATTAAGACCCATGTATTACATGGATTAATTAAAAATAAATAAATATAAAAGTCTAAATATTTAAAAACTTTAGATTTATAAGTAAATAAGAAAGATAATGAATTATTAAAATTGATTTTTCTTTTAAATTTAAATAAATAAACAAAATAAAATAATGAGCTTTAATTTAGATATTTTGAAATAAAAAAATAAGTCCATTAATGAAATTGATATTCATTTATTACTATATTTATTGTAATTATTATATTAAAGTATTATGTTGAATTTATTAAAATATAAAACCCATAAAATAACATGTGAAAAAAAATTAATTTAAAATAACCACAAAATGACATTTGACAAATTGAATGAGAGTGTAACATGTGACAAACAAACATTCATTTATTAGAGTAGATAAAAAATATAATTTTATTTCCATAAATCAAGGTATTTAACTTTGGGATTAGAATGTATAATACATAAAATGACAAAACTATCATTTATTAATTAAATTAAATCAAAAAATAAATACATATTGATTGGCCATGAATTAGTTTCACATTTACACAATATATGTTTGTTGACATATGACCCTAACTCTCTCTCTCTCTCTCTCACTCTCTCTCTCTCTATATATATATATATATATATATATATATATATATATATATATATATATATATATATATATATATATACACACACACACATATATATATATATATATGCATGCATATAGTGTATGTTTTTAGGAATTATGATTTAAACAAAATTAAAGAATCATACATGTAGGTTGTTAAACATTTTATATATAAATATACAAGGATGTTTTGATGTAGGAGACAATAATCAAGACCGATTACCGTTGTCAGTATCCGTATGAGAAGAGACGTATGCTACTAGACACCAACAATTAGAAGCTAATTATCCTCCAATCCTTTTTTCCTTGATCTTCAACAAAAGAGTTTCACAGAGGGTGGAGGGAGGGAGTGGTGTTGATTTCATAGGATTGAGAGGAGGTAAGATTAGTATAGTGGAGAGTATGGAGTTTTTGGTTGGTTTTGCCGATGATATGATGTAACACCATAAAATTGGAAGCAAAGTTGACTACATAGAGCATCTCCAATACAATACATAAGTCTTTATAAATACTTATTATATTTTCCAACTAGATTTTCTACTAACAAATTGATAAAAATGTTTGAAAACGTCTTCACCCTAATGCATATAAGTTTGTATAAAAGAATTATTTATATGATAAAAAGCTTTATTCTTAAAAAACCTCTTGCTATGATGTGATAATTCTTTAAATGACCTATTCAAAAGGTAAATAATTTTTCAAAAAGCTTGCAATGGAGATGCTCTTATGGATGTTTTTTTTTATTACCAATTGGTTTTTAACTATTTGTATCATGTTAATAATTCTTCTGAACATATCACTTTGTCATCTAATAAACATATAGTTTAGCAGGATCATTTAGTCATTTTATTGATGCCAATTAAAGGCCTTCCAACTCAAGAAAAGAAAATATTGGCTTTTCGCATTTACTTATACATAATTAAGTGAAAATGAAATGTATAGAGAAAACATAAACATCAACTACACTACAACACACACCAATATGTAATTCTTGCTTATTCTTCTTCTAGCTCTTAGATGTAGTAAGGGATTTTATATATTGGTATTCTTAGTTTTTAGGTGAAGATAACACTAGTGATTTAATTGTAAGGATTCCACCTTGTCTAGGTTTTCCACTACATGGTGGTTTAGGTGGTAGTGGTACAATACAACCATTGATGGATGGATGTATAACGGTGGTGGAGACTTAGATTGTGGTGGTGATGAATTAGGAGGTGGTGGCTACTTTCCATGAACATATAACGGTGGTTTAGGTATTGGAAGAGGTGGTGGGTTGGGTAATTTTGGATCGGGTATTGGAAGTGGAGGTGGTTGGGGTAATTTTGGATCGGGTATCGGAAGTGGAGGTGGTTGGGGTAATTTTGGATCCGGTACCGGAAGAGGAGGTGGTTTGGGTAATTTTGGATCAGGTACTGGAAGTGGTGGCAACCCTGGTGCAAGCCCTGGTGCAGGAGGTGGTAGTGGGATGGGTGGTGGCATTAGAGGTAGTGGTGGAGCTGGAAGTGGATCAATAATACCATGGAAGGTTAGAGGTGGTGGATGAGACTTAGGAGACGACTGTGGAGACGTTGCATGAATGTATTTTGGTGGTGATGATGAATTAAGAGGTGTTGGTAGAGAATTGCCATGAATATATTGTGTTGGTGGTGGAGGTGATGATGGTGAACCACCTGGTGGTGGTTTAGGTATTGGATCAGGTAACGGAAGGGGAGGTAGCCCTGGTGCTGCCCCTGGAACATGAGGTGGTAAAGCACCTGGTGGTGGTTTAGGTATTGGATCAGGTAACGGAAGGGGAGGTAGCCCTGGTGCTAGCCCTGGCACAGGAGGTGGTAAAATCGGTGGTACGTGTGGCAAAATGGGACCATGGATAGACAATGGTGGTGTTAGTGGAGGAGAATCTGAAGGTGGCGATGATGGTGGTGGTTTAGGTTTTAGATCAGGTAATGGCAGGGGAGGTAGCCCTGGTGCTAGCCCTGGCACAGGAGGTGGTAAAGAACCTGGTGGTGGTTTAGGTATTGGATCAGGTAATGGAAGGGGAGGTAGCCCTGGTGCTAGCCCTGGCACAGGAGGTGGTAAAATTGGTGGTATGTGTGGTAAAATGGGACCGTGGATAGATAATGGTGGTGTTGGTGGAGAAGATTCTGGAGGTGGCGATGATGGTGGTGGTTTAGGTTTTAGATCAGGTAAAGGAAGGGGAGGTAGCCCTGGCGCTAGCCCTGGTACAGGAGGTGGTAAAGCACCTGGTGGTGGTTTAGGTATTGGATCAGGTAAAGGAAGGGGAGGTAGCCCTGGTGCTAGCCCTGGCATGGGAGGTGGTAAAATTGGTGGTACGTGTGGAAAAATAGGACCGTTGATGGACAATGGTGATGCTGCTGGAGTAGACTTTGGAGGTGGCGATGATGGTGGTGGTTTAGGTTTTAAATCAGGTAATGGAAGGGGAGGTAGCCCTGGTGCTAGCCCTGGAACAGGAGGTGGTAAAGCACCTGGTGGTGGTTTAGGTATTGGATCAGGTAATGGAAGGGGAGGTAGCCCTGGTGCTAGCCCTGGCACAGGAGGTGGTAAAACTGGTGGTATGTGTGGCAAAATAGCACCTTGGATGGATAATGATGATGCTGGTGGAGGAGACTCTGGAGGTGGAGATGATGAGGGTGGTTTAGGTTTTATATCAGGTAATGGAAGGGGAGGTAGCCCTGGTGCTAGTCCTGGCATAGGAGGTGGTAAAGAACCTCGTGGTGGTTTAGGTATTGGATCAGGTAATGGAAGGGGAGGTAGCCCTAGTGCTAGCCCTGGCACAGGAGGTGGTAAAATTGGTGGTACGTGCGGCAAAATGGGAATGTGGATAGACAATGGTGGTGTTGGCGGAGGAGACTTTGGAGGAGATGGTGGTGACTTTCCATGAATGACTGGCGGTGGTTTAGGTATTGGATCAGGTAATGGAAGCGGAGGTAACCCTAGTGGTAGCCCTGGCACAGGAGGTGGTAAAACACCTGGTGGTGGTTTAGGTATTGGATCAGGTAATGGAAGGGGAGGTAGTCCTGGTGCTAGCCCTGGCACAGGAGGTGGTAAAATTGGTGCTTTGGGTGGAAAAATAATTCCTTTGATAGACAATGACGGTGTTGGTGGAGGAGACTGTGGAGGCGATGGTACTGTAGGTAGTCCAGGTAGTGTAGGTAATGGAATTGGTGGATTAGGTATTTTAATTGGAAGATCGGGCCCTGTCTTGGGAGGTGGGGGTGACTTTTCCTTTCCCTTAGGAGGTGGGGACGACTTTCCCTTTTCCTCAGGAGGTGGGGGTGACTTTTCTTTTTCCTCAGGAGGTGGGGGTGAATTTTCTTTTTCCTCTTCATTGGGAGGCGGTGGCGATTTTTCCTTTCCCTTTTTCTTTTTCTTTCCCTTTTTCTTGGGAGGTGACGGCGACTTTTTCTTTTCCTTTCCCTTAGGTGGTGGGGGAGAGGGAGGTGAGGGTGACTTAGGAGGGGAAGGCGACTTAGGAGGTCCTGGAAAAATAGGCGGTAATGGTAAACTGAAGAGGTTGGATGATGGAGGAGGAGAAGGAGACTTTGGAGGTGGCGGTGGTGGCGTGGCGTGGGTGGGATGGTTAAATGGCTCATATGGTTTCAATTCTGCAGTTATTGGTAAAGGATAGCTTAAAGAAACTATTACTACAATATGAGACACAATGAGAGAGGCCATTGAAGGCCTCCTCCCTTTTCTTGATTTCATTTTGACTTCATATGCTTCCATCATGCATGTCTCTTCCCTCTTTATAGCCTAGTTTTTTACCATAAAATTACCTTGATACCCTAACACATTTTGTGGACGAAACAAACAAATATTAAAACATAAAGAAATGTTAATATATAACCTCATCAGTGTTCATGTTTAATTAAATAATTACTTGACATTACCTAAAGTTTATATTAATTTGTTGAAATTGATAGAACCATGAACAAAATCCACTATCATATATCGTTTATAACGATCGCTAGGATAAATATAAACAAATCTTCCGTTCATCCGTTGAATACCAAATTCATTCGTAAATTAAGAAAAAAAAAACTTTTGATAAACAAACATTCAACTTTATTATAAATAACCAAATAGAAACATCCAGTTAAAAGTATTGAACTAATAATGCTTAATTTATATTAATTAATACACATTTATCATAATTTTGAAAACTTGTGATGTCATTCAAAATAATAAAAAGCTAAACAGTTTTTGTTAATATATGATAGACCTATGCAATTTCTCGTTTGGTGTTTGTCTGTCTTTGTTTCATGCCACACATTGGTACGTGTTGTTATTTGACTCAGTGGCTGGCTCAGTACCCCAGCGTAAAAAAAATGTTCTTTATAATATAGAATACAAAAAAACAATATTTTGTTTTGTATGTTTATTTATTTATTTTTATTCTAATAATAGATATGTTGATCGAAATTTCTGAATGAAATACTTAAAACTCCACACGTCTTACTTATCCCGAAGAAGCAAATTGCCAAAAGACACAAGCTTCCTTAAACTAACAAACATCCTTATACATCAAACGGAAGTTAATTAAGTTACATGATTCTTATATATGTCTTTAATTATTCATGTGCATAGTTGATTAATTGTGTTAAGGTAGCAAACACAATTAATTTGTAAAAAGGGTAAGTGCTTATAATTAGTTGTATTATTTACTTTGGCTAATATTTGTTTGGTTCTCAATTATTTTTTAAATAAGTTAAAAAAAAGTGAAAACGAATTTACTCATAATGTAATGTGTATTTAAAGAAAATAATCATTTGTTTTTGTTGTTGGCAAAAGAACCACTATTTCCGAAATGGTGGGTTCCGAACTGAGATTTTTTTTTCTAACAAAAAATTTATTTCAGACTGCTATTTCGAATTTAGGAACAGTATTCTAGATTTCAGACCGGATTAATTTCAGAGTTATTTTTAACTAAAATCTAACAAAAAATTAAACAAACATAATAAATAGGAAATACATACATACAATAATATAACTTAAAATCAACTCAGTTAGTTGAAGATTGATGATATTACACGTTTCAATATTTCAAATATAAGTAAAAAATACTTAAAAAAAAAGAATATATATATATATATATATATATATATATATATATATATATATATATATATATATATATATATATATATATATACTCTCCAGAATTTGAAGAACAACCCGTTGCGGGTGCATTCGGAAGAAAATATCATTTTTCAAAAACTAAAAAATTTGTTATTTAAGAAAAATCATTTATAATGACTAGTTTACATTTTTTAGTAATGTAATTAGTATAAATTATAACAAATATAATGAAAAGGTTATATAAGTTCGAAAAAAATTTGGACAACCTTAACCCATTTAAACTATTTCCTTTGTAGTTATATTTTTTTAGTTCATTCGATGGACTTTGTCACTTATAAACATAATCGACACATGCATGTACAAATGGGTTGAGATAGCAACTTTAGTTTCGAAGGTCTTTGTAACAAAGAGTTTTGTATGGCAATGTTTCACGTAATGTCGTGTTATGTGTACCATGCAATCTAAATTCTGAAAGAGAAATGCTCTTATATTTACAGGAACTTGCACCTTTCAAGACGTTGCGAGTTGCTATAGGATGAAAATTAGTGCAAACTAAATCAAAATAAATTAGGTAACGCGAGTAACTATATGTTTGGTTCATTGTCCATATAGATACGTTGTAAAATTCTTTCGTACTACATAATAACGTTAGAGTAATGTGACATCTCCTAATTTCTCGGTCAGAAAAGACCGATTTAATTTATGTTTTTTAAAATAAAATCAGAGAAATCTTTTTAAAAGATGTTGCGGAATTGGTCCTCAAAACAAAACATGATAAAAGTTTGCCAAAACCTTTCTTTAAGAAATATATAATTTCCTTTTATATCAAAACATCGGGATGTCATGTTGCGATACATATCAAAAGCATAAACAAGACATTATAAGCCTTACAACAGTTATTTATATAACTACTGGCCTATAATCCAAAATCACTCATCATCATCATCCGACTATGCTCGGGGTCCACTACCTGTAATATAAAAAGCTGAGTGAGTCAGGCTTGGGAGCCTGGTGAACATATAGGGTTTTCAACCCACAATAAATAATAAACCCTTTAAGTTTATCAATCAACAAATAATTTATTGATTTCATCAACCAAAAACAACCCTAATTACCCATTCTCGTTATCCTCACCTTACGTCCCTAAAACAACTATCACAAGGGACCTAGCATAAGGATTTTCATTAGGGGTGACAACATTGCTTCGGGGGTTCCTCAGCAATTTATGTCAAATAAGGCAACCAAAGGGGGTGACAACATTGCTTTCCTTAGCAATTTATGTCAAACCAGACATCCTAACATAAAACAACCAATAAGGTGACAACATTGCTTTCCTCAGCAATTTATGTCAAATAAGACAACCAATAGGGTGACAACATTGCTTTCCTCTGCAATTTATGTCAAATAAAACGATCACCGGGGTGACAACATTGCTTTTCCTCAGCAATTTATGTCAAATAAAACAAACACCTGGATGACAACATTGCTTTCCCCTCAGCAATTTATGTCAAATAAAACAAACACCGGGGTGACAACATTGCTTTTCCTTCAGAAATTTATGTCAAATAAAACAAACACCGGGGTGACAACATTGCTTTTCCCTCAGCAATTTATGTCAAATAAAACAAACATCAGGGTGACAACATTGCTTTCCCTCAGCAATTTATGTCAAATAGGCACGAAGTCACATCGTCGCCAAGGTTTATACAACAGGCACTACGTCACATAGTCGCCAGGGTTTATATAATAGGCACTACGTCTCATAGTCGCCAGGGTTTATCTAATAGGCACGAAGTCACATCGTCGCCAAGGTTTATCTAATAGGCACGAAGTCCATAGCTGCCAACGTACTAAATATATAGCTACCAACGTACATCTATACTGTACTAAATTCATAGCTACCAACGTACATCTATACTGTATTTTTATCCCTCCTACTTTATCTACCCATGTTTTACCCAACATATTTGAATATAAAATATATATACATTTTAAATCATTTTAAACATGTATAAAACATTCATTCAACATCCATCTCAAATAAACAAACAACATATATACACATAGCACGTATTTCATATAAAATACTTCATATCTATGTGTATGATGAAAGTGACTACACACTCACCTGATTTAATGAAAATCGGGCAGCAATTCGTTTCCTGAAACGATCGTTTCTAATAAAACCGGGAGTTTTATTGAGAAACCTGGCTCTGCGAAGGGTTGGGCTTCGAAACCGAAAAGATAAATTTCTGGGCTTCTCGGGCACTTCGTGGCGTATTCCGGGGGTTATAATTGATACCGGGGCTTCGGGGGATGATAAAATGAAAGAAATATGGGTTTAGGGGCTAAAAGTGACAATTTTCCAAAATATACCCTGGAGGTTTCGCACCCTCCTATTTATAGGGGCGAGCCTCCTGATCCAACGGCTGAGAAGGCTCCAGGTGGTGCAGATACGAGGGCTCGCAGGAAGGCTCGCACGTGACTGCGCATGCGAGGGGTCTGCTGGAGGCTTCTGATTAGACCACTTCGGACAGCTCTACGGTTCGGACACGCTGCTGATGATACACCGAGATCGGACACGGGGCAGCCTCCTATTGGACCGAACCTCGGACTCGAGAAGGACACGACACGCCTTGCCAGGTGGCTTCGGTGACTCAGCAGATTTCGGACACGTGGCTCGCATGACTCACCGATTTCGGACACGTGGCACTCATTCAGCGAAGGTGACGTGGCCGAAGCCACCTATGCGAAATTTCTCGGTTTTCGCGCCAAAACTTCTAAAATCCATAACTTTCGCATACGAGCTCCGTTTTTGACGTTCTTTATATGCACGCGTAGGTAAAATTACGCTCTACAACTTTCGTTTAGACTTCGTCGGCTAATTTTTATTTTAGTTTTTATATTATTATTTTTAACATACCGGGACAGGATATCCGTTAAAAATTCATAACTTCTTCTTCCGACGTCCGTTTTCATCTGTCTTTTTACCGTTGTGCTACAAATGACGAGACATTCGATTCCCGTTTAGGTCGTGTCGGCTAAAAATCACTCGATCTAAAATTCGAGTTTTTAGCTGTCTACTACTAAGCTGAAACTTCGAAAAATCATAACTTCCTCATACGAAGTCAGATTTGGACGTTCTTTTTATCGAACTTCTCGGTTTAACGAATACTACGAGTTTCGTTTAGATCACTAAGGCTAAAAAGTAGTTTATCAAAAACTCACTTTTTACGACATTCGGCACCGTGCCGGTTTGTCGCGAAACTTCGACATGTCATAACTTCTTCGTTATAACTCGGATTTCGGCATTCTTTATATATCGGGAAACCTTGAGACATATACTACAACTTGGTTAAGATTAATCCTTCTAAATAATTTTCCATCAAAAAGTCATTTTTGATGCTTATTGTCTCTAAATTGACTAGCCCGGATCTACGGACGTTACAAGTAAATATATTTTGAATTGTTATGCATCTTCTGGCTGAACATCCGTCGATTAAGACATTGATGGTACTAGGGGTGAGCATTTGGACCGAACTGGACCGGACCGGCTTTTGGACCGGACCGGTTATGGAGAATATTCTGGACCGTGGACCGGACCGGATGAGTCGTGTCCGTGTCCGTGTCCGGGTCCGGTTCCAGGTCCGGGTTTTCCGGTTCTTGGACCCGTTTGGATCGGTACAACTTTAATTGCATAGAGTACAAGTCGTTAAAATAAGTTTTTGGGTTTGATAGAACTCGTTAAAACGAATACATTATTGGGTTTGATACGATACAATTTGTAAAAATGATTACATTTTCTTTTCATGCATAACTAATCTACCTTGATGTTATAATATTATAACTTACAAAATTAATTTTCTAAATAAAAGCAACTAACATATAAATTAAGTTCACCAACATCCCTTTTATATGATTTATCTGTCAAACATACATAAAATTCAGAATTATAGTCTAAAATAATAGTTAAAAATAATAACTAAATCAAGTTCATAATTCTAGTCTAAAATAATAGTTAAAAAGTTGAAATATTTCAGCTTTGATAGCTCAACTTTGAAGGATTGTAACTCATTGAATATAATACAAAAATCAACAAAAATATAGTCTAAATTCATCTACAAACTGTAAACTAAATGTTGGAAGAAACCGCAGGTCAATCCGACTTGAAACGAATGAGTTATGATTGTTTAAAAATTTTCACACATTACAAAATTTTAAAAATCTTGCTAAAAAGCTGAAAATTTTCAGCTTTGATAGCTCAACTTTGAAAGACTGTAACTCATTGAATATAATACAAAAATCAACAAAATTATAGTCTAAATTCATCTACAAACTGTAAATTAAATTTTGGAAAAAACCGCGTATCAATCCGACTTAAAACGACTGAGTTATGGTTGTTTAAAAATTTTCACAGATTACAAAATTTTAAAAACGTTGCTGAAAAGCTGAAAATTTTCAGCTTTGATAGCTCAACTTTGAAAGACTGTAACTCATTGAATATAATACCAAAATCAACAAAATTATAGTCTAACTTCATCTACAAACAGTAAATTAAACGTTGGAAAAAACCGCGTGTCAATCCGACTTAAAACGAATGAGTTATGGTTGTTTAAACTTTACAAAAAAAATCGGGTCCAACCGGTTCTAAACCCGGTAAAAACCGGACCGGACCGGGAAAAAAACCGTACCGGTTTTGATGGATTCCTAGAACCGAGAACCGGCCCGGGGGTCCAAAAAAACAGTCCGGTCCGGTCCATCGGTCCAAATGCTCACCCCTAGATGGTACTTTAGGCAAATGCATGACCCGGTTGGTTTGAGAGAGAATGTTATGCTATATGTATCGACTAAATGGTATATAGATTAAACTTATAGAGTTCGGGAAATCATGACAATCAATATGCTCTTACGTGATTAATCTAATTACCAGAAGGGCAAGAGCTAGATTTTTCTATCAATGATATATGGAAGTTATTAATTAAAGGTTATTCAGCTTAATGATTCTCATATAATACCTGTTAGGGCTAGGATCTCGGAACTACTTTGAGATCCTCAAGTCCAAGGATCCTCAAAGGCTCAGGATCCTCGAACCTCAGGATCACAAATAAACTCCAGGATCCTGACTAATATTTTTAATTATTTATAACGGCCATATATTCTTTTGTCTTTCTCACATGTGCATAAATAACCAGTCAAAGTCACTCTCTCAATGAATAGTCGTCAGAACCATGCAAAAGACCCGGAGGACCAAGTCAAGCAACCGCTATAAGTTGATCTCGGAGGATCCTGAAATTTTTGGAGTTCTAGTTATTAGGTTTTGACTATATAAAACACTTGTATTCATCACACTACACACAATTTTTTGGCAGAATACTAGCACTTGTACTCGTACTCATTCTATTTTCTCTGTAATCATTCATTTCAATCAATAAAATCATCAAGGTAGGTGATCGTTATCACCTCCCAAGGTTTTATGTCGGAAATCCTAACAAGGATCAAAGACTTTCCTTGTAAACCACTTGTGTAAGCTTGTTCTAATTTCACTGATCAATTCATTAACAACACCACAACCTCTCATACACTTTGGTTGTTTTTTCACTTAGTCAATTTTTGACCAAAACAATTTGGTGCCCACCGTGGGGCCATGGTGTTCAAAATCCCTCAAAAAATCATGTATACTCAATCGACTCTCTCCTCCTCCTCGATTCCTCCTATTTCCTCTAAAAACTTTCCACCACCTCCGACTGGAGCTCCCAAGAAAGTTTCTGAAACTCCGAAGACGAACACCTCTCCGGTCACTCCGGGACTCTAGAATCCTCCTGTGTTGATTTCCAATAGCTAGATCTTTGCTATGATGAAGAGGATGGAGCGACAAGTCGCCCAACATCAGGAGGATAACATGACGATTCTCAAGGAAGTGGAAAGAATGAGGACGAAAATCCACTAGCCTCAGGAGGCAGCACCCTCGGTCTTGCAGCCTAAGATCCTGAACTTTGACTACCAAGGATCCTCAGTGATCCGTCGCGAGATTCAAGATCCTAATGAAACCTTTGTTACTCCCAATAATAGGGATCCTGGTAACTCTATCAATAATAATAATTTTACAACTAACTCGATGGACCTTGACACAGGTTTAAGCCCGATCATGGCTAAGGAGCTACAACAACTAAGACAAATGATCTCCAGCGTACCCATAGTAGTTAAACCGGTACCAGAAGTATCCCCCATAAGTCATAGGATCTCCAGATTCATTCCAGCGATAGCTGATACCGAAGTTCCAAAACGCTTCCAGACCCCCAATGTAACGACGTAAAATTTCAAAATAATTTTTCAGTTTTCAAACATAACATTTCTCATTTAAATCATCTCAAACACAAGTGTATCAAATGTTATCATGGTAAAACAAATCCCAGAATCTCAAATACAAAATCCTCTGTCAGTGTGTACAAATCATGCCGGCGCCTTCCCGCGATCCTCGCTAGAACCTGAAACACATATCACATAACACGGTAAGCATAAATGCTTAGTGAGTTCCCCAAAATACTACATACAGCACATAAGCCACTCGAGGCTGTAGCTCTACGAGACCTTCCGGCCAATGTGTCTCAGGGGCCTTCCGGTCCCACAATCCGAGTAGACCTTCCGGTCCTACTCTGTTGACCTTCCGGTCCATACCATGTTACTCAAAACATACATAACATATACATATCACATAGCAACATATATCACATACTCGTCATAGCACATAAGAGCTTCCGGTCACACATAATTACCACCCTAGGTAAGGTATAGTGAGAAGACTCACCTCGTATGATGTCTAGAAAACTCTCGTGCTCGATATCCCCGATCTAGCCTCCGCCTGATCACATAAAGTAATTTATCTCTAATTAACAACGATTCTCATAGGCTAGACTAATCCCTTCCTATAATCTCCCAGAAGGGAAAAAGACCATTTTACCCCTCCAATGGTCCAAATATCCAAGAGCTGACCAACCCTAAAAGTCAGCGAAAGTCAACTCCTGTCAACGGTCCAACTCTGACCAGACTCGCCGTGTGCACTTGGGTGACTCGGCGAGTCCATACGTGTCCTTTGACTCCTCTTAAGGCCTCACTCGACTCGTCGAGTTAACCTCTCAACTCAACGGGTTACCACTGGTCACGAATCGCGGGGCAACCCGATCTGACTCGTCGAGTCCTCTTATGGACTCGGCAAGTTTCCTCCATGGCTATACTCATTTGACCTTCTAAGGTCAGATCTGTTTCTCTAACTTATAGATCTGGTCTTCTAACACCCAAAAATCACGTAAAGGTCTGAACTTGGTGTCCATGCATGGTGCATCTTGCATAATATACCATAAAACCCCATAAATGCTTCCTATGTTCAAACCCTAAGGTTTTACTCTACTAAAGCTTCATATTCTCGGTTCTCTGGACCTAGAAGGGTCCAGATCTAAAACACAAACTAGCAAGAGGGGTTTGAGGCATTAAAAACCCCAAAGATGAAGTGATTCAAGCCCTAACCCCCAAAAATGGAATCTACACAATAGGGAAGGAAAGGGGTTCGATTTTGTACCTCAGAAAGAAGCTCCTTGCTTGGATGACTCAGAACAATAACCTTCCTTGGCCTCTCTTGCTGGGAACTCTTCTCCTTTATTGCAAAATCACACCAATAAGCTCAAGATAGCTCTTTCTCTCACTCCACACACTCAAGCTCGCTAGGGTTCTCTCTTCTGGGAAGGTAGCCGCAATTGAAGGCTATAAATGCCTTTAAATAGGGCTCAGGCCCAAATATTTAGGGTTTCTATCAACAGCTCAGACTCGTCGAGTCGACTCACCGAATCGTCGAGTCCCTTCACTAATCCGAGTCATCAGTCGCGATCCTACTCGACGAGTTTAGGCATCAACTCGTCGAGTCCCTCTTCTTAACTCAAAAATAAATACTTAAATTATGATACCTGGAAATCCGGATGTTACAATTCTCCCCCACTAGAATCAGACTTCGCCCTCGAAGTCCTACTCTGCAAATAACTCTGGATGCTGCTCCCGCATCTCTGTCTCAGGCTCCCAAGTCAGCTCGGACCCTCTCCGATGTTTCCACTGGACCTGAACCAGAGGCACCTCCTTGTTCCACAAAACCTTGATCTTCCAATCCAAGATCACGATCGACCTCTCAATGTAATTCAGGCTCGCATCCACCTGAATATCCTATAGCGGCACTACTGCCGTCTCATCGGCTATACACTTCCTCAACTGGGATACGTGGAAGGTATCATGAATCTGGCTCAACTCTGCAGGTAGCTCTAAACGGTATGCTACCTTACCCACTCTCGTGGTCACCCTGAATGGACCAATGTATCGGGGCCCCAGCTTTCCCCTCTTCCTGAATCAGATCACCCTATCCAAGGAGATACCTTCAGGAGTACGAAATCTCCAACCTGGAACTCGAGCTTGGATCGCCGTCTATCCGCATAGCTCTTCTGGCGGCTCTGGGCTGTCAGCAACCTCTGTCTAACCTGCTGTATCTACTCAGTCGTCTTAAGAACTATCTCAGTGCTACCCATCACTCGCTGCCCTACCTCTCCCCAACAGATGGGAGTCTGACACCTCCTCCCATATAAAAGCTCAAAGGGAGGCATACCAATACTCGAATGGTGGCTGTTGTTGTAGGAAAACTCAGCCAAAGGTAGGTATGTATCCCAACTTCCACCGAAGTCCATAACACATGCTCGAAGCATGTCCTCGAGCGTCTGTATCGTCCGCTCACTCTGTCCATCCGTCTGTGGGTGGTAAGCAGTACTGAAGTGCAATCTCGTACCCAATTCCTCATGGAACTTCTTCCAGAACCTGGAAGTGAAACGTACATCTCGGTCTGACACAATCGAGATCGGCACTCCATGCCGCGACACCACCTCCCTCACATATATCTCTGCCAGCCTCTCTGCAGAAGAGCTCTCACTGATATCAAGGAAGTGAGCGCTCTTCGTTAGCCGATCCACAATCACCCAAATTGCATCAACACCTCTCGCGGTCCTCGACAATTTGGTGATAAAATCCATAGAAATGTGTTCCCACTTCCACTGGGGAACCTCCAATGTCTGCAATTTGCCATGCAGACGCTGGTGCTCGGACTTAACCCGACGACAGGTCAATCACCTCTCTACTACCCATGCAGCATCCCTCTTCATACAGGGCCACCAATAATCTCCCTTCAGGTCCAAATACATCTTAGTGGCCCCGGGATGGATCGAGAATCTCGATCTATGTGCCTCCTCCATCAGAGTGCTACGTGCCCCGCCCGTATACGACACCCAAATCCGACCACGAAAGGTCATAAGTCCTCAGATATCCGTCACAAACTCGGATACCTGTCCAATCACCCGCTCCCTCTTGCGGTTTTCCGGTCTCACAGCCTCTGCTTGGGCCTCTCGAATGGTATCCAACACCGGAGTCATCATCGTCATCCTCATGCATATATCTCGAATCGGGGCACTCTCCGCCCTACGAATTAGAGCATCGGCTACCACGTTAGCCTTGCCCGGGTGGTACAGGATCTCACAGTCGTAATCTTTTACCACATCCAACCATCTCCTCTTGCGCATATTCAGGTTGGGCTGATCCATCAGATACTTCAAACTCTTGTGGTCCGTGTATATGGTACACCAAACCCCATAAAAATAATGGCGCCATTTTTGAGGGCGAACACCACTGCCCCCAACTCCAAATCGTGGGTGGGATACCTCGTCTCATGAGGCTTCAGCATCCTCGATGCGTATGCTATCACGTGCCCTCTCTGCATAAGCACCGCACCCAACCCTGATATAGACGCATCACAGTAAACCACAAAATCCTCCATTCCCTCCGGAAGGGTTAACACCGGGGCTTTGCATAATCTCTGGCGAAGCGTCTCAAACGAGGTATGCTGCTCCGGTCCCCAAGTAAAAGTGACGCCCTTCCGGGTCAATCTGGTGAGGGGAACGGCAGTCTTGGAGAAATCCCTGATAAATCTCCGATAGTAGCCGACCAACCCCAGAAAACTCCTGATATCGTTGGGGGATCTCGGCACCTCCCAACTCATCACAGCCTCAATCTTGGCCGGATCGACCAATATCCCATTCTGATTAACGAGATGTCCCAAGAACTGGACCTCTCGTAACCAGAAATCACACTTGGAGAATTTGGCATAAAGCCTCTCCGATCTCAATACTTCAAGGATCTCCCTCAGGTGCTCCTCATGTTGCTCTCTGGATCTCGAATACACTAGAATATCATCGATGAACACAATCACCGATCGATCCAATATCGGCCTGCATACTCGGTTCATGAGGTCCATGAATGCCCCTGGTGCATTGGTGAGCCCAAAAGGCATCACCACGAACTCGTAATGCCCATAACGAGTCCTAAACGCCGTCTTCTGGATATCCTCATCACGCACCCTCATCTGATGATATCCAGACCTCAAGTCTATCTTGGAGAACCAAGACGCTCCCTGCAACTGATCGAACAGATCATCGATCCTCGGTAGTAGATAACGGTTCTTGACCGTCAACTTGTTCAACTCCCGGTAATCAATGCACATCCGGTGTGAACCATCCTTTTTCTTGACAAAAAGGATCGACGCTCCCCACGGCGAGCTACTCGGTCGGATGAATCCCTTTCCCAACAGCTCCTGAAGCTGCGAGGATAACTCCTGCATCTCTGGTGGCATAAGGCGATAGGGTGCCTTAGCAATAGGCGCCGCCCCCGGTACCAGATCGATGCGAAACTCCACCTGCCTCTCGGGAGGCACACCCGACAACTCCTCGGGGAAAACATCCAGAAATTCTCGCACTATCGGAACCTCACCGAAAGAACTCGGCCTCTCTGCGGCAACTCGTGTATCCATCACAGAGGCTACAAACCCCCTATAGCCCTGCTGTATACTCTGTCTCGCTCTGGCAGCCGAGCAAAAAGCCGACCCGCATCGGGTACCCTCGCCATATACTGTCAGCACTCCCCCACTAGGGTCTCGTATCGTGACCATCTGACGCTCGCAGTCTATAACAGCTCCAAATCGGCTCAACCAATCCATGCCCACAATGACACAAACGTCCCCCATCGCAATCGGGACCAGATCTATCGGGAACTCAACACCGAAGATCTTGAGTACACATCCTCGAATCACCTCAGTAGCATACACTGCTCGCTCGTCGGCTATAGAAACTCGTATAGGTCGACTCAACGCCTCTCTTCGGATACTGATGTGCTGGCTAAACGCAAATGACACGAAAGATCGACTCGCACCCGAGTCAAATAACACTAAAGCAGGTACAGAACTCACAAGAAAAGTACCTATGCATACCACAATATAAGGACAATATTTTAAACTCAGTAAAAGTAAATAAATGAATACATACCAGCCACGACATCGGGCGCTGCGCGGACCTCCTCCACTGTCAACTGAATGGCTCTCCCGCGAGCCTTCGATGCCTCGGCCTTCACTGGCCGGGCCTCGGTAGCTCTGGCAGCAGGTGCAGATCCCTGTGCTGATCCCTGAAGTAGCTGTGGGCACTCGGCCTTCCGATGGCCAGCCTGGTTGCAATGAAAGCAAACCATAAATCCCTTGGGGCAATCCTTGGCTATATGCCCCTCCTTGCCACATGTGTAGCAAGCACCTGCTCGATAAACTCCATCAAGTCCCTTACCGCACTTCCCACAAGTGCGGCCCTTCTGGCCTCCAGATCTCGTATCGGCGGGCTTTCCCCGCTTGGCTGCCGGCTGAGACTGCACCGGCCGCCTGTCCCTCCTCAGAGACTCGGCCTCCTCCCTGGCCTGAGTCTCTAGCTCAATCTCCCTCTTCCGAGCATTTGCCTGGAGCTCGGAAAATGTTCGGTACGTCGAGTTCGCCACGAACTCCCGAATGTCTCTCCTCAGTATGCTCAAATATCGACTCATGCGTGCCTGCTCAGTAGACACATGCTCAAGGCAGAACAACGCCCTCTCATGAAACATCCGCGTGATCACTGTTAGAGACTCCGTCCCCTGCTTAAGGGACAAGAACTCCTGGGCCAAACGTTCCCTCTCCACCGGGGGAACATACTCGTCTCTGAACATAGTGGTGAACCTCTCCCAGGTCACCGCGGTAAGCTCTGCAGGAGTAAAATCTATCGTCACAAACTTCCACCAGTCCTTCGCTCCCAAGCGAAGCTGGTTCAGCGCGAACCGCACTCTCAAATGTTCCGGACAGGAACAAGTGTAGAAACATCCCTCAACGTCAGAGATCCACCTCATCGCGGCTATCAGATCCTGTGTCCCATCAAACTTTGGTGGCTTCGTGTTGCTGAACTCTCGGTACAGCAACGAGTCACCCCCTTGCGGCCTAGCAGCGACAACAGATGCAGTGGCTGCAGCAGCAGCAGCCTCGGTCAGAGCAGCATATCGCTCGTCGAATGTCTCAATCAGCGTGGTCTTGATAGACCCAAACATCTCCGGAATCTCTGCCCGAATGGCTGCGGCCACCTCCTCGTGAGTCATCCTGCGGATCTCTTCATCGCTAGTACCACTGGTACCACTGCCTCCTGGGTTGTGGCCCGTTCCCACCATGATGCCTCTGAAATAAGACATAAAATAATCAGAGACTCGACCGAGATTACTCACACTCGATCAATCGTTCCTACTTGTTCCTTAGCACCCTAAGGATTCTTACCTGGTATTTTTACCTATCCGGTGCTTTCAGTAGTACGGGCCCAATACTACCTTCCACACCGTATCCGTATTCACACCAAGTCCTCCTCCTAGGATCCTAACTCGCAAGTACCCTATACCCTCTGACTTCAGCCTACTCTCAAGCAGACTTCTCACAAGCTACTCTCTGCTACATACATGTACTCAAATCAACTCACAGCAGCATAAACTCCTAGGCTAAGGCATCACATATCAGGCCACCCTAGTCCTAAGATATGATTTACCTAACCTACTCTAGCATTCGTAGCACATCACATAATATCTCATAACACATAATGTAAGGGTATTTTGGGAAATCACCGTTCGGGCACTGGCTGATCGTACACACTGCTCCCATTTTCTTTTTCTCAAAATCTTTTACTCTTCTTAGAAAAATTGTTTCTTATATGAAATTTTTTCTCAAATCCTCAGTTTGAGTTCAGATACGCCCGAAGGTGAATCCGAATCCTTCAAACCAAGGCTCTGATACCAACTTGTAACGACGTAAATTTTCAAAACAATTTTTCATTTTTCAAACATAACATTTCTCATTTAAATCATCTCAAACACAAGTGTATCAAATGTTATCACGGTAAAACACATCCCAGAATCTCAAACACAAAATCCTCTGTCAGTGTGTATAAATCATGCCAGCGCCTTCCCGCGATCCTCGCTAGATACTGAAACACATATCACATAACACGGTAAGCATAAATGCTTAGTGAGTTCCCCAAAATACTACATACAACACATAAGCCACTCGAGGCTGTAGCTCTACGAGACCTTCCTACCAATGTGTCTCAGGGGCCTTCCGGTCCCACAATCCGAGTAGACCTTCCGGTCCTACTCTGTTGACCTTCCGGTCCATACCATGTTGACCTTCCGGTCCATACCATGTTACTCAAAACATACATAACATATACATATCACATAAGAACATATATCACATACTCGTCATAGCACATAAAACCTTCCGGTCACACATAATTACCACCCTAGGTAAGGTATAGTGAGAAGACTCACCTCGTATGATGTCTAGAAAACTCTCGTGCTCGATATCCCCGATCTAGCCTCCGCCTAATCACATAAAGTAATTTATCTCTAATTAACAACGATTCTCATAGGCTAGACTAATCCCTTCCTATAATCTCCCAGAAGGGAAAAAGACCATTTTACCCCTCCAATGGTCCAAATATCCAAGAGCTGACCAACCCTAAAAGTCAGCGAAAGTCAACTCCTGTCAACGGTCCAACTCTGACCAGACTCGCCGTGTGCACTTGGGTGACTCGGCGAGTCCATACGTGTCCTTTGACTCCTCCTAAGGCCTCACTCGACTCGTCGAGTTAACCTCTCAACTCAACGGGTTACCACTGGTCACGAATCGTGGGGCAACCCGATCCGACTCGTCGAGTCCTCTTATGGACTCAGCGAGTTTCCTCCATGGCAATACTCATTTGACCTTCTGAGGTCAGATCTGTTTCTCTAACTTATAGATTTGGCCTTCTAACACCCAAAAATCACGTAAAGGTCTGAACTTGGTGTCCATGCATGGTGTATCTTGCATAATACACGATAAAACCCCATAAATGCTTCCTATCTTCAAACCCTAAGGTTTTACTCTACTAAAGCTTCATATTCTCGGTTCTATGGACCTAGAAGGGTCCAGATCTAAAACACAAACTAGCAAGAGGGGTTTGAGGCATTCAAAACCCCAAAGATGAAGTGATTCAAGCCCTAACCCCCAAAAATGGAATCTACACAATAGGGAAGGAAAGGGGTTCGATTTTGTACCTCAGAAAGAAGCTCCTTGCTTGGATGACTCAGAACAATAACCTTCCTTGGCCCCTCTTGCTGGAACTCTTCTCCTTTCTTGAAAAATCACACCAATAAGCTCAAGATAGCTCTTTCTCTCACTCTACACACTCAAGCTCGCTAGGGTTCTCTCTTCTGGGAAGGTAGCCGCAATTGAAGGCTATAAATGCCTTTAAATAGGGCTCAGGCCCAAAGATTTAGGGTTTCTGTCAACAGCGCGGACTCGTCGAGTCGACTCACAGACTGGTCGAGTCCCTTCACTGATCCGAGTCATAAGTCGTGATCCTACTCGACGAGTTTAGGCGTCAACTCGTTGAGTCCCTCTTCTTAACTCAAAAATAAATACTTAAATTATGGTACCTGGAAATCTGGATGTTACACCCAACATGAAGCCCTACGGCGTAACTACAGATCCTGAGGAACACGTGGCATAGTATAGGGAGAGGATGGAGATTATTACCATCCTCAGTCACTTGAAAGAAGCCTGCCTGTGCAAGGTTTTTGGTTCCACCCTCACAGGATCCGCTCTAAAATGGCTCCTTAACATTCCCCCTTATTTAATCACATCATTTGCTCTTTCGATTAATTTATTTAATAATCAGTTTTCTTGTAGCAGAACATTCGAAAAGATCACCAGTGATCTCTATCGAGTAGTTCAGGATCCTAAGGCTTTAAAATGGGCTTAAAGAAGGATTCTCCCTTCTATGAAGATCTCGTAATGACCCCATGCAGGAGAATGGGTGAAGATAGGAGCAGGGAATTGAGATTCATCAGACTCAAAGAAGACAAGGAGATCTAAAAAAGGAGCAACCCACCAAGCTCTTATGATCACCCCGATAGGAAGGCTGTATCCTTGGCCCAAAGATCCTATAAGTCAAAGCCTTACTCCAAACTCGACCATCACAGGGTTAATACCCTTGAAGATGAGGGGGAGGAATAATATTTCCCTAAAATTGCTGACTATTATTTTTCGGTGGACATTTCAGGTGTAATCTTTGCCATGGAGGATCTTGGAGAAAAAACCAGGTGGCCAAGGAATGGAGAAAAATCCACTGTTTGGAAGGACAAGTTCAAATGGTGTGCATATCATGAGGACTTTGGTCATGACACGGAGGATTGCATAGCTCTCAGAAAGGAAATCAGATACCTCCTGGGCAAAGGATGCCTCAAAGAGATCTTTGGGAGAAGAAAGGAAAAATCCAAAGAAAAAGACCAGGATCCCCAGAAGATCCTCGAAAGACTGGGATCCCCCCCGACTGACGCCAAGGTGATCAATATGATCTCTAGAGGATCTGACATTTGCGGTACCTCCTACTCTGCGGAAAAAAGGCATGACAAAGTATCCAAAACGCAGAAGGAAATTGGACCACGGAAAAACACAACGATCACTAACCAAAAGGAGATCACCTTCGACGAAGCGGATAGACAGGACGTCCAGGATCCTCACCATGACCGACTAGTGATTACTCTTTACATTGCCAACCAATTCGTCAGAAGGATCCTCGTCTATGGAGGATCCTCAGTTAACATCATAGTCCTGGATGCATTAAAAAGAATGAACATCCCGGAGTCTGAGATAGTTGCAAGATCCTCAGTACTAATCGGCTTCAGCGGAGAAACTAAACACACCATCAGCTAGATAAAGCTACCAATCTACATAGAGGGGGTAAATTCTGTACAATGTTTTTGTGTGATTGACACATTTTCTTCTTACAATGTCATATTAGGAAGACCTTGGATCCATGAAATGAAGGCCGTTCCATAGACGTATCATCAATGCGTAAAGATGCCCACCCCATGGGGGACAGTGAAGATCATAGGAGACCAACAAGAATCCAGGGAATGCTACAAGACTTCGATAAAGTCCTTAACAATACAACGACAAGCATAGCAATTAAGGCAGGAGGCACGAGGCGTGCTACAAGCAAGAGAGCATGACATAAAAGAAGTGCCCCTGAACCTTGAGGATCCTGAAGCTAAAGTTCTCATAGGATCCTCAATGCTTGAACAAGTCGAACATGATCTCATAAAGTTCCTCAAGGCTAGAAGCAAAATGTTTGCATGGAGACATGAGGACGTGACATGTATTGACAAAAACATAATAACCCATAAACTTAACATTGACCCATCTTTCATGCCAATACACCAAAAGAGAAGGAAATTTGCACCCGAAAGAAACCAAGTTATACAAGAAGAAGTAGAAAAACTTCTCAAAACTGGCATGATCAAGGAGGTGAAGTTCCCAAGATGGCTAGATAATGTGGTTGTGGTACAAAAGAAGAATGGTAAATGGAGAGAGTGTGTGGACTATACAGATCTTAACAAGGTCTGTCCTAAGGACCCTTTCCCTTTACCACACATCGATTCCATGATAGACGCAATAGCGGGCCATGAATTACTGACGTTTATGGACGCATCAACAGGATTCCAACACATCCAAATGGAACCGTCTGACTAAGAGGACACAACGTTCATAACCCCTACATGTATCTATTGTTAAAATGCTATGCCACTTGGTCTTAAAAATGCAGGAGCAACATACCAAAGGCTGGTGAATAAGATGTTCAAGGAGAAACTAGGGGACACGATGGAGGTCTACATCGATGACAGGGTAGTCAAATCCATAAAAGATGAGGATCACCTCAAGGATCTCGAGGAAGCCTTCGACATCCTAGATCGATATAACATGAAGCTGAATCCCTCTAAGTGCTACTTTGGGATGAGATCGGGTAAGTTCCTGGGATACATGGTTACCAAAAGAGGAATCGAAGCAAGCCTGGAACAAATCAAGGCCATCCTTGATCTAAAATCACTAGCCTTGACAAATGATATTCAGAGATTAATAGGAAGAGTGGCAGCCCTAAACAGATTCATCTCAAGATCCTCAAAATGATGCAAGCCTTTCTACAACATCTTGAAGAAGAACAAAAGATTCGAGTGGACCCAGGAACATGATGATGCTTTCTAGAAGCTTAAAAAATATTTAAGCTCACCACCTCTATTGGTAAAACCAGTAGATGGGGAGCCACTCCTTCTTTACCTCTCAGTATCCTCAAACGTGATAAGCGCTGTACTAGCCAAGGATCTCGATGGGAACCAACATACCATATACTACGTAAGTAAAAGTTTCCTGGATCATGAGACTAGGTATCCTCATCTTGAAAAGCTTATACTTGCTTTGATAACAACTTTTACTAAATTAAGACATTATTTTGAAACACACCCTATAATTGTATGAACTAACTATCCAATTAAGAATGTTATGAGAAAACCAGAAATGTCAGGAAGAATGGCGAAATGGTTTTTGAAGGTAAGCACGTATGACATAAAGTATGAACCAAGATCCGTCATAAAGTCTCAAACATTAACAGATTTTGTGGCTGACTTTAGTGATGACCCAAGAGCTGAAGTTGAAATAGAAGCCAACCAACTTCTAGAAGAGCAAACCGTGGGAAGGTGGATGCTACTCACAGATGGAGCATCGAACCAAAGAGGAACTAGCTTGGGGATCATACTAAAATTAACCCAGGGGGACATCCTACCCTAGGAAATCAGTTGTGAATTCAACGCAACCAACAACGAAACAGAATACGAGGCGCTAATCATGGGACTACAGTTAGCCAAGGATCTTCAAATAAAGGATCTTCAGGTATTCATCGATTCTTTACTACTAACTAACCATTTTAATGGATCCTACGCAGTGAAAGGAGAAAAGTTAGCTCTATATCTCCAAATTCTCAAAAACCCGGCCTCAGAATTCGAAACATTCAGCTTAAACCAGGTTCCTAGATAAGACAATGTTGAGCAGATGCTTTAGCCAATCTAGGATCGTCCTTAAGGATTCCGCCGAAAACCAGGATCCCTATAATCCACATATTAATCTCGGCAATTCAGGATCCCACCAAGAAACTTAAAGACTCCCACAATCACGGGGAGACTACCGACATCGCTGGAATTGAAGATCCCAACTTAATGGTCCAACGACCGGATCCCAACATCCAAGATCCTTCCCTAACTTCAGGATCCTGGACCCAACCCATCATGGAATACCTCCAAAATGTCATGATCCCTAAGGAAGAGAAAAGCGAGAGAGCATTCAGAACAAGGATCCCAAGGTTCGTTATAATCCAAGGTAAGTTGTATAAAAAATCTGTGGCAGGACCATACCTCAGGTGTTTAGAAGATCAAGAAGCTGCAGAGGTCCTGAAGGACATTCACGAAGGGGACTGCGGCAACCACACTGGGGGCAGATCCTTATGTTCCAAAGCATTAAGGATTGGATACTACTTGCCAAAAATGAAGAAAGACTCCTTCCTCCATGCACAGAAATGTGACGCTTGTCAAAGACATAGCAACATCCTGCACCAACCAGCAGAACCTCTACATCCTATCCTTTCCCCTTGGCCATTTATGAAATGGGGAATGGATATAGTCGATAAACTACCACTAGCCCCTGGAGGAAAAGTCTTCATGCTAGTGATGACTGACTATTTCTCAAAGTGGATAGAAGCTGAAGCCTACGTACATGTAAGAGACAAAGAGGTAGTCTCCTTCATCAAACATAACATTTTGACCAGATTCGGGATCCCTTCCGAAATTAGATGCAACAATGGATCCCAATTCATAAGCAAAATAACGAGGGAATTTTGCACAAGTTGGGAAATCAAGATGGCGATGTCTACTCCTGTCCACCCTCTCCAGCAACAAAATTATAGTGAAAAACTTGAAGAAAAGGTTGGACGAGAAGAAAGGAAGATGGGAAGAAGAGCTTCCTTTCGTATTATGGGAAGATAGAATGACTTCTAAGGTAGCTACGGACCAAACCCCTTACTCATTAGTGTTTGAAATGGAAGCAATGATCCCCACTGAAGTGGTGATTGCAAAAACAAGATATCTACTTCAAAACCAAGAGGACAACAATAGGATCATGGCCCAGAATCTCGACACTATAGATGAACTTAGGGATTTGCCAAGATCCGAATTGCTGCTCATCAAAAAATTATCGCCAGAGCATGAAATAAAAACATAAGAGTCAGAATATTTCAAGTAGGAGACTTGATACTAAGAAAAACATTCCAAAATACCAAGGATCCTAGTGCAAGTAAATTGGCCCCTAAATGGGAAGGGCCATATCTCATAGACGCCGAAGCAGGAAAGAGGGCATATTGGTTAGCCACCTTGATGGAATTATCTTACCCAGATCCTGGAATGCTATACATCTCAAAACATATTTCACGTAAGTAAAACTGTTCACCTCCCAGTACACTCAAGGTATGCATGCTATTTATCTTTTATCCTTTATTTTTTGTTACTTATTTTCTTCAAATACCATTACTAACTTAAGCATCAAAGGGGCGCACTACAAATAAAATTATATTTAGTGGCACAAAATTTTTAGTGGCATATTTAGTTTTGTGCCACTATATTTGTTTTTTAGTCGCACATTTCTTTTATATGCCACTGTTTGATATTGAAAATTCTAATTTACTTTGCACGCTGCTTATTTCCTTCTAATTTTTATTACCCGCTCCTTATTCCTTCCAACATTCAAAGCTTTGCACCGACCCTTTGCTCTCCTAGGTCAAAACTCAAATCACATTTGAAATATCGGATCCCCTAAATCAGAATCCCTTCCAATTTGCAAACCCTTGTCGCTCCTTTGCCTCATTTCGTCGCTCGTTGCAGGTTAAATCTCAACATCTCCCTGGTTGAAGCTCGTTGCAGATTTAATCCATCTCGGTATCTCTCTGCCGATTGAATCTCTCTATATCTCATCATCTATTTCATATGTTCTCTGACCCCCAAAAAGTATGATTACCGAATCTAATTTGACTACTTGGTTTCTTTGTTTGCTGCTTCTTCTTTTTGTGGTTCCCGATCCTATTGTATTCCCACAATTATAAGCAATTGACTAACATATTTTGATTCTTCTTTCTGAGGTTCTGGCATCTTCTACTTTTCTTCCCCAAGTTTAACTATATCTCAACAGGTGGATTCATTATTTCAAAAAGGTATGCTTCCTAGTTATTGGCTTTTGTACCTGATTTACATTTTTTAGATATGAAAATTTGTTAGTTTGTTGATAAATTGTTGTAATTTGTTGTTGTTAGAAGTTTTTGGCATTTGTTTTTCAATATTAATGGAACATCTTTCATGTTTAGAGACGCACATCAAGCGCTCGACGAAATTCCTGAAACAAAAACCACTTCTTTTTCATTAAGTTAGGCTTTTCTTAGTGTCTGTAGCTTATTTGTCATTAATAGTTACTCAAAATCAGTAGCTCTAGCTCTTTGCAATTCCCATAAGGTTGAGGCTGGTTCACGAAGTGTAATAAGAACAAATGTTTAAACATATTTTTCCACAGCATGCAAACATAAACAAACCTCCAAATTTGATACATTAAATAAATAGGTTCAAGCTAATAGATAAGGTAATAGCAATATGTACCAAAAAATACAGGTACAATCTATATATTTACATGGCAAAGTCATCGAATAATTAAGGGCCCAATAATTAATTGTCTAAATTGTATTTCACATATATTTTGAATTTAGACGACTAATATTCTTGGCTTATTGATTTACCATAAGGTTGTTGAGGTGCGAAAAAAATTGTTGGTTGATATGGATAAATTACTTGAGAGGATACTTCAAAGAGGTAATGTGAAACTATAAGATGATAAAATAATTTTTAGGTTACATAAAGCTTTTAGGAATAGGTGTGTTGAATACTTCGTCTTGTAACATGCATGTGTTTTATAATTTCTTTTTTATTATATATGTCATGATTTGGATGTAAAGATAAGAACAAGATTCTTGTCTAGAAAACTTATTTACTAAAAAAACCCATTACATAAATACATAATGATTCAAGTGTTATCTTATTGGTGTTTATCGGTTTTATCGAAAACAATTGAACGAGCCGGTTAAGTTTCTACGGTTTTAGGTTAACCGAATAAGACACCCGAAAACCGAATAACCCGAACCAATTAATCCTCTATTTATTCAGTTTGGACGGTTTATTCGATTTCAGTTTTTTTTGCACCCCTAAATAAGTTGCTATAATCAGCTCTTTTTTATTTATTTATCTTATTTCTAAGATGGCTAACACTTTTTTTTCCATTATGTGAAACAGAAGATGGACCAAAAGAGTTGAAGAGATTGCAACATTCTAAACCTTTAATATGTTTTGTTAAAATCATAGGTAACATTGATGTGCATTTTGTTTAATTTCTTAACTTTATGTCTTTTTTATACGAGTTGGTACTTTCCATTTTCATGTCCAGGTTGATTGGATGATAGTTTAATACACAAATTAGTCTATGCATTGACTATATGTTTCAAAAAATATATAATTCAATCACGCTTTTGGTTATAGGGAGTTGTCAAAATTTGTTTCAAAGTAGGCTAAGGAAGGGAAGGTAGGTATTTTTGTAATTTTTCATGTCTTGTTTCTATATCATGTAAAGAACCTACACTTCTTTTTACTATATAATGTATTATGGTTATATGATAGGTAATTGTTCAGAAGTTGGATAAATAAGAAGAGCAATTATACAAAGTTCAAGGTCAATGAAGTTTCGTATTTCTTCCCCAACAATTATCTAGTTCAATAGTATTATGGTTTAAGTACTAGCACAACACTTTTACATATTAAACTTTTGAGAAGACATTTTTATTTTAAATATATTGAGAATATTGTTGTTAGACAAGTTCAAATTGACGTAATGATATTGTGTTTCCATTTATTATCTTAATTGTCTTATTATTATTTTATATTATCTTTAAATTTAATAAAAAAACATATCTAACTTATTAAAATAATTTTTTTGTGTTACAAAATATGTCATTAAAAGCATAAACATAATATTTATTTTAGCAGTTAAATAGCGGCATAAAAATAGTGCCACTAAAAACCTACAACTTTTTTAGTGGCATAATAGAAAAGTGTCACTAAAACCCAATAAGGCTGCAGCGACACAACCAAAAAGTGTCACTAAAGGTCTTTAGTGACACTTTTTTTGTGCCGCTGATTGTCCAGAGGGCCTTTAGTGGCACTTTTTTTTGGTTTTTAGTGACACTTTTTTTTGTGCCACTCATTGTCATTTTATTTGTAGTGGCGTTAGCCAGGCTAACGTCCACCCCTAGCTAACGTTTGCTGCATGTAGAGACCGAAGGATCCCGACGCTCAAGGATCCTAACCTCTAAGGAACCTGACGTTTAAGGATCATGACCCTTGAGGATCCTAGTATCTAAGGATCCTGACGCTTAGTTATCCTAATACTTAAGGATCCTGACTTCCAAGGATCTTGAATAGGTGAACGTTCAAGGATCCTGATACCACAGGGGACCACTGGGAGTCCCATGACTGAAAACATCCAAAGACTCACGATATGAATCTCCCATGAATAGAGACTGATCATCTCCTACAAATAGGGGTACTTAATCCCCTCTAAGGTTTAAAGAGTTAATTACCTATTTCACACGAGTTAAGGTTTATACACCTCGCTTGGACGCACGATATCTAACTATGGGATATAAATAAGGGGATCATTTCACGCTTCAGTGACTTGGCAACCCTCTTATTTCTGAACATAAGTTAAGATCCTGAAGTTTGAACCTAAGGATTATAACATTTACATGTTATCTTAAGTAGGTATTTTCCCCAGAAAATTCCTAAGGTTTATAACATTTACATGTTATCTTAAGACGGGATCTTCCCCTGAAAATTCCTAAGGTTTATAACATTTGCATGTTATCTTAACTTGGGATCCTCCCCTGAAAACGCACTAACTGTTACCTTAGTTTGGAATTCTTCCTGAAAACTTTCCATGACATTAGCTGAAGACGGGATACTCCCCATAAAATAAAGAAGATTCATAGCGAATACTTTTCTCAAGTCAAAGTTAAGGATCCTTCCTGAAATTTGACAAGATCCTTCCCAACAAGGTTTTAAAGCAAAGATCCTTTAACGTGATAGCATCAAGGTCATACGAAGACAAGGAGTTCAAGACTTCAAACTTTTCCTAAGATCAGCAGGTTTTATCTGTCCTTAATTTCGAAAAACTCTAAGTAAAGTTTGAGGATCCTACACTTTTTAGGATCCTAAACAAAGACTATTTGGTTATCAGAACTCAAGTATATTAAAAAAGATTCACAAAAAGATTTTTGCCTTACGATTGTTTGCAGAAGCCAAGTTACTTAAGGATCCTAATATCGTAACAGTTATGAAGGAGAATCAAGAGAGAAATATGAAAATAAAGCATTACTATTGTATTCAAAAGGGGTTGCACACTAACCCACCCGCAAAAAAAGTTAATTGTTTTACATCATTAACGAAAACAAAAACTACATAACTAATTTCTTGCAGGCCTAGTGTAACACCGTAAATTTTCAAACAATTTTTTTTTTCATTTTAAAATCACATAATTCTCATAACACATTTCACAAAAATCTCATTTATTTAATTTACAAAATGCAACTCCATACTTGTTTGATTAATAATCCAGGATCCTCAAAACATAACTCTTTCTTTGGTGTGTACAATCAAGTCGGCACCTTCCCGCGATCCTGAGAAGAACATGAAACACATATCACATAACGTGGTAAGCACGAAGCTTAGCGAGTTCCCCAAAATACCACACACATCACATTAGCCACTCAAGGCTAACTCAATACGACCCTCCGGTCAATGTGTCTCAGTGGAGACCCTCCGGCCCCATAACTCGGGTGGACCCTCCGGTCCTAAATCAATAAGCTCATAATAATAATACTCAACATAAATCACAAAGACATAATGAAGAATATCACAATACACAGGTAAGCACATAAGACACCTCGATCACACAAAGATACCACTCATGGTAAGTATAGTGAGAAGACTCACCTCGGATGATGACCAGCTCCTATAGATGCTGCTGCTGCACACCGGCCTCTAATACTGGACCAAGATCCACAATTACCCAATTAAGATCTAAGTCCAAACCCTCACTCTTTAAGTCTAAAGGTAGACCACTAACTAGCCCATCAATAACCTAAAACTCATTTGGACCCACCAAAGCCCAATAACGAATGGGCTCTCCCGAGGCCCAACTCTCAAGTCCAAGTGACAAACCCAACTCAACGGCCCAAGGTACACACACACAAACACACAGATATATATATATATATATATATATATATATATATATATATATATATATATATATATATATATATATATATTCCTCTGGTCCAAAACACTAGTGCAACAAGCCCAAACTCCAGGCCCAACACTCAAGGCCCAAAATGAGACTTAGCCCAAAATTCCACAGTGAGGTTACACGGGGCGTACCTCCCTTGGTACGCTCAGCGTACTCATGAATCCAGATTGGCCATCGGGGACACTTGGTCTGTACGCGGGGCGTACTGGAATTACGCTCATCGTACGTCCCAGTTTCACTCTTTCTACTCATTTGGTCTTAATTAGTTAAGAACTTGGCTCATATCACAGATCTAGACTCCCTAATAGTTGTTACTCCATACAGTCAGTGACTTTAAGCCTTTGCATGGCTGATAAAGTCCCAAACCCAAATACACTCACTCTTTACTCCCAAAAAGGCTCATATCTCATGCATGGAGAGATCTTGACGACCAAGATCTCATTTTTATGACTCCAAACGACTAAAAGCATCTATAAGGACAAATATTATACTCTGGAGTTATCAAACTCATAAAGTTCCAAGCTTGGGACATAAAACCCTAAAATGGACTCAAAACAAGAACTAGCACAACAATGTGCAAGTTTCGAACTTGATACCTCTGGAAGATGCACCAACAAATGTATAACTCAGATCCAAAAGCTAGATGTTCAAGCTATTCTCTTTCAAGGCTGCTTCTTCTTCCAAGGACAAACATAACAAGTCATCACCCCACTAGATCCACATAAGAAAGCCACCAAGATTCAAACTTTATGCTTTCTGGAGCTAGATCAATATGATTAGGGCTTGGATCCACAAGCTCCAAGCCAAGCAATGCTTCCTCAAGGAACTCCTTCTTCCACAATAAGCACCAAAAACTTCACTAAATCACCAAAAAGCTCAAGAATCACTCCAATGGAGGCTTAGGGTCGATTGCTAGGGTTTAGAGGGATGGAGGTTGAAGATATTAGGGTTAGGTTATGAGATAAGGAGCTTAAATAGGGTCCAAGACCCTAAAATAGGGTTCAGGTCTGATTGACGTACGCCCAACGTACACATGGTACGCCCAACATACTCCGAAGAACATTCGCGACCATCCTGGTCAGTACGCCCAACGTACTACAAAGTACGCCCAGCGTACTGCCTTCTTCACTAGTAGGCCCCGCGTACTCGGCTAACCCTGAAACCACGAAACTTCCGAAGGCCATAACTTCTTCGTTATAAATATGTTTCCGACGATCCTTATATCCACGAAAAGGTAAAGAGAAGCCCCACACTTCTATCAACTTTATTCCTCCTGAAGCCCACCCGAACTCAGATCCAAAATTCATGAAAAGCCCGCACCAGCGCCTTTAACAATACATTTGGGCTCTAAAGCACAAACCGAACTCTTTTATCACACAACCTACCTTACCCACATCCGAAAAAGGGCCTAAACCTTTCTCCTTTAAAGCCTCAAAACATTATCATACTCGGATTAAGACCTATGGGCCTTAAATCACAAAACAATTCGGAATAGGATGTTACACCTAGACCTTAGCGTGGTGATTATCGGCCGCGTACTTCTCCTTCTCCTCTTCTACAGGCTTCGACCCAGGATCCTCAGTAGCAGTGGCAGGCTTGCCAGTTATTTTGGTTAGTGCCTCATGCCATCCAGCTACGTTCCAGGATCCCGAATTATCAAGATCCTTATCCAACTTGATCTTGGCCTCCCAGATAGCCACCACAGCACTCGCCTTTGCATCAATAATCACATCCTCAATCTCCAGGATGTGCTCCTCCTCCTTCTTGGCCTTCTCCTTGATCATCAACTCGATCCTCTTGTGGAAATCTTCATTGGCCGCCTTCTATTCTTTCTCCCGTTCCTTTAGAACTCGCTCAACCTCCTCAGCCCGGATCCTTAGATCAACCACTCATTGGGAAACATGAGCGGAAATCTGAAATAAGCATAGCGTTAGTAGAGAGTAACAGAACTCAGAAACCAATATAACATAAACACTTACGACTTATGAAAAAGAAAGTAGCTTGTGAAGTGACTCTTCGGCTCCAAGATTCTCCAAGTTTAGATCCGTGGCTTCTGAAGTCTTCCTCTTACGGGAACCTGAGGTCTTCATAGTAAGATCAATTAGGGACTTCTTAAGAGGAAGGGGCAAGGAAAATTTCTCCCTCTTGGCTATGATCAAGCCGCTAGACACATCATCTTCGAGATTAGATAAAGCAAATCGGGCGTTAGAAGGGACGCATTGGATCCTGCACACCACATAAGATCCTCATTAATTCAAGATCCTCATTGATTTCAAACTACCATAGAGAATACAAGAGTTCTTACCGGTAGCCATTGATGCGGTGGTGGATTAACCTTCGTGGAGACTATAGCAATCAAACTTGAAGGATCTATCAGCTGCAGGAACAGTGAAAAGCTTCTCTATCTTCTCTTCGATATCTCAGGCAATAGGAATGAATTCTTCAAACTTGAAAGCTGCAAAACACCAAACAAAGTAATGAAATGTGAAATCAAGGTTCCCAACACAAGGAAAAGTTATTCCTACGCTTTTTAACCCAAGACTTTAGTAGGGAATCCCCACCAGGGATCGAATCACGTCTCACAAAGAAGTATTTTTCCTTCCAAGCACCGTCGTTATGTTTCGTTTTCAGAACAAAAGGGGATCTATGGGGTTTAAGCCTAATAAGAAAACAGGAGTTCCCAAAGGTAGTGAGATCATACACGTGAGCCAACTCAGCTAAACCTATATCTAGACCTTTGGACTGGTTCAGTTTCTCGATCCAAAACAATATTCTCCAGACGATGGGCAGGGCTTGGATGTAAGAAATTTGGGTGACTTCGAAGAAATTCAAGATAATCCCAGAGAAAGGGTATTTCAGACCTAAACCAAATGGATATCCGGGAAAGAAAACCCAAGACAAGGAAGCAAAGTCAGGTTGGCGTTTCAGATCAAAGGGTTTGAAATAGCTTTGTTAATGAAAGCACCAACTGTCTTCAACGACTCGATATCATCATCGTCGATGGAACAAATATCGTCATATGATAGGATCCTCTGATCAAAAATCTCATCTTCAGAAGACGCTAGGATATTCTTACGAGAAACAGTTATTTTCTTGACATGATCAGATTCATCCTTCCATGCTCCACCTCCCTATTTTCTCTTAGCCCCTACAAAACAGAACCAATGTGAAAACCACATCCTGTATTAACGACCCAAGAATTTGTAGATTGTGAGTTATTACTTTGAATAGTGTAAATACCTACCGATGATGGTTTCACTTTGCTATCCTTGATGTACTGCAAATACTTGGGGAAGCTTTGTTTCCAATGGCCCTTTTCATTGCAATAGAAGCAAGTGGCCTCCTTGGGATCACTAACAGAAGGAATGTTAGAACTACGCTTTGCTTTTTGGTCATTACTAGATGACCCAACATGGGCCTTGCCCTTACAGTTCGTCTTAGGAGAACATTTACTCTTCTTTCCTTTATTTTGCCTAATGGCAAGGATAGGAGCACTAGTAGGAGTAGACTTTTGATTTTTCTTCAAACCCGACTCAGTTGTTTGCAATAGGTTGTGGAGGTGGGCCAATATGGTATTAGTATTGTTCAAATGTTAAGCCAATATGAATTGATCATAACAAGGTGGCAAGGATTTGAGGACCATGTCAATGGCTAACTCCTCGTCAAAGTTCACAATAAGCCTTTCATGGTGCTCCACATATCTTTGCATCCTTTACACGTGATTGCAGACCGACTCCACTTCCTTCAACTTGCAAGCCATGAGGGCCTTGACGAACTCACATTTTTCTTGACGAGTTCTCTTGTGAAACGTTTCCACAAGATCCAATTTCATCTTATAGGGCCAGTAGTCCTCATAGAACCTTTGCAATTCTGCAACCATGGTGGCGATCATGATGCAAGCAACCTTTGTTGCATCAACGTAGTGTTTCTTATAGGAGAGGATTTCTTAAGGAGTAGCAGTGGCTTCATCGATCTCAACAAGTTGTTTTTCAAGGACATACTCTTTGCCCTCGTATTGAAGATCCATCTTTATGTTACACATCCAATCATTGTAGTTGGTGCCATCCAAGGTCAATTTGGACACAATAAAGAGTAGCGAGAAGTTGTGGGTAGATTTTTGAGAAGCAGAAGCATCACTAGAAGTAGACATCTATAGAGAAAAATAAATATTAGTTAGATGACAATAAATCCTTAATATTTTAACCCATAAAAAATATTTAATGCTAGGATCCAAATAACAATTCACAACTAAGAAAAGGGATGTTGTAATCTTATCGTAAATTTATGAAGGTAGGTAAACGCAATTTACCAATTTCAATCTAAATGAAATTCCTAGATCTTTTGAGATTCATTGAATCCTATCAATTTCATGTTTAATATGAGATTATGCTCTTCTATTTGTGACTAGGATGCCGAGGATCACAAACATGATGTGAATAACCATGAAAATACGCTTGGTACTCTCAATGTCATTTATCATCTCTAACTAATGTTCTGGTTAACCACACGTGCTCCATTAACAATGATAATTCTCGAGATGCCCATTACTACTCTTTATAGTCACTATTAGTGTGTCGGTTAACCACACACGCTCCATTAATTACATATAAAGCATAATGTGCAATTTCATGGATTGACATACTTTTTACATTTTTCCTAAAGTAACTAAGAGTGAGTTTTTTTTACAAATAGTTTAGTTACTTTATATCATTATAATTATTAATGAGATTATGTCCTTTCAAATCCATTCGGCTAACGACCCTCCACCATACAAGAGAGCGGTGAGCGAGAGTAGACACCCATTGACAGTCATTTTATAGGACGTTTCGTTAAACTCCCCTTATAATATGGCTTCGTGAATGAGGCGTACTTGTGATTTGACTGACTTATTCTTATACATATAATAATCAACCTTTAATGATATATATAAGGTGTATTTTAAAAAAAATACAAGGTTTAGTCTTTTAATTATCTAAATTAAAACTTTTAATTTAATTAAATTTAAACCATTTATGGATTTTATAAATTTTCTTTTAATTAAAACATTTAATCAAATTACTTATAATATCCATAAGGATAATATTAATTAAGCTTATAATAAATCTTTATCAAGTCTAAGGATATCTGCTAACATTTAGGGTTTCAATTAATTATGTAATATATGCAAAAATCGGATTTTGGAAGATATGGAAATAGATAATCACCAATTAACAACCACATAACTCATATTAGGCAAGATAATCCGAAAATCTAGATCTGAGTTTTGCTCATGTCATGACAGATGCATTGTCATGTCGAGAGCATCGATTTTACGGAAAATATTTGTTCATTCAACAAATGTACGATTACTGCAAGACATACCAATAGCTCTGATACCACTATTGGGTTATTTAGGTTACAACAACAATGATCAAAGCAGAAAATACTTAATAATTAAGAATTTGGGGACATGCAACCTAAAGGGATATATGTCTTTCACAGAAAAGCAACATACTTTGAATTAAACATAACTACCATAACCCTAATGAAATCGAAATTCAAAAGGAAAGTTACATATCTTTTGATTTGTTATAGCTAACAATTCAAACAAATATTTCTTCAGTAGCTCTTAGAAGCATGCATCAGAAATATCGTGTGTCTGATGGTTCACACCCAAACCCTAGCAAAAAAGGAAACTTGAAGTGAGAGGAGAAGGTAGGGAAATTTCCGGCTATGCTCTTAGAAAAAGAAGTGGCCGAAAATATGTGGCTAATAGACCCTATTTATAGCTGATAGTGTAGGGTATAAGCTGTTGCGTCATTGGGCTTATTAAGTTAGTCCATTTTGTATATGGTATTGGGCCTGTCCAACCATCTCATTAATTAGGGTTTAAGTATTTATAGTGCATGCATGCATCGTAGTTTGTTAACGCTTTCATAATAGATATCACTTGTAAACCCTAACACGCCTCTACAGTTGAAGTTGTTCATCGAGTTCATCTGGGGCGTGACTTTTAATCATTCAACATCTGTTTGATCATCTTTGTGTTCTTTACTTACCTGTTTGAATCTAATCGATCATCAAGGATTTACATCCCAACATTTGGTATCAGAGCAGGAGTTTGTGTAATCTATACACATCTCTTCTTTTTGTTGAGCTACTAGGGTTTACGTTAATATAGGATCTTGTTTAGTCATCGTTATTGGTTTTCTGAAGACTTATAGTGATCTTTATAAAACCCTATTATTTGTTTAGTTTGCACATCTGATTCATAACACGTATCGAAGAAATCATCATAATGCAGCACGACGACTCTAGCATTAACTCCTTGAATATGTCAAGCAGTATCAGATCAACTACAAGCATCCCGATTCTCTTCCCTCACGAGTATGAAGTTTGGGCACTCCATTTTGAATATTATGTTTTCGGTTTTTACGATAATGGTTATCTGATTTGGGAAGCCATTACTCTAGGTCCATTCGTTCACACAGAGACCAAAAGAAAGATCAAAACTCAAAAAGAATACAACCAACTGCTTCTTGATGTGAAAGATGTGCCTCAGGACGAGAAAGAGAAACTTATTAGCAACGTTAAAGCGATGAGGATCATCAGATTTGCTTTGTAGGTAGACACATTTCGTTTGGTTTGTACCTGTGAAACTGCAAAAGAAATTTGGGACAGACTCAAGGAACTTTACTCCACTGACGCAGATCTTGAGCATTCGACTCAAACCCTCCTGCTTTCGAAGTTTGGGGCTTTTGCACAAATCCAGAAGAAAATTTGAGTCAGACATTCAATCGCTACAACCATCTTCTTAGCAGGATGACCAAACATGGTATTGGATGAGAAGTCATTGAGCAAAAGGTTACTTTTATGAATGGGCTGAGGTCTGAATGGATGGCAGTTGTTTCTACAGTTAAGGCACACGAGCAATTTAAAAGTTATTCTTTGGCTAAGCTGGTTGGAATTCTCAAGGCACATGAAAGCGAAGTGTCGAAGGAAGCGAAAGTTGTTTCCAGCTACGGATATGACCCTTTATCGTCAGATCCTTGATGTATCTAACAGCTAGTAGACCAAACATTATGTTTTCCGTTTGATATTGTGCAAGGTTCCAAGAAAACCCTCGCGAACCTCACATGGTGGCAGTGAAGAATATTTTCAGATACCTAAAACGAACTTCATCTTTAGGCATATGGTATCCTGCGAACTCAGGATTCTTTGTTCAAGCGTTTTCAGATGCTGACCTTGGTGGGTGTGTCTTAGATAGAAAAATCACAACTGGTGGATGCCAATTTCTTGACAACAAACTTGTCAGCTGGCAGTCCAAAAAGCAAACATGCGTTTCGTTGTCAACAGCCAAAGCTGAGTACATCGCTGCTGCATCTTGTACTTCTCAAGTCATATGGATTCAGAGTCAATTGCGAGATTATGGCCTGAATATGAAGCGAATCCCATTCTACTGTCACAACCCAGTGCAACACTCAAAGACGCAACACATAGCACCGAGGTATCATTTCATCAAGGATCATGTAGAGGACGACAACGTTGAGATTCATTTCGTTCGATCAACAGACCAATTGGATGACATATTCACGAAAGCCTTTCCGGAAGCATCATTCAATATAATACTCCAAGGCCTAGGGATGATGGAAGCTGAATCCGTTCCAAAACCTCTTTCGCTTCCGAAGTAGCCCGTTCACTGTTGGGTTACATGTTCGCTTTCGTTTCTATATTTTTTGACAAGCGAAATAGAATTAACGCTCGCTCTATTTCGTTTCCGATATTTTTGGACGCGAATTGAGACGAACGTTCCCCCTATCTCGCACCTCATATTAATTTAAAGCGAACACTCAGGGTATGAACTTTTTATATATTTTGTATATTTCGTTTGCTTCGTTTTATTTTTCAAAAATCCAAAAATACTTACTTTGTTTATGTTTTTCCTTTTTCAAAATTTAAAATACAAAAATATTTTATTCTGTTCTGTTTCTTTCTTTTTCAGAAATTATCAAAATACAAAAATATTTTCCTCTCTTATTTTTCTGTTAGTATCATTGTAGGTTCCACTGCAAAAGTGAATGATAGGGCAGGTATAATTTCCATATCTTTGTACTGGCTAAGTGTCCCTAGAAGCATGCTGCATCATGTTGTCTGAAGCCTCAAACGACTTAATGTGAAGCCTTAATGAACCGAATCTACCATTCGCTTCTTCCCTACCAGGCTGTTACATTCACATTAGTCACGAGCTACCTTACTCTTCTCATCTTGAGTTACAAGTTATCTGCTTGGTCATATTTGCATAGCAGAGGTACATTCACTTCTCTGGCGCCACCTTATCTTTTCTCCATTTTCCTTCATACTTATCTATGTGACCCTTGAGACACTCAGCTATACCACTGAGGTTTATGGTTACGAAACATCTGTGTTCATGATCTTAGCTTCGTTCACCATGAACTGAGTGAAACCCACTATTCAACACACATACATGAATTGACGGTGAACAAATAAAAAGTTCTAGTTTTCACCATGGAATTCACGTTACTCCACCTTTGTGGATTGTACCACGAAATCTCTTTTTCTTTTTGCATGATCTTTATGAATTTTTCTTACACCATGACTCTTCTACCCAAAAGATCCAGTTTTAATTTTTTTTTTGAGATTTCATAGTTTCGCTTCGTTACTAAAATAATTCCAAGCCTACTCGTTCAATTGACTACACTGGTCACACAATTATTTCATCCAACACTCGAACTTATGTTAAGTTCGTTGTTTGATTGGAGATCTAGCCACCCTTTTCAGCCTAACTTTAAAAGATGCCTTTCATTGTTTCTTAACAAACATATGATCGCACTTCAATGGGAAACCACACAGACACTTCTTAGTCTCTCCTGACTTAGAAGGAAGAGATTCGTGCCCGGGATCTTCAATTTTGTGTCTCTATTGACATCACTTTAATCCCACTGATATACTTTGCTTTATTTGCTTATCTTTGGCACACTCTTGTTCATGACATTTATGGCATTTTTCAGTTTCGCAGCTTCACTTTTCTGTGCACTTTTGATGCTTGTTTCTCAAAAGCGAAAGGCGATTATACATTTCAACGAAATCAAGGAATTTGCAATGTTGGGGATAAATGTTGCTGACGCAGCAATTGGAGATAAGATTTTGAAATAAAAGGCGCGTGGAATTTTAAACGGTTCCAATTCTCATGCCACCTGATGTCATGATGACAACCTGTCAGCCGCTACAGTTTTCAAATCCCACTTTTCTAGGCGTCAAATCCGGGATCGTCACGCAATCGTCGCTTGGTTTCTCTCTTTCACTATAAATAGAGCTTTCCATCAACGATGAAACCTTTACCACTCTCAAAAGAAATTAGGAACCCTAAAAGGTGATTTTTCTCTCAACTGTTCATCTTCTTCTCCGATCTGCATCAATGGCTGACTCTTCCTCCATTAAAGATCAGACTGCTCAATCCTCTCTCCTCACCATCAAACATAATCAAAACTTGATTCTCGACTTGGCTCTGTTCAAATACGATGTCTTCATGCTGCCGATCGTAGAATGCTTGAAGTACTCACCTCTGGTCATCGCTTTAACCAAGGTCGAATAAGTTCTGATGTCGCTAATGTCCAAAGCTTATTCTACAACCGCCTACGTTAAAGAAGAGGAAAGGATTGCATTTGAAGTGCTTGACAAAAAGACTTCCCTCACAAAGGCTCGATTTTGCTCTCTTCTAGGGCTTAACCATGATGATTCCATGGTTAAACCTGATTCGATCTCCACTGCTCAAATCTTCGATATGTTCAATCAAATAGGTTACACAGATCCCATTCCTTCCATTACTAAGTTTAAGAAGTCTAACCTTCCTCCACTGTGGAATGGTCTCTTTACCCTTCTCTTCAAGGCTTTTTCTGAAAGGGTAACTAGTTCAGATTGTGCAAGTAAGTCCTTCATGACCATTCTCTATGGCCTATACCATGGGATCAATCTCGACTATAGTACAATTTTGTGGTCTCAACTGGTGCAAAGCACAACCTCCACTACTCGTCACAGTGAGATTTCTATGGGTCGCTTTTGGACCATAGTGGTACAGCGTGCTATCGCGAAACTCAACATTCCAGTAATGGCAGATTCATTGATGTATTCGATTCCTACTTTTCACACTACAAAGATCATCGTTGCTGACAACTCCAAATTCTCCTTTGTGGGTTCCATTCCTGAATCTATGTACAAATGTGTGTCGGGGGCAAGCAAACTCATTGGAGAATACAAGAAGCGCCCAACCTCAGGACCGAGAGTCATCACTCCTGAGCTGCAACTTTCTCTGGATGAAGCTGATAAAATCAAGAAGGGGGGAAAACCAAAGCAGTCAAAAGAAGGTCCTTCTACTTTACCTCTGACTTCCAAAAAGCAAAAGTCAAAAGGCGATTCGTCCAAGTCTGCTCCTTCCTCTCCAAAGCGCAAAAGAGTCAAGAAACAAGCTCGTAATGTTCGCATTCCTTCCTCTACTTCCTCTGAAAGCGAATCGGATGACGCTAATTGACACGAATCTGAGGATGATGTCATTCGTAATAACCAGGAGGTAAATGTTAATGTTCCATTTCCTCCACCATCACCTACTTCCACATCTGTTCCTATTACAATTGCACCTTGTCCACCTCCTGTTACTTCTACACCACCTACTTCTCTTCCATAACAACCACCCATTTTCACTAAAACCACTACAACTACCACCACAGGTGAACCTCTTGTTAATGTAAACGCATCTGATGCGTGGGCAAAGACTTCAGGTTTTGCAACTTTGTCTACCACTCCTATCATTTCACCTCAACATAAACAGGGTTCTGATGACTTTCTTGGCGCTGAGGGACTTGACTTTGATACATTTCACTATAGTCTGTTCTCGATTCAAGACGATAGTGATGATGATGCCCCTCTCACTCAAAGGCATCTCAAAGATCTGAACGCCAAGCTGGATACCCTTATAGCAGCTTCTACTACTTCCTCCAGCCAAGCATATTCTGAAGCAGCAGTTAAGAGTATGCTTGATGCTCTTGTAAAACAGCATGCTGCCAATCTCGATAAAGCAAACAAGGCAGTTGAGGACTCCTCTCTCTCCCATCAATAAGCGACCGAAAAATCCGATAAACTAAACTCTGAAACCAAGAACTTTATCACAGAGCTTCATACTGTGGCTGAATCGAATGCTTCCAAAGCGAACGATGCGATTTCCAAACTCAGCACTTCGCTTCGCTCTAAACGGGAGAAACTAGAAACGCTTCGTGCAGGTATCACCAACGATAACTCAGCTTTTCACACTTCTATTTCTTCTAGGCTCACTAAGTTCCAAGACGGTTTGGATGTTGAAAGCAAGATAATGGACGAACTTGCTCTTCGCACCAATCAACTCAGAGCTCAATCCATCAAGCTCAAGCACGCAAACAAAGAAAGCGATGACCTCAAGTCTGAACGAGCGTTCATGTGAACATGTGTTGGAGATATTAATTCGTTGCTCTCCAATCTACTGGAAGCCCATGATTCCCCTCTGACAATTAGTGTTCGCAGACACTTAGTAGATAAGCTCCGACCTGTCTTCGCTCTTCTTAACAGGCTTGAAGGTGTTTCTGAGACCACTGTCCTTTTGAAACAAGGTGGAGAGGTTAAAGCTACTGTGACATCCCCATTTTCACGGCTAGAAAAGACCGATTTGTTTATGCTTTATTTAAAAATCAGAGTGATAATTTTAAATAAAAGAGTTGCGGAATTTGTTCCCAAAACAAAATTTGATAAAGATTTATCAAAGCATTTCCATAGAAATGTATATCATTAAAAAGTCTCGGGATGTCATGTTCGATACAGATCAAAAGCATAAACAGTACAACATAAGCCTTACTACATTATTTCGTATTTACAGGCCTAAAATCCCTCATCTTTCATCCAAACATCTATGCTCATGCGCCACTACCTGTAATACAAGAAACTGAGTGGGTCAGGCTTGGGAGCCTGGTGAGCACATAGGGTTTTTAACCCACAATAAATAAGTTTATTAACTTTATCAAACCAATCAAACCCGATTACCCCTTCTCGTTATCCTCACTTTACGTACCTAAAACATCTAACACAAGGGACCTAGTGTAAGGAATTTCATCGGGGTGACAACACATGCTTTGGGGGTTCCTCAGCAACTCATGTCAAATAAGGCAACCATGTGGGGGATGAAGTACTGCTGGTGAGCACACAGTTCAAATAAACACCTACAGGTTGCGAGCCTGCTAGCGTTCCACTGGATTGTCTAGAATAGTCTGTGGTCGTCATCTATACTCCGCTAGATGATTGGATCATCGATAACATCTACAACGAGGCCTCTCATTATTTTATTTTGTCACATAGCAACTATTACATCTAACCATGTTTTACCCAACACATTTTGTAGATATAAATTACATATACCGTTTAAATCATTTAAAACATGTATAAATCGTTCATTCAGCATAGATAGCAAGTATACAGATAATATGCACACGTAGCACGTAATTTATATAAAATACTTCATATCTATGTGTAAGATGAAAGTAACTATGCACTCTCTTGAAAAGGTGGTGATTCTGAACTCAGACATCGCTTCGTTATCTCAAAACAATTTTCCCTTGACAAAACCTAGTATCAATACCACTAGGGTTTAGTCTAACGTTAACCGCGACTAATTAATATTCTAGCTATTATTACTATTATATAAGCGTTAAACAACACTCTATATAACTCATAATAATAGCCCAAATAATTATTTTAAGGTCCTAATAATGTTACTATAATTACTTAAAAGCTATATTAAAAATAACGTAGGCGTGGCTCACTTACAGCAGGTTTTATCGAAAACCGGGCTTTGCTTGGAGCAGCGTTTCCGAACCGAAAGACCCTTTTTCTCGGGACTCCGGGAGCCTCGGGGCTTCCTTCGGGTGCTAGGGGGTTTATCTAGGCTTAGGGGGGGTTTGGGATCCTAGAGAGAGAAAGAAATTAGAGAGAGAAGTGATTTTGGTGTGATTTCTTCGGCGGCCCTCGCAGCCTATTTATAGGCGCGAGCCTTCGGTCGTACGTTGGGCGTACAGCAGCACTACGTGGGGCGTCGTTCGGATAGGGTCACCAGGTGGCGAGACCTCGGTGAGGCGACGTGGAGCTTCCGAGACCAAGAGATTCCGAACGAGGGGCTTACCCTTTTACACGGCGCGTATGCGAGGCCAGGTGTCTCCATCCGAAGCGAGGCCGTGGGCCGCAAGCGACGGCTGTGATTATGCCACGTCATCAATTTCGCATCAGTCTCGCAATTTTCCTTCCCGACTTCTAAAACTCATAACTTTCGTATACGAGCTCCGTTTTCGACGTTCTTTTTATCCACCCGTAGAGGGGAACGTATTCTACAACTTTTGTTTAGACTCCGTCGGCTAATTTTGAATTTATTTTAAATTTATATTTTTAACAGGCCGGGACAGGATTGGTCCATTAAAAGTCCATAACTTCTTCATCCGACTTCTGTTTTCGTCTGTCTTTTTATCGTTACGCTACTATTAACGAGATCTTCGATTCTCGTTTAGGTTGTGTCGGTTAAAAACCGCTCGATCTAATATTCGAACTTCGGGCTGTACAATGCTAAGCCGAAACTTCGAAAAATCATAACCTCTCATACGAAGTCAGATTTGGGCGTTCTTTTTATGGATGCTCTCCGTTTAACATACTCTACGACTTCTGTTTAGATTGCTAAGGATAAAAATCGCTATATCATAAATTAACTATTTACGCTTCCCGGTGTCGCACCGGTTCCGTCGCGAAATTTCGACGGGTCATAACTTTTTCGTTATAACTCGGATTTCGGCGTTCTTTATATATTCGGAATCCTTGTTTCGACCACTACAACTTTATGTATCGATATCGAGTTTATTCAAAACTTAAATTTTGACGCTTATTTTTATTATTTCTTTATAATTAAATATATAAGCACATAGTTCACATAATACTCAAATAATTTATCTTTATTATCTCAAAAGAGTTACAATAGTTGACCTAGACTATTTCATCATCTGATAATGCTTAGCTTCGAAACCCGGGCGTTACAATTCTCTCCCCCTTAGGATGATTCTGTCCCGGAATGATGCATCAGCGAACAGATGCGAATAGCGACTCATCATGTCACTCTCTGTTTCCCAGGTGAGGTTCGACCCATTCGAATGTTTCCAACGGACTAGCACTAAGTCGACCATCTTGCGTCGTAATTTCTTAGTCTTATGGTCAACAATTGCCTCGGGCTCTTCGATTAGCCTCTTATTCTCATCCATCCTTAACTCTGAGATTGGAATTATGTCGGGAACTTCTCCCGTGAACTTTCTCAGATAACACACATGGAAGGTGTTATGAATACCATCCAGTTATTCGGGCAATTCGAGCTTGTAAGCTTGGTTCCCAATTTTCTGAAAAACTTTAAACAGTCCAATAAACCTTGGACTCAACTTTCCTCGTTTTGCGAATCTTATAAGTCCCTTTCACGGTGAGACTTTAAGCAAAACTGAATCCCCAACTTCGAAGGTCATCGATCGTCTTTTCTTATCAGCATAGCTATTCTGACGATTCTCAGCTGCTAACATTCTTTCCCTAATTACCTTCATCTTCTCAGTAGTCTCATGGACTATCTCGGGGCCCATAAACTGCTTTTCTCCAGCCTCGAGCCAACAACACGGCGTACAACACTTCTATCCGTATAAGGCTTGATAGGGTGCCATCTTGATGCTCGAGTGGAAACTATTGTTGTAGGAAAATTCTACCATAGGTAAATGCTCATCCCAGTTACCTTGGAATTCCAGGGTACATGCCCTCAGCATATCTTCCAGTGTTTAAATCGTTCTTTCGCTCTGACCATCAGTCTGCGGATGGTAAGCTGTACTCAAACACAACTTCCTACCCAATTCCTCTTGTAGACTTCTCCAAAACCTCGACGTGAAACGACTATCACGATCCAATACAAGCGTTAGAGGAACACCGTGAAGTCTTACAACTTCCTTCACGTAAGCATTTGCAAGCTTATCCATAGACCACCTCTCGTTGGCAGCTATGAAGTGTGCACTCTTAGTAAAATGATCCACGACCACCCAAATCATGTCGTGAGCGCTCTTCATCCTGGGTAGTTTAGTCACAAAATCCATGGTGATGTCTTCCCATTTACCCATGGGTATAGGTAAAGGTTCTAAACTCCCATACAGTTTCTGATTTTGTACCTTAACTCTCGCACAAGTTACACACTCGGCCACATACTTCGCAACATCGAGCTTTATTGTCGGCCACCAATAATAGGGTTTTAGGTACCTATACATTTTAGTGCTACCAGGATGAATCGAGTACATGGTCTTGTGGGCTTCTTCCATCAGAAGATCTCTTATTCCTCCCGTATTAGGTACCCAAATCCGATCTTGGAATACCTTCAGTCCTTGACTGTTTGTACCGAATACTAACTTTTTACCCAAACGTTCTTCTTTTCGTTCATTCTTCTCAGAAGCTTCTTCCTGAGCTTTCTTTATACTCCCCACAATCGTTGAGACAACTTCAATTCTCAACGCTCTTGGCCTTTTCCTTTCAAGGTTGACTTTCCGACTGAGAGCATCAGCGACAACATTGGCTTTACCAGGGTGGTAAAGTATCTCACAGTCGTAGTCTTTGAGTAATTCCAGCCAGCGTCGTTGTCTCATATTCAATTCTTTCTGATTAAAGAGATACTGGAGAATCTTATGATCAGTGAAAAGCTTGCACTCCGTGCCATAGAGGTAATGCCTCCATATTTTTAGAGCGAAAACTACCATTTCCAACTCCAAATCATGAGTGGGGTAGTTCTTTTCGTGTTCTTTCAACTGTCGAGATGCGTATGTTATCACCTTTTCTCTTTGGGTCAGAACACAACCCAACCCGACTCGAGATGCATCACTATAGACCGTGAAGTCTTCAATTCCATCGGGTAGAGAAAGAATTGGTGCTTCACATAACTTCTTCTTTAACTTCTCAAACGCTTCTTCGTGCTTCTCACTCCATGTGTATGTAGCTCCTGTATGGGTCAAAGCTGTCAATGGAGCAACTATCGAAGAAAAGCCTTGGATAAATCTTCGGTAATATCCGGCTAATCCCAAAAATCTTCGAATCTCCGTGGGACTTTTTGGTCGTTCCCACTTCATCACAGCTTCGATCTTTGCTGGGTCAACCATTATCCCCTCCTGGTTAACTACATGACCCAAGAATTGGACTTCTCGGATCCAAAACTCGCATTTAGAGAACTTAGCGTAACGCTTCTCCTTCTTTAACACTTCCAATACTTCTCATAGATGCTTGCCATGCTCTTCCTGGCTTCTTGAGTAAATCAAAATGTCATCTATGAACAATATCACGGATTTATCGAGGAATGGTTTAGAAACCCTGTTCATCAAATCCATGAATGCTGCTGGAGCATTGGTTAGTCCAAACGACATAACCAAGAACTCATAGTGTCCATATCTTGTTCTGAATGCAGTCTTCTTGATATCCTGATCTCTCACCTTCAGCTGATGATATCCTGACCTAATATCGATCTTTAAGAAATAGCTCGAACCTTGCAGCTGATCGAATAGGTCATCAATCCTCGGCAATGGGTACTTATTCTTCACCGTTGCCTTGTTCAGTTCTCTGTAGTCTATACACATTCTCATGCTTCCATCCTAATTTTTCACGAATAACACCGGAGCTCCCCAGGGTGATGAACTAGGTCTGATAAAACCCTTGTCCAACAACTTCTGAAGTTGCGTCATGAGCTCCATCATCTCTGTCGGTGCTAGTCGATACGGTGCTTTTGCTATTGGTGTCGTCCCTGGTAATAAGTCTATCCGAAACTCCACTTGTCTATCAGGCGGTAATCCGGGAAGATCTTCAGGAAAGAATTCCGGATAATCACACACCACTGGTATACTCTGCACCTCCTTCTTTTCCTTCTGAGCGTCGATAACAAATGCCAAGTACGATGCACATCCATTGGACAAACATTTCCTGGCTTTCATCAGGGAGATGATTCCAGAATTTACTCTGTGTTTGTCCCCGTACACCATGAACGACTCTTTTCCGGGTGGGTTCACCCTTACTATCTTCTTCCTACAAAGAATCTCTGCATCGTTGGCGCTAAGCCAATCCATTCCCAAAACGATGTCAAAACCGTTCAACTCTATGGGCAATAGCTCTTCGTGGAATTCGTTTCCGTTTAAGTCGATGACTATGTTCCTAATACGATTACTAACAGGTACGAATTTGCCACTGGAAACTTCCACAACTAAGGCATTATCAAGTTTTTCTACAAGCAATGCTAGTTTCCCACCAAATTTATGCGATAAAAAGGAGTAGTTGGCTCCGGAATCAAACAATATATTGGTAGGCAAACCATTTGCAAGAAAGGTACCTGAAGCGACGTCTGCTGCCTCCTTCGTAGCCTCGAGCGTCATCTGGAAGGCTCTCGCCTTCGGCTTCGGTGGAATGTTGGGCCTTGCCGCATCTTTCTTCTTCGGGCAATCCTTAGCAATGTGCCCTTCTTCACGACACTCGTATCACACCCTTTTGTTGACGGTGCACTCATTGGCGTAATGCCCTGTCTTCCACACTTGTAGCAGGTCACTTCCTCGCTACATTTCCCGAAGTGCTTCTTCTTACACTTCTCGCACCATTTTGCTTCATTCCCTCCTCCTCCAAAATTCTTTGAACTGAACTTGCTCTTCTTATTACGCTTAGCAGACCCCTCCAACTTCCTTTTCTCGCCAACCTCAACCTTGCTGGCAGCTCTTCCCTTGATCATCTCCTCCACAGACTTGGCAGCCCAGATAGCTGCTTCCAGAGTATGTGCCTGACGTACCGGCACTGCATAGTTCCATGGGAGTCCTTTGGCGTACTTGTCGATTTTTGTTAGTTCATCTGGGACAAGACGCAAGGCAAACTCCATCTTCTCCGTGAAGTTGTTGGTGTACTCATAAATGGACATGCTTCCTTTCTTCAGGGTTAGGAACGGGTTCTCTAGCTCGAGCAGGTTTTGGGCTGAGCAGTACTTACGTTTGAACTGCACCAAAAAATCTGCCCATGTCAGTTGCAGGGGCTCATTGGGGCTCAAAGTCTTCCCCAGGGTGTTCCACTAACGCACCGCGCCTCCTCTGAACTGGCGTATTGCAAAGGTGGTCTGTAACTTGCCTCTGCAACCAATGTCATGAAAGCTAACTCCATCTCCGAGATCCAATCCATGACTCCGATCGGATCTTCCTTTTCGGTGAAAGTCGATGGCTTGCAAGTCAGAAAATCCTTGTACTTGCATTTATTCCTCTCGACTCCGTTATCTTGGTTGTTTTGTCGCATTATTGGTGGGTTGGATTGACCAACGGTCCCACTGTAGTTCCCCTCCTCAGACTGCCCTTCGTTCAACTCGGGCTGTTCGATCGGTATGGTAACTTCCTCTCGATTATGTTGGAGCAAACGTCTGTTTTCCTCCATTTGACGATCCAACATCATCTGGATCATCGCTTGCACTCCGACCATCGTTATTGGCTCAGGAGCGGCTACCACAACCGGTATTTGCTCAATCACTGGAGGTTGGTTTCTGTTTCCATTTGCATTCCCGACTCCACTGCGGGTTCTTACCATTTTGATCTATACACCGAATAAGGTGAATTTAGATCTTTATTTAGGATAGTCGTTTAAACCGTCCTTCTCACTCCGAAACGTTTACATGTTAGTTCTAATATCGTAGTCGTACGTTTAGAATCCTAAACACATAAGGTTTCCAGATCCGGTCGGCAACAGACCAAAGATCCGAACAAATAACAACATATCAGGCACAAAGCATTTAGCACATAAAAGCATTTTAGGCACAATTCCTAAAATAAGCTAGTCCTCACACCTCACGATCATCGCTTAGCATTCTAAGTTTAAGTCTAGAAGTCCTACAAATTCCTAGTTCGCTTAAACTAATGCTCCGATACCAACTGTGACATCCCCATTTTCACGGCCAGAAAAGACCGATTTGTTTATGCTTTGGTTAAAAATCAGAGTGATAATTTTAAATAAAAGAGTTGCGGAATTTGTTCCCAAAACAAAATTTAATAAAGATTTATCAAAGCATTTCCATAGAAATGTATTTCATTAAAAAGACTCGGGATGTCATGTTCGATACAGATCAAAATCATAAACAGTACAACATAAACCTTACTACATTATTTCGTATTTACAGGCCTAAAATCCCTCATCTCTCATCCAAACATCTATGCTCATGCGCCACTACCTGTAATACAAGAAACTGAGTGGGTCAGGCTTGGGAGCCTGGTGAGCACATAGGGTTTTCAACCCACAATAAATAAGTTTATTAACTTTATCAAACCAATCAAACCTGATTACCCCTTCCCGTTATCCTCACTTTACGTACCTAAAACATCTAACACAAGGGACCTAGTGTAAGGAATTTCATCGGGGTGACAACACATGCTTCGGGGGTTCCTCAGCAACTCATGTCAAATAAGGCAACCATGTGGGGGATGGATTACTGCTGGTGAGCACACAGTTCAAATAAACACCTACAGGTTGCGAGCCTGCTAGCGTTCCACTGGATTGTCTAGAATAGTCCGTGGTCGTTATCTATAATCCGCTAGATGATTGGATCATCGATAACATCTACAACGAGGCCTCTCATTATTTTATTTTGCCACATAGCAACTATTACATCTAACCATGTTTTACCCAACACATTTTGTAGATATAAAATACATATACAGTTTAAATCATTTAAAACATGTATAAATCGTTCATCCAGCATAGATAACAAGTATACAGATAATATGCACACGTAGCACGTAATTTATATAAAATACTTCATATCTATATGTAAGATGAAAGTAACTATGCACTCACTTGACAAGGTGGTGATTCCGAACTCAGACAACGCTTCGTTATCTCAAAACAATTTTCCATTGACAAAACCTAGTATCAATACCACTAGGGTTTAGTCTAACGTTAACCGCGACTAATTAATAGTCTAGATATTATTACTATTATATAAGCGTTAAACAACACTCTATATAACTCATAATAATAGCCCAAATAATTATTTTAAGGTCCTAATAATGTTACTATAATTACTTAGAAGCTATATTAAAAATAGCGTAGGCGTGGCTCACTTACAACGGGTTTTATAGAAAACCGGGCTTTGCTTGGAGCAACGTTTCCAAACCGAAAGACCCTTTTTCTCAGGACTCCGGGAGCCTCGGGGATTCCTTCGGGTGCTAGGGGGTTTATCTAGGCTTGGGGGGGGGGGGGTTTGGGATCCTAGAGAGAGAAAGAAATTAGAGAGAGAAGTGATTTTTGTGTGATTTCTTCGGCAGCCCTCGCAGCCTATTTATAAGCGCGAGCCTTCGGTCGTACGCTGGGCGTATAGCAGCACTACGCGGGGCGTAGTTCGGATAGTTTCACCAGGTGGCGAGACCTCGGTGGGATTCTCAGTTCGACATGACAATAACACGAAGAGCTTTCGTTTTTCACTATTTTGATTAAATTGCTCCAGTTCCCTCTCCAGATCCAAAAGTGGATAAAGCCTTAATTAACTTTTATCTCACTTATGGAAAACCTCAATATATGACCTGAAGTGCTCAAAAGTTAACAACAGTCAAAGTCACAGGGCCAATTGCTAGATGAAGCTTTGTGAATGCGAAGTTCAAAGCAACAAGAGGCTCAGAAAACGTCGTGCATGAATTCACTCTTGCTGATCTGCCCAATCTTAATCCTCACGATTGGATTCTGTTGCTTAACCTCTTGCTGACTGAAGAGCAAAAATACGAACCCATTCAGGCTCATCTGAAGCAAATGCTGGTTTCGTATATATATGAAGTGGCAAAGCTTGACATCGAAATTGCTAAAGTTCTGAAGTGAAAGCCCACTGTCAATCCGATTGGGAAAACAAGTGACATGAGCGAAATGAGTATGGGTAAGATTGATACAACCCATATAACTATGATGTTTCAGCATGGGACTAATGTTTCAGGAGCTTTCCAAAAGTACCTCTTCGCTTTACCCGACAAACACTTGTTCTCCACAGTTTGTTTAGAACACATTTTGGAGATCATAAACAAGTGTAGCCTGAATGATGCTGCTGCGAAGAAGAACTTCAGTGATATGATTCGGTGGTATATCTTGTTTCGCAGTACTTTGCTCGCTATGATACCCAATCTATTCAAGACAATTAAGAAGACTCAGCAGTGAATCCTCTCTCGCCTCAATTGACGCAAAGGGGAAGATTGTAAGGTATAAGGTGTTGCGTCATTGGGTTTATTAAGTTAGTCAACTTTGTATACGCTATTGAGCTTGTTCAACCGTCTCATTAATTAGGGTTTAAGTATTTATATTGCATGCATGCACCGTAGTTTGTTAACACTTTCATAATAGATATCACTTATAAACCCTAACACGCCTCTACAGTTGAAATTCTTCATCGAGTTCATCTGGGGCATGACTTATAATCATTCAGGATCTGTTTGATCATCTTTGTAGTCTATTGTGATGCGTCCATTGTTAGCCCTTCCGGAGGGAGTGGAGGACTTCGTAGTCTACTGTGATGCGTCCATTTCAGGGATGGGTGCAGTGTTGATGCAGAGGGGTCATGTGATAGCATATGCGTCGAGGCAGCTGAAGCCTCATGAGACAAGGTATCCTACCCATTATTTGGAGTTAGGGGCATTGGTGTTCGCCCTCAAGATTTGGCGCCACTATATTTATGGTGTCCGGTGTACCATATAAACAGACCATAAGAGCCTGAAGTATCTGATGGATCAGCCTAATCTAAATATGAGATAGAGGAGATGGTTGGATGTAGTGAAAGACTACGATTGTGAGATGTTATATCTCCCAGGCAAGGCTAATGTGGTAGCTGATGCCTTGAGTCGTAGAGCAGAGAGCGCTCCGATCTGAGATGTGTGTGTGAGGATGATAGTGACGAATCTAGTCTTAGATACCATCCGACAGGCTCAGTGGAGGCTATGAGGCCGGAAGACCGCAAGAGAGAGCGTGTGATTGGGCAGGTGTCAGAGTTTGTGACGGACAGTCGTAGGCTTATGACCTTCCACGGGCGGATTTGGCTGCCCTATACAGGTGGAGCTCGCCGTATTCTGATGGAGGAGGCGCATAGATCGAGATTCTCGATCCATCCAGGAGCCACTAAGATGTACTTGGTGTTGGATTAGTGTCTAAGCCCATAACTATTTTGGTATGTACTTGACCCGATGGTGCATGGTCCTTTTGGGTTGCCTTCACCTAAGCAACTTGATAGGATGAATTATGGAGAGAGAGGATTAATTATGATTTATTAATATATTATGAGAATAATATATTAAAGGAGAAATCATATTTTTTAATTAATATTAGTCAATAATTAATTAAGAATTAATTTTGTGGCTAAAAGAGATTAATTAAACTTAGGGGAGTAGAACTATCAATTGTGTGATAATTGAATATTGGGCTAATGGACTTCTTATTAGAGGGGTGGACGAGTTCTATGGGGAAACCCATTAGAAATCGTCCAAGGCCTCTAAAGGAGGAGTCCATGGGTTGCTTAGGGCCTAAGCAGTCAAATTAGTGTTTCCTTGTTAGATAACCCTAATAGCCTCACTATTTAAGCACCCCTAGGGAACGAAAAATGTGGTGAAGAGTTTCCTTAGGGTTTCTAGACGTTTTTTAGTGCCTCTCCTCTTCTCCTTCTTCATCCTCTTGGTCTTGGTGTTTGTGAGCCATTAGAGGAGTGACATTTGTGACTCTAAGCTTTTAGAAGCCAATTACAAGAAGGAATTGAGATTGTTATTGCTATATAACAATCAAGGTAAGATCTAAACCCTAATTCATATGTTATTTGATTATCACATGCTAGATCTAGGGTTTATGGATTTGGATGATTATTGCATGTTCATTAGAGAAACTAGATCCAAAGCTTTAGGGTTTGCATGTACACCATAGGAATGTTGTAGTGCTAATAACCCATCAGTCGTATTAGAGCCTAGGGCTGTTTGTTGATGAATTGATGCTATTTTGATCGTTTATTGCTTAAAAAAATCGAATTTTTTTTGTTCTGACTGCATGACTCGCCGAGTCACTTGGTGAACTCGCCGAGTCGACTGAACTCGACGAGTCCAGGTCAGACTCGACGAGTCAAAGGGTCTGACAGCACAATTTCGTGATTTGCTTGCCGTTTTGGCTTGGGATACTTACCATAAACGTTTTTAATTAGTAAAATCCGATTTTTTTTTATTGATTTTGGGTGAATATCCTTGCCAAAATAGTAGATAATTACCAATTAATCAAATATTTGTTGCCTTATAAGATAATGTTTAATTATTTTAGTTATTTGATGAATTATCTTGCAAGTAATTGGGCTAGGTCAAAATTAGATAACCATAATTAATTGTTAACTGCCTTATTTGAATTGTTGATCTACAATGTTCTTGATAAAGTTTGGAAAAGTTTCATTTTTCACCCATTAGGTTTTATAGTTTAAATTTGAACTTTAAGAGTTTTTGTTTTGAAATTTAAATAGTTGAACCTTAATATTTTAAAAGGTTTCAAAACTTGCCCTCAAGTTTTAGAATTTAAATTTTTGATTAAAAGTTTAATTTTTGAAAATTTTAATTTCTAAAACCCTAGTTTTGAAAAAGTTCAAATTACACCCTTATGGTTTTATTAAGTTAATTAATAGTATAATTAAAAGAGAGTTAATAAATCCATAATGATATGGTTTATATTTAATTAAATTAAAAGTGTAATTTATAAAATTAAACCACCTAGTATTTTAAAAGTGTAAAATACACCCTATACTATATATAACATTAAAAGTCTAATATTATATATGTATAACTTAAACTGCTAGTCTTACCGTTAGTAGGCCTCATTCACGAAGCTGGTCTATAAGGGGTGTTTAAGGAAATTGCCTATAAAATGGCGATTAAATGGGTATCCACTCTTACCCACCGCACTCTTGACTAGTGGAGGGTCGTTAGCCGAACGGGTAGGATAGGGCAAACCCCTCTCCTCATTAAAAGTATAATGAATAAAGTAACTAAATGTTTTACTAAAATCCCAAATCTTAGTTACTTTAGGAAAAAGTGAAATCGATGCAATTCCATGGAATTACACTTTGTACCCTTGTCGAGACAATTAGTGGAGCGTGTGTGGTTAACCGGCACACTAAGTTGGGTTTGGCATTCGTAGAGAAGGGTGACTCGATGTTTGTCATAGATCGATGGAGCGTGTGTGATTAACCGGCACGTCGATTAGGTGACTGTAACATTGAGGGCATCGTGTACATTCGTATAGTTATTCACACCTTATTTGTGATCCTCGGCATCCCAGTCACAAATGAAGGGCATAACCGAGATTAACATGACATTGAAAAGTTCAATGAATCTCAAAAGATCTAGGAGTTTCAATTCATTTAAAACTTAACCTTCTTTTCGTTTTTCATGGTGGAAATTGGTAAATCGTCATTTACCTACCTTCAAATGTTCTGCGAGTTGGATTACGACATCCTTCTTCCAATTTGTAGGATATTGTGTTGGGTCCTAGCCTTAATATCTCATTTGGGTGTTTTATTAAGGACTCAATCAACTAACTTGAATTTCTCCCGTTTTATAGATGTCAAAGTCTGACAACTATGGTCTTCCTAAATCCGTTGGAAAAAGTTTTCCACGTGAAGATGATGTTCCACGATTGTATTGTGGAAATGGAAATCATTCTTCATTTCCTCCACCTCCTCCAATAATTCTCTCTGAGCCACGTGTTCGAAGACTTGAAAAGTTCAAGGTCACTCATGCCCTGTTGGCAATAAGACACAAAGATGGAAAGTCTATGTGTGCACACGTCTTAAAGATGAAGTCACACATTGACACGTTAAGGATGTTGGGTGTCGATATCTCAAGGAAGTTGGTTGTTGACTTGGTTCTTCAGTCACTTCCCGAATCATATGGTAAGTTCGTTAGAGAGTACTATATGATGGAACACGTCATGACTCTTATTGATTTGACTTATTTGCTTATTGCTTCTGAATCAGAAATGATTTGGCACACTGGTCAGCAAATTTGTCTGGTAAGTCAATATCCCAACCCTCTATGGGCAATGGTAACATTGGAAGTGCAGAAAAGTTTTCTCTACGCAAGAGAAAGGTTGAGTCTGAGATAGTCCTGTGTACCATTCCATAAGAATCCATGTGTTTCTACTGCCAAAAGAAGGGGCATTGGTTACCAAGCAGCCCTGACTACCTGAGAGATCTAAGAGATGGGAGAGTCAAGATGTATGACTCTGCTTCAGGTAAAAATCCACTATCTAACTCTATTAAGTTCCTATTTGGAGATTCTTAATACATGATGTGATAAGATTACATTTCGATGTTTTGAAGGAGCAAGCTGAGTCTGATCGCGAAGAAATGGATTTTGATCGCATGATTCAATGATCAGATTTTTAAGCTACTACTTTAGAGTTAGGATAAATTGCTAAGTAATATTTACATAGTTTTCATTTGTAATCGCATTATAAGGACAATATTTTTCTGCAATAAAATAAATTTTGATTTATCTTATTTATGTTTCCTTGTGATGGATTTTATGAAAAATTGGTGTTTGAATGGTTCTATTGTTAGCATATTGTGAATGGATTTGATTCTTAGTTATGTTATTTGTGGTAATGTCAGAAATTTACCAAATGAGGAAAGATTCTCATCACCCAAGTTTCAATTGCACAGAAACTTGGAATCATGCAACTGGTATTGTGTGACGAATGAGAACCATCGTCTTTGGAAAAAAAGAGACTAATTCCTTATTCACATAAGTATGTGAGTCAAGTGAAGGATAATGAGATCTGGTACACAATGTTGTGCACTGGTCAAGTCCACCACAAAGAACGATAAGATTATTCGTCATGATTTACTAAAAGTCTAGTAAACGTGATTATGCTTACAAGATTAAGTGTAATTCTGAATCATTGAAAGGTTTCAATGAATGGCAGAACGAATAACAAGAATAAATTAGGCAAGAAAGATAAAAGTTTCTCCAATCTAAGAAGAAGGGAGAGTACTTTTGTATCATGTTTTATGATTCTATTAAAGATTATAAGAACCATATTACAATTCATCCTCTAAAGACACGTTAGTGCACTAGTATGGCTAAGAAGAGGAGTTGAGAATTGTTGAAATGGTTAAGTCAATAAGATGAATCGTACTTCGTACCAAAATCAATTCTTAGAGTCATACTCCAAGATTGTGAATTGAGTGACATAATCTTAAGTAGGAATGTTCTTACATTTGCACATTTTGATAATTTGTGATGTCTTGGATAAGACAAAGACCAGCTAATACCAAATTGTGTGTAGATTTGTCTTGATAAAGACATACACTGACTCTTGAATATTTGTTTTGTCAAGAAATGTTTCTCGACAAAATAATCTTATATGTCAAGAGGTCAGTGGGAGTCTAAAAGATCTTGAAAAGTTTCAAGAACAAATTCAAAAGTAAACCTATTAAACATTAGCACACGAGTTGAGGATTGTAACCTATCGTGTTGACAAAATTTTATTTTTGTGCCAATCCAGTTGAGTGATTATGCATATGAGTTCTACGAGTTCTCAATTGAATGCATAAGGGCAAACACCTTGATTAATGAAAGTACATTGACTGGCATAGGTGAGCTGCTAAATAACTTGGAAGCAATGGTGGGACCCTTGATTGCAAGAAATTAAGAATGAACAAGTTCTGTCCAAAAGAGGTTGAACTTGTCACAAACATTTTCTTACGATTATGCTTATGAAAAATTTGTATGGATAGGAACACATGCACCATAAAATCTAAGTGTCATAAGGTTTCTCTCCTTCATGAAAATGATTGTGAGGAAATGCTTTCACTAAAAGAGATTTTAAGGAGATAGCAATTATGTAAATTGCATTCTCAAATTCGATTATGATTACGGCATCCCTCTTCATAGTTCGAATTGTGAGATTTGGCAATTAGTCTGAATATTTTGGGACTTAGTGATATAAGTTCTGAATTAGTTTAGACACACATGTAAGCTATCTAAGGAAGGTGTGTGAATTTGAAAAGCTTAGATAAAGGCTTATCGAATCACATCATATTGGAAATATGAACTTAAGAAATTCAATAAGCATTGTTTTCTAGAAGTTCAGTTGTTTTCTGAATACGTGTCAAAGCTAGTGGGAGCATAAATGTTACGCTGGTATGGATATAATCATCATGTTAGTGGGAGCATGATTATTATTGCAAGTTAGCAATATTAATTATAGAAAACAAAAGTTTCACTTTGCAAAGTTGCATAGGTTGAACAGTTGTTTTGCTATAATTAAGGGAGAGAATATTATACTTCGTTTATATCTAAAGATTTAGATCGATAAATTTTGATAAAATTTAGTCAAAAAGATATATGAATATTATGTTGAAAGGATTCAACGTAAGAGAATTCTATATATGGAAATAATTGTTGCGTTCTCACACTCGATTATGATTACGACATCCCTCTTCATAGTTCGAATCGTGAGAACATGGCAAATAGAAATATTATAGCAAAAGACTGGTAAAGTATCATCTCATTGTAATATTCGACTGTTCTAAAATTTTCCAAATGCCTAGGGCATTAAGAGGGAAAAAGGACTAGAATCAGATATGACTGAATTAGTTAAACAACTGTCAAGGATAATCTAAGGTTCGCCAAGGATTGGTCGCTTGTGAACAGTTGGAAGTATAGTAATGGAAGGACCATATTGACATTATTATTATTAGAAATGATAATGAGTTGTCATATGGCAAATATGGAAATGTTTCCTTATTAGGAGTTGGACGTTAAGAGTTTATGTCCAGATTTGAAAAAATTTTATGCAAGAAGGATGTTCAAAGGAATGTACTTTGAATGCGAGACTTCATGTCTATGGAATTGTCTTGTAACAATCTCAAATAGAGCTTTTTGTAATTTCATTGGCCGAGTCTTGATGACTTTTGTGTTGTGATATTACGAAAGGACCGTTGCATAAAGTGTTAGAATCTAACATATTCTATAACTGGCTAGAATTTGGTATTCTTACACTTGTGGTAAGGATTGGGAATTGTAAAATGAGTGTGATTGAAAATGTTATTCAATTATACTATTTCACAAAGTAAGGACCATAAGTAAACATAGTGTGCATGCTAAGAGCATGGGACAATTGTTGTTATAATTCAAGTAAAATGTTGATTACCCGAAACAACAAATAATGAGTAATCAATATGGTGATTAAATAAAAGTGTTTTATTTATACTCAAAAGTTTGGGGCCATATAAGATTAGTATTATTCTTGTGTTTAAATTTGCATGTTTTTACTTCTTAAATAATTGAGTTATTTGAGAATAATCGAATTATTTGAACGTTCCACAGTTGCTCCTACTTTGGGAGTAGGCATGAAAGAAGATTGTCATGAATTGGTTTGTAGATTTTCTAAAGTGTATTAGACATAGCAAAAGTTTGCTACAACGTTCATGAGTGCTTACGAATATGACTTGCGCATTGGATTAAACCCTTGCTCACTTGGATCGCTTCATTGATTTTATCACGAGTGATTTGTGAGACGATAATATCTTATATTCTTATAACCAAGATGTTTGAGTTGTATCTTGCGAGTCGGTTATACATTGATAATATGTAAACGCACCAGTAAATTGGTGTTATAAAACGTATTGTTGTGTGTGATTCAGTGAGTGAGTACAAGCGAGCGTTGAGTCGAAGTTTATCCATTCCTTTTATCCAAAGTGGGATAAAAGCGATATTTGTGGGCCCCTCGATGATTTAGTGATGACAAAGGAAAGTGCTCGGCTGGGCCAGGACTGATTTGATTTGTTCAATTAGTCAGTTGTCATAAATCGGAAATCGGGAAACGACACATAGACTGAGAGAATGATTTCAATCCATGTCTCACGTCTATACGATATCTAGAATGGAGGAATATACGATCCCTTGTCTAAAGGACGCGTTTCTGATAAAATCAGAGTTGACAGCGGCTTTTGAAAGCTACGATTGCTGATCAGGATCTGAAGTCATACGCAGAATAGTTATTAGACTTGTCCAAGTGGGAGACTGTTGGACTAGTGTCTAAGCCCATAACTATTTTGGTATGTACTTGACCCGATGGTGCATGGTCCTTTTGGGTTGCCTTCACCAAAGCAACTTGATAGGATGAATTATTGAGAGAGAGGATTAATTATGATTTATTAATATATTATGAGAATAATATATTAAAGGAGAAATCATATTGTTTAATTAATATTAGTCAATAATTAATTAAGAATTAATTTTGTGGCTAAAAGAGATTAAACTTAGAGGACTAGAACTATCAATTGTGTGATAGTTGAATATTGGGATAATGGACTTCTTATTAGAGGGGTGGACGAGTTCTATGGGGAAACCCATTAGAAATCGTCCAAGGCCTCTAAAGGAGGAGTCCATGGGTTGCTTAGGGCCTAAGCAGTCAAATTAGGGTTTCCTTGTTAGATAACCCTAATAGCCTCACTATTTAAGCACCCCTAGGGCACCAAAAACGTGGTGGAGAGTTTCCTTAGGGTTTCTACACGTTTTTGAGTGCCTCTCCTCTTCTCCTTCTTCATCCTCTTGCTCTTGGTGTTTGTGAGCCATTAGAGGAGTGACATTTGTGACTCTAAGCTTTTAGAAGCCAATTACAAGAAGGAATTGAGATTGTTATTGCTACATAACAATCAAGGTAAGATCTAAACCCTAATTCATATGTTATTTGATTATCACATGCTAGATCTAGGGTTTATGGCTTTGGATGATTATTGCATGTTTATTAGACAAACTAGATCCAAAGCTATAGGGTTTGCATGTACATCATAGGAATGTTGTAGTGCTAATAACCCATCACTTGGACCTGAAGAGAGATTATTGGTGGCCCTGTATGAAGAGGGACGTGGCTTGGGTAGTCGAGAGGTGCTTGACCTGTCGCCGGGCTAAGGCCGAGCACCAGCGTCCTCATGGCAAGTTGCAGCCAGTAGAGGTTCCCCAGTGGAAGTGGGAACAAATTTCCATGGATTTTCTCACTAAATTGACGAGGACCGCGCGAGGTGTCGAAGCGATTTGGGTGATCGTGTATCGGTTGACGAAGAGTGCTCACTTCCTTGCTATTAGTGGGAGTTCTTCTGCAGAGAGACTGGACAAGATTTATGTGAGAGAGGTGGTAGCTCGACATGGAGTGCCGACCTTGATAGTGTCAGATCGAGACGTGCGCTTTACTTCCAGGTTCTGGAAGAAATTTCATGAGGAGTTGGGTACACGGTTGCACTTCAGCACCGCATACCATCCGCAGACAGCTGGGCAGGGCAAGCGGACGATTCAGACACTTGAGGATATGCTACGAGCATGTGTGATGGACTTCGGAGGAAGTTGGGACACTTATTTGCCATTGGCTGAGTTTTCTTACAACAACAACCATCATTCCAACATCAGTATGCCCCCTTTGAGCTTCTATTTGGGAGGAGGTGTCGGACTCCCATTTGTTGGGGAGAAGTGGGGCAGAGATTGATGAGTGGCACGAAGATAGTGCTGAAGACGACTGAGCAGATTCAACAGGTCAGACAGAGGTTACTGATGGCCCAAAGTCGCCAAAAGAGTTATGCAGACAGGCGGCGATCCGAGCTTGAGTTTTAGGTTGGAGATTTTGTCCTCCTGAAGGTATCCCCTTGGAAATAGGTGGTTCGATTCAAGAAACGAGGCAAGTTGGGGCCCCGGTACATTGGTCCTTTCAAAGTGACCGCCAGAGTGGGTAAGGTAGCATACCGTTTGGAGCTACCAGCAGAGTTGAGTCAGATTCATAACACCTTCCACGTGCCCCAGTTGAGGAAGTGTGTAGCCGATGAGACGGCAGTGGTACCCCTAGATGACATTCAGGTGGATGCGAGCCTGAATTACATCGAGAGGCCGATCGCGATTTTGGATCGAAAGGTGAAGGTTCTTAGGAACAAAGAGGTGCCCCTGTTTCAAGTTCAGTGGCAACATCAGAGAGGGTCCGAGTTGACTTGGGAGCCGGAGTCTTAGATGCGGGAGCAGTATCCAGAGTTATTTGTTGAGCATGACTTCGAGGGCGAAGTCTGATTCTAGTGGGGGAGAATTGTAACATCCCGAGTTCAGGTATACCTTGTAACCCTTTGTCTTTGAGTGGTTGTCCCTTTTAGTCCCTTTATGAGATAAGGTGGTGAATGAGTACGCAGGGCGTACGTTAGTGTACGCTCAACATACTCATATGCGTGAAATTGAAGCGGAAGCCACCTAGTACGCTAGGCGTACTAGGCCCAGAGTGAAAACCCTAATTTAGGGTGAGTCCCCTATATAAAGGATATGATGGCCTCATTTCTGGCCACCATTCTCAGACAACAAACCCTTAGTGTGCCCTAAACCTCGTTTTAGAGCTTGTGAGTGCATTTGAGAGCCCGTGAGAGTTCTTGTGTGTTCTTGAAGAGAAGAGAAAGCTTTGGAGAAGAAGGAGTGGGAGTCCAGGCTCTTGGATCTGAGCATATCTGAGTTGGGAGCTTCATATAGAGGTATAAAGCTTCAAACTTTCCTACTCTGTTGTTTTGTGCATCATAATAGATTATTTTAGGGTTTTATCCCAAAAAGGTGGAGACTTTGTGAGATCTTGAACTCTAGAGACTAGGACCAACCCCCTTTGAATGTATTCGTGGTGTAATGTCATAAAAATCCAATCTTGGTCATTGGAATCAAGCCATGCATGAGTGATGAGCTTCTTGAGATAATTGAGTGAGTATTTTGTGTGTTTGTGACCATTTCAGCCATGCAAAGGCTTAAAGTCGCTGACTTTATGGGTTTAGAGCTATTAGGGAGTCCAGATCTGTAATATAAGCCAAGGTCTTAAGTGGTTAAGACCAAATGACTGAGAAGGGTGAAACTGGAGCGTACGCTGGGCATAATTCTAGTACATGCAGCGTAGGGTTCGCGCATCCTCGATGCCTGCATGGCAGCTGAGTACGCCCAACGTAGAGAGCTGGTACGCACAGCGTACTCCCTGCCGTTGACTTTTAGGGTTTGGTCAATTTGTGGGCATTCATGGCCATTGAGGGGTAAAATGGTCTTTTGCCCTTCTGTGAGTTTAGTGTAGCCTCTTGAGAGCCGTGATTAATTAGGGATAATTGTCGTGTATGTTAGGCGGAGGCTAAACCGGTGATTTGAGTTCGAGATTTGCCGATTTCTTGCAAGGTGAGTCTTCTCACTATACTTACCATGAGTGGTACCTTCGTGTGATTGAGATGATATTTGTGCTTGCCTGTGTATCTTAATATTCTGCATTATGTCTTTGTGATTTATGCTGAGTATTGTTATTATGAGCTTACTGAGTTAGGACCGGAGGTTCCCACTGAGACACATTGACCGGAGGGTCTTATTGAGTTATAGACTAGAGTGGCTAATGAGCTGTGTGTGGTATTTTGGGGAACTCACTAAGCCTCGTGCTTACCATGTTATGTGTTAAGTGTTTCAGGTTCTTCCGATGATCGCGGGAAGGCCCCGACTTGATTGTACACACACTCGCATTAGAGATATGTTTTTGGAGGATCCTGGTTTTTGTGATAAACAACTTTTGATAAACAAAATGTGTTAATGTTGATACTTGAGATTTTTGGGAAATGTGACATGTGCTTATTGTGTTTGAAAAATGAAAATTTTGGTTTGAAAATTTTCGGTGTTACAAGTTGGTATCAGAGCCTTGGTTTGAGGGATTCGGATGCACCTCCGGGTGTGTTTGGACTCAAACTGAGGATTTGAGAAAAATTTTCAAAAGAAATGATTTTTTCTAAAACGAGAAAGAGCTTTAAGAGAGAACGAGTTGGAGCGGTGTGTACAATCAGCCAGAGCCCGAACGGTGATTTTCCAAAATACCCTTACTTCTGAGGCGGCTGCTGCCGCAGCCACCGTAGTTGTCGCTACTGCTAGGCCACAGGGAGGTAACTCGTTGCTGTACCGGGAGTTCAACTACACGAAGCCACCAGATTTTGATGGGACTCAAGATCCGATTGCTGCGATGAGATGGATCTCTGATATCGAGGGATGTTTCTATACTTGCTCATGCCCAGAGCATTTGAGGGTGCAGTTCGCGCTGAACCAGCTTCGCTTGGGAGCGAAGGACTGGTGGAAGTTTGCGACAGCCAACTTTACTCCTGCAGAGCATACTGCAGGGACATGGGAGAGATTTGGTGTGATGTTTCGAGATGAGTATGTTCCCCCGGTGGAGAGGGAACGGTTGGCCCAGGAGTTTCTGTCTCTCAAGAAGAAGAAAGAGTCGGTGACTGTGATTACTCGGATGTTACACGAGAGGGCGTTGTTCTGCCCTGAGCATGTTTCGACTAAACAAGCACGCATGAGCCGCTATTTGAGCATTCTGAGGAGGGATATTAGAGAGTTCGTGGCGAACTCATCTTATTGGACATTTGGTGAGCTTCAGGAAAATGCTAGGAGGAGGGAGATCGAGTTGGAGACTCAGGCCAGGGAGGATGCGGAGTCTCAGGGGAGAAACTGGCGGCTGGTGCAGTCGCAGCCGGCAGCCAACCGGGCTAAGCCCACTGATTCGAGATCATGAGGCCAGAAGGGCCGCACTTGTGGCAAGTACGGCAAGAGTCATGAGGAATCTTGTCGGGCGGGGATTTGCTACAAATGTGGCAAGGAGGGGCATATGGCGACGGATTGCCCCAAGGGATTTGCAGTCTGTTTTCACTGCAATCAGACCGGCCATCGGAAGACCGAGTGCCCTCAGCTTGTTCCGGGATCAGCCCAGGGTTCCGCTCTTGCTGCTTTGCGTGCTGGTGATGTTCGGCCGGTGAAGGCCGAGGCTCCGAAGGCTCGTGGGAGAGATTTTCAACTGACAACGGAGGAGGTCCGCACATCACCTGATGTCGTGGCTGGTACGTATTTCTTTATTGATTATTTTGAGATTTATTGTGCTTATTTTGTGCTATATTTAGGTACATTTCTTGTGAGTTATGTACCTGATTTAGTGTTATTTGATTCAGGTGCGAGTCGATCCTTTGTGTCTTTAGCTTTTAGTCGTCACATCAGTATCCGACGTGAGGCATTGAGTCGACCTCTGAGGGTTTCTATAGTCGATGAGCATGTGGTTTTTTCTACTGATGTATTCCGAGGATGTGTGCTGGAGATTTTTGGTGTTGAGTTTCCGATTCACCTAGTACCGATCGCAGTGGGTGATGTCTGTGTCATTGTAGGCATTGATTGGTTGAGCTGTTTTGGAGCAGTGATCGATAGCGAGCGACAGTTGGTGACTATACGAGACCCTGGTGGGGGAGTGCTTACGGTGTATGGCGAGGGTACCAGATGTGGGTCAGCTTTCTGCTCTGCTACCAGGGCGAGGCAGAGTTTGCAGCAGGGTTGTATGGGTTTCTTGGCGTACGTGATGGATACACGAATTGTTTTAGAGAGGTCGAGTTCTATCTCCGAGGTTCCGATAGTGTGCAAGTTTCCTGATGTTTTTCCCGAGGAGTTGTCGGGTGTGCCTCCCGAGAGGCAAGTGGAGTTTCGGATTGATTTGGTTCCGGGAGCGGCGCCTATCGCCAAGGCACCTTATCGCCTTGCACCACCAGAGATGCATGAGTTATCCTCACAGCTTCAGGAGCTACTGGGGAAGGGATTTATTCGACCGAGTAGCTCGTCGTGGGGAGCACCGATCCTTTTTTTCAAGAAAAAGGATGGTTCACACCGGATGTGCATTGATTACCGGGAGTTGAACAAGCTAACGGTCAAGAAACGTTATCCACTTCTGAGGATCGAAGATTTGTTCGATCAGTTGCAGGGGGCATCTTGGTTTTCCAATATTGATTTGAGATCTGGGTATCACCAGATGAGAGTACGCGAGGAGGATATTCAGAAGACGGCCTTTAGGACTCGTTATGGGCATTAAGAGTTTGTGATGATGCCTTTCGGGCTAACCAACGCACCGACGGCGTTCATGGATCTCATGAACCGGGTGTGCAGGCTTATGTTGGACCGGTCGGTGATCGTGTTCATCGATGATATCTTGGTGTATTCGAGGTCCAGAGAGCAGCATGAGGAGCATCTACGTGAGGTTCTTGGGGCATTGAGGTCGGAGAAGCTGTATGCCAAATTCTCCAAGTGTGATTTCTGGTTACGAGAGGTCCAGTTCCTGGGACACCTCGTTAATCAGAAAGGGATTTTGGTCGATCCGGCCAAGATTGAGGTAGTTATGCAATGGGAGGTGCCGAGATCCCCATCTGAGATAAGGAGTTTTCTGGGATTGGCCGGCTACTATCAGATATTTATTAGGGATTTCTCCAAGATTGCGGTTCCTCTCACCAGATTGACCCGGAAGGGCGTTACATTTGTTTGGGGGCCTGAGCAGCAGGCATCATTCGAGACTCTTCGCCAGAGATTGTGCGAAGCTCCAGTGTTAGCCATTTCGGAGGGAGTGGAGGACTTCGTAGTCTATTGTGATGCGTTCATTTCAAGGATGGGTGCAATGTTGATGCAAAGGGGTCATGTGATAGCATATGCATCGAGGCAGCTGAAGCCACATGAGACGAGGTATCCCACCCATGATTTGGAGTTAGGGGCAGTGGTGTTCGCCCTCAAGATTTGGCGCCACTATCTTTATGGTGTCCGGTCTACCATATACACGGACCATAAGAGCCTGAAGTATTTGATGGATCGGCCCAATCTAAATATGAGACAAAGGAGATGGTTGGATGTAGTGAAAGACTACGACTATGAGATCTTATATCACCCAGGCAAGGCTAATGTTGTAGCTGATGCCTTGAGTCGTAGAGCAGAGAGCGCTCCGATCCGAGATGTGTGTATGAGGATGATAGTGATGACTCCAGTCTTAGATACCATCCGAGAGGTTCAGTGAAGGCTATGAGGTCGGAAAACCGCAAGAGAGAGCATGTGATTGGGCAGGTGTCCGAGTTTGTGACGGACAGTCGTGGGCTTATGAACTTCCATGGGCGGATTTGGTTACCCTATACAGGTGGAGCTCGCCTTATTCTAATGGAGGATGCGCATAGATCGAGATTCTCGATCCATCCAGGAGCCACTAAGATGTACTTGGACCTTAAGAGAGATTATTGGTGGCCATGTATGAAGAGGGACGTGGCTTGGGTAGTCAAGAGGTGCTTGACCTGTCGTCGGGTTAAGGCCGAGCACCAGCGTCCTCATGGTAAGTTGCAGCCACTAGAGGTTCCCCAGTGGAAGTGGGAACAAATTTCCATGGATTTTATCACTAAATTGCCGAGGACCGCGCGAGGTGTTAACGCGATTTGGGTGATTATGGACCGGTTGACGAAGAGTGCTCACTTCCTTGCTATTAGTGAGAGTTCTTCTGCAGAGAGACTAGACAAGATTTATGTGAGAGAGGTGGTAGCTCGACATGGAGTGCCGACCTCGATAGTGTCAGATCGAGACGTGCGCTTTACTTCCAGGTTCTGGAAGAAATTTCATGAGGAGTTGGCTACACGGTTGCACTTCAGCACCGCATACCATCCGCAGACAGATGGGCAGGGCAAGCGGACGATTCAGACACTTGAGGATATGCTACGAGCATGTGTGATGGACTTCGGAGGAAGTTGGGACACTTATTTGCCATTGGCTGAGTTTTCTTACAACAACAACCATCATTCCAACATCGGTATATCCCCCTTTGAGCTTCTATTTGGAAGGAGGTGTCGGACTCCCATTTGTTGGGGAGAAGTGGGGCAGAGATTGATGAGTGGCACGAAGATAGTGCTGAAGACGACTGAGCAGATTCAACAGGTCAGACAGAGGTTACTGATGGTCCAAAGTCGCCAAAAGAGTTATGCAGACAGGCGACGATCCGAGCTTGAGTTTTAGGTTGGAGATTTTGTCCTCCTGAAGGTATCCTCTTGGAAATAGGTCATTCGATTCAAGAAACGGGGCAAGTTGGGGCCCCGGTACATTGGTCCTTTCAAAGTGACCGCCAGAGTGGGTAAGGTAGCATACCATTTGGAGCTACCTGCAGAGTTGAGTCAGATTCATAACACCTTCCATGTGCCCCAGTTGAGGAAGTGTGTAGCCGATGAGACGGCAGTGGTACCCCTAGAGGACATTCAGGTGGATGCGAGCCTGAATTACATCGAGAGGCCGATCGCGATTTTGGATCGAAAGGTGAAGGTTCTCAGGAACAAAGAGGTGCCCCTGGTTCAAGTTCAGTGGCAACATTAGAGAGGGTCCGAGTTGACTTGGGAGCCGGAGTCTTAGATGCGGGAGCAGTATCCAGAGTTATTTGTTGAGCATGACTTCGAGGGCGAAGTCTGATTCTAGTGGGGGAGAATTGTAACATCCCGAGTTCAGGTATACCTTGTAACCCTTGGTCTTTGAGTGGTTGTCCCTTTTAGTCCCTTTATGAGATAAGGTGGTGAATGAGTATGCAGGGCGTACGTTAGTGTACGCTCAGCATACTCATATGCGTGAAATTGAAGCGGAAGCCACCTAGTACGCTGGGCGTACTAGGCCCAGAGTGAAAACCCTAATTTAGGGTGAGTCCCCTATATAAAGGATATGATGGCCTCATTTCTGGCCACCATTCTCAGACAACAAACCCTTAGTGTGCCCTAAACCTCGTTTTAGAGCTTGTAAGTGCATTTGAGAGCCCTTGAGAGTTCTTGTGTGTTCTTGAAGAGAAGAGAAAGCTTTGGAGAAGAAGGAGTGGGAGTCCAGGCTCTTGGATCTGAGCATATCTGAGTTGGGAGCTTCATATAGAGGTATAAAGCTTCAAACTTTCCCACTCTGTTGTTTTGTGCATCATAATAGATTATTTTAGGGTTTTATCCCAAAAAGGTGGAGACTTTATGAGATCTTGAACTCCAGAGACTAGGACCAACCCCCTTTGAATGTATTCGTGGTGTAATGTCATAAAAATCCAATCTTGGTCATTGGAATCAAGCCATGCATGAGTTATGAGCTTCTTGAGATAATAGAGTGAGTATTTTGTGTGTTTGTGACCATTTTAGCCATGCAAAGGCTTAAAGTCACTGACTTTATGGGTTTAGAGCTATTAGGGAGTCCAGATCCGTAATATAAGCCAAGGTCTTAAGTGGTTAAGGCCAAATGACTGAGAAGGGTGAAACTGGAGTGTACGCTGGGCGTAATTCCAGTACATGCAGCGTAGGGTTCGCGCATCCTCGATGCCTGCATGGCAGCTGAGTACGCCCAACGTAGAGAGGTGGTACGCACAGCGTACTCCCAGCCGTTGACTTTTGGTTGACTTTTAGGGTTTGGTCAATTTGTGGACATTTATAGCCATTGAGGGGTAAAATGATCTTTTGCCCTTCTGTGAGTTTAGTGTAGCCTCTTGAGAGCCGTGATTAATTAGGGATAATTGTCGTGTATGTTAGGCGGAGGCTAAACCGGTGATTTGAGTTCGAGATTTGCCGATTTCTTGCAAGGTGAGTTTTCTCACTATACTTACCATGAGTGGTACCTTCGTGTGATTGAGATGATATTTGTGCTTGCCTGTGTATCTTAATATTCTGCATTATGTCTTTGTGATTTATGCTGAGTATTGTTATTATGAGCTTACTGAGTTGGGACCGAAGGCTCCCACTGAGACACATTAACCGGAGGGTCTTATTGAGTTATAGACTAGAGTGGCTAATGAGTTGTGTGTGGTATTTTGGGTTAATTGTTAACCGGTTCGGGTTATTTGGTTTTCAGGTGTCTTATTCGGTTAACCTAAAACCGTATAAACTTAACCGGTTCGTTCAATTTTTTTCGGTAAAACCGATTAACACCAATAAGATTTTTCTAAATTACAACACTTGAATCATCATGTATTTATGCAATGAGTTTTTTTAGTTAATACGTTTTCTAGACAAGAATATTGTTCTTATCTTTACATCAAAATTTTGACATATATAATAAAAAAGAAATTATAAAACACATGCATGACATATATAATAAAAAACAAATTATGAAACACATGCATGTTACAAGACGAAATAGTCAACACACCTATTCCTAAAAGCTTTATGTAACTTAACAATTATTTTATCATCATCTAGTTTCACATTACCTCTTTGAAGTATCCTCTCAAGTAATTTATCCATATCAGCCAACAATTTTTTTCGCACCTCAACAACCTTCTGGTAAATCAATAAGCCAACAATATTAGTCGTCTAAATTCAAAATATTTATGAAATACAATTTAGACAATTAGTTATTGGACCCTTAATTATTCGATGACTTTGTCATGTAAATATATAGATTGTACCTGTATTTTTTGGTAAAGATTGCAGTTACCTTATCTATTAGCTTGAACCTATTTATTTAATGTGTCAAATTTGGAGGTTTGTTTATGTTTGCATGCCGTGGAAAAATATGTTTAAACATTTGTTCTCATTACACTTCGTGAACCAGTCTCAACCTTATGGGAATTGCAAAAAGCTAGAGCTACTGATTTTGAGTAACTGTTAATGACAAATAAGCTACAGAGACACTAAAAAAAGGCCAACTTAATGAAAAAGAAGTGTTGTTTGTTTCATGAATTTCGTTGAGCACTTGATGTGCGTCTCTAAACATGAAAGGTGTTCCATTAATATTGAAAAAGAAATGCCAAAAACTTAACAACAACAAATTACAACAGTTTATCAACAAATTACCAAATTTTCACATTTAAAATATGTAAATCAGATACAAAAGTTAATAACTAGGAAGCATACATTTTGAAACAATGAATCCACCTATTGAGATATAGTTAAATTTGGGGCAGAAAAGTAGAAGACGCCAGAACCTCAAAAAGAAGAATCAAAATATGTTAGTCAATTGCTTATAATTATGGGGATACAATAGGATCGGGAACAACAAAAACAAGAAGCAACAAACAAAGAAACCAAGTAGTCAAATTAGATTCGATAATCATACTTTTCGGGGGTCAGAGAACAAGATGAAATAGATGATGAGATATAGAGAGCTTCAATCGGCAGAGAGATACCGAGATGGATTAAATCTGCAATGAGCTTCAACTAGGGAGATGCTGAGATGGATTAAATCTGCAATGAGCTTCAACTAGGGAGATGCTGAAATTTAACCTGCAACGAGCAACAGAATGAGGCATTGGAGCGACAAGGGTTTGCAAATTGGAAGGGATTTTGATTTAGGAAATCCAATATTTCAAATATGATTTGAGTTTTGACCTAGAAGAACAGACGGTCGGTGCAAAGCTTTTAATGTTGGAGGGAATAAGGAGTGGGTAATGAAAATTAGAAGGAAATAAGCAGCGCGCAAAGTAAATTAGAATTTTCAATATTGAAGAGTGACCTATAAAGAAATGTGCCACTAAACCTAATATAGTGGCATAAAACTAAATATGCCACTAAAAGATTTTGTGCCACTAAATGTAATTTTATTTGTAGTGAAGGATCGTCTAACTGGACAGAGTTTTATGGCAATTTAGAGAAAAGATCGAGGCGTACAGATCTAAGACCTGACGAGGACGTCAAGGATTTAAGTGGCGGTGGACATCACGTTCAGGATTCTAGAATTCTTTGAAGTACTTGAGAAGACGGTAGATCATATTATAGTGATGCGGAATACCCTGGAGCGTCCTAGAGTTCTCTAGGACATCATGGCATGGTTTGGAATATTTTAGAACCTTCTAAATATTAAGATCATACGGGAACGATCTAGAATAATTAAGAAATATAGGGATCTAGACGCTTCGATTTGAGGAGGTGTAAGAACCCTACAAATAGGGGTAAAGTCATTTGTAGCAAACCACCGGAAGTTGCCTTCTACTATTATAATCTATTTTTAATGGTACTTTTGTTTATGGTGCTATGAGTAATGGATATAATGGTATTTTATATCTTATGACACTAATTGTTATATCTATTAAAATGCAACTAAAATTTTATATTTTATAATGTAGAACAGTTCTTCAAATAATTGGAAAACCCAAAATGTAAAACTTAGAAAAAAATTTCATTAGCTCCTCTTCATTCCTACTGTGCCAGAAACGAAAACTTAGGTGTTGTTTGTTTTTTTTTTTTGGTCTGCAGATATTCTTGACATTTTCTGGTTGGGCCGCGTAGACACGCATAAACATTAACCTTCGCAGACTGTTTGTTTTTTTTAAAGACTGCAGACCTAAAAATGTATGTGGATCCTATTCTTGGCGCAGACGTGGACCATAGTCTTCTAACCTCTTCATGCATCTTCTAGACTTAAAAAAACACATATACCTTTGATTTTTTTTTCTAAAAAATAATTTAAAATTTATATTTATTATAATGTAAACTAATTTGAAAAAAAATTGCAATACTTTAAGAAAAAAGGTTCGAAGACACAAATGTGACTTTTGTGACAAATTTATAAATAAAAATTTTATTACAATAATGGTCGTTAGAGCTTTTTATATAGATATGAAAAATAAATCTTAATACTGTCTTATATTTTTTGTGTCATGTATTATAAAACTTTATTTAATACAATATCATCCATTTCTTGGAAAAAGTATTTATGATAAGTTTTTAATTGATTTAGTTATATGCGTAAAATAAAATTTTGAAAATTTTCATTTTAAAATCAAAATTCATTTACATCCATTTTATGTGTCAAATTCTTTGATCTCTAATTACAATGTTTGGATACAACTTTAAAAACCAGAACTTGTTTTTTTTTTCATATATATATACGTTATTTCATACCATTTTATTTTCAATTTTTATACAATAATACGTAAAAGTTGATATAGATTTGTTGATTATCTATAATAAAATCATAAAAGCATTGAAAAATCTTTTAAGTTTTAAAAAAATCGGTTTATTTAGATTTTTGTTTATTTTAGCAGCCTGCAGATGTTAAAAAACAAACAATCTTCTTCTTTCAGACTGCAGACGTTTGGTCTACATCTTCTACTGTAGAGGTCTACATATATGGTGTGCAGATTGCAAACATTTTGTTTAAAACAAAAACAAACAACACCTTAGAAAACATTTTTCACGAAATCCCGCTTTAGGAGTTCGTCGATTCAGAAGTGGTAACGAGTCTTCATCGTGGTTCCTTCCACTATATTATGTTGTTATAACGTTTATACCTAGATCGTCCTCCCAGCTCCTTTGCTCTATCATCTTACCATTCTGCCCTAGTGCCCCCACCCCTCCCTTCAGCACTCTTCCACATTGCTCAGCCCTTGATCATGTACTCCTCTGTGTTAATATAAGTTTCTTTGCATTTTCCATCGAGGTGTAACTTTTCTACCGTCGAGTAGATATGTTCTCTAGTATTCTTATTTATGTAATCTTTTAGGGTTTCTGATTGGGATGTAAATGATTTATCTTATTAAATAATTAGGTCGGTTTTCCATTGCTACATTTTGTTTCTTCTTTTTTTTATACTTATCAGTACTTAATGTAGATACCTGTATTTTATGGTTGTCATGTACCTTATTTTGGTCGTTAGATGATATGTGATACAAGTGTGGTTTGAATCATGAAGATTTGTATATATGATATTAATATATCTACTTATCTAGTTTACTTGTAGTTGGTTCTTGTAAGTTATTTAATGCATCTCATTCCTGTCTAGAGTGTACATACATTGGTTATGTATGTAGACAATTTCCTTTAATGGTTAAAGTTGTGATTTTTTGGTCCTACTGAGTACTTTACGCTGAAAAGGATTATGATTTGAGAGAAAATGTTTTCTTCTGTGGGGTCTGATAAAGACTGATAATTATTGGAGAAAGGCAATGAAGAAAAGATCATCATATGAGGAATTCAATTTGCAGGAAAATAAAGACTTTTTTTTTATTATATAATATCAACAACAGACAACATATTACATACACATGTATATATAGTGTAGATAACAACTTTGGAACCAACAGAATGGTTGGTGTAACGCCTTGTTCCGAATCGATTCCTAATTCAAGGCTGTGGCCCGAAGATCGGTTATCATAAGGCGTAGGGCCTTTGGAAAGGTGAGATCTAGACCCATTTAGGTGCGAGTAATGTAATTGAGGTGATCTGGGTGTTCGGTTTGTGTTCTGGAGCCTAAGGGTATTTCAGTAAAGTATCAGTTCGAGCTTCATGGAAATTGATTTTTTGTTCGAAAGGTCTTAACGCCGGTATGAGCTGATAGAAGTGTATGACTTCTTGTCACCATTCCGTGGATATAAAGTTTGGTGGAAACGGAATTGAGATGAAGGTGTTATGGCCAATTGAAGTTCATTTGATTTGGAGCTTGGTCGAGTACGCGGGGCGTACTCACCAAGTATGTTGGGCGTAATGGGTTAATGCATCGTGGGTGATTCTTGAGTATGCTGGGCGTACAAAGGGGTACGTGGGGCGTACTCCCTTCAGCTAGAAACCCTTATTTTTAGGGTTTTACCCCTATTTAAGCATCTTTTCTTCTTGAGCCTTGACCCTTATCAGCCTCCACGCCTCCTAAACCCTAATATTCGACCCTTAGCCACCATCTTGGAGTTCTTAAGCCTTTGTGAGGAATCTTGGAGTGTTTTTCTGCATCTTGAAGAGATTTGAGCTTGTTGAAGAATCATCCTTTGGAGTGGGGCTTGTAGATTCAAAAGTTTCTCATCATTTGCAACCTATTGAAGGTAAAACGCTATTATCTTGTCATCTCTTTGGTTAGATCTTCTTTTGGGATTGTTTGTGGTCATTTTAGCCTCTTTTGGTTGGTCCTTGTGAGCTAAGGTTGTTTAGAGGCTTTAATCATGTAGATCTGGACGTTTTAGGTGTCCTAAAGGCATAAAAATGTGATCTTTATGGTTTATTTGGACTCATGAATGTGTTAAGACCCCTCATTAAGCCTTTTTGAGCTCTAGAGCCTCATTAAGCCATGCATGCAAGTAAAGTTGCCAACTTTACGTGATGAGTCATCCATACGAATCATATATGAGAGTTTAGAGCAAAGACTTAAGTGGTTAAGTTCTTAATGGATAAGAATGGGGTTCAGGGGACTACGTTGGGTGTACCCATCTGGTACGTTGCATGTACTGGCCCCAAAGGGTATACGCTAGGCGTACCAACTGAGTACGCGGGGTGTACTCGGCCTGTTTGACTTTGCATTTTTTGTTGACTTGTTGTCCATGAATCGTTGACCAAAAGTTTGAGCAGGGTTGACCAATGGTTATTTTGAGCCTTTTAGGATATTGGGCCTTCTCGGGTTAGGACCATGATGGGTTTGGGCCCAATTTGGATAGTTGGGGCTTATTGGGTCTTATGGTGTCATTTCGGGTTTGGGCCATCTTTTGGGCTTGGTTGCTTGGGGCATTGTTGGACCAACTGAGAACAAGTGTTTTGGTGTAGGAAGGGTTGCTGGGCTTTAGGGTAAGACCCATGTAAGGGTTTGGGCCCAATTTGGAAAATTGGGCCATAAGTGGGCTTTAGATGATTATATGGTTTGTGGGCCTTTTGATTAGGAGTTTGGGCCTTAGTCTTGCACCAAACAAGGTGAGGGGTAAAATGGTCTTTTTACCTCCTGTATGGATTATTGGATTTGAATTGGAACCCAAATGATAATTGAATGTTATTCATGTATGTTAGCACGGGTTCTAGCAGATCTGCAGTCAGAGATGTATTGGTTGGTTCAGCTGTCGAGGTGAGTTTTCCTCACTGTAGTTACGGGTCGAAGGCACCAAAGCCGGACCTTTAGATTTGATATCCTGTTATGAATGCTATTTTACTGTAGTGATCTGTTAGATCGATATCTTAATATATAGGATGATGCTATGGTTAGCGATCTGTTGATCTGCTTGATTGTCTGTTGACTGGTTATATGTTGATTGATGGTTGAGGTTTTACTGCTATGTACGTGTGCCAACACAGCGGGGGCATTCCAATGTGATGGTTGATGAGGCCTATGGGTATCCCATCCCGAGGATGATAGGACCCATTGTATATTGGCATTCCAACCTGATGGTTGATTGAGCCTGGGGTATTCCAACCCGATGGTTGATTGGACCCGATGTGATTATATGATATATGGTGAGACTGGACTGCTTTGTGCATCAGTCAATAGGCCTAGGGTATTCCAACCTGATGGTTGATTCGGCCCGACATGTTTGGTATTCCAACCCGATGGTTGATTAGACCAAACCGCTTATGATATGAGGGTATTCTATCTCGGGGATGACTGGTCCCATCGTAGACATGCTTGGTATTCCAGCCCGATGCTAATTGGGCTAGACATGAGTATTTGAGCATGCTTGTTGTATATGTTATCTGTTTGTGTGGTATTATTTTGGGGGAACTCACTAAGCGTTGTGCTTACAGTTTCAGTTTACGATTTCAGGTATCTTAGAGGACTGTGGCAAGGCGATTGTGTGACCGTACACATCCTTGGTTTTACAACTGACTGGATCTTAGGAGACTCTGATTTTACATAATGTTTTGGAAATACTAATTTTGTAAACACTTTTATTAGTAAAAGGGTAGTTTTGAAAAGTTCAAATTTATTGAAAATTTTAGGATGTTACATGTTGGTATCAGAGCCTTGGTTTGAGTGAATTAGAGGCACACTCGTGTGAATCCAGTCTCAAACCAAGGAAAAATATTTAAAAAATGATTTTCAAATTGTTTTCAAAATAATCAAGGAGGATGTGATATGTACGATCAGCCGGAGCTAATAAGTATACCCCAAATTACCACACTATTATTTGATCTTGTGATATGTTAGATCGACATGCTAGTGATAGGCTAGGGATCTTTAGGAATTGCATGATTGAATTGCCTGATTATATGATGCCTGATAGCATAGGATCTTCCTTATATGAAATTGGCATCATTACTGTATTTGCTTAGTGTGTGCATCATAGTTGTACATAACTAAGATTCTATAGTGCGAGAATGTTTAGTTTAGCCTTATTTCCTGTTCTTGTATGATGAAGGGCTTAGGGTAGGATCAGGTATTCGACTATCTATAGGATCCAGTGTTATGTATGACTAGCATACATGAGTGTTGCAGAGTTGGTCGAAGTTTCATGAGTGGGTGCAACGCATAGAGGGTCAGTGTGAGGAATGAGTAGCCACTCTTGAGAGAGTGAGGGAGGATTGAAGGTGTATCCGAGATGCTGGGAGATGAAGATCGAGAATTTTCGTGTGGGGATCTGTCTGATTTTATTGTGTTTTAGTGCTAGTCGGCTCCTCTACTCGAATGCTACTTGCTTTGTGCTTTGTGGGACCCATGTCGATGAGAGTTAAACATCAAATGAATACATTAAATTACATACTATGAAGGTTAAATAATCTTAGAATGAAGGACTTAGACCTATTGTGAAGCTCTTGTCTGAGTCCAACCGTTGTAGGGTTGAGTCCTTTAGTCGAAGGATTATTTAAGCTTTGTTGCATGTAATTGTATTCATGGAGTGGTTAACTGACATTCGTAGGGGTTCTTCAACAGCTGATAGCACAGGAGGTGTGGGTGGAATCCTAGGAGAGCCTAGGAAGTATTTTAGTGCGGGTTTTTTGCTATAAGGAAGGTGTTGGGAGTAATTTATGGACAAGTCTTAGAGGACCCGAGATGATCCTTGAGGAAAAGTATGGATATGTGTGGAAGGTAGTATTGGGACCGTACTACTAGAAGCACTGGATCCATATTCGAATCAAGGAGAGTCTCGGGGATTCTAAGGGTTGGTCGCAGTGATAACATGTTTTGATACCATGATTTGTGGCAGTGGTTACGTACGTGTTGATCTTTTGGTTATGCTTGCCTAAGCATGAGGATGGGTCTAGTAATTGTTTTGGGGCCCAGTGGCGATATCGGTTTGGGTTGAATGGTTCAAACCTAGATGAGTATGTTGGTTTGGAGGTCTCGATGGTTTTGCTCGAGGTCGTGCTTTGAGTCACATGATTCAAGAAGGAAGTGGTGGTTATGATCGGCTTGGGGATTTCAGCTGGGAGTTGAATGTTTGATTGATGGATTGGATTGTCGCTATATGTGGAAAGGATCATTCCCTTTTTAGTTTTCCGGTGTTCGGAGATGGAATGAGCAGAATAGTTATTTTCATAAATTAGATGTAAACCCAGCATAGGATCTGTTGGTTGCGGAGTTTGGCGACAGTTTGTTAGCGCAGGAGTGCGCTGGTGCATTGATGTGTTATGCATGCTTTGTGATGTGTTCAAGGGTCCGTATTCTCGGCTTATAGTGGGGCAGGTATATGATTGTCGGTTGGGATTTCAGGCATGGAGGGTACGTTTTGGATCGTAAGTCGGTAGTTGCTTACGCTTTTGTGTGAAACCCTTAATGTCAAGTGGTTATAATTGGTGATTTCAGATGTCTTTAGCTGAAATTCAGGATTCTTTTGGGAATCATTTGATCCGTATCTCGAGGATCATTCTGCGTGTATTATTCATTATGGGGTCAGGTATGGTTGTACCTGGTTGAGCCGGTTGAGTTATGATTTGGTTTCAACACTAGTGGGTGGTGGCTCAAGGTCTAAGTGGGGGAGAACTGGGATTCTCAAGTTGAGTATCAGTCATTGAGGGATTTGTCAGTTCGCTGTTTGGATTGCTGTTTTCAGAGTAGTTTGGGCAGATGTTGGTCGATGAATCATTTCCAGAGACGGGTATGTTCAGTTTCGGGTGGGTTTTTGGTTCTTTGGACTAAGTGTCAATGTTTCCTAGACCATTGGTCGTTGAGTTCATCATTCAGCGGGGGTTCTCTGAAAGATTCAAGTGGTGACAACTAAAGTTCAAGGAATATGTCAACCTATCATCAAGTTCAGTATGTTTTATGTTCCTTTGGCCTCAAGGTATGTTTACCCTCTTTGGGGGTGTGTAATTTTGGTTTATAGCAGGCTCAGGTATTTGTTAGAATTCAGGAAAGCCTTCGTGAGCTATGTGCGTATTGATGGAATCTGTTCAGTCTCAATCAAGGTTTGGGGTTTGTTCCAATCATTCATGCGAATGTCTTTTGTTAATATTTGAGGTTTGTCGCTCAATAGAGCTCTGGTGTTTCTTCCCTTTTTGGGACGAGGTTATGGGTTCCCTACGGATGTGCATAGTGATAATTCAGTATGGGTATTGCTGAGAGGGGTGTAATGTGTTTTGTTTAAAGGGAATAGTTAAGGGTTGTTAGGAGTATCAGTCAGGTATCAGAAAGTATCTGTGGAATGTATGCATTATTTATTTGTTTGTTCTCAACCTGTTGTTAGGGGTTTGATTATCAATTTGGTATACGGTTTTGAAGCCGCGAGTCATAATGTTCCTCATGATTGTCTTGTGTGGTTTTTCAGGTGGGGTACACTTGAGCTGATAGGGGTTGGATGCAATGTGAAAATTCTTGGATTGATCGTCTTTACTAGTTGGAACAGTGGTTGGTAATGGCATGGAAGAGAGTCAACAGTTATTTAAGGTTTTGGTACATCATATGGATTTGGATTGGGATGGGTTCGCGATCGATATGTTTTGAGGATCTTTTCTGCATGTTTTTGGTGGTGTCTCCGGTCAGGGACTGGGGGTAGATTCATGGATGGATACTCATCATCCTTAGAGAAGAATTTATGAGAATTTTTATGAGTGGCCATTTTCAAGTTGGCTTCTGTATGCCCAGGGCATCATCTGGAGGGTTCAAGGTAAAAAGGGATGCGTTCAGTGTGGATGGCATAAAAGACTTATGTGGTTGTGCTTTGGAATGGTTCTACCTGTGTGAAGGTCGGGAAAGTTATGGGGCGTCAGAATTATAGCAGCAGCGTATCGGTCCGGCAGTTAAAGAAATCAATATCTTGTAACTCATTGTGTTCATGGAATTGTTATCATCAGGAGTTAAGTAGATACTTTGATGGATAAGTGACATGGATTTAGCATTGGTTCTGTACGGACGTTCTTTCAGGGAGTCAGACCAATTCAAGACTTTAGATTTTAGGTTGAATAAGATGTGGCTATCCTACATGAGATTATCTTAGGTTGGGAAAAGATTCGGTCATTTGCAGGTTTGAAGAGCCCTGCTAAGGCTGGGCTCGGTCGCCCTGGGAAGAGGATGTTGGGTGCTCAGGATTGTGGTTGTGTCGCTCAAGTCGCCTGGCGCCTGGGATTGGAAAGGAATGATTTCGAGGACGAAATCTAATTTAAGTGGGTGAGAGCTGTAACGCCCTGTCCTGAATCGATTCCTAATTTGTGGCTGGGACCAGAAGATCGTTCATCATAACGCGTAAGGACTTTGGAAAGGTGAGATCTAGACCCATTTGGGTAGGAGTATTTTAATTGAGGTGATCCGGGTGTCCACTTTGTGTTATGGAGCCTAGGGGTATTTCGGTAAAGTGTTAGTTCGGGCTTTATGGAAATTGAATTTTTGTTCAGAAGGTCTTAAGGTCGGTATGAGTTGAAAGAAGTGTAGGGCTTATTGTCACCTTTCCGTGGATATAAAGTTCGTTGGAAACAGAATTAAGACGAAGGTGTTATGGCCAATTGAAGTTCATGTGATTTGGAGCTTGGTCGAGTACACGGGGCGTACTCACCAAGTATGCTGGGCGTAATGGGTTAATGCATCGCATGTGGTTCATGAGTACGTCGGGCGTACTAAGGGGTACACGGGGCGTACTCTCTTCAACTAGAAACCCTCATTTTTAGGGTTTTAGCCCTATTTAAGCATCTTTTCTTCTTGAGCCTTGACCCTTATCAGCCTCCAATCCTCCTAAACCTTAATATTCGACCCTTAGCCACCATCTTGGAGTTCTTAAGCCTTTCTAAGGAATCTTGGAGTGTTTTTATGCATCTTGAAGAGATTGGATCTTTTTGAAGAATCATCCTTTGGAGTGGGGCTTGTAGATCCAAAAGTTTCTCATCATTTGCAACCTATTGAAGGTAAAAAGCTATTATCTTGTCATCTCTAAGCCCACAACTATAACCTGTATGTACTTGACCCGATAGTAGCATGGTCCTTTTGGGTTGCCTTCACCATTACAATTTGATAGGATGGTTTTATGAGAATAAGGTTATTTACGATTTATTAATATATTATAAGTATAATATATTAATATGGTTATTTAATTAATATTTTCCAAGAATTAATTTGGAATTGATTTTGTGGTCAAAAGAGACTAACTAAATATGGAGGGATTGATTATGTAAATCAATGATACTTATAGTATGGGCTAAGTGATCCATGATTATGTAAGTGGGCTAAACCAATAATATAACCCATGGATAGTCCATGGAGGTTAAACCCATGGATTATAGGAATGTGGAAAGTCATGGATCATTAGGGTTTACGAAGTGTAACCCTAGCACTTGCCACAACTATAAATAGCCCCCTCCATGCTTCAAAATCGGTTGCACCTTAAAACGAGACAAGTAACTTATTCTCGTAGAACCTCCTTTGCATATTAGTGTTTGTGAACCATTAGAGGCATCACACTTGAGGTGCTCAAGCTTTCAAAGGTCAAGAACTCTACCCTACTCAAGAGGTATGTATCCCAACTATGTTTTAATTATATATAGCTTCAATTGTATGCTAGCTAGGGTGAATGCTTTGGAAAAATAAAATGCATGTATAATTATAGAAAACATAGATCCAAAGCATTTAAGGTTGCATGTGCACTTAGGAAGTGTTATAGTGCTCAAAACCCAACAGTGGTATCAGAGCCTAGGATTGTTTTCTATTATATTTGATGCATGCTTGTTTTCAAAGTTGAAAATCAAATTTTCTACATTCTGAGTGATGAACTCGCCGAGTCCACTGGGGAACTCGACGAGTCCATGCAGAAATGAAGCTACTCGACGAGTCCAGTTCATGGACTCGTCGAGATGGTTGTTCAGAGTGCAGAAATTCATGTTTTTGGCCAATATTGGATATGATCATTACCCCAAACTGTTTTGAATCATAAAAATATGTTTTTTAAGATATGGTAATGATCATGCTCATCCAATTGAAAGATAATTATCAAAGTTTTAAAATAGTTGTTATTTTATATGATAAACAAATTGTTTTTAAAATTGTTGATATAGAATTGTCTAGTATATGAGTTTAGTTTGATCAAGAATTATATGATAATTTAGTTGTTAGAAATATGATCTAATTGATGTTTAATGACCTCCATAACTTGTCATCAAGTTATGGAAAATGAAAGGTCTCGTCATTAAAATCAAATTAAACTCATAGGTTATGAATGTGAAGTGTTTTGACAAGTTTCAAAACTTGTCCTAAAGTTTTGGAATTTGCAAAGTCTCATTAAATGAAACTTTAATTCCAAACCCTAGAGTTTTAAAAGTTAAAATTCAACCCTTATACTTTATAATATTACAAGTTTAATAATATATATATATATATATATATATATATATATATATATATATATATATATAAAAGACAAGTTGCTCTTACCGTTAGTATGCCTCATTCACGAAGTCGGTCTATAAGGGGGTATAAGGTTACTGCCTATAAAATGGTGGTTTAATGGGTGTCCACTCTCACCCACCGCTTCCTTGACTGGTGGAGGGTCGTTAGCCAAATGGGTAGGATAGGACACTAATTCTCCCTCATTAAAAGTATAATGATAAATATAAAGTAACTAAATTTTTATATAATTCCCAATCTTAGTTACTTTAGGAAAAATGTGAAAATGGTGCTAATCCAAGAAATTACACTTTGCACCTTGTTAAGTCGTTAGTGGAGCGTGTGTGGTTAACCGGCACACTAATCTGGGACTAACAATTTGTGGCAAAGGGTAGCTTGATGTTAATCATAGATCAATGGAGCGCGTGTGGTTAACCGACACATTGATTACGTGATTTGTAACATTGGGTGTACCATGTTAATTTGCACGGTTATTCACACATTGTTTGTGATCCTCGGCATCCCAGTCACAAACTTGAAGGGCACAATCGAGATTTAAACATGCCTTTAAAAAGTTCAATGAATCTCAAAGATCTAGGAATTTCAAACCAATTAAAACCTAATAATCTATTTTGTTTTTCGTGGTGGAAATTGGTAAATCATCATTTACCTACCTTCAAATATTCTGCAATTGGATTACGGCATCCCTCTTCGCAATTGTAGAATATTGTGTTGGATTCTAGCCTTAATATTTCATATTGGGTGTAATATTAAGGATTCTCATCTAATCTAAACTTTGTTCTTCTTCCTTTTCAGATGTCTACCCCAAACAATGCTTCAACACCAATTCCTTCACGCTCTTTCTCCCTAACGAACCTATGTGGGAGGGTCATTTTTTATGGCTCGAATTTCAATGATTGGATTCGAAACATCATAATGGTTATTCTTGACGAGGACAAAGAATATGTCCTTGATAAAGAGGTAAAGGAGATTGATGTCACCATTGCTACTCCTGAACAAATCCTTGAACACACTACTCATGAGAGGGATGCGACAAAGGTGTCGTATCTTATGATTGCAACCTAGAATGTTGAGCTGCAGAGGTCCTATGAGGACTACTATCAAAGTGCTCGACAGGAAAGGTATGAGACCATTGCCTCCATGATCACAACCAAAATGAAGGATAATGAACCCATCACGGCCCACTTGCAGAAGATGCAGAGATATGTGGACCACTTGCTATAAATGAATGTCAATTTTGATGAAGAGTTGGCCATAAATATAATTCTACACTCTTTACCCTCTTGTTATGATCAGTTTCGTATGACTTATCAAATTAACAAGAAGCAGGTCACTCTTAGCAAGCTTCAAGGCCTTTTAAGGACTGCAGAAAGCAACCTTAAAGGCAAGTCGGTTGTGTCTACTCTTACTACGACTTATGCTCCTGTTCTGGAAATAGGACATGGAAAGGGAAAGAAGAGGAATGCTCCCCCCCAAGAGCCGTAAGGGAAAGTCCCTTGATGGATCCTCTTCTAGTGGGACCCAAGTTGGTTCCGTTAATCCATCTTCCAATCCGAAGGATGCTGATTGCTTCCATTGTCATGAAAAAGGGCACTGGAAACGAAGCTGTCCCAAGTACTTGCAGGACATAAAGGATGGGAAGATCAAACCCTCCCTTGCAGGTATTTACACTATTCAATCTAATAACTCATCACATGCTAATTCTTGGGTCCTTGATACAGGTTGTGGATTTCACATTTGTTCTGATTTGCAGGGACTAAAAAGAAGTATGGATGTGGAGCACGGGAAGATAAACTTAATCATGGGAAATAGGAAAATGTCACTTGTGACCAAGATTGGAGTTTATTCTTTATTGCTTAGAAATGGTTTAAATTTAGATTTGAATGTTTGTTGTTACTTGGCCGATATGGCGAGAAATATTATTTCTTTTCACAGTTTGTACAAACAAGGTTTTACCTTTTCGTTTAATAATGAAGTTGGTGCAATTTATGCTTATTATAATGGTGTATTTTATTTTGAAACATTACCTTGCAATGGTGTATATGAAACTGTGAATGTTGTAGATAACTTAGGAAATAATGTGTTGAATATTGATTCGTCCAATGCTTTGGACAAGGCATGCTTGTGGCATTGTCGTCTTGGACATATCAACAAGAAGCGCATTGCCCAACTCCAAAAGGATGGAGTTTTGGAGTCATTCGACTTAAAGTCAGATGACACTTACGAATCTTGTTTACTTGGAAAGATGACCAAATCACCCTTCACTGGTACTTGTGAAACGTGTGAAGGTTTGTTGAACCTCATACACACCGATGTGGGTGGACCATTCAGAACCGCCACAAGGGATGCTAACCGCTTCTATGTGACTTTTACTGATGATTACAGTAGGTATGGCTACATCTACTTAATCAAGCATAAGTCAGAAACCTTTGAAAGGTTCAAAGAGTTTAAGCAAGAAGTGGAGAATCAATTAGGCAGGAAGATAAAGATGCTACGATCCGATCTTGGAGGAGAATATCTTAGTATCGAGTTCCTTGACAATCTTAAGGAATGTGGAATTGTTTCACAATTGACGCCACCTAGGACACCACAGCTTAATGGTGTGGATGAAAGGTGCAATAGAACCTTGCTAGACATGGTTCGTTCCATGATGAGTCGAGCTTCGTTACCAATCTCATTCTGGGGGTATGCCTTAGAGACTGTCGCCCGTATTCTTAATCTAGTCCCTACCAAAAAGGTTTCCAAAACACCTCACGAGATGTGGACTGGGAAGGTTCCCACACTAGACCACATCAAAGTTTCGGGTTGCGAGGATTTTGTGAGAAAAGAAACTCACGACAAGATCGAACCTCGGAGTGAGCGATGTATTTTCATTGGCTACCCGTAGAAGTCCTTTGGATATCTCTTCTATAGACCGAGTGACAATGTTGTCTTCGTTGCGAGGAGAGGAGTCTTTCGAGAGAGAGAGAGAACTCATATGCCAAGAGGACAGTGGGAGGCAAATTAACCTTGAAGAGCTTCAAGAGTTAAGTGATGAAGGAACCTCAAACACTAGCACTCAACCCGAGGAGGAATCTCCGGTTGAACCAATTAACACGTTCGTAGCTCTGAGGTGTTCCAGTAGAGTTAGTGTTCCACCTGTTTTATATGGTTTTCATATAACAACTGAAGGTGATACATTTATCAGTGATAGCACACTGATAAACTTGGATGAACCTACCAACTACAAGGAAGCCATGGCAGGCCCCGAGTCTGCTAAGTGGAAAGAGGCTATGGACAGTGAGATTGAGTCCATGTATGACAATTCAAGTTTGGAACTTGGTTAATAATGTACCGGGCAGTAAGACAGTCGGGTGCAAATGGATCTTCAAGAAGAAGACCGACATGGATGAGAATGTACACACATATAAGGCGCGACTGGTAGCGAAGGGCTTTACTCAAACTCCGGGAGTTGACTATGATGAGACCTTCTCACTAGTAGCGAAGATTAAACTTATAACGGTTATGCTAGCCATAGCTGCATTTCATGACTATGAAATATGGCAAATGGATGTCAAAACCACTTTTCTTAATGGAAAGTTGGCTGAGGATGTTTACATGATTCAGCCAGATGGTTTTGTCAGTGCAGAGTACCCTAATAGAGTGTGTAAGCTTGAGAAATCCATTTATGGATTGAAACAAGCATCTCGTAGATGGAATCTTTGCTTCGATGAGAAAGTCAAAGTGTTTGGCTTTTCGAGAAGCGAGGATGAGTCCTGTGTATATGTCAGAGCTAGTGGAAGTGTAGTTAGCTTTCTGGTGTTGTATGTGGATGACATACTACTCATAGGAAATGACATCCCAACCTCGCAGGAGGTCAAGTCCTAGCTTGGGAAGTGTTTCACTATGAAGGACCTCGGAAGAAGCTGCTAATATCCTGGGGATAAGGATATTGAGAAACAGAAGTAAAAGACTAATAGGACATAGTTAAAGTACCTACTTAGACAAGGAGCTGAAACGTTTCAGCATGGAGAACTCCAAGAAAGGTGACTTACCTATCCAAGGCAATACCAAACTGAGTAAGACTCAGAGTCCGAGTACAGAGGCTTAGATAGCAGAAATGAGTCATATACCATATGCTTTTGCAGTTGGTTCGATCATGTATGCTATGACTTGTACTCGCCCTGATCTGGCCTTTGCTTTGAACATAGTCAGCAGATATCAAGGGAACCCTGGTAAAGCTCATTGGACCGTGGTTAAGAACATTCTTAAGTACCTACGGAGGACAAAGGACTGGGTCCTTACCCTCGGTGGGAGTTATGACTTGAGAGTGACAGGGTATAGCGATTCGAGCTTTCAGACCGACAGAGATAATTTCCACACTCAGTCGGGCTGGGTGTTTACCCTGAATAAAGGACTAGTGACATGGAAAAGTTCCAATCAGGAGACTGTAGCTGATTCAACGTGTGAGTCAGAGTACATATTAGCAAGCGAAGCATCGAAGGAGGCGATATGGTTGAAAAACTTCATCGGAGACCTTGGAGTTATTCCATCCATAAAGGAGCCTGTGGAAATTTTCTGTGATAATGAAGGGGCGGTTGCCTTAACCAAGGGACCGAGAGATCATGGAAGATCCATACATATCAACAGAAAGTACCACTTCATAAGACATCAAGTAGAAGAAGGGCACCTCGTGGTGAAGAGGATATCGTCAGAGGACAACCCAACAGATCCCCTTTCAAAGGGAATGACTAGGGTTAAGCACTTGCAACAAGCAAGCGGCATTAGGCTAAAGGACGATATTAGTTTTAGTGATTAGATAAACCAAAACTTGTAATATCTAAATTGTAATTGACATTTGATGTTTAAATAAAATGGGTTTTATTTACAAATAAAGTTACTGTCTTGTGTCAATTATTTACTATTGTTTCACTTTGCATGTTTTGACTTCCAGAATAAATAAGATTTATTCAAACTATCCACAGACGTTCGTACTTTGGAAGTAGGTATGAAAGAAGACTATTATGAGTTGGCTTGTAGGATTTTCTAAGGAGTTAGGCCTTGCAACAGGTTTGCTACACCATTGATGAGTACTTCTGAAATAAGATTTGAGTATTGGATCAACCCGCGCTCACTTGAATCGCTTCATGGAATTTATCACGAGTGATCGTGAGACGATAATATCATATATATGTCTTCAAACCTAGATATTTGAGTTGTTGACTATGAGTTAGTCATGCATTGATGGAATGAAAACACATCAGTAACTTGATGTTATAAAACGTGTCGTTGTGCATGATTTAATGAGTAGTTAGTACAAGCATATAATGTCGAAGTTTATCTGTTCCTTTTATCCTAAGAGGATTAAAAGCGATATCTTGGGACCCTAGATGATTTTGTTTTGACCTACGTGTCGGGCCCGGTCAGAACTAAATTGATATGTTCAGTTATGTTCTATGTCAGACAAATCGGAAATCGGGAAACAAACTGCTGGACAATAAGTATGACATCGTTCCATGTATTTGTCCAGCTGATATGTAATGCCCGTAGATCCGGGCTAGTCAATTTAGAAATAATAGGTGTCGAAAACGACTTTTCGACAAAATATTATGTAGAATAAATAATCTTAACCGAGTTGTAGAATATGTCTCAAGGGTTCCGTACATATAAAGAACGCCGAAATCCGAGTTATAACGAAGAAGTTATGGCTCGTCGAAGTTTTTCGGCAAAACCGACACGGCACCGGGAGACGTAAATAGTGAATTTACGATAGAGGAATTTTTAGCCTTAGTGATCTAAACAAAAGTTGTAGTATTCGTTAAACCGAGAACATACAAAAAAAAGAACGCCCAAATCTTGTTGGGTTATGAGCATTCTAACACTCCTAAGTGTACATGCAACCCTAAATACCTTGGATCTATGTTTTCTCTATTATACATACAATTATGAACATCCAAGGTATTATCCTAATTTAGCATACAAAATAATAAATATAACAAGATAGAATACATACCTCTTTGATGTAGAATGTCTTCATGAAGCTTGAGTGCCTAGTGCCCCAAGTGTAACACCTCAAATGGTTCACACAACACCAAATACACTTGGAATAACTTGAGAGAAACTTGAACACTCCTTGAAATCGTCTAGCCCTCACACTCACACATTAGTGCACGATTTCTTGAGCCATGGGATTCTTTTATATGGTGGCTATTAGGGTTACACCATGTAACTCATAACTTTACCCATTCCTTATGCTCCATGGATTTTAACCTCCATGGAGTATCCATGGGTCACCCCATGGACTTAGTCCAACATAAGGAATCTTGGATCACAAGCCCACATATATAAGAATGAATGATTTACACAATCAACCCATATATTTAATTAGTCTCCTTTTGATCACTTAATTAATTCCAAATTAATTCTTGATCAATACTAATTAAATAACCTTATTAATATATTAGAACTTATAATATATTAACCAACCTTAAGTGTTATTTCTCTCATTATAGTCTATCCAAATGCATGATGCCATGCAACCCAAATGGACCATGCCGGGTCGGGTCAAGTCTTACCAATTATAGTTATGGACTTAGACATTAATCCAACAGTCTCCCACTTGGATAAGTCTAAAACTATTATTGCGTATGACTTCAGGAACCGATCAGCAATCGTAGCTCTCAAAAGCTTCTGTCGAACTCTGACCTTGTCGATGAACTCTGACCTTTGTCAATGACTTGTCCATTAGATAAGGGATCATATATTCCTCCATTCTAGATATCATATGGACTGAGACATGGATTATCAATCATTCTCTCTGTCCATTTGTTGTTTCCCGATTTCCGATTCATGATGACTGACTGATTGAACAAATCAAATCAGTCCTGGCTTGGCCAAGCACTCACATGTATCATCTTTAAATCATCGAGGGGCCCACAGATATCGCTTTTATCCCGAAGGTAAAAGGAATGGATAAACTTCGACTCATATGGCTTGTTCTACTACTTGTTGAATCATACACAAAGGCACGTTTTATAACATCGAGTTACCAATGCGTTTTCGTGCAATCAATGTATAACCAACTCATAGTAACAACTCATATCTCTAGGTTTGAAGAATATAAGATATTATCGTCTCATGATCACTCGTGATAAAATCCATGAAGTGATTCAAATGAGCGCGGGTTGAATCCAATACTCAGAACTTATGAGCACTCATGAGTGTTGTAGCACCACTTTGTCCACCAACGTGGACCTCTACAGACCAACCCATGACAGTCTTGATTCATATCTACTTCCAACATATGACCGACTGTGGATGGTTTGAATAACTTAATCATTCAGGAAGAGCGACTTAGTTATTCTGGAAGTCAAAACATGCAAAGTGAAACACAAGAATAAATGAATCAAATATGGTATCAAACCCTATGAATATAAATAAACACTTTTATTTATCACCATACTGATTACTCATTATTCATTGTTTCGGTTTTATCAACTTTATACTTGAATTTAAAACAATAGTTGTCCCATGCTCCAAGCATGTACACTATGTTTTCTAAACACTAGTCATGCCATACACCAAGTATGCATACTATGTTTGTCTATGATCTTTACTTTGTAAAATAGATCAATTGAACATCACTCCAATGATCCTCTTTTCACAGTCCCAAATCCTTACTGCAAATGCAAGAATTCCAAATTCATGCCATTTACTGAAATCTGTTAGATTTTAAACTTATATGCATTGATCCTCTTAATGATTATGCACAAAGTCAGAAAGACTTGACAACAATCATTACAGAGCATTCCAAAGGAGATCAGCTCCTTGGAAACATCCTTCTTTCATTAAGTTTCCTAATCTTACACAGATTGAATAATTTCTAACTTTGAAACATTTCCATATTCCATTTTGACTATCACTTCTGAACAAGAGTTGCCTCCTTACAGAATATGTCAATATGATCCTTCCAGAATTAACATTATACTTCCAACTGTCCTTGAGCAACCAATCTTTGGTAAACCTTAGATTGTCCTCGACAATTGCTTAATCATTTTAGTCATATCCAATTCTAGACCTTTTCCCTTCGTAATGCCCCAAGCATTTGGAAAATTTTAGAAAGGATGAATATAGCACATGTAATCGATCCTATATCTGAAGCATATGGGACACGATTCATGATGTCTCCCATAAAGACTAAACCAGTCTTTTGCTATAATATTTCCATTTCAATTTGCCAAGTTCTCAAAATTCAAATTATGAAAAGGGATGTCGTAATCATAATCGAATTTTAGAACGCAAATAATGGACCCATATATAGAATTTCCTTATGTTGAGCCATTCCAACATGAAATTCATATATATATCCTTGATTAAATACGATTAAAATCTCAATCTAAGCTTTTTAGAATTGAAATGAAGTATAATTTCCTCTCCCTTAATTATAGCAAAACAACTTTTTCAACCCCTGCAACCTCACGAATTGAAACTTTTGTTTTCTATAATTAACATTGCTAACTTGCAACCTTTGTCATAATTATCATGCTCCCACTAACATGATGATTATTAGCATAACACTTATGCTCCCACTAGCTTTGACATGTACTCAGAAATCAGCTGACTTTCTTACCAAAGTTCAGATTTCTGATACTAGATTGTTTTGATAAAACTTTATCAAAATCATACACCCCTCTTAGATAGCTCACATGTGTGTCTAAACAATTTTAGAACTATGAAAAGGGATGTCGTAATCATAGTCTCAATTGTTTAAACCTTTGCCACTTCTTACAAGTCCATGTTAGTGTGTCGGTAAACCACACACGCTCCACTAACGACTTTGAGAATGCAAATATCACAATTGCTATCTAGCTAAAATCTACTTAGTGAAAGTGTTTCCTCACCATCATTTTCATGAATCGGAGAGAAACCTTATGACACTTAGATTTAATAGTGTATGTGTTCTTATCCATGTGAATTTGTTAAAACCATAATCACAAGACAAGGTTAGTGACAAATCCAAACTCATATTGATTAAACTTGTGCAATCTTAAATTCTTGCCATTTGGCAGCTCAGGTGCCTGCCATTGCTACCAAGTAGTTGTGCAACCAATTGAGAACTCTCAGAACTCCTATGCAAAGCCAACTTGAATAGGCACAAAAATTTCAACACGATAGGTTATAAACCTCAAGTCGTGTGCTAGTGAAGGACTTTAGGTTTTATTCTTGATTAAGTCTTGAAACTTTCAAGAGCTTTAAGACTCCCACTGTCCTCTTGACATATAAGACTCCCTTGTCAAATATTCAAGAGATAGTGCGGATTCTTTATCAAGACTAACACTTTACACAATTGGCTTAAGTTGGTCTCTGTTTTATCCAAAACATCACAACTTACCAATTTCAAATGTACAAGAGTAGATAACCTTTTACTCTTACATTTGACTAGTGTTAACAAACCCTCTTTAAGATATGTCACTCAAGTTACAATCTTGGAGTATGACTCTAAGAATTGTTTTGGAACGAAGTATGACTCATCTTTTTGATTGAACCATTTCAACAATTCATGACTCCTCTTCTTGACTTTAGAGGACCAATTGTGATATGGTATCTTAATCATTAAGATGATCATAAACATGATACTAAAGTACTCTCCCATCTTTTCAGATTTAAGAAACTTTTATCTTTCTGCCATACTTTGATTCTTCTTATTCGTTCTGTCTCACATTGAAACTTCTCCAATGCTACAGACTTATACTTAAACTTATAAGTATAACCATATTTACTGAACTTAAGTAAATCATGACGAATAGTCTTCTTGATCTTTTGTGGTGGACTTGACCAGTGCACAAGAATGTGTACTCGATCCCTTAGTCCTTTCCTTATTCGCATAAGGAATTAGTCTTAATTTTCCAAGCTCAAAGTTCTCATTCATCATACTATACAACTTGCATGATTCCAAGTTTCGGTCCAATTGAACCTTGGGTGATGAGAATCTTTCCTTATTTGGTAATATTAGACACTACCACAACCGAAAGAATCAAATCCATTTTTCCAATATTGCTATCAATGGAATCTTATAAGCAACAACTTTTCACAAATGCCAATGTAAGTATACTTACAATAAATAAAATCAAAACCTTTTTTCTTTTATTTTAAAACTTTGCGGAAAAACTTATCCTTACAATCCATATGAAAACCTTGTTGTTATCTATTCCTAAGCAATATAAATATCATAACTCTTAAGTAATAGCCTAAAATTCTAATCACCGAACCATGCGATTGAAATCCATCTTCGCGATCAGAATCAGCATGTACTTAATAGAGTTACACAATGGACTTTACCTGAAGTAGAGCCAAACTTATTGACTTTAACATCCTTAGGTAAATTTGGCAGCTTCGTAACCAATGCCCCTTCCTTTGGCAATAGTTACCTATGGATCCTTGACAATGGGACTATCTCAGACTTCGCCTCTCTCTTTACCATTGGGTCAACAGAGTTGACTATGGCCGATCCCTTTCCATTGGGAAGAGAGAGCTTTACTGGATATCCAATGGCATCATTGTCAATGTCCATAGCGTTTTAGGAAGTTGATCTTAGCAAATAGATAAGATCATTAAGGGTCTTGTCTTAGTCTGTTTCATAGGATTCCCAAAAGAACTCACTATGTGACTTAGAAAGTAGTTGAGCCACCAACTTTCTCAAGACTTTGACACCCAACTCTCCCGGCTTGTCAATATGTGACTACATCTCCAAGATGTGATCACACCTAGACCTTGCCTTGCCAATAGGGCTTGAGTGACCTTAAACTTTTTAGGAACTTGTGGGTTAGGGAGAATAATTGGAGGAGGTGAAAGAAGTATGATATCCATGGGACATCATCTTCATTTAGGAAAGCTTGTTTCAAGAGATTTGGGAAGATCATAAATGTCTAGACCAGACATCTTTTTGGGAGATATTCAAGATATTTGATTTAAAGTCCTTAATATGACACCCAATATGAAATATTAAGGCTAGGACCCAACAAACTATTTTATAACTTAGAATAGGGATGCCGTAATCCAAGCTATAAAATATTTGAAGGTAGGTGAATGACGATTCACCAATTTCCACCATGAAAAACAAAATAATTTATTAGGTTTTAATTGGATTTGAAAGTCCTAGATCTTTGAGATTCATTGAACTGTTCAAAGGCATGTTTCAATCTCGAGTGTGCCCTTCAGGTTTTGTGACTGGGATGTCGAGGATCACAAAACAAGGTGTGAATAACCATGCAAATATACTTGGTACCCTTAATATTTACCCCTTAATCAGTGTACCGGTTAACCACACACGCTCCACCGATACCATGATAAATATTAAGTTACCCTTTGCCTACCTTGTTAAGTCAAGGTTAGTGTGCCGGTTAACCACACACGCTCGACTAACGACTTAAGCAAAGTGCAAAGTGTAATTTCATGGGTTAGCACCAAATTCACATTTTCCTAAGTAACTAAGATTGGGTATTAATAAGAGTTTAGTTACTTAGTATTTATCATTAAAACTTTTAATGAAAGGAGAATTATAGTCCTTGTCCTACCCGTTCGGCTAACAACCCTCCACCAGTCAAGGAAGCGGTGGGTGAGAGTGGACACCCATTAAACTGCCATTTTATAGGCAGTAACCTTATACCCCCTTTATAGCTGCATTTCATGACTATGAAATATGGAAAATGGATGTCAAAACCACTTTTCTTAATGGAAAGTTGGCTGAGGATGTTTACATGATTCAGCCAGAGGGTTTTGTCAGTGCAGAGTACCCTAATAGAGTGTGTAAGTTTGAGAAATCCATTTATGGATTGAAACAAGCATCTCGTAGATGGAATATTTGTTTCGATGAGAAAGTCAAAGTGTTTGGCTTTTCGAGAAGCGATGATGAGTCATGTGTATATGTCAGAGCTAGTGGGAGTGTAGTTAGCTTTCTGGTGTTGTATGTGGATGACATACTACTCATAGGAAATGACATCCCAACCTCGCAGGAGGTCAAGTCCTAGCTTGGGAAGTGTTTCACTATGAAGGACCTCAGAAGAAGCTGCCAATATCCTGGGGATAAGGATATTGAGAAACAGAAGTAAAAGACTAATAGGACATAGTTAAAGTACCTACTTAGACAAGGAGCTGAAACGTTTCAGCATGGAGAACTCCAAGAAAGGTGACTTACCTATCCAAGGCAATACCAAACTGAGTAAGACTCAGAGTCCGAGTACAGAGGCTTAGATAGCAGAAATGAGTCATATACCATATGCTTCTGTAGTTGGTTCGATCATGTATCCTATGACTTGTACTCGCCCTGATCTGGCCTTTGCTTTGAACATAGTCAGCAGATATCAAGGGAACCCTGGTAAAGCTCATTGGACCGTGGTTAAGAACATTCTTAAGTACCTACGGAGGACAAAGGACTGGGTCCTTACCCTCGGTGGGAGTTATGACTTGAGAGTGACAGGGTATAGCGATTCGAGCTTTCAGACCGACAGAGATAATTTCCACTCTCAGTCGGGCTGGGTGTTTACCCTGAATGAAGGAGCAGTGACATGGAAAAGTTCCAATCAGGAGACTGTAGCTGATTCAACGTGTGAGTCAGAGTACATATTAGCAAGCGAAGCATCGAAGGAGGCGATATGGTTGAAAAACTTCATCGGAGACCTTGGAGTTATTCCATCCATAAAGGAGCCTGTGGAAATTTTCTGTGATAATGAAGGGGCGGTTGCCTTAACCAATGAACTGAGAGATCATGGAAGATCCAGACATATCAACAGAAAGTACCACTTCATAAGACATCAAGTAGAAGAAGGGCACCTCGTGGTGAAGAGGATATCGTCAGAGGACAACCCAACAGATCCCCTTTCAAAGGGAATGACTAGGGTTAAGCACTTGCAACAAGCGAGGGGCATTAGGCTAAAGGACGATATTAGTTTTAGTGATTAGATAAACCAAAACTTGTAATATCTAAATTGTAATTGACATTTGATGTTTAAATAAAATGGGTTTTATTTACAAGTAAAGTTACTGTCTTGTGTCAATTATTTACTATTGTTTCACTTTGCATGTTTTGACTTCCAGAATAAATAAGATTTATTCAAACTATCCACAGACGTTCGTACTTTGGAAGTAGGTATGAAAGAAGACTATTATGAGTTGGCTTGTAGGATTTTCTAAGGAGTTAGGCCTTGCAACAGGTTTGCTACACCATTGATGAGTACTTCTGAAATAAGATTTGAGTATTGGATCAACCCGCGCTCACTTGAATCGCTTCATGGAATTTATCACGAGTGATCGTGAGACGATAATATCATATATATGTCTTCAAACCTAGATATTTGAGTTGTTGACTATGAGTTAGTCATGCATTGATGGAATGAAAACACATTAGTAACTTGATGTTATAAAACGTGTCGTTGTGCATGATTTAATGAGTAGTTAGTACAAGCATATAATGTCGAAGTTTATCTGTTCCTTTTATCCTAAGAGGATTAAAAGCGATATCTTGGGACCCTAGATGATTTTGTTTTGACCTACGTGTCGGGCCCGGTCAGAACTAAATTGATATGTTCAGTTATGTTCTATGTCAGACAAATCGGAAATCGGGAAACAAACTGCTGGACAATAAGTATGACATCGTTCCATGTATTTGTCCAGCTGATATGTAATGCCCGTAGATCCGGGCTAGTCAATTTAGAAATAATAGGTGTCGAAAACGACTTTTCGACAAAATATTATGTAGAATAAATAATCTTAACCGAGTTGTAGAATATGTCTCAAGGGTTCCGTACATATAAAGAACGCCGAAATCCGAGTTATAACGAAGAAGTTATGGCTCGTCGAAGTTTTTCGGCAAAACCGACACGGCACCGGGAGACGTAAATAGTGAATTTACGATAGAGGAATTTTTAGCCTTAGTGATCTAAACAAAAGTTGTAGTATTCGTTAAACCGAGAACATACAAAAAAAAGAACGCCCAAATCTTGTTGGGTTATGAGCATTCTAACACTCCTAAGTGTACATGCAACCCTAAATACCTTGGATCTATGTTTTCTCTATTATACATACAATTATGAACATCCAAGGTATTATCCTAATCTAGCATACAAAATAATAAATATAACAAGATAGAATACATACCTCTTTGATGTAGAATGTCTTCATGAAGCTTGAGTGCCTAGTGCCCCAAGTGTGACACCTCAAATGGTTCACACAACACCAAATACACTTGGAATAACTTGAGAGAAACTTGAACACTCCTTCAAATCGTCTAGCCCTCACACTCACACATTAGTGCACGATTTCTTGAGCCATGGGATTCTTTTATATGGTGGCTATTAGGGTTACACCATGTAACTCATAACTTTACCCATTCCTTATGCTCCATGGATTTTAACCTCCATGGAGTATCCATGGGTCACCCCATGGACTTAGTCCAACATAAGGAATCTTGGATCACAAGCACACATATATAAGAATGAATGATTTACACAATCAACCCATATATTTAATTAGTCTCCTTTTGATCACTTAATTAATTCCAAATTAATTCTTGATCAATACTAATTAAATAACCTTATTAATATATTAGAACTTATAATATATTAACCAACCTTAAGTGTTATTTCTCTCATTATAGTCTATCCAAATGCATGATGTCATGCAACCCAAATGGACCATGTCGGGCCGGGTCAAGTCTTACCAATTATAGTTATGGACTTAGACATTAATCAACAAATCTGACTTCGTATGAGGAAGTTATGAATTTTCTAAGATTTGGCATAGCAGTGTACGGCCCGGAACTCGAATTTTAGTTCGAGCGGTTTTTGGCCTACGCAACCTAAATGAGAGTTGAAAATCTCATTAATAGGAACTTAACGATAAAAATACAAACGAAAACGGAGTCCGTATGAAGGAGTTACGAATTCTTCGCGGTCATTTAACAGTCTAATCTACTCCTACTGTTAAATTTAAGATCGGTCGAGAATTAGCCAATGGAGTATAAGTGAAAGTTATAGATCTTGTTTTTACTTACGCGTGGATATAAAGAACGTCGAAAACGGAGCTCGTATGCGAACGTTACGGGGTTTAGAAGTCGGCAGGATGCTGTGCGAAATCGGGTGACGTGGCTGAATATGGGCCAAGGCTTTCTCCCCAAGGAAAGCCACCAGGTGGTGACACCTGGCCATGGGCTGGACGAGTAGGAACTCCTACTCGACGAGTAGAGCAGGATTCGAGCCTATAAATAGAGGTGTCGGGTTCCCTCATTCTTCACACCATCCCAACTTCACTTTCTCTCTCTATACTCTCTCTCTAGCCTCCCTTAAGCCCCCTAGAGTCTAGGTAAACCCCCTAGCACCCAAAGGAAGCCCCGAGGCTCCCGGAGTCCCGAGAAAAGGAGCCTTTCGGCTCAGGAATGCTGCTCGGGCGAAGCCCGGTTTTGCGAAAAACCCGCTGTAAGTGAGCTATGCCTACCCTATCTTTAGTATAGCTTATGTTTTAATATAGTAACATTATTAGGACCTTAAAATAATTATTTGCGCTATTATTATGAGTTATATAAGAGTGTTGCTTAACGCTTATATAATAGTAATAATAGCTAGACTATTAATTAGTCGCGATTAACATTAGACTAAACTCTAGTGGTAATGATACTAGGTTTTGTCCGAGGGAAATTGTTTTAAGATTAACGAAGCGTTGTCCGAGTACCGAGTGACCACCATATCAGGTGAGTGCATAGTTACTTTCATCTTACACATAGATATGAAGTATTTAATATAAATTACGTGCTATGTGTGAATATTATCTGTATACTTGCTATCTATGCTGGATGAACAATTTTATACATGTTTTAAATGATTTAAACTATATATATATATTTTATATCTACATAATATGTTGGGTAAAACATGGGTAGATGAAATATGAGTTGGATGATGAGTTGAGAGGTGATATAGACCATGAGGTAAGGGTGAGAGGTGGACGATGTGACAAGCCTTGTTCCCAAATGCTGGCCCCGTCATCTAGCAGAGTATGGATGACAACCACAGACTATTCTAGACAGTCCAGTGGAACACTAGCAGGCTCGCAACTTGTAGGTGTTGTGAACGATGTGTTCACCGGTGTACTCTAAAAACTCATTGACATGTATTGCGAGTGGACTCTCGAAAACGATACTGTCAATAAACGAGATAACCCTCGGCGACTATGGAGTTAGCGCCTGTTGAGTAAACCCTGGAGACTATGGAGTTAGCGTCTGTTGAGCAAACCTTGGTAACTATGGATTTAGTGCCCGTTGAGAAAACCCTGGCAATGATGGATTTCGTGCCGATTCCTTAGGATAATCCTTAGGAATAAATGAACGAGGAATAGCTGATTCTTAGGGTAGATCCTTAAGAGTAAAGAACATATGGGGATGGGTAATTGGGTTGATTGTCTGATGTTTAAACATAATAACTATATTATTGTGGGTTGAAAACCCTATGTACTCACCAGGTTTCCCAACCTGACCCACTCAGTTTATTTGAATCTGTTGGATATAGTGTCTAAGTCCATAACTTTATTTGGTATGTACTTGACCTGACCCGGCATGGTCCATTTGGGTTGCATGGCATTGCAATACTTGGATAGACTAAATGAGAGAATAAGGCACTTATGATTATTAATATATTATAAGTTCTAATATATTGATAATAGTATTATTTAATTAGTATTGATCAAGTATTAATTTGGTGATCAAAGTGAGACTAATTAAATATATATAGGGTTGATTATGACAATCATCAATTCTTTTATGGTGGATTAATGATCCATGGTTTATGGGTTTGGTTATAACCATATGGAGCTCCATGGATAGTCCATGGGAGTTACAAACCCATGGGTCATGAGAAATCAAGAGTCATGACAATTAAGGGCATTCATGTGTAAACCCTAATTGTGACAACACTATAAAAGGAACCCTATGGCTAGCAAAATCGTGACCTAGTGTTACTAGAGAGGACATAACCGATTTTGAGTGCTAGAAGTATTCTCTCAAGTTATTCCAAGTCTTGTGGTGTTGTGTGAAGCATTTGAGGCACAACATTTGGGGTGCTAGGCTCACAAAGTCTCGAAGGAATCCAAGCAACAACAAGGTATGTATTTCTACTAGTTTTATGTTCTATGTAATCCCCATGCCATGCTAGTTAGGAAATAACCTTGAAAAGAAATTTGCATGTATATAGAGAAAACATAGATTCAAGGTTATTAGGGTTGCATGTACACTTAGGAAGTGTTAGAATGCTCAAAAACCCATCAGTGGTATCAGAGCCTAGGATTGTTTTCTGTATACTTGTTGCAAAACTGCTTAAAAATCGAAAATTCTGCACTCTGACGACTGGACTCGCCGAGTCCATGGGGAGGACTGGCCGAGTCCATGAACAAATTCATCCTACTCGACGAGTAGAATAATGCACTCGGCGAGTAGGAGCGTGCTGGGCAGTTTTTTCGAGTTTTGTTGCTGGAAATGGATTAAGATCATTATCCCAATCTGTTTTGGTCTTGTAAAATCTGTTTTTCAAAATGATAATGATTATGTTAACCCATTTCACATGACTTTTATCAATTTTCAAGTATTGTATATGTTTATATGATTTTCTTGAAATTGCTTGACATGAATTTGTGTTCATATGAGTTTAGAAGATCATATGAATTATGTGTAACCTCCATGTGTGTTTAATTCATGATCTTAATGGCTATGATGGTGTCCATAACTTGTCCTCAAGTTATGGATAACCAAAAGTCACTTCTTTTAATTATGATTAAAGAACTAAAGAGGTTTCATAAAATGAAGAGTCTTCTTTTTATGAACCATTAAAACTCATAAGTTACAAATTGAAGAGATTGAAGAGACTTGGAATAGTTTCAAATCTTGCCCTCAAGTTTTGGAATTTGAAAAGTCTTACACTTTAATACTTTAATTCCAAATTAAACCTTAGATTTTTAAAAGGTTTAAAAATCAACACTTATACTATTATTACAATTTTATTATATAGATATGTATAAGAATATGTCATTCTTACCGTTAGTAGGCCTCATTCACGAAGCCGGTCTATAAGGGGGGTATAAGGTTGTTGCCTATAAAATGGTGACTTAATGGGTGTCCACTCTCACCCACCGCTTCCTTGATCGGTGGAGGGTCGTTAGCCGAACGGGTAGGATACGACTTTAAATACTCGTTAAAAGTATAATGAATTATAAAGTAACTATACATTATAAATTCCCAATCTTAGTTACTTTAGGAAAATGTGAAATTGGTGCTAGCCCATAAAATTACACTTTGTACCTTACCAAGTCGTTAGTGGAGCGTGTGTGGTTAACCGGCACACTAACATGGACTAGTAAGAGTGGCAAAGGGTAACTTGACCTTATTATAGATCGGTGGAGCGTGTGTGGTTAACCGGCACATCGATTAGGTAATATTGTTGAGGGTACCAAGTCAATTTGTATGGTTATTCACACCTTGTTTGTGATCCTCGGCATCCCAGTCACAAACTTGAGAGGGCACAATCGAGATTCAAACATGCCATTGAAAAGTTCAATGCATCTCAAAAGATCTAGGAGTTTCAAAACCAATAAAACCTAATAATAAAATATTTCGTTCTTATGGTGGAAATTGGTAAATCGTCATTTACCTACCTTCAAATATTTTATAGTATGGATTACGGCATCCCTCTTCCAACTATAAATAGTTTGTTGGATCCTAGTCTTAATATTTCATTTGGGTGAATTATTAAGGATTCCTAATCTAATGAAACTTGTCTTTCTTTCCTTTCAGATGTCTTCCAACAATGTTTATGGCTCAAACCCAACAGGCTCCTTTTCCCTTATGAACTTGTGTGGTAAGGTCATCTTTGATGGATCCAATTTCAATGAGTGGATCAGAAACATCATAATGATTACCCGCTATGAGGACAAAGAATATGTCCTCGATAGGGAGCTTAAGGTTGTGAATGAAGCCACTGCTACTCCTGAAGAGTTTGCGGAGTTTGTTGCACATGAAAAGGATGCTACTAAAGTAGCATGCATCATGATGGCCACCATGACTCCTGAACTTCAAAAATCCTATGAAGATTTCTACCCCTCTGAGATGCACCTGGATCTGATGGAAAGGTACCATCAGAGCGCGCGTCAGGATAGGTATGTAATCATCTCCTCCATGATAACCGCAAGGATGAAGGATGGTGAACCCATCACCGGTCACATGCAAAAGATGCAAAGGTTCGTTGACCGGTTGCTGAAGCTAAATGTTGACTTTCCTGAGGAAATGGCGATTCACATCATTCTCCATTCCTTACCTCCAAGTTATGATCAGTTTCGTATGACTTATCATATGAACAAGGAGGAAGTCACACTTAGCAAACTTCAAGGACTCTTAAGGACAGCTGAAAATGGCCTTAAGGGTAAAGCGGTTGCTACTTCTACTCCTTCAACAGCCCCTATTCTGGCTATTGGGCAGGGAAAGGGTAAGAAGAGGAAAAGCCCTTCGAAGGGTACCAAGGGTAAGACTCTTGATGGTTCCTCTTCAAGTGGGACAAAGAAAGGTCTCATTACTCCTTCTTCAAACCCAAAGTAAGCACAATGCTTCTATTGCCAGGATAAGGGACACTTCAAGCGAAGCTGCCCTAAATATCTGCAAGATGTAAAGGATGGGAAGGTTAAACCCACCCATGCAGGTATTTACACAATATTGTCTAATAACTCATCTAATGCTAATTCTTGGGTGCTTGATACAGGTTGTGGTATTCACATTTGTACTGATTTGCAGGCACTAAGAAGAAGTGAGCAAGTGGAGCACGGGAAGATAAACTTAGTCATGGGCAACAGGAAAGCATCACCTGTTACCAAGATAGGAGTTTATTCTTTATTGCTTAATAATGGGTTAATGTTAGATTTGAATAAGTGTTGTTACTCGCCCGAAATGGCGAGAAATATTATTTCTTTTCATGGCTTGTACAAACAAGGTTTTTCATTTTCATTTGATAATAAAAATGGTGCTGTTAATGTTTATTACAATGATGTATTTTACTTTAAAGCATTACCTTGTGATGGTGTATATGAATCCGTGAATGTTGTAGACAATCTAGGAAATAATGTGTTGTATATTGATTCTTCAGATAGCTTGGATAAAGCATCCTTGTGGCATTGTCGTCTTGGACATGTTAACAAGAAGCGCATAGGCCAACTCCAAAAGGCTGGAGTCTTGGAATCATTTGACCTCAAGTCAGATGATAGTTGTGAGTCTTGTTTACTTGGAAAAATGACAAAGTCACCCTTCACAGGTACTTGTGATAGGGGTGAAGGTTTGTTGGACCTTGTACACACGGATGTGTGTGGGCCCTTCAGAGTTGCTACAAGGGATGCTAATCGCTATTATGTGACTTTTACTGATGATTACAGTAGATATGGATATATTTACTTAATCAAGCATAAGTCAGAAACCTTTGAAAAGTTCAAAGAGTTTAAGCAGGAAGTGGAGAATCAATTGGGCAGGAACATCAAGATGCTCCGATCCGATCGGGGAGGAGAGTATCTTAGCATTGAGTTCCTTGACTATCTTAAGGAATGTGGGATTGTCTCACAATTGAAACCTCCCAGAACACCACAGTTGAATGGTGTAGTTGAGAGGCGCAATCAAACCTTGTTGGATATGGCTCGTTCCATGATGAGTCGAGCTTCGTTACCAATCTCTTTCTGGGGGTATGCCTTAGAGACTGCCGCCCATATCCTTAATCTAGTCCCTACTAAAAAGGTTGCCAAAACACCTCACGAGATGTGGACTGGGAAAGTTCCCAATTTGGACCACATCAAGATTTGGGGTTGTGAAGCTTTCGTGAGGCGTGAGACTCATGATAAGCTTGAACCTCGAAGTGAGAGGTGTATTTTCATCGGCTACCCACAGAGATCCTTTGGTTACCTCTTCTACAGACCCAATGATAATGTGGTTTTTGTAGCAAGAAGAGGAGTCTTTCGCGAGAGAGAATTCATAAGCCAAGGCGACAGTGGGAGGCAAATTGACCTTGAAGAGCTTCAAGAGTCAAGTGGTGAAGGAACCTCAAATGCTATCGACCAACCTAAGGAGGAAACTCCTGTTGATCCGATAGATGAGTCTGTACCTCCAAGACGTTCCACTAGGGTGAGGAACACACCTGATTTTTATTATGGTTATCACATCACCACTGAAGGTGATACATTTATTAGTGATAGTACACTAATAGATTTGGATGAACCTAATAATTACAGGGAAGCCATGGCAGGCCCTGAGTCTGCTAAATGGAAGGAGGCTATGGACAGTGAGATTCAGTCTATGTATGACAATCAAGTTTGGAACTTGGTTGACAATGTACCAGGTCGTAAGACAGTTGGGTGCAAATGGATCTTCAAGAAGAAGACCGACATGGATGGGAAGGTACATACTTACAAAGCGCGACTGGTTGCGAAGGGCTTTACTCAAACTCCCGGAGTTGACTATGATGAGACCTTCTCACCAGTAGCTAAGATTAAGTCTATTAGAGTATTGTTAGCCATAGCTGCATTTCATGATTATGAAATATGGCAAATGGATGTCAAAACCGCTTTCCTTAATGGAAAGTTAGCTGAGGATGTTTACATGGCTCAACCAGAGGGGTTTGTCGATACAAGATACCCTAATAGAGTGTGTAAGCTTGATAAATCCATTTATGGATTGAAACAAGCATCTCGCAGATGGAATCTTTGCTTTGATGAGAAAGTCAAAGAGTTTGGCTTTTCTAGGAGTGAGGATGAGTCTTGTGTGTATGTCAGGGCTAGTGGGAGCATAGTTAGCTTCTTGGTGTTGTATGTGGATGACATACTTCTCATAGGAAACAACGTCCCAACCTTGCAGGAGGTTAAGTCCTGGCTTGGGAAGTGTTTCGCTATGAAGGACCTTGGGGAAGCTACCTATATCCTAGGGATAAGGATATTGAGAGATAGGAGTAAGAGACTAATTGGACTTAGTCAAAGTACTTACTTGGATAGGGTGCTGAAGAGGTTCAGCATGCAAGAATCCAAGAAAGGGGAATTACCCGTCCAGAGTAATGCCAAGCTGAGTAAGACTCAGAGTCCGAGTACAGAGGCTGAGATAGCTGAGATGAGTCATATACCATATGCTTCCGCTGTGGGCTCGATCATGTATGCTATGACTTGTACTCTCCCTGATGTGGCCTTTGCTTTGAGCATGGTCAGTAGATATCAAGGGAACCCTGGCAAGGCACACTGGACAGCGGTAAAGAACATTCTCAAGTATCTGCAGAGGACTAAGGATTGGGTCCTTACCCTCGGAGGCAGTGATGACTTGAGAGTGGAAGGATATAGCGATGCTAGCTTCCAGACTGATAGGGATAATTTCCGCTCTCAGTCAGGCTGGGTCTTTATCCTAAATGGAGGGGCAATTACTTGGAAAAGTTCCAAGCAGGAGACAGTAGCTGATTCTACTTGTGAATCAGAGTACATAGCAGCAAGTGAAGCAGCTAAGGAGGCGATATGGCTAAAGAACTTCATCGGAGACCTTGGAGTTGTACCAGCTATAAAGGAGCCAATGGAAATTTTCTGTGACAGCGAAAGTGCGGTTGCTTTGGCTAAGGAACCAAGAGATCATGGGAGATCTAGGCACATTGACAGAAAATACCATTTCATCAGACATCGAATAGAAGAAGGACTCCTCGTGGCTAAGAGGGTATCATCAGATGAGAACCCGGCAGATCCCCTCACGAAGGGACTGAGCAGGGTTAAGCATTTACAGCATGCGAGGCGCATTGGGCTGAAGGATGATATTAGTTTCAATAATTAAATTCCTGAAACTTGTAAAATGTAATTGACATTTGATGATAAATAAAAGTTGTTTTTTATTTATGAGTAAGGTGTTACTATCTTGTGTTGATTGTTTACTATGTTTCAATTTTGCATGTTTTTACTTCCAAAATAATTATGTTATTATTCAAACCATCCACAGTCAGTCAAACTTTGGAAGTAAGTATTGATTTAAGACTGTCATGAATTTGGCTTGTATGATTTGTCTGAAAGTGCTTTGGACAATGCAATGGTTGCTACAACATTCATGAGTACTCATAAGGGCTGAGTATTGGATCCAACCCACGCTCACTTGCATCACTTCATGGAATTTATCTCGATTGATCGTGAGACGGTAATATCATATAAATCTTCAAACCTAGAGATATGAGTTGTTGACTATGAGTTGGTTATTCATTGATTGCACGAAAACGCATTGGTAACTCGATGTCATAAAACGTGCCTTTGTGAATAATTCAACAAGTAGTTAGTACAAGCATATCAGTCGAAGTTTATCTGTTCCTTCTAGAAATAGAAGGGATATATGGGCCCCTCGATGATTTGGTTTTGACCTATGTACTGGGCCCGGTCAGAACCTAATTGATGTGTTCAATTTAGTTCTATGTCGAAATAAATCAGAGATCGAGAAACAAATGCTGGACAATAAGTAAGACCATGTTCCATGTGTTTGTCCGGCTGATATCATGAGAACAGAGGATTATATGATCACTTATCTTAAATGGCGTATCATCATCATCTCAGTTCCGAGAGACTTTGAAAGAGCTACGATTGCTAGTCGGAGTTTGAAGTCATATTTGCAAATATAGTTATTAGACTTATCCAAGTGGGAGACTGTTGGATATAGTGTCTAAGTCCATAACTTTATTTGGTATGTACTTGACCCGACCCGACATGGTCCATTTGGGTTGCATGGCATTGCAATACTTGGATAGACTAAATGAGAGAATAAGGCACTTATGATTATTAATATATTATAAGTTCTAATATATTTATAATAGTATTATTTAATTAGTATTGATCAAGTATTAATCTAGTATTAATTTGGTGATCAAAGTGAGACTAATTAAATATATATAGGGTTGATTATGACAATCATCAATTCTTTTATGGTGGATTAATGATCCATGGTTTATGGGTTTGGTTATAACCATATGGAGCTCCATGGATAGTCCATGGGAGTTACAAACCCATGGGTCATGAGAAATCAAGAGTCATGACAATTAAGGGCATTCATGTGTAAACCCTAATTGTGACAACACTATAAAAGGAACCCTATGGCTAGCAAAATCGTGACCTAGTGTTACTAGAGAGGGCATAACCGATTTTGAGTGCTAGAAGTATTCTCTCAAGTTATTCCAAGTCTTGTGGTGTTTTGTGAAGCATTTGAGGCACAACATTTGGGGTGCTAGGCTCACAAAGTCTCGAAGGAATCCAAGCAACAACAAGGTATGTATTTCTACTAGTTTTATGTTCTATGTAATCCCCATGCCATGCTAGTTAGGAAATAACCTTGAAAAGAAATTTGCATGTATATAGAGAAAACATAGATTCAAGGTTATTAGGGTTGCATGTACACTTAGGAGGTGTTAGAATGCTCAAAAACCCATCAGAATCACATGTGTCGATATGAAGTTACATTACACTGAGAGATTAAGGAGATATAAATCACTAGTGAAAATGAACGTAAGTTCTGTTTATGCTTATGTTTCTTTATTGACGATGAAATCCCAATGTTTTAAAACAAATAAAATACACTTCTTCGGAAATTCCTTGATAACGTATGAGTAGGTGTGAATGGTAGTAGAGGCCTATACTACCGGAAGCACAGGACTCACACTTGGACCAGGGAAAGTCACAAGGTTACCAAGAAGCTAATAATTGATTCCGTTTTTTTCAAGTATGTCGTTACCATCATTTCGGTAATGACTGAGAAGATGATTGTTATTCTGACCCTAGATGTCATATCATATCGAGTCCGACCAAGATGAGTGTGTTACGTGGTTTAGAGAAGCAAGTTTGATGTAGCATCCGACTTAAGCCGGAAGATTGAAATAAAAGATAATCAAAGCGATCGGTAGAGGTATCGTGATAGTTGCTTGTAGGTAGAAATGCTACCACTTAAGATACGATTAGAACATGAAGGAAGGTATAGTTTCTTCTGGAATTTGACTCTAAAAGACCTGAGTCCAAGCAATGTATCATACGATGAGAGGTCATTAGAACATGACCCATCAGTCTATTATGATAATCGAAAGAAGAAACTTATCTCAAGTTTGTTAAAGAAGGAGTCTCCAATAAGGATCGAGATCGTGACATGAAGATCATGATTAGAAGTCTAACATGAGATAGAGAGTGGGTCCAAGATCGGGCACCGCCTACAGTCAGGAAGTCTTATAGTTAGATACTCGTTCGAAGAAACATCAAAGTTACGGTTATTACATAGGATGAAGAGATGACGTATAGAGTCATCATGTGAGCCCTGTTTCGTTGATGATTCCGGGACGTAATCATCCTAAGGGGGAGATAATTGTAACGCCCGTAGATCCGGGCTAGTCAATTTAGAAATAATAGGGGTCGAAAACGACTTTTCGACAAAAGATTATTTAGAATAAATAATCTTAATCGAGTTGTAGAATATGTCTCAAGGGTTCCGTACATATAAAGAACGCCGAAATCCGAGTTATAACGAAGAAGTTATGGCTCGTCGAAGTTTTTCGGCAAAACCGGCACGGCACCGGGAGACGTAAATAGTGAATTTACGATAGAGGAATTTTAAGCCTTAGTGATCTAAACAAAAGTTGTAGTATACGTTAAACCGAGAACATACAAAAAAAAGAACGCCCAAATCTGACTTCGTATGAGGAAGTTATGAATTTTCTAAGATTTGGCATAGCAGTGTACGGCCCGGAACTCGAATTTTAGTTCGAGCGGTTTTTGGCCTACGCAACCTAAATGAGAGTTGAAAATCTCATTAATAGAAACTCAACGATAAAAATACAGACGAAAACGGAGTCCGTATGAAGGAGTTACGAATTCTTCGCGGCCATTTAACAGTCTAATCTCCTCCTACTGTTAAATTTAAGATCGGTCGAGAATTAGCCAATGAAAATGGGGATGTCACATGATATCTTGAGAACAGAGGAGTATATGATCCCTTATATAAAGGATACATCAATGACTGGGTCAGAGTTGACAACGGCTTTTGGAAGCTTACGATTGTTAAGTCGGATCCTAAAGTCACATAGGCAGCTATAGTTATTAGACTTATCTAAGTGAGAGACTGTTGGATTTGGTGTGTAAGCCCATAACTATAACCAATATGTACTTGACCCGATAGTAGCATGGTCCTTTTGGGTTGCCTTCACCAGTGCAATTGGATAGGATGGTTTTATGAGAATAAGGTTATTTACGATTTATGAATATATTATAAGTATAATATATTAATATGGTTATTCAATTAGTATTGTCCAAGAATTAATTTGGAATTAATTTTGTTGTCAAAAGAGACTAATTAAATATGGAGGGATTGATTATGTAAATCAATGATACTTATAGTATGGGCTAAGTGATCCGTGATTATGTAAGTAGGCTAAACCAATAATATAACCCATGGATAGTCCATGGAGGTTAAACCCATGGATCATAGGAATGTGGAAAGTCATGGATCATTTGGTTTTACAAAGTGTAACCCTAGCACTTACCACAACTATAAATAGCCCACTCCATGCTCCAAAATCGGTTGCACCTTAAAAAGAGACAAGTAACTTATTATCTTAGAACCTCCTTTACATATTAGTGTTTGTGAACCATTAGAGGCATCACACTTGAGGTGCTCAAGCTTTCAAAGGTCAAGAAATCTACCCTACTCAAGAGGTATGTATCCCAACTATGTTTTAATTATATATAGCTTCAATTGTATGCTACCTAGGGTGAATGCTTTGGAAAAAGAAAATGCATGTATAATTAGAGAAAACATAGATCCAAAGCATTTATGGTTGCATGTGCACTTAGGAAGTGTTATAGTGCTCAAAACCCAACATGAAGACCCCTCATTAAGCCATGCATGCAAGTAAAGTTGCCAACTTTACGTGATGAGTCATCCATAGGAATCAGATCTGAGAGTTTGGAGCAAGGACTTAAGTGGTTAAGTGCTTAATGGAGAAGAATGGGGTTCAAGGGAGTATGGTGGGCATACCCATCTGGTATGATGCGCATACTGGCCCTAAAGGGTGTACGATGGGCATACCAGCTAAGTACGTTGGGCGTACTTGGCCTGTTTGACTTTTCTTGTTTTGTTGACTTGTTGTCCATGGATCGTTGACCAGAAGTTTAAACAGGGTTGACCATTGTTTATTTTGAGCCTTTTAGGATATTGGGCCTTCTCGGGTTACGTCCATGATGGGTTTGGGCCCAATTTGGATATTTGGGCCTTATTGGGCCTTGTGGTGTCGTTTCGGGTTTGGGCCATCTTTTGGGCTTGGTTGCTTGGGGCATTGTTGGACCAACTGAGAACAAGTGTTTTGGTCTAGGAAGAGTTGTTGGGCTTTAGCGTAAGACCCATGTAAGGGTTTGGGCCAATTTTGGAAAATTAGGCCATAAGTGGGTTTTGGATGATTATTTGGTTTGTAGGCCTTTTGATTGGGAGTTTGGGCCTTAGTCTTGGACCAAACAAGGTGAGGGGTAAAATGGTGTTTTTACCCCATGTATGGATTATTGGATTTGAATTGGAACCCAAATGATAATTGAATGTTATTCATGTATGTTAGCACGAGATTCTAGCAGATCTGCAGTCAGAGATGTATTGGTGGGTTCAGCTGTCGAGGTTAGTTTTCCTCACTGTAGTTACGGGTCGAAGGCACCAAAGCCGGACCTTTAGATTTGATATCCTGTTATGCATGCTATTTTACTGTAGCGATATGTTAGATCGATATCCTGGTATATAGGATGATGCTATGCTTAGTGATCTGTAGATCTGCTCGATTGTATCTTGATGGTTACATGTTGATTGATGGTTGAGGTTTTACTGTTATGTACGTGTGCCAACATACCTGGGCATTCCAACCTGATCGTTGATTCGGCGTGAGGGTATCCCATCCCGAGGATGACTCGACCCGTTGTATATTAGCATTCCAACCTGATGGTTGATTGGGCCTGGGGTATTCCAAGTCGATGGTTGATTGGATCCGATGTGATAATATGATATATGGTGAGACTAGACTGCTTTGTGCATTAGTCAATAAGCCTGGGGTATTCCAACCCGATGGTTGATTGGGGCCGACATGTTTGGTATTCCAAGCCGATGGTTGATTGGACCAAACCGCTTATGATACGAGGGTATTCCATCCCGGAGATGACTGGACCTATCTTAGACATGCCTAGTATTCCATCCCGAGGCTGATTAGGCTAGGCATGTATATTTGAGCATGCTTGTTGTATATGTTATCTGTTTATGTGGTGGTATTTTGGGGGAACTCACTAAGCGTTGTGGTTACAGATTCAGTTTACGATTTTAGGTATCTCGGAGGACCGTGGCAAGGAGATGGTGTGACTGTAAACATCCTTGGTTTTGCAACTGACTGGATCTTGGGAGACTCTGATTTTACATAATGTTTTGGAAATATTAATTTTGTAAACACTGTTATTAGTAAAAAGGTTGTTTTGAAAAGTTCAAATTTGTTGAAATTTTTGGGATGTTACAGAACCATCACCTCCCTTTAAAGAACCGTTATAACTCTTGGATAATTAACTACTACAACACCAACTAGTAACTTCCATCAATAAATAACCTTTACACCATCAGTCTAGCTTATATCTTCAACGATGATTTTTCCAAACAAATAGATGCAATTTGGAATCTAACAAATTGATTATACAAAAGTAGTTACACTGTAGTCTTCTTTTTTTCTTATTACAACATTGCATTTTTTTACATGTTATGGATTAGATAAGGTCTTTATTATAGTTAAATTGACATGGTATGTTTTTGATAACTATGTTTATTCTCTTTGTGAACAGGTAAGATCATGTTTTATTCCTATCATTTACAATTGAAGATCTTTTCTTTTGTACCGTTTGAAATGATGATTTGTTCAAATAAAAAGGTCAACAAGAACGTGGTTTTTTATATTTTCCGGTTGGTTTATAATTAGAAAGAGAATCCAATATTATGTTAATAAATCATGGAAGGTTAATATCGAGCCCAAGTAAGTGACACATTTACAACTAAGTTCGTAAATAAATGTTATATGTGGGTGGATATTTAATGGTAAATATATAATATAAAACCAATTAGTAAATAAATTTTAAAGTACAATTATTAATAATATTTTGAACATGCAAGAAAATATTGTGATCAAAAGAGGTATGCTACATAAATAACTTTTAAAATACAATTAAGAGGTAAAATGTTTGCAGTCTGCGGACCATATTTGCAAATATCTATAGAAGAAGAAATGGAACAAACATATGCAGTTTGCAAGAAGAAGACTGTTTCTTTTTTAAAGTTTGTAGGCTGCTAAAATAAATTGCAATTTAACTTAAAAGAGGTTTTCAACACTAAAATTAAAATAATCATATTTTACAACATTGAAGCTAAATTAATCACAACAATTTTAAATTTTTGCAACAATAATAGCCAAAATCTTTCTGAAATAAAGTACTACACGTTGTGCCATTTTTTTTAAATGGAAAGATGTGTATTAAAAAGGAGAAAACGAATGTTGGCTTGATAGTTGACAATAGTAAAAATGGAATACAAACAAAAAACAAGCCAAATATTGTTAGAGTTGACTGAACTATGACAACAACAATACATTTTAAAATTTCTATTTTTAGCATTGTAATTCAAGCACCTCGCTAATAGTTATTATTATGAGTTCGAAGGTCGGGTACATTTTCGTGACACTTGAAGAATTAAATTGGGTGATATTACCTAGTGGAATTTTTGGACGATTTTTATCCCTGACTTACTATTGATGGATTAAGGTGGTAGATTAAGGTGGTGTCCAACTCCATCAATACACTATTTGTTTCTTGTGGACATCGGTGCTAAATTAAGTTGTTATTGCTTCTAGTTATGGAAGTACATGACTATTCTTGGGATATTGAGCTTCAAATTACAACAAAGATGTTGCAAGTCTTAGTGTGGTGTGACCTCTTGTGTTATCTGAGTTTCGTGTACCCTAATTGCTATGGTGCTTTTATTTTGGATCCCGTATTCTAGGTTGTTATTTTTGGTGCTATCTTTTGTCTTGGATGTCTAAAGCCCAAGATTAACGTTTCTAGATGGGTGACGGTGCATAGCCTATTTGATTTTCCCTTATAATTGATGCATTGGAAAAGAGGGGATTGAGAAACACGCATCATAACACCAAAAACACCATGAGCCATCATTGACTCCTTACTCCTACACCATTAAATTTGACATCATAAGAAGGGTTGCATTTGATTTAATGAGGAATGAGAAAAACCTACAATACGATTGAGGGTTTTCTAGACTGGCATGAGGCGATAGTGAGTAGAGGGCGGAGGTGATCGGGGACGACGAGAAAAGGGCTACGACGACGAGTAGACGACGACGACATCGAGAAGGGGTCAACCAATGTTTTTCGCTGGTGAGGGTTTCTTTACAGCTATTCACTGACGGTGATCTACTGGTGGCTTGTTAGATCAGTGACATTGTTCTCTAGGTGGTCAGACGAAGTTTTACAAAAGGAGAAGGGAGAAGGACGAGGCAACAATGATAAGTTTGGAAATGTGTGTTTTAGTTATGTATACTTTAGAAGTGCTAAGTCCATGTCCTCTAGGATAAGAGGACGTGCAGTCGTTTTGACGTCTGTGGTTTTCGAAAAAACAAACAGTCTGCAAACCCATGCGAGTCAAAACATCTACCACCCTTAGACATAAGAGGTTAGAAGTTCTTTTAAAAAAAACAAATACCACCATAGACTTATTAAGCTTTTTTTAAAGACGTTTGTGTTTTAAATATATTGAAAATATTATTTTAAGACAAGTTTAAATTGATGTAATGATATTGTATTTCCTTTTACTATCTTAATTGTCTTAATATTATTTTATATTCAATCTAAAATAATAAATCAGATCTTTTTATTAATATATTTTTTTTGTGTAAAAAAAGTGTCAATAAAAGCATGAAAGTAATATCTTAGAAGTTAAATAGTGTCACTATAACCTACAAATGTTTTAGTGGTATAATCGAAAAGTTTCAATAAAACTACACCAAAAATGTCACTAAAGGCCTTTAGTGACATCTTGTTTGTGTCGCTAATTGTCTATGGGGCCTTTTGTGACACTATTTCGGTTTTCAATAGCATTTTTAAAATGCGACGAAATATCATTTTATTTTATTTGTAGTGTAAATATAAAGTTTGATTTAGGTATTCTCATTTAGTAAGAAAAAGTTACAACTTACATGCCATGACATTTTAAAGTTTAAGAGATAAAATATCCAACTCATGATATTTCGATGATAATGGTAGTATTTGCACAAAAGATTAGGCAATATTACCTTTATGGCGCAACATAAAAATTATTCAATAATCATAAAAGTCTTCAGAGTATCTATTTGCGAGTTGAGCATGCAGTAGCAAAGACGGTTAGAATTAATATCCCTAAAAGTGAAACTATAAAGGGGTGGTGGTTTTTCAAATCAGATGTTCGTATTCCAAATGCCAATATTGTTATTTCAAGGTGAAAGGTGATTGAGTTCGATCTATAAAATAGTGGATTCATGACCAATTGGTATGTATGATATGCACATGGTGAATCATTTGATACACATGGTGTGGTAACCATTTGGAATCTTAGCAAGAAAACTATCATCATGTCGCTTGTATGTGCAATCTCATAATTGGTACCTTGTAAATGGTTATAAGTTCCATATAGGGGAATATGGTAAAGGATGTGTAGTAAACAAAGAGGGTAAGATGCACTAAAACGAAAAAGTCCTAATGCATCAAACAGCCCATAAATCCGAATCACGATAACAATCTTCGTTCAAGCGGAATAGAACTAAGATATCAAACCACAATCAATCACATGCAATGAAAAATACCAAACAAAAAAGTAAATCAAAAGAGACACAATGATTTACGTGGAAAACTCAAATTGGGAAAAAAAAACCACGGACAGGAAAGCCGAGAACCAATCCACTAAAAATATTGCAGTGTTTATAGAGATTGATCAAATAGATTACAATTAGCTATAGTGATTTGGTGAAAAAAGGGAAAAACCCTAGAAAATGTTGTTCGAGAAAGGAAGAAGAAGAAGAAGAAGAAGAAGAAGAAGAAGAAGAAGAAGTCTTCAAAACTCTTTCTCTTACTTAATTTTCCAGCGTTCAATGAGATTAAAAAGGAAAAGGTTTGACCAATTTGGCTAATTTGGTCCTTCAAGAATGGAATATTTTCATTTAAGGAACAAATCATTTTTAGACCCGAAGACACCCATTTTAGACCTAATGTCGTTTTTAGACCTGAAACAACCATTTTAGACCTGGTGTCCTTTTCAGACCCAAAAACAACCAAACTAGACATGGATTGCTGAAAAGACAATATAGCTTTTGAACTAAATAGAACTTGTCAATTTTGGAAGACATATTTCCACAGGATGTGTAACGAATAATTATAGTGTATGTATTAGAGGGGAGTTGGAAGAAATACAATCCCAACTTGAAGCCTGAAGAACAAAAGACAATCACAACTTAAAGCCCAAATTGTTGAATTCATAAGAAGCTTCGGGAATACCCCTCTACCAATCCACCTAATGCTTCTTAGGTTATTGTTGTAAATAGTTTTGCATTTTTATACATTTATATTATGTTTGTATTTAGAAGTTGTTAAAACTTGTGTTGTTAATAGGTACTTCTTACATTTATGTTTATTGTCATTGTGTATGAATTTAAAACATAATTTGGTCATTTACATTAGATTTTTCTGCCAAAATGCTTGGGGGAACTCCATTCCTTTTTCAAGGATCTCCACCAAGGGGTAAAACAGTTTGGAACTTCCAAGCTGTCATCTGAAATGTGTCACAAAGTTTACCGGAAATTCCCTTGCAAATGCAGGGATTTCCGCCCTTTTAACCGTCGGAAAAAGCATGCATTTGCAGTAATTTTTTGAACCAATGATTTTAAGGGCAGGTGTGGGTGGTTGTGGCTACAAAATAATTAAAGTTGTTCGTAGGATGGAAACATTAATTTGGAATTTTTATGGCAACATAAGCAATTGCCATATATATATATATATATATATATATATATATATATATATATATATATATATATATATATATATATATATATATATATATATCTTTACTATATTATTAAACATATTGTCTGTGTCTTGAAAATTAAGAGGTACAATACCTATTGCCTCATGTACAATAATATTAAGCTTATAATCACATCTTATATGTATACACGGTATTCCTTATCTCTTCGATGTTACCCTAATCTTTTCTACACACAACACTACACACAACAGCCGCCATCAAATCGAACCCCTCTTCTTTGCGTCTCCTTCCTAATCGCTTCGGAATCGATCGATACTCACCAAAAAATCGCAGTTTCTATTTTTCTCAATCGACGCCCTGGAAGTCCACCAACCATTCACATCCCAAACACCTACATGTATTTTACAGTATTACACGTAGTTAGCCTAATCTCCTCTACACAACAGTCGCCATCAAACCAAATCTCTACCGTCTCTCTATTAGCGTCGTTGCTGAATGTCTCAGCGCCTCCACCGTCGCCACCTGACTCCGGCAACATCACACACCAGCAGCGTACCACCATCTATCTCCACCAAAGATGCAATCGACCCCCTGGAAGTCCACCTTTTCCGTCACCGATGTCTGCCACCCCCGTTATCTCCCTGCTTATACCTTCTGTCCGTTACTTTTGACTAACAATTGGCGATTGAGTTTAGTTCAATACAACTCAATTTAACTCAGAATTGATTATACACGTAGTGGTACCAAATTGAATATGTTTTACACACATAATTTGATTTAGTCATATGAATATGGTTTCCTTTTTGTGTAGTTTTTGCAGGTTGTAGTAGATTCAACTCTTCATCTCTGGTACAATTTGGTTTTTTGTTCATTCTGTTCTGTCAGATTTGCCCATATTAGATTTTGTTTTGTGTTTTTTGTTATCTCTGACTTGCTTATTGATGCCCTCTGAAGTCTAATCTCGGTTCCTACAGAAAAAAAAACATATAGGGTATGTTCAATGATGTTTGTGACTGTGTGTGCCTATGTTTACATACATACACAATATAATTCATTCTCTCTCTCTCTCTCTCTCTCTCTCTCTCTCTCTCTTCCGTCTCCCGCCCAGGCGCTCACCGCTTCGAACTCGACACTCAAAATCACACTACCCCTTCTCCCTCAAGCTCTATAAGTGTTCGATTTTTTGAAACTAGAATATGATATGTATTACTCTGTATAGCTGATTTTGTTTTTAATTGTTGTCAGGTTAGTAAGCCTCACATTGATTCTAATTGATTGCTTTTTTTGTTTCTTAAACATTTCTCCAATTTACAATATGATAAAATCATTCTACTTGATGCAATTTGTTTTCTCAGGTTAGATACAATAGATGGGTATATGACTTTGTAACAGGTTGATAAAATAGTGCACAACACGCGTTCGTCAAAATGCTTGAAAGATCGTTCATAGTTGAATGCATGCTTATTTTACTTTTGTTTATTATCTTTCAATTAGCATTTTGTCTATGAATCAATACTTATTTTCTTTTGTGTTATCAGATGTTTGTAGAAATAAGAAAAATAATAGTTTGATCATATAAACAGGTGAAGAAAAACAATTACTCAAGTCCGATGGTCATCCCAATTATTCAGTGAAATGAACTCAACATGTGATTTCAGCTCTATGGCAATTCATTATGTTCGTCAGGTGTCACTTTTTGAGTTCGAAGAATGCCACTAGGACCATTCAGCTTCTCCTAGAACAAGTCAATTGTTTGGCCAACAAACAAAAGATGGATCAAACCTGCTCAATCATTTCTGTATGTCTTTTGCTCACATAAAAAGTTGAAGCGGTTAGCCAGACAATTAGGAAAACATGTATTATAGTTGAAGTTCAGGTTATCTTCTTAACTTTTGTTGTTGTAAATACTGATGTAATTTTGTGATTATTTATGGATTTGTACTCTTTTGGTTGTAGTGCAGGTTCTAAAGAAGAGTTATAATAATTTTGTGGTAAGGGTGGGATAGGTATATTTCCATCGATCTTAAAGCTCAAAGATGTTTTCTTTTAACTTCATAATTGTTGTTGATAACTATTAAAGTCTTATCACTTCCCTATGAGAACCCTCAATAAAAAGAAGACGATTGGTTCTACACCTCTATTTACAGCACCTGTGACCTAACACCATATAGCCTCCCACCCTTCAAATCATCCTATTTGATGAGAGGTGTAGTTTAATCCGTCTCTTTTCATTGTATTCTTCAAAATCAGACTAATACCTATTAATTTTGTCTACAAAAGTCAAAATGTTAATTACTTTTGAGAAAATTATGTGCTAATTTTGATTCAATATTAAAAAAATTGGTTTTATTAGTGATTGTTAATACCAATTTAATGCCGCTACATATGATGTTTTCTAATATTGAAAGATTTATTGCAACTACTAATGTCATTATATTTTCATGTGTTTATTTCATCAGATGGGTTGAAGCTCCAATTGAGGATTAACGTGTGTATATATATATATATATATATATATATATATATATATATATATATATATATATATGGTCATGGAAATCCCCTTAGCAAAAAGCAACCAATCTCTTATAATTATTGTAAGCTCCAACGTTCCTTTTGCAAACACTTGCATAGTTTATAATTTCCATACATAAGTTGGTGTTTATGATAAGCGGAGGGTTCTTTGTATTATTTATTGCTAAGAACTTGATTCATGGCACCTGAATTGAGATTACATGTTTGTTTCTTTCATGTTTGCAGCTGAAGCTGCAAAGGAGCACTAGAATGTGATTCGTGTTCAAGAGAAAGAGAAATCTTGAGGAAATAATAAAGAAATTTATTGCATGTTCTCTTTATATTATAATATATGATTTTATTAGTAAAGTGAATAAGATCAAAGGAAAGACAATACAATCCCACCATTGGTATTATGACAAGTGAGATTTTAAACATACAAAAATATGAAGCAAATATATGGCTAAAATGGTTATCTCCGCATTCATATTTATTTGATGAATTTTGATCTATTGTGACAAGAAAATCGGAAATCGTAATGCAAAATTATATAAAAAACGACAATGTACATTAATTTTTAATCCCAAACAACACTTTTTTAACCAAAAAAGCTACATACTTCGTAAAAAATCAACATAATTTTATTTTGAATCCAACAATATCAAATCTTAGTGTAAAACCAATAACATAGTTATATTTTCTTTTACCATAACCTACAAAATATTGTTTTTAATACAAAGCAACATTGATAAACAATATTTACGGTAGATTGTTTGGTCTGAATGAAAGAAAAATTATCAACGAATGAAACTATTTGAAAAACAAAACGAAAAATACATCGTTAAAAAAGTGAAAGTTAAGTAATTTTTTTTTATTTTGTTGGCAACAAAGATCTAAGGTATCGTGATAAACATGTGTCTATTTTTATATCTTCTATTTTTAATCTAAAACAAAGCATACTTCAATTATTAACCCACCATATATTTTAACCCAAAATAAAAACAAGTTTATATGTATGGTTATCGGTTTCTACTAAGCTACAATACTGGTTTCGGGTATTTTACCAATTCCGCGTAAAAATCAGTCTTGGACCGAAAGTTTAATAGGCATAATCTGTGAATTATATTAAAATGTCATAAATCATTCGTTTGAAGTTGGATCAACACGATATCTTTCCCAACATGTAGTTTAAGTGTTTGTACTTCATTATATATATATATATATATATATATATATATATATATATATATAAAGACAGAATATTTTTTATGCTTTTTTATCTTGACTTAAAGAACATGGATTAGTTTCCAAGTTATAAGTTACCATCTTCCAAAACAAATTATATTTCATGTTAGGGGTTTACCTTTTCGTTGCCTTCCTGTCGAAGTTGGATGTTCAATCATACATGTTTTCGAATTGAAATAATTCCAAAAGAAACTATTCGCACCCGTCGTTTGGCGCGGGTAAACGGCTAGTATATATATATATATATATATATATATATATATATATATATATATATATATATATATATAAAATTTAACGAATGGGAACCTGCATAACCTTTTAATGGATAGACATATTAAAATTTTCTTTTTCCAATAAATGTATAAGCATATTCATAAAAAAAAAACTAAGCAGTTTACTATTACTAGCAATTTACTTCTTTCTATAAAGTATTTTACATAACACAGCACCTCGCTATACGCTCCTGTTTGTTCAATATAATCTATTTTATTCCTGTCAAATAATAAAAAAAAATTGTAAAATTGTCAACACCTTCTAGATTTGCCTTTACAGAAACTTTGGAATTTAATCTTCTGATTGGCCAATGGAAATAAGAAAATAACAAAATTTACATGGTATTTTATCGATTTCACTATCAGTCGTCAACAATTTTATATATATATATATATATATATATATATATATATATATATATATATATATATATATATATAACGAAAACAAAATTAAAAGAAGAATTACATGAAAAAAGTAATGATCATGAAAACTCAAATAAAAAGAAATATCATGCAAGACACAAGCGGAACACATGCTTGATGCTTCGCTTACAATTATCATCTTACCTATAATTTTATGTTCGTTATTGTCACTAGCCCCCTCTTGTGATCCGTTGTAATATTTGTTAAAGATATTTTGTTATATTTGTTTTTATGTATGTTTTGTGCATTTGAGTGTATGCACGTGTATGTGTTTTTGAACTATAAAATTAAATAGGAAATGAGTTGGGTTCATATTAATATCAAGGTGGAGTTGGGAAAGTTTACACGTAGGGCTTTTTAGTCCTTAGGTGAAGATTGCAATGTGTTGAGGACGCTCACCACCTGGTTTACACATGTCATGACATGCCGGTGGTGGTGAGATGACTAACTAGGAGGTGGTGTTGGTGGTGAAGGAAGCTGACTTAGGAGGTGATGGTGGAGACTTGCCATGAATATACCGTGTAGGTGGTGGAGGAGACTTTGGAGGCGTTGATGGTGACTTTCCATGAATGGGTGGTGGTGGTTTAGGTATTGGATCAGGTATAGGAAGTTTAGGTAAAGGAAGTTTAGGTATTGGAGGTAATGGAATAGGAAGCGCTGATTTAGGAGGCGGAGGTGATTTAGGAGGTTCAGGTTCTTTTTCCATAGGAGGTTTGGGTTCCTTTTTCTTTGGAGGTTTCGGTTCCTTTTTCTTTGGAGGTTTCGGTTCTTTTCTCTTAGGGGGCGTGCGTTCCTTCTTCTTATTCTTAGGAGGCCTGGGTTCCTTTCTCTTGGGGGGTTTGGGTTCCTTATTTTTAGGAGGTTTGGGTACCTTTCCTTTACGAGGTCTGGGTTTCTTCTTCTTAGGAGGTTTGCATCCCTTTCCTTTAGGAGGTCTGCGTTTCTTCTTCTTAGGAGGTCTGGGTTTCTTTCTCTTAGGAGGACTGGGGTCCTTCTCCTTTGGAGGTTGGCGTTTTTTCTTTTTAGGAGGTTTGGGTTCCTTTTTCTTAGGAGGCGAGGGTGGCAAAACAGGTGGTATTAATGGAGAGGTGGGTGGCAAAGGAGGTGGTATTAATGGTGGTGTGGGAGGTGGTAATGGAATAATACTGCTATGGATGGATTCTTGTGGTGCTGGTTGGTAAAATGAAGACTTGCCGTCAATTTGATACTGAAGAGTCTGATGTGGTTTCATATCTGCAGTGGTCGGTAAAATGAAGCTTAGAGAAACTACTACAACAACAACAGATACAACGAGAGAGGCCAGTGTAAGCCATTTTCCCTTTCTTGATTCCATTTTCACCACATATGCTTCCACTTATGCATGTCCCCTCTTTATAGCCAAATCTTTTGCTGTGAAAGTACTTTTATAACCTTTAGTATATAAGACGTTTAAATTATGACAAAAAGAAACAAATCTTATAAGAAATCTTAACATAAAAATTTATCATATCAAAATTCATGCGTAATTTAATAGTTGCAACAACTAAAACCTATAAATATACGATACATTGTTCATATTGATAAAAAGATAAATGTTTTCTTTGTTGTATTTTATTGAACATGTGTCGTGGTTATGGCTAGATACAAATAGATGTGGTGGTTGAAAATTAGTATTGTAGACAAAAATATACGATACATTATTCTTATCGATAAAAAGATAAATTATGTTGTTTTTTATAATTTGCTTATATTGAATATTATTAAGCATTTTGTAAGTTGTTATATACACCCTAATCCAGCTGCAAATGAAAAACATAAAATTATAATAAAGTTATGAGGAGTGGTACCATATCTAGCACATACTAAACATATACATCATAATTTTACCTTCCACATAAGTTTTTATCTTAAACACAACACATTTGGATATTAAGGGGAAAAAATGAAAAAGAACCAATCAAAGGGCTTATTATTTAAAAAAAAAACAAAAAAAGGACCAATCATGGCCCTACTTCTCTTCAAAATTTTCTCTTTCATGTCGTTAAGCTGCTAGCGAGCATGGAAGAAGTGAGGGGCTTAGCACTTGGAAAAGGAGTGGTGGCGAGGTCATAGCCTAATAATGAAAAGTTTGAAAAAGTATTTACAATTGTCCAGATTTTTGTTTAGAAAGACTTTTGAATTAAGACTTTTGGTAGAGCTATTCACATAAAAAAAAATAATAAGAAATTTACATATCTATCTGTTTCATTATAGATCAAGAAAATTAAGTAAACTGACATTCGTAAACCAAGCCTTATTTTCAGAATAGAGCATTCTAGTGAAAAATTATTTATTTTGGAGAAGTCGGTGGTAAGTATAGTTTCGAATCTGGAATCCAACATCGTACATTCCGGACTGATCTAGTTAACTCCAAAGAATGGTAGTCAAAACCGTACATGTAGTACTAACACACTGGACACACATTCCGGACACATATTTCGAACACCAAAAATCTAAGTTTTCCTTCCCTATATAACATATAGTATTCCATTTAGTTATTCACCTACAACCAAAATCCATAATTTTCTATTATAACTATTTGAAGATGAGTTTCTTAGAGAGCGTCACGAAGAAAACTTTACCAACTTTCTTGTTTACCCGCACAACCTTGTGAGGGCGAACCTTTATAGTTACACAAACAGCAAACCCGATGTTAACTTTGTTTTGTGGCGATTAGATATGTGGTAAAATAATTTTGTTCCAAATTTTAATAGTTTACTTAAAATTTATAATGTTTTTACAACTAATTGTTTTATTTTTCCCAAAAAATGCAGCTCCATGCATTCATAGGTTGTTTGATGTTTTTCATCTTTATATATAGTGTCTATCTGATGTGGGCAACGTGGAGGAGCAGGCCCTAACCTTCTTGGATCGTTTTGATGAGCTGAGTGTCTAAATCATTGGGCTTATTATCTATCTTTTTCCTAGTTTTGGTTTTTGCTTTGTGTCTGACTTTTGGGCTTTATTTCCTGTTTAAAACCTCGATTGCTTAGACAGAAAATTTCAGTTTTTTGGGATGAAAGAATATTTTGTTTCCATCTATTCCAATACTTAATTCTTTGCAGGATTGTGTATTAATGCCTTGATCTGGTATTCACGTAACTGTGAATCAACGGGTTTGGAAGAGTTACAGTTGGTATTTGTGTGTACAAATCAACACCTGTGATTGATTTATCAAATCTTAGGTTTTCACTGCATCAGTTGGTATCAGAGCGCAAAGCGATTCTGAATCATGCCTCCACGACAAACTCGACTGCGCAAGGCACGTCTGGAAGAGATCTTCGAGTGGGATGACAACAACCAGTTTGAGGAGCATGTTAGAAGAATTATTTATGAGCGTATGAATCATGTTCTTGATTAATTAACGGAGAGGATGACCATCCTCTTGAACGAGAGGGAACCGGGGTGGCGTTCGAGGGGTTCCGTCATTGACTCAACAGAAGACGAGGGTGAGGAATTTGATTCTAGACCACCGCACAAACGTACACCATGGCGTAATGATAGAAGCGATGACAGGCGATGGGAATATGGGCTCAAAACAGACATTCCAGAGTTTCATGGAAACCTACAAGCGGAAGACTTCCTCGATTGGCTTGCAACAATTGACGAAATTCTGGAATTCTGAGGGGTTCCCGACGAGAGGAGGGTTTCGTTGATTGCCACCAGATTACAGGGTCGCGCAACAGCATGGTGGCAACAACTAAAGCTCACACGACATTGCATGGGAAAAGAAAAGATTAACACATGGGAGAAGATGAAGAAACACCTCTGTGCAATGTTCCTACCGTATAATTACCAACGAATTATATACCATCGACTACAAAATCTAAAACAGGGGCTGCGCACAGTGGATGAGTACACTACCGATTTTTACCAGTTGTTTGCAAGAAACGGGATTCAAGAAAGCGAAGACCAGTTGGCGGCAAGGTATGTTGGCGGGCTGAAACTCCAAATATAAGAGGTAGTGAACATGTTTGATCCTGTGTCTATTTCAACAGCCCATCAGAGGGCACTCATGGTTGAAAGACAGTCCCGACGGAGTACAACAAATCAATTCACGAACCCGTTCAACAAAGTGGAACCGACACCAACAGGTGCTAACACTTCACATACAAATCTGGCCCTAGAGAAAAGACCAACCATCCCTACCTACTCAAGGAAAACAACCACCAATAATCTAAAATGTTTTTCGTGTGGCGATCATGGTCACCTACAAGCTGGTTGTAAAAAGAACGGGAAGAGAGTCATGTTCACAGATGAAGACAGAATGGAAGCCGGGGATCAGAACCCTCCAGTATACGATGAGACTGATTACGAGGAAGAAATAGTTGAAGGTGACGAGGGGTTCATCCTAGTTGTGCGAAGATCGTGTCTGACCCCTATGGCGCCTGAAGACGATTAGTTGAGGAATAACATATTCCAATCGACATGAACCATCCTAGGCAAGGTGTGTCGCTTTGTTATCGATTCTAATAGTTGTGAAAATATTGTGTCCGAAGAAGCAATTCAAAAGTAAAACATCCGTACGGAACGGAACCCAAAACCTTACAAACTAGCATGGCTCAAACGTGGTGGCGAGGTAATAATTTCGAAACGCAAATTGGTTCCTTTTTCTATTGGTGCTAAATATCGTGATGAGTTTTGGTTTGATGTCGTCAACATGGATGCATGTCATCTATTGCTTAGTCGACCATGGCAATTTGACAGAAAAGTAAACCATGATGGTCGAGCCAATTCAGTATCATGTTTGAAGGATTCAAGATTATTCTCGTTCCAACTAGACCAACAATGAAGGTTACAACAAATGCCACCACTCCAAACTTACTGTCTATGACACAATTCAATGAAGAGATAAAAGAAACAAATGTAGTTTATGTCCTATTTGGAAAAGAAGTTAAGCAGCCATGTTTAACACCTGATTCCCTTCAGTCATTATTGAGTGAATTTTAGGACGTGTTCCTTGAAGAGCTTCCCGATGAGCTTCCCCCACTTCGTGACATCCAATATCATGTAGACCTCAAACCAGGGGCGACCCTTCCCCACCAAACACATTATTGCATGAGTCCTCCTGAACATGAAGAACATAGGCGTCAAGTAGAGGAGTTGCTCTCTAAGGGACACATACGAGAAAGCATGAATCCTGTTGCGGTACCGACATTGTTAACTCCAAAAAAAGATGGTATGTGGCGCATGTGTGTGGATAGCCGTGCCATCAATAAAATCACCGTACGATATTGCTTCCCCATTCCTCGCCTCGATGAATTGTTGGACCAGATTAGTGGTGCTAAAATATTTTCACGATTGGACTTGAAAAACAGGTATTATCAAATCTGTATGCGGCCAGGGGATGAGTGGAAATCAACATTCAAAACACGCGAGGAGTTGTATGAATGTCTAGTGATGCCATTTGGTTTATCAAATGCGCCAAGCACTTTTATGTGTGTCATGAACCAACTTTTACGACCATTTATTAGCAGGTTTGTTGATGTTTACTTTGGCGACATCCTGATTTATAGTGGTGATCCAGAAACACACCTCCAACGCATAAGGGAGTTATTGACTGTATTAAGACGCGATAGATTCTATGCGGAGATAAAGAAATGTGTGTTCATGACAACTAAGGTACTATTTATGGGGTATGTTATCATATGTGATGGATTACAGGTAGACGACAACAAGGTTGAGGCAATTCGACTATGGCCAAGTCCAAAATCGATAACTGAAGTGAGAAGTTTCCATGGTCTCACATCCTTCTACAGGAGGTTCATACCGCACTTCAGCGGGATCATGGCCCCATTATTGATTGCATGAAACATACTAAATTTATTTGGTCCAACGAAGCAGAGAAGGCATTCACAACAATCAAAGAAAAACTCACCACCCCACCAATATTAGTACTACCAGACTTCTCGCAACCTTTCGAACTACATACTGACGCGTCAAAAACAGGGATTGGGGGCGTTCTTAGTGAAAATGGGAAGCCCGTGGCATTCTATAGTGAGAAGGTATCTGGTCCTCGTCTCAACTACGACACATACGATGTTGAATGTTATGCGGTAGTTCAGGCAATAAAATATTGGCAGCACTACCTATTTCATTGCGAGTTCGTCTTATACACCGAACATGATTCTCTCTAACACCTCCACCGCCAAGACAAAGAGTTTACCTTCATGGTGAAACACGAGGCTGGGATCACTAATCGAGTCACCGATGCCCTCAATCGCCGAAACAATATGCTCACTACTTTGTGAGTCGAAGTACCCGGGTTTGATTCTTTCCGTGAATTATTTAGTAGAAATCCCTATTTTTGTACCATCCTTGTAGATGTTCAATCCGGAAAGCAGCCAGATTTCCTCCTCCGTAACGGTTTCCTATTTCGAGGAAATCAATTATGTGTATCTGACTGTAGTCTCAAGAATTGCATTGAGTTGGGCATGTGGGATGGGACAAAACTGCACAACTTGTTCAACAATCATATTTTTGGTCGGGAATGCGTAGTGAGATTGAGACGTTTGTGCAAGGATGTCACATTTATCAAGTATCAAAGGGTACAACCACGAATGCTGGGTTATACACATCGTTACCCATTCCAACCAAGTCATGGGTTGACATCAGTATGGACTTTGTAGTGGGTTTGCCCCGTACGCAGCGAGGTAATGATTCAATTTTCATTGTGGTTGAACGCTTCTCCAAAATGGCGCATTTTATACCATGTAAAAAGACCACGGATGCTGTCAATGTTTCCCAACTTTTCTTTCGAGATATCTATCACCTCCACGGTCTTCTTGCTTCCATTGTATCTGATCGTGACACCCGATTCCTTAGTCACTTTTTGCGTACTTTATGGAAAATGGTGAATACCAAATTCAATTTTAGTAGTGCCTACCACCAGCAAACAGATGGTCAAACCGAAGTTGTTAATCGCTCACTTGGAAATCTCCTTCGTTGTCTGGTTGGTGATCATCCAAAAGGTTGGGATCATATATTGAGCCAAGCGGAGTTCGCCCACAACCACACTAGCAACCGTAGCACCGGGTTCTACCCCTTTCGGGTCATGTACTCCGTTCAACCAAGGGGACCATTAGATCTCATTCCATTTCTGAGCACTACACAAGATGAAGGAAAAGCTGTTACTTTTGTTGAAAGACTGATTGACACTCACAAAGCTGTGTATAACAACCTAACGGCTGCCAATACCAAATATAAGCTTCACGCCGACGAGAAATGGTGTCATGTCGAGTTTGTAGACGGGGATTTTGTGTGGGCCATTCTTACTAAGGAGCGTTTCTCTACTAGAGATTACAATAAACTTAAGTACAAAAAATAAGGCTTGTTGAAATCATTGAAAAGATTAATCCGAACGCTTATCGCCTCAAACTTCCACCATAACGGTTTCCTGTTTCGAGGAAATCAATTATGTGTATCTGACTGCAGTCTACGACTAAAAATAATTCTAGAATTGCATTGAGAGGGGCATGTGGGACGGGACAACAACTGCACAACTTGTTCAACAATAATATTTTTGGTCGGGAATGCGTAGCGAGATCGATACGTTTGTGCAATGATATCGCATTTATCAAGTATCGAAGGGTACAACCACGAATGCTGGGTTGTACACAGCGTTACCCATTCCAACCAAGCCGTGGGTTAACATCAGTATGGACTTTGTAGTGGGTTTGCCCCGTATGCAACGAGGTAATGATTCAATTTTCGTTGTGATTGACCGATTCTCCAAAATGGCACATTTTATACCATGTAAAAAGACCACGAATGCTGTCAATGTTGCCCAACTTTTCTTTCGAGATAACTATCACCTCCACGGTCTTCTTGCTTCCATTGTATCTGATTGTGACACCTGATTCCTTAGTCACTTTTGGCATACTTTATGGAAAATGGTGAATACCAAACTCAATTTTAGTAGTGCCTACTACCCATAAACAGATGGTCAGACCAATGTTTTTAATCGCTCACTTGGCAATCTCCTTCGTTGTCTAGTTGGTGATCATCCAAAAGGTTGGGATCATAAATTAATCCAAGCGGAGTTCGCCCACAACCATGCTACCAGCTATAGCACCGAGTTCAACCCCTTTCGGGTCATGTACTTCGTTCAACCACGGGGACCATTAGATCTCATTCCATTTCTGAGCACTACACAATATGAAGGAAGAGCTGTTACTTTTGTTGAAGGGCTGATTGACACTTACAAAGCTGTGTAGAACAACCTAACGGCTGCCAATACCAGATATAGGCTTCACGCAGACAAGAAACGGTTTCATGCCGAGTTTGAAGTCGGGGATTTTGTGTGGGCCATTCTTACTAAGGAACGTTTCTCTACTAGAGATTACAATAAACTTAAGTCAAAAAAATAGGGCTTGTTGAAATCATTGAAAAGATTAATCCAAACGCTTACCACCTCAAACTTCCAAGCCATATTCGTACAACAGATGTATTTAATGTCAAATACCTTATTCCTTTCCTTGCTGACTCGTCTGATGACGACCAGGATCAGACCTCGAGGGCGAATTCCTTACACCCCAGAGGGAATGATGTGGGCCTCGACATGGAGGAGCATGCCCTAACCTTATTGGATCGTTTTGATGAGCTGCGTGTCTAAATCATTGGGCTTATTATCTATCTTTTTCCTAGTTTTGGTTTTTGCTTTGTGTTTGACTTTTGGGCTTTATTTCCTGTTTAAAATGCCGATTGCTTTGATAGAAAGTTTTCAGTTTTTTGGGATGAAAGAATATTTTGTTTCCATCTATTCAAATACTTAATTATTTGTAGGATTGTGTATTGATGCCTTGATCCGGTATTCACGTAACTGTGAATCAACGGGTTTGGAAGAGTTACAGTTGGTATTTGTGTGTACAAATCAACACATGTGATTGATTTATCAAATCCTAGGTTTCCGCTTCATCACTATCTAAGAGGGGACTACTTACATAAAATGTTCATAGCAGTTGCTATGCATCGAAACAACCATGTCTATATCGTTTTATCTTCGTTTTGCATGGGCGTGACAAATAATGTCGTTCCTGATGATGTTAAATGAAGCTCTCAGTAACGCTAAGGAAGTATTGTTCATAACCAATATGGAAGATGTGATAACTTCTTCCCTAGGTCACGTATTCCCTGAGTCTTACCATGAATATTGTTGTAAGAATGTAGCAATGCTTGTGCACTGAAGAGTTGGTCGAAACCGAACATTTAAACGTTTGTTCTAGCATACATGCAAATTATATATTATGTCTAATTTTGAAGAAATATGTTTTCGGCTAACCATGACCGCATGTGAGGTGCTTATCAACATCGATCATGCAAAATGAGAAAGACCCTATTTCCCTAGTATCCTTTGGAAAGTGCTCAACATTTATATTCCATATTTCTTCCTGGTTTTCTCTGGTAATGAACATAATGTACCGATAATAACGTTCATAGAGGTAATCCTTGAGTAGATGTAGCTGATTTTTGTTCAACGCAGTGGCATGGGGAGCAAATTTTTTCTTTGATACATTGAATAGAAAGCTAGTGTATTAATGGATCAAAATTTTTTTTGCATGTTACAAATGAGTTCTATGTGAATGTTGGTACTTGTGTACAATTCAAAGAAAACATTTTTTATTTGGTGCGTTATTTTAAAATTAAAAGAGTTTTTTTAACTAAAATAAGTAGAATTTTGAATTTCAAACATTAAATACAAATCTGAGAGAAAATATAACAACAAAATGTACAAACCACCATGTGATCTACAAAATAATAGATATGGGCAATAAAATTAATAAAACTTCAGGAGTGTTAACAAATGTCATATGTTCCAGGAGCTACAAATAAAGGGTTACATTCATAAATACACTTAAACGCAATTATGATTATATATATATATATATATATATATATATATATATATATATATATATATATATATATATATATATATATATATATATATATATATAAAAGCTTAGCTTATAGGGTGTGCCATTTGAGCGAATTCAATTTTGGATAGAAATGTGCCTCCAAAAGTAGCAAGGGCAGTGAAAGGGATATTTGCATGTACAACAATTGTGTTTCTAGGTATAGTTATCTGATGGAGCCCATCCTACAGACACTTATTATTCAAAAACAAATAAAAAAAGTTGGAAAAGAGTAAAACATGAAACAAAGGAAATGCAAATAAACAGAAAAGATGATGATAATATGTGTAACATCACCATGACAACAATGAATTTGACGGTCATAGGTTCTGGTCCAATGTGAACTCTATTTTATGTAAAAGAAAGATTATAAAGATATATTATTTTCGACAATTTTTTTTAAAAAAAATAACTAACTTGCGTAGTTATATTTAAGAATATGCTTAATAAATGTTGTCTTTCGAGATGAGTTGAGTTGAGTACCGACCGAAAAGCATTATATGATGATGATGATGATGATGAAACACTTTTGAAGAGATTTGTATGAAAGATAAAGACATACTTATAAACTTTTTACCAATAATGAAGATCCAAAATCATTGTAATGGTTGGCAAGTTCTAGTGGCTTTAGTTTTTTGTTGTACAATCTTTTCAATCCATCAATTATAAAGATATATTTGATAAGCAACCCATTAATTTTCTTTCAAAAAAATTGTATCACTTTACATTTTCTTATCCTACATGTTTAGCAACAATATTTATATGTTAATATCATATCAAATTCTATATAATATATCTATCTGTATTTTGTTTACCTATCATTAACACTAGCAGTGCATATAAGTATACGTTAAGATTAAGAAAGTTAAAGTAATTGGTATATTAAAAAAATATATACTTGTACTGTTGTACATAAACATATAAATTAATAACAATTAGGTAATAATAATGCAACATAGGTCTATAAATGATCGGATTCGCATCATATCAACTAATCTTATCTACCATGTACTTTATCAAATTGACTTTGATTTGACCATTAACTAAAAGAAACAAAATTCTTTAAATGCTGTAAAGTTGTTACTATAAAGCATTTAAAAAGTAATTTGTCCAAAACATAAGTCATATATGTGTTATTTAAAGTTGTGTGAATGCTAAGGTCACTACTCACCATATCGTTTTGATGAATTAGTAACTGAAATAAAGGCAACAGGATTTTTGGTATTTTGGAAAGTGTTGGCTGGTTGGCTAATATAAGAAAGGGAAAAAAATATAAATGTCTTTGATTCAGAAGGAACATAACAATTACTCAAAAGAAAAGTCAAAAAACCAAAATCGGTGGATAGTCGGATATTACCGAAAACCTAAACCACGGGATAAATCGCCCACCATATTCAGAAGGAATGAGTTGCACTACTACAAAATAAGAAAAGAAAACGCCATATAAAAGATCTGTTTCGCCCTTTGATTTCCTCGTTTGACGTTCTCTTATAGTCTTGTTCGTAATTTTCATTTTGCTTAATATTATTTGTCTCATGTATTTATATTTCCTTTTTTTAACGTCAAATACAAATATATATACTAAACTACTCCTAAATTATTCTACCTATGTCCACAGTGGGACTTGAACCATCGACCTCAAGGAGGAAGGGCAACACCGAATACCGCTGGACTACATTTACATTCTCTGACAGGCGAAGCATTGAAGCGGGGACTGTCGAGTTCTTAACTACCGAAGAGTCGAACAGATTTTAAGGAGTTGTATATTTTAAAGACAAAATTGCAAAAATGGTCCCTGTGGTATGCATTTTTTTGGGGTTTCAGTTCAAACCTCGACTTTTTTTGGATTTATTGTCCTTTTAGCCTAGTTTGTACGTAGAATTGGTCCCCCGACTTAACTTCCGTTAAGTTATTGTTGTTAACCCCCTCATGTGCCTCCCACATGAGGGTATATTTATCTTTTCACTTATAAGGGACCATTTTTTGCACCTAAAAAATATATCCCCCTTTTTTAAAAGAAAAAAATTAATACCTATTTATTTATTTTAATAATTAAAAAATAAAAGAGGCCATCAGCACCTCGTTCTAAACTCTCTTTCACGATCCCTTTCCTCTATTCCTTGCCAAAAACCCATCAACACCACCACCATCATCACCAGAGTTGTTCACCTTCATATTCACGTCACCATCGGAACCCAACTCCATGTTGCTCACCAACATACTTTACCTCCGATTGTTGTTATCAGATACAAACACTTACAGAAAGAGAAATGGTAATTTCACCTACAACTTAAGATCTTTTTGTAAATACCAACAAACACGCACAAAAAGACCCAATATCTTTGTGTGAATGAGCTTTCTGAAGTTCCAGTCATCGCTTGGGTGTTGTACAACATCTTTCAACCGGCGGTTAACCCGATCAACAAGCTGAGGAATAAATGAGTGGTGGTTAGAATCCGATCAGGCACTCTAAGTCCGATCAGGTCTGTTAGAATCATTTCCCTATTGCGTTAGTTTCTCTTTGTTGTGAAAGTAGGTCACGAAGATCAACACAATCACACCCAAACTGTATACATCAGTTTTTTTGTTTGATTTCTTGAGCATTGAAATCGATTCATATTTCTAGGTAAAGATGATGAACAAATGATGACCAGAGGATCTAGGTTGATTGAAATCAGCATATCAATGAAAATGAATAGCAAAAGATCAGCATACCACAAGGACCAAACATGTAATTTACTCTAAAGAAATATAAATCGAAGCAAATAACTACATATAGAGAAAGGTTAAGACAGATCAAAGATTGTTCTTTAACTTCAAGGGCTGTTGATTGTTGATGATAATGGGGGATGTGATCATCGGCTCAACATGATCCGATTCAGGATCAGGTAGTGGCAAAAGAGGGGCTGTGTCGGGGTCAGATTGAATACGTTGAAAGATCTGATATAGTGGAGGTGATACGGTGGAGGATGGAGGATACATGTTGATTGAAATTGATTGGGATTTTTCCTTTTGATCTTCTATATTTTTGTGGTTGGGTAAGTTGGAGGTGAAGAGAATGGTTCCAGTCATGATATTAAGGAAGACGAAGAGGACATTGGGAGTGAATTTGGAGATTCGGGAAATCTAAGAGAGTGGGATGGAGGATGAATGAGTTCATATGGTTATGTATGTTTGTGTGTATGTGTGTGTGTGTGTGTGTGTGTGTGAGAGAGAGAGAGAGAGAGTGAGTGAGAGAGAGAGACCTCTTTTATTTTTTAATTATTATATAAATAAATAGATATTAATTTTTTTCTTTTAAAAAAGGGGATATATTTTTTTTAGGTGCAAAAGTATTCCCTTATAAGTGAAAAGACAAATATACCCTCATGTGGGAGGCACATGAGGGGGTTAACAGCAATAACTTAACGGAAGTTAAGTCGGGAGACCAATTCTATGTACAAACTAGGCCAAAAGGACCATAAATCCAAAAAAGTCGAGGTTTGGACCGAAACCCCAAAGAAATGCATACCACATAGACATTTTTGCAATTTTGTCTATTTTAAAAGTTGGGTATTTTTGTTTCCAAAAAACCAATTTAGGTATAAATGTCAACAACTTATTAATTAATTATTTTGTAGTTCTTGTCAAACTCTTAATTCCGATGTCTTGTATTTAACAGAAGGATATGAAATTAGGGACAAGATTTTGGTAATAGATGCTACTGATAATGAGACTAGTCAGGTTTGTGTGAAAATATTTGTCATCTTCAGAGTTAATATCTATGTGGTTTATCAATATATAGATGAAATTAAACCTTGTCATGCTTAACTTTTGCCGACAATTATATTCTCACTAACAATTGACTTGAAGGGGTTAGAGTTAAAACATTGGTGAAAGAGGTGTTGAAATGGAATCATTTGGTACTTCCGTTGAGTTCCTTATGTATTTGTTTCCTATATTTTATTTTTGTGTTTTTGCTTTGGATTCAATGCCTCCCCTAATGTTTAAATCTAGTTTTTTTAAACTCAGTAGCCTGACTATCTAAAAGATTCTTCATATCTACGATCAACTACCCTTTTTTCTTTTTACGCTGCATTTGTATGAGCATTTATATATTTCATTGCAGGAAAGTTTTATTTTAAAAGTTGAGATCTTGAAAAGGCACAACATGCGGTTAGACCATCTCAGGTGGTTTCTATATCTCATTTTCATTATAGGTTTCATTTTGTATGATTGTTGGGATATGGTTATTTGACAATGTCACAGTTTATGATGTAACTAAATCGGGAGTGTGGCTACTATGTATTGAAATGGATGTGTGAACTTGTGATGTATCGACAACATGCGTTCTCTTATGTAAGTAACTTTTGTATGATCGTTTTTCATTTTATCTATTGTAGTAAATCATCTATTTTGTTAAATAAAATTTACCTACAGTTTTTAGTACTACTTTGCTTTTTTATTTATTTACTAGTGAAAGAAAAAGGAATGCCAAAGATGATTAAAAATGACTTGTCCAGGTAGGAGGTAGGTTGTGATCATTGTTTCTTGGTTTATATTGTATGGAAGTCTATGTTAATGTATGAGCTTATTTTTGGTAATTAGTTTTTGAATCTAATCGTTGTTTTAGGTTTCATCTTGTTGTTTAATGTAGATGTTGATGGCTTGCAAAATGCATTACAGGAAGACAAGAAGTACATAATGGTTTGTTTTGATTTTTAGTAACCTTTTATTGGCGTCTAATTAAGTTCTTTCAAGTGGTTGAATATTTGTTTATGATTTTTACATTAAGCTCTTAATTATTTTGTTCCAAAATTTTCTAATCTTCTAGACTTTGAAATTTGAATAGAGTCTGATATAATATATGCTCCCTCTTTTCTCAAAGAAAAATCACAGAAAAATAGAATCTTGACTGGTCTTTGTTTTTGGTTCTTGATCAGCTTCTCATTGATGGTGTTTGGTTCCGAGTTCACTTGTCAATGCTAACTCTAAAGGAATGTTGGAGCCATAGTTATTAGAAAATGCAAAACCAATAGCAAAGATTTCTATGTATTTGTTTTTTTGGGTATCGGTCTTGTAATGAAAAGGATAGTCTTTCTCTTGTGTTTTGAATGATTATAAGCATGATTGTGCCTGAATAGTTTAATTTAAGCAAACATTGCGGTTCAAAATTTGTAATAGTTACTTATTATCGTTTGAAATGATTAGTTTTTATCGTTCGTAACAGTTAATGTCTTTGTGTTTATTTTTTTTATTATAATTGCTATTTGTATAATTTCTCACGATAAAAGTTTAGGACCTTAGAGACTGACATATCCGTGCTTCAACCGGAAGATGAGTAACCTGCTTCAAGATTGATTCCTATTTGATTTTTTTAATTAGTATACATTACGGTTCTACAACCATTTTCTATTGCTTAGGTTAGTGTAATATATCTTATAGATTACAGTTCTACAACCGTATTCTATGCATAGTTCGCCGTACTATATCATCTAATAGATTATGGTTCTGCAACCATATTTTATTGCTTCTTCAAAAAAAAACTGCTCTATTAGATTACGGTTCATTGTGCGTATTCTAATTGCATTTTTAACTGCATTCTATTTGTGATTTTGTAGTAGTGATGATACTTTACTATGGCGAAGAAGGATTTGTCCTTGCCGATTTTCGAGCTCTTCCTCTCAGCCCTAATTGACTTGGAATGATGAAGACGGTGGTGGGTTAGAGGGATAGGGTTTTATCCCATCTTTCTTCCGCCTGAGCTGCGACTCTCTGGGGCTTTTTCTACACGTGTGACACGGTGGAGAAGGAAGCACCGGTGAGAGTTGTATTTCGACGTTGGAAGTACAAGGTAAGAGAAACGACAGCAGGCGGTCGAAGGTAGCGAGAGAGAGGCGAGAAATGAATGTAGAGGGGTAAGGAGGTGTAGGCAGTGACGTATTCGAGGAATGACGAGAGAGATAGAGAGGTAATAGTGGCAGAGGCGATGACTCTTAGTTTTTGAAAGCACTTTGTGTGAATATTGATTGTAGAGATTGGTGGGGATATCTGGATATGATTTAGAGCAAAATATTAGCTTGTGGAAGATAGAAACATCAATCTCATATCTATTAGCTTATAGGCCGGCTGCGAAGACTAAGCAGTTGAAAAAGAAACAACCGATAATTAATAAAATTAAATTAAATAAATATGCATAAATGATTACGGAAAAAAACATAAACAATACAAATGAAGGGGAAAAAGTGACAAACCGTTATATATATATATATATATATATATATATATATATATATATATATATATATATATAGGTTCTATGGAAAACAAAAAACCCTAAAACAAACCCTAAAAATCATAAAAGTGCATAAAAAAAATATTTAGAGATCACAAAACTTTTTTTTGAATTTTTTTATGAAAAAATCGCTGCTTAGTAGTGTTGATACTTTACTATGGCGAAGAAGGATTTGTCCTTGCTGATTTTCGAGCCCTTCCTCTCAGCCCTAATTGACTCGGAATGACGAAGCCGGTGGTGGGTTAGAGGGATACGGTTTTATCCCATCTTTCTTCCGCCTGAGCTGCGACTCTCTGGGGCTTCTTCTACACGTGCGACACGGTGGAGAGGGAAGCACCGGTGAGAGTTGTATTTCGACGTTGGAAGTATAAGGTATTCTTCTTCTGTTATCCGTCCGTTGCACCGCTATTGCATCCAATGGTTTTACTCCATCCCGCTATCACTATTGTCTCATCTATATGCTACATGTTTCTTCCCTGTCTATTTAGAATGCTATGTGTTCATTTTCTTGGCAAGACGATGACTGCCTTCGACCGAAAATTGGCATCCTCAATTTCTTCTAGCTACTGTTTGGTCTTTTAAATTGATTGAAGTTTCACCTTCTCCCTTTTAAACGCATCTCAAAACTTGAGTGCGACAAAGAAGAAGTGACTTCCCGTGGTATGAATTTTGTTTCGATTTGAGTTTGATTTAGCTTTCCATCATCACCAAGTGACCACCATCTGGTTTCTAGCCGGTTCAATAAATCATTTTTATGGGCTTTCCTGATAACTACAAACACTGTATGGATCGCCATATAATTAGTATTCAAGAAACATGGGCGGAGGAATCCTCACCACCAAAGTTATGGCGGTGGTATTGGTGCTGGAGGTGGTGTTGGGTGGTGTTGTGATATGTTGGAGATGGTTGAGTCGGGATTGTGGATGAGATCCATGCTGGTTTCTTCTCCTGATATCATAGTACAAAAGAGAGAAATGATCGTTAGTCGACGTCCGAGAGGAATTCCCGGGACGAAGCTCCGACGATCAAGTTAGTATGAGGTCTGAGAGAGTTAATGTGACAACCCGTTGTTTTGGAATCATTAAAAGCCTTATCTGTTGCTATAAGATCTTTAAATGCCTAGTGTGCATGTTTATTTAAACCTATATATAAGTATTTATATACAAAATGGGTTTAATGCAAACAAATACAAGTCCAAAACTTAGTTAATACGAAGTAATGAAAGGTTTAAAAGGATTGTTTAAAGAGTTAACAAAGAAGCATGGGTTGAAAATTAAGCTAATTTAGGGTGTTATAAATAAACATAAGTTAAAAGACTAGGGGTTTAAAACATAAATATAACAAATAAATGAGTTTCACCCAAAATAATTAATGCAATAAATGAGCTTTACGGCCAAGCATTACTCCTAAATGGGAGTTCACGGGTCATATTAATAGAAGAAAAGTAGTTCACGGTCCGACTTAGCTCAATCTAGAGGGTTTACGGCCTAATCAAAGTGAAAACAATGAGTTCACGGTCAAGCTTGACCGTGAACACCCTCTTATTGGGCTAAAAACCCAAATTAAGCGCATTAATCAACAGTAAACATCTTAGGTCCAATCTCATTTCATCCGTAAACACCTCCTATATATATATGGGTTTACACTCTGATTAATTCATCTCAGCCACTTTCAACCGTTAACACCCTCAAAATTTTCTCTGTGAACAGTGTCAAATCCTCTCAATCTTCAAGTGTTTACGCCTCAAATTTTCAAACCTTCATAATTTCCTTCAAGAAGATTCATATACACCTTCAAATCTTCATATGACATTCAAATCTTCATAATTATTTATGATCCAACCGTAAACCCCAAGCACCCAACCGTAAACCCATATTTTCAAACATAAACCCATTTTCCAACTTTCGAATTTAATCCCCACATATCTCCAATCTATTTGTAAGTCCTCTCATACTTAAATTAATTATTTAACACATCAATTAAATTAATATTATTATTAATTTAAATGCGACGTCAAATATAATTATTTTAGGGCAACGTTATTAGCGCGTACACATACCCGGGAATCGTCGCTACAACTCGCTAATTTCGATTAACGCGCATTCAAGGTGAGTTCATACCCCTACACTTTTACTGTTTTAACGCTTTTAGGGGGAGGATACAAGTAAGACACAAATAAAATTAATGACTTATATAATTGATTTAAGCTGGATTAAAATTTGACGATTAATTCAAAACAAAGATTATTACTTTTTATAAATCACTTAGATATTTATCCCTTTTGTAAAATGCTGAGCATAAGGGAAGTTTTCAACATAATCGTAGAGTTTCAGTGTAAAACACGAATTGAATACATTAACAAACGAATAAACTACAATAGGTATAGTTTATGAAACAATTATCTTATCAATGTACGAAACATAGATTCAATGCGATCAAACAAATAAGCTATATAGAGTATAGTTTACGAGTCATATAAACAATCATTTAAATTCAATGGATTCATTTTATTCTACACTTAATCTTTAGTATAGCATTTTATGAGTGAGCATTCTTCGCGTACTTACTTAAGTACTAACAAAAGTCGTGAGATTGTAACCAGAGTCTCCTTGAGGGAGAACATGTATAGATCTATACGGGATTGACAATCCCGCAACACAACTGTTAGCTACAGTTAGGCCGGCAGGCCTGGGTGACAAAGTCATTTCGATTAAGACATCTGAAGAACGTCGTTCAGGCAATTTAATGGTCAAGTATGGTTATAACAACTCATAAATTTGGTACTAAATAATACGTTTAATGTATGAATGGTAATAACTTCAATTAGTTTTATTTTAGATTAATAGAACTACTATATATATTGGAGGATTCCATAGTTTTTCATAACTTACTATATATACTGGTGATAGCCAGGATTTTCATGTAAAAATGACTTTTCATTCAAAACAACATTACACAACACATCTAGTGGTAACCAGGCATACAAACTAATTCATTATGGGATACCGTAACAAAAACACACATGTTAGAAAATATTGGATTTTCTTGGAAACATACAAATATTTTCATTGATTTATTAACAGGTTTTCATTTCAAAATCATGCTTATGAACTCACCAGCTTAATGCCGATACTCTTTCAAAACCGCTTGTATTCTCAGGAAATCAGTAGACAGGTACCCCCGCAGCTTTTGAGAAGACGGAGCGTATAGAGTCACGTCTTTATATTTTGCTTCTTTTGATGTATATAAATATGAATCAAACAGATGTAAATACTTTTTATACATTCAATATAATGGTTGTGTTTACTTTGATTACTATGATGCAATTGTTGTGATACTATACATGACGTCCTCCACCCCCGAACGTTTCTGCCGTTTCGGTTTGGGGGTGTGACAGTTAAGAATAGATTACAGGAAAAAGAGTTTCGTCCCCTTCTTCGTGAAGAAGAAGGATCCTTTTATACCTGTTTTCGAGGCGTATGCCTCTCAGCTGATTCTGTTGAACATTCCCTCGTGACGTACGACGTGGCGGACCCATACTGGAGGATGCTCCGTCACGTCTTTTTGCCTCGTCCGCTCATTGGATAGAGGGGAATCTTTTAATTATTTAGAGGATGGTGGCTATCGTCTGATGGACAAGTGGGACTCCCTGATTGGTCCCACATTTGTCGGGGTGCAATTCCTTGGAGAAGAGGTTAATGCACGGTTCTGCACCTTAACCGCCACACTAGTGATCTTCGCGTTGGCGAGGGCCCGATCTTGGCCTCAGACTGGGTCCGGCTGGGTTCTGACCAGACCAAGCCCGACGTTAGTTTAAATTCTCTTTTTTTGACATTCTCCCTGAGAGATACGTTAACAAGTCCCTTAGGCTTGTAGGTGTATGCGTCGTCTGGACAACGTCACCGTTCGAGCCTACATTTCAACACATGTATGTCTGGGATTATCTCTAGCATTTGATAGGCCTTAGACAACACTGTCAATGTGTGTCAGACCCATTGTGAGATGGTTCGTGACGCCAGTTTTTTCTTTAAAATCCGCCCTTTCCCAAGACTTTTCATCCTCACCTCCTTTCTTTACTTTCATTGTATCAACACAAGCATCTTACGAAATTTTCTTTTCTATCATTCATCTGTTTTTGAAAATGGACCGTTGTGGCAGAGTCCCTACTACAGATTTATCCAATCAACGGATAAGTCACAATAGTTTACATCTTTTAAGAATTACAAAATAGACCTTGTAAAGTCTTTTCAAGAATGACAAATGAGACCTTGTAATGTCTTAAAACCATTTTATAATGTTTAGTAAATACAAGTGTGCTCACCGGAGAGCGGGACCCCCGACTTGACACAGTAGATTAGGGTTCAGTACTAATAATGTTTAGTAAATACAAGTGTGCACTCCCGCACCTCCTAACTTGTATTATAACTAAAACATTATTCTTGAAACACTTGTTAAGTCCATTACACTAAAATATATTTGGCGATAAAATCACCAACAAAAACATGTTCGATTAATATTTTGGGTATGATAGTCAAACGAAAATTGCTTGGAGTTGAAATCACTTTCGACAAGGTGTTGATTGTTGTGCCCAAGTCGAACTGATGTTGATGAAGCGTCAAATGAGAATGAGATTGCTTGGAATCGAAGTTGAACCAGGTTGAATTGACACTTTATGCCCAGTTTTGCATTTGGGTAAAGTTTCACATTTGACGCTGATTTGTAACAACGGGTCCCTGCAAAATTTGAAAAATTGACAGTTTTTACCCAGTTTTCGAATTTGTTGCAACTTTCACCCCAAAGTCGAAATCTTCACAACTTTTGAAGATTTTTTCCTCGACTTTTCGTGATTGTTTTTCGTGCAAGATTTTCGTGGTTGCATTTTTGTATCAAATCGAGAGGGAGTTTCGTCACATTTGTTCCTCGAGCGCTTCTCATCCCTTGTGGGTTTTATAATCATTTGTGGATTATAAAAAGGGGGAGAATGTTGAAATGAGTATTCAAAAATTATCGTTTCATATTGGATTTGAAGACCGGTGTTACTTCGAGGGGGAGTTGGGTTTTGATCGCTTGGAGCTCGTTTGAATATTGAATCCGGGACATCCAATCCTAACTTTGAGGGGGAGAATGTTAGGGTGCAAAGTTCTCATTGGATGTGGCTGTTGGATTAGTGTCTAAGTCCATAACTATTTTGGTATGTACTTGACCCGATGGTGCATGGTCCTTTTGGGTTGCCTTCACCAAAGCAACTTGATAGGATGAACTATGGAGATAAAGGATTAATTAATATATTATGAGAATAATATATTAAAGGAGAAATCATATTGTTTAATTAATATTAGTCAAGAATTAATTGATAATTAATTTTGTGGCTAAAAGAGATTAATTAAACTTAAGGGACTGGAACTGTAATTATAAGATAATTTCATTTGGGCTATGGATCACCTTGGAATAATAGGTTGGACGAATTCTATGGGGAAACCCATTAGAAATCGTCCAAGGGATATTCTAAAAGGGTCCATGGGCTGCTTAGGGCTTAAGCAGTCAAATTAGGGTTTCCTAGTTGAAAACCCTAATAGCCTACATGTATATATAGTACCCTGAAGCCCCAAAAACGTGTAAAAGAGTTCCACTAGGGTTTCTGGACGTTTTGGGCAGCCTCCTCTTTCTTTATTCTTCATCCTCTTGCTCTTGGTGTTTGTGAGCCATTAGAGGAGTGACACTTGTGACTCTAAGCTTTCTAAAGCCATTACAAGGAGGATTTGAGATTGTTATTGCTACATAACAATCAAGGTATGATCTAAACCCTAATTCAAATGTTAATATTGATTATCACATGCTAGATCTAGGGTTTATAGACTTGGATGAATGCATGTACAATAGAGAAACCTAGATCCAAGCATTAGGGTTTGTATGATGTTCTTATGGTATAAACCTATCAGTGGTATCATAGCCTTGATTGGTTTCTATTGTATTGATGCCTTGGTTATTTGTTCAAGCTTCAAAGTCGATTTTTTGGCTCCCTGACTGATGAACTCAGCGAGTTCCAATGTGGACTCGGCGAGTTGCTCCAACTCGGCGAGTCCATAGAGGAACTCGGCGAGTTCGAGCGTCAGAAAGAGGGAAATTCGGGATTTCTTGCTGTTTTGCTTGAGGATACTTGCCTTAATTGTTTTGGATCTTTAATATTCGAATTTTATCTTATACTTGAGAATATCCTTGATTAAACAAAAGATAATTACCAATTGATTAGATAATAACTTCCTTATATGATTAAAGATTAATTATTTGTATTAATTGGGTAACTTATCTTGCAAGAAATTGAAATTAGGTCAAATTTAGATAATCATTAAATTAATTGTTTAATTTAAATTATTTGCTATTTGATCCTTGTGTTTTTGAAATGTTTCAAATACTTGCCCTCAAGTTTTGGAATTTAAATTTTGATTAAAAGGTTTGATTTGAAATATTTAAATTCTAAACCCTAATGTTTTGAAATGTTTCAAAACTTGCCCTCAAGTTTGGAATTTAAAAGTTGATTAAAAGTTTAATTTAGAAATGTTAAATTCTAAAATCCTAGTATTGTTTTGAAAAGTTCAATTCACACCCTTATGGTTTTATTAATTAGTTAAAGTGTATAATTAAGAGAGATTTAATAAATCCATAAAAGTTTTGGTTTACAATTTAATTAAATTAAAAGTGTAATTATTAAATTTGACCACCAAGTATTTTAAAAGTATAAAATACACCCTATACTATATATAACATTAAAAGTCTAGTATTATATATGTATGAGTAAACAGTCAGTCTTACCGTTAGTAGGCCTCATTCACGAAGCTGGTCTATAAGGGGTGTTTAAGGAAATTGCCTATAAAATGGCGATTGAATAGGTATCCACTCTTACCCACCGCACTCTTGACTAGTGGAGGGTCGTTAGCCGAACGGGTAGGATAGGACAGAAACCTTCCATTATAAGTATAATGAAGTACAAAAGTAACTAAATGCTTTTACAAAATTCCCAATCTTAGTTACTTTAGGCAAAAGTGAATTGATGCAATTCCATGAAATTACACTTTGTGCCCTTGCGAAGACGTTAGTGGAGCGTGTGTGGTTAACCGGCACACTAAATGGTTCTAAGCAAAGGTAGCAAAGGGTGACTCATTGTTTGTCATAGTTCGGTGGAGCGTGTGTGGTTAACCGGCACATCGAATAGGTGACTGCAACATTTGAGGGCACCATGTAAGTTTGCATGGTTATTCACACCCTGTTTTGTGATCCTCGGCATCCCAGTCACAAATCGAGGGGCATATCGAGATTTAAACATGCCATTGAAATGTTCAATGAATCTCAAAAGATCTAGGAATTTTCAATAGATTTAAAACTTAATTTTTTTTTGTTTTTCATGGTGGAAATTGGTGAATCGTCATTCACTTACCTTCAAATGTTCTGCAATTTGGGTTACGGCATCCCTCTCCCAAGTTGTAGAGTATTGTGTTGGGTCCTAGCCTTAATATCTCATTTGGGTGATTTATTAAGGACTCAATCAATCAACTAACTTGAATTTTTTCTCCCGTTTTGTAGATGTCAAAGTATGACAACTATGGTCTTCCCAAATCCCGTGGAAAAAGCTTTTCACATGAAGATGATATTCCACGATTCGATCGAGGAACACGAGATCATGCTTCACTTCCACCACCTCCTCCTATTGCTCTCCCTAACCCACAAGTTCAAAAGATTGAAAAGTTCAAAGTCACTCAAGCCCTTTTGTCAAGTAAACATGAAGAAGGAAAGTCAGTGTGTGCACACGTCCTAGAAATGAAGTCACACATTGATAGGTTAAGAATGTTGGGATCTATTGTCTGTGAGGAGCTGGATGTTGACTGGGTTCTTTAGTCACTTCCTGACTCATATAGTGAGTTCGTAAGAGAGTACTATATGATGAACCACGACGTAACCCTCATCGATCTCACCTATATGCTTATTGCTGCTGAATCAGCAATGATTTGGCGCACTGGAAAAGCAAAGTTGATTGGTGGATCTGCCTTCCAGACCTCTAGGGATATAGACAATGGCAACGAAAGGCATGCCATGATCGAAAAGTTTGATCATAAGAGAAAGGCAAAGTTAGAAATAGTTCCGTGTGTTGTTCCAAAAGAGTCAATTTGCTTTTATTGCCAAGAGAAGGGGCATTGGAGACGAAGCTGCCTTATTTACCTAAGAGATCTAAGAGATGGGAGAGTCAAAACGTATGGCTCTACTTTAGGTAAAATCCATTAACTAACTCTTTTAAGTTCCTATTCTAGATTCTTAATACATAATGTGATAAGATTATATTTCGATGTCTTGTAGGATCGAAGAAAAGAGAGGAATCTTAAGGGAAGAAGTGAGCGGAATCTAATCGTGAAGAAATGGATTTCGATCGCATTACTTGAAGATTAGAATCTTAAGCTACTACTTGGAGTTAGAATAGATTGCTTAGGAATATTTAACAACATAGTTTTTCAGTTGAATTGCATTGTAAGGACAAATTTTCCGCAATAATATAAATTTTGATTTTATATTATTTATTTATCCTTGCAATAGCGTGTATGAAAAATTGATGTAAGTTTCTATTATTAGCAATAATGGATTTGATTCTTAATTATGTTATTTGTGGAAAGGTCAAGAATTTACCAAATAGGGAAAGTTTCTCATCACCCAAGTTTCAATTGGACAGAAACTTGGAATCATACAACTTGGTTGCATGATGAATGAGAAATTTCATATTTGGAAATTAGACTAATTCATTGACAAAGTGTCAAGTGAAGGACTAGGAGATCGAGTACACAAGGTTGTGTGTTGATCAAGTCCACCACAAGAGTAACAAAGATATTCGTCATGATTTACTAAGGTTAAGTAAATATGATTATACTTATGATATTAAGTGTAATTCTCAATTGATTGAAAGAGTTTCAATAAATAGCCGAACGAATAAGAAGAATCAAGTAGGCAGAAAGATAAAAGTTTCTCTATTCTAAGAAGAAGGGAGAGTACCTTTTTATTATGTTTTATGATAGGTCTTAATGTTTAAGAACCATATCTCAATTGATCATCTAAGTGAGTCTTAGTGCAATTGTATGTCTGAGAAGAGGAATCAAGAATTGAAGAAATGGTTAAATCAAGAAGTCAATCATACTTCGTTCTAAAACCAAGTCTTAGAGTTAAGATTGTGAATTGAGTGACAAGTCTTAAGAAGGTTTATAACATTCATCAAATGTGAAATTTGAAAAGGTTTTCTTATTCTTGCACAATTGGAAAGTTGTGATGTCTTGGATAAGACAAAGACTAACTAGGGCCAATTTAGTGAAGTGTTTTGTCTTGATAAAAACTACACTAACTCTTGAATATTTGTTTGTCGACAAATGTTTATTGACAAAAGAATCTTATATGTCAAGGAGTCAGTGGGAGTCTTAATGGTCTTGAAAAGTTTCAAGAACTAATCGAGAATAAACCTTATCAATCATCACTAGCACACGACTTGAGGTTTATGACCTATCGTGTTGACATTATTTTGTTTCTGTGCCATTCCAATTGAGTTAATTATGTATGTGAGTTCTATGAGTTCTCATTTGAATGCATAAAGACAAAACACCTTGATCGATGGAAAGTACATTGATATGTAAGGATGAGCTGCTTAACTACTTGGAAGACATGGTGGGCACTCGTGTTACCATAAGGCAAGAAATCAAGATTGAAAAAGTTCAGTCCATATGAGTTTGGATTTGTCGCAAACTTTGGTTTTGACAAATTCGCATGGATAGGAACACATACACCATTAAAATCTAAGTGTCATAAGATTCTCTCCTTCATGAAAATGACTGTGAGGAAATGCTTTCACTAAGAGAGATTTTAAGAAGATAGTGATTGTGAAATTGTATTCTCGAATTCGATTATGGTTACGGCATCCCTTTCCATAATTCGATTGTGAGATTTGGCAATTAGTCTAGATTGTTTAGACACACATATGAGCTATCTAAGGCAAAGGTGTATAAGTTTAAGAAGCTTGATAAAGGATTATCAAAGCATTAGGTATTAGAAATATGAACTTCAGAAATTCAATAAGTAATGTTTTCTGGAAGTTCAGTTGTTTTCTAAAACATGTCAAAGCTAGTGGGAGCATAAGTGTTATGTTTATACGATAATAATCATCATGATTGTGGGAGCATAAATGTTGTGCTTGTATGATTATTAAGGCAAGTATTGCAAGTTAGCAATATTAATTATAGAAAACAATAGTTATACTTTGCAAAGTCGTAAGGGTTGAAAAGTTGTTTTGCTATAATTAAGGGAGAGAATATTGTACTTCGTTTCAAAATCTAAAGCTTAGATTGAGAAATTTTAATAAAATTAGTCAAAGGATACATAGTGTGTTCTTAAATTTCGATTATGATTACGGCATCCCTCTTCATAATTCGAATTGTAAGAACGAGACACATAAAATATTATGGCAGAAGATGGATAAAGCATCATATCTTTATCTAAGACATTATGCATCGTGTTCCATATGCTTCGGGTATAGGATCGATTGCAAGTGCTATAATATTTGACCATTCTAAAATTTTCAAAATGTCTAGCGCATTCAGAGGGAAAAAGGACTAGAATCGGTTTTGACTAAAATAATTAAACAACTATCAAAGGACGATCCAAAGCTCGCTGAGGATTGGTCGCTTGTGAGTAGTTGGAAGTATGGTATTGGATGACATTAATATGAATAGATAATATTCTATTAAGAATGAATTGTCATATGCCAAATATGGAAATGTTTCTATATTGGGAGTTGGATATTAAGAATCTATGTCTAGATTAGAAACTTTTATGCAAGAAGGATGTTCAAAGGAATGTACTTTGAGTGAGAGACATCATATCTATAGAATTGTTTCTGATAGAGATTGGCCAAGTCTTGATGATTTTGAGCTATGACTTTACGAAAGAATCATTGCATAAAATGTTAGAATCTAGCATAAGTAACAAGAATTTGATATTCTTATACTTATGAAAAGGATTGGAAGTTGTGAAATGAGTATGATTGGAAATGTGTTCATTTGATCTATTTCACAAAGAAAGGACCGTAGGTAAACATTGTGTGCATGCTGAGAGCATGGGACAAGTGTAGTAATAATTCAAGTAAGAAGTTGATTACCCGAAACAACAAATAATGAGTAATCGATATGGTGATAAATAAAAGGTGTTTTATTTATACTCAAAGGTTTGGGACCATATAGGATTAGTATTATTCTTGTGTTTCACTTTGCATGTTTTGACTTCCTGAATAATTTAATTGGTTCAGAACAATCAAATTATTCGAACGGACCACAGTCGTTCATATGTTGGAAGTAGGTATGAATGAAGACTGTCGTGAATTGGTGTGTGGATTGTCTAAAGTGTATTAGACATAAGCAAATGTTTGCTGCAACGTTCATGAGTGCTTATGAATATGATTTGAGCATTGGATTAAACCCACGCTCACTTGGATCACTTCATGGATTTTATCACGAGTGATTGGTGAGACGATAATATCTTATATTCTTGAAACCGAGATGTGTGAGTTGTATCTTACGAGTCGGTTACACATTGATAATATGTAAACGCACCAGTAACTTGGTGTTATAAAACATATTGTTGTGTGTGATTCGGTGAGTGAGTGCAAGCGAGCATTGAGTCGAAGTTTATCCATTCCTTTTACCCAAAATAGGATAAAAGGGATATCTGTGGGCCCCTCGATGATTTAGTGATGACACCTGAGCGCTTGGCCAAGCCGGGACTAATTTGATGTGTTCAATTGTAGTTTGTTGTCAGTCGTCATAAATCGGAAATCGGGAAACAACACATAGGCAGAGAGAATGATTTAAATCCATGTCTCAGTCTATACGATATCTAGAATGGAGGAATATATGATCCCTTATCTAAAGGACACACTTCTGATATGATCAGAGTTGACAGCGGTTTTTTGAAAGCTACGATTGCAGATCAGGATCTGAAGTCATACGCAGAATAGTTATTAGACTTATCCAAGTGGGAGACTGTTGGATTAGTGTCTAAGTCCATAACTATTTTGGTATGTACTTGACCCGATGGTGCATGGTCCTTTTGGGTTGCCTTCACCAAAGCAACTTGATAGGATGAACTATGGAGAGAAAGGATTAATTAATATATAATGAGAATAATATATTAAAGGAGAAATCATATTGTTTAATTAATATTAGTCAAGAATTAATTGATAATTAATTTTGTGGCTATAAGAGATTAATTAAACTTAAGGGACTGGAACTGTAATTATAAGATAATTGCATTTGGGCTATGGATCACCTTGGAATAATAGGTTGGACGAATTCTATGGGGAAACCCATTAGAAATCGTCCAAGGGATATTCTAAAAGGGTCCATGGGCTGCTTAGGGCTTAAGCAGTCAAATTAGGGTTTCCTAGTTGAAAACCCTAATAGCCTACATGTATATATAGTACCCTGAAGCCCCAAAAACGTGTAAAAGAGTTCCACTAGGGTTTCTGGACGTTTTGGGCAGCCTCCTCTTTCTTTATTCTTCATCCTCTTGCTCTTGGTGTTTGTGAGCCATTAGAGGAGTGACACTTGTGACTCTAAGCTTTCTAAAGCCATTACAAGGAGGATTTGAGATTGTTATTGCTACATAACAATCAAGGTATGATCTAAACCCTAATTCATATGTTAATATTGATTATCACATGCTAGATCTAGGGTTTATAGTCTTGGATGAATGCATGTACAATAGAGAAACCTAGATCCAAGCATTAGGGTTTGTATGAGCACATAGGATGTTCTTATGGTATAAACCCATCAGTGGTATCAGAGCCTTGATTGGTTTCTATTGTATTGATGCCTTGGTTATTTGTTCAAGCTTCAAAGTCGATTTTTTGGCTCCCTGACTGATGAACTCGGCGAGTTCCAATGTGGACTCGGTGAGTTGCTCCAACTCGGCGAGTCCATAGAGGAACTCGGCGAGTTCGAGCGTCAGAAAGAGGGAAATTCGGGATTTCTTGCTGTTTTGCTTGAGGATACTTGCCTTAATTGTTTTGGATCTTTAATATTCGAATTTTATCTTATACTTGAGAATATCCTTGATTAAACAAAAGATAATTACCAATTGATTATATAATAACTTCCTTATATGATTAAAGATTAATTATTTGTATTAATTGGGTAACTTATCTTGCAAGAAATTGAAATTAGGTCAAATTTAGATAATCATTAAATTAATTGTTTAATTTAAATTATTTGCTATTTGATCCTTGTGTTTTTGAAATGTTTCAAATACTTGCCCTCAAGTTTTGGAATTTAAATTTTGATTAAAAAGTTTGATTTGAAATATTTAAATTCTAAACCCTAATGTTTTGAAATGTTTCAAAACTTGCCCTCAAGTTTGGAATTTAAAAGTTGATTAAAAGTTTAATTTAGAAATGTTAAATTCTAAAATCCTAGTATTGTTTTGAAAAGTTCAATTCACACCCTTATGGTTTTATTAATTAGTTAAAGTGTATAATTAAGAGAGATTTAATAAATCCATAAAAGTTTTGGTTTACAATTTAATTAAATTAAAAGTGTAATTATTAAATTTGACCACCAAGTATTTTAAAAGTATAAAATACACCCTATCTTATATATAACATTAAAAGTCTACTATTATATATATGTATGAGTAAACAGTCAGTTTTACCGTTAGTAGGCCTCATTCACGAAGCTGGTCTATAAGGGGTGTTTATGGAAATTGCCTATAAAATGGCGATTGAATGGGTATCCACTCTTACCCACCGCACTCTTGACTAGTGGAGGGTCGTTAGCCAAACGGGTAGGATAGGACAGAAACCTTCCATTATAAGTATAATGAAGTACAAAAGTAACTAAATGCTTTTACAAAATTCCCAATCTTAGTTACTTTAGGCAAAAGTGAATTGATGCAATTCCATGAAATTACACTTTGTGCCCTTGCGAAGACGTTAGTGGAGCGTGTGTGGTTAACCGGCACACTAAATGGTTCTAAGCAAAGGTAGCAAAGGGTGACTCATTGTTTGTCATAGTTCGGTGGAGCGTGTGTGGTTAACTGGCACATCGAATAGGTGACTGCAACATTTGACGGCACCATGTAAGTTTGCATGGTTATTCACACCCTGTTTTGTGATCCTCGGCATCCCAGTCACAAATCGAGGGGCATATCGAGATTTAAACATGCCATTGAAATGTTCAATGAATCTCAAAAGATCTAGGAATTTTCAATAGATTTAAAACTTAATTTTTTTTTGTTTTTCATGGTGGAAATTAGTGAATCGTCATTCACTTACCTTCATATGTTCTGCAATTTGGGTTACGGCATCCCTCTCCCAAGTTGTAGAGTATTGTGTTGGGTCCTAGCCTTAATATCTCATTTGGGTGATTTATTAAGGACTCAATCAATCAACTAACTTGAATTTTTTCTCCCGTTTTGTAGATGTCAAAGTATGACAACTATGGTCTTCCCAAATCCCGTGGAAAAAGATTTTCACATGAAGATGATATTCCACGATTCGATCGAGGAACACGAGATCATGCTTCACTTCCACCACCTCCTCCTATTGCTCTCCCTAACCCACAAGTTCAAAAGATTGAAAAGTTCAAACTTACTCAAGCCCTTTTGTCAAGTAAACATGAAGAAGGAAAGTCAGTGTGTGCACACGTCCTAGAAATGAAGTCACACATTGATAGGTTAAGAATGTTGGGATCTATTGTCTGTGAGGAGCTGGATGTTGACTAGTTTCTTCAGTCACTTCCTGACTCATATAGTGAGTTCGTAAGAGAGTACTATATGATGAACCACGACGTAACCCTCATCGATCTCACCTATATGCTTATTGCTGCTGAATCAGCAATGATTTGGCGCACTGGAAAAGCAAAGTTGATTGGTGGATCTGCCTTCCAGACCTCTATGGATATAGACAATGGCAACGAAAGGCATTCCATGATCGAAAAGTTTGATCATAAGAGAAAGGCAAAGTCAGAAGTAGTTCCGTGTGTTGTTCCAAAAGAGTCAATTTGCTTTTATTGCCAAGAGAAGGGGCATTGGAGACGAAGCTGCCCTATTTACCTAAGAGATCTAAGAGATGGGAGAGTCAAAACGTATGGCTCTACTTTAGGTAAAATCCATTAACTAACTCTTTTAAGTTCCTATTCTAGATTCTTAATACATAATGTGATAAGATTATATTTCGATGTCTTGTAGGATCGAAGAAAAGAGAGGAATCTTAAGGGAAGAAGTGAGCGGAATCTAATCGTGAAGAAATGGATTTCGATCGCATTACTTGAAGATTAGAATCTTAAGCTACTACTTGGAGTTAGAATAGATTGCTTAGGAATATTTAACAACATAGTTTTTCAGTTGAATTGCATTGTAAGGACAAATTTTCCGCAATAATATAAATTTTGATTTTATATTATTTATTTATCCTTGCAATAGCGTGTATGAAAAATTGATGTAAGTTTCTATTATTAGCAATAATGGATTTGATTCTTAATTATGTTATTTGTGGAAAGGTCAAGAATTTACCAAATAGGGAAAGTTTCTCATCACCCAAGTTTCAATTGGACAGAAACTTGGAATCATACAACTTGGTTGCATGATGAATGAGAAATTTCATATTTGGAAATTAGACTAATTCATTGACAAAGTGTCAAGTGAAGGACTAGGAGATCGAGTACACAAGGTTGTGTGTTGATCAAGTCCACCACAAGAGTAACAAAGATATTCGTCATGATTTACTAAGGTTAAGTAAATATGATTATACTTATGATATTAAGTGTAATTCTAAATTGATTGAAAGAGTTTCAATAAATAGCCGAACGAATAAGAAGAATCAAGTAGGCAGAAAGATAAAAGTTTCTCTATTCTAAGAAGAAGGGAGAGTACCTTTTTATTATGTTTTATGATAGGTCTTAATGTTTAAGAACCATATCTCAATTGATCCTCTAAGTGAGTCTTAGTGCAATTGTATGTCTGAGAAGAGGAATCAAGAATTGAAGAAATGGTTAAATCAAGAAGTCAATCATACTTCGTTCTAAAACCAAGTCTTAGAGTTAAGATTGTGAATTGAGTGACAAGTCTTAAGAAGGTTTATAACATTCATCAAATGTGAAATTTGAAAAGGTTTTCTTATTCTTGCACAATTGGAAAGTTGTGATGTCTCTTGGATAAGACAAAGACCAACTAGGGCCAATTTAGTGAAGTGTTTTGTCTTGATAAAAACTACACTAACTCTTGAATATTTGTTTGTCGACAAATGTTTATTGACAAAAGAATCTTATATGTCAAGGAGTCAGTGGGAGTCTTAATGGTCTTGAAAAGTTTCAAGAACTAATCGAGAATAAACCTTATCAATCATCACTAGCACACGACTTGAGGTTTATGACCTATCGTGTTGACATTATTTTGTTTCTGTGCCATTCCAATTGAGTTAATTATGTATGTGAGTTCTATGAGTTCTCATTTGAATGCATAAAGACAAAACACCTTGATCGATGGAAAGTACATTGATATGTAAGGATGAGCTGCTTAACTACTTGGAAGACATGGTGGGCACTCGTGTTACCATAAGGCAAGAAATCAAGATTGAGAAAGTTCAGTCCATATGAGTTTGGATTTGTCGCAAACTTTGGTTTTGACAAATTCGCATGGATAGGAACACATACACCATTAAAATCTAAGTGTCATAAGATTCTCTCCTTCATGAAAATGACTGTGAGGAAATGCTTTCACTAAGAGAGATTTTAAGAAGATAGTGATTGTGAAATTGTATTCTCGAATTCGATTATGGTTACGGCATCCCTTTCCATAATTCGATTGTGAGATTTGGCAATTAGTCTAGATTGTTTAGACACACATTTGAGCTATCTAAGGCAAAGGTGTATAAGTTTAAGAAGCTTGATAAAGGATTATCAAAGCATTAGGTATTAGAAATATGAACTTCAGAAATTCAATAAGTAATGTTTTCTGGAAGTTCAGTTGTTTTCTAAAACATGTCAAAGCTAGTGGGAGCATAAGTGTTATGTTTATACGATAATAATCATCATGATTGTGGGAGCATAAATGTTGTGCTTGTATGATTATTAAGGCAAGTATTGCAAGTTAGCAATATTAATTATAGAAAACAATAGTTATACTTTGCAAAGTCGTAAGGGTTGAAAAGTTGTTTTGCTATAATTAAGGGAGAGAATATTGTACTTCGTTTCAAAATCTAAAGCTTAGATTGAGAAATTTTAATAAAATTAGTCAAAGGATACATAGTGTGTTCTTAAATTTCGATTATGATTACGGCATCCCTCTTCATAATTCGAATTGTAAGAACAAGACACATAAAATATTATGGCAGAAGATGGATAAAGCATCATATCTTTATGTAAGACATTATGCATCGTGTTCCATATGCTTCGGGTATAGGATCGATTGCAAGTGCTATAATATTTGACCATTCTAAAATTTTCAAAATGTCTAGCGCATTTAGAGGGAAAAAGGACTAGAATCCGTTTTGACTAAAATAATTAAACAACTATCAAAGGACGATCCAAAGCTCGCTGAGGATTGGTCGCTTGTGAGTAGTTGGAAGTATGGTATTGGATGACATTAATATGAATAGATAAGATTCTATTAAGAATGAATTGTCATATGCCAAATATGGAAATGTTTCCATATTGGGAGTTGGATATTAAGAATCTATGTCTAGATTAGAAACTTTTATGCAAGAAGGATGTTCAAAGGAATGTACTTTGAGTGAGAGACATCATATCTATAGAATTGTTTCTGATAGAGATTGGCCAAGTCTTGATGATTTTGAGCTATGACTTTACGAAAGAATCATTGCATAAAAATGTTAGAATCTAGCATAAGTAACAAGAATTTGATATTCTTATACTTATGAAAAGGATTGGAAGTTGTGAAATGAGTATGATTGGAAATGTGTTCATTTGATCTATTTCACAAAGAAAGGACCGTAGGTAAACATTGTGTGCATGCTGAGAGCATGGGACAAGAGTAGTAATAATTCAAGTAAGAAGTTGATTACCCGAAACAACAAATAATGAGTAATCGATATGGTGATAAATAAAAGGTGTTTTATTTATACTCAAAGGTTTGGGACCATATAGGATTAGTATTATTCTTGTGTTTCACTTTGCATGTTTTGACTTCCTGAATAATTTAATTGGTTCAGAACAATCAAATTATTCGAACGGACCACAGTCGTTCATATGTTGGAAGTAGGTATGAATGAAGACTGTCGTGAATTGGTGTGTGGATTGTCTAAAGTGTATTAGACATAAGCAAATGTTTGCTGCAACGTTCATGAGTGCTTATGAATATGATTTGAGCATTGGATTAAACCCACGCTCACTTGGATCACTTCATGGATTTTATCACGAGTGATTGGTGAGACGATAATATCTTATATTCTTGAAACCGAGATGTGTGAGTTGTATCTTACGAGTCGGTTACACATTGATAATATGTAAATGCACCAGTAACTTGGTGTTATAAAACATATTGTTGTGTGTGATTCGGTGAGTGAGTGCAAGCGAGCATTGAGTCGATGTTTATCCGTTCCTTTTACCCAAAATAGGATAAAAGGGATATCTGTGGGCCCCTCGATGATTTAGTGATGATACCTGAGTGCTTGGCCAATCCGGGACTAATTTGATGTGTTCAATTGTAGTCTGTTGTCAGTCGTCATAAATCGGAAATCGGGAAACAACACATAGACAGAGAGAATGATTTAAATCCATGTCTCAGTCTATACGATATCTAGAATGGAGGAATATATGATCCCTTATCTAAAGGACACGCTTCTGATAGGATCAGAGTTGACAGCGGTTTTTTGAAAGCTACGATTGCAGATCAGGATCTGAAGTCATACGTAGAATAGTTATTAGACTTATCCAAGTGGGAGACTGTTGGATTAGTGTCTAAGTCCATAACTATTTTGGTATGTACTTGACCCGATGGTGCATGGGCCTTTTGGGTTGCCTTCACCAAAGCAACTTGATAGGATGAACTATGGAGATAAAGGATTAATTAATATATTATGAGAATAATATATTAAAGGAGAAATCATATTGTTTAATTAATATTAGTCAAGAATTAATTGATAATTAATTTGTGGCTAAAAGAGATTAATTAAACTTAAGGGACTGGAACTGTAATTATAAGATAATTGCATTCGGGCTATGGATCACCTTGGAATAATAGGTTGGACGAATTCTATGGGGAAACCCATTAGAAATCGTCCAAGGGATATTCTAAAAGGGTCCATGGGCTGCTTAGGGCTTAAGCAGTCAAATTAGGGTTTCCTAGTTGAAAACCCTAATAGCCTACATGTATATATAGTACCCTGAAGCCCCAAAAACGAGTAAAAGAGTTCCACTAGGGTTTCTGGACCTTTTGGGCAGCCTCCTCTTTCTTTAGTCTTCATCCTCTTGCTCTTGGTGTTTGTGAGCCATTAGAGGAGTGACACTTGTGACTCTAAGCTTTCTAAAGCCATTACAAGGAGGATTTGAGATTGTTATTGCTACATAACAATCAAGGTATGATCTAAACCCTAATTCATATGTTAATATTGATTATCACATGCTAGATCTAGGGTTTATAGTCTTGGATGAATGCATGTACAATAGAGAAACCTAGATCCAAGCATTAGGGTTTGTATGAGCACATAGGATGTTCTTATGGTATAAACCCATCAGTGGTATCAGAGCCTTGATTGGTTTCTATTGTATTTATGCCTCGGTTATTTGTTCAAGCTTCAAAGTCGATTTTTTGGCTCCCTGACTGATGAACTCGGCGAGTTCCAATGTGGACTCGGCGAGTTGCTCCAACTCGGCGAGTCCATAGAGGAACTCGGCGAGTTCGAGCGTCAGAAAGAGGGAAATTCGGGATTTCTTGCTCTTTTGCTTGAGGATACTTGCCTTAATTGTTTTGGATCTTTAATATTCGAATTTTATCTTATACTTGAGAATATCCTTGATTAAACAAAAGATAATTACCAATTGATTAGATAATAACTTCCTTATATGATTAAATATCTTTAATATTCGAATTTTATCTTATACTTGAGAAATGTTTCAAGTACTTGCCCTCAAGTTTTGGAATTTAAATTTTGATTAAAAGGTTTGATTTGAAATATTTAAATTCTAAACCCTAATGTTTTGAAATGTTTCAAAACATGCCCTCAAGTTTGGAATTTAAAAGTTGATTAAAAGTTTAATTTAGAAATGTTAAATTCTAAAATCCTAGTATTGTTTTGAAAAGTTCAATTCACACCCTTATGGTTTTATTAATTAGTTAAAGTGTAAAATTAAGAGAGATTTAATAAATCCATAAAAGTTTTGGTTTACAATTTAATTAAATTAAAAGTGTAATTATTAAATTTGACCACCAAGTATTTTAAAAGTATAAAATACACCCTATACTATATATAACATTAAAAGTCTAGTATTATATATGTATGAGTAAACAGTCAGTCTTACCGTTAGTAGGCCTCATTCACGAAGCTGGTCTATAAGGGGTGTTTAAGGAAATTGCCTATAAAATGGCGATTGAATGGGTATCCACTCTTACCCACCGCACTCTTGACTAGTGGAGGGTCGTTAGCTGAACGGGTAGGATAGGACAGAAACCTTCCATTATAAGTATAATGAAGTACAAAAGTAACTAAATGCTTTTACAAAATTCCCAATCTTAGTTACTTTAGGCAAAAGTGAATTGATGCAATTCCATGAAATTACACTTTGTGCCCTTGCGAAGACGTTAGTGGAGCGTGTGTGGTTAACCGGCACACTAAATGGTTCTAAGCAAAGGTAGCAAAGGGTGACTCATTGTTTGTCATAGTTCGGTGGAGCGTGTGTGGTTAACCGGCACATCGAATAGGTGACTGCAACATTTGAGGGCACCATGTAAGTTTGCATGGTTATTCACACCCTGTTTTGTGATCCTCGGCATCCCAGTCACAAATCGAGGGGCATATCGAGATTTAAACATGCCATTGAAATGTTCAATGAATCTCAAAAGATCTAGGAATTTTCAATAGATTTAAAACTTAATTTTTTTTTTGTTTTTCATGGTGGAAATTGGTGAATCGTCATTCACTTACCTTCAAATGTTCTGCAATTTGGGTTACGGCATCCCTCTCCCAAGTTGTAGAGTATTGTGTTGGGTCCTAGCCTTAATATCTCATTTGGGTGATTTATTAAGGACTCAATCAATCAACTAACTTGAATTTTTTCTCCCGTTTTGTAGATGTCAAACTATGACAACTATGGTCTTCCCAAATCCCGTGGAAAAATCTTTTCACATGAAGATGATATTCCACGATTCGATCGAGGAACACGAGATCATGCTTCACTTCCACCACCTCCTCCTATTGTTCTCCCTAACCCACAAGTTCAAAAGATTGAAGAGTTCAAACTCACTCAAGCCCTTTTGGCAAGTAAACATGAAGAAGGAAAGTCAGTGTGTGCCCACGTCCTAGAAATGAAGTCACACATTGATAGGTTAAGAATGTTGGGATCTATTGTCTGTGAGGAGCTGGATGTTGACTGGGTTCTTTAGTCACTTCCTGACTCATATAGTGAGTTCGTAAGAGAGTACTATATGATGAACCACGACGTAACCCTCATCGATCTCACCTATATGCTTATTGCTGCTGAATCAGCAATGATTTGGCGCACTGGAAAAGCAAAGTTGATTGGTGGATCTGCCTTCCAGACCTCTATGGATATAGACAATGGCAATGAAAGGCATGCCATGATCGAAAAGTTTGATCATAAGAGAAAGGCAAAGTCAGAAGTAGTTCCGTGTGTTGTTCCAAAAGAGTCAATTTGCTTTTATTGCCAAGAGAAGGGGCATTGGAGACGAAGCTGCCCTATTTACCTAAGAGATCTAAGAGATGGGAGAGTCAAAACGTATGGCTCTACTTTAGGTAAAATCCATTAACTAACTCTTTTAAGTTCCTATTCTAGATTCTTAATACATAATGTGATAAGATTATATTTCGATGTCTTGTAGGATCGAAGAAAAGAGAGGAATCTTAAGGGAAGAAGTGAGCGGAATCTAATCATGAAGAAATGGATTTCGATCGCATTACTTGAAGATTAGAATCTTAAGCTACTACTTGGAGTTAGAATAGATTGCTTAGGAATATTTAACAACATAGTTTTTCAGTTGAATTGCATTGTAAGGACAAATTTTCCGCAATAATATAAATTTTGATTTTATATTATTTATTTATCCTTGCAATAGCGTGTATGAAAAATTGATGTAAGTTTCTATTATTAGCAATAATGGATTTGATTCTTAATTATGTTATTTGTGGAAAGGTCAAGAATTTACCAAATAGGGAAAGTTTCTCATCACCCAAGTTTCAATTGGACAGAAACTTGGAATCATACAACTTGGTTGCATGATGAATGAGAAATTTCATATTTGGAAATTAGACTAATTCATTGACAAAGTGTCAAGTGAAGGACTAGGAGATCGAGTACACAAGGTTGTGTGTTGATCAAGTCCACCACAAGAGTAACAAAGATATTCGTCATGATTTACTAAGGTTAAGTAAATATGATTATACTTATGAGATTAAGTGTAATTCTCAATTGATTGAAAGAGTTTCAATAAATAGCAGAACGAATAAGAAGAATCAAGTAGGCAGAAAGATAAAAGTTTCTCTATTCTAAGAAGAAGGGAGACTACCTTTTTATTATGTTTTATGATAGGTCTTAATGATTAAGAACCATATCTCAATTGATCCTCTAAGTGAGTCTTAGTGCAATTGTATGTCTGAGAAGAGGAATCAAGAATTGAAGAAATGGTTAAATCAAGAAGTCAATCATACTTCGTTCTAAAACCAAGTCTTAGAATTAAGATTGTGAATTGAGTGACAAGTCTTAAGAAGGTTTATAACATTCATCAAATGTGAAATTTGAAAAGGTTTTCTTATTCTTGCACAATTGGAAAGTTGTGATGTCTTGGATAAGACAAAGACCAACTAGGGCCAATTTAGTGAAGTGTTTTGTCTTGATAAAAACTACACTAACTCTTGAATATTTGTTTGTCGACAAATGTTTATTGACAAAAGAATCTTATATGTCAAGGAGTCAGTGGGAGTCTTAATGGTCTTGAAAAGTTTCAAGAACTAATCGAGAATAAACCTTATCAATAGCACACGACTTGAGGTTTATGACCTATCGTGTTGACATTATTTTGTTTCTGTGCCATTCCAATTGAGTTAATTATGTATGTGAGTTCTATGAGTTCTCATTTGAATGCATAAAGACAAAACACCTTGATCGATGGAAAGTACATTGATATGTAAGGATGAGCTGCTTAACTACTTGGAAGACATGGTGGGCACTCGTGTTACCATAAGGCAAGAAATCAAGATTGAGAAAGTTCAGTCCATATGAGTTTGGATTTGTCGCAAACTTTGGTTTTGACAAATTCGCATGGATAGGAACACATACACCATTATAATCTAAGTGTCATAAGATTCTCTCCTTCATGAAAATGACTGTGAGGAAATGCTTTCATTAAGAGAGATTTTAAGAAGATAGTGATTGTGAAATTGTATTCTCGAATTCGATTATGGTTACGGCATCCCTTTCCATAATTCGATTGTGAGATATGGCAATTAGTCTAGATTGTTTAGACACACATATGAGCTATCTAAGGCAAAGGTGTATAAGTTTAAGAAGCTTGATAAAGGATTATCAAAGCATTAGGTATTAGAAATATGAACTTCAGAAATTCAATAAGTAATGTTTTCTGGAAGTTCAGTTGTTTTCTAAAACATGTCAAAGGTAGTGGGAGCATAAGTGTTATGTTTATACGATAATAATCATCATGATTGTGGGAGCATAAATGTTGTGCTTGTATGATTATTAAGGCAAGTATTGCAAGTTAGCAATATTAATTATAGAAAACAATAGTTATACTTTGCAACGTCGTAAGGGTTGAAAAGTTGTTTTGCTATAATTAAGGGAGAGAATATTGTACTTCGTTTCAAAATCTAAAGCTTAGATTGAGAAATTTTAATAAAATTAGTCAAAGGATACATAGTGTGTTCTTAAATTTCGATTATGATTACGGCATCCCTCTTCATATTTCGAATTGTAAGAACGAGACACATAAAATATTATGGCAGAAGATGGATAAAGCATCATATCTTTATCTAAGACATTATGCATCGTGTTCCATACGCTTCGGGTATAGGATCGATTGCAAGTGCTATAATATTTGACCATTCTAAAATTTTCAAAATGTCTAGCGCATTTAGAGGGAAAAAGGACTAGAATCGGTTTTGACTAAAATAATTAAACAACTATCAAAGGACGATCCAAAGCTCGCTGAGGATTGGTCGCTTGTGAGTAGTTGGATGTATGGTATTGGATGACATTAATATGAATATATAAGATTCTATTAAGAATGAATAGTCATATGCCAAATATGGAAATGTTTCCATATTGGGAGTTGGATATTAAGAATCTATGTCTAGATTAGAAACTTTTATGCAAGAAGGATGTTCAAAGGAATGTACTTTGAGTGAGAGACATCATATCTATAGAATTGTTTCTGATAGAGATTGGCCAAGTCTTGATGATTTTGAGCTATGACTTTACGAAAGAATCATTGCATAAAAATGTTAGAATCTAGCATAAGTAACAAGAATTTGATATTCTTATACTTATGAAAAGGATTGGAAGTTGTGAAATGAGTATGATTGGAAATGTGTTCATTTGATCTATTTCACAAAGAAAGGACCGTAGGTAAACATTGTGTGCATGCTGAGAGCATGGGACAAGTGTAGTAATAATTCAAGTAAGAAGTTGATTACCTGAAACAACAAATAATGAGTAATCGATATGGTGATAAATAAAAGGTGTTTTATTTATACTCAAAGGTTTGGGACCATATAGGATTAGTATTATTCTTGTGTTTCACTTTGCATGTTTTGACTTCCTGAATAATTTAATTGGTTCAGAACAATCAAATTATTCGAACGGACCACAGTCGTTCATATGTTGGAAGTAGGTATGAATGAAGACTGTCGTGAATTGGTGTGTGGATTGTCTAAAGTGTATTAGACATAAGCAAATGTTTGCTGCAACGTTCATGAGTGCTTATGAATATGATTTGAGCATTGGATTAAACCCACGCTCACTTGGATCACTTCATGGATTTTATCACGAGTGATTGGTGAGACGATAATATCTTATATTCTTGAAACCGAGATGTGTGAGTTGTATCTTACGAGTCGGTTACACATTGATAATATGTAAACACACCAGTAACTTGGTGTTATAAAACATTTTGTTGTGTGTGATTCGGTGAGTGAGTGCAAGCGAGCATTGAGTCGAAGTTTATCCATTCCTTTTACCCAAAATAGGATAAAAGGGATATCTGTGGGCCCCTCGATGATTTAGTGATGACACCTGAGCGCTTGGCCAAGCCGGGACTAATTTGATGTGTTCAATTGTAGTCTGTTGTCAGTCGTCATAAATCGGAAATCGGGAAACAACACATAGACAGAGAGAATGATTTAAATCCATGTCTGAGTCTATACGATATCTAGAATGGAGGAATATATGATCCCTTATCTAAAGGACACGCTTCTGATAGGATCAGAGTTGACAACGGTTTTTTGAAAGCTACGATTGCAGATCAGGATCTGAAGTCATACGCAGAATAGTTATTAGACTTATCCAAGTGGGAGACTGTTGGATTAGTGTCTAAGTCCATAACTATTTTGGTATGTACTTGACCCGATGGTGCATGGTCCTTTTGGGTTGCCTTCACCAAAGCAACTTGATAGGATGAACTATGGAGAGAAAGGATTAATTAATATATAATGAGAATAATATATTAAAGGAGAAATCATATTGTTTAATTAATATTAGTCAAGAATTAATTGATAATTAATTTTGTGGCTAAAAGAGATTAATTAAACTTAAGGGACTGGAACTGTAATTAAAAGATAATTGCATTTGGGCTATGGATCACCTTGGAATAATAGGTTGGACGAATTCTATGGGGAAACCCATTAGAAATCGTCCAAGGGATATTCTAAAAGGGTCCATGGGCTGCTTAGGGCTTAAGTAGTCAAATTAGGGTTTCCTAGTTGAAAACCCTAATAGCCTACATGTATATATAGTACCCTGAAGCCCCAAAAACGTGGGGAAGAGTTCCACTAGGATTTCTGGACGTTTTAGGCAGCCTCCTCTTTCTTTATTCTTCATCCTCTTGCTCTTGGTGTTTGTGAGCCATTAGAGGAGTGACACTTGTGACTCTAAGCTTTCTAAAGCCATTACAAGGAGGATTTGAGATTGTTATTGCTACATAACAATCAAGGTATGATCTAAACCCTAATTCATATGTTAATATTGATTATCACATGCTAGATCTAGGGTTTATAGTCTTGGATGAATGCATGTACAATAGAGAAACCTAGATCCAAGCATTAGGGTTTGTATGAGCAGATAGGATGTTCTTATGGTATAAACCCATCAGTGGTATCAGAGCCTTGATTGGTTTCTATTGTATTGATGCCTTGGTTATTTGTTCAAGCTTCAAAGTCGATTTTTTGGCTCCCTGACTGATGAACTCGGCGAGTTCCAATGTGGACTCGGCGAGTTGCTCCAACTCGGCGAGTCCATAGAGGAACTCGGCGAGTTCGAGCGTCAGAAAGAGGGAAATTCGGGATTTCTTGCTGTTTTGCTTGAGGATACTTGCCTTAATTGTTTTGGATCTTTAATATTCGAATTTTATCTTATACTTGAGAATATCCTTGATTAAACAAAAGATAATTACCAATTGATTAGATAATAACTTCCTTATATGATTAAAGATTAATTATTTGTATTAATTGGCTAACTTATCTTGCAAGAAATTGAAATTAGGTCAAATTTAGATAATCATTAAATTAATTGTTTAATTTAAATTATTTGCTATTTGATCCTTATGTTTTTGAAATGTTTCAAATACTTGCCCTCAAGTTTTGGAATTTAAATTTTGATTAAAAGGTTTGATTTGAAATATTTAAATTCTAAACCCTAATGTTTTGAAATGTTTCAAAACTTGCCCTCAAGTTTGGAATTTAAAAGTTGATTAAAAGTTTAATTTAGAAATGTTAAATTCTAAAATCCTAGTATTGTTTTGAAAAGTTCAATTCACACCCTTATGGTTTTATTAATTAGTTAAAGTGTATAATTAAGAGAGATTTAATAAATCCATAAAAGTTTTGGTTTACAATTTAATTAAATTAAAAGTGTAATTATTAAATTTGACCACCAAGTATTTTAAAAGTATAAAATACACCCTATACTATATATAACATTAAAAGTCTAGTATTATATATGTATGAGTAAACAGTCAGTCTTACCGTTAGTAGGCCTCACTCACGAAGCTGGTCTATAAGGGGTGTTTACGGAAATTGCCTATAAAATGGCGATTGAATGGGTATTCACTCTTACCCACCGCACTCTTGACTACTGGAGGGTCGTTAGCCGAACGGGTAGGATAGGACAGAAACCTTCCATTATAAGTATAATGAAGTACAAAAGTAACTAAATGATTTTACAAAATTCCCAATCTTAGTTACTTTAGGCAAAAGTGAATTGATGCAATTCCATGAAATTACACTTTGTGCTCTTGCGAAGACGTTAGTGGAGCGTGTGTGGTTAACCGGCACACTAAATGGTTCTAAGCAAAGGTAGCAAAGGGTGACTCATTGTTTGTGATAATTCGGTGGAGCGTGTGTGGGTAACCGGCACATCGAATAGGTGACTGCAACATTTGAGGGCACCATGTAAGTTTGCATGGTTATTCACACCCTGTTTTGTGATCCTCGGCATCCCAGTCACAAATCGAGGGGCATATCGAGATTTAAACATGCCATTGAAATGTTCAATGAATCTCAAAAGATCTAGGAATTTTCAATATATTTAAAACTTAATTTTTTTTTGTTTTTCATGGTGGAAATTGGTGAATCGTCATTCACTTACCTTCAAATGTTCTGCAATTTGGGTTACGACATCCCTCTCCCAAGTTGTAGAGTATTGTGTTGGGTCCTAGCCTTAATATCTCATTTGGGTGATTTATTAAGGACTCAATTAATCAACTAACTTGAATTTTTTCTCCCGTTTTGTAGATGTCAAAGTATGACAACTATGGTCTTCCCAAATCCCGTGGAAAAAGCTTTTCACATGAAGATGATATTCCACGATTCGATCGAGGAACACAAGATCATGCTTCACTTCCACCACCTCCTCCTATTGCTCTCCCTAACCCACAAGTTCAAAAGATTGAAAAGTTCAAACTCACTCAAGCCCTTTTGGCAAGTAAACATGAAGAAGGAAAGTCAGTGTGTGCACACGTCCTAGAAATGAAGTCACACATTGATAGGTTAAGAATGTTGGGATCTATTGTCTGTGAGGAGCTGGATGTTGACTGGGCTCTTCAGTCACTTCCTGACTCATATAGTGAGTTCGTAAGAGAGTACTATATGATGAACCACGACGTAACCCTCATCGTCTCACCTATATGCTTATTGCTGCTGAATCAGCAATGATTTGGCGCACTGGAAAAGCAAAGTTGATTGGTGGATCTGCCTTCCAGACCTCTATGGATATAGACAATGGCAACGAAAGGCATGCCATGATCGAAAAGTTTGATCATAAGAGAAAGGCAAAGTCAGAAGTAGTTCCGTGTGTTGTTCCAAAAGAGTCAATTTGCTTTCATTGCCAAGAGAAGGGGCATTGGAGACGAAGCTGCCCTATTTACCTAAGAGATCTAAGAGATGGGAGAGTGAAAACGTATGGCTCTACTTTAGGTAAAATCCATTAACTAACTCTTTTAAGTTCCTATTCTAGATTCTTAATACATAATGTGATAAGATTATATTTCGATGTCTTGTAGGATCGAAGAAAAGAGAGGAATCTTAAGGGAAGAAGTGAGCGGAATCTAATCGTGAAGAAATGGATTTCGATCGCATTACTTGAAGATTAGAATCTTAAGCTACTACTTGGAGTTAGAATAGATTGCTTAGGAATATTTAACAACATAGTTTTTCAGTTGAATTGCATTGTAAGGACAAATTTTCGGCAATAATATAAATTTTGATTTTATATTATTTATTTATCCTTGTAATAGCGTGTATGAAAAATTGATGTAAGTTTCTATTATTAGCAATAATGGATTTGATTCTTAATTATGTTATTTGTGGAAAGGTCAAGAATTTACCAAATAGGGAAAGTTTCTCATCACCCAAGTTTCAATTGGACAGAAACTTGGAATCATACAACTTGGTTGCATGATGAATGAGAAATTTCATATTTGGAAATTAGACTAATTCATTGACAAAGTGTCAAGTGAAGGACTAGGAGATCGAGTACACAAGGTTGTGTGTTGATCAAGTCCACCACAAGAGTAACAAAGATATTCGTCATGATTTACTAAGGTTAAGTAAATATGATTATACTTATGAGATTAAGTGTAATTCTCAATTGATTGAAAGAGTTTCAATAAATAGCAGAACGAATAAGAAGAATCAAGTAGGCAGAAAGATAAAAGTTTCTCTATTCTAAGAAGAAGGGAGAGTACCTTTTTATTATGTTTTATGATAGGTCTTAATGATTAAGAACCATATCTCAATTGATCCTCTAAGTGAGTCTTACTGCAATTGTATGTCTGAGAAGAGGAATCAAGAATTGAAGAAATGGTTAAATCAAGAAGTCAATCATACTTCGTTCTAAAACCAAGTCTTAGAGTTAAGATTGTGAATTGAGTGACAAGTCTTAAGAAGGTTTATAACATTCATCAAATGTGAAATTTGAAAAGGTTTTCTTATTCTTGCACAATTGGAAAGTTGTGATGTCTTGGATAAGACAAAGACCAACTAGGGCCAATTTAGTGAAGTGTTTTGTCTTGATAAAAACTACACTAACTCTTGAATATTTGTTTGTCGAGAAATGTTTATTGACAAAAGAATCTTATATGTCAAGGAGTCAGTGGGAGTCTTAATGGTCTTGAAAAGTTTCAAGAACTAATCGAGAATAAACCTTATCAATCATCACTAGCACACGACTTGAGGTTTATGACCTATCGTGTTGACATTATTTTGTTTCTATGCCATTCCAATTGAGTTAATTATGTATGTGAGTTCTATGAGTTCTCATTTGAATGCATAAAGACAAAACACCTTCATCGATGGAAAGTACATTGATATGTAAGGATGAGCTGCTTAACTACTTGGAAGACATGGTGGGCACTCGTGTTACCATAAGGCAAGAAATCAAGATTGAGAAAGTTCAGTCCATATGAGTTTGGATTTGTCGCAAACTTTGGTTTTGACAAATTCGCATGGATAGGAACACATACACCATTAAAATCTAAGTGTCATAAGATTCTCTCCTTCATGAAAATGACTGTGAGGAAATGCTTTCACTAAGAGAGATTTTAAGAAGATAGTGATTGTGAAATTGTATTCTCGAATTCGATTATGGTTACGGCATCCCTTTCCATAATTCGATTGTGAGATTTGGCAATTAGTCTAGATTGTTTAGACACACATATGAGCTATCTAAGGCAAAGGTGTATAAGTTTAAGAAGCTTGATAAAGGATTATCAAAGCATTAGGTATTAGAAATATGAACTTCAGAAATTCAATAAGTAATGTTTTCTGGAAGTTCAGTTGTTTTCTAAAACATGTCAAAGATAGTGGGAGCATAAGTGTTATGTTTATACGATAATAATCATCATGATTGTGGGAGCATAAATGTTGTGCTTGTATGATTATTAAGGCAAGTATTGCAAGTTAGCAATATTAATTATAGAAAACAATAGTTATACTTTGCAAAGTCGTAAGGGTTGAAAAGTTGTTTTGCTATAATTAAGGGAGAGAATATTGTACTTCGTTTAAAAATCTAAAGCTTAGATTGAGAAATTTTAATAAAATTAGTCAAAGGATACATAGTGTGTTCTTAAATTTCGATTATGATTACGGCATCCCTCTTCATAATTCGAATTGTAAGAACGAGACACATAAAATATTATGGCAGAAGATGGATAAAGCATCATATCTTTATGTAAGACATTATGCATCGTGTTCCATATGCTTCGGGTATAGGATCGATTGCAAGTGCTATAATATTTGACCATTCTAAAATTTTCAAAATGTCTAGCGCATTTAGAGGGAAAAAGGACTAGAATCGGTTTTGACTAAAATAATTAAACAACTATCAAAGGACGATCCAAAGCTCGCTGAGGATTGGTCGCTTGTGAGTAGTTGGAAGTATGGTATTGGATGACATTAATATGAATAGATAAGATTCTATTAAGAATGAATTGTCATATGCCAAATATGGAAATGTTTCCATATTGGGAGTTGGATATTAAGAATCTATGTCTAGATTAGAAACTTTTATGCAAGAAGGATGTTCAAAGGAATGTACTTTGAGAGCGAGACATCATATCTATAGAATTGTTTATGATAGAGATTGGCCAAGTCTTGATGATTTTGAGCTATGACTTTACGAAAGAATCATTGCATAAAATGTTAGAATCTAGCATAAGTAACAAGAATTTGATATTCTTATACTTATGAAAAGGATTGGAAGTTGTGAAATGAGTATGATTGGAAATGTGTTCATTTGATCTATTTCACAAAGAAAGGACCGTAGGTAAACATTGTGTGCATGCTGAGAGCATGGGACAAGTGTAGTAATAATTCAAGTAAGAAGTTGATTACTCGAAACAACAAATAATGAGTAATCGATATGGTGATAAATAAAAGGTGTTTTATTTATACTCAAAGGTTTGGGACCATATAGGATTAGTATTATTCTTGTGTTTCACTTTGCATGTTTTGACTTCCTGAATAATTTAATTGGTTCAGAACAATCAAATCATTCGAATGGACCACAGTCGTTCATATGTTGGAAGTAGGTATGAATGAAGACTGTCGTGAATTGGTGTGTGGATTGTCTAAAGTGTATTAGACATAAGCAAATGTTTGCTGCAACGTTCATGAGTGCTTATGAATATGATTTGAGCATTGGATTAAACCCACGCTCACTTGGATCACTTCATGGATTTTATCACGAGTGATTGGTGAGACGATAATATCTTATATTCTTGAAACCGAGATGTGTGAGTTGTATCTTACGAGTCGGTTACACATTGATAATATGTAAACGCACCAGTAACTTGGTGTTATAAAACATATTGTTGTGTGTGATTTGGTAAGTGAGTGCAAGCGAGCATTGAGTCGAAGTTTATCCATTCCTTTTACCCAAAATAGGATAAAAGGGATATTTGTGGGCCCCTCGATGATTTAGTGATGACACCTGAGCGCTTGGCCAAGCCGGGACTAATTTGATGTGTTCAATTGTAGTCTGTTGTCAGTCGTCATAAATCGGAAATCGGGAAACAACACATAGACAGAGAGAATGATTTAAATCCATGTCTCAGTCTATACGATATCTAGAATGGAGGAATATATGATCCCTTATCTAAAGGACACGCTTCTGATAGGATCAGAGTTGACAGCGGTTTTTTGAAAGCTACGATTGCAGATCAGGATCTGAAGTCATACGTAGAATAGTTATTAGACTTATCCAAGTGGGAGACTGTTGGATTAGTGTCTAAGTCCATAACTATTTTGGTATGTACTTGACCCGATGGTGCATGGGCCTTTTGGGTTGCCTTCACCAAAGCAACTTGATAGGATGAACTATGGAGATAAAGGATTAATTAATATATTATGAGAATAATTTATTAAAGGAGAAATCATATTGTTTAATTAATATTAGTCAAGAATTAATTGATAATTAATTTGTGGCTAAAAGAGATTAATTAAACTTAAGGGACTGGAACTGTAATTATAAGATAATTGCATTCGGGCTATGGATCACCTTGGAATAATAGGTTGGACGAATTCTATGGGGAAACCCATTAGAAATCGTCCAAGGGATATTCTAAAAGGGTCCATGGGCTGCTTAGGGCTTAAGCAGTCAAATTAGGGTTTCCTAGTTGAAAACCCTAATAGCCTACATGTATATATAGTACCCTGAAGCCCCAAAAACGAGTAAAAGAGTTCCACTAGGGTTTCTGGACGTTTTGGGCAGCCTCCTCTTTCTTTAGTCTTCATCCTCTTGCTCTTGGTGTTTGTGAGCCATTAGAGGAGTGACACTTGTGACTCTAAGCTTTCTAAAGCCATTACAAGGAGGATTTGAGATTGTTATTGCTACATAACAATCAAGGTATGATCTAAACCCTAATTCATATGTTAATATTGATTATCACATGCTAGATCTAGGGTTTATAGTCTTGGATGAATGCATGTACAATAGAGAAACCTAGATCCAAGCATTAGGGTTTGTATGAGCACATAGGATGTTCTTATGGTATAAACCCATCAGAACCGTTGGATTAGTGTCTAAGTCCATAACTATTTTGGTATGTACTTGACCCGATGGTGCATGGTCCTTTTGGGTTGCCTTCACCAAAGCAACTTGATAGGATGAACTATGGAGAGAAAGGATTAATTAATATATTCTGAGAATAATATATTAAAGGAGAAATCATATTGTTTAATTAATATTAGTCAAGAATTAATTGATAATTAATTTTGTGGCTAAAAGAGATTAATTAAACTTAAGGGACTGGAATTGTAATTATAAGATAATTGCAATTTGGGCTATGGATTGCCTTATATTAAGGAGTGGACGAATTCTATGGGGAAACCCATTAGAAATCATCCAAGGCCCTTAAGGAAAGGAGTCCATGGGTTGCTTAGAGCTTAAGCATCCAAATTAGGGTTTCCTTGTTAGATAACCCTAATAGCCTCACTATAAATAGAGCCCTTATGCCTCAAAAACGTGGACAAGCTTCCTTCTAGGGTTTCCATACGTTTTTGAGAGCCTCCTTCTCTTCTCCTCTTCATCCTCTTGCTCTTGGTGTTTGTGAACCATTAGAGGAGTGACATTTGTGACTCTAAGCTTTCTAAAGTCAATACAAGAAGGATTTGAGATTGTTATTGCTACATAACAATTAAGGTATGATCTAAACCCTAATTTATATGTTTTATTGATTATCATATACTAGATCTAGGGTTTATAGTCTTGGATGACTTGCATGTACAATAGAGAAACCTAGATCCAAGCATTAGGGTTTGTATGAGCACATAGGATGTTCTTATGATCAAAACCCATCAGTGGTATCAGAGCCTAGATTGGTTTCTATTGTATTGATGCCTTGTTAATTTATTCATGCTTGAAAAAATCGTTTTTTTGCCTCCTGCCTGATGTACTCGGCGAGTCCATAAGGGGACTCGGCGAGTTTAGCTGTCAGACAGGCGGATTTTCGGGATTTTTTACCTGTTTTGACTTAGGATAATTGCCATAATTGTTTAAACTTAATAAAATTCGAATTTTGTTAATCCCTTATGATTATCCTTGTCAAAATAAAAGATTTTGGTCATCTAATTAGATAATTGTTACCTTATTTGATATATGTTAAGTTATGGAAATTATTTGATCATTATCTTGCAAGAATTTGAACTAGATCTAATTAGATAACCACTAATTATAGTTAATTGCCTTATTTGAATTATGTGATCTAGAATATTCTTGACAAAGTTTGGAATAGTTTCAAATTAATCCCTTTAGGTTTTATAGTTTTAAATTTAAACTCAAAAGTTTAGTTTTGAAATTTAAATAGTTGAAACTCTAATGTTTTGAAAAGGTTTCAAAACTTGTCCTCAAGTTTTGGCATTTAAATTTTGATTAAAAGTTTAATTTTGATGTATATTTAAATTCTAAACCCTAATGTTTTGAAATGTTTCAAAACTTGCCCTCAAGTTTTTGGAATTTAAGAGTTGGTTAAAAGTTTAATTTAAAATGTTAAATTCTAAAACCCTAGTATTGTTTTGAAAGGTTCAAATCACACCCTTATGGTTTTATTAATTAATTAAAGTGTATAATTAAAAGAGATTTAATAAATCCATAAAGTTTTGGTTTACAATTTAATTTAAATTAAAATTGTAATTTATAAAATTAAACCACCTAGTATTTTAAAAGTGTAAAATACACCCTATACTATATATAACATTAAAAGTCTAATATTATATATGTATAACTTAAACTGCTAGTCTTACCGTTAGTAGGCCTCATTCACGAAGCTGATCTATAAGGGGTGTTTAAGGAAATTGCCTATAAAATGGCGATTGAATGGATATCCACTCTTACCCACCGCACTCTTGACTGGTGGAGGGTCGTTAGCCGAACGGGTAGGATAAGGCGAACCCTCTCCTCATTAAAAGTATAATGAATAAAGTAACTAAATGTTTTTTACTAAATCCCCAAATCTTAGTTACTTTAGGAAAAAGTGAAATCGATGCAATTCCATGGAATTACACTTTGTACCCTTGTCGAGACAATTAGTGGGCGTGTGTGGCTAACCGGCACACTAAGTTGGGTTTGGCATTGTTAGCGAAGGGTGACTCGATGATTGTCATAGATCGATGGAGCGTGTGTGGTTAACCGGCACGTCGATTAGGTGACTGTAACATTGAGAGCATCATGTACATTCGCATGGTTATTCACACCTTATTTGTGATCCTCGGCATCCCAGTCACAAATGAAGGGCATAATCGAGATTAAACATGACATTGAAAAATTCAATGAATCTCAAAAGATCTAGGAATTTTCAATACATTTAAAACTTAAATTCTTTTTCATTTTCATGGTGGAAAATTAGTGAATCGTCATTCACTTACCTTCAAATATTCTGCGAGTTGGATTACGGCATCCCTCTTCCAATTTGTAGGATATTGTGTTGGGTCCTAGCCTTAATATCTCATTTGGGTGTTTTATTGAGGACTCAATCAACTAAACTTGAATTTTCTCCCGTCTTATAGATGTCAAAGTCTGACAACTATGGTCTTCCTAAATCCGTTGGAAAAAGTTTTCCAAATGAAGATGATGTTCCATGATTGGATTGTGGAAATAGAAATCATGCTTCTATTCCTCCACCTCCTCCAATAATTCTCCCTGACCCACATGTTCGAAGACTTGAAAAGTTCAAGGTCACTCAAGCCCTATTGGAAAAAGACATGAAAATGGAAAGTCTATATGTGCTCATGTCTTGGATAAAAGGTTACATATTGATAGATTGGGATTGTTAGGAAGTTGGCTGTTCAGTCACTTCCCGAATCATATGGTAAGTTCGTTAGAAAGTACTATATGATGGACCACGACATGACCCTTACTGATTGCTCCTAAATCAGAAATGATTTGGCGCACCGGTCAGCAAATCTGTCTGGTAAATAAATATCCCAACCCTCTATGGGAAATGGTAACATTGGAAGTCCAGAAAAGTTTTCTCTACGCAAGAGAAAGGCTGAGTCTGAGATAGTCCCTTGTACCATTCCAAGAGAATCCATATGTTTCTACTGCCAAAAGAGCGGGCATTGGTTACGAAGCTGCCCTGACTACCTGAGAGATCTAAGAGATGGGAGAGTCAAGATGTATGACTTTGAATCAGGTAAAATCCACTATCCTACTCCATTAAGTTCCTTTTAGATTCTTAATACATGATTACATTTGGTGTTTTGTAGAATCGAAGAAAAGGGAAGCTTAAAAGGAAAGAAGTGAGCTAAATCTGGTAATGAAGAAATGGATTATGATCCCATGATTCAAAGATCAGATTGTTTGAGCTACTACTTTAGAGTTAGGATAGATTGCTAAGTAATATTTACATAGTTTTCATTTGTAATCGTGTTGTAAGGACAATATTTTCCGCAATAAAATAAATTTTGATTTATCTTATTTATATTTCCTTGCGATGGATTTTATGAGAATTGGTGTTTGAATGGTTCTACTGTTAGCAATATTATGAATGGATTTGATTCTTAGTTACGTTATTTGTGGTAATGTCAGAAATTTACCAAATGAGGAAAGTTTCTCATCACCCAAGTTTCAATTGGAAAGAAACTTGGAATTATGCAACTAGTATTGTGTGATGAATGAGAACCTTCGTATTTGGGAAATTGAGACTAATTCCTTGTTCACATAAGTATGTGAGTCAAGTAAAGGACTAGGAAATCTGGTACATAATGTTGTGCACTGGTCAAATCCACCACAAAGAACGATAAGTTTATTCGTCATGATTTACTAAAAGTCTAGTAAACATGATTATGCTTACAAGATTAAGTGTAATTCTGAATTATTGAAAAGTTTCAATGAATAGCAGAACGAATAAGAAGAATCGATGAAGGCAGAAAAGATAAAGGGTTCTCCAATCTAAGAAGAAGGGAGAGTACTTTTGTATCGTGTTTTATGATCGTCTTACAATTCATCCTCTAAGGATACCTTAGTTCACTAGTTTGGATAAGAAGAGGAATGGTGAATTGTAGAAATGGTTAAGTCGATAAGATGTATCATACTTCGTTCCAATATCAAGTCTTAGAGTTATACTCTAAGATTGTGATGTAAGTGAGATAATCTTAAGTAGAAATGTTCTTACACTTGCACATTTTTGTAAGTTGTGATGTATTGAATAAGACAAAGACGAACTAGTAACCAAATTGTGAGTAGGTTTGTCTTGATAAAGACACACACTAACTCTTGAGTATTTGTTTGTCAATAAATGTTTCTTGACAAGAAAATCTTATATGTCAAGAGGTCAGTGGGAGTCAAAGGATCTTGAAAAGTTTCAAGAACAAATCAAGAAGAAAACCTATTAAACACTAGCACACGACTTGAGGATTGTAACCTATCGTGTTGACAAAATTTTATTTCTGTGCCAATCCAGTTGAGTGATTATGCATATAAGTTCTACGAATTCTCAATTAAATGCATAAGGGCAAACACCTTGATCAATGAAAGTACATTGACTGGCATAGGTGAGCTGCTAAATAACTTGGAAGCAATGGTGGGACCCTTGATGGCAAGAAATTTAAGAATGAACAAGTTCTGTCCATAAGAGGTTGAATTTGTCACGAACATTATCTTACGATTATAATTATGACAAATTTGCATGGATAGTAACACATGCACCATAAAATCTAAGTGTCATAAGGTTTCTCTCCTTCATGAAAATGATTGTGAGGAAACGCTTTCGCTAAGAGAGATTTTAAGGAGATAGCAATTATGTAAATTGCATTCTCAAATTCGATTATGATTACGGCATCCCTTTTCATAGTTCGAATTGTGAGATTTGACAATTAGTTTGAACAATCGTGACTTATTGCTAAAAGTTCTGGAATTGTTTAGACACACATACGAGCTGTCTAAAGAAGGGTGTATGAGTTTGAGATGCTTAGATAAAAGCTTATCAAAGCATATCGTATTAGAAACAATGAACTTTGGAAGTCAATAAGTATTGTTTTCTCGAAGTTTAGCTAGTTTCTGAATACGTGTCAAAGCTAGTGGGAGCATAAATGTTATGCTAGTATGGATATAATCATCATGTTAGTGGGAGCATGATTATTATTGCAAGATAGCAATATTAATTATAGAAAACAAAAAAAAAATCACTTTGCAAAGTTGCATAGGTTGAAAAGTTGTTTTGCTATAATTAAGGGAGAGAATGTTATACTTTGTTTCAAATCTAAAGGCATAGTTCGATAAATTTTGATCAAATTTAGTCAAAAAGATATATGGATGTTATGTTGAAAGGATTCAACGTAAGAGAATTCTATATATGGAAATATTTGTTGCATTCTCACACTCGATTATGATTACGACATCCCTTTTCATAGTTCGAATCGTGAGAACATGGCAAATAGAAATATTATAGCAAAAGACTGGTAAAGTATCATGTCATTGTAATATTCGACCGTTCTAAAATTTTCCGAATGCCTAGGGCATTAAGAGGGAAAGAGGACTATAATCGAATTTGACTGAATTAGTTAAACCACTGTCAAGGATAATCTAAGGTTCGCCAAGGATTGATCACTTGTGAACAGTTGGAAGTATAATAATGGAAGGACCATATTGACATTATTATCATTAGATATGATTCTATTAATAATGAGTTGTTATATGGGAAATATGGAAATATTTCCAGATTGGGAGTTGGACGTTAAGAATCTATATGTCTAGATTAGAAACTTTTATGCAAGAAGGATGTTCAAAGGAATGTACTTTGAATGTGAGACTTCATGTCTATGGAATTGTCTTGTAAATAGAGCATTTTGTGATTTAATTGGCCGAGTCTTTGTGACTTTTGTGCCATGACATTACGAAAGGACTGTTGCATAAGGTGTTAGAATCTAACATGTTCTATAAGTGGCAAGAATTTGATATTCTTACATTTGTGGTAAGGATTGGAAATTGTAAAATGAGTGTGATTGAAAATGTTGTTCAATTATATTATTTTACAGAGTAAGGACCATAAGTAAACATGCTGTGCATGCTAAGAGCATGGGACAATTGTCGTTATAATTCAAGTAAGAAGTTGATTAACCGAAACAACAAATAATGAGTAATCAATATGGTGATTAAATAAAAGTGTTTTATTTATACTCAAAGTTTGGGGCCATATAAGATTAGTATTATTCTTGTGTTTCAATTTGCATGTTTTGACTTCCTAAATAATTGAGTTATTGAGAATAATCGAATTATTTGAACGTTCCACAATCGCTCATACTTTGGGAGTAGGTATGAAAGTAGATTGTCATGAATTGGTGTGTAGATTGTCTAAAGTGTATTAGACATAGCAAAAGGTTGCTACAACGTTCATGAGTGCTTACGAATATGATTTGAGCATTGGATTAAACCCACGCTCACTTGGATCGCTTCATGGATTTTATCACGAGTGATTGGTGAGACGATAATATCTTATATTCTTGAAACCGAGATGTGTGAGTTGTATCTTGTGAGTCGGTTGCGCATTGATAATATGTAAACGCACCAGTAACTTGGTGTTATAAAACGTATTGTTGTGTGTGATTCGGTGAGTGAGTACAAGCGAGCATTGAGTCAAAGTTTATCCGTTCCTTTTACCCAATGTGGGATAAAAGCGATTTCTGTGGGCCCCTCGATGATTTAGTGATGACAAAGGAAAGTGCTCGGCCGGGCCAGGGCTAATTTGATTTGTTCAATTAGTCAGTCGTCGTAAATCAGAAATCGGGAAACAATACATAGACTGAGAGAATGATTTCAATCCATGTCTCATGTCTATACGATATCTAGAATGGAGGAATATATGACCCCTTATCTAAAGGACACGCGTATCTGATAGGATCAGAGTTGACAGCGGCTTTGGAAAGCTACGATTGCAGATCAGCATCTGAAGTCATACGCAGAATAGTTATTAGACTTATCCAAGTGGGAGACTGTTGGATTAGTGTCTAAGTCCATAACTATTTTGGTATGTACTTGACCCGATGGTGCATGGTCCTTTTGGGTTGCCTTCACCAAAGCAACTTGATAGGATGAACTATGGAGAGAAAGGATTAATTAATATATTCTGAGAATAATATATTAAAGGAGAAATCATATTGTTTAATTAATATTAGTCAAGAATTAATTGATAATTAATTTTGTGGCTAAAAGAGATTAATTAAACTTAAGGGACTGGAACTGTAATTATAAGATAATTGCATTTGGGCTATGGATCACCTTGGAATAATAGGTTGGACGAATTCTATGGGGAAACCCATTAGAAATCGTCCAAGGGATATTCTAAAAGGGTCCATGGGCTGCTTAGGGCTTAAGCAGTCAAATTAGGGTTTCCTAGTTGAAAACCCTAATAGCCTACATGTATATATAGTACCCTGAAGCCCCAAAAACGTGGGGAAAGAGTTCCACTAGGGTTTCTGGACGTTTTGGGCAGCCTCCTCTTTCTTTATTCTTCATCCTCTTGCTCTTGGTGTTTGTGAGCCATTAGAGGAGTGACACTTGTGACTCTAAGCTTTCTAAAGCCATTACAAGGAGGATTTGAGATTGTTATTGCTACATAACAATCAAGGTATGATCTAAACCCTAATTCATATGTTAATATTGATTATCACATGCTAGATCTAGGGTTTATAGTCTTGGATGAATGCATGTACAATAGAGAAACCTAGATCCAAGCATTAGGGTTTGTATGAGCACATAGGATGTTCTTATGGTATAAACCCAACAGTGGTATCAGAGCCTTGATTGGTTTCTATTGTATTGATGCCTTGGTTATTTGTTCAAGCTTCAAAGTCGATTTTTTGGCTCCCTGACTGATGAACTCGGCGAGTTCCAATGTAGACTCGGCGAGTTGCTCCAACTCGGCGAGTTCAAGCGTCAGAAAGAGGGAAATTCGGGATTTCTTGCTGTTTTGCTTGAGGATACTTGCCTTAATTGTTTTGGATCTTTAATATTCGAATTTTATCTTATACTTGAGAATATCCTTGATTAAACAAAAGATAATTACCAATTGATTAGATAATAACTTCCTTATATGATTAAAGATTAATTATTTGTATTAATTGGGTAACTTATCTTGCAAGAAATTGAAATTAGGTCAAATTTAGATAATCATTAAATTAATTGTTTAATTTAAATTATTTGCTATTTGATCCTTGTGTTTTTGAAATGTTTCAAATACTTGCCCTCAAGTTTTGGAATTTAAATTTTGATTAAAAGGTTTGATTTGAAATATTTAAATTCTAAACCCTAATGTTTTGAAATGTTTCAAAACTTGCCCTCAAGTTTGGAATTTAAAAGTTGATTAAAAGTTTAATTTAGAAATGTTAAATTCTAAAATCCTAGTATTGTTTTGAAAAGTTCAATTCACACCCTTATGGTTTTATTAATTAGTTAAAGTGTATAATTAAGAGAGATTTAATAAATCCATAAAAGTTTTGGTTTACAATTTAATTAAATTAAAAGTGTAATTATTAAATTTGACCACCAAATATATTAAAAGTATAAAATACACCCTATACTATATATAACATTAAAAGTCTAGTATTATATATGTATGAGTAAACAGTCAGTCTTACCGTTAGTAGGCCTCATTCACGAAGCTGGTCTATAAGGGGTGTTTAAGGAAATTGCCTATAAAATGACGATTGAATGGGTATCCACTCTTACCCACCGCACTCTTGACTAGTGGAGGGTCGTTAGCCGAACGGGTAGGATAGGACAGAAACCTTCCATTATAAGTATAATGAAGTACAAAAGTAACTAAATGCTTTTACAAAATTCCCAATCTTAGTTACTTTAGGCAAAAGTGAATTGATGCAATTCCATGAAATTACACTTTGTGCCCTTGCGAAGACGTTAGTGGAGCGTGTGTGGTTAACCGGCACACTAAATGGTTCTAAGCAAAGGTAGCAAAGGGTGACTCATTGTTTGTCATAGTTCGGTGGAGCGTGTGTGGTTAACCGGCACATCGAATAGGTGACTGCAACATTTGAGGGCACCATGTAAGTTTGCATGGTTATTCACACCCTGTTTTGTGATCCTCGGCATCCCAGTCACAAATCGAGGGGCATATCGAGATTTAAACATGCCATTGAAATGTTCAATGAATCTCAAAAGATCTAGGAATTTTCAATAGATTTAAAACTTAATTTTTTTTTTGTTTTTCATGGTGGAAATTAGTGAATCGTCATTCACTTACCTTCAAATGTTCTGCAATTTGGGTTACGGCATCCCTCTCCCAAGTTGTAGAGTATTGTGTTGGGTCCTAGCCTTAATATCTCATTTGGGTGATTTATTAAGGACTCAATCAATCAACTAACTTGAATTTTTTCTCCCGTTTTGTAGATGTCAAAGTATGACAACTATGGTCTTCCCAAATCCCTTGGAAAAAGCTTTTCACATGAAGATGATATTCCACGATTCGATCGAGGAACACGAGATCATGCTTCACTTCCACCACCTCCTCCTATTGTTCTCCCTAACCCACAAGTTCAACAGATTGAAAAGTTCACTCAAGCCCTTTTGGCAAGTAAACATGAAGAAGGAAAGTCAGTGTGTGCACACGTCCTAGAAATGAAGTCACACATTGATAGGTTAAGAATGTTGGGATCTATTGTCTGTGAGGAGCTGGATGTTGACTGGGTTCTTCAGTCACTTCCTGACTCATATAGTGAGTTCGTAAGAGAGTACTATATAATGAACCACGACGTAACCCTCATCGATCTCACCTATATGCTTATTGCTGCTGAATCAGCAATGATTTGGCGCACTGGAAAAGCAAAGTTGATTGGTGGATCTGCCTTCCAGACCTCTATGGATATAGACAATGGCAACGAAAGGCATGCCATGATCGAAAAGTTTGATCATAAGAGAAAGGCAAAGTCAGAAGTAGTTCCGTGTGTTGTTCCAAAAGAGTCAATTAACTTTTATTGCCAAGAGAAGGGGCATTGGAGACGAAGCTGACCTATTTACCTAAGTGATCTAAGAGATGGGAGAGTCAAAACGTATGGCTCTACTTTAGGTAAAATCCATTAACTAACTCTTTTAAGTTCCTATTCTAGATTCTTAATACATAATGTGATAAGATTATATTTCGATGTCTTGTAGGATCGAAGAAAAGAGAGGAATCTTAAGGGAAGAAGTGAGCGGAATCTAATCGTGAAGAAATGGATTTCGATCGCATTACTTGAAGATTAGAATCTTAAGCTACTACTTGGAGTTAGAATAGATTGCTTAGGAATATTTAACAACATAGTTTTTCAGTTGAATTGCATTGTAAGGACAAATTTTCCGCAATAATATAAATTTTGATTTTATGTTATTTATTTATCCTTGCAATAGCGTGTATGAAAAATTGATGTAAGTTTCTATTATTAGCAATAATGGATTTGATTCTTAATTATGTTATTTGTGGAAAGGTCAAGAATTTACCAAATAGGGAAAGTTTCTCATCACCCAAGTTTCAATTGGACAGAAACTTGGAATCATACAACTTGGTTGCATGATGAATGAGAAATTTCATATTTGGAAATTAGACTAATTCATTGACAAAGTGTCAAGTGAAGGACTAGGAGATCGAGTACACAAGGTTGTGTGTTGATCAAGTCCACCACAAGAGTAACAAATATATTCGTCATGATTTACTAAGGTTAAGTAAATATGATTATACTTATGAGATTAAGTGTAATTCTCAATTGATTGAAAGAGTTTCAATAAATAGCAGAACGAATAAGAAGAATCAAGTAGGCAGAAAGGTAAAAGTTTCTCTGTTCTAAGAAGAAGGGAGAGTACCTTTTTATTATGTTTTATGATAGGTCTTAATGATTAAGAACCATATCTCAATTGATCCTCTAAGTGAGTCTTAGTGCAATTGTATGTCTGAGAAGAGGAATCAAGAATTGAAGAAATGGTTAAATCAAGAAGTCAATCATACTTCGTTCTAAAACCAAGTCTTAGAGTTAAGATTGTGAATTGAGTGACAAGTCTTAAGAAGGTTTATAACATTCATCAAATGTGAAATTTGAAAAGGTTTTCTTATTCTTGCACAATTGGAAAGTTGTGATGTCTTGGATAAGACAAAGACCAACTAGGGCCAATTTAGTGAAGTGTTTTGTCTTGATAAAAACTACACTAATCGAGAATAAACCTTATCAATCATCACTAGCACACGGCTTGAGGTTTATGACCTATCGTGTTGACATTATTTTGTTTCTGTGCCATTCCAATTGAGTTAATTATGTATGTGAGTTCTATGAGTTCTCATTTGAATGCATAAAGACAAAACACCTTGATCGATGGAAAGTACATTGATATGTAAGGATGAGCTGCTTAACTACTTGGAAGACATGGTGGGCACTCGTGTTACCATAAGGCAAGAAATCAAGATTGAGAAAGTTCAGTCCATATGAGTTTGGATTTGTCGCAAACTTTGGTTTTGACAAATTCGCATGGATAGGAACACATACACCATTAAAATCTAAGTGTCATAAGATTCTCTCCTTCATGAAAATGATTGTGAGGAAATGCTTTCACTAAGAGAGATTTTAAGAAGATAGTGATTGTGAAATTGTATTCTCGAATTCGATTATGGTTACGGCATCCCTTTCCATAATTCGATTGTGAGATTTGGCAATTAGTCTAGATTGTTTATACACACATATGAGCTATCTAAGGCAAAGGTGTATAAGTTTAAGAAGCTTGATAAAGGATTATCAAAGCATTAGGTATTAGAAATATGAATTTCAGAAATTCAATAAGTAATGTTTTCTGGAAGTTCAATTGTTTTCTAAAACCTGTCAAAGCTAGTGGGAGCATAAGTGTTATGTTTATACGATAATAATCATCATGATTGTGGGAGCATAAATGTTGTGCTTGTATGATTATTAAGGCAAGTATTGCAAGTTAGCAATATTAATTATAGAAAACAATAGTTATACTTTGCAAAGTCGTAAGGGTTGAAAAGTTGTTTTGCTATAATTAAGGGAGAGAATATTGTACTTCGTTTCAAAATCTAAAGCTTAGATTCAGAAATTTTAATAAAATTAGTCAAAGGATACATAGTGTGTTCTTAAATTTCGATTATGATTACGACATCCCTCTTCATAATTCGAATTGTAAGAACGAGACACATAAAATATTATGGCAGAAGATGGATAAAACATCATATCTTTATGTAAGACATTATGCATCGTGTTCCATATGCTTCGGGTATAGGATCGATTGCAAGTGCTATAATATTTGACCATTCTAAAATTTTCAAAATGTCTAGCGCATTTAGAGGGAAAAAGGACTAGAATCGGTTTTGACTAAAATAATTAAACAACTATCAAAGGACGATCCAAAGCTCGCTGAGGATTGGTCGCTTGTGAGTAGTTGGATGTATGGTATTGGATGACATTAATATGAATAGATAAGATTCTATTAAGAATGAATAGTCATATGCCAAATATGGAAATGTTTCCATATTGGGAGTTGGATATTAAGAATCTATGTCTAGATTAGAAACTTTTATGCAAGAAGGATGTTCAAAGGAATGTACTTTGAGTGAGAGACATCATATCTATAGAATTGTTTCTGATAGAGATTGGCCAAGTCTTGATGATTTTGAGCTAAGACTTTACGAAAGAATCATTGCATAAAAATGTTAGAATCTAGCATAAGTAACAAGAATTTGATATTCTTATACTTATGAAAAGGATTGGAAGTTGTGAAATGAGTATGATTGGAAATGTGTTCATTTGATCTATTTCACAAAGAAAGGACCGTAGGTAAACATTGTGTGCATGCTGAGAGCATGGGACAAGTGTAGTAATAATTCAAGTAAGAAGTTGATTACCCGAAACAACAAATAATAAGTAATCTATATGGTGATAAATAAAAGGTGTTTTATTTATACTCAAAGGTTTGGGACCATATAGGATTAGTATTATTCTTGTGTTTCACTTTGCATGTTTTGACTTCCTGAATAATTTAATTGGTTCAGAACAATCAAATTATTCGAACGGACCACAGTCGTTCATATGTTGGAAGTAGGTATGAATGAAGACTGTCGTGAATTGGTGTGTGGATTGTCTAAAGCGTATTAGACATAAGCAAATGTTTGCTGCAACGTTCATGAGTGCTTATGAATATGATTTGAGCATTGGATTAAACCCACGCTCACTTGGATCACTTCATGGATTTTATCACGAGTGATTGGTGAGACGATAATATCTTATATTCTTGAAACCGAGATGTGTGAGTTGTATCTTACGAGTCGGTTACACATTGATAATATGTAAACGCACCAGTAACTTGGTGTTATAAAACATATTGTTGTGTGTGATTCGGTGAGTGAGTGCAAGCGAGCATTGAGTCGAAGTTTATCCATTCCTTTTACCCAAAATAGGATAAAAGGGATATCTGTGGGCCCCTCGATGATTTAGTGATGACACCTGAGCGCTTGGCCAAGCCGGGACTAATTTGATGTGTTCAATTGTAGTCTGTTGTCAGTCGTCATAAATCGGAAATCGGGAAACAACACATAGACAGAGAGAATGATTTAAATCCATGTCTCAGTCTATACGATATCTAGAATGGAGGAATATATGATCCCTTATCTAAAGGACACGCTTCTGATAGGATCAGAGTTGACAACGGTTTTTTGAAAGCTACGATTGCAGATCAGGATCTGAAGTCATACGCAGAATAGTTATTAGACTTATCCAAGTGGGAGACTGTTGGATTAGTGTCTAAGTCCATAACTATTTTGGTATGTACTTGACCCGATGGTGCATGGTCCTTTTGGGTTGCCTTCACCAAAGCAACTTGATAGGATGAACTATGGAGAGAAAGGATTAATTAATATATTATGAGAATAATATATTAAAGGAGAAATCATATTGTTTAATTAATATTAGTCAAGAATTAATTGATAATTAATTTTATGGCTAAAAGAGATTAATTAAACTTAAGGGACTGGAACTGTAATTATAAGATAATTGCATTTGGGCTATGGATCACCTTGGAATAATAGGTTGGACGAATTCTATGGGGAAACCCATTAGAAATCGTCCAAGGGATATTCTAAAAGGGTCCATGGGCTGCTTAGGGCTTAAGCAGTCAAATTAGGGTTTCCTAGTTGAAAACCCTAATAGCCTACATGTATATATAGTACCCTGAAGCCCCAAAAACGTGGGGAAGAGTTCCACTAGGATTTCTGGACGTTTTGGGCAGCCTCCTCTTTCTTTATTCTTCATCCACTTGCTCTTGGTGTTTGTGAGCCATTAGAGGAGTGACACTTGTGACTCTAAGCTTTCTAAAGCCATTACAAGGAGGATTTGAGATTGTTATTGCTACATAACAATCAAGGTATGATCTAAACCCTAATTCATATGTTAATATTGATTATCACATGCTAGATCTAGGGTTTATAGTCTTGGATGAATGCATGTACAATAGAGAAACCTAGATCCAAGCATCAGGGTTTGTATGAGCACATAAGATGTTCTTATGGTATAAACCCATCAGTGGTATCAGAGCCTTGATTGGTTTCTATTGTATTGATGCCTTGGTTATTTGTTCAAGCTTCAAAGTCGATTTTTTGGCTCCCTGACTGATGAACTCGGCGAGTTCCAATGTGGACTCGGCGAGTTGCTCCAACTCGGCGAGTCCATAGAGGAACTCGGCGAGTTCGAGCGCCAGAAAGAGGGAAATTCGGGATTTCTTGCTGTTTTGCTTGAGGATACTTGCCTTAATTGTTTTGGATCTTTAATATTCGAATTTTATCTCATACTTGAGAATATCCTTGATTAAACAAAAGATAATTACCAATTGATTAGATAATTACTTCCTTATATGTTAAAGATTAATTATTTGTATTAATTGGGTAACTTATCTTGCAAGAAATTGAAATTAGGTCAAATTTAGATAATCATTAAATTAATTGTTTAATTTAAATTATTTGCTATTTGATCCTTGTGTTTTTGAAATGTTTCAAATACTTGCCCTCAAGTTTTGGAATTTAAATTTTGATTAAAAGGTTTGATTTGAAATATTTAAATTCTAAACCCTAATGTTTTGAAATGTTTCAAAACTTGCCCTCAAGTTTGGAATTTAAAAGTTGATTAAAAGTTTAATTTAGAAATGTTAAATTCTAAAATCCTAGTATTGTTTTGAAAAGTTCAATTCACACCCTTATGGTTTTATTAATTAGTTAAAGTGTATAATTAAGAGAGATTTAATAAATCCATAAAAGTTTTGGTTTACAATTTAATTAAATTAAAAGTGTAATTATTAAATTTGACCACCAAGTATTTTAAAAGTATAAAATACACCCTATACTATATATAACATTAAAAGTCTAGTATTATATATGTATGAGTAAACTGTCAGTCTTACCGTTAGTAGGCCTCATTCACGAAGCTGGTCTATAAGGGGTGTTTAAGGAAATTGCCTATAAAATGGCGATTGAATGGGTATCCACTCTTACCCACGGCACTCTTGACTAGTGGAGGGTCGTTAGCCGAACGGGTAGGATAGGACAGAAACCTTCCATTATAAGTATAATGAAGTACAAAAGTAACTAAATGCTTTTACAAAATTCCCAATCTTAGTTACTTTAGGCAAAAGTGAATTGATGCAATTCCATGAAATTACAGTTTGTGCCCTTGCGAAGACGTTAGTGGAGCGTGTGTGGTTAACCGACACACTAAATGGTTCTAAGCAAAGGTAGCAAAGGGTGACTCATTGTTTGCCATAGTTCGGTGGAACGTGTGTGGTTAACCGGCACATCGAATAGGTGACTGCAACATTTGAGGGCACCATGTAAGTTTGCATGGTTATTCACACCCTGTTTTGTGATCCTCGGCATCCCAGTCACAAATCGAGGGGCATATCGAGATTTAAACATGCCATTGAAATGTTCAATGAATCTCAAAAGATCTAGGAATTTTCAATAGATTTAAAACATAAATTTTTTTTGTTTTTCATGGTGGAAATTGGTGAATCGTCATTCACTTACCTTCAAATGTTCTGCAATTTGGGTTACGGCATCCCTCTCCCAAGTTGTAGAGTATTGTGTTGGGTCCTAGCCTTAATATCTCATTTGGGTGATTTATTAAGGACTCAATCAATCAACTAACTTGAATTTTTTCTCCCGTTTTGTAGATGTCAAAGTATGACAACTATGGTCTTCCCAAATCCCTTGGAAAAAGCTTTTCACATGAAGATGATATTCCACGATTCGATCGAGGAACACGAGATCATGCTTCACTTCCACCACCTCCTCCTATTGTTCTCCCTAACCCACAAGTTCAACAGATTGAAAAGTTCAAACTCACTCAAGCCCTTTTGGCAAGTAAACATGAAGAAGGAAAGTCAGTGTGTGCACACGTCCTAGAAATGAAGTCACACATTGATAGGTTAAGAATGTTGGGATCTATTGTCTGTGAGGAGTTGGATGTTGACTGGGTTCTTCAGTCACTTCCTGACTCATATAGTGAGTTCGTAAGAGAGTACTATATAATGAACCACGACGTAACCCTCATCGATCTCACCTATATGCTTATTGCTGCTGAATCAGCAATGATTTGGCGCACTGGAAAAGCAAAGTTGATTGGTGGATCTGCCTTCCAGACCTCTATGGATATAGACAATGGCAACGAAAGGCATGCCATGATCGAAAAGTTTGATCATAAGAGAAAGGCAAAGTCAGAAGTAGTTCCGTGTGTTGTTCCAAAAGAGTCAATTTGCTTTTATTGCCAAGAGAAGGGGCATTAGAGACGAAGCTGACCTATTTAACTAAGAGATCTAAGAGATGGGAGAGTCAAAACGTATGGCTCTACTTTAGGTAAAATCCATTAACTAACTCTTTTAAGTTCCTATTCTAGATTCTTAATACATAATGTGATAAGATTATATTTCGATGTCTTGTAGGATCGAAGAAAAGAGAGGAATCTTAAGGGAAGAAGTGAGCAGAATCTAATCGTGAAGAAATGGATTTCGATCGCATTACTTGAAGATTAGAATCTTAAGCTACTACTTGGAGTTAGAATAGATTGCTTAGGAATATTTAACAACATAGTTTTTCAGTTGAATTGCATTGTAAGGACAAATTTTCCGCAATAATATAAATTTTGATTTTATATTATTTATTTATCCTTGCAATAGCGTGTATGAAAAATTGATGTAAGTTTCTATTATTAGCAATAATGGATTTGATTCTTAATTATGTTATTTGTGGAAAGGTCAAGAATTTACCAAATAGGGAAAGTTTCTCATCACCCAAGTTTCAATTGGACAGAAACTTGGAATCATACAACTTGGTTGCATGATGAATGAGAAATTTCATATTTGGAAATTAGACTAATTCATTGACAAAGTGTCAAGTGAAGGACTAGGAGATCGAGTACACAAGGTTGTGTGTTGATCAAGTCCACCACAAGAGTAACAAAGATATTCGTCATGATTTACTAAGGTTAAGCAAATATGATTATACGTATGAGATTAAGTGTAATTCTCAATTGATTGAAAGAGTTTCAATAAATAGCAGAACGAATAAGAAGAATCAAGTAGGCAGAAAGATAAAAGTTTCTCTATTCTAAGAAGAAGGGAGAGTACCTGTTTATTATGTTTTATGATAGGTCTTAATGATTAAGAACCATATCTCAATTGATCCTCTAAGTGAGTCTTAGTGCAATTGTATGTCTGAGAAGAGGAATCAAGAATTGAAGAAATGGTTAAATCAAGAAGTCAATCATACTTCGTTCTAAAACCAAGTCTTAGAGTTAAGATTGTGAATTGAGTGACAAGTCTTAAGAAGGTTTATAACATTCATCAAATGTGAAATTTGAAAAGGTTTTCTTATTCTTGCACAATTGGAAAGTTGTGATGTCTTGGATAAGACAAAGACCAACTAGGGCCAATTTAGTGAAGTGTTTTGTCTTGATAAAAACTACACTAACTCTTGAATATTTGTTTGTCGAGAAATGTTTATTGACAAAAGAATCTTATATGTCAAGGAGTCAGTGGGAGTCTTAATGGTCTTGAAAAGTTTCAAGAACTAATCGAGAATAAACCTTATCAATCATCACTAGCACACGACTTGAGGTTTATGACCTATCGTGTTGACATTATTTTGTTTCTGTGCCATTCCAATTGAGTTAATTATGTATGTGAGTTCTATGAGTTCTCATTTGAATGCATAAAGACAAAACACCTTGATCGATGGAAAGTACATTGATATGTAAGGATGAGCTGCTTAACTACTTGGAAGACATGGTGGGCACTCGTGTTACCATAAGGCAAGAAATCAAGATTGAGAAAGTTCAGTCCATATGAGTTTCGATTTGTCGCAAACTTTGGTTTTGACAAATTCGCATGGATAGGAACACATACACCATTAAAATCTAAGTGTCATAAGATTCTCTCCTTCATGAAAATGACTGTGAGGAAATGCTTTCACTAAGAGAGATTTTAAGAAGATAGTGATTGTGAAATTGTATTCTCGAATTCGATTATGGTTACGGCATCCCTTTCCATAATTCGATTGTGAGATCTGGCAATTAGTCTAGATTGTTTAGACACACATATGAGCTATCTAAGGCAAAGGTGTATAAGTTTAAGAAGCTTGATAAAGGATTATCAAAGCATTAGGTATTAGAAATATGAACTTCAGAAATTCAATAAGTAATGTTTTCTGGAAGTTCAGTTGTTTTCTAAAACATGTCAAAGCTAGTGGGAGCATAAGTGTTATGTTTATACGATAATAATCATCATGATTGTGGGAGCATAAATGTTGTGCTTGTATGATTATTAAGGCAAGTATTGAAAGTTACCAATATTAATTATAGAAAACAATAGTTATACTTTGCAAAGTCGTAAGGGTTGAAAAGTTGTTTTGCTATAATTAAGGGAGAGAATATTGTACTTCGTTTCAAAATCTAAAGCTTAGATTCAGAAATTTTAATAAAATTAGTCAAAGGATACATAGTGTGTTCTTAAATTTCGATTATGATTACGGCATCCCTCTTCATAATTCGAATTGTAAGAACGAGAAACATAAAATATTATGGCAGAAGATGGATAAAGCATCATATCTTTATGTAAGACATTATGCATCGTGTTCCATATGCTTCGGGTATAGGATCGATTGCAAGTGCTATAATATTTGACCATTCTAAAATTTTCAAAATGTCTAGCGCATTTAGAGGGAAAAAGGACTAGAATCGGTTTTGACTAAAATAATTAAACAACTATCAAAGGACGATCCAAAGCTCGCTGAGGATTGGTCGCTTGTGAGTAGTTGGAAGTATGGTATTGGATGACATTAATATGAATAGATAAGATTCTATTAAGAATGAATTGTCATATGCCAAATATGGAAATGTTTCCATATTGGGAGTTGGATATTAAGAATCTATGTCTAGATTAGAAACTTTTATGCAAGAAGGATGTTCAAAGGAATGTACTTTGAGTGAGAGACATCATATCTATAGAATTGTTTCTGATAGAGATTGGCCAAGTCTTGATGATTTTGAGCTATGACTTTACGAAAGAATCATTGCATAAAATGTTAGAATCTAGCATAAGTAACAAGAATTTGATATTCTTATACTTATCAAAAGGATTGGTAGTTGTGAAATGAGTATGATTGGAAATGTGTTCATTTGATCTATTTCACAAAGAAAGGACCGTAGGTAAACATTGTGTGCATGCTGAGAGCATGGGACAAGTGTAGTAATAATTTAAGTAAGAAGTTGATTACCCGAAACAACAAATAATGAGTAATCGATATGGTGATAAATAAAAGGTGTTTTATTTATACTCAAAGGTTTGGGACCATATAGGATTAGTATTATTCTTGTGTTTCACTTTGCATGTTTTGACTTCCTGAATAATTTAATTGGTTCAGAACAATCAAATTATTCGAACGGACCACAGTCGTTCATATGTTGGAAGTAGGTATGAATGAAGACTGTCGTGAATTGGTGTGTGGATTGTCTAAAGTGTATTAGACATAAGCAAATGTTTGCTGCAACGTTCATGAGTGCTTATGAATATGATTTGAGCATTGGATTAAACCCACGCTCACTTGGATCACTTCATGGATTTTATCACGAGTGATTGGTGAGACGATAATATCTTATATTCTTGAAACCGAGATGTGTGAGTTGTATCTTACGAGTCGGTTACACATTGATAATATGTAAACGCACCAGTAACTTGGTGTTATAAAACATATTGTTGTGTGTGATTCGGTGAGTGAGTGCAAGCGAGCATTGAGTCGAAGTTTATCCGTTCCTTTTACCCAAAATAGGATAAAAGGGATATCTGTGGGCCCCTCGATGATTTAGTGATGACACCTGAGCGCTTGGCCAAGCCGGGACTAATTTGATGTGTTCAATTGTAGTTTGTTGTCAGTCGTCATAAATCGGAAATCGGGAAACAACACATAGACAGAGAGAATGATTTAAATCCATGTCTCAGTCTATACGATATCTAGAATGGAGGAATATATGATCCCTTATCTAAAGGACACGCTTATGATAGGATCAGAGTTGACAGCGGTTTTTTGAAAGCTACAATTGCAGATCAGGATCTGAAGTCATACGAGAGAATAGTTATTAGACTTATCCAAGTGGGAGACTGTTGGATTAGTGTCTAAGTCCATAACTATTTTGGTATGTACTTGACCCGATGGTGCATGGTCCTTTTGGGTTGCCTTCACCAAAGCAACTTGATAGGATGAACTATGGAGAGAAAGGATTAATTAATATATTATGAGAATAATATATTAAAGGAGAAATCATATTGTTTAATTAATATTAGTCAAGAATTAATTGATAATTAATTTTGTGGCTAAAAGAGATTAATTAAACTTAAGGGACTGGAACTGTAATTATAAGATAATTGCATTTGGGCTATGGATCACCTTGGAATAATAGGTTGGACGAATTCTATGGGGAAACCCATTAGAAATCGTCCAAGGGATATTCTAAAAGGGTCCATAGGCTGCTTAGGGCTTAAGCAGTCAAATTAGGGTTTCCTAGTTGAAAACCCTAATAGCCTACATGTATATATAGTACCCTGAAGCCCCAAAAACGTGGGGAAGAGTTCCACTAGGGTTTCTGGACGTTTTGGGCAGCCTCCTCTTTCTTTATTCTTCATCCTCTTGCTCTTGGTGTTTGTGAGCCATTAGAGGAGAGACACTTGTGACTCTAAGCTTTCTAAAGCCATTACGAGGAGGATTTGAGATTGTTATTGCTACATAACAATCAAGGTATGATCTAAACCCTAATTCATATGTTAATATTGATTATCACATGCTAGATCTAGGGTTTATAGTCTTGGATGAATGCATGTACAATAGAGAAACCTAGATCCAAGCATTAGGGTTTGTATGAGCACATAGGATGTTCTTATGGTATAAACCCATCAGTGGTATCAGAGCCTTGATTGGTTTCTATTGTATTGATGCCTTGGTTATTTGTTCAAGCTTCAAAGTCGATTTTTTGGCTCCCCGACTGATGAACTCGGCGAGTTCCAATGTGGACTCGGCGAGTTGCTCCAACTCGGCAAGTCCATAGAGGAACTCGGCGAGTTGGAGCGTCAGAAAGAGGGAAATTCGGGATTTCTTGCTGTTTTGCTTGAGGATACTTTCCTTAATTGTTTTGGATCTTTAATATTCGAATTTTATCTCATACTTGAGAATATCATTGATTAAACAAAAGATAATTACCAATTGATTAGATAATTACTTCCTTATATGATTAAAGATTAATTATTTGTATTAGTTGGGTAACTTATCTTGCAAGAAATTGAAATTAGGTCAAATTTAGATAATCATTAAATTAATTGTTTAATTTAAATTATTTGCTATTTGATCCTTGTGTTTTTGAAATGTTTCAAATACTTGCCCTCAAGTTTTGGAATTTAAATTTTGATTAAAAGGTTTGATTTGAAATATTTAAATTCTAAACCCTAATGTTTTGAAATGTTTCAAAACTTGCCCTCAAGTTTGGAATTTAAAAGTTGATTAAAAGTTTAATTTAGAAATGTTAAATTCTAAAATCCTAGTATTGTTTTGAAAAGTTCAATTCACACCCTTATGGTTTTATTAATTAGTTAAAGTGTATAATTAAGAGAGATTTAATAACTCCATAAAAGTTTTGGTTTACAATTTAATTAATTTAAAAGTGTAATTATTAAATTTGACCACCAAGTATTTTAAAAGTATAAAATACACCCTATACTATATATAACATTAAAAGTCTAGTATTATATATGTATGAGTAAACAGTCAGTCTTACCATTAGTAGGCCTCATTCACGAAGCTGGTCTATAAGGGGTGTTTAAGGAAATTGCCTATAAAATGGCGATTGAATGGGTATCCACTCTTACCCACCGCACTCTTGACTAGTGGAGGGTCGTTAGCCGAACGGGTAGGATAGGACAGAAACCTTGCATTATAAGTATAATGAAGTACAAAAGTAACTAAATGCTTTTACAAAATTCCCAATCTTAGTTACTTTAGGCAAAAGTGAATTGATGCAATTCCATGAAACTACACTTTGTGCCCTTGCGAAGACGTTAGTGGAGCGTGTGTGGTTAACCGGCACACTAAATGGTTCTAAGCAAAGGTAGCAAAGGGTGACTCATTGTTTGTCATAGTTCGGTGGAGCGTGTGTGGTTAACCGGCACATCGAATAGGTGACTGCAACATTTGAGGGCACCATGTAAGTTTGCATGGTTATTGACATCCTGTTTTGTGATCCTCGGCATCCCAGTCAAAAATAGAGGGGCATATCGAGATTTAAACATGCCATTGAAATTTTCAATGAATCTCAAAAGATCTAGGAATTTTCAATAGATTTAAAACTTAAATTTTTTTTGTTTTTCATGGTGGAAATTAGTGAATCGTCATTCACTTACCTTCAAATGTTCTGCAATTTGGGTTACGGTATCCCTCTCCCATGTTGTAGAGTATTGTGTTGGGTCCTAGCCTTAATATCTCATTTGGGTGATTTATTAAGGACTCAATCAATCAACTAACTTGAATTTTTTCTCCCGTTTTGTAGATGTCAAAGTATGACAACTATGGTCTTCCCAAATCCCGTGGAAAAAGCTTTTCACATGAAGATGATATTCCACGATTCGATCGAGGAACACGAGATCATGCTTCACTTCCACCACCTCCTCCTATTGTTCTCCCTAACCCACAAGTTCAAAAGATTGAAAAGTTCAAACTCACTCAAGCCCTTTTGGCAAGTAAACATGAAGAAGGAAAGTCAGTGTGTGCACACGTCCTAGAAATGAAGTCACACATTGATAGGTTAAGAATGTTGGGATCTATTGTCTGTGAGGAGCTGGATGTTGACTGGGTTCTTCAGTCACTTCCTGACTCATATAGTGAGTTCGTAAGAGAGTACTATATAATGAACCACGACGTAACCCTCATCGATCTCACCTATATGCTTATTGCTGCTGAATCAGCAATGATTTGGCGCACTGGAAAAGCAAAGTTGATTGGTGGATCTGCCTTCCAGACCTCTATGGATATAGACAATGGCAACGAAAGGCATGCCATGATCGAAAAGTTTGATCATAAGAGAAAGGCAAAGTCAGAAGTAGTTCCGTGTGTTGTTCCAAAAGAGTCAATTTGCTTTTATTGCCAAGAGAAGGGGCATTGGAGACGAAGTTGCCCTATTTACCTAAGAGATCTAAGAGATGGGAGAGTCAAAACGTATGGCTCTACTTTAGGTAAAATCCATTAACTAACTCTTTTAAGTTCCTATTCTAGATTCTTAATACATAATGTGATAAGATTATATTTCGATGTCTTGTAGGATCGAAGAAAAGAGAGGAATCTTAAGGGAAGAAGTGAGCGGAATCTAATCGTGAAGAAATGGATTTCGATCGCATTACTTGAAGATTACAATCTTAAGCTACTACTTGGAGTTAGAATAGATTGCTTAGGAATATTTAACAACATAGTTTTTCAGTTGAATTGCATTGTAAGGACAAATTTTCCGCAATAATATAAATTTTGATTTTATATTATTTATTTATCCTTGCAATAGCGTGTATGAAAAATTGATGTAAGTTTCTATTATTAGCAATAATGGATTTGATTCTTAATTATGTTATTTGTGGAAAGGTCAAGAATTTACCAAATAGGGAAAGTTTCTCATCACCCAAGTTTCAATTGGACAGAAACTTGGAATCATACAACTTGGTTGCATGATGAATGAGAAATTTCATATTTGGAAATTAGACTAATTCATTGACAAAGTGTCAAGTGAAGGACTAGGAGATCGAGTACACAAGGTTGTGTGTTGATCAAGTCCACCACAAGAGTAACAAAGATATTCGTCATGATTTACTAAGGTTAAGCAAATATGATTATACTTATGAGATTAAGTGTAATTCTCAATTGATTGAAAGAGTTTCAATAAATAGCAGAACGAATAAGAAGAATCAAGTAGGCAGAAAGATAAAAGTTTCTCTATTCTAAGAAGAAGGGAGAGTACCTTTTTATTATGTTTTATGATAGGTCTTAATGATTAAGAACCATATCTCAATTGATCCTCTAAGTGAGTCTTACTGCAATTGTATGTCTGAGAGAGGAATCAAGAATTGAAGAAATGGTTAAATCAAGAAGTCAATCATACTTCGTTCTAAAACCAAGTCTTAGAGTTAAGATTGTGAATTGAGTGACAAGTCTTAAGAAGGTTTATAACATTCATCAAATGTGAAATTTGAAAAGGTTTTCTTATTCTTGCACAATTGGAAAGTTGTGATGTCTTGGATAAGACAAAGACCAACTAGGGCCAATTTAGTGAAGTGTTTTGTCTTGATAAAAACTACACTAACTCTTGAATGTTTATTTGTCGAGAAATGTTTATTGACAAAAGAATCTTATATGTCAAGGAGTCAGTGGGAGTCTTAATGGTCTTGAAAAGTTTCAAGAACTAATCGAGAATAAACCTTATCAATCATCACTAGCACACGACTTGAGGTTTATGACCTATCGTGTTGACATTATTTTGTTTCTGTGCCATTCCAATTGAGTTAATTATGTATGTGAGTTCTATGAGTTCTCATTTGAATGCATAAAGACAAAACACCTTGATCGATGGAAAGTACATTGATATGTAAGGATGAGCTGCTTAACTACTTGGAAGACATGGTGGGCACTCGTGTTACCATAAGGCAAGAAATCAAGATTGAGAAAGTTCAGTCCATATGAGTTTGGATTTGTCGCAAACTTTGGTTTTGACAAATTCGCATGGATAGGAACACATACACCATTAAAATCTAAGTGTCATAAGATTCTCTCCTTCATGAAAATGACTGTGAGGAAATGCTTTCACTAAGAGAGATTTTAAGAAGATAGTGATTGTGAAATTGTATTCTCGAATTCGATTATGGTTACGGCATCCCTTTCCATAATTCGATTGTGAGATTTGGCAATTAGTCTAGATTGTTTAGACACACATATGAGCTATCTAAGGCAAAGGTGTATAAGTTTAAGAAGCTTGATAAAGGATTATCAAAGCATTAGGTATTAGAAATATGAACTTCAGAAATTCAATAAGTAATGTTTTCTGGAAGTTCAGTTGTTTTCTAAAACATGTCGAAGCTAGTGGGAGCATAAGTGTTATGTTTATACGATAATAATCATCATGATTGTGGGAGCATAAATGTTTTGCTTGTATGATTATTAAGGCAAGTATTGCAAGTTAGCAATATTAATTATAGAAAACAATAGTTATACTTTGCAAAGTCGTAAGGGTTGAAAAGTTGTTTTGCTATAATTAAGGGAGAGAATATTGTACTTTGTTTCAAAATCTAAAGCTTAGATTGAGAAATTTTTATAAAATTAGTCAAAGGATACATAGTGTGTTCTTAAATTTCGATTATGATTACGGCATCCCTCTTCATAATTCGAATTGTAAGAACGAGACACATAAAATATTATGGCAGAAGATGGATAAAGCATCATATCTTTATGTAAGACATTATGCATCGTGTTCCATATGCTTCGGGTATAGGATCGATTGCAAGTGCTATAATATTTGACCATTCTAAAATTTTCAAAATGTCTAGCGCATTTAGAGGGAAAAAGGACTAGAATCGGGTTTGACTAAAATAATTAAACAACTATCAAAGGACGATCCAAAGCTCGCTGAGGATTGGTCGCTTGTGAGTAGTTGGAAGTATGGTATTGGATGACATTAATATGAATAGATAAGATTCTATTAAGAATGAATTGTCATATGCCAAATATAGAAATGTTTCCATATTGGGAGTTGGATATTAAGAATATATGTCTAGATTAGAAACTTTTATGCAAGAAGGATGTTCAAAGGAATGTACTTTGAGTGAGAGACATCATATCTATAGAATTGTTTCTGATAGAGATTGGCCAAGTCTTGATGATTTTGAGCTATGACTTTACGAAAGAATCATTGCATAAAATGTTAGAATCTAGCATAAGTAACAAGAATTTGATATTCTTATACTTATCAAAAGGATTGGTAGTTGTGAAATGAGTATGATTGGAAATGTGTTCATTTGATCTATTTCACAAAGAAAGGACCGTAGGTAAACATTGTGTGCATGCTGAGAGCATGGGACAAGTGTAGTAATAATTTAAGTAAGAAGTTGATTACCCGAAACAACAAATAATGAGTAATCGATATGGTGATAAATAAAAGGTGTTTTATTTATACTCAAAGGTTTGGGACCATATAGGATTAGTATTATTCTTGTGTTTCACTTTGCATGTTTTGACTTCCTGAATAATTTAATTGGTTCAGAACAATCAAATTATTCGAACGGACCACAGTCGTTCATATGTTGGAAGTAGGTATGAATGAAGACTGTCGTGAATTGGTGTGTGGATTGTCTAAAGTGTATTAGACATAAGCAAATGTTTGCTGCAACGTTCATGAGTGCTTATGAATATGATTTGAGCATTGGATTAAACCCACGCTCACTTGGATCACTTCATGGATTTTATCACGAGTGATTGGTGAGACGATAATATCTTATATTCTTGAAACCGAGATGTGTGAGTTGTATCTTACGAGTCGGTTACACATTGATAATATGTAAACGCACCAGTAACTTGGTGTTATAAAACATATTGTTGTGTGTGATTCGGTGAGTGAGTGCAAGCGAGCATTGAGTCGAAGTTTATCCGTTCCTTTTACCCAAAATAGGATAAAAGGGATATCTGTGGGCCCCTCGATGATTTAGTGATGACACCTGAGCGCTTGGCCAAGCCGGGACTAATTTGATGTGTTCAATTGTAGTCTGTTGTCAGTCGTCATAAATCGGAAATCGGGAAACAACACATAGACAGAGAGAATGATTTAAATCCATGTCTCAGTCTATACGATATCTAGAATGGAGGAATATATGATCCCTTATCTAAAGGACACGCTTCTGATAGGATCAGAGTTGACAGCGGTTTTTTGAAAGCTACGATTGCAGATCAGGATCTGAAGTCATACGCAGAATAGTTATTAGACTTATCCAAGTGGGAGACTGTTGGATTAGTGTCTAAGTCCATAACTATTTTGGTATGTACTTGACCCGATGGTGCATGGTCCTTTTGGGTTGCCTTCACCAAAGCAACTTGATAGGATGAACTATGGAGAGAAAGGATTAATTAATATATTATGAGAATAATATATTAAAGGAGAAATCATATTGTTTAATTAATATTAGTCAAGAATTAATTGATAATTAATTTTGTGGCTAAAAGAGATTAATTAAACTTAAGGGACTGGAACTGTAATTATAAGATAATTGCATTTGGGCTATGGATCTCCTTGGAATAATAGGTTGGACGAATTCTATGGGGAAACCCATTAGAAATCGTCCAAGGGATATTCTAAAAGGGTCCATGGGCTGCTTAGGGCTTAAGCAGTCAAATTAGGGTTTCCTAGTTGAAAACCCTAATAGCCTACATGTATATATAGTACCCTGAAGCCCCAAAAACGTGGGGAAAGAGTTCCACTAGGGTTTCTGGACGTTTTGGGCAGCCTCCTCTTTCTTTATTCTTCATCCTCTTGCTCTTGGTGTTTGTGAGCCATTAGAGGAGTGACACTTGTGACTCTAAGCTTTCTAAAGCCATTACAAGGAGGATTTGAGATTGTTATTGCTACATAACAATCAAGGTATGATCTAAACCCTAATTCATATGTTAATATTGATTATCACATGCTAGATCTAGGGTTTATAGTCTTGGATGAATGCATGTACAATAGAGAAACCTAGATCCAAGCATTAGGGTTTGTATGAGCAGATAGGATGTTCTTATGGTATAAACCCATCAGTGGTATCAGAGCCTTGATTGGTTTCTATTGTATTGATGCCTTGGTTATTTGTTCAAGCTTCAAAGTCGATTTTTTGGCTCCCTGACTGATGAACTCGGCGAGTTCCAATGTGGACTCGGCGAGTTGCTCCAACTCGGCGAGTCCATAGAGGAACTCGGCGAGTTCGAGCGTCAGAAAGAGGGAAATTCGGGATTTCTTGCTGTTTTGCTTGAGGATACTTGCCTTAATTGTTTTGGATCTTTAATATTCGAATTTTATCTTATACTTGAGAATATCCTTGATTAAACAAAAGATAATTACCAATTGATTAGATAATAACTTCCTTATATGATTAAAGATTAATTATTTGTATTAATTGGGTAACTTATCTTGCAAGAAATTGAAATTAGGTCAAATTTAGATAATCATTAAATTAATTGTTTAATTTAAATTATTTGCTATTTGATCCTTGTGTTTTTGAAATGTTTCAAATACTTGCCCTCAAGTTTTGGAATTTAAATTTTGATTAAAAGGTTTGATTTGAAATATTTAAATTCTAAATCCTAATGTTTTGAAATGTTTCAAAACTTGCCCTCAACTTTGGAATTTAAAAGTTGATTAAAAGTTTAATTTAGAAATGTTAAATTCTAAAATCCTAGTATTGTTTTGAAAAGTTCAATTCACACCCTTATGGTTTTATTAATTAGTTAAAGTGTATAATTAAGAGAGATTTAATAAATCCATAAAAGTTTTGGTTTACAATTTAATTAAATTAAAAGTGTAATTATTAAATTTGACCACCAAGTATTTTAAAAGTATAAAATACACCCTATACTATATATAACATTAAAAGTCTAGTATTATATATGTATGAGTAAACAGTCAGTCTTACCGTTAGTAGGCCTCATTCACGAAGCTGGTCTATAAGGGGTGTTTAAGGAAATTGCCTATAAAATGGCGATTGAATGGGTATCCACTCTTACCCACCGCACTCTTGACTAGTGGAGGGTCGTTAGCCGAACGGGTATGATAGGACAGAAACCTTCCATTATAAGTATAATGAAGTACAAAAGTAACTAAATGCTTTTACAAAATTCCCAATCTTAGTTACTTTAGGCAAAAGTGAATTGATGCAATTCCATGAAATTACACTTTGTGCCCTTGCGAAGACGTTAGTGGAGCGTGTGTGGTTAACCGGCACACTAAATGGTTCTAAGCAAAGGTAGCAAAGGGTGACTCATTGTTTGTCATAGTTCGGTGGAGCGTGTGTGGTTAACCGGCACATCGAATAGGTGACTGCAACATTTGAGGGCACCATGTAAGTTTGCATGGTTATTCACACCCTGTTTTGTGATCCTCGGCATCCCAGTCACAAATCGAGGGGCATATCGAGATTTAAACATGCCATTGAAATGTTTTTCATGGTGGAAATTGGTGAATCGTCATTCACTTACCTTCAAATGTTCTGCAATTTGGGTTACGACATCCCTCTCCCAAGTTGTAGAGTATTGTCTTGGGTCCTAGCCTAAATATCTCATTTGGGTGATTTATTAAGGACTCAATCAATCAACTAACTTGAATTTTTTCTTTGGTTTTGTAGATGTCAAAGTATGACAACTATGGTCTTCCCAAATCCCGTGGAAAAAGCTTTTCACATGAAGATGATATTCCACGATTCGATCGAGGAACACGAGATCATGCTTCACTTCCACCACCTCCTCCTATTGCTCTCCCTAACCCACAAGTTCAAAAGATTGAAAAGTTCAAACTCACTCAAGCCCTTTTGGCAAGTAAACATGAAGAAGGAAAGTCAGTGTGTGCACACGTCCTAGAAATGAAGTCACACATTGATAGGTTAAGAATGTTGGGATCTATTGTCTGTGAGGAGCTGGATATTGACTGGGTTCTTCAGTCACTTCCTGACTCATATAGTGAGTTCGTAAGAGAGTACTATATAATGAACCACGACGTAACCCTCATCGATCTCACCTATATGCTTATTGCTGCTGAATCAGCAATGATTTGGCGCACTGGAAAAGCAAAGTTGATTGGTGGATCTGCCTTCCAGACCTCTATGGATATAGACAATGGCAACGAAAGGCATGCCATGATCGAAAAGTTTGATCATAAGAGAAAGGCAAAGTCAGAAGTAGTTCCGTGTGTTGTTCCAAAAGAGTCAATTTGCTTTTATTGCCAAGAGAAGGGGCATTGGAGACGAAGCTGCCCTATTTACCTAAGAGATCTAAGAGATGGGAGAGTCAAAACGTATGGCTCTACTTTAGGTAAAATCCATTAACTAACTCTTTTAAGTTCCTATTCTAGATTCTTAATACATAATGTGATAAGATTATATTTCGATGTCTTGTAGGATCGAAGAAAAGAGAGGAATCTTAAGGGAAGAAGTGAGCGGAATCTAATCGTGAAGAAATGGATTTCGATCGCATTACTTGAAGATTAGAATCTTAAGCTACTACTTGGAGTTAGAATAGATTGCTTAGGAATATTTAACAACATAGTTTTTCAGTTGAATTGCATTGTAAGGACAAATTTTCCGCAATAATATAAATTTTGATTTTATATTATTTATTTATCCTTCCAATAGCGTGTATGAAAAATTGATGTAAGTTTCTATTATTAGCAATAATGGATTTGATTCTTAATTATGTTATTTGTGGAAAGGTCAAGAATTTACCAAATAGGGAAAGTTTCTCATCACCCAAGTTTCAATTGGACAGAAACTTGGAATCATACAACTTGGTTGCATGATGAATGAGAAATTTCATATTTGGAAATTAGACTAATTCATTGACAAAGTGTCAAGTGAAGGACTAGGAGATCGAGTACATAAGGTTGTGTGTTGATCAAGTCCACCACAAGAGTAACAAAGATATTCGTCATGATTTACTAAGGTTAAGTAAATATGATTATACGTATGAGATTAAGTGTAATTCTCAATTGATTGAAAGAGTTTCAATAAATAGCAGAACGAATAAGAAGAATCAAGTAGGCAGAAAGATAAAAGTTTCTCTATTCTAAGAAGAAGGGAGAGTACCTTTTTATTATGTTTTATGATAGGTCTTAATGATTAAGAACCATATCTCAATTGATCCTCTAAGTGAGTCTTACTGCAATTGTATGTCTGAGAGAGGAATCAAGAATTGAAGAAATGGTTAAATCAAGAAGTCAATCATACTTCGTTCTAAAACCAAGTCTTAGAGTTAAGATTGTGAATTGAGTGACAAGTCTTAAGAAGGTTTATAACATTCATCAAATGTGAAATTTGAAAAGGTTTTCTTATTCTTGCACAATTGGAAAGTTGTGATGTCTTGGATAAGACAAAGACCAACTAGGGCCAATTTAGTGAAGTGTTTTGTCTTGATAAAAACTACACTAACTCTTGAATGTTTATTTGTCGAGAAATGTTTATTGACAAAAGAATCTTATATGTCAAGGAGTCAGTGGGAGTCTTAATGGTCTTGAAAAGTTTCAAGAACTAATCGAGAATAAACCTTATCAATCATCACTAGCACACGACTTGAGGTTTATGACCTATCGTGTTGACATTATTTTGTTTCTGTGCCATTCCAATTGAGTTAATTATGTATGTGAGTTCTATGAGTTCTCATTTGAATGCATAAAGACAAAACACCTTGATCGATGGAAAGTACATTGATATGTAAGGATGAGCTGCTTAACTACTTGGAAGACATGGTGGGCACTCGTGTTACCATAAGGCAAGAAATCAAGATTGAGAAAGTTCAGTCCATATGAGTTTGGATTTGTCGCAAACTTTGGTTTTGACAAATTCGCATGGATAGGAACACATACACCATTAAAATCTAAGTGTCATAAGATTCTCTCCTTCATGAAAATGACTGTGAGGAAATGCTTTCACTAAGAGAGATTTTAAGAAGATAGTGATTGTGAAATTGTATTCTCGAATTCGATTATGGTTACGGCATCCCTTTCCATAATTCGATTGTGAGATTTGGCAATTAGTCTAGATTGTTTAGACACACATATGAGCTATCTAAGGCAAAGGTGTATAAGTTTAAGAAGCTTGATAAAGGATTATCAAAGCATTAGGTATTAGAAATATGAACTTCAGAAATTCAATAAGTAATGTTTTCTGGAAGTTCAGTTGTTTTCTAAAACATGTCGAAGCTAGTGGGAGCATAAGTGTTATGTTTATACGATAATAATCATCATGATTGTGGGAGCATAAATGTTTTGCTTGTATGATTATTAAGGCAAGTATTGCAAGTTAGCAATATTAATTATAGAAAACAATAGTTATACTTTGCAAAGTCGTAAGGGTTGAAAAGTTGTTTTGCTATAATTAAGGGAGAGAATATTGTACTTCGTTTCAAAATCTAAAGCTTAGATTGAGAAATTTTTATAAAATTAGTCAAAGGATACATAGTGTGTTCTTAAATTTCGATTATGATTACGGCATCCCTCTTCATAATTCGAATTGTAAGAACGAGACACATAAAATATTATGGCAGAAGATGGATAAAGCATCATATCTTTATGTAAGACATTATGCATCGTGTTCCATATGCTTCGGGTATAGGATCGATTGCAAGTGCTATAATATTTGACCATTCTAAAATTTTCAAAATGTCTAGCGCATTTAGAGGGAAAAAGGACTAGAATCGGTTTTGACTAAAATAATTAAACAACTATCAAAGGACGATCCAAAGCTCGCTGAGGATTGGTCGCTTGTGAGTAGTTGGAAGTATGGTATTGGATGACATTAATATGAATAGATAAGATTCTATTAAGAATGAATTGTCATATGCCAAATATAGAAATGTTTCCATATTGGGAGTTGGATATTAAGAATATATGTCTAGATTAGAAACTTTTATGCAAGAAGGATGTTCAAAGGAATGTACTTTGAGTGAGAGACATCATATCTATAGAATTGTTTCTGATAGAGATTGGCCAAGTCTTGATGATTTTGAGCTATGACTTTACGAAAGAATCATTGCATAAAATGTTAGAATCTAGCATAAGTAACAAGAACTTGATATTCTTATACTTATGAAAAGGATTGGAAGTTGTGAAATGAGTATGATTGGAAATGTGTTCATTTGATCTATTTCACAAAGAAAGGACCGTAGGTAAACATTGTGTGCATGCTGAGAACATGGGACAAGTGTAGTAATAATTCAAGTAAGAAGTTGATTACCCGAAACAACAAATAATGAGTAATCGATATGGTGATAAATAAAAGGTGTTTTATTTATACTCAAAGGTTTGGGACCATATAGGATTAGTATTATTCTTGTGTTTCACTTTGCATGTTTTGACTTCCTGAATAATTTAATTGGTTCAGAACAATCAAATTATTCGAACGGACCACAGTCGTTCATATGTTGGAAGTAGGTATGAATGAAGACTGTCGTGAATTGGTGTGTGGATTGTCTAAAGTGTATTAGACATAAGCAAATGTTTGCTGCAACGTTCATGAGTGCTTATGAATATGATTTGAGCATTGGATTAAACCCACGCTCACTTGGATCACTTCATGGATTTTATCACGAGTGATTGGTGAGACGATAATATCTTATATTCTTGAAACCGAGATGTGTGAGTTGTATCTTACGAGTCGGTTACACATTGATAATATGTAAACGCACCAGTAACTTGGTGTTATAAAACATATTGTTGTGTGTGATTCGGTGAGTGAGTGCAAGCGAGCATTGAGTCGAAGTTTATCCGTTCCTTTTACCCAAAATAGGATAAAAGGGATATCTGTGGGCCCCTCGATGATTTAGTGATGACACCTGAGCGCTTGGCCAAGCCGGGACTAATTTGATGTGTTCAATTGTAGTCTGTTGTCAGTCGTCATAAATCGGAAATCGGGAAACAACACATAGACAGAGAGAATGATTTAAATCCATGTCTCAGTCTATACGATATCTAGAATGGAGGAATATATGATCCCTTATCTAAAGGACACGCTTCTGATAGGATCAGAGTTGACAGCGGTTTTTTGAAAGCTACGATTGCAGATCAGGATCTGAAGTCATACGCAGAATAGTTATTAGACTTATCCAAGTGGGAGACTGTTGGATTAGTGTCTAAGTCCATAACTATTTTGGTATGTACTTGACCCGATGGTGCATGGTCCTTTTGGGTTGCCTTCACCAAAGCAACTTGATAGGATGAACTATGGAGAGAAAGGATTAATTAATATATTATGAGAATAATATATTAAAGGAGAAATCATATTGTTTAATTAATATTAGTCAAGAATTAATTGATAATTAATTTTGTGGCTAAAAGAGATTAATTAAACTTAAGGGACTGGAACTGTAATTATAAGATAATTGCATTTGGGCTATGGATCTCCTTGGAATAATAGGTTGGACGAATTCTATGGGGAAACCCATTAGAAATCGTCCAAGGGATATTCAAAAAGGGTCCATGGGCTGCTTAGGGCTTAAGCAGTCAAATTAGGGTTTCCTAGTTGAAAACCCTAATAGCCTACATGTATATATAGTACCCTGAAGCCCCAAAAACGTGGGGAAAGAGTTCCACTAGGGTTTCTGGACGTTTTGGGCAGCCTCCTCTTTCTTTATTCTTCATCCTCTTGCTCTTGGTGTTTGTGAGCCATTAGAGGAGTGACACTTGTGACTCTAAGCTTTCTAAAGCCATTACAAGGAGGATTTGAGATTGTTATTGCTACATAACAATCAAGGTATGATCTAAACCCTAATTCATATGTTAATATTGATTATCACATGCTAGATCTAGGGTTTATAGTCTTGGATGAATGCATGTACAATAGAGAAACCTAGATCCAAGCATTAGGGTTTGTATGAGCAGATAGGATGTTCTTATGGTATAAACCCATCAGTGGTATCAGAGCCTTGATTGGTTTCTATTGTATTGATGCCTTGGTTATTTGTTCAAGCTTCAAAGTCGATTTTTTGGCTCCCTGACTGATGAACTCGGCGAGTTCCAATGTGGACTCGGCGAGTTGCTCCAACTCGGCGAGTCCATAGAGGAACTCGGCGAGTTCGAGCGTCAGAAAGAGGGAAATTCGGGATTTCTTGCTGTTTTGCTTGAGGATACTTGCCTTAATTGTTTTGGATCTTTAATATTCGAATTTTATCTTATACTTGAGAATATCCTTGATTAAACAAAAGATAATTACCAATTGATTAGATAATAACTTCCTTATATGATTAAAGATTAATTATTTGTATTAATTGGGTAACTTATCTTGCAAGAAATTGAAATTAGGTCAAATTTAGATAATCATTAAATTAATTGTTTAATTTAAATTATTTGCTATTTGATCCTTGTGTTTTTGAAATGTTTCAAATACTTGCCCTCAAGTTTTGGAATTTAAATTTTGATTAAAAGGTTTGATTTGAAATATTTAAATTCTAAATCCTAATGTTTTGAAATGTTTCAAAACTTGCCCTCAACTTTGGAATTTAAAAGTTGATTAAAAGTTTAATTTAGAAATGTTAAATTCTAAAATCCTAGTATTGTTTTGAAAAGTTCAATTCACACCCTTATGGTTTTATTAATTAGTTAAAGTGTATAATTAAGAGAGATTTAATAAATCCATAAAAGTTTTGGTTTACAATTTAATTAAATTAAAAGTGTAATTATTAAATTTGACCACCAAGTATTTTAAAAGTATAAAATACACCCTATACTATATATAACATTAAAAGTCTAGTATTATATATGTATGAGTAAACAGTCAGTCTTACCGTTAGTAGGCCTCATTCACGAAGCTGGTCTATAAGGGGTGTTTAAGGAAATTGCCTATAAAATGGCGATTGAATGGGTATCCACTCTTACCCACCGCACTCTTGACTAGTGGAGGGTCGTTAGCCGAACGGGTATGATAGGACAGAAACCTTCCATTATAAGTATAATGAAGTACAAAAGTAACTAAATGCTTTTACAAAATTCCCAATCTTAGTTACTTTAGGCAAAAGTGAATTGATGCAATTCCATGAAATTACACTTTGTGCCCTTGCGAAGACGTTAGTGGAGCGTGTGTGGTTAACCGGCACACTAAATGGTTCTAAGCAAAGGTAGCAAAGGGTGACTCATTGTTTGTCATAGTTCGGTGGAGCGTGTGTGGTTAACCGGCACATCGAATAGGTGACTGCAACATTTGAGGGCACCATGTAAGTTTGCATGGTTATTCACACCCTGTTTTGTGATCCTCGGCATCCCAGTCACAAATCGAGGGGCATATCGAGATTTAAACATGCCATTGAAATGTTTTTCATGGTGGAAATTGGTGAATCGTCATTCACTTACCTTCAAATGTTCTGCAATTTGGGTTACGACATCCCTCTCCCAAGTTGTAGAGTATTGTCTTGGGTCCTAGCCTAAATATCTCATTTGGGTGATTTATTAAGGACTCAATCAATCAACTAACTTGAATTTTTTCTTTGGTTTTGTAGATGTCAAAGTATGACAACTATGGTCTTCCCAAATCCCGTGGAAAAAGCTTTTCACATGAAGATGATATTCCACGATTCGATCGAGGAACACGAGATCATGCTTCACTTCCACCACCTCCTCCTATTGCTCTCCCTAACCCACAAGTTCAAAAGATTGAAAAGTTCAAACTCACTCAATGCCTTTTGGCAAGTAAACATGAAGAAGGAAAGTCAGTGTGTGCACACGTCCTAGAAATGAAGTCACACATTGATAGGTTAAGAATGTTGGGATCTATTGTCTGTGAGGAGCTGGATATTGACTGGGTTCTTCAGTCACTTCCTGACTCATATAGTGAGTTCGTAAGAGAGTACTATATAATGAACCACGACGTAACCCTCATCGATCTCACCTATATGCTTATTGCTGCTGAATCAGCAATGATTTGGCGCACTGGAAAAGCAAAGTTGATTGGTGGATCTGCCTTCCAGACCTCTATGGATATAGACAATGGCAACGAAAGGCATGCCATGATCGAAAAGTTTGATCATAAGAGAAAGGCAAAGTCAGAAGTAGTTCCGTGTGTTGTTCCAAAAGAGTCAATTTGCTTTTATTGCCAAGAGAAGGGGCATTGGAGACGAAGCTGCCCTATTTACCTAAGAGATCTAAGAGATGGGAGAGTCAAAACGTATGGCTCTACTTTAGGTAAAATCCATTAACTAACTCTTTTAAGTTCCTATTCTAGATTCTTAATACATAATGTGATAAGATTATATTTCGATGTCTTGTAGGATCGAAGAAAAGAGAGGAATCTTAAGGGAAGAAGTGAGCGGAATCTAATCGTGAAGAAATGGATTTCGATCGCATTACTTGAAGATTAGAATCTTAAGCTACTACTTGGAGTTAGAATAGATTGCTTAGGAATATTTAACAACATAGTTTTTCAGTTGAATTGCATTGTAAGGACAAATTTTCCGCAATAATATAAATTTTGATTTTATATTATTTATTTATCCTTGCAATAGCGTGTATGAAAAATTGATGTAAGTTTCTATTATTAGCAATAATGGATTTGATTCTTAATTATGTTATTTGTGGAAAGGTCAAGAATTTACCAAATAGGGAAAGTTTCTCATCACCCAAGTTTCAATTGGACAGAAACTTGGAATCATACAACTTGGTTGCATGATGAATGAGAAATTTCATATTTGGAAATTAGACTAATTCATTGACAAAGTGTCAAGTGAAGGACTAGGAGATCGAGTACATAAGGTTGTGTGTTGATCAAGTCCACCACAAGAGTAACAAAGATATTCGTCATGATTTACTAAGGTTAAGTAAATATGATTATACGTATGAGATTAAGTGTAATTCTCAATTGATTGAAAGAGTTTCAATAAATAGCAGAACGAATAAGAAGAATCAAGTAGGCAGAAAGATAAAAGTTTCTCTATTCTAAGAAGAAGGGAGAGTACCTTTTTATTATGTTTTATGATAGGTCTTAATGATTAAGAACCATATCTCAATTGATCCTCTAAGTGAGTCTTACTGCAATTGTATGTCTGAGAAGAGGAATCAAGAATTGAAGAAATGGTTAAATCAAGAAGTCAATCATACTTCGTTCTAAAACCAAGTCTTAGAGTTAAGATTGTGAATTGAGTGACAAGTCTTAAGAAGGTTTATAACATTCATCAAATGTGAAATTTGAATAGGTTTTCTTATTCTTGCACAATTGGAAAGTTGTGATGTCTTGGATAAGACAAAGACCAACTAGGGCCAATTTAGTGAAGTGTTTTGTCTTGATAAAAACTACACTAACTCTTGAATATTTGTTTGTCGAGAAATGTTTATTGACAAAAGAATCTTATATGTCAAGGAGTCAGTGGGAGTCTTAATGGTCTTGAAAAGTTTCAAGAACTAATCGAGAATAAACCTTATCAATCATCACTAGCACACGACTTGAGGTTTATGACCTATCGTGTTGACATTATTTTGTTTCTGTGCCATTCCAATTGAGTTAATTATGTATGTGAGTTCTATGAGTTCTCATTTGAATGCATAAAGACAAAACACCTTGATCGATGGAAAGTACATTGATATGTAAGGATGAGCTGCTTAACTACTTGGAAGACATGGTGGGCACTCGTGTTACCATAAGGCAAGAAATCAAGATTGAGAAAGTTCAGTCCATATGAGTTTGGATTTGTCGCAAACTTTGGTTTTGACAAATTCGCATGGATAGGAACACATACACCATTAAAATCTAAGTGTCATAAGATTCTCTCCTTCATGAAAATGACTGTGAGGAAATGCTTTCACTAAGAGAGATTTTAAGAAGATAGTGAATGTGAAATTGTATTCTCGAATTCGATTATGGTTACGGCATCCCTTTCCATAATTCGATTGTGAGATTTGGCAATTAGTCTAGATTGTTTAGACACACATATGAGCTATCTAAGGAAAAGGTGTATAAGTTTAAGAAGCTTGATAAAGGATTATCAAAGCATTAGGTATTAGAAATATGAACTTCAGAAATTCAATAAGTAATGTTTTCTGGAAGTTCAGTTGTTTTCTAAAACATGTCAAAGCTAGTGGGAGCATAAGTGTTATGTTTATACGATAATAATCATCATGATTGTGGGAGCATAAATCTTGTGCTTGTATGATTATTAAGGCAAGTATTGCAAGTTAGCAATATTAATTATAGAAAACAATAGTTATACTTTGTAAAGTCGTAAGGGTTGAAAAGTTGTTTTGCTATAATTAAGGGAGAGAATATTGTACTTCGTTTCAAAATCTAAAGCTTAGATTGAGAAATTTTAATAAAATTAGTCAAAGGATACATAGTGTGTTCTTAAATTTCGATTATGATTACGGCATCCCTCTTCATAATTCGAATTGTAAGAACGAGACACATAAAATATTATGGCAGAAGATGGATAAAGCATCATATCTTTATGTAAGACATTATGCATCGTGTTCCATATGCTTCGGGTATAGGATCGATTGCAAGTGCTATAATATTTGACCATTCTAAAATTTTCAAAATGTCTAGCGCATTTAGAGGGAAAAAGGACTAGAATCGGTTTTGACTAAAATAATTAAACAACTATCAAAGGACGATCCAAAGCTCGCTGAGGATTGGTCGCTTGTGAGTAGTTGGAAGTATGGTATTGGATGACATTAATATGAATAGATAAGATTCTATTAAGAATGAATTGTCATATGCCAAATATGGAAATGTTTCCATATTGGGAGTTGGATATTAAGAATCTATGTCTAGATTAGAAACTTTTATGCAAGAAGGATGTTCAAAGGAATGTACTTTGAGTGAGAGACATCATATCTATAGAATTGTTTCTGATAGAGATTGGCCAAGTCTTGATGATTTTGAGCTATGACTTTACGAAAGAATCATTGCATAAAATGTTAGAATCTAGCATAAGTAACAAGAATTTGATATTCTTATACTTATGAAAAGGATTGGAAGTTGTGAAATGAGTATGATTGGAAATGTGTTCATTTGATCTATTTCACAAAAAAGGACCGTAAGTAAACATTGTGTGCATGCTGAGAGCATGGGACAAGTGTAGTAATAATTCAAGTAAGAAGTTGATTACCCGAAACAACAAATAATGAGTAATCGATATGGTGATAAATAAAAGGTGTTTTATTTATACTCAAAGGTTTGGGACCATATAGGATTAGTATTATTCTTGTGTTTCACTTTGCATGTTTTGACTTCCTGAATAATTTAATTGGTTCAGAACAATCAAATTATTCGAACGGACCACAGTCGTTCATATGTTGGAAGTAGGTATGAATGAAGACTGTCGTGAATTGGTGTGTGGATTGTCTAAAGTGTATTAGACATAAGCAAATGTTTGCTGCAACGTTCATGAGTGCTTATGAATATTATTTGAGCATTGGATTAAACCCACGCTCACTTGGATCACTTCATGGATTTTATCACGAGTGATTGGTGAGACGATAATATCTTATATTCTTGAAACCGAGATGTGTGAGTTGTATCTTACGAGTCGGTTACACATTGATAATATGTAAACGCACCAGTAACTTGGTGTTATAAAACATATTGTTGTGTGTGATTCGGTGAGTGAGTGCAAGCGAGCATTGAGTCGAAGTTTATCCGTTCCTTTTACCCAAAATAGGATAAAAGGGATATCTGTGGCCCCCTCGATGATTTAGTGATGACACCTGAGCGCTTGGCCAAGCCGGGACTAATTTGATGTGTTCAATTGTAGTCTGTTGTCAGTCGTCATAAATCGGAAATCGGGAAACAACACATAGACAGAGAGAATGATTTAAATCCATGTCTCAGTCTATACGATATCTAGAATGGAGGAATATATGATCCCTTATCTAAAGGACACGCTTCTGATAGGATCAGAGTTGACAGCGGTTTTTTGAAAGCTACGATTGCAGATCAGGATCTGAAGTCATACGCAGAATAGTTATTAGACTTATCCAAGTGGGAGACTGTTGGATTAGTGTCTAAGTCCATAACTATTTTGGTATGTACTTGACCCGATGGTGCATGGTCCTTTTGGGTTGCCTTCACCAAAGCAACTTGATAGGATGAACTATGGAGAGAAAGGATTAATTAATATATTCTGAGAATAATATATTAAAGGAGAAATCATATTGTTTAATTAATATTAGTCAAGAATTAATTGATAATTAATTTTGTGGCTAAAAGAGATTAATTAAACTTAAGGGACTGGAAATGTAATTATAAGATAATTGCATTTGAGCTATGGATCACCTTGGAATAATAGGTTGGACGAATTCTATGGGGAAACCCATTAGAAATCGTCCAAGGGATATTCTAAAAAGGGTCCATGGGCTGCTTAGGGCTTAAGCAGTCAAATTAGGGTTTCCTAGTTGAAAACCCTAATAGCCTACATGTATATATAGTACCCTGAAGCCCCAAAAACGTGGGGAAGAGTTCCACTAGGGTTTCTGGACGTTTTGGGCAGCCTCCTCTTTCTTTATTCTTCATCCTCTTGCTCTTGGTGTTTGTGAGCCATTAGAGGAGTGACACTTGTGACTCTAAGCTTTCTAAAGCCATTACAAGGAGGATTTGAGATTGTTATTGCTACATAACAATCAAGGTATGATCTAAACCCTAATTCATATGTTAATATTGATTATCCCATGCTAGATCTAGGGTTTATAGTCTTGGATGAATGCATGTACAATAGAGAAACCTAGATCCAAGCATTAGGGTTTGTATGAGCACATAGGATGTTGTTATGGTATAAACCCATCAGTGGTATCAGAGCCTTGATTGGTTTCTATTGTATTGATGCCTTGGTTATTTGTTCAAGCTTCAAAGTCGATTTTTTGGCTCCCTGACTGATGAACTCGGCGAGTTCCAATGTGGACTCGGCGAGTCCATAGAGGAACTCGGCGAGTTCGAGCGTCAGAAAGAGGGAAATTCGGGATTTCTTGCTGTTTTGCTTGAGGATACTTGCCTTAATTGTTTTGGATCTTTAATATTCGAATTTTATCTTATACTTGAGAATATCCTTGATTAAAGAAAAGATAATTACCAATTGATTAGATAATAACTTCCTTATATGATTAAAGATTAATTATTTGTATTAATTGGGTAACTTATCTTGCAAGAAATTGAAATTAGGTCAAATTTAGATAATCATTAAATTAATTGTTTAATTTAAATTATTTGCTATTTGATCCTTGTGTTTTTGAAATGTTTCAAATACTTGCCCTCAAGTTTTGGAATTTAAATTTCGATTAAAAGGTTTGATTTGAAATATTTAAATTCTAAACCCTAATGTTTTGAAATGTTTCAAAACTTGCCCTCAAGTTTGGAATTTAAAAGTTGATTAAAAGTTTAATTTAGAAATGTTAAATTCTAAAATCCTAGTATTGTTTTGAAAAGTTCAATTCACACCCTTATGGTTTTATTAATTAGTTAAAGTGTATAATTAAGAGAGATTTAATAAATCCATAAAAGTTTTGGTTTACAATTTAATTAAATTAAAAGTGTAATTATTAAATTTGACCACCAAGTATTTTAAAAGTATAAAATACACCCTATACTATATATAACATTAAAAGTCTAGTATTATATATGTATGAGTAAACAGTCAGTCTTACCGTTAGTAGGCCTCATTCACGAAGCTGGTCTATAAGGGGTGTTTAAGGAAATTGCCTATAAAATGGCGATTGAATGGGTATCCACTCTTACCCACCGCACTCTTGACTAGTGGAGGGTCGTTAGCCGAACGGGTAGGATAGGACAGAAACCTTCCATTATAAGTATAATGAAGTACAAAAGTAACTAAATGCTTTTACAAAATTCCCAATCTTAGTTACTTTAGGCAAAAGTGAATTGATGCAATTCCATGAAATTACACTTTGTGCCCTTGCGAAGACGTTAGTGGAGCGTGTGTGGTTAACCGGCACACTAAATGGTTCTAAGCAAAGGTAGCAAAGGGTGACTCATTGTTTGTCATAGTTCGGTGGAGCGTGTGTGGTTAACCGGCACATCGAATAGGTGACTGCAACATTTGAGGGCACCATGTAAGTTTGCATGGTTATTCACACCCTATTTTGTGATCCTCGGCATCCCAGTCACAAATCGAGGGGCATATCGAGATTTAAACATGCCATTGAAATGTTCAATGAATCTCAAAAGATCTAGGAATTTTCAATAGATTTAAAACTTAATTTTTTTTTGTTTTTCATGGTGGAAATTGGTGAATCGTCATTCACTTACCTTCAAATGTTCTGCAATTTGGGTTACGGCATCCCTCTCCCAAGTTGTAGAGTATTGTGTTGGGTCCTAGCCTTCATATCTCATTTGGGTGATTTATTAAGGACTCAATCAATCAACTAACTTGAATTTTTTTCTCCCGTTTTGTAGATGTCAAAGTATGACAACTATGGTCTTCCCAAATCCCGTGGAAAAAGCTTTTCACATGAAGATGATATTCCACGATTCGATCGAGGAACACGAGATCATGCTTCACTTCCACCACATCCTCCTATTGTTCTCCCTAACCCACAAGTTCAAAAGATTGAAAAGTTCAAACTCACTCAAGCCCTTTTGGCAAGTAAACATGAAGAAGGAAAGTCAGTGTGTGCACACGTCCTAGAAATGAAGTCACACATTGATAGGTTAAGAATGTTGGGATCTATTGTCTGTGAGGAGCTGGATGTTGACTGGGTTCTTCAGTCACTTCCTGACTCATATAGTGAGTTCGTAAGAGAGTACTATATGATGAACCACGACGTAACCCTCATCGATCTTACCTATATGTTTATTGCTGCTGAATCAGCAATGATTTGGCGCACTGGAAAAGCAAAGTTGATTGGTGGATCTGCCTTCCAGACCTCTATGGATATAGACAATGGCAACGAAAGGCATGCCATGATCGAAAAGTTTGATCATAAGAGAAAGGCAAAGTCAGAAGTAGTTCCGTGTGTTGTTCCAAAAGAGTCAATTTGCTTTTATTGCCAAGAGAAGGGGCATTGGAGATGAAGCTGCCCTATTTACCTAAGAGATCTAAGAGATGGGAGAGTCAAAACGTATGGCTCTACTTTAGGTAAAATCCATTAACTAACTCTTTTAAGTTCCTATTCTAGATTCTTAATACATAATGTGATAAGATTATATTTCGATGTCTTGTAGGATCGAAGAAAAGAGAGGAATCTTAAGGGAAGAAGTGAGCAGAATCTAATCGTGAAGAAATGGATTTTCGATCGCATTACTTGAAGATTAGAATCATAAGCTACTACTTGGAGTTAGAATAGATTGCTTAGGAATATTTAACAACATAGTTTTTCAGTTGAATTGCATTGTAAGGACAAATTTTCCGCAATAATATAAATTTTGATTTTATATTATTTATTTATCCTTGCAATAGCGTGTATGAAAAATTGATGTAAGTTTCTATTATTAGCAATAATGGATTTGATTCTTAATTATGTTATTTGTGGAAAGGTCAAGAATTTACCAAATAGGGAAAGTTTCTCATCACCCAAGTTTCAATTGGACAAAAACTTGGAATCATACAACTTGGTTGCATGATGAATGAGAAATTTCATATTTGGAAATTAGACTAATTCATTGACAAAGTGTCAAGTGAAGGACTAGGAGATCGAGTACACAAGGTTGTGTGTTGATCAAGTCCACCACAAGAGTAACAAAGATATTCGTCATGATTTACTAAGGTTAAGCAAATATGATTATACTTATGAGATTAAGTGTAATTCTCAATTGATTGAAAGAGTTTCAATAAATAGCAGAACGAATAAGAAGAATCAAGTAGGCAAAAAGATAAAAGTTTCTCTATTCTAAGAAGAAGGGAGAGTACCTTTTTATTATGTTTTATGATAGGTCTTAATGATTAAGAACCATATCTCAATTGATCCTCTAAGTGAGTCTTAGTGCAATTGTATGTCTGAGAAGATGAATCAAGAATTGAAGAAATGGTTAAATCAAGAAGTCAATCATACTTCGTTCTAAAACCAAGTCTTAGAGTTAAGATTGTGAATTGAGTGACAAGTCTTAAGAAGGGTTATAACATTCATCAAATGTGAAATTTGAAAAGGTTTTCTTATTCTTGCACAATTGGAAAGTTGTGATGTCTTGGATAAGACAAAGACCAACTAGGGCCAATTTAGTGAAGTGTTTTGTCTTGATAAAAACTACACCAACTCTTGAATGTTTGTTTGTCGAGAAATGTTTATTGACAAAAGAATCTTATATGTCAAGGAGTCAGTGGGAGTCTTAATGGTCTTGAAAAGTTTCAAGAACTAATCGAGAATAAACCTTATCAATCATCACTAGCACACGACTTGAGGTTTATGACCTATCGTGTTGACATTATTTTGTTTCTGTGCCATTCCAATTGAGTTAATTATGTATGTGAGTTCTATGAGTTCTCATTTGAATGCATAAAGACAAAACACCTTGATCGATGGAAAGTACATTGATATGTAAGGATGAGCTGCTTAACTACTTGGAAGACATGGTGGGCACTCGTGTTACCATAAGGCAAGAAATCAAGATTGAGAAAGTTCAGTCCATATGAGTTTGGATTTGTCGCAAACTTTGGTTTTGACAAATTCGCATGGATAGGAACACATACACCATTAAAATCTAAGTGTCATAAGATTCTCTCCTTCATGAAAATGACTGTGAGGAAATGCTTTCACTAAGAGAGATTTTAAGAAGATAGTGATTGTGAAATTGTATTCTCGAATTCGATTATGGTTACGACATCCCTTTCCATAATTCGATTGTGAGATTTGGCAATTAGTCTAGATTGTTTAGACACACATATGAGCTATCTAAGGCAAAGGTGTATAAGTTTAAGAAGCTTGATAAAGGATTATCAAAGCATTAGGTATTAGAAATATGAACTTCAGAAATTCAATAAGTAATGTTTTTTGGAAGTTCAGTTGTTTTCTAAAACATGTCAAAGCTAGTGGGAGCATAAGTGTTATGTTTATACGATAATAATCATCATGATTGTGGGAGCATAAATGTTGTGCTTGTATGATTATTAAGGCAAGTATTGCAAGTTAGCAATATTAATTATAGAAAACAATAGTTATACTTTGCAAAGTCGTAAGGGTTGAAAAGTTGTTTTGCTATAATTAAGGGAGAGAATACTGTACTTAGTTTCAAAATCTAAAGCTTAGATTGAGAAATTTTAATAAAATTAGTCAAAGGATACATAGTGTGTTCTTAAATTTCGATTATGATTACGGCATCCCTCTTCATAATTCGAATTGTAAGAACGAGACACATAAAATATTATGGCAGAAGATGGATAAAGCATCATATCTTTATGTAAGACATTATGCATCGTGTTCCATATGCTTCGGGTATAGGATCGATTGCAAGTGCTATAATATTTGACCATTCTAAAATTTTCAAAATGTCTAGCGCATTTAGAGGGAAAAAGGACTAGAATCGGTTTTGACTAAAATAATTAAACAACTATCAAAGGACGATCCAAAGCTCGCTGAGGATTGGTCGCTTGTGAGTAGTTGGAAGTATGGTATTGGATGACATTAATATGAATAGATAAGATTCTATTAAGAATGAATTGTCATATGCCAAATATGGAAATGTTTCCATATTGGGAGTTTGATATTAAGAATATATGTCTAGATTAGAAACTTTTATGCAAGAAGGATGTTCAAAGGAATGTACTTTGAGTGAGAGACATCATATCTATAGAATTGTTTCTGATTGAGATTAGCCAAGTCTTGATGATTTTGAGAGAAAGAATCATTGCATAAAATGTTAGAATCTAGCATAAGTAACAAGAATTTGATATTCTTATACTTATGAAAAGGATTGGAAGTTGTGAAATGAGTATGATTGGAAATGTGTTCATTTGATCTATTTCACAAAGAAAGGACCGTAGGTAAACATTGTGTGCATGCTGAGAGCATGGGACAAGTGTAGTAATAATTCAAGTAAGAAGTTGATTACCCGAAACAACAAATAATGAGTAATCGATATGGTGATAAATAAAAGGTGTTTTATTTATACTCAAAGGTTTGGGACCATATAGGATTAGTATTATTCTTGTGTTTCACTTTGCATGTTTTGACTTCCTGAATAATTTAATTGGTTCAGAACAATCAAATTATTCGAACGGACCATAGTCGTTCATATGTTGGAAGTAGGTATGAATGAAGACTGTCGTGAATTGGTGTGTGGATTGTCTAAAGTATATTAGACATAAGCAAATGTTTGCTGCAACGTTCATGAGTGCTTATGAATATGATTTGAGCATTGGATTAAACCCACGCTCACTTGGATCACTTCATGGATTTTATCACGAGTGATTGGTGAGACGATAATATCTTATATTCTTCAAACCGAGATGTGTGAGTTATATCTTACGAGTCGGTTACACATTGATAATATGTAAACGCACCAGTAACTTGGTGTTATAAAACATATTCTTGTGTGTGATTCGGTGAGTGAGTGCAAGCGAGCATTGAGTCGAAGTTTATCCGTTCCTTTTACCCAAAATAGGATAAAAGGGATATATGTGGGCCCCTTGATGATTTAGTGATGACACCTGAGCGCTTGGCCAAGCCGGGACTAATTTGATCTGTTCAATTGTAGTTTGTTGTCAGTCGTCATAAATCGGAAATCGGGAAACAACACATAGACAGAGAGAATGATTTAAATCCATGTCTCAGTCTATACGATATCTAGAATGGAGGAATATATGATCCCTTATCTAAAGGACATGCTTCTGATAGGATCAGAGTTGACAGCTGTTTTTTGAAAGCTACGATTGCAGATCAGGATCTGAAGTCATACGCAGAATAGTTATTAGACTTATCCAAGTGGGAGACTGTTGGATTAGTGTCTAAGTCCATAACTATTTTGGTATGTACTTGACCCGATGGTGCATGGTCCTTTTGGGTTGCCTTCACCAAAGCAACTTGATAGGATGAACTATGGAGAGAAAGGATTAATTAATATATTCTGAGAATAATATATTAAAGGAGAAATCATATTGTTTAATTAATATTAGTCAAGAATTAATTGATAATTAATTTTGTGGCTAAAAGAGATTAATTAAACTTAAGGGACTGGAACTGTAATTATAAGATAATTGCATTTGGGCTATGGATCACCTTGGAATAATAGGTTGGACGAATTCTATGGGGAAACCCATTAGAAATCGTCCAAGGGATATTCTAAAAGGGTCCATGGGCTGCTTAGGGCTTAAGCAGTCAAATTAGGGTTTCCTAGTTGAAAACCCTAATAGCCTACATGTATATATAGTACCCTGAAGCCCCAAAAACGTGGGGAAGAGTTCCACTAGGGTTTCTGGACGTTTTGGGCAGCCTCCTCTTTCTTTATTCTTCATCCTCTTGCTCTTGGTGTTTGTGAGCCATTAGAGGAGTGACACTTGTGACTCTAAGCTTTCTAAAGCCATTACAAGGAGGATTTGTGATTGTTATTGCTACATAACAATCAAGGTATGATTTAAACCCTAATTCATATGTTAATATTGATTATCACATGCTAGATCTAGGGTTTATAGTCTTGGATGAATGCATGTACAATAGAGAAACCTAGATCCAAGCATTAGGGTTTGTATGAGCACATAGGTTGTTCTTATGGTATAAACCCATCAGTGGTATCAGAGCCTTGATTGGTTTCTATTGTATTGATGCCTTGGTTATTTGTTCAAGCTTCAAAGTCGATTTTTTGGCTCCCTGACTGATGAACTCGGCGAGTTCCAATGTGGACTCAGCGAGTTGCTCCAACTCGGCGAGTCCATAGAGGAACTCGGCGAGTTCGAGCGTCAGAAAGAGGGAAATTCGGGATTTCTTGCTGTTTTGCTTGAGGATACTTGCCTTAATTGTTTTGGATCTTTAATATTCAAATTTTATCTTATACTTGAGAATATCCTTGATTAAACAAAAGATAATTACCAATTGATTAGATAATAACTTCCTTATATGATTAAAGATTAATTATTTGTATTAATTGGGTAACTTATCTTGCAAGAAATTGAAATTAGGTCAAATTTAGATAATCATTAAATTAATTGTTTAATTTAAATTATTTGCTATTTGATCCTTGTGTTTTTGAAATGTTTCAAATACTTGCCCTCAAGTTTTGGAATTTAAATTTTGATTAAAAGGTTTGATTTGAAATATTTAAATTCTAAACCCTAATGTTTTGAAATGTTTCAAAACTTGCCCTCAAGTTTGGAATTTAAAAGTTGATTAAAAGTTTAATTTAGAAATGTTAAATTCTAAAATCCTAGTATTGTTTTGAAAAGTTCAATTCACACCCTTATGGTTTTATTAATTAGTTAAAGTGTATAATTAAGAGAGATTTAATAAATCCATAAAAGTTTTGGTTTACAATTTAATTAAATTAAAAGTGTAATTATTAAACTTGACCACCAAGTATTTTAAAAGTATAAAATACACCCTATACTATATATAACATTAAGAGTCTAGTATTATATATGTATGAGTAAACAGTCAGTCTTACCGTTAGTAGGCCTCATTCACGAAGCTGGTCTATAAGGGGTGTTTAAGGAAATTGCCTATAAAATGGCAATTGAATGGGTATCCACTCTTACCCACCGCACTCTTGACTAGTGGAGGGTCGTTAGCCGAACGGGTAGGATAGGACAGAAACCTTCCATTATAAGTATAATGAAGTACAAAAGTAACTAAATGCTTTTACAAAATTCCCAATCTTAGTTACTTTAGGCAAAAGTGAATTGATGCAATTCCATGAAATTACACTTTGTGCCCTTGCGAAGACGTTAGTGGAGCGTGTGTGGTTAACCGGCACACTAAATGGTTCTAAGCAAAGGTAGCAAAGGGTGACTCATTGTTTGTCATAGTTCGGTGGAGCGTGTGTGGTTAACCGGCACATCGAATAGGTGACTGCAACATTTGAGGGCACCATGTAAGTTTGCATGGTTATTCACACCCTGTTTTGTGATCCTCGGCATCCCAGTCACAAATCGAGGGGCATATCGAGATTTAAACATGCCATTGAAATGTTCAATGAATCTCAAAAGATCTAGGAATTTTCAATAGATTTAAAACTTAAATTTTTTTTGTTTTTCATGGTGGAAATTGGTGAATCGTCATTCACTTACCTTCAAATGTTCTGCAATTTGGGTTACGACATCCCTCTCCCAAGTTGTAGAGTATTGTGTTGGGGCCTAGCCTTAATATCTCATTTGGGTGATTTATTAAGGACTCAATCAATCAACTAACTTGAATTTTTTCTCCCGTTTTGTAGATGTCAAAGTATGACAACTATGGTCTTCCCAAATCCCGTGGAAAAAGCTTTTCACATGAAGATGATATTCCACGATTCGATCGAGGAACACGAGATCATGCTTCACTTCCACCACCTCCTCCTATTGTTCTCCCTAACCCACAAGTTCACAAGATTGAAAAGTTCAAACTCACTCAAGCCCTTTTGGCAAGTAAACATGAAGAAGGAAAGTTAGTGTGTGCACACGTCCTAGAAATGAAGTCACACATTGATAGGTTAAGAATGTTGGGATCTATTGTCTGTGAGGAACCACGACGAAACCCTCATCGATCTCACCTATATGCTTATTGCTGCTGAATCAGCAATGATTTGGCGCACTGGAAAAGCAAAGTTGATTGGTGGATCTGCCTTCCAGACCTCTATGGATATAGACAATGGCAACGAAAGGCATGCCATGATCGAAAAGTTTGATCACAAGAGAAAGGCAAAGTCAGAAGTAGTTCCGTGTGTTGTTCCAAAAGAGTCAATTTGCTTTTATTGCCAAAAGAAGGGGCATTGGAGACGAAGCTGCCCTATTTACCTAAGAGATCTAAGAGATGGGAGAGTCAAAACGTATGGCTCTACTTTAGGTAAAATCCATTAACTAACTCTTTTAAGTTCCTATTCTAGATTCTTAATACATAATGTGATAAGATTATATTTCGATGTCTTGTAGGATTGAAGAAAAGAGAGGAATCTTAAGGGAAGAAGTGAGCGGAATCTAATTGTGAAGAATTGGATTTCGATCGCATTACTTGAAGATTAGAATCTTAAGCTACTACTTGGAGTTAGAATAGATTGCTTAGGAATATTTAACAACATAGTTTTTCAGTTGAATTGCATTGTAAGGACAAATTTTCCGCAATAATATAAATTTTGATTTTATATTATTTATTTATCCTTGCAATAGCGTGTATGAAAAATTGATGTAAGTTTCTATTATTAGCAATAATGGATTTGATTCTTAATTATGTTATTTGTGGAAAGGTCAAGAATTTACCAAATAGGGAAAGTTTCTCATCACCCAAGTTTCAATTGGACAGAAACTTGGAATCATACAACTTGGTTGCATGATGAATGAGAAATTTCATATTTGGAAATTAGACTAATTCATTGACAAAGTGTCAAGTGAAGGACTAGGAGATCGAGTACACAAGGTTGTGTGTTGATCAAGTCCACCACAAGAGTAACAAAGATATTCTTCATGATTTACTAAGGTTAAGCAAATATGATTATACTTATGAGATTAAGTGTAATTCTCAATTGATTGAAAGAGTTTCAATAAATAGCAGAACGAATAAGAAGAATCAAGTAGGCAGAAAGATAAAAGTTTCTCTATTCTAAGAAGAAGGGAGAGTACCTTTTTATTATGTTTTATGATAGGTCTTAATGATTAAGAACCATATCTCAATTGATCCTCTAAGTGAGTCTTAGTGAAATTATATGTCTGAGAAGAGGAATCAAGAATTGAAGAAATGGTTAAATCAAGAAGTCAATCATACTTCGTTCTAAAACCAAGTCTTAGAGTTAAGATTGTGAATTGAGTGACAAGTCTTAAGAAGGTTTATAACATTCATCAAATGTGAAATTTGAAAAGGTTTTCTTATTCTTTCACAATTGGAAAGTTGTGATGTCTTGGATAAGACAAAGACCAACTAGGGCCAATTTAGTGAAGTGTTTTGTCTTGATAAAAACTACACTAACTCTTGAATGTTTGTTTGTCGAGAAATGTTTATTGACAAAAGAATCTTATATGTCAAGGAGTCAGTGGGAGTCTTAATGGTCTTGAAAAGTTTCAAGAACTAATCGAGAATAAACCTTATCAATCATCACTAGCACACGACTTGAGGTTTATGACCTATCGTGTTGACATTATTTTGTTTCTGTGCCATTCCAATTGAGTTAATTATGTATGTGAGTTCTATGAGTTCTCATTTGAATGCATAAAGACAAAACACCTTGATCGATGGAAAGTACATTGATATGTAAGGATGAGCTGCTTAACTACTTGGAAGACATGGTGGGCACTCGTGTTACCATAAGGCAAGAAATCAAGATTGAGAAAGTTCAGTCCATATGAGTTTGGATTTGTCGCAAACTTTGGTTTTGACAAATTCGCATGGATAGGAACACATACACCATTAAAATCTAAGTGTCATAAGATTCTCTCCTTCATGAAAATGACTGTGAGGAAATGCTTTCACTAAGAGAGATTTTAAGAAGATAGTGATTGTGAAATTGTATTCTCGAATTCGATTATGGTTACGGCATCCCTTTCCATAATTCGATTGTGAGATTTGGCAATTAGTCTAGATTGTTTAGACACACATATGAGCTATCTAAGGCAAAGGTGTATAAGTTTAAGAAACTTGATAAAGGATTATCAAAGCATTAGGTATTAGAAATATGAACTTTAGAAATTCAATAAGTAATGTTTTCTGGAAGTTCCGTTGTTTTCTAAAACATGTCAAAGCTAGTGGGAGCATAAGTGTTATGTTTATACGATAATAATCATCATGATTGTGGGAGCATAAATGTTGTGCTTGTATGATTATTAAGGCAAGTATTGCAAGTTAGCAATATTAATTATGGAAAACAATAGTTATACTTTGCAAAGTCGTAAGGGTTGAAAAGTTGTTTTACTATAATTAAGGGAGAGAATATTGTACTTCGTTTCAAAATCTAAAGCTTAGATTGAGAAATTTTAATAAAATTAGTCAAAGGATACATAGTGTGTTCTTAAATTTCGATTATGATTACAACATCCCTCTTCATAATTCGAATTGTAAGAACGAGACACATAAAATATTATGGCAGAAGATGGATAAAGCATCATATCTTTATGTAAGACATTATGCATCGTGTTCCATATGCTTCGGGTATAGGATCGATTGCAAGTGCTATAATATTTGACCATTCTAAAATTTTCAAAATGTCTAGCGCATTTAGAGGGAAAAAGGACTAGAATCGGTTTTGACTAAAATAATTAAACAACTATCAAAGGACGATCCAAAGCTCGCTGAGGATTGGTCGCTTGTGAGTAGTTGGAAGTATGGTATTGGATGACATTAATATGAATAGATAAGATTCTATTCAGAATGAATTGTCATATGCCAAATATGGAAATGTTTCCATATTGGGAGTTAGATATTAAGAATCTATGTCTAGATTAGAAACTTTTATGCAAGAAGGATGTTCAAAGGAATGTACTTTGAGTGAGAGACATCATATCTATAGAATTGTTTCTGATAGAGATTGGCCAAGTCTTGATGATTTTGAGCTATGACTTTACGAAAGAATCATTGCATAAAATGTTAGAATCTAGCATAAGTAACAAGAATTTGATATTCTTATACTTATGAAAAGGATTGGAAGTTGTGAAATGAGTATGATTGGAAATGTGTTCATTTGATCTATTTCACAAAGAAAGGACCGTAGGTAAACATTGTGTGCATGCTGAGAGCATGGGACAAGTGTAGTAATAATTCAAGTAAGAAGTTGACTACCCGAAACAACAAATAATGAGTAATCGATATGGTGATAAATAAAAGGTGTTTTATTTATACTCAAAGGTTTGGGACCATATAGGATTAGTATTATTCTTGTGTTTCACTTTGCATGTTTTGACTTCCTGAATAATTTAATTGGTTCAGAACAATCAAATTATTCGAACGGACCACAGTCGTTCATATGTTGGAAGTAGGTATGAATGAAGACTGTCGTGAATTGGTGTGTAGATTGTCTAAAGTGTATTAGACATAAGCAAATGTTTGCTGCAACGTTCATGAGTGCTTATGAATATGATTTGAGCATTGGATTAAACCCACGCTCACTTGGATCACTTCATGGATTTTATCACGAGTGATTGGTGAGACGATTATATCTTATATTCTTGAAACCGAGATGTGTGAGTTGTATCTTACGAGTCGGTTACACATTGATAATATGTAAACGCACCAGTAACTTGGTGTTATAAAACATATTGTTGTGTGTAATTCGGTGAGTGAGTGCAAGCGAGCATTGAGTCGAAGTTTATCCGTTCCTTTTACCCAAAATAGGATAAAAGGGATATCTGTGGGCCCCTCGATGATTTAGTGATGACACCTGAGCGCTTGGCCAAGCCGGGACTAAATTGATGTGTTCAATTGTAGTTTGTTGTCAGTCGTCATAAATCGGAAATCGGGAAACAACACATAGACAGAGAGAATGATTTAAATCCATGTCTCAGTCTATACGATATCTAGAATGGAGGAATATATGATCCCTTATCTAAAGGACACGCTTCTGATAGGATCAGAGTTGACAGCTGTTTTTTGAAAGCTACGATTGCAGATCAGGATCTGAAGTCATACGCAGAATAGTTATTAGACTTATTCAAGTGGGAGACTGTTGGATTAGTGTCTAAGTCCATAACTATTTTGGTATGTACTTGACCCGATGGTGCATGGTCCTTTTGGGTTGCCTTCACCAAAGCAACTTGATAGGATGAACTATGGAGAGAAAGGATTAATTAATATATTATGAGAATAATATATTAAAGGATAAATCATATTGTTTAATTAATATTAGTCAAGAATTAATTGATAATTAATTTTGTGGCTAAAAGAGATTAATTAAACTTAAGGGACTGGAACTGTAATTATAAGATAATTGCATTTGGGCTATGGATCACCTTGGAATAATAGGTTGGACGAATTCTATGGTGAAACCCATTAGAAATCGTCCAAGGGATATTCTAAAAGGGTCCATGGGCTGCTTAGGGCTTAAGCAGTCAAATTAGGGTTTCCTAGTTGAAAACCCTAATAGCCTACATGTATATATAGTACCCTGAAGCCCCAAAAACGTGGGGAAGAGTTCCACTAGGGTTTCTGGACGTTTTGGGCAGCCTCCTCTTTCTTTATTCTTCATCCTCTTGCTCTTGGTGTTTGTGAGCCATTAGAGGAGTGACACTTGTGACTCTAAGCTTTCTAAAGCCATTACAAGGAGGATTTGAGATTGTTATTGCTACATAACAATCAAGGTATGATCTAAACCCTAATTCATATGTTAATATTGATTATCACATGCTAGATCTAGGGTTTATAGTCTTGGATGAATGCATGTACAATAGAGAAACCTAGATCCAAGCATTAGGGTTTGTATGAGCACATAGGATGTTCTTATGGTATAAACCCATCAGTGGTATCAGAGCCTTGATTTGTTTCTATTGTATTGATGCGTTGGTTATTTGTTCAAGCTTCAAAGTCGATTTTTTGGCTCCCTGACTGATGAACTCGGCGAGTTCCAATGTGGACTCGGCGAGTTGCTCCAACTCGGCGAGTCCATAGAGGAACTCGGCGAGTTCGAGCGCCAGAAAGAGGGAAATTCGGGATTTCTTGCTGTTTTGCTTGAGGATACTTGCCTTAATTGTTTTGGATTTTAATATTCGAATTTTATCTCATACTTGAGAATATCCTTGATTAAACAAAAGATAATTACCAACTGATTAGATAATTACTTCCTTATATGATTAAAGATTAATTATTTGTATTAATTGGGTAACTTATCTTGCAAGAAATTGAAATTAGGTCAAATTTAGATAATCATTAAATTAATTGTTTAATTTAAATTATTTGCTATTTGATCCTTGTGTTTTTGAAATGTTTCAAATACTTGCCCTCAAGTTTTGGAATTTAAATTTTGATTAAAAGGTTTGATTTGAAATATTTAAATTCTAAACCCTAATGTTTTGAAATGTTTCAAAACTTGCCCTCAAGTTTGGAATTTAAAAGTTTATTAAAAGTTTAATTTAGAAATGTTAAATTCTAAAATCCTAGTATTGTTTTGAAAAGTTCAATTCACACCCTTATGGTTTTATTAATTAGTTAAAGTGTATAATTAAGAGAGATTTAATAAATCCATAAAAGTTTTGGTTTACAATTTAATTAAATTAAAAGTGTAATTATTAAATTTGACCACCAAGTATTTTAAAAGTATAAAATACACCCTATACTATATATAACATTACAAGTCTAGTATTATATATGTATGAGTAAACAGTCAGTCTTACCGTTAGAAGGCCTCATTCACGAAGCTGGTCTATAAGGGGTGTTTAAGGAAATTGCCTATAAAATGGCGATTGAATGGGTATCCACTCTTACCCACCGCACTCTTGACTAGTGGATGGTCGTTAGCCGAACGGGTAGGATAGGACAGAAACCTTCCATTATAAGTATAATGAAGTACAAAAGTAACTAAATGCTTTTACAAAATTCCCAATCTTAGTTACTTTAGGCAAAAGTGAATTGATGCAATTCCATGAAATTACACTTTGTGCCCTTGCGAAGACGTTAGTGGAGCGTGTGTGGTTAACCGGCACACTAAATGGTTCTAAGCAAAGGTAGCAAAGGGTGACTCATTGTTTGTCATAGTTCGGTGGAGCGTGTGTGGTTAACCGGCACATCGAATAGGTGACTGCAACATTTGAGGGCACCATGTAAGTTTGCATGGTTATTCACACCCTGTTTTGTGATCCTCGGCATCCCAGTCACAAATCGAGGGGCATATCGAGATTTAAACATGCCATTGAAATGTTTAATGAATCTCAAAAGATCTAGGAATTTTCAATAGATTTAAAACTTAAATTTTTTTGTTTTTCATGGTGGAAATTGGTGAATCGTCATTCACTTACCTTCAAATGTTCTGCAATTTGGGTTACGACATCCCTCTCCCAAGTTGTAGAGTATTGTGTTGGGTCCTAGCCTTAATATTTCATTTGGGTGATTTATTAAGGACTCAATCAATCAACTAACTTGAATTTTTTCTTTCGTTTTGTAGATGTCAAAGTATGACAACTATGGTCTTCCCAAATCCCGTGGAAAAAGCTTTTCACATGAAGATGATATTCCACGATTCGATCGAGGAACACGAGATCATGCTTCACTTCCACCACCTCCTCCTATTGTTCTCCCTAACCCACAAGTTCAAAAGATTGAAAAGTTCAAACTCACTCAAGCCCATTTGGCAAGTAAACATGAAGAAGGAAAGTCAGTGTGCGCACACGTCCTAGAAATGAAGTCACACATTGATAGGTTAAGAATGTTGGGATCTATTGTCTGTGAGGAGCTGGATGTTGACTGGGTTCTTCAGTCACTTCCTGACCTATATAGTGAGTTCGTAAGAGAGTACTATATAATGAACCACGACGTAACCCTCATCGATCTCACCTATATGCTTATTGCTGCTGAATCAGCAATGATTTGGCGCACTGGAAAAGCAAAGTTGATTGGTGGATCTGCCTTCCAGATCTCTATGGATATAGACAATGGCAACGAAAGGCATGCCATTATCGAAAAGTTTGATCATAAGAGAAAGGCAAAGTCAGAAGTAGTTTCGTGTGTTGTTCCAAAAGAGTCAATTTGCTTTTATTGCCAATAGAAGGGGCATTGGAGACGAAGCTGCCCTATTTACCTAAGAGATCTAAGAGATGGGAGAGTCAAAACGTATGGCTCTACTTTAGGTAAAATCCATTAACTAACTCTTTTAAGTTCCTATTCTAGATTCTTAATACATAATGTGATAAGATTATATTTCGATGTCTTGTAGGATCGAAGAAAAGAGAGGAATCTTAAGGGAAGAAGTGAGCGGAATCTAATCGTGAAGAAATGGATTTCGATCGCATTACTTGAAGATTAGAATCTTAAGCTACTACTTGGAGTTAGAATAGATTGCTTAGGAATATTTAACAACATAGTTTTTCTGTTGAATTGCATTGTAAGGACAAATTTTCCGCAATAATATAAATTTTGATTTTATATTATTTATTTATCCTTGCAATAGCGTGTATGAAAAATTGATGTAAGTTTCTATTATTAGCAATAATGGATTTGATTCTTAATTATGTTATTTGTGGAAAGGTCAAGAATTTACCAAATAGGGAAAGTTTCTCATCACCCAAGTTTCAATTGGACAGAAACTTGCAATCATACAACTTGGTTGCATGATGAATGAGAAATTTCATATTTGGAAATTAGACTAATTCATTGACAAAGTGTCAAGTGAAGGACTAGGAGATCGAGTACACAAGGTTGTGTGTTGATCAAGTCCACCACAAGAGTAACAAAGATATTCGTCATGATTTACTAAGGTTAAGCAAATATGATTATTCTTATGAGATTAAGTGTAATTCTCAATTGATTGAAAGAGTTTCAATAAATAGCAGAACGAATAAGAAGAATCAAGTAGGCAGAAAGATAAAAGTTTCTCTATTCTAAGAAGAAGGGAGAGTACCTTTTTATTATGTTTTATGATAGGTCTTAATGATTAAGAACCATATCTCAATTGATCCTCTAAGTGAGTCTTAGTGCAATTGTATGTCTGAGAAGAGGAATCAAGAATTGAAGAAATGGTTAAATCAAGAAGTCAATCATACTTCGTTCTAAAACCAAGTCTTAGAGTTAAGATTGTGAATTGAGTGACAAGTCTTAAGAAGGTTTATAACATTCATCAAATGTGAAATTTGAAAAGGTTTTCTTATTCTTGCACAATTGGAAAGTTGTGATGTCTTGGATAAGACAAAGACCAACTAGGGCCAATTTAGTGAAGTGTTTTGTCTTGATAAAAACTACACTAACTCTTGAATGTTTGTTTATCGAGAAATGTTTATTGACAAAAGAATCTTATATGTCAAGGAGTCAGTGGGAGTCTTAATGGTCTTGAAAAGTTTCAAGAACTAATCGAGAATAAACCTTATCAATCATCACTAGCACACGACTTGAGGTTTATGACCTATCGTGTTGACATTATTTTGTTTCTGTGCCATTCCAATTGAGTTAATTATGTACGTGAGTTCTATGAGTTCTCATTTGAATGCATAAAGACAAAACACCTTGATCGATGGAAAGTACATTGATATGTAAGGATGAGCTGCTTAACTACTTGGAAGACATGGTGGGCACTCGTGTTACCATAAGGCAAGAAATCAAGATTGAGAAAGTTCAGTCCATATGAGTTTGGATTTGTCGCAAACTTTGGTTTTGACAAATTCGCATGGATAGGAACACATACACCATTACAATCTAAGTGTCATAAGATTCTCTCCTTCATGAAAATGACTGTGAGGAAATGCTTTCACTAAGAGAGATTTTAAGAAGATAGTGATTGTGAAATTGTATTCTCGAATTCGATTATGGTTACGGCATCCCTTTCCATAATTCGATTGTGAGATTTGGCAATTAGTCTAGATTGTTTAGACACACATATGAGCTATCTAAGGCAAAGGTGTATAAGTTTAAGAAGCTTGATAAAGGATTATCAAAGCATTAGGTATTAGAAATATGAACTTCAGAAATTCAATAAGTAATGTTTTCTGGAAGTTCAGTTGTTTTCTAAAACATGTCAAAGCTAGTGGGAGCATAAGTGTTATGTTTATACGATAATAATCATCATGATTGTGGGAGCATAAATGTTGTGCTTGTATGATTATTAAGGCAAGTATTGCAAGTTAGCAATATTAATTATAGAAAACAATAGTTATACTTTGCAAAGTCGTAAGGGTTGAAAAGTTGTTTTGCTATAATTAAGGGAGAGAATATTGTACTTCGTTTCAAAATCTAAAGCTTAGATTGAGAAATTTTAATAAAATTAGTCAAAGGATACCTAGTGTGTTCTTAAATTTCGATTATGATTACGGCATCCCTCTTCATAATTCGAATTGTAAGAACGAGACACATAAAATATTATGGCAGAAGATGGATAAAGCATCATATCTTTATGTAAGACATTATGCATCGTGTTCCATATGCTTCGGGTATAGGATCGATTGCAAGTGCTATAATATTTGACCATTCTAAAATTTTCAAAATGTCTAGCGCATTTAGAGGGAAAAAGGACTAGAATCGGTTTTGACTAAAATAATTAAACAACTATCAAAGGACGATCCAAAGCTCGCTGAGGATTGGTCGCTTGTGAGTAGTTGGAAGTATGGTATTGGATGACATTAATATTAATAGATAAGATTCTATTAAGAATGAATTGTCATATGCCAAATATGGAATTGTTTCCATATTGGGAGTTGGATATTAAGAATCTATGTCTAGATTAGAAACTTTTATGCAAGAAGGATGTTCAAAGGAATGTACTTTGAGTGAGAGACATCATATCTATAGAATTGTTTCTGATAGAGATTGGCCAAGTCTTGATGATTTTGAGCTATGACTTTACGAAAGAATCATTGCATAAAATGTTAGAATCTAGCATAAGTAACAAGAATTTGATATTCTTATACTTATGAAAAGGATTGGAAGTTGTGAAATGAGTATGATTGGAAATGTGTTCATTTGATCTATTTCACAAAGAAAGGACCGTAGGTAAACATTGTGTGCATGCTGAGAGCATGGGACAAGTGTAGTAATAATTCAAGTAAGAAGTTGATTACCCGAAACAACAAATAATGAGTAATCGATATGGTGATAAATAAAAGGTGTTTTATTTATACTCAAAGGTTTGGGACCATATAGGATTAGTATTATTCTTGTGTTTCACTTTGCATGTTTTGACTTCCTGAATAATTTAATTGGTTCAGAACAATCAAATTATTCGAACGGACCACATTCGTTCATATGTTGGAAGTAGGTATGAATGAAGACTGTCGTGAATTGGTATGTGGATTGTCTAAAGTGTATTAGACATAAGCAAATGTTTGCTGCAACGTTCATGAGTGCTTATGAATATGATTTGAGCATTGGATTAAACCCACGCTCACTTGGATCACTTCATGGATTTTATAACGAGTGATTGGTGAGACGATAATATCTTATATTCTTGAAACCGAGATGTGTGAGTTGTATCTTACGAGTCGGTTACACATTGATAATATGTAAACGCACCAGTAACTTGGTGTTATAAAACATATTGTTGTGTGTAATTCGGTGAGTGAGTGCAAGCGAGCATTGAGTCGAAGTTTATCCGTTACTTTTACCCAAAATAGGATAAAAGGGATATCCGTGGGCCCCTCGATGATTTAGTGATGACACCTGAGCGCTTGGCCAAGCCGGGACTAATTTGATGTGTTCAATTGTAGTTTGTTGTTAGTCGTCTTAAATCGGAAATCGGGAAACAACACATAGACAGAGAGAATGATTTAAATCCATGTCTCAGTCTATACGATATCTAGAATGGAGGAATATATGATCCCTTATCTAAAGGACACGCTTCTGATAGGATCAGAGTTGACAGCGGTTTTTTGAAAGCTACGATTGCAGATCAGGATCTGAAGTCATACGCAGAATAGTTATTAGACTTATCCAAGTGGGAGACTGTTGGATTAGTGTCTAAGTCCATAACTATTTTGGTATGTACTTGACCCGATGGTGCATGGTCCTTTTGGGTTGCCTTCACCAAAGCAACTTGATAAGATGAACTATGGAGAGAAAGGATTAATTAATATATTCTGAGAATAATATATTAAAGGAGAAATCATATTGTTTAATTAATATTAGTCAAGAATTAATTGATAATTAATTTTGTGGCTAAAAGAGATTAATTAAACTTAAGGGACTGGAACTGTAATTATAAGATAATTGCATTTGGGCTATGGATCACCTTGGAATAATAGGTTGGACGAATTCTATGGGGAAACCCATTAGAAATCGTCCAAGGGATATTCTAAAAGGGTCCATGGGCTGCTTAGGGCTTAAGGAGTCAAATTAGGGTTTCCTAGTTGAAAACCCTAATAGCCTACATGTATATATAGTACCCTGAAGCCCCAAAAACGAGGGAAAGAGTTCCACTAGGGTTTCTGGACGTTTTGGGCAGCCTCCTCTTTCTTTATTCTTCATCCTCTTGCTCTTGGTGTTTGCGAGCCATTAGAGGAGTGACACTTGTGACTCTAAGCTTTCTAAAGCCATTACAAGGAGGATTTGAGATTGTTATTGCTACATAACAATCAAGGTATGATCTAAACCCTAATTCATATGTTAATATTGATTATCACATGCTAGATCTAGGGTTTATAGTCTTGGATGAATGCATGTACAATAGAGAAACCTAGATCCAAGCATTAGGGTTTGTATGAGCACATAGGATGTTCTTATGGTATAAACCCATCAGTGGTATCAGAGCCTTGATTGGTTTCTATTGTATTGATGCCTTGGTTAGTTGTTCAAGCTTCAAAGTCGATTTTTTGGCTCCCCGACTGATGAACTCGGCGAGTTCCAATGTGGACTCGGCGAGTTGCTCCAACTCGGCGAGTCCATAGAGGAACTCGACGAGTTCGAGCGTCAGAAAGAAATTGAAATTAGGTCAAATTTAGATAATCATTAAATTAATTGTTTAATTTAACTTATTTGCTATTTGATCCTTGTGTTTTTGAAATGTTTCAAATACTTGCCCTCAAGTTTTTGGAATTTAAATTTTGATTAAAAGGTTTGATTTGAACTATTTAAATTCTAAACCCTAATGTTTTGAAATGTTTCAAAACTTGCCCTCAAGTTTGGAATTTAAAAGTTGATTAAAAGTTTAATTTAGAAATGTTAAATTCTAAAATCCTAGTATTGTTTTGAAAAGTTCAATTCACACCCTTATGGTTTTATTAATTAGTTAAAGTGTATAATTAAGAGAGATTTAATAAATCCATAAAAGTTTTGGTTTACAATTTAATTAAATTAAAAGTGTAATTATTAAATTTGACCACCAAGTATTTTAAAAGTATAAAATACACCCTATACTATATATAACATTAAAAGTCTAGTATTATATATGTATGAGTAAACAGTTTTTTTGTTGTGAAAGTAGGTCACGGAGATCAACACAATCACACCCAAACTGTATACATCAGTTTTTTTGTTTGATTTCTTGAGCATTGAAATCGATTCATATTTCTAGGTAAAGATGAAGAACAAATGATGACCAGAGGATCTAGGTTGATTGAAATCAGCATATCAATGAAAATTAATAGCAAAAGATCAGCATACCACAAGGACCAAACATGTAATTTACTCTAAAGAAATAAAAATCGAAGCAAATAACTACATATAGAGAAAGGTTAAGACAGATCAAAGATTGTTCTTTAACTTCAAGGGCTGTTGATTGTTGATGATAATGGGGGATGTGATCATCGGCTCAACATGATCCGATTCAGGATCAGGTAGTGGCAAATAAGGGGTTGTGTCGGGGTCAGATTGAATACGTTGAAAGATCTGATACAGTGGAGGTGATACGGTGGAGGATGGAGGATCCATGTTGATTGAAATTGATTGGGATTTTTCCTTTTGATCTTCTATTTTTTTGTGGTTGGGTAAGTTGGAGGTGAAGAGAATGGTTCCAGTCATGATATTAAGGAAGACGAAGAGGACATTGGGAGTGAATTTGGAGATTCGGGAAATCTAAGAGAGTGGGATGGAGGATGAATGAGTTCATATGGTTATGTATGTTTGTGTATGTGTGTGTGTGAGAGAGAGAGAGAGAGAGAGTGAGTGAGAGAGAGAGAGAGACCTCTTTTATTTTTTAATTATTATATAAATAAATAGATATTAATTTTTTTCTTTTAAAAAAGGGGATATATTTTTTTAGGTGCAAAAGTATTCCCTTATAAGTGAAAAGACAAATATACCCTCATGTGGGAGGCACATGAGGGGGTTAACAGCAATAACTTAACGGAAGTTAAGTCGGGAGACCAATTCTATGTACAAACTAGGCCAAAAGGACCATAAATCCAAAAAAGTCGAGGTTTGGACCGAAACCCCAAAGAAATGCATACCACATAGACATTTTTTCAATTTTGTCTATTTTAAAAGTTGGGTATTTTTGTTTCCAAAAAACCAATTTAGGTATAAATGTCAACAACTTATTAATTAATTATTTTGTAGTTCTTGTCAAACTCTTAATTCCGATGTCTTGTATTTAACAGAAGGATATGAAATTAGGGACAAGATTTTGGTAATAGATGCTACTGATAATGAGACTAGTCAGGTTTGTGTGAAAATATTTGTCATCTTCAGAGTTAATATATATGTGGTTTATCAATATATAGATGAAATTAAACCTTGTCATGCTTAACTTTTGCCGACAATTATATTCTCACTAACAATTGACTTGAAGGGGTTAGAGTTAAAACATTGGTGAAAGAGGTGTTGAAATGGAATCATTTGGTACTTCCGTTGAGTTCCTTATGTATTTGTTTCCTATATTTTATTTTTGTGTTTTTGCTTTGGATTCAATGCCTCCCCTAATGTTTAAATCTAGTTTTTTTAAACTCAGTAGCCTGACTATCTAAAAGATTCTTCATATCTACGATCAACTACCCTTTTTTCTTTTTTACGCTGCATTTGTATGAGCATTTATATATTTCATTGCAGGAAAGTTTTATTTTAAAAGTTGAGATCTTGAAAAGGCACAACATGCGGTTAGACCATCTCAGGTGGTTTCTATATGTCATTTTCATTATAGGTTTCATTTTGTATGATTGTTGGGATATGGTTATTTGACAATGTCACAGTTTATGATGTAACTAAATCGGGAGTGTGGCTACTATGTATTGAAATGGATGTGTGAACTTGTGATGTATCGACAACATGCGTTCTCTTATGTAAGTAACTTTTGTATGATCGTTTTTCATTTTATCTATTGTAGTAAATCATCTATTTTGTTAAATAAAATTTACCTACAGTTTTTAGTACGACTTTGCTTTTTTATTTATTACTAGTGAAACAAAAAGGAATGCCAAAGATGATTAAAAATGACTTGTCCAGGTAGGAGGTAGGTTGTGATCATTGTTTCTTGGTTTATATTGTATGGAAGTCTATGTGAATGTATGAGCTTATTTTTGGTAATTAGTTTTTGAATCTAATCGTTGTTTTAGGTTTCATCTTGTTGTTTAATGTAGATGTTAATGGCTTGCAAAATGCATTACAGGAAGACAAGAAGTACATAATGGTTTGTTTTGATTTTTAGTAACCTTTTATTGGCGTCTAATTAAGTTCTTTCAAGTGGTTGAATATTTGTTTATGATTTTTACATTAAGCTCTTAATTATTTTGTTCCAAAATTTTCTAATCTTCTAGACTTTGAAATTTGAATAGAGTCTGATATAATATATGCTCCCTCTTTTCTCAAAGAAAAATCACAGAAAAATAGAATCTTGACTGGTCTTTGTTTTTGGTTCTTGATCAGCTTCTCATTGATGGTGTTTGGTTCCGAGTTCACTTGTCAATGCTAACTCTAAAGGAATGTTGGAGCCATAGTTATTAGAAAATGCAAAACCAATAGCAGAGATTTCTATGTATTTGTTTTTTTGGGTATCGGTCTTGTAATGAAAAGTATAGTCTTTCTCTTGTGTTTTGAATGATTATAAGCATGATTGTGCCTGAATAGTTTAATTTAAGCAAACATTGCGGTTCAAAATTTGTAATAGTTACTTATTATCGTTTGAAATGATTAGTTTTTATCGTTCGTAACAGTTAATGTCTTTGTGTTTATTTTTTTATTGTAATTGCTATTTGTATAATTTCTCACGATAAAAGTTTAGGACCTTAGAGACTGACATATCCGTGCTTCAACCGGAAGATGAGTAACCTGCTTCAAGATTGATTCCTATTTGATTTTTTTAATTAGTATACATTACGGTTCTACAACCATTTTCTATTGCTTAGGTTAGCGTAATATCTCTTATAGATTACAGTTCTACAACTGTATTCTATGCATAGTTCGCCGTACTATATCATCTAATAGATTACGGTTCTACAACCATATTTTATTGCTTCTTCAAAAAAAAACATGCTCTATTAGATTACGGTTCATTGTGCGTATTCTAATTGCATTTTTAACTGCATTCTATTTGTGATTTTGTATTAGTGATGATACTTTACTATGGCGAAGAAGGATTTGTCCTTGCCGATTTTCGAGCTCTTCCTCTCAGCCCTAATTGACTTGGAATGATGAAGACGGTGGTGGGTTAGAGGGATAGGGTTTTATCCCATCTTTCTTCCGCCTGAGCTGCGACTCTCTGGGGCTTTTTCTACACGTGCGACACGGTGGAGAAGGAAGCACCGGTGAGAGTTGTATTTCGACGTTGGACGTACAAGGTAAGAGAAACGACAGCAGGCGGTCGAAGGTAGCGAGAGAGAGGCGAGAAATGAATGTAAAGGGGTAAGGAGGTGTAGGAAGTGGCGTATTCGAGGAATGACGAGAGAGATAGAGAGGTAATAGTGGCAGAGGCGACGACTCTTAGTTTTTGAAAGCACTTTGTGTGAATATTGATTGTAGAGATTGGTGGGGATATCTGGATATGATTTAGAGCAAAATATTAGCTTGTGGAAGATAGAAACACCAATCTCATATCTATTAGCTTATAGGTCGGCTGCGAAGACTAAGCAGTTGAAAAAGAAACAACCGATAATTAATAAAATAAAATTAAATAAATATGCATAAATGATTACGGAAAAAAACATAAACAATACAAATGAAGGGGAAAAAGTGACAAACCGTTATATATATATATATATGTTTAGGTTCTATGGAAAACAAAAAACCCTAAAACAAACCCTAAAAATCATAAAAGTGCATAAAAAAAATATTTAGAGATCACAAAACTTTTTTTTGAATTTTTTTATGAAAAAATCGCTGCTTAGTAGTGTTGATACTTTACTATGGCGAAGAAGGATTTGTCCTTGCTGATTTTCGAGCCCTTCCTCTCAGCCCTAATTGACTCGGAATGACGAAGCCGGTGGTGGGTTAGAGGGATACGGTTTTATCCCATCTTTCTTCCGCCTGAGCTGCGACTCTCTGGGGCTTCTTGTACACGTGCGACACGGTGGAGAGGGAAGCACCGGTGAGAGTTGTATTTCGACGTTGGAAGTACAAGGTATTCTTCTTCTGTTATCCGTCCGTTGCACCGCTATTGCATCCAATGGTTTTACTCCATCCCGCTATCACTATTGTCTCATCTATATGCTACATGTTTCTTCCCTGTCTATTTAGAATGCTATGTGTTCATTTTCTTGGCAAGGCGATGACTGCCTTCGACCGGAAATTGGCATCCTCAATTTCTTCTAGCTACTGTTTGGTCTTTTAAATTGATTGAAGTTTCACCTTCTCCCTTTTAAACGCATCTCAAAACTTGAGTGCGACAAAGAAGCAGTGACTTCCCGTGGTATGAATTTTGTTTCGATTTGAGTTTGATTTAGCTTTCCATCATCACCAAGTGACCACCATCTGGTTTCTAGCCGGTTCAATAAATCATTTTTATGGGCTTTCCTGATAACTACAAACACTGTATGGATCGCCATATAATTAGTATTCAAGAAACATGGGCGGAGGAATCCTCACCACCAAAGTTATGGCGGTGGTATTGGTGCTGGAGGTGGTGTTGGGTGGTGTTGTGATATGTTGGAGATGGTTGAGTCGGGATTGTGGATGAGATCCATGCTGGTTTCTTCTCCTGATATCACAGTACAAAAGAGAGAAATGATCGTTAGTCGACGTCCGGGAGGAATTCCCGGGACGAAGCTCCGACGATCAAGTTAGTATGAGGTCTGAGAGAGTTAATGTGACAACCCGTTGTTTTGGAATCATTAAAAGCCTTATCTGTTGCTATAAGATCTTTAAATGCCTAGTGTGCATGTTTATTTAAACCTATATATAAGTATGTATATACAAAATGGGTTTAATGCAAACAAATACAAGTCCAAAACTTAGTTAATACGAAGTAATGAAAGGTTTAAAAGGATTGTTTAAAGAGTTAACAAAGAAGCATGGGTTGAAAATTAAGCTAATTTAGGGTGTTATAAATAAACGTAAGTTAAAAGACTAGGGGTTTAAAACATAAATATAACAAATAAATGAGTTTCACCCAAAATAATTAATGCAATAAATGAGCTTTACGGCCAAGCATTACTCCTAAATGGGAGTTCACGGTTCATATAAATTGAAGAAAAGTAGTTCACGGTCCGACTTAGCTCAATCTAGAGGGTTTACGGCCTAATCAAAGTGAAAACAATGAGTTCACGGTCAAGCTTGACCGTGAACACCCTCTTATTGGGCTAAAAACCCAAATTAAGCGCATTAATCAACAGTAAACATCTTAGGCCCAATCTCATTTCATCCGTAAACACCTCCTATATATATATATATATATATATATATATATATATATATATATATATATATATATATATATATATATATATGGGTTTACACTCTGATTAATTCATCTCAGCCACTTTCAACCGTTAACACCCTCAAAATTTTCTCTGTGAACAGTGTCAAATCCTCTCAATCTTCAAGTGTTTACGCCTCAAATTTTCAAACCTTCATAATTTCCTTCAAGAACATTCATATACACCTTCAAATCTTCATATGACATTCAAATCTTCATAATTATTTATGATCCAACCGTAAACCCCAAGCACCCAACCGTAAACCCATATTTTCAAACATAAACCCATTTTCCAACTTTCGAATTTAATCCCCACATATCTCCAATTTATTTGTAAGTCCTCTCATACTTAAATTAATTATTTAACACATCAATTAAATTAATATTATTATTAATTTAAATGCGACGTCAAATATAATTATTTTAGGGCAACGTTATTAGCGCGTACACATACCCGGGAATCGTCGCTACAACTCGCTAATTTCGATTAACGCGCATTCAAGGTGAGTTCATACCCCTACACTTTTACTGTTTTAACGCTTTTAGGGGGAGGATACAAGTAAGACACAAATAAAATTAATGACTTATATAAAGGATTTAAACTGGATTAAAATTTGACGATTAATTCAAAACAAAGATTATTACTTTTTATAAATCACTTAGATATTTATCCCTTTTGTAAAATGCTGAGCATAAGGGAAGTTTTCAACATAATCGTAGAGTTTCAGTGTAAAACACGAATTGAATACATTAACAAACGAATAAACTACAATAGGTATAGTTTATGAAACAATTATCTTATCAATGTACGAAACATAGATTCAATGCGATCAAACAAATAAGCTATATAGAGTATAGTTTACGAGTCATATAAACAATCATTTAAATTCAATGGATTCATTTTATTCTACACTTAATCTTTAGTATAGCATTTTATGAGTGAGCATTCTTCGCGTACTTACTTAAGTACTAACAAAAGTCGTGAGATTGTAACCAGAGTCTCCTTGAGGGAGAACATGTATAGATCTATACGGGATTGACAATCCCGCAACACAACTGTTAGCTACAGTTAGGCCGGCAGGCCTGGGTGACAAAGTCATTTCGATTAAGACATCTGAAGAACGTCGTTCAGGCAATTTAATGGTCAAGTATGGTTATAACAACTCATAAATTTGGTACTAAATAATACGTTTAATGTATGAATGGTAATAACTTCAATTAGTTTTATTTTAGATTAATAGAACTACTATACATATTGGAGGATTCCATAGTTTTTCATAACTTACTATATATACTGGTGATAGCCAGGATTTTCATGTAAAAATGACTTTTCATTCAAAAAAACATTACACAACACATCTAGTGGTAACCAGGCATACGAACTAATTCATTATGGGATACCGTAACAAAAACACACATGTTAGAAAATATTGGATTTTCTTGGAAACATACAAATATTTTCATTGAATTATTAACAGGTTTTCATTTCAAAATCATGCTTATGAACTCACCAGCTTAATGCTGATACTCTTTCAAAACCGCTTGTATTCTCAGGAAATCAGGAGACAGGTACCCCCGCAGCTTTTGAGAAGACGGAGCGTATAGAGTCACGTCTTTATATTTTGCTTCTTTTGATGTATATAAATATGAATCAAACAGATGTAAATACTTTTTATACATTCAATGTAATGGTTGTGTTTACTTTGATTACTATGATGCAATTGTTGTGATACTATACATGACGTCCTCCACCCCCGAACGTTTCTGCCGTTTCAGTTTGGGGGTGTGACAGTTAAGAATAGATTACAGGAAAAAGAGTTTCGTCCCCTTCTTCATGAAGAAGAAGGATCCTTTTATACCTGTTTTTGAGGCGTATGCCTCTCAGCTGATTCTGTTGAACATTCCCTCGTGACGTACGACGTGGCGGACCCATACTGGAGGATGCTCCGTCACGTCTTTTTGCCTCGTCCGCTCATTGGATATAGGGGAATCTTTTAATTATTTAGAGGATGGTGGCTATCGTCTGACGGACAAGTGGGACTCCCTGATTGGTCCCACGTTTGTCGGGGTGTAATTCCTTGGAGAAGAGGTTAATGCACGGTTCTGCACCTTAACCGCTACACTAGTGATCTTCGCGTTGGTGAGGGCCCGATCTTGGCCTCAGACTGGGTCCGGCTGGGTTCTGACCAGACCAAGCCCGACGTTAGTTTGAATTCTCTTTTTTTGACGTTCTCCCTGAGAGATACGTTAACAAGTCCCTTAGGCTTGTAGGTGTATGCGTCGTCTAGACAACGTCACCGTTCGAGCCTACATTTCAACACGTGTATGTCTGGGATTATCTCTAGCATTTGATAGGCCTTAGACAACACTGTCAATGTGTGTCAGGCCCATTGTGAGATGGTTCGTGACGCCAGTTTTTTCTTTAAAATCCGCCCTTTCCCAAGACTTTTCATCCTCACCTCCTTTCTTTACTTTCATTGTATCAACACAAGCATCTTACGAAATTTTCTTTTCTATCATTCATCTGTTTTTGAAAATGGACCGTTGTGGCAGAGTCCCTACTACAGATTTATCCAATCAACGGATAAGTCACAATAGTTTACATCTTTTAAGAATTACAAAATAGACCTTGTAATGTCTTTTCAAGAATGACAAATGAGACCTTGTACTGTCTTAAAACCATTTTATAATGTTTAGTAAATACAAGTGTGCTCACCGGAGAGCGGGACCCCCGACTTGACACAGTAGATTAGGGTTCAGTACTAATAATTTTTAGTAAATACAAGTGTGCACTCCCGCACCTCCTAACTTGTATTATAACTAAAAGATTATTCTTGAAACACTTGTTAAGTCCATTACACTAAAATATATTTGGTGGTAAAATCACCAACAAAAACATGTTCGATTAATATTTTGGGTATGATAGTCAAACGAAAATTGCTTGGAGTTGAAATCACTTTCGACAAGGTGTTGATTGTTGTGCCCAAGTCGAACTGATGTTGATGAAGCGTCAAATGAGAATGAGATTGCTTGGAATCGAAGTTGAACCAGGTTGAATTGAATTGACACTTTATGCCCAGTTTTGCATTTGGGTAAAGTTTCACATTTGACGCTGATTTGTAACAACGGGTCCCTGCAAAATTTGAAAAATTGACAGTTTTTACCCAGTTTTCGAATTTGTTGCAACTTTCATCCCAAAGTCGAAATCTTCACAACTTTTGAAGATTTTTTCCTCGACTTTTCGTGATTGTTTTTCGTGCAAGATTTTCGTGGTTGCATTTTTGTAACAAATCGAGAGGGAGTTTCATCACATTTGTTCCTCGAGCGCTTCTCATCCCTTGTGGGTTTTATAATCATTTGTGGATTATAAAAAGGGGGAGAATGTTGAAATGAGTATTCAAAAATTATCATTTCATATTGGATTTGAAGACCGATGTTACTTCGAGGGGTAGCTGGGTTTTGATCGCTTGGAGCTCGTTTGAATATTGAATCCGGGACATCCAATCCTAACTTTGAGGGGGAGAATGTTAGGGTGCAAAGTTCTCATTGGATGTGGCTTACACTCTTTTGATGTGTAATGAGTTGAGTCTTTCCTATAAATCGAAAATGAGTGACTCCCATTTATGTAGGAACCATTATTGAACCCATTTGGTGTGAGATTTAGTTTAAAGAGAGAAATTATTACAAGACCCACTTTGTAAACTCTTACTAGATCTAATGGAGCTTAAATGATTTTATTTACTCTTTGTGTTCTTCATTATTGATTGATTCACTTGATCTTTTCATTTTCCGCACATGTTATCATAATTGGGTCACTACAAAGGGCTTAATGTGTTTAAATAAGGTGAAAACCTTTAAAATTAGGGTTTTTCCCTGGCTCGCGTACGCCCCGCGTATGCATGGGTATGCCCAGCGTACGCAGGGGACACCCCCGATCCGCGCATGCATGGGAGTACGCCGTGCGTACCTTGTGTACGCCCAAGGTACTCTGGTCTAGTCTAAAGGTAAAAGGAGTTTAATGTAAAGGTTTTTACCTGATAAATATGGGTGTTACCAAAGAGTTTCCAAATCATGTGTATCCTTTTGAGAAAGTTGTCAATGGTTTAAAGTGGGCACTTAGAAGAATGGTACGTCACAATGGAGAGCTATCTTCTTGCAAGTGGATACAAACGAGGAAAGACTGACAATACTTTGTTCATCAAACATTCAAGATCTCACATCATTCTTGCTTAAGTGTATGTTGATGATATCATTTTCGTTTCCACTAATGAAAAGCTAAGTTCAGAATTCGCGGAGATCATGGATAAGAAGTTCGAGATGAGCATGATGGGTGAACTTACTTTCTTTTTGGGGTTGCATGTTGTAACATTGTGATTTTTCAACCAAATTTAATTTATTTTTAAAACATTTATTTAACAGAATACGTTAGCGGCAGTCTTATTTTGATTGATGTTATGCATGTTCGCATCTTGGAATCAAACTGAAAGTTGTGTCGAAATCTGATTTTGACTTGTGTTTATTTGAGTCGAACCAATTTCGATAGATTGGAGTCAAATCGAATTGGAAGCGATTTTTAATTTGGACTGGAAATGAATGTTGTTCGCTTGGGTTGAATGTTCATAGTAGAACACCACATTGTTTGAATCAAAAACATTTTGAGATTGACGGTACTGTTAGAAATTCGACTGGTTGTTGTGTGTATGTATCGAATGGATGAAACTCGTACTCGCATTGATTTCAATTGAAAACATGTTCGATTAGTGATTTGGGTATGATAGTCGAACGAAAATTGCTTGGAGTTGAAATCACTTTCGGCTTGGTGTTGATTTTTGTGCCCGAGGCGAACTGATGTTGATGAAGCGTCAAATAAGAATGAGATTGCTTGGAAGCGAAATTGAACCAGGTCGATATCGATTTTGAGATAAGGAGTCAAACATACCGTATTTGGGCTCGAATTCGATTTCTACTGGTGTTAAATTGAATCAAGTCAAACTCAATTTTGATTAATTTTCTTGTGGTCTGGAAACGAAATGAGACTTGTGTTTAAAATTCGAAATTTGATTTGTGATATTGGATTCGAATAAAATTAGAAAAAAATTTCAAGTTCGATGGTTTTGGTTGTTGTTCGACTCGAGGGGATTGATTTCGAATTGGTGTTGCTTGGGTGAAGTATCAAATTTGACTGTTGTCGTTCACATCAGGAACGCATCTTGGAGTCAAAGTCGACCGCCCTTACTTGGAGTCAAAGTAGAATTCGACTCGTATTGCTTCAAGTCGAGAGATCTTCATTTGACCAGTTTGTTTGCACACTGGAAACAATTGGGGAAGAAAACAACATTTTTCATCTGGTCCTGTTAGGTTACAAAGTTATTGTGACAACCCGAAAATTTTTTGTTTTGAAAGCCCAGTCAGTCAACTCAGCTGAGTGTCAAACTCACTGGTAATGAGTTCTAGCCTGGTTAAAGGTCATTCTAAGGAGTTTTAAGCCTAATACACTTAAGGAATGAGTGATAGGAAGTACCTGCTAGAACCACAATATAACATACAAGCCTTAAACTCCATCAAGAGGAGTTTACGGCCAAGTTACCAAGAGTTTACGGCCGTAAACTCAAGGGGGCCATAAACTCACCTCTACATATATAAATATTGGCCATTTTTCTCATTCCTTCTTTCCTTGGCCGTTTTTCTTCAAATCCTCTCAAGTATCATCCAACTTTTCATCCAAGATCTTCATATATGTAAGTATTCTATCCTTGATTAGTTGATACATCTCTTAAACTAGCTTCATCCATTGATTTCATCCATAAAAATCATCTTTTCCTAGATCTTCAAGAAACACCAAGAACACCAAGAACACACACTAGTGTTCTTGGCCAAAATCAACCATTTCAAGCCTCTACATCGTAAGTACTCTTCCCTACACTTGATATCTAGTTAGGACTCATGCTTAGAGCATTGAAAACATCAAAAACACAAGAACAAAGGGATTTTACGGCCAAGCCATCTCCCATTGTCGTAAACCCCTATAAGGGTGCCATTTTGGCCATAAACCCTCCAAGATGCAAAGCTTGTGACCTAGAACCTTTCCTTGATGGAAATAGGACCTTAAACTACTCTCAAATGCATAATGACCATGAGTTTACAGTTGTAAACTGTGACAACCGTCAAAATTGAGTCAAGTCAAAGTCAAACAAAGTCAACAAGTCAAAACCAATCGACTCAATTAACCCTTGTATATTAGGGTTTACACTATGTAATTACTGTACAATGCAATATCTTAATGAGAGAAACATCATTTGGAAAGTTCGTGTGTTGAATTTCCTAAGTAAACATTGAACCAAAATGATAAAACATTATTGCACACTCACCGGGAGTGTGTACGACACTAAAACACGGTTTAACGGGGTTTATGGACCTTGTGTTGCGAAGCCGGACACTCAAAAAGATCACAAACGAAACCTCTCTCAATCTCTTTCACTCAATCTCTCTCTATTAAAATCTCTCCCAAATCTCTCTCAAAAGTTACTTTAACTTTTTGTAATCATTTGGGTCATCTCAACCCTTAACCGGGTCAAAAACCACTTGAAACGGGGTAAAAACGGGTAAAATAACCTTAAGGAACCAAAACCCTCCTATTAGAAGCGAAAACTCTCATGAGAAGCCTCTCATCCGAAGCCTCTCATCAGGACCGAAGCTGAAGCCTCTCAGGAGACCGAATCCGAAGCCATCAGACAGCAGCCTCGCATGCGAGGGTCCGAATCCGGCCTCCATGCGAGGGGTCTCGCAGACGGCCCCTTTTTACCGGTTTTTCGACTACGACTTTGTTTTAACTCCGTTTTTCATTATTTTAACGTGGGATTTTCACCCAAAACTTTATTTTATAAACTAAGGCCCCAAAATATATAAATCTCCAGGGTTTTTATAAAAATATATTAAAAGAATTAGTGGTTGAACTAATTATTGAGGGAATATTTGCTTTTCCTTAATTTATGGCAAAAGCAAACCACCACCACCTCACTCTATGATCAGCCACTCTTTCCCACTACCCCTTGTCTCCTTAGTGGACCTTTACACCCAATCTCCAACTCTTCCCATGTTCTAAGAGCTGGAGGATTGATCCTCTCTCCTCATTCTCCATAAAGTTCTTTCATTCTACACTTAGCAACCAAAGGACACTCTCCAAAATTCTCTCATCTTTTCTCTCAACTTCAAGAACTTCAAGGTTTTCTTCAGGGATTTCTTTCTTCAATTAGTAAGTATCTTCATCATTCATATAATTATTACACTCCATTCTACTCAAATCATTGATATCTTACACAAATTTCATCTTATTCGATGTTAGATTCTCGAATCATCAAGACATCTTCTTAGTGTCCTTGGGTTGAACACTTCCTCTCTCTCACTTTCATCTACTGAAACCACATAGGGCGAGTTCATACCCCTACATTTACATGTTTTTCTTAAGTTTTAAGGGTTGAATACAAGTAAAATTATCAAGAACACAATTAAACATTTTCTATCAGATTACATCAGAAAAGATGAACTTCGATCACGGACTGTTTTGGTCAACTTAAATATTTTAGTTTTCAAAACTGTTTAAGGTGCAAGTAGTTCAAACTCTTAGCTTTAAAATGGCTACTTGCACATCTCCATATGGTTTTTCTACAATTTATGGTGATTTTTACAAAACTGCCTGTCATTTCAGAGGCAAACCCGGACCAGTCTGTGATTATGAACATTTTCACCTCTGTTAGAGATCACTAAAAATCATGATAAAATTTACGAACAAACTAGACTCATATTCCAAACTCTCAGAATTTGCGGATTTGGATTTAGAGCTTTGATGATGTTTCTATAAATTTTCTAAGAACAGTAACAGAAACTGTATTCAACGAAAAGTTGCTGTCAATTTCATTTCACCTTGTAACATGTTGAGCAAGGTGTATATCTTTATGTGATTATATGTTATTGCAATATATGACATTTTATCTTAATATTTAGACACACATCAGTTTACAAATGGATTTGGACATATAAAATATAAAGAATAACAAGTGATTATAATCAAAGTACAACCGATACATTCAAACATTTAATAAACTATTTTGAATATAGTTTGCATACATTACTACGTACTACCCTTGGTTGATAAACTATAATAGGTATAGTTTATGATAGATTACATAACACATACATTTAAAAAGGGTACATTTATACAAATGATATTTTCATTAAGCAAGGTACGGCCATACGGTACCAAGTTTTCATAACACGTAATTCCGTTAATGACTTTGTGAGACATTTACTTCAAATTACCATTAAGTCCTGTATTGTAACCAGAGTCTCCTTGAGGGAGAGCGTGATAGTTGTGTATAGATCTATATTGGGTTTGACAAACCCACACCTAAACTGCATGCAACAGTTAGACCGATAGGTCTGGGGTGACAAATGTCATAACATTTCCGACGCCTGAAGAATGTCGTTTTAGGCAACCTTGGTCATAGTATGGTTATAATAAACTCACATAAAGTATTAATAAACATTGGAATTTACGAGAACTTCATTAAAATTTAACGAGTTTATGTCGATTTAAACTTGCATTGTTTTACTATAAATATGACAAATTACTTGTACATTTCGGTCTTTGGGTTTTAAGACTACATTTACACATTAAGGAAAATATTGGATTTTCTAACACAAATACTACTTTTACAAACGAAAGGCTTTTAATAATACCAAACAAAAGCTTATGAACTCACCAACCTTTGTGTTGACACTTTTTCAAACAACTTGTATTCTCAGGAAATCATTAAACAGGTAACCAACTGCTTTTGAGGATGGGGCGCTAAGGCGTCTACTATTTCATATTTTGTCAACATATTGTAATTGATTCGTAAACATGTAATTCATACAATGATGTCACTTTTTCAATTATATATATGTTGGTTGTGTTTGCTTCAATTACTATTACAATTGTTGTTATGATACTATACATGAAGTCCTCCACCCCCGGACGTTTCCGCCATCCTTGGTTTGGGGGTGTGACAGATTGGTATCAGAGCACAGTTTATAGTGAATTAAGTATATCAAACCACATAAGATATACAAACTATAAACACAATTGGGACTAATAGTCTCTGATTTGTGCATTTTTCAAATAAATATACTTTTAGAAAATAAATGATTTTTTTATTAAAAGTATAAATACATGCATACATGCTCATATAGTGTCATAACTAGAAGAACATAAAATAAAAGAAGAGGAGTTGTACATTATGGGTATGCCTTGGTATATGTAAATCAAGTCTGGGAAGGATATAGCCTGATCAACTATATTTGTCCGAGGAGTGACTTGCATATACTGGGGGATAGTCATAATGGGCAACAAATCTATCAACCTAACTACACCCTACAGAGAATACTTTAAGAATCGAATCTAAACAGCTAAAAATACTATAGGAGTATTTGGTGATACTATAACCAACTTATGTGAAAACTAAAGACCTCTATTAGTAGGCCTATGATAACTGAGTGCATACGCCAAGGTTATACATAATTAAAGATATTATAGACTCAGAATCTATGACTATTGCTCTACTTCCTGTTCCTTGTTTGGTTGTGGACTTAGAGTAGAGTCATTTATTCGAAAGTCTATTCTATCTCAAATTATGTATAACTGATATGCACTACGTGATTATAGACGTAACTAATAAGGATCACCCCTATAAGTAATTATAGGATTAGGCGTCTATTAATTATCTCTTCTACCCCTATTCTCGCACGAGCAACATGATGTGTAAATTTTAACGCCCGTACAAAACCTACTTCTACCCACTACCATAACTCCGTCTCCAAGACGTTAACAGAAACACCAAGAATAGTTCACTAAAGTGCGAAATTATACATGTGTATATAAATGGTAAGGATATTTACTAAAAGGTTTATCAATGAAATAGGCATGCATTTTATTTCATTGAATCTCACTACTTGGTATTACAAACAATTTACAACTGGTAACTCTAAGATTCTTTAGGTGTACCTCGAAGTTATGTGTAATTAAGGAATGATTGACCTAGAAATGGTGAGTCCGCCTTAGGACCTGTTCCTTGTTTGGTTGTGGACTTAGGGTAGACTCATTAGGATCAACAGTCTAATAAAATTTTAATTACACATAACTGGGGGCATGTCAAGTGAATCTTAGCGGTGGATCAGACATGGAATAAATCACAAGATTATAATCAAGTTATTCCTACTAAATTCATAAGTCTATTTATATAGACCTCTGGTATAGAGTCGTCGGCGTAGTCGTGTCGGCAATCTAGAATATGGCTAAATACATAATACAAACTATAATACCCAAATTATACAAAATTTTCTGCATTAAAAATCAATAGACAAATACATAAAATGAAACTAAAAAGGGTATCAAACTATCAAGAGAAAAACACATACAATGTAGATTAAAATCCACTAATGATAACAAAATGGCTAAGGATTGTTAAGTCCTCTCTTCTTATAAATAGCTTTGAAGCAAGCTTGCCTAAGCTTCTTTGTTCTTTCTGTCAATTCCATACCTGGCAATTTCTCCATCATCTTCTTGTGCCCTTCTAACGTCTCTATCTCCTCCTTTAATCCCAACTCCTAAATTTTTTTTTTAAAGGTAGATACAATATATTTTTCATGTGAGTTCACAAAATTTACAATGAGTTAAGTTTATATAAATATAAATCAGGAGATCGTAGTAAATCAATTGATTTGATGTGGCATATGCCTAGGACGTATGTTTAGTTATAAAGAAGCTAACGATTAAAATTTTAGAAAATACCAAAACTACTTTGGTTACCAAGTGCATGAGTAATGTATAGAAGGTTATTATCATAATTTACCTTGGCATTTTCAATGAGGGATTGAAGGCTCTTAAGTTTTCTATGAGGCCATCTGTTTATGTTTAGCTCTCTGCATCTTTTCTTCAACACTGTTAAACTTATCCCTAGTTCCTTTGCTGCCATGATTATCAGCATCTCAAAGTACTTCTCTATCTCTTCAAACTCCAATGGTCTCAATATCTTTGCCACCTTCCGGCCACCGTGATCAGTGGTGATAGCACTAGAACTACATGTAGCCTCACCACCAGATTTACAGTCTTCACTAAAACTAACCAATGGTAAATTACCATCCTCCCAACAATCCCATAAGCTTATATCTTCAAGGGGATCAAGATCGTGAAACTCATTTCTAGAAATGATGTTTTGATCTTTGTTAAGTACTGTGGAAACGTTCTGATCGAGCACTTCATGCAATTTTTCCGACAACTCGTAATCATGATGGTTGAGCATGTCACCACTGCAAAAATCCAAAAACTCAAGATAATCAAATCCAACACGATGAAAGACTCTTTTTGATCACTACAAATCCAAACCATGTTTTGATCAATGTCGACAAAATCACTTTTCTGTGCGTAAGATGGTGTAATGAGTGACGTTTATATATACCTGAAAAGATCTTGATGATCAAAGTACTGAAACCAATCGAGGTCATCTATGGGGTTTTGATGATCTGCAGGTGGATCCATTTGTGAGGGAGAAGTTAAAAGTTGCGGTAAGAATGTGATGATTTATATAAGTAAAGTGGGAGAAGTAATTAATAAGCAAATTGTTGGGAATGCAACAAAACAAGTTAAGCACTTCTGAAAAATTGATAAATGATTTCGGTAACACTCGCGGAATATAAACTAGTGAAAATTACAAATGAAATGGAATATATATATATATAGTCTATGATGTTATGGTTATTGTGTATCTAACAAATGAAGAGAAAATGAATATATATATATATATATATATATATATATATATATATATATATATATATATATATATATATATATATATATATATATATATATATATATATATATATATATATTCTTTGAGCCGTAACCTTCTTCTTCAATTCACACACATATACGGATATGTTGCTGCAAATTATGACTTGTGTGCCTCATGCATTTAATGCATCACATGCCTACTGCATATTCTTGACTTTGAAGCTACGTACCAGTTTCCAATTTCCCAAGTAGCACAGTTTCATTAGAAAGTACTCCAAGTCTTCACACATGAACCAGTTAGAAAGTACTCCAAGTCTTCACACATGAACCAGTTAGAAAGTACTCCAAGTCTTCACACATGAACCAGTTAGAAAGTACTCCAAGTCTTCATACATGAACCAGTTAGAAAGTACTCCAAGTCTTCACACATGCAAATTATGACTTGTGTGTCGCTATAGGTATGTCGTTGGCTCTTGTTAAAAACCTATAGCGACAACAAGTCATCGTAATAGATTAAACCTGTGGTGACGACAAGTCGTCGCTATAGGTAACTAATAAAACTTTATTTTTTTAACCCCGAAAATATGATTGACAAAATCTATCCGACGAGACCCTCGTAATACCACTCGACGAAATCGAAGTTAACAAAAAATCTCCACTTCGTGGAGGAACCAGTCAAAATCATGGATCGGGAAATCAAACGAACGAAACAAAGTCGTATTCCCATCGTGAAGGTCCGTTGGAACGCTAAACGAGGGCCTGAGTTCACCTGGGAACGCGAAGATCAAATGAAACAAAAATACCCACATCTTTTCCCAAACTCTTGATGTCCCAGTCAAATGCAAATTTCGGGACGAAATTCCTTCTAACGGGGGGATGATGTGACAACCGTCAAAATTGAGTCAAGTCAAAGTCAAACAAAGTCAACAAGTCAAAACCAATCGACTCAATTAACCCTTGTATATTAGGGTTTACACTATGTAATTACTGTACAATGCAATATCTTAATGAGAGAAACATCATTTGGAAAGTTCGTGTGTTGAATTTCCTAAGTAAACATTGAACCAAAACGATAAAACATTATTGCACACTCATCGGGAGTGTGTACGACACTAAAACACGGTTTAACGGGGTTTATGGACCTTGCGTTGCGAAGCCGGACACTCAAAAAGATCACAAACGAAACCTCTCTCAATATCTTTCACTCAATCTCTCTCTATTAAAATCTCTCCCAAATCTCTCCCGAATCTCTCTCAAAAGTTACTTTAACTTTTTGTAATCATTTGGGTCATCTCGACCCTTAACCGGGTCAAAAACCACTTGAAACGGGGTAAAAACGGGTAAAATAACCTTAAGGAACCAAAACCCTCCTATTAGAAGCGAAAACTCTCATGAGAAGCCTCTCATCCGAAGCCTCTCATCAGGACCGAAGCTGAAGCCTCTCAGGAGACCGAATCCGAAGCCATCAGACAGCAGCCTCGCATGCGAGGGTCCGAATCCGGCCTCCATGCGAGGGGTCTCGCAGACGGCCCCTTTTTACCGGTTTTTCGACTGCGACTTCGTTTTAACTCCGTTTTTCATTATTTTAACGTGGGATTTTCACCCAAAACTTTATTTTATAAACTAAAGCCCCAAAATATATAAATCTCCAGGGTTTTTATAAAAATATATTAAAAGAATTAGTGGTTGAACTAATTATTGAGGGAATATTTGCTTTTCCTTAATTTATGGCAAAAGCAAACCACCACCACCTCACTCTATGATCAGCCACTCTTTCCCACTACCCCTTGTCTCCTTAGTGGACCTTTACACCCAATCTCCAGCTCTTCCCACGTTCTAAGAGCTGGAGGATTGATCCTCTCTCCTCATTCTCCATAAAGTTCTTTTATTCTACACTTAGCAACCAAAGGACACTCTCCAAAATTCTCTCATCTTTTCTCTCAACTTCAAGAACTTCAAGGCTTTCTTCAGGGATTTCTTTCTTCAATTAGTAAGTATCTTCATCATTCATATAATTATTACACTCCATTCTACTCAAATCATTGATATCTTACACAAATTTCATCTTATTCGATGTTAGATTCTCGAATCATCAAGACATCTTCTTAGTGTCCTTGGGTTGAACACTTCTCTCTCTCACTTTCATCTACTGAAACCACATAGGGTGAGTTCATACCCCTACATTTACATGTTTTTCTTAAGTTTTAAGGGGGGAATACAAGTAAAATTATCAAGAACACAATTAAACATTTTCTATTAGATTACATCAGAAAAGATGAACTTCGATCACGGACTGTTTTGGTCAACTTAAATATTTTAGTTTTCAAAACTGTTCCAGGTGCAAGTAGTTCAAACTCTTAGCTTTAAAATGGCTACTTGAACATCTCCATATGATTTTTCTACAATTTATGGTGATTTTTACAAAACTGTCTGTCATTTCAGAGGCAAACCCGGACCAGTCTGTGATTATGAACATTTTCACATCTGTTAGAGATCACTAAAAATCATGATAAAATTTACGAACAAACTAGACTCATATTCCAAACTCTCAGAATTTGCGGATTTGGATTTAGAGCTTTGATGATTTTTCTATAAATTTTCTAAGAACAGTAACAGAAACTGTATTCAACGAAAAGTTGCTGTCAATTTCATTTCACCTTGTAACATGTTGAGCAAGGTGTATATCTTTATGTGATTATATGTTATTGCAATATATGACATTTTATCTTAATATTTAGACACACATCAGTTTACAAATGGATTTGGACATATAAAATATAAAGAATAACAAGTGATTATAATCAAAGTACAACCGATACATTCAAACATTTAATAAACTATTTTGAATATAGTTTGCATACATTACTACGTACTACCCTTGGTTGATAAACTATAATAGGTATAGTTTATGATACATTACATAACACATACATTTAAAAAGGGTACATTTATACAAATGATATTTTCATTAAGCAAGGTACGGCCATACGGTACCAAGTTTTCATAACACGTAATTCTGTTAATGACTTTGTGAGACATTTACTTCAAATTACCATTAAGTCCTGTATTGTAACCAGAGTCTCCTTGAGGGAGAGCGTGATAGTTGTGTATAGATCTATATTGGGTTTGACAAACCCACACCTAAACTGCATGCAACAGTTAGACCGATAGGTCTGGGGTGACAAATGTCATAACATTTCCGACGCCTGAAGAACGTCTTTTTAGGCAACCTTGGTCATAGTATGGTTATAATAAACTCACATAAAGTATTAATAAACATTGGAATTTACGGGAACTTCATTAAAATTTAACGAGTTTATGTCGATTTAAACTTGCATTGTTTTACTATAAATATGACAAATTACTTGTATATTTCGGTCTTTGGGTTTTAAGACTACATTTACACATTAAGGAAAATATTGGATTTTCTAACACAAATACTACTTTTACAAACGAAAGGCTTTTAATAATACCAAACACAAGCTTATGAACTCACCAACCTTTGTGTTGACACTTTTTCAAACAACTTGTATTCTCAGGAAATCATTAAACAGGTAACCAAGTGCTTTTGAGGATGGGGCGCTAAGGCGTCTACTATTTCATATTTTGTCAACATATTGTAATTGATTCGTAAACATGTAATTCATACAATGATGTCACTTTTTCAATTATATATATGTTGGTTGTGTTTGCTTCAATTACTATTACAATTGTTGTTATGATACTGTACATGAAGTCCTCCACCCCCGGACGTTTCCGCCATTCTTGGTTTGGGGGTGTGACATAAACTCCTTTGGGCCGTAAACTCATCAAAAGCCTCCATTGAGTTGGTCTTTCTCATCGTTGTGTAGAGCAAAAGTCCCTCAAGCTTTCCTAGGTTTCAAACAAACACTTATGCATGTTTGACCATGAGTTTACGACCGTAAACTCCCTTTGGCCGTAAACCCATGGTAGTAAACTCATGGTATTACCATTCCACTTTCCTTTGATGAATCACATGTGATTCCAACACTTAGTCAAAGTGTTTCCTAGTCCCGGAAGGTGTTTCCTTTCATATAGTTGCTTATAAACACTATATTGATGTCAGTATATGCCAATATATGTCACTTAGGACTTGTTTTGTATCGGGACTTCATTCGTGGAACTTCTCATCCTTACGCACGTATTCGTTGAATCACCCACATCAGGTGAGTTCATACCCCGTAATGAATCTTTTAACTGTTTTAAATGCTTTTAAGGGGGGGAATACAAGTTGAACACAATGATAATTATGTAATTGTTTGTTATAAACATCTTTCAAAATGTTGCTTATGTTTTTTATAAGTGATCAAAACATTTTAAAAACTCTTTTAAAGTTATGTTACTTTATAGTTTAATCAAACTCCGTTTTTAAAGTACAAACATAAGTTAGTAGTAAAAAGAGTCTTTTCAATAACAGTTCAAGTAAAAACATTAGTAAACTATAATAGGTATAGTTAGATACTATTCACTACTTCTAGTACAATGAAGCATACAAAGAGTCAGTTCATACATGAGTCAAACATACTATGATGAGAAACAAACAGAACATACATACATACTAGACAGAGAGAACATACAATACAACTAGTACATATAATATATATACAAGTATACAATAACATAAATGTGAACCATCGTTCGGGGCATGGCATCACCTGTCATGGCTCGATTTGTAGCCAGAATCTCCTGGAGGGAGAGCGTGAATTTGCGTATAGATCTATACTGGATTGACTGTCCTACACCTTGTTGTTAGCTACAGTGGGACTTGCAAGTCTACGGGTGCCAAATGTCATTTCTTCCGACGTCTTTCATCGTCGTGTTATTAGTCAATAGTATGGTGCAACCATTCCACATTTAATCTTAATTAACGGCCGGATTAAGGTAGAAAGTACAACAGTAGTTACTATAGTACAACACTACAGTACTTGATTATTTCCCCATTTCATTCACATTGTGATCTTCTCACAATAAACAGTAATGTAAAAACTATATTTTTGGTTAATGATAGTCTCACTTGGGAAATTACACAACTCATGCAAGAAACAAACATAGATAACATTAGATGCCTTGGTAAAAGGCTACGTTTAGTAAGAGAGAACCATAATGCTTACCTTATGATTCCTTAATGTATACATCGAAGGATATATATATCAATAGGATCCGACAGGTAATAGGGTGTGTGCTCTCTGCTTCATTTCCTGTTCCTTGTTTGGTTGTGGGCTTGGAACAAATTCACCCAGTCTATTTTCTATTCGATTCTATATATATATATATATATATATATATATATATATATATATATATATATATATATGCTTAGTATACATTAAGTCATCATAAGGGTACCAAGTATGGGTCAAGTCATAAAACACAGAGTCAATGCACAGTTTTCTAGTACAAAACATACTTTCCAAATCAGAACTTTTGGTATACAAAACTAGAAACTTACTAGTTAAAGGTTTAATCAATTTTCTTAAACCAGTATAAACTTAAAAGACCTTATGTGACAACCCATAAACTTCTACCTCGCACGCTTAGTCAATTCAATCAAAGTTAAACGTGTTTTGTTGACTTCTTGCACTGTTTGAGGGTTCGTTTAAGTGATTCTAAACTTGAGTATGACCAAGGTTAAGTTTAGGAATGAGTCAGCAAGACGTATACTGTTAAAACAGGGCCATACACACCCTTAGAGGGAGTGTACGACCGCACACACACCTCCTGGCAGCACACTCCCTTATAGGCAGCACACTCACCCTATATAAAGGGTATACCCCTTTCCTTTCATTCCTTTAACACCTTGGCAGCACACAACACCATTTCTCTCAAGCTTCTTCAACCACAAACCCTCCAAGGCTTCAAAAACGTGAGTAATCCATCCCTTAACTTATGGTGCTTGAAGAACCACTTGATCTAAGCCTTTAATCATCAAGTCCCGACTTGTTCTTCATCTCTTTGAAGGAGTGCGGCCGCACACCCCCTTGTGGTGGCGTCACACTCCTAAAAGACCCTCCAAAGTGAGAGTTTGACTTCCATATTCGAGATAGATGGGACCCTAGCCTGGTTGCACCTTGGAAATGGCATTTTGGACATTTTTGTATGGGGTGTACGACCGCACACACCTGTGTATGACCGCACACACCCTTGTGCGGCAGCACACTCCAAGTGTGCGGCAGCACACCGTAGTGTGCGACCATACACTCAATCTAGGGCCTCAAACCCACTTCTAGGACCCCTAACTTGCACTACAATTGAGTATAGGCGTAGGACACTTCATGGATTGCAAGTATGGACCTTGAAACACCCCAAGAACAGTTTCCAACATGAGTGTACAACCGCACACTCCTTGGGCCGCACACCCATGGCCGCACACACCTTAATGGTGGCCATACACTCCCCTCATGCAATCCTTTAAGGTTCTAACACTTAGTGCAAGTAGTCCCAAGTTCCTAGGTTGGTTCTCTATCACAATTAGTGGTGAAATACCTTTATTTGACTCCTTTATGTGCCATTACATGTAATCTAGGATCAAATTGTATTCAAGGCTTCACTTGAACATCCTACATTTCGTGTCGATCCTTCATTCAAATCACCCGAGGTGAGTTCATACCCCTACATTTTCCGTGTTTTTGACGTTTTCAGGGGGAATACAAGCAAAAGCATAAGGAAACTTGTGCTCAAAATATGTTATTTTGTTTAAGATAATTATATTTTCAGTATGCTTTTAACAAGGGAAAACAGTTTTACCAACCGATTAAGAAATCAACACGTAGAAACAGTTTTCCAAACTAGGGTAACGAACTTTTGAATCATATAGTAAAATGAATTATTTTATATAGGATTCATGCAAAGAATAAACAGGATTTTCAGTATTATTACTTGTGAATTTGCTAGGCTAAGTTTGAGACACGTCCTTGGTAACACTCACCACAAGAAACAGAGTGTAGGATTAGCACTCGTGACCAGAGTCTCTTGTAGGGAGAGCGTGACTGTTGTGTATAGATCTATACGGGACTGACAATCCTGCACCTCACTGCTAGCTACAGTTGGACCGACAGGTCTGCGGGTGACAAAGTCATTAAGGATATCGGTCGTTGCGGGCCATATCCAGTCAGTTATGGTCATGAAACTCACAACCTAGATAGCAGATATTTACTTTTGTAATAATGAATCAAGTGAACTAACCTCAAAGTAATAAACGATTTAAATTACTGGAGGGTGTTAATAATAATATCCTCAGGACTTAGTTCATCCCGGTTTTCTTTTCTTTAGTTTTTAAGACTAATATACCTCTCTGGGTGTAACCAGGTTTTTTAAAAGAAAACTGCTTTTATAGACACGAATATGGTAGATACTTGCAAACCTCAGTTTAAAACGGATAATCAACCATCAAGCTTTAGGGAGAATATAGGATTTTCCCGGGATAAACCGGCAATTCAAAACGGATCGTTTTACAACCAACGGATATTCACATTCATTCCACGACTCATTGGATTGTACATATCCTGTACAAACTTGGAAGTCATGGAAGGAATGGGCTTTCAAAAACGTTTTCATAAGAAAATATAGGATTTTCTTGAGGAACACTTTTCAAAAGGACCAAAGAAACTTTTCCACCAAAACTAAACGCTTATGAACTCACCAGCTTTATGCTGATACTCTTCAAAACTTCTTGTATTCTCAGGGAATTAGTAGACAGGTACAACCAAGAGTTCGAAGAAGTCGGAGCGTTAGAGTCACGTCTTTACTATTTTACTTTTTATATGAACAAAACTATGTATTAAACAATGTAAACTCTTTTCATATATGTATTCAATGTCTGGTTGTGTTTACTATGCTTGCTATGATACAATTGTTGTGATACTACGCATGACGTCCTCCACCCCGGGACGATTCTGCCATCACGGTTTCAGGGTGTGACATATTGGTATCAAAGCCCTTGTTTATAGCGAACTAAGTATACCGAACCTTATATGGTATACAACTATAAATACTAAGGGGCCTAAGTGCTCTAAACTAGAAGTATACTTTCAAAAATATAAGTATTTTTATAGAAAAGTATGTAAGTATACCCGAGTACCAGAATCCGCATCATAAGTAGAACAAAATTAAAGTATTTGGATGTTGGACATCGCGGTTAAACCTGGGCAGTTATGTAATCATGTATAGGGTCAATATAGCCTGATCAACTATATTCATTCGATACATGACCAACATGTGCTTGGGAGTGACTGTTGTGTTACAGAAAGCCTAAAACTTACCTAGATACCAGAGGAGTTATAGAGCCAAACATAAGGATTAAAATACTATAGGAGTATTTTAGGATGCTATAACGACTAAGCTGAAAACTTACCCAAGGATCCATTCTTCAAGAATCAAGCATGTAGCCATGATACATTGGAAGTATTATTAGACTCGATGCCTATTAACTATTCCTTTACCATCACCACGTGTAGATAGCATGGCTGGATTCCATCTTCTTGGTGACCCGTATTTGCCCAACCAAGGAGATGACGGATGGATCGAGCCAGAGCCAGAAGGAAACCATGAAATTCCTTTGGACGATGACTTTGCCGAACCATTTCCTGAAGAGACTGACTCGGAACCCGAAGTCGAGAATCTACTTCAAGTGACCCCAATACCAAATCCTAACCCTTAAGTCGGATTCGAAGGTCAAACACCCATGTGGGTCAGGAGTTTGAATAGGTGGAAGCAAGAGCAAGACCAACCCCTCCCAAACGAAGGAAACCGCAACTTCTACAATCTGAACGAGGGAGGCCCCGCAGACAGGGCCCTTCCAATCTTGATACGCTAAGTGGCTCGCAATGTGGAGCTAGGCATGGCAACCCTTCAGCAAACTGTGGAGCTCGAAGCTGATTCGGACACCAGCACTAACCGTATTCGTCGCTTCGAGATTGCTCATGCCACGGCCGTAAGAAACAATGAAGCTCTGCAGTGAGAGTTAGCTACAACCCGAGCCGAGGTCATAGAGCTCCGAGCCCGCCAGTCAGAGTATGAAAGACCCCTGCTTGACGTGGAGCGACAGCTGGCCGAATTGGGGTTTCACTTGAGGAGTGCCCGTCGCCAATAGAGGAACACTCTACTCATTCTTCCTTTCTGGTCTAAGGAATAACCTTCATATCTATGTTCTGAGTAACTCTTTTCCGTAAACGTCTCTGTCATTCATATCGCCAAAACTTTCTCTTTGATATTAGGACTTAGACCTATTGATAGGTCATGAGTTCCGAAATATGTAATCTTAGTTTCAGTTATGATGACAACAATCGTATTTCAGTTAAAGCATGTATCATAGGATGTGCTCTTACCTTAGACGATCATTCCTTTTCCCCATCGATTTCATATCAGTCTCTATGAAAAGCTTCAATGTCCTAATCGACATAGGACGAATGAGTCCCCCATTGTGCCGATGTCCTTTGTTTCGAGAACGCGATTCGTCTCAATTTTACCCTTGGTGAAGTCTGTTCGAACCTTCGTATCATTTCATGCGACAAAGCCTAGGAGCATCTACGGAAGGAATGCTATGCAATGACACAAGTAGTTAAAGACCTCGAGAGCATCTTCGAAGTATGCAACTTCCCGATGTCTTCTCCAAAGACATTCCAGGGATTTCTTCCAAGTGCCAAGTTGAATCCCGTATCGACTTGATCCTCGGAACTACCCTTATAGCCAAATCTCCATATCGTCAAGAGCCGACGAAAATGTGAGAGTTACTCAGCCAGCCCGATGAGCTGAGCAACCAGGAGTTCGTAAACTTATTGTATGTGAAATTTGTGTGCTCAAATCTATTCTATCCTTGCTAAGACCACATCATGGGGATGTGGGTCGAATCACTAAGAGTCAGATAGCAAAACGGGAAATCCCAATGCATAGATAAACATTTAGGGTACATCCAGAGGCAACCATTGTTGCTCACAAGCTTCTTTTCTTGACATGTAGCAGGATCATGCGATCAAAGAAACATAACCAACCCACCAGTAAGACACCAGTCCTCCAAATGGACTCAGCTACGTTCCAAGCTACTGTCACAGCAGCCGTAGCAGCCGCCCTAGCTGTTCTTAACACTAACAACCCAAATGAGAATGGGAACAGTATCCGCACCTTGAACTGTAGCAACACACCGGGAAACCAACAAAGGCTTATCCAGGAGGACACTCCAACTCCCAAACCTAAGAGCGCGAAACGAAAATTTTGGATCGTGATCAAGTACAAGTCATCTCAGAAACTTGCTAAGAAACGACAACTCGAGCTAACTCCTACAGCCACCACATCTGCCCAACCAGTGCCAACGCCAGTACGGCAATATGCTGGAAAACTTCCAAATTGCGAGAAATGCAACTTCCACCATGTAGGAAAGTGCCGCAAACTTCGATGTAAGAACTGCAACAGGCAAGGACACACCACACGATACTATAGGGCACCTGTACAGCCAAACACCTCGATTCCTGGTGTAAAGATGGATCAGGTTTGCTACAATTATGACGAACCTGAACATTTCGAAAGAAACTGTCCAAGGGATAAGGATGGCAAGGAAGCTCGCTTCGCGAAGACCCCGACTCAACACATCACTGCCACTACCGATGCTAGCATAGTTCAAGTGTGTTGTATGTGTGGAGAAATGGGACATTTCAGAAGAGACTGCCCAACAGAGAAGAACAATGAGAATACGGGAGAAGTCTGACATTAGAAGATGGGAAGCATCAAAGAACCCTACAGCGTTCTGGGTACGTTTTCAAAAACCTCAATAATTATTCATAATCGTGATTTCTTTCCCGTCCAAATTAAATCACCACTTACTTTTAAAAAGTTGATGCCTTAATGGGTAAATTATGGTAGCCTAGTGTATACCTTGGAGCCAGTTGTGTTTATACATGACTGGTATGCGCCAAGCAATCATAGGAAAATCTAGTGAGAACCATTCCATCGAGAGTTTATAATTTCAAAACATCGGGACCCTCGTATTAGTAGCAACCACCAAGTTCAAGTCAAACACCGAAAACACCAGAAACGTTCATCTAGGGACACCAATATACTAACAAAACGATCCTCCCGGATTAACTTAACGCACGATTCTACGACGACACCCTGTTTAGTCCCACTGGGTCTATGTCATATCAAACCCTTTTGTCTTAAATCGTTCGATCGCGACTCCCGTCGCTCGTGACGACAAACCAGATGCGAACTTCAAAAAATTCATCTCTCTTCGAAACCCGAAAGTAGTCATACGAAGAGTATCACCCACAAAGAGAAGGACAAAGTAAGGGAACCATCCGGACAATTGAAGATGTGTCGTGGGACACACGCCTACCCTTAACTGAATTTTCTTGCAACAACGGCGACCTTCCCAGTTGCAAGGCTGCGCCGTTCGAATCCCTTTACAGCCATAAGTACAGATCCCCTCTGTGCTGGGGTGAGGTGGGCGAAACATATCTAATCAAGAGTTAAGTCCCCAACAGCACCCTCACGAGCCCTGAAATTGGTGGACGTGTCCCTTGAAGGTCTCACCCTGGAAAGGCCGGATACGCCGCGAAGATTGTAGAAAGCTAAATCCAAGATACGTTGGACCATCCGAGATCCTTTCTAGGGTCGGTCCAGTAAACGTACGAACTCCAGTTAGCTCGAGAACTTAGCAAATTCCATTCCGCCTCCCACGTATCGAATCTAAAGAACTGTCGGTCCGATGAGACATTTGCAATTCCCATCGACCATGGCGAACTAGACGAGAGTCTACACTTTGTGAGAGAATCATCCGAACTCACGGATTGAGAAGCCAAGCGAACAAAATAACGTCACATCCCGATAGTGAAGGTCCGCTGAAATGTCAAATAGGAACTTGGATTCACTTGGGAGCATGAGAGTCCCATGAACCTTAAGTACCTCCATCTTTTCCAAGGCCATGAGTTATATTCTTATTCTTGAATTTCGGGACGAAATTCCCTCTAACAGGGGGATGATGTGACAACCCAGAAACTTCTACCTCGCACGCTTAGTTAATTCAATCAAAGTTAAACGTGTTTTGTTGACTTCTTGCACTGTTTGAGGGTTCGTTTAAGTGATTCTAAACTTGAGTATGACCAAGGTTGAGTTTAGGAATGAGTCAGCAAGACATATACTATCAAAACAGGGCCATACACACCCTTAGAGGGAGTGTACGGCCGTACACATGGGTGTGCGACCGCACACACACCTCCTGGCAGCACACTCCCTTCTAGGCAGCACACTCACCCTATATAAAGGGTAGACCTCTTTCCTTTCATTCCTTTAACACCTTGGCAGCACACAACACCATTTCTCTCAAGCTTCTTCAACCACAAACCCTCTAAGGCTTCAAAAACGTGAGTAATCTATCCCTTAACTTATGGTGCTTGAAGAACCACTTGATCTATGCCTTTAATCATCAAGTCCCGACTTGTTCTTCATCTCTTTGAAGGAGTGCGGCCGCACACCCCCTTGTGGTGGCCTCACACTCCTAAAAGACCCTCCAAAGTGAGAGTTTGACTTCCATATTCGAGATAGATGGGACCCTAGCCTTGTTGCACCTTGGAAATGGCATTTTGGACATTTTGTGTGGGGTGTACGACCGCACACACCTGTGTACGGCCGCACACACCCTTGTGCAGCAGCACACTCCAAGTGTGAGGCAGCACACCCTAGTGTGCGACCACACACCCTAGTGTGCGACCACACACTCATTCTAGGGCCTCAAACCCACTTCTAGGACCCCTAACTTGCACTACAATTGAGTATAGGCGTAGGACACTTCATGGATTGCAAGTATGGACCTTGAAACACCCCAAGAACACTTTCCAACATGAGTGTACGACCGCACACCCATGGCCGCACACACCTTAAAGGTGGCCATACACTCCCCTAATGCAATCCTTTAAGGTTCTAACACTTATTGCAAGTAGTCCCAAGTTCCTAGGGTGGTTCTCCATCACAATTAGTGGTGAAATACCTTCATTTGACTCCTTTATGTGCCATTATATGTAATCTAGGATCAAATCGTATTCAAGGCTTCACTTGAACATCCTACATTTCGTGTCGATCCTTCATTCAAATCACCCGAGGTGAGTTCATACCCCTACATTTTCCATGTTTTTAACGTTTTCAGGGGGCGATACAAGCAAAAGCATAAGGTAACTTGTGCTCAAAATATGTTATTTTGTTTAAGATAATTATATTTTCTGTATGCTTTTAACAAGGGAAAACAGTTTTACCAACCGATTAAGAAATCAACACGTAGAAACAGTTTTCCAAACTAGGGTAACGAACTTTTGAATCATATAGTAAAATGAATTATTTTATAAAGGATTCATGAAAAGCATAAACAGGATTTTCAGTATTATTACTTGTGAATTTACTAGGCTAAGTTTGAGACACGTCCTTCGTAACACTCACCACAAGAAACAGAGTGTTGGACTAGCACTCGTGACCAGAGTCTCTTGTAGGGAGAGCGTGACTGTTGTGTATAGATCTATACGGGACTGACAATCCCGCACCTCACTGCTAGTTACAGTTGGACCGGCAGGTCTGCGGGTGACAAAGTCATTAACGATATCGGTCGTAGCGGGCCATATCCAGTCAGTTATGGTCATGAAACTCACAACCTAGATAGCAGAGATTTACTTTTGTAATAATGAATCAAGTGAACTAACCTCAAAGTAATAAACGATTTAAATTACTGGAGGGTGTTAATAATAATATCCTCAGGACTTAGTTCATCCCGATTTTCTTTTCTTTAGTTTTTAAGACTAATATACCTCTCTGGGTGTAACCAGGTTTTTTAAAAGAAAACTGCTTTTATAGACATGAATATGGTAGATACTTGCAAACCTCAGTTTAAAACGGATACTCAACCATCAAACTTTAGGGAAAATATAGGATTTTCCCGGGATAAACCGGCTATTCAAAACGGATCGTTTTACAACCAACGGATATTCACATTCATTCCATGACTCATTGGATTGTACATATCCTGTACAAAACTGGAAGTCATGGAAGGAATGGGCTTTCAAAAATGTTTTCATAAGAAAATATAGGATTTTATTGAGGAACACTTTCAAAAGGACCAAAGAAACTTTTCCACCAAAACTAAACGCTTATGAACTCACCAGCTTTATGCTGATATTCTTCAAAACTACTTGTATTCTTAGGGAATTAGTAGACAGGTACAACCAAGAGTTCGAAGAAGTCAGAGCGTTAGAGTCACATCTTTACTATTTAACTTTTGATATGAACAAAACTACGTATTAAACAATGTAAACTCTTTTCATATATGTATTCAATGTCTGGTTGTGTTTACTATGCTTGCTATGATACAATTGTTGTGATACTACGCATGACGTCCTCCACCCCGGGACGATTCCGTCATCATGGTTTCGGGGTGTGACACCTTAGGTGATTAACTCTATAATACTTTAGTTTATACATCATGGTTATATATAATTAATACCCAATAGGTAGTTGGATGTGTGCTTTCCGACTTACTTCCTGTTCCTTGTTTGGTTGTGGGCTTAGGGCAGATTCACCCAATCAACTTTCTATCCGATATTAGATCATATATATCCAGTATAAACTAAGTTATTATAGAAGTAATCATTGTGGTCGCCATTTTATTATAAGAAATAAGGGTTTTCTTAACGAATCTTTTCATTAAATATAAAGGAACCATTACAATTAACTCCATGAGTAACAAGTGAATACACCAGGGTTATATATCACAATGATCAAACAAACAATGGGATGTGTGCTTTCCACCTTAGGGCATATGCGCACAATCAATTGTTTGTTTACTCTGAGTCTTATATAACTTGTATCTATTTAGTACTCATAGAAGGGATTGTAGAGTCATTTTTACTTATCTTTCATTAAAGTAGGAAATATAGGATTTTCTAAGGGAACATGCAAACTTTTCTAAACAGAACTTACAACTTACTACATTTTCAACTACATTTTACAACAACATTTTACAACTTACTTACATCACTAAAATCTTATGAACTCACCAGCTTAATTGCTGATCAACTCTTTCAAATAACTTGTATTCTCAGGAGACTAATGGACAGGTACTCGTGCTGGGAATTCAGAAGATGGAGCATAATAGCTTCAAGTCTTGTTTTGTTATTTGCTTATGAATTCTATGTTTTGTGAACACACACATTGTAAACACTTTCTTTCAAATGAAATGGTTGTTCATTACTTGCTTACTATAATGCATATATTGTAATACTAAACATGACGTCCTCCACCCCCGAACATTTCCGCCGTTCCGGTTTTGGGGTGTGACAGTTATCCATGTATGACTTTGTAAATGGTTTGCCTTTTGTAGACCCACTTACATATGGTAGAGTAGCCTTGTGACATGAGATAGATAGATAGATAGATAGATAGATAGATAGATAGATAGATAGATAGATAGATAGATAGATAGATAGAGAGAAAGAGAGAGAGAGAGAGAGAGAGAGAGAGAGAGAGAGAGAGAGATGTAAACACCTCTATATAAGGTGGGTTCATACAACTTGTAGAGGTGTGCTTGAGAGATGTAACATTGAGAGTGTTAGTGTGAGCTATTTATTTGTCTAGATCTAGCTTATACTTTTTTTGTAACACCTTTCATGATCGAATACATATTTTAAACACCCAAATCACCATGTTATTTGTGTGTTCTTTAATTTTGCATGCCAAATCAATGCTCATAATTCACTTCAATTGGTATCAGAGCAGGTCTTCAAAGATCAAAATGGTTTTTTGAAGAAACGGTTCTCGGTTTGGCTACATTCAACACAATTTTGGAATGTTTATGGTGAGTCTCTCGATGATATCTCTAAATCTCTTTGATTCGTGCTTGCGTTCTTAAATTTTTTTGATCGTTTTTATTGGATCAAATTGTTTTTTGAAAAACCCATTTGTTATGATCCAATAAATTTTTTCGTTGATCAAAGCCCGATCCAATCTCATATTCGTTTGTTCGATTTGATTCTCAAATTGCATTTGTTTGTTTGAATCAAGATCTAGCCCAAAATTCATTGTGATCCATTTCCTTTTAATTTAGCCCAAATTTTGATACATTACTATTCATATTTCATTTATTCAATCCCAAACAATCAATCCTATATTGTTCATCAATTAATTCATGTTTGAGCCCATAAATATCTAATGATCTGATATCTTTAATTGTACCCAAAGATTCACCAAAATCAGTTCGATATATTTGCTTGCGTCATCATTTTATCATACTCATTTATCGGTTGTACATTTATCTGTTTATCATACGCATTTTTCGAGTTCTTGTTTATCATTTCTTCTCGTCGTTCTTGCAAATCGATTAGTTATTAGTGATGTTAAACTTGTGAATCGATTTTATTTTGTCTCTTCAATCTCAAAATCGATAATGATCAAGTTATGGCTATGAAATCGAACATTGGATATTTGATTTTGATGAAATTGATGAAGAACGTTGAAATTTTTGTGAAGAACAGTTGGATAATCATGTTTTGATCTGAAATTCTGTGTTAGATTTATCAATTTCGTGTTTGTTGACTTCTGATTTCAAAGAGTAAAACTCAGAAAAGAAAAGTCAAAATCGATCTTCAATTGATGAATCAATGAAATAAATGTTGAATTTGGTTGATAAAAGTCATATTTGGGTTGTGAATGGTGAATTTGAGGTTGATTTGCATTTAATTTCGAAATCGGTTGGGTCTATGTTCTTGATGTCGAACACAATTCATGTTCACATCTTCAATTCTTTTTGGAAATCAAAGGTCTTATAGTCAATTTTGATGTCGATGGGTATAAGGAGAATGCAAAAGTGATTTGTGTTGATATTCAGTTCGCATATGAGAAGGATTTAAGGAATTTGATTTGAAGTTGACTTTTCGGAGTCAAACCTATATCTACTGATTGCGAAAGTGTTTGTGGTTGACGATGTCGAATTTAATTCTCTGTGGTGAAGAGAAGTTGAAATCAAATGGGTTTGAGACTGAATTGAAAGAAATTAGAGTCAATTGGTTTCGAAATCAACATTGACTGGCTTTAGTCGTTTGTTTCGAATGTGTAGAACGTTGACATAATTTGGAGTTTGAAATCGATTCTAGCTTAGTTGGAAGTGATGTCGAACTTCTGGATTGAAGTGGATTCGATGATGTGTTGATTTCACAGAATCAAATTGAATATATTGGAAGTCTTTGCATCTGGTATAAACGAATTGGGTTCTTATTGTTTTGATGTCGAACATATGAGGCTGAAAACAAAGAATCGGATTTTGAGGTTGAATAGATTTCGAAATAGGGTCCTTTACTGGAAATCGAAGGATTGGGTTGGTGTTAGTATTTGATGTCGATGGCTATTGGTTAAAAGTTGAAGGCTTGATAGCGACTCGTATGTCGTCTTCGATGTTAAGGATTGACATGAGAATATGGTCGAGTGATTTTTGGTTTTGAAATGGGTTAATCGATGGTCACGGATTGTATCAGGTTTCGAAGTGCATTCAAGAAGAATTAAAATATGTCGATTTGAATCCCTGAAATTTCAACGAGGTGGCAAAATTTGTCTAACTTCGAAATGGGAGCAAAAATGGTGTTATAATCTGAATTTACGTTTAGAATCCCTGGAGTTTATGCGAAATGGTAGAATTTACCCAACTTCGACATTGGGTTGAAAATTATGAGAAATGGGAATATTTTCGAAACAGGCCCCTGAAGTTAATGTGAATTTACACTTTATGCCCAGTTTCGAAATTGTGGGAGTGTTTAGCATCTTAGACTGTTTTGGGTGCACCGGGTCACTGCAGAATTTTGAAATTGACAATTTCTACCCAAATTTATGAAATTTTGTCAAAGGCGGTCCGTGAACAAATTCGAAAATTGAAGATTTTTTGGATTTTCCGGATTTAAGAAAAATGTTTATGCCATGTGTTAAGGGGGATATTTGGATAGAAAAATTCCGATTTCGAGCGCTTTCTCATACCTTTTTGGTTTTATAATCATTTTTTGATTATAAAAACGGGGAGAGATTTAAATATGGGAATTCGAAAGTTGAATCTTTCATATTACGCAGACTTGAAGACCGAAGTGACCTTGAGCAACAAAGTTTATGAAATGATTCGATTGGAGATTCGGAAGTGATTTCGGTTCATGATGGGTTTAGACTTATTAAAGATTTTTGGGGTGTGGTTTTATGCTTATACTTGGGTAATTTTTTGGCGATTGAGAAACTCCTAATTACCTTTTGATGGTCGGATTGTACGGTCTCACATTCTAGAACCCGGATTGAAAAGTCATTGAAGAATTGAAGATTTGAAGTTCATCTCTACATGTGTCATGCTTGAGGCTTGGTTCGTGAAGTTGCTCGATTTTGGAAGATTGAAGCGGGTCATCCGTTCATAACTTTGAGGGGAAGAATGTTAGGGTACAGAGTTATCCATGTATGACTTTGTAATTGGTTTGACTTTTGTAGACCCACACGCATGTGGTAGAGTAGCCTTGTGACATGATATATATATATATATATATATATATATATATATATAGAGAGAGAGAGAGAGAGAAAGATGTAAACACCTCTATATAAGGTGGGTTCATACCACTTGTAGAGGTGTTCTTGAGATATGTAACATTGAGAGTGTTAGTGTGAGCTATTTATTTGTCTAGATCTAGCTTATCATTTTTTTTGTAACACCTTTCATGATCGAATACATCTTTTAAACACCCAAATCACCATGTTCTTTGTGTGTTCTTTCATTCTGCATGCCAAATCAACACCCAAAAGTACCCCAATTTCGAATTGGGGTACTTTTCTGTCAAGAGTGAAGGTGTTTCATTTCCAATCCCTGAAGCTTAAGAATTTTGGCAGCTCATACCCAGTTTAGAATTGGTGATATATTTCAGTGAAGTGGGAAGAATTTTCAGATTAAGTCCCTACAGTTGATGCGAATTGACACTTTATGCCCACTTGCGCATTTGGGGTAAAGTTTCACATTTGAAGCTGATTTTTCGCAACGTGTCCCTGCATTATTTGCAAAATTGACAGTTTTTACCCAGTTTTTTAATTTCTTACACTTTCACCCAAAATTCGAAATCTTCACAACTTTTGAAGATTTTTCGCTCGACTTTTCGTGATTGTTTTTCATGCAAGATATTTGTGGTTGCATTTTTGTCACAAATTGAGGGGGAGTTTTGTCACGTTTATTCTTCGGTTGCTTCTCATCCCTTGTGGGTTTTATAATCATTTGTTGATTACAAAAGGGGGAGAATGTTGAAACGGGTATACGAAGATTATCCTTTCGAAGCTGATTTGAAGATCAGTGTTACTTCGAGGGGGGGAGGGGGTTGGGTCTTGATCGTTTGGATCTCATTTGGATATTAAAGTCGCGACATCCAATCCTAACTTTGAGAGGGAGAATGTTAGGGTGAAAAGTTCTCCTTGGATGTGGCTTACCCTATTGTGATGTGTAATGGCTTGAGTCTTTCCTATAAATAGGAAGTAAGTGACTCCCATTTATGTAAGAACCATTATGGAACCCATTTGATGTGAGATTTCGTTTAGAGAGTGAAACTATTACAAGACCCACTTTGTAAACTCTTCTAGATCTAATGGAACTTAAATGATTTTATTTACTCTTTGTGTTCTTCATGATTGATTGATTCACTTGATCTTTTCATTTTCTACACATGTCATCATAATTGGGTCACTACAAAGGGCTTAATGTGTTTAAATAGCACGAAACCCTAACAATTTAGGTTTACCCCTAGGTCGCGTATGCATAGGTACACCCAGCGTATGTAGGGGACACCTTCGATCCGCGCATACATGAAAGTACACAGTGCATACCTTGTGTAAGCCCATCGTACTCCGGTGTAGTCCACAGGTAAAAGGAGTTTAATGCAGGGTTTTTATATGACGAATCCAGGCGTTACAGAAGAGTTTCCAAATCATGTGTGTCCTCTTGATAAATTTATCTATGGTTTAAAACAGGCACCTGGAGCATGGTATGACACATTGACGAGTTATCTTCTTGCAAGTGGATACAAACGAGGAAAGATTGACAATACATTGTGTCACACCCCCAAACCGGAACGACAGAAACGTTCGGGGGCGTAGGACGTCATGTAAAGTATCACAACAATTGAATAATAGTAATTAAAGAAACAACAACCATTGTATTATTAACATAGTATTTACATCGTGTTGAAAACATTTCTTGTTTAACATTAAAACTATAGCAAAAGATAAGACGAAATACTACTATGCTCCATCTTCAAAATGTATGAGAGAGTGCATGTCTAGTAACTTTCCTAAGAATACAAGTGGTTTGAAAAAGTGTCAACATTAAAGTTGGTGAGTTCATAAGTATTTTCTTTGAAAAGATATGTTCTTTGTTATTGAAAACGTTACTGTATTCTTCCAGAAAATCGAATATTTACTTAGTAAATAAATCATAGTCCTAGTACTTTGAGACCAAAAAGTATAAGTTTCTTATGTTTATAACTTGTGATTTGAGGTTTTGATTCATGTAATTGGTATGACCCGTACTGTTACCTCCAATGATTACTTAGCGTGTACTAATTATATATAACTTTGATGTATACACTAAAGAATCATAGAATTAACAATTAAGGGCCCTTTATGTTATACTAGTTTGTAAATAAGTGTTGAATCTTTCATAAAAATGTTCTTAGTTCCACCCTTTCTATTGTAAGGTATTGTTTTCGGTAAGTAATTGTATCTGTTTTCAGAAAGTCAAATTGTAAACTGTTTACTTGTAAAATATTGATGTTTATCCTGGAAAATCCTATATTTTTCCATGAAACCAGTTCGTAGTCTTAAACGTTCCAAGACCGAAAAGTACAAGTATAATTACTATACTTAATTTAATGATACATAATTTTATTCATAAGTAAAACTAGTTAAAAGTTGGGTTTTGCCCTGAAATCCGAATGTGAAGTTAATATTCAAGTAAAATTATTTGAAGATATATTATGTGTAAATATGCCATTTTTTTTCTCCTTGTGAGTTATTATAACCATACTAACCCAGTCGGCCTGATCACGACGTTTTTCAGGCGTCGGAATGTTAACGACATTTTTCACCCCAGGCCTGCCGGCCTGACTGTAGCTAACAGTCGGAATGTGGGATTGTCAGTCCCAAATAGATATATACACAAATATCTCGCTCTCCCTACAAGAGAGTCTGGTTATAAGTCAGTACTTTTACCAATACTTAGATAAGTACACGAAGACATCTCACAAATTGCTTCAACGTTTTACGAGTAATAACTGAAAACCCTTTTTGTTTATATGTTAACTGACAACCCTTTTTGTTTATATGTTAAATTAAAACCATTTTTGTTTATATGTTAACATGTACTTTGTAAAATAGTATCCTTGTTCCATAAACTATATCTATTAAAGTTTATAAGTTTGTTTCCGTGTTGTGTGAAAATTGTTACGTCCTAACATGTTTTTGGTAAATCATTTGTAAATTCAATAGTAACAATATTTTGCGTATTTAGTAAATTTCATGTTTAACTATATATTACGGTAAGAAAATATAATAATCAATTTATATTTTTAAACACAAGATTTCTTGTTTTTTACTTGTATTCCCCCCAAAACAATTTAAAAATCGTGAAAACGTAGGGGTATGAACTAACCTTGTTTGTAGTTGCGGTTAGACTATAAGATAGTAACGGTGACTTCGACCTAAAATACGGGAAGCTAATCGTGTCCTAATTGTTTTAAACAAATGATAATATGTAAATATTATAATCTAACATAAATATAATTGTAATAACAATAGTTTATAAAACTTACAATGATTCCTTAATGATCTTGTTTGAAGAAAAGAAGTTCTTGAGAGTTTTTGATCTTTAAATTTGAAAGAAAAATGGGGATTGTGTTTGGGACGTAAATGAGAGAAATGGGAGAGTTTTCTATTATGTATCTTATACATGAAGTAAAAGGTAGGCGGTTACTTGATAAAATATAGTTAAATCGTCTTAAAATGTGTGCCAAAGGATAAAAATGGGAGTTTTCGGCTGAAATCACTTTGATTTTTGTCATGGTTTTCGGTCCTAAAGATGATTGCGGTCTACTGTTTGCGGTCCGAAGAAGAAAGTTTCCTTCGCAAGTTTGCGGTCTTGACTGCAAACCTGATTTCATTCCGAGGGATTACGGTCCGAAGATGGTTTGCGGTTGGACTGATTTCGGTCTGAGGTGGGGTCTTGCGAGGGTTTGCGGTCTAAGTGTTTATTTTCAATTTTTGCAACACTTATCTAATAAAGGGTTTATATATTTTAAAATATTAAATTTAGCTTTAATAAATTAACAAATCAACAAATTTGACTTTTATTTAGGAAGTTTGACTTTTGTTGACTTTTACATACTTGAAAATAATGGGTTGTGACACATTGTTCATCAAACATTCAGGAACTCACATCATTCTTGCTCAAGTATATGCTGATGATATCATTTTCGGATCCATTGATGAAAAGCTAAGTTCAGAATTCGTGGAGATCATGGCTAAGATGTTCGAGATGAGCATGATGGGTGAAATAACTTTCTTTTTGGGGTTGCAGGTTGTAACATCATGATTTTTCACCCAAATTCTTTTATTTATAAAATATTTATTTAACATAATACGTTAGCCGAAGTGTTATTTTGAAGTTTGAGAAAACACCGCCAATTTTACTTTTATTACCGAAAACATAATTATGTAAAATAAAGTTCATAAACCAAATCAAAACAAGTTTTCGAAAACAAGCCTTAAGAAAACTCAATGACATGTCCAAATGGCATCAAAACTAAGATATAAACTGGTGGGTAACTTCCCAAATTCCCCATCCTCACCAAGGAGTCAAACTATGCTACCTATACCAGTGCACGACAACAACAAGCAAAGAAACAAGTGTACACAAATGCAAAGTCAGTAAACAATAAGTACAATGTTAGGAAAACAGACATAGCATATCATCACAAACATCTCATGCATCACATACCACACATACATCACATACATCAAACACACCATATACATCACATCGTATTCACTAGAGTACCACTAGTGTCTTCCGTTATTATTTATCTTTTAATATTACATAATTAATAATTATTCTCAGCCCTGGGTCCATCACTAACCCTCAAGGAAGATTCCCCACACATGGGTCCAACACTAACCCGTAAGGAAGACTCACCACATATGGGTCCACCACTTACCCCTAAGGTAGACACCCCGCATGTAGGTCCATCACTAACCTGAAGGAAAAACCCATTCACTACTAAGTGACCGGCCCAACCATACCCCACTGGGTCCATCACTAACCCAAGAAGTAAAAACCTCATTTACTACTAACGTTACCGACTCGACCCAATGCACCAAGTGAGGCGTAACTCTCACTCGTAATATTTCTCCCGGTTTGCTGCGTTCGCTTCTCCGATGTTGCACATACAAGTATGCACATTGTCGCTCAAGAGTGGTACTTGTCATTGTTCCCATCACTAGAATTTCCAAGTCAAACATGATGTTTGATCTAGCGCCATCACTACACCAATATCACTACAGTCCTCGAACACCTTAGTGTCCATAAACCATGTCCTGAGTGGTGATCTAGAAAAACCACTCGGTGTCACCATTTGGCTTAAGCTCTTTCCCTTTAGGTAACTTCAAACCTATAATGCCTTCAGAAGTATCCAGATAGGGTACACATGCCTAAGTCTAGGTTGCTACCCATTACGCCCCAATAAGTGTGTTCCCCTTTTTAATTAATATATTATTAATTCATCACATAAGGATTACACTACAAACCTCCCTAAGTAATCATGCTCAATTTCTATTAATATTAAATGGCATATTACTTACCTACTTGACAATATGTAAATGTGCAACAAGACATATCAACTTAAGGCAATTTACATCTTTATATAATCATGAACATATCATCACTTCATCATTAAGGCATATTATATCACTAGCATGCATTGTCCTAACCAACATAGACAAGTATTTTCAGAAAAACATAGCATGCACATACCACACACAACCATCACAAATGCCTCTTTCTATCATGGACCTATTACACCCATCACAACAAAATAGCAAACAAAAAGAATATCATGAAGAAAACATGATTCCCATCCATATATAATTCACAATTAGGGTACATGTAACCTAAACCACCTAGGTTCATTCCAATCTCTCTAAGATGTGGAATCCCTAACAAGTACGTTAAACAACCACAACGATTGACTCGCCTTTGTCAAACAAGCACCCTTTACTCACTTCAAATCTTGTAGGACCTGAGGTATCAAACCATCCCCTAGTTAAAAACAAATAGATGGATTACTACAATTTTACATGAACAAATAATGGCAATTTACTACCTAAACATGCAAAATGGTTATTAGGTCAAATTCTCATATTTTGACTTGAAACATAGTCTGTTGAAGGCCACTTTAGCTCCATATAGACCTAAATAAGTTGCAATATTTTTTCATATTCCAGTATATTAGATCTTTAGCTTTTCATAAAGTGCTCGCACAAGGCCAACCTATATTTCTAGAATTTTTAGTGAATTCTACAAGACAACATGTCCATGCAACTAATTTCCGACCAGTCAATGAAAAAGACGATTTTCACCTCGGTTAAGGATAATATAATATCTTGGGAAAAATAATGGAAAAACTAGTTTGAAAATGAAAACTTTGAGAGTTTATGAAGAACCAATCAGACTCCTGATGGATTTTCTATATTTTTTCAAAACATGGACAAATTGGTAATTTTTCAGAATTTCTCAACATTGCATTTTAAGGGTTAATTGACAACTTAACCCATTAATCCATAACCAAAATCAAATATAAAGATCAAAATTGAGTTCTTATCATTAGAAAAATGTCAAGAAGTTAAAATAACAGTTTCAACCACAGGCCATGATTCAAAGTACATTGCTTTTATGGGAAAAACAAAGTTCATTGCTAAAAGAGAAAACACCACTACAGCCTGAGTTCCTCCATCATTAAGCCTTATATGAAGACATTTTAGGGACTGTTCCGAAGAAATTTTGGCTGGTTCAAAACATGGTCTTTTTACAGATAAATACTCACTAGAATTTAGATATAAATCAACATGAGTTTTAGCATCAACAAACAAGGTAATGACTCCAAAACTTTGAGCATTTCATGGACTTGATTAATAACACTTTTGAGAGTATTCATGAACATATTTTGGCAGCCATTAAACCACCAAAAGAAACTCATTAAGACTGAAAAATTAACTATACATAAGTACAAGAATTAAGAGTAGAAAGCATCATGATCAAGGATAGGAAATAGGAAGCAATTGACAATGATTTCATGCAACCAATTCTTGTCAATTGAAGATGAACTAACATGAGAAAGAAAACCATAGACTAAAAAGAAGGAAGATTTGATTTCTAGCAGTCTCAATTGATCTCCACAAATAGGAACAAGCAATCAAAATAGAAAACAAAGTCTAAGTTTCATATTTTGAAGTTTCACTGCCCGACCCATGTTCATTGTTTTGAGCGTAAAAACAATATTTGCAACTTCAAAAAGGGTGTTATTGTACTTTCTTGAAACTAGACTCGATTTGGCACATTTTAATATTTCTAGGAAATTTTCTAATTCGGACCAGATCGAACCCTACAACCCTCGAAAAACAGATCAACAATTTTGTCCAGATTTCTAACTTTGACAAACATCAACAAATATTTCAACGATTAAGACAAGGACTCGAAAAATAGAGACGAGTGGTAAGAAATTCATTTATACCTCTAAAATGTGATGAATTTATATGAGAAGAAGCAAGGAAGAAGTCTTGAACCCAACAAAGAAGTATCTCCAACTAAAAGCGCCAAAATCACCACCACAAATTCTTAGATTTCCACCACCACTTCAAGAAAGGACAAGTACTCAAGAACTCACTTCAAAGTAGTGTGGAGGCAGGGTTTAATACCATATTTAGGGTTAAGGGTTACTTAAATACATCATAACTTTCATTATTGGCCCTCAAAGTATCACAAAAGGACTCCTAGACCCATATACATGATCAAGGTTCATTTAATTACACTTTGGCCCTCCAAAGATAAATTTAAACAATTGAAAATGATAGTTTAAGAATAAGACTTAACGGGAAACTAACACCGATGATGTATAGAAATTCAGGTCGTTATAATTCTCCCCTCCTTAAGAGGATTTCGTCCCGGAATCAAGAACCGATACGAACAATAGAGGATAACAAGCCCTCATAAGATACTCGAGCTCCCACATTATATCGCCTCCGTGCCTGTTATTCCAAAGAACATGTATGTCTTCTTCGAACACCCAGGTTACTTATAACTCATACCTATTTTCCCATTGGAGTTTAATGAGTTTAACTCGTTTCATCCCCTGCTGTCTGGTCCCTTTCTAACCAAGATATCCACCATCTCTCCTAACTCATGCATCAACTAGTCGACTCACAACTTGTCTATCAGCAAGACATTCGGCTCTTAACCCGCCTCAATTATCAAAACAAATAATTTTCATCTAAGGATAGTCTTTTATTATCACCATTAGACGGTTTTCAGTCATAACTCCTTGACCACTTCCACAAATTATAACCACTTATTACCTTGATCACTCTATCGCATAATCACACTCCAAACCAAAATAGAATATAGATTCTTGTTTGCCATCATCTTGATATTGTTCAATCTTAGTTAAATGATACCCATTATCATTTATCGTCTTTTTTTTAACAAATTGGACAGGCGCTTCAAAATACGAGGAACTGTGGTCGAATAACCCGACCTCAAACATCTCGTTAAGCTACGACACCCTTGTTGGACTTGGTGTCTAAGCCCATAACTATAACTGGTATGTACTTGACCCGATTGTAGCATGGTCCCTTTTTCGGTTGCCTTCACCAGTGCAATTTGATAGGAAGGATTTTTGAGAATAAGGTTATTAATATATTACAAGTATAATATATTAATATTATGTAATTATTATTGATCAAGAATTAATTTGGAATTAATTTTGTGATCAAAAGAGACTAATTAAATATATGGGGATTGATTATGTAAATCAATGATTCTTATAATGTGGGCTAATGATCCATGACTATATGGTTGGGCTAAACCAATAAGATAATCCATGGATAGTCCATGGAGGTTAACCCATTGAGAATAAGAATGTGAAAAGTCATGCAACATTAGGGTTTACAAAGTGTAACCCTAGTGTTTGCCACATTATAAATAGTGCCCCAATAAGCTAAAATTGGCTACACACTCTTTGGAGTCAAATATCTTATTCTCCTAAAAACCTACTCTTGCATTTTGGTGTTTGTGAACCAATAGAGGCATCGCACTTGAGGTGCTCAAGCTTTCAAAGGTCAAGAACTCTACCCTACTAAAGAGGTTAGCATCCAAACCATGTTTTATATTATATAGCTTCAATTGTATGCCAGTTAGGGAGAATGCTTTGGAAAAAGAAAATGCATGTATAATTAGAGAAAACATAGATCCAAAGCATTTACGGTTGCGTGTGCACCATAGGAGTGTTATAGTGCTCAAAACCCAACAGAGGTATCAAAGACTAGGAATTTTTTCTATTATATTTGATGCTAACTAGTTTTTCAAAGCTGGAAAAGTCGAAATTTTGGCCTCTGACTGATGAACTCGCCGAGTACATGAACAGACTCGACAATTCCACTTAGTAAACAAGGCAACTCGGCGAGTTAGTTCATACACTCGACGAGTTGAAGGCCCTGTTTGCAGAATTTCGAGTTTCTTGTCCTGATTTGGATTTGGAACAGTACCACAAACTGTTTTGAATCATTGAAAATGTTTTTTTTGTGTGATATGGTAGTTCTTGTACTCATCCAACCACAAGATAATTGTCAAAGTTTTAAAATAATTGTTGTTTTTATATGATAAACAAAATTTCTTTCAAATTGTTGACTTGAAAAATTATATTGCATATGAGTTTAATTAGATCATGAATTATGTGATAATTTAGTTGTTAGTAGAATGATCAAAATGATGTTTAATGACCTCCATAACTTGTCCTCAAGTTCTGGAAAATGAAAGGTCTCATACATTAAAATCAATTAAGCTCATAAGTTATTAATGTGAAGAGTTTTGACAAGTTACAAAACTTGCCCTCAAGTTTTGGAATTTGTAGAGTCTCATCAATGAAGCTTTAATTCCAAACCCTAAAGTTTCAAAAGTTAAAGTTCAACCCTTATACTTTATAATATTATAAGTTTAATAATATATATATATATATATATATATATATATATATATATATATATATATATATATATATATATATATATGGTGATGTTCAATAGAGAACCATAATTAACCAATGAACCAATGAACCAATCGTGAGCGTCGGAAATCATAGCGACCAACGAGCAAGGAAATAGATGCACACTTTTACATTGGACGCACACACACCAGATTATACCAAAAAATCCACCCTTTACAAAAAAACCCTCCACTTATTTTCATTAAAATTTTTTTTTAGGCCATGTTTTTTATTGAAAAAAAAACCGAATATACCGTTTTTCACGATTTTTCGTCCTCTTTCCATAGATATCCATGATAATATATAAAAAATAAACTTTTTTTTCCGAAAAAAACCCACTTCATTTTCTTTGATGAAAAAAGTTAAAGGTCTATTTTTTTATAGAAAAAAATTAATAAATATATCAAAATTCATATTTTTTGTACTTTTTTAAACATAGATTCATATTCATGTTAAAAAAACGATATTTCAGTTCAGATTCACATTGTGAACATGTTCAGATTCATATTGTAAACCTGTTCAGATTCACATTGTGAACCTCCTCAGATTCACAGTGTGCATAATAATAAGTCAGATTCACAGTGTGAATCCGAACTGATCGGAGCTTTTTCACATTGTGCATAATAATAAGTCAGATTTACAGTTTAGATTCACAGTGTGAATCTACACTGATCGAGGTTTTTTTGTTTGTTTGTTTTTTTTTTATGAACCTTCTCAGATTCACAGTGTGCATAATAGTAATTTAGATTCACAATGTGAATCTAAACTGTTCGAGATTTTTCATATTGTGAATGTTAAAAATTGAAATATTTACAGTTTAGATTCACAGTGTGAATCTACACTGTTCGATTTTTTTTTAATCGGTGTTGATGTTTATTAATAGAGTACAAAAAATTAATATTTTTGGTATAATTAGTTTTTTTTTTTTTGATAAAAATAAACTTAAATATTGAAAAAACTAAGAAAATTAAGTTGGTTTTTTTCGAAAAAAAATTCGTTTCTTATATATCATCTTGGATCTCTATGGAAAGAGGACGAAAAATCGTGAACAACGGTATATTCGGTTTTTTTTTTCGATAAAAAACTTGGCCTAAAAAAAATTTTAAATGAAAAAAAAGGAAGTGCGTTTTGTTATTATCCGGTACATGTGTGTCCATTATAAAAGTTTACAACCCTTCCTTTTGCCATTGATCGCTTTAAATTCCGACGCTTTGGATTGGTTCATTGGTTCATTCATTAATAATGGTTCTATATTGAACTTTTCCATATATATATATATATATATATATATATATATATATATATATATATATATAAATATATATATATATATATATATATATATATATATATATATATATATATATATATATATATATATAAGACAAAGTCGGTCTTACTGTTACTAGGCCTCATTCACGAAGCCGGTGTATAAGGGGGGTATAAGGTTACTGCCTATAAAATGGTAGTTTAATGGGTGTCCATTCTCACCCACCGCTTCCTTGACTGGTGGAGGGTCGTTAGCCGAACGGGTAGGATAGGACATTAATTCTCCTTCATTAAAAAGTATAATGATAAATATAAAGTAACTAAACTTTTGTTAAATTCCCAATCTTAGTGGAGCGTGTGTGGCTAACCGGCACACTAATCTGGGACTAACAATGTGTGGCAAAGGGTAACTTGGTGTTAATCATAAATCAATGGAGCGTGTATGGTTCACCGGCACATTGATTATGTGATTTGTAACATTGGGTGTACCAAGCTAATTTGCATGGTTATTCACTCCTTGTTTGTGATCCTCGGAATCCCAGTTACAAACTTGAAGGGCACAATTGAGATTTAAACATGCCATTGAAAAGTTCAGTAAATCTCAGAGATCTAGGAATTTCAAATCCAATTAAAACTAAATATTCTATTTCGTTTTTCATGGTGGAAATTGGTAAATCGTCATTTGCCTACCTTCAAATATTTTACAATTAGATTACGTCATCCCTCTTCGCAATTGTAGAATATTGTGTTGGGTCCTAGCCTTAATATTTCATATTGGGTGTAATATTAAGGATAATCATCTAATCTAAACTTGTTCTTCTTTTACAGATGTCTATCTCAAACAATGCTTCTAACTGAATCCCTTCAGGCTCTTTCTCCCTCATGAACCTATGTGGGCGAGTCATTTTGGATGGCTCGAATTTCAATGACTGGATTCGAAACATCAGGATGGCTATTCGCTATGAGGACAAAGAATATGTCCTTGATAAAGAGCTCAAAGAGATTAATGTCACTACTGTTATTCCTAAACAAATCGTTGAACACACTACTCATGAGAGGGATGCGACAAAGGTGTCGTGTCTTATGATTGAAACCATGACTGATGAGCTGCAGAAGTCCTATAAGGACTACTATCCTTATGAAATGTATCATGATTTGATGGAAAGATACCATCAAATTGCTCGGCATGAGAGGTATGAGATCATTGCCTCCATGATCACAACCAAAATGAAGGATGATGAACCCATCATGGCCCACTTGCAGAAGATGCAGAGATTCGTGGACCGCTTGCTTAAATTGAATGTCAATTTTGATGAAGAGTTGGCCATAGACATTATTCTACACTCTTTACCTTCTTGTTATGATCAGTTTCGTATGACTTATCATATGAACAAGGAGGAGGTTACTCTTAGCAAGCTTCAAGGCCTTATTAGGACTGCAGAAAGCAACCTGAAAGGCAAAACGGTTGTGTCTACTCCTACTACTACTCTGCCCCTGTTCTGGCAATCAGACATGGGAAGGGAAAGAAGAGGAAGGCTCCCTACAAGAGTCGCAAGGAAAAGTCTCTTGATGGATCCTATTCAAGTGGGACCAAAGTTGGTTCTATTAATCCCTCTTCCAATCCGAAGGAAGCAGAGTGCTTCCACTGTCATGATAAAGGGCACTGGAAGCAAAGCTGCCCCAAGTAATTGCAGGACATAAAGGATGGCAAGATCAAGCCCTCATTTGCAGGTATTTACATTATTCAATCTAATAACTCATCACATGCTAATTCTTGGGTCCTTGATACAGGTTGTGGTATTCACATTTGTTCTGATTTGAAGGGACTAAAAAGAAGTAGGGATGTGGATCACGGGAAGATAAACTTAATAATGGGAAATAGGAAAGTGTCGCATGTGACCAAGATTGTAGTTTATTCTTTATTGCTTAGTAATAGTTTTAATTTAGATTTGAATAATTGATGTTACTCGGCCGATATGGCGAGAAATGTTATTTCCTTTCACATTTTGTATAAAAAAGGTTTTACCTTTTCCTTTAATAATGAAAATGGTGGTATTTATGCTTATTGTAATGGTGTATTTTATTTTGAAGCATTACCTTGAAATGGTATATATGAAAATGTGATGGTTGTAGATAATTTAGGAAATAATGTGTTGAATATTGATTCTTCCAATTATTTGGGTAAAGCATGCTTGTGGCATTGTCGTCTTGGACATGTCAACAAGAAGCGCATAGCCCAACTCCAAATGGATGGAGTTTTGGAGCCATTCGACTTAAAGTCGGATGACACTTGCGAATGTTGTTTACTTGGAAAGATGACCAAGTCACCCTTCACTGGTACTTGTGAAAGGGGTGAAGGTCTGTTGGATCTCATACACACTGATGTGTGTGGACCATTCAGAACCGCCACAAGGGATGCTAACCGCTTCTATGTGACTTTTACTAATGATTATAGTAGATGTGGATATATTTACTTAATCAAGCATAAGTCAGAAACCTTTGAAAAGTTCAAAGAGTTTAAGCATGAAGTGGAGAATCAATTGGGCAGGAAGATAAAGATGCTACGATCCAATCGTGGAGGAGAGTACCTTAGTATCGAGTTCCTTAACTATCTTAAGGAATATGGAATTGTTTCACAGTTGACGCCACCTAGGACACCACAACTTAATGGTGTGGCTGAGAGGCACAATAAAACCTTGCTAGATATGGTTCGTTCCATGATGAGTCGAGCTTCGTTACCTATCTCATTCTGGGGGGTATGCCTTAGAGACTGCCGCCCATATCCTTAATCTAGTCCCTACCAAAAAGGTTTCCAAAACACCTCACAAGATGTGGACAGGGAAAGTTCCCACTTTAGATCACATCAAAGTTTGGGGTTGCGAGGCTTTTGTGAGAAAAGAAACACACGACAAGATCGAACCTTGGAGTGAGCGATGTATTTTCATCGGCTACCCACATAAATCCTTTGGAAATCTCTTCTACAGACCGAGTGACAATGTTGTCTTCATTGCGAGGAGAGGAGTCTTTCGCGAGAGAGAACTCATAGGCCAAGGAAACAGTGGGAGGAAAATTGACCTTGAAGAGATTCAAGAGTCAAGCGGTGAAGGAACCTCAAAAACTAGCAATCAACCTGAGGAGGAAACTCCTGTTGATCCAATTGACGAGTCCTTACCACTGAGGCATTCCAATAGAGTTAGTAACACACATGAGTTTTATGGTTTCCATATTACTACTGAAGGTGATACATTTATCTGTGATAACACACTGGTAAATTTGGATGAACCTAACAACTACAAGGAAGCCATGACAGGCCCTGAGTCTGCAAAATGGAAAGAGGCTATGGATAGCGAGATTCAGTCCATGTATGACAATCAAGTTTGGAACTTGGTTGATAATGTACCGGGTCGTAAGACAGTCGGTTGAAAATGGATCTTCAAGAAGAAGACTGACATGGATGGGAATGTACACACATATAAAGCGCGACTGGTTGCGAAGGGATTTACTCAAACTCTGGGAGTTAACTATGATGATATCTTCTCAGCAGTAGAAAAGATTAAATCTATAAGGTTATGTTGGCCATAGCTGCATTTCATGATTATGAAATATGGCAAATGGATGTCAAAACCGCTTTTCTTAATGGAAAGTTGGCTGAAGATGTTTACATGAGTCAACCAGAGGGTTTCGTCAATGCAAAGTACCCTAATAGAGTGTGTAAGCTTGAGAAATCCATTTATGGATTGAAACAAGCATCTTGCAGATGGAATCTTTGTTTTGATGAGAAAGTCAGAGAGTTTGGATTTTGGAGAAGCGAGAATGAGTCTTGTGTATATGTCAAAGCTAGTGGGATTATAGTCAGTTTTCTGGTATTGTATGTAGATGACATACTACTCATAGGAAATGACATCCCAACCTTGCCGAAGGTTAAGTCCTGGCTTGGAAAGTGTTTCGCTATGAAGGACCTCGCAGAAGCTGCTTATATCCTAGGGATAATGATATTGAGAGACAGGAGTAAAGGACTAATAGGACTTAGTCAAAGTACCTACTCGGACAAGGTGTTGAAACGTTTCAACATGGAGAACTCCAAGAAAGGTTACTTGCCTATCCTAGCAATACCAAACTGAGTATGACTCAGAGTCCGAGTACAGAGGCTGAGATAGCAGAGATGAGTCGAATACCATATGCTTCCGCAGTTGGTTCGATCATGTATGCTATGACTTGTACTTGTCCTGATGTGGCTTTTGCTTTGAGCATGGTCAGTAGATATCAAGGGAATCCTGGTAAAGCTCATTGGACTGCGGTTAAGAACATTATCAAGTACCTTCGAAGGACTAAGGACTGGATCCTTACCCTTGGTGGGAGTGATGACTTGAGAGTGACAAGGTATAGTGACGCCAGCTTTCAAACCGATAGAGACAATTTCCTCTCTCAGTCGGGCTGGGTGTTTACCCTGAATGGAGCAGCAGTGACATGGAAAAGTTCCAAGCAGGAGATTGTAGCTGACTCAACATGTGAATAAGAGTACATAGCATCAAGTGAAGCATCGAAGGAGGCAATATGGTTTAAAAACTTCATTCGAGACCTTGGAGTCATTCCATCCATAAAGGAGCCTATGGAGATTTTCTACGATAATGAAGGTGTGGTTGCCTTAACCAAGGAACCTAGAGATCATGGTAGATCCACACATATCGACAGAAAGTACTACTTCAAAAGACATCGAGTAGAATAAGGGCACCTCGTGGTAAAGGGGATATCATCGGAGGACAACCCAGCAGATCCTCTTACAAAGGGACTGACTTGGGTTAAGCACTTGCAGCATGCAAGGGGCATTGGGCTAATGGAAGATATTAGTTTTAATGGTTAGATAAATAGTAACTTGTAATAGCTAAATTGTAATTGACATTTTATGATTAAATAAAAGGAGTTTTATTTATAAGTATAGTTACTGTCTTGTGCCAATTATTTACTATTGTTTCACTTTGCATGTTTTGACTTCCAGAATAATAAAAAATGTGATTATTATTATTATTCAAACTATCCACATTCGATCATACATTGGAAGTAAGTATGAAAGAATAATGTCATGAGTTGGCTTCTAGATTGTCTAAGGAGTTAGGCACAACAACAGTTTGCTACACCATTCATAAGTACTTCTGAAATAAGATTTGAGTATTGGATTCAACCCGCGCTCACCTGAATTACTTCATGGAATTTATCAAGAGTAATTGTGAGACGATAATATCATATAATCTTCAAACCAAGATATATGAGTTGTTGACTACGAGTCAGTTGTGCATTGATGGCACGAAAACGCATCAATAACTTGATGTTATAAAACTTTTCATTGTGCATGATTTAATGAGTAGTTAGTACAAGCATATAATGTCGAAGTTTATCTGTTCATTTTATCCTAAGAGGATTAAAATCGATGTCTTGGGCCTCTCGATGATTCTATTTTGACTTATGTGTCGGGCCCGGTCAGAACTAAATTGATGTGTTCAGTTATGTTCTATGTAAGACGAATCAGAAATCGGGAAACAAACTGCTGGACAATGAGTATGACATTTTTCCATGTATTTGTCTAGCAGATATCTTGAGAATAGAGGAGTATATGATCACTTATCTAAAGGATGCGTCACTGACTGGTTCAGAGTTGACAACGGCTTTTGAAAGCTTACGATTGCTAAGTCGGATCCTGAAGTTACATTGGCAGCTATAGTTATTAGACTTATCCAAGTGGGAGACTGTTGGATTTGGTGTCTAAGCCCATAACTATAACTTGTATGTACTTAACCCTATTGTAGCATGATCGCTTTTTGGGTTGCCTTCACCAGTGCAATTTTATAGGAAGGATTTTTAAGAATAAGGTTATTAATATATTACAAGTATAATATATTAATATTATTTAATTAGTATTGATCAAGAATTAATTTGGAACTAATTTTGTGATCAAAAGAGAATAATTTAATATATGGGTATTGATTATGTAAATCAACGATTCTTGTAATGTGGGCTAATGATCCATGACTATATGGTTGGGCTAAACCAATAATATAATACGTGGATAGTCCATGGAGGTTAACCCATGGAGTAGAAGAATGTGAAAAGTCATGGAGCATTAGGGTTTACAAAGTGTAACCCTATTGTTTGCCACATTATAAATAGTGCCCCTATAAGCTAAAATCGGCTAAACACTCTTTGGAGTCAAATATTTTATTCTCCTAAAAACCTCCTCTTGCATTTTGGTGTTTGTGAACCAATAGAGGCATCACACTTGAAGGTGCTCAAGCTTTCAAAGGTCAAGAACTCTACCCTACTCAAGAGGTTAGCATCCAAACCATGTTTTATATTATATAGCTTCAATTGTATGCTAGTTAGGGAGAATACTTTGGAAAAATAAAATGCATGTATAATTAGAGAAAACATAGATCCAAAACATTTAGGGTTGCATGTGCACCATAGGAGTGTTATAGTGCTCAAAACCCAATAACCCTTTCCTTCATTACTGAATGAACCAATTAAAAGGTGCTTTGGCTTTGGAGCCACACCAGAGATATGGACAAAGTAGAGCTTTTCTTGACATGGTGTTTATACTCTCGACAATTCATTAGAGAAAAATATCGCTAAATTCCCTAGCAAACTCTATATCGAAGAGACACATCATCTTTCTTGAACTCCTAATCGCATGATTCAAGAAGACTTCACATCACCTCGCTACGAACTTAAGGGTCATCTAGTGGATTACATGTCCAAGCCCATAACTATAATTGGTATATACTTGAATAGATAGTAGCACAGTGCTTTTGGGTTGCCTTCTTATTAGCAACTAGACAGGATGACCAATTGAGGAAGAGGAATAATTTATTATTTGATTAATAAATTGAAATGAATGATTTATTAATGTATTATGGAAATAGTATATTAATTAGAAATCATATTATTTAATTAATAGTTAATCAGAAATTAATTGAATTAATTTTGGGATTAATTGAATTAATTAAAAGTGTAGGGGCTGTTTGACAATTTAGTGATAGTTGAGGAAAGAAGTTATAGAACCCTCCTAAAGAGGTTTGGACGAAATCTTCTAGGCAAGCCCAAGATTTTCTTCCAAGGGCTAATAGATGGAAGGTTTAGGGTTTGCTTGGTCCTTAAGCAAAGCAATTAGGGTTTCCTACTTCTAACCCTAGCTTTGTCTCTAAGTCACATCACTATATAAAGACCCATACCCTTGTTAACTTTCGGCCACTAGAAACCCTAGAGAGTTATAGCTGAAAATTGAAGCTTCCTCATCCCTCTCATATCTCATCCTCTTGCTAAGTGTGTTTGTGATTCATTAGAGGTGTTACACTTGTGACACTTGCTCTCAAGCTTCAAGATCTTCAACGTTATTGGATTGTTATTACTACATAACAATCAAAGGTATGTATCATAACTCTCTATTATATGAATTTTGATTATTTATCATAGATCTAGGGTTTGCATGACATTGTTCATATTGTATGTTCAATTAGAGAAAACATAGATCTTATTTAGGGTTGCATGCACACATAGGATTGTTTGTTATGCCCATAACCCATCTGTGGTATCAGAGCTTAGGTTTAGTTTTCTATTGATTTGATACAATGGTGAACTTGAACAAAGAGGAGAAAACAGAATCGTTATTCTGTTCTTCAAATACTCCGTGGTGTTCTTCCAACACGGAGTGCTGGCCTGTAACACAGAGTGTTGGCCTGTTAGATCCTTATTTTCGGATTTTCTTGCCTAACTTGATTTATTTGGTTATTATTTGGTAATTATCTTTTATAAAATCCGCCATAATCCGATTTTTGGTAATATTAGATAACCAAATAATGCCTAAATGTTAAGAGATAATTATAGATTAGATAATGATGAATTTATTTGATCTTTGTGGATGTTATTATTAATTTAATTAGTTAATTAATTAAAGGATAATTAATAAATCCATAATTGGTTTAAATTTAATACAATTAAATGTGTAATTTATTAAAAGATTAAACCCTTGCAATTTTAAAATGTTTTAAAATAAACCTTATACTATATATATATTATTGAAAGTTTAATACATATAAGAAAAGTCAGTCGTACCGCTAGTACGCCTCATTCACGAAGCCATACTATAAGAGGAGTTTAAGGAAGTGAGCTATAATACGACCGTCATTGGGTATCCATTCTTACCCACCACTCTCTTGTATGGTGGAAGGTCGTTAGCCAAACGGGTTTGATATGACAATTAATTCTCATTAATAAGTATAATGAAATTATAAAGTAACTAATTTTTTTTAGAAAATTCTCAATCTTAGTTACTTTAGGAAAAATGTGAATTTGATGCTAATCCATGAAAGTGCACATTGCACTTCATATAAGTCATTAGTGGAGCGTATGTGGTCAACCGACATATGGACTAATAAAGGGTGGCAATGGGTGTCTCGTAAATTATCGTTGATTAATGGAGCATGGGTGGTTAACCGACACATTGATTAGATGATAAATGACATCGAGAGTACCAAGCTAATTTTCATGGTTATTCACATCTCATTTTTGATCCTCGGCATCCCAGTCACAAAGTGAGAGCATAATCGAGATTAAACATGCCATTGAATAGTTCACCGAATCTCAAAAGATCTAGGAGTTTCATAAGATTGAAATTGGTAAAGCTTTACCTTCCTAAAATAGATTGGAATTTGATTACGACATCCCTCTTCAAAGTTCGAATCGAAAATATGGATCCTAGCCTTAATTTAATTTTTTGGGTTACTAATTAAGGATTAAAATCAACTAACTTGAATTCTCTTTTCTCGTATTATATATGTCAAGTTCAGACAACAATGGTGTTCCTCGTCCTTCTGGAAAAAATATTCATTCTCTATCTGAAAATGATCTTCCACATGTTGATCAAGGTGAAAGAATGTTCCCTTCTTCAAGCATTGGTGGAACTGTAAATCATGCTTCTCTAACTCTTCCTCCACCTCCTTCAGTGACTCTCCCCAAGTCATGTTTCCTTCAAGCTGAAAAATACGAAGTCACTCAAGCCCTGTTGGCATGTAAACATCAGGATGGAAAGTCAATGTGTACACATGTTCTGAAAATGAAATCGCACATTGACAGATTGGGGATGTTGGGTGTCATTTTCCCAAGGGAGCTAGCCATTGACTTGGTTCTACTTTCGCTTCCTGAGTCATATAGTCAGTTCATCAAAGACTACTATATGAAGGACCACGACGTGACCCTAATTGATCTACACATATGTTGATTGTTGCTAAAGAAGAAATACGTAAGAGCACAAGTCAAGAAAAAGTGTTTGAAGGATCTGAGTCTCAAATTTCCATGGACATTGACAATGGCAGCAATGGTATTCAAGAAAAGGTTTCTATTCCAATCGAAATAGGTCGGCCAAGGTCAAACCGTTTGACCATATGGTAAAGAGAAAGACTAGTTATGAGATAGTTCCATGTGCCAATCCTAAAAGGCCCATATGTTTCTATTGCCAATTGGTAGGGAATTGGTTGTGAAGCTGCCCTAACTACCTGAAAAATCTTAGAGATGGTAAAGTCAAATCGTGTGACTCTACTTCAGGATCTAAGAGAAAGAAAGAATCTTAAGAAGAGTGAGTTGAATCTGATTGAGAGAAATGAATTTCAGTCGCATGGTTCGATGGTCAGATTATGGAAGCTATTCTTAGGAGTTATGATGACTTAATAGATTTCTTAGTAATTGTCTAGAAACATTGTTTTCATATTTTGCATTGTAAGGACAAATGTTTCCGCTTATTATCAATAAAAGTGAATTTTTTGATTTATCTAGTTTACTATATATTTCCTTGCAATGGCATTTATGAAAATTGATGGTTACATTTTTATTATTGGCAATGTTAAATGTGGCTTTGATTCTTAGTTATATCATTTGTGGTAGTGTCATGATTGACCAAGTGAAAAAGAAATTCTCATCACCGAAGTTTCACTTGGATAGAAACTTGGAGTCCCGCAATATGAATAGTGCGATGTATGATAATCTTGATCATTGGAAATTTATGACTAATTCGTTGATCACATTTTTATTTGAGTCAAGAGAAGGACTAAAGGATCTAGTACACATTGATGTGGACTATTCAGATATGCCACAAAGGATGATAACTTTATTCATCATGATTTACTGATGCTTCAGTAAAATGGCTGTGTTTATAAGATTAAGCATAATTTTGATACTTTGAGAAGTTTCAAAGAGTGGCAGAACGGATAATAAGAATATGTTAGGCAGAAAGACGAAGGTTTCTCCAATCTAAAGGAAAGGAGAGTACTTTAGTATTATGTTTTATGATCATATTAATGATTGTGGAACCATGTCACAAATTGATCCTCGAAGAACATCTTAGTGAAATTGTTTGACTAAGAAGATGAATCAGATATTGTTGAAATGGTTCAATCATGAGATGAGTCATACTTTGTATCCAATTAAAAAAGTTAGAGTCATACTCTAGTGACTATAAATCGTATCTTGAAGCTTGTTTCTTACTAATTAGGTTTATAACACCCCATGAAATGTGGAGTAATAATGTTTTCTTACTCTAGCACATTAGGAATTGGAAGTTGTGATGTTTTGGTTAAAACAAAGGATAAACTAAGGCCAATTCATGAAGTGTTTTCTTGTCGAGAATCCACACTAAGTTTTGAATATTTGTTTTGCTCGTCAAGGGATGTTCCTTAAGAGAGAAACTTATATGTTAACAAGTCGGTGGGAGTTTTATTGATCTTAAAGAGTTTTAGGAATAAATCAAGAATAAACCTATTAGTTATCACTAGAACATGACCTGTGGTTAATAACCTATCGTATTAAGTTGAAACATTCTTGTTTCTGTGCATCTTCCAGTTGAGTTGGCAATGCTTATGAGTTCTATGGTTCTCGTTTGACTGCAAAAGGCAGAGCACGTTGGTCAGTGATAGTGCATTGGTCGATGGAAGTGAGCTGCTTAAACAACATAGAAGCGCTGGTAGGCCCTTGTGCTACCAAATGGCAAGAAAATTAAGAATAAGCAAAGTTCAATCCATGAAAGCTAAATTTGAATTTGGTTTTGTCATAAACCTTATATATTTGATTGTAGGTTGATGGATTCACGTGGATGGGAACAAGTACACCTTAAAATGTAGGTGGCAAGAAGTTTCACTCTAATTCATGAAAATGATTATGAGGAAACACTTTCGCTAGCAAATTTTAAAGATTTGATAAATATCATTTTGGTTAGTGGTTGTGTTAATTGCGTTCTCAAATTCGCAATATGATTACAGCATCCGTTTTCATAGTTCGAATTGTGAGAAATGGCAAGGACCTGCTTGAACGTTCAGGACTTATAGCTACACACACATACACTATCTAATGACAATGTATAAACTTGAGAAGTCTAGATGAATACTTTTCAAAGCGTCACGTATCATAAATCTACACTTTAGTAAGTAACTTAAAAAGTATTGATTTCTAGAAGTCCAGTTGATTTCTGGGTACATGCCAAGGCTAGTGGGAGCATAATTGTCATGCATGTTGCAAGTTAGCAATACTAGTTGTAGGAAACAAAGTTTTCAATTTGCAAGTTGCATAGTTTGGGAATTGTTTAGCTATAGAAAAAATTAGGGGAGAGGGCACTCATACTTCATATCGAATCTAAAGGTTTAGATTGCATAGTTTAATAGAACTTAGTCTTTGACATATATGAAATCGTGTTGAAATGATTCAACATAGGAAATTCGATATATGAAAATATTATAGTAAGAGACTAAACAGATATCAAGTCTTCATGTAAGACATTATCAATCGAGTCCCATATGCTTCAGATATAGGATTGATTACATATGCTATAATATTCACTCGTTCTGATTTTTCCGAATGCCTTGGGTATTGAGAACAAAAAGGACTAGAACTTGGTTTAACTAAAGTTGTTGAACAACTGTCAAGAACAGTCTGAGGTTTATTGAAGATTGGTTGCTTGTGGAAAGATGGAAGTATAGTATAGTATTTGGACGGAGCATATTGACATAATTCTGAGTGGAGGTGACTCTTGTTTAGAAATGACAGTCATATGGGAATATGAAAATGTTTCCATAATGGGAGTTGATGATTAGAATTTACATGTGAGTTAGAAACTTTAATGTAAGGAAGGTGTTCAAGGAATGTGCCTTGAATTTGAAACTTCATTACTTTGGAATTGTTTTTGGTAACAAAACTCCAATGGAACATTCTATAATATCATTGACTGAGTCTCTGTGACTTTAAAGCTTTGAAATCACAGAAGGAGAATGCATTTAAGGTTGAACTCTAAAACATTCTAGTAGTAACAAGAATTTGAAATTATGAAATGAGCATCGTTGGAATAGCGTCAAAACGATCTATTCACAAAGGAAGGACCATAGAGAGACTTATCATGCATGTTTATAACATGGCATGACTGAGGTTTAATTCAAGTGTTTAGTTGATTACTCGAAACATTATACAATGAAAAAAGTCTAATTAATATGGTGATTAAAGAATAAGAGTTTTATTTATATTCAATAGTTTGAGACCATAGTTAATTAGGTTATTATTGTGTTTCACTTTGCATGTTTTACTTCCTGAATAATTTGATTATTCAAATATCCACAGTCGACCGTACTTTTGGAGGTAAGTAGTGAATTAATGCTGTCATGAATTGGATTGTAGATTGTCTATAGAGATTAGACATAGTAATAGTTTTGCTGCAATGTTCATGAGTCCTTGGAAAATGGTGATTTTGAGTATTGGATAAACCCTCTCTCAATGAATTACATCATGGATTTTATCACGAGTAATTTTGAGACGATAATATCTTATATTATTGAAACCGAGATATATTATTTGTTGTTTACAAGTTAGTTATGCATTGATAATACGTAAACGCATCAGTAACTTGATATTATAAAACATATGGTTGTGCGTGATTTGATGAGTGAATAGTACAAGAATATAAGTCAAAGTTTATCCGTTCCTTTTTCCCTAACGGGAAAAGCGATATCTATGGGCCCCTCGATGATTTGATGTCGACATCTGAAGTGCTTGGCCAAGACTGGACTGAATTGATGAGTTCAATTGGTAGTCTGATTTCAGTCGTCATAAATCAGAAACCGGGAAACAATATTGGAAAATGAGATTGATTATAATCCATGTCTCATGTTCGTACAATATCTTTTTGAATAGAGGAATATTTGATCACTTATCTTAGGAAACGTAACTGACTGGGTCAGAGTTCGACAATGACTTTGAGAGCTACAAATTGCTAATCATATTTTGAAGTTATACTGGAAACTATAGTTATTAGACTTATCCAAGTGGAAGACTGTTGGATTAGGTCTCTAAGCCCATAACTATAATTGGTATATACTTGAATTCATAGTAGCACACAGTCCTTTTGGGTTTCCTTCATACTAGCAACTAGATTGGATGACCTATTGAGGAAGAGGAAGAATTTATTATTTGATTAATAAATTCAAATGAATGAGTTATTAATGTATTATGGAAATAGTATATGTTGGGTCTAAAATTTGGTTTATACTTTGCTTTTCTAAGCATTTATTGTTTTCGGTCTAGGACCGAAAACCGTCTTGGGTTTTGTTGTAGCTTGGACCGAAAACTCATGTGTTTTCGGTCAAGCTATTGGGTTTTCGTTTTGTGCCTTCTACTTTGGGTCCATACCTATATATAGAAGTAAGGGTGATGAGTGTATAGGTTGGCCATAGTGTGAGGAGGGAAGCCATTATTGGAGGAGCATGTTCTAGAGAGAGAAAGTGAGAGAGAACTTGTGTGTGTTTTTGGATCTTATGTATTGTTCATCATTCAAATCATTGAATACATTGAAGATTCATCAAGTTCTTCTTCTTATTCTTCTTCTTATTCTTCTTCTCCATTATATCTTGCATCATCCACTTGATTGGGATTCCGCACCATCAAGTGGATCGGATTGATACGTCAAGCGATTTTGGGGACTTACAGTTGGTATCAGAGCTTGTATTGTATCAATCATTTTTGCAAGATCTTGAACGTTTTTGGACTTTTTCTTGAAGGTGTTTGCATTTTTGATTAGTTTTTGAAGAAATATTAGGTGTTTGTTATTCGTCTTCTTCATAAAATTGAGTTTTAGATCGAGTTTTGCTTCAAAAAGTGTAAAAGATGTGTTTTTTTGTCGGAATTTGCGAGGGCGAGGGTCATTTCTAAGGTGTTATCGGCCGGAAACGTGTGTGCGGTCCGAAATGTTCACCGCCGAAAGCGAAGGTTTGCGGTGGAGCGGGGTATGCGGTTTGCGGTGGAGCGTGCGAGCTTTTGGTGGAGCGTTTCTTCGCAGGTTTTCGGTTCGCTTGTTTACCGTCAACAGCCCTTTTTTGGTCAGCAGCGAGTCTTCCCGGTCCTGATCAAGAAGCTTCGCATTTTCGGTCATAATTTCAGATTTTTTGACATTTTTGGTCCAAAAATCAATTTTTCGAATTTTAAAATTTCGTTTTCGGCCCAAAGCTTTGAATTTTGATGTTTGACTTACTAGTTTGACTTTTGACCTTAAAAATTTACTTTGACTTTCAAATTTGACCATTGACTTTAAACTTTGACTTTCTCGTTTAATTTTCAAGTTTTCACGTATGACTTTTCGATTTGACTTTCAAGTTTGACTTTTTAAGTTCGACTTTTCAAGTTTGACTTTTAAGGTTGACTTTCGAAGTTTTAAGTCAAAGGGAATTTTTGGTAAAGAATGAGTTCCTCAATCACCAAGGGTAATGAAACTTCATGTTCTCAATCTTTTGAAGCTACAATTAAGTTTCTTCATGATCAAATCGATATATTAAAAAGAGAAAATGAGGACCTTAAATATGAAGGATATACACTTAGGAAGGCCCAAAAACCCTTAAAAGAACAATTAGAGGCCAAAACCAAGGACTTTAGAAAACTGCAAGAGGAATATAGCAAAAAATGTGCGAATTATACCTATGTTAAGATACAACTTGCTAGCTTGACTGACGAGCTTAACACATTGAAAAATAAGTTTGAAAATGTAGATTTTAATTTCAGAAAATTTGATGTGTCAAGTAAGGTAGTTGCGTCCATGATAGAAAAAAATTAAAGTTTAAGGATAATCAAAATAAGGGTCTATGGTATCATATTGTTCGACCTCCTTTCAATGACAACTATAACCCACCTCTTGAAACCAACGAGGAAGAGATACCTACTCAGTATGGCCAATCCCCTGTGCCCGCTTCAGCCAACTGAGAGTGTTGAGGTAAAGGATTCTAATGTTTCTACTTTTTGTGCAGGTAAAGTAGTGGAAGAAAAGAACAAGGAGAACATAATTAATTCTAGTTATGTTGATTATGTTGATTGTCAAACAAATGTCTCGTTGAACTCTGAATCTGTTGCTTCTAACTCAGTTACTTCTAATCAACCTGCTGTTGGTAAATATAGGCCACCAAAATAAACAAAGCAGATTGCTTGTGGGAACAATCAGATACAAGGCAAGGGCACGCCACCAGAGGCAGGAAGAAACAACTTCTACATGAAGAATCAAACATGTTTTCACTGTGGAACACCTGGACACATTGCCAGAAATTGTCCAAATCGCGCATATGTTCCCTAATACGCTCAAGGATGGCAGAATGCGCCAAGAGGGAGATTTTTCAAAAGAAACCCTTCGAGGCCACGTTCAAACAATGGTGACTAGAACGCCAAAAAGGCCAAGAATCAAACTCCAAAGAACGAGAAGGGAATATCTGCTGAGAATTCCAATTCAAGAGATGCTCCAGAGAAACCTAGACCAGTTAGGTCAAAGTCATCTCAGCGATCGGCTTCAAGTTCCAAAGCAAGCGATAAGGGGCCCAACCGATCGAATAGGAAAATGGTTAAACCCGACTACAGATGGGTACCGAAGGTTCACACTCCCAAATCTTCAAATGATTCAAACATTTCTTCATCTTCTGTTTGTGATAAGCAGGATATGTCATTGGAGAGAGTACCTTGCATAGATGACAAATGTCAACCCAGTTTCAAAATGGACTGGGTTCCAAAGACCAACTAATTCTGCACTCTGTGCTGGAGCAGCTATGGAGGCATATTATCAGACTTTGGCTTGTTGATAGTGGTTGTTCGAAGCACATGATAGGAGACATATCTCAACTGTACAACACTCATAACCTTGTTTGAGAGTATGTGTCCTTTGCGAGAAAGGAAGAAAGGAATGCATCACAAATGGGGTTTGTGCTTAACGATGTGAAGAATTTACGGATCTGTTTTGAGATTGAAATATGCGTGCTGTTCTCAGATCATCTGGATGCAACTTCAATTGGTGACTTACGGTTTGAGTTTCCTTCTTGAAACTCCTGAGTTTTTCTTAAAATGATTCGTTTTGAAGACAATCTTTAGTTTTTCGTTTGTAGGTATTTTTTGGGAAGTGATATGAAGCTTAGCGCTAAAGGGCATTCTGAAAATTCTGTAATGCACTAAAGCCGAATTGTCTAGACTCTGTGTTCAATGTGCTGGTAGGCACAAAGGATTCAAATGGACTAGATATGGATTGACAATGAAAGGACTATGACCGTGTGGACGTAGATAGTTTCGTTTAGACTGACAATACGACGCTTGGGTAGATTGAGCAGTGAGATAAACATGGGAACTTGCGGGATACACTAAAATTCATATGTATCTAGAACTGTGGCTTAAAATTTCCTTGATGTATGGTCTCATGACCTTAATTCTAGTGTTGATAGGGTGACTGGGGGTTCTGATAAAGTAGGTTTGTAGGAAATTATTTTCTTGTTTTCAATCTGTCAGTCATATGTTGCCTCCTCTGCGCGATTGGAACATATCCGACCTGGAATGCAACATATGCAACTCTATTTCTATGCATATTCACTATGCAATTATTTCTGTCTGTTAGCCATATGTTGTCCCCTCTGCGTGATCGGAAGATCCGACCTGGGATACAACATATGCACCCTACTATCTCTCTAACCCTCTATCTATGTTAGTCATATGTTGTTCCCTCTGCGTGATTGGAAGACATCCGACCTGGGGTACAACATTTGCATTTCTATATCTGACTTCTCTCTTAATGATTGTCTACTCACCTAAAGTAAAGAGTTCTTTGGAAGTTCTTGATTACCGAGGTATATCAGGAAGCGGGGAACACATTCTAATACACCTAAAAATTAAACCATTTAATAGGTTGTTTGTATATCTTACTGCTGAATTTAAATGGACAACAATATCCTTGGTCGTCGTCAGCCAAATGGTACATTTAGGAATATATATCACAATGACTTGTCACTTATAATTTGTCCAATTTGTCAAATATCCTTTGTGTTTAAGTGGATCACAATATCGGTGATTGACCAGATCTAGACATGCAGGTGTGTGCTGATAAATGATATTAAATTGTCTGACAACTTTGATCCCAAAAGTCTTTAATTTAGTCATTATTTTTGTTTTTGTTAAATTTGTTCATATTTTCCTCTATGCACAAATTTAAGGGGAGAATTATAAAAAATTAAAAATCAAACAAAAATCAGAAAATTAAAAAAATATAAAAATATTTTTATTTCGTCTTTTATTTCTTTTTCAGAAAAATCAAAAATCCAAAAATATTTTTTCTTTACCTTTGAGTGTATTTTATTTTTGTTTTTATCTGAAAATTTTCTTTGTCTTGAAAAGCGAATTCAAAAATTAAAGAACTCAAAGGAAGAAGAGACTCGAGGTGGCTGTATTTTCACACAGATACTGCGAGAAGTCTCCATCTGAGCCAAGGCTGGGTCCTTGAACAACTGTGGTGAGAAGGGTTTTTCATAACTTTGTGATCCATAGGGACTATTTAGTCATTTGTTACTTTTCAAGGCATAACAGTGATCATTGAAGAACGTTCATTCGATGGAACAAGAAATGAAGATTATTCTTTCAACATACAATCTTTCAACCCCAGAAGCAAGGTGAAGTTGTTCTTGAAGATTATGTGTCAGATTGCATTGAAGCCTTCTTAATCAATTTGCTGCTATCTATGAACCTGCTGAAGTGATCCATAAGAATCGCTCTCTCTGTTATTCCCTCTGAAGATTCTCAAGCTGAGAGTGCTGATTTTCAAGAATCTTTTCAAGAAGCCTCCTCACCCAACGTGCGTTCAGAGTCAAATTTTTTAAGACAAGCCCAACTGTTCAAGATGAATTTATTCACATAGAAGATTCATATGTTCATCTTGAAGTTGTGAAGAAATCGAAGCTAAACGCTGAAGCCATGCTTACAGTGTGAAGATTGAAAAGAAAAGAAAGCTATAAACCAAGGGGGAGATTTTTGGGTCTAAAATTTGGTTTATACTTTGCTTTTCTAAGAATTTATTGTTTTCGGTCTAGGACCGAAAACCGTCTTGGGTTTGTTGTAGCTTGGACCAAAAACATGTGTTTTCGGTCAAGTTATTGGTTTTTCGGTTTGGGCCTTGTACTTTGGGTCCATACCTATATATATATATATATATATATATATATATATATATATATATATATATATATATATATATATATATAAGTAAGGGTGAGGAGTTTAAAGGTTGGCCATAGTGTGAGGAGGGAAGCCATTATTGGAGGAGCATGTTCTAGAGTGAGAAAGTCAGAGAGAACTTGTGTGTGTTTTTGGATCTTGTGTATTTTTCATCATTCAAATCATTGAATACATTGAAGATTCATCAAGTTCTTCTTCTTCTGCTTCTCCATTCTATATTTCATCATCCACTTGATTGGGATTCCGCACCATTAAGTGGATCGGTGTCACACCCCCAAACCAGACGGCGGAAACGTCTGGGGGTGGATGACTTCATTTGTAGTATCACAACACATGTATTATAGTAATCAAAGTACAAACAACCATTGCATTAAAAAGTATAAGTTTTTACATGTGTTCAATCAATGTATATTGACACAAAAATAGTTATACAAAAGAGGAATACATGACTAAAAATAGCTCCATCTTCTCAAAGGCTCGGGGAGTACCTGTTTACTGATTCCCTGAGAATACAAGTAATTTGAAAAGAGAGTATCAACATAAAGCTGAGTGAATGCATAAGTATTTATGTTTGAAAAGTATGTTTTCTCTTTCTTGAATATGTAAACTGTTCCAGAAAATCCTATATTTTCTGCTGTATATGAAAAGTAATTTTAATCACATAAAACGTTATGTTTGTAAACCAGTGTTCTGTATTTGTATTCTTTTGTATAACTTGTAAAAGTGAGTGTGCCTGGTTCCACCAGCTGTTATTGTAAACTGTAATGTAATACAGAAAATCGTATCATGTAAACTAGTACTTTGAAAATGTACTTATGTTTAGTTAATTATACACTAAAATATTGTTAATATGTTTTTAATGAATTGTTATAACCATACTGAGACCAGATGGCCTGACCCAATGCTTTGAAGGCGTCAAAAACTGTTGATAACAACTGTCACTCGTAGGCGTGTATGCCTAGCTGTAGATAGCAGTCTCAGTGCGGGGTTGTCAATCCCAATATAGATCTATACACACTTGTTTCGATCCCCGGCTGGAGATTCTGGTTATAATGTCAGGACTTTATCTATGGTGTTTAAATAACTAAACAACCTGAATCTATTGACTCATAAAAAGCATATAGACATTACGTGTATAATAGATGAGAAAACCCAATCATTCTGGAATACATGATTGATAGTATGCCCCTAAATTAGTATTCTTAACATGTATATGAAAGATGTATACCCTTGATTTGTTTTGAATTAAACCCTTGTTCTGGTAAAATGATGTACTCTAGTATACCTGAACCGTGAATTAATGTTCTATGAATCATAAATTATACCTATTATAATTTATATGTACTTTTCTGAATTGATACTAATTGTTCATGAATGCAACCCCATGCTTAACATGTTTCAAAGGGTATTGGAACTGAATGAAATAACGTTTATTTTTATATACATATAAAAATATATATAAGTAAAATTTAAATGACATTCGGACAAATAACCGATACTATAAGCCCACATCCAAACAAGGAAAATGAACCAAAGTGATTTATCAGTCCTAAGCCTTTTAAATCTTATGTATATATATATATATATATATGATTTTTGGGGAAAAATATAAGTTTATAAAATCATTCAAAAAAGTTTAATATTTTGAAATACTTTTGGTTACTTGATGTCATTTTAACACAAAATCCTTGTGTTAGACTTGTATCCCCCCCCTTAAAACAGTAAAAACTATGAAAATACGGGGGTATGAACTCACCTTTTGGAGGGTGATTCAAATGATGATTTGATATAGGATGTTTAGTTCCATACGTGTAATCTCGTAGCAAAACAAGTCAAATAGGAGTGTTAGATGCTAAAATGGAAGCTGGTAGGTGTTCACGGCCAGGAGGGGTGTTCACGGCCTAAGAGTCACGAAGGGTTCATGGCCCTGGAGGTGTTTCCGGCTATGAGTTCTTGATGATTGATGAACACTTGATGATCCTAAGAAAGTTTCTAAGATGATTCAAAGGTTTTCATCCAGGTGTTCTTCGTGTTCTTCGTGTTCACTAGTGAAATTAATGGATTTTAGCCTAGTATAAGAAGATGGAATGGTGTTCTTGAAGTGATAACAAGATCAAGAATTGATACCTGTTAGATGTTATGAAGAACTAGTGATTAACAATTGATTAAGATGAGAAAAGATGATCCTAGCATGTTCTTGAGGAGAGAGGGTGTTCTTGCTTAATGATACTTGACATAAAAGGGTTGAAATTGTGCTTGAAAGTGAAGAAATGAGTAAAAAGTCGGCTGAAATCTATATATGTGTGAGGGTTCACGGTCCTAGGGGTTCACGACCGTGAACCTCATTTGCGGCCCTTTGGTGGTTTGCGAGATTGCGGTCCGAAGCCATTCACGGCCTGAAGCCGTTCATGGCCTCGTTCACGGTCTTGTTCACGGCTGCGAGGCTGATGTCTGAAGGAACAAGAAAGAAATGAAAGAATGGTTTTCGGACTTCTAGCTTTCACCTCATAAACATATAACACTTATAAAACATGAATCTAATCTATTTAAGATAGAATAAGATTTAAATTGACTTTAGTTGACCCAAGTTTGACTAGGGTTGACTTTACAAGTAGAAAATAACGGGATGTTACATTATCCCCCCGTTAGACAGAATTTCGTCCCGAAATTTGGATTAAAGCAATATAGAAAGACTTGGGAAAAAGATGTGGATACTTCTGTTTCATTTGATCCTCCCACTCCTAAGTGAATCCAAGTCCCCGTTTTGCATTCCAGCGAACCTTCACTATCGGGATACGGCTTTGTTTTGTTCTCTTGACTTCCCTGTCTAGGATCTCTACGGGTTCTTCCACAAAGTTGAGGCTCTCGTCTACCTCGATCTCGTCGAGTGGGATAACAAGAGTCTCGTCGGATAAACACTTTTTCAAGTTAGAGACGTGGAAGGTAGGATGTATGTTACTTAGTTCTTGAGGTAGTCGGAGTTTGTAAGCTACTGGACCGATTCTAGCAAGAATCTTGAATGATACTATGTACATGGGGTTCAGCTTGCCACACTTTCCAAAGCGTATATTGCCTTTCCAGGGTGAGACCTTCAACAAGACGCGGTCACCAACCTGGAATTCCAATGGTTTTCTCCTCTTGTCAGCGTAGCTTTTCTGTATATCTCTGGAAGCTTTAAGTCAGTCCCGAATTCATACGATTTTCTCCGTAGTTTCACGAATGATTTCCGGACCAGTGAGAGTACTATCAGGAACTTGACCTCTAGCTAGCTGCGTGTCACCCACTTCAGCCTAGCACATAGGTGATCTGCACTTGCGGCCGTAGAGGGCTTCGAATGGAGCAGCCTTTATGCTAGTGTGATAACTATTATTGTTAGAGAATTCGACAAGGGGTAAATGAGTATCCCATGCCTTTCCAAAGTCTATCACGCAAGCTCGCAACATATCTTCTAGAGTTTGGATCGTCCTCTCACTTTTGCCCGTCAGTTTGTGGATGGTAGGCTGTATTCATGTCCAGCCTACTACCCAAAGAGTTTTGTAAAGACTGCCAGAAACGAGAGGTGAATCTACTATCTCGGTGTGAAATAATAGATATTGGCACACCATGTAGTATAAAAATCTCCTTGAGGTAAGTTCTTGTTAGCTTCTCCAACTTGTCGTTTTCTTTTATTGGCAAGAAGTGTGCGGATTTGGTCAATCTATCGACGATTACCTAAATAGTATCATAAGCACCCTCTGTCTTGGGTAACTTAGTTATGAAATCCAATGTAATCCGCTACCACTTCCATTCAGGGATTTCAGGTTGTTGCAATAAACCTGAAGGTTTCTAGTACTCTACCTTGACTTTGGCACAAGTAAGGCACTTGCCCACAAAGGTAGCAATTTCGGCCTTCATGTTAGGCCACCAGTACAGTTTTTTGAGGTCCATACACATCTTGTCTGAACCTGGATGAATGGAGTATCGGGTTTTGTGTGCTTCATTCATAACCACGTCTCTGTCACCATCGAAATTCGGTGTCCAGATCCGGTTCATGAAACAATAGACTCCATCATCCCTGACTTTGAAGTTCTTATCCATTCCTCTCAGGCTTTCACCTGTCACATTTTTGGGTTTCAAGGCCTCGAGTTGAGCCTCTTTGATCTGTGTGGAAAGATGTGAATGGATTGTCATGGTCAATGACTTTACACGGCGTCCCAAGTATTCTAGTCTGCTAAGGGCGTCAGCTACTACATTGGCTTTACCAGGATGATAACGAATCTCATATTCGTAATCGTTCAGTAGCTCCACCCACCGTCGTTGTCTCATGTTCAGCTCTTTATGGTCGAAGATATGCTGAAGACTTTCATGGTACATGAATATTGTGCATTTCGTGCCATATAAATAATGTCTCCAGATCTTCAGAGCAAATACCACTGCTCCTAGTTCAAGGTCATGTGTTGTATAGTTGACCTCATGCGTCTTTAGCTGTCTCGAGGCGTATGATATAACCTTTCCTCTTTGCATAAGAACACATCCAAGCCCTTGATTAGAAACATCATAGTACACTACTAAGTCCTCAGTCCCTTCAGGAAGAGACAGGATCGGTGCACTGCACAGAGCTCGCTTCAGCGTTTGGAACGCTGTTCCTTGTTTTTCTCCCCAGTTAAAAGTTACACCCTTTTGCGCCAGGGTGGTAAGTGGTTTAGCAACTTCGTAGAAATTCTTGTTTTTCTCCCCAGTTAAAAGTTACACCCTTTTGGGTGCTGGCCAGTTCTCTATTGCCTTGATTTTGGAAGGGTCCACGTGTATTCCTTCCGAACTAATCACGTGACCCAGGAAATCTACCTTCCTGATCCAAAATTCACATTTTGAGAACTTCGCATAAAGTTTCTCTGTTCTTAGAGTTTGCAATACTTGACGAAGATGCTGCCCATGCTCCTCTTCACTTCTTGATTAGATAAGGATGTCGTCAATGAAGACTATGACGAATTTGTCCAGGTACGGACGACACACTCTGTTCATTAAGTCCATGAACACAGCAGGTGCATTCGTCAATTTGAAAGGCATCACTATAAACTCGTAATGACCATAACGAGTTCTGAACGCGGTTTTGGGAATGTCCTCCTCCAAAATCCATAATTGGTGATATCCGGATCTTAAGTCTATTTTCGAGTAGTAGCTCGCACCTTGAAGTTGGTCAAACAGATCGTCAATGTGAGGAAGAGGATATCGGTTCTTTATAGTAAGTTTATTCAGCTCGCGGTAGTCTATGCACATACGGAATGATCCATCCTTCTTCTTCACGAACAAGACCGGTGCTCCCCATGGTGAGAAACTTGGTCTTATGAAACCCTTGCTAAGGAGTTCGTTAAGATGGCTGGATAATTCCTGAATTTCAGAAGGTGCAAGACGATTGGGGGATTTGGATACAGGGGTAGCCCCAAGGATTAAGTCGATTCTGAATTCGACATGTCGTTCGGGAGGCACTCCAGGGAGATCGTCGGGAAATATGTCGGGAAAGTTGTAGACCTCAAGAATGCTCGCGATGTCTTTCACTTCTTTCTTTTTGTCTACCACGTGAGCTAATAAAGCACAATACTCCTTGCGAAGGTACTTATGTGCCTTGATGCAAGAAATGATCTGAAGGTTCGTTCCGGGTTTGTCGCCATAGAAGATAAGAGTTTCGTTAGTTGGCAAGTTCAGGCGAACGACTCTTTCATAACGTAGGATGTCAGCAAGGTTAGAGCACAACTAATCCATACCAATAATGACGTCGAAACTTTTGATAGAGACTGGCATAAGGTCTATTGGGAAAGAAAAGTTATTCAAGGTAAGGGTACATCCTATGTATATATCGTTGGTGTATTCAGATTTCTCGTTAGCCATTTCTACTCTGAAGGTTTCATTTAGTGGTTGGGAGTTTTGATTTAGCAGGTGTGTGAAATTATGGCTCACGAAGCTCTTTTCAGCACCACAATCAAATAGAATGCATGCATAAGTATTGTTGAGAAGAAACGTACTTGTGACCACCGCAAGGTCTGCCATAGCTTCTTCGTGACCCATTGCCAGAATCCTCCCAACTCTACCGGCATTTCCAGCTTTCGGACAATCTCTTTTGAAATGCCCAACATCACCGCATCCATAGCATGCTTGACCTACTCCAGCGGTAGGTACTTGGTTAATCGGTTGGGGTGGTGATTTACAGAATCGGGTAGTATGCCCTTTTCTATTGCAGTTACGACACTGCATTTCCCGGCAATTTCCGTTGTGGTGAAAGTTGCGCTTGTTACATTTAGGGAGATTACCAGCATAAGGCTTAGCCGGTGTAGGGTTAGCTGGAACAACATCATGTACAGTAGCTGGTACAGTAGTAGTATGGACCGCCACTAGCTGTTGCTTATTCGAGGGTTCCTCAGAAGATTTGCCCTTTCTTTTATTCCGGCCTTTCTTCTTTTGTTGTTGTTGTTGTTATTGTTGTTGTTGTTGTTTCCCTTGGGCTGTTCTGGAGCAACGACCACTAAGTTTTGACGGGCTCCATGGTCGATAAGGGACTGTGCCAACTCCTTGGCACTGTCAAAGGTAACAGGCCTGGAAGCAATAACACTTGCCTGAACCTGGGGTGACAGCCCCCAGATATACCTTTCAATATTTTTGCTCTCCAGAGCAACCATTTCTGGACAAAGGATCGCTAATTCACAGAACCGATTTGTGTAGGTTGTGTTGGGTTATGAGCATTCTAACACTCCTAAGTGTACATGCAACCCTAAATACCTTGGATCTATGTTTTCTCTATCATACATACAATTATGAACATCCAAGGTATTATCCTAATCTAGGATACAAAATAATAAATATAACAAGATAGAATACATACCTCTTTGATGTAGAATGTCTTCATGAAGCTTGAGTGCCTAGTGCCCCAAGTGTGACACCTCAAATGGTTCACACAACACCAAATACACTTGGAATAACTTGAGAGAAACTTGAACACTCCTTGAAATCGTCTAGCCCTCACACTCACACATTAGTGCACGATTTCTTGAGCCACGGGATTCTTTTATATGGTGGCTATTAGGGTTACACCATGTAACTCATAACTTTACCCATTCCTTATGCTCCCTGGATTTTAACCTCCATGGAGTATCCATGGGTCACCCCATGGACTTAGTCCAACATAAGGAATCTCGAATCACAAGCCCACATATATAAGAATGAACGATTTACCCAATCAACCCATATATTTAATTAGTCTCCTTTTGATCACTTAATTAATTCCAAATTAATTCTTGATCAATACTAATTAAATAACCTTATTAATATATTAGAACTTATAATATATTAACCAACCTTAAGTGTTATTTCTCTCATTATAGTCTATCCAAATGCATGATGCCATGCAACCCAAATGGACCATGCCGGGTCGGGTCAAGTCTTACCAATTATAGTTATGGACTTAGACATTAATCCAACAGTCTCCCACTTGGATAAGTCTAAAACTATTATTGTGTATGACTTCAGGAACCGATCAGCAATCGTAGCTCTCAAAAGCTTCTGTCGAACTCTGACCTTGTCGATGAACTCTGACCTTTGTCAATGACTTGTCCATTAGATAAGGGATCATATATTCCTCCATTCTAGATATCATATGGACTGAGACATGGATTATCAATCATTCTCTCTGTCCATTTGTTGTTTCCCAATTTCCGATTCATGATGACTGACTGATTGAACAAATCAAATCAGTCCTGGCTTGGCCAAACACTCACATGTATCATCTTTAAATCATAGAGGGGCCCACATATATCGCTTTTATCCCGAAGGTAAAAGGAATGGATAAACTTCGACTCATATGGCTTGTTCTACTACTTGTTGAATCATACACAAAGGCACGCTTTATAACATCGAGTTACCAATGCGTTTTCGTGCAATCAATGTATAACCAACTCATAGTAACAACTCATATCTCTAGGTTTGAAGAATATAAGATATTATCGTCTCATGATCACTCGTGATAAAATCCATGAAGTGATTCAAATGAGCACGGGTTGAATCCAATACTCAGAACTTATGAGCACTCATGAGTGTTGTAGCACCACTTTGTCCACCAACTTGGACCTCTACAAACCAACCCATGACAGTCTTGATTCATATCTAATTCCAACATATGACCGACTGTGGATGGTTTGAATAACTTAATCATTCAGGAAGAGCGACTTAGTTATTCTGGAAGTCAAAACATGCAAAGTTAAACACAAGAATAAATGAATCAAATATGGTATCAAACCCTATGAATATAAATAAACACTTTTATTTATCACCATACTGATTACTCATTATTCATTGTTTCGGTTTTATCAACTTTATACTTGAATTTAAAACAATAGTTGTCCCATGCTCCAAGAATGTACACTATGTTTTCTAAACACTAGTCATGCCATACACCAAGTATGCATACTATGTTTGTCTATGATCTTTACTTTGTAAAATAGATCAATTGAACATCACTCCAATGATCCTCTTTTCACAGTCCCAAATCCTTACTACAAATGCAAGAATTCCAAATTCATGCCATTTACAGAAATTTGTTAGATTCTAAACTTATATGCATTGATCCTCTTAATGATTATGCACGAAGTCAGAAAGACTTGACAACAATCATTACAGAGCATTCCAAAGGAGATCAGCTCCTTGGAAACATCCTTCTTTCATTAAGTTTCCTAATCTTACACAGATTGAATAATTTCTAACTTTGAAACATTTCCATATTCCATTTTGACTATCACTTCTGAACAAGAGTTGCCTCCTTACAGATTATGTCAATATGGTCCTTCCAGAATTAACATTATACTTCCAACTGTCCTTGAGCAACCAATCTTTGGTAAACCTTAGATTGTCCTCGACAATTGCTTAATCATTTTAGTCATATCCAATTCTAGACCTTTTCCCTTCATAATGCCCCAGGCATTTGGAAAATTTTAGAAAGGATGAATATAGCACATGTAATCGATCCTATATCCGAAGCATATGGGACACGATTCATGATGTCTCACATAAAGACTAAACCAGTCTTTTGCTATAATATTTCCATTTCAATTTGCCAAGTTCTCAAAATTCAGATTATGAAAAGGGATGCCGTAATCATAATCGAATTTTAGAACGCAAATAATGGACCCATATATAGAATTTCCTTATGTTGAGCCATTCCAACATGAAATTCATATATATATCCTTGATTAAATACGATTAAAATCTCAATCTAAGCTTTTAGAATTGAAATGAAGTATAATTTCCTCTCCCTTAATTATAGCAAAACAACTTTTTCAACCCCTGCAACCTCACGAATTGAAACTTTTGTTTTCTATAATTAACATTGCTAACTTGCAACCTTTGTCATAATTATCATGCTCCCACTAACATGATGATTATTAGCATAACACTTATGCTCCCACTAGCTTTGACATGTACTCAGAAATCAGCTGACTTTCTTACCAAAGTTCAGATTTCTGATACTAGATTGTTTTGATAAAACTTTATCAAAATCATACACCTCTCTTAGATAGCTCACATGTGTGTCTAAACAATTTTAGAACTATGAAAAGGGATGTCGTAATCATAGTCCATGTTAGTGTGCCGGTAAACCACACACGCTCCACTAACGACTTTGAGAATGCAAATATCACAATTGCTATCTAGCTAAAATCTACTTAGTGAAAGTGTTTCCTCACCATCATTTTCATGAATTGGAGAGAAACCTTATGACACTTAGATTTAATAGTGTATGTGTTCTTATCCATGTGAATTGGTCAAAACCATAATCACAAGACAAGGTTAGTGACAAATCCAAACTCATATTGATTAAACTTGTGCAATCTTAAATTCTTGCGATTTGGCAGCTCAGGTGCCTGCCATTGCTTCCAAGTAGTTGTGCAACCAATTGAGAACTCTCAGAACTCCTATGCAAAGCCAACTTGAATAGGCACACAAATTTCAACACGATAGGTTATAAACCTCAAGTCGTGTGCTACTAAAGGACTTTAGGTTTTATTCTTGATTAAGTCTTGAAACTTTCAAGAGCTTTAAGACTCCCACTGTCCTCTTGACATATAAGACTCCCTTGTCAAATATTCAAGAGATAGTGCAGATTCTTTATCAAGACTAACACTTTACACAATTGGCCTAAGTTGGTCTCTGTTTTATCCAAAACATCACAACTTACCAATTCTAAATGTACAAGAGTAGATAACGTTTTACTCTTACATTTGACTAGTGTTAACAAACCCTCTTTAAGATATGTCACTCAAGTTACAATCTTGGAGTATGACTCTAAGAATTGTTTTGGAACGAAGTATGACTCATCTTTTTGATTTAACCATTTCAACAATTCATGACTCCTCTTCTTAGTCATAAGAATGCACTAAGATGACTTTAGAGGACCAATTGTGATATGGTATCTTAATCATTAAGATGATCATAAACATGCTACTAAAGTAGTCTCCCATCTTTTCAGATTTGAGAAACTTTTATCTTTCTGCCATACTTTGATTCTTCTTATTCGTTCTGTCTCACATTGAAACTTCTCCAATGCTACAGACTTATATTTAAACTTATAAGTATAACCATATTTACTGAACTTAAGTAAATCATGACGAATAGTCTTCTTGATCTTTTGTGGTGGACTTGACCAGTGCACAAGAATGTGTACTCGATCCCTTAGTCCTTTCCTTATTCACATAAGGAATTAGTCTTAATTTTCCAAGCTGAAAGTTCTCATTCATCATACTATACAACTTGCATGATTCCAAGTTTCGGTCCAATTGAACCTTGGGTGATGAGAATCTTTCCTTATTTGGTAATATTAGACACTACCACAACCGAAAGAATCAAATCCATTTTTCCAATATTGCTATCAATGGAATCTTATAAGCAACAAATTTTCACAAATGCCATTGTAAGGATACTTAAAATAAATAAAATCAAAACCTTTTTCTTTTATTTTAAAACTTTGCGGAAAAACTTATCCTTACAATACATATGAAAACCTTGTTGTTATCTATTCCTAAGCAATATAAATATCATAACTCTTAAGTAATAGCCTAAAATTCTGATCACCGAACCATGCGATTGAAATCCATCTTCGCGATCAGAATCAGCATGTACTTAATAGAGTTAGACAATGGACTTTACCTGAAGTAGAGCCAAACTTATTGACTTTAACATCCTTAGGTAAATTTGGCAGCTTCGTAACCAATGCCTCTTCCTTTGGCAATAGTTACCTATGGACCCTTGATAATGGTACTATCTCAGACTTCGCCTCTCTCTTCACCATTGGGTCAACCGAGTTGACTATGGCCGATCCCTTTCCATTGGGAAGAGAGAGCTTTACTGGATATCCAATGTCATCATTGTCAATGTCCATAGCGTTTTAGGAAGTTGATCTTAGCAAATAGATAAGATCATTAAGGGTCTTGTCTTAGTCTGTTTCATCGGATTCCCAAAAGAACTCACTATGTGACTTAGAAAGTAGTTGAGCCACCAACTTTCTCAAGACTTTGACACCCAACTCTCCCGACTTGTCAATATGTGACTACATCTCCAAGATGTGATCACACCTAGACCTTGCCTTGCCAATAGGGCTTGAGTGACCTTAAACTTTTTAGGAACTTGTGGGTTAGGGAGAATAATTGGAGGAGGTGAAAGAAGTATGATATCCATGGGACATCATCTTCATTTAGGAAAGCTTGTTTCAAGAGATTTGGGAAGATCATAAATGTCTAGACCAGACATCTTTTTGGGAGATATTCAAGATAGTTGATTTAAAGTCCTTAATATGACACCCAATATGAAATATTAAGGCTAGGACCCAACAAACTATTTTATAACTTAGAAGAGGGATGCCCTAATCCAAGCTATAAAATATTTGAAGGTAGGTGAATGACGATTCACCAATTTCCACCATGAAAAACGAAATAATTTATTAGGTTTTAATTGGATTTGAAAGTCCCAGATCTTTGAGATTCATTGAACTGTTCAAAGGCATGTTTCAATCTCGAGTGTGCCCTTCAGGTTTTGTGACTGGGATGCCGAGGATCACAAAACAAGGTGTGAATAACCATGCAAATATACTTGGTACCCTTAATATTTACCCCTTAATTAGTGTGCCGGTTAAGCACACACGCTCCACCGATACTATGATAAATATTAAGTTACCCTTTGCCTACCTTGTTAAGTCCAGGTTAGTGTGCCGTTTAACCACACACGCTCCACTAACGACTTAAGCAAAGTGGAAAGTGTAATTTCATGGGTTAGCACCAAATTCACATTTTCCTAAGTAACTAAGATTGGGTATTAATAAGAGTTTAGTTACTTAGTATTTATCATTAATACTTTTAATGAAAGGAGAATTATAGTCCTTGTCCTACCCGTTCGGCTAACGACCCTCCACCAGTCAAGGAAGCGGTGGGTGAGAGTGGACACCAATTAAACTGCCATTTTATAGGCAGTAACCTTATACCCCCCTTATAGACCGGCTTCGTGAATGAGGCCTACTAACGGTAAGACTGACTTTACTCTTATACATATATATATATATATATATATATATATATATATATATATATATATATATATATATATATATAAATATTATTAACTTATAATATTATAAAGTATAAGGGTTGAATTTTAACTTTTAAAATTCTAAGGGCTAACTTGGAATTAAAGTATTCATAAGTGAAAACTTTTCAAATTCCAAAACTTGAGGGCAAGTTTTGAAACTATTCAAAACTAATTAATTCCATAACTTATGAGTTTAAAGTAGTTTTAATTAAGAGTTTTTTTTTCTTAATTAAAAAAAACTCTTCAAGTTCCATAACTTGAGGACAAGTTATGGAAGACTTTAAACTAATTAATAAAAAAAATAACTTTTTTTTTATTGTAACTTATGGAACTAATTAAGGTTACATTTTTTTTTTTAATTTAATGAAGAGACTGTTGAACCTCCATAACTTGAGGACAAGTTATGGAGTCATAAAACCATTTAATTAGAACTAGACTCTTCATTTTGTAACCTTTGCCAACTTTTATGAGTTTTATGATTCTTAAATGTGACTTTTCATATAACTTGAGGACAAGTTACAAAAACACACTTTGGAATCAACTCTTAGATTAAAATGGATTGAAAACAACTATTTCACACAACTTTTCTATTAATCTAAGAACCTCATAAGAACAAGATAATTCAAATCATCAATCTTCAAGAAATTAGCATGAACATACAAACTAATACAAATCTTGAAATTATGACAATTATCTTAGGAATTGGATTAGCATGAACATTACCACATCAAAAACAAGTTTATAAGTCCAAAAACATCTTAGGGTATTGTTCCTAGTCCAATTCCAGCCAAAACAATCGAATATATGCATCCAACTCGATTTTTCAGCTACTTTTGCAAGTATAACAAGAAAACAAGCCTAGGCTCTGATACCACTATTGGGTTATGAGCATTCTAACACTCCTAAGTGTACATGCAACCCTAAATACCTTGGATCTATGTTTTCTCTATTATACATACAATTATGAACATCCAAGGTATTATCCTAATCTAGGATACAAAATAATAAATATAACAAGATAGAATACATACATCTTTGATGTAGAATGTCTTCATGAAGCTTGAGTGCCTAGTGCCCCAAGTGTGAGACCTCAAATGGTTCACACAACACTAAATACACTTGGAATAACTTGAGAGAAACTTGAACACTCCTTGAAATCATCTAGCCCTCACACTCACACATTAGTGCACGATTTCTTGAGCCATGGGATTCTTTTATATGGTGGCTATTAGGGTTACACTATGTAACTCATAACTTTACCCATTCCTTATGCTCCATGGATTTTAACCTCCATGGAGTATCCATGGGTCACCCCATGGACTTAGTCCAACAAAAGGAATCTTGGATCACAAGCCCACATATATAAGAATGAATGATTTACACAATCAACCCATATATTTAATTAGAGTCCTTTTGATCACTTAATTAATTCCAAATTAATTCTTGATCAATACTAATTAAATAACCTTATTAATATATTAGAACTTATAATATATTAACCAACCTTAAGTGTTATTTCTCTCATTATAGTCTATCCAAATGCATGATGCCATGCAACCCAAATGGACCATGCCGGGTCGGGTCAAGTCTTACCAATTATAGTTATGGACTTAGACATTAATCCAACAGGTTGTTATGTCTGAACCAAACATAGTAAGACCCCAGAGCTCTTGTTCAAGCTTCTGAATTTCACCCCACGGGCAGTACTCCCGCATCAACATGGTCCTCAAGTTCTCCCAACTTATAGAGTTAGCCACTACTAAGGTCAGTGACTTAACATTGTCGTTCCACCATGTTAGGGCTCTATCAGTAAAGGTACAAGCAACAAATTTAACTTTGCTACCTTCCGGGCAGGAGCATATCTCGAAGACTGCCTCTGTTTTCCCAATCCATTGCCGTAACGCCATAACTCCTCCAGTCCCGTTAAAGGTCCTGGGTTTGGCGTTTGAAAAGTCCTTATAGGTACACTCTCGTGAGTGCCCGTGACTTTTGGCGTGGTTAGAGGGATGCGCACCAACTCCTGATCTACTTGCGCCAGTGGTGTTTATATGAGACATAGTAGCTGCGACCGCTGCTGTGACCACCGCCTGAAACATGGCAGCGTCAAATTGAGGAGGTGGTGGCGGAGGTGTTGTTGGCGCTTCATTAACATTACACGCCTTGGGTTTCTCCGTGGAGGCATCTTTCACTTTAAGTAATAAAAGATGAAGAGACAATCAGATATCAAGAATGAACATGAATATGATATCTCTAAACTAAAACACTTAGTTTAATATGAATTTTGTAAGGAATTGGAAATAGAAGTCTACTTCAAGTACAACTTGCAACAGGATAATATGAATTTGAGTGGTTAGTTTTCAAGAGTATGAAAATGCATGTCGATTGTATAGGTATATTAAGTACATAGAGTTTAGAAGATTTGACCTTATACAGGTCTACAATATACCACAATAATGGGAAAATATTGACGTTTAACCGACCTACCAAAATTATAATTTTCGCGGTCGTACCGAAAACACTATGAAAAATAACGCTAGAACATATCCGCAGACTTAAACTATAACCAAAAGAGTAAGTAGTGAACGAGTAGAGTATAATCTACTTCCTACTAGGTCCGACCCTGGATTTGGCGAACTGGCGTTCTATTTCGCACAAACGCCCTTCTTGTGTTATCTGTCGTTCTCGCAGTTCTCTAACTTCGTCTTGGGATGCCGCCAGTTCTCTCAGTAAGAAATTAGTACGATCTATTGTCGCATAATGATTGTCTTCTATGTTACGAATGCGAACGGTGTTGACTCCAGTAGTAGCATCAACCTGCATGACTCGGTCTATTGCAGCTCTTCCATGTGCATCGTTATGCACCACACGACGAACTAATGTTGGGAGGGCTCAGTCTGCTGAGCCTCCTGTGTACAGATTGTAGAAGCTTCGGTCTCCTTGATAAGGATGGTTCTGAACCTATTCGTTACTCCACCTTTCTTGGTTTACCGCCCACAGAGGCGTCGGGTATTGGAAGTCTAGTCGTGGATTGGGATTATGGGCAACTGGTGGTGGATTATAGGCTTCTGATTCCGAATCAGTATCTTCAAGAAAGTTTTCTGCAAAATCATCATCTAAGGGGATTTCAGGATTCTCTTCTGGCTCATCATCGAGCCATCCTCCATTTCCTCGATTGGGAAAATACGGGTCTCCGGGTAGATGGAATCCAGCCATTGTTATCTAAGCGAAAATAGGGATATAAGAGATATAGAATATAACTAGTAACGATAGATTTGCAAATACAAGTTTTTACAAGAGAAACATATAGTTAACAGATAATGAATTATGAATGACATGTTTCGGGTACTTCTATAACTACAAAGTGTATACTACATATATATAACTTGGGTATAATCGACCTTCGATTAAATGATCATGCTCTAAATCCACAACCAAACAAGGAACAGGAAATAAAGCTGGATCACATATTCTGTCACACCCCCAAACCAGAATGGCGGAAACATTCGGGGGTGGGTGACTTCACGTAGTATCATAACAGTTGAATATTTGTAAAGAAAGTAAACCCAATCATCATAAATATAATAAAAACTTACATTGTTGCATGTAATACATGTTTCATAAGAATATTACAAATATGATGATTTAAAATGTTTTGATAACTGACGCCTTAGCGTTCCTTCTCCAAAAGCTGATGTTTTACCTGTATTACTGATTCCCTGAGAAATACAAGTAGTTTTGAAAAAGTGTCAACAATTAAGTTGGTGAGTTCATAAGCGTTTTTGTACTAAAATTTGTATGTCTTTCGGTAAAGATAACTGAACGTGTTTTCCAGAAAATCCAATATTTTCTATGTATGTGTGATAGTTTGAAAAAGTTCCAAAGACTGGAATGCAATAGTGTCTTTCCTGCTAAAATGATGAAAATGGATTTATACATATATAATGTAACTACTGAATGCATTTAAGAGTCTTGTAAATCAAATATTTCAACACTCTATGTGAGTTTTATAACCATGCTATTGACCCGGACTGCCTGTAACAACGTTCTTCAGGCGTTACAGTGTTATGACGTTTGTCACCCCAGACCTGCCGGTCTAACTGTAGCTAACAGTTTAGGTGTTGGATTATCAATCCCGTATAGATCTATACACAAGTATCACGCTCTCCCTACAAGAGATTATGGTTTATAATACAGGACTTGAAATGTGTCCTTGAGAGTACGGTGAAGCCGGATGTCTCAAAAAACTTAGTATCAATAGATTTACGAAATGAAAAGTCCATATTTCTTGTAAACGAAAGTGTTTCCTTTTTACAGTGTTTATGTAAAGATGTCATGAATAACTCGTAAACTATACCCATTATAGTTTTTCAAAAGTGTGTTCCATTTGGTGATAAATACTCAATGTAATACCAACTTTGCATGTAAAGTGTAACGTTAGTATTATTGTTGTTTAACATTTATAATCAAGACGTATGTAAAGAATTTGAAATCATACGTAACGATGTGTATTTTTAACAAAAGTTTTTCTCGGGTTTCACTTGTATTTCCCCCCCCCCCCCCCAAAACATGAAAAGACGTGAAAATGTAGGGGTATGAACTCACCTGGAAAGTGTGGTGATTTGAAGAAAACGAGATTTTCTCGGGCAGTACTTCGACCGGGAAGTGTTGAATCTTTCGGGATTCTCGGAGCTTCGGACCTTCGTCGGAACTTGGGTATGTAACCAGAGTGTCGGGGTCGTCTCGGGGGTCGTCGGAACTTGGGTATGTAACTGGAGTGTCTGTTTTCATCAGCCTTTTTACCGTTGTACTACTATTGTCGAGATCTTCAATTCTCGTTTAGGTTGCGTCGGCTAAAAATCGCTCGATCTCTATTTCGAGTTTTTAGTTGTCTACTGCTATATCCGAAACTTAGAAAAATCATAACTTCCTCATTCGAAGTCAGATTTGGGCGTTCTTTTTATACACGTTCTTGGTTTAACATAATCTACGACTTTCGTTTAGATACTTAAGGCTATAAAGTATTTTATTGAAATTTCACTTTTTACGCTTAACAGTGTTTTACCGATTGTGTCGCGGATTTTCGATTGGTCATAACTTCTTCGTTATAACTCGGATTTAAGTGTTCTTTATATTTCTGAAAACCTTGGCACAATATCTAGTATTTTATATATCCCAATTGAGATTTTATAACACTTTATTTTTGACGCTATTTTTAATGATTCCAAAATAGATTATAACATTTGTCTTTTGAACAATACATTGACTTGGAGTATCGGGTTGTCACATCATTCCCCCGTTAGAGGGAATTTCGTCCCGATATTAATTCTACATTAAGTATTTAATGACTAGGAAAAAGATGCGGGTATTTTTGTTTCATCTGATCCTCGCGCTCCCAGGTGTATTCAGGTCCTCACTTGGCATTGCAACGGACCTTCACAATGGGTATGAGACTTTGTTTTGTTCTTTTAATTTCCCGATCCATGATCTCTACATGTTCTTCCACGAAGTGGAGCCTCTCGTTGATTTCAATTTCATCCAGAGGGATGACGAGGGTCTCATCGAATAAGCACTTCTTTAGGTTCGACACGTGAAAGGTAGGGTGTACGTTATAGAGTTCTTGCGGTAATCGAAGTTTGTATGCCACCGGGCCGATCCTGGCAAGGATCTCGAAGGGTCCGATATACCTTCGGTTTAGTTTCCCACGCTTTCCGAAACGTATTAATCCCTTCCAGGGTGAGACTTTCAATAGCACACGGTCCCCAACCTGGAATTCCAAGGGTTTCCGTCTTTTATCCGCATAACTCTTTTGTCTGTCTCTTGAAGCCTTGAGTCGCTCTCGGATTTGGACAATCTTCTCGGTAGTTTCCCTTATGATTTCTGGGACAGTGAGAGTGCTGTCGAGTTCTTGACCTCTAGCAAGTTGCGTGTCACCCACTTCAGCCCAGCATAAAGGTGATCAGCACTTGCGGCCATAGAGGGCTTCGAATGGAGCAACCTTGATGCTAGTGTGGTAGCTATTGTTGTACGAGAACTCGACCAATGGTAAATGGGTATGCCAAGCCTTACCAAAATCGATCACACAAGCTCTAAGCATATCTTCTAAGGTTTGAATGGTTCTCTCACTCTGACTGTCGGTCTGTGGGTGGTAGGCGGTACTCATGTCCAGCCTCGTTCCTAGAGATTTTTGTAGTGACTGCCAGAACCTCGAGGTGAATCTACTATGTCGGTCTGAGATAATGGATATTGGTACACCATGCAGTCGTACAATCTCCCTGATGTATGTTCTAGTTAGTGTCTCCAGCTTATCCGTTTCCTTTATTGGGAGGAAGTGCGCGGATTTGGTTAACCTGCCGACGATCACCCAGATGGTGTCAAGTCCACCCGCTGTCTTGGGTAACTTGGTTATGAAATCCATGGTTATCCGCTCCCACTTCCACTCGGGTATTTCCGGTTGTTGCAACAATCCCGATGGCTTTTGGTACTCTACCTTGACTTTGGCGCAAGTTAGACATTTGCCTACATAGGTAGCGATTTTGGCTTTCATGTTTGGCCACCAATACATTTTCTTGAGATCTAGGTACAACTTGTCTGAACCGGGATGTACAGAGTATCGAGTCTTATGGGCTTCATTCATGACAACATCTCTGAATCCGCCAAACTTCGGCGTCCAGATCCGATTCATGAAGTAACGAACTCCGCCATCCTTTACTTCAAGATTCTTATCCATTCCTCTTAAGGCCTCCCCTGCCACATTTTCGGATTTCAAGGCTTCCATTTGAGCTTCCTTGATTTTTGTGGACAGGTGTGAATGGATCGTCATGGTTAAGGATTTTACTCGGCGGCCCGAGTATTCCTTTCGGCTGAGGGCATCAGCTACTACATTTGCTTTTCCGGGATGATAACAAATTTCGCATTCGTAATCGTTTAGTAGTTCTACCCATCGTCTTTGCCTCATGTTGAGTTCCTTTTGATTGAGGATGTGCTAGAGGCTCTTATGGTCGGTGAAGATTGTACATTTCGTGTTGTAGAGATAGTGCCTCCAGATCTTAAGAGCGAAAATGACTGCTCCTAGTTCGAGATCGTGCGTGGTATAGTTAACCTCGTGCGTCTTGAGTTGTCTCGAGGCGTATGCGATGACCTTCCCTCGTTGCATTAGGACACATCCAAGTCCCTGGTTTGACGCATCACAGTAGACCACAAAGTCTTCTGTACCTTCTGGAAATGATAATATAGGTGCGCTGCATAGGGCTCGTTTCAGTGTTTGGAACGCAGTGTCTTGTTTTTCTCCCCAGCTGAAGGTTACACCTTTCTGGGTCAGGGTAGTAAGTGGCTTAGCAATCTTCGAGAAGTTTTGTATGAACCTTCGGTAATACCCGGCAAGGCCCAAGAATTGTCGGATTTTCGTTGGAGTCCTTGGAGTTGTCCAGTTGTCGATTGCCTTGATTTTTGAAGGGTCCACGTGTATTCCCTCCTTGCTGACCACGTGACCTACGAAATCTACTTTCCGAATCCAAAATTCGCACTTTGAGAATTTTGCGTATAGCTTCTCTGTCCTTAATGTTTCCAAGACCTGTCGGAGGTGTTGGCTATGTTCCTCTTTGCTCCTTGAATAGATGAGTATATCATCTATGAACACGATCACAAATTTGTCTAGGAAAGGACGACATACTCGGTTCATTAAGTCCATGAACACCACCGGTGCATTAGTCAACCCGAAGGGCATTACTACAAACTCGTAGTGACCATAGCGAGTTCGGAATGCCATTTTGGGAACGTCTCCTTCCAAGACTCGCAGCTGATGATACCCAGATCTTAAATCGATCTTGGAGAAGTAGTTCGCTCCTTGAAGTTGGTCTAACAGATCGTCTATGCGTGGTAAGGGATATCGGTTCTTGATCGTGAGTTTGTTCAGTTCCCGGTAATCGATGCACATGCGAAAATATCCGTCCTTCTCCTTTACGAACAGAACCGGTGCTCCCCAAGGCGAGAAGCTCGGGCTGATGAATCCATTGCTGAGGAGTTCGTTCAGCTGGCTGGATAATTCTTGCATTTCTGTCGGTGCTAGACGGTACAGCGATTTTGCTACTGGGGTAGCCCCGGGAATCAAATCGATTCTGAACTCGACTTGGCGTTCCTGTGGAACTCCTGAAAGATCTTCCGGGAAGACGTCGGGGAAGTTGCAGACTTCCGGAATGTCTTTAATGTCTTTCGCTTCTCGTTTCTTATCTACTACGTGAGCTAGGAAGGCATGATATTCTTTGCACATATATTTTTGGGCTTTGACGCAGGAGATGATTTGTAAATTGGTACCGGGTTTGTCATCGTAAATGACAAGAGTTTCACCACTTGGCAGATTAAGGCGAACGGCCCTTTCGTGACTTAGAATATCGGCATGGTGAAGGCTTAGCCAATCCATACCGATGATGACATCAAAGCATCTTATAGTGATCGGCATTAGATCGATTTGGAAAAATTGTTCGTTTAGAGCTAGAGTACAGCCTACATACAAATCGTTTGTTCTTTCTGTTTTACCGTTTGCCATTTCTACTGTAAACATCTTATTGAGTGCTTGGGGTTTTTGGTTAAGTAAGTGTTTGAATTTATGACTCACGAAACTTCTCTCCGCACCACAGTCAAAGAGTATGCATGCATAAATGTCGTTGAGGAGAAACGTACCCGTAACCACTGTTGGATCGGCTATTGCCTCGTTCTGCCCTATTGCCAACACTCTTCCTACGCCGCCATCATTCTTTTCCTTAGGGTAATCCCTCTTGTAGTGCCCACTTTCCCCACACCCATAACATGTCTGGCTCACTCCAGCACCAGGAATTTGGGTGATTGGCCGTGCCGATGCCTTACAGAAACAGACAGTGTTCCCTTTCTTGTCGCAGTTTTTACAGTGCATCTCCCAGCAATTCCCGTGGTGATGGTAATTGCGTTTGTTGAACTTTGGTAGGTTCCCAGCGTATTGTTTTACCGGCATAGGGGTAACAGGGACAGTAGTGGGGGCAGTAGCGGCATGGACCGCCACTATTTGTTTCTTTGAAGGTTCTTGCGAAGTTTGACCTTTCCTCTTGTTCCAAAACTACTTCTTGTTGTTGTTGGCATTGCTGTTATTGTTGTTGCTTCCTTGGGTTGGTTCTGGGACGACGGTCGTGACATCTTGGCAGACTCCATGATCAATGAGGGACTGTGCCAGTTGTTTGGCACCGTCGAATGTCGTGGGTTTGGAAGCTAGCACACTTCCTCGAAGCTGGGGCGACAGCTGTTGGATAAGGTGTCTAAGTCCATAACTTATTTGGTATATACTTGACCTAACCCGGCATGGTCCATTTGGGTTGCACTTCACCCGAACTTGTTATGGATAATTTTATGAGAGTTGTATACTTACGATTTATTAATATATTATAAGTTATAATATATTAATATAAAGTCATGTTACTTAATTAGTTTTAATCTTGAATTAATTATGAATTAATTTAGTGATTAAAAGGAAGACTAATTAAATCATGGGCTATTATATTTATATGGTGTGGCTAACACTCATTTGGAATGGGCTAAGCTTATATGGAAGTCCATGGATGATCCATGGAGCTTTTACCCATGGATCCTTGGAAGAGGAAAAGACATGGGTTATTAGGGTTTCACCCTAACCATGTACACTATATAAACAAGCTTATGTTGCATGAAAAAGACACTAAGTGTGTGTGTAAGTGTGGTGGCCAAAACCAAGAGTTAGAATACTCTCTCATATATTTTCCAAGTTTGGGTGATTTGTGATTTCCATTTGAGGCATTCACATTATTGGTGCTTGGCTCTCAAACTCCAAGGAATCAACAATCAACAAAAGGTATGTAATTCATCTAGTCCCTTTATGGTTAAAAGTACCCCATGCCATGCTAGATAGGTTATAAACCTTGGAAAATAATATTTTGCATGTATCTTAGACAAACATAGATCCAAGGTTTAATAGGGTTGCATGTACACTTAGGAAGTGTTAGAATGCTCAAAATCCCTACAGTGGTATCAGAGCCTAGGCTTGTTTGTTTGATACTTGATGCAAAATAGTGAAAAAAGTCGAGTTTTTTGCTGTCTGCCTGATGAACTCGCCGAGTCCATGGGGGGACTCGCCGAGTTCATGTGTAAACTCATCCTACTCGGCGAGTAGGTTCGTGCACTCGGCGAGTAGGAGCCTCAGAATGCAGATTTTCGACTTTTGCTGCTGGAAATGGACTAGAAACATTACCCTAAACTGTTTTGGTGTTTTAAAACTTGTTTTAGTTGGTGTAATGGTTGTTCTAATCCATTTACAATAGCTTATATCAAAATTTCATGCTTTGTATGTGTTCATATAATTCTTGAAACTTTGATGATCATGTTCATGTTCTTATGAATTTAGAAGATGATAGGAATTATTTGCTGAATTGTTTAGGATTAATTCTTGATCATTTATGTGTTTTAATGGAGTCCATAATTTGTCTTCAAGTTATGGATATCCAAAGGTCACTTCTTTTAAACACACACTTAAAACACATAAGTTACATGGAAATGAAGAGTCTTCATTTTTATGAACCTTTAATTCATAAGTTATGAAATGAAAAGTTTTGAATAGTTTCAAAACTTGTCCTCAAGTTTTGGAATTTGTAAAGTTACACACACTTTAATATACTTTAATTCCAAACCCTTAGAGTTTTAAAAGTTAAAATTCAACCCTTATACTATTTATAACATTAATGGTTAATTATTATATATATGTATAAGATCAAAGTCGTCTTACCGCTAGTACGCCTCATTCACGAAGCCAGTCTATAAGGTGGGTATAAGGTTGTTGCCTATAAAATGGCAACTTAATGGGTGTCCACTCTCACCCACCGCTTGCTTGACTGGTGGAGGGTCGTTAGCCGAACGGGTAGGACAAGGACTTATAAATTCTCATTAAAAGTATGATGAATATTATAAAGTAACTAAACCTTTTATAAATTCCCAATCTTAGTTACTTTAGGAAAATGTGAATATGGTGCTAACCCATGAAATTCACACTTTGTACCTTACCAAGTCGTTGGTGGAGCGTGTGTGGTTAACCGGCACACTAACTTGGACTAGTAAGGATCACGAAGGGTGACTTAATGTTTATCATAGATCGGTGGAGCGTGTGTGGTTAACCGGCACATTGATTAGGTGATAATATTAAGGGTACCAAGTGAATTTGCATGGTTATTCACACCTTGTTTTGTGATCCTCGGCATCCCAGTCACAAAACTTGAAGGGCACAATCGAGATTGAAACATGCCATTGAAAAGTTCAATGAATCTCAAAGGAATCTAGGAATTTCAAAACCAATTAAACCTAATAATTCATTTCGTTTTCATGGTGGAAATTGGTGAATCGTCATTCACCTACCTTCAAATATATTATAGCTTAGATTACGGCATCCCTCTTCTAAGTTATAATATATTGTGTTGGATCCTAGCCTTAATATTACATTTGGGTGTATTATTAAGGATTCGATATATCTAATCTAAACTTGTTTTCTTCTTTTCAGATGTCTTCCGACAACAAAGCTTCGGGCTCTAACCCTACTGGCTCTTTTTCCCTCATGAACCTTTGTGGGAGGGTCATCTTTGATGGTTCCAACTTTATGGATTAGATCCGAAACATCAGGATGGTTACTCGTTACGAGGACAAGGAATATGTCCTCGATAAGGAGCTAAAGGAGCTTGATGAGTCCACTGCTACTCCTGAGGAGGTCGCTGAGTATCAGGCACATGAAAGAGATGCCACCAAGGTGGCATGCATCATGATGGCCACTATGACAGCTGAACTCCAAAAGTCCTATGAGGACTATTACCCTTTTGAGATGCATCAGGATCTGATGGATAGGTACCATCAGAGTGCTCGTCAAGAGCGGTATGAAATAATCTCCTCCATGATCAATACCCGTATGAAGGATAGTGAACCAATCACGAGCCACATGCAGAAAATGCAAAGGTATGTGGACCGTCTAATGAAACTGAATGTGAACTTCCCTGAGGAGTTGGCAATTGATATCATTTTGCACTCCTTGCCATCGTGTTATGATCAATTTCGTATGACATACCACATGAACAAGGAGGAAGTCACACTCAGTAAACTTCAAGGACTTCTGAAGACTGCCGAAAGTGGTCTTAAGAGTAAGTCGGTTGCTACTCCTACTCCTACTACTACCCTTGTTTTGGCTATCGGGCAAGGCAAAGGGAAAAAGAGGAAGCACCCTTCGAAGGGTACCAAGGGAAAGTCCCTTGAAGGCTCCTCATCTGGAACCAAAGGTGGTTCTATCACTCCTTCTGCCATCCCTAAGGATGCTGAATGCTTCTACTGTCAAAATAAGGGGCACTGGAAGCGAAACTGCCCAAAGTACTTGCAAGATGTCAAGGATGTGAAAGTGAAACCATCCCATGCAGGTATTTACACTATATTGTCTAATAACTCACCATATTCTAATTCTTGGGTTCTTGATACAGGTTGTGGTATTCACATCTGTTGTGACTTGCAGGGCCTAAGAAGAAGTGAGGATGTGGAGCACGGAAAGATAAACTTAATCATGGGGAACAAGAAGGTTGCACCTGTTACCAAGATTGGAGTTTATACTTTGTTGCTAGATAGTGGGTTAAAGTTAGATTTGAATAAATGTGTGTACTCGTCTGAAATGGCGAGGAATATTATTTCCTTTCATGCTTTGTACAAACAATGTTTTACCTTTTCTTTTGATAATGAAGTTGGTAGTATTAATGCTTTCTTAAATAATATTCTTTATTTTAAAGCATTACCTTGTAATGGTGTGTATGAAGCTGTATCGGTTGTAGATAATTTAGGGAATAATGTATTGTGTATTGATTCTTCTACTAGCTTGGATAAAGCATCTTTGTGGCATTATCGTCTTGGACATGTAAGCAAGAAACGCATAGGCCAGCTCCAAAAGGATGGAGTCTTGGAGTCGTTCGACCTCAAGTCGGATGATAGTTGTGAGTCTTGTCTACTTGGAAAAATGACAAAATCACCCTTCACTGGTACTTGTGCAAGGGGTGAGGGTTTGTTGGACCTCATACATACTGATGTATGTGGACCATTCAAAATCGCCACAAGGGACGCTAATCGCTATTATGTGACTTTTATTGATGATTTTAGTAGATATGGTTATGTCTACTTAATCAAACATAAGTCAGAAACTTTTGAAAGGTTTAAAGAGTTTAAACAGGAAGTAGAAAATCAATTGGGCAGGAACATTAAGATGCTTCGATCCGATCGAGGTGGTGAGTATCTTAGTACTGAGTTCCTCGACTATCTTAAGGAGTGTGGGATTGTCTCACAATTGACACCTCCCAGGACACCACATCTAAATGGTGTAGCTGAGAGGCGCAATCGAAACTTGTTGGACATGGTTCGCTCTATGATGAGTCGAGCTTCGTTACCAATCTCTTTTTGGGGGTATGCCTTAGAGACTGCCGCCCACATCCTTAATCTAGTCCCTACAAAGAAGGTTGCCAAAACACCTCATGAAATGTGGACTGGGAAAGTTCCCAATCTAGACCATATCAAGATTTGGGGTTGCGAGGCTTTCGTGAGGCGCGAAACTCATGACAAGCTCGAACCTCGAAGTGAAAGGTGTATTTTCATCGGCTACCCACAAAAATCCTTTGGTTACCTCTTCTACAGACCCAGTGAGAATGTGGTCTTTGTGGCTAGGAGAGGGGTCTTTCGAGAGAGAGAATTTATAAGCCAAGGAGACAGTGGGAGGCAAATTGACCTTGAAGAAATTCATGACTCAATTGGTGAAGGAACCTCAAACACTAGCAATCAACTTGAGGAGGAAATTCCTGTTGATCCAGCTGACGAGTCTGTACTTCCGAGGCGTTCCACAAGGGTTAGGAACACACCTGAGTTTTATTATGGATTTCATATTACTACGGAAGGTGATACATTTATCAGTGACAGTACACTGATAAATCTGGATGAACCTAACAGTGTTAAGGAAGCTATGGCAGGCCCAGAGTCTGCTAAATGTAAGGAGGCTATGGACAGCGAGATACAGTCCATGTATGACAATCAAGTTTGGAACTTGGTTGAAAATGTACCAGGCCGTAAGAAAGTCGGGTGCAAATGGATCTTCAAGAAGAAGACCGACATGGATGGGAAGGTGCACACTTATAAGGCTCGACTAGTTGCGAAGGGGTTTACTCAGACTCAGGGTATTGATTATGATGAAACTTTTTCACCAGTAGCAAAGATTAAGTCTACTAGGGTTATGTTAGCCATTGCTGCATTTCATGATTATGAAATATGGCAAATGGATGTCAAAACCGCTTTCCTTAACCGAAAGTTGGCTGAAGATGTTTACATGAATCAGCCAGAAGGTTTTGTCAGTGCAGAGTACCCCAATAGAGTGTGCAAGCTTGAGAAATCCATTTATGGATTGAAACAAGCATCTCGAAGTTGGAATCTTTGTTTCGATGAGAAGGTCAAAGAGTTTGGTTTCTCAAGAAGTGAAGATGAGTCCTGCGTGTATGTCAGAGCTAGTGGGAGTATAGTTGGTTTTTTGGTACTGTATGTGGATGACATACTACTCATAGGAAATGACATCCCAACCTTGCAGGAGGTTAAGTCCTGGCTTGGGAAGTGCTTTGCTATGAAGGACCTTGGAGAAGCTACCTATATCCTAGGGATAAGGATATTAAGAGAAAGGAGTAAAAGACTAATTGGACTTAGTCAGAGTATCTACTTGGATAAGGTGTTGAAAAGGTTCAACATGCAGAATTCGAAGAAAGGAAAATTACCGATCCAAAGCAATGCCAAACTGAGCAAGGCTCAGAGCCCGATTACAGAAGATGGGATAGCTGAGATGAGTCGATTACCTTATGCTTCCGCTGTTGGTTCGATCATGTATGCTATGACTTGCACCCGTCCTGATGTGGCCTTCGCTTTGAGCATGGTCAGCAGATATCAGGGGAACCCTGGCAGGGCTCATTGGACTGCGGTAAAGAATATTCTCAAGTACTTGCGGAGGACTAAGGATTGGATCCTTAACCTTGGTGGGAGTGATGACTTGAGAGTAGTAGGGTATAGTGATGCTAGCTTTCAGACTGATAGGGATAACTTCCGCTCTCAGTCGGGCTGGGTCTTTACCTTAAATGGAGGGGCAATCACTTGGAAGAGTTCCAAACAGGAGACTGTAGCTGATTCGACTTGTGAATCAGAGTACATAGCAGCGAGTGAAGCGGCAAAGGAGGCGATATGGCTGAGGAACTTCATCGGAGACCTTGGAGTTGTACCAGCTATTAAGGAGCCTATGGAGATTTTCTGTGACAGCAATAGTGCGGTTGCCTTAGCCAAGGAACCAAGAGATCATGGCAGATCCCGACACATTGACAGAAAATATCACTTCATAAGAGACAAGATAGAAGAGGGACTCCTCGTGGCAAAGAGGGTATCGTCAGATGAGAACCCTGCGGATCCCCTTACGAAGGGACTGACGAGGGTTAAGCATTTGCAGCATGCGAGGCGTATCGGGCTGAGGGACGATATTAGTTTTACAGATTAGATAGCTTTTTCTGAAACTTGTAAAATGTAATCGACGTTTGATGATGAATAAAATGTGTGATTTATTTATGAGTAAAGTGTTACTATCATTGTCAATTATTTACTATTGTTTCAGTTTTGCATGTTTTAGACTTCCAGAATAATCAATTTATTCAAACCTCCACAATCGGTCATACGTCGGAAGTAGGTATGAATCAAGATTGTCATGAATTGAGTTTGTAGATGGCTAAAGGTGTTTAGACATAGCAATGGTTGCTACAACGTTCATGAGTGCTCATAAGTTATGAGTATTGGAATAAACCCACGCTCACTTGTATCACTTCATGGAATTTATCTCGAGTGATCGTGAGACGGTAATATCATATAAGTCTTCAAACCTAGAGATATGAGTTGTTACCTATGAGTTGGTTGTGCATTGATTGCACGTAAACGCATCAGTAACTTGATGTCATAAAACGTGCCTTTGTGTGCAATTCAATAAGTAGTAGAACAAGCATATGAGTCGAAGTTTATCTGTTCCTTCTAGAAATAGAAGCGATATCAGGGCCCCTCGATGATTTTGTGTTGACCCATGTACCGGGCCCGGTCAGAACTAAATTGATGTGTTCAGTTAAGTTCTTTGTCAAACAAATCGGAAATCGAGAAACAACTGCTAGACAATAAGTAAGACATTGTTCCATGTATTTGTCCGGCTGATATCATGAGAGCATAGGATTATATGATCACTTATCTAAAATGGCGCTTCATAGTTCACAAGAGTTTTCGAGAGCTACGATTGCCGGTTGGTTCCTGAAGTAATATAGGCAAATACAGTTATTAGACTTATCCAAGTGCGAGTCTATTGGATAAGGTGTCTAAGTCCATAACTTATTTCGTATATACTTGACCCAAGCCGGCATGGTCCATTTGGGTTGCACTTCACCCAAACTTGTTATGGATAATTTTATGAGAGTTGTATACTTACGATATATTAATATATTATAAGTTATAATATATTAATATAAAGTCATGTTACTTAATTAGTTTTAATCTTGAATTAATTATGAATTAATTTAGTGATTAAAAGGAAGACTAATTAAATCATGAGCTATTATATTTATATGGTGTGGGATAACACTCATTTGGAATGGGCTAAGCTTATATGGAAGTCCATGGATGATCCATGGAGCTTTTACCCATGGATCCTTCGAAGAGGAAAAGACATGGGTTATTAGGGTTTCACCCTAACCATGTACACTATATAAACAAGCTTATGTTGCATGAAAAAGACACTAAGTGTGTGTGTAAGTGTGGTGGCCAAAACCAAGAGTTAGAATACTCTCTCATATATTTTCCAAGTTTGGGTGATTTGTGATTTCCATATGAGGCATTCACATTATTGGTGCTTGGCTCTCAAACTCCAAGGAATCAACAATCAACAAAAGGTATGTAATTCATCTAGTCCCTTTATGGTTAAAAGTACCCCATGCCATGCTAGATAGTTTATAAACCTTGGAAAATAATATTTTGCATGTATCTTAGACAAACATAGATCCAAGGTTTAATAGGGTTGCATGTACACTTAGGAAGTGTTAGAATGCTCAAAATCCCTACAACAGCCCCCAAATATACCTTTCCACCTTCTTGCTTTCGAGGGCCATCATCCCTGGGCAAAGTATTGTCAAATCACTGAACCTATTCGTATAGGTTGTGATGTCTGAGCCCACCATAGTCAATCCCCAAAGCTCCTGTTCAAGCTTCTGGATCTCGCCCCTGGGGCAGTACTCTCGCAGTAACATTTGCTTCAGGTTCTCCCAACCCATGGATTTTGCCACCACCAGAGTTAGTGACTTGACGTGGCCATTCCACCACGTTAGGGCTCGTTCGGAGAAAGTAGAGGCGGCAAATTTTACTTTGCTCTCTTCGGGGAGTGAGCATATCTCGAACACGACTTCTGTTTTCTGTATCCATTGGGATAGAGGCATTACTCCTCCAGTTCCATTAAAGGGGATGAGTTTGCTGTTGGAGAAGTCCTTGTAAGTACATTCCCCGGAACGACCCTGGTTTTGGCCATTTGTAGAGCTATTTATTCCTCCTCCTGATCCGTTGTTACTCATTTGTGCCATTGTTGAGGTTACAACAGCTGTTACAGCTGCCTGGAAGGTAGCAACATCCATCGATGGAGGTGGCGGTGGAGGTGGTGTTGGTGTTCCTGTAGTATTGAAGCGTCAGGGATTCCTTCTTGGCGGCATGATTTTGCTATAATTTAAGATACGAATTCTTGATAAGTCTTCAGAAATGATTTTGGAAAGTCTTAGTATTATATGTTTTGCGTTCTGAACATTACCGTATTTTGTAAGTTAATGGAAACTCACAATAATAAGTGTATGATTTCCTTAGTATCTTAACAACTTAATGGAATACTCAAAGAAATAATAAATGCGTTTCAATCTGATTGATATTAATATTTGATACAACGATCAGGAAAATTTGACCTTAGATAGGTCTAGAGTACATCAATGAAAGCGGGAAAATTTTGACAGCATTCGGGTCCCCGAATTGTGTACTCACAATCCGTCGGGTTTACATTTTAAAAAGGAAGAGTAACACCAACGCTTAGTCGATAAGTATATACATAGCGCCAGAAGTACGCGCTCTACTCCGAGCGGGTGGCATGCTGCGGACCATGGTATGGGGTTGTGGAAGTCTGAGATCGGGCTACTTGACGTTCAGTCTCGATGATGCTCCTCTCCATTGCGGCTTGACTCTTACGGAACTCTCTTACTTCAGCTCTAGCAGCAGTAATGTCCTTCTGAAGGGAAAAGGTGTACTCTATTGTTCGCTCATGTTCTTCGTCCAGACGACGAAGACGTACCGCAGTGACAGCAGCGGTGGCCCCAATGTCCAAGAGTTGGCTGGCATTCACTCTTGCTTGCTCGCCTTGGTTGGCAATGCGACGAACCATGACAGGGAGTGCCCTGTCAGCCGAACCCCCGTTCCTGAGGTTATAAAAGCCTCGTCCCACGCCGTAAGGTGGTCGTTGACCTTGCTCCTTGCTCCATCGTTTCAGGTCCACAGCCCAGCGGGGCGCCGGGCCCTGAAAGTTCTGTCGGGGAATTGCTGCTTCTCGGGGAGGATTGTAGACCTCGGGTTCCGAGTCGGTGCTCCCACCATCTCCTTCCTCTTCTGAATCTGCATCTAGGTCTTCCTCGTGATCTTCTTCAGAATCCTCCTCTGGTTCTTCCTCAGGAATCTCTTCGGGATCTTCCTCTGGGTCTTCCTCAATCCAGCCTCCATTACCCTGGTTGGGATAGTAGGGATCCCCAGGAATGTGAAATTCTGCCATTTTGTCTGGTCGAGAATAGAGGCAAGAGATTTATATAAAAACTTGGGAGTAAAAAGGTAGTTTTTGATAAGCATAATTCTATTTATTTGACGATTTCTATTCCTAACTAAATATCGAGGTTCGCATGATTATGACCGTTCTTTTAGTTTTTACAAAATACTCCTATAGTATTTCAAATTTGTAAGCTTGATTCTAGTATTTTCTTTGGTAAGTTTTGACTTGTTGCTCACTACGACCATTCCTCGACATACGTTGGTCATATCTAGGATAAACATAGTTGATCAGGCTACATTTATTCTCGATCTGATTACATACCCCGAGGCCTAATCGTAGCGTCGCAACTTGCCTTAATACTTTTGTATAATTTTGGCTATGATACTAGACTGATACATGCAGGTACTTATACTTTTATAAAAATAATACTTTATTTTCTTAAAAGTATAGTTTGCAAAAATGTTTTTGTCAGAGGGTTTTTAGTCCCTTTGCATTTGTAGTTTGTATATTTTATGTGGTTTGATATACTTAGTTCACTATAAACATTGCTCTGATACCAATCTGTCACACTCCCAAACCAGAATGGCGGAAACATTTGGGGGTGGGTGACTTCACGTAGTATCATAACAGTTGAATATTTGTACAGAAAGTAAACCCAACCATCATAAATATAATAAAAGGTTACATTGTTGCATGGAATACATGTTTCAAAAGAATATTACAAATATGATGATTTAAAATGTTTTGATAACTGACGCCTTAGCGTTCCTTCTCCAAAAGCTGATGTTTTACCTGTATTACTGATTCCCTGACAAATACAAGTAGTTTTGAAAAAGTGTCAAAAATTAAGTTGGTGAGTTCATAAGCGTTTTTGTACTAAAATTTGTATGTCTTTCGGTAAAGATAACTGAACGTATTTTCCAGAAAATCCAATATTTTCTATGTATGTGTGATATTTTGAAAAAGTTCCAAAGGCTGGAATGCAATAGTGACTTTCCTGCTAAAATGATGAAAATGGATTTATACATATATAATGTAACTACTGAATGCATTTAACAGTCTCGTAAATCAAATATTTCGACACTCTATGTCATTTTTATAACCATGCTATTGACCCAGACTGCCTGTAATAACGTTCTTCAGGCGTTGCAGTGTTATGACGTTTGTCACCCTAGACCTGCCGGTCTAACTATAGCTAACAGTTTAGGTGCGGGATTATCAATCCCGTATAGATCTATACACAAGTATCACGCTCTCCCTACAAGAGATTATGGTTTATAATACAGGACTTGAAATGTGTACTTGAGAGTACAGTGAAGCCGGATGTCTCAGAAAACGTAGTATCAATAGATTTACGAAATGAAAAGTACATATTTCTTGTAAACGAAAGTGTTTCCTCTTTACAATGTTTATGTAAAGATGTCATGAATAACTCGTAAACTATACCCATTATAGTTTTTCAAAAGTGTGTTCCATTTGGTGATAAATACTCAATGTAATACCAACTTTGCATGTAAAGTGTAACGTTAGTATTAATGTTGTTTAACATTTATAATCAAGACGTACGTAAAGTATTTGAAATCATACGTAACGATGTGTATTTCTAACAAAAGTTTTTCTCGGGTTTCACTTGTATTTCCCCCCCTAAAACATGAAAAGACGTGAAAATGTAGGGGTATGAACTCACCTGGAAAGTGTGGTGATTTGAAGAAAATGAGATTTTCTCGGGCAGTACTTCGACCGGGAAGTGGTGAATCTTTCGGGATTCTCGGAGCTTCGGACCTTCGTCGGAACATGGGTATGTAACCGGAGTGTCGGGGTCGTCTCGGGGTGCTAAACGTGGAGTAGAAGTGAGAGAGAAGAGGGAATTGAGCTAGAGAAGTCAGAGGTCTCGCATGCTATTTATAGGAGAGCTGCCAGGCTTCGTACGCTGGGCGTACTCCGAAGTACGCGGGGCGTACCTCGTATGCTGGGCGTACCCTCGTACGCGGGGCGTACGTCAGCGATGACGTCCGGTCGCCGGTCTTCGGATGGGACGGAAGTTAGGCATAGGGGCGATGTGGCCGATCTGAGGCCGTGTATTGGGTACGCTGGGCGTACTCCGAAGTACACGGGGCGTAATCCTTCGGATAAGCCTCGAAGTGTGTGCCCAAAACTTTGAAAATATGTACCTTTCGCGTACGAGCTCCGTTTTCGACGTTCTTTATATCCACGCGTAGGTGAGAGTATACTCTACAACTTTCGTTTAGACTCCGTCGGCTAATTTTGAGTTAAATTTTTAATATTATATTTTTAATAGGCCGGGACAGGATAAATCCGTTAAAAATTCATAACTTCTTCATCCGATGTCCGTTTTCGTCTGTCTTTTACCGTTGTACTAATATTGTCGAGATCTTCAATTCTCGTTTAGGTTGCATCGGCTAAAAATCGCTCGATCTCTATTTCGCGTTTTTAGCTGTCTACTGCTATATCCGAAACTTAGAAAAATCATAACTTCCTCATACGAAGTCAGATTTGAGCGTTCATTTTATACACGTTCTTGGTTTAACATAATCTACGACTTTCATTTAGATACTTAAGGCTAAAAAGTATTTTATTGAAATTTCACTTTTTACGCTTAACAGTGTTTTACCGGTTGTGTCGCGGATTTTCGATTGGTCATAACTTCTTCGTTATAATTCGAATTTGAGTGTTCTTTATATTTCTGAACACCATGGCACAATATCTAGTATTTTATGTATCCCAATTGAGATTTTAGAACACTTTATTTTTGACGCTATTTTTAATTATTCCAAAATAGATTATAACATTTGACATTTGAACAATACATTGACTTGGAGTATCGGGTTGTCACATATTCTAAGTCTATAAAACTTTGATTATATATAACACTAATATACACTTAATATTTATAGTTCTACCAACAATGGTTCTTTTGTTTTCACATGTTGTTATTAGTATATAGTGCCTAAAATACTCCTATAGTATTTTAACTTTATGTTATGTTCTAGAGTTCTTCTGGATATGTAGTTGGTAAGTTTTAGACATGTCGCAACACTACCATCACTCCCAAACACATGTTGGTCATATCTCAAACCAATATAGTTGATCAGGCTATATTAATCACATATACGATTACATAACTGCTCAGGTTTGACTACAGTTTCCAACATCCAAATACTTTTAAGTTATTATGACTGTGATATTGTGCTTGTAGGTATAAGTGTTAGTATAATTCTTGTAAAAATACTTAAATTTTAAAAGTATACTAGTATTCAGAGCTCTCAGCCCCAATGTATTTATAGTTTGTATATCTTTTATGGATTGATATACTGAGTTCACTATAAACAATGCTCTGATACCAATCTGTCACACCCCCAAACCAGACGGCGGAAACGTGTTGAATCATGAAAGTGACCCTCTTAAACATCAGCTACCGCAACAGTTACCACATCCAATTCAGCTAACGCAACAACTACCGCATCCAAATCCGCTACCGCAACCAATCCAGCACCCGCAGTCATTTCTTCATCAAGCAACCGCAATCAGAGCTTTTTGCTACCGCAGTCACTTAGCTAGATTACTTTACTTGTCTTATTGTAGTTTACTCTATTGTCCAGTATGCCTTGCATGGCTACTATAGAGATGTAATCTAGTGTTCTTCATGAGTCTCTATAAATAAGAGCTCATTCTCTTGTATTCCATACAGATAACTTACTATCTATTCTGAATACATTTCTCCAAAGTTATCTTCTCTATTTCTCTATCTTTCTACTCTTCACTTCTTACTCTCAATTGTTACTAGAACATAACTGATTATAACCTCTCTCCAGAGCAAGTCTTTGAGACTTAATCACTAAGTTTGATCTTCCTTATTAACTCGGTTTGAATGCATTCTGTGTTATGAATCAACTTATGTGTATACTTGATATAACAACTGTTGTTATTTCTATTTCTTTATATTTCCGCAACTAACTCTCTAACTAGTTAACTCTAAATTATTAATATTATTGTTGAGCTTTTAGATCCTTTGAGATTAACTATTCTGCAATCTACTTGTTCTAACGTTTTGTTCAAGTGTGTCTCCAAGTTTTTCTCTCAACAATTGGTATCAGAGCCATACTGGTTGCTTTTTGAAAATGGAACTCTGATTTTTCAAAGGGCCTTCTATACCACTAAAGCTCATTTCTTCAAACAAAAAAAAAACAATTTCAAATGGCACAATCGTTATCTCTGAATGTTTCCAACAGTGTTGGTGGTTCTAACCGAACCCCAATACTGGTAGCAAATGAATATCATCACTTGTCACAAAGAATGGAAAGATATTTGAGAAGACTTGGTAGAGATGTTTGGCGATCCGTAGAAGAAGGACCACATGTTCTAGTCCTTACACCAGTCCAAACTGACGGCGCTACAACTAGGCTAGGAGGAGGTCAACCAACCATGAACCGTCCCACCAAGGATGATCTCGATAAAATGGAAAATGATGCTGTTGCTTTCTATGAAATCTCCTGCGGAGTTGCTCCTGACAACTTCGATATTATCATAAATTGAAAATCAGCAAAATAAATCTGGGATGTTCTCAAGAACCTGTACGAAGGTTCAGAACAAGCACAAGACAAGAAGCTTACCACCGCACTCAACGAGTTCAACAACTTCAAAGCTCATACTAGCGAAAGTTTAGAAGACTCCTTCAAAAGGTTTAACCTGATAGTCACCAAGTTATCCAATGCGGGCACCATCCGCAGTAACCATGAAACCAATCTTCAGTTTCTTAATGGTTTGGGAAGACATTGGACTACGGCTAAGATGATCATCCAAGGCGATAGAAAGATTCACTCTTTGTCACTCTACAAGCTCTATGGAGAGCTGCAAGCTCAAGAATCCACCGTACTCAAAGACTGTGCTGACTTCGGAGGACCACTTGCTCTCATAGCACAAGCTCCACCGCAGTCACCTTACTCTTCCTCGTATGACACTCCACCGCAGTCATACGAAGCTGATTCAGAGTATGATGATGAAGAAGAATTTCAGAAGGCTATTGCTCTGGTTAGCCAACAGTTCAACCGTCTACCACCTCCTTCTTTCCGCAAGAATCAACAGTTCAAAAAACCTCCATTCAACCGTAACTTCGGTTCTCAGAATAACCACTCTCGGTATCCCAAAAGTTCTCATCCATCACCGCAATCTCAGAATAATCAGCCAAAGGAGGTACCGCAGTCTCCTCAAACCACTGACTCCGGTACTCCTTCAGAAGACAAGACTGATGTTGTAATTTGTCACAAATGCAACAAAGAGAATCACTTTGCAAAAGATTGTAAGGCCAATGTGGTAAAAGACAGAGCATTCTACCTTAGAATGGCTCAAGAGTTGGAAGACAAGGAAAAGGCAAGGGCACACGTGGCCCATGTCAAAAGAGACCATCAAGTTTGGTCATCCGGAGATGAAGATGAAGCCATCAGCAGTGTCAAGGAAAAAGGGAAAATCTGCATGCTGGCAACTACGGATGATGATGGGTCTACAATGCTGAACAAGAATTACTGCTACATGGCAAAGGATGGAGCTCTTAGCATCGTTGAACAGGTAAAACTCATGATCCAAACTCTAAATTATAGCATGCATGACTGTCAGCCCTACATTGATGATCTTAATGACACTTGTGCTGCATGACTGTCAGCCCTACATTGATGATCTTACAGACTATAATAAAGCCTTAGATGAGAAGAACATTGCGTCCCAAGAGATGTTCCACGTGAGAGGACGACTGGATAACAAAAGACTTAAGATGGCTATGTTAGAGAAGGATCTAGAGTTAGAAAAAGATGCAAGAATGTTAAGTGAAACCCAATTAGAGATAGCTTTGAACCAGAGAGATTTAGCTCAGAGAGAAATTGTACGCTTAAATCTCTTAATTGAAAAATTGTTTAATGAAAGTGAAGCTATTGAAAATTTGGTAAACAATGGAACCGTGGACAATACATACAATTGGGGTTGGTCGAATGGATATCCTACCGTAATGGATTCCTCACCCCGGTTCAACAAAGACAGACTGTATGTCCCTCCAGACCGAGAATTTCATTTCCCAGTCAATGACAATACCTTTCCCGAAGATATTAAAACTCACTTCGGTAGACTGCACAATCTAAGTAATAATTGTATCATTGAGGAAATTGTGCCTGAGGTTTCAGGTCACACAGGTGATCAAATTCCTATATGTGGCACCGTTTATCCAAATTCTCAAACTTCATCCATAGTTGATGAAGAAATTGTTGTTGAAGGACCCGAAGTTTCGAAAGACTTCCTATCTCTGTCCTCAGACCTCAGTGTCTCACACTGTAGTCAAATGTCTCACATATGTTCCACCGAAGTCCCAAATAAGACTTACTCTGCGTTAGTCAAGTCATCCCTACCGCAGTCATCGAACAAAAGCTCTACCACTCTTCAAATAATTCATCATGAATTACCCTTAGAAAATTTTGAAGTAGGTCAATGCTTCCAAAAAAATACCTGAATCCTCAAGTTCTGATGAATCAAGCCCACGTTTTCAAAATCATTCTAAGAATTCCAGGAAACCGCAGTTGAACAACAATGACTGCGGTTCACCAAAATCTTTGGCCAAAAAGGCCTTCAAAGAGGAAATTAGATCTCGAGGCAGAAACAGACAAACCTTTTCAAAAAACAAGAAGCATGTCAGATTTCCAAAGTCCAAGAGTCCAGAAAAATATGTTTTCTCACACTACTTTTCAAAAAACTCTTCCATCAAGAAAACAAACAAAAAGGAAAGTCTAGTTTCAAAAGTCATTCCTACTCCTTCTGACACAACCCAAAAGAGTGTTCAGTCTTTTTGAAACTATGTTTTTTAGGTCTATTCCTCAAATGATCCTAAATGGAAAGGTATTTTACCCACTCCACCACTTTTAAAGTCACGTCAAAAGTTCAACAAATGGGAGGGTATCTTACCAAATCCAATAAAAAGAACTCAAAGATTTGCACGTGCTAAACCTTTTCAAAAACAAACTTTTTTAAAACTCAACAACACTCATGTCAGGAATTATCCATCTCGGACCGGTAACAAGTCCAATTCATCCTATAAACCGCTGACCAAGCATAGTGTCAGATCAAATGACAAAGTCTCTTTTTGTAAATGTCAGTGTAGTTGTCAAAAGAGTTTATCTCATGTCAAATCGAGTCAGAGTCAGAAACCTCGTACTTTTTCAAAAACTCACAACACTCCAAATCTGAACAAACACCCAGGACTAGGATTAAAAGTTGACAAGAGACCCGTCCCTGCAACCTCGGTCCATGCATCTTTCAGAAATTCACCCATTGCCCCAGGCTCCAAACTAGTTTGGATGCCTAAACTAACCGTGTAATTCTCAGGCTTTGTGCAAGGAGGAACAAGATGAAGAATGGTTAATTGACAGTGCCTGCTCCTTGCATATGACCGGAAGGTTAGAGTACCTTCAGGATTTCAGGCCTATATGTAACGGTGGAAATGTCACTTTTGGCAACAATGCGAATGGTGTCATCCGAGGTTACGGTGTTCTCACTACGGGGAACTTTTCCATTCAGAAGGTTGCTTATGTAGAAAGCCTTAAACACAATCTCATTAGTGTTGGCCAACTATGTAAAGCAGGACATCGTGTTGAATTTGATGATCAGTTTTGCTACGTGATGACAAGTGATAGGAATACATGCCTGATCAAATCTCGATCCGAAGGTACGATGTACCCTTTGGATGTCTCTCTAATAATTGGTAGACCGCAGTTGTGTTTCTTGTCCAAAGCTGTATCCGAAGTCAGCTGGCTATGACACCGCAAGCTAGCTCATCTCAACTTCCGGTACATCAACAACTTAGTCACTGGAGAACTAGTCTGTGGTCTTCCTATTCTCAAATTCAGCAACGATACTCTCTGTCCGGCTTGTGAATGTGGTAAACAGTCCAAATCAAGTCACCCTCTGATAATGGACTCTTCTATTTCTGAACCACTGGAGCTATTGCACATTGATCTCTGCGGTCCATCAACCGTAGCCAGTATCCACCACAAGAAGTACATACTGGTTATTGTTGATGACTATACACGCTTCACATGGGTCTTCTTCCTCAGACTCAAATCAGAGACACTGCAGATCTTCATCAACTTCATCAAAGAAATCGAACTTCAGATCAAGCTTCCAGTAAGACACATCCGCAGTGATAATGGAACCGAGTTCACTAATCACCTTCTCAACAGTTTCTTGGTGTCCAAGGGGATCTCTCACAACTTCTCAGCCCCTTACACACCGCAACAAAATGGTGTAGTAGAAAGAAGGAACCGAACACTAGTAGAGGCAGCCAGATCCATGCTTAACTTCGCCCACCTTCCTCTCTACTTCTGGGCTGAAGTTGTAGCAACCGCATGCTTTGTCCAAAACCGAAGCATTGTGTGCAAACGCCTCAATAAAACACCATATGAGGGCCTTAACAACCGCAAGCTTAATGTTCGTTTCTTTCATATCGTTGGGTGTAGATGTTTCGTGATCAACAACAGAGATCAGCTCAACAAGTTTGCACCGAAGTCTGATGAAGGCATCTTCCTTGGTTATTCCAGTAACAAGGTTGCTTATCGAGTGCTCATCAGACGTACAAGACTGATCATTGAAAGCTTCGATGTGAAATTTGATGATTCTCACATCCGCGACGCATCTCCATCCACTGAAACCACCACAATCATGGAAAGTGATATTCCTGTTTCTTCAGGTCCTTTAAACCTCGTTGAAGTCAATTATGAAGATTTTTTTGACCCTGTTGAAACAGCGAAACTATCCGAAGTTCTTATGTCACCCACAGCTCAACAACAACACGCTGATGTTTCTGGACCATCGCTGTCTGAAGTGGCATCTCTCAATACTTTCACCTCTCCGGTTGAGGAAGAAAGCTTTACTCCGGATCTAGCCGCAACCGTCGAGGTTCCAGTACCTGATGCTATTCAAAGTCCCACCCGCAGAGAAGCATTACCATCAAACGTATCTTCAGATTCGGATGATCAAATCATAGAAAACATTGACACTAGAACCGATCCAAGGATTATCACTCTCCCATCTGCAATCTAGGGGGAACCTCTCCCATCTGTTCAAGAAAAATCCATTCTCGTTCTAACAAACCATGATGACTCAGCAGGATGTTCTCAAATCCAGGGGGAACTGCCATCTCCAACCACAGATTCTCCTGATATTCAAGATATTCCCTCTACCGCAGCTGCTGATCATCTGCAACCCCGTCTACATGTATGGACGAAGGACCACCCACCAGGTCAAATCATCGGCAACCCATCCGCAGGCATCCAAACTCGATCTTCCCAGGACCTATCTGATCACTGCCACTACGCAACATTTATGTCCTCGGTAGAGCCCAGAACGATCAAAGAAGCATTGCTTGAACCTGACTGGATAGCCGCAATGCAAGAAGAGCTAGAAGAATTTCAAAGAAACAAAGTTTGGCAGCTCGTTCCGAAGCCACGTGGTCACTCCATTGTTGGTACTAGATGGGTGTTCAAAAACAAACTGGATGAATCTGGTGCGGTAGTCAGAAACAAGGCAAGACTAGTTGCAAAGGAGTATAGTCAACTTGAAGGCATTGACTATCATGAAACGTATGCTCCGGTAGCACGCATGGAAGCTATCCGGATCTTCCATGCATACGCAGCCCACAAGAACGTCAAGGTACACCAAATGGAAGTTAAGAGTGCCTTTCTCAATGGGGAACTAAAAGAAGAGGTTTATCTTCAGCAACCTCCAGGTTTTGAAAATGTTGAATTCCCAGACCACTACTACAAACTTGAAAAAGCAGTCTACGGTCTGAAGCAAGCCCCAAGAGCATGGTATGAGACTCTTTCTGAATTCCTCGTCTCATCCGGGTACAAGAGAGGAGTGATTGACCCCACATTATTTAGGAAAGCAAATGGTAACCACCTTATGCTTGTACAAATATATATGCATGATATCATCTTCGGTTCGACTGATCAAGGCATGGTGGAAGAATTTGCTAAGCTCATGACCAACAAATTCAAAATGAGCATGAATAGAGAGATTAACTTCTTTCTAGGACTTTAAGTGAAACAAATTCCGCAAGGGATATTCATTCATCAAGAGAAATACACCACTAAACTACTAAAGAAATACTCCATGGACAACTGTTCTTCTGCTAAGGTCCCCATGGCCTTTGGTTATAAGTTCTCTGCTGATCCCTCAGGCGAATCTGTGGATCACAAGACTTATAGAGGTATCATCGGCTCCTTGATGTACCTCACTGCAAGCAGGCCAGACATTGTCTTTGCAACTGGTGTATGTGCAAGATATCAGGCTAATCCAAAAGTGTCACATATGACTGCAGCCAAACAAATACTGCGGTATCTGAAAGGAAGCAAGTCACTTGGTCTATGGTACCCCGCAGGCAACGACTTCAGCCTGCAAGCTTTCACAGATGCGGATCACGCCGGATGCAAATTAGACCGCAAAAGTACCTCAGGAGGATGTCAATTCTTGGGTGGAAGACTTGTCAGCTGGTCCTCAAGAAAACAAAGTTGTGTCTCTCTATCAACTGCAGAAGCTGAGTATGTGGCCGCAGCCAGCTGTTGCTCTCAAGTCCTTTGGATGAAAACTCAACTAATGGACTACGGGTATAGAATGTTGCGGATACCGATCTACTGTGACTCTGAAAGTGCTATTGCTATTTCTCACAATCCAATTCAGCACTCCAAGACTAAGCACATTGAACTACGATATCATTTCATCAAAGACCACATCTTGAAAGGTAACATTGAACTCATCTTCGTCCCCTCTCATGAAGAGATTGCTGATGTGTTCACAAAAGCGCTCGACTCCACAAAGCTTAACACTTTCCTGCAAATGTTGGGAATGATGAATCCTGACCCGCAATTCTTTTTGAATTGATAGCTACCGCAGACCATCCTTGGTCTCCGTTGCGGTTCTAACTGAGAGTTACCTATGTTAGATGGTTTTGGTACCGCAGTCTACGGTACTGCAACCATAAATCATACTTATCTCTCATGGGACTTTATTATCTGCTATTACTAATCTTTGTACAAGTGTTTTCCTTAGTTTCTCACTGCAGTCCTTCCTTTGTCCATCCGCGATGACGTTCCATCCGAGATGACGTTCCATCCGCGATGACGTTCCATCCGCGATGACGTTCCATCCGCGATGACGTTCCTATCCGCGATGACGTTCCTATCCGCGATGACTCTACCATCCGCAATGAAGTTTCCATCCGCGATCATCGTGATAATTTCTCAACTGTTTCATCAACCCTTGAATCTTTGTGTGCTATTTAATGATCCTTCATTAAGTAGAACATTAAAGACAAAAAACATTCTCTTTAGAAACTGTCCCATTCTCTTTCTGAATAAACCTGTGTCAGACCTATTTTAGGGATAATGACAAAAAGAACGTGTTTCCATAAACTCATCCTTAATCTGTCCTTTCCTCTCCCCAGCACGTCCAATCCGTTCCAACTTCCTTTCCCCTCACCCCACGTCCATCTGACACATTGATAGATGTCTGACTTTTCATTAAATGCAGCCATCTTTTAGTAAATCTCCCAAATCTTTTTTAAACCGTTTCAATATTTGTGGCTGAGATTTAATCCCAAATTCAAAGATTCCCCCAAATACCAAACGACGTTTTACCCTATCCTTACCATTTACCTAGGGTTAAAAAACTTTTCACCCCCCTTTATAAACCCATCTTCTTCCCCAATATCACTTTACGCTTTCTGAATATCGATCATTCCCTCTCAAAAACCTTCAAGAACTCTGTTTTCTAATTCTTCTCTCAAATCCTTCAAGCTCCTACAATGGTGAAATCAGGTGCATCAAAGAAGCAATCCAAGGCGCCAGGCTCAGCGAATCCCACCGGTTCCGACTCTCCAACAATCGCGTCAACCAATTTCAGGGCAGTGTTTGAAGATCATCCCTCATACAATGCTCCAACCAGGCTCATGATCAAATTTCTGAAGAACCATCCACTATTTGGTCCATTCGACGCATTCACAGATGTTGTTCCAGTTTCAACTCTCTTCAAGTGTGCTTTTTCTGCTTATCGCCCACTAGAAAACCCCCAAGAAGTTCACCTCAACCTCATTAACGATTCTTTGGTCATCTTGTCTAAAGAAAAGTTCTTATCTGCCATTAATCTTCTGGTTCATCCATCCATTAAGATTTTCTCACCTTCAATTCAAATGGGGTATCAAAAACCAATCAGAGGGATTGGTGAATTCAAGAAGAACCAGCTGCCTGCGGTTTGGCAGTTTGTATGCCACTTTGTCATCCGCTGTTTATCTGGCAGAACCGGAGGCATTGACAACATGGGATTAAAGCAATTGGAATTAGTATGGAGCATATTCACCGGACATGACGTCAACTACAGGCAGATCCTATGGGACGATTTTCTTCAGTACATTCCCAAGGAGAGCCCAAAGGAGAACCCAACAGAGCTCATATTTGCACGATTCTGGTCTCTCTGCATATCAGACTTACATGAGGACGCTGAACTAGATATGGGTAGTGACAACAACTTCTTTGTCACTAAGGATCTCAAAAGGTACAATCCCTCTCCCAATCAATCTGTTTTTGGACCAATCCGCAGACTCCCTACTCACATTCTTTCAACCCTTGGTCTTGAGACTGCTGATGTCTCAGACCACATTGAGGCTACGGAAGGTATTGCCCCATATCCTCCTACCCCGCCTCTTCCTCGAATATCCGCAATTGTAAACCCTGAGGGTACTGCAGTCCCCTCTACCACTACACTATCCAATCTTTCTCAAAGAAGAAAGCAGTTGGCAACCAAGAAGCAGAGAACCCCAAAGAAAAACGCTCCCAAACGAACCGCACCCACCAGGAAACGTAAAACCAAACCTACCCCAACCATATCTAGCAGTGATTCTGATGAGGATAGACAACCAATTTCTATCCTTAAGAAACGTAAAACCGATACCTCTGGCCAAATGCGTGACCAGACCGATACTGAAGCCTCTCAAAAGTCTCCAGTAGTCCTTGGGGTGGCCGCAGACCCATTCAACACCACCATCAAATTCCACTCGAGCTCAGAAAGTGAGTTTGTTTCATCACATCGTGGAGACTCCCCCCCTAGTTTACTCCCAAGAGGATGACACTGGTGCACGCCCTAAGGTATTCAGGGCTTCCCGACTGCATTTCTTTTCACCCGAGGAGTTGCGCTCCATCCTTTTGAACGTCACCCATACACTACAAACACCTTCCCACCCGCAGGGCACTTCTTCCGCCCATGCCAGAACTGAGCCGAGGCCACACTTGACCACTGGTCAAGGAGACCAAAGAAGCTCAGGAAATCCTACTCTGCTTACATCCGCAGCAGGTGGTTTAGGCACGGTGAGCACAAACGTGCAAGGATCCGTGGACCCGAAGGACACTTCGGTGCGTTTTGAAGGATTTGACGGCGATGAATCTAATGACTCATGGTTACAATACAATCCTGTAACCGAGTCTGAAATCAAGAAGTATGTTGCTTTCAAAAGGGCATTCCAAGCCCGCAAGGAACAATAGATCAAGCAGCAATAGCTAAAGGAGCAAGAAATCCTGTCCGTGGCCAAGTATTGGGCAAATGCTATCAGCAATGCCAATACCGTGGTCAGTTCAGCTCCCAACTTCGGTCTTGATGATGAAGACATCCAAGAGGTAAACAAGCCCAACCCTTCTGATGATGACCTCATGATGTTTGATGAGGAAGAGGAATCCAACGGTTCTCAACATTCAACTTCCAAGCCAAAAGAAAAGAAGAAAAAGAAGAAGAATGTTGTCACCAGGAAGGAGTTCATGAGCCTACAAGCCAAAGTTGATCAGATCCTAGCTGTGGTCAAGCCAACACAACCGCAACCAGAAGATACTCTGGGACCGCAGTCCCTGATCGAACGTATTGAACGTCTGGAAACAAGGGAACGCATGGCTACAGAGAGAATCTCTCTCAAAGTAGAGATGAGGATCCGATCCCTTGACAACAACCGCAAGGCGGACCACAAGGAATTTATGGCCGCAGCGGAACACCTCATCACTGAGGTGACCACAATCAAAACGGATCTCCAAGCGGCCATCGCGGATCAAGCCACTCAGTCTATGAAATTGATAGATGACACTCATACTGCTTATGAGTCCACTATCTCTGTTCTTCAAGCCACAATTAACAGACTGCAGAAATCCCTTTCCTCCAACTTCCATGGTCCAGAGATCCTCCAGCTCACAAAGGAAATCCACAAGCTACTCTTCAACTCCTCCACACCCAACAATCAGCAATTGGCCGAAGCCCTCAAAACTTAATTCCAAGAAGTCTGTGCCAAGGTTGATGGACTTAAAAAATGGCTTGAGGAAGCTCCTCCGTTGTATCCCTCAAGAGGAGGAAGTGAAGAAGAAGAAGTCCATCACTCGGATCCATCCATCTCTCAACATCAAAGTCCCCCCATCATCACTGAAAAATTCCCACACCGCAGCCTTCACCGCAACCATCCTATCACACTCCACCACATGACACTCCACCGCAAGAAAAGGATACTCCCAAAAAGCCAGAGACTCCTCCTCACTTCAAAAACCTTGCGGAGAACATGTCATCCCCAAGCTCATCAGACTCCCCTGCCACTGCCCAAAGAAAACATGACTGGAAGGCGGCCAAGCTTGCTGAACTTATTTGGAATGAATGCGGTTTTGACACGGTTATGGACGAATCATTGATAAATTCTTGGGTCAATCCGCACCGCAGATTGCTGGATGAAGACTACAGACCGCACCTCACTTATGCTGAACCCCCTGCTGATCGATACTGGGATGTACCAATATCTCCAAATGCCAAATACTTCGCAGTGTTTGAGCCATTCGACTGCAGCCTTCCTGACCACAAACGACTGCCAATGGAATTTGAAAGACTTAATCGATTTTATGCTAAGCATGCCTCTTCCGTTGAGAAAATATGGTCTAACGACAGACCATCCGCAGTCAAGAACTTCAAGATCCGGAAGTTCATGAAGGCTGACTACATCCAGTATACCCTCACCAGAAGGGAGCACGACTACATCCGCACCCAGGCAGACTTTCCATGTATGAATCCGGAAGAAATCTTCCTTATTGCCAAGGTGTACAAAACAAGTCAGAAAAGCACCCTAAAATGCGGATAGCACTTGAAAAAGCCAACTCTTTTCTGAAGCATACGGTCTGTGACTTTGCCAAGATAGATGCAGATATCTACCCCACCATCCTTAAGAAGTTTGACCTCCCACCTCTTGAACCTGTGCCAATGCCTACTGAAGGCTTTGAAGAAAGATCTCTAGGCGCAACAAACTTTCCTGAACTTGGAGTCATATTCAAAAGGAAGACTGACAATGTCAAATACTTCATTCCTATGACTGCCATGCATCGCCTCACCAGGAAACAACTTGACATCTGCCGGATCGCAGTTGAAAGATCGAAGCATACTACTGCAGAAGTCAAGTTCGAGATCACAAGAAGGATCACATGGCTGGAAAACGTCAGGAAGTTTTGGTGGATCCTGATCAAGTTCCTCAAACTTCACAGCTGAATCAGAAGTTAAAGAGGTCACTTAGGGGGAAATTGTTGAATCATGAAAGTGACCCTCTTAAAATTCAGCTACCGCAACAGCTACCACATCCAATTCAGCTACCGCAACAGCTACCGCATCCAAATCAGCTACCGCAACCAATCCAGCACCCGCAGTCATTTCTTCATCAAGCAACCGCAATCAGAGCTTTTTGCCACCACAGTCACTTAGCTAGATTACTTTACTTGTCTTATTGTAGTTTACTCTATTGTCCAGTATGCCTTGCATGGCTACAATAGAGATGTAATCTAGTGTTCTTCATGAGTCTCTATAAATAAGAGCTCATTCTCTTGTATTCCATACGGATAACTTACTATCTATTCTGAATACATTTCTCCAAAGTTATCTTCTCTATTTCTCTATCTTTCTACTCTTCACTTCTTACTCTCAATTGTTACTAGAACATAACTGATTATAACCTCTCTCCAGAGCAAGTCTTTGAGACTTAATCACTAAGTTTGATCTTCCTTATTAACTAGGTTTGAATGCATTCCGTGTTATGAGTTAACTTATGTGTATACTTGATATAACAACTGTTGTCATTTCTATTTCTTTATATTTCCGCAACTAACTATCTAACTAGTTAACTCTAACTTATTAATATTATTGTTGAGCTTTTAGATCCTTTGAGATTAACTATTCCGCAATCTACTTGTTCTAACGTTTTGTTCAAGTGTGTCTCCAAGTTTTTCTCTCAACAAAACGTCTGGGGGTGGATGACTTCATTTATAGTATCACAACACATTCATGATAGTAATCAAAGTACAAACAACCATTGCATTAAAAAGTATAAGTTTTTACATGTATTCAATCAATGTATATTGACACAAAAATAGTTATACAAAAGAAGAAGACATGACTGAAAATAGCTCCATCTTCTCAAAGGCTCGGGGAGTACCTGTCTACTGATTCCCCGAGAATACAAGTAATTTGAAAAGAGTATCAACATAAAGTTGAGTGAGTGCATAAGTAGTTATGTTTGCAAGGTATGTTTTCTGTTTCTTGAATATGTAAACTATTCCAGAAAATCCTATATTTTCTGCTGTATATGAAAAGTAGTTTTAATCACATAAAACCATTCTGTTTGTAAACTAGTGTTCTGTATTTGTATTCTTTTGTATAACCTGTAAAAGTGAGTGTGCCTGGTTCCACCAGCTGTTACTGTAAACTGTAATGTAATACTGAAAATCGTATCATGTAAACTAGTACTTTGAAAATGTACTTATGTTTAGTTAATTATACACTAACGTATTGATAATATGTTTTTAATGAGTTATTATAACCATACTGAGACTAGATGGCCTGACCCAACGCTTTGAAGGCGTCAAAAACTGTTGATAACAACTTTCACTCATAGGCGTGTATGTCTGGATGTAGCTAGCAGTCTGAGCGCGGATTTGTCAATCCCAATATAGATCTATACACACTTGTTTCGATCCCCGACTGGAGATTCTGGTTATAATATCAGAACTTTAACTATGTTGTTTAACTAAATAAACAACCTGAATCTATTGACTCATAAAAAGCATATAGACGTTACGTATATAATAAATGTGAAAACCCAATCATTCTGAAATAAATAATTGATAGTATGCCCCTGAATTAGTACTCTTAACATGTATATGAAAGATGTATACCCTTGATTTGTTTTGAATCAAACCCTTGTTCTGGTAAAATGATGTACTCTAGTATACTTGAATCGTGAATTAATGTTCTATGAATCATAAATTATACCTATTATAATTTATATGTACTTTTCTAAATTGATACTAGTTGTTCATGAATGCAACCCCTTGCTCAACGTGTTACAAAGGGTATTTGAACTAAATGAAATAACTTTTATATTTATATACATATAGAAATATATATAAGTAAAATTTAAATGACATTCGGACAAATAACCGATACTATAAGCCCACATCCAAACAAGGAAAAGGAACCAAAGTGAGTTATCAGTCCTAAGACTTTTGAATCTTATATATATATATATATATATATATATATATATATATATATATATATATATATATATATATATATATATGATTTTTGGGGAAAAATATAAGTTTATAAAATCATTTAAAAAAGTTTAATATTTTGAAATACTTTTGGTTACTTGATGTCATTTTAACACAATTTGAAACCATTTGATTTGATGATAATTGAAATCCATTTTGGTAAGATGTTTTGAAACCATTTGTTTGTAACACAAAATCCTTGTGTTAGACTTGTATTCCCCCCCCCCCCCCTTAAAATAGTAAAAACTATGAAAATACGGGGGTATGAACTCACCTTTTGGAGGGTGATTCAAATGATGATTTGATATAGGATGTTTAGTTCCACACGTGTAATCCCGTAGCAAAACAAGTCAAATAGGAGTGTTAGATGCTAAAATGGAAGCTGGTAGGTGTTCACGGCTAGGAGGGGTGTTCACGGCCCAAGAGTCATGAAGGGTTCACAGCCCTGGAGGAGTTTACGGCCACGAGTTCTTAATGATTGATGAACACTTGATGATCCTAAGCAAGTTTCTAAGATGATTCAAAGGTTTTCATCCAGGTGTTCTTCATGTGTTCTTCATGTTCACTAGTGAAATTAATGGATTTTAGCCTAGTATAAGAAGTTGGAATGGTGTTCTTGAAGTGATAACAAGATCAAGAATTGATACCTATTAGATGTTATGAAGAACTAGTGATTAACACTTGATTAAGATGAGAAAGGATGATCCTAGCATGTTCTTGAGGAGAGAGGGTGTTCTTGCTTGAGGATACTTGAGAGAAAAGGGTTGAAATTGTGCTTGAAAGTGAAGAAATGAGTAAAAAGTTGGCTGAAATCTATATATGTGCGAGGGTTCACGGTCTGAGGCATTCACGGCCGTGAACCTCGTTTGCGGCCCTATGGCGGTTTGCGAGATTATGGTCCGATGCCATTCACGGGCCAAAGCCGTTCACTGCCTCGTTTACGGTCTTGTTCACGGCTGCGAGGCTGATGTCCAAAGGAACAAGAAAGAAATGAAAGAATGGTTTTCGGACTTCTAGCTTTCACCTCATAAACATATAACACTTATAAAACATGAATCTAATCTATTTAAGATAGAATAAGATTTAAATTGACTTTAGTTGACCCAAGTTTGACAAGGGTTGACTTTACAAGTAGAAAATAATGGGATGTTACAATCGGATAGATACGTCAAGTGATTTTGGGGACTTACAGTATATTAATTAGAAATCATATTATTAAATTAATAGTTAATTGGAAATTAATTGAATTAATTTTGGGATTAATTGAATTAATTAAAAGTGCAGGGGCTATTTGGCAATTTAGTGATAGTTGAGGAAAGAAGCTATAAAACCCTCTTAAAGAGGTTAGGACGAAATCTTCTAAGCAAGCCCTAGAATTTTCTTCCAAGGGCTTATGGATGGAAGGTTTAGGGTTGGCTTGGTCCTTAAGCAAAGCAATTAGGGTTTCCTACTTCTAACCCTAGCTTTGGCTCTAAGTCACCTCACTATATAAAGACCCATACCCTTGTTTATTTTTCGCCACTACAAACCCTAGAGTGTTGTAGCCGAAAATTGAAGCTTCCTCCTCCTCTCATATCCCATCCTCTTGTTAAGTGTGTTTGTGATTCATTAGAGGTGTTACACTTGTGACACTTGCTCTCAAGCTTCAAGATCTTCAAGGTTATAGGATTGTTATTACTACATAAGAATCAAAGCTATGTATCATAACTCTTTATTAAGTGAATTTCGATTATTTATCATAGATCTAGGGTTTACATGGTGTTGTTCATATTGTAGGTTCAATTAGAGAAAACATAGATCTTATTTAGGGTTGCATGCATAAATAGGAATGTTTGTTATGCCCATAAGCCATCACCATCATAGATCTTATTTTATCCCCATAGACATACCTTCCTTCAACAAGTGGAATACGCATACACTTTTCAACTAATATAATTTCGGTCTGGTTGGTGGAGAGCTAAACCATACTGACGACAATATCAAATGATTAGATTACAAAAAGAAGTAAAAATTAAGGAAAAATATGGTTATCTACAAAGATTCCACACGTATCAAACATTTTTCTACACCGAGACCAGTTCTTCTACAACCACATTACTATATCACGTCGAAATCAACGGACACTGAGGTACATCAAAAAATGCACAAAAGAAAACAATGACACAAAAAGGTCTATCATACATACAAATATTCCAATTCTAAGTATCAGCCACTAGGTCTTCGAGTTTCCTCGTGGTTCCTTCGGTCCCAAATGTATATCTTGTACTTATGATAGTACATGCACAATACTAACATTCACACTTACACACACACACACATATATATATATATATATATATATATATATATATATATATATATATATATATATATATATATATATAGGTGTGAATGTTAGTACTATGTCTGTACTATCATATATTTGCTTCTGGCATTACCATGAAGTCACCTTCCTTACCGGTTTAGATTACAAATTTTTAGACCTATTTTGCATTCTAAATTCCACAAATTTCTAGTATCCTTAGGCCATATAAAAGTTCTCTTCCCAGTCCGTTTTCGACCATGATAAACCAACAACTTGCAAGGCTTGTCGAATCTTTGCACTCAAATCATTAGTCTAAGATGATCTTCGATTTCCTGGATATGTGGAATGATATCCGAACTATTAACACTCTGGGATAACTAATATTGTAGGTCACGAGCAATTCACCTAACTCCGAGCGATATTAACGATTACATGATCCACGAGCAAGAAGAGAGGATTTTTGATATCGAAAAAAAGAGTCATATAGGAATATAGCAAATAACATATAACTCTTGGCACACACCCTCCCCCCTTTAGAATATAAAGCAATGTAGTTGAGCCAGTCTACACTTTGACTCTGAACACCGACCTCGGTATTCAGTTCACGCACAGCACGGCTCGGATACCGACTTTCACCCAAATTTCTTTTATTTTCAAAACATTTATTTAACAGAATATGTTAGCGAAAGTCTGATTTTGAATATTTTGAAAACATCACCAATGTTACTTTTGTACAAAAAACATTATTTTTCAAAATAAAATTCATAAACCAAATCAAAACAAGTTCTCAAAAACAGGTGTTAAGAAAACTCAACGACATGTCCAAATGGTATCAAAACTAAGATATAAACTGGAGGGTAACTATCCAAATTCCTATCCTCACCAAGCCGTCAAACTATGCTACATGTACCAGTGCATGACAACAACAAGCAAACAAACAAGTGGCAGCAAATGCTAAATGAGTCAACCATAAGTACAATATTAGGAAAACACACATAGTATATAATCATATACATCTCATGCATCGCATACCACACACACATCACACACACCATATACATCACATAGATCACATGTTCTTGATTAGAGTATCGTTAGTGTATATTGTTATTATTTATCTTTTAATATTAGATAATTGATAATTTTTCCTAGCCCTGAGTCCATCAATAAGCCGCAAGGAAGATTTCCCACACATGGGTCCATTACTAACCTATAAGGAAGAATCCCGACACATTGGTCCATCACTAACCCGTAAGGTAGACACCCCGCATGTAGGTCCATCACTAACGTGAAGGCAAAAGTCATTCACTACTAAGTGACCGGCCCAACCCTACCCCACTGGGTCCATCACTAACCTACGAGGTAAAAACCTCAATCACGACTAACTTGACCGGCTCGACCCAATGCACTAACTGAGGTGCGACTCTCACTCGTAACATTGCTCCCGGTTTGCTGTGTTCGCTACTCCGACGTTGCACATACAAGTATGCACGTTGTCGTTCAAGAGTGGTACTTTTAATTTTTCCCATAACTAGAATTTCCAACTCAAATGTGATGTTTGATCAAGCGCAATCACTACGCCAATATCACTCCAGTCCTCGAACACCTTAGTGTCCATGAACCATGTCCAGTGGTGGTATAGAAAAACCACTCGACGTCACCATTTGGCTAAAGCTCTTTCCCTTTACATATCTTCCAACCTATAACACCTTCACAAGTATCCGGATAGGTTACACACACCTAATTGTAGGTTGCTAACCTTTACGCCCCACTAAGTGTATTCCCCTTTTTAATTAATATATAATTAATTCATCACATAAATATTAAAGTACAAACCTCCCTAAGTAATCATGCTCAATTTCTATTAATATTAAATAGCATATTACTTCCCTACTTTACATTATTAAACATGCAACAAGACATATCAAGTTAAGGCATTTTACGTATTTATATAATCATGAACATCTCATCACATCATCATTAATTCATATTATATCACTAGTATGCATTGTCCTAACCAACATAGACACATATTTTCAGAAAAACATAGCATACACATACCACACACAACCATCATAAATCCCTCTTTCTATCGTGGATCTATCACACCCCTCAGATGAAAATAGCAAACAAAAAGAATAACATGAAGGAAACATGATTCACATCAACATATCATTCAAAACTGGGGTGCATGCAACCTAAACAACCTAGGTTCATTCCAATCACTCTAAGATGTTCAATCCCCAAGAAGTACATTAAACAACCACAAAGATTGACTCACCTTTGTCAAACAAGCACCCTTTAGTTACTTCAAATATTGTAGGACCTTAGGTATCAAACCATCCCCTAGTTAAACACAAAAAATAGCAAACAAAAAGAATAGTATTTTTCAAAGGTGAGTCTACAATATTTGCAATACCTGTAATTTTACAAGAATAAATAATGGCAATTTACTACCTAAACATGCAAATTTTTTATTCGGTCAAATTCTCAGATTTTGACCTGAAACAATAGCGTATTGAAGGACACTTTGGCCCCAAATAGATCTCAATAAGTTGAAATATTTTTTATATTCCAGTATATTAGATTTTTTATCTTTTCATAAAGTGCTCGCATAAGTCCATGCGATTTTTAAAGAATTTTCTGTGAATTTTACAAGACAACATGTCTATGCAGCTAATTTCCCACCAGTAAGTGAAAAATACTATTTTCACCTTGGTTAGGGACAATATCAGGTATTGCAAAAAATCATGGACAAACTAGTCTCAAAAATAAAACTTTGAGAGTTTACAAATAACCAATCCGACTTCTGATGGCTTTTCTATATTTTTCAAAACATGGACAAATTGATAATTTTTCATAATTTCTTAGCATTGCATTTTAAGGGTTAATTGACAACTTAACATATTAAGCCATAACGTAAGTAACCTATTAAGATGGAAATTGAGTTCATAATAGTAGAAAAATGTCAAGAAGTTAAAATAACAATTTCAACCACAAGCCATGATTCAAAGTACGTTGCTTTTATGGGAAAAACAAAATTCATTGCTAAAAGAGAAAACACAACTAGGGCCTGTTTCCTCCATCATTAAGCCTCATATGAAGACCTTTTAGGGATAGCTTCGAATACATTTTGGCTGCTTCAAAACATGGTCTTTTGTAGAAAAGTATTCAATAGAATTGAGATAGAAATCAACATGAGTTTTAGCAACAATAAAGAAGGTAATGATTCCAAAACTTTGAGTATTTCATGGACTTGATTAATAACACTTTTGAGAGTGTTAATAAAAATATTTTGGAAGCCATTAAACCACCAAAACACACTCATTAAGATTGAAAAATTAACCACACATAACCACATGAATCAAGAGTAGAAAACATCATGATCAAGGATAGAAAATAGGAAGCAATTGTCATTGATTTCAACCAATTCGTGTTAGTTGAAGTTGAACGAACATGAGAAAGAAAATCATAGACTTAAAAGAAGGAAGAAATGATTTCCAGTAGTCTCAATTAATCTCCACACATAGGAACAACCAATCAAAATAGAAAACAAAGTATAATTTTCATATTTTGAAGTTTCACAACCCGAACCATGTTCAGTGCTTTGAGCATAAAACAGAATCCACAATTTCAAAAAGGGTGTTATTAGACTTTATAGAAACTAGACTTGATTTTCTACAATTTCATATTTGTAGGACATTTTCTAATTCGGACCAGAACGATCCCTACATCCCTCGCAAAACAGATCAACATTTCTGTCCGGATTTCTAACTGTGACAAACATCAACAAATACTTCAACGATTAAGACATGGACTCAAAAAATAGAGATGGATTGTAAGAAATTCATTTATTCATATTAAATTTGAGGAATTTATAAAAGAAGAAGTAAGGAAGAAGTCTTGAACCGAACAAAGAAGTATCTCCAATTGAAATCACCAAAATCACCACCACAAATTCTTAGATTTCCACCACCACTTCAAGAAAGGAAATGTACTCAAGAACTCACTTTAAAGTAGTGTGGAGGATGCCAATTAGGGTTTAATCCCATATATTTGCCTAGTTCCCAAGTTTAAAAAAAGGAAAAGAAAATAAGAGAAAAGAAAGTCATGAGAGAAAAGAAGAGAAAGGAAAGGAAAACAAAATTTTCTGTTGTGTTCCCGAGTTGGAGAGAGGTGGAAGGAAAATGAATCATTTTGTTCTTTTTTTCCAAAATCCTCCCAAATCGGAAGGAAATTTTGGAGGGAAAGTGATCATTCTGTTTCCCCCTATTTCCTTCCACTTCCTTCCTTTAATGAAACTTCAGAACACTATTTTCTCTTATTTTCTTCTCATTTTCATCCATTTCCTTTCTATTCTCTAAATACATCATAACTTTCATAACTTTCATTAGGGTTAGGGGTTAGTTAAATACATCATAACTTTCATTATTGGTCCTCAAAGTACCACAAAATGACTCCTAGACCCATATATGTGATCATGGTTCATTTAATTACACTTTGGCCCTCCAAAGATAAATTTAAACAATTGAAAATGATAGTTTAAGAATAAGACTTAATGGAACACTACCACCGATGATGGATAGAAATTTGGGTCGTTACACGGGTTAAACAACTAACTGGTGGAATTTTTGTTTGTCAAGCTAAATATATTGCAGACATGCTGAAGAAGTATGGTTTCTTTGATTGCAAGCCGGAAAAGACTCAGATGTCCTCATCAGCGTCTATTGGAGTTGATCCAAATGGTGTTGATGTGATTGCGACTTTGTGTCGAGGAATGATAGGCACTTTATGTTATCTTACTGTCAATCGCATTGACATTATTTTTGCTATGATATTGTGTGCTCGTTATCAAGTCATTCCTAAGGAATCTCATCTTCTCGATGTAAAAAGGATTTTTTGCTACTTAAAGCATACACCCAATCTTGGATTATGGTATCCTCATGATTCTGAATTCAAGCTGGTGGGATACACTGAATCCGATCATGATGGATGTGGCATTGATCGTAAAATTACTTCCAGAGGGCCTCAAATTCTTACAGTTAGACGGGTAAGCTAGTCCAGCAAGAAGCAAACATCAATGGCTTGTTCTACCGCTGAAGCTGAATATGTAGCTGCTGGAAGGTGTTATGTTTAGATTCTATGGATTCAGAATCAGCTCTTAGATTATGGCCTAAACCTCTCAAAGACACCAGTGGCATTCAGATGATACAGAATCCAGTGCATCATTCCAAAACCAAGCACATTGATATCCGTCATCACTTCATCAGGGACATCGTTCAAAAGGGAAAAGTGAAGTCGTTCTACATTCCATCCACTGATCAACTGGCTGACATTTTCACCAAGCATTGGCCGAGAAGACTCTAAACAAATTGATTGCAGATCTTGGCATGCTTTCAATGACATAACTTTTTTCTAACTCGTTTGATTTAACATTTCTTCTGCTTGCTTTAAAAAATCACAAAAACACAAAAAAATGCTAATTTTATTATGCTTATAGATTTTATACATAGTTTGCTTAAGCTTTGCTTCTAGTATGTACAAGTATTCTATTTTCCCTCTTTTATCTATCTTTCAAGCCTATCTAAGATTTATCTGCACCTCATTCCTCCAGAGTTTGCAAGAGCTGGAGTCATTTAGAATGTTTTGAATGCTCTTGGTGTTGAGAAAAAGAGTGGCATCATGTCCTCTTATTCTTGTGGATACCCTATTTTTTCTCCACTCACTGTTATGGATGCAAAGAGAAACCATGAATGCAATAAGTCTTGTTTTTATCTATTGACTCATAATCCGATAAAAGCAGGAATGCCCTCATGTTGATCTTGACAACACGACGGTTTCATGGATTTCACCCAGTTAACTCGTTGGTTACAAATATTGTTTTCTTCTCTTCGCTTGCTCTGGATAAATATGAAGCTTGGCGTCCATCTGCAATATTTCAATGATAAATTTCTTCATCACTCTTGGTTTATAGTGAGATGTTTTGTATATTGATGTGTTTATCTTTGCTTGTGTTTTTGTTAATAGCCAGAATTGAAAAGTAAATATATTGGAAAATGGAAGTTCATTTATTGCTAATCCATTCAAAAGATTTGATGGATCGAGTCTTTATCATGCTTCTAAAAAAGCTGCAAAAATATCGCTTTTAGAATATTTCCTTTTTTGACTAAATCTTTTGTTTGTATTCTTGTATTAATTATATTATTTTGTGTCATTTAAAAAAAAGGATTTCACGGTGGCAATTCATGAGCCAAGTGTGTAACTACTGACAAATTATCATCCCTAGAAGCATGTTGCTGTATGTGACTAAATCTGTCTACGTATCTCATCAGCGAGACCATCTGTTGAGAACATTTAGTCACCCCTCATGTTGATTGTCTAGCATCGTCTAAACTTTCTAAGCGAGATTGCCTAATCCAAATAAAAAATGATAAAAAGGCTTGGGTTCTTATTCTTAGTTAACAATCTTAACTGAATTTGTCCGTGGAAGCATGCTTGTTGTATGCATCAAGTCTCATGTTGTGCTGAAACATTGAGCATAACCCAATGGCTTACCATGATTACATAGTCATCATTGTAAGAGTTACTTGTCTGGTCCTCAAGTGAAAAGCGGTTATTCATGTCCTTGACCTCCTAGTCTGGGGTATGACATGGTACCATAATGAATTGATAGTGAATCTTTGATTCTCAACTGCAACTAACTCTATGATGTGAGATTTGAACCATTTCTTGTTGCTAAGTTATCACTGTTCATGATTCACGCTGATTCCACCACAGCATGATTGAAACAATCCATTCTCTCCTAACTTTCTTCTTTAAAGCCTTATGATTCAGCTTAATATACCATACGCTGATGAGAGCTTGAAAAATCTATGCCGATGGTTAAGCTAAAACACCACATCTTATCACACGCATCATATCACTCTTAAATTTTTTCCTTTAATAAATGTGATTAATGAGTCAGCGTATGAAACCATACGCTGATGAAATCTCACAATACTATGTCAGTGAATGGTAGTTTAATCCCACACTATTAGGAGACATCACTACAAGCTGTAATTCTGATACTCTCGTCGCTTCCTCCAAACCCATATTTGTTGTTGATGTCAAAAAGGAAGAGAATCTTCCTAAAGCTGAAGAAACTACTAAATATTATTGATCTAAAGAAAAGAAAAATCCAAGGGGGAGTCAAGCTCGACATCAACATTCTCATCTCATCATCTTTTCGTCCATCCGTTGCGATTCATAAATGCTGCCTCAACTACTTGACAATCAAAAATGGGAAGTCATTCATCTTCTCAGGGGGAGCATTCATTAAAGACAAAGAACTTAATATTTCAATATTACTCTGAGGGGGGAGCACAACCTGAAGGATTCGTTCAAGATTAGTTTTAACTTCATCAGATAGGGGGAGATTTTAAGTGTTATAACAATAATCAATAGATCGATAGATTCTAAACTAGAGTATGAATCAAAACAAAATGAGCAATGATCGAAGTTGTGCCGAATGATTAATAATCAATGCCTTAGAAGAGCTCGATGAAGATCTTCTCTGTAAAGGCACCGTAGGAAATCACAAAACGATTAACCCTAATGCAATACATGCATGCAATATTTAAAGCCCAACCCTAGCATCATAAAGACGGATGGACATGCCAAATCTTTAAAAAGGCTATATACATACATAATAAATTTGACACAATCTAATAATAACCCAACAATATCCCTCTTTGTGTCAAATAAGGAAGGCAAATTCTTCAGTGTTGTTGATGCTTTTGAACTTTGAAGAGTATCGGCATTAGACCAAGCAAAGATTTACGAACCAAAATATACCATCTTATCATATATGTGAAGCACTTCTTATCCGCAGCATCGTTCGCTTTGCCTTGTTCTATTAACTCCAAAATGTACACCAGGAACAAAGTGGAATAAAGATGTTTGTCAGGTAGGCAAAACCAACACTTCTAAGCATTTGTACCATCTCTATTACTCTGTTGAAACACCATACTCCAGTTGTCCTTTTGAATTCTTCCCAGTTTCATCTTGTTGAGATCACTCGGAGCTTCCTTTGGTTGCACAATGGGTTTCTTTCTGTTGAGAGAAAAACTTGAGACACACTTGAACAAACGTTAGAACAAGTATAGTTGCAGAATAGTTTATCTCAAAGGATCTAAAAGCTCAACAGTAATAGTAAGTTAATGAGTTAGATAATTAGAGAGTTAGTTGCGGAAATGTAAGGAAATGTAAATGACAGCAGGTGTTATATCAAGTATACACATAAGTTGATTCTTAACAAGGAATGCATTTAGACCAAGTCAGCTTGGGTGCGGACGTAGTCCTGATTCCTTCTTGTAAGAGTATACTGGATAAAGTCAGCTTTCATGAATTTCCTGGGCTTAAAGCTCTTGACTGCGGATGGTCTATCATTAGACCAGATTTTCTCTTTTGAAGAAGCATGTTTGGCATGGAATAGATTGACTCTTTCGAATTCCATGGGCAGTCTCTTGTGATCAGGTAGACTTCGGTCAAAATGCTCAAATATAGTGAAGTATTTTGCATTGGGGGATATTGGAATATCCCAGTAACCGTCAGAAGGGGGTTCAGCAAAAGTAAGATAGGGTTTATAGTCATCATCTAGCAGTCTGCGGTGGGGATTGATCCAAGAATTGATTAAAGATTCATCCATGGTTGTGTCGAATCCGTTTTCTCTCCAAATTAGCTCATCAAACTTGGCTGCTTTCCAATCTGCTTTCTTCTGTTTCGTTGCGGGAGAGTTATTGGAATGTGGGGATGACATGTTCGATGCTAAGTTCTTGAAGTAGGGAGGAGTCTCCGGTCGCTTTGGAGGAGAATTATATTCTTGAATGATTTCCTATTGCGGTGGTGACTGATGGCTTGGATGCAGAGATGGTTACGGAGAGGGAATTTTATCAGTTATGACAGGGGGGCTCCTATGTTGAGAGATGATGTCTGAATGATGGTCTTCACCACTTCCCCCTCTTGAGGAATGCAGAGCCGGGGATTCCTCAAGCCATTGTTTAAGACCATCGAATTTAGCACACACCTCCTGGAATTGAGCTTTAAGAGCATCAGTCAGTTGCTGATTGTCTGGGATGGCGGTGTTGAAGAGTAGTCGATGAATCTCCTTGGTGAGATGAAGAATCTCAGGACCATGAAAGTTGGAAGACAGAGAGCGTTGAAGTCTGTTGATGGTAGACTGTAGAACCGAGATGGTGGACTCATAGGCAGTATGAGTTTCAGCTATCAGCTTCTGTGAGTGAGTTGACTGGTCCGCAATGGCTATTTGTAGATCTTCCTTGATTGCGGTTACCTCAGAGATGAGGCGCTCCGCAGTAGCCATAAACTGGTTATGATCAGCATGATGACTTGTATCTAGGGAACGAATTCCCATTTCAACGTTTAAAGAAATTCGCTCAGCAGCTAGGGATTCACGAGTTTCAAGTCGTTCAATTCTTTCAATGAGTGACTGCGGTCTTGGTATGTCTTCATGTTGCGGTTGAGTGGGCTTAACCGCAGCAAGAATCTGATCCACTTTGGCTTGTAAACTCAAAAACTCTTTTCTTGATACAACAACTTCCTTTTCTTCTTTTTCTCTTTCGGCTTGGAGGTTGAGTGTTGAGAGCCACTAGAAGCTTCTTCCTCATCAAAAATCATTAAATCGTCATCAGAAGGGATAGGCTGATTTACCTCATTTAGATCAAAGTCATCGAATCCGAATGTAGGAGCGGAGCTAACTTCTATGGCGGTGCCATCACCTTCAGAATCTCTAACAGTTGGAGTTGGAGGGAGTTTTGATGTACATTCACCACCAAGAGTGGACTCAGCTACGGTATTGGCGTTATTGATGGCGTCCGCCCAATACTTGGCTACAGATTGAATCTCTTGCTGTTTCTGTTGAAGTTGCTTGATTTGCTGATCCTTTCTTGCTTGAAATGCCCTATGGAAAGTGGCATATTTCTTGATATCGGATTCTGAGACCGAATTGTATTGTAACCATGAATCATTTGATTCCTCACCGTCAAATCCTTGAAAACGCACTGAGGTGTCCCTCGGGTTCACGGATCCTTGCACCATGGTGCTCACCGTGCCTAAACCACCTGGAAAAGATGGAAGCGGAGTAGGATTTCCTAAGCTTCCTCGGTCTCCTTGACCCATGGTCAAGTCTGGCCTCGGCTCAGTTCTAGCATGGACGGAAGAATTGCCCTGCGGTTGGGAAGGTGTTTGAAGTGTTTGGATTACAGACAAAAGGATGGAGTTCAACTCCTCGGGTGAAAAGAAATGTAGACGGGAAGCCCTGGAGACCTTAGGGCGAGAACCAGTTCCATCCCTTTGGGAGTGAGCTGGGGGTGAGTCGCCACGATTAGCTGAAACAAACACACTTTCTGTGTCTGAGTGGAATTTGATGGTTGTATTGAATGAGTCTGCGGCCACCCCAAGGACTATCGGAGCCTTTTAAGAGGTTGCGGCATCAGTCCGGTCACGCATTTGGTCAGTGGGATTGGTCTTTCTTTTCTTGAGGATAGAAATGGGTTGTGTGTCATTACCAGAATCAGTCATAGAGGGAGAGTGAGATCGATTTTCAGTTGATTCGTCATCTTAGGATATAGTTTGTTTGAGTTTCCTTTTCTTTGATGGTTCAGTGAGTTTGGGGGCATCTTTCTTCTTTGGGGTTCCAAGTTTCTTGGTGATGTTGCGGGGGCCTTGACGAGCTGAGGCTAACTTCTTGTGTCTTTTTGATAAAGATAAGTTGGATAGAGTGGTGGAGGATGGGACTGCGGTACTACCAGGGATGATGAGTGCGGATGAAGCTTGTTTAGGTAGAGGCGGGGTAGGAAGGTATGGGTCAATACCTTCCGTAGCCTCTATGTGGTCTGTGACATCATTGGTTTCAAGTCCAAGGGTAGACAATATGTGGACTGGTAGCCGTCTAATGGGTCCAAAAGCAGATTGATCCATAGAGGGGTTGTACCTTTTTAGATCTTTGGTGATGAAGAAGTTGATATCTTTGCCCATGCTTAGTCCTGCATCCGCATGAAGGTCTGAGATGCATAGAGACCAGAATCTTGCAAAGGTGAGCTCGGTAGGATTTTCTCTTGGACTTTCCTTGGGGATGTACTGCAAGAAGTCATCCCACAAGATCTGAATGTAGTTGACATCATGGCCAGTAAAACTACTCCATACTAACTCTAACAGCTTGAGGCCCATGTTATTAGTGACTCCGGTTTTGCCTGACAGGCTGCGGATCACGAAATGGCAAACGAACTGCCACACCGCAGGAAACTGATTCTTTTTGAATTCGCCTATGCCTTTTAGCTTCTTTTGGTAACCCATTTGGTAGAGTGCAGAAAGAATGTCCGCCATGCTTGGGGTGAAGACCTTTGTTGAAGGATGAACTAACAGGTTGATGGCGTTGAGGAATTTTTCTTTGGTCAGAATAACCAAAGAATCGTTCACCAGATTCAGATGCACCTCTTGAAGGTTGTTGAGGGGTCGATATGCAGAGAAAGCACATTTGAAGAGGGTTGATAGAGGTACCACATCTTTGAAGGAATCGAAGGGACCAAACAGTGGATGATTGGACAGGAACTTGATCATCAACTTGATCGGAGCATTGTAAGAGGAATGCTCGTCGAACACTGCCCTAAAATTGCTTGAAGCAATTATTGGCATTTGATATCTTGAAGCAGAGTCTGAACCAGTTGGATGACCAGAGGCAGATGCCTAGGAGTGTTTCTTCAAGATACCCGATTTCACCATTTTTAAAAGAGTGAAAAGAACTTGCAGGAAAAACATAGTGCAAGAAGAATAAGTTCGTCGAGTTTTCAGAAAGCGTAAAACTTTCTTGGGGAAGAAGAAGAGGGTTTTATGGTGGCGGATTTGAAACGGTTATTGATTTTACCATAAGTGAAAGTAGATAAGGTAAAAATGTTTGGGTTGTGTTTTTTTTATTAGGTAAAAGAAATCTCAGCCACAAATGAGATAAAAGGTTTATTTATTTTTTGAGATTTAAAAAAAAGGTAGCATTTAATGAAATGTCAGGCCCTATAACATCATGTCTGAAGAACGTGTGGTGAGGGGTTAATCCCTTGTACAAAAGGGAAGATGTAACGAATTTGACGTTTTGGGGGTAATAGGAAGAGACAGTTTAAAAGAGATTTTTATGGAAAATCGTTCTTTTTGTTATGATACCCAAAATAGGTCTGACACAAGGTTTATTCAAAAAGTGTAACTGAGCCAGTGATATGCTACACCAGGAATGTTTTTTGAATGTTTTTCTTATTTAATGAAGGATCATTAAATAGCACACTACGTTCCAAGAATTTATGAAGCAGTTGAGAAATCAATCAATGTAACTAGGGATTGAGACTTTATTGCGGATGGATCTTTTATCATTGCGGATGGATGGTTAGATGACTGCAGTAGAAGAACTGAGGAGAACACTTGAGCAAAAATTAGTAACAACAAACAATAAGGACTATTGAAAGATAGATATGAAATACAGTTGCGGTACATAGAATATACCAAAACTATCGATCATAAATAACTTCAATTAGGACCGCAACAGAGACCAAGGATGGTCTGCGGTACCTATCAATTCAAAAAGAATTGTGGGTCCGGATTCATCATTCCTAACATTTGTAAGAAACTGTTGAGTTTTGTAGACTCAAGTGCCTTTGTGAATACATCATCAATCTCTTCATGAGTATGGACAAAAATTAGTTCAATGTTACCTTTCAGGATGTGGTCTTTGATGAAGTTATACGGTAATTCAATATGCTTTGTCTTGGAGTGCTGAATTGGATTGTGGCAAATCACTATAGCACTCTCAGAGTCACAATGAATTGGTATCCGCAACATTCTGTATCCGTAGTCCATAAGTTGTGTTTTCAGCCACAAGACTTGTGAACAACAGTTGGCTGCGGCCACATATTCAGCTTCTGCGGTAAACAGTGACACACAATTTTTTTTTCTTGGTGACCAGCTAACGAGTCTTCCACCCAGAAATTGACATCCACCGGAGGTGCTTTTTCGATCAAGTCTGCATCCGGCATGATCCACATCAGTGAATGCTTGTAGGCTGAAGTCATTCCCTACGGGGTACCATAAACCAAGAGTCTTGCTGCCCTTTAAGTATCTTAGGATCTGCTTAGCTGCGGTCATGTGTGACATTTTTGGATCAGCCTGGTACCTTGCGCATACACCTGTTGCAAAGACAATGTCTGGTCGGCTTGCGGTGAGGTACATCAATGAGCCAATTATACCTCTATAAGTCTTGTGATCCACTGATTCGCCGGAAGCATCAGCAGATATCTTATATCCGAAGGCCATGGGGAACTTAGCCGAAGAACAGTTGTCCATTGAGTATTTCTTTAATAATTCAGTGGTGTATTTCTCCTGATGGATGAATATCCCTTGAGGGACTTGTTTCACTTGAAGTCCTAGAAAGAAGTTAATCTCTCTATTCATGCTTATTTAGAACTTGTTGGTCATGAGCTTAGCAAATTCATCCACCATTCCTTGATCAGTTGATCCGAAGATGATATCATCCACATATATTTGTACAAGAATAAGGTGATTACCATTTGCTTTTCTAAATAAAGTGGGATCAATCACTCCTCTTTTGTATCCGGACGAGACAAGAAATTCAGAGAGAGTCTCGTACCATGCTCTTAGGGCTTGCTTTAGACCATAGACTGCTTTTTCAAGCTTGTAGCAGTAGTCTGGGAATTCAAGACTTTCGAAGCCCGGAGGTTGCTGAAGATAAACCTCCTCTTTTAATTCACCGTTGAGAAAAGCACTTTTCACATCCATTTGATGTACTTTCATGTTCTTGTGAGCTGCGTATGCTAAGAAGATTCGGATGGCTTCCATTCGTGCCACCGGAGCATACGTTTCATAATAGTCAATACATTCAAGTTGACTATATCCCTTGGCAACTAGCCTTGCCTTGTTTCTGACGACCGCACCAGATTCATCCAACTTATTCTTTTACACCCATCTAGTACCAACAATAGTGTGCCCTTGCGGCTTCGGAACGAGCTACCATATTTTGTTTCTTTTGAATTCTTCTAGCTCTTCTTGCATTGCGGATATCCAGTGTGGTTCTAGTAATGCTTCTTTGATCGTTCGGGGCTCAACCGAGGACATAAATGCTGCGTAGTGACAGTGATCAGATAAATCCTTGGAAGATCGAGTCTGGATACCTGCGGATGGGTTGCCGATGATTTGACCTGGTGGGTGGTCCTTCCTCCATACGTGTAGAAGGGGTTGCAGATGATCAGCAGCTGCGGTAGAGGGAATTTCTTCAATATCAGAAGATTTTGCAGTTGGAGATGGCAGTTCCCCCGTGACTTGAGAACAACTTGCTGAATTGTCTTGAATTGGAAAGGTGGGATCAGAGTTTTCTTGGGCAGATGGTGAAGGTTCCCCCTGGATTGCAGACAGGAGTTCGCCGTGAACCTGAGAAGGTTCCCCCTGGATTGCAGATGGGAGCGTGATAATTCTCGAGTCTGTTCTTGTGTCAATGTTCTCTATGTTTTCTGATGGGTTTTGAGCATTCTAACACTTCCTAAGTGTACCTGCAACCCTAATAACCTTGAATCTATGTTTTCTCTATATACATGCAAATTTCTTTTCAAGGTTATTTCCTAACTAGCATGGCATGGGGATTACATAGAACATAAAACTAGTAGAAATACATACCTTGTTGTTGCTTGGATTCTTTCAAGACTTTGTGAGCCTAGCACCCCAAATGTTGTGCCTCAAATGCTTCACACAACACCACAAGACTTGGAATAACTTGAGAGAATACTTCTAGCACTCAAAATCGGTTATGCCCTCTCTAGTAACACTAGGTCACGATTTTGCTAGCCATAGGGTTCCTTTTATAGTGTTGTCACAATTAGGGTTTACACATGAATGCCCTTAATTGTCATGACTCTTGATTTCTCATGACCCATGGGTTTGTAACTCCCATGGACTATCCATGGAGCTCCATATGGTTATAACCAAACCGATAAACCATGGATCATTAATCCACCATAAAAGAATTGATGATTGTCATAATCAACCCTATATATTTAATTAGTCTCACTTTGATCACTAGATTAATACTAGATTAATACTTGATCAATACTAATTAAATAATACTATTATTAATATATTAGAACTTATAATATATTAATAATCATAAGTGCCTTATTCATTTAGTCTATCCAAGTATTGCAATGCCATGCAACCCAAATGGACCATGCCGGGTCGGGTCAAGTACATACCAAATAAAGTTATGGACTTAGACACTATATCCAACAGTCTCCCACTTGGATAAGTCTAATAACTATATTTGCAAATATGACTTCAAAATCCGACTAGCAATCGTAGCTCTTTCAAAGTCTCTCGGAACTGAGATGATGATGATACGCCATTTAAGATAAGTGATCATATAATCCTCTGTTCTCATGATATCAGCCGGACAAACACATGGAACATGGTCTTACTTATTGTCCAGCATTTGTTTCTCGATCTCTGATTTGTTTCGACATAGAACTAAATTGAACACATCAATTAGGTTCTGACCGGGCCCGGTACATAGGTCAAAACCAAATCATCGAGGGGCCCAGAAATCGCTTCTATTTCTAGAAGGAACAGATAAACTTTGACTGATATGCTTGTACTAACTACTTGTTGAATTATTCACAAAGGCACGTTTTATGACATCGAGTTACCAATGCGTTTTCGTGCAATCAATGAATAACCAACTCATAGTCAACAACTCATATCTATAGGTTTGAAGATTTATATGATATTACCGTCTCACGATCACTCGAGATAAATTCCATGAAGTGATGCAAGTGAGCGTGGGTTGGATCCAATACTCAGCCCTTATGAGTACTCATGAATGTTGTAGCAACCATTGCATTGTCCAAAGCACTTTTAGACAAATCATACAAGCCAAATTCATGACAGTCTTAAATCAATACATACTTCCAAAGTTTGACTGACTGTGGATGGTTTGAATAATAACATAATTATTCTGGAAGTAAAAACATGCAAAATTGAAACATAGTAAACAATCAACACAAGATAGTAACACCTTACTCATAAATAAATAACAACTTTTATTTATCATCAAATGTCAATTACATTTTACAAGTTTCAGGAATCTAATTATTGAAACTAATATCATCCTTCAGCCCAATGCGCCTCGCATGCTGTAAATGCTTAACCCTGCTCAGTTCCTTCGTGAGGGGATCTGCCGGGTTCTCATCTGATGATACCCTCTTAGCCACGAGGAGTCCTTCTTCTATTCGATGTCTGATGAAATGGTATTTTCTGTCAATGTGCCTAGATCTCCCGTGATCTCTCGGTTCCTTAGCCAAAGCAACCGCACTTTCATTGTCACAGAAAATTTCCATTGGCTCCTTTATAGCTGGTACAACTCCAAGGTCTCCGATGAAGTTCTTTAGCCATATCGCCTCCTTAGCTCCTTCACTTGCTGCTATGTACTCTGATTCACAAGTAGAATCAGCTACTATCTCCTGCTTGGAACTTTTCCAAGTAATTGCCCCTCCATTTAGGATAAAGACCCAGCCTGACTGAGAGCGGAAATTATCCCTATCAGTCTGGAAGCTAGCATCGCTATATCCTTCCACTCTCAAGTCATCACTGCCTCCGAAGGTAAGGACCCAATCCTTAGTCCTCCGCAGATACTTGAGAATGCTCTTTACCGCTGTCCAGTGTGCCTTGCCAGGGTTCCCTTGATATCTACTGACCATGCTCAAAGCAAAGACCACATCAGGGCGAGTACAAGTCATAGCATACATGATCGAGCCCACAGCGGAAGCATATGGTATATGACTCATTTCAGCTATCTCAGCCTCTGTACTCGGACTCTGAGTTTTACTCAGCTTGGCATTACTCTGGATTGGTAATTCTCCTTTCTTGGAATCTTGCATACTGAACCTCTTCAGCACCTTATCCAAGTAAGTACTTTGACTAAGTCCAATTAGTCTCTTACTCCTATCTCTCAATATCCTTATCCCTAGGATATAGGCAGCTTCCCCAAGGTCCTTCATAGCGAAACACTTCCCAAGCCAGGACTTAACCTCCTGCAAGGTTGGGACGTCGTTTCCTATGAGAAGTATGTCATCCACATACAACACCAAGAAGCTAACTATGCTCCCACTAGCCCTGACATACACACAAGACTCATCCTCACTCCTAGAAAAGCCAAACTCTTTGACTTTCTCATCAAAGCAAAGATTCCATCTGCGAGATGCTTGTTTCAATCCATAAATGGATTTATCAAGCTTACACACTCTATTAGGGTATCTTGTATCAACAAAACCCTCTGGTTGAGCCATGTAAACATCCTCAGCCAACTTTCCATTAAGGAAAGCGGTTTTGACATCCATTTGCCATATTTCATAATCATGAAATGGAGCTATGGCCAACAATACTCTAATAGACTTAATCTTAGCTACCGGTGAGAAGGTCTCATCATAGTCAACTCCCGGAGTTTGCGTAAAGCCCTTCGCAACCAGTCGCGCTTTGTAATTATGTACCTTCCCATCCATGTCGGTCTTCTTCTTGAAGATCCATTTGCACCCAACTGTCTTACGACCTGGTACATTGTCAACCAATTTCCAAACTTGATTGTCATACATGGACTGAATCTCGCTGTCCATAGCCTCCTTCCATTTAGCAGAGTCAGGGCCTGCCATGGCTTCCCTGTAATTATTAGGTTCATCCAAGTCTATAAGTGTACTATCACTAATAAATGTATCACCTTCAGTGGTGATGTGATAACCATAATAAAAATCAGGTGTGTTCCTCACCCTAGTGGAACGTCTTGGAGGTACAGACTCATCTATCGGATCAACAGCAGTTTCCTCCTCAGGTTGGTCGATAGCATTTGAGGTTCCTTCACCACTTGACTCTTGAAGCTCTTCAAGGTCAATTTGCCTCCCACTGTCCCCTTGGCTTATGAATTCTCTCTCACTAAAGACTCCTCTTCTTGCTACAAAAACCACATTATCACTGGGTCTGTAGAAGATGTAACCAAAGGATCTCTGTGGGTAGCCGATGAAAATACACCTCTCACTTCGAGGTTCAAGCTTATCATGAGTCTCTCGCCTCACGAAAGCTTCACAACCCCAAATCTTGATGTGGTCCAAATTAGGAACTTTCCCAGTCCACATCTCGTGAGGTGTTTTGGCAACCTTTTTAGTAGGGACTAGATTAAGGATATGGGCGGCAGTCTCTAAGGCATACCCCCAGAAAGAGATTGGTAACGAAGCTCGACTCATCATGGAACGAACCATATCCAACAAGGTTCGATTGCGCCTCTCAGCTACACCATTCAACTGTGGTGTTCTGGGAGGTGTCAATTGTGAGACAATCCCACATTCCTTAAGATAGTCAAGGAACTCAATGCTAAGATACTCTCCTCCCTGATCGGATCGAAGCATCTTGATGTTCCTGCCCAATTGATTCTCCACTTCCTGCTTAAACTCTTTGAGCTTTTCAAAGGTTTCTGACTTATGCTTGATTAAGTAAATACATCCATATCTACTGTAATCATCAGTAAAAGTCACATAATAGCGATTAGCATCCCTTGTAGCAACTCTAAAGGGCCCACACACATCCGTGTGTTCAAGGTCCAACAAACCTTCACCCCTATCACAAGTACCTGTGAAGGGTGACTTTGTCATTTTTCCAAGTAAACAAGACTCGCAACTATCATCTGACTTGAGGTCAAATGATTCCAAGACTCCAACTTTTTGGAGTTGGCCTATGCGCTTCTTGTTAACATGTCCAAGACGACAATGCCACAAGGATGCTTTATCCAAGCTATCTGAAGAATCAATATACAACACATTATTTCCTAGATTGTCTACAATATTCACGGCTTCATATACACCATCACAAGGTAATGCTTTAAAGTAAAATACATCATTGTAATAAACATTAACAGCACCATTTTTATTATCAAATGAAAATGAAAAACCTTGTTTGTACAAGCCATGAAAAGAAATAATATTTCTCGCCATTTCGGGCGAGTAACAACACTTATTCAAATCTAACATTAACCCATTATTAAGCAATAAAGAATAAACTCCTATCTTGGTAACAGGTGACGCTTTCCTGTTGCCCATGACTAAGTTTATCTTCCCATGCTCCACTTGCTCACTTATTCTTAGTGCCTGCAAATCAGTACATATGTGAATACCACAACCTGTATCAAGCACCCAAGAATTAGCATTAGATGAGTTATTAGACAATATTGTGTAAATACATGTATGGGTGGGTTTAACCTTCCCATCATTTACATCTTGCAGATATTTAGGGCAGCTTCGCTTGAAGTGTCCCTTATCCTGGCAATAGAAGCACTGTGCTTCCTTTGGGTTTGAAGAAGGAGTAATGGGACCTTTCTTTGTCCCAATTGAAGAGGAACCATCAAGAGTCTTACCCTTGGTACCCTTCAAAGGGTTTTTCCTCTTTTTACCCTTTCCCTGCCCAATAGCCAGAACAGGGGCTTTTGAAGGAGTAGAAGTAGCAACCGCTTTACCCTTAAGGCCATTTTCAGCTGTCCTTAAGAGTCCTTGAAGTTTTCTAAGTGTAACTTCCTCCTTGTTCATATGATAAGTCATACGAAACTGATCATAACTTGGAGGTAAGGAATGGAGAATGATGTCAATCGCCATTTCCTCAGGAAATTCAACATTTAGCTTCAGCAACCGGTCAACGAACCTTTGCATCTTCTGCAAGTGACCGGTGATGGGTTCACCATCCTTCATCCTTGCGGTTATCATGGAGGAGATGATTTCATACCTCTCCTGACGCGCGCTCTGATGGTACCTTTCCATCAGATCCAGGTGCATCTCATAGGGGTAGAAATCTTCATAGGATTTTTGAAGTTCAGGAGTCATGGTGGCCATCATGATGCATGCTACTTTAGTAGCATCCTTTTCATGTGCAACAAACTCCGCAAACTCTTCAGGAGTAGCAGTGGCTTCATTCACAACCTTAAGCTCCTTATCGAGGACATATTCTTTGTCCTCATAGCGGGTAATCATTCTGATGTTTCTGATCCACTCATTGAAATTGGATCCATCAAAGTGTAGGGATTTTGAGCATTCTAACACTTCCTAAGTGTACATGCAACCCTATTAAACCTTGGATCTATGTTTGTCTAAGATACATGCAAAATATTATTTTCCAAGGTTTATAACCTATCTAGCATGGCATGGGGTACTTTTAACCATAAAGGGACTAGATGAATTACATACCTTTTGTTGATTGTTGATTCCTTGGAGTTTGAGAGCCAAGCACCAATAATGTGAATGCCTCAAATGGAAATCACAAATCACCCAAACTTGGAAAATATATGAGAGAGTATTCTAACTCTTGGTTTTGGCCACCACACTTACACACACACTTAGTGTCCTTTTCATGCAACATAAGCTTGTTTATATAGTGTACATGGTTAGGGTGAAACCCTAATAACCCATGTCTTTTCCTCTTCCAAGGATCCATGGGTAAAAGCTCCATGGATCATCCATGGACTTCCATATAAGCTTAGCCCATTCCAAATGAGTGTTAGCCCACACCATATAAATATAATAGCCCATGATTTAATTAGTCTTCCTTTTAATCACTAAATTAATTCATAATTAATTCAAGATTAAAACTAATTAAGTAACATGACTTTATATTAATATATTATAACTTATAATATATTAATAAATCGTAAGTATACAACTCTCATAAAATTATCCATAACAAGTTCGGGTGAAGTGCAACCCAAATGGACCACGCCGGGTTGGGTCAAGTATATACCAAATAAGTTATGGACTTAGACACCTTATCCAACAGACTCCCACTTGGATAAGTCTAATAACTGTATTTGCCTATATTACTTCAGTAACCAACCGACAATCGTAGCTCTCGAAAACTCTTGTGAACTATGAAGCGCCATTTTAGATAAGTGATCATATAATCCTCTGCTCTCATGATATCAGCCGGACAAATACATGGAACAATGTCTTACTTATTGTCTAGCAGTTGTTTCTCGATTTCCGATTTGTTTGACAAAGAACTTAACTGAACACATCAATTTAGTTCTGACCGGGCCCGGTACATGGGTCAACACAAAATCATCGAGGGGCCCTGATATCGCTTCTATTTCTAGAAGGAACAGATAAACTTCGACTCATATGCTTGTTCTACTACTTATTGAATTGCACACAAAGGCACGTTTTATAACATCAAGTTACTGATGCGTTTACGTGCAATCAATGCACAACCAACTCATAGGTAACAACTCATATCTCTAGGTTTGACGACTTATATGATATTACCGTCTCACGATCACTCGAGATAAATTCCATGAAGTGATACAAGTGAGCGTGGGTTTATTCCAATACTCATAACTTATGAGCACTCATGAACGTTGTAGCAACCATTGCTATGTCTAAACACCTTTAGCCATCTACAAACTCAATTCATGGCAATCTTGATTCATACCTACTTCCGACGTATGACCGATTGTGGAGGTTTGAATAAATTGATTATTCTGGAAGTCAAAACATGCAAAACTGAAACAATAGTAAATAATTGACAATGATAGTAACACTTTACTCATAAATAAATCACACATTTTATTCATCATCAAACGTTGATTACATTTTACAAGTTTCAGAAAAAGCTATCTAATCTGTAAAACTAATATCGTCCCTCAGCCTGATACGCCTCGCATGCTGCAAATGCTTAACCCTCGTCAGTCCCTTCGTAAGGGGATCCGCAGGGTTCTCATCTGACGATACCCTCTTTGCCACGAGGAGTCCCTCTTCTATCTTGTGTCTTATGAACTGATATTTTCTGTCAATGTGTCGGGATCTGCCATGATCTCTTGGTTCCTTGGCTAAGGCAACCGCACTATTGCTGTCACAGAAAATCTCCATAGGCTCCTTAATAGCTGGTACAACTCCAAGGTCTCCGATGAAGTTCCTCAGCCATATCGCCTCCTTTGCCGCTTCACTCGCTGCTATGTACTCTGATTCACAAGTCGAATCAGCTACAGTCTCCTATTTGGAACTCTTCCAAGTGATTGCCCCTCCATTTAAGGTAAAGACCCAGCCCGACTGAGAGCGGAAGTTATCCCTATCAGTCTGAAAGCTAGCATCACTATACCCTACTACTCTCAAGTCATCACTCCCACCAAGGTTAAGGATCCAATCCTTAGTCCTCCGCAGGTACTTGAGAATATTCTTTACCGCAGTCCAATGAGCCCTGCCAGGGTTCCCCTGATATCTGCTGACCATGCTCAAAGCGAAGGCCACATCAGGACGGGTGCAAGTCATAGCATACATGATCGAACCAACAGCGGAAGCATAAGGTAATCGACTCATCTCAGCTATCTCATCTTCTGTACTCGGGCTCTGAGCCTTGCTCAGTTTGACATTGCTTTGGATCGATATTCTCCTTTCTTGGAATTCTGCATGTTGAACCTTTTCAATACCTTATCCAAGTAGATACTCTGACTAAGTCCAATTAGTCTTTTACTCCTTTCTCTTAATATCCTTATCCCTAGGATATAGGTAGCTTCTCCAAGGTCCTTCATAGCAAAGCACTTCCCAAGCTAGGACTTAACCTCCTGCAAGGTTGGGATGTCATTTCCTATGAGTAGTATGTCATCCACATACAGTACCAAAAAACTAACTATACTCCCACTAGCTCTGACATACACGCAGGACTCATCTTCACTTCTTGAGAAACCAAACTCTTTGACCTTCTCATCGAAACAAAGATTCCAACTTTGAGATGCTTGTTTCAATCCATAAATGGATTTCTCAAGCTTGCACACTCTATTGGGGTACTCTGCACTGACAAAACCTTCTGGCTGATTCATGTAAACATCTTCAGCCAACTTTCCGTTAAGGAAAGCGGTTTTGACATCCATTTGCCATATTTCATAATCATGAAATGCAGCAATGGCTAGCATAACCCTAATAGACTTAATCTTTGCTACTGGTGAAAAAGTTCCATCATAATCAATACCCTGAGTCTGAGTAAACCCCTTCGCAACCAGTCGAGCCTTATAAGTGTGCACCTTCCCATCCATGCCGGTCTTCTTCTTGAAGATCCATTTGCACCCGACTGTCTTACGGCCTGGTACATTGTCAACCAAGTTCCAAACTTGATTGTCATACATGGACTGTATCTCGCTGTCCATAGCCTCCTTCCATTTAGCAGACTCTGGGCCTGCCATGGCTTCCTTAACACTATTAGGTTCATCCAGATTTATCAGTGTACTATCACTGATAAATGTATCACCTTCCGTAGTAATATGAAATCCATAATAAAACTCAGGTGTGTTCCTAACCCTTATGGAACGCCTCGGAAGTACAGACTCGTCAGCTGGATCAACAGGAATTTCCTCCTCAAGTTGATTGCTGGTGTTTGAGGTTCCTTCACCAATTGAGTCTTGAATTTCTTCAAGGTCAATTTGCCTCCCACTGTCTCCTTGGCTTATAAATTCTCTCTCTCGAAAGACCCCTCTCCTAGCCACAAAGACCACATTCTCACTGGGTCTGTAGAAGAGGTAACCAAAGGATTTTTGTGGGTAGCCGATGAAAATACACCTTTCACTTCGAGGTTCGAGCTTGTCATGAGTTTCGCGCCTCACGAAAGCCTCGCAACCCCAAATCTTGATATGGTCTAGATTGGGAACTTTCCCAGTCCACATTTCATGAGGTGTTTTGGCAACCTTCTTTGTAGGGACTAGATTAAGGATGTGGGCGGCAGTCTCTAAGGCATACCCCCAAAAAGAGATTGGTAGCGAAGCTCGACTCATCATAGAGCGAACCATGTCCAACAAGGTTCGATTGTGCCTCTCAGCTACACCATTCAGCTTTGGTGTCCTGGGAGGTGTCAATTGTGAGACAATCCCACACTCCTTAAGATAGTCGAGGAACTCAGTACTAAGATACTCACCACCTCGATCGGATCGAAGCATCTTAATGTTCCTGCCCAATTGATTTTCTACTTCCTGTTTAAACTCTTTAAACCTTTCAAAAGTTTCTGACTTATGTTTGATTAAGTAGACATAACCATATCTACTAAAATCATCAATAAAAGTCACATAATAGCGATTAGCGTCCCTTGTGGCGGTTTTGAATGGTCCACATACATCAGTATGTATAAGGTCCAACAAAGCCTCACCCCTTGCACAAGTACCAGTGAAGGGTGATTTTGTTATTTTTCCAAGTAGACAAGACTCACAACTATCATCCGACTTGAGGTCGAACGACTCCAAGACTCCATCCTTTTGGAGCTGGCCTATGCGTTTCTTGCTTACATGTCCAAGACGACAATGCCACAAAGATGCTTTATCCAAGCTAGTAGAAGAATCAATACACAATACATTATTCCCTAAATTATCTACAACCGATACAGCTTCATACACACCATTACAAGGTAATGCTTTAAAATAAAGAATATTATTTAAGAAAGCATTAATACTACCAACTTCATTATCAAAAGAAAAGTTAAAACCTTGTTTGTACAAAGCATGAAAGGAAATAATATTCCTCGCCATTTCAGACGAGTACACACATTTATTCAAATCTAACTTTAACCCACTATCTAGCAACAAAGTATAAACTCCAATCTTGGTAACAGGTGCAACCTTCTTGTTCCCCATGATTAAGTTTATCTTTCCGTGCTCCACATCCTCACTTCTTCTTAGGCCCTGCAAGTCACAACAGATGTGAATACCACAACCTGTATCAAGAACCCAAGAATTAGAATATGGTGAGTTATTAGACAATATAGTGTAAATACCTGCATGGGATGGTTTCACTTTCCCATCCTTGACATCTTGCAAGTACTTTGGGCAGTTTCGCTTCCAGTGCCCCTTATTTTGACAGTAGAAGCATTCAGCATCCTTAGGGATGGCAGAAGGAGTGATAGAACCACCTTTGGTTCCAGATGAGGAGCCTTCAAGGGACTTTCCCTTGGTACCCTTCGAAGGGTGCTTCCTCTTTTTCCCTTTGCCTTGCCCGATAGCCAAAACAGGGGTAGTAGTAGGAGTAGGAGTAGCAACCGACTTACTCTTAAGACCACTTTCGGCAGTCTTCAGAAGTCCTTGAAGTTTACTGAGTGTGACTTCCTCCTTGTTCATGTGGTATGTCATACGAAATTGATCATAACACGATGGCAAGGAGTACAAAATGATATCAATTGCCAACTCCTCAGGGAAGTTCACATTCAGTTTCATTAGACGGTCCACATACCTTTGCATTTTCTGCATGTGGCTCGTGATTGGTTCGCTATCCTTCATACGGGTAGTGATCATGGAGGAGATTATTTCATACCGCTCTTGACGAGAACTCTGATGGTACCTATCCATCAGATCCTGATGCATCTCAAAAGGGTAATAGTCCTCATAGGACTTTTGGAGTTCAGCTGTCATAGTGGCCATCATGATGCATGCCACCTTGGTGGCATCTCTTTCATGTGCCTGATACTCAGCGACCTCCTCAGGAGTAGCAGTGGACTCATCAAGCTCCTTTAGCTCCTTATCGAGGACATATTCCTTGTCCTCGTAATGAGTAAGCATCCTGATGTTCCGGATCCAATCCATAAAGTTGGAACCATCAAAGATGACCCTCCCACAAAGGTTCATGAGGGAAAAAGAGCCAGTAGGGTTAGAGCCCGAAGCTTTGTTGTCGGAAGACATCTGAAAAGAAGAAAACAAGTTTAGATTAGATATATCGAATCCTTAATAATACACCCAAATGTAATATTAAGGCTAGGATCCAACACAATATATTATAACTTAGAAGAGGGATGCCGTAATCTAAGCTATAATATATTTGAAGGTAGGTGAATGACGATTCACCAATTTCCACCATGAAAAAGAAATGAATTATTAGGTTTAATTGGTTTTGAAATTCCTAGATTCCTTTGAGATTCATTGAACTTTTCAATGGCATGTTTCAATCTCGATTGTGCCCTTCAAGTTTTGTGACTGGGATGCCGAGGATCACAAAACAAGGTGTGAATAACCATGCAAATTCACTTGGTACCCTTAATATTATCACCTAATCAATGTGCCGGTTAACCACACACGCTCCACCGATCTATGATAAACATTAAGTCACCCTTCGTGATCCTTACTAGTCCAAGTTAGTGTGCCGGTTAACCACACACGCTCCACCAACGACTTGGTAAGGTATAAAGTGTGAATTTCGTGGGTTAGCACCATATTCACATTTTCCTAAAGTAACTAAGATTGGGAATTTATAAAAGGTTTAGTTACTTTATAATATTCATCATACTTTTAATGAGAATTTATAAGTCCTTGTCCTACCCGTTCGGCTAACGACCCTCCACCAGTCAAGCAAGCGGTGGGTGAGACCGGACACCCATTAAGTTGCCATTTTATAGGCAACAACCTTATACCCACCTTATAGACTGGCTTCGTGAATGAGGCGTACTAGCGGTAAGACGACTTTGATCTTATACATATATATAATAATTAACCATTAATGTTATAAATAGTATAAGGGTTGAATTTTAACTTTTAAAACTCTAAGGGTTTGGAATTAAAGTATATTAAAGTGTGTGTAACTTTACAAATTCCAAAACTTGAGGACAAGTTTTGAAACTATTCAAAACTTTTCATTTCATAACTTATGAATTAAAGGTTCATAAAAATGAAGACTCTTCATTTCCATGTAACTTATGTGTTTTAAGTGTGTGTTTAAAAGAAGTGACCTTTGGATATCCATAACTTGAAGACAAATTATGGACTCCATTAAAACACATAAATGATCAAGAATTAATCCTAAACAATTCAGCAAATAATTCCTATCATCTTCTAAATTCATAAGAACATAAACATGATCATCAAAGTTTCAAGAATTATATGAACACATACAAAGCATGAAATTTTGATATAAGCTATTGTAAATGGATTAGAACAACCATTACACCAACTAAAACAAGTTTTAAAACACCAAAACAGTTTAGGGTAATGTTTCTATTCCATATCCAGCAGCAAAAGTCGAAAATCTGCATTCTGAGGCTCCTACTCGCCGAGTAGGATGAGTTTACACATGAACTCGGCGAGTCCCCCCATGGACTCGGCGAGTTCATCAGGCAGACAGCAAAAAACTCGACTTTTTTCACTATTTTGCATCAAGTATCAAACAAACAAGCCTAGGCTCTGATACCACTGTAGGGATTTTGAGCATTCTAACACTTCCTAAGTGTACATGCAACCCTATTAAACCTTGGATCTATGTTTGTCTCAGATACATGCAAAATATTATTTTCCAAGGTTTATAACCTATCTAGCATGGCATGGGGTACTTTTAACCATAAAGGGACTAGATGAATTACATACCTTTTGTTGATTGTTGATTCCTTGGAGTTTGAGAGCCAAGCACCAATAATGTGAATGCCTCAAATGGAAATCACAAATCACCCAAACTTGGAAAATATATGAGAGAGTATTCTAACTCTTGGTTTTGGCCACCACACTTACACACACACTTAGTGTCCTTTTCATTAAACATAAGCTTGTTTATATAGTGTACATGGTTAGGGTGAAACCCTAATAACCCATGTCTTTTCCTCTTCCAAGGATCCATGGGTAAAAGCTCCATGGATCATCCATGGACTTCCATATAAGCTTAGCCCATTCCAAATGAGTGTTAGCCCACACCATATAAATATAATAGCCCATGATTTAATTAGTCTTCCTTTTAATCACTAAATTAATTCATAATTAATTCAAGATTAAAACTAATTAAGTAACATGACTTTATATTAATATATTATAACTTATAATATATTAATAAATCGTAAGTATACAACTCTCATAAAATTATCCATAACAAGTTCGGGTGAAGTGCAACCCAAATGGACCATGCCGGGTTGGGTCAAGTATATACCAAATAAGTTATGGACTTAGACACCTTATCCAACACAAAGATGACCTTACCACACAAGTTCATAAGGGAAAAAGAGCCTGTTGGGTTTGAGCCAGAAACATTGTTGGAAGACATCTGAAAGGAAAGAAAGACAAGTTTCATTAGATTAGGAATCCTTAATAATTCACCCAAATGAAATATTAAGGCTAGGATCCAACAAACTATTTATAGTTGGAAGAGGGATGCCGTAATCCATACTATAAAATATTTGAAGGTAGGTAAATGACGATTTACCAATTTCCACCATAAGAACGAAATATTTTATTATTAGGTTTTATTGGTTTTGAAACTCCTAGATCTTTTGAGATACATTGAACTTTTCAATGGCATGTTTGAATCTCGATTGTGCCCTCTCAAGTTTGTGACTGGGATGCCGAGGATCACAAACAAGGTGTGAATAACCATACAAATTGACTTGGTACCCTCAACAATATTACCTAATCGATGTGCCGGTTAACCACACACGCTCCACCGATCTATAATAAAGTCAAGTTACCCTTTGCCGCTCTTACTAGTCCATGTTAGTGTGCCGGTTAACCACACACGCTCCACTAACGACTTGGTAAGGTACAAAGTGTAATTTTATGGGCTAGCACCAATTTCACATTTTCCTAAAGTAACTAAGATTGGGAATTTATAATGTATAGTTACTTTATAATTCATTATACTTTTAACGAGTATTTAAAGTCGTATCCTACCCGTTCGGCTAACGACCCTCCACCGATCAAGGAAGCCGTGGGTGAGAGTGGACACCCATTAAGTCACCATTTTATAGGCAACAACCTTATACCCCCCTTATAGACCGGCTTCGTGAATGAGGCCTACTAACGGTAAGAATGACATATTCTTATACATATCTATATAATAAAATTATAATAATAGTATAAGTGTTGATTTTTAAACTTTTTAAAAATCTAAGGTTTAATTTGGAATTAAAGTATTAAAGTGTAAGACTTTTCAAATTCCAAAACTTGAGGGCAAGATTTGAAACTATTCCAAGTCTCTTCAATCTCTTCAATTTGTAACTTATGAGTTTTAATGGTTCATAAAAATGAAGACTCTTCATTTTATGAAACCTCTTTAGTTCTTTAATCATAATTAAAAGAAGTGACTTTTGGTTATCCATAACTTGAGGACAAGTTATGGACACCATCATAGCCATTAAGATCATGAATTACACATACATGGAGGTTACATATAATTCCTATGATCTTCTAAAAACTCATAAGAACACAAATTCATGTCAAGCAATTTCAAGAAAATCATATAAACATATACAATACTTGAAAATTGATAAAAGTCATGTAAAATGGGTTAACATAATCATTATCATTTTGAAAAACAGATTTTACAAGTCCAAAACAGATTGGGATAATGATCTTAATCCATTTCCAGCAACAAAACTCGAAAAAACTGCCCAACACGCTCCTACTCGTCGAGTGCATTATTCTACTCGTCGAGTAGGATGAATTTGTTCATGGACTCGGCGAGTCCTCCCCATGGACTCGGCGAGTCCAGTCGTCAGAGTGCAGAATTTTTGATTTTTAAGCAGTTTTGCAACAAGTATACAGAAAACAATCCTAGGCTCTGATACCACTAATGGGTTTTGAGCATTCTAACACTTCCTAAGTGTACCTGCAACCCTAATAACCTTGAATCTATGTTTTCTCTATATACATGCAAATTTCTTTTCAAAGTTATTTCCTAACTAGCATGGCATGGGGATTACATAGAACATAAAACTAGTAGAAATACATACCTTGTTGTTGCTTGGATTCCTTCAAGACTTTGTGAGCCTAGCACCCCAAATGTTGTGCCTCAAATGCTTCACACAACACCACAAGACTTGGAATAACTTGAGAGAATACTTCTAGCACTCAAAATCGGTTATGCCCTCTCTAGTAACACTAGGTCACGATTTTGCTAGCCATAGGGTTCCTTTTATAGTGTTGTCACAATTAGGGTTTACACATGAATGCCCTTAATTGTCATGACTCTTGATTTCTCATGACCCATGGGTTTGTAACTCCCATGGACTATCCATGGAGCTCCATATGGTTAGAACCAAACCCATAAACCATGGATCATTAATCCACCATAAAAGAATTGATGATTGTCATAATCAACCCTATATATTTAATTAGTCTCACTTTGATCACTAGATTAATACTAGATTAATACTTGATCAATACTAATTAAATAATACTATTATTAATATATTAAAACTTATAATATATTAATAATCATAAGTGCCTTATTCTCTCATTTAGTCTATCCAAGTATTGCAATGCCATGCAACCCAAATGGACCATGCCGGGTCGGGTCAAGTACATACCAAATAAAGTTATGGACTTAGACACTATATCCAACATTTTCATCATCCGAGTCCGAAGAAACGCTTGATGGTTGAAATCCTCTGCGGAGAGGGATTGGAGCTACATCTTATAGTACTGGAACCTCGATGGTTGTTGTATGGTCTAGAGTTGAGTTTTCCCCCTCAACCGGCAAGGTGGAAGTATTTAGAGATACTTCATCGGATGGAGTAAGACCAGATACGTCAGCATGCTGGTGTAGAGCTTCCGGGGACACAAGAACTTCGGATAACTTGGCTGTTTCTACAGGGTCGAAAAGATCGTCATACTTTACTTCAACTAGGTTTAGTGGACCCGAAGAAGCAGGAATATCACTTTCTAGGATTGTTGTGCTTTCGGTTGATGGAGCGGTGTTGCGGATGTGATAGTCATCGAATTTGACATCGAAGCTTTCAATTATTAGCCTTGTGCGTCTAATGAGAACCCTATAAGCAACTTTGTTTGTTGAGTAGCCAAGGAAGATGCCTTCATCAGACTTGTGTACGAATTTATTAAGGTGGTCTCTGTTGTTGATTACGAAACATCTACACCCAAAGATATGGAAGAATCAGACATTTGGTTTGCGGTTGTTAAGGCCCTCATAAGGAGTTTTACCGAGACACTTGCACACAATGCTTCGGTTCTGCACAAAGCATGTTGTGGCCACTACTTCAGCCCATAAGTAGAGAGGAAGGTGTGCGAAGTTGAGCATAGATCTGGCTGCTTCTACTAGAGTGTGGTTCCTTCGCACTACTACCCCATTTTGTTGCGGTGTGTAGGGAGCTGAGAAGTTGTTAGTGATGCCCTTTGAAACCATGAAACTATTTAAGAGATGGTTGGTAAACTCGGTTCCATTATCACTTCGGATACGTGGTACTGGTAACTAGATCTTAAGTTCAATTTCCTTGATAAAATTGCTCACTATCTGTGGAGTTTCTGATTTGAGTCTTAAGAAAGAGACCCAGGTGAACCGTGTGAAGTCGTCATCTATAACCAATATGTATTTCTTGTGATGAAGACTGGCTATGGTAGATGGACCATAGAGATCAATGTGCAGGAGTTCCAGTGGTTCAGAAATTGAGGAATCATTCACCATAGGGTGACTTGCTTTGGATTGCTTTCCACATTCACATGCAGGACATAGGGTATCATTGCTGAACTTGAGGATTGGAAGACCTCGGATTAGTTCTCCGGTGACCAAATTGTTGATGTATCTGAAGTTGAGATGAGCTAGCTTGCGGTGCCATAGCCAGCTGACTTCGGGTAGTGCTTTGGATAGGAAGCATAACTATGGTTTTCCTATGATCAAAGAGACGTCCAGAGGATACATAGTACCTTCGGATCGGGATTTGATCAGACACGTGCTCCTATCGCTTGTCATTACATAGCAAAATTGGTCATCAAATTCAACTCGATGTCCTGCCTTACATAGTTGGCCAACATTGATGAGATTGTGTTTGTGGCTTTCTACATAAGCACCCTTTTAAATAGAGAAGTTTCCCATAGTAGGAGCACCATAGCCTCGGATTATCCCATTCGTATTGTTGCCGAATGTGACATTTCCACCGTTGCAAATTGGACTGAAATCCCGAAGGTATTCTAACCTTACGGTCATGTGCAAGGAGCAGGCACTGTCGATTAACTACTCTTCTTCTTGTTCCTCCTTGCACAAGGCCTGAGAAATAGATGGTTAGTTTTGGCATCCAAACTAGTTTCGAGCCTGGGACATAAGATGAGTTTCTGATTGATGCATGAACCGAGGTTGCAGGGACTGGTTTTGTGTCAACTTTTAATCCTAGTCCTGGGTGTTTGTGAGTTTTTGGAGTGTTGCGATTTTTAGAAAAGTTACGAGGTTTCTGAAAAGAACCAGATTTGACACGAGATGAACCATTTTGACAACTACATTGACACTGACATGCTGAAATTTTGTCTTTTGTTCTGACACCTTGTTTGGTCAGCGGTCTAAATGATGAGGTAGTTTTGTGACCGGTCCGAGAGTGGTAAGATCTGACTTTGGTGCTGTTGGAATTTGAAAAGGTTTGTTTCGAAAAAGATTTAGCACGTGTAGATTTTTTGGACCTTTTTGTTGGGTTTGGTAAACTACCCTTCCACTTGTTAAAATTTTGATGTGATTTCAAAAGTGTTGGAGTGGGTAAGATACCCTTCCATTTTGGGTCATCTGAGGAATAGATTTGAAAACCATTGCTTCGAAAGGACCTTACTTTCTTTTGGGTTGTGTTAGATGAGTTTGGAATGACTGTTGAAACTGTACATTCCTTTTTGTATGTTTTCTTGATGGGAGAGTTTTTGAAAAATAGTGCGAGAAAACAAACTTTTTTGGACTCTTAGATTTTGGAAATCTGATATGTCTTTTGTTTTTAGAAAAGATTTGTCGATTTGTGCCTCGGGATCGAATATCCTCTTTGAAAGCCTTTTTAGCTAAGGTTTTTGGAGAACCGCAGTCATTGATGTTCAGCTGCGGTTTCCTGGAACCTTTTGAATTTTTTTGAAAACGAGGGCTAGATTCATCTGAACTTGGAGATTCAGGGTTTTGAGATCATTCACCTACTTCAAAGTTTTCTATGGGTAAATCATGATGAATTGGCTGAAGAGTCACAGAGCTTTTGATTGAGGACTACGGTAAGGATGATTTGACTACCGCAGAATAAGACTGAGTTGGGACTTCTGTGGGATTTTTGCGGGACTTCTGCGGCTCATGATTGCAGTGAGAGACACTGCGGTCTAAGGTCAGAGATGGGAAGTCCTGTGAGACTTCGGGACACTCTATGACAATTTCTTCATCAACAACTGATGAAGTCTGAGAATTTGGATAGATTGTGCCACATATAGGAGTTTATCACTTGTGTGAACCGAAACCGCAGGCACAATTTCCTCTATGACACAGTTATTACTTAGATTATGAAGTCTACCGAAGTGTGTTCTGATGTCTTAGGAAAAAGTTTTGTCATTGACCGGGAAATGGAATTCTCGGTCCGGAGGGACATACAGTCGATCTTTGTTAAACCGGGGTGAGGAATCCTTTGCGGTAGGATATCCATTAGACCAACCCCAATTGTATGTGTTGTCCACAGTTCCATTATTCACCAAATTTTCAATAGCTTCACTTTCATTGAAAAGTTTTTCTATTAATAGATTTAAGCGTACAATCTCACTCTGAGCTAAATCTCTTTGGTTCAAAGCTATCTCTAGTTGTGTTTCACTCAACATTCTTTCATCTTTTTCTAACTCTAAGTCCTTTTCTAACATATCCATTTTGAGTCTTTTGTTGTCCAATCGTCCTCTTACATGAAACATCTCATGGGACGCTATGTTCTTCTCATATAAAGCTTTGTTATTGTCTATAAGGACGGCATCACATGTGACATTGAGATTGTCTATGAAGTGTTGACAGTCATGCATGCTATAGTTTAGAGTTTGAATCATGAGTTTTACCTGTTCGACGATGCTTAGAGTTCCATCCTTCGCCATGTAGCAGTAGTTCTTTTCCAGCTTAGTAGACCCATCGTCATCCGTAGTTGCCAGCATGCAGATCTTGCCTTTTCCTTTGACGTTGCTGATGGCTTCTTCTTCATCTCCGGATGACCAAACTTGATGGTCTCTTTTTACATGGGCTACATATGCCCTTGCCGTTTCCTTTTCTTCCAATTCTTGAGCCATTCTTAGGTAGAATGCTTTGTCTTTCACTACATTTGCCTTTCAATCTTCTACAAAATGATTCTCTTTGTTGCACTTGTGACAAATCATAACATTACTTTTGTCTTCTGAGGGAGTACCGGAGTCAGTGGTTTGGATGGACTGTGGTGCCTCCTTTGGTTGAGTATTTTGAGATTGCGGTGGTGGATGAGAACTTTTGGGATATCGAGAATGGTTATTCTGATGGTTGAATTTACGGTTGAATGAAGATTTGTTGAACTGCTGATTCTTACGAAAGGAAGGAGGTGGTAGCCGGTTGAACTGTTGACTAACAAGAGCAATAGCCTTATGAAATTCTTCTTCATCATCATACTCTGAGTCGGCTTCGTATGACTGCGGAGGAGTGTCATACGAGGGAGAGTAGGATTGATTATGTGGAGCTTGTGCTATAAGAGCAAGTGGTCCTCTGAAGTCAGCACAATCTTTGAGTACGGTGGATTCTTGTGCTTGCAGTTCCCCCTAGAGCTTGTAGAGAGACAAAGAATGAATCTTTCTGTCCCCTTGAACTATCATCTTATCAGTAGTCCAATGTCTTCCCAAACCATTGAGAAACTAAAGGTTTGTTTCATAGTTACTGCGGATGGTGCCAGCATTATATAACTTAGTGACCATCAGGTTGAACCTTTTGAAGGAGTCTTCCAAACTTTTGCCAGTATGAGCTTTGAAATTGTTGAACTCATTGAGTACAGTCGTAAGCTTCTTATCTTGAGCTTGTTCTGAGCCTTCATACAAATTCTTGAGAACTTCCCAAATCTCTTTTGCCGATTTGGAGTTTATGATAATGTCGAAGTTGTCAGGAGCAACTCCACAAGAGATTTCATAAAAAGCAACAGCATCATTTTCCATTTTATTGAGGTCATCTTTAGCGGGACGGTTCATGACTGGTTGACCTCCTCCTAGTCTGGCTGTGGCGCCGTCAGTTTAAACGGCTGTAAGAACAGGGACATGTGGTCCTTCTTCTACGGACCACCATACATCTCTACCAAGTCTCCTTAAGTATCTTTCCATTCTGTGAGACCAGTGATGATATTCATTTGCCACCAATATTAGGGCTCGATTTGAACTACCAACACTGTTGGAAACATTCAGAGATAACGCTTGTGCCATTTTTCCTTGACTTTTGAAAAGGTTTTTTTTTAAGAAATGAGCTTCAGTTGTATAGAAGGCCTTTTGAAAATCAGATTTATGTTTCAAAAAGCAACCACTATGGCTCTGATACCAATTGTTGAGAGAAAAACCTGAGACACACTTGAACAAACGTTAGAACAAGTATAGTTGCAGAATAGTTTATATCAAAGGATCTAAAAGCTCAACAATAATAATAAGTTAATGTGTTAGATTATTAGAGAGTTAGTTGCGGAAATGTAAATGACAGCAGGTGTTATATCAAGTATACACATAAGTTGATTCTTAACAAGAAATGCATTCAGACCAAGTTAGTAACTGAGATCAAACTTAGTGATTAAGTCACGAATGACTTGCTCTGAAGAGAGATCATATTCAGTTATATTCAAGTGAACTTTGAGAGTAAGAAGGAGAGAGTAATAGCATAAGATATGAGATTCAAGATGCGTAATCAGATAAATGTAAGAGATGTGTTTGAATAAGAAATATTGAGCTCTATATATAGAGACTCAAATATTACATTGGATCAACTATCTATGTGTAGCCATGCAAGGCATACTGGATAATAGAGAGTATTCTAACAAAAGTAGATAGAGTTAAACTAAGAAAACTAGAAAGTAAACTGCGTTTGATGATGACTTCGGATGAGGTTGCTCAACGGTGATGACTGCGGATAGTGGAGGGCTGCGGTAGACCAAGTTTAAGAGGGTCACTTTTATGATTCAACACTTTCGGAGAACAGCCGCTATCTCCACATCCATTTAACCGAATTCTTGAATGTAAGAGACAACATTCCTTTCCGATGCCCCACAATAGGTTCAAATTTCTTTTTCATCCTTTAACAAGAGATGCAAAAGAGAAATCCCTTCGAATGGGTTAAGGCACGGCAAATCAGCGAGTGTAAATTCAAAAACAAAACTCCGAGCTCCTCGAGCAACCTTGAAACGAGCATTGAGGAAGCTTTCTGTTTCAATTGGGCCAAAGACTTTCATAGCAGTAATCTTCTTAGAACTCCAGGATTGGTATTGAGGTTTCCATGTTTAAGGTAAAATGAGATAAGCATTTGATGAACATCGTTGTCTGAATCAGGTGCACTCGCAACCCTGTCAAAGCTTCTAAACAAGAAAGCTTTCGGAGTTATTGGAAAGTCAAGCTGAGAATCTGAAGTGTTCTCCAAATCAAATAAAGTAACTGGTTATAACCAGTATACATTTGGATTATCAATAGCTTCATTTAAAATACGTTCCATAGACCAAGAAGGAAATAGAAGCTTTTGAGTTTCCAGACTCACTTGGGCTTCACGGGCTTCCTTCTCACGTGCATCAGCCTCCCTAGCAATACTCAAATTTTCATCAAGCTCTTCATCATGAGACTTTCATTTGAGCTTTGCCCCTTCATCCTCTTCTTCATCATCATCATCATCATCATCATCATCATCATCATCATCATCATCATCAATCAACTTTCCTTTATCTTTCGATCCAGAAGCTTCATTACCCTTCGGATCATTAGGATTAGGTTTTCGTTCATGTTCATCAGAGCCACCAGTTGGTTTCTTGGGTTCTGAACCAGATGCCTTCTTCGCTTCTCCCCCTTGTTTCTGAAGAGAACCCGATACCGAAACACCTTCTATTCGATCAAGCATAGACAATACAGGTCTGAGTTTGTCGGCCAAATGCTCTCGAACAGAGACTGTGAGCATAGAATTACGAGTCTCGATGAGAGTTTGCAAAAACTGATTAACATCATCGACAACACTATTGATCACAGCTTTTTCGGACTTGAGCTTTTGAATCTCCTTGTTGGCATGAGAGGGGTGGGCTGAAAAAACTTTCACCTTTTTGGTTTTGATGGCGATCTTATCCATTATCGCATTTTCGGTGGCAAGATCTGCTTCAAGCTTTTCAATCTTGGAAGTTATCGATGTTTACAGATCCACATTATCAGCCTGGATGCCAGTGCGAACCTTGGAAAGGGCTTCTTTCTCGGTTTGGAGTGTTGTACCAAGGCTCGTAATTACCTTGTTCGTAGCAACTGTGTTTTGTTCCGAAGAGGTTCGAAATTATGCCTTAAATTCTTTCACATCAGAAAGTTTTTTATCGACTTTTTCGGTCGTTTCACGAACTGTCTTCTCTGAATTCTCAACAGCCTCTGTGGAAGCAGATTATCCAACTTCTCATTAAGGGCTTTGAATTTCCTCTTCGTCATTGGTGCATCTTCATCATCTTTTGACTGTTGAACATTCAATGTGCTGAAGTGGAAATCTTGGAAATAATCCCGATCATCACCAAACATCGTATCAGGATCATCAGTGCGTAGAGGTGAGATGGGAGTGAAATAAGGACCAAAAGTGACACCAGAAGCACTTGTCACCATATCATATACGTTGATAGTTACCGGTGGTGTACCGGTGGTAGTGGTGGTTGTAGCTGTAGAATCGGTGAAAATGGAGTAGATTGTGGAACCAAGACTTTTGGCTGTGAAACTCCAACATAATTGTTCGGACATGGAGCAATGGTAATTGGAGTGGTGCTTTGAGTAGGGGTGTGATTTGGAGAAGATGGAGGAGTAAAGCCCTGAAAGAAATCTTTAATTAATGGAACAGAGGTAGGCATCGAGAAAGTTACCTCTGGACTGGGTTGAGTAGCAGATGGTTCTGAGACCATAGGTTGCGAACTCACAGTTGTATCTTCAATTTCGTGTTGGACTTGCTCTGTTCGCTGGATTTCAGCAATTGTATGAGAATCTGAATCCTCTGCAGCAACAGGAGTAGGATACCTTGGCTTGCGAGCCAGTTTCTTTACTTTCTTCTTCGGAACTTGAGCTGGTTCGGAAAGTCCAGCTTTCATCTTTCGCTTACCTCCCCTTTTAGTCTTCTTCGCTTCCTCCAAATCCATTTGCATATTGTCTGCAGGAACATTAAGAAGCATGGCGTCTGGAGGAGATCCAATAAAGGCGAACTTTGTGGCGTCAGACATGGTGATGTTTAAAGTGTGAAAGATTGGAATAGCTGCGATGATACATCCCTCAGTCACCGGTATGTTGAGTTTAGAGATGGCTCTATGGACGATGACGAACCAGAACCGAGCACATAAAATCTATGAGTTCCATGTTTTGGAAAGAGTACTCTGAACCAGTTGTGCCCAAAGGATGGAACCATAATCCAGGTTGATTCCATGGTAAAGTCTATAGATTATAGTGAAAAAAACCTACTTGCATTGTCCGAGCCCGTGACCCGCTCTGAAAAACTTTTGAAGAGAAGGATAAAGAGTCCATTCTACATCGGAGGTAGGTTGGGCTTCTTGAACTTGGATAAATGGCGATATTTCCCACGTAGCCCATCTGGTAGAATATCTCCAGGATTGCAGAAGAAGAGATTGACTCCGGATCAACCAGATCCCTAGCTTCAGAAAACCCTAGCAATGGGCTGAAACGAGACTTGGAATTTGATGTTTTGTGGGAAGAGATTGTTGGGTTTTGAGCATTCTAACACTCCTAAGTGTACATGCAACCCTAAATACCTTGGATCTATGTTTTCTCTATTATACATGCAAATATGATTATCCAAGGTATTATCCTAACTAGCATACCAAAACATTGATACTAGGATACTAAAATAGATAGAATACATACCTTGTTGTTGTTGCTTGACTCCATGAAGCTTGAGAGCCTAGTGCCCCAAGTGTGACACCTCAAATGGTTCACACAACATCATGAACTCTTGGAATAACCATGAGAAGAAGACATACATGTTAAAATTGGCTAGCCCTCAAAATATGTATCATTAGTGCCAATTTCTTGAACTAAAGGGGTTCTTATATAGTGTGGCTATTAGGGTTACACCATGTAACTCATGACTTTACCCATTCCTTATGCTCCATGGTTTTTAACCTTCATGGAGTATCCATGGATCACCACATGGGTTAAACCCAACATAAAGGAATCTTGGATCATAAGCCCACATATATAAGAATGAATGATTTACACAATCAATCCCCATATATTTAATTAGTCTCTTTTTTATCACTAAATTAAGTCCAAATTAATTCTTGATCAATACTAATTAAATAACATGATTTCATATTAATATATTAGAACTTATAATATATTAATATGTCACAAAATGTCTTTTCCTCATAAACGGTCTATGCAAATGTTCCGATGCCATGCAACCCAAATGGACCATGCCGAGTCGGGTCAAGTACATACCAATTATAGTTATGGACTTAGACACTAATCCAACAGTCTCCAACTTGGATAAGTCTAAAACTATTATTGCGTATGACTTCAGGAACCAACTGGCAATCGTAGCTCTCAAAAGCCGCTGTCGAACTCTGACCTTGTAGATGAACTCTGACCTTTGTCAATGACTTGTCCATTAGATAAGGGATCATATATTCCTCCATTCTAGATATCATATGGACTGAGACATGGATTATAATCATTCTCTATGTCCATTTGTTGTTTCCTGATTTCCGATTTATGACGACTGACTAATTGAACAAATCAAATCAGTCCTGGCTCGGCCGAGCACTTCCATTTGTCATCATCAAATCATCGAGGGGCCCACAGATATCGCTTTTATCCTGAAGGTAAAAGGAATGGATAAACTTCGACTCATATGACTTGTTCTACTACTTGTTGAATCATACACAAATGCACGTTTTATAACACCGAGTTACCGAATGCGTTTTCGTGCAATCAATGTACAACCAACTCATAGTAACAACTCATATCTCTAGGTTTGAAGAGTATAAGATATTATCGTCTCATGATCACTCGTGATAAAATCCATGAAGTGATTCCAATGAGCGCGGGTTGAATCCAATACTCAGAACTTATGAGCACTCATGAGTGTTGTAGCCCCTTGTCCAACATCTTAGACCTCCACAAGCCAACCCATGACAGTCTTGATTCATATCTACTTCCAACATATGACCAACTGTGGATAGTTTGAATAACTTAGTCAATCAGGAAGAACGACCTAGTTATTCTGGAAGTCAAAACATGCAAAATGAAACACAATAATAATAGAATCTAATATGGTATCAAAACCTATGAACATAAATAAAACACCTTTTATTTATCACCATATGATTACACATTATTCATTGTATACTGTTTCAGCTATCAACTTTATTCTTGAATTTAAAACAATAGTTGTCCCATGCTCCAAGCATGTACACTATGTTTTCTAAACACTAGTCATGCCATACACCAAGTATGCATACTATTTTTGTCTATGATCTTCACTTTGTGAATTAGATCAATTGAACATAACTCCAATGATCCTCTTTCACAGTCCCAAATCCTTACTGCAAATGCAAGAATTCCAAATTCATGCCATTTACTGAAATCTGTTAGATTCTAAACTTATATGCATTGATCCTCCTGTAATGATTATGCACAGAGTCAGAAAGACTTGACAACAACCATTACAGAGCATTCCAAGGAGATCAACTCCTTGGAAACATCCTTCTTGCATTAAGTTTCCTAATCTTACACAGATTGAATAATTTCCAACTTTGAAACATTTCCATATTCCATTTTGACTATCACTTCTGAACAAGAGTTGCCTCCTTACAGATTATGTCAATATGGTCCTTCCAGAATTAACACTATACTTCCAACTGTCCTTGAGCAACCAATCTTTGGTAAACCTTAGATTGTCCTCGACAATTGCTTAATCCTTTTAGTCATATCCAGTTCTAGACCTTTTCCCTTCTTAATGCCCCAGGCATTTGGAAAATTTTAGAAGGGATAAATATAGCACATGTAATCGATCCTATATCCGAAGCATATGGGACACGAGTCATGATGTCTCACATAAAGACTAAACCAGTCTTTTGCTATAACATTTCCATTTCTATTTGCTAAGTTCTCATAATTCAGATTATGAAAAGGGATGTCGTAATCATAATCGAATTTTAGAACGCAAATAATGGACCCATATATAGAATTTCCTTATGTTGAGTCATTCCAACATGAAATTCATATATATATATCCTTGACTAAATACGACTTAAAACCTCAATCTAAGCTTTTAGAATTGAAATGAAGTATAATTTCCTCTCCCTTAATTATAGCAAAACAACTTTTTCAACCCCTGCAGCCTCACGAATTGAAACTTTTGTTTTCTATAATTAACATTGCTAACTTGCAATCTTTATCATAATTATCATGCTCCCACTAACATGATGATTATTAGCATAACACTCATGCTCCCACTAGCTTTGACATGTAATCAGAAATCAGCTGGACTTCTAGAAAGCAATACATTATTGACTTTCTTACCAAAGTTCAGATTTTTGATACTAGATTGCTTTGATAAAACTTTATCAATATCATACACCTTATCTTAGATAGCTCACAGGTGTGTCTAAACAATTTTAAGAACTATGAAAAGGGATGTCGTAATCATAGTCTCGATTGTTTAGACCTTTACCACTTCTCACAAGTCCATGTTAGTGTGTTGGTTAACCACACACGCTCCACTAACGACTTTGAGAATGCAAATATCACAATTGCTATCTAGCTAAAATCTACTTAGTGAAAGTGTTTCCTCACCATCATTTTCATGAATCGGAGAGAAACCTTATGACACTTAGATTTTATGGTGTATGAGTTCCTATCCATATGAATTTTGTCAAAACCATAATCACAAGACAAGGTTACTGACAAATCCACACTTATATGGATTAAACTTGTGCAATCTTAAATTCTTGCCATTTGGCAGCTCAAGGGCCTGCCATTGCTTCCAAGTAGCTGTGCAACCAATTGAGAACTCTCAGAACTCCTATGCAAAGCCAACTTGAATAGGCACAGACATGTCGACACGATAGGTTATAAACCTCAAGTCGTGTGCTAGTGAAGAACTTCAGGTTTTATTCTTGATTAGTTCTTGAGACTTTCAAGACCTTTAAGACTCCCACTGTCCTCTTGACATATAAGACTTTCTTGTCAGATATTCAAGAGATAGTGTGGATTCTAATCAAGACAAACACTTCACACAATTGGCCTTAGTTGGTCTTTGTTTTATCCAAAACATCACAACTTACCAATTTCAAATGTACAAGAGTAGAAAACTTTTACTCTTACATTTGACAAGTGTTTTAAACCTTCTTTAAGACATGTCACTCAAGTTACAATCTTAGAGTATAACTCTAAGAATTGTTTTTGGAACGAAGTATAAATCATCTTCTTGATTTAACCACTTCAACAATTCATAGCTCCTCTTCTTAGCTACCAGAATGCACTTAGAGGATGAATTGTGATAAGGTCTCTTAATCATTAAGATGATTATATAACATGATACTAAAGTACTCTCCCATCTTTTCAGATTTGAGAAACTTTTATCTTTCTACCTAAGTTGATTCTTCTTATTCGCTCTGCCATACATTGAAACCTTTTCCAATGTCTCAGAATTACACTTAAGCTTGTAAGTATAACCATATTTACTGAATTTTAGTAAATAATGATGAATAGTCTTAACGATTATTTGTGGTGGGCTTGATCAGTGCACAAGAATGTGTACTCGATCCTTTACTTGACTCACACATCCATGTGAACAAGTAGTTAGTCTTAATTTTTCCAATGCTTGAAAGTTCTTATTCATCATGCTATACAACTTGCATGATTCCAAGTTTCTATCCAACTGAAACTTAGGTGATGGGAATCTTTCCTTATTTGGTAAATTTAGACACTACCACAAATGAAAGAATCAAATTCATATTTCCACTCTTGCTGTTAATGGAATCTTATAAGCAACATAAGTTTTCACAAATGCCATTGTAAGGATATTTTAAAATAAATAAAATCAAAAAAAAATTTCTTTTATTTTAAGACTTTACGGAAAAACTATCCTTACAATGCAAAAGCACATGAAAACTTTGTTGTTATTTATTCCTAAGCAATATATCATAACTCTTAAGAAGTAGCTCAAGAATCTGATCTTCAAACTATGCGATAGAAATCCATCTATGCCATCAGATTCAGCATATTCTTTCTTTAAGTTTCTTCACTTTTTCTTTGATTCTTAAAACATCAACATGTGACCCAGTCACATCATGTATCAAGAATCTCAGAATAGAAACTTAGCAGAGTTAGATAGTGGACTTTACCCGAAGTAGAGTCAAACTTATTGACTTTAATATCCTTAGGTAAATTTGGCAGCTTCGCAACCAATGCCCCTTTCTTTGGCAATAGACCCTTGATAATGGGACTATCTCAGACTTAGCCGTTCTCTTTACCATTTGGTCAACCGAGTTGACTATGGCCGATCCCTTTCCATTGGGAAGAGAGAGCTTTACTGGATATCCAATGTCATCATTGTCAATGTCCATAAAGTTTTAGGAAGTTGATCTTAGCAAATAGATAAGATCATTAAGGGTCTTGTCATAGTATGTTTCATAGGAGTCCCAAAGGAACTCACTATGTGACTTAGAAAATAGTTGAGTCACCAACTTTCTCAAGACTTTGACACCCAACTCTCCCGGCTTGTCAATATCTGACTACATCTCCAAGATGTGATCACATATAGACCTTTGCTTGAGTGACCTTAAACTTTTCAGGAACTTGTGGGTTAGGGAGAATAATTGGAGGAGGTGAAAGAAGTATGATTTCCATGGGACATCATCTTCATTTAGGAAAGCTTGTTTCAAGAGATTTGGGAAGATCATCTTTTGGGAGATATTCAAGAGAGTTGATTTAAAGTCCTTAATATAACACCCAATATGAAATATTAAGGCTAGGACCCAACAACCTATTTATAACTGGAAGAGGGATGTCGTAATCCAAGTTATAAAATAGTTGAAGGTAGGTAAATGACGATTTACCAATTTCCACCATGAAAAACGAAATATAATTAAGTTTTAATTGGATTTGAAACTCCTAGATCTTTTGAGATACATTGAACTTTCAATGGCATGTTTGAATCTCGATTGTGCCCTCTCAAGTTTGTGACTGGGATGCCGAGGATCACAAACAAGGTGTGAATAACCATGCAAATTGACTTGGTACCCTTAACTTTATCACCTAATCGATGTGTCGGTTAACCACACACGCTCCACCGATCTATAATAGAGTCAAGTTACCCTTTGCCACTCTTACTAGTCCTTATTAGTGTGCCGGTTAACCACACACGCTCCACTAATGACTTGGTAAGGTACAAAGTGTAATTTCATGGGTTAGCACCTTTTCACATTTTCCTAAGTAACTAATATTGGGAATGTACAAGTGTTTAGTTACTTAGTATTTATCATTAATACTTTTAATGAAGGGAGAATTATAGTCCTTTCCTACCCGTTCGGCTAACGACCCTCCACCAGTCAAGGAAGCGGTGGGTGAGAGTGGACACCCATTAAACTGCCATTTTATAGGCAGTAACCTTATACCCCCCTTATAGACCGGCTTCGTGAATGAGGCCTACTAACGGTAAGATTGACTTTATCTTATACATATCTATATAATTAAAATTATAATAATAGTATAAGGGTTTTTTAACTTTTAAAATTCTAAGGGCTAACTTGGAATTAAAGTATTCATAAGAGAAAACTTTTCAAATTCCAAAACTTGAGGACAAGTTTTGAAACTATTCAAAACTAATTAATTCCATAACTTATGTGTTTAAAGTAGTTTTAATTAAAAAAAACTCTTCAAGTTCCATAACTTGAGGACAAGTTATGGAAGACTTTAAACTAATAAAAGAATGTAACTTTTCTTTATTTTGTAATTTATGGAATTAATTAAGATTACACATTTTATTACTTAATGAAGTGACTCTTGAACCTCCATAACTTGAGGACAAGACTCTTCATTTTTGTAACCATTACCAACTTTTATGAGTTTTATGAAACTTAAATGTGACTTTTCATATAACTTGAGGACAAGTTACAAAAACACATTTTAGAATCAACTCTTAGATTAAAATGGATTGAAAACACATAATCAATTAACTTTTCTATTAATCTAAGCAACTCATAAGAACAAGATAATTTAATCAAACTTTTTCATGTAATTAGCCTAATCACTAAACCAATACAAAACATGAATCTATTGACAATTATCTTTGAAATTGGATTAGTATGAACATTACCACATCAAAAACAGGATTATAGGTTCAAAAACAGCTTATGGTAATGTTCCTAGTCCATTTCTAGCCAAAAAACTCGAAGATATGCTGTCAGGGGCTCCTACTCGTCGAGTGTATCAACCTACTCGCCGAGTAGGATGATTTTCTTCATGGACTCGGCGAGTTCATCAGTGGACTCGGCGAGTCCAGTGCCCAGAATGCCCGAAATTCGACTTTTTCAGCATTTTTCAGCAATTTGCATCAAGTATAATTGAAAACAAGCCTAGGCTCTGATACCACTGATGGGTTTTGAGCATTCTAACACTCCTAAGTGTACATGCAACCCTAAATACCTTGGATCTATGTTTTCTCTATTATACATGCAAATATGATTATCCAATGTATTATCCTAACTAGCATACCAAAACATTGATACTAGGATACTAAAATAGATAGAATACATACCTTGTTGTTGTTGCTTGACTCCATGAAGCTTGAGAGCCTAGTGCCCCAAGTGTGACACCTCAAATGGTTCACACAACATCATGAACTCTTGGAATAACCATGAGAAGAAGACATACATGTTCAAATCGGCTAGCCCTCAAAATATGTATCACTAGTGCCAATTTCTTGAACTAAAGGGGTTCTTATATAGTGTGGCTATTAAGGTTACACCATGTAACTCATGACTTTACCCATTCCTTATGCTCCATGGGTTTTAACCTTCATGGAGTATCCATGGATCACCACATGGGTTAAACCCAACATAAAGGAATCTTGGATCATAAGCCCACATATATAAGAATGAATGATTTACACAATCAATCCCCATATATTTAATTAGTCTCTTTTTGATCACTAAATTAAGTCCAAATTAATTCTTGATCAATACTAATTAAATACCATGATTTCATATTAATATATTACAACTTATAATATATTAATATGTCACAAAATGTCTTTTCCTTATAAACGGTCTATCCAAATGTTCCGATGCCATGCAACCCAAATGGACCATGCCGAGTCGGGTCAAGTACATACCAATTATAGTTATGGACTTAGACACTAATCCAACAAAGATCTCAAAGGTAATCACAGACTCACCTTCCTGATAACTTGTAGTTGAGTATGCCCTGGATAGATGAAGTAAGGGAACACCCTCCGACAATCTTAGGGCTTGAGACAACGGAGAGTGACGAAGACACTCGACCATAGATTTGAGGGAATCTTCATACTTGGATGAATATATATGAAGAGCGAGGTTTTGGTTAGGTTTGATGCTCAGAAGCACTGACGAGGCAGTCTGTTCAGCAGCAGATGGGGTTTCTGATGAAGCGGCCATGGAAATCCTTCGAGAACAAGATACACAGAGTAAAGAGAAAGAGGGTTTTTTTGATGGAGAGTTTTTCAAATCTTTGGAAGTGGTAAAAGAAATCAATCGCAATTTTCCTTTTATACTTCAGTATTGGAGAGAGAAAGCCAGTTGTACACGGTTCCGTTTCCCTGAAAAAGCGAGTTAAATGCTGGCATCAACAACCGGACAAAGACCTTTCAACTGCCACAAGCTAGGTCACTTTGCTCGTGAGTGTCCAAAACCAGATCGTAGGACGAACAACAACAGGACAATGGTTGCAGTGGGAAACAATCGTGCAGGTACTGTGGTTAATGGTGAAACTACTATGGTCGCTCAGTCCTTTAACTGGGAGGACCAGATTCAGGCTCTGAATATTTCAGGGCCAGAAAACGCTCACCTAGCTCAAATTGATGATGCTCCCCTGAAGAATGATGTAGTTGATCCAGAAGCAGAAATAATGGAGCTGCAGTTTGCTCTGATGGTGTCTTCTACTTCCGAGCCCAGGAAGAGTGAGGTAAATCTACCTTCTTGTTCTCAGGCATGTAGTGAATATGTTAAACTTCTTCATGATGAAATTCAATTATTACGTAGAGAAGTAGAGGACCTTAGATATGAGGGCTATCAACTCAGGAAAGGACAGAAACCACTTAAGGCCCAGTTAGAAACAAAAATAAAGGACTTCAAGAGAATTCAGACAGAATACAGTGAAAAATGTGAACTTTATGATTATATTAAGAGACAAAATGATGAGTTAATTACCGAGCTTGATACATTAAAGAGACAATTTGAAACTGCAAATTTTGATTTTAGAAAATTTGATGGATCAAGCGAGGTAGTTGCCAACATGATTGATCACTGCATGCAGTTTAAACGAAACCAGCAAAGGGTTTAGGATATGATAGTGTACCTCCTCCTTATAATGATACATATCAGTATCAACCCCTATCCAAGGATGAGATTGCCAATGAACCATTCATGGTTTATGGCAAGCCATCTGGTTTCGTTTCAGGAGGATTTATTAATGTTGAAAGTACTAACATTTCTACTTCCCCTGCAGATCAATCCTTATATCAGGCAAAGCATGTAGTTGGAGAATCTATTTCTGTTTCTGATTCTGATATTTTTGTTTCAAATGAAAAAGTTTTTGTTTCTGATATTAGAACTGAGAATGTTTCTTGTGATGCTTCCACATCTACTACTGTTGAACTTAATTTCTTTGATATGTTTGATGAATTGTTTGATAATTCTGATGCTTGTGATTCTCATGAAAATCCATCAATTCCTCAAGTCACACCATCTGAGGCACCCTCACTTATCTCACAACCTATTTCTCATGCATGTTCTTCTGAGAAGAGTAAGAGTGTCTGTCAAGAAAATAAATCTGTGAAATGCAGTACAAATTCAAATAATAAACAGATTTGTTTTAATTGCGGTGTTGGTGGTCATATAGCTAGAAATTGTCAAAATAGGATCTTTGCGAACTATATGTCACCAACAGGAGAGAACGAATCTCGAGGAAGGTCTTTAATTAGAAAATCCTCAAGAACTCGTTCTCGAAATGATGATTGGAAAGTTGATCGAAGTAGAAAAAGGGCTGTTTTTCAAAAGAATAAAAAGGTTTTTCATAACAAAGCTCCAAATAGTTTGCCAAAACCGAACAAGGCTCCGCCAAGATCGGTTTCGTCAAAAAGCAGTTCTGGATCTTCAACCACTTCTAGTAGAACATCCAGAGGTTCAGTGCAAACTAATAAGAAACCTATTTCAAAACCACTTGAGAATGTTGTAAAACCTAAATATCATTGGATGCCCAAATCAATTTCCAATCTATCATCATCATCCTCTGAAGTGATTAGAAATGAGGATCCTAAATTGAAAACATTAAAAGATAAATCAGAGAAAGCGAAAAGGAAATCCAGGATAGTGATGACCTGGGTTCCTAAATCTAAATAATCCCGCTCATTTTGCAGGGACAGTTGCGGAGGAATGTCGTCCCTCCTTGGTACGTCGACAGCGGCTGCTCCCGGCATATGACAGGAGACATCTCCCAATTGAGCGACATTCAATCTTTTAATGGGGGGTATGTTTCCTTCGCAGGCGGAGATGGTGGCAAGATCACTCAGATAGGAACCGTTACAGATGGAGTGCTAAGCTTTGAAAATATCAACTTTGTTCCCGAGTTAAAGCATAGCTTGTTGAGTGTTTCTCAAATTTCCGACAAAGGCTATTCTACCCATTTTACCGATAAAGAATGCATGATTCTCAAGCCAGGCATTGTCATCCCGGAAGAGTGGATTCTCGTCAAATCTAAGCGGGATGGGAATGCTCACATTATTGACATGAACAGTAGCATACCTGAACAAGTCACTTGCCTATTTTCAAAAGTCTCCGAACAAAACGCAATGATGTGGCACCGACGACTCGGTCATGCTAACGCGAAAAACCTAAATCGCCTTGCTAAGAATGAGATGGTCTGAGGCTTACCTGTCAGAGACTTTATTACATTTGCGAAATGTGTGTCCTGTGCCCAAGGAAAACATCATAGAAAACCACACCTGCCAAAGCAAGTCAACTCAATCAGTCAGGTGCTCCAATTATTGCATATGGACTTATTTGGTCCGTTCAACGTCCTGAGCATCAACAGAAGTTCGTACTGTCTAGTTGTGATCGATGATTTCTCTCGTTTTACGTGGGTCTTCTTCTTATCCAACAAAGCTAGGGTTGCTGATCTGATAAAGAAGTTCATTGTGATGATTGAAAATTAAACCAACAACGAGGTGAAGGTGCTTCGTACTGACAATGGAACTGAGTTCAAGAATACGGTTCTTGACCATTTTTGCACAGAAAAAGGGATCGTGCGTCAATACAGCTCTGCTCACACGCCTCAACAAAACGGTGTTGCTGAAAGGAGAAATAGAACTTTAAAAGACGCTGCTAGGACATTGCTTTGTGATTCTAAATTACCTATTTTCTTTTGGGCCGAGGCGATTAACACTGCTTGCTACGTGCAGAATCGTCTTCTAATCAACAAAGCTCAGATGAAGACACCGTACGAGATTCTCTATGGACACAAGCCTTCAGTCAGGCATTTCCATGTATTTGGCTGCCCTTGCACCCTTATTCACTTGGAATCCAACCCTAAATTCAATGCCAAAGCCGATGATTGTTATTTTGTAGGGTATGCTGCGCGCACCGCGTATAGGGTTTACAACAAGAAGACTAAGCAGATTGTCGAATCCTATGACGTGCGCTGGTTGGAGAAGAATGAAACAGACGCTCGAGTGGGTCCTGACTGGTTATTTGATTACACATCGCTTTTCAAATCCTTAAATGTGTCTTCAGATGGTTCAAATGGATCCTCTTCTGGTTTGAAGATTGTTTCTGAAGACGAAGACGAAGAAGTTGTTTACAGACCTCCAACGGTTGAGGAGGAGTTCTCTGCTCCATCTGAGGGGGAGTCCTCTGCTCCATCTGAGGGGGAGTCCTCTGCTCCACCTGAAGGGGAGTCATCTGTTCGACTTGATAGTCCAGAGTCTAAAGTTCAAAAGGAAACTCCTGATGCTCATGCTACACCTCTTACCCCTATTGAAAGAGAGTTCATGTCTAGAGATGCTTCCGCTGTCATTCCAACCTTTACGGAACTACTCTTTCCTGAAGCAATTGCTAATGAGTTTGTAGCAGATTCATCTGATTCATCAGATTCATCTCATATGGATCAATCAGCAAATGATGGAGGTTTCAACATTCACACTCTTCCCGTTTCATTCAATGATATCGACCAAGAGACACCCTCAAGAATTCAACGCGATCATCCGATCGAGAACGTCATTGGCCAGCTGGGTGATGGAGTTAAAACCAGAAGTCATAGTGGAGATGTCAATGGATGTCTCTACTCTTGCTTTATATCTCAAATAGAACCCAAGAACGTTGAAATGGCTTTGAATGAGCCCAGCTGGGTAGATGCGATGCATGAAGAGCAAAATCAGTTTGAAAAGCTCAGGGTTTGGAAATTGGTTGAGTTACCAAAGGGCAAAAGGTCTCTTGACACGCGTTGGGTCTATCGTAACAAGCAAGATGATTCTGGTGTAATACTGCGAAATAAAGCAAGGTTGGTGGTTCGAGGGTTTCGACAAGTTGCGGGTCTTGATTATACTAAGGTTTACGCAACAGTTGCTCGATTGGAGGCTATTCGTATCTTTCTCGCATATGCTTCCTACATGAACTTCACGGTCTACCAAATGGATGTCAAGACAGCCTTCTTGTATGGAAAGGTGAAGGAAGAAATCTACGTTGATCAACCCCCTGGGTTCGTCAGCTCAAAGTTTCCTAATCATGTCTACAAGTTGGACAAGGCATTGTATGGGTTGCATCAAGCTCCCCGAGCGTGGTATGCGACTCTCACAAAGCACTTGCTCGAGCATGGATACTCTCGCGACACTACCGATCAAACTTTTTCATCAAGCATGTTGGTAATGATCAGATTCTAGTACAGATCTACGTTGACGACATTATCTTCGGGTCTACCAGTCCATAGCTATGCAAAGAGTTTGAAGGCGTGATGAAAAAGAGGTTTGAGATGAGTTCACTGGGCGAGATGACCATGTTTCTGGGGCTTCAGGTCAACCAAAATTCAACCGGAATCCTGCTACATCAAGCTAAGTATGTGGAGGATATTCTTGAGAAGTTCGGGTTTCAAGACGCAAAACCTGCATCGACACCAATGGCTGAAAGACCCCTGCTGAATCCAGATATTGATGGCGAATCCGTAGATCAGACACACTACAGATCGATGATCGGATCGTTGATGTATCTTGCTGCAAGTCGTCCCGACATCATGTTTGCAGTTTGTCAATGCGCTCGCTATCAGGCTAATCCTAAACTTTCACATCTTATTGATGTCAAAAGGATTTTTTGGTATATCAAAGGCAGCCCAAAATTGGGTCTTTGGTATCCGAAGAATTCTGAATTTGATTTATATGCTTTTGCTGACAGTAATTATGGAGGCTATGAGCTTGACAAGAAATCTACATCAGGAGGGTGTCAATTCCTTGGAGATAGGCTGGTGTCGTGTCAGTGCAAGAAACATCATACCGTCTCCACCTCAACAGCAGAAGCAGAATATGTTGCTGCATCTGCTTGTTGCTCTAGTGTTATCTGGATCCAACATCAGCTGTTGGACTACGGTTTGAATTATCTAGAAACCCCCATTCACTGTGATAATGAGGCCGCAATTCAAATTACTAAAAATCTTGTCCAACATTCCAAAACTAAGCACATTGACATCAAAATTCACTCTATCAGAGATTGCTATGAGCGCTCGCTCATCCGGCTGGAACAGGTTCCCACTGCTAATAATGTGGCGGATCTGTTCACCAAGCCTTTTAACAAAGCTCGATTCGATGTGCTTGTGGGATTTTTTAAAATGATTCGTTTTGAGGATTAAATTTTTGTTATTGGTTAGGTTAGTTTAAATTTGCGCATTTTAGTGATTTCATTCTCACCCATGCACTAATTTAGGGGGAGAAATAAACAAAAAATCCAAAAACATTATAAAACACATAAAATATCAAAAAAAAATATGTTTCTGTTAGTCTTGCTTGTGGATGGTTTACTGGGAAGTGATATTATCAAGTGATAACAGGCAATTTGAGTCTGCGTAACGTACCCAAAATTAAATTGTATATGCTCTGTGTTTGATGCGCTGGTAGGCACGAAAGAATCTAAATGGACTTGACTAGGCAGAGTTGAACTTAAGGAATTCATAGACTTGACAAATCTTGACCTAGTTAAATCCGTTTAGCCTGACAATCCGACGCTTGGATAGGTTGAGCAGGGAGATATATATGGGAATCTACTGGTCACATTAAAAGAACTTGTAACTGGAACCGTGGATTAACTTTTCCTCGATGTGCGGATTCTGTCCTTAATTCCGGTATTGATGGGGTAACTGGTGAATTCCGATAAATTAGGTCTGTAGAAAATTGTTTTCTTTCTATCTGTCTGTTATTCATATGTTGCTTCCTTTGTGTGATCGAGAGATCCGACCTGGACTGTAACATATGCAACTCTATTTCTCTGCATCATTTCTCTGCATCCTCTATCTATGCAATTCTTTCTATCTGTTAGCCATATGCATCATTTTTTTTCTCAATCCCTCTAAAACATCAGTTAGTCATATGTTTCACCCTCTGCGTGATTGGAAGAGATCCGACCTGGGTGTATAGCATATGCATTCTAAATCTATCTTCTCTCTTAATAATTGTCTGCTCACCCGATGTAAGGAGTATTCTGGAAGTCCTTGATTACTGGAGTATATCAGGAAGCGGGAAACATGTTCTAGTACAATTAAAATTGAACACTTACAGATTGTCTATAGATCTCGCTGCTCAATTTAGGTGGACAACAATATCCCTTGTCGTCGTCAGCTGAATGGTCCTTAAGAAATATTATCTAGGAACTTAGGATCACTTTGTCTTGTAACTAATGGTATGTCCTAATTCTGTCACAATTTTTCGTGTTTAAGTGGACCACAATATCGGCGATCAACCAAACAAAGACGTGAAGATAAAGGTACCGATAAGTGGATTAAGGCTGTCTAACAACTTTGATCCCAGTGTCACAAAATTATTTTCAGTTATTTTTGAGATGAAGTTAAGTCTGTATTTATTTTATCTCAATTTTAGTTTTATTTTTATTTTTATTTTTATTTTATTTTTAGTTTTTTATTTTTTAATTGTCAAAATTTAAATTTTTAAACTCTTAAATTTTAGAAATTATTTTATTTTATTTTTAGTTTAATTTTAATTTTATTTAAATTTTAAAATCCTCAAAAGGCTTTATTTTTGAAAAATTAATTGGGATTTGGACTGTGCCTTATACTGTGTGGGAGACAGGTAAAATTTAAAGGAGGTATAAAAGGTGGAGTTTACTGTTGGAAACCTTTTCCACCCTTCTATTCATTCTTCCGGTCGCAAACCCTCTTCACTCTCTCTCATCTCGAAAAAAAATTGTGTGTTTTTGCAAAATCGTTTAGTCCGCATCAAAGGTATGCTAAAACCGACTGAGGAAATGGTGTTTGTTCATCGATTCGACTGATACTGGGGGATTAATCGAGGTTTTTCAGTTCGTCGGCGTTTACGGTTTAGGGAGGGCTTACGACCGTAAACGGTCTGAGCTTACCGCCTAGAAGCTTACGACCATAAACTCCCTTTTGAAGCTTACGACCGTAAACTCCATTTATGATCAGGAGATTACTGCAGTGGGTTTACGGCCGTAAACCCAATCTGGACCGTAAACCCTACTTTCACCATTTTTTACCGTAAACCCAACTTTGACCATGTTTGACCATAAACTCAAAACTGTTGATCAAAATATTTCTTTTTAAGGCCAAAATGAAATTGATTAATTAAGAAAACTTAAAGCTTTAACTGCTCAAATATTTCGTTTTTCTTACTTGGCCTGGTTTAGTGCAGATCAATGGCGAGTTTGAAGTTTGCTGACATGCATAACTTGGCTATTGTACTCGATGATCGTCCTGCTGCTCATGGAGATTTTAGGTCAATGATCTACAGCCTGAGAGAATGTACCCTAGCCTTTGCCATTACTGTGAACCCAATCATCTATCAGAAGATCGTTAGGGATTTCTGGCAGACTGCTAAGATGACAAGAGACAATGGAGTAGTTACCGTTGAAGCTGTTGTGAAAGGATGCAAGATTATGATCACTGAGCAGTACATCAGAGAAACATTTCTGATTAATGATCAACCTGATTTTCCTACTGAAATCGGGATTGAAGATGTGCAAAAGATTCTCAAGAAAATGGGGTATGAAGGCATCTATCCTCCCACTGTGAAAAAGCTTCTGCCACCCTACTGGAGATTCTTGGCTCATGTATTTGTGAGCTGTATCTCGGGCAGAAGATCAGGTGCTGATGGAATCTCGCTAAGGAACATAGGGGAAATTGTTTCACTAGCTGCAGGAATCCACTTCAACTTCTGAAAGTTCATATTGGATGAGTTCATAATAAACATCAATGCCATAAACCGGGAGACCAGAGATTCTTTCTTGCTGTATCCTAGGTTCATTCAGTTGTTCATTGACACCCAATTTTCGGAGATGGTCAAAGAGGGAGACACAGTAGATATGAAGTCGTTAGGCCCCCACACTGTTGGTCTTATTAAGCAGAATCGCAAGGGCAAGGTCGTCTTCCAAGGATTACATCCTCTAGTGAAATTCGGAAAATTTGCTGAGATAAATGAATCTTCCGAATCTCATGGAACGTCAGACAAAATGTCATCTGAGCCCACTTCTTCTGAGAGAGTCATTTCGGAAGATGATGTTAGTACAGTGTCAGATCGTGCTGAAGAGGAAGAAACTCCAGCTCCTAATGCACAAGTAGCTGAGGAACATGAACTGACATTTGTCCAGGTCCAAAGTGATTATAATGAGGGGTCTTCAAAAGGCAGAACGGAGACTGATTTGTATGAAGACCTCGATCTCACTGGGTTCGATAAGGATGAAATTCCTTTAAATTTTGGTAGTAATGAAGACTTCATGACCGGTGAAAACCTCAACACGCTACTTGACAATATAGATGAAGTTGCTCATCCAGCAACAGAGATAAGGGAAAATGAAGACGTTCTCGAAGCCACGCCTCCTCTTATCAATCCAATGGCGGAAATAGCAATTCCTATGGTGACAGTGTCACTAGTACAAAAAAGACCTACGGTCACACTTTCCAAAAAACGGCCTGTGACACTTTTTATTAAAAGTGTCGCCAAAGGTCAGTAAAAAAATTTAGAGACTGTTTTTGGATACATTTAAATTAGTTTGTGTGTCCATTATATAGATAATCAAAACTTTAACCACACTTAATTATACCAAATGTGACAAATATTAGTCACACTCGAACACTGAGGCCATAGGTCACAATCAGCCACAGGTATCGATTAAGATTGTCATACTTTTTTTATGAGAGACGGTAGATAAACGTATTGTGACGTGAGTTAGTTCTATGTGTGTCTATAACCTGGTGCCTTTTTAGCCACATAACATACAAAGTAGCTAAAAGGTTATACATATGGTCGCACTAAATATTTGTGTGTCCATAGGGCGGTTCTGTACTAGTTGTACTTAGTTACACAAGAAAAGAAAACAAGTTAGTATTGGTTGTTTATGGTCATGTACCTTTTATTATGTGTGTCAAAATATTATGAATTGGCTTTGAGAAGAAACAAATATTGTGTGTAGGTAGCATTTAGTTATGATTAGAGTTATTATATGTGTCTATATGTAAATATAGTTATAAAAGAACAATAATGTCCTATCGGTATAATTAGGGGTCGTTCATTGAATATTTTACTATAATTATGTAATGTTCATTCTGGTTGTACTATTGTATTTGTAAGTTTAAATAATAGTATTCATAAAATGAAAATTTGTTGCTGTAAAACTGAAATTGTTTCCTGGTTAAGTTATTATACAAAAAAATAACAATTTTAGACTTTTTGGAAGACTCATAAATTCGACCATTTTTATCTTTGATATCACTTGGCAGAATAAAAAATGAACAAAAAGGTCAATCATGCCATTTTACAAAAGTACATTGTTTTTTTTGCAATTAAAGAGTTGTATAAATTAATGAAAAAAATTGAATGACAGTTTTGTAAAGTTACCTAAACAGAAACAATTTCCGAAAAAAACCAAAAACAAAAAAAATAATAAAAACAAAAACAAATAACAATATAGCTGTATTGAATAAGAGCTATAAGAAAGAACCAAATTGCCCTTTTTGTCATCTATTCTTTTAGTTGCACCAGATCATACACCATTAAAAAATGAAAAGAATACAACTTTGTCTAACATTGCAAAACGAAAGTACATTGCTATAATATGCAGTTTATGTTATAACATGTCATCCACCATTACAATAAAAAACTAAAAAAATTAACTTTGTGTTATAACAATATTACAGCTAAAAAGTTTGATGGTATAATATGGTAAAAAGATATTAAGGCAAGTACATCGTCATTTTTGTCATTTTCTTATTCTCCACGTAACGCTAGGATCAAGGTTTGGCCTTTCCCTTCTACAAACAAAAATAAAGATCATTAAATGTAAAAAGAAGGAAAAATATTATCACTACGAATGTACTTCATGACATTCATTCCCATAAAACTAGACAATAAAGAGTAGAATTACAACTTATTTTTGGCATCCACCATCTACTTCAAATATAAAATAATGGTAATAAGAAAAGACTCCAACAATTTGACAGGAAAAAACTCACAATAACATAATCATTAGTTGATACAACTTCAAACAATCTAGCAAACAAAACTTTTCACCAGATCTTTATGTAGCTATGTTTTGAGCTTGGAACCACCCATGAAAACCATGTTCCATATAAAAAAGATACATTTCTTTGATCAACCATACATATGCAAAAAAACTTCTTCAACTAACAACCCATAACGCAAAAGAAAGATACAATAGTCAATTTAGTGGTGTTAGGAAAAAACCGGTTCTAATTAATGAACATATATAAAATGAAGCATATCCAACACATACCCTAAATCTTACATGTTGTTGGTGGCTCAGTAATTGAGGTTATACCTTAATGTCAAATGTGGAACATGTTTGTTTGAGCCTACATATTATAAAATCCGACATCTACCAAGAACTTAGAGAACCCAAAAAAATCAAAATTAGTTGACTTATACCGTTAAGAAAAGAAAATACCCAAAGTCAATCACCAAACACTACCTTGTTTAACATTTTAGTTCTGAGAAAATCAACCTGTGATAGCCCTACTAGAAACCAATTTTTGGTATTACCATCATGCATCAGTGAAGGTAAAGCATACAGACCCACCATCATTAAGCCAAATAAAACAAAATGTAGAAGAAAAAAATAGACAAAAAGATTACAGACTTAATCTAGTTTTAACCTTTTCAAGTGAAACACAGAAAGTTACATCCAAAATTGACAACTTGAAACTATTTTATTACAAAATCAAAAGGAAAATACGACAATTAGTCAAATCGATGGTGAATAAATGTTATTGAAAAATGATTTGGTTTAAAGACGATGTCATAACCACGAAGGCTTCGGAAGGAAGCAATTTACCTTATACGTTCTCGTTGATGGTTGTTTTACCACTCTCGTCTCAACAAAGAATAAGATAGATGGTTGGAAACCTGAGCCTGCGGCCTATGATTAAGTAGGTGAATTACTTGCCTTTAACTATTGCAACTAACTATGCTAGATCGACGATGGTGGTTAACGGAGGTGGGAGCAATGAGGGTTTCTTGTCTACCCACTGTAGTGGAGCGGTGGTGGTGATTTCTTCCTGAATCGATGGCAACGACGACGAGGTTGACTGATTAGGGTTTCCAGCAAGGCGAAGCTTTTATGGAGCAGTGATGGAGGGCTAGACCGGTGGTGGATGCAGAGAATAACAGAGCAGGCTTTCGATAACTGAGAAGGGCAACATAGATGATGTAGAGTATCCATCGAAATTTGGTGTGCGTGGGAACTGAGATCGATTGGCGGGTAGGGAGAAATTTCCCCAAATTTTTTGGGAAACTTTGAAATCTAAAATGTACCTAATATGTTGGTGGACTGGGGTACGTTGGAAATTTCCAACTTAACTAAAAATCAATGACAAAAGTTTCATTTTTGGGATTATGAGTATTATACTATTATTATTATTAAATTTATTAATATATATTTTTTATTTTTTTATTATATTTAATAATATATTTATATATATATATATATATATATATATATATATATATATATATATATATATATATATATGTGTGTGTGTGTGTGTGTGTGTATGTGTATGTATATGTGTGGGAATGTAAATGTGAATTTATGTCGGAGATGTTTTGTAATTTAAAAATATATATCTTTTTCTTTTTATTTATGATACTCTATAAATAAACTAAAAAAATAGTCATTATGGTTTGTTAGACGCTTTCATACGTTTCAGTAATTTGGTTTTCGATTTGATATCTCTTAAAATTGAAAATGTTATATTACCCTTCAAATGACTATCGGACTCTTGTTATAAGTTTGGGTTTAGTGACATGGATCGACCATGCGATCATCGTAACGATTGCAATATATATATATATATATATATATATATATATATATATATATATATATATATATATATATATATATATATATATATATATATATATATAAAACCTACGTCACCATAAATGACTTCAATATTGTTTGTCCATCTATATTTAACGATTTATATCTAGTTTTTCCACACCATGTGCGATCCTACCACCTTCACCGACCTCAACTAACTCCATCGTGTTCGACCCTTCCAACTTTAACTTCGACCTCCGACATCCACAATTTAATCTTGTATATATATATATATATATATATATATATATATATATATATATATATATATATATATATATATACAAGATTAAATTGTGGATGTCGGAGGTCGAAGTTAAAGTTGGAAGGGTCGAACATGATGGAGTTAGTTGAGGTCAGTGAAGGTGGTAGGATCGCACATGGTGTGGTCAAACCAGATATAAATCGTTAAATATAGATGGAGAAACAATATTGAACTCATTTATGGTGACGTAGGTGAGATTACGTAATGATAAGGGATATATGATAAATAATAGACAAAATGATATGTTGGAGTAAGGTGGGATGGCAGGTTGTGGTAGTAGGGGTGGAGGTGGGGTGTATGGGGTATGTGTGATACTTAGCGTTTAATTGTGGGTGTTAGGTGTAGGTGTTGGAGGGCGTGCTTAGGTGAGTATGATAAGATTGTGTATCGGCAGTTGGGTGTGGGTATATATACATGTACAGGTGGGTTTGGGTAAGATGGGTAGATAGAGGTTTAAGATATGGTAGGGTGTACGTATGGGTTTATATGTAGGTATTGGTGGCTTATGGCTTATGGCTTAAGGCATATCGTGTATGGCTTAGGGATTATAACTTATGGATTAGGGATTAGGGCTTATGCTTAGCGTTTAGGGCTTATATATTATGGATTAAGGCCTATGACTTATGGCTCAGGACTTATTACTTATGCGATAGGGATTAAAGGCATATGGTATTGGGCTTATGCTTGGGAATTATGACATAGGATTATGATTTGGGTTTATTGACTTAGGGATTATGCCTTATGGCTTAGCACTTAGGGATTCTGAAATATGGCTTTTGGCTTAGGGCTCATGGGGTACAGCAGAGTGTCTATGGCTTATAGTTTGTGGCATAAATCTTAAATCTTATGACTTACGACTTAAGGCATATGACTTACGGCACAAGGCATAAAGCATACACAAGGGCAATGGCTTGTGGAGCAAGGCCCAAGCTTAAAAGGTTCCATGTTGTTATTGGAATCTTAAGACTTGTTATATACATGCCTTAAAAAGGTTCAATGTTGTTATGGCTTAAGACTTATGGCATATGGCCTAAACCCTAAACCATTAACCAAAAGCCACAATCTTAAGCCCTAAACCCTAAATATTTATTGGAAATAACGGTTGATTTTTGACTTTTCTATTTATGTTGTATAAATATTTTTTGTAGCAGTTATCATTTAAGGGTGGGAGCTTGTGGGTATACACTTAACATAGGGTATAGGTGGCACTTAACATTTAAGGGTGGGTGTTGGGTGTAGGTGTTGGTCGTCATTCTTTGGTAGATATGAGAATATTATGTATGGGTGGGTGTGTGTGGGTATACATGCATGTAAAGGTGGGTTAGGGTAGGATGTTTGGAGAGGGGTTTAAGATATGATAGGGTGTACGTGTGGGTTTATAAGTAAGTATGAGTATCTTATGGGTTATGACTTATAAGATACGGTCTATAGTGAATGGCTTAGGGATTAGGGCTTATGCTGAAGGTTTAGGGCTTATGTCTTATGGCTTAGCACTTACGGTTTATGCAATATGACTTAGGGCTTAGGGCATATGGGGTATGACTGAGGGTTTATGGCTTATAGTTTAGGGCGTAAGACTTAAATTTTATGACTTACTACTTAGGGCATATGACTTATGGCATAAGGCATAAAGCATATATAGGGTTTATGGCTTGTAGAGAAAGGTTCAATATTAAAAGGTTCATTGTTGTTTTCGCTTAGGACTTATGGTATATGGCCTAAACCCTAAACCATTAACCAAAGGCTACACATCTTAAGCCCTAAAACCTAAACATTTATTGGCAATAACGATTGATTTATGATTTTTCTATTTATTTTGTACAAACACTTTTTAGCATACATACATACATATATACATACATACATACTCACACACACACATATATAGTCATACACGTATATACACATACATACATGTATCTACAAATATGTTCTTATTTACAAACTATAATGCACATCTACATACAACACATATACATATACACATACAAGTTAATATATTGATATTTTTATTTATATAAATAGATTATTCAAAATTTTAGAAGTGAAAAAAATTTAAAAATTTTAGACGTGAAAAAAATTCAAAATTTTTAGAAGTGAAATAATGTCAAAATTTTCAAAAGTGTCGATTTTATGGCTGTATGATCGATCAATCCTATTAACCCCCAAAATGTTTTCAACCGCTAGGGTTCTCTGTGGGTTATAGTTTTTTCTTTGCGTTACTTTTCCATCTCTCCGCCTCTCCATCCCGGCTCCGCCATATTTCCCTATAGCCCACACCAGCCAGACACCACACCCTTATTCACCAAACAGAGGAAACCTTCCTTCCCTTCTAATTTCGTCGTCTCCGATCTTTGATCTCCGGTCTCTGATGTTTGATCTCCGGTCTCTCTAATCAGTCATTAGTCACCATAGGCTTTTTAATCCAGCACTCTCACAGACTGCGACAACTCAGTCGACAACTTGAAATACAAACCACCAGTTCCATCAAGTCCTGACTCGGTCGTCATTGCCTACCATCAGCAAGACAAATTTGATGGCTGAAGTACAGGATCTTATAGCTTTTGCCTCCAGATTTCTTGCTTAATAGTGCACATGGAGGCACAACCAGAGCCACAAGGTAATGACAGTAGTCTACCAGCTGCTGTACAGTTCATCTATTAATCAGGTCAACCTCTCCTGTAAGTTCTTGTTTGTGATTGTAAATGTGGTTCTTCTATTAGATTAGTAATATTAGGGCTTCAATTCGTCTTTTATAAGTTTCACTTCTCTTGGTATCGTTTTTAAGGCCTTGGAAACTAATTTTAGATTTTCTTTGGCGCGTAATACTATGTATACACCAACTAGTTGATAAAATTCCCCAATTAAATATTTGTTTCATTTGTACTTATCTTTTTGTCATAAACAATTGTCGATTCTATTAAAACATGGATTATTAACTCTTATATAATAGTTATGTCTTTTATTGCTGACATTGGTTGTAGATAAAAATAATTCTTTCTGGTAAAGCTTAAGTAGTAGCACCTGCCACTAGGGTAATGCTAAATTTATGTTTAAATTTGAAATGGAATACTTGAATCTAGAACAAAAATCATTAGTGCAGCGCCCACGTATATTACAAAAGCAGATGTCAACAACAATGTTGTCGGTTTGAAGAGAATTCATAGATTCAAGGTGCATTTTTATAAAAGTGAGCTTTTTTTCTTACATGTTGATTATATCATTGTCAGTATTTATATATATTGGAGATTAAAAACGATTCTTAATTATTTTATTTGGTTTATGCTTTTAAAGATATAGGGAACAATGGACAAGGCTTCTTTTAGACATTTTGAAAAAGCACAAAGGCAACATATGCATCAATGTTTGTTACCAAGTTTACAAGACCTCTTTATGCTCTTAGAACTAGATGCATCCTTTTCTCTACATGGTACTTACTATCATCATTTTAATGTTCTTTTTATAAGAACATGTTGTAATGATTATCATATTCCACTTACTTAATTTTTGTGCTTTCAGATTATGCTTATCTAGTCGTCATCAGATTAAAGGTGACTTTAGATGGGAAGCCAAAAGTTTTTAGATATTATTGATCGGTATCTATCAAAATCATATCAAATTTCTTAATTTTTCTTGTCATAATATTTTCTATACATATTTTTTAAATATTTTTTTCTTATTCCTCAGCACCGGAAATGGTGATATTAATACATCAAAGTTTGTCAAGGAAGAGATTCTAACCGACACACACCTATCTTATTTGAAGGTGTCCTGTACTTATTGTGTCATTCTTAAAGCAACATTTCATATGCTTATTCGAAATTTATGGAACTAATTTCTTACTTTTATTTATGTATGCGAGTTTATAACATGGAAGAGAGAAAAAAAATTATGATGAAAAGAATCAAGAAATAATAGTCGAACGTATGAAAAATTGAAAGATGACAATGTTTTCCAAGGTAAATCTCATATTTACCAATCTAACCTTTTCTGAAATCTAACAAGTACTCTATATTTATATGCAATTTGGTTGACATTTTTTATTTTATTTATATATTCCTAGAAATTCACAAGGAAGTATGTTGTCAAACTATCTATCTTCTGCAAATGAAATGTCACCAACACAAGTAAGTGAATGATTTTATTCAAGAGTTAGTACATTAACATTCAACAAATGTTAGGTATGCTTCCTAAGGTTGGATTCTTTTTTCTTTTTGGAGAATTAAATATATGGTCCGTATGTCCATTGATGAATTTGTAAAAAACGATTCATTTCTACCCCATGAAATTGCAGAATTCAAAACAGTTGAGTAGGTATATAAAAGTTTTGTTTCATAGCGAAAACACCTTGTGAAAATCGATTCAAATGTTTGTTTATGTTAACTTCTTTGTGCATTACACTTTTTTACTTCATAAACTACTCTACTAAGTTTTTAATGTACTCATTTTTTTGTTTCAATGTTGTTGGTATAGGTACCAAATATTATAGCACCTCAAGACCATGAACTTCGAAACTCAAAGAAACAGAAACCAACTTATATATATCATCTGATACCCTTCTCAAGAAGACAAGGAGCAGTACCAACAAGATGAATGCCTAGTTATGTCTAGTTTTTGGTTTATGATGTTTTTGCTTTATTTACCATTTTTTTAATACTTGCAATTAGTATAATTTTTATTTTGGTATTTTAATTAAGAATTTAATGTGTGGATTTGGATTTCAATTATTAATAATATAGAATTTTGAATTTTGATATTGTTTCTTATTGTCGGGTTTTGGTTACTTTAATTTACATTCTTTTGATGTGTCTAGAATATAGAAAAAGTAACAACAAAAATTGAATTATTGTGGCTTTAATATAAATTTGGCCATGTTTTATAGTTTTTTCAATGTCTCTAAAATTATATAACGGTGACTTTATATCATTTTTGACATGTGGCTAAACGGTTAACAATAGTCATAATCTAAAGTAATTATGAGTCTACAGTTGTTTTAAAATCATGTTTCTCTAAAGTTTTTGTGAGGATAACATAAACAATAACAACATAAAAAAATTTGATGTAGCAAATAAATACCATAATTGTTTCGTTTTGTGACTAATTATTAGCAAATCGTCACTTATGAAATTAATTATATGTGGCCATTTAGCAAACATGGTCATGTTCACCGTAATTACATGTTTTTAAAAGATACCCAATAGTCTTTATACGATACCCAATAGTCCTCAATTTTAATAAAATGTGTGTCTTTATAATACTTATGATCGTGTTTCACTTAATTGTGTGTCTCTATATGATAGACAATAGTCACCAAAATTTATTGTTTTTGTGACTAATTATTAGCAAATCGTCACTTATGGAATTAATTACATGTGACCATTTAGCGAAAATGGTCATGCTCACCATAATTACATGTTTGCAAAAGATACCCAATATTCTTAATAAAATTTAAACTATGTAAAAATATAAAAGAAAACAACTACACTAAAACATCATGAATGTCGCAAGTTGGTGATATACAGTCACTACAATTACTAAATAAATGTGTCTACTGACGGTTTAACGCTACAATATTGGATATTTAAGGAACAAAATTTTGTATACATTTGCCACACTTTTATAATACGGCCACATGTTTTCATATCATACGGACACTACATTTTACAGTGACCATAAGACTCATACGATGGCGTCACCTTCCGTCACACTTTCAGTGAAAAAATAAAATGTCACTATACGCATATGGTCACACTTTTTTGGTGTCACAGTAAGTCATTTTTCTTGTAGTGTGTCAGGGACTCCTCCCCTTGATGTTGTTCCACCTACATCTGAGCCATTGGAAAGTGATCGCACAACTACACAGGCCTCTCAACCTCCAATAAAAAGACGAAGACTTGACCCTAGACAGGGAATTCCTGATTCGGGTGTACTTCAAAGCTTTATAACTCCACCAACAACTACTCCCGCCATTGTTTCATCTGAACCCGTCAGTGAAGGTCCTAGAACCTTCTATGAAGCTGGTGGCTCTTCCTTCCCCACATATTTCTCTCCTCCCAGGCCAGACCATGATGCTGCTTCTGTGAGGCTAGCCAGGCATTTGGCCGAAGAACAATTCACAACGCCTCCCTCACATGGAAAAGGAATTTCTATTGGGGGTGGCAGCTCATGAGAAGATAATCCTTCAATACTTGGACTTCAGAAGGAGATCGATGCACTGAATCAGAAAAATATTGATTTAGATCAGAAAAATATTGAGCTGGATATCAAGGTTGCAGACCTCCAGACTAAAAATGCAAAGCTCAATATTCAAGTTGCCGAACTTATTGAAGATAAAGCTCTGAAGACGAAGCAGATTACTGATCTTCAGACGCATTTTGGCTTATTGACCGCCAGCTACTACGATCTAAAGAAGAAGCTGGAAGAAGATTTTGGCGACAAATTCAAGTCATCTGTCGATGAGCCAAAGATCTATCTTCCTGATCAAGATGCTCCCATGGTTCCACAATCTACAAGAACAACCACTGTTGTTGATCGTTTTGACAAGGAACCGGCGCAGGCTCTGAAGGTAGTGGCATTGAAACGAACTAAATTGGCCAAGTCAGCTGAAAAGGGTCAATCTCTATTCAAAAGGAGCTCAGATCACAATGCTCCCTGGGATCAATCAAAGATCACCTTTACGGATCTGGGAGAAAATCGTTTCAGAGACATTTATGGTGATAGGTCAGGGATCATTTCATGGGGATTCCATGATACTATGAACATGTGGATCGTGAGAAGAAAGAGTGGCAATACTAAACTATACAAAGATGCTCACGATTTTAACACCTTGACTAGGATTGACCTTACGGAGCTGTCAAATGCTCCTTTCTCAAATCCATCAAATAATCCCATGGCGACTCAGTTCAAGATTTTTTTGGAAGATCAAGTGGCTAAGGGTTTTCCTTCAATGAAGACTGTTGAATCCATCATCAAGATTTACCCTAGCGTCATTGATCCCAAAACAAATCAGCCACTTCGGTCAGTGATGTGGCCCGCTACTGCTCAAGTAAAGCAAATTCCCGTTCTTCAAAATCATCCAGATGGATCTCTCAAATCCATGCAATACTGGGTATTTGATGAAACTACAGCTTCTGCTGTCATCAAGCTTAAAGAGGATTGTATCCGCTTGTATGACTAGAGGGATCTGCTTCAGTTTCGTAGGTGGGATATACATCAGCTCTCTATTCATCAGATCAAGGTGGCTGAAGACCTTTTTGAGTCCGCTGCTAAGGAGTACACTTCGATGGTTGCTGAGATTATTGAGAAGGAGATGTGGAATGGAGCTATGGGAAAATCTGATGTGTTGGTAATTGACAAAAACTGAGTCCAAGCTAGCACCAAACCAAGGGGGAGATTGAAGGGTCCAGTTAATGGTCTGGTCTAGGCTTTCATTGTAATAGTTCATTATGAGTCTTTTGTGTGTTTTCGGTGTTGTTTAGCTGTTTACGGCCCAAGAGTGAGTTTACGGCTGTAAACCCAGTTTGCGGCCCAAGTCAAGTATATATAGAGGAGTTGTAGGTCTTTGTCCGGTTGTTGATGCCAGAGAGTTTACGGTTTACTGTATCGAGTTGTACCAGACGTTTTACTGCAATAAACGTGTGCAAGCTTGATTAATCTTCTTCTTCTATTCTTATTATGTTTGCTATTGATTGTTTGATTGCTTGATCATTGGTAAAGATCCTCTACAGGACCATACAAGCATGCTTCTAGGGACACTTAGCTAGTACATATAATCAGAGTTATATACCTGTCCCATCATGACGAATTGTTGTGACAAAATAAAACCTAGGGTAAAACAAATTCGACAATAATACATAAACAAAACAAAACAAAAAGGCTGAAATATTTTTGGAGTTTCAGATTTTCTTGAAAAAAAAATATTTTTGTATTTTGGATTTTTTTGAAAAAAAAAATAAAAAAATAGAAAAGAAAAATGTTTTTGAGTTTTTGAAATTTATCTGAAAAGAAATAAAAACATAAAATGTTTTTGTATTTTGAGATATTTTGAAAAAGAATAAAAACAGAAACTATTTTTGGATTTTTGGTTTTCTAAAAAATAATAATAATAATAATAATAATAACGAAAACACAAGTGCACAATAACTTAAGAAAACATAATATACAAAGGATATAAGAAGTTCCGAATCACTATGTGAATAGTGGACTCCGAGTGACTCCGAGGGCTCGGACCTATTCGCTGCGTGAACAGTATACTCCAAGTGACTCCGAGAGTTAGGACCAATTCACAGTTTAACCAATGCTTTCTGAATGCGAAGCTGGTTTCGGAATAGAGTCTGCTTCTATCATTCCTAAGCCTTGTAGAATTCGATTGAAAGTTTGTTCATGTAAGGCGTTCGTGAATATATCAACCAGTTGATCAGCAGATCTAACAAAGTGAATTTCAACATTGCCATCCTCCACATGATCTTTTATGAAGTGATACCTTAGTGTTATGTGCTTCGTCTTGGAATGTTGTACTGGGTTGTGGCAAATGTGAATTTCACTTTCAGAGTCTCGGTATAAAGGAATTCTTTTCATATTAATCCCATAGTCCATAAGCTGACTTTGAATCCAAATGACTTGCGAGGTACAAAAGGCAGCTGCGATATACTCCGCTTCAGCAGTCAATAGGGAGACGCATGTTTGTTTCTTTGATGGCCAAATTACGAGTTTTCCATCAGGAAATTGACATCCTCGAGTTGTACTTTTTTATCAAGACCGCAACCTCCAAGATCAGCGTTAGAGAATGCTGGCACAAAGAACCATGAATCGGAAGGGTACCAAATTCTGAGCGAGGAGTTTAGTTTAAGGTATCTGAAGATATTCTTTACTGCAATCATATGGGGTTCGCGAGGATTTTCCTGAAACCTGGCACAATAGCAAATAGAAAACATAATGTCTTGACGGCTAGCTGATAGATACATCAATCATCCTATCATTTGTCGATAGAGAGTCATATCAGCTACTAGTTTGTCAAATGACAGTGTAAGCTTTGTTCCGAATTCCATTGGAACCTTAAAATTCGAGTCTCCCACCATTCCGAACTTCGCAAATAAGGTCTTCTTATAAGCGTCCTGTTGATAAATATTCCCTCTTGACTCTGTCTAATATTCAAACCAAGGAAAAAGTTAATTGGACCCATTGAGCTCATCTCAAACTTAGTTTCCACCAGTTTTCAGAATTTAGCAGTTAATCTTGGATTAGTAGATCCGAAAATGATATCATCAACATAAATTTGGACAAGCATCAGATGGTCACCATCTTTCTTACGAAATAAGGTTAATTCGACCGAGCCTTGTTTAAACTTTGATTGTTTTAAGAATCTAGTGAGAGTTTCATACCATGCTCGTGGTGCTTGCTTCAGACCATAAACAACCTTATCCAGAATATAGCAGTGGTTCAGATATTTCTCATTTACGAACCCGGTGGCTGTTCCACATAGACTGTTTCTTCCAATTCACCGTTTAGAAACGCACATTTGACGTCCATTTGATAGACTTTAAAATTTTTATGCGCTGCATACGCAAGAAAAATGCGAACAGATTCTAGCCTCGCAACCGGTGCGAATGTGTCTTCATTGTCTATTCCTTCTTCTTGGCAGTAACCCTTCACAACTAACCGAGCCTTGTTTCGTATCACATTACCCTACTTGTCAAGCTTATTGCGAAACACCTATTTTAATCCTACCACAGATGCATCCTTTGGGGTTGGGATTAATCTCCATACCTTATTTCATTCGAACTCATTGAGCTCTTCCTATACAGCTTGCACCCAGTCAGAATGATCAAGAACAATCTTAACATTTTTGGGCTCAATTTTGGAGATAAACGAATTGAACATGCACAATTCCAGAAGATGCTTCTCCAGTTACTTGCGTTTTAGGATGATCTCTTGTCCATTGGTCAATGGAGGGTAGTTCGGATCATAGGATGGATCCAATTCAACATTCACTTCTTCAAATTCCGATTGAACGTCAGAGTCATTATTTTCGTTCTCATTATCCCCCTGGAATGTTGCATGTGGCTCTTCGTTCTGAATAGGATTCTCCCTCTGGACTGGACTTTGTGGTTTACTTGAGGAGTTGAATGCCCCCCCTGAACATGTGTGCTTGATGTGGAGGTTGATTCAGAACCCTCCCTCTAAATTAGAGCATACGTAGCTTGTGGTTATGATGGAGTGTCGGAGGCCTTCATACTGGGTGGCTCGTTTTCAAGATCCTTCGCGGCTCATCAAAAATCTTCTTTAGTTCGTCTTCCTTATTATCTGCTGCATTTTATTACGAAGAGATTGCCTTTTCTGGCTCATCAAACAGGTTCATGAATTTCTCGTAAAGGTTTGAAAGAGGAATTTTCATTGTATTGGTCGTGGGAAAAATCTCCTCTAATTGAGAATCAGTCTTCTGATACTTCTTTAGATAAGTGTTGTCAAAGGTGGCATAATACGTTTCTTCTATCCTTTTGGACTTTTTGTTGAGAACCCTATATGCCTTCGAAGTCAGAGAGTACCCCAAGAAGATTCCTTCGTCTGCTTTCACATCGAACTTGTTCCTTTGCTCTTTAGAATTGAAAATAAAGCACCTGGAACCAAAGACATGAAAGAATTTAATGTTAGGTTTTCTTTTATTGAGAATATCATAAGGGGTGGTTAAAAATCTTTTATTTATGAGAAATCTGTTCTGAGTAAAACAGGCTGTTCCAATAGCCTCAGCCCAGAAGTAGAGCGGTAAGTTCACAAAAGATAGCATGGTCCTCGCACCTTCGCACAGAGACCCGTTTCGTCTTTCAACAACTCTGTTCAGCTGAGGAGTGTAAGGAGCCGAGAAGTTATGAGCAACTCCCTTTTCAGTCAGGAATTTCTTCAAACACTTGGTTTTTTAACTCCGAACCATTATCGTTGCGAACGTTCCGAACTAGCTTTCGTAGTTGAAGCTCGAATTGCTTGATAAAGTCCTTAAGCTTGGAAGTGGCTTCTGATTTATGTTTAAGAAAATAAACCCAGGTAAATCTGGAAAAATCATCAACAGTAACTAGAATGTATTTGTTACCACCAATACTCTCGATAGAGAAGGACCACAAAGATCTATATGTAATAATTCAAGTGGCTCAATCACTTTGGTGTTGATGATTGTCGAATGACTTTTCCTACTCTGCTTACCTAGTGCGCAGGCAGCACATAGATGTTCCTTCTCTTAGACTTTAGAAGCACTGTTTTGGTCTTCTTTTCTATGAGCTCATATCCCTCTTCATCAAATGATACTTTCAGCCCGGTACCTACAACTAATTGAGAAACACTAATTAGGTTATGTTGTAGGCCTTCCACATAGGCTACCTTTCGAATGGAGAATTCCCCATTCGTAATCATGACGTATCCTTTGATTTCCCCGATTGAATTATTTCCGAACTTGACTTGTCCTCCATCCTTCAACGATCTGAATTCACTTAATTCTTCTCTCCTTCCTGTCATGTGACACGAGCAGCCACTATCAATATACCATTCGAATTCAAACTGCTCGTAATGAATCACCTAAAAAATTCAGAGATATTTAGGAACCCAAAGTTGTTTGGGTCCACGTGAGGCTTTCATAGAAACGGGAAAAGTTATAGCTTCATCAACCAAGTAAGATCGTTTTACCAAAGTGGAATTCTCTTCTTTCGTGATTTGGAAAACAACAATCCTATTATCTTTAGGATTCTTTTCTTTAAAATATATTTTTCTTTGTTTAGCTTCAATTTGTTGCTTGGCAACCTTTTTTCTCAAACTTCTTTTCCTCCCTTATAAAGTGTGTTTCGGACTTCTTGAAGGGAATTTTAGATTCCGAAACAACTTTTCCTTTGCCCTTAACATCTTTCGACGTGTTGGCAGATTTTGAAACATTAGTTTTTGGAGAGAAATTAGGTTTTTGTTTTGAAAAGGATGGTTTCTGAAATACTTTTGGTTTTGAAACCTGTGAAGATGAAAACTGTGTTTTTGAAAACCTTTTAGAATTCGGATTTGAAGAGACTTTCGCATTCTGATTTGCAGATCTTTCTTGATTAACAAAGTTGGAATTATTAGACTTCCAGAAATGCTTTCTTTCTTTTAAGTTTTTCTGATAAGTAGCATTTCTTTGACGTTTCTTAGCAACAAATTCATCAGCTGACTTATATTCGTTTCGCTTTTCTAGCAGGAGTATCTGTATGTTCGGATGACATCTCATTTGGAACATTTTTGGTTCCACTTGGACTGCCTTTCTCGTAACTGGAGTTAACCTTGTTCAGTGGTTCTGCCACATATCTTCCCTTCGTTTTCCAAGAGGTGATCTCAGAAAGACCTTTGGTTTCATCTGCATTGTCTATATGAGAAGACCAAAAATATTCTTCGCACCCATCAACATTGACTTCTTCTACGAGGGATGATAATTCTAGGGTCTGATTTTTGTTCAGTCTAGAAGTTGCGAAAAATTGATTCAGAACAGTTTGAACTTTCGAAAAAAATTGTTGCCTTTTCTTTTAAAAACTTTGAACCTTTATTTTCAGAAATACGAACATACTTAACTGAATTTTCTGAAATCAGATTTTTCTTTGGTTCAAGTTCACTTTTTAAAAATTATGAACAATCAATCTCATCCTCCACGGATATTTCACTCATGTCACTGTCATCATCAAATTCAGATAAGTTTTCAACAACAAGAGTATTTTCTGAACTTAATTTTGTGCACAATGAGTCAGATTTCTGTATAGTATCAGATTTAATTTGCTATTTATCTTTCTCACTTAAAAATAGTTTCAGCATATCTTTATGTGCACCTCATCAGCATATCTTTACGTGACGGAGGACCCTCCAATATGGGTCCGCCATGTCGCACCTCATGAGGGAATCCTCAACAGAATCAGTTGAGAGACACGCCTCTCAAACAGGTATAAAAAGGATCCTTCTTCCTCATGAAGAAGGGGACAGAATTCTGTCTTTTCTGTAATCAATTACCATCTCTCTCAGATATCATACTGACTAGATCTTCAGAGCTTCGTCCCGGGAACCCCTTCCGGACGTCGACTAACGATTTCTTTCCTATTTTATACTGTGATATCAGGGGAAGTCGCTTTCGCGACATTCACCGGTAATCTCGACCCAATCATTCTCCATCTTATCACAACATTTGACGCCATCCGGCCGTATCTCTAGAACGATACATCCACGTAACAAATTCAACGAGCAGCAAAGGCAGGCGAAATCCCAATAGTGTTTGGAGCACTAGAAAAAAGCCCGCTACGTCCGATGCAGTCACTAGAAGGAGGAAAAACTTCCGTTTAGGAAGGGCACGCGTCAAATCTCACTCCAGTTTCACAAACGCGATCTTGTTCTACACTACATACGACAACAACTCTCACGGCCAACCTCTGGCGCCCAATAGCCAACACAATTCCACAAGTGATGATCGTAACCACAACGCAACAAACAGAGATCCCTGTTTCACAACAACAGTCTCTCCCACTTACCTCCAGCACCGGGACGTGCATCCTACATACCATTCAACCACAACCACAATATTGCCCAATGGTATACCCTCAAGCCACCATGGGAAGTTTTCCCTACATGCTGATATATGTACAACAACCACTGATCCTCAACACGTTTGTACAACACACCCCAGATCCAATCCCTGCACTGTCCCAACCACAAACTACAGGCGGCCAGATCTCGACAAGCCAAGGATCCAGCTCTTATGGACCCAACGCTCAGTTCCCAATACAATCCGAGTTTAATCCCTTCATGACAACGGCTCAACCGTTTACTCCATACGCTCAACAGTATACAGGAGCAAGCCCACATATGCCTCCTCCGATAGGGTAATACGGAATCCAACAATTTGGGTCGATGCCAAATCTACCACAGTATCAGCCGTATATCTCGCCAGCGACCATGCATGACCAGATGTATGCAAGCCCATACCAAATGCAGCAGCACATGGCTTACGGCGGGATGCCATACTCATACATGGACAACCCCATGCGAAGCGTCAGCTCTCATTTCAGCCACGAGATGTTGCAGTACGAGATCCCGCGCACGGTAATGATCCGAAACATGCCCAAATACGAGGGTACTACAGACCCTGATGACCACATTGACAATTATGAGTGGACGATGACATCCCTTAAGATGGATCGTCGCTTCACCTGTACTTATTTTCCTTGCACCCTAATAGAAAATGCAGGAAAGCGGTTCAAGTCTCTGAGGCCGGGCAACATCTCCAGTTTTGAGCAACTGAAATACCTTTTCCTCAACAATTTCATGCAATTGAGGAAAGCCAAGGGGATGCTAATTCTGTAAAGGCATGCAAGCAGAGAGAAGGGGAATTGATTCGTGAGTATTATGATTGATTTATGTTGGCCACCTTGAATGTTCCAGGACATGAAGAGTTCCTGGTAACAGGCGCTTTCACCCAAGGTTTTCTCTCAGGGCCCCTATCAAAGAAGATGCAGGGAACTGTCCCCAGATCCCGTGACGAACTCAAGTTCCGTGTTGAAAAATATCTAAGGCAAATCGAAGGGGAAGAGCGAAAGGATGCCAATATCAAAGTTATAGCCAATGCATATGCCAGGCTGGAAGAGGAGGTGTCGCGGCCAATCTTGGCCCAGCAGGGAAGGCAAGATGGCGACCAGCAACGACAAAATTGTCACTCCCGGCACATGCCTAGAAGGTATAGACCGTTCAACAGGGACGATGGCAAAAGCGGTCATACCGATGTTCATGCAATCAACAAGGCTCCAGCCAAGGAAAACAAAGACAAACCCAAGTTCTGTCAGTATCATAAAATCAAAAGACACGATACCAACGAGTGTATAGTGCTAAATAGGGAGATTGATGATAAACAACTACTTGGGAACATAGTTGATATAGCAAAAGACCTCAGGGTAAAATTCGATGAGGATAAACGCCAGCCCAAAAATCAAAAGGATGGAGGAAAAGACTGCGAAAAAAGGGCGGAGATACTCACCATCACCGGGCCCCGCCCATGCGCCAACCACCAAAGCTGATAGATAGATACAGGGCCATACCAACAAAACATCCTCAACATAGCATTCTCAGTAAATGACCCCACGCCAGAACATTAGAACCCCAATGATCCATTGCACATAACTGGCATTGTTAGTCAACAGCGTGTAGAACAAGTTTACTTCGACAACGAAAGCAGAGTCAACGTGATCTACGAGCACTGCCTTCGTCAACTGCCAATCAAATAGAAAGATTACCTCCAGCCACCGTCCCAAGGCCCGCTAGTTTGCATCACTGGTCACCGCATTTGGCTAACAGGAACAGTCAGACTCCTGTTCACATTGGCTACTCATGACGGGGCAAAGGAGATAACAAGGGTGCTCGAATTCTCGGTTGTCGATCGCCCGGCAGAACACAACATTCTCTTAGGCCGGTCTGCGCTTTTCCAGTTGCAAGCAATTCCATCTACTCTCCACGGTGTTCACAAATTCAACACGAGTGATGGGTCAGCAAAGGTAGTAGAGATCAAGCCGGCAATTGGGCGTGATGCCCAACGAGGAGCAAGGCAAGAAACCAATCGCGTCAAAACGAAGGTTGCCACAAAAGAGAAGGCCCACAAAGAAAATCTGGTGTGGCACAAGTGCCAGTCAACGAGACCAGGAAAAGACGGCGAGATGCATTCAGCCGACTCACAACATCTCTCCCATAGAAGGGAACTAACGCCGACCCAAGGAGCGCTCAGCAAGAATACAGAGTGACAAGAACACGGCAAGGAAACTCTGGCCCATAGGCAAAGGCGCCTGCTTGGCCCATAATTGACAACCAGGAAATGCCCTGCAAAAGAACAATTCGGGCACCAGAGCAAATCTTTGTCGATGTTAGACATGAGCCAAAGCTCCTTAGAACAGAGGGCGCAAGTGCAAGAAACAAAAACAATGAAGGTGGAATGCCGTTCTTTTTAACGAGCAGGTTTTCCCGTAGGAGAGCACCAGAAAGAGCCCCTAACAAGCAAAAAAACGTCTCCAGTGATAGCGGGAAATGCAAGGAGGATAGGTGTGCAGAAACACACAGGAGACACTCTCACCCAGCCAAGGGGAGGCGTTTCCCACGATTTCAACACGCATCAGGTCGCAAAGAAAGACAGACGAGAACATCCACAGGGAAAGAGAAACGAAGCATAACTCCCCCATATCGGGCCCCACTGGGGGAAATGAGAGGAAACCCCAACATATGAAGACCCACCTACATCAGGTGTAGAAAGATGTCACCACCAAACCTGAAGTATGGCCCAACTCTGCACAGGAGAGCCATACTTCAGGCACCAATGCGAAGACCGGGCACATGCCCTGACACTTAGACATTCAGAGTCTATTGTCTCATGTATTCCTTTTTTCCTTACAGAAATAATATAATTTGCATTTTGAAAAAACTTTCCAGAATTTTGTATTGCAAAAACGAAAAGTATAGAGGTTGTGTATATTTTCCAAGTAGCAAGAACGACTGATCACCTACGCTACTTGAGCAAAATCTATGCAAGAATGCAGTCGTACGTCTTAAAAGAGTCATAATCTTTACCTACACTGTGCCAATGACATATCAGAGCTGAGATTATGTAAATGGCACCGAACGAGGGGTTGTAAACGATTCATAACCTTTCCCCCTGAGAATTAAACAGCAAAGGCCTTGAGATGATGATCTCGGCTAATGTATTGGTAGCTACACCATACGGCATAGTCAACAACATTGACTACTATCTCACGGCTTAATATCATCAACCTAATTAAACATACAAGTCAGAGGAACATAGCTCAATAGTAGCAGCTATGCGACATCTGAAGCACATGTTACCAGATTAATGCAAACCCTGGAACAAGGGAATGTGCAAAAACGAATTAAAGTTCAAAGCATGTACATACATACAAAAAAGAGGGGAAGAGAACACTTCCATGCCAAATACAAAACAGAAAACATAGTTTATGGTTATTAACAATAGTGTTTTACACTATACATATATTACATAGAAAAACAAACAAAAGGGGCATACACAAATCAGCCCTCGGAGTTTGAGGAAGAACCTCTCGGGCTCTGCTTGCCACAAAACTGACAGAAGCCATCATAATCCAACTCCCCTAAATGGAAGAGGCCAGTAAAATCCCTCTCGACAAAAGATGTAAGGACAATGTTGACCTCCTTGGCTCTGCTCGCCACTTGGCCAGAACCCGGAGCTTCGAATTTACCGGAATATGTGGAGCAACCACTCAGTTTCCTCCCCTTCTCAAACCCAAGAGCTTCACAAGCCTCACGAACATCCTGGACCCCTTTGGAAAACTCATTGCTCTCAATGACTCTATCAATCACACGAACCACCCCTTTCTCCAACACCCATTGCAAACAACATCGAGCAACGACACCTTCAGCACGGGATCAAGCTAGTTGACGTTGACACCTTGCCAGTCTGCTTTCCAGCACACCCTTCTCTCGAGTGAGAGAACTCACTTGGTCCTCAAGTCGCTCTGACTGGTCCTCCAAAGTAGCCACTTGATCCTCTAAAGCGGCCTTCTTGCAGGCCACAATGGTATGCAGCTTAGCAAGAATTTGATGCCCTGCCTCTGAATCACGAACCTCCTCCCTCATGTCTGCCAAGGCACCCTACAATACTTTCAACTGCCCCTGATTCGCATCGGCTAGGCAAACCCGGTCGGCGGCAGCAACCATAAGGGCAGAGGTCTGGGCCACGACGTAACAAAGGTCGCCAGCCATAAGAGCACTTGATTGACCCGCAAGCAAACTCATCGTGGCCGAAGGATGAGCGCATCTACTCCACTCCTGGGCGGTAGTGTCTTTCGGCAGTAAGGAATCCGTAGTAATCGCCCAGCCCGGAGCGTAGGCCTTGAAAGATGGGGAGTGACATGAAGTCCCTATTTTATCGATCAGGGAAGGCTTCTCACGCTGAAGAGAACATCCAGGCGAACTCGGCGCACCCCAGATATAGAGTCGAAACCAGGATTAGCCAAGGGCGAACCAGCAGATGGAGAGGGTGACGCCTCCGGAGAACTAGGCACCACCACTACCTCTTTCTGCTCATGCACAGAAAATTGACCGCCGAGAATATCCCTGATATCACCAAGAAGCCTGGCCACAGACACAGTCCTACGAGCTTTACGAGGACGAAGACCCGCATTGTTGGATTTTGTCTCTTCATCCGACGATGGCACCACACGCAAGCTTCGCCTTTTTCGAGTAAGCACACTACCTCTTCCTGCTTATACCCCCACAGGAAAACCGGAAGGAATAGAAACCGTCGAACGAACTAGGGAAACGACCCCAACGGCCGGCTGGGAAGGTGAGGCAGGCCCGCTAGAACCTACATTTTACCCTTCCACCAATAGCAGTACAGCAGGATCCCGCATGTATCTTTCAGACACAGGAGGAAGAAGAACCTCTACGATATCGATTTCCAGATGGCAAAGCTTGCCCTGATAGTGACCACGCAGGGCCATCTCCAAAGAAATATCGGCCTCCGTACCTGTGAAAACAAATGCCAAAAGTAATATTCTTGGATTAGGTGTCTAAGCCCATAAATATAATTGGTATGTACTTGACCCGATAGTAACATGGTCCTTTTGGGTTGCCTTCGCCATATCAACTTGACAGGATGAATTATGAGAAAGAGGTTGATAAATGATTTATTAATATATTATAAGAATAATATATTAATTGAGAAATCATATTATTTAATTAGTATTGATCAGAAATTAATTTGGAATTAATTTGTTGATCAAAAGAGACTGATTAAATGTATGGGGCCTGATTATATAAATCAGTAATAGTTATAATTTAGGCTAATGGACCCTATTGATAAGGGGTGGACGAAAACTCTATGGGAGTCCATAAAGATTTCGTCCAAGGCCTTTCGTGTGGGGGTCTGTGGATTTCTTAGGGCCTAAGCAAGGGAATTAGGGTTTCCAGTTGAAACCCTAGTAGCAGCTCAACTATATAAGGAACCCCAAGGCTCCTAAAATCCGCTCCTATTCCTTAGAAGAAACCTTGGCCAATTTTGTGAAGCCTCCATCCTCTTTCTCTCTCTCTCTCTCTCTCTCTCTCTCTCTCTTGTTCATCCATTACCTGTGGTGTTTGTGACTCCATTAGAGATGCAAAAATTTAGGCACTAAGCTCTTGAAGCTTAAGATCAAGGAAATGATTACTTGTTGCTACTAGCTAACAAGAAAGGTATTCTTATAACCTTAGTTTGTTTACTAAATCCGAAAATTGAATGCTAGATTAGGATTCTTGCTTTGGATAATTGATTTGCATGTATAACTTGAGAAAAACCTAGATCCAAAGCAATTAGGGTTGCATGTGCACCATAGGAATGTTGTAATGCTCAAAACCCATCAGTGGTATCAGAGCTTAGGGTGTTTTTCTATTATATTTGATGCTATTGTGTTTTTCCAAAGAAAGAACAAAATCGATTTTGCATTCTGACTAATGAACTCGACCAGTCATAAGATGGACTCGACGAGTTGGACCTACTCAACGAGTCCATGCCCTGAATCGACGAGTTGGTTCGTCTGTTGGCAGATTTTTCGGATTTCAAGCCTAAATTAGATAAGGATCATTACCTTAAATTGTTTTAACTGTTAAAATTTGAATTTTTCTGTTATGGTAATGATTATCCTCATCTAATTGAAAGATAATTGTCAAATTTTAAGATAATTATGAGATTTTGTGATAAAATTAATTATTTGTACAATTTGATTTGAATTTTCTTACCAAGCAAAATGGATAAGGTCAAATTTATGATAAGGATAAATTATATGATTAATTTAATTGTTTTAAAATTTTATCTAGAAAGTTTTGAAAAGTTTCATAAATTTCCCTCAAGTTTTGGTATTTAAAATTTGATTAAAAGCCTTAATTTTGAAATATTAAATTCTAAACCCTAGTGTTTTAAAAGTTTAAAATACAACCCCTATACTATTATAATATTAAAAGCTTAATTTATATATATGTATAACATGAGTCAGTCTTACCGTTAGTAGGCCTCATTCAAGAACCTAATCTCTAAGGGGTGTTTAAGGAAGCGGCATGTAAAATGACCACCATTGGGTATCCACTCTTACCCACCGCACTCTTGACTAGTGGAGGGTCGTTAGCCGAACGGGTAGGATTGGACATTAATTCCTCATTAATAAGTATAATGAACATTATAAAGTAACTAAATGTTTTTACAAATTCCCAATCTTAGTTACTTTAGGAAAATGTGAGAATGATGTTATTCCATAAAATTCCACTTTGCACCTTGCCAAGTCGTTAGTGGAGTGTGTGTGGTTAACCGACACACTAACTTAGACTAACAAGGGTGGAAAAGTGTAGCTCGAGAATTATCATAGATCCATGGAGCGTGTGTGGTTAACCGGCACATTGATTAGGTGGTAAATGACCTCGAGAGTGCTAAGCTAATTTGCATGGTTATTCACACCTTGTTTGTGATCCTCGGTATCCCAGTCACAAACTTGAAGGGCATAATCGAGATTAAACATGCAATTGAAAAGTTCAATGAATCTCAAAAGAATCTAGAAATTTCATTTCATTTAAAACCTAATTCTTCATTTCGTTTTTTCGTGGTGGAATTGGTAAATCATCATTTACCTACCTTCAAATAATTTGCAATTGGATTACGGCATCCCTCTTCCGAATTGTGAATTATTGTGTTGGGTCCTACCCTTAATATTTCATTTGGGTGTTATATTAAGGATTCCTTATCTAATCAAAAGTTTGTTCTTTTCTTTTCAGATGTCTGGCTCAAACAACGCTTCTGGCTCGAACTCCAACTCCTCAAGCTCGTTTTCTCTTATGAACATTTGTGGGAGGGTCACTTTAGATGGGTCCAATTTCAATGATTGGATTCGCAACATTCGCATGGCCCTTCCATACGAGGAGAAAGAATACGTCCTCGACGAAAAGCTCATAGAGATAGATGAAACCAAAGCTACTAAATAAGAAATAGCTGAGTATAGGGCTCACGAAAAATACAAGACAAAGATGTCGTGTATTATGGTAGCCACTATGTCTCCTGAGCTCCAACGGTTCTACGAGGACTACTGGCCTTATGAGATGTGGCAAGACTTGATAGAAAAGTACCATTAGAATGGGCGTCAAGAAAGGTACGAGGTTGTCGCCTCGTTGATAACAATCAAGATGAAAGATGGAGAGTCCATCACGAGCCACTTGCAAAGAATGCAAAGGTATGTGGATCGCTTGCTCAAGTTGAATGTCAGCTTTGACGAAGAGTTGGCGATTGATATTATTCTCCACTCTTTTCCTCCTTGTTATGATCAGTTCAAGATGACTTATGATATGAACATGGAGGAAGTCACCTTGAGCAAGCTTCAAGGTTTGTTGAGATTTGCTGAAAGTGGATTGAAAGGCAAAGGTGTCACATCTGCTCCTACTACTACTGCCCCAGTCCTGGCTATTGGACATGGGAAGGGGAAAAAGAGGAAAGCTCCCTCTAAGAATCACAAGGGAAAGTCTCATGATGGATCTTATTCAAGTGGGTCCAAATGAAAAGATGGTTCTACTACTCCTTCATCTGATCCAAAAGAAGCAGAGTGCTTCTACTGTCGCGAAAAGGGGCATTGGAAACGAAGCTGCCCTAAATACTTGCAGGACATCAAGGATGGAAAGATAAAACTTTCCTTCGCAGATATTTACACTATTCAATCTAATAACACATCACATGCTAGTTCTTGGGTCCTTGATACAGTATGTGGTTTTCAAATTTGTTCTGATTTGCAGGGGCTAAGCAGAAGTAGGGATGTGGAGCATGGGAAGATGAACCTGATAATGGGGAATATGAAATCGTCGGTTGTCACCAAGATCGGGATTTATTCTTTAGTGCTTAGTATTGAGTTAGGGTTAGAGTTGAATGATTGTTGCTACTCGTCAAAAATGACAAGGAATATTATTTCTTTTCATGGTTTGTACATACAAGGTTTTAGATTTTCGTTTAATAATGAAATTGGTTCTATAAATGCTTTCTATAATGGTACTTTATATTTTGAAGCATTGCCTTGTAATGGTGTATATGAAGCTGTGATGGTTGTAGACAACTTAGGAAATAATGTGTTGCATATCGATTCGTCTAATGGTTTAGACAAGGCATGCTTGTGGCATTGTCGTCTTGGACATGTCAACAAGAAGCACATATCCCAACTCTAAAAGGATGGAGTCTTGGAGTCATTTGACTAAAGTCGAATGACACGTGTGAATCTTGTTTACTTGGAAAGATGACTAAATTACCTTTCACTAGTACTTGTGAAAGAGGTGAAGGCTTGTTGGATCTCATACACATAGATGTGTGTGGGCCCTTCAGATCCACCACAAGGGATGCTAACCGCTTCTATATGACTTTTACCGACGAGTATAGCAGATATGGATATATCTACTTAATCAAGAACAAGTCAGAAACCTTTGAAAAGTTTAAAGAGTTTAAGCAAGAAGTGGAGAATCAATTAGGCAGGAAGATAAAGATGCTCAGATATGATAGGGGTGGTGAGTATCTTAGTATCGAATTCCACGACTATCTTAAGGAATGTGGAATTGTTTCACAATTGACGCCAGCTAGGACACCACAACTTAATGGTGTGGCTGAGAGGCACAATCGAACCTTGTTATACATGGTTCATTCCATGATGAGTCGAGCTTCGTTACCTATCTCGTTCTGGGGGTATGCCTTAGAGACTGCCACCCATATCCATAATCTAGTCCCAACTAAGAAGGTTGCAAAAACACCTCACGAGATGTGGACAGGGAAGGTTCCCTCGTTGGCACATATCGAGGTTTGGGGTTGTGAGGATTTCGTTAGACGAGAGACTCACGACAATCTCAAACCTCATAGTGAGCGATGTATTTTCAACTGCTACCCGCATAAATCTTTTGGATATCTTTTCTACAGACCTAGTCACAACGTTGTCTTCGTAGCAAGGAGGGATTTTTCCGCGAAAGAGAACTCATATGCTAAGAGGAAAGTGGGAGGCAAATTGATCTTGAAGAGCTTCAAGAATCAAGCGATGAGGAACCTATAACACTAGTGCTCAACTTGAGGAAGAGATTCCTATTGAACCGGTTGACGATGTCTTACCTCTGAGACGTTCCAGTAGAGTTAGTGTTCCACATGTGTTGTATGGTTTTCATATAACTGTTGAAGGTGATACGTTTATCAGTGATAGTACACTAATAAATTTAGGTGAACCTAACAACTACAAGTAAGGCATGGTAGGCCCAGAGTCTACAAATTGGAAGGAGGCAATGGACAGCGAGATTCAGTCTATGTATGCCAATCAAGTTTGGAACTTGGTTGACAATGTACCAGGTCGTAAGACGGTCGAGTGCAAATGGATCTTCAAGAAGAAGATAGAAATGGATTGGAAAGTGCATACGTTCAAGGCACGACTGGTTACGAAGGGCTTTACTCAAACCCTAGGGGTTGACTATGATGAGACCTTCTCACCAGTGGCCAAGATCAAGTCTATAAGGGTTATGCTTGCCATAGCTGCGTTTCATCATTATGAAAATGGCAGATGGACATCAAAACTACTTTCCTTAATGGGAAACTGGCTAAAGATGTTTACATGTGTCAGCCAGAGGTTTTTGTTGATGCGAAGTACCCGAATAAAGTGTGAAAGCTTGAGAAATCCATTTATGGATTAAAGCAAGGGTCTCGCAGATGGAATCTTTGTTTTGATGAGAAATTCAAAGAGTTTGGATTTTCGAGAAGCGATGATGAGTCTTGTGTGTATGTCAAGGCTAGTGGGAGTATAGTTAGCTTTCGAGTTTTGTATGTTGATAACATACTGCTCATAGGAAACGACATCCCAACTTTGAAGGAGGTTAAGACCTAGCGTGGGAAGTGTTTCACCATGAAGGATCTAGGAGAAGCTACTTATATTCTGGGGATAATGATATTGAGAGATAGAAGTAGGAGACTAATAGGACTTAGTCAAAGAACTTACTTGGACAAGGTGCTGAAATGTTTTAGCATGGAGAATTCCAAGAAAGGGGAACTGCCAATCCAAAGTAATACCAAGCTAAGTAAGACTCAGAGTCCGAGTACCGATGCCGAGATAGCGGAAATGAGTCGAGTGCCATATGCTTCCGCCGTTGGCTCGATCATGTACACTATGACATGTACTCGCCCTGATGTGGCTTTTGCATTGCGCATGGTTAGTCGATATCAAGGGAACCCGGGTAGAGCTCATTGGACACTAGTTAAGAACATTTTTAAGTACCTCCGAAGGGCTAAGGATTGGGTCCTTACACTTGGTGGTAGAGATGACTTGAGAGTGATAGGGTATAGTGACGCCAGCTTTCAGACCGACAGAGATAACTTCTGCTCTCAGTCGCGCTGGGTACCCTAAATGGAGGAGAAATTACTTGGAAAAGTTCCAAGAAGGAGACTGTGGTTGATCCAACGTGCAAATTAGAGTTCATAGCAGCAAGCGAAGCGTCGAAGGAGGCGATCTGGTTGAAGAACTTCATTGGAGACCTTGGAGTTGTACCATCCATAAAGGAGCTTATGGATATTTTCTGTGATAACGAAGTAGCAGTTACCTTAACCAAGGAACCAATGGATCATGGTAGATCCAGACACCTCGACATAAAATACCACTTCATCAGACATCGGGTAGAAAAGGGACTCCTCGTAGTTAAGAGGGTATCGTCAGAGGAGAACCCTGCAGATCCTCTCACAAAGGGTCTGAGCAGGGTTAAGCACTTACAGCATGCGAGGAGCATCGGTCTGAAGGACGATATTAGTTTTAGTGATTAGATAGATGTTTAGAAACTTGTAATAGATAAATGTAATCGAAATTTGATGATTAAGTAATGGAGATTTATTTATGAGTAAAGTTTACTATCTTGTGTCGATTGTTTACTGCTGTTTCACTTTTGCATGTTTTACTTCTAGAATAATTAGATTTTCTAAATTATCCACAGTCGATCATACTTTGGGAGTAAGTTATGAGGTTAGACTCTCATGAATTTGTTGTAGATTGTCTAAGTGCTTAGATATAGCAAAGGTTTGCTGCAACATTCATGAGTACTTCTGAAATAAGATTTGAGTATTGGATTAAACCCACGCTCATGTGAATCACTTCATGGAATTTATCACGAGTGACTGTGAGACGATAATATCATATAATCTTTAAACCGAGATATATGAGTTGTTGTTTGCAAGTTGGTTGTGCATTGATAATGCGTAAACGCATTAGTAACTTGATGTTATAAAACGTGTTGTTGTGTATGATTTAAACGGGTAAATAGTACAAGCATATAAATCAAAGTTTAATTGTTCCTTTTATCCTAAGAGGGTAAAAGCGATATCTTGGGCCCCTCGATGATTTTGTGTTGACTTATGTGCTGGGCCCGGTTAGCACTGAATTGATGTATTCAATTAAGTTCTATGTCAAAAAAATCGGAAGTCGGTAACAAACTGATGTACATAGAGAATGATTATGTTCCATGTCTTTGTCCACACGATATCTTGCAGAACGGGGGATTATATGATCCCTTATCTAAAGGACGCGTAACTGACTAGGTCAGAGTTCGACATCGGTTTTTGAGAGCTAAGCTTTCTAATCGGATCTTGAAGTCATACTTGCAGTTATAGTTATTAGACTTATCCAAGTGGGAGACTGTTGGATTAGGTGTCTAAGCCCATAACTATAATTGGTATGTACTTGACCCGATAGTAGCATGGTCCTTTTGGGTTGCCTTCACCATAGCAACTTGACAGGATGAATTATCAGAAAGAGGTTGATAAATGATTTATTAATATATTATAAGAATAATATATTAATTGAGAAATCATATTATTTAATTAGCATTGATCATAAATTAATTTGGAATTAATTTGGTGATCAAAAGAGACTGATTAAATGTACGGGGGCGGATTATGTAAATCAGTAATAGTTATAGTTTAGGCTAATGGACCCTATTGATAAGGGGTGGACGAAAACTCTATGGGACTCCATAAAGATTTCATCTAAGGCCTTTAATGTGGGGGTTTGTGGATTGCTTAGGGCCTAAGCAAGGGAATTAGGGTTTCCAGTTAAAACCCTAGTAGCAGCTCAGCTATATAAGGAACCCCAAGGCTCCTAAAATCGGCACATGTTCCTTAGAAGAAACCCTGGCCGATTTTTTGAAGCCTCCATCCTTTCTCTCTCTTTTTAATCCATTGCTTGTGGTGTTTGTGACTCCATTAGAGGTGCAACAATTGAGGCACTAAGCTCTTGAAGCTCAAGATCAAGGAAAGGATTATTTGTTGCTACTAGCTAACAAGAAAGGTATTCATTTAACCTTAGTTTGTTTACTAAATCCGAAAATGATATGCTAGATTAGGGTTCTTGCTTTGGATAATTGATTTGCATGTATAACTTGAGAAAACCTAGATCCAAAGCAATTAGGGTTGCATGTGCACCATAGGAATATTGTAATGCTCAAAACCCATAAAAGATCTCATAAACCAACAAGATATCTTATCCTCACTCTGTTTTCAAAAAATAAAGGGGGGTGGGAAGGAGATGAGTTAATACTGCATCTCACGACGAACATTCGTGCCGTCTTCCCGCGAGCCCTCCACGCGACATTCATACTGGCCGCGGCAAGAATAAAGTCTTCCCAGTTTTATCCACTAACAGTAACGCTCCCCAACCGTCTTCTGAGGGTCAGATTGTCCCTAAACAGCTTGGGGAGATGGTCGGGAAAGTCTCGTTTTATATGATACCCATGCCCCACGAGGTTTCGTTCGACCTAAAGGCATTGCATTTGCCAGTTCTTCTTCGAAGTATCCAATTCGGAGATCAGTTAATGAATGCCCCGTCGCTTAGCTAGGGACGGACGTCGGAGTTTGTAGTTGAACAGAAAAATTAACTGAAAACCCAGAAGGTGGGAACACGATCCAAATAGAGACATATCAGTTCAAAACCGACGATCTTATTGACAATGCTTGGGGTTAACTTGTCGACAGTAAAACCGTAATGTTGCACGATCATATCGAAAAAAATCTGATGTCAGAAGGCGCCACCCCGCTTCGAACAAAGGAATGGGGACTCCAACTTTCCTTGGAGGACGATCGTAGATCGATACAACGAGGGTGAAGAAACGAGGTAAGGATGAAAGGTCTTGGAAAAAGGGGGATTTTAAAGAAAAAACTTGTGTCACGAACCATCTCATGATGGATCTGACACACATTGACGGCATTGCCTAAGGCCCGTCAAACGATAGAACTAATCCCAGGTATACACGTGTCGAGATATAGGATCGAACGGAAATGTTGTCATGCCGACGCATATGCCTACAAGCCTAAGGGACTTGTTAACGTATCCCTCAGGGCAACATCAAAAGAGAAGTCAAACTGACACCGGGCTTGGCCTTGTCAGAACCTAGTCTAAAGCCAAGTTTGGGCCTTCGCCAACGCGAAGGGCACTGATAAGGCGGTTAAGGTGCAGAGTTACACCTAAACCCCTTCTCCAGGAATCATACCCTGGCAAACGTGGGACCAATCAGAGAGTCCCACTCGCCCATTAGACGATATCCACGATCTTCGTAAACATTTGGAAGATCCCCTTCCAGCCAATGAGAGAATGAGGCAAAAGATGTGACGGAGGACCCTCCAATATGGGTCTGCCACGTCGCACCTCACGAGGGAATCCTCAACAGAATCAGTTGAGAGACACGCCTCTCAAACAGGTATAAAAGGATCCTTCTTCCTAACGAAGAAGAGGACGAAATTCTCTCTTTTCCGTAATCAATTACCATCTCTCTCGGATATCATACTAACTAGATCATCGAAGCTTCGTCCCGGGAACCCCTCCCGGATGTCGACTAAAGATCTCTTTCCTGTTTTGTACTGTGATATCAGGGGAAGTCGCTTTCGCGAGGTTCACCGGCAATCTCGACCCAATAATTCTCCGTCATATCACAACAGTATCGTTAAAAATTCAAGTTTTCTATCTTGTCGTGCTTAGTTTTATGTAAATCTCCTATGTATGAATTTTGTCACATATAATACAATTTCCTCAACAATATATATCAGAATTAGTCAGTGGTACCGACAGTGTATATGTATCTACCAACAAATGCAACGATGTCTAACTTTTATCAATAGAACCATTAAAATTCAACTTAAAAATGGGTCGATGTCGTCGCAATGCGCGACAGGGAAAATCCTAGTTACATGAAAAGGTAACCATAATGAAATTTAAAATAAATATAAATATCAAGTGAAAAAAATAAAACACATGCTCGGTTACAAGTATTATCTTAGTTACCTATAATCTTATGAGTCATGTGCTTCAGATTTAAAATTAAAAAAAAAAGATAATTTCATAATATGTGTATTTATATATCCATGTGTTTATGCTTATATGGGAACTGAGTTTGATTATATTAATAGAAAATAGGAGTTGGGTCTTTATACACGTAGAACCTCTTAGTCCATAGGTGAACACAATAATCATGACTTAATTACAAAGACTCTCACCACCTAGTGTATACTTGCCACCACATAATGGTGGCGGTGTTGACTTAGGAGGTAGTAATGGGTATTATACATGGAGATATGGTGTGGTAGAGGATACTTTGGAGGCGATGGTTGTGACTTTCCATGAATGGATGGTGATCATGGGTCAACTACTAATTCAGGTAACGCAAGAGGCGGTAGTGATGGAGGTGAAGGTGATTTAAGGGGTGGTAGTAATGGAGGCAAAGGTGGTAGTAACGGAAGCACGGGTGATAGTAATGGAGGCAAAGGTGGCAAAATAGGTGGTATTAATGGAGGTATGGGAGGTAGTAATGGAATAACACCGTCATGAATAAAGGAAGGTGGTGGTGGTATAGAAGAAGTCTTTGGTGGTGGTTTTGGTTGCTTCCCATGAATGGATGGTGGTGGTTTAGGTATTGGATTAGGTAGATCCGGTATAGGAAGATCTGGTGGTTTGGGTAGATCAGGTATTGGAAGATTTGGTGGTTTAGGTAGATCAGGTATTGGAAGTTTAGGTAGATCAGGTATTGGGAGATCAGGTGGTTTAGGTGGATCAGGTGCCGGAAGATCTGGTGGTTTAGGTGGATCGGGTGTTGGATCAGGTATTGGAAGTGGTGGTTTAGGTAGATCAGGTATTGGAAGTTTAGGTAGATCAGGTATTGGGAGATCAGGTGGTTTAGGTGGATCAGGTGCCGGAAGATCTGGTGGTTTAGGTGGATCGGGTGTTGGATCAGGTATTGGAAGTTTAGGTAGATCAGGTATTGGAAGTTTAGGTAGATCAGGTCTTGGAATATCTGGTGGTTTAGGTGAATCGGGTGTTGGAGCATCTGGTGGGCTAGGTGCATCAGGTGCTGGAGCATTCGGTGGGTTGGGTGTATCGGGTGGTGGAGCATCCGGTGGGTTGGGTGCATCGGGTGGTGGAGCATCCGGTGTGCTAGGTGCATCCGGTGGTGGAGCATCCGGTGGGGTGGGTGCATCGGGTGGTGCTGTATCCGGTGGGGTGGGTGCATCGGGTGGTGAAGCATCTGGTGGGCTGGGTCCATCGGGTGGTGGAGCATCTGGTGGGCTGGGTGCATCCGGTGGTGGAGCATCCGGTGGGCTGGGTCGATCCGGTGCTGGAGCATCCGGTGGGCTGGGTGCATCCGGTGGTTTGGGTGCATCGGGTGTTGGAGCATCTGGTGGTTTGGGTGCATCGGGTGTTGGAGCATTCGGTGGTTTGGGTGCATCGGGTGTTGGAAGATCAGGTGGTTTAGGTAGATCAGGTATTGGAAGTTTAGGTAAATCAGGTATTGGAAGATCTGGCGGTTTAGGTGGATCAGGTGTTGGAAGATCTGGTGGTTTAGGTAGATCAGGTATTGGAAGAGCTGGTGGTTTAGGTAGATCGGGTATTGGAAGTTTAGGTAGATCAGGTATTGGAAGATCTGGTGGTTTAGGTGGATCGGGTGTTGGAAGATCTGGCGGTTTAGGTGGATCTGGTGTTGGAAGATCTGGTGGTTTAGGTAGATCAGGTATTGGAAGAGCTGGTGGTTTAGGTAGATCGGGTATTGGAAGTTTAGGTAGATCGGGTATTGGAAGATCTGGCGGTTTAGGTGGATCGGGTGTTGGAAGATCTGGCGGTTTAGGTGGATCGGGTGTTGGAAGATCTGGCGGTTTAGGTGGATCATGTATTGGAAGAGCTGGTGGTTTAGGTAGATCAGGTATTGGAAGTTTCGGTAGATCGGGTATTGGAAGATCTGGTGGTTTAGGTGGATCGGGTGTTGGAAGATCTGGCGGTTTAGGTGGATCAGGTGTTGGAAGATCTGGTGGTTTAGGTGGATCAGGTATTGGAAGAGCTGGTGGTTTAGGTAGATCAGGTATTGGAAGTTTAGGTAGATCAGGTATTGGAAGATCTGGTGGTTTAGGTGGATCGGGTGTTGGAAGATCTGGTGGTTTAGGTGGATCAGGTGTTGGAAGATCTGGCGGTTTAGGTGGATCAGGTGTTGGAAGATCTGGCGGTTTAGGTGGATCCGGTATTGGAAGTTTAGGTAGATCGGGTATTGGAAGTTCTGGTGGTTTAGGTGGATCAGGTGTTGGAAGATCTGGTGGTTTAGGTGGATCAGGTATTGGAAGAGCTGGTGGTTTTGGTAGATCGGGTATTGGAAGTTTAGGTAGATCGGGTATTGGAAGATCTGGTGGTTTAGGTGGATCTGGTGTTGGAAGATCTGGTGGTTTAGGTGGATCAGGTATTGGAAGAATCGGTGGTTTAGGTAGATCGGGTATTGGAAGAGCTGGTGGTTTAGGTAGATCAGGTATTGGATCAGGGATTGGAAGAGCTGGTGGTTTAGGTAGATCGGGTATTGGATCAGGGATTGGAAGAGCTGGTGGTTTAGGTATTGGGTCGGGTATTGGAATGGGGAGGGCTGACTTAGGAGGTGAAGGTGACTTAGGAGGTTTGGGTTCCTTCTCCTTTTTAGGAGGCTTAGGAACCTTTTCCTTAGGAGGCTTAGGTTCTTTCTCATTCTTAGGAGGTTTAGGTTCCTTATCTTTCTTAGGAGGAGGTTTAGGTTCCTTATCTTTCTTAGGAGGAGGTTTAGGTTCCTTATCTTTCTTAGGAGGAGGTTTGGGTTCCTTTTTCTTAGGTGGAGGTTTGGGTTCCTTTTTCTTAGGAGGAAGCTTAGGTTCCTTTTTCTTTGGTGGAGGTTTGGGAGGAAGTTTGGATTCTTCTTTCTTAGGAGGAGGTTTGGGTTCTTTTTTCTTAGGAGGAGGTTTTGGTTCTTTTTTCTTAGGAGGCGGTTTGGGAGGAGGTTTTGGTTCCTTTTTCTTAGGAGGAGGTTTAGGTGGAGGTTTTGGTTCCTTTTTCTTAGGAGGAGGTTTTGGTTCCTTTTTTTTGGGAGGAGGTTTTGGTTCTTTTTTCTTAAGAGGAGGTTTAGGAGGAGGTTTTGGTTCCTTTTTCTTAGGAGGAGGTTTGGGAGGAGGTTTTGGTTGCTTTTTCTTAGGAGGAGGTTTGGAAGGAGGTTTTGGTTCCTTTTTCTTAGGAGGAGGTTTTGGTTCCTTTTTCTTAGGAGGAGGTTTGGAAGGAGGTTTTGGTTCCTTTTTCTTAGGAGGAGGTTTTGGTTCTTTTTTCTTAGGAGGAGGTTTGGCAGGAGGTTTCTTAGGGGGAGGTTTGGGTTTCTGTGTCTTAGGAGGTGCAGTTGGCAAAATAGGTAGTACTAAGGGTGGGACCATAGGAAAAATAGGTAGTATTAATGGAGGTGAAAAAGGTAGAAATGGAACATCATTCTCGTGAATGGATGATGGTGGTGAAGACTTTGGCGACCGTGATGGTGGTGAATTGTCATGGATGGGATATATGAGAGGTTGTGAAGTGGTTGATAATGAGAAGCTTAGAGAAACAATGACTACAACAAGAGACATGATAAGAGAGGCCCTTGTTGGCCACTTCCCTTTCCTTGATTTCATTTTCACGACAAATGCTTCCATGCATTCATGTTCTCTCTATATAGGGAAATCTTTTACCCAAAATACATTTATACCCTTTAACATTTAAGAGATACATTAAAATGAGAACAAAATAATCAAATATTATATATTAAAGAAATGCTAACAAAATTCGTGCCTAATTTAATGGTTAAAAGTTAAAACATTTAACTACCTAAAGTATATGTTAATATGACGTAACTTATAGATACATGAACAAATTCCAAGATCGTATATCGCTTGCAATAATCGTCAACATATAAATAAATAAATACACTTGTATAACAATGTTATGTAAATGATGAAAGTTTTATTACTATATAGGTCAACTTAAATGAAAGAGTATAATATCTTGAAATGATATGATAGATTGCAACTTTATTTTGAATTCAAAAGCGCATCTCACAAGGAAATATTACATAGAGTAAATTACACTTTTGCTTTCTATGGTCAAATTGGTATATTCAATCCAATTTTAATGCATCTTTATGGTTTAAAAAATTTAAACTATTAATCCATTTAAAAATATCATTTTATCCTTATTTTTATATATTTTTTTTCTTTAATATATATAATTATTTTATTTATTTTATATTTTGACGCTAATATTTTATTTTATTTATTTATATTTTTTATGATTTATTTAATTTTTTAAAATTTTATTCGAATATATTTTTAATGTTTTTTTATATTTTCTTCGTTTATATATATATATATATATATATATATATATATATATATATATATATATTTTGACGTTCCATTTGAATAACTTTTATAGTTTTTTTTAACCTTTTGTTCGAATATATCTTTTAATGTTTGTTTGATGTGTTGTTTTTTTATATATTTGTAAAGCTTTTTATGAATATTTTTTGTATAAAAAATATACAAAGGTTAGTTAAATGAGAATATGATTAACACATATTAATTATATAAGTATTTACTTTAATAAAATTATTATATAGGTTAAACAAAATTCAAAACGAGTGTCAATGGATTCGAGTTCAATTTTTTTAGTTTTAGAATATTTTTTTTTACATTTCGTTCCGAATGGAAAATACTAATCAGAATTCATATAACTCAAATACATGTGTCAATGTTTTCGAGTTCATTTTTTTATTTTTAGAAATTTTGTCCGTTTTCGAGTTATACGTTTTCCAATTATCTTTTATATAACTTGAAACATCTTTTCATATTTCAGTTAGTCTATTTATTAATCTTATTAAAAATATAATTTTATACCTAATCTAAGTTAATAATATTCACATTCAACGAACTTTTTTTTACATTTTTTTCAAAAAGTATAAACAAACATAGCGTCAAAAAAAAATTAAAATATATTCAAACAACACGCCGAAAAACTAAAAAAAATATTCATAAAAAAACATCATAAAAATATAAACGAAAAAATGTAAAAAATATTTTTTGGTGTGTTGTTTGAATATATTGTTTAATGTTTTTTTCATTTTTTCATTTATATTTTTATGATGATTTTTTGAATAAATATTTTTAGTTTTTTGGTGTGTTGTTTGAATATATTTTAATTTTTTTTTACGTTTTGTTTGTTTATACTTTTTTGTAAAAAAATATAAAAAAAAGTTCGTTAAAAATGAATATTATTAACTTAGATTAGATATAAAATTATATTATTAATAAGATTAATAGATAGGCTAACTGAAATATGAAAAGGGGTTTCAAGTTACATAAAAGATAATTGGAAAACCGTATAACTCGAAAATTGTCACACCCCGGCCGTCGGCGGAAAAACCGGGCGGTGTAACGTCATTCCTCCTATCACAGTTATATAACATATATTGAACAATACAAAAGAGTTTTATAAACTACATACCTCTATTGGTAATAGAAAGTTAAATTAATCCAGCTTATCAAGTTCCTGTGAACACATGCATTTTAAAAATACGTCAACATAAAGTTGGTGAGTCCACAAGTTTTGACTCCGAGAAAATAGTATTTTTCCAAGTTTAAAAAATATGAAAACTTAGTTTTTAAAATATCTTTCAAACTCATACTTATCTCTAAAATGTAGTATATATATTCTAGGTATAATGGTTTACTTAGTAGTATACCTATGAGTTTCATATACTATGTATATAAGTGTTTATGATCCCAAACAAACAAAGGCTACTACGTATAAATCTTATTTCAATTCTATACAAGTAAATCTTATTTCAATTCTATACGAGTAAAACCGCTACGTATGAATCCTATTTCAATTCTATACGAGTATAACCGCTACGTAAAAATCTTATTTCGATTCTATACGAGTAAAACCGCTACGTATGAATCTTATTTCAATTCTATACGAGTATGTGAGCTAGGTATAATTGTTTACATAATGAATAAGTAATATACCTACAATTTCCTTGTTCCTACAGTATAAGTGTTTGGGAAACTTATGCTTAACATTCATACTTGTATATCGACAAAAAATAATGCTTCTAAAACTTTGCTACCATGAGTCCGTAACCGCTGCTATGACATACAGACCTCTAATTAAAAGATTCCACCAATGGTTCCTCCATTGGTGCCATAATAAAACCTCCATTGGTGCCACGAAGGATCCTACCAAGGTAAATACTTCCCCCATGCGCTTCATCGACGTCGGGTCCAAAACAGAACAATCATTGGTACAGTTCGTCACCCGCAGACCATTGGGTTGTAGCTAGCAACCACGGGTGGGGTTGTCAATCCGCATAGATCTATAGTCTACCGTAAAACCGTTTGGGATGTAGCCAACAACCACGGATGGGGCGTTAACCCACATAGATCAATACATAACTTCCTCGCTCACACGGGATTAGCGGTTACACGTCAGAGGATTTCCACTAAAATTTCCAATCTTAGTTGATGAATAAATAGCTCATGTAGACTTTGTCGGGGTTCCATTAGTTCTAATAGTGAAAGCATTTTCGTGTCTAAAACCCTAAGTTATTAGACTATGCTTTAAGCATTACTCCTAATATTTATAATTCTTAGGCAGTATAACAACTATAACATGAGGTAAAATCAGGTTTTATCTTAACATAAAACCAATAATAGAAACATACTTAACAAGTATATATAGAACTCCTGAATATACCTTTAGGGCTATATTAATAACATAACAAGTTTTATCTTCACACAAAACCAATAATAACAACATACTTATCAATTAGCATATAGAACTTCCGAGTGTAACTCCGGAACCATATCGCACATAATATATATAGACTTCCCAAGTATAACTCAAGGTCTACATTAGTATAATTATATGATGATAACATGCTAATCAAGTTTACGATAGTTAAATGTTTTCAAAATATCAGATACAAAAAACCTATATCCCGGTTAATATAACTATCTATGTTGATACGAATATACTATCATATAGACATAATATTAACCTATATACAATATTTAGCATGCGTTGTCCCCCGAAAACATTAAAAGTGGGGCCGTGAAATACACCCTAGTAGCGTGATTTTATGTAATCTAAACGGTCAGCGGTTCGTGATCGTCGGGCTCGGGACGTAGAATGCCTTCAACAAACGGGAGAAAGGGAAGAGATTTACGTGTAAGGAAGCTTAGGGTCGAACTTGCTATTTATAGGCTGCCAAAAGCATGTCCACGTCGTGGCGGATGGCTGAATCACTTCGTAGGCTTTCCATCTGCGTTCTAGCTTCGAAAGGTGTCTGGATGACATTTCCACGTCGTGGCCTTATGTCCACGTCACGTCGTGGGATCTTAACACATCACTCCCGTAGACTTAGCACGTTTTCTTCTAGTCTCAATTAGTATCCTTGACTAATTTCAAGTCGTGGATGTTATGTCCACGTCGTGGAGCATGGCTGATTAGGGTTTCTGCCACGTGTCATGCTCTTAGACTGCTACATCTTTAGAAGGTTATAACTTTTGCATACGAACTCCGTTTTTGACGTTCTTTATATCCACACGTAGGTATTTCCAAGTACTACAACTTTCTTTTAGACTCAAATAGCTAATTCTAAGTATAATTTAAATTCCTCTTATTATGAAGATTTATAGTGTTAGAGTTTATCATAACTTCTTCATGCGAAGTCAGATTTAGACGTTCTACATATTTTTGGAATCGTATGGATGTAGAATTTGAGTTGTATCATAAAGTATGTATGAAAGTTCATATTTGTATTAGAATTTATCATGAACTAAATAGTAAGTTTATCACATTACTTGATTGATATAATCACATGTGATTATTGTTGGCCTATTTTGTCTAGTGTTACATTCTCCCCCTGTTGAAGTAATTTCGTCCCGAAATTTATTTTGTACCAAATACCACCGAAGGGTCCTGGATAGGTTTCCTACTTTCGATTACGAATGCCCTGCCCCGAGCATCACCTCCATGACTCCTTAACTTTGGACATTCCCTCCTGAAGTGTCCAATCTTGCCACACTCATAACACGTTCTTCCTCCACCATAGCTTGTTCCGGTATTGTTTATTGTTGCAGGTATTGTGTTACTGCAGTAGCTGACGGTATGTCCCTATTTTTTACACTTTGTGCAAACAACATAGTCACCTAAGTGATGACGGTTACACTGATTACACCATGGATGATTTCCTTCATATTGTTTTGGTGGTGTGAGTGTTGTTGTTGTTGTAGCAGCATAAACATTTGCCACTTCTTATCTCTTCTTAGATGATTGTCTGGGATTCTTCCTATTAAATGTGCGCTTGTACATTCCAGATTCGGGAGACTCAGCTTTTGTGACCATAAATCCCACTTAGATTTCTGTTCTGGTTAGCTGATGAGCTATGCGCTTTGTACTGTCATATGTTGTAGGCTTTGATGCGATCACCATTCCTTTGATTTGTGATGCTAGACCCCAGATATATCACTAAATCTTCTTGTATTCCGGGGTTACAAGTGTTGGACACATCACTGCAAGGTCATTGAATCTAGCAGTATAAGCATTTATCTCTGATCCCTCCATTGTAAGATTCCACAGTTCTTATTCCAGCTTTTGTATTTCCTCCCGAGGACAATCCTCCTCTACTAGCATCATCTTCAACTCCTCCCATTTCATGGAATTCGCAACATTACTTCCCATTGTATTTACATGGTTGTTCCAACATGTTAACGTCGCATCAGCGAAGGTACATGCCGCAAATCGTACTTTACAATCATCTGGACAGAAGCTTATTTGAAAGACGGATTCTGTATTTTCAATCCATCTGGTCAAATTAATGACTCCTTCAGTTCCATGGAAACTCTTTGGTTTGCAATTCATAAAGTCTTTGTAGGTACACATTCTAGCGGTCCCTACATTGCCTTCATTTCTAACTCCTCCTGTTGTGACGTTAGCTATAGCTGTAGCGATTCTCTGAGCTATAATTTCTTCAAGTTCTGCTGAACTTATTGAGGGGTTTATTTCTGGTGGTGGTGGTTGTGGTTCTGATTGTTGGTTAAGGTTTAGCCGAGCACTACTCCTTCTAGGCATTTTGTTTAGTTCCTATTAGAAATAGTAAGAATATTATGAGGTTTATGCATTATTTTATTTAGTCATTAATTTAAGAGTACTAAAAACTTCAATTATTCTTCAAAGTGTAAAACATAGTGGATTACATAATGATTACTGTAACATATGCTTCATATTATTACCAGCGGTTTAGATCAGTTTATTTTAGGCTTTTAAGAGAAAAGTTTCTGTAAAATTTCAAGGTTTACTACACCCTTGGTAGATACATTTTCCCTATTACCTTAACTAGTCTGATTTTTGTCTCTTTTCTTACATAACCACAAGTTCTACTATATCTACCAGTATCCTAAGTGATGGCCTAGTACGTCAGTGACATGAGTCACTTGCTTCTCAACTGCTTGATTTCTTTGCTCAAGCTCTCCAGTGCGTTCCTCGTTTCTCGAGGTTTGATTGTAGAGCTCTAGTTCTGAAATCCTTGCATCATGAGTAATCATGTCGTTATAAGCGAAATTAATGTGGTGACAGACATCCATCACTGCCTCTTGATCTCGCGCTATCTGTCCTTCTAGCCTCTGCATCCTTCCTGAAAGATGAGTAGTCTTCCCTTCGACAATTTTCATCTTGTTTTTTATTCTCACACTTTTCTCAAAGAACTGAGATAAAGTTTCATCTTCGGAAGAAGGTGAGAGATATGGTCAGGTTGATTGACATATCTCATATTTGTTAGCAACTCTCTCTTCTGCTACCCACCTATCAACCGTTTGTGCTATCCTTATAGGTTCATCTTGAACTCTATGGGTTCCCAAAGATGTCCCCTTGGGATTCTTCTTAATCCTTATCCTTTTTGGTATGGACTTACGAGTTGTGCATTTCATCTTCGCTCCACCTGGAAATTGACGATAAAGGGTATTCACTGGGGGTAAGGAAGATGCCACCGATTCTATATCTTCCATAGGCTCGCTTTATTCCATTGGCTCGCTATCTTCCCATTCGTAGGAAGGTAAAGGTCCTCCACCGTCAGAAGGTATCAGGTAGAAATTAGTTGGGTAGTAAGGATCATCTGCCAAAATAGGGGATGGAATCCCTTATTCTTCATCCGTATCCTCTAAGATTATCCATTCTCGAGAATAAGCCATGTCGAATTCCGAGTTTGATTCACCAAGTATTTAGTCTATCAAATATTACTTCCAATTTGAATAGTCCATATGATCTGATCATAATAAAATGTAGTTACGCACCTACACCTAGTTGTGATAGGATCTACGCACATATAAACTTTAGTTGGAATATTTGATCTAAATCCTTGAGATCAAAAGCATTCCGTGTATTTTAGGTGTATTCTTATCAAGGGTTTGAGTCTTTATATATGACTCTATATTTCTTACTTGTTGTATTCACGGTTTATTAATTAATGTTTGTTACCTCAGGTCTATCTGATAAGGCACCGGCCAGTCAGCACAGAAGAAAGGGCGGGATCATTTTAGCATATAGTCGTTCTGAAATCCAACAACCCAAAGCGATGTGTCTATCTTGTCACCGCTCCCGTAAGTATTCCTTCAGTAGAATAATTAATAATACTTTTTATTGTAGATTAAGGGATATATCTATACCTAAACCTAATAGAATAAGCCCTAGATTATAGTCGTTCTTTCATAAGTAAGTACTAGTTCGCTATAGTCAATAGCTCTGATACCAATCTGTCACACCCCGGCCGTCGGCGGAAACACCAGGCAGTGTAACATCATTCCTCGTATCACAGTTATATAACATATATTGAACAATACAAAAGAGTTTTATAAACTACATACCTCTATTGATAATAGAAAGTTAAATTAATCCAGCTTATCAAGTTCCTGAAAAGACATGTATTTTAAAAATACGTCAACATAAAGTTGGTGAGTCCACAGGTTTTGACTCCGATAAAATAGTATTTTTCCAAGTTTAAAAAGTATTAAAACTGAGTTTTTAAAATATCTTTCAAACTCATACTTATCTCTAACATGTAGTATATATATTATAGGTATAATGGTTTACTTAGTAGTATACCTACGAGTTTCATATACTATGCATATAAAAGTTTGTGATCCCATACAAACAAAGGTTACTACGTATAAATCTTCTTTCAATTCTACACAAGTAAATCTTATTTCAATTCTATACGAGTAAAACCGTTACATATGAATCCTATTTCAATTCTATACGAATATAACCCGCTACGTATAATTCTTATTTCGATTCTATACGAGTAAAACTGCTACGTATGAATCCTATTTCAATTCTATACGAGTATGTGTGCTAGGTATAACTGTTTACTTAATGAATAAGTAATATACCTACAATTTCCTTGTTCCTAGAGTATAAGTGTTTGGGAAACTTATCCTTAACATTCATACTTGTATATCGACAAGGTATAATGCTTCTAAAATTTTGCTACCATGAGTCCGTAACCGCTGCTATGACATACAGATCTCTGATTAAAAGATTCCACCAATGGTTCATCCATTGGTGCCATAATAAAACTGCTATTGGTGCCACGAAGGATCCTACCAAGGTAAATACTTCCCCCATGCGCTTCATCGACGCTGGGTCCAAAACAGAACAATCATTGGCACAGTTCGTGACCTGCAGACCATTGGGTTGTAGCTAGCAACCACGGGTGGGGTTGTCAACCCGCATAGATCTATAGTCCACCGTAAAACCATTTGGGTTGTAGCCAACAACCACGGATGGGGCGTTAACACATATAGATCTATAGACAACTTCCTCGCTCACATGGGATTTGCGGTTACAGGTCAGAGGATTTCCACTAAGATTTCTAATCTTAATTGATGAATAAATAGCTCATGTAGACTTTGTCGGGTTCCGTTAGTTCTAATAGTGAAAGCATATTCGTGTCTAAAACCCTAAGTTATTAGACTATGCTTTAAGCATTACTCCTAATATTTATAATACTTAGGCAGTATAACAACTATAACATGAGGTAAAACCAGGTTTTATCTTAACATAAAACCAACAATAGCAACATACTTAACAAGTATATATTGAACTCATGAATATACCTTCAGGGCTATCTTAATAACATAACAAGTTTTATCTTGACACAAAACCAATAATAACAACATACTTATCAATTAGCATATATAGAACTTCCGAGTGTAACTCCGGAACTATAGCACACATAATATATATAGACTTCCCAAGTATAACTCAAGGTCTACATTAGTATAATTCTATGATAATAACACGCTAATAAACTTTACGATAGTTGTATGTTTTAAAAATATCAGATACAAAACAACTATATCCCGATTAATATAACTATCTATGTTGATACGAATTGTGACATCCCCATTTTCACAGCCAGAAAAGACCGATTTTGTTTATGCTTTGTTTAAAAATCAGAGTAACATTTTAAATAAAAGTGTTGCGGAATTTGTTCCCAAAATAAAATATGATAAAGATTTATCAAAGCATTTCCATTGAAATGTATTTCATTAAAAACCTTGGGATGTCATGTTCGAACAGATCAAAAGCATAAACAGTACAATATAAGCTTTACTACATTTATTCATATCTACAGGCCTATATCCGTAATCTCTCATCCCAAACATCATATCTATGCTCGTGCGCCACTACCTGTAATACAAGAAACTGAGTGGGTTAGGCTTGGGAGCCTGGTGAGCACATAGGGTTTTCAACCCACAATAAATAAGTTTATTAATTTCATCAATCAACAATAACCCGATTACCCATTCCCGTTATCCTCACTTTACGTCCTTAAACACCTATCATAATGGACCTAGCCTAAGGATCATCATCGGGATGGACACTACTGCTAAGGGGGTTCCTCAGCAATAATTGTCCTAAAGGCAACCATGATGTGGATGGAGTACACCGGTGAACACATCGTTCACAAACACCTACAGGTTGCGAGCCTACTAGCATTCCACTAGACTGTCTAGAAGAGTCCGTGGTCGTTATCCATACTCCGCTAGATGACAGAATCAACAACAACATCGAGGCCTCTCACACATCATCTATTACATCTACCCATGTTTTACCCCAACATTTTTGTAGATATAAAATACTTATACAGTTTAAATCATTTAAAACATGTATAAAAATCTTTCATCAGTATAGATAGCAAGTATTCAGATAATATGCACACATAGCACGTAATTTATTTTAAATACTTCATATCTATGTGTAAGATGAAAGTGACTATGCACTCACCTGAAAAGGTGGTTATTCTGCCCTTGAACAGCGCTTCGTTATCTCAAAACAATTATCCCTCGGCAAAACCTAGTATCAATACCACTAGGGTTTAGTCTAACGTTAACCGCGACTAATTAATAGTCTAGCTATTATTATTATTATTATATAAGCGTTAAACAACACTCTATATAACTCATAATAATAACCAAAATAATTATTTTAAGGTCCTAATAATGTTACTGTAATTAAATAAAAGCTATATTAAAAATAGCGTAGGCGTAGCTCACTTACAACGGGTTTTATAGAAAACCGGGCTTTGCTTGGAGCAGCGTTTCCGAACCGAAAGACCCTTTTTCTCGGGACTCCGGGAGCCTCTGGGCTTCCTTCGGGTGCTAGGGGTTCACCTAGGCTTTAGGGGGGTTGGAATGGGTTAGAGAGAGAAAGAAGTTAGAGAGAGAAAGAGATTTGTGTGATAAACTCGGAAGACTTCGCAACTATTTATAGGCTGCAACTCCTCGGACTACGCTGGGCGTAACTCTGGATAGGGTTGCCAGCTTCGCACCAGCTGGCTCGCAATATCGGACGGATAAGAAACGAGGTACGATGGGCGTACCTGGCCTCGTACGCGGGGCGTAGTTGCGAGGGGCGACGTGTCTTCATCCGGTGCGATCTTATCGGACGGCTGGGATTTAGCCACGACATCGATCTTGTCACAGCTTCGCAAATTCACAGTCCGACTTCTAAAAATCATAACTCTTGCATACGAGCTCCGTTTTCGACGCTCTATATATCCACGCGTAGACGGGAACGTACTCTACAACTTTCGTTTAGACTTTGTCGGCTAAGTTTGAATCTATTTTAAAAGTTATATTTTTAACAGGCCAGGACATGATGGGTACATTAAAAATTCATAATTCCTTCATCGGACTTCCTTTTTCGTTTGTCTTTTTATCGTTACACTACTATTAACGAGATCTTCGATTCTCGTTTAGGTTCTGTCGGCTAAAAACCGCTCGATCTAATATTTGAATTTCGGGCTGTACACTACTCAGCCGAAACTTCGAAAAATCATAACTTCCTCATACGAAGTCAGATTTGGGCGTTCTTTTTATGGACGCTCTCGGTTTAACGAACACTACGACTTTCGTTTATATCGCTAAGGCTAAAAATCTCTCTATCGTAAATTCACTATTTACGCTTCCCGATGCCGTGTCGGTTCCGTCGCGAAACTTCGACGAGTCATAACTTCTTCGTTATAACTCGGATTTCGGCGTTCTTTATATCCCCGGAACCCTTGTTTCGACCACAACAACTTTATCTAAAGATATCGGGTTTATCTCACACTTTAATTTTGACGCTTATTTTTATCCTTTATTTATTATACATTTATAAATAAGTAATAAGCACATAATTCACATAATACTCAAATAATTCATCTTTATTACTTCAAAAAGTGTTACAATAGTTGACCTAGACTATTATATCATCTACAAATGCTTAGCCCCGAAACCCGGGCGTTACAATTCTCTCCCCCTTAGGATGATTCCGTCCCGGAATCATGCATCATCAAACAGATTTGGGTAGCGACTCATCATGTCACTCTCTGTTTCCCAAGTGAGATTCGGCCCATTTGAATGTTTCCACCGGACTAGCACTAAGTCGACCATCTTGCGTCGTAACTTCTTAGTCTTACGGTCAACAATTGCCTCGGGCTCTTCAATTAGCCTCTTATTCTCATCCATTCTTAACTCTGAGATCGGAATTATGTCGGGAACTTCTCCCGTGAACTTCCTCAAATAACACACATGGAAGGTGTTATGAATACCATCTAGTTCTTCGGTTAATTCGAGCTTGTAAGCTTGGTTCCCAATCTTCTGAAGAACTTTCAACGGTCCAATAAACCTTGGACTCACCTTTCCTCGTTTTCTGAATCTTATAAGTCCCTTCCACGATGAGACTTTAAGCAAAACCGAATCCCCAACTTGGAAGGTCATCGGTCGTCTTTTCTTTTCAGCATAGCTCTTCTAACGATCCTGAGCTGCTAACATTCTTTCCTTGATTACTTTCAACTTTTCATTAGTCTCATGGACTATCTCGGGGCCCATAAACTGCTTTTCTCCAGCCTCAAGCCAACAAGACGGCGTACGACACTTCTTTCCGTACAATGCTTGATAGGGTGCCATCTTGATGCTCGAGTGGAAACTATTATTGTAGGAAAATTCTACCAAAGGTAAGTGCTCATCCCAGTTACCTTGGAATTCTAGGGTACATGCTCTTAGCATATCTTCGAGTGTTTGTATCGTTCTTTCGCTCTGACCATCAGTATGTGGATGGTAAGCTGTACTCAAACACAACTTCGTACCCAATTCCTCTTGTAGACTCCTCCAAAACCTCGACGTGAAACGACTATCACGATCGGATACAATCGTTAGAGGAACACCGTGAAGTCTCACAATTTCCTTCACGTAATCATTTGCGAGCTTATCCATAGACCACCTTTCGTTGGCTACTATGAAGTGTACACTCTTAGTGAAACGATCCACGACCACCCAAATCATGTCGTGACCGCTCTTCGTCCTGGGTAGTTTAGTCACAAAATCCATGGTGATGTATTCCCATTTACCCATGGGTACAGGTAAACTCCCATACAGTTTCTGATGTTGTGCCTTAACTCGTGCACAAGTTACACACTCGGCCACATACTTTGCAACATCGAGCTTTATTGTCGGCCACCAATAGTAGGGTTTTAGGTCCCTATACATTTTTGTGCTACCGGGATGAATCGAGTACATGGTCTTGTGAGCTTCTTCCATCAGAAGATCTCTTATGCCTCCCGTCTTAGGTACCCAAATCCGATCTTGGAATACCTTCAGTCCTTGACTGTTTGTACCAAAAGCTAACGTTTTGCCCACACGTTCTTCCTTTCGGTCATTCTTCTCTGAAGCTTCTTCTTGAGCTTTTCTGATACTTTCCACAATCGTCGAGACAACTTCTATTCTCAACGCTCTTGGCCTTCTTTTCTCAAGGTTGACTTTTCGACTGAGAGCATCAGCAACAACATTTGCTTTACCGGGGTTGTAAAGTATCTCACAGTCGTAGTCCTTGAGTAACTCTAGCCAGCGTCGTTGCCTCATATTCAATTCTTTCTGATTAAAGAGGTACTGGAGACTCTTATGATCAGTGAAAAGCTTGCACTTTGTGCCATAGAGGTAATGCCTCCATATCTTCAAAGCAAAAACTACTGATGCGAACTCCAAATCATGAGTGGGGTAGTTCTTTTCATGTTCCTTCAATTATCGAGATGCGTATGCTATCACCTTTTCTCTTTGGGTCAGAACACAACCCAACCTGACTCCAGATACGTCACTATAGACCGCGAAGTCTTCAACTCCATCGGGTAGAGAAAGAATCGGTGCTTCACATAACTTCTTCTTTAGCTTCTCGAATGCTTCTTCGTGCTTCTCGCTCCATGTATAAGTAGCTCCTTTGTGGGTCAAAGCTGTCAATGGAGCAGCTATTGAAGAAAAGCCTTGGATAAACCTTCGGTAATATCCAGCTAATCCAAGAAAGCTTCGAATCTCTGTGGGACTCTTTGAACGTTCCCACTTCATTATAGCTTCAATCTTTGTTGGGTCAACCATTATCCCCTCCTGGTTAACCACATGACCCAAAAATTGGACTTCTCGGATCCAAAAATCGCATTTGGAGAACTTAGCGTAAAGCTTCTCCTTCTTTAACACTTCCAACACTTCTCGTAGATGCTTACCATGCTCCTCCTGGCTTCTTGAGTAAATCAAAATGTCGTCGATGAACACTATCTGTTGAATCATAAAAGTGACCCTCTTGAACTCAGCTACCGCAACCATCTCAGCTACCGCAACCATCTCAGCTACCGCAACCATCTTTCTACCGCAACCGCTTCAGCACCCAGAGTCAACCTTGTTCATCAGCAACCGCATCAGCAACCTGAGTCAGCTACCACAGTCAACTTAGCTAGATTACGTTATTTGTCTTTTATGTAATACACTCTATTATCCAGTATGCCTTGCACGGCTGCTTATAGAGTTGTAATGTAGTGTAGTTTCTAAGTCTCTATAAATAGAGACTTACTCTCTTTGTATTCATAGAGATAAGAATAGGAACCGATAACTTATGAATTCTATCTGAATACACATTCTGAAGTTATCTCTCTTATCTTTCTTCACTCATATCTTCTTACTTAAATCTTATCATAATCCTGCTGATCATAATCCCTCTTCGGACCAAGTCTTTAAGACTTAATCACTAAGCTTGATCTTCCTTATTAACTTGGAGTGAATGCATTCCTTGTTATGAATCAGCTTAAGTGTCTTCTTGATATAACAATTGCTGTCATTTCCATTCCTTTACATTTCCGAAACTAACTCTCTAACTATCTAACTATATTATTGTTGAGCTTTTAGATCCTTTGAGATTAAGTATTCCGCATTATACTTCTTCTAACTTTTGTTCAAGTGTGTCTCCAAGTTTTTTCTCTCAACAATTGGTATCAGAGCCAAAGTGGTTGCTTTTTGAAAACGGAACTTTGATTTTTCAAAGAGCCTTCTATACCACTAAAGCTCAATTCTTCAAAACAAAAAAAAAACAATTTCAAATGGCACAATCATTATCTCTAAATGTTTCCAATAGTGTCGGTGGTTCTAACCGAGCCCCAATACTAGTCGCAAATGAATATCATCAATGGTCACAAAGAATGGAAAGGTACTTGAGAAGACTGGGTAGAGATGTATGGCGATCCGTAGAAGAAGGACCACATGTTCCAGTCCTTACACCAGTCCAAACTGACGGCGCTGCAACCAGGCTAGGAGGAGGTCAACCAGCCATGAGCCGTCCCACCAAGGATGATCTCGATAAAATGGAAAATGATGCTGTTGCTTTTTATGAAATCTCTTGCGGAGTTGCTCCTGACAACTTCGATATTATCATAAATTGCAAATCAGCGAAAGAGATCTGGAATGTTCTCAAAAACCTGTACGAAGGCTCGGAACAAGCACAAGATAAGAAGCTTACTACCGCACTCAACGAGTTCAACAACTTCAAAGCTCATACTGGAGAAAGTTTGGAAGACTCCTTCAAAAGGTTCAACCTGATAGTCACCAAGTTATCCAATGCGGGCACCATCCGCAGTAACCATGAAATCAATCTTCAGTTTCTTAATGGTTTGGGCAAACATTGGACTACAGCCAAGATGATAGTCCAAGGCGATAGAAAGATTCACTCCCTGTCACTTTACAAGCTCGATGGAGAGCTGCAAGCTCAAGAATCAACCGTACTCAAAGACTGTGCTGACTTCGGAGGACCACTTGCTCTCATAGCACAAGCTCCACCGCAGTCACCTTACCCTTCCTCGTATGACACTCTACCGCAGTCATACGAAGCGGATTCTGAATATGATGATGAAGAAGATTTTCAGAAGGCTATTGCTCTGGTTAGCCAATAGTTCAACCGTCTACCACCTCCTTCCTTCCGCAAGAATCAGCAGTTCAACAAACCTCCATTCAACCGTAACTTCGGTTCTCAGAATAACTACTCTCGATTTCCCAAAAGTTCTCATCCACCACCGCAATCTCAGAATATTCAACCAAAGGAGGTACCGCAGTCTCCTCAAATCACTGACTCTGGTACTCCTTCAGAAGACAAGACTGATGTTGTAATTTGTCACAAATGCAACAAAGAGAATCACTTTGCACGAGATTGTAAGGCCAATGCAGTAAGACACGGAGCATTCTACCTTAGAATGGCTCAAGAGTTGGAAGACAAAGAAAAAGCTGAAAAGGCAAGGGAATACGTGGCCCATGTCAAAAGAGACCATCAAGTCTGGTCATCCGGAGACGAAGATGAGGCCATCAACAGTGTCAAAGGAAAAGGGAAAATCTGCATGCTGGCCACTGCGGATGATGATGGGTCTACAATGTTGAACAAGAACTACTGCTACATGGCAAAGGATGGAACACTAAGCATCGTCGAACATGTAAAACTCATGATCCAAACTCTAAACTATAGTATGCATGACTGTCAGCCTTACATAGATGATCTTAATGACACTTGTGCTGCCGTCCTTACAGACTATAATAAATCCTTAGATGAGAAGAACATTGCGTCCCAAGAGATGTTCCACGTGAGAGGACGACTGGATAACAAAAGACTTAAGATGGCTATGTTAGAGGAGGACCTAGAGTTAGAAAAGGATGCAAGAATGTTAAGTGAAACCCAATTAGAGATAGCTTTGAACCAGAGAGATTTAGCTCAGAGAGAAATTGTACGCTTAAATCTCTTAATTGAAAATTTGTTTAATGAAAGTGAAGCTATTGAAAATTTGGTAAACAATGGAACCGTGGACAATACATACAATTGAGGTTGGTCAAATGGATATCCTACCTCAATGGATTCCTCACCCCGGTTCAACAAAGACAGACTGTATGTCCCTCCAGACCGAGAATTTCATTTCCCTGTCAATGACAAGACTTTTCCCGAAGATATTAAAACTCACTTCGGTAGACTGCACTACTTAAGCAATAATTGTGTCATTGAGCAAATTGTGACGGAGGTTTCGGGTCACACATGTGATCAAATTCCTATCTGTGGCACCATCTATTCAAATTCTCAAACTTCATCCGTAGTTGACGAAGAGATTGTTGTTGAGGGCCCCGAAGTCTCAAAAGACTTTCCATCTCTGTCCTCAGACCGCAGTGTCTCTCACTGTAGTCAAATGTCCCACCGAAGTCCCATCTAAGACTTACTCAGCGGTAGTCAAGTCATCCCTACCGCAGTCATCAGTTCAAGGAACTGTAACTTTTCTGCCAATATTTCATGAACTACCTATAGAAAATTTTGAAGTAGGTCAATGTTCCCAAATTCCTGAATCCTCAAGCTCTGATGACTCAACTCCGCATTTTCAAAATCATTCCAAGAATTCCAGGAAACCGCAGTTGAACAACAATGACTGCGGTTCACCAAAATCTTTGGCAAAAAAGGCTTTTAAAGAAGAAATCAGATCTCGCGGTACTAATAGACAAATTTTTTCAAAAAAGAAGAAGCAAGTCAGATTTCCTAAATCCAAAAGTCCTAAAAAATTTGTTTTCTCTCACTACATTTCAAAAAACTCTTCTTTCAAGAAAACAAACAAAAAGGAAAGTTCAGTGTCAAAAGTCATTCCTACTCCTTCTGACACAACCCAAAAGGGTGTTCAATCTTTTCGAAACTATGTTTTTCAGGTCTATTCTTCAAATGATCCTAAATGGAAAGGTATTTTACCCACTCCAACACTTTTAAAGTCACGTCAAAATTTCAAATGGAAGGGTATCTTACCAAATCCATCAAAAAGAATTCAGAAATCTACACGTGCTAAAACCTTTCATAAACAGACTTTTTCAAAACCCAAAAACACTCGTGTCAGGAATAACCCATCTTGGACCGGTAACAGATCCAAAACATCCTTAAAACCGCTGACCAATCACAGTGTTAGATCAAAAGACAAAATCTCCTTTTGTAAATGTCAGTGTAGTAGTCAAAAGGTTTTATCTCATGTCAAATCGAGTCAGAGTCAGAAACCTCGTATTTTTTCAAAAAATCACAACGCTCCAAATCAACTCAAACACCCAGGACTAGGCTCAAAAGTTGACAAGAGACCTATCCCTACAACCTCGGACCATGCCTCACTCAGAAACACATCAATTGTCCCAGGCTCCAAACTTGTTTGGATGCCTAAACTAACCGTGTAATTCTCAGGCTTTGTGCAAGGAGGAACAAGAAGAAGAGTGGTTAATTGACAGTGCCTGCTCCTTGCACATGACCGGAAGGTTAGAGTACCTTCGGGATTTCAGGCCTATATGCAATGGTGGAAATGTCACATTTGGTAACAATGCAAACGGTGTCATCCGAGGTTACGGTGTTCTCACTACGGGGAACTTTTCCATTCAGAAGGTTGCTTATGTAGAAAGCCTTAAACACAATCTCATCAGTGTTGGCCAACTATGTAAAGCAGGACATCGTGTTGAATTTGATGATCAATTTTGCTACGTAATGACGAGTGATAGAAACACTTTCCTGATCAAATCTCGATCCGAAGGTACCATGTACCCTTTGGATGTTTCTCTAATCATTGGTAAACCGCAATTGTGTTTCTTGTCCAAAGCTGTATCCGAAGTCAGCTGGCTATGGCACCGTAAGCTAGCTCATCTCAACTTCCGGTACATCAACAACTTAGTCACTGGAGAACTAGTCCGCGGTCTCCCTATTCTCAAATTTAGCAACGATACTCTCTGTCCGGCTTGTGAATGTGGTAAGCAGTCTAAAGCAAGTCACCCTCTGATAATGGACTCCTCTATTTATGAACCACTGGAGCTATTGTACATTGATCTCTGCGGTCCATCAACCGTAGCCAGCCTCCACCACAAGAAGTATATACTGGTTATTGTTGATGACTATACACGCTTCACATGGGTCTTCGTCCTCAGACTCAAATCAGAGACACCGCAGATCTTCATCAACTTCATCAAAGAAATCGAACTTCAGATCAAGCTTCCAGTTAGACGCATCCGTAGTGATAATGGAACCGAGTTCACTAATCATCTTCTTAATAGTTTCTTGGTGTCCAAAGGCATTTCTCACAACTTCTCAGCACCCTACACACCGCAACAAAATGGTGTAGTAGAAAGAAGGAACCGCACACTAGTAGAAGCAGCCATATCCATGCTTAACTTCGCCCAACTTCCTCTCTACTTCTGGGCTGAAGCAGTAGCAACGACATGCTTTGTCCAAAACCGAAGTATCGTGTGCAAACGCCTCAATAAAACACCATATGAGGGCCTTAACAACCGCAAGCCCAATGTTCGCTTCTTTCATATTTTTGGGTGTAGATGCTTCGTGATCAACAACAGAGATCAACTCAACAAGTTTGCACTGAAGTCCGACGAAGGCGTATTCCTTGGTTACTCCACTAACAAGGTTGCTTATCGAGTGCTCATCAGGCGTACAAGGCTGATCATTGAAAGCTTCGATGTGAAATTTGATGATTCTCACATCCGCGACGCCCCTCCATCTACTGAAACCATCGCAATCATGGAAAGTGACATTCCTGCCTCTTCAGGTCCCTTGAATCTAGTTGAAGTCAACTATGAGGATCTTTTCGATCCTATTGAAACGGCGAAACTATCCGAAGTTCTTGTGTCACCCGCAGCTCAACAACAACATGCTGATGTTTCTGGACCATCTCTATCTGAAGTAGCCTCTCTCAATACTTCCACCTCTCCGGTTGAGGGGGAAAGATCTACTCCGAATCTAGCCGCAACCGTCGAGGTTCCAGTACTTGATGTTGTTCAAATTCCTGTCCGCAGAGAAGCATTACCATCAAACGTATCTTCGGATTCGGATGATGAACTCATAGAAAATATCGACACTAGAACTGATCCAAAGATTGTCACTCTCCCATCTGTAGTCCAGGGGGAACCTTCTCAGGTTCCAGAGGAACTCCTATCTGCAACCCAGGGGGAACCTCTCCCAACTGCTCAAGAGAATTCCGTTCCAATAGATCAAGATGACTCAGCAGGATGTTCTCAAGTCCAGGGGGAACTGTCATCTCCAACCGCAGATTCCTCTAACATTCAAGATATTCCCTCTACCGCAGCTGCTGATCGTCTGCTGCCACGTCTTCATGTATGGATGAAAGACCACCCACCAGGTCAAATCATTGGGAACCCATCCGCAGGCATCCAGACTAGATCTTCCAATGACCTATCTGATCACTGCCACTATGCAGCATTTATGTCCTCGGTAGAACCCAGAACGATCAAAGAAGCATTGCTTGAACCTGACTGGATAGCTGCAATGCAAGAAGAGCTTGAAGAATTTCAAAGAAATAAAGTTTGGCAGCTCGTTCCGAAGCCACGTGGTCACTCCATTGTTGGCACTAGATGGGTGTTCAAAAATAAGTTGGATGAATCTGGTGCGGTAGTCAGAAATAAGGCAAGGCTTGTTGCAAAGGGGTATAGTCAACATGAAGGCATTGACTACGATGAAACGTATGCTCCGGTAGCACGCATGGAAGCTATCCGGATCTTTCTAGCATACGCAGCCCACAAAAACGTCAAGGTACACCAAATGGACGTTAAGAGTGCCTTTCTCAATGGGGAACTAAAAGAAGAGGTTTATCTTCAGCAACCTCCAGGCTTTGAAAATGTTAAATTCCCAGACCACTGCTACAAGCTTGAAAAGGCAGTCTACGGTCTGAAGCAAGCCCCAAGAGCATGGTATGAGACTCTTTCTGAATTCCTTGTCTCATCCGGGTACAAGAGAGGAGTGATTGATCCCACACTATTCAGAAAAGCAAATGGCGACCACCTCATGATGGTACAGATATATGTGGATGATATCATCTTCGGTTCGACTGATCAAGGCATGGTGGATGAATTTGCTAAGCTCATGACCAACAAGTTCAAAATGAGCATGAATAGAGAGATTAATTTCTTTCTAGGTCTTCAAGTGAAACAAGTACCGCAAGGCATATTCATTCATCAAGAAAAATACACCACTGAACTATTCAAGAAATATTCTATGGACAACTGTTCATCTGCTAAGGTCCCCATGGCCTTCGGTTATAAGATCTCTGCTGATCCCTCAGGCGAATCTGTGGATCACAAGAGTTATAGAGGCATCATCGGCTCTTTGATGTACCTCACTGCAAGCAGGCCATACATTGTCTTTGCAACTGGTGTATGTGCAAGGTATCAGGCTGACCCAAAAGTCTCACATATGACCGCAGCCAAACAGATACTACGGTACCTAAAAGGAAGCAAATCTCTTGGTCTATGGTACCCCGCAGGCAATGACTTCAGCCTGCAAGCTTTCACAGATACTGATCATGCCGGATGCAAGCTCGATCGAAAAAGCACTTCAGGAGGATGTCAATTCTTGGGTGAAAGACTAGTCAGCTGGTCCTCAAGAAAACAAAGTTGTGTCTCTCTATCAACTGCAGTAGCCGAGTATGTGGCCGCAGCCAGCTGTTGCTCTCAAGTCCTTTGGATGAAAACTCAACTAATAGACTACGGGTATAGAATGCTGCGGATACCGATCTATTGTGACTCTGAAAGTGCTATTGCTATTTCTCACAATCCAATTCAGCACTCCAAGACTAAGCACATTGAACTACGGTATCATTTCATCAAAGACCACATCTTAAAAGGTAATATTGAACTTATCTTTGTCCCTTCTCATGAAGAGATTGCTGATGTGTTCACAAAAGCGCTCGATTCAACAAAGCTTAACATCTTCCTACAAATGTTAGGAATGATGAATCCAGACCCGCAATTCTTTTTGAATTGTTAGCTACCGCAGACCATCCTTGGTCTCCGTTGCGGTTCTAACTGAGAATTACATGTGATAGATGGTTTTGGTACCGCTGTCTAGGTACCGCAACCATATATCATACGTATCTCTCATGGGTCTTTATGGTCTGTTATTACTAATCTTTGTACAAGTGTTTTCCTCAGTTTCTCACTAGTCTTTCCGTGTTCATCCGCAATGACGTTTCTCAACTGCAATGAAAGTTTCATCCGCAATGACTTTTCTCAACCGCAACGAAAGTTTCATCCGCAATGACGCTTCTCAACAACAATGAAAGTTCCATCCGCGATGACGTTTCCAACTGCAATGAATTTTCCATCCGCGATCATCATGATAATTTCTCAACTGTTTTATTAACTCTTGAATCTTTGTGTGCTATTTAATCATCCTTCAATAAATTAAACATTAAAGACAAAAAACATTCTCTTTAGAAACTGTCACATTCTCTTTCTGAATAATCCTTGTATCAAACCTATTTTAGGGATGATGACAAAAAGAACGTTTTTCAATAAACTCATCCTTAATTTGTCCTTTCCTCTCCCCAATACGTCCCATCCGTTACAACTTCCTCTCCCATCACCCCCTCGATCACCTGACGTAATGACATGCGTCTGACTTTACATTAAATGCAAAACCCCTTTTGGAAATCTCCCAAAATCTCTTCAAACCCGTTTTAATTATGTGTGGCTGAGATTTAATCCAAAATTCATAGATTCCCCCCAAAACTCCAATCGACATTTTACCCTATCCTTACCATTTACCTAGGGTTAAACACTTTTTTACCCCCCCCCCCCCTTTATAAACTCATCTTCTTCCCCAACAATACTTTACGTTTTCTGAATATCGATTCTTTCTCCCAAATTCCTCAAAACCTTCAAAACTTTCAAGAACTCTGTTTTCTTCTCTCAAATCTTCAACAATGGTGAAATCAGGTGCATCAAAGAAGCAATCCAAGGCTTCAGGTTCTGTAAATCCAACAGGTTCTGACTCTCCAATAATCGCTTCAAGTAATTTCAGAGCAATATTTGAAGATCATCCTTCATATAATGCTCCCATCAAGCTTATGATCAAGTTTCTCAGGAACCACCCTCTGTTCGGTCCATTCGATGCATTTACAGACGTTGTTCCAGTTTCTACTCTATTCAAATGTGCATTCTCTGCATATTGCCCAATGGAAAACCCCCAAGAAGTTCACCTCAATCTCATGAACGATTCTTTGGTCATCTTGTCCAAAGAAAAGTTCTTAAATGCCATTAATCTTCTGGTTCACCCCTCCATCAAGATTTTCTCACCTTCAATGGCAGATGTTACATCCGCACTCTACCAGATGGGGTATCAGAAACCAATTCGAGGGAGTGGTGAGTTCAAAAAGAATCAGTTGCGTGCGGTATGGCAGTTTGTGTGTCATTTTGTCATCCGTTGCCTATCCGGCAGAACCGGAGGCATCGACAACATGGGACTGAAGCTACTGGAATTGGTATGGAGCATCTATACAGGCCACGACGTAAACTATGGACAAATCCTTTGGGACGACTTCCTCCAATACATTCCCAAAGAGCACCCAAGGGAGAACCCAACCGAGCTCACATTTGCACGGTTTTGGTCACTTTGCATCTCAAACTTACATGTGGATGCTGGAATAGACATGGGTAGTGACATCAACTTTTTCGTCACTAAGGATCTTAAAAGGTACAACCCTTCTTCTGATCAAACGATATTTGGACCGATCCGCAGACTCCGTACTCATATCCTTTCTTCTCTTGGTCTTGAGACTGCTGATGTCTCAGACCACATTGAGGCTACGGAAGGTATTGCCCCATACCCTCCTACCCCACCTCTTCCATCCGCAGCCATTATCCCTAAGGGTACCGCAGTCCCCTCTTCCACTACACTATCCAATCTTTCTCAAAGAAGAAAGCAGTTGGCAACCAAGAAACAAAGAACACCCAAGAAGGATGCTCCTAACTGAACCGCACCCACCAAGAAACGCAAAACAAAACCTGCCCCAATCATATCTAGCAGTGATTCAGATGAGGATAGGCATCCAATCTCTATCTTCAAGAAAAGGAAAACAACCGATACCACTATCCATATGCGTGACCGGACCGATGTTGAAGCCTCTCAACAGGCTCCAGTAGTCCTTGGGGTGCCCACACACCCATTCGACACCACCATCATTTTCCAGTCAGACTCAGTAAGTGAGTCTGATTCTCAACTACGTGGAGACTCCCCCCCAATGCACTCCCAAGAGGACGACACTGGTTCACGCCCTAAGGTCTCCAGGGCTTCCCGACTGCATTTCTTTTCACCAGAGGAGTTGCGCTCCATCCTTCTTTCTGTCACCCAAACACTACAAACACCTTCCCACCCGCAGGGCACTTCTTTCGCCCATGCCAGAACTGAGCAGAGACCACACTTGACCACGGGTCAAGGAGACCGAGGAAGCTCAGGAAATCCTACTCTGCTTTCATCTTTTACAGGTGGTTTAGGCACGGTGAGCACAAATGTGCAAGGATCCGTGGACCCGAAGGACACTTCGATGCGCTTTGAAGGATTTGACCATGATGCATCCAATGACTCTTGGTTACAGTACAATCCGGTAACTGAGTCAGACAAGAAGAAGTATGTTGCGTTCCAAAGGGCTTTCCAAGCCCGCAAGGAACAACAAATCAAGCAGCAACAACAGAAAGAACAGGAGATCCAGTCTGTGGCTAGATATTGGGCAAATGCCATCAGCAATGCCAGTACGGTAGCCACCATTCAAAAAATTCAGAACTGGATGGATCAGATGGCTGAAACAATTTCCAAAGCTCAAGCTTCAGGTGCAGCCGCAGGTACCTCCAAAGTTCCTCCTACTCCAACTCCCATTCCATCTCCCACTCCTACAGTCAATCCATCACAAGACGAAGAACCTACAATCGAACTCAGTTCAGCTCCCACCTTCGGTCTTGATGATGAAGACATCCAAGAAGTAAACAAGCCAAGCCCTTCTGATGATGACCTCATGATGTTTGAAGAAGAGGAGTCCAGCGGTTCTCAACATTCGACTTCCAAGCCTAAAGAGAAGAAGAAAAAGAAGAAGAATGTTGTCACCCGGAAGGAATTCATGATCCTTCAAGCCAAAATCGATCAAATCCTGGCTGCGGTCCAGCCTACTCAACCGCAACCTGAAGAAACTCCAGGACCGCAGTCACTGATTGAAAGAATAGAGCGTCTGGAAACAAGGGAATGCATGGCTGCTGAACGAATCTCTCTCAAAGTAGAGATGGGAATCCGGTCCCTTGACAATAACCGCAAGGCTGACCACAAGGACTTCATGGCTGCAGCGGAACGCCTCATTACTGAGGTGACCGCAATCAAAATGGATCTTCAAGCGGCCATCACGGATCAAGCTTCTCAGTCTCAGAAATTGATAGATGAGACTCATACTGCTTATGAGTCCACTATCTCTGTTCTTCAAGCAACCATCAACAGACTGCAGAAATCCCTTTCCTCCAACTTCCATGGCCCTGAGATCCTCCAGCTCACCAAAGAAATCCACAAGTTGCTCTTCAGCTCCTCCACTCCAAACAACCAACATTTGGCAGAAGCTCTCAAAGCTCAGTTCCAAGAAGTCTTCAACAAGGTGGATGGACTTAAGCAATGGCTTGAGGAAGCACCGGGGTTGCATCCCTCAAGAGGGGGAAGTGATGAAGAACAAGAAGTCCATCACTCTGATACTTATATTCATCAGAGTCCCCCATCATCACTGAAAAAATTCCCACACCACCGCAACCATCTCAACATACTCCATCTCCTCACACTTCACCTCCAAAAGATACTCCCAAAAAGGCAGAGACTCCTCCGCACTTCAAGAACTTGGCTGAAAACATGTCTTCTCCAAGCACCACAGACTCCCCTGCCACCGCTCAAAGGAAGCATGATTGGAAAGCAGCCAAGCTGGCAGAGTTAATTTGGAGAGAATGCGGGTTTGACACCATGATGGATGAGTCCTTGATCAATTCTTGGATCAATCTGCACCGCAGGCTCCTAGATGAAGATTACAGACCGCACCTCACTTATGCTGAACCCCCTGCTGATGGATACTGGGATATACCAATTTCTCCAAATGCCAAGTACTTCACTGTATTTGAGCAGTTTGACCAAAGCCTTCCAGATCACAAGAGACTGCCAATGGAGTTTGAGAGACTTAGTCTGTTTCATGCTAAACATGCCTCCTCCATTGAAAACATATGGTCTAACGACAGACCATCCGCAGTCAAGAACTACAAAGTCAGGAAATATATGAAGGCTGACTACATCCAGTATACCCTCACCAGAAGGGAGCATGACTACATCCGCACCCAGGCAGACTTTCCTTGTATGAATCCGGAAGAAATCTTCCTTATTGCCAGGGTGTTCCAAAACAAGTCAGAAAAGCACCCTAAAATGCAGATAGCGCTTGAAAAAGCCAACTCTTTTCTCAGGGATACGGTCTGTGACTTTGCCAAGATAGATGCGGATATCTACCCCACCATCCTCAAGAAGTTTGATCTCCCACCTTTTGAACCTGTGCCATTGCCTACCGAAGGCTTCCAAGAAAGATCTCTAGGCGCAACAAACTACCCTGAACTTGGAGTCATATTCAAAAGGAAGACTGACAACGTCAAATATTTCATTCCTATGACTGCCATGCACCGCCTGACCAAGAAACAACTTGACATCTGCCGGACTGCAATTGAAAGATCTAAGCATACTACCGCAGAAGTCAAGTTCGAGATCACAAGAAGAATCACATGGTTGGAAAACGTCAGGAAGTTCTGGTGGATTTTGATCAAGTTCCTCAAACTTGATAGCTGAACCGGAGTTAAAGAGGTCACTTAGGGGGAAATTGTTGAATCATAAAAGTGACCCTCTTGAACTCAGCTACCACAACCATCTCAGCTACTGCAACCATCTCAGCTACCGCAACCATCTTTCTACCACAACCGCTTCAGCACCCGGAGTTAATCTTGTTCATCAGCAACCGCATCAGCAACCTGAGTCAGCTACCGCAGTCAACTTAGCTAGATTACGTTATTTGTCTTTTATGTAATACACTCTATTATCCAGTATGCCTTGCACGGCTGCTTATAGATTTGTAATCTAGTGTAGTTTCTAAGTCTCTATAAATAGAGACTTACTCTCTTTGTATTCATATAGATAAGAAAAGGAACCGATAACTTATGAATGCAGTCTTCTCGATATCCTGCTCTCTCACCTTCAGCTGATGATATCCTGACCTAAGATCAATCTTTGAGAAATAGCTCGAACCTTGGAGCTGGTCGAATAGGTCTTCAATCCTCGACAATGGGTACTTGTTCTTCACCGTTGCCTTGTTCAGCTCTCGGTAGTCTATACACGTTCTCATGCTTCCGTCTTTCTTCTTCACGAATAGCATCAGAGCTCCCTAGGGTGATGAACTAGGTCTGATAAAACCGTTGTCCAACAACTCCTGAAGTTGCATCATAATTTCCTTCATCTCCGTCGGTGCTAATCGGTACGGTGCTTTTGCTATTGGTGTCGTTCCTGGTAGCAAATCTATTCGGAACTCTAGTTGTCTATCAGGCGGTAATCCGGGAAGATCTTAAGGAAAGACTTCAGGATAATCACAGACGACTGGTATGTTCTGCACCTCCTTATTTTCCTTCTTGGCATCGATAACAAACGCCAAATATGATGCACATCCCTTGGACAAACATTTTCTGGCTTTCATCAGGGAGATGATTCCAGAATTCACTCTGTATTTGTCCCCGTACACCATAAATGAATCTTTTCCGGATGGGTTCACCCTTACTATCTTCTTTCTGCAAAGAATCTCAGCATCGTTGGCGCTACGCCAATCCATTCCCAGAACGATGTCGAAACCGTTCAATTCTATGGGTACCAGCTCTTCGTGGAATTCGTTTCCGTTTAAGTCGATGACTATGTTCTTAATACGATCACTAATAGGTACGAACTTGCCACTGGCAACTTCCACAATTAGGGCATTATCAAGTTTTTCTACACGCAATGCTAATTTTCCTCCAAATCTATGCGATACAAAGGACTAGTTTTCTCCCGAATCAAATAGTATATTGGCAGGCAATCCATTTACAAGAAAGGTACCTGAAGCGACGTCTGCTGCCTCCTTTGCAGCCTCGAGCGTCATCTGGAAGGCTCTTGCCTTCGGCTTTGGTGGAATGTTGGGTCTTCCCGCCTCCTTCTTTTTCGGGCAGTCCCTCGAAATGTGCCCTTCCTCGCCACACCCATAACAAACTTTCTTGGTGAGGGTGCATTCATTGGCATAGTGCCCGGTCTTTCTACACATAAAGCAGGTGACTTCTCCGTCGCATTTTCCGGAGTGCTTCTTCTTGCACTTGTCATACCACTCTGCTTCGGCTCCTCCTCCCTTCGAACCGGACTTCGAGAATTTACTTTTCTTGTTGGACCTTGAAGATCCATCGGATTTCCTTTTCTCACCAACCTCGACCCTCTCCAGACCTCTTTCCTTTTGCTGAGTCTCCACATTCTTAGCTGCTCGAACAACTGATTTCAGAGTCGTTGCCATCTTGACTGTCGGGCCAAAGTCGGATGGCAGTCCATTTGCGAACTTCTCAATTTTGGAGAGTTCGGTTGGCACTAGGTATGGAAACAACTTCATATTTTCCGTGAATGCAGTAGTGTAGTCGTCAACACTCATTCTCCCCTTCTTCAGGTTTTGGAACTCATTGTTCAGATCAATCAGATCTATTTATGAACAGTACTGCGCCTTCAGTTGTTCCAAGAACTCATCCCATGACATCTTTAGGGCTTCTCCTCGCGTCATTGTATCTGCCAGTAACTTCCACCAGCTCAAGACTCCAGTTTTCAGTTGTCTTACTGCGAAGACGGTCTTCTGTTTCTCGCTACAGCTGCAACTCTCGAACACCATCTCCATTTCGGAGATCCAATCCATAATCTCAACAGGCTTTGGGCTTCCTGAGAGACTTGGTGGCTTGGCACCCAAGAAATTCTTATACATCCGCCCATCCTTGTCGTTTCCCCTCTCCGGGTCATTCCTTCGTTCTCTTTGAGTCCCAACTGACTCACATTGCGGCTATAGTTCCCTTCCTCCGATTGCTCGGTACTCAGCTCGGTTTGCTCAACGGGCATGGTAGGTTCGTCCCTATTTGCGTTCAACGTCTGCCTCATTTCCTCCCTTTGTTCTGCTAACATAGCACGAATCATGGCCTGTACTCCAGCCATGGTGATTGTCTTGGGTGCAACTTCTACTACAACAGGTATTTGTTGAATCACTGGGGGTTGATTCCTATTCCCATTTGCATTCTCAGCTCCACTACGGGTTCTTGCCATTTTGATCTATACACCGAATAAGGTGAATTTAGGTCTTTATTTAGGATAGACGTTTAAATCATCCTTATCGCTCTGAAACGTTTACATGCTAGTTCTAATATCGTAGTCGTACGTTTAGAATCCTAAACACATAAGGTTTCCAGATCCGGTCGGCAACAGACCATAGATCCGAACAAATAACAGCATGTCAAGCATAAAGCATTTAGCACATAAAAGTATTTTAGGCAAAATTCCTAAAGTAAGCTAGTGCTCACACCTCACAATCACCGTTTAGCATTCTAAGTTTAAGTCTAGAAATCCTACAAATTCCTAGTTCGCTTAAACTAATGCTCTGATACCAACAGTGACATCCCCATTTTCACGGCCAGAAAAGACTGATTTTGTTTATGCTTTGTTTAAAAATCAGAGTAACATTTTAAATAAAAGTGTTGCGGAATTTGTTCCCAAAATAAAATATGATAAAGATTTATCAAAGCATTTCCGTAGAAATGTATTTCATTAAAAACCTCGGGATGTCATGTTCGATACAGATCAAAAGTATAAAGAGTACAATATAAGCCTTACTACATTTATTCATATCTACATGCCTATATCCATAATCTCTCATCCCAAACATCATATATATGCTCGTGCGCCACTACCTGTAATACAAGAAACTGAGTGGGTCAGGCTTGGGAGCTTGGTGAGCACATAGGGTTTTCAACCCACAATAAATAAGTTTATTAATTTCATCAATCAACAATAACCCGATTACCCGTTCCCGTTATCTTCACTTTACGTCCCTAAACACCTATCATCAGGGACCTAGCCTAAGGATCATCATCGGGATGGACACTACTGCTAAGGGGGTTCCTCAGCAATAAATGTCCTAAAGGCAACCATGAGGGGGATGGAGTATACCGGTGAACACATCGTTCACAAACACCTACAGGTTGCGAGCCTGCTAACGTTCCACTGGACTGTCTAGAAGAGTCCGTGGTCGTCATCCATACTCCGCTAGATGACAGAATCAACAACAACATCGAGGCCTTTCATCATTTTATCACACATCATCTATTACATCTACCCATGTTTTACCCCAACATTTTTGTAGATATAAAATACTTATACAGTTTAAATCATTTAAAACATGTATAAAAATCTTTCATCAGTATAGACAGCAAGTATTCAAACAATATGCACACATAGCACGTAATTTACTTTAAATACTTCATATCTATGTGTAAGATGAAAGTGACTATGCACTCACCTGAAAAGGTGGTGATTCTGCCCTTGAACAGCGCTTCGTTATCTCAAAACAATTATCCTTCGGCAAAACCTAGTATCAATACCACTAGGGTTTAGTCTAACGTTAACCGCGACTAATTAATAGTCTAGCTATTATTATTATTACTATATAAGCGTTAAACAACACTCTATATAACTCATAATAATAGCCAAAATAATTATTTTAAGGTCCTAATAATGTTACTATAATTAAATAAAAGCTATATTAAAAATAGCGTAGGCGTAGCTCACTTACAACGGGTTTTATAGAAAACTGGGCTTTGCTTGGAGCAGTGTTTCCGAACCGAAAGACCCTTTTTCTCGGGACTCTGGGAGCCTCGGGGCTTCCTTCGGGTGCTAGGGGTTCACCTAGGCTTTAGGGGGGGGGGTTGGAATGGGTTAGAGAGAGAAAGAAGTTACAGATTTGTGTGAAAAACTCGGAAGACTTCGCAGCTATTTATAGGCTGCAGCTCCTCGGACTACGCTGGGCGTAACTCCGGATAGGGTTGCCAGCTTCGCACCAGCTGGCTCGCAATATCGGACGGATAAGAACCGAGGTACGCTTGGCGTACCTGGCCTCGGACGCGGGGCGTAGTTGCTAGGGGCGACGTGTCTTCATCCGGTGCGAGCTTATCGGACGGCTGGGATTCAGCCACGACATCGATCTTGTCACAACTTCGCAAATTCACACTCCGACTTCTAAAAATCACAACTCTTGCATACGAGCTCCGTTTTCGACGTTCTTTATATCCACGCTTAGGCGGGAACGTACTCTACAACTTTCGTTTAGACTTTGTCGGCTAGTTTTGACTTTATTTTAATAGTTTTATTTTTAACCGGCCGGGACACGATTGGTCCGTTAAAAATTCATAACTCCTTTATCCAACTTCCGTTTTCGTCTGTCTTTTTATCGTTACGCTACTATTAACGAGACCTTCGATTCTCGTTTAGGTTGTGTCGGCTAAAAACCGCTCGATCTAATATTCGAATTTCGGGCTGTACACTGCTGAGCCGAAACTTCGAAAAATATAACTTGCTCATACGAAGTCAGATTTGGGCGTTCTTTTTATGGACGCTCTCGGTTTAACGAACACTACGACTTTCGTTTAGATCGCTAAGGCTAAAAATCGCTCTATCGTAAATTCACTATTTACGCTTCCCAATGCCGTGCCGGCTCCGTCGCGAAACTTCGACGGGTCATAACTTATTCGTTATAACTCGGATTTCGGCATTCTTTATATCCCCGAAATCCTTGTTTCGACCACTACAACTTTATGTAAAGATATCGGGTTTATCTCACACTTTAATTTTGACGCTTATTTTTATCCTTTATTTATTATACATTTATAAATAAGTAATAAGCACATAAATGCACATAATTCAAATAATACTCAAATAATTCATCTTTATTACTTCAAAAAGTGTTACAATAGTTGACCTAGACTATTACATCGTCTTAAAATGCTTAGCCCCGAAACCCGGGCGTTACACGAATATACTATCATAATATTAACTTATATACAATATTTAGCATGCGTTGTCCCCCGAAAACATTAAAAGTGGGGCCTTGAGACACACCCTAGTAGCGTGATTTTATGTAATCTAACTAGAAACGGTCAGCGGTTCGTGATCGTCGGGCTCGGGACGTAGAATGCCTTCAACAAACGAGAGAAAGGGAAGAGATTTAGGTGTAAGGAAGCTTAGGGTCGAACTTGCTATTTATAGGCTGCCAAAAACATGTCCACATTGTGCGGATGGCTGAATCACTTCGTAGGCTTGCCATCTGCGTTCTAGCTTCGAAAGGTGTCTGGATGACATTTCCACGTCGTGGCCTTTCTGTCCACGTCGGGGGATCTTAACACATCACTTCCGTAGACTTCACACGTTTTTTTTCTAGTCTCAATTAGTATCCATGACTAATTTCACGTCGTGGATGTTATGTCGACGTCGTGGAGCATGGCTGATTAGGGTTTCTGCCACGTGTCATGCTCTTAGACTGCTACATCTTCAGAAGGTCATAACTTTTGCATACGAACTCCGTTTTTGACGTTATTTATATCCACGTAGGTATTTCCAAGTACTACAACTTTCTTTTAGACTCAAATAGCTAATTCTAAGTCTAATTAAATTCCTCTTATTATGAAGATTTATAGTGTTAAAGTTTATTATAACTTCTTCATGCGAAGTCAGATTTAGACGTTCTATATATTTTTGGAATCGTATGGATGTATAATTTGAGTTGTATCATAAAGTATGTATGAAAGTTCATACTTGTATTAGAATTTATCATGAACTACATAGTAAGTTTATCACATTACTAGTTTAACAAAATCACATTACTTGATTGACATAATCATATGTGTTTGTTGTTGGCCTATTTTTACCAATGTTACAAAAATGAACAAATTTCCTAAAAATAAAAAATGAACTCGAAAACCTTGACACTTGTGTTTGAGTTATATGAATTCTGATTAGCATTTTCCATTCAGAATGAAATGTAAAAAAAAATATAAAACTAAAAAAACTTAATTCGAAGCCATTAAGACTCGTTTTGAATTTCGGTTAGCCTATACAATAAACCCTATTAAAAAAAATTATATACCTAATATGTGTTAATCATATTCTCATTTAACTAACCTTTTTATATTTTTTATACAAAATATTTATAAAAAGCTTTACAAATATATAGAAAAACAAAAGATCAAAAAAGCATTAAACGATATATTCGAACAAAACATAAAAAAAAAAGCTAGAAAAACTATTCAAATAAAACGTCAAAAAAATATAACGAACAAAATATAAAAAATAAGTAATGGTAAAATAGTCTTTTTAAGTGGATTAAGGATGTGCAATGCAATTTCTTTAAACCACATGGATTCATCTTGTCAAACTTTCAAAGGTTGGACTGAATATACGAATTTGATCAAACCACAGGAACCAAAACTGTAATTTACTCTATTGCATATGTTTTTAGAATATACGATTAAATGTTTTGCAATTTTCTTTTTATGTAAAAATGATTTTACACAAATATATATAAGAGGTTTAACCTTATTAACCACAGTAAAAAATAAATCTCTTATAATAATCTTTTTTCCAAAAACCTAAGAATATGACCGAAAAATGAAAATCATCCTGAATTTTAAAAATGTACTGCGTATTTCGAATTAAATAGAAAGTTCAATATTTTTGAAGTACAAATATTTGAATATTCTCTTTCGAAAAAAAAAAATTATTTGAATATTGATCCTTTTTTGAAGTGCTCTCTTTTTATTTAAGGTGATGTCATTTACATGATTTCTCATTACTTTGAATTATGGCCATTGTAAATCATTATCTTTTGTTTTCTTGAATAATATGTTTGAATATCAGAATACATATCTTAATAAATATCCGAAGAAATTTCATCTTCGAATTCGTTTCTATGTTCAATAACATAGACATGAATCTCTACTCTTTGTTACTAATATTTTTATCTTATAAATTATTGAACAAGTTTGAAAACCATGAAGTTAATATCTTTAAAATATAAGAAATAGTTTGAAAATGTAGACAATATTTTTCGAAATATTTTTTCTAATTGGTATTCATTATGTTTTTTAGGCAAAAAAATAATTTATGATTGTTTGAGCTCGAGAGATTAACAAAATAGGATAAATAAAGTCAACACATCAGATCTTCATGACTATGATATGGTGTCACAAAGTGCCACCTAACGCATAAATTAGAGGTCTTGGTAGATCTTGTCACCGAGATTCTTCACTAATCTAGTTTTGGAATTGTTTTTCGACGGCATATTGTCTCATCTCAAGCTTTAATATATGTAGGATCTTGAGGGATCTAGACAGTGTCCATATGGCGTTACAAACATTAATTTGTTTCTATCTCTTATTTTGATAAATTCTTATGTGAAAGTATGTTAGAGATTAATTTTCATATTTATTGAGTCTCGAATAAAAGACCGAAATTCATTTTGGTACACAATAATCCATTTATATGGGGAATTATGTAACGGAACTTTGTTATAAATAAATATGTTTTATTATCTAAAGAGAAATCAAATATTCTTTTTTTTTTTTCTTCCATCTTCCTACACATTTAAGATTATGACATTTTTCATATTTAATAAAATTAATAATTTTTTATTAAATTTGTCATCATGTAAAAGTGGTATGAAGATAGATAGTAACAAAAAAGTAGAAGAATATTTATTTTTTCTAATCGAAAAATTATATATCCTTTTACTTTTTTTACTTCCCATCTTCCTGATGACACGTGTAGTAAAATTTATTAATTTTAATAAATATGACAGCTGTCATAATCTTAAATGTGTAGGAAGATGATAGAAAAAAAATAATATGAGGATATTTGATTTCTTTAATGATCAATATAATATTTAAAAATTCTATTTAGTGGTTATTATATGTTTGATATGTTAAAAAATTCCATTCATTGTCATTTAATTTGTTTCATAAATCAAAGAGTTTAATGGGAGTTTTAATATTTGTGTATAAATAGTGATGGTCCAACACACAAGGACACACCAATCTTTGCACAATCTTTGATCCCATCATCAAATGTTGCATGAAAGAATACTAACTGTGTTTGTTGAAGAAGATCATCACTCACTAATTCCTGTTCTTCGTCATATTTCCACATCAATACGTCAAGGTATGACTTTCTTTTATACTGGTGATTCAATAATATTATTCGGTCTTATGGTTTAAATATTTTGCTAACAAGTGCTATCAAAACCACCATATATATTAAACCATCAACTTATATTATTGTTTTTTGTTTAAGCCGAAGTAAGTTTGAGATTCGTTTAATCCCAGAAGGTTGTTTGATTCATTTTTACAGTTTTTTTCTTATTTCATGAGGCCAACATAAACCATACCAGTAAAATATAAATAGGAATGTGATATACGATAAATAAATTCATTGGATTTTTTGTGTGTTTTATTTTGGATTCAGTGGATGGGAATCTATATGTGTTATAAACCAGCAGAACCACCAAAGGGCTTCTAGCCCAATGTTAGTGGTATCAGGTGTTGCCCTCCCTCTTTGATGTCGAGGGTTCGAGTCCCGTCAGGGACTTAGATGGATTTATGAGTACTTTATAGGAGTAAAGTAGTTTTTACGTTAAAAAAATAAACCAGAAGAACCATTTCTCTCATAATGTGTCTTTTAACCCTGTAGAGTCTTATTCGTTTGAAGCTTAGGTAATAGTCTTAGTAGTGAATGGTATGTCAATACGGAAGGTCAACAAGACTGCAATAATGTATGTATTTTACTAGGCACTTTGTAGATTCGTTGATAATGTCAAAGTCCTAGTATAAATTTTTCATCAGTTGAGTACTCTATAAATAGAGTAGGTACATAAGTCAGAGGTAGCCTTTTTGCGATAGTGTGCACTGTACTTTCTCTCTCTCTACTTCTGTCTTGTACCAATCCGGATATTGAGTTAAGTCAAAGATCTTATTTACATTGTGTGTTCAATTTGTACTTTGATTTTCATTTATGATTTATTAAACATCCTTTTTCAATTGGTATCAAAGCAGTAATCGACATATCGTTTGAAGAATCTCGTTCGCGTTTTCATCTTATTGAATCAATTATTCTTATCCAATCATTCTGCATGTGAAAACATAATTCTTCGTTTGAATTTGAGTGTTAATCAATCATTTTGTAGCAGATTTCTTTCTTTTCAAGTTTATCCTCTTTTTACTCAAATAAATGGCGAATTTGAATGTTAACACTGTGAAGAACTATGCCAATCTGCTTGGATTTGCTACTAAGATTCCGATGTTGCTTCCGAAATATTACGATCAGTGGGCGGATCGTATGGAATATTACCTCAAGGGAATCGATGTGGACTTGTGGATATTGATTGACAAAGGTCCATCTCATGCAGATGGTCTTGAAACAGTTGGTACAATAGGTGAAGCAGAAGATATGATCTTTCTTGCCAACAAAAAGAAAACTAATGATAGGAGATGTCTTCATGAGTTACGTGGAGCTTTGTCACGAGTCGTCTACAACTATATTCGAGGTTGCACTATTGCCCAAGAAATCTGAAACACGCCTAAGGAAAATTTCCAAGGGAATGAACGAAATAAGAAAAGCTCAGTGGCTCAATGCTTATCTGAGTTAGCAGACTTCAAAAAATAAGAGAATGAATCGATCAAAGACTATTACGATCGATTCAATGAGCTAATCTACAAGTGTACCAAGTATGGTGTTGTTCACACTACTCTCGAGTTCAAAATAACTTTTATTCTAAGGTTGAAGAAGGAATGGAAGAATATATGTCTGATGATTAAGACTCAAGAGAAATTAGACACTTACTCACTGTTGAATCTCTACAACATTCTGAAAGCTCATGAGTCAATGGTGAAATAGATAGCTGAGGAAAACAACAAAATGAACTTTAGAGGTCTGATGACACTTGTCTCGAAAACCACTAGGAAGGAAGCTAGTTCTGATGTTGAAGCTGATGAGAACAAAAAAGGTTTCTTGTTGAATTTACATGACGAAGTTGTTTCCTATTACTCATATAATTGGCTTAAGAAGTTTTATAGGATGCCAATCAGTGGAAACTTCAATAACAGCTCTGCTAAGAAGTCATTGTCAAATTCTAGTTTTGGTCAAAAGAGTGTTGAAAAGGTAGAAGAAAAGAAAGTTTAGAAGAAACCGAAAGGAGATTCTGGTTACATTTGTAATTATTGTAACATACATAATCATCTTGCCCGTGATTGCATGTTGAGAAAGAAAGAAGAGAAGAATGAGAAAGTAAAAGACGAAGCCTACTATGCCATAAAGATTGAGGAGCTTCGTGCAAATTCTAAGAATCTCTTCCTAGTTGCGAAGGATTTAATGATAATGATGGAACTTATCAGATTTGGTCTTCTGGCTCTGACGATGAGGAGATGCGTCCTCCTACTCATGGCATTATGTATGCGAAACACGTTGTTGATGATTTAGGTGATAAGAACATGTTTGGCGAGTTTGTGGAGGAGAGTAAAGAGAGACTGAAAATGAGGAAAAAAAGATAGAATGAATATGTTTTGTGATGACTGCTTTGAAGTCTCCTATGACCGAGAAGGTACGTGATCTTCTTATTTCTCTTAATGTTCCTTTGAATTCCTTCACTACCATTTTATCTGATTTTGATGATACATGTCCTTACTTGAATTATATGTTGATTTCAATGAGTATCAAAGTGGAGAAAAATAAAGCATTGCTTTATGAAGCGAGAAATAAGTTGGAGGAGAAGAAAACTAGTATAGAGAGCTTAGATTTGTGACATACGAATGTCATAATAAATAGAGGCTCATTAAGAATGGATAATAGTTAACTAGTGAAAGAAAGGAACATATTGTAATACTGCTTAAAGGTTAAATGGTAAACTAACTCATCTCTATCATTCGTCTGAGATTTGTAAGGAACAACACAGAAAATTAGTCCATTTCATTAATTTTGAGCGTGAATTACTTGATTGTCACACCCCGAAACCGATGGCGGAAAAGTTCCGGGGCGGAGGACGTCATGTGTAGCATCACAACCAATGAATAACAACAATCATAGCAACACAACCATTACAGTGAATACTTAAATAAAAATGTTTACATCAGTTGAAAGTTTGCCTGAAACTTTGTTTGAATTACATCCAATAGCTTTGTATAGTATAAACATAAAACTCTTATTGCTCCAGTTCCTCGAAAATCCAGCAAGTACCTGTCTACTGATTTCCTGAGAATACAAGCTGTTTTAAAGAGTATCAGCATAAAGCTGGTGAGTTCATAAGCGGTGGTTTGTAGTGAAAAACGTTGATGAGTTCGAAAAATATTTGTATAGTTTCAAGAAAATCCGATATTTTCCTCAGTGAAAATGTAGTGTTATCAGTTCTGTAATAAACCATGAATATTTGTATGTTTCCAAGAAAATCCGATATTTTCTTTAGTGAAAAGGTAGCGTTATCGATTTCGTATAAAACCATGAATGTTCGTTACTGAAAACAGTAGTGATATGCGAAAATACTACCTCATGTGACTAGCTAAAACTAATCATGAAGTATAAGTATTTTGTATGTGAAACCATTGCATAATCAATTCTGTTTGAAAACCCTGGCTTTAGCCAGTATACATAGTGTGTATCAGTTCTATTTAGTAAAAATAAAACTGTTGAAGAGTGCCAGGTTGTAAACTAAAGGTAATTTATACATATTGTGAGTCGTATAACCATGCTTGATATGACTAGATACCTTTCCAACGTTCTTCAGACGTCGAGTTAAATGACATTTGTACATCTCAGGCGTGCCCGCCTAACTGTAGCTAGCAGTCCAGATGTGGGATTGTCAGTCCCGAATAGATCTATTCACAAATCCCACGCTCTCCCTCTAGGAGACTCTGGTTATACAGTGGTAGGATTTATCCCTGTACACCTAAGGGTACAGTAGTGAAGTAGCGCCTCACAGTATCGTACAATCTAGTTTACATGTAGTGTAGTAGCGTTCTATCGTAGTGAAGTCCGTATGTATACCGTATATAGTGTTACTTACAATTATGAAAGCCATGATAAAGTAGTGATGTAACTATAAACTATTTCTGTCTTAGTGCATATGTTTAGTAGTGAATGTTTCTGTACTCGTTATGTTTAGAAAATCCCAAACTATACCGATTATAGTTTGCATGTATAGTGAATAGCGTGTCCAGAAAACTATGCAAATTTTAGTGAAAACGTCCCTTATGCTCAACACAGTACAAAAGGGTTAAAGTATGAGATTTGCATAAGTTTTGAAAACATTTATGTTTAGCTTGTATTCCCCCCTGAAAACATTAAAAATACGGAAAATGTAGGGGTATGAACTCACAGTTCTTGTGTGAAATCGTTGACTGAAATGAAGATCCTCGAGTTGTTGCACGTGACACTTAACGGAATCCTATTATCAAATAAATACATATATGTATCTAAATTAGCGATTTCGTTAGATAACGTGTTAGAGGAACACTTGTATTCGGTTGAGGAATGTTACCGGGACTTGATCGAATCGATGAAAGTGGGTTTTCAGCCAAAAGCACCACTTAAAAGGTGTTTACGGTCGTAAACTAGGGTTTACGGTCAACAGACAATTTACGGCCGTGAACGGGGTTTACGGTCGTAAACAGGGGTTTACGGTTTCTGAAGGCTTGGTGAGTTTACGGTCGTAAACTCAAGAACAGGGTTTACGGTCTTTGAAGGCTTGGACCGTAAACTCAAGAACAGTGTTTACGGTCTTTGAAGATGGACTGTAAACTCAAGAACAATGGTGCTGATTTCGAAGAGATAAGCGTTTCCAGACGTTTCGAAGTGACTCCAAACGGTGTTTCTCGATGTTTCCCGAAGTTTGAAGGTGTTTTTAGGTGTTTACGGTCAAGGTTCTTAGAGAGAGAAGGAGAGAGTTTTTGGCCAGAAATGTTCAAATGAAGGTGGAGGTCTCGTATTTATAGGGGTTTTGTGGTCGGTGGTGGGGGTCCACTCTTTACTGGCCGTAAACAGGTATACGGTCGTAAACGAGTTTACGGCCGTAATCACTTAGACCGGAAATGTTTGGTTTTTTTCGAGATATTCGGGTTCCCGCGCGATTTTTGGTTCCAACTAGTAAATAATTTAATTATATATAACTAGATTATTTTCTAAACCAAGAGTTTGACGGAAAAGTTAATGAATTCAAATTTTTTTATTAACGGAATCGCATAACGGAAACGGTCGAAGTTTCGGGTTGTCACATTGATGAACCTACGATTTTGAGATTAAGGTAGCTAAATATGATCAAGTTCCTAATGATTCTTATGCTTATGGTATTGTTAATATCAACGATTGGTTGGATGCTAATTATTTGGTTGATATTCTGAATGATATTTTGTCCAAAAATGAACAAATGAAAATTTTGAACAAAACTGAGAGTTCGACACAAAGTACTCAACAAAATTTTGCTGATATCAAAGATAATTTTGATAATATTAGCGAAATTGAGGAAGAGGAATGTGTAGATTGTTCAAAATTGTCAGTCATTAAAATCACTTCTTTACGCAAGAGCGTGAAAATGATGATTCAAAATCAAAGCTAAACAATGATTCATCTTCGACAACCAAAACTAATGATTCTCAAGATTCTGCTATTGGCGAAGACATAACGAACAATGAGAGTGACAGTGATGATGATTCATGTGAAAAAGGAATTCCACGAGTTGTTGAAGCTCAAGTGTTCGAGGACTCAGAAGATATCACAAAACTTTTGAAATAAAAAGGAAGACATTTTCTTGAACAAAACTCGGTTCTTTATCCATCATCTAATAAAGAATTTTGAAACCAAGTTTTTGTTACAAAAGGAAATGGGGATAAAGTTAATCCAAAATTTAAGGAATTTGTGAAAGAATATAATTCAAAAGTGACTGATAAAAGGCTTTTATTCAAATCAAAATGTTGAGGAAAATGGTTTGAATCAGAGATCAAAAACCTTTCAACGTCAAAAGAGTCAAAAATCTTTTTCCAAAAATAATAAAAATAACAAAAATGTTGTTTAGGTTGTGAAAACTACCAAATCTGACGTCGAAAGCAAATAAGATAAAAGTTGTGATAAGTCTTTACAAGATGATTTAAAGAATCAAAAGGTGAAGACTCAAACTTTTATAAATGATGATAAAAAAACTGTTTCAAAAGAAGAAAATTTCAAAAAGAAAGTTCTAAACAAAGCTTATTGGAAGAATAGATAGAGATTGTCAGAAAGAACAAAAATTACAACAAAACTTACCACAAGCTGAAGGAAATAAGTTTTCTCAATCATCTAAAGCTCATTTTTTAGAAGAATCTTCAAAAGTTGTTCACAAAGGTGCCAACAAAAATGTTGAGAACAAAAATCAAATTGGTTTTCCTCAAAAGTCGAAGGTTGGTCAATGTTCAAAAATATTAAAACCATGTTCAAAGAAGTGTTCAAAAGAATTTTTCACAAAATCATAAAGGTTTTCAAAAAGAATTTTGTTTTGGATGTCAAAATCGTTTTCAGCAAAAATCACAAAAATCTTTTTCACAAACGAGTTTTTCAAAACCATAAAATGTTGTGAAGAAAAATGTATCATTCAAACCTAATGGTCCACGTTTTCCAAATCCTGATTCAATGCATAAATCAAATGTTTCATTTGCCAAAGGCAAAAATGAAATAAAAAATCTTAATCATTTGTTTGAAGGAAAAGGAAAGAAATTTCATATGAAAGAGTATTGTCAAGAACAAGTCAAACAGACTTATGAGAATTACATGAATGAATCGATGAATGAAGTACTTCATCCCAAGGATCATTGTCGAACACTTCCAAATGGAAAGAAGTTAAAACAAACAAGAAAGTTGATTTTTCTGCAAGAAAGGTTGAAAAGTAGAACATCAACGTTGAGGCTTAAACTTTGAATGATTATATTTTTATGCCGAAATTTGATGAATTTGATTTAATTGACAAAATCAAAATTAAAGTTCGTAGTTGGAATTTTAATTCGACATTGCACACAACTTTTCATACTAATGTCCAAGGACACAAAAATCCTTAGGGATCTAAGTCCCACTGAATGATTGTAGGTTCTATGTGACAAGCAATATGACGAAAATTCATACATTGATAGTGGATACTCGTGTCACATGACTCGGTGGGAAGAGAACCTTAGAGATTTTAGGAAGTTAGAGAATGTTGGAGTTGTGAAATTTGGAAATAATCATAAGTGAAAAGTGAAAGGATATGGGAAGGTAACAAATAGGAAATTCATGATTAATTGAGTCGCTTATGTCGAAGGTTTAAAGCACAACCCAATAAGTGTATCTCAATTGGTCATTGGTACTAGGAATCAAGTTCTCTGTGATGAAGAAGGAAGTGTGATTTCAAACAAAGAAACGAAAGAAGTCTTGTTAAAGTCGAAGAGGAAGGGCGATATATTCACTTTGTATATAAAACCTATAGTTGGCATACCCTCTGTTTGCTTACTATCGAAGGCTTCTTCTGACCACAATTGGTTTTGGCATAAAAGGCTTTCTTATCTCAATTTCAAAAATTTGAATAAACTCGTTTTAAATGATCTTGTTCGAGGTTTACCTGGTGTAAAATTTGATAATGGTTCTTTGTGTGAAACTTGTGAAAAAGGCAAACAACATCGACAAGTTCATCTTACAGTTATCGACTCAAAGATTGTTGAACAGTTGGAACTTCTACACATTGACTTGTGTGGTCTTTTGACTATTGAGTCTTTCAATGGGAAGAAGTACATACTTGTTATAGTAGATGATTTCTCATGTTTTACTTGGGTTTATTTTCTTAGACAGAAATCTGAGACTGCTCAAGTGATGATCGATTTCATCAAAAACATTGAGTTAGGTCTGAAGAAGAAAGTTCGTCGTATCAAAAGTGATAATGGAACGAAATTCAAAAATCATGCTCTTGGTTCATTTTTTTACAAATTTTGTAATTTCTCATAATTTTTTTGTCTCCTTACACTCCACAACAAAATGGTGTTGTCGAAAGGAGAAATCGATTTTGTGTGAAGCTGCAAGAACTATGCTTACTTACGCCAATCTGCCCCAATATTTTTTGGCAAAAGCAATTTCTACACCTTATTTCACTCAAAACGCTCTTTTATTCATCGAATTAACATCACACCTTATGAAATCATTAACAAAAGGAAACCTAGTGTCAATTTTTTCCATGTTTTTGGTTTACAGATGCTTTATCATGAATCTAAAAGATAATCTTTCAAAGTTTCAGACGAAGGTTGATGAAGGAATCTTTTTTCGATATTCACATAATTATGTAGCATATAAGGTGATGAAAAACGAAAGTGAAGAGTTGAAGAAAATTTCAATATAACATTCGATGATTACTATGTTAAAAGAGTTGAACATGACTTTCCAAAGAAACCAATTCTCTCTAATTCTAATGAGGAATCTGGGCAACTACTTACTTTCGATGTTGATTTTGATTTGATTTTTGGTACTCCCGACAGAGCAATTGATTTTGTGGTGAACATCGAAGACAATCAATTACCTAAATAATCGAGGCATTCTAGTGACTCAATAATAACTAATGAACGAACGGATGCATATTCATCATTTACACCAAGAGTTAATGTCGAGGAGGGTTAAATTTCGACATCTGGTTAAGTTGAAGGGGAACACATGACTACACAACCTCAAGTCGAGGGAGAGCCATTACCTTCGAATACTAGTGTTGAGAGGGAGCAACACATAGCAGATTCATGTGTTCAAGGGGAACAAGATCAAACACATATCGAAGATGATAGGGACGCTCCAGGTAATGAAAATGATGATATTAATGATAATCTTTTTATTAAAGAATAATTTGCAGAAGCTAAAGAAATATTTGAAGATGCTTATTGGGATTTTGATCCATTATTTCCTCCTATGGAGAAATAGACTTGTGATCATCCCAAAGAATAAATTCTTGGTAATCCTAATTTTGGTGTGATAACCCGGGCACATGTTAGATCTAGAAACGAAGTTCTTAATATCCGCCAAGAGTTTTGCATGTTCAATGTTTTTATTTCGAAAATTGAACCAAAAACAGTCAAGACTGAATTAGAACATCTTGATTGGGTTGTTGCAATGCAATCTGAATTGGCTGAATTTGAAAAAAAAACAAAGTTTCGAGGTTAATTCCTAAATCATAAAATGTTTTTGTGGTTGGCTTAAAATGGATTTCCAAAAACAAAATTGATAAAGAAGGTAATGTGGTTCGCAATAACACAATATTATTTGCAAAAGGTTATTCTCAACAAGAAGGAATTGATTATGATGAAACGTTTTCTCCTGTCGCAAGACTCGAAGTAGTACAAATTTTTCTTGCTAATGCAGCTCACAGGAACTTTGATGTTTACAAAATGGACGTAAAGTGTGCATTCCTCAATGGTGTACTTGAAGAAAATGTTTAAGTTGAGCAACCACCAGGATTTCTAAATGATAAGTTTCCTCATCATTGTTATATCCTTGACAAAGTTGTTTATGGATTACAAACAAGCACCACATTCTTAGTATGCCACTTTATCCAATTTTTTGAAAATCGCTAAATTTAAGCAGGGATCAGTTGATCCCACATTATTTCGAAAGAAAGTCGGGTATTATCTCATCCTTGTTCAAATTTATGTCGATGATATAATTGTTGGTTCTACTGACCCTTCGTTGTCAAAGGAATTTGAAGAATTAATGAAAAGACAATTCGAGATGAATATGATGAGTAAGATCAATTACTTTTTGGGACTGAAAATTCGTCAAAGTAAAGAAGGAATCTTTATAAATTAAGAGAACTATACGAGAAACTTTCTTGAGTGCTTTGCAATGACAAATTGTTCAGATGCGAAGGTTCCTATGGCATTCGACTCTCGCTTATGTCCTTCATTGGATAAGCCAGTTGTTGATTTGAAGACATCCTATTGTATTTCACTGTAATTCTACGTGATATTATATTTTTGGTTTGTAATTGTGCTAGGTACTAAGCGAATCCCAAAGAACCACATCTCACAACTGTTAAGAATATCTTTCGATATTTACATCAAACTCTAACTTTTGGATTGTGGTATCCAGCAAATACATGATTTTTCATTCAAGAATTTTTTGATGCGGATCTAGCGGGTTACCAATTGGATCGAAAGATTACCACTATAAGATGTCATTTTTTGGTGGAAAACTTGTGAGTTGGTACTCAAAGAAGCAGACAAGTGTATCGATATCTACAATGGAGGTTGAGTATATTGGTATTATTGCTTGTATTTTGCAAGTGATCTGGATTCAAAGTCAATTGTGTGACTATGCAATTAACATGAATAAAATTCCTTTTTTTTGTGATTCTCCAAGTGCAATTCGCATTTTTTGTAATCCAGTTCATCATTCTAAAACGAATTTTATGCCCTTTGATACCATTTCATCAAATATCATGTTCAGGATGACAATATCGAAGTTCATTTTGTTAAAACCACAGACCAATTGGCACTTGGCACATATTTTCACTAAACCACTTGATGAAAAATCTTTTCTGAGAATATTAAATGGATTAGGAATGACGGAAGATTGTAATGTTCCAATCTCAAACTAGTTTTTATTGTCTTTGAATAAAGAAGGTTTGGCCTAAACTTCGCTATTAATACAATTTCATTCAAAGGTTGCTGTTCATGTTCAGAGCTTCGATATGCTTCATTTTCGACATTTTCTCTGAGTCGTTCAGTGATTTTTGCCAACAAGCGAATGTGTAGAGAAGGCTTTATTGAGGTTATAACGAATGTATAGCGAAGGTCTCATTGAGAACTATTCTCTATCATTAGCGTAGAAGTAGCGAATGTCTACTTGTGTTTTTAGTAACTATGTAAAGATGGTTTAATCACAGATCCTTTGCGGAACTATTCGATATCATTAGCGAAGGACTAACAAAGGTATTATTTTCCTTGTTGTTATAGAAAAATTCAAAAATGTCAAAAAGATTTTCGTTATTTTGGTCTTTTATTTCTAAATTTCAAAAATTCAAATAGATTTTCTTTATTTTTGACTTTGATTTCTAAAAATCAAATATCCAAAAAGATTTTCTTTATTTTTGTCTTTTATTTCTAAAAATCAAAAATCCAAAAAGATTTTCTTTATTTTTGTCATTTATTTCAAAATTTTGAAAATTCAAAATATTTTCTTTATTTTTGATTTCTTTATCTTGATTGAGAAGTTCATTGTAACACATGTTGTTCATAAGCATGCACAAGCAAAGCTCGACAAGGATCAGGTAACATTCGCAACTCATTGATTAGTTAAGTGTTCTTAGAAACATGTTGCATCATGCTGTCCAAAGCCTCATTGACTCATTGTCTGCGAAGCCTTAAAGAATATTTTCTTCTAAAAATTTCTTCCCAATAGGATGTATTAACAATAGTCCTAGAGCTACATTTCTCTTCTCAATTTGAGTTAAGAGATGACTGCTTGGTCATAATTTTTCACAGAGGTACAATGAATTCTCTTACCAATCTTTTTCACCCTAAAATTATTACACGTGCACATACAATGACACATATCCCAAGACGTCTCTAGTAAAAAACAACTAGGATGTAAGTGTGCCAAAAAAAATTGTATTTATGATCCTAAATCAAGTTACCATGTTAAGGACGAGACCCAACAAACCTTACACCTTAAGGAAATAACAACGAATATTTATTTTGTTTAAGTTTTTACCAGGAATTGATGAATGAAACCTCATGTTTTGATGTACCTTTTAAAATGTTCAAAATCTCATTTTTATTTCTTATGTGTGATGTTAATAAAACATACTAATGCCAAGTAATTTCTTCCCAACAGATCCAGCTCTTTAATTTTTTTTATAAAATGAGATATCCATATGAACATTTAATTTGAACCTTGTTACCTAAAATTTTCCAAAGCTTACTTGATAATGATTACACTGATCACACAAGTATTTTCTTACAATGTTATGCTCTTATGTTAAGTTGCGACCTTGTTTGAAAATTAAGCCTACCTTCGATACTTTATTAGAAGAGGCCGTATTCGATTGTAGTTCACAGAAAACCATACAAGCACTTCGACGTCTCTCTGGATACCGAAGGGCAAGTATCTTTTCCTGCGATCTTACGGCCTTTATATCAAAGTTTCTTTGATGTCACACTCTCTAAAGTTTTCTTCTTTTTAATTCTATCTTTTCTTTTGGAACACGTTGGCACTGAAATCCTCGAGGGTTTGGGTATTATCAACGCATACCAAAATTTCGTAAATTTAGCTTATGATTACATAAGTGAATGAGGCTCAACCTTAATTGTCAAAGTCTGGTCCATGGAAAATGTTGAAGAATGGTGGCTGTTTGATTCTATTGGTGATAACGAAGTAAGCGTTGGGATGTGACGTTCCAATTGCTTTATCATGGATCGAGAAAAGTACTCATTACATGTACACATGGAGGAGGGGGTTAATGTTGCTTAAGTTACTTACTTTATACATGGCGATTGTTCAATGGCTCTTGGTTTGAATTTGAATTTGACGTCGGTTATAAAAGATGACTTGGTGATACAATTCAATCTTTCTAATTCCCGACATTTACGCAAGAACCCCAACCTTACTTTTTGTTCATAATCGAAATTTTCTTCTCTATCAGCATGTCTACTACAAATATTGTTGTCGATCAATTCAAAACAACTGAATATGAGGTTTTTGTGCCTAATGTGAAGTTTCAATCCAACAACGTCTGTTTTAATTCTTCGATTGAAGATTATCCTGAAGAGTTAAAGATGTTGGTTTTAATTTATGAATGATTCTATACTTGCTCATGCTCTAACTGCATTGTTTTCCTTTCCAATGACCTGGATATCACTTCATGCTACTACCGCAGTATACAATAAGACAGACGAAGTTGTTACGTTTTAGATGGAATCCATAGGAAACAAGAGGTTACATAAGAAGCAGTTTGCCTAAATCCTTCAACTACCATCGAAGGGTTCAATTGAAGTTCATACGTCTAAACAGGTAATTCAAATGTTTAATGAAATGGGTTATCAGCCTATTATTTCACTGGTTAGCAGTTTTAAGAAGTCAAATCTTCCTAGTGTGTGGAGTTTTTTCTTTGGAGTTACCCTTCGATGTTTAACTGGAAGGAGTTGTGGTCTAGACAAGGAAAAACTGCAATGTTATTCTATTATGGCGGGGTTATATTATGGGATGAATGTTGATTATGCTTCGCTATTATGGGATGAGTTTACAAGAAGCTTATAGTCAAGCATGAATTCTAGTTTCTGAAGGTGTTGAGGTTGGTCAATTCTCACATCTTCATATTCCTAAGTCTATATTTGATGATCTAGTTGTTTTTCTAAGGATTCTAATGTTGTCAACAAGAAATCAACATCGAAGCCAAAAGTTGTTGATAAAGATATTTATACAAAGACTGTTTTTGAGAAGTCTCTAAAAAGTGGTTCTAAGAAGGTTGCAAAATATTTTTCTGAGAAGATAGTTCAAGGTGGTTATGATAAGGAAGTGCCAACTATTTCTACAAAGGTTGTTAAAGAACTTTTTGTTCCTGATATTGATGTTCAGAAGTATAAGAAGTTGAAGACAAAGTCTATGTCTTTTGGAGTTGTTATTAAAGAAATTGCTAATGAAGAAGCACAACAGAACAAGAAACTCAAAGCTACTGGGGTGTTGAAATGTTTTAAGAAGTTTAGGGCTCAAACAGTCGAAGAGCCTTATGCCAAAGCTTCGTCAATACCAAATACTTTTGAAGCAGACAACGATAGCAAATACACGTAATATGAAGTTCTTAGAAATGATGATCATGCATTCCATGATCAGGCATTCCATGTCTCCTCAATCGAATATCGAGGAGACAAGCAATCCTGATGTCACTGTAAACGCATCTAATATGAATACAAGAATCAATTCTAGTAAACCAAACATTACTTCCTTTCCTGAGAATATTGTTGTCACTCCACCCGAAAGTCCTATTTCCAATTCCAATATGGAGGAAGGTAGGTCTACAAATATCCCTACGAACTTATCTAATAATGACTCAAATGAAACTTCGGATGAGGAGAATTCGACATCTACTATCCATACTACAACTCTTCCACCAACACCACCTTCGTCACCACCACCAACTTCGACTATCATACTGTGACATCTTCTAATTTTCAGAACCAATTAAAACTTTTGATTATTCTTTAAAAATTATTTATTTATATTTGCGGAAAATACCAATACAACAAGATCATTTTGATTACAAATGTTTGTTTCCAAAATGTTAAATACCCTAAGGATGTCATAATCAATAATGATACATAAGTTACAACGTAAAGAACGGATGGTCCTAAATACTATTATAGGTTATGTCTTAATCACTCAGAATCCTAATCATGTTTCAGTAGCTTAAGTCGTGATACCTATGATGCATATAAACTGAGTGGGTCTGGTTAGGGAACCTTGGTGGGATACATAGGGATTTCAAGCCCACAATGTTGATATGATAATATTCCTTAATTATCTGACCTGCAAAACCAACCATTACCATAAAATATCCATATAGGCTTACATTCCAACATATCCATTCTTACCGATCCTCACAGATCCTAGTCCACAATTATCAGGAAGAAATTATCTTTCCTGATGAACCGTTAAAAGGTTTGACTACACAATTAGGGGCTTCCTAGGCAAGTGTAAGTCATAAGGCACATGAACCAGCAAAGTGTTTAATGAATATGGTATCCCATTTCATCTACTTCTATAAGTAATGAGCTTACACTGGCAACGTAATTCATAAGACTTTCTAGAATGATCAAGTGTTGTCACTTACTCTGAGAAGTAACCAGAGATACCATTACAATTATCTGATTTGGACCCACCACTTCTGGTCATCCAAGGGGAATACTATAATGTATTGCCGTATGGAGCTACCATACATCGACACCTGAAAGTGTCATCGAACAGAACTTTACTCTTCGTTCCTCGCTTACGCACATTGTGCTAATGAGACTACACAATGTTAAACTTAATTGAACTAGGTATCTTCCATAAATCTAAGTTTATCCCTAGACTAGATTACAATGCTTGTAACCAATTTCTAATACAAACTTTATTATTGGGCTACACTAACCTATCTTTAGAGTGTATATATATATATATATATATATATATATATATATATATATATATATATATATATATATATATATATATATAAATATATATATATATATATATATATATATATATATATATATATATATATATTCGATAAAGAGTATTACGTATTATTATTCATTTATCTTCTAAGTAATGTTGCTTCTAATATTATAATATTATCAATTTATCCTAATCTAAAATAGAACCATATTTGGTTCTCACATAACATGTCATATATCTATATATATATATATATATATATATATATATATATATATATATATATATATATATATATATATATATATATATATATATATATATATATATATATATATATAATTCAGATACAACTTACAACATATATTTAATATTTTATTTAATACTTGTATTAAATCATGTTCATGAAAGAGGCTATGCACTCACATGATAAAAGTGGATGCCACAGAATTTGGGCAGAACATCGCTTTGGTAATTTATCTTTTCCTCTGACATGACCTATATAGTCATTATTAAGTCTTAGTCTAATTATTATTTGACCATTAATGGTAGTCTAGATTTCTCACTGATCCTAACGAATACCGAGAGTTCTATTACATAAGGATCAACCAGCCAGGACATTTGTGAGGAAGGATCATTTCGGCATAATATTCTTTCTGAAATCCATCAACCAAGTCAACGTGACCATTCTATACACCTCTCCTATAAGTAGATCAATCATTATTATGACTTGGAATCATTATTATGACTATTAATATAAATTACCTTAAAATAAAGTTGAATGTAATTTAACTTACAGAGGTTTCCTAGACAAAATTCTGGAAATTATACAGGCAGAGCTCTAACCTGCTAGCTATTAGATGTTGGGATTTCTAGGACCTCATGGCTTTGCTAGATACTTAAAACTAAGGGGAAATGGGGCTTAAATCGAAATAAATTGGGAGAGAATTGGTGGGAATGTATGGTTGTTTTGTCGAGGAAAAATGGAGCAAGTTCATCTATTCATAGGCCATCTGCACGTTGTGCAACTGAAGTTCGGATCTCGCACTTCGAGCATGTTACTCTTCTCGCTTGCCGACATGTATCCTGATTCGGGTGGTGTTACATGGTAGCTTTAGGAAGGTGTGTGTTCGTCCTCTTTTGCGCGAGGTGCACTCGAGAAACTTCAAAAAATCGTAATTTCTTCATACGAACACTGTTTTTGACATTCTTTATATCCACACGTAGTTACCGACAAGATCTACAACTTTTTTTAGTCTCTGTCGGCTAATTTTGACATTATCTTTAAATCTATATTTTAAACGGGTTGAGGATGTTAAAGTCCGTATAAAAAAATCATCACTCTCATATACTATATTCGTTCTCAACTATCTTTATATTGATGGATAGGTAATGACAAGATCTTTGACTCTCATTTAGATTGTTTTTCCGAACACAGCTGCGCTGAATCTTTGAAAAATCAAAACCTCTTCTATCAAAGTCAGATTTTGATGTTCTCCATATGCACGCTCTTGGTGTAATCACTACTGCGACTTTCATTTAGATCACTTAGGCTGTAAAGTAATTTATCAAAATTTCACTTTTTACGATACGTAGAGCCGTGCCGATTTAATCATGAAACTTTGAAGAAGCATAACTTCTTCGTATGAAGTCGGATTTCAGCATTCTTTATATGTATGGAACCTTGTCGTTTATGCTACAACTTAGTTAAGATTATTTATCCTAAATAAACATCTATCAAAAATTCATTTTTAATGCTAATCATATCTTAATTAACTAGACCGAATCTTCGGTAGTTACAATTATCTCCCCTTAGGATGATTGCGTCTCGGCACATTACCTTTCCATATTTATAATGACTCCGCACATTACCTTTCCATCCTAGGTAATAATTATAAGTCTATGTCTTTTCTATTGAGTTTTCAATTCTTAGACTTCATAATTGTTAGTGGTGCTTTATATCATAATTCCTTTACTTTGACTGTCATAACATACCGAATAGTCATGCTCTAATGACCTTCCATCATATGACGCAAGGACTAGATTCAGGTCTCTTTGAATCGGACTATAACACGAAAGATACCTTCCTTCATGTTCTAACATAATATATTCACATTGTATCATGTAGCACTTCTAGCTACTGCATACTTAATCCTATCGGTGACTACAATACTTCTATCGATCGCTTCGATTATTATTTCCTTCAATCTAAAATCGGATGCTACGTCAAACCTTCATCGTAGATTAGTCGGACTTGATTAGATATGACCACTAAGGATGGAATATTTATCTTCATAGTCATTACCAAAACCAAGGTAATAATGGAAATAAATAAAATAGCTCAACGACTTAGAGACTTAGTAACCTTGTGACTCATTCTCATCCAAGTACAAGTCATGTGCTTTGGGAAGTATGAGCCCATACTACCTTCCACACCTACTCATACTCATCCCAAAAGTAGTCTCACAGTTTCCCCAAGTTACTCCACACATGAATCAATAAATGGTGTAAAATATATATTCATAGATTTTATTACTTTAGAAATGATTACAATCACCTTCAACGTTTATTACGCTTAATGCCTCATTTATTAGGCTACATGCTACAATATTATCTATGAGGGCTAACTACTTTGAACATGGGTAGCTTCCTATCCCTTACTTCCTGAAGCGCCATCTGCTTCTTCCTTTACTAGCTTTAGAGTCTTTTGTAATGCTCGTGCAACTCCTTTCTTCTTTGGGCAGTCCTTTGAAATATTACTTTCTTCTCTACACTCGAAACACACTATGTTTTCATGTTTGCATTCATCTGAATAGTGACCTGTCCATCCGCACTTGTAGCAGATCATTTTCTCCTTGCATTGGCCAAAGTGCTTCCTTCTACATTATTTGCACCATCTTGCTTCATTATTATCTTCAAGCTTCTTGCTGTTGGGGTCATATTGTTGGGTTTTTAGCATTCTAACACTCCTAAGTGTACATGCAACACTAAATACCTTGGATCTATGTTTTCTCCATTATACATGCAAATATGAATATTCCAAGGTATTATCCTAACTAGCATACAAAACATTGATTCATATGGAATAATATAAGTTAGAAGACATAGCTTTTGATGTAGCTTGATTCCATGGAGCTTAAGAGCCTAGTGCCCCAAGTGTGACACCTCAAATGGTTCACACAACACCAAATACACTTAGAATAACTTGAGAGAAATGAGACACTTCATGAAATCGTCTAGCCCCCACCATTCCATCATAGTGACCGATTTTGGGAATAATAAGATGCTTATATAGTGTGTCACAATTAGGGTTACACCATGTAAACCCTAATTGTCATGGCCTTTCATTTCCATGATTTATGGGTACAAAAAACACAATGGAGCATCCATGGAGCATTAGCCCACTATACAAGTATGGATGATTTACACAATCAAACCATATATTTAATTAGTCTCCTTTTGATCACTTAATTAATTCCAAATTAATTCTAGATCAATACTAATTAAATAATCTTATTAATATATTCGAACTTATAATATATTAGTAAACCTTAAGTGTTATTTCTCTCATTTTAGTTTATCCAAATGCATGATTCCATGCAACCCAAATGGACCATGCCAATCGGGTCAAGTACACACCAAATATAGTTATGGACTTAGACACTAATCTAACACATATTTCAGAAATCTACCTTTCTTATTGGGTTTCAGAATTCCAACACCCTTCTTTTTCTCTCCAACTTCCACTTTGTCGGTGGTCCTTCCCTCAATTATGAATTCCAAGGATCTGGTCACTTGCATGGCTACTTCCAAGGTGTTTGTGCTTTTGACCAAAGGGATGAAATCCTTTCGTAATCCATTAGAAAACTTGTATATCTTGGAGAGCTCATTAGGAATAAATAAGGGACTAACTCCATCCTTTCAGAAAGGCTGTAATATAATCTGTTACGCTCATCTCTCCTTTCTTCAGGTTTTGGAATTCATTAGCTACTTCTAGAAGTTCTCTCTCAAAGAAGTATTCTTCTTGTAACTGTACAAGGAAGTTCTTCCATGACTTCTTCCTTGCTTCTCCTTTCAGTATAGTATTGAAACACCCATAAAATACGGCCCAAAAATTTCATTTTTAATCATTAAATAAAACCATAGTTATCAAAATCATCTCATCTGAATATAAATCATAGTATCTCAAATCATCATATCAAAAACACATGTCAATATATCAGAGTAAAACATCCCAGGCTAAACATCATGGTGTGTGCAATGCAGTCATCCCAAGCTCTTCCGTTTGCTACCGGAAGTACCTGAAACAATAACTGAAAATCGTAAGCACGATGCTTAGTGAATTTCCCCCAAACTACAACATACCATACACATAACATGCAGCTAGGAGATACGGGCCCCCGCCCATACTCAAGGAGATACGGGCCCCGCCCAAACTCGACTAACTATGAGATACGGGCCTCGCCCACACTTAGCTACCTATGAGATACGGGCCACGCCCAGACTCAGCTATACGGGTCTCACCCACACTCATCTATCTATCAGATACGGGCCTTTCCCACACTCTGCTAACTAGGAGGTACGAGCCACGCCCACACTCCGCTGACTAGGAAATTCGGGCCTCGCCCACACTCCGCTAACTAATACATCCATAAAAGTATACACAGACAACAAGTATAACCAAAATCTACCGGTCCATATCCATACTCAAATAATGCTAAGATACGGGCCCTGCCCGCACTTAGCTACTAATCATCACATACTATACACCGGCCGAAATTGGTGCCTTAGACCCGTTCAAACCAGGATGAAAACTCACCTCGCAATGTTGAATGCAAAATCTCATAGTAAGGAATCTCTAACGGCTACTCCGACGTGTGACATCCCCATTTTTACGGCTAGAATAGACCGATTTCGTTTATGCTTTTTAAATAAAAATCAGAGTAACTTCTTAAGAAAAATATTGCGGAATTTATTCCCAAAACAAAATATGATATAAATTTTATCAAAGCATTTCTTAAGGAAATGTATTTTCATTACATTACAAAAACTCGGGATGTCAATCATTGATACAGACCATAAGCATAAACCAAAAAGAAATAAACATCCTAGGCCACAAAACACAATCTGGCCTCAAATCCATAATCTCTCATCAAGTCATCCAACTATGCTTTTGCCACTACCTGTAATACAAGAAAACTGAGTGGGTCAGGCTGGGGAGCTTGGTGAGCATATAGGGTTTTCAATCGATAATAATAAGTTGATTATTTCTTTTCATCAAATCACTAACCCGATTACCCGTTCCCGTTATCCTCACTTTACGTCCCTAAAGCATCTATTATAAGGGACCTATCCTAAGGAATTTCATCGGGATGGGCACTACTGCTAAGGGGATTCCTCAGCCACATGTCTCCGTAAGGCAACCATGGGGGGGGGGGGATGGAGTACATCTTCAAAAACACCTACAGGTTGCGAGCCTGCTAGCGTTCCACGGGACTGCCTAGAAAAGTCCGTGGTCGTCATCTATACTCCGCTAGACGACTGGATCATCTTAAACATCGTAACATCGAGGCCTCTCATCATTTTATCACACATCATCTATTTCATCTACCCATGTTCTACCCAACATCTTTGTAGTTATAAAATACATACATGGTCCAGATCTGTAAAACAAAGCTTACATCTTTCATCCAACATAACTTTCAAAGCATAAAATACATATACATGCTAGATCTGAAAAATAATGTTTACATCTTTCATCTAGAATAACTTTCAAATCATACATATACGGTCTAGATCTGAAGAAAAAGTTCAGATCTGAAGGAAAGAAGTTCAGATCTTTCATCCAACATAGATCCCAAAGTATACAGTTTAGATCTGAAGAAAAAAGTTTAGATCTGAGATGAGAAAGTGTAGATCTAAAGGAAAAAGTTTCAGATCTGAAAGAAAGAAGTTCAGATTTTTCATCCAACAAACATCTCAGGTAAACAGATAACATATATATATATATATATATATATATATATATATATATATATATATACATACATAGCACATAATTTATATAAAATACTTCATATCTATGTGTAAGATGAAAGTGACTATACACTCACTTGTTACAGAGTGATTCAGACATCACCTCGCTTTTTAAAATAATCTTCTTTGATGAAACCGGGAAGTTTGCTTGAAAACCGGGCTACTCGCGGGCAGAGTTTCAAACCGAAAAACTCTTTTTCTCGGAGACTTTTAGCGCTCCGGGGCTTTCTTCGGGTACTGGGGGGTTTACCTTTGACTTAGGAGGGGGTTAGGGAGGTAGTGAGAGAAAGTAGAGAGAGAAAGTAGTGAGAAAATGAGCAAAAATCTTGGCTGCCCTCGGTCCCCTTTTATGGGCGACACCTCGGACGTACGCTGGGCGTACCGAGGCTTCTACGCGGGGCGTACTCCTCGCTCGGTACACACGTGTCCGATTCTCGGTGGTGGTGCGTGGCTTATCTCGGACTGCAGAAAAAGTCAATACGCAGGGCATAGGGTTCTCGTACGCGGGGCGTACATGATACGCGAGGCGTCCGAAGCCTTCGCTGGGCATAGCCTCGCATCCAGCTTCGCAATTTGCACCTATGACTTCTAAAATTAATATCTTTCGCATACGAGCTTCGTTTTCGATGTTCTTTATATCCACGCATAGGCGGGACTGTACTCTACAACTTTCGTTTAGACTCTGTCAGTTAGTTGTCGACCGATTTTAAATTGAATAGTATGAGAAGATTACACCATTAAACGACCGTGTAAAACTCATAACTTCTACATACGGACTCCGTTTTCATCTGTATTTTTATCGTTGAGCTCCTATTGACGAGATATTCGACTCTCGTGTAGGTTGTGTTAAGTAAAAACCGCTCGATCTAATATTCGAACTCCGGACTCTGCACTGTCGATCTAAAACTTAGAAAAATCATAACTTCCTCATACGAAGTCAGATTTGGGCGTTCTTTTTATGCATGCTCTCGGTTGAATGAACACTACGACTTTCGTGTAGATTACTAAGGCTAAAAAGTCCTCTATCGTAAATCCACTATATACGTCACGCAGTGTCGTGCCGGTTTTGTCGCGAAACTTCGACATGTCACAACTTCTTCGTTATAACTCGGATATCGGCGTTCTTCATGTGTCCGGAATCCTTGTCACGACCACTACAACTTTCTTTATAGATACCGGGCTTATCTAATATTTTAATTTTGACACTTATTTATGTCCTTTATTTATTATATTATTATAAATAAGTAATAAGCACATAAAAGCACATAATTCACATAATATTCAAGTAATTCATCTTTAGTACTTTAAAATGAGTTATATCGGTTGACCTAGATATTACATCATCTACTAATGCTTAGCCCAGAAACACGGGCGTTACAATTCTCTCCCCCTTAGGATGATTCCGTCCCGGAATCATGCATCAGCAAACAGATGCGGATAGCGACTCATCATGTCACTCTCCGTTTCCCAGGTGAGATTTGGCCCATTCGAATGTTTCCATCGCACAAGAACTAAGTCGACCATCTTGTGTCACAACTTCTTAGTCTTACGATCAACAATCGATTTCGGTTCTTCGATTAGCCTCTTGTTTTCATCCATCCTTAATTCTGAAATTGGAATGATGTCGGGAACTTCTGCCATGAACTTCCTCAAATAACACACATGGAATCTGTTATGAATACCATCTAGTTCTTCGAGTAATTCGAACTTGTAAGCTTGGTTTCCTAATCCTTTGAAGAACTTTGAACGGTCCAATAAACCTTGGACTCAACTTTCCTCGTTTCCCAAATATTATAAGCCCCATCCATGGTGAGACTTTTAGCAAAACTGAATCCCCAAAATTCGAATATCACCTGTCGCCTCTTCTTGTCAGCATAACTCTTTTGACGATCCTGAGCTGCTAACAACCTTTCCCTGATCACCTTTAACTTCTCAGCAGTTTGATGGACTATCTCGGGGCCCATAAACTGATTTTCTCCGGCTTCAATCCAACAAGACGGCGTATGACACTTCTGTCTGTACAAGGCTTGATAAGGTGCCATCTTAATGCTCGAATGGTAACTATTGTTGTAGGAAAACACTACCAGATGCAAATGTTCATCCCAGTTACCTTGGAACTCTAGGGTACACGCTCTTAGCATATCCTCCAACGTTTGAATCGTTCTTTCGCTCTGACCATCGGTTTGCGGATGATAAGTTGTACTTAAACACAATTTCGTACCCAATTCCTCTTGTAGACTCCTCCAAAACCTTGAAGTGAAACGACTATCACGATCTGATACAATTGTTAAAGGAACACCGTGAAGTCTTACCACCTCCTTCACGTAAGCATTGGCGAGCTTATCCATATACCATCTTTCGTTGGCTGCTATGAAGTGTGTACTCTTAGTGAACCGATCAACGACCACCCAAATCATGTTGTGACCGTCCTTCGTTTTGGGCAGTTTAGTAACAAAATCCATGGTAATGCCTTCCCATTTACCCATGGGTACAGGTAAAGGTTCTAAACTCCCATAGGGTTTCTGATGTTGTGCCTTAACTCTCGCACAGGTTACACACTCGGCCACATACTTAGCAACATCGAGCTTCATCGTCGGCCACCAGTAGTAGGATTTCAAATCCCTATACATTTTTGTGCTGCCGGGATGAATCGAGTACATGGTCTTGTGAGCTTCTTCCATCAGAAGATCTCTTATTCTTACTGTCTTAGGTACCCAAATCCTATCTTGGAATACCTTCAGCCCTTGACTGTTTGTACCGAACTCCAACATTTTGCCCAAACGTTCTTCCTTTCGGTCATTCTTCTGTGAAGCTTCTTCTTGATCTTTCCTGATACTTTCCACAATCGTCGAGACAACTTCTATTCTCAATGCTCTTGGCCTTTTTCTTTCAGGATTGACTTTCTGACTTAGAGCATCAGCTACTGCATTTGCTTTACCTGGGTTGTAAAGTATCTCGCACTCGTAATCCTTAAGCAACTCCAGCCAGCGTCGTTGCCTCATATTCAACTCTTTTTGATCAAAGAGATACAAAAGACTCTTATGATTCGTGAAAAGCTTGCACTTCGTGCCGTGAAGATAATGCCTCCATATCTTTAGTGCAAATACCACCGCTGCCAACTCCAGATCATGAGTGCAGTAGTTCTTTTCGTGCTCTTTCAATTGTCGAGATGCGTATGCTATCACCTTTTATCTTTGAGTTAGAACTCAACCTAACCCAACTTCGGATGCATCGCTATAGACTGCGAAGTCTTCAACTCCATTGGGTAGAGAAAGAATTGGTGCTTCACATAACTTCTTCTTTAGCTTCTCAAATGCTTCCTCGTGTTTCTCGCTCGAAGTATAAGTAGCTCCTTTATGAGTCAAAGTTATCAATGGAGAAGCTATCGAAGAAAAGCCTTGGATAAACCTTCGGTAATATCCAACTAATCCTAGAAAGCTCGGATCTCCATGGGACTTTTTGGTCGCTCCCACTTCATCACAACTCCAATCTCCGTTGGGTCAACCATGATCCCTTCTTAGTTAACCACATGACCCAAGAATTGGACTTATCGAATCCAAAAATCACATTTAGAGAACTTTGCATACAACTTCTCCCTCTTCAAAACTTCTAGCACCTCTCGTAGATGCTTGCCATGCTCCTGCTCACTTTTTGAGTAAACCATAATGTCATCTATGAACACTATCATAGATTTATCAAGGAATGGTTTACAAAGCCTGTTCATCAAATCCATGAATGGTTCTAGTGCATTGGTTAGTCCAAACGACATAACCAAGAACTCATAGTGTCCGTACCTCGTCTTGAATGCGGTTTTCTCAATATCTTGTTCTCGCACCTTCAGCTGATGATACCTTGACCTAAGATCGATCTCGGAAAAATAAATCGAGCCTTGCATCTGATCGAAAAGGTCATCAATCCTCGGCAATGGGTACTTGTTCTTCACCGTTTCCTTGTTCAGCTATCTGTAATCTATGCACATCCTCATGCTTCCATATTTCTTCTTCACGAATAACACCGGAGCTCCACAGGGTGATGAACTAGGTCTAATGAAACAGTTGTCCAACAACTCCTGAAGTTGCGTCATAAGCTCCTTCGTCTCCATCGGTGCTAATCGGTATGGTGCTTTTACTATTGGTGTTGTTCCTGGTAATAAGTCTATTCGGAACTCCACTTATCTATCAGGGGGCAATCCAGGAAGATCTTCGGGAAATACTTCCGGATAGTCACACACCACTGGTATATTTTGCATCTCCTTCATCTCTTTCTTAACATCGATCACAAATGCCAAGTATGATGTGCATCCTTTGGACAAACATTTTTTGGCTTTCATTAGGGAAATGATTTCAGAATTCACTCTATGTTTGTCCCCGTAGACATAAATGACTCCTTCCCAGGCGAGTTCACTCTTACTATCTTCTTTTTGCAGAGTATCTCGGCATCATTGGCGCTAAGGCAATCCATTCCCAGTACGATATCGAAACCAATTAGCTCAATATGCAATAGCTCCTCGTAGAATTCGTTTCCGTTCAAGTCGATGACGATATTCCTAATGCAATTGCTAACAGGCATGAATTTGCCACTGGCAACTTCTACAACTAGAGCATCATCAAATTTTTCTATAGGAAATGCTAGTCTTCCACCAAATTTATGTGATATAAAGGAGTAATTTGCTCCAGAATCAAGGAATATATTGCGAGGCAATCCATTTACAAGAAAGGTACCTGAAGCGACGTCTGCTGCGTCCTTCACGGCTTCCAGGGTCATCTGGAAAGCTCTGGCTTTTGGCTTCGGTGGGACATTGGGCCTTGTCGTCTCCTTCTTCTTCGGGCAATCCTTAGCAATGTGCCCTTGTTCCTTGCATCCATAGCACACCCTCTTTTTGGATGTACACTCGTTGGCGTAATGCCTCGTCCTTCCACATTAGTAGCAAGTCACCTCTTCGCTACATTTCCGCGAGTGTTTCTTTTTACACTTCTCGCACCACTTTGCTTCGTTTCCTCCTCCTCCAGATTTCTTTGAACCAGACTTATTCTTCTTGTTAAATTTTCATGACCCATCAAACTTCCTCTTTTCGCCAACCTCAACCTTGCTGGCAGCTCTTCCCCTGATCATCTCCTCAACAAACTTGGCAGCCCAGATAGCTGCCTCCAGAGTAGGTGCCTGGCGGACTGGCACATCATACTCCCATGGAAGTCCCTTTTCATACTTATCAACTTTTGTCAGCTCGTCTGAAACGATGCGCAAAGCAAACTCCATTTTGTGAGTGAAGGCATTGGTGTATTCATCAACGTACATGTTTCCCTTCTTCAATGTCAGGAATTGGTTCTCTAGCTCGAGCAGGTTTTGGGCTGAGCAGTACTTGCGCTTGAAGTGTACCAAAAATTCTGCCCAAGTCAGCTGCAGTGGCTCATTAGGGCTTAGGGTCTCCCCCAGAGTGTTCCACCAACGAACAGCGCCACCTCTGAACTGACGCACTGCAAATGTGGTTTGTAGCTTTCCTTTGCAACCACATGTTAGGAAAGCCAATTCCATCTCCGATATCCAGTCCATGACTCCAATTGGATCCTCCTTCCCCATGAAAGTTGATGGCTTGCAAGTTGTGAAGTCCTTATACTTTCATTCGTTCCTCTCGACTCCTTTATCATGGTTGTTCCTCCTGATGACCGCTGGTTCCACTTGACTGACAGTACGGCTGTTATTCCCTTCTTCAGACTCTCTGTCATTCAGTTTTGGTTGCTCAACAGGCATCGAAGGTTCATTTCTGTTATTCAGAAACAATTGTCTCATCTCTTCCCTTTGCTCAGCCATCATTTCTCGAATCATGGATTGTACTCTGGCCATAGTGACTGGCTCAGGTGCAGCTTCTATAATTGTCACTTGCTCAATCCCTTGGGGTTGAGGCTGCTGATTCCTGTTTCTATTTGCGTTTCCAGCTCCACTTCGGGTTCTTGCCATTTCGATCTATACACCAAATTAGGTGAATTTAGATCTTTATTCACGATAGACATTTAAATTCTCCTTATCACTCCGAAACGTTACATGCTAGTTCTAATATCGGAATCGAATGCTTAGAATCCTAAACACATAAGGTGTCCAGACCCGGTCGGCAACAGACCATAGATCCGAACAAATAATAGCACATAAGGAAAGCATAAAGCATTTATCACATAAAAGCATTTTAGGCATCTTTCGTAAAATAAACTACTGCGTGTGTCTAAAATATGGAAGACACTCATCTCACGATCATCACTTAGCATTCTAAGTTTAAGTCTAGAAATCCTACAAATTCCTAGTTCGCTTAAACTAATGCTCTTATACCAACTGTGGCATCCTTATTTTTACGGCCAGAAAAGACCGATTTCGTTTATGCTTTTTAATAAAAATCATAGTAACTTCTTAAGAAAAATATTGCGGAATTTGTTCCCAAAACAAAATATGATATAAATTTTATCAAAGCATTTCTTAAGGAAATGTATTTTCATTACATTACAAAAACTCGGGATGTCAATCATCGATACAGACCATAAGCATAAACCAAAAAGAAATAAACATCCTAGGCCACAAAACACAATCTGGCCTCAAATCCATAATCTCTCGTCAAGTCATCCAACTATGCTTTTGCCACAACCTGTAATACAAGAAAACTGAGTGGGTCAGGCTGGGGAGCCTGGTGAGCATATATGGTTTTCAACCCACAATAATAAGTTCATTATTTATTTTCATCAAATCACTAACCCGATTACCTGTTCCCGTTATCCTCACTTTATGTCCCTAAAGCATCTATTATAAGGGACCTATCCTAAGGAATTTCATCAGGATGGGCACTACTGCTAAGGGGATTCCTCAGCCACATGTGTCCGTAAGGCAACCATGGGGGGATGGAGTACATCTTCAAAAACACCTACAAGTTGCGAGCCTGCTAGCGTTCCACGGGAATGCCTAGAAAAGTCTATGGTCATCATCTATACTCCGCTAGACGACTAGATCATCTGAAACATCGTAACATCGAGGTATCTCATCATTTTATCACACATCATCTATTTCATCTACCCATGTTCTACCAAACATATTTTCAGTTATAAAATACATACAGGGTCCAGATCTGTAAAACAAAGCTTACATCTTTCATCCAGCATAAAATACATATACAGTCTAGATCTGAAAAATAATGTTTACATCTTTCATGTAGCATAACTTTCAAAGCATACATATACGGTCTAGATCTAAAGAAAAACTTCAGATCTGAAGGAAAGAAGTTTAGATATTTCATCCAACATAGATCTCAAAGTATACAGTTTAGATCTAAAGAAAAAGTTTAGATCTGAGATGAGAAAGTGTAGATCTGAAGGAAAAAGTTTCAGATCTGAATGAAAGAAGTTCGGATTTTTCATCCAACAAACATCTCAGGAAAACAAATAACACACATATATATATATATATATATATATATATATATATATATATATATATATATATATATATATACATATACATAGCACATAATTTATATAAAATACTTCATATCTATGTGAAAGATGAAAGTGACTATACACTCACTTGTTACAGAGTGATTTGGACAACACCTCGCTTCTTAAAATAATCTTCTTTGACGAAACCGGGAAGTTTGCTTGAAAACCGGGCTCCTTGCGGGCAGAGTTTCAAACCGAAAAACTCTTTTTCTCGGAGCCTTCTAGCGCTCCGGGGATTTCTTTGGGTGCTAGGGGGTTTACCTAGACTTAGGAGGGAGTTAGGGAGGTAGTGAGAGAAAGTAGAGAGAGAAAGTAGTGAGAAAATGAGCAAAAATCTCGGCTGCCCTCGGTCCCCTTTTATAGGCGAGACCTTGGACGTATGCTGGGCGTACCGAGGGTTCTACGCGGGGCGTACTCCTCGCTCCGTACACACGTGTCCGATTCTCGGTGGTGGTGCGTAACTTATCTCGTACCGCAGAAAAAGTCAATACACGGGGCGTAGGGTTCTCGTACGCGGTGCGTACTTTGTACGCGAAGCGTCCGAAGCCTACGTTGGGTGTAGCCTTGCATCCAGCTTCGCAATTTGCACTACTGAATTCTAAAATTCATATCTTTTGCATAAGAGCTCCGTTTTCCATGTTCTTTGTATACACGCGTAGGCGGGACCGTACTCTACAACTTTCGTTTAGACTTTGTCGGTTAGTTCTCGACCGATTTTATATTTAATAGTATGAGAAGATTACACCGTTAAACGACCGTGTAAAACTCATAACTTCTACATACAGACTCCGTTTTCATCTGTCTTTTTATCGTTGAGCTCCTATTGACGAGATCTTCGACACTCATGCAGGTTGTGTCAGCTAAAAACCGCTCAATCTAATATTCGAACTCCGGACTGTGCACTGTTGATCCGAAACTTAGAAAAAACATAACTTCCTCATACGAAGTCACATTTGGGCGTTCTTTTTGTGCATGCTCTCAGTTTAATGAACACTACGACTTTCGTGTAGATTACCAAGGCTAAAAAGTCCTCTTTCGTAAATCCACTATTTACGTCACGCAGTGGCGTGCCGGTTCCGTCGCGAAACTTCGACAGGTCACAACTTCTTTGTTATAACTCGGATTTCGGCGTTCTTCATATGTCCGAAATCCTGGTCACGACCACTACAACTTTCTTTATCAATATCGGGCTTATCTAACATTTTATTTTTGACGCTTATTTTTGTCCTTTATTTATTATAATATTATAAACAAGTAATAAGCACACAAAAGCACATAATTCACATAATATTCAAGTAATTCATCTTTATTACTTTAAAATGAGTTACATTGGTTGACCTAGACTATTACATCGTCTACTAATGCTTAGCCCAGAAACACGGGCGTTACACGACGAATCCCCGAGTTATCATTACCACAATAACACTTAGTCAAAAACTAATAATCCTTCTTAGGGTAAAATGAACATTTTACCCCTAATCAAATTTTGCCAATGCCTAAGGCGCAAAACCATAACATGAAAGGCCCAAATATAGATAGCCTTCCCAAGCCCACTAGTGGCCCACCAATGGCCTAATTTTCTAAATTGGGCCCAACTCCTCAAATGGGCCTTCTCATAAGCCTAACATATTCTTAGCCCAAACTAACTAATTTCTGATGGCCCACTATGGCCCAAAATAGCAAAGTCCATGGAATGGCCCAACCCGAGGCCCAAATGATGAAAACCTAAATCCAGTGAGTACGCGGGGTGTACTCCTCTGTACGCTAAGCGTACAGGCTGCATCACTTGTACGCTGCGCGTACGGGCTTGTACACACAACGTACTACCCTTTTAAGCCATAATCACCAAAAAGGCTTAATCCCTTAAGCCCTTAAGCTCCAAACACAGATCTAAGTCCAATAAAGTGTCTTAACCAATAAAGTCGATTACTTCGTGCCTTACAAACCCCCAAATGGACCCAAACTTGAAATATGGCAACCTACTTCCATAGAAATGACTAATACTCATGCATGGACACATTAAGACCTTTAAGATGGTAAATTTTCTATCTTTGGGACTCAAATAGCACTAAGGGTGGCAACCCTAAGCCTAAAAACAGATTTAGAATCATAAAGTTCCATTCTTGGGACTAAAAAGGTCCAAAACCGCATTACAAGAGATCTAAGCATTCATGAAGCATGTTTTGAGATTTTTACCTCAAATGAGTGCTAAATGATGATGGTGTCTCAGATCTTTAAGCTCAAGCTACACAAGTTCTTCCTCACCAACTTGTTCTTCACCAAATTCTTCTTTCCCCTTCCAATCTCCAAGCCACTAAAATGGACTTCACAAGATCAAGATCACACAAAAATGAAGCAGGTTAGGTTTCTAAGGTTTCTGAGTCAAGGAGGCTGGTAAGGAGGCTGGGGTTTGGGACATAATGATGTATTTATATGACCTAAACCCTAAAAATTAGGGTTTTGAGTCGGCTCGCGTACGCTGCGCAGTCACAACTTTCAAACACCATCTCCATTCTGTAGATTTAATCCATGACTACTATTAGTGTTGGTTCTCCAGAAATACTTGGTGGCTAGGATGCCATAAAGTCTTCATACTTGCATCCATCTCTATCAACCTCTTTCTTGATGTTGTCCTTCCTAACCCTCGACAGTTCTACATTCCCACTGTAGGTTCTTTCCTATCCTCTCGAATTAGTTGTCTAATCTCCTCTATATGTTCAACAAACATTGCATGAATTATAGTTGGAACTCCTGCTAACATAAATCGTTCAGCTGTAGATACGAATGCTAGCGCATGTCCATCCATATGTTGAGGTTGGGGTTCAGGCTTCCTGTCTCCGATATCATTTCCTGATCCACTACGCGTCCTTACTGCGACATTCTATACACCGAGGTAGGCATTCTGTGTACTCAGACAAGAATATATTATGATAAGAGAGGTTTTATTTATGTTTAGACACATATGTCATCCTTATCACTCCGAAACATTACATGTCAGTTCTAATACAATGATAATACGTTTAGAATCCTAAACACATAGGTTTCATTGTTCAAGGTCAGAAATAGACCTTAAATTTTCCCAAGTAATAACAATAGACCTGGTTCACACATATTTAGCATATAAGGGATTTTTAAAGTATGATAGTGCATAATGTAGCAAATAAAGTATTCAACCTACGTTATTTAAGGATTATACCCTAAAATATTCACACATATTCTAATTTCTTATTTAACACTTAATATTATTTAAGGATTATACCCTAAAATATCTGAGTATTGGTGTCTATTCAGATATACAACCTAAAATACTCTAGACACACACCTCACCAACATTTCTTAATCTCTAAGTTTAAGTCTAGAAATCCTCACAATTCCTAGTTTGCTTAAACTAATGCTCTGATACCAACTGTGACATCCTCTAATTTTCATTAAAACTTTGTTATATGTTTAAAAAATCACACATATATATATATATATATATATATATATATATATATATATATATATGGGAAAATACCATTACAAAATATCTTTTTGATTACAAATGTTTGTTTCCAAAAATGTTAAAACACTAAGGATGTCATAATGAATATAGATAAATAAGTTACAACATAAACACCTGATGGTTCTGAATACTATTACAGGCTATCTCTTAATCAGTCAACATCCTATTCAAGTTCCAGTAGCTTATGTCTTGGTACATATGATGCATATAAACTAAGTGGGTCAGGTTGGGGAAACTTGGTGCGATACATAGGGATTTCAATCCCACAATGTTGATATGATAATATTCATTAATTATCAAATCTACAAAACCAACCGTTACTAGACAATATCCATATAGGCTTACATTCCCACGTATCCATTCCTACCGATCCTCATAAATCTTAGTTCATGATTATCAAGGAGAAATTATTTTTCCTGATGAACCGTTAAAAGGTTTAACTACACAGCTATAGGCTTCCTTGGTAAGTGTAAGTCATAAGGCATATGAGCCATGAGCTTGTTTGATGGATATGGTATCCCATTTTAATTACGTCTATGAGTAATGAGCTCACTCTAGCAACGTAATTCACAAGACTATCTAGAATGATAAAGTGTTGTCACCGACTCTGAGAGGTGACCAAAAATACCATTATAGTTGTCTAATCTGGACTAACCATTTTTGGTCATCCAAGGGGAATACTATAATGTACTCCCGTATGGAGCTACCGTACATCAACACCGAAAAGTGTCACATAACAGAACTTTACTCTCTATTCCTAGCTTACGCACATTCTCCTAATGAGGCTATCTAATATCAAACTGAATTGAACTATGTATCTTCCATAAATCTATGTTTATCCCTAGACTAGATTACAATGCCTTTAACCAACTTTATTCTTGGGTTACACTAACCTATCTTTAGAGTATATATATTCCGTACAGAGTATTAGGTATTATTATTCATTTATCTTCTCAGTAATGATAATTCTAATATGAATATATAATATTATTTCTTTATCCTAACATAAAATAGAACCATATCTTTATTAACTGGCCCGAATCTGCAGGTGTTACGCATACCAACAACATATCCTACTGTTTCTCCTATATTACAAGGTATCATCAATGAGCCTATCAGTTCTTTATTCTCTTCTCAATCAATAGATCTAGACATGCCGAATAATGAAGATGAAGAAGATGAGATGGTTGTATTTGTTGAGCTAGAGTTTGATCTTGCTGAAGAAAATGTTGATGACAATGCAATTTTGTCAGGAAAGTAATACAAAATACTTAACTCTTAACTCAACATCATTCTTCAATTTTTGAATGATAATGGTAGAAAATCCTCTATGAGTGGTGAAGAGGTTGATTTTCTGTTAAAGTCCCAAGAGTCACGCACACGGAGTCAAAGAATTGTAGAATGTTGCTTGTGAGCGACATGAAATGAAACATCCCAAAAATACGGTCCAAAAATTTCTTTTTAAATTCATTAATAAAACCATAATTCAACCATCATCATATAGAAAAATCCATAAATCGTGTATCTCAAAAACATCATATCGAATATTGTATCAAAATCATGTAAAAATATCAGAGTCAATCTCCCAGGCTAGAAAATTGTGGTGTGTGCCATTCGATCATCCCGAGCCCTTCCCTTTGCTAGCTGAAGTACCCGAAACCAAACTGAAAACTGTAAGCAAGAAGCTTAGTGAGCTCCCCCAAACTACCACATACCATACACATAACATATAACATGTAACATAAACTTTGGGACACCGCCCAGCTGCATCAGGAACGAACCCGACATCGGCTTACCCGGCATCGGACTCTTGACGGACATCGGGCTCACCCCGGCATCAGAACACGTCTGGCATTTGGCTCACCCCGACATCGGGCTTGCCCCAAAATCGGGCTTACCCCGACATATACACAACATACCATATATCATAAACATATAACAACTAAACGTGCCGACATTGTGGCCTTAGACCCGTTCCTAATGGAAGAGAACTCACCTCTCAAACTGGATGCTGAACTTGTGCGTGAGGAATCTCTGCTGGCTGCTCCCACGACTCCCCGACTAACTCTATACAGAAATGCTTAGTCAGAAAACTGAGAATCCTTCTAAGGGTAAAATGACCATTTTACTCCTGCTCTAATTTGGACCATATCTAAGGCTCAATTCCATCTAATCTCTCTAAGTCCACTAATGGCCCACTAAAGGCCCACTAATGGCCTAATTTTCTAAATTGGCCCCAGCTTCTTAAATGGGCCTTCCCTAAGCCCAAACATGTATTTAGTCAAAAAAATCTGACTTCTGATGGCCCACTAAGGCCCAATAGCTGATAAGTCCAAAGGTTGGCCCAATCCGAGGCCCAAAAGATGAAAAGCCCAACTCTGTTGAGTACGCAGGGCGTACTCCTCTGTATGCAGTGCATACCTGCTGTGTGGCTTGTAAGTTGCGCGTACTGGCTGGTACGCCTAGCGTACTACCCTGTTAAGCCACTTTTCCCATTAAGCACTTAATACTCTACTCCATAGGCTATAACCACTGATACAAGACTTCTTTAATGTCTTAATCCATAAAGGCGATTACTTGGTGGATTGCAACCCACCAAATGAACCCAAACTTGGAATATAGCAACAAACTTCCATGGAAATGGCTAGATATCATGCATGGTCACAAATGGACCTTAAAGATTGAAACTTTACTACTTAAGGGACTCATATGTCACTAAGGGTGGCAACCCTAGACCTAGAAACGAGTTTGAGTCATAAAGAACTATTCTTGGGACTACATGTTGGGTTTTGAGCACTATAACACTCCTATGGTGTACAGGCAACCCTAAATGTTTTGGATCTATGTTTTCTCCAATAATACATGCATATTATCAATTTTCCAAAGCATATATCCTAACTAGCATGCAAATTGTCAAATGAACAATACAACTAATTAGATGACTTACCTCTTAGAAGGACTTGTAGTTATTGACCTTTGAAAGCTTGAGCACCCCAAGTGTGATGCCTCTAATGGTTCACAAACGCCAATATGCAAGACGAGGCTTGAGAGAATAAGTTACTTGCACAAAATCAATATCACTCTCCAATAATGTTGTGTCGACCGATTTTGGCTCTAGGGGGTTTATTTATAGTGTGGCAAATGCTAGGGTTACACTTTGTAAACCCTAATGACCTTTCTTATTACTTAGGATCCATGGGTTAACCTTGATAGACTATCCATGGATTATCTCATTGGTTTAGCGCATCCTAAATAACCATCGATCATTAGCCCACACTATTAGAATCATTGATTTACACAATCAATCCCCATATATTTCATTAGTCTCTTTTGATCACAAAATTAAGTCCAAATTAATTCTTGATCAATACTAATTAAATAATATGATTTCATATTAATATATTATACTTGTAATATATTAATAAATCATAAATAACCTTATTCTCAAAAGTCCATCCTATCAAATTGCACTGGTGAAGGCAACCCAAAAGGACAATGCTACAATTGGGTTAAGTACATCACAGTTATAGTTATGGGCTTAGACACCAAATCCAAAAGTCTCCCACTTGGATAAGTCTAATAACTATAGTTGCCAATGCGACTTCAGGATCCGACTTAGCAATCGTAAGCTTTCAAAAGCCGCTGTCGAACTCTGACCTAGTCAGTGATGCGTCCTTCAGATAAGGGATCATATATTCCTCTGTTCTCAAGATATCTATGTGGACAAATACATGGAATATAGTCATACTTATTGTCCTGCAATTTGTTTCCCGATTTCCGATTCATCTGACATAGAACATAACTGAACACATCAATTTAGTTCTGACTGGGCCCGACACATAGTCAAAACAGAATCATCAAGGGGCCCAAGATATCGTTTTTAATTTTCTTAGGATAAAAGGAACAGGTAAACTTCGACATGATATGCTGGTACTAACTACTTATTAAGTCATGCATAACGGTACGTTTTATAACATCAAGTTACTAATGGGTTTTCGTATCATCAATGCACAACCAACTCGTACTCAACAACTCATATATCATAGTTTGAAGATTATATGATATTATTGTCTCACAATCACTCGTGATAAATTCCATGAAGTGATTTAGGTGAGCGCAGGTTGAATCCAATACACAAATCTTATTTCAGGAGCACTCATGAATGGTGTAGCACACTTTTGCTATGTCTAACGCCTTAGACAATCTACAAGCCAACTCATGACAGTCTTCTTTCATACTTACTTCCAACATATGATCGACTGTGGATAGTTTGAATAACCTAGTTATTCGGGAAGTCCAAACATGCAAAGTGAAACACAAGAATAATACTAATCCTATATGGCCCTAAAACTTTTGAGTGTAAATAAAACACCTTTTATTTAATCACCATATTGATTACACATTATTCATTGTATAATGTTTTGATTTATCAACTTAATACTTGAATTAACACAATAGTTATCCCATGCTCCAAGCATTCACACTATGTTTTCCTATGGTCCTTACTTTGTGAAATAGATCGATTGTAAACATTTCCAACGATACTCATTTCATAATTCCAAATCCTTATCGTATATGTAAGAATACCAAGTTCTTGCCACTTACTGTAATTTGTTAGGTTCTAAACTTATATGCAGTGATCCTTTTGTAATGACTATGTACAGAAGTCGCAGAGACTTTGTCAATTACAAAACTTTCCATTGGAGATCGTTACAAGACAATTCCATAGATCTGAAGTCTCATATTTAAAGCACATTTCTTTGAACATCCTTCTTGAATAAAAATTTCTAACTTTCTCATAGATTCTTGATATCCAACTCCCATTATGGAAACATTTACATATTTTCCATATGACAACTAATGGTTAATAGAATCTTGTCTATTCATAATAATGTCAATATGGTCCATCCATTACTATAGTTCCAACTATCCATAAGCAACCAATCTTTGGCTAACCTTGGATTGGTCATAGCAGTTGTTTAATAACTTTAGTCATATCCAGTTCTAGTCCTTTTTCCCTCTTAATGCCCTAGGCATTTGGAAAATTAGAACACATGAATATTATAGCATATGCAATCGATCCTATACCCGAAGCATATGAGATACGATTCATAATGTCTTACATAAAGACATGATACCTGACCAGTCTCTTGCTATAATATTTCCATATATAGGATTTCCAATGTTGAAGCATTTCAACATGGCATTCATATAAATCCTTGACTAAATTCGATTAAAATCTCAATCTAAACTTTTAGAATTGAAATGAAGTATAAGTTCCTCTCCCTTAATTATAGCAAAACAATGTTTCAACCCTGCAACTTTGCGAATTGAAAATTTTCTTTCTATAATTAACATTGCTAACTTGCAACACTTACCATAAAAACTATGCTCCCACTATCATAACAATTATTTTGTTACTTGCATAACATTTATGCTTCCACTAGCTGTGACATAAATACAGAAATCAGTTGGACTTCTACAAATCAATACTTTATTGACTTTCTTAACAAAGTTCAGATTTCTGACACGAGATGCTTCGATAAGCCTTTATCTAAGCTCACACACCTTTTATTAGAAAGCGCATATGTGTTTCTAAACAATTTTAGAACTTACAGCAATAAGTCTCAAATGTTTATACCTTTTGCCATTTCTCACAATTCGAACTATGAAGAGGGATGCTGTCGAAACATTATAAGCGACCTGCTTAAACTTAAAGAGAGATCCGAAGTTGCTTGTGGAACCGCAGTCTATATCTCCCCGCAGTCTGATCAGCATCCACAGTCATCGTCATCAGTTCTTAGATTCAGTCTTTTATCTGTTCCTTGTATAAGTACTTTGTTTTATCCATAGTGCCCATCGTGGAAACTCAAACAGATTAGGCTGTATGTAATCTTCGAGACTCTATAAATAGAGTTCTCCATTTCTTAATCAAAACACCTCTCTTACGCATCTTTAATCTTATTACTCTTCTCTCTCTACTATCTTATCACTCAAATATAATCGTAACTTCTTGTAATCTCTCTTCAAGAGCAAGTCTTTTCTAGACTTAATCACTATGTTTGATCTCACTCACTAACTTGGTCTGATTGCATTCCTTGTTAAGAATCAACTTAAGTCTTTACTTGATATAATACTTGCTGTCTTTTATATTTCCTTATCTTTCCGCAACTAATCATCTAACTATCTAACTGTCTAACTTATATTATTGTTGAGCTTTATGATCCTTTGAGATTAACTTTAAATTCCGCAATATAAACTTGTTCTAACGTTTGTTCAAGTGTGTCTCTCAAGTTTATCTCTCAAGAATTGGTATCAGAGCCAAAGTGGTTGCTTTTTGAAGCAAAACTCTGATTTTCAAATGGCCTTCTATACCACTGGAGCTCATTTCTTAAAAAAAAACAAAAAAAACTTTTCAAAAACAAGGAAATATGGCACAAGCATTATCTCTCAATGTTTCCAATAGTGTTGGTGGTTCTAATAGATCCCCAATATTGGTGGCAAATGAATATCATCACTGGTCTCAGAGAATGGAAAGATACTTAAGGAGACTTGGTAGAGATGTATGGCGATCTGTAGAAGAAGGACTACATGTCCCTGTTCTTACACCAGTTCAAACCGACGGCGCCACAGCCAGACTAGGAGGAGGTCAACCAGTCATGAATCGTCCTACCAAAGACGATCTCGATAAAATGGCAAATGATGCTGTTGCTTTTTATGAAATCTCTTGTGGAGTTGCTCCTGCCAACTTCGACATTATCATAAACTGCAAATCAGCAGAAGAGATCTGGGGTGTTCTCAAAAACTTGTATGAAGGCTCAGAACAAGCTCAAGATAAGAAGCTCACAATTGCACTCAATGAGTTCAACAATTTCAAAGCTCATACTGGCGAAAGTTTGGAAGACTCCTTCAAAAGGTTCAATCTGATTGTCACTAAGTTATCTAATGTTGGCACCATCCGCAGTAACCATGAAACAAATCTTCAGTTTCTTAATGGTTTGGGAAGACACTAGACTACTGCTAAGATGATAGTCCAAGGAGATAGAAAGATTCATTCTTTGTCTCTCTACAAGCTCTACGAGGAATTGCAAGCACAAGAATCCACTGTACTCAAAGATTGTGCTGACTTCAGAGGACCACTTGCTCTTATAGCACAAGCTCCACATACTCAATCCTACTCTCCCTCGTATGACAATCATCCACAATCATACGAAGCTGACTCAGAGTATGATAATGAAGAAGAATTTCAGAAGGCTATTGCTCTTGTTAGCCAACAGTTCAACCGGCTACCACCTCCTTCTTTTCGTAAGAATCAACAGTTCAACAAACCTCCATTCAACCGCAACTTTAACCCTCAGAATAACCACTCCCGATATCCCAAAAGTTCTCACCCACCACCGCAACCTCAGACTACTCAACCCAAAGAGGCACCGAAGCCCATCAATCTAACTGACTCCGGTACCTCTTCAGAAGATAAAAGTGATGTTGTAATTTGTCACAAGTGCAACAAGGAGAATCATTTTGCAAAAGACTTCAAGGCTAACATAGTGAAAGACAGAGCATTCTACCTTAGAATGGCTCAAGAATTGGAGGAAAAGGAAAAGGCAATGACATACGTAGCTCATGTAAAAATAGACCATCAAGTTTGGTCATCCGGAGATGAAGACGAAGACATCAACAACATCAAAGCAAAAGGCAAGATCTGCATGCTGGCAACTGCGGATGACGATGGATCTACAAAGATGGAAAAGAACTGCTGCTACATGGCAAAATATGGAACCCTAAGCATCGTCGAACAGGTAAAACTCATGATTCAAAGTCTAAACTATAGCATGCATGACTGTCAACCCTTCATAGACAATCTTAATCACACATGTGTTGCCGTCCTTACAGACTATAACAAAGCTCTAGATGAGAAGAACATAGCGTCCCAAGAGATGTTTCATGTGAGAGGACGACTGGATAACAAAAGACTCAAAGTAGCTATGTTAGAAAAGGATTTAGAGCTAGAAAAAGATGCAAGAATGTTGAGTGAAACACAACTAGAGATAGCTTTGAACCAAATACATTTAGCTTAGAGTGAGATTGTACGATTAAATATATTAATAGAAAAACTGTACAATGAAAGTGAAGCTATTGAAAATTTGGTGAACAATGGAAGCGTAGATAATACCTATAATTGGGGTTGGTCCAATGGATATCCGACCGCAAAGGATTCCTCACCCCGGTTTAACAAAGATCGACTTTATGTTCTTCCTAACAAACTCCAACACTTTTAAAATCACATCAAAGTTTTCAAAAATCACTTTCCAAGAAATCCTTTCGTATTTTCACATCTGCAAAACGTACTTTTTCAAATTCCGACATCACTAATGTCAGATCTCACCACTCTAGGATTGGTCACAAGCCTACATCGTCATTTAGACTGCTGACCAAACAAAATGTTAGGGTAAATGGCAAAATCTGTGTATGTTAGTGTAATTATAAAAAAGGTTCATCTCATGTCAAATCTGGTTCTTTTCAAAAACCTCGTAACTTTTCGAAATTTCGCAACACTCCAAAAACTCACAAACACCCAGGACTAGGCCTAAAAGTTGACACGAAACCTGTCCATGCAACCTCGGTTCATGCATCAATCAGAAACTCATCTGCTATCTCAGGCTCCAAACTAGTTTGGATGCCTAAACAAACCATGTAATTCTCAGGCCTTGTGCAAGGAGGAACAAGAAGAAGAATGGTTAATCGACAGTGCCTGCTCCTTGCACATGACCAGAAGGTTAGAATACCTTCGGGATTTCAGGCCAATTTGCAACGGTGGAAATGTCACATTCGGCAACAATGCGAATGGGATAATACGAGGTTATGGTGTTCTTACTATGGGAAACTTCTCTATTCAAAAGATTGCTTATGTAGAAAGCCTTAAACACAATCTCATCAGTGTAGGCCAACTATGTAAAGCAGGCCACAGGGTTGAATTTGACAATGAATACTGCTATGTAATGACCAGCGATAGAAGCACTTGTTTGGTCAAATCCAAGTCCTAAGGGACCATGTATCCCCTGGACGTCTCTCTGATCATTGGGAAACCGCAGTTATGCTTTCTATCCAAAGCATTATCTGAAGTCAGCTGGCTTTGGCACCGCAAGCTAGCTCATCTTAACTTCAGATACATCAACAATCTGGTCACCGGAGAACTCGTTCGAGGTCTTCCAATTCTCAAGTTCAACAATTATACACTCTGTCCTGCATGTGAATGTGCAAGCAATCCAAAGCAAGTCACCCAATGGTGATCGATTCTTCAATTTCTAAACCACTGGAACTCCTTCACATTGATCTCTGCGGTCCATCTACCGTAGCCAGTCTTCATCATAAGAAACACATACTGGTTATAGTTGATGACTTCACTCGTTTCACTTGGGTCTTCTTCCCAAGACTCAAATCCGAAACTCCGCAGATACTGATCAATTTTATCAAAGAAATTGAACTTCAGATCAAGCTTCCAGTACGCTGCATCCGAAGTGATAATGGAACCGAGTTTACCAACCATCTCTTAAACAGTTTCTTGGTTTCCAAGGGTATCACTCACAATTTCTCAGCTCCTTACACGCCGCAACAAAATGGGGTAGTAGAGCGAAGAAACCGAACTTTGGTAGAAGCAGCCAGATCTATGCTTAACTTCGCACACCTTCCCCTCTACTTCTGGGCCGAAGCAGTGGCCACAACTTGCTTTGTTCAAATCTGAAGAATCATCTGCAAGCATCTCAATAAAACTCCGTATGAGGGCCTTAACAACCGCAAGCCAAATGTCTGATTCTTCCATATTTTTGGATGTTTTGTGATCAACAATAGAGATCATCTTAACAAGTTCGCACCGAAGTCAGATGAAGGCATCTTTCTTGGCTGCTCAACAAACAATGTTTCTTATAGGGTTCTTATTAGACGCACAAGGCTAATAGTTGAAAGCTTCGATGTCAAATTCGATGACTATTACGTCCACAACACCGCTCCATCAACCGAAACCAAAGCAATCTTAGAAAGTGATATTCCTGCCTCTTCGGGTCCACTAAACATAGTTGAAGTAAACTATGACGATCTCTTCGACCCTGTAGAAACAGCCAAGTTATCCGAAGTCCTTGTGTCTCAGGAAGCTCAACAGCAGCATGTTGACGTATCTGGTCCATCTCTATCCGATGTAGTATCACTCAATACTTCCACCTCGCCGGTTGAGGGGGAAAGTTCTACTCCGGATCAAGTGAAAACCATCGAGGTTCCAGTACTTGATGATGCAACTCCAGTTCCTATCCGTAGAGAATCCTTACCATCAAATGTGTCTTCTGACTCAGATGATGAAGATGTAGAGAACATTGACACAAGAACTGACCCAAGGATTATCACACTTCCAACAATCCAGGGGGAACCTTCTTAGGTTCAAGGGGAACTCCCGTCTGCAATCCAGGGGAACCTCCATCATTTGTAAAAGAAAACACCAATCCCACCTTTCCAATTCAAGACAATTCAGTGGGCTGCTCACATGTCCAGGGGGAACTGCCATCCCCAACCGCAGAGTCTTCAGATATTGTAGATATCCCTTCCACCGCAGCCGCTGACCATCTTCAACCTTGTCTACACGTATGGACGAAGGACCATCCACCAGGTTAAATCATCGGAAACCCATCAGCAGGCATCCAAACTCGATCTTCACAAGACTTATCTCATCACTGTCACTATGCAGCATTCATGTCTTCGGTTGAACCTAGACCCATCAAAGAAGCATTAATGGAGCCTGATTGGATAGCAGCAATGCAAGAAGAACTGGAAGAGTTTAAAAGGAACAAAGTGTGGCAACTCATTCCGAAGCCAAAAGGTCACACTGTTGTTGGTACCAGATGGGTGTACAAAAACAAACTGGATGAATCTGGTGCGGTAGTTCGAAACAAAGCAAGACTAGTCGCAAAAGGGTATAGTCAACTTGAAGGTGTTGATTATGATGAAACATATGCCCCAGTAGCTAGAATGGAAGCCATTACCATCTTATTAGCATATGCTGCTCACAAGAATATCAAGGTACATCAAATGGATGTAAAAGTGCTTTCCTGAATGGTGAATTGAGAGAGGAGGTTTATCTTCAGTAACCTCCAGACTTTGAATGTCTTGAATTCCCAGATTACTGCTACAAGTTTGAAAAAGCAGTCTACGTTCTAAAGCAAGCCCCAATAGCGTGGTACGAGACTCTCTCTGAATTTCTTGTCTCGTCCGGATAGAAAAAAGGAGTGATTGATCCCACCTTATTTAGAAAGGCAAATGGTAATCACCTTATGCTTGTATAAATATATGTGGATGATATCATCTTCGGATCAACTGATCAGGGGCTGGTAGATGAATTTGCTAAGCTCATGACCAACAAGTTCCAAATGAGCATTAATAGAGAGATTAACTTCTTTCTAGGACATCAAGTGAAACAAGTCCCTCAAGGGATATTCATCCATCAGGAGAAGTACACCACTGAACTACTGAAGAAATACTCAATGGACAATTGTTCCTCAGCCAAGGTCCCATGGCCTTCGGATATAAGATATTTGCTGATCCTTCCGGTGAATCAGGGGATCACAAGACGTATAGAGGAATAATTGGCTCATTGATGTACCTCACCGCACGCCGACCATACATTGTCTTTGCAACAGGAGTATGCGCAAGATACCAAGCCGATCCCAAAGTATCTCACATGACCGCAGCCAAGCAGATTCTTAGATACTTAAAAGGTAGCAAATCTCTAGGCCTCTGGTATCCCGCAGGGAACAAATTCAGCCTACAAGCATTCACTGATGCGGATCATGATGGATGTAGATTGGACAGAAAAACCACTTCCGGTGGATGTCAATTTCTCGGTGGAAGACTCGTTAGCTGGTCATCAAGGAAACAAAGTTGTGTCTCATTGTCTACCGCAGAAGCTGAATATGTGGCAGCAGCCAGCTGTTGCTCACAAGTCTTGTGGATGAAAACGCAGCTTATGGACTACGAATACAAGATGCTGCGGATACCGATTTACTGTGACTCAGAGAGTTCCATAGCGATTTCTCATAATCCTATTCATCACTCCAAAACAAAGCATATTGAACTACGGTACCACTTCATTAAAGATCACATCCCGAAAGGTAACATTGAACTAATTTTTGTCCATACTCATGAAGAGATTGCTGATGTATTCACAAAGGCACTTGAATCTACAAAACTCAACAGTTTCTTATAAATGTTAGGAATGATGAATCCGGATCCACAATTCTTCTTGAATTGATATGTACCACAGACCACTCTTGGTCACCATTGTCGTCCTAAGTAAATATATCTATCTTACATAGTTATGGTATATCTTGTATACTGCAGTACAACTCTTCTACCGTAATATACCGTATATACCGTAACCATATATCATACTTATATTTCAAGGGTCCTTATTGATTGTTATTTCTGATTGTGTTCAAGTGTTCTTCTCAGTTTCTCCTACTGCGGTTTTCTAAAAACAAATCTGCAATGAAGTCTTTATCCGTTATGAGGCACCTAAACCGCAATGAGGTCTCAATCCGCAATGAAGTTTCAAACCGCAATCTCAGTGATTGAATTTTCAACTACTTCATAACTTCTTGAAACAATGTGTTCTATTTAATGATCCTTCATTAAATAAGAAAAACATTCTCAAAAAAAATTATTCGTTTTGTCGCATATGATTGTTTCAGTTTCTCTTTTCAAATAAACCTTTTGTCAGACCAATTTTAGGTGTGATGCCAAAATAAATCCATTTCCAATAAAAGAAATCCTCTTAGAAAATCTTTTCCTTAAACTGTCTTTTCAACTTACCCCAAAACGTCAAATCTGTTACAAATTCCACCTTTATTCAACGGTTTGTCACCCCTCACCACACGTTCAGCAGACATGGGATGTCGAGTCTGACATTTCATTAAATGCTCCGTTTTTCGAAAATGAACAAAAAATACCCTTTCGTTAAAACAATTTTTGTGGCTGATAATTTTTTTTAATATTTTGTTTTCACCCTTATTCACTTTTTAGGGTAAAAACAATAACTTTTGGAATCCGCCACTATAAAAACCTTTTTCTTCTCCAAGAAAGCTTTACGCTCTCTGATCCATCAAAGACGAATAACTTCATCTTCTTCCCCCTTGCAACTCAAACTTTTCTGCAAGTTCTTCAATCGTTTTCAAAATGGTGAAATCAGGAATCTCAAAGAAGCAATCGAAAGCATCAGTCTCTATTCAACCCACGGGTTCCGAATCTGCTACTCAGAACCAATCACCTATCATTGCATCTAGCAATTTTAGGGCAATCTTCGATGATTACTCTTCATACAATGATTCTATTCGTCTCATGATCAAGTTCATCTCCAATCATCCCCTGTTTGGACCTTTCGATGCTTTCACTGACGTAGTTCCCATCTCCACATTGTTCAAGTGCGCCTTTTCTGCACATCATCCCCTCAACAACCTTCAAGAAGTTCATCTGAACTTAGTAGATGATTCTTTGTTTATCCTGACCAAAGACAAGTTTCTTGCTTCAATCAACTTACTGGTACATCCCTCGACAAAGTTCTTTTCACCAAGTGTTACAGACATCACCTCCACACTGTATCAAATGGGATACCAGAAGCAAATCAAGGGCATAGGAGAATTCAAGAAGAACCAACTGCCTGCGGTATGGAAGTTTGTGTGCCACTACGTGATCCGCAACCTTTCAGGACGAACCGGAGGCATCGACAACATGGGCCTCAAGCTTCTTGAGCTCGTATGGAGCATCTTTTCAGGCCACGATGTTAACTACGGTCAAATTCTTTGGGATGATTTTCTTTAGTACATTCCTAAGGAGAACCCAAAGGAAAACCCTACCGACCTTACCTTTGCAAGGTTTTGGGCTCTCTCCATCTCAGACCTTCATTCAGACGCCAAGATTAGTAGGGGCAACGACATCAACTTTTTCATCACCCGCGATCTCAAAAGGTACACTCCTTCTAAAGATCAATCTATTTTTGGACCTATCAAACGTTTACCCATCCACATCCTGACTACGGTTGGACTTGAGACCCAAATAGTCACGGATGACATAGAGGCTACGGAAGGTATTGCCCCATACCTTTCTACCCCGCCTCTTCCAAGTCAAAACATACTAGCCTCAACCGCACCCAACCAACCAGAACAATCTGCAGTTCCATCTTTTACTACTCTATCCAATGCCTCAAGGCTCAAGGAGCTAGTTTCTCCTAAGAAAGGCCCCCGCAGCAAAGCCAGAACAACCACAACCGGTGAAACCCGCAGGAAACACAAAGCTTCCAAGAAAGTCAAAACTCCCAAGGATGCAGAACCTTCAAAGAAACGAAAACTCCAACAGGTTGTCTCATCAGATGATGACTCCGAGTCTTCTGACGATTCTGATCCTGACTCTGCTCCTATTGCCATTCTCAAGAAAAGGAAAACCAAATCCACTAGCAAATGCGTGACCAGACCGATACTGAACTCTCTCAAAAGACTCTGGTAGTCCTTGGGGTTCCCGCAGACCCATTTGCTACTACCCTCTCCAGCCACTCGAACACAGAAAGTGAGCTCGTTTCATCTCAACGTGGAGACTCACCCCCACCTAGATCCCAAGAGTATCTAATTGGTTCTTCTCGCCCTAAGGTCTCCAGGGCTTCCAGACTACACTCTTTTCAAGAATCGGAGTTGCGCTCAATTTTAGACTCTGTAATCCAAACACTCCAAACACCTATCCAACCGCAGACCGATTCTTCAGCCCATGCCAGAACGAAGCCGAGGCCAAACTTGACCACGGGTCAAGGAGACCGAGGAAGCTCCGGAAATCCTACTCTACTTACATCAAATCCAGGTGGTTTAGGCATTGTGAGCACAAATGTGCAAGGATCTGTGAACCCGAGGGACACCTCGGTGCGTTTTCAAGGATTTGACGGTGATGAATCAAATGATTCCTGGAGGCATTACAATCCAGTCTCAGAATCTGACATTCAGAAATATGCCGCTTTCCTTAGGGCATTTCAAGCAAGAAAGGACCAACAAACCAAGAAACTTCAACAGACGCAGCAGGAGATTGAAACCGTAGCCAAATACTGGGCCAACGCCATCAGCAATGCCAACACGGTTGCCACAATTCAAAAGGTCCACGACTGGATGGAATAAATAGCTGAGACAATCCGCAAAGCTCAGGACAATCCAATCAATGCAGGTTAATCCAAGCCTCCTCCTACCACTGCTGATAATAACTCTCAAGAGGACGGTACTGCCATCGAAGTCAGTTCAGCACCAATATTTGGCTTCGATGATTTCGATCCAAATAAAGTCAATAAACCAGAGCAGTTGGAAGATGTTATGATGTTGTTCGATGAAGAAGAAGTGTCTAGCGGATCTCAGCACTCGACGTCAAATCCCAAGGAGAAGAAGAAGAAAAAGAAGCAAGCAGTCTCTCGAAAAGAATTTGTCTCTACAAAACAAAGTAGATTAAATTCTGCCTGCAGTCAAATCTTCCCAACCGCAATCAGAGGAATCGACTGGCCCGTAGTCTCTCATCGACCGCATCGAAAGACTGGAAGCCCGAGAATGTCTTGTTGCAGAACGCATCTCCCTCAAAGTGGAAATGGGGATCCGGGCCCTAGACAACGACCGCAAGGCTGATCATCAACACTTCATCTCCACTGCTGAAAAACTCATCTTTGAAGTATCCTCCATCAAATCGGATCTTCAGACCATCATTAAGGACCAGTCTGCTCAGTCTCAGAAAGTTGTTGACGAAACGCACAATGCGTATGAATCCGCAATCTCAGTTCTACAGTCAACAATCAACAATCTTCGCAGGTCACTATCCTCCAACTTTCATGGTCCCAAAATCCTGCAACTCACCAAGGAGATTCACCATTTTCTCTTCAACCCCGCAATCCCAAACAACGAACAACTTGCGGATGCTCTTAAGGCACAATTTGACCAAGTTTGTGGTAAAATTGATGGTCTTAAGCAATGGCTTGAGGAAGTACCAATGGCTCCTCCCTCAAGAGGGGGAAGTGAAGACCAAAGCTCGGATCAAATCTCTCACCAACATAGGAGCTCCCCAGTCATAAATGAAAAAGTTCCTACTCCTCAACCTTCTCCTCAAAAGAGCACAACTCATCAATCTCCACCGCAACAACCACCAATTCAACTCCACCGCAATCTCCACCAAACTCACCAATTCAAAAACTTCATTATTCTCCTGAAACACCCGAGACTCCTCCTCATTTCAAGAACCTAGCTTCCCACATGTCATCAGATCATTCAAATGACTCTCCCGCAACCAAACAGAAAAAAGCTGACTGGAGATCAGCTAAATTTGCTGAGATGATCTGGAGGGAAAATGGAGTTGACATTACAATGGATGAATGCCTCATCAACTCATGGGTCAATCCGCACAGAAGATTACAGCATGACAATTACAAGCCCTACCTCACATATGTTGAACCTCCAACTGACGGTTATTGGGATATTCTTATCTCTCCCAACGCCAAATACTTCACGGTGTTTGAACCCTTTGACCGCAGTATCCCTGATGTTAAGAGGTTACCCTTAGAGTTTGAGAGACTCAACAGCTTTCATGCCAAACATGGGTCCTCCATAGAGATAATCTGGTCAAATGAGAGACCATCCGCAGTCAAGAATTACAAGTCTCGAAAGTTCATGAAGGCTAAATTCATCTAATGCACTCTTACCAGAAGAAGCTCAGACTATGTTCGAACCCAAGCCGACTTCCCATGCATGAACCCGGAAGAGATCTTCCTGATTGCAAAGGTATTTCAGAATAAGTTTGAGAAGCAGCCAAGGATGAAGATCGCTTATGAAAGGGCCTGTATCTTTCTCAAAGAGACTGTGTGTGACTTCGCAAAGATCGATGCTGATATCCACCCTGCACTTGCTCAAAAATTTATTCTTCCTCCTCTTGAACCAGCCCCGGTCTTGACTAAAGGCTTTCAAGAAAGATCCCTTGGAGCAACAAACTTCCCAGATCTTGGAGTCATCTTCAAACGATTAAATGATGAAACTAAAACTTCATCCCGATGACTGCCATTAATCGTATGACCCGGAAGCAGTTGGAAATCATTCAGGCCGCAGTCAACAAATCCATACATACGACTGCTGAAGTGAAGTTTGAAATATCAACGAGGATTGCATGGCTTAAAGAAGTCAGGAAGTTCTGGTGGATCCTTATCAAGTTCCTCAATCTCAACACTTGAAAGAAAAGTTGAAGAGGTTACTTAGGGGGAAATTGTTGAAACATTATAAGTGACCCTCTTAAACTTAAAAAGAGATCCGAAGTTGCTTGTGGAACCGCAATCTATCTCTCCCCGCAGTCAGATCAGCATCCGCAGTCATCGTCATCAGTTGTTAGATTCAGTCTTTTATCTGTTCCTTGTATAAGTACTTTGTTTTATCCATAGTGACCTGCGTGGCAACTCAAACAGATTAGGCTATATGTAATCTTCGAGACTCTATAAATAGTGTTCTCCATTTCTCAATCAAAACACCTCTCTTACGCATCTTGAATCTTATTACTCTTCTCTCTCTACTATCTTATCACTCAAATATAATCGTAACTTCTTGTAATCACTCTTCAAGAGCAAGTCTTTTCTAGACATAATCACTAAGTTTGATCTCACTCACTAACTTGGTCTGATTGCATTCCTTGTTAAGAATCAACTTAAGTGTTTACTTGATATAATACTTGCTGTCTTTTATATTTCCTTATCTTTCCGAAACTAATCATCTAACTATCTAACTATCTAACTCTAACTTTTATTATTGTTGAGCTTGATGATCCTTTGAGATTAACTTTAAATTCCGCAATATAAACTTGTTCTAATGTTTGTTCAAGTGTGTCTCTCAAGTTTTTCTCTCAACAGATGTCGTAGTCATAATCGAATTTGAGAATGCAAATATCACAATTGTTAACTCTTAAAATCTACTTAGTGAAAGCGTTTCCTCACAATCATTTTCATGAATTGGAGATAAACCTTATGACATTTAGATTTTTTATGGTGTTTGTGTTCCTATCCATGTGAATTTATCATAACCATAATCTTGGGTCAAGGTTAGTGACAAATCCGAACACATATGGACTGAACCTATCTAATCTGAATTCCTTGCTACTTGGTAGCACAAGGGCCTACTATGTCTTCCAAGTTGTTATGAAAACAATTGAGAACTCATAGAACTCACATTCATAGTCAACTTTAACTGAAATGGCCACAAAAACAAGAATATATCAACACGATAGGTTACAAACCTCAAGTCGTGTGCTAGTGATTAACAATAAGCTTACTCTTGATTAGTTCTTGAAACATTTCAAGAACTTTAAGAATGCCACTAACCTCTTGACATATAAGATTCTCTTTATAAAGAAACATTATTTGACAAACAAATATTCAAGAGTTAGTGCGGGTTCTTATCAAGACAAACACTTCACACAATTGGTCTTAGTTGGTCTTTATTTTATCCAAAACATCACAACTTACCAATTTGAAATGTATAAGAGTAGAAAACATTTTACTCTACATTTGCTAATATGTCACTCAATATACAATCTTAGATTATGACTCTAAAGTTTGATTTTGTGACGAAGTACGATTCATCTTAATTGATTTAACCATTTCAACAATTCCTGATTCCTCTTCTTAGCCAACAAATGCACTAAGGCGTCCTTAGAGGATCAAATTGTGATATGGTTTTCAATCATTAAGATGATCATAAAACATGATACTCAAGTACTCTCCCATCTTTTTCAGATTGGAGAAACTTTTATCTTTCTGCCGACTTTTGATTCTTCTTATTCGTTCTGCTATACATTGAAACTTTTTCAATGATTCAGAATTACAATTAAACTTGTAAGCATAACCATATTTACTAAGCTTTTAGTAAACCATAACGAATAGTCTTATCGTTCTTTGTGGTGGACCTGACCAGTGCACAACCAAGTGTACCTGATCCCCTAGTCCTTCACTTAACTCACCTCTGTATGTGAACAAGGAATTAGTCCTAATTTCCCAAAGATGAAGGTTCTCATTCATCATACAATACAAGTTGCATGATTCTAAGTTTCTATCCGACTAAAACTTAGGTCATGAGAATCTTCCCTTATTTGGTAAATTTTGACACTACCACAAATGAAAGAATCAAATCCATATTGTTAAAAATTCAAACATCAATTTTCACATTATGCCATTGCAAGGAAATATAAATAAGATAAAAAATCAAAATTTTATTTATTTATAAAAGGTGCGGAAAGCTTTTCCTTACAATGCAATTACAAATGAAAACTATGTTAGTACAAATTTCTAAGCAATCTATCATAACTCTTAAGCAGCAGCTCAAAAATCCGATCATCGAACCATGCGATCGAAATCCTTCTCTTTGCGATCAGACTCTGCATGCCTTTCCTTTAAGCTTCCTTTGATCCTACAAAACATCAAAATGTAATCTTATCACATCATGTATTAAGAATCTACAAAAAGGAACTTAATAGAGTTAGATAGTGGATTTACCTGAAGTAGAGTCAAACCTTTTTGACTTTACCTTCTCTTAGATCTTTCAGGTATTCAGGGCAGCTTCGCTTCCAATGTCCCTTCAAATGACAGTAGAAACAAGTGGACTCTTTGGCATTTGCACATGGATCTATCTCAGAACTGGGTTTTCTCTTATGGTAAAATCTTTTGACCATATCCAATTCCCTTCCCATATGTAACGACCTAATTTTTCAAAACAAATTTTCATTTTTAATTATCCAAAATGCATGTTTACCATCCACTAAACGAGTTACAATTGTTTTCCAAAAACATATCAATTACAACTTTATTTGCAAACTATCAGAGTGTCCCATAAAATATCTGAGTAAGAGTGCACGCCGCGCCATCAAGCCTTTCCCTTTCCCTTAGGCTCAGATGTACCTGAAACAAATCCCCAAACTGTAAGCTAATGCTTAGTGAGTTCCCGAGAGCATACCACACACAAGCCACATATAACATATCATACTAGCTATAACAACTATATATATCACATAAGACATAAAACCTGTAAGAGTGACATGGGCTACCCCACATGGTCTTTAACTAGGACTGCCATGGGCTACCCCACATGGTCTTACATCCAATGCCATAGGCTACCCCACATGGTATTTACCTAGGAATGCCATGAGCTACCCCACATGGTCTTACATCCAATGCGACGGGCTCCCCCCGGGGTCTTCCATGCAAATTATACAATCACCTAGCATATCAAATCACAGAATGACTAAGACATATATCATAGTCACATAATGGGCCGGGCTTGATGCCTTAGACCCATAGGTATGGTGAGAAGACTCACATTTGTCTGCTGAATACAAAAGCTGCTCTCCTAACAGTCTGTAACCTCCCGGGCTGAATAATAATATTAATCAATGTTAGGACTTTAATTAATCAAAGGAAACCCAAATTCCAAACCCTTCCATGAGGCCCAAATATCCTTCCCTTGCTAATGGGCCCAAGGTCCATGTCCAATATCATGACTGGGCCTCTTGGCCCAATAAGGCCCAATCAGTAGGTCTGTGTCCCATAACAGATGAAATGACTCATAATTCCCATAATACAACTATATCCAATACCCAAAAGAGGCCCAATAGCTCAAAGGCCCAAAACAGATTTAGGTCCAACTGTGATGCGTACGCTTGGCGTACCATCCGGGTACACGCAGCGTACTGGGATCTTGGGACTACGCGCGACGTACACTGGGTTACGCCCAGTGTACTACCAGGTTAAGCACTTTCTCCATTAAGTGCTTAATACTCGATTCCTTTACGTCCAAAAGCCAGATCTAAGTTTCCTAAGACGTCCTAAGGCATAAAGTTGGAAACTTTATGCCTTTGCATGCCTCATATACACCCAACACCTCCATTAAGACCTTTCCAAGGTCTTTAACCCATGCATGATGCCAAAACTCCCATCAAGACTCCATTTTTATGATACTAAAGGACCAAGGGACCTCAGATCTGTCATTTCCACCTTCTGGAGTTGCTTAACTCACAAGTGGAGGTCTAACAACAACCAAAGGGACAAAACTAGAAAACCCTAGCTAGATCTAGAGATTTAAGTGGAAAGGTGCAAGCTTTGCAAGATGACCAAGATGCAGATTCTTGAAGCACCAAACCGTCCCAAGCTTGCTTGGCCACTTCCTCCTCTTGAAAGAACTTTAAAATGGCCACAAAACCCACTCCTTAAGCTCAAAACCCTCTCACACAATATCACAGCTGAAGGTAGACGAAATGAGGCTAAAGAGACTGATAGGGTTTGGTCCAAGAGGCTAAAAGATGTTTAAATAGGGGACAAGCCTGAGATTTAGGCTTTTAGCCCTCTGTTGCGTACCCCCAGCGTACCCTTACGTATGCCCAGCGTACGTAAGGCTCCTCCACGATTGTTCATGCAGAGTACGCTAAGCGTACTCATAAGTACGCCCATCGTACTCAAGGGACCAATTATGTCAAAATAGGAATTCTTCGAGCGTCTCTCAATCCATACCTGATCTAGGGCGTTACAACTCTCCCTCACTTGAACTAGACTTTGTCCTCGAAGTCCATAGCTGTAAACAGATCAGGGTAATGCTCCCGTATCTCCTCCTCTGGCTCCTAAGTCCATTCGGAATCCTTGCGGTGCTGCCATTGCACCTTTGCCAACTTCATTTCCTTGTTCCGAAGACCCTTTGTATTCCTATCTAAGATGGCGACCGGCCTTTCGACATAATTCAGACTCCGATCCACCTGAATGTCATCCTAGGAAATAACCGTTGACTCGTCAGCAACACACTTCCGAAGCTAAGATACATGGAAGGTGTTGTGAATCTGACTAAGCTCCTCTGGCAGCTCTAAGCGATATGCCACCTTGCCCACTCGGGCCGTGATCCTGAACGGGCCTATGAACCGAGGCCCCAACTTGCCCGCTTTCGAAACCTGATCATCCCTTTCCATGACGACACCTTCAGCAATACAAAATCCCCCACCTGAAACTCGAGATCCGAACGCCGTCAGCCAGTATAACTTTTCTGACGGCTCTGTGCGACTCGCAACCGGTCACACACCTGTTGAATCAATCCGGTAGTCTTGAGCACTAACTCAGTGCTCCCCATGACCCGATGCACAACCTCATCCCAACACACGGGGGTCCTGCACCTCCGATCGTATAACATCTCGAATGGGGCTCGGTCAATACTAGCATGGTAACTATTATTGTTCGAGAACTTTGCCAGTGGGAGGTATGTATCCCAACTCCCTCTAAAATCTAGCACGCATGCACGAAGCATGTCCTCCAGCGTCTGGATCGTCCTCTCACTCTGACCGTCAGTATGAGGGTGGTACACCGTACTAAAATGTAGTTGAGTGCCTAGTTCCTCGTGGAACTTCTTCCAAAACCTGGAAGTAAACCAGACATCCCTTTTGGAGACTACAGACACGGGCACCCCGTGTCTAGCCAACACCTCCCGGACATAAATGTCTGCCAACTTCTCTACGGATATACTCTCGGAAAACAGAATAAAGTGGGCACTCTTCGTTAGTCTGTCTACAATCACCCATATAGCGTCCACTCCCCTCGCCGTCCTAGGCAACTTTGTGATGAAGTCCATGGTGATCTCTTCCCACTTCCACATGGGAATGAGTAGTTGCTGAACCTTGCCATGAGGCCGCTGATGCTTGGCCTTGACCTTCCTGCAGGTCAAGCACCGCTCCACGAACCAGGCGATCCCCCACTTCATGCAGGGCCACCAATAACCCAGCCTCAAGTCCCTATACATTTTCTTAGCGCCTGGGTGTATAGAGAACTTGGACTTGTGCGCCTCCTCTAATAGCCTCTGCCTCACTCCCCCTGTTTCTGGTACCCATACTCGACCACATTTCGTCAAAAGGTCGTGACTATCCTTCACAAACAAAGGATACTTCCCCCGAATCCGCTCGATCTTCCAATTCTCCTTCTTCACCCCCTCGACCTGAGCCTCTTTGATCATATCCAACAAAGGAGAAGTCACCATCATCCTCATACAAATGTCCCTAATCAGGGACCCCGCCGTCTTGCGGCTCAATGCATCAGCCACCACGTTGGCCTTCCCTGGGTGGTATAGGATCTCGCAATCATAATCCTTCAGCACATCCAGCCACCTCCTCTGTCGCATGTTGAGGTTCTGCTGATCCATCAAATACTTCAGACTCTTGTGATCGGTATAGATAGTGAACCACACTCTATACAAATAGTGCCTCCAAATCTTGAGGGCGAATACTACCGCCCCCAGCTCTAGGTCATGTGTGGGGTAATTCGCCTCGTGAGGCTTCAACTTCCTCGAGGCGTACGCTATCACGTGCCCTCTCTGCATCAGTACCGCACCCAACCCTGATATCGATGCGTCACAATACACCACCAGATCATCCAACCCCTCAGGTAGTACTAGAATTGGAGCTCCGCATAACTTCCGTCTCAGGGTTTCAAAATCCATTTGCTGATTCGTGCCCCATCGGAAGGTCACATTCACCTTGGTCAAGCGGGTCAATGGCACAACAATCTTGGAGAAATCCTAGATAAATCTCCGATAATAGCCCGCTAAACCTAAGAAGCTACAAGTCTCTGATGTGTTTTTCGGTACTTCCCATCGCATCACAGCCTCAACCTTGGCTGGATCAACCGAAATGCCCTCCTGATTGATGATATGCCCCAAAAACTGTACTTCCCGCAGCCAGAAATCACACTTGGAGATCTTTGCATAAAGTTTCTCCGCCCCTCAGGGTCTCTAATACCTCCCTCAAATGTTGCTCATCTTGCTCCCTGGTCTTAGAATAGACAAAGGATATCATTAATAAAAACGATCACCGACCGATCCAGCATCGGTCTACACACCCTGTTCATAACATCTGTGAACGTTGCTGGGGCATTGGTGAGCCCAAACGGCATATCCTCATCCCGAATCCTCATCTGATGATACCCCGACCGAAGATCAATCTTGGAAAACCAAGACGCACCATGAAGCCGATCAAACAAATCATCGATCATCGGCACCGAATAACGGTTCTTCACCATTAATTTGTTCAGTTCCCTGTAATCGATGCACATCCTGTGGGATCTGTCCATCTTTTTCATGAAAAGGATCGGTGCCCCCCACGGGGAACTACTCGGACGAATGAACCCTCGGTCTAGCAGCTCCTGAAGCTGCGTAGATAGTTCCTGCATCTCCGATGGTGCCAACAGGTATTGTGCCTTTGCTATCGGAGCGGCACCCGGCACCAAGACAATGTGAAACTCCACCTGCCTCTCCAGAGGCACTCCTGGTAACTCCTCAGGGAAGACATCCCGAAAATCTTGTACCACTGGCACACTGCCCACATCCGTCATGGTCTCTATTCTCATATCCGATACATAAGCCAGAAATCCCATGCAACCCTGCTGTAAAAACCTCCTAGCCCTCGCAGCCGAACAGAGGGTCGGTCCCTGCGAGGCCCTCTCACCATGAATAACCAGTTCTCCCCCACTTGGGGTTCGAACCTTGACCAAATGGCGCTCGCAATCAATCACGACCCTGTTGGCCCCCAACCAGTCCATCTCGAAAATTACTTTCAACCTCGCAACGGTATCGGAACTAGATCAATACGGAACCTCTCACCCAACACATTCAGGACACAACCCTGATATACCCTCGCAGCACTAACGGTGCAATCGTCAGCAATCTCTACCTCAAGCGGGAATCCAAGGTTCCCGGCGCGTCCCGAAACTTCTTGCTAAGCGCAAGAGACACAAATGATCGGGTAGCTCTTGAATCGAACAAAACATGAGCTGACACACCATTGACCAAAAAGGTCCCTATACATAAACACAATGCACATATAAGCAATACAAATCAATAGAGAGCAGGGAGAATAAATACATACCATTCACGACATCTGGCTTTACCCGAGCCTCCTCGGTAGTCAGCTGGAAGGCGTGACTCCTCACCACTGGAGCATCCGCCTTAGCAGGGCGACCATCTGTGATCCTCATTGTGGTGGGAGCGGGCGCCACCACTGCTCCTCCCCCTCCCTGCAACCTCGGACAATCGGCCTTTTTATGGCCAGTCTGGTTGCATTGGAAACATATCAAGCCCTTCTTGGCGTAATCCCTGCTCACATGTCCCTGCTGACCACAAAAGTAACATCCCGATATCCCAGCTATCCGACAAGCCCGACTATGAAACCTCCCGCACTTGGCACATCGGCCCCGGCTCTGCTGGCCTCTACCCGAAGAATCAGAGGTCTTAGGCTTCTTAGCCTGAGCCCCTACTGCCTATACCTGCTCAGTCTTCCGCTTCGTGCAGGAATCCAACTCGATCTCCCTCTCACGGGCCTTCTACACCATCTCATTCAGGGTTTCACAACCCGTAAAGCTCACAAACTCCCGGATATCATCCCTCAGCATGGAATGATATCGGGTCTGTCTCATCTCCTCATCGGTAGCATACTGTGGGATTTACAAAGGTCGTTCCTGAACTTTGACGGTGATCTCCGCCACAATCTCGGTGGTCTACTACACATCATGCAACTCTCGCACTAGTCGTTACACCTCAATGGGTGGTGCAAACTCCAAATCAAATCGTCGGACAAACTCGGCCCATTTCATCTCAGCCACCCTGGATGGTCCCACCTGTCTAGTAACCTCGCCCAACCAATCCCGGGCTCTGTCTATCAGCATGCAAGAAGCAAACCCAACCTTTGCCACATCCGGGCAAGAACTCGTGCGCTGGGAGTTTTCGATATCCGCCACCCAGCGTCGGCTGACAATGGGGTCCCTGACCCCGAAAAACTCTGGCGCCCCACACGCCTTGAACTCCCGGAATGAGGGAGTTCGGGCCCCAATCTGGCCTGCAACAATATCAGCCGTGAATGATCTGAGTCTCTCCTCCATGATCTCCATAATGTCCTCCTTAACCGTCCCAAAAATTACTGGGGTAGCGTCAAGGATGCCCTTCGTAACCTCGGATGTGATGATATCGCGCAGTCTCTTATCAATAGGCTCATTACTGCTGCCCGATCCAAACCCTGATCCCGATCCAGACCCTGATCCTGATCCCCCTGCCCCAAATCGTGTCACCACCATGCTGAACTAAAATTTCATAAACCATAATAATCAGGACCTATATATATATATATATATATATATATATATATATATATAGGAATTCTTCATGCAGAGTATGCTAAGCGTACTCATAAGTACGCTAAGCGTACTCATAAGCACGCCCAACATACTCAAGGGAACAATTATGTCAAAATAGGAATTCTTCGAGGGTCTCAAGCCATACCTGATCTAGGGCGTTACACCATAGGTGAAAGGATCTTTTCTGGACTATCTATATCATTTCCCATGTCCATGGCAGCTTGGGAAGTAGATATTCCAATCAAATTTGCTTGACCATTGTGCCAAATCATTCTTGATTTAGCGTCAATAAGCAAATAGGTAAGATCAATAAGGGTTACATCGTGGTCTGTCATATAGTAGTCTTTAACAAAATGACTATATGATTCGGGGAGTGACTAAAGAACCACGTCAATAGCCAACTTCCTGAGGAAAACGACACCCAACATTCCCAGCTTGTCAATGTGCGACTTCATATCCAAGACATGTGCACACACAAACCTTCCATCTTGGTAATTACTAGCCAATAGGGCTTAAGTGACCTTGAACTTTTCAAGTCTTCGAACTTGTGGGCCAGGGAGAATAATTGGAGGAGGTGGAGGAAGTGAAGTATGATATTGTGGATATATCATCTTCATTTGGAAAGCTTTTTCCAAAAGATTCGGGAAGACCATAGTTGTCTGAACTAGACATCTACAAGGGAAAAATCAAGTTAGTTGATTTAAGTCCTTAATATAACACCCAAAACGAAATATTAAGACTAGGACCCAACACAATATTTTACAATTGCAAAGAGGGATGCCGTAATTCAATTGTAAAATATTTGAAGGTAGGTAAACAACGATTTTACCAATTTCTACCATGAAAAACGAAATAGATTATTAAGTTTTAATTGGATTGAAATTCCTAGATCCTTTGAGATTCATTGAACTTTTCAATGGCATGTTTAAATCTCGATTGTGCCCTTCAAGTTTGTGACTGGGATGCCGAGGATCACAAACAAGGTGTGAATAACCATGAAAATTAGCTTAGTACACTTAATGTTACAAATCACCTAATCAATGTGCCGGTTAACCACACATGCTCCATTGATCTATGATTAACATCAAGGTACCCTTTACCACACATTGTCAGTCCCAGATTAGTGTGCCGGTTAACCACACACGCTCCACTAACGACTTAACAAGGTGCAAAGTGTAATTTCATGGATTAGCATCATTTTCACATTTTTCCTAAAGTAACTAAGATTGGGAATTTAATAAAAGTTTAGTTACTTTATAATTCTCATTATACTTTTAACGACCCTCCACCAGTCAAGGAAGCGGTGGGTGAGAGTGAACACCCATTAAAATGCCATTTTATAGGCATTAGCCTTATAACCTCCTTATAGACCAGCTTCGTGAATGAGGCCTACTAACACGTAAGTCTGACTTGTCTTATACATACATATGTATGTATATATATATATATATATATATATATATATATATATATATATATATTATTAGACTTATAATATTATAATAGTATGAGGGTTGAATTTTAACTTTTAAAACTCTACACTTATAATATTATAATAGTATGAGGGCAAGTTTTGAAACTTGTCAAAACTCTTCATTTCTATAATTTTATTTGTTAAATGTTCTTTAATGATGTAAAACAGTTTGCAGTAGTGATTCCAATCCAATCTAGGCCAAGAAAACTCGAAATTCTGCCACTAGAACCATGGACTTAACGAGTGAATGAACTGACTCGTCGACTTGCCCTTGATATTGAGTGGATTGGTCGAGTCAGCCAGCAGACTCGGTGAGTTCATCAGTAAGAGGCCAAAAATTCGATTTTTTTCAACTTTGAAAAACAACAAGCATCAAATATAACAGAAAACAATCCTAGGCTCTAATATAACTGTTGGGTTTTGAGCACTATAACACTCCTATGGTGTACATGCAACCCTAAATGCTTTGGATCTATGTTTTCTCTAATTATACATGCATATTATCAATTTTCCAAAGCATATATCCTAACTAGCATACAAAATGTCAAATGAACAATACAACTAGTTAGATGACTTACGCCTTAGAAGGACTTGTAGTTCTTGACCTTTGAAAGCTTGAGCACCCCAAATGTTATGCCTCTAATGGTTCACAAACACCAATATGCAAGAGGAGGCTTGAGAGAATAAGTTACTTGCAGAAAATCAATATCACTCTCCAAGAATGTTGTGTCAACTGAGTTTAGCTCTAGGGGGTTTATTTATAATGTGGCAAATGCTAAGGTTACACTTTGTAAACCCTAATGAACTTTCGTATTACTTAGGATCCATGGGTTAACCTCCATGGATTATCTCATTGGTTTAGCCCATCCTAAATAACCATAGATCATTAGCCCACACTATCAGAATCATTGATTTACATAATCAATCCCCATATATTTAATTAGTCTCTTTTGATCACAAAATTAATTCCAAATTAATTCTTGATCAATACTAATTAAATAATATGTTTTCATATTAATATATTATACTTTTAATATATTAATAAATCATAAATAACCTTATTCTCCAAAGTCCATCCTATCAAATTTCACTGGTGAAGGCAACCCAAAAGGACCATGCTACAATCGGGTCAAGTACATCCCAGTTATAGTTATGGGATTAGACACCAAATCCAACACTTCAAAGATGCAAAACATCTCTACCCTAGATCTAAGCATACATGAGGAATTTTGGAAGCTTTTTACCTCAAATGAGTGCCAAAAGATGAGATAATCCCAGTTCCTTGAGCTCAAGATACTCAAGTTCTTCTTCTCCAACTTCTCTTCTCTTCTTCCAAGCTCTTTTTCACCAAACTAAGCTTCAAAAGGCCAAACACACACAATAATGGAGTAAGAGAGGGTATTTAGGGTTTCTGAGGGTGAGGGGCTGGTAAGGAGGCCAGGGTTGGGCTATAATGGGGTATTTATATGGCTTAAACCCTAAAAATTAGGGTTTTGGACTCTGCTCACGTACGCTGCGCGTACTCCTTGGTATGTTGTCCATACGTGCATGCGTCCCCCGCATCCAATGCGCCTCTACACCCCGCGTACACTAAGGCTACGTCGAACGTACGTCTTATGGGCGGCCCAAGTCTTCGGCCCACTTGCTTAAGTCCACTCCATTAATCCTTCTATCCATAATTAGCCCATCAAATAAATTAAGAAATATTTAATAAGTAATACCTCAAATGACAGTCGTTACATGAAAATTTTTAGAAGCTTGTGAACTCTTATAAAGAGTACATTGAATCGAAGCACAAGGATTTTGTTGAATCATTTTCAAAATAAGTGAAGAAGCTAGATAAGTTTAGCGTGGGCATTAATGATAAAGTTGATGTTCTTATCGATGAAACTTGAACCTTCATTGAGGATATTAGTGCCTTCAATAAGAAAAATGATGGCGAGTTGAAGCATAAAAGGAATCTCGTGGAAAAGTTTCCACAATAATCAAGAGCTCGCTTGTTGGTTTTCATGAAAGATTATCGAAGTTTGATTTTCCATTAACAACTTTGATATCTCAAAAGAAAATCTCTTATATGGTTTCGTCAGTGGAGTCATGATATAAGACTGAACTTGCTTCTATTATTGATTTGGTTCTTTGATTACCCATCAATTGTAACAATTGCGAAAATTATAACCAATTGTTAAATTGTTAAAAGTAAACGTCAAGTATAATACAGTTAATGCGTAGTATATATCAAACCGTGATAAAAGTACAAGTTTCGTACTAAGATAAATTGGAAAAATCAAGCGAATCATCCATAAATCTTAAAAATTAGTGCACATAAATATATATATATATATATATATATATATATATATATATATATATATATATATATATATATATATATTAAGAGTACACATCGATGTGATCCCGAAAATATAAATTTCATAGAAATCCGACTTCGAATGAATTAGTTTAGAAATTCTAGAAGATATAAAAATCAACTGTGCACTTAAAATTTCAAAGTCAAATATTTACGAAGAGAATCATTGAAGTTTGGCTAAAGTCACCAAAAGGAGAATCATAGTACTCATCGAGATAAGAATTTTGAGAAAAAGAACGCCAAATTCTGAATTTGTATGAGAGAGATATGATTTTTGCAAAATCATTAAATTTTATAAAATTAAGGGCTAAAAATAAAGTTAGAATTAGCCAATGCAACCTAAAGGAAAGTTTTAGTACTTGTACACTTGGATATAAAGAACGTCAAAAACAGAGCTCGTATGAGGAACTTGTTGATTTTACAAAATCAGTGTTTTGTGCGGAGAGCAGTGCATGCCGGGTGTGCGTTGGGATCTTCCAAAAGCTTCTACAAGGCGAGATGTGGCAGTTTCTTGTGGTGCAGACGCACACCCCCAAAAACTGCTATAAATAGCAGGTCCCGACAGATCCATTTCTCAGACCTCAATTCCTTTCTTTCAATCGTTTCTACTTTGAAATATCCCTATAAAAACCTTATATTTATGTATTTTAGCTATTATTAAGTTATACTCTCCAGTTCGTCCGATCCCGAGCGCCTCCCGAGGTCCGAGCTATCGAATTCTAATGTACATCAACGGTTTCATGCTTCAAGGGTAAGCTCACGGCCCCATTTGCCAAATCTTATCGGGGGGGGGGGGGGGGTGGGGATATGTTTAAAACACAACTTTACATAGTTATTACTAATTGTAGTTAAATAATTATGCTCATAATATTAGGATAATATTATGCCCGGTAGATACTCTACCCAAACTTTTTAGCTAATATGATGCCTAGTCCTTATGCTAAACCACTATAATAGATAAGATCATACCTAGTTGTAATGTTGGCCAATTGCCAGGAAACACCGATACTCTTGTAGTTAATATAGCCAAGTATTTAGGGTAACTTAGTATGTAGTGTTTGTTTTGGCCAAATCTATCGGGTAGCATTATACCTACTCGTCACTTTGGACAACTCTCTGGGAAAACACTATACGTAGTCGTTGTTCTGCCAAATACTCATAGAAAATATTTACACTACGCCGTCGTTATGCTCAATTCAAACAGATAATACAATTATATTATATCGTCACTACACTCGACTCAAACATTTAATAGAATATATTATGTTGTCCGTACGCTCGAATCCAATGGATAATAGTAATATATTATGTTGTTACTATGCTAAACACGAACGGATAATAGTAATATATTATGTCGTCACAATGCTAAACTCAAACGAATAATAGTAATATATTATGTCATCACTACACTCGACTCAAACGGATAATAGCAGTATATTATATCATCGTCATTGTCAACTCAAATGGATAATAGTAGTATATTATTTCGTCACTACATTAGAATCAAACAGATAATAGTAATATATTATTTCGTCGCTACGCTCGAATCAAACGGATAATAGTGGCATACTATGCCGTCACTACACTCCACTGAAACATACAATATTAGTATGTTATGATGTCACTACGTTAGACTCAAATGGATAATAGTTATATATTATGCCATCACTACACTCGACTCACGTGGTATATTATGTTGTCACTACATTCCACTCAATCGGATAATAGTAGTATAGTATGCCGCCATTATGCTCGATTCAAATAGATAATGGTGGTATATTATGCCGCCACTACACCCGATTTCAAAAGGATAATTGTAGTATGTTATGCCGTCACTCAAGTAGAATAATGGTTATAATACCACTCCACCAGTTGGATTTACTACGGATATCTATTTAAATATAATTACAAATTAATTATAATTATATAAAAAGCATTGACACTCCATTCATGTCATAAGTATATAGTTATATATGAAAAGGTTGGACTGTATCCAACTAACCTACATTGAGTTCATTATAGGTTAACCTATTCTTAAAAGCACTCATTTCCTTATGTATACCCCAAAGATATGGATACACTATTAGTATATAAGATGAATGGGAATTATAGAAACCCTAGTACCTAGGAGTAGTAGAACACTATTTTCAAAGAATCAGAATACTTATACAACATAACAAAGTTATATACAAAAAGTATTTCAAAGAGTAATATACAAAACATGTGATTTCACCAATATTATGTTGACCTCTCAAAACCACATGTATTCCTACCAGTGTTATCTCATATCATAAAAACCATATGTACAATATCTCTCAAAACATATCATAAGAAAATAATGTCAGAGTACAATCTCAAGAATATCATAGTGCGGAAAATAGTGGTATGATGCGTTGCAGTCATGCCGGCTCTTTTCGCTTCGAAGAAGAGGTATCGGAAACCAAAACTGTAAACCGTAAGCACGAAGCTTACTGAGTTCCCCCATCATACCCCATACCATACAATAACATACTGTCAGACATATATGGGTGCCCGACCTACCCTGCTGAGCATACCGGCGTGCTCAACCTATCCCTGCTAGGCATACCGGGGTGCCTAACCTACCCGTCTCAGACATACCAAGGTGTCCGACCTACCCCTCCGGTTTATCTCAACCGGTTACGGGGACTATTTCAACCCCTACCACTACCACATAATTGTAGGGATTTTGAGCATTCTAACACTTCCTAAGTGTACATGCAACCCTATTAAACCTTGGATCTATGTTTGTCTAAGATACATGCAAAATATTATTTTCCAAGGTTTATAACCTATCTAGCATGGCATGGGGTACTTTTAACCATAAAGGGACTAGATGAATTACATACCTTTTGTTGATTGTTGATTCCTTGGAGTTTGAGCGCCAAGCACCAATAATGTGAATGCCTCAAATGGAAATCACAAATCACCCAAACTTGGAAAATATATGAGAGAGTATTCTAACTCTTGGTTTTGGCCACCACACTTACACACACACTTAGTGTCTTTTTCATGCAACATAAGCTTGTTTATATAGTGTACATGGTTAGGGTGAAACCCTAATAACCCATGTCTTTTCCTCTTCCAAGGATCCATGGGTAAAAGCTCCATGGATCATCCATTGACTTCCATATAAGCTTAGCCCATTCCAAATGAGTGTTAGCCCACACCATATAAATATAATAGCCCATGATTTAATTAGTCTTCCTTTTAATCACTAAATTAATTCAAGATTAAAACTAATTAAGTAACATGACTTTATATTAATATATTATAACTTATAATATATTAATAAATCGTAAGTATACAACTCTCATAAAATTATCCATAACAAGTTCGGGTGAAGTGCAACCCAAATGGACCATGCCGGGTTGGGTCAAGTATATACCAAATAAGTTATGGACTTAGACACCTTATCCAATAGACTCCCACTTGGATAAGTCTAATAACTGTATTTGCCTATATTACATCAGGAACCAACCGGCAATCGTAGCTCTCGAAAACTCTTGTGAACTATGAAGCGCCATTTTAGATAAGTGATCATATAATCCTCTGCTCTCATGATAAGTGATCATATAGCTCTCGAAAACTCTTGTGAACTATGAAGCGCCATTTTAGATAAGTGATCATATAATCCTCTGCTCTCATGATATCAGCCGGACAAATACATGGAACAATGTCTTACTTATTGTCTAGCAGTTGTTTCTCGATTTCCGATTTGTTTGACAAAGAACTTAACTGAACACATCAATTTAGTTCTGACCGGGCCCGGTACATGGGTCAACACAAAATCATCGAGGGGCCCTGATATCGCTTCTATTTCTAGAAGGAACAGATAAACTTCGACTCATATGCTTGTTCTACTACTTATTGAATTGCACACAAAGGCACGTTTTATAAAATCAAGTTACTGATGCGTTTACGTGCAATCAATGCACAACCAACTCATAGGTAACAACTCATATCTCTAGGTTTAAAGATTTATATGATATTACCGTCTCACGATCACTCGAGATAAATTCCATGAAGTGATACAAGTGAGCGTGGGTTTATTCCAATACTCATAACTTATGAGCACTCATGAACGTTGTAGCAACCATTGCTATGTCTAAACACCTTTAGCCATCTACAAACTCAATTCATGACAATCTTGATTCATACCTACTTCCGACGTATGACCGATTGTGGAGGTTTGAATAAATTGATTATTCTGGATGTCAAAACATGCAAAACTGAAACAATAGTAAATAATTGACAATGATAGTAACACTTTACTCATAAATAAATCACACATTTTATTCATCATCAAACGTCGATTACATTTTACAAGTTTCAGAAAAAGCTATCTAATCTGTAAAACTAATATCGTCCCTCAGCCCGATACGCCTCGCATGCTGCAAATGCTTAACCCTCGTCAGTCCCTTCGTAAGGGGATCCGCAGGGTTCTCATCTGACGATACCCTCTTTGCCACGAGGAGTCCCTCTTCTATCTTGTGTCTTATGAAGTGATATTTTCTGTCAATGTGTCGGGATCTGCCATGATCTTTTGGTTCCTTGGCTAAGGCAACCGCACTATTGCTGTCATAGAAAATCTCCATAGGCTCCTTAATAGCTGGTACAACTCCAAGGTCTCCGATGAAGTTCCTCAGCCATATCGCCTCCTTTGTCGCTTCACTCGCTGCTATGTACTCTGATTCACAAGTCGAATCAGCTACAGTCTCCTGTTTGGAACTCTTCCAAGTGATTGCCCCTCCATTTAAGGTAAAGACCCAGCCCGACTGAGAGCGGAAGTTATCCCTATCAGTCTGAAAGCTAGCATCACTATACCCTACTACTCTTAAGTCATCACTCCCACCAAGGTTAAGGATCCAATCCTTAGTCCTCGGCAGGTACTTGAGAATATTCTTTACCGCAGTCCAATGAGCCCTGCCAGGGTTCCCCTGATATCTGCTGACCATGCTCAAAGCGAAGGCCACATCAGGACGGGTGCAAGTCATAACATACATGATCGAACCAACAGCGGAAGCATAAGGTAATCGACTCATCTCAGCTATCTCATCTTCTGTACTCGGGCTCTGAGCCTTGCTCAGTTTGGCATTGCTTTGGATCGGTAGTTCTCCTTTCTTGGAATTCTGCATGTTGAACCTTTTCAACACCTTATCCAAGTAGATACTCTGACTAAGTCCAATTAGTCTTTTACTCCTTTCTCTTAATATCCTTATCCCTAGGATATAGGTAGCTTCTCCGAGGTCCTTCATAGCAAAGCACTTCCCAAGCCAGGACTTAACCTCCTGCAAGGTTGGGATGTCATTTCCTATGAGTAGTATGTCATCCACATACAGTACCAAAAAACTAACTATACTCCCACTAGCTCTGACATACACGCATGACTCATCTTCACTTCTTGAGAAACCAAACTCTTTGACCTTCTCATCGAAACAAAGATTCCAACTTTGAGATGCTTGTTTCAATCCATAAATGGATTTCTCAAGCTTGCACACTCTATTGGGGTACTCTGCACTGACAAAACCTTCTGGCTAATTCATGTAAACATCTTCAGCCAACTTTCCGTTAAGGAAAGCGGTTTTGACATCCAATTGCCATATTTCATAATCATGAAATGCAACAATGGCTAGCATAACCCTAATAGACTTAATCTTTGCTACTGGTGAAAAGGTTTCATCATAATCAATACCCTGAGTCTGAGTAAACCCCTTCGCAACCAGTCGAGCCTTATAAGTGTGCACCTTCCCATCCATGTCGGTCTTCTTCTTGAAGATCCATTTGCACCCGACTGTCTTACGGCCTGGTACATTGTCAACCAAGTTCCAAACTTGATTGTCATACATGGACTGTATCTCGCTGTCCATAGCCTCCTTCCATTTAGCAGACTCAGGGCCTGCCATGGCTTCCTTAACACTGTTAGGTTCATCCAGATTTATCAGTGTACTGTCACTGATAAATGTATCACCTTCCGTAGTAATATGAAATCCATAATAAAACTCAGGTGTGTTCCTAACCCTTGTGGAACGCCTCAGAAGTACAGACTCGTCAGCTGGATCAACAGGAATTTCCTCCTCAAGTTGATTGCTAGTGTTTGAGGTTCCTTCACCAATTGAGTCTTGAATTTCTTCAAGGTCAATTTGCCTCCCATTGTCTCCTTGGCTTATAAATTCTCTCTCTCGAAAGACCCCTCTCCTAGCCACAAAGACCACATTCTCACTGGGTCTGTAGAAGAGGTAACCAAAGGATTTTTGTGGGTAGCCGATGAAAATACACCTTTCACTTCGAGGTTCGAGCTTGTCATGAGTTTTGCGCCTCACGAAAGCCTCGCAACCCCAAATCTTGATATGGCCTAGATTGGGAACTTTCCCAGTCCACATTTCATGAGGTGTTTTGGCAACCTTCTTTGTAGGGACTAGATTAAGGATGCGGGCGGTAGTCTCTAAGGCATACCCCCAAAAAGAGATTGGTAGCGAAGCTCGACTCATCATAGAGCAAACCATGTCCAACAAGGTTCGATTGCGCCTCTCAGCTACACCATTCAGCTGTGGTGTCCTGGGAGGTGTCAATTGTGAGACAATCCCACACTCCTTAAGATAGTCGAGGAACTCAGTACTAAGATATTCACCACCTCGATCGGATCGAAGCATCTTAATGTTCATGCCCAATTGATTTTCTACTTCCTGTTTAAACTCTTTAAACCTTTCAAAAGTTTCTGACTTATGTTTGATTAAGTAGACATAACCATATCTACTAAAATCATCAATAAAAGTCACATAATAGCGATTAGCGTCCCTTGTGGCGGTTTTGAATGGTCCACATACATCAGTATGTATAAGGTCCAACAAACCCTCACCCCTTGCACAAGTACCAGTGAAGGGTGATTTTGTCATTTTTCCAAGTAGACAAGACTCACAACTATCATCTGACTTGAGGTCGAACGACTCCAAGACTCCATCCTTTTGGAGCTGGCCTATGCGTTTCTTGCTTACATGTCCAAGACGACAATGCCACAAAGATGCTTTATCCAAGCTAGTAGAAGAATCAATACACAATACATTATTCCCTAAATTATCTACAACCGATACAGCTTCATACACACCATTACAAGGTAATGCTTTAAAATAAAGAATATTATTTAAGAAAGCATTAATACTACCAACTTCATTATCAAAAGAAAAGGTAAAACCTTGTTTGTACAAAGCATGAAAGGAAATAATATTCCTCGCCATTTCAGACGAGTACACACATTTATTCAAATCTAACTTTAACCCACTATCTAGCAACAAAGTATAAACTCCAATCTTGGTAACAGGTGCAACCTTCTTGTTCCCCATGATTAAGTTTATCTTTCCGTGCTCCACATCCTCACTTCTTCTTAGGCCCTGCAAGTCACAACAGATGTGAATACCACAACCTGTATCAAGAACCCAAGAATTAGAATATGGTGAGTTATTAGACAATATAGTGTAAATACCTGCATGGGATGGTTTCACTTTCCCATCCTTGACATCTTGCAAGTACTTTGGGCAGTTTCGCTTCCAGTGCCCCTTATTTTGACAGTAGAAGCATTCAGCATCCTTAGGGATGGCAGAAGGAATGATAGAACCACCTTTGGTTCCAGATGAGGAGCCTTCAAGGGACTTTCCCTTGGTACCCTTCGAAGGGTGCTTCCTCTTTTTCCCTTTGCCTTGCCCGATAGCCAAAACAGGGGTAGTAGTAGGAGTAGGAGTAGCAACCGACTTACTCTTAAGACCACTTTCGGCAGTCTTCAGAAGTCCTTGAAGTTTACTGAGTCTGACTTCCTCCTTGTTCATGTGGTATATCATACGAAATTGATCATAACACGATGGCAAGGAGTGCAAAATGATAGCAATTGCCAACTCCTCAGGGAAGTTCACATTCAGTTTCATTAGACGGTCCACATACCTTTGCATTTTCTGCATGTGGCTCGTGATTGGTTCGCTATCCTTCATACGGGTAGTGATCATGGAGGAGATTATTTCATACCGCTCTTGACGAGCACTCTGATGGTACCTATCCATCAGATCCTGATGCATCTCAAAAGGGTAATAGTCCTCATAGGACTTTTGGAGTTCAGCTGTCATAGTGGCCATCATGATGCATGCCACCTTGGTGGTATCTCTTTCATGTGCCTGATACTCAGCGACCTCCTCAGGAGTAGCAGTGGACTCATTAAGCTCCTTTAGCTCCTTATCGAGGACATATTCCTTGTCCTCGTAACGAGTAACCATCCTGATGTTCCAGATCCAATCCATAAAGTTGGAACCATCAAAGATGACCTTCCCACAAAGGTTCATGAGGGAAAAAGAGCCAGTAGGGTTAGAGCCCGAAGCTTTGTTGTCGGAAGACATCTGAAAAGAAGAAAACAAGTTTAGATTAGATATATCGAATCCTTAATAATACACCCAAATGTAATATTCAGGCTAGGATCCAACACAATATATTATAACTTAGAAGAGGGATGCCGTAATCTAAGCTATAATATATTTGAAGGTAGGTGAATGACGATTCACCAATTTCCACCATGAAAACGAAATGAATTATTAGGTTTAATTGGTTTTGAAATTCCTAGATTCCTTTGAGATTCATTGAACTTTTCAATGGCATGTTTCAATCTCGATTGTGCCCTTCAAGTTTTGTGACTGGGATGCCGAGGATCACAAAACAAGGTGTGAATAACCATGCAAATTCACTTGGTACCCTTAATATTATCACCTAATCAATGTGCCGGTTAACCACACACGCTCCACCGATCTATGATAAACATTAAGTCACCCTTCGTGATCCTTACTAGTCCAAGTTAGTGTGCTGGTTAACCACACACGCTCCACCAACGACTTGGTAAGTTACAAAGTGTGAATTTCATGGGTTAGCACCATATTCACATTTTCCTAAAGTAACTAAGATAGGGAATTTATAAAAGGTTTAGTTACTTTATAATATTCATCATACTTTTAATGAGAATTTATAAGTCCTTGTCCTACCCGTTCGGCTAACGACCCTCCACCAGTCAAGCAAGCGGTGGGTGAGAGTGGACACCCATTAAGTTGCCATTTTATAGGCAACAACCTTATACCCACCTTATAGACTGCCTTCGTGAATGAGGCGTACTAGCGGTAAGACGACTTTGATCTTATACATATATATAATAATTAACCATTAATGTTATAAATAGTATAAAGGTTGAATTTTAACTTTTAAAACTCTAAGGGTTTGGAATTAAAGTATATTAAAGTGTGTGTAACTTTACAAATTCCAAAACTTGAGGACAAGTTTTGAAACTATTCAAAACTTTTCATTTCATAACTTATGAATTAAAGGTTCATAAAAATGAAGACTCTTCATTTCCATGTAACTTATGTGTTTTAAGTGTGTGTTTAAAAGAAGTGACCTTTGGATATCCATAACTTGAAGACAAATTATGGACTCCATTAAAACACATAAATGATCAAGAATTAATCCTAAACAATTCAGCAAATAATTCCTATCATCTTCTAAATTCATAAGAACATGAACATGATCATCAAAGTTTCAAGAATTATATGAACACATACAAAGCATGAAATTTTGATATAAGCTATTGTAAATGGATTAGAACAACCATTACACCAACTAAAACAGGTTTTAAAACACCAAAACAGTTTAGGGTAATGTTTCTAATCCATTTCCAGCAGCAAAAGTCGAAAATCTGCATTCTGAGGCTCCTACTCGCCGAGTGCACGAACCTACTCGCCGAGTAGGATGAGTTTACACATGAACTCGGCGAGTCCCCCCATGGACTCGGCGAGTTCATCAGGCAGACAGCAAAAAACTCGACTTTTTTCACTATTTTGCATCAAGTATCAAATAAACAAGCCTAGGCTCTGATACCACTGTAGGGATTTTGAGCATTCTAACACTTCCTAAGTGTACATGCAACCCTATTAAACCTTGGTTCTATGTTTGTCTAAGATACATGCAAAATATTATTTTCCAAGGTTTATAACCTATCTAGCATGGCATGGGGTACTTTTAACCATAAAGGGACTAGATGAATTACATACCTTTTGTTGATTGTTGATTCCTTGGAGTTTGAGAGCCAAGCACCAATAATGTGAATGCCTCAAATGGAAATCACAAATCACCCAAACTTGGAAAATATATGAGAGAGTATTCTAACTCTTGGTTTTGGCCACCACACTTACACACACACTTAGTGTCTTTTTCATGCAACATAAGCTTGTTTATATAGTGTACATGGTTAGGGTGAAACCCTAATAACCCATGTCTTTTCCTCTTCCAAGGATCCATGGGTAAAAGCTCCATGGATCATCCATGGACTTCCATATAAGCTTAGCCCATTCCAAATGAGTGTTAGCCTACACCATATAAATATAATAGCCCATGATTTAATTAGTCTTCCTTTTAATCACTAAATTAATTCATAATTAATTCAAGATTAAAACTAATTAAGTAACATGACTTTATATTAATATATTATAACTTATAATATATTAATAAATCGTAAGTATACAATTCTCATAAAATTATCCATAACAAGTTCGGGTGAAGTGCAACCCAAATGGACCATGCCGGGTTGGGTCAAGTATATACCAAATAAGTTATGGACTTAGACACCTTATCCAACAATAATAACATAACATAAACATACTGTCAGGCATACCGGGGTGCCCGACGTACCCCTTAGGTCCTTTCGACCGAATACGGGGACTATTCCCCTACTACCACTATCACATGACATCATACCAGGTTAGCACAAAAAACATAACAGATAGTGGCATACCAGACAATTATCACAAAGACAATCATCTAACAAACAACTCCTACTAGTGGGCCGTCATTGTGGCCTTAGACCTACTTTTACTAGAATGTAACTCACCTCAATGTCGTGAAGTAGCTGAACTGTCCTCGGCTCCTGGATCAACTCCTCTCAAACTCCTACACATAATTATCTCCTTTAATTACCCCTTTCATACTCATAACCACTCTAAGGGTCAACTCTGGTCAATGGTCAAAGTCAAAGTCAACATCCTGGTTGACTCAACTCGTCGAGTTGGTCCATCAACTCGTCGAGTTCCATAATCCATGAAACCCTGAAATCTCGATCCTACTCGTCGAGTCCTTTCATGAACTCGTTGAGTTCATCCTCATAGCATTGTCGGGACATTTTACTCACAACTCGCCGAGTCCCTCCTTGAACTCGTCGAGTTCCTCAATTTTCGTAACCTAAACCATAGCCAACTCGCTGAGTCATCTTCTAGACTCAACGAGTTTGCTCAGTAACAGAAAAGGTTGGGGAACCACAACCTAACTCGCCGAGTTGTATAAACTACTCGTCGAGTCCTCCATAGTCTAATTCCATTCAGTCGTTTCCATTTGGGTTCTAAGCTTCCAAACCATAAATATGGTTCCCTAGGGTCGATATATCACGTAAAGTTTCCAACTTTACGTCCACACATGGGTTATTTAGCTCAAAAAGCCCTAAAAAGTGGTTCACAAGTTGCATGGGACTCCCGTGGCCATAAAGTTGGCACCTTTATGCCATGGAGTCCCTCAAAGGCTCCAGATCTGAAGTCACGACTCCAAAACATGCTTGCATCCATGAATGGTTCCGAAATATGCTCTTTAAAGCCCTATGTTAGGATAATAATCCTTGAAAGATCGATAAAATTCAAAACAATTTGAGACCAAGAAAACGACAATGATTCAAAGTATGCTGAATGATTATAATCCACAGCCTCAGAAGAACTCGATTAAGAATTGCGACTGTAGAGGCGTGATTAGGGTTACACGAATAATGCCAAAGTTAATAAAACACGGTGCATGCATGCACCTTAAATACTCTAACCGTAATAAATGACAAGTGGACAAGCCCAAGCCTGTTTACATAAACTATTTATTAAACAAGACTAAATGACACAATATTAATTCCGAACAATCTCCCCCTTTTCGTCCATTGAGGCGAGAGGCTCTTCACTGTTGTGTCTTCTTTGTGGTCTTGAAGAGCTTAGGAATGACTACGAGAAGGTGCATGCGAAAAGCAATGTACCAACGAATCATGTCAGAGAAATTCTTCTTCACAACTTCGTCATTCAGTTTACATTGGCATGTGATATCCAAAATAAACTCTAAGCAAACTATCGAGAACAGATGCTAGTCAGGCAATGTGAAGAGGCATTTCTTCAAGCTAACTCCGGTACCATGATGAAACATCACGGTCCAATTCTTTTTTTCAATCTTCCCCATCTGAATCTGATTGATGTGTCTTGTGTTACCAGTAAGAGGAGCAGTGGGTTTCCTCTTCAGAACCGAAGCGATTTCAACATCAAAGTTCGCTACTTCATAGAGGTATGAAATCAACATTCGCTTTATGTGCACAAAAATTGGTTCGTACTTCTTTTCAACTCTCAGGAGGAAATGCAAAAAAACGATCCGTTCATAGGGATTTAAGCACGGTAAGTCAGCCAAGGAGAATTCGTGAACAACACTTTCGGATCCTCTTGCTATTTTGAATTTAACGTTGATGAAGCTCCTTGTTTCAATTGTCCCTATGACATTCACGACAATAATCTTCTGTGAACTCCACGTGAGGTATTGAGGTTTGTCTGGGACAAGTAGAACTCTATCAACGACCTATCAACATTCGTATCCAAAGCTGGAGCATTCACAGTTGAATCGAAACAGCGAAAGAGAAACGCTTTCGGAGTTATTGGCATATTAAACAGCGAATCCTGCGAATTCTCCAGATCGAACGAAGTAACTGGTTCCATCCAATGCATACTCGGATTGTCAATGGCCTCATTTATAATTCGCTCCAAGGTCCATGGTGGAAACAAATTCTTTCGACTTTCCAAGGTAACCTGAGCTTCGATTTCTGCTCTTTCCTTTGCTTCTGCTTCTCTCGCAATGCGAGCATTTTCATCGAGGAGTTGGTCGCGAGCCTTTCGCTTCAATCTGTCAGCTTCGTTTTCTTCTTCGTCATCACTTTCTACCAATTTCTCTTTGCCTTTAGAACCCGAAGCTACATTAACCTTCGATTCACCTGAGACTTTCGTCTTTTGCTCATCATGACTAGATGTATTAAGAGGTTGCTGAGATGGTTCTTTTGATGCTTTTCCCCCTTGTTTTGGAAGGACGGGAGTCTCCGAAACACCTAAATTTGGTTTCGCATGGCGAGAGTAGGATGAAGCTTCTCATTCAAATGCCTTCGAGTGGAGATTGTAAGAATAGGGTGGTCGTGAGAATCGAGAATGTTGGAAAGTAAGTCATTCTCATCACCAATATAGCTTCTAACAGCTTCTCGCTCAGACTTGAGCTCCTTGATTTCTTTGTTGGCGTGGGCAAGTTTTGCTGTGGAAACATTGACTGTAGTAGTGTGAGTAGCAAGTTGATCCATAATGGTGTTTTCAACTGCCAGATCATCAGTAAGCTTGGTCATCTTTATAGAAATAGAAGTTTGAAACTCAACATTATCTTTTTTCAGACCAGTGCGAACTTGCACGAGAGCTTCTTTTTCCTTTCACAGTGTGTTGTTGAGACCCAAAATCGCCTCATTCGCCTTAAGAGTGTTGGACTCAGCGGATGTTTTTAAACTAGTCATGAAAGACTGAGCTTTAGAGAGGAGTTTTTCGACTTTTTCAGTCACCTCAGTACACAAAGCAGCAGAATCAGAAACTGCCTTATTTGCTTTGTCGAGAGTCGCCTGATGTTCCTTCATCATTGACTGGAAAAAGGCCTCAACTGCTGCCTTAGAATAAGCATCAATGGATAAAGCTTGAGATGAATTGATCAGCAAATCGAGTTTCTCGGTGATAACTTTGAACTGGCGTTGAGTGACAGGAGCATCATCATCGCTATCCTCCTGAACTGTGAATCGACTGAACTGGAAAGATCTAAAATCGAACCCATCTCCCTTGAAAAATGTATCTGAATCATCTTGCCTTGGAGAGGAAATTGGTGGTGTTGAATGACCAGCAGATAAACTTGAAGCCCCTACCCCTCGCATCAGATGCGTTGGTAGTAACAGGAGGTTCATTGGTCATATTCGTAGTGGTGGTGGTTGCAGTAGAATCAGTGAACATTGGAATGGAAGAAGCAAGAGTGGTTGGAACTTGTGAAGTGACAGGAGGTGGACATGGTGCAATGGTAATCGAAGTAGAAGCGGTAGCAGTAAGAGAGGGAATAGATGCATTCTCAAAGAATTCATCAGTAATAGGAACTGATACTGGAATATGAAAGATTACCTCAGGGTTTGTAGAAGTACGTTGCGAAACCTCTGGTTGGGAAGTGGCAGCAATATCTTCATTTTGCATAGGCTCTTCCACTTCAATGCGAACATCTGACTGAGTGTCAGATTGCTTGACAACCCGAACCTTTTTCCGTTACCGTTAGCCAAATTCCATTAATAAAATTTGAATTTTATTGAATCCCGTCGAATTCCTTTGGTTTGGTAAGTCATTTCGTTATATAATTGAACTTTATATATGATTCGGGACCAAAACCACACGAAATTTCGAGTTTTCCTTCGAACAAGGCAACGGTTCATGGCCTGACTAGAGTTCACGGTCGTAAACCCATTTACGCCCGTAAACCCGTTTGCGGTCAGTGCCAGGTGGACCCCACCACCGACCATGAAAACCCCCTATAAATACGAGTCCCTACCCTTCATTTAGACTTTTCTGGCCGAAAACTCTCTCATTCTCTCTCTCTACCTCTCGACCGCAAACCCTGAAACACCCTCATTCCTCCCGAAAAATCATCAAGATACACTTCCGGAGGTTGTTTAGGAGCATCTAAAACACGTTTTCATCGAATCCAGCATCCTTGTTCTTGAGTTTACGGCCGTACACGCTTCAAACCTTCAAAGGCCGTAAACCCTTCAAGAGGCTATTCACGGCCGTAAACAGATCACAGCCATAAACCCCCTTCACGGCCGCGAACCCTTCCTAAGTGGTGAAATAGACTGAAAACCCGTTTTCCTCGTTTCAATCAAGTCCCGGTAACATTCCTTAACCGAAAGCAAGTGTTTTTCTAACACTTTATCTAACGAAATCGCTAATTTAGATACATATATGTACTTAATTGTTATTAGGATTCCGTTAAGGGCCACATACAACAACTCGAGGGTCTTTATTTTCAGTTCATTGATTCGACGCTTGCACACAACTAACAGTGAGTTCATGCCCCTACGCTTTTATGAATTTTAATGTTTTCAGGGGGAATACAAGCCAAGCACAAATGATTTTGTGAACCAACACAAAAGGTTTTAACAAGTTTAAAACTTATGCAATTGATACAGTCAAACGATTCCTACGTTTTTTAAAATATTTAGATATTTTATCCCTTTTGTACTATGTTGAGCATAAGGGACACTTTTATCTTGGAAACATAATTACATAGTTTTCAGATCAAGTTTACAAAACAAGTACATAACATTTCAAGAAAAGTATAATGGGTATAGTTTGGGGAATTCAATACACAGCTTTTACTGATTGAGACTATATACATGGGTAAACATATAAACTATGACCGATTTAGTTTATCATATACATTACTATGAGATTACAACATTTAATAATTATTTAAGTATAATTATTACCTTATACAGTATACACACGGGTTACAATACAGTAGATCATTACAGAACTACACGTAAACTAGTTAATATAGAATTGTGAGACTCTACTTCAAAACTGTACCCTTTGGTGTACTGAATTAAATCCTATCATAGTATAACCAGAGTCTCTTGGAGGGAGAGCGTGAGATTTGTGAATAGATCTATTCGGGACTGACAATCCCACACCTGAACTGCTAGCTACAGTTAGGCACGCATGCCTGGGTTGACAAATGTCATTTATCCGACACTTGAAGAACGTCGTAAAGGTCGCTAGGTCATATCAAGCATGGTTATACGACTCACAATACTATAAACTAACCTTTTTTTTGCGGGATTTAATTATTCATTAGTTTTTATTTTAATTAAAACTATTATACATTACACTGGAGGATTCCAGGGATACAATACTCGGTTTTATTTTAAATAATAAAACTACTATACATACTGGTGGTAGCCAGGGTTTCCAAATAGAACATACTATACATACTGGTGGTAGCTAGAGTTTTCAGACAGAATATTTTATACGAAGGTTTTCATAAAGAATTCATTATACAATACATCTAGTAGTAACCAAGCATATAAACCAATATGTTTCATATATTACAATAGGATACAGTAACAAACATTCATAGTTAATTCTATTATTCCTTAGTTTATGAATCAGGGCTACGTATGGAGAATATTCGATAGACTGTGGAATGTGTGGTTTCCGCCTCATTTCATGTTCATTGTTTGGTTGTGGGCTTAGGGCAGATCCATATAATGAACCGTCTGTTCGATATTGGTTTATACGTGGCTAGCATGAACTAAGTGGTCATAGATGGAACTGATATTATCACACTTTTACTAAAGAAAATATTGGATTTTCTTGGAAACATGCGAACATTTTCACAGAGACATCAACAGGTTTTCATTACAAAAACATCGCTTATGGACTCACCGGCTTTATGCTGATACTCTTTCAAAACTGCTTGTATTCTCAGGAAATCAGTAGACAGGTACCTCCTGGAGTTTTGAGAATACGGAGCGTATATAGTCACGTCTTTTTCTTTTGATTATCCTTTTGATGTATAAAAACAAGAATCAAATAGATGTAAACACCTTTTCATATATGTATTCAATGTAATGGTTGTGTTTACTATGATTACTATGATGCAATTGTTGTGATACTACATATGACGTCATCCACCCCCGAACGTTTCCGACGTTCCGGTTTAGGGGTGTGACAGATTGGTATCAGAGCTCTTGTTTATAGTGAACTAAGTATACAAAACCTTACATGGTATACAACTATTAACACTAAAGGGCCGAAGTGCTCTGAACTAAAAGTATACTTTTAAAATATAAGTATTTTATAAGAAGTATACAAGTATACATAAGTACCAGAAACAATATCATAAGTAGAACAAAACAAAAGTATTTGGATGTTGGAAACTGTGGTTAAACCTGGATAGTTATGTAATCATGTCTGGGATCAATATAGCCTGATCAACTATATTTATTTGAGACATGACCAACATATGTTTGGGAGTGATAATGGTGTTGCATCAAGCCTAAAACTTACCAAGTTATATACATCAAGATATCGATAGAACAGAGCATACAACTTAAAATACTATAGGAGTATTTTAGCTAGAGCCGAATGCAGTGTAGAGGTTTATTCCAAGCGTTGCTACTTATTCCGTCCTAGCGATAGTTTACTTGCATTGGTAACCTTTCTCTATTTATCGCTTAGTAGAACACTTTATTTATCAGGCTGAGATATATCTTGTTTCATATCTCTTGATTTAAAGATCTAAGGGACTTATCATTCTCTTCTTCCTGATTATTTTTAGAAAAAGATGCCTCCCAGAAAGAGACCCAACAGGAAGAACAACGGCCCTCCACCACTACCACTTCCTCAGGTCGATCATGTCATATTCCAGGCAGTAGTTACAGCTGCTGTGGCTGCTGCAATGTCACAAATAAATCCAAGCGGTATGGGTGGATCAGGAGGTGGAACTGATCCCCGTAACCTTGACGGCAGCCAGGGACATCAAAAGGAGTGTTCCTACAAAGATTTTATGAATTCCAAGCCCAAATCCTTCGACGGCAATGGAGGAGTCATTGCCCTAACTCGATGGTTCGAGAAGATCGAATCCATATTCGAGATTTGCGCATGTTCTGAGGCAAACAAGGTGAAGTTCACTGCATGCACCTTCACCGACAGAGCACTGACCTGGTGGAATGGTCGTGTCAAATCCCTAACTCTGTCGGTAGCGAATGTCATGGGTTGGGAAAGCTTAAAAGAGCTTATGCTTGCTGAGTACTGCCTAAGGGGTGAGATGTTGACGTTAGAACACGAGCTCTGGAACCTGAAGATGAAGGGTTTTGACATTTCCGCTTACACAACTAGATTCTACGATCTGGCTCTTCTATGTCCGGGAATGGTCACCCCGGAAAGCAAAAAGATAGAAAGGTACATTTGGGGATTGACGCCCCCAACGCAAGGAAATTTCTTGGCTGGTAAGCCTTCTACTTTTGACAACGCCAAGTGCCTAGCGCAGACTCTGATAGATCACGGGGTTGGTCTTGATGAAGTGGCAGCCGCTCCCGAACCACCAAAGGTGAGTGGTGGGAGGAAGAAGTTTTGGAACAAGCGATAGGGGAAGTCTTCGCAGGAGCCCTCCAAGAAATAGCAAGTAGTGGCAGTTCATGCTGCTACCACTCCTGCCGCTATTCCTGCAGCTGAAGCACCTGCCAGTGGATACGCCGATACTCTTCCAAGGTGCGACAAGTGCAACTTTCTGTTGGATTAATGTCTAAGTCCATAACTATAATTGGTAAGACTTGACCCGACCCGGCATGGTCCATTTGGGTTGCATGGCATCATGCATTTGGATATACTATAATGAGAGAAATAACACTTAAGGTTGGTTAATATATTATAAGTTCTAATATATTAATAAGGTTATTTAATTAGTATTGATCAAGAATTAATTTGGAATTAATTAAGTGATCAAAAGGAGACTAATTAAATATATGGGTTGATTGTGTAAATCATTCATTCTTATATATGTGGACTTGTGATCCAAGATTCCTTATGTTGGACTAAGTCCATGGGGTGACCCATGGATACTCCATGGAGGTTAAAATCCATGGAGCATAAGGAATGGGTAAAGTTATGAGTTACATGGTGTAACCCTAATAGCCACCATATAAAAGAATCCCATGGCTCAAGAAATCGTGCACTAATGTGTGAATATGAGGGCTAGTCGATTTCAAGGAGTATTCCATTTCTCTCAAGTCATTCCATGTGCATTTGGTGTTGTGTGAACCATTTGAGGTGTCACACTTGGGGCACTAGGCACTCAAGCTTCATGGAGACAAGCTACATCAAACAAAGGTATGTATTCTATCCATTTGATTACCCAAGCATCAAGTATTGTATGCTAGATAGGGTAATACCTTGGAAAGTTCATAATTGCATGTATAATAGAAAAAACATAGATCCAAGGTATTTAGGGTTGCATGTACACTTAGGAGTGTTAGAATGCTCAAAACCCATTAGTGGTTCCAATGTATGGCAGAGCGAATAAGAAGAATCAATTAGGCAGAGCGAATAAGAAGAATAAGAAGAATCAATTAGGCAGAAAGAATAAGAAGAATCAATTCTGAGACATTGGAAAAGGTTCCAATGTATGGCAGAGCGAATAAGAAGAATCAATTAGGCAGAAAGATAAAAGTTTTCTCAAATCTGAAAAGATGGGAGAGTACTTTAGTATCATGTTTTGTGATCATAGTAATGATTTAAGAACCACATCACAATTGGTCTTCTAAGGACATCTTAGTGCATTCTTATGACTAAGAAGAGGAGTCATGAATTGTTGAAATGGTTAAATCAAGAAGATGAGTCATACTTCGTTTCAAAACAAGTCTTAGAGTCATACTCCAAGACTATAAGTTGAGTGGCATATCTTAAAGAAAGGTTTATAACACTTGTCAAATGTAAGAGTAAAAGTGTCCTACTCTTGTACATTTGAAGTTGGTAAGTTGTGATGTTTTGGATTAAACAAAGACCAACTAAGGCCAATTGTGTGAAGTGTTTGTCTTGATAAAGAATCTGCACTATCTCTTGAATATTTGGCAAGATAGTCTTATATGTCAAGAGGATAGTGGGAGTCTTAAAGATCCTAAAAAGAATTTCAAGAACTAATCAAGAATAAAACCTGAGGTTCTTCACTAGCACACGACTTGAGGTTTATAACCTATCGTGTTGACATATTCTGTGCCCATTCCAGTTAAAGTTGGCTTTGCATAGGAGTTCTGAAAGTTCTCAATTGGTTGCATAACAACTTGGAAGTAATGGCAGGCCCTGTACTGCCAGGTGGCAATAAGTTAAGATTGCATAAGTTCAGTCCATATGAGTTTGGATTTGTCATTATCCTTGTCTTGTGACTATGGTTTTGATGATTCACATGGATAAGAACACATACACCATAAAATCTAAGGGTCATAAGGTTTCTCTCCGATTCATGAAAATGATGGTGAGGAAACACTTCCACCAAGTAGATTTGAAGCAGATGGCAAAAGGTCTAAACAATTGAGACTATGATTACGGCATCCCTTTTCATAGTTCTGAAATTGTTTAGACACACATGCATGCTATCTAAGGAAAGGTGTATGATTTTGATAAAGTTTTATCAAAGCATCTCGTATCAGAAATCTGAACTTTGGTAAGAAAGTCAATAAAGTATTGATTTCTAGAAGTCTAGCTGATTTCTGAGTACATGTCAAAGCTAGTAGGAGCATAAGTGTTATGCTAATAATCATCATGTTAGTGGGAGCATGATAATTATTGTTAGTGTTGCAAGTTAGCAATGTTAATTATAGAAAACAAAAGTTTCAATTCGTGAGGCTGCAGGGATTGAAAAAGTTGTTTTGCTATAATTAAGGGAGAGGATATACTTCATTTCAGTTCTAAAGGCTTAGATTGAGACCTTAATCATCCTTAGTCAAGAATATATATATGAATTTCATATTGGATTGGTTCGACTTAAGGAAATTCTATATATTGCGTTCTCAAAATTCGATTATGATTACGGCATCCCTCTTCATAGTCAAATTTTGAAAACATGGCAAATAAAAATATTGTAGCAAAAGACTGGTCTAGAATCATGTCTTTATGTGAGACATCATGAATCGTGTACCGTTTGCTTTGGGTACAGGATCGATTGCATGTGCTATAATATTTGTCATTTCTAAATTTTTCCAAATGCCCAGAGGCATTAAGAAGGGAAAAGGTCTAGAATTGGATATGACTAAAATGATTAAGCAATTGTCGAGGACAATCTGAGGTTTACCAAAGATTGGTTGCTCAGGGACAGTTGGAAGTATAGTGCTAATTTTGGAAGGACCATATTGACATATTCTGAAAAAGGGCATCTCTTATTCAGAAGTGATTGTCAAAATGAGAATATGGAGTTGTCTCCATAGGTGGAAGTTATCTGTGTAAGATTAGAAAACTTAATGCAAGAAGCATGTCCAAAGCAATGTACTTTGAATATGAGACTTAGTTTCCATGGATTTGATCTCCATTGGAATACCTTATAATGACTGTTGACAAGTCTTTGTGACTTTTTACATATTCATTACAGGAGGGTCAGTGCATATAAGTTTAAAATCTAAACAGATTTCGATAAATGATAGGAATTTGAAATTCTCACATTTTTCGATAAGGATTTGGGAGTGTGAAATTAGAATCATTGAAATTATGTTCAACTGGTTTATTTCACAAAGTAAGGATCATAGACAAAAATAGAGTGCATACTTGGTGTATGGCAAAGCTATTGTTTAAGAAAAACATAGTGTACATGCTTGGAGCATGGGACAACTAGTGTTTTTAATTCAAGTATAAAGTTGATAAAACCGAAACAATGAATAATGAGTAATCAGTATGGTGATAAATAAAAGTGTTTATTTATATTCATAGGGTTTGATACCATATTTGATTCATTTATTCTTGTGTTTCACTTTGCATGTTTTGACTTCCAGAATAACTAATTCGCTCTTCCTGAATGATTAAGTTATTCAAACCATCCACAGTCGGTCATATGTTGGAAGTAGATATGAATCAAGACTGTCATGGGTTGGTTTGTAGAGGTCCAAGTTGGTGGACAAAGTGGTGCTACAACACTCATGAGTGCTCATAAGTTCTGAGTATTGGATTCAACCCGCGCTCATTTGAATCACTTCATGGATTTTATCACGAGTGATCATGAGACGATAATATCTTATATTCTTCAAACATAGAGATATGAGTTGTTACTATGAGTTGGTTATACACTGATTTCACGAAAACGTATTGGTAACTCGATGTTATAAAACGTGCCTTTGTGTATGATTTAACAAGTAGTAGAACAAGCCATATGAGTCGAAGTTTATCCATTCCTTTTACCTTCGGGATAAAAGCGATATATGTGGGCCCCTCGATGATTTAAAGATGATACATGTGAGTGCTTGGCCAAGCCAGGACTGATTTGATTTGTCCAATCAGTCAGTCATCATGAATCGGAAATCGGGAAACAACAAATGGACAGAGAGAATGGTTGATAATCCATGTCTCAGTCCATATGATATCTAGAATGGAGGAATATATGATCCCTTATCTAATGTACAAGTCATTGACAAAGGTCAGAGTTCATCGACAAGGTCAGAGTTCGACAGAAGCTTTTAAGAGCTATGATTGCTGATCGGTTCCTGAAGTCATACGCATAATAGTTTTAGACTTATCCAAGTGGGAGACTGTTGGATTAATGTCTAAGTCCATAACTATAATTGGTAAGACTTGACCCGACCCGGCATGGTCCATTTGGGTTGCATGGCATCATGCATTTGGATATACTATAATGAGAGAAATAACACTTAAGGTTGGTTAATATATTATAAGTTCTAATATATTAATAAGGTTATTTAATTAGTATTGATCAAGAATTAATTTGGAATTAATTAAGTGATCAAAAGGAGACTAATTAAATATATGGGTTGATTGTGTAAATCATTCATTCTTATATATGTGGGCTTGTGATCCAAGATTCCTTATGTTGGACTAAGTCCATGGGGTGACCCATGGATACTCCATGGAGGTTAAAATCCATGGAGCATAAGGAATGGGTAAAGTTATGAGTTACATGGTGTAACCCTAATAGCCACCATATAAAAGAATCCCATGGCTCAAGAAATCGTGCACTAATGTGTGAATATGAGGGCTAGACGATTTCAAGGAGTGTTCCATTTCTCTCAAGTCATTCCATGTGCATTTGGTGTTGTGTGAACCATTTGAGGTGTCACACTTGGGGCACTAGGCACTCAAGCTTCATGGAGACAAGCTACATCAAACAAAGGTATGTATTCTATCCATTTGATTACCCAAGCATCAAGTATTGTATGGTAGATAGGGTAATACCTTGGAAAGTTCATAATTGCATGTATAATAGAGAAAACATAGATCCAAGGTATTTAGGGTTGCATGTACACTTAGGAGTGTTAGAATGCTCAAAACCCATCACTTTCATCATCACGGACCTTGCCGTGATTTGCAATGCAACAATTATGGCAAGAAGGGACATACAGTCCGATTTTGCAAGACACGAGCCCAACCGACCAATCAAGCTTCTGGAACGGGCACCGGTCAAGCCTGTTATGGCTGTGGGGAGGTCGGGCACTTCAAAAGAAATTGCCCCAAGGCAACAACAGCTGGCAACACAGGGAGAGTGCTATCGATGGGCCAGGAGGAGGCAGTTGCTGATCCCACCGTTGTTACGGGTACGTTCCTCCTCGACGACTCTTATGCATGCATTCTTTTCGATTCTGGTGCGGAGAGAAGTTTTGTTAGTCATGCATTCAAGCATCTACTCAAGCATAAATTGCAACCTTTAACCGAAACATTTACTGTTGAGATGGCTAACGGAAAGAAAGAGAGCACTAACGACATATTCATAGGTTGTACCCTTACCCTAAACGACCATTCCTTCCCCATCGATCTTATGCCAGTTTCCATAAAACGCTTCGATGTCATCGTCGACATGGATTGGTTGAGCCCCAATCGTGCTGATATCCTTTGCTACGAAAAAGCCATCCGTCTCAATCTGCCTTCAGGCGAAGCTCTCATAGTTTATGGTGATAAACTCAGCTCAAACCTTCGTATCATTTCATGCATCAAAGCCCAGAAATACTTGTGAAAGAAGTGCCATGCATTCCTAGCTCATGTTGTTAACGAAAAGCAGGAATTTAAGGAGCTCGAGAGCATCCCCGAAGTCTGCAACTTTCCTGATGTCTTCCCGGAAGATCTTCCTGGAATCCCTCCCGAGCGCCACGTCGAGTTCCGTATCGACTTAATTCCCGGAGCTACTCCCGTAGCTAAATCCCCATACAGTCTAGCACCGGCAGAAATGCAAGAGTTATCCAGCCAACTCAATGAGCTGCTAAGCAAAGAATTCATCAGACCAAGTTCCTCACCCTGGGGAGCCCTGGTCCTGTTTGTGAAGAAGAAAGATGGATCCTTTCGGATGTGCATAGATTATCGTGAACTGAACAAGCTTACCATCAAGAACCGTTATCCTCTACCCAGAATCGACGACCTCTTCGATTAACTTCAGGGAGCCGGCTACTTCTCAAAGATAGGCCTAAGATTAGGGTATCATCCGTTGCGAGTTCATGAGAGTGACGTTCCCAAGACAGCATTCCGAACTTGCTATGGTCACTATGAGTTTATAGTGATGCCCTTTTGTCTAACCAACGCACCCATTGTATTCATGGATCTGATGAATCGGGTGTGCCTCCCGTTCCTAGACAAGTTCGTGATAGTGTTTATTGATGATATACTTGTCTATTCCCGAAGCGAGGAAGATCATAGACAACACTTGAGGCTAGTGCTAGAAACTGTATGGGCGGAGAAGCTGTACACGAATTTCTCTAAGTGTGAATTCTGGATCCGAATGGTAATTTTCCTTTGTCACGTGGTTAGCAAGGAAGGCATACACGTGGAACCCTCCAAAATCAAAGCGATTGAGAATTGGTCAGCACCAAAGACGCCCACGGAAATCCGTCAATTCTTGGGTCTCGCTGGCTACTATCGTAGGTTTATACAGAACTTGTCCAGAATTGCTAAGCCCTTAACCACCCTGAAGCAGAAAGGTGTACCCTTTTGTTGGGGAGAAAAGCAAGACACTGCATTTCAAACATTGATGCAAGCCCTATGTAGCGCATCTATCTTGTCCCTGCCTGAAGGGAAGGAGGATTTCATTGTCTATTGTGATGCATCTAATCAGGGCCTAGGTTGTGTGCTCATGCAGCGAGGAAATGTTATTGCCTATGCCTCGAAACAGCTGAAAATACACGAAGTCAATTACACAACTCACGATCTAGAGTTGGGAGGAGTGGTCTTTGCGTTAAAGATTTGGAGACGTTATCTCTACGGAACCAAGTGCACTGTCTTCACTGACCATAAGAGCCTACAACATATCTTCGATCAGAAAGAGTTGAACATGAGACAGCGGCGATGGGTAGAGCTACTGTCACACCCCCAAACCAGAACGGCGGAAACGTTCGGGGGTGGAGGACATCATGTTTAGTACCACAACACATGTATCATAGCAATCATAGTAACAAACAACCATTGTATTAATATTTAGGTGTTTACAAGTAGTGATTCACAAAAGGTTGAATCCAAAAGTAATTAACAAAACAAGACATGAAGCTATAATACTTCATCGTCTGAATCCCAAAGTGCGTACCTGTCTACTAGTTTCATGAGAATACAAGTTATTTTGAAAGAGTAGATCAACATATAAGGTGGTGAGTTCGTAAGATTTTAGTGATGTAAAGTAAGTTGTAAGTTCTTTTAGAAAAGTTTGCCTGTTCCTCCAGAAGATCCTATATCTTCTGATATGATGAAAGATAAGTAAAAATGACTCTACAATCCTTTCTATGAGTACTAAATGGATACAAGTTATATAAAACCCAGAGTAAACAAACAATCGGTTGTGTAAATCTGCCCTAATCCCACAACCAAACAAGGAACATGAAATGAGGCGGAAGTCACACATCCCATTGTTTGTTAGGTCTTTATTTTATATAATCCTGGTGTATTCACTTGGTACTCACGGAGTCAACTGTAGTAGTTCCTTTATATTTCATGAAAACAATCTTCAAGAAAAACCCTTATTTTCTTTAGTAAAAATAGTAACCACGATAGTTCCTTCTATAACCACTTACTTTATACAAGCTATATATAATCTAATATCGAACGGATAGTTAATTGTGTGAATCTGCCCTAAGCCCACAACCAAAAAAGGAACAGGAAGTAAAGCGGAAAGCACACATCCAAATGCCTATCGGATATTAATTATATATAACCCTGATGTATAAATTAAGGTATTATAAAATTAACCACTAACGGTCCTTTAAGTTATACTGGTTTAATAAAATAGATTAAACCCTTGTTTCCTTTAGTAAAACTGGTAACCAAAATAGTTCCCTCTATAATCACTTAGTTTATACTAGCTATATATAATCTAATATCGACCGTATAGTTAATTGTGTGAATCTGCCCTAAGCCCACAACCAAATAAGGAACAAGAAGTAAGGTGGAAATCACACATCCAACTACCTATTGGATATTAATTATATATAACCCTGATGTATAAACTAAGGTATTATAGAATTAACCACCAAAGGTCCTTTTTCTGATAAGTTTCTAGTTTAGCCTACTAAATGTTCTAACTGAAAAGCATGTTCTTGTACTAGAAAACGATGTATTGAATTTTTATACTATGACCTGACCTATACCTGGTACTCATTATGATTACTTGGTGTATACGAAATATATATCTATATATATATATATATATATATATATATATATATATATATATATATATATATATATATATATATATAGCTAAGATCGAATAAATAGTAGACTGGGTGCATCTGCTCTAAGCCCATAACCAAACAAGGAATAGGAAATGAATCGGAAAGCACACATCCTACTACATGTTGGATCCGATTAATATATATCCCTGATGTATAATCTACGGAATCATAAAGTTAGCATTATAGGCCCCTTTCTAAGTGAATGTACTAAGACTCGACTGTACTGTCTGTCTTTTGTAATATTGAAAGTATACAGTAGTATTTTAAAGTGACTACTGAAGTACTGACTACCTTAAAACCAATTCGTATTATTAAGGTCAAAAATGTGATGTGGTTGTAACCATACTAATAACGCTCTCCCTCCAGGAGATTCTGGTTACAAAACGCGACTTAACAAACAAATTGCTAAGTCGTGAAGTAGTAGCTCACATTAATTTTATATTGTTCTCGTTATAGTATGTTCCTCCCTGTTTCTCTTTATAGTATGTTCCTCCCTGTTTCTCTTTATAGTATGTTCTGAATCCCTAAACTATACCTATTATAGTTTCTAATATGATTACTTGAACTGATACTGACTTGAAAAAAAAGACTCATTTATCTACTGAGTTATAATTGTACTTTAAAAACGGTGTTTTATAAACAATAAAGTAACATAACTTTAAAAGAGTTTTTGAAATGGTTTTGATCACTTATAAAGCATAAGAAATCCTTTGAATATGATTGTTATCACAAATAACATTTACACAATTATCATTGTGTTCAACTTGTACTCCCCCCCTTAAAAGCATTTAAAACATTTAAAAGATTGATTATAGGGGTATGAGCTCACCTTATGTGGGTGATTCAATCGAATATGCGCGTAAGGATGACAAGTTCCACGAATGAATTCCCGAGACACAAACGAGTCCTAAATGATATATAATGGCATATATAGGCATGAAGTTAGTGTTTTACACAACTAGCATGTAAGGAAACACCCTTCGGGACTAGGAAACACTTCGACTAAATGTTATAATCATATGTGATTGATCAAAGGGGGTTTAAGGCTACAACATGGAGTGTACGGCCAAGGGGTGTACGGCCATATGCGTGTACGGCCGTACACTCATGGATAACATGCAAAAGATGGTGTTTGATCCTTGGGGAAGCTAGTGTGACAAATTCACAACCAAAGGATGAGCAAAACTATCATTTTGGAAGGTTTTGAGGTGTATACGGCCGTACACCCTCTAAGATGGATGCATTTGTGGGTCTTAAATCAAAAGGGTTCAAGGGTTCAAGAGTTCTAAGGGGTAACAAGTGACTAGCAAGTGTTTAAGGCCTTAGGTTATGGTCTTAACAAGGGTGTACGGCCATAGATAGAGTGTACGGCCGTACACTCTTGATGTTCTTGAGTTTTGAAGATGTTCATGGATGAAATCATGAATCCTTACAAGATATAGCAATGAATCAACTAATAATGGAAGGAATGCTTACTTTCTTGAAGATCTAGGTGAAAAGGCTTGACGATAGTTGAGAGAGAATTTGAGTTCTTGACTTGGAAGTTGAAGAAATGAATGAAAAATAAGGTGATGGATTATATATGGGGGAGAGTTCACGACCACCATGGGTGTACGGCCGTACACCCATGTGTACGGTCATACACTCCCTTTGATGGAGTGTTCGGCTTGAATTCAATGCGAAGAACCTAAGAAACTCAATCCTATACTCAATCCTTGAATGTAGTGAGCTTATAACCCTTAAAATGATCCTTAACAATGCTAATTGATAGCAGAAACAAGTCTGGCTCTCGGTTGAATTGAATGGCTGGACTTACAAGGCAAAAAAATTTCGGGTTGTCACGGCTACTCAATGATTACGAGTGCGAAATACGCTATCATCTCGGCAAGGCCAATGTGGTAGCGGATGCCCTCATCCGAAAAGAGTATTCAGGTCGTAGAGCGAAGGCACTGACAATGACCATCCATTCCCATCTATCCGCTCAAATCAAAGAGGCTCAGTTGGAAGCCTTAAAACCAGAAAACATGTCGGATGAAGCCTTGAGGGGAATGGAAAAGAACTTAGAGGTCAAGGGAGACGAAGTTTACTATTTCATGAACCAGATCTAGACCCCGAAGTACGGCGGTTACAGGGAGTTTGTCATGAACGAAGATCACAAGACTAGATACTCCGTTCACCCACGTTCAGATAAGATGTATCTGGATCTCAAACAACTCTATTGGTGGCCGAACGTGAAAGCAGAAATCGCTACCTTCGTGGGCAAGTGCCTGACTTGCGCCAAGGTGAAGGTAGAATATCAAAAGCCCTCAGGTCTACTTCAGCAGCCAGAAATACCTGAATGGAAGTGGGAAAGCATTACGATGGATTTCATCACTATGTTTCCCAGGTCTCCGTGTGGGCACGACGCCATCTGGGTAATTGTCGATCGACTAACTAAATCTGCCCACTTCCTGCCAATAAAAGAAAACTTTAAGATGGAGAGACTGACACGAATCTACCTTTGAGATATAGTCCGCCTGCATGGTGTACCTGTATCCATTATCTCCGATCGGGATAGCAGGTTTACCTCAAGATTTTGGCAGTCACTACAGAAGGCTCTTGGAACTAAGTTGGATATAAGCACAGCTTACCATCCACAGACAGATGGGCAGAGTGAGAGGACCATTCAAACATTGGAAGACATGTTGAGAGCTACGTCATCGACTTTGGCACGTCGTGGGACACTTATTTGACCTTGGTTGAATTTTCCTACAACAACAGCTAATATACCAGCATCAAGGCTGCGCCGTTCGAAGCCCTCTATGGCCGTAAGTGCAGATCCGCTCTGTGCTGGGCTGAGGTGGGTGACACGCAGCTAGCTAAGGGTCAACTCCCCGATAGCACTCTCACAGGCCCAGAAATCATCCGAGAAACTACAGAAAAGATCATACAAACCCGGGAACGACTAAAAGCTTCAAGAGATAGACAAAAGAGCTAAGCCGACAAGAGACGAAAACCTTTGGAGTTCCAGGTTGGGGACCATGTTCTTTTGAAGTTCTCACCCTGGAAAGGCATGATACGCTTCGAAAAACGTGGAAAGTTGAATCCGAGATACATTGGACCATTCCAGATACTCACTAGGATCAGTCCCGTAGCATACAAACTTCGTCTACCACGAGAAATTAGCAACGTACATCCCGTCTTCCACGTATTGAACCTAAAGAAGTGTTTGTCTGATGAGACACTTGTGATACCCCTCGATCAGATCGAACTAGACGAGAGCTTACACTTCGTGGAAAAACCCGTAGAAATCAAGGATCGGGAAGTCAAAATGAACGAAACAAAGTCGTATCCCAATAGTGAAGGTGCGCTAGAAAGCCAAGCGGGGACCTCAATTCACTTGGGAACGCGAAGATTCAATGAAACAGAAGTACCCGCATCTTTTCCTGAGTCCATGTTTTGTATTCGGTGTTTGAATTTCGGGACGAAATTCTCTATAACGGGGGGATGATGTGACAACCCGAACCTTCTTCCGTTATCGTTAGCCAAATTCCATTAATAAAATTTGAATTTTATTGAATCCCGTCAAATTCCTTTGGTTTGGAAAGTCCATTCGTTATATATTGAACTTTATATATGAGTCGGGACCAAAACCACGCGGAATTTTGAGTTTTCCTTCGAACAAGGCAACAGTTCACGACCTGACTGGAGTTCACGGCCGTAAACCCATTTACGTTCGTAAACCCGTTTGCGGTCAGTGCCAGGTGGACCCCACCACCGACCATGAAAACCCCCTCTAAATACGAGTCCATACCCTTCATTTAGACTTTTCTGGCCGAAAACTCTCTCCTTCTCTCTCTCTACCTCTCGACCACAAACCCTGAAACACCCTCATTCCTCCCTAAAAATCATCAGGAAACACTTCTGGAGGTTGTTTAGGAGCATCTAAAACACGTTTTCATCGAATCCAACATCCTTGTTCTTGAGTTTACGGCCGTACACGCTTCAAACCTTAAAAGGTCGTAAACCCTTCAAGAGGCTGTTCACAGCCATAAACAGATCACGGTCGTAAACCCCCTTCACGGCCACGAACCCTTCCTAGGTGGTGAAATAGACTGAAAACCCGTTTTCCTCGATTCAATCAAGTCCCGGTAACATTCCTTAACCGAAGCAAAGTGTTTTTCTAACACTTTATCTAACGAAATCGCTAATTTAGATACATATATGCATTTAATTGTTATTAGGATTCCGTTAAGTGCCACACACAACAACTCGAGGGTCTTCATTTTCAGTTCATTGATTCGACGCTTGCACACAACTAACAGTGAGTTCATACCCCTACGCTTTTATGATTTTGAATGTTTTCAGGGGGGGGGGGGGGGAATACAAGCCAAGCACAAATGATTTTGTGAACTAAAACAAAAGGTTTTAACAAGTTTAAAACTTAGGCAATTGATACAGCCAAACGAGTCCCACGTTTTATAAAATATTTAGATATTTTATCCCTTTTATACTATCTTGAGCGTAAGGGACACTTTTATCTTGGAAACATAATTGCATAGTTTTCAGATCAACTTTACAAAACAAGTACATAACATTTCAAGCAAACTATAATGAGTATAGTTTGGGGAATTCAATACACAACTTTTACCGATTCAGACTATATACATGGGTAAACATATAAACTATGACCGATTTAGTTTATGATATACATTACTATGAGAGTACAACATTTAATAATTATTTAAGTATAATTATTACCTTATACAGTATACACACGGGTTACAATACAGTAGATCATTACAGAACTACACGTAAACTAGTTAATACAGAATTGTGATACTCTACTTCAAAACTGTACCCTTTGGTGTACTGAATTAAATCCTATCATAGTATAACCAGAGTCTCCTGGAGGGAGAGCGTGAGATTTGTGAATAGATCTATTCGGTACTGACAATCCTACACCTGAACTGCTAGCTACAGTTAGGAAGGCATGCATGGGGTGACAAATGTCATTTATCCGACACTTGAAGAACGTCGTAAAGGTCGCTAGGTCATATCAACCATGGTTATACGACTCACAATAGTATAAACTAACCTTTGTTTGCGGGATTTCATTCTTCATTAGTTTTTATTTTAATTAAAACTATTATACATTACACTGGAGGATTCCGGGGATACAATACTCGGTTTTATTTTAAATAATAAAACTAGTATACATACTGGTGGTAGCCAGGGCTTCCAAACCGAACATACTATACATACTGGTGGTAGCCAGAGTTTTCAGACAGAATATTCTTGAAGGGTCCAGTTAATGGTTTGGTCTAGGCTTTCATTGTAATAGTTCATTATGAGTCTTTAGTGTGTTTTGGGAGTTGTTTAGTAGTTTATGGCCAAGAGTGAGTTTACGGCCGTAAAGCTGTTTACGGCCGTAAACCCAGTTTGCGGCCCAAGTCTTGTATAAATAGAGGAGTTGTAGGTCTTTGTCTAGTTGTTGATGCCATACAGTTCACGTCCATTCTGTCGAGTTGTACCAGACGTTTTATACAATAAACGTGTGCAAGCTTGATTTCTTTTCTTTTTCTACTTCTATTGTGATTGCTATTGATTGTTTGTTGCTTGATCATTGGTAAAGATCCGTTTCAGGACCTTACAATTGGTATCAGAGCAAAACCGGTGTCAAAGCTTCATTCAATCGAGTTTTCGGCTGTATAGACCGACATTCTTTATTGTTCGAGATTGGTTTTGGTGTTTTCGTGGTTAAAGGGATTGAATATACTCCAAAAACGCGTTTTTGAAGAACTTCTGGGAGCTTACTGCCGACCGTAAACTCAGTTTACGGCTATAAAGTCAAGAACATTAATCAACCGTAAACTGTGTTCTTGGACCGTAAACAAGGAATCTTCATTAACCGTAAACTAAGCTTCAATAACCGTAAACACTTAAACCGTAAACATCCAAACCGTAAACGCAGTTTACGGTCGTAAACGTATCAACCGTAAACGCAGTTTACGGTCGTAAACTCATCAACCGTAAACGCAGTTTACGATCGTAATCACATCAACCTTAAACTCCTTTCTGACATTATTTGCCTTAATTTGTGATGGAATCTCAAAGTCAAACCCACTTTCACGAACTTGATACTGTCATGGGCACAACTACGCGTATTCCAAGACTGATGTCTGCAGATGGTTTTCCTGAGTGGAAATACAGGATTGAAAAATACATTAAAATGAAAGACTTTAAAGTCTGGAGAAGCATTCTTAGAGGCCCTGTTAGAATCACAATGATGGTTGGAGGACAAGTGATTGACAAACGTGTTGAAAACTACACAGATGAAGAGTTTGAAATGCTGGAAGAACAGGAAAGGGCTTTAGCCACTCTAACCATGGCATTATCTCCTGATATTGCTCAAGGTTTCCGAGAGTATACTTCAGCTAAAGATTTGTGGGAAGCCCTAATTGAGGTATATGAAGGCAATGAAGATATGAAGGAGAGTCGCCAGGACATGTTGCGACAAAAGTTCAATGTGTTCAACCACATTCCCGGAGAGACTCTTGAGGCGCAGCTGCAGCGGTTCACAACTCATACTCAACTGCAAATCTTGGATGCTCTTCCTAGGTCATGGGACATGAATGTTGCTGTGATTAAGAAGACCAAGGATCTAAATCGCCTCACTCTTGCTGAAATCATGGCGATCATCAAAGCTTGTGATATTGATGACAAACAGAGAGAGATTAACCATGTGAACTCGTACTCAACTGCAAATCTTGGAATTTCATCCAACAATACTCTCTCATCAATCATGTCTTCCTCAGGTCAAGTATTTGCTGCTCAACAACCTCAGATTCAGACCTTCGCTGCTACATCATCCATTCCTCATTCTCAAAGCCAGCCATTTGTCACTCCACAAGCTGTTCCCCCTCCAAATGTGCCAGTTGTAGCCTCTTCCTCAAACACGAAAGAAACTGATGAAAATCTGGCTCTAGCCACTGGGCTTGTTAACTGCTACAATGCTTTTGTAGCTGGAGAGCTTCCACCTCAGCTGTCATTTGCTGACCTGGATCAGATTCATCCAGAAGACGTGGAAGAGATGGACATTACATGGCAGATTGCTATGGCTGTTTTCAGGGTCAAGCAGTTTGCTAAAAAGACAGGGAAGAACAACTGGGGCATGAATGCTGACAATAAGGTGGGATTCAACAAGGGCATGATGTGATGTTTCAACTGTCACGATCCGGGTCACTTTGCTCGTGAGTGTCCAAAACCAGATCGTAGGACGAACAACAACAGGACAGTGGTTGCAGTGGGAAACAATCGTGCAGGTGATGTAGTTAATGGTGAGACTGCTATGGTCTCTCAATCCTTTGACTGGGAGGACCAGATTCAGGCTTTGAATATTTTAGGGCCAGAAAACGCTCACCTAGCTCAAATTGATGATGCTCCCCTGAAGAATGATGCAACTGATCCTGAAGCAGAAATGATGGAGCTGCAGTTTTCTCTGATGGTGTCTTCTACTTCCGAGCCCAAGAAGAGTGAGGTAAATCTACCTTCTTGTTCTAAGGCATGTAATGAATATGTTAAACTTCTTCATGATGAAATTCAATTATTACGTAGAGAAGTAGAGGATCTTATATATGAGGGCTATCAACTCAAGAAAGGACAAAAACCCCTTAAGGCCCAGTTCGAAACAAAAATAAAGGACTTTAAGAGAATTCAGACAGAATACAGTGAAAAATGTGAACTTTATGATTATATTAAAAGAGAAAATGATGAGTTAATTACCGAGCTTGATACATTAAAGAGACAATTTGAAACTGCAAATTTTGATTTTAGAAAATTTGATGGATCAAGCGAGGTAGTTGCCAACATGATTGATCACTGCATGCAGTTCAAACGAAACCAATAAAAGGGTTTAGGATACGATAGTGTACCTCCTCCTTATAATCATACATATCAGTATCAACCCCTATCCAAGAATGAGATTACCTTCATGGTTTATGGCAAGCCATCTGGTTTCGTTTCAGGAGGATTTATTAATGTTGAAAGTACTAACGTTTCTACTTCCCCTGCAGATCAATCCTTAGATCAGGCAAAGCGTGAAGCTGGAGATTTTGTTTCTATTTCTAATTCTGATATTTCTGTTTCAAATGAAAAAAATTTTGTTTCTGATATTAAAACTGAGAATTTTTCGTGTGATACTTCCACATCTGCTACTGTTGAATTTAATATCTTTGATATGTTTGATGAACTGTTTGGTAATTCTGATGCTTGTGATTCTCATAAAAACCCATCAATTCCACAAGTCACACCATCTAAGGCACCCTCACTTATCTCACAACCTATTTCTCATGCATGTTCTTCTGAGAAGAGTAAGAGTGTCTGTCAAGAAAATAAATCTGAGAAATACAGTACAAGTTCAAATAATAAACATATTTGTTTTAATTGTGGTGTTGGTGGCCATATAGCTAGGAATTGTCAAAATATGATCTTTGTGAACTATATGTTGCCATGAGGAGAGAACGAATCTAGAGGAAGGTCTTTAATTAGAAAGTCCTCAAGAACTCGTTCTCGAAATGATGATTGGAAAGATGATCGAATCAGAAAAAGGGCTGTTTTTCAAAAGAATAAAAAGGTTTTTCATAACAAAGCTCCAAATAGTTTGCCAAAACCGAACAAGGCTCCGCCAAGATCGGTTTCGTCCAAGAGTAGTTCTGGATCTTCAACCACTTCTAGTAGAACATCCAGAGGCTCAGTGCAAACTAATAAGAAACCTATTTCAATACCACCTAAGAATGTAATAAAACCTAAATATCATTAGATGCCCAAATCAATTTCCAATCCATCATCATCATCCTCTAAAGTGATTAGAAATGAGGATTCAAAATTGAAAATTTTAAAAGATACATCAAACAAAGTGAAAAGGCAACCCAGGACAGTGATGACCTGGGTTCCCAAATCTAAATGATCCCGCTCATTTTGCAAGGACAGTTGCGGAGGAATGTCGTCAGAACTTGGTACGTCGACAGATGCTGCTCCCGGCATATGACAGGAGACATCTCCCAATTGAGCGACATTTAATCTTTTAATGGGGGGTATGTTTCCTTCGCGGGCAGAGATGGTGGCAAGATCACTCAGAGAGGAACCGTTACAAATGGAGTGCTAAGCTTTGAAAATGTCAACTTTGCTCCCGAGTTAATGCATAGCTTGTTGAGTGTTTCCCAAATTTGCGACAAAGGCTATTCTACCCATTTTACCGATAAAGAATGCATGATTCTCAAGCCAGGCATTGTCATCCCGGAAGAGTGGATTCTCGTCAAATCTAAGCGGGATGGGAGTGCTTACATTATTGACATGAACAGTAACATACCTGAACAAGTCACTTGCCTATTTTCAAAAGTCTCCGAACAAAACGCAATGCTGTGGCACCGACGACTCGGTCATGCTAACGCGAAAAACCTAAATCGCCTTGCTAAGAATGAGATGGTCTGAGGCTTACCTGTCAGAGACTTCATTACATTTGAGAAGTGTGTGTCCTGTGCCCAAGGAAAACATCATAGAAAACCACACCTGCCAAAGCAAGTCAACTCAATCAGTCAGGAGCTCCAATTATTGCATATGGACTTATTTGGTCCGGTCAACGTCCTGAGCATCAACAGAAGTTCATACTGTCTAGTTGTGATCGATGATTTCTCTCGTTTTACGTGGGTCTTCTTCTTATCCAACAAAGCTGGGGTTGCTGATCTGATAAAGAAGTTCATTTTGATGATTGAGAAGCAAACCAACAACCATGTGAAGGCGCTTCGTATTGACAATGGAACTGAATTCAAGAATGCGGTTCTTGACCATTTTTACGCAGAAAATGGGATCGTGCGTCAATACAGCTCTGCTCACACACCTCAACAAAATGGTGTTGCTAAAAGGAGAAATAGAACCTTAAAAGACGCTGCAAGGACAATGCTTTGTGATTCTAAATTACCTGTTTTCTTTTGGGCCGAGGAAATTAACACTGCTTGCTACGTGCAGAATCATGTTCTAATCAATAAAGCTCAGATGAAGACACCGTACGAGATTCTCTATGGACACAAGCCTCCAGTCAGCCATTTCCGTGTATTTGGCTGCCTTTGCACCCTTCTTCACTTGGAATCCAACCCTAAATTCAATGCCAAAGCCGATGATTGTTATTTCATAGGATATGCTGCACGCACCGCGTATAGGGTTTACAACAAGAAGACCAAGCAGATAGTCGAATCCTTTGACGTGCGCTGGTTGGAGGAGAATGAAACGGATGCTCGAGTGGGTCCTGACTGGTTATTTGATTACACATCGCTTTTTAAATCCTTAAATGTGTCTTTAGATGGTTCAAATGGATCCTCTTCTGGTTCGAAGATTGTTTCTGAAGACGAAGACGAAGAAGTTGTTTACAGACCTCCGACGGTTGAGGGGGAGTCCTCTGCTCCATCTGAGGGGGAGTCCTCTGCTCCACCTGAGGGGGAGTCATCTGTTCGACTTGATAGTCCAGAATCTAAAGTTGAAAAGGAAACTCCTGATGCTGACGCTACACCTCTAACCCCTATTGAAAGAGAGTTCATCTTTACAGATGCTTCCGCTGTCACTCCAACTTTTATGGAACTACTCTTTCCTGAAGCAATTGCTAATGAGTTTGTAGCAGATTCATCCGATTCATCAGATTCATCTCATATGGATCAATCAGCAAATGATGGAGGTTTCAACATTCACACTCTTCCCGTTTCATTTAATGATACCGGCCTATCGAAAACATCATTGGTCAGCTGGGTGATGGAGTTAAAACCAGAAGTCAGAGTGGAGATGTCAATGCTTGTCTCTATTCGTGCTTTATATCTCAAATAGAGCCCAAGAACGTTGAAATGGCTTTGAATGAGCCCAGCTGGGTAGATGCTATGCATGAAGAGCTAAATCAATTTGAAAAGCTCGGGGTTTGGAAATTAGTTGAGTTACCAAAGGGCAAAAGGTCTGTTGACACGCGTTGGGTTTATCGTAACAAGCAGGACGATTCTGGTGTAATAGTGCGCAATAAAGCAAGGTTGGTGGTTTTCGGGTTTTGACAAGTTGAGGGTGTTAATTATACTGAGGTTTATGCACCAGTTGCTCGATTGGAGGCTATTCATATCTTTCTCGCATATGCTTCCTACATGAACTTCACGGTCTACCAAATGGATGTCAAGACAGCCTTCTTGTATGGCAAGGTGAAGGAAGAAATCTACTTTGATCAGCCCCCTGGGTTCGTTAACTCAAAGTTTCCTAATCATGTCTACAAGTTGGACAAGGCGTTGTATGGGTTACATCAAGCTCCTCGAGCATGGTATGCGACTCTAACAAAGCACTTGCTCGAGCATGGATACTCTCGCGGCAGTATTGATCAAACTTTATTCATCAAGAATGTTGGTAATGATCATATTCTAGTCCAGATCTACGTTGACGACATTATTTTCGGGTCTACCAGTCCACAGCTATGCAAAGAGTTTGAAGGCGTGATGAAAAAGCGGTTTGAGATGAGTTCACTGGGCGAAATGACCATGTTTTTGGGGCTTCAGGTCAACCAAAATTCAACCGGAATCCTGCTACATCAAGCTAAGTATGTGGAGGATATTCTTGAGAAGTTCGGGTTTCGAGACACAAAACCTGCTTCGACACCAATGGCTGAAAGACCCCTGCTGAATCCATATATTGATGGCGAATCCGTAGATCAGACACACTACAGATTGATGATCGGATCGTTGATGTATCTTCCTGCAATTCGTCCCGACATCATGTTTGCAGTTTGTCAATGTGCTCGCTATCAGGCTAATCCTAAACTTTCACATCTTATTGTTGTCAAAAGAATTTTTCGGTATATCAAAGGCAGCCCAAAATTGGGTCTTTGGTATCTGAAGAATTTTGAATTTGATTTATATGCTTTTGCTGACAGTAATTATGGAGGCTGTGAGCTTGACAGGAAATCTACATCAGGAAGGTGCCAATTTCTTGGAGATAGGCTGGTGTTGTGGCAGTGCAAGAAACAGCATATCGTCTCCACCTCAACAGCAGAAGCGGAATATGTTGCTGCATGTGCTTGTTGCTCTTAAGTTATCTGGATCCAACATCAGCTGTTGGACTACGGTTTGAATTATCTAGAAACCCCCATTCACTGTGATAATGAGGCCACGATTCAAATTACTAAAAATCCTGTCCAACATTCCAAAACCAAGCACATTGATATTAAAATTCATTTTATCAGAGATTGTTATGAGTGCTCGCTCATCCGGCTGGAACAGGTTCCCACTTCTAATAATGTGGCGCGTCTGTTCACCAAGCCTTTTAACAAAGCTCGATTCAATGTGCTTGTGGGATTTTTAAAAATGATTCGTTTTGAGGATTAAATTTTGTTTTGTTGAATTAGTTTTAAATTTGCGCATTTTACTGATTTCATTCTCACCCATGCACAAATTTAGGGGGAGAAATAAACAAAAATCCAAAACTATTTTATTTCTGTTTTATTTTTTTTCAGAAAATATGAAAAACCAAAAAAAAAATATTGTGCTTCTGTTTTATTTTTTTCAGAAAACCTTAAAAATCCAAAAACATTATAAAACAAATAAAAAAAACAAAAATATGTTTCTGTCAGTCTTGCTTGTGGATGTTGTGCTGGGAAGTGATATTATCAAGTGATAACAGGCAATTTGAGTCTGCGTAAAGTACCAAAAATTAATTGTTTATGCTTTGGGTTTGATGCACTGGTAGACACGAAAGAAACTAGACGGACTTGACTAGGGAGATCTGAACTTAAGGAATTCATAGACTTGACAAATCTTGACCTAGTTAGATCCGTTTAGCCTGACAATACGACGCTCGGATAGGTTGAGCAGGGAGATAAACACGGGAATCTACTGGTTACACTAAAGAACTCGTATATGGAACTGTGGATTAACGTTTCCTCGATGTGCGGATTATGTCCTTAATCCCGGTATTGATGGGGTGACTGGTGAATTCCGATAAGTTAGGACTGCAGAAGGTTATGTTCTTTCTTTCTATCTGTTAGTCATATGTTGCCTCCTTTGCGTGATCGAAAGATCTGACCTGGAATGTAGCATATGCAACTCTATCTCTCTGCATCTTCTATCTATGCAATTCTTTCTGTCTGTTAGTCATATACTATCTCCTCTACGTGACTTACAATCTGACCTGGTACACAGTATATGCATCATTCTCTTCTCAATCCCTCTAAAACTTCAGTTAGCCATATGTTTCACCCTCTGCGTGATTGGAAGAGATCCGACCTGGGTGTATAGCATATGCATTCTAAATCTATCTTCTCTCTTAATAATTGTCCGCTCTCCCGATGTAAGGAGTATTCTGGAAGTCCTTGATTACTGGTGCATATCAGGAAGCGGGAAACATGTTCTGGTACAACTAAAACTGAATATTTATAGATTGTCTGTAGATCTCGCTGCTCAATTTAGGTGGACAACAATATCCCTGGTCATCGTTAGCTAAATGGTCCCTAGGAAATTTTATTAAGAATTAAGGATCGAAATGTCTTGTCCTATTTAGACTGTCCAAATTTATTATAAAACTTTCATGTTTAAGTGGACAACAATACCGGCGATCGACCAGACAAAGACATGAAGATAAAGGTACTGACAAGTGGATTAAGGCTGTCTAACAACTTTGATCCCTGTGTCACAAAAATTATATTTCAGTGATTTTTAAGATAAATTTTAGTCTGTATTTATTTTATCTCATTTTTATTTTTTATTTTTATTTTATTTTTATATTTTATTTTTTATTTTTATAATTGTCAAATTTGATTTCTTTTAAATTCTTAAATTTTAGAAATTATTTTTTTGTTTAGTTTTAATTTTATTTTTAAGTTCAATTTTTAAAATCCTCAAAATGTTTTATTGCTGATAAATCATCTAGAATTTGGATTGAGCCTTATACTGTGTGGGAGACATGTATTTTTCGAAAGGGGTATAAAAGGGAGGTTACAGCCGGAAACCCTTCATTTCCTTCTTCATCCGGCCGTAAACCTCTCAAACTCTCTCATCTCTCGAAAACTTTTTGTGTGTTTTTGCGAAATTACTCCGTTCATCTTCAAGGTATGATGAAACCAACCGTGGGAATGCAGTTTGTTAGTCGATTCGACTGATTTTGGGGGATTAATCGAAGTTTTTCTGTTTTCGGCGTTTACGGCCCAAGCTTACGGCCAGGAGTTTACGACCGTAAACTCCGTTTACGGCCGGGGGTTTACGGCCGTAAACCCAATTTTGACTGTAAACCCCCTTTGACCAATCTTGACCGTAAACTCCCAATCTTGACCGTAAACACACTTTGACCATTTTTTACCGTAAACTCAAAACATTGACTGTAAACTCCAAATTTTTGGTCAAAGTTAATTTTTAAAAAAGGGTCGAAATTGAATCGCTAAATTGAGAAAACTTAAAACGTTAATTGCTTAAATATTTTTGTTTTCTTACTTGGTGTCTTTGAGTACAGACAAATGGCGAGTTTGAAGTTTGCTGATATGCACAACCTGGCCATCATCCTGGCAGATCCTCCGGCAGCTCACGGAGAGTTCAAATCAATGATGCACAAACTGCGAGAATGTTGCCTCGCTTCTGCTCTAACTGTGAACCCAGTGGTCTACCAAATAATAATCACGGAGTTCTGGCAGACAGCTAAAATGACTAGAGACGACGATGGTGCAGTTACTGTCACTTCTACTGTGAAGGGCTGCCAGATTGTAATCACTGAGCAGTTTGTCAGAGAAGCGCTTTTGATTAACGATCAACCTGACTTTCCCACTGATATCGGGATTGAGGATGTGCAGAAGATTTTAAAGAAAATGGGGTATGAAGGCATCTTTCCCCCTACTGTGAAGAAGCTTATGCCTCCATACTGGAGATTCCTAGCTCATGTCTTTGTGAGCTGTATCTCAGGCAGAAGGTCAAGTGCTGATGAGATATCTCTGAGAAACACTGGAGCATTTGTTTCTCTAGCTACTGGGATCCACTTCAATTTCTCAAAGTTCATACCGGATGAATTTGTCGTCAACATTAATGTAGTCCACCGGGATACCTTCTTGATATATCCCAGGTTCATCCAGATATTCATCGATATTCAGTTCCCAGATATAGTCAAAGAGGGAGAGACCCTTGATATGAAATCGTTAGGTCCCCACACGGTTGGTCTTATTAAGCAGAATCGCAAGGGCAAGGTCGTCTTCCAAGGATTGCATCCTCTAGTGAAATTCGAAAAATTTGTTGAAATAAATGAATCTTCTGAATCTCATGGAACATCAGACAAAATGTCATCTGAGCCCACTTCTTCTGAGCGAGTAATTTCAGAAGGTGATGATATTACAGTGTCAGATCGTGCTGAAGAAGAAGAAACTCCTGCTACTAATGCACAAGTAGCTGAGGAACATGAGCTGACATCTGTTCATGTCCAAAGTGATTATAATAAGGGGTCTCCAAAAAGTGGAACGGAGACTGATTTGTATGAAGACTTCGATCTCACTGGGTTCGATAAGGATGAAATTCCTTTAAATTTTGGTAGTATTGAAGACTTCATGACCGGTGAAAACCTCAACACGCTACTTGACAATATCGATGAAGTTGCTCATCCAGCAACAGAGATAAGGGAAAATGAAGACGTTCTCGAAGCCACGCCTCCTCTTACCAATCCAATGGCGGAAATAACAATTCATGTGGTGACAGTGTCAGGGATTCCTCCCCTTGATGTTGTTCCACCTACATCTGAGCCATTGGAAAGTGATCGCACAACTACGCATGCCTCTCAACCTCCGATAAAGAGACGAAGACTTGACCCTAGACAGGGAATTCCTGATTCGGGTGTATTTCAAAGCTTTACACCTCCACCAACAACTACTCCCGCCATTGTTTCATCTGAACCCGTCAGTGAAGGTCCTAGCACCTTCTATGAAGCTGGTGGCTCTTCATTCCCCACAGGTGTCTCTCCTCCCAGGTCAGACCATGATGCTGCTTCTGTCAGGCTAGCCAGGTATTTGGCCGAAGAACAATTCACAACGCCTCCCTCACGTGGCAAAGGAATTTCTATAGGGGATGGCAGCTCAGGAGAAGAGAATCCTTCAATACTTGGACTTCAGAAGGAGATCGATGCACTGAATCAGAAAAATATTGATTTAGATCAGAAAAATATTGAGCTCGATATCAAGGTTGCAGACCTTCAGACTGAAAATGTCAAGCTCAATATTCAAGTTGCCGAACTTCTTGAAGATAAAGCTCTGAAGACGAAGCAGATTACTGATCTTCAGATGCATTTTGGCTTATTGACCGCCAGCTACTACGATCTAAAGAAGAAGCTGGAAGAAGATTTTGGCGACAAATTCAAGTCATATGTCGATGAGCCAAAGATCTATCTTCCTAATCAAGATGTTCCCATAGTTCCAGGACCTACAAGAATAACCACCGTTGTTGATCGTTTTGACAAGGAACCGGCGCAAGCTCCGAATGTAGTGGCATTGAAACGTGCTAAATTGGCCAAGTCAGCCGAAAAGGGTCAATTTTTATTCAAAAGGAGCTCATATCAAAATGCTCCCTGGGTCAGTCAAAGATCACTTTTACGGATCTAGGAGAAAATCGTTTCAGAGACGTTTATGGTGATAGGTCAGGAATCATTTTGTGGGGATTCCATGACACTATGAACATGTGGATTGTGAGAAGAAAGAGTGGCAATACTGAAATGTACAAAGATGCTCACGATTTTCACTCTTTGACTACGGTTGACCTTACGGAGCTGTCTAATGCTCCTTTCTCAAATCCATCAAATAATCCCAAGGCGACTCAATTTAAGACATTTTTGGAAGATCAAGTGGCTAAGGGCTTTCCCTCAATGAAGACTGCAGAGTCCATCATCAAGGTTTACCCGAGTGTGACTGATCCCAAAACAAATCAGCCTCTTCGTTCAGTGATGTGGCCCGCTACTGCTCAAGTAAACCAGATTCCCATCCTTTAGAATCATCCAGATGGATCTCTCAAATCCATGCAATACTGGGTGTTTGATGAAACTACAGCTTCTGCTGTCATCAAGCTTAAAGAAGGTTGTATACGGTTATATGACAAGAGGGATCTACTTCAGTTTGGTAGGTGGGATATACATCAGATCTCTCATCATCAGATCAAGGTGGCTGAAGATCTTTTTGAGTCCGCTGCTAAGGAGTACACTGCAATGGTTGCTCATATCATTCAAAAGGAATTGTGGAATGGAGCTATGGGAAAATCTGATGTGCTGGTGATTGACAAAGACTGAGTCCAAGCTAGCACCAAACCAAGGGGAAGATTGAAGGGTCCAATTAATGGTTTGGTCTAGGCTTTCATTGTAATAGTTCATTATGAGTCTTTAGTTTATTTTGGGAGTTGTTTAGTAGTTTACTGCCAAGAGTGAGTTTACGGCCGTAAACCCAGTTTGCGGCCCAAGTCTTGTATAAATAGAGGAGTTGTAGGTCTTTGTCTAGTTGTTGATGCGATAGAGTTCACGGTCCATTCTGTCGAGTTGTACCAGACGTTTTATGCAATAAAATGTTGGATATAGTGTCTAAGTCCATAACTATATTTGGTATGTACTTGACCCGACCCGGCATGGTCCATTTGGGTTGCACTTCACCCGAACAATTTATGGATAATCTTTTGAGAATAGTATAAGTTATGATTTATTAATATATTATAAGTTCTAATATATTAATATAAAATCATATTATTTAATTAGTATTGATCTATAATTAATCTAGGATTAATTTAGAGATCAAAAGTATGACTAATTAAATATGGGCTCTTGTATTTATATAGTGTGGGCTAATGCTTATTTGGAATGGGCTAGGCTTGCATGGAAAGTCCATGGATACTCCATGGAGCTTTAACCCATGGATCTCATGGAAATGAAAAGACATGGGTATTATGGTTTACATGGATGTAACCCTAATCCACCACACTATATAAAGGAGGCTTTGGTTCTTGAAATTGCATTAGTTGATGTGTGTAAACTAATTGGGCCGATTTCAAGAAGTTTGTGACTATTCTCTCAAGTTTCCAAGTTTGTGGTGATTTGTGACTTCCATTTGAGGCATCCACATTATTGGTGCTAGGCTCTCAAACTCCAAGCAATCAACTACTACTACAAGGTAAGTAATTCTACTAGTTTTATTTGATTCAAGTACCCCATGCCATGCTAGTTAGGATAAGAACCTTGGAAAAACAATTATTTGTATGTATCTTAGTCAAACATAGATCCAAGGTTTCTAGGGTTGCATGTACACCATAGGAGTGTTAGAATGCTGAAAACCCATCATAAAAGTGTGCAAGCTTGATTTCTTTTCTTTTTCTACTTCTATTGTGATTGCTATTGATTGTTTGTTGCTTGATCATTGGTAAAGATTCGTTTCAGGACCTTACAATTCTATACGAAGGTTTTCATACAGAATTCATTATACAATACGTCTAGTAGTAACCAAGCATATAAACTAATATGTTTCATATACTACAATAGGATACAGTAACAAACATTCATAGTTAATTCTATAATTCCTTAGTTTATGCATCAGGGCTATGTATGGAGAATATTTGATAGACTGTGGAATGTGTGGTTTCCGCCTCATTTCCTGTTCCTTGTTTGGTTGTAGGCTTAGGGCAGATCCACATAATCAACCGTCTGTTCGATATTGGTTTATACGTGGCTAGCATGAACTAAGTGGTCATAGATGGAACTGATATTATCACACTTTTACTAAAGAAAATATTGGATTTTCTTTGAAACATGCGAACATTTTCACAGTGTCATCAACAGGTTTTCATTACAAAAACATCGCTTATGGACTCACCAGCTTTATACTGATACTCTTTCAAAACTTCTTGTATTCTCAGGAAATTAGTAGATAGGTACCTCCTGGAGTTTTGAGAAGACGGAGCGTATAGAGTCACGTCTTTTACTTTTGATTATACTTTTGATGTATAAAAACAAGAATCAAACAGATGTAAACACATTTTCATATATGTATTCAATGTAATGGTTGTGTTTACTATGATTACTATGATGCAATTGTTATGATACTACATATGACGTCATCCAACCCAAACGTTTCCACCGTTCCGGTTTGGGGGTGTGACAGATTGCGAATGTTCGCTTTCACTGGGAGTTGGAGATTTTGTCTTGTGAGCTGCTCTCTTTGTCTTTTGCTTCTTGGTAGGAGGAGGAGGTGGTGCAGATGACCCAGCTTTTCCCTTTCGTTTCTTGGTGGTTGTAGCTGCTGTTGAAGTACCTTCTTTCGCAACTTTCTTCTTTCCTCCTTTCTTTGGTTTATCAGCCTTTGCTAATATCGCTCGCATCTCATCAGTCAAAGGACGAAAACCTGAGACCGAAAGTTTCTTGTAAGCCTCAAGTATCTTACTAGCAACAAGAACAGACCGAAACATGGCTTCAGGAATTGAACCCACAAACGAAAACTTGGAATTGTCAGCAATGGTGAAATTTTCATAGTGTGGAAGACTGAGATAGCGGACATGAACGAATCTTGCATCACCGGAATTTGAAGCTTCTCAATGGCCCGTTGAACAACAATTGTCCAGAAACGAGCACAAGAAATTTCACTGTGTCGGTTTGTAGAATGAGTACTTTGGACTAATTGTGCCCAAAGAATAGACCCAAAATCGATGTTAACCCCTGTGTAGATCCCATAGATGATAGTCATGAATAGTTTGTTGGCACAATCAGAGCCAGTCACACGCTTAGAGAAGCTCTTGAATAATAGGGTGAAAAGCCCATTCCATTGAGGCGGCATGTTAGGTTTCCTAAACGTTGAGATGGAGATTAGGGTTTCTTTGTAACCCATCTGATAGAACATCTCCATGATTGCAGAGATGGTGATGGAATCAGGGTCAACCATATCAGCTGTCTGAACAAGCCCTAGCAAGGAGCAAAATCGGGACTTAGTGATAGAGGTTTTCCTGTCGAGAACTTCAAACGTCATTCTCTGTTCTTATTTGACGTAGCAAGCAGATGAGTATTCCTTGGATAAAAGAGACATTGGAACGATCTCACACATGGTCAAAGCTTTAACCAGCGGTAAGTATTTCAAACATTCCACAATCGGCAGCATGTAGCTATCGTACTTTAGAGGATCGAGATCGAGAATCAAGTTTTGGTGGGTCTTGATTGCAAGAAGAGATGACCGCCCTGTGCGTTCTTGGACAGAAGGATTTTCAGAAGATCCCGCCATTGATGAGTGCTTAAAGATGAAGATGTTGAACAGTAGATGATAATGATCACCAAAATTCATTGAGAGTATTTATGAGTGGTAATGAGAGATGTAGCGTCAAAAACCCTTTATGTTGTTCGTTTGGTGAGAGAAATCAGGAGAGAGATTGTATCGGTTACTGAAACTTCGCCTACAAAAGCGTGATATGACAATTGTACGTCGGTAATATGTGTCAGGCGACTGTAAAAGAAACGTCGGTTCAAAGTTTCACGCGCCTATTTGAATTCTTATCCATTAGAGTGTCGCGTCAATTTCTCCCTTTCACATTTAACAGAATACCACCTTTCGCATTGAAAAGAACTTTCGCTTTTAAGTAAACGTGAGTTGAACTGCGAAACTGAAAAATAAGTGTAAGTACCACGAGCTAGACTTTTGGAAAATCACAAGGATCTTCGTGCTAGATTGTGCTAAAGATAAAGAAATAAAGCAAAGCATATCTTTGGAATTTTAGTGATGTCTATTTTAAGACACGAAACAGTGGATCCTGGGCAAAGATCTATTCCTTCGTAGTCAAGAGAGACTAAGAAGTGTCTGTGTGGTTTCCCGTTGAATTACGATCACTTGTTTATTAAGAAACAGTGAAAGGCTTCGTTTCATTAGGCTTAAGGGTGGCTTTAGCTTCAGGTCAAACTTCGAAACTTGACATAAGTACGAATGTTCGGATTAAGTACTCGTTTGACCAGTGTAATCAGTTGAACGAGTAGTTGTGGAATTATTTTAGTGACTTGGATAAATATAGAAACCCCAAAAAAAATTGGATCTTTAGGAAAGAAATGTCTTAGGTCTATAGCATTTCACTAAGATCTCGTAAAAGAAAAATAGATTTTTTGGTACAAACCACAAAAGTGGAGTTTCGTTAATTCCTTGGTGAAAAGTCTAGAACATTTAATTGTTCACCGTCAATTCATAAAAGTGTGTTGAATTTTGGGTTTCACTCAGTTCATGGTTGAACGAAACAAAGATCATTAACATAGATGTTGTGTAACCATAAACCTTAGTGGTAATTTCTGAGAGTCTCAAGGGTTACGTTTATGAAAGCGAATGTGATGGAGAATAGTATGAGGTGGTTCCAAAGAAACGAATGTACCTCTGCGATGTGAAGGTGACCAAGCAGACAACTCTTTACTCGATATGCGAATTCATAGCCTAATTGGGAAGAAACGATTGGTGTAATGGATTCATTAAGGCTAAACATAAAGTCGTCGAGGCTTTAGACAGCATGCATCAGCATGCTTCTAGGGACAATTAGCTAGTACATAGATAAAGAGTTTTATACATGCCCCATCATTCGTGTTATTTAAAGAATTTTGCCTTCAAACCTACACAAGTGGTTAATGAGAAAAAATATTTTTGATTTTTGAGTTTAATAAAAAAAATGAAACATAAAACATAAAAAGAGGTAAAATGTTTTTGGATTTTGAAAATTTTGAAATAATAATAAAAAATAAAATAAAATAAATAAAAATAAGGAAAATGTTTTTGTATTTTTGATTTTCAAAAAAATAAAATAAAGGAGTAGAATAAATAAAACAAATAAAATGGAGAGAAAATAAAAATTAAGAAAATATTTTTGTATTTTTTTTATTCTCAAAAAAATAATAATAATAATAAAATAAAGGAAAAAAGAAAATTAAAAGAGATAATAACAAAAAAAATAAAAAAAATAAAACTATCCATAAGATGCAAAAGGATATAACACGCTCCAAACCACGAGTGAATAGTTGACCATGAGATATGTAGAGCTTTCGCATGAAGCGCAGGAGAAACAAGGGATGCGAATTGTTGCGAGCGTTCGCACCGATTCGCATGGCAAAAGATGATTGCGAATTACTACGAGTGTTCGCACCAATTTGCATGACATGTTTTAGACTGCGAGTGCGAAAGTCCGACCTAAAACGAAAGTGTCAATATTAGAGTGAAAGTGGTTTTGGAACATATTCAGCTTCTATCATTCCCAATCCTTGAAGAATTTTATTGAAGGTTGCTTTCGGCAAGGCTTTTGTGAATATGTCAGCTAACTGATTAGCAAATCTTACGAAGTGTACTTCAACATTACAATCTTCCACATGATCCTTGATTAAGTGATATCTCAGTGCTATGTGTTTCGTTTTTGAGTGTTGCAATGGATTGTGACAAATGTGAATGGCACTTTCTGAGTCACAGTATAAGGGAATTCGTTTCATATTCAGACCATAGTCACAAAGTTGGCTTTGAATCCAAATGACTTGTGAAGTGCAGGAGGCTGCTGCTATGTACTCTACTTCAGTAGTTGAAAGGGATACGCAAGTTTGCTTTTTTGTAACCACTCGATATTTTTCAAATCAATGTAACATTCAAAAAGTCAAATATAATGAACTATTTGGAACCAACGAAATTAGCGTCAAAAATGAAGTGTTCAAAAATCTTAATTGGGATGCATAAAGTGTTAGATATCGTTCCAAGGTTTCCAAAAACATAAAGAACACTCAAATCCGAGTTATAACGAACGAGTTATGACCAATCGAAAATCCACGACACACCCGGTAAAACACTGCTAAACGTAAAAAGTGAAACTTCAATAAAATGTTTTTCAGCCTTAGATATCTAAACGAAATTCGTAGATTACGTTAAACCATGAACATACATAAAAAGAACGCCCAAATCTGACTTCGTATGAGGAAGTTATGATTTTTCTAAATTTCGGAACAGCGGTAGACATCTAAAAACTCGAAATAAAGATCGAGCAATTTTTAGCCGACGCAACCTAAACGAGAGTTCAAGGTCTCTACAATAGTAGTACAATGGTAAAAAGACAGACAAAAACAGACACCGGATAAAGAAGTTATGGATTTTTAACGGAATTATCGTGTCCCGGCCTATTAAATAAAATGTAACTAAAAATAAAATCAAAATTAGCCGACTAAGTCTAAAGGAAAGTTGTAGAGTATTTTCTCAACTTCGCGTGGATATAAAGACCGTCAAAATCGGAGCTCGTATGCGAAAGTTACGGATTTTTCAAGTTCGAGGTGCACAAAACGAGACGATTTACGCCCAGCGTACTCGGATGCTAGGCTTCGGATCGTCCACGTCGCCCCCTACGCCTCTACGCCGTCCCGTCCGAAGTCCGGAAGTCGAAGACGCGGTCATACATCACGCACGAGTACGCCCCGCGTACCCTCGTACGCCCAGCGTACCGAGGGCCTCCAGCCACTATAAAAAGGATGTGAGGGTTCCGGGCATTTGTGCTCAATTTCTCTCCTTGTCTTGCGTTTTCACTCCGTTTTGCGTGCAAGAAATATCCCGAAGCCCCGGTTTTCATACCCAAGCCCCGAAGGAAGTTTTACGCCCCCGAGATTTCCGAGAATCCCGAGAAATCCGCTTTCTCTTGTCAAAGTTCTGCCCGGTTTTCGTCTCACTTTCTTCAATCTATCAGGTGAGTTCATACCCCTACTTTTTCACGTCTTTTCATGTTTTAGGGGGGGGGGGAATACAAGTGCAATACGAGAAAATTTTATCGTTTTATACGGATTCAAATACACCATCTACATTTTATAAATGTTAGAATAACTTTTATATCAACGTTATACTTTACATGCAAAGTTAATATTGCATCGAGTTTTTATCACCAAACGGAACACACTTTCGGAAAAACTATAATGGGTATAGTTTGCAGGTTATTCATTACATCTTTACGTAAACATTGTGAAAAAAAATGAAATACTTTCATCTACATGAGTTATAGACTTTCTTTTCGTAAATCTATTAATACTAAGTGTTGTGAGACATTCAACTTCAACACACTCACAAGTACGCATTTCAAGTCCTGTATTATAAACCATAATCTCTTGGAGGGAGAGTGTGATACTTGTGTATAGATCTATACAGGATTGGCAATCCCGCACCTAAACTGTTAGCTACAGTTAGACCGGCAGGTCTGGGGTGACAAACGTCATAACACTGCAACGCCTGAAGAACGTTGTTACAGGCAGTCTGGGTCAATAGCATGGTTATAAAACTCACACGGAAGTATTAATATAAGTTTGATTTACGAGACCTTTTTGATGCATACACATTATTTGATTCTAAATACACTTTCACCATTTGAATACAAAGGATGCTACTGCAATACTAGCCTTTGGAACTTTTTCAGACTACATGTAGGAAATATTGGATTTTCTGGAAAACACGTTCAGTTATTTTTACTAAAGGACATACAAATTTTTAGTACAAAACTCTTATGAACTCACCAACTTAATTGTTGACACTTTTTCAAAACTACTTGTATTTCGCAGGGAATCGGTAATACAGGTAACCATCAGCTTTTGGAGAAGGAACGCTAAGGCGTCTATTATCAAAACATTTTAAATCATCATATTTGTAATATTCTTTTGAAACATGTATTACACGCAACAATGTAAGTTTTTATTATATTTATGATGATTGTGTTTACTTTCTTTACAATATTCAACTTTTATGATACTACGTGAAGTCACCCACCCCTGAATGTTTCCGCCATCCTGGTTTGGGAGTGTGACAGATTGGTATCAGAGCATTGTTTATAGTGAATTAAGTATATCGAACCACATAAGATATACAAACTATAAATGCAAAGGGACCAAAAACCCTCTAACAAAACGTTTTCATAAACGATACTTTTAGCAAATTAAAGTGATATACATTTTTTTTATAAAAGTATAAGTACACGCATGCATCGGTCTCGTATCATAGCAAAATTTTGTAAAAAGTATTAAGGCAAGTTACGACACTACGACTAGGCCTCGGGGTATGTAATCAAATCGAGAATAAATATAGCCTGATCAACTATATTTATCCTGGATGTGACCGACGTACATCGAGGAATGGTCGTAGTAAGCAACAAGTCGAAAACTTACCAAATCAAATACTAGAGTCAAGCTTACAAATTTAAAATACTATAGGAGTATTTTGTAAAAACTAAAAGAAATGTTATAATCAGACGAACCTCGGTATCTAATAAAAAAAATAGAAATCGTCGAATAAAAATTACCCTTATCGAAAATTTCCCTTCTTACTCCCGGGTTTTATATAATTATCTTGCCCCTATTCTCGATCAGAAGAAATGGCAGGTACAGAAGAGGAAGGAGATGGTGGGAGCACAGACTCGGAGCCCGAGATCTACAATCCTCCCCGAGGAGCAGCAAATCGCCCAAGGAACTTTCAGGGCCCGGCGCCCCGCTGGGCTGTGGATCTGAAGCGATGGAGCAGGGAACAAGGGCAACGCCCACCCTACGGCATGGTACAAGGCTTTTATAACCTCTGCAACGGGGGTTCGGCTGACAGGGCACTCCCTGTCATGGTCTGACGCATTGCCAACCAAGGCGAGCAAGCAAGAGCAAATGCCAACCAACTTTTGGACATTGGGGCCACTGCTGCTGTCACCGCGGTACGTCTTCATCGTCTGGACGAAGAACATGAGCGAACAATAGAGCACACCTTTTCCCTGCAGAGGGACTTTACTGCTACAAGAAACGAAGTGAGGGAGCTCCATAGGAGCCAAGCCACAATGGAGAGACGCGTCATCGAGGCCGAACGTCAAGTAGCCCGAGCTAAGGCTTCCACAACCACATACCATGCTCCGCAGCGTGCCACCCGCTCAGAGTAGAGCGCGTACTTCTGGCGCTATGTATAAAACTATCAAATAAGTGTTGGTGCTACTCTTTCCTTTAAGAATGTAAACCCGACGAGTTGTGAGAACGCAGTTCGGGGGTCGGAATGCGGTCAAATTTTCCCATTTTCATTGATGTACCCTAGACCTATATAAGGTAAAATTTTCCTGATCGTTGTATCATAAACTAATATCAATGAAATTGACACGCGTTTATTATTTCCTTGAGTATTCCATTAAATTCTAAAAAGAAGCATACACTTATTTTTGAAAGTTTCCATTTACACGCGAAAACCAGAAATGTTCAGAACTAAAACCTTCCATAATCATTTCTAATGACTTATCAAGAATTCGTCTCTTAACTTGTGGCAGAATCATGCCACCAAGGAGAAATCCCCGACGTTTCAATACAAACGGAGCACCAGCACCACCTCCACCACCCCCTCCATCGATGGATACTGCTACCTTTCAGGCTGCTGTAACAGCTGCCATAACCGCAGCAATGGTGCAAATGAGTAACAACGGATCAGGAGGAGGAATAAACAGCTCTACAAATGGCCAAAACCAGAGTCGTTTCGGGGAATGTACTTACAAGGACTTCTCCAACAGCAATCCCATCCCCTTTAATGGAACCGGGGGAGTGATGGCTCTATCCCAATGGATAGAGAAAACGGAAGCTGTGTTCGAGATATGCTCATGCCCCGAAGAGAGCAAAGTAAAATTTGCCGCCTGTACTTTCTCCGAACGAGCCCTGACGTGGTGGAATGGCCACGTCAAGTCACTAACTCTGGTGGTGGCAAACTCCATGGGTTGGGAGAACCTGAAGCAAATGCTATTACGAGAGTACTGCCCAAGGGGCGAGATCCAGAAACTTGAACAGGAACTTTGGGAATTGACTATCGTAGGCTCGGACATCACAACCTATACGAATAGGTTCAGTAATTTGACAATACTTTGCCCAGGGATGATGGCCCTAGAAAGCAAGAAGGTGGAAAGGTATATCTGGGGGCTGTCGCCCCAGCTTCGAGGAAGTGTGCTAGCTTCCAAACTCACGACGTTCGACAGTGCCAAACAACTGGCACAATCCCTCGTGGATCACGGGGTCTGCCAAGATGTTACGACCATCTTCCCGGAACCAACCAAAGGAAGCAACAACAATAACAGCAATGCCAACAACAACAACAAGAAGAAGTTTTGGAACAAAAGGAAATGTCAAACTTTGCAGGAACCATCAAAGAAACAAATAGTGGCTGTCCATGCCGCTACTACCTCCACCGCTGTTCCCGCTACCCCCGCACCGACAAAACAATATGCTGGGAACCTGCCAAAGTGCAACAAATGCAATTACCATCACCACGGTAATTGCCGGGAAATGCACTGTAAAAACTGCGACAGAAAAGGGGACACTGCCCGTTTCTGTAAGGCACCGGCGCGACCAATCACCCAAGTTCCTGGTACTGGAGTAAGCCAAGCATGTTATGGGTGTGGGGAGACTGGGCACTACAAGAGGAATTGCCCTAAGGCAAAGAATGTTGGCAGTGTAGGAAGAGTGTTGGCAATAGGGCGGAACGAGGCGATAGCGGATCCCACAGTGGTTACGGGTACGTTTCTCCTCAACGACATTTATGCATGCATACTCTTTGACTGTGGTGCGGAGAGAAGTTTCGTGAGTCATAAATTCAAACACTTACTTAATCAAAAACCCCAAGCACTCAATAAAACATTCACGGTAGAAATGGCAAACGGTAAAACGGAAAGCACAAACGATATGTACATGGGCTGTACGTTAAATTGAAATGAACACTCGTTCCAAATCGACCTTATGCTGATTACTATAAGAAGTTTTGATGTCATCATCGGTATGGACTGGTTAAGCCTTCACCATGCCGATATACTTTGTCACGAAAGGGCTGTTCGCCTCAATCTGCCAAGCGGCAAAACTCTTGTCATTTATGGTGACAAACCCAGTACAAATTTACAAATCATCTCTTGCGTCAAAGCCCGAAAATACCTTCGCAAGGAATATCATGCCTTTCTAGCCCACGTGGTAGACAAGAAACGAGAAGTGAAGGACATTAAAGACATTTCAGAAGTCTACAATTTCCCCGACATTTTCCCTGAAGATCTTCCAGGAATCCCACCGGAACGTCAAGTCGAGTTCAGAATCGATTTGATTCCCGGAGCTACCCCAGTAGCAAAATCGCCATACCGTCTAGCACCGGCTGAAATGCAGGAGTTATCTAGCCAACTGAACGAGCTTCTAAATAAGGGATTCATCAAACCGAGCTTCTCACCTTGGGGAGCACCAGCTCTGTTCGTAAAGAAGAAGGACGGATCTTTTCACATGTGCATTGATTACCGGGAACTTAACAAACTCACGATCAAGAACCAATATCCCTTACCGCGCATAGACGATCTGTTCGAAAAACTACAAGGAGCGAGCTACTTCTCAAAGATCGATTTAAGATCTGGGTATCACCAGCTGCGAGTCCTGGAAGGAGACATTCCCAAAATGGCATTCCGAACTCGCTATGGTCACTACGGGTTTGTAGTGATGCCCTTTGGATTGACAAATGCACCGGCCGTGTTCATGGACCTGATGAACCGAGTATGTCGTCCTATCTCGGACAAATTTGTAATCCTTTTCATAGACGATATACTCATCTATTCAAGGAGCAAGGAGGAACATAGCCAACATCTCCGACAAGTCTTAGAAACATTAAGGACAGAGAACCTTACGCAAAATTCTCAAAGTGCGAGTTTTGGATTCGGAAAGTAGATTTCTTAGGTCACGTTGTCAGCGAGGAGGGGATACACGTGGACCCTTCCAAAATCAAGGCAATCGAGAACTGGACAACTCCAAGGACTCCAACGGAAATCCGAAAATTCTTGGGCCTCGCCGTGTATTACCGAAGGTTCATACAAAACTTCTCAAAGATTGCTAAGCCACTTACCACCCTGACTCAGAAGGGTGTAACCTTCAGTTGGGGAGGGAAACAAGACGTTGCATTCCAAACACTAAAGCGAGCCCTGTGTAGTGCACCTATATTATCTTTGCCAGAAGGAAAAGAAGACTTCGTGGTCTACTGTGATGCGTCAAACTAGGGACTTGGATGTATCCTGATGCAACGAGGGAAGGTCATCGCATACGCCTCGAGACAACTCAAGACGCACGAAGTCAATTATACCACGCACGATCTCGAACTAGGAGCCGTCGTTTTCGCTCTAAAGATCTGGAGGCACTATCTCTACGACACGAAATGTACAATCTTCACCGACCATAAAAGCCTTCAACACATTCTCACTCAAAAGGAACTTAACATGAGACAAGGACGGTGGGTAGAACTGTTAAACGATTACGAATGCGAAATTCGTTATCATCCCGGGAAAGCTAATGTAGTAGCCGATGCACTCAGCCGAAAGTAATACTCGGGCCACCGAGTGAAATCCTTAACAATGACCATCCACTAACACCTGTCATCGCAAATCAAAGAAGTACAGGAAGAAGCCTTGAGGCCAGAGAACGTGACAGGTGAAGCATTGAGGGGAATGGACAAAAACCTTGAAGTCAGGGATGACGGAGTTCGTTGTCTCAGGAACCGGATCTGGACACCAAGATTTGGTGGATTCAGGGATGTTGTCATGAACGAAGCTCATAAAACTCGCTACTCCGTACATCCCGGCTCATACAAGATGTACTTAGACCTCAAGAAGTTGTAATGGTGGCCGAACATGAAAGCCGAAATAGCTACCTATGTAGGCAAATGTTTGACTTGCGCCAAGGTCAAGGTGGAATACCAAAAGCCCTCGGGATTGTTGCAACAACCAGAAATACCCGAGTGGAAGTGGGAGCGGATAACCATGGACTTCATAACCAAGTTACCCAAGACGGCAAGCGGACTCGACACCATCTGGGTGATCGTCGACAGGTTGACCAAATCCGCGCACTTCCTACCAATCAAAGAAACAGATAAACTGGAAAAGCTAACCAAAACATACATCAGAGAGATTGTACGACTGCATGGTGTACCAATATCCATTATCTCGGACCGAGATAGTAGATTCACCTCGAGGTTCTGGCAGTCACTACAGAAATCTCTAGGAACGAGACTAGACATGAGTACGGCTTACCACCCACAGACCGACGGCCAGAGTGAGAGAACCATTCAAACCTTGGAAGATATGCTAAGAGCTTGTGTGATCGACTTTGGTAAGGAATGGGACACCCATTTACCATTGGTCGAGTTCTCGTAGAACAATAGCTATCAAACTAGCATCAAGGTTGCCCCATTCGAAGCCCTCTACGGCCGTAAGTGCAGATCACCTCTGTGTTGGGCTGAAGTGGGTGACACGCAACTAACAAGAGGTCAGATACCCGACAACACTCTCATTGGACCGGAGATCATAAGGGAAACTACAGAGAAGATTGTTCAAATCCGAGAACGACTGAAAGCTTCAAGAGACAGACAAAAGAGTTATGCGGATAAAAGACGGAAACCCTTGGAATTCCAGGTTGGAGACCGAGTTCTACTAAAAGTCTCACCCTGGAAAGGATTAATACGTTTTGGAAAGCGTGGGAAACTAAACCCAAGGTATATCGGACCATTCGAGATCCTTGCCAGGATCGGCCCAGTGGCGTACAAACTTCGATTACCGCGGGAACTCAATAACGTACACCCTACCTTTCACGTATCGAACTTAAAGAAGTGCTTGTCCGATGAGACCCTCGTTATCCCTCTCGACGAAATTGAAATCAACGAGAGTCTCCAATTCGTGGAAGAGCCAGTAGAGATCATGGATCGGGAAATTAAAAGAACTAAACAAAGCCGCATACCCATTGTGAAGGTCCGTTGGAACGCCAAGCGAGGACTTGAATACACCTGGGAACGCGAGGATCAGATGAAACAAAAGTACCCACATCTTTTTCCTAATCCATAAACTCTGTCTTAGATTAAATTTCGGGACGAAATTCCCTCTAACAGGGGGATGATGTAACCACCCGATATTTTTCAAATCAATGTAACATTCAAAAAGTCAAATATAATGAACTATTTGGAACCAACGAAATTAGCGTCAAAAATGAAGTGTTCAAAAATGTTAATTGGGATGCATATAGTGTTAGATATCGTGCCAACGTTTCCAAAAACATAAAAGAATACTCAAATCCGAGTTATAACGAAGGAGTTATGACCAATCGAAAATCCACGACACACCCGGTAAAACACTGCTAAACGTAAAAAGTGAAACTTCAATAAAATGTTTTTCAGCCTTAGATCTCTAAACGAAAGTCGTAGATTACATTAAACCATGAACATACATAAAAGGAACGCCCAAATCTGACTTCGTATGAGGAAGTTATGATTTTTCTAAATTTCGGAACAGCGGTAGACAGCTAAAAACTCGAAATAAAGATCGAGCGATTTTTAGCTGACGCAACCTAAATGAGAGTTCAAGGTCTCTACAATAGTAGTACAATGGTAAAAAGACAAACGAAAACAGACACCGGATAAAGAAGTTATGGATTTTTAACGGAATTATCGTGTCCCGGCCTATTAAATAAAATGTAACTAAAAATAAATTCAAAATTAGCCGACGAAGTCTAAACGAAAGTTGTAGAGGATTTTCTCACCTTCGCGTGGATATAAAGAACGTCAAAATCGGAGATCGTATGCGAAAGTTACGGATTTTACAAGTTCGAGCTGCACAAAACGAGACGATTTACGCCCAGCGTACCCTCGTACGCCCAGCGTACTCGGATGCTAGGCTTCGGATCGTCCACGTCACCCCCTACGCCTCTACGCCGTCCCGTCCGAAGTCCAGCAGTCGAAGATGCGGTCATGCATCACGCACGAGTACGCCTCGCGTACCCTCGTACGCCCAGCGTACCGAGGGCCTCCAGCCACTATAAAAAGGATGCGAGGGTTTCGGGCATTTGTGCTCAATTTCTCTCCTTGTCTTGCGTTTTCACTCCGTTTTGCGTGCAAGAAATATCCCGAAGCCCCGGTTTTCATACCCAAGCCCCGAAGGATGTTTTACGCCCCCGAGATTTCCGAGAATCCCGAGAAATCCGCTTTCTCCTGTCAAAGTTCTGCCCGGTTTTCGTCTCACTTTCTTCAATCTATTAGGTGAGTTCATACCCCCTACTTTTTCACGTCTGTTCATGTTTTAGGGGGGAGGGAATACAATAGCTACAGTTAGACCGGCACGTCTGGGGTGACAAACGTCATAACACTTCAACGCCTGAAGAACGTTGTTACATGCAGTCTGGGTCAATAGCATGGTTATAAAACTCACACGGAAGTATTAATATAAGTTTTATTTACGAGACCTTTTTGATGCATACACATTATTTGATTCTAAATACACTTTCACCATTTGAATACAAAGGATGCTATTGCAATACTAGCCTTTGGAACTTTTTTAGACTACATGTAGAAAGTATTGGATTTTCTGGAAAACACGTTCAGTTATTTTTACTAAAGGACATACAAATTTTTAGTACAAAACTCTTATGAACTCACCAACTTAATTGTTGACACTTTTTCAAAACTACTTGTATTTCTCAGGGAATCAGTAATACAGGTAACCATCAGCTTTTGTAGAAGGAACGCTAAGGCGTCTATTATCAAAACATTTTAAATCATCATATTTGTAATATTCTTTTGAAACATGTATTACACGCAACAATGTAAGTTTTTATTATATTTATGATGGTTGTGTTTACTTTCTTTACAATATTCAACTGTTATGATACTACGTGAAGTCACCTACCCCCGAATGTTTCCGCCATCCTGGTTTGGGGGTGTGACATTTTTCGATTTCCAACTTAAGAGCTTGCCATCCTCCCGTCGTACTTTTTCTATCTATGCCGCACCCTCCAAGATCAGCATCCGAAAACGCTTGTACGAAGAAACCTGAGTTTGATAGATACCATATGCCAAGTGAGGGCGTTCGTTTTAAGTACCTAAAAATGTTCTTGATGGAGCCCATGTGGGGTTCTAGAGGATTCGCTTGAAACCTAGCACAATAACAAACGAAAAACATAATTTCTAGTCGACTAGCTGTAGATACATTAATGAACCTATCATCTGACGATAAAGGGTCATATCAACAGCTGGTTTTTCCAGAGATGGTGTTAGTTTCATTCCGAATGCCATTGGAATCTTCGTTTTTGAATCGCCCACCATTCCAAACTTAGAGAGCAGGGTCTTCGTGTATGCCTCCTGATTTATAAATATGCCTTCCTGGCTCTATCTTATGTTTAATCCAAGGAAAAAGTTAATTGGAACCATTGAGCTCATCTCAAATTTAGTTTCCATTAACTTTCGGAATTCAACTGTTAGGTTGGGGTTAGTTGATCCGAAGATAATGTCATCAACGTAGATTTGGAAGATCATTAAGTGGTCACCCTCTTTCTTGCGAAAGAAGGTTGGGTTAACCGAACCTTGTTTAAATTTAGACATTTTTAAGAAACGAGTAAGAGTTTCGTACCAGGCTCTTAGAGCTTGTTTCAGACCATAGACTGCTTTGTCTAGAATGTAACAGTAATTGGGATACTTCTCGTTTATGAAGCCAGGTGCTTGCTCCACATACACTGTCTCTTCAAGTTCCCCATTCAATAATGCACATTTGACGTTCATTTGGTATACCTAAAAAGTTCTTATGTGCCGCATAAGCAAGAAAGATGCGAACGGATTCTAGCCTAGCAACAGGTGTGAAGGTATCTTCGTAGTCAATTCCTTCTTCTTGACTGTACCCCTTAACCACCAGTCGCGCTTTGTTTCGTATAACGTTTCCTTCTTTATCAAGCTTGTTGCGAAACACCCACTTTAACCCTACAACAAATGCATCCTTTGGAGTAGGAATCAGTCTTCAGACTTTGTTTCGTTTGAATTCATTTAGCTCCTCCTGCATCGCTTGTGCCCAATCCGAATGATCCAGATCAATCTGAACATTTTTGGGTTCGACTTTGGAGATGAACAAATTAAACATGCAATATTCTACTTTGGAGAATAAAGTTGTTCGTTTCGACTTTTGTTGCGCTCTTGTAAGAACTCCTGAAAACGATTCACCTATAACCTACGTTTTTGGATAATCTCTAGTCCATTTAGTCATAGGAGGGTAATTAGGATCATAAGAGGGATCCAATTCAGCATTTATATCCTCAAATTCGAACTGTACATCCGAATCATCATTCGTATTATCTTTCTCGCCCTCGAATGAGGTGAATATCTCTTCCTCAGTTGTCGGATGTTCCCCTCGATTGGACTTTCGTGGGTGTTTTGTCGAGTTGAGTGCTCCCCTTGAAGAGTTGCATTAGGAGTTGATTCAGAACTCTCCCCCTGGAATGTAGCATTCATGTCATTTGGGTCATTTGCACTTGGTTGCTCGTTATGCATATCATTCGCAGCATCGTCAATTATCTTCTACAATTCATCGACCTTGTTGTTAGCTGCTTTGGATTCGGAAGAGATAGCCTTCTCTGGCTCATCGAATAGTTTCATGAATTCTTTGTAGAGATTGGATAGTGGAATCATAGCTGGGCTTCGATTAGGGAAGATCTCTTTTGATTGACTGTCATTCGCCTGAGTTCTCTTTAAGTAGTTGTCGTCGAATGTGACATAATAGGTTTCTTCTATTGGTTTTGATCGTTTGTTAAGAACCCTATATGCCTTAGAGGTCAGCGAATATCCCAAGAAGATACCGTCATCAGCTTTGACGTCGAATTTGTTCCTCTATTCTTTAGAATTAAAGATGAAGCACCTGGTACCAAAACCATGAAAAAACTTTACGTTATGTTTTCGTTTTATTATTATTTCATAGGGAGTGACAGAAAATCGTTTATTGATAAAGGAATGGTTTTGGGTGAAACAAGTTGTCCCAATCGCATCAGCCCAGAAGTAGAGTGGCAGATTCGCAAATGAGAGCATGGTTCTCGCAGCCTCATATAATGATCGGTTTCACCTTTCAACAACTCCATTCTGTTGTGGAGTGCAAGGAGCCAAAAATTTACGTGATACTCCTTTGGCTGTCAGAAATTCTTCAAACATCTGGTTTTTGAATTCCAACCCATTGTCACTGCGAATATTGTGAACCACGTTTCGCAGTTGTAGTTCAATCTACTTTATGAAGTCTTTGAGCTTGGGAGTGGCTTCAGATTTCTACTTACGAAAATAAACCCAAGTGAAACGAGAAAAATCATCCACAATAACGAGAATATACTTATTACCACAAATACTTTCGGTCGCAGACGGACCGCAAATATCAATGTGCAAAAGTTCGAGTGGTTCAATAACTTTCGTATTCACCACTGTTGGATGAATTTTCCTGCTTTTCTTCCCCATTTCACATGCATCACAAAGATGATCATTGTCATACTTTAGGAGAGGAAACCCTCGCACATGATCACCAAGAACGAGCTTGTTGATATCTCTGAAGTTAAGGTGCGAAAGTCTTCTATGCCATAGCCAACTATCGTCTGTAGGAGCTTTTGTTAGAAGGTAAATGGTTGGCTTCCCTCGTATCGGATTTAAGTTCAATGGATACATCTCGCCTTTGCGTTTTGATTTCAGAAGGACTTCTTTGGTTTTCTTCTCAATGATCTCAGAACCTTCGTCGTCAAATGAGACCTTTAATCATGTGCCAACGCCTAACTGCGAAACACTTATAAGATTATGTTGCAGACCCTCGACATAAGCAACTTTACGAATTGAGAATTCGCCATTTGTTATCATCCTGTAGCCTTTGATCTCTCCAAGTGAGTTATTACCAAACTTCACTCTTTCACCATTTTTCAGTTCTCTAAACTCTCGTTGTTCCTCCTTTCTTTCTGTCATGTGACGTGAACAACCACTATCAACATACCATTCAATGTCAAACTGTTCGTCACGAATTACCTGCAAAAATTAAGCAGATTAAGGAACCCAAAGTTGTTTGGGTCCTTGTGATTCTTTTACAGAAAGAGGGAATGTAATTGCAAGATCAACCAAATTGGTTCGTTTTATTAGAGTGGTGTTATCTTTCTTTGTAATTTTAAAAACTTTGACTCTCTTATCTTTTGGGTTAGTATCTTTTGTGTTAGGTTCGAGCTTCTTGATTGGAGCTTGATGATCCGAAACCAGCTTTCCTTTTCCCTTAACATCTTTCGATGTCTTGTTAGGATGCGAAGCATACTTGTTTTATGAGGTTTGAGGTTTTGGATTTTCCACATGGCCTTTTGGCTTTGAAAGAATAGGTTTTTGAAAAGCTTTTTGTTGTGGATTGTGAAATTTACTTTGCAAAGAGCTTTTTGTGTTAGCATTTGAAGCTACTTTCGAATTTTGATGAAGAGATTTTCAATACGAACGAAGTTGGGATTTTTGGATTACCATAATTGTTTTCTTTCCTTAAGATTTTTATTGTATCTCGCGTTCCTTTGACGTTTCTTGGCTGCGAACTGTTCTGAGGTTTTCTGAATGTTAGCTCTCGCCCTTGGCTTTCTTTGTTGGAGTTTCATTTTGCACTGTATATGTGTCGCTAGGAACATTCTTAGTTCCACTGGGACTTCCTTTCTCGTAGCTAGAATTGACCTTGTTTAAAGGTTCTGCTACATATCTTCCTTTTACTCTCCATGTGGTCCTTTGTAAGAGACCAACTGTTTCGTCGGCGCTATCGATAGGAGCTGACCAAAAGTACTCATCACATCCATGTGCGTTGTCTTCTTCAACTAAGGACGTTAATTCAGCAGTTTGATTTTTGTCAAGTCCTTTTGTTGCAAAACTTGGTTGGGGAGAGTTTGGACTTTAGGAAAAACAGTTGCTTTCGCTTTTAAAACTTCAGGTTTAGTTTTGGAAATACGTGCGAACTCAAATGAATCCTCAGATATTAGGACTTTCGCAGTGACAGGTTCGTTTTTAATAAACTCAGAACAGTCAACCTCATCCTCTAAAGAAATTTCGCTCATATCACTATCCTGATCATATTCAGATGTATTATCAACATTAAGTTTATTATCTGAACTTAACTTGGTACTCAATGAGTCGAACTTCTGTATAGTATCATATTTAATTTCTCTTTTGTCATTTTCATCCAAAAGCTGCTTTAACATGCTCTTATGGTCTTTGGACTTAATGTATGATTCAATTTTGTCAAGACCTATCCTAAAAGCATCTGAAATTTCATCAGACGAGAATATGGATTCGCACTTGTAAAAATCAGCGTCAATTTCGTCTTCCTTTAATTCAAGGAATGGTAAGATCATTTTGTGAATTTTCTTACCAATCTCACAATCAAGATGAAACTGTGGAATGTTAAAATGAAGCCTTTTCGCAATCAAACAAAAAATATTACGTTGTTTCAAAAGCATTAAATTGTCTCGTTGCAAGTAAATTAACTCATCCCTAGATTTAGCTAATTCGGACTCAATCTTCTCTATCCAAATGCGTCTCTCCTCACTTTTCGACGAAATCCTGCCGATTTGATCAGTTATGTTAGTATTTGTTAAGCGAGTTTGTTTCAAACTATCACTGATACTTGAAAATGTGAATTTTAGCTCATTTAGATCAGTTTCGTATCTGGACACAGGTATATTGAGTGATTCAAGAATAGAGTGTACCTTATTGATCAGCTGATCACATTCATTGATTTGCTCAAAAACTAGTTTTGCAGCGAAACAGCTATCACCCACATGTCCACTATCAATGGTGTATCCTCGCATCTGTGACACATCACTTGTCACAATGAAACACCTTCCTACAAAATGCGAATCGTCTTCTTTCGCAACGAAACTTCTGCCATGAGTAGGCCTGCGCACCTCCTCCTCTTTAGAATCCATGGACCAGACTTCCACCCTGCCAAATTCATCATCATCTTCTTTTTCCTGCACAATTAAAGAAAGCATTAAATTATCAGAGTTCTTTTTGTTCTTTATCTCCTAAAGCTTTCAGAGATGATAAGCCTCATCGTCTTCTCCTTCTTTCTTTTCATTCATCCTTCGTAGCATGCATTCTTTGGCCAAGTGATTTTTGCCATGACAGTAGTTACAATCATAGCCGGAGTCACCTATTAGCTTCTTTTCCTCTTCCTTTTGTGAGCCATTTTCATTCTCCTCATTTACCTTCTCAGGGCTGTAGCTTCCCTACCAATTTCGATTCTTGTAGGAAGGAAACTTCTTCTTTGCGAATCTCTTCGGATTTGACACCATCAAATCAAACTCTTCATTAGTAAGCTCACATTCAGAAAAATCAGATTCTGAACCATCCTCTGCTACTTTCTTGCCCTTCGCAACAAGAGCCAATGATCCCATCCCAGATACAACTTTCGCTTCTTTTGTCACCTCATTCTCATGTGACTTCAGAATTCCAACAAGCTTTGCCAAGGAATAATTCTTGACCAGCTCATGTGCCTTGACTGTAGACACCACCGCCATCCACTTAGATCTAAGCCCATTCATGAACGTCACTTTTTGTTCAATGACTTCACATCCAATGCCATGTTTCATCATCCTGTTTAGAAGATGATTGTAACGATTGAAAGTTTGACTCAAACTTTCTACAGCCTTCTGTGTAAATGCACCAAACTTTGAAAGTAAGAGTGTTTGCGTCTGTAGAGTACACTTCCTTAAGACTATCTCAGATGGCTTTGGCTGTGTCACACGAACTAACCAAACAAAAGGTGTCAGCCTGCAAAGCAAATTGAATGATTTTCATTTCCTTAACATTGCTAATCAGTTTTTCTTTCACATCTTGAGGGACATCATTAACATCAAGAAGAAGTTTGTTGTAGTCAGTTTGAGTTTTAATGACTCTTCTGGTTACAGTGTGAACAAATGCTCCGATAGTGATTGCCTCCCATATCAGATACACCTTGTCTTCTAGACCAAGAACGTAATCTTCGAAGTGAAGCGCCCATACTTCATATTCATTGGGAAAAAGAATTAGGATCCTAGTGGTTGATCCGATGCTGCTAGAAAGGTTGATGGAGTTGATGTGAGAATCGTCGTGTTGCATGACGATATACCTTTTGAAACCTGTTAAGAATCAGACGTGTAAATTGATGCAGTTTTAGGGTAATATTAGAATCACAGAATAGCATCAAGAACACTGCGATGACGGCTGAACCAGATCCAATATTAACGGAAACTGTAATGATTTTATGAACAGAAGAGATGCATATAGATTACACAGTCTCCTGCTCTGATATCAATTGTTAGGATCAAAATCCTTGAAAGATCGATAAGATTCAAAACAGTTTGAGAACAAGAACACGACAATGATTCAAAGTATGTTGAATGATTATAATCCACATCCTCAGAAGAACTCGATTAAGAATTGCTACTGTAGAGGCGTGCTTAGGGTTACAAGAATAATGCCAAAGTTAACAAAGCACGGTGCATGCATACACCTTAAATACTGTAACCCTAATAAATGACGGGTGGACAAGCCCAAGCCCATTTACATAAATGATTTATTAAACAAGACTAAATGACGCAACATTGATTCCGAACACCCTAAACAACTCTATGAAGAGATCTAGTAAATGAATAGTCAAGGTATAGACTTTCTACCTCAATAAGGCTGCTTTGTCAAAGAACTCTCTGGATCCAAATCTTCTTCCTTCAACCAAGCACTTCTAACTTCTACTCCTTCAAGGAAATAACAAGGAATCACTCTCTTTTCACTCACATACACTCAAAAGGCTCAAGACCACGAATTACGATTTTGCTGGACTGATGGAGGCGATGAGGGAGGCCACAATGAAGTGTTAAGTTGCTTAAATAAGGTCCAAACCCTGAAAATTAGGGTTTCACTCTGGCAGCCCTACTCGTCGAGTTGAGGCTCTCAACTCGTTGAGTACACTTTAATTCCCACGTCCAAATTCCTATTCCTACTCGACGAGTTTGGGCCTCTAACTCGTCGAGTCCCCTTGCAAAAATGAATAATTTTTTATTTAGAATACATACCAGGATCCAGGCGTTACAAATCTCCCCCACTTATTTTAGACTTCGTCCTCGAAGTCTGCTGCGCCTGGGAATAGCTCTGGGTAGTGCTCCCTCATCTCGTCCTCCGGCTCCCAAGTCCATTCTGAGCCCTTTCGGTGCTTCCATTGCACCTTCACTAACTTGACTCTCTTGTTCCACAGATCCTTCGTCTTCCTGTCGAGGATGGCTACTGGTCGCTCGATGTAGTTCAGGTTGTCGTCGACCTGAATATCCTCTAGAGGCACCATTGCGGAGTCATCTACCAACCACTTCCGCAACTGGGAGACATGAAAGGTGCTGTGAATCTGACTAAGCTCGGCTGGCACATCTAGCCTATATGCCACCTTGCCCACCCGGGCTATAAACCTGAACGGTCTAATGTATCTAGGCCCAACTTGCCCCGCTTCCTGAACCGGATGACACCTTTCCACGGTGACACCTTCAGGAGGACCATGTCTCCTACCTAAAACTCCAGGTCTAAACGGCGCTTGTCGGCATAACTTTTCTGCCGACTCTGAGCAGTCTGAAGCCTACTTTGGACCTGTTGGATCCTCTCCGTCGTCTTGAGTACCACTTCGGTACTCCCCATGACCCTCTTTCCAACCTTAACCCAGCATATCGGGGTCCTGCAGTTCCTCCCATAAAGCATCTCTGAAAGAACCCCTTTCTAAACTTTACAATATTATTCCAAACATGTTACATTCATGTTCATAGACATATTTTACAGATATGGTCTTATTACAAACGATTGGATACAAACCGACTAACTAGGTTTTTACAAAGTTTTATATATTACTTAATTTCCCAGGAATTTATACACTAAATACAGAAGTTATAATATTATCTATTCCACATCTTCTAACAGTACATAACTATACTGGATGCATATCACCTACAATAATTAAACACTAAGAGGGATAAGCGGTTAAGCTTAGTGAGTTCAATAACAGTTACAATATAATGTTATGTCATATATATATATATATATATATATATATATATATATATATATATATATATATATATATATATATATATATATATATATATATATATATATATATATATATATATATATATATATATCAACATGAAAGAAACAAAGGGGAACAAAGAACAACAAAGGCAGATGAGTATCATATGACATGCTTTCCATATCAACGGATAATCTGATTCAAAGATTTACAATCAATGAGACAAAACAATTTCAACTTGATATACGTCAATAAGACTTCTGCCTATGTGGCATGGAAAAATAAACGATTTTTGAATAAACATTTTGCTAGAATTTACAGGCTTTTCAGCCCTACCTAGCCTTCTGCCAATGCCAAAGGAATGCTTAATCATTCACTTCATGGCCAATGGCTACATACCAGTACCCTAGTGATCCTTAGTCATTCACTTCGTGGTCAAAGGTATAACTCTGTTACCAAAATAATACGAGACATTCTCTACATGACCAAAGGCTCAAAGCCAATACCAGAAGTTATACGAGACATGCTCTACATAGCCAAAGGTATAAAACCAGAATAACACAGGAAAGCACATTGAACATATAACACATAACATACAATTGTCCCTATATTGAACTCACCGTGAAATAATCGATTGATAAAATGATAATTTCGGCAACATTTTGCCTCAAAAACCACTTTCTTTGACAAAACTAGGGATTTTAGCTGAAAATCGGGCCTTGCGCGGGCAGAGTTTCAACTTGAACAGATTATTTTCTCGGGTCTTCGGTACGTCGGGACTTGCTTTGGGTGTTGGGGATGTTTCCTAGGCTTCGAGGGGTATTAGGGTAGCTAAAGAAGGAGTAGATAGTGAGAGAGAATGAATTTTGTAACTAAACCCGTAGACCTTTGCATTCTATTTATAGTATCCGAGGGTTCGCATTACGCTGGGCGTAACTCCTCGGTACGTTGGGCGTACTGCATGGCGGTGTTCTACACTGAGCGTAACTTCGGTACGCGGAGCGTACAGGACGTGTCTTCTAATCGGAACCCGGGCCTCGAACGTGGCTGAGTTAGGACACGTGTCATCATGCGAAGGTCCTTGGTGGCTGATACGTGTCTTTGTAGTACGCTGGGCGTACGTACAAAGTACGTTGGGCATACTTCTCCGGCCAACCTCGTAATTTGTGCTATAAAACTTCAAAAGTTCGTAACTTTCGCATACGAAATCCATTTTTGACATTCTTTATATTCACATGTAGGTGAAATTATACTCTACAACTTTCGTTTAGACTCCGTCGGCTAATTTTGGTTTATTTTTAATGTTATATTTTTAACGGGTGGGGACATGAAAATTCCAGTAAAATTTCATAACCTCTTCATCTGACGTCCGTTTTCGTCTGTCTTTTTACCGTTGTACTACTATTGACGAGATCCTTGATTCTCGTTTTGGTTGTGTCAGCTAAAAATCAATCGATCTTTATTTCGAGTTTCGGGCTGTGTACTGCTATGTCGATTCTTGGAAAAATCATAACTTCGTTATATGAAGTCAGATTTGGACGTTCTTTTTACGAAAATTCTCGGTTTAACGAATACTACGACATTCATTTAGATCACTTAAGCTAAAAAGTAGTTTATCGTAAACTCACTTTTTATGTCATATGACGTCGTGCCGGTTCTGTCGCAAAACTTCAATAAGTCATAACTTCTTCGTTATAACTCGGATTTCGATGAGGTTTTCGCCTAAACGTTTCTAACGAGATAATTTACAACTTTTAATAACATTATTTTTACTTATTTCTAACTTAAATTTTACATTTTCACTAATTTCAATATTTGACTTTTGATTGAAATCTCATAAGACTTCCAATATTTCCCGAATGATTCTAAACATAGTTTTACTTAAATTCTCGTAAAAATATATTGTTAGAACTCAATGCTCAAAACCATATATTATTTAATAATATTCATTTTTAAACTAACAAAACACGATGAACGTGTATGTTACAATCTCAAATGGAGGACGGTCGATGCTAGCGTGGTAGCTATTATTGTAGGAAAACTGTGCCAATGGAAGGTAGGTATCCCAGCTACCACCAAAGTCTAAGACACACGCTCGCAACATATCTTCCAAGTCTAGATGGTCCGCTCGCTCTGACCATCCGTCTGCGGGTGGAAAGCCATGCAAAAATGCAGACGAGTACCCAACTTGTAATGAAATTTCTTCCAGAATCTGAAAGTAAATCGCACGTCTCGGTCAGAAATCATGGAAACTGGCACTCCGTGTCTAGCTACTATCTCTCTGCTGTAAATGTCGGCCGGCTTCTCGGCTGAAATGCTCTCCTGAATCGGATTAAAATGGGCACTCTTGGTCAACCGATGTGACAACCCGAACCTTTTTCAGTCAACGGAAGTCAAATCCCGTTAATAAAATTTCGAATTTTATTCTTTTTTTCAAACTTTTAAGGGTTGAAAACAACTTAGATTATATAAACTGAATTTATATAAGTGTCGGGTCTAAAGTCGTGCGAGAAAATCAAGTTTTTCTTCAAAAATCAGCCAAGTCTCGAGCAACCCGGTGTTCACGGCCGCACTCGTGTTCACGGCCATAAACCGTTCACGGCCGTGAACTGTACACGGTTGGGTGGACCCCACCACCCATCATGAACCCAGCCTATATATATGTGTTTATACCCTCATTTATACTTTTCTGGCCGAAAAACACTACTCTCTCTCTCGATAAAAACGTCAACCGAAAACTCAAGTTTTCTCTTTATCTATCACTGAATCCACCATAGAACTCGTTTTGGAGCATCAAGCATTCATCCTTTCATCAAATCAAGCATTCCTTGTTCTTGAGTTCACGACCGTAAACCCTTCAAATCTTCAAATCTTCAAGGGCCGAAATCAGTTCACGGCCATAAACCATTCAAAGACCGTAAACCCTTCAAGGGTAGGGAACTGTTCACGGCCAAGAATAGTTCACGGCCGAAAACCCTTCACGGCCGCAATCAGCCCTACATCATGAATCTTGGTTGTAAACCCAGTTTTCCTCTTCGATCGAGTCTCGGTAACATTCCTTAACCACAAAAAAGTGTTTTTCTAACACTTTAACTAATGGATTCGCTAATTTAAATATAAATATGTGTTTACTTATTATTAGGATTCCGTTAACTTCGCGTACAACAACTCGAGGGCCCTCATTTCCAGTCTTGTTGTCCGGCACATACACGCATCCAACTGTGAGGTCATACCCCTATGCTTTTACTATTTTACCGTTTTCATGGGGGAATAGAAACCAAACACAAATAGTTTTTATGAACTTTATACACAGAATTTCATCAGGATTAAAACTTATGCAATCGATACAATCAAAAGATCACCACATTTTATAAAGTATTTAGATATTTTATCCCTTTTGTAACATGTTGAGCATAAGGGAAGTTTTCAACTCACAACAATAATTGCATAGTTTTCAGAACAATACACGAACCAAGTACTTAACATACATGCAAACTATAATAGTTTGGGAATTCAATACACAGTTTTATCATTTCAGTATTATACATTAGCAATCATTTAAACTATGACGGATATAGTTTATGGTATACATTACTACTTTCTGAATACAAGAGTACCACACTAAATAATTATTTAAGTATAATTATTATTACTCTGGAAAGTAAACATACGATTTCAAGTACAAGAGAACGATACAAAACAACACGTAAATTAGTTAATACAGGGTTGTGAGGCACTACTTCAATTTGTACCCTTCGGAGTACAAAACTAAATCCTAACACAGTATAGCCAGAGTCTCCTGGAAGGAGGGCGTGAGATTTGTGAATAGATCTATTCGGGACTGACAATCCCACACCTGAACTGCTAGCTACAGTTAGGCAGGCATGCGTGGAGTGACAAATGTCATAATATCCGACACTTGAAGAACGTCGTAAAGGTCACCGGGTCATATCAAGCATGGTTATACGAACTCACAATAGTATAAACTAACCATTTGTTTACGGGATTCATTTCTTCAATTAGTTTTATTTTCATTAATAGAACTATCATACATTACAACTGGAGGATTCCAGGGAATTTGAATACATAGTTTTGCTTTAAGTAACAAAACTACTATACATACTGGTGGTAGCCATGGTTTTTCATACATAACATTATATACATAGGTTTTCATACAGAACTCACCATACAATACATCTGGTAGTAACCAAGCATACAAACCAACAATTTTCACATACAACAACGGGATACAGTAACAAACATTCATTGTTAATTCTATAATTCCTTAGTTTGTGCACCCGGGTTTTGTATGAAGAATATCCGATAGACTGTGGAATGTGTGGTTTCCGCCTCATTTCCTGTTCCTTGTTTGGTTGTGGGCTTAGGGCAGATCCACATAATCAACTGTCTGTTCGATATTGGTTTATACATAACTAGTATAAACTAAGTGGTCATAAAATGAACCGGTATTATCATGCTTTCATTAAAGAAAATATTGGATTTTCTTGGAAACATACAAACATTTTCACAGATTCATCAATAGGTTTTCATTACAAAAACATTGCTTATGAACTCACCAGCTTTAATGCTGATACTCTTTTCAAAACTGCTTGTATTCTCAGGAATCAGTAGACAGGTACTCCCACAGGCTTTTGAGAAGACGGAGCGTATAGTGTCTCCTCTTTTATACTTTTGGATATATATACTTTTGCTGTATACAAACTATGTATCAAACAGATGTTAATATTTTACTTATTCAATGTAATGGTTGTGTTTACTTTGATTACTATGATGCAATTGTTGTAATACTATACATGACGTCCTCCACCCCTAAACGTTTCCGTCGTTTCGGTTTGGGGGTGTGACAACCGATCCACAATGACATAAATCGAATCCACTCCCCGTGCGGTCCTAGGAAGCTTCATGATGAAATCCATAGTAATATCTTCCTATTTCCACATAGGGATATCCAACAGTTGCGTCTTGCCGCGAGGCCTCTGTTGCTCGGCCTTGACCTTCCTGCAGGTCAAGTACCTCTCAGCATACCAGGCTACATCCCGCTTCATGCAGGGCCACCAGTAATCAGGACGAAGATCTATGTACATCTTTGTCTCCCCGGGATGGACAGAAAACCTAGAGTTGTGCGCCTCCTCCATCAAAACCTGGCACACACCTCCATGATACGGAACCCACACTCTACGATGGAGTGTCAACAAGCCACGACTATCATAGTCACATGAGGAAACCTGACCCACAATACGCATGCTCTTCTGATGTTCCTCCTTCACAGCCTCCTGTTGGGCCTCTCGGATCTGATCCAAAAGCGGAGTCACTACTATCATCCTCAAATAGATGTTTCTAATCGGGGTTACCTTGCGGTGAAGCGCATCGGCCACCACATTGGCTTTCCCCAGGTGGTAGAGGATCTCATAGTCGTAGTCTTTCACCACATCTAACCATCGACGTTTCCTCATGTTTAGATTCGGCTAATCCTTGAGGTACCTCAAGCTCTTGTGATCCGTGTAAATGGTACAATGGACCCCATAGAGGTAATGTTGCCAAATCTTGAGGGCGAAAACAACCACCCCCAACTCCAGATTGTGCGGCAGGTAGTTCGCCTCGTGAAGCTTCAGCTGCCTCGAAGCGTAGGCGATGACGTGCCCTCCCTGCATCAATATTGCGCCCAAACCCGAAATGGACGCATCATATTATACTACAAAATCCTCCACGCCCTATGGCAGGGCTAAGATCGGCGCCTCGCACAACCTCCGCCTCAATGTCTCGAACGCCGCCTGCTGCTCAGGCCCCCAGCGAAATACAACAGCCTTCTTTGTCGGTCGGGTCAGGGGTACAGCTATCTTGGAGAAATCCTGAATGAATCTCCCATAATTGCCTGCTAATCCGAGTTAACTCCGAATCTCAGATGGAGTCTTTGAAAGCTCCTATCTCATCACCGACTCTACCTTGGTTGGGTCAATCAGAATACCTTTCTGGTTGACAAGGTGCGCCAGAAACTGCACCTCGCCCAACCAGAAATCGCACTTGGATAACCTGGTGTACAATCTCTCCCTGCTCAAGGTATCTAGCACCTCTCGCAAGTGCTCCTCGTGTTGCTCCTGCATCTGTATTGGTGAGCCTAAAGGGCATCACCACGAACTCATAGTGGCTATAGCGAGTCCGGAAAGTAGTCTTCTTTACATCCTCGTCTATGACTCGCATCAGGTGGTAGCCTGAACGCAAATCTATCTTGGAAAACCAAGATGCCCCCTGTAGTTGGTCGAAGAGATCATCAACCCTCGGGAGTGGGTAACGGTTCTTCGCCGTTACCTTGCTCAGCTCCAGGTAATCTATACACATCCGATGTGACCCGTCCTTCTTCTTCACAAACAGGATCGGGGCTCCGCAAGGCGAACTTCTCAGCCTAATGAATCCCTTGTCTAACAGCTCCAGCAGCTGTGTAGACAACTCCTACATCTCGGGAGGAGCCAACCGATATGGTGCCTTGGCTATTGGAGCCGCACTAAGGACTAGGTCGATCCTGAACTCCACTTGTCTCTCCGGAGGTATCCCATGCATCTCCTTTGGAAATACGTCCGAGTAGTCTCGCACCACTGGCACATCTCTCAAGGTCGCCTCACCCGTCCCTCGAGTAGCCATGACGTAGGCGACGTACCCTGCGCAACCCTGCTGTAGGTAGCGCCTAGCCCTCGCTGCTGAGCACAAAGTTAGTCCTCGTTGCGGCCTCTCGCCCTGAATCACTAATTCTGTCCCACTTGGGGTTCTGATACGCACTAACTGTTGTGCATAGTTAATCGCCACCCCATTAGGGCTCAGCCAATCCATGCCGATGATAACCTTGTTCCCACGCAACAGAATGGGAACCAAATCTACGAGGTAATGCTCGTCATATAACCTCAAAACGCAATCTTTGAAAACCTCTGATGCCCAATCAGATCGGTCGTCAGCAATCTCAACCTCTAAATGATAATACAACATCCCCGAAGACTCAGAAAACCTCTTGCTAAGTGTAAGAGAGACAAATGACCGGGTAGCCCCCGGGTCGAATAACACCTGAACTGGGATACTATTAACATGGAACCTTCCTAAGTAAAACACATAAACATAGAACATAAATTGTTGGGTTTTATATACTCTAACATCCTATGGTGCACATACAACCCTATTGCCTTGGATCTAAGTTTTCTCTAATTATACATGCAACAAAATCATCCAAAGCATGAAATCTATTACTTGCATACAAATGAAGATATACGACATAAAAACTAGTTGGAAGATTACCTCTTTGTTGTAGCTTGTAGAACTTGGCTTTTAAGAGCTTAACACCCCAAGTGTGATGCCTCAAACAAGTTACAAACACCATGAACAAGTAGAAGATGATGAGAGAGAGGTTAGAAAGCTCAAAATCGGCTAGAGTATAACCTTAGGAGTCTTGGGGGTAGAATTTAGCAAGCTAGGGGCTTTATTTATAGTTTGGAATTCCTAGGGTTTCAACTTGTAAACCCTAATTCACATGGGCTTTTAATCCAATAACTTATTAGCCTTATGGACTAACTCTTCATGGACTCTCACAAAGATTTAGTCCATTCCTAATGAACATAGATCATTAGCCCAAACTATAAATATCACTAATTTACATAATTAGTCCCTGCAAATTTAATTAGTCTCTTTTGATCACTAAATTAATTCCAAATTAACTATTGATCAATAACAATTAAATAATATGATTTCTCAATTAATATATTATTCTTATAATATATTAATAAATCATAAATAACCTCTTTTTCTAATATCCATCCTATCAAATTGTCCTGATGAAGATAACCCGAAATGGACCACGCTGCTCTTGGGTCAAGTACATACCAATTATAGTTATGGGCTTAGACACCTAATCCAACAGTCTCCCACTTGGATAAGTCTAATAACTATAACTGCAAGTACGACTTGAAAAACCGACCAGCAATCATAGCTCTCAAAAGCCGTTGTCGAACTCTGACGCGTCCATTAGATAAGGGATCATATATTCCTCCATTTTACAAGATATCGTATGAACTGAGACATGGATTATAATCATTCTCTCTATTCATCTGTTGTTTCCTAATTTCCGATTTATGATTACTGACTAATTGAACAAATCAAATCAGTCCAGGCTTGGCCAAGCGCTTAGGGTGTCATCACTAAATCATCGAGGGGCCCACAGATACCGCTTTTATCCCTTTTATGGTAAAAGGAATGGATATAATTTGACTCATATGCTTGCTCTATTTACTCATCAAATCACACACAACTATACATTTTATAACACCAAGTTACTGGTGCGTTTTCATATCATCAATATGCAACTGACTTGTAAACTACAACTCACATGTCTTGGTTTCAAGAATATAAGATATTATCGTCTCATGATCACTCGTGCTAAAATCCATGAAGTGATTCAAATGAGCATGGGTTTGATCCAATACTCAAATCTTATTACAGGAGTACTCATGAACACTACAGCAAACTTGTGTTATGTCTAAAACCTTAGACAATCTACAGTCGGATCCAGGACAGTCTTACCTCATTACTTACTTCCAAAGTATGATTGACTGTCGATGTTTGAATAACCTAGTTATTCAGGAAGTAAAACATGCAAAGTGAAACACAAGAATAATCAAATCCAATATGGTCTCAAAACTTTTGAATAAATAAAACACCTTTTACTTAATCACCACATTGATTACACATTATTCATTGTATAATGTTTTGATTAATCAACTTAATACTTGAATTAAAATAATAGTTGTCCCATGCTCCAAACATGCACACTATGTTTATATATGGTCCTTACTTTGTGAAATAGATCAATTGAAAACATTTCAATGATGCTCATTTCACAATTCCAAATCTTTATTACTTAGTGTAAGAATACCTAATTCTTGCCACTATAAGAATGTGTTAGATTCTAAACTATCATGCAATGTATCTTTTGTAATGTCGAGGTACCAAAGTCACAGAGACTTTGCCAACGATATTACAAAACTTTGCACTGGAGATTGATAACAAAACAATTCCAAGGAAGCTAAGTGTCAAATTCAAAGTATATTCCTTTAAACATCCTTCTTGCATAAAGGTTTCTAACCTACACATAGATTCTTAATACCCAACTCCCAGTATGAAAACATTTCCATATTTGCCAGATGAGAATGCATTATTAATAGAATTCTGTCTATTCATAACAATGTCAATATGGTCCATCCATTACTATACTTCCAACTTTCCTTAAGCAACCAATCCTTAGCGAACCTTAGATTGTCTTTGACAGTTGTTAAACCACTTTATTCATATCCGGTTCTAGTCCTTTTTCCCTATTAATGCCCTAGGCATTTGGAAAATTAGAACACGTGAATATTATAGCATATGCAATCGATCCTATATGTGAAGCATATGGGACACGATTCATAATGTCTTACATAAAGACATGATACTTGACCAGTCTTTTGCTATAATATTTCTATATATAGAATTTCCAATGCTGAAATATTTCAACATGGTATTCATATATATATCCATGACTAAGTTTGATTAATACTTCAATCTAAACTTTTAGATTCGAAATAAAGTATAAGTATCCTCTTCCTTACTATAGCGAAACAACTTTTCAACATTTGCAACTTTGCAAATTAGAACTTTGTTTCCTATAAATAGTATTGCTAACTTGCAACACTTACCATAATAATTATGCTCCCACTAGCATAAGAATTATTTTGTTACTAGCATAACATTTATGCTCCCACTAGATTTGACATGTATCCAAAATCAGCTGGACTTCTACAAAATCAATACTTTATTGACTTTCTTACCAAAGTTCAGATTTCTGATACGAGATGCTTTGATAATACTTTATCTAAACTAATACACCTTATATTAGAAAGCCCATATGTGTGTCTAAACTACTTCAGAACTTACAGCAGTAAGTCTCGAACGTTCAAACTTTTTTTCATTTCTCACAATTCAAACTATGAAGAGGATGTTATAATCATAATCGAATTTGAGAATGAAATTAACATGTGTCAACCCGAAAATTTTATTCTTGTAAAAGTCAAACTTCTCATGTTGATCTATCTTATTTCCGTAGGTTTGAAATCTAAATTTGGTTTAAAACCTTTAATTAGAAAAGTTGCTTGATTTAGAAGTGAACTATTAGGGAGCCTTTTCTGAACCGCAAACCTTGCATAGGCCGCAAACGAGCCTTCGGTCCATGAACGGACTTCGGACCGTGAACCCACTTCGGGCCGTGATCTTGCTTCGGGCCGTGATCTCGCATCGGCCGTGAACTCTCTTCGGACCGTGAACTCCCTTCGGACCGCAAACTCTGAGGCGGTTTCTAGAAGACTTATCACCTCGGGCTGTGTTTACGGTCGTGAACCCTCACCTATATATTAAAGAAGTCCGAAATTTTCTCACATTTCATCACATTCAGACGAAAACTACCCATTCTCTCTCAAACACTTCAACCATGAACACTCTTTTCTCTCTCAATTATCATCTAATTCCTTTGCTCTTCTTAGAAGCTTGCTTAGGATCTTCAAGTGTTCATCAGTCATCAAAATTGTTAGGCCGTGAACACCAACTTGGGCCGTAAACTCAAGAACACCAAGTGTTCTTGGGCCGTGAACACCCAGCTAGCCGTGAATAGCTTGCAGCCTTCAAAATTTACATCTAACACCCTTATTTGTAAGTTAAAATTGAAAATTAGTTCGATTCCCTTTCATTCTTATGATTATATTCATTAATAAGTATACATATATATTATATGAATCGTGTTTAGGACTCGTTTTGTTAGTAAGAATTCACTTGTGGAGTAAACGTCCTATACCGAATCTTCTACCGAATCCCTCAAATAAGGTGAGTTCATAACCCCATACTTTTCCACGCTTTTTAAATGTTTTTTTTGGAGGGGGGGGGGAATACAAGTAAAACACAGGAAATATTGTGTTTAAAAATGTAATTTTACTTATTTCGTTATCTTTCCGTCAATATGAATGAAAGCATGAAACTTGTTAAAACATGGAAATAAACTTATAAACTATAATATGTATAGTTTATGGATCATATAAACTATTTTACAAAGTCCAGGTTAAAACATGGAAATAAACTTATAAACTATGATAAATATAGTTTATGGAACAAAGAGATCTTTTTACAAACTCACTTGTTATTAAAAACGTTTTCGCATTATTACTTGTAAAGTCGTGAATCAAGTTTGTAAGACAAGTCTTTATGTACTTTTCTAAGTACCAGAGTAAGTCTACCCTTATGAACCAGAGTCTCCTGGAGGGAGAGCATGAGTTTGTGTATAGCTCTATATGGGACTGACAATCCCTCACTTTAACTGTTAGCTACAATTAGACCGGCAGGTCTGTGGGTGACAAACGTCATAAACGGTATCGACGTCCGAATCACGTCATATCAATCAGTATGGTCATAAAACTCACAAGGAGAAAATAACGATATATTTACGTAGTAATATACTTTTCCTAAACTTTCCCAAGGGATATTAAGTATATGATACTGAGTATATACAATAAGGTTAGACAAAATTGAAATCTGATAGACAACGGAATGTGTGACTTACGCCTCATTTCATGTTCCTTGTTTTGTTATGGGCTTAGGGAAGATTCACCCATTCAACTGTCTGTTCGATCTCAGTTATATACAACTCGTATGTATTAAGTGATCATAGGAGGGTAATATCATCGCATCAGGTTTTCAGGGCAAGCAAGTCTTTATCCAGTTTAACTTATCAACAAAACTAGATATCATTAAGGTAAGTATAGTAATTATACTTGTGCTTTTTGATCTTGGAACGATTAAGACTACCAGTCCGTTTTATAGAAAATATAGGATTTTCTATGGTAAACATCGTTATTTTAATGGTAAACAGTTTTCGATAGAACTTTCTGAAAACAATAACAATTATTGTTGAAAACAATGTTTTACAATATAGTAAGTGGAACTAGAAACGTATTTACAAAAGGTTTAATACTTATTATTAAACTAGTATAACAAAAAGGACCTTTAATGGTTAATTCTATAATTCCTTAGTTTATACATCATAATTATATATAAATAATATCCGATAGGCAGTGGAATGTGTGACTTCCGCCTCATTTCTTGTTCCTTGTTTGGTTGTGGGATTAGGGAAGATTCACACATTCTATTGTATGTTCGATATTAGGTTATATATAGTTAGTATAAACTAATTGATTATAGAATAAACTATTGTGGTTACCATTCTACTAGAGAATCATTAATGTTAGTTCTGTGATTACTTGATGAATACATTAGGATTATATATAATAAAGATCCGGTAGACAGTGGAATGTGTGACTTCCGCCTCATTTCCTATTCCTTGTTTGGTTGTGGGCTTAGGGCAGATTCACACATTCAACTGTCTAATCGATCTGTATTATATATAATTTGTATTCACTAAATGATCATACAAGGAATAACTACAGTCATATTACTTATTAAGAAAATATAGGATTTTCTGGAGGAACAGGCAAACTTTTCAAAAGAACAAAGAGTGTACTTTTTATAACAAAAATACTTATGAACTCACCAACTTTAATATTGACACTTTTCCAAACCACTTGTATTCTCAGGAACGTTAGTAGACAGGTACCTCTCAGGTGCTGTGAAGACGGAGTTTCACGTCTTAACTTTTGTTCTACTTTTAATGTATTTCAAGTAATGTTTTGAACACAATGTAAATATTATATTATCAATACGATGGTTGTTGTTACTTTGATTACTATGATGCATGTTTTGTGATACTTAACATGAAGTCATCCACCCCTGCACGTTTCCGCCGTTCCGGATTGGGGTGTAACAGATTGGTATCAGAGCATTGTTTATAGTGAACTAAGTATATCAACCTATAAAATATATACAACTATAAATACAATGGGACTAAGAAATATACTTTAAAATATAACAATATTTTAAAAAAGTATATATATATATATATATATATATATATATATATATATATACACTAAAACAAGTATCACAAGAAGAACAAAATAAAAGTATTTGGATGTTGGACACTACAGTCAAACCTGGACAGTTATGTAATCATATCTGGCATAAATATAGCTTGATCAACTATATTTATTTGAGATACGACCAACAAGTGTTTGGGAGTGATAGTGGTGTTGCAGCAAGTCTAAAACTTACCAAACCTATATACAAAGAAATGTTAGAACAAAACATAAATTTGAAATACTACAGGAGTATTTTAAGTACAATAACTAACTTATGTGAAAACTAAAAGACCTTTACTGGTAAAGTTATAATTACTGAGTGTATACATAAGGTTATATATAATTGAGATTTTATAGACTTAGAATTGGTGATTTTCGCTCTACTTCTTTTTCCTTGTTTGGATGTGGTTTTAGAGTAGGATCACTTATTCGAAGGTCTGTTTGATGTGGATTATATATAATCTGTATACACTAAGTAATTATAGAAACGCCTGGTAAAGATCATTTTCGTAAAAATTTATTTGTAACGAAAATGTTTTCATAATCTCATAGATTCTTTAGACATTCCCATTCTCGTATAAACCACTTAGTTAGATGTAACCACTCCAACAATCAATAGAAGAGTCAACGAGGATCCAGCAGAGTTTCATTAGCAGGATTCCGAGAAAGAAACAGATGAGGAATAAAGAAATTATAGAAATCATCAAGTGCCTTTACCTTATTAAGTGCACTGATGTGAAGTTCACATGAACTTCCAGGATTCAAACTCTCCATTATGAAGTAATGAGGGATCAGTGCCAAAACCTGAAGTATGACGGAACGGGAATTCAATATACCTATGAAGGAGAAGGACCCCATGTAGATACCAGGAGAGAACAAATATTTACCACCAGGAGTAGAGCAGAGAACAGAGGGAAGCCACTCATGAAACATGTGAAGTGTTTGAGTACCTTTTGTGTCACTCTAATAGCTAATAAATTGATACAACCTACTGAGTTAGTGATTATACAACTCACGTTAGGTATTAAGCTTATCGCCTTTTTCCGTCACAACTAATAACAGTAAATCGAATCACGAAATCTCAATTGAGAGTGATTATTTATAACAATTCATGAGTCTGTTTTATATAGACTCTGTTATGAATTGTTTTCAAACCTTTTTGAAAGTTGGAACATGATATCCACCAATCTAAGATAACTTAGATCGGACGACACTCGGTTTATAACCATTCTAAAAACTTACTTCTGCTCTTTACCAGGACTGCATCATAGGGATGTAGGTCGAAACATTGAGAACCATATAACAAAACGCAAAATTTATATGTATATATAAATAAATAGAATACAACTTGAAAAAACCATCGTTGCTCACGAGCTCGTTTTCTCATCATGTAACAGAATCATGCCTCCAAAGAAACGTAACCAACCCACCGGAAAAACACCAATCCTACAGATAGATTTGGCTACCTTTCAAGCTGCGGTCATAGCCACCGTAGCAGCCGTCATGGCGTAACTTAATCCTAACAACGCAAATGTTAGTGGAAATGTTATCGGCAATCCTAATCACGGTGATAACCAAGTACATCAACGAGTGCCTGTTTGTAAAGACACTCCAAACCTCAAACCTAATATCTTGAAACGAAATTTCGAGAACGAGAAAGGGAGTAGTTCAACTCAAGGACCTACCGAAGGGCAACAAACTGAGGCAGTCAATATCCCCATCGGCCCTGTTGTCCCAACACCAACCACACCGTACTTAGGAAACCTCCCACACTGTAGCAAGTGCAACTACCATCATTATGGAGTCTGCAGGGAACTGTATTGCAATAGATGCAACATGAAGGGGCATACCGCCCACATCTGTAGGACTCCGTACGACTTCATCACTTCAACCACCAATGTTGGGATCCGTCCAATATGCCATCTATGTGGTGAAATAGGACATTTCAAGAGGGACTGTCCAACAGAGAAAAATAATGGGGGATCAGGAGGAGTTTAACCCCAGAACAGGAGGAAGCATCAAAGAACCCTGCTAAGATTTTGGTACGCTTCCAAACCTCAAAAATTAATCATGATTATAATTACTCTCTCGTTCGAACAAAATCACAGCAATCATATAAAACTAATAACCCTAACAGGTAAGCTATGATGGATTAGTGTATACATTAGGGTCGTTTATAATTAATATTTGTAGACTTAGAGTGAGTGATTTCGCCTCATTTCCCGTTCCTTGTTTGGTTGTGGATTTAGGGCAGGGTCACTCAGTCGAATATCTTTCCAAGCTTAATTATACATGACTTGTATACACCAAGCGATTATAGAGGGACTTGGTAGGGATTATATTAAGAAAGTTAATTATTTTCAATTATTAGAACACTTGTACTGCTAGTACTAACAAGGATAAAACAAGGATAAAACAAACACTTTTTCCTAATCGACTTAACAACCGTTACGATAAGAAGTTCTGATGTCGTTCTTAGAAATGGATTGGTTTGGTCCTCACCATACCAATTTCCTATGCCACGTAATGACCCTTCACCTTAAACGACCGACTAACGAAACTTTCGTCACTCATAATAATAAAATGATGGGTTTTGTATACTACAACATCCTATGGTGCACATACAACCCTATAAACCTTGGATCTATGTATTCTCTATTATACATGCAAATATTCAATATTCCAAGGTTTCATCCTAACTAGCATAATATGAAGTATGTACAATACAAGAATCTAGTAGAATGACACACCTCTTTGTTGTAGCTTGATTCCATGGAGCTTAAGAGCCTAGTGCCCCAAATGTGACACTTCAAATGGCTCACACAACACCACCAACAACTTGGAATAACTTGAGAGAAAAGTTCTTATGCTCAAAATCGGCTAGCCCTCTCATGTGAGTCCTTAGGGCCGATTTCTTGAGCTATGGGGCTTTATATATTGTGGCTATTAGGGTTACACCATGTAACTCATGACTTTCCATATTCCTCATGATCCATGGGTTTTAACCTCCATGGAGTATCCGTGGTTTACCCCATGGGTTTAGCCCAACATGAAGAACTATGGATCATAAGCCCACATATATAAGAATGAATGATTTACATAATCAATCCCCATATGTTTAGTTAGTCTCTTTTGATCACATAATTAATTCCAAATTAATTCATGATCAATACTAATTACATAATATGATTTCATATTTATATATTAGAACTTATAATATATTAATAAATCATAAATATCCTTTTCTCACAAAAGTCTATCCAAATTGTTCTGATGCCATGCAACCCAAATGGACCATGCCAAATCGGGTCAAGTACATACCAATTATAGTTATGGACTTAGACACTAATCCAACATAAACAAGATACGAACCTCAGAATCGTCTCTCGCTTCAAAACTTCAGAAGTACCCATGCGAGGGGTACCACGTCTTCCTAGCTTATTCTGTAGACAAGAAACTTAAAGTGAAAAACACCAAGGATATTCTGAAAGTCCGTAACTTCCCGAAGTGTTCCCAGCAGACCTTTTTCAAAATACCACATATGAAGCAAGTCAGGTTCAAGCACAGAGGCTAGGGAAAAATACGGCTAACCTATAATTGTCAAGTGTATACGTGACAGTTGTATATAATTAAAATTCTATAGACCTAGGATGTGTGCTTCCGCCCTATCTCTTGTTCCTTGTCTGGTTGTGGACCTGGGTCAGAGTCGCACATTTGACCGTCTTATTAATTTTAATTATATACGACTTGTATACACGAGGTAATGATAGATGGACCAGGTATAAATCCTACTATGAACTTCAGGACAAAAGCTGCCCAGAACTACGAATGGATATCTTACAAGTTCGATAAACGTAGTTAAGTAAATCAAACCCACCTACTTTCTACCGATCAAAGCAGCAGCCGCAAAAGTGAAGATCCGCTGGAACACCAGCAAGGATCAGAAATTCACTTAAGAAAGAGAAGTTCATAGGGAATCGAAGTACTCACTTCTTTCTCAATTCCTAGTAGCCACTCAGAATTCGAATTTCTGAACGAAGTTCCCTTTAACGGGGGGATGATGTGACAACCCGAAAATTTTATTCTTGTAATAGTCAAACTTCTCATTTTGATCTATCTTATTTCAGTAGGTTTAAAATCCGTATTTGGTTTAAAACCTTTAATTAGAAGAGTTGCTTGAATTAGAAGTGAAATATTAGGGAGCCTTGTCCGAACCGCAAACCTTTCATAGGCCGCAAACGAGCCTTCGGGGCGTGAACGGACTTCGGACCATGAACCCACTTCGGGCCGTGATCTCGCTTCGGGTCGTGATCTCGCCTCGGCCCTGAACTCTCTTCGGATCGTGAAATCCCTTCGGACCGCAAACGGTGAGGCAGTTTCTAGAAGGTTTATCACCTTGGGCTGTGTTTACGGCCGTGAACCCTCACCGATATATTAAAGAAGTCCGAAAATTTCTCTCATTTCATCACATTCAGCCGAAAACTACCCATTCTCTCTCAAACACTTCATCTGTGAACACTCTTTTCTCTCTCAACTATCATTTAATTCCTTTGATCTTCTTAGAAGCTTTCTTAGGATCTTCAAGTGTTCATCTTTCATCAAAATTGTTGGGCCGTGAACACCCAAATAGGGCCGTAAACTCAAGAACACCAAGTGTTCTTGGGCCGTGAACACCCAGCTAGCCGTAAACAGCTTGCAACCTTCAAATTTTTCATCTAACACCCTTATTTGTAAGGTAAACTTGCAAATTAGTTCGATTCCCTATCATTCTTATGATTATATTCATTAATAAGTATACATATATATTATATGACACGTGTTTAGGACTCGTTTTGTTAGCAAGACTTCACTTGTGGAGCTAACATCCTATACCGAATCTTCTATCGAATCCCTCAAATAAGGTGAGTTCATACCCCCATACTTTTCCAAGATTTTTAAATGTTTTTAGGGGGAGGGGGGGGAATACAAGTAAAACACAAGAAATCTTGTGTTTAAAAATGTAATTTTACTTATTTTGTTATCTTTCCGTCAATATGAATGAAAACATGAAACTTGTTAAAACATGGAAATAAACTTATAAACTATAATAGGTATAGTTTATGGATCATATGAATTATTTTACAAAGTCCAGTTTAAAACATGGAAATAAACTTATCAACTATGATAAATATAGTTTATGGAACAAAGAGATCTTTTTACAAAATCACTTGTTATTAAAAAGGTTTTCGCATTATTATTTGTAAAGTCGTTAATCTAGTTTGTGAGACAAGTCTTCGTGTACTTATCTAAGTACCAGAGTAACTCTACCCTTATGAACCAGAGTCTCCTGGAGGGAGAGCGTGAGTTTGTGTATAGGTCTATATGGGACCGACAATCCCTCACCTTAACTGTTAGATACAGTTAGACCGGAAGGTCTGTGGGTGACAAACGTCATAAACGGTATCGACGTCCGATTCACGTCATATCAATCAGTATGGTCATAAAACTCACAAGGAGAAAATAACGATATATTTACGTAGTAATATAATTTTTCTAAACTTTCCCAAGGGATATTAACTATATGACACTCAGTATATATAGAATAAGGTTAGATAAAATTTAAATCTGATAGACAGTGGAATGTTTGACTTCCGCCTGATTTCCTGTTCCTTGTTTGGTTGTGGGCTTAGGGCAGATTCACCCATTCAACTGTCTGTTCGATCTCAGTTATATACAACTCGTATGTACTAAGTGATCATAGGAGGGTAATATCGTCGCATCAGGTTTTCAGGGCAAACAAGTCATTATCCAGTTTAACTTATCAACAAAACTAGATATCATTTAAGTAAGTATAGTAATTATACTTGTGCTTTTCGATCTTGGAACGATTAAGACTACCAGTTGGTTTTTTAGAAAATATAGGATTTTCTATGGTAAAAATCGTTATTTTAAAGGTAAATAGTTTTCGATAGAACTTTCTAAAAACAATAACAATTATTGTTGAAAACAATGTTTTACAATAGAGTAAGTGGAAATAGAAACTTATTTACAAAAGGTTTAATACTTATTATTAAACTAGTAAAACATAAAGGACCTTTAATGGTTAATTCTATAATTCCTTAGTTTATACATCAGAATTATACATAAATAATATCCAATAGGCAGTGGAATGTGTGACTTCCGCCTCATTTCTTGTTCCTTGTTTGGTTGTGGGCTTAGTGCAGATTAACACATTGAACTGTCCGTTCGATATTAGGTTATATATAGTTAGTATAAACTAAGTGATTATAGAATGAACTATTGTGGTTACCATTCTACTAGAGAATCATTAATGTTAGTTCTGTGATTACTTTTAGTTCTGTGATTACTTGATGAATACATTAGGATTATATATAATAAAGATCCGGTAGACAGTGGAATGTGTGACTTCCGCTTCATTTCCTGTTCCTTGTTTAGTAGTGGTCTTAAGGCAGATTCACACATTCAACTGTCTGTTCGATCTCGGTTATATACAACTCGTATGTATTAAGTGATCATACGAGGGTAATATCGTCGCATCAGGTTTTCAGGGCAAACCAGTCTTTATCCAGTTTAGCTTATCAACAAAACTAGATATCATTAAAGTAAGTATAATAATTATACTTGTTCTTTTCGATATTGGAACGATTAAGACTACCAGCCGATTTTTTAGAACACAATATAAATATTACATTATCAATACGATGGTTGTTTTGAACACAATGTAAATATTATATTATCAATACGATGGTTGTTGTTACTTTGATTACTATGATGCTTGTGTTGTGATACTTAACATGAAGTCATCCATCCCCAGACGTTTCCGCCGTTCCGGTTTGGGGGTGTGACATAACGCAACTGTAATCTCTTTAAAATCTACTTAGTGAAAGCGTTTCCTCACAATCATTTTCATGAATTGGAGAGAAACCTTATGACACTTAGATTTTATGGTGTATGTTTTCCTATCCATGTGGATCTGTCATTTCCAACCATTACCATAAGATAATGTCTCTAACAAACTCAACCTCATATGGACTGAACTTGTTCAATCTTAATTTCTTGCTACTTGGCAGCACAAGGGCCTACCATGTCTTCCAAGTTGTTAAGCAGCTCACCTATACAAATCAACGAACTTTTACTGATCAAGGTCCTTCGCCTTATGCAAAAAATTAAGAACTCATAGAACTCACATGAATAGTAAACTTCAACTGGAATGGGCACAGAAACAAGAATATGTCAATACGATAGGTTACAAACCTCAAGTCGTGTGCTAGTGATACACAATAGGTTCATTCTTGATTAGTTCCTGAACCTTTTCAAGATCTTTAGGACTCCCACTGACTTCTTGACATATAAGATTCTCTTGTCAAGAAACACTCCTTGACAAACAAATATTCAAGAGTTAGTGCGGATTCTTATCAAGAAAAAACAGTTCATCTAATTGGTCTTAGTCGGTCTTTGTCTTAATGACATCACAACTAGCAATTCTAAATGTGTTATAAACCTACTTAATATATGTCACTCAAGGAACAATCTTGGAGTATGACTCTAAGATTCCATTTTGAAACAAAGTATGACTCACCTTAATTGATTTAACCATTTCAACAATTTCCGATTCCTCTTCTCAGCCATACTTATGTACTAAGGTGTCCTTAGAGGATCAGTTGTGATATGATTTTCATAATCATTAAGATGATCATAAAACATGATACTTAGGTAGTCTCCTTTCCTTTTAGATTGGAGAAACTTTTATCTTTCTGCCTAATTGATTCTTCTTATTCGTTCTCCTATACATTGAAATTTTTTCAATGATTCAGAATTATACTTAATCTTGTAAGCATAATCATATTCACTAAACTTTTAGTAAATCATGACGAATAGTCTTATTGTTCTTTGTGGTGGACCTGACGAGTACACAACCAAGTGTACTCGACCCCCTAGTCCTTCACTTGACTCACATATACATGTGAACAAGGAATTAGTCTTAATTTCCCAAAGACGAAGGTTCTCATTCATCATACAATACAAGTTGCATGATTCCAAGTTTCTATCCAATTGAAACTTGGGCGATGAGAATCTTTTCTTACTTAGAAAATTACGACACTACCACAATTGATATAACTAAGAATCAAACCATTTTTAATATTGTTATTAATAGAAACATATAAACAACAATTTTTTCACAAATGCCATTGCAAGGAAATATAAAACAAGACAAAATTTCGTTATTTATAAAAGTGCAGAAAAAACTTATCCTTACAATGAAAATACATATGAAAACTATGTTGTTATATATTACTAAGAAATCTATCAAAACTCGTAAGCAGCAGCTCAAAAACTTCTTCGAACCATGCGATTGAAATCCAGCTCTTCGCGATCAGAATCAGCATACTCTTTTTTCAAGCTTCCTTTCTCTTCTTTGATCCTACAAAACATCAAATTGCAATCTTATCACATCATGTATTAAGAATCTATAAGTAGGAAATTAATAGAGTTAGATAGTGAACTTACCTCAAGTAGAACCATACAATTTGATTTTACCATCTCTTAGATCTCTCAGGTAGTCAGGGCAGCTTCGCAACTAATGCCCTTTCTCTTGGCAATAGAAACAAACAGAATCTCTCGGAATGGCACACGGGACAATCACAGACTTAGCCTTTCTCTTTACCATTTTGGTCAAACGGTTTGACCTTGGTCGATCTCTTTCAATTGGGAAGTGAAGACTTTTCTGGACTTCCAATGTTTCAATTGTCAGTGTCCATAGAGGTGTGGGAAGTAGATCTTCAAATCAAATTGTTTTACCAGTACACCAAATCATTGCTGATTCAGCATCAATTAGCAAATATGTAAGATCAACAAGGGTCACATCGTGATCTGTCATATAGTAGTCTTTAACAAACTCACTATATGACTTAGGAAGTGAATGAAGAACCAAGTCAACGGCCAGCTTCCTACGGAACACGACACCCAACATTCCCAGTCTGTCAATATGCTGCTTCATGTCCAAGACGTGAGCACATACAGACTTTCCATCTTCATGTTGCTTGTCAATAGGGCCTGAGTGACCTTGAACTTTTCAATTCGATGAACATGTGGGTCAGGGAGAATAATTGGAGGAGGTGGAGGAAAAGAAGTTCCACTACAGCACGAAGAAGGGATTAATCTTTCACCTCGATCGTCTTGTGGAATATCATCTTTATAAGGAAAGCTTTTTTCCAAAAGGATAATGTAAACCATAGTTATCAGAACTAGACATCTACAAAGGGAGAAATTCAAGTTAGTTGAGTTAAGTCCTTAATATAACACCCAAATGAAATATTAAGGCTAGGACCCAACACAATATTTTGTAATTCGGAAGAGGGATGTCGTAATCTAATTGCAAAATATTTGAAGGTAGGTAAATGATGATTTACCAATTTCCACCATGAAAAACGAAAATGAATATTAGGTTTTAAATGAATTGAAATTCATAGATTCTTTTTAGATTCATTGAACTTTTCAATGGCATGTTTAATCTCAATTATGCCCTTCAAGTTTGTGACTGGGATACCGAGGATCACAAACAAGGTGTGAATAACCATGCAAATTAGCTTGCTACTATCGATATCATTAACCACCTAATCAATGTGTCGGTTAACCACACACGCTCCATTGATCAATGATATTTTATGAGAAACCCATTGAAATCCTTCATTAGTCCACATTAGTGTGTCGGTTAACCATGGATACCCATTGACATTCACATTTTTCTTAAAGTAACTAAGATTGGGAATTTATAAAAGGTTTAGTTACTTTATATTTCATTGTACTTTTAATGAGAATTTAAATGTCCTATCAAACTCGTTCAGTTCACGACCCTCGACTAGTCAAGGGTGCGGTGGGTAACAATGGATACCCAATGGCGGTCATTTTACAGGCCGCTTCCTTAAACACCCCTTATAGACCAACTTCGTGAATGAGGCCTACTAATGGTAAGACTGACCTTTTTTTTTAACTTATACATATATAATATATTAGACTTTTAATGTTATATAGTATAAGGGTGTATTTTATATATTTAAATTACTAGGTGGTTTAATCTATTAATTAAACTAGACTTTTAATTTAATTAAACTCAAACCATATAATTATGGATTTATTAATACTCTTTTAATTAATTATCAACAAATCCAAAATTAAACTTTTAAGTCTAAATTTAAGTTATTAAGCCAAAAGGTTTTGAATTTAATATTTTACAATTAAAACTTTTAATCAAATTTTAAATTCCAAAACTTGAGGGCAAGTTATGAAACTCTTCAAAACATTTTAGATTCCTAAACTTGATGGCAAGTTTTGTAACCTTTCAAGACTCTTGAATTCCATAACTTAGGGAGTTAATTTGTTTCATGAATGAGACTTCTCAAGTTCCATAACTTGAGGACAAGTTATGAAACTCTTCAAGAACCATTTAGATCAAACTTTAAACTAATAAAATAATCATATCATTTTATCGTTTACTAAATTGATCTAATTCAACTCTTATAGCAAAATGATTCAAATTTTACAAATAATTCGTTTTTCACAAAATCAAGTAATTATCTTAAAATTTGGCAATCATCATGTTATTGGATGGGGATAATCATTACCATATCAAAAAAATAAAATTTTATGAACCAAAATAGTTTGTGGTAATGATCCTAATCCAAAACAGGCCAACAACTCGAAAAATTATGCCAACAGACTGCCCAACTCGTCGAGTCATGGCATGGACTCGACGAGTTCATCCCCAGATGATCCAACTCGGTGAGTCCACTCATGGGACTCGTCGAGTCTAGCAGTCAGACAGCAAAAATTGAAAATTTTCAACTTTGAAAATTAACACAATTGCATCAATATAATAGAAAACACCCATGGCTCTGATACCACTGTTGCGTTTTATGTACTCTAACATCCTATAGTGCACATACAACCCTAATGCCTTGGATTTAAGTTTTCTCTAATTATACATGCAACAAAATCATCCAAAGCATGAAACCTATAACTAGCATACAAAATGAAGATATACGACATAAAAACTAGTTGGAAGATTGCCTCTTTGTTGTAGCTTGTAGAACTTGGCCTTTAAGAGCTTAGCACCCCAAGTGTGATGCCTCAAACAAGTCACAAACATCATGACAAGTGGAAGATGATGAGAGACAGGTTAGAAGCTCAAAATCGGCTAGGGTTTAACCTTAGGAGTCTTGGGGCCGATTTTAGCAAGCTAGGGGCTATATTTATAGTTTGGAATTCCTAGGGTTTCAACTTGTAAACCCTAATTCACTTAGGATTTTAATCCAATAACTTATTAGCCTTATGGACTAACTCTGCATGGAATCTCACAAAGATTTAGTCTATTCCTAATCAACATGGATCATTAGTGCAAACTATAAATATCACTAATTGATATAATTAGTCCCTACAAATTTAATTAGTCTCTTTTGATCACTAAATTAATTCCAAATTAATTCTTGATCAATACCAATTAAATAATATGATTTCTCAATTAATATGTTATTCTTATAATATATTAATAAATCACAAATAACCTCTTTCTCAAATATCCCTCCTATCAAATTGTTCTGATGAAGGCAACCCGAAATGGACCATGCTGCTCTCGGGTCAAGTACATACCAATTATAGTTATGGGCTTAGACACATAATCCAACATAAATATCATAACCGACATGGAATACGAGTTAGGGAGAAGAAAACATACCCGTCACCACATCCGGTGCGGCACGCGCCTCCTCGGTGGTCAGCTGGAAGGCTCGGCTCCTCACTACTGGAGCTTCTTTCTTGCTCTATCGGCCATCTGTGATCCGCAGGGTCACTGGAGCTGGCGCCACCACTGGCGCTGCTGGTACCAATCTCGGACAGTTGCCCTTTTTATGGCCCTTCTTATTGGAATGAAAGCAAATCAGGTCTGATGTCTGAAAGGTGGGGGTAGGGGCAGTACAATCCCTGCCAAAATGCCCAGTCTTGTCGCACTTATAGCAGCCTGATGCCCCTAGTCTGCAAACCCCCTCATGTGGCTTGCCACACTTCCCACAATGGCTCCGGCCCTGATGGCCCTTCGACATTGAGTTGAATCCCTTGGGTTTCTTCCCAGAAACCCCCGTCGTCTTCCCTGTCTCCGCCTTCCTCTTCCTGATTTGCTCTATGTCAATCTCCCTCTCCCTCGCCCTCGCAATCATTCCATCCAAAGTCGGGCATGCCGAGTAGCTGACATGTTTCCGAATGTCAGCTCTCAACATGTCGTGGTATCGGGTCTTCCTCATCTCCTCATCCCACGCGTACCGAGGCACCAGTAAGGCCCTCCCCCTGAACTTGGCGGTAATCTCCGCCACTGACTCAGTAGTCTGCCTCATATCCAGAAACACCCTGGCCAGCTGCTGAAGCTCCACAGCTGGCGTAAACTCAACCCTAAACCTAATCACAAAGTCCGACCAGGTCATAGCCTCAATGGACAGCACCCGCAATGTGTCACTGACTGCCTCCCACCAGTCCCTGGCTCTGTCTCTCAAACATCCTGCAGCATACTGGACCTTCGACCCCTCAGGGCAGAAGCTCGTCAACTGTGCAGACTCGATGTCTGCAATCCATCTCTTGGCCACAATGGGATCCTTCACCCCGTGAAAGTCTGGCGCGTCGCATCCCTTGAAATCCTTGAAGGAGAGTGTGTGGGTCCCTGACTGCCCAGATGCCATGTCACTCCAGAATACCCTGAGGCGATCCTCTATCAGCTCAATAATCCCTTCCTTCATCAACTCGAAAATCACAGGGGTCGACTCAAGGATGCCTCTCGTAATCTCGGACGCGATGAACTCGCGTAGTCCCTCATCGACTGGCTCGGAACCCGAACCTGAACCTGATCCTGACCCAGACCCTGAACCTACTGCTCCGTGACACGTAATCACCATTCTGAAACAAAACACATAATCGTCAGGGTCACACATAACCTCGAGAGGTATCACACATGCTACAAGTTCCCTGGTTCTATCTCGGCCCTCCTTGACTCGAGTACGGATCCTCTGCTTTCAGTAGTACGGGCCCATACTAGCTTCCACATCTATCCATACATTCCTTAAGGATTTCCTTCACTTCACCAAGTCCCTTCTACTACTATCGCTCTTCATGCTAATCTCATCGTAGGCTTACCCTAGGGTAACCTACGACCCACTCTCTGCCATCAGTTGCGTAAGAAGTCCCAATTATCCCTCCCTAACTAGCTCGCAAATACCATTACATATCACTAAGACTAGATAATTCTTCAAATGAGAGCTCCTATCCTACAACAGTTGGACTCAAACAAGAGCTGCAAAATTAGGCTAGACCTAACCTTCTGAAATTATTTAGTCCTCGTAATATGTAACTTAACGTATTCGTTTACTAGTTAATTAAAGATAAGTAGAACTCCTAAAAGCACAAAGCAAGCAATATTCGGGCTTTGAGTAACCAAAACCTAGCACATCCTAACCAGGCCATCATATTTCTGACTAATCAGTTCTAGCATGTAATTCAGTAAGCACATATAGTAGGAACATAAGGCATATTCCTAGATCCTTAGCCCTAATCTAGCATGCAGTTCTCACACACATATAGTAGGCATATAAGGCATCCTTCTTAGATCCTCAACCTTAATCTAGCATGAAGTTATTATAATCATATCATATCACAACATAACATGTATGGCTATCTTGGGGGAAACTTACTTGAACTCGGCCGATTGCACGCATCACACTTCTTGTTCTTTCTAAAAACCTTAATTTTTAATTCTTAGAAAAATTGTTTTGTAAAAACTATTCAAATCCTCGATTTGAGTCCAGACACCCCCGAAGGTTTGTCCGAATCCCTCAAACCAAGGCTCTGATACCAACGTGTAACATCCCAAAATTCAAGACCAAACATTTAATTTGTAATTTAAAGATTTATAAAACACATTTAGTGAAAATGCTACCAGAGTTATCTCATATCATCAAAACCATATGTCAAATATCTCTCAAAACATATCATAAGAAAATAATGTCATAGTACAATCCCAAGAACATCATAGTGTGGAAAATAGTGGTGTGATGCGCTGCAGTTATGCCCGCTGTTTTCCCTTCGAATAAGAGGTACCTGAAACCAAAACAGTAAATTGTAAGCACGAAGCTTAGTGAGTTCCCCCATCATACCCCATACCATACAATAACATACAGTCAAACATATTTAGGTGCCTGACCTACCCTGCTGAGCATAGCGAGGTGCTCAACCTACCCATGTTAGACATATCGGGGGTGCCTAACCTACCCCTGTCAGACATACCGTGGTGTCCGACCTACCCCTCAAGTTTATCTCAACCGGTTACGGGGACTATTTCACCCATCACCACTACCACATAATAACATAACATAAACATACTGTCAGGCATACCGGGGTGCCCGACCTACCCCTTGGGTCCTTTCGACTAAATACGAGGACTATTCCACCTACTACCACTATCACATGACATCATACTAGGCAAGCACATAAAACATAACAGATAGTGGCATACCAGACAATTATCACAAAGACAATCATGTAACAAACAACTCCTACTGGTGGGCCGACATTGTGGCCTTAGACCCACTTCTAACTCACCTCAATGTCGTGAAGTAGCTGAACTGTCCTTGGCTCCTGGATCAACTCCTCTCAAACTCCTACACATAATTATCTCCTTTAGTTACCCCTTTCATACTCATAACCACTATAAGGGTTAACTCTGGTCAATGGTCAAATTTAAAGTCAACATCCTAGTCAATGTCAACATCCTGGTCAATGTCAACATCCTGGTTGACTCAACACGCCGAGTTGGTCCATCAACTCGTCGAGTTCCATAATCCATAAAGCCTTGAAATCTCAATCCTACTCATCGATTCCTTTCATGAACTGGTCGAGTTCATCCTCATAGCATAGTCGGGACCTTTTACTCACAACTCGTCGAGTCCCTCCTTGAACTCGTCGAGTTCCTCAATCTTCATAACCCAAACCATGGCCAGCTCGCTGATTCATCTTCTAGACTCAACGAGTTTGCTCAGTCACAGAAAAGGTTGGGGAACCACGACCCAACTCGCCGAGTTGTATGAACAACTCGTCAAGTCCCCCATAGTCTAAATCCATTCAGTCGTTTCCAGTTGGGTTCTAAGCTTCCAAACCATAGATCTGGTTCCCTAGGGTCGATATATCATGTAAAGTTTCTAAATTTACATCCATGCATGGATTATTTAGCTCAAAATCCCTAAAAAGTGGTTCACAACTTGCATGTGACTCCCATGGCCATAAAGTTGGCACCTTTATGCCATGGAGTCCCTCAAAGGCTCCAAATCTGAAGTAATGACTCCAAAACATGCTTGCATCCATGAATGGTTCCGAAATATGCTCTTTAAAGCCCGAAACTACTCCATGAAGAGATCTAGTAAATGAGTAGTCAAGGTATAGACTTTATACCTTAATAACGCTGCTTTGAAAAAGAACACTCTGGATCCAAAGCTTCTTCCTTCAACCAAGCACTTCTAACTTCTACTCCTTCAAGGAAATACCAAGGAATCACTCTCTTTTCACTCACACACACTCAAAAGGCTCAAGACCACGAATTAGGGTTTTGTTGAACTGTGGGAGGCGATGAGGGAGGCCACAATGAAGTGCTAAGGTGCTTAAATAGGGTGCAAACCCTGAAAATTAGTGTTTCACACTAGTAGCTCTACTCGTCGAGTTGAGGCTCTCAACTCGCCGAATAGACTTCAAGTCCCGTGTCCAAATTATCATTCCTACTCGACGAGTTTGGGCATTTAACTAGTCGATTCCCCTTGCAAAAATGAATAAGTTTTTATTTAGAATACATACCTGGATCCGGGCGCTACAAGTGGTGGACCGACAAAGCTATCGAAGACCTACTATCGTTATAGCTACGCCTAGCTATTAGGGCACCTTTTGTAGTATAAACACTAGTACTTCTAAAACATTTTACGATGTAATGTTTTACCTATAAATGGAAGTGATATTTATGAATTACATTGTTTGTAATGTTCAATGTATGTTCAATGATTTACGATCCAATGTCCTAACATCGCGCCGCCCCGTGTTTCTGAAGCCATTCGGGGTTGTGACAGATTGGTATCAGAGCTATTGGCTATACCGAACTAGTACTTCCTTAAGAATTACAACTATTGGCTAGGGACTTATACTCCGGTTAGGTTTATCCTCAAACCTACAAATAAAAGTATTATTATTAATTACACTACTAATAGACTACTTACGGCAGATGTGTCTAGTTTGAACTATCGTTTGGGTTATTGGATTTCAGAATGTCTATATTCTAAAATGGTTCTGCCCTCCGGCACTTCTCACTTTGCTGATCCTTACTTGATATTCTTGAAGTACAAGACAAGAATTAATGAAACACACAAATAAACTTCACTAGTAAAGTTATATATATATATATATATATATATATATATATATATATATATATATAAACTCAGTCCCTCGACATGAAAACACCTAAATATATACAACGAAATCTATAAAAACCCAAACTCAATAGTTTAGGTCAAATACGATATCTAAGATTGGCAAAATATGTGGATCGAACCACGACTAGGCATAGCATGTATACTTATGCTTAATTACGGTTAGACCGACATATAACTAATCCTAGATATGGCATTTGATAGACTAAACTCTCGATAATCCCATAGAACTTAGAACCCAACGATTCAGACCATCACTATCTATAAAAGATAGCATGGTCGTCGTGCAAGAATAGCAGATCTCAAAAATAGGGTATTAAAACCATTTCTAGAGAAATATCAAGTTATGCCATTCCCTCTTAAGACCAAGGATACCCATTTTTATTGAGGCTCCCATACTTCTATTTTTTTTAACCCCACAAGGAGGACGATTCCTCAAAAGCAACTAGAGAGTTGGCTGAATCGCCATAAGATCCCTCGGACGACCCATCAGAATCCTCTAAGTAGGACGATCCTGTTGAGGATGAGACAGATCCCATTAAGTAAGAAATTAATTTCTTGCATTATAAGAAGGCCATAAATCAACATAGGATTCACTACTTATCCCTTTCCCTAGAAACATCCCATAGTTTCGTCATAAATACCCTAGCCACTTGCACTACACGTCACATCAATCAAATTAATGATGAGTTGGGAATCATCTAAAAAAGTGTAATAATCCGATCTAATATGATCTGAAGGTTAGATGAGAAGCTAAGACTAGATAAAAGGATTGAAACTCTAGGCACAAGTTTCAAAGCAAAAGTCATCACCGCAAAGGTAAGAGCCAGTACGACAAAGATAAGAACCCGATCAACTCAGTAATAGCTCCCGAACATAGTATGGTAGGATTACAAGTTATGCCATAAGATCTATGGATTATAAGAAGTTTGTTTATGCAAGAAAGTAGTATCATCACTATAGTCTTTTTAGTACATCGAAGGTTTCGACTCCTAACCTATAAACTTTTGTGATATTTGTTTTATACCAAGTCATGTATCAAATTGTTACTACCCGCATCTATAGAAAGGCACCCTCAACTATTACTCTCCCTTTATCTAAAATATAATATGATATAAACGTGAATCAGAGAAGAGTCACCAAAAGGAACCCTAGGTCACAACCAAACCTTGACCCAATAACCATGGACGCGGCAAAAATCGAGGCATTGATCGCCCAACGAGTCGCAGAAGCCCTATCTAACCTTGAAAGCAATATAAATGTTGGATTCAGAAAAGAAGGGGGAACCGGAGGATATGGTACTCAGGATGGTAATGGAGGTCACCCAAGAGCATATACTTATAAGGAATTCATGAACTATAAGTCCAAAACCTTCTACGGAAATCAAAGAGTAGTAGGACTAACTCGCTAGATCGAGAAGATGGAATCAGTATTTGAGATCAGCTTTTGTGCGGAAAATTGCAAAGTAAAATTTGATGCTTGTACCTTCGAGGATACAACATTGTCATGGTGGAACAGCCATGTCAAAACCGTGGGAATTAGCACCACTAATTCCATATCTGGGATGAACTAAAGCAACTGATGATTGAGGAGTATTGTCCCAGAGAGGAGATGCAAAATCTAGAGCAAGAGCTCTAGAACCTTGCCATGTAAGATGCAGACATTGCAGCTTAGACCAAACGCTTTAATGATCTTTCTATTTTCTTCCCTATCCTTATCACCCGAGACCACAAAAAGGTCGAAAGGTACGTATGGGGATTAGTTAAACCTATTCAAGGATGGTCATTGCATCCATACCAACTACGTATAATAGTGCAAAGAGGTTCGATTTTAACTTGACCAGTCAGGAAATCCGCCACGGCACTATGGTCGAGAAAGATAACCCTCTAAAGTTTGGAAACGGCAAGAGGAAGTCTGATGATGACGTAGAACAACCACTAAACAGAAAATAAGACTTAGGGAAAGTTTACCTTGCAACCATCCCTTCACCCACTCCATTAAGACAATATGTTGGAGATCTTTCATTTTGTAGGGAGTGCAACTATCATTATGAAGGTGCACGCACAAAACTAATATGTAACAATAGCGGTAGGAAGGGCCACATCGCTAAGTCCTGTAGGACCTCGACCAACGCCACAAACCCAAGAACTAGAAATTGCAACTGCTATGAATGTGAAGGAATTGGCCACTTCAAAAGAGACTGCCCTATATTGGTAAATCAAGGGGGCAACGCTCGAGGAATAGTATTTTTCATTGGAACAAATAACGCTACCCATAACCCACTCTTAGAAATTGGTACGTCCTCACTAAATAAGTTGTGTACAAACTAAAATGACGATATAGTTTTGTGAACACTAGATTTAAACACTCGTTAAAACACATAACTGATAAAAGCTAAGAAACACATGTTATTAATTATTAGGAGGATACGTAGGTTACATGATTCTAGAAAAAAATAGTTTTGGAAAATGTGATTTAGCTCTATTGTGCAGCTCTTGTCTGACTCCAAACGTAATAGGAAGAAATCATAAGGTCGAAAAAGTGTTTAATTTTAGCAGCAAGAAATAGTATTCCCCAGATTATTAGGTAAAATTAAGTAGAACTCGTAGTAACACAGCGAATCCCTCAAGAATTTTCAAATGAATTATTTTGAAAACCCTTCGAAATATCATACGGATCCGATACCTTTTGACTCTATTTTCCAGTAAATACTTGACTGATGACACCACCACTCTATGTTCCAGTAAGTACTTGACTGATGACACTACCACTCTATGTTGCAGTAAGTACTTGACTAATGTCACTACCACTCTATGTTCCAGTAAGTACTTGACTAATGTCACTACCACTCTATGTTCCAGTAAGTAATTGACTGATGTTGCTACCACTCTATGGTCCATAAAGTACTTGTCCGCGGGAAATATCACTACCACTATGTATCGGAAAGTACTTGTCTGATGACATTCTCACTAACTCTCATTGCAAAATTCAAATCGACTCTAAACTTCACTTCGAGGGTGAACCCTAGGGAGTCAAATACTCTCTATAAAACTAAACTACAAGGACGAACATAGTACTTAGTGATTACTATGCCAGAATTACCCTAAACAAACACTATGTGTGTGTGTGTGTGTGTATATATATATATATATATATATATATATATATATATATAAGTATGATATATAAGTATAATGTAACATCCCAAAATTCATAGAAAAAATTTCATTTTGATAACAATTAAAACCATACATTGATGCCTTCGACCCCCTAGTATGATGAGGAGACTCACCTAAATCACAATGCTGACTAAAACCTCATGCAACGTTGCACCAATAACAACCAACGTCTCTCACCACCAAAAGAGGGGTGTTAAACACTTCCTAACAATCCACACAAGTCAAAACCTAAGTCTACCTTCTAAAAAATAGAGATTGATCAAAAGTCAACCCAAGACAAAATTCAACGGTCAAAGTCAAAGTCAATAGCCCATAATGTCAACAATTCATCCTCACGTCGTGACCAGTCCTTGGTCACGTCATAAGAGCTCACTCAGTCTGATTCCAACTCATCTCGACTTAACTCAGCCAACTCAGACATGAAAATCCACTGGAGCTGACCTCACAATGTGAGCATCCTTCTCTCACGTCATGAGCTCCAAGAAGCTTAATAGAAAATTTGGTCATTCAACCATCAAGTCATGAAAACCTATGTATTATTTCGTGAGCACAGTCTGAAGTCAAAATCCAGCCATTTAAGTCATTAATCCATTCAGTCTTTTACTCTAACTTTCCTGAATGTCTTATAGCTCTATAATAGACTTAAAAGTCCATGCTTTATGGGCATGTATGTCCAATACATGTCTAGATCTCATTTAGGACCAATATTGAAAAAACGATCATCCAACTTTCATGCAAGATTCCTAAACCCAACCATTCACTACATCTGAACTTCACGACACTCTAAATACCCTTATAATCCATAATGTTGCCTACTTTATGGTTTCCATTCATTCAAACTTGCTCAACCAAGGAGAAAAGTAGGACAAAACTTAGATCTAGCCACAAATAACAATAAAGGTGGAAGCTTTGACATTTACAAGGGTCCAAAAACAATGTAAGGTGATGATGATGATGATTCCTTGCAAGCCTCTTCAAAAGACCCCCTTCTTCTTCTTCTTCTTCTTCAAACCAAGAAATTCTCCAAAATGGCTAAGAATCAAGAAATGGATGGAGGCTAGGGTTTTATGATGTGAAAGACGGTTTGGAGGCTGATAATAAACCCTAAAATGGGTTCGGAGGGACTTAAATACGAAGGAAACCCTAAAAGATCATGGGCTTGGGCTGCATCAGTTCTCACGTCCTGAGCCTATATCACGTTGTGAGATCGGTCCCATATAAAACTTTTCATATTAGCCCATCTCACGTCTGTACCACTCAAAGGTCACGTCGTGAGGCTCTCTTTCTTCCAAAATTCGACCTTTCGACTCCTTGAAACCCTAAATCGACTCATCCCGGAAAACGGGTGTTACAACTCTCCCCCACTTAAATTATATTCGCCCTCGAAATCACTCCTTACTACTTACCAGACGCGCCAGACAACCTGGACAATCCTTCCACAACCCCGATACGGACTAAGAAGTCGAATCTTACAGACGACTGTCTTCCAATACTACAATTAAAACCCAATTATTAGTAGAACTCACATACGCTGACAAATAAGGAGTGCTTGACCCACTAACTGTAACCACTGAAGAGTAACCATCACAACTCTCCCTGAACCCCGGAAATACAATACCTTGTCTGACTCCCCGATGGACAACCCATTCTGAAACACTTCCAATATATTTTGAGAGTACATATCGATGTGATCCCGAAAATATAAATTTCTTAGAAATTCGGCTTCATATAAATTAGTTATGAAATTTTAGAATATCTAAAAATCAACCACACACACAAAATTTCAACGTCAAAAAGATACGAAGAGAATGGTTGACTTTAGGCTAAATTCATCAAAAGTAGAATCGTAGGACTCATCGAGATAAGAATTTTGAAAAAAAGAACGCCAAGATCAGAGTCAGTACGAGAGAGATATGATTCTCACGAAATCATTAAAACTTATATAATTTATGGCTAAAAATAAATTCAAAATTAGCTAATACAAACTAAAGGAAAGTTGTGGTATTTGTCGAGAGCTACACGTGGATATAAATAACATCGAAGACGGAGCTCGTATGAGGAACTTATGGGTTTTAAGAAATCAACGTTTTATGCAGTGCACAATGCACACGGATGTGTGTCGGGTGCGTTCCAGACACTTCCAGAACCTTCTAGAAGGAGACACGTGGCAGTTTCTTATGGCTCAGGTACACTTGCACAACGTGAAAATGTGCGGCGCACACTCCAAAAATTGCTATAAATAGCAGGTACTGACAGATCCATTTTTCACACCTTAATTCCTTTCTTTCTCTCGTTTATACTTCAAAAGATCCCTATAAAAATCCTAGAAAATTCTATATTTATATATTTTAGCTATCATTAAGTTATACTCTCGATTCCGACCGATCCTGAGTGCCTCTCGAGGTCTAGAATTCCGAATTCTACCCTACATCAACGGTTTCATGCTTCAAGGGTGAGTCCACGACCCCATTTTCCAAATCTTTTTTTTTTGGGAGGGGGGGGGAGGATACATGTTTAAAATGAAACTTTACATAGTTATTACTAATTGTAGTTAGATAATTACACTCATAACATTAGGATGATATTGTGCCCGGTAGAAACTCTGTCCAAACTCTTTAGCTAATATTATGCCTAGTCCTTATGCTAAACCACTATGATCTATAGATCATAAACCACTATGATCTATAGATCATACATAGTTCTCACATTTGCCAATTGCCAGGAAACACCGATACTCTTGTAGTTAATATCGCCAAATCTCTTGGGTAAATTAGTACCTAGCCTTTGTTTTGGCCAAATCTCTCTGATAGCACTTTACCTAGTCGTCACTCAGACCAACTCTCTAGGAAAAGATTGTATGTAGTCGTTATACTGCCAAATACTCATACATAATATTTACATTACGCCTTTGTTATACTCAATTCAAACGGATAATAGAAATATATTATGCCATCGCTACACTCGACTCGAACAGATAATGGAATATATTATGTCATCACTACGCTTGACTCACATGGATAATAGTAATATATTATGTCGTCACTACGCTAAAATCAAATGGATAATACTAATATATTATGTCGTCACTACACTAAACGCAAACGAATAATAGTAATAATTTATGTCATCACTACGTTCGAATTAAACATATAATAGTAGTATATTATGTCATTTTCATGCGCAACTCAAACGGATAATAGTAGTATATTATGCCATCACTACGTTAGAGTCAAACGAATAATAGTAATATATTATGTCATCACTAAGCACGAATCAAACGTAATATACCACTACGCTCCACTCAAACGGATAATAGTAGCATATTATGACGTCACTACGTTAGACTCAAACGGATAATAGTAGCATATTATGACGTCACTACGTTAGACTCAAACGGATAATAGTAATATATAATGTCGTCACTACGCTAGACTCAAACGAATAATAGTGGTATATTATGTCGTCACTATGTTTCACTCAAATGGATATCAATAGTATGTTATGCCGCCATTACGCTCGATTTAAATGGATAATAGTGGTGTATTATTTCGTCACTACACCCGATTTCTAATGAATAACTATAGTATGTTATGTCGCACTCAACTCAAATAATGGTTATAATACCACTTCGTCAGTTGGCTTTACTAAGGATATTGTAACACCTTGTTTCGGGGGGTTTCATAATTTGATGTTCGTAAGGCTTCGAGCCTGGGGAAAGATAGGTTTGGACCTATTGGGTAACCATAAAAATATCATATTGACGGGTTTTGACGAATCATGCTTAACTTGATGTTCGTATTATAAGTTTAGATGGATAAAAACGGGTTTTGGGTCCCATTAAGGCATGCAAAGGAATAAAGTTGGCGACTTTATGGATTAAGACCTTATTTAGAGGTTAGATCTAAGTTTGGATGTTTTAGTATCAAGCATTAATTTCTTAAAAAGGGATTTAGTCACTTAGTGAGTACGTCGGGCGTACGTACGCGTACACTAAGCGTAGAGCATGGTGTTCCCGTCCTCAGGCTTGGCGAGTAGTACAATGCGCATCGGAAAGCAGTACACAAGGCGCACAAGTTCTGTATGCTAGGCATACTGCTGAGATGCTGATTTCGGGCGTTTTGGGCTTTGGGACTTTTGGAGTTTGGGCCATAGGTTGTTAGGTCAGCTATGAGAGGGGTAAAATGGTCTTTTACCCGTTGAAAGGATTAAATATGGCTTGGACATTGGATTTTGGGAAAAATACCTTAATTATTGATTGGGTATAATGTGGTTATGTTCAATGTGAGGATTCCGGTAGCAGCAGTTCGTGCGTTCGGTTATCTTGGATTGAGGTGAGTTTCCTTCACTATATCTGTGGGTCGAAGGCACGAACTCCGGACCACTAGTTTATTCTTGTAGTATGATGATTGTATTCGTGATAATTGCCTATTACGCATGTATTTGCTTGATGTCTCTCTGACTCTTTTATTATGATATTATGTGTTAGTGGTAGGGGTGAAATAGACTTGATACCGGTTGAAAGAGACCGAAGGGGGTGAAATATACCCAGTACTGGTTGAAAGAGACTGAACGAGTTGAAATATACCCAGTACCGGTTGAAAGATACCGAAGGGATTGAAATCTACCCAGTACCAGTTGAAAGAGACCAGAGGGGTTTAAAGCACCTACAACACTTGGATTGGGTATGTGTCATATTTAGCCCTTCTTAGCTAAATCATTGCAATTGTGGTCCTTGTGGTTAGTACACGGGGCATACCATAGTGTACGCTTGGCGTACTAGCAGAGTCTTGATCGCGGGTTCGAACCACGTACGATGGGTGTATGCTAGCCAGGGGAAAACCCTAATTTAGGGTTTGTGCCCTATTTAATCCTCATTAACTCACCTCTTGGACATTTTAGACTAGCCTCCACCCTTTGAAAACCCTAGTTCGTCCCTTGCCTTTGTGTGGTGCTTTTAAGCTATTGTTTTGATCAATTGAGGGTTTTGTGCATCTTGAAGTGGTAGAAGAAGAAGCTTGAAGACTTATTCTTTGGAAGGGAGCTTAGATATCCAGCTTTAGCACCTTTATTTTGTGGTTTTTGAGGTATAAAGTTCAAAGCTTGTCATCTCATTTCATAGATCTATTCCTTGGCTTGTTTTTGGCTATTTTGGTCCCTTTTGTTGGTTTTGTGAGCTAAGGTCGTTTTTGGAGCTTATCATTGTAGATTTGGGCATATTAGGGATTTATTAAGCATAAAGGTGCATACTTTATGGTGGTTTTGGTCTCATGCATGTGTTAAGTCATTTATTAAGCTCTTTTGAGCTCTAGAGCCCCATTAAGCGATGCATGCACATAGAGTTGGCAACTTTACGTGATAAACCACCTTACGGAACTCAGATCTAAGTTTTGGGTCGAAGTCTTAACCGATTAAGTGCTGAAAGAAGAAAGTTGGCCAAGCTGGAAGTACATTGTGCGTACAAGCAGGTACACCGTGCGTACAAACCCCAAAGCGAGTATGCCCCACTTACTCAGCAGATGGGCTTCGAAGTGTTTGGGATCATGGTGTTGGGCCATGTTAGGACCCTAGATGATTAGGGCCTTGTTGGGCCATGTTTGGACCCTAGATGATTAGGGCCTTGTTGGGACATCAGGATATTATTTTGGGCTAAGGATATTTTATTCGATCTTTGGTTGAAAGCCCATGAAGGTGTTTGGGCCCAATTTGGAAATTTTTGCCATATTTGGGCCTTGGATGATTATTTTGGAATTTGGGCTTTTTGGACATTTGGATTAGGCCTTGGCCTTGGGCCACCCTAGTTTGGACTCTTAGTGTGAGTCAGGATCCAATTATTAATTGGATGTTATTTTGTGATACTGCGGGGATTTTAGCGGGCCAGCAGCCAGAGATCTTTCTGTGAGATTCAACAGTGCGAGGTGAGTCTCCTTACCATGTTTAGCGACTTTAAGGCACCAATGCCAGCCCACTATCAGTTATGCTAGGATACTAGATGTCTGTGTGACTCTTGTATGTGTATATGCTTATATGACTTGTATGTTGGGCGCGGCCCGTTATGTGAGTTTGGGCGGGGCCCGTTATACTCATTGGGCGGGGCCCGTTATACTCATTGGGTGGGGCCCGTTATGTGAGTTTGGGCAGGGCCAATTATACTCAGTGGGTGCGGCTAGTTATGTGAGTGTGGGTGGGGCCAGTTAAACTTATTGGGCGGAGCCCATTATGTGTTTATCAATGTTTGGTATGTGGTATTTTGGGGAACTCACTAAGCTTTGTGCTTACAGTTTTCAGTTTATGTTTCAGGTACTTCCGGATCGAAAGGGAAGAGCCCGGGATGATTGCAGAGCACACAACACTTTTTCCGCTTTTTGAGATTTACTATGATATGTTTTGATGTAGTGACATACTTTAATCTTTTGGGGTTGTATGACAATGTTTGGATTAATGTTTTTATTAAATCGAAAATGAAATTTTTGGGTCGTTACAAGTTGGCATCAGAGCCATGGTTTTAGGGATTCAGAGATACTCTCTGATGTGGCTGAACTCAAACTGAGGATTTCGTAAAGTTTTTCAAAAAGAAATGTATTTTTAAGAAAAGGGTTTTCTAAGACAAGAAAGGGTGTGGTGCATGCAATAGACCGATCTCAAGTAAGTTTTCCCAAAAAACCCATACATGTTATCTGATATGATTTGATATGTGAATGTGTAAATCACATGCTAGTTAGGGCTAAGAATCTGCTTAATATTTTCATGATAGAATGCTAGGAGAGATGCCTTTGTATGCCTATTGTATGAGCTTGTAGACTTGCATGCTAGTTCTGATCAGTCAGTGATAGGATGGCCAGATTAGGTGAAGCTTGGTTATGATTACTTGATGCTCGAATGTTGTTTGCTTTCTGCTTTTTAGGAGTTCTCACTAGCTTCAGCTAACTAGTAAGCGAATATGCTAAATTACATATTATGGGAACTAAATAATTTTAGAATGTTAGGTTTTAACTCTATTGTGCAACTCTTGTTTGTGTCCAACCGTTGTAGTGTGAGACCTCTCATTCAAAGAATTATATGGTTTTGGTGATATATAATTGTATTCATGAGCTAGTTAGAGGAAGTTAGCGAGAATTCCTTTTGCAGCTAATAGTGGAGAGTGGTGTGGAGTTTGCCCTAGGAAAACTTAGGATGAGATCTAGTGCTAGAACCTTGTCTTGTTGAGGGTTAATTGTATGGATATAAGGTGACTTGGTGGATTCAAGGCAATCCTTGAGGAAAGTATGGATAGATGTGGAAGGTAGTGTGGGCCCGTACTACTGGAAGCAAAGGATCCATACTCGAGTCAAGAAGAGTTGCGATGAAACCAGGAAGCTTATAGACTTTGTGATCCCTGTATATATTCTAATGCTTATTCTGATGGTTTATATGGTCTATTTTTAGTATGGTAACTCTGCGGGGCAGACATGTTGGCAGTTCTGGTGCTGGAGAGAGCTCGAGCTCAGGTTCTGGAGTCTGGCAGTTGGATGATCAGACGAGGGAGTTCATTTAGTACTTCCAAAATATTTTCCAATGTAATGTTTTACCTATAAATTGAAGTAATATTTATGTTTTACATTGTTTTGTAATGTTCAATGTATGTTCAATGATTTATGATCCAACATCTTAACGTCGTGCTGCCCGGCGTTTCTGCTGCTGGCTGGGGGTGTGATATCAATGCTCCACGTCCGTCTAATAATGTGTCACAGGGGGGAGATAAGGGAGTGGCTCATCGAAAGATGGTGGAGAGTACAAAGGAAAATCAGTTAGGAAGGTGTTTCCTACTCAAATCCCAACTTCACTACCAATGAAATCCATTATGACATCTTTGACAACAACTTTTGTTCCAAATGTTGAAGTGGATATGTCAAAGATACAATCGAAGAAAGGATTGAACATAAATAAGTGATTTTCTGGTTCGACAGTCAAACCTATAGCAACTTCTTATGATCTAAAGGATAAAGGAAAAAGTGTTCATGTGGAACCTACATCTGAAGAAAAGAAGAAGCTTCATGAACTTGAATTTGAAAGAATGAAGCAACTGAATGGCATCATGAGGATGAAAGTGAATGATCCACCATATGTTAACAAGTGAGATCCTAACAAGGTTTGGTGTTATGAAACTATCGAAAATGTGACTTATGGCGAAGTAAATGATTTTGATAAAAGACCAAGAAAAAGCTATGTCATTGAAGACTCTAAGTTCAATCAACTGGATTTTCCAGTCAATCATTTGATGTTCATTTTTTCTCAATTCAAGCTTGATGAGAATTCTAAAGATCCTGATGTATTTAAGAAGTTGAAAATTCATTTTTGTGCAGTTCTAGGAAAGAATGAAGAAGATGTGTGGTCTTTGGTGAAGATTGTCAAAATTAGATCAATAACTCCTTATACTTTGTTCGAAGGAGTCTTGCAAAACTATTAATATAGTGTTGTACGCGCAAACAATGTTTTATTTGAATTCACCATTGCCTACTTGCCATTGATGAATCTGAATGATCTCATCACAATTACGAAGATCTTGGGTGTTTGAGTAAATCCCAAATTCAAGACAAAGCTTCATACATCATTGGATATTGTCACATCAAAAGCTTTTTGGACTGTTATTTTATTCATCTGGCATTAACAAATATTGATCTCTTTACTACCTTGAATAGGAAGTTGAAAGTTCTGAAGGCTGTTCTGTAAGGAGAATTGAAAATTGATGATTATGAAGATGGAGAAAACACCAATCAACCACTGGGAGTTGTTTTCCAAGGCAAGAATAAAAAGGAGAGAAAAGGAAATTCTTATTATGTACTGATGATGTAGAAATATATCTAATCAACATCTTTCTTGTATCCTTCTTTGTATAAACAATTTCATGAAGAATTCGAACAAAGATGGAGCGGAGATAAGGAAGATTATTTTCTGGTACATGGAGGTTAGAAGAGTTCTGCTACAAGTGATAAAGACACTACCCTCAGACTGAAGATTCTATATTTGATCACAAAGGGGGAGAATGTATAGTCTTATTTGTTGTGATATATCGAAGCTTAGGTAGTTGTCTTAGTAGCGAATGTGAAAGACCCACACTTTCATATTTGACAATTGTTACTCCAAAACATGCTACTTGCATATTCATAAATGATATTTTACATTGATAACTTGTTTACATAAGACTGGATACAAACCGACTATTACAAAGTGTTATATATTACATAACTTCCCAGGATACTATAATTGATACATGCATAAGTACACAATACAATAGTTTCAAACTATTCAAAATCTTCCAACGGTATACGATTATACTGGTTACTTATCTTCTGCAATTTGTTAAACTTTGAGAGGGGTAAGCGGTGACGCTTAGTGAGTTCAATAATAGATACAATATAAACGTTATGCCATATATATATATATATATATATATATATATATATATATATATATATATATATATATATATATATATATATATATATATATATAAAATTCAATATGGCAGAAGCAAAGAGGAACAAGGAACAACAAAGGCATATGTGAATCATGTGACAAACTTTCCATATCAATAAATGATTTGATTCAAAGATACACAAACAATGAGACATAACAATTTCGATACTTGATATACATCAATAAAGCTTCGCCCCAAATGGCACAGAAGACATACACTTTCTGATTAAACATTTTGGTAGATTTCAGGCTTTCAGCCCTGTCCAACCTTCTGCCAATGCCATAGAATAGAAGTCATTCTCTTACGAGACATGCTCTACATGGACAGAGGCTACATACCAGTACCACCGTGAATCTAAGTCCTTTCACTGATCACATGGTCAAAGGTATATCTTAGCTATCATAAATAGCAGAAATAATAACAACGGAAAAGCACATAGCTCATATAACACATAACATACAATTGTTACTATATATTGAACTCACCGTGAATTAATGGGGGGTTAAAATAGTAATTTCTGCAGCACTTCGTTATAATAATTAAGTTTCTTCGTTGAAAACCGGGAGCTTTATTGAAAACCGCGCCCTACGAGGGTTGAGCTTCAAAACCGAAAAGATAAATTTCTCGGGGTCTTCGGGCACTTCGGAACGTATTTTAGGTTTTTGGTATGATCTTGGGGCTTCGGGGGATTAAAAGTTGCTTGAAATCGGGTTTAGAGGTGAAAGTATAAGAATTTCTAACCAAAACCGGGAGATCTCACACCTCCCTTTATATAGGGGAGGCTTTGGACCGAAGGGGAGGAGAAGCGAGCACGTGGCTCGCATGCGAGGGGGCACGAGGCGGGCTCGGAAGGTGCCAGCGTAAAGCCATGCGTCGGATCAGGAAAGGACCGCGTCTCGGATGCGAGGAGAGGGTGACCCGCGTCGGACACCGGGCATCTTCGCGTGCGAGGTGACGTGGCCGGATAAGGTCCATGCGATTTTTCTCGGTTTTCAAGGATTTCTCGATTTTTGAGCCAAAAACTTCCAAAAGTCCTAATTTTCGCATACGAGCTCCGTTTTTGACGTTATTTATATGCACGCGTAGGCGGGAATATACTCTACAACTTTTGTTTAGACTCCGTCGGCTAATTTTGACTTTATTTTTAATATTATTATTTTTAACCGACCGGGACAGGAAAATCTGTTAAAAATTCATAACTTCTTCATCCGACGTCCGTTTTCGTCAGTCTTTTTACCGTTGTACTACTATTGACAAGACCTTCGATTCCCGTTGAGGTTGCGTCGGCTAAAAATCACTCGATCTTTATTTCGAGTTTTTAGTTGTCTACTGCTATTCCGAAACTTAGAGAAATCATAACTTTCTCATACAAAGTTAGATTTGGACGTTCTTTTTATGAAAATTCTCGGTTTAACAAATACTATGACTTTCATTTAGATCACCAAGGTTAAAAAGTACTTTATCAAAAACTCACTTTTTACGTGATTGCCCACCGTGCCGGTTTTGTCGCGGATCTTCGATTGGTCATAAATTCTTTGTTACAACTCGGATTTCGATGAGGTTTTCGCCTAAATGTTTCTAATGAAATTATCTACAACTTTGAATAATAAAATTTTACTTATTTCAAATTTTATATTTTCGTTAAATTTCGATATTTGACTTTTAATTGGAATCTCATAAGACTTCCAATATTTTCCGAGTGATTCTAAACATAGTTTTACTTCATTTCTAGTAAAAACTATTTGTTAGAATTCAATACTCAATATCACATAATATTTCATAATATTATTTACTTTTAAAATTTACAAAACACGATTTCAAAACGTGTATGTTACAAATACTTCCTCCTTTTGAGGATTTCGTCCCCGAAATTACATCGCTTAAAATAAATGGGGATATTTCGCTCTTATCTCATTCTTAGTTTCCCAAGTATAATTTGGGCCTCGATGGTGTTTCCACTTGACAAGCATCAACTCTACTTCTTTATTACGTAGCTTAGTCGTTCTTTCGTTTACGATCTCTTCAGGCTCTTCTACATAATTTAACTTATTATTCAGTTTCACCTCGGATAATGGAACTGCTTCATCATATATGCTTAAACATTTACGCAGATAGCTCACATGAAACACATCATGAATACCTGCCAAATCTTCTGGCAATTCCAAGCGGTATGCTTGTTTACCAATTCTCTAGATGATTTTGAAAGGACCAACAAATCTAGGGCTTAGTTTTCCTTTCTTCCCAAATCGCATAATGCCTTTCCACGGGGATACTTTCAGCATTACGAAATCACCCACCTAGAATTCTATGGGTCGTCTCCTCTTTTCTGCATAGGAATTCTGTCGATCCTGGGCTGCTTTCATTCTTTCTCGTAAAATTTGAGTCTTGTCGGTGGTGTCTTGAATCATTTCAGGGCCTCCAAGGATCTTCTGTCCTACATCATGCCAACATAATGGCGTACGACATGTGCGACCATATAATGCTTCATATGGTGGCATTTTGATTGAAGCGTGGTAACTGTTATTATACGAAAATTCGACAAGAGGTAAGTATTTATCCCAGTTACCACCGAACTCCGAGACACAAGAACGAAGCATATCTTCTACTATTTGGATTGTTCTCTCCGTCTGACCATCTGTCTGGGGATGATAAGCTGTGCTGAGAGCAACTCGAGATCCCAATTCACGTTGCATACTCGCCAAAAAGTGAGAAGTGAAGCGAGTATCACGATCAGAAATGATCTTTAGTGGCACACCATGTCTTGCAACAATTTCATCCAAGTATACTTGTGTGTATTTCTCCATTGGAGCCATTTCACGCATGGTGAGAAAATATGCACTCTTAGTCAGGCGGTCGACGATTACCCAAATGCTATCATGCTGTCTAGCAGTCTTTGGCAATTTGGTAATAAAATCCATGGACAGCTCTTCCAATTTCCACACAAGAACACTAAGAATTTCTGGAGTTCCATAAGGCTTTTGGTGCTCTACTTTGACTTGTAAGCATACTAAGCATTCCTGCACATATCTTCCAATGTCTCTTTTTAATCCCGGCCACCAATAATCAGCTCTTACATCATAGTACATTTTACTTGTACCAGGATGTATTGATAGTTTAGACTTATGGACTTCATCTAAAATCTTCTGTCTTAATCCACCAATCTTTGGAATCCATAGTCAATTCTTGAATACCTTTAATCCTCGTGGATTATCACATGAAACATCAGTATAATGTACCATCCCTTCTTTCTTCACGATTTCTGGCTTTAGGGCCTCTACTTTCCATTTCTCTAGTTCATCCAGAATAGTGAACTTTATTGTAGTGTGAGTAATAGCATAACGCATACTATTACGATAAACCTTTCTACTAAGTGCATCAGCAACTACATTAGCCTTTCGAGGATGGTACAAGATTTCACAGTCATAATCTTTGATCAGCTCCATGGCGCGTTGTTGTCTCATATTCAAAGTTTGTTGACTGAATATACACTTGAGACTTTTGTGGTCGGTAAAAAATTGGCATTTTGTACCAAAAAGATAACGCCTCCAAATTTTTAGGGCAAATACCACTGTAGCGAGTTCGAGATCATGAGTGGGATAATTCTTATCATAATCTTTCAGTTGTCTTGAGGCATAGGCTATCACTTTACCACGTTGCATCAACACACAACCGAGTCCCAATCTTGAAGGATCGCTATATACGGAGAAATCATCATCACCTTCAGGGAGTGATAAGATTGGAGCTTGAGTCAAAAGATCGTTTAGAGTTGAGAAAGCTTTTTCTTGGGCTTCACCCCATTCGAACTTCACTTCCTTCCGTGCAAGACTCGTGAGAGGTACGACTATACGAGAAAAGTTCTTAATGAATCCTCGGTAATATCCTACGAGACCCAAGAAACTACGAATTTCGGAAGCATTATGGGGCTCTTCCCAATTCTGAATGGCTTCAATTTTGGTAGGATCTACGGATATACCGTCACCAGAAATCAAATGGCCGAGAAATTGAACTTGGCGAAGCCAAAATTCACATTTTGAGAATTTAGCATATAGTTTCTCCTTTCGAAGAAGTTCTAATACCGCACGAATATGAATGGCATGATCAGCTTCAGACTTGGAATATATTAGAATATCGTCAATAAATACGATGACAGATTTAGCGAGCATTGGGCGGCATACCCGATTCATCATATCCATGAATACAGAAGGAGCATTTGTCAGACCGAACGACATGACAAGGAATTCATAATGTCCATATCGAATACGAAAAGCAGTCTTCGGTACATCCTGCTCGTGAACTTTCAGCTGATGATAGCCAGATCTCAAATTAATCTTTGATAAATAGCTAACACCCTGAAGTTGATCAAATAAATCGTCAATGCGAGGTAGTGGGTACTTGTTCTTGATAGCTACCTTATTTAGCTCACGATAATCAATGCACATCCGCATCGATCTGTCCTTCTTCTTGACAAACAATACTGGAGCACCCCAAGGAGAGGTACTCGGTCGAATGAAACCTTTGTCAAGTGGTTCCTGCAGTTGGATCATCATTTCTTTTATCTCGGCTGGCGCAAGACGATAAGGAGTCTTCGCAATCGGGGCAGCACCATGCACAAGGTCAATTCGGAATTCTACTTGCCTGTCCTGAGGAAGTCCAGGCAATTCTTCGGGAAAAACATATGGATATTCTTTAGCAATGGGAACATCATTTACCGTTTTCTTTTCCTCATTTGTGATATCGACTGTGTAGGCCAGATAGATAGAACACCCTTTCGATATGAATTTACGAGCTTTGAGGAAAGAGATTATTTTTAAGATTCTTTGTTCACCGTAGACATAGATAGGATTCTCCCCTTCAATGGGAATACGTACTATCTTTTCAAAGCACAAGAGTTCTGCGTGGTTCTTTGAAAACCAATCCATGCCAAGAATAATATCAAAGTTGGGCAAGGAGATAGGGATCAGGTTAGCAAGGAAGTTATAGCCTTCAATTTCTATGACACAATCCCTATAAACTTTATCAGCAAGTAATGATATACTTCCCGCAGTATCTACATGAAATGGTTGCGCGAGTGCATAGCAAGCAATTTGGAAAAAATGCGCAAATTCATGACACACGAAAGAATCTGAGGCACCAGAATCAAATAATATGTGAGCAGGTCTAGAGTTGACAAGAAATGTACCCGTCACAACATTCGGGTCCTCGCGTGCCTCCTCTGTGGTAATCTGGAATGCACGACCCTTAGCTTTTGGAACCTCCTCCTTTTTAGGTGGAGAACCCTTTGATTGTCGAACAGGAGCTTGACTTCTTGCCGGTTGTTGAACAGAAGCTTGACTTCCCGTCATCTGACTAGTAAGAGTATGGCAAAAATGCTTCTTGTGGCCAGTAATACCACATGCATTACAAGTAACATCCTTCCTTGGGCAATTTGGCTTTATATGACTCGTATCTCCACAACCATAACAGACAATGGATTCCTTGTTTATTTTGCATTGGCCCGGATGATTCCTTCCACAAATGCGACATGAAGGCGATTGAATAGAAAAAGATTGTGATCTACCGCGACCACGAAAAGCACTCTGAGATTGCACTTGCTTGTTAGATTCAGATCGAACGGATTGAGATGGTGGAATAGAGGGAACGGGAACAGTTCTTTCAGTACGTGGATGCTTCGGAAAAGTAAAAGTGGCACCATATATTTCTAAGTCATGCTGTCACACCCCCAAACCGGAACGGCGGAAACATTCGGGGGTGGTTGAAGTCGTGTGTAGTATCACAACAATTGTATCATAGCAAGCATAGTAAACACAACCAAACATTGAATACATATATGAAAAAGGTTTACATTTGTCTTAATACATAATTTCGTTCATATCAAAAGTAAAATAAAAAGGCTTGACTCTAACGCTCCGACTTCTCCAAAGTCTTGAAAGTACCTGTCTACTAATTCCCTGAGAATACAAGCAGTTTTGAAAGAATATCAGCATAAAGCTGGTGAGTTCATAAGCATTTAGTTTTGGTGGAAAAATGTTCTTTGATTCTTTTTAAGAGTGTTTCTCAAGAAAATCTTATATTTTCTTATGAAAGCATGTTTGAAAAACCCATTCCTTCCATGACTTCCCGGTTCGTACTAATACGCACAATCCAAGGAGTCATGGAATGAATACGAATGTCCATTAGAAGAAAATAAACCATCAGTTTTAGAAATGCCAGTGTTATCCTGGGAAAAACCTATATTTTCCTTAAAAGCAGGTTATCTGTCCTAGAGGTAGAGATGCCATTTTAGAGATCCCCGATTACTATTAGCATATATAAAAGTAGTTTTATTACTCAAAATAAAACAAATGAAGATTAGAGTCCATAAACCAAAGTTAGTTTATACTTATTTGCGAGTCGTATAACCATACTTGATATGACCTAGAGACCTTTATAACGTTCTTCAGGCGTTGAGCTAAATGACATTTTTTAACCCCAGGCGTGCCCGCCTAACTGTAGCTAGAAGTTCAGGTGTGGGATTGTCAGTCCTGAATAGATCTATTCACAAATCTCACGCTCTCCCTCCAGGAGACTCTGGTTATACTAAAAGGATTTATCACTGTACACCTAAGAGTACAGTATTGAAGTAGAGCCTCACAATTCTGTATAATCTAGTTTACGTGCTAAAAACAGTATAAAACAATAATTATCTTTCAATAATTGTAGTTTATACTCCTTAGAAAATATATAACATAAACTAAAGCTGTCATAGTTTAAATATATTCATTTATGAAATCTGAATTGGTAAGAGCTGCCTAGAGGGTTATCCCAAACTATACCCATTATAGTTTATTAGAGTTGATATGGAAAATATTTTGTAAAAACCTTTCTAAAAACCATGAAGTAGATTGCCAAAATAAAAGCTTCCCTTATGCTCGACATATTACAAAAGGGATAAAATATCGGAATATTTTATTAAACATGGAAATCGTTGGATTGTATTGTAACAACGTGAATTTTCAAAACAATTTTTCATTTTAAAACATACTTTCATTCGTACGATAATCATCAAAACATAATGTGTCCAATGTAACATAACAAAACATGTCCCAAGATCTCATATACATAAATCCTCTCAGTGTGTACGAATCATGTCGGTGCCTTCCCGCGATCCTCGCTAGTACCTGAAACACATAACACAACAACTGTAAGCATGAATGCTTAGTGAGTTCCCCAAAATACCACATGCAACACATACGCCACTCGAGGCTACAATACGACCCTCCGGTCGATGTGTCTCAGCGGGACCCTCCAGTCCCATAGCTCGTTGGACCCTCTGGTCCGGTCATAGCTCGTCGGACCCTTCGGTCCAGTCTGTGTTGTTGGACCCTTCGGTCCGGTCTATATCATTGGGCCCTCCGGCCCGGTCTGTTCAACACATAGCATACATACAACACAATGCACATAACTCATATATATACACATAGCATACAAGACCCTCTGGTCTACACATAAATACCACTCTAGGTAATGTATAGTGAGAAGACTCACCTCGTATGATGTCTACTAACTCACGTGCTCGATATCCCTGAATCTCGAAACAACGACCTAGCCCCGCCTAATCACATAAAGTAATTATTTCAAATCATTAACAGCTCTCAAGGCTAGACTACATCCCTTTTCTACAATCCCACAGAAGGGTAAAAGACCATTTTACCCCTCCCTGACCCAAAGTCCAAATGTTGACCAAAACCCTAAAAGTCAACAAAAGTCAACTCTCCGGGTTATGCTGCGCGTACCAACCCTGTACGCTGGGCGTACCCGGCAACCTCACAGAATCGGGGAATGCAACCCCCTACGCCGCGCGTACTGGGATTACGCCCAGCGTAATTCCCAGTTTCAGACTTCTTAGCTTTTAGGGTCTTAATCAGTTAAAACTCACGTCCAACTTCTAGATCTGGCCTTTTCTAAACCTCTTAATCCATAAAGTTGGTGACTTTAAGCCTTTACATGGCTGGACAAGTCACTAACACCCATAACATTCCATTTCCCAACTCTAGAAAGCTCATAACTCAAGCATGACTTCATAACAACGACCAAGATGGAAACTTTATGGATCTATAACTCATATATCACTTAAAAGGGACAGATCTAGGTCTATGGAGTCCTTTATGCTCATAAAGTCTCCACCTTTGGGACTTTAACCCTAGAAATGGTCCATGAAGCATAAATCAAAATAACAAGGAAAGCTTTGAGCTTTATACCTCCAAGTAAAGCTCTTCCCTCTGTAGAACTCAGATCCAAGGCTTGCACTCCAACTTCTAGCCTTCACAAGAATCTCCTCTTTGTCCTTACTAACACACAAAGGCACTTTAGCTCTAAAAACACTCACACAAGCTTAGAACGAAGGTTGGCTCTCTTTTAGTGTTTCACTCACTCAAATGGTGGCTGAGGATAAGGCCATAACCTTCTTTATATAGGGCTCAAGTCTAAATTAGGGTTTTGCATCTGGGCCGGTTACGCCCAGCGTAACCTTGGTACGCCCAGCTTACCTCTAAGGGTCTGCGTCCATTTCAAGCGCATGAGTACGCGCAGCGTACTCTTAAGTACGCCCATCTTACTCATTTGCTACAACTTTTCACTCAAGGGCTAACTTTGACAATTTAACAAAAGAGAAGGGTTAAATAGTTATACCTGAATTTCGGGGTGTTACAATTCTCCCCCACTAGAACCAGACTTCACCCTCGAAGTCTCATGCTGTAAACATCTCTGGATGCTACTCCCGCATCTCTGACTCTGTCTCCCAAGGCAGCTCAGACCCCCTCCGATGCTGCCACTGAACCTGAACCAGGGGCACCTCCTTGTTCCTCAGAACCTTGATCTTTCGATCCACAATCGCGATTGGCCTCTCATCATAATTCAGGCTCGCATCCACCTGAATATCCTCCAGTGGTACCACTGCCGACTCGTCGGCTATACACTTCCTCAACTGCAACACGTGGAAGGTATCATGATTCTGACTCAACTCCGCAGGTAGCTCTAACCGATATACTACCTTGCCCACCCTCGCGGTCACCCTGAACGGACCGATGTACCGGGGCCCCAACTTGCCCCTCTTCCTGAACCGGATCACTCCTTTCCAAGGAGATACCTTCAGGAGTACGAAATCTCCCACCTGGAACTCAAGCTCGGATCGTCGTCTATCCGCATAACTCTTCTGACGACTCTGAGCCGTCAGTAACCTCTGTCTAACCTGCTGTATCTGCTCTGTCGTCTGTAGCACTATCTCAGTACTACCCATCACACGCTGTCCTACCTCTCCCCAGCAGATGGGAGTCCGACACCTCCTTCCGTACAACAACTCGAAGGGAGGCATACCAATCCTAGAATGGTGGCTGTTGTTGTAGGAAAATTCAGCCAACGGCAAGTACGTGTCCCAACTTCCTCCGAAGTCCAGCACACATGCTCGAAGCATGTCCTCGAGCGTCTGAATCGTCCGCTCACTCTGTCCGTCAGTCTGGGGGTGGTAAGCGGTACTGAAATGCAACCTCGTGCCCAACTCCTCGTGAAACTTCTTCCAGAACCTGGAAGTGAAACGTACATCTCGACACCCCTCGTGCCAGCCTCTCCGCAGAAGAGCTCTCACTGATAGCAAGAAAATGTGCGCTCTTCGTCAGCCGGTCGACGATCACCCAAATTGCATCGACACCCCTCGCGGTCCTCGGCAATTTGGTGATGAAATCCATGGAAATATGTTCCCACTTCCACTGGGGAACCTCAAGCGGCTGCAACTTGCCATGCAGACGCTGGTGCTCGGCCTTAACCTGGCGACAAGTCAAGCACCTCTCGACAAACCACGCGACATCCCTCTTCATACAGGGCCACCAATAATCTTTCTTCAGGTCCAAATACATCTTTGTGGCCCCGGGATGGATCGAGAACCTCGATCTATGCGCCTCCTCCATCAGAATGGTACGTGCCCCTCCTGCATGCGGCACCCAAATCCGACCCTGAAAGGTCATCGGCCCTCGACTATCGATAACAAACTCGGACACCTGTCCGATCAACCGCTCCCTCTTGCGGTTCTCCGGTATCACGGCCTCTGCCTGGGCCTCCCGGATGGTGTCCAACACCGGGGTCATCACTGTCAATCTCATGCAAGTGCCTCGAATCGGGGCACTTTCCGCCCTACGGCTCAGCGCATCAGCTACAACATTAGCTTTGCCCGGGTGGTACAGGATCTCACAATCGTAATCCTTCACCACGTCCAACCATCTCCTCTGACGCATATTCAGATTGGGCTGATCCATCAAATATTTCAAGCTCTTGTGGTCCGTGTATATGATACACCGAACCCCATACAAATAGTGACGCCAGATCTTGAGGGTGAACACCACTGCCCCCAACTCCAGATCGTGGGTGGCATATCTCGTCTCATGAGGCTTCAGCTACCTCGATGCATATGCTATCACATGCCCCATCTGCATAAGTACTGCACCTAACCCCGATATCGATGCGTCATAATATACCACAAAATCCTCCATCTCTTCCGGGAGGGCTAACACAGGGTCTTCGCATAACTTCTGGCGAAGCGTCTCAAATGAGGTCTGCTGCTCCGGACCCCATGAAAAAGCAACACCCTTCCGGGTCAATCTGGTGAGAGGCACGGCAATCTTGGAGAAATCCCTGATAAATATCCGATAATAGCCGGCCAATCCTAGAAAACTCCTGATCTCGGTGGGAGATCTCGGCACCTCCCAACTCATCAATGTCTCGATCTTGGCCGGATCGACCAATATCCCCTTCTGATTGACGAGATTCCCCAAGAACTGGACCTCTCGCAACCAAAAATCGGACTTGGAGAATTTGGCATAAAGCCTCTTCGTCCTCAATACCCCGAGAATCTCTCTCAGATGCTCCTCCTGCTGCTCTCTAGATCTCGAATACACCAATATATCGTCGATGAACACGATCACCGAACGATCCAACATCGGTCTACACACCCTGTTCATGAGGTCCATGAATGCTGCTGGTACATTGGTGAGCCCAAAAGGCATCACCACGAACTCGTAATGTCCATAACGAGTCCTGAACGTCGTCTTCTGGATATCCTCATCACGTACTCTCATCTGGTGATATCCAGACCTCAGATCAATCTTGGAGAACCAAGACGCTCCCTGCAACTGATCGAGCAAATCGTCGATCCTTGGTAATGGGTAACGGTTCTTGACTGTCAACTTGTTCAACTCCCGGTAATCAATACACATCCGGTGTGAACCATCCTTTTTCTTGACAAAAAGGATCGGCGCTCCCCATGGTGAGCTACTCGGTCGAATAAACCCCTTCCCCAGCAGCTCCTGAAGCTGCAAGGATAACTCCTGCATCTCCGGCGGCGCAAGGCGATAAGGCGCCTTGGCGATAGGCGCAGCCCCCGGAACCAAATCAATGCGGAACTCTACCTGCCTCTCGGGAGGCACTCCCGGCAACTCCTCGGGAAAAACATCCGGGAACTCACTCACTATCGGAACGTCATCCATCGAACTTGGCCTCCCAGCGGCCTCTCGTGCATCCATCACATAAGCTACGAACCCTTTGCAGCCCTGCTGCAAACTCTGCCTCGCTCTGGCAGCCGAACAGAATGCTGACCCGCCTCGGGTTCCCTCGCCATAAACTGTCAGCACTCCCCCACTAAGATCTCGAATCGTCACCAACTGTCGCTCGCAGTCTATCACAGCCCCAAATCAGCTCAGCCAATCCATACCCACGATAACACATACGTCCCCCATCGCAATCGGGACCAGATCTATCGGAAACTCGACACCGAAGATCTCGAGTACACATCCTCAAATCACGTCCGTGGCATACACCGCTCGCTCGTCCGCTATGGAAACCCACAGAGGTCGACTCAACGCCTCTCGTATGCTACTGATGTGCCGACTAAATGCTATCGACACAAATGATCGACTCGCACCCGAGTCAAATAACACTAAGGCAGGTACAGAACTCACAAGAAAAGTACCTACGCATATCATCATAAAAGCACAATATCTCATAACTCAGCGTAAATAAATGAAAGAATACGTTCCAGCCACGACATCAGGCGCTGCGCGGACCTCCTCCGATGTCAACTGGAAAGCTCTCCCGCGAGCCCTCGGTGTCTCGGCCTTCGCTGGCCGGGTCTCAGTAGCTCGAGCAGCTGGCGCAGATCCCTGCGCTGATCCCTGCAGTAGCTGTGGGCACTCGGCCTTCCGATGGCCGGTCTGGTTGCAATGAAAGCAAACCGTGAACCCCTTGGGGCAATCCCTCGCATAGTGCCCCTCCTTCCCGCATTTGTAACATACCCCAGCTCTGCACACTCCCTCGTGGCTCTTGCCGCACTTCCCGCAAGTGCGGCCCTTCGGACCCCCAGATCTCGAATCAGCGGGCTTTGCCCGCTTGGCTGCCGGCTGCGCCTGTGCCGGTCGCCTGTCCCTCCTCTGAGACTCAACCTCCTCCCTGACCTGAGTCTCCAGCTCGATCTCTCTCTTCCGGGCATTTGCCTGGAGCTCGGCAAATGTCCGGTACGACGAGTTCGCCAGGAACTCACGGATATCCCTCCTCAGAATGCTCAAGTACCGGCTCATACGTGCCTACTCAGTCGACACGTGCTCAGGGCAAAACAACGCCCTCTCATGAAACATCCTCGTAATCACTGTCACAGACTCAGTCCCCTGCTTGAGGGACAAGAACTCCTGGGCTAGACGTTCCCTCTCCACAGGGGGAACATACTCATCTCGAAACATCGTGGTGAACCTATCCCAGGTCACCGCAGTCAGCTCTGTCGTAGTGAAGTCTGCCGTCACAAACCTCCACCAATCCTTCGCTCCCAAGCGAAGCTGGTTCAGCGCAAACCGAACCCTCAGGTGCTCTGGACACGAGCAGGTGTAGAAGCATCCCTCGATATCAGAAATCCACCTCATCGCAGAAATCGGGTCCTGCATCCCATCAAACTCTGGTGGCTTCGTGTTGCTGAACTCTCGGTATAGCAACGAGTCACCTCCCTGCGGCTTGGCAGCAGCAACAGCTGCGGTGGCCGCAGCAGCAGCAGCCTCAGTAAGAGCGGTGTACCGCTCATCAAAAGTCTCGATCAACGTGGTCTTGATAGACCCGAACATCTCTGGTATCTCAGCTCGAATGGCCGCAACCACCTCCTCATGAATCAATCTACGGATCTCCTCATCACAGGTACCACTGGTACCACTGCCTCCTGGGTGGTGGCGCGTCCCAACCATGATGTCTCTAAAATATAACACAAAAGAAATCAGAGATTCGCTCGAGTATACTCGTACTCGATACTCAACCCTACTTGCTCTTTAGTACCCTAAGGATTCTTACTTAGAGTGCGCACTGCTCCGGTGTCTTCAGTAGTACGGGCCCTATACTACCGTCCACACCGCATCAGTATTCACCCTAAGTCCTCCTCCTTGGGTCCCAGATCACAAGTACTCTATATCTCATTGGCATAGGCTACCCTTCGGTAGACCTCTCATCAGCTCCTCACTGCTACCTACTCGCTCTCAAGCATCACGTAGCAGCAAAATCCTTCCTAGGCTAAGTAATCACAAATCAGGCCACTCTAGTCCTAATATGAACACCTAGCCTATGCTAGCATGCATATCATATCATAACATATCTCATAACATATAATGTAAGGGTATTTTGGGAAATCACCGTTCGGGCGCTGGCCGATCGTACACACTGCTTCCTTCTGTCTTTCTCAAAATCTTTTACTATTTTAAGGAAAATTGTTTATTTTATGAAAACTTTCTCAATTCCTCAGTTTGAGTTCAGATTCATCCGAATATGCACCCGAATCCCTCAAACCAAGGCTCTGATACCAACTTGTAACAACGTGAATTTTCAAAACAATTTTTCATTTTAAAACATACTTTCATTCGTACGATAATCATCAAAACATAATGTGTCCACTGTAACATAACAAAACATGTCCCAAGATCTCATATACATAAATCCTCTTAGTGTGTACGAATCATGCCGGTGCCTTCCCGCGAGCCTCGCTAGTACCTGAAACACATAACACAACAACTGTAAGCATAAATGCTTAGTGAGTTCCCCAAAATACCACATGCAACACATACGCCACTCGAGGCTACAATACGACCCTCCGGTCATTGTGTCTCAGCGGGACCCTCCAGTCCCATAGCTCGTTGTACCCTCTGGTCCGGTCATAGCTCGTCGGACGCTTCGGTCCAGTCGGTGTCGTTGGTCCCTTCGGTCCGGTCTATATCGTTGGGCCCTCTGGTCCGGTCTGTTCAATACATAGCATACATACAACACAACGCACATAACTCATATATATACACATAGCATACAAGACCCTCTGGTCTACACATAAATACCACTCTAGGTAATGTATAGTGAGAAGACTCACCTCATATGATGTCTAGTAACTCACGTGCTCGATATCCCTGAATCTCGAAACAACGACCTAGCCCCGCCTAATCACATAAAGTAATTATTTCAAATCATTAACGGCTCTCAACGCTAGACTACATCCCTTTTCTACAATCCCACAGAAGGGTAAAAGACCATTTTACCCCTCCCTGACCCAAAGTCCAAATGTTGACCAAAACCCTAAAAGTCAACAAAAGTCAACTCTCCGGGTTACGCTGCGCGTACCAACCCTGTACGCTGGGCGTACCCGGCAACCTCACAGAATCAGGGAATGCAACCCCCTACGCCGCGCGTACTGGGATTACGCCCAGCGTAATTCCAAGTTTCAGACTTCTTAGCTTTTAGGGTCTTAATCAGTTAAAACTCACGTCCAACTTCTAGATCTGGCCTTTCTAAACCTCTTAATCCATAAAGTTGGTGACTTTAAGCCTTTGCATGGCTGGACAAGTCACTAACACCCATAACATTCCATTTCCCAACTCTAGAAAGCTCATAACTCAAGCATGACTTCATAACAACGACCAAGATGGAAACTTTATGGATCTATAACTCATATATCACTTAAAAGGGACAGATCTAGGTCTATGGAGTCCTTTATGCTCATAAAGTCTCCACCTTTGGGACTTTAACCCTAGAAATGGTCCATGAAGCACAAATCAAAATAACAAGGAAATCTTTGAGCTTTATACCTCCAAGTGAAGCTCTTCCCTCTGTAGAACTCAGATCCAAGGCTTGCACTCCAACTTCTAGCCTTCACAAGAATCTCCTCTTCTTCCTTACTAACACACAAAGGCACTTTAGCTCCAAAAACACTCACACAAGCTTAGAACGAAGGTTGGCTCTCTTTTAGGGTTTCACTCACTCAAATGGTGGCTGAGGATAAGGCCATAACCTTCTTTATATAGGGCTCAAGTCTAAATTAGGGTTTTGCATCTGGGCCGGTTACGCCCAACGTAACCTTGGTACGCCCAGCATACCTCTAAGGGTCCGCGTCCATTTCAAGCGCATGAGTACGCACAGCGTACTCTTGAGTACGCCCATCGTACTCATTTGCTACAACTTTTCACTCAAGGGCTAACTTTGACAATTTGACAAAAGAGAAGGGTTAAATAGCTGTACCTGAATTTCAGGATGTTACATGTATTAGTAAGTTTAAAACTTAATATAATACTTTGAGTTGGCTTGTATTCCCCCCCCCCCCTAAATACATTAAAAACACGGAAAATGTAGGGGTATAAACTCACCTGTATTGAGTGGTTCTGACGTGTGGTTGGAAGAGGAGTGCAGAGTGTCAGGTGTAACCTTGAGCACACAACGATCCTAATAGACATATATAGACATGTATGTGTATGAATTTAGTGTATAGACGACTAAATAAGAAGGGTAACACCCTTATTGGCTAGGAAACTCTAAGATTTATGGGATACAATCACATATGATTGCATAACTAGGGTATATGGCCACCCTATAGAGTTTACGGTCAAAGAGGTATGACCATTGGAGTTCACGGTCCAAGTGTTCACGGTCTTAGGTGTTTACGGTCTAATGACCTTACGGTCATGGAGTTCACGGTCATAAGGTTTACGGTTCATGGGTTTACGGTCCATGAATATACGGTCATTGAAGGTTGTACGGTCTAAGGAGATTCAACCGTAAACTCATCAATCTTGCAGAAATGATGGTTTTCAAGGGCTTCATTCAAATGCATCGGATTCTAGGGACCATGCTTAGCCTTAGGAAGGGTAAAGGCTATAAGAACACCCTTTATAAGGGTTTATGGTCTATGAAGATTCATAGGACCGTAAACTCTTTTGTTCAAGCAAAGAGTGATGATATTAACTCCAAAATGAACGATTTTAACTCGATTCATGAAGGGGAAGATGATACTGACGGTTTTTGAAGGCAAAGAAGGTGTTTTCGGTCCAAAACACAACCGTGTTCTTGAGGGTCTTGAAGATAACTTGAAGATCTTGGAGGAAACTTGATGAAGGTAGAGAGAGAGTAGAGAGAGAAATCCTTTGAAGTGTTTAAAGTGTGAAATGAAGGCCAAATACTCTATATATAGGGTAGAGTTCTCGGTCAATAAGGGGAGTCCACCTGACCGTAAACGGGTTTACGGTCTACACGAGTTTACGGTCGTAAACTCGTCCTGACCGTGAACTCGGTGATTTTCGAGGAAGTTTCAAGTTTTTCGCGTGATTCCCGGTTTATTCCGAATCGTATAAAATACATATTATTTATTTAAAACTTAAGGTCCTTCCCAAATTAAGAAATTTGACGGAATTAAGTAAAAACCCAAATTTTATTAACGGAAACTGGGTAAGGATAACGGGAAAAGTTTCGGGTTGTCACATCATCCCCCCGTTAGAGGGAATTTCATCCCGAAATTCGAACATAGAATACAAATCATGAATTAGGAAAGAGATGCGGATACTTCTGTTTCATCTTAACCTCGCGCTCCCAAGTGAATTCAGGTCCTCGCTTGGCATTCCAGCGAACCTTCACTATCGGGATGCGACTTTGTTTCGTTCGTTTGATTTCTCTATCCATGATTTCGACCGGTTCTTCCACAAAGTTTAGGTTCTCGTTGATCTCAATCTCATCGAGAGGGACCACAAGGGTTTCGTCGGATAAGCATTTCTTAAGATTCGAAACATGGAAGACAGGATGAATGTTGTTAAGTTCTCGGGGTAGACGAAGTTTGTAGGCTACGAGACCGATCCTAGCGAGGATCTCGAAGGGTCCTATGTATCTTGTATTTAGCTTTCCACGCTTTCCAAAGCGTATCATGCCCTTCCAGGGTGAGACCTTTAGCAGGACACGGTCTCCAACCTGGAACTCCAAGGGTTTTCGTCGTTTATAGGCGTAGCTCTTTTGTCTATCTCGTGAGGCCTTCAGTCGTTCTCGGATTTGTATGATCTTTTCAGTCGTATCTCGGATGATCTCAGGACCAGTAAGAGTGCTGTCAGGGACTTGACCCTTGGCTAGCTGCGTGTCGCCCACTTCAGCCCAGCACAGAGGGGATCTGCACTTACGGCCATAGAGGGCTTCAAATGGCGCAGCCTTGATGCTGTTATGGTAGCTGTTGTTGTAGGAAAATTCAACCAAAGGAAGATGAGTGTCCCATGACGTGCCGAAGTCGATGATGCAGGCTCTCAACATATCTTCCATTGTCTGCATTGTTCTCTCACTCTGTCCATCTGTCTGAGGATGATAAGTCGTGCTCATATCCAACTTAGTTCCAAGAGCCTTCTGTAGCGATTGCTAAAATCTCGAGGTGAACCTGCTATCTCGGTCGGAGATAATAGATACAGGTACCCCATGAAGGCGAACTATTTCTCGAATGTAGATCCGCATGAGTCTCTCAATCTTGAAATTTTCTTTGATTGGCAGGAAGTGGGCGGATTTAATCAACCGATCGACAATCACCCAGATGGCGTCGTGCCCACTCGGAGATCTGGGTAACTTGGTGATAAAATCCATGGTGATCATTTCCCACTTCCACTCATGTATTTCCGGCTGCTGAAGCAAACCTGAGGGCCTTTGATATTCTACTTTTACCTTGGCACAAGTCAGGCACTTGCCCACGAAGGTAGCAATTTCTGCTTTCATGTTCGGCCACCAATAGAGTTGTTTGAGATCCAGATACATTTTATCTGAACCTGGGTGAACGGAGTATCTCGTCTTGTGAGCTTCGTTCATGACAACTTCTCTATAACCACCATACTTCAGGGTCCAGATACGGTCCATGAAATAGTAAACTCCGTCTCTCTTGACCTCTAAGATCTTTTCCATTCCTCTCAAGGCTTCATCCAACGTGTTCTCTGGTTTTAAGGCTTCCAGCTGAGCCTCTCGGATTTGTGTGGGTAATCGGGAATGGATGGTCATCATCAATGCCTTCACTCTACGACCTGAATAATCCTTGCGGCTGAGGGCATCTGCTACCACATTGGCCTTGCCGGGATGGTAGCGAATTTCGCACTCGTAGTCACTGAGTAGCTCTACCCATCGCCACTGTCTCATGTTTAACTCCTTCTGATCAAAGATATGTTGCAAGCTCTTATGGTCGGTGAAAATGGTGCACTTGGTTCAGTAGAGATAGTGTCTCCAGATCTTTAATGCAAAGACCACTGCTCCCAATTCTAGATCGTGAGTTGTGTAATTGACTTCGTATGTTTTCAACTGCCTCGAGGCATAGGCGATAACCTTTCCTCGTTGCATGAGCACACAGCCTAGGCCCTGATTGGATGCATCACAGTAGACAACGAAGTCTTCCGTCCCTTCGGGCAGGGACAAGATAGGTGCGCTGCATAAGGCCTGCTTCAATGTTTGAAACGTAGTGTCTTGCTTGACTCCCCAACTAAAGGTTACACCTTTCTGTGTCAGGGTAGTTAAAGGCTTAACGATTCTGGAGAAGTTCTGGATGAACCTGCGATAATAGCCTGCGAGACCCAAAAATTGTCGGATTTATGTGCGTGTCTTTGGAGCAGACCAATTCTCAATCGCTTTGATTTTGGAAGGGTCCACGTGTATGCCTTCCTTGCTAACCACGTGACCAAGGAAAGTTACCTTCCTGATCCAAAACTCACACTTTGAGAATTTTGCATATAGTTTCTCCACCCTTAGTGTTTCGAGTACCTGCCTCAAGTGTTGTTTATGATCATCCTCGCTCCGCGAATAAACAAGTATGTCATCAATGAACACGATCACGAACTTCTCTAGGAAAGGGCGGCACACACGATTCATCAGGTCCATGAATACTGTCGGCGCGTTGGTTAGACCGAAGAGCATTACTACGAACTCATAGTGTCCGTAACGAGTTCGGAATGTTGTCTTGGGAACATCATTCTCATGAACTCGTAACTGATTGTACCCTGATCTTAGGTCTATCTTGGAGAAATAACTGGCTCCCTGAAGTTGATCTAAGAGGTCGTCGATTATGGGTAGGGGATAACGGTTCTTGATGGTAAGCTTGTTCAGCTCTCGGTAGTCAATGCACATCCGAAAGGATCCATCTTTCTTCTTTACGAATAAAATCGGGGCTCCCCAGGGTGAGGAACTCGGTCTTATGAATCCTTTGCGGATCAGCTTATTAAGCTGGCTAGATAATTCTTGCATTTCTGCAGGCGCTAAACGATAGGGAGATTTAGCTACAGGAGTAGCTCCAGGGATTAGATCGATACGGAACTCGACTTGACGCTCGGGAGGAATTCCTGGGAGATACTTGTGGGCCTTGATGCATGAAATGATACGAAGGCTCGAACTGAGTTTATCACCGTAAACCATGAGAGCTTCACCAGAGGGAAGATTGAGACGGATTGCTTTCTCGAAGCAAAGAATATCAGCACGATTGGGGCTCAGCCAATTCATACCGATAATGACATCAAAACTCTTAATAGATACAGGCATAAGATCGATGGGAAAGGAATGATTGCCTAGGGTAAGAGTACAGCCTATGAATATGTCGTTAGTGCTCTCTTTATTTCCGTTAGCCATCTCGACAGTAAATGTTTTGGTTAGAGGTTGGGATTTATATTTGATTAGATGTTTGAATGCATGACTAACAAAACTCCTCTCCGCACCAGAATCGAAGAGAATGCATGCATAAGAGTTGTCAAGGAGGAACGTACCCGTAACAACGGTAGGATCAGCGACTGCTTCCTCTTGGCCCATCGCCAGCACTCTTCCTATATTGCCGCCCGTTGTCGCTTTGGGGCAGTTTCTTTTGGAATGCCCAACTTCTCCACATCCATAGCAGGCTTGGCTTGAACCCGCTCCAGGGGTCGGATTGGTTGGTTGGGCTGGTGCTCTGCAGTATCGGGTCGTGTGTCCCTTCCTTCCACAGTTGTTGCAATTCAAATCACGGCAAGGTCCATGATGATGAAAGGTACACTTGTTGCACAGAGGTAGTTTCCCTGAATAACCACCGGTAGGAGCTTGGATGGTTGGAACAGCAGTGGGAGCAGCAGTAGGAGTAGTAGCAGCGTGGACTGCCACTGTTTGTTGCTTCTTAGAGGGTTCCTGAGGAGACTGGCCCTTGCGTTTGTTCCAAAATTTCTTCTTCTTCTCGCCACTCTCCTTCTGTGGCTCGACGACCGCTGATGCGTCATCCAGATCGATCCCATGATCGATCAGAGTCTGTGCCAGATCCTTGGCGCTCTCAAACGTGGCCGGTCTAGCAGCCAAGACATTTCCTTTGGTTGGTTGTGTCAGTCCCCAGATGTACCTCTCGATTTTCTTGCTTTCCGGGGTGAGCATTCCCGGACAAAGGAGAGCCAGATCACAGAATCTAGCGGTGTAGGTAGCGATGTCAGAACCCTTCATCTTCAAGTTCTAGATTTCGTGCTCTAACTTTTGCACTTCGCTCCTCGGGCAGTATTCCGCAAGCATGAGTTCCTTCAGTCTTTCCCAACCCATGGCATTAGCCACTGGCAGGTTTAGGGTTTTGACTCGACCATTCCACCAGGTCAATGCTCTGTCAGTGAAGGTGCAAGCGGCAAACTTCACCTTATTGGCTTCGGAACAGGCGCAAATTTCGAAGATGGATTCGATCTTCTCGAACCATCGAGTTAGAGCAATAACACCTCCATTCCCGTCGAAGGGCTTGGGTTTTGCGGTCATGAAATCCTTGTAGGAACACTCCTTTTGATGTCCCTGACTTCCGTCTTGCCGATGGGGGTCGGTTCCACCTCCAGCCCCACCAGAGTTCACTTGTGCCATCGCTGTGGTTACGGCGGCTGTAACTGCTGCCTGGAACATGACAGGATCGAACTGAGGGGGTGGTGGTGGTGGTGGAGTGTCGTCGTTTCTTATGATGGGTCTTGGTCGGGGAGGCATCTTGTTCTAGAAACAATCAGGAAGAAGAGGATGGTAAGTCCTCGAGATATATAAAACAAGATATATATTATCCTGATAATAAAAGTATACTACCGAGCGATAAGCACAGAAAGGTTACTAACGCAAGTAAGTTATCGCTTAAGAAGAAAGTGGTATCAACACTTGGAATGAATCTGTATACTGAATTTGGTTCTAGCTAAAATACTCCTATAGTATTTTATGATGAATGTTTTTGGTAAGTTTTAGGCCTGCTGTAATACCACAATTACTCCCAAGCACATGTTGGTCATGTCTTGACTGAATATAGTTGATCAAGCTATATTCACCCTAGACATGATTACATAACTGCCCAGGCTTAACCGCAGCGTCCCAACATCCAAATACTTTTGTTTTGTTCTATTTATGACACTGATTCAGGTACTTAGGTATACTTGTATACTTTTTAATAAAATACTTATATTTTTGAAAGTATACTTTTAGTTTAGAGCACTTAGGCCCCTTAATATTTATAGTTGTATACCATGTAAGGTTCGGTATACTTAGTTCGCTATAAACAAGGGCTCTGATACCAATCTGTCACACCCCCAAACCGGAACGGCGGAAACGTTCGGGGGTGGTTGACGTCATGTGTAGTATCACAACAATTGTATCATAGCAAGCATAGTAAACACAACCAAACATTGAATACATATATGAAAAAGGTTTACATTTGTCTTAATACATAATTTTGTTCATATCAAAAGTAAAATAAAAGGCGTGACTCTAACGCTCCGACTTCTCCAAATGCTTGAAAGTACATGTCTACTGATTCCCTGAGAATACAAGCAGTTTTGAAAGAATATCAGCATAAAGCTGGTGAGTTCATAAGCATTTAGTTTTGGTGGAAAAATATTCTTTGATTCTTTTGAAGAGTGTTTCTCAAGAAAATCTTATATTTTCTTATGAAAGCATGTTTGAAAAACCCATTCCTTCCATGACTTCCTGGTTTCGTACTAAATATGCACAATCCAAGGAGTCATGGAATGAATACGAACGTCCATTAGTAGAAAATAAACCATCAATTTTACAAATGCCAGTGTTATCCTGGGAAATCCTATATTTTCCTTAAAAGCAGGTTATCTATCCTAGAGGTATAGATGCCAGTTTAGAGATCACCGATTACTATTAGCATATATAAAAGTAGTTTTATTACTCAAAATAAAACAAATGAAGATTAGAGTTCGTAAACCAAAGTTATTTTATACTTATTTGTGAGTCGTATAACCATACTTGATATGACCTAGAGACCTTTATAACGTTCTTTAGGCGTTGAGCTAAATGACATTTGTTCACCCCAGGCGTGCCCGCCTAACTGTAGCTAGCAGTTCAGGTGTGGGATTGTCAGTCCCGAATAGATATATTCACAAATCTCATGCTCTCCCTCCAGGAGACTCTGGTTATACTAAAAGGATTTATCACTGTACACCTAAGAGTACAGTATTGAAGTAGAGCCTTACACTTCTGTATAATCTAGTTTATGTGCTAAAAACAGTATAAAACAATAATCATCCTTAAATAATTGTAGTTTATACTCCTTAGAAAATATATAACATAAACTAAAGCTGTCATAGTTTACATATATTCATTTATGAAATCTGAATTGGTATGAGCTGCCTAGAGGGTTATCCCAAACTATACCCATTATAGTTTATTAGAGTTGATATGGAAAATTTTTTGTAAAAATCTTTCTGAAAACCATGAAGTAGATTGCCAAAATAAAAGCTTCCCTTATGCTCGACATATTACAAAAGGGATAAAATATCGGAATATTTTATTAAACATGGAAATCGTTGGATTATATTAATAAGTTTAAAACTTAATAAAATACTTTGAGTTGGCTTGTATTCCCCCCCTGAAAACATTCAAAACACGGAAAATATAGGGCTATGAACTCACCTGTATTGAGTGGTTCTGACGTGTGGTTGGAAGAGGAGTGTAGAGTGTCAGGTGTAACCTTGAGCACACAACGATCCTAATAGACACATATAGACATGTATGTGTATGAATTTAGTGTATAGACGACTAAATAAGAAGGGTAACACCCTTATTGGCTAGGAAACTCTAAGATTTATGGGATACAATCACATATGATTGCATAACTAGGGTATATGGCCACCCTATAGAGTTTACGGTCAAAGAGGTATGATCATTGGAGTTCACGGTCCAAGTGTTCATGCTCTTAGGTGTTTACGGTCCAATGACCTTACGGTCATGGAGTTCACGGTCTAATGACCTTACGGTTTATGGTTCATGGGTTTACGACTCATGAATATACGGTCATTGAAGGGTGTACGGTCTAAGGAGATTCAACCGTAAACTCATCAATCTTGCACAAATGATGGTTTTCAAGGGCTTCATTCAAATGCATCGGATTCTAGGGACCATGCTTAGTCGTAGGAAGGGTAAAGGCTATAAGAACACCCTTTATAAGGGTTTACGGTCTATGAAGATTCATAGGACCGTAAACTCTTTTGTTCAAGCAAATAGTGATGATCTTAAGTCCAAAATGAAGGATTTTAACTCGATTCATGAAGGGGAACATGATACTTATGGTTTTTGAAGGCAAAGAAGGTGTTTTCGGTCCAAAACACAACCGTGTTCTTGAGGGTCTTGAAGATACCTTGAAGATCTTGGAGGAAACTCGATGAAGGTAGAGAGAGAGTAGAGAGAGAAAGCCTTTGAAGTGTTTAAAGTGTGAAATGAAGGTCAAATACTCTATATATAGGGTAGAGTTCTCGGTCAATAAGGGGAGACCACCTGACCGTAAACGGGTTTACGGTCTACACGAGTTTACGATCGTAAACTCGTCCTGACCGTGAACTCGGTGATTTTCGAGGAAGTTTCAAGTTTTTTGCGTGATTCCCGGTTTATTCTGAATCGTATAAAATACATATTATTTATTTAAAACTTAAGGTCCTTCCCAAATTAAGAAATTTGACGGAATTAAGTAAAAATCCAAATTTTATTAACGGAAACTGGGTAAGGATAACGGGAAAAGTTTCGGGTTGTCACACATGCTCACGTCTTCGAGCATACTCAACGGCTTTATCGAATGGCAGAACATCACGATTGACAACGAAATTTTGGATTTCGTGCCATAGTCCCTCCATGAATAACTGAATTTTCTCGTCTTCAGTTGGAATATACTTTGTAGCAAACCTTGCACTTTGATTAAATTGAGTTTCATACTCATTCACAGTCATTCCTCCCTGTTTAAGCTCGAGGAATTCCTTCTCCAATCTCCTCCTCATGTCTAGAGGACAATACTTCTCTAGCAAACGAGTTTTGAACATCTCCCAGGGTAAATTATCCTGGTCATACCCGTTGAGAGCTTCATATGTTGCTTCCCACCAGACTAAGGCTTCTCCGATGAGCATTGCAGAAGCATAATTAGCCTTGTCTTCATTATCCACATGAGAAATACGAAACACTTTCTCTGTGTTCTGGATCCAGGTAAGAAGAACAATGGGATTAAGAACACCTGAAAACTCCGTAGCAGCACTACTCTTAAAATATTTGAACGAGAGATGCTTCACCTCCCCTTTTGAAGATTCTCCAGTGGCTTTCTCTTTTCCTTTATCACGATTCTTTTTGTGTTCTTCGAGAGTCTGCCGAATAACACCAATAAGTTTACCCAATAGTCGCTCCTCACGAGGAGATACTGGAGTATTTACTTCATCAGGTTGAGGACCTCCACCCACCTCTGCTGTATGGCTACTCACCTGTTCAGCCATTGCTCTGAAATTTGGAATAATATAGTATTTTAGAATATTAGGATTCATTATTACCTAATACTTTAGTTAAGTCCTTCCTAAGGTTTGTATCCATATAATTATAATGAATCTGTTAATATATTAAACTTCTGACAGTTTAAGTCTAAATACCAATCCGTGGAATTTAGTTCACTTAAACTACTGCTCTGATACCATGATTGAAACACCCACACTTTCATATTTGACAATTGTTACTTCAAAAGATGCTACTTGCATATTCATAAATGATATTTTACATTGATAACTTGTTTACATAAGACTAGATACAAACCGACTATTACAAAGTGTTATATATTACATAACTTCCCAGGATACTATAATTTATACATACATAAGTACAAAATACAATAGTTTCAAACTATTCAAAATCTTCCAACAGTATACGATTATACTGGTTACTTATCTCCTGCAATTTGTTAAACACTGAGAGGGGTAAGCGGTGACGCTTGGTGAGTTCAATAATAGATACAATATAACGTTATGCCATATATATATATATATACATATATATATATATATATATATATATATATATATATATATATACACTTCAATATGGCAGAAGCAAAGAGGAACAAGGAACAACAAAGGCATATGTGAATCATGTGACAAACTTTCCATATCAATCAATGATTTGATTCAAAGATATACAAACAATGAGACATAACAATTTTGATACTTGATATACATCAATAAAGCTTCGGCCCAAATGGCACAGAAGACATACACTTTCTGATTAAACATTTTGGTAGATTTCAGGCTTTCAGCCCTGTCTAACCTTCTGCCAATGCCATAGAATAGAAGTCATTCTCTTACGAGACATGCTCTACATGGCCAGAGGCTACATACCAGTACCACCGTGAATCTATGTCCTTTCACTGATCCCATGGTCAAAGGTAAAACTTTGCTATCATAAATAGCATAAATAATAACCACGGAAAAGCACATAGCACATATAACACATAACATACAATTGTTACTATATATTGAACTCACCGTGAATTAATCAGGGGTTAAAATAGTAATTTGTGTAGCACTTCGTTATAATAATTAAGTTTCTTCATTGAAAACCGGGAGCTTTATTGAAAACCGGGCTCTACGAGGGTTGAGCTACAAAACCGAAAAGATAAATTTCTCGGGGTCTTCAGGCACTTCGGAACGTATTTTAGGTGTTTGGTATGATCCCGGGGCTTTGGGGGATTTAAAGTTGCTTGAAATCGGGTTTAGAGGTGAAAAGTATAAGAATGTCTAACCAAAACCGCGAGATCTCGCACCTCCCTTTATATAGGGGAGGCTTCGGACCGAGGGGGAGGAGAAGCGAGCACGTGGCTCGCATGCGAGGGGGAGACGAGGCGGGCTCGGAAGGTGCTAGCGCAAAGCCACGCGTCGGATCAGTAGAGGACCGCGTCTCGGATGCGAGGAGAGGGTGACGCGCATCGGACACCGGGCATATTCGCGTGCGAGGTGACGTGGCCGGATAAGGTCCATGCGATTTTTCTCGGTTTTCAAGGATTTCTCGATTTTTGAGCCAAAAACTTCCAAAATTCATAACTTTCGCATACGAGCTCCGTTTTTGAATCTTTATATGCACGCGTAGGCGGGAATATACTCTACAACTTTCGTTTAGACTCCGTCGGCTAATTTTGACTTTATTTTTATTATTGTTATTTTTAACAGACCGAGACAGGAAAATCCGTTAAAAATTCATAACTTCTTCATCCGACGTCCGTTTTCGGCAGTCTTTTTACTGTTGTACTACTATTGACGAGACCTTCGATTCTCGTTTAGGTTGCGTCGGCTAAAAATCACTGGATCGTTTTTTCGAGTTTTTAGCTGTCTACTACTATTCCGAAACTTAGAAAAATCATAACTTCCTCATACGAAGTCAGATTTGGACGTTCTTTTTATGAAAATTCTCGGTTTAAAAAATACTATGACTTTCATTTAGATCACAAAGGTTAAAAAGTAGTTTAACAAAAACTCACTTTTTACGTCATTCGGCACCGTGCCGGTTTTGTCGCGGATCTTCGATTGGTCATAACTTCTTTGTTAGAACTCGTATTTCGATGAGGTTTTCGCCTAAATGTTTCTAATGATAATATCTACAACTTTGAATAATATAATTTTACTTATTTCAAATTTTATATTTTCGTTAAATTTCGATATTTGACTTTTAATTGGAATCTCATAAGACTTCCAATATTTTCCGAGTGATTCTAAACATAGTTTTACTTCATTTCTAGTAAAAACTATCTGTTAGAATTCAATACTCAGTATCACATAATATTTCATAATATTATTTACTTTTAACATTTACAAAACACGATTTCAAAACGTGTATGTTACAGAATGTTATGTCATATCGAAGGTCAACAAGACTTGCATAGTGTATGTATTTTAATAGGCACTTTTGTAGATTCCTTATTAATGTCGAAGTCCTAGTAAAAATTTTGCATTATGTTGAGTACTCTACATATAGAGTAGGTACATAAGTCTGGTTGCGGAGCTAGAACGAAATTTCATAGTTAGCAGATGTAAATTTTCGAGGTAACACACCGAAATAATTGCACTACACCAAAAATATTCTCAAAAAATTTCCATTGTGCCTGAAAATTTAAGGGGTACCACGGGCTACCGCATGCACCTACATAAACCCTCCCCTGCATAAGTCAGAGGTAGCCTTTTTGTGATAGTTTGCACTGTACTTTCTCTCTGTGCTTCTGTTTGTACCAATCTGGTTATTAAACTGAATCAAAGATCTTATTTACATAACGTGTTCAATTTGTACTCTGATTTTCATTTACGATTGATTAAACATCATTTTCAACCCAAACTACCATTTATTATTTTCCAAACCCGTAAGTTGTTACTGACTTTCACCCCATTGGGTCCTTCCTCTTATGTTTAGCACTAAGCTAAGACCTATGGTGGGTTGTTTTAAGGGAGATAAAGTTGATAAAGAAGAGGATGTGGATGTGGCAAGGGATATGTTTAGCACTAAGCTAAGACCTATCCGTACAGTAGTGAAATCTTGATCTCCGCAATTTTACGAGGGCTCGCATGAACATTGTTGAAATTCATGTCGTTTCCTACCTTCCATATACAAAGCAAACAGTCGCTAGAAGGCATATTAGTGCCTCGACGAACAAGGGTAGAGAAAGTAACGATACGCCCCAAACCGCTCTCCAAATAACAGTTGAGATCTTGAGCAAAATCATATACAGCCACTCCATAATCTTTGGTGAGGCAGTGGAGAGTTGTTTATCAATACGACCTCTCAGAATGTCGACACGAAATCTCCCATTATGAGCTAAAGGGAAATTCCAAGAGTCATCGGCCTACGAAAAATTGAATTGGGCTAACAAGGATTGGATCTGACCAAGCTCCGTAACTTCGGACGAGTTGCTCATTCTCTCTACAATAGAAGCGCCTTTGAATTTCTCGAGAAGGTATAAATTGGGAAATTAGAACGAAAGCGGAGTTTGACCCATCTTGACTTCCTTCCAGAAGCTAGATATGATGATTAAAATAATAACGAAATCAACAATATTTCTCTCGACGATGCAATCGAAGATCTTGAAGAAGTGTTGTCGGCTGAAGAACAACATCATGGGTCGTGCCATTTGGAGTTTCCAAGCGTAGGGTTTTTTTCATTTAGTTAAATACCTAGAAATTAGATTGATGATATATTTGTCCACGGACGTGGATGAATTAAAAAGTTTATCGGATAAATCAGCCCCTTAACGGAAAGAAGATTCATTATATTTTATGTTATGAAATATCATGTTTTTCAAATTAAGATAATCTTTTATTTTAAATCAATAATTGGAAACTGTAGATTTTTGTTTAAATGTTTGGGAAAATTAATAATTTTATCTTTAATGACACTGTTTTACCGGTTTGCTATTTAAATTGCATTTTTATTAACAAATTATCAATGGAAACTACCATAAAAAATATCACAAAAAGATTCGATCAACCAATGAAAATGAAAAACAGAAACAAGCGCAGGGGAGTTGCTACCGGTTAGTCACGAGCACAATAGGGAGAGGAGAGAGAATGTGTATTGCTGGTTTCTTATTAGTATTGGCTATTGTTTTTCTATTTTTTTCCATCGAAAATTATATCTATTAACTTAACACACTATCACTCCCTATCTTTTGTATGTTAAACATGCTAAGTTGACGTGACATAAAAAAAACTAAAAAAAGCTATGTGACAATGTGTTAAGAGTGTTACCACTCCCTTCGGCCTTACCAACGGATTATTTTGGCGGTTAGACACAATAATTGTGTCGGAAATAATTATCGAAACCTTTTTTACAAGTTTTTTGTCGGAATTTTATCGGTAAAAGCCTATTTTAGATGGAGTTGTCGTCAGAAATAAGCCATTTTCCTAGCGGTACTTATTCGGTTTGAGTGGGTTATTATGTTCCAATTTTTATGAACACCCCCCCTAAAAAATAAAAAATAAAAAATAAAAAATAAAAAACCTTAGTTCTCAATAAATCAAGTTAGAGGGAGTTGTGTGCCACTTGACACGGTCCACGTAACTGTCACGTAGGATTTGTCATGCTTCTACAAGAGTTAGTCATTTAGAGGGCATTTCGCGCCATGGAACATGCCCATGTCTACAGAAAAGGGGCTTTCAAGTGAAATGCTATTTATTTTTTATAAAATTAATTTATATTAAAAATAACCAATTTAAAAAAATTATTTAAATAAAAACTAAAATTTGATTAAACTTGAAAGAAAATTACAACAAACCTAAACAAAAAAAAACAACATAGAATTTAAAAATACAAAACATAGAAATTAAAATTACAAAATCTAAAAATTAAAATATGAAATATAGATAAACCTAAAGGGCATCTTTTTCGGAAAATTTGACATTCTAAATCATCGACCGGGTCAATGTTAAGATCGATGTTGTCAACAGTCCAAGTATGTTCCATCAAGTCTCTACAAAGATTATAATGGATCTCAACATCATGAATTATTCTTCTTCTTGCCAAGTTCTCGTCTCTTCCAACCTCAAATGTTTGTGTCGGTAGAACAATCTCTTTTTCATTATACCCACATATAGCATTTTCTTTATCGTTGAGGATCATATTATGAAATATGATACATGTATACATCACCTCACTCATTTTTTTCTTCAAAAAATACTACATGGTATTACAGTATATGCCAACTTTTTTTAAGAGCGTCAGACACTCATTATACATATTTAATGGTCTTCTCTTGAGTTCTCTTAAATTCAACCTTCTTCGTTCATTTGGACAAGATAATAATTGTACCAATATGGCGTTCCACGCACAACAAGCAAAGAATCTGGTGCGGCTTCATTATGCATGTCATTGAATAATGGAGACATTTTAAGAACATTTATTTCATTGAGTGCAACCAACGGAACCAAAGAATGCACGTCATATCCACAAATCTTATGAGGCCACAACTTCAAGTATGATTGTTGGATAACCATGATCACCTCGGGTGTATTGGCCTTGATATGCATTCGGGCAATTGCCCAATTCCCAGTGGAGACAATCTAGGCTTCCTAACATTCAAGGGAAACCATGTACATTTGAATGATGAGCGTATAACTGTTGGATGTCACTATAAGTAGGTTTACGCCAAATATCATGGACCATACAATCTCATGAAAAACTTACAAAATTTGTGAAGGCTTTGTCGTGCAGTACGTCCAAACATCCTAAGATTCTCATCTAGTGCATCGGGGGAAATGACATATGCTAGTTGACAAAGTGGAACGGTGCATTTTTGTAAGGGAGTAAAATATGTACATCTAGCATCTACACGTTGTTGGAAATATGGAAACGCTTCCATGACGTCGTTGAATATACGCTGAAACAAGTGTTTGTGCATACAGAACCGCCAACAATAATAATATCCGCCAACAATAATAATATCCTTGAAAAGTCGTGTGTTCATCAAAATAATCTTGCATGAGGCGTTGGTGAACATTATCACGATTAATTTGTATGTACCTTCTTTTTCTCCGACGAGCGTTTTCGGCATTTTGTTGACGTAGTTCTTCTATCTTCTGTTCAGCCTCAATGACCTCTAGGGTCGTTTCTAACGGCGCATCAAAAAAAACCCGATGATGAAGATGAAATTTTTGAGAGAGATTGAAGAACAAGGTTTTGATGTGGTATGTAAAGAAAGATAATAAAAATAATAATTTTTAAAAATTGAGCCGTTAGCTCATTGGGTGAAGAGGAAGCCTTAAACTTGGTAAACATTCGACAAGTTATGTCGCCGAGCAGCATTTACTGACGTGGCGGCGTAGTGTTTGCCGAGTCCACCTCGGATATATCGAGGATCACCGAGACCCACTCCGAGCAGACTTATATTTATAGCAAAAAGAATTATTGGAACATGAATGATTTTTAATATGATTAGCCAATTGATTTTTTTTTAAATTACGTCCTTTTCAGCTAATCTTTTACTTGTTCCTATACATGAAACCTTATTAAATATACCCTATTTTATATATATATATATATATATATATATATATATATATATATATATATATATATATATATGGGAATTGAGTAATTTAACCATTTTTTTGGGTTTTTTTAAAATATAACCAATTTTTTTTAAAAAAAAAAAAAAACCTAACCTTTTGGTCCGGAATAGGTCACTTCGGACCCGAAAACTGGCCCAAGCCCAATACTGCAACCCAATGGTATATATATGGGTCCCACGCAAAAAAATCTAGAATACGTGTTCCGGAATTAGCAGATCCGAAGCACGATCTACCTGTATTTCAGACCAAATTTTGACCATGGATTCGTCAAACCAAATAAGTTTTACACTTTAAGTTACTTTTCATTTGATTTTCCGAAACAAGTTACGTATTTTGGAATTGTCAGGAATAGTCCGGAATACGATGAATAACTCCGGAATATCCGTATTATCCTTTTTTAAATATTTTTCTCGTTGTACGTGTATTAATGTCATGTAAGTAGTTTTTAATGTGTTTTTGATCGGTTGTTTTAGTCCGGAATTAGGCATTGTATGGGTTTCAGAATGGTAATATAGGTTCTGAACACGATAAACGTGGTACGGAACCAGATGATCTATTTCAGAATGATCATCCGGAATAACTATAATATAATTTTTTTTCTAAGTGTTGTTTAATAACCTATGTTAGTCCAAAGACGAGTTAGCATGGATGTTGTTAAAAAAAAGTGGGTTTTACGGAAAACGGAGTTTTATTCCATTTACAGGAGCTTTCGGAATTGCACTTGATAAAAGTAAAATCGAAAAAAAATAATTTTATAATTATAATTTATTTTTACGGTAATGTATTAAAATGTTCTTGGAATTTTATTTTATTTTATTATTTTTTTTGCATATAAAAAACGAAGATGTTGAGATTCAAAAGAAGATAAAAAAATAAACCAACAAAGGCACCCATAAAATTAAGAAAGAAATCAGAAAGGGTGTTAAAACTTAAACTGAAAGCAGATAGGACTCCGAAAGATGGCACTGGAGCAAGTGCAAACAAACCTATTATGATAGACTAGTTGCAATTATGTGTTTTTTTGTTATGAATATGTTTCAGGAAGTGTTTTTTTAATATTATTAAATACTTTTACGCACACTGGTTTTTAAATAGTATATTAACATAATTTATGAATATTCTATTTTCAGTCTCCAACATCCAGTGACTTGAACGATGAGGATGAGTTGCCCATAGAGTATGTTATACCATGTCTTGAAGACGAGCAATGACGTCTTGTTCATACGATTACATTAGAAATGATTCGTGATTATCAACGTGCTAAACAACAAATGGTAATACTGGAAATCTCATTACCGCCTTCACCGGCTAAGGACCGAAGAAAAGTAGCATTTTATAACATGCAAATGTTCCTCATTACTGTCTAAAGATATAAGACAATTTGTAAACACAATGGACATCATCGAAGAAACACGTAGCACAACTCCAACAATAGAAGATCAAGTCGAATTGACTGATAGTGGTTTCAAACTAATTGAGACCTACATGGAATTGTTTGAAAATCATGTAGACACGGCTAGTTTGCATCGGATGCAAGCTCTCAGTTATCAGCCAGAAATGTAATCTAATTTTAAATATAGATATTAAAATATCTTTGGAAACTGAATTTTGTAAAATGAACGGTATGATTATCTAAAATGACAATTATCCTTTTTTTCATTAACATTATTGCAAAGAGCGTTATAAAACCTAATACATACTTAGATTGGTTTCCACAAAGTAGGAAATTGTAAGGGATACATATTTTGTTCCCGGTCAATAAAATCTCCTCGAATTATAATAATATATGTTAGACGGTCCCGTTATGCGCATAGTTTTGTGATCTTCGCATTTGCATTTTCAATCCACTTCTTAGTTTGTTTCACTTCTTTCATCGCTTCAAAAACCCATTTTTCTTTTTCATTTACTTGTTCCGCTAGATCATCTGCACGTTGATTTAGTGTGCGACTTCTTTCAGAGTCCCTTTCGTTTGCTTCTTCAGCAGTCTTCATAGCTTGGAAAATGTCATCGGACATTTTATCTGGCAGTGGGAAATTTGGGCCTTCCGGAAACTGGTTATTATCTAAACAAACATAACAATCTTCTTCTTCATAATGCCAAACACCATCGTGAGATGAACTCATTCTAATTTTATTTCAACGTTGAGGATGCATGCTAGGTGCATTTTCAGGTCCAAAAGCAATGCCCAGAACAAGTGTCTGAAATAGCCATCCGGAATGGGGTTCCAGAATAAGGGCCCGAAATACTGCCAAGCATTTATGAGATTTACTGTTTCGGAATGACTACACATACTGTCAGGAATCTATGATTTTTACTGTTGGGAAATGACTACACATATGTCAGGAAACTATGACAATTATGTATAAAAGCAATGTCTGGAACAATGGTTCGAAATATTTGGTCTGGAACGTGGCTCCGGAATGAGGGTCCGAAATACTTTCAAGAGTCTATGACATTTACTATTCGGAATAACTATACATATGTCAGGAATCTATTACTTTTACTATTCAGAATGACTACACATATGTCAGGAATCTAGGACAATTATTGTTTTCGAAATTAGAGTCTGAAATATCAATTCCTGATTGTGACTCCGGAATGTGTTTACGGAATAGTGTCAGGAACCATAACCCTAGTAAATACCATTATATAAAGGAATTCAAGCGTCCAAACTCTTTACCATGTTAAATTTACTACTAAAAACTCATTTCTCATAATCCAAAGAAATGGCATACTGCGATTGTGGCTTCGAATGTATAATAAGGACATCAACGACTACAAATAACCATGGATGACTTTTTTATGCTTGTCCTAAAGAGGTATGTGGGTTATCCTTTGATTGTTTTTCTTTGAATTAACATTAATTTACACAATATACGTCATGTGTTTGATCTTAAATTTTCAGGGACCATAGTCTGGGTTTATCTGTTGGGTTGACAAAACAAAAGACAATAATTCGTTGATAATAAGTAACTTATTTCGATAAAAGAAGAAACTTGAAACCCAAAATATGCACTTGAAGATAGCGTTAATTTGTAGTTGGATTTTCTTTTTTGGAATCATTGTGTACAAGTTGTAAGCTTTATGTTCATTAACTAAGTTTTCCTTCTGTAACACTTATTAATCTTTTTAATATGTAATGTTTGCTTGTTTGTTAGTATTACTATGGCACTTGTAAATTATGTTATTTCTATCTTTTTAATATGTAACAAATATTAGGGAAATAATAATATTTTTCATTACACATTGCAGATCAATTAGAAACATAATTAATTTCAATTACATTGGAATTAAAAGTTCAATCAAAGGGTCTGGTGTTTCCTATTCTGATGGAGGGGGAAGAGGGTGCATGGTTTATGTCTGGTAGGCAGTTTGAAACACATCATCCTGGTAATATATCAGAACCATATCAAGTAATTCATGGATGTTCGAATGACGTGAAGCCGCAATAGGTTCTCCGGAATGCTATGTTCCGGAGCAAGTGGTCAACAAATGTTGGTTATTTTTGTTAAAATTGTCGTTTATAAGGCTCACAGTTTATTCGGTTTACTCAGTTTCGGTTTACTCGGTTATAGTTTATTGGGTTCGGTTAACCAGTTAAAACCAAATAAAATTCCGCTCGTAAAAATAAATATTAAACTAAAAGAAAAAACACTTACTCAATTATTACCAAATGAAGAAAACACATTAACATATAACATATTATATTCGATCTTTCATGATGTGTCGTCTTGAAGAGTCAATGAAGACACACAAGTTGTAGAGATAGGTTAATATAACTTTAATCATATATGAAGTTGAGAGAAATGACCGAATGTTAATTGGAATTTAGTTAATTTGTTTTCTTCTTTTTAATACAAAAAATAAAACAATTATAAATATACAATGGTTAATAACTAATTAATAAGTTATTAATATTTTAGTAACTAATGTACAAATTTATATATCAAATGTTAATTTACACACACTATAACATCTTGTTTGAGACACTTTCATTGTTGACCCTTATATTGAGATTTATTGCATATTGGTCCCTAAGTAAAAAAAAGAGTGCAAAAGGGCCCATAACAACATCTTGGTAATTCGGGCTTTAGGAGTACGCTGAGCATACGTGTGTACGTTAAGCGTACTAAGGCACGCCTTAGTACATGTTAGGTCTATAATACGTTGTCTCAAGTGTGTGCTTGTATAGTTTTGTTTATTCCGAAATGGGCATGTCCATGTTCGAATCCGCTACCTCTTCTAGTCTATATATAGTGCATGCATGTAACATATTAGGGTTACGTCTTTGAACCCTAACGCCATTTTTAGTATGCTCTCACATAGAAGTTCCATCTTAGAGAACTCTTCTAGAGTTGTTTAATCAAAGCATTAGGCACACTTTTGATCATTGATTTCTTGTCATTAGTTTGTCCCTCAAATATAGAATCTATCGATCTTTATTATTTTCACAATTTGTATCAGAGGAGGAGATAGTGTAATTAATTCGCTATTCTTCTGTTGAGTAAAGGATTTTATTAGGGTTTTTCCATATTCTCATATCTGTTCTTGTTGTCTCAATCGTCTTAATCGATTGTAGATTCCAGATCTAGATCTTTAGTTTTTACCTTAAACTCGATTCACGTTTTACACATGTGGTTCTATATTTGTTTCAATGAATTCTTGATAATATGCCTAACGAAGATCCTCACACTGTTTTGTTCAATCTCTCAAGTAGTATTGGATCCACGACAAGGATTCCAATCCTCTTTCTAGAAGATTATGAAGTATGGGCACTCCACTTTGAAGACTACGTTCTTGGAATCGAAGAACATGGTTCTACTATATGGCAGGCAATAACGTAGGAAACGTTCACGTATTCGGGTACCAGACAAGCAATCAAAACTCTGGCTGACTATAATGCACTCATTATTGAACATACTGATGTTCCTAACGATGAGAAGAATAAGCTAATGTGTAATATAGAAGTCATGAGAATCATTCGATTTGCTCTTCCTCCAGACACTTTTCGTCTTGTTAGTGCATGCAATACTGCAAAAGGTATTTGGTATAGGTTGAAAGAGTTATATTCAAGTGATGCTGATTTAGAACACTCTGTGCAAACATTGCTCTTATCAGAGTTTGGAGCATTTGTACAAAAACCTGATGAGAAGTTAGATCAGACGTTCAATCCATTTAATCATTTATTAAGCAGAATGCTTAAAAACAATCTTAAGCATGAAGTTATTGAACAAAAAGTCACGTTCATGAATGGACTAAGATGTGAATGGAAGGCTGTTGTTTCCACTATTAAGGCACACAACAATTTAAAAGCTACTCGTTGGCCAAACTCATGGGTATTCTCAGATCTCACGAAGATGAAGTCTCTAAGGAAGTGAAGCTTGTTTATAGTGTTGTATCTTTAGTATTAGTTGTGAAAGGAAAGAAGTTAGCAGAAGATGATTCTGAATCAGATTTTTCGGATAGTGAAATCTCAAAAGAGGACAAGGCTCTAATGGTGTCCAATCCCAAGAAGTTCTTTAAGAAGAATTTCTCCCGTCACAGAAATAAGTTCAAACAAGGCAATTCCAGTTCAGAAAAACCAAGGGATGAGAGTTACAAAAACTCTCAGTATGATGAAGAAAAGAAGGAAAAGAAACTACTGGGTGATTCGGGCTATGTCTGTAATTATTGTCACGGCAAGAATCGCTTTGCAAAGGAATACATGACGAGGAAGCAGAATGAGAAAAAAGAAAAGGAGAAAGACAAAGCATATTATGTTCAGAAGATATAGGAACTCAGAAAGAAGAACATATCAAATGTGAAACCAACGTTGATTGTCCAGGAAGAAAGTGATGATAGACGAGTCGAGTTGAAGTCTACAGACTCAGAGGATGATGAGGTTAGAAAACCTACCCATGGCGGGTGTTTTGTGGTGAACTCAGAGAAGCAGGATTATGAAAACAAGTGCTTGATGGTTCAGAATGGTGTTTTGGAACCAAGAGGATATGCGACTGATGGAGGAAAGGCTTCGGAAAGCTACTTTGTTGCAAAGACAATCTCGGAGCAGGTGAAAGAGTGTGAGAAGGTGGTTGACAAGGTACATTTTATTCTGAAATCTCTTAACATTCCTACGTCCCGTTATGATTCTGAATTAGATGACCTAAGATATACTATTTCTAATTTTAGTGATAGTTTAAAAAGAATACGTCTTTGTAGTTCTAATCTGAATGATCAACTTAACAGGGTAACATTTAAGGGTGACGAGAGAATATTAAGAATAGAGGCTTTGGAAGTAGAGCTCACTAGATCATGAGATGACATTATTTACCTTAAAAGGGATAGTATTGCACTTTTGAAACAGAGGAATATTTATTGTTTGATTGCTAAACGTTAATATTTTAATATTACTCAGATGCATTTGAATTATGAAATAGGGAAAGGTCTGCATAAAATGATTTTACCCTTTCTTGAATTGAAAGAGGATGAAATCGATGCGGAATGCTATAAATGCGAATCTATTGTTTCTTCATATGATGTTTCTGATTCTTACAGGGTTGGACTTGAGAAAATAGAAGAATACATTAAGTCCAAAGAACACAAAAATATATTGAAAGAAATGTTAAATGAAAAGGATAAAGAAGAAATCAAATTAACTTCTATGCAGAAATATAACTTGTTATGCAAGAAGTTGAATTCAGAAAATACTCTTGATTCCGAGAATTTTCTGAATTCGATGAAAGCGAAATGAGTGAAATATCTGTAGAGGACGAAATTGATTGTTCTGCTTTTGTACAAAATTGTTATGAACCAAAGAAAAATTTGATTTCAGAAAACTCAATCGAATTTGTTCGAATTGTATAAAATAAAGGTTCTAATGTTTTAAAAGAAAAAGCAACAATTTTTCCAAAAGTTCAAACAGTTCCGAATCAAGTTTTTGTAATGAAATGGATGAACAAAGATGATACAATTGAATTAACGTCCCTGGTTGATAATGATAATGTGAAGGGTTGTGATGAGTTCTTCTGGTCAGAGACGATATATAATGCAGATGATACAAAAGGTCTTTCATAAACAAGGGGATAATACGTTTCAGAACCATTGAATCGTGTGGACCTTTTTTACGGAAAGGCCGGGCCAAGTCGCACAAAAGATGTTTCAAGTGAAACCTCCTCAGAACATAATGAAACTCCAGTCATAAAGGAAAAACCTAAATCTAACATTCACAAATCTGCCGAAGAATTGATTGCAAAGAAAAGACAGTTGAATGCTAGATAGGAAGAATTTAAAAGAAAGAAACCGTTTTTGGAAGAAAATGAATTCCAATCAAAGTTTTGTCAACTTAGCACAATCTTCCAATCAAAATAAAGATTCATCTCAGATTCCGAAACTGAAATCCAGTTGTTCGCCAAAACCATAGTTTTCAAAACCACTCACTAAAACAAAAATTCCTAAGGTTGAAAACAAAATTGCTTCCGAACCAGAGATTACTCTCAAGAAATACGAAGCAAATTTGAAAAAGGAAGAAAAAGCATTTTCGATAAAAAAAAATGGCACTAAAAATCAAGGAATATATTCAACGAAAATCTAATTTTTTTGAAATTAATCTTTGTGATAACAAAGTTGAAGTTTTCAAAGTAGAAAAAGGGAAGAAACATGTTTTGAAAAGAAAATCCTTTTGGGTTGACAAAACTAAACTTTTTCCTATTCAAAAGAAATCCTCACAAGGACCCAAGTTCGTTTGGGTTCCTAAAACTCTCTAAATTTTATAGGTTATGCGTGACGAACAATACGATTTAGAATGGTACATCGATAATGGTTGTTCTTGTTACGTGACAGGAAGGAGAGAGGAGTTACGAGAGTTTCAGTCTTTAAAGGATGGTGGAAAAGTGAAGTTTGGAAACAACACCACAAGAGAGATAAAAAGATATGGAATGATAATGAATGGCGAATTCTCAATTCGGAAGGTAGCATATGTAGAAGGCTTGCAACACAATCTGATAAGTGTTTCGCAATTGGTTGTAGGTACTGGTCTAAAGGTGTCGTTTGATGAAAAAGGTTCAGAAATAATCGAAAAGAAATCTAAAGCAGTGCTTCTGAAGTCAAAAAGGAAAGGAGAGATGTATCCTCTGAATTTGAATCCGATCAAAGGGAAACCATCTATTTTCTTTCTTACGAAAGCCTCTTCGGATGAAAGTTGGCTATGACACATAAGGCTTTCCCATCTTAACTTTAAGGATATTAACAAGCTTGTAATTGGTGATCTTGTTCGTGGTCTACCTCTTCTGAAGTTTGAGAAGGAACACTTATGTGTTGCATGCGAGCTCGGAAAACAAAGCAGAAAGAGTCACTCATCGATCATAAACACAAAAAATCATTGAGCCACTAGAATTATTTCACATTGATCTTTGTGGTCATTCAACAATCGAAAGTATTGGGGTAACAAATATATTTTGGTTGTTGTTGATGATTTTTCTAGATTTACCTGGGTGTTCTTTCTTAGACAGAAATTCGATGCAACTCAGAAGCTGATAGACTTCATCAAGCAGGTTAAGCTTCAATTACGAAAGCCTATTTGGAAAATTCATAGTGATAATGGTTCGAAATTCAAAAATCATGTGTTTGAAGAATTCTTCATTGGAAAAGGGATCTCTCACCATTTCTCTTCACCTTACACTCCACAGCAGAACAGTGTAGTTGAAAGACGAAATCGATCTCTCTGTGAAGTTGCAAGGACTATGCTTTCATTTGTGAATCTTCCTTTATACTTATGGGTTGATGCTATGGCAACTGCTTGTTTTACTCAGAACCGTTCTTACATCAATAAAAGATTACTGATTACTCCATACGAAATTCTTAACAATCGGAAACCTAACGTTAAATTCTTTCATGTGTTTGGTTCCAGGTGCTTTATATTCAATTACAAAGAACATCGGAACAAATTCGACGTGAAAGCTGATGAAGGAATTTTTCTGGGGTATTCCTTGACATCAAAGGCCTATAGTGTTCTGAAAAAGAAGTCAAAGAGGATTGAGGAGACTTACTACGTCACGTTTGATGACAATTATATGAATAAATATTAAAAAGAAGATTGTCAATCAGAGGAAATTTTTCCATCAACAAATTCAAAGACTATTCCTCTTGTGAATTTATATGAGGACTTTCTAAATTTGTTTGATGAACCTGATAAAGCTATTTCCTCGGAATAAAATGCAAAAGACAATCAAGAAGGTGAATTGATCAAGATTTTTGACAAATCTGCCAAAAATGCAGAGATTCCTCCTGAACAACCAATTCTGAATGACACTCAACCACATTCTTCTGACTCTACATTCCAGGGGGAGAGTTCCACTCCAAGCTCAAATACCGATATTCCTTTCCAGGGGGAGAATCCTATTCCGAGCGAAGGGTCACATGCAAATTTCCATGGAGAGTAATGAAAACAATGACTCCGATGATGCTCAATCGGAATTTGAAGAAGTTTTTGCTGAAGTCGATCTAGCATATGATCAGAACTATCCTCCTATAACAAAATGGACCAAAGATCATCCAAGATCTTAATTGATCGGAGACTCATCTTCAGGAGTTCTGACGCGGGCTCAACAAAAAGAGAAACAAACTACATTATTTTCTAAATTGGAAATTTGCATGTTTAATTCTTTTATTTCTAAAATTGAGCTTAAAACTGTGAAAAATGCTCTTGATCATGCAGATTGGGTTCAAGCTATGCAGGAAGAACTCAATGAATTTGAGCGAAATAAAGTATGGAGATTGGTCCCCACTCCGAATGATGTTTCTGTAGTCGGAATGAAATGGGTGTTCCGAAATAAGATGGATAAAGAAGGAAACGTCATTCGCAATAAGGCACACTTGGTCGTTAAAGGTTACTGCCAATAAGAAGGAATAGACTACGAAGAGACATTTGCACTGGTGGCTAGACTACATTCAGTTCATATTTTTCTCGCCTATGCAGCTCACAAAAACTTTGATGTATATCAAATGGATGTGAAGTGTGCATATCTGAATGGAGAGCTTGAAGAAACAGTTTATGTTGAACAACCACCGGGTTTTGTGAATGAAAGATTTATGAATCATTGCTATGTTCTTGATAAAGCGGTATATAGTCTTAAACAAGCTCCGAGAGCATGGTATGAAACTCTGACTCGTTTTCTTAAGCAATCTAAATTTAAACAAGGTACTATTGATCCTACTTTCTTCTGAAAGAAGGAAGGTAACCATCTAATGATTGTTCAGATTTACGTTGATGACATTATTTTCGGATCAACTAATCCCAGCTTAACAACTGAATTTCAAAAATTAATGGAAACTAAATTTGAAATGAGTTCTATGGGTAAATTATCTTTTTCCTTGGCTTAAATATAAGACAGAGTTCAGAAGGTATATTCATCAATCAAGAAGCCTTCACTAAGACTTTATTGGCGAAATTTGGAATGGGTGGGTAATTCTAAAGTCAAAGTCCAAATGGTGTTCGGAACGAAACTCACTCCTTCTCTTGATTAACCAACAACTGATATCACCTTATATCGACAAATGATTGGGTCTCTGTTATATTTAACTTCTAGTCGTCATGACATTATGTTTGTTGTGTGTTACTGTGCTCGATTTCAAGCCAATCCTCGAGAACCTCATATGTTGGCAGTTAAGAATATCTTTCGGTATCTAAAGAGGACTACTTCTCTTGGTCTATGGTATCCATCTAATTCCAGATTCTTTGTGCAAGCTTATTCCGATGCTGACCTAGGTGGATGTAGCCTTGATCAAAAAAGTACTTCTGGGGGATGTCAATTTCTGGATGGCAAGGTTGTTAGTTGTCAATCTAAGAAGCAGCCATGTGTGTCCTTATCAACTGCTGAAGCTGAATACATTGCAGCAACATCATGTATATCCCAAGTCATGTGGATTCAGAGCCAGCTCAGAGATTATGGAATTAACATGAAGAGAATTCCTCTGTATTGTGATTCAGAAAGTGCTATAAGTATTTGCCACAATCCAGGGCAACACTCCAAAACAAAACATATAGCACTGAGATATCACTTCATAAAGGATCATGACAAGGATGGGAACGTCGAAGTTCATTTTTTTAGATCCTCATATCAGTTGGACGATATCTTCACAAAGGCCCTTCCTGAATCTTCATTCAATCGAATTTTACATGGGTTAGAAATGATTGAAGCAGACTCAGTTCCGAAACCAACTTCGTAATTGCCAAAGTAACTATTTATGCTCTAAATGGTTCCGAGCTTTGGAATGTTTCGGATTTTACTGTTCACATTCCAAACGGTTCCGAGCTTCGAAATTCACTGTTCACATTCTAATTGGTTCCGAGCTTCGAAACGCTTCGGATGTTACAGTTCATCCTTGTTTCGGAACGTTGTATATCCTTTGTACATTATGTCTATTCCGACTTGTTCCGAGCTTCGGAATGGTTCAGAAGTCACTGTTCATTTGTGTATCTGAATTTATTTATCTTTAATTTTTTTATTATTTTATTTTTTCATTTCTTTTAGAACATCAAAAATATCAAAAACATTTTTCTTTTATTTTCTATTTTCATTTTCTTTAGAAAAATCAAAAAAATTCAAAAATACTTTATTTGATTCTGTATTTTCTTTTCAAAAGTCAAAATCACTAAAAACATGTTATTTTCAAAGAATTGATATTCTTTCTGAGGTTAATTTTGCTCAATTACCTTAATTCAGAACAAAGGGGCAGGTATGATTCTGAAACAATATACTAGCTAAGCGTCCCTAGAAGCATGCTGATGCATGTTGTCCCAAGCCTCTAACACTCTATGTTTTAAGCCTTAATGGAACCTTCATTCCGATCGTTTCTTCCCAATCAGGCTATCAAATCACATAAGTCATCGAGCTACCTTACTCTTCTCACATTGAGTTAAGAGTTTCCCGCATGGTCATTCATTTATAGCAAAGGTACAATATCTTCTTCGGAACCAATCTATACAATTTATCCATCAATTTCGCATCCACAAAAGTAACCCTTAAGACTTTCATATATTACCACTGAGGTTTATGGTTACACAACATCTGCGTTCATGATCTTAAAATTGTTATCACCACGATTTTGAGTGAAACCCAAAATCCGTAACCTACTTCTGAATTGACGGTGAACAACTAAATGTTCTAGATATTTTCGCCAAGGAAATGACGCATAAAACCTTTTTGGTTAGTACCGTTCCAGGTTTGAAATCTCATTTTTCTTTTTGAGTGATCTTAATGAAATGCTCTCGACCTAAGACATTTCTTCCCAATAAGATCCAGTTATTATTTTTTTCTTTGAGATTTCCATCATATCCAGTCACTTAAATAAAATCCACAGCTTACTTGTTGTTATGGCTACACTGGTCAGACAAGTACTTCTTTCAGATCTTCGGACTTATGTCAAGTTTCAGAATCTGGTTAAAGCTTAAGCCACCCTTAAAGCCTACTAAAAGAAGCCTTTCACTGTTTCTCAATAAATTGATGATCGTAATTCAACGGGATACCACACAAGCACTTCGGAGTCTCTCTTGACTCAGAAGGAAGAGATCGTTTCCCGGGATCCATCTGATTTTCACGTCAATCTTTTTTGACATCACAGAATCCCTCAAAATACATTTTCTTTATTTCTTTATCTTTAGCACACTCTTGCACAAAAATCCTTGTGATTTTTCAAAGTCTGGTTCTAATTCCGATTGGTTTCTTTAATTCTGAGAACAGGTCATTATTTCAAATCTGGTGAATTGTTTGATGATTCTGAATGTGTCTATTCCGAAATGACGGTTTCTTGGAGATGAAAATTCAAATGAGGCGCGAATTTTGAAATACCTGACACTCGTGTGTCTGTTACAACCATCTGACATATGTGATGAGCTGTCACGAAATTACAGGCTAATTTTACGGCATACAGGAATATGGAACGACGATTTTCTCTCTCCACTCATCACCTATCGTATAAAAGGGTTTTTGAACGGTTCAATTTCTCTCACTACAAACACTCTTCTCAAAACCCTCAAAGCAAAAACCATTCTCTCTCTACTGTTCATCGTCTTCTTCAAAGATTCAATGGCAGGTTCATTTGAGCACATATCCTTTGTTGATCAATCAACCTCTGTCATCATGCTCACCGTGAAGCACGGCCAAAACTTGATTGTTGATCTTGATTCCTCATGCTACAATGAAGTGCTTAGGCCAATGATCGAATGCCTAAAGTTCTCGCCACTGGCTCAGGCGTTAAAAATGGCAGAAACTGTTCCACTGGTTCATCTCTCGAAGGAGTACGCATCTGCTATCTACAACAAAGTAGAAGATGTCATCCACTTTGAGGTTTCTTCTCACAAGACCTCCATCACAAAGACCCACTTCAGCTAACTTTTACGGCTTTCTCTTCCTGAAGTTCATGTGGATCCTGAGTCGATTCTAACCTCTGCCCTAATTGAAATATTTTATCAAATGTGCTACAAAGGCGATATCTCTCTATTGTCAAAGTTTAGGAAACCCTTCCTTCCTCCAATATGGAATGGGTTGTTCACACTGTTGTTCAAGAGTTTCTCCGAGAAGGTAGCAGGATCAGATAGCGCAAGTAAATTGTTCTATACTCTTCTCTACAGGCTATTCCATTGGGTGAATCTCTATTATGGGTTTGTTCTGTGGGCCCAACTCATTCAGAGCACTATCTCTTCTACTCATCACACAGAGATTTCCTGTTCACGTTTTTGGTCGATTGTTGTCAATCATGCCCTAGGCCATTTTAAAGTTCCCTTGATGACTGATTCAGTAATGGCAGCAATTCCGACAATCCAAACCTCCACATTTATGATGTCTGATCCAAGGAATTTCACTTTTATTGACTCAATTCTGGATGCTATGTTGGAAAAGGTTCCTCTTGATAATGCCATAGTGAAGGAGTATCAGAGTTTACCATTTTCAGGTGTTCGACCAATGCCCACTGAATTACAAAAGCTGGTAGATGAGGGCAACAAACCGAAGAGGGGAGGAAAAAGACAGGAAAAAGAAGCTCCTTCTGAATCTGTTAAAGCTCCAAAGAAAACGAAGAAGCAAGCAAAGAAACCGAGATCTCCATCGGCGGTTGTTCAGGAAGATTCTGAATCAAGAACTCTTAAAGAAGTCCGAGAGGAAGATACAATCCGAAATGATGAAGAGGATACTGTAGCAACTTCCGAACCAACACCTACCGAATAGATTACCAAGGTATCTACTCCACCATCCTCTTCTATTCCCACTTTTGATATCTTCAACACAATTCTCCAAGAACCCTTTCTGAATCTTACTACTACTCCACCACCCCCACATGTTACTCCACCAACCTCACCCATTACTTTTACAATTCCGACTTCATTTATCCCACCTTTACCACCAACGAGTTCTGTTGGAATTTCTATTCCTCAGATCTCCATCCATTTAACCTCAACCATCTTTACTGATTCCACCCCTCCAACCACATCATATGTCTCTACTCCACCTGAAGATCTGATTATCAAGTCCTTTCTGAAGGCGACTAGGGCCTCACACATTCCTGTCAACACATATGATGTGGGGGAAAATGTCAACACCGGTGTGACTTCTGATCAGGGCACTTTCACTGCTACTCCTTCAAATGATACTGATGACATTTTGTTCGGAGATGATCAGGAGACATTTTCAAATTTTGTCTTCATCCATTTCACATTAAACATTAACAGTGATGATAGTGATGCCCCAATGACCAAAGGGCAGTTCAAGAAGCTTAACAAAAAGCTAGATTCTCTTTTAGAGTCTTCCACATCTTTATCTTCATCGATATTTGAATACATGTTGACAACTCATAAAGCTACCGTGGAGTTGCTCACATCAGGAAACGCCAAAGTCCTTGAAGAAGCAACCAAGGCAACTCAAGTTTCTGAAAAGACCATTTTGGAAACGACCGAAAAAGTCAAAAAACTATCTCCAGAGGTGACTACTTTTATTGGTGAATTCAGAAGATCCACTGAAAAAAATACTGAAGCTATGAATAAAGTAATCGTAGGAATTCACACTTCTTTGCAAGTTGAGAAGGAGGTACTCTCCCTTGTTCGTTTCAAAATCAAAGTGGAGAATGTTGAACTCACTTCCTCCGTCCTTTCCAAGATTGAAAAGATGCAAGTAGACTTGGCAGCTAAGAACAAGATCATGGATGAGTTGGCTTAGAAAACTCAGAAGGACAAGGTCCTTTCTTTCAAACTGAAGAGTGCTAACAAGAGGACTATCGTCAAAAGCTATGTTTCAGAGATCAATCATTATATGTTGAGGCTTGTTGAGACTCACTACTCCTTGTTCACTGTCTTGGTTCGACAACAATTATCCGATAAGCTTCAACCGGTCTTTGCTATGCTCAATCAAATCAAAGGTGTTTCAGGAAGCAGGGCTTTTCCGAAACAAGGGGGAGACAAGGACCAACAACCAAAGACTAAAACTGATCAGAAGGGTAATGAAGCTTTTGCATCGAATACTGAAACTGATCAGAATGGTAATGAAGCTTCTGCATCAAAGAAAGGAAAAAGGGAAAGAAATTGATGATAATGATTAATAAGAAGAGCTGTCTGAATCTGAGAAACTAGTGAGAAAGAAATGTGACAAAGAGCTAGATGATCTTCACGCTCTTCAGAAGAAATTAGAAGTAGAGGAAGCTGAGGTTAAAAATGCAAAAATTGTGCTTGAAACTCAGAATTCTTTATTTCCTCGTTGGTCAATGAAGCGCATTCAGAAAGAGGCAATTAACAATGCAAGCATCTACTGGCTGGAGCCCTCGATCTCATTTGATTTAGTCAATGATGTGGAAAATCAATTCGATTTCCCCATCACTCCAAGGGCATTTCTCTTTCGTTGTTTTGGAAATATAGAGAAGTCTTTGATTTCTGACTATGCTGTAAATCAGAAGCTATTCTCGGTTTACTTGAAGAATTCCAAACCACAGTAAAAATCTTGGAGCTTGAAAAAAAATAGTGGTTGTGAAGCTCGGATTGCCTGTTCAGACCGAAGACTTTCTGAATATAATGTTCAAGGGATTCAGAGGAGCTAATCACATTCTATATGAGTTCACTTTGGCGGACCTGCCATTTATGAACCCATATGACTGGATCGCCTTGTTCCACATCGTTACGAAAGAGGAAAATAAGTATGAGCTTATTGTTGCAGATTTGAAATGGATGCTCATTTGCTACATCCATGAAATTGCGAAGATGGATGTTGAAATAGCATCAGTTTTGAAGAAGAGGCCCATTCTAAAGCCGGAAGAGCAACCGAAGGATATTCAGAAGCTAAAAGTGGGAATTATCCAAAAAGAGAACTGGAGCATAGTGTATAAGAAAAAGGATAGTGATGTAGTTCAGAACAACATGTTCTTTCTACAAGACAAACACCTTTACTCCACAGCCGCTTTGAAGACTATTCTTTCTTTGGCTAAAGCTTTCAAATCAAATACTGCGACTGACCTCAAATGCTTTTCGGATATAATACGCTAGTACTTATGTATCCGAAACACACTTTTGAATTTAATGCCAAAATTGCTTAACGCGGAGAAAAGAAGACAATGAAGGCACTCCTTCTGAATTTGACACAAAGGGGGAGATTGTTAGGTCTATAATGTGTTGTGTCATATGTGTGCTTGGTTAGTTTTGTTTATTCCGCAATGGGCCTGTCCATGTTCGGATCAGCTATCTAGTCTAGTCTATATATAGTGCATGAATGTAACATATTAGGGTTACATCTTTGAACCCTAATGCCTTTTTAGTACGCTCTCACAGAGAAGTTCCATCTTAGAGAACTCTTCTAGAGCCGTTTAATCAAAGCATTAGGCACACTTTTGATCATTGATTTCTTGTCATTAATTTGTCCCTAAAATATAGAATCTATCAATCTTTATTATTTTCACAGTATGTTGGGCGTACTTGAGGTTCATGAAAACCCTAATTTTTAGGGTTTGGCTCATATTTAAGCATCATTATAGCCTCACATCTCATTCTTATTCAGCCTCTTTCTGTGAAATCGATCCCCGAGAAAACCCTAAGAGAAAGAGAGCATTTTAGAGCCTTTGGAGTGATTAAAGGTGTACTTAAAGAAGATGAGAGTGGTGTGGAGAGCTTGGAGTTTGGGAAACACTTTGGATCTGAAGTTTTCTCCTTGTTTACAACGTCCAGGAGGAATATAGCTTGCAACTTTACCACTCCATCTTGTAGATATAGACATGTCACTCTTTTAAGTTAGTTTTTGTCCCAAAATGGTGATTATTGAGCATGGCATGTTCTTGACCCATTAACCCATTCTTTTAGACCTTAAGAAGGGTCTTGAGTCATAAAAATGGGGTCTTAGTGGTTGATTTTGCTCCATGTATTCTTTAGAAGGTCTTAATGTATTAAGATATTGAGTTAAGCACTTAATGGACATGCAAAGTCATAAAGTTGGAAACTTTATGGCTCTTGAGGATGATTTAGCCTTGGATCTGGAAGTTGGACGTAAGAGCTTATGACATTAAGATTTAATGTGTTTTTGGGAAGACTGGGCGTACGCCCTACGTAATTTGAGTACGCAGTCCGTACGTGGTCAACCTCCCTGATGGTGCTCAATGCTCGAGTACGCCCCACGTACCTTTAAAGTACGCCCCGCGTACGCATTCTGTGTTGACCCGGCTGGGTTGACTGAGTTCACTTTGACCAAGTTTGACCAAGGGGTATTTTGGGTATTTTGGATGGTGTTTGAGAATTGGTCATTTGGATGGATAGGTAACGGTTAGAGCTGAGATTCGTAGTCGAGACCTCATCAGCTATTGATCATATTGAGAGGTGAGTTTCCTCACTATACTTATGGGTCGAAGGCACCAAGGCGAGCCCATTGGATTTGATATCCTGCTATGTGATAGAATGTCGTTATGCTATATTGATCTGTTAGATCTGAGTCCTAGTATATAGGATGTGAGTATGTAGTAGTGATCTGTAGATCTATCTGATAGTTTATTGGCCGGTTATATGTTTATCTGTTATATGCAGTGTTACAAAACTCGGCCTACTTGGCCGAGTACTCAGAATCGGCCCACCACTAAGGCGAGTTATGTGAACTCAGAAAAAAACTCGGATTAAGTCAAACTCGGTCAAAAATCGGCCAACCTCGGTCAAAACTCGGTCAACATCTCTCCAACTCAGGCCTGCTCGGTCTTACTCGGGCCTACTTGGTCAACAAAGTCAAACTCGGCCAACTCGATCAAACTCGGTCAAAGGGTCAAAATTGTCATAAAAAGTGAAAAAAAAATCAAGAATTTCAAGATTAATATGTATAATACACTTAATGATTTATTATTTAACACACACATATGATTATTACTACATATATATATATATATATATATATATATATATATATATATATATATATATATATATATATATATATATATATATATATATATATATATATATATATCTTAAACTTTCAGTAGTTATTCACGAAGTGAGACAATTGTATGTATTTCAGTTTTTATGTATTCACATGTATCTAATTTTATTATATATTTCAATCAAATTATGATTTTAACTTATGATTTTTTACATATATAATTTTTCTAAAAATATTTCTATATGAATTACCGAATCTGAGTACTCCCCGAGTACTCCTGAATACTCGCTACTTGGCAGTCGGCCGAACAAGTACCGAGTAGAGATTTCTACAACCTTGGTTATATGTGCACATATTTTGCTTGGTGGTTGAGGCTTTACTGCTATGTGCGTAAGTCAATAGATCGGGGGAAGTCCTACCCGATGGTTGATTAGGCCCGAGGGTATTCCATCCCGAGGATGACTGGACCCATTGTATATTGGCATTCCAACCCGATGGTTGACTGGATCGAGGGTATTCCAACCCGATGGTTTACTGAACCCATCGTATATTGGCATTCCAACCCGATGGTTTACTGGGCCTGGGGTATTCCAACCTGATGGTTGACTGGACCCATTGTATATTGGCATTCCAACCTAGGGTATTCCATCTCGAGGATGACTGGACCCGGAGGTTGATTGATCCTGGGGTATTCCAACCCGATGGTTGATTGGACCCAACATGCTTGATTGTATATGATATATGTTTGTGTGGTGGTACTTTAGGGAACTCACTTAGCTTCTTGCGTACAGTTTCAGTTTATTGTTTCAGGTGCTTCAGATGATTGTGGCAAGGTGAAGACGTGACCGTACACATCCTTGGTTTTCTGACTGATTGGATCTTGGGAGACTCTAATTTTAAATAATATTTGGAAACACTGATTTTGTAAACACTTCTTTTAGTAAATGGGTTGTTTTGAAAAAAAATTAAATTTGTTGTAATTTTTGATATGTTACACACACACACACATACACACACACACATATATATATATATATATATATATATATATATATATATATATATATATATATTAAATAGCTTATTTGGTTTTTGCGGTTTAACCAAAAGAATTAAAATTTAACCAAATCCAAACAAAATAATGTATCCTTATTTGGTTAACCAAACTGAATTAACCAAAAACCAAATAACCCGAACCAAATAAACTAAACATAATTTACTTCAGTTTGGTTATTAGGTTTTGATATTTTATCACACCAGTAGCATCAATGGTCAATCGGGGAATTATCTAGAGGTGATTACGATAGAATATCCTGCTTTCTAGTAGTACTTATTCGGTTTGAGTGGGTTATTATCTTCCTATTTTTATGAAACCCTCCCCCCCCCCCCCCCCCCCAAAAAAAAAAAAAAAACTTTGTTTTCAATAAATTAGGTTAGAGGAAGTGGTGTAACATTTGACACAGTCCACATAGGCGCCATGTAGGATTTGTCATGCTGCTACAAAAGTTTATCGTTTAGAGGGCGTGGGTTGTCACGTTTGCCATCTATTTATTTTTTCTTAAATTAATTTATATTAAAAATAATCAATTTAAAAAAATTATTTAAATTAAGCAAAGTTTCATTAAACGTGAAACAAAATTACAACAAACCTAAATAAAAAAAACAACAAAGAATTTAAAAATACAAAACATACAAATTAAAAATACAAAATCTAGAAATTAAAATATGAAATATAGATAAACCTAAAGGGCAATGTAACATCCGGGATTTACCAGGTATTAATATTAATTATCTTATTGAGTAGTGGGTTAATTTGATGTGGGCCAGTACCGTTGGGCTTCAAGAATTGGGCCGAGAAGGACATTATGCGGGGCGTACCATGCCACGTACAGGCAGCGTACAAGAGAATTGGGCGGGGAGGCCATGCACATACGCCCAACGTACCAAAGGGTACGCGCAGCGTACGCGCGCAGGTCCTAAACCCTAAATTTTAGGGTTTGATCCCTATATAAAGGACCTTATGACTTTGGACCAGCCTCCCTATCACCCTTAAGCAGCCACCTCGAAAACCCTAACCCACTCTTGTGTATTTTTGCCATTTGAGAGCTTCTTTGTGTGATTTTGGTGTTCTTAGAAGAAAAGAAGGTCGAGGAAGAGGCAAGGATTCAAGAGGAGCTTGTAGATCTAGGAGATTGGCATCATTTCTGACTCTTTTGAGGTATCAAGTGTTGGATAAGGTGTCTAAGTCCATAACTATATTTGGTATGTACTTGACCCGACCCGGCATGGTCCATTTGGGTTGCATGGCATCATGTATTTGGATAAACTAAAATGAGAGAAATAACACTTATGGTTTATTAATATATTATAAGTTCTAATATATTAATAATATTATTTGATTAGTATTGATCAAGAATTAATCTAGAATTAATTAGTGATCAAAAGGAGACTAATTAAATATATGGGTTGATTGTGTAAATCATCCATACTTGTATAGTGGGCTAGATACTCCATGGATTATCAAGTTGGGCTAAGGTCCATAGGATGCTCCATGGGAGTTACAAACCCATGGGTCATGGAAATGAAGAGTCATGTCACATTACGGTTTACATTGTGTAACCTTAATTGTAACACACTATATAAAGGATATGAAGCTCACCAAAATTGGCCACTAGAAGCAATAGAGAGGGCAAGCCGATTTCTTAGTGTGACATTCTCTCTCAAAGTTTATTCCAAGAGCATTTGGTGTTGTGTGAAACATTTGAGGCATCACACTTGGGGTGCTAGGCTCTCAAGGTTTTCAAGGAATCAAATCAATTACAAGGTATGTAACTCTAGCTATCTTTTATGTTTAAAGTTCCCCATGTATGCTAGATAGGACTATGAACCTTGGAAAAAGTATTTTGCATGTATTTTAGACAAACATAGATCCAAGGTTTCTAGGGTTGCATGTACACCTTAGGAGTGTTAGAATGCTCAAAGCCCATCAGTGGTATCAGAGCCTAGGCTTGTTTGTTTGATACTTGATGCATAATTGTGAAAAAAACTCGTTTTTATGCACTCTGAAGCATGAACTCGCTGAGTCCATAGGGGGACTCGACGATTCCATGAGTAAACTCATCCTACTCGTCGAGTAGGTTCTTGCACTCGACGAGTAGGAGCCCCTGAGTGCAGTTTTTCGAGTTTTGCTGTTGGAAATGGACTAGAAACATTACCCTAAACTGTTTTGGTGTTTTAAAACTTGTTTTAGATGGTGTAATGGTTGTTCTAATCCATTTACAATGGCTAATATCAAAATTACATGATTATATGTGTTCATATGTTCTTGAAATTTTGATATGACTATTCATGTTCTTATGAGTTCTTTATAGATCATAGGAATTACATGTTTAATTCTTAATTCATGATCCTTATGTGTTTTAATGGAGCCCATAACTTGTCCTCAAGTTATGGATAACCAAAAGTCACTTTGTATTAAATCCATTAGAAGAACACATAAGTTACAAAAATTAAGAGTCTTCATTTTAATAACTCATAAGTTATGAATTGAAAGGTTTTGTAAAGTTACAAAACTTGCCCTCAAGTTTTGGAACATGTAAAGTCATCTAGTAAACTTTAGTTCCAACCCCTAGAATTTTAAAAGTTAAAATTCAACCCTTATACTTTATAATATTATAAGTTTAATAATATTTATATATGTATAAGATCAAGTCGTTTTACCATTAGTAGGCCTCATTCACGAAGCCGGTCTATAAGGGGGGTATAAGGTTGCTGCCTTTAAAATGGCAGCTTAATGGGTGTCCATTCTCACCCACCGCTTCCTTGACTGGTGGAGGGTCGTTAGCCGAACGGGTAGGACAATGCCTTAAAATTCTTAGTAAAAGTATAATGAGTATTATAAAGTAACTAAATGTTTTTATAAATTCCCAATCTTAGTTACTTTAGGAAAATGTGATTAAGGTGCTAACCCATGAAATTACACTTTGCACTTTGATTAAGTCGTTAGTGGAGCGTGTGTGGTTAACCGGCACATTAACTTGGACTTAACAAGGTAGGCAAAGGGTGACTTAAGGTTTTTCATAGGTCGGTGGAGCGCGTGTGGTTAACCGGCACATCGATTAAGTGAAAAACATTAAGGGTACCAAGTAATTTGCATGGTTACTTCACACCTTGTTTTGTGATCCTCGGCATCCCAGTCACAAAACCTGAAGGGCACACTCGAGATTGAAACATGCCATTGAAAGTTCAATGAATCTCAAAAGATCTAAGAGTTTCAAATCCAATTAAAACCTAATAATTTATTTCGTTTTTCATGGTGGAAATTGGTGAATCGTCATTCTCTCCTACCTTCAAATATTTTATAGGTTGGATTACGGCATCCCTCTTCCAAGTTATAAAATATTGTGTTGGGTCCTAGCCTTAATATTTCATATTGGGTGTTATATTAAGGACTTAAATCGACTAACTTGAATATCTCCCATTACAGAATTCTGGTTTAGACAACTATGATCTTCTCAAATCTCATGGAAATCATACTTCTTCACCTCCACCTCCTCCATTTATTCTCCCTGACCCACAAGCCCAAAGACTTGAAAGGTTCAAGGTCACTCAAGCTCTACTAGAAATGAAACATAAAGATGGAAGACCTGTGTGCACTCATGTCTTAAGAATGAAGTCGCACATTGATAGGTTGAGAATGTTGGGTGCTGTTATTTCAAGGAAGTTTGATATTGACTAGGTTCTTCAGTCACTTCCTGAGTCGTATAGTGAGTTTATTAAAGACTACTATATGACAGATCACGACATGACCCTAATAGATCTTTCTTATTTGCTTGTTGCTGCTGAATCAGCAATGATTTGGCGCAATAGTCAAGCAAATATGGGTGGAAGGTCTAATTCTCAAACTTCCATGGACATGAATAATGGTAACATTGGTAGTCCAGGAAAGCTTTCTCTTCCCAATGGAAAGGGATCAGCCTTAGTCAACCCGGTTGACCGGAAGGTAAAGAGAAAGTCTAAGTCTGCAATAGCTTTTTGTACCATTCCCGAAGAGTCTATATGTTTTCATTAAGAGGAAAAAGGGAATTGGAAGCGAAGCTGTCCTAGCTACCTGAAGGATCTGAAAGGAAGAAGAATCAAAAGGTTTGACTCTGATTCAGGCAAGTCCACTATCTAACTCCTTTAAGTTCCTAATTGCTGATTATTAATACATGATGTGACTAAGTTACATTTTGATGTTTGGCAGGATCAAGCAAAGGGAAGGAAACTTAGAGAAAGAGTATTGTGAATCTGATCGCGAAGATGGATTTCTATCGTATGGTTGAAGATCGGATTCTTGAGCCACTATTTAGGAGTTATGATAGATTGCTAAAAAATATGTAATATCATAGTTTTATTTAAAGTTGCATTGTAAGGAAAAAAAAATTTCGCATTTATAAATAAATAAAATTTTGTTTTATTTTATTATATCTCCTTGCAATGACATTTTATGGAAAATTGATGTTTATATGGTTCTAGCAATAAAGGAAATGTGAATTTGATTCTATCATTTGTGGTAATGTCTAAATTTACCAAATAAGGAATATTCTCATCAACCAAGTTTCATTTGGACCGAAACTTGGAATCATGCAAGTTGTATAGTATGATGAATGAGAACTTTCAGCTTTGGAAAATTAAGACTAATTCCTTGTTCACATGTGTATGTGAGTCAAGTGAAGGACTAAGGAACTGAGTACACATTCTTGTGCACTAGTCAAGTCTGCCACAAAATATTGATAAGACTATTCGTCATGATTTACAAAGGTTTAGTAAATATGGTTATACTTACAAGTTAAGTATGATTCTGAAACATTGGAAAAGCTTCGATGTATGACAGAACGAATGAGAAGAATCAAATTAGACAGAAAGATAAAAGTTTCTCAAATCTGAAAAGATGGGAGAGTACTTTAGTATCATGTTGTGTGATCATCTTAATGATTAAGAAACCATATCACAATTGGTCCTCTAAGGACATCTTAGTTCATTCCTATGGCTAAGAAGAGGAACCAAGAATTGTTGAAGTGGTTGAATCAAGAAGATGAGTCATACTTCGTTCTAAAACAAGTCTTAGAATCATACTCCAAGACTGTAAGTTGAGTGACATATCTTAAAGAAAGGTTTAATACACTTGTCAAATGTAAGAGTAAAAGTGTCCTACTCTTGTACATTTGAAATTGGTAAGTTGTGATGTTTTGAATAAAACAAAGACCAACTAAGACCAATGGTGTGAAGTGTTTCTCCCGATAAATAATCCGCACTATCTCTTGAATATTTGGCAAATGAGTCTTATATGTGAAGAGGACAGTGGGAGTCTTAAAGATCCTGAAAGAATTTCAAGATCTAATCAAGAATAAAAACCTGTAGTTTGACACTAGCACACGACGTGAGGTTTATAACCTATCATGTTGACATATTTCTGTGCCCATTCCAGTTAAACTTGGCTTTGCATATGAGTTCTGAGAGTTCTCAATTGGTTGCATAACAACTTGGAAGCAATGGCAGGCCCTTGTGCTGCCAGGCGACAATAAATTAAGATTGAGTTCAGTCCATATGAGTTTGGATTTGTCATTATCCTTGTCTTGTGATTATAGTTTTGACAAATTCACATGGATAAGAACACATAAACCATAAAATCTAAGTGTCATAAGGTTTCTCTCCAATTCATGAAAATGATGGTGAGGAAACGCTTTCACTAAGTAAAGTTTAACTAGATAGCAATTGTGATATTTGCATTTTCAAAGTTGTTAGTGGAGCGTGTGTGGTTAACCGACACACTAACATGGACTTGTGAGAAATGGCAAAGGTCCAAACAATTGAGACTATGATTACGGCATCCCTTTTCATAGTTCTAAAATTGTTTAGACACACATGTGTGCTATCTAAGGGAAGGTGTATGATTTTGATAAAGTTTTATCAAAGCATCTCGTATCAGAAATATGAACTTTGGTAAGAAGGTCAATAAAGTATTGATTTCTAGAAGATCAGCAGATTTCTGAGTACATATCAGAGCTAGTGGGAGCATCAGTTTTATGCTAATAATCATCATGCAAGTGGGATCATGATAATTAGAATAAGTGTTGCAAGTTAGCAATGTTAATTATAGAAAACAAAAGGTTCCAATTGGGAAAAAAGTTGTTTTGCTATAATTAAGGGAGAGGAAATTATACTTCACTTCAATTCTAAAAGCTTAGATGGAGGTCTTAATCATATTTAGTCAAGGATATATATACGAATTTCATGTTGGAATGGCTCAACATAGGGAAGTTCTATATATGGGTCCATTATTTGCGTTCTAAAAAATTCGATTATGATTACGGCATCCATTTTCATAATCTGAATTATGAGAATTTGGCAAATAGAAATAGAAATATAATAGCAAAAGATTGGTCTAGTATCATGTCTTTATGAATCGTGTCCCATATGCTTTGGATATACGATCGATTGCATGTGCTATAATATTCATATGTTCTAAATTTTTCCAAATGCCCAGAGCATTAAGAAGGAAAAAGTACTAGAACTAGATATGACTAATTTGATTAAGCAATTATTGAGGACAATCTAAGGTTTACCAAAGATTGGTTGCTCAGGGACAGTTGGAAGTATAGTGTTAATTTTGGAAGGACCATATTCACATATTCTGAAAAGAGGCAACTCTTGTTCAGGAGTAATAGTCAAAAGGGAATATGGAAATGTTCCCATAGGTGGACGCTATTCATTAAATCTGTGTAAGATTAGGAAACTTAATGCAAGAAGAATGTTCAAAGCAATGAACTGTGAATATGAGACTTCGTTTCCATGGAATTGATCTCTATTGGAATACTCTGTAATGTCTGTTGACAAGTCTTTGTGACTTTGTGCATAATAATTAAAAGAGGACCACTGCATATAAGTTTAGAATCTAACAGATTTAAGTAAATGCCAGGAATCTGGGATTCATGCATTTTCAGTATGGATTTGGGATTGTGAAATGAGTATCATTGGAAGTATGTTCAATCGATCTATTTCACAGAGTAAATATCATAGACAAACTTAGTGTGCATACTTGATGTATTGCATAACTAAGGTTTAGACAAACGTAGTGTGCTTACTTGGTGTATGACATGACTAGTGTTTAGAAAACATAGTGTACATGCTCGGAGCATGGGACATCTATTGTTTTAATTCGAGCATAAAGTTGATAGTTTGAAACAGTATATAATGAATAATGTGCAATCAATATAGTGATAAATAAAAGGTGTTTTTATTTATATTCATAAGTTCTGAGACCATAGTTAATTCGATTATTCTTGTGTTTCACTTTGCATGTTTTGACTTCCAGAATAACCAAGTCGCTCTTCCTGAATGACTAAGTTATTCAAACTATCCACAGTCTGTCATATGTTGGAAGTAGAGATGATTCAAGACTGTCATGGTTTGGCTTGTAGAGGTCTAAGATGTTGGACAAAGTGGTGCTACAACACTCATGAGTGCTCATAAGTTCTGAGTATTGGATTCAACCCACGCTCACTGGTATCACTTCATGGAATTTATCTCGAGTGATCGTGAGACGACAATATCATATAAGTCTTCAAACCTAGAGATATGACTTGTTGCCTATGAGTTGGTTATGCATTGATCGTACGAAAACGCATTGGTAACTCGATGTTATAAAACGTGCCTTTGTGTATGATTCAACAAGTAGTAGAACAAGCATATGAGTTGAATTTTATCTGTTCCTTCTTGGATTAGAAGCGATATCTGGGCCCCTCGAGGATTTTGTTTTGACCTATGTACAGGGCCCGGTCGGAACTAAGTTGATCTGTTCACTTAAGTTCTATGTCAAACAAATCGGAAATCGGGAAACAAACTGCTGGACAATAAGTAAGACTTTGTTCCATATATTTGTCCGGCTGATATCTAGAACACAGGATTATATGATCACTTATCTTAAATGGTGTAACATCATCTTCTCAGTTCTGAGAAACCTTGAAAGAGCTACGATTGCTGATCGGTTCCTGAAGTGATACTTGCAGCTATAGTTATTAGACTTACCCAAGTGGGAGACTGTTGGATAAGGTGTCTAAGTCCATAACTATATTTGGTATGTAATTGACCCGACCCGACATGGTCCATTTGGGTTGCATGGCATCATGTATTTGGATAAACTAAAATGAGAGAAATAACACTTATGGTTTATTAATATATTATAAGTTCTAATATATTAATAATATTATTTGATTAGTATTGATCAAGAATTAATCTAGAATTAATTAGTGATCAAAAGGAGACTAATTAAATATATGGGTTGATTGTGTAAATCATCCATACTTGTATAGTGGGCTAAATACTCCATGGATTATCAAGTTGGGCTAAGGTCCATAGGATGCTCCATGGGAGTTACAAACCCATGGGTCATGGAAATGAAGAGTCATGTCACATTAGGGTTTACATGGTGTAACCCTAATTGTAACACACTATATAAAGGATATGAAGCTCACCAAAATCGGCCACTAGAAGCAATAGAGAGGGCAAGCCGATTTCTAAGTGTGACATTCTCTCTCAAAGTTTATTCCAAGAGCATTTGGTGTTGTGTGAAACATTTGAGGCATCACACTTGGGGTGCTAGGCTCTCAAGGTTTTCAAGGAATCAAATCAATTACAAGGTATGTAACTCTAGCTATCTTTTATGTTTAAAGTTCCCCATGTATGCTAGATAGGATTATGAACCTTGGAAAAAGTATTTTGCATGTATTTTAGACAAACATAGATCCAAGGTTTCTAGGGTTGCATGTACACCTTAGGAGTGTTAGAATGCTCAAAGCCCATCATCAAGTTCCAAACTTGACCATTGCATGCTTAGATTTTATTTTGGGATGTTTTATGCCACTTTTGGACTCCATTGTTGAGGTTGCTTGTATCTTGTTAGTTTCAGACCAAAAGAGTTGTCCTTTTGAGCTCGTAGAGACATTTAGAGTCATAAAAATCGGACCTTGATGGTTAAGCCACAACCATGCAAGTGTTTAATGGTCTTAAAGCTTGTTAAAGGACCAAAATCATGTTTTGACACTCAACCATGCATGCAAGCACATAAAGTTTGTGACTTTATGGATTAGGAGGTCTTAAAGGACCTGGATCTACATTCTGGACGTGAAGACTTAATGGATTAAGTCACAAATAAAGTCCCAAGAAATCTGGCCAGTACGTGAAGCGTACACCCTGGTACGCTGCGTGTACTGGGTCAACTCCCCGTTTGCAGTCAAGGTCATCGTACGTTGGGCGCACGTGCCAGGTAAGCCACGCATACGCATGCAGAGTGGCTACATTGGGCTTTTGGGCCTTAGAAGATTGGCCATGGACTATTGGGCCCCGTGGCCCACTGTGGAGTATGGTTCTGGGCCTGGGAATTTCGAATTAGAAGTATTGGGCCTTTTGGGCCACTCGAGATTATTCATTTTGGGCTAAGGATTTATTGGACTTGTGAAAAGGCCCATTTAAAGAGTTGGGCCCAATTTAGAAAATTGGGCCATTAGTAGGCCTTAGGGAGCCTTTGATGGGCCATAGGTGCACTGGGTATAATAAGTTAGAATTGGGCCTTAGGAATGGTTTAGGTTAGGCCAAGGGGGTAAAATGGTTATTTTACCCTAAGTAGTGTTATAGATTCTGATTAAGTGTTATTATGATTATGATAGCCGGGAGTCATCAGAGCAGCTGTTAGAGATTACTTTCCGTGAGATTCGACACTCAGCTTTATGAGGTGAGTTACCTTCCAGTAGCGGTGGGTCTACGGCCACAATGCCGGCCCACTAGTAGGAGTTGTTTGATTGGATGATTGACTTTGTGATAATTATCTAGGTTTGCTACTACTTGATATGTTTTATATGTTAGCATGATATGATGATATGTGATAGTAGCAGTAGGGGGAATAGTCCCCGTGACATGGTCGTAAGGACCTGAGGGTAGGTCGGGCACCCCAGAATTGCCTGACAGGGTAGGTCAAGCACCCCAGAACTGTTTGACGTGGGTAGCTCGGGCACCCCAGAAATGATTGGCAGGGTAGGTCGGGCACCCCAAAAGTGCCCGACAGTATGTATGTTGGTATGTGGTATGATGGGGGAACTCACTAAGCTTCGTGCTTACATTTTTTTCAGTTTTGTTTCAGGTACCTCTTCAGCGAAGGGGAAGGAGACGGCACGGTAGCAGCGCATCGCACCCATATGATTTCCGCATTTTGAGATCCATGGGATTGTACTCTGACATTATTACTATTTTGATGATATAGTTTGAAACACGTGACTATGTTTTATGAAATGATATGAATCAATGATGTTTTTTAGTAAATTGTTGTACAAGTCACTTAATTAAAACAAAATTTTTGGTCTTGAAAATTGGGATGTTACAAGTTGGTATCAGAGCCTTGGTTTGAGGGATCCGGACACACCTTCGGGGGTGTCTGGACTCAAATCGAGGGTATGAAAGATTATTAGAAGAAAATAGTTTTCTAAAAATTTAAAATAAGGAGTTTTGAGAAAGAACAAGGTGTGTGATGCGTGCGACCGGCCGAGCTCAAGTAAGTTTTCCCCAAGATACCCATACATGTTATGTTATGATGTGATATGGTTATGAGAACTGCATGCTAGTTTAGGGCTAAGGATCTAGGAATGATGCCTTATATGCATGTTGTCCTTGTATGAGAACTGCATGCTAGATTAGGGCTAAGGATCTAGGAAGATGCCTTATGTGCCTGCTATATGTGCTTATTGAGTTACATGCTAGAACTGACTAGTCAGTAATTTGATGGCCTGAATAGGATATGCTTGGTATGGTTACTCAATGCTCGAATGTTGCTTGCTTTGTGCTTTTAGAAGTTCTAGTTATCTTTACCTAACTAATAATCGAATATGTTAAGTTACATATCGCGAGGACTAAATAATTTCAGAAGGTTTGGTCTAGCCCTATTGCGCAGCTCTTGTTTGAGTCCAACCGTTGTAGGGTAGGACCTCTCATTCGAAGAATTATCTGGTCTTAGTGATATGTAATGGTATTCGCAAGCTAGTTAGGTAAGGGTAGCATGAATTCCTTATGCAGCTGATGGCGGAGAGTAGGTCGGAGAGTTACCCTAGGGTAAGCCTAGGATGAGATTAGTGCAGAGAGTAGTAGTGGTAGAAGGGACTTGGTGAAGTCAAGGCAATCCTTGAGTAAAGTACGCATAGATGTGGAAGGTAGTATGGGCCCGTACTACTGGAAGCATAGGATTCGTACTCAAGTCAAGGAGGGCCGAGATAGAGCCAGGGAACTTGTAGTATGTGAGACCTCTCGAGGTTATGTATGACCCTGACGATTATGTGTTTTGTTTCAGAACGGTGATGATTACGCGACACGAAGGAGGAGGTTCGGGGTCAGGATCAGGTTCAAGATCAGGTTCGGGATCAGGTGTCGAGCCAGTTGATGAGGGACTACGTGAGTTCATTGCTTCTGAGATCACTAGAGGCATCCTTGAGTCGACCCTGGTGATTTTCGGGTCGATCAAGGAGGGGATTATCGAGCTAATGGAGGATCGCCTCAGGGCGTTTAGGAGTGATTGGGTGTCTAGCCAGTCAGGGGCGCGCACACCGTCCTTTAAGGACTTCAGGGGATGTGGTGCGCCATACTTTCACGGGGTGCAGGACCCCATCATTACCAAGAGATGGATTGCAGACATGGAGCCTACTCAGTTGACTAGCTTCTGTACTGAGGGGTCGAAGGTTCGATATGCTGCTGGATGTTTGAGGACAGGGCTTGAGATTGGTGGGAGTCAGTTGGTGATTCTTTGGGAGCCTCATATATTGAGGCTATGACCTGGTCGGACTTTGTGACCAGGTTTAGAGCTAAGTTTGTGCCGGCTGTGGAGCTTCAGCAGCTGGCCAGGGAGTTTCTTGACATGAGACAGACTACTGAGACGGTGGCGGAGACTATCGCCAAGTTTCAGGAGAGGGCCTTATTGGTGCCTCAGTATGCAGGAGATGAGGAGATACGGAAGACCCGCTATCATGATATGTTGAGAGCTGATATCCGGGAGCATGTCAGCTACTCAGCATGCCCGACCCTGGTTTCCATGATTGCCAGGGTGAGGGAGAGGGAGATTGATTTGGAGCACCTCAGGAAGAGGAAGGCAAAGACGGAGCAGGTTACTGGGGTTTCGGGGAAGAAACCCAAGGGATCCGACACTAGGTCGAAGGGCCAGTCGGGCCAGAGCCGCTGCAATAAATGCGGCAGGCCACATGAGGGAGCTTGTAGATTGGGATCATGGGGCTGCTATAAGTGCGGCAAGATGAGGCACTTCAGTAGGGATTGTACTACCCCTATCCCCACATTCCAGACATCATATTTGATTTGCTTCCATTGCAATCAGAAGGGCCACAAAAAGGCCGATTGCCCGAGATTGACAGAAGCAGCAGCGCCAGTGATGGCACCAGCTCTAGCGACCCTGCGGCTCACTGATGGACGGCATGGCAATTCAGAGCCTCTAGTGGTGTGGAGCCGAGCCTTCCAGTTGACTACCGAGGAGGCACGCGCAGCACCCGATGTGGTGACGGGTATGATTTCTTCTCCCTAGCTTTTATTATATGTTGTTTATGATATTTATGTGCCATGTTATTGTTGGATTAGGTGTCTAAGCCCATAACTATAATTGGTATGTACTTGAATTGATAGCAGCACAGTCCTTTTGGGTTGCCCTCAACCTAGCAACTGGACAAGGAAATTATGAAAGGAGAGATATTAATTTATAAGATTAATGAATTAATATAAATGATTTATTAATATGTTAAAAGATTAATATATTAATTAGAAATCATTATGTTTAATTAATAGTTAGCCAGAAATTAATCAGAATTAATTTTGGGGTTAAAAGAATTAATTATAAAGTGCAGGGACTAGTTTGCAATTAACTAATAGTTGAGTGGAAGGTTCCAGAACCCCATTGGAAGGAGGTAGACGAAATTCTTAGGGGAAACCCTAGAGATTTCGTCCAAGGGGTCGAAATAAGGCCTTTGGATCTTGCTTAGGCCCTAAGCAAAGGATAACTAGGGTTTTTCCCTAAACCTTAGATCCCTCAGCTATTTAAGGGGCCTCCTGGCTCACATTTGAGGTCACTGATTTCTTTGGAAGAAACCCTAAGGCCGAAATTGCATACTCTCTCCATCCTCTCTCCTCCAAGTTTCCTTCTTGCTAGTTCTTGGGTGTGATTCCATTAGAGGCATTACATTTGTGGTGCTAAGCTTCCAAGAAGATCAAGATCAAGATCAAGAGGATTATCAATTGTTTGCTATAACAATTGAAAGGTATGTAACTCCTAAACCCTAGTTTGTTAATTTCGAAATTAGCCTCTCTCCTCTAGGGTTCTTGTTTTGCAATTCAAAGTTATATGTTCAATAGTTAAAACATAGATCCAAAGTAGGTTGCATGTGAACTTAGGAATTGTTTTCTAGTTTATTTGTTTTACCTAAAACCCATCAGTTATGTATTTTGTTTAGGGTCGTTCCATGTGAACGGTATTCCAATTCAGGTGTTGTTTGATTCGGGTGCTACCCGATCATTTGTCTCTCTTGCACTTAGCAAGATGTTCCCTGAGTCTTCGAGCATGTTGGATTGACCTCTAGAGGTCAGGATTGCTGACGACCGATCAGTTCGAGCATCAGAGGTTTTCAGAGATTATGTTTTGAGTCTGTTCGAGGAGCGCTACCTGGTAGACTTGGTTCCCATACCATTGCGTGGGAACAAGGTCATCATCGGTATGGACTGGTTGAGCCCTAATAGGGTTGTGATTGACTGCACGCAACAGTTGGTACGCGTCAGGACCCCAAGTGGGGGAGAGCTGGTGATTCAGGGCAAGAGGCCACATCGTGGACCAGCTTTATGCTCAGCAGCGAGGGCTAGGCACTACCTTTAGCAGGGTTGTGTCGGATATGTCGCCTACGTCATGGATACCCGGGAGGAGGGTAAGGCGACTGTGAGTGATGTGCCGGTGGTGCGAGAGTACCCGAATGTGGTTCCAGTGGAGTTTCCTGGGATACCTCCGGAGAGGCAGGTGGAGTTTAGGATCGACTTGGTCTCTGGTGCGGCCCCGATAGCCAAGGTACCATATCGGTTGGCTCCTCCTGAGATGCAGGAGTTGTCTACACAGCTGCAGGAGCTGTTAGACAAGGGATTTATCAGACCAAGCAGTTCGCCGTGGGGAGCCCCGATTCTGTTCGTAAAAAAGAAGGACGGGTCGCATCGGATGTGTATAGATTACCGGGAGCTAAACAAGGTAACGGTGAAAAACCGTTACCCACTCCCGAGGATTGATGATCTCTTTGACCAGCTACAGGGGGCATCTTGGTTTTCCAAGATAGATTTACGTTCAGGCTACCATCAGATGAGGGTCGGAGATGAGGATGTACAGAAGATTGCGTTCCGGACTCGTTATGGCCATTACGAGTTCGTTGTGATGCCCTTCGGGCTCACCAATGCTCCTGCCGCGTTCATGGACCTCATGAACCGCGTACGTAGACCGATGATGGATCAGTCTGTGATAGTTTTCATCGATGACATCTTGGTTTACTCCAAGACGTAGGAGCAGCATGAGGAGCACTTGTGGGAGGTGTTGGATACCCTGAGGAGGGAGAGCTTATATGCCAAGTTCTCCAAGTGCGAGTTCTGGTTGCGCAAGGTACAGTTTCTGGGGCACCTTGTCAACCAGAACGTGATTTTGGTCGATCCGGCCAAAGTAGATGTCGTGATGAGATGGGAGGTTCTGACATCTTCATCTGAGATTCGGAGTTTCCTGGGATTGGCGGGCTATTACCGGAGATTCATTTAGGATTTCTCCAAGATAGTCGTACCCTTATCCCGGCTGACGAAGAAATTCGTTGTATTCCGCTGGGGGCCTGAGCAGCAGGCAGCGTTTGAGACATTACGGCAGAGACTATGCGAGGCGCCGATCCTCGCCCTGCCAGAGGGCGTGGAGGATTTTATAGTATACTGCGATGCCTCTATTTCGGGTTTGGGCGCAGTATTGATGTAGAGAGGGCATGTCATCGCCTATGCCTCGAGGCAGCTAAAGCCTCACGAGGTGAACTACCCGACGCACGATTTGGAGTTGGGGGCGGTTGTCTTCACCCTCAAGATTTGGCGACATTACCTGTATGGGGTCCGTTGTACCATTTACATGGATCACAAGAGTCTGAGGTACCTCATGGATCAGCCGAATCTGAACATGAGGTATCATTGGTGGCTAGACGTGGTGAAGGATTACGACTGTGAGATCCTTTACCACCCGGGAAAGGCCAATGTAGTGGTCGATGCTCTTAGCTGCAAGACAGCCCCGATCAGAGATGTTTTCCTGTGGATGACGGTAGTGACTCCGCTTCTGGAGCAGATCCGAGAGGCTCAGCAGGAGGCTATGAAGGAGGAACATTGGAAGAGCGAGCGTATTGTGGGTCAGGTTTCCTCCTTCGACTATGATAGCCGAGGGTTGTTGACACTACACCGCAGGGTGTGGGTTCCATATCATGGACGTGTGCGCCAGATTCTGATGGAGGAGGCGCACAAATCACGATTTTCCATTCATCCCGGGGCGATGAAGATGTATAGAGATCTTCGTCCTGATTACTAGTGGCCCTGCATGAAGCGGGATGTAGCCTGGTACGTCGAGATATGCCTGACCTGCAGGAAGGTCAAGGCCGAGCACCAGACGCCTCACGGAAAGACGCAGCCATTGGACATCCCTATGTGGAAATAGGAAAATATTACTATGGTCTTCATCACAAAGCTTCCCAGGACCGCACGTGGAGTGGATTCGATTTGGGTCATCGTGGATCGATTGACCAAGAGTGCTCATTTCATCCCGATCCAGGAGAGTATCTCAGCCAAGAAGTTGGCCAATATCTACATCCGAGAGGTAGTAGCTCGACACAGACTGCCAGTTTCAGTGATTTCTGACCGGGACGTGCGATTCACTTCCAGATTCTGGAAGAAGTTTCACGACGAGTTGGGTACTCGTCTGCACTTCAGCACGACTTTTCACTCGCATACGGATGGTTAGAGCGAGCGGACCATCCAGACCTTGGAGGATATGCTACGGGCGTGTGTCTTGGATTTCGGTGGTAGCTGGGATACCTATCTTCCATTAGCTGAGTACTCCTACAACATCAGCTATTATGTGAGTATTGATCGTCCTCCCTTCGAGATGTTGTACGGGAGGAAGTGCAGGACCCCGATATGTTGGGGTGAGGTTGGGCAGAGGGTCATGGGGAGTATCGAAGTGGTACTCAACACGACAGAGAGGATCCAGCAGGTCAGAAGCAGGCTTCAGACTGCTCAGAGTCAGCAGAAAAGTTATGCTGACAAGCGCCGTTCGGACCTGAAATTCTAGGTCGGGGATATGGTTCTCCTGAAGGTGTCACCTTGGAAAGGTGTCATCCAGTTCAGGAAGTGGGGCAAGTTAGGCCCCAGGTACATCGGTCCTTTTAGGGTTGCAGCCCAGGTGGGCAAGGTGGCATACAGGCTGGATCTGCCAGCCGAGCTTAGCCAGATTCACAATACTTTCCACGTCTCCCAGCTGCGGAAGTGCCTAGTAGACGACTCTGCAGTGGTGTCTCTTGAGGATATTCAGGTGGATGACAGCCTGAACTACATCGAGCAACCGATAGCCATCCTAGATAGGAAGACTAAGGCGCCGAGGAACAAGGAAGTAGAGTTGGTGAAGGTGCAGTGGCAACACCACAAGGGTTCGGAATGGACGTGGGAGACAGAAGATGAAATGAGGGAGCACTACCCCGAGTTATTTCCAGCAGCAGAAACGGACTTCGAGGACGAAGTCTAATTCAAGTGGGGGAGATTTGTAACATCTGGGATTTACCACGTATTAATATTAATTATCTTATTGAGTAGTGGGTTAATTTGATGTGCGCCGAGACCGTTGGGCTTCAAGAATTGGACCGAGAAGGACATTACGCGGGGTGTACCATGCCATGTACTCGCAGCTTACTCAAGAGAATTGGGCGGGGAGGCCATGCACGTACGCCCATCGTACCAAAGGGTACGCTCAGCGTACGCGCGTAGGTCCTAAACCCTAAATTTTAGGGTTTGATCCCTATATAAAGGACCTTATGTCTTTGGACTAGCCTCCCTATCACCCTTAAGCAGCCACCTTGAAAACCCTAACCCACTCTTGTGTATTTTTGCCATTTGAGAGCTTCTTTGTGTGATTTTGGTGTTCTTAGAAGAAAAGAAGGTTGAGGAAGAGGCAAGGATTCAAGAGGAGCTTGTAGATCCAGGAGATTGGCATCATTTCTGACTCTTTTGAGGTATCAAGTTCCAAACTTGACCATTGCATGCTTAGATTTTATTTTGGGATGTTTTATGTCACTTTTGGACTCCATTGTCGAGGTTGCTTGCATCTTGTTAGTTTCAGACCAAAAGAGTTGTCCTTTTGAGCTCTTAGAGACATTTAGAGTCATAAAAATTGGACCTTCATGGTTAAGCCACAACCATGCAAGTGTTTGATGGTCTTAAAGCTTGTTATAGGACCAAAATCATGTTTTGACCCTCAACCATGCACGCAAGCACATAAAGTTTGTGACTTTATGGATTATGAGGTCTTAAAGGACCCGGATCTACATTGTGGACGTGAAGACTTAATGGATTAAGTCACAAATGAAGTCCCAAGAAAGCTGGCCAACACGTTAAGCGTACACCTTGGTACGCTGCGCGTACTGGGTCAACTCCCCGTTTGCTGTCAAGGCCAGCGTACGCTGGGTGTACGTGCCAGGTACGCCATGCATACGCATGCAGAGTGGCTACATTGGGCTTTTGGGCCTTAGAATATTGGGCCTGGACTATTAGGCCCCGTGGCCCACTGTGGAGCATGGTTCTGGGTTTGGGAATTCGGAATTAGAAGTATTGGGCCATTTGGGCCACTCGAGATTATTTATTTTGGGCTAAGGATTTATTGGACTTGTGAAAAGGCCCATTTGAAGAGTTGGGCCCAATTTAGAAAATTAGGCCATTAGTGGGCCTTATGGAGCCTTTGATGGGCCATGGGTGCACTGAGTATAATATGTTAGAATTGGGCCTTAGGAATGGTTCACGTTAGGCCAAGGGGGTAAAATGGTCATTTTACCCTAAGTAGTGTTGTAGATTCTGATTGAGTGTTATTATAATTATGATAGTCAGGAGTCATCGGTGCAGCTGTTAGAGATTACTTTCCGTGAGATTCGACACTCAACTTTACGAGGTGAGTTACCTTCCAGTAGTGGTGGGTCTACGGCCACAATGTCGGCCCACTAGTAGGAGTTGTTTGATTGGATGATTGTCTTTGTGATAATTATCTAGGTTTGCTACTACTTTATATGTTTTATATGTTAGAATGATATGATGATATGTGATGGTAGCAGTAGGGGAATAGTCCCCGTGACACGGTCGTAAGGACCTGAGGGTAGGTCGGGCACCCTAGAATTGCTTGACAGAGTAGGTCAAACACCCCATAACTATTTGACATGGGTAGGTCGGGCACCCCAGAAATGCATGGCAGGGTAGGACGGGCACCCCAGAATTGCCCGGCAGTATGTATGTTGGTATGTGGTATGATGGGAGAACTCACTAAGCTTCGTGCTTACAGTTTTCAGTTTTGTTTCAGGTACCTCTTCAGCGAAGGGGAAGGATCCGACACGGTAGCAGCGCATCGCACACATATGATTTCCGCATTTTGAGATCCATGGGATTGTACTCTGACATTATTACTATTTTGACGATATATTTTGAGACACGTGACTATGTTTTATGAAATGATATGAATCAATGATGTTTTTCAGTAAATTGTTTTACAAGTCACTTAATTAAAACAAAATTTTTGGTCTTGAAAATTGGGATGTTACAAGCATATTCTTCGGAAATTTTGACCTTCTAAATCATCGACCAGGTCAACATTCAGATCGATGTTGTCAACGGTCCACATATTTTTCGTGAAGTCTCTACGAAGATTATGATGGATCTCAACATCATGAATTATTCTTCTTCTTGCCAAGTACTCGTCGCTTCCAACCTCAAATGATTGTGTCGGTGGAACGATCTCTTTTTCATTTTACCCACATATAGCATTTCCTTCATCTTCGAGGATCATATTATGCAATATGATACATTATACATCACCTCACTCATTTTTTTTTCAAAAGAAAATTGTGGGGTATTTCAGTATATGCCAACGGTTTTTAAGAGCATCAAATGCTCGTTCAACATCTTTCATCATCTTCTCTTGAGCTCTCTTAACCTTAAACGTTCTTCAATCATTTGGATAAGACAACGAATTCACAAAACAAGAACGCTCCCGACATATCTCATCCAAAAGATAATAACCATACTAATATGGCGTTCCACGCACAATAAGCGAAAAATCTTGTGCAACCCCATTATACATGTCATTGAATAACAGAGACATTTTAAGAACATTTATGTCATTCAGTGAAACCAACGGAACCAAAGAATGCATGTCATATCCGCAAATCCTATGAGGCCACAACTTCAAGTATGATTATTGGATAACCATGATCACCTGAGGTGTATTGACCTTGATATGCATACCGGCAATTGCCCGATTCCTAATGAAGGCAATTTAGGCTTCCTAACATTCAAGAGAAGCCATGTACATTTGAACGATGACATATAATTGTTGGATGTCATTGCAATTAGGTTTGTGCAAATATCATGGACCATACAATATCATGAAAAACTTACAAAATTTTTGAAGGCTTTGTTGTGCAGTACGTCCAGACATCCTAAGATTTTTATCTAGTGGAACGGGGTAAGTGACATATGCTAGTTGACGAAGTGGAACGATGCATTTTTGTAAGAGAGTAAAACAAAATATACATCTAGGATTTGCACATTGTTTGAAATATGAACCCGTTTCCGTGATGTCCTTGAATATACGCCGAAACAAGTGTTTGTGCATACGGAACCGCTGTAAAAAAAATCCTTGAAAAGTCGCGTGTTCATCAAAATAATCTTGAATGAGGTGTTGGTGAGCAGCTTCACGATTTCTTTGTATGTACCTTATTTTTCTCCTACGAGCGTTTTCGGTATTTTGTGACATACTTTTTCTATCTTCTGTAAAGAAATGTAGGGTTGTATTTATAGATAATAAAAAAATAATTAAAAATAAATATTTTTTAAAAATTAAGCCGTTAGCTCATTGGGTGAAGGGAAATCATTAAACTTGGTAAACATTTGACGAGTTAAGTCGCCAAACAACACTTATCAAGGTGACGACATGGTGTTTGCCGAGTCCACCTTTGATCCACCTAGGATCACCGAGACCCACCCCGTGCAAACTTATATTTAATGGGATAAAGAATTATAGGAACATGAATATTTTTTTTAAATATGATTAGCCACATTTTTAAAAAAATTACATCCCTTTGAGCTAATCTTTTACTCGTGCCTATACATTAAACCCTATTATATATATTAGGGGCATACAACTTATAAATAAAATATAGTTTTAATTAAAATATAGCAAAATAATTAAAAAAACGAGCTAATTTTTTCCCGGAATCAAGTTATTTTCAGTGATAACTTTCAAATGTTATTTGATTTTTATTTTTATTTGGAAAATTTATGATTAACAAAGTAATCCTAAAAATAATCTTTTGGGGAGGGCAACAATTAGGGTGCTATGTGGTTCGGTTTTTCGTTTTTCGGTTAAATCGATTTGGTTTTATCGATTTTTTTATATTTTAAATCTAACCATACCAAACTAAATAAGATTCGATTTATTCGGTTTCAGTTTACTCGATTACGGTTTATTCGGTTCAATTAACCGGTTAAACAAAATAAAATTCCGCTCGTAATAAATAAATATTAAACTAAAAGAAAAACACTTACTAAACTATTATCAAATGAAGGAAACACTAATATATAACATATTATATTCAATCTTTAATGATGTGTCGTCTTGAAGAGTCGATGCAGACACGCAAGTTGTAGAGATAAATTAATATAACTTTAATCGTATATAAACCTGAAAGAAAGGATTGAAAGCTAATTGGAATTCGGTTAATTTGTTTTTTCTTTTTAATACAAAATATGAAATAATTATAAATTTATAATGGTTGATAACTAAATAATAAGTTATGAAAATTTTAGTAACTAATCAACAAAAAAGTTATATATATATATAATAGCTTATTTGGTTTTTTTGTTTAACCAAAACAATTAAATTTTAACAAAAACCAAACCAAATAAGTTATCCTTATTCGGTTAACCAAACCGATTTAACCAAAAACCAAATAATCCGAACCAAATAAACTAAACATCATTTGGTTCGATTTGGTTAATAGGTTTTGGTTTTTTATCACACTCGTAGCAACAATGGTCAATGGGGGAATTATCTAGAGGTGATTGCGATAGAATATCCCGCTTTGTAATAATTTAGTAGATAATATTCATACATGATAAACGTACTTTGAACGGAAAATTGAAAATTTTTATATCAATAAACTTATTAACCAATATGATTTTTAAAGAATTTAAAAACTTATGATATTTTCGTGTCATGGAAAGAAAAGATACTATGATTTTCAATTTTAGCAGTCAACCTATGATTAACTAATCGTCCAAATTTCTATGGTTATTCAATTTTTATTCTTAATGACAGTGGAATATGACTAATATCGGAATGCACGTCAAAACTCACTTATGCCTCGATGAAAGTACGTATTTTTTGAAGGATTACTTAGATAAAACACAAACATGTCTTTTCGCTTTGAAGACAAACTTCTATCACAATGAAAACAACAAATCAATGAAAAGAAAGTTGCTGACTAAACTAAATGAAGGTGGGTCCCGCAACTATTTACACACCTCCAAACAATTCGGTGGTGGGGACAATGTAGTCGACTAATAAAAATGTATATACTTTGTCGCTAAATTTGTTTATTTTTTCGAAGCGAGAATTCATGAAGTGTGCGGACCACCTCTGTAATCCTCTGTAGCAGAAGAGGTGGAACAAACGGCTGCAGCCTATAATAAGAAGCATGTTTGTTTTTTAACATCTGCAGACTGCTGCAGTAAACTGAAATTTAAATAAACTAATTTTATAAACTGAAAATAGTTTTCAACACCGAAATTTAATAATTCTAGTCTTAAAACATTGAAATAATAATAAAAAAACATGTAAAAAACGAAAATATAAAACTTAAAAAAAAAAAACTTAAAAAAATGTAAAAGAAACTAATAGTTTTATTCTAGAAAAAAAACTAATTTTAAAAAACATTAAAAAATAAAATAATAAAAAAAATTAAAAAAGTATTGCAAATGATGTCTACAAAGTTCGTAAAAAATTACACACGTTAAAAAAGATGCAACTGAAATTGAAAATATTATTAATAGAAACAGTAAAAAAAATTAAAAAAATCAAGTTAAAAAAAATAGTGGAAACTATAAAAATAAATTGTATCACATCCGTAAATAAAAATTTAAGAAAATAAAAGTTTAAAAAAAAGTTAAAAAAATAAGTTATACAAAAATTCTTAAAAAAACACTTGAAAAAAATGAAAGCTGAAGAGGTTAGAAGAGGCAAGTCAAGTGCTGCGCCACGCAGCACATGCGCAGAGGTTTTGTAGTCTGAAGCCTTCCAAAAAACAAACTGCTGCGAGGGGGAAAGTGTTGCGCGTGTGCTGCGCCGCGCAGCAATAAGTGGTTTGAAGATGTTTTAAAAAAAAAAACAAACAGCACCTTAGCTTTGGAGAGCTGATGCTTCGGGGCTTTATTTTATCTGCTCGTTGAGGATTATGATGGTTGTAAAGCTTGAAGTTCACACCCCTTTACGTGATTTTAAATTGGCTAGTTAGGTTCCAATTAAGATCAATTGCTTCATTTGGTGGATTATCATAAATCGTATTCTGGTGGCAAAAATTTTAATAGAGGGGCATTCCCCTAGTTTTTGTTGTTTGTCCTATGTGTAACATCGATGATGAAGATGTTGATTATATCTTCTTCAATTGCTCTTTCGCGTCTCAAATTTGGAAATTGTTTCAAGATTAGAGTGGATTATTGACGAAATGCCCCAGAAATGGAATGGAGTTGCTCAAGGAGTTAGATGAAGCTGTTCAAGGAAAGAAGAACTTAATCTATTCAGTGGTGTGGTTAATTTGGAAAGCCTGTAATTTCTTGATGTTCAACAAGAAGAGAAGTTCTCATTTAAAAACGGCCGATGATATTCAGTTAGTTACTTACGTATAATTGGATTAAACATACATGTTATTATAATTTCATTTGTTGGTTCGATTGGTGTCTCTCCCCTTGTAATCCTTGTAGAGTGTAATTTTGTCCAGGGTCTTACTAGTCTTTTCTAATGTATCTGCCGTTCAAAAAAATATATTTTATCTTTAGTTTTGTGTTATTGTATTTTTATTTTTATTTTTTATCTTATATTTAAAATCAGATATAATATAAATAGGCCTAGTTGTAGTTAAATTTAATTTGGAAAGAAAAGAAAAAAAATTCAAATATCGGATTATCCGAATATTCGGTTTGGTACAAACCCTTTCTTAACGGATCGTAATCCGGTTATATCATATTAAAGTTTTCAATTCCAAATCTAGATAAATCTAATCGCATTTAAAAAAAATTAGTTTCTTCATTTTTGAATAAAAAAATATATTTGAAACATCCATATAACATTTTATTATGCTCAGGTACACCTCTAGTCGCGGATGTGTTCTTTCTATGAAGTTTACACATCATTACGTCAAAGTAATAGAACTAAAGAGAGGTTAAAAAATACGATTACTTTTATTCTGTAATTAGTTGTGAGACACATGTATTATATGAGTTTATTTAAAAAAAAAGTTAAACATGAAGGTTTAAATATTTGAAAAGTTTGAATTTATAAGAAATTTTCCTTTTTTTAAATTTAAACAAATAATTTAGATAAATAAACAAAGAAGAAAATTTTAAATTATAAAGTAAGTTCATTAATAAAATTGATATTCATTTATTATTTCATTTATTGTAATTATTAAATTTAAATATTGTGAATTTTATAAAAAGGAAAAAAGCATAAATTGACATATGGAAAAAAAATAATTTAAAATAACCACAAAATGACATTTAATAAAATGAATAAAAGTGTGACAAGTGGCAAAAAAATCTTTATTTATATTAGAACTAGGTGTGAGACTCATGTATTATAAGGGTTTTTTTAAAAAAAATATATGAAATTCTAAACATTTAAAAAGTTTGAATTTATAAGAAAATTGAAAATAAATATTGAATTATTAAAATCAAAGTGTTTTTTTATCTTTTAAATTGAAACAAATAATTTAGATAATAAACAAAAAAAACTAATGAGATTGTAATTTAGTAATTTTGAAATTAGAAGAAAATTTTATTAATGAAATTCGTATGCATTTATTATTATTTATTATATTTAAATATGATATTAAATTTAATAAAATGAAAAAAACCATAAAATGATATGTAGAAAAAAATAAAATGGAAATAATAAGAAAAACCATATGACATGATATATTAGAAAATGATAACTGGCAAAATTATTTTTATTTATTAGGAATGATAGATAGATAGACCGGTAAGAATTCTTGCCAAATTCCAAATTAATAGGCTGGGCTAACGTAACACTATGAATCCACGTGATGATGAAGATATATCAGAATTTTTGAATCAGACTTCCATTTCATTTTTTATTAGAACGGCACTTCCATTTGATATATAAGGAAGTTGGTCGCTTGAATGAAATTCTTGTCACTTCTAGTAATTGGCTTTTTGAGGATACTTAAGACGTGTGAATTTTTAGATGTATAGTTCAAAATTTTCAGTAAGGTATTTATTATTAAAATTAAAATTAAAAGTGAGGGTACAAAATAGAACTTTTTTTTTCTCTTTTTTATTTTTTCTGTAGTTTTTACATTATTCAGTTTGTTAAAAAAAATTATCTATAGATACATACATGATATCTTTTTATTCGTCATATAACATTGTGAAGAGCTACAATTATGCGGCTAAAATACCGATGAGTAAAAACTCAAATATGTTGCAATTTACGTTTAGACAAATAGAACACGTAAATTATTTATTTTAAGATCGGTATATGCATACGCCCCCAAGGCCCCAAACAGTTTTTTACATTCAATGAATGCTTCATTGTAAACTTTTTTTTTTCTTTTTTTACCAAAGTCCCATCTATCATGTTTTCATATGCATTTACAACAATCAAAGCCTTGTTAGAAAATCGGGGTATTAAAATGTTTGGATTAGATGTTTTCAGATTAAAACATTTTGAGGCTATATTCGAAAATCTCTTATCGGATAAAACTTTATATTCAAGAACAGAAAATAAATATGCTATGTCTTGTGTTGTGTACCGGTTTCCTATCAAATTGATCAATTAACAAAAGATAACTTCTTGTCCAAAAACTGCCAAAGATAGTTACACGAAAGTAACTTCCTATCCGAAAACTATCATAATTTTTTTCACTAACCACATTAAAAATAGGGCTAGAATTAGGATAAAAAAACGGGCTCGTTTACTCAAATTCGGATTTCCATGCATTTAACAATTCAATTTCCAAGCTGAGTAGTAGCTCGACCCCAGCCAAGGGCTCTGCCCCTTGGACCCCGCCAGAGGTTGCCACCCCTTGGACCCGACTTCCAGAGGCGCTACCCCAAGACACTCGTCGGTTTAAGGGCTTCGTCCCTAAATAGCAGTGTACTTTCAACCAAGTCAAACATAAACAAATATGAACTAAGCACCACCCTAATTTGTTTAATATTTATTAAGACAACATTGATCAACAAATTAATCTCATTATACTTAAATAATATTAGTTATAGAAATCACCAACAACCTTGTGCCAAAAAGCTCCCGCACATAATTGATCATGTGTGAAAAACTTGCTTTGTTGGATATATACCAAGTTACCAACCATATTTAGTGACTTTCATTAATTCTTCTTGGTTGTCACTGTGAAGCAAAAGGGAAAAGATAGATGCATTTTGCATAGTTTAAGTGACCATTATTCTCTCCGTGAGATTTTGGTTCTATGAATAGTGAGTGTGTTCTCATCATGCATTCCGGAAACCAAAGTTACTTTCCATCGATCATTTTCCAACATTATAGAAAACATAAACATATTTAAACAGAAAACACACAACTTGTTTGCATGATGTATTTTAATTTATTTTATATTGAAGATTCTCACATGGATATGAAATTATCATACACATGTATAATGAAATTTCCCAGAATAAGAACCAGAACCGACGATTAGTAAAATGTTGGTACCGATTTGGGACTGGTTCTGTTGATTTTGGAACCGTTTTGAGAACCTATTGGAAGGGTTCGAGATACATGTAACCAAATTTTAATTTATTGGAACACTTTTCATGACAAAATAAATGAAATAATTATTACAAAACAAACCAATGATGTTAGAAATTTAAGCATTATAAACCATAAAATTTACAATTACCAATTACTTACCATAAACATGAACCATGAAAACGAAAATGAAAAAGATCTACAATTTAACCAAATAATCACTATCAATAACTGTTATGTATGCATGAATCCAGCTTATCAAGATAAAAAAAATTTGTCAAGATAAATAAACATGTTAGCATTGACTAGTTATGCTGCACAGTAAAAAACAAGGTGAGTTTTGTTCCACCGGTCTACATGCTCTTATGTATTGAGTTTGTATGAGTAGGGGTAAGTATTGCGGGTACACTGTTAAATTTGATGGAACAAAACGTGCGGTTCCTATGATTTTAAAATCGGAACCGGAACAGATTGTATCGGTTCTCAATATTTTGGAACCAGAATTGGAACGGGTGGTTTTCGATTCCTGTTGCGGGTATCCACTTTCAAAAAATTTAGTGGAATTTAGTTACATATAGTTGTCCCGATTAAGAAATAAAAGATCTATGATTGTTAATATATAAACAATTTTATCATTGTTCGTAATTCCCTTCCTCACGATGATACTTTGTCTTATTTTCCATATTTTAACATAAAAATAATGCTAAAAATTTGTTAAACTGTATTGATTCACAAAGAGTTTTATCATATTCATACATGGTGGTTTTCATTGTTTAATGTTTAATAGCTAAGTCTTAAAGCCTCGAACTTTTCGTGCCCATGTTGATTAAAAAACTTAGCGATATTAACATCATGCTGTTTAAAGTTGTCCAAACATGGTAATGCTTCAGTACTTAACATTGATTACATGACTTGTTCTTTGTTGAACTTATTGTCCCACATCACAAAAACGATTCTATATTGGGAACATGCATTATATAGTTTACATTCTTCAACACAACTAAACACACACACACACATACACACACACACATATATATATATATATATATATATATATATATATATATATATATATATATATATATATATATATAGAGAGAGAGAGAGAGAGAGAGACTATGATAATTTTGTGAGACATGAAACGCAATTCTAACCACTTATCTTGGATATCAAAAAATAAAAATCTAAATTTAATATAAAAAATAAAAAAATCCAAAATTTTTTTTTATTATTATTTTCATCATTTAAAAAAATTACATTTTTTAAACATACGTAAAATATTCTAATATAATATTTTCTGTAAATATGCAATAGAATTCTTAGAATTTTAAAATATTCTAGTATTCTACTAAAATTGTTAGATTTGTTTAAATATCCTAATATTCTACAAGAATTGTAAAAACTGTTAGAATATTCTAATATTTTATTAGAATTGTTTGAATATTTATAGTCTATTATTTTAGTAGAATATTTGATTATTATAACAATTTTGTTTTAATATTTATACTGTACTATTCTATTAAAATATTTCACATATATTAAAAAAACAGTACTTATTTTTATATAAATTTATTTATTTTTTTTATAATCTAAATGATGAAAATAATATTTTTAAATTTTTTTCGAAAATTTTCATTTATTTTGCATTTCAAAAATATTGTTTTGATCTCCAAAATAAATGGTTAGGATTGCGTCCTTATGTGTCACAAAATACTTATAGCCTCAAATTATATATATATATATATATATATATATATATATATATATATATATATGGGTGAGAACCGTTGAGAACTTATAGTTATCCGAGAACGAAAAGTAGAGCGTTGGATCAAAATTAACTCATTAAGGACATGATCGTCATCTTATCAATCTCATTTAGTGTTTAATTTTTGGTGTTATTGGAAATATTAATAAAAAAGTCTAAAAATTAACATAATAAATCAATTTTCTGATTTTTTTTATAGAAATAACATTTTTTGTTTTTTTTTAAATGCAGATTTTTTAATTTTTTTAGAAAACATGAATTTTTTTTTTAAAAAATCTGAAAAAAATATAATTTTTTAAAAAGCTGCAATTTTTTAAAACCAATAAAATTTTGAAAATCACTAATTTTTAAAAAAAACCTGGAATATTCACAAAAAAAAAAACTATAATTTTTTTAACCAAATTATTTAACGTTTCAGGAAGATATATGTATATTTTTTCATAAAAAATCTGTGTTTATTAACTAATATATAAACATAATAGTACAAGTAGTTTATTCGATACAAAATAAAATAAAAAAATAAAAAATGCTACAAAGATTTAAAGTGATATCATTTCTTCGTGTCAAAATTTCCATATTTTCTTCAATTTATTACTTTCACCTCTTCAATATGTTCCACAAATTCTTCCAAACCTACAAGAAATTTTTTTTTTATTAATGCAAGAACACTCACAAAAATGCATATGTATATATCATGTAAGATTCAAATGTGATTATATCATGTACGATTCACATGTAATTATATAATGTGATATTCAAATGTGATCGTATCTTTTAAGCTTCAAATGTGAAATTCACAATAAAATATTAAAGAATAATTAACGAATAAAAGTGACTCAAAATGTATGTGTGCATGTAGACGTAATTCATATGTGATTCATTTATGAATTACATGTGAATCACATGTAACTCATATGTGATTCACTTGTGATTTACATGTGATCACATGTAACTCATATGTGATTCACTTGTGATTTACATGTGAATCACATGTGATTCATATGTGATTCACTTATGATTTACATGTGAATCACATGTGATTTACATATGAATCACATGTAATTCATATGTGATTCATTTGTAATTTACATGTGTCCTACAACATATCCATGTAAACTACTTAAAAATCTTCCATCAATTAATAATGCACATTCCTGCAAAATTTTCACAAATTTATATCTCATTACTAACCAATTTACACAAATTTTACCCTCATTGTCACATAAACGATGTCATTTCTACAAACTTTCAATATTCATTTCATTGTATTTTTGAACATTTTATCCTTATTACAGTGATTATTTGGAAGGTTCATATGTGATGTAGTTTGAATGTGTAAATATTTACCAGGTGAACAATACTTGAAAAGCATGTTGTCAAAAGCGTGTTATCCACATTTCAAAAAGGAAAAGCGTTAATCATTGTGTTGAAATTCAAGGTCCATGTTTGCTTGAACAACATTTGCATTTCTTGAAACATCAACTTGAACTAAATGGTTAATCACAAGGTCTACTGGCACCTGGTAAATATGAAGATTTGAAAGACACAAGACAGATTGTGACTTAGTCGGGTGTTAATTTGAGAGCAGTTTCACTGTTCTCGAGGAAATCGAGTCCTCTGAGATCGGCGACACCGGTTCCTACAACATAGAGGCTTTCTTTCTCGAAAAATGTGTCAAATATTTTGAATAGGACTAATGATTTGTTGAATCAAGAAGTTCTTAAATTACGTGGGCAGGTAGATTCCCAAAGTTTTTTTAAAATTACAATGTTTTGTTTTTTACTTTTTATGAATCTTGTTCAGGTGGATAGCCTCAGACATTAATGTCAAAATTCAAGAAGCAGAACTTCAAAAATCAAGAAAACAATCTCAGGCAGCAATGGTATTGGCTGCAGAGGAATCTACTAAATGTAATGCTGCTAAAGACGTGATAAACTCTCTTACATCACATGTATATTCTTACAGTTAATAATTAGAAAAAAAAACATTTATGATTGAATTTTTTATTATATATTTTAGCTTAAAGATATGACAGAGAGATTGTCACCTGGATTCTATGACCTTGACAGCATTAAGTTACCAAATGGTCTGAATAAAAAATAAGTAAAAGAAAAAAATACCTTTCGAGGTTTAGCCTTCATAAAATGTGAATCTTGTTTATTGAAGCCAATAGTTGTAGCTGGTAATCCATCAGTTACCAAATTAACCCAAAGTAGTTGCATATGGAACAGGTGATGACGCTTCATGTGGTAAGATTTAAGAAAATGCAAGGACTAGGGATGGGCAATAATGTAATTTTACATGATTAAAAGAAGTTTACAGGGACAAAAGTATCAGGTATCCCAAGTACAACTACAAAAAAGATACTAACTACTTCTCCAATGTTTGAAGGAATCCTATATCTAATGAAATGCTTTGTATTATTGTATATAACTCTTCCGTCTACAACAACCTATCAATAATTTAATATCAACAACAAATAAATCAAAATTCATCACAACACTTTTGCTTTTGCAAATGTTTATTACTCAGTTGATAAAATAACAAACTATTTGATCATTTGGTCTCAAATTTCGACTTTAACAGTAAAAGCATAAAATTTAGATTCTCGTGTAGTTGATATACAAATAACATGTAACGCCCCATTTCTGGTACGTATTTAATTCATTAAATGTCATTTTATAAGATCTACTCGACGAGTTGTAGCCCTAACTCGTCGAGTAGATGCCAGGTTTGGACGCGGGTTTAAGTGACCTACTCGGCGAGTCCACGCCTTGACTCGACGAGTAGGCCAGCATGGGGGGGAAGCCCTAATGTTTAGGGTTTACAACCTATTTAAGCAACATTATAGGCCTCTTGTCCAGCCTCCATCACCTCCAGAGCAGTAATCCTGAAACCCTAATCCTCCATAAGTGAACTTGAGCTTTCTTTGTGATTTTGAGAGTTATTTGATATATTTGAAGCTTGTGAGAAGAAAAGGAAGAAAGAGGACTTCAAGAGAAGGTTGTAGATCCAGGAACAACATCAGCTTCTCTTCACTTTCTGGTAATCAAGCCTCATACTTGACTTGTAGTTTCTTAGATCTCCTTGTGGTCATTTTTATGAAGTTTTGGGTCCAAGAAGCTTGATCCTTGGGACTTGGACGTCCCAAGTCGATTTACACTCAGATCTGGAACCTTGGAGGGTCCTCATGGCATAAAGGTGCCATCTTTACGGCCATGAGAACCCCAAGAATGAAATAAACCCCATTTTTGGTCCTTTGAGCATAAAAGTCTCATGCATGAACGTAAAGTTCGTGGCTTTACGTGTTATACCGATCTTATGATCCTAGATCTACATTCTGGATGAGTTTTGCACATCAGAAATCGAATTACTAGACTTGGACATGCATGGACTCGGCGAGTCGTTCTTGGGACTCGGCGAGTCGTGACTGGTTCCCAAAACTGTTATGACTCAGAGGAACCCATTTTAGTTCAAAAAGGGTTTTGGATGAGTCCGGGGAAAGGACTCAGTGAAATAGACATAGCCTTGGATCTGGAAACCATGGGACTCGGCGAGTGCAAGAACGTACTCGTCGAGTCCAAGGCCATCTCCCAACTCATGAAGACGGACTCGAAGAGTTGTTCATACGACTCGGCGAGTCACAGACTAGACACGTTATTAAGATAAAGATAAACTCGACGAGTTCAGGGAGAACTCGGCGAGTCAGATGAGGATTGTCTCGATGTTATGATTGAAGGAGAACTCGTCGAGTTCTTGCTAAACTCGACGAGTAGAGTCGGGTTGGGGGTAGATGAGAAGATTGGGACTCGGCGAGTTGTCGAGCCAATTCGGCGAGTCCGGTCAACTGGGAAGTTGACTTTGACCATGATGTGGACTTTAGTCAAGGGAAAAAAAAAGGGTCATTTCACCCTAAGGATAGCTATTAGTTTCTGACTAAGTGTCTTTGTGGAATTTGTAGCCGGAGAGTCGCCGGAGCAGCAACTAGATATTCTCCGCTCTGTGTTTCAGCAGCCAGTTGCGCGAGGTGAGTTTCCTTCCAGTAGGAATGGGTCTACGGCTACAATGCCACCCCGTTTAGATGATAGTAGTTCTGGACTTCGGTCCGATGCCGGGGCGATCCCGAGAAGTAGTATGTATGCCTGATGTCTTTGTGATTCATGCGTGTTATGTTATGTGCTTTGTGTTCCGGGCTTCGGTCTGATACCGGGCAAGTCCGATGCAGTAGCTATATGTTTATGTTACATGTTTGCGTATATGTTATGTTTAGTTGTTCCGGACTTCGGTCCGATGCAGTGGGCAAGGCCCAAGTTGTTCCGGACTTCGGTCCAATGCAGTGGGCAAGGCCCAAGTTATTCCGGACTTCGGTACGATGCAGTGGGCAAGGCCCATGTTATTCCGGACTTCGGTCCGATGCAATGGGCAATGCCCAAGTTATTCCGGACATCGGTCCGATGCAGTGGGCAAGGCCCAGTATGTGCTTTATGTGTTATTGAATGATATGTGGTACTTTGGGGGAGCTCACTAAGCTTTGTGCTTACAGTTTTCAGTTTTGGTTTCAGGTACTTTCACTAGCAAAGGGAAGGGCTCGGGATGATCGCATGGCACACACCACAGTCTTCAGCCTGGGAGTTTTGCTCTGATATTTTGATATGATATTTGACATGAGATTTGACATGTGATAGATCTTATGAGATTTATAAACACACTGTTATGATTTTTATACTTTGGTAATGAAATGATGGTTTTATTAATGTTTTAAAAACGAAATTTTTGGGTTGTATTTTTGGGACGTTTCAAGTTGGTATCAGAGCCTTGGTTTGAGGGATTCGGGCACACTTTCGGGTGCGTCTGAACTCAAACTAAGGAAGTAGTATGAAACTTTCAAAAGAAAATCATTTGTACAAAAGGATTTTTTTTTAAAATAGGAAAGAACTTCAAAAAGAGAAAAGGGTGTGGGGCATGCAATCAGCCGAGCTCAAGTAAGTACTCCCAAATTACCCATACAAGTTTATGCTATGTTATGATTATCAACTTTATTAGAACAACATGCTGGATTAGGGCTAAGGATATAGGAAGGATGCCTTATGTTCCTGTTATATGTGTTTAGTTTTATGAGAATTGCATGCCAGTACAGATTAGTCAGTATGATAGCCAGAGTAGTAGATGCTTGATTATGTGTATTCGATGCTCGAATGCTGCTTGCTTTGTGCTCTTAGGAGTCCTAGTTATCTTTCACTAAGTGGTAAACGAATATGTTACGTTGCATTTTGCAAGGACTAAATATTTTTAGAAGGTTAAGTATAGCTCTATTTCGCAGCTCTTGTTTGAGTCCAACCGTTGTAGAGTAGGGTCTTTCATTCGGAGAATTATCTAGTCTAAGTAATATGTAATAGTATTCGCGAGCTAGTTAGTGAAAGAAAGCATGGACTTCTTATGCAGCTGATGGCGGAGAGTGGATTGGTGATTACCTTAGGGCAAGCCTAGGAAGAAGTTTAGTATGAGATCAGTAGTAGTAGTAGTAGAAGGGACCTGGTGGAGTCGATGTAGTTCTTGAGGAAAGTACGGCTAGATGTGGAAGGTAGTATGGGCCCGTACTACTGAAAGCAGAGGATCCGTACTTGAATCAAGGAAGGCCGAGATAAAACCAAGGAACTTGTAGTATGTGTAATCTCTCTAGCTATGAGTAGTATTCTGACTTGGTTTTGATGTATTTTCAGAATGGTGGTTTTACGACCCAGACCAGCAGTCGGCAGTTCAGGTGTCGGGGAGGGATTCAGGCTCGGGTTCCGGAGCTGGGCAGTTAGATGAGCAGACCAGGGAGTTTATCTCCTCGGAGGTCACACACAACATACTAGACCAGACCCCTGTGATTTTCGGGTCGGTCAAGGAGGGTATCTTAGAGCTTCTGGATGAGAAGGTAAGCGCATTCCGTACTGAGATAGAGGCCATGATGGGATCGCGCTCGTTGACTTTCAGGGAGTTCAGAGCTTGTGGAGCTCCCGACTACCATGGGGCTTGGGACCCCATTACGAGCACCAGATGGTTGGCGGATGTCGCCAATGCATTCCACTCCAGCAGATGTCCCGAGGGGGACAAGGTCAGACTAGCGTCCTGTCTTCTGAAGGACAGGGCACGAGATTGGTAGGAGGAGGTCGGGAGAGCCATTGGAGATGCCACTGTGTTGGATGCGATGACTTGGAGTGATTTCACGACCAGGTTCAGAGCCGAGTTTGCACCTGTCATTGAGGTGCAACAGCTTGCTAGGGAGTTTCAGGACCTCCAACAGACGACAGAGACTGTGGCGGAGATTACCGCCAAGTTTAGGGAGAGGGCCCTTCTCGTTCCACAGTATGTGGCGGACGAGGAGATGAAGAAGGCCCGATATCATGAGATGTTGCGGAGTGACATCCGCCAGTTTGTGAGCCGTTCCAGCTGCAAGACGCTGGAGGACATGATTGCGAGGGCTCGGGAGAGGGAGATTGACCTAGAGGTGGAGAGGAAGAGGAAGCCAGAAGTGGCGTCTGGCGCAGCAGGAATTAAGGCGGAATCACTCACTCTAAGTCTGCAAAATCTTAGCTCTGCGCAACCCTAACGTACATACTAAGCCATCATAGCTTCTCAGAACGGATCTCTTAGTTCTTTTGAATATTGTGACCTACTTCATTATGTGAGTTATTATAATTACTTTTAAGTGTTATCCCCAAGTTTTAATCTTATATAAATATAAATTAATTTTCAAAGTAATTACTATTTCGAAAACGTACCGCTGCTTGATGGCGACTGCGAGGTCGATTCTCCTGCGGTGATCATCAGAATTCGTCCATCCGCTCCTGAGTTGTTTGTTATCGGGCAGTCCTCCTGGTAGTGTCCAGTCTCACCACAGCCATAGCAGGCTTGGTTTTCTTCAACTCTGGGGACTTGGGAGATCGGTTGAGCCGGTGCCATGCAGAAACGGACTGTGTGTCCCTTTCTGTGGAAGTTCAGGCACTGCATTTCCCGACATACTCCGGTGTGGTGATAGTTGCACTTTCCACACTTCGGGAGGGTTCCAGCATATCGACCAACAGGTGCTGGAGTAGTAGGTGTTGTGGCGGCGTACATAGTACTCATTTGTTCCTCTTGCGGGGTGTCTTGTGTTGTTTGCTTCTTCTTCCTCTTGTTCCACGACTTCTGGCTATTGTCCTCTTCCCTCGATGGCTCGGGAATGGGGACTTCCATACCATGGCGGACTCTGTGGTCGATGAGTCGCTGAGCCAGGCGTTTAGCACTATCAAATGTGGCTGGGTTAGAAGACAGTACATCTCCTTGGATCGGGGCAGATAGACCCCAAATGTATCTTTGTATCTTCTTGCTCTCCGGGGTAACCATCCCGGTGCATAGAGCTGCTAGGTCGCTGAACCGGTAAGTGTAGGTCACTATGTCTGAGCCGACCATAGTGAGCTCCCACAGTTCTTGTTCCAGCTTTTGAACTTCGCCCAACGGGTAGTATTCTTCCAGCATCAACTCTTTTAGGTTCTCCCAACCTATTGAGTTAGCCACTAATAGGGTCAGTGACTTAACATGGCTGTTCCACCATGTCAGGGCTCTGTCAGAGAAGGTGCAGGCAGCAAACTTCACTTTGCTCCCTTCCGGGCACGAACAGATTTCGAAGACCGAATCTGTTTTCTCGAACCATCGCATCAGAGCGATGACTCCACCATTTCCATCGAAGGAATTGGGTTTGCAGTTCATGAATTCCTTATACGAACACTCCCTTGGGTGTTCGTGAATAACTCTGGGGTTGGTTAAGTGGGTACCGCTACCAGATCCGAGGGTACCACTTTCACCGAAGTGAGCTAGAGCAGTTGCCACTGCGGAGGATATCGATGCTTGAAGAGCAGCATGATCGAATTGGGACAGTGGAGTTGGAGTTATCGGAGTAGCGCGTCTGTTTGATCTGCGAGGAGGCATCTTTGCTAAATGAATACAAAGATGAGATGGAATAAGTCTAAAGCAATGGACACAAGCCGAAAGCTGAAAAGACAAGGTTATCCTAGTTCTGGGTGTATCGGGTCCTGACTTCCACAGGGTTCTGGAAACAATTCATACAAGAGTCTATACCTAATAAACTTTATAAATTTGGAATGGCTATCCTCGAATGAATATCTGGTGCCTGAATAACTGTTACCAGCTGCATGTAAGAAAATAATCCTAACATATAATGTGAGCAGTGTCTCCACTCGCTCATTAAGTTAAACAAGATTATTATTTATTAGTGTGACGCATAAGACTTTATGGGTTACTTCGGTTGGTCCTTCTTTGAAAGCTCCTCATGAACTTGCTCTCGTTTCCTCCTGACTCTTCTGTTGTCTACTATGAGGAAGTGGTTACATCTATCTGGGTTTGTCGTGCGAGAATGAAAGTGAGTAAAGAATCTATGAGATTTAAGTGAAACATTATGGGGTGATCCTTACAGAGTCCTCCTATAATTGCACAATGTATACAAGTTGTATATAATTCAAGATTAAATAGAACTTCGAATAAGTGATCCTAATCCAAAACCACAATCAAACAAGGAACAGGTAGTGAAGCGTAGATCACAAATTCTAAGTCTATAAAGCCTCAATTATATATAACCTTGGGAGTATACATTGCAAGATTATAGACCTATCCATAAGGGTCTTTTAAGTTATCACATAAGTTATTTGTATGGTGCCTAAAATACTCCTATAGTATTTTAATGTAATCTACTTGGTATGTTTTAAACTTGTTATCGCGTTATAGTATCATAGAATACTCCTATAGTATTCTAAATCTATGTACTTGATCTAGTATTCTCTTGACTAGTATTAGGTAAGTTTTAAGACCGTTGCAACACCACATCAATCCCAAACACATGTCGGTCACATCTCGAATGAATATAGTTGATCAGGCTATATTGATCCTAGTTATGATTACATAACTGTCTAGGTTTGACCATAGTGTTCAACCTTTAACTTCTTCTGTTCTGTTCTTCTTGTGATACTTGTTCTAGTATGTATATATGTATAAGCAAGTATGTATACTTTTATGAGGTATCATTATATATTTAAAATATATTCTTATCCAGAGCACTTCGGCCCCATTGTATTTATAGTTGTATATCTTTTATCGGTTGATATACTTAGTTCACTATAAACAATGCTCTGATACCAATCTGTCACACCCCAAAACCGGAACGACGGAAACGTTCTGGGGCGGAGGACGTCATGTTTAGTATCACAAGACATGCATCATAGTAAGCAAGTAATAAACAACCATTTTATTTGAAAGAAAGTGTTTACAAAGTATGTGATTCACATAATATAGAATACATAGCAACTAACAAAAAGACATGAAGCTATACTGCTCCATCTTCTGAATCCCAGTGCGCGAACCTGTCTACTGGTCTCCTGAGAATACAAGTTATTTTGAAAGCGTAGATCAACATTTAAGCTGGTGAGTTCATAAGATTTTAGTGATGTAGTAAGTAGTAAGAAAGTTTGTAGAAAGTTGTAGTAAGTTGTAGTAAGTTATTGTTTAGAAAAGTTTGCCTGTTTCTCCAGAAAATCCTATATTTCCTGCTTTGATGAAAGATAAGTAAAATTGACTCCACAATCCTTTCTATGAGTATTAAATGAATACAAGTTATATAAAACCCAGAGTAAACAAACAATCGGTTGTGTGTATCTGTGTCACACCCCCGAAACCAGACGGCGGAAACGTCCGAGGGCTCGCGTGACTTAAATTGAATATCATCACAATGAATATACATGAATCATAACATAAACATCACCATGCATCAATACATTACAACTGATATTGTTCACATCCAGTACATTGTCTTAAACATTACACATTCATAACATAAATTGTTCGAGAGTTTTCCAAAACATAACATCCTAACATTACTTGATATTACCCTTCCGCTTACCTGTTACCTGAGAATACAAGTTATTTTGAAAAACGTCAACATATGAAATGTTGGTGAGTTCATAAGCAATGTTGTGATAAAAATGATTTGTGTAGTTTGTAAAACCCAGAAAATCCGATATTTTCTGAAAAGGCAATAGTTTGTCAAAGTGTGAAGATCCATAAGTTGATGCATGAATGATTTCAAAACGTGTATATAAAAGGGAGTTTTGTATTATAGTTATAGAAATTACAAGCGAGTGGTGTTGATTTCCTCGAAAAACCCGATGTTTTCCGATAACGCGAGATATACTTGTTTACGAATTGCTATACCGCCACAACGAATGATTTTTGATTACTCATCCTTGATTACTCGGGTGGTGTTGGATTAATTAATGGTTGTGAGTCGTTATAATCATGCATTGATAATGACTAGTTATAACTACAGACTACGAACGATCCTTAGAGGTGTCGCCCGTTATTACTCACTTAATCCAAACAACCTTGATTACTATTGATTATCAACCTGAATCTGTTTACTTTGATTACTCATAAGCCTAGCAAACTAGGAGAAGAGGAGTATAAGTCCTACTACTTCCGTGAGTTATTTTTAGGCTGTTGGGTATGCGAAGGACACGTTGGCCCATTTCACATTTGATTACTTTAACCTTACCAGCAATGCGAATGGGCCACTAAGGCCCAATAGCACATAAAAGCCATTGAGGGTCCCTTTAATATGGAATTGGGTCATAGCAGGCTCAATAACATATATTATCGTTATCCCTTGGGCCCAAAGATCATGTTAATGGATTTCAAAGGTCCAACAAGCATGATTGAAACCTTCAAGCCCAAAGTTTTGGAACGTTTACTTGTCTTAGGTATTGTATAATTGTTGGAAGGATTGATTGAACGATTTGTTATTTTTGTATCGACTCGAGACCGATCGATTTGTTCCTAACGATATTCGGAGTTATACGTGTATTCATCTTTCAATTTTTGTAAGTCGTAGTTTAGTATTTTTGACTCAATATTCTAGAAATAAATTAATAGACTTAAGAATATTGGTTTGACCTTTTCAGCCCTTCTTTAATAAAAAACGACAATTTTAGTCCCTTATAGAAAAAAAGACATTTTTGCCCTTAAACTCTTTTCTTGACACTTTTGAGTCATAGACTTGTTCAAATGATGTTTTTAGCTCAAAATTTATTCTTTGGTAGTTTCAGCCCTTCCAGAAAAGTGTTTTTCGGTTTAAAACCCAAACTTTTGCAACTTTTACAATTTTGGCCCAAAATCCAAAAACCTTACATTTTTTATCCCTTTTTGGAAAAGAAAGACATTTTTAATCCTTGAAATAGTTTTGTTTAACTTTTTATCCCCTGTTTTGAAGAAATTACCATTTCAGCCCTTTTAAATTCATGATTTTCGCAACTTTGGGCTTGTTGGGCCGAAAAGCCCAAAAATTAGCCCATTAAGCTAATAATTACATTTCAAGTCCTTTGAAGAGCATAATATTCATAAAAACATTTGTTGTAACTGTTTTGACTTCTTTGACCCTTAAGAAATCCGTAAATGACAATTTTTGACCTAACTTTTGTTTATTTGACAAATTTAAGCCCAAAAATGGGTTTTATGTTGAAATATGTTTATCACAATCTTATAAGTTAATATTCTAGACTTGTTTAGCGTAATATAACTTAGATCATGTTTGTTTTCCTTCTTATGGCATAGATCTCGAGATTTCTTCCCTTTTGATTACATATTCATCACAAAAACACATAAAATCACACATACATGCATAAAATCATACATATCATACACATACACATAGATCTACACATTTTCTTGTATTCTCCCCCATAAAACATATAAAAACCAAAAAGAAAGGGGTATGAACTCACCTTTGCTTGTTGTTTTTGATTTAGAAGGAAGAAATGAAGAAAATTTGATCTTAGCAAGCCTTCTTTGAAGATCTCGAACTTAGAGGTTTCTAAGATGGTGATCATGAGTTCAAATGAGTTAAGAAGAGATTTTTGATAAAACAAAGAATCTAGATCATGGATCCAAGCATGAACTTACCTAAGATGATGAATTTTGTGGAATAACCTCCTTGAAAAGCTCTTAAATCTCGAAAATTTGACGAAGAGGAGTGAAGATATTCTTGAGAGAGTTTGTTTCAAAAAGTTGGATGAAATGTGTGTGTGGGTGTGTGTCTCGGCCGAGGATAGAAAGGAGAGAAGAAGAGAGAGACATTTGAGTTGAGCATGGAAACATGGGATTTTGCATGGGTTTCCAATGGGTAAATGTGAGGTGGCAAGTAGGAAGTCAACTCTTCCTCCATTTGAGTAGTTGGGCCGAGAAGAGAAGAAGGAAGAAAAGAAATTGGGCTTTTTGTGCTAAGTCCTAAATATGGGCCCATTTTACATCCAATAATGAGTCTTATGGCCTTTTCAAGTTAATTAGATTCGTTATGGCCCCTTTAAGGTATTTTATTTCATTCTAGACCCATTATGGCCCACCATGTTAAAATAAATGGAAGTGGGCCCAAATAAAGTCCATATAGGAGTTCTAAGCCCAAAATAGTCAAATTGGAAACTTTTTGGTCCATTAGGCCCAATAAGAAAATTCCTTGTCCAAAATGGACTTAACCCGGGATTTCTAGGGTTTCCAAATCTTTGTTGATTAGTTGTAGTGCTTGTATAAAGTGTTTGATGGAAGTTTTGTTGTTATTGAATAAGCATCATACATGCTTTCACATTTTTGGTTTACAAATGTTATCATTGTTGTTGTTACAAGGTGTCAAAATTCCTAGTTGTGACATCATCCCCCCGTTAGAGGGAATTTCGTCCCGAAATTCTTTTGAAAGCTAGATTTGAGAATGCGAGAACAGGTGAGGGTACTTCTGCTTTATTTGGTCTTCACGTTCCCATGTGAATTCCGGTCCGCGTCTCGCGTTCCATCGAACTTTCACAATCGGAATGCGACTTTGCTTAGTACGCTTCACCTCTCTGTCCATGATTTCGACTGGTTCCTCGATGAACAGGAGATTCTCGTTGATTTCGATTTCTTCTAATGGAATGACGAGAGTCTCTTCGGATAAGCACTTTTTCAAATTTGAAACGTGGAACACGGGGTGTACACTGTTGAGCTCAGCGGGTAGCTGCAGCCTATAAGCCACTGGGCCGATTCGGGCAAGAATCTCGAAGGGTCCAATGTATCGAGGGTTTATCTTTCCCCGCTTCCCAAAACGAATCAACCCTTTCCAGGGAGAGACCTTCAATAACACCCTATCCCCGACTCTGAATTCCAAGGGCTTTCGCCGCTTATCGGCATAGCTCTTTTGTCTGTCTCGTGATGATTGCAGTAGGGTTCTGATTTGAATTATCTTCTCGGTTGTCTCGCGTATGATTTCTGGTCCCGTTAGTGCATTGTCTGATGTTTGTCCTTTTGCTAACTGAGTGTCCCCTACCTCTACCCAACACAACAATGATCTACATTTACGCCCATACAATGCCTCGAAGGGAGCGACTTTGATGTTTGAATGATAACTGTTGTTGTATGAGAATTCGATCAAAGGCAAGTAGGTATCCCACGACTTTCCAAAGTCTATCACACACGCGCGAAGCATATCTTCTAGCATTTGAATGGTTCGCTCGCTTTGACCATCCGTTTGTGGGTGGTAGGCAGTGCTCATGTCAAGTTGTGTTCCCATAGCTTTCTGAAGCGATTGCCAAAAGCGTGAAGTAAACCTACTATCTCTATCTGAGATGATAGATATGGGCACTCCGTGGAGTCTCACGATTTCCTTGATATAGATTCTTGTCAGGCGCTCCATCTTGTATGATTCTTTTATTGGCAGGAAATGAGCGGATTTTGTTAATCTATCAACTATTACCCATATGGTATCCAAACCGTCCGTCGACTTGGGTAGTTTGGTCACAAAATCCATGGTAATCCTTTCCCATTTCCACTCGGGAATTACTGGTTGCTGTAGTAATCCGGAGGGCTTCTGATATTCCACCTTTACTTTAGCACACGTGAGGCACTTGCTAACGTAGGTGGCAATCTCTGCCTTCATGTTAGGCCACCAATAATGTTGCTTAACATCCAAGTACATTTTATCTGAACCCGGATGGATGAAGTATCGCGTCTTGTGGGCTTCGTTCATGACTACTCCTCTGAATCCCCCAAATTTAGGGACCCAAATGCGGTTCATGAACTAATATGCTCCGTATTTCTTCACTTCAAAGTTCTTCTCCATTCCATGCAACGCTTCGCTTGTTTTGTTTTCTGCCTTCATGGCATCGAACTGAGCTGCCCTGATTTGAGAGGTTAGGTGGGATCGAATGGCTATGGAGAGAGTCTTCAGACGACGATTCGAGTAATCCTTCCGACTCAAGGCATCAGCTACTACGTTAGCTTTACCTGGGTGGTACTTGATTTCGCACTCGTAATCGTTCAGCAATTCAACCCATCTTCGTTGCCTCATGTTTAACTCTTTTTGATCTAAGATGTGCTGGAGACTCTTGTGGTCGGTGAAAATGGTGCACTTGGTACCATAAAGGTAGTGCCTCCAAATCTTCAGGGCGAAGACCACAGCTCCTAATTCCAGGTCATGGGTGGTATAATTCACCTCATGTGTTTTCAGCTGCCGGGACGCATAAGCTATCACCTTTCAACGCTGCATGAGTACACAGCCTAAACGCTGATTTGACGCATCACAGTAAACTATAAAGTCTTCTGTTCCTTCTGGTAGTGATAGCACCGGCGCACTGCAGAGTGCTTGCTTCAGAGTTCGGAATGCAGTTTCTTGCTTGTCCGTCCATTCGAAGGGTACGCCCTTTTGTGTAAGCGAGGTAAGTGGCTTGGCTGTTTTGGAGAAGTTTTGAATGAATCTCATGTAGTAGCCTGCGAGACCTAAGAATTGACAAATTTCGGTGGGTGTCGTTGGAATCGCCCATCCTTCGATAGCCTTGACTTTAGAAGGATCCACATGTATCCCTTCCTGACTAACAACATGACCCAAAAAGTTCACACTACGGAGCCAAAACTCACACTTAGAGAGTTTTGCGTATAACCTTTCGGTTCGCATGGTTTCCAGGATTTGTCGGAGATGTCGGCCGTGTTCTTCTTCGCTTCGGGAATAGACGAGTATATCGTCGATGAAAACGATGAAAAAGTTGTCGAGGAATGGTCGGCAGATTCGATTCATTAGGTCCATGAATGCGGCAGGGGCATTCGTTAGACCGAAGGGCATTACGACAAATTCATAATGTCCATAACGAGTTCGGAAAGCGGTTTTGGGAATATCCTCTTCCCGGACTTTGAGTTGGTGGTATCCAGATCGCAGATCTATCTTAGAGAAGTGACTTGCTCCTTGGAGCTGGTCGAATAGATCGTCGATTCGCGGAAGTGGATAGCGGTTTTTGATAGTGAGCTTGTTAAGTTCCCTATAGTCAATACACATCCTAAAGGTACCGTCATTCTTCTTAACAAAGAGAACCGGAGCTCCCCAAGGTGAGAAACTGGGTCGGATGAATCCTTTGTCCAAAAGCTCGCTGAGTTGACTGGACAACTCTTGCATCTCCGCAGGAGCCAATCTGTAGGGCGATTTGGCGATGGGAGTAGCTCCTGGCACTAGATCAATTCGGAAATCGACTTGTCTTTCTGGGGGTATTCCTGGAAGATCCTCCGGAAAGACATCCGGGAAATCGCAAGCCACAGGGATGTTTCGAATATTGATCTCTTCTTTGGACTTATCCACTATATGAGCTAGAAAAGCCAAGTCCTTCTTTCGTAGATACTTCTGTACCTTAATGCACGAGATGAGACGAAGGTTCGTGCTGGGTTTGTCTCCGTATATAATCAGGGTTTCGTGATTCGGGAGGCGAAGGCGAACGACCTTCTCGTGACACATAATTTTAGCATGGTGGGGGCTTAACCAATCCATGCCGATAATCACATCAAAACTCCTAATGGAAACATGCATTAAGTTTATTTGAAAGACGTGATGATTTAAGGTTAGGGTACATCCGTTGTAGATTTCCTCAGTGGATTCTGTTTTCCCATTGGCTATTTCCACCGTAAAGGTTTCATTAAGTTTCTAGGGCTGTTGTTTTAACAAATGTTTGAATTTATTACTCACAAAACTTCGTTCTGCCCCGGTATCAAATAGAATGCATGCATAAGTGTGGTTTAGGAAAAACGTACCGGTAACAACAGCGGGATCCTGCACCGCTTCTCCCTGACCCATAGCTAGCACTCTTCCTGTTCCTCCGTTCTCAGGGTTGTTGATGTTGGGGCAGTTTCGACGGATATGCCCAGTCTTTCCACATCCATATCAGGTGGGGCTTGATCCTGTGTTATTGCCGCAATTGTTGGTGTTGTTGTTGTTGTTGTTGTTGCGGTTGTTGTTGTTCCCTTGTTGTTGGTTTTGGGGAGGATAGGTCCTGCAATACCTTGCCGTATGACCCTTACGATTGCAACTGGTACAGTGCATCTCTCTGCATTCGCCATTATGATGAAGACTGCACTTCTTGCACTTTGGGAGATTCCCAGAATACTGCTTAGGGGCACTTGGATTAGCTGAGGCTGGAGCATGTGGTGTGGAGGGAACTTGGGCGGTTGCAGCATTGACTGTCACTGTCTGTTGCTTCTTTGACGACTCTGAGCCTTGTCGTCCTTTTCTTTTGTTGTTCTTTACTTTCTTGTTGTCACTCTCCTTCTTGCCTTCAGTTTCCACTGGCTTCTCGCCCTTCTTGTTGTTGTGGTCGTACAATTTCTTAGCCAATCTATTGGCACTGTCGAAAGTTTCAGGATTTGCAGCTATTACATTTCCTTGAATTGGGGAGGTTAATCCCCAGATGAATCGATCGATTTTCTTTCCCTCTGAAGTAATCATGCCAGGGCACAACAGTGACAGCTCGCTAAACCTTGATATGTATGCATCTATGTCGGAATTTTGGACGGTGAGATTCCACAGCTCTTGCTCCATTTTCTGAATTTCGCCTCGCGGGCAGTACTCAGTCATCAGCATTTCTTTCAACTCCGTCCACGGCATAGCGTTGGCTACGGGGAGAGTCATGGCCTCTACATGTCCATTCCACCAAGTAAGAGCTTGGTCAACGAATGTGCATGCGGGGAACTTCACTTTCACCTCCTCGGGGCATTCACATATCTCAAATACCGATTCCACTTTTTCCATCCATCTCTTTAGAGTTATCATTCCACCCGTGCCATTAAAGGTTCGTGGCTTGGCGTTGGTGAAGTCCTTGTAAGAGCATGTCTTGGTAGGTCCTTGATTTGCTCCGTTGTTCGAACTCCCAGCCCCTTGTCCATCGACTCCACCATTGTTCCCTTGGTGGATTTGCGCCATGGCTGCAGTAACCGCAGCAGATACAGCTGCTTGGAATGCAGCTGAGTTGACTTCGGGTGGGGTTGGTCCAGGGTTTCCACGAGTTGGTCATTGAGGCATCTTTCTGTCATGGAACGGAAAGATGTTGAGTGCCTATGATTTTTGTGAGATTGTGGTCCTATAAACTAGGTGTTTTGCATGAACTTAAGTGGTTTCACTAATTAGCATACAATCATGTATGTATAACACATAGCAGATCACAACATCAATAGAACACATAAAATTTTTTTTTCATTAATATTATCCGTATTTTTGATACATGAAAATTTTGCTCAGAAGAGCATACATAAGTGGTGCAAGTTCGGCAGCGTAACGGCTCTATGAGTAGTGTAATCACTTAAACATAGAGTCGATGGTACATAGCATAGATCACCTAAGCATAATACTAAAGATAGATATGACTAATCCTAGTCATTGTGGGATGCGCCAGGGGGTGGTGCTGAAGAAGTGGACGCTCCCTGAAGGTGAGCCACCTGTCGTTCCGCATCTCGGAGGCGAGTCTCCCATCTCACCTGCCTCATGTAGAACTCTCGGATAACCTCTCGCGTCTCCTGTTCTGCACGCTCAACTCTAGTCCGCATCTGGTGCATCTGATCAGCGGTGCTCTGCGCCAGGTCGCCAGTGTTCCGCAATCGTCTTACCATGACCGGAAGTGCGCGATCAGCTGGTCCTCCCTCCCTCAAGTCGTAGAACTCATGTAACATGCCGAATGGAGGTCGTTGTCCCTGTTGTCTGCTCCATCTCCAAAGATCGATACCCCAGTGGGGTGTAGGGCCGGTCGGGCCCATCCGGTGAGCGGGCACCCTAGTCGGGTAAGGGGGTTTGATGACGTCGGACTCTGTGTCTGAATCATCATCATCGCTAGGTTCTTCCTCGAAGTCCTCTCCGACTTCTTCTTCTTCCAGGACCTCCACTGGCTCGGCAGGTGCGCCCTCAACTTCTGCCTCAGGTTCCTCTTCAGACCCTTCCTCGGGGTCTTCTTCAGGTTCCTCCTCCAGCCATCCGTTATTTCCCTGATTAGGGAAATACGGATCTCCGGGGTGATGGAAGCCGGCCATACTGTCTGCGAGAGTATATAAATGTACTAACATTATTCCTAAGATGTTTTAGTTATTATGCAATTTGAGTTGATGTTTTTTTCTTGGCATCAAGGGGTATGTTTTTAAGTTTACTGATCATCGAGGTTTTCCCGGAGCATGTGATAGTTGTACTTCGGAGAAAATGTAGTTGATCAGGCTACATTCCCCCCTTACTACAACCATGAACAGTCCCGACTTAACCGAGGTGTCAGTGTTATCTTATTTGATTTGGCATTATATTCTTTTTCCTACATCACACAAGTGAAGATATTTTTATCGTTGTGTTTTATTTGTTTTGTTTAGAGTTGCTTTAGTCCCTTTTGGTTTATAGTTGCATATCAATGTGTGGTTAGATATGCCAGTTCACTATAAACAGAGCTCTGATACCAACCTGTCACACCCCCGAAACCAGACGGCGGAAACGTCCGAGGGCTCGCGTGACTTAAATTGAATATCATCACAATGAATATACATGAATCATAACATAAACATCACCATGCATCAATACATTACAACTGATATTGTTCACATCCAGTACATTGTCATAAACATTACACATTCATAACATAAATTGTTCGAGAGTTTTCAAAAACATAACATCCTAACATTACTTGATATTACCCTTCCGCTTACCTGTTACCTGAGAATACAAGTTATTTTGAAAAACGTCAACATATGAAATGTTGGTGAGTTCATAAGCAATGTTGTGATAAAAATGATTTGTGTAGTTTGTAAAACCTAGAAAATCTGATATTTTCTGAAAAGGCAATAGTTTGTCAAAGTGTGAAGATCCATATGTTGATGCATGAATGATTTCAAAACGTGTATATAAAAGGGAGTTTTGTATTATAGTTATAGAAATTACAAGCGAGTGGTGTTGATTTCCTCGAAAAACCCGATGTTTTCCGATAACGCGAGATATACTTGTTTACGAATTGCTATACCGCCACAACGAATGATTTTTGATTACTCATCCTTGATTACTCGGGTGGTGTTGGATTAATTAATGGTTGTGAGTCGTTATAATCATGCATTGATAATGACTAGTTATAACTACAGACTACGAACGATCCTTAGAGGTGTCGCCCGTTATTACTCACTTAATCCAAACAACCTTGATTACTATTGATTATCAACCTGAATCTGTTTACTTTGATTACTCATAAGCCTAGCAAACTAGGAGAAGAGGAGTATAAGTCCTACTACTTCCGTGAGTTATTTTTAGGCTGTTGGGTATGCGAAGAACACGTTGGCCCATTTTACATTTGATAACTTTGACCTTACCAGCAATGCTAATGGGCCACTAAGGCCCAATAGCACATAAAAGCCATTGAGGGTCCCTTTAATATGGAATTGGGTCATAGCAGGCCCAATAACATATATTATGGTTATCCCTTGGGCCCACAGATCATGTTAATGGATTTCAAAGGTCCAACAAGCATGATTGAAACCTTCAAGCCCAAAGTTTTGGAACGTTTACTTGTCTTAGGTATTGTATAATTGTTGGAAGGATTGATTGAACGATTTGTTATTTTTGTATCGACTCGAGACCAATCGATTTGTTCCTGACGATATTCGGAGTTATACGTGTATTCATCTTTCAATTTTTGTAAGTCGTAGTTTAGTATTTTTGACTCAATATTCTAGAAATAAATTAATAGACTTAAGAATATTGGTTTGACCTTTTCAGCCCTTCTTTAATAAAAACGACAATTTTAGTCCCTTATAGAAAAAAGACATTTTTGCCCTTAAACTCTTTTCTTGACACTTTTGAGTCATAGACTTGTTCAAATGATGTTTTTAGCTCAAAATTTATTATTTGGCAGTTTCAGCCCTTCCAGAAAAGTGTTTTTCGGTTTAAAACCCAAACTTTTGCAACTTTTACAATTTTGGCCCAAAATCCAAAAACCTTACATTTTTTATCCCTTTTTGGAAAAGAAAGACATTTTTAATCCTTGAAATAGTTTTGTTTAACTTTTTATCCCCTGTTTTGAAGAAATTACCATTTCAGCCCTTTTAAATTCATGATTTTCGCAACTTTGGGCTTGTTGGGCCGAAAAGCCCAAAAATTAGCCCATTAAGCTAATAATTACATTTCAAGTCCTTTGAAGAGCATATTATTCATAAAAACATTTGTTGTAACTTTTTTGACTCCTTTGACCCTTAAGAAATCCATAAATGACAATTTTTGACCCAACTTTTGTTTATTTGACAAATTTAAGCCCAAAAATGGGTTTGATGTTGAAATATGTTTATCACAATCTTATAAGTTAATATTCTAGACTTGTTTAGCGTAATATAACTTAGATCATGTTTGTTTTCCTTCTTATGGCATAGATCTCGAGATTTCTTCCCTTTTGATTACATATTCATCACAAAAACACATAAAATCACACATACATGCATAAAATCATACATAGCAATACATATACACATAGATCTACACATTTTCTTGTATTCTCCCCCATAAAACATATAAAAACCGAAAAGAGAGGGGTATGAACTCACCTTTGCTTGTTGTTTTTGATTTAGAAGGAAGAAATGAAGAAAATTTGATCCTAGCAAGCCTTCTTGGAAGATCTCGAACTTAGAGGTTTCTAAGATGGTGATCATGAGTTCAAATGAGTTAAGAAGAGATTTTTGATAAAACAAAGAATCTAGATCATGGATCCAAGCATGAACTTACCTAAGATGATGAATTTTGTGGAATAACCTCCTTGAAAAGCTCTTAAATCTCGAAAATTTGATGAAGAGGAGTGAAGATATTCTTGAGAGAGTTTGTTTCAAAAAGTTGGATGAAATGTGTGTGTGGGTGTGTGTCTCGGTCGAGGATAGAAAGGAGAGAAGAAGAGAGAGACATTTGAGTTGAAATGCATGGAAACATGGGATTTTGCATGGGTTTCCAATGGGTAAATGTGAGGTGGCAAGTAGGAAGTCAACTCTTCCTCCATTTGAGTAGTTGGGCCGATAAGAGAAGAAGGAAGAAAAGAAATTGGGCTTTTTGTGCTAAGTCCTAAATATGGGCCCAATTTACATCCAAGAATGAGTCTTATGGCCTTTTCAAGTTAATTAGATTCGTTATGGCCCCTTTAAGGTATTTTATTTCATTCTAGGCCCATTATGGCCCACCATGTTAAAATAAATGGAAGTGGGCCCAAATAAAGTCCATATAGGAGTTCTAAGCCCAAAATAGTCAAATTGGAAACTTTTTGGTCCATTAGGCCCAATAAGAAAATTCCTAGTCCACAATGGACTTAACCCGGGATTTCTAGGGTGTCCAAATCTTTGTTGATTAGTTGTAGTGCTTGTATAAAGTGTTTGATGGAAGTTTTGTTGTTATTGAATAAGCATCATACATGCTTTCACATTTTTGGTTTACAAATGTTATCATTGTTGTTGTTACAAGGTGTCAAAATTCCTAGTTGTGACAATCTGCCCTAAGCCCACAACCAAACAAGGAACAGGAAATGAGGCAGAAGACACACGTCCCATTGTTTGTTAGATCATCGTTGTATATAACCCCTGCGTATTCACTCGGTACTCACGGAGTTAACTGTAATAGTTCCTTTATATTTGATGAAAAGATCCTTTAAGAAAACCCTTATTTCTTATAATAAAATGATAACCACAGTAGTTCCTTCTATAATCACTTAGTTTATACTAGTTATATATAATCTAATATCGAACAGATAGTTCATTGTGTGAATCTGCCCCAAACCCACAACCAAACAAGGAACAGGGAATGAGGCGGAAGGCACACATCCAACTACCTATCGGATATTAATTATATATAACCCTGGTGTATAAACTAAGGTATTATAGAATTAACCACCTAAGGTCCTTTAAGTTTTAATGGTTTAATAAAATGGATTAAACCCTTTTACTGGTTAAGTTTCTAGTTTTGTATTCCAAAAGTTCTTCATTTGAAAAGTATGTTTTGTACTAGAAAACGGTGCATTGAATTAGTGTCCTATGACCCGACCCATACATGGTACCCCTTATGATTACTTGGTGTATACGGAACATATATATAGCTAAGCTCGGATAGATAGTAGGCTGGGTGTATCTGCTCTAAGCCCACAACCAAACAAGGAACATGAAATGAAGCGGAAAGCACACATCCTACTACCTGTCGGACCCGATTAATATATATCCCTGAATGCATACACTAAGGAATCATAAGGTTAGCATTATAGATCCCTTTCTACTGAATGTACTAGACTCGACTATTCTGTGTGTCGTTTGTAAAATGTAAGTTTTCCCTAGTTTATAACTATCTTGACTCGAAAATAGTTTGTATTAGCTTTCAAGTGGAACTGTCACTTACTGAAAGTAATGGGAATTTATAAGTACGCAGTTGTCTTTTGAATTGACATCCTGTAGTACTAATTACCTTAAAACATGTTTGTTTTAGTAAGGTCATAATGTGAAGGCTAGTACCCATACTATACGCTCTCCCTGTCAAGAGATTCTGGGAACCAAACGCGACTGCAGCAAACAATTGCTAGCCGTGTAATTCACATTAAAGTTATATGATCATGTATACCCAATTTAACTATCACCTTTTGTTAAGAACAATGAGTTAGTGATTCATTGGTATAATTAGATCCTGAAGTTGCTCCATGCTATAGCATCTTAGTATGTTCGTTCTTGTTATAGTATCTTAGTATGTTCTCTTTGAAGTATTGTATCTACCTCCCTGTTTCTCTTTATGTTATCGTGTATTGTATCTACCTCCCTGTTTCTCTTTATGTTATCGTGTATTGTATCTACCTCCCTGTTTCTCTTTATGTTATCGTGTATTGTATCTACCTCCCTGTTTCTCTTTATAGTATGTTATAGCATCTAGTATGAACTGAACCTCTAAACTATACCCCTTATAGTTTACTAGTATTTTACTTGAACTGTTATTGAAAAGACTCATTTTATCACTAAGTTATGCTTATACTTTAAAAACAGAGTTTTGTTAAACGATAAAGTAACATAACTTTAAAAGAGTTTTTGAAATGTTTTGACTACTTATAAATGACATAAGTAATCTGTTGAAAATGTTTATAACAAACAATTACACAATTATCATTGTGTTCAACTTGTATTCCCCCCTTAAAAGCATTTAAAACAGTTTAAAAGATTGATTACGGGGTATGAACTCACCTTACGTGGGTGATTCAAACGAATATGCGCGTAAGGATGAGAAGTTCCACGAATGAAGTCCCGAGACACAAATGGGTCCTAAATGACATATATGGCATGAATGTAGTGTTTATAAGAAACTAACATGCTAGGAAACACCTTTAGGGACTAGGAAACACTTGGACCAAGTGTTAGAATCACATGTGATTCATCAAAGGGATGTTTAAGGCCAGAGAATGGTGTTTACGGCCATGGAGCTTACGGCCATAAACTCATGGTAAAAGGTGTACAAGAGGGTGTTTGAATGCTTGGGAAGCTTGAGGGACCATTTCTCTACACAAGGATGAGAAAAACCAACTTTATGGAAGGTGTTGAGGTGTTTACGGCCACACCATAAAGTGTATGGCCGTAAACTCACCAAATGGTCTTATTTTGGGTCTTAAAGCATTGAGGAAGGGTTCTAGGTTCATGTCCAAGCCTTAGGAAGAGTTTAAGGTCCAATTGCACTTCAAACTAGGGTTTACGGACAAGGGAGATGCTCTTGGCCGTAAACACCTCATGTTCTTGGGAAAAGCTTGATTTCAAGGTGCTAAGCATGAGTCTTAACTAGATAACATTTATAGGGGAAATAATAATCACCTTTGGGAGGCTTTATGGAGTTCACGGCCACCAAGCACAAGTGTGTGTTCTTGGTGTTCTTGGTGAAAGATGAAGATCTAGACTCAAAGATGAAATCTATGGATGAAATCAATGGTGATTCATGGATAAGAGAAGTATAAACACATAGATGGAAGGAATCACTTACATTTTGAGGGTTTTGAAGCAAGATCCTATGATACTTGAGAGAGTTTTCGAGTTCCAAGCCTTGGAAATGGAAAAAGTGAAGAAAATGGCCCAAGCTTCATACTTATAGGCTGGAGTTTACGGCCACCATGAGTTTACGGCCGTAAACTCATGGGTCCTGGCCGTAAACTCCTCATTTGAGGGTTTCTGGCTTGCTTGATGGTTTGGAACTTTAGTTGACCCATTCATACACTTAATCCTTACGTGTACTTGGTTAAAACTCCTTAGAATGACCCTTAACAATGCCATAAGTCATTAGAAATGAGTCTGACTCACGGTTGAATTGAATGGCTGAACTTACAAGGCAAATATTTTCGGGTTGTCACAACCTTGTCAACCAGAGGGGTATATTAGTTGATCCGGCCAAGATAGAGGCCGTGATGCAGTGGGAGGTCCCGAGGTCTCCATCCGAGATTCAGAGCTTCCTGGGCCTGGCAGGGTACTACAGGAGATTCATCTAGGATTTCTCCAAGATAGCAGTACAATTGACCCGACTGACCAAGAAGTCGGTAGTGTTTCGCTGGGGTCTTGAGCAGTAGGCAGCCTTTGAGACGCTCAAGCAGCGATTGTGCGAGGCACCGATTCTTACCCTTCTAGAGGGAATATATGACTTTGTAGTCTACTGTGACGCTTCGATCACATGTATGGGAGTAGTGTTGATGCAGCGGGGGCATGTGATAGCTTATGCCTCGAGACAGTTGAAGCCTCACGAGGCTAACTACGCGACACATGATTTGGAGTTGGGGGCTGTAGTGTTCGCCCTCAAGATTTGGCGGCATTACCTCTATGGGGTCCGATGTACTATTTACACGGACCACATGAGTTTGAGGTACCTCATGGATCAGCCGAATCTGAATATGAGGCAGCGTCGGTGGTTAGACGTGGTAAAGGATTACGATTGTGAGATACTCTACCACCCGGGCAAGGCCAACGTAGTGGCTGACGCCCTGAGCCGCAAGGCGGTAGCAGCTTCGATTCGAGATATCTGCTTGAGGATGACAGCAGTTACTGCACTATTGGAAAAGATTAGGAGGCGTAGATTGAGGGCCTCAAGGAGGAGCGCCAGAAGTGCGAGAGGATAGTTGGCCGAGTGGCTTCGTTTGATTATGACAGTCGGGGATTGTTGACCCTGCATGGGAGGGTCTGGGTACCGTACTGGGGAGGAATACGACAAGTGTTGATGGATGAGGCCCACAAGTCTTGGTTCTCCATTCACCCAGGGGCGACGAAGATGTACAAGGATCTTTGCCCGGATTATTGGTGGCCCTGCATGAAGCGGGATGTCGCCTGGTACGTTGAGAGGTGCCTGACCTGCAGGAAGGTCAAGGCGGAGCACCAGAGGCCACATGGCAAGATGCAGCCGTTGGATATTCCCATGTGGAAATGGAAGGATATCACTATGGATTTTATTACAAAGCTTCCCAGGACCGCACGTGGGGTTGATTCGATATGGGTCATCGTGGATCGATTGACCAAGAGCGCTCACTTTATACCGATCCAGGAGAGTATCTCGGCCGAGAAGTTGGCCGAGATTTATGTGCGAGAGGTAGTGACATGTCATGGAGTTCCTGTCTCGGTGGTGTCAGACCGAGATGTCCGGTTTACTTCCAGATTTTGGAAGCGGTTTCACGACGAGATGGGTACTCGTCTCCATTTCAGCACCGCTTTCCACCCTCAGACGGACGGGCAGAGCGAGACGACGATTCAGACTCTCGAGGACATGCTTCGGGCATGTGTGATAGATTTCGGTGGCAGTTGGGATACGTATCTTCCGTTAGCGGAGTTTTCGTATAACAACAACTACCACTCCAGTATAGACCGACCTCCCTTCGAGATGCTCTACGGGAGGAGGTGTAGGACCCCAATCTGCTGGGGTGAGGTCGGTCAGAGAGTCATGGGGAGTACGGAGGTAGTACTCAAGACCACGGAGCGAATTCAGCAAGTCCGGAGCAGGCTCCAGAATGCTTAGAGTCGGCAGAAGAGTTACGCCGACAAGCGGCGTTCAGACTTGGAGTTTCAGGTGGGCGATATGGTCCTCCTGAAAGTGTCACCCTGGAAGGGTGTTATCAGATTTCGGAAGCGGGGCAAGCTGGGCCCCAGGTTCATTGGTCCGTTTAGGATTTTGGCCCGGGTAGGACGGGTTGCTTATCGGTTAGATCTTCCAGCAGAGCTCATCCAGATCCACAACATGTTCCTTGTTTCTCAGTTGCGGAAGTGCGTAGTGGATGATTCAGCAGTGGTACCCCTGGAGGACATTCAGGTTAACGATAGCCTGAACTATATCGAGAGACCAGTGGTGATTCTAGATCGCAAGGTGAAAGAGTTGAGGAACAAGATAGTAGAGTTAGTGAAGGTGCGGTGGCAGCACCACAAGGGCTCGAAGTGGACATGGGAGCCCGAGGAGGAGATGAGAGAGCATTACCCGGAGTTGTTTCCAGATGCAGTAGACTTCGAGGATGAAGTCTAAGACAAGTGGGGGAGAATTGTAACGCCCCATTTCTGGTACGTATTTAATTCATTAAATATCATTTTATAAGATCTACTCGACGAGTTGTAGCCCTAACTGGTCGAGTAGATTCCAGGTTTGGACGCGGGTTTAAGTGACCTACTCGGCGAGTCCACTCCTTGACTCGACGAGTAGGCCAGTCTGGGGGGAAACCCTAATATTTAGGGTTTACACCCTATTTAAGCAACATTATAGGCCTTTTGTCCAGCCTCCATCACCTCCAGAGCAGTAATCCCGAAACCCTAATCCTCCATAAGTGAACTTGAGCTTTCTTTGTGATTTTGAGAGTTATTTGGTATATTTGAAGCTTGTGAGAAGAAGAGGAAGAAAGAGGACTTCAAGAGAAGGTTGTAGATCCAGGAACAACATCAGCTGCTCTCCACTTTCTGGTAATCAAGCATCATACTTGACTTGTAGTTTCTTAGATCTCCTTGTGGTCATTTTTATGAAGTTTTGGGTCCAAGAAGCTTGATCCTTGGGACTTGGACGTCCCAAGTTGATTTACACTCAGATCTAGAACCTTGGAGGGTCCTCATGGCATAAAGGTGCCATCTTTATGGCCATGAGAACCCCAAGAATGAAATAAACCCCATTTTTAGTCCTTTGAGCATAAAAGTCCCATGCATGAACGTAAAGTTCGTGGCTTTACGTGATATACCGATCTTATGAGCCTAGATCTACATTCTGGATGAGTTTTGCACATCAGAAATCGAATTACTAGACTTGGACATGCATGGACTCGGCGAGTCGTTCTTGGGACTTGGCGAGTCGTGAGTGGTTCCCAAAACTGTTATGACTCAGAGGAACCCATTTTAGTTCAAAAAGGGTTTTGGATGAGTCCGGGGAAAGGACTCAGTGAAATAGACATAGCCTTGGATCTGGAAACCATGGGACTCAGGGAGTGCAGGAATGTACTCGGTGAGTCCAAGGCCATCTCCCAACTCATAAAGACGGACTTGATGAGTTGTTCATACAACTCGGCGAGTCACAGACTAAACACGTTATTAAGATCAAGATAAACTCGACGAGTTCAGGGAGACCTCGGCGAGTCAGATGAGGATTGTCTCGATGTTATGATTGAAGGAGAACTCGTCTAGTTCTTTCTAAACTCGACGAGTAGAGTCGGGTTGGGGGTAGATGAGAAGATTGGGACTCGGCGAGTTGTTGAGCCAACTCGGCGAGTCCGGTCAACTGGGAAGTTGACTTTGACCATGATGTGGACTTTAGTCAAGGAAAAAAAAGGATCATTTCACGCTAAGGATAACTATTAGTTTCTGACTAAGTGTCTTTGTGGAATTTATAGCCGGAGAGTCGCCGGAGCAGCAGCTAGATATTCTCCGCTCTGTGTTTCAGCAGCCAGTTGCGCGAGGTGAGTTTTCTTCCAGTAGGAACGGGTCTACGGCCACAATGCCGGCCCGTTTAGATGATAGTAGTTCCGGACATCGGTCTGATGCCAGGGCGATCCCGAGAAGTAGTATGTATGCCTGATGTCTTTGTGATTCATGCATGTTATGTTATGTGCTTTGTGTTCCGGGCTTCGGTCCGATACCGGGCAAGTCTGATGCAGTAGCTATATGTTTATGTTACATGTTTGCGTATATGTTATGTTTAGTTGTTCTGGACTTCGGTCTGATGCAGTGGGAAAGGCCCAAGTTGTTTCGTACTTCGATGCGATGCAGTTGGCAAGGCCCAAGTTATTCCAGACTTCGGTCCGATGCAGTGGGCAAGGCCCAAGTTATTCCGGACTTCGGTCTGATGTAGTGGGCAAGGCCCAAGTTATTCCGGACTTCGGTCCGATGCAGTGGGCAAGGCCCAGTATGTGCTTTATGTGTTATTGAATGATATGTGGTAGTTTGGGGAAGCTCACTAAGCTTTGTGCTTACAATTTTTAGTTTTGGTTTCAGGTACTTCCACTAGCAAAGGGAAGGGCTCGGGATGATCGCATGGCACACACCACAGTCTTCAGCCTGGGAGTTTTACTATGATATTTTCATATGATATTTGACATGAGATTTGACATGTGATAGATCTTATGAGATTTCTAAACACACTGTTATGATTTTTATACTTTGGTAATGAAATGATGGTTTTATTAATGTTTTAAAAACGAAATTTTTGGGTTGTATTTTTGGGACGTTTCATAACACCATCAACATCTTATTTAATAAACTAAAACCTGTAAATTTATCCTTACTCTTAACGATGAACAAGATTTGACTGAATATAAACAGAGCAGGCATTGAAATGTTCCTTTGAAGATTGATTCGAGTCTAGATGAAAATAAAACATGATTTGGAAACAGGTCAAGAAATCAAATATGGCGGAGATGTTCTTTTGGGATGAGAGTTGTTTTCTTCTGCTACTGAAGAAATACTTGATCTCACTCAAATCGAAACTCTGGTGAAGAAGGACGCCTACGCGATTGAACCTCTGATTCATGTCCTCGTGACCGGAAGCTTGAAGGCGAAGGCGAATTCTACCGCGACACTGTTTAGTCTGTTGGTAATCAAAGATAATAAGATATGAATTAGGAGGTACGGAGCGATTGGACCTCTGGTTGATTTATTAGGGCACGATAAATCTAAGAGGGAAGAAGGATGCAGCCACCGCGTTGTTCAATATATCAATCTGCAGGGATGTTCAATGGAGATAGGTTTATGATACAATGGATCGACGAAAGCGATTTTGATTTCGGATCTATGGTGGCAGTGTAAGGCATCGGTTGTTGACAGAGGCACGGTGGTTGTTGAAGGGCGGAGGGAGGCGGTCAACGGAGAGGGGAAGAACACGATACATTGAGAGAGAGAGAGAGAGAGAGAGAGAGAAGAGACTGATTGATATTTCATTTAACAGGTAATTTGATTCTTTTTTATTTTTTATACCATATTTACCCCTGTGATCTATTGCCAAAAACTTAATATACCATTAAATTTATTTATATTTACAAAGTATGCCACTAATCATCTAATCCGTCCAAAAAATTGCTCCAATGTTCCACTTTTAGTTCTCAGGAAACTTTAAGTTCTTAAATGACCCCTCCTCTCTCTCTCTCTGTCTGTATGTATATATATATATATATATATATATATATATATATATATATATATATATATATATATATATATGGAAAATGACACATGTAGTCCACAAACTTTCTAAGGTTGACCCTTTTAGTTACTTAAGTTTTTTAGTGGTTTGATGAGGGAACTAAGTTGTGGCCAACCTATCCTTTTAGTCCCTTTACTTGTTTTAGTCGGTTTGTATATGACAGATAGATAAAACTTGGGGCCCATTCATCCTTCCCTCTCTCTCTCTCTGTCTCTCTCTCTCTCTCCCTCTCTTTGTCTCTAAAAAACACACACATACACACCACATCAGATTCAAAATAATACATATTTATTTTTCTCTCAATAGATTTCTTCTTTTTTTTTCGATTGATTCTTGTTCCTACAAACACCTTGACTTCTCATATGCACCCGCAACTTTACTGATTACACCACATAGTTACACACATAAGCACACAACCAACGAGTGTTACAAGGTTTCACTCGTTGATTTTAGTAAATCATTATGCCCTAATTTATGAGAAGCATCCTCCAGCTTAATGGAGTCACTGGAGAAGCAGGTTTCACTAGTCACTAGGTTTCACTCATAATTACTGGAGAAACATAACTTAATGGAGTCGGAGAACTTAGAAGGCTAATCCAATGATGGTACAGATATTTGGGTGCAAAAAAAAAAACTTCAATTTGGGTGTCGTATGGTGTTGCTCCAGCATCTCGTCGCATTTCACCTCAAGTCTTTGGAAATATTTTGCTCTGCCCTTTGTCTCTTGAAGTTAAACCGACCACCACCATTTTGACATTTCTCATTGCGTTTCAGCGTTTCTGGATGAACCCGATTTGGGTTCTTTTTACCTAACCGAAAAGAGTAATGAGAATGGAGAAGTCATGGTGGCACTACGAGGTGGTGAGAGGGACAAATACAAACACATACTAAACTTTTGAGATCTTTGAATTGCATTCATCATGGTCAACACCAAAAATAATCGTGGTTGTGTTTAATATTTTATATTCTGCTGTTATGATTACAAGTTGAAGAACCAATAAGTTTAATAAATAAAATGAAATAGGGAAGAAGTGTGAGGAAGATGAAGATGGGTCCTGCAAATGAGAGATAGAGAGAGGGAGAGAGAGAGAGAGAGAGAGATGTTATGGGCCCTTCTTAATTTTTTAATTATTAAAATATAAAAGTAAGTGAGCTATCATAAGGGGTAACCGGGTTAACCCTTTTTTTTTTGTCAAAAAGGACATATTGGACCCGACAAAAACCAACTTTGTTCCTTTAAAAGACATGAAAATAACATAAGGGACTGAACCGGTTCCGACGGGTATCCCAAAAAATGAGAACCGAAACCGCTTAAGGGGGTTCCAAAACTTTACGAATCGGAACCACCTAAGGCGGTTTCAGTTCCAGAACCAGTGGTTATGTGGCGGTTCCGGTTCTGAAAGTGGATACCCTGTTCCAATGCTCACCCCTAGGTATGAGTTCGAATCTGCTTCCAACCTTTTATTGATTTAAAGCTTTATTTACCTCTTTTATATTTAAAAATTTGACATTAACCGCACAACAATCAGTTGGATGCACAGGTAACAAAAGAGTGTCGTTATTTGAACCACATAAGCAAAGTACATGGTGATTTCAGAAAAAAGAAATGAGCTTATATGGTTGAATAATTTCCTATCAGAACTTAGGATGCATCAGGGAAATTGTGTATTTGTAACGCCCACGTTTTCTCGTTAGGCATTAATAAGATGATGTACTTGTAATGGTTAACAATTGTAATCTTTACATGAAGTAAATAAAGAGAACTATTGAGTATTATGTGTTCTATATGTAGTTATATGTAGTATATGTGCTTAAAGCAACATAATAAAATAAGAAATAAAATGCGCGTCTTAAATAGAATAATAATTAGGCCAAATAACCTTGATGAATGTCAAAGAAGTCATGATGAGAATTCTAGGGATATAAGGAACACTCAAATAGGTCATAGAACGAAGAATTTGTGACCCGTTGAAGTTTCGTGTTCGATCCGATACAACAACGAGTGTCGTAAAAAGTAAATTTTAGATCGGTTGATTTTTAGCAGAAACAATCTAAACAAGAAACGAAGATCTCATTAATAGGAGTCCGTCAATATAAAGATAGTCAAGAATGGAAATCAGATAAGAGAGTTATGATTTTATCACAGATTTTAACAGTCTAAGCCTATTAAAAATATAACTCTAAAAATAAAATGAAAATTAGTCGACGAAGTCTAAATAAAAGTTGTAGATCTCATCGATAGGTATGTGTGGATATAATGAATGTCAACATCGAAGTTAGTATAGATGCATGATGAGCATCTTCTAGAAGCTGCCACGCAACACTAGCCAAAAGTCGCCACGTGTCATGCTCTGAGAGGAAGGAGTGTCGACCAAGTTTGGGCATGACTCACATAACTGCTCATTTGATTTCCCACACTCTCTAAACTTTTCTCTCGAGTTCCTCCCACTATTAGCCCTATTTTTCCTTAGATTTAGGGTATTTTGGCGAAGCCCTGATGTAACATCCCCCTCTGGCACGTATCACAATATTGTCCGCTTTGGGCCACTCGACACGAGGACTTCCCAGGGGGTCACCCATCCTGGTACTACTCTTGCCTGAGCATGCTTAACTGTAGAGTTCTTATGGGATCTGCTACCCTCACGACTTTAAAACGCGTTGTGACAGGGAAGGTTTCCACACCCCTTTAAGGAATGTTTCGTTCTCATTCCCAACCAAAGGCAAAGGCGAATGTACCACCAAAGCCAAAGGCGAGAACATTCCAGATGACTCTGGAAGTAGCAAAGGAGGAAGCACATGTCACTTCAGGTACTTTCCTACTAAATGAATTGCCTGCTAATATTTTTTTTTATTATAGAGCTAATTACTCCTTTATTACGCATAAATTTAGTAGAAGACTAGCATTGCCTGTAGATAGACTAGATAGTGCTCTAGTGGTAAAAGTTACTAATGACAAGTTTGTACCTGTTAGCGAATGCATAAAGAACATCATCACTGACTTGAATAAGAATAAGTTTCCCGAGGAATTATTGTCCATTGAGTTAAACATAGTCTACATAGTATTAGGAATTATTGTCCATTGAGTTAAACATAGTCTACATGGTGAGAGTGAACCCTCCGGGAAGAGAACCATTTATGGTGTATGGAGACAAACAAAGAGTAAATTTTGGAATCATCTTAACGATGAAATCCAGAAAGTGTTTGGCCAAAGGATGTACATCATATCTAGCGTTCATGATCAATGTGAAGAAGGAGAAGAAGGAGATGCAAAGAATATCAGTGGTGTGTGACTTTACGGAAGTCTTTCCCGAAGATCTTCCTAGATTGCCCACTAATAGACAAGTAGAGTTTCAGATAGAATTGTTACCAGGAACAATACCAATATCAAAAGCACCATACAGATTAGCACCGGCGGAGATGAATGAACTTATGATGCAAGTTCAGGAGTTGTTGGACAAAGGTTTAATAAGACCTAGTTCTCCACCCTGGGGAGCCCCAGTGTTATTTTTGAAGAAGAAGGATGAAATCATGAGGATGTGTATAGATTACATGGAGCTGAATAAAGTAACAGTAAAGAATAAACACCCTTTACCTAGAATTGATGACATGTTTGATCAATTGCAAGGCATAAGCAAGTTCTCGAATATTGATCTCAAGTCAGGGTATCATCAGCTAAAGGTGCGGGAGCAAGATATTGAGAAGACCACATTCAGAAGAAGATATAGACACTATGAGTTTTTGGTTATGTCGTTCGGATTTATCAATGCTCCTACATCATTTATGGATTTGATGAATAAGGTTTTTAAACCTTTCCTCGATAGATCTGTAGTAGTGTTCATCGATGACATTTTGATTTACTCAAAGATCCAGAAGGAGCATGGCAAGCACTTGCGAGAAGTATTGGAAGTTCTAAAGAAAGAGAAGTTTTATGAAAAATATTCTAAATGCGAATTCTGGATTCGAGAGGTGCAAATTTGGGTCATGTGGTTAACCAAGAAGGAATAATGGTTATTCATCAAATATTGAAGCTGTAATGAAGTGGAAATGACCAAAAAGTCCCACTGAGATTCATAGCTTTCTGGGATTAGCTGGATATTATTGAATGTTTATCCAAGGCTTTTCTTTAATAGCTACTCTATTGAAAACATTGACACACATAGGATGAAAAGAATGAAGAAGCTTTTGAGAATTTAAAGAAGTGATTTTGTGAAGCACAAATCTGTGCATTACCTGAAGGAGTTGAAGACTTCGTAGTTTATAATGATGCATCTGGAGTTGGGTTAGGTTATGTTATGACCCATGGAGATAAAGTGATAGCATATGCATCCTAACAACTGAAAGCACACGAAAAAAACTACACCACCAATGATTTGGAGTCACCAGCAGTGGTTTTTGCACTAAAGATATGGAGGCATTATATGTATGGCACGAAGTGTAAAATTTTCACCGATCATAAGAGTCTTAAACATCTCTTTGATAAGAAGGAATTAATCATGAGACAAAGATGTCGGCTAGAATTACTCATGGACTATGACTACGAGATTCTTTACCACCTTGGTAATGCGAATATCGTAGTGGATGCTCTAAGTAGAAGAATAAACCTAGAGAGGAAAAGGCAAAAGGAGTTAGAAGTGATTTTTTCTCGAAAATTATGGAAAGTATCAAAAAATCTCAGCAAGATTCTTTAAAAGAAGATAACTGAAAGGAAGAACGTTTGGGTAAACGTTAGTATTTGGAACAAACAAACAAGGATTGAAGGTATTCCAAAACAAAATTTAGGGACCTAAGACGGGATGAATGCGAGATCTTGATATATGAGAACCTCACAAGACCATGTACTATATTTATCCAGGAAACACCAAGATGTATAGGGATTTAAAACCATATTACTGGTAGCCAACGATGAAGCTAGATATTGCTAAATATGTAGCTGAATGTGTAACCTACACAAGAGTTAAAGCGCAACATCAGAAACCATATGAGAATTTGGAACCTTTACTAGTACCCATGGGTAAGTGGGAGGACATAAACATGGACTTTGTAACCATATTTTCCAGAACGAAGGAAGGTCGCAACATGATTTAGGTAATCATATACTAATTGACGAAGTGTGCCAATTGGGAATTTCTTGTCACCAATCATCACTAGAGCTTAACATCAATCGATGATAATGATAAAACTTTTAATATTGAAGGAAAGTATGATCAGATAAATGATAATAATAATATAAAATATGGGTTAAAAATAAAAGTTAAATTCTGGAAACACAACCTTAAGGAAAGTTGTAGTACTAGTAGAGAGCTACACAAATATATAAACAGGGTAAGAAACAAGATTCATATAAGGAATATATGAATTTTTATAAAATATTTACGGGTGCACGCCAAGTGCGCGCCATGCTCGTCGCGCACGTCTGACACACATATTCATCAAGATTATAGAGACATGGATCATCAAAAGTGTGACAGGTGGAAAACTGTAGATGTAGCCACGAAGAGAGTGCACGTCACGCATGAGGTGTGCCACACGCATAACCACTATAAATAGATGTGCTCGCTTTCTGATTTTATCCTCCCAAACACCCTCCTAAACTCTCTCTCTATACCTCTCAAGCTATTTCAGAAGTCCTCTCAATGGCGCAAAGCTTCGGATGAAGTGGCTTGGGTGCTTCAGAATACACTACTAGAGTGAGTTCACGACCCCTATTTCACTATTATAGATGTTTTACGGGGGGATGGGGAAATACATTTCTATCAAAACGATTTATCAAATTATATTTCTAGTTATAAATATTAAATCGTTTTATAAAGCTTAAAGCCTTAGGATAATGTAGCTATAAATACTATACCTAGTTGTAAGATATGATATTACGCCTAAGAGTTATGATGTCCGATAGTCTAGGAAGAGATAATACCTAGATGTTATAGTGCCCAAACCCCTAGGATAACGTAGTACTTAGAAGTTATGCTGGTAAAATATAGGGATATGCACTGTACCTAATCGTTACTCTGCCCAAATATCCTATTTTCAAATAACCATAATTAGGGTGTATATATATATATATATATATATATATATATATATATATATATATATATATGTATGTATGTATGTATGTATGTATGTTCAAATGAGAACATTTCTTAAATTGAGAACATTTGAGAACAAATTCCACTCAACACACGCATCTTTTAAGTTTTAATAATTAGAGGGCGTATGCGTAATTCCACCCAACGATTCCTTATGCTTTCCTTCTTCATGTAGAAAATCAACAACACCCCACTCTGACTTCCCTCCGCCCAACACCGCCTTCTCTAGCTATGCCTCTCCGCCAGCGATCCTATCTTGCGTTCTTCTTCTTCAAACGCTCTTTCACCTATTGTCGATACTTGTTCCAGAAATCCAATGCTCAAACCCGACAATCTAATCCCATCCGAAGGTACTATAACTACTCTATCTCTCTCTCTCTCTCGCTCTCTCTCTCTCTCTCTCTATCTTGGTAGATCGATGAAATGAGAATTGAGCGTACTTATCAACTATTTTGATCGATTACAAGCTCATGATAATGATTTTTTGACACAATCGGTTCATATTTGTATTTTCTGCTAATTATTATTTGATGTGTTTCACATATTTTTCTTAGTTGAAACCAAATTAGAATGGTTAAGCTCATATTAAATTAACAAGAATTTGTATCTATATATCTCGTTTTTTCACTATTCATCTAGATTCTAGTCGTTTATCATCGCTATTACTTGGTAGGTTTGAGCCCTAAATTTTTTAATTTGGTTGGTTTTTAATTTTATTCTTTCTTAGTTTCTACTTTTTACTACAGAGTGGAATGAACTTTATATATTTGTTTAGTTTGAGAAAGATATTATTCATTTGATTTAATTGGTAATAGGATTTGGGCTCTAACACTTGCATATCATCTGTCATAGTATCATTCCTTGTTCATATGTTTAAGAAATTGGTGTCTCACCTGGTGAAACAAATAGCGTCCACCAGGTGTTTGACAAAATGTCACAAAGAAACATACTTGTTATTAAGATCTAAATACATACCTTGCTGTTGACATTACTTATTTTACTTATGTCTTTCTCAAGGCGACATATGAGTTTAACTCTTTGATCTGCAAACAAAAAATCATTTTGCAAAATGATATTTTTTTCTTTGTATATTGAAAACCACATCAAATAAAGTTACCATTGATTGCTTCTCATCATTGAGTTTCTTGCTGACTTCTGGAGGATTTTTACTTTCCTCCTCTTTGATTTCACAGTTAAACTATTTGATCAACCTTAAAGAACATTTAATTAGTATAATTGGGGATGGATTGGAGTCTATTATAGACTTGATGATCACTGTAGGATTGCATGCACACAAGGTGTTTGTCATATTGTCTGAAAGAACCTAATAAGTGTAAAAGTGGCATTTTATGTGAAAATCCTTAACTTTGAACCCTCATTAAGCCAAGCATTAAGGCCATTACGTAAAATTGAATTTCACATCTCAATATCCTAATAAGTAACCAACAATCATTTTAAAAGTGATAAACCTAATGCTTAACCATTAAGTCCTTAATAGAACACAAAAAGTGATTTAAAGGCTATTATGATCAATTTTCCCAATTCTGTCCTCCAACTTCTAAAATTCGTGCAAGTCAACAAAAACACCTAAAAATCATGATACTTAGTTTTCTAGAAATATTAGTGTGTCTAGTTTCTTAAAAGTTTGAATCATATTTCGAAATTCCCAATCCTTGAGGGGTAGAATTGGCAATCTTCTCAGATTGGTCCATGCTATCACAAATTTCATGCATTGTCTTCAAAAACTCATAATAAATTCCAAAGCCTATAGTTAGATATGGATGTATAGTTTCCCACATATAAAGGGTATGATGTAATTCTTAGTAGATTGGTATAGTTTATTCCAAGAGTGTTGAGTGGTCCATAAAGTGACAGCTTAAAGTTACTAACTTGTAAATTTAATATAAAGTCAACCAAAAACCATTAGAACGAGATCTTTATATTCATGAAAAGATAAAATAGGGAAATTTACCAATGTTGTTTTATCAAAATTTAATAATGGATTGAAAGGTAAGAAAACAGATCCCAAACAGAGCACTACAATCAAAGAGAAAATAAGGAAATACGTGCATAAGTTTTATGTAAGTATTACTTGTTCTATGTTATTGCTCATGGATACCCTAATCCGGTAGAGTGAACAAGGAAAGGCAGAATGTAGTTTGTTCTCTAGTGAGACAAGGAATCACGATTCATTTCCGCATTCTCGATTCATTAGTTGTTCTCGTGTATTAAATCACATGTGATTAGATGATCTAATCACATATGACTTATATGCACAAGATTTATTTTTGTGTTTTCGATTCAATAGTTGTTCTTTGTCCATATTAATCATATAGTATGTGATTAAATACATAAAATGACATATGATTAAATACATGATAACAAATGTTGAATTGAGAACGTGAATATGAATCTTATTCACATAAATCATATGTGATTAGATACGTATAATCACATGTGATTAAATACACGAGAAAAAAAATTGAATCGAGAACAAGAAAATGAATATTGTCCACATAAATCATATGCGATTAGATACATATAACAACATGTGATTATATGTATCTAATCACATATGATTTATGTGGCTAAGATTCATTTTCGCGTTCTCGATTCAATAATTGTTTTTTTTTCCACTTTAATCATATGTGATTAAATACATTTAATCGGATGTGATTATGTGTTTCTAATCACATATGATTTTATTTGGAAAAAATGAATCTTGTTTGTATAAATCATATGTGATTAGATATATACAATCACATGTGATTATATACACAATATCAAATATTAAACCAAGAACATGTAAACAAATCTTTATCCAAATTAATCATATGTGATTAAATACATCTAATCACGTGTGATTATATGAATCGAATCATATATGATTTATGTGGTCACAATTCATTTTTGCTTTTTCGATTCAATAGTTGTTCTCATGTATTTTATCACATGTGATTATATGTATAATCGTATGTGATTAAATACATGAGCACAACTATTGAATCGAGAAGGAAAAAATGACTATTGTCCACCTCAAATCATATGTGATTATATACATATAATCACATGTGATTAAATACACAAAAAAAATTATTCAATCGAAACCGCAAAAATAAATATTGTCTACATAAATCATATCTGATTAAATACATATAGTCACATGTGATTATATGTATCCAATCGTATATGATTTATGTGGATAAGATTCATTGTCACATTCTCGATTCAGTAATTGTTCTTTGTCAACTGTAATCATATGTGATTAAATACATATAATCACATGTGATTATATGTATCTAATCATATATGATTTATATGGACAAAAATAATGATGTCTATATAAATCATATGTGATTAGATACATATAATCACATATGATAATATACATGAGAACACCTATTGAATCGAGAACACAAAGATAAATATTGTCCACATATATCATATGTGATTAAACGCATATAATCACATGTGATTATATGTATCTAATCACATAGAATTTATGTGGAAAGTATTCATTTTCACGTTCTTGATTAAGTTGTTGTTCTTGTGTATTTAATTACATGAGATTATATGTATATAATAAGATATGATTTATATGGACAATATTCATTTTCACATTCTCGTTCAATAGTTGTTCTTATACATTTAGTCACATATGATTTCTGTACACAAGATTCATTTTTCGCGTTTTTGATTCAATAGTTTTTCTTTTTCCACATTAATCATATGTGATTAAATACATACAATCACATACGATTAAATACATAAGAAAAAATATTGAATAAAAAATGCGAAAATGAATATTATCAATATCAATCATATGTGATTTGATACATATAATCACATGTGATTAAGTACATGAGTACAACTATTGAATTGAGAAAGAAATAATAAATCTTGTCCACATAAATCATATGTAATTAGGTACATATAATCACATGTGATTATATGTATTTAATCACATATGATTTATGTGGAAAATATTCATTTTTTCGTTTTTAATTCATTAGTTGGTCTCGTGTATTTAATCACATACGATTTATGTGAAAAAGATTTTTTTTTTCATGTTCTTGATTCAATAAATCATATGCGATGAAATATATATAATCACATGTAATTATATACACGAGAATATTAAACAAATTTATGTCTACATTAATCATAAGTGATTAAATACTTATAATCACATATGATTAAATATATGAGAGAAATTATTGTAACGAAAACTCAAAAATGAATATTGTTCATGTAAATCATATGTGATTGGATAGATATAATCACATGTGATTATATGTACCTAATCACATATGATTAATGTTGACAAAAAATAATTATTGAATCGAGAACGCAATAATAACATATGTGATTAAATATATCTAATCACATTTGATTAAATATATCTAATCACATGTGATTATATGTATCTAATCACATGATTTATATGGACAAATAAAGAATATTGTCCATATAAATCATATGTGATTAAATACAAATAATCACATGTGATTATATATACATAATCACGGTTGGTGATGATGGATGGTGGTGGTGTGTAGTGATGTTTGGTGGTGGTGATGGTGAAGGGTGGTGGGGGTGACATGTGGGGTAGTGATTATAGTGGGTGGCAGGTGGCGGTGGCGAGCGGTGGTGATGGGTGATGGAGACAGGTAAGGATGATAGGTGGTGGTGGTGGGTAGTGGTTGGTGGTGATGGTGTATGGTGGTTTTTGTAGGTGATGGGTGGGGTGGTGGTGGTGGGTGGTTGTGATGGGTGGTGAAGGTGGGTGGTGGTAACTGGTTTTGGTGGGTGTTAGGTGGAGGTGATGGTGGCGAGTGGTGGTGGTGGTGGGTAGTGGAGCCGGGTGGTGGTGATGGGTGGTGGAGGCGAGTGGTGGTGATGGGTGGTGGTGGCGAGTGGTGGTGATGGGTGGTGGGTGGTGGTTGGTAATAATGACAGGTGGTGCTCATAATGGTGGGTATTGGGTGGATGGTAGTGATGGGTAGTGGAGGTGGGTGGGTGGGTGGTGATGGTGGTGGGTGGGGGTGATGGGGGTGGGTGGTGGTGATGAGTGGTGGGTGGTGGTTGGTGGTAGTGATGGATCGTGGTGGTGTTGGGTGGTGGGTGGTGGTTATGGGTGGTGGTGACGAGTGGTGGTGATGGGTGGTGGGTGGTGGTTGGTGGTAGTGGCGGGTGGTGGTCATAATGGTGGGTAGTGGCTAGGTGGTAGTGATGAGTGGTAAAGGTGGGTGAGTGGTAGTGATAATGGTGGGTGGTGGGTTGGGGTGATGGTGGCGGGTGGTGGTGGTCTATGGTAATGGGTGGTGGTGGCGGGTGGTGGTGGGTGGTGGTAGTGACAGGTGGTGGTCATAGTGGTGGAGGTGGATAGTGGTGGTGTGTGGGTAGTGGTGGTGGCGATGGTGGGTGAGGTTGGTGGTGGTGGGTGGTGTTGATGGGTGTTGGTGGTGGTGGATGATGATCATGGTTGGTGATGACGGATGGCGGTGATGATGTTGGGTGGTGGTGGGTGGAGGTGGTGGTGATGGGTGGTGGAGGTGGGTGGCGGTGACGTGTGGTGGTGGTGGATGGTATTGTGTGGGTGGTGAGTGGTGTTGGTTAGTGGGTTTTTCAAATGTTTTTTACTTATTTCTTAGTTTATATTAATATTATATGATGATTTTAATTTAAAAAAATCGTGTGGTCAAAATTTGTTCTCAAATGTTCTCGAAATAAGAAATGTTCTCGATTGCTAGCTACAATACATACATGATAACTTTCTTATCATTCACTATTTGACATCTAATGAAGCATCGTGGCAGGGCAATTATTAGTCAAACAACGTCGATTATGGGGGATCATGATAATACATTACAAACACCTTAGAGATCCGACTACCATTAGTGACGCCTCGGAGTGGTAGATAAAATATGTTACGGTTGTTAGATATCCTACAAAGATAGTAAATTAGGATTAATAAAATATCCTAAAAGACAATAAGATAGGATCGTTAGATATCCTACAAAGATAGTGAGTTAGGATTAATAATACATACTAGAAGACAATAAGATAGGATTAGCAAAATGTCCTAAAAAGATAAAGAGGTGATATATTAAAACATATGAAACTGGGAATCTAGTAAAGTAAGGATTCATAAAAAGTTTTCAAAAGAATTTATTATACTTTTTACGTCAAAACCTGTGAATGCACCAACATCAAGTTGACATTTTCAAAAATCGCATGTGTTCCTAGTATGGAGTAAAGATCAAGTCAGGAAAGGATTATCCTCATGAAGACATGTAGATTTTTGTTTAGATAGGTAATTATGATTGGCGCTCTATGATTTGGGAAATCTATGTACCTCCATATATCGGGGAGGGTGTGACAGATATGGTATCAGAACTAGTTGCTATAGCGAATTAGTATTTCTTTAGGAATTATGACTATTTCTTAGGAAATATACTCCGATTAGGTTTACCCTCTAACCTATAAGTAAAAGTATTACTATTAATTACCATACTGATAGACTACGTCCTGGAGAGGTGTTGTAACATCCCAAAATTCATGACCAAAAATTTCATTTTTAATTAAGTAATTATAAAACCATTAGTCTGAAAACATCCATAATAGCATCCCATATCAAAACCATTAGCTCGATAATCAAAACAAGTTATAAATAAACAACATCAGAGTATAACTCCCAAAGATCTCATGTGCAGAAATCATGGTCTGATGCGCTGCGATCATGCCGGCTCCTTTCCTTTCGAAGAAGAAGTAGCTGAAACCAAAACTGAAAACCGTAAGCACGTAGCTTAGTGAGTTCCCCCCTCCCATCATACCACATACCATACGATAAACATACTGCCTATCATATCCGGGTGCTGGCCTACCCCTTCGGTCTCTTTCAACCGGTAACCGCCTAGCATATCAGGGTGCTGGCCTACCCCTTCGGTCTCTTTCAACCGGTTACAGGGACTATTTCACCCCCTACCACTACCACATAATATCCTAACATATATACATAAATCACATTCTGCCTAGCATATCTGGGTGCTGGCCTACCCCTTCGATCCTTTCGACCGGTTACGGGGACTATTTCACCCCTACCACTACCACGTAATAACATAGCATACAAGCACATAAATCTCAACAGATAGTGACATACCATGCAATTATCACAAAGACAATTATCTCTACTGTAACAACTACTAGTGGGACGACATTGGTGCCTTCGACCCACTCATACCAGGAAGGTAACTCACCTCAACTATGTGCCGAAATTGTGCTCCTCGGATGGATCAGGACTCCTTTCTCTAAAGCATAACAAGTCCCCTAGTTAGTTATTGGGTCCAAGTATAACTCTCTTATGGCCCAACTTCTTATTCATGTCCCAAGGCAAGGTCCCCTAGTCCTTGCCCTAATGGGCCTTTTCCCCCAAGGTCCAATCCATAATCAATTTAAGGCCCAAGTCCATTACTTTAAGATTTAAAGCCCAATAAGGCCCAATACCATAAATCTCAGTCCTAGGCCTAGAGGCCTTACTCCATAGTGGGCCATGAGGCCCAACAAATCCAGGCCCAATCACCCAAGTCCCAAAAAACCACATTAACCACTCTGTATGCGTACGTTCGACGTACCTGGCTCGTACGTCCGACGTATGCTGGCCTTGACCAGAAGCGGGAAAATTGACCCAATACGCACGACGTACTAGGGGTACGCCCAACGTATTGGCCAGCTTCCTTAGAACTCCTTTTGTGACTTTATCCATTAAGTCCTAACGTCCAAAACATAGATCCAGGTCCTTTAAGACGTCCTAAACCATTAAGTTACAAACTTTATGTCTTTGCATGCATGGATGGGGGTTAAGACATGATTTAAGTCCTTAAACACACTTTGTGACCATCTAACACTTGCATGGTTGTGGCTTAACCATCGTACGCCCAACGTACGCCTGGGTACGCCCAGCGTACGCAAGCCCCCCCCCCCCTCCCCCCCCGCTTCGCGCCTCGATCGTGTATGCCGTGCACACACTATGTATGCCCAGCGTATAGTCTTTCTCACAATTACCATCTATTATACTTAATTAAATCGAAGGGAAATGACTGGTGACTCGGATGTTACAAGTGCCTAGGCTGGAACTTTCATCTTGGGTTGCTGGATTTCAGAACAACTATATGCCAAAATGGTCTTGACCACCGAATTTTCCTACCTGGCGAATCCTTACTTAGTCTAGAAGTACAAAAAATAACAATCGCTAATCTCAAATAACTTTTACAAATCTAAAACGCGATACATAAGACAAATATCCAGGATGGTTCAGTATGTAAAGGTTGAGTTACTCCTAAATGTAGCCTGATCAACTATGTTTAGTCTTGATTGAACCAATGCATCAATTGAATTAGGGATAGATAAACGATAAAATAGAAACCATACATATACAAACACAACCCAAAAGCATACATAAAGTGTATGAAAATACATCATATGTATAACAATGCAAAGTATCACTGCTCTCATACTCAGCCTCGTCGTCCTCCGTGCCCTCATCGCAACCATCATCAGTATCTCCAGGATGTGTGCCTGAAGTTACCGTACCATCATGATCGGTGCCTTGTGGCTGAGAAAGGGATGGAACAACAAGACCCACCCTAGGAAAAGGTGGATGGTTAATCCCCCGATATCGCATCACCCCATCGATCAAAGCCTTGATCCAGCGACGCTCCTCCTGTGCAACAATCAAACACTGCATCATGTCATGTAGATCCGGCTCCGGCTGGTCAGGCTCTGCGTGTCTAGGACTTTGACGCCTCACAAAGGCAGGCTCAGGGATGTCCTCCAACTCCACCTGTCAAAGCGGCTCCACGATATCGTCATCCAGAATCCTCCACTGCTGCCCCACTCCTCGAACCAACACCCGCATCTTCCCGAGAGTGGCAGTACCCATCTCTCGGATAGGCATAGGAACCATCCCACTAGTGCTAACCTCATAAGATAAGGACAACCTAGTAACCCAGTAACCCCCACAGATCCTGCTTGAAGGTGTAGAACCTAGAACCATGGTAGATAAATTAAGAGCAAGGGCAAAAGGAAGATGAAGGCAAACCTCCGTCTGAGTGAGGCACTGTAACGCCCGTGTTTCTGAACTAAGCATTATTATAATGATGTAATAGTCAATTTCAACCATTGTAACTCATTTTGAAGTAATAAACACGAATTACTTGAATATTATGTGAATTATGTGATTTTTCGTGCTTATATATTTGTTTATAAAAATATAATAAATTAAGAATGAAAATTAGCGTAAAAAAGAAAATGTTAGATAAACTCGATATCTATGAATAAATTTGTAGTGGTCATGACAAGGATTCCGGACATATAAAGAACGCCGAAATCCGAGTTGTAACGAAGAAGTTATTGCCTGTCGAAGTTTCGCGACAAAACCGGCACGACATTGTGTGACGTATAAAGTGAGTTTGCGATACAGTAATTTTTAGCCTTAGCGATCTAAACGAAAGTCGTAATATACGTTAAACGGAGAGCGTGCATAAAAAGAACGCTCAAATCTTACTTCGTATGAGGAAGTTATGATTTTTCCAAGTTTCGGCTTAGCAGTATGCAGCCCGGAGTTCGAATAGTAGATCGACCGATTTTTAGCCGACACAACCTAAACGAGAATCGAAGATCTCGTTAATAGTAGCTCAATGGTAAAAAGACAGATGAAAACGGATGTCGGATGAAGAAGTTATGAATTTTTAACGGACCTTTCCTGTCCCGGCCTGTTAAAAATATAACTTTAAAAATAAAATCAAAATTAGCCGACGGAGTCTAAATGAAAGTTGTAGAGTACATCTCTATCTACGCATGGATATAATGAATGTTGAAAATGGAGCTCGTATGCGAAAGTTACGAATTTTAGAAGTCGAGATAGGAATTTGCGAGCAGGTGTGAGGCTACGCCCAACGTAACAGTCGGACGCCCAACGTTGACCGAAGTACACCCCGCGTACGAAGTTGGTACACCCCACGATCTTTTTTCTTCTACGGTCCGAAGCAAGCCACGTAGACCCAACGAATTTCGGACACCTGCCTCTACGCGCAGCGTACCACCGAGGGTACGCCCATCGTAATGCGAGGCCTCCCGCCTATAAAAGGAGTCCGAAGCCAGCCTTCTTTCTCACACCATTTCAAACTTGTTCCTCTCTCTACTCTCTCTCTCTCTCTCTATCTAAACCTCCCAAACATCCCCGAAGTCGAGGAAACCTCCCTAGCAATAGAAGAAAGCCCTGGAGCGCCCGAAGGCTCCGAGAAAAAGAGTTTTTCGGTTTGAAACTCTGCCCGCGCAGAACCCGGTTTTCAGCAAACCTCCCGGTTTCGTCAAAGGATATTATTTTTAAGAAGTGAAGCGCTGTCTGAGTTCAGAATCACTGCCTTAACAAGTGAGTGCATAGTTATTTTCATCTTACACATACATATGACGTATTTTATATAAATTACGTGCTATGTGTGCATATTATCTGTTTACTTAAAATCTGTGCTGGATGAAAGATTTAAACTTTGTTTTCAGATCTAAACTGTATATGTATTTTATACATTGAGATCTATACTGGATAAACGATTTAAACTTTGTTTTTCAGATCTAGACATTTTTTCTTCAGATCTGAACTGTATATGTATTTTCTTTTCAGATATAAAGTTTTTCTTCAGATCTGAACCGTATATGTATTTTCATTTTAGATCTTAACTTTTTTTCAGATCTAAACCGTATATGTATTTTCTTTTCAGATCTAAACTTTTTCTTCAGATTTGAACTGTATATGTATTTTATATCTACAAATATGTTGGGTGAAACATGGGTAGACGAAATAGATGGTGTGTGATGAAAAATGAGTTGGAGGATGAGATGAAAAGGCGATATAGATTATGATATGAGGGTGAGAGGTGAAAAATGAGAGAAAACTTTACCCAAGTGTTGGCCTGGTCATCTAGCAGAGTATGGATGACAACCACGGATTATTCTAGACGGTCCGATGGAACACTAGTAGGCTCACAACCTGTAGGTGCTGTGAACAATATGTTCACCTGGTGTACTCTAAAAAAAACCCTTGACATGTATTGCGGGTGGACCCCCGCAAATAATATTGTCGATAAATGAGATAAAACCTGGCAGCTATGGACTTAGCGCACGTTGGATGAACCCTGACAACTATGGATTTAGTGCCTATTATACAAACCTTGGCGACGATGGACTTCGTGCCTATTCCTTCGGACAATCCTTAGGAATGAATGAATAAAGAGTAGCTGATTCTTAGGGTAGATCCTTAAGAGTAAAGAAGATAATGGGGATGGGTAATTGGGTTGATTGTTTGATGTTTAAACATAAGAACTATATTATTGTGGGTTGAAAACCCTATGTACTCACCAGGTTTCCCAACCTGACCCACTCAGTTTATTTGTATCACATGTGTCGATATAAAGCTACACTACACCGAGAGATTAAAGAGATGTAGATCACTAGTGTAAATGAATGTAAGTTTTGTTTATGCTTATGTTTCTGTATTGACGATGGCATCCCAAACTTTTAAAATGAATAAAAAACATTTCTTCAGAAATGCTTTGATAACATATTTATCATGTTTTTCTGGGAACAAATTCCGCAACACTTTTCTTTAAAAAGTAACTTTGAGTTGAAAATAAGGCATAAACAAATCGGTCTTTTCTGACCATGAAAATGGTAATGTAACAGGCACCACATATAAAAGAGGTCGCTGGAAGGAACATTATCACACTCCTGGAGGTGATAGATGGTAGAAGTGACCAATCGGTGAATCAGCCGATAGATTTGAGAACAGAAGGCACTCTCCTTGGCCATTCTAGAAATATAAGTCCCCCGAGCATGAACCCAGACCTTCATGTAGCTGCACTCATGTGGTGGTGCAGTAATACATTTGTCAAGATAAGCATAAAAATAAGGACTTAGAGTCTCCTCAGTAGTATAAATCCTTAGACGCCTCCCCAACTCGGTCAGGCTGCAGGAGCGGGATACGTCTCCCAAGCGAAAAGTGAAGACTGATCTATCAGCCCATCTCATCGACTCCTTATCGAAGTAGACTATTGAAAAGATCTCCCAACAGATCTCCTTATAGACCACCTCCTAAACCCCGATGACCTGACACCATCCATGGAAGACAAAAAGCTCAAGACCACTATCGTCCTGCAATACACGGGTAAGGAATGACGTTAGTCGAGTCGTCAGCTTGGAATCATCTGCCACTCTCCAGGAAAGAACCTGGGGTAAATGATACTCTTGGAAAAAAGCATAGTCACGCAAGATACAAAAGAGTTCCAATCAGGAGGATCATCGGAGAACTCTATAAAAGGATGCGAATGCCAGTTAGGAGGTAACTGACCCGCAGCTTATCGACCTCGTCTCGCCATATCTGTAGAAAAATCGACCAAAAGACAGATATGAATAAGTTAGAAAAGATAAATAATTCTTAAAGTGTTGAAATGGGTCAGACGCGCCAGATGCACACCGCATGCGAGTGCACGCGATGCACATGCATATGTATGCAACGCTCCAAGAACACAAAGAACAACATGTATGGGAACCTGCTGTTTCGTCCAATTTTCAACACAAAAACTATATAAGGATGTTTGACTAAGCTTATAGAACAGGAATAGGTAACCCATTTCATCTAATACATCACAAATTTACAGATTTAGTTAATATTTTTCGAAGTTTTCAAAAATTCAAAATGAGGATCAATGGATAAATTAAACCTAAATATGAGTATATAGGAAGTAAAATCAGTAGTATAAGATGCTTAAGTGATTATTTATTAATAAAAACTAACCAAAATTCATCAATTTATAAAAACCTTAAAAACCCTAAAATCTCAAAATTTAGCCCAAAATTCAAGCTAGGATTAGGCATAGAAGTTACCAGGAAGTAGGGTGATCGAACGTGATGAAGAAATCAAAGTTTGGAGGTAGGCACGCGAAGTGTGTGTCATGCGTGTGGGACCCAGTCAAGGCAAATCAGATAGAGATCAGAAGGAATGTTGGAAAGGTTTCAAATGAAGCCACAATTCGACTTTAATGCTGATCTGCTACGAGTGCATGGCACGCACATCGTATGCCCGACGTGCATGTTCAAGATATTTAAAGTTGGTACTTTTCATCCCCGAAAATCATTAGATGCCCTAGATAATAAAAGCCTTTAGGAGTTTAATTTAATTAGAAGATTAAAAGCAAGGGAGAAGAATTCCCTTGAAATAATAAGAGATTTTCATAATAACAGTTGCTAGGAAAGCAACAATAATACAGGAACCCCGTTCATAATAAGAGTTGCTAGGAAAACAATAGTAATAAGAAATTTCATTCATAATAAGAGTTTCTAGGAAAGCAACAGTAGTAAGAAATTTCCATGAGTTGTTGGGAAAGCAACAGTTATAATAAATTTCATTCATAATAAGAGCTGCTAGGAAAGCAAAAGTAATAGGAGATTTCATAATAAGAGTTGCTAACGAAGCAACAATATCTTGTCGTGATGAGAAAGAAAATGACAATAAAAGAAAAGTTACTAGTAAAGTCTCTGTTTAAACAAGTGATAAGGAGACAGGTTGCTAGGAAAGCAACAACAGTAGCCTGCAAATGGAAAAGTAGTGTTAACTCCATTAGGAACAAGAAATAACCTTCTTTATGTTATTTCAGGACAATAGCCCTGCTATGTTAATCCTGATTGACTCGACCACCATTCAGACCATGATTCCGCGTCAAGTTGTTGATGCATTAGGGAATCTTGGAGCTAGAAAGGATGAGGGAAACAGTAAGGTAGGTAGTAAATTGACAAGAACCTATCAGGATTTTCTCACCAGTAAGGCGAGATCATTCTATTGAGACAGGGGAGTAGATAGTTTGATCCATTAGACGGAAGAGATAGAGATTAAGTGTGCAAGTGAACATAGAATTAAGTTCGCAACTTGAATGTTCATGGGAAGAGCTCTCTTCTGGTCGATTATTCAGGTCAAGGCTTTCGGCGTAGATGAAGCCTATGTAACTCCTTGGGAAGAGTTGAAGAAGCAGATGATAAAGGAATTCCATTATGTCAGAGACGTGGAACGAGCCGAACAAGAATTCAATCATATGAGCACCAAAGAGTCAGGCTTGGCTTTCTATATGGTATGCTTGGAGTACTTAGTAACCATATGCCCTAAATTGGTCAACTTGGAGATCCTGAAGATCAATGGATATGTCCAAGGGTTACCTCCCCATATCAGAGTTGAAGTGTAGCCACACCAGCTTAATACATATGAGGATGCTAAATATTTCGCCTTCAGTCTCACGGATTCTGTTTCCTAGAACCCAAGAAGGAGTATAAAGTCCAAAGAGCTTAAGAACAAGTGGGGATGAATCATCAAGGTAAAATCTAGTCGACCCTTGTGGAAGGAAAGAGAGGAAAGGAAGCCTCACGAGATATCACCCACCTCACCAAGGGGATACTTGGGAAGACTCCCCTTGTGCAAAAATTGTGGACTTCATCATCTGGGAAATGTGAGAAGTTTAGGTGTAATAACTGTGGAAGGCCAAGGCACATCACCAACATCTGAAAGAGTCGACCAAGCCAATAGAAGGAAATATTGGATGTTAGAGTAAAGAGGTTTAGGAAAAAGTTCCATAGGAATAATTATGTAATATTTGAACAAGGGAATTGGAAACCCTTGAAGTTATATTCAACATTAATATATATAAAGGTCTATTTTGAGTACATGTAATGATAGATAAATAAAAATAGAAATCCTTCTAGAAATCCACACCAATATTAAGAAAAAGATTTAGGCTTCCTATTTGTGTAAAATAAGGATAAAATAAAATAGGATTTCAAAAGAGAAATATTAGATGTTAATGATAAAGTTGAAGAATTAGAAGTAGAAAACTGAAAAGGAAATTTAGTTGTCCCAACAAATAGGAAAAAAAATTCGATTTTCTGATTAAGAAATCGGTCTCCCCACTTAAGATTACCAAAAGGTCCGAATGTCGAGGATGAAATTCCTAAAACAGGGGGAGAATGTGACAATTGGAAATTTCCTGTCACCAATCGTCACTAGAGATTAGCATCATTCGATGATAATGATAGAACTTTTCATATTGAAGGAAAGTATGATCGGTTAAATGATAATAATAGGGTAAAAACTGAGTGACCAAAAAGTTATATCACTTTTTATGATGGTTAGTGTATTTGGAAAGTACACAACAATGTGATCCCATGGATATAAGAGTTGCGAAAATCTGTCTCCGATTGGAGGAGTTATGATTTTAGAAAAGATAAAAACCAACCGTGTTAATAACACTATTAACGTCAAAATGAAATAAATAAATCGGTTGAATTTTGGTTAACGTCACTAAAAGGAAAATCTTAGTACTCTGAGAGATAAGGACTTTGAAAAAAGAAAGGTCAAAAACAAAGTTCATATGAAGGAGATACGACTTTTAGAAAAATATAAAATACAGGTTAAAAATAAAAGTTAAAATTTGGCAACGTATCCTTAAGGAAAGTTGTAGTACTAGTAGAGAGCTACACAAATATATAAAGAGGGTAAGAAACAAGATTCATATAACGAAGATACGTTTTTTTATAAAAGATTTAGGGGTGCACGCCAAGTTCGCGCAATGCTCGTCTTGTACGTCTGACACCCAGATTCGTCGAGATTAGGGAGACCTTGACCATCAGAAATGTGACACATGGCAAGCTCTGGATGGAGCCATGAAGAGAGTGCATGTCGCACATGAAGTGCACCGCACGCATAACCATTATAAATAGAGGTGCTCGATTTCTGCTTTTCTCATCCCAAACCTCTCCTAAACCTTCTCTCTATACTTCTCAAGCTATTTCAGAAGTCCTCTTAATGGCGCGAAGCTTTTGGATACAATGGCTTGGATGCTTCAGAATATGCTACTAGATTGAGTTCACGGCCCCTATTTCACTATTTAAATGTTTTACGGTGGGGGCGGGGGGATACATATCTATCAAAATGATTTATCAAATTATATTTATAGTTATAAATATTAAATCGTTTTAAAAAACTTAATGTAACGTCCCAAAATTCAAAACCAATTTTTTTTGTTTTCATATTAATTAAAACATTAACCAAATGTGTATAGTAAAACCAAATGGAAATGTTTTCATAATAACCGAAAACACATCATCTCAGGCTCTTCCCCTTCGATCCGGAAGTACCTGAAACTTAAATTGAAAACCGTAAGCATGAGGCTTAGAGAGTTCCCCAAAATACCGCATACCATACTGATGTGACCTGGTCACCGGATGACTACGCCTGCTGTCTCTGGTTGTTCTGATGATCCTGCAAGGTCACAACAGAATGAAGTCGTAAGGCGTTCTCTGGGAGGAGGCCCCCGGGAAAACGCTCGGACGGTCAAGTCCGTGGATAGAATTGGATGTGTTTTAGGGTGAACTGGGAGAGAGTGACTTACTTTACAAGGTACCGGAGGAGACCTTTTATACTAAGGCCTTCTGCTAGTCCATACAGGACAAGGGCGTCAGACCCAACAGGATCGGGGGCGTTGATTAGGTAATCATGCTCCTTGTTTAATCAGAGTTAACGATTGGTTCAGTTGATAATGATCTGAGCATATTCCTTGTCACCTGGAGCCGTTATACTTTGTCGTGGAGTAGAAGGCGCCCTTGGCAGGGCGGGGCCTTCTCCGAGGGCACCCTGCTCTTAGGGGCGTCCGTGGGCGCGAGGTTCCGTTGGGCTTATTCTGCTAGGCGCGACTTGCCTTGGGGAATTCTCTGGCACGTCTGAGAGCGACTCTTCATTCGTGCCAACGAAACATCATCAGGTCCCCTAGTCCAGTAGTCTTAGCATTTCTAGACTTGCTATGATGTTTTGGACTTAACTTCTTGGTATACGCATTGAGTTTTGATTCAATCGTCGCTTTGGTTTTTCCGGTGACGTGACTGCCCATTATGACAGTCAGTTACATCATTGCGTCATGGATTTTGAATATCCCGCCTTTCCTTATTCTTGATAAGGTTAAGGGATTTTCCTATAAATGAAATCTCTTCCTCTTATTTCCCCTTCTTCTTTGTCTAGGGTTTTCTTTTCTGTCCCCTTTGTTTTAATGGCTGCTCAATCCGGCATTGTTCCTTCTGAACCTGAGTTCAAAATTCTTAGCGATGCTTACGACTTATCTTTGGTTGATGGTGTAGAATTTCCGACGGCCGACTCGATGATCCTTTCTCTTCCTTCCGGCAAGGTAGGTATTTATTTGAAGACCTGCGATGCTGGCTTGTGCCTTCCTCTCACTGACTTACAGGAAGAGCTTCTTCAGAAAAATGGGTGTAATGTCCAGATGCTTACCCCAAACGCTGTCAACAAGGTGGTGACATTTGAGATGATCTGTCGGGCGAATGGAGTACTTCCTGACTTCTTCGTCTTCAAGTTCTTCTTCCGGTTTAGTGCTATTGGTGACAAGTACACATTCTCAGCTCGACGTGGAGGTCATGTATTGGTTTCTGATGCGAAGACTTCGAAGAACTGGCAGGACAAGTGGTTATGGGTTAACCAGGATTGAGTTGGTCGTGGGCGTTACCAGGCAAACAATTTCTCTGACGTGACTCCCAAGTTGTTACTTCATAACCAGGCTACTGCTAATCTTCTGAATACCATTCGAGTCATGCTTGAGGAGTACTTAGAGGTTCTGCTTTCCGGAGTTGGGATGAGCCCTTCTTGGAGAAGTCGTGGGAATATGCCCATCTTTTACACCGTTATTGATGGTAGGTCGTTCTGCCTTTGTTTCCTTTTTGCTATTCTTCCTTCCCCTCCCCTTTTTTTTGGAGGGTATTTACGTTCGGGAATGATTACTATTATGCTTATGAGTTCTTTTCTTGTTTTTGTTTTTGAAGGTACCGAGTCCCCTCTTTCTATGGACGACGACCTGCGGAAGCGGTATCGGGGGAAGTTGGAGCATCGAGAGACTGATCTTGTCGATACTCTTCCTCCGCCATGCCGGTCTGATCGGCTCGCCGCGACTTCTCCTCCGGTGACTTTGGCTTTCGAGGGTTCTTCTGCAACCGTCAGAGAACGGCCTTTGACTATACAACCTATTACTACGGTTTCCCCGCCTCCTGTCATCGACTCTGGTCATGCGGAGATGGTCAAGGATAGCAAAGATGGCATTATCTTTGACGTCCAGCGAGCCATAGCTAAGAGGAAGGCCGTCTTGGCTATGGAGGAGACCTCCACTGATGTTTTCAACATCGGGAGGCAGGTTCAATCGAAGCGTAATTTTACTCATCTGTTGAACGCAATCTCCACCACACCGGAGGCTATTGTTGTGATCCCTGATGATGATGTTCAACAGTATGATGGGGATCAGAGGGCGACGAAGCAGCCCGATGTTCCAATCCAAATTGTTTTACAGTCCAATCATGATCTTTCCTCCCTGGGGGCAATGATGGGGTCCTGCTTCACCAGCGTCCTTCGAGTGGGGGGTCTCCAGTTAGAAATGACCCTGGATTTGATGTCTTTGTTCCCACCAGGAGTTTGCGAAATGATTCCCACCTGTCTGTTTGTACCAATGTCGTGGAGTTTCCCCGTCATGCCTTTCCTCCTGCCGTTGTTACTGACATGGATGCCATGGGCAGTCCTGCACTAGCCCATAACATGTCGTATGTCGTTGCTCAGGTGATGTTTTATTTGGTCGCCGGTTCCCGCCGTATCAAGTTGTTGAATGACATGGAGGCCACCCATGCTGGTTGTACCACCCGGGAAGTTGAAGTTAAACGCCAAGTTCTTGAGCTCGATAAAGATGTCCATGGCTTCGACTAGAGATATGCCCTGATGTCGTCGGAGAAAGCTACTACTGAGGAGGTCTGATCTCTGCTGGAAATATAAGTGGACTCACTTACTCAAGCATTGAGGGCTTAATTATTCAGAATGAAAGCTTGGAGAGGGATGTTAGAGATCGTGATAAACTCCTTGGTGAAGCTCGAGCAAAATCAGAGGCTTTACACCGTAATCGGGACTGGTTCTTAAAAGTGGGGATTGTACGCATCATGGATAAACTAATTAAGCACCCAGAGTTTACCAGTGCGATTAGCCGGATCCGACATATTGCATTCATTACCGATGAAGAGTCCAGCCGCGCTGGATTGAAGACATAGATAGACTCTTGTGTTTATGATCTCGAAGCTAGCGATTCCTGGTCCAGCCATACTACCAGCCTCAATGATCCACTACTTGCTTTTGCCACGATGGACCATGCTTCTCTCTTGGGCCTGGGGCATTCGGATATGGCGGGGATGCGGAAACTTTGTGCTTTGGAGGATGTAGGTGAGGTTTCTGATGACATCCTGACTGGTGTGGCAGTCAGAGGCGAGACATGCAATGATGGTGGTGATGATGCAGTGATGGGGGGGGGGGGGGTGGCGGTGATGGCGTGGAAGATGGTGGTGTTGATGCAAATGCTAGTGGTGGTGATGATGCAGTTGGTTCTTAGGGTACCTTTGTACCGTGTGCTATCCTTTGTGGTCTGAAGAAAAATATGAAGCTTGTTCTCTTTCTCCTGTTAACATGTTTTTTCTTTGCGTGACTTTTGGTAGTATCAGATGTTGGTGGCCCTTTGTCCTTGCTTGTAATGACTTTGCAAGACTTTTGATAATGTAAAGCGTGTTTTCCTATGCTTGTTGTTGCTTTTGTGTGCAACTCATTGCATTTTTTTGTGTGTGGTTTGGCTCTAAACCTATGATATTGTCGCTTTTCGCCTTTCGAGTGTAAGATGATTGTATAACGCTAGGTGGTTGCTTTAGAGTATGTAGATGTACTAAGCTTTCGTGATAACTTTCTGCATTAGGTGACTTACCGTGAGATTATTGCGTTCAGTCTAGCAGGCATGCTGGTCATGGACGTGGTCTTTTGCTCAATAAATACACTAAGTATTTTAATAAAATAGCTATTCTGAGCCCAAGAAATACACTGAGTATTTTAACGAAGTGGCTATTCTGAGCCTAAGAAATACGCTGAGTATTTTAACGGAGTGGCTATTCTAAGCCCAAGAAATACACTAAGTATTTTAATGAAATTGCTATTTGAAATACGCTAAGTATTTTAACAAAATGGCTATTCTGAGACTACAAAATACCCTGAGTATTAAAAATGACTATCTCGACAAATACATTGAGTATTTCAACAAAATGGTTGTTCTTAGCCTTACGAATACACTGGGTATTTCTAATGAAGTGGCTATTCCGAGCCTTGCAAATACGCCGAGTATTTATATAAAGTGGCTATCCTGAGCCTTACAAATACAGTAAGTATTTTGTTGATATGTGTGAAATATACTAGTTTTAATCCTAACTAACTTAGACAAAAAACCAGCACACAATAGGCAGTGTACCTAATCGAATAGTAGTTTAGTGCATGTAAGTAAGGTATCGACCACAAGGAACGGTGAAAATAATTAAAACTACTACTAATGTTAACTAATTTAAACAATGATTAAAGAGGGGGGTTTCTCTAGTTTTACAAGACTGAAAACTTAGACAATCACTTAAACACTTAACAAAAGAAACAATTAATGACTAAGTGAAGAAAAAAAAGACAATAGAATCAAGAATATTAAAGACACTTCCGTTTAGATACGATTCACATATAAGTCTAATAAAAACATATACACTCATTACCAATACTAGGAGGTTTTTGCTGGTATGTCAAATTATAAGTAAGATAAATACTTATATACTAATCATACACTTTTTAGTGATAAAAAGTACACTAAATTTATATAAGTCAGAAAACTCTTATATATGATAAAACTAATACTTTTAGTATAAAAAGTACTTTCGATACAACACTAAAAACCTATGAACTCACCAACATCAGGTTGAAATTTTCAAAACCTCATGTATTCATAGGAAACCATAGATGGAAGTTCTCAATCCCTGAAGTCAAGTCGTCAAGTCGCAACCACATATAGATCTGAAATGTCACATTAGTTAGTAGTCTATTATTTGAAACATCAGATTATTGTAAATCTGAATATTATTATAATATCTATTTCAGTAATAATATGTTGCTATTAATGTTACATTTTTGTATTGTTCAATATATGTTCACTAACTATGATTCATTACAAAGACGTCGCACAACCCGATGTTTCCTCTATTAGTCGGGGGGTGTGACGAGAATGTAGATGATGGTTGATCTCTTCAGTTGCAAAGCTTCAAAACAAATTCTTTTAAGAACACAACACCCAAAAGCCATTAAAACTCAATAATATGGATGAGAGGAGAGATAAGGATCTTGATTTATGAACGGATGCTAGTGTTTGCTAGAAAGAGGGGCTCTTAAGCAATGGAGGTTGCAAAATGCCCTAAAACAAGGGGTTGAAGCCTTTAAATACGAACCAAACCCTATTTTAATGGGCTTGAGTTGCATAGCTTACCACTCCATAGTGAACTCCTAACCTCGTTGTGGTGATGGGTTTTTCACAATTTCATTCCAGCTTCAAACAATCATAACTTCTTCGTTTCAACTTTGTTTTCAGTGATCTTTATATGCACGCGAATGTATTGATAAGCCCCATAAATATATCTATTTACTTTTTACTTAAAACATACCTAACTAAATTCATTAATTCATGCAAGAAATCTGAATATCACTTTTTCCATTTTACCCTTTGGCTCCAAAGTTCAATTCAAGGGCTTAAATTACTTAAACAACAGTATCAACATACAATAGGGTCTAAACACTATTCCCTTCAATCCAAATACATTTATTCGATCAAATTACGGTCCGCATTCCCAAAATCAGAAACATCCTGAAACTGGATGTTACATGTCCGGTATGGACGTAGCCCGTCATCTTAATCATTTGAACCATGTAAATTGATTGTGTCTTGGTTTTCGTTTGGATTATTACTTTATGTTAAATCCTTCATCAAGTTGATGAAGTTCTTAAATCATAAGACACCGCATATCCTCTCTTTACCAACTTCTAGTTGAACTGTCAATATAATATACATAATTTGTTAATTTAAATATCATGTTAAATACAAAATCAAAATTAAAATATAAAATAATCAAAAGATAGAGTATTTTTAAATTAGTTAAAAAGGTTAAATGTTTTAAATATTAAACATAAATTTTTTATATATAGTAACTAAAAAATATCCAAAACTAATTTTTATAATAATTGTTTTTTTCAAATAAGTGATCATAAATTAATTAACAATAATAATTATTAAAAGTAATATAATAACAAACAATTATTGATATTTTAAATAATTATCATGATCTAAATTAAAAAAATATCAAATAAGTAGTTTAAAGTAAATAATTATAATGTTAAAAGTACCACAAAATTGAACCATATTTATATTTATTCGCATGTAAGCCACACATGAGGATCAATGAATAATATTGTTCTAATAGATGTTCATCTATCTTATAACATCGTTCATTGTAATTACAATATTATATATCAAGTTAATGTAGGAATTCTTATATAATAATCAATGTCAATAACATATTTAATTTTAACATGTATTTGTCATTACTTTGACAACATGCTTTTATTTGCACAACATGCAAACATTGGCCTAGTTTTAGTATTATGATTCTGACATGTAATACTTTATGTTGAATCTCTGGTTTTTACCAATTAATAGCTTGATACTCGGAAATATCTATCAAACTGGTTCAGTAAACAACTTTGTTTTGGTTGTTTTGAAGATATATTGTCTGTTTAAACATAAATTTAAGATTAAATAAATAATTTAAATATTTAAACTTTCGGTTAAGTTCTTGTTTAAGACCGGACAAAGAACAAAATTTTTGACATCTCTACAAATACAAAAAAAAAGCTTTTTATAAGCTTTAAAATAGACAATTAACCCCTTGTAATAGGAGTCTAGCAGTTAATGTGTAAAATTCAACAAAATAGATCCAAAGGTTAAACTTTTGATCTCAAAATATTGACCGTATGATGGGCTTTTAGGGGTTGATGTGGGATGACTACTACAAATAACACAATTGGTAACGTTCAAAAACAATGGCCATAAGCCTTCGGCCATAACAATTTACGTAAACCACAAATATAATAAGACTAGGCGTAACCTCGCGCGTTGCGCAATAATGCACTTAAGTGGTTAAAATAATTATTGAAAAAAATATAAATATTTTGAAATTTACCTTTTTAGTCATGTTTTGGGCATTAACCGAATTATCAAATAATATAAAAATCCATCAACTTATATTTTGATACTATCTAATATAGTCCATACCTTATAAACTTTACATTTACTTTTATAATATCCAATATATATTATAAGTTTTTGTATAACATTAATATAATCTACTTTTCTTATGTTCGATAATATCTTTTGGATAAAATAAGAAATAAGTTGTTTTGAATGAACTATTAATAAACAATATTGAACTAATAAACTTTGTATTACACTATTTATATTACACCAAAACATCTAAGGTTTCATATATGAACTTTCAAATATTAAACATTGAAATTAAGAATTAAGTCATACACAATATATCATTATACTTAAATGTCATCAAGAGTTTTAAAATAAGTCGATTAGTAAACATGATATTTATTTTTAATTACATATTTTGCAAGGCGTACGTTTGACTTTATGTTAGTGCACCGAGAATCCTCTTCCTTAATTTGTACCTAAAAAATTAAGGTGAATAGGAATATAAAATAGATATTACTAAGCAATAATATAAATAATTAAAAAGGGTATGTGGATCTCTTACCACCGGTTAAAGACAACATACCACTCTAGTGGTATCGATTCCTATGTGAAATTGAAGTAGTCATTCTATGTACACCTTGTTTTCTAATTACATAAACAAATATGAGTAACCAAATATAAAAATGTTATCTTTATGTAGGGAAAATATTTTAGTTAACTAACAAATTAAATAATATAAGTTTAAGAGGTAGGAGTTTCAAAACATTAATATTTTTATTAATCAATCAATTAAGTAACACATGTTGAAATTTTTACAATCATTATTAAAAAGCATTTGAAATATTAGATTTTAAATGAATTTTGGTTGAAGTGTTTTGACATATATATATATATATATATATATATATATATATATATATATATAGAGAGAGAGAGAGAGAGAGAGAGAGAGAGAGATGGAAAGTATAACATATGTATGAGTTTTAATTAATTTTCTTTTTGTAACGGTAGAACTCCAAAACAAAAAAACATATTTAAAATATTTAATTAAATATTTTCGACATCACCCTATATAACATATGATCAATATATTAACGATTAAACCACAATATACAACGACTGTATTACAATATTCCACAACAAAGAAAATATAAAAATGAATTAGTATAACAAATTTACAAATTAAAAGCTCTAATTTAATAACATATCTCCAAAAGTGGTCATAAGATATCAACGCAACACAAAAACATTTAAGTTTGTTTTCTTCCTGAAATTTGTATATGATTTGTATGTATTTTTTCCCAAAAGATTGGCATTTTTAAAGTAAACTTTTCACCAAATGTTACTTAAACATAATATAAGTTAAAAAACTTTTTAGTGTTAAATCATAATTAAGAAAACTTTTGAGTTGCATTAGTTAAAAAAGAGGGTTTCAAATGAATATGGTTTGAGGAAGTTAAAAAAGAGGGTATCAAATGGATGAGATTCAAAAAAAAAAATGCTAGCTTTATAAGTATGTATGATGTATGATATACGAAAAGTGTTCAACAAATGTTTAAAACATGCGCTTGGTGGAATACCAAGAGGCTTAACAATTTGTCTCATAAGTTCCGTTTATTTTGTGCTTGCATTTCTACCTTTACTTTTCTTTTCATTTCCATTTTTACTTTTATTCGAGTTTGCAACTTTCATACCTAAATCCTTAAAACAAACGTATATAATTAGTTAACAATATATATATATATATATATATATATATATATATATATATATATATATATATATATATATATATATATATATATATATATTTCTACCTTTACTTTTCTTTTCATTTCCATTTTTACTTTTATTCGAGTTTGCAACTTTCGTACCTAAATCCTTAAAACAAACGTATATAATTAGTTAACAAAATATATATATATATATATATATATATATATATATATATATATATATATATATATATATATATATATATATATATATATATATATACTAGTTGTGAAACTCATGTACTATATGAGTTAATTTAGAAAAAAAAATTAAACATATAGATCAAAATATTTGAGAACTTTAAATTTATAATAAAATAAGAAAAATAATGAATTCTTATAATGAAAATATTTTTTATCTTTTAAATTTAAACAAATAATTTAAATAAATAAACAAAAGAAATTAATTAGCTTTAATTTTGAGAATTTTTAAATTAAAAGGTAAGTTCATTAATAAAATTGATATTCATTTATTACTACATTTATTGTAATTATTACATTAAAATATTATATAAAATTTAATAAAATATAAAAACTCATAAAATAACCACAAAATGACATTTGACAAATTGAATGAGAGTGTGACAAATGGCAAAAAAAACTTTCATCTATTAGAGTAGATATATATATATATATATATATATATATATATATATATATATATATATATATATATATATATATATATAGAGAGAGAGAGAGAGAGAGAGAGATAGAGAGAGAGAGAAAGAGAGAGATAACGGTTCACTTGAGATCAACAATAAAAAATAAAAATCTTCAGATTCAACTCCAGCCACATATTTCTGATTTAACGTTCTAACGCTCTAGCATACCGGGAACAGCGGGGTATGTCTAATCTTAAATTATTATATTGGAGAGAGGTATAATCATATATGATTATACATGTTTATACGTATATGTCTAATCATAAATAAATATACATATATGTTTGTTCACAAATTGAGTAATCACATATGATTCTAATGGTTAGCGGCAGAAGAGGTTGTGGTGGTAAGGTTGGCGGTTGTATAAGTGACCGATGTGACAATGGTGGGGTTGGCTGGTGAGTGAGGTGGTGGTGCCGGTAGTGATCGTAGTGGTGGGGATGGTGGCAGAGATGAAAGGAATGAGAGACGTTACATACTCTTTTATTATTATAACTAACCCACCGCGCCGGTACGCCGAAGAGTAGAGCGGTAGATGTTAATTATGTGGTTGAGGTTGAATCTCAAAATCTCCATTTTATTTTGAATCTCAACGGAACCTACCTACCTCTATATATATATATATATATATATATATATATATATATATATATATATATATATATATATATATATATATTATAATGTCGATGAACATCTATTGTGTGTACGTGTGTGGACAGTGTTATTTTATGAGAATGACTACGAAATTAAATTGTTTGGTAATACGAATACGTTCAACTTCACACAATAATCATCATTGTCATCCATTCTTACTAATTCTTATTCATTTTTGTTCTTGTGCATTGTTTTTCTCATTTTCATTCTTACAGAATACATTTATCAGTGACCCATTCTAACAAAATGAAAATCATAAAAAATTCTGTAATACCCTTATAGACTATTTAATTACTGTGAATATGTGATAGTGATAGTAGTTACACTTAAACGTATTCACATTATCAAACAATATATTTTCTTAGTTATTCTCATAGATGAGCACTAAAATAGTGTTGTACACACGTCTGCACAATAGATGTTCATCTACATTAAAACATTCATATATATATATATATATATATATATATATATATATATATATATATATATTCAATAATAGAGCTTTACTTTTTCCTCTGTACCAAATACCTGGAACATACTTAGATCTTTTTTTATCCAAAATAACAATATATTATCATTTTTATCCATGATATAAAAGTATTTTATTTTTCATTCATTATAACAACATATTTTTTTTCCTATAATAGCAACACACCTTTTTTATATGGCTAAGGTCATATTTGGTAATTTAACTCATTTTAAGTTTTAAAAGATCATTAAATCTTTTAATTTTTGTAAAAATTGTCAATATGATTGACATGTACACATTTTTATATTTTTTTTTTGGCTAGCTAAGGTAATTGAACTTCCTTATTGGGCTAGTTTTGAGCTATATTTAATTGCTAAACTTTTGTAATCGTGTTATTTTTTCATAATTTTTTTTTACAACTTTATTTTTATACCTTGTTTTTCATGATTTTTTTTTTTTAAAACCTGTATTCACAACTTAATTTTTTCTTCATTTTTATATGTTTTTTCATAATTTTTTTATAACCTCATTTATTTATTAAATGTTTATCTTTTTTTCTACTAGGTATCAGTGTTCTCCTTAATCTATGTTCGTTGATTCGGTCATTGTAGAAGACTTTGTAGAAGGCACTATCGTGGATCAAACTGTTCATGGTAATTCACTTTTCAGTATTGTTTATCATTGTTTATGGTGTTGATCTTGTTTATGTTGGGTATGTTTCTTTCGATCTGATTAATATTTTATTCTCATTTTTGTTAACGGTTGTTCATTGTTATATTCTTGTTTATTTTTAAATTGGTTTTCTTATGGTATTATATTATTTGTTTTGCTTAATTACTGATATTAAAAGATGATGATCAGTTAGTACCAATTTGATGAAAAAAACAATGTCTACCAACCTATGTAATAAAGAACTTTTTGTGTGAACAATATATAAAGGGTATTATTACCAATCCAATAGGTAAATTGCTAGATAAGAAAACTGATATGTATTAAGTGTTATTTGATGTATGAAAACTGATAATTCAAAGATTATTACTTAGATCAATAATTATGTAGTTCAATTAATTGACACGTAACCGAAAAAATGAATATTTGAAGTTATAAAATCATATTGTGAAGAACATATAAAAACAAAAAAAAAGGTTCTAAAAATAAATTTATAAAAAAACATGAAAATAAGTAAATAAATTTAGCTGCATAAATAAATATTGAAAAAAAACATGTATAACATATATACTTTATGCAAAGAAAAATGTAATTAGAGTTTAGATTGGATCAATTTGATTCCAGGTTCTTGAATTATTCAAGCGATCCAAGGATCATATATTAACATCAATTTGAATAAAAGGAAACTAGATATCCTACAAGGAAACTAGGAAACTAAATATAGATAAGATAAACATAACATAAATAAGATTTTCTTCACTCCCCCTCAGGATGGAGTGTGAAAATTGGGAACGTCCATCTTGCCAAGTAGAAGACGAAATCACTCAGTACCAAGCAGTTTAGTAAAAATGTGTGCAATTTGATCTTTGGTGCTAATTGTTGCTAGGAAAATGTCACCATTGTCAACCCATTCACGAACAAAGTAGCAGTCTATTTCAATATGTTTGGTTTTCTAGTGAAAAACAGGATTGTTCGCGATATGACGAGTACCTTTGTTATCACAATAGTGGTGTGGCATGCTTTTGAACGGCTTCCAAGTCATGTAGTAACCAACGCAACCACAAAATTTCACGTTCACACCCCCCGCTGGCGGCGGAAACGTCATGTTGTGAGAGATAGGGACATTGGATCACGGTAGCAGGTATATTGAACAATACATAAAAGTATAATACAAACATTACTTCTATTTATTATATATTATTTTAGAGTTACATTGTTTGGAGTTTAAAGACACATCGTATTAATAACTAAACAAGCTAAAACGACTTCCAACAATTTCCTTGATGACTTCCTTCCTTCCGCTGCTAGTCTCCACACTCATCTTCCAAAGAATACATGTATTTTGAAAACGTCAACATAATGTTAGTGAGTTCACAAGTTTTTATTAAATTTGGATTTCCATTTTATTTAAAAATATTTCTTTTTAGGACATAATACTTATACTAAACTTTTAAAATGTTTATTCAAATCCCTTTTAAATCGAATCACACAACTACTAAAGGCGTCCATCTAGGCAGTTAGGTTAAGATTTCCCAAACAACATTACCATGAGCCCCCATAATCAACATTGTGGACCGATAAATAACCCCAACACGACGCTCAATCAGACGATGAAAAATATTACTTTTATACTTGAGAAAGTTATCTTTTCGAGATTGTAGATAGCAATAGCAGGTGGGGGTGTCAACCCCTTATAGATCTATACATATCTTTCTGGCCCTCTTAAGATTAAGGATTATGTGTTTGAGGTTTAGCTGAATTTAATCAGGCTATAGGATAAATAATAAAAGCTCACTAACATGTGTTTACCTAATCATAACTATGATCATCGTTTTATCTTTTCTTTACTTAATCTTTCTTTGATATCATAATTATTAATATTTATCTTTTATAGATTTCTTTGATAGGTTATGGTACAGTTAAGTACATTGTTTGTCCTTACGTTTTCTTCCATAATTATCACTTTACATATATATATATATATATATATATATATATATATATATATATATATATATATATATATATATATATATAATTATAATGAGTGATTATTCCATAATTATTCTTGTATATATATATATAAATATATATATATATATATATATATATATATGTTAAAATATATTTTAACATATATATATATATATATATATATATATATATATATATATATATATATATATATATATATATATACACACACACAATAATTATGAGAATTTATATAACATGATATTAGGCCAGAGTAACAGCTAAGTACAATGACTATCCTAAAACTTGCCTAACATTACTTCTATGTTCTGTGTTATCCTAGGAAAAATGGTCGGCACAACAACTAGGTATAATAATTTCCTAGTATATCAAGTAGCATAACGAATAGGCATAGTACTGTTGCTTAAGTCTAGGCAAAGTTTGTAACACCCTGTTCCAAATCGTTTCCTAATTCGGGGCGGTGGCCTGAAGATCAGTTATCACAAAGCTTAGGGCCTTTAGGGAAGAGAGATTTAGACCCATTTGGATGTGGGTAATGTAATCTAGATGATCTGGGGGTTCGATTGTGTTTTGGAGCCAAGGGTTATATCGCTAAAGTGTCAGTTCGGGCTTTTATGAGTTTTAGATTTTAGTTCAGGACGTTTTAAGGCAAGGATGAGTTGATAGAAATGTAGAGATTCTTGTTACCTTTTCGTGGATATAAGGATCGTCGAAATCGTACTTAGAACGAAGAAGTTATGGCCTCCGGAAGTTGGTGGTTTAAAAGGCTAAACGCTAGCCGTATTGGACAGAAGGGATCGCGACAATTTATGGAGTACACTGGGCGTACTGGGAGTACGTGGGGCATACTCCAGCCAGATGAAAACCCTAATTTTTAGGGTTTGAACCCTATTTAAGCATCATGTTCATATAAATGTCCTTATGTTCATATAAATGTCAACTTTTGAGTTAAAGGTGAGCTTTTGATCTACCCCAGAAGCTATGGATGCTAGATCTTGGCTCCATTTAGTCCTTATGTTCATATAAATGTCAACTTTTTTGAAGATAATGGTCCATGCAAGCATTAAGACCTTTATTAAGCTATTTTTGAGCTTTTGAGTCCCTTTAAGCCATGCATGACTGTAAAGTTGCCAACTTTATGTGATAAGTTACCCTTTAGAATGAGATTGGAGAGTTTGGCTTAAGGTCTTAATCGGATAAGTGCTTAATGAGGTGGTTTGGTGATATGGGAAGTTCGCTCGGCGTACCCAGCTGGTACTCTGCGCGTACTGGCCCCCGAGGGAGTACGCTTGGCGATTCGCAGTAGTGGTGAAGGGTTTTGTAGCATAAAATAAATAGTTTTTCACAAAAAAACCGTTAACGGAAGCTTTAAAAATTTCTTATAAAATTCAAGTGTGTCAACAAAACAAACCATCAAGGATCCTTTTAAAGAGGTTAGAATGATATTATAACAACCATAGGGTGTTCTAGAAAATACAACCTTTGTAGCCTTTGGACCCTCTTGGATTTAGGGTGTTGAAGTAGATGGCAAGAACAAGGAGCTTGATCTTTTCTACAAGTAATCCACCAACAAGAATAAGGCACTTCAAATGCTAGTTTTCTCTTGTATAATCTTTTTGTCTTTAAGCCTTAAGCACTTAAATAATAAGTGTAAAAGGAAGACACAAAATATGATCTCTAAATACCGAAGACCTAACTTCAAGTGAGATAGAGAGAGAAGGGAAGAGAACCCATGGTTATATGCATGAAAGAGTGAATGTATTTCTCAAGTGATTTAGTGATAAAACAACTGGCCTTATATAATATTATCATGTTGTGTATTACATGAAAGGTAATGAACAAACATGGGACCTCATCAAACATGGGGGGACAAGAATGTTGGAGGTTGACTTTCAACCTCCTAGCCTTGATAACCCACGGTTTTAAGGACTAAAATGGTCCATTGGATTTTCTAGTTTGTTGTTTAGTCACTTAATTGACAAGCTAATTTTTCAATCTTTGGTGAAAGTGTCCAAAACTTTGTACATGACTTATATATCATACCATATGATATATAAGCTAGTTAGTCTTTCATTTATTATTATTTTTCATAAAAAATAATTTTTCTCTAATTAAATACAAGAGTTGAATTTTTTTATTAATTATCAAATACTTAATAAATATTCAATAAGTACCAAATTGATTAAGGTGTGACCCTATATGATCATATGTAATTAGCAATGTCACTCAATAATGATTATTGGGCATATAGATCCAACAAGTGGGCCATGCTTGGACTTTTGAAGATTAGGCCTTATTGGGCCATTAGACTTCTGATTTTGGACATTTTCCCGAGTATTGGGTAATCGGACTAGGTTTCCAGCTATGGGTTAAGAACCAATTATTTATTTTGCATTATTTTGACGATGTTAGTTTAGAGATTTCCGGATCGGCAGTCCGAGCTGTTATCGGTGATATTCAGTAGCGTGTGGTGAGTTTTCTCATTGTGTTTAGCAGGTCGAAGGCACCAATGCCAACCCCATGTTTATTATGTTAGGATGCTAGATATTTGCATGACTCTTGCATGCGTTATGTGCTGTATGGTTACCGGGAAAGGACCAATGTCGGGCGGGGCCCGATAACTATACTGTATGCTATTATCTTTGTGATTACCGCATGTGTTTGTACGATTATATGTTTATATGTTTATATGTATGCCGGGTAGGGCCTGATGCCGGGCAGGGCCTGATGACTAACTTTTCTATATACCGAGCGGGGTTCGATGTCGGGTGGGGCCCGATGCCAGGAAGGGCCCATTATATGTTTGATATGTATGGTATGTGGTATTTTGGGGAATTCACTAGGCTTTGTGCTTATGGTTTTATGGTTATGTTTTCAGGTACTTCCAGTTTGAAAATGAAGGGCCTGGTTTGATTGCAGCGCATCCACCAATGTTTCTGCATTATGATGATTTTGGGATTGTACTCTGATAACTGTTTTCTCATGAAATACTTTTGAATAAATAGAAAATGGATAATGAATGTTTGGCTAAAAGATAATTAGTGTTTTGATCGAATTAAAAAAAATGAAATTTTTATCTCGTAATTTTTTGGATGTTACAAGTTCGTATCAGAGCCTTGGCTTGAGGGATTCAGGCACACTCTCCGGTATGTCGGAACTCAAACTGAGAATTTGATAATCTTTTGAAGTAAAATGAGTTTCTAAAAAGATTTTTTAAAAGGGAATAAATTTCTAAAAGGATTTTATAAAGACAAAAAGGGGTGGTGCATGCAATCAGCCGAGCTCAAGTAAGTGATTCGCAGAATACCCATACATGTTGTTATGATATATGTTATGAGAATCACATGCTAGATTAGGGCTAATGATCTAGGAGAGATGTCTTTTTATGCCTTTTGTATGAGCTTGTAGACTTGCATGCTAGTACTGATCAGTCAGTGATAGGATGGCATGTATAGGTTCTGCTTTTTGATTATAGGAGCTCCCATTAACTTTTGCTAACCAGTAAGAGAATATACTAAGTTTCATATTATTGAGACCAGATAATTTTAGAAGGTTAGGTTTTAACACTATTGCGCAGCTCTCGTTTGAGTCCGATCGCTGTAGTGTGAGACCTTTCATTCGAAGAATTATCTAGTGTCGGTGATATGTAATTGTATTTGTATGCTAGTTAAAGGGTGTTAGGGGTATTTCCTTCTGTGGATGATGGTGGGGAGTAGTGTGGTGGTTTCCGTAGAAGAATCTAGGAAGAGTGTTAGTGCAGCGAATACGCTGGTAGCCAGTAAGCTTGAGAAGCCTTCTTCATTAGTCTATGGATTGGAGTGTTACTGCACGAATGTTGCTTGCTTTGTGTTTTATGGAACTCTTGGTGATGTGAGATAACTATTAAGTGAATATGTCAAGTCACATGTTAAAATGGTTAAATAATCTCAGAGTGATGGATTTTGACTCTATTACGCAACTCTCGTTTGAGTCTAACCGTTGTAGGGTTGATTATGTTACTCGAAGGATTACCTAAGCTTTGTGGCATGTGATTATATTCATGAAGTAGTTACCTGATATTAGTGGGAGTTCTTCAGTAGTAGATGACAGGATGAGGTCGGGAACCTAGGAGAGCCTAGGAAGTGCTTCAGTGAGTTGGTTGCGCTGTTTAGTGAGTAATTGGAGTAAGAGTTTGAGAAGGTGACTTGGAGGATTCATAATAATTCTTAAGGAAAGTATGCATAGGTGTGGAAGGTAGTATTGGGCCCAAACTAATGAAAGCACAAGATCCATACTCGAATCGAGGAGAGTCACTGTAACATCCATAAAAATAATCATGCCAATTTAAAACTTTTTAAAGAATTGAAAAAGAAATAATTATTACAAATTGTTTTCAAAATAGTTTCATATCAGAGTATCCCAGAAATCAAAATCATAAAATGTGAGGAGGTGCACGATCATCTGAAGTACCTGAAACAAAATCAACAACTGTAAGCCCGAAGATTAGTGAGTTCCCCCAAAATAGCAACGCCAAAAAAACCATAACAATATCATACAAACAACATGCATATATATAGAGTCTACAGTACGACTGGTCCGCCCTCACCTGGCCTTCAGTCTACCTGGTCCATTCTCAGAGTCTTCAGTATTACTGGACCGCCCTCACCGGGCCTTCAATCTATCTGGCCCACTCTCAGAACCTTCAACATGGCTGGTCCGCCCTAACGGGCCTTCAACGTGTCTGGACCGTTCTCCGGGCCTTCGGCCTGATTAGTACGCCCTGACGGGTCTGTAGTCTATCCGGGCCGCCCTGGGTATGTTGGCCTAGAGCACAAAGCAGGACCGCCTCAACCCACCCCCAACCATACCATCAACACATAAATATCATACGCTAGCTAGCATGTACAAATAGTCATACAGATCTAATAGATCACTGATCATAGCATCATCCTATATATAGGATACCGATCTAACAGATCACTAATCATAGCATCATCCTATAACCAGGATACAAATCTAACAGATCACTATCATATCATCATCCTATCATCATCCTATAACATAGCATCATGCAATAACCAGGATAACAATCCAAAAAGGGCCGGCCTTGGTGCCTTAGACACTATTGATATAGTGAGAAGAACTCACCTCACAAGTAGTGTTGTAGTGACAATATCAACCTCCTAATTAGAGCTCCGAAGTCAACTGCATGTAATCACCGTGTGACTAATTCCATCAAAATCCCATATTTCCAAAATACCCTTAAAGTCAAACTTGGTCAACCCTGGTCAAAGTCAAAGTCAACAGTTAAGGTCAACAGTCCATGTTGACCCTACTCATCGAGTGCATCTAGCAGCTCGTCGAGTTCCTTAAGAACTCAGAAAACCGGGAAAAACCCTAACTAACCCGTCGAGTTATCTCATCAACTCGGCGAGTCAACTCAGAATCTAGAAAGTGGGAAAACCTGACTCAACTCGTCGAGTTGGCTATGCAACTCGTCGAGTTCCTTCATCCCTTTACTCATTCAGACGTTTTAAAGCGAAACAAAGGCTCCAAACTGTAGATCTAGCCTCTTAGGATGTAGTTACCACGTAAAGCAGCTAACTTTACGTGCATGCAAGTCCTCAGGAGCCTAAAACACCCAAAACTAGTCTTAGGAAGAGGTTTAGGGCATGGAGAAAGGCCAAGACTAGATAAAGCTGATAACTTTATGACTACGGGGGTCTAGAGGAGTCCATATCTGAAGTTGCAACTTTAAATCATTCTCAACTTCCAAAAATGGATCCAAAGTGGGCTAAAAAGACCCTAAACACTTGAATGGAGAGATCTAACAAGAAAATGATCAAGGTAACGACTTTTTACCTTCAAACGGTTGCCAAAGCGAAGTAGATACTGGATCTATAAGCTCCTTCTTGTTCTATGCTTCTCAATCTTCAAGTCTCTAGGATTTGGGATGTTACAGTTCTCCCCCACTTGAACTAGACTTTGTCCTCGAAGTCTGTTGTAGTGAACAACTCCGGATAGTGCTCCCGCATCTCAGCCTCTGGCTCCCAAGTCCATTCAGATCCCCTCCGATGCTCCCACTGTACCTTTACCAAAGGTACCTCCTTGTTCTGTAGAACTTTCGCTTTCCTCTCCAGAACGGCCACTGGCCTCTCCACGTAATTCAGGCGCTCGTCCGCCTGAATGTCATCCAACGACACGACCACATCCTCGTCTAATATGCACTTTCGTAAATGTGAAACGTGGAAAGTGCTGTGAATCTAACTGAGCTCCTCCGGGAGATCCAGTCTATATGCCACCTTGCCAACCCTGACAATAATCCTGTATGGCCTGATGTATCGGGGACCCAACTTCCCCCTCTTCCTGAAGCGAATCACACCCTTCCAGGGTTAAACCTTCAGTAGTACCATGTCAACATCCTGAAACGCCAACTCAGATCGGTGCCGGTCGGCGTAACTCTTCTGCCGACTCTAAGCAGACTGCAGCCATTGCCTGATCTGCTGTATCATCTTGGTAGTCTGCAGGACTACCTCAGTTCGACCCATCACCCTGTGACCGACCTCGCCCCAACAGATGGGGGTAGGACATCTCCGTCCATACAACAACTCAAAAGGCTGAGCACCAATGCTGGAGTGATAGCTGTTGTTGTAGGAGAACTCTACAAGGGTAGGTTGGAGTCCCAGCTACCACCAAAGTCAATAACGCAGGCCCGTAACATATCCTCGAGCGTCTGAATACTCCGCTCGCTCTGGCCGTCTGTCTGCGGATGGTATGCGGTGCTAAAATGCAGTCTCGTGCCCACTTCCTCATGGAACTTCTGCCATAAACAGGAGGTGAATCGCACATAACGGCCTTAGACAATAGAGACCGAGACCCCATGGCGAGCAACGATCTCGCGGATATATACATCGTCCAACTTCTTGGCCGATGAACTCTCCCGAATGGCCAGGAAATGGGCGATCTTGGTCAATCGATCCACGACGACCCATATAGCATCATATCCCTTCGCCGTCCTCGGCAGCTTGGTGATCAAGTCCATCGTGATCTGCTCCCATTTCCACATGGGAACCTCGAGAGGCTGCAGCTTACCATGCGGCCTCTGGTGCTTGGCCTTGACCATCCTGCAGGTCAAGTACCTCTCAACGTACCAAGCAATCTCCCGCTTCATGCACGACCACCAGTAACTCAAACTCAGATCCCGTTACATCTTGGTGGCCCCCGGGTGAATAGAGAAGCGAGACTTATGAGCCTCCTCCAGTACAATCTGTCTGACCCGTCCAGACATCGGAACCCATACCCGACCGCAACGGGTCAACAATCCCCGATTGTCCTGCACAAATCGGGTGATCTCGCCTCTAATCCTCTCAAGCTTCCAGTTCTCCTGCCGTACACCCTCAGCTTGAGTTTCCTTGAACAAGCCCATCAATGGAGAATCTTTAGATATCCTCATACATGTCGCTAGAATAGAAGATCCAACCGACTTGCGGCTCAGGGCATCCTCCACAACGTTCGCTTAGCCGAATGGTAAAGGATCTCGCAGTCATAATCCTTGACTACGTCCAGCCACTTGCGCTGCCTCTTGTTTAGGTTCGGCTGATCCATGATATGTCTCAAACTCTTGTATTCAGTGTATATGGTACAACGGACCCCGTAGAGATAATGTCTCCAAATCTTGAGAGCGAATACCACCGCTCCCAACTCCAAATCGTGCGTGGGGTATCTCGTCTCATGTGGCTTCAACTGCCGCGACGCGTAGGCTATCACTCGTCCTCTCTGCATGAGGACCGTTCCCAGTCCTGTGATGGATGCATCACAGAACAGTACAAAAACCTCAACTCCCTTCGGGAGAGTCAAAACTAGAGCCTCACAAAATCGTTGTGTGAGGGTCTCAAATGCCTTCTGCTGCTCATGGCCCCACCGGAAATCCACCCCCTTCTTCGTCAAACGAGTGAGGGGTACTGCAATCTTGGAGAAATCCTGCATGAATCTCTGGTAGTACCCTGCCAATCCCAAGAAGCTCCTGATATTCGAGGCAGATTTCGGAAACTCCCACTACATAACTGCCTCAATCTTGGCCAGATCGACCAAAATCCCCTCCTTATTAACGAGATCTCCTAAGAACTGAACCTCTCGTAACCAAAACTTGCACTTCGAGAACTTGGCATAAATCCGTTCTCATCTCAACACTCCCAATAGCTCTCGAAGATGCTCCTCATGCTGCTCTCTGGTTTTGGAAGACACCAAGATGTCATATATAAACACAATGACTAAGCGATCGAGCATCAGTCTGCATACCTGATTCATCAGGTCCATAAATACGGCCGGTGTGTTGGTGAGCCCAAACGGCATCACCACCAACTCGTAATGTCCATAACGAGTCCATAATGCGGTATTCTCGACGTCCTCCTCCCTCACTCTGGTCTGATGGTACCCGGACCTCAAATATATCTTGGAGAACCAAGATGATCCCTATATCTGATCAAAGATATCAGCGATCCGTGGTAGTGCATAACGGTTCTTCACCGTCAACTTGTTCAACTCCCGGTAGTCAATGCACATCCAGTGTAAACCATCCTTCTTGCTGAAGAAGAGAATCGGCGCTCCCCACGGAGAACTGCTCGGACAAATGAACTGCTTGCCTAGCAGCTCCTGCAACTGAGATGACATCTACTGCATCTCAGCTGGTGCCAATCGGTACAGAGCCTTGGCGACAGGGGCTGCACCTGGCACAAGGTCGATCCTCAACTCGACCTTCCTCTCCGGAGGCACTCCGGGTAAATCCTTCGGAAATACATCAGTGAATTCTCAAACGATTGGAACGTCTGACACCGAAACCTGATCCCTGACCCGTGTATCCACCACATACGCCAAATAACCCGCACACCCGTACTGAATATAATGCCGAGTGCTGGCGGCTGAACAAAATCCTGAACCCAACCTGGTGCCCTCGACGTAGATAACCAGTTATCCCCCACTTGGGGTTTGAACTACCACACGCTGACCCTCACAGTCGATCATGGCACCGAATCGACTCAGCCAGTCCATACCCACTATCACACAAACTTCCCCCATGGGAATCATAATCAAATCAATCGGGAAGGATACCCTGAAGATCTCCAGAATGCTACCCCGATAGACTGAAGAAGCAGAAATCCCATGTTCGTTGGCGATGGAGACTCACAACGGACACTCTAGCTCTCCTAAAGGAAAACCGAACTCCTTACTAAAAGATTGTGAGACAAAAGACAGACTCGCCCCGAGTCAAACAATACCAGAGCAGGTAATGAGTTCACTAAGAATGTACCTAACATAGGTACAAGACATATAAGCATAAAATAAATATAATCAACAAGATGAGGGATAGAAACATACCAGCAACCACATCTGGTGCTGCCCTTGCCTTCTCGGCTGTGAGTTGGAAGGCGCGTCCCTGAGCCCTCGGGGACCCTGGTCTATCCTGACTCCCGCCAGTAATCCTCAGTGTAGCCTGAGATAGAGCCTGCTCCGGCCTGGCAGCGAGCACTGGACAGTTGGTCTTCACGTGACCAACCTGATTGCAGTGGTAGCAAATCCTCATATCTTGAACCGAGGCTAACTGGCGGCAATCCCTCGCAAAGTGCCCCTCCTTACCGCACTTGAGACACCCACTACCTGATCGAAAAACTCCCTAATGACCCTTCTCGCACTTTCCACAAGTGCGGCCATGCTGGCCTCCAGACCTAGAATCGGCGGTCTTAGACCGCTTCGACACCGGTTGTGACTGTATCGGGGCCTGCCTCTCCTCTCTCAACTGCAGCTCAATCTCAAGCTCACGCCACCTGGCGGCCTCCTATAAATCCAGTAACGTATCACAGCATTGAGTAGCAACAAACTGTTTGATGTCAGTCTTGAGCATGCTTAGATAACGAGTCATCTAAGCTTGGTCGGAAGCGAACTTTAGGCAAAACATAACCCTCTCGATAAAATAACGGGTGGTCTCCGTCACCGACTCTCTAACCTGTCTCTGCTCCAAAAAATCATGGGCCAGTCGCTGGCGCTCGACCCGCGGAATGTAGTGGGAGCGGAACATCTCCCTGTACTGATCCCATGTCACTGCAACTCTCTGCTCATCAGAATACAACCCTATCATCAATCTCCCCCAGTACTTTGCTCCGTCCCTTAGCAAGTTTAGAGCACACCTGACCTTCTGGTCAGTAGGACACGAGCATGTGAAAAAGGATCCCTCAATTTCAGATAGCCACCTCATGGCTATGATCGGGTCCTGAGTCCTACCAAAAGTCGGGGGCTTCGTGTTATCGAAGTCTCAGTACTGGAAAGCCCGACTAGCCCCACCACCTATAGCTGCTACGGCTGTTGAAGTTGCAACGGCAGCCGTCGCACCAAGGGCTGCATTGTAACAATGTGAATTTTCAAAACAAATTTTCATTTTAAAACATACTTTCATTCGTACGATAATCATCAAAACATATTGTCTACTGTAACAAAAAAAAACATGTCCCAAGATCTCATATACATAAATCCTCTCAGTGTGTACGAATCATGCCGGCGCCTTCCCGCAATCCTTGCTAGTACCTGAAACACATAACACAACAACTGTAAGCATAAATGCTTAGTGAGTTCCCCAAATACCACATACAACACATACGCCACTCGAGGCTATAATACGACCCTTCGGTCGATGTGTCTCAGCGGGACCCCCCAGTCCCGTAGCTCGTCGGACCCTCTGGTCCAGTCATAGCTCGTTGGACCCATCGGTCCGGTCTGTATCGTTGGACCCTTCGGTCCGGTCTATATCATTGGACCCTTCGGTCCGGTCTATATCGTTGGACCCTCCGGTCCGGTCTGTACAACACATAGCATACATATATCACAATGCACATAATCTTATACAACACATAGCACACAAGACCCTCCGGTCTACACATAGATACCACTCTAGGTAATGTATAGTGAGAAGACTCACCTCGTATGATGTCTAGTAACTCACGTGCTCGATATCCCTGAATCTCGAAACAACGACCTAGCCCCGCCTAATCACATAAAGTAATTATTTCAAATCATTAACGGCTCTCAAGGCTAGACTACATCCCTTTTCTACAATTCCATAGAAGGGTAAAAGACCATTTTACCCCTCCCAGACCCAAAGTCCAAATGTTGACCAAAACCCCAAAAAGTCAACAAAAGTCAACTCTCCGGGTTACGCTGCGCGTACCAAACCTGTACGCTGGGCGTACCCGGCAACCTCACAGAATCGGGGATTACGCCCAGCGTAATTCCCAGTTTCAGACTTCTTAGATTTTAGGGTCTTAATCAGTTAAGACTCACGTCCAACTTGTAGATCTGACCTTTTCTAAACCTCTTAATCCATAAAGTTGGTGACTTTAAGCCTTTGCATGGCTGGACAAGTCACTAACACCCATAACATTCCATTTCCCAACTCTAGAAAGCTCATAACTCAAGCATGACTTCATAACAACGACCAAGATGGAAACTTTATGGATCTATAACTCATATATCACTGAAAAGGGACAGATCTAGGTCTATGGAGTCCTTTATGCTCATAAAGTCTCCACCTTTGGGACTTTAACCCTAGAAATGGTCCATGAAGCACAAATCAAAATAACAAGGAAAGCTTTGAGCTTTATACCTCCAAGTGAAGCTCTTCCCTTTGTAGAACTCAGATCCAAGGCTTGCACTCCAACTTCTAGCCTTCACAAGAATCTCCTCTTCTTCCTTACTAACACACAAAGGCACTTTAGCTCCAAAAACACACACACAAGCTTAGAACGAAGGTTGGCTCTCTTTTAGGGTTTCACTCACTCAAATGGTGGCTGAGGATAAGGCCATAACCTTCTTTATATAGGGCTCAAGTCTAAATTAGGGTTTTGCATCTGGGCCGGTTACGCCCAACGTAACCTTGGTACGCCCAGCGTACCTCTAAGGGTCCGCGTCTATTTCAAGCGCATGAGTGCGTGCAGCGTACTCATTTGCTACAACTTTTCACTCAAGGGCTAACTTTGACAATTTGACAAAAGAGAAGGGTTAAATAGTTGTACCTGAATTTCGGGATGTTACAATTCTCCCCCACTAGAACCACACTTCGCCCTCGAAGTCTCATGCTGTAAACATCTCCGGATGCTGCTCCCGCATCTCTGACTCTGTCTCCCAAGTCAGCTCAGACCCCCTCCGATGTTGCCACTGAACCTGAACCATGGGCACCTCCTTGTTCCTCAGAACCTTGATCTTTCGATCCACAATCGCGATTGGCCTCTCAGCATAATTCAGGCTCGCATCCACCTGAATGTCCTCCAGTGGTACCACCGCCGACTCTTCGGCTATACACTTCCTCAACTGAGACACATGGAAGGTATCATGAATCTGACTCAACTCCGCAGGTAGCTCTAACCGATATGCTACCTTGCCCACTCTCGCGGTCACCCTGAACGGACCGATGTACCGGGGCCCCAACTTCCCCCTCTTCCTGAACCGGATCACTCCTTTCCAAGGAGATACCTTCTGGAGTACGAAATTTCCCACCTGGAACTCAAGCTCGGATCGTCGTCTATCCGCATAACTCTTTTAACGACTATGAGCCGTCAGTAACCTCTGTCTAACCTGCTGTATCTGCTCTGTCGTCTGCAGCACTATCTCAGTACTACCCATCACACGCTGTCCTACCTCTCCCCAGCAGATGGGAGTCTGACACTTCCTTCCATACAACAACTCGAAGGGAGGCATACCAATGCCAGAATGGTGGCTGTTGTTGTAGGAAAATTCAGCGAATGGCAAGTACGTGTCCCAACTTCCTCCGAAGTCCAACACACATGCTCGAAGCATGTCCTCGAGCGTCTGAATCGTCCGCTCACTCTTTCCGTCAGTCTGGGGGTGGTTAGCGGTACTGAAATGCAACCTCGTGCCCAACTCCTCGTGAAACTTCTTGCAGAACCTGGAAGTTAAACGTACATCTCGATCTGACACAATCGAGATCGGCACCCCATGTCGTGATACCACCTTGTAACAATGTGAATTTTCAAAACAATTTTTCATTTTAAAACATACTTTCATTCGTACGATAATCATCAAAACATATTGTCCACTGTCACAAAACAAAACATGTCCCAAGATCTCATATACATAAATCCTCTCATTGTGTACGAATCATGCCGGCGCCTTCCCGCAATCCTTGCTAGTACCTGAAACACATAACACAACAACTGTAAGCATAAATGCTTAGTGAGTTCCCCAAATACCACATACAACACATACACCACTCGAGGCTATAATACGACCCTTCGGTCGATGTGTCTCAGTGGGAACCCCCAGTCCCGTAGCTCGTCGGACCCTCTGGTCCAGTCATAGCTCGTTGGACCCATCAGTCTGGTCTGTATCATTGGACCCTTCGGTCCGGTCTATATCGTTGGACCCTTCGGTCCGGTCTATATCGTTGGACCCTCCGGTCCGGTCTGTACAACACCTAGCATACATATATCACAATGCACATAATCTCATACAACACATAGCACACAAGACCCTCCGGTCTACACATAGATACCACTCTAGGTAATGTATAGTGAGAAGACTCACCTCGTATGATGTCTAGTAACTCACGTGCTCGATATCCCTGAATCTCGAAACAACGACCTAGCCCCTCCTAATCACATAAAATAATTATTTCAAATCATTAACGGCTCTCAAGGCTAGACTACATCCCTTTTCTACAATCCCACAGAAGGGTAAAAGACCATTTTACCCCTCCCAGACCCAAAGTCCAAATGTTGACCAAAACCCCAGAAAGTCAACAAAAGTTAACTCTCCGGGTTACGCTGCGCGTACCAAACCTGTACGCTGGGCGTACCCGGCAACCTCACAAAATCGGGGAATGCAACCCCCTACGCCGCGCATACTGGGATTACGCCCAACGTAATTCCCAGTTTCAGACTTCTTAACTTTTAGGGTCTTAATCAGTTAAGACTCACGTCCAACTTCTAGATCTGACCTTTTCTAAACCTCTTAATCCATAAAGTTGGTAACTTTATGCCTTTGCATAGCTGGACAAGTCACTAACACCCATAACATTCCATTTGCCAACTCTAGAAAGCTCATAACTCAAGCATGACTTCATAACAACGACCAAGATGGAAACTTTATGGATCTATAACTCATATGTCACTGAAAAGGGACAGATCTAGGTCTATAGAGTCCTTTATGCTCATAAAGTCTCCACCTTTGGGACTTTAACCCTAGAAATGGTCCATGAAGCACAAATCAAAATAACAAGGAAAGCTTTGAGCTTTATACCTCCAAGTGAAGCTCTTCCCTCTGTAGAACTCAGATCCAAGGCTTGCACTCCAACTTCTAACCTTCACAAGAATCTCCTGTTCTTCCTTACTAACACACAAAGGCACTTTAGCTCCAAAAACACTCACACAAGCTTAGAACGAAGGTTGGCTCTCTTTTAGGGTTTCATTCACTCAAATGGTGGCTGAGGATAAGGCCATAACCTTCTTTATATAGGGCTCAAGTCTAAATTAGGGTTTTGCATCTGGGCCGGTTACGCCCAACGTAACCTTGGTACGCCCAGCTTACCTCTAAGGGTCCGCGTCCATTTCAAGCGCATGAGTACGTGCAGCGTACTCTTGAGTACGCCCATCGTACTCATTTGCTACAACTTTTCACTCAAGGGCTAACTTTGACAATTTGACAAAAGAGAAAGGTTAAATAGTTGTACCTGAATTTCGTGATGTTACAATTCTCCCCCACTAGAACTAAACTTCGCCCTCGAAGTCTCATACTGTAAACATCTCTAGATGCTGCTCCCGCATCTCTGACTCTGTCTCCCAAGTCAGCTCAGACCCCCTCCGATGTTGCCACTGAACCTGAACCAGGGGCACCTCCTTGTTCCTCAGAACCTTGATCTTTCGATCTACAATCGCGATTGGCCTCTCAGCATAATTCAGTCTCGCATCCACCTGAATGTCCTCCAGTGGTACCACCGCCGACTCGTCGGCTATACACTTCCTCAACTGAGACACATGGAAGGTATCATGAATCTGACTCAACTCCGCAGGTAGCTCTAACCGATATGCTACCTTGCCCACCTTCGCGGTCACCCTGAACGGACCGATGTACCAGGGCCCCAACTTGCCCCTCTTCCTGAACCGGATCACTACTTTCCAAGGAGATACCTTCAGGAGTACGAAATCTCCCACCTGGAACTCAAGCTCGGATCGTCGTCTATCCGCATAACTCTTCTGACGACTCTGAGCCGTCAGTAACCTCTGTCTAACCTGCTGTATCTGCTCTGTCGTCTGCAGCACTATCTCAGTACTACCCATCACACGTTGTCCTACCTCTCTCCAGCAGATGGGAGTCTGACACCTCCTTCCGTACAACAACTTGAAGGGAGGCATACCAATGCTAGAATGGTGGCTGTTGTTTTAGGAAAATTCAGCCAATGGCAAGTACGTGTCCCAACTTCCTCCGAACTCCAACACACATGCTCGAAGCATGTCCTCGAGCGTCTGAATCGTCCGCTCACTCTGTCCGTCAGTCTGGGGGTGGTAAGCGGTACTGAAATGCAACCTCGTGCCCAACTCCTCGTGAAACTTCTTCCAGAACCTGGAAGTGAAACGTACATCTCGATCTGACACAATTGAAATCGGCACCCCATGTCGTGATACCACCTCCCTCACATACAACTCTGCCAGCCTCTCCGCAGAAAAGCTCTCACTGATAGCAAGAAAATGCGCGCTCTTCGTCAGCCGGTCGACGATTACCCAAATTGCATCGACACTCCTTGCGGTCCTCGGCAATTTGGTGATGAAATCCATGGAAATCTGTTCCCACTTCCACTGCGGAACCTCAAGCGGCTGCAACTTGCTATGCGGACACTGGTGCTCGGCCTTAACCTGGCGACAGGTCAAGCACCTCTCGACAAACCACACGGCATCCCTCTTCATACAGGGCCACCAATAATCTTTCTTCAGGTCCAAATACATCTTCGTGGCCCGGGGATGGATCGAGAACCTCGATCTATGAGCCTCCTCCATCAGAATGGTACGTGCCCCTCCTGCATGCGGCACACAAATCCGACCCTGAAAGGTTATTAACCCTTGACTACCAATAACGAACTCGGACACCTGTCCGATCACCCGCTCCTTCTTGCGGTTCTCCGGTATCACGGCCTCTGCCTGGGCCTCCAGAATGGTGTCCAACATCGGGGTCATCACTGTCAGTCTCATGCAAGTGCCTCGAATCGGGGCACTTTCCGCCCTACGGCTCAGCGCATCAGCTACAACATTAGCTTTGCCCGGGTAGTACAGGATCTCACAATCGTAATCCTTCACCACGTCTAACCATCTCCTCTGACGCATATTCAGATTGGGCTGATCCATCAAATACTTCAAGCTCTTGTGGTCCGTGTATATGGTACACCGAACCCCATACAAATAGTGACGCCAAATATTGAGGACGAACACCACTGCCCCCAACTCCAGATCGTGGGTGGGATATCTCGTCTCATGAGGCTTCAGCTGCCTCGATGCATATGCTATCACATGCCCCCTCTGCATAAGTACTGCACCCAACCCCGATATCGATGCGTCACAATATACCACAAAATCCTCCATCCCTTCCGGGAGGGCTAACACAGGGGCTTCGCATAACTTCTGGCGAAGCGTCTCAAACGAGGTCTGCTGCTCCGGACCCCATGAAAAAGCAACACCCTTCCGGGTCAATCTGGTGAGAGGCACGGCAATCTTGGAGAAATCCCTGATAAATCTCCGATAATAGCCGGCCAATCCTAGAAAACTCCTGATCTCGGTGGGAGATCTCAGCACCTCCCAACTCATCACTGTCTCGATCTTGGCTGGATCGACCAATATCCCCTTCTGATTGACGAGATGCCCCAAGAACTGGACCTCTCGCAACCAGAAATCGCACTTGGAGAATTTGGCATAAAGCCTCTCCGTCCTCAATACCCCGAGAATCTCTCTCAGATGCTCCTCGTGCTGCTCTCTAGATCTCAAATACACCAATATATCGTCGATGAACACGATCACCGAACGATCCAACATCGGTCTACACACCCTGTTCATGAGGTCCATGAATGCTGCTGGTGCATTGGTGAGCCCGAAAGGCATCACCACGAACTCATAATGTCCATAACGAGTCCTGAACGCCGTCTTCTGGATATCCTCATCACGTACTCTCATCTGGTCATATCCAGACCTCAGATCAATCTTGGAGAACCAAGACGCTCCCTGCAACTGATCGAACAAATCGTCGATCCTCGGTAATGGGTAACGGTTCTTGACCGTCAACTTGTTCAACTCCCGGTAATCAATACACATCCGGTGTGAACCATCCTTTTTCTTGACATAAAGGATCGGCGCTCCCCATGGTGAGCTACTCGGTCGAATAAACCCCTTCCCCAGCAGCTCCGGAAGCTGCGAGGATAACTCCTTCATCTCCGGTGGCGCAAGGCGATAAGGCGCCTTGGCGATAGGCGCTGCCCCCGGAACTAAATCAATGCGGAACTCAACCTGCCTCTCGGGAGGCACTCCCGGTAACTCCTCGGGAAAAACATCCGGGAACTCACGGACTATCGGAACGTCATCCATCGAACTTGGCCTCCCAGCGGCCTCTCGTGTATCCATCACATAAGCTACGAACCCTTTGCAACCCTTCTGCAAACCCTGCCTCGCTCTGGCAGCCGAACAGAATGCTGACCCGCCTCGGGTTCCCTCGCCATAAACTGTCAGCACTCCCCCACTAGGATCTCGAATCGTCACCAACTGTCGCTCGCAGTCTATCATAGCCCCAAATCGGCTCAGCGAATCCATACCCACGATAACACATACGTCCCCCATCGCAATCGGGACCAGATCTATTGGAAACTCGACACCGAAGATCTCGAGTACACATCCTTGAATCACGTCCGTGGCATACACCGCTCGCTTGTCCGCTATGGAAACCTGCAGAGGACGACTCAACGCCTCTCGTATGCTACTGATGTGCCGACTAAATGCTATCGACACAAATGATCGACTCGCACCCGAGTAAAATAACACTAAGGCAGGTACATAACTCACAAGAAAAGTACCTACGCATATCATCATATAAGCACAATATCTCATAACTCAGCATAAATAAATGAAAGAATACGTACCAGCCACGACATCAGGCGCTGCGCGGACCTCCTCCGCTGTCAACTGGAAAGCTCTCCCGCGAGCCCTCGGTGTCTCGGCCTTCACTGGTCGGGTCTCAGTAGCTCGAGCAGCTGGCGCAGATCCCTGCGCTGATCCCTGCAGTAGCTGTGGGCACTCGGCCTTCCGATGGCCGGTCTGGTTGCAATGAAAGCAAACCGTGAACCCCTTGGGGCAATCCCTCGCATAGTGCCCCTCCTTCCCGCATTTGTAACATATCCCAGCTCTGCACGCTCCCTCGTGGCTCTTGCTGCACTTCCCGCAAGTGTGGCCCTTCGGACCTCCAGATCTCGAATCAGCTAGCGTTGCCCGCTTGGCTGCCGGCTGCGCCTGTGCCGGTCGCCTGTCCCTCCTCTGAGACTCGGCCTCCTCCCTGACCTGAGTCTCCAGCTCGATCTCTCTCTTCCGGGTATTTGCCTGGAGCTCGGCAAATGTCCGGTACGACGAGTTCTCCACGAACTCACGGATATCCCTCCTCAGAATGCTCAAGTACCGGCTCATACGTGCCTGCTCAGTCGACACGTGCTCAGGGCAAAACAACGCCCTCTCATGAAACATCCTCGTAATCACTGTCACAGACTCAGTTCCCTGCTTGAGGGATAAGAACTCCTGGGCTAGACGTTCCCACTCCACAGGGGGAACATACTCATCTCGAAACATCGTGGTGAACCTCTCACAGGTCACCGCAGTCAGCTCTACCGTAGTGAAGTCTGCCGTCACAAACTTCCACCAGTCGTTCGCTCCCAAGCGAAGCTGGTTCAGCGCAAACCGAACCCTCATATGCTCTGGACACGAGCAGGTGTAGAAGCATCCCTCGATATCAGAAATCCACCTCATCACAGTAATCGGGTCCTGCGTCCCATCAAACTCTGGTGGCTTCATGTTGCTGAATTCTCGGTACAGCAACGAGTCACCTCCCTGCGGCCTGGCAGCAGCAACAGCTGCGGTGGCCGCAGCAACAGTAGCCTCAGTAAGAGCGGCGTACCGCTCATCAAAAGTCTCGATCAACGTGGTCTTGATAGACCCGAACATCTCTGGTATCTCAGCTCGAATGGCCGCAGCCACCTCCTCATGAATCAACCTACGAATCTCCTCATCACCGGTACCACTGCCTCCTGGGTGGTGGCGCGTCCCAACCATGATGTCTCTGAAATATAACACAAAAGAAGTCAAAGATTCGCTCGAGTATACTCATACTCGATACTCAACCCTACTTGCTCTTTAGTACCCTAAGGATTCTTAATTAGAGTGCGCACTGCTCCGGTGTCTTCAGTAGTACGGGCCCTATACTACCGTCCACACCGCATCAGTATTCACCCTAAGTCCTCCTCCTTGGGTCCCAGATCACAAGTACTCTATATCTCATTGGCATAGGCTACCCTTCGGTAGACCTCTCATCAGCTCCTCACTGCTACCTACTCGCTCTCAAGCATCACATAGCAGCAAAATCCTTCCTAGGCTAAGGCATCACAATCAGGCCACTCTAGTCCTAATATGAACACCTAGCCTACTCTAGCATGCATATCATATCATAACATATCTCATAACATATAATGTAAGGGTATTTTGGGAAATCACCGTTCGGGCGCTGGCTGATCGTACACACTGCTTCCTTCTGCCTTTCTCAAAATCTTTTACTCTTTTTAGAAAAATTGTTTATTTTATGAAAACTTTCTCAATTCCTCAGTTTGAGTTCAGATTTGTCCTCTGTAACAAAACAAAACATGTCCCAAGATCTCATATACATAAATCCTCTCAGTGTGTACGAATCATGCCGGCGCCTTCCCGCAATCCTTGCTAGTACCTGAAACACATAACACAACAACTGTAAGCATAAATGCTTAGTGAGTTCCCCAAATACCACATACAACACATACGCCACTCGAGGCTATAATACGACCCTTCGGTCGATGTGTCTCAGCGGGACCCCCCCAGTCCCGTAGCTCGTCGGACCCTCTGGTCCAGTCATAACTCGTTGGACCCATCGGTCCGGTCTGTATCGTTGGACCCTTCGGTCCGGTCTATATCGTTGGACCCACCGGTCCGGTCTGTACAACACATAGCATACATATATCACAATGCACATAATCTCATACAACACATAGCACACAAGACCCTCCGGTATACACATAGATACCACTCTAGGTAATGTATAGTGAGAAGACTCACCTCGTATGATGTCTAGTAACTCACGTGCTCGATATATCTGAATCTCGAAACAACGACCTACCCCTCCCTGACCCAAAGTCCAAATGTTGACCAAAACCCCAAAAAGTCAACAAAAGTCAACTCTCCGGGTTACGCTGCGCATACCAAACCTGTACGCTGGGCGTACCCGGCAACCTCACAGAATCGGGGAATGTAAGCCCCTACGTCGCGCGTACTGGGATTACGCCCAACGTAATTCCCAGTTTCAGACTTCTTAGCTTTTAGGGTCTTAATCAGTTAAGACTCACGTCCAACTTGTAGATCTGACCTTTTCTAAACCTCTTAATCCATAAAGTTGGTGACTTTAAGCCTTTGCATGGCTGGACAAGTCACTAACACCCATAACATTCCATTTCCCAACTCTAGAAAGCTCATAACTCAAGCATGACTTCATAACAACGACCAAGATGGAAACTTTATGGATCTATAACTCATATATCACTGAAAAGGGACAGATCTAGGTCTATGGAGTCCTTTATGCTCATAAAGTCTCCACCTTTGGGACTTTAACCCTAGAAATGGTCCATGAAGCACAAATCAAAATAACAAGGAAAGCTTTGAGCTTTATACCTCCAAGTGAAGCTCTTCCCTCTGTAGAACTCAGATCCAAGGCTTGCAATCCAACTTCTAGCCTTCACAAGAATCTCCTCTTCTTCCTTACGAACACACAAAGGCTTTTTAGCTCCAAAAACACTCATACAAGCTTAGAATGAAGGTTGGCTCTCTTTTAGGGTTTCACTCACTCAAATGGTGGCTGAGGATAAGGCCATAACCTTCTTTATATAGGGCTCAAGTCTAAATTAGGGTTTTGCATCTGGGCCGGTTACGCCCATCGTAACCTTGGTACGCCCAGTGTACCTCTAAGGGTCCGCGTCCATTTCAAGCGCATGAGTACGCGCAGCGTACTCTTGAGTACGCCCAGCGTACTCATTTGCTACAACTTTTCACTCAAGGGCTAACTTTGACAATTTGACAAAAGAGAAGGGTTAAATAGTTGTACCTGAATTTCAGGATGTTACATGCATAGCGCTCATCAAAGTACTCTACCATGGCGGTCTTGATAGACCCAAACATCTCCTGCAACTGAGCCTGGAACAGTGTAGAAACCCCATCATGCAGGATCTCTCTAATCCTGGAATCCATCTAATGTGGTCTCATTTGACCAATGGTCTTAGGTGCTGTTGGGTCACCCTGACTACCATCCCCTGATCCCGATCCGGATCCGGTCATAAATCGCCTCGTAACCACCATGCTGAAAATATACTAGGAAGATATCAGGCATTCCATGTAATAGCGGGGAACCAACTCCCAACAAAGCCCTAGGGATTGTGACTTCCTTGCTACGCATATGGGTCCTGTGCTTTCAGTAGTACTTGCCCATACTATTTTCCACACCTACCAATATTTGTCTCAAGTATCAACAAAACGCCCTAACAATACACATAAGCATAGGCGAGCGCTCAATCCTTAATCCTAGAGGAAGGATAACTATCTCTTAACTGGCCGATTGACCCCACACAACTCATCCATGAAACTTCCACCAACCCTGCAACACTCGTGTATGATAGCCATACATAACGCTGGACCCTATATACATTTGAATACCTGATCCTAGCCTAAGCCCTTCATCAAACAAGAACAGGAAATAAGGCCAAACCAAACATTCTCAGGCTATAAGATCTTAGTTATATACGACCGTGATGCATACACTAAGCAAGTACATTAATGATGTCGATTTCATATAAGGAAAACCCTAGGCTATCAGGCATCATATAATAAGAAAATTCTATCATGCAATTTCTAAAGATCCCTAGCCTATCACTAGTATGATGTTCTAACATATCACAATATCAAATAATCGTAAGGTATTTTCGGGTCTACTTATTGGGTCCGACTGATCGTACATTTGAATCCTCCTTTAGTATTTTGAAAACCATTTGAATATCATTTTGAAAATCTTATCCTTAGTTTGAGACTGGATTCACACGAGTGTTCCTCCAGTTCACTCAAACCAAGGCTCTAACACCAACTTGTAACATCCATAAAAAGAATCCTGCCAATTTAAAACTTTTTAATGCATTTAAAAAGCAATAGTTATTACAAATTGTTTTCAAAATAGTTTCATATCAAAGTATCCCAGAAATCAAAACCATAAAATACAAGGAGGTGTTGTTGGGTTTTGAGCATTCTAACACTTCTATGGTGTACATGCAACCCTAAATACATTGGATCTATGTTTTCTCTATTATACATGCAAATATCATTTTTCCAAGGTATTGTTCTAACTAGCATAATATAAAGTACATGTAATATAAAATCTAGTAGAATTACATACCTCTTTGTTGTAGCTTGATTCCATGGAGCTCAAGAGCCTAGTGCCCCAACTGTGACACCTCAAATGGTTCACACAACATCATGAACATCTTGGAATAACCATGAAAGAGGATACTTGACTCTTAGAAATCGGCTTGCCCTCTTGTGTATTTACTAGTACCGATTTCACCAACCAATGGGGTCTTTATATAGTGTGCAAATTAGGGTTACACCATGTAACCCATGACTTTACCCATTCCTTATGCTCCATGGGTTTTAACCTCCATGGAGTATCCATGGGTCACCACATGGGTTAAACCCAACATAAGGAATCATGGATCATAAGCCCACATATATAAGAATGAATGATTTACACATTCAATCCCCATATATTTAATTAGTCTCTTTTATGACTAAATTAATTCCAAATTAATTCTTGATCAATACTAATTAAATAATATGATTTCATATTAATATATTAGAACTTATAATATATTAATATGTCACAAATATCCTCTTCTCACAAAAGGTCTATCCAAATGTCCCGATGCCATGCAACCCAAATGGACCATGTCGGGTTGGGTCATGTATATACCAATTATAGTTATGGACTTAGACACTAATCCAACAGTCTCCCACTTGGATAAGTCTAATAACTATTATTTCAAGTATAACTCGAACCTGACCAGCAATCGTAGCTCTTAAAAGCTGCTGCCGACCTCTGAACAAATCAATGACACGTCCATTAGATAAGTGATCATATATTCCTCCATTCTAGATATCATATGGAATGAGACATGGATTATAATCATTCTCTCTGTCCATTTGTTGTTTCCCGATTTTCGATTTATAACGACCGACTAATTGAACAAATCAAATCAGTCCAGGCTTGGCCATGCACTTACAGTGTCATCACTAAATCATCGAGGGGCCCACTGATATCGCTTTTATCCCTTTAAGGGTAAAAGGAATGGATAAACTTTGAATCATATGCTTGTACTAACTACTTGTTGAATCATACACAAAGGCACATTTTATAACATCGAGTTACCAATGCGTTTTCGTGCAATCAATGTATAACCAACTCATAGTCAACAACTCATATCTCTAGGTTTGAAGAATATAAGATATTATCGTGTCATGATTCACTCGTGATAAAATCCATGAAGTGATTCAAATGAGCATGGGTTTAATCCAATACTCAGAACTTATGAACACTCATGAATATTGCAGCAACTCTTGCTATGTCCACTACCTTGGACATCTACAAACCAGCTTCATGACAGTCTTGCCTTAATACCTACTTCCAACGTATTATCGACTGTGGATGGTTTGAATAACTTAGTCATTCGGTAAGAATGACCTAGTTATTCTGGAAGTCAAAACATGCAAAGTGAAACACAAGAATAATACTAATCCTATATGCCCCCAAGACTTTGAGTGTAAATAAAAACTCCTTTTATCTAAGCACCATATTGATTACTCATTATTCATTGTATAATGTTTCGATTTATCAACTTAATACTTGAATAAAAACAATAGTCATGCCATGCTCCAAGAATGCACACTATGTTTGTCTAAACAATAGGTATGCCATACTCCAAGTATGCACACTATGTTTGTCTTATGATCCTTACTTTGTGAAACAGATCAATTGACAATATTTCAATGATGCTCATTTCATAATCTCAATCCTTATTGTAAATGTAAGAATACCAAACTCTTGCCATTTACTATAATCTATTAGATTTTAAACTTAAATGCAATGATCCCCTTGCAATTAATATGCACACAAGTCACAAAGACTTGGCAACAGACATTACAAAGTATTCCAATGGAGAGCAATTCCATGAAACGAAGTCTCACATTCAAAGTACATTCCTTTGAACACCCTTTTTGCATTAAGTTCTCTAATTTTACACAGATTCAAAGAATAACTTCCACCTATGGAGACAATTCCATATTACCATTTTGACTATCACTTCTGAACATGAGTTGCCTCCTTTCAGAATATGTCAATATGGTCCTATCTCTATACTTCCAACTATCCATGAGCAACCAATGTTTTGCGAACCTCAGATTGTCCTCGACAATTTCTTAATCACTTTAGTCAAATCCAGTTCTATTCCTTTTTCCCTGTTAACGCCATAGCATTTGGAAAATTTAGAATGGATAAATACTATAGCACGTGTAATCGATCCTATACCCGAAGCATATGGGACCCGATTCATGCTATAAAAATTTTTATTTGCCATGTTCTTAAAATTCTAACTATGAAGAGGGATGCCGTAATCATAATAGAATTTTGAGAATGCAACATATATAGAATTTCCTTATGTTGAACCATTCCAACATAACATTCATATATATCCTTGACTAAAGTTGAATAAAATCTCAATCTAAGCTTTTAGCATAGGAATGAAGTATAAATCCTCTCCCTTAATTATAGCAAAACAACTTTTCAAAGCGAATTGAACCTTTTGTTTTCTATAATTAACATTGCTAACTTGCAACACTAACCATAATAATCATGCTCCCACTAGGACAATGATTATTATCTTACTAGCACAACACTTATGCTCCCACTAGCTTTGACATGTACTCAGAAATCAATTGGACTTCTAGAAATCAATACTTTATTGACTTTCTTGCCAAAGTTCAGATTTCTGATACAAGATTCCTTTGATAAGACTTTATCAAAATCATACACCTCTCCTTAGATAGCTCACATGTTTATCTAGACCTATTGCTATTCTCACTAGTTAGTGTGCCGGTTAACCACACACGCTCCACTAACGACATGAGAATGCAAGTATCACAATTGCTATCTACTTAAAATCTACTTAGTGAAAGCGTTTCCTCACCATCATTTTCATGAATCGGAGAGAAACCTTATGACACTTAGATTTTTTATGGTGTATGTATTCCTATCCATGTGAATTTGTCAAAAACATAATCACAAGACAGGGTTAGTGACAAACTCAAACTTGTATGGACTGAACTTGTTCAATCTTAAATTCTTGCCACTTGGCAGCTCAAGGGCCTACCATTGCTTCAACATTGTTATGCAAACAATTGAGAACTCATAGAACTCACTAGCATAGTCAACTTTAACTGGAATAGGCACATAAATAAGAATATGTCAACACGATAGGTTACAAACCTTAAGTCGTGGGCTAGTGATTAACAATACTCTTGATTAGTTCTTGAAACCATCTCAAGATTTTTAAAGACTCCCACTGTCCTCTTGACATATAAGATTGTCTTGTCAAGAACCATTCCTTAACAAAACAAATATTCAAGAGTTAGTGCAGATTCGTATCAAGTTAAACACTTCATATAGTTGGTCTTAGTTGGTCTTTGTTTTATGCAAAACATAACAACTAACCAACTTCAAATGTACAAGAATAGGAAACATCTTACTCTACATTTGAAAAGTGTTCTAAACTTTCTAAAGATTATGTCACTCAAGTTATAATCTTAGAGTATGACTCTAAGACTTGATTTGTGGAACGAAGTATGATTTATCTTTTGATTTAACCATTTCAACAATTAATGATTCCTCTCCTTAGCCAAACAAATGCACTAAGGTGTCTTTAGAGGATCAATTGTGATATGGTTTTATAATCACTAAGATAATCATAAAACAAGATACTCAAGTACTCTCCCATCTCTTCAGATTGGAGAAACTTTTATCTTTCTGCCTAATTTGATTCTTCTTATCCGTCCTGCCATACATTGAAACTTTTCCAATGTTTCAGAATTACACTTAAACTTGTAAGTATAACCATATTTACTAAACTTTAGTAAATCATGACGAATAATCTTATCGACCTTTGTGGTGGACCTGACCAGCGCACAACCTAGTGTACCCAATCCTTTAGTCCTTCAGTTGACTCACACATACATGTAAACAAGGAATTAGTCTTAATTTCCCAAAAATGAAAATTCTCACTCATCATACAATACAACTTGCATGATTCCAAGTTTCTATCCAACTGAAACTTGGGTGATGAGAATCTTTCCTTATTTGGTAAATTATGACACTACCACAAATGAAAGAATCAAATTCATTTTCCAATATTGCTTATCAATGTAAACATATAAACAACAAATTTTTCACAAATTCCATTCCAAGGATACTTAAAATAAATAAAATCAAAACCTTTTATTTTATTTTAAAACTTGCGGAAAAATCTTATCCATACAATGCAAATACATATGAAAAACATGTTGTTGTCTATTCCTAAGCAATATATCATAACTCTTAAGTAGCATTTCAAAATTCTGATCACCGAACCATGCGATCGCAATCCATCTTCACGATCAGAATCATCATACTCTCTCTTTCGGTTTCCTTTGATTCTTCAAAACATCAATATGTAATTACATTACATCATGTATTAAGAATCTCCAAAAGAGACTTCATAGAGTTATATAATGGACTTTACCTGAGGCAAAGTCAAACCTTTTTGACTTTCATCCTTCTGAACTTTTCTGGTAAATTCGGCAGCTTCGCAACCAATGTCCCTTCCTTTGGCCAAAGAAACATATGGACCTTTTGGAAATGGTACACTTGATTGTCTCAGACTTATCCTTTCTCTTTACCATTAGTCAAATGACTTGACCATGGCCAATCCCTTTCCATTGGGAAGAGAAAGCTTTTCTGGACTTCCAATGTCACCATTGTCAATGTCCAAATAGGTTTGGGAAGTAGATATTGTAGTCTAATTTGCTTTACCAATGCTCCAAATCATTGCTGATTTAGCAGCATCAAGCAAATAGGTAAGATCACTAAGGGTCATGTCGTGATCTGTCATCAGGGAGTGACTGACGAACCAAGTCAACAGCCAGCTACCTCGAGACTTCGACACCCGACTCTCTCGGCTTGCCAATATGTGACTTAACCTCCAAGATGTAAGCACATATAGTCTTTGCTTGCCAATAGGGTTTGAGTGACTTAGAACTTTTCAAGTCTTGAAACTTGTGGGATAGGGAGAATCATTGGAGGAGGTGGAGGAAGTGAAGCATGATTTCCAGTCCCATTAATGCACAACAAAGGGATTAATCTTTCACCTAGATTGCCATGTGAGATATCATCTTTATTAGGAAGGCTTGTTCCTAAAGATTTGGGAAGACCATAGTTGTCTGAAATAGACATCAATGAGGGAGAATTTCAAGTTTAATTGATTTAAAGTCCTTAACATAACACCCAATATGAAATATTAAGGCTAGGACCCAACAACCTATTTATAACTGGAAGAGGGATGCCGTAATCCAAGCTATAAAATAGTTGAAGGTAGGTAAATAATGATTTACCAATTTCCACCATGAAAACGAAATATAATTAAGTTTTAATTGGATTTGAAACTCCTAGATCTTTTGAGATACATTGAACTTTCAATGGCATGTTTGAATCTCGATTGTGCCCTCTCAAGTTTGTGACTGGGATGCCGAGGATCACAAACAAGGTGTGAATAACCATGAAAAGTAACTTGGTACCCTTAACTTTATCACCTAATTGATGTGCCGGTTAACCACACACGCTCCACCAATCTATGATAAACATTAAGTTACCCTTTGCCACACATTGTCAGTCCCATGTTAGTGTGCCGGTTAACCACACACGCTCAGCTAACAAATTAACAAAGGTGCAAAGTGCAATTTCATGGGTTAGGACCTTTTCACATTTTCCTAAGTAACTAAGATTGGGAATTTATAAGTGTTTAGTTACTTAGTATTTATCATTATACTTTTAATGAAGGGAGAATTATAGTCTTTATCCTACCCGTTCGGCTAACGACCCTCCACCAGTCAAGGAAGCGGTGGGTGAGAGTGGACACCCATTAAACTGCCATTTTATAGGCAGTAACCTTATACCCCCCTTATAGACCGACTTCGTGAATGAGGCCTACTAACGGTAAGATTGACTTTATCTTATACATATCTATATAAAATTTTAATAATAGTATAAGGGTTGAATTTGAAACTTTTAAAATTCTAGCGTTTGATTTGGAATTAAAGCATTCATAAGCAAAACTTTACACATTCCAAAACTTGAGGGCAAGTATTGAAATTTTTCAAAACTCTTGGATTTTCATAACTTATGAGTTTAATTAAAGTTTTAAAAACTTTAATGAAGAGACTCTTGAACATCCATAACTTGAGGACAAGTTATGGAGTTGATAAAACTATTTATGACAAAGATGACTCTTCATTTTGTAACCTATAGCACTTTTATGAGTTTTAAGATTCATAAATGTGAATTTTCATATAACTTGAGGACAAGTTACAAAAACACATTTTATGAACTACTTTTAGATCAATTTGGATTGAAAACAACTAACACATAATTTTTCCATTAATCTAAATTAACTCATAAAACAAGGTAACACACAAAAACTTTTGGTAATCCATAACTTGAGGACAAGTTATGGAGTCCATACCATGTTATTAAGATCAAGAATTACACTAACAAACAATTTGCACATAATTCCTATGATCTATCAAAACTCATAAGCATGAACATTCATAATCAACAATTTTCAAGAATCATATAAACTTTTATAAAACTTGAAACTTTGATTATAACTTTGAAATTAGTTTACCATAATCATTACCACATTAAAAAAAGATTTTTTAAGTCCAAAACAGTTTAAGGTAATGATTCTAGACCAATTCCAGCACCAAAACACGAAGATATGCTATCAGGGGGTCCAACTCGTCGAGTGCATGAACAAACTCGGCGAGTTGGATGAGTTTACACTTGGGCTCGTCGAGTCACTCTATGGACACGGCAAGTATACTGCCCAGACAACAAGAAAATCGATTTTTAAGCAGTTTGCATCAAGTATAAGTGAAAACAAGCCTTGGCTCTGATACCACTATCGGGTTTTGAGCATTCTAACACTTCTATGGTGTACACACAACCCTAAATACCTTAGATCTATGTTTTCTCTATTATACATGCAAATATAATTTTTCCAAGGTATTGTTCTAACTAGCATAATATAAAATACATGTAATATAAAATCTAGTAGAATTACATACCTCTTTGTTGTAGCTTGATTCCATGGAGCTCAAGAGCCTAGTGCCCCAACTATGACACCTCAAATGGTTCACACAACATCATGAACATCTTGGAATAACCATGAGAGAGGATACTTGACTCATAGAAATCGGCTTGACCTCTTGTGTATTCACTAGTACCGATTTCACCAACCAATGGGGTCTTTATATAGTGTGCACATTAGGGTTACACCATGTAACCCATGACTTTACCCATTCCTTATGCTCCATGGGTTTTAACCTCCATGGAGTATCCATGGGTCACCACATGGGTTAAACCCAACATAAGGAATCATGGATCATAAGCCCACATATATAAGAATGAATGATTTACACAATCAATCCCCATATATCTAACTAGTGTCTTTTGATCACTAAATTAATTCCAAATTAATTCTTGATCCATACTAATTAAATAATATGATTTCATATTAATATATTAGAACTTATAATATATTAATATGGCACAAATATCCTCTTCTCACAAAAGGTCTATCCAAATGTCCCGATGCCATGCAACCCAAATGGACCATGCCGGGTCGGGTCAAGTATATACCAATTATAGTTATGGACTTAGACACTAATCCAACAGGTGCACGATCAAGCCTTCGCCTTCGCGTGATCAGCTGAAGTACCTGAAACAAAATCAACAACTGTAACCCCGAAGCTTAGTGAGTTCCCCCAAAATACCAACGCCATACAAACCATAACAATATCATACTAACAACATGCATATATATAGAGTATAAAGTACGACTAGTCCGCCCTCAGCGGGCCTTCAGTCTACCTGGTCCACTCTCTGAGTCTTCAGTATGAATGGACCGCCCTCACCGGGCCTTCAGTCTATCTGGCCCACTCTCATAACCTTCAGCATGTCTGGTCAGCCCTAACAGGCCTTTATCATGTCTGGACCGTTCTCCGGGCCTTCGGCCTGGATAGTACGCCCTGACAGATCTGCAGTCTATCCGGGCCGCCCTGGGTATTTTGGCCTAGAGCACAAAGCAGGAACACCTCAACCCACCCCCAATCATACAATCAACACATAAATATCATACGCTAGCTAGCATGTACAGATAGTCATACAGATCTAACATATCACTTATCACAGCATCATCCTATATACCAGGATATCGATCTAACAGATCACTAAGCGTAACATCATCCTGATAACCTGGATACATATCTAACAGATCACTATTAGAGCATCATCCTATAATACAGGATACAAATCTAACAGATCACTAACATAGCATCATGCATGTTGTTGGATTTTGGTGTCTAAGCCCATAACTATAACTGGTATGTACTTGACCCGATTGTAGCATGGTCCTTTTAGGTTGCCTTCACCAGTGCAATTTGATAGGATGAATTTTGAGAAGAAGGTTATTTATGGTTTATTAGTATATTATAAGTATAATATATTAATACAGAATTATTTAATTAGTATTGATCAAGAATTAATTTATTAATTTTGTGATCAAAAGAGACTAATTAAATATATGGGGATTGATTATGTAAATCAATCATTCTTGTAATGTAGGCTAATGATCCATGATCATGGGCTAATATAATCCATGGATAGTCCATGGAGGTTAAACCCATGGAGCATGAGAATGTGGCAAGTCATGGGTTATTAGGGTTTACTAAGTGTAACCCTAGCATGTGCAACACTATAAATAGAACCCTCCATAGACCAAAATCGGTTGCACCATCTCATTGAGCTAAACAGATTATTCTCTTAAATCATCCTCTTGCATATTGGTGTTTGTGAACCATTAGAGGCATCACACTTGAGGTGCTCAAGCTTTCAAGGGTCAAGAACTACAAGTCCTTCAAAAGGTATGTCATCTATCTAGATCTTTTATTCAATTAGCAATTTGTATGCTAGTTTGGACAATGCTTTGAAAAATTGAAAATATGCATGTATAATAGAGAAAACATAGATCCAAAGCATTTAGGGTTGCATGTGCACTATAGGAGTGTTATAGTGCTCAAAACCCAACAGTGGTATCAGAGCATAAGATTGGTTTCCTATATATTTGATGCTTATCAGTTTTTCAAAGCTAAAAAAGTCGAACTTTTTGCCCCTGACTGGTGAACTCGCCGAGTACATGAACAGACTCGATGAGTCCACTCAGTAAACAGGGCAACTCGCCGAGTCCAGTTCATGTACTCGACGAGTTGAAGGCACTATTTGCAGAATTTCGAGTTTCTTGGCCTGGTTTGGATTGGGAACACTACTACAAACTGTTTTGGATCATTGGAAATGTTTTTTATGATATGGTAGTGCTTGTACTCACCCAACCACAAGATAATTGTCAAAGTTTTAAAATAATTCTTGTTTTTATATGATAAACAAAATTGCTTTCAAATTGTTGACTAGAAGTTGTCTTCATATGAGTTTAGTTAGATCAAGAATTATGTGATAATTTAGTTGTTAGAAAATATGATCTAAATGCATTTTAATGACCTCCATAACTTGTGCTCAAGTTATGGAAAATGAAACATCTCTTACATTAATATCAATTAAAGTTATAGGTTATAAATGTGAAGAGTTTTGACAAGTTTTAAAACTTGCCCTCAAGTTTTGGAATTTGCAAAGTCTCATTAAATGGAACTTTAATTCCAAACCCTAGAGTTTTAAAAGTTAAAATTCAACCCTTATACTTTATAATATTATATGTTTAATAATATATATATATATATATATATATATATATATATATATATATATATATATATATATATATATATATATATATATATATATATATATATATGTATAAGATAAAGTCGGTCTTACCGTTAGTAGGCCTCATTCACGAAGCCGGTCTATAGGGGGGGGGGTACAAGGTTACTGCCTATAAAATAGTAGTTTAATGGGTGTCCACTCTCACCCACCGCTTCCTTGACTGGTGGAGGGTCGTTAGCCGAACGGGTAGGATAGGACATTAATTCTCGCTTATTAAAAGTATAATGATAAAAATATAAAGTCACTAAACTTTTATTAAAATTCTCAATCTTAGTTACTTTAGGAAAAATGTGAGTATGGTGCTATTCCATGAAATTCCACTTTGCACCTTGTTAAGTCGTTAGTGGAGTGTGTGTGGTTAACCGACACAATCGATATTTAAACATGCCGTTGAAAATGTTCAATGAATCTCAAAGATCTAGGAATTTCAAATCCAATTAAAACTTAATAATCTATTTCGTTTTTCATAGTGGAAATTGGTAAATCGTCATTTACCTACCTTCAAATATTTTACAATTGGATTACGACATCCCTCTTCGCAATTGTAGAATATTGTGTTGGATCCTGGCCTTAATATTTCATATTGCATGTAATATTAAGGATTATCATCTAATCTAAACTTTCTTCTTCTTCTTTTACAGATGTCTATCCCAAATAATGCTTCTAACCCAATCCCTTCAGGCTCTTTCTCGCTAATGAATCTGTGTGGGAGGGTCATTTTAGATGGCTCGAATTTCAATGATTGGATTCGAAACATCAGGATGGCTATTCGCTATGAGGACAAAGAATATGTCCTTGATAAAGAGCTCAAAGAGATTGATGTCACCACTGCTACTCCTGAACAAATGACTGAACACACTACTCATGAGAGGGATGCGATAAAGGTGTCGTGTCTAATGATTGCAACCATGACTGTTGAGCTGCAGAAGTCCTATGAGGACTACTATCGTTATGAAATGTATCATGATTTGATGAAAAGATACCACCAAAGTGCTGGGCAGGAGAGGTATGAGATCATTGCCTCCATGATCACAACCAAAATGAAGGATAGTGAACCCATCACGACCCACTTGCAGAAAATGCAGATATTCGTGGACCACTTGCTAAAATTGAATGTCAATTTTGATTGAAGAGTTGGCCATAGATATTATTCTACATTCTTTACCTTTACGTTATGATCAGTTTCATATGACCTATCATATGAACAAGGAGGAGGTCACTCTTAGCAAGCTACTCATGACTGCAGAAAGCAACCTAAAAGGCAAGTCGGTTGTGTCTAATCCTACTACTACTTCCGCCCCTTTTCTTGAAATCGGACATGGAAAGGGAAAGAAGAGGAAGGCTCCCTACAAGAGCCGTAAGGGAAAGTCTCTTGATGGATCCTCTTCAAGTGGGACCAAAGCTGGTTCTGTTAATCCCTCTTCAAACCCGAAGGAAGCAAAGTGCTTCCATTGTCATGATAAAGGGCACTGGAAACGAATCTGCCCCAAGTACTTGCAAGACATTAAGGATGGGTAGATCAAACCCTCCTTTGTAGGTATTTACACTATTCAATCTAATAACTCATCACATGCTAATTGTTGGGTCCTTGATACAGGTTGTGGTATTCACAGTTGTTCTAATTTGCAGGGACTAAAAAGAAGTAGGGATGTGGAGCACGAGAAGATAAACTTAATCATGGGAAATAGGAAAGTGTCGCATGTGACCAAGATTGGAGTTTATTCCTTATTACTTAGTAATGGTTTGAATTTAGATTTGAATAATTGTTGTTACTTGGCCGATATGGCGAGAAATGTTATTTCCTTTCACAGTTTGTATAAACAAGGTTTTACCTTTTCTTTCAATAATGAAAATGGTGGTATTTATGTTTATTGTAATGGTGTATTTTATTTTGAAGCATTACCTTGCAATGGTATATATGAAACTGTAATGGTTGTAGATAACTTAGGAAATAATGTGTTAAATATTGATTCTTCCAATGAATTGGATAAGGCATTCTTGTGGCATTGTCGTCTTGGACATGTCAACCAGAAGTGCATAGCCCAACTCCAGAAGGATGGAGTTTTGGAGTCATTCGACTTATAGTCGGATGACACTTGCGAATCTTGTTTACTTGGAAATATGACCAAGTCACCCTTCACTGGTACTTGTGAAAGGGTAGAAGGTCTGTTGGATCTCATACACACTGATGTATGTGGACCATTCAGAACCGCTACAAGGGATTCTAACCGCTTCTATGTGACTTTTACTGATGATGATAGTAGATATGGGTATATTTACTTAATCAAGCGTAAGTCAGAAACCTTTGAAAAGTTCAAAGAGTTTAAGCATGAAGTGGAGAATCAATTGGGCAGGAATATAAAGATGCTACGATCCGATCGTGGAGGAGAGTATCTTAGTATCGAGTTCCTTGACTATCTTAAGGAATGTGGAATTGTTTCACAATTGACGCCACCTAGGACACCACAACTTAATGGTGTGGCTGAGAGGCGCAATAGAGCCTTGCTAGACATGGTTCATTCCATGATGAGTCGAGCATCGTTACCTATGTCATTCTGGGGGTATGCCTTAGAGATTGCCACCCTTATCCTTAATCTAGTCCCTATCAAAATGTTTTCCAAAACACCTCACGAGATGTTGACATGGAAGGTTCCCACATTAGACCACATCAAAGTTTGGGTTGCGAGGCTTTTGTGAGAAAAGAAACTCACGAAAAGCTCGAACCTCGGAGTGAGCGATGTATTTTCATCGGATACCCACAGAAATCCTTTGTATATCTCTTCTACAGACGGAGTGACAATGTTGTCTTCGTTGCGAGGAGAGGAGTCTTTCGCGAGAGAGAACTCATAGGCCAAGGAAACAGTGGGAGGAAAATTGACCTTGAAGAGCTTCAAGAGTCAAGTGGTGAAGGAAACTCAAACACTAGCAATCAACCTGAGGAGGAAACTCCAGTTGATCCAATTGACGAGTCCATACCTCTGAGGCGTTCCGGTAGAGTTAGAAATACACCTGAGTTTTATGATTTCCATATTACTACTGAAGGTGATACATTTATCAGTGATAACACACTGCTAAATTTGGATGAATCTAACAATTACAAGGAAGCCATGGCAGGCCCTGAGTCTATAAAATGGAAAGAGGCTATGGACCGCGAGATTCAGTCCATGTATGACAATCAAGTTTGGAACTTGGTTAACAATGTAACGGCACGTAAAACAGTCGGGTGCAAATGGATCTTCAAGAAGAAGACCGACATGGATGGGAAAGTACACAGATATAAAGCGCGGTTGGTTGCGAAGGGCTTTACTCAAACTATGAGAGTTGACTATGAGGTGACCTTCTCACCAATAGCAAGGATTAAATCTATAAGGGTTATGTTGGCCATAGATGCGTTTCATGATTATGAAATATGGCAAATAGATGTCAAAACCACTTTTCTTAATGGAAAGTTGGCTGAGGATGTTTACATGAGTCAGCTATAGGGTTTTGTCAATGCAAAATACCCTAATAGAGTGTGTAAGCTTGAGAAGTCCATTTATGGATTGAAACAAACATCTCGTAGATGGAATCTTTGTTTTGATGAGAAGGTCAAAGAGTTTGGATTTTCGAGAAGCGAGGATGAGTGATGTGTATATGTCAAAGCTAGTGGGAGTATAGTGAGCTTTATGGTATTGTATGTAGATGACATACTACTTATATGAAACGACATCCAAACCTTGCAGGAGTTTAAGTCCTGGCTTGGGAAGTGTTTCGCTATGAAGGATCTTGGAGAAGCTGCCTATATCCTAGGGATAAGGATATTGAGAGACAGGAGTAAAAGGCTAATAGGACTTAGTCAAAGTACCTACTTGGACAAGGTGTTGAAACGTTTCAGCATGGACAACTCCAAGAAAGGTGACTTACCTATCCAAGGCAATGCCAAACTGAGTAAGACTCAGAGTCCGAGTACATACGCTGAGATAGCATAAATGAGTCATATACTATATGCTTCCGCAGTTGGTTCGGTCATGTATGCTATGACTTGTACTCGCCCTGATGTGGCCTTTGCTCTGAGCAAGGTCAGCAGATATCAAGGGAATCCTGGTAAAGCTCATTGGACTGCATTTAAGACAATTCTTAAGTACCTACGGAGGACTAAGGACTGGATCCTTACCCTCGGTGGGAGTGATGACTTGAGAGTGACAGGGTATAGCGATGCCAACTTTCAAACCGACAGAGATAATTTCCGCTCTAAGTCGGGCTGGGTGTTTACCCTGAACGGAGGAGCAGTGACATGGAAAATTTCCAAGCAGGAGACTATAGATGATTCAATGTGTGAATCAGAGTACATAGCAGCAAGCGAAGCATCGAAGGAGGCAATATGGTTGAAAAACTTCATTGGAGACCTTGGAGTCATTCCATCCATAAAGGAGCCTATGGAGATTTTCTGCGATAATGAAGGTGCGGTTGTTTTAACCAAGTAACCGATAGATCATGGTAGATCCAGACATATCGACGTAAAGTACCACTTCATAAGACATTAGGTAGAAGAAGGGCACCTCGTAGTAAAGGGGATATCATCAGAGGACAACCCAACAGATCCTCTTACAAAGGGACTGACTAGGGTTAAGCACCTGCAGCATGCAAGGAGCATTGGGCTAAAGGACGATATTAGTTTTAGTAATTATGTAAATTGAAACTTGTAATAGCTAAATTGTAATTGACATTTGATGATTAAATAAAATGAGTTTTATTTATAAGTAAAATTACTGTCTTGTGTCAATTATTCACTATTGTTTCACTTTGCATATTTTGACTTCCAAAATAATAAAATTATGATAATTATTATTATTCACACTATCCATAGTCGATCGTACATTGGAAGTAAGTATGAAATAAGACTGTCATGAGTTGGCTTGAAGATTGTCTAAGGAGTTAGGCATAGCAACAATTTGCTACATCATTCATGAGTGCTCTTGAAATAAGATTTGAGTATTGGATTCAACCTGAGCTCACCTGAATCACTTCATGGAATTTATCACAAGTGATTGTGAGGCGGTAATATCATATAATCTTCAAACCAAGATATATGAGTTGTTGACTACGAGTTGGTTGTGCATTGATGGCATGAAAACGCATCAGTAACTTGATGTTATAAAATGTGTCGTTGTGCATGATTTGATGAGTCATTAGTACAAGCATATAATGTCGAAGTTTATCTGTTCCTTTTATCCTAAGAGGATTAAAAGCGATATCTTGGGCCCCTCGATGATTCTGCTTTGACTTATGTGTCTAGCCCGGTCAGAACAAAATTGATGTGTTCATTTATGTTCTATGTCAGACGGATCAGAAATCGGGAAACAAACTGCTGGACAATAAGTATGACATTGTTCCATGTATTTGTCTAGCTGATATCTTGAGAACAGAGGAGTATATGATCACTTATCTGAAGGACGAGTCAGTGACTAGGTCAGAGTTCGACAACGGCTTTTGAAAGCTTACGATTGCTAAGTCAGATCCTGAAGTACATTAGCAGTAATAGTTATTAGACTTATCCAAGTGGAAGACTGTTGGATTTGGTGTCTACACCCATAACTATAACTGGAATGTACTTGACCCAATTGTCGCATGGTCCTTTTGGGTTGCCTTCACCAGTGCAATTTGATAGGATGAATTTTGAGAAAAAGGTTATTTTTGGTGTATTAATATATTATAAGTATAATATATTAATACGAAGTTATTTAATTAGTATTGATCAAGAAATAATTTATTAATTTTGTGATCAAAAGTGACTATTTAAATATATGGGGATTGATTATGTAAATCAATCATTCTTGTGGTGTGGGCTAATGATCCATAATCATGGGCTAAACTAATCCATGGATAGTCCATGGAGGTTAAACCCATGGAGCATGAGAATGTTGAAAGTCATGGGTTATTAGGGTTGACCAAGTGTAACTCTAGCATGTCCAACACTATAAATAGAACCCTCCATAGACCAAAATCGGTTGCACTATCTCATTGAACTAAATAGATTATTCTCTTAAATCATCCTCTTGCATATTGGTGTCTGTGAACCATTAGAGGCATCACACTTGAGGTGCTCACGCTTTCAAGGGTCAAGAACTACAAGTCCTTCAAAAGGTATGTCATCTATCTAGATATTTTATTCAATTATGCTAGTTAGGACAATGCTTTGGAAAAATTGAAAATATGCATGTATAATAGAGAAAACATAGATCCAAAGCATTTAGGGTTGCATGTGCACCATATGAGTGTTATAGTGCTGAAAACCCAACACATGTAACATCCCGTTTGAAATAGAATAATTAAATAATAAACCCGGAAATCCAAGATGTAAATTTATATTTTATATTATTTTGTAAAAGCCCTAAAATCCATAATATTTAGTGGGGTGTTGGTCTTCTAGAGTTAAAAGCCATAATTGAGAGTTTGGGGGTTAAAATGTGACTTCCGGACTTGTTTGTAAAGAATTTTGAAGGTTGAGGGCCTTTTGTAAATTATGGATTTAATTTGAAAATGATTTCAGAGGTCAGGGTGTGTTTAGTAAATTACAAACTTATTATGAAAGGTTCTTAAAGGCAAGGGCTAAAGGGTAAATTCTGGATTTAAATTGAAAAAAAAATCTTGAAGAGAAGGGCTGAATGGTAAATATTGGGCTTAATTTGGAAAAGATTCTATGGGGAGGGACTATACTTGTTTAATGTGCAAAAGTTTGTATGGAAGCGGGATTAAAAAGTGCCATCCTTTCCCCCTCGTCGTATCTCCTAACCCTAACCCTAGCTCTCTTCAGCCGCCGCCATGCGTGAGTTTGCCAACCGCCACCGTGGGGAAGTCATCCAGTCGCTGCCACCTAGCCGTTGTTGAAGCCGAGAGCTACCAAAGCAAAACCGCCGGTGAGTCTGCCGACGATGAGGAAGAACATCGCATGGATGTTGTAATCGTGACACACTGCCTCTGCTATCGTTTGTCGGAGAGAACGCAACCCCCATTTCCCGCGCTACTTTCACCACCTCGAAGACGAAGGCTGGCTTGGGGCGTCGCGATAGTAGGTAGTCGGAAGAGCGTCCACGGTGTCGTTGTTGTTGTTTTCGGTGGAAGTCACCCACCTCTTCTCCTCTTCATCTCCATCTGCTACCGCGTTCCTTCTCCATTGATTCAGTGTTTGACCACAGTCCCGACCGCTGCCGCCCGTATGACTCATTCTTGCTGCTCCGGTCAGCATCCACCATCCTGAGGGTGGTTGCAGCGTGCATCCTAGCTTCCATGTCGCAAGTATGTGTGTGTATTGTGGTGTTGTTGTTTGTTATGTGGGTGTATCTCGACTAGAAAATCAAGAAAAGGCATCACCACCGCCGTGAGGCGGTGGTTGTCACCTCCTGTCACCGCCAACCACCACGTTAGGTGGTCGTGTACATATATATGTGTGTGTGTGCTTCGATGTGGGATTGTTCTTGTAGGGTTAGTACATGGTTTTTTGGGAAAAATCGCCACCACCACCGCCGTGAGCCGCCGCCGACCACAACCACCCGAGTTGGCAATGGGTGGTTTCCGGCCTAATGAAACTCTAATTAACCTAAAAACCTAACCAATTGACTAATTGACTCGTGCTTGGGTTAGAAAACCCTAATTTTGGAAATGTGAGTTTTAGATTTGTCGGGACCCGCGTTTGGACCATTGGATTTGGAATTTTGAATTACAACCAACAACATTGCATGTTTGGACTAGTAGAGTGATGGACTTAATGGATTAAGTCCTTAATGGATTAAGTACTTAATGGGTTAAGTAGGAACACTTAACCCTAATCGTCATTTTATGTGAAAACCCCTAATTGGGTTTGGGTTCTTGTTGGGCCATTTCTTAGGCTAGGTTGCTGTGGGCCTTCGTGGTCCAAATGGAAACATGTTTATAGACTATGGAAATTATTAGGCTTTAGGATAAGGCCCATTGGAAAGGCTTGGGCCCAATTTGGAAAATTAGGCCATAAGTGGGTCATAATTGGGCCTTGATGATTATGAGATATTGGACCATCGGAATGCCGAATGTTTGGGCTAGGATAAATGGTTGGGCCATAAGATAAGTCCATGTAGAGGTTTGGGCCCAATTTGGAAAATTAGGCCATACGTTGGGCCTTGGTTTATTGATTGGTTTTTGGGCATTCAGAGTGTGTGTTTGGACCTTGGTTTTAGACCAAGTTAGGTTAAGGTTAAATTAGTCTTTTTTCCCCAAGCATGGACTTATGGTTATGTATTGGAACCCAATTATTAATTGGCTGTTGTTTTGATGTTGATAGTTCGAGAATCTGTCAACCAGCAGCTAGAGTTTTATCCGTGGCACTTCAACAGTGCGAGGTGAGTCTCCTCACCATACCAATGGGTCTAAGGCACCAAGGTCGGCCCATTTTATGATATGTGGTATACTAGTTGATGTAGTGTTATGTGGCATGTTAGTTGGTTATATGCTAGGTGGTATGCTAGTTGTATATGTGGTATACTTGCATGAAAGATCATGGGGGGAGCCCATGGCGCTTGGATATAAGACCATATGGGGGAGCCCATGGCTTTTCAGATAAAGACCATGGGGGGAGCCCATGGCACTTGGATGTAAGACCATGTGGGGAGCCCATGGCTTTCCTATTAAAGACCATGGCAGGAGCCCATGGTACTTGGATGTAAAACCATGTGGGGAGCCCATGGCTTTCCTATTAAAGACCATGGGGGGAGCCCATGGCACTTAGGTGTAAGACCATGTGGGGAGCCCATGGCATCTTGGAGTAAGACACTGGGGGAGCCCACGACATCCCTATATGTTTATATGCATGACTTGTGTAGTTGCTACCGTTTATGTGATTATGTGTGTAAGACCTTGGAGGTATTCCACGGCATCCTATGCATGGCTTATGTTGCTTATGTGATTGATATGGTTTATGTAGATTTTATAGCTAATATTGATTATGTGGATTGTGTGGGGTATGCTATGGGGAACTCACTAAGCTTCGTGCTTTCAGTTTTGTTTATGGTTTAAGGTATTGTTGGTTTGGAAAGGAAGGGACCGACTTGATCGCAACGCACACACTCGTGTTTTCCATATTATGTGATTTTGGGACGTAACTTTGATAACTATTTTAATCAAGCAATTTTTTTGGAATGCTTGGATTAAAAAGATAATTGTGTTCTTACTATAATAAAAATGAAATTTTTAACCCTGATTTTTGGGTCGTTACAATGCAATAACCAGGATAACAATCCAAAAAGGGCTGACCTTGGTGCCTTAGACCCTGTTGATATAGTGAGAAGAACTCACCTCACAAGTAGTGCTATAGTGACAATATCCAACTCCTAATCACAACTCCGAACTCAACTGTCTGTAATCACCGTGTGACTAGTTCCATCAAAATCCTAAATTACGAAGATACCCTTAAAGTCAAACTTGGTCAACCCTAGTCAAAATCAAAGTCAACATTCAAGGTCAACAGTCCATGTTGACCCAACTCGTCAAGTGCATTTAGTAACTCGTCGAGATCCTTAAGAACTCAGAAAACCGGGAAAAACCCTAACTAACTCGTCGAGTTATCTCATCAACTCGGCGAGTCCACTCAGAATCCAGAAAGCGGGAAAACCCGACTCAACTCATCGAATTGGCTATGCAACTCATCGAGTTCCTTTAGCCTTTTTCTCATTCAAACGTTTTTAAGCGAAACCAAGGCTCCAAACTGTAGATCTAGCCTCCTAGGGTGTAGTTACCACGTAAAGTTGCTAACTTTACGTGCGTAAAAGGCCTCAAGAGGCTAAAGCACCCAAAACTAGTCTTAGGAAGAGGTTTAGGGCATGGAAAAAGGCCAAGACTAGATAAAGCTGATAACTTTATAACAACGGAGGTCTAGAGGAGTCTAGATCTGAAGTTGCAACTTTAAATCATTCTCAACTTCCAAAAATGGATCCAAAGTGAGCTAAAAAGACCCTGAACTCTTGAATGGAGAGATCTAACAAGAAAATGATCAAGGTAACGACTTTTTACCTTCAAAAGGTTGCCAAAGCGAAGTAGAAGTTGGATCTATAAGCTCCTTCTCGTTCCAAGCTTCTCAATCTTTAAGTCTCTAGGAGTCGGGATGTTACAATTCTCCCCCAATTGAGCTAGACTTCGTCCTCGAAGTCTACTGTGGTGAAAAACTCCGGATAGTGCTCCCGCATCTCTACCTCAAACTCCAAAGTCCACTCGGATCACCTCCGATGCTCACATTGTACCTTTACCAAAGGTACCTCCTTGTTCCATAGAACATTCACTTTCCAATCCAGAATGGCCACTGGCCTCTCCACGTAAATCAGGCGTTCGTCCACCTGAATGTCATCCAACGAAACGACCGCATCCTCGTCTAATATGCACTTCCGCAACTGTGAAACATGGAAATTGATGTGAATCTGACTGAGCTCCTCCAGGAGATCCAGTATATACGCCACCTTACCAACCCTGTCATTAATCCTGAATGACCCGATGTATCGGGGACCCAACTTCCCCTTCTTCCTGAAGCGAATCACACACTTCCAGGGTGAGACCTTCAGTAGTACCATGTCACCAACCTGAAACTCCAACTCATACCGGGGCCGGTAAACGTAACTCTGCTGCCGAATTCGAGTAGTTTGCAGCCACTGCCTGATCTGTTGTATCATCTCGGTAGTCTGCAGGACTACCTCGCTCCGACCCATCACCCTGTGACCGACCTTGCCCCAACAGACGGGGGTACGACATCTCCGTCCATATAACAACTCGAGAGGCGGAGCACCAATGCTAGAGTGATAGCTGTTGTTGCAGGAGAACTCTGCAAGGGGTAGGTAAGAGTCCCAGTTCCCACCGAAGTCAATAACGCAGGCCCGTAACATATCCTCGAGGATCTGAATAGTCTGCTCGATCTGGTCGTCTGTCTGCAGATGGTATGTGGGTGCTAAAATGCAGTCTCGTGCCTTGTTCATCATGGAACTTCAGCCAAAATCGGGAGGCGAATCGCAAATCACAGTCTGAGACAATAGAGACCGGCACCCCATGGCGAGTAACGATCTCGCAGATATATACATCGGCCAACTTCTTGGCCGATGAACTCTCGTGAATGGCCAAGAAATGGGCGCTCTTGGTCAGTCGATTCACAACAACCCATATAGCATCATATCCCTTCGCCTTCCTCGACAACTTGGTGATAAAGTCCATTGTGATTTGCTCCCATTTCCACATGGGAACCTTGAGAGATGCAGCTTTCCATGTGGCTTCTGGTGCTCGGCCTTGACCATCCTGCATGTCAAGCACCTGTCAACGTACCAAGCGATCTCCCGCTTCATGCACCGCCACCAGTAACTCAAACTCAGATCCCGTTACATCTTGGTGGCCCCCGGGTGAATAGAGAAGCGAGACTTATGAGCCTCCTCCAGTACAATCTGCCTGACCCCTCCAGACATCGGAACCCATACCCGACCGCAACGGGTCAACAATCCAAGACTGTCCTGCACAAATCGGGTGATCTCGCCTCTAATCCTCTCAAGCTTCCAGTTCTCCTACCGTACACCCTCAGCATGAGCTTCCCTGATCAAGCTCACCAATGGAGAATCTACAGATATCCTCATACATGTCGCTGGAATAGATGATCCAGTCGACTTGTGGCTCAGGGCATCCCCAACAACGTTCGCTTTACCCGGAAGGTAAAGGATCTCTTAGTCATAATCCTTGATTATGTCCAGCCACCTGTGCTACCTCTTGTTCAGGTTTGGTTGATCCTTGATATGTCTCAAAATCTTGTGGTCCATGTATATGGTACAACGGACCCCGTAGAGATAATGTTTGCAAATCTTGAGAGCGAATACCATCAGTCGGCATACCCAATTCATCAAGTCCATAAATAAGGCCGGTGTGTTGGTGAGACCAAACAGCATCACCACGAACTCGTAATGTCCATAACGAGTCTGGAACGCGGTCTTCTCCACATCCTCCTCCCTCACTCTGACCTGATGGTACTCGGACCTCAAATCTATCTTGGAGAACCAAGATGCTCCCTGTAGCTGATCAAAGAGATTATCGATCAGTGGTAGTGGATAACGGTTCTTCACCGTCAACTTGGTCAACTCCCTGTAGTCAATGCACATCCGGTGTGAACCATCATTATTCCTGACGAAGAGAATCGGCGCTCCCCACGGAGAACTGCTCGGACGAATGAACTGCTTGCCTAGCAGCTCCTGCAGCTGAGATGATAGCTCATGCATCTCAGGTTTTGGCAATCGGTACGGCGCCTTTGTGATAGTGCCGCACCTAGCACAAGGTCGATCCTGAACTCGACCTGCCTCTTCGGAGGCGCTCCGGGAAAATCCTCCGGAAATACATCAGTGAATTCTCAGACGACTGGAACGTCTGACACCGATACCTGATCCTTGACCCACGTATCCACCACATACGCTAAATAACCCGCACATCAGTGCTGAATATACTGCCGAGCCTTAGCAGCTGAACAGAATCCTGAACCCAACCTGGTACCCTCGCTGTAGATAGCCAGTTCTCCCCCACTTGGGGTTCGAGCTACTACACGTTGACCCTCTCAGTCGATCATGGCACTGAATCGACTCAGCCAGTCCATACCCACTATCACACAAACTTCCCCCATGGGAATCAGAATCAAATCAATCCGGAAGGATACCCTGAAGATCTCTAGAATGCAACCCCGATAGACTGAAGAAGCAGAAATCCCGTGTTCGTGGGCGATGGAGACTCGCAACGAACACTCTAGCTCTCCTAAGGGCAAACCGAAGTCTCTACTAAGAGATTGCGACACAAAAGACCGACTCGCCCCCGATTCAAACAATACTAGAGCAGGTAATGAGTTCACTAAGAACGTACCTAACATAGGTACAAAACATATAAGCATAAATAAAATATAATCAACACGATAAGGGATAGAAACATACCAGCAACCACATCTGGTGCTGCCCTGGCCTCCTCGGCTGTGAGCTGGAAGGCGCGTCCCTGAGCCCTCGGGGGCCCTTCTCTACCCTGACTCCCGTCAGTAATCCTCAGTGTAGCCGGCGCTGGAGCCTGCACCGGCCTGGCAGCGAGCACTAGACAGTTGGTCTTCACGTGACCAACCTGATTGCAGTGGTAGCAAATCCTCATATCCTGAACCGGGGCTAACTGCCAGCAATCCCTCGCAAAGTTCCCCTCATTGCCGCACTTGCGGCACCCACTACCTGATCGACAAACTCCCGAATGACCCTTCTCGCACTTTCTAAAAGTGCGGCCACGCTGGCCTCCAGACCTAGAGTCGGCCGTCTTAGACTGCTTCGGCGCCAGCTGTGACTGTGCCGGGGCCTGCCTCTCCTCTCTCTACTACAGCTCAATCTCAAGCTAACGCCGCCTGGCTGCCTCCTATAACTCCAGTAATGTATCACAGCGCTGAGTAGCAACAAACTGTCTGATGTCAGTCTTGAGCATGCTCAGATAACTAGTCATCTGAGCTTACTCGGAAGAAAACTCCAGGAAAAACATAGCCCTCTCGATAAACATACGGGTGATCTCCGTCACCGACTCTGTAACTTGTCTCAGCTCCAAAAACTCATGGCCAAACCGCTCTCGCTCGACCAGTGGAAGTTAGTAGGACCGGAACATCTACCTGAACTAATCCCATGTTACTGCAGCTCTCTGCTCATTAGAATACGACACTGTCATCAATCTCCACCAGTCCTTTTCTTCGGACCTTAGCAGGTTCAGAGCACACTTGACCTTCTGGTCAATAGGATATAAGCATGTGAAAAAGCATCCCTCAATGTCAGATATCCACCTCATGGCTATGATCGGGTCCTGAGTCCCATTGAATGTCAGGGGCTTCGTGTTATCGAAGTCCCGGTATTGGAAAGCCCGACTGGCCCCACCACGTTCAGCTGCTACGGATGTTGAAGCTGCAGCAGCAGCCATCACACCAAGGGCTGCATAACGCTCATCAAAGTACTCGACCATGGCGGTCTTGATAGACCTAAACATCTCCGGCAACTGAGCCTGGAACAGAGTAGCAACCTAATCATGCAGGATTTCTCTAATCCTGAAATCCATCTCATCCGGTCTCATCTGACCAATGGTCTCGGGTGTTGATGGGCCACCCTGACTACCATCCCCCGATCCCGATCCGGATCCGGTCACAAATCGCCTCGTAACCACCATGTTGAAAATATACCAGGAAGATGTCATGCATTCCATATAATAAAGGGGAACCAACTCCCAACAAAGCCCTAGGGGTTGTGACTTCATTGCTACGCATATAGGTCCTGTGCTTTCAGTAGTACGGGCCCATACTACCTTCCACACGTACCCATATTTGTCTCAAGTATCATCACGACGCCCGAACAATACACATAAGCATAGGTGAGCGCTCAATCCTCACTACTAAAGGAAGTCTAACTATCTCATAACTGGCCGACTGACCCCACACAACTCATCTATGAAACTTCCACCAACCCTGCAACACTCGTGTATGCTAGCCATACATAACATTGGACCCTATTGACATTCGAATACCTGATCCTACCCTAAGCCCTTCATCAAACAAGAACAGGAAATAAGGCCAAACAAAACATTCTCAGGTTATAAGATCTTATTTATATACAACCGTGATGCATACACTAAGCAACTACAGTAATGAAGTCAATTTCATATAAGGAAAACCCTATGCTATCAGGCATCATATTATCAGGCAATTCTATCATGCAATTCCTAAAGTTCCCTAGCTTATCAGTAGTATCCTATTCTAACATATCACAATATAAAATAACCGTGAGGTATTTTGGGGTCTACCTACTGGCTCCGTCTGATCTTACACTTGCATCATCCTTTAGTATTTTGAAAAACATTTGAAAATCATTTTGAAAATCTTGTGCTTAGTTTGAGACTGGATTCACACGAGTGTTCCTCCAATTCACTCAAACCAAGGCTTTGATATCAACTAGTAACATCCATAAAAAAAAACATGCCAATTTAAAACATTTTTGAAAGCATTCAAAAAGAAATAGTTATTACAAATTGTTTTCAAAATAGTTTCATATCAGAGAATCCCAGAAATCAAAATCATAAAATGTTAGGAGGTGCACGGTCAAGCCTTCGCCTTCCCGCGATCACCTAAAGTACCTAAAACAAAATCAACAATTGTAAGCCTGAAGCTTAGTGAGTTCCCCATGAATACTAACGTCATACAAACCATAACAATATCATATAAACAACATGCATATATATAGAGTCTACAGTACGACTGGTCCGCCCTTACTAGGCGTTCAGTCTGCCTGGTCCACTCTCAGAGTCTTCAGTATGACTGGACCGCCCTCACTGGGCCTTCAGTTTATATGGACCACTATCAAAACCTTCAACATGTCTAGTCCGCCCTAACAAGCCTTCAGCCTGTCTGGACCGTTCTTCGGGCCTTCGGCCTGACTTGTACGCCCTGGCGAGTTTGAAGTCTATCCGGACCGCCCTGGGTATGTTGTCCTAGAGCATAAAGAAGCACCGCCTCAACCCACCCCCAATCATACAATCAACACATAAATATCATATGCTAGCTAGCATGTACAGATAGTCATACAGATCTAACAGATCACTAATCATAGCATTATCCTATATACCAGGATACCGATCTAACAAATCACTAAACATAACATCATCCTATAACCAGGATACATATCTAACAGATCACTGTCATACCATCAACCTATAATCCAGGATACATATCTAACAGATCACTACCATAACATCATGCAATAACCAGGATAACAATCCAAAAAGGGTCGGCCTTGGTGCCTTAGACCCTGTTGATATAGTGAGAATAACTCACCTCACAAGTATTGCTGTAGTGACAATATCCAGCTCTTAATCACAGCTTCGAACTCAACCACCTATAATCACCATGTGACTAATTCCATCAAAATCCCAAATTACCAAAATACCCTTAAAGTCAAACTTGGTCAATCCTGGTCAAACTCAAAGTCAACAGTCAAGGTCAACAGTCCATGTTGACCAAACTCGACGAGTTCCTTAAGAACTCAGAAAAGCGGGAAAAACCCTAACTAACTCATCGAGTATCTCATCAACTCGATGAGTCCACTCTGAATCCAGAAAGCGGGAAAACCCCACTCAACTCGTCGAGTTCCTTCATCCTTTTTCTCATTCAGACGTTTTAAAGCGAAACCAAGGCTACAAACTATAGATCTAGCCTCCTAGGGTGTAGTTACCATGTAAAGTTGCTAACTTTACGTGCATACAAGGCCTCAAGAGGCTAAAACACCCAAAACTAGTCTGAGGAAGAGGTTTAGGGCATGGAGAAAGGCCAAGACTAGATAAAGCTGATAACTTTATGACTACGGGGGTCTAGAGGAGTCCAGATCTGAAGTTACAACTTCAAATCATTCTCAACTTCCAAAAATGGATCTAAAGTGGGCTAAAAAGACCCTAAACTCTTGAATGGAGAGATCTAACACGAAAATGATCAAGGTAACGAATTTTTACCTTCAAATGGTTGCCAAAACAAAGTAGATGTTCGATCTACATGCTCCTTCTCGTTCCAAGATTCTCAATCTTCAAGTCTCTGGGAGTCGGGATGTTATAGTCACGGAGAGTTTAGGGAGCCTGTTGGATAAGGATTCATTGTTAGGTTCAGATCATTTGCATGGTTGCTTTTGATAACGGTGATGAGCACTTAGGAAGGAGCCAATTGAAGAGAGGATGCGGGAGTTCATCTCATCGGAGATAACCCGCGGTATTTTGGAACAGACTCCTGTGATGTTTGGTTCGGTCAAGGAGGGGATTTTGGAGATTTTGGATGAGCATCTGGGCGCATTCCGTACTGAGGTTATGGATATTTTTGGAGCTCACACTCCTTCTTTCCATGAGTTTCATGCTTGTGGAGCTCCCGAGTTCTTTGGGTAGAAGGACCCCATTGGCAGTAGGAGATGGTTAGCAGATATGGCTGACGCTTTTCGGACAAGTTTCTGTCCTGAGAGTTCGAAGGTTAGATTTTCCCCCTGTCTTCTAAAAGACAGAGCCCGAGATTTTTTGGGAGGAGGTAGACTTCGCTTTGGGAGGCGAAGCCCTGAAGAAGATGACTTGGGATAAGTGTGTGACCCGGTTTAGGTTCGATTTTTCACAAGTTATTGAGGTGCAACAGTTGGCAAGCGAGTTTGAAGACCTTCTCTAGACGACTGAGACTGTGGCAGAGATCACTACTAGGTTCCAGGAGAGGGCTTTGTTACTTCCGCAGTATGTGGCAGACGAGGAGATGAAGAAAGTGAGATATCATGACATGTTGAGAGATGAAATCGGGGAGTTTGAGAGTTTATCAGGGTGCGAGACCCTAAATGATATGATTGCTAGAGCATGAGAGCGTGAGATTGATTTGGAGCACCTCAGGAATAGGAAGTCAGAGCAGACTTAGGATTCACGGTTGGGAGGCCACCAGGGTCGGGGCCGTTGAGCCTAGTGTGGGAGGACCCATGAGGGAGGATTTCGGGAGACAGGTCGAGGATGTTTCAGTTGTGGTCAGATGGGTCATTTCCGATGCATTTTCACTACAATCAGGTAGGCCAAAAGAAAGCCGATTGTCCGATGTTGAGGGGTAGAGTACTGACTGCACCTGCTCCCGTTACTATGAGGATCACTGATGGTCGTGAGGGTAGGGCAGGAGCCCCAGCAGCGAAGAGCTGAGCATTGCAGTGTCAGTCAGTAGATGCCAGAGTTTCGTCAAATGCTATTGCAGGTATGTATCTTTTGATTTCTTCATGATTATTGTCAATATTTATATTTACCTTGGAATCTTTCATTGGTATGTGTAAGCATCATCTTTGGTTTAGTTCTCTGTTTTACCTAGTTTGTATCATCGAGAATTGTTATATGCCATTTTTGCATGCCTAAAATTATTAGAGGTTCGTATCTTGCTGAGCGGGATTGAGTTTGTTCGGTTGATGTTATGGTTTATTGATGGGGCCAGTTCAGGGGTATCATTTGGAAGATCTATGGACGGATTAGCTGGATTAGATCTTCAATGAAGTCGGAGTTCAGTTGTGTTAACATTTGTTCAGGTAGGATAAGAAGTTATCTATGGAATGACCTTTGGGTCGGATCACTACCGTTACTAGGGAAGGAGCGGTAGCAAGAAAATGGTGGTGGCAGTCGCATGAGTTTGTTTGGTCATTGGAAGTGCCAGGTGGAAATTTCATAATCGCAAGGGTTGAAGATGGTTAGAATGCAGATATCCTTCTGAGGATGGGAAGTTAGTGTGAAGATTTGCCAGTTCAGAGCAAGGATTATAACCTTGTCTCCAGCATAAGGACTTAAGGATTTGGTGATGTATCATGGGGAGCAATTGGGGTTATCAGACTTGCTGAGATTTCGGGTGGTGTTCATCTGGATTTTGGGGGTTTGCGCGATCATCGAGATTAGCTAGTAATGGAACGCTAGTTTTGGTAAACTCAGGTTGCCGACAGTTAAATCATAGGGATGCGAGATGGATGGAAATCCATCAAATCTTGAGGATTGGAAGATCACAGTCGAACCCTGGTGGGGGAAGAACTGTTTTTTAAGGGGTTACACAAGAAAGGATATTCGGATTTCGTTGCACATCTGTAGTGACATATGGTGGGTATGTGGATGGATACATGTCAAGGGTGGTGTTAGGGCCTCTCTGCCTGTTCTTGTCTGATTAAGGCTTTAGGGTTCGAAGCATTACACATACACCTGATTGGGATATAGTCGGATGCGGGTTCGACTCAAGATTATTTTGGTCAGTATGGTACAGGTGTGGTAAGACCATGGGTGGTGACCATGGCGGAATAGGAGTGTCGTAAGATTATGGGGTAGCCATAGCATTCACTAGGATAATATCTAGTTGTGGAAATATTGTAAGTGTGCAGTGGGATCGTAGTATTCTACAGATTGAGGTAGACCACCGTCAGAGTGGTCGTCGGTATGGAGGAGGATTAGCTTCTGCCTTGGTCAAGGCGGACAGTATTGTCGATGAATATCTCCCTATTATAGGAGGAAGAACATTAAGGTCTGAGGCAAGGTTAGACCTGAGTAGCTCTCAATTGGGTGAGACCTGTGGGCGTTGCCTGTTGTTGGTATAGACTGGCGGAGACCCGTGGGCGAGGCCCATATGGTTATGACAGTGTGGGTGAGACCCGTTGGACACCGATTGGGTCAAGGTATTGGATCATGGTTATAGTGGGATGGCTATGTGGTCAGTGAGTGGCACGAGTGTGGTGAATAGGCTAGGGTAGCCTTATCAGTTGGACTTTCAGTAACCTGGTGGATGGGCCAGGTGTGAGACTGGCAGTCTCAACGACAAATTGGGAATTTTTATATCCCCGTTTAGTGAATGGTTGTCGTTGATCAAAAGATTTCGGGTGACATGCAAGTGTAAGTCTGTGGATCTCAGGTTATAAGTTATGTACCTTGTTGGCTTTTGGGTCGAGATTCGCATTGGGAATTGTAAGTGTTTATATGCAAGATCGTTACTTCAGCAAGTTATGGGTTAAGGGATCTATATGACAAGGGTATCAGTTAAAGGGTTCAGAGTCAAAAGAATGTTTTCAATTTTGATGTTACAAAAAAGGGCTCTTGTGATTGTATTTTGAATTGGTTCCACCTGTGTGGAAGTCAGGCAAGTTATGGGATTTTGTAATTTTACCAATAACGTGTTGGTTCGACAGTTAAAGGAGCAGTGACTGGTTTAGCACTAGAAGGTTCTGTTTGGAATGTTGGTTCCCAAGAGGGTGGTAAGGAGTGATTTCGAGGATAAAATCTAATTTAAGTAGGGGAGAGCTGTAACACCCTATTCCAAATCATTTCCTAATTCAAGGTTGTGGCCCGAAGATTAGTTATCATAAGGCTTAGGGCCTTTGGGGAAGAGAGATTTAGACCCATTTAGGTATAGGTAATGGAATATAGATGATCTGAAGGTTCACTTTGTGTTTTGGTGGCAAGGGTTATATCGGTAAAGTGTCAGTTCGGGCTTTTTTATGAATTTTGGATTTTAGTTCGGGACGTTTTAAGGCAATGATGAGTTGATAGAAGTTTAGAGATTCTTGTTACCTTTCTGTGGATTTAAGGATTGTCAAAATCAGACTTAGAATGAAGAAGTTATGGCCTCCGGAAGTTAGTGGTTTAAAAGGCTAAGCCTTATACGTCATGCATACAAGGGAGTACGCTTGGCATACTGGGCAGAAGGGACCGCGACACTTCAAGGAGTATGCTGGGCGTACTGGGATTACGTGGGGCATACTCCTGCCAGATGAAAACCCTAATTTTTAGGGTTTGCACCCTATTTAAGCATCATTATATCATCATTTAGACATTTTAGACCAACCACCATCTCACATTACCTTGAAATCGAAACCCTAGAGTGACTTGATGAGTTTTGAGCTTGAAAGAGTGTTTATTTGTGGATTGTGAATAAGAAAAAGAAGATGAGCACTTGAGGGGATAGCTTGAGTTTGTAGATCCATGATCTTCTTCTCATTTGCAAGTATTTTGAGGTAAAAAAACTCTCACTTTGATGGTATTTGGTGTTAGATCTTGTTTATGGTGTATGTTGTGTACCTTTGGAGACTTTTGAGTTAAAGGTGAGCTCTTGATCTACCCCAAAAGCTATGGATGCTAGACCTTGGCTCCATTTAGTCCCCATGTTCATAAAAATGTCAACTTGATAGAAGATAATGGTCCATGCAAGCATTAAGACCTTTATTCAGCTCCTTTTGAGCTTTTGAGTCCCTTTATGTCATGCATGAGTGTAAAGTTGCCAACTTTATGTGATAAGTTACCCTTTAGAATCAGACTGGAGAGTTTGGCTTCAGGTCATGACCGAATAAGTGCTTAATGAAGTGGTTTGGTGATCTGGGAGTACGATGGGCGTACCCAGCTGGTACGACGCGTGTACTGGCCCTAGAGGGAGTACGCTAAGCATACGAGCTGAGTAAGCCCAATGTGCTCAGTAGATGGGCTTTTGGGCTTTGCTATTCTCGGTATTGGGCAATGCTTGGACTTTTTAAGAATGAGCCTTGTTGGGCCATTAGACTTCTAATTTTGGAGCTTTTCCTGATTATTGGGCAATCAGACTAGGTCTCCAGCTATGGGTTGAGTACCAATTATTTATTTTGGCATTATTTTGATGATGTTAGCGCAGGGATTTCCGGATCAGTAGTTCGAGATGTTATCAATGATATTCAGCAGTGTGAGGTGAGTTTCCTCACTGTGTTTACCGGGTCGAAGGCACCAATGCTGGCCCCAGGTTTATTATGTTTGTATATTAGATATATGCGTGACTCTTTCATGTGTTATGTGGTTATATGCTTACGGGGCAAGGCCCGATGACTCTACTGTAAGCTATTATCTTTGTGATTGTCGCATTTGTTTGTATAATTATATGTTTATATGTATAGCGGGCGGGGCCTAATGACTAACAGATCTGTATACTGAGCGGGGCTCGATGCTGGGCGAGGCCAGATGACAGGCGGGCCCCACTATTGTTGGATTAGGTGTCTAAGCCCATAACTATAACTGGGATGTACTTCACCCGATTGTAGCACTTTTGGGTTGCCTTCACCAGTGCAATTTGATAGGATGGACTTTTGAGAATAAGGCTATTTGTGATTTATTAATATATTATAAGTATAATATATTAATTGAGAAATCATATTATTTAATTAGTATTGATCAAGAATTAATTTGGAATTAATTTAGTGATCAAAAGAGACTAATTAAATATACAGGGACTGATTAAGTAAATCAATGATTCTTATAGTGTGGGCCAATGATCCATGGTTAATTAGGATGGGCTAAACCAATGTGGTAGTCCATGGATAGTCCATGGAGGTTTACCCATGGAGCCTAAGTAATATGAAAGGTCATGGTGCATTAGGGTTTGCATGGATGTAACCCTAGGATTTGTAACACTATAAAAGCACACCCCTAGAGCCAAAATCGGTTACACCTTTCATTCTAAGAGTTTGATATTGATTTTGTTTTAACTAGCTTATTCTCTCGAGCCTCCTTTTGCATTTCGTGTTTGTGACACATTAGAGGCATCACACTTGAGGTGCTAAAGCCTTCTAAGGCCAAGAACTACAACTACATTAAGAGGTGTTCATATAACTATGAGTTTTATATTGTATATCCTCCGTTATATGCTAGTTAGGATGTATGCTTTGGAAAATTGAAAAATGCATGTATAATTAGAGAAAACATAGATCCAAAGCATCTAAGTTTGCATGTGCACCATAGGAGTGTTATAGTGCTTAAAACCCAACAATGGTATCCGAGCCTAGGATTGTTTTCTGCTATAGTTGATGCTTGTTAATTTTCAAAGTTGAAAAAATCGATTTTCTGGCCTCTGACTGATAAACTCGCCGAGTGCACTGGCTGACTCGACGAGTCCACTCAGTAAAAGGGCAACTCAACGAGTGAGGATCATGCACTCTTCGAGTTGATGGCTCTGGTTGCAGAAATTCGAGTTCTTGGCCAGAATTGGTTAAGGATCATTACCACAAACTGTTTTGTAATCATAAAAAATGTATTTTCTGATTTGGTAATGATGATCCTTATCCAATTAAAGGACAATTGTCAAATTTTAAGATAATAATATATTATTCGTATTTTTTGATATGAATTGCCTTGATATGAGTTAGATTAGATCAATAGTTAAATTATATGATAATCTTGTTGGCTAAAATTGATCTAAGTTGTTCTTGAAATGAGTTTTTGTAACTTGTCCTCAATTTATGTGAAGAGTCTCATTCATGAACATTAATAACTCATAAGTTTTCATAAGTTATGGAAACCAAAAGTTTTGAAAGTTACAAAACTTTCCCTCAAGTTTGGAATATGTAAAGTCTCACTAATGAAACATTTAATTCCAAAACTTAGAGTTTTAAAAGTTTAAAATTCAACCCTTATACTATTGTAATATTATAAGTTTAATAATATATGTATATGCATAAGACAAGTCAGTCTTACCATTAGTAGGCCGCATTCACGAAGCCGGTCTATAAGGGGGGTATAAGGTTACTGCCTATAAAATGACAGTTTAATGGGTGTCCACTCTCACCCACCGCTTCCTTGACTGGAGGAGGGTCGTTAACCGAACGGGTAGGATAGGACATTAATTCTCTTTAAAAGTATAATGATAATTATAAAGTAGCTAAACTTTTATTAAATTCTCAATCTTAGGTACTCTAGGAAAAATGTGAATATGGTGCTATTCCATGAAATTCCACTTTGCACCTTGTTAAGTCGTTAGTGGAGCGTGTATGGTTAACCGACACACTAATATGGGACTGACAAGGGTGGCAAAGGGTAGCTTGATGTTAATCATAGATCAATGGAGCGTGTGTGGTTAACCGACACAATGATTAGGTGATTTGTAACATTAAGAGTACCAAGCACATTTGCATGGTTATTCACACATTGTTTGTGATCCTCGGCATCCCAATCACACACTTGAAGGGCACAATCGATATTTAAACATGCCATTGAAAATTTCAATGAATCTCAAAAGAATCTAGGAATTTCAATCCAATTAAAACTTAATAATCAATTTCGTTTTTCATGGTGGAAATTGGTAAATCGTCATGTACCTACCTTCAAATTTTTTGCAGTTGGATTACGACATCCCTCTTCCGAATTGTAAAGTATTGTGTTGGGTCCTAGCCTTAATGTTTCATTTGGGTGTTATATTAAGGATTTTCATCTAATATAAACTTTGTTCTTTTTCCTTTCAGATGTATATTCCAAACAATGCTTCAGGCTCCAACCCTTCAAGCTCATTTTCCCTCATGAATTTGGTCGGGAGAACTATATTCGATGAGTCAAACTTCAACGATTGGATAAGAAACATACGTATGGCCCTTCACTATGAGGACAAAGAATATATCCTAGATAAAGAGTTGAAGGAAATCGATGAGAAAACTGCTACTCCCAAAAAAATCGAAGAATACATGGTTCATGAGAGGGACGCGACAAAGGTGTTTTGTATAATGATTGCTACCATGACTGATGAGCTTCAAAAGTCCTATGAGGACTTCTGGCCATTCGGAATGCACCAAGATTTAATGGAAAGATACCATCAAAGTGCTCGGAAGGAGAGGTATGAGATCATTGCCTCCATGATCACAACCCAGATGAAGGATGGAGAGTCCATCACGGCCCACTTGCAAAAGATGCAGAGATATGTGGACTACTTGCTGAAGTTGAATGTGAACTTCGATGAAGAGTTGGCCATTGACATCGTCCTACACTCGTTGCCTTCTTGTTATGATCAGTTCAGAATGACCTATCATATGAACAAGGAGGAGGTCACTCTTAGCAAGCTTCAAGGCCTTCTAAGAACTGTAGAAAGCAACTTCAAAGGCAAGTCGGTTGTTCCTACTCCTCCTACTGTTGTTGCTCCTGTTCTAGAAATTGGACATGGGAAAGGGAAGAAGAGGAAGGCTCCTTCAAAGAGATGCAAGTGAAAGTCTCTTGATGGATCCTCTTCTAGTGGGACCAAAGCTGGTTCTAATAATCCCTCTACCAATCTAAAGGATGCGGAGTGCTTCCATTGTCATGAAAAAGGGCACTGGAAACGAAGCTGCCCCAAATACTTGCAGTACTTAAAGGATGGGAAGATAAAGCCCACCTTCGCAGGTATTTACACTATTCTATCTAATAACTCATCACATGCTAATTCTTGGGGTACTTGATACAGGTTGTGGTATTCACATCTGTTCTGATATGCAGGGACTAAAAGGAATTAGGGATGTGGATCACGAGAAGATAAACTTAATCAGGGGGGATAGGAAAATGTCGCCTGTGACCAAGATGGAGTGTACTCTTTATTGCTTAGTAATGGGTTAGAATTAGAATTGAATAATTATTGTTACTCGTCAGATATGATGAGAAATATTATTTCCTTTCACAGTTTGTATAAAGAAGGTTTTACCTTTTCTTTTAATAATGAAAGTGATGGTATTAATGCTTATTATAATGGTGTCTTTTATCTTGAAGCATTACCTTGTAATGGTATATATGAAACTGTGATGGTTGTAGATAACCTAGGGATAAGGATATTGAGAGACAGGAGTAAAAGGCTAATAGGACTTAGTCAAAGTACCTACTTGGACAAGGTGTTGAAACGTTTCAGCATGGACAACTCCAAGAAAGGTGACTTACCTATCCAAGGTAATGCCAAACTGAGTAAGACTCAGAGTCCGAGTACAGACGCTGAGATAGCAGAAATGAGTCATACACCATATGCTTCCGCAGGTGGTTCGGTCATGTATGCTATGACTTGTACTCGCCCTGATGTGGCCTTTGCTCTGAGCAAGGTCAGCAAATATCAAGGGAATCCTGGTAAAGCTCATTGGACTGCATTTAAGACAATTCTTAAGTACCTACGGAGGACTAAGGACTGGATCCTTACCCTCGGTGGGAGTGATGACTTGAGAGTGACAGGGTATAGCGATGCCAACTTTCAAACCGACAGAGATAATTTCCGCTCTAAGTCGGGCTGGGTGTTTACCCTGAACGGAGGAGCAGTGACATGGAAAATTTCCAAGCAGGAGACTATAGATGATTCAATGTGTGAATCAGAGTACATAGCAGCAAGCGAAGCATCGAAGGAGGCAATATGGTTGAAAAACTTCATTGGAGACCTTGGAGTCATTCCATCCATAAAGGAGCCTATGGAGATTTTCTGCGATAATGAAGGTGCGGTTGTTTTAACCAAGTAACCGATAGATCATGGTAGATCCAGACATATCGACGTAAAGTACCACTTCATAAGACATTAGGTAGAAGAAGGGCACCTCGTAGTAAAGGGGATATCATCAGAGGACAACCCAACAGATCCTCTTACAAAGGGACTGACTAGGGTTAAGCACCTGCAGCATGCAAGGAGCATTGGGCTAAAGGACGATATTAGTTTTAGTAATTAGATAAATTGAAACTTGTAATAGCTAAATTGTAATTGACATTTGATGATTAAATAAAATGAGTTTTATTTATAAGTAAAATTATTGTCTTGTGTCAATTATTCACTATTGTTTCACTTTGCATGTTTTGACTTCCAAAATAATAAAATTATGATAATTATTATTATTCACACTATCCACAGTCGATCGTACATTGGAAGTAAGTATGAAATAAGACTGTCATGAGTTGGCTTGAAGATTGTCTAAGGAGTTAGGCATAGCAACAGTTTGCTACATCATTCATGAGTGCTCTTGAAATAAGATTTGAGTATTGGATTCAACCTGAGCTCACCTGAATCACTTCATGGAATTTATCACGAGTGATTGTGAGGAGGTAATATCATATAATCTTCAAACCAAGATATATGAGTTGTTGACTACGAGTTGGTTGTGCATTTATAACATCAGTAACTTGATGTTATAAAACGTGTCGTTGTGCATGATTTGATGAGTCATTAGTACAAGCATATAATGTCGAAGTTTATCTGTTCCTTTTATCCTAAGAGGATTAAAAGCGATATCTTGGGCCCCTCGATGATTCTGCTTTGACTTATGTGCCGAGCCCGGTCAGAACACAATTGATGTGTTCATTTATGCTCTATGTCAGACGGATCAGAAATCGGGAAACAAACTGCTGGACAATAAGTATGACATGTTTCCATGTATTTGTCTAGCTGATATCTTGAGAATAGAGGAGTATATGATCACTTATCTGAAGGACGAGTCACTGACTAGGTCAGAGTTCGACAACAGCTTTTGAAAGCTTACGATTGCTAAGTCAGATCCTGAAGTACATTAGCAGTAATAGTTATTAGACTTATCCAAGTGGAAGACTGTTGGATTTGGTGTCTAAACCCATAACTATAATTGGAATGTACTTGACCCAATTGTGGCATGGTCCTTTTGGGTTGCCTTCACCAGTGCAATTTGATAGGATGAATTTTGAGAATAAGGTTATTTTTGGTATATTAATATATTATAAGTATAATATATTAATACGAAATTATTTAATTAGTATTGATCAAGAATTAATTTATTAATTTTGTGATCAAAAGTGACTATTTAAATATATGGGGATTGATTATGTAAATCAATCATTGTTGTGGTGTGGGCTAATGATCCATGATCATGGGCTAAACTAATCCATGGATAGTCCATGGAGGTTAAACCCATGGAGCATGAGAATGTTGGAAGTCATGGGTTATTAGGGTTGACCAAGTGTAACTCTAGCATGTACAACACTATAAATAGAACCCTCCATAGACCAAAATCGGTTGCACTATCTCATTGAACTAAATAGATTATTATCTTAAATCATCCTCTTGCATATTGGTGTTTGTGAACCATTAGAGGCATCACAGTTGAGGTGCTCAAGCTTTCAAGGGTCATGAACTACAAGTCCTTCAAAAGGTATGTCATCTATCTAGATATTTTATTCAATTATGCTAGTTAGGACAATGCTTTGGAAAAATTGAAAATATGCATGTATAATAGAGAAAACATAGATCCAAAGCATTTAGGGTTGCATGTGCACCATAGGAGTGTTATAGTGCTGAAAACCCAACACATGTAACATCCCGTTTGAAATAGAATAATTAAATAATAAACCCGGAAATCCAAGATGTAAATTTATATTTTATATTATTTTGTAAAAGCCCTAAAATCTATAATATTTAGTGGGGTGTTGGTCTTCTAGAGTTAAAAGCCATAATTGAGAGTTTGGGGGGTTAAAATGTGACTTCCGGACTTGTTTGTAAAGAATTTTGAAGGTTGAGGGCTTTTAGTAAATTATGGATTTAATTTGAAAATGATTTCAGAGGTCAGGGTGTGTTTAGTAAATTACAGACTTATTATGAAAGGATTCTTAAAGGCAAGGGCTAAAGGGTAAATTCTGGATTTAAATTGAAATTTTTTTTTTGAAGAGAGGGACTGCATGGTAAATATTGGGCTTAATTTGGAAAAGATTCTATGGGGAGGGACTAGACTTGTTTAATGTGCAAAAGTTTGTATGGAAGCGGGATTAAACAGTGCCATCCTTTCCCCCTCGTCGCATCTCCTAACCCTAACCCTAGCTCTCTTCAGCCGCCGCCATGCGTGAGTTTGCCAACCGCCACCGTGGGGAAGTCATCCAGTCGCCGCCACCTAGCCGTTGTTGAAGCCGAGAGCTACCAAAGCAAAACCGCCAGTGAGTCTGCCGACGATGATGAAGAACATCGCATGGATGTTGTAATCGTGACACACTGCCTCTACTATCGTTTGTCGGAGAGAACGCAACCTCCATTTCCCCCGCTGCTTTCACCACCTCGAAGACGAAGGCTGGCTTGGGGCGTCGCGATAGTAGGTAGTCGGAAGAGCGTCCACGGTGTCGTTGTTGTTGTTTTCGGTGGAAGTCACCCACCTCTTCTCCTCTTCATCTCCATCTGCTACCGCGTTCCTTCTCCATTAATTCGGTGTTTGACCACAGTCACGACCGCTGCCGCCCGTATGACTCATTCTTGCTGCTCCGGTCAGCATCCACCACCCTGAGGGTGGTTGCAGCGTGCATTCTAGCTTCCATGTCGCAAGTATGTGTGTGTATTGTGGTGTTGTTGTTCGTTGTGTGGGTGTATCTCGACCGGAAAATCAAGAAAAGGCATCATCACCGCCGTGAGGCGGTGGTTGCCACCTCCTGTCACCGCCAACCACAACGTTAGGTGGTCGTGTACGTATATATGTGTATGTGTGCTTCCATGTGGGATTGTTCATGTAGGGTTAGTACATGGTTTTTTGGGAAAAATCGCCACCACCACCGCCGTGAGCCACCGCCGACCACAACCACCCGAGTTGGCACTGGGTGGTTTCCGGCCTAATGAAACTCTAATTAACCTAAAAACCTAACCAATTGACTAATTGACTTGTGCTTGGGTTAGAAAACCCTAATTTTGGAAATGTGAGTTTTAGATTTGTCGGGACCCGCGTTTGGACCATTGGATTTGGAATTTTGAATTACAACCAACAACATTGCATGTTTGGACTAGTGGAGTGATGGACTTAATGGATTAAGTCCTTAATGGATTAAGTACTTAATGGGTTAAGTAGGAACACTTAACCCTAATCGTCATTTTATGTGAAAACCCCTAATTGGGTTTGGGTTCTTGTTGGGCCATTTCTTAGGCTAGGTTGCTGTGGGCCTTCATGGTCCAAATGGAAACATGTTTATAGACTATGGAAATTATTAGGCTTTAGGATAAGGCCCATTGGAAAGGCTTGGGCCCAATTTGGAAAATTGGGCCATAAGTGGGTCATAAGTGGGCCTTCATTATTATGAGATATTGGACCATCGGAATGCCGAATGTTTGGGCTAGGATAAATGGTTGGGCCATAAGATAAGTCCATGTAGAGGTTTGGGCCTAATTTGGAAAATTAGGCCATATGTTGGGCCTTGGTTTATTGATTGGTTTTTGGGCATTCAGAGTGTGTGTTTGGACCTTGGTTTTAGACCAAGTTAGGTTAAGGTTAAATTAGTCTTTTTACCCCAAGCATGGACTTATGGTTATGTATTGGAACCCAATTATTAATTGGGTGTTGTTTAGATGTTGATAGTTCGGGTATTTGTCAACCAGCAGCTAGAGTTTTATCCGTGGGACTTCGGCAGTGCGAGGTGAGTCTCCTCACCATACCAATGGGTCTAAGGCACCAAGGTCGGCCCATTTTATGATATGTGGTATACTAGTTGATGTAGTGTTATGTGGCATGTTAGTTGGTTATATGCTAGGTGGTATGCTAGTTGTATATGTGGTATACTTGCATGAAAGATCATGGGGGGAGCCCATGGCGCTTGGTTGTAAGACCATATGGGGGAGCCCATGGCTTTTCAGGTAAAGACCATGGGGGGAGCCCATGGCACTTGGATGTAAGACCATGTGGGGAGCCCATGACTTTCCTATTAAAGACCATGGTAGGAGCCCATGGTACTTGGATGTAAAACCATGTGGGGAGCCCATGGCTTTCCTATTAAAGACCATGGGGGGAGCCCATGGCACTTAGGTGTAAGACCATGTGGGGAGCCCATGGCATCTTGGAGTAAGACACTGGGGGAGCCCACGACATCCCTATATGTTTATATGTATGACTTGTGTAGTTGCTACCGTTTATGTGATTATGTGTGTAAGACCTTGGAGGTATTCCACGGCATCCTATGCATGGCTTATGTGATTGATATGGCTTATGTGATTGATATGGTTTATGTAGATTTTATAGCTAATATGGATTATGTGGATTGTGTGGGGTATGCTCTGGGGAACTCACTAAGCTTCGTGCTTTCAGTTTTGTTTATGGTTTCAGGTATTGTTGGTTTGGAAAGGAAGGGACCGACTTGATCGCAGCGCACACACTCGTGTTTTCCATATTATGTGATTTTGGGACGTAACTCTGATAACTATTTTAATCAAGAAATCTTTTTGGAATGCTTGGATTAAAAAGGTAATTGTGTTCTTACTATAATAAAAGTGAAATTTTTAACCCTGATTTTTGGGTCGTTACAATGCAATAACCAGGATAACAATCCAAAATGGGCTGACCTTGGTGCCTTAGACCCTGTTGATATAGTGAGAAGAACTCACCTCACAAGTAGTGCTATAGTGACAATATCCAACTCCTAATCACAACTCCGAACTCAACTGTCTGTAATCACCGTGTGACTAGTTCCATCAAAATCCTAAATTACGAAGATACCCTTAAAGTCAAACTTGGTCAACCCTGGTCAAAGTCAAAGTCAACAGTCAAGGTCAACAGTCCATGTTGACCCAACTCATCAAGTGCATTTAATAACTCGTCGAGATCCTTAAGAACTCAGAAAACCGGGAAAAACCCTAACTAACTCGTCGAGTTATCTCATCAACTCGGTGAGTCCACTCAGAATCCAGAAAGCGGGAAAACCCGACTCAACTCATCGAATTGGCTATGCAACTCGTCGAGTTCCTTTAGCCTTTTTCTCATTCAAACGTTTTTAAGCGAAACCAAGGCTCCAAACTGTAGATCTAGCCTCCTAGGGTGTAGTTACCACGTAAAGTTGCTAACTTTACGTGCATAAAAGGCCTCAAGAGGCTAAAGCACCCAAAACTAGTCTTAGGAAGAGGTTTAGGTCATGGAAAAAGGCCAAGACTAGATAAAGTTGATAACTTTATGACTACGGGGGTCTAGAGGAGTCTAGATCTGAAGTTGCAACTTCAAATCATTCTCAACTTCCAAAAATGGATCCAAAGTGAGCTAAAAAGACCCAGAACTCTTGAATGGAGAGATCTAACAAGAAAATGATCAAGGTAACGACTTTTTACCTTCAAAAGGTTGCCAAAGCGAAGTAGAAGTTGGATCTATAAGCTCCTTCTCGTTCCAAGCTTCTCAATCTTTAAGTCTCCAGGAGTCGGGATGTTACAATTCTCCCCCAATTAAGCTAGACTTCTTCCTCGAAGTCTACTGTGGTGAAAAACTCTGGATAGTGCTCCCGCATCTCTACCTCAAACTCCAAAGTCCACTCGGATCACCTCCGATGCTCACATTGTACCTTTACCAAAGGTACCTCCTTGTTCCATAGAACATTCACTTTCCTATCCAGAATGGCCACTGGCCTCTCCACGTAAATCAGGCGCTCGTCCACCTGAATGTCATCCAACGAAACGACCGCATCCTCGTCTAATATGCACTTCCGCAACTGTGAAACATGGAAATTGATGTGAATCTGACTGAGCTCCTCCAGGAGATCAAGTATATACGCCACCTTACCAACCCTGTCATTAATCCTGAATGGCCCAATGTATCGGGGACCCAACTTCCCCTTCTTCCTGAAGCGAATCACACACTTCCAGGGTGAGACCTTCAGTAGTACCATGTCACCAACCTGAAACTCCAACTCACATCGGCGCCGGTAGACGTAACTCTTCTGCCGAATCTGAGTAGTTTGCAGCCACTGCCTGATCTGTTGTATCATCTCGGTAGTCTGCAGGACTACCTCGCTCCGACCCATCACCCTGGGACCGACCTTGCCCCAACAGACCGGGGTACGACATCTCCGTCCATATAACAGCTCGATAGGCGGAGCACCAATGCTAGAGTGATAGATGTTGTTGCAGGAGAACTCTGCAAGGGGTAGGTAAGAGTCCCAGTTCCCACCGAAGTCAATAACGCAGGCCCGTAACATATCCTCGAGGATCTGAATAGTCTGCTCGATCTGGTCGTCTGTCTGCGGATGGTATGTGGGTGCTAAAATGCAGTCTCGTGCCTTGTTCGTCATGGAACTTCAGCCAAAATCGGGAGGCGAATCGCAAATCACAGTCTGAGACAATAGAGACCGGCACCCCATGGCGAGCAACGATCTCGCAGATATATACATCGGCCAACTTCTTGGCCGATGAACTCTCGTAAATGGCCAAGAAATAGGCGCTCTTGGTCAGTCGATTCACAACAACCCATATAGCATCATATCCCTTCGCCTTCCTCGACAACTTGGTGATAAAGTCCATTGTGATTTGCTGCCATTTCCACATGGGAACCTTGAGAGATGCAGCTTTCCATGTGGCTTCTGGTGCTCGGCCTTGACCATCCTGCATGTCAAGCACCTGTCAACGTACCAAGCGATCTCCCGCTTCATGCACCGCCACCAGTAACTCAAACTCAGATCCCGTTACATCTTGGTGGCCCCCGGGTGAATAGAGAAGCGAGACTTATGAGTCTCCTCCAGTACAATCTGCCTGACCCCTCCAGACATCGGAACCCATACCCGACCACAACGGGTCAACAATCCCCGACTGTCCTGCACAAATCGGGTGATCTCGCCTCTAATCCTCTCAAGCTTCCAGTTCTCCTGCCGTACACCCTCAGCGTGAGCTTCCCTGATCAAGCTCACCAATGGAGAATCTACAGATATCCTCATACATGTCGCTGGAATAGATGATCTAGCCGACTTGTGGCTCAGGGCATCAGCCACAACGTTCGCTTTACCCGGAAGGTAAAGGATCTCTTAGTCATAATCCTTGATTATGTCCAGCCACCTGTGCTACCTCTTGTTCAGGTTTGGTTGATCCTTGATATGTCTCAAAATCTTGTGGTCCGTGTATATGGTACAACGGACCCCGTAGAGATAATGTTTGCAAATCTTGAGAGCGAATACCATCAGTCGGCATACCCAATTCATCAAGTCCATAAATACGGCTGGTGCGTTGGTGAGACCAAACAGCATCACCACGTACTCGTAATGTCCATAACGAGTTTGGAACGCGGTCTTCTCCACATCCTCCTCCCTCACTCTGACCTGATGGTACTCGGACCTCAAATCTATCTTGGAGAACCAAGATGCTCCCTGTAGCTGATCAAAGAGATCATCGATCAGTGGTAGTGGATAACGGTTCTTCACCGTGAACTTGGTCAACTCCCTGTAGTCAATGCACATCCGGTGTGAACCATCCTTATTCCTGACGAAGAGAATCGGCGCTCCCCACGGAGAACTGCTCGGACGAATGAACTGCTTGCCTAGCAGCTCCTGCAGCTGAGATGATAGCTCCTGCATCTCAGGTTTTGGCAATCGATACAGCGCCTTTATGATAGTGCCGCACCTGGCACAAGGTCGATCCTGAACTCGACCTGCCTCTTCGGAGGCGCTCCGGGAAACTCCTCCGGAAATACATCAGTGAATTCTCAGACGACTGGAACATCTGACACCGATACCTGATCCATGACCCATGTATCCACCACATACGCTAAATAACCCGCACATCAGTGCTGAATATACTGTCGAGCCTTGGCGGCTGAACAGAATCCTAAACCCAACCTGGTACCCTCGATGTAGATAACCAGTTCTCCCCCACTTGGGGTTCGAGCTACTACACGTTGACCCTCTCAGTCGATCATGGCACTGAATCGACTCAGCCAGTCCATACCCACTATCACACAAACTTCCCCCATGGGAATCAGAATCAAATCAATCGGGAAGGATACCCTGAAGATCTCCAGAATGCAACCCCGATAGACTGAAGAAGCAGAAATCCCGTGTTCGTGGGCGATGGAGACTCGCAACGGACACTCTAGCTCTCCTAAGGGCAAACAGAAGTCTCTACTAAGAGATTGCGACACAAAAGACCGACTCGCCCCCGATTCAAACAATACTAGAGAAGGTAATGAGTTCACTAAGAACGTACCTAACATAGGTACAAAACATATAAGCATAAATAAAATATAATCAACACGATAAGGGATAGAAACATACCAGCAACCACATCTGGTGCTGCCCTGGCCTCCTCGGCTGTGAGTTGGAAGGCGCGTCCCTGAGCCCTCGGGGGCCCTTCTCTACCCTGACTCCCGTCAGTAATCCTCAGTGTAGTCGGCGCTGGAGCCTGCACCGGCCTGGCTGCGAGCACTAGACAGTTGGTCTTTACGTGACCAACCTGATTGCAGTGGTAGCAAATCCTCATATCCTGAACCGGGGCTAACTGCCAGCAATCCCTCGCAAAGTTCCCCTCATTGCCGCACTTACGGCACCCACTACCTGATCGACAAACTCCCGAATGACCCTTCTCGCACTTTCTAAAAGTGCGGCCACGCTGGCCCCTAGACCTAGAGTCGGCCGTCTTAGACTGCTTCGGCGCCAGCTGTGACTGTGCCGGGGCCTGCCTGTCCTCTCTCAACTACAGCTCAATCTCAAGCTCACGCCGCCTGGCTACCTCCTATAACTCCAGTAATGTATCACAGCGCTGAGTAGCAACAAACTGTCTGATGTCAGTCTTGAGCATGCTCAGATAACTAGTCATCTGAGCTTACTCGGAAGCAAACTCCAGGAAAAACATAGCCCTCTCGATAAACATACGGGTGATCTCCGTCACCGACTCTGTAACTTGTCTCAGCTCCAAAAACTCATGGGCAAACCGCTCTCGCTCGACCAGTGGAATTTAGTAGGACCGGAACATCTAGCTGAACTAATCCCATGTCACTGCAGCTCTCTGCTCATTAGAATACGACACTGTCATCAATCACCACCAGTCCTTTTCTTTGGACCTTAGCAGGTTCAGAGCACACTTGACCTTCTGGTCAATAGGATATAAGCATGTGAAAAAGCATTCCTCAATGTCAGATATCCACCTCATGGCTATGATCGGGTCCTGAGTCCCATTGAATGTCGGGGGCTTCGTGTTATCGAAGTCCCGGTATTGGAAAGCCCGACTGGCCCCACCACGTTCAGCTGCTACGGATGTTGAAGCTGCAGCAGCAGCCGTCACACCAAGGGCTGCATAGCGCTCATCAAAGTACTCGACCATGGCGGTCTTGATAGACCTAAACATCTCCGGCAACTGAGCCTGGAACAGAGTAGCAACCTAATCATGCAGGATTTCTCTAATCCTGGAATCCATCTCATCCGGTCTCATCTGACCAATGGTCTCGGGTGTTGATGGGCCACCCTGACTACCATCCCCCAATCCCGATCCGGATCCGGTCACAAATCGCCTCGTAACCACCATGTTGAAAATATACCAGGAAAAGCCCTAGGGGTTGTGACTTCATTGCTACGCATATGGGTCCTGTGATTTCAGTAGTACGGGCCCATACTACCATCCACACCTACCCATATTTGTCTCAAGTATCATCACGACGCCCGAACAATACACATAAGCATAGGTGAGCGCTCAATCCTCACTACTAAAGGAAGTCTAACTATCTCATAACTGGCCGACTGACCCCACACAACTCATCCATGAAACTTCCACCAACCCTGCAACACTCGTGTATGCTAGCCATACATAACGTTGGACCCTATTGACATTCGAATACCTGATCCTACCCTAAGCCCTTCATCAAACAAGAACAGGAAATAAGGCCAAACAAAACATTCTCAGGTTATAAGATCTTATTTATATACAACCGTGATGCATACACTAAGCAACTACAGTAATGAAGTCAATTTCATATAAGGAAAACCCTATGCTATCAGGTATCATATTATCAGGCAATTCTATCATGCAATTCCTAAAGTTCCCTAGCCTATCAGTAGTATGCTATTCTAACATATCACAATATAAAATAACCGTGAGGTATTTTGGGGTCTACTTACTGGCTCCGGCTGATCTTACACTTACATCATCCTTTAGTATTTTGAAAAACATTTGAAAATCATTTTGAAAATCTTGTTCTTAGTTTGAGACTGGATGTACACGAGTGTTTCTCCAATTCACTCAAACCAAGGCTTTGATATCAACTTGTAACATCCATAAAAAAAATATGCCAATTTAAAACATTTTTGAAAGCATTCAAAAAGAAATAGTTATTACAAATTGTTTTCAAAATAGTTTCATATCAGAGAATCCCAGAAATCAAAATCATAAAATGTGAGGAGGTGCACGATCAAGCCTTCGCCTTCCCGCGATCATCTAAAGTACCTAAAACAAAATCCACAATTGTAAGCCCGAAGCTTAGTGAGTTCCCCATGAATACTAACATCATACAAACCATAACAATATCATACAAACAACATGCATATATATAGAGTCTACAGTACGACTGGTCCGCCCTTACTAGGCGTTCAGTCTTCCTGGTCCACTCTCAGAGTCTTCAGTATGACTGGACCGCCCTCACTGGGCCTTCAGTCTATATGGACCACTCTCAAAACCTTCAACATGTCTGGTCCGTCCTAACAGGCCTTCAGCCTGTCTGGACCGTTCTTCGGGCCTTCGGCCTGACTTGTACGCCCTGGCGAGTTTGAAGTCTATCCGGACCGCCCTGTGTATGTTGGCCTAGAGCATAAAGCAGCACCGCCTCAACCCACCCCCAATCATACAATCAACATATAAATATCATATGCTAGCTAGCATGTACAGATAGTCATACAGATCTAACAGATCACTAATCATAGCATTATCCTATATACCAGGATACCGATCTAACAAATCACTAAGCATAGCATCATCCTATAACCAGGATACAGATCTAACAGATCACTGTCATACCATCATCCTACAATCCAGGATACAGATCTAACAGATCACTACCATAGCATCATGTAATAACCAGGATAACAATCCAAAAAGGGTCGGCCTTGGTGCCTTAGACCCTGTTGATATAGTGAGAATAACTCACCTCACAAGTATTGCTGTAGTGACAATATCCAACTCTTAATCACAGCTTCGAACTCAACCACCTATAATCACCATGTGACTAATTCCATCAAAATCCCAAATTACCAAAATACCCTTAAAGTCAAACTTGGTCAATCCTGGTCAAACTCAAAGTCAACAGTCAAGGTCAACAGTCTATGTTGACCAAACTCGACGAGTTCCTTAAGAACTCAGAAAAGCGGGAAAAACCCTAACTAACTCATCGAGTATCTCATCAACTCGATGAGTCCACTCTGAATCCAGAAAGCGGGAAAACCCCACTCAAGTCGTCGAGTTCCTTCATCCTTTTTCTCATTCAGACGTTTTAAAGCGAAACCAAGGCTCCAAACTATAGATCTAGCCTCCTAGGGTGTAGTTACCACGTAAAGTTGCTAACTTTACATGCATACAAGGCCTCAAGAGGCTAAAACACCCAAAACTAGTCTTAGGAAGAGGTTTAGGGCATGGAGAAAGGCCAAGACTAGATAAAGCTGATAACTTTATGACTACGGGGGTCTAGAGGAGTCCAGATCTGAAGTTACAACTTCAAATCATTCTCAACTTCCAAAAATGGATCTAAAGTGTTTTAAAAAGACCCTAAACTCTTGAATGGAGAGATCTAACACGAAAATGATCAAGGTAATGAATTTTTACCTTCAAATGGTTGCCAAAACAAAGTAGATGTTCGATCTACATGCTCCTTCTCGTTCCAAGATTCTCAATCTTCAAGTCTCTGGGAGTCGGGATGTTATAGTCACGGAGAGTTTAGGGAGCCTGTTGGATAAGGATTCATTGTTAGGTTCAGATCATTTGCATGGTTGCTTTTGATAACGGTGATGAGCACTTAGGAAGGAGCCAATCGAAGAGAGGATGCGGGAGTTCATCTCATCGGAGATTACCCGCGGTATTTTGGAACAGACTCCTATGATCTTTGGTTCGGTCAAGGAGGGGATTTTGGAGATTTTGGAGATTTTGGATGAGCATCTGGGTGCATTCTGTACTGAGGTTATGGATATTTTTGGAGCTCACACTCCTTCTTTCCATGAGTTTCGTGCTTGTGGAGCTCCCGAGTTCTTTGGGTAGAAGGACCCCATTGGCAGTAGGACATGGTTAGCAGATATGGCTGACGCTTTCCGGACAAGTTTCTGCCCTGAGAGTTCGAAGGTTAGATTTTCCCCCTGTCTTCTAAAAGACAGAGCCCGAGATTTTTTGGGAGGAGGTAGACTTCGCTTTGGGAGGCGAAGCCCTGAAGAAGATGACTTGGGATAAGTGTGTGACCCGGTTTAGGTTCGATTTTTCACAAGCTATTGAGGTGCAACAGTTGGCAAGCGAGTTTCAAGACCTTCTCCAGACGACTGAGACTGTGGCAGAGATCACTACTAGGATCCACGAGAGGGCTTTGTTACTTCCGCAGTATGTGGCAGACGAGGAGATGAAGAAAGTGAGATATCATGACATGTTGAGAGATGAAATCGGGGAGTTTGAGAGTTTATCAGGGTGCGAGACCCTAAATGATATGATTGCTAGAGCCTGAGAGCGTGAGATTGATTTGGAGCACCTCAGGAATAGGAAGTCAGAGCAGACTTAGGATTCACGTTTGGGAGGCCACCAGGGCCGGGGCCGTTGTGCCAAGTGTGGGAGGACCCATGAGGGAGGATTTCGGGAGACAGGTCGAGGATGTTTCAGTTGTGGTCAGATGGGTCATTTCCGATGCATTTTCACTGCAATCAGGTAGGCCAAAAGAAAGTCGATTGTCCGATGTTGAGGGGTAGAGTACTGACTGCACCTGCTCCCGTTACTATGAGGATCACTGATGGTCGTGAGGGTAGGGCAGGAGCCCCAACAGCGAAGAGCTGAGCATTGCAGTGTCAGTCAGTAGATGCCATAGTTTCATCAAATGTTATTGCATGTATGTATCTTTTGATTTCTTCATGATTATTGTCAATATTTATATTTACCTTGGAATCTTTCATTGGTATGTGTAAGCATCATCTTTGGTTTAGTTCTCTGTTTTACCTGGTTTGTATCATCGAGAATTGTTATATGCCATTTTTGCATGCCTAAAATTATTAGAGGTTCGTATCTTGCTGAGCGGGATTGAGTTTGTTTGGTTGATGTTATGGTTTATTGATGGGGCCACTTCAGGGGTATCATTTGGAAGATCTATGGACGGATTAGCTGGATTAGATCTTCAATGAAGTCGGAGTTCAGTTGTGTTAACATTTGTTCAGGTAGGATAAGAAGTTATCTATGGAATGACCTTTGGGTCGGATCACTACCGTTACTAGGGAAGGAGCGGTAGCAAGAAGATGGTGGTGGCAGTCGTATGAGTTTGTTTGGTCATTGGAAGTGCCAAGTGGAAATTTCATAATCGCAAGGGTTGAAGATGGTTAGAATGCAAATATCCTTCTGAGGATGGGAAGTTGGAGTGAAGATTCGCCAGTTCAGAGCAAGGATTATAACCTAGTATCCAGCATAAGGACGTAAGGATTTGGTGATGTATCATGGGGAGCAATTGGGGTTATCAGACTTGCTGAGATTTCGGGTGGTGTTCATCTAGATTTCGGGGGTTTGCGCGATCATCGAGATTAGCTAGTAATGGAATGCTAGTTTTGGTAAACTCAGGTTGCCGACAGTTAAATCATAGGGATGCGAGATGGATGGAAATCCATCAAATCTTGAGGATTGGAAGATCACAGTCGAACCCTGGTGGGGGAAGAACTGTTTTTTAAGGGGTTACACAAGAAAGGATATTCGGATTTCGTTGCACATCTGTAGTGACACATGGCGGGTATGTGGATGGATCCATGTCAAGGATGGTGTTAGGGCCTCTCTGCCTGTTCTTGTCTGATTAAGGCTTTAGGGTTCGAAGCATTACACATACACCTGATTGGGATATAGTCGGATGCGGGTTCGACTCAAGATTATTTTGGTCAGTATGGTAGAGGTGTGGTAAGACCATGGGTGGTGACCATGGCGGAATAGGAGTGTCGTAAGATTTTGGGGTAGCCATAGCATTCACTAGGATAATATCTAGTTGTGGAAATATTGTAAGTCTGCAGTGGGATCGTAGTATTCTACAGATTGAGGTAGACCACCGTCAGAGTGCTCGTCGATATGGAGGAGGATTAGCTTCTTCCTTGGTCAAGGCGGACAGTATTGTCGATGAATATCTCCCTATTATAGGAGGAAGAACATTAAGGTCTGAGGCAAGGTTAGACCTGAGTAGCTCTCAATTGGGTGAGACCTGTGGGCGTTGCCTGTTGTTGGTATAGACTGGCGGAGACCCGTGGGCGAGGCCCATATGGTTATGACAGTGTGGGTGAGACCCGGTGGACACCGATTGGGTCAAGGTATTGGATCATGGTTATAGTGGGATGGCTATGTGGTCAGTGAGTGGCACGAGTGTGGTAAATAGGCTAGGGTAGCCTTATCAGTTGGACTTTCAGTAACCTGGTGGATGGGCCAGGTGTGAGACTGGCAGTCTCAACGACGAATTGGGAATTTTTATATCCCCGTTTAGTGAATGGTTGTCGTTGATCAAAAGATTTCGGGTGACATGCAAGTGTAATTCTGTGGATCTCAGGTTATAAGTTATGTACCTTGTTGGCTTTTGGGTCGAGATTCGCATTGGGAATTGTAAGTGTTTATATGCAAGATCGTTACTTCAGCAAGTTATGGGTTAAGGGATCTATATGACAAGGGTATCAGTTAAAGGGTTCAGAGTCAAAAGAATGTTTTCAATTTTGATGTTACAAAAAAGGGCTCTTGTGATTGTATTTTGAATTGGTTCCACCTGTGTGGAAGTCAGGCAAGTTATGGGATTTTGTAATTTTACCAATAACGTGTTGGTTCGACAGTTGAAGGAGCAGTGATTGGTTTAGCACTAGAAGGTTCTGTTTGGAATGTTGGTTCCCAAGAGGGTGGTAAGGAGTGATTTCGAGGATAAAATCTAATTTAAGTAGGGGAGAGCTGTAACACCCTATTCCAAATCATTTCCTAATTCAAGGTTGTGGCCCGAAGATCAGTTATCACAAGGCTTAGGGCCTTTGGGGAAGAGAGATTTAGACCCATTTAGGTATAGGTAATGGAGTATAGATGATCTGAAGGTTCACTTTGTGTTTTGGTGGCAAGGGTTATATCGGTAAAGTGTCAGTTTGGGCTTTTTTATGAATTTTGGATTTTAGTTCGGGACGTTTTAAGGCAATGATGAGTTGATAGAAGTGTAGAGATTCTTGTTACCTTTCTGTGGATTTAAGGATTGTCAAAATCAGACTTAGAATGAAGAAGTTATGGCCTCCGGAAGTTAGTGGTTTAAAAGGCTAAGCCTTGTACGTCATGCGTACAAGGGAGTACGCTGGGCATACTGGGCAGAAGGGACCGCGACACTTCAAGGAGTATGCTGGGCGTACTGGGATTACGTGGGGCATACTCCTGCCAGATGAAAACCCTAATTTTTAGGGTTTGCACCCTATTTAAGCATCATTATATCATCATTTAGACATTTTAGACCAGCCACCATCTCACATTACCTTGAAATCGAAACCCTAGAGTGACTTGATGAGTTTTGAGCTTGAAAGAGTGTTTATTTGTGGATTGTGAATAAGAAAAAGAAGATGAGCACTTGAGGGGATAGCTTGAGTTTGTAGATCCATGATCTTCTTCTCATTTGCAAGTATTTTGAGGTAAAAAACTCTCACTTTGATGGTATTTGGTGTTAGATCTTGTTTATGGTGTATTTTGTGTACCTTTGGAGACTTTTAAGTTAAAGGTGAGCTTTTGATCTACCCCAAAAGCTATGGATGCTAGACCTTGGCTCCATTTAGTCCCCATGTTCATAAAAATGTCAACTTGATAGAATATAATGGTCCATCCAAGCATTAAGACCTTTATTCAGCTCTTTTTGAGCTTTTGAGTCCCTTTATGTCATGCATGAGTGTAAAGTTGCCAACTTTATGTGATAAGTTACCCTTTAGAATCAGACTGGAGAGTTTGGCTTCAGGTCATGACCGGATAAGTGCTTAATGAAGTGGTTTGGTGATCTGGGAGTACGATGGGCGTACCCAGCTGGTACGACGCGTGTACTGGCCCCAGAGGGAGTACGCTAAGCATACGAGCTGAGTAAGCCCAGTGTGCTCAGCAGATGGGCTTTGCTATTCTCGGTATTGGGCAATGCTTGGACTTTTTAAGAATGAGCCTTGTTGGGCCATTAGACTCCTAATTTTAGAGCTTTTCCAGATTAATGGGCAATCAGACTAGGTCTCCAGCTATGGGTTGAGTACCAATTATTTATTTTGGCATTATTTTGATGATGTTAGCGCAGGTATTTCCGGATCAGTAGTCCGAGTTGTTATCAATGATATTCAGCAGTGTGAGGTGAGTTTCCTCACTGTGTTTACCGGGTCGAAGGCACCAATGCTGGCCCCAGGTTTATTATGTTAGTATATTAGATATCTGCGTGACTCTTTCATGTGTTATGTGGTTATATGCTTACGGGTCAAGGCCCGATGACTCTACTGTAAGCTATTATCTTTGTGATTGTCGCATTTGTTTGTACAATTATATGTTTATATGTATAGCGGGCGGGGCCTAATGACTAACAGATCTGTATACTAAGCGGGGCTCGATGCTGGGCGAGGCCAGATGACAGGCGGGCCCCACTATTGTTGGATTAGGTGTCTAAGCCCATAACTATAACTGGGATGTACTTCACCCGATTGTAGCACTTTTGGGTTGCCTTCACCAGTGCAATTTGATAGGATGGACTTTTGAGAATAACGCTATTTGTGATTTATTAATATATTATAAGTATAATATATTAATTGAGAAATCATATTATTTAATTAGTATTGATCAAGAATTAATTTGGAATTAATTTAGTGATCAAAAGAGACTAATTAAATATATAGGGACTGATTAAGTAAATCAATGATTCTTATAGTGTGGGCCAATGATCCATGGTTAATTAGGATGGGCTAAACCAATGTGGGCTAAACCAATGTGGTAGTCCATGGATAGTCCATGGAGGTTTACCCATGGAGCCTAAGTAATATGAAAGGTTATGGTGCATTAGGGTTTGCATGGATGTAACCCTAGGATTTGTAACACTATAAAAGCACACCCCTAGAGCCAAAACCGGTTACACCTTTCATTCTAAGAGTTTGATATTGATTTTGTTTTAACTAGCTTATTCTCTCGAGCCTCCTTTTGCATTTCGTGTTTATGACACATTAGAGGCATCACACTTGAGGTGCTAAAGCGTTCTAAGGCCAAGAACTACAACTACATTAAGAGGTGTTCATATAACTATGAGTTTTATATTGTATATCCTCCGTTATATGCTAGTTAGGATGTATGCTTTGGAAAATTGAAAAATGCATGTATAATTAGAGAAAACATAGATCCAAAGCATCTAAGTTTGCATGTGCACCATAGGAGTGTTATAGTGCTTAAAACCCAACAATGGTATCCGAGCCTAGGATTGTTTTCTGCTATAGTTGATGCTTGTTAATTTTCAAAGTTGAAAAAATCGATTTTCTGGCCTCTGACTGATAAACTCGCCGAGTGCACTGGCTGACTCGACGAGTCCACTCAGTAAAAGGGCAACTCAACGAGTGAGGATCATGCACTCTTCGAGTTGATGGCTCTGGTTGCAGAAATTCGAGTTCTTGGCCAGAATTGGTTAAGGATCATTACCACAAACTGTTTTGTAATCATAAAAAAATGTATTTTCTGATTTGGTAATGATGATCCTCATCCAATTAAAGGACAATTGTCAAATTTTAAGATAATAATATATTATTCGTATTTTTTGATATGAATTGCCTTGATATGAGTTAGATTAGATCAATAGTTAAATTATATGATAATCTTGTTGGCTAAAATTGATCTAAGTTGTTCTTGAAATGAGTTTTTGTAACTTGTCCTCAAGTTATGTGAAGAGTCTCATTCATGAACATTAATAAGTCATAAGTTTTCATAAGTTTTGGAAACTAAAAGTTTTGAAAGTTACAAAACTTTCCCTCAAGTTTGGAATATGTAAAGTCTCACTAATGAAACATTTAATTGCAAAACTTAGAGTTTTAAAAGTTTAAAATTCAACCCTTATACTATTGTAATATTATAAGTTTAATAATATATGTATATGCATAAGACAAGTCAGTCTTACCATTAGTAGGCCGCATTCACGAAGTCGGTCTATAAGGGGGGTATAAGGTTACTGCCTATAAAATGGCAGTTTAATGGGTGTCCACCCTCACCCACCGCTTCCTTGACTGGAGGATGGTCGTTAACCGAACGGGTAGGATAGGACATTAATTCTCTTTAAAAGTATAATGATAATTATAAAGTAGCTAAACTTTTATTAAATTCTCAATCTTAGGTACTCTAGGAAAAATGTGAATATGGTGCTATTCCATGAAATTCCACTTTGCACCTTGTTAAGTCGTTATTGGAGCGTGTGTGGTTAACCGACACACTAATATGGGACTGACAAGGGTGGCAAAGGGTAGCTTGATGTTAATCATAGATCAATGGAGCGTGTGTGGTTAACCGACACAATGATTAGGTGATTTGTAACATTAAGAGTACCAAGCACATTTGCATGGTTATTCACACCTTGTTTTGTGATCCTCGGCATCCCAATCACACACTTGAAGGGCACAATCGATATTTAAACATGCCATTGAAAAGTTCAATGAATCTCAAAAGAATCTAGGAATTTCAATCCAATTAAAACTTAATAATCAATTTTGTTTTTCATGGTGGAAATTGGTAAATCGTCATGTACCTACCTTCAAATTTTTTGCAATTGGATTACGACATCCCTCTTCCGAATTGTAAAGTATTGTGTTGGGTCCTAGCCTTAATGAATTTGGTCGGGAGAAGTATCTTCGATGAGTCAAACTTCAACGATTGGATAAGAAACATACGTATGGCCCTTCACTATGAGGACAAAGCATATATCCTAGATAAAGAGTTGAAGGAGATCGATGAGAAAACTGCTACTCCCAAAAATATCGAAGAATTCATGGTTCATGAGAGGGACGCGACAAAGGTGTTGTGTATAATGATTGTTACCATGACTGATGAGCTTCAAAAGTCCTATGAGGACTTCTGGCCCTTCGGAATGCACCAAGATTTAATGGAAAGATACCATCAAAGTGCTCGGAGGGAGAGGTATGAGATCATTGCCTCCATGATCACAACCCAGATGAAGGATGGAGAGTCCATCACGGCCCACTTGCAAAAGATGCAGAGATATGTGGACTACTTGCTGAAGTTGAATGTGAACTTCGATGAAGAGTTGGCCATTGACATCGTCCTACACTCGTTGCCTTCTTGTTATGATCAGTTGAGAATGACCTATCATATAAACAAGGATGAGGTCACTCTTAGCAAGCTTCAAGGCCTTCTAAGAACTGTAGAAAGCAACTTGAAAGGCAAGTCGGTTGTTCCTACTCCTCCTACTGTTGTTGCTCCTGTTCTAGAAATTGGACATGGGAAAGGGAAGAAGAGGAAGGCTCCTTCAAAGAGCTGCAAGTGAAAGTCTTTTGATGGATCATCTTCTAGTGGGACCAAAGCTGGTTCTAATAATCCCTCTACCAATCTAAAGGATGCAGAGTGCTTCCATTGTCATGAAAAAGGGCACTGGAAACGAAGCTGCCCCAAATACTTGTAGGACTTAAAGGATGGGAAGCCCACCTTCGTAGGTATTTACACTATTCTATCTAATAACTCATCACATGCTAATTCTTGGGGTACTTGATACAGGTTGTGGTATTCACATCTGTTCTGATGTGCAGGGACTAAAAGGAATTAGGGATGTAGATCACGAGAAGATAAACTTAATCAGGGGGGATAGGAAAATGTCGCCTGCGACCAAGATCGGAGTGTACTCTTTATTGCTTAGTAGTGGGTTAGAATTAGAATTGAATAATTATTGTTACTCGTCAGATATGATGAGAAATATTATTTCCATTCACAGTTTGTATGAACAAGGTTTTACCTTTTCTTTTAATAATGAAAGTGATGGTATTAATGCTTATTATAATGGTGTCTTTTATCTTGAAGCATTATCTTGTAATGGTATATATGAAACTGTGATGGTTGTAGATAACCTAGGAAATAATGTGTTGAATATTGATTCGTCCAATGTCTTGGACAAGGCATGCTTGTGGCATTGTCATCTTGGACATGTCAACAAGAAGCGCATAGGCCAAGTCCAAAAGGCTGGAGTCTTGGAGTCATTCGACTTAAAGTCAGATGACACTTGCGAATATTGTTTGCTTGGAAAGATGACCAAGTCACCCTTCATTGGTACTTGTGAAAAGGGTGAGGGTTTGTTGGATCTCATACACACAGATGTGTGTGGACCCTTCAGAACCGCCACAAGGGATGTTAACCGCTTCTATGTGACTTTTACTGATGATTACAATATATATGGCTATATATCTACTTAATCAAGCATAAGTCAAAAACTTTTGAAAAGTTCAAAGAGTTTAAGCAGGAAGTGGAGAATCAATTGGGCAGGAAGATAAAGATGTTGCGATCCGATCGAGGAGGAGAGTATCTTAGTATGGAGTTTCACGACTATCTTAAGGAATGTAGAATTGTTTCACAGTTGACGCCACCTAGGACACCGCAGTTGAATGGTGTGGCTGAGAGGTGAAACCGAACCTTGTTGGATATTGTTCGTTCCATGATGAGTCGAGGTTCGTTACCTATCTCATTCTTGGGGTATGCCTTAGAGACTGCCGCCTATATCCTTAATCTAGTACTAAGAATGTTGCCAAAACACCTCACGAGATGTGGACAGGGAAGGTTCGCTCGTTAGATCACATCAAGGTTTAGGGTTGCGAGGCTTTCGTAAGACAAGAGACTCACAACAAGCTCGAACCTCGTAGTGAGCGATGCATTTTCATCGGCTACCCACAGAAATCCTTTGGATATCTCTTCTACAAACCGAGTGACAATCTTTTCTTCGTTGCGAGGAGAGGAGTCCTTCGAGAGAGAGAACTCATATGCCAAGAGGACAGAGGGAGGAAAATTGACCTTAGAGAGCTTCAAGAGTTAAGTGATGAAGGAACCTCAAACACTGGCACTCAACCCGAGGAGGAAACTCCTGTTGAACCTATTGACGAGTCATTACCTGTTCGACGTTCCTCTCAAGTTAGGATGGCACCTGAGTTTTATGGCTTTCATAATACTATTTAAGGTGATACATTTATCAATGATAGCACACTGGTAAATTTGGATGAACCATCTAACTACAAGGAAGCCACGGCAGGCCCCGAGTCTGCTAAATGGAAAGAAGCAATGGACAGCAAGATTCACTCCATGTATGACAATCAAGTTTGGAACTTGGTTGACAATGTACCGGGTCGAAAGACAGTCGGGTGCAAATGGATCTTCAAGAAGAAGACCGACATGGATGGGAAAGTACACATATATAAGGCGTGAGTGGTTGCGATGGGCTTTACTCAAACTCAAGGAGTTGCCTATGATGAGACTTTCTCACCAGTAGCAAAGATTAAATCTATAAGGGTTATGCTAGCCATAGCTGCATTTCATGACTATGAAATATGGCAAATGGATGTCAAAACCGCTTTCCTTAATGGAAAGTTGGTTGAAGATGTTTACATGTGTCAGCCAGAGGGTTTTGTCAACGCAAAGTACCCTAATAGAGTGTGTAAGCTTGACAAATCCATCTATTGATTGAAACAAGCATCTCGTAGATGGAATCTTTGTTTCGATGAGAAAGTCAAAGAGTTTGGATTTTCGAGAAGCAAGGATGAGTCATGTGTATATGTCAAAGCCAATAGGAGTATAGTAAGCTTTCTGGTGTTGTATGTGGATGACATACTACTCATAGGAAACGACATCTCGACCTTGCAGGAAGTTAACCCCTGGCTTGGGAAGTGTTTCCCTATGAAGGACCTTGGAGAAGCTGCCTATATTCTAGGGATAAGGATAATGAGAGACGGGAGTAAAATACTCGACTTAGTCAAAGTACCTACTTGGACAAGGTGTTGAAGCGTTTCAGCATGGAGAACTCCAAGAAAGGTGACTTACCTATCCAAAGCAATACCAAACTCAGTAAGACTCAGAGTCCGAGTACAGAGGCTGAGATTGCAGAGATGAGTCGAGTTCCATATGCTTCCGCAGTTGGCTCGATCATGTATGATATGACTTGTAAACGCCCTAATGTGGCCTTTGCTTTGAGCATGGTCAGTAGATATCAAGGGAATCCTGGTAAAGCTCACCGGACTACAGTAAAGAACATTCTTAAGTACCTGCGGAGTACCCTCGGTAGGAGTGATGACTTGAGAGTGACAGGGTATTGTGACGCCGGTTTTCAAACCGACATAGATAATTTGCGCTCTCAGTGAGGTTGGGTGTTTACCCTAAATGGAGGAGCAATACCATGGAAAAGTTCCAAGCAGGAGACTGTGGTTGATTCAACGTGTGAATCAGAGTACATAGCAGCGAGTGAAGCATCGAAAGAGGCGATATGGTTGAAGAACTTCATCGGAGACCTTGGAGTTGTGCCATCCATAAAGGAGCATGTGGAGATTTTTCGCGATAATGAAGGCACGGTTGCCTTAACCAAGGAATCGAGAGATCATGGTACATCCAGGCATATCGACAGAAAGTACCACTTCATAAGACATCAAGTAGAAGAAGGACACCTCGTGGTGAAGAGGATATCGTCAGAGGACAACCCAACAGATCCCCTCACGAAGGGACTGAGTAGGGTTAAGCACTTGCGGCATGCAAGGGGCATCGGGCTAATGGACGATATTAGTTTTAGTGATTAGATAAATATTTTGAAACTTGTAATAGCTAAATTGTAATTGATATTTGATGATTGAATAAAAGGAGTTTTATTTATAAGTAAAGCTACTGTCTTGTGTCAATTATTTACTATTGTTTCACCTTTGAATGTTTTGACTTCCAAAATAATAAGATTATTCAAACTATCCACAGTCGATCATACTTTAGAAGTAGGTTATGAGGTTAGACTGTCATGAATTTGGCTTGTGGTTTGTCTAAGGTGTTAGATATAGCAAAAGTATGCTACAACGTTCATGAGTGCTCCTGAAATAAGATTTGAGTATTGGATTAAACCCACGCTCACCTGAATCACTTCATGGAATTTATCACGAGTGATTATGAGACGATAATATCATATAGTCTTCAAACTAAGATATATGAGCTGTTGACTATGAGTTGGTTGTGCATTGATGATACAAAAACGCATCAGTAACTTGATGTTATAAAATGTATCGTTGTGCATGATTTAATGAGTAGTTAGTACAAGCATATAATGTCGAAGTTTATATGTTCCTTTTATCCTAAGAGGTTTAAAAGAGATATCTTGCGCCCCTCAATGGTTTTGTTTTGACTTATGTGTCGGGCCAGGTCAGAACTAAATTGATGTGTTCAGTTATGTTCTATGTAAGACAAATCGGAAATCGGGAAACAAACTGCAGGACAATAAGTATGACTATGTTCCATGTATTTGTACGCATGATATCTTGAGAACAGAGGAATATATGATCGCTTATCTAAAGGACGCGTCACTGACTAGGTCAGAGTTCGACAACGGCTTTTGAAAGCTATGATTGCTAAGTCGGATCATGAAGTTGCATTGGCAGTTATAGTTATTAGACTTATCCAAGTGGGAGACTGTTGGATTAGGTGTCTAAGCCCATAACAATAACTAGGATGTACTTGAACCGATTGTAGCATGGTCCTTTTGGGTTGCCTTCACCAGAGCAATTTGATAGGATGGACTTTTAAGAATAAGGCTATTTGTGATTTATTAATATATTATAAGTATAATATATCAATTGATAAATAATATTATTTAATTAATATTGAGCAAGAATTAATTTGGAATTAATTTAGTGATCAAAAGAGACTAATTAAATATACGGGGACTGATCAAGTAGATCAATGATTCTTATAGTGTGGGCCAATGATCCATGGTTAATTAGGATGGGCTAAACCAATGTGATAGTCCAAAGATAGTCCATGGAGGTTTAAACCATGGAGCCTAAGTAATATGAAAGGTTATGGTGCATTAGGGTTTGCATGGATGTAACCCTAGCATTTGTAACACTATAAAAGCACACCCCTAGAGACAAAATCGGTTACACCTTTCATTCTAAGAGTTTGATATTGATTTTGTGCTAAGTAGCTTATTCACTCAAGCCTCCTTTTTGCATTTGGTGTTTGTGACACATTAAAGGCATCATTCTTGAGGTGCTAAAGCTATCTAAGGCCAAGAACTACAACTACATCAAGAGGTATTCATCTAACTATGAGTTTTATATTGTATATCCTCCATTGTATGCTAATTAGGATGTATGTTTTGGAAAATTGAAAAATACATGTATAATTAAAGAAAACATAGATCCAAAGCATCTAGGGTTGCATGTGCACCATAGGAGTGTTATAGTTCTTAAAACCCAACAACTATATGCTTGATATGTATGGTATGTCTTATTTTGGGGAACTCACTAAGCTTTGTGCTTACGGTTTTATGGCAATGTTTTCAGGTACTTCCAGTTCGAAAGGGAAGGGCCCGGTTTGATCGCAGCGCATCCAGCCATGTTTCCCCATTATGATGATTTTGGGATTGTAATTTGATAACTGTTTTCTCATGAAATACTTTTGAATAATTGGAAAAAGGATAATGAATGTTTGGCAAAAATATAATTAGTGTTTTGATGGAATTAAAAAAATGAAATTTTTACCTCGTAATTTTTGGGATGTTACAGAGTTTCTACCGACAATTTATCATATCGTTTCATGTTTAGATATAAACTACTAATATATTTATAAAAATATATTTTGTCAAAGTAGTGTAATAAGGATGTATCCCCCCCCCCCCCCCCGACAAATCTTTTAAAATTGTAAAATTAGGATCGTGAACTCACCCTCACCGCTTGACACCGCTGGTGTAGGGTTGGTTCCGGATCGGGACTACAAGGACCACCTTACGATAACAACAACTTCGAGATAAAGAGTGAGTTGAGAGTGTGAGCGATGCAGAATAAGGATGCAACCTCTTCTATTTATAGTTGAGGTTTTGAGGTGCGCGCAACAAATATATTCATGGTTGTCATGCATGATCATCGTGGCTCCATTCAGAAGATTCCATGTGTTACTCCCCCACTTGGCCTCGTCACTCTTAATCTATTCGAATCCGGTTTCAGTTGCACGCCGCGTGATGGCACGCACCTCGCGTGCATAAATGGATTTGGAAAATCCATAGCTTATGCATACGAGCTCCGATCTTAACCCTCATTATATCTACATGATGATCTCAACAAGGACTACAACTTTCCTTTAGGTTGTTTCGGCTAGTTTTGTCTTTGATCTTTTTTCCTAACCTGGGTAAAAATAAATGATTTTACAAAAATCATATCTATCTCATACGGATCCCGTTTTCGGCGTTCTTTTTCCTAAAGTTCTTATCTCGAGGAGTACTACGATTCTCCTTTTTATAACTTTTGTCAAAAACTTAACCAGTCTCTATGTACCATTTTGATGCCGTAATAACTATTTACACAGTTGATTTACTTTTTACAAAAATCGTAACTCTTCCAAACGGAGTCAGATTTCTACAAATTTTATATCCTTGGAATGACGTCAACGAGTACCTTCCAAATATATTAATCGTTTTTAAAGACGATACAACTTTTTGGACGCTTACTTTTTAGTCTAAACGTCGAATTATCTCTAAATATAACATCAAATTTGATTATATTTACTCATAAAATCAAACCTTATAATGTTAAGCTATTACATTTATCTTTCCCTACTACTTCCTAATGGTGGTTGGTGACAAAATTTTCTTGGTTGTCACATTCTCCCCCCCCCCCTCCCCCGCCCCCCCATTTTAGAAATTTTGTCCCGAAATTTTATCTTATCATAGGGATTCCTTCGAATAAATGAGGGTACCTATTCTTCATTTGGTCCTCTTGTTTCCAGGTCTACTCAGGTCCTCACTTATAGTTCCACGTACCTTAACTATAGGAATCTGACTCTGTTTGACTCGTTTGACCTCTGTATCCTTAATTTCAACTGGTTCCTCAATGAAGTTCAGCTCAGGGTTGATTTGAATTCCGTCAAGAGGAATGAAAAGTGAATCTTCGGAGATACACTTCTTAAGATTATACACATGGAAGATTTCATGCACGTTACTGAGCTCTTGGGGTAACCTAAGTCGATAGGCTAATGGCTCCGATCGAGGATTTCAAACAGTCCTATGTACCTAGGATTTAGCTTTCCCTACTTTCCAAACCTTATAACTCCTTTCCAAGAAGATACCTTAAGCATAATACTATCTCCGACTTGGAATTCGAGAGGTTTACGTCTTAAATCAACATAAATCTTTTGGCAATCACGTGCTGCCTTCATGCGCTCACGAATTTGCATTATTTTCTCAATCGTCTCGTGGATAATCTTTGGGATTGTTCATTGGCTATTTCCTGTGAACCTCTTGGCTAGTTTGGTATCGCCAACTTCTGCCCAACAAATAGGAGATCGACACTTCCGAACATATAAAGCTTCGAATGGTGCAGACTTGATGCTCATGTGGTAGTTATTATTATATGAGAAAACAATAAATGGAAAATGAGTTTCCCATGAATTTCCGAAATCTATCACACATGCTCTGATCATTTCCTCAAGTGTTTGGATTGTCCTTTCGATTTGACCATCGATCTGAGGATGATAGGATGTACTCATATCTAGGCGAGTACCAAGAGATTTTTGCAAGCTTTTCCAGAATCGGGAGGTAAATCTGCTATCTCTGTCAAATATAATAGATAATGGTACCCTATGTAATATAACAATCTCTCTAAGGTATGTCCTTGTCAGCTTCTCCATTTTATATGCCTCTTTTACTAGTAGGAGGTGGCCAGACTTAGTTAATTAATCGAGAACTACCCATATAGTGTTGTAACCACTACCAGTCTTAGGCAACTTGGTAACAAAATCCATCGCGATCTGATCCCACTTCCGTTCGGGTATCTCTGTTGTTGTGATAATCCTGAGGTCTGTTGATATTCTGCCTTGACCTTGGAACGTGTTAGGCATTTACTTACATAGGTTGCAATTTCAGCTTTCATGTTCGGCCACCAATAAAGAATTCTTAAATATAGATACATCTTGTCTTATATGGGATGAATGGAGTAGCTAGTCCTATGGGCATCATCTAAGACTAGCCCTTGACATCTCAAAATTCGGAACCGATATTCGGTTCATGAAGTATGTTGCTCCATCATCCTTAATCTCTAGCTGTTTTTCCATTCCTGTGAGGCCTTCTGCCTCGATGTTTTCTTTTGCTAGAGCCTTGAGTTGAGCATTTATAATCTACGAGATTAGACCAGACTGGATAGTCATTGAAAGTGATTTGACTCTACGAGGCTTAACTCTCTTTTTACGACTTAAGGCGTCAGCTTCGATGTTATCCTTGCCTGGATGATAACGGATCTCACATTCGTAGTCATTAAACAATTTCAATCAACTTTGTTTTCTCATGTTAAGTTCCTTTTGGTCGAAGATGTGTTGGAGACTCTTTTGGTTTGTGTAGATTATATACCTCATTCCTTAAAGATAATGACGCCAGATCTTTACTACAAAAAATACAACTCCCAACTCTAAGTCATGGGTGGTGTAGTTATTCACATGCACCTTGAGTTGTCGTGAGGCGTAAGCTATGACCTTTTCCCTTTGCATTAACACGCATCCCAATCCCTGATGTGAAGCATCGCATGACACAACGAAATTATCACTACCCTCTAGAAGGGATAGTATTGGTGCACTGCACAACATTTCCTTTAGGTTTTGGAAAGTTGCTTCTTGTTTGTCTCCCCAAATAAAATTTGTCTCCTTTTTGGTCAATGTTGTGAGGGGTTTGGGTATCCGAGAGAAATGCTCTACGAATCTCTGATAATAGCCCGCTAAGCCGAAGAATTTATGAACCTTGGTTGGTGTCTTGGGCGCTTCCCAGTTAATTATAGCTTCAATCTTGGAAGGATCAACGTGAATTTCTTTAATACTTATTACGTTACCTAGAAAGTGTACTTCTCTAATACAAAAATTCGCACTCGGAAAAATTTTGCATACAACTTTTCTCTCCTTAGCAGTTCTAGGATCACTCGAAGATGCTGCCCATGCTCTTCCTTGGTTCGTGAATATATCGGAATATCGTCGATGAATACTATCACAAATTTATCCAAGTAGGGATTGCATACTCGGTTCACGAGGTATGTAAAAATAGTTGGGGCATTGGTCAGTCCAAAAGGCATGACCAAGAACTCAAAATAACTGTATCAGGTTCTAAACGCAGTCTTTAGAATGTCTTCTTCTATTACTCGAAGTTGATGATATCCATATCTCAGGTCGATTTTGAGAAATAATTGGATCCTTGCAGTTGGTTGAAAGTATGATCGAATCAGGCAAGTGAATATCGATTCTTAAAGATAAACTTATTTAATTCCCTATAGTCGATGCACATTTGGAAATAGTCGTCTTTCTTCTTGAAAAATAGGAAGGGTGCTCCCCAGGCAAAAAGATTGGTTTGATAAAACCCTTGTCAAGAAGTTCCTATAGTTGATTAGAAAGCTATTGCATCTCCGACGGTGCCAATCTATAAGAAGACCTTGATACTGGTGCATCTCCTGGAATTAGATCAATCTGAAACTCGACTTGACGTGTTGGGGGTAATATGGGTAGATCTTCAGGAAACACATCAGGGTAATCGCACACCTGAGGTACTTCTTCCATCCTTTTCTTATTGTCTTTCCTATCGACAATGTGGGCTATGAAGGCATAATTCTTTTTCTGCAAGTATTTTTTGGAGCATGTCATTTTTTTAAGATAACAGAAGCATGGATGTTATTATTTTTATATTATAACATTGCTTCAAGAAATGGGTGGAAAAGAAATAGTTTATGCATGAATTGTTATCAACAATAGTACAAGCATTGTTACATGGGTCTTTGGAGATAAGAAGACAAGATAAATATCGTCGGGTGGAAGGCCGAAAAGTTGCACTAGTCTTTAAAGCCATAGTCAAGGGTAGTTCTATGAATTGGTGTTGTCCTAAATAAAAGTCAAAACCTAGCCTATTTTATTCTCTTTCTCACACTCGATGACTTGTCATAAGGATAGTATTTGTTCAACAGGTAAAAGATACGATGTAACTTATTTTATTTTATTTAAATAATATAATTAAAAAATAAATAAATAAATTGTTTTAGTTAGTTTTAATATTTTTCCTTTTTTTTATTTATTTTAAAAAACATTATTTTTTTAAATTTGTTCTTCTTTTAGATTAAATATAATTTTTTTAAAATTGTAATTGAGTTTTCTTTTTAGTTAAATTGTCTATATTTTCATTTCTAGTTGTCGAATTTGATCCTTTTAGTTAGTTTGATCTTTATCTTTTATATTTATTTCATTTTTCTACTTATGGTTTAAATCTAAAATACAAAAACAAGTGTTGTGCAGGGTTTTTTCGAAAAAGGTTTAAGTGTATATTTTCTATCACCTTGATAGAAATATAAGGGGGGAATGCAGAGATACGGATCATCTGCGAAGGGGGAGCAATAAAGATAAAGTATTATTTGGTTATTGATTTCAGGGACATGTATGCAGCTCCAATTCTCATGATGAATCCAAAGAGGAGCTGACATGTACCAAGTACCAACTAGTGAAATCATCCGTTGATGATATACTAAGGGATTGATGGTGAACTTAAATGTTCAAGACTGAAAATTTACACTATCTAGCTATCAAGGATACAGATTCAACCCCTCATGTCAATGTGTGTCTCACTGTTACCGTTATTCACTAACACATTGCCTTACCCCTCCTGTCTCTGAGGTACAAATTTAATGATGTGTCTTATGCTCAAATATCTATGAACATTAGAGCTTATTTACCCCTAAAGTGTCTAACAATCATATCTTTTTGTGTTCAAAGAATTTTTGGTTCTAGGAACTGATCTGCAGTTAAACAAGTGATAGCATGGACGTTAGATCACATGATGGTTCTTTTTGCCAAGAATTGATAGGTTCTCGTGGGTCTTGGTGACGATCTATCTAATGTGTCAATATACATTTGGTTCAATATCTTCAATTTCATTGCACAAATTTAGAACTATTTGACAGTGAACTATGTATTATAAGATGCCGTGCTTTACGAACCGAAACTGGATTTGTTGATAAACCACAAGCTTAGGGGGAGCAATCAAGGTTCACAAAGACAAATGAGCTAAAAATTGACATGCAGGTAGAAATGGTTTGTAACACCCTGTTTCGAGTCGTTTCAAAATTCAGGGTCGTGACCCGAGGATCAAGCATCATAAGGCTTCAGGCGTTGGGAAAGAAATGTTTAGACCCATGTCGATGTGGGTAATGTATATTGTGTGATCCAAGAGTTCGGTTGTGCTTTTGAGCCCTATTTAAGCTCCTTGACTTCCCCAAACCCATTCCATTCTCAGCCTCCACCTCTCCAACATCCTCCGATGAAAACCCTAACCCTATTTTAAGCCTTTTAAGCAAAAGAAGGTGTTTTTGAGTACTTTGAAGTGTTCTTGGTGCATCTTGGAGAAGAAGAAGCTCATTAGAGAAGTGTTGCTTACATTGGAGCTTGTAGATCCGGACTTTATTCACCTTGATCTCTCTTCTAGAGGTATAAAGTTTGAATCTTGATGAAGCATTTGTTACATCTAGCTAGTTTTGGATGTTATGAGCTTTTGGTTATTTTAGTGCATAAAGTTTAGATCTTGAAAGCTTGTGACCTTGTTATGGATAAAGTTGTAAACTTTATCCATCTAAATATCATTGGGATTCAGATCCAAAGGTTGGAGACTTGGACTTAATGGATTAAGTTGAAAAAGATGCACTTTTGGTCCCTTTGATACTTAAAGGCTAGATCTTGGTGGTTTGGACCATTATAATGGATAAAGTTGGAAATTTTATCCATTATGGAGCTTTTAGGATCCATAAAAATATGATATTGACCTTTCTATTTCTTCCATGTAAGTGTCAAGATGTCTCAATGGATTTATAAGTTAAGATTTTGGTTTTTAGACCTTTTCTAGACATGGAAAGTCATAAAGGTGGAAACTTTATGACTTAGAATGATGTTGTGGGACAAAATCTGAGTGTTGGATGAATGAGCTTAAGAGATTAAGCGCTTAATGGAAAAGTGCCATCTGACCAAGTAGGTTGGGCGTGCCTTTGAGTATTTATACACGTACTCATATGGGGTCTCGTTTTTGGATGGTGAGTACGCCATATGTACGAGTTGAGTACCTTGGGCGTAATCGGCCTAAAGTTTAACTTGTTGACTTTGACTTCCATTGACCATTGACCATTTAACCAAGTTTGACCTTGGGTCAAACTTTAGGGTTTTGGGCTATTAATTAATATTTTATATGGTTTTGGTATCAGTGGATTCGCGGGTGCAAGGATTGCAGAAAAGGGATCGTGTCGTAGTGTTTTAGGGTTCTCTGATTCAGGTGAGTCTTCTCCCTGTGCTTGTGAGTCGAAGGCACCAATACCGGCTCACAAAATTTTGAATGTAGGATGGTAGTTGTCTTTGTCACTCTTGCATGTTTATATGAGCCTGTATGGTAGTATATATATATATATATATATGTATATATATATATATATATATATATATATATATATATATATATATATATATGGGTTCTGACCAGCTGGGTCTTGCTTGTTGTTACTATGATATGTTATATTACGTAATGATACTACTAATAGTCTCCAGGGTTGCTGATAACCCACCGGGCGTGCTGTTTTCCCATTGGGACTGCTGATAGTCCCCACGGTTGCTAATAAACCATAGTTGTTTATTTGTGTTGTTTTGTGTGTAGTATTTTGGGGAACTTACGAAGCTTTTTTCTTACGATTTGTGATTTACATGTTTCAGCTTTTCTTATATTAAAGGAGGATCACGGATCGATTGCATCGCATCAATGGTGGACTCGTACACATGATAACTTTTAATGATACTCTGATAAATGTTTTAAAATCATGTAGTTCTGAATTGAATAAACACTTCAAGTTGTAAATTGAAAAATTCGGGGCATTACAAGTTGGTATCAGAGCCTTGGTTTGAGGGATTTAGTCATACTCTCGGGTTTTCTTGAACTTAAACAAAGGAATTGGTAAAATTTTCTAAAAGAAAATGATTTTCTAAAAAGGTTTATAAAATAAAAGGGGATGTGATGCGTGCAATCAGCCGAGCTCAAGTAAGTATTTCCCAAAATACTCATACGTGTTTTATGATTGATGTTTGATGTGAGTATATGAGAATTGCATGCTGAATTAGGGCTATAGATCTGCTCAATGTTTCATGGTAGGATTCGTAATTAGGAAAGATGCCTTTATGCATGTGTGTGAGCTAGTGGTGATGCATGCTAGTGACTAGAGATCTTCAGGAGATTCTGAGATAGGTGTCACACCCCCAAACCGGAACGGCAGAAACGTTCAGGGGCGGAGGACGTCATGCCCAGTATCACAACAATTGTACAATAGTAATCAAAGCAACAACAACCATTTCATTGATAACATATAGTTTACATTGTAATTGTTTTACATAAGTTTAACTTTTAAAAGTAAACAACAAAACTAAGACTTGGCACTATGATGCTCCGTCTTCTCGAAACCTGTATGCATACTTGACTTACTAATTTCCTGAGAATACAAGTAGTTTGAAAGAGTATCAGCATTAAAGCTGGTGAGTGCATAAGCATTTTTGTTGTAAAAGAGATACATCCTTTTGTTCTTTGGAAAAAAATGAAATGTTGCCTTTGAGTCTTAAGACCAAGATATATTTGTGTTTCTCATATTATTAAAGAACGTTGCAAAATTCAAAAGACTAGTAAGCAAAATATGTTCCTGGTGCGATTTCTCGTTATGTACATGTTAGTAAAGTTTTTACATCGAACGGATCCACTACGTGTTTACTAAGACACTATTTTCGTAAGTAAATCTCCATACTTAAAATAGTATATGTAGTTTTGTATGTGCGAAAACCCCTTTTTGTGTAGTTCTTAAGTCTCTAATGTTTCCAGAAAATCCTATATTTTCCGTAAAGTGTGTTATAGCCTTTATTGAACCAAGGCCGAAATATGTAAGTATAAGCACCATACTTAGTTTATAAGTGTGTAGTTTTGCTATTAAGAAAACTAGTTTGAAGATGTCCTCACTTTGCCAGTGATGACGCTTAACCTAGTAGATTCTGTATTTTCAAAAAGATAGTTTTTAGCCTTTAATGTATTAAGACTCCACTTTTGTAAGTAAATTCTCATACTTAAAATAGTATACGTAGTTTTAAATGTGCATAAAACTCCTTTTGGTGTGTGTGTGTGTGTGTGTGTGGTTCTTAAGTCTCCGTAAACTTTATGTTTTGTTAATACCCCATGTGAGTTGTTATAACCATGCTAAAACTCGAAGACCTCGTACTCGACGTTCTTCAGGCGTCGGAATTGTTATGACACTTGTCACCACAGACCTGCCGGTCTAGCTGTTGTAAGCAGCTTAGGTGCGGGTTTGTCAGGCCCAATATAGATCTATACACAACTATCACGCTCTCCCTACAAGAGATTCTGATTATAACTACAGGAATTTTTTGTGGTACTTAGGAGTACCCCGAAGGAGAATACCTCACAAATTTATTCATTAACAAGTTTACGTATTAAGCAACCAAAATCCCTTTTTTTGTAGAAGTATGTGTTTTCCTTTTTGTGTAGGTGAATGTGACTAACAAACTATACCTATTATAGTTTAACATGAATGTTTTGTAATGATGTAAAACCTTTATAATTATGATTTTTATTCCTTAGAGAAATAAAATGGCATAAAAATACTAAGTATACTTAACCCTAGTATTACGTACTTTGCTCGACATGTTACAAAGTGCGAATAACTCTTAAACTCTCTATTATCCCTATTTTAGAATATATTTATAGAAAAATCATCGTAAGTCGAAAACTAAATCCGTAAACTCTGCGAGTTTGGGAAGAGAGTCTACTATGTTCATAAATATTCTTATAATTTTTGGTGGTCTCAAACCAGTGTGAAAATGTTCATTTTCACAGACTGGTCCGTATACGTTGCTACAGTGACAGACAGTTATGTAAAAAATCACTATAAATTGTAGAAAAACCGTATGGATATGTGCAAGTAGTCATTTTAAAGGTATAAACCTGAACTATTTTCATATTAAACAGTTTTGAAAAATATTAAGTTTAAGTTGGGTAAAACAGTTCGTGAAAAGGTCACAACTTTTCTGTTGTAATCTGTCAACTTATGTTTTAAATATGTTTTGGTGTTTTAACTTGTATCCCTCCCCCCCCCCCCCTAAAAACTAAAGAAAACTGGAAAATGTAGGGGTATGAACTCACCTTGAGTGATTTCTTGAAGAGTGGAAGATCGAAGACGAGGAGTATTAAGTCAAGAACACTTGATGAACACGTGAAAGCATGGATGATCCTAAGAACGATTCTTTGGTGTTAAAATGTGTGTAGATGATCCAAGAGTGTTAGGAAAATATGGAATAACACTTGAGTTTATATGAAATACTTACGAAAAAGTGAAGTAGTAGCTCAAGAACACCTTCACAAAGTGGTGGGAAGTAGAGAGAAAAGAGGCTTTCTTGAGGGGCTAAGAAGTGTGTAAGTGAAGGAAATGATCAAAGTGAACAAAGATATCCTCCAGGGATTTCTTTATATAGATGTTGCTGGAGCAATTTGCAAAGTTGAAAGGATGTTTACATTGGTTTGTGTGATGTGGATAGGGTTGGACTAATGAGAAGATGACACATGGAGACAAGTGGGCACACTTGACCCACTTGTGATGTAGAATACTCTCCTTAATGTAAAATAATGATTTATAATTAATAAATCCTTGAGAAATGAATAAAATATAAGTTTAAGGAGTTTAAAATGATAAAAATATGAATTTGGTGAAAAATCCCCGTCAAAAACGTCAAAAACAGGCTTAGGAAGCAAAAGTAGTCGAAAATCGGGCATTAAGGAGCGAACCTTTACGGTTCGGCTCTTAGGAGGTGAGAACCGAGAGTGGGAGAAGGAGGAACCGAAGATTGGTGAAGGAACCGAAGGTGGGAGAAGAGACCGAAGGTGGGGGGGACCGAAATGGACCGAGGGCCCGGTCTATTTCGGGTGTTAGGAGGTTTCGGTTGTAGGAGGCTCGGTCCAAGAAGCTTGGTTCGGTCCTAATAGGAAGCTTCGGTCCTAATAGAAGGGTTCGACCCTAAGAGGTTCGGTTCCTAATAAGGGTTTCGGCCCTAATTAGCTGTTTTTCACGTAAACTCCCCGTTTCAAGCGGATTTTTGTCTAGTTAAGGGTCGGGATGACCCGGATGACTATAAAAAGTTGAGAGAGATTTTGAGAGAGATTTGGGAGAGATTTGGGAGAGATTTCACATACTTGGAGAGATTTGGGAGAGATTTCACATACTTGGAGAGATTTGGGAGAGATTTCACATACTTGTAGAGATTTGGGAGAGATTTCACACACTTGGAGAGATTTCACATACTTGGAGAGATTTAGGAGAGATTTCACATACTTGGAGAGATTTGGGAGAGATTTCACATACTTAGAGAGATTTCATATACTTGGACAGATTTGAGAGAGATTTCACACACTTGGAGAGATTTGGGAGAGATTTCACATAATTGGAGAGATTTGGGAGAGGCTTTGTTTTAAGTCCCCTAAAGGGTCCATAGTCAGGTTTGATGCGTTTAACACCCTTTTTAGGGTTTTTACATTGCTAAGCTCATAGATTTTCCGAGACACTTGAATTCTTTGGCATATTTTTATACATAGAATAACTTTTAACATACAACCACTAGTTAAGTTTGACCGGTTTGACTGGTTGATTTTGACTTCGACTTTGGCTTGAGTTTGACGGTTGTCACATTATCCCCCCGTTAGAAGGAATTTTGTCCCGAAATTTGCATTTTGGGTGGGACTTCAAGGGTTGGGGAATAGATGTGGGTACTTTTGTTTCATTTGGTCCTCACGTTCCCAAGTAAATTCGGGTCCTCGCTTGGCGTTCCAGCGGACCTTTACGATGGGAATGCGGCTTTGCTTCGTCATTTCGACCTCTCAATCCATGATTTCAATAGGTTCCTCTACGAAGTGGAGGTTCTCGTTGATCTTAATTTCGACAAGTGGAATGAGAAGGGTTTCATCGGACAAGAATTTCTTCGAATTAGACCATGAAAGGTAGGACGAACGTTGTTAAGTTCCTGTAATAATTGAAGCTCGTATGCAACCGGACCAATCCTGGCAAGGATTTCGAACGACCCGGTATACCTTGGATTTAAGTTTCCCGTGTTTCCCAAAATGTATTACTCCTTTCTAGGGCGACACTTTCAACAGTACTTGATTCCGAACTTGGAATTTCCAAGGGCTTCCTTCTTTTATCGTATAACTCTTTTGTCGGTCTGAGGAATTTTCAGTCGCTCTCGAGTTTGGACGATTCTTTCTGTCGTTTACCTTATGATCTCAAGGCCGGTGAGAGTGCTGTTAGGAACTGGCCTCTCAACTAGTTGCGTATCGCCCACCTCAGCCCAATACGGAGGTGATCTGCACTTACGGCTGTAGAAGGATTCGAACGGAGAAACCTTGATGCTAGTGTGATAACTATTATTGTACGAGAACTCGATAAGGGGTAAATAAGCATCCCAAGCTTTACCAAAGTCTATCACACAAGCTCTTAGCATGTCTTCCTATGTTTGAATGGTCCTTGGTCTCTGTCCATCGATCTATGGGTGGTAGGCTGTACACATGTCCAAATCTAGTCCCAGTAGGTTCGGGTAGCGACCACCAGAACTGTGATGTAAATCTACTATCCCTATCGGAGATAATGGATATCGGTACTCCGGGTAGTCGTACGATTTTTCTTAATGTAAGTCCTTGTCAGTTTCTCCATTTCGTTTGTCTCTTTTACTCGTAGAAGGCATGCGGTTTTGGTTAATCTATCAATGATTACATTAATGGTGTCGAGTCCATCCGTACTCCTGGCTGCTGTGTCCTGAAGTCGCGGTAGGTTCTTATACCTGGTTCCTCTATCATCACTTAGTGTATTCAAGTCGTATATAGTTAGGATCGGTTAGATTGCCAGCTGGGCGATTCTACCCCAAGTCCACAACCAAACAAGGAACAGGAGATAGGGCGGAATCACACATCCGAAATCCATAGGATCTTAATTATATACCACCTCGATGCGTGTCCCAAGTGGTGATAGTTTAACCGTATGGCCCACATGTCGCTACCCTCGAAGTTGACTTACTATACGTATGGTATTCTTGAAAGGTTGGTTGAGGAAAACTACGAAAAGTGTGGTACTCCACACACAAGTACTTCGAAGGTTTGAGGCAGGCGATGATTCTGGGGTTTGCGTCGGGTTCACCGCTATGAGTGACGATGGCTTTGTTAGTCGACTGGTTAAGGAGAATATTAAATCCGTAGAACACACAATTGGTATGGTGAGGACCAAGCCAATTGCTTTTGAATGATGACATCAGGATCTCTTAGATATTAACTCGATCTGGAAGGAGTGTTTGTTAGACGGTGATGCCTCCCATGTATATGTTCTCGGTGTTGTCAGTTTTTCCTTTTGTTATTAGTACTGCGAACATTTGTGTATTGCCTCTTAGTGAGTATTGTGAGTTTTGAGAAGTTGAAAATGATGCCCTTTTTAGAATAGAATCCCTATCGGGTGTGTTTATTGGGGTATACCAGTCACGCATAATTAAGATTTGAAACACCGTCGACTGAGCGATGCCGCCCTAATTCCACAACCAGACAAGGAACATGAAATAAGGCGGAATCACTCACTCTAAGTCTACAAATCTTACTTATAGACGACTCTAAGGTATACGATAAGTCGTACTAGCTCACATGCGAGGGTCCTTATCTTTCATATAGACGATTGGGATTATTTGGGTGAGGGAATAATTTATGAGTTTTTGTCTTAAATGCCGGAATTTTTAGAGTAAAATTTGATGTGAAGTTATCATTTGCTAGGATACGTACCAAAAGTTCTAGTAGGGTTCCTTGTTGTTTCGCCATGTCCTGTTGCTAGACACCTCCTACTACCCCGTCATTCTTCTCTGTTGGACAATCTCTCTTGAAATGCCCTATTTCACCACACGCATGACATATCTGACTAGTACTAGCATCGGTGGTTGAAGTGAAGTGTTGGGTTGGGTTTCTACAAAAAGAGAAGGTATGCCAAATTCTATTTCACCCGATGCAACGCAGCACTCGGCAGGCTCTGGTATGATGGTAGTTGCACTTGCTGTAGTTCGGAAGATTTCCAGCATATTGGCTCACCGGTGTTGGTGCTGGAGTAGTAGATGTTGTGGTTGCAAAGGTTGTCGCAGTTTGCTGCCTCCTGGCACGTTTTGGGGATACTTCGCTCTTCTTTTTGTTCCAGAACTTTCGTTTATTGATCTTAGTTTTGTGAGTTGAAGGATTCTTATAGGTAGGTACTTGTCGATTTCCTTGGTTGTTACTACGGTTTGAATTTCCTACACCACTTCCATTTTCACTAGTGTTATTTGCATTGAGATGTGCCATAACGGCGGACACGGCGGCTGAAACCGCAGCTTGAAAGGTAGCAGAGTCTATCTGCAGGAATGGTGTTTCATTAGTTGGCTGGTTATTTCCATGCGGAGGCATGATTCTGTTACAATGTGTGAAATAAACTGGTAAGTAACAATAGTTATCTCTAGGTGTCACTCATTTATTTATATACGCGTAGAAATTTCTCGTTTCGATATACGATCTTTTAATGTCTCATTCTACATTCACATGATGTACTTGTGGTAAAGAAAGGAAATAGGTATTTTATCTAAAATTTAGTTCGACTAAAATCGAGTATCAATACTGATTTTTCAAGAGGGTCGATTTTTATGGTTCTGGGAGGGAGTATTTCCTTTTTTTCGATTATTTCTCAGAATCCTCCTTGTGAACCCTTTTTCTGGTTCTGTCTTGACTCTTCCGTTGACCGTTTGCGCTGTCTAGGTGTGTTGGTTGCATGAGAATGAAAATGCCTAATGAATCTATGAGATTAGTTAAAATATTAAGACTTTTATGGTGATCCTCACTGGGTCCTCCTATAATTACGTAGTGTATACCTATTATACATAACCAAGATTAAATAGACCTTCGAATAAGTGATCCTAGTCTATGTCCACAACCAAACAAGGAACAGGAAGTAGAGCGAAGATCACAGATTCTAAGTCTATAAAATCTCAATTATATATAACTCTGAGAGTATACACTCCGAAATCATAGACCAACCAGTCAGGGTCTTTTTAGTTTTCATATAAGTTAGTTATAGTCCCTCAAATACTCCCATAGTATTTTAGTTGTATGATGGATGCTTAAGCTTCTTGATATACGAAGCTGATGAGTTTTTTTTAGATTTGTTGCTTATTCCATGGTTTCATAAAATACTCCTATAGTATTTTAAATCTTTATGTTCGGTTTTAGTATTCCTTTATGTAGTATTGGTAAGTTTTAGTTCCGTCGACACACCACTATCACTCCTAAACACATGTTGGTCGTATCTTGAATAAATATATTGATCAGGCTATATTTATCCCAGATATGATTACATAACTGTCTAGGTTTGACTGTAGTGCCCAACCTCTAAATACTTTTGTTTTGTTCCTCTTGTGATACTTGCTCCAGTATGTACATATATAAATAAGTATATGCGTGTATGTATACTTTCATAAAAATATTGTTATATTTTAAAAGTATAATTTAAGTCAGAGCACTTCGGCCCCATTGTATTTATAGTTGTATATCTTTTATAGGTTGATATACTTAGTTCACTATAAACAATGCTCTGATACCAATCTGTCACACCCCCAAACCGGAATGGCGGAAACGTTCGGGGGAGGAGGACGTCATGCCCAGTATCACAACAATTGTACAATAGTAATCAAAGCAACAACAACCATTTCATTGATAACATATAGTTTACATTGTAATTGTTTTAAGTTTAACTTTCAAAAGTAAACAACAAAACTAAGACTTGGCACTATGATGCTCCGTCTTCTCGAAACCTATATGCATACTTGACTTACTAATTTTCTGAGAATACAAGTAGTTTGAAAGAGTATCAGCATTAAAGCTGGTGAGTGCATAAGCATTTTTGTTGTAAAAGAGATACGTCCTTTTGTTCTTTGGAAAAAAATGAAATGTTGCCTTTGAGTCTTAAGACCAAGATATATTCGTGTTTCTCATGTTATTAAAGAACGTTACAAAACTCGAAAGACTAGTAAGCAAAATATGTTCCTGGTGCGATTTCTCGGTGTGTACATGTTAGTAAAGTTTTTAGATCGAACGGATCCACTACGTGTTTACTAAGACACTATTTTCGTGAGTAAATCTCCATACTTAAAATAGTATATGTGGTTTTGTATGTGCATAAAACCCCTTTTTGTGTGGTTCTTAAATCTCTAATGTTTCCAGAAAATCCTATATTTTCCGTAAAGTGTGTTATAGCCTTTATTGAACCAAGGCCGAAATATGTAAGTATAAGCACCATACTTAGTTTATAAGTGTGTAGTTTTGCTATTAAGAAAACTAGTTTGAAGATGTCCTCACTTTGCCAGTGATGACGCTTAACCTAGTAGATTCTGTATTTTCAAAAAGATAGTTTGTAGCCTTTAATTTATTAAGACTCCACTTTTGTAAGTAAATTCCCATACATAAAATAGTATACGTAGTTTTAAATGTGCATAAAACTCCTTTTGGTGTGTGTGTGTGTGGTTCTTAAGTCTCCGTAAACTTAATGTTTTGTTAATACCCCATGTGAGTTGTTATAACCATGCTAAAACTCGAAGACCTCGTACTCGACGTTCTTCATGCGTCAGAATTGTTATGACACTTGTCACCACAGACCTGCCGGTCTAGCTGTTGCAAGCAGCTTAGGTGCGGGTTTGTCAGGCCCAATATAGATCTATACACAACTATCACGCTCTCCCTACAAGAGATTCTGATTATAACTATAGGACTTTTCTGTGATACATAGGAGTACCCCGAAGGATAATACCTCACAAATTTATTCATTAACAAGTTTACGTATTAAGCAACCAAAATCCCTTTTTGTTTGTAAAAGTATGTGTTTTCCTTTTTGTGTAGGTGAATGTGACTAACAAACTATACCTATTATAGTTTAACATGAATGTCTTGTAATGATGTAAAACCTTTATAATTATGATTTTTATTCCTTAGAGAAATAAAATGGCATAAAAATACTAAGTATACTTAACCCTAGTATTACGTACTTTGCTCGACATGTTACAAAGTGTGAATAACTCTTAAACTTGTTTTTGGTAGTTTTACTCTCTATTATCCCTATTTTAGAATATTTATAGAAAAATCATCGTAAGTCGAAAACTAAATCGGTAAACTCTGAGAGTTTGGAAAGAGAGTCTACTATGTTCATAAATATTCTTATAATTTTTGGATGTCTCAAACCAGTGTGAAAACGATCATTTTCACAGACTGGTCTGTATACATTGCTGCAGTGATAAACAGTTTTGTCAAAATCACTATAAATTGTAGACAAATAGTATGGAGATGTGCAAGTAGTCATTTTAAAGGTATAAACCTGAACTATTTGCATATTAAACAGTTTTGACAAATATTAAGTTTAAGTTGGGTAAAACCGTTCGTGAACATGTCACAACTTTTCTGTTGTAATCTGTCAAGTTAAGTTTTAAATATGTTTTGGTGTTTTAACTTGTATTCCCCCCTGAAAACTAAAGAAAACTGGAAAATGTAGGGGTATGAACTCACCTTGAGTGATTTCTTGAAGAGTGGAACATCGAAGACGAGGAGTATTAAGTCAAGAACACTTGATGAACACGTGAAAGCATGGATGATCCTAAGAACGATTCTTTGGTGTTAAAATGTGTGTAGATGATCCAAGAGTGTTAGGAAAATATGGAATAACACTTGAGTTTATATGAAATACTTACGAAAAAGTGAAGTAGTAGCTCAAGAACACCTTCACAAAGTGGTGGGAAGTAGAGAGAAAAGAGGGTTTCTTGAGGGGCTAATAAGTGTGTAAGTGAAGGAAATGATCAAAGTGAACAAAGAAATCCTACAGGGATTTCTTTATATAGATGTTTCTGGAGCAATTTGCAAAGTTGAAATGATGTTTACCTTGGTTTGTGTGATGTGGATAGGGTTGGACTAATGAGAAGATGACACATGGAGACAAGTGGGCACACTTGACCCACTTGTGATGTAGAATACTCTCCTTAATGTAAGATAATGATTTATAATTAATAAATCCTTGAGAAATGAATAAAATATAAGTTTAAGGAGTTTAAAAATGATAAAAATATGAATTTGGTGAAAAATCCCCGTCAAAAACGGGCTTAGGAAGCTAAAGTAGTCGAAAACCGGGCATTAAGGAGCGAACCTGCGAGGTTCGGCTCTTAGGAGGTGAGAACCGAGAGTGGGAGAAGGAGGAACCGAAGATGGGTGAAGGAACCGAAGGTTGGAGAAGGGACCGAAGGTGGGGAAGGACCGAAATGGACCGAGGGCTCGGTCTATTTCGGGTGTTAGGAGGTTTCGGTTCATTTCGGTTGTAGGAGGCTCGGTCCGAGAAGCTTGGTTCGGTCCTGACAGGAGGCTTCGATCCTAATAGAAGGGTTCGACCCTAAGAGGTTCGGTTCCTAAGAGGTTCGGTTCCTAAGAAGGGTTTCGGCCCTAATTCGCTGTTTTTCACGTAAGCTCCTCGTTTCATGCGGTTTTTGGCCTTGTTAAGGGTCGGGATGACCCATATGACTATACAAAGTTGAGAGAGATTTCACACACTTGGAGAGATTTCACATACTTGGAGAGATTTCACATACTTGGAGAGATTTGGGAGAGATTTCACATACTTGGAGAGATTTCACATACTTGGAGAGATTTGGGAGAGATTTCACATACTTGGAGAGATTTGGGAGAGGTTTCACACACTTGGAGAGATTTCACATACTTGGAGAGATTTAGGAGAGATTTCACATACTTGGAGAGATTTGGGAGAGATTTCACATACTTGGAGAGATTTGGGAGAGCTTTCACACACTTGGAGAGATTTCACATACTTGGAGAGATTTCACATACTTGGAGAGATTTGGGAGAGATTTCACATACTTGGAGAGATTTGGGAAAGGCTTTGTTTTAAGTCCCCTAAAGGGTCCATAGTCGTGTTTTGATGCGCTTAACTCGCTTTTTAGGGTTTTTACATTGCTAAGCTCATAGATTTTCCGAGACACTTGAATTCTTGACATACAAAGGCACATTTTTATATATAGAATAGCTTTTAACATACAAGCACTAGTTAAGTTTGACCGGTTTGACTTGTTGACTTTGAATTTGACTTGTTGACTTTGACTTTGGCTTGAATTTGACGGTTGTCATAATAGGACTGCATGTTTATGCAATGTTATTACTTCTTGAGACTTCCTGTTTATGCAATGTTATTAGTTCTTGATGCTCGAATGTTGCTTGCTTTGTGATGTATAGGACTCATATTGATGTAATTTGGTTATCTGCTGAATATGTTAAGTTACATGCAATAAGGGTTAAATAATCTTAGAGTGGTTGTCTTGGCCTTATTGCTTAGCTCACGTTTGAGTCTAACCGTTGTAGGGTTGAGTCTTATAGTCGAAGGATTATCTAAGATTTGTTGCATGTAATTGTATTCGTGAAGTAGTTAGCTGACATTAGTAGAGGTCCATCATTGGCAGTTGGGTGGGTGAGGTGGGAATCCTTGAAGAGACTAGGAAGCACTTTAGTGCAAGTGATGCGATGTTTGGCATATTTTGGAGGCTATCTTTATGAGGAAGTGACTTACAGGATTCGGGATGATTCTGAGGAAAGTGCAGATAAGTGTGGAAGGTAGTATTGGGCTCGTACTACTGGAAGCACAGGATCCGTACTCGAATCAAGGAAAGTCCTAAAAATTCTAAGGAGATGGTCGAGGGTAGGAACATGGTTTGGCACCATGAATCTGTTGCAACATTTTGGGTGTTATCAGCTTTTCGGTTCTGACAGTCCGAAAAGAAGACGGGTCAGGTGATTGTTTGGGCCTTAATGGCCATGTCAGTTTGGATTGGATGGTGCAGACCTGGATGAGTAGTTAATTTCAAGGTATTGGGGACCTTACTTAAGGAAGTGACAGTCAGAGTCGCGAGACTCAAGAACAAAACAATTAGGATGAGCGGCTTGAGGATTTCAGCCTGGTTGAGTGACCGGCTGATGGCTTGTGATATTATTTTCTACGATGAGGAGTCATCTGGTTTGATCGCCTCGAGAAAATTCATGTGTGGAAAGAGAGTCATTTTCGTGGAGACTGTGCAAGATGAGGACCAGGGGTATGCTTTCCTTGAGTTCAGCTAGAGCGTGTTCTGGCAGGCTGTTCTAGGTGATCAGGAGAAGTGAATCAGGAACAACAACTCTCGTTGTCTATGTTGTATATAGAATGTGAGGGTGATGCCTCATGTTTTATGATTGTGTCTCATGATGGAGTGAAGGTCAGAGATTCATAGGTAAAGTGTGTGGTAGTCCAATTGTTCTTAGATGGAGAATCGATGCTATGAAGGGGCTATCAGAGTTATTGCTTGTGCATTTGCATGGGATTCTTGATGATAGAGGCAGTTATCACCGGGAAGTTTCCGAGGTCTCCATCTAAGATTCGGAATGTCTTTGAGTTGTTGAGTCTTTATCTGGGAGATTATCTTCCGATGTGATATACATTCCAAGAGCAGGGATGGTATATATTTGGTTGATTCGGTATGAAGTGTGGTTTGTCTGCAACGTCAGCTGGTAATAGTTCAAACCCAAGTGGGGGAGAACTGGGCATGCTACTTGAAAGATCATCGATCTGTTTGAGCTAATGGTTGTGGAGGAATGCGTTGCAAGGATTGGCAGTTCAGGCATACGAGACTTTGATTCGATATAAGGGTGAAGAGCAAGTCGCCATCAGATGTATGTGCTCAGAAATACATGATTTTTCTTCGCGACAGGAAGATGTTAGTCAAGGAGCTCATTGTAGGCAGTGGTCCCTTTCGGTATGGTGGATGAACTATTCAATAGGTGGTTAGGTCGCTCGGGTTGAGCATTAGTTGTTAAAGGATTTGTCATCTCGATGTATAAATTTATACCTATAGTCTAATATAAGCAATGGTTGATTTCTCAATCAACTTCAGGGTTGGATATATGTAGTTCTTCATGGGTTTAGTTCAGTGAAAAACTTTGGATTATTAGGTTGTTGTCAGTGCATTCTCGATCGCTGGTTGTTCTTGTTTATCATCAATAGGTGGGGTATGCTTCAAAGGTATTGAGTTGTATAATTGGAGGTGAATGAGTGTGACAACCTATCATCATGTTCTGTTTATGGTCTATAGAAGACTTAGTTTGTTATGGTAGTAGGTAGAACATTGAAGTGATTATCAATATGTTCCAATTATGGGTTTTTTGGCTTCCTTGTCATCAGTTGAGATTATAGAAGGATATGGAATTGTATCAAGGGAACATACCTTGAATGCGACAATATTTTTCGAGAGTAGTAAAGTGCTTCATTTGGTTTTGGGTGTGAGCACCCGATATCGTTTGATCATAGGATCTTAGTCTACTAAGCTCAGTATGGTGGTGATTGGGTAGGAAGGTTGTGGATGGCTAGGTAATCTAGTGATTATGAAGTTATTGTTGGGTTTTTAGCACTATAACACTCCTATGGTGCACATGCAACCCTAGAGGCTTTGGATCTATGGTTTCTCTAATTATACATTCATTTTTCAATTTTCTAAATCATACATCCTAACAAGCATAAAAATTGACAATTGAACAATACAACTAGTTAGATAACTTACCTCTTAGTAGGACTTGTAGTTCTTGGCCTTTGAAAGCTTGAGCACCTCAAGTGTGATACTTCTAATGTGTCACAAACACCAAATGCAAGAGGAGGCTTGAGGGAATAAGTTACTTAGCACAAAAACTATATCACTCTCTTAGAATGATGGTGTAACCGATTTTGGTTCGAGGGAGGTCCTTTTATAATATAGCAAATGCTAGGGTTACACCTTGCAAACCCTAATGACCTTTCATATTACTTAGGCTCAATGGGTTAAGCCTCCATGGACTATCTCATTGGTTTAACCCATCCTAAATAACCATGGATGATTAGCCCACACTATAAGAATCATTGATTTACATAATCAATCCCCACATATTAAATTAGTCTCTTTTGATCACAAAATTAATTCCAAATTAATTCTTGATCAATACTAATTAAATAATATGATTTTTCAATTAATATATTATGCTTATAATATATTAATAAATCATAAATAACCTTATTCTCAAAAGTTCATCCTATCACACTACTAGAAAAACAACCTTTCACGACGTGCAATGCATGTCGTAAAACGCTCAGACGACGCGCAAATGCGTGTCAAGGAATGCCCTGTCATAACGAGAGACGACACGCTTTTGCGGGTCGTCTATAGACGACGCGCATTTACGACGCTCATTTACGACATGCAATGCGTATCAAGGAATGCCCTGTCATAAAGGAAGACGACACGCATTTGCGTGTCGTAACCTTACGACGCGCATTTATGACACGCATTGCGTATCATTAAAGCCCCTGTCACAAATGAAGATGACACGCATTTGCGTGTCATAAACTTCAGCAGCCATTTACGATATGCATTTACGACGTGCCTTTACGATATTCATTTACGCATAATACAAAAATATGGAAACAAATATATACCAAAACAATCAATTTCATCCAATAACATCATGTCAAAAAATTGTAATACATTAATATTAAGGTGATCGGATTGTACATTGTTATTAAGAGGTTTTCTCTAACTATATAACCTAATACTACATTGCTATTTAAGGGCACCTTCTTGTTTCAGATATCATGTGAAAAAAATCTTCTATATTATTGGTTTGCCACCTGGTATACTGGGTTGCTATCCACCGGGCGTGGATGGCAAGTAATGACTTGAACATTAGTTGCAAAAAAAAGAACTTTTATTAATCACATAATCAAATTTAGCTAACTGATAGAGTTGTTATATAAATATGTTATTAACTAATATTATCAGATTAACATTACAAATAGTAGATAAAAGATATAGCACCTTAGTTATGGTTAGGATTTAACATAAAAAATGATATTTTTAAATATTTAGTGCTAAAATTAAAAATAATCACCTGTTGTGTTCCATTCCATGTTCTTTAACTTCCTATTTAGCATTAGCAATTTGATCAGCATGCATGCCAAGGGCCAGTTTAGACATTTACCAATTCATATTTTTAGACTCTGTACTGTTCTTCAAAATCCAGTTGGACACAGTTTCACAGTCCACAAGGCGATCAGCTTCTTTTGTACACTACAACAATAGCAACAAAAGGATTTATCTTTTATATAGAAAAAACATAAACTAATCTTTTAAACTTTTATAAAAATGCATGAATTATGATACTCACATTCCAACAAAAGTTGTATGAGCAATAGCAAGTTACATCATAGCTTCCACTTCTCATATACAACGACCCCTAAAGAGTTTTAGGCTGAATCTGACACCTTAACAGCATGGAGGTGGTATAGCACATGCATTACAAGCTCATGCCCCTGGTTAAGGTGCAATCATGAAAATGTGTATTAAAACACAAAAAAGGGTTTGACATTAGTTATATAATGCTATTTTTAAAAGAATACTATATATATATATATATATATATATATATATATATATATATATATAATTAAGAAACCACTCACCATAAGGGACTTCCAGAAGGACGATCACAAGAAACCAACTTATCCAAATGAGACAGCAGTTTCTGTAAAAATAAACTACATATGTTGAGTATAAAAAAATTACAGATGAAAGATTTATATTTTTTTGTTGCCAAAAAGTAAAAAAGATAGTGACTTGGCATACCATTAATATCATGGAACTTTGGTCAAACCTAGTTGCTTGTTGAGAAATGTATGCTGCCTGCAATTTTCAATAGCAAAAACCAGTAGTTTCCTTTTAGTTTTTATTATAAATAATAGTAAATAATAATGCAGAAGCACTGATTCAACACTCACCTGAAATGGTAGTAAAATCTCAAGAAGATGGTATTTATGAAGCAAGGAGAATGAAAATTCAGCAGCCCCAAATGATAGCATATAATTTACCTTTTTAGTCTAATGTTTCATAAAAATATTGAGCATATCCCAACATCAAGATCTGTATCCCGTGAATGTTCACCAACAATCATCCCATCATATGCCTGCATCATATTCAATATTCATTCATTACTTATTAATTATCATTTATCACAACACAAAAACAATATCAGCATTTATCTTAATATATAGAGAGAGAGATTATTAGTTTAAGAATATGTTTATTACCTCAACTCCAGGACTCACAAAAAGTGTTCCACGTGATTCCAAACTCATCAAGGCATAAGATGTGACAGTTCCACGGGCACATGATACCTATGATCAATAACCATATAAATTACAATCATGCTACTCACAATTCCTTAAATTTATTAATAAACCAAAACCCTCAAATCATATTTTTAAATAAAAAAAAGTAATAACAGTCTCAAGTGATATTTACCAACACTCCTTTCCTGACGTGTCCAAGTGGATCACGATATTTTTCATAAGTTGTAAAAACAATATATTGTTAACAAAATAAAATCACTGATTCAGTATTAAAGAAGTTAAAAAGAAAAAAAAAGTATTAAAATGAGCATACATTACATACATACCAATGAATGCACGATGCATAAATCATGTGCCACGTGTGTCACTGCTGAACACGCTTCTGTAACCAACCATTCCCCTGAAGCCTCAAATTAACAAAAACGTAAGCAACTTCTTTTTATCACTATTTTGAAAAAAAAAACATGTTGATAAAATGACGAAACTGACCTTGAAGGACAAGTTAATGTCATTCTAGTCCTGCCAAAGTTTCCAGCAACAGGGCCCATGTCAGTAACCTCAGCTCGCCTGTGAGAAAGCACTTCCATCACCATTCCCAGATGCTCTTCATTCACCTTAAATTTATAACAATCACATAAAAAATCCATATCATTAAAATACAAATACAAATAGTAAATCAGTTTTTTTTACCTCAATGGTTACTTCTTCAATTGGCTCTAGCTTCACACGTTTCTCAATCTTGTACCTAACATATTATACAAATAATAATCATTATGAACCCTAAAAGTTAATATAAGAAGTAGAAGATAAAGAAAACTTACATAACTCTTGGAGGGGATACAGAAAGCTCAAAATTTTCACGCCTCATATTCTCAAGCAAGATGCCTACAAATTGAAGGAAGTTAGCATACATAATAATTCTTTGGTGATTTTTTAAAGAACATGATGAATTAAAGAGTATATGATATGGCCTAATTGAAGTTCTCCTCTTCCTTGAACCTCGTATGATTCTGCTAAACCATGGATTACATTTATGGCTAAGTTTGTTTCTGCTTCAGCCAATAGTCTATCACCAATCTTTCCTCCAGTTAACTACACACATTAAAGATGATGAGGTGTATACAAAGTACAAACATTGGATTACTTGAAAAGTTAAGAGCAAACTACAAGAAGAACAAGAACAAGAAGAAAATTTATTTTTCTCTTACTTGAGAACCATCAAGTCCAGCTAAAAGAGAATCGTTCACACCATCTTCTTCCCCTCTTGCTATTACACAGGACCCCAAACACCCACTCGATTTGCTACTTCTCACTTTCTTCATTCTGACAAAAACTGTATCGTTTGAGATTCCCTATCACCGGAAAAAGCCCAACAGGAAGCCATAGATCGCTGACTCCGTTCCAACCTCCGAAATTCCTCCTCCTCTACATCATTTCCATGTCGAGTTTTACAGAAACAAAGGAAAACAAGGTAGAAGAGCCGCTATCGCAAGTCAACCGTTACCACCCACCACCTCGTTGTCGCTGCTACTGTGATTGGTTGTCCCCTCCATCACCGGTGCCAATCTTCCCTTCCCTCTGTCGTCCTTTCTACTTATTGACCATCGCCATAAAAGAAAAGAGAAGGGCAACAAGCTGCTATTGCAGCTCCACTCATCGACCACCACTACAGTTGTTGAGAGTCTCCGGTCACCACCACCTGCTGCTGCTCTGATTTCTTTTTGATCGTTGCTCCCTGCCGGTGCTTCTTGACCCACTGTTCCCAATCGTGTTTCGAACCCCCTCCCTGCCGGCGCAAGTTCTTGAAAAAGACCTAGCTATTACAAAGAGGGAAACTAAAGCAGAGGAAGAAAAAAAAGACGGCGGGGTTTTTAAGTTTTTAGGATTTCATTTTACCCGGATGAACGTGCGCGTTATATTAAAATTTATAAAACGACAGTCTTAGGCGACACACATTTTATTATAGGTGCCCTCCATGTTTATTTTTTTAGACACTAATTTTAGGGCACGGAAAAATATGTGTCCTAAATCCTTTAAATTTTGCAAAACTGACATTATTTTTTAGGGCACTCACAAATGCGCGTCCTCTATCAGCGAGTGTCATTGTTTGCGCGTCATTAAAGGGCTGTTTTCTAGTAGTGTCAAATTGCACTGGTGAAGGAAACATAAAAGGACCATGCTATTATCGGGTCAAGTACATCCCAATTATAGTTATGGGCTTAGACACCTAATCCAACAGTCTCCCACTTGGATAAGTCTAATAACTATAGTTGCCAATGCAACTTCAAAATTCGATTAGCAATCGTAGCTCTTAAAAGCCGATGTCAAACTCTGACCCAGTCAGTGACGCGTCCTTTAGATAAGGGATCATATATTCCTCTGTTCTCAAGATATCTATGCGGACAAATATATGGAACATAATCATACTTATTATCCTGCAGTTTGTTTCCCGATTTCCAATTTGTCTGACATAGAACATAACTGAACACATGAATTTAGTTCTAACCGGGCCCAACACATAAGTAAAAAGAAAATCATCGAGGGGCCCAAGATATCTCTTTTAATCCTCTTAGGATAAAAGAACAGATAAACTTCGACATTATATGCTTGTACTAACTACTCATTAAATCATGCACAACGATACATTTTATAACATCAAGTTACTAATGCGTTTTCGTATCATCAGTGCACAGCCAACTCGTAGTCAACAACTCATATATCTTAGTTTGAAGACTATACGATATTATCGTCTCACAATCACTCGTGATAAATTCCATGAAGTGATTCAGGTGAGCGTGGGTTTAATCCAATACTCGAATCTTATTACAGGAGTACTCATGAACACTGCAACAAACTTGTGCTATGTCTAAACGCCTTTAGACAATCTACAGAGCCATTCATGACAGTCTAGCATCAATACCTACTTCCAAAGTATGATCAACAGTGGATGGTTTGAATAACCTAGTTATTCAGAAAGTCAAAACATGCAAAATGAAACACAAGAATAATTGAATCCAGTGTGGTCTCAAAACTTTTGAATATAAATAAAACACCTTTTATTTAATCACCATATTGATTACACATTATTCATTGTATAATGTTTCGATTTATCAACTTTACACTTGAATTAAAACAATAGTTATCCCATGCTCCAAGCATGCACACTATGTTTACCTATGGTCCTTACTTTGTGAAATAGATCAATTGTAAACATTTCCAATGACACTCATTTCACAATTCCAAATCCTTATCGTAAGTGTGAGAATACCAAGTCCTTTCCACTTACTATAATCTGTTAGATTCTAAGCTTACAAAACTTTTCCAATTACAAAACTTTCCATTGGAGATTGTTACAAGACAATTCCATAGATACAAAGTCACATATTCAAAGTACATTCCTTTGAACATCCTTCTTGCATAAAAGTTTCTAACATACTCATAGATTCTTGATATCCAATTCCCATTATGGAACCTTTTCCATAATTTCCATATGACTATCCATTCTTAATAGAATCCTATCTATTCAGAATTATATCAATCTGGTCCATTTATTACTATACTTCCAACTATCCTTAAGCAACCAATCCTTAACGAACCTTAGATTGTCCTTGACAGTTGTTTAACCACATTAGTCATATCTGGTTCTAGTCCTTTTTCCCTCTTAATGCCCTAAGCATTTGGAAAATTAGAACAAGAGAATATTATAGCACATGCAATCGATCCTATATCCGAAACATATGGGAGACGATTCATAACCTGATACTTTACCAGTCTCTTGCTATAACATTTCCATATATAGAGTTTCCTTATGTCGAATCTTTTCAACATAACATTCACATATATTCCTTGACTAATTTTGATTAAAATCTCAATCTAAGCTTTTAGATTTGAAATGAATTATAATTTCCTCTCCCTTAATTATAGCAAAACAACTTTTCAAACTCTGCAACTTTGCGAATTGAAACTTTTGTTTTCTATAATTAACATTGCTAACTTGCAATATTACCATAATGATTATGCTCTCACTAGCATTACAATTATCTCTTTAATAGCATAACACTTATGCTCCCACTAGCTTTGACATGTACTCAGAAATAGCTGGACTTCTTGAAATCAATAGTTGTTGATTTTATTACCAAAGTTCAGATTTCTGATACAAGATGCTTCGATAAGACTTTATCTACGCTTCTCAAACTCGTACAACTTTCCTTAGATAGCTCACATGTGTGTATAAAGAATTTTAGAACTTACAGCAATAAGTCTAAAATGTTTTAGACCTTTTTCCATTTCTCATAATTCGAACTATGAAGAGGGATGCCGTAATCATAATCGAATTTGAGAATGAAAATATCACAAATGCTATCTCCTTAAAATCTACTTAGTGAAAATGTTTCCTCACAATCATTTTCATGAAGCGGAGAGAAACCTTTGTCACTTAGATTTTATGGTGTATGTGTTCATATCCATGTGAATTTGTCATAACCATAATCACAAGACAGGGTTAGTGACAAATCCAAACTCATATGGATCGAACTTGTTCAATATTAATTTCTTGCCACCTGGTAGCTCAAGGGCCTACCATTGCTTCCAAGTTGCTATGCAAACAATTTAGAACTCAAAGAACTCACATGCATAGTCAACTTCAACTAGAATGGGCATAGAAACAAGGATATGTCAACACGATAGGTTACAAACCTCAAGTCGTGTGCTAGTGATTAACAATGGGTTTACTCTTGATTAGTTCTCGAAACGTTTCAAGATCTTTAAGACTCCCACAGACCTCTTGACTTATAAGATTCTCTTCGATCAAGAAACATTACTTGACAACAAATATTCAAGAGTTAGTGCGGTCTTAGTTGAGCTTTGTTTTCACCAAAACATCACAACTACCAATCTCAAATGTAAAAGAGTAGAAAACATTTTACTCTACACTTAATTAGTGTTATAAACCTTTCTTATGACATGTCACAAAACACGCAATCTTGGGGTATGACTCTAAGACTTGATTTTGGAACGAAGTATGACTCACCTTAATTTATTTAACCATTTCAACAATTCATGATTCCTCTTCTTAGCCATACAAGTGCACTAAGATGTCCTTAGAGGGTCAACTGTGATATGTGTAACAACCCAAAATTTTTTGCCTTGTAAGTCCAGCCAATCAATCGAGAGTCAGACTCATTTCTGCTATCTTTTAGCATTGTTTAGGGTCTGTTTGAGTGTTCTAAGCCTAGTACATTCATGTTTTGGGTTTAGGGATGAGTTAACTTAGGTTCTTCAAGTTGAATTCGAGCCAAACACTCCATCAAGAGGAGTGTACGGCCGCACACATGGGTGTACGACCGTACACTCAAGGTGGCCGTGAACCCATGCCCATATATAAGCCATCCGTTCATTTCTTCACACTTTTCACACTTCCAAGTCAAGAAAGCCAATTCTCTCTAACCTATCATCAAGCTTTTCACCTTGATCTTCAAAAACGTAAGTATTCCTTCCATTGATTAGTTGATACATTGCTTTATCTAGTGAAGATCCATGATTTCATCCATGAAACATCATAAAACTCACGAACATCAAGAGTGTATGGTTGTACACTCTATCTACGGCCGTAAACCCTTGTTAGGTTCATAACCTAAGGCCTTAAACACTTGAATCCCATATGAATCAAGACCCAAAAATGCATCCATCTTGGAGGGTTTACGGCCGTACACACTTGGTGTGGCCGTACACACCTCAAGACCCTCCAAAATGAGAGCTTTGTTCATCCTCTTGTTGTGCATTTGTCACACTAGTTTCCCCATGGATCAAACACCCCTTTTTGCATGTTTTCCATGAGTGTACGGCCGTACACTCCATGACCGTACACCCCTTGGCCGTGCACTCCCTTGTGTGGCCGTAAACCCCTTTTAGTCAATCACATATGATTGTAACACTTAGTTCAAGTGTTTCCTAGTCCCTAAGGGTGTTTCCTTGCATGTTAGTTGTTTAAAACACTAATTACATGCCTATATATGCCATTATATGTCATTTAGGACTCGTTTGTGTCTCGAGAATTCATTCGTGGAACTTCTCATCCTTACGCGAACCTTCAGTTGAATCACCCACATAAGGTGAGTTCATACCCCTATAATCAATCTTTTAAATGTTTTAAATGCTTTTAAAGGAGGGGGGGAATACAAGTTGAACACAAGGATAATTGTGTAAATGTTATTTGTGATAACCATTTTAAAGGATTTCTTATGCTTTTATAAGTGATCGAATCATTTCAAACACTCTTTTAAGTTATGTTACTTTATTGTTTATAAAACTCCGTTTTTAAAGTAAAATCATAACTCGGTAGATAAATGAGTCTTTTCTACAATTCAGAGTTGGTTCAAAACAAACATACTAGTAAACTATAATAGGTATAGTTTAGGGGTTCAGAACATACTATAAAGAGAAATAGGGAGGAACATATTATAAAGAGAAACAGGGAGGAACATACTATACATATACAAGAATACTATAACAATAACAATAATATGAAACCACTACTTCACGACTTAGCAATATACTTGTTAGGTCGCGTTTTGTAACCAGAGTCTCCTGGAGGGAGAGCATGAGTTTGTGTATAGATCTATACGGGATTGACACCCCACACCTTGCTGCTAGCTACAGTGGGACTTGCAAGTCTTCGGGTGACAAATATCACATCAGTTCGACGCCATTAGGTCGTCGTGTTATCACGTGTCATATTAGTATGGTTATAACCAACTCACACTTTAACCTTAATTAACAAACTGGTTTTAAGGTAGTTAATGATTCAGTAGTCACTTTTTACAACATTACTGAATACTTACATCATTACAAGCGACAAACAGAATAGTCGAGTCTTAGTACATTCAGTTAGAAGGGGGTCTATAATGCTAACTTATGATTCCTTAGTTTATACATCAGGGATATATATTAATCGGGTCCGACAGATAGTAGGATGTATGATTTCCGTTTCATTTTCTGTTCCTTGTTTGGTTGTGGGCTTAAAGAAGATTCACCCAGTCTACTATCTAATCGATCTTAGCTATATATATATATATATATATATATATATATATATATATATATATATATATATTCCGTATACACCAAGTAATCATAAGGAGTACCAGGTATGGGTCAGGTCATAGTATACAAATTCAGTAAACCGTTTTCTAGTACAAAACATACTTTTCAGATAGAACATTGAGTAAACTAAACTAGAAACTTATCAGTGAAAGGTTTAATCCATTTTATTAAACCAGTATAACTTAAAGGACCTTAGGTGGTTAATTGTTTAATACCTTAGTTTATACATCAGGGTTGTATATAATTAATACCCGATAGGTAGTTGGATGTGTGCTTTCCGCCTTACTTCCTGTTCCTTGTTTGGTTGTGGGCTTAGGGCAGATTCACACAATTAACTATCCGTTCGATATTAGATTATATATAGCTAGTAAAAACTAAGTGATTATAGAAGGAACTATTGTGGTTACCATTTAACTAAAGAAAATAAGGGTTTTTCTTAAAGAATGTTTCATCAAATATAAAGGAACTATTACAGTTAACTCCGTGAGTACCAAATGAATACGCCAGAGTTATATACAACGATGATCTAACAAACAATGGGATGTGTGACTTCCGCCTCATTTCCTGTTCCTTGTTTGGTTGTGGGCTTAGGTCAGATTCACACAACCGATTGTTTGTTTACTCTGGGTTTTATATAACTTGTATTCATTTAGTACTCATAGAAAGGATTGTAGAGTCATTTTTACTTATCTTTGATCATATCAGAAAATATAGGATTTTCTGGAGGAACATGCGAACTTTTTTCTAAAAGAACTTTCAACTTACTAATACATCACTAAAATACTTATGAACTCACCAGCTTAAATGTTGATCTACTCTTTCAAAATAACTTGTATTCTCAGGAAACTAGTAGACAGGTACGCGTACTGGGATTCAGAAGACGAAGTATAGTAGTTTCATGTCTTGTTTTGTTATATACTTTTGGATTCAATCTTTTGTGAATCACTACTTTGTAAACACTTTAATATTAATACAATGGTTGTTTGTTACTATGATTACTATGATACATGTGTTGTGATACTAAGCATGATGTCCTCCGCCCCCGAACGTTTCCGCCGTTCCGGTTTGGGGTGTGACAGATTGGTATCAGAGCATTGTTTATAGTGAACTAAGTATATCAACCTATAAAAGATATACAACTATAAATACAATGGGGCCGAAATGCTCTGGATAATAATATATTTTAAAAATATAACAATACCTTATAAAAGTATACATACCTGCTTATACATATATACATACTAGAACAAGTATCACAAGAAGAACAGAACATAAGTTTTTAAAGGTTGAACACTGCGGTCAAACCTGGACAGTTATGTAATCATATTTGGGATCAATATAGCCTGATCAACTATATTCATTTGAGATGTGACCGACATGTGTTTGGGAGTGATGTGGTGTTGCAACAGTCTTAAAACTTACCTAACTCTATTCAAGGGATTTCTAGATCAGAACAAAAGGTTAAAATACTATGGGAGTATTTTATGATACTACAAGACAACAACAAGTTTAAAACATACCAAGTTCATTACATTAAAATACTATAGGAGTATTTTAGGCACTATATAAATAACTTATGTGATAATTTAAAGACCCTTCTGATAGGTCTATGATTCCGGAGTGTATACTGCCAAGGTTTTATATAATTGAGATTTTATAGACTTAGAATTTGTGATCTATGCTTCACTACCTGTTCCTTGTTTGGTTGTGGTTTTAGAGTAGGATCACTTATTCGAAGGTCTATTTAATCTTAAATTATATACAACTTGTATACATTGCACAATTATAGGAGGACTCAGTAAGGATCACCCCATAAAGTATCACTTATACTCATATATTCTTTAGACACTTCCCTTCTAGCACGACAAACCCAGAGAGATGTAACGAATCCATAATAGCAGTCAACAGAAGAGTCAAAGAGGAACAAGAGCAGGTTCATGTGAAGTTTTCAAAGAGTGATCAGCCAGAGAAACTAAAACATCTTATGCGTCACACTAATAAATAATACCTATGAATGACTTAGTGAGCTAGTGAATACACTGCTCACATTATGTTATCGGATTATTTCTCTTTCGTGCAACTAGTTTCAGTTATTCAATTCATAGATATTCATTCGAGGATAACCACTTCTGATTCATAAAGTTTATTCTATAAACTCCCTTTATGAATTGTTTCCAGAACCCTATGAAAGTCAGAACCAGATACATTCAGAACTAGGATAACTTAGTCTTTCAGCTTTCGGCTCATATCCACTGCTATAGACTTATTTTCCATCTCATCTTTGTATTCTTTTAGCAAGATGCCTCCTCATAGATCAAACAGACGCACTACTCCGATAACCCCAACTCAAACTCCACAGTTCGATCCTGCTGCTCTCCAAGCAGTGATATCAGTCGCAGTGGCAGCTGCTCTAGCTCACATCAGCGAAAGTGGTACCTACGGAACTGGTAGCGGTACCCACTTAACCAACCCCAGATTTACCCATGGACACCCATGGGAGTGTTCGTATAAAGACTTCATGAACTACAAACCCAAATCCTTTAATAGAAACGGGGGAGTCATTGCTCTATTGCGATGGTTCGAGAAAACAGATTCGGTCTTCGCAATCGGTTCGTGCCCAGAAGGGAGCAAAGTTAAATTTGTTGCCTGCACCTTCGACGACAGAGCCCTAACATGGTGGAATAGCCATGTTAAGTCATTGAACCTATCAGTGGCTAACTCAATAGGTTGGGAGAACCTAAAAGAGATGAGGTTGGAAGAATACTGCCCAAGGGGCGAAGTCGAAAAGCTGGAACAAGAACTATGGGAGCACACCATGGTCAGTTTGGACATAGTGACCTACACTGACAGGTTTAGCGACCTGGAAGCACTATGCGCCGGGATGGTTACCCCGGAAAGTAAGAAGATAGAAAGGTACATATGGGGTTTATCTACCCCGATTCAAGGAGATGTACTGTCTTCTAACCCAACTACATTCGATAGCGCTAAACGCCTGGCCCATCGACTCATTGACCATGGAGTCTGCCATGGCGTGGTGGTCCCTGTTCCTGAGCCATCAAAGGGAGGGGACTATAAACGAAAGTCGGGGAAAAAGAGGAAAGAGCGAACAACACAGGAAACCCCTCAGGAGCAACAAATGGGTACTATATACGCCGCCACAACACCTACTACTCCAGCACCTGCCAGTCGATATGCTGGAACTCTCCCAAAGTGTGGAAAGTGCAACTATCACCACACCGAAGTATGTCAGGAAATGCAATGCCTGAATTGCCACAGGAAGGTGCACATCGCCCGGTTCTGCAGGGCACCGGGTCAACCAATCTCCCAAGTCCCCGAAGTAGAAGTAAACCAGGCCTGTTATGGCTGTGGTGAGACAGGGCACTACAAGAGGGACTACCCGATAATGAAGAACTCAGGCGCGGACGGACGAATTCTGATGATCACCGCAGGAGAATCTACCCTGGAGTCCCCAGCGACCAGCGGTACGTCTTCGATTTATAAATTGCTTCAAAAATTTAATTTATATTTATATATAAGATTAAAACTTGGGGAAAACATTTAAAAGTAATTATAATAACTCACTAATATGAACAAGTCACGACATTCCCAAGAGAACTAAAGATCCGTTCAGGGAAGCTATGATGGCTTAGTATGTACATCAGGGTTGTGCATAGCTAAGATTTTGTAGACTTAGAGTGAGTGATTCCGCCTTAATTCCTGTTCCTTGTTTGGTTGTGGATTTAGGGCAGGGTTACTCAGTCGATCGTCTTATTCATCTTAATTATACATAACTTGTATATGATAGGCGATCATAGTGGTACCGAGGAGGATCATAATATAGAGTATCGACACTAGTTATCTAAACACTTGCACTATTAGTACTCGCTCATCGCGGTACGATTTCTGGCAGTGGTAATATCAAGGGGAAACAGAAAGCACTAGAACGTTTATACAGAGTACATTGTCGAGCACACTAGGGATACATCATCGTATAACAAATGTTTCTTTCAAATCGGCCTAACTTTTGTTTCTGTAAAGAGTCCTTTGTCATCATTCGTCATGAATTGGCGTGGTCCTCACCATACTAAGTTCATATGTTTCCATCGTCGTAACCGTCAAATTCACGAAACCCTCGTCATTAGTAACGACAGCCCGACCCAGACCTCGGAATCGTCTACCTCGTATTCTAAACCCCGAAGTACTCATGCGAGGAGTACCTTGCCCTCCGAAACCTTGCCGCCGTATATTCAGCAGACCTTCCCGAACTACCACTCGTCAAGTTCAAGCATAGTGGCTAGGGAGGAATACAGCCCACCTATCACTAATAAGTGTATACGCGAGGGTGGTATATAATTATGATTATGCATATTTAGTATGTGTGTTTCCGCCCTATCTCCTGTTCCTTGTTTGGTTGTGGACCTGGGGCAGAGTCGCACATCCGACCGTCTTACTAATCTTAATTATATACGACTTGTATACACGAGGTAATGATAGATGGACCATGTATGAATCCTATCATGGACATTAGGGCAAAGTTGCCCAGGTCTAGGAGTGGTTATTCTGCCAACCAGAGGAGCACAACCCCAGTAGTATTGCTAAGAAAGCTAATTTCGTGACGAAATTCCATCTAACGGGGGGATGATGTGACAACCCAAAATTTTTTGCCTTGTAATTCCAGCCAATCAATCGAGAGTCAGACTCATTTCTGCTATCTTTTAGCATTGTTTAGGGTCTGTTTGAGTGTCCTAAGCCTAGTACATTCATGTTTTGGGTTTAGGGATGAGTTAACTTAGGTTCTTCAAGTTGCATTCGAGCTAAACACTCCATCAAGAGGAGTGTACGACCGTACATATGCCATCCGTTCATTTCTTCACACTTTTCACACTTCCAAGTCAAGAAAGCCAATTCTCTATCAACTATCATCAAGCTTTTCACATTGATCTTCAAAAACGTCAGTATTCCTTCCATTGATTAGTTGATACATTGCTTTATCTAGTGAAGATCCATGATTTCATCCATAAAACATCATCAAACTCATGAACATCAAGAGTGTACGGTCGTACACTCTATCTATGGTCGTATACCCTTGTTAGGTTCATAACCTAAGGCCTTAAACACTTGCTAGGTACTTGTTATCCATTAAAACTCTTGAACCCTTGAATCCCTATGAATCAAGACCCAAAAATGCATACATCTTGGAGTGTTTAAGGCCGTAGACACTTGGTGTGGCCATACACACCTCAAACCATCAAAAATGAGAGCTTTGTTCATCCTCTTGTTGTTCATTTGTCACACTAGTTTCCCCATGGATCAAACACCCCTTTTTGCATGTTTTCCATGAGTGTATGGCCATGCACTCCATCGTCGTACACCCCTTGGCCGTACACTCTCTTGTGTGGCCGTAAACCCCTTTTAGTCAATCACATGTGATTGTAACACTTAGTTTAAGTGTTTCCTACTACCTAAGGGTGTTTCCTTGCATGTTAGTTGTTTAAAACACTAATTACATGCCTATATATGCCATTATATGTCATTTAGGACTCGTTTGTGGCTCGGGAATTCATTCGTGGAACTTCTCATCCTTACGCGAACCTTCAGTTGAATCACCCACATAAGGTGAGTTCATACCCCTATAATCAATCTTTTAAATGTTTTAAATGCTTTTAAAGGGGGGGGGGAATACAAGTTGAACACAAGGATAATTGTGTAAATGTTATTTGTGATAACCATTTTAAAGGATTTCTTATGCTTTTATAAGTGATCAAATCATTTCAAACACTCTTTTAAGTTATGTTACTTTATTGTTTATAAAACTCTGTTTTTTAAAGTAAAATCATAACTCGGTAGATAAATGAGTCTTTTCTACAAATCAGAGTCGGTTCAAAACAACCATACTAGTAAACTATAGTAGGTATAGTTTAGGGGTTCAGAACATACTATAAAGAGAAACATGGAGGAACATACTATAAAGAGAAACAGGGAGGAACATACTATAAAAAGAAATAGGGAGGAACATACTATACATATACAAGAATACTATAACAATAACAATAATGTGAAACCACTACTTCACGACTTAGCAATATACTTGTTACGTCGCGTTTTGTAACCAGAGTCTCTTGGAGGGAGAGCATGAGTTTGTGTATAGATCTATACGGGATTGACACCCCACACCTTGCTGCTAGCTACAGTGGGACTTGCAAGTCTACGGGCGACAAATATCACATCAATTCGACGCCATTAGGTCGTCGTGTTATCACGTGTCATATCAGTATAGTTATAACCAACTCACATTTTAACCTTAATTAACAAACTGGTTTTAAGGTAGTTAGTGCTTCAGTAGTCACTTTTTACAACATTACTGAATACTTACATCATTACAAGCGAAAAACAGAACAGTCGAGTCTTAGTACATTCAGTTAGAAGGGGGCCTATAATGCTAACTTTATGATTCCTTAGTTTATACATCAGGGATATATATTAATCGGGTCCGACAGATAGTAGGATGTGTGCTTTCCGCTTCATTTCCTGTTCCTTGTTTGGTTGTGGGCTTAGAGCAGATTCACCTAGTCTACTATGTAATAGATCTTAGCTATATATATATATATATATATATATATATATATATATATATATATATATACATATATATATATATATGTATATATATATATATATATATATATATATATATATATATATATATATATATATATATATTCCTTATACACCAAGTAATCATAAGGAGTACCAGGTATGGGTCAGGTCATAGTACACAAATTCAATAAACCGTTTTCTAGTACAAAACATACTTTTCAGATAGAACACTGAGTAAACTAAACTAGAAACTTTTCAGTGAAAGGTTTAATCCATTTTGTTAAACCAGTATAACTTAAAGGACCGTAGGTGGTTAATTCTTTAATACCTTAGTTTATACATCAGGGTTGTATATAATTAATACCTGATAGGTAGTTGGATGTGTGCTTTCCGCCTTACTTCATGTTCCTTGTTTGGTTGTGGGCTTAGGATTTTCTGGAGGAACATGCGAACTCTTTTCTAAAAGAACTTTCAACTTACTAATACATCACTAAAATACTTATGAACTCACCAGGTTAAATGTTGATCTACTCTTTCAAAATAACTTGTATTCTCAGGAAACTAGTAGACAGGTACGCGTACTGGGATTCAGAAGACGAAGTATAGTAGTTTCATGTCTTGTTTTGTTATTTACTTTTGGATTCAATCTTTTGTGAATCACTACTTTGTAAACACTTTAATATTAATACAATGGTTGTTTGTTACTATGATTACTATGATACATGTGTTGTGATTCTAAGCATGACGTCCTCCGCCCCCGAACGTTTCCGCCGTTCCGGTTTGGGGTGTGACAGATTGGTATCAGAGCATTGTTTATAGTGAACTAAGTACTCATAGAAAGGAATGTAGAGTCATTTTTACTTATCTTTCATCATATCAGAAAATATAGGATTTTCTGGAGGAAGAGGCGAACTTTTCTAAAAGAACTTTCAACTTACTAATACATCACTAAAATACTTATAAACTCACCAGCTTAAATGCTGATCTACTCTTTCAAAATAACTTGTATTCTCAGGAAACTAGTAGACAGGTACGCGTGCTGGGATTCAGAAGATGAAGTATAGTAGTTTCATGTCTTGTTTTGTTATTTACTTTTGGATTCAATCTTTTGTGAATCACTACTTTGTAAACACTTTAATATTAATACAATGGTTGTTTGTTACTATGATTACTATAATACATGTGTTGTGATGCTAAGCATGACTTCCTCCGTCCCCGAACGTTTCCGCCGTTCCGGTTTGGGGGTGTGACAATATGGTTCCATAATCATAAGGATGGATATAAAACACGATATTCAAGTACTCTCCCTTCTTTTCAGATTGGAGAAACTTTCATCTTTCTGCCTACTTTGATTCTTCTTATTCGTTCTGCTATACATTGAAACTTTTTCAATGATTCAGAATTACACTTAAACTTGTAAGCATAACCATATTTACTAAGCTTTTAGTAAATCATGACGAATAGTCTTATCGTTCTTTGTGGTGGACCTGATCAGTGCACAACAAAGTGTACTTGATCCCCTAGTCCTTCACTTGACTCACATTTACATGTGAACAAGTAATTAGTATTAATTTCCCAAAGATGAAAGTTCTCATTCATCACACAATACAACTTGCATGATTCCAAGTTTCTTTAGCAGACAATTGAACATTGGGTGATGAGAATCTTTCCTTATTTGATAAATTTAGACACTACCACAATCGAAAGAATCAAATCCATATTGCTAAAATAGAAACATACAAACATCAATTTTCACAAATTCCATTGCAAGCAAATATAAATAAGATAAAAATTCAAAATTTTATTTATTTATAAAAGGTGCGGAAAAACCTTTCCTTACAATGGAATTACAAATGAAAACTATGTTACTACATATTTCTAAGCAATCTATCATAAGTCCTAAGCAGCAGCTCAAAAATATGATCATCGAACCATGCGATTAAAATCCATCTCTTCGCGATCAGACTCAACATGCTTTTTCTTTAAGCTTCCTTTCTTTTCTTCAATCCTACAAAACATCAAAATGTAATCTTATCACATCATGTATTAAGAATCTCCAAATAGGAACTTAATAGAGTTAGATAGCGCACTTACCTGAAGCAGAGTCATATATTTTGACTTTACCATCTCTTAGATCTCTCAGGTAGTCAGTGCAGCTTCACAACTAATGCCCCTTCTCTTGGCAATAGAAGCAAACATATTCTTTTGGAATGGTACACGAGACAATCTCAAACTTAGACTTTCCCTTTCCCTTGGAAAGAGAAGTCTTTTCTCGACTTGCAATGTTTCCATTGTCAATGTCCATGGAAGTTTGGGAAGTGGATCTTCCATTCAACTTTGCATTACCAGTGCGCCAAATCATTTCTGATTCTGCAGCAATTAGCAAATAGGTAAGATCGATAAGGGACATGTCGCGGTATGTCATATAGTAATCTTTAATTAACTCTCCATATGACTTAGGAAGTGATTGAAGAACCAAGTCAACAACCAACTTCCTTGACACAATGACTCCCAACATTCCCACCCTGTCAATGTGTGACTTCATCTCCAAGACATGTGCACACACAGACCTTCCATCTTGGTGTTTTCTAGCCAATAGGGCTTGAGTGACCTTTAACTTTTCATGTTTTTGAACTTGTGGGTTGGGGGAATCATTGGAGAAGGTGGAGGAAGTGAAGTATGATATTGTGGAATATCATCTTCATGTGGAAAGCTTTTTCCATTGAATTCGGAAAGACCATAGTTGTCAGAACTAGACATCTACAATGGGAGAAATTCAAGTTAGTTGATTTAAGTCCTTAACATAACACCCAAATCAAATATTAAGGCTAGGACCCAACACAATATTCTACAATTCGGAAGAGGGATGTCGTAATCCAATTGTAAAATATTTGAAGGTAGGTAAATGACGATTTACCAATTTCCACACTGAAAAACAAAAATGAATTTTAGGTTTTAAATGAATTGAGATTCCTAGATCTTGATTGTGCCCTTCAAGTTTGTGACTGGGATGCCGATGATCACAAACAAGGTGTGAATAACCATGCAAGTGTGCTTGGTACTTTTAATGTTACAAATCACCTAATCAATGTGCCGGTTAACCACACGCGCTCCATTGATCTATGATTAACATCAAGCTACCCTTTTCCACACTTGCTAGTCCCAGATTAGTGTGCCTGTTAACCACACACGCTCTACTAACGACTTAGGAAGGTGCAAAGTGCAATTTCATGGAATAGCATCGTTTTCACATTTTTCCTAAAGTAACTAAGACTGGAAATTTAATAAAAGTTTAGTTACTTAATAATTATCATTATACTTTTAACGAGAATTAAAGTCATGTCCTACCCGTTCGACTAACGACCCTCCACCAGTTAAGGAAGTGGTGAGTGAGAGTGGACACCCATTATACAATCATTTTATAGGCAGAAACCTTATACCTCCCTTATAAACCGGCTACGTGAATGAGGCCTACTAACGGTAAGACTGACTTGTCTTATATATATATATATATATATATATATATATATATATATATATATATATATATATATATATATATATATATATATATATATATATATATATATATATTACTATATTATTATACAAACCTTACTATTTCTAAAAATAGATTAAGACGTCCAAATGTTTAAGCTTAAAGTACAACAGAACATTAATATAATAATATTATATTACAAATATTACAAATGATAATGCAATATGTATAAATATATAATGCATAGTCAGTCAATTCTCAAAACCTTATCCGGTATTGACCTGGCTACTCAACTTTCCCAGTATATATCGCCAAATCCTCTTTTTTAGCTCAAAATGAACGATTCTTTGTTCAGAGACTATTTCAAATTTGAGGAATGGAAAAGTCTAAAGAATTCATTTTTCTTCGTTTACATCTAGCAATTTAGTTTTCCCCACCACCTCCATCATTCTTATTTTGAACTTGAACCCCAAGTATGTTCCTCTTCATTTTTTTACCCTCTCTCCTTCTCCCTGACCTAAGTAGTCGTCGGTCACTCACCAAGGTCGGATAGTCACCACCCTTTCTACAAACCCGTACTTGCACCACCACTAAGGTCTCTATCCCTCGCTTTCAACCAAAGATGTCACCTATCCATCATTATGACGGAAAACCTACGGTCGCCAACATCGCTCACCACTGACTTCTCTCTTCCTCCACCTCCGTCTCTCTGAGAACCCGCATAACATCGTACGACCGTTCTCACTATCGTGAAGAGGAAACCTACGTAGGTCACGATCTCTCCTCTCTATCTCACTTAATCCACACTCTTGGAAGACGAACTGCAGCACCACCTCTGCTCATCACTTATTTGTGTATTGACACATCACAAATATCAGGTAAAGAACTTATGTTATACTTAACAAAATGCAACTAAACCGATGGAATCAATTGAGGAGTTTGTATGTGTTTCAAAATTGAAGTTTTAGAAGTTGTGTCTGACATTGATTTTGTTTTTATTTTTTGTATCTGGTTGTGAAGGTTTTGAACAAATCCAAGAACATGTAAGATTCTCTTTTTTTATTTCTTTGCATCTGGAGTTTTTGGTTTCAATTTCAAATTTCCTTTGATTATTTTGAATGGCAGGTTTCCAGTACTTGGATTTGCTTCAGCTTATTTTATTTATTTATTTATTTATTTTTGTGTTTTGGGGATTATTGTGTGTAAAATAAGAAAAATGATATTGGTTTGAGTTTCCTTGAGCTAAAGCCATAAAGAATTTCTTCATAAAGTTACTAAAATTTTTGGGGATTTAAATATAGGTGCTACCCACATCGGTGAAACTTTTTTCCTCCAATGAGCAAGCTATTAGAGTGGGTCTCTTTCAACATATTGATCAATTTGGGAAATTTTGGCTGCTTGGTTTTAGTGGTTTGGCTTCCCTTCTGAGCAACTCCAAAGAAGACATCATGAAATCAGGGGAAGTTCACACTTCACACCACATGTCCTGATTTGTAATTCTTTAAGGTGACTTGAATCTTGATTAGTGTATCCATAGAGATAAAAGTTGCTTAACATAAGATTCATGATTTTAATGAAATAAAGATTGTGGTAGGTTGAAAATGGAAATATGATGATGGTATGTGCGATGGGTCGAGTATTTGGTGACAATGAGCCCAGATAGATCTTTTTATATATATATATATATATATAAAGTTTTAGGTTATGTATGTTATATATGACATAAAAGATGGGAATGCTCTTCACTTAAGCTTATATGCTTTCCGTATTTACATAGAAATGGAGAATGTGTGTCTACATGTAATGTTCCAAAATAATTATGGTTGTATCCAAGTGCAATTGGATGGTAATTGTAAGATGGGGCAATCTGATGTAAACATCAGATGATGGTGGATGGCTGTCTACATATGTTTTTTAATACAGTTGACACCTATGCCTTGAAAGTTGTATGTTGCAGTGTTTATACCTTTCTTGGTATTTTGGTTCATGATGGTTTTAGTGGATATAATATATTACCTACAGGTATGTTTTAATTTCGGTGTGTTTGATGTTTTTGCTGTTTTTTTCAATTAAGTATTTAAACTGGTGAGATCATAATAACAATATTTTGTACAGATAAGGTCAATATTATAACATTTAAAAACAACATATATGTTTAATTTGTATTTAGTATTCAATTTAAGTTATCTTGTTGTTGTAACAATTTACATGGCTAATAACATCTCTCTTGGTAGATACATCTAAAGATCGCGATAGCTGCTGACCAACGGTTCAATGAAATGACAACTCCTACAGATGATGAAAGTGAAACCCGAAGGCAACAAGTCACGTTGTCATTAGAACAAATATGAAAACATGATTTTTAGCTCATACAGATGATGAAAGTGAAACAACCAAAAAAACATTTACCTTGAAATTTTACAGATAATGTAAAGGGGTTTTTTGCCAGTCAAGTTGGATACCAGTAATGAATCTGGGTTGGTAAATGTCTTCTCATAAGGGTCTAACTCCGAAAATTTGTGCTAAATGGCTTTTTCATAAGCCAAGTAAATAATGATTGTTGTTTTAATGGGTAAGATAACGAACCTTATTTGGAAGATTAACAATTTGATTGTTTGGATAGTTTGGATTTAGTTATTGAGATGTTTGATTTTCAAGGGCATATTTGTCCAAACAATTAAGTGTAGTTATAGAAATAGAGGGAGTGAAGTAGTAAAGTTCAAATATTAATTGGCTTGAAATTTTGTGCAGGAGGAAGTGAAGTTCTTACTGTCCAAGGTTTCTTGTGGTCTTGAACTTGAAAGTATGGATGAAAGTAGGTCCGGACTCTGCCAGAATGGATCCGAAAACCAGAATTGAAGGATTAGAGGACTCGAGAATCAGATCGGTATAAAGGAACCGCTTCCGGTTCAGTTCCGAGTATCGGATCGGGTAAAGTAAAGTGGGTATGTAACCGGAAATTGGTAATTGGAACTGGTTTCGGGTTTTAGACCCGGATAGGCATGTATTTTTTTCTCAGGGCCAGATGCAAGAAATAACAATGCACTTTTGTTTTTTGTGTTTATAATAACCTACTTTTGCTATCTTCCCTTGATGGGTGTAGTCTGTAACAGGTATTGATGGAGGAAAACAACGAGAAGATTGTTTCGGTGAAGCTAGAGGTTTCCGACAATGAACACAGTTGGAACCGGTGAAGGTGTATGGTGCTGCCAGAAGTGGGTTGAGGTTCATGGTGATAGGCTGCAGCAAGTATGAAGGTTGCTTGGCAAGAGGTTCTGGAAGGTGGCTGGAATGGAGGTGTTCGGCTGGTGAAGACGATGATGCTCGATGATGCAACATGTATTTTTTGGGTATTGATTCGTTTTTTATGAAGATTTGTTTTTGGGTGAAGCAACATGTATTTTTCAGTGATGGTGTCATGGTGGTTTACAGCTTGTGTTTTTGGTACATGGGAGTTTTACTACAAAAAAAATACTCCTATCTATCCACTCTACTTTATACTTCTTTATTTATATTTGTGTGTCGCTCCATTGCTGCTGAAATTTGCATGTAGTTTTTTTTTAAGTCATTAACTACTCATTGTATTTGATTTTTTTTCTTTTGTTTAGTATTAGCACTCGGAGACAAGGATCGTTTGGAGACAATGATCATGGATGATGATGTGTAAAGTGCAAAGCTTGTATGTGTTTTGAGAACCGGAGCAACAAATTAATCAACCATTTATTTGCATCTTTTGAGTTGTTAGCATGATAATAAATTGGTGAGATTAAAAAAATTATATATCTTATTAATGATCTTAACAAAATAAGTTGGGTTTTAAAAATGGTTTAAGTTTAAAAATATATTTATAAGAAATCGGATTTAGGTAAAAGAAAAAAATATAGAAATTGAAAATGATGGTGGTTTAGGAAAAACGTTTAAATTTGATTTTAGATAAAATAGATTTGGTTTAAAATAAAAATTTTAAATTAGTTTAAATAAAAATAAAAATTGATTTAAAAATACCCCATAAATTAACACAATAGATGTTTCTAAAAAATCTGAAATAATATACAACAACTATTCAACTAACTTAAAATAACAATAAAATAAGGTCAAACACGTTTAGCGTAAATGTCAAATGTTATGATTAAAAACGATCTAAAAAATAAATCTGAGGATAAATATATGTTTTTAAACATCTTTAGTAATTGTAAAATGAGCACTAAACACATCTCTAAACTTAAAACATTGATTGTCCCGGACAATGATCAAAACTTTATACAAATTTATACAAATTTTTTTGAAAACTCTTGATAAGTACAAATTATCTTTTATATAAAAAACTATAAATTATACGATCAGTTATGTGTTTCCTAATATATTAAAGAATGCATTGTTTGTTGGAAAAAATTCCAGAATTGAAACTAATGCTTAGTGTATTTGCCGATTCATAATGTCTTGATTTTAATATTACATCTTTCATAAAGCAAACTAATCGCTGAATTAGGGGTGTTCAAAATCGGATATCTGAATTTTCAGATATCCGAATTTCGAATATCCGAAAATTGTGGATAGTGAATATTGATATCTGAATCCGTATCCGAAATTTTGGATACGGATTCGGATATTTGACCGGATATCTGAAAATGTTGCCTCTTCAAAAATATCTTTTAAAAATATGGTTAGATTTTAAAAAAAAAAAAAGCATGTTTCAGGTACTTTGTAGCTATAAAACAAATACTTTTTTGAAGGCCATAATTTTTTTTTAACAAAAAGCCTTTTCATCATACTAACTAACACATGAAGTGAAATACATTGATTTATTGATTATGATACGTAATTATGTTAGCAAAAACAGTTAAGAATCATACAAAAAAATATATAATCGATATGTTTAATACATTAAAAGGTAGACACGGTAACATTGATTATTGCGTAAGAATATTCACAAATAAAGAGTAGTTGCTAATACATTAAATTTAAAGTAAAAATTCAAAAAACATAGAAATGAAAAAGGAAATAAAATATAAATAATATTAAATGAAGTATCAAGTTCAAAAACAAAATAAAAAATAAAGGATATATTTTTAGATGAAACTGAAGTGGTAGTTATTATCCGAAAAGGTTACTAATTTTCGATCATAGTTGTTATTGTATTCATACATCATCCATTAATAAAATCAAAGAAATTTATCTAAGAAAACTCATGAAAATCTAAGTTTAGCTCATCCTTTGATCATTAACTAAAGAAATAAAAAATAAAAAGTTATATATTTCGGACATCAGATATCCGAACTATCCGAAAATTTTCAAAATGATTATCTGTATCCGAATCCAAAAAATTGGATATCCGAATTTCCGGATATCCGAATTTTCGGATAATTCGCGTATCAGATTTTTCGGATCGGGTTTTCGGATTCAGTTATTTTTTAGTACCCCTACGCTGAATTGCAACTAATCATTGTTCGGTGAAAATAACCTAAAATGTCGAAACAAACTATTAATCGCCGCCGCTTTGCGCGGATAACGACTAGTGTGTGTGTATATATATATATATATATATATATATATATATATATATATATATATATATTAAACTTTTAATATTATAATAGTATAAGAGCGTATTTTACACATTTAAAATACTTAGTGGTTTAAACTATTAATAAATTAAACTTTTAATTTAATTAATCTTAAACCATGTTATTATGGATTTATTAAACTTCTCTTTTAATTAAACACTTTAATTAAGTTAATAAAGTCCATAAGGTGTAATTGAACTATTCAAAGCATCTAGGTTATTAAAAAAATCAAAATTAAAATTATTTAACTACTTTTTAAGTTATGAACCCAACAGATGCATATTTTGAAACCTTTCAATTACTTGATGTTTTAGAATTCAGTATTACATAATTTAAGACTTTTCAAATACCAAAACTTGAGGGAAAGTTTTGTAGCTCTTGGAAAACCTTTGAGTTCCAATTTTGATGACACATTTTTGTAACTCCTTAAAACCTTTGAGTTCCAAAACTTTGATGGCAAGTTTGTAACTCTCCAACACTCTTGAACTCTATAACTTATGAGTTAATGTTATTTTAATGGATTAAACTTTTCATGTTCCATAACTTGAGGACAAGTTATGGAACTCATTAAAAAACCATTTAGATCAATTCCAACAAATAAAATTATCATATAATTCATGACTGATCTAACCTAACTCATAGCAAGGCAATTCATATCAAATAATACAAATAATATCTTATTATCTTAAAATTTGACAATTGTCCTTTAGTTGGATGAGGATCATTATTATCAAATCAGAAAATACATTTTTTATGATTACAATATACTTTGTGGTAATGATCCTTAACCAATTCTGGCCAAGAACTCGAATTTCTGCAACCAGAGCCATCAACTCGACGAGTGCATGATCCTGACTCGTCGAGTTTCCCTTTTACTGAGTGGACTCGTCGAGTCAGCCAGTGGACTCGGCGAGTTCATCAGTCAAAGGCAAGAAAATCGATTTTTTCAACTTTGAAAAATAACAAACATCAAATATAACAGAAATCAATCCTAGGCTCTGATACCACTGTTGGGTTTTTAGCACTATAACACTCCTATGGTGCACATGCAACCCTAGATGCTTTGGATCTATGTTTTTTTCTAATTATACATGCATTTTCAAATTTCCAAAGCATACATCCTAACTAGCATACAAATTGACAATTGAACAATACAACTAGTTAGATAATTTACCTTTTAGTAGGACTTGTAGTTCTTGACCTTTGAAAGCTTGAGCACCTCAAGTGTGATGCCTCTAATGTGTCACAAACACCAAATGCAAGAAGAGGCTTGAGAGAATAAGTTACTTAGCACAAAAACTATATCACTCTCCTAGAATGATGGTGTTACCGATTTTGGTTCTAGGGAGGTCCTTTTATAGTATAGCAAATGCTAGGGTTACACCTTGCAAACCCTATTGACCTTTCATATTACTTAGGATGCATGGGTTAAACCTCCATGGACTATCCATGGACTATCTCTTTGATTTAGCCCATCCTAAATAACCATGGATCATTAGCTCACACTATAAGAATCATTGATTTACATAATAAATCCCCACATATTTAATTATTCTCTTTTGATCACAAAATTAATTCCAAATTAATTCTTGATCAATACTAATTAAATAATATGATTTCTCAATTAATATATTATACTTATAATATATTAATAAATCATAAATAACCTTATTATCAAATGTCCATCCTATCAAATTGCATTGGTGAAGGCAACCCAAAAGGACCATGCTACTATCGGGTCGAGTACATCCCAATTATAATTATGGGCTTAGACACCTAATCCAACAATTATTGGAATGTACATGAATCCATGTGAGGGGTGGTCAGTTGGGTTGCCGGAGATAGTTCCAAGTGCAAGCCATTTTAGAATTTATGCCCATGTTAAAGTTTTGGATAGGTATATTTGGAGGGAGCGCCAGGGTTCCTTGAGGTTGGGAAGAATCCAAGATAGGTCAGGATTATGAGTGTGGAGCAGACTACCGTTTGGCTGGCGGGGTCTTAAACGGCTTATTGGGTGGTGCGGATAAGATATGGTTTGATTAAGGATTAACTCGGAAGGCCAATCAACATGGTATCATCCTAAGTCAACTAGAGAACTAGTTCTGGTTGCAAGGGAGTTCAAGGTTAAGTAAGGAATAGTTTTCTTTGGTCATTGGTGAGCAACAGAGCAGCATTCACCAGGTTAATGTGTGGTTGTGGGAGTGATGTAAGACTGCGGAGCAGCCGTAGCATTCACCAGATTAGTGTGCGGTTGTAGGAATAATGTAAGATTGTGGAGTGGCTATCGCATTCACTAGGTCAGTGTGTGGTTGTGGGAGTGATGTAAGACTTCGGAGTAGCCATAGTATTTACCAGGTTAGTGTGCGATTGTAGGAGTGATATAAAACTGCAGAGCAGCCGTAGCATTCACCAGGTTAGTGTGTGATTTTGGAAGTGATGTAAGACTGCGGAGTAGCCGTAGCATTCACCAAGTTAGTGTGCGGTTGTAGGAGTGATGTAAAGCTGTAGAGCAGCCGAAACGTTCACTAGGATAGGATACGGTTATGGAAGTGTTATAAGACTATAGAGCAGCCGTAGCATTCACTAGGTTGGTAGGCGGTGGTAACATTGACGGAAGTCTATGACTTGGCTTGTGGCATTCTTTAATATGATTTAGATCATTAATGGGTTAGGTGAAGGGTTTTTAGTGGGCCTTCAGATTAGTAATACTTGGGAAATTGTAGGCTAGGTTGGGGCCAAGTGTGATGTGAGTACTTGGTTCGGTTTATAGCCATCACTGGGGTTAAGCGGACTTGGTCATAGTTCGAGCATTGGTTGGGTGATTTGTCCTTCATTGGGAGTGAATAATTGATGGAGTCGTGTTGGCAGATAGACCAAGACCACCTATACCTATCCATTTTTTGAGTCTAGAGTTGATTTTGTTTTTGAAGGGTTTTTTGGTACCGGTAAGTGGTCGGGGCGTATATGTTTCGGGTATCCGTAAATTTTTTTAGGACGGATAAGTTTGTGCGGTTCGTTTTTATGAGATTAAGTCATTATGGGAATGATCTGGAATGGTTTTATCTTCCTGGGAGTCAAACATCGATCAAGGTTTTTAGTTTCAGGTGTAACGGTTGGACACTCGTGGGCTTAGAGCAAAGTTGAGGTTCATTCTTCGTTAGGGCTTGTGATTTCTACTATTTTGGGTTCGAAGGTAGTAAGGGTGGGTCGTTATCAGATTAAGGTGACTTTTCCATTCATATTCATGATTCATGGAGTTCAGTTAGGATCGTTTGGTTCTTTCAGAGGAGATAGTAAGGAATGATTTCAAGGACGAAATCTAATTTAAGTGGGGGAGAGTTGTAACACCCTGTTTTCGAGTCATTTCATAATTCAGGGTTGTGACCTAAAGATCAAGCATCATAAGGCTTCGGGCTTTGGGAAATGGAGGTTTAGAACCATTTGGATGTTGGTAATGTAGATTGTGTGACCCAAGAGTTCGGTTGTGCTTTGGAGTCAAAGAGTAAAATGGGAAGTGGTGTTTTAGACTTTTTTATGAAGTATGCATTTTAGTTCGATGTGTTTTAATTCAAAAGTCATTATATAGGGTTGTAAAGCTCCTCAATACCTTTTCGTGGATATAAAGATCGTCAAAATCGGAGTTGAAACGAAGAAGTTGTGACCATTTGAAGTTAGGAAGGTTTTGGGGCTTAGTCCAATACGCTGGGCGTACTAGGAATACATGGAGTACGTTGGGCATACATCAAGTATGTTGGGCATACTAGGCATACATGGAGTACGTGGGGCGTATCTGGAGTACGCTGGGCATACGCGATCAATGTGTAAACCCTATTTTCGTGGTTTGAGCCCTATTTATGCTCTTTAACTTCCCTAAACGCATTCCATTCTCATCCTCCACCTCTCCAACACCCTCCCATGAAAACCCAAACCCTGGTTTGAGCCTTTTGAGAAAAAGAAGGTGTTTTTGAGTGCTTTGAAGTGTTCTTGGTGCATCTTGCAGAAGAAGGAGCTCATTAGAGAAGTTTTGTCTTCATTGGAGCATTTAGATCCAAATTTTATTCACCTTGATCTCTCTTCTAGAGGTATAAAGTTTGAATCTTGATGATGCATTTGTTACATCTAGCTAGTTTTGGATGTTATGAGCTTTTGTTCATTTTACTGCATAAAGCTTGGATCTTGAAAAAGATAAAGTTATGGATAAAGTTGGAAACTTTATCCATCTAAACATCATTGTGATTCAGATCTAAAGGCTGGAGATTTGGAATTAATGGATTAAGTTGAAAAAGATGAACTTTTGGTCCCTTTGATACTTAATGGCTAGATCTTGGTGCATTGGACCATTCTAATGGATAAAGTTGGAAAGTTTATCCATTATGGAGCTTTTAGGATCCATAAAAATTTGATATTGATCATTTTATTTCTTCCATGAAAGTGTCATGATGTCTTAATGGATTTATATGTTAAGATTTTGGTTTTTTGTTTTTCTAGACATGGAAAGTCCTAAAGGTGGAAACTGTATGACTTAGAATGATGTTGTGGTACTAGATCTGGGTGTTGGATGAACGTGCTTAAGAGATTAAGCACTTAATGGAAAAGTGTCATCTGACCGAGTACGTGGGGCGTACCTTTAAGTATGATGTGCGTACTCGTATGCGGTCCCGTTTCTGGATGGTGAGTACTCCATGAGTACGAATTGCGTACACTGGGCGTACTCGGCCTGAAGTTTGACTTGTTGACTTTGACTTTGACCGTTGACTTTTTGACCAAGTTTGACCATGGGTCAAACTTGAGGGTTTTGGGCTATTAATTAAGACTTTATCTTTTTCTAGTATCAGTGGATTCGCGGGTGAAAGCAGTGTAGAAAAGGGACGATGTCGTAGTGTTTTAGGATTCTTCGATTCAAATGAGTCTTCTCCCTATGCTTATGAGTCGAAAGCACCAATGTCGACTCACTAAATTATGTATGTAGGATGCTAGCTGTCTTTGTGGCCCTTGCATGTTTGTATGATCCCGTGTGGTAATATATATGTGTGCTGACCAGTTGGGTCTTGCTTAATGTTACTGTAATATGTGATATTGTGTACTGAGATGGCTGATAGTCTCCAGGGTTGCTGATAACCCACCGGGCATGCTATTTTCCCACTGAGATTTTTGATAGTCCCCAGCGTTGTTGATAACCCATAATTATTTATTTGTGTTGTGATGTGTGTGGTATTTTGGGGAACTCACTAAGCTTTGTGCTTATGATTTGTGGTTTACATGTTTCAGGTTTTCTTATATTAAAGGAGGGGCGCGACTTGATTGCATCGCATCAATGGCGGACTTGTCCACATGATAACTTTTAATGATACTCTGATAAATGTTTTAAGATCCTGTAGTTGTGAATTGAATAAATACTTAAATTTTTAAATTGAAAATTTTGGGTTGAAATTTGGGGCGTTACATGGTTTTTTAAGATGAGACCTATGCTTCATCTGTTTTGGTCTCTTGTGCTAAAAACAATGTACCTTTCATTATTTGACGGTGGCATTTCACAAGCCAAGTATTTAACTGTTGACAATTCAATGTCCCTAGAACAAATGCTACCGCATATGCCTTAAGTCTCGTGTCTTCTAGAAGTTAATAACCTAATGAGATTTCTCTTCAGAAGTATTTAACCAAACAGGTCATGATTTTATCTGTTAAGACTAAATGAGCCATCCATCTCTTGTGTTGAATCCGAAAGCAAGGTCTATTCTTCAACTAATAGATATTGCATGGTCATAAATGAAAAGTCTTATAAGGCAAGGATGTTATCCCTTCTCTTAGCCAATCTTTTTCTCATGTCCTTGACCTCCTATATTAAGGTAGTACATGGTACCACTATGAATTGACGATGGATATATTCCAAGATTTTAACTCTTCTTTATAAGTCTTCTAATATAAAACTTGATGATTCACTATGTAAAACCACACACTGATAAAAGTTCGAAAGTTTGTGCCGATGGTTAGACTGTGTATCATAGTTTATCACACACACCAAGCCATTCTTGCCCTATCATTTTCCGTAAGAGCTTTATGATTCAATGTCAAATTCCAAACACTGATGAGAACTCGAAAAATTGTAGTTGTTTGTTAAATCGAGTAATGAAACGAGATCAGAAATCAAATGAAGTAAGAACACCGAGAGTAAATATAATCTTGTTTCAGCTCATATTATGTTTTCACAATACAAAGAGTTCTAGACAGAATGGTTGCAAAAGTTCTATCTACTCTATGTATCCTTCCCTGTTTATAGGAAAAAAAACCACACAAAAAATACAAAGGGCTATTACATTACAGTTTCGAAATCACTATGCCTTTGTAATAACATTACAATACTAACGAAAACACAATAACCTTCGACACCTTACAACATACTTCGACCCTTACAATATCCCACTTTGTAAGCAGTGTCGAAATCAGGATATCAAAACTTGAGCAGCCATATGCAAAGTTCTCCTTATCTCTGCGTGCCAATTCATGGCCTTCTTCAGCTCAGCATTATCCACATCATTGTTGTTCTTACAACTATTCATACACACAATTAAGTTTGTATATTGAGCAGTTATATATCTTTCAACATCACATGATTGGAATAAACACTTCGTTGATTTTCCCTTTTTTCTTTTTTCCAACGAACACAACCCCCAATGGCTTCAAACATATCTCCCCATCAGCATAATTCTTCAAATCAGCTTGACTCTTTAACACTGACTGTGGAACTGTAATTTCTTTTCCCATTGACAATGCTAATTCAACATCTGTCAAAGCTAGACAATCATAGTAATTGTCTATGAAAAGCTTGATATGCCCTAACCCCAAATGTAACACATCTTTACTGGTTCCTTGAAGTTTCGAAGCATCCATGGTTTTGAGAATGTTCACAACTTGAATAAGGTCATTCAAGTTAATCAACGGAAAATCAGCAATTGAAAAATCGAAAGTAACATTATTTGCCCTCACAACATGATATCGAAAATTTTGCAGCATATTTTCGAATAGCACATCCTTCGTTATGCTAAACACCCGAACAATCTTGACAAGCGACCAAACTTCATCTTGTTCTTTTCCCAACACAGCATGGAACCTCAGCTTCATGTGAATAAAATCATCTTTATCCTTGAATTGATCAACAATTTTATACTGAGCTGTAAGAAACATCATCTTATTGATTGGAAAATCAAGTTGATTCATGTCAGAATTCTCGATAGCATAATTCTTTCTTGGCTTCTTTTCGAACTCATACATTTCATGATATGCCACTCTTACTTCGATATTCTCATAACTGTACAACTTCTTTGGATCACCTTTGTTCAAAGTAGGAGGATCATTTTGATGAAGCCTCAAGATACTTTGAATTTGGCGCTGCTTTTCCATTTCTGCTTCAATTTCAACTTTTCTTTCTTCTTTTGACTTTTGTACAACAACACCTTTTCCTTTCCCTTTATCTATTTCAGTTTGCTTGGGTTTCGAAGAACCAACTTCACATGTAGACCCAATTACGATGCCCTTAGCAATTGGTCTTGTAGTTGTTGTAGTTGCTATCACTGGATCAGACTTCGGAATTATTGGTTTTGTTGTTGGAATATTAGTTGTAAAGACTTTACCAACAACCTTTGCATCTTCGTTAGTTTTTCCAGAAACACCATCTCCTTTACCACCAATCCTCCATTCTCCCCCTTGCACCCCTATGACAACAGGCGGGGCATTTGTTGGTAAGAAATTAATCAGTTGAGATAACGGTGCTAACTCCTTTTGAATTGTCAATTCAAGTAAAGAAAACATCTGGGAAAGAAGCTCATGAGTTGGTAACGAAGATGCAACCAAATTTGTTTTTAACACCAGACCCTTCAACTCAACGAACAATTGATTAATATTAGAAAAGCTTTGAACATCATCAACTGCTAGCTTATCAAACTTCGGAACAAGAGCGTCAAACAACTTGAGAAACTTTGTAACAACATCTGCTATGATATGAACTTTCTGATGAAGAGAAGAATAATCTTGTTTTAAAAACCACAACCTCCTTTCCCATATCTTCCCTCAGTTCTTGAAGTTTGAAATTGACATCTTCGCGAACTTTCTTCACATCTTGAATAAACAAGATATGTCTCTCCTTTGCCACACACGTTAAATCTTTCAAATCAGAAGCGAAATTTGATGATTGTGCCTTCAACCTTTTCTCGTTATTTCGATCAATATCAGAAATAGCTTCATGAAGTCTTGTTTCCTGACGCTTTAGCATAATATCAAATTCGATACTGGACACAAAATGTTTATCCCCTCCATCAGCTTGAATTTGCGAAAGGGAATTAAGCTTTATGTTAAGGATTTTAAACTGCTTCCCAGTAAGTAACATGTTATCCGAAATGTTTTCTTCATTCGGATCAAACTCGATATGTCTAAAAGTACCATCAAACTCATTATCATCATCATTATGAGCTTCCTTTTCTTCATGAATGATAGGTGGATCAGTGGATTGGGATGAAAACAAGGATGTAATGGGTTGATCAATAGTGGTGTCGAATGTGGGTGAGTGCGTAGCAATAGAAACTGGTGGAGGTAAAGAAATAGAAGTATCGATTGTTGAAGTTTCGAGGGTAGAGGAAGGAACAAGATTAGAATTATCTTGATCTGGAAAAGTTACGAAATCTGACACCGGTGGTAGAGAAACTACTATCTGCTCTGGCATAGAAACTTTCATTGAATCATCAGATGGTTTGATAGGAGTAGGAGAAGGTCCAATATTCTCGGCATTCGATCTAGCCGGAGAATTCGGTACAGGTGAATTGAGATTAACATCCTCTTTCGTAGAATCTTCATGAATGATCAACTTTCGACCTTTCTTCTTCTGCTTTTTCGAGATATGTTTTTCTATGTCTTCTGTCCTTCTTTTCTTAGAGGTAGGAGAACTTGGAATAGGAACTTCTCGAAAAATAACACGTTTTCGATTAATCTGAGGTTTGACTTTGATTGCAGGAGAAAAACTTCGTGACTGGTCAGATAAACGAGATGATTTGTAAGCCATCTTTTCCAACTTCTTCAAGACCTCAGACTTCGAAGGTAAAGTAGTAGTCTCTGAATGAGATACTTTAGGTTTCTTGACAACAATCGGTGGTGGCTCACTATGATCTTGCTTTTTAGGTTTAACAACCTTTGAAGCTTTGGTAGGTGATGGTTTCGAAGGACTCTTAGCAGCACTCTTCTTTGATCCTCTCTTCATCTTCGAAGGACCAATAGTATGAGATAGCAATACTCCAGTTTCGACAGCTGGGTTAACAGACTTCAAATAATTGACCAACATCGGATGAGCTGGATCGATTTTTCGAAGCATCGCATCCTGAATGCGAGCAACTGTGGGAAAAATATCAACATCATCCACAACTGTTTTCGAAACATGAAACAGTGAGAATGTTGCAGTCTCCTCATTCTCAGGAACAACGATCTCCTCCTTCTCATATACAAACCTTAAGATAATGCTCCAGTATCGAGCACATAAGATTCCATCGACATCATTAGTATTCCCAATACTTTTGACAAACTCATTCCACAACTGAGTTGCATAATCCACCTGTAAGTCATAATACAACCCTGCTACCATTGCATAGACCTACAATATACCCTTGTCTAGCCCCATAGTTCTTCCAGTTAGACAACGAAGCTAGATTCCAAAGAAAAAATTCCATAAACTTGGTAACCCTGACTTCTTGAAGTCACTAATTTTGGTAATAGGAGGCTGATAACCCATTTCATTAAACATGTAAAGAATTTGCTCATTGGTTACCTTGTAAAAAGGTTCAGCATTGGGGATACCAAGAATTTGAGCAAAGATCTTCTTCGATAAACGAAACTTCTTCTCATTCAGGAGGGAAAAAGTAACCGTGTTTAACATCTTGCTATATGTAGCAGTAGACCCAGCAAGAGATAACCATGATACAGGTACAGGAAAAGCATCAAACATCGCCTTGGACAATACAAAATGTTGAAGAGCAAGAATAAAAATATGCAACTCTTCATGATACACAGAAACGTCGCTTTGAACTTGAAAATTAGTGCGTTGAATCTTCATGGGTTGCGAGGTGGCATCATCGGTGGTTTGGGACGGATCAATGGTGGTATTCGGAGCAACCATTGTTAGGGTTTTGTTGAAAGCTTTGAAGAACAGAGAGATAAAGAGGGCACAAATCGTCTTTGATTAAGTTTGGAAAGCGTAAAGTTGGAATGAATACCCAAGTGCCCGTTTTATATGTATCCCTAATTTGAATCTCAAACTGTTACCATCAATGAACATAACACATGTCCCTTGAAAATCGCACCATTAGCCGTCATATACGCCATGTCAAAAAAAGGGATGAGAACAGTTTCCTAGAAACGCGCACAGTTACCAAACCATCAAATCAAAAGTCTCTTCGAGAGTACATAGTAGATAAGGACCAAAACCTTCGGAATGGAGGTTAGGATCTTTCGGTTTTGGGTTTGAAAACGAAGTCATGTGCCAGACTTTCGAAATCATCAGCCTGAGTTGCTAATACTCAAAACCTAAAGGATTTCGTGAGTGTTGTGTGCCAAATAATAAGATAAGATGCAAAATAAGAAAAATATGGATATGTGATTTCAAAAATAATTTCGACATAAAAGCAGATAAATCTCGGGAAAAGATTTATTTGCTAATCATCAAGAGAGATGATCAACAGCTTGTGTGGTTTCCCGTAAATCACAATCGAATACTTGATGAGAAGTATCGAAGGGCTTCTTTTAGCATGTCTTCGAAGGTGGCTTAAAATTTCGTTACAATGCACACTAAACATAAGAGTGACAAGTTGTAAACCAAATTACCTGTTTGACCAGTGTAGTCAGTGACAAGTAGGCTTTGGAAAAGATATAAAGTGACAATGGTAGAATAATATTCAGACATAAATTTTATTCTTGAAAACAAAATTAGACCTAAATCTTCTTGGGTAACAAACGTCGTGGGTTTCGAACATTTGATCAAGATTACTATGAAAGAAAGAATATGATTTTGAGTATCGAAAATTGGTACTGAAACATAAGTTTCGTGAAAACCTGGAACAAAGTTCCACGTCAATTCCATAAGTTTCGAATGATTGGGTTTCACTTTCATCACGGTCTCATGATGTTAGATCATAAACATATAGTTTTGATATGTCTAGATCCTGATTGGTTTATACCAGAAATCTCTTGGACATATGTCATTGTGTGTGATTATGATAGAATGTTGGGATGAAAAAGAGTGGTTTAAGAAGACGAATGTACCTCTACTATTATAGGACCAAGTAGTAAACTATTAACTCAAATGAGAAGAGTAAGGTAGCTCATGAATGAATGAGAATATAGCCTAATTGGGAAGGAATTCTCAGAATGAGAAAACCATTAAGGCTTCGAAACTCATAGCATTATTTAGGCTTGGGTCAACATGCTGCAGCATGCTTCTAGGCACATCATAACTAGTACATAGTTGTCGAAAATATACCTTCCCTCAAAGCACCAAGCATGTACCACGATGATCTTCATTTTCTGCTATGTGAAGTAAAATCTTTGCTACATCTACACAACAAATAAAAAACCAACAAAAAGAAGAAAATATTTTTGGATTTTTGTTTGAGAAGATGCAAATAAAAAAAATAATAAAATCTTTTTGGTATTTTTGAATTTTAAAACAAAACAAATTTTTTTTTGGCATTTTTGATTTTTCGACATAAACGTAACGAAAAAAAATTTGAACCAAACTAACGAAAATTTGTGAGTAAGTAGATTGAACAATATGTCGAATGTGAAGCATATCGAAGGTTTGACTGTAAACAGTAACCTTTGACTCGACAGCTGTCATCCACATTTCCTTTTCATTCATTCGAAACTTGTTTGGGAACAGAATTTCTTTCGATCATTCCTAGACCCCTCAAAATTCTTACGAATGACTTTTCATCTAATGGCTTTGTGAAAATATCAGCAAGTTGATCAGTGGTTTTTACAAAGTGAACTTCGATATTGCCATCCTCAACATGATCTTTTATAAAGTGATAGCGAAGAGCAATGTGCTTGGTTTTCGAATGTCGCACAGGATTGTGACAAATGCGTATAGCACTTTGTGAATCACAATACAACGGAATTTTTTTCATATTGATTGCATAATCACACAGTTGGCTTTAAATCCATATGATTTGTGAAGTGCAAGCTGCTGCAGCAACATACTCTGTTTCTGCTGTGGAAATCGAAACACATGTTTGCTTTTTCGATTGCCAGCTTACTAACTTCCCATCCAGCAGTTGACATCCGCCACTTGTGCTTTTTCTATCAAGATTGCAACCCCCTAAATCAGCATCTGAAAATGCTTGTATGAAGAAGCCAGTTTTCGAAGGATACCACAATCCTAACGAAATTGTGCCTTTGAGATATCGAAAAATATTCTTCACTGCTGTTAAGTGTGGTTCTCTGGGATGCGATTGATATCTAGCACAATTACAAACAGAAAACATAATGTCAGATCGACTTGTTTTAAGGTAAAGTAACGAACCTATCATGATTCTATATAAAGTAATATCAACAGCTGGTTTATCTAACGAAGGAGAGAGCCTTGTTCCAACCGCCATTGGTACTCGTAACTTTGTGCTATTTGTCAACCCAAAATTTTCAAGCAGATTCTTTGTGTATTTTTCTGTATTGATAAAAATTCCTTCTCTGCTTTGACGAATATTCAATCCCAGAAAGTTGTTTATTTTTCCCATCATGCTCATCTCAAATTGACTTTTCATCAGATTTTCAAAATCTCTAGACAAAGCAGGGTTAGTAGAGCCAAAAATAATATCATCGACATATATCTGAACAAGCATAAGACAATCCCCAACTTTCTTTCTAAAGAGTGTAGGATTAACTGATCCTTAGTTAAATTTTGATTGTTTTAAGAAAGAGGTAAGACTTGCATACCATGCTCTTGGTGCTTGTTTTAACCCATCTACAGCTTTATCTAATATATAACAATGATTAGGGAATTCTTCGTTAATAAAACCTGGAGGTTGTTCAACATACACTGTTTCTACAAGTTCTCCATTGAGAAAAGCACATTTGACATCCATTTGATAAACATCAAAATCCTTGTGTGCTGCATAGGCCAAAAATATTCGAACAACCTCGAGTCTTGCGACAGGGGCTAAGGTTTCCTCATAGTCTATACCTTCTTGTTGTGAATAACCCTTAACTACAAACCTAGCTTTGTTTCGAAAAACATTGCCATCTTTATTAGTTTTATTTTTAAAAATCCACTTTAAACCCACAATTGAAACATCTTTTGGTTTGGGAATTAAACGCCAAACGTTGTTTCGTTCAAATTCAGCAAGTTTCAGATTGCATGGAAACAACCCAGTCAGGATGTTCCATAACAGCCTTGACTGATTTTGGTTAAATTTTCGAGATAAAGACAATGAACATACAAAATTATTGATGAGTATTGAGTACCTCATTTTTACCATGAAGTTGAGCTCTTGTAAGAACTCCATTTTGAGGATCACCAAGAACTTGTTCTTTTAGATGACTTCTTGTCCATTTGTCCAATGGTGGATATGCTGGATCAAAATCCAATTGTGCATCTTCGAACATTTCATCGTTCTTTGAACCTGTAACATAATTATTATCATTTAGATCATGAAAAGTTTCATATTGATTATTATTTGACATATTTAGCTCCCCCTCGACAATTTCATTTTCAGGTTGCTCCCCCTCAACATTATCATTCATTCTCATATTCTCCCCCTCGAAAGAATGCTCCCCCTCAACATGAGAATTCGAATGCAAGTGCTCCCCCTCCACTTGATCATTTTGCATACTTTCGCTATTTCTAGGAGAATGTGATGTTGAGTTTAAATCAACAGCATCTTGAGTAAGTGTCGAAAAGTCAGAATGCTTGGATGATTCAGGAAGTTGATTATCCTAAGCATTGACTTCAGCATCAGCAACCGTATCTGGAACAACAAAAAATTAAATCAAAATCAGACGAGTTAAGGCGATCAGATTCATCTTTCGATTCCTTAATAATTGGTTTTTGTTCGTAACACTTTTCAACTTTTTTGATATAATAATCATCGAAAGTGAGATTGAATGTTTCTTCAATTTTCCGAGTTCGTCTATTCAACACTCGATATGCAACCGAATTATGAGAATAACCCAAGAAAATTCCTTCGTCAGCTTTGGACTGAAATTTCGAAAGATTATCCTTGAGATTCATGATAATACACCTACAACCAAAAACATGAAAGAATTTAACATTAGGTTTTCCGTTATTGATAATTTCATAAGGAGTAATGCTGAATCTTCGATGAATAAACGATCTATTTTGTGTAAAACATGCAGGAGAGACTGCTTCAGCCCAAAGATATTGAGGAAGATTCACATATGTGAGCATCGTCCTTGCGGCTTCACAAAGAGAACGATTCCGCCTTTCAACAACACCATTCTACTGAGGTGTGTAGGGTGAAGAGAAATTATGCCAAATTCCTTTTTCTGTTAAAAATTAATCAATAACATTGTTCTTAAACTCTGAGCCATTGTCACTCTTGAATTTTCGAACTTTCTTCTTCAATCTTGTTTCATTTTTCTTGACAAAATCGATCATTACTTGAGCAACTTTAGATTTTAACATGAGAAAATAAACCCAAGTAAATCGAGAAAAATCATCAACAATGACTAAAATGTATCGTTTCTTGTTGAGAGTTTCAACTGTCGATGGTCCATAAAGATCAATATGAAGAAGTTCCAATGGTTAGATAATTTTCGAATCGATGACAATTAGATGACGATGTTGTTTCCCTTGTTCGCATGCTGCACACAAAGTATCATTATAAAATTTTAATACAGGTAAGCATCGGAAAAGATCATTTACCACCAATTTGTTAAGATTTTGAAAGTTCAAGTGAGAAAGACGTCGATGCCAAAGCCAGCTAACATCTGATGAAGCTTTCGAAAGTAAGCACACAGAAGGAACACCAACAATTGGCTTTATGTCTAGAGTGAACATGTCTCCTTTTCTTTTGGATTTGAGCAAAACTTTGTTTTTATTGACATTCGAAATAATGCTTCCTTCTTCATTAAACACCACTTGATTTCCAGTGCCCACAACAAGTTGCAAAACACTAATCAAATTATGTTGAAGACCTTCAACGTAAGCAACTCGATTAACAGTGAACTTACCATTTGTTACTTTACCATATCCCTTGACTTGACACTTTTGATTGTTACCAAACTTCACGACTCCAACATTTTCCAAACTTTGATAATCACGCAAATTTTCTTTCCTTCCAGTCATGTGACGATAGGAACCACTATCGATATACCATTTTTCATCATGTTGCTCGTCACATAGTACCTACAATCAGTGAAAGAAATTAGGTACCCAAGGCTGTTTGGGTCCTTTATGATTAGTTTGAAATACATTATGAAATGAAGATCCGAAAATCCAATTACGAACTTTAGATTTGACACTATCAATTAAGTCCACTTCATTTGGTAAAGGCTCAGAAATATAACATTTCGAAAGTTTAGAACTTTCACTGACTTTCACCTTTTTCTTCTCAGATTGTGGCTTTGTTGGCTTTTCTTTCGAAACAAGGCGCCATGCCTTGACTGAAGATGTCGAATCTTTAGATGATGAACTGATATTCGACAGTTCGTTCAAATACTTTTCATAAGCATTTTTGATTTGTTGTTGAGAATATTTTCCTGTTTGATAAGACTTCCATTTGCCTTCAAGCCAGTGATCTATGTTTTTCACGTTTGATTGACCATTGACATGCGAAACTTTGAGAGCTTGTTTCGCTGGAGGATTAGGAAAATTGGGTTTTTGAGGTGTGAATTTGACTATTCTTTTTGAATGAAATTGATCAAACTTTTCATTTTCAACCTTTGACTCAAAATGTTCTTGTTGTGTAAGATTTCGATGTTGAAAAGATGATGAGTTGTTCTTTGATGGAAATGATTTTGAAAACCCATTATTGGAAACCTTCTTTGATTAGTAGAATGAAATTTCTTCAAATATTGTGGATTTGAAAAGTCATTTGGTGAAGTTGATCGAGACAAATGCTTTTTAGACAGAGCGGGATTTTTCTTATTAATTGAACTTGATGAAGAGATTGTCTTAACCATTTCAGACATTTTCTTTTCAGTCTTTTTCTTTTTCAAATCATTTTGTATCTTTCGAGACTCAACAATTTGCCAAAGGACTTTCTTTCGTGCTTGTCTCTTTGAAATACCATTTTCTTTCGAAAAATTGTCAAATTGATCTTTAAATCCTTGTGAATTTATTTTCACATTTTGTGACTCAACTTCCAATTGTGTTTCAACTTCTTTCAAAATTTTTTGATTTTTCTACCCATCTTCGTTGAGGTTTTTTTTGTCTTTGAAAAGTATACGAATTCTTTGTTAGATTATTTTCTACAGTAGTTTGATTAGAGAAAAAATCCTCATTCGATGTTTGCTTATTATCTTCTTCTACCAATTTGTTAAATTCAGGCTTGATGTTATCAACATTCCCAGTAGTAACAAATACTTGATTTGGAAAGATGACATCATCTGAGCACTTGAAATTTGGATACACAACCATATTTGTTTCGAGATAATGAGCACCTTTTTCTTTTAACACTTTGTCGAAATTTTTTGTTTCCCCATACACCTGATCAACAACAACTCTTGGAATTTCATTTTCTTTCGAAACATCATTTTTTATGGTTGTTACTTTTGAAATTTCATCATCATCCTCCTCATCGTCACTACTGTCAGTTTGACTATCACTGACACTTACATGATCGAAATCACAAACTTTTGAAGTTAAGGCTTGATCAGTGTCAGTCTTAACCATTGAATCATTATATTTTTCTTTGCTTTTAGTCAAAGATGTGACATTAATGACAGACAATTGAGAACAATCGACAGATTCTTCTTCCTCAATTTCACTAATTTCGCTAAAATTATCAGAATTATCTTCGATATCAGTAAAATTAGATTGAGAATCAGATGTCGAATTCTCAGTTCTTTTCAAAATCTTTATTTGTTCATTCTTGGTTAAGTTTTCATTCACAATGTCAACTAATTCATTAGCATCCAAATATTCATCTATTTTCACAATTCCATAAGCAAACCTATTATTAAGAACTTTATCAAACTCAGCTATAGTCCTTTCACAACCATAGGACACACAATCAATCTTTTCTCTTTCAAAAGCTAAGAATGGCAGTAACTTCCTATGTTGCTCTTTGCTTATATCAGAAGAATGATGTAAAGCAGTTAACTTTGCATATAGTCTCTTAGCTGAATTACAATAAATGTTTCGCTGCGCTAATAACATTTGAACCTCATTATTCAAATTGTCCCTATCACACATGAGATTAGTAATTTGCAATTCTAGATATCCGACTCACATTTTCATGGAATCCAACTGCTTCTGTGTCTCTAGTAATTGTGTACTAGATTTCTTAGCCTCATTGCTAGCAGAGATAACAAATTATCAAAATAAATAACAGTATCATCAAAAGCAGTTCATTCAGAATCGTAAGCATTCAAAGGAATATTAAAAGATTGAAGTATAGAACGTACCTTCGTGGTCATTGGTGATTTGTCTCCACTCTTCGTCATAAAACAACGACTAGTAACATTCTCTCCATCTTCTTCCTCAAATTTTGCATACATTGCCCCATGCGTAGGATTACGCATTTTGTCATCATCAGAACCTGATGACCACACTTGATACTTTCCTTCATCATCATCCTCTCCTTTCGCTACCAAAGACAATCCCTTTACTTTTGATCTCACTTCTTCCAGTCGTTCGACATAATATGCTTCGTCTTTGATCTTACTTTTCTTCTCTTCTTTCTTTCGAATCATACAGTCACTTTCCACGTGATTTGCGTCATGACAATAGTGACAGTCGACACCAAATTGCCTTTGATCTTCTTTTCTACTTTCGAATCTTCAAACTTTGATTCCTTCTTTTCAAACTTCTTATCCTCATTCACTTTTCCATCAAAACTCACTTTTGCTTCACCAGTCTTTACTTTCGAACCAAATGGCTTTTTATAAAATTTCTTCACTTTGTTATTGGAGTAAAAAGCGATGGCTTTGTCATCCAAGTTAACTATCAAGCCTTCATCATCAGAACTCTCCTTTTCATTTGCTTCTTTCTCAGATACTTTCGATACTAAAGCAAGTGGTCCACCCAAGCTTATCTTCAATTCTTCTGCCATCTCAAGAACTTCCGACTCATGATTTTTCAGCAAGTTATAAAGATCATTCATAGTCGATGTATCGAAGCTCTGTTGAGTCTTCACCATTAGACTCACATTTTGCCATTCTTATCGTAATCCCATAACAAAAGTGAGATTAAACTCCATGGTAGACCTGGTTATTCCATTGCGATTGCATTTGTAGATAAGTTCATTTATGCGATCATAGTAAAGTTCAATAGATTCACCTTCCTTTTGTTTGAACTCTTTCAATTCCACCAAACAATGCTTCACATAATTGATTTTCGTCTTTTCACTCCCTTGGAACTGCTTGAGAGTATTCCAGATTTCTTTTGCAGATTTGCAACTACGAACGTAGTTATAGAAAACCAGAGGAAGAGCACACGAATCTCTTTGATACACCTCTTCTCATTCTTCTTCAGTCTCGTTGATTGATCAGAAACACTTTGAGTTGAAGCAGATGAACCAATGGTTTGAACATTTGCAGGAAGAAGAACATTTCCAGTAATACAATCCCAAAGCTCTTCATCTAATCCATTCAGATAATCTTCCATTCGGTCAGTCCATTGATCATAATACGCTGGAATAAGCATAGGAATCTTTGTTGAAGATCCTAGTAGATGAGAAAAAGATGTCATCGTGTTCATATTGAAGTTCGCCATTGATGTACGGATGAATTCTCAGAAAAACTTCAGGAATTTGAGAATTAATGTATGAATTGATCAGAAAGAGCAAGCAGAACACTGGATTAAACAAACAAGTTGTAGAATCGAATCACAACTTAAGATCAAGGATGATTTTCAGTATCAACGGTGCGAAATCTTTTGAATCCAAGGCGATACTCAAAATTGTTGGGTTTTGAGCATTCTAACACTCCTATGGTGTACATGCAACCCTATAAACCTTGGATCTATGTTTTCTCTATTATACATGCAAATATTAACTATTCCAAGGTTTCATCCTAACTAGCATATTATGAAGCACCTATACTACAAAGTTCTAGTTAGATGACATACCTTTTGATGTAGCTTGATGTCTTCAAGCTTTAAGAGCTTAGCCCCAATAGTGTGGAAGCCTCAAATGGAATCACAAATCACCAAAACACCTTGGAAGAACTTGAGAGAATATGTATGCACACTAAAATCGGCCCACTCTTATTTTCACACACTTGTCCAATTTTGTGAGCCAAGGACCCCTTTATATATTATGGAGGATTAGGGTTACATCCATGTAAACCCTAATACCCATGACCTTTCATTTACAAAGGATCCATGGGTTAAAAGCTCCATGGACCATCCATGAAAGCTTAGCCCAACCTAAATGAACTTGGCCCATTCCATATATATAAGAGTCCATATTTAATTAGTTCTTTTTGATCACTTAATTAATTCTAAATTAATTCTTGATCAATACTAATTAAATAATATGATTCCATATTAATATATTAGAACTTATAATATATTAATATAAATCATAAATATACTATTCTCAAAAGACTATCCATATAAATTGTGCCGGTGAAGTGCAACCCAAATGGACCATGCCGGGTCGGGTCAAGTACATACCAAATATAGTTATGGACTTAGACATTAATCCAACAGTCTCCCACTTGGATAAGTCTACAACTATTATTGAGTATGACTTCAAAACCTAACTGGCAATCGTAGCTCTTAAAGCCGCTGTCGAACTCTGACCTTGTCAATGACTTGTCCATTAGATAAGGGATCATATATTCCTCCATTCTAGATATCATATGGACTGAGACATGGATTATAATCATTCTCTCTGTCCATTTGTTGATTCCTGATTTTCGATTTATGATGACTGACTGATTGAACAAATCAAATCAGTCCTGGCTTGGCCAAGCACTCACATGTGTCATCGCTAAATCATCGAGGGGCCCACATATATCGCTTTTATCCCGAAGGTAAAAGGAATGGATAAACTTCGACTCATATGGATTGTTCTACTACTTGTTGAATCATACACAAAGGCACGTTTTATAACATCGAGTTACCAATGCGTTTTCGTGCAATCAATGTATAACCAACTCATAGTAACAACTCATATCTCTAGGTTTGAAGAATATAAGATACTATCGTCTCATGATCACTCGTGATAAAATCCATGAAGTGATTCAAATGAGCGCGGGTTGAATCCAATACTCAGAACTTATGAGCACTCATGAGTGTTGTAGCACCACTTTGTCCACCAACTTGGACCTCTACAAACCAACCCATAACAGTCTTGATTCATATCTACTTCCAACATATGACCGACTGTAGATAGTTTGAATAACTTAATCATTCAGGAAGAGCGACTTAGTTATTCTGGAAGTCAAAACATGCAAAGTGAAACACAAGAATAAATGAATCAAATATGGTATCAAACCCTATGAATATAACTAAACACTTTTATTTATCACCATACTGATTACTCATTATTCATTGTTTCGGTTTTATCAACTTTATACTTGAATTAAAAACACTAGTTGTCCCATGATCCAAGCATGTACACTATGTTTTTCTTAAACAATAGCTTTTCCATACACCAAGTATGCACTCTATGTTTGTCTATGATCCTTACTTTGTGAAATAAACCAATTGAACATAATTTCAATGATTCTAATTTCACACTCCCAAATCCTTATCGAAAAATGTGAGAATTTCAAATTCCTATCATTTATCGAAATTTGTTTAGATTTTAAACTTATATGCACTGACCCTCCTGTAATGAATATGTACAAAGTCACAAAGACTTGTCAACAGTCATTATAAGGTATTCCAATGGAGATGAACTGCATGGAAACTAAGTCTCATATTCAATGTACATTGCTTTGGACATGCTTCTTGCATTAAGTTTTCTAATCTTACACAGATAACTTCCACCTATGGAGACAACTCCATATTCTCATTTTGACTATCACTTCTGAATAAGAGATGCCTCTTTTCAGAATATGTCAATATGGTCCTTCTAAAATTAGCACTATACTTCCAACTATCCCTGAGCAACCAATCTTTGGTAAACCTCAGATTGTCCTCGACAATTGCTTAATCATTTTAGTCATATCCAATTCTAGACCTTTTCCTTTCTTAATGCCTCTAGGCATTTGGAAAAATTTAGAAATGACAAATATTATAGCACATGCAATCGATCCTGTACCCAAAGCAAATGGTACACGATTCATGATGTCTCACATAAAGACATGATTCTAGACCAGTCTTTTGCTACAATATTTTTATTTGCCATGTTTTAAAATTTGACTATGAAGAGGGATGCCGTAATCATAATCGAATTTCGAGAACGCAATATATAGAATTTCCTTAAGTTGAACCAATCCAACATGAAATTCATATATATATTCTTGACTAAAGATGATTAAGGTCTCAATCTAATCCTTTAGAACTGAAATGAAGTATATCCTCTCCCTTAATTATAGCAAAACAACTTTTTCAATCCCTGCAGCCTCACGAATTGAAACTTTTGTTTTCTATAATTAACATTGCTAACTTGAAACACTAACAATAATTATCATGCTCCCACTAACATGATGATTATTAGCATAACACTTATGCTCCCACTAGCTTTGACATGTACTCAGAAATCAGCTGGACTTCTAGAAATCAATACTTTATTGACTTTCTTACCAAAGTTCAGATTTCTGATACGAGATGCTTTGATAAAACTTTATCAAAATCATACACCTTTCCTTAGATAGCATGCATGTGTGTCTAAACAATTTCAGAACTATGAAAAGGGATGTCGTAATCATAGTCTCAATTGTTTAGACCTTTTGCCATCTGCTTCAAATCTACTTGGTGGAAGTGTTTCCTCACCATCATTTTCATGAATCGGAGAGAAACCTTATGACCCTTAGATTTTATGGTGTATGTGTTCTTTGTTGGAGATAGTGTCTAAGTCCATAACTATATTTGGTATGTACTTGACCCGACCCGGCATGGTCCATTTGGGTTGCACTTCACCCGAACAATTTATGGATAATCGTTTGAGAATAGTATAAGTTATGATTTATTAATATATTATAAGTCCTAATATATTAATATAAAATCATATTATTTAATTAGTATTGATCTATAATTAATTTAGAGATCAAAAGTATGACTAATTAAATATGGGCTCTTGTATTTATATAGTGTGTGCTAATGCTTATTTGGAATGGGCTAGGCTTGCATGGAAAGTCCATGTATACTCCATGGAGCTTTAACCCATGGATCTCATGGAAATGAAAAGACATGGGTATTAGGGTTTACATGGATGTAACCCTAATCCACCATACTATATAAAGGAGGCTTTGGTTCTTGAAATTGCACTAGTTGATGTGTGTAAACTAAGAGGGCCGATTTCAAGAAGTTTGTGACTATTCTCTTAAGTTTCCAAGTTTGTGGTGATTTGTGACTTCCATTTGAGGCATCCACATTATTGGTGCTAGGCTCTCAAACTCCAAGCAATCAACTTCTACTACAAGGTAAGTAATTCTACTAGTTTTATTTGATTCAAGTACCCCATGCCATGCTAGTTAGGATAAGAACCTTGGAAAAATAATTATTTGCATGTATCTTAGTCAAACATAGATCCAAGGTTTCTAGGGTTGCATTTACACCATAGGAGTGTTAGAATGCTGAAAACCCATCATTCTTATCCATGTGAATCGTCAAAACCATAGTCACAAGACAAGGATAATGACAAATCCGAACTCATATGGACTGAACTTATGCAATCTTAACTTCTTGCCACCTGGCAGTACAGGGCCTGCCATTGCTTCCAAGTTGTTATGCAACCAATTGTGAACTTTCAGAACTCCTATGCAAAGCCAACTTTAACTAGAATGGGCACAGAATATGTCAACACGATAGGTTATAAACCTCAAGTCGTGTGCTAGTGAAGAACCTCAGGTTTTATTCTTGATTAGTTCTTGAAATTCTTTTTAGGATCTTTAAGACTCCCACTATCCTCTTGACATATAAGACTATCTTGCCAAATATTCAAGAGATAGTGCAGATTCTTTATCAAGACAAACACTTCACACAATTGGCCTTAGTTGGTCTTTGTTTTATCCAAAACATCACAACTTACCAATTTCAAATGCACAAGAGTAGGACACTTTTACTCTTACATTTGACAAGTGTTTTAAACCTTTCTTTAGGATATGTCACTCAAGTTACAATCTTGGAGTATGACTCTAAGAATTGTTTTGGAACGAAGTATGACTCATCTTCCTGATCTAACCATTTCAACAATTCATGACTCCTCTTCTTAGTCATAAGAATGCACTAAGATGACCTTTAGAGGACTAATTGTGATATGATTTCTAAATCATTAAGATGATCACAAACATGATACTAAAGTACTCTCTCATCTTTTTCAGATTTGAGAAACGTTTATCTTTCTACCTAATTTGATTCTTCCCATTCGTTCTGCCATACATTGTGACTTTTCCAATGTTTCAGAATTATACTTAAACTTGTAAATATAACCATATTTACTAAAGTTTAGTAAATCAAATAGTCTTAACGAGCTTTGTGGTGGACATGACCAGTGCACAAGAATGTGTTATCTATTCCAATATTGCTGTCAGTGGAATCATATAAGCAACAATTTTCCACAAATGCCATTGTAAGGATACTTCAAATAAATAAAATTAAACAATTTTCTTTTATTTTAAAACTTTGCGGAAAAACTTATCCTTACAATCCACATGGAAAATTGTTGTTATCTATTCCTTAGCAATATATCATAACTTCTTAAGCAATTGCTCAAAATTCTGATGCGATCGAAATCCACCTTCGCGATCAGAATCAGCATATACTTCCTTTAAGATTTCTCTCTATTCTTTGATTCTTAAAACATCAACATGTGACCCAGTCACATCATGTAATGAGGATCTCAGAATAGAACTTAACAAAGTTAGATAATGGGCTCTACCTGATGTAGAGTCAAACTTATTGACTTTAACATCCTTAGGTAAATTTGGCTGCTTTGCAATCAACGCCCCTTCCTTCGGCAAAATAAACATATGGACCCTTTGGTAATGGGACAATCTCAGACTTAGCCTTTCTCTTTACCATTTGGTCAACCGGGTTGACTATGGCCAATCCATTTCCATTGGGAAGAGAATGCTTTTTCTGGATTTCCAGTGTCACTATTGTCACTGTCCATAAAGTTTTTGGAAAGTTGATCTTCTAATCAAATTTGCTTTACTATCGTTCCAAATCATTGCTGATTCAGCAGCACCAAGCAAATAGATATGATCATTAAGGTTCATGTCATAGTCTGTTTCATAGTAGTCCCAAAGGAACTCACTATGTGACTTAGAAAGTGATTGAACATCCAACTTTCTCAAGACTTTGACACCCAACTCTCCCGGCTTGTCAATATGTGACTTCATCTCTAAGATGTGATCACACATACACCTTGCTTGCCATTAGGGCTTGAGTGACCTTGAACTTGTGGGTTAGGGAGAATAATTGGAGGAGGTGGAGGAAGAGAAGTATTACTTCCAGGAGCCAAACTCAGGAAGTCATATTCATTAGGAAAGCTTGGTTTGGGAAGATCATTGTTGTCTAAACCAGACATCAACAATGGGAGAAATTCACGTAAAGTTGATTTAAGTCCTTAATATAACACCCAATATGATATATTAAGGCTAAGACCCAACAAACTATTTTATAACTTGGAAGTGGGATGCCGTAATCCAAGCTATAAAATATTTGAAGGTAGGTGAATGACGATTCACCAATTTCCACCAAGATAAACGAAATGTATTATTAGGTTTTAATTGGTTTTGAAACTCCTAGATTCTTTTGAGATTCATTGAACTTTTCAATGGCATGTTTCAATCTCGAGTGTGCCCTTCAGGTTTTGTGACTGGGATGCCGAGGATCACAAAACAAGGTGTGAAGTAACCATGCAAATATACTTGGTACCCTTAATATTTACCCCTCAATCGATGTGTCGGTTAACCACACACGCTCCAACGATACTATGATAAACATTAAGTTACCCTTTGCCTACCTTGTTAAGTCCAGGTTAGTGTGCCGGTTAACCATACACGCTCCACTAACAGCTTAAACAAAGTGCAAAGTGTAATTTCATGGATTAGCACCTTATTCACATTTTCCTAAGTAACTAAGATTGGGAATTTATAAGTGTTTAGTTACTTAGTATTTATCATTATACTTATAATGAAGGGAGAATTATAGTCCTTGTCCTACCTGTTCGGCTAACGACCCTCCACCGGTCAAGGAAGCGGTGAGTGAGAGTGGACACCCATTAAACTGCCATTTTATAGGCAGTAACCTTATGTCGCCCTTATAGACCGGCTTCGTGAATGAGGCCTACTAATGGTAAGACGACTTCCTCTTATACATATAATATATTAAACTTTTAATATTATAATAGTATAAGGGTGTATTTTAGACATTTAAAATACTTGGTGGTTTAATCTATTAATTAAACTAGACTTTTAATTTAATTAAACTCAAACCATATATTTATGGATTAATAATACTCTTTTAATTAAACGCTTTAATTAACTATTAATAAAGTCCATAAGAGTTAATTTGAACTATTCAACAAAACATCATAATTCCAATTATTAAACTCAAAATTAAAACCATTTAATTAATTGTTTAAGTTATGAACCCAAGAGTTTTAGAATTCAATTCTTTTTTTCATAAAAAACTTTTCTCAAATTCCAAAACTTGAGGGCAAGTTTTGTAATTCTTGAAAATCTTTGGATTCCATAACTTATGGAATTAAAGGTGTTTTATGATGAAACTTTCCATGTTCCATAACTTAAGAACAAGTTATAGAATTCTTTAAAACATTAACACCAAATTGTGTAACTCCATAAAACTTTGAATCAAATTTTTTTTTTTAAAAAAACTTTCATATCCATAACTTATGGAAGTTTCAAAAACCCTTAAGATCACAACTTTAAAAAAAACTTTTGAGCTCCAAAATTTTATGACAAAATATGTAACTCCTTAAAACATTTAGATCAAACTTTTAAAACTAATAAAATAATTATATCATTTTATCTTTTACTAAATTTGACCTAATTCAACTCATATAACAAATGATTCAAATTTTACAAATAATTCGTTTTTCATAAAACAAGTAATTATCTTAAAATTTGACAAACGTCATGTTTTTTTTCCTTTTTTTCCAACTTGAAAATAAAACATTTGCATCAATATAACATAAAACAACCCATGGCTCTGATACCACTGTTGGGTTTTGAGCATTCTAACACTCCTATGGTGTACATGCAACCCTATAAACCTTGGATCTATGTTTTCTCTATTATACATGCAAATATTAACTATTCCAAGGTTTCATCCTAACTAGCATATTATGAAGCACCTATACTACAAAGTTCTAGTTAGATGACATACCTTTTGATGTAGCTTGATGTCTTCAAGCTTTAAGAGCTTAGCCCCAATAGTGTGGAAGCCTCAAATGGAATCACAAATCACCAAAACACTTTGGAAGAACTTGAGAGAATATGTATGCACACTAAAATCGGCCCACTCTTATTTTCACACACTTGTCCAATTTTGTGAGCCAAGGACCCATTTATATATTATGGAGGATTAGGGTTACATCCATGTAAACCCTAATACCTATGACCTTTCATTTACATAGGATCCATGGGTTAAAAGCTCCATGGACCATCCATGGAAGCTTAGCCCAACCTAAATGAACTTGGCCCATTCCATATATATAAGAGTCCATATTTAATTAGTTCTTTTTGATCACTTAATTAATTCTAAATTAATTCTTGAGCAATACTAATTAAATAATATGATTCCATATTAATATATTAGAACTTATAATATATTAATATAAATCATAAATATACTATTCTCAAAAGACTATCCATATAAATTGTGCCGGTGAAGTGCAACCCAAATGGACCATGCCGGGTCGGGTCAAGTACATACCAAATATAGTTATGGACTTAGACATTAATCCAACAAAAATACGATTGATATAGAATGAAAATCAGATCATTGCAGTATGATTCCTGCTCTCATACCAAATGTAGTTTTTTGTTAAATCGAGTAATGAAACGAGGTCAGAAATCAAATGAAGTAAGAACACCGAGAGTAAATATATTCTTGTTTCAGCTCATATTATGCTTTCACAATATAAAGAGTTCTAGATAGAATGGTTGCAAAATTTTTACCTAGTCTATGGATCCTTCCCTATTTATTGTAAAAAGAAAGCACACAAAAAATACAAAGGGCTATTACATTACAGTTTCAAAATCACTATGCCTTTGTAATAACATTACAATACTAACGAAAACACAATAACCTTCGACACCTTACAACATACTTTGACCTTTACAAAAATCTGTGGTGATGGGTATACCATGTACCGTGATATATTACACGCACCTACCCACTTTCACCCTTTATTATTCTAATAAAAGAAGTTAATGATTCAGCGTTTAAAACCATACGCTGATGAGACTTCGCAATTTTTTGTAAATGATCTACTATTGCAACAACACAAAAGTGTGATACACCTATCTTATCCTCTAAATTTATTTGACGTTTTCTTTTTATTTCAGGTTACTTGCTGTCTTCTTAAACAAAATAAAAAATAAAAAATAAAGAAGAAGGCAGTACCTATTGATGCTGTGAAAAAGAGGGAGAAATGTCTAGTTTTCATACATTGTCACTTAATCATTCATATCAGACACACTTGAAAGAAGAACGTTATCATTCATAGCAGAAACACTTGAAAGAAGAATGTTATTATTCTCAGGTGGAGCTAAATCTAAGGGGGAGAAGAAATCAGCATATTACTTCAGTTGTATTTATCTATTAGTTCATTCTTTATTAGTTTAGTTTTGACACCATCAAATAGGGGATATTGTTGGGTCACTCATTTGTATATATTTGATGATGCAAAATATATACTTCAAAGTTATAGTATATATGCTAATTGTAGACAGTCACTCTTGTCTAAGTAAGTGTAAATAGTATCACTTAGACAAGTTGATCTGTCAGAGCTAGCTTAGTTAGTTAATCTAAAGATATGCTGATGGAAGTTCATATATCGAAGACTGAAGAACATCCTTTGATGACTGGATGTGACATCCCCGTTTTCACGGTTAGAAAATACCGATTTTGTTTATGCTTTTAAGATAAAATCAGAGTAATTTTCCAAAAGATGTTGCGGAATTTGTTCCCAGAAAAATATGATAAATACGTTATCAAAGCATTTTTGAAGAAATGTATTTTTATTCATTTCAAAACATTTGGGATGTCATCGTCAATATAGACCAAAAGCATAAACAGGACTTACATTCATTTACACTAGTGATCTACTTCTCTTTTAATCTCTCAGTGTAAAGCAACTTCGTATTGATACCTGTGATACAAATAAACTGAGTGGGTCAGGCTTGGGAGCCTGGTGAGCATATAGGGTTTTCAACCCACAATAAATAAATTTATTATTTTTAACCATCAAACAATCAACCCAGTTACCCAACCCCATTATCTTCGTTATTTCTTAAGGATTTACCCTACGAATCATCTATCACTCATTCCTAAGGATTCCTCCTAAGGAATAGGTACGAAGTCACATCGTCGCCAGGGTTTATACAACATGCACTAAGTCCATAGTTGCCAGGGTTTTTAGAGTACATCTGATGAACATATAGTTCACACACCTACAGGTTGCGAGCCTGCTAGTGTTCCATGGACCTTCTAGAATAGTCCATGTTTGTCATCCATACTCTGCTGAATGACGGGGCCATCGCTTGGGTCATCGCTTGGCTCATCGCTTCTCACCATATTTTACCACTCATATATCATCGCTCATCTTTCATCGCTCATCATTTATCTCATCATTTTATCACACATCAACTTATTTCACCTACCCATGTTATACCCAACATATTTGTAGATCAAATATATATACAATTTAAATAATTTTAAACATGTATAAAACATTCTTTCATCTACCCATGTTTTACCCAACATATTTGTAGAAATAAAATATATATACAGTTTAAAACTTGTATAAAACAATCATTCAACATCTATCTCAAATAAACAAACAACATATATATACGTAGCACGTATTTTATATCAAATACTTCATATCTATTTGTAAGGTGAAAGTGACTATACACTCACTTGATAAGATGATAATCGGGCAGCACTTCGTTTCTTAAAACGATCGTTTCCAATAAAACCTGGGGCTTTAATGAAAAACCGGGCCCTGCGAGGGTGGAGCTTCAAAACCGAAAAGATAAATTTTTCCGGGTCTCCGGGCACTTCGGGACATATTTCGGGTGTTGGAAATGATCTCAGGGATTCGGGGGAAGTCGAAATAGTGAAAATATGAGTTTAGGGGTGAAAAATGGCAAAATCCCAAAATTATTGGGAAAGTCTCGCAGCTCTCCCTTTTATAGGGTGCGAGCTTCGGATCTGAGGGCTGAGAAGCGAACACGTGGCAGCAGATGCGAGGGGCTCCAGATGGCTCGCATGCGAGGGAGGCAGGTGGCTCGTGCGAGGCTCGGACACGCAAGGAGGGCACGCGTCGGACGCCTATTGGACCGCGCTTCGGACGGCTCTCCGAATCGGACACGCATCTGCTGACTCATCGAGATCGTACACGGGGTGCCTGCGAGGAGTGGGTGACGTGGCCTAATCCGGACAATGCGAAATTTCTCGGATTTCGTGTTTTTCTCAATTTTTGTGTCCCGAACTTCTAAAATCTATAACTTTCGCATACGGGCTCCGTTTATGACGTTATTTATATGCACGCATAGGTAAAGTTATGCTCTACAACTTTTGTTTAGACTCTGTCGGCTAATTTTGATTTTAATTTTAATATTATTATTTTTAACAGACTGGGACAGGAAAATCCGTTAAAAATTCATAACTTCTTCATCCGACGTCCGTTTTCGTCTGTCTTTTTACCGTTTACTACTATTGACGAGACCTTCAATTCTCGTTTAGGTTGTGTTGGCTAAAAATCGCTTGATCTAAAATTCAAGTTTTTAGCTGTCTACTGCTAAGCTGAAACTTAGAAAAATGATAACTTCCTCATACGAAGTCAGATTTGTGCGTTCTTTTTATGCACGCTCTCGGTTTAACGAACACTACAACATTCAATTAGATCACCAAGGCTAAAAAGTAGTTTATCAAAAACTCACTTTTTACGTCATTCGGCATCGTGCCGGTTTCGTCGCGAAACTTCGACAGGTCATAACTTCTTCGTTGTAACTCGGATTTCGATATTCTTTATATCTCCGGAATCCTTATTTCAACCACTACAACTTTCTTCATAGATATCGGCTTTATCTAATATTTATTTTCGACGCTTATTTTTATTCTTAATTAATTAAATTCTAATAATTAAGCATAAAACACATAATTCACATAATAATCACATAATTCCTCTTTATTTCTTCAAAATGAGTTACAATGGTTGACCTAGAATATTACATCATCATCAATGCCTATCGTAGAAACACGGGCGTTACAATTCTCTCCCCTTTAGGATGATTCCGTCCCCGGAATCACACATCAGCAAACAAATGCGGATAGCGACTCATCATGTTACTCTCCGTTTTCCAGGTGAGATTTGGCCCATTCTTATGTTTCTATCGCACATGCACTAAATCGTCCATCTTGCGTCACAACTTCTTAGTCTTACGGTCAACAATTGCCTCTGATTCTTCAATTAACCTCTTACTTTCATCCAATCTTAATTCAGAAATTGGATTTATGTCGGGAACTTCTCCCGTGAACTTCCTCAAATAACACATATGGAAAGTGTTCTGAATACCATCTAGTTCTTCTGGTAGTTCTAGCTTGTAAGCTTGGTTCCCAATCCTCTGAAGAACTTTAAACGGTCCAATAAACCTTGGACTAAACTTTCCCCGAACCACGTAACATACTTATCATAGTCGGACTCGATTCGATCTGACCACTAGGGTCGGAATATCAATCATATTCTTAGTCATTACCGAAACGATGGTAAAGACATACTTGAACAAAAACGAAATCAATTACTAGCTTCTTGGTAACCTTGTGACTTTCCCTGATCCAAGTGTGAGTCCTGTGTTTCCAGTAGTATAGGCCTCTACTACTATTCACACCTAATCATACTCGTCCCAAGTATTGTCTCGCAGTTTCCAAGTCACCATACAAGAATTTCACATAGTCATTCAATACATCAGATAACAAAACCAGGGTTTATTTTATTTCTTGAAACGAATACACAGAGGTTCAAGTTTACCATATACTATGCCCCTAATATGATGGGATTTTGAGCATTCTAACACTTCCTAAGTGTACATGCAACCCTAATAACCTTGAATCTATGTTTTCTCTATATACATGCAAATTTCTTTTTCAAGGTTATTTCCTAACTAGCATGGCATGGGGATTACATAAAACATAAAAACTAGTAGAAATACATACCTTGTTGTTGCTTGGATTCCTTCAAGACTTTGTGAGCCTAGCACCCCAAATGTTGTGCCTCAAATGCTTCACACAACACCACAAGACTTGGAATAACTTGAGAGAATACTTCTAGCACTCAAAATCGGTTATGCCCTCTCTAGTAACACTAGGTCACGATGTTGCTAGCCATAGGGTTCCTTTTATAGTGTTGTCACAATTAGGGTTTACACATGAATGCCCTTAATTGTCATGACTCTTGATTTCTCATGACCCATGGGTTTGTAACTCCCATGGACTATCCATGGAGCTCCATATGGTTATAACCAAACCCATAAACCATGGATCATTAATCCACCATAAAAGAATTGATGATTGTCATAATCAACCCTATATATTTAATTAGTCTCACTTTGATCACCAAATTAATACTAGATTAATACTTGATCAATACTAATTAAATAATACTATTATTAATATATTAGAACTTATAATATATTAATAATCATAAGTGCCTTATTCTCTCATCTAGTCTATCCAAGTATTGCAATGCCATGCAACCCAAATGGACCATGCCGGGTCGGGTCAAGTACATACCAAATAAAGTTATGGACTTAGACACTATATCCAACAGTCTCCCACTTGGATAAGTCTAATAACTATATTTGCAAATATGACTTCAAAATCCGACTAGCAATCGTAGCTCTTTCAAAGTCTTTCGGAACTGAGATGATGATGATACGCCGTTTAAGATAAGTGATCATACAATCCTCTGTTCTCATGATATCAGCCGGACAAACACATGGAACATGGTCTTACTTATTGTCCAACATTTGTTTCTCGATCTCTGATTTGTTTCGACATAGAACTAAATTGAACACATCAATTAGGTTCTGACCGGGCCCGGTACATAAGTCAAACCCAAATCATCGAGGGGCCCAGATATCGCTTCTATTTCTAGAAGGAACAGATAAACTTCGACTGATATGCTTGTACTAACTACTTGTTGAATTATTCACAAAGGCACGTTTTATAACATCGAGTTACCAATGCGTTTTCGTACAATCAATGAATAACCAACTCATAGTCAACAACTCATATCTCTAGGTTTGAAGATTTATATGATATTACCGTCTCACGATCACTCGAGATAAATTCCATGAAGTGATGCAAGTGAGCGTGGGTTGAATCCAATACTCAGCCCTTATGAGTACTCATGAATGTTGTAGCAACCATTGCATTGTCTAAAGCACTTTAGACAAATCATACAAGCCAAATTCATGACAGTCTTGATTCATATCTACTTCCAACATATGACTGACTGTGGATGGTTTGAATAATATGATATATACCATAACATAATTATTCTGGAAGTCAAAACATGCAAAGTGAAACACAAGAATAATACTAATCTTATATGGCCCCAACACTTTGAGTGTAAATAAAACACCTTTTATTTAAGCACCATATTGATTACTCATTATTTATGTTTCGATTAATCAACTTTATGCTTGAATTAAAACATTAGTTGTCCCATGCTCCAAGCATGTACACTATGTTTTTCCAAACAACAATTATGCCATACTCCAAGTATGCATACTATGTTTACATATGGTCCTCTCTTTGTGAAATAGATCAATTGACAATATTCCAATGATGCTCATTTCACAATTCCAATCCTCGTTGTAAATGAAAGAATACCAAACTCTTGCCATCTACTGTAATCTGTTAGATTCTAAACTTATATGCAATGATCCCCTTGTAATGACTATGCACAGAAGTCACAAAGACTTGGCAACAGAAATTACAAAGTATTCCAATGGAAAACAATTCCATGGAAATTAAGTCTCAATATTCAAAGTACATTCCTTTGAACATCCTTCTTAGCATTAAGTTCTTTAATCTTACACAGATTCAAAGAATAACTTCCACCTATGGAGACAATTCCATATTACCATTTTGACCATCACTTCTGAACAAGAGTTGCCTCTTTTCAAAATATGTCAATATGGTCCTTACTCTATACTTCTAATTGTCCATGAGCAACCAATCTTTGGTAAACCTCAGATTGTCCTCGACAACTTTGCTTAATCATTTTAGTCATTTCCAGTTCTATTCCTTTTTCCATCTTAATGCCCTAGGCATTTGGAAAATTTAGAATAGATGAATATTATAGCACATGTAATCAAACCTATACCCAAAGCATATGGGACATGATTTATGCTATAAAATTTTTTATTTGCCATGTTTTCATAATTCGAACTATGAAGAGGGATGTCGTAATCATAATCGAATTTTGAGAACGCAACATATATAGAATTTCCTTATGTTAAACCATTCCAACATAACATTCATATATATATTCTTGACTAAAGTAGATTAAATTCTCAATCTAAGCTTGTAGAATTGGAGTGAAGTATAAAATCCTCTCCCTTAATTATAGCAAAACAACTTTTTCAAGGCGAATTGAAACTTTTGTTTTCTATAATTAACATTGCTAACCTGCAATATTTAACATAATCGTCATGCTCCCACTAGCATAATGATTACCAGCATAACACTTTATGCTCCCACTAGCTTTGACATGTACTCAGAAATCTACTGGACTTCTAGAAATCAATACTTTATTGACTTTCTTACCAAAGTTCATATTTCTGATACTAGATTGCTTTGATAAGACTTTATCAAAAACATACACCTTTCCTTAGATAGCTCACATGTTTGTCTAGACCTTTTGCAATTCTCACTAGTTAGTGTGACGGTTAACCACACACGCTCCACTAACTATATGAGAATGCAAATATCACAACCGCTATCTACTTAAAATCTTCTTAGTGGAAGCGTTTCCTCACCATCATTCTCATGAATCGAAGAGAAACCTTATGACACTTAGATTTTATGGTGTATGTGTTCCTATCCATGTGAATCTGTCATAACCATAATCACAGGACTAGGTTAGTGACACTTCCAAATTCATAGGGACTGAACTTGTGCAATCTTAATTTCTTGCCACCTGGTAGCACAATGCCCACCATTGCTTCCGGGTTGTTATGCAAACAATTGAGAACTCATAGAACTCACAAGCATAATCAACTTTCAACTGGAACAGACACAGAAACAAGAATATGTCAACACGATAGGTTACAAACCTCAAGTCGTGGGCTAGTGATTAACAAAACTCTTGATTTAGTTCTTGAAACTATTTCAGAATCATTTAGACTCCCACTATCCTCTTGACATATAAGACTTCTCTTTGTCAAGAACCATTCCTTGACAAAACAAATATTCAAGATCTAGTACGGATTCTTATCAAGTTAAACACTTCTCACTATTGGTCTTAGCTGGTCTTTGTTTTATCAAAAACATCACAACTTACCAATCTCAAATGTACAAGAATAGGAAACATCTTACTCTACATTTGACAAGTGTTATGAACTTTCTAAAGACTATATCACTCAAGTTACAATCTTGGAGTATAACTCCAGGATTTGTTTTTGGCACGAAGTATGAATTATCTTTTGATTTAACCATTTCAACAATTCACGATTCCTCTCCTCAGGCAACAAACACACTAAGGTGTCCTTAGAGGATCAATTGTGATATGGTTCCATAATCACTAAGATAATCATAAAACAAAATACACAAGTACTCTCCCATCTCTTCAGATTGGAGAAAATTTTATCTTTCTGTCTTATTTGATTCTTCTTATTCATTCTGCCATACATTGAAACTTTTCCAATGTTTCAGAATTACACTTAAACTCGTAAGCATAACCATATTTACTAAACTTTAGTAAATCATAACGAATAATCTTATCTATCTTTGTGGTGGACCTGACCAGCACACAACCAAGTGTACCCAATCTTTTAGTCCTTCACTTGACTCACATGTACATGTGAACAAGGAATTAGTCTTAATTTCCCAAAGACGAAAACTTCTCATTCATCATACAATACAAGTTGCATGATTCCAAGTTTCTATCTAACTGAAACTTGGGCGATGAGAATCTTTCCTTATTTGGTAAATTATGATACTACCACAAATGAAAGAATTAAATCCATTTTCAAATATTGCTATTAATGGAAACATATAATCAACAATTTTTCACAAATGCCATTGTAAGGATACTTAAAATAAATAAAATCAAACCTTTTCTTTATTTTAAAACTTTGCGGAAAACTTATCCTTACAACCCATATGAAAACCTTGTTGTTATCTATTCCTAAGCAATATGTCTCAACTCTTAAGTAATAGCTCAAAATTCTGATCACCGAACCTTGCGATCAAAATCCCTCTTCGCGATCAGAATCAGCATATACTTCCTTTAAGTTTCTTCACTTTTCTTTGATTCTTAAAACATCAACATGTGACCCAGTCACATCATGCAATAAGAATCTCAGAATAGAAACTTAATAGAGTTAGACAATGGACTTTACCTGAAGTAGAGTCAAACATTTGACTTTACTATCCTTATGGACTTTTAGGTAAATTTGGCAGCTTCGCAACCAATGCCCTTCCTTTGGCAACAGAAACATATGGACTCTTTGGAAACGGTACACGGGACTATCACAGACTTAGCCTTTCTCTTTACCATTTGGTCAACCGAGTTGACTATGGCCAATCCCTTTCAATTGGGAAGAGAAAGTTTTTCTAGACTTCCAATGTTACCATTGTCAATGTCCATGGAAGTTTGGGAAGTTGATCTTCCAATCAAATTTTGCTTTACCAATGCTCCAAATCATTGCTGATTCAGCATCATCAAGCAAATAGGTAAGATCATTAAGGGTCATGCCGTGATCTGTTATCAGGGAGTGACCAAGTCAACAGCCAGCTACCTTGAGACTTCGACACCCTACTCTCCCGGCTTGTCAATATGTGACTTAATCTCCAAGACCTAAGCACATATAGACTTTGTTTGCCAATAGGGATTGAGTGACTTAGAACTTATCATGTCTTGAAACTTGTAGGATAAGGAGATTTATTGGAGGAGGTGGAGGAAGTGAAGTATGATTTCCAGTCCCACTAATGCACAACAAAGGGATTGATCTTTCACCTTGGTTGCCATTTGGGATATCATCTTCATTAGGAAGCTTGTTCCTAAAGATTTGGGAAGACCATAGCTGTCTAAACTAGACATCTATAATGGGGGAAATTCAAGTTAGTTGATTTAAAGTCCTTAATATAACACCCAATATGAAATATTAAGGCTAGGACCCAACAACCTATTTATAACTGGAAGAGGGATGCCGTAATCCAAATTATAAAATAGTTGAAGGTAGGTAAATGACGATTTACCAATTTCCTACCACAAAAACGAAATATAATTAAGTTTTTAATTGGATTTGAAACTCCTAGATCTTTTGAGATATATTGAACTTTCAATGGCATGTTTGAATCTCGATTGTGCCCTCTCAAGTTTGTGACTGGGATGCCGAGGATCACAAACAAGGTGTGAATAACCATACAAATTGACTTGGTACCCTCAACAATATTACCTAATCGATGTGCCGGTTAACCACACACGCTCCACCGATCTATAATAAGGTCAAGTTACCCTTTGCCACTCTTACTAGTCCATGTTAGTGTGCCGGTTAACCACACACGCTCCACTAACGACTTGGTAAGGTACAAAGTGTAATTTTATGGGCTAGCACCAATTTCACATTTTCCTAAAGTAACTAAGATTGGGAATTTATAATGTATAGTTACTTTATAATTCATTATACTTTTAACGAGTATTTAAAGTCGTATCCTACCCGTTCGGCTAACGACCCTCCACCGATCAAGGAAGCGGTGGGTGAGAGTGGACACCCATTAAGTCACCATTTTATAGGCAACAACCTTATACCCCCCTTATAGACCGGCTTCGTGAATGAGGCCTACTAACGGTAAGAATGACATATTCTTATACATATCTATATAATTAAAATTATAATAATAGTATAAGGGTGTATTTTAAACATTTAAAATACTTGGTGGTTTAATCTATTAATTAAACTATACTTAATTTAATTAAACTTAAACCATGTCTTTATGGAATTATTAACTCTTTTAATTAAACACTTTAATTAATTTAATGAAGTCCATAAAGCTTGAATTTTACCTTTAAAAAATTCTAAGAGTTCAATTTGGAATTAAAGTGTAAGGCTTTTCAAATTCCAAAACTTGAGGGCAAGAATTGAAACTATTCCAAGTCTCTTCAATTTGTAACTTATGAGTTTTAATGGTTCATAAAATGAAGACTCTTCATTTTATGAAACCTCTTTAGTTCTTTAATCATAATTAAAAGAAGTGACTTTTGATTATCCATAACTTGAGGACAAGTTATGGACACCATCATTAGCATTAAGATCATGAATTAAACAAGCATATAAGTTACACAAAATTCCTATGATCTTCTAAAAACTCATAAGAACAAATATCCATATCAAACAATTTCAAGAAAATCATATAAACATATACAATACTTGAAAATTGATAAAAGTCATGTAAAATGGGTTAACATAATCATTATCATTTTGAAAAACAGATTTTACAAGTCCAAAACAGATTGGGATAATGATCTTAATCCATTTCCAGCAACAAAACTCGAAAAAACTGCCCAGCACGCTCCTACTCGCCGAGTGCATTATTGTACTCGTCGAGTAGGATGAATTTGTTCATGGACTCGGCGAGTCCTCCCCATGGACTCGGCGAGTCCAGTCGTCAGAGTGCAGAATTTTCGGTTTTTAAGCAGTTTTGCATCAAGTATACAGAAAACAATCCTAGGCTCTGATACCACTGATGGGATTTTGAGCATTCTAACACTTCCTAAGTGTACATGCAACCCTAATAACCTTGAATCTATGTTTTCTCTATATACATGCAAATTTCTTTTTCAAGGTTATTTCCTAACTAGCATGGCATGGGGATTACATAAAACATAAAAACTAGTAGAAATACATACCTTGTTGTTGCTTGGATTCCTTCAAGACTTTGTGAGCCTAGCACCCCAAATGTTGTGCCTCAAATGCTTCACACAACACCACAAGACTTGGAATAACTTGAGAGAATACTTCTAGCACTCAAAATCGGTTATGCCCTCTCTAGTAACACTAGGTCACGATTTTGCTAGCCATAGGGTTCCTTTTATAGTGTTGTCACAATTAGGGTTTACACATGAATGCCCTTAATTGTCATGACTCTTGATTTCTCATGACCCATGGGTTTGTAACTCCCATGGACTATCCATGGAGCTCCATATGGTTATAACCAAACCCATAAACCATGGATCATTAATCCACCATAAAAGAATTGATGATTGTCATAATCAACCCTATATATTTAATTAGTCTCACTTTGATCACCAAATTAATACTAGATTAATACTTGATCAATACTAATTAAATAATACTATTATTAATATATTAGAACTTATAATATATTAATAATCATAAGTGCCTTATTCTCTCATCTAGTCTATCCAAGTATTGCAATGCCATGCAACCCAAATGGACCATGCCGGGTCGGGTCAAGTACATACCAAATAAAGTTATGGACTTAGACACTATATCCAACATAATATACGACACCACATGTTATTATTCACATTGCTACTTCATAACTTGATCTTCGGGTATGCAGTCCTCATCCTTGATTCCTCGTGTTATTATCTGCTTCGTCGAGGATCATGTAGAATGCCCTTGGCTTTGGTGGTGCAATTGGAATTGCTGATTTGTTTTTATTTGGGCAGTCTTTAGAAATATGCCCCTCTTTGTTACATCTGAAACACACCTTCTTGTTGAATGTGCACTCATTGGCGTAATGCCCAGACTTCCCACACTTGAAACATATCACCTCTTCGCCACATTTTCCCAAGTGTTTCTTTTTGCACTTATCGCACCACCTTGTTTCACTTCCTCCTCCTCCTCCGAACTTTCAAAATTTGCTTTCCTTGTTGGAACCTGAAGTTCCTTCAAACTTTATTTTCTCACCAACCTCTGTCCTCTCCAGACCCTTCTCCCTGATTTGGATCTCAACATTCTTAGCAGCTCAGATGGCGGCTTTCAAAGTGGTTGCTTGCTTGACCATTGGACCAAAGTCCGCTGGTAATCTATGGGCAAACTTGTTGACCTTGGAAAGTTCAGTTGGAACTAGATAAGTAACAAGCTTCATCTTTTCCGTGAAACTAGTAGTGTATTCAGTGACGCTCATTTTCCCTTTTTTCAAATTCTGGAACTCATTATTGATTTCCAGAAGATCCTGCTCAGAGCAGTATTGCATTTTTAGTTGTACCAGGAAGTCTTCCCAAGACATCTTATTAGCTTCTCCCTTGAGCATTGAATCAGCCAGTAGCTTCTACCAGCTTAGTACTCCAGATTTTAATAGAGGGATCGCGAGAGCGGTCTTCTGTCTGTTGCTGCATTCGCAACTCTCAAACATTGTCTCCATTTCGGAGATCCAATTCATAACTTCCACTGGTGTCGGGCTTCCAGAAAGACACGGTGGCTTGGATTCCATGAAAGCTTTGTATTTGCATCCACGTCCATCACCTCCTCCATCCTGGTTGTTCCGTCTAACTATCAGTGGGCTGGCTTGACCACAGTCCCACTGTAGTTCCCTCCTTCTGATTTCCCTTCATTCAATTCGGGCTGTTCAATAGGTATCGTAGTTTTTTCCCTATTCTGTTGTAGTAGTTGCCTCGTCTTCTCCATTTGATGATCCAACATCATCTGGATCATTGCTTGTACCCCAACCATCGTCATTGGCTCAGGTGCAGCTGCTACAACAGGTACTTGCTCAAGTACTTGGGGTTGAGGTTGTTGATTCCAGTTTCCGTTTGCATTTCCAACTCCACTTTGGGTTCTTGCCATTTTGATCTATACACCAAATAGGCGAATTTAGATCTTTATTCATGATAGACGTTCAAATCTTCAGTATCACTCCGAAACGTTTACATGCTAGTTCTAATGTCGTAGTCATACGCTTGGAATCCTAAACACATAAGGTTTCCAGATCCGGTCGGCAACAGACCATAGATCCGAACAAATAATATTATATATGGCAAACATATAACTTTTAGCACATAAAAGCATTTTAGGCATCTTTTCTAAAATATACTAGTGCTCGTGTCTAAAATATGCTAGACACTTATCTCACGATCATCACTTAGCATTCTAAGTTTAAGTCTGGAAATCCTACAAATTCCTAGTTCGCTTAAACTAATGCTCCGATACCAACTGTGACATCCCCATTTTCAAGGTCAGAAAAGACCGATTTTGTTTATGCTTTTAAAATAAAAACAGAGTAATTTTCCAAAAGATGTTGCGAAATTTGTTCCCAGAAAAATATGATAAATACGTTATTAAAGCATTTTTCTGAAGAAATGTATTTTTATTCATTTTAAAACATTTGGGATGTCATCGTCAATATAGACCAAAAGCATAAACAGAACTTACATTCATTTATACTAGTGATCTACTTCTCTTTTAATCTCTTAGTGTAAAGCAACTTCGTATCGATACCTGTGATACAAATAACCTCAGTGGGTCAGGTTTGGGAGCCTGGTGAGCATATAGGGTTTTAAACCCGCAATAAATAAATTTATTATGTTTAAACATCAAACAATCAACCCATTTACCCAACCTCATTATCTTCTTTATTTCTTAAGGATTTACCCTACGAATCATCTATCACTCATTCCTAAGGATTCCTCCTAAGGAATAGGCACGAAGTCACATCGTCGCCAGGGTTTATACAACAGGCACTAAGTTCATAGCTGCCAGGGTTTTTAGAGTACATCTGATGAACATATAGTTCACACACCTACAGGTTGCGAGCCTGCTAGTGTTCCATGGACCGTCTAGAATAGTCCATGGTTGTCATCCATATTGTGCTGAATGACGGGGCAATCGTTTGGGTCATCGCTTGGCTCATCGCTTCTCACCATATTTTGCCACTCATATATCATCGCTCATCTTTCATCGCTCATCATTTATCTCATCATTTTATCACACATCAACTTATTTCACCTACCCATGTTATACCCAACATATTTGTAGTTAAAATATATATACAATTTAAATCATTTTAAACATGTATAAAACATTCTTTCATCTACCCATGCTTTACCCAACATATTTGTAGATATAAAATACATATACAGTTTAAAACATGTATAAAACAATCATTCAACATCTATCTCAAATAAACAAACAACATATATACACATAGCACGTATTTTATATAAAATACTTCATATCTATTTGTAAGGTGAAAGTGACTATACACTCACTTGATAAGACGATAATCGGGCAGCACTTCGTTTCTTAATATCATCGTTTCCAATAAAACCGGGGGCTTTAATGAAAAACCGGGCCCTGCCAGGGTGGAGCTTCAAAACCGAAAAGATAAATTTTTCCGGGTCTTCGGGCACTTTGGGACATATTTCGGATGTTGGAAATGATCTCGGGGCTTCGGGGGAAGTCGAAATAGTGAAAATATGAGTTTAGGGGTGAAAAAGGGCAAAATCCCAAAATTACTCGGAAAGTCTCGTAGCCCTCCCTTTTATAAGGTGCGAGCTTCGGATCTGAGGGCTGAGAAGCGAACACGTGGTAGCAGATGCGAGGGGCTCCAGATGGCTCGCATGCGAGGGAGGCAGGTGGCTCGTGCGAGGCTCGGACACGCAAGGAGGGCACGCGTCGGACGCCTATTGGATCGCGCTTCGGACGGCTCTCCGAATCGGACACTCGTCTGCTGACTCACCGAGATCGGACACAGGGAGCCTGCGAGGAGTGGTTGACGTGGCCTAATCCGGACCATGCGAAATTTCTCGGATTTCGTGTTTTTCTCGATTTTTGTGTCCTGAACTTCTAAAATCCATAACTTTCGCATACGGGCTCCGTTTTCTACGTTCTTTATATGCACGCGTAGCTAAAATTATGCTCTACAACTTTCGTTTAGACTCCGTCGGCTGATTTTGAACTTAATTTTAATATTATTATTTTTAACAGACCGGGAGAGGAAAATTCGTTAAAAATTCATAACTTCTTCATCCGACGTCCGTTTTCGTCTGCCTTTTTACCGTTGTACTACTATTGACGAGACATTCAATTCTAATTGAGGTTGTGTCGGCTAAAAATCACTCGATCTAAAATTTGAGTTTTTAGTTGTCTACTGTTAAGCTGAAACTTAGAAAAATCATAACTTCCTCATACGAAGTCAGATTTGGGCGTTATTTTTATGCACGCTCTCGGTTTAACGAACACTACAATTTTCATTTAGATCACCAAGGCTGAAAAGTAGTTTATCAAAAACTCACTTTTTACGTCATTCGGCGTCGTGCCGGTTTTGTCGCGAAACTTCGACAGGTCATAACTTCTTCGTTATAACTCGGATTTTGGTATTCTTTATATCTACGGAATCCTTATTTCAACCACTACAACTTTCTTAATAGATATCGGCTTTATTTAATATTTATTTTCGACGCATATTTTTATTCTTAATTAATTAAATCCTAATAATTAAGCATAAAACACATAATTCACATAATAATCACATAATTCCTCTTTATTTCTTCAAAATGAGTTACAAAGGTTGACCTAGAATATTACATCATCATTAATGCCTATCGTAGAAACACGGGCGTTACACTAGAAGACCCTGAAGACTCTATCAGCACCAAAGGCATGAAGGCACCATCTACTTAAGATTGATAAGTGTGTCTAGACGTTGATTTAATCCCCGTAAGATAGAGCAACATGATTAAAGAATAAATGAGATAATTATTATTCGCAACAATAATTAGATATTATCAAAAAAGGATTATTTATGATAAATAATCTAAACAAAAGTCGTAGTAGTCGTTAAACCGAGAGTATATATATAGAGAACGCCCCAATCTTACTTCGTAAGAGGAAGTTAGGATTTTTAGAAGTTTCAGCGTAGAAATATACCGCTCAGAAACTGAAGTAGAAATCGGTTGATTGTTAGGAAAAGAAATCTAAACGAGGGTTGAAGATCTCGTCCATATGGTTTCGCCGATATAAAGACAATCGAGAACGGATATCATACGAGGAAGTTATCAATTTTTAACGGACTTTAGCAATCTAACCCTCTTAAAATATAACTTTAAAAATAAATCAAAATTTGCCGACATAGTCTAAACCAAGTTGTAGATATCGTCGAGGGCTTTCCGGAGATATAAATAATGTCGAAAATGAAGCTCGTACGAAGAAGATACAGTTTTATGAAGTTTTCCGAGAAGCATCACGCTCAGGTGGATTGCACGGCGTGCACCTTTTAGAAGGTGGGGCGTATACCACCATATTTATGACACGTGGCATAAAATGGGAGGAGCGACGTATCAAGTGTGTGCGGCATGAACACTAGGTGTGGTGTGCAGTTGTGCTATAAATAGACTTCGGCTGCTCATTTGCTTCCTCACTCCTCGTCTTCCACTCTCTCGAAATTCTCTCGATTTTAGCCCATTTCCCTTAGTTTTAGTCTTCGACGAATCCCTGCGATCCCTGAAGAAGTAGTAACTAGCGAGTAGAAGCTCTTCCAGTTGAATTTCCTAACTTTTGTCAGGAAGAACATTTGTAAGTTAAACTACACTCTAGTCTTTTCTGTATAACTTATATTTATACTCATCAGTCATTATTATGAACCTACAAATAAAATTTATCAGTAATTCCATGTCGTTATACTGGTTGATCTACTTACGGGAGAGGTGTCTAATATGGTCTTTTTGACTTGGTTGTTGGATTTCAGAAAAACTATTATGTCGAAATGATCCTGCCTCCCAACTGTCCTGCATGGCTGATCCTTACCTGATAGATCTTGATGTAGACATTGGGATTAGTGAGGATCTAGACTATTCTTAGTCTCCAGGATCATTAGACTAAAACTCTGTAGTAATTATACTTAGGCCACGTGAAGGCATAATTGAGGTGTTAGACGAAGCTCTGCCCATATCACCAGTCACCCATTTTATCAAGTGAGTGCGTAGTCCCTTTCATGAACATGATTTAATACAAGTATTAATTAAAATATTAAATATCTGATGGAATTCGTATGTGAATTATGTGCTTATTGCCTGGATTATATGTTAGGATATATATATATATATATATATATATATATATATATATATATATATATATATATATATATATATATTGTGCTATAGGCAAACCAGATATGGTTCTATTTGAAGTTATGATTAAATATATAACATCATATAATATTATTAATGGTAGCTTTGTTGAGAAAATAAAGGAACAATAATACATAATTCTCTGTAGAGAATATAAATACACTAGAGATAGGTTAATCCCACCCAAGAATAAAGTTGGTATTAAAATTTGGTTATAGGCACTGTGATCTAGTCTAGGGATAAACTTAGACTTATGGACGATACCTAGCTCAATTAAGTTTGATATTAGGTAGTCTCATTAGGAGAATGTGCGTAACCTAGGAATGGAGAGTAAAGTTTTGTTCCATGACACTATCAGGTGTTGATGTACTGTAGCTCTGAACGGGATGAACAGAAATGGTGGGTCCCGATCAGGCAACTGTTAGTGGTATGTCTGGTCACCCCACAGAGTAGGTGACGACACTTGATCATTCTAAACAGTCTTGTGAATTACGTTGCTAATGTGAGCTCACTACTCACAGACATAGATTAATTGGAAAACCATATTCATCAAATACTCTGAAGGCCCATATGACTTTATGACTTACAACGGAAAGGAAGCCCCTAGCTGTGTAGTCAATGATTCATCAGGCGAGATTAAATTCTCTCTGGTAATCACTATTCAGGATCTGTGAGGATCGATAGAATGGATAGTCTAGGATTTGTGAGGATCGATAGAATGGATAGTCTAGGATCTGTGAGGATCAGTAGGAATGGTTATTTTATTGTAACGGTTGGTTTGCAGGTCTGATAGTTATGGAATATTATCATCTCCATATCATGGTATTGAGATCCCTATATATCTCACCAGGTTTCCCCAACCTGACCCACTCAGTTCATATGCATCACATGTATCAAGACTTAAGCCAATGCAACTTGATTAGGATTCTGAATGATTAGGAGACAACCTTCAATAGTATTCAGGACTATCAGATCTTTACATTGTAACTTATGTATCTGTATTGATTATGACATCCTTAGGGTTTTAACATTTTGGAAACAAATATTTGTAATCAAAATGATCTTTGGTACTGGGATTTTCAACAAATATAAATAAATGATTTTTAAATGGTAAAGAAAAGTTATAATTGTTTCTGAAAATTAGAGGATGTCACAACTGATGGTTATACATTGATGACACGTTGATCAGATGATATGCTGATGATACTCACTAATCTTCATTAACTATCTGCTGAAGTTGTACTTGATTAGCTTGACCATGACGCTGATGACTGAAGTTGAACCTGATCTCCAGATGATGAAGCTAATGTTTCGATCAGCTTCTGAAGTGTCGGTGACTCTAGAGAAGATCTGATCTAATCAATTCCTTATTTACATGTTCAGTTTATATTTATATTACATACAATCCCTTGATTGAAGGGATTCACTAGATTAGACTACTATATATATATATATATATATATATATATATATATATATATATATATATATATATATATATATATATATATATATATAGCATTAGGGTTAAACCCTAATGTTGGGCGTCTTTTTAAACGGCTTGGTGTCGTGACCGTCTTTGTGACAACCCGTTTTCTTTGTGAAAACAAACTCTTTTTTGGTGAAAGAGACAATTTGGAGAATCTCTTGTGTTCTTCACTTTTTCTGTTCTTCATTGTTCTTTCTTTTTTATATTTGATCTTCGAATATACAAAGGGTTTACGACTTTCAATGCATAATCTTGGGGGACAAGGCAAGATGGTCAAGGAAAAATGCGAAGACCCCGGGATGGAAGGACAAGTCCAAGTGCTATGCCTACCACGTAGACTTCAGACATCTTACCGAAGACTACTTTGCTCTCACGAAAGAGATTTTCTATCAATTTAGAAAGGGATATTTGAAAGAACTCATAGGAAGAAAAAAGGACAAGACTACCCAAGGATCCCAAGATCCTGAGACTCTACCATAGAAAATAGCGTCTGCTCTTTCGGATGCCAAGGTAATGGATTTTCTCTTGTGGATCTGACATTCATGGAACCTCTTACTCTGCAGCCAAGAGACATGCAAGAGGTTCCAATATGGAAAAGGAGGACAGGCCAAGAAAGAATGTATTCTTGACTAACAAGAAGGAGACCGCACTCAATTAAGATGACATGGAGAATGTCCTTGATCCACACCATGATGAACAGGTCATAAAACTCTATTGGTTAACCACTTTATTAGAAGAATCTTGATAGATGGTGGCAGTCATGTCAAGATCATCATGTTAAAAACTATCAACAAGATAAACACCCAAGAATCCGAGATAGTCTGAAAATCCTCAATCCTAGTATGATGTAGTTGTGAAATACCAGTATACATAGAGGGATTTAACTCTATCCAAAGTTTTTGTGTTGTTGATTCTTTATCTTGTTATAATATTATCATAGGCAGGTCGTGGATCCACAACATGAAATGTGTGCCCTTGACATACCATCAATATGTAAAGATTCCACCACCATGGGGAGTAGTCAGGATACACATTGATCAACAAGAAGCCAAAGATTGCTATACCACTTCAATGAAAAACTCAACTATTCGTTGGTATGCATAACAGTTAAAGAAAAAGGCATAAGATGTTTTGGAAGCCAAGAAAATAGAAGTCAAAGAAGTCTTGCTAGACCCCGAGGATCCTAACATCAAGGTGCTAGTAGGCACGAATCTTGACCAAGATCTTACCAAGTTCCTCAAAACAGAAAATCAACCTTCTCCTGGAAACATGAAGATATTACAGGTATATCTAAAGATGTTATAACCCATAAACTTACCACTGATCTAAGTTTCAGGCCAATTAATCATAAACGAAGAAAATTTGCACCTGAGAGGAACTTGATCATCCAAGAGAAGGTTGAAGGATTGCTCAAGGCCAAGCTGATGAATGAACTAAAATTCCCAAGATGGTTGTCCAATGTGGTAGTAGTTGAAAAGAAGAATGGAAAATAGAGAGTGTGTGTAGACTTCACGGATCTTAAATAAAGCATTGCCTAAAGATCCACTTCCCCTCCTATAGATAGATTATTTGGTAGATGAAACTACATGTCATGAAATCGTTAGCTTCATGGATGCTTCAGTTGGATTTAAACAAATCCAAATGGAGCCTTCAAACCAAGAAGATACAACCTTCATAACTCCAACATGTATATATTGTTATACAACAATGCCTTTTGGTTTAAAACAAAAGCAGGTGTGACATACCAAAGGCTCGTGAACAAGTTGTTCAAACATCAACTTGGAAAAACCTTTAAAGTCTATATAGATTACATGGTAGTAAAATCCAAGAAAGCCGAAAATAATCTCCAAGATGTTAAAGAAGCATTCAATATCCTGGATCAATTCAACCTGAAGCTCAACCCTTCCAAATGCCATTCAGTGTCAAAGCAAGGAAATTCTTGGGCTATATGGTAACAAAGAAGGGAATTGAAGCTAGCCCATAATAGATTCATGCTATCTTGAATTTACAATACCCATCTTCTACTAAAGATGTCTAAAGATTAATTGGTAGAGTTGTAGCCATAAACAGGTTTATATCCAAGCCATGTAAAAGATGAAAACCCTTTTATGAAAAGAACAAAACATTTAATTAGACATCAGACCATGAATAGGCATTTCAAGAGCTGAAGAAATATCTATCTTCGACTCCTTTGCTAGCCAAGCCTGGAGATGGAGAACCCTTGTTCTTATACTTAGCTATATCTAAGAATGCAGCAAGCACAGTCTTGGTCAAGGAACAAGAAGGTACTCAATATCCTATGTATTACGTAACTAGGGGTTTCTTAGAAGCTGAAACCATGTAATCACATCTTGAAAAACTAATATTATATATTGTTTGTGCTTCAACTAATTTGCGCCATTATTTTGAAACTCGTCCCATTTGTGTGAAAACTAACTATCCGATTAAGAATGTGATGAGAAAACCTGATATGTCAGGAAAAATGGCTAAGTGGTATGTACAATTAAGTACATATGACTTAAGATATGTGCTAATATTGGCTATGAAATCACACACATTAGCAGATTTTGTGGCTGATTTCAGCCCAGATCTTCAACCTGAAGCCGAAAAGGAAATTCGATGCCTTCCAGATATGAAGAAACAAAGAAATGGACCATCTTTATAGATAGATCTTCCAATTCTAAAGGATCGGGTCTTTGAGTCGTACTAAAATCGCCACAACGGGACATTATACCCCATGCACTGAGCTTTGATTTTCAAGAAACCAACAATGAGGCAGAATACAAGGCACTGATATTGGGTTTACAAATCGCTCAAGATCTTAGGATCAAAAAACTTTAGGTACATACGAATTCATTACTAGTTAATAACAAATTTAATGGAGAATATACAGTGAAAATGAAAAACTAGCTTGATACCTGAGGATAGTAAAGAACTTGGCTTCCAAGTTCCAAGATTTTAACATAAAACATGTACCTAGATAGGATAACATGGAAGCAGATGCATTGGCCAATCTTAGCTCTGGTTTCAAGATTCATCCTGACACCAAGATTCCTATATCTTATGTCACTTCACCCATGATATAAAACATAGAAGAAGAGGTGGCACCTATTCAAGATCTTGGATCCAAGGACCTCAATCCTAAAGAATCTTCGATCCAACCTATCCTTCAATATCTCCAAGATAGATTCATTCTTGAAAATTACAAATGCCCAAGAACTTTCACAATCAATGCTTCCATATTCAACATTATTGAAGGTATCTTGTTTAAAAAATCAATAGCAGACCCCTATATTAGATGTCTCAATGATGACGAAGCTAAGATTGTCCTTAAAGAAACTCACGAAGGATAATGTAGAAACCATACAGGGGCAGGGCACTCTTCTTCAAAGCATTAAGGACATGATACTCTGTGCCATTAATGAAGAAAGATGTGATGGAGTATGCTCAAAAGTGTGACACATGTCAAAGACATAGCAACATCTTGCATCAACTAGCGGAACTTCTACATATAGTTATATATCCATGGTCATTCATGAAGTGAGGCATGGATATAGTTGGAAAAATTCCTATAAACATAGGTGGTAAAGTTTTCATGTTAACAATGACAGATTGCTTCTCCAAGTGAATAGAAGTTGAATCATTTGTCCAAGTTAGAGAATAGGAAGTGATATCCTTCATCAAGCGCAACATCTTGACCAAGTTCGGCATTCCGCCTGAAATTATATGTGATAATAGATCTCAATTTATAGGTAAAAGAACACAACTTTTGAACGAGTTAGGGAATCAAGATGATCACTTTTACACATGTTCATCCTCAAGCAAATGGTCAAGCTGATTCAAGCAACAAGATCATAATCAATAACCTAAAGAAAAGAGTCATGGAAAGAAGAGGAAGATGGGCTGAAGAACTACCCTTGGTTTTTTGGGTAGAGAGGACCACATCCAAAAATTCCACATGGAAAACACCATATTCTTTGGTATTTGGAATAGAGGTTGTGATTCCCCTAGAAGTTATAATCCTCAGAGCTAGGACAAGATTCCGTGACGAATATGAAAATGAAGAGATTCTATTTGGGGATCTTGACACAGTTGACAATCATAAAGATATTTCCAATATCTGGATAGCCACATACCAGTAAAGAATTGCCAAATCTTACAACAAGAATATCATAATTAGAAGATTCTAGGTAGGTGATCTTGTCCTTAGAAAGGTATTCCAAAATGCAGTTGAACATACTGCAGGAAAACTTGCTCCAATGGGAAAGTCCTTGCCTTATAGATTTAGAGGCTGGAAAAGGGGAATACTAGTTGTCTACCCTAGATGGTCAATTGTTACCAAGATCTTGAAACACTATACATCTTAAAACCTATTTTTATCTAAATATAAGATCTTGGTCTAAGATATTTAGGTGCATCTTCTTTTCCGAGGATGTGGAAAATCCCAAAGGAATAATCCTCGAATGAGGTTATCCGAAGATTTGCTGCATTTCTTTGTTGTCAATTGGTGAGAACATGGTCATGTTCACTAAGACAGAGACATGCAAATCTATGATCACCAAAGATTTAAAACAATAGGGGCATCCCAAGAAATTAAAAAAAGTATATAAGATAATATCCCAAGATGTAATCTCAAGATAACAAATGAAATCACTTCAGCTCAAGATACCATCCTAAGATTTCATCTCAAGATTTCAAACATAAGGTAAAAAATCCTCATAACACTCTTGATTTATAAGCTTGTTTCCTACTTATAATCTTAAACCTTGCTCTTTACAATGTTTCACATTCTTTCTTAAACTCGAATTTTTCATGTTGCATCAAAACTATTTTCATTCATGAACATGTTTTTATCAAAGTATATTTTCTCAAATATGTCCTTAAGAATAAGGTATGAAGTAAAAATTGTATTATAAATCCTTTTGCCCCATATCTTTGTCTTAGGGTCTTTCATTCGAAGGACCTACCTTGAATACTTGATCTTTTTGAAAAGAATAAATGTTTTAAAAACATTCTTATTTAGAACCTGTTTTCAAAGGAAAAATTAGAAATTAAATTTTTTGATATGATAAGAAAATATTTCCAAACATATAAGAACTTTCCTAACAAAATTATTTTAAACCCTCCATCATCATTCAAAATATAAAGATAACCATCTCTTTCAAAAGCATACATAGCCTAGAACAACTATTACAAACCAAAATATCTTAGAATCATAAACCATAATTCTTGCTGAAAGAGAAATCTATCAGCTCACTCTTCTCCCGATGAACCTTCAATGTCTTCATCCTTCCTTTCCACTCTAATATTTTGACCACTATCTCCTTCCTCATCAACTGCTCCACTTGTTCCGACTTCACCTTTCAAATTCCTTAAGGCCCTCTCCCATTTCGCTCTATCCCATATATATGTATTGTTTTCTTGAAAATCATACATCATCTTCAACATGGCCTCTAACACTGAAAATATGGTGAACTTCTTTGTTTCTTCGTATATATTAGCTAACATATTCTTCAATCTATCACGTCCTTCATCAACTTTTTTCTAATTCCTCCTTTTTTTCATTCAAATCACCATTTTTAAGGTATAGTTCACCATTCTTGGCACTTAACTATTTTATCTTGGCTAAACATTCTTTGTCTTTATTTTTCAAATCTTGTTCAACTTGTTTCCTCACGTCTTCAAGTTCCTTCTTTAGCTCTTTGGCCCCTTTTAACATTAAGTTTGTAGCCTATACCGATAAAAGCTTATTAAGACTAATAGTTGAAGAAAGAATATATAAACTAAAACTTACACATTGTTTCAATGATATCATCTTGAGTTTAATATTGAAAGGATTCAGTCCTTCAAAAATTTCTTGTCCCACGTCGAATACAGCCTTTCTCTTCTTGGGCTCTGCAATTTTAAGCTTAATGTCTAATTTTCTCAAGGCTAAAAGAAGAAGCCTTCTTGGTTTTAAGGACAGGTGCTGAAGACAATAAATCATCAAACTCGAAAGGAGATCCGAAAAGAGAGCCTGCTCAGATAAAACAATCAATATCCATAATCACAACTACTAAGTTCGTATCCAAGTAACCTATTCATACAACAGTTGGTTCTGGATGCTTGAAAACCAATGTATTGGCCAAGTTTACCTCTGGGAGACAATCGACATGAACCCTGGAACATCTTCTTTCCTTAGAGAGATTCAAAATTTCTTGAATTCTCTTAGAATCTTCACGAGTGGGATAAAGATCTTCAAACTTTGGCACTATCTAGGAATATAAAGAAAGGATACTAATACTGACAGAAAACATACACAAAAAAGACTCAAGATATAAAAACCCTACCTTTTGTGATCCAATCTTTGGATGGAGAAAGATCTTGGCGAAGGGAATACACACTGATAAAGAAATATCGCTTCTTCTAATCATGGTCAATGGGAGGAATTTTTAAAAACAAATAAGGCGTCGAATTTTTTATCTTGAAAACAATGTGGCAATACCCAAAATTCTAAATTTTTTAAATACTCACAATCTCGGGCAACCTAATATTTGTGCCTTTAGACACATTCAGATGAGGGATCCAAAATAGGATATGTCATACCACCGGTATGACTTAAGCGTAATCAAATCAGTGATTTCGAAGAATTCCTAGATCAATGCAGGAAAAGGAAATGATAACCCAACAGTAAATGAAAATTCATAAAAGAACGTCCACGTAGATGAAAGATAATCTGACTCTAGTAGTGATTCAGGAACCCTAAAAGCAGTGCCTGGATAAAACTTACCCGGCGAACATAGTAACTCAATGTCGGCATTAGAGACGGTACTAGTTTTACATTCACCTGAAGGCAACATTTCTAAGTCAATGAAGTCTTTAATGACATGAGCATTAGACCTAGCTCGAGATCGAGTAAGCTTTTTCCCCATGACGAATCTCAGGATGAACAAAATAAAACATAAATGTGATCGTAGTGCAATGGCGGTAGCAATTCGAATTTATGAGCTTCTGTTTCGAAAATCTTGTCCCTTCAAAAATTTAAATCTCATAAAGAAACGGATGGATAGGATTAGTCTTGGAGAGACAAGCCACATCACATCATAATTTGTGTGAATTTCGTGCCTAGAAATCTCTAATCACGTAGGATCTTGGATTGAAGATTTTTCGGTGAATTTTTGTAGGTAGAATTTTTGACTTACCATTTATAAATTGAACTTGAACTAACATCTTGGGTAAGCCCACGATCTTGGATTTATTCATTATCTTGGAATTTCATCGTTATTCTTGTAAAATCTTGTGCAGGTACTTGAGGCTAAAGTAAAAATAAATAGAACAAGTCAACTACATGTGGTCAATGCCTCATGAACATTGAAGACCATTAAGAAATCTGGGTCAAGCAAAGATCAAGGAGAATCCCAAGAATCTCGTTGTTGTAGTTATTCATGTTATGTACAAAAGACTAGTTGATCAACATACTCAACACGTCCACTTCTTATTCTTCTTTTATTCTTTCTGCACTTAAGCACAAACACATTCTTTTTGAGATCAGCTAGCACTTGTACATTTTTTACGATTTAATATAACTTGTAAGGCACGTGAGTTTATCACATCCCGAGGTTTTATGTCGAAGATCCAAAAGTATTAAGTGCTTTCGCCAAACATCACTGTGTTCTTGCTTTGATTTTAATCATTTGTGGTTGTTCAAATCATTCTTTGCATAATCGTTTGATTGTTAATTTGTTTTTGTATCAACTTATCAAGATATTATGTGGTATCTTGATACCTTTTCGAGTATCTAACAACTTTCTTATACAAAATAATCCATTAAATATTTTAGGACTATTTTTGTCCCAAATATTCCAAATACATTTACTTACACTTTAAAACAAATAAACTTTAATAAAGAGTTTTCTGAAGAAATTTACTTTCTTCCCAAGATCTTGGGCACAACCAAAATCTTCGACATATTTCAAGAATCTTACGCATTCTATCTTTTAACATTTCATTTTTGACATCACACCATACTTATTAATTTGGTTACGAAATTAGTTTGTGAATTTTTAACCAAAGCAATCATATACGTACATAATGTAGAACATGCTTTATTCTTATAATAATTAAATTTTATATTTCAACCTTTTCAATTTTCTAAAACTATAAAAATAATCTTGTGTTTATTTTCGACTAGCTATGGTGTTAATTTTTATTTCGATTCTTAGTCTGTGTTGTTCAGTTAATTTTCGACTAGCTATGGTGCTAATTTTTATTTCGATTCTTAGTCTGTGTTGTTCAGTTAAATAAATATTTTACTATTAATACTGATATAAATTTAATTTTAATGTTTTTTATTGACGAAATTTAAAATACTAATGTAATTATAATTTTATTATGTTTATGGAAGTGGAAGAAAATGGACTTGAGATGGAAAAAAGAGGCGAATGATAAATGATAGATGTCTACGTAGATAATGATGGGTTTTAGGTAAAACAAATAAACTAGAAAACAATTCCTAAGTTCACATGCAACCTACTTTGGATCTATGTTTTAACTATTGAACATATAACTTTGAATTGCAAAACAAGAACCCTAGAGGAGAGAGGCTAATTTCGAAATTAACAAACTAGGGTTTAGGAGTTACATACCTTTCAATTGTTATAGCAAACAATTGATAATCCTCTTGATCTTGATCTTGATCTTCTTGGAAGCTTAGCACCACAAATGTAATGCCTCTAATGGAATCACACCCAAGAACTAGCAAGAAGGAAACTTGGAGGAGAGAGGATGGAGAGAGTATGCAATTTCGGCCTTAGGGTTTCTTCCAAAGAAATCAGTACCCAAAATGTGAGCCAGGAGGCTCCTTAAATAGTTGAGGGAACTAGGGTTTAGGGAAAACCCTAGTTATCCTTTGCTTAGGGCCTAAACAAGACCCAAGGCCTTATCTTGGACCCCTTGGACGAATTCTCTAGGGTTTCCCCTAGGGTTTTCGTCCACCCCCTTCCAAGGGAGTTCTGGATCCTTCCATTCAACTATCAGTTAATTGCAAACTAGTCCCTGCACTTTATAATTAATTCTTTTAACCCCAAAATCAGTTCTGATTAATTTCTGGCTAACAATTAATTAAACATAATGATTTCTAATTAATATATTAATCCATTAACATATTAATAAATCATTTATATATATATATATATATATATATATATTAATTTATTAATCTTATAAATTAATATCTCTCCTTTCATAATTTCCTTGTCCAGTTGCTAGGTTGAGGGCAACCCAAAAGGACTGTGATGCTATCAATTCAAGTACATACCATTTATAGTTATGGGCTTAGACACCTAATCCAACAGTCTCCCACTTGGATAAGTCTGTAACTATAACTGCTAGTATGCCTTCTAAATTTGACCAGCAAATTGTAGCTTCCAAAAAGCTGTTGCCGAACTCTGACCCAGTCAGTTATGTGTCCTAAGATAAGTGATCATATAACCCTTCGTTCTGCTTGATATCCCCAGACAAAAGACATGGAATGTAATCAATCTGTTTGTCCAGAATCTATGTTTCCCGATTCCTGATTTGTGATGATGTAGGACTTCTAATCGAACACATCAATTTAGTCCTGGCTGGGCCCAGCACATAAGTCAACACCAAATCATCGAGGGGTCCACAAATATCGTTTTTTCTATTAGGGCAAAAGGAACGAATAAACGTTGACTCATATGCTTGTATCTTTTACTCATCAAATTATACATGACAATACGTTTTATAACGCCAAGTTACTGATGCGTTTTCGTATCACCAATGCATGACCGACTTGTAAATTGCAACTCATATATCTTCGTTTCAAGATTATAAGATATTATCGTCTCAGTATTACTCGTGATGAATTCCATGAAGTAATACTCTGAGCGAGGGTTTATCCAATACTCAAATCTTAAAATCTGAGTACTCATGAACGTTGCAGCAATTCTATTGCCATGTCTATCCTTAGACAATCTGCAATCCAATTCATGACAGTCTTAATTCACTACTTACTTCCAAGAGTACGAGCGACTGTGGAGTTTGAATAATCTCATTATTCAGGAAGTAAAACATGCAAAAATGAAACACAATAATAAACAATTGACAAAAGGTAGTAGCCAAACTTATAAATAATACTTTATTATTTAATCACCAAAAGTCAATTACATTTACTTTGTTACAAGTTTCAAAAACTAATCTAACTACTAAAACTAATATCACCTTTCAGTCCTATGCTCCGAGCGTGCTGAATATGCTTAGCCCTACTCAGACCCTTTGTGAGAGGATCTGCTGGGTTATCTTCAGATGACACCCTCTTTACTATAAGATGGCCTTCTTCTACTCTATGTCTGATGAAATGGTACTTTCTATCGATATGTCTGGTCTTACCATGATCTCTCGGTTCCTTTGTCAAGGCAACCGCTCCTTCATTATCGCAGAACAGTTCCATAGGCTCCTGGATGGTTGGAACAACTCCGAGATCTCCGATGAAGTTCCTCAACCAAGCTGCTTCTTTCGACGCTTCACTTGCTGCTATGTACTCTGATTCACAAGTAGAATCAGCCACCGTATTTTGCTTCGAACTCTTCCAAGTAACTGCTCCTCCATTCAGTAAAAATACCCAGCCCGACTGAGAACGGGAGTTATCTCTATCCGTCTGAAAGCTGGCATCACTGTAACCATCTACTCTCAAAGTATCACTGCCACCAAGCACAAGAACCCAATGCTTTGTCCTTCGCAAATACTTGAGTATATTCTTAACTGCTATCCAATCAGCTCTACCTGGGTTTCCCTGATAGCGACTGACCATGCTCAAAGCAAATGCCACATCAGGGCGAGTACATGTCATAGCGTACATGATCGATCCGACAGCGGAAGCATAAGGTACACGACTCATGTCATCTATTTCAACATCTGTACTCGGGCATTGAGTCTTACTCAATTTGGTATTGCTCTGGATAGGTAGCTCTCCCTTCTTGGAATTTTCCATACTAAACCTCTTTAGTACCTTATCCAAGTATGTGCTCTGACTAAGTCCAATTAGTCTCTTCTTTCTATCTCTCAATATTCTAATCCCAAGAATATAGGCAGCTTCTCCAAGGTCTTTCATGGCAAAACACTTTCCAAGCCAAGACTTAACTTCTTTCAAGGTTGGAACGTCGTTACCAATGAGTAATATGTCATCGACATATAACACCAGAAAAGTTACTATACTCCCACTAGCCTTGATATACACACAAAACTCATCTTCACTTCTAGAGAAACCAAACTCTTTGACTTTCTCATGGAAGCAAAGATTCCAACTGCGAGATGCTTGTTTCAATCCATAAATGGATTTCTCAAGCTTGCACACTCTATTGGAGAACTTTGCATCAGCAAAACCCTCTAGCTGACTCATGTAAACATCTTCAGCCAACTTCCCATTAAGGAAAGCAGTTTTGACATCCATCTGCCAGATTTCATATTCATGAAAGGCAGCTATGGCGAGCAATATCCTAATAGATTTAATCTTAGCTACTGGTGAGAAGGTCTCATCATAGTCAACCCCTGGGGTTTGAGTGAAACCTTTTGCAACCAGTCGAGCCTTGAATGTGTGCACATTCCCATCCATGTCTGTCTTCTTCTTGAAGATCCATTTGCACCCAACTGTCTTGCGACCTGGTGCACTATCAACCAAATTCCAAACTTGGTTGTCATACATGGACTTAATCTCGCTGTCCATTGCCTCTTTCCACTTGGAAGCCTCTGGGCATGCCATTGCTTCCTTATAAGTGATTGGTTCATCTAAGTTTACCAGTGTTCTGTCACTTATGAATGTGTCACCATCTGAAGTAATATGAAAACCATACAACTCAGGTGGCACACTCACCCTAGTGGATCTTCTAAGAGGTAATGAGTTATCAATTGGTTTAACAGGAACTGTTTCCTCTGGTTGAGTGCTAGTGTCATCTAAGGTTCCTTCATTGGCTGACTCTTGAATTTCTTCAAGGTCAATAGTGCTCCCACTGTCCTCTTTGAATATGAGCTCTCTTTCAAGAAAGACTCCTCTTCGTGCTACAAAGACCACGTTCTCATTAGGCCTGTAGAACAAATATCCAAAAGACTGCTTTGGGTAACCAATGAAAACACATTTCTCACTTCTAGCTGCTAGCTTGTCGTGAGTCTCTCGTCTTACGAAAGCTTCACAACCCCAGACTTTAATATGTGCTAACGAGGGAACTTTCCCTGTTCACATTTCGTGAGGTGTTTTGGCAACCTTCTTTGTAGGGACAAGATTGAGGATGTGGGCGGCTGTCTCTAAGGCATACCCCCAGAAGTGAATAGGAAGCGAAGCCCGACTCATCATAGAACGAACCATGTCTAACAAGGTTCGATTGCGCCTCTCAGCTACACCATTTAACTGTGGTTTCCTAGGAGGAGTCAATTGTGAGACTATCCCACATTCTTTCAGATAGTCGTTAAACTCGATACTAAGATACTCCCCGCCTCTATCGGATCTAAGTATCTTTATCTTTCTGCCCAATTGATTTTCGACTTCATGCTTAAACTCTTTGAACTTTTCAAAAGTTTCTGACTTATGCTTGATCAAGTAGATATATCCATATCTGCTATAATCGTCAGTGAAAGTCACATAGAATCGATTAGCATCTCTTGTAGTTGATCTGAAGGGCCCACACACATCTGTGTGTATGAGATCCAACAGACCTTCACCTCTTTCACAAGACCCTATGAATGGTGATTTTGTCATCTTGCCCAAAAGACAAGATTCACACATATCATCTGACTTTAGGTCAAATGATTCCAACACTCCATCCTTTTGGAGTTGGGCTATGCGTTTCTTGTTAATGTGTCCAAGACGACAATGCCACAAGCATGCCTTGTCTACACTATTAGACAAGTCAATATTAAGTACACTATTTCCTAGGCTATCAACACAAGTCACTGTTTCATACACACCATTACAAGGAAAAGCTTCAAACATAAAAACACCATTCTTTTAAACAGAAATTGAACCATTCAAATCATTAAAAGAATATGTAAAACCTTGTCTGAACAATGCATGAAATGAAATAATGTTTCTCGTCATCTCAGACGAATAGCAACAATTTATTAAATCTAATATAACATCATTACTAAGCAGAAGCTGATAAACTCCGATCTTGGTTACTGGTGAAGACTTTCTGTTTCCCATGATCAAGTTTATCCTTCCTCGCTCTATCTCCTCACTTTCCTTTAGACCCTGCAAATCAGAACAGATATGAAAACCACATCCTGTATCAAGGACCCATGAACGAGAAGATAATGAGTTATTAGCAGAAATAGTGTAAATACCTGCCGAAGATGGCTTCACTTTGCCATCCTTGATATCTTGCAGATATTGTGGGCAAGATCTCTTCCAATGCCCCTTTTGGTTGCAGTAAAAGCAAACTGCCTCTTTTGGATCAGAAACATGGGGAGTGGAACCATTGGGCTTAGCCTTTGGGCCATTACTAGATGACCCAGCTTGAGCCTTGCTCTTCCAGTTTTGCTTGGGAGGACCTTTCCTCTTTTTCCCCTTTCCCTGTCCAATAGCCAAAACAGGGGCACTCGAAGGTGTGGAGGGTATACTTTTACCCTTCATCCCTGCCTCAGCTGTTTGCAACAAGTTGTGCAATTGGGCCAAGGTCTGCTCAGTATTGTTCAAATGGTAAGTTAGAATAAACTGACCATAACATTCAGGAAGTGAGTTCAAGACCATGTCAATGGCCAATTCCTCATCAAAGTGAATATTGAGCTTGACCAAACGCTCTATGTAGCGTTGCATTCTTTGCACATGTGACACAACCGACTCCCCATCTTTCATCTTGCAAGCCATGAGTGACTTGACTACTTCGAACTTTTCTTGACGAGCTCGCTTATGGTACTTTTCCATAAGGTCCTTGTTCATCTCGAAAGGCCAGTAGTCCTCATAGTACCTCTGCAGTTCTGGGGACATAGTTGCCACCATGATGCATGCCACTTTGGTAGCATCATCGTAATGTTTCTTGTAGGCAGCAAGATCTTCAGGAGTAGCTTCATTCTCATCAAGCTCTTTGAGCTCCTTTTCAAGAACATATTCTTTGTTCTCGAAACGAAGAGCCATCTTGATGTTGCGCATCCAATCGTTATAGTTTGAGCCATCCATAACGACTTTGGAGCAGATATTGAGCAAAGAGAAGTTTTGGTTGGAGGAGGACGAAGCAGAAGTGTTTCCAGGAGTAGACATCTGAAAAGAAAGAAAGTTTTAGTTAGATCTCAAGATACCTTAATAAAATAACCCAAAGATATAATATCAAGGTTAGGATCCAACTATGAAGATTCACAACTTAGAAATGGGATGCCGAGATCCAAGTGCAAATTTCATAAAGGTAGGTGAATGACGATTCACCAATTCCACCATTAGACGAAACAAACGAAGTGAAATTCCTAATTCTTTTGAGATACATTGAAACTATTCAATGGCATGTTTTGATCTCAGATTATGCTCTTCTATTTGTGACTGGGATGCCGAGGATCACAAACAAGATGTGAATAACCATGCAAATGTGCTTGGTAACCTCATTGTCTTTATCATTAACTATTGATGTGCTGGTAAACCACACACGCTCCATCAAAATGACAATTATGAGATACCCATTACTACTCTTTATTAGTGCCTTTTAGTGTGCTGGTTAACCACACACGCTCCACTAACGACCAATAAAGCACAATGTGCAATTTCATGGATTAACATACTTTTCACATTTTTCCTAAAGTAACTAGAGTTCGGATTTTGAAAATAATGTTCTAGTACTTTCTTTAATATCATTATACTTTTAGTGAGAAGTAGTTGTCCTATCAAATCCGTTCTGCTAACGACCCTCCACTAATCAAGGAAGCGGTGGGTGAGAGTGGACACCTATTCAACTACCATTTTATAGGCAGTTTCCTTATACCCCCCTTATAGATTAGCTTCGTGAATGAGGCATACTAGCGATTTGACTGACCATATTCTTATACATATATAATATTAAACTTTTAATTATAATATATATATATATATATATATATATATATAAGGTGTGTTTTAAAACATTTTAAAACTTCAAGGGTTTATACAAATTTCGAAATTTAAACTATTAAATTCAAATTTAAATAAACCAATTAACTAGATTTCATATTTATCTTTTAATTAACTATTAATCAAATTATTAAATCTTGTAAGGATTATCTAATTAAATTAATCCATTAATTTAATCCTAATCCTTATCCCACGAAATTTCGAAAAATAGGGTAAGGATAATTATCCAATTAATCTAATTATCCAAAACAAGAAACCCTAAAACTTCTAAGCAAATTTCGAAATTTACAAGGGAGGAGGCTAGGGTTTTCAAAACCCTAACCCTAATTTCGATTAGGGTTCTTTGGAGGCTAGGGTTTTCGAAAAAACCCTTTGATCCAAAACCCTAGAAATCGAAAATTTGGCCTTTAGGGTTTAATAGCTATAAACCCTAATTTGCAATTCAACAATTGTAGCAATTCAATTTAAAACAACAATGGCTCTGATACCACTGATGGGTTTTAGGTAAAACAAATAAACTAGAAAACAATTTCTAAGTTCACATGCAACCTACTTTGGATCTATGTTTTAACTATTGAACATATAACTTTGAATTGCAAAACAAGAACCCTAGAGGAGAGAGGCTAATTTCGAAATTAACAAACTAGGGTTTAGGAGTTACATACCTTTCAATTGTTATAGCAAACAATTGATAATCCTCTTGATCTTGATCTTGATCTTCTTGGAAGCTTAGCACCACAAATGTAATGCCTCTAATGGAATCACACCCAAGAACTAGCAAGAAGGAAACTTGGAGGAGAGAGGATGGAGAGAGTATGCAATTTCGGCCTTAGGGTTTCTTCCAAAGAAATCAGTACCCAAAATGTGAGCCAGGAGGCTCCTTAAATAGTTGAGGGAACTAGGGTTTAGGGAAAACCCTAGTTATCCTTTGCTTAGGGCCTAAACAAGACCCAAGGCCTTATCTTGGACCCCTTGGACGAATTCTCTAGGGTTTCCCCTAGGGTTTTCGTCCACCCCCTTCCAAGGGAGTTCTGGATCCTTCCATTCAACTATCAGTTAATTGCAAACTAGTCCCTGCACTTTATAATTAATTCTTTTAACCCCAAAATCAATTCTGATTAATTTATGGCTAACAATTAATTAAACATAATGATTTCTAATTAATATATTAATCCATTAACATATTAATAAATCATTTATATATATATTAATTTATTAATCTTATAAATTAATATCTCTCCTTTCATAATTTCCTTGTCCAGTTGCTAGGTTGAGGGCAACCCAAAAGGACTGTGCTGCTATCAAGTCAAGTACATACCAATTATAGTTATGGGCTTAGACACCTAATCCAACAGATAAATCTTAACTCCCTCATTGTTTTGTTAGGTTTATGTATCATCTTTATAGTTAGATACTTTAGAAATATTTCATGAACAATATTATTGTTTTAAATATTATGTATCCATAGCTAATGATGATGTATTGAAGCTATGAACACTTGGTGAAATTGTTTTTGTTAAATTCATGAATTTATATTTGTTAAATGTTTATATGTTTAAATCTAAAGTAACGTATATCCGTTCCTGGCCATATATGAACGTGACTAATTTATAGAATTTTTAATAAATGCTCATAAGTAAACATCTATCTATCTATATCTATCTATATCTATCTATATATTCTATAAAGCTAGCATTTTTCCTTGAACCTCATGCATTTGAAACTCCTAATACCATTTTTTTTCTTGAACCTCATGCATTTGAAACTCCCAAGACTATTCAACTTATACAAATTAATTTATGATTTATTGAAATATTATGATTTGTAACCCTTAAAACTCTTCAAATCATGCTATTTAATTGATGAGTTAAATGAAATATTAGCCTATATAAGAAATATTTAGATTACACATTGCATGTATGTCAACACAAAATGATAGATTATATTTGTAGGGTTTGAAGAGTTATATGAGGGGTTCTATGGATGTAAGAAAGCAATTTCAACTTTTCCAAATATATATTCATGTAAACTCAAATTGGGTGCATGTAAAGTTTTAGATATTAACCAAGGTTCAAATTCAAGTATGTTTCTAAAGGTATACTTGAGATTATTTTTTAAGTTTATGTGTTATGCATCTTTCTATAATCACATGATGATGAAGTGGGATTGATAATTACTTCTCATGAGCTTTTGGTAAATCAACCATCAAGCTATTTATAAGTTAGAGCAATTAACTTTGTTAATATGATTATATCTTTATGTTGTCTCTCTCTTTTTTATATTAAGAAAGTTTATTTTATGTACAAAAGAACATTATTCAACATGTATTCTATGTTATGTATATACTATGTTAGTTTCTATCGCTTATTTTGTAAATAACATTGATGGAGTTTTTTATAATTGATTTTGATGAAAGGAGTTTACAATTATTATTTCAAATTGTTGGTGATAATGACGAATTAGAACGAGTGATTTTTAATATGATATGATTTTATTGTTGAAAACCAATAATTATGTGTGTTATAAAAATGAGTTCTCTATGTTCTACCAAAACTTATATGGATGTACCCAATTTTAAATGTTTTTATAGTAATAAAAATAAATTATCTTATTAGATTTGTCAAATTCCTTTTTAACATATTCATTATTTATCGTAAAGAAAAAGTAAAATAAATAAAATATTAATATTTTCATAAGAAAATAGAAGTGATCAAAATATACCTCAAGTGTAACACTCCTCCTCCCCTAACCCACTCTTAACATATTGTTTTTATGATTTGGTCGCAGTACATAACAACTACAATAGTTTTCAAATTCAAATTACCATTTTATTTGGACCGTTTATTCTCTTCCAGTATTTCATAGCTTTAAGGAAAAAATGAAAGTACAATAAAAAATTATGATAGTTTTTTTTTTAAATATAATAACGAAAATTTTCAAATAAATAGTTTTTAATTGGTAAAAAGTTATAATCGTTTAAAATAACGTAAAACGAAAGAATAGATTATATATTATATTAATAAATTATTGTTATTTGAAATAATAATAATAATAATAATAATAATAATAATAATAATAATAATATAGGAAATAAAAAATATTAAAATAAATTATTTATAAATTAGTTAAAAATAAGTGTAGTTTAAAATAATTTTAAATCAAAAACTTAATTCAATTTGATTCAAACACAATTTTTTATATCTTTCTTATCGTATACTTCAAATTATTATAATATTAGTTACAGCTTAGTATAAAAATTATTATTTCAATGATAAATACTTATAATATTGTTTTTATAGCATATAATTGTTAATATTTATATTACATTATTGGGCACAAATCAAGAGTTTAAAGCTCTCACTACAACTCAAGAGTTTTTTTTATTTAAATGTAATTATGATTTCAAATTTAATGTAATTTGGCTTTATATTTTCCACTACATTCAAAAAAAATTTAAACTTATGGTTATTACTATGCAATGCTTTTTTATTTTTCACTTATTTATTATACACATTGTAGCTATATTAGTAGTATATAAGTAAGTTTTGATTAAAAAAATTCATATATTTGAAAAAATTCATGATTCAAAATGAAAGAGTTGAAAAAAATAACGTATCAGTGGTTATTTCAACACAAATTTTTTATAACGATGTTTCTATATATCAAATATATGTTGATTTCTAAATATTTATTTTTAATGATTTATAAGTGTTTAATAAGTTTTGTTTGATGTAAATGTTATAATGTTGTAGTTTTTTTTATTTTATTAAAAGCTATAGTGTTTTTCATACTATTTATTATTTGTTTTATATACAAACCGACATACGTTTTACACATAATTTCCACAACATAAAACGTTCTATAAAATCATCAAAAGTTGTAGTATTTATTTTTCCATACTATGTTTTTTATACATAGGAATCAATATATGTTTGATATATAATTTACACATAAAACGGTCTATAAAATAATGAATTAATAGGGGAAATAACTAATGATATAAATTTATTAAAATTATTAAAACCAAAATGTTAACTATAGAGTTTGTTTTGCTATTGACATTGGTTTTACATGTATAAATATTAAATCAGAATTTGTTAAATGTTATTATTTTAATTAAATATATATATTCACGCGCAACGCGCGGTGATTCTACTAGTATACATATATTAATGAATGAACATTTAGATATTTGATAGTTGGATAGTAATTTTCATACATCTTCATTATTGAACATGTATGAATACAGCGAATTCCTGTTTTTTTAAGACAATATTTCTCCATGAACACACACACACACACACACACACACACACACACATATATATATATATATATATATATATATATATATATATATATATATATATATATATATATATATATATATATAGGCTTAACTTATTCTATTCTAACTAATTATTGTGCGGATATCGTATGCTTTGAGAATTACTAAGAGAATAAGTTGTTTAGCAATGCGAATACGTTCAGCGTTACAAAACTATCGTCATTTTCATGCATTCTCGCTAATTATTATTTATTTTTGTTCTCACATATCGTTTTTCACTCATTTTTATTCTGACAGATTTACGACCTAATAAACATTCTGACAACATTCTGACAGAAATGAGAATAATAATAATAAGTGTATAATAACTTTATAGACGATTTAATTAGTGAGAATGTGTGTTAATGACAATAGTTATGTAAGATTGAACGTATTTATATTATCAAACTACATATTTTCTTTATCATTCTCATAGCATACGATATCCGCACAATAATTAGTTAGAATACTTGAACCTAGCTCTCTCTCTCTCTCTCTATATATATATATATATATATATATATATATATATATATATATATATATATATATATATATATATATATATATATATATATATAAATTGGTAGAAACCATAAAGACTAATCTTGGCCCTAATATTGAAAATAAATAAATGGCTAAGATTTATTTGTAACTAAATGTTTTTACAAAATTCCCAATCTTAGTTACTTTAGGCAAAAGTGAATTTGATGCAATTCCATGAAATTACACTTTGTACCCTTGCTAAGACGTTAATGGAGCGTGTGTGGTTAACCGACACATTAATTGGGTTCTAAGCAAAGGTGGCAAAGGGTGACTTATTGTTTGTGATAGTTCGATGGAGCGTGTGTGGTTAGCCGGCACATCGAATAAGTGACTGTAACAATGAGGGCACCGTGTACATTTACATGGTTATTCACACCCACTTTGTGATCCTCCGCATCCCAGTCACAAACTAGAATCTCAAAGGATCTAGGAGTTTTTCAATACATTTAAAACTTAATCTCTTTTTTCGTTTTTCATGGTGGAGAATTAGTGAATCGACATTTACTTGCCTTCAAATTATTTTCTTGTTAGATTACAGCATCCCTTTTCTAATTTGTAAATAATGTTGTTGGTTCCTAGCCCTAATTTTTCATTTGGGTGATTAATTGGGCAAATTCGTTTCTAATCAACTTTGTTCTTTTTCCTTTTTTTTCAGATGTCGAACGCAAACAACAACGCTTCTGGTTCAAACTCCTCTGGTTCGTTCTCACTCATGAACTTGTGTGGGAAAGTGATCTTTGATGGGACCAATTTCAGTAATTGGATCCGCAACATTCGCATGGTCACTCGCTATGAGGACAAAGAATATGTCCTCGATGAGAAGCAAAGGAGATTGACATCGACATTGCTAATGCTGAATAGATCGCGGCCTATGAGGCCCACGAGCGTGATGCCACGAAAGTCCATTGCATCATGCTGGCGACTATGACTGCAAAACTCCAAAAGTCCTATGAGGACAAGTACCCCTATGAGATGCATTAAGATCTGCTGGAACGCTACCACCAGAGCGCTAGGCATGAAAGGTACGCGATCATCACTTCGATGATCACTACCAAAATGGGTAATGGAGAGTCACTTATCACTCATCAGCAAAAGATGCAGAGATATGTCGATCGCCTGCTGAAGTTGAATGTGAAATTCGATGAAGAGCTGGCAATTGATATCATCATTCACTCTTTGCCTTCCTGCTATAGCCAGTTCTGCATGACCTACCACATGAATAAGGAAGAGGTCTCTTTGAGCAAGCTTCATGGCTTGTTGAGGACTGCTGAGAGCAACCTCAAAGACAAATCTGTTGCATCAACTCCAACTCCCGCTGCTGCCCCTGTCTTGGCAATAGGGCAAGGGAAGGGTAAGAAGAGGAAGGCTCCCTCTAGGGGCCACCACAAGGGAAATTCCCAAGATGGCACCTCTTCTAGTGGAACAAGTGTTGGTTCTGCTAAACCCAAATCTAACCCTAATGAGGCAGAGTGCCACTACTGCCACAAGATAGGGCATCGGAAGAGAAGCTGCCCAGAATATCTGCAGGCCATCAAGGATGGGAAGATCAAGCCATCTTTCACAGGTATTTACACAATTAAATCTAATGGTTTATCACATGCTACTTCATGGGTTCTTGATACAGGATGTGGTTTTCACATATGTTCTGATTTGCAGGGACTAAGAAGAAATAGGGATGTGGAGCATGGAAGGATGAATCTGATCATGGGAAACAGAAGATCGTCGCCTGTCACCAAGATTGGGGTATATTCCTTAGTGCTTAGTAATTGATTAGATTTAGATTTAAACAATTGTTGCTATTCGCCAGATATGGCAAGAAACATCATTTCATTTCATGGTTTATATAGACAAGGTTTTAGATACTCTTTTGATAATGACAAGGGTCCTATTTGTGCTTATCTTAATAATGTTTTATATTTTGAAGCATTGCCTTGTAATGGAATATATGAAACTGTGATGGTTGTAGATAACTTAGGAAATGATGTGTTGTGTGTGGATTCTTCCAATAGTATGGATAAAGCATGCTTGTGGCATTGTCGTCTAGGACATGTCAACAAGAAACGCATAGCCCAACTCCAAAAGGATGGAGTGTTGGAGTCATTTGACCTTAGGGACGATGACATGTGCGAGTCTTGTTTACTTGGAAAGATGACCAAGTCACCCTTTACTGGCACTTGTGCGAGGGGTGAGGGTTTATTGGATCTCATACATACAGATGTATGTGGACCCTTTAGATCCACCACAAGGGATGCAAACCGCTTCTATGTGACTTTCACAGATGATTATAGCGGATATGGGCATATCTACTTAATAAAACACAAGTCAGAAACCTTTGAAAAGTTCAAAGAGTTCAAGCAAGAAGTGGAGAATCAGTTGGGCAGGAAACTCAAGATGCTTCGATCTGATCGAGGTGGAGAGTACCTAAGTCTTGAATTCCACGACTATCTCAAGGAATGCGGAATTGTTTCGCAATTAACGCCACTTAGGACACCACAGTTGTGTTGGATTAATGTCTAAGTCCATAACTATAGTTGGTAAGACTTGACCCGACCCGGCATGGTCCATTTGGGTTGCATGGCATCATGCATTTGGATAGACTATAATGAGAGATATAACACTTAAGGTTGGTTAATATATTATAAGTTCTAATATATATTAATAAGGTTATTTAATTAGTATTGATCAAGAATTAATTTGGAATTAATTAAGTGATCAAAAGGAGACTAATTAAATATATGGGTTGATTGTGAAAATCATTCATTCTTATATATGTGGGCTTGTGATCCAAGATTCCTTATGTTGGACTAAGTCCATGAGGTGACCCATGGATACTCCATGGAGGTTAAAATCCATGGAGCATAAGGAATGGGTAAAGTTATGAGTTACATGGTGTAACCCTAATAGCCACCATATAAAAGAATCCCATGGCTCAAGAAATCGTGCACTGGTGTGTGAGTGTGAGGGCTAGACGATTTCAAGGAGTGTTCAAGTTTCTCTCAAGTTATTCCAAGTGTATTTGGTGTTGTGTGAACCATTTGAGGTGTCACACTTGGGGCACTAGGCACTCAAGCTTCATGAAGACATTCTACATCAAAGAGGTATGTATTCTATCTTGTTATATTTATTATTTTGTATGCTAGATTAGGATAATACCTTGGATGTTCATAATTGTATGTATAATAGAGAAAACATAGATCCAAGGTATTTAGGGTTGCATGTACACTTAGGAGTGTTAGAATGCTCATAACCCAACAGTGGTATCAGAGCCTAGTCTTGTTTTCTTGTTATACTTGCAAAAGTAGCTGAAAAATCGAGTTGGATGCATATATTCGATTGTTTTGGCTGGAATTGGACTAGGAACATTACCCTAAGATGTTTTTGGACTTATAAACTTGTTTTTGATGTGGTAATGTTCATGCTAATCCAATTTCTAAGATAATTGTCATAATTTCAAGATTTGTATTAGTTTGTATGTTCATGCTAATTTCTTGAAGATTGATGATTTGAATTATCTTGTTCTTATGAGGTTCTTAGATTAATAGAAAAGTTGTGTGAAATAGTTGTTTTCAATCCATTTTAATCTAAGAGTTGATTTCAAAGTGTGTTTTTGTAACTTGTCCTCAAGTTATATGAAAAGTCACATTTAAGAATCATAAAACTCATAAAAGTTGGCAAAGGTTACAAAATGAAGAGTCTAGTTCTAATTAAATGGTTTTATGACTCCATAACTTGTCTTCAAGTTATGGAGGTTCAAGAGTCTCTTCATTAAATTAAAAAAAAAGTGTAACCTTAATTAGTTCCATAAGTTACAATAAAAAAAAGTTATTTTTTTTTATTAATTAGTTTAAAGTCTTCCATAACTTGTCCTCAAGTTATGGAACTTGAAGAGTTTTTTTTTTTTAATTAAAACTACTTTAAACTCATAAGTTATGGAATTAATTAGTTTTAAATAGTTTCAAAACTTGCCCTCAAGTTTTGGAATTTGAAAAGTTTTCACTTATGAATACTTTAATTCCAAGTTAGCCCTTAGAATTTTAAAAGTTAAAATTCAACCCTTATACTTTATAATATTATAAGTTAATAATATTTATATATATGTATAAGAGTAAAGTCAGTCTTACCGTTAGTAGGCCTCATTCACGAAGCCAGTCTATAAGGGGGGTATAAGGTTACTGCCTATAAAATGGCAGTTTAATGGGTGTCCACTCTCACCCACCGCTTCCTTGACTGGTGGAGGGTCGTTAGCCGAACGGGTAGGACAAGGACTATAACTATCCTTTCATTAAAAGTATTAATGATAAATACTAAGTAACTAAACTCTTATTAATACCCAATCTTAGTTACTTAGGAAAATGTGAATTTGGTGCTAACCCATGAAATTACACTTTGCACTTTGCTTAAGTCGTTAGTGGAGCGTGTGTGGTTAACCGGCACACTAACCTGGACTTAACAAGGTAGGCAAATGGTAACTTAATATTTATCATAGTATCGGTGGAGCGTGTGTGGTTAACCGACACACTCATTAAGGGGTAAATATTAAGGGTACCAAGTATATTTGCATGGTTATTCACACCTTGTTTTGTGATCCTCGGCATCCCAGTCACAAAACCTGAAGGGCACACTCGAGATTGAAACATGCCTTTGAACAGTTCAATGAATCTCAAAGATCTAGGACTTTCAAATCCAATTAAAACCTAATAAATTATTTCGTTTTTCATGGTGGAAATTGGTGAATCGTCATTCACCTACCTTCAAATATTTTATAGCTTGGATTACGGCATCCCTCTTCTAAGTTATAAAATAGTTTGTTGGGTCCTAGCCTTAATATTTCATATTGGGTGTCATATTAAGGACTTTAAATCAAATATCTTGAATATCTCCCAAAAAGATGTCTGGTCTAGACATTTATGATCTTCCCAAATCTCTTGAAACAAGCTTTCCTAAATGAAGATGATGTCCCATGGATATCATACTTCTTTCACCTCCTCCAATTATTCTCCCTAACCCACAAGTTCCTAAAAAGTTTAAGGTCACTCAAGCCCTATTGGCAAGGCAAGGTCTAGGTGTGATCACATCTTGGAGATGTAGTCACATATTGACAAGCCGGGAGAGTTGGGTGTCAAAGTCTTGAGAAAGTTGGTGGCTCAACTACTTTCTAAGTCACATAGTGAGTTCTTTTGGGAATCCTATGAAACAGACTAAGACAAGACCCTTAATGATCTTAACTATTTGCTAAGATCAACTTCCTAAAACGCTATGGACATTGACAATGATGACATTGGATATCCAGTAAAGCTCTCTCTTCCCAATGGAAAGGGATCGGCCATAGTCAACTCGGTTGACCCAATGGTAAAGAGAGAGGCGAAGTCTGAGATAGTCCCATTATCAAGGGTCCATAGGTAACTATTGCCAAAGGAAGGGGCATTGGTTACGAAGCTGCCAAATTTACCTAAGGATGTTAAAGTCAATAAGTTTGGCTCTACTTCAGGTAAAGTCCATTGTCTAACTCTATTAAGTACATGTTGATTCTGATCGCGAAGATGGATTTCAATCGCATGGTTCGGTGATCAGAATTTTGGGCTATTACTTAAGAGTTATGATATTTATATTGCTTAGGAATAGATAACAACAAGGTTTTCATATGGATTGTAAGGATAAGTTTTTCCGCAAAGTTTTAAAATAAAAGAAAAAGGTTTTGATTTTATTTATCCTTACAATGGCATTTGTGAAAAGTTGTTGCTTATAAGATTCCATTGATAGCAATATTGGAAAAATGGATTTGATTCTTTCGGTTGTGGTAGTGTCTAATATTACCAAATAAGGAAAGATTCTCATCACCCAAGGTTCATTTGGACCGAAACTTGGAATCATGCAAGTTGTATAGTATGATGAATGAGAACTTTCAGCTTGGAAAATTAAGACTAATTCCTTATGTGAATAAGGAAAGGACTAAGGGATCGAGTACACATTCTTGTGCACTGGTCAAGTCCACCATAAAAGATCAAGAAGACTATTCGCCATGATTTACTTAAGTTCAGTAAATATGGTTATACTTATAAGTTTAAGTATAAGTCTGTAGCATTGGAGAAGTTTCAATGTGAGACAGAACGAATAAGAAGAATCAAAGTATGGCAGAAAGATAAAAGTTTCTCAAATCTGAAAAGATGGGAGAGTACTTTAGTATCATGTTTATGATCATCTTAATGATTAAGATACCATATCACAATTGGTCCTCTAACGTCATCTTAGTGCATTCTTATGACTAAGAAGAGGAGTCATGAATTGTTGAAATGGTTAAATCAAAAAGATGAGTCATACTTCGTTCCAAAACAATTCTTAGAGTCATACTCCAAGATTGTAACTTGAGTGACATATCTTAAAGAGGGTTTGTTAACACTAGTCAAATGTAAGAGTAAAAGGTTATCTACTCTTGTACATTTGAAATTGGTAAGTTGTGATGTTTTGGATAAAACAGAGACCAACTTAGGCCAATTGTGTAAAGTGTTAGTCTTGATAAAGAATCCGCACTATCTCTTGAATATTTGACAAGGGAGTCTTATATGTCAAGAGGACAGTGGGAGTCTTAAAGCTCTTGAAAGTTTCAATACTTAATCAAGAATAAAACCTAAAGTCCTTCACTAGCACACGACTTGAGGTTTATAACCTATCGTGTTGAAATTTTTGTGCCTATTCAAGTTGGCTTTGCATAGGAGTTCTGAGAGTTCTCAATTGGTTGCACAACTACTTGGAAGCAATGGCAGGCACCTGAGCTGCCAAATGGCAAGAATTTAAGATTGCACAAGTTTAATCAATATGAGTTTGGATTTGTCACTAACCTTGTCTTGTGATTATGGTTTTGACAAATTCACATGGATAAGAACACATACACTATTAAATCTAAGTGTCATAAGGCTTCTCTCCGATTCATGAAAATGATGGTGAGGAAACACTTTCACTAAGTAGATTTTAGCTAGATAGCAATTGTGATATTTGCATTCTCAAAGTCGTTAGTGGAGCGTGTGTGGTTTACCGGCACACTAACATGGACTTGTGAGAAGTGGCAAAGGTCTAAACAATTGAGACTATGATTACGGCATCCCTTTTCATAGTTCTAAAATTGTTTAGACACACATGTGAGCTATCTAAGAGAGGTGTATGATTTTGATAAAGTTTTATCAAAACAATCTAGTATCAGAAATCTGAACTTTGGTAAGAAAGTCAGCTGATTTCTGAGTACATGTCAAAGCTAGTGGGAGCATAAGTGTTATGCTAATAATCATCATGTTAGTGGGAGCATGATAATTATGACAAAGGTTGCAAGTTAGCAATGTTAATTATAGAAAACAAAAGTTTCAATTCGTGAGGTTCCAGGGGTTGAAAAAGTTGTTTTGCTATAATTAAGGAAGAGGAAATTATACTTCATTTCAATTCTAAAAGCTTAGATTGAGATTTTAATCGTATTTAATCAAGGATATATATATGAATTTCATGTTGGAATGGCTGAACATAAGGAAATTCTATATATGGGTCCATTATTTGCGTTCTAAAATTCGATTATGATTACGACATCCCTTTTCATAATCTGAATTTTGAGAACTTGGCAAATTGAAATGGAAATATTATAGCAAAAGACTGGTTTAGTCTTTATGTGAGACATCATGAATCGTGTCCCATATGCTTCGGATATAGGATCAATTACATGTGCTATATTCATCCTTTCTAAAATTTTCCAAATGCCTGGGGCATTATGAAGGGAAAAGGTCTAGAATTGGATATGACTAAAATGATTAAGCAATTGTCGAGGACAATCTAAGGTTTACCAAAGATTGGTTGCTCAAGGACAGTTGGAAGTATAATGTTAATTCTGGAAGGACCATATTGACATAATCTGTAAGGAGGCAACTCTTGTTCAGAAGTGATAGTCAAAATGGAATATGGAAATGTTTCAAAGTTAGAAATTATTCAATCTGTGTAAGATTAGGAAACTTAATGAAAGAAGGATGTTTCCAAGGATCTGATCTCCTTTGGAATGCTCTGTAATGATTGTTGTCAAGTCTTTCTGACTTTGTGCATAATCATTAAGAGGATCAATGCATATAAGTTTAGAATCTAACAGATTTCAGTAAATGGCATGAATTTGGAATTCTTGCATTTGCAGTAAGGATTTGGGACTGTGAAAAGAGGATCATTGGAGTGATGTTCAATTGATCTATTTTAGAAAGTAAAGATCATAGACAAACATAGTATGCATACTTGGTGTATGGCATGACTAGTGTTTAGAAAACATAGTGTACATGCTTGGAGCATGGGATAACTATTGTTTTAAATTCAAGTATAAAGTTGATAAAACCAAAACAATGAATAATGAGTAATCAGTATGGTGATAAATAAAAGTGTTTATTTATATTCATAGGGTTTGATACCATATTTGATTCATTTATTCTTGTGTTTCACTTTGCATGTTTTGACTTCCAGAATAACTAAGTCGCTCTTCCTGAATGATTAAGTTATTCAAACCATCCGCAGTCGGTCATATGTTGGAAGTATATATGAATCAAGACTGACATGGGTTGGTTTGTAGAGGTCCAAGTTGGTGGACAAAGTGGTGCTACAACACTCATGAGTGCTCATAAGTTCTGAGTATTGGATTCAACTCGCGCTCATTTGAATCACTTCATGGATTTTATCACGAGTGATCATGAGACGATAATATCTTATATTCTTCAAACCTAGAGATATGAGTTGTTACTATGAGTTGGTTATACATTGATTGCACGAAAACGCATTGGTAACTCGATGTTATAAAACGTGCCTTTGTGTATGATTCAACAAGTAGTAGAACAAGCCATATGAGTCGAAGTTTATCCATTCCTTTTACCTTCGGGATAAAAGCGATATCTGTGGGCCCCTCGATGATTTAAAGATGATACATGTGAGTGCTTGGCCAAGCCAGGACTGATTTGATTTGTTCAATCAGTCAGTCATCATGAATCGGAAATCAGGAAACAACAAATGGACAGAGAGAATGATTGATAATCCATGTCTCAGTCCATATGATATCTAGAATGGAGGAATATATGATCCCTTATCTAATGGACAAGTCATTGACAAAGGTCAGAGTTCATCGACAAGGTCAGAGTTCGACATAAGCTTTTGAGAGCTACGATTGCTGATCGGTTCCTGAAGTCATACGCAATAATAGTTTTAGACTTATCCAAGTGGGAGACTGTTGGATTAATGTCTAAGTCCATAACTATAATTGGTAAGACTTGACCCGACCCGGCATGGTCTATTTGGGTTGCATGGCATCATGCATTTGGATATACTATAATGAGAGAAATAACACTTAAGGTTGGTTAATATATTATAAGTTCTAATATATATTAATATGGTTATTTAATTAGTATTGATCAAGAATTAATTTGGAATTAATTAAGTGATCAAAAGGAGACTAATTAAATATATGGGTTGATTGTGTAAATCATTCATTCTTATATATGTGGGCTTGTGATCCAAGATTCCTTATGTTGGACTAAGTCCATGGGGTGACCCATGGATACTCCATGGAGGTTAAAATCCATGGAGCATAAGGAATGGGTAAAGTTATGAGTTACATGGTGTAACCCTAATAGCCACCATATAAACGAATCCCATGGCTCAAGAAATCGTGCACTAGTGTGTGAGTGTGAGGGCTAGACGATTTCAAGGAGTGTTCAAGTTTCTCTCAAGTTATTCCAAGTGTATTTGGTGTTGTGTGAACCATTTGAGGTGTCACACTTGGGGCACTAGGCACTCAAGCTTCATGAAGACATTCTACATCAAAGAGGTATGTATTCTATCTTGTTATATTTATTATTTTGTATGCTAGATTAGGATAATACCTTGGATGTTCATAATTGTATGTATAATAGAGAAAACATAGATCCAAGGTATTTAGGGTTGCATGTACACTTAGGAGTGTTAGAATGCTCATAACCCAACAAGTTGAATGGTGTGGCTGAGAGGCGTAATCGAACCTTGCTAGATATGGTTCGTTCCATGATGAGTCGTGCTTCACTACCTATCTCATTCTGGGGGTATGCCTTATAGACTACCTTCCATATCCTTAACTTAGTCCCTACGAAGAAGGTTGCCAATACACCTCACGAAATATGGACAGGGAAGGCTCTCTCGTTGACACATGTCAAGGTTTGGAGTTGCGAGGCTTTCGTAAGACGAGAGACTCACGACAAGCTCGAACCTCGCAGTGAGCGATGTATTTTCATCGACTACCCACAGAAATCCTTTGGATATCTCTTCTACAGACCGAGTGACAATGTTGTCTTCGTTGCGAGGAGAGGAGTTTTCCGAGAGTGAGAACTCATAAGCCAAGGAGACAGTGGGAGGCAAGTCGATCTTCAAGAGCTTCAAGAGTCGAGCGATGAAGGAACCTCTAACACTAGCGGTCAACCTGAGGAGGAAACTCCGGTTGAACCGATTGACGAGTCCTTACCTCTTAGACGTTCCGAAAGGGTTAGTGTTCCACCCAGTTTTATGGTTTTCATATTACTACCGAAGGGGATACGTTCATTAGTGATACTACACTAGTGAATCTGGACGAACCTAACAGCTATAAGGAAGCCATGGCAGGCTCAGAGTCTGCGAAATGGAAAGAGGCTATGGACAGTGAGATTCAGTCCATGTATGACAACCAACTTTGGAATTTGGTTGACAATGTACCAGGTCGTAAGACGGTCGGGTGCAAGTGGATCTTCAAGAAGAAGACCGACGTGGATGGAAATGTGCACACTTATAAGGCGCAGTTTGTTGCGAAGGGTTTCACTCAAACTCCTGGAGTTGACTATGATGAAACCTTCTCACCAGTTGCGAAGATAAAGTCTATCAGGGTGATGCTGGCTATTGCTGCATTTCATGATTATGAAATATCGCAAATGGATGTCAAAACCGCTTTCCTTAATGGGAAGTTGGCTGAGGATGTTTACATGGCTCATCCAGAGGGTTTTGTCAATGCGAAGCATCCCAATAGAGTGTGTAAGCTTGAGAAGTCCATTTATGGACTTAAACAAGCATCTCGCAGATGGAATCTTTGTTTTGATGAGAAGGTCAAAGAGTTTGGTTTTCTGCGAAGCGAGGATGAATCATGTGTATATGTCAACGCCAGTGGGAGTATAGTAAGCTTCCTTGTATTGTATGGCGACGACATACTACTCATAGTAAACGACATCCTGACACTGCAGGAGGTTAAGTCCTGGCTCGGGAAGTGCTTCGCTATGAAGGACCTCGGAGAGGCTTCCTATATTTTGGGAATAAGGATAGTGAGAGATAGAAGTAAGAGACTAATAGGACTTAGTCAGAATACTTACTTGGACAAGGTACTAAAACGTTTTAGTATGGAGAATTCAAAGAAAGGGGAGTTACCAATCCAAAGTAATGCCAAGCTCAGTAAGACTCAAAGTCTGAATACTGAAGTCGAAATAGCAGAGATGAGTCGAGTACCTTACGCTTCCGCAGTCGGCTCGATCATGTATGCTATGACTTGTACTCGCCCTAATGTGGCCTTCGCTTTGAGCATGGTCAGCAGATATCAAGGGAACCCTGGCAAAACACATTGGATCGCAGTCAAGAATATTCTTAAGTACTTTCGGAGGACCAAGGAATGGTTTCTAGTCCTCGGTGGGAGTGGTGACTTAAAGGTGCGAGGGTATAGTGACGCCAGTTTTCAGACCGACAGGGACAACTACCATTCGCAGTCGGGCTGGGTCTTTACCCTTAATGGAGGATCAGTGACTTGGAAAAGTTCCAAACAGGATACAGTAGATGATTCAACGTGTGAATCAGAGTATATAGCGGCAATCGAAGCGTCAAAGGAGGCAATATGGTTGAAGAACTTCATTGGAGACCTTGGAGTTGTGCCAGCCATAAAGGAGCCTATGGATATTTTCTGTGATAATGAAGGAGCGGTTGCCTTGACCAAGGAACCAAGAGATCACGGTAGATCTCGACATATCGACATAAAATATCATTTTATTCGACATCGGGTGGAAGAGGGACTCCTCGTAGTGAAGAGGGTATCGTCAGAGGATAACCCAGCAGATCCCCTTACGAAGGGACTGAGCAGGGTTAAGCACTTGCAGCACGCTAGGAGCATCGGGCTGAAGGACGATGTTAGTTTAGATTAGATATTTTAGAAACGTGTAATAGATAAATTGTAATTAACGTTCGATGATTAAATAAAAGAGTATTATTTATTAGTAATGTTACTGTCTTATGTTAATCATTTACCTATTGTTTCATTTTGCATGTTTTGACTTCCTGAATAATTGAATTATTTGATAATGATCGAATTATTCGAACGGTCCACAGTCGTTCATATGTTGGAAGTAGATATGAATGAAGACTGTCATGAATTGGTGTGTAGATTGTCTGAAGGGTATTAGACATAGCAAAAGTTTGCTACAACGTTCATGAGTGCTTATGAACTTGATTTGAGCATTGCAATAAACCCACGCTTGCTAGAATCCTTTCATGGAATTCATCACGAGTGATCGGAAGACGGTAATATCATATGGTCTTAAAACCTAGATATATGGTTTATTGTTTGCTAATTGGTTGTGCATTGATAATGCGTAAACGCATCAGTAACTTGATGTTACAAAACGCATTATTGTGTATGATTTGATTAGTGGAGAGTAAATGCATATAAGTCGAAGTTTATCTGTTCCTTTTATCCTAAGAGGGTAAAAGCGATATCAGGGCCCCTCGATGATTTGATTTGACTTATGTGCCAGGCCCGGTCAGGACTGAATTGATGTGTTCAATTAAGTTCTATGTCAAATGAATCTGAGATCGAGAAACTAACTGATGGTCAATAAGTATGACTATGTTCCATGTGATTGTCCACATGATATCTAGTACAGAGGATCATACGATCCCTTATCTAAAGGACAGGTTACTGATAAGACCAGAGTTTGACAGCGTCTTTGAGAGCTACGATTGCTAATCGGATTAGGCTTGCATTTGTAGTTACTAGACTTATCTAAGTGGGAGACTGTTGGATTAGTGTCTAAGCCCGTCACTATATTTGGTAAGTACTTGACCCGGTTGTGCATGGTCCTTTTGGGTTGCCATCACCATAGCAACTTGACAGGGTGATTTATGAAGAGAGAGAAAATATTATGATTTATTAATATATTATGAGAATAATATATTAAATGAATAATCATATTATTTAATTAATATTAGTCATAGATTAATTAAGAATTAATTTGGTGACTAAAAGAGATTAATTGAATATAGGGGACTAAATGCAATTATTGGATAATTGAGTTATTGGGCTGGGAAACCCAATGGAGCAAGGGGTGAACGAAATACTGACGGGAGTCCATCATATTTTCGTCCATGGCCTTAATCCAGAAGGTTCCATGGGCTGCTTGGTGATTAAGTTGTCCATTAGGGTTTTGGGTGAAACCCTAGAAGCTCACAGTATAAATACACCCCTTGGGTTGTGGACATCGGCTACACTTGCTTCCTTGGAACCGTAGAGCCGATTTTCATACCTCTATCCTCTCTCCAAATCATCCTCTTGCTAGTTGGTGTTTGTAAGCCATTAGAAGAGTGACAATTGTGACCCTAAGCTCCAAGACAAGAAGAATCAATCAAGCTACAAGAGGTAATCATCGAGATCTGAGTTTGTTATGTCTAATTCGAATTGTATACACTAGATCTAGGGTTTGCAAGACTTGGATAAATTGCATGTTCAATAGAGAAACCTAGATCCAAGCATTAGGGTTTGCATGTGCACATAGGAAAGTTCTTATGACTCAAACCCATCAAATCATATTTAGCAGAAGTGGTTGGTTTTGTGGTGTTAATGCTCATGAATATATATTCATATATTTTACTTACATGTTATGTGTTTGGTGTTGCACTTAGGGTTCTGATTCATTTCTAGGGGTGGTGTACTTCATAATTTTTTTTATATTTAGGCACTACAATTTGATATATCTTGAATGAATCTTACAAAAGTGGTGCTGTTTGCTTACTAATTTTATTTTGGATTGGTCGGTTGTATAATTGTGATCAAACTTGTTGTTGATCAAGTTCGTGGCTTGAATTTTTCTATTTCATTAGTTTTATAGTTTGACTTGTTATGTGCAGTTAAAATAAGTCATCACCTTTATCTATATTGTGAATGTGACTATTCTTCTTCATATTCGTACATATGAATGAGTTGTACATTTTTTTACAACGGAAAGAAATTTAAAGAAGTATGATGGAATTAAACTTTTATAACCTTATTAATTATCTATTTCGGCTAAATTAGATTCAAATCATGTTGACATTAAAGAGCAGGTACAAAGTTTTGTTGGCAAATCATTATTAGTAATGTTTGGATAAATAAAAATAGAAGTTTTATTTTGTTTTTGAGAATGATATATATATATATATATATATATATATATATATATATATATATATATATATATATATATATATATATATATATATATATATATATATATATATATATATATATATATATTGAACAAAATACATAGTAAATGAGGATATTGATTTGTTTATGATATAGCTCTTTTTCGTGCTTTCATGTTAATATTTATAAAGTTGTTAATGGAAAAGTATGCAATTTTGCCTTGAGTCTTATTTTTCAAAAAAAAAAAATTTCAAAATTATTTAGTGCATGATTGAATATTTACTTTGGGAGGTTGGACGACTTACGATTGCATATTTCATATATTTGAATTTAGGATTGAAGATTTATGATTTTTCATTTTCAACTTTTGTATTTGTTGTGTATCTTACGATTGTATTTGAAAGTTATTAAATATAAATATCTTTTATTAGATGTATTATATATAATATATGTTTTACTATTTATTATATAATATCTAGAAAAATGTAGTTTCATATGTTTTAATCCCAACCCACATTAATAAAGGTATTAACAATTGTTATTAGATAGCATTTGACATGTTATCATAGTATATTAAAATATTTTCATTTGTAATCAAAATTAGTTAATTTTATTGAAGTTTTAATTAAATATCACAACTATTCAAATTCTAAGTAGAAGTTATTTGACATTAACCACTATAACTTAAATGTATTTTTTTTTTACTTTTGACACTTAAATGATAGTTATGAGTCTAAATTAAATATAATTTGAATAATGAAGTTTCATTTAGTCAATTAAATAGATAATATAATCATCTTTTTTTTTGAACCGACAAATACAAATATATAAATCTACTCCTAATCTAACATCTAATACCACCTATGTCCACAACGATACTTGAACCTTCGACATCTATATTTAGATAAAAAAATTTGTCAAAATCTCAAAACTTATTATTGAAAACTTAATTATAAACACTAAATATTACGTGTATTACCTATATAAAAATATTTGTATATGACTAACTTATTTTATATAAACATTTTGTTTTAGAACTAAAAATAAATATAAATTTTGACTTTTTACTAATTCAGTTGTATTACATATTAAATGTCATTTTTTATATTTTATTTGAATGTTTTTTAAGCTTCTTTTTGGAAAAATATCATACTAATGCGCCAAAAACTCAAATTTTTATTAAAAAAAATATATTAAAACCATATACAAATTACTAATGTTTTACTATATTAAAATTTTATTTTAATATTACAGCTCTTCAAATTTCAAACAATAGTCATTTAGAATTAAACCGTTACAAGTAATTTCTCTTAGTAATGGTACTTAATTTATATTTATTAAATGAAGAACATGATGTTGAGGTCGAAATTAGCTGTGAGGTGTCGAAGTGTCCTTAGTTATGTATTAGTGTCGAAGTCAGTCTTGTATGTTTACATAAGGGCACGATTTAGTGTCGAAGCGTTATTGTATAAGCCATTGTGTATTTTTTTTGTATGCTTCTGTAATCCCTATAAATAGGTGATATGTACTAGAGTTAGGTTAACTTTTGAGCCTTCGCTACTTTACTCTAAACTTTCTCTGTATCTTTCAGAAGCAATATATTGAGCCAAACAGATTTTATTTACGATTTTGTGTTCTTGTTTGATTCATACTCTTATTTCATTTCATACATTCGATTAATCACCTCTACATTTGGTATCAAAGTAAGATTCATACAACTGTTATCTGATTTTCTCTAGATTTCAAAAGTTTTTGAATCTCGTTCTAGATTCATAATTTTTCCTCACTTTTAATCTGAAAATCCTTATAGATCTTCTGTATTGATTCGATTTTGCTTTCGGTTTGTATAATCGAGTGTTCCTCGTTTGATTTCTAGAAGTTTCATTCATCAAATTCCTAATTTCTGAAGCTTTTCTCAAATCTCTTCCGTAGAAAATGGCTAAATTCAACATGAACACGATTACTTCTTATTCTCATATTCTTGGCTCATCATCAAAAATTCCGATGTTGATTCCTGAATTCTATGATCAATGGTCTGATCGAATGGAAGACTATTTGAATGGAATCGAAGAAGATCTCTGTAAATGTATTACTGATTAAATTCATTCTACAAGTCTGTTACAACAAGTTGGAACTGCTGCTTCTAATTCAGATGTTGCTCAACAAACAGAGAAACAGAAGAAAAATGAGAAAAGATGCTTGCGTGAACTCCGTGGTGCTCTTCCACCGGTGGTTTACAACTATGTGCGTGGTTGCAAGACATCTAAAGAAATTTGGGATACTTTGAAACAAAAGTATCAAGGTAGTGAAAAGACAAGGAAAAGCTGTGTTAACTAATGTCTGCTTGAGTTAGGAGAATTCAAGAAGAAAGAAGGTGAGAACATTGAGCTCTACTACGATCGTCTGAATGAATTAATCTTCAAGTGCAGCAGATAAGGAGTCATCAGATCAACAATGAAGTACAACTTAACCTTCATAATGGGGCTTTGCAAGGAATGGCACAATGTTAGTTTAATAATAAAAATTCAACAATGCTTCGACAGTTTTTCACTTCGTGATCGTTATATGGACTTGAAGGCTCATGAAAGTGAAGTCACTAAGATAGCAGAAGAATCGAAAATGAGCATGGGTGGTCCTTTAGCTTTGGTGTCTAAAGAAAACGCAGAGAGACTGAGGTTGAGTCAGCTGAATATGGTGGTTCGGAAGATGAAAGTTTGATTGTTAATTCGGATGATGAAGCGGTGGCTTTTTACTCAAACAACAAAGTGAAGAAATTTTATAAAAAGCCATTCAATTCAAAGCTTAAGGGAGGTGATAATGTTGGGATTAAAACCCTAATTGTGATTTGATGAACAAGATGCGGAAAATAAGAACAAACACAATGATGAAGATATGTCGAATGATCACTAGATTTATTCAATATATGAGGAATAGATTACACTTTCAAAATAGACTAAAGAATCTAACTTTACATAAGAAACCTCATAACGTGGCGGCTACATTTTGACTCACTCTTAACCCTAATTATGAATAATACATGACTATTTATAGGGAAAAGATAAGTCTTGGGCTTTTAACCTACACTTCATCAAGGGGGGCCATTTTCATAATCCATGGAGTACTTTGAAACCCTACAATCTCCCCCTCCAAGTATGGAATGGATGACAATGCTTCAACTTCCAAAACAAGCATCTAGCAAATAAGAAATGATCTCGCGATGAGGAATATTTGAAGCAATCCAAGAATCTTGATTCTTCAATAGTCTTTAAAAATGGGTTCTAGGATATATGAACTAAGCACTGAGGTAATGTCTTTAAACTTCATTTTCTAATGTAATCCCAAAGATCTTCAAGAAAGCCAAACCCTCCATAAAAACCCATTTTAGAATTAAGAAACCGAATCACTTCTTGTCTTTGAAGAAACCCCCCTCCAAGTCACAATGATCTTCAAATAAGCTAATGATATAAGCCACCAAAAATTATCATGTAACAACCCAAATTTTAAGATTCGTAACGCCACTTGATCGAGAAAATACTAGAAGTCGGAGATATAACAAGTCCTTAGAAGAGCTCGATGAAGAACTTCTACTGCAAAGGATACTTCTATGTAAAAGCTTTAGAAGAGCTCGATGAAGAACTGCTACTGTAAAAGCTACCTTCATAATTCTACCACAAGTTTTATCAAAAATCTTCAAATTTGAAATTCACAAATCCAATTTCTAATGGCCATACCAAATTCTCCCCGATTTATAATAAAAAATGTGATTATAAAGCCTTCAAATGGTCATGAGAATGATCTTGATTGGATAAAAAAAATTACTATGCTTCCCCGTGACAAAATGATATAAACGATGGAGTATAAAATCCGAAAAAGTCGAGAAAATTTGATGTTATTGCGAAAAATGACTTTCCGAACCACCAAGACTTGATGGAATCCTTATTTTTCTGTTCACAAAAAAATATGTGCGATAAAAAATCCAAAACTGTTCACCAGCCCTAAAATTTGCAAACTTTTCGAAAAATGGGTTGAAACTGTCATTTTGCTGAAATTTTGGGACTGAAATGGTAATTCTGCATCAATATTCCCTTCATTTGTAACAATTTCTGAATATAATCCAAAAGTTCCAAGTCACAAAAAATACATGGACCAAAAGAGTCAATTAGCTGATGTTGTAGGGACCAAAAATATAATATGAGTCATCTTCCCCAATATAGCGTCTGATGAATTGAAGAATGAACACGGCGACTGGAGTTGCGAGCAAACCTTCATACCTAGTCCACCAATACAAACACGAATCTAGGTTTATTCTGAGCATCACGATGCGAATCACGAACAATTTCAGTCTCGCTGCGAAACCCGGTTCAAAGGTTCGTTGCGAATCAAGGTACCCCGAATCCTTGACCTCTCGCTACGAATCAAGCTATTATAACCCAATGTGAATCTATGTCGACTACGAATGCAAGCACAGGTTCGGTTTTGACGTTCGTAGGGGAACAGAGTGCGAGCACAGAATTCCATCCTGATTTCTAGATCGTTCGCTCCAAAATCTGAACAACCCAATCAACGAGCACTTGGTCCCGAACACACGTTCGCATTTAACGATTGTGGAAGTTATGAATCTGAGATTAGTCAAGTATCCAACAACGAAACCGTTCATCCAAATCGATCAAACACAGTGTCAATTCCGAGAGCAAGTTCTGAACAGATGGTCCAATTGATTTAAGTTCTGATTGCGAGACTCGCTTGACAACAAGATTTCAGATACAAAACCATTTCCGATCGGAAAACTGAGTTCCGATTCCTAATAGTCCACATGACAATACTGAATTATGTTCTCGTTCAGAACCCATCCAAAAGAAATTCTGATACCGATTTCATAGATTCCAACTCGACAGTAATTCCGAATATGGTTCAAGTACCAAACACTTCCACATCGATTCCATCATCCCGATTTCAAATGGTTATGATTTTGACTTTTTTTGGTTTGACCATCCAAATCGAGATACAATCCAGTTCATTCGTCCGTCATCAGTTCATCATAAGACTTCAAAGTTTGCCTTCAATAAACACAAAATCGATTCTCCAAAGATCGATTTCACTCAAAGATCATCAGAAGTTTTCAAGTTCAACACGAATCAAATTAATTATCATGAAATCAAATTGATAATAAGAACAGGAACGAGAAAACTGATGAAAAAAATGATCTTGGATTAAAACTAACAAAAATCGATTCTTGAGAATTGATGTTCACACGTTGAAAACCATTAATCTCACACGATTGACAAAAAATCATCGATTGTAGATTTAGAACTGAATACTGAATGAACGATATCAAATGCAAGTGACGTATACAGGAACTCGTGATATAACATTAGGGCAAAAAAATGGATCATGAATAGTAAAGGATCGAACCAATGGCCCAAAACAAATGAAAAATGAACTGGAAGAATGGAATAATATTGGATTAAGTAATTGATTAGATCCAACAGTGAATAAGAATGAAATTACGAGATGAATTTAAAAAAAATACCCAGATGAATAGTAGAAAATACCATAGATCTTCATGAATAATAGAACGAACAAGAATCTTGATTCCAAACCGCCAAAACACCAAAATCTTCAATAACTTGTACAGAAAAACATCAAATCAAAAACTGATACTTTAAAAATCAATAGATCTTCAAAGACCCGCTCTAATACCAATTGTTGGGATTAAAACCCTAATTGTGATTTGATGAACAAGATGCGGAAAATAATAACAAACACAATAATGAAGATATGTCGAATGATCACTTGATTTATTCAATATATGAGGAATAGATTACACTTTCAGAATAGACTAAAGAATCTAACTCTACATAAGAAACCTCACAACGTGGCGACTACATTTTGCCTCACTCTTAACTCTAATTATAAATAATACATGACTATTTATAGGGAAAAGACAAATCTTGGGCTTTTAACCTAAACTTCATCAAGGGGGCCCGTTGTCATAATCCATGAAGTACTTTGAAACCCTACATATAACAAGGGTGTTAAATCTGGGAAGAGTGTGAGAGAGGAGAAGAAGTTTGAAAAGAAAGAAGTTAAGCCTGAGGTTTCGAAGCCAGAAAAGAAACTGAAAGGACATTCTGGTTTTGACTGCCACTATTGTAATGGAGCAAATCACATGGCTAGTAACTGTATGTTGAGAAAGAAAGAAGAGAAGAAGGATAAAGTGAAGGATGAAGTATACTATGCTTCTAAGCTAGAGGAGGTTAAAGAAAAAACGAAGGGAATGTCGTTGGTTTCAAGAGGAGCTGGTGAAGAAGAAGGGACGTATCAAATCTGGTCATCTGGATCAGACGATGAAAAGATGCGAAACCCGACTCATGGAGAGATGTACACAAAGTTCGAATAAGTCGAAGAGTATGATGATAATGTTACTAGAAGATGCTTTGTGTCAACCACAACTCACAAATCTCCTATGACTTCGAAGGTACGTTCTCTTTTTGAATCCTTAAATATTCCTTCTAGTTCATATAATTCGATTTTATCTGAGTTTGATGTTGCTATTACATATTTTAATGATTTGCTCATTTATGCTAGTAGTGATGCTGAAAAGTCTAAATCGTTACTGCTAGAAACTCAGAGAAGTTTGGAATCAAAGAAGTCTAGAATAGACAATTTAGATTTACAATTAACTAATGTGATGTGTGATAGAGACAGTCTTCGAACTGATAACAATATTTTGCTTAAACAAAGAAATATATATTGTAATTCGGCTAAGCACCTTTATGAAAAATTAACTACTTTGCATCATTCATTAGACATTAGCAAAGAACTGCATAGGAAACTTTTGCCCTTTTTAGCTTTCGAAAGGGAGAAAATTGATTCGACTTCCTATGACTGTCAGAGAAAAATATCTGAGTTTGACAAGGTCCCAAATGATTCATATGCATATAGTATAGTTAAAATTGATGAATGTTTAGATTCAAATGATCTTGTTGATATTGTGAATAAGACATTGACCAAAAACGAACAAATGCAAATTTTGAAAAGAGCTGAGAATTCGACATCTGACTCTCAAACCAATTTTGTTGTTATTGAAGAGTATTCTAATAATATCAGTGAAATTGAGGAGGAGGAAGTTGTTGATTGTTAAAAGTTATCTGTCATTAATGTCACTTCAATAAACAAGGGTAAAGAAAAATCTGATGAATCTGTGGTTAAGAAAAACACTGACCAACCCTCAACTTCGAAAGTTCATGACCCTGACTATGCGACTGTCGAAGATAGTCAAACCGATAGTGAAGATGACGAAAATGTTTCTAAGGAATCAGATATTCCAAGGGTTGTTGTTGATCAGGTGTATGAGGAAACAGAGAAATTTGACAAAGTAATGAAGGAAAAAGGTTCTCATTATCTTGAGTCGAACTCTATTGTTTATCCAAACTTCAAATGCACAGATGAAGTTGTGTTTCCAAATCAAGTGTTTGTTACGACAGGGAATGGAGAAAAATCCAACCCTAAGATCAACAAAATTGTTTTTGAAGACAACAAATCTGTTTCGAAAGAAGGTTTTTTCTTGATCAAAGCACCGTCGAAGACAATCTTAACAAAAACTCATTTGGCTTTCAAAGGAAAAAATCAAAAAGAGTTTGGGAGATTAAGAAGGAAAAAGTGAATGATAATCAACCCTCAAATGAATCTGTTTCTCAAACTCAAACCTAAAAAGCTCAAATGTTTTATGAACAAATTCAAAAGATTTCAAAAGATGAGGGAATTTGAATGTCTAAAGCAAGGAAAAAGGTTTATTGGAAAAATTTTGAGTCTCGAAAGAAACAAAAAGTTTTGTTAACAAAACATTCTGAAAAGAAATAGACTGAACAAGTTAAGAACTCTTCTCAAAATAAGTCTTTTGTTCAAACAAAACTTGCTAAAAAACAAAAAGATTTTTCAAAAACTCAATCCAACATTTCAAAGCCAATTCAAAAACCGAATGTTCAAAAGTCAAGAAATGACAATTTTTTCGAAAACCAACGACAAAGGACTAATGTTCCTAATCAACAAAAAGCAAGGTTTTCACAAAATAATTTTCATGGAAATGGTTTATCTCAAAATTCACAAAGAGTTTTTCCTCAAGCTCAAAATCAAAGAAGGTTTTCAAATACACAACAAGTTTTTAATCGAACAAGTGTCGGTTATAATAAAGTTTTTCAAAACCGTTACAAACCACATATTAAATCAACGTTTTCAAATAGAAATTTCGAAAAGTTGAAAGTCAATGGGAAACGAAATGAACCGTTTAAACCCACTCAACCTCAGTTTCCCAATCATGTATCGAAGCAACAAGTTAAAGCATCGTTTGCCAAAGGGAAATCTTATGTGAGGAACATTAATCACTGGCTTGAAGGAAAAGGAAAGCCTTATCAATCAGGAAAGTTTTCACAAGAGGAGATTAAGTACGCTTATGAAAGCTACATAAATGAGTCTCAAACTGGAATTTCTTCATCACAGGAATCGATTCCACCGGTTCGAAAGTGGATAGCTGTTTCGAAACCAAGAGTTGAGGTCAAATGAACCACTGAAGAAAAAGGGAAAGTCAGTGTTGATTCTAAACCTATTGATGATTTCATTTCGATTCCTACGTCTGCTGAACTTGATTTAATTGATAGTTTGAAATCAAAAGTTCGTAATTAGATTTTAGGATCATCGTTTCATAATGCATTTTCATCTAATCACCAAAGACCCAAAAATCCTTGGGGACCTAAAATTTTCCACTGATCGCAGCTTTTATGTGACGAGCAATATGATGAAAAATGGTACATCGATAGTGGTTGCTCTCGTCACATGACTGGTAGGAAGGAAAACTTGCGAGATTATATAAGTTGGAAAATGCTGGTGTGGTGAAATTTGGAAACAATCACAAATGTAAAGTCAAAGGATATTGGAAAATTACAAATGGAAAGTTCATGGTTAATCGAGTGGCATATGTTGAAGGTCTTCAACATAACTTGATAAGTGTTTCACAAATTGTTGTGGGCACTGGAAATCAAGTAGTCTTTGACAAAGAAGGGAGTGTTATTTCGAATAAAGAAACCAAAAAAGTGTTGCTCAAATCGAAAAGAAAATGAGAAATGTTTACCATGGATATCTAACCGATAGTTGGTGTTCCCTCAGTATGCTTGCTTTCGAAGGCCTCTTCCGATCTAAGATGGTTATGGAATCGAAGACTCTCTCACTTGAATTTCAAAAATCTGAAGAAATCGGTGGTAAATGATCTTGTTAGAGGCTTACCTGTTTTAAAATTTGATAACGATTCCTTATGTGCAGCTTGCGAACAAGGGAAGAAACATCGTCAAGGTCATCCAATAGTTATTGATTCGAAGATGATTGAACCTTTGGAACTTCTTCACATTGACTTGTTTGGACCTTCTATTGTTGAGAATTTCAACAAGAAGAGGTACATATTGGTCATTGTTGATGATTTTTCACGGCTTACTTGGGTGTATTTTCTTCGACTAATGTCAGAAACAGCTCAAGTAATGATCGATTTCATCAAGCACATAGAACTTAGTTTGGCGAAGAAAGTTCGAAAGATCAAGAGTGATAATGGCACTGAATTTAAGAACCATGTTCTTGATTCATTCCTAACTGATCAAGGGATTTCACATAATTTTTCATCTCCATACACTCCTCAACAAAATGGTGTTGTTGAAAGGAGGAATCGATCTCTTTGCAAAGCAGCAAAAACAATGCTTACATATGCGAATCTTCCACTGTATCTATGGGCTGAATCAGTTTCGACGACATGTTTTACTCAAAATAGATCTTTTATTCATCATCGTTTTAACATAACCCAATATGAAATCATTAACAATAGGAAACCAAATGTAAATTTTTTTCATGTTTTTGGTTGCAGGTGCTTTATAATGAATCTTAAAGATAACCTTTCGAAATTTCAGTCAAAGGCTGATGAATGGGTATTCTTGGGATATTCGCACAATTCTGTTGCATATAAGGTGTTGAACAAGCGAACCAGGAAGATTGAAGAAACTTTTAATCTTAATTTTGATGATCATTATGTCAAAAGAGTCGAATAGTATTTTGAACAAACGCCCATCATCAACGAAACAAACGATGAATCTCATATATCTAATTCTTTGGATTTTGATTATGATTTAATTTTTGTGTTCCTCATAGGGCAATTGATGCAGAAAGACATGCCGATGACAATCAAATTCCTGAAGTATCGAAGCATTCAGATGATTCGACAATTACTCAGGATATTGTTGATTCATGTTCATCAACGAACTCTTCATTGAACAATGAAAGTCAGCAAGAATTAACAAATGGTCAAGTGGAGGGGAAGCACTTGAGTTCGACTAATGGTGTTGAGGGGTATATACTTTCGAAGGGGGAGCAAAGTCTGATGAATGCAGATGTCGACGGGGAGCATCATAATATTGATCCAATTGTTGAGGAGGAGCAAAATGGATTGTTACTAAATAATTCGAATGTTCAAACTGATGTATTTCATGATATGAATGATAATGTGTCAAATGCAGGTGAAGGTTCTGAAACGGATGATATGTTCGAAGATGCACCTTTTGATTTTGATCCTGCATATCCACTGATGGACAAATGGACAGGAAGTCATCAAAAAGAACAAGTTCTTGGTGATCCTCAAGTTGGAGTGTTAACAAGAGCTCAGCTTCGTGAAAGGAATGAGGTACTCAATGTACATCAAGAATTTTGTATGTTCAATGTTTTTATTTCGAAAATTGAACCAAAGTCAGTAAAGGTTGCAATGGAATATCCTGATTGGATTGTTTCTATGCAATCTGAATTGGCTGAGTTCGAAAGAAACAAAGTTTGGAGGCTTGTTCCAAAACCTCAGGACGTATCAGTTATTGGCTTAAAAACGGATTTTCAAAAATAAAACTGATAAAGAAGGAAAAATAGTGAGAAATAAAGCTAGGCTAGTTGTTATAGGAAATTCGCAACAAGAAGGTATTTATTATGAAGAAACCTTTTCCCCTGTCGCAAGACTTGAGGCTGTTCGAATCTTTTTAGCCTTTGCAGCACACAAGTAATTGATGTCTATCGAATGGATGTCAAGTGTGCATTTCTCAATGGTTTCTTAGAAGAAACGGTGTATGTTGAACAACCACCAGGTTCCTTAAGTACACAATACCCTGATCATTGTTATGTACTAGATAAGGCTATTTATGGTCTCAAACAAGCACCAAGATCCTGGTATGCCACTCTTACTAATTTCTTAAAATAATCGAAATTTAAACAAGGATCTGTTGATCTCACTCTCTTTCGAAAGAAAGTTGGGAATCATCTCATGCTTGTTCAAATTTATGTTGATGATATTATTTTTGGCTCTATTAATCCTAATTTGTCGAAAGAGTTTGAAAATGTGATGAAAAGAAAGTCTGAGATAAGCATGATGGGGAACATTAACAATTTTCATGGATTACATATTCGTCAAAGTAGAGAAGGAATTTTTATCAATCAAGAAAATTATTCTCACATTCTGCTTGAGAAGTTTGGAATGACGAATAGTTCGAAATTAAGAGTACCTATGGCTGTGGGCACACATCTTGGTCCTTCGTTAGATAAGCCTGTAGTTGATCTCACATTGTATAGGAGCATGATCGGTTCGTTACTATACTTAACTGCTAGTCGAACTGATATTATATTTGTTGTTTGCAACTGTGCTAGGTATCCGTCGAATCCCATGGAGCCTCATCTAACTGCTGTTAAGAATATCTTTCGTTATCTCAAAGGCACAGTTTCGTTGGGTTTGTGGTACCCTTCGAAAACAGGGTTTTTCATACAGGCATTTTCCGATGCAGATCTTGGAGGTTGTCAACTTGATCGAAAAAGCACAAGTGGTGGATGCCAACTTTTGGATGGAAAGCTTGTTAGCTGGCAAACAAAGAAACAAACTTGTGTTTCGATTTCCACAGCAGAAGCAAAATACGTTGTTGCTACAGCTTGCACTTCTCAAATCATTTGGATTCAAAGTCAACTTCGTGATTATGCAATCAACACGAAAAAAATATCGTTGTATTGTGATTCACAAAGTGCTATTCGCATCTGCCATAATCCAGTGCAACATTCGAAGACCAAACATATTGCACTTCAATATCATTTTATCAAATATCACGTTGAAGATGGAAACATCGAGGTTTACTTTGTAAAAACAACAGATCAACTAGCTGATATTTTTAGTAAACCTTTGGATGAAAAATCTTTTCTAGGAATTTTTTCAGGACTAGGCATGCTTGATGCGAGTGTAGTTCCCAATTAGTCCTCATAAAGCAACGACAAGAGCAGTCGACAGTTCGCTGAATGACTCAAATGTTACTGTTCACGGTTAAGCATTCGAAACGCTTCGTTTTCGACTTTCCTCTGAACGGTTCAACATACAAGTTGCTTTTAAAATCACATATGTTGTAACGAACTCTCATCTACGTGTCAATATTTCTTTGTTTTGTTAGTCAGGTAAACGTTTCTTTCTTTTTCATCGTCTTTTCAATTTCAAAAAAAAAAAAAACAAAAACAAAAATACCAAAAAGATTTTCTTATTTTTATTGTTTTCAATTTCAAAAACAAAAATACCAAAAAGATTTTCTTATTTTTGTTGTTTCAACTTAAAAAACAAAAAAACAAAAATATTTTTTGTTTTTATTTTTTGTTGGTTAACAAGTTTTAGTGTTGCATGATATCGAATTCTTGTGGGGGAACTTGCTTTGCAGCTTTAGGGAAAGGTATTCATTCGATACTGTGCACTAGTTAAGTGTCCCTAGAAGCATGCTGTTATATGTTGTCTTAAGCCTCCATGAATCATTGTGTTTCAAAGCCTTAATGGTTTTCTCATCATGAGAATTCCTTTCCAATCAGGCTATATTCGCATTAGTCAATTGAGCTATCTTACTCTTCTCATATCGAGTTAAAAGTTACATGCTTGGTCCATATATAGCAGAGGTACACTTCGTTGCTTAACCAATCTTTTTCATCAACATATTTCTTCACGATTCACACACATCACTTGCATGTTCTCGACATATTTGGTCGAAACCTACCAGAATGTAGATATCACAAAAGTCTGTGTTCATGATTCTGATTCATGAGACCGTGATGATGACTAAAACAAAAATTTCTAACTCTCAAAGGAATTGACGGTGAACATCGTTCAAGCTTTTAACGAAACATTTGTTTCAGTACCACAATTTGATATTCAAAATCATATTCTTTTGTTATGTGTGATCTTGATAAAATGTTCTAAACCCAAGACATTTTTACCACACAAGATCTAGGAAATCATCATTTTTCTTTGAATATGATTTCAATCTGAATATCTTCTTGAAATCTTGTTACTTAAAATTTTTTCCACCACCACTTGCCACTGACTATACTGGTTATACAAGTAATTTTGCTCCTTGTAGTCACACTTATGTTAAGTCGTGATCTTGGACAAAATTGTGCCAACCAACAAAGCCTTATGCAAAAGAAGCCCTTCGATACTCCTCTATGAGTATTAGATTGTAATTCACGGGATACCACACAAGCTGTTAGACATCTCTCTTGACGTAGAACGAAGCGATATTTGCCTCAGATCTTACTGCTTTTATGTCAGATGTTATCTGACATCACATAACCAAAATTTTTTATTTTAGTTCTCATATAATTCTTTGGCACACTTATGCACACACTGAAATCCTTGAGGTTCTGAGTAATACCGACTCAGGCTGATGATTTCGAACAGTCTGGCATATGACTTCGCTTCTCAACCAAAAGCGAAAGAGCCCAACCTCCATTCTGAAGGATAACTGACGGTTCTTATCCTTTTAGGGAATGTGAAAGGACTGTTAGATGTGACGGTTTGGTTGTTTCACGGCTTTCAAGGAAAAAGTGTACATCACTTTTAAGACGTGCAGACCTTTACGGCTACAAGCCCGATTTTCAAGGAAACATGTGGCATGATTTTAATGATTAACCGCTTCAAATTCAAACTTGGGGTTTACATATAAAAGGGTCTGGGATCATCTTATTTCAACTGTACGTGATCAGAATCAAGATTTTCCCCAATTCTCTTTCCTTATATTTATGGTATTCTCAAAGCTTCAAACTGATGGGTTTTGAGCACTATAACAATCCCATGGTGCACATACAACCCTAAATGCTTTGGATCTAAGTTTTCTCAAGTTATACATGCAATTTCATTTCATCCAAAGCATGAACCCTAACTAGCATACAATTTTGATATTTACAACATAATACAATTTGGATGAATACCTCTTAGTTATAGCTTGTAGTTCTTGGCCTTTCAAGAGATTAGTACCCCAAATGTGATACCTCTAATAAGTCACAAACACCAAAAGCAAATGGAGGAATATGAGAGAGGTTAGGAGGCACCAAAAACGGCTAGGGTTTCTTCTTGGAATAGAGTGGTCGATTTTGGGAAGCTAGGGGTTCAATTTATAGTGTGGAATGCTTAGAGTTTCTTATATAAAACCCTAATTCACTTAAGCCTTGAAGTATTCCAATAATCCATATGAAAAGCCCTTTGGACTAAATCTTCATGGACTCTCACATAGATTTAGTCCATCCCTAATCAACATGGATCATTAGCCCAAACTATAAGTATTACTGCTTTACCTAATCAGTCCCCGTAAATTTAATCAGTATCTTTTGATCACTAAATTAATTCCAAATTAATTCTTGATCAATACCAATTAAATAATATGATTTCTCAATTAATATATTATTCATATAATATATTAATAAATCAAAAATAACCTCTTTCTCAAATATCCATCCTATCAAATTGCTATGGCGAAGGCAACCGAAAAGGACCATGCTACTATCGGGTTAAGTAGATACGAATTATAGTTATGGGCTTAGACACCTAATCCATCAGTCTCCCACTTGGATAAGTCAAATAACTATAACTGCCAATGCAATTTCAAATCCGATTAGCAATCGTAGCTCTTAAAAGCCGATGTCGGACTCTGATCTTATCAGTAATGCGTCCTTTAGATAAGGGATCCAATATTCCTCCGTCCTACAAGATATCCTATAGACATGAGACATGGATTATAATCATTCTCTCTGTCCAAGTTCTGTTTCCCGATTACCGATTTATGATAACTGACTAATTAAACAAATCAAATCAGTCAAGGGTTGGCCAAGTGCTTAGGGTGTCATCACTAAATCATCGAGGGGCCCACATATATCGCTTTTATCCCTCTTAGGGTAAAAGCAACGGATAAACTTCTACTCATATGCTTGCTTAATTTACTCATCAAATCACACACAATAATACGTTTTATGATACCAAGTTACTGGTGCATTTATGTATCATCAATGTGCAACCGACTTGTACAATACAACTCATATGTCTCCGTTTCAAGAATATAAGATATTGTCGTCTCACAATCACTCGTGATAAAATCCATGAAGTGATTCATGTGAGCGCGGGTTTAATCTGCTACTTAAATTCCTATTTCAGGAGTACTCATGAATACTGCAGCAAACATTTGCTATGTCTAAGCTTTTAGACAATCTACAGACGGATTCATTACAGTCTTTCCTCATTACTTACTTGTCACACCCCCAAACCGGAACGGCGGAAACGTTCGAGGGTGGAGGACGTCATGTACAGTATCACAACAATTGAATAATAGTAATCAAAGCAACAACAACCATTGTATTAATAGTATAGTGTTTACATTACATTTGAATCATACACGATTGACTCCAAAAGTAAATAACAAGTAAAGACTCGAAGCTACTATGCTCCGTCTTCTTGAACCCAACGCGTGTACCTGTCTACTAATGTCCTGAGAATACAAGTAGGTTTTGAAAGACTATCAGCATAAAGCTGGTGAGTTCATAAGCATTTTGTTTTAGAAAACAGGTTCTTTGTTCTTTCGAAAACTGCGTTGTGTTTCTCCAGAAAACCTTATATTTTCAGATGTAATTAATGATAAGTAAAAATGATTCTTACAAGTTCCTCCTGCGAGTACTTAGTGTATACAAATCATATACAATCCTGATCGAACAAACAATCAATTGTGTGGTTCTGCCCCAAGCCCACAACCAAACAAGGAACAAGAAGTGAGGCGGATACCACCCATTCCACTGGTTGTCAGATCTTCATGTATATAACCCTGAAGTATTCACTAGATACTTACAAAGTTAAATGTATTGGTCCTTTGATATCTGTTGAAAGTGTTCCTCCAGAAAATCCATTATTTTCTTATTGACTGCATGATTAACCAATTCTTTTTATAACTACTTAGCTCATACTAGCTATGTATAAACAAATATCGAGCAGACAACTGATTGTGTGGATCTGCCCTAAGTCCACAACCAAACAAGGAATAGGAAATGGGGCGGAAACCACACATTCCATGGTCTATCGGATATTCTTCATACATAGTCTGGATGCATAAACTAAGGAATTACAAAATTAACAATGAATGTTCATTAGTGAAATGATAAGCCGATTTTTTGTAGAGTACTGATGTTTATCCTGGAAAATCCTATATTTTCCCTAAGTGTAAGTTATTGAATTATCTGTTCCAAACCGATGAGTACAAGTATCTACCATACTCATGTTGTTTAAGCATTGTTCTGTTTGAAAATCCTGGCTACCACCGGTAATGTATGAAAACCTTTGTATGAAAACCCTTTGTATGAAAACCCTTTGTATGAAAACCATGGATGCCACCAGTATGTATAGTATGTTCTATAAACTGAAAGTGTTGTTAATACCCTCCTGTGATCACTTAGTACATACATGTTATAGAAATCTAGATCGAACAGTCAGTCGATTGGGTGATTCTGCCCTAAGTGCACAACCAAACAAGGAACAGGAAATGAGGCAGAAATCACACATCCCACTGCATGTCGGATGTTAATTTCATATTACCCTAGTGTACATACTAAGTCATCATATAGTTACTAACCCTATTGACTGTTTGTTAGGTATATTATTACGTGAACGAGTCGTTGTTTCCCCTGTGAGTTCTTATAACCATACTGATGGACGTATACCAATACGACGTACTTCGGACGTCGAAAACTGAAAAGACGTTTGTCGCCCCCAGTTGACTGTAGCTAATAGTCAGGGTGCGAGATTGTCAGTCCCGTATAGATCTATACATAAACTCACGCTCTCCCTCCAGGAGGCTCTGGTTCCTAAGAAGTCGTATCTCACACTGTAGTTCTCTCAACGAATCCACGAATAATAATATGAAAACCCCTTTTTGTTATTAACATGAATCCTTATAAAATAATATCTTTTATTTCATAATTCATAAGTTTGTTTCCTTTGTTTTGAAAACCGTGTTTGCAATGTTTGTATCCTAACATTTTTTGTAAAACTGATTTCAAGTCTAGTAGTAACGATGCTTACCAGGTTTAGTAAGTTCTATGTTCAATGTATGCTAATGATAGAAAAGTATATTAAACCAAATTATATTTTCAAACACAAGATTACTTGTGCTTTTACTTGTATTCCTCCCCTTAAAACATTAAAAACTCGGAAAATATAGGGGTATGAACTCACCTGATCGTGAGTGATCTGGAAGGGAAGATAGATATAGGATGCTTGAGCTCACAATGAAGTTCCGAAGCACAATTGGATCCTAAAAGGCAGATATTCACATATATGTGTATTGAATTAGTGGTTATAACTACTAACAAGTATAGGAAACCACCTAAGATTGTAGGAAACACCCTAAATGAAGTGTTAGGCTCACAAATGGAAGCTTGGAAGGGGTTTACGGCCACCCATGGATGGGTTTGTGGTCATATAGAGTTCACGGCCTCATGAGGTGTTCACGGCCCTTATGAATCTATAAAGGGTTCACGACCCATGATGTGTTCATGGCCCAAGAACATATGAATATTTGATGGGTTTCGGCCCACCTATGAAGGGTTCACGGCCCTATGAAGGGTTCACGGCCGTGAACTCTTCAAGACCATGAAGATGGTGATGAATCATGAAGAATCAAGGCTAGGATCTAGTAATCTTTCAAGTATATCAAGTTTAAGGTTTTAACACTTACGTTTTTGGAGCTTTGGAAGGTTCACGGTCGAAGCTTTTTGAGAGAGAATGGGGGTGTTCACGGTTGGGAGTAGGAGAAATGAGAAGAAAATAAGGTCACCCATATATATATATATATATATATATATATATATATATATATATATATATATATATATATATATATATATATATATATAGGAGGTGGTTCACGGCCGTGAACAGGTTTGCGTCCGTGAACACCTTGTGAGTGATTTTCTGGTTCGAATCTAGCCTCCCGATCTCGAGCTAACACATCCTAGCATCCATTCATACATTACACTAGGCTCAGAAACTCTCAAACAGACCGTTAGCAGGGCTAAAAGGTAACAGAAACAAGTATGACTTTCATTGATCGACATGACTGATAGATAGAGATTACGAGTTGTCACATTACTTCCAAAGTATGATCAACTGTGGATTTTTGAATAACCTAGTTATTCGGGAAGTAAAACATGCGAAGTGAAACACAAGAATAATTTAATCCAATATGGTCTCAAAACTTTTGAATATAAATAAATACACTTATTACTTAATCAGCATATCGATTACACATTATTCATTGTATAATTGTTTCTACTAATCAACTTAATACTTGAATTAAAACAACAGTTGTCCCATGCTCTAAGAATGCACACTATGTTTACCTATGGTCCTTTCTTTATGAAACAGATCAATTGGAAACATTTCCAATGATGCTTATTTCACAATTCCAAATCCTTATCAAAAGTGTAAGAATACCAAATTCTTCCACTATTAGAATGTGTTAGATTCTAAGCTATTATGCAATGATCATTTTGTAATGACGAGGCACCAAAGTCACAGAGACTTTTCCAATCACAAAACATTCCATTGAGATACGAAGTCTCATATTCAAAGTACATTCCTTTGAACATCCTTCTTGCATAAAAGTTCCAACACATAGATTCTTAATATCCAACTCGTATTATGGAAACATTTCCATATTTCCATATGACTATCCATTCTTATCTATTCAGAATCAAGTCAATATGTTCCATCCTTTACTGCACTTCCAACTGTCCTCAAGCAACCAATCTTCGGTAAACCTTAGATTGTCCTCGACAGTTGTTTAATAATTTTAGTCATATGAAGTTCTGGTTCTTTTTCCCTATTAATTCCCTAGACATTTGGAAAATCAGAGTAGACGAATATTATAACATATGCAATCGATCCTATACCTGAAGCATATGGGATATGATTCACAATAAAGATATGATACTTTACCAATCTCTCGTTATAATATTTCTATATATGGAATTTCCAACGTTGAAACATTTCAACTTGCTATTCATATATACTCATGACTAAGTTCGATTAATTCAATCCAAACTTTTATATTCGATATAAAGTATAAATATCCTCTCCCTTATTATAGCAAAACAACTTTTCAAACTCTGCAACTTTGCAAATCAAAACTTTGTTTCCTATAAATAGCATTGTTAACTCGCAACACCTATCATAATGATTATCCTCCCACTAGCACAATAATTATGTCCTTACTAGCATAACACTTATGATCCCACTAGATTTGACATGTATCCAAAAATGAGGTGGAATTCTAGAAATCAATACATATTGACTTTCATACCAAAGTTCAGATTTCTGATACGCAGTGCTTCGATAATCTTTATCTAGACTTCTCAAGCTCATACACCATTCATTAGATAGCACAAGTGTGTGTTTAAACCTTTCAGAACTTAAAGCAATAAGTCTTAATGTTCAAACTATTTTCCATTTCTCACAATTCGAACTATGAAGAGGGATGCCGTAATCATAATCAAATTTGAGACGCAATTAACACAACTGTTATCTCCTTAAAATCTACTAGTGAAAGCATTTCCTCACAATCATTTTCATGAATGAGATAACCCTTATGCCACTTAAATTTCATAGTATATGTGTTCCTATCCATGTGAATTTGTCATAACCATAATCACAAGACAAGGTTTTGTACAAATCCAAACTCATATGGACTGAACTTTTTCAATCTTAATTTCTTGTCATCTGGTAGCACAAGGGTCCTACCATTTCTTCCAAGTTATTGTGCAGCTCACCCCTACAAATTAATGTACTTTCCATTGATCAAGGTTCTTTGCCTTATGCATTCAAATGAGAACTCACAGAATTCACATACATATTTAACTTAACTGGAATGGGCACAGAAACAAGAATATGTCAACACGATAGGTTGCAAACCTGAAGTCGTGTGCTAGTGATTAATAATAGGTTTATTCTTGATTAGTTCTTGAAACTTTTCAAGATCTTTTAAGACTCCCACCGACCTCTTGACATATAAGATTATCTTGTTAAGGAACATTTCTTGACAAACTAATATTCAAGAACTAGTACGAGTTCTCATCAAGAACAACAGTTCATACGATTTGATGAGAATTAAGTTCTCTAAGATCGTTTAGATTCGTAACAGATTTAGACCAACACTATAAGAGCAATGAACACACAATGAATCAAACAAGAGCTGAATGATTAATATGCTCCACCTCAGAAGAGCTCGACAAAGAACTTCTACTTTAGAGGTGTGCTAGGGTTACAGTACGATGAAAATAATAATAATCAAAAGCGTACAGAGAACGATGCATGCATACATCTTATATACTAAACCCTAATGACATAAACACGACTGTACAGGCCCAAACCGTGATAAAAATGGACCGAAGTAACAGGCCCAATGACGCAACTCTTAGACCTAACAATCTCCCCCTTTGCGTCAATTAAGGAAAGAGATATTTTGGGTTGAGTGAGAGTAGATTTCTTCACAGTCTTGAATAGCTTCGGTATGATGGCGAGAAGAGTTTGTCAGAAGTCAATATACCACCGAAGCATATCCGAAAAATGTTTCTTATCAGCTTCACTGTTTTGCTTCCACATGTGAATGATATCAAGAATGTGCTCCAGACAAGAAGTGGAGAACAAGTGTTTGTCATCAAGAGCGAACAAGAACTTTTGGCCTTCGGCTCTGGTGAACATGATTGTGTGATACTTCGGGTCAATTCTACCCATCTGCATCTTGTTCACATCGCTTGCCTTCCCAATTGGTCTGATTTTAGGCTTCTTCCATAAGGAAGAGGCGATCTCTTGATCCATCTTAGCAACCTCATGAATGTAAGAAACTAACATTCACTTGATGTGATCGATGATAGGCTCGTACTGTTGTTGATCAGTTAGCAGAATGTTGTTCAAGAGGATCCAGTCATGTGGATTTAAGTTTGGCAAATCAGCAAGAGAAATCATATGAACCGAGTTGTCAGAGCCTCGGGTCACTTTGAATTTCACATTGATAAAATTCCCTGTTGAAGTTGGTTTCAATACCTTGACTGTTGTGATCTTCTGTGCGTTCCAAGTCAAGTATTGCGGTTGAGAGAAAGCGAGATAGTAGTCAATTAATTCTCGATCAACCTTTGGGTCAGGAGAAGGAATAGCTGCGATTGGCTCAAAACAATGAAACACAAATGCCTTTCAGGTGATAGGCATGTCAAACTGAAAGTCTTTTGAGTTTTCACGATCAAATGAGATGACCGGTTCAAGCCAGTGAGTGCCGGGAGACTCGATTGCTTCTTTTAACAGTTTCTCCAATGTCCACAAAGGAAATAGAGTTTTTCTACTCTCCAATGCGTCATGAGCTTCTTTTCTTTTTCTTTCCCTCTCTTCTTCTTCTTTTGCAATACGAAGATTTTCGTCAAGCTCTCGATCACATTGCTTTCTTTTGAGAGCATATTCTTCAGTTTCTTCGTCATCACTATCACCGACTATCTTTTTCTTTTTGTCCTTCATACTAGAACCCGAAGCTTCATTACCCTTCGTTTTAGTGGTGAATTTCGGTTGTGGGGGTTGATTCTTACTTGCCTCTCCCCCTTGTTTTGGAGGGACAACAGTCTTCGGAACACCTTCTATTCGGCTCAACATCTCAAGAGCAGGTCTCAACTTTTCAGCTAAGTGTCGTCGGATGGTAAGAGTAAGAACCGAATCATGTGCCTCTAGGAGGTTGGACAAAAGAGAGTGTACATCACCAACACAACTTTTGATAACTGCTCTTTCAGATTTGAGATCATCATTTTCCTTGGTCGCCAGAGTGAGCTTCAAGGTCTGTGTTTTGATTTGACCAGTGCGACGATCCAGTTCATCCATGAATTTGTTTTCCACAGCTAGTTCGGTCTGGAGTTGATCAAGACGAGCCTTAACTGAAGAGACGAACTGTGCATTATCAGTTTGAATTCCCGTTCGAATGCTTTCAAAATGCTTATGTTCCTCCTGAAGCGTAGAGGTGAGTTCCTTAATCGTAGCATTCACCATATTGGCATTCTCTTGAGGAGATGCCTGGAGAGAGTCCAAAAACACTTGAGCATCTGCAATTATTTGTGTGACATTGTCGGTTGCTTTCTGACAAGAAGAAGTAGAAGCATCCATAGCTTTAGTAGCTTTATCAATTGAGTCCTGATGCTCTTTGACCAAGGTGGAGAATAGAGCCTTGACTGCTGCTTCTGAGTATTTAGTAGTAGAATAGGAAGATGCAGAAGCAAAAAGCTTGTCAAGTTTCTCGTTAAGATCCTTTAGATGCCATTTTGTTACAGGAGCATGATCATCATCATCACTTTGAACCCTGTAGGGCTAAAATAGAAGGAATAGAAGTCAGCATCCTCCCCACCGAGAACGGTGTCAGATTCAAATGAGGGAGGTGGAGATAGAGGTTTAGATGTAATTGGGGTTTCGGTCCCTGAAGTAGGTGCCCCCGTATCAGATACGTTGACACGAACTTGAGGTTCGGTTGGGGTAGTGGTAGTGGTGGTAATTTCGGTGAATAAGCGTGTTGGTATTGGAATAGAAGTTGCAGTTGTAGAATAAATTGGAGGAGGGCATGGAGCAATGGTTATAGGAACAGAGTGAGTAGTGTTGGGTTATGAGCATTCTAACACTCCTAAGTGTACATGCAACCCTAAATACCTTGGATCTATGTTTTCTCTATTATACATACAATTATAAACATCCAAGGTATTATCCTAATCTAGCATACAAAATAATAAATATAACAAGATAGAATACATACCTCTTTGATGTAGAATGTCTTCATGAAGCTTGAGTGCCTAGTGCCCCAAGTGTGACACCTCAAATGGTTCACACAACACCAAATACACTTGGAATAACTTGAGAGAAACTTGAACACTCCTTGAAATCGTCTAGCCCTCACACTCACACATTAGTGCACGATTTCTTGAGCCATGGGATTCTTTTATATGGTGGCTATTAGGGTTACACCATGTAACTCATAACTTTACCCATTCCTTATGCTCCATGGATTTTAACCTCCATGGAGTATCCATGGGTCACCCCATGGACTTAGTCCAACATAAGGAATCTTGGATCACAAGCCCACATATATAAGAATGAATGATTTACACAATCAACCCATATATTTAATTAGTCTCCTTTTGATCACTTAATTAATTCCAAATTAATTCTTGATCAATACTAATTAAATAACCTTATTAATATATTAGAACTTATAATATATTAACTAACCTTAAGTGTTATTTCTCTCATTATAGTCTATCCAAATGCATGATGCCATGCAACCCAAATGGACCATTCCGGGTCGGGTCAAGTCTTACCAATTATAGTTATGGACTTAGACATTAATCCAACAGTCTCCCACTTGGATAAGTCTAAAACTATTATTACGTATGACTTCAGGAACCGATCAGCAATCGTAACTCTCAAAAGCTTCTATCGAACTCTGACCTTGTCGATGAACTCTGACCTTTGTCAATGACTTGTCCATTAGATAAGGGATCATATATTCCTCCATTCTAGATATCATATGGACTGAGACATGGATTATCAATTATTCTCTCTGTCCATTTGTTGTTTCTCGATTTCCGATTCATGATGACTGAGTGATTGAACAAATCAAATCAGTCTTGGCTTGGCCAAGCACTCACATGTATCATCTTTAAATCATCGAGGGGCCCACAGATATCGCTTTTATCCCGAAGGTAAAAGGAATGGATAAACTTCGACTCATATGGCTTGTTCTACTACTTGTTGAATCATACACAAAGGCACGTTTTATAACATCGAGTTACCAATGCGTTTTTGTGCAATCAATGTATAACCAACTCATAGTAACAACTCATATCTCTAGGTTTGAAGAATATAAGATATTATCGTCTCATGATCACTCGTGATAAAATCCATGAAGTGATTCAAATGAGCGCGGGTTGAATCCAATGCTCAGAACTTATGAGCACTCATGAGTGTTGTAGCACCACTTTGTCCACCAACTTGGACCTCTACAAACCAACCCATGACAGTCTTGATTCATATCTACTTCCAACATATGACCGACTGTGGATGGTTTGAATAACTTAATCATTCAGGAAGAGCGACTTAGTTATTCTGGAAGTCAAAACATGCAAAGTGAAACACAAGAATAAATGAATCAAATATGGTATCAAACCCTATGAATATAAATAAACACTTTTATTTATCACCATACTGATTACTCATTATTCATTGTTTCGGTTTTATCAACTTTATACTTGAATTTAAAACAATAGTTGTCCCATGCTCCAAGCATGTACACTATGTTTTCTAAACACTAGTCATGCCATACACCAAGTATGCATACTATGTTTGTCTATGATCTTTACTTTGTAAAATAGATCAATTGAACATCACTCCAATGATCCTCTTTTCACAGTCCCAAATCGTTACTGCAAATGCAAGAATTCCAAATTCATGCCATTTACTGAAATCTGTTAGATTCTAAACTTATATGCATTGATCCTCTTAATGATTATGTACGAAGTAAGAAAGACTTGACAACAATCATTACAGAGCATTCCAAAGGAGATCAGCTCCTTGGAAACATCCTTCTTTCATTAAGTTTCCTGATCTTACACAGATTGAATAATTTCTAACTTTGAAACATTTCCATATTCCATTTTGACTATCAGTTCTGAACAAGAGTTGCCTCTTTATAGATTATGTCAATATGGTCCTTCCAGAATTAACATTATACTTCCAACTGTCCTTGAGCAACCAATCTTTGGTAAACCTTAGATTGTCCTCGACAATTGCTTAATCATTTTAGTCATATCCAATTCTAGACCTTTTCCCTTCATAATGCCCCAGGCATTTGGAAAATTTTAGAAAGGATGAATATAGCACATGTAATCGATCCTATATCTGAAGCATATGGGACACGATTCATGATGTCTCACATAAAGACTAAACCAGTCTTTTGCTATAATATTTCCATTTCAATTTGCCAAGTTCTCAAAATTCAGATTATGAAAAGGGATGCCGTAATCATAATCGAATTTTAGAACGCAAATAATGGACCGATATATAGAATTTCCTTATGTTGAGCCATTCCAACATGAAATTTATATATATATATCCTTGATTAAATACGATTAAAATCTCAATCTAAGCTTTTAGAATTGAAATGAAGTATAATTTCCTCTCCCTTAATTATAGCAAAACAACTTTTTCAATCCCTGCAGCCACACGAATTGAAACTTTTGTTTTCTATAATTAACATTGCTAACTTGCAACACTAACAATAATTATCATGCTCCCACTAACATGATGATTATTAGCATAACACTTATGCTCCCACTAGCTTTGACATGTACTCAGAAATCAGCTGGACTTTTAGAAATCAATACTTTATTGACTTCCTTACCAAAGTTCAGATTTCTGATACGAGATGCTTTGATAAAACTTTATCAAAATCATACACCTTTCCTTAGATAGCATGCATGTGTGTCTAAATAATTTCAGAACTATGAAAAAGGGATGCCGTAATCATAGTCTCAATTGTTTAGACCTTTTGCCATCTGCTTCAAATCTACTTGGTGGAAGTGTTTCCTCACCATCATTTTCATGAATCGGAGAGAAACCTTATGACCCTTAGATTTTATGGTGTATGTGTTCTTATCCATGTGAATCGTCAAAACCATAGTCACAAGACAAGGATAATGACAAATCCAAACTCATATGGACTGAACTTATGCAATCTTAACTTCTTGCCACCTGGCAGTACAGGGCCTGCCATTGCTTCCAAGTTGTTATGCAACCAATTGAAAACTTTCAGAACTCCTATGCAAAGCCAACTTTAACTGGAATGGGCACAGAATATGTCAACATGATAGGTTATAAACCTCAAGTCGTGTGCTAGTGAAGAACCTCAGGTTTTATTCTTGATTAGTTCTTGAAATTCTTTCAGGATCTTTTAGACTCCCACTGTCTCCTTGACCTATAAGACTTTCTTGCCAAATATTCAAGAGATAGTGTGGATTCTAATCAAGACAGACACTTAACACAATTGGCCTTTGTTGATCTTTGTTTTATCCAAAACATCACAAATTACCAATTTCAAATGTACAAGAGTAGAAAACTTTTACTCTTACATTTGACAAGTGTTTTTAAACATCTTTTAAGACATGTCACTCAAGTTACAATCTTAGAGTATAACTCTAAGAATTGTTTTTGGAACGAGGTATGAATCATCTTCTTGATTTAACCACTTCAACAATTCATAACTCCTCTTCTTAACTATCAGAATGCACTTAGAGGATGAATTGTGATAAGGTCTCAAAATCATAAGATGATCTTAAAACATGATACTAAAGTACTCTCCCATCTTTTCAGATTTGAGAAACTTTTATCCTTCTGCCTAATTTGATTCTTCTCATTCGTTCTGTCATACATTGAAACTTTTCCAATATCTCAGAATTATACTTAAGCTTGTAAGTATAATCATATTTACTAAGCCTTAGTAAATCATGACGAATAGTCTTATCGATCTTTTATGGTGGACTTGATCAGTGCACAAGAATGTGTACTTGATCCCTTAGTCCTTCACTTGACTCACATATACATGTGAACAAGGAACTAGTCTTAATTTTCCAAAGTTGAAAATTCTCATTCATCATACTATACAACTTGCATGATTCCAAGTTTCTATCCAACTGAAACTTGGGTGATGAGAATCTTTCCTTATTTGGTAAATTTGGACACTACCACAAATGAAAGAATCAAATTCATATTTTCACTGTTGCTCTTAATGGAATCTTATAAGCAACAAAGATGTTCACAAATGTCATTGTAAGGATATTTTAAAATAAATAAAATCAAAAATTTTCCTTTTATTTTAAAAACTTTGCGGAAAAAACTATCATTAGAGTGCAAAAGCACTTGAAAACTTTGTTGTTATCTATTCCTAAGCAATATATCATAACTCCTAAGAAGTAGCTCAAGAATCCGATCTTCAAACTATGCGATAGAAATCCATCTACGCGATCAGATTCAACATATTCTTTCTTTAAGTTTCTTCACTTTTCTTTGATTCTTCAAACATCAACATGTGACCCAGTCACATCATGTAATAAGAATCTCCAAGTAGGAACTTAATAGAGTTAGACAATGGACTTTACCTGAAGTAGATTCAAACTTATTGACTTTAACATCCTTAGGTAAATTTGGCAGCTTCGCAACCAATGCCCCTTCCTTTGGCAATGGACCCTTGATAATGGGACTATCTAAGACTTAGCCTCTCTCTTTACCATTTGGTCAATCGAGTTGACTATGGCCGATCCCTTTCCATTGGGAAGAGAGAGCTTTACTGGATATCCAATGTCATCATTGTCAATGTCCATAAAGGGTCTTGTCATAGTCTGTTTCATAGGAGTCCCAAAGGAACTCACTATGTGACTTAGAAAGTAGTTGAGCCACCAACTTTCTCAAGACTTTGACACCCAACTCTCCCGGCTTGTCAATATGTGACTACATCTCCAAGATGTGATCACACATAGACCTTTGCTTTGCCAATAGGGCTTGAGTGACCTTAAACTTTTTAGGAACTTGTGGGTTAGGGAGAATAATTGGAGGAGGTGAAAGAAGTACGATATCCATGGGACATCATCTTCATTTAGGAAAGCTTGTTTCAAGAGATTTGGGAAGATCATAAATGTCTAGACCAGACATCTTTTTGGGAGATATTCAAGATAGTTGATTTAAAGTCCTTAATATGACACCCAATATGAAATATTAAGGCTAGGACCCAACAAACTATTTTATAACTTAGAAGAGGGATGCCGTAATCCAAGCTATAAAATATTTGAAGGTAGGTGAATGACGATTCACCAATTTCCACCATGAAAAATGAAATAATTTATTAGGTTTTAATTGGATTTGAAAGTCCTAGATCTTTGAGATTCATTGAACTGTTCAAAGGCATGTTTCAATCTCGAGTGTGCCCTTCAGGTTTTGTGACTGGGATGCCGAGGATCACAAAACAAGGTGTGAATAACCATGCAAATATACTTGGTACCCTTAATATTTACCCCTTAATCAGTGTGCCGGTTAACCACACACGCTCCACCGATACTATGATAAATATTAAGTTACCCTTTGCCTACCTTGTTAAGTCCAGGTTAGTGTGCCGGTTAACCACACACGCTCCACTAACGACTTAAGCAAAGTGCAAAGTGTAATTTCATGGGTTAGCACCAAATTCACATTTTCCTAAGTAACTAAGATTGGGTATTAATAAGAGTTTAGTTACTTAGTATTTATCATTAATACTTTTAATGAAAGGAGAATTATAGTCCTTGTCCTACCCGTTCGGCTAACGACCCTCCACCAGTCAAGGAAGCGGTGGCTGAGAGTGGACACCCATTAAACTGCCATTTTATAGGCAGTAACCTTATACCCCCCTTATAGACCGGCTTCGTGAATGAGGCCTACTAACGGTAAGACTGACTTTACTCTTATACATATATATAAATATTCTTAACTTATAATATTATAAAGTATAAGGGTTGAATTTTAACTTTTAAAATTCTAAGGGCTAACTTGGAATTAAAGTATTCATAAGTGAAAACTTTTCAAATTCCAAAACTTGAGGGAAAGTTTTGAAACTATTCAAAACTAATTAATTCCATAACTTATGAGTTTAAAGTAGTTTTAATTAAAAAAAAAAAACTCTTCAAGTTCCATATCTTGAGGACAAGTTATGGAAGACTTTAAACTAATTAATAAAAAAAAACTTTTTTTTTATTGTAACTTATGGAACTAATTAAGGTTACACTTTTTTTTTTAATTTAATGAAGAGGCTCTTGAACCTCCATAACTTGAGGACAAGTTATGGAGTCATAAAACCATTTAATTAGAACTAGACTCTTCATTTTGTAACCTTTGCCAACTTTTATGAGTTTTATGATTCTTAAATGTGACTTTTCATATAACTTGAGGACAAGTTACAAAAACACACTTTGGAATCAACTCTTAGATTAATATGGATTGAAAACAACTATTTCACACAACTTTTCTATTAATCTAAGAACCTCATAAGAACAAGATAATTCAAATCATCAATCTTCAAGAAATTAGCATGAACATAAAAACTAATACAAATCTTGAAATTATGACAATTATCTTAGAAATTGGATTAGCATGAACATTACCACATCAAAAACAAGTTTATAAGTCCAAAAACATCTTAGGGTAATGTTCCTAGTCCGATTCCAGCCAAAACAATCGAATATATGCATCCAACTCGATTTTTCAGCTACTTTTGCAAGTATAACAAGAAAACAAGCCTAGGCTCTGGTACCACTGTTGGGTTATGAGCATTCTAACACTCCTAAGTGTACATGCAACCCTAAATACATTGGATCTATGTTTTCTCTATTATACATACAATTATGAACATCCAAGGTATTATCCTAATCTAGCATACAAAATAAGAAAATATAACAAGATAGAATACATACCTCTTTGATGTAGAATGTCTTCATGAAGCTTGAGTGCCTAGTGCCCCAAGTGTGACACCTCAAATGGTTCACACAACACCAAATACACTTGGAATAACTTGAGAGAAACTTGAACACTCCTTGAAATCGTCTAGCCCTCACACTCACACATTAGTGCACGATTTCTTGAGCCATGGGATTCTTTTATATGGTGGCTATTAGGGTTACACCGTGTAACTCATAACTTTACCCATTCCTTATGCTCCATGGATTTTAACCTCCATGGAGTATCCATGGATCACCCCATGGACTTAGTCCAACATAAGGAATCTTGGATCACAAGCCCACATATATAAGAATGAATGATTTACACAATCAACCCATATATTTAATTAGTCTCCTTTTGATCACTTAATTAATTCCAAATTAATTCTTGATCAATACTAATTAAATAACCTTATTAATATATTAGAACTTATAATATATTAACCAACCTTAAGTGTTATTTCTCTCATTATAGTCTATCCAAATGCATGATGCCATGCAACCCAAATGGACCATGCCGGGTCGGGTCAAGTCTTACCAATTATAGTTATGGACTTAGACATTAATCCAACAAGTAGGAGAGAGAGGAGGTGAGTTTCGGTTACCCTGATGAGACGGTGAAGATGGAGGCGAATCTCCTCTAAGTGAACTCTCTTCTTGAGAACTATCACTTGACTCTTGTTCAGGTTGTTGGTCAGAGGGAACATACTCTGAATCACTTGATGATGGAGCCTTTGGCTTGGGCGCCTTCATCTTGATCTTTCGCTTATTAGTGGCGGAAGGAGCTGCTTGTTCTGACTTTTGCTTTTTAGGCGTAGCAGATTTAGATGATGGGCCTTCCTTCTCACTTTTTCTTTGATCAACCTTCTTCCCTCGTTTCGCTGGTTTATCAGCTGCATCCAGCGAGTTTTACATCTCAATCGTTAGCTGCCTCGGTCCCGTAGGAGGAAGCTTCTTGTATTCACGAATGAACTTGCTTTCCCCAAAAACACATTTGTACATAGGTTCAGGAACCGAACCGATGAACAGAAACTTGGATGGATCGGTGACAATAATCTTCATCGTCTGAAAAGTAGCAATAGATGACATCAAAGAGTCTACCATTGTGGGAATGTGGAATTTATCCATTGCCCATTGAGTAACCAAGGTCCAAAACCTGCCACATGATAATTCAGAATAACAAGAGGAAGAAGTAAGGCTTTGTACCAGTTGAGTCCAGAGAATAGACCCATATTCCATGTTGATCCCATGGTAAACACCATAGAGAAGAGTCATAAACGCTTTGCTTGCCCCGTCGGACCCTGCAACCCTCTCCGATAAACCCTTAAAAAGAAGAGTAAATAGACCATTCCATTGCGGAAGAAGACAAGACTTCTTGAACTTTGTCACTGTCATAAGAACTTCACTGTACCCCATATCGTAGAACAGAGTGAAGAGCTTAGTCGTGCTGATCGAGTCTGGATTGATCATGGAGTCGTTAATGAGAAGCCCTAGCAATGAGCAAAACCTAACATTTGAAATCGAAGTCTTCTGATCCAAAACCTCAAAGAAAATCCTCTCCTTGGCTTTATCGTATGATGCCGTTGAATAAACTTGAGAAAGGAAAGACATCAGGACAGACTCCACCTTGGTTAGAGCAATCACAAGTGGTGAATATTTGAGGCATTCAACCACCTGAAGCATGCAATGATCGTACTGAAAAGGAGAGAGTTCGATAATCAGATTTTGATTCGGCTTATAGTGAGAAGCGATGACTGTGCGCTTTATTCTTGAGCAGAAGATGAGTCAGCCATTGTTGAAGCTTGAAGTGAAGAAGATGAACAATAGAGAGAAATCACCGTTAAATGCTCGAGAGGATTTTGTAAGTGGTAAAGAGGTAAAAGTGAGGTTAGAAAACCCTTTATACGATTACCATGAAAGAGAAAAATCCAGAGTGATGATTGCACGATTTTCTGAATCGACGCCTGAAAAAGCGTGATTTGACAACTGTTTCCCCGAAAAGTGTGTCAATTGCGTAAGCCGGCGTGAGAAAAGGAAACGGTTAAAATTCACACGCCTTTTTAAGATCTTATCCATTCATCGCCTCTTTGATTTTGAAACGGTTCAAACACCCTTTAAAATTTGGACTCGCCCTTTCGCTTTCATTGGGATGGACTAGCCTTCGCTTCCAAACATAGTCTAACATCATAACGTATTGGACTGAAACTCCAGATCTGAGAAAAAGCCATTAGTACCACGATTAAGACTTTTGGAAAATCATAATGATCTTCGTGCAAGAGTGTGCCAAATAAAAAGAAATAAAACAAAGTATTTGTGGGATATAAGTGATGTCAATCAAGACACAAAACTGTGGATCCCGGGCACGAATCTCTTCCTTCAAAGTCAAGAGAGACTTAGAAGTGTCTGTGTGGTTTCCCGTTAAAATACGATCAACTGCTTATTAAGAAGCATTCAAAGGAATCTTTTCAGTATAAGGTTATTAGGGTGGCTTTCGCTTCAAGCAAACTACGGAACTTGATATAAGACCGAAAGTTGGATGAAGTACTTGTGAGACCGGTGTAGCCTATAAAACAAGTAGGTTTGATCAATTTTCAGTGACTTGATGATTTTGTAGATATCTCAAAAACAAAAAATAAACTGTATCTTTCGGGCAGAAACGTCTTGGTGTTAGACAATTTCATAAAGATTGCTCAAAAATAAAAAGATATTTCTTGGTACCTCCCACTAATGTGGTTTTGTTAATACGTGGGTGTAAGCTAGAACGTGTGATTGTTCACCGTCAATTGATTGTAGGTGTTGAATTTTGGGTTTCACTTAGATCGTGGTTGACGAAACTAAGATCATAAACACAGATGTTGTGTAACCATAAACCTCAGTGGTAAATTCTGAGAGTCTCAAGGGTTACGATGATGAACCGAAACGTGATGGAGAAAAGTGTGAAGGTGGTTAAAGAACCGAAAATACCTCTGCTAAATAGTAAGGACCGAGCAGAAAAGTCTTAACTCAATGAGAGAAGAATGAGGTAGCACGTGACTTAAGTGATTTAATTAGCCTGATTGGGAAGAATCGATTTGTATATATCGAATCAGTAAGGCTTCACTAGAAGTCCTTGAGGCTTTGGTCAACATGCAGTAGCATGCTTCTAGCGACACATAGCTAGTACAAAGATAAAGAGAGTTATACCTGCCCCAACTCCATCTGTGGAAGTTATCTAAGAGTCCTTTCAGTGTGATATTTTTGGTATTTTGATTTTATATGAGAAAAAGAAACGAGATAAAACTAAACACAAAATAAATATTTTTGATCATTTGGATTTTTCTGAAAAATAACAATAAAAACAGAAAAAAAAAATATTTTTGGATTTTATAATTTTTCTGAAAAAAAAACAGAAAAGTAAATATTTTTGGATTTTATAATTTTTCTGAAAAGAAATTAACAACAGAAAAGTAAATATTTTTGGATTTTATGAAAAGAAATGAAAAACATAAAATGAATTGAGAAAAGATATACATAATGTACAGAGTATACAACCAGAAATTCACCTTTGGAGAGATGAGGCGAAATGGACCGAGCGTTCGGTGCATTTCGGTTCCCGAAAAATTTGGACCCGAAATAGACCGAGCGTTCGCTCTATTTCGCTTGCTTAATTTTAAGGAGGCGAAAGGGGTTTCGGTACTGACTCAGCTTCCATCATCCCTAAGCCTTGGAGTATTTTATTAAAACTTGCTTCGGGTAAGGCCTTTGTGAAGATGTCGGCCAATTGGTTAGCAGATCGAACAAAGTGGATCTCAACGTTACCATGTTCTACGTGATCCTTGATGAAGTGGTATCTCAGTGCTATATGTTTCATTTTCGAGTGTTGCACTGGATTATGACATATCCGAATGGCGCTTTCTGAGTCACAATAGAGGGGAATTTTCTTCATGTTTAGGCCATAGTCTCTAAGTTGATTTTGTATCCATATGACCTGTGAAGTGCAAGACGCAGCGGCGATGTATTCAGCTTCGGCTGTAGAAACAAACACACACGTTTGTTTCTTAGATTGCCAGCTAACAAGTTTTCCATCAAGGAATTGACACCCGCCAGTTGTGCTCTTTCGGTCTAGACCACATCCTCCAAGATCGGCATCAGAGAATGCTTGAACAAAGAAACCTGATTTCGTAGGGTGCCAAAGACCGAGAGACGAGGTTCGCTTCAAATATCTGAAGATATTTTTCACAGCCACCATATGAGGTTCATGTGGATTAGCTTGAAACCTGGAACAATAACAGACAGAAAACATAATATCTGGTCTACTAGTTGTTAGATACATTAGAGACCCTATCATTTGACAATAGAGGGTCATATCAGCAGCTGACTTCTCCAGAGATGGTGTTAGCTTCATTCCGAATGCCATTGGAACCTTTACTTTAGAATCTCCCATCATACCGAACTTCGCCAGTAGAGTCTTCGTGTAAGCCTCCTGATTAATGAATATGCCTTCTGGTCCCTGTCTTATGTTCAGTCCAAGGAAAAACTTAATCGGACCCATTGAACTCATTTCAAATTTAGTCTCCATCAACTTCCAAAATTCATCCGTTAAGCTAGGATTCGTAGAACCGAAGATGATGTCATCGACATAGATTTGGACGATCATTAAATGGTTACCCTCTTTCTTGCGAAAGAAGGTTGGGTCAACCGAACCTTGTTTGAATTTTGACATTTTAAGAAAGCGAGTTAATGTTTTATACCAGGCTGTAGGAGCTTGCTTTAGACCATAAACCGCTTTATCCAAAATATAGCAATGATCAGGATACTTCTCGTTTACAAAACCCAGTGGTTGCTCCACATATACAGTCTCTTCTAGTTCTCCATTCAAGAATGCACACTTGACGTCCATTTGAAAAACTTCGAAATTCTTGTGAGCAGCATATACCAGAAAGATCAAAACTGATTCCAACCTTGCTACAGGAGCAAAGGTTTCTTCATAATCTATACCTTCTTCCTGACAATATCCCTTGACCACTAGCGTTGCCTTGTTGCGTATCACGTTACCTTCTTTGTCCATCTTGTTCCTCAATACCCATTTTAATCCAACCACATATGCATCCTTTGGTGTAGGAATCAATCTCCAGACTCGGTTTCGCTCAAACTCATTGAGTTCGTCTTGCATAGCATGTACCCAATCAGATTGATCAAGTGCAGTGTTAACTGTTTTCGGCACAATCTTGGAGACAAACGAATTAAACATGCAGAATTCCACTTGAGCGAATAGAGCTGTTTGCTTCGCTTTCAGTTGAGAGCGTGTAAGAACTCCCTCAGATGATTCACCAATTATTTGAGTTTTCAGATGATCTTTTGTCCACTTTGTGAGAGGAGGGTAGTTAGGATCATAAGCAGGATCCAATTCGGCATTGACTTCTTCTTCAAATTCTGACTGAGCGTCGTCATCATTCGTATTGCCATTCTCCCCCTCGAATGGTGAAGCAAATTCAACATCAGGATCAGAATTCTCCCCCTTGGTTGGACTTCCATTGTTCATTGTTGGAGATGGGTTCTCCCCCTGGAAAGGCGAATCAGATCGATTTGATGTAGACGAACCCTCCCCCTGGAGAGTGGTGCGGTTAATTGTGGGTTCACTTTGACTTTTGGGTTCGCTAGGACCTTTAGGTTCGCTAGGATCTTTCGGTTCTCTTTCCATGGCTTTTGGAGCTTCATTAATTATCTCCTTCAGGTTGTCAACCTTGTTATCAGCTGCTTTCGCTTCAGAAAGAATTGCATTCTCCGGTTCATCAAAGAGAAACATGTACTCTTCAAACAGATTTGATACAGGAGCCGTGACTTGACCTTTTTGTGGAAAGATCTCCTCCATTGGACTTTCGCTGGATTGAAGTTTCTTCACATAATTATCATCAAATGTGACATAATAGGTTTCTTCTATCTTCTTTGATCTTTTATTTAGAACCCTATATGCCTTGGAGGTAAGAGAGTAGCCAAGAAAAATCCCTTCGTCTGCCTTCACGTCAAACTTGTTTCGGTTCTCTTTGGAGTTAAAGATGAAGCACCTAGAACCGAAGACATGGAAGAATTTAACGTTAGGCTTGCGATTATTCAAAATCTCATACGGTGTGATAGAAAATCGCTTATTGAGGAAGGTTCGGTTCTGGGTATAGCAAGCAGCAGAAATCGCATCAGCCCGGAAGTACAGAGGAAGTGAATCGAAGCTGAGCATAGTTCGGGCGGCTTCACACAACGAATGGTTTCGCCTTTCAACTACGCCATTTTGTTGTAGAGTATAGGGAGCAGAGAAGTTGTGAGTAACTCCTTTTTCGGCCAGAAATTCTTCAAAGTCGTGATTTTTAAATTCTAACCCATTGTCACTTCGGACATTTCTCACAACCTTTCTCAGCTTTACTTCCACCTGTTTGATGAAAATTTTGAATTGTGGTGTTGCATCTGATTTCTGTTTAAGAAAGAAAACCCAGGTGAAACGTGAAAAATCATCGACAATAACAAGAATATACTTATTACCACCGATACTTTCTATTGCCGATGGACCACATAGATCGATGTGTAAAATCTCAAGAGGTTCAATGATCTTTGTGTTAACATGTGTGGGATGACTCTTTCGGCTTTGCTTTCCCATTTTGCATGCAGCACATAAATGTTCCTTGTAAAATTTGAGAAGTGGCAATCCTCGCACATGATCACCAAGAACTAGCTTGTTGATGTCCTTGAAGTTAAGGTGCGAGAGTCTTCGATGCCATAGCCAGCTTTCATCAGAATGGGCTTTCGTTAGAAGACATACATCAGACTTCCCTCGTATTGGGTTCAGATTCAATGGATACATTTCGCCTTTGCGCTGGGACTTCAACAAAATTGTCTTAGTTTTCTTCTCAACGATCTCGGATCCTTCATCATCAAATGAGACCTTCAGGCCAGTCCCTACTACCAATTGCGAGACACTTATAAGATTGTGTTGCAATCTTTCCACATAGGCCACCTTTCGAATGGAAAAATCTTCGTTCGTTATCATTCCTTAGCCTTTATAGTGCCATATGAGTTGTTTCCATACTTGACACATCCACCATCTTTTAGGGTCCGAAACTCCCTCAGCTCTTCCGGTCTCCTTGTCATGTGATGTGAGCAGTCACTATCAATATACCATTCGTCGTCGAACTGCTCGCCGCTGATAACCTGCAAAAATCAAGCAGATTTAGGAACCCAAAGTTGCTTGGGTCCACGTGAGCCTTTTACAGAGGAGGGAATTGCAATAGAAAGATCAACCAAATATGTTCGTTTTATTAAAGTGATTTCGTCTTGCCTTTTGATGGTGAAAACTTTCATTTTGTTAGCTTTTGTTTGGTTTGAATCAGATTGGGAGCTTTATTTTGATTGTTAACAAAAACTTTATTTTGTTTCCTAGGGTTAGCTGTCTTCTTCTTCGTTTGCAATTCACTTTTAGAGACGAGCTTTCCCTTTCCCTTGACATCCTTGTTAGGATTTTGCTTTGTTTGACAATGAGGAGGATGGGATTTAGGACCGAAAATGCTCTTTCGGTTCTTGTCACTGATAGATTTGGGACCGAAACTGCTCTTTCGGTTTGTTTGACTGCAGGACTGACAGTGTGTGCATGAGTCAGAGTTAGCCTTTGGAATTTCTTTCGCCTTGTGATTGGACGCCTTTTCTGTGCGAACATAATTAGGGTTTTAGGAGTGCCAAAACTGCTTCCTTTCATTGAGATTCTTTTGATATCTCTTGTTTCGCTGGCGTTTTTGTTCAGCAAGCTGCTTTTGAGATTTGTTAATGTTTGCTCTCGGCTTAGGTCTCTCAGCATGAGTTCACTCTTCAATGAAGAGGTTTCGCTTACCGCCTTCGTAGGTTCTCTTGGAATTTCTTTAGTACCACTTGATCTTGGTACATCAAAGCTTGTCGGCTTGTTGAGTGGTTCTGACACATATCTGCCTTTGACTCTCCGTGATGTTCTTTATGATAATCTGACAGTTTCGTCTGCATTGTCAATTGGAGCAGACCAAAAGTAATTATCACAGCCACCTGCGTTGTCTTCGTTTACTATGGCTGTAAGTTCAGCTGTGTGTTTCTGAGTGACTCCTGTTGTGGTATATACCTGATTTGGTATTGTTTGTACTTTTTCATATACCACTGCCTTCGGTTTCAGAACTTTGGATTTGTCTTGGGATATCCGTGCGAACTCAACCGAATTTTCAGATATAAGACCTTTGGGAGGTTCGGCTTCGCTTTTGACAAATTTTGAATAGTCAACCACATCCTCCACATATATTTCACTCATATCACTGTCCTCATCAAATTCATAAGTGTTTTCCACATTTATCTTGTTTTCTGAACTCAACTTGGTACTCAATGAGTCAAATTTCTGTACAGTTTCGGTCTTGATTTTTAATTTTTCATTTTCGTCCAAAAGGTTTTTAAGCATGTCCTTATGGTCTTTGGACTTGATAAAGGACTCGATTGTGTCCAGACCGATTCTGTAGGCATCAGAAATCTCATCCGAAGAGACAATAGATTCACATTTATAGCAATCAGCATCAATTTCGTCTTCCTTTAATTCAAGGAAAGGCAAAATCATTTTGTGAATCTTATCTCCAATCTCACAATTTAAATACAACTGAGTAATATTGGAATAAAGACGTTTAGCAATTAAGCAAAAAATATTTCTTTGTTTTAAAAACTTCAAATTATCACGTTGCAAATAAATTAGTTCACCTCTAGCCCTAACTAACTCTAGTTCCTTCTTCTCTATCCACATCCTTCGCTCCTCACTCTTGGAAGACACCCTACTGAGTTGATCAGTTAGGTTAGAATTCGTGAGGCGAGTTTGTTTAAAACTACCACTTAAACTAGAAAACTTGAATTTTAATTCGTTTAATTCCGTTTCGTAGTTGTTAACTGGTATTTTCAGTGATTCAAGGATAGATTGTACCTTCTTGATCAACTGATCACATTCGTTGATCTTCTCACCCATCGGTTTGGCAGTGAAGCATCTGTCTTCTCTTTCGTTCGCTTCATCAGATCCGACATCCGTTGTGTAGCCTCTTATTTGTGATACTCCAGATGACACCATTAAGCACTTTCCAGCAGACTTAGTGTCACACCCCCAAACCAGACGGTGGAAACGTCCGGGGTTGGAGGACTTCATTTGTAGTATCACAACACATGCATTATAGTAATCAGAGTAGAAAAAACCACTGTATTTAAAAAGTATAATTATTTACATGTGTTTCATCATAGTATACTGAAACCAAATAGTTATACAAAAGAAGAAGACAAGACATAAATAGCTCCATCTTCTCAAAAGCACGGGGAGTACCTGTCTACTGGTTCCTGAGAATACAAGTAACTTGAAAAAAGAGAGTATCAACATAAAGTTGAGTGAGTGCATAAGTATTTATGTTTGAATGAATGTTATTTGTTTCTTGAATAAGTAAACTGTTCCAGAAAATCCTATATTTTCTGCTGTATATAAAAGGTAGTTTTAATTACATAAAACCGTTCTATTTGTAAACTAATGTTCTGTATTTGTATACCTTTTGAAAACTTGTAACTGAGAGTGTGCCTGGTTTCATCAACTGTTATTGTAAACTGTAATGTAATACTGTAAATTGTATCTTGTAAACTAGTACTTTGAAAATGTACTTATGTTTAGTTATTTATACACTAACGTATTGTTAATATCTTTTTAGTGAGTTATTATAACAATACTGACTAGATGGCCTGACCCAACGCTATGAATGCTTTGAAAGCTGTTTATAACAACTGTCACTCGTAGGCGTGTACGCCTGACTGTAGCTAGCAGTCTGAGTGCGGGGTTGTCAATCCCAATATAGATCTATACACACATTGTTTCGATCCCCCGCTGGAGATTCTGGTTATAATGTCAGGACTTTAACTATATTGTTTAAATGAATTAAACAACCTGTATCAAATGATTCATAAAAAGCATATAAACGTTACATGTATAATAGTTATGAAAACCCAATCATTCTGAAATAAATGATTGACAGTATGTTCTTGAATTATTATTCTTCACATGTATCTGAAAGATGTATATCCTTGATCAGTTTTGAATCAAACCTTTGTTCGTGTAAAACAGTGTACTTTAGTATACTTGAATCGTGAATTAATGTTCTGTGAAACATAAATTATACCTATTATAATTTATATGTACTTTCTGAATTGATACTGAGTATTCATGAATGCAACCCCTTGCTCAACATGTTACAAAGGGTAATTTGTCACACCCCCAAACCGGAACGGCGGAAACGCTCGGGGACGGAGGACGTCATGCTCAGTATCATAACCATAGTGAAGAAAGTAAACACAACCATCATAAATATAATTTAAATGGTTACATCCTTGCAAAAATACATGTTTCCAAATAAATTACATATGATGTCAAAATAGTTCAAAAGAAATCTGCGCCTTAGCGTCTTGCCTTCAAAAATCTTGAAGTTACATGTATTACTGAATACCTGAGAATACAAGTTGTTTTTGAAAGAGTATCAGCATAAAGCTGGTGAGTTCATAAGCATTTTATGAATGAAAAAAATTAACGTTGTTCCTTTAAGTTTGTTACAAGTTTTTTCTAGAAAATTCAATATTTTCTAAAGGTTTGTTGTAGTCTTAACTGAACCAAGACTTAGTATATGTAAGTAAATCGTCATACTTATGTGTGGTTTTATATTTAAATAAAACTCCTTTTTGTGAAATCCTTAAATTCCCGTGAACTGTGTGCTTTGTTAATACCCCATGTGAGTTGTTATAACCATGCTAAGACTCGAAGACCTCGTACTCGACGTTCTTCAAGCATCGGAATGTTATGACACTTGTCACCCCTGACCTGCCGGTCTAGCTGTTGCAAGCAGCTCAGGTGCGGGTTTGTCAGACCCAATATAGATCTATACACAACTATCACGCTCTCCCTACAAGAGATTCTGGTTATAACTACAAGACTTTTCTGTTGTACTTAAGAGTGCCCTGAAGGCGAATGTCTCACAAATTTGTTCATTAACATGTTCACGTAGTTTGTAATGAAATACCCGTTTTGTAAATCGATTGTGTTACTGTTTCTTTGTTAAACGAAGTGTCCAAACTATACCTATTATAGTTTATCAAGAGTGTTTTATGTTTTAAATGAAACCTTGTTATGCATTGATTTGTATTTCAATAAAATGACATTGAAAATACGAAGGTGTGAATAACTCTTAAACTTGTTTTGACAGTTTTACCCTTAACTGTCACTGTTTTAGAATATTTATAGAAAAATCATCGTAAGTCGAAAACTGAATCCGTAAACTCAGAGAGTTTGAAAAAAGAGTCTACTATGTTCATAAATTTTTCCTATAATTTTTGGTGGTTTCAAACCAGTGTGAAAATGTTCATCTTCACAACCTGGTCCGATTTTGTTGCTGCAGTAATAGGCCGTTTTATAAAAATCACCATAAATTGTAGAAAAATCTTATGGAGATGTCCAAGTAGTCATTTTAAAGGTATAAACCTGAACTATGTGAATATTAAACAGTTTTGAAAATTATGAAGTTTAAGTTGGGTAAAACAGTTCGTGAACAGGTCACAACTTTTCTGTTGTAAGCTGTCAAGTTAAGTTTCAAATATGTTATGGTGTTTTAACTTGTATTCCCCCCCTGAAAACTAAATAAAAATGGAAAATGTAGGGGTATGAACTCACCTTGGGTGATTTCTTGAAGAGTGGAAGGTCGAAGATGAGGAGTATCAAGTCAAGAACACTTGATGAACACGTGAAGTGTTGGATGATCCTAAGGATGTTATGAAAACATGGAATAAGACTTGAGTTTAGATGAAATACTTACCAAAAAGTAAAGTAGTAGCTCAAGAAGACTTCCAAAAAGTGGCTGGAAGTAAAGAGATAAAGAGGCTTTCTTGAGGGGTTAAGAAGTGTATAAGTGTTTGAGGGTGATCAAAGTGAACCAAGAAATCCTCTAGGGATTCCTTTATATAGTGAAGGTTGCTTGCGCAATTTGCAAGTTGAAATGATGTTTATCTTGATTTGTGTGATGTGGATAAGATTGGGCCAATGAGAAGATGACACATGGAGACAAGTGGGCACACTTGACCCACTTGTGGTGTAGAATACTCTCCTTAATGTAAAATAATGATTTATAATTAATAAATCCTTGAGAAATGAAAAAAATAGAAGTTTAGGGAGTTTAAAATGATAAAAATATGAATTTGGTGAAAAATCCCCGTCAAAAACGGGCTTAGGAAGCGAAAGTGGTCGAAAAACGGACAATAGAAGCGAACCTGCGAGGTTCGGTCCTTAGAAGGTGAGAACCGAGAGAAGAGAGAAGGAGGAACCGAAGATGGGAGAAGGAACCGAAGGTGGAGGCTCGGGTCCGAAGGTGGAAGGGAACCGAAATGGACCGTGGGCTCGGTCTATTTCGGGTGTATGGAGGTTTCGGCTCTGACTGGCTTCGGTTCGCAAGAGGTTCGGTCTGAGGGACTAAGTTCGGTTCTGACAGTTCGATCCTGAGGGGACTTCGGTCCTAATAGAAGGGTTCGACCCTAAGAGGTTCGGTTCCTAAGAGGGTTTCGGCCCTAATTAGCTGTTTTTCGATATAACTCCCCGATTCAAGCGGTTTTTGGCCAAGTTAAGGGTCGGGATGACCCGGTTGACTATAAAAAAGTTGAGAGAGATTTTGAGAGAGATTTGGGAGAGATTTAATTTTATCCATTATTATCGTATAATCTTGCAATGCAAGGTTCGTGAACCCCGTTATGCTTCGTTTATGATTGTTTTAAGTCCCCAAAAGGGTCCATAGTCGTGTTTTGATGCGTTTTACTCCCTTTTTAGGGTTTTTACATTGCTAAACACATAGATTCTCTGAGACACTTGAATTCTTGACATACAAATGAACATTTTTATACATAACATAACTTTTAAGATACAAGTACTAGATAAGTTTGACCGGCTTGACTTGTTGACTTTGACTTTGACTTTTGACTTTGACTTTGAATGGAATTTGACGGTTGTCACATTATCCCCCCGTTAGAAGGAATTTCGTCCCGAAATTTGCATTTTGAGTAGGACTTCAAGGGTTGGGGAATAGATGTGGGTACTTTTGTTTCATTTGGTCCTCACATTCCCATGTAAATTCGGGTCCTCGTTTGGCGCTCCAACGGACCTTTACGATGGGAATGCGGCTTTTTTTCGTCGATTTGACCTCTCGATCAATGATTTCAACAGGTTCCTCTATGAAGTGGAGTGTCTCGTTGATCTCAATTTCTTCCAAAGGAATGACAAGGGTCTCATCAGACAAACATTTCTTTAAGTTTGACACATGAAAGGTAGGATGAACGTGATTGAGTTCCTGTGGTAATCGTAGCTTGTATGCCACCGAGCCAATCCTGGCGAGGATTTCGAATGGTCCGACATACCTTGGATTTAGTTTCCCACGTCTTCTGAAACGTATTAATCCCTTCCAAGGTGATACTTTCAATAGTACTCGATCCCCAACTTGGAACTCCAAAGTCTTTCGTCTCTTATCCGCGTAGCTCTTTTCTCGGTCTTGCGAAGCCTTCATTCGTTCTCGAATTTGGACGATCTTTTCTGTTGTTTCCCTGATGATCTCCGGGCCAGTGAGTGTGGTATTAGGAACTTGCCCTCTTGCTAGTTGCATATCACCCACCTCAGCCAAGCACAGGGGTGATCTGCACTTACGACCATATAGGCTTCGAACGGAGCAAGTTTGATGCTAGTGTGATAACTACTATTGGATGAGAATTCTATAAGGGGTAAATGAGCATCCCAAGCTTTACCAAAGTCTATCACACAAGCTCTTAGCATGTCCTCTAACATTTGAATGGTCCTTTCACTCTGCCCGTCGGTCTGTGGGTGGTAGGTTGTGCTCATGTCCAGCCTAGTTCCCATAGCTTTCTTCAATGACTGCCAGCATCGTGACGTGAACCGAATATCTCTATCGGAGATAATGGATATCGGTACTCTGTGAAGTCGCACAACTTATTTAATGTAGAGACTTGTCAGTTTCTCCATTTTGTCTGTCTCCTTTATTGGTAGGAAGTGTGCGGATTTGGTTAATCTGTCGACGATTACCCAAATGGTGTCAAGTCCACCCGTTGTCTTGGGTAACTTGGTAATGAAATCCATCGTAATCCGCTCCCACTTCCACTCGGGTATCTCTGGCTGCTGAAGTAGTCCCGAGGGCTTTTGATACTCTACCTTAACCTTGGCGCAAGTCAGGCACTTGCCCACAAAGGTAGCTATTTCGGTTTTCATGTTCGGCCACCAATACAGCTTCTGGAGGTCTAAATACATCTTGTCTGAGTCGGGATGCACTGAGTAACGAGTTTTATGAGCTTCGTTCATGACAACGTCCCTGATTCCCACAAATTTTGGTGTCCAGATCCGGTTCATGAGACAACGAACTCCGTCATCCCTGACTTCAAGATTTTTGTCCATTCCTCTCAACGCTTCACCTACCACGTTCTCTGGTTTTAAGGCTTCTTCCTGTGCCTCTTTGATTTGTGCGGACAGGTGTGAATGGATGGTCATGGTTAACGCTTTTACTAGGCGGCCCGAGTATTCCTTTCTTCTCAAGGCGTCCGCAACCACGTTAGCTTTTCCCGGGTGATAACGAATCTCGCATTCGTAATCATTTAGAAATTCCATCCATCGTCTTTGCCTCATGTTCAGTTCTTTTTGGTTGACGATATGCTGAAGGCTTTTGTGGTCGGTGAAGATAGTGCACTTAGTGTCGTAGAGGTAATGTCTCCAGATTTTTAGGGCGAAAACTACTGCTCCCAATTCGAGATCGTGCGTCGTGTAGTTTACCTCGTGCGTCTTTAGCTGTCTTGAGGCGTAGGCAATGACCTTTCCTCGTTGCATTAACACACATCCTAGACCTTGGTTTGACGCATTGCAATAAACCACAAAGTCCTCGGTTCCATCCGGTAGGGACAAGATTGGAGCACTGCAAAGAGTTCGTTTCAGTGTTTGGAACGCAACCTCTTGATTATCCCCCAGACGAAAGTCACTCCTTTTTGAGTCAAGGTGGTGAGTGGTTTTGCGATTTTGGAGAAGTTTTGAATGAACTTTCGATAGTAACCGATGAGTCCTAAAAATTATCGGATTTCTGTGGGTGTTCTTAGTGCTGCCCAGCTTTCGATTGCCTTGATCTTTGAAGGGTCCACATGTATTCCTTCCTTGCTGACTACATGTCCGAGGAAATTCACTTCTCGAATCCAGAATTCGCACTTTGAGAATTTTGCGTACAATTTCTCCGCCCTCAGTGTCTCCAGGACTTGACGTAAATGATGGATGTGTTCTTCCTTACTTCAGGAGTAGACTAGTATATCATCGATGAAAACAATCACGAACTTGCCTAAGTAAGGTCGACACACCCGCTTCATCAGGTCCATAAACGCTGCGGGTGCATTTGTTAAGCCGAAAGGCATCACTGCAAACTCGTAGTGACCATAGCGTGTTCTGAATGCTGTCTTGGGAATATCCTCCTCTTGAACTCTTAGTTGATGGTACCCTGATCTAAGGTCAATCTTTGAGAAGAAACTTGCTCCTTGTAGCTGGTCGAAGAGGTCGTCGATTCGAGGCAAAGGGTATCGGTTTTCAATGGTAAGTTTGTTTAATTCACGGTAGTCGATGCACATACGGAACGATCCCTCCTTTTTCTTGACGAACAAGACCGGTGCTCCCCAAGGTGAGAAGTTTGGTCTAATGAAACCTTTGCTCAACACTTCGTTCAATTGACTGGACAGTTCCTGCATTTCGGCTGGGGCTAGACGGTATGGCGATCTGGCTACGGGGGTAGCTCTAGGAATTAGATCGATTCGGAATTCGACTTGTCTAGCAGGGGGCACTCCTGGAAAGTCTTCTGGGTTTATGTCGGGGAAATTACAGACCTCCGGAATGTCTTTGATATTTTTCGCTTCTTGTTTCTTGTTTACGACGTGGGCTAGAACGACGTGCTACTCCTTGCGGAGATACTTTTGAGCCTTGACACAAGAGATGATCTGAAAGTTTGAGCTGGGTTTGTTGCCAAAGACGACGAGGGTTTCGCCATTTGGCAGATTAAGGCGAACGGCCTTTTCGTGACATAGGATTTTAAAATGGTGAAGGCATAACCAATCCATACCAATGATGACATCAAAACTTTTTATGGTGACCGACATAAGGTCGATTTGGAAAGAGTGATTGTTTAAGGTGAGGGTACACCCGGTGTAAATGTCGTTAGTGTTCTCTGTTTTTCCGTTAGCCATTTCTACGGTGAATGTGTCTTTTAGTGTTTGTGGTGTTTGTTTAAGCAAGCGTTTAAATTGGTGGCTCACGAAGCTTTTCTCCGCGCCACTATCGAAAAGAATGCATGCGTATGTATTGTCGAGGAGAAACGTACCGGTGACCACAGTTGGATCCGCAACTGCTTCCTCATGACCTATCACCAAAACTTTGTCCACTTCACCAGGGTTGGGGTTTCTTGCCTTCGGGCAGTTCCGCTTGAAGTGTCCTGCTTCTCCACAACCATAGCAGGTTCGACTTGCCCCGGCGTTGGCAGCTTGTGCGTTCTGGTGGACTAGAGCTTTACAAAATCGATCGGTGTGCCCCTTTTTGTTACAGTTGGTGCAATTCATTTCACGGCATGCGCCCTTGTGGTGAAAGTTGCATTTGTTGCACTTGGGTAGGTTCACAACGTATTGCCTTATCGGAGTTGGGTTGGCAGTGTTTGTGGCAGCGTGCACCGCAACCACTTGTTGCTTTTTGGTAGGGTCTTGAGCAGGTTGACCCTTTTTCTTGTTCCACAACTTCCTTTTGTTGTTTCCCCCTTTCGCTTGCTCGGAGGTGGTTGTCACAGTTCCATGGCTGGCTTTATGGTCGATGAGTTGCTGTGCAGTTCTTTGGCACTGTCAAAGGTAGTTAGCTTTGAGGCCATTACGTTTCCTTGAAGTTGGGAAGATAGTCCCCATATGTATCTTTCCACCTTTTTGCTTTCGGAAGGAACCATCCCGGGACACAGCATGGCTAGATCGCTAAACCTTGAGGTATAAGACAGGATGTCAGAGTCTGTCATTTTGAGACCCCAAAGTTCCTCTTCCAACTTCTGTATCTCGCCCCTTAGGCAGTACTCCTTCATTAACATGGTTTTCAAGTCTTCCCATGTTATCGAATTAGCCACCAGAAGTGTCAATGCCTTGATGTGGCCATTCCACCAGGTGAGGGCCCTTTCAGAGAATGTGCATGCTGCAAATTTGACCTTGCGTGCTTCAGGGCATGCGCATATTTCGATGATGGATTCGGTTTTCTCGAACCATTGCAACAATTCTATGACACCTTCGTTTCCATTGAAGGTTTTGGGTTTGGCATTTGTAAAGTCTTTGTTGGTACACTCTCTCGAGTGTCCCTGGCTGTCCCCTTGGTTAGAATTTGTGGCATCATTACCCGCACCGCCCGCATTATTGGTGCTGATTTGGAACATTGTGGCCGCTACTGCGGCTGTCACGGCAGCCTGTAACATTACTGGATCGAACTGAGGGGGTGGTGGTGCTGCTGCTGCTGCAGCTCCTGCGGCGCCGCCTCGTCTAGGATTTCTACGAGGTGGCATTTTCTGCCATATCAAGAATGAAAAGGACAATAAGTCCTTGATAGAGCTCACAAGTCGAGAGTTAAAACTAAACATTATTAATTCTTTATATGCATCATGATTCCGACTTGTAAAGATATCGTATGAATCCATTCATACTAGAGGTCTATAGATAATGAAATATAGACTTTATGAATGCTAATATATTTTATTCAAATTAAACGTCTGTGATAGTATCCATAATGGGACCATCCAACAATCGTTTGATGTACAATATTCATATATAATTAAGATTAAATAAACTTTCGAATCTATGGCCCACAACCAAACAAGGAACAGGATCCGAGGCGGAACCACCATTTCTAGGTCGACATTGTCTTAATTATATATAAATTTGATTTATACATCAAACAATCATAAAGCGGACGCCAGTAAATTTAGTCTGAAAACAATACCTATTATGAACTTGATGTAATGTTCTCAATAAAACAAATAGCGTGTCAATTTCATTGATATAACTTAGTATACAATATTTGGGAAAATTTGACCCTATAAGGGTCTATACTACATCAATGTATGGAAAAAATTTGACCGCCTAACAGATCCCGAAAGTGTAAACACTTAAATCGCGAGATCGGACATGAAATACTAAAAAATAATAGTAATATTTATCCGCAAAACTAGATTAAACTGAAGCGAGCAGTGCAAACACTACTTGCGGCGGTTGAAGCTTTGAGGATCACGAAGCGAAGACACGAGGTTCCTTGTTTCCCTCATCTCAGCTCTGGATTCTGCCGCTTGGCGCTCTGCTTCTGCCAGACGTCCTTCTAAATTGGCTCGGTGTTCTCGGAGTTCTTGCACTTCAGCTCGGGTCGCGGCCATTTCCCGTCGAAGAACCTCGGTGCGGTCTCGAGTTCGATCGTGGTCATCATCCAACTGGCGAATGCGAACGAAGTTGACTTGGCTGGTTGCACCAATTTCCATGAGGTGGTGGGTGTTAACTCTTGTTTCCTCTTCATGGCGTGTGACACGGTGAACCATGACAGGAAGGGCTCGGTCGGCTGACCCTCCTCTGCTGAGATCGTAGAAACTTCATTACATGCCATAGGGAGGTCGTTGACCTTGATCTCAGCTCCATCGATGTATAGTTTCGGCCCATTGGGGCGTCGGGCCTTGGAAGTGTTGCGGAGGGATAGGGGCAGGGTGTGGATCGTAGACTTCCGGTTCTGAGTCGGTTCCATCTGAGTCTTCTTCCTCTTCGCCGTCCATGGATTCTTCCTCTTCCATGGGTTCCTCATCCTCCATGGGTTCTTCTTCAGGTTCTTCCTCTGGTTCTTCCACAATCCAACCGGCATTCCCTTGGTTGGGGAAGTAGGGATCACCTGGTAAGTGAAATCCTGCCATTACGCCTGTATGAGAATAGGGATAAGAAGGATATCGCGAGAAATTTTTGCGAATAAGAAGTTAGTTATCGCAATTTATAATGTGGTTATTACGGTTTTTAGTTAAAATACTCCTATAGTATTTTTATGTTTGATGTTCGAAGTTTTTGGTAAGTTGAAGACTTGTTGCTCATCGTGATCCTTCTTCGGCATACATTGGTCCTACCTTGGCTAAATATAGTTGATCAGGCTATATTCATCCAAGATCTCACTACATACCCCGAAGCTAGATCATGGTGTCCAACTTGTCCTGATACTTTTATGTTATTGCCATTATGATACTGAATTAATGAGTGTGATTGTACGAATACTTTTATAAAAAAATATAAATTTTTATTTTTAAAGTACTTTTGAGAAGCTACGTCAGAGAATTTTTGTCCTGTTGTATTTGTAGTTTGTATATCTTACGTGGTTCGATATACTTAGTTCACTATAAACAAAGCTCTGATACCAATATGTCACCACCCCAAACCGGAACGACGGAAACGTTCGGGGGCGGAGGACGTCATGCTCAATATCCTAACCATAGTGAAGAAAGTAAACACAACCATCATAAATATAATTTAAAAGGTTAAATCGTTGCAAAAATACATGTTTCCAAATAAATTACATATGATGTCAAAATAGTTCAAAAGAAATTTGCGCCTTAGCGTCATGCCTTCAAAAATCTTGAAGTTGCCTGTATTACTGAATACCTGAGAATACAAGTTGTTTTTGAAAGAGTATCAGCGTAAAGCTGGTGAGTTCATCAGCAATTTATGAATGAAAAAAATGAATGTTGTTCCTTTAAGTTTGTTACAAGTTTGTTTCCAGAAAATCCAATATTTTCTAAAGGTTTGTTGTAGTCTTAACTTAACCAAGACTTAGTATATATGTAAGTAAATCGTCATGCTTATGTGTGGTTTTATATTTCAATAAAACTGCTTTTTGTGAAATCCTTAAATTCCCATGAACTGTGTTTTGTTAATACCCCATGTAAGTTGTTATAACCATGCTAAGACTCGAAGACCTCGTACTCGACGTTCTTCAAGCGTCGGAATGTTATGACACTTGTCACCCCAGACCTGCCGGTCTAGCTGTTGCAAGCAGCTTAGGTGCGGGTTTGTCAGACCTAATATAGATCTATACACAACTATCACGCTCTCCCTACAAGAGTACCCTGAAGGCGAATGTCTCACAAATTTATTCATTAACATGTTCACGTAGTTTGTAATGAAATACCCGTTTTGTAAATCGATTGTGTTACTGTTTCTTTGTTAAACGAAGTGTCCAGACTATACCTATTATAGTTTATCAAGAGTGTTTTATGTTTTAAATGAAACCTTGTTATGCATGGCTTTGTATTTCAATAAAATGACATTGAAAATACTAAGTATAAAATCTTACACACCTTGCTCAGCATGTTACAAGGTGTGAATAACTCTTAAACTTGTTTTTGACAGTTTTACCCTTAACTGTCACTGTTTTAGAATATTTATAGAAAAATCATCGTAAGTCGAAAACTAAATCCGTAAACTCGAAGAGTTTGGAAAACGAGTCTACTATGTTCATAAAATTTCCTATAATTTTTGGTGGTCTCAAACTAGTGTGAAAATGTTCATCTTCACAACCTGGTCCGATTTAAAGGTATAAACCTGGACTATTTGAATATCAAACAGTTTTGAAAATTATGAAGTTTAAGTTGGGTAAAACAGTTCGTGAACAGGTCACAATTTTTCTGTTGTAAGCTGTCAAGTTAAGTTTCAAATATGTTATGGTGTTTTAACTTGTATTCCCCCCCTGAAAACTAAAGAAAACTGGAAAATGTAGGGAGTATGAACTCACCTTGGGTGATTTCTTGAAGAGTGGAAGGTCAAAGACGAGGAGTATCAAGTCAAGAACACTTGATGAACACGTGAAGTGTTGGATGATCCTAAGGATGTTATGAAAACATGGAATAAGACTTGAGTTTAGATGAAATACTTACCAAAAAGTGAAGTAGTAGCTCAAGAACACTTCCAAAAAGTGGCTGGAAGTAAAGAGAAAAAGAGGCTTTCTTGAGGGGTTAAGAAGTGTATAAGTGTTTGAGGGTGATCAAAGTGAACCAAGAAATCCTCTAGGGATTCCTTTATATAGTGAAGGTTGCTTGCGCAATTTGCAAGTTGAAATGATGTTTACCTTGGTTTGTGTGATGTGGATAAGATTGGGCCAATGAGAATATGACACATGGAGACAAGTGGGCACACTTGACCCACTTGTGGTGTAGAATACTCTCTTAATGTAAAATAATGATTTATAATTAATAAATCCTTGAGAAATGAATAAAATATAAGTTTAGGGAGTTTAAAATGATAAAAATATGAATTTGGTGAAAAATCCCCGTAAAAAACGGGATTAGTAAGCGAAAGTGGTCGAAAACCGGACAATAGAAGCGAACCTACGAGGTTCGGTCCTTAGAAGGTGAGAACTAAGAGAAGAGAGAAGGAGGAACCGAAGATGGGAGAAGGAACCGAAGGTGGAGGCTCGGGTCCGAAGGTGGAAGGGAACCGAAATGGACCGTGGGCTCGGTCTATTTCGGGTGTATGGAGGTTTCGGCTCTGACTGGCTTCGGTTCGCAAGAGGTTCGGTCCGAGGGACTAAGTTCGGTTCTGACAGTTCGATCCTGAGGGGACTTCGGTCCTAATAGAAGGGTTCGAACCTAAGAGGTTCGGTTCCTAAGAGGGTTTCGGCCCTAATTAGTTGTTTTTCGATATAACTCCCCGATTCAAGCGGTTTTTGGCCAAGTTAAGGGTCGGGATGACGCGGTTGACTATAAAGAAGTTGAGAGATATTTTGAGAGAGATTCTGCAGAGATTTAATTTTAGCCATTATTATCGTATAATATTGCAATGCAAGGTTCGTGAACCCCGTTATGCTTCGTTTATGATTGTTTTAAGTCCCCAAAAGGGTCCATAGTCGTGTTTTGATGCGTTTTACTCCCTTTTTAGGTTTTTTACATTGCTAAACACACAGATTCTCCGAGACACTTGAATTCTTGACATACAAATACACATTTTTATACATAGCATAACTTTTAACATACAAGTAGTAGTTAAGTTTGACCGGTTTGACTTGTTTACTTTGACTTTGACTTTTAACTTTGACTTTGACTGGAATTTGACGGTTGTCACATAATTGAAACTTAATGAACTAACTTTTATACTTGTATACATATACACAAATATATAAGTAAAATTTAAATGACAATCAGACAAATAACTGATGCTTATAATTCCACATCCAAACAAGGAAAAGGAACCAAAGTGGGTTATCAGTCCTAAGCCTTTTAAATCTTATTTATATAAATATATATATATATATATATATATATATACAAGTATGATTTCTGGGAGAAATATAAGTTTATAAAAACATTTAAAAGAAGTTTGATATTTTGAAATTCATTTTGGTGTCTTGATGTCATTTTGATACAATCATTCAAAACCATTTGATTTGATGATAACAAAAAATCTTTGTGTTAGACTTGTATTCCCCCCCCCCCCCTTAAAACAGTAAAAACTATGAAAATACGGGGGTATGAACTCACCTAAAGTGAGTGATTCGAGTGAAAGGTCGATATAGGATGCTAAGTGTCAAGTGAAGTCTCGAGCACAAACGGATCCTATTAAGCATATAATGACACATATATGGATATAATTAGTGTATATAACAACTAATTATGATAGGAAACCACTTTAGGGACTAGGAAACACTTGAATTGAAGTGTTACAATCACATGTGATTGCACTAAAGGGGTTTACGTCCACACAAGGGTGTGTACGGCCAAAGTGGTGTACGGTCAATGGGTGTACGACCAATGTGGTGTACGGCCCATGGGTGTATGGTCATGGACTATACGGTCGTACACTCATGGAAGAAGCATGCAAAAAGGGGTGTTTATGGCCCTATCTAGCATCCATTAAGTGTTTATGATCTTATGTTGAAACATGAGGTGAGTTTGAGGCTAATACATGCACTAAACAAGGGTTTACGGCCATATGAGGTGTGTACGGCCGTACACCCTTGGTGTTCATGCATTAGATGACGAATCAAGGCTAGGAATCAAGTGTTTTTCAAGCTTAACTAGCATATAGAAGAGATACTCACACTTTTGAAGGCTTCTAAGGAGTTCATGGCCCAAGAACAAGTAGGTGTTCTTGGTGTTCTTGGTGAAAGTTAAGAAGACTTGAAGATCTATCTAAAAGAGAAGATTTCATGGATGAAAACATGGATTTTCACTAGATAAAGCCATGTATCAACTAATCAATGGGAGGAATACTTACATCTTTGAAGATTAAGGTGCAAAACTTGATGATAGTTGAGAGAGAATCGGATTTCTTGAGGTGAAAGTGTGAGAAAGTGTGAAAGAATGAGGGAAAGGCTTATATATGGGCTTGGGTTCATTGCCACCTTGTGTGTACGACCGTACACTCATGTGTGCGGCCGTACCCTCGTGTGTAAGACCGTACACTCCTCTTGATGGAGTGTTTGGCCCGAATGCAACCCGATGAACCTAAGTTAACTCGTCCCTAAACCCAAACCTTGAATGCAATAGGCTTAGAACACTCAAACAGACCCTAAACAATGCTATAAGATAGCATAAACGAGTCTGACTGTGATTGAATTGAATGACTGTATAAGATAGCAAGTTTCGGGTTGTTACACTTAGCATCATCTTCCTTCGCCACAAAAGCCCTACCATGCGTAGGTTTGCGAACTTCTTCATCTTCAGAGTCAGTAGACCAGACCTCTACTCCCCCGAACTCATCATAAATCAAGTTCTCCTGCACAATCACAGCATTCATAGAAATGTTAGAGGTTTTATTCTTCTTTATTTCCTCCAGTTTGTGTAGGTGATACGCTTCATCATCTTCTCCATCCTTCTTCTCGGAAAGCTTTCTCAACATAAAATCTTTGGCAAAGTGATTTTTTTCGTGCCAGATATTGCAGTCATATCCGGAGTCACCTACAAGCTTGTTCTCATTCTTCCCTTTATCTTGCTGAGGAGTTTTTTAACCTCCTCTTTCGCCTTTTCGGAACTGTACCTCCCTTGCCAGTTTCAGTTGTTGGAGGTGGGAAACTATTTGCGGGCAAACTTCTTAGGGTTAGACACCATTAATGCATATTCCTCATTCGTCAGATCACATTCAGAAAGATGCAATTATTCTTCTTCTTCAGCCACATTCTTGCCCTTTGAGAGAAGAGCCAAAGATCCCATGCTAGACACCACTTTTGTTTCCTTAGTCACTACACTTTCATGTGACTTGAGTATTCCCACAAGCTTCACCAACGAGTAGGTTTTGAACTATTAATGAGCTTTCACAGTCGAAACCACAGCCATCCATTCGGGTCTTATTCCATTCAGAAAAGTGACCTTCTGTTCGATCACTTCTCTTCCAATTCTGTGCTTGATCATCTTACTAAGAAGATGATTGAAACGATCGAATGCCTGAATGAGCTTTTCTTCTTGTTTTTGCTTGAAGTCACCAAATTCCGAAAGCAGAAGAGTTTGAATTGAATGCTCCAGATTATCATCGGTGGAGTATAGCTCCTTAAGCCTGTTCCGGATTTGTTTTGCTGTCGTGCATGAACTGACCAGACGAAAAGTATCAGATTGCAAGGCATATCTGATCATCCTCATAGCTTTAATGTTGCTCATCAGTTTATCCTTCTCGTCTTGAGGGACATTCTCCTCGTCGATCATGAGCTGATTGTACTCCTTTTGAGTTTTGATGATTTTGTTCGTTCCAGAGTTAGAAAATGGACCCAAGGTGATAGCTTCCCAGATTAGATACCCATTATCCTCTGAAACAATAACATACTCTTCAAAGTGATGCGTCCAGACCTCATAATCTTGGGTATACAAGATCGGAATTCTCGTAGTAGATATGATGTTGTTGGATATGTTGATGGGGTTTGTTTGTGAATCTTCGTGGGACATAATGACCTGTTTTGAATATCTGTAAAGAACCAGACTTGTAAAGATTAAATTAGCGTTTTATCAAAAAACGTGGAACAACGTCAATAAATGCGATGACAGCTCCAACGATTTCAACAAAAGCGGAAACCGTAAAAAAATTCTTCCAATAGAAGAGATGCGTATGAATTACACAATCTCCTGCTCTGATACCAATTGATGAGAATTAAGTTCTCTCAGATCGTTTAGATTCGTAACAGATTTAGACAGACACTATAAGAGCAATGAACACACGATGAATCAAACAAGAGCTGAATGATTAATATGCTCCACCTCAAAAGAGCTCGACAAAGAACTTCTACTGTAGAGGTGTGCTAGGGTTACAGTACGATGAAAAGAATAATAATCAAAAGCGTATAGAGAACGATGCATGCATGCATCTTATATACTAAACCCTAATTACATAAACAAGGCTGGACAGGCCCAAACCGTGATAACAATGGACCGAAGTAACAGGCCCAATGACGCAACTCTTAGTCCCAACACGATTGGTTTTGGTCTTTGTTTTATCCAAAACATCACAGCTTCCAATCTCAAATGTACATGAGTAAGAAAACTTTTCTACTCTACATTTTATGAGGCATTATAAACCTACTTAGAACATCTCACTCAAGGTATAACTTGGAGTAACTAAGAGTAGGATTCTAAAACTCGAATTTGGAACGAAGTATGATTCATCTTATTGATTTAACCATTTCAACAATTCCTGATTCCTCTTCTTAGCCATACAAGTGCACTAAGGTGTCCTTATAGGATCAATTGTGACATGGTTCCATAATCAATAGGATGATCATAAAACAAGATACTAAAGTACTCTCATTTCCTTTCAGATTGGAGAAACTTTTATCTTTCTGCCTAATTGATTCTTCTTATTCGTTATGCTATACATTGAAACATTTCAAGGTATTAGAATTATACTTAAACTTGTAAGAATAACCACATTTACTGAACCATTAGTAAATCATGACGAATAGCTTTTATCATTCTTTGTGGTCGATCTGACTAGTGTATATCAATGTGTACTAGATCCTTTCATCTTTCACTTGAATTACAGACATATGTAAACAAGAAATTAGTCTCAATTTCCCAAGTACCAAGATTTTCATACATCACATGATTCCAAGTTTTTGTCTAATTGAAACTTGGCGATGAGAAGCTTTCCTTACTTAGAAAATTACGACATTACCACAATTGATATAACTAAGAATCAATCATTTTCAATATTGATTTTAACAGAAACATATGAACAACAATTTTCACAAATGCCATTGCAAGGAAACATAGAATCAAATCAAATGAAATTTTTCTTTATTTATAAAATGTGGAAAACCTTGTCCTTACAATGCAAATTCATATGAAAACTATGTTTCTAAATATTCGTAAGCAATCTATCATGACTCCTAAGCAGCAGCTCAAAAATCTGATCATCGAACCATGCGATTGAAATCCATCTCTTCACGATCAGACTCAGCTCACTCTTTCTTTAAGCTTCCTTTTTTTTCTTTGATCCTACAAAACATCAAAATGCATTCTTATCACCTCATTTATTAAGAATCTGTAAATTAGGAACTTAATAGAGTTAGATAGTAGACTTACCTGAAGTAGAGTCATACATTTTGACTTTACTATCCTTGCGATCCTTCAGGTAGATACAACAGCTTCGTATCCAATTCCCCTTCTCTTGGCAATAGAAACAAATAGACTCTTTTGGAATGACACATGTAACAATCCCAGACATGGCCTTACTCTTATGGTCAAACTTTTCTACAATGGCGAATTTCTCTCCCTTAGGAGAATAAATCTTTTCTGGATCATCATTGCCATCGCCTACGTCTATGGAAATTTTGGAGGTAGATCTTCGAATCAAATTTGATTTACCAGTACGCCAAATCATTTACGATTCAGCAACAATCACCAAATATTTCATATCAATGAGGGTCATCTCGTGATCTGTTACACAGTAGTCATTAACAAACTGACTATATGACTCGGGATGTGACTGAAGAACCAAGTCAACAGCTAGCTTCCTTAGGAAAACGAAACCCAACATTCCTAGTCTATCAATATGTAACTTCATCTCCAAGACGTGAGCACATACAGACTTTCCATCTTCGTGTCTACTTGCCAATAGGGCTTGAGTGATCTTGAACTTTTCAAGACGACAAACATGTGGGTCAGGGATAATTATTGGAGGAGGTGGAAGAAGAGAAGTTCCACCAAAGCACGAAGAAGAATTGATCTTTCACCTCGATCGTCATGTGGAATATCATCTTCATGAGGAAAACTTTTTCCAAATGGATAAGGAAGACAATAGTTGTGAGAATTAGACATCTAGAAGGGAGAAATTCAAGTTAGTTGTTTCAATCCTTAATATAACACCCAAATGAAATATTAAGGCTAGGACCCAACACAATAATTAACAATTCGGAAGAGGGATTCCGTAATGCAATTGTAAACTATTTGTTGGTAGGTAAATGACGATTTACCAATTCCACGACGAAAACGAAATTTTAAACGAATTAGGTTTTTAAATGAAACTTCTAGATCTTTTGAGATTCATTGAACTTTTCAATGGCATGTTTAATCTCGATTATGCCCTTCAAGTTTGTGACTGGGATACCGAGGATCACAAACAATGTGTGAATAACCATGCAGATTAGTTTCGTACTCTCGAAATTATTTATCACCTAATCAATGTGTCGGTTAGCTACACACGATCCAGTGATTTATGATAACCTACGAGCTACCCATTTCCATCCTTCATTAGTCCCATATTAGTGTGCCGGTTAACCACACACGCTCCACTAACGACGAATAAGATGCAATGTGCAATTTCATGGATTAGCACCAAATTCACATTTTTCCTTAGTAACTAAGACTGAGAATTTATAAAACATTTAGTTACTTGTATTTCATTATACTTATAAATGAAAGATTGGGTCCTATCCTACTCGTTCGGCTAACGACCCTCCACTTCCTTAAACACCCCTTATAGACCAGCTTCGTGAATGAGGCCTACTAACGGTATGTGACATCCCCTAATTTCTTGGCCAGAAAAGACCGATTTCGTTTATGCTTTTTAAAATAAAATCAGAGTAATCCTTTTAAAAGGTGTTGCGGAATTTGTTCCCAAAAAAACATGATAATTATACTATCAAATCATTTCTGAAGAAATGTATTTTATTCACTTAAACCATTGGGATGTCATCGTCAATACATAAACATAAGCATAAACAGAACTTACACTACTGATCTACATCTCTTTTAATCTCTCAGTGTAAAGTAACTTCATATCGATACCTTTGATACAAACAAACTGAGTGGGTCAGGCTTGGGAGCCTGGTGAGCATATAGGGTTTTCAACCCACAATAATACAATTATTATATTCAATCATCAAACAATCAACCCAATTAACCATCCCCATATCTCCCTTATTTCTTAAGGATTTACCCTAAGAATCGACTATCCATTCATTCCTCAGGATTGACCTAAGGAATTTATCCAAAGTTCATTGCTACCAAGGTTCATACAACAGGCACTACGTCATATAGTCGCCAGGGTTTATACAATAGGCACTACGTCTCATAGTCGCCAGGGTTTATACAATAGGCACTACGTCTCATAGTCGCCAGGGTTTATACAATAGGCACTACGTCTCATAGTCGCCAGGGTTTATACAATAGGCCTCTCATCATTTTATCACACGCCAACTATTCAATCTACCCATGTTATACCCAACATATTTGTAGATAAAATACATACACAGTTTTAAATCATTTTAAAACTTGTATAAATCATTCATTCAACAATCATTTCAAATAAACAAACAATACATATACACATAACACGTATTTTATATAAAATATTTCATATCTATGTGTAAGATGAAAGTGACTATACATTCACTTGATTTAATGATAATCGGGCAGCACTTCGTTTCCTAAAACGATCGTTTCTAATAAAATCGGGAGTTTTATTGAGAAACCGGGCTTTGCGAGGGTCGGGCTTCGAAACCGAAAAGATAAATTTTCTGGGCTTCTCGGGCACTTCGGGGAGTATTTCGGGTGTTATAATCGATACCGGGGCTTTGGGGGATGTCAAAATGAAGGAAATATTGAAAAAGGGGTAAAAGATGACAATTTTCCAAAAGTACCCGGGAAGGCTCGCAAGCCTTCTATTTATAGGGAGGTCCGAAGTCGGCTAAGGAAGAAGAGTCAGCAGCGAGGACACGTGGCAGCAGCAGGACGAAGGTGCGCAGGTAGCTCGCACGTGGGTTGTGCATGTGAGGGGCTCGGTGTCGGCCTCTGATTGGACCGAGGTCTATTCCGAGGCTTCGGACGTGACACCATATGCGAGACTCGGACACGCGATAAGGGGGTACGAGGCTGCTCCTGATTGGCCGAGCCTTCGGTCCGAAGAGGATGCAACACGCGTTGACAGGTGGCCTCGGATGACTCAGCAGTTCGGACACGTGGCACGATTTGGGCGAGGGTGACGTGGCCGAAGCCACCTATGCGAAATTTCTCGATTTTTGTGCAAAAACTTCTAAAATCCATAACATTCGCATACGAGCTCCGTTTTTGACGTTCTTTATATGCACGCGTAGGTAAAATTACGCTCTACAACTTTCGTTTAGACTTCGTCGGCTAATTTTGAATTTAATTTTTTTATATTATTATTTTTAACAGACCGGGACAGGAAATCCGTTAAAAATTCATAACTTCTTCATCCGACGTCTTTTTTCGTCTGTCTTTTTACCGTTGTGCTACTATTGACGAGACCTTCGATTCTCATTTAGGTCGTGTCGGCTAAAAATCACTCGATCTAAATTTCGAGTTTTTAGCTGTCTACTGCTAAGCTGAAACTTCGAAAAATCATAACTTCCTCATACGATGTCAGATTTGGACGTTCTTTTTATACATACTATCGGTTTAACGAACACTACGTCTTTCGTTTAGATCACTAAGGCTAAAAAGTAGTTTATCAAGAACTCACTTTTTACGTCATTCGACACCGTGCCGGTTTGTCGCGAAACTCCGACAGGTCATAACTTCTTCGTTATAACTCGGATTTCGGCATTCTTTATATATCCGTAATCCTTGTCAGGACCACTACAAGTTTCTTAATAAATATCGGCTTTATCTAATCGTTATTTTCGACGTTCATTTTTACTCTTAATTAATTAAATCGTAATAATTAAGCATAAAACACATAATTCACATAATAATCACATAATTCCTCTTCATTTATTCAAAATGAGTTGCAAAGGTTAACCTAGACTATCACGTCAATATTAATGCCTAGTCTAGAAACACGGGCGTTACAATTCTCTCCCCCTTAGAATGATTCCGTCCCTGGAATCATACATCAGCAAACAAATGCGGGTAGCGACTCATCATGTCACTCTTCGTTTCCCAGGTGAGAATGGGCCCATTCGTATGTTTCCAACGCACAAGCACTAAATCGACCATCTTGCGTCGCAACTTCTTAGTCTTACGGTCAACGATTGCCTCAGGTTCTTTAATTAACCTCTTGTTTTCATCCAACCTTAAGTCAGAAATGGGAATTATGTCGGGCATATCTCCCGTGAACTTTCTCAAATAACACACATGAAAGGTGTTATGAATACCCTCCAGTTCTTCCGGTAATTCTAGCTTGTAAGCTTCATTCCCGATCATCTGATGAACTTTAAATGGTCCAATAAACCTTGGGCTCAACTTTCCCAAACCACGTAACATACCTATCTTAGTCGGACTCGATTCGATATGACCTCTAGGGTCGGAATAACAATCATCTTCTTAGTCATTACCGAAACGAAGGTAATGAAATACTCGAACAGAAACGTAATCAATTTTTAGTTTCTTGGTAACCTTGTGACTTTCCTTGATCCAAGTACGAGTCCTATGTTTCCGGTAGTATAGGCCTCTACTACCATTCACACCTACTCCTACTCGTCCCAAGTATTGTCTCGCAGTTCTCCAAGTCACCATACAAGAATTTCACATAGTCATTCAATTCATCAGATGACAAAACCAGGGTTTATATTATTTCTTGAAATAATTACACAGAGGTTCAAGTTTACCCTATATTACGCCTCTAATAGGCTACACCACGAGTTATTAACTGCATTACTACTTGGGGTTGAGGTTGTTGATTCCTCTTTCCGTTTGCATTTGCAACTCCACTGCGAGTTCTTGCCATTATAATCTATATACCGAATAAGGCGAATTTAGGTCTTTATCCTCGATAGGTATTTAATTCCCTTATCACTCCGAAACGTTTACATGTTAGTTCTAATATCGTAATCGTACGCTTAGAATCCTACACACATAAGGTTTCCAGATCCGGTCGGCAACAGACCATAGATCCGAACAAATAATGGCATATATGGCAAACATATATCATTTAGCACATAAAAACATTTTAGGCATCTTTCCTAAAATAAACTAGTGCTTGTGTCTAAAATATGGTAGACACTCATCTCACAATCATCACTTAGAATTCTAAGTTTAAGTCTAGAAATCCTACAAATTTCTTAGTTCGCTTAAACTAATGCTCTGATACCAACTGTGACATCTCCTAATTTCTCGGCCAGAAAAGACCGATTTCGTTTATGCTTTTTAAAATAAAATCAGAGTAATCCTTTTAAAAGGTGTTGCGGAATTTGTTCCCATAAAAACTTGATAATAATATTATCAAATCATTTCTAAAGAAATGTATTTTATTCACTTAAACCATTAGTATGTCATCGTCAATACATAAACATAAGCATAAACAGAACTTACACTAGTGATCTACATCTCTTTTAATCTCTCAATGTAAAGTAACTTCGTATCGATACCTGTGATACAAACAAACTGAGTGGGTCAGGCTTGGGAGCCTGGTGAGCATATAGGGTTTTCAACCCACAATAATACAATTATTATATTCAATCATCAAACAATCAAACCAATTAACCATCCCCATATCTCCCTTATTTCTTAAGGATTTACCCTAAGAATCGACTATCCATTCATTCCTCAGGATTGACCTAAGGAATTTATCCAAAGTTCATTGCTACCAAGGTTCATAGAATAGACACTACGTCACATAGTCGTCAGGGTTTATACAATAGGCACTACGTCTCATAGTCGCCAGGGTTTATACAATAGGCACTACGTCTCATAATCGCCAGGGTTTATACAATAGGCACTACGTCTCATAGTCGCCAGGGTTTATACAATAGGCCTCTCATCATTTTATCACACGCCAACTATTCGATCTACCCATGTTATACCCAACATATTTGTAGATAAAATACATACACATTTTTAAATCATTTTAAAACTTGTATAAATCATTCATTCAACAATCATTTCAAATAAACAAACAATACATATACACATAGCACATATTTTATATAAAATATTTCATATCTATGTGTAAGATGAAAGTGACTATACATTCACTTGGTTTAATGATAATCGGGCAGCACTTCGTTTCCTAAAACGATCGTTTCTAATAAAACCGGGAGTTTTATTGAGAAACCGGGCTTTGCGAGGGTCGGGCTTCGAAACCGAAAAGATAAATTTTCCGGGCTTCTCGGGCACTTCGGGGCGTATTTCGGGTGTTATAATCGATACCGGGGCTTTGGGGGATGTCAAAATGAAGGAAATATTGAAAAAGGGGTAAAAGATGGCAATTTTCCAAAAGTACGAGGGAAGGCTCGCAAGCCTTCTATTTATAGGGAGGTCCGAAGTCGGCTAAGGAAGAAGAGTCACCAGCGAGGACACACAGCAGCAGTAGGGCGAAGGTGCGTAGGTGGCTCGCACGTTGGTTGCGCATGCGAGGGGCTCGGTGTCGGCCTCTGATTGGACCAAGGTCTAGTCTGAGGCTTCGGATGTGACACCATATGCGAGACTCGGACACGCGATAAGGGGGTACGAGGCAGCTCCTGATTGGCCGAGCCTTCGGTTCGAAGAGAATGCGACACACATCGACAGGTGACCTCGGATGACTCAGCAGTTCGGACACGTGGCACGATTTGGGCGAGGGTGACGTGGCCGAAGCCACCTATGCGAAATTTCTCGATTTTTGTGCAAAAACTTCTAAAATCCATAACTTTTGCATACGAGCTCCGTTTTTGACGTTCTTTATATGCACACGTAGGTAAAATTATGCTCTACAACTTTCGTTTAGACTTCGTCGGCTAATTTTGAACTTAATTTTTTTATATTATTATTTTTAACAGACCGGGACAGGAAATCCGTTAAAAATTCATAACTTCTTCATCCGACGTCCGTTTTCGTCTGTCTTTTTACCGTTGTGCTACTATTGACGAGACCTTCGATTCTCATTTAGGTCGTGTCGGCTAAAAATCGCTCGATCTAAAATTCGAGTTTTTAGCTGTCTACTGCTAAGCTGAAACTTCGAAAAATCATAACTTCCTCATACGAAGTCATATTTGGACATTTTTATACATACTCTCGGTTTACCGAACACTACGACTTTCGTTTAGATGACTAAGGCTAAAAAGTAGTTTATCAAAAACTCACTTTTTACGTCATTCGGTACCGTGTCGGTTTGTCGCGAAACTTCGACAGGTCATAACTTCTTCGTTATAACTCGGATTTCGGCATTCTTTATATATCCGTAATCCTTGTCACGACCACTGCAACTTTCTTAATAAATATCGGCTTTATCTAATATTTATTTTCGACGCTCACTTTTACTCTTAGTTAATTAAATCCTAATAATTAAGCATAAAACACATAATTCACATAATAATCACATAATTCTTCTTCATTTATTCAAAATGAGTTGCAAAGGTTAACCTACACTATCACGTCAATATTAATGCCTAGTCTAGAAACACGGGCGTTACAATTCTCTCCCCCTTAGAGTGATTCCGTCCCCGGAATCACACATCAGCAAACAAATGCGGGTAGCAACTCATCATGTCACTCTTCGTTTCCTAGGTGAGATTTGGCCCATTCGTATGTTTCCAACACACAAGCACTAAATCGACCATGTTGCGTCGCAACTTCTTAGTCTTACGGTCAACGATTGGCTCAGGTTCTTTAATTAACCTCTTGTTTTCATCCAACCTTAAGTCAGAAATGGGAATTATGTCGGGCACATCTCCCGTGAACTTTCTCAAATAACACACATGAAAGGTGTTATGAATACCCTCCCGTTCTTCTGGTAATTCTATCTTGTAAGCTTGATTCCCGATCCTATGAAGAACTTTAAATGGTCCAATACACCTTGGACTCAACTTTCCCGAACCACGTAACATACCTATCTTAGTCGGACTCGATTCGATATGACCTCTAGGGTCGGAATAACAATCATCTTCTTAGTCATTACTGAGACGAAGGTAATGAAATACTCGAACAAAAACGGAATCAATTTTTAGTTTCTTGGTAACCTTGTGACTTTCCTTGATCCAAGTACGAGTCCTGTGCTTCTGGTAGTATAGGCCTCTACTACCGTTCCCACCTACTCCTACTCGTCCCAAGTATTGTCTCGCAGTTCTCCAAGTCACCATACAAGAATTTCAACATAGTCATTCAATTCATCAGATGACAAAACCAGGGTTTATATTATTTCTTGAAATAATTACACAGAGGTTCAAGTTTACCCTATACTACGCCTCTAATAGGCTACACCACGAGTTATTAACTGCATTAGTACTTGGAGTTGAGGTTATTGATTCTTGTCTCCGTTTTCATTTGAAACTCCACTGCGAGTTCTTGCCATTATAATCTATATACCGAATAAGGCGAATTTAGGTCTTTATCCTCGATAGGTATTTAAATTCCTTTATCACTCCGAAACGTTTACATGTTAGTTCTAATATCGTAATCGTACGCTTAGAATCCTACACACATAAGGTTTCCAGATCCGGTCGGCAACAGACCATAGATCCGAAAAAATAATGGCATATATGGCAAACATATAACATTTAGCACATAAAAACATTTTAGGCATCTTTCTTAAAATAAACTAGTGCTCGTGTCTAAAATATGGTATACACTCATCTCACAATCATCACTTAGCATTCTAAGTTTAAGTCTAGAAATCCTACAAATTTCTTAGTTCGCTTAAACTAATTCTCTGATACCAACTGTGACATCTCCTAATTTCTCGGCCAGAAAAGACCGTTTTCGTTTATGCTTTTTAAAATAAAATCAGAGTAATCCTTTTAAAAGGTGTTGCGGAATTTGTTCCCATAAAAACATGATAATTATATTATCAAATCATTTATGAAGAAATGTATTTTATTCACTTAAACCATTGGGATGTCATCATCAATACATAAACATAAGCATAAACAGAACTTGCACTCACTTACACTAGTGATCTACATCTCTTTTAATCTTTCAGGGTAAAGTAACTTCATATCGATACCTATGATACAAACAAACTGAGTGGGTCAGGCTTCGGAGCCTGGTGAGCATATAGGGTTTTCAACCCACAATAATACAATTATTATATTCAATCATCAAACAATCAACCCAATTAACCATCCCCAGATCTCCCTTATTTCTTAAGGATTTACCCTAAGAATCGACTATCCATTCATTCCTCAGGATTGACCTAAGGAATTTATCCAAAGTTCATTGCTACCAAGGTTCATAGAACAGGCACTACGTCACATAGTCGACAGGGTTTAGACAATAGGCACTACGTCTCATAGTCGCCAGGGTTTATACAATAGGCACTACGTCTCATAGTCGCCAGGGTTTATACAATAGGCACTACGTCTCATGGTCGCCAGGGTTTATACAATAGGCACTATGTCTCATAGTCGCCTGGGTTTATACAATAGGCCTCTCATAATTTTATCACACACCAACTATTCCATCTACCCATGTTATACCCAACATATTTGTAGATAAAATACATACACAGTTTTAAATCATTTTAAAACTTGTATAAATCATTCATTCAACAATCATTTCAAATAAACAAACAATACATATACACATAGTACGTATTTTATATAAAATATTTCATATCTATGTGTAAGATAAAAGTGACTATACATTCACTTCATTTAATGATAATCGGGCAGCACTTCGTTTCCTAAAACGATCGTTTCTAATAAAACCGGGAGTTTTATTGAGAAACCGGGTTTTGCGAGGGTCGGGCTTCGAAACCGAAAAGATAAATTTTCCGGGCTTCTCGGGCTCTTCAGGGCGTATTTCGGGTGATATAATCGATACCGGGGCTTCAGGGGATGTCAAAATGAAGGAAATATTGAAAAAGGGGTAAAAGATGACAATTTTCCAGAAGTACCCGGGAAGGCTCGCAAGCCTTCTATTTATAGGGAGGTCCGAAGTCGGCTAAGGAAGAAGAGTCAGCAGCGAGGACACGTGGCAGCAGTAGGGAGAAGGTGCGCAGGTGGCTCGCACGTGGGTTGCACAAGCGAGGGGCTCGGTGTCGGCCTCTGATTGGACCGAGGTCTAGTCCGAGGCTTCGGACGTGGCACCATATGCGAGACCCGGACAAGCGATAAGGGGGTACGAGGCAGCTCTTGATTGGCCGAGCCCTCGGTCTGAAGAGAATACGACACGCGTCGATAGGTGGCCTCGGATGACTTAGCAGTTCGGACACGTGGCACGATTTGGGCGAGGGTGACGTGGCCGAAGCCACCTATGCGAAATTTCTCGATTTTTGTGCAAAAACTTCTAAAATCCATAACATTCGCATACGAGCTCCGTTTTTTACGTTCTTTATATGCACGCGTAGGTAAAATTACGCTCTACAACTTTCGTTTAGACTTCGTCGGCTAATTTTGACTTTAATTTTTTTATATTAATATTTTTAATAAACCGGGACATGAAATCCGTTAAAAATTCATAATTTCTTCATCCGACGTCCGTTTTCGTCTGTCTTTTTACCGTTGTGCTACTATTGACGAGACCTTCGGTTCTCATTTAGGTCGTGTCGGCTAAAAATCACTCGATCTAAAATTCAAGTTTTTAGCTGTCTACTGCTAAGCTGAAACTTCGAAAAATCATAACTTCCTCATACGAAGTCAGATTTGGACGTTCTTTTTATACATACTCTCGGTTTAACGAACACTACGACTTTTGTTTAGATCACTAAGGCTAAAAAGTAGTTTATCAAAAACTCACTTTTTACGTCATTCGGTACCGTGTCGGTTTGTCGCGAAACTTCGACAGGTCATAACTTCTTCGTTATAACTCGGATTTCGGCATTCTTTATATATCCGTAATCCTTGTCACGACCACTACAACTTTCTTAATAAATATCGGCTTTATCTAATATTTATATTCGACGCTCATTTTTACTCTTAATTAATTAAATCCTAATAATTAAGCATAAAACACATAATTCACATAATAATCACATAATTCATCTTCATTTATTCAAAATGAGTTGCAAAGGTTAACCTAGACTATCACGTCAATAATAATGCCTAGTCTAGAAACACGGGCGTTACACGGTAAGACTGACTTTTTATTTAATTAAACTTAAACCATGTCATTATGGATTTATTAATTCTATCTTTTAATTAAACACTTAATTAATTTAATAAAACCATAAAGGTGTAATTTGGACTATTCAAAATATCAAGTTTCTAAATTTAAGGTTTCAAAATTAAGGCTATTTAATTAAATTTTAAATTACAAAACCAAGAGGTGCACTTTTGAAACTTTTTCAAATTACTATGGTTTTAGAATTTAATGTTTCAAAAATAAAGCTTTTAATTAAATTTTAAATTCCAAAACTTGAGGGCAATTTTTGAAACTTTTCAAAAACTCTTAGATAAAATTATAAAACAATTAAATTAATCATATAATTTATCTATATCACAAAATTTGACCTAATCTAATTTCATATAGAAAGATGATTCAAATCAAATTTTACAAATAATTAGTTTTTCACAAAATCAAGTAATTATCTTAAAATTTGACAATCATCATTCAATTGGATGAGTATAATCATTACCTTATTAGAAAAAACGAATTTTATCAATCAAAACAGTTTGTGGTAATGATCCTAATCCAATTCATGGCCAAAAAAAAACTGAAAATCTGCCAACTGATGAGACACCACGTCGTGGTGACATTGACCATGTCATGGTCATTAGGCAGGTTCCAAAAAGCAAATAGAGGAATATGAGAGAGAGGTTAGGAGGCACCAAAAAACGGCTAGGGTTACTTCTGGGAATAGAGTGGCCGATTTTGGGAAGCTAGGGGTTCAATTTATAGTGTGGAATCCTTAGGGTTTCTTATATAAAACCCTAATTCACTTAAGCCTTTAAGTATTCCAATGATCCATAGGAAAAGCCCTTTGGACTAATTCTTCATGGACTCTCACATAGATTTAGTCCATTCCTAATCAACATGGATCATTAGCCCAAACTATAAGTATTACTGATTTACCAAATCAGTCCCCGTAAATTTAATCAGTATCTTTTGATCACTAAATTAATTCTTGATCAATACCAATTAAATAATATGATTTCTTAATTAATATATATTATTCGTATAATATATTAATAAATCACAAATAACCACTTTCTCAAATATTCATCCTATCAAATTGCTATCGTGAAGGCAACCCAAAAAGACCATGCTACTATCGGGTCAAGTACACACCAACTATAGTGATGAAGTGTGGAATCAAGTATGAATCAAATCAGAGTAATCAGAATATAGATTGAAAACACGATGTAAATATGATCTGGTTTCAGCTCTATTATGCTTTCAATGTTACAGAGATAAAAATAGACAAGTTCATACAAAGACTCTTCTCTAACTCTAAGTAATGTCCCTATTTATAGGAAACACTAAAGCACACAAAAAATTACAAGGACTAAACAAGTACGCTTCATTACATATATGCCTTGTAAAATAAACTTATGACTTCGACATATTACAACAGGTCTTCGACCCTTACATTCTCCCCCTTTGTAATAATGTCGACCATCTTCAGTTCAAAAGAATCTGTATAGAATACATCATCACTCTTCGAATTTTAGAATACCAAGAAATGATCTTCTTCAATTCTTTCTTGTCGCCTTCATTATTCTTCTTGCAGCTATTCATACGAACAATGAAGTTCGTATACTGGGACGTTGTGCATCTCTCCACTTCGCAAGCTTGGAATAAGAATCTCTTGGCTTTTCCATTTTTGTCTTTCCCTGAGAAGACCATGCCAAAAGGCTTCAAACATATTTCCCCATCAGCATACTTCTTCAACTCAGGTTCAGTCTTCGTTGGTTCCATGGGTACTTTAACTTCCAACCCCTTCGCAGTAGCTAACTCCACATCCGTTAGGGCCAAACACTCATAGTAGTTATCTATGAATATTTTGATGTGAGCTAGACCAAGACGAAACACTTCTGGATCAGTCTCTCGAAGATACGAAGAATCTTTGTCTTTTAGAAGAATTGGAACTTCTATAAGATCATACAAGTTCATTAATGGAAAATCAGCAATTGAGATATTACATTCCTAACCATTCGCCCTTGCAACGTAAAATCGAAGGTTCTGCATCATGTCTTCGAAAAGAACATCCTTTTGAATACTTATCACCTTCTTGATCTTCACGAGTGACCAAATTTCCTCTGGAAGTTTCCTAACACAGCATGAAACCTGAGCTTCATGTATGTGTAATCATCATCATTGTCGAACTTCTCACCAATTTTGTACTGAGCCATGATGAACATCATTTCATTGATTGGGAAATCCAGTTGTCTCATATCCGTATTAACAACTGCATAGCTCTGCTTCGGCTTCTTCTCAAAAGCATACATATGGTTATATGCAACTCTTGCTTCGATTGTTTCATAGTTGTAATGCTTTGCAGGATCGCCCTTGTTCATTCCAGGTGGGTCACTTGCACGAAGACTTAAAATGCTTTGTACTACTCTCAACTTCTCAAGCTCAGCATCAGTTTCAGCTTTCCTCTCCTCTTTCGATTTTTTGACCACAATTGTTTTTCCTTTATCTTTGAACGCAGAGCTATCAACAACATCCTTGGGCTTCGAACTACTAACACCTTCCCCAATCACAATTCCTTTAGAAATTGGTCTTGAAATTGGCTTCATAGAGATTGGCATTGTTGTAACAACTGTCGAACTTACAGGCCCAACAGTTGAGATAATTGGCTTCGATACTGGAATTGTTGTTTGGAAAATCTTTCCAACAGTTTTCACAGTTTCATGCGAACCTTCACTAACCTTCGCATTACCAACCTTCTTCTCTCCCCCTTGCACCCCTGTGACCACAGGTGGGGCATCTGTTGGTAGTAAACTGGAAAAGTTGGATAATGGAGCTAACTGTTTGTAGAGTTATTATCGAAGAGGCAACAGGTGTGGTAGACAAATCTTTTAACTCCTTCAAAAAAGAAGTAAGCTCCACAAAGCTGCGACTGTTATCTATTGAAAGTTGAGTAACTTGAGGACTCAAGCCTTCATACAACTTAACATATTTTGTGACAGCCTCACAAATAATATCCACTTTTTGATTTATAGATGCATAGTCTTTCTGAGCACTAGCAATCTCTTTGACCATGTCTTCACGAAGTTCTTGAAGCTTGAGATTGACATCTTCGCGAACTTGCTTCACATCTTTAATGAATAAGACATGTCTTTCTTTAGCCACCCTTCGTAAGTCATTAACTTCACTCACAAAGTTCGAAGACTGAGACTTCACCCGCAATTCGTTACACTTATCACTTTGATCCACCTTCTGCAAGATTTTAGACTCAGAATCTTGAAGCATTTCTGACACTTTATTAACCATTCTGGGTTCGAATGCTTTAAGCATAACATCCAATTCCAAACTTGAAAGAGATTGACTTGCCCCCATGTCAGCTTGAGATTGAATAATAGAATTCATCTTCTTATTCAAAATATTGAATTGCTTCATTGTCATTAACATGTTGTCGGGGTAAGTTTCTTCTTCTTCGTCAAATTCCATCTCTTCAAACGTTCCCCCAAAACCCCCTTCGTCAACATCAGTATCCTCAGTATTTTGAAGTGGATCAGTGGTTTGCGATGAGAACAAAGTTGTGATGGGTTGGGTGAGAATGGTTTCAAAGGTGGGTGAATTGGTAGTGTTCGTGATAGGGATAATGAATGGTGGTAAATAAACAAAAGTAGCAGAGGATGCAGGAATACCTTGAGTCGAAACAACAAGTTCTTTATTCGTATTTCCTTCACCCATATTGACATTTACATCCGTATCATATACGTGTGTAGTGATGTCTGAAGTTCGAACCTCCTCAAGAATTGATTCAGTTAACGAAACTTCGGGTGGTGTGACCGTAGTCTTCTCAGGAATAGATGTTGATTGGATAATTGTAGCTTCAGGAGTTTCAGGTACTTTCTCTCCTTCGGATGATTCTGCTTGAAGAACCATCTTCCTTTTCTTCAACTTCTTCTTCGAAATATGTGTAGCAACATCTTCAGATCTTCGTTTCTTGGAAGAAGGAGAAACAGGAGCTGGAACCTCAAGAATGAGAATGCCTTGATGATTCAAATATGGTTTACGAACCATAGAAGAAGACTTCAATGAACCATCAGAAAGCTTTCGTGATCGACTAGACTTTTTCTTTTAGTCTTCGTAAAATGCCTGATGTTGAAGGCATTGTTTCCTTTTCTTGAGTATCAACAATAGGCTCCACCGGGTCAACCATAGCAGTCGAAACTTGTACATCCTTCTTTGACTTGCAAGACTTCTTCGAAGGACCAACTGTTTCTTTTGGTAACAACTTCCCAAAGCCATCATCCGGATTAATTGTTTCTAAGTACTCCATTAAAACCAAATTCGTTGGATCAACCCGTTGTAACATTGCATCTAGCATTCTTGCAATGTGTGTAAATATCTCAGCATCATCTGAAACCTCCTTCGGAAATTGGTACTTGATGAACTCAACAGTCTCCTCATCAGTAGGCACCTCAATCCCCTCTTTGGCATAAAGTATCGAAGGATTAATCTCCAATACCTAGCACACGAAATGCCTTGAACGACGTTCTTGTTTTCGACACTCTTCTAAAATTCCTTCCATAGTTGGGTAGAATAATCCACAGTAATGTCATAATACAACCCTGCCACCATTACATACACCTCCATTCGACCTTTGTCCAACCCTACATTGCGACCAGTCAAGCAGCATCAAAAGATTCTGAAGAGAAAATTCCAAACAGTTGGAAGTCCTGATTTCTTGAAATCACTGATCTTGGTGAGTGGGTGTTGATAACCCATCTCATTGAACATGTGGATGATTTGTGCAGATGAAAGATCAGTATAGATTGGAGAATTTGGGATATCAAGAATTTGACAGAAAATCTTCTTGGACAATCGAATCTTCTTGTCATTCACCAGTTGAAAGGTGATGATATTCATTGCTTTGCTGTATGTAGCAATGGATCCTGCTTGAGAAAGCCATGAAAGTGGAACTGCAAACGAATTGAACATGGCAGTGGAAAGAACATAACTCTTCAAGGCGACTACCAACATCTTCAATTCATCTGGGTAAAGAGAAACATCATCTTCAACTTGATAGTTTGTTCCTTGAATCTTCATGATTGGTTGGGATGTAACTGTTGGCTTAATGTCTAAGTCCATAACTATATTTGGTATGTACTTGACCCGACCCGGCATGGTCCATTTGGGTTGCACTTCACCGACACAATTTATATGGATAGTCTTTTGAGAATAGTATATTTATGATTTATATTAATATATTATAAGTTCTAATATATTAATATATAATCATATTATTTAATTAGTATTGATAAAGAATTAATTTATAATTAATTAAGTGATCAAAATGAACTAATTAAATATGGACTCTTAGATATATATATATATATATATATATATATATATATATATATATATATATATATATATATATATATATATATATATATATATGTGTGTGTGTGTGTAGTGGGCCAAGTTCATTTAGGTTGGGCTAAGTCTTAATGGATAGTCCATGGAGCTTTAACCCATGGATCCTAGGAAATGAAAGGTCATGGGTAATAGGGTTTAACCCTAATCCTCCACACTATATAAAGGGTCTTATGGTTCCTGAAATTATGCTAGTGGCTAGTGTGGATACACTAAAGAGGGCAATAACCGATTTCATAGTGTGAGCCAAGTATCCATATTCTCTAAAGGTTTTCCAAGGTGTTTTGGTGATTTGTGATTCCACCTGAGGCTTCCATACTATTGGGGCTAAGCTCTTAAAGCTTGAAGACATCAAGCTACATCAAAAGGTATGTCATCTAACTAGAACTTTGTAGTATAGGTGCTTCATAATATGCTAGTTAGGATGAAACCTTGGAATATTTAATATTTGCATGTATAATAGAGAAAACATAGATCCAAGGTTTATAGGGTTGCATGTACACCATAGGAGTGTTAGAATGCACAAAACCCAACAGTGGTATCAGAGACATGAGTTGTTTTCTGTTATATTGATGCAAATGTTTTATTTTTAAGTTGAAAAAAAAGGAAAAAAAAACATGATGTTTGTCAAATTTTAAGATAATTACTTGTTTTGTGAAAAACGAATTATTTATAAAATTTGAATCATTTGTTACATGAGTTGAATTAGGTCAAATTTAGTAAAAGATAAAATGATATGATTATTTTATTAGTTTTAAAAGTTTGATCTAAAGAGTTTTTTGAAACCTCCATAAGTTATGGATATGAAAAGGTTTTTAAAAAAATTGATTCAAAGTTTTTTATGGAGTTACAAAACTTGGTCTTAATGTTTTAAAGAATTCCATAACTTGTTCTTAAGTTATGGAACATGAAAAGTTTCATCATAAAACAAGTATTTAACTCCATAAGTTATGGAATCCAAAAGTTTTCAAGAGTTACAAAACTTGCCCTCAAGTTTTGGAATTTGGAAAAAGTTTTTTTATGATAAAAAAAAAAGAATTGAATTCTAAAACTCTTGGGTTCATAACTTAAACAATTAATTAAATGGTTTTAATTTTAAATTTAATAATTGGAATTGTGATGTTTTATTGAATAATTCAATTAACTCTTATGGACTTTATTAATAGATAATTAAAGTGTTTAATTAAAAGAGAATTAATAATTCCATAATGACATGGTTTAAATTTAATTAAATTAAGAGTATAGTTTAATTAATAGATTAAACCACCAAGTATTTTAAATGTCTAAAATACACCCTTATACTATTATAATATTAAAAGTTTAATATATTATATGTATAAGAGCAAGTCGTCTTACCATTAGTAGGCCTCATTCACGAAGCCGGTCTATAAGGGGGGTATAAGGTTACTGCCTATAAAATGGCAGTTTAATGGGTGTCCACTCTCACCCACCGCTTCCTTGACTGGTGGAGGGTCGTTAGCCGAACAGGTAGGACAAGGACTATAATTCTCCCTTCATTATAAGTATAATGATAAATACTAAGTAACTAAACACTTATAAATTCCCAATCTTAGTTACTTAGGAAAATGTGAATAAGGTGCTAATCCATGAAATTAAACTTTGCACTTTGTTTAAGCTGTTAGTGGAGCGTGTGTGGTTAACCGACACACTAACCTGGACTTAACAAGGTAGGCAAAGGGTAACTTAATGTTTATCATAGTATCGTTGGAGCATGTGTTGTTAACCGGCACATCGATTGAGGGGTAAATATTAAGGGTACCAAGTATATTTGCATGGTTACTTCACACCTTGTTTTGTGATCCTCGGCATCCCAGTCACAAAACCTGAAGGGCACACTCGAGATTGAAACATGCCATTGAAAAGTTCAATGAATCTCAAAAGAATCTAGGAGTTTCAAAACCAATTAAAACCTAATAATACATTTCGTTTATCTTGGTGGAAATTGGTGAATCGTCATTCACCTACCTTCAAATATTTTATAGCTTGGATTACGGCATCCCTCTTCCAAGTTATAAAATAGTTTGTTGGGTCCTAGCCTTAATATATCATATTGGGTGTTATATTAAGGACTTAAATCAACTTTACGTGAATTTCTCCCATTGTTGATGTCTGGTTTAGACAACAATAATCTTCCCAAACCAAGCTTTCCTAATGAATATGACTTCCCGAGTTTGGCTCATGGAAGTCATACTTCTCTTCCTCCACCTCCTCCAATTATTCTACCTAACCCACAAGTTCAAGGTAACTCAAGCCCTAATGGCAAGCAAGGTCTATGTGTGATCACATCTTAGAAAGTTGGATGTTCAAAGTCTTGAGAAAGTTGGATGTTCAATCACTTTCTAAGTCACATAGTGAGTTTCTTTGGGACTACTATGAAACAGACTATGAGATGAACCTTAATGATCATATCTATTTGCTTGGTGCTGCTGAATCAACAATGATTTGGAATGACAGTAAGGCAAATTTTGATTAGAAGATCAACTTCCCAAAAACTTTATGGATAGTGACAATGGTGACACTGGAAATCCAGAAAAAACATTCTCTTCCCAATGGAAAGGGATTGGCCATAGTCAACCCGGTTGACCAAATGGTAAAGAGAAAGGCTAAGTCTGAGATAGTCCCATTACCAAAGGGTCCATATGTTTATTTTGCCAAAGGAAGGGGCGTTGATTGCAAAGCTGCCAAATTTACCTAAGGATGTTAAAGTCAATAAGTTTGACTCTACATCAGGTAGAGCCCATTATCTAACTCTGTTAAGTTCTATTATGAGATCCTCATTACATGATGTGACTGGGTCACATGTTGATGTTTTAAGAATCAAAGAATAGAGAGAAATCTTAAAGGAAGTATATGCTGATTCTGATCGCGAAGGTGGATTTTGATCGCATCAGAATTTTGAGCAGTTGCTTAAGAAGTCTTGATATATTGCTAAGGAATAGATAACAACAATTTTCCATGTGGATTCTAAGGATAAGTTTTTCCGCAAAGTTTTAAAATAAAAGAAAATTGTTTAATTTTATTTATTTGAAGTATCCTTACAATGGCATTTGTGGAAAATTGTTGCTTATATGATTCCACTGACAACAATATTGGAAAATGGATTTGATTCTTTCATTTGTGGTAGTGTCTAAATTTACCAAATCAGGAAAGTTCCTCATCACCCAAGTTTCAATTGGAATGAAACTTGGAATCATGCAAGTTGAATAGTATGATGAATGAGAACTTTCAAGCATTGGAAAATCAAGACTAATTACTTGTTCACATGGATATGTGAGTCAAGTGAAGGACTAAAGGGATCGAGTACACATTCTTGTGCACTGGTCATGTCCACCACAAAGCTCGTTAAGACTATTTGATTTACTAAAGTTTAGTAAATATGGTTATACTTACAAGTTTAAGTATAATTATGAAACATTGGAAAAGTCTCAATGTATGGCAGAAAGAATGGGAAGAATCAAATTAAGCAGAAAGATAAAAGTTTCTCAAATCTGAAAAGATGGGAGGGTACTTTAGTATCATGTTTGTGATCATCTTAATGATTTAGAAATCATATCACAATTAGTCCTCTAAAGGTCATCTTAGTGCATTATTATGACTAAGAAGAGGAGTCATGAATTGTTGAAATGGTTAGATCAGGAAGATGAGTCATACTTCATTCCAAAACAATTCTTAGAGTCATACTCCAAGATTGTAACTTGAGTGACATATCTTAAAGAAAGGTTTAAAACACTTGTCAAATGTAAGAGTAAAAGTGTCCTACTCTTGTACATTTGAAATTGGTAAGTTGTGATGTTTTGGATAAAACAAAGACCAACTAAGGCCAATTGTGTGAAGTGTTTGTCTTGATAAAGAATCCGCACTATCTCTTGAATATTTGGCAAGATAGTCTTATATGTCAAGAGGATAGTGGGAGTCTTAAAGATCCTAAAAAGAATTTCAAGAACTAATCAAGAATAAAACCTGAGGTTCTTCACTAGCACACGACTTGAGGTTTATAACCTATCGTGTTGACATATTCTGTGCCCATTCCAGTTAAAGTTGGCTTTGCATAGGAGTTCTGAAAGTTCTCAATTGGTTGCATAACAACTTGGAAGCAATGGCAGGCCCTATACTGCCAGGTGGCAAGAAGTTAAGATTGCATAAGTTCAGTCCATATGAGTTTGGATTTGTCATGATCCTTGTCTTGTGACTATGGTTTTGACGATTCACATGGATAAGAACACATACACCATAAAATCTAAGGGTCATAAGGTTTCTCTCCGATTCATGAAAATGATGGTGAGGAAACACTTCCACCAAGTAGATTTGAAGCAGATGGCAAAAGGTCTAAACAATTGAGACTATGATTACGGCATCCCTATTCACAGTTCTGAAAATGTTTAGACACACATGCTTGCTATCTAAGGAAAGGTGTATGATTTTGATAAAGTTTTATCAAAGCATCTTGTATCAGAAATCTGAACTTTGGTAAGAAAGTCAATAAAGTATTGATTTCTAGAAGTCCAGCTGATTTCTGAGTACATGTCAAAGCTAGTCGGAGCATAAGTGTTATGCTAATAATCATCATGTTAGTGGGAGCATGATAATTATTGTTAGTGTTGCAAGTTAGCAATGTTAATTATAGAAAACAAAAGTTTCAATTCGTGAGGCCGTAGGGATTGAAAAAGGTATTTTGCTATAATTAAGGGAGAGGATATACTTCATTTTAGTTCTAAAGGCTTAGATTCAGACCATAATCATCCTTAGTCAAGAATATATATATGAATTTCATGTTGGATTGGTTCAACTTAAGGAAATTCTATATATTGCGTTCTCAAAATTCGATTATGATTACGGCATCCCTCTTCATAGTCAAATTTTGAAAACATGGCAAATAAAAATATTGTAGCAAAAGACTGGTCTAGAATCATGTCTTTATATGAGACATCATGAATCGTGTACCATTTGCTTTGGGTACAGGATCGATTGCATGTGCTATAATATTTTTCATTTCTAAATTTTTCCAAATGCCCAGAGGCATTAAGAAGGGAAACGGTCTAGAATTGGATATGACTAAAATGATTAAGCAATTGTCGAGGACAATCTGAGGTTTACCAAAGATTGGTTGCTCAGGGACAGTTGGAAGTATAGTGCTAATTTTGGAAGGACCATATTGACATATTCTGAAAAGAGGCATCTCTTATTCAGAAGTGATAGTTAAAATGAGAATATGGAGTTATCTCCATAGGTGGAAGTTATCTGTGTAAGATTAGAAAACTTAATGCAAGAAGCATTTCCAAAGCAATGTACTTTGAATATGAGACTTAGTTTCCATGGAGTTGATCTCCATTGGAATACCTTATAATGACTGTTGACAAGTCTTTGTGACTTTGTATATATTCATTACAGGAGGGTCAGTGCATATAAGTTTAAAATCTAAACAGATTTCGATAAATGATAGGAATTTGAAATTCTCACATTTTTCGATAAGGATTTGGGAGTGTGAAATTAGAATCATTGAAATTATGTTCAATTGGTTTATTTCACAAAGTAAGGACCATAGACAAACATAGAGTGCATACTTGGTGTATGGCAAAGCTATTGTTTAAGAAAAACATAGTGTACACGCTTGAAGCATGGGACAACTAGTGGTTTTAATTCAAGTATAAAGTTGATAAAACCGAAACAATGAATAATGAGTAATCAGTATGGTGATAAATAAAAGTGTTTATTTATATTCATAGGGTTTGATACCATATTTGATTCATTTATTCTTGTGTTTCACTTTGCATGTTTTGACTTCCAGAATAACTAAGTCACTCTTCCTGAATGATTAAGTTATTCAAACCATCCACAGTCGGTCATATGTTGGAAGTAGATATGAATCAAGACTGTCATGGGTTGGTTTGTAGAGGTCCAAGTTGGTGGACAAAGTGGTGCTACAACACTCATGAGTGCTCATAAGTTCTGAGTATTGGATTCAACCCACGCTCATTTGAATCACTTCATGGATTTTATCACGAGTGATCATGAGACGATAATATCTTATATTCTTCAAACCTAGAGATATGAGTTGTTACTATGAGTTTGTTATACATTGATTGCACGAAAACGCATTGGTAACTCGATGTTATAAAACGTGCCTTTGTGTATGATTCAACAAGTAGTAGAACAAGCCATATGAGTCGAAGTTTATCCATTCCTTTTACCTTCGGGATAAAAGCGATATATGTGGGCCTCTCGATGATTTAGCGATGACACAGGTGAGTGCTTGGCCAAGCCAGGACTGATTTGATTTGTTCAATCAGTCAGTCATCATAAATCGAAAATCGGGAAACAACAAATGGACAGAGAGAATGATTATAATCCATGTATCAGTCCATATGATATCTAGAATGGAGGAATATATGATCCCTTATCTAATGGACAAGTCATTGACAAGGTCAGAGTTCGACAGCGGCTTTAAGAGCTACGATTGCCAGTTGGTTTTTGAAGTCATACTCAATTATAGTTTTAGACTTATCCAAGTGGGAGACTGTTGGATTAATGTCTAAGTCCATAACTATATTTGGTATGTACTTGACCCGACCCGGCATGGTCCATTTGGGTTGCACTTCACCGACACAATTTATATGGATAGTCTTTTGAGAATAGTATATTTATGATTTATATTAATATATTATAAGTTCTAATATATTAATATATAATCATATTATTTAATTAGTATTGATCAAGAATTAATTTATAATTAATTAAGTGATCAAAAGGAACGAATTAAATATGGACTCTTAGATATATATATGTGTAGTGGGCCAAGTTCATTTAGGTTGGGCTAAGTCTTCATGGATAGTCCATGGAGCTTTAACCCATGGATCCTAGGAAATGAAAGGTCATGGGTATTAGGGTTTAACCCTAATCCTCCACACTATATAAAGGGTCTTATGGTTCATGAAATTATGCTAGTGGCTAGTGTGGATACACTAAAGAGGGCAATAACCGATTTCATAGTGTGAGCCAAGTATCCATATTCTCTAAAGGTTTTGCAAGGTGTTTTGGTGATTTGTGATTCCACTTGAGGCTGTTGGATTAATGTCTAAGTCCATAACTATAATTAGTAAGACTTGACCCGACCCGGCATGGTCCATTTGGGTTGCATGGCATCATGCATTTGGATAGACTATAATGAGAGAAATAACACTTAAGGTTGGTTACTATATTATAATTTCTAATATATTAATAAGGTTATTTAATTAGTATTGATCAAGAATTAATTTGGAATTAATTAAGTGATCAAAAGGAGACTAATTAAATATATGGGTTGATTGTGTAATTCATTCATTCTTATATATGTGGGCTTGTGATCCAAGATTCCTTATGTTGGACTAAGTCCATGGGGTGACCCATGGATACTCCATGGAGGTTAAAATCCATGGAGCATAAGGAATGGGTAAAGTTATGAGTTACATGGTGTAACCCTAATAGCCACCATATAAAAGAATCCCATGGCTCAAGAAATCGTGCACTAATGTGTGAGTGTGAGGGCTAGACGATTTCAAGGAGTGTTCAAGTTTCTCTCAAGTTATTCCAAGTGTATTTGGTGTTGTGTGAATCATTTGAGGTGTCACACTTGGGGCACTAGGCACTCAAGCTTCATGAAGACATTCTACATCAAAGAGGTATGTATTCTATCTTGTTATATTTATTATTTTGTATGCTAGATTAGGATAATACCTTGGATGTTCATAATTGTATGTATAATAGAGAAAACATAGATCCAAGGTATTTAGGGCTGCATGTACACTTAGGAGTGTTAGAATGCTCATAACCCAACAGTGGTATCAGAGACTAGGCTTGTTTTCTTGTTATACTTGCAAAAGTAGCTGAAAAATCGAGTTGGATGTATATATTCGATTGTTTTGGCCGGAATTGGACTAGGAACATTACCCTAAGATGTTTTTGGACTTATAAACTTGTTTTTGATGTGGTAATGTTCATGCTAATCCAATTTCTAAGATAATTGTCATAATTTCAAGATTTGTATTAGTTTGTATGTTCATGCTAATTTCTTGAAGATTGATGATTTGAATTATCTTGTTCTTATGAGGTTCTTAGATTAATAGAAAAGTTGTGTGAAATAGTTGTTTTCAATCCATTTTAATCTAAGAGTTGATTCCAAAGTGTGTTTTTGTAACTTGTCCTCAAGTTATATGAAAAGTCACATTTAAGAATCATAAAACTCATAAAAGTTGGCAAAGGTTACAAAATGAAGAGTCTAGTTCTAATTAAATGGTTTTATGACTCCATAACTTGTCCTCAAGTTATGGAGGTTCAAGAGTCTCTTCATTAAATTAAAAAAAAAGTGTAACCTTAATTAGTTCCATAAGTTACAATAAAAAAAAAGTTATTTTTTTTATTAATTAGTTTAAAGTCTTCCATAACTTGTCCTCAAGTTATGGAACTTGAAGAGTTTTTTTTTTAATTAAAACTACTTTAAACTCATAAGTTATGGAATTAATTAGTTTTGAATAGTTTCAAAACTTGCCCTCAAGTTTTGGAATTTGAAAAGTTTTCACTTATGAATACTTTAATTCCAAGTTAGCCCTCAGAATTTTAAAATTTAAAATTCAACCCTTATACTTTATAATATTATAAGTTAATAATATTTATATATATGTATAAGAGTAAAGTCAGTCTTACCGTTAGTAGGCCTCATTCACGAAGCCGATCTATAAGGGGGGTATAAGGTTACTGCTTATAAAATGGTAGTTTAATGGGTGTCCACTCTCAGCCACCGCTTCCTTGACCGGTGGAGGGTCGTTAGCCGAATGGGTAGGACAAGGACTATAATTCTCCTTTCATTAAAAGTATTAATGATAAATACTAAGTAACTAAACTCTTATTAATACCCAATCTTAGTTACTTAGGAAAATGTGAATTTGGTGCTAACCCATGAAATTACACTTTGCACTTTGCTTAAGTCGTTAGTGGAGCGTGTGTGGTTAACCGGCACACTAACCTGGACTTAACAAGGTAGGCAAAGGGTAACTTAATATTTATCATAGTATCGGTGGAGCGTGTGTGGTTAACCGGCACACTGATTAAGGGGTAAATATTAAGGGTACCAAGTATATTTGCATGGTTATTCACACCTTGTTTTGTGATCCTCGGCATCCCAGTCACAAAACCTGAAGGGCACACTCGAGATTGAAACATGCCTTTGAAAAGTTCAATGAATCTCAAAGATCTAGGACTTTCAAATCCAATTAAAACCTAATAAATTATTTCGTTTTTCATTGTGGAAATTGGTGAATCGTCATTCACCTACCTTCAAATATTTTATAACTTGGATTACGACATCCCTCTTCTAAGTTATAAAATAGTTTGTTGGGTCCTAGCCTTAATATTTCATATTGGGTGTCATATTAACCACTTTAAATCAACTATCTTGAATATCTCCCAAAAAGATGTCTGGTCTAGACATTTATGATCTTCCCAAATCTCTTGAAACAAGCTTTCCTAAATAAAGATGATGTCCCATGGATATCATACTTCTTTCACCTCCTCCAATTATTCTCCCCAACCCACAAGTTCCTAAAAAGTTTAAGGTCACTCAAGCCCTATTGGCAAGGCAAGGTCTAGGTGTGATCACATCTTGGAGATGTAGTCACATATTGACAAGCCGGGAGAGTTGGGTGTCAAAGTCTTGAGAAAGTTGGTGGCTCAACTACTTTCTAAGTCACATAGTGAGTTCTTTTGGGAATCCTATGAAACAGACTAAGACAAGACCCTTAATGATCTTATCTATTTGCTAAGATCAACTTCCTAAAACGCTATGGACATTGACAATGATGACATTGGATATCCAGTAAAGCTCTCTCTTCCCAATGGAAAGGGATCGGCCATAGTCAACTCGGTTGACCCAATGGTAAAGAGAGAGGCGAAGTCTGAGATAGTTCCATTATCAAGGGTCCATAGGTAACTATTGCCAAAGGAAGGGGCATTGGTTACGAAGCTGCCAAATTTACCTAAGGATGTTAAAGTTAGTAAGTTTGGCTCTACTTCAGGTAAAGTCCATTGTCTAACTCTATTAAGTACATGCTGATTCTGATCGCGAAGATGGATTTCAATCGCATGGTTCGGTGATCAGAATTTTGGGCTATTACTTAAGAGTTATGATATTTATATTGCTTAGGAATAGATAACAACAAGGTTTTCATATGGATTGTAAGGATAAGTTTTTCCACAAAGTTTTAAAATAAAAGAAAAAGGTTTTGATTTTATTTATTTTAAGTATCCTTACAATGGCATTTGTGAAAAGTTGTTGCTTATAAGATTCCATTGATAGCAATATTGGAAAAATGGATTTGATTCTTTCGGTTGTGGTAGTGTCTAATATTACCAAATAAGGAAAGATTCTCATCACCCAAGGTTCAATTGGACCAAAACATGGAATCATGCAAGTTGTATAGTATGATGAATGAGAACTTTCAGCTTGGAAAATTAAGACTAATTCCTTATGTGAATAAGGAAAGGACTAAGGGATCGAGTACACATTCTTGTGCACTGGTCAAGTCCACCACAAAAGATCAAGAAGACTATTCGTCATGATTTACTTAAGTTCAGTAAATATGGTTATACTTATAAGTTTAAATATAAGTCTGTAGCATTGGAGAAGTTTCAATGTGAGACAGAACGAATAAGAAGAATCAAAGTATGGCAGAAAGATAAAAGTTTCTCAAATCTGAAAAGATGGGAGAGTACTTTAGTATCATGTTTATGATCATCTTAATGATTAAGATACCATATCACAATTGGTCCTCTAAAGTCATCTTAGTGCATTCTTATGACTAAGAAGAGGAGTCATGGATTGTTGAAATGGTTAAATCAAAAAGATGAGTCATACTTCGTTCCAAAACAATTCTTAGAGTCATACTCCAAGATTGTAACTTGAGTGACATATCTTAAAGAGGGTTCGTTAACACTAGTTAAATGTAAGAGTAAAAGGTTATTTACTCTTATACATTTGAAATTGGTAAGTTGTGATGTTTTGGATAAAACAGAGACCAACTTAGGCCAATTGTGTAAAGTGTTAGTCTTGATAAAGAATCCGCACTATCTCTTGAATATTTGACAAGGGAGTCTTATATGTCAAGAGGACAGTGGGAGTCTTAAAGCTCTTGAAAGTTTCAAGACTTAATCAAGAATAAAACCTAAAGTCCTTCACTAGCACACGACTTGAGGTTTATAACCTATCGTGTTGAAATTTTTGTGCCTATTCAAGTTGGCTTTGCATAGGAGTTCTGAGAGTTCTCAATTGGTTGCACAACTACTTGGAAGCAATGGCAGGCACCTGAGCTGCCAAATGGCAAGAATTTAAGATTGCACAAGTTTAATCAATATGAGTTTGGATTTGTCACTAACCTTGTCTTGTGATTATGGTTTTGACAAATTCACATGGATAAGAACACATACACTATTAAATCTAAGTGTCATAAGGTTTCTCTCCGATTCATGAAAATGATGGTGAGGAAACACTTTCACTAAGTAGATTTTAGCTAGATAGCAATTGTGATATTTGCATTCTCAAAGTCGTTAGTGGAGCGTGTGTGGTTTACCGGCACACTAACATGGACTTGTGAGAAGTGGCAAAGGTCTAAACAATTGAGACTATGATTACGGCATCCCTTTTCATAGTTCTCAAATTGTTTAGACACACATGTGAGCTATCTAAGAGAGGTGTATGATTTTGATAAAGTTTTATCAAAACAATCTAGTATCAGAAATCTGAACTTTGGTAAGAAAGTCAGCTGATTTCTGAGTACATGTCAAAGCTAGTGAGAGCATAAGTGTTATGCTAATAATCATCATGTTAGTGGGAGCATGATAATTATGACAAAGGTTGCAAGTTAGCAATGTTAATTATAGAAAGCAAAAGTTTGAATTCGTGAGGTTGCAGGGGTTGAAAAAGTTGTTTTGCTATAATTAAGGGAGAGGAAATTATACTTCATTTCAATTCTAAAAGCTTAGATTGAGATTTTAATCGTATTTAATCAAGGATATATATATGAATTTCATGTTGGAATGGCTCAACATAAGGAAATTCTATATATGGGTCCATTATTTGCGTTCTAAAATTCGATTATGATTACGGCATCCCTTTTCATAATCTGAATTTTGAGAACTTGGCAAATTGAAATGGAAATATTATAGCAAAAGACTGGTTTAGTCTTTATGTGAGACATCATGAATCGTGTCCCATATGCTTCGGATATAGGATCGATTACATGTGCTATATTCATCCTTTCTAAAATTTTCCAAATGCCTGGGGCATTATGAAGGGAAAAGGTCTAGAATTGGATATGACTAAAATGATTAAGCAATTGTCGAGGACAATCTACGGTTTACCAAAGATTGGTTGCTCAAGGACAGTTGGAAGTATAATGTTAATTCTGGAAGGACCATATTGACATAATCTGTAAGGAGGCAACTCTTGTTCAGAAGTGATAGTCAAAATGGAATATGGAAATGTTTCAAAGTTAGAAATTATTCAATCTGTGTAAGATTAGGAAACTTAATGAAAGAAGGATGTTTCCAAGGAGCTGATCTCCTTTGGAATGCTCTGTAATGATTGTTGTCAAGTCTTTCTGACTTTGTGCATAATCATTAAGAGGATCAATGCATATAAGTTTAGAATCTAACAGATTTCAGTAAATGGCATGAATTTGGAATTCTTGCATTTGCAGTAAGGATTTGGGACTGTGAAAAGAGGATCATTGGAGTGATGTTCAATTGATCTATTTTACAAAGTAAAGATCATAGACAAACATAGTATGCATACTTGGTGTATGGCATGACTAGTGTTTAGCAAACATAGTGTACATGCTTGGAGCATGGGACAACTATTGTTTTAAATTCAAGTATAAAGTTGATAAAACCGAAACAATGAATAATGAGTAATAAGTATGGTGATAAATAAAAGTGTTTATTTATATTCATAGGGTTTGATACCATATTTGATTCATTTATTCTTGTGTTTCACTTTGCATGTTTTGACTTCCAGAATAACTAAGTCGCTCTTCCTGAATGATTAAGTTATTCAAACCATCCACAGTCGGTCATATGTTGGAAGTAGATATGAATCAAGACTGTCATGGGTTGGTTTGTAGAGGTCCAAGTTGGTGGACAAAGTGGTGCTACAACACTCATGAGTGCTCATAAGTTCTGAGTATTGGATTCAACCCGCACTCATTTTGAATCACTTCATGGATTTTATCACGAGTGATCATGAGACAATAATATCTTATATTCTTCAAACCTTGAGATATGAGTTGTTACTATGAGTTGGTTATACATTGATTGCACGAAAACGTATTGGTAACTCGATGTTATAAAACGTGCCTTTGTGTATGATTCAACAAGTAGTAGAACAAGCCATATGAGTCGAAGTTTATCCATTCCTTTTACCTTCAGGATAAAAGCGATATCTGTGGGCCCCTCGATGATTTAAAGATGATACATGTGAGTGCTTGGCCAAGCCAGGACTGATTTGATTTGTTCAATCAGTCAGTCATCATGAATCGGAAATCAGGAAACAACAAATAGACAGAGAGAATGATTGATAATCCATGTCTCAGTCCATATGATATCTAGAATGGAGGAATATATGATCCCTTATCTAATGGACAAGTCATTGACAAAGGTCAGAGTTCATCGACAAGGTCAGACTTCGACAGAAGCTTTTGAGAGCTACGATTGCTGATCGGTTCCTGAAGTCATACGCAATAATAGTTTTAGACTTATCCAAGTGGGAGACTGTTGGATTAATGTCTAAGTCCATAACTATAATTGGTAAGACTTGAACCGACCCGGCATGGTCCATTTGGGTTGCATGGCATCATGCATTTGGATAGACTATAAGGAGAGAAATAACACTTAAGGTTGGCTAATATATTATAAGTTCTAATATATTAATAAGGTTATTTATTTAGTATTGATCAAGAATTAATTTGGAATTAATTAAGTGATCAAAAGGAGACTAATTAAATATATGGGTTGATTGTGTAATTCATTCATTCTTATATATATGGGCTTGTGATCCAAGATTCCTTATGTTGGACTAAGTCCATGGGGTGACCCATGGATACTCCATGGAGGTTAAAATCCATGGAGCATAAGGAATGGGTAAAGTTATGAGTTACATGGTGTAACCCTAATAGCCACCATATAAAAGAATCCCATGGCTCAAGAAATCGTGCACTAATGTGTGAGTGTGAGGGCTAGACGATGTCAAGGAGTGTTCAAGTTTCTCTCAAGTTATTCCAAGTGTATTTGGTGTTGTGTGAACCATTTGAGGTGTCACACTTGGGGCACTAGGCACTCAAGCTTCATGAAGACATTCTACATCAAAGAGGTATGTATTCTATCTTGTTATATTTATTATTTTGTATGCTAGATTAGGATAATACCTTGGATATTCATTATTGTATGTATAATAGAGAAAACATAGATCCAAGGTATTTAGGGTTGCATGTACACTTAGGAGTGTTAGAATGCTCATAACCCAACAGAGGCTTCCACACTATTGGGGCTAAACTCTTAAAGCTTGAAGACATCAAGCTACATCAAAAGGTATGTCATCTAACTAGAACTTTGTAGTATAGGTGCTTCATAATATGCTAGTTAGGATGAAACCTTGGAATATTTAATATTTTCATGTATAATAGAGAAAACATAGATCCAAGGTTTATAGGGTTGCATGTACACCATAGGAGTGTTAGAATGCTCAAAACCCAACAGTAACATCTTCAGTGTTTTGGGATTGAACAATGACTACAGCAGAATTGGCCATGATTAGGGTTTTTGAAAACTTTGAAGAACAAGCGGAAATTTTTAGAGAAAGTAGGAATTTTTCGTTTGGAAGCGTAAACTGAGAACATGCTTTTATTCCCCTTTTTATATATAACCCTAGTGTTTGAATTTGAAGCGGGACTGGCATTTAATGAGATCCGACGTGGCACCTTGAATCTCGCACCATACGGCCGATAAAGTAGCCATGCGTCAAAAAGTAGTTGTCACATCACCTAGAAACCCGGACTGAATACAGAACTTCTTTTCAAACAGTCTGATCGTATATCTCAATTGAATTGTAACCGTCGCTGATCTTCGGATGAAGGTAAGGCTCTTTCACTTTTGCGATAAAAAGCAAAGTCATGTGCCAGATGTTTGAAATCATCAGCCTAAGTTTGTATTACTCAAAACCTCGAGGACTTCGTGAGTGCAGTGTTCCAAATATAAGATAAGAAACAATTAAACAAAAATTTGGATATGTGATGTCAAATAAATTCGACACAAAAGCAGATAAACCCCAGGCAAAGGTTACTTCGTTAATTATCAAGAGAGATAATCAACTGCTTGTGTATGTTCCCGTGAATTTCAATCGAATACTTATAGAGAAGTATCGAAGGGCTTCTTTTATAAGGCTTCATGGGTAGTTTACATTTTCGTTACATATCAACCTTAACATAAGGTGAGTAATTGTAACTGAAATTACTTGTTCGACCGGTGTAGTCAGTGAAAAGTATGCTTTGAATTATTTTGAAAGTAACTTCGAAAGCAAATGAAACTCACACAAAAATCATATTCATGAAAGAATTAATATTCAATCCTGTTGGGTAACAAACATCGTGGGTTTCGATAGTTTGATCAAGATTACTCATAGGAAATGAATATGATTTGGAGTTTCGAAAAGTGGTACGGAAACAAATGTTTCGTCAAAACTGGAACATAGTTCCCCGTCAATTCCTTACGAAGATAGAATGTTGGGTTTCACTTTCATCACGGCCTCATGATGTCAGATCATTAACACAGAATTTTGATATGTCTAAATCTTGATTGGATGACTCAAAGATCTCTTAGACATATGTCTTCGTGTGTGCAAGTGTAAGAAATCTGATGATGAAAAAGATTGGTTGACGAAAACACTTGTACCTCTGTTACAATTGGACCAAACAGACAACTCTTAACTCATTTGAGAAGAGTAAGGTAGCTCATTCGACTAATGTGAATATAAGCCTGACTTGGGAAGAAATTTTTATAAGAAAATTTTCATTAAGGCTTTCGTAAACACACATTGAGTCAATGGAGACTTGGGTCGACATGCTACAGCATGCTTCTAGGGACAGTCTAACTAGTACAAAGTTGTCGAATCTGTACCTTCCCTGAGAAACATAAGCATGACCCTTGTATAGCCTTCTTGAAATCTGTACACACAAAATATAAAGAACAAAATAACAAAAATCTTTTTGATGTTTTTGATTTTTCTTAAAAGAAACAATTAACAAACAAACGAAAATCTTTTTGGATTTTGTGATTTTTCGAAAATAAAATGACAAAACAAAGATAAAATCTTTTTGTAGTTTTTGATTTTTCGAAAATAAAATGACAAAACAAAGATAAAATCTTTTTGTAGTTTTTGATTTTTCGAAAATAAAATGACAAAACAAAAATAAAATCTTTTTGTAGTTTTTGATTTTTCGAAAATAAAATGACAAAACAAAAAATCTTTTTGTAGTTTTTGATTTTTCGAAAATAAAACAAAGATACAAAAGAAAATTTTGGAAATCTAACGAAAAGAGTTACACCAAACCAAAATGCCCAATGTAACGAAGTCGAAGCATGTCGAAACGTTGACTATGAATAGTAACCGCTGAATGGTTAATACAGTCAGCCTCTTAAGGAATCATGATGACCTCTGAATTGACATACTTATATAACACTTCGTTGTTATACATGCGATATCATTCCTGGAACTGAACTTGCTTCGAGCATTCCCAATCCTGTCAAAATTCGAACAAAAGATTTTTCATCCAAAGCTTTTGTAAAAATATCAGCAAGCTGATCCGTTGTTTATACAAAATGGACTTCTATATTGCCATCTTCCACATGATCTTTTATAAAGTCATAACGAAGAGCTATATGTTTTGTTTTCGAATGTCGTACTGGATTATGACAAATGCGTATAGCACTTTGTGAATCATAATACAATGGAATCTTTTTCATATTCACGGCATAATCTCTCAACTGACTCTGAATCCAAATAATTTGTGATGTACAAGCAGCAGCTGCAACATATTCAACTTCAGCAGTAGAAATCGAAACATACGTCCGCTTCTTCGACTACCAACTAACCAATTTGCCATCCAAAAACTGACAACCACCACTTGTGCTTTTTCGATCCAAAGTACACCCTCCAAGATCTGCATCTGAAAATGCCTGAATGAAAAATCTTGTTTTCGAAGGATACCACAATCCTAATGAAATTGTTCCCTTGAGATAACGAAAGATATTCTTCACAACAGTTAAATGTGGTTCTCGTGGATTTGCTTGATACCTAGCCCAATTACAAACAGAAAACATGATATCAGGTCTACTTGCAGTAAGATAAAGCAATGAACCTATCATGCTCCTGTATAAGGTAAGATCAACCGCAAGTGTTTCTAACGAAGGGGCTAGCCTTGTTCCAACAGCCATTGGTACTCTTAGCTTCGTGCTATTTGTCATTCCAAATTTTTCGAGAAAATTCCTTGTATACTTTTCCAGATTGATGAAAATGCCTTCTCTGCTTTGATGAATGTTTAAGCCAAGAAAATTATTGATTTTGCCCATCATGCTCATTTTGAATTGGCTTTTCATCAAATTTTCAAATTCACTAGACAAAGCATGGTCAGTAGATCTAAAAATAATATCGTCAACATAAATTTGAACAAGCATTAGATTGTTGGTGCATGGAAATGCTCCACAAATAATGAGTGTTTATTAGGTTGTATTTTCCCTTTATTGTATTTATGGTGTAAATACTCTCCCTACTATATAAAGGGAGAGTTGGTCATTTCTTACTTAAGCTAGCTCACTTTTTCTTAGATTAGAGAATGCACTTCTCAGCATGTAATCTCTAGAGAAAGAAAAAGTTGGTGGGTTCTCCCACCCAGGAAGAGTTTCTCTCCCACCATGTTCTTCATGAATATTATTATTATTCTCTCCTGTTCTTAGTCTTCTTCAACGAACTCATAATATGTTCTTCGTCTTCATACTTACAAAAACACAATTAATCTCGAGATATCTTACTTTTGCATTCACCGTTCGTATAAAAATGGGTCTCTACAATTGGTATCAGAGCCGTACCTTGAAGATCTCACGATTAGTTCAAGGGAACGACTCTCGTTCGGTGATTATCTTGTGATTTTTCCGTGTTTCTGCAAGAAAAAAATTTCAGGTTTCTTATCGGAATTTTTTTTATGACGTTCGTTCTTAGTTCTATTTTCTGGGTGATTCTTACTTAATAAAATAAATTGTTGCTGCTGGTGCTCGTTCTATTTGTTGCTGGAAAAAGATGTTCTTTAAAGATTATTATTGTTGTTGTTAAAGAAATGAAGAAAAATGAGAGAATAAATTATTTTTGTGGTCTCCAAATTTTTGAAGAATTTGCTCCAGGAGTTCTTTTTCTTGGATGAGAAGACACAAAAATTAAGGGCTTATTATTCTTGAAGATAGTGGAGGAAACTAACTTTTTCTAGAAGATTTTTTCTACAGCATGTTTATTATGATCATCTTAAAAGGTATGATCTTCATACATTTTACCTTTTATTTGTTGTTGTGAATCTTCAAATTAGTGCATATGGACGTGTTTAAGTGTTTGCATAAAACATATTCTCCTTGTTACTCTTTTGGGTAAAGAGTACTCCACTTTTTACTCCCTCAAAAAGAAAAAAACATGTGATATTGTCCTTTCCCATCACCTTTTGTCCCTAAAACCCACCTGCACACTCTTCTTTTTGTCTTCCCAAGACCCACTTTTGACTTAGAATGCTTTATAAAAAGATTCCCTCATTAAAATATGAATAAATGGCATTTGCGGTACCATTTTTCATGAAAAAATAGCATTTTTCGTCACATGTTCAGCCCTTCTCGGAGCCCAGAACCGCAGCCAAAAACTGCCTACCGGAGTCTCCTAAGAAGTCTCTTAACAACCCCTCTTAAGCGTTGATCCGAAGCCTCAAGACCCCACCGCAACCTACCCTTCCCTGCTGACCGAAGTCCATCAGCTATACCGCAACTTCGGATCTCCTCTTCTTGGCTCGGACCGCCGCCTCGGACCGCAGCCTCGATCCGCAGGCATTCCTTTCAGTTTCGCACCGCAGTCAGGTCCCTTACCTTCTTCGCATACCGCAGCCAGCTCCTTCTATCCGCAGCCTAGCCTCCAGCCGCAACCAGTTCGTCCGCACCCAACCACCCCACCGCACCCACTCCTCATCCGCAACTCCCTCCCTCCATCAGCACCTCCCTTGACCCGCAACTCTCCCCTCAGACTTCGGATCTCCATCCTTCTCCACCCTCCTTCAGCTTCCTTCCAGCCTCCCCTCCTCCCTTCTCTTCTTCCTTCTTCCTCCCCTCCCCTCCCCTCCTTTTTTCCTCCCCTCTCATCAGCCCCCCTCTTTTTTTTAGCCTTCTTATTTTTTTTAAGCTTCATTTTTTTATTTAGCCTTTTTTTTCTGCATTATTTTTTTAATAATTTTTTTTAACACCAATTATTTATTATTCAGCTAATTTTTTTTACACCCATTTTTTTATTTAGCCTTTTTTTTAAAGCCAATTTTTTTATTAAAACCAATTATTTTTTTTACACCAATTATTTTTTTTTAACACCAATTCTTGCCACAATCGAACCTTGGATTGTCACATTGGTTCATTTCATGCCGGTTATTATTGGAAGAATACTCCTACCGCAGTTGGACTTCATATTATTTTTTTGTGATGCTTGCATCGCAACGGCGATTGATCAACAAAGTTGTTTCGCATTCTTCACTTTACGGGATTTTATGACTTGTCGCTCTTGATTTTTGGTTGACGAATCATGTATCTTGAGCATGTGGACTTTATTCTCTATTAAAGACCACTTCAAGTGTTCCGGCACCGCAATTTGGATATTTGGATATATTTTTGACACAACAGATTATTCTCAGCACAGCTTCAACAACTATGTCACCTGCTTCCTCATGACCGCAAGAGTATCTCTTTTACTCTTTCTCGTTTCTTATCGAGACCCTTCATACATCTAGGGAGAGCTTCTCTTAGCTCTTGGTATCTGACACTCTCCATCCGATGATTTGTTGATTTTTGATATCCGGTCATTGGTTATCAAAAATAGGGAGAGAATATCATCCAGATTTGATTATTATGATTGTTTAAGTTTGGATTTTGAAGACTTCTGAAGACAATCATTTATTTAGTGATGCGATGTGGCACTTCTTTTTTGTCTTTACGGATCAAATTTTTGGCATTACTCGATGTTTTCCGATTCAGATTATTTACTATTCGGACTCTACCACAGGATGATTTTGTGTTCGCATCCGGTTCAGATCTTATGGTTTCACGAGTGTGGATTTGTGATATGTTGAAGACGAAGATTATTTTGGCAATGTGACGTGGCACTTATTTTTGGTCCTTGGATCAAATTTTCGGCATTGCTAGACCATGTTTTTGGACTCACATTATTTTTATCCGGACTTCATTTTATGGATGCTTCACATTTTTAGCAGGTTATTCTTTGAAGAATTTCGGTGTATTATGATTCGAGAACTCGAGATGTTTTTCAGACTTTTTGAAACCGAAGTGTTTCTTTTATTGGATCTTCTACTTGCTCATGGTGACCTCCTTCTTCAGGTGATTATGACTGGTTTGAAGATTTGGATCTTATTTTTTCTACTTCATTGGCTGTGCTTTGAAGCCGAAGACCTTCATTGTTAGAGATTCATGGCCAGTTTCAGACTTCACAGACACATCAGAGTTTCAGAGACATTTCAGCACTTGATTTCATTTTATTACCACACCTGCTAGTCGGATTACTGTATTATAGCCTTGTATCACTTATTGTATCTCTCATCATTTGTAAGCATTTAGGGAGAGAATGTTGGTGCATGGAAATGCTCCACAAATAATGAGTGTTTATTAGGTTGTGTTTTCCCTTTATTGTATTTATGGTGTAAATACTCTCCCTCCTATATAAAGGGAGAGTTGGTCATTTCTTACTTAAGCTAGCTCACTTTTTCTTAGATTAGAGAATGCACTTCTCAGCATGTAATCTCTAGAGAGAGAAAAAGTTGGTGGGTTCTCCCACCCAGGGAGAGTTTCTCTCCCACCATGTTCTTCATGAATATTATTATTATTCTCTCTTGTTCTTCGTCTTCTTCAACGAACTCATAATATGTTCTTTGTGTTCATACTTACAAAAACACAATTAATCTCGAGATATCTTACTTCCGCATTCACCGTTCGTATAAAAATGGGTCTCTACATAGATGATTCCCAACTTTCTTTCGAAACAATGCGGGGTCAACTGATCCTTGTTTAAATTTCGACTGTTTTAAGAAATTGGTAAGAGTTGCATACCATACTCTTGGTGCTTGTTTTAACCCATAAACTGCTTTATCTAAAATGTATACATGATCAGGATGCATTTTATTTACGAAACCTGGAGGTTGTTCAACGTAAACAGTTTCTTCAAGTTCACCATTTAGAAAAACACGTTTCACATCCATTTGATAGACATCGAAATCCTTATGAGCTGCATAAGCTAGAAATATCTGAACAGCCTCGAGTCTTGCGACAGGGGAAAAGGTTTCTTCATAATCAATCCCTTCTTGTTGCGAATATCCTTTTACAACTAGTCGTGCCTTATTTCGTACAATATTTCCATCCTTGTCGGTTTTGTTTTTGAAAATCCATTTTAACCCAACAATCGAAACATTTTCAGGTTTAGGAATTAATCGCCAAACCTTGTTTCTATCGAATTCAGCCAATTCAGATTGCATTGCAAAAACTCAATCTGAGTGTTCCATTGCAACCTTAACTATTTTTGGTTCTATTTTCGAGATGAAAACATTGAACATGAAAAATTCTTGATGGGTATTTAATACCTCATTCTTTGCACGAATCTGAGCTCTTGTTAATACTCCATCTTGAGGATTTCCAATGACTTGATCTATCGGATGAGTCTTTGTCCATTTCTATAACGGTGGATATACAGGATCAAATTCCAAAGGTGCATCTTCGTACATCTCTTCATTTTCAGATCCTACAACAGAAACATTATCATTTAGATCATGAAAATCATCGTTTTGATTAAAATTTATTGTATCATTTTCCTCCTCAACATGATTATCATTTTGATTCTCCCCCTCAACTAGATGCTCCCCCTTAACAACTTCATCCATTCTCCCATTCTCCCCCTCGAAAGAATGCTCCCCCTCAACCAGAGTATTTGAATCCAAGTGCTCTCCTTCCACTGGATTATTAAGCATACTTTCACCAATTCCGCGAGAATTCATTGTTGAATTAACATCTACAATATTTTGAGGAATTTCCAAGTCATCAGATTGCTTCAAAGATTCAGAGTGATGATTATCATTCGCATGAACTTGAGCATCCACATCCCTGTTAGTGTGACATCCCCTAATTTCTCGGCCAGAAAAGACCGATTTATTTTATGCTTTTTAAAATAAAATCAGAGTAATCCTTTTAAAAGATGTTGCGGAATTTGTTCCCAAAACAAAACATGATAAAAATTTATCAAAACCTTTCTTTAAGAAATATATATTTTCATTTCATATCAAAACCTCGGGATGTCATGTTCCGATACAGATCAAAAGCATAAACAAGACATTATACGCCTTACAACAGTTATTTACAACTAATGGCCTATAATCCAAAAATCACTCATCATCATCATCCGATTATGCTTGGGGTCCACTACCTGTAATATAAAAAGCTGAGTGGGTCAGGCTTGGAAGCCTCATGAGCATATAGGGTTTTCAACCCACAATAAATAAATTTATTATACTTAAACATCAATCAATCAACCAAATTACCCCAAGCCCATTATCTTATTTATTTCTTAAGGGTTTACCCTAAGATTCAACTATCCCTCATTCCTAAGGATTCATCCTAAGGAATAGGCACGAAGTCACATCGTCGCCGGGGTTTATACAACAGGCACTAAGTCCATAGCTGCCAGGGTTTATACAACATGTGCTAAGTCCATAGCTCTTATTTATCGACAGTATTATTCACGAGAATCCCCCCTGCAATACATGTCAATGGGTTTTTAGAGTACAACTGATGAACATATAGTTCACACAATTACAGGTTGCGAGCCTGCTAGTGTTCCACAGATCATCTAGAATAGTCCATGGTTGTCATCCATACCCTGCTGAATGACGGGGGCCACGTTTGGGTAAGTGATTCTCTCATATTTCACCACTCACCCTCAACTCATGATCTATATCACTGATCATCTCATTTATCCAACTCACCTTTCATCACACACCCACTATTTCATCTACCCATGTTTTACCCAACATTTTTGTAGATAAAAACACATATACGATTTAAATTATTTAAAAACCTGTATAAATCATTCCTTCAACATCCATCTCAAATAAACAAACAATATATATTCACACAGCACGTATTTTATATAAAATACTTCATATCTATGTGTAAGGTGAAACTATCTACACACTCAGACGATTTAATGATAATCGGGCAGCACTTCGTTTCCTAAAACGATCGTTTCTAATAAAACGGGGAGTTTTATTGAGAAACCGGGCTCTGCGAGGGTCGGGCTTCGAAACCGAAAAGATAATTTTCTCGGGCTTCTTGGGCACTTCGGGACGTGTTTCGGGTGCTATAATTGATACCGGTGCTTCGGGGGATGTCAAAATAGTAAAAATATTGAAAAAGGGGTGAAAAGGGCAAAATCTCCAAAACTACCTGGGAAGGCTCGCAAGCCTTCTATTTATAGGCGAGTCCGAAGGTCGGCTAAGAAGGGTGAGTCAGCAGCGAAGGTGCGTGGCAGCAGGAGGCGAAGGCACGCAGATGGTTCGCACCTGCGAGGGTCCAGGTGTGGCTTTCTGATTGGACCGAGGTCTATGGTCCGAGGGGGGTTCGTGGCACACCATGCGAAGGTCGGACACGCAAAAAAGGGCACGCGTCGGATCGCTACCGAACCGCACTTCGGATGCGAGGGAAGGCGACACGCCTCGCCTGGTGGCTTCGGTAACTCAGCCAATTTCGGACACATGGCGCGTTATGAGCGAAGGTGACGTGGCCGAAGTCCACTATGCGAAATTTCTCGATTTTTGTGCCAAAACTTCTAAAATCCATAACTTTTGCATACGAGCTCCGTTTTTGACGTTCTTTATATGCACGCGTAGGTAAAATTATGCTCTACAACTTTCATTTGGACTTCGTCGGCTAATTTTGAACTTAATTTTTATATTATTATTTTTAATAGACCGGGACAGGAATTTCGTTAAAAATTCATAACTTCTTCATCCGACGTCCGTTTTCGTCTGTCTTTTTACCGTTGTACTACTATACGAGACCTTCGATTCTTGTTTAGGTTGTGTCGGCTAAAAATCACTCGATCTAAAATTCGAGTTTTTAGATGTCTACTGCTAAGCTGAAATTTAGAAAAATCATAACTTCCTCATACGAAGTCAGATTTGGGCGTTCTTTTTATACATACTCTCGGTTTAACTAACACTACGACTTTCGTTTAGATCACCAAGGCTAAAAAGTAGTTTATCAAAAACTCACTTTTTACGTCATTCGGCACCGTGCCGGTTTTGTCGCGAAACTTCGACAGGTCATAACTTCTTCGTTATAACTCGGATTTCGGTATTCTTTATATATCTGTAATCCTTGTCTCGACCACTACAACTTTCTTAATAGATATCGGCTTTATCTAATATTTATTTTCGACGCTCATTTTTATTCTTAATTAATTAAACCCTAATAATTAAGCATAAACACATAATTTTCACATAATATTCACATAATTCCTTTTCATTTCTTCAAAATGAGTTACAAAGGTTAACCTAGACTATCACGTCAATATTAATGCCTAGCCTAGAAACACGGGCGTTACAATTCTCTCCCCCTTAGGATGATTCCGTCCCCGGAATCACACATCAACAGACAACTGCAGGTAGCGACTCATCATGTCACTCTCGGTTTCCCAGGTGAGATTTGGCGTCACAACTTCTTAGTCTTACGGTCAATGATTGCCTCAGGTTCTTTAATTAACCTCTTGTTTTCATCCAACCTTAATTCAGAAATGGGAATTATGTCGGGCACATCTATCGTTAACTTTCTCAAATAACACACATGAAAGGTACTATGAATACCCTCCAATTCTTCCGGTAATTCTAGCTTGTAAGCTTGATTCCTGATCCTCTGAAGAACTTTAAATGGTCCAATAAACCTTGGACTCAACTTTCCCCTTCTACCAAATCTTATAAGTCCCTTCCACGGCGAGACTTTAAGTAAAACCAAATCTCCAACTTTGAATGATATCGGTTTTCTTTTCTTGTCAGCATAGCTCTTTCGACGATCTTGAGCAGCTAACATCCTTTCCCTAATCACTTTCAACTTTTCAGCAGTCTGATGGACTATTTCAAGTCCCATAAACTGCTTTTCCCCAGCTTCCATCCAACATGACGACGTTCGACACTTTTCCCCATACAAAGCGTGATAAGGTGCCATCTTGATGCTTGAGTGGAAACTATCATTATAGGAAAATTCTACTAGAGGTAAGTGTTCATCCCAGTTACCTTGGAATTCCAGGGTACATGCTCTCAGCATATCCTCCAACGTTTGAATTGTTTGTTCGCTTTGACCATCAGTTTGCGGATGGTAAGCTGTACTCAAACACAACTTGGTACCCATTTCCTCTTGTCGACTTCTCCAAAACCTTGAGGTAAAACGGCTATCACGATCATATACAATCGTTAACGGAACACCGTGAAGCCTCACAATTTCCTTCACATAAGAATTCACAAGTTTATCCATAGACCATTTCTCATTGGCTGTTATGAAATGCACACTCTTAGTGAAGCGATCAACGACCACCCAAATCATGTCGTGACCGTTCCTTGTTATGGGCAGTTTAGTCACAAAATCCATGGTGATGTCTTCTAATTTACCCATGGGTACAGACAAAGGTTCTAATCTCCCATACGGTTTCTGATGTTGTGCCTTAACCCTATCACAAGTTACACACTCGGCCACATACTTAGCAACATCGAGCTTCATCGTCGGCCACCAGTAATAGCGTTTTAGATCCCTATACATTTTTGTACTGCCGGGATGAATCGAGTACATGGTTTTGTGAGCTTCTTCCATCAGAAGATCTCTTACTCCTCCCGTCTTAGGTACCCAAATCCTATCTTTGAATACCTTTAGTCCTTGACCGTTTGTATCAAACACCAACGTTTTACCCAAACGTTCCTCCTTTCGGTCATTTTTCTCTAAAGCTTCCTCTTGAGCTTTCTTTATACTTTCCACAATTGTCGAGACAAATTCAGTTCTCAACGCTCTTGGCCTTTTGTTTTCAAGATTTACCTTCCGACTGAGAGCATCAGCAACAACATTTGCTTTACCAGGGTGGTAAAGTATCTCACAGTCGTAGTCCTTGAGTAATTCTAGCCAGCGTCGTTGCCTCATGTTCAATTCCTTCTGATTAAAGAGATATTAAAGACTCTTATGATCAGTGAAAAGTTTGCATTTAGTACCATAAAGATAGTGCCTCCATATCTTTAAGGCGAATACTATCGCTGCCAACTCTAGATCATGAGTGGGGTAGTTCTTTTCATGCTCTTTCAATTGCCTCGATGCATACGCTATCACTTTATCCCTTTGGGTCAGAACACAACGTAACCCAACTGCAGAGGCATCACTATAAACTATGAAGTCATCAACTCCTTCAGGTAACGAAAGAATCGGTGCTTCACACAACTTCTTCTTTAACTTCTCAAAAGCTTCCTTATGCTTCTCATTCCAAGTATAAATATCTCTTTTGTGGGTCAAAGCTGTTAATGGAGTCGCGATCGAAGAAAAGCCTTGGATAAGTCTTCGATAATATCCGACGAATCCTAAAAAGCTTCAGATCTCCGTAGGACTTTCAATTGTAACATTCGAGTTACAAAATAAATCCTTATTGAGGACTCCTTCTTCTTCTTAGAATAAGTACTTTCCTTCATTCAGCGTAACAGACCGATGGGTCATGTTCTAATGATCTCTCATCGTATAATGCACTGCTTAGACTCAGGTCTCTTAAAGACAAATTTCGGAACAAACTATACCTTCCTTCATGTTCTAATGTGATATAATCACAGTTCATCATGTATCATTTCTAACTACCAACTTCATTAACAATGAGCGCGATACTTCTATTGATCGCTTTGATCATCTTTCACTTCAATCTTCTGGCTTAAGTCAAATGCTACATCGAACTTGGTTCTCTGAACCACGTGACATACTTATCTTAGTCGGACTCGATTTGATATGACCTCTAAGGTCGGAATACCAATCATCTTCTTAGTCATTACCGCAACGATGGTAACGACAGACTAGAACAAGACGGAATCAATTACTAGCTCCTTGGTAACCTTGTGACTTTCCCTTATCCAAGTACGAGTCCTGTGCTTCCGGTAGTATATGCCTCTACTACCATTCACACCTACTCATACTCGTCCCAAGTATTGTCTCGCAGTTCTCCAAATCACCATACAAGAATTTCACATAGTCATTCATCAGATGACAAAACCAGGGTTTATATTATTTTCTTGAAACGATTACACAGAGGTTCAAGTTTACCCTATACTATGCCTCTAATAGGCTAAACCACATGTTACTATTCACATTACTACTTCATAACTTGATCTTCGGGTATCAAGTGTTTACTTATAATTCCTAGCGTTGTTATTTGCTTCGTCAAGGATAATCTGAAATTCCCTTGGCGTTGGCGGTGCGCTTGGCCTTGTTACTTCATTTTTCTTCGGACAGTCCTTAGAAATATGGCCTTCTTCCTTACATATGTAACACACCCCCTTGGGAATCGTACAATCGTTGGAGTAATGCCCAATTTCTCCACACCTAAAGCAATTCACCTTCCTGCCACAATTCCCAGAGTGTTTATTTTTGCACTTCCCGCACCATTTTCCTTTACCTCCTCTTTTGCCAAACTTTGAGAATATGTTGCTCTTGTTGGGCCTTGAAGACCCCTCAAACTTCCTCTTCTTGCCAACTTCAACCTTGTTTGCGGTCCTGTCATTGATCATTTCTACAATAGACTTAGCAACCTAGATAGTTGCCTCAAGAACAGATGCCTGACGTACTGGCACAGTAAGTTCATCCTTACTTTGTTGAAGTAAACGTTTTGTCTCTTACATCTGTTGATCCAACATCGTACGCACCATTGCCTGTACCTCAGTCATCGTGATTGGCTCAGGCTTCGGATTATCATTTCCGAATTCACTTTGCGTACTCGCCATTTAGATCTATACACCAATCGTAGGTGAATTTAGATCTTTATTTTCGATAGACGTTAAATCTTCGTTATTACTCCGAAACGTTTATATGTTAGTTCTAATATCGTAGTCATACGTTTAGCATCCTACACACATAAGGTTTCCAGATCCGGTCGGCAACAGACCATAGATCCGAACAATTTATGGCATATATGGCAAACATATAGCATTTAGCACATAAAAGCATTTTAGGCATCTTTCCTAAAATAAACTAGTGCTTGTGTCTGAAATATGGTAGACACTCATCTCACAATCATCACTTAGCATTCTAAGTTTAAGTCTACAAATACAACAAATTCTTAGTTCGCTTAAACTAATGCTCTGATACCAACTGTGACATCCCCTAATTTCTCGGCCAGAAAAGACCGATTTATTTTATGCTCTTTAAAATAAAATCAGAGTAATCCTTTTAAAAGATGTTGCGGAATTTGTTCCCAAAACAAAACATGATAAAAATTTATCAAAACCTTTCTTTAAGAAATATATATTTTCATTTCATATCAAAACCTCGGGATGTCATGTTCCGATACAGATCAAAAGCATAAACAAGACATTATAAGCCTTACAACAGTTATTTACAACTAATGGCCTATAATCCAAAAATCACTCATCATCATCATCCGATTATGCTTGGGGTCCACTACCTGTAATATAAAAAGCTGAGTGGGTCAGGATTGGAAGCACGTGCGATGGTCCAGGTGTGGCCTTCTGATTGGACCGAGGTCTATGGTCCGAGTGGGGTTCGTGGCACACCATACGAAGGTCGGACACGCAAGAAAGGGCACGCGTCGGATCGCTACTGGACCGCACTTCGGATGCGAGGGAAGGCTACACGCCTCGCCTGGTGGCTTCGGTAACTCAGCAAATTTCGGACACGTGGCGCGTTATGAGCGAAGATGACGTGGCCGAAGTCCACTATGCGAAATTTCTCGATTTTTGTGCAAAAACTTATAAAATCCATAACTTTCGCATACGAGTTCCGTTTTTGACGTTTTTATATGCACGCGTAGGTAAAATTACGCTCTACGACTTTCGTTTAGACTTTGTCGGCTAATTTTTATTTTAATTTTTATATTATTATTTTTAACAGACCGGGACAGGAAATCCGTTAAAAATTCATAACTTCTTCATCCGAGGTCCGTTTTCGTCTGTCTTTTTACCGTTGTACTACTATTGACGAGGCCTTCGATTCTCGTTTAGGTTGTGTTGGCTAAAAATCACTCGATCTAAAATTCGAGTTTTTAGCTGTCTATTGCTAAGCTGAAACTTAGAAAAATCATAACTTCCTCATACGAAGTCAGATTTGGGCGTTCTTTTTATACATACTCTCGGTTTAACGAACACTACGACTTTCGTTTAGATCACCAAGGCTAAAAAGTGGTTTATCAAAAACTCACTTTTTACGTCATTCGGCACCGTGCCAGTTTTGTCGCAAACTTCGACAAGTCATAACTTCTTCGTTATATCTCGGATTTCGGTATTCTTTATATATCCGTAATCCTTGTCACGACCACTATAACTTTCTTAATAGATATCGACTTTATCTAATATTTATTTTCGACGCTCATTTTTATTCTTAATTAATTAAACCCTAATAATTAAGCATAAAACACATAATTTTCACATAATATTCACATAATTCCTTTTCATTTCTTCAAAATGAGTTACAAAGGTTAACCTAAACTATCACGTCAATATTAATGCCTAGCCTAGAAACACGGGCGTTACAGTCAGGAATACCAAAAATTAAATCATAATCAAAATCAGATGAATTTGATTCTTCAGTTTCATCAGATGATTCATTAATAATTGGTTTTTGTTCGAAATGCTTTTCAACTTGTTTAACATAATAATCATCGAAAGTAAGATTGAATGTCTCTTCGACTTTTCTTGTTCGGTTATTTAACACTCTGTATGCAACCGTATTGTGCGAATATCCCAAAAATATGCCTTCGTCAGCTTTAGCTTGAAATTTTGAAAGGTTATCTTTAAGATTCATTATAAACACCTGCAACCAAAACCATGAAAGAATTTGACATTAGGTTTTCGGTTATTGATAATTTCATACGGAGTTATATTGAATCGACGATGAATGAAAGATCGATTTTGAGTGAAACATGCTGTCGAAACTGCTTCAGCACATAGATATTGAGGAAGATTCGCATATGTCAACATAGTTCTCGCTGCTTCGCAAAGTGACCTGTTTCGTCTTTCAACCACACCACTTTGCTGAGGTGTATAGGGCGAAGAGAAGTTATGCGAAATTCCTTTTTCTGTTAAGTATGAATCCAACACTTTGTTCTTAAACTCAGATCCATTATCACTTTTGATCTTTCGAACATTTTTCTTCAGACTCATCTCAATCTTCTTAATAAACTCGATCATTGTTTGAGCAACCTTAGATTTTAACCTGAGAAAATATACCCAAGTAAATCGTGAAAAATCATCAACAATAACCAAAATGTACCGTTTCTTGTTGAGAGTTTCAACAGTTGATGGTCCACAAAGGTCAATGTAAAGAAGTTCCAACGGTTCCACAATTTTCGAATCTATCACAATTGGATGTTGTTTCCTGTGTTGTTTCCCTTGCTCACAAGCTGCACACAATGTATCATTGTCAAATTTTAGTACAGGTAAACCTCGAACAAGATCATCAACAACCAATTTATTCAAATTTCGAAAGTTTAAATGCGATAAACGTCGATTCCATAACCAGCTGATGTCAGAGGAAGCTTTCGAAAGTAAGCACACTGAGGGTTTGCCGATGATTGGTTTGATATCAAGAGTAAACATGTCACCATGTCGTTTGGACTTGAGCAAAACTTCGTTAGTTTCAACATTTGAAATGATGCTGCCTTCTTCGTTAAACACCACTTGATTGCCAGTGCCCACAACAAGTTGTGAAACACTTATCAAGTTATGTTGAAGACCTTGGAAATAAGCAACACGATGAACAGTGAACTTTCCATTCGTGACTTTGCCATAACCTTTCACCTGGCATTTGTGATTATTGCCAAACTTCACAACTCCTGCATTTTCCAAGCTTCGAAAATCTCTCAGATTTTCCTTTCGTCCTGTCATGTGACGTGAGCAACCACTATCGATATACCATTTCACATCATATTGCTCGTCACATAGTACCTGCGATCAATGAAAAAATTTAGGTACCCAAGGCTGTTTGGGTCCTTGAAAATTAGTTTTGAAAACAGAATGAAATGAAGAACTTTTAACCCAATCACAAACTTTAGTTTTGAGACTATCAATTAAGTCGACATCATTATTTAAAGGAACAGAAACATAAGTCTTTGTTAGTTTGGGATTGTCACTAACACATGCCTTCGTCTTTTTAGTTTGTTTTTTATCATGCTTTTCTTTCGAAACCGGTTGCCAAGTTTTTACTGAAACATTCGAATCTTTTGAAGATGAGTTCTCAGTTGACGAATTATTCACATAATTCTCATAGGTTTCGTGAATTTGTTGTTGAGAATATTTCCTTGATTGATATTTTCGTCCTTTTCCTTCAAGCCAATGATCGATGTTTTTGTCACGAGACAACCCTTTTGTGTACGAAACTTTTAAGGTTTGTTTCCCTTTAGGATTTGAAAAATTCGGTTTTTGTGGGAAGAAATCAACATTTGATTTAGGTCGAAATGCCATGGCGTATCGACTTCCATCATTGTTTCCAACACCTTGATTTTGAGAAAATCGATTTGGAGATTTTTGTTTTTGAGAAAACCTTGTTTGTTGATTAGAAGAAAATTGTTGTTGTGATGGTTGATTTTGAACATTCTTTGAGGTATTTTTGTTATCTTTTGAAAATGATGAGTTTGAAACTTTCGAAGAATTTGTTTTTGGATGAATTTTAGATTTAGCTTTATTTGTTTGAGCGGAATTTAGCTTTTGATCTGAATGAATTTCTGAATGAGAAGACTTGTTCTCAACATATTTAATCTTTGTGTTTTCAGTTGTTTTCAAGTTCAAACCATTTTGTTGTTTTCGAAACTCCATGGTTTGCCAAAAAATCTTCTTTCGAGCTTGTCTTTTTGAAATTGCATTTTCTTTTGAAAATTTGTCAATTTGTTCTTTAAATTCTTTGAAATTTAATTTGACAACAGTTTCATTTTCCACAATAACCTCTTTTGCAACTTCTTTCACAATTTTCGATTTTTCAACCCATTTGCGTTGTCGTTTTTGTCTTTGAAAAACATATGAATTCTTTGTTAGATTATTTTCGACAGTACTTTGATTTGAAAAGAATCCTTCTTTTGTTATTTTCTTGTTGTCATATTCGACCATTTTGTTGAAATCTGGTTTAATGTTCTCAACATTTCCCGTGGTGACAAACACTTGATTTGGAAAAACAACAACATCAGTACACTTGAAATTCGGATACACCACTTGATTTGTTTCCAAATAATTGGCTCCTTTTTCAGACAACACTTTGTCGAAATTTTCAGAGTCCCCAAGTACTTGATCAACAACAACACTGGGAATTTCATTTTCTTTCGAATCTTTGTTTGATGAGACCTTTTTGTCCGAATTGTCATCATCATTTTCATCATCACTGCTATCCGTTTGGATATTACGGATATCCACAAACTCAGAATCACAAACTTTCGAAGTTGAAGGTTTGTCAGTGTCAATCTTAACCATCAAATACTTAGGTTTTTCTTTTCCTTTAGATTTTGATGCACCATTAATGACAGACAACTGAGAACAATCAACATCCTCAATTTCACTAATTTCGCTAATATTGTCAGAGTTATCTTCGATATCGGCAAAATTAGATTGAGAGTCAGATGTTGAATTCTAAGTCTTTTTCAAAATTTCTGATTTTGTCAAAGTATCATTCACAATGTTAGATAACTCATTTGAATCAAGACATTCGTCAATTTTGACAATTCCATAAGTATATCTATCATCAGGAATTTTGTCAAATTCAGCAATGTTATTCTCACAATCATACAAAATATTATTAACCTTCGCTCTCTCATATGCTAGAAAAGGTAATAAATTCCTATGTTGTTCCTTGCCAATATCACTCGAATGATGCAATGCAGTTAATTTGCCATATAGACGTTTAGCAGAATTGCAGTAGATATTTCGTTGTGCTAACAAAAGTTTTACATCATTAGATAACGAATCTCGATCACACACTATCTTTGTTATTTGCAATTCTAAACATTCTATCTTGACAACTTTCGAATCTAACTTCTTCTGTGTCTCTAACAACTGATTGCTTAATTTCTTAGCTTCATTGCTAACAGAAACAACCAAATTATCAAAATAAGCAACAGTATCATCAAAAGCAACAATTTCATAGTCATATGCACTTAAAGTAATATTGAAAGATTGAAGAATATTACGTACCTTCGTTGTCATTGGAGACTTGTCAGCAAATTTTGACACAAAGCAATGGCCTTTGACCTCTACGTCTGAATCTTCCTCCAGCTTCGCATATATTGCCCCATGCGTAGGATTACTCATTTCCTCATCATCGGAGCCCGAAGACCAGATTTGATATGTGCCATCATTCTCCTGTTCACCTTGAGCCACCAAAGACAAATTTTTCGCCTTCGTACGTACCTCTTCCAATCTTTCCACATAATACACCTCATCCTTCACTCTATTCTTTTTCTCATCTTTCTTTCGAATCATGCAATCATTTGCTGGATGATTGGCTCCATTGCAATAATGACACTCCATACCAGAATCTCCTTTCAATTTCTTCTCTTTCTTCTCTTCAGCACCCTTCGCATCATTCTTCTCGTACTTCTTCTTCTCTTCTCCTGCATCCTTGTTCACGAAACGTCCTTTTCCCTCACTTTGCTTCATTTTTGAATTAAACGGTGTCTTGAAAAACTTTTTGACTCGGTTGTTTGAGTAAAAAGCAATTGCCTTATCATCCGAATTCATGAGAAATCCTTCTTCATCCTCAGAATCACCTTTTTCGACTGTTTCCTTTTCAGACACTTTTGATACAAGTGCTAATGGACCTCCCAGACTAAGCTTCGACTCTTCTGCCATTTTGTTCACTTCACTTTCGTGAGTTTTTAGTTGATTGTACAAATCATTTAAAGAAGATGTGTCGAAACTCTGTTGATTTTTCACCATCATGCTAACACTCCTCCATTCTTTACGGAGTCCCATAACAAAGGTGAGATTGAATTCCGTGGAAGACCTCGTGATTCCATAACGATTGCATTTGTAAATCAGCTCGTTCATCCTATCATAGTAACTTTCAATCGTTTCACCGTCTTTTTGCTTGAAATCCTTCAAATCAATCAAACATTGCTTAACTGAATTGATTTTAGTCTTCTCGCTACCTTGAAACTTTTCTTTGAGATTATTTCAGATGTCCTTTGCAGTTGTACAACTTCTGACATAGTTATACACAACTGGAGGCAATGCACCACGTAACTCCCTAATGCATCGTTTTTCAAGTTTCTTCATACGAACATTTTGATCTTCCACACACGTAGTTCCAAACGACGATCCAATTGGTTGAAGATTCGTCGGAAGAGTAACATTCCTTGAGATGCAAGACCAAAGCTCTTCATCAATTCCATTCAATTAATCTTGCATACGATCAGACCACTGATCATAATATTCAGGAATGAGCATAGCAATCTTAGTTGAAGATCCTAGCAGATGAGAGTATGAAGTCATCGAGTTGAGATTGAAGTTCGCCATTGTTGTACGGAAGAAGATTTTTGAGAATTTTTGAGAAATCAAAGAGAATTTGAAAGAAAATTGATGAATTGATCAGAAAAATGAAGTAGAATACTCGATTCAACAAATCAGTTGCAGAATCAAATCACAACTGAAGATCTAGAACGCTTTTTCACGTCAAAAGGTGCGGAACTTTTCGAGCCAGAAATTTGATTCAAAAACCTTTTGAAACAGAGTGAAAATTAGATCTCAGATCATGATTCCTGCTTTGATACCAATTGATGAAGTGTGGAATCAAGTATGAATCAAATCAGAGTAATCAGAATATAGATTGAACACACGATGTAAATATGATCTGGTTTCAGCTCTACTATGAGGTCACGAATGAACTTGCTGTTCATATGTTCAACGAGATGGTTCATCAACCACCTCTTACAAGAATGAGCGATTTCAAGAAATCATCCCTCCCATGTATCTAGAATTTCCTCTTTGGAATATTTCTTCGATGCTTGACAAGTCGAAGTGTTGGGTTGGATAAGGCAAAGCTCGAGGTGTATGATATGGTTGCTGGGTTGTACTATGATCTTCGAGTGGATTATGCAACATAATTATGGCAGGAGTTTGCTAACAGTATTGCCAGTACCAGTGTTGTCAATGGGGTCTCTTGTGCAAGGTATTGGAGTCTAATCTTGTAGTATGTATACGAAAAGGAAGGTATCATGGTTCCTAATCATGTTCCTAAGGCTTATTTTCTCATGTATCAACATCCCAAGATAGTGGAAGATGATCCCGAGGTTTTCTCAAATGTTGAAAGGATTCCTGATGCTATGCTTCGAAAGGGTAATCCAACTGATCATGTTCTAGTAAACTATCTTCAAACAATCAATCCTTCAATTGAGACAAGTGTTATATTAGCAAAGGGGGTTGCAGAACCTTCAAAAAGGGGCAAAAATTCAAAGAAGGATATCAAGGCTAGTCCATCGAAGCCTGCTCATGTTCCTACATCGAAGAAGGTTACAAAGGCTAGTCCATCGAAGCCTGATCCTGTTCCTACTCCGAAGAAGGTTACAAAGCCTGTTCCAGTTTCTGATCTTAAAGAGCCTGAAAAAGAAGTCATACCTTCGAAATCTGGTGTACTAAAGAAGTTGAAGAAGATGTCACATAGGCCTCGTCATTCTCCTAAAAGGCAGCCTATTATTGAAACTGTTCCTGAGCCATCTATTTCTTCTCCTAAAGAGACTTTTACATCAACGCTCAAGAAAAATCGTAAACCCCGTATCAATGGAAAGGGTGTGCTTATTAAGGAAATCATTGCCCCTGTTTCTCCATCATCAAAGAAACGAAGAGCAAGAGATATGGCGAAGAAAATCCACAAGAAGCGAACGGAAATGGATGATAATATGGATGAGGTTGTTGCTGAGGCAGAGTTTGAAGATAGTGGTAAGTCTTAATCTCAACTGCGTTATGATAATATTGGCTTCGAATCATTTCAGAGGGGCTCTCCTGTTAAGTTGCATGTTGAGGCGACAAGAAGTACTGGTGGCAATGTGGAAACATCTAATGTGGACACAACCACTAATCTGGGTGATCATTCACAATCATCCATCCCTAAGCAGTCTTCGGTCATACCACCCGAAGTTTCGGTTGCCGAGTCCAATATGGAGGAGGTGCGAACTTCAGACATCACTGCGAACATATCTAATATGGACGCAAATGTCAATATGGGTGATGGGATGTCGACACATGAAGCCCATGGTATTTCAAATGTTACTACTTCGACTGTTCTAGTCTCCATATTTGTTTCCTCTACATTCAAAACCACTACCATTGATACAACCACTTTGTTACCACCACTTCATTCACCCATTACTACATCTTTACCTCAGTCCAAAACTTCACCCACATATCAAAACATTCTCAATCAACCGATCACATCTTTATTTCCTTCACAATCCACTGAAGGAACAAAATCCATTTTTGATGACAACATAGAAGATGATGATGTTTGTGTGTCTTTTGCTGACATAAAATTCGATCTAGAATAGGAGAACATTGTCGATCACATGCATATGTCTGGTAAGCAATTTAAGATCCTTAATAGAAAGCTCAATTCGCTATTTCAACTTCAAGCAAATGTTGGAAATAGAAACAGTGTTTCTGGGATCGAAGTCGATGTCATGCTTAAAGCTCAGGAACTTCGGTTGAAAGACATGATTCATTGAATGGATAAGAATAATGAGTTGTGTGTGAAATCTCAGTCTGACTCCTTTAATAACGAAGTAAAAGATTTGCGAGCCATTGCCAAAGAACGCCATCTTTTGTTCGTTGAAGCTGTTCAGAAAATTAAGGAGGATGTGAATTTCAAGATTGAAAAGCTTCGTCAAGAAATGACGAAAGAGGTTGGTGAGGTTGATCAGAACTATTCTAATCTTCATAAAAAAGTTGATATAGTTGATGATGTTGTGACGAAGATTGTTGAGTATCACACTTCTCTTCTCAACAAAGTTTATGTGAAGTCCGAATCTGATTCCAAGGAATTTGTTCATCTGCAAGAGTTATTGGCAGGCTTGAAGGAGTTGATTTCGAAACTAGATGTTCCTACCCCTTCTTCTGTATCTCAAGAGTCGTTATCACAACTAGTCTCTAAGTTGGAGTCTCATTTGAAGGCCGATCTTGATCCACTCATGAAATTTGTTAATTTGATGCCCACGGCTGCCCCACCTGTTTCCACAGGGGTGCAAGGGGGAGAAAAGGGTGTTGGTTCATCAAAGGATTTGGATCAAGGCAAAGTTGTTGGTAAAGTAATAAGCACACAGATACCCACCTCATTTCCAGTATCTTCAACAACTACTTCAACAATCACGACATCAAAGCCTTTCTATAAAGGTATTTTTATTGGTTCATCTGGTGGTGGATCAAGTTCGAAGCCACCTCAGTCAATAGAAAAACTAAAAGGTAAAGGAAAGGGTATCCTAATTGAAACAACTGTAGAAAAGAAGAAGTTGGCTTTAGAACAGGAAATAGAGAAGCAAAGAAAAATTCAAAGTATTATTTGATAAAGAGAGAATGATCTTGTTGGTCTTGATAAGGGTGACCCATCAAAAAAACATTACAGCTATGAAACAATCGAAGCTTCTGTTTTTAGTGGTGTTATGCATGAATTCGGTAAAGTTCCTAAAAAGAGCTTTGATATCGAAAACGGTGATTTTAATCAGTTGGATTTTCCTATCAACGAAATGATTTTCATTTCTGCTCAATACCAAATTGTTGATAAGTTTGAAGATAACGAAGAATATTAAAGATTGAAGCTCAGATTCCATGTTGCTCTTGGAAAAAGATAAGAAGAGATTTGGTCTTTGGTGAAGATAGTGAAAGTTTTGAATATCTCAAAGGATCTTTTATTCGAAGGGGTATTACAGAATTTCAGATTTCATGCTGTCCGAGCCAACAATGTTGCTTTTGATTTTTCAGTAGCATATTTTTCGTTGATGAATCTCAATGGTCTCATCAATGTTGCTAAGATCTTGAAATGTACAAATGTTTCGAATCTTCAATTGACCAATAAATATGATTTTCTACTTGGATTTGCTCATATAAATCTGTTCATAGACAATTACTATGATTGTCTAGCAATGACAGACGTGGAGCTTGCACTTTCAATGGGAAACAAATCTCTGTCCCACAATCTTGTTGAAAGGTGTCAAGAATTTGAAGAGTTACGATGATGGTGAAATTTTTTTGAAACCCTTGGGAATTGTTTTTGTTGGGAAGAATAAAAACAACAAGATTACAAAGTTCTTATTCAAGGTTTGAGATGTGGAAAGATATATGAACTCTCAGTATACGAATTTACTGGTTCGTATCAATAATTACAAGAAGAATACAGAAGGTGATAAAGCTGAGGTTCGTAAATCGATTTTATGGTATATGGAAGTTAGAATAGTTCTATATCAAGCGATCCAGATGCTAATGACATAGGGTTCAACACTGCTCACAAACGGGGAGAATGTTGAGGTTGAAATTAGTTGTGAGGTGTCGAAGTGTCCTTAGTTATGTAATAGTGTCGAAGTCAGTCTTGTATGTTCACATAAGGGCACGTCTTAGTGTCGAAGCGTTATTGTATAACCCTTGTGTATTTTTTTTGTATCCTTTTGTGATCCTTATAAATAGGTGAAACATACTAGAGTTAGAGTAACTTTTGAGTCTTCGTTACTTTACTCTAAACTTTCTCTGTATCTTTCAAAAGCAATATATTGAGCCAAACATTCATGTTGGTATTCTGATTTCATTTCATACATTCGATTAATCACCACTACACATGATTATCTAATGTCTAAATCAAAACTTATATTAAAAACCTCCTAACATACTATTAAAATCATAATTATAAGGATATAATATTTTTTATGTAATATTTATGTAAAATAAGTTGCATAAAACTATGAGTTGTTATATGAAAATATTCTATTTTAAGGTTAAAATAAAAAAAATAATATTTTTCCATTAACTCAACTATATTAATAATTAAATAATATATTTACAACTAAAACGTTGGTTTACACTATTTATTTGATAACTCATTTCAAAAAAAAAGTGATACTATTTTTTTCCAAAAACAAAATTCTATTAAACCCATTTTTTTTATTAAAATCATATATGAGTATTAATGTGTTACTACATTAAAATTTTAATTTAGTATACAACTCTTTAAAATCCAAATAAAGGTTATATAAAATTAAACAATTACAACTCAAAAGTTTTATTTATTTATGATACTTAATTGATATTTATGAGATTATTTAGGTGAGATTTAATTATAAGTCTCTAGTATTTAGTGTGTATTATATATATATATATATATATATATATATATATATATATATATATATATATATATATATATATATAATGAGTTATTATTTAAAATCATTATGTTTTAAGCATAAAAATAAATATATGTTTTGATTTGTTATTAATTCAAATATATTAATAATTAAATGACTAATTTACAACTAATAACATTGGTTTAGATTATTTATTTGATACTTCATTGCCATTTTCTTCTTTTTCATTTCACTTTTATATATATATATATATATATATATATATATATATATATATATATATATATATATATATATTCAGAAAAACGCCAATATTGAATTTTCATAGCATATTATTAGTCATTACTATTAATGTGACAAAACATAAATTTTTGTCAAACCAAATTTTCGTTAAAGGAATATATAAATGCTAATGTGTTTTTACTTATCAATAGTGACTTTTTAGAATAAATTTTAAATCACAACGGTTTTTATAAAAAAACTAAATATTACAAAGGCTTTTATATATACGATACAAAAAGGGTTTTTTAAGGCCTAATTAAATATTTAAAATAACATTTAATATTCATGTCCATTTCTTACTATTTCATAGCTTATTCGTCTTATTTTAGAAAATGGTAAAAGTAAAAATTAAATGTTTCAATAAAAAATACACATATAAAACGACAAATCGTAAATTTTCAATAATTCACAAAGGTTAATATATATTCATAATAATAACTATCGATTCCTGATACAAATACCCCTGAACCTCTCTAACCTTTTCTGTAAAAATTATAACATTATAGTTAAATTTACCAATTGTTTAATTGATTGAGAAACAATACTATTATACTTGAGAAAGTGGGCTGTATCATTTTTTGACTTTGAATCTTTCATATTATTTGCTTAAAATCGATCAAATGGTTTAATTCTTTGAATCTTTGATATACCCAAAGAATTTCGTATCACCCCTTCGTATTTCGTCATTGCACTCTCTGTTTTAGACATATAACAACTACAACATTCTTCTCCATTTTTACGTATTTTAGATAACAAATTTTGAAAGAAAAATAAAGCAAGTATGGCTTACCAAATATGAAAAAATCATTTTCTTATATATGTATAATATTTCAAATAATATATCAACTAATTAGAATAAGTTGAAAAGTTTGGAGGTTTCAAATGAATATGGTTCAAGATAGATGGCTTATCTTGAACCATATTCATTTGAATGACCTCTTTTATAAGATAGTAAGCAAATCCCCATGCATCGGGCATAAATATATTTATATAGTTAAAACAATAAAAAATTCATTAAAAATATTCAAGTTAATGTTATTAACTATGAAATAAAAAAATTTGTATACTATAGTAAAAGGTTGATGTAAAGAAGTTCCTACTAAAAGTTATTCAATATTAAACTATTATTATTTAAAATACTCTAATGTCTTTTTTGAAAAAAAAAATTCAACCACATAATTCTCACAAAGTTTTTATAATATAGAATATAACAACTAAAAAATACTACAAAAAAAATACTACAACTTTTAATAACATAAAAACACTAACATATACTTTAATAGTTTTAATCAAATAACGCATCAAAATACTACTAAATCATAAATTAAAAAAAAACATTTAAAACAGTTTCAAGAATATATAGAAATAAACATACACATACCTAGCGTAATAACAATTCATGCACCTAAATCGATTTCTTCAAACTCTTCATATTTGAATCAAAAACACTTTGAAATACATTGATGTTTGTCACACCTCCGGACCAGACGGCGGAAACGTCCGAAGGCGGGTGACTTCATTGTGCAGTATCATAACAATTGAATATAAATGAAACAGAGCAATCCAAACATCATACATTGAGATAACAAACTTACATTGTTTACATATTGTATTTGTTCTTCGAGTTACACAAAAGATACATAAGTAGAAAAGAATCCAAACTACAGCTAAATGGTCTTGCATTAGCGTCCCTTGTTACCTGCTTACTAGATCCCTGAGAATACAAGTCGTTTGGAAAAGCGTCAACTAAAAAGTTGGTGAGTTCATAAGCATTTTTATATAAAATCGTTTACACTTGTTTAGAATCGTTCTCATTGTACTTTCAGAAAATCCGATATTTTCTATGAAATCGTTTGAAATCTTGCCTTGAAAATCAAGGATATATGTGTGTGCATGACATTACTTTTGTTCATCCTTATAAGGAGTGATTTTGAAAAGTAGTGTGATTTGTAAAAGCGAGCTGTGTCCGAGAATAGTTCTTTTGAATAGTAACAATCAACCGTTTCAAGAAAAATCCCTTATTTTCAAAAAGGAAATATGGTTGAAAATCTTGTTCCTCTTATCGAGTAAAATTGAGTGTGTGCGTTCTATTTTATCGTTATCGAAATCGTAGAAAAATCGTTTTCTCCAGAAAATCCTATATTTTCTGCTATAAAATATTCGTAAGTTCTAGTTTATCGTTATCGAAATCGTAGAAAAATCGTTTTCCCCAGAAAATCCTATATTTTATGCTATAAAATAATCGTAAGTTCTAGTTTCCAACTATGTATATGTGTGGGTTAGTTTATCGTTATCAAAACCGTTTACAAACGTTTTCCATAGAGTCCTACGTTTTTTAATTTGTAAAAATAGCAGTATTACGACTCTATACTTGTTAGGAGAAAGAATCAACATGGCTATTGTGGACATTCTACGCGATGAAGAAGGACAGACAACACAACAAATGCGGACCATCACCTATCACGTGTAGGATAGCCAACACAACGTGCCAAAATTTATTTATGAGGTTTTCCTTACATAAATTTCTAGTTAATATAACATATTCTAATGAGTCGTTATAACCATACTAATCTGACGGACTGCATGTTTTGGCGTTTCTGAGGCGCCCTCGGTTTGGAAAAGACATTTGTCACCCTAGACTGGCATGTCTAGCTGTAGCGAACAGCGAAGGTGCGGGGTGTCAACCCCGTATAGATCTATACACAAATTCCCGCTCTCCCTCCAGGAGACTCTGGATATAACTCATTACAAGACTTAGACGTACACTAATATTTATATATTTAGGTACTTTTGAGATTTGTCTGACTAGAATATTAACAACTTTTTGAGCAATCGTTAGAGATCCATTATTTGTTAGATAAATAATGAAATTTGTACTCATTGGATAGAAATTTCGTTCTCGTTCCATATCGTTGATTATGCTCGTTAAGTGGGTGCTCGTGTTCGTTCCTATTCGTTTATTGAAAAATGAGTCATTTTAGTCAAGAGAAAAAGTGTCAAGTTATAATTTGTATAAATTTATAACTGCCGGTTATGAGACGCATTTTCTGTTTTATGACATATAGAACATTACTTATGTTCTTGGAGGTTTTATAACAGCAGCTTATGACATGTAAATGTTTCTGTCATAAAGGCTCTATTTGTATATTTTCTTGCCGCAAACTTTTATATCAAATATTTATAAATTACTTTCTGATAGGTTGCAAATAGTAACAAAGTTTCCATTTCCGAAAATTTCTAGAATTGGTGTCCACATATCAAGATCCATTTTTATAACTTTTATCTCTAGACATGAAAGCTTAGATAAAGGGGTTAAGTTGGACACACGCAATAGTTGGGAGGCTCTTTTGTACAAAGTATCATCTGTTCTTTATGAAATTGAGAATTCCTACGTTCATGAGTATATTACTAAAATATTAATTTAATAATATTTCACACACACATACAAACATACGTATATATGCAATCATTTAAGAATTTAGGCAAGATTTGACTTGTACTCTCCCCCAAAAACATTAAAACATTGAAAAAGGTGGGGTATGAAGCTCACCTTGAGTTGGTTGAGGAGTTGTTTGGAGTTATGGAGTGAAGATCTCAAGCTTAAACTCTTGCTGAGATGAGGAACTTCCCTGAGAGGGATGCTTTCCTAAGGATGATCATCACATATTATTATGAATAAAATAATATGGATTCATCTTGAAATATAATAAAATATTAGGTGGGTGGAGGAATTTACCTTTCAACTCCAGGGAAAAATTGAGAAGATTTTCCCTTCCAGCAAGATCATTGTTGTTGCCTTGAAGATGAGTTTTGAGAGAAAATGGGAAAAGTGAGAGAGAAAGTGGAGCCTAACTCCTTTTCTGTCGTTGCTTTGGAGTATAAGAAAAGGGAGGAATCTTTGGTGCATGGGGATCTGGTGGTCCATGCATCGATATTTGGTGGGTAAAGCATGGAATACTGTGATTTGCATGGGAAATGAGGATTTCATCAAATCACAAAGTCAACTTCCTTGTCCTTTTCTCGAATGGTCTGGTGCATCGGGGAGTTAGTTTACCTTTCCTTTCAAATCGAGTCATCCTTCCCTGAGGGAAGATTTTTAAGAATACTCTGATCCCTTACTTGGGATTCTGAGGCTTTAACCTGTTATCTGTATAGTTCTATTTTCGACCTATATGATGTTTGAGGTCGTGTTCGGGTTTTGACTATCCTTTTTGTGGTTTCTCGAATAACCTCGGGTCTAGGGAGTGTGCTATTGAGTGCTTGTCATCATGTCGGTTGGGTGTCTCTCACCTCAGCCCAACAGATGATGATCTGCATTTCCGGCCATGCGGGGCCTCGAAGGATATAACTCCTATGCTCGGGTGGTAGTTGTTGTTATATGAATACTCGATTAGAAGCAAGTGGGTATCTCAAACCTTGTCAATGTCCATTTCACATGCTTCTCTTCTGGATGTGGGTTCTTGTTTACCTTGACCTCGTCAGGCGGGATTTCTAGAGTTTCGGTAGTCTGAACCTTGTGAGTGTTGAACACATTGAAATGTCCAACACTGGGTCCTTTGATTAATCGGAGACTATGAGTTATCGGGCCCTTTCTTGGTGAGGACCTTTGGATGGTTTCTTAGAGATTGAGATCCTGGTGCCTTAAAAGTAGAGTTTTCTGGGCCTTAAGAGTTGGTACTTTGGTCACCAAGGTTGAGTTTATGTGTGATGTGGTTGACCTCATGAGTCTTTGATTATCTTGGGAGCTTTCTCCCTAGGGTTTTTCCAAGCTAATGGTAGGTCGGCCTTTGCCAGTTCCTTGCTGTTGGTTGATCATGTCTCCGATTCGGGGTAGGGAGTATCGATCCTTGAGGATGGGTTTTGTTTGGCTTACTCGCAGTCAGTGGTGCTTATGGTAATTTCATCTTTCTCCCCTTATGGGTTAGACAGGTGCTTCTCGTGTTTAGGGACTGGGTCTGATGTTTCCTTTACATAATATGCCGATCTTATGATCAGACACTATTTGTTAATGGGACCGTGCTAAGTGGCGTCGGGTGTTTGGTCATTGAGGTGTTTCCAGGAGTCGAGGTGAGTCTATCTCTGCTTAGCACATGGTTGAAGTTTTCTAAGAGATTTTGGGAATCTCTGGAGGAATGTTGGAAGCCTTTCGGATTCCTTTTTATGCCCTTTGCTCCTTGATTTTCAATCTTTGCTGAGGCTAGGGAAGGGCGTGGTATTTCTTACGCCAGAACTTAGGCGTCTGGTTGATAGAGATTTCGCCGTTATCGACTGAAAGAGTTTTGTTATTCGGTTGAGTAAGACGAAAGTCTATTTGCAGAACTCGACGTTTGTAAGGTGAGAATCAAGTCTATCCGTGTCAACTGATGACATTGGACTCCTTGTTGTTACATCTATTTGAGGAGTATTGGTTGTTAGGAATGACAGGTTGTTCTATGTTCATGTTCTTATCATTGCTAGTTTCATTTTCATTGTTACCATTGGGTCTATCTCGTTTCTGCTTGTTATGTGTTCTGATGTTCGTGGTCTTATCGTTGCTAGTTTCGTTTTCGTTGTTACCATTGGGTCTATCTCGTTTCTGCTTGTTAGGTGTTCTAGTGTTCGTGTTCTTATCATTGCTAGTTTCGTTTTCGTTATTACCATTCGGTCTATCTCGTTTTTGCTTGTTAGGTGATCTTGTGTTCGCGTTCTTATCGTTGCTAGTTTCGTTTTCGTTGTTACCATTGGGTCTATCTCGTTTCTGCTTGTTAGGTGTTCTAGTGTTCGTGTTCTTATCGTTGCTAGTTTCATTTTCGTTGTTACCATTGGGTCTATCTCGTTTCTGCTTGTTAGGTGTTCTGGTGACACAAAGGTGCTGCTATAAGTCAAGGGGATTCGTAATCCGACTTCTGCCAGGTTTTTCCACTATAGATGGATGTGACCCGACCGCACATACTTAAGATTTTAAAAGGTAATTGGCTTGGGGTTCTGTCCTAATCAACATTCAGACCAGGGACAGGAAAATGATGCGGAATCGCACGCTCTTAGTTTATGGAATCCTAACTATATACGATACCAACGTTCATATGGAACCATTCATGGTCCATTAGTGAGGATTCGCTAGCTTCTTCGTGATTTACGGATTTGCTCGAATGGGGAAATAGCTTTTGATTATGTTTTCAATTTGCAAGACCTTTCTGTGAACATTCGTTACATAGAGTTTATCGTTCGAAACGTACCAAGAATCTCGGTAGGGTTTCTTGTCGTCTCTTCCTGTCTAGTTGTCAACTCCCTCGTTAGTCATCTCTGTTGGACAATTTCTCTTGAAATGTCTTGTTGCACCGCACTTGTGGCAAGCTGGACTTACTTCTAGGTTGAGTGTCGGAGTGACGCATGGGCCCGGAGCCCTACAGTCGCGAGAGGTGTGCCCCATGATGAATCAAAGAATCAAGTATTAAATGAATCAGAGTATGAAATCAATTATGAATGCGAGATTGAACACCAGATGTAAATATGATCTTGTTTCAGCTCTATTACGCTTTCGAATGTTTACAGAGTACAAAGACAGGTCTGTAAAAAACACTTATCTAACTCTAGTAAATATCCCTATTTATAGGGAACTGAAAGCGTATAAAAAATATACTAAGGCATAGACACTTAGGCTTCGAATAAAAGCGCCTCAGTAAAATAGATTACAAAACATTCGAAGAGTTCAAAATACATTTCGACTAATTACAACAATTCGACCCTTACAATCTCCCCCTTTGTAATCATAGTCGAAATCCTTAATTTGTAAGAAGCGTGATGGAATACAGCAACACTCTTCGAATCTCCGTGTACCAGGAGATTATCTTCTTCAGCTCTTTCTTATCTCCTTCATTATTCTTCCTACAATGATTCATACGAACAATTAAGTTCGTATATTGAAACGTTGAGTACCTCTCCACTTCGCATGCTAGGAATAAGAATCCTTTAGCTTTTCCAGCTTTGTCTTTTCCTGCAAAGACCATTCCAAAAGGCTTCAAAAAGATATCACCATCATCATATTTTTTCAAATCTGCTTGAGTCTTCGTAGGAGCCATTGGTTCTTTTATTTCCATTCCTTTAGCTGTAGCTAACTCCACATCTGTTAGTGTCAAGCACTCATGATAATTTTCGATGAAAATCTTGATGTGAGCAACCCCAAGCTTGAATTCATCTGGTTCAGTGTTTTCAAGATACGAAAATGATTTATCTTTCAAAATCAATGCAACTTGTATAAGATCATAAAAGTTCATTAATGGAAAATATGCAATTGTAAATTCGCAAATATTTCCATTTGCCCTGGCAACCACATATTTGATGTTCTGGATTGTGTTTTCGAACACCACATCCTTTTTCACACTTATAACTTTCTTGATCTTTATCAAAGACCAAACTTCCTCAGGGGCTTTTGCAAGAACAACATGAAATCGAATTTTCATGTGTGTACCTTCATCCTTTTCTTTAAAATTTCCTTCTGCTTTGAACTGAGGCATGATGAACATCATTTCGTTTATTGGAAAATCCAGCTGGCTGGCATCAGTATTCGTGACCAAATAACTTTGTTTTGGTTTCTTCTCAAACGAATACATGTGATTATACGGTACCTTGGCCTCAATTGTTTCGTAATTGTAGTGTTTGGATGGATCACCTTTGTCCATTCTCTTCGGATCACTAGCACGCTGAGTCATAATGCTTTGAATCAACCTCAGTTTTTCGATTTCAGCTTCTGCTTCAGCCTTCTTTTCTTCTTTCGACTTTTCCACAACAATCGATTCCCCTTTATCTTTCAAGGCTGAATTATCAATTACCTCTTTTGGTTTCGAACCACTTTCACCAGTCTCCGTAGATTTACCAATCACAATTCCTTTCGGAATAGGTCTTGTAATAGGCATCGTTGTAACGACTGTTGAAGTAACCAGCCCAGCAGAAACTATAACTAGTTTTGTTGTTGGGATCTTTGAAGAAAATATTGTTCCTACAACTTTTGCATCATCATCACTCACCTTCGACCCACCAGTTTTTCTTTCTCCCCCTTGCACCCCTGTGATAACAGGTGGGGCATATGTTGTTGGAAGAAGGCTTGTAATGCGAAATATAGGAGCAAGTTGCTTGTTGAGAAGTGTTTCGAATTGTAAGAATTTTTGAGATAAAAATTCAGGAGTAATCAGGGAAGAAGAAACCGGATGGACTGATAGATCTTTTATCTCCTTTAACAAAGTAATCACTTCCAAAAAGTTGGCATTTTCGTTTGTTGAAAGTTGAGTAATTTGAGGACTCAAACTTTCATATAATTTGACAAATCTTGTGACAGCGTCACAAATAATATCAACCTTCTGATTCAGAGATGCATAATCTTGTTGAACATTTGCAATCTCTTTTTGCATATCTTCGCGGAGTTCACGAATTTGCAAATTTACATCTTCCCTCACTTTCTTCACTTCTTGAACAAAGAGAACATGCCTTTCCCTTGTGACATTCTTCAATTCTTTCACATCACTGGAAAACTTCGAATTTTGAGAATTGATCCTTAGTTCATTATTTTGATCACTATGATCAACCTTCTCCAAAATTCGTGATTCAGAATCTGTAAGCATCCCAGATACTTTACTCATAACTCTGGCTTCGAACAATTTCAACATAAACTCAACCTCCAAACTTGAAACAGACGAACCACTCCCCAGATCAGCTTGAGATTGAATTATAGAATTCAACTTCTGATTCAGAATTTTAAATTGCTTCATGGTAATCAGCATATGATCTGGAAACGCCTCTTCGTCTTCATGAAACTCCAATTCCTCAAACATGCCTCCAAACCCCTCAGTATCAGTTTCTGTCTCCATAAACATGGTTTCTTGAACAGTCGAATTTGGTTTGGGTGTGTCAGTGGATTGAGAAGAAAAAAAAGAAGTGAATGGTTGATTGATAATATTTTCGAAGGTAGGGGAATCAGTGGTTGATGTAATGGGAATAGTGGATTGTGGGAAAGACACAATACTTTCGAAGGGAGCAGAAGTAGATTGACCTTGAGCTTCATTCTTCGCATCTCCGTCACCCATATTGACATTTGCATCCGTATCAGATACCTTTGCAGGGATGTCTGAAGTTCGTACCTCCTCAGAAACTGATTTGGCAACCGAATCTTTGGGTGGTATGACGACTGTCTGCTCAGGAGTTGAACTTTGTACATGAAGAGTGACGTCTGATGTTTCAGGAATTCTTTCATCATCATCTTCTGTAGACTCGGTTTAAATCATAAGCTTTCGTGTCTTCTTCTTCTTCTTCTTAGATATGTGTTTAGCCATATCTATAGCCCTTCACTTCTTTGATGATGGAGAAACAGGCGTTGGCATTTCACGAAACAAAACACCCTGATGAGTAACCTGAGGCTTTCATACTACATTAGATGTTGGAGACTTATGTAGATGCGAAGACATCTTTTTGATTCTTCAAAACATACCAGTCTTCGAAGGAATAACCACTTTCTCTTGAGACTCAGGAACAACAGGTTGAATTATTTGAGTCTCTGCAATTGACACTTCTTGAACCATAGACTCTTCAACTGTAACTGGCTTCTTCTTTGGAGATTTCAAAGATTGCGAATCCTTGGTGTGCTTTTCAGAAGAATCCGGTTCAGGCTTCTTCGATCGTTTAGATTTTTTTTCGTCCCTTGGCAACAATTTCCCAGTTGGAACAGTAGAATCAACAGTTTGCAAATATGCCACTAAGACTGAATTCAAAGGATCAACTCTTTTGAGCATAGCATCAGGAATACGTGCAACAAATGGAAAATCCTGAGCACTATCTGTGACTTCCTTCGGATAGTGATTGAAAAACAACTTTTTCCTCATCATTGGGTACCAAAATCCCTTCCTTGTTGTAAAATTATTGCAAAATCAAGCTCCAGTATCTTGCACACGAAATACCATGAATAGCATTCGTGTGTTCTACACTCTTTTGGAATTCCTTCCACAATTGTGTAGAATAGTCCACTTGAAGATCATAATATATACCAGCAACCATTGCATATACCTCCATCCTTTATCCAGACCAACTGTTCTCCCAGTTAAACATCTTAGAAAAATACCAAATAAGAAATTCCATAGTCGTGGAAGACCAGATTTCTTAAAATCATTGATCTTTGATAGTGGAGGCTGATATCCCATCTCATTAAACATATTAACGATTTGAGGGAATGTGAAAGCAACATATGGAGGTGAATTCGGAATTTCAAGAATTTGGCAAAAGAGTTTCTTGGATAGCCTGACCTTTTTGTCATTCACCAGATGGAAAGTAATTGTATCAGAAGCTTTGTTGTAAGCAGCAGTTGATCCTGCTTGAGAAAGCCAGGACAGTGGAACAGAGAATGAATTGAACATCGCCGTAGACAAAACGGAGTTCTTCAAGGCAACGATTAGCATCTTCAATTCTTCCAGGTATTGAGAAACATCACCCTCCGAGTAATAGTTTGTTGCTTGAATCTTCATTATTGGTAATGAAGAGACATCTTCAGTGGTTTGAGAAGGATCAGAATCAACATGAACAGAAGTCGCCATTGTTAGGGTTTGAAGACTTTGATTCTCAGAGAATTTGGGAATTTTTCTTTTTGATCGCGTAAACTGATAATAAACCCTTGAATTCCCTTTTATATGTAATCCTGAAGTTTGAATTTGAAGCGGGATATGTATTTAATGATATCCGACGTGGCACCTTGAAAATCGGACCATTACTGCGTAAAAGTAGCCGTGCGTCAAAAGTAGCTGTCACATCTCCTTGAAAACCGGACAGAATACCATACGTCATTTATAAACAGCCTGTATTGTTATCCCCGAGAAGATTGTAACCGTCAGAACCCTTCGAATGGAAGCAATGCTCTTTCACTTTTGGGATGAAAAGAGAAGTCATATTCCAAAAGTTTGAAATCATCAGCCTGAGTTGGTATTACTCAGAGCCTCAAGGATTTCGTGAGTGCAGTGTTCCAAAGAATGTAGACGAGAAACAAAGATAAGAAAATTTTGGGATATTGTGATGTCAAAATATCAATTTGACACAAAAGTAGATGAAATCCCGGGCAAAGATTGCTTCATTAAACATTAAGAAAAATGATCAATAGCTTGTGTAGGTTCCCGTGAATTACAATCGAGTACTTGTTGATAAGTATCGAAGGGCTTCTTTTATAATGCTTCGTGGGTAGTTAAAAAAATTTCGTTACATGTCATCCTAAACATAAGGTGAGAAATTGTAACAGAAATTACTTGTTTAACCAGTGTAGTCAGTGACAAGTTTTCTTTGAAAATTTTTTAAGTGACATTGAATTTCGAATGAAACTCACACGGAAATCATATTCAAGAAAAATTTTGTGTTGGATCTTGTTGGGTAACAAACATCATAGGTTTCGAATGTTTGATCAAGACCACTCATTCGAAATGAATATGATTTGGAGTTTCGAATTTTGGTACAGAAACAAATGTTTCGTGAAAATCTGGAACATTGTTCCCCGTCAATTCCTTAAAAGTGTAGTGAAAATTGGGTTTCACTTTCATCACGGTCTCATGATGTCAGATCATAAACACATATTTTTGATATGTCTAAGTCTCGATGGGTTTGATCAGAGACCTCTCAGACATATGTCTTCGTGTGTGATCGTGTAAGAACTTTATAGGTGAAAAAGATTGATGTAAGACACGAAAAGTACCTCTGTTATTTTTGGACAAAACAGTAAACTCTTAACTCATTTTGAGAAGAGTCAGGTAGCTCAGAGACTAATGTGAATATAAGCCTGATTGGGAAGAAATTTTCGTATGAATAATTTCATTAAGGCTTTCGTACACACACATTGAGTCAATGGAGGCTTTGGACAACATGCAACAGCATGCTTCTAGGGACAACTTAGCTAGTTCAAGTGATGAAAAATGTATTGATTCATACGAAAAATGTACCTGACCCTAGAACTGCAAGCATAATCCACTGTATATCGTCATTATTATCTGCAACAAAATACTAAAAAGAAATAAGAATCAAAATATTTTTGTTGTTTTGATTTTTCGAAAGTAGAAACAGAACAAAAGAAAATCTTTTTGGGTTTTTGATTTTTCGAAAATTGAATAACAAAACAAAAGAAAATCTTTTTGGATTTTTGATTTTTCGAAAATTGAATGACAAAACTAAAGAAAATCTTTTTGGATTTTTGATATTTCAAAAATTGAATGACAGAACAAAAGAGAATCTTTTTGGATTTTTGATTTTTCGAAAATTGAATGACAGAACAAAAGAAAATCTTTTTGGATTTTTGATTTTTCGAAAATTGAAAATAAACTGTACTTGTTGCAAAAATACAAAATTTTATCATCCCCTTATAAGTGACAAATGTACGAATTCGAAGTGGTCGAAGCGTTGACTATGAACAGTAACCTCTGAATCAACCCTTAAAATAAGTGACAAATTTACGAATTCGAAGGGGTCGAAGCGTTGACTATGAACAGTAATCTCTGAATGCTGACGGTTATTGCTTTGTCTTTCATTCAGCGCCTCTGAATCATTCCTGGTCATTCATCATTCGCCTTTTTCACATGGAACAGAATTTCCATCGATCATTCCTAGTCCTTCTATAATTTTCACAAGGGATTTTTCATCTAAAGGTTTCGTGAAAATATCAGCCAACTGATTAGTTGTTTTCACGAAATGTACTTCAATATTTCCATCCTCCACGTGATCCTTGATGAAATGATAACGAAGTGCTATATGTTTAGTCTTCGAATGCTGCACAGGATTATGACAAATTCTTATTGCACTTTGAGAATCACAATATAATGGAATCTTTTTCATATTGATTGCATAATCACGCAATTGACTTTGAATCCATATAATTTGTGAAGTGCAAGCAGCAGCAGCCACATATTCTGCTTCAGCTGTTGAAATTGATACACATGTTTGATTTTTCGACTGCCAGCTCACCAATTTGCCATCGAGAAATTGACATCCACCACTTGTGCTTTTTCTATAAAGATTACACCCACCCAAGTCTGCATCCGAATATGCTTGTACAAAGAACCCAGTTTTCAAAGGATACCACAATCCTAACGAAATTGTTCCTTTAAGATACCGAAATATATTCTTCACAGCAGTGAGATGTGGTTCTCGTGGATTTGACTGATACCTTGCACAATTACAAACAGAAAACATGATATCAGGTCTACTTGTTGTAAGATAAAGTAATGCACCAATCATGCTCCTATAAAGAGTTATGTCAACTGCAGGTTTATCTAACGAAGGTGTCAACTTTATGCCAGTTGCCATTGGAACTCGTAACTTTGTGTTATTCGTCAATCCAAACTTTTCTAGCAGATTCTTCGTATATTTTTCTTGATTAATAAAAATTCATTCTCTGCTTTGACGAATATTCAATCCAAGAAAATTATTGATTTTTCCCATCATGCTCATTTCGAACTTACTTTTCATCAAATCTTCGAATTCTCTAGATAAAGTAGGGTCAGTTGAGCCAAAAATAATATCATCAACATAAATTTGAACAAGCATTAGATGATTCCCAACTTTCTTTCGAAATAATGTGGGATCAACAGATCCTTGTTTAAATTTAGATTGTTTCAAGAATGAAGTAAGAGTTGCATACCATGCTCGTGGTGCTTGTTTCAAACCATAAACTGCCTTATCTAATATATAAACATGATCTGGAAATTCCTCGTTAATAAAACCTGGGGGTTGTTCCATGTAAACTGTTTCTTCAAGCTCTCCATTTAAAAATGCACACTTTACGTCCATTTGATAAACATCAAAGTCTTTGTGACCTGCATAAGCCAGAAATATACGAACCGCCTCGAGTCTTGTGACAGGGGCAAAAGTTTATTCATAGTCGATTCCTTCTTCTTGTGAATATCCTTTAACAACAAGTCTGGCTTTGTTTCGAACAATATTTCCATCTTTATCGGTTTTATTTTTAAAAATCCATTTTAACCCGACAATCGAAACATTTTCAGGTTTAGGAATTAATTTCCAAACCTTGTTTCGTTCAAATTCAGACAATTCAGATTGCACTGCAACAACCCAATCTGAGTGTTCCATTGCAACCTTAACTGTTTTTGGTTCAATTTTAGAGATGAAAACATTGAACATGCAAAATTCTTGATGAGTATTCAATACCTCATTTTTGCACGAATTTGAGCTCATGTTAAAACACCCTCTTGTGGATTCCCAATTACTTGATCCTTCGGATGATCTCTTGTCCACTTTTCCATTGGCGGATATGCTGGATCAAATTCCAAAGGTGCATCTTCGTATATATCATCATTCTCTGAACCTGCAATCGAACAAACATCATCAAAATCATTATTATTCTCAATGCTTTCTAAATGCTCCCCCTCAACATCAGCATTCAATCTTTCTTTCTCCCCCTCGAAAGAATGCTCTCCCTCATCTAAAGTATTTGAATCCAAGTGCTCCCCCTCCACTGGATTGTTTTGCATACTTTCACATTTCTCTAGAGAAGTTGATGTTGAATCATCAGTAAACTTCGTTAGTTCAGAGAGATGATTATCATTTGCATTTACTTCAGCATCAACAGCATGATCTGAAATTCCAAAAATTAAATCATAATCAATATCTAAGGTTTGTGAGGATTCAGATTCATCTTATATGTTTTTCAGAATTGGATGATTTTCAAACTGCGATGTAGTTTGTTTAATGTAGTAATCATCAAATGTAAGATTAAAATTTTCTTCAACTTTTCGTGTTCTTTTATTCAACACACTATATGTGACTGAATTATGCGAATATCCCAAGAAAATCCCTTCATATGCTTTTGCTTTAAATTTCGTAAGATTATCCTTGAGATTCATAATGAAGCACCTGCATCCAAAAACATGGAAAAATATGATGTTAGGTTTTCGATTGTTGAGAATTTCATATGGAGTAATGTTAAAACGACGATGAATCAAAGATCTGTTTTGAGTAAAACATGCGGTGGATACGGCTTCAGCCCAAAGGTATTGTGGAAGATTCGCATATGCCAGCATAGTCCTTGCTGCTTCGCATAGAGACCTATTTCTTCGTTCAACAACACCATTTTGTTGTGGTGTGTATGGAGATGAAAAATTATGCGAAATCCCTTTGTCCACCAAAAATGAATCGAGAACATTGTTCTTAAATTCAGTTTCATGATCACTCTTAATTTTTCGAACAATCTTCTTCAATGTTGTTTCCATCTTTTTGATAAAGTCAATCATGATTTGTGCAACTTCGGATTTAAGCCTGAGAAATTAAACCCACGTAAATCTGGAAAAGTCATCAACAATAACTAAAATGTACCTTTTCTTGTTGAGAGTTGAAACTATCGAAGGACCACACAAATCAATATGTAAGAGCTCCAAAGGTGTGACAATTTTGAATCTATCGTAATTGGATGACCTTGTTTATGTTGCTTTCCAACTTCACAAACTGCACATAAAGAATCATTGTCAAATTTAAGTACAGGTAAACCTCTTACCAGATCTTGTACCACAAGTTTATTGATGTTTCGAAAATTGAGATGAGAAAGTCTTCGATGCCATAGCCAACTTAAGTCTGATGTTGCTTTAGAAAGAAGACAAATAGCAGGTTTCCCTACTATCGGATTGATGTCCAAAGTGAACATGTCACCTTTCCTTTTGGATTTCAGTAACACTTCTTTAGTGTTGACATTCGAAATAACACTTCCTTCTTCATTAAAAAGAACTTGATTGCCAGTGCCCACAACAAGTTGGGAAACACTTATCAAGTTATGTTGAAGACCTTCAACATATGCAACACGATTCACTGTGAATTGTCCGTTCGTGATCTTCCCATATCCTTTGACTTGACATTTTTTATTGTTCCCAAACTTCACAACTCCAGCATTTTTTAGGCTTTGAAAATCACGTAAATTCTCTTTCTTCCCAGTCATATGACGAGAGCAACCACTATCAATGTACCATCGGATTGATGTCCAAAGTGAACATGTCACCTTTCCTTTTGGATTTCAGTAACACTTCTTTAGTGTTGACATTCGAAATAACACTTCCTTCTTCATTAAAAAGAACTTGATTGCCAGTGCCCACAACAAGTTGGGAAACACTTATCAAGTTATGTTGAAGACCTTCAACATATGCAACACGATTCACTGTGAATTGTCCGTTCGTGATCTTCCCATATCCTTTGACTTGACATTTTTTATTGTTCCCAAACTTCACAACTCCAGCATTTTTTAGGCTTTGAAAATCACGTAAATTCTCTTTCTTCCCAGTCATATGACGAGAGCAACCACTATCAATGTACCATTTATTATCATATTGCTCGTCACATAGTACCTGCAATCAGTGGAAATATTTAGGTACCCAAGGCTTTTTGGGTCCTTGGAAATTAGATTTCAATTTCGAATGTAATGAAGAACTTTTAACCCAATCACAAACTTTAGTTTTGAGACTATCAATTAAGTTCACATCTTCATTTAAAGAAACCGAAAAATAAGATTTTGATGGTTTCGAATGTTCACTGACACTACTCTTCAAATTCTGAGTTTGTGATTGGACATTCTTTGCTTTTATTACTGGTTTCCAAGCTTTGACTGATATGTTCGAATCCTTAGAAGATGAACTGCCGTTTGATGAAGTATTCACATACTTCTCATATGCTTCGTGAATTTGCTCCTTTGAAAATGTATTCGACTGATACATCTTTCCTTTGCCTTCAAGCCAATGATCAATGTTCTTCCTTGAAGTCATTCCTTTTTCACGTGAAGTTTTCATAGTTTCTTTGTTCGTATGATTAGGAAAATTTGGCTTTAGAGGAACAAAATCAACTTTTGGATTTGTTAGAAAAGATTGAGCATATGATGTATCAACTGTTGATTTAAAATGTTGACGTTGAAAGAATTTTTGATTTGGATTTGATTTATTTGAAAATGTTCTTGAATTATTAGCTTCTGAAACTTTCGAAAATCTTGGTTGTTTATTCACTCCAGACCTTGAATGATTTGATTGTGATGAATGTTGAGTTTTTGTTGAAAAAGAGGAATTTTTAGCTTTGAAAACATTTTTGGGTGATTGTGATTCACACATCTTTTGAGACTCAATACCCTGCCAAAATATTTTCTTCCTTGCTTGTCTTTTTGAAATGTTATTTTCCTCTGAAAATTTGTCAATTTGATCTTTGAATTCCTTGGAGTTTAGTTTGACAACTTTTTCATTTTCCTTTACAACTTGTTTTGAATTCTCTTTTTCAATTTTTGATTTTTCAACCCATTTTCTTTGTGGTTTTTGACGTTGAAACACATATGAATTCTTTGTTAAGTTGTTTTCAACTATGCTTTGATTTGCGAAAAAACCTTCATCAGTTGTTTTTGAATTATCCTCCTCAACTAACTTCTTTAATTCTGGTTTGATATTCTCAACATTTCCAGTAGTTACAAAAACTTGATTTGGAAAAATAACATCATCTGTACACTTGAAATTTGGATAAACCACAGTATTCGTTTCAAGGTAATGTTCACCTTTTTCAGTCATTACTTTTTCAAAATTTTGTGTGTCACCATACACTTGATCAACCACTATTCGTGGAGTTTCTTCTTCCTTTGAAGATTTATTTCCCTTCGAAACTGTCTCTTCATCTTCATCATCGTTATCATCAGTTTGACTGTCTTTGAGATCCACGAAGTTCATATCACTAACTTTCGAAGTTGAAGGTATATCAGTTTCTTTCTCAACCATCAAATCCTTAACTTTTTCTTTCCCTTTAAATGTTGATGCAACATTAACAACGGACAACTGGGAACAATCAACATCCTCAACTTCACTAATTTCACTAATATTGTCAGAATTATCTTCAATATCAGCAAAATTAGATTGAGAATCAGATGTTGAATTCTCAGACTTTTTCAAAATTTGAATTTGTTCAGATTTAGTCAAAGTATCATTCACTATATTAACTAATTCATTCGCATCAAGACATTCATCAATTTTGACAATTTCCATATTTATATCTATCATCAGGAATTTTGTCAAAATCAGCTTTTATTTGCTCACAATCATACGAAATATAATCTACCTTAGCTCTTTCGTATGCTAGAAAAGGTAGTAATTTTCTATGTTGCTCTTTACTTATTTCACATGAATGATGTAAATCAGTTAATTTTCCATAGAGTCTTTTAGCAGAATTACAATAAATGTTTCTTTGTGCTAGCAAAAGTTTGACTTCACTTGATAAAGTATCCCTATCACACATAATATTTGTTATTTGTAATTCCAAACAATCAATTTTACTTATTTTCATGTCTAATCGCTTTTTGGTCTCTAACAACTCCATTGACAACTTGTTGGCATCATTGCTAGCAGACACAACAATTGAATCAAAATAAGTAACCGTCTCATCAAAAGATATTAGTTCAGAATCATAAGCATGTGTAGGAATATTAAAAGATTCGAGAATTTTACGTACCTTTGTTGTCATTGGAGATTTGTTTGCTATCTTGGATACGAAGCATCGTCCTTTCACTTCGAATTCCTCGTCATCTGAGTCCTCCTCCATTTTCGCATACATTGCTCCATGTGTTGGATTCCTCATTTCTTCATCGTCTGATCCGGATGACCAGATTTGATATGTTCCATCTTCATCTTCATGTTCACCTTTTGCAACCAATGACAAGTTTTTGGCTTTCGCACGAACCTCCTCAAGCCTTTATGCATAATACGCCTCATATTTAACTTTATTCTTCCTCTCATCCTTCTTCCGAAGCATACAATCATTCGCAAGATGATTAGCTACGTTGCAATAATGACAATCTATACCAGCATCACCTTTCAGCTTTTTCTCGATCTTTCCTTCAGACATTTTCGAATCTTTCTTCTCAATTTTCTTTTTTTCCTCATCGACAGTTTTACTCACAGCACTTCCTTTTACCTCAGCAAGCTTAGTTTTCGGATTGAACAGCTTTTTGAAAAACTTCTTAACACGATTATTCGAGTAAAAAGCTATTGCCTCATCATCCGAATTCATGATGAATCCTTATTCTTCCTCAGAATCACCATTTTCTGCTTCTTTCTCATATATCTTTGACACAAGTGCCAATGGACCTCCCAAATTTTGCTCCCAAATTTTGCTTCGTCTCTTCTGCAATTTCATTTACCTCAGTTTCGTGTGTCTTCAACTGATTGTACAAATCATTGAGAGTTGATGTATCAAAACTTTGCTGATTCTTCACCATCATACTTACGCTTCTCCATTCTTTTCGAAGACCCATCACAAAGATGAGATTGAATTCCATTGAAGTCATGGTAATTCCATTGCAATTACAACGATAGATTAACTCGTTCAGTCGATCATAGTAGACTTCAATTGTTTCACCTTCTTTTTGTCTGAAATCTTTCAGCTCAACCAAACACTGTTTGACTGAATTGATTTTCGTCTCCTTTGCAGTTGTACAACTCCTTATATAATTGTAAACAACTGGAGGTAAAGCTCCTCGCAATTCTCTCATACACCTTTTCTCCAGTTTCTTCAGAGGATCAGTTTGATTATCAACTTCAGAACTTGTAGAAGATGATCCAATTGGTTGACCATTCACTGGAACATTGACATTTCCAGTGATACATGACCATAATTCTTCATTAAGACCATTCAGATAACCATCCATACGATCAACCCACTGATCATGATATTCAGGGATTAGCATTGGAATTTTGGTTGATGATCCTAATAGATGAGAAAACGAGGTCATCGAATTGAGATTGAAACTCGCCATTGTTTTTACGGAAGCTGAATTTGAAAATTTTTAAGAAGATTTGGAAATTTGAAAACAAACTAGTTGATTCAAATCGGAATTGCAAGAAAAACACTCGATTCAACAATTCAAATGCAGAATCAAATCACAAACTAAAATCTAGACAAATTTTTCACGATCAAAAAGTGCGGAAACTTTTGAACCAAAAATTTGATTCAAAAACTTTTTGAATGGATGAAAATCAGATCACAGATGTGATTCCTGCTCTGATACCAATTGATGAATCAAAGAATCAAGTATTAAATGAATCAGAGTATGAAATCAATTATGAATGTGAGATTGAACATCAGATGTAAATATGATCTTGTTTCAGCTCTATTACACTTTCGAATGTTTACAAAGTACAAAGACAGGTCTGTAAAAAACACTTATCTACCTCTAGTAAATATCCCTATTTATAGGGAACTGAAAGAGTACAAAAAATATACTAAGGCATAGACACTTAGGCTTCGAATAAAAGCGCCTCAGTAAAGTAGATTACAAAACATTCGAAGAGTTCAAAATACATTTCGACTAATTACAACAATTCGACCCTTACACCCCATCTTGTTGCACCTTTTGCAACGAAATGTCTAGCAAACTCCCCAATGATGGTATTTGCACTTATTGCAGGGTGGATCGTTCCCAATGTATGATTGTCTCGATGTGGGAGGAGTAAGGTTAGTAGAGATAGGGACTGATCCCGCTTGTTTCCTTTTAGTAAGCCTCTGTGTCGAACTACCTCCTTTTTCGTTCCCATACTTTCGTTTCTCGTTCTTAGGTTTAGGCATTTGAGTGCATGGGTGAGTTGTTCTTCGTGGGTTTCCTTGGTTGTTGTGACGGTTGAAGTTACCGACACTTCTTCCAACTTCGTTTGTGTCGTTGACATTGAAGTATGCCATGACGGCTGCCACGGCCGCCGTTACAGTGGCTTGGAAAGTGGCGAAGTCTATTCGTAGGACCGGCGCATGGTCGGGGTACTGGTTACCTTCATGAGAAGACATAACTCTGTTGCACACGAAAAGTGAGCTTGTGAGTACTCGTAGTTAGTTTCGAGTGAGTTTTCTCGTATAATCTTAACGTACTGGTGTTAATCGGGTCAACCTACATCCCCATGATGCAATTATGGTAGAGAGTGAAAACATGTATTATTTGATGTAAAGTCCATAAAAATAACACGTAGCTAGCACTATAGTTAACAGATTCGGTTGTATGGATTCTTGGAGGATGTACTCCTCTTGATTTACTACTACTGGTTGTGATTAAGGGCATTATGAACCTAAGGCGAGTAGTGTGGTGATCCTCTTTTGGCACACAAAGTATTTGGCCACTTCACTTATATTAAGGGTGCCCTTTTTGTGTTCCTTATGCTGCTAAGGCTGTCCTAGCCTTGATTGCTATGAGTTGTGGTCTCCAAATGACCATTTCCTCTTTTAAAGAGTGTACCTGGTCTGCATAGTTTTCTGGTTCTACTGGTGGGTTTCGTAAGGCATTTGGAATGGCGTTCTTGTTACTTGTGGGGTTGGAGTTACACTGTTGCACACTGGGTTTTGCTTATGGTCTCCATTACTCCATGACGGAGAGTTGGAAACCGGGAGTCAATTCGGGTTACTTGTGACCCAAACGGATGTCTGATTCGTGAGGGTGTTGGCTATCAAGATCTTGTGCACATAGTTGGTAGATCTTAGGTTTGTTGCAACACCACCATCACTCCTAAGCACATGCTGGTCATATCTCAAATAAATATAGTTGATCAGGCTATATTGATCCCAGATATGATTACATAACTGCCCAGGTTTGACTGTAGTGTTCAACATTTTAGTTACTTTTGTTTTCTTCTCGTTATGATACTGTGTTAGTAGTTACGTATACTTTTATAGAAGACTTGTCTTTTTAAAGTATACTTTCAGGCAGAGTTTGTTTTAGTCCCATTGTATTTATAGTTGTATATCTTGTATGGCTAGATATACCAGTTCACTATAAACCATGCTCTGATACCAATCTGTCACACCCCCGGACCAGACGGCGGAAACGTCCGGAGGCGGGTGACTTCATTGTGCAGTATCATAAAAATTGAATATAAATGAAACAGAGCAATCCAAACATCATACATTGAGATAACAAACTTACATTGTTTACATATTGTATTTGTTCTTCGAGTTACACAAAAGATACATAAGTAGAAAAGAATCCAAACTACAGCTAAATGGTCTTGCATTAGCGTCCCTTGTTACCTGCTTACTAGATCCCTAAGAATACAAGTCGTTTGGAAAAGCGTCAACTAAAAAGTTGGTGAGTTCATAAGCATTTTTGTATAAAATCGTTTACACTTGTTTAGAATCTTTCTCATTGTACTTTCAGAAAATCCGATATTTTCTATGAAATCGTTTGAAGTCTTGCCTTGAAAATCATGGATATATGTGTGTGCATGACATTACTTTTGTTCATCCTTATAAGGAGTGATTTTCAAAAGTAGTGTGATTTGTAAAAGCGAGTTGTGTCCGAGAATAGTTCTTTTGAATAGTAACAATCAACCGTTTCAAGAAAAATCCCTTATTTTCAAAAAGGAAATATGGTTCAAAATCTTGTTCCTCTTATCGAGTAAAATTGAGTGTGTGCGTTCTATTTTATCCTTATCGAAATCGTAGAAAAATCGTTTTCTCCAGAAAATCCTATATTTTCTGCTATAAAATATTTGTAAGTTCTAGTTTATTGTTATCGAAATCGTAGAAAAATAGTTTTCCCCAGAAAATCCTATATTTTCTGCTATAAAATAATCGTAAGTTCTAGTTTGCAACTATGTATATGTGTGGGTTAGTTTATCGTTATCAAAACCATTTACAAACGTTTTCCATAGAGTCCTACGCTTTTTAATTTGTAAAAATAGCAGTATTACGACTCTATACTTGTTAGGAGAAAGAATCAACATGCCTATTGTAGACATTCTACGCGATGAAGAAGGACAGTCAACACAACAAATGCGGACCATCACCTATCACGTGTAGGACAGTCAACACAACGTGCCAAAATTTATTTATGAGGTTTTCCTTACATAAATTTCTAGTTAATATAACATATTCTAGTGAGTCGTTATAACCATACTAATCTGACGGGGTGCCTGTTTTGGCGTTTCTCACGTGCCCTCGGTTTGGAAAAGACATTTGCCACCCTAGACTAGCCTGTCTAGCTGTAGCGAACAACGAAGGTGCGGGGTGTCAACCCCGTAAAGATCTATACACAAATTCCCGCTCTCCCTCCAGGAGACTCTGGCTATAACTCCTTACAGGACTTAGACGTACACTAATATTTATATATTTAGGTACTTTTGAGATTTGTCTGAGTAGAATATTAACAACTTTTTGAGCAATCGTTAGAGATCCATTCTTTGTTAGATAAATAATGAAATTCGTACTCATTGGATATAAATATCGTTCTCGTTCCATATCGTTGATTGTGCTCGTTAACAGGGTGCTCGTGTTCGTTCCTTTTTGTTTATTGAAAAATGAGTCATTTTAGTCAAGAGAAAAAGTGTCAAGTTATAATTTGTATAAATTTATAACTGCCGGTTATGACATGCATTTTCTGTTTTATGACATATAGAACATTACTTATGTTCTTGGAGGTTTTATGACAGCAGCTTATGACATGCAAATGTTTCTGTCATAAAGGCTCTATTTGTATATTTTCTTGACGCAAACTTTTATATCAAATATTTATAAAATACTTCCTGATAGTTTTCAAATAGTCACAAAGTTTCCATTTTCGAAAATTTCTAGAATTGGCGTCCACATATCAAGATCCCTTTTTATAACTTTTATCTCTAGACATGAAATCTTAGACAAAGGGGTTAAGTTGGACACACCCAATAGTTGGGAGACTCTTTTGTACAAAGTGTCATCTGTTCTTTATGAAATTAAGAATTCCTACGTTCATGAGTATATTACTAAAATATTAATTTAATAATATTTCACACACACATACAAACATACGTATATATGCAATCATTTAAGAATTTAGGCAGGATTTGACTTGTACTCTCCCCCAAAAACATTAAAACATTGAAAATGGTGGGGTATGAAGCTCACCTTGAGTTGGTTGAGGAGTTGTTTGGAGTTATGGAGTGAAGATCTCAAGCTTAAACTCTTGCTGAGATGAGGAACTTCCCTGGGAGGGATACTTTCCTAAGGATGATCATCACATATTATTATGAATAAAATAATATGGATTCATCTTGAAATATAATAAAATATTAGGTGGGTGGAGGAATTTACCTTTCAACTCCAGGGAGAAATTGAGAATATTTTCCCTTCCAGCAAGATCATTGTTCTGGCCTTGAAGATGAGTTTTGAGAGAAAATGGGAAAAGTGAGAAAGAAAGTGGAGTCTAAACTCCTTCACTGTCGTTGCTTTGGAGTATAAGAAAAGGGAGGAATCTTTGGTGCATGGGGATCTGGTGGTCCATGCATGGATATTTGGTGGTTAAAGCATGAAATATTGTGATTTGCATGGGAAATGAGGATTTCATCAAATCACAAAGTCAACTTCCTTGTCCTTTTCTTGATTTAGGATAAGGTTTTCCTAAATCCCGAACATTTATTTTTATGAAAAATATGCTTTAAATAATTAATTTTAGTATAAAATAGGGGTTTAGGATAGGAAAAATACGAGTTTGGTGTGATTTCCGGCGTCAAAATGTCTTAAAATGGTGAAAAAGTCCGAAAATAACCAAAATCCGGAGTGGGGGTTGGTTCCTGCGAGGGTCTGAAGTCAAACTCCTCATTCCGGAGTCATTCTTCCACTTCCGAGCAAAGGAGAAAAATTTCCGAAGCAATCAGTGAGGTTCCGAAGCAAACAGGTACTTCCGGAAGGCTTTTCTCAGATTCCGAAGTCAGGAGCGGTTCAGGAGCTGCAAGCGAAGTCCGGAGCAAGATACTTCCGAAGACACGAAGGGTACAAGGCGCCAAGGCTTCCGGATTGCGATGTTGTCCGGTGCATAGGAAAAGTCCAAACCAAGATTGTCCGGAGCAGGTTGAAATCCGAAGTCTTCTTGGTTCCTTAGAAGGGTTCCGGACCAAGAGGATTCCGTACCAAGAGGGTTCCGAAGCAAGAGGGTCCTTTTGGGGTTTCCTCTTCCGGTTTTAAGCTGTTTTCGCCTACGAAAGGTGCTTAGACAGATTTAGGAGAGATTCCACATACTTGGAGAGATTTGGGAGAGATTTCATATTCTTGGAGAGATTTGGCAGAAATTTCACATACTTGGAGAGATTTCTCATACTTGGAGAGATTTGGGAGAGATTTCACATACTTGGAGAGAATTGGGAGAGATTTCACATACATGGAGAGAATAGGAAGAGATTTCACATACTTGGAGAGATTTCACATATGGGAGAGATTTCACATACTTGGAGAGATTTGGGAGAGATTTCACATACTTGGAGAGATTTGGGAGAGAATTCACATACTTGGATAGAATTGGGAGAGATTTCACATACTTGGAGATATTTCACATATGGGAGAGATTTCACATACTTGGAGAGATTTGGGAGAGATTTCACATACTTGGAGAGATGTGGGAGAGATTTCACATACTTGGAGAGATTTGGGAGATATTTCACATAATTGGAGAGATTTCACATATTTGGAGAGATTTGGGAGAGATTTCATATACTTGGAGATTTTTGGTAGAGGTTCGATATACTTGGAGAGATTTCATTCTAACATCTCATGGCTCATTAGGAACTCATAATGTACACTTAGATGTGTTAGCACAAGTCTCACAATAGTCCTTGCTTACTTGAGGACGGAATTTCCTTAGCCAAAAAGGCTAGTTGTGACAATGTTTTTGTGATAAAGTTTTACTTATATACTACTAATATAACTACAATATATATAAAGAGAAGACATGAAACATCATTACTAAATTCCACTAATTTAAGAAATATGAAAAGTTATTTAGGATTCAAATATACTAATAACATATGTATATATTAGAAAAATAGAAAAAATAGGTAGTAAAATTTCATTGATACGAAGGAACATAAAAGCTCATTCGGTTTCAAATGAATGCGGTATGAGAATACAAACTATGTTAAACCGCATCATTTTGGATGACCTATTTTATAGTATATATAATTTGTGTGTGTGTGAGTATATATATATATATATATATATATATATATATATATATATATATATATATATATATATATATATAAACAAAATCATATTTTCAACTATCAAGTGTGTTCAATCGTTACAATTTTAAAAACAAAATAATAATCATTAGACATAAAATAGTTAATTTACTAATTTATATTACTAGATGAGAAAAGTATCTTATCTCATTATTAGTAATTAACTATTACAATTGAAAATTAGATAAAAATTAGTAATATATCAATACCAATTTGTACCGAACAAAATGGTTGGAAGCTAAACATGTTGGTACCAAATATACTGTACTTGTTGCAAAACTTTTGTACCAACTACATGACATAAGTAAAAATAAACTGGTATCGTACCATGTTCAACCATAGATAAAACTTAGGAGGATTTCTTGATTTTTTTTTGAAACCGCATCCATAAATCAGAAGCACATAATATGGGTAAAAAAAAGTAACACTTTAATTTCTGGTTCATTATAACCTGATATCCAAAAGTAGTTCCGGCTCATGAACCCGGTTCTAGTTCTTTCTAAGCAATTCTTAAACCTAGTTCACTCGGACTTCACGGACCCTAACCCGGTTCTAGTTCTTTCTAACGGTTCCGATTCTGGTATCGTTTTGGGGTTTTAAATCTCATCCCTATTTTAACATATAAACAAATAAATGTTATATATATATATATATATATATATATATATATATATATATATATGTATATATATATATATATATATATATATATATATATATATATATATATATATGCACTTATGAATCCACCATCTCCCCTCTCCTCCGCCACCACCACTACTCCTGCCACCAACCACCACTACCTCCGCCACCAACCACTATCATCGCCCCCACCCTTACCTTCACAACCGTTATCGCCATCGTCATCGTCAACAACACCTCTTCCACCCACCAACACCACCACCACCACTACTACCATCACTACCACAACCACTACCACCACAACCTCCTCCCCCACCCCTAACATCTCCATCTCCACCATCGTTTCCATCACCATCCCACCACCACAATCACCACTACCACTACCACCGCCATTGCCACCGCTATCCTAACCACCACCACGACTTCCGCCATCAACTGTTATATTCATATATGAAAAATCACTTTAAATAGACACATACTTATTCGTGTATAAATATACTTATTCATATATAAATATAGTTATTCATATATGAATATACTTATTCATATATAAATATAATTATTAATATAGGAATATTATGTATTATGTTGTCCCGGTATGCTGCATTTGCTTAAGTGGCAGATTTAAAATATGTGGCCTAGATTTGTTCCCGTGTTCTCGATTTACATAACTATTCTTATTTGAACCCTTGTAATATTCATCATTAAGTTAATTTACATTTTTTACCATAAGTATGAAATTTAATTGCAAAATGGTCCCATGGCTCCATAACTAAGAAATGTGTGACTTGTGTGTACATTGGCCATACCCTTTGGTACGCTAGGCGTATATGGAAAAAACCTAAACCCTAATGTTTAGGGTTTGAACCCTATTTAAGCATCATTATCTTATTGAGACTCCTTCGTTCATCAGCCTCCATCTCCCTTTTCGTCCCTAACAAACCCTAATTCCTTGTGTGAGCCTTTATGAGCTTAAGAGTGCATTTATGGTGTTTTGAAAGAACAAGAAGGAATGGAAACCATCTCGGAAGCTTAAGGCACTTTGTATCCAGAAGTTTTTCACCCTCAAGAATCATTTCGCGGTATAATGTCTAAAACTTCATGAGTATTTGCTTAGATTTTATTAGCTTGGAGTTTGTGTTCATTTGGGTCCCATAAGTTTGGTGTTCATGAGTATGGCTTACTCTAACCCATAAGGGTTGTCCTTCCAGACGTTTTTAGGTGATTACGCGTAAAAATGTGATTTTGGTTTGTGTATTAAGTTAGGGTTTATTTGTTGGACCCTTTCTATCCTTAAAAAGTCATAAAGTTGGAAACATTATGACTTAGAACATTATGTGGAACTAGATCTGAGTTTTGGACATGGTGTCTTAATAGATTAAGCACTTAACAGAAAAAAAAGGTGGCAGTCGAGTACGTTGGCCATACCTAATGCTACGTTGTACGTATCTGGTCGAGACCACGTAATCGGACCAAGGGTTCGCTACGTTGGGCTTAGTGGCTGAGTTGACTCGTTGACTTTTTGACTTTTGACCTTTGAACAAGATTTTGACCAAGTTTAACCTAAGGGTATTTTGGGTATTTTGAGCTTTAGTTTGAGTTTAGGTCATTGTTTGATGTATAGGTGACCTGTAGAGTTGACTTTTGGAGGAGCGTTCTTTTATGCTATCTTTTCATACTGTTAGGTGAGTTTCCTCACTGTACGTGTGGTTCGGAGGCACTAATGTCGTGCCATTCGGTTATGTATCCTGGTATATAGGATGTTGATATGCTGTAGTGATCTGTTAGATATGTATGATTATCTATTAACTGGTTATATGTTTATTTATTGCTTATGTCGACATAGTCCGGTTGCGTTGAGGCAATACTACTCTGTGAGGAAGCCAACAAACCTGGGAGCAATCCAAACATAAGCCGAGGGATGGAAAGGCAAGACACACTTATGTTATGGGCAAGGGAGCAATCCTGACATGACCTGCGTGCCAGAAAGGCAAGTCAGACTCATGTTGTGCGTTAGGGTAATTCAACCCGATGGTTGTGGACCCAGTATGCATAATGTTATATGTTTGTATGTTGGTACTTTGGGGGAACTCACTAAGCTTTGGCTTACCATTTAAGTTTTATGTTTCAGGTACTTCAGATGATTGGGAAAAAGCAAAGGCGTGATAGTACACATCCTTTGCTGATATGTTTTGGAGATGTTATGATACATTGACTTTGGAACAATTGTACTTGATCGTGGGTTTTTATTACTTGGGGTTTGATTGAAAACAATGATTTCTCTTTAAATAAAAATGAAATTTTTTATTGTGATTTTAGCATGTTACAAGTTGGTATCAAAGCCTTGGTTTAAGAGAAAGGGATGATCATTCGCGTGAATCCAGACTCAAACTAAGGATCTATTAGAATTTTCAAAATGATTTTTCCAAAAATGGTTTTCAGAAAAATGTTTTAAAAAAATGTTTTCAAAAGTAACCAAGAAGGAAGAGATGTGTATGATCAGCCAGAGCAAGAAAGTATACCCCAATTTACCTACACTGTCATTTGTTTATGATGATTATGATAGAACTACATCCTAGTGATAGGCTAGGGATCATCAATAATTGCATGATAGAATTTCCTAATATATGATGCCTAGTAGCTACGAGACATATTATTGATTAGATAAAATTGACATCATTACTTTAGTTTCTTAGTGTGTGCATCATAGTTGTACATAACTATGATTCTATAGCCTGAGAATGTTTGGTTTAGCCTTATTTCATGTTTCTTTTTTGGTTGTGGGATTAGGGTAGAATCCAGTATTCGACTGTCTATAGAATCCAACGTTATGTATGATTAACATGCACAAGCGGCTGCAGATTTGGTGGAAGTTTCATGAGTGAGTATGTGAGCATCCGGTCAAATGAGGAATGATTAGCCACTCTCAAGAGAATGAGTATATGATGTATGCGTATCCTAGTTGTGGGTTTGTTTTCGGGTAGTTTGTGATGATCCAGTGACACGAATATAGGTAGGTGTGGAAGGTAGGATGGGCCCGTACTACTGAAAGCACAAGACCCGTACGCGTAGCAAGTAAGTCACAAACCTTGAGGGTTTAGTCCTATGTGATGATTCTAAGAGTATGAATTGTGGAATTTATGATATATTTTGGTTCATTAATAGTATGGTGTTCACGAGAGGATCTGGTTCTGGAGCTGGCCACCATGATAGGCCAAGATTGAAAAATCATGACATTCGTGAATCAATCGATGTTGAGGCAGTTGCTACTGTCCAGGGTGCCATCCCCGAGGTTTTTGGGTCTATCAAGACCGCTATGATTGAGCTGTTTGATAAGCAGTACGTCAACATGGCTGAGGTTGTTGCTGTTGCAGCCACTGCAGTTGTCACTGCTGCAGGAGGCCAAAAAAGAAGTTCATTCTTGTACTAGGACTTCAAAAACACGAAACCCCCAGAGTTCGACAGGGTCAAGGACCCGATTGTGGCTATGAGATGGATTCCTGATGTGAAGGGGTGCTTCTTCACATGTTCCTGCCCGGACGACTGGAAGGTCAGGTGCACCCTGAACCTCCTTCGATTGGGCGCGAATGAATGGTGGAACCTGGTGAACGGTTCCTATACTCTTGATTAAAGGACTGCTGTTACTTGGAAATAGTTCTCCAATATGTTTCGTATGAGATATGTCCCCCTGGTGGAGAGGGAGAGGTTGGCCAAGGAGTATATGGATTTGAGGCAGACAATAAATACGGTAACATAGATCACCAAGATGTTTACTGAGAGGGCTCTATTCTGTCCCAAGCTTGTTGCATCGGAGCAGGCCCAAATGAATTAATACTTGAGCATGCTGAAGACTGATATTCGGCAGTTTGTTTCTACCCATCGTTACAGTACCCGCGCTGAGCTTCAGGATGCCACGAGGAGGCGAGAGATTGAGATAGAAACCTAGACGATGGAGCAACGTCAGGCTCCACTTCAGTCACAGCTTGTAACTAAGTAGTTCAAGCTCGTTGATTCATGATCTGGGGACAGAGGGGCCATACTTGTGGAAAGTGAGGCAACTTTCATGCAGGTTCTTGTTAGTTTTCTTCGGGGTGCCATAATTATGGTAGAGAGGGCCATATTGGAAGGGATTGTCGTCAGTGGGCCCCAGTACCGAGCACCAGGATTTTCTGTCACTGTGATCAGGTTGGACATGTGAAGGCCAACTGCCCCTTGCTCGCAGCAAGACCGGTGCAAGCTCTAGCACCGGTTACTTTGATGATCACAGATGGATGCTAGGGCAAGGTGGAGTCCTCGAAGGCTTGAGTTCGTGTGCTCCAGCTCATATTAGAGGAGGCCAAGGTGGCGCCAGACGTTGTTACTGGTATATTTTCATTTATTATTCTATCATATTATTTTATTGTATGCTTATAATTATGATTCTGCTAGGTACCTTCTTAGTGAATTCCTCGCCTGCTCTTGTACTTTTTGACTCGGGTACGAGTCGGTCCTTTATGTCTCAGTCTTTCAGTTGGAGTTTTGACATATATTTTGGAGATTTGGAGTGCCGTTAGCGAGTTTCCATCGCCAATAAGCATGAGGTTTACACTTCAATCGTTTTTCTAAATTAGGTTTTAGAGATCTTCGGGGTGTGTTACTCGATCGATTTGATCCCTATCCCGATAGGGTTTGTGTGTGTGATAGTAGGGATGGACTGGTTCAGCAGGTTTGGTGCGATGATTGACTTTGAGAGTTAGTGGGTTGTAGTTCAAACCCTAAGTGGGAGAGAACTGATTATCTATGGAGAGGGTACCGGAGTTGGCTCAACCTTTTATTCTGCTGCCAGGTCTCGATAGTATTTACAGCATGGGTGTATGGGTTACCTCGCGTATGTGGTTAACACTCGGGTTGAAAGGGAAGTCTTAGTTTTAGATGTGCCCATAGTCAGGGAATTCCCAGTTGTGCTTCCGGAGGAATTAGCCAATGTGCCTCCTGAGAGGCAGATGGAGTTCATGATCAATTTGGTCCCTGATACAGCCCCGATTGCTAAGGCGCCATACTGATTAGCGCCACTAGAGAGGCAGGAGTTGTCCTCTCAGCTTTTGGAGTTGTTGGCAAGTATTTTATTAGACTGAACAGTTCGCCTTGGGTAGCATCGATCTTGTTAGTGAAGAAGAAGGATGGTTCTCACTGCATGTGTATTGATTATCGGGAGTTGAACAAGTTAACGGTGAAGAACCGTTACCCACTTCCTTGGATTGATGACATTTTCGATCAGCTGTAGGGTGCATCTTGGTTCTCCAAGATTGATTTGAGGTTAAGGTATCATCAGATGAGGGTTAGAGAGGAAGATGTGGAGAAAACAACATTTCAGACTCGTTATGGTCATTACGAGTTGGTGGTGATGTTGTGTGGGCTCACCAATACGCCTGCGACATTTTTGGATTTGATGAATCGGGTATGCGGGTCGATGCTCAATCGATTAGTCATCATTTTTATCGATGATATCATGGCCTATTCCAAGACCAGGGAGCAGAATGAGGAGCACCTTCGACAACTTCTGGGGGTTTTGAGGTGGGAACGGCTATATTCCAAGTTCTTGAAGTGTGAGTTTTGGTTACGGGAGACCTAGTTCTTGGGAATCCTCATTGACCAGAACGAGATTTTGGTCGACCCGGACAAGATTGAGGCTGTTATGCAGTGGGAGGTCTTGAAGTATCCCTCGGAGATCAGGAGTTTTATGGGTTTAATAGGGTATTATTAGACATTCATTCATGATTTCCCCAAGGTTGTTGTACCCCTCACTCATCTAACGAGGAAGGGAGTGGATTTCTGTTGGGGGCCTAAGCAGGAGGCTGAATTCGAGACACTGAGGTAGAAGTAATGTGAGGCCCCAGTGTTCACTCTCCCTAAGGGTATTGAAGATTTTGTTGTATATTGTGGTGCATTCATCACCGGTTTGGGGGAAATACTCATGCAGAGAGGAGGGTGATTGCATATGCTTCTAGGCAGCTGAAGCCGCATGAGGTTCGGTTTCCTATGTATGATCTAGAGTTGGAGGAGATGGTGTTTTTGTTGGGTTTTGAGCACTATAACACTCCTATGGCGCACATGCAATCGTAGATGCTTTTGATCTATGTTTTCTCTAACTATACATGTATTTTCAATTTTCCAAAGCATACATCCTAACTAGCATACAATGGAGGATATACAATATAAAACTCATAGTTAGATGAATACCTCTTGATGTAGTTGTAGTTCTTGGCCTTAGAAAGCTTTAGCACCTCAAATGTGATGCCTCTAATGTGTCACAAACACCAAATGCAAGAGAAGGCTTGAGAGAATAAGCTAGTTATCACAAAATCAATATCAAACTCTTAGAATGATAGGTGTCACCAACTTTGGCTCTAGGGGATTCCTTTTATAGTGTAATAAATGCTAGGGTTACATCTTTGCATACCCTAATGCACCATGACCTTTCATATTACTTAGGCTCCATGGGTTAAACCTCCATGGACTATCCATGGACTACCACATTGGTTTAGCCCATCCTAATTAACCATGGATCATTGGCCCACACAATAAGAATCATTGATTTACTTAATCAGTCCCCGTATATTTAATTAGTCTCTTTTGATCACTAAATTAATTCTAAATTAGTTCTTGATCAATACTAATTAAATAATATGATTTCTCAATTAATATATTATACGTATAATATATTAATAAATCACAAATAGCCCTATTCTCAAAAGTCTATCCTATCAAATTGCATTGGTGAAGGCAACCCAAAAGGACCATGCTACAATCGGGTGAAGTACATCCCAGTTATAGTTATGGGACTAGACACCTAATACAATAGTCTCCCACTTGGATAAGTCTAATAACTATAACTGCCAATGCAACTTCAAGATCCGACTTAGCAATCGTAGCTTTCAAAAGTCGTTGATGAACTATTTCCTAGTCAGTGACGCGCCCTTTAGATAAGGGATCATATATTCCTCTGTTCTCAAGATATCATGCGGACAAATACATGGAACATAGTCATACTTATTGTCTTGTAGTGTGTTTCCCGATTTCCGTTTTTTCTGACATAGAACATAACTGAACACATCAATTTAGTTCTGACCGGGTCCGACACATAAGTGAAAACAACATCATCGAGGGGACCAATATATCACTTTTAATCCTCTTAGGATAAAAGGAAAAGATAAACTTCGACATTATATGTTTGTAGTAACTACTCATTAAATCATGCACAACGATACGTTTTATAACATCAAGTTACTGATGCGTTTTCGTATCATCAATGCACAACCAACTCGTAGTCAACAACTCATATATCTTAGTTTGAAGACTATATGATATTATCGTCTCACAATCACTCGTGATAAATTCCATGAATTCATTCAGGTGAGCGTGGGTTTAATCCAATACTCAAATTTTATTTCAGGAGCACTCATGAATGTTGTAGCATACTTTTGCTATGTCTAACACCTTTGACAATCTACAAGCAAAATTCATGATAGTCTAACCTCATAACCTACTTCCAAAGTATGATCGACTGTGGATACTTTGAATAACCTAGTTACTCGGGAAGTCAAAACATGCAAAGTGAAACACAAGAATAATCGAATCCAATATGGTCTCAAAACTTTTGAATATAAATAAAACACCTTTTGTTTAATCACCATATTGATTACACATTATTCATTGTATAATGTTTCGATTTAATCAACTTAATACTTGAATTGAAACAATAGTCGTCCCATGCTCCAAGCATGCACACTATGTTTACCTATGGTCCTTACTTTGTGAAATAGAACAATTGTAAACATTTCCAATGACACTTATTTCACATTTCCAAATCCTTATCGTAAGTGTGAGAATATCAAGTTCTTGCCACTTACTGTAATCTGTTAGATTCTAAGCTTATATGCAATGATCCTTTTGTAATGACTATCTACACATGTCACATAGACTTTGCCAATTACAAAACTTTCCATTGGAGATTGTTACAAGACAATTCCATAGATACGAAATCTCATATTCAAAGTACATTCCTTTGAACATCCTTGTTGCATAAAAGTTTCTAACTTACTTATATATTCTTGATATCTAACTCCCATTATGGAACCTTTTCCATAATTACCATATGACTATCCATTCTTAATAGAATCCTATCTATTCAGAATTATATCAATATTGTACATTCATTAATATACTTCTAACTATCCATAAGCAACCAATCCTTAGTGAACCTCAGATTGTCCTTGATAGTTGTTTAACCACTTTAGTCATATCTCGTTCTAGTCCTTTTTCCCTCTTAATGCCCTAGGAATTTGGAAAATTAGAACAAGGGGATATTATAGTACATGTAATCGATCCTATATCCGAAGCATATGGCACACGATTCATAACCTGATACTTTACCAGTCTCTTGCTATAACATTTCAATATATATAATTTCCTTATGTCGAATCGTTTCAACATAACATTCACATATATATCCTTGACTAAATTTTATTAAAATATCAATCTAAGCTTTTAGATTTGAAATGAAGTATAATTTCCTCTCCCTTAATTATAGCAAAACAACTTTTCAAACTTTGCAACTTTGCGAATTGAAACTTTTGTTTTCTATAATTAACATTGCTAACTTGCAATACTTACCATAATGATTATGCTCCCACAAGCATAACAATTATTTCTTTAATAGCATAAAACTTATGTTCCCACTAGCTTTGACATGTACTCAGAAATAGCTGGACTTCTAGAAATCAATACTTGTTGATTTTCTTACCAAAGTTCAGATTTCTGATACAAGATGCTTCGATAAGACTTTATATAGACTTCTCAAACTCATATACCTTTCCTTAGATAGCTCACATGTGTGTATAAACAATTTTAGAACTTATAGCAATAAGTCTCAAATGTTTAGACCTTTTGCCATTTCTCACAATTCGAACTATGAAGAGGGATGTCGTAATCATAATCGAATTTGAGAATGCAAATATCACCAATGCTATCTCCTTAAAATATACTTAGTGAAAATGTTTCCTCACAATTCATTTTCATGAAGCGGAGAGAAACCTTTGTCACTTAGATTTTATGGTGTATGTGTTCCTATCCATGTGAATTTGCCATAACCATAATCACAAGACAGGGTTAGTGACAAATCCAAATTCATATGGACCGAACTTGTTCAATCTTAATTTTTTGGCACCTGGCAGCTCAAGGGCCTACCATTTCTTCCAAGTTGTTATGAAAACAACTTAGAACTCATAGAACTCACATGCATAGTCAACTTCAACTGGAATGGGTACGGAAACAAGAATATGTCAACACGATAGGTTACAAACCTCAAGTCGTGTGCTAGTGATTAACAATGGGTTTACTCTTGATTAGTTCTTGAAACTTTTCAAGATCTTTAAGACTCCCACTGACCTCTTGACATATAAGATTCTCTTTGTCAAGAAACATTACTTGACAACAAGCATTCAAGAGTTAGTGCGGTTTCTTATCAAGACAAACACTTATGACAATCGGTCTTAGTTGATCTTTGTTTTTATCCAAAACATCACAACTACCAAACTCAAATGTACAAGAGTAGAAAACATTTTACTCTATATTTGATAAGTGTTATAAACCTTTATTAAGACATGTCACTCAAAACACAATCTTGGAGTATGACTCTAAGACTTGATTTTGGAACGAAGTATGACTCACCTTAATTGATTTAACCATTTCAACAATTCATGATTCCTCTTCTTAGCCATACAAGTGCAGTAAGATGTCCTCAGAGGATCAATTGTGATATGGTACCATAATCATAAGGATGATCATAAAACACGATATTCAAGTACTCTCCCTTCTTTTCCGATTGGAGAAACTTTTATCTTTCTGCCTAATTTGATTCTTCTTATTCGTTCTGCAAAATACATTGAAACTTTTTCAATGATTCAGAATTACACTTAAACTTGTAAGCATAACCATATTTACTAAGCTTTTAGTAAATCATGACAAATAGTCTTATCTTTCTTTATGGTGGACCTGACCAGTGCACAACCAAGTGTACCTGATCCCCTAGTCCTTCACTTGACTCACATTTACATGTGAACAAGGAATTAGTCTTAATTTCCCAAAGATGAAAGTTCTCATTCATCACACAATACAACTTGCATGATTCCAAGTTTCTTTAGCAGACAATTGAACCTTGGGTGATGAGAATCTGTCCTTATTTGATAAATTTAGACACTGCCACAACCGAAAGAATCAAATGCATATTGCTAAAATAAAAACATACAAACATCAGTTTTCACAAATGCCATTGCAAGGAAATATAAATAAGATAAAAAATCAAAATTTTAATTATTTATAAAAGGTGTGGAAAAACTTTTCCTTACAATGCAGTTGCAAATGAAAAATATGTTACTACATATTTCTAAGCAATCTATCATAACTCCTAACCAGCAGCTCAAAAATCTGATCATCGAACCATACGATTGAAATCCATCTCTTCGCGATCATACTCGGCATGTTTTATCTTTAAGCTTCCTTTCTTTTCTTCGATCCTACAAAACATCAAAATGTAATCTTATCACATCATGTATTAAGAATATCCAAATATGAACTTAATAGAGTTAGATAGTGGACTTACCTGAAGCAGAGTCATACATTTTGACTTTACCATCTCTTAGATCTCTCAGGTAGTCAGGGCAGCTTCGCAACCAATGCCCCTTCTCTTGGCAATAGAAGCAAACATATTCTTTTGGAATGGTACACGGGACAATCTCAGACTTAGCCTTTCCCTTTCCCTTGGGAAGAGAAGTCTTTTCTGGACTTTCAATGTTTCCATTATCAATGTCCATGGAAGTTTGGGAAGTGGATCTTCCATTCAACTTTCCATTACCAGTGCGCCAAATCATTGCTGATTCAGCAACAATTAGCAAATAGGTAAGATCGATAAGGGACATGTCGCGGTCTGTCATATAGTAATCTTTAATGAACTCACCATATGACTTAGGAAGTGATTGAAGAACCTGGTCAACAACCAACTTCCTTGACACAACAACTCCTAACATTCCCATCCTGTCAATGTGTGACTTCATCTCGAAGACATGTGCACACACAGACCTTCCATCTTGGTGTTTGCTAGCCAATAGGGCTTGAGTGACCTTGAACTTTTCAAGTCTTTGAACTTTTGGGTTAGGGAGAATTATTGGAGGAGGTGGAGGAAGTGAAGTATGATATTATGGAATATCATCTTCATGTGGAAAGTTTTTTCCATTGGATTCGGAAAGACCGTAGTTGTCTAAACTAGACATCTACAATGGGAGAAATTCAAGTTAGTTGATTTGTGTCCTTAATATAATACCCAACACAATTTTCTACAATTCGGAAGAGGGATGTCGTAATCCAATTGTAAAATATTTTCAGTGGCATGTTTAAATCTCGATTGTGCCCTTCAAGTTTGTGACTGGGATACCGAGGATCACAAACAAGGTGTGAATAACCATGCAAATGTGCTTGCTACTCTTAATGTTACAAATCACCTAATCAATGTGTCGGTTAACGACACACGCTCCATTGATCTGTGATTAACATCAAGCTACCCTTTCCTAAAGTAACTAAGATTGGGTATTTAATAAAATTTTAGTTACTTTATAATTATCATTATACTTTTAACGAGAATAATGTCTTATCCTACCTGTTCGGCTAACGACCCTCCACCAGTCAAGGAAGCGGTGGGTGAGAGTAGAAACCCATTAAACTGTCATTTTATAGGCAATAACTTTATACCCCTTTATACACCGGCTTCGTGAATGAGGCCTACTAACGGTAAGACTGACTTGTCTTATATAATATATATATATATATATATATATATATATATATATATATATATATATATATATATATATATTAAACTTTTAATATTATAATAGTATAAGGGTGTATTTTATACATTTAAAATACTTGGTGGTTTAATATATTAATCAATTAAACTTATAATTTAATTAATCTTAAACCATGTTATTATGGATTTATTAAACTTCTTTTTTAATTAAACACTTTAATTAATTTAATAAAGTCCATAAGGTGTAATTGAACTATTCAAAGCATCTAGGTTATTAAAAATTCAAAATTAAAACTATTTAATTAATTTTTAAGTTATGAACCCAAGAGATGCATCTTTTGAAACCTTTCAATTACTTGATGTTTTAGAATTCAATATTACATAATTTGGGACTTTTCAAATGCCCAAACTTGAGGGCATGTTTTGTAACTCTTGGAAAACCTTTGAGTTCCAAATTTGATGACACATTTTTATAACTCCTTAAAACCTTTGAGTTCCAAAACTTTGATGGCAAATTTGTAACTCTCCAAGACTCTTGAACTCCATAACTTATGAGTTAATGTTATTTTAATGGATTAAACTTTTCATGTTCCATAACTTGAGGACAAGTTATGGAACTCATTAAAAAAACATTTAGATCAATCCCAACAAATAAAATTATCATATAATTCATGATTGATCTAACCTAACTCATAGCATGGCAATCCATATCAAATAATACAAATAATATCTTATTATCTTACAATTTGACAATTGTCCTTTAATTAGATGAGGATCATCATTACCAAATAGGAAAATACATTTTTTTATGATTACAAAACAGTTTCTGGTAATGATCCTTAACCAAATATGGCCAAGAACTCGTATTTCTGCAACCAAAGTCATCAACTCAACCAGTGGAGTCGGCGAGTTCATCAGTCAGAGGCCAGAAAATCGGTTTTTTCAACTTTGAAAATTAACAAGAATCAAATATAACATAAAACAATCCTAGGCTCTGATACCACTATTGGGTTTTGAGCACTATAACACTCCCATGGTGCACATGCAACCCTAGATGCTTTGGATATATGTTTTCTCTAATTATACATGCATTTTCAATTTTCCAAAGCATACATCCTAACTAGCATACAATGGAGGATATACAGTATAAAACTCATAGTGAGATGGATACCTCTTGATGTAGTTGTAGTTCTTGGCCTTAGAAAGCTTTAGCACCTCAAATGTGATGCCTCTAATGTGTCACAAACACCAAATGAAAGAGGAGGCTTGAGAGAATAAGCTAGTTATCACAAAATCAATATCAAACTCTTAGAATGATAGGTGTCACCGATTTTGGCTCTAAGGGATTCCTTTTATAGTGTAACAAATGCTAGGGTACATCTTTGCAAACCTTAATGCACCATGACCTTTCATATTACTTAGGCTCCATGGGTTAAACCTCCATGGACTATCCATGGAGTATCACATTGGTTTAGCCCATCCTAATTAACCATGGATCATTGGCCCACACTATAAGAATCATTGATTTACTTAATCAGTCCCCGTATATTTAATTAGTTTCTTTTGATCACTAAATTAATTCCAAATTATATTTTGACCAATACTAATTAAATAATATCATTTCTCAATTAATATATTATACTTATAATATATTAGTAAATCACAAATAGCCTTATTCTAAAAAGTCCATCCTATCAAATTGCACTGGTGAAGGCAACCCAAAAAGACCATGCTACAATTGGGTCAAGTACATCCTAATTATAGTTATGGGCTTAGACACTAAATCCAATAGTTTTCCCTTAAGATTTGGCGGTATTATCTGTATTGGGTCCAATGTGTCATCTACACGGATGACAAGAATTTGAGATATCTCATAGATCAGTTGAATCCGAACATGAGACAATTTAGGTGGCTTGACGTGGTCAAGGATTATGACTGCGAGATTCTGTACCACCCGGGGAAGGAGAATGTGGTCGCTGATGCTTTGAGTCGCAACTCGGCTAGTTCATTTTTGGGATCTTATGTATGTGGAGAAGGAGAATTGGAAGCAGGAGAATTGGATTTCGATTGATTCACCACTTTTGGATATGATTAGGGAGGTTCAGGCTGAGGGAGTTAAGAAGGAGAATTGGAAGCATGAGCAAATCAGGGGTGAGATCGACAGGTTTTCTACCGATAGCCGTGTATTATTGACCCAGTATGGTCGGGTTTGGGTACCAGATTTTGGCGGGATCAGACAGACTATGCTGGAGGAGGAATATAAGTTCATATTTTCGATACACCTTGGAGCCACCAAGATGTATCAATATTTGCGACTTAGTTATGGGTGGCCGTGTATGAAAACTGAGATAGCCTAGTTGAGAGGTGCTTGACCTGTTGGATGGTCAAGGCCGAGCACCATAGGACACATGGAAAACGTCAGCCTTTCGAGGTTTCCATGTGGAAATGGGAACAAATCACCATGGATTTTGTAACATCCCAAAACTCATGACCAAAAATTTCATTTTTAGTATAACAATTCATAAAGCATTTTAGAGAAAACATCATCAAGTTATTTCATATCATCAAATCCATAGATCATAATTCTCAAAAGCATGTCATAATCAGATAACAATGTCAGAGTACAATCCCAAGAACATCACAGTGCGGAAGATAGTGGTGTGATGCGCTGCTACCGTGCCGACTCCTTTCCCTTCGAAGAAGAAGGACCTGAAACAAAAACTGTAAACCGTAAGCACAAAGCTTAGTGAGTTCCCCCCATCATACCACATACCAAACTATAACATACTGACAGGCATATATGGGTGCCCGACCAACCCTGCTGAGCATACCGGGGTGCTCAACCTACCCCTGCTAGGCATATCGGGGTGCCTAACCTACCTCATGTCAGGCATATCTGGGTGTCCGACCTACTCTCCGGTGTATCTCAACCGGTTACGGGGACTATTTCACCCCTACCACTACCACATAACAACATAACATAAATATACTGTCAGACATATCGGGGTGCCCGACCTACCCCTTTTTGTCCTTTTGACCTCATACGGGGACTATTCCCCTCGACTACCACTATCACACAACATCATACCAGGCTAGGACATAAATCATAACAGATAGTGGCAAACCCAAATAACTATCACAAAGACAATTCTCTGACAAACAAATCCTACTAGTGGGCCGGCATTGTGGCCTTAGACACACTTCTAATGGAAGGTAACTCACATCAATGTCGTGCAGTAACTGAGCTGTCCTCGGTGCTAGGATCAACTCTCCTCAAACTCCTACACATAACAGTCTCCTTTAGTTACTCCTTAATATTCATAACCCCTTTAAGGGTCAATCTTGGGTAATCGTCAAAGTCAAAGCCAAAGTCAACGCCCTGGTCAAATTCAACATCCTGGTTGACTCAACTCACCGAGTTGGTCCATCGACTCGTCGAGTTCCATGATTCAGAGAATCTCGAATTCGTGATCTGACTCGTCGAGTTACCCTCTTACTCGCCGAGTGTCTCCTTATGACAGAATCGGGACTTTCCATTTGAACTCATCGAGTCCTTCCTTGCACTCGTCGAGTTCTCCTTCATTCATTCGGGACATTTGCTCACTAACTCGGAGAGTTCATCCTTGGACTCGTCGAGTTCTTGAACTTTAAGTCCTAAACACGTCTAACTGGCTAAGTCATCTTCTAGACTCAACAAGTTGCTAAGTAACAGAGAAGGTTGGGGGAATCACGACCCGACTCGCCGAGTCCTAAGAACGACTCGTCGAGTCCCCCGTAATCCAAAACTATACAGTCGATTTTAGTCGGGCTTAACGCATCCAAAACATAGATCTGGCCTCGTAGGTTCGATATAACACGTAAAGTTTCTAACTTTACGTGCATGCATGGGTTATTTAGCTCAAATAGCCCTAAAAAGCGGTCCTTAGGATGCATGGGACTCCCATGGCCATAAATTTTGCACCCTTACGCCATGGGGTCCCTCAAAGGCTCTGGATCTGATGTCAATACCCCAAAACATGCTTACAACCATGAATGATTCCAAAACTGGCTCCTTAAAGCCCTAAACTACTCCAAGAAGAAGTCTAATAGATGAATGGTCAAGGTATAAAATTTATACCCCAAATGAGCTGGAAATGGAACACAACCTCTGGATCTACTTGCTTCCTCTTGAACTCCCAAGCTTCTTCTTCCTTCTCAAGCTTCAAAACCACCAAAACACACAAAATGGCTCAAGAACACTCAAAATGGGTTAGGGTTTCGAATTAGGGTTTTCTGGACTAAGGGAGGCGATGAGGGAGGCTACAATGGGGGTGTTAAGGTGTTTAAATAGGGTGAAAACCCTAAAAATTAGGGCTTCACTCTGGAAGACCTACTCGTCGAGTCGAGGCTCCTCGACTCGTCGAGTACACTTCAAGTCTCGCATCCAACATATCCAATTCCTACTCGACGAGTTTGAGGCCTCCAGCTCATCGAGTCCCTTAGCAAATATGAATAATTTTTATTTAAATACGTACCAGGAACCGGGCGTTACAAATATCCCCCACTTATTTTAGACTTCATCCTCGAAGTCTTCTGTTGCATCCGGAAAAAGCTCGGGGTAGTGCTCCATCATCTCGTCCTCCGGCTCCCAAGTCCATTCTGAGCCCTTGCGGTGCTACCATTGCACCTTCACCAACTCGACCTTCTTGTTCCTCAAATCCTTCGTCTTCCTGTCGAGAATGCATACTGCTCGCTCGATATAGTTCAGGTTGTCATCAACCTGGATTTCCTCTAGAGGCACCACCGCAGAGTCGTTTACCAGGAACTTTCGCAGCTGGGAGACATGAAAGGTACTATGGATCTGACTACTCTCGGCTGGCAGATCCAACCTATACGTCACCTTGCCCACCCGGGCTGCAACCCTGAAAGGAATAATATATCTTGGTCCCAACTTTCCCCGCTTCCTGAACCGGATGACACCTTTCCAAGGTGACACCTTCAAGAGAACCCTATCTCCTACCTAAAACTCCAAGTCCGATCGGCGCTTGTCGGCATAGCTCTTCTGCCGACTCTAAGCAGTCTAAAGCCTGCTCTGGACCTGCTGGATCCTCTCTGTCGTCTTTAGTACCACCTCGGTACTCCCTATGACCCTCTGCCCAACCTCTCCCCAGCATATCGGGATCCTGCACTTTCTCCCGTACAACATCTCAAAGGGAGGACGGTCGATACTCGCGTGATAGCTATTATTGTAGGGTAAGTCTGCCAAGGGAAGGTAGGTATCCCAGCTACCACCGAAGTCTAATACGCATGCTCGCAGCATGTCCTCCAAGGTCTGGATGGTTCGCTCACTCTGACCATCCGTCTGAGGGTGGAAAGTTGTGCTAAAATGCAGACGAGTACCCAACTCGTCATGGAATTTCTTCCAAAATCTGGAAGTGAATCGCACGTCACGGTTAGAGATCACGGAAACTTGCACTCCGTGTCGAGCTACTACCTCTCTAATGTAGATATTGGCCAGTTTCTCGGCCAAGATGTGTTGGATAAGGTGTCTAAGTCCATAACTTATTTGGTATATACTTGACCCGACCCGTCATGGTCCATTTGGGTTGCACTTCACCCAAACTGTTTATGGATAATTTTATGAGAATTGTATACTTACGATTTATTAATATATTATAAGTTATAATATATTAATATAAAGTCATGTTATTTAATTAGTTTTAATCTTGAATTAATTATGAATTGATTTAGTGATTAAAAGGAAGACTAATTAAATCATGAGCTATTATATTTATATGGTGTGGGCTAATGCTCATTTGTTAATGGGCTAAGCTTATATGGAAGTCCATGGATGATCCATGGAGCTTTTAACCCATGGATCCTTGGAAGAGGAAAAGACATGGGTTATTAGGGTTTCACCATAACCATGCACACTATATAAACAAGCTTATGTTGCATGAAAAACCACATAGTGTGTGTGTAATAGTGGTGGCCGAAATCTAAGAGTTAGTATACTCTCTCATACATTTTCCAAGTTTGTGGTGATTTGTGATTTCCATTTGAGGCATTCACATTATTGGTGCTTGGCTCTCAAACTCCAAGGAATCAACAATCAACAAAAGGTATGTAATTCATCTAGTTCTTTTATGTTTAAAAGTACCCCATGCCATGCTAGATAGGTTATAAACCTTGGAAAATAATATTTTGCATGTACCTTAGACAAACATAGATCCAAGGTTTATTAGGGTTGCATGTACACTTAGGAAGTGTTAGAATGCTCAAAACCCAACAGTGGTATCAGAGCCTAGGCTTGTTTGTTTGATACTTGATGCAAAATAGTGATAAAAAGTCGATTTTTTGCTGTCTGACTGATGAACTCGGCGAGTCCATGGGGGGACTCGCCGAGTTCATGTGTAAACTCATCCTACTCGTCGAGTAGGTTGGTGCACTCGGCGAGTAGGAGCCTCAGAATGCAGATTTTCGACTTTTGCTGCTGAAAATGGACTAGAAACATTACCCTAAACTGTTTTGGTGTTTTAAAACTTGTTTTAGTTGGTGTAATGGTTGTTCTAATCCATTTACAATAGCTTATATCAAAATTTCATGCTTTGTATGTGTTCATATAATTCTTGAAACTTTGATGATCATGTTCATGTTCTTATGAATTTAGAAGATGATAGGAATTATTTGCTGAATTGTTTAGGATTAATTCTTGATCATTTATGTGTTTTAATGGAGTCCATAATTTGTCCTCAAGTCATGGATATCCAAAGGTCAATTCTTTTAAACACACACTTAAAACACATAAGTTACATGGAAATGAAGAGTCTTCATTTTTTATGAACCTTTAATTCATAAGTTATGAAATGAAAAGTTTTGAATAGTTTAAAAACTTGTCCTCAAGTTTTGGAATTTGTAAAGTTACACACACTTTAATAAACTTTAATTCCAACCCTTAGAGTTTTAATAATTAAAATTCAACACTTATACTATTTATAACATTAATGGTTAATTATTATATATATGTATAAGATCAAGTCGTTTTACCGTTAGTAGGCCTCATTCACGAAGCCGGTCTATAAGGGGGGTATAAGGTTGTTGCCTATAAAATGACAACTTAATGGGTGTCCATTCTCACCCACCGCTTCCTTGATCGGTGGAGGGTCGTTAGCCGAACGGGTAGGACAATGACTTTAAAATCTCATTAAAAGTATAATGAATATTATAAAGTAACTAAACCTTTTATTAATTCCCAATCTTAGTTACTTTACGAAAAATGTGAACATGGTGCTAACCCATGAAATTCACACTTTGTACCTTACCAAGTCGTTGGTGGAGCGTGTGTGGTTAACCGGCACACTAACTTGGACTAGTAAGGATCACGAAGGGTGACTTAATGTTTGTCATAGATCAATGGAGCGTGTGTGGTTAACCGGCACATTGATTAGGTGATAATATTAAGGGTACCAAGTGAATTAGTATGGTTATTCACACCTTGTTTTGTGATCCTCGGCATCCCAGTCACAAAACTTGAGAGGGCACAATCGAGATTGAAACATGCCATTGAAAAGTTCAATGAATCTCAAAAGATCTAGGATTTTCAAATCCAATTAAAACCTAATAAATTATTTCGTTTTTCATGGTGGAAATTGGTGAATCGTCATTCGCCTACCTTCAAATATTTTATAGCTTGGATTACGACATCCCTCTTCCAAGTTATAAAATTTTGTGTTGGATCCTAGCCTTAATATTTCGTATTGGGTGTTATATTAAGGACTTGAATCAACTAACTTGATTTTCTCCCATTGTAGATGTCTGGTTCAGACAACTATGATCTTCCCAAATCTCTTGAAACAAGCTTTACTCTTGAAGATGATGTCCCTCAACATCATGCTTCACTCCCTCCACCTCCTTCATTTATTCTCCCTGACCCACAAGCCCGAAGACTTGAAAGGTTCAAGGTCACTCAAGCTCTACTAGAAATGAAACATAAAGATGGAAGACCTGTGTGCACTCATGTCTTAGGAATGAAGTCACACATTGACAGGTTGAGAATGTTGGGTGCTATTATTTCAAGGAAGTTCACTGTTGACTGGGTTCTTCAGTCACTTCCTGAGTCGTATGGTGAGTTTATTAAAGACTACCATATGACAGATCCTGACATAACCCTAATAGATCTTTCTTATTTGCTTGTTGCTGCTGAATCAGCAATGATTTGGCGCAATGGTCAAGCAAATATTGATGGAAGGTCTAATTCTCAAACTTCCATGGACATGGACAATGGTAACATTGGAAGTCCAGAAAAGCTTTCTCTTCCCAATGAAAAGGGATCGGCCTTGGTCAACCCGGTTGACCAAAAGGTAAAGGGAAATGCTAAGTCTGTGATTGTCTCATGTACCATTCCCAAAGAGTCTATATGTTTTTATTGTCATGAGAAGGGACATTGGAAGCGAAGCTGCCCTGAATACCTGAAATGTTTGAAAGCAAGTAGAGACAAAATGTTTGACTCGGCTTCAGGTAAGTCCACTATCTAACTTTGTTAAAATTCCTAATCGTTGATTCTTATTACATGATGTGACTAGGTTGCATCTTGATGTTTAGCAGGATCGAGCAAAAGGAAGGTTAAAATAAGAGTGTGCTGAATCTGATCACGAAAATGGATTTCTATCGCATGGTTCGAGGATCGGATTTTTGAGCTACTACTTAAAAGTTATGATAGATTGCTAGGAAATATGTAATATCATAGTTTTCATTTGAAGATGCATTGTAAGGAATATTTTTCCACATTTTATAAAGAAATAAAAGTTTTGTTTAGTTTATTTTATATTATATCCCCTTACAATGGCATTTATGGAAAATTCATGTATGTATGTTTCTAGCAATAATGGAAATATGAGTTTGATTCTCTCATTTGTGGTAGTGTCTGAATTTACCAAATGAGGAAAGGTTCTCATCACCCAAGCTTCAGTTGGACAGAAACTTGGAATCATACAAGTTGTATTGTATGATGAATGAGAATTTTCATCTTTATAAAATTGAGACTAATTCATTGATCACATGCATATGTGAGTCAATTGAAGGACTAAGGAATTAGGTACACTGGGTGTGTGCTGGTCAAGGTCCACCACAAAGATCGATTCGTCGTGATTTAGTAAAGATTAGTAAATATGGTTATACTTATAAGGTTAAGTATAATTCTGTGACAATGGAAAGGTTTCAATGTATGGCAGAACGGATGAGAATAATCAAATTAGGTAGAAAGATAGAAGTTTCTCAAATCTGAAAAGATAGGAGAGTACTTTAGTATCATGTTTTATGATCATCTTAATGATTATGAAACCATATCACAAATTCATACTCTAAGGACATCTTAGTGCATTGTTATGACTAAGAAGAGGAGTCATGAATTGTTGGATTGGTTAAAATCAAGAAGATGAATCATACTTCGTTCCAAAAACAATTCTTAGAGTAATACTCCAAGATTGTAACATTAAGTGACATAAAGTAAGGTTTAAAACACATATCAAGGTTTAAAACACATATCAAATGTAGTGTAAAATGTTTTCTACTCCTGTACATTTGAAATTGGTAAGTTGTGATGTCTTGGATAAGACAAAGACCAAATAAGACCAATTGTGTGAAGTGTTTATCTTGATAAGAATTCGCACTATCCCTTGAATATTTGTTTGTCAAGGAATGGTTCTTGACTAGGGAAACTTATATGTCGAGAGGACAGTGGGAGTCTTAAAGATCCTGAAAGGATTTCAAGATTTAATCAAGAGTAAAACCTGAGTTTTATCACTAGCACACGACTTAAGGTTTGCAACCTATTAAGTTGACATAATTCTTGTTTCTGTGTCTGTTCCTATTAAGTTGACTATGCATATGAGTTTTGTTAGTTCTAAATTGTGTGCATAACAGCTTGGAAGCGTTGGTGGGCCTTGTGCTACCAGGTGACAAGAAATTAAGATTGAACAAGTTCAATCCATGTAAGGGTAATTTGTCACTAACCTTGTCTTGTGATTATGGTTTTGACAAATTCACATGGATAGAAACTCATACACTATAAAATCTAAGTGTCATAAGGTTTCTCTCCGATTCATGAAAATGATGGTGAGGAAATGCTTTCACTAAGAAGATTTTAAGTAGATAGCAATTGTGATGTTTGCATTCTCAAAGTCGTTAGTGGAGCGTATGTGGTTAACCGGCACACTAACATGGACTTATGAGAAATGGCAAAGGTCTAAACAATTAAGACTATGATTACGGCATCCCTTTTCATAGTTCTGGAAATTGTTTAGACACACATGTGAGCTATCTAAGAAAGGGTGTACGAATCTAAATTTCAGGAGTCCAGCTGATTTCTGGAAATATGTCAGAGCTAGTGGGAGCATAAGTGTTATGCTGATAATCATCATGTTAGTGGGAGCATGATTATTATGTTTAGTGTTGCAAGTTAGCAATGTTAATTATAGAAAACCAAAAGTTTCAATTCGTAAAGTTGTAGGGGTTGAAAAGTTGTTTTGCTATAATTAAGGGAGAGGAAATTATACTTCATTTCAATTCTAAAAGCTTAGATTGAGTTTTTAATCATCTTTATTCAAGGATATATATATGTATTTTATGTTGGAATGGTTCAACTTAAAGAAATTCTATATATATTGCGTTATCAAAATTCGATTATGATTACGGCATCCCTCTTCATAGTTAAATTTTGAAAACATGGCAAATAAAAAATAAAAAATATTGTAGCAAAAGATTGGTCTAGTATCATATCTTTATGTGAGACATCATGAATCGTGTTCCATATACTTCGGATATAAGATCGATTTCATGTGCTATAATATTCATCCTTATTGTAGCAAAAGACTGGTCTAGTATCATGTCCTTATGTGAGACATCATGAATCGTGTCCCATATGCTTCGGATATAGGATCGATTTCATGTGCTATAATATTTATCCTTTCTAAATTTTCCAAATGCTTAGGGAATTAAGAAGGGAAAAGTCTAGAATTGGATATGACTAAAGTGATTAAGCAATTGTCGAGGACAATCTAAGGTTCTCCAAAGATTGGTTGCTCGGGGACAGTTGGAAGTAGGATATAAATTGTTGGAAAGGACCATATTGACATATTCTGAAAAGAGGTAACTCTTGTTCGGAAGTGATAGTCAAAATGGGACTATGGAAATTTCTCCATAGGTGGAAGTTATTCAATCTATGTAAGATTAGAAAACCTTAGTGCAAGAAGGATGTTCAAAGCAATGTACTTTGAATATGAGACTTCGTTTCCATAGAGTTGATCTCCTTTGGAATACTCTGTAATGACTGTTGACAAGTTTTGTGACTTTGTGCATAATCATTACAAGAGGAACATTGCAAAAAAGTTTAAAATCTAACAGTTTTTTTTGTTAAATGGTAGGAATTAGGAATTTTTACATTTACAATAAGGATTTGGGATTGTGAAATGAGCATCATTGGAATCATGTTCAAATGATCTATTTCACAAAGTAAAGATCATACACAAACATAGTGTGCATACTTGGAGTATGGCATAATTATTGTTTAGAAAAACAAAGTGTACATGCTAGGAGCATGGGACAACTGTTGTTTTTATTCAAGTATTAAGTTGATTATTTGAAACATTATACAATGAATAATGTGTAATCAATATGGTGATAAATAAAAGGTGGTTTTATTTATATTCAAAAGGGTTCTGAGACCATATTGGATTCGATTATTATTGTGTTTCACTTTGCATGTTTTGACTTCCAGAATAGCTAGGTTATTCTTTCCGAATGACTAAGTTATTTAAACACTCCACAGTCGTTCATATGTTGGAAGTAGGTATGAATTAAGACTGTCATGAATCGAGTTTGTAGATGGCTAAATGTGTTTAGTCATAGCAATGGTTGCTACAACATTTATGAGTGCTCATAAGTTATGAGTATTGGAATTAACCCACGCTCACTTGTATCATTTCATGGAATTTATCTCGAATGATTGTGAGACGGTAATATCATATAAGTCTTCAAACCTAGAGATATGAGTTGTTACCTATGAGTTGGTTGTGCATTGATTGCACGTAAACGCATCAGTAACTTGATGTTATAAAACGTGCCTTTGTGTATAATTCAACAAGTAGTAGAAACAAGTATATGAGTCGAAGTTTATCTATTCCTTCTAGTCCTTGGAGGATTAGAAGCGATATCTGGGCCCCTCGATGATTTTGTTTTGACCTATGTACCGGGCCCGGTCAGAACCTAATTGATGTGTTCAATTTAGTTCTTTATCAAACAAATCGGAAATCGGGAAACAAACAGCTGGACAATAAGTACGACGTTGTTCCATGTATTTGTCCGGCTGATATCATGAGAACAGAGGATTATATGATCACTTATCTAAAATGGCGCTTCATAGTTCAACAGAGTTTTCGAGAGCTACGATTGCTGGTTGGTTCCTAAAGTAACATACGCAAATACAGTTATTAGACTTATCTAAGTGGGAGACTGTTGGATAAGGTGTCTAAGTCCATAACTTATTTGGTATATACTTGACCCGACCCGGCATGGTCCATTTGGGCTGCACTTCACCCAAACTGTTTATGGATAATTTTATGAGAATTGTATACTTACGATTTATTAATATATTATAATTTATAATATATTAATATAAAGTCATGTTATTTAATTAGTTTTAATCTTGAATTAATTATGAATTGATTTAGTGATTAAAAGGAAGACTAATTAAATCATGAGCTATTATATTTATATGGTGTGGGCTAATGCTCATTTGTTAATGGGCTAAGCTTATATGGAAGTCCATGGATGATCCATGGAGCTTTTAACCCATGGATCCTTGGAAGAGGAAAAGACATGGGTTATTAGGGTTTCACCCTAACCATGCACACTATATAAACAAGCTTATGTTGCATGAAAAACCACATAGTGTGTGTGTAATAGTGGTGGCCGAAATCTAAGAGTTAGTATACTCTCTCATACATTTTCCAAGTTTGTGGTGATTTGTGATTTCCATTTGAGGCATTCACATTATTGGTGCTTGGCTCTCAAACTCCAAGGAATCAACAATCAACAAAGGGTATGTAATTCATCTAGTTCTTTTATGTTTAAAAGTACCCCATGCCATGCTAGATAGGTTATAAACCTTGGAAAATAATATTTTGCATGTACCTTAGACAAACATAGATCCAAGGTTTATTAGGGTTGCATGTACACTTAGGAAGTGTTAGAATGCTCAAAACCCAACAAGATGCTCTCCTGGATCGGTATGAAGTTAGCACTATTGGTCAACCGATCCACGATGACCCAAATCGAATCCACCCCTCGTGCGGTCGTGGGAAGCTTCAAGATGAAATCCTAGTAATATCTTCCCACTTCCACATAGGGATATCCAAAGGTTGTGTCTTTCCGTGAGGTCTCTGGTGCTCGGCCTTGACCTTCCTACAAGTCAGGCATCTCTCGACGTACCAAGCTACATCCCGCTTCATGCAGGGCCACCAGTAGTGAGGACGAAGATCTTTGTACATCTTCTTCGCCCCGGGATGAATAGAAAATATGGATTTATGCGCCTCCTCCATCTAAACCTGGCACACACCTCCATGATATGGAACCCACACTCTACGGTGTAGTGTCAACAACCCACGACTATCATAGTCGAAGGAGGAAACCTGACCCATAATACGCTCACTCTTCTGATGTTCCTCCTTCATAGCCTCATGCTGGGCCTCTCGGATCTGCTCCGTAAGCGGAGTCACTATTGTCATCCGTAAGTAAATATCTCACAGTCGTAATCCTTCATTACATCTAGCCACCGACGCTGCCTCATGTTCAGATTCGCCTGATCCATGAGGTACCTCAGACTCTTGTGATCCGTGTAAATGGTACAACGGACCCCATAGAGGTAATATAAGTCTCGAATTCTTCTACGAATCAATCGGATTCACTTTAATGGTGCGGAATCCCAATCAAAGTGTATAATGCAAGAAATAAGATGAAATAAGAACACAAATAGTTAATCTTCAATGCACACTATTAGATTGAATAGTTGGGTACATAAGATGTTGATTACACACTGTTCTCTCTTGGTTTCTCCAAAACGTGTTCTAAGCAATATGGCAACCCTTAGTGATGGGTTTTGAGCACTACAACATTCCTATGGTGTACATGCAAACCCTAAAGCTTTGGATCTAATTTGTCTAATAAACATGCAATAATCATCCAAAGCCATAAACTCTAGATCTTGCATGTGATAATCAATATAAATATAAGAATAGGGTTTAGATCTTACATTTGATTGTTATGTAGCAATAACAATCTATTCCTTCTAGTAACAGGCTTCTAAAAGCTTAGAGTCACAAATGTCACTCCTCTAATGGCTTACAAACACCAAGAGAAAGAGGATGAAGAAGGAGAAGAGGAGAGGCACTCAAAAACGTCTAGAAACCCTAAGGAATAAGATAGCCACGTTTTTGGTGCCCTAGCGGTGCTTAAATAGTGAGGCTATTAGGGTTATCTAACAAGGAAACCCTAATTTGACTGCTTAGGCCCTAAGCAACCCATGGACTCCCTCCTTAGAGGCCTTGGACGATTTCTAATGGGTTTCCCCATAGAATTCTTCCACTCCTCTAATAAGGAGTCCAATAGCCCAATATTTAACTATCACACAATTGACAGTTCTAGTCCCTTAAGTTTAATTAATCTCTTTTAGCCACAAAATTAATTCTTAATTAATTATTGACCAATATTAATTAAACAATATGATTTCTCCTTTAATATATTATTCATATAACATATTAATAAATCATAATTAATCCTCTCTCTCCATAATTCATCCTATCAAGTTGCTTTGGTGAAGGCAACCCAAAAGGACCATGCACCATCGGGTCAAGTACATACCAAAATAGTTATGGACTTAGACACTAATCCAACAGTCTCCCACTTGGATAAGTCTAATAACTATTCTGCGTATGACTTCAGATCCTGATCCGCAATCGTAGCTTTCAAAAGTCGCTGTCAACTCTGATCTTATCAGATACGCGTCCTTTAGATAAGGGATCATATATTCCTTCATTCTAGATATCGTATAGACGTGAGACATGGATTGAAATTATTCTCTCACTCTATGTGTCGTTTTCCAATTTCTAATTTATGACAACTGACTAATTGAACAAATCAAATCAGTCCTGGCCCGGCCGAGCACTTTCCTTTGTCATCACTAAATCATCGAGGGGCCCACAGATATCGCTTTTATCCCACATTGGGTAAAAGGAACGGATAAACTTCGGCCGAATCACACACAACAATACGTTTTATAACACCAAGTTACTGGTGCGTTTACATATTATCAATGTGCAACCGACTCACAAGATACAACTCACACATCTCGGTTTCAAGAACATAAGATATTATCGTCTCACCAATCACTCATGATAAAAATCCATGAAGCGATCCAAGTGAGCGTGGGTTTAATCCAATGCTCAAATCATATTCGTAAGCACTCATGAACGTTGTAGCAAACTTTTGGTATGTCTAATACACTTTAGACAATCTACACACCAATTCATGACAATCTTCTTTCATACTTACTCCCAAAGTATGAACGACTGTGGAACGTTCAAATAATTCGATTATTCTCAAATAAATCAATTATTTAGGAAGTCAAAACATGAAAATTGAAACACAAGAATAATACTAATCTTATATGGCCCCAAACTTTTGAGTATAAATAAAACACTTTTATTTAATCACCATATTGATTACTCATTATTTGTTGTTTCGGGTAATCAACTTCTTACTTGAATTATAACGACAATTGTCCCATCCTCTTAGCATGCACACTATGTTTACTTATAGTCCTTGCTCTGTGAAATAGTATAATTGAATAACATTTTCAATCACACTCATTTTACAATTCCCAATCCTTACCACAAGTGTAAGAATACCAAATTCTTGCCACTTATAGAATATGTTAGATTCTAACACTTTATGCAACAGTCCTTTCGTAATGTCATGGCACAAAAGTTACCAAGACTCGGCCAATGAAATTACAAAATGCTCTATTGGAGATTGTTACAAGACAATTCCATAGACATGAAGTCTCACATTCAAAGTACATTCCTTTGAACATCCTTCTTGCATAAAAGTTTTTCTAATCTACACATAAACCCTTAACGTCCAACTCCCAATAAGGAAACATTTCCATATTTGTCATATGAGAACTCATTATTAATAGAATCATATCTAATAATAATAATGTCAATATGGTCCTTCCATTACTATACTTCCAACTTTTCACAAGCGACCAATCCTTGGCGAACTTTATATTATCCTTGACAGTTGTTTAACTAATTCAGTCAAATCCGATTCTAGTCCTCTTTCCCTCTTAATGCCCTAGGCATTCGGAAAATTTTAGAACGGTCGAATATTACAATGACATGATACTTTACCAGTCTTTTGCTATAATATTTCTATTTTCCATGTTCTCACGATTCGAACTATGAAAAGGGATGCCGTAATCATAATTGAGTGTGAGAACGCAACAAATATTTCCATATATATAATTCTCTTACTTTGAATCCTTTCAACATAACATCCATATATCTTTTTGACTAAATTTGAGTAAAGTTTCTCGATCTAAACCTTCAGATTTGAAACGAAGTATAACATTCTCTCCCTTAATTATAGCAAAACAACTATTCAACCTATGCAACTTTGCAAAGTGAAACTTTTGTTTTCTATAATTAATCTTGCTAACTTGCAATAATAATCATGCTCCCACTAACATGATGATTATCTCCTTACTAGCATAAAATTTATGCTCCCACTAGCTTTGACACGTATTCAGAAACAAGCTAAACTTCTAGAAAACAATACTTGTTGACTTCCAAAGTTCATTGTTTCTAATACGATATGTTTTGATAAGCTTTTATCTAAGCATCTCAAACTCATACACCCTACTTTAGACAGCTCACATGTGTGTCTAAACAATTCCAGAGCTTATAGCAATAAGTCTCGATTGTTCAAACTAACTGCCAAATCTCACAATTCGAACTATGAAAAGGGATGTCGTAATCATAATCGAATTTGAGAATGCAATTTACATAATCGCTATCTCCTTAAAATCTCTCTTAGTGAAAGCGTTTCCTCACCATCATTTTCATGAAGGAGAGAAACCTTATGACACTTAGATTTTATGGTGCATGTGTTCCAATCCATGCAAATTTGTCATAAGCATAATCGTAAGATAATGTTTGTGACAAATTCAACCTCTTATGGACAGAACTTGTTCATTCTTAATTTCTTGCCATCAAGGGTCCCACCATTGCTTCCAAGTTATTTAGCAGTTCACCTATGCCAGTCAATGTACTTTCATTGATCAAGGTGTTTGCCCTTATGCATTCAATTGAGAACTCGTAGAACTCATATTCATAATCACTCAACTGGATTGGCACAAAAATAAAATTTTGTCAACACACTAGGTTACAATCCTCAAGTTGTGTGCTAGTGTTTAAGAGGTTTACTTCTTGATTTGTTCTTGAAACTTTCCAATATCTTTAGACTCCCACTGACCTCTTGACATATAAGATTCTCTTGTCGAGAAACATTTCTTGACAAAACAAATATTCAAGAGTCAGTGTATGTCTTTATCAAGACAAACCTACACACAATTTGGTATTAGCTGGTCTTTGTCTTATCTAAGACATCACAACTTACCAAAATGTGCAAATGTAGAACATTCATACTTAAGATTATGTCACTCAATTCACAGTCTTGGAGTATGACTCTAAGACTTGATATTGGAACGAAGTACGATACATCTTATTGACTTAACCATTTCTACAATTCACCATTCCTCTTCTTAGCCAAACTAGTGCACTAAGGTATCCTTAGAGGATGAATTGTAATATGGTTCCTACAATAACCAAGACGATCATAAAACACGATACAAAAGTACTCTCCCTTCTTAGATTGGAGAAACTTTTATCTTTCTGCCTAATTGATTCTTCTTATTCGTTCTACTATTCATTGAAACTTTTCAATGATTCAGAATTACACTTAATCTTGTAAGCATAATCACGTTTACTAGACTTTTGGTAAATCATGACGAATAAACTTATCGTTCTTTGTGGTGGACTTGACCAGTGCACAACATTGTGTACCAGATCTCCTAGTCGTTCACTTGACTCACATACTTATGTGAACAAAGAATTAGTTTCAATTTCCCAAATACGAAGGTTTTCATTCATCACACAATACCAGTTGCATGATTCCAAGTTTCTGTCCAATTGAAACTTAGGTGATGAGAAACTTTCCTCATTTGGTAAATTTATGACATTTCCACAAATAACATAACTAAGAATCAAATCCATTCACAATATTGCTAACAATTGAACCATTCAAACACCAATTTTTCATAAAATCCATCGCAAGGAAACATAAATAAGATAAATCAAAATTTATTTTATTGCAGAAAAATATTGTCCTTACAACGCGATTACAAATGAAAAACTATGCAAATATTATTTAGCAATCTATCCTAACTCTAAATAGTAGCTAAAATAATCCGATCTTTGAATCATGCGATCAAGATCCACTTCTTCATGATCAGATTTAGCTCACTCCTTTCCTTTTAAGCTTCCTTTTTCTTCGATTCTACAAAACACCAAATGTAATCTTATCACATCATGTATCAAGAATCAAAAAGGAACTTAATAGAGTTAGATAGCGGATTTTACCTGATGTAGATTCATACATCTTGGCTCTCCCATCTCTTAGATCTCTCAGGTAGTCAGGGCAGCTTCGTAACCAATGCCCCTTCTTTTGGCAGTAGAAACACATGGATTCTTATGGAATGGTACACGGGACTATCTCAGACTTTGCTTTTCTCTTGCGTAGAGAAAAGTTTTCTGGACTTCCAATGTTGCCATTGCCCATAGAAGGTTGGGATATTGATTTACCAGACAAATTTGCTGACCGGTGCGCCAAATCATTTCTGATTTAGCAGCAATAAGCAAATAAGTCAAATAAATAAGGGTCATGTCGCGGTCCATCATATAGTACTCTCTTACCATATGATTCTGGAACTCACTTAAGAACCAAGTCAACAGCCAACTTACTTTAAACATCGACACCTAACAATCCCAATCTATCAATATGTAATCTTTTATCTAAGACATGAGCACATATAGACTTTCCATTTTCATGTCTTTTGCCAATAGGGCTTGAATGACCTTGAACTTTTCAAGTCTTCGAACACGTGGGTCAGGGAGAATTATTGGAGGAGGTGGAGGAAATGAATCATGATTTCCATTTCCATAATACAATCATGGAACATCATCTTCACATGGAAAACGTTTTTCCAACGGATTTAGGAAGACCATAGTTGTCAAACTTTGACATCTATGAAACGGGAGAAAATTCAAGTTTAGTTGATTGAGTCCTTAATAAAACACCCAAATGAGATATTAAGGCTAGGACCCAACACAATATCCTACAAATTGGAAGAGGGATGCCGTAATCCAACTCGCAGAACATTTGAAGTTAGGTAAATGACGATTTACCAATTTCCACCATGAAAAATGAAAAGAAGGTTAAGTTTTAAATGAATTAAAACTCCTAGATCTTTTGAGATTCATTGAACTTTTCAATGTCATGTTTGATCTCGATTATGCCCTTCATTTGTGACTGGGATGCCGAGGATCACAAATAAGGTGTGAATAACCATGCGAATGTACATGGTGTCCTCAATGTTACAATCACGAAATCGACGTGCCGGTTAACCACACACGCTCCATCGATCTATGATAAACATCGAGTCATCCTTCGCTACCAATGCCAAACCCAACTTAGTGTGTCGATTAACCACACACGCTCCATTAATTGTCTCGACAAGGGTATAAAATGTAATTCCATGGAATTGCATCGATTTCACTTTTTCCTAAAGTAACTAAGATTTGGGAATTTAGTAAAAACATTTAGTTACTTTATTCATTATACTTTTAATGAGGAGAGGGGTTTGCCCTATGCTACCCGTTCAGCTAACGACCCTCCACTAGTCAAGAGTGCGGTCGGTAAGAGTGGATACCCATTCAATCGCCATTTTATAGGCAATTTCCTTAAACACCCCTTATAGACCAGCTTCGTGAATGACGCCTACTAACGGTAAGACTAGTAGTTTAAGTTATACATATATCATATTAGACTTTTAATGTTATATATAGTATAGGGTGTATTTTACACTTTTAAAATACTAGGTGGTTTAATTTTATAAATTACACTTTTAATTTAAATTAAATATAAACCATATCAAAATGGATTTATTAACTTTCTTTTAATTATACCTTTAATTAACTTAATAAAACCATAAGGGTGTAATTTGAACCTTTTCAAAACTAGGGTTTTAGAATTTAAAATTTCAAAAATTAAACTTTTAATCAAAAAATTTTAATTCCAAAACTTGAGGGCAAGTTTTGAAACATTTCAAAACATTAGGGTTTAACTATTTAAATTTCAAAACTAAAACGTTTAAGCTTCAAATTTAAACTATAAAACCTAAAGGGTGAAAAATTGAAACTTTTCCACACTTTATCAAGAACATTCTAGATCAACAATTCAAATAAGGCAATTAACAATTAATTTGGTTATCTAATTTTGACCTAGTCCAATTACTTGCAAGATAATTCACCAAATAACTAAAATAATTAAACATTATCTTCTAAGGCAACAAATATTTGATTAATTGGAAATTATCTACTATTTTGGCAAGGATATTCACTCAAAATCAATAAAAATCGGATTTTACTAATTAAAAACGTCTATGGTAAGTATCCCAAGCCAAAACAGCAAGAAAATTGTGAAAAAACGCTGCCAGACCCTTTGCCTCGTCGAGTCCAGGCCTGGACTCGTCGAGTACAGCCGACTCGGCGAGTCAAGCAGTCAGAACCAAAAAAAATTCGATTTTTAAGCAATTTTCGATCAATTAAGCATCAAATTCACTAACAAACAACCCAAGGCTCTGATACCACTGATGGGTTTTGAGCACTACAACATTCCTATGGTGTACATGCAAACCCTAAAGCTTTGGATCTAGTTTGTCTAATGAACATGCAATAATCATCCAAAGCCATAAACCCTAGATCTAGCATGTGATAATCAATATAAACATAATAATAGGGTTTAGATCTTACCTTTGATTGTTATATAGCAATAACAATCTATTCCTTCTAGTAATAGGCTTTTAAAAGCTTAGACTCACAAATGTCACTCCTCTAATGGCTCACAAACACCAAGAGCAAGAGGATGAAGAAGGAGAAGACGAGAGGCACTTAAAAACGTCTAGAAACCCTAAGGAATAAGATAGCCACGTTTTTGGTGCCCTATGGGTGCTTAAATAGGGAGACTATTAGGGTTATCTAACAAGGAAACCCTAATTTGACTGCTTAGGCCCTAAGCAACCCATGGACTCCCTCCTTAGAGGCCTTGGACGATTTCTAATGGGTTTCCCCATAGAATTCTTCCACTCCTCTAATAAGGAGTCCAATAGCCCAATATTCAACTATCACACAATTGACAGTTCTAGTCCCTTAAGTTTAATTAATCTCTTTTAGCCACAAAATTAATTCTTAATTAATTATTGACCAATATTAATTAAACAATATGATTTCTCCTTTAATATATTATTCATATAACATATTAATAAATCATAATTAATCCTCTCTCTCTCCATAATTCATCCTATCAAGTTGCTTTGGTGAAGGCAACCCAAAAGGACCATGCACCATCGGGTCAAGTACATACCAAAATAGTTATGGACTTAGACACTAATCCAACACTTAGAACGTCCCACCACTCTTTCTTACTCATTTTCAAGCCCAAATAACCATATATATACCTAGGCCTAATAACCAAGCCCAAGCCCAAAGCCTAATCAAAACAATACAAAGCCTAACCCAAATCCCACACGATTTCGGTCCAATTACAAGGAACTAAAGGGGATTTCGGCCCTAGACTGAAAACTCTAAAGGCTTATGAAAAGCAAAGTATAAACCACAATTTATGACCTAACAATCTCCCCCTTGGTTTATAGCTTTCTTTTTCTTTTCAATATTCGCTTTGTTCTTAGCTTCAACTTTTATCTTTAAATTCTTCACAACTTCAAGATGAATTTATAAATCTTCATGAATAACTTCATCTTTAGTAGTTGGACTTCCTTTAAGATCTGACTTTGAAAGCACATTGGGCTATGAGGCTTCTTGTAAAGATTCTTTAAAATCAGCACTTTCAGCTTTGTGAATCTTCAGAGAAAATAACAGAGAGAACTAATCTTATGGATCACTTCAGTAGGTACATAGATAGCAGCAAATTTATTGAGGAGGCTTCAATGAAACTTGTCACATAATCTTCAAGTCAGCTTCACCTTGCTTCTGGGGTTGAAAGATTGTATGTTGAAAAATGATCTTCACTTCTTGTTCCTTCGAATGAATGCTCTTTAACAATCACCAATGCGTCTTGAGAAGTAACCATTGACTAAAAAATCCCTGTGGATCACAGAAAGAATCATAAAGACCCTTCTCACCATAGTTTTTCAAGGATGAATCATTGGCTTAGAAAGAGACTTCTCGCAGTATCTGTGTGAACTCGGAGAAACGCACTGCGATTTGTTGAGTATCGGAGAACTACTCGTGGCTAGTTTGGATGTCAACCCCTGTATATCCTTGATCATAGATCTCAATACAATTATCAAGTCAACGAGTTAACTTTTCCCTTGGCGAGACGTTCAGCGATACCTGTTTCCCCGTTGGGTGAATCGCCCTGGTGTCGTGACAGTTCTCAGGTAAAGAAAGTTGACAAGACCAATGTGACAATTTGTACCGTTTCAGACTTTCAATTCCTTGATACGACAGTTCTTAAAAAGAAACTGCATGACTGGCATTTTGTACAATGTCACACCAGGTATGAGCCATTATTCGTCAATTCATGGGTGAAATCTAGAACATTAAAAACGTTCACCATCAATTCAGAATTAAATGGTTTTGGATTTTGGGTTTCACTTAGAGTAATGGTGACAACGACATCTAAGATCATAAACACAGACTTTTTGCCAACCGTCAGCCGAGTTGTTTTATACTCGAACCTCAAGGGGTACCGGTACATGGAAATGATTTGATGGAGAAAATTTTAGATATGGGTGAAGAATGGTTGGATGTTTCACATTGGTCATGGTGAAAATGACCTTTGATCATTAACATTTGATGCGAAGACTCCTATTAAGACTGGTATATGTCTCAATATGAAAGAGTCTATCACTCGCATATGAATTTTCCGTCAATTCCTTGTGAAAGTAGTGTGAAGTGTAATGACCGTCAATTCCATTCTACTTTCAGATTTCTTCTCCTTGCCCAGAATATCTCGATACATACTCCTTGAGTCTCATCTTCTCCTGAATTCACTTTTCAAGACAAATGAAAATTTGAGACAAACATAAAAATAAAAGTAAACTTAGCACACTAAGAAATAAAAATAAAAGTAAAATACGCTCAAAAACACTATTTTTGCATTTTTGATTTTTCTGAAAAAGAAATAAATACATACATGAAAATATTTTTGTATTTTTAAAATTTTATAAATTTTTTTTTTAATTCTCCCCCTAGATTTGTACATATAAGAAAATATGAGCAAATTTAACTAAAAACAAAAGTAAAATACAAAATGTAAAATTTTTAATTTTTGATTTTTCTAATTTTTTGTATTTTGATTTCTCCCCCTTAAATTGAGCACGGGGAAAAAATAAAATAAGTGTGCAAAATTAAAAGAAATTTGTCTTTGAAACGAATCATTTTAAGAAAAAAACTCAGGAGCATCGAAAGAATTCAAACCGAAAGTCAGCAATTGAAGACGCAAGCGGCAACGAATTCAGCCTTAGTTGTGTTTCAATCTCGGAACAGATCCAAAAATTCTTCACATCTTTAAGCACAAACCCCATTTGTGATCCTCTTCCTTCTTCCTTTCCCGCAAAGGACACATACTCTCACTTAAAGTTCTGAGTGTTGTACAGTTGAGAGATACCTCCTATCAAGTGCATGGAACAGCTACTATCAACAAATCGAAGTCTGATGATATGCCTCCGTAGCTTCTCCGACACTGAGCGGGATTAGTTGGTATTTGGAACCCAGTCCATTTTGAAACTGGGTTGACCTTTGGCATCTTTTCAAGGCACTCTCTCCCATGACATATCCTGCTTATCACAAACAAAAGATGTAGAAATATTAGAATCATTAGAAGATTTGGGAGTATAAACCTTTGGTACCCATCTGTAATTGGATAACCCATTTCTTGTTCCATCGGATGGGTGCCTCGGCACTTGATTTTGAACTTGAAGCTGATCTTCGGGATGACTTTGATCTAACTGATCTTGGTTTCACTGGAGCATCTCTTGGATTGGATTTCTTGGTCGACATTCCCTTCTTGTTGTTGGGAGTTTGATTCTTGGCCTTCGTCGCATTCCAGTCACCATTTCGTGATTGTGACCTCGAAGAATTTCCTTTGGAGAATCTCCCTCTTGGCGCATTTTGCCATGCTTGTGCGTAGTAGGGAACGTATGCGCGATTTGGATAATTTCTAGCAATGTGTCTAGGAGTTCCACAGTGAAAACACGTCTGTTTCTTCACATAGGAATTGTTTCTTCCTGCCCCTGGTGGCGTGCCCTTGCCTTGTCTCTGATTGTTCCCACAAGCACACTTGCAACATGCACTCTGTTTAGCTTGAATTGGTGTCCTGTATTTATCACCAACAGGTTGATTAGAAGCAACAGATTCAAAGTTCAAGGAGTCATTTGTTTGTTCAATAGTGTTCTCCTTGTTCTCATTTTCCGCTACTTTAACTGCACAAGAAGTAGAAGCATCAGAAACATTCACCTTAATAACCTCAGTAGGCCCAGATGATTCAGTCTTAACTGAAGCTGGGACAGGGGTTTGGCCATACTGAGCAGGAATTTCTTCCTCGTTGGTCTCAAGGGGTGGGTTATAGTTGACATTAAAGGGAGGTGGAACACTGTGATACCCTAGACCCTTATTCTGATTATCTTTAAATTTTAACTGTTTTGCAATCATGGACTCTACTTTCTTACTTGACACATCAAACTTTTTAAAATTAAAGTCTGCATTTTCAAACTTATTTTTCAATGTGTCAAGCCTGGCAGTTAGATTGGCAATCTCTACTTGAGCATAGTTGTATTTTTCACATTTAATACTATATTCTTCCTTTATTCTTTTTAAATCTTTTGTTTGGGCCTCAAATTGTTGTTTTAAGGGTTTTTGAGCCTTCCTAGGAGTGTATCATTCATATTTAAGGTCCTCAACTTCCCTAACTAATATATCAATTTGATCACGATAAAGTTTAATTGTATCACTACATGCTTGAGAACAGGACGTTTCATTGACCTCTTTTGTGATTGATGAACTTATTATTCACCAAAAATGATAATTTACCAAAAATAGTAATTGTTTTAAGTTCCCTTTGATTTAAAACTCGAAAGTCAAGCTTGAAAGTCAAATTTGAGAGGTCAAAATTGAAAAGTCAAACTTAAAAGTCAAACTTAAAAGTCAACCTTGAAAAGTCAAACTTAAAAGTCAAAACTTGAAAAGTCAAATAATAAAAAAAACGAACTTAAAAATCAAATCTGAAAGTCCAACGTGAAGAACTTGAAATTTAAACGAGAAAGTCAAAGTTAAAAGTCAAAGGTCAAACTTAAAGTCAAAAGCCAATTTTGAAAGTCAAACATGAAAGTCAAAGTTCTTTGTCCAAAAATAATAATCTTTACCGAAGACAAAAATATTTAAACCGAAAAAGAAAATTTCTAGACTAAAACCGAGAATATTTGACTTAAAAACGAGAGTATTTGACCAAAAACGTGACTTTTTGATCAAATATGAGGCCTAAGGACCAAAAAAGAAATTATTGGATCAAAAATATGGAAATTTGACCAAAACAAAGCTAAAATGTGGAAATTCCAAAATTTAGGCCGAGATTGCGAGGGGTTGATCCGAATCCAAGAAAAAAGGTGAAATCTGAACCGAGAACAAAAGAAACCGAGAAGCAGATGTGAGATTGTCAGACCGGAAACGAACTGCTGGCCATAAACCCTCATTCCGAGATCTTCGCTTCGCACCGTGAACCTGCGAGATGCGTCTGAGATTTCCGAGGCCGAACCGAGAACGTCCGAAGCTGCTGCTGGCCGCCTAGGGTTTGACCGAGACCGAGGGTTTCGCTGGGATTTCGCAAATTTTGGCCAAGAATCACCCAAAACTTTCCAAAAACATGGGATTTTCAATATTTTAATGCCAAACTCGATCTAAACTCCTAAAATATGAAGAACACGAAGAACATTTGCCAAAAATTCATAAAATATAAATTAAAAACACCAATAATTTCCTAGAAAAACTTTTAAAAATATCTTGCAAAGACCCGATTGCTACCGATCCTTGCTCTGATACCACTTGTAAGTCCCGAATTCTTCTACGAATCAATCGGATTCACTTTGATGGTGCGGAATCCCAATCCAAGTGTATAATGCAAGAAATAAGATGAAATAAGAACACAAATAGTTAATCTTCAATGCACACTATTAGATTGAATAGTAGGGTACATAAGATGTTGATTACACACTGTTCTCTCTTGGTTTCTCTCCAAAACGTGTTCTAAGCAATATGGCAGCCCTTAGAACGTCCCACCACTCTTTCTTACTCATTTTCAAGCCTAAATAACCATATATATACCTAGGCCTAATAACCAAGCCTAAGCCCAAAACCTAAACAAAACAATACAAGCCTAACCAAAATCACACACGATTTCGGTCCAATTACAAGGAACTCAAGGGGATTTCGGCCCTAGACAGAAAACTCTAAAGGCTTATGAAAAGCAAAGTATAAACCACAATTTATGACCTAACAAGTAATGTCGCCAAATCTTGAGGGCGAAGACAACCGTCCCCAACTCCAGATCGTGCGTTGGGTAGTTCGCCTCGTGAGGCTTCAGCTGCCTCGAGGCGTAGGCGATGACGTGCCCTCTCTGCATTAATATTGCACCCAATCCCGAAATAGATGCATCGCAGTATACGAAAAAATCCTCCACGCCCTCAGGCATGGCTAATATAGGTGCCTCGCACAACCTCTGCCTCAAAGTCTCAAACGCTGCCTACTACTCAAGCCCCCAGCCAAATACGAAGGCCTTCTTCGTCAGCCGGGTCAAAGGTAGTGCTATCTTGGAGAAATCCTTAATGAATCTTTGGTAATAGCTTGTTTACACTAAGAAACTCCGAATCTCAGATGGAGACTTCGAAAACTCCCATCTCATCACGGCCGCCGCCTTGGCCAGGTCAACCAAAATCCTGTTCTGGTTGACAAGGTGCCCCAGAAACTGCACCTCGCGCAACCAAAACTCGCAATTGGAGAACTTGGTGTACAAGCTCTCGCTCCTTAGGGTATCCAACACCTCCCACAAGTGCTCCTCATGATGCTCCTGCGTCTTGGAGTAAACCAAAATATCGTCAATAAAGACTATCACAGGACGATCCAACATCGGTCTTCATACGCGGTTCATGAGGTCTATGAATGCGGCAGGAGCATTGGTGAGCTCGAAAGGCATCACCATGAACGTGTAGCGGCCTTAGCGAGTCTGAAAAGCAGTCTTCTACACATCCTCGTCTCTGACTCGCATCTGCTAGTATCCTGAACGCAAATCTATCTTGGAAAACCAAGATGCCCTCTGTTGTTGGTCGAAAAGATCATCAATCCTCGGGAGTGGGTAACGGTTCTTTACCGTTACATTGTTCAGCTCCCGGTAATCTATACACATCCGATGCGACCCGTCCTTCTTCTTCACAAACAGGATCGGGGCTCCCCAAGGAGAACTGCTCGACCTGATAAATCCCTTGTCTAACAACTCCTGTAGCTGTGTAGACAACTCCTGCATATCGGCAGGAGCCAACCGATATGGTGCCTTGGCTATCGGGGCCGCACCAGGGACTAGGTCGATCCGGAACTCCACCTGCCTCTCCGGAGGTATCCTAGGCAGCTCCTCTGGAAATACGTACGGGTACTCTCGCACCACTGCCATATCGCTCACGATCGCCTTACCCACTTCTCGGGTATCCATTACGTAGGCGACGTACCCTGCACAACCCTGCTAAAGGTAGCGCCTAGCCCTCGCTGCTGAGCACAAAGCTGGTCCTCGTTGAGGCCTCTCTGTGACATCCCCATTTTCACTGCCAGAAAATACCGATTATGTTTATGCTTTATAAAAATCAGAGTACCTCTTTTAATAAAAATGGTGCGGAATTTGTTCCCAGAAAAACATGATAAATACGTTAAAGCATTTCTAAAGAAATGTATTTTTATTCATTTTCAAAACCTTGGGATGTCATCGTCAATACAGAAACATAAGCATAAACAGAACTTATATTCATTTACACTAGTGATCTACATCTCTTTTAAATCTCTCATTGTAAGTAGCTTCATATCGATACCTGTGATACAAATAAGCTTGAGTGGGTCAGGTTCGGAAACCTGGTGAGTACATAGGGTTTTCAACCCACAATAATATAGTTAATTTGTTTCTTCACATAATACATGTCAAACAATTAACCCGATTGCCCATCCCCATTTTCTTCATTTAATATTCCCTAAAGAATTATCTTAAGGGTCATCTCCTATATCGTATTTACCTCTCATCTCTTTACATCACATTGCCTTATATGTTCGTTCCTAAGGACTTTTCCTGAGGATCATTGCCTACATCACATAATCAGTAATGATTCGGGGATTACCCCCTCAATACACGCCTAGTAAGGGTTGGAGTATCATCGCATGAATACGTAGTTACAACATCGCCTGAACTCGTAATTCATAGTAAGGGTTAGAGTATCATCACATGAATACGTAGTTACAACATCGCCTAAACTCGTAATTCATCACCTACAGGTTATGAGCCTGCTGGTTTTTCCACGGGGTTGTCTAGAATAGTATGTGGTCGCCATCTATACTCTGGTAGATGACTACATCTCCACATTCCCGGACAAGGTTATGGTATATTTCATCCTACATCACCAATTCATCATTACCTATCTATCCTCACCTAATTATCATCACCTTCCTATCATCACCTATCTCTCATCATTTTATTTCATTACACACTAACTATTTCATCTACCCATGTCATACCCAACATATTTGTAGATATAAAATACATATACAGTTTAAATCATTTTAAAACATGTATAAAATCATTCATCCAACATTGACAGCAAGTATTCAGATAGTATGCACACATAGCACGTAATTTATATAAAATACTTCATATCTATGTGTAACATGAAAGCAACTATGCACTCACTTGGTAAGGTGGTGACTCGGTACTCGGACAGCACTTCGTTACTCTTAAAACAATTTTCCCTTGACGAAACCTAGTATCATTACCACTAGAGTTTAGTCTAATGTTCGACGAGACTAATTAATAGTCAAACTATTATTACTATTATGTAGGCGTTAAACAATACTCTTCACCCACTATGTACAGACAAGGGCCAGACATAAAACACCGGAGGGCAGGATCATTTTGGCATATAGCACTTCTGAAATCCAACAATCCTATGAGGCCCTTTAAACCAGATTTCCCGTACCACGAGTGGTTAAAAAGATATTATAACGACACTATATAACTCATAATAATAGCCTAAATACTAATTATAAGGTCCTAATAACATTACTATATTGAAACATAAGCTATACTAAAGATAGGGTAGGCGTAACTCACTTACAGCGGGTTTTTCGCAAAACCGGGCTCCGCCGAAGCAGAGTTTCTGAGCCGAAAGCTCTTCTTTTCGGAGCCGTCAGGCACTCCGGGGCTTCCGCCTCGTGCTAGGGAGTTACCCTTGGCTTTGGGGGTTTGGGGGGCTTAGAGAGAGTTTCTAGAGAGAGAAAGAAGGGTTTGAAGGTGTGAGAAAAGAGTTTCACCTGGCACCCCTATTTATAGGCTGGATTCCTGCTCAACTCGTCGAGTTGGCCTCCAACTCGTCGAGTGCATGCTAGGTGTCACCATTCTGGTGGCAAAACGTGGGTGGCCTATATTATGCCACGTCACCCCTTTTGCAGCAACACCCTTCCGACTTCTAAACCCCGTAACTTTCGCATACGAGCTCCGTTTTCGACGTTCTTTATATCCACGCGTTGGTAAAAACAAGATCTACAACTTTCATTTAGACTCCGTTGGCTAATTCTCGACTGATCTTTAATATAACAGTAGGAGGAGATTAGACTGTTAAATGACCGCGAAGAAGTCCTAACTCCTTCATACGGACTCCATTTTCATCTGTCTTTTTATCGCTGAGTTCCTACTAATGAAATCTTCAACTCTCATTTAGGTTGCGTAGGCTAAAAACCGCTCGAACTAAAATTCGAGTTTCGGGCCGTGCACTGCTATGCCAAATCTTAGAAAATTCATAACTTCCTCATACGAAGTCATATTTGGGCATTCTTTTTTTGTATGTTCTCGGTTTAATGTATACTACAACTTTTGTTTAGATCACTAAGGCTAAAAAGTCATTGTTAGATGCCATTTTATGCATCTTATAGGGTAGTTTTTATCATCATTTTAGCATCATATTTTGTTCATTTGCATGTCATTTATTTAAATACTGTTCAGCTCATGTCTTCCGTTAGAATTCCCGTACTGCTCATGTTTTTATGTCAATTTCAGATAGTTCGAGTGGAGCAGTGCTTTGGGAGCAGTTGGATGCGTGTTTGGGGCCTAAACTGGAGCTTGGGACTTATGAAGGATTATGAGGAATGTTTGGAAGATTCTTTGGTCAAGAAACATTCGATCGAATTGATCACACAAAGAAAGAATATGCAGTCTAAAGTTAAAGGATGTTGCTGGCAGCTTTGAGCCCCTGTCAGTATTTTGACCATATCTCGAGAACCGTAACTCCGATTGACGCGATTCAAAATGATCTGAAAAGTAGACGAAATTCTGGATGTCATAGGTACAACCTGCGATCGCAGGTTGTCTCCTTGCGATCGCAGGTGACCCTTTTTGCGATCGCAGGTTTGGTCGCAGGTTGCCTTCGAGGTTCTTTTGTGCCCAAAATTCATCCGGGAGTGAAAACTCAATACCTGCGATCGCAGGTAGTGTACATGCGATCGCAGGTTGGCCGAAAAGTGTCAAAATAGCATCCTACTTCATTAAAAAGGCACCAGACGCCTTTATTTTAAAACCTGCGATCGCAGGTTGTGTACATGCGATCGCAGGTGCGCCGTTTTTGCTGCTGGACGTATAAATAGACCCTGATAGCATTCCTGTAACCGAAGTTGGCGATTCCAGAGGTTCCAGACGACGGAAATACGATTTTGGAGGTGTTTCTTCTCCGATTTTAGCGATTTCTGAAGATCTGAAGACTGTGGATCATCTCCTACGTTTAGTTTAGTAAGATTTAGTAGTTTAATGTTTCTTTTTATTGTTTTAGATCAGATTTTAGCCATCTCTGGCTAAACCCTAGTTTTCAGTTTTGCGAAGACAAGTACTTTTCATGTGATTGATCATTAGATCTGGTTTTTGATTTGTGTTTCTATCTAGATTATTCAGTTTTGTTCTTAATGAATGTTTGATTTTGATTCTTGTTAGTCTGATCACCTATCTAGGGTTTTATCATTCCAGTTAATCAGTTAATAGAATCCGTAATTGTTCTAATTAATTGGTAATAAGTAACAAGTAATAAATCGGTTCCGTGTTTGGGATTTGACTTTATTATAAACTGTAAAAATCATACATTTACGCTTCCGAGCTTGTGAGAAGTATTGGGTATTGCTGGGAATTTTACAAAGAACTTAATGCAACTTTTCTAATCTTAATTAAGAGCTTGTTTGATTAGACAGTAAAAAGTTAGGGTTAATTGAAGAGCTTGTTTTGGTTAACTAAATAAGGTAAAAGAGAAATTACTAGAGCTTGTTAGTTTTTCTCAGTACCAGCTTAGATAGAACGCATCTCAAATAATCAGATCTGGATCAGTTGCATGATTAGGAAAGTCACAGCAGAGCTGAAACCATTTTTATTATTGATTTTCGTTTACTTTATTATCACTGCATTTCTAGTTATTAGTTTTAATCAAAAAACCCCCCCTTTTATATTCTGTTTCTTGACTAGATGTGCCTGATGCGAAAAAGGCATTGACTTTTAGGCTGTGTCCCTGAGGATTCGACCCTGCTTCCCTATGCTATATTTTTAGTGCGACCAGCAGTGATAAATTAATTTGTTTAATACGTGCGCGACAGCGTGTTAACAAATTGGCGCCGTTGTCGGGGACACGGTACTGCTAATTGTTTTGTGCCAAAATCTTTACGTACAGGTAATCTAGTCTTCAGACATGGTCGAGCCAACGACCTTAAAAAAGGGCGGCTTTCCGGGAGGCAACCCGATGAGTAGTTTTTAGTTTTTATGCTTTCAATAAAGAGATGGTCGCAGTTCCGAGCAAGCTTGGGGAAATCAGAGGATCTTCAAAGTCGCTAAAATTCAAATTTTTCGCTACATTGTCGTCAAAATCAGATTTCTGCCAACTTATCAGGTAAATTCTTTCCTAGCTGCACCCTTTTTGCTTTTATTTTCTTTATTGAGTTGTTCATTCCTCTCAGAGCATTGAGGACAATGCATCATTTTAAGCTTGGGGAGGGGGTTAGTGTAAAAGTTTTGCATTTTTTGTTAAAAATTTAAATTTTCAGTTTTTCATTTGAAATTTTCAAATTTAGTTTTTCTTTTTGCATTTTATTTTCTGCATTGTATTTGCACATAAAAATTCGAAAATCCAAAAAATATTATATTTTCCTTTTTATTTTTCTGCATTAAAAAAAACAAAGAAAACCTAAAAATATTTTATTTCTAGTTATTTTTATTTTTATTTTCTGCTTATAAAAATTTAAAAAAAATCATTAAAAAATAAAAAATTTATATTTTACATGAGATGAGGATATTTTTTTACATTCGATAGCTCTGTTAAGATGAAGTGTGATAGTTACCAAAAATAATGGTCTCATTACAATCAATTTTAAGAATTATCTTTTCAAGTGCTTTAAATGTTTTCAATATGCACCAACATAAGAGTCAGATAATTTTTACAATGGAAGTATGGGATGGAAAAACGAACAGTGTTTTGAAAATAATTTCCTTAGATGCCTTAAAAAGAACCTAGATTGGATAACCCTTATCATTCCTTGAAGTACTGAACCCTATAGTTTCTGCGCCTTTTGAGGTTGGGAGGGAACTCTTGTTATACCCACAATTTGTTATCATTTTTGAAGTATTGTAGATATGGTGGGCCTCAAAGTAAAATCCGCGCCCAGTCAATATATATATGTTAGAAATGATATATGAAGCAACTTGAAGAAATATGCAATTCAAAGTCAAATCAAAGTCAAGTTCAAGTCAAAATCAAGAAGCAAGCAAGTTACATATGAAAAGTTGATCAAGACGAAGAAGATGTGTGGTATAATGAGATTGATCCCTCGATAGTGGAATCATATGGGTAAGCTTGGATTTTCTGTCCATAATGGAGCTTACCGCGTTTACTGGACGAGTTCGGAAAAAAAGGAGGGGTTGGTCAAGCTATGTTTTTATAAACGAATTTTCGTGAAATTATTTTAAAAAAATACACTGTTTTCACAAATTTAATTCGGCGTAAATTTATCTACTCAAGCTTGGTTTAACTTATTAAATATGAAATCTGAATCGTTAATATAAAGTATTGAGACTGTTGTCTAGGTAGTGATTTCATTGGAGCTTCCTCGTTGTGAAATCTGATCATGTGAACAAAAGAATAGTGAAGTGTTTTGATAAAGTTTAAATTTTTAGTTTCCTTAATCTTGTTTTAGTTTTAATTCTAAGGTTTTTTTTTTTTTTTTTTTTGGTTATCTACATCATTCCATTTGTTTATAATGTTTTGTCTTTTTCTTACTTGAGGGCAAGTAAGGTTTAAGCTTGGGGAGATTTGTTAGATGCCATTTTATGCATCTTATAGGGTAGTTTTTATCATCATTTTAGCATCATATTTTGTACATTTGCATGTCATTTATTTAAATAATGTTTAGCTCATGTCTTCCATTAGAATTCCCGTACTGCTCATGTTTTTATGTCAATTTCAGATAGTTCGAGTGGAGCAGTGCTTTGGGAGCAGTTGGATGCGTGTTTGGGGCTGAAAATGGAGCTTGGGACTTATGAAGGATTATGAGGAATGTTTGGAAGATGCTTTGGTCAAGAAACATTCGATCAAATTGATCACACGAAGAAAGAATATGCAGTCTAAAGTTAAAGGATGTTGCTGGCAGCTTTGACCCCCTGTCAATATTTTGACCATATCTCGAGAACCGTAACTCTGATTGACGCAATTCAAAATGATCTGAAAAGTAGACAAAATTTCGGATGTTATAGGCACAACCTGCGATAACAGATGACCCTTTTTACGATCGCAGGTTTGGTCGCAGGTTGCCTTCGAGGTTATTTTGTGCCCAAAATTCATCCGGGAGTGAAAACTCAATACCTGCGATCGCAGGTGGTGTACAAGCGATCACAGGTTGGCCAAAAAGTGTCAAAATAGCATCCTACTTCATTAAAAAGGCACCAGACGCGTTTATTTCAAAACCTGCGATCGCAGGTTGTGTACATGCGATCGCAGGTGCCCCGTTTTTGCTGTTGGACATATAAATAGACCCTGATTGCATTCCTATAACCGAAGTTGGCGATTCCAGAGGTTCCAGACGACGGAAATACGATTTTGGAGGCGTTTCTTCTCCGATTTTCGCGATTTCTGAAGATCTGAAGACTGTGGATCATCTCCTACGTTTAGTTTAGTAAGATTTAGTAGTTTAATGTTTCTTTTTATTGTTTTAGATCAGATTTTAGCCATCTCTGGCTAAACCCTAGTTTTCAGTTTTGCAAAGACAAATACTTTTGATTTGTGTTTCTATCTAGATTATTCAGTTTTGTTCTTAATGAATGTTTGATTTTCATTCTTGTTAGTCTGATCACCTATCTAGGGTTTTATCATTCCAGTTAATCAGTTAATAGAATCCGTAGTTGTTCTAATTAATTGGTAATAAGTAACAAGTAATAAATCGGTTCCGTGTTTGGGATTTGACTTTATTATAAACTGTAAAAATCATATATTTACGCTTCCGAGCTTGTGAGAAGTATTGGGTATTGCTGAGAATTTTACAAAGAACTTAATGCAACTTTTTTGATCTTAATTAAGAGCTTGTTTGATTAGACAGTAAAAAGTTAGGGTTAATTGAAGAGCTTGTTTTGGTTAACTAAATAAGGTAAAAGAGAAATTACTAGAGCTTGTTAGTTTTTCTCAGTACCAGCTTAGATAGAACGCATCTCAAATAATCAGATCTGGATCAGTTGCATGATTAGGAAAGTCACAGCAGAGCTGAAACCATTTTTATTATTGATTTTCGTTTACTTTATTATCACTGCATTTCTAGTTATTAGTTTTAATCAAACCCCCCCCCCCCTTTTATATTCTGTTTCTTGACTAGATGTGCCTGATGCAAAAAAGGCATTGACTTTTAGGCTGTGTCCCTGAGGATTCGACCCTGCTTCCCTGTGCTATATTTTTAGTGCAACCAGCAGTGATAAATTAATTTGTTTAATACGTGCGCGACAGCGTGTTAACAGTCATTTATCAAAAATTCATTATTTACGTCTCCCGGTGCCGTGCCGGTTTTGCCGTAAAACTTCGACAGGCCATAACTTCTTCGTTATAACTCGGATTTCGGCATTCTTTATATGTACGGAACCCTTGAGACATATTCTAAAACTTGGTTAAGATTATTTATTCTAAATAATCTTTTGTCAAAAAGTCATTTTCGACCCCTATTATCTCTAAATTGACTAGCCCGAATCTGCGGGCGTTACAATTATCTCCCCCTTAGGATAATTACGTCCCGGAATCATCAACGAAACAGGGCTCACATGTTGACTCCATACGTTATCTCTTCATCCTAAGTAATAACCGTAACTTTGATGTTTCTTCGAACGAGTATCTAACTCTAGGACTTCCTGACTGCAGGCGGCGCCCGACCTTGGACCCACTCTCTATCTTATGTTAGACTTCCAATCATGATCTTCATGTCACGGTCTCGATCTTTATTGGAGACTCCTTCTTTAACAAACTTGAGATAAGTTTCTTCCTTCGATTATCATAATAGACCGATGGGTCATGTTCTAATGACCTCTCATCGTATGATGCATTGCTTGGACTCAGGTCTTTTAGAGTCAAATTCCAGAACAAACTATACCTTCCTTCATGTTCTAATCATATCTTAAATGGTAGCATTTCTAGCTACCAGCTTCTTTAACTAGCGTGATACTTCTATTGATCGCTTCGATTATCTTTCACTTCAATCTTCTGGCTTAAGTCAGATGCTACATCGAACTTGGTTCTCTGAACCACATAACATACTCATCTTAGTCAGACTCGATTTGATATGACCACTAGGGTCGTAACAACAATCATCTTCTTAGTCATTACTGAAACAATGGTAACGACATACTTGAATAAAACGAAATCAATTACTAGCTTCTTGGTAACCTTGTGACTTTCCCTGATCCAAGTGTGAGTCATGTGCTTCCGATAGTATAGGCCTCTACTACCATTCACACCTACTCATACTCGTCCCAAGTATTGTCTCGTAGTTTTCCAATTAACCATACAAAAAAAATCACATAACAACTTGACACATCAGATAACAAAGCGAGGGTTTATATTATTTCTTGAAACTATTACATAGGTGTTCAAGTTCACCCTATACTATGCCTCTAATAGGCTACACTTCCTAATACTATCCACATGGCTACTTCATATCTTGATCTTTGGATATGAAGTCCTCATCCTTGGTTCCTCGCGTTGTTATCTGCTTCATCGAGGATCATGTGGAATGCCCTTGGCTTTGGCGGTGCATTTGGTCTTGCTACTTCGTTTTTCTTTGGACAGTTCTTCGAAATATGCCCATCATTTCCACATTCGTAGCACTTCTTGTTGTCGAATGTACAATATGTGGAACAGTGACCGGTCCTACCACACTTATAGCACGTCACTTCTCCATCGCATCTTCCGAAGTGCTTCTTCTTGCACTTCTCACACCACTTTGTTTCACCTCCTCCGCCTCCAGACTTTGAGAATTTGCTTTCCTTGTTAGGCCTTGAAGATCCTTCAAACTTCCTCTTTTCTCCCGCCTTATCCATTTCTAGACCCTTTTCTCTTATCTGGGTCTCTACATTCTTAGCTGCTCTAACGGCTGTCTTTAAAGTAGTTTCCATTTTAACCGTTGGGCCAAAGTCTATTGGCAGTCCCTTAGTAAACCTATCTATCTTGGAGAGTTCAGTAATCACCAAGTAGGGAAACAGCTTCATCCTCTCGGTGAATGTGGTGGCATACTCATCGACACTCATCTTCCCTTTCTTCAGATTCTGAAACTCGTTGTTTTGGTCTATCAGATCTATCTCTGAGCAGTATTGCATTTTTAGCTGTTTCATGAATGCTTCCCAAGACATCCGCATGGCTTCTCCCCATGGCATTGTATCTGCCAACAACTTCCACCAACTTAAAACACCAGTCTTTAGTTGTCTGACTGCAAAGACTGTCTTTTGCTCATTACTACATTCGCAGCTCTCAAATACCATCTCCATCTCGGAGATCCAGTCCATAATATCCACTGGTTTTGGGCTTCCAGCAAGACTTGGTGGTTTGGCACTCAAAAAGTTCTTATACATCCGCCCATCCTTGTTATTTCCCCTCTCCGGGCCATTCATCCTTGCCCTTTGGGTTCCAGCTTGACTCATAGTGCGGGTGTAGTTTCCTTCCTCCGATTGCTCGGGAACCAGTTCAGGTTGCACGATCGGTATTGTAGCTTCCTCTCGGTTCTGTTGAAGTAAACGCCTTGCTTCCTCCATTTGACGATCCAACATCATCTGGATCAATGCTTGTACTTCGGCCATTGTGATAGGCTCAGGAGCGGCTACGAAAACAGGTATTTGCTCAATCACTGGTGGTTGATTCCTATTTCCATTCGCATTCCCGACTCCACTTCGGGTTCTTGCCATTTCGATCTATACACCAAATCAGACGTCCGGTGTGCAATGACGAGAATTAAGATAGGAAAGATTTTATTTACGATCGACGTGTAAATCTCCCTATTACTCCGAAAAATTACATGTCAGTTCTAATATTGTATTTAAACGTTTAGAAATCTGAACACATAAAGTTTCCAGATTCGGTCGGCAACAAACCATAGATCCGATCAAACGATAGCATAAATCATCACAAATCATTTAGCACATAAAAGCATTTTAGGCATCTTCCCTAATTAAAATAGTGCTTGTGTCTATTCAGGTGTACTTCCTCAAATATATTAGACACACTCCTCATGATCATCGCTTACCATTCTAAGTTTAAGTCTAGAAATAAATCCTTATTCCTAGTTCGCTTAAACTAATGCTCTGATACCAACTGTGACATCCCCATTTTCACGGCCAGAAAAGACCGATTATGTTTATGCTTTATAAAAATCAGAGTACCTCTTTTAATAAAAATGGTGCGGAATTTGTTCCCAGAAAAACATGATAAATACGTTATCAAAGCATTTCCGAAGAAATGTATTTTTATTCATTTTCAAAACCTTGGGATGTCATCGTCAATACATAAACATAAGCATAAATAGAACTTACATTCATTTACACTAGTGATCTACATCTCTTTTAAATCTCTCAGTGTAAAGTAGCTTCATATCGACACCTGTGATACAAATAAGCTTGAGTGGGTCAGGTTGGGAAACCTGGTGAGTATATAGGGTTTTCAACCAACAATAATATAGTTAATTTGTTTCTTCACATAATACATGTCAAACAATTAACCCGATTTCCCATCCCCATTTTCTTTATTTAATATTCCCTAAAGAATTATCTTAAGGGTCATCTCCTATATCGTATTTACCTCTCATCTCTTTACATCACATTTCCTTATATGTTCGTTCCGAAGGACTTTTCCTGAGGATCATTGCCTACATGACATAATCAGTAATGATTCGGGGATTACCCCCTCAATACACGCCTAGTAAGGGTTGGAGTATCATCGCATGAATACGTAGTTACAACATCACCTGAACTCGTAATTCATAGTAAGGGTTAGAGTATCATCACATGAATACGTAGTTACAACATCGCCTGAACTCGTAATTCATCACCTACAGGTTATGAGCCTGCTGGTGTTTCCACGGGGTTGTCTAGAATAGTCTGTGGTCGCCATCTATACTCTGGTAGATGACTACATCTCCACATTGCCGGACAAAGTTATGGTATATTTCATCCTACATCACCAATTTATCATCACCTATCTATCCTCACCTAATTATCATCACCTTCCTGTCATCACCTATCTCTCATCATTTTATTTCATTACACACCAACTATTTCATCTACCCATGTCATACCCAACATATTTGTAGATATAAAATACATATATACAGTTTAAATCATTTTAAAACATGTATAAAATCATTCATCCAACATAGACAGCAAGTATTCAGATAATATGCACACATAGCACGTAATTTATATAAAATACTTCATATCTATGTGTAAGATGAAAGCAACTATGCACTCACTTGGTAAGGTGGTGACTCGGTACTCGGACAGCACTTCGTTACTCTTAAAACAATTTTCCCTTGACGAAACCTAGTATCATTACCACTAGAGTTTAGTCTAATGTTCGACAAGACTAATTAATAGTCAAACTATTATTGCTATTATGTAGGCGTTAAACAATACTCTTCACCCACTATGTACAGACAGGGGCCAGACATAAAACACTGGAGGGCAGGATCATTTTGGCATATAGCACTTCTGAAATCCAACAATCCTATGTGGCCCTTAAAACCAGATTCCCCGTACCGCGAGTGGTTAAAAAGATATTATAACGACACTATATAACTCATAATAATAGTCTAAATACTCATTATAAGGTCCTAATAACATTACTATATTGAAACATAAGCTATACTAAAGATAGGGTAGGCGTAGCTCACTTACAGCGGGTTTTTCCCAAAACCGGGCTCTGCCGAAGCAGAGTTTCTGAGCCGAAAGCTCTTCTTTTCGGAGCCGTCAGGCGCTCCGGGACTTCCACCTCGTGCTAGAGAGTTACCCTATGCTTTGGGGGGGTTTGGGGGGCTTAGAGAGAGTTTCTAGAGAGAGAAAGAAGGGTTTGAAGGTGTGAGAAAAGAGTTTCACCCGACACCTCTGTTTATAGGCTGGATTCCTGCTTAACTCGTCGAGTTGGCCTCCAACTCGTCCATTCCAAGCTAGATGTCACCATTCTCTTTTAATCTCTCAGTGTAAAGCAACTTCGTATCGATACCTGTGATAGAAATAAATTGAGTGGGTCAGGCTTGGGAGCCTGGTGAGCATATAAGGTTTTCAACCCACAATAAATAATAAACTTATTAAGTTCTCAATCAACAATAAATTTATTAATTTCATCAACCAAAATAACCTTAATAATTACCCATTATCCTCACTTTACGTCCCTAAAACAACTATCACAAGGAACCTAGCATAAGGATTTTCACAAGGGGTGACAGCATTGCTTTCCTCAGCAATTTATGTCAAACAAGACATCCTAACATAAAACAACCTATAGAGTGACAACATTGCTTCCCTCTGCAATATATGTCAAATAAGACAAACATCGGGGTGACAACATTGCTTTCCTTCAGCAATTTATGTCAAATAAGCACGAAGTCACATCGTCTCCATGTGCTAAGTCCATAGCTCTTATTTATTGACAGTATTTCCAACTGGAGCCCCCTCCCCCCCCCCCCCCCCCGCAATACATGTCAGTGGGTTTTCCATATGCTAAGTCCATAGCTTTTATTCATCGACGGTATTTCCGACGGGAGTTCCCCCCCACAATACATGTCAATGCGTTCTTAGAGTACAGCTGATGAACATAATAAGGGGTTTCCTCAGCCATACATTCCCTAAAGGCAACCATGAAGGGGATAGAGTACAGCGAATGAACACTCAAGTTCATTAACACCTACAGGTTGCAAGCCTGCCAGTGTTCCACAGACCGTCTAGAATAGTCCATGGTTGTCATCCCTACTCTACGGAATGACGGGGGCCAACGTTTGGGTAAGGGCTTTTCTCATATTGCACCACTCACGCCAACGTTTGGGTATGGCTTTTCTCATATTTCACCATTCACTCTCAACTCATGATCTATATCACTGATCATCTCATCTATCCAACTCACCTTTCATCACACACCCACTATTTAACTCATGATCTATATCACTGACTCATGAAGCTCGTCCGATCACTTCATAAAAGAAACAAAGACTCCAAAGCTCTTCAAAATAAAAGTATAGGGAAAATACTGATAAAGTACTCCCATACGCTCCCGTACCCCGACACGTAATAGTGTCAGTAAGAAGAACTAACGGATGAACACATAGTTCAAAAGCACCTAATGAACATATAGTTCGAGAACACCTTATGAACATATAGTTCAAACATATCTACCAATTACAAGTCTGCTAACGTTTCACTGGACTATCTAAAATAGTCTATGGTCGTTATCGATACACTGTTAGATGACTAGATCATCTTAAACATCGATATCTCTCATCACTTTTATTTCATCACACATCATCTAATTTATATACTCATGTTTTACCCAACATATTTGTAGATAAAAATACATACACAGTTTAAAACTTGTATAAAACATCTATTCAACAGTCACCTTAATTAAACAATTAATATATTTACACATAGCACGTATTTTAAAGAAAATACTTCATATATATGTGTAAGGTGAAAGTGACTATACACTCACTTGATTTAACGATAACCGGGCAGCACTTCGTTGCCTAAAACAATCGTTTCTAATAAAACCGGGAGTTTTATTGAGAAACCGGGCTCTGCGAGGGTCGGGCTTCTAAACCGAAAAAATAAATTTCCCGGGCTTCTCGGGCACTCCGGTACGTGTTCCGGTCGTTAGAAATGATCTCGGGGCATCGGGGGATGTGAAAATACCCAAAATATTGAAAAAGGGGTAAAAATGGGCAATTTCGCAAAATTACCCGGGAAGGCTCGCATGCCTTCTATTTATAGGCTGCGAGGTCCGAAGTCGGTTGATCAGAAGGGCGAGTCAGCGAGGCAGGTGGCAGCAGCAACGAAGGCCACGTACTCGGATCTGGAGGAAGACACGCGTCGGATACGGGGCGCCCTCGGATTAGACCTGCGAAGCGAGGATGCTGAGTCAGAAGTGAGGCGCGTCGGACGCGCATTGGACCACTGCTCGGACGAATCAGAAGGTGACGCATCCTCGGCTGGGTCTTCGGCTCGGACACGTGGCTCACATGACTCACCGATTTCGGACACGTGGCACTCATACAGCGAAGGTGACGTGGCCGAAGCCACCTATGCGAAATTTCTCGGTTTTTGTGCAAAAACTTCTAAAATCCATAACTTTCGCATACGAGCTCCGTTTTTGACGTTCTTTATATGCACGCGTAGGTAACATTACGCGCTACAACTTTCGTTTAGACTTCGTCGGCTAATTTTGACTTTAATTTTTTATATTATTATTTTTAACAGACCGAGACAGGAAATCCGTTAAAAATTCATAACTTCTTCATCCGACGTCCGTTTTCGTCTGTCTTTTTACCGTTGTACTACTATTTACGAGACCTTCGATTCTCGTTTAGGTCGTGTCGGCTAAAAATCACTCGATCTAAAATTCGAGTTTATAGCTGTCTACTGCTAAGCTGAAACTTCGAAAAATCATAACTTCCTCATACGAAATCAGATTTGGGTGTTCTTTTTATACCTACTCTCGGTTTAACGAACACTACAAGTTTCGTTTAGATCACTAAGGCCAAAAAGTAGTTTATCAAAAACTCACTTTTTACGACTTTCGGCACCGTGTCCCTTTTGTCGCGAAACTTCGACATGTCATAACTTCTTCGTTATAACTCGGATTTCGGCATTCTTTATATATCCGTAATCCTTGTCACGCCCACTACAAGTTTCTTAATAGATATCGGATTTATCTAATATTTAATTTTGACGCTCATTTTTATTCTTAATTATTTAAACCCTAATAATTAAGCATAAAACACATAATTTTCACATAATATTCACATAATTCATTTTCATTTCTTCTAAATGAGTTACAAAGGTTAACGTAGACTATTATGTCAATATTAATGTCTAGCCTAGAAACATGGGCATTACACTTATATGTACGGAACCCTTGAGACATATTCTACAACTTGGTTAAGATTATTTATTCTAAATAATCTTTTGTCGAAAGTCATTTTCGACCCCTATTATCTCTAAATTGACTAGCCCGGATCTGCGGGCGTTACACTCTCGCCCTGAATCACCAGCTCTCCCCCACTTGGGGTCCTGATACGTACCAGCTGCTGCGCACAGTCGATCACCGCCCCATGAGGGCTCAACCATTCCATGACTATGATTACCTTGTTCCCACGTAACGCAATGGGAACCAAATCCACGAGGTAACGCTTGTCATATAACCTCAACACGCAATCTCTGAAAACCTCTGATGTTCGGACAGATCGGTGGTCAGCAATCTCAACCTGTAAAGGATAGTCTAACATGCCCGAAGACTCAGAAAACCTCTTGCTAAGCGCAAAAGAGACAAACGATCGGGTAGCCCCCGAGTCGAATAAAACCTGAACTGGGATGTCGTTCACATGGAACGATCCTAAATATAACACATAAACACAATACATAAATATCATAACCGACATGTAATAATAGTTAGGGAGAAGAAAACATATCCATCACCACATCAGGTGCGGCACTCGCCTCCACGGCAGTAAGCTCGAAGTCTCGGCTCCTCACCATTGGAGCATATGTCTTGCCCTGTCGGCCATCTGTGATCTGCAGGGTCGCTGGAGCTGGCGCAGCCACTGCGTTGCTGCTGTCAATCTCGGGTAGTTGGCCTTTTTATGGCCCTTCTGATTGAAATGAAAGCAAATCAGGTCTGATGTCTGGAAGGTATGTGTAGGAGTAGTGCAATCCTTGCCCAAGTGCCCGGTCTTGCCGCACTTGTAGCAGGCCGATGACCCTAGTCTACAAACCCCCTCATGTGGCTTTCCGCACTTTCCGTAGCGGCTCCGGCCCTGATGGCCATTCGACCTAGAGTCGAACCGCTTGGGTTTCTTCCTCGAAACCCCAGTACCCTACTCAGTCTCCACTTTCCTCTTTCTGGTGTGGTCAATGTCAATCTCCCTCTCCCTCGCCCTCGCAATCATGTCATCTAATGTCGGACAGGCCGAGTAGCTGACATGTTTTCGAATGTCAGCTCTCAACATTTCATGGTAGCGGGTCTTCGGCATCTCCTCATGCCCTGCATACTGAGGCACCAATAAGGCCCTCTCCATGAACTTTGCGGTAATCTCCGCCTCCGCCTCAGTCGTCTGCCTCATATCCATAAACTCCTTGGCCAACTGCTGAAGCTCCACAGTCGGCGCAAACTCAGCCCTAAACCTGGTCACAAAGTCAAACCAGGTCATAGCCTCAATGGCTGGGGATCTCAAGGAATCTGTGACCACCTCCCACCAATCTCGAGCTCGGTCTCTCAAACAACCTGTAACATACCGGAACTTCGTCTCCTCAGGGCAAAAGCTTGTCAACTGAGCAGACTCCATGTCTGCAATCCACCACCTGGCAAAAATGGGGTCTTTCACCCTGTGGAAGTCTGGCGCACCACACCCCCTGAAGTCCTTGAAGGAGAGTGTGCGTGTCCCTGACTGAGTGGACGCCATATCACTCCGAAATGCCCTGAGGCAATCCTCCATCAGCTCGATAATCCCTTCCTTGATCGACCCGAAAATCACATGGGTCGACTCAAGGATTCCTCTCATGATCTAAGAAGCAATGAAATCACATAGTCCCTCATCGACTGGCTCGGTACCCGATCCCGAACCTGATCCTGAACCTGATCATGAACCTGAACCTCCCACTCCATGTCGTGTCACCACCATTCTGAAACAAAACATATAATTGTCAGGGTTATACATAACCTCGAGAGGTCTCACATACTACAAGTTTCCTGGTTCTATCCCAGCCCTCTTTGACTCGAGTTCGGATCCTCTGCTTTCAGTAGTACGGGCCCATACTACCTTCCACATCTATCCGTACTTTCCTCTAGGATTGCCTTGATTTCACCAAGTCCCTTCTTCTACTACTGCTCACTGCACTAATCTCATCCTAGGCTTACCCTAGGGTAACTCTCCGACCTACTTTCCGCCATCAGCTGCATAAGGAATCCCTACTACCTTCACCTAATTAGCTTGCGAATACATTACGTATCACTAAGACCAGATAATTCTTCGAATGAGAGGTCCTACCATTACATACCAAGAATATCCTATTCAGACCATCATATTACTGACTAATCAGTTCTAGCATATAACTCAATAAGCACATATAGCAGGCACATAAGGGGTCTTCCTAGATCCTTAGCCCTAATCTAGCATGCAATTCTCATACACAAACAATAGGCATATAAGGCATCATTCCTATATCCTTATCCCTAATCTAGCATGCAGTTCTCATAATCATATCATAACATAACATAACATGTAGGGGTATCTTGGGGAATACTTACTTGAGCTCGGCCGGTTGCATGCATCACACACCTTGTTCTTTATCAAAACCATTTATTTTAAAATTTTAGAAAACCTATTTTCTTCTAAAAATCTTTGAAACCCTCAATTTGAGTCCAGAAACCCCCGAAGATGTGTCTGAATCCCTCAAACGAAGGCTCTGATACCAACTTGTAACATCCCAAAAATCATGACCAAAAATTTCATTTTTAGTATAACGATTCATTAAACATTTTAGAGAAAACATCATCAAGTTATTTCATATCATCAAATCCATAGATCATAATTCTCAAAACCATGTCATAATCAAATAACAATGTTAGAGTACAATCTCAATAACATCACAGTGCGGAAGATAGTGTTCTGATGCGCTGCTACCGTTCTGGCTCCTTTCCCTTCGAAGAAGAAGGACCTGAAACAAAAACTGTAAACCATAAGCACAAAGCTTAGTGAGTTCCCCCCCCCCCCATCATACCACATACAAAACTATAACATACTGCCAGACATATCTGGGTGCCCTACCTACCCTGCTGAGCATACCAGGGTGCTCAACCTACCCCTGCTAAGCATACCGGGGTGCCTAACCTACCCCATGTCAGGCATATATAGGTGCCTGACCTACCCTCTGATGTATCTCAACTGGTTACGGGGACTATGTCACCCCTACCACTACCACATAACAACATAACATAAACATACTTTCAGGCATACCGGGGTGCCCGACCTACCCCTTTTTGTCCTTTTGACCTGATACGGGGACTATTCCCCCAACTACCACTATCACATAACATCATACAAGGCTATCACATAAAACATAACAGATAGTGACAAACCCAGATAACTATCACAAAGACAATTATCTGACAAAAAAATCCTACTAGTGAGCCAACATTGTGGCCTTAGACCCACTTCTACTGGAAGGTAACTCACCTCAATGTTGTGCAGTAACTGAACTGTCCTCGGTGCTAGGATCACCTCTCCTCACACTCCTACACATCACATTTTCCTTTAGTTACTCCTTCATATTCATATCCCCTTTAAGGGTCAATCTTGGGTAATGGTTAAAGTCGAGTCAAAGTTAATGCCCTGGCCAAAGTCAACATCCTGGTTGACTCAACTCGCTGAGTTGGTCCATCGACTCGTCGAGTTCCATAATTCAGAGAATCTCAAATTCGCGATCTGACTCGTCGATTTACCCTCTAACTCGCCGAGTTTCTCCTTATGACAGAATCTAAACTTTCCATTTGAACTCGTCGAGTCCTTCCTTGAACTCGTCGAGTTCTCCTTCCTTCAGTCGGGACAGTTGCTCACTGACTCGGCGAGTTCATCCTTGGACTCGTCGAGTTCTTGACCTTTAAGTCCAAAACACGTCTAACTGGCCGAGTCCTAAGAACGACTCGTCGAGTCCCCCATGATCCAAAACTATACAGTCGATTTTAGTCGGGCTTAACGCATCCAAAACATAGATCTGGCCTCCTAGGGTCGATATAACACGTAAAGTTTCTAACTTTACGTGCATGCATGGGTTATTTAGCTCAAAAAGCCCTAAAAAGTAGTTCCTAGGATGCATGGGACTCCCATGGCCATAAAGTTGGCACCTTTATTCCATGGAGTCCCTCAAAGACTCTGGATCTGAAGTCAATACCCCAAAACATGCTTGCATCCATGAATGGTTCCAAAAATGGCTCCTTAAAGCCCTAAACTACTCCAAGAAGAAATCTAATAGATGAATAGTCAAGGTATAAACTTTATACCTTAAATGAGCTGGAAATGGAACACAACCTCTGGATCTACTTGCTTCCTCTTGAACTCCCAAGCTTCTTCTTCCTTCTCAATCTTCAAAACCACCAAAACTCACAAAAATGGCTCAAGAACACTCAAAATGGGTTAGGGTTTCGAATTAGGCTTTTTTGGACTAAAGGAGGCGATGAGGGAGGTCACAATGGGGGTTTTAAGGTGCTTAAATAGGGTGCAAACCCTGAAAATTAGGGTTTCACTCTGGCAGACCTACTCGTCGAGTCGAGGCTCCTCGACTCGTAGAGTAGACTTCAAGTCTCGCGTCCAACATATGAAATTCCTACTCGACAAGTATGAATAATTTTTATTTAAATACGTACCAGGAACCGGGCGTTATAGATTTCGTCACCAAGTTACCTTGGACGGCTAAGGGATTTGATGTGATATGGGTTATAGTGGACCGTCTGACCAAGAGTGCGCACTTTTTAGCTATTCGGGAGAGCTCCTCGGCCGAGAAATTGGCCAATGTTTATGTGCACGAGATCTTCACCCGACATGTTGTTCCTTTTTCTATTGTATCAGATCGAGATGTTTGGTTCACTTCTCGATTTTGGCAGAGGTTCCACGAGAAACTGGGTATGAGGTTGCATTTCAAAATTGGTTATCATCCACAGACTGACGGACAGAGTGAGAGGACCATCAAGACGCTTAAGGACATGTTGACAGCTTATGTCATAGATTTTGGTGGGAGTTGGGACTCCTATCTTCCCCTAGCTGAGTTTTCTTTCAACAACAGTTATCACTCCATTATTGGTGCGCCACCGTTTGAGCTTCTGTATGGGAGGAAGTGTCGTACTCCATTCTGTTGTGGAGAGGTTGTTCATAGGGTTATGGGAAAGACCAAGGTAGTTCTTCAGAAGACCGAGCTTATTTAGCAGATCAGGCAGAGGTTGCAGACAGCTTAGAGTTAGTAGAAAAGTTATGTTGACAGGCATCGATCGGAGTTGGAGTTTCAGGTCGGCAACATGGTTTTACTGAAGGCATCGCCCTGGAAGGGTGTAACACGCTTTAGGAAGAGGGGAAAGTTGGCGCCCCAATATATTAGGTCGTTTCGAGTATTATTTGGGGTAGCCAGGGTAGCCTATCGATTGGATTTTCCTGAGGAGCTACGTCAGATTCACAACACCTTCCATGTTTCTCACCATCGGATGTGTGTGATTGATGATACAACAGTTGTTCCTTTGGATAATATTTAGGTTCATGGTCGACCGAAATATGTTGAGAGACCAGTGGCGATTTTGGATAGGAAGACGAAGGCCTTGCGCAACAAGGTGGTATCTTTGGTCAAGGTCCAGTGGCAGCATCTGAAGGATTCTGAATGGATTCGGGAACCCGAGGTGGAGATGCGAGAGTACTACCCTGAGTTGTTCGCAGCAACGGACTTTGAGGACAAAGTCTGATTCAATTAGGGGATAATTCTAACATTCATTATGCAGGTAATTTACATTTTTTACCCTAAGTATGTAATTTAATTGCAAAATGGTCCCATGGCTCCATAAGTAAGAATTGTGTGACTTGTACATATGTTGGGCGAACCCTTTGGTACGCTGGGCGTACGTGGAAAAACCCAAACCCCTGATTTTTAGGGTTTGAACCCTATTTAAGCACCATTATCTGATTAAGACCCCTTCATTCATCAGCCTCCGTCACCCTTTTCGTCCCAAACAAACCCTAATTCCTTGTGTGAGACTTTTGATGGGTTTTGAGCATTCTAACACTCTTATGGTGTACATGCAACCCTAGAAACTTTGGATCTATGTTTGACTATGATACACGCAAATAATTACTTTTCCAAGGTTCTTATCCTATCTAGCATGGCATGGGGAACTTGAATCAAATAAAGCTAGTAGAATTACTTACCTTGTAGTTGTAGTTGATTGCTTGGAGTTTTAGAGCCTAGCACCAATAGTATGGATGCCTCAAATGGAAATCACAAATCACCACAAACTTGGAAACCTTGAGAGAATAGCTTCACTCTTCTTGAAATCGGCCCACTTGTTCTCACACAAAAACTAGTGCATTTTTCAAGAACCAAAGACTCCTTTATATAGTGTGGTGGATTAGGGTTACATCCATGTAAACCCTAATACCCATGTCTTTTCATTTCCATGAGATCCATGGGTTAAAGCTCCATGGAGTATCCATGGACTTTCCATGCAAGCCTAGCCCATTCCAAATAAGCATTAGCCCACACTATATAAATACAAGAGCCCATATTTAATTAGTCATACTTTTGATCTCTAAATTAATTCTAGATTAATTATAGATCAATACTAATTAAATAATATGATTTTATATTAATATATTAGGACTTATAATATATTAATAAATCATAACTTATACTATTCTCAAACGATTATCCATAAATTGTTCGGGTGAAGTGCAACCCAAATGGACCATGCCGGGTCGGGTCAAGTACATACCAAATATAGTTATGGACTTAGACACTATATCCAACAGTCTCCCACTTAGATAAGTCTAATAACTATAGTTGCAAGTATGACTTCAGGAACCGATCAACAATCGTAGCCCTTTAAACTTTGTTGAACTATGAAGCGCCATTTTAGATAAGTGATCATATAATCCTATGTTCTAGATATCAGCCGGACAAATACATGGAACATGGTCTTGCTTATTGTCCAGCATTTGTTTCCCGATTTCTGATTTGTTTGACATAGAACTTAACTGAACACATCAATTTAGTTCTGACCGGGCCCGGTACATAGGTCAAAACAAAATCATCGAGGGGCCCAGATATCGCTTCTAATCCTAGAAGGAACAGATAAACTTTGACTCGTATGTTTCCTCTACTACTTGTTGAATTACACACAAAATCACGGTTTATAACATCGAGTTACCAATGCGTTTTCGTGCAATCAATGCATAACCAACTCATAGGCAACAAATCATATCTCTAGGTTTGAAGACTTATATGATATTACCGTCTCACGATCACTCGAGATAAATTCCATGAAGTGATACAAGTGAGCGTGGGTTGAATCCAATACTCAGAACTTATGAGCACTCATGAGTGCTGTAGCCCCGCTTTGTCTAACATCTTAGACCTCTACAATCCAACCCATGATAGTCTTGATTCATATCTACTTCCAACATATGACCGACTGTGGAGAGTTTGAATAATATGATATAAACCATAACATAATTATTCTGGAAGTCAAAACATGCAAAAAGAAATAATAGTAAACGATTGACAAGAGATAGCAACACTTTACTCATAAATAACAGCTTTTATTTATCATCAAATGTCAATTACATTTTACAAATTTCAAGATTATCTAACTACTAAAACTAATATCATCCTTCAGCCCTATGCTCCGAGCATGTTGGAGATGCTTAGCCCGAGTCAGTCCCTTCGTGAGGGGATCTGTTGGGTTCTCATCTGATGATACCCTCTTTGCCACGAGGATTCCTTCTTCTATTCGATGTCTGATGAAGTGATATTTTCTGTCAATGTGTCTGGATCTCCCATGATCTCCTGGTTCCTTGGCTAAGACAACCACACTATTGCTGTCACAGAAAATCTCCATTGGCTCCTTTATAGCTGGCACAACTCCAAGGTCTCCGATGAAGTTCTTTAGCCATATAGCCTCCTTTGCTGCCTCGCTTGCTGCTATATACTCTGATTCACAAGTGGAATCAGCCACTGTCTCCTACTTGGAACTTTTCCAAGTAATTGCCCCTCCGTTTAGAGTAAAGACCCAGCCCGACTAAGAGCGGAAATTATCCCTGTCAGTCTGAAAGCTAGCATCACTGCACCCTACAACTCTCAAGTCCTCACTGCCACCGAGGGTAAGGACCAAGTCCTTAGTCCTCCGTAGGTACTTGAGGATATTCTTTACCGCAGTCCAGTGTGCCTTGCCAGGGTTCCCCTGATACCTGCTAACCATGCTCAAAGCAAATGCTACATCAGGTCGAGTACACGTCATAGCATACATGATCGATCCTACAGCTGAAGCATAAGGAATTCGACTCATTTCTGCTATCTCAGCCTCAGTACTAGGGCTTTGTGTCTTACTCAATCTGGCGTTACTCTGGATGGGTAACTCTCCTTTCTTGGAGTTATGCATGTTGAACCTTTTCAATACTTTGTCCATATAGGTGCTTTGACTAAGTCCAATTAGTCTTTTACTCCTGTTTCTCAAAATCCTTATCCCTAGGATATAGGCAGCTTCTCCAAGGTCCTTCACAGCGAAACACTTCCCAAGCCAGGACTTTACTTCCTACAGGGTTGGGATGTCATTTCCTATGAGTAGTATGTCATCCACATACAGTACCAAAAAGTTGACTATACTCCCACTAGCCTTGATATAGACACAAGATTCATCTTCACTCCTCGAAAAGCCAAATTCTTTGACTTTCTCATCAAAGCAAATATTCCATCTGCGAGGTGCCTGTTTTAATCCATAAATGGATTTCTCGAGCTTACACACTCTACTCGGGTACTCTATACTGACAAAACCCTCTGGCTGAACCATGTAAACATCTTCAGCCAACTTTCCATTAAGGAAAGCGGTTTTGACATCCATTTGCCATATTTCATAATCATGAAATGCAGCAATGGCTAATAGAAGCCTAATAGACTTAATCTTGGCCACTGGTGAAAAGGTCTCATCATAATCAACTCCCGGAGTTTGAGAATAACCCTTTGAAACCAGTCATGCCTTATAAGTGTGTACATTACCATCCATGTCGGTCTTCTTCTTGAAGATCCATTTGCACCCAACTATCTTACGATCAGGTACATTGTCAACCAAGTTCCAAACTTGATTGTTATACATGGACTGTATCTCGCTATCCATAGCCTCTTTCCATTTAGCAGCCTCAGGGCCTGCCATGGCATCCGTGTAGCTGTTAGGCTCATCCAGATTTACCAGTGTGTTATCACTGATAACTGTCTCACCTTCTGCAGTAATATGAAAACCATAATAATGCTCAGGTGCATTCCTAACTCTGGTGGAACGCCTCAAAGGTATAGATTCTTCAGTCGGCTCAACAGGAGTTTCCTCCTCAGGTTGAGGGCTAGGGTTTGAGGTTCCTTCACCACTTGACTCTTGAATTTCCTCAAGGTCAATTTGCCTCCCACTATCTCCTTGGCTCATGAATTCTCTCTCTCGAAAGAATCATCTTCTTGCTACAAAGACCACATTATCACTGGGTCTGTAGAAGATGTAACCAAAGCATTTCGGTGGGTAGCCGATGAAAATACACCTTTCGCTTCGGGGTTCGAACTTATCGTGAGTCTCGCGTCTCACGAAAGCCTCGCAACCCCAAATCTTGATGTGGTCTAGATTGGGAACTTTTCCAGTCCACACCTCGTGAGGTGTTTTGGCAACCTTCTTTGTAGGGACTAGATTAAGGATATGGGCGGCAGTCTCTAAGGCTTGCCCCCAAAATGAGATTGGTAGCGAAGCTCGACTCATCATGGAACGACCATGTCCAACAAGGTCCGATTGCGCCTCTCAGCTACACCATTTAACTGTAGTGTCCTAGGAGGTGTCAATTGTGAGACAATCCTACATTCCTTAAGATAGTCAAGGAACTCAGTACTAAGATACTCACCACCACGATCGGATCGAAGCATCTTAATGTTCCTACCTAACTGATTCTCCACTTCTTGCTTAAACTGTTTGAATTTCTCAAAGGTTTCTGACTTATGCTTGATTAGGTAGACATATCCATATCTACTAAAATCATCAGTAAAAGTCACATAGAACCGATTAGCATCTCTTGTGGCGGTTCTGAAGGGTCCACACACATCCGTGTGTATGAGGTCCAACAAACCTTCACCCCTAGCACAAGTGCCAGTAAAAGGTGACTTTGTCATTTTACCAAGCAAACAAGATTCACAACTATCATCTGACTTTAGGTCAAATGACTCCAAGACTCCATCCTTTTGGATTTGGCCTATGCGTTTCTTGCTTACATGTCCAAGACGACAATGCCATAAGGATGCTTTATCTAAGCTAGTGGAAGAGTTAATACACAATACATTATTTCCTAGATTATCTACAACAGATACAGTTTCATACACGCCATCACAAGGTAATGCTTTAAAATAAAGAACATTATTAAAGAAAGCATCAATACTACCATTATTATTATCAAAATAAAAGGTAAAACCTTGTTTATACAATGCATGAAAGGAAATAACATTTCTTGCCATTTCTGGAAAATAATAACATTTATTCAAATCTAATGTAAACCCACTATTTAGCACTAAGGAATAAACTCCTATCTTGGTGACAGATGAAGCTTTCCTGTTTCCCATGATCAAGTTTATCTTTCCCTGCTCCACATTCTCACTTCTTTTTAGTCCCTGCAAATCACAACATATGTGAATACCACAACCTGTATCAAGGACCCAAGACTTAGAATGAGGTGAGTTATTAGACAATATAGTGTATATACCTGCATGGTAGGGTTAGCCGAAGGAGTGACAAAACGTTTCTTGGTTTTTCTTGAAGAGGAGCCTTCAAGAGTCTTACCCTTGGTACCCTTAGAAGGGTTCTTTCTCTTCTTCCCTTTGCCATGCCCGATTGCCATGACATTGGCCGCAGTTGGAGTAGGAGTAGGAGTAGTAACAACCGACTTACCCTTTAGACCACTTTCGGCGGTCTTCAAGAGTCCTTGAAGTTTGCTGAGGGTGACTTCTTCCTTGTACATGTGATATGTCATGCGGAATTGATCATAACACGGTGGCAAGGAGTGCAAAATGATGTCTATTGTTAACTCCTCAGGGAAGTTCACATTCAACTTCAGTAAACGGTCCACATACCTTTGCATTTTCTGCATGTGGCCCGTGATGGGTTCACCATCCTTCATTCGGGTTGTTATCATGGAGGAGATTATTTCATATCGCTCTTGACGAGCACTTTGATGGTAGCGGTCCATCAAGTCCTGGTGCATCTCAAAAGGATAATAGTCCTCATAAGACTTTTGGAGCTCGGCTGTCATGGTGGCCATCATGATGCATGCCACTTTTGTAGCATCTCTTTCATGTACCTCATATTCAACAAGCTCTTCAGGAGTAGCAGTTGGCTCGGGTACCTTCAGCTCCTTGTCGAGAACATATTCTTTGTTCTCATACCGAGTGATCATCCTGATGTTTCTGATCCAATCTGTAAAGTTGGACCCATCAAAGATGACTCTCCCACAAAGATTCATGACAGAGAAGGAGCTAGTAGGGTTTGAGCCAGAAGCATTGTTATTGGAAGACATCTGAAGAGAAGAGGGAATAGATTAGATTAGATATAGAGATAGTCCTTAACAAAACACCCAAATGTAATATTAAGGCTAGGACCCAAGACAATATTTTATAACTTAGAAGAGGGATGTCGTAATCTAAGCTATAAGATATTTGAAGGTAGGTGAATGACGATTCACCAATTTCCACCATGAAAAACGAAATATTTAATTAGGTTTTAATTGGTTTAGAAACTCCTAGATTCTTTGAGATTCATTGAACTTTCTTCAATGGCATGTTTCAATCTCGAGTGTGCCCTTCAAGTTTTGTGACTGGGATGCCGAGGATCACAAAACAAGGTGTGAAGTAACCATGCAAATTACTTGGTACCCTTAATGTATTACCCCTTAATCGATGTGCCGGTTAACCACACACGCTCCATCGATACTATGATAAACATTAAGTCACCCTTTACCTACCTTGTTAAGTTCAAGTTAGTGTGCCGGTTAACCACACACGCTCCACTAACGACTTAAACAAAGTGTAAAGTGTAATTTCATGGATTAGCACCTTATTCACATTTTCCTAAAATAACTAAGATTGGGAATTCAATAAAGTTTAGTTACTTTAGTATTATCATTATACTTTTAATGAGAATTTATAAGTCCTTGTCCTACCCGTTCGGCTAACGACCCTCCACCGATCAAGGAAGCGGTGGGTGAGAGTGGACACCCATTAAGTTGCCATTTTATAGGCAACAACCTTATACCCCCCTTATAGACCGACTTCGTGAATGAGGCGTACTAACGGTAAGACGACTTGATCTTATACATATATAAATATTATTAAACTTATAATATTATAAAGTATAAGGGTTGAATTTTAACTTTTAAAATTCTAGGGGTTGGAACTAAAGTTTTTAATATGACTTTACATGTTCCAAAACTTGAGGGCAAGTTTTGTAAACTTTCAAAACTTTTCATTTCTCATGACTTATGAGTTAATGGTTATTAAAAATGAAGACTCTTCAATTTTTGTAACCTATGTGTTCTTTTAATGGTTATTTATAAATGTGACTTTTGGTTATCCATAACTTAAGAACTAGTTATGGACTCCATTAAAACACATAAAGATCAAGAATTAATCTAATCAATTATTAGCACATAATTTCTATGATCTTCTAAACTCATATGTTTATGAATGTTCATATCAAAAATTTCAAGAATCGTAAGTACATATACAAAACTTGAAATTTTGATACGAGCTTTTGAAAAAACACTTCGATTTTCAAGTTTTTTTTTTTGCATCAAGTATCAAATAAACAAACCTGGCTCTGATACCACTGATGGGTTTTGAGCATTCTAACACTCCTATGGTGTACATGCAACCCTAGAAACCTTGGATCTATGTTTGACTATGATACATGCAAATAATTATTTTTCCAAGGTTCTTATCCTATCTAGCATGGCATGGGGAACTTGAATCAAATAAAGCTAGTAGAATTACTTACCTTGTAGTTGTAGTTGATTGCTTGGAGTTTTAGAGCCTAGCACCAATAGTGTGGATGCCTCAAATGGAATCACAGATCACCACAAACTTGGAAACCTTGAGAGAATAGCTTCACTCTTCTTGAAATCGGCCCACTTGTTCTCACACAAAAACTAGTGCATTTTTCAAGAACCAAAGACTCCTTTATATAGTGTGGTGGATTAGGGTTACATCCATGTAAACCCTAATACCCATGTCTTTTCATTTCCATGAGATGCATGGGTTAAAGCTCCATGGAGTATCCATGGACTTTCCATGCAAGCCTAGCCTATTCCAAATAAGCATTAGCCCACACTATATAAATACAAGAGCCCATATTTAATTAGTCATGCTTTTGATCTCTAAATTAATTCTAGATCAATTATAGATCAATACTAATTAAATAATATGATTTTATATTAATATATTAGGACTTATAATATATTAATAAATCATAACTTATACTATTCTCAAACGATTATCCATAAATTGTTCGGGTGAAGTGCAACCCAAATGGACCATGCCGGGTCGGGTCAAGTACATACCAAATATAGTTATGGACTTAGACACTATATCCAACAACTTTATGAGTGTAAGAGTATATTAATGGTGTTATTGAAGGAAGGATAAGGAAAGGAAACCATCTTGGAAGCTTAAGGCATTTATGATCCAGAAGTGTTTCACCCTCAACAATCATTTGGAGGTATAGAGTCTGAAACTTGATGAGTATTTGCTTAGATCTTGTAAGCTTGGAGTTTGTGCTCATTTTGATCCCATAAGTTTGGTGTTCATGAGTATAGCTTACTCTAACCCATAAGGGTTGTCCACCCAGACATTTTTAGGTGCTTAGGACTATCAAAATGTGATCTTGGTCCATTTTATTTCTTCATGCATGAGATATGAGGTTTTGATTTATGTATTAAGTTAGGGTTTAGTTGTTGGACCCTTTATAGCCTTGGAAAGTCATAAAGTCGGAAACTTTATGACTTAGAATGTTTATGGAACTAGATATGAGTTTTAGACGTGGTGTCTTAATAGATTAAGCACTTAATATAAAAGAAAAGGTGGAAACCGAGTACGTTGGGCGTACCTGATGGTACGTTGCGCGTACCTATTCGAGACCCCGTAACCGGACCAAGGGTGCACTATGTTGGGTGTGGTAGCTAAGTACATCGAGCGTACTCAGTCTGAGTTGACCCATTGACTTTTTGACTTTTGACCTTTTACCACAATTTTGACCAAGTTTGACCTAAGGGCATTGTGGGTATTTTGAGCAGTAGTTTGAGTTTAGGTCATTTTTTGTTGTGTAGGTGACCTGTAGAGTTGACTTTTGGAGCAACATTTTTTTTTCTATCTTTTCTGACTGTGAGGTGAGTTTCCTCACTGTTCGTTGCTCGAAGGCACCAACGCCAACCCATTCAGTTATGTATCCTGGTATATTCAGTTATGTATCCTGGTATATAGGATGTTGCCATGATGTAGTGATCTGTTAGATCTGTATAACTATTTGTTTGTTGTTATATGTTTATATGTTGCATTTGTCGACATAGTGTAGTTGGGTTGAGCAAATACAGTTCTGTGCGGAAGCCAACACACCCGGGAGTAATCTAGACATAAGCTGTGGGTCGGAAAGGCAAGACAGACTTATGTTGTGGGCTCGGGAGTAAGCCAGACATAAGTTGAGGGACGGAAAGGCGATCCAGGTGTATGTTGTGGGCTCGGGAGCAATCCAGATATGAGATGTGAGCCATAAAGGCAAGCCAAACTCATGTTGTAGGCTTAAGGGTAATCCAGCCTGATGGATGTGGACTTAGTACGCATGTTGTTATATGTTTGTGTGGTGGTATTTTGGGGGAACTTACTAAGCTTTCGCTTACCGTTTAAGTTTTACGTTTCAGGTACTTCAGATGATCGGGGGAAAGCAAAGGCATGATCGTACACATCCTTTGGTGATATGTTTTGGAGATCTTATCATACATTGATTTCGGAACAATTGTACTTGATCTTGGGTTTTTATTACTTGGGGTTTGATTGAAAACAATGATTTCTCTTTAATTAAAAATGAGAAATTTTATTGTGATTTTCAGATGTTACAATCCTCCCTTATATATATATATATATATATATATATATATATATATATATATATATATATATATATATATATATATACACACACACACACAATCATACATACATACCTACAATCACACGCGCGCACACACACACCAATAAATAGCCTTGTCCCTCAAGAACTGTGACATTGTCTTAATTTATACATGTTATACGTATAATATATACTAGTTTATAATCCGTAGGAACCAGGATTACAAAATTAATTAAACTTTCATAGTAAAAGCTCAAAATTATTAACCAATTATTTTACATAGAGAGTAAATTACATGAATAGTCCCTATGGTTTAGGGTAATTTGCACGTTTGGTCCCTAACTTTTTTTTTAACTCGGAAGGTCCCTACTGTTTGTTTTTGTTACGTGCTTGGTCCTGTCTTACCTAAAAAGACTACTTTCCCCTTTATTTTTTATTTACTTAAATAAACACACCCTCAATCCCACCCCCTTACCTTACCTTACCTACCCCACTACTTTTTCCTATTTAAATAATAGTCTTTATAGGTAAGATATGGACCAAAAGTGTAATAAAAACAAACAGTAGGGACCAAGCGCATAACAAAAACAAACAGTAGAGACCTTTCAAGTTAAAAAAATAAGTTAGGGACGAAGCGCGCTAATTACCCCAAACCATAGGGACCATTCGTGTAATTTACTCTATAAATTATTAATTAAGAGATATTTGTTTAGTTATATAAAATTTTAATCGTTGATTTAAATAAACACATGAAATTATATCATCTTATAATCTGTATTAATTTTATTTTAATTTTTATTCCAATGTTATTAATTTAATGTAAATAAAGTGAGAAATTTAAAATTTAAAATGGGGAATCAATAGGTTGACAAATGACATGACATTAATTATGAGACATAATAGGGTGACACATGGGAAAAAAAGATTAAAAGTATTATTTTATTAGAATAGGAAGATATGACAACGAAATGTATATAGGTCATACATGCATCATCCGCATGAAAACATACATGATCAATACATAATTCTTGCTTATTTTTTAATTTTATTTTGAGGTGATATCTTGCTCCTTCAGTTTGTTATGCAACCATGTCTTCTGTTTTGTCGACATTTGAGGTGATATATGAATGGAAACTGAACTTATTTATTCGACAATAAATATGAAGCATATAATTAAATAGGAAAAGGAATTGTGTTCTTAGTCATATTGAGGAGGAGTTGGGGATTTTTTAAGTATGGATTCTTAGTCCCTAGATAAAGATAAAAATGTTAACTTAATGGTAAGCGCTCTAACCACCTAGTCCAGGCTTGACACTACATGGTAGTGGTTGTGACTTTAGGAGGTGGTGGTGGTGGTGAAGGAGATTTAGGAGGTGGTGGTGACTTAGGAGGTGTTGGTGGAGACTTCCCATGGATGGATGGTGGTGGTGGTGGTGGTGGTGATGGAGACTTAGGAGGTGGTGGTGACTTGGGAGGTGGTGGTGACTTAGGAGACTTCCCATGAACGGACGGTGGTGGTGGTGGAGACTTAGGAGGTGGTGGTGACTTAGGAGGTGATGGTGGAGACTTACCATGGATGGATGGTGGTGGTGGTGATGGAGACTTAGGAGGTGGTGGTGACTTAGGAGATGATGGTGGAGACTTCCCATGAGTAGATGGTGGTGGTGGTGGTAGAGGAGACTTAGGAGGTGATGGTGACTTAGGAGGTGTTGCTGGAGACTTCCCATGGACGGATGGTGATGGTGGTGACTTAGGAGGTGATGGTGGAGACTTTGGAGGCGTCGATGGAGACTTCCCATGGATGTAAGGTGGTGGTGGCGATGACTTAGGAAGCGGAGGTGGTGCTGGAGACTTGCCATGCATAATTGGTGGTGTCTTAGGAGGTGGTGGTGATTTCGACGGTGACTTAGGAGGTGGTGGTGATGATGATTTAGAAGGTGGTGGTGGCGACGGAGATTTACTATGGATTGGATGATTAAGGATCATATATGGTGTTTTATCTTTATAGTATGCAGTAATTGATAAAGGAATGCTTAGAGAAAGTAAGGCTACAAGAAGAGGCACAATCAAAGTGGCCATTGTTGGCCCCTTCGCTTTTGTTAATCTCATTTTCACGACTTATGCTTCCATGCATGCATACTTCTTCCTTCTTTATAGTTGTATCTTGACCTGAAAGTTACCTTTATACCCTTTATATAATTATCATTAAATTAGAACAAATAAAGCAATATAAAGTATTATCATTAAATTAGAACAAAAGAAGCAATATAAAGTAAATATATGTTTAAAGTAAAGTTTACAACGTCAAATATTATACGTAATTTAGTAATAACTAGTAATCAATACTTAATGTTTATATTAATATGAAAAAATTTGATAAATTGATGAACTTACATCAATATCATATATCTGAAAAATAATCATTATTTGAAAAATGTTTCAAATATTAATTGATGACATACGGCTGTATAAGTATATAACACATCCTAGTTTGATCATCTTTATGTAATGATCAACTTTTGTTGCACGGCCTACTAATTGTCTATAAGAGATACATTGTCCATATTTAAGTATAGATGGCAATTAATCTGAATTTTGTAGATTTACGAGCGTTCATAATAGTAGGATTTATTTGATGATTTTTTTGACAAATAAGGGTAATTCGTGAATTTAATTAGTTAATAAAATTTCCCTTTTATAAAAGACCTTTTTCATCACTGATATATGACACCTACCAAATTAATTAATATAATTTGATTGTATGAGTTATCTTATATATGACAGCTACCTAATTAATTATCTATTTATAATTGCTTGTAAATTTATAAAATTCATTACAGTCATCGAAAAAAATGAAAAATATTTTGTGAGTTTATAATTATTTGAAAAGGTTTTGAATTGGATACACTATTATAATAAGCATTTGGAAAATCTAATTAGCTAGATAAGATTTGACACCATTACAACAAATTGTGAACACCATTTAAAAAAACATTTTGGTATTTAAAGTATAAAAATAAAATTATACTTTTTTGTGTGCTTAAATATTTTTAGATTATAATAACACGAATCTTGAACAAAACTTTTTAATCAAGTGTCTTAAGTCTCCACAACTTTTAATTATCCTAAAGAAGCAAAATAAAATCACAATGCTTCGGGTCTAAAATAACAAACTTCCTTATAAATCAATTGTAAGTTACTGATTCACGTGATTGTGGTATCTGTCTTTTTTCGTCACATGCGAAAGAATGGTGCGATTGACATGCAGCTTTTGTAGATATTTTAATTTTTATATTTAAAAATAAATTTAAAAAGAAGAAAAAAATAAGATAAAAACTTCTATCTTTTAGTTTAAACAAAAAATTTCAAATTAATAAAAAGCTATTTCAAATAACGTTTAATAAAAAAAACTCTTATATTTTCTCAAATTGATTTTATATCCTTTTTAAAAGTTATGTTTCTATTTTATGTTTGGCATGCAACATTTTAGAGATTTTAACTTTTTTATTTAAAAAATAAAACTAAAAAAAAATCCACAGTAAAAACTTGTATCTTTTAGATTAAACAAAAAACTTAAAATTGATTAAAATCTATTTCAAGTAGCGTTTAAGAAAAAACTATTATATTTTCTAAAATTGACTTAATATCCCTTTTTAAAGTTATGTTTCTATTTTATATTTAAAAAAAAAATATCATTTTTGTAACGTCCTAAATACTCAGAACCAAAAATTTTGTTTTTATATTAAATAAACCATCAACCAAACATGTTTATCAAAACCATAACGAAATCAGAGTATATCAATAAACATCCAAATATACATCATAGTCCAATAAAGCGAAAATCATGGTGTGTGCAATGCGATCATCCCGAGCTTTTCCCCTTTGAACCAGAAGTATACCTGAAACATAAACTGAAAACCGTAAGCACAAATGTAACATCCCAAAATTTAGGGCCAAAAATTTCATTTTTAAATATAATAATTGTAAAGCCATTTGTCTGAAAACAACCATAGTATCAAATCATATCAAAATCAAAGTATCAATAATAAAATCATGTCATGATAAAACAACATCAGAGTATAAATCCCAAGAATCTCATATGCGGAAAATCGTGTGTGGGATGCTCTGCTACCGTACCGGCTCCTTTCCCTTCGAAGAAGAAGGACCTGAAACAAAAACTGAAAACCGTAAGCACAAAGCTTAGTGAGTTCCCCCATCATACCACATACCATATAAACACATAATGCCTAGCATATTTGGGTGTTGGCCTCCCCTTCGGTATCTTTCAACTGGTAACTGCTTAGCATATCTGGGTGTTGGTCTCCCCTTCGGTATCTTTCAACCGGTAATTGTCTAACATATATGGGTGATGGCCCCCCCTTCGGTATCTTTCAACCGGTAACTACCTAGCATATATGGGTGTTGGCCTCCCCTTCAGTATCTTTCAACCGGTAACTGTGGACTATTTCACCCCTACCACTACCATATAACAACATACCATCCTAGCACATAAAGCATAACAGATGGTGGCATACCAGATAATTATCACAAAGATAATCATCTCAACTATAATCAATACTAGTGGGCCGACATTGGTGCCTTCGACCCACTCCTACTGGAAGGTAACTCACCTCGAATGTCGTGTAGTAGCTGAAATGTCCTCGGCTCCTGGATCAACTCCTCTCAAACTCCTACACATAATTATCTCCTTTAGTTACCCTTTCAAACTTATAACCACTTTAAGGGTCAACTCTGGTCAATGGTCAAAGTCAAAGTCAACATCCTGGTTGACTCAACTCGCCGAGTTGGTCCATCAACTCATCGAGTTCCATGATCCATAAAACCCTGAAATCTCGATCCAACTCGTCAAGTTCTTTCATGAACTCGTCGATTCCTCCTCATCACATAGTCGGGACATTTTACTCACAACTCGCCGAGTCCCTCCTTGAACTCGTCGAGTCGCTCAATCTCCATAACCCAAAATCATGGCCAACTCGCTGAGTCATCTCATAGACTCAACGAGTTTGCTCAGTTACAAAAAAGGTTGGGGGACCACGACCCAACTCGCCGAGTTGTATGAACAACTCGTCGAGTCCCCCATAGTCTAAACCCATTCAGTCGTTTCTAATCGGGTGCAAAGCTTCCAAACCATAGATCTAGTCCCGTAGGACTAAGTTACCACGTAAAGTTTCTAACTTTACGTCCATGCATGGTGTCATGAAGCTAAAAACACCAAGACTAGGCTATATAAAAGATCTAAGGCATGGGGAAAGGCCAAGGCTTGATAAAGCTGGCAACTTTAAGCCTTATAAGCTCATAAGTGCCTAGATCTTAAGTCACAACTTCATGATACACACAAATCCCAAAAATGACTTCAAAATGGCCCAAAAGTAACAAAATACAATCCTAAATGAAGATCTAAGCAAAGGAAAGCCAAGGTATCGACTCTATACCTCAAATGAGTCAGAAATGCAGCACAACTTCCGGATCTACTGGCTTCCTCTTGAACCCTCAAGCTTCTCCTTCCATCTCAAGCTTCAAAATCACCAAGAACATACAATAATGGCTCAAAAACACTCAAAGGTGGATTAGGGTTTCGTAGCTAGAGTTTGGGGTGATGGAGGTTGCAAATGAGGCCAACCTTTGGAGGTTAACGTGTTTAAAGAGGGTGCAAAACCCTGAACATTAGGGTTTCACTCTGGTAGCCCTAACCGTCGAGTTGAGGCTCTCAACTCGTCCAGTAGACTTCAAGTCCCGCGTCCAAATTCCATTCCTACTCGACGAGTTTGGGCCTCCAACTCATCGAGTCCCCTTACAAAAATGAATAATTTGATTTAAATTACATACTAGGATCCGGGCGTTACAAATATCCCCCACTTATTTTAGACTTCGTCCTCAAAGTTTGCTGCGTCTTGGAATAGCTCTGGGTAGTGCTCCCTCATCTCTTCCTCCGGCTCCCCGGTTCATTCCGAGTCCTTGCGGTGCTGCCATTGCAACTTCACCAACTCAACCCTCTTGTGTTGGGTTTTGAGCATTCTAACACTTCCTAAGTGTACATGCAACCCTATTAAACCTTAGATCTATGTTTGTCTAAGATACATGCAAAATATTATTTTCCAAGGTTTATAACCTATCTAGCATGGCATGGGGTACTTTTAACCATAAAAGAACTAGATGAATTACATACCTTTTGTTGATTGTTGATTCCTTGGAGTTTGAGAGCCAAGCACCAATAATGTGAATGCCTCAAATGGAAATCACAAATCACCACAAACTTGGAAAATGTATGAGAGAGTATACTAACTCTTGATTTTGTCCACCACACTTAGACACACACTTAGGTGGTTTTTCATACAACATAAGCTTGTTTATATAGTGTGCATGGTTAGGGTGAAACCCAAATAACCCATGTCTTTTCCTCTTCCAAGGATCCATGGGTTAAAAGCTCCATGGATCATCCATGGACTTCCATATAAGCTTAGCCCATTAACAAATGAGCATTAGCCCACACCATATAAATACAATAGCCCATGATTTAATTAGTCTTCCTTTTAATCACTAAATCAATTCATAATTAATTCAAGATTAAAACTAATTAAATAACATGATTTTATATTAATATATTATAACTTATAATATATTAATAAATCGTAAGTATACAATTCTCATAAAATTATCCATAAACAGTTTGGGTGAAGTGCAACCCAAATGGACCATGCCGGGTCGGGTCAAGTATATACCAAATAAGTTATGGACTTAGACACCCTATCCAACAGTCTCCCACTTGGATAAGTCGAATAACTGTATTTGCGTATGTTACTTCAGGAACCAACCAGCAATCGTAGCTCTCGAAAACTCTGTTGAACTATGAAGCGCCATTTTAGATAAGTGATCATATAATCCTCTGTTCTCATGATATCAGCCGGACAAATACATGGAACAACGTCGTACTTATTGTCCAGCAGTTTGTTTCCCGATTTTGCGATTTGTTTGACAAAGAACTAAATTGAACACATCAATTAGGTTCTGACCGGGCCCGGTACATAGGTCAAAACAAAATCATCGAGGGGCCCAGATATCGCTTCTAATCCTCCAAGGACTAGAAGGAACAGATAAACTTCGACTCATATACTTGTTTCTACTACTTGTTGAATTATACACAAAGGCACGTTTTATAACATCAAGTTACTGACGCGTTTACGTGCAATCAATGCACAACCAACTCATAGGTAACAACTCATATCTCTAGGTTTGAAGACTTATATGATATTACCGTCTCACGATCACTCGAGATAAATTCCATGAAGTGATACAAGTGAGCGTGGGTTGAATCCAATACTCATAACTTATGAGCACTCATGAGTGTTGTAGCCATGTCCAACATCTTAGACCTCTACAACCAACTCATGACAGTCTTGATTCATATCTACTTCCAACATATGAACGACTGTGGATGGTTTGAATAACTTAATCATTCGGAAAGAATAATCTAGTTATTATGGAAGTCAAAACATGCAAAGTGAAACACAATAATAATCGAATCCAATATGGTTTCAGAACCCTTTTGAATATAAATAAGACCACCTTTTATTTATCACCATATTGATTACACATTATTCATTGTATAATGTTTCAAATAATCAACTTAATACTTGAACAAAAACAACAGTCGTCCCATGCTCCTAGCACGTACACTTTATTTTTCTAAACAATAGTTATGCCATACTCCAAGTATGCACACTATGTTTGTCTATGATCTTTACTTTGTGAAATAGATCAATTGAACATGATTCCAATGATGCTCATTTCACAATCCCAAATCCTTATTGTAAATGTAAGAATTCCTAATTCCTACCATTTACCAAAAAAACTGTTAGATTTTAAACTTATATGCACTGATCCTCTCGTAATGATTATGCACAAGGTCACCAAAACCTTGTCATCAGTCATTACAGAGGATTCCAAAGGAGATCAACTCTATGGAAACGAACTCTCATATTCAAAGTACATTGCTTTGAACATCCTTCTTGCATAAAAGTTTCTAACTTTCTCATAGATTCTTAATATCCAACTCCCAATATGGAAAATTTCCATATTCCTATTTTGATTATCATATCTGAACAAGAGCTACCTCTTTTCAGAATATATCCATATGGTCCTCCCAAAATTTAACACTATACTTCCAACTGTCCCTGAGCAACCAATCTTTGGTGAGCCTTAGATAGTCCTCGACAATTGCTTAATCATTTTAGTCTTATCCAATTCTAGACTTTTCCCTTCTTAATGCTCTGAGCATTTGGAAAATTTAGAAAGGATGAATATTATAGCACATGTGACCGATCCTATGCCCGAAGCATATGGGATACGATTCACGATGTCTTACATAAAGACCTGATACTGGATCAGTCTTTTGCTACCATATTTTTTTTATTTTCCATGTTTTCAAAAATCGACTATGAAGAGGGATGCCGTAATCATAATCGAATTTGAGAACGCAATATATATAGAATTTCCTTATGTTGAACCATTCCAACATAAAATTCATATATATATATCCTTGACTAAAGATGATTAAAAACTCAATCTAAGCTTTTAGAATTGAAATGAAGTATAATTTCCTCTCCCTTAATTATAGCAAAACAACTTTTTCAACCCCTACAACATTACGAATTGAAACTTTTGTTTTTCTATAATTAACATTGCTAACTTGCAACACTAAACATAATAATCATGCTCCCACTAACATGATGATTATCAGCATAACACTTATGCTCCCACTAGCTCTGACATATTTCCAGAAATCAGCTGGACTTCTGAAATTTAGATTCGTACACCCTTTCTTAGATAGCTCACATGTGTGTCTAAACAATTTCCAGAACTATGAAAAGGGATGCCGTAATCATAGTCTTAATTGTTTAGACCTTTGCCATTTCTCACAAGTCCATGTTAGTGTGCCGGTTAACCACACACGCTCCACTAACGACTTTGAGAATGCAAACATCACAATTGCTATCTACTTAAAATCTTCTTAGTGAAAGCATTTCCTCACCATCATTTTCATGAATCGGAGAGAAACCTTATGACACTTAGATTTTATGGTGTATGAGTTCCTATCCATGTGAATTTGTCAAAACCATAATCACAAGACAAGGTTAGTAACAAATTCAGCCTTATATGGATTGAACTTGTTCAATCTTAATTTCTTGTCATCTGGTGGCACAAGGCCCACCAATGCTTCCAAGCTGTTATGCACACAGTTTAGAACTAACATAACTCATATGCATAGTCAACTTAATAGGAACAGACACAAAAACAAGAATTATGTCAACTTAATAGGTTTCAAACCTTAAGTCGTGTGCTAGTGATAAAACTCAGGTTTTACTCTTGATTTAAATCTTGAAATCCTTTCAGGATCTTTAAGACTCCCACTGTCCTCTTGGAGTATTACTCTAAGAATTGTTTTTGGAACGAAGTATGATCCATCTTCTTGATTTTAACCATTCCAACAATTCATGACCCCTCATCTTAGTCATAACAATGCACTAAGATGTCCTTAGAGTATGAATTTGTGATATGGTTTCATAATCATTAAGATGATCATAAAAAACATGATACTAAAGTACTCTCCCATCTTTTCAGATTTGAGAAACTTTTATCTTTCTGCCAAATTTGATTCATCTCATCCGTTCTGCCATACATTGAAACTTTTCCAATGTTACAGAATTATACTTAACCTTATAAGTATAACCATATTTACTAATCTCTAGTAAATCATGACGAATTGATCTTTGTGGTGGACCTTGACCAGCACACACCCAGTGTACCTAATTCCTTAGTCCTTCAATTGACTCACATATGCATGTGATCAATGAATTAGTCTCAATTTTTACAAAGATGAAAATTCTCATTCATCATACAATACAACTTGTATGATTCCAAGTTTCTGTCTAACTGAAGCTTGGGTGATGAGAACCTTTCCTCATTTGGTAAATTCAGACACTACCACATATGAGAGAATCAAACTCATATTTCCAATATTGCTAGAAACATACAAACATCAATTTCCATAAATGCCATTGTAAGGGGATATAATATAAAATAAACTAAACAAAACTTTTATTTCTTTATTAAAATGTGGAAAAATATTCCTTACAATGCATCTTCAAATGAAAACTATGATATTACATATTTCCTAGCAATCTATCATAACTTCTAAGTAGCTCAAAAATCCGATCCTCGAACCATGCGATAGAAATCCATCTTCGTGATCAGATTCAGCACACTCTTATTTTAACCTTCCTTTTGCTCGATCCTGCTAAACATCAAGATGCAACCTAGTCACATCATGTAATAAGAATCAACAATTAGGAATTTTAACAAAGTTAGATAGTGGACTTACCTGAAGCCGAGTCAAACATTTTGTCTCTACTTGCTTTCAAATATTTCAGGTATTCAGGGCAGCTTCGCTTCCAATGTCCCTTCTCATGACAATAAAAACATATAGACTCTTTGGGAATGGTACACGAGACAATCACAGACTTAGCCTTTCCCTTTACCTTTTGGTCAACCGGGTTGACCAAGGCCGATCCCTTTCCATTGGGACGAGAAAGCTTTTCTGGACTTCCAATGTTACCATTGTCCATGTCCATGGAAGTTTGAGAATTAGACCTTCCATCAATATTTGCTTGACCATTGCGCCAAATCATTGCTGATTCAGCAGCAACAAGCAAATAAGAAAGATCTATTAGGGTCATGTCGTGATCTGTCATATGGTAGTCTTTAATAAACTCACTATATGACTCAGGAAGTGACTGAAGAACCCAGTCAACAGCGAACTTCCTTGAAATAACAGCACCCAACATTCTCAACTTGTCTATGTGTGACTTCATTCCTAAGACATGAGTGCACACAGGTCTTCCATCTTTATGTTTCATTTCTAGTAGAGCTTGAGTGATCTTGAACCTTTCAAGTCTTCGGGCTTGTGGGTCAGGGAGAATAAATGGAGGAGGTGGGGGGAGTGAAGCATGATGTTGAGGGACATCATCTTCAAGAAGAAAGCTTGTTTCAAGTGATTTGGGAAGATCATAGTTGTCTGAACCAGACATCTACAATGGGAGAAAATCAAGTTAGTTTATTCAAGTCCTTAATATAACACCCAATATGAAATATTAAGGCTAGGACCCAACACAATATTTTATAACTTGGAAGACGGATGCCGTAATCCAAGCTATAAAATATTTGAAGGTAGGTGAATGACGATTCACCAATTTCCACCATGAAAAACGAAATAATTTATTAGGTTTTAATTGGATTTGAAACTCCTAGATCTTTTGAGATTCATTGAACTTTTCAATGGCATGTTTCAATCTCGATTGTGCCCTTCAGGTTTTGTGACTAGGATGTCGAGGATCACAAAACAAGGTGTGAATAACCATGCAAACTCACTTGGTACCCTTAATATTATCACCTAATCGATGTGCCGGTTAACCACACACGCTCCACCGATCTATGATAAACATTAAGTCACCCTTCGTGATCCTTACTAGTCCAAGTTAGTGTGCCGGTTAACCACACACGCTCCACCAACGACTTGGTAAGGTACAAAGTGTGAATTTCATGGGTTAGCACCATATTCACATTTTCCTAAAGTAACTAAGATTGAGAATTTATAAAAGGTTTAGTTACTTTATAATATTCATTATACTTTTAATGAGAATTTAAAGTCATTGTCCTACCCGTTCGGCTAACGACCCTCCACTGATCAAGGAAGCGGTGGGTGAGAATGGACACCCATTAAGTTGCCATTTTATAGGCAACAACCTTATACCCCCCTTATAGACCGGCTTCGTGAATGAGGCCTACTAACGGTAAAACGACTTGATCTTATACATATAATAATTAACCATTAATGTTATAAATAGTATAAGGGTTGAATTTTAACTTTTAAAACTCTAAGGGTTTGGAATTAAAGTTTATTAAAGTGTGTGAAACTTTACAAATTCCAAAACTTGAGGGCAAGTTTTGAAACTCTCCAAAACTTTTCATTTCATAACTTATGAATTAAAGGTTCATAAAAATGAAGACTCTTCATTTTATGTAACTTATGTGTTTTAAGTGTGTGTTTAAAAGAAGTGACCTTTGGATATCCATAACTTGAGGACAAATTATGGACTCCATTAAAACACATAAATGATCAAGAATTAATCCTAAACAATTCAGCAAATAATTCCTATCATCTTCTAAATTCATAAGAACATGAACATGATCATCAAAGTTTCAAGAATTATATGAACACGTACAAAGCATGAAATTTTGATATAAGCTATTGTAAATGGATTAGAACTACCATTACACCAACTAAAACAAGTTTTAAAACACCAAAACAGTTTAGGGTAATGTTTCTAGTCCATTTCCAGCAGCAAAAGTCGAAAAACTGCATTCTGAGGCTCCTACTCGCCGAGTGCACGAACCTACTCGGCGAGTAGGATGAGTTTACACATGAACTCGGCGAGTCCCCCCATGGACTCGGCGAGTTCATCAGTCAGACAGCAAAAAATCGACTTTTTATCACTATTTTGCATCAAGTATCAAACAAACAAGCCTAGGCTCTGATACCACTATTGGGTTTTGAGCATTCTAACACTTCCTAAGTGTACATGCAACCCTATTAAACCTTGGATCTATGTTTGTCTAAGATACATGCAAAATATTATTTTCCAAGGTTTATAACCTATCTAGCATGGCGTGGGGTACTTTTAACCATAAAAGAACTAGATGAATTACATACCTTTTGTTGATTGTTGATTCCTTGGAGTTTGAGAGCCAAGCACCAATAATGTGAATGCCTCAAATGGAAATCACAAATCACCACAAACTTGGAAAATGTATGAGAGAGTATACTAACTCTTGATTTTGGCCACCACACTTACACACACACTTAGGTGGTTTTTCATGCAACATAAGCTTGTTTATATAGTGTGCATGGTTAGGGTGAAACCCTAATAACCCATGTCTTTTCCTCTTCCAAGGATCCATGGGTTAAAAGCTCCATGGATCATCCATGGACTTCCATATAAGCTTAGCCCATTAACAAATGAGCATTAGCCCACACCATATAAATACAATAGCCCATGATTTAATTAGTCTTCCTTTTAATCACTAAATCAATTCATAATTAATTCAAGATTAAAACTAATTAAATAACATAATTTTATATTAATATATTATAACTTATAATATATTAATAAATCGTAAGTATACAATTCTCATAAAATTATCCATAAACAGTTTGGGTGAAGTGCAACCCAAATGGACCATGCCGGGTCGGGTCAAGTATATACCAAATAAGTTATGGACTTAGACACCTTATCCAACATCTTGTTCCTCAGATCATTCGTCTTCCTGTCGAGGATGGCTACTGGTCGCTCGATGTAGTTCAGGCTGTCGTCCACCTAAATATCCTCTAGGGGCACCACTGTAGAGTCATCTACCAAGCACTTCCGCAGCTGGGAGACATGAAAGTTGTTGTGGATCTGACTGAGCTCGGTTGGCAGGTCCAGCCTATACGCCACTTTGCCTACCCGGGCTATAACCCTGAAAGGTCCGATGTATTTGGGACCCAACTTTCCCCACTTCCTGAACCACATGACACCTTTCCAAGGTGACACCTTCAGGGTAACCAGATTCCCAACCTGGAACTCCAGGTCCGATCGGCGTCTGTCGGCGTAGCTCCTCTGCTGACTCTGAGTAGTCTGAAGCCTGCTCCGATCTGTTGGATCCTCTCCGTCATCTTGATTACCACTTCGGTACTCCCCATGACCCTCTATCCAACCTCACCCCAATATATCGGGGTTCTGCACTTCCTCCCATATAACATATCAAAAGGAGGACGGTCGATGCTTGCGTGGTAGCCATTATTGTAGGAAAACTCTGCCAAGGGAAGGTAGGTATCCCAGCTACCACCAAAGTCTAGAACGCACGCCTGCATCATATCCTCCAAGGTCTGGATGGTCCACTCGCTCTGACCATCCGTCTGCGGGTGAAAAGCAGTGTTAAAGTGCAGACGAGTACCCAACTCGTCATGAAATTTCTTCCAGAATCTAGAAGAGAACCGTACATCTCGGTCAAAAATCACGGATACTGGCACTCCATGTCGAGCTACTACCTCCCTGATGTAGATGTCAGCCAACTTCTCGGCCGAAATACTCTCATGGACCGGGATGAAATGGGCGCTCTTGGTCAACCGATCCACAATGACCCAAATCGAATCTACTCTCCATGCCTCAGCTTCGTGATGAAATCCATCGTAAAATCTTCCGATTTCCACATAGGGATATCCAATGGTTATGTCTTGCCATGAAGTCTCTGGTGCTCGGCCTTGACCTTCCTGCAGGTCAAGCACCTCTCAACGTACCAGGATACATCCCGCTTCATGCAGGGCCACCGGTAATCAGGACGAAGATCTCTGTACATCTTCGTCACCCCGGGATGAATAGAAAACCTGGATTTGTGCGCCTCCTTCATCAAAACCTGGCGCACACCCCCATGATACGGAGCCCACACTCTACGATGGAGTGTCAACAACCCGTGGCTATCGTAGTCGAAGGAGGAACCTGACCCACAATACGCTCGCTCTTCCGATGTTCCTCCTTCATAGCCTCCTGTTGGGCCTCTCGGATCTGCTCCAAAAGCGGAGTCACTATTGTCATCCTCAAGAAAATAACTCTGATCGGGACTGCCTTGCAGCTAAGCGCATCGGCCACAACATTGGCCTTCCCCGGGTGGTAGAGGATCTCATAATCGTAGTCCTTCACCACGTCTAACCACCGACGCTGCCTCATGTTCAGATTCGGCTGGTCCATGAGGTACCTCAAGCTCTTGTGATCCGTGTAATGGTACAACGAACCCCATAGCGGTAATGTCGCCAAATCTTGAGGGCGAAAACAACCGCCCCCAACTCCAGGTCGTGCGTCGGGTAGTTCGCCTCGTGAGGCTTTAGCTGCCTCGAAGCATAGGCGATGACGTGCCCTCTCTGCATCAACACTGCGCCCAAACCCAAAATGGACGCATCGCAATATACTACAAAATCCTCCACGTCCTCTGGCAGGGCTAAGATCGGCGCATCGCACAACCTCTGCCTCAACATCTTGAACACCGACTACTGCTTAGGCCCCCAACGAACTACAACAACCTTCTTCGTCAGTTGGGTCAGGGGTACAACTATCTTGGAGAAATCCTGATTGAATCTCCGATAATAGCCTACTAATCCGAGGAAACTCTGAATCTCAAATGGAGACTTTGGAACCTCCCATCTCATCACGGCCTCCACCTTGGTCGGGTCGACCAGAATACGGTTCTTGTTGACAAGGTGCCCCAGAAACTGCACCTTGTTTAACCAAAACTCGCACTCGAAGAACTTGGCGTACAAGCTCTCCCTCCTCAGGGTATCCAACACCTCTCGCAAGTTCTCCTCGTGCTGCTCCTACGTCTTGGAGTAAACCAAGATGTCATCGATAAAGACTATCACAGACCGATCCAGCATCGGTCTGCATACGGGGTTCATGAGGTCCATGAACGCGACATGAGCATTGGTGAGCCCGAAGGGCATCACCACGAACTCGTAATGACCGTAGCGAGTCCGAAAAGCAATCTTCTATACATCCTCGTCTCCGACTCTCATCTGATGATATCCTGAACACAAATCGATCTTGGAAAACCAAGATGCCCCTGTAGCTCATCGAAGAGGTCGGCAATCCTCGGGAGTAGGTAACTGCTCTTCACCGTTACCTTGTTCAGCTCCCGATAGTCTATGCATATCCGGTGGGACCCGTCCTTCTTCTTCACAAACAGAATCAGGGCTCCCCAAGGAGAACTGCTCGGCCTGATAAATCCCTTGTCTAACAGCTCCTGCAGCTGTGTAGACAACTCCTACATCTCGGGAGGATCCAACCGATATGGTGCCTTGGCTATCGGTGCCGCATCAGGAACGAGGTCAATCCGGAACTCCACCTGTCTCTCCGGAGGTATCCCAGGCAACTCCTCTGGGAACACATCCGGGTACTCCCACACTACTAGCACATCGCTCACAGTCTCCTTACCCCCCTCTCAGGTATCCATAACGTAGGCGACATAACTTGAGCAACCCTGCTGAAGGTAGCGCCTAGCCCTCGCTGCTGAACACAAAGTTGGCCCACGTTGTGGCCTCTCGCCCTGAATCACCAGCTCTCCCCCAATTGGGGTCCTGACCCGAACCAACTGCTACTCGCAGTCGATCACCGCCCCATTAGGGCTCAACCAGTCCATGCCTATGATAACCTTGTTCCCACACAATGGGATGGGAACCAAATCTACGAGGTAACACTCGTCGTACAACCTCAAAACGCAATCTCTGAAAACCTCTGATGCCCGGACAGATCGGTCATCCGCAATCTCGACCTCTAATGGGCAATCCATTGTGCCTGAAGACACAGCAAACCCTTTGCTTCTTGTAAGGGATACGAATGATCGGGTAGCCCCCGAGTCGAATAACACCAATATTGGGATACCGTTCTGTGACATCCCCATTTTCACGGCCAGAAAAGACCGATTTGTTTATGCTTTATTTTAAAAATCAGAGTATCATTTTAAAGAAAAGTGTTGCGGAATTTGTTCCCAGAAAAACATGATAAACATATTATCAAAGCATTTCCGAAGACATGTATTTTGTTTATATTAAAACTTTGGGATGTCATTGTCAATACAGAAACATAAGCATAAACAGACCTTACATTCATTTACACTAATGATCCACATATCTTTTAATCTCTCATTGTAATGTAGCTTCGTATCGATACATGTGATACAAATAAGCTGAGTGGGTCAGGTTGGGAAAATTGGTGAGTACATAGGGTTTTCAACCCACAATAATATAATTATTATGTTTAATCATCAAAGAATCAACCCAATTACCCATCCCCATTATCTTCTTTATTCCTTAAGGATCTACCCTAAGAATCATCTAGCATTCACTTTTTCATTCCTAAGGATTCTCCTAAGGAATAGGCACGAAGTCCATCGTTGCCTATGGCACAACTGCCAATGTTATCTATTAGGCACAGCTGCCAATATTATCATTTAGGCACAGCTGCCAGGATTATGACATTCTCTATTAGGCACAGCTGCCAATATTATCCTTTAGGCGCAGCTGTCAGGATTATGATGTTCTCTATTAGGCGCAACTGCCGATATTATCCTTTAGGCACAGCTGCCAGGATTTTGATGTTCTCTATTAGGTGCAGCTGCCGATATTATCCTTTAGGCGCAGCTGCTAGTATTATGATGTTCTCTATTAGGCACAACTGTCGATATTATACTTTAGGCGCGGCTGTCAGGATATTTAGAGTACATATGGTTAACACGAAAATCAAAAACACCTACGGGTTATGGCGCAGCTGCCAATATTCATCTATATCATCTTTCATCCCTCATTATTTATCTACCCATGTTCTACCCAACATCTTCGTAGATATAAAATACATATACAGTTTAAATCATTTAAAACATGTATAAATCATTCATCCAACATAGATATCAGGAACACAAATAATATGAACACATAGCACATAATTTATATTAAATATTTCATATCTATGTGTAAGATGAAAGTAAGTATGCACTCACATTATTAGCGTGATGTGATAGAATCTAACTAAAAATGGTCAGAGGTTCGTCGTTGTCAGGCTCGGGAAGGGAAACGACTTCAGCAAACGAGAGAGAATGAAAGTAGAAGGTGTAATGAAAGAATGGGTCTCGATTGCTATTTATAGGCTGATTTTGGCTCTCTCACGTCGTGAGCCTCACATGCTCACGTCGTGAGATTCCATGAGTCATCCCGTAGACTTCACAGGTGTTTTCTAGGCTCGATTAATGTCCCTTTGACTCCTCACATCGTGAGAAATCATGCTCACGTCGTGAGCCTTAAACGTAGACTTGCCATCTGCATTCTAGTCTTAAAAAGTGGCGTTTTGACTCCTCACGTCGTAAATTTCTATGCTCACGTCGTGAGATTAGTCAAATTAGGGTTTCTGACACGTATCATGCTCTCAGACAGCTACATCTTCGGAAAGCCATAACTTTTGCATACGAGCTCCGTTTTTGACGTTCTTTATATCCACGCGTAGGTGGAGATATACTATACAACTTTCTTTTATATCATTAAGGCTAAAAGTACTTTATCATAAACTCACGTTTTACGATTCCCAGTGTCGTGCCGGTTTTGTCGCGAAACTTCGACAGGTCATAACTTCTTCGTTATAACTCGGATTTTGGAGTTCTTTATATGTACGAAAACCTTGTGACATATACTAAAAATTAGTTAAGATTATTTATTCTAAAAATCCTCTATCAACAAGTCATTTTTGATGCTTATCGTCTCTAAATTGACTAGCCCGAATTTTCGGGCGCTATAATTATCTCCCCCTTAGGATGATTACGCCCGAAATCAACAAACAAAACAGGGCTTGTATAATGACTCCATACATTATCTCTTCATCCTAGGTAATAAATGTAACTTCTATGTTCCTTCGAATGAGTATCTAAGTCTTGGACTTCTTGACTGCAGGCGGTGCTCAATCTTGCACCCGCTCTCTATCTCACGTTGGGACTTTTAATCGTAACCTTCGAGTTACAAAATCAATCCTTATTGAAGACTATTTCTTCTTATTAAAAGACTTAAGATAAGTTCTTTCTTTCATTTATGGTAACAGACCGATAGGTCATGTTCTAATGACCTCTCATCGTATGATGCAACACTTAGACTCAGGTCTTTTAGAGTCAAATTCTAGAACAGACTATACCTTCCATCATGTTGTAATGTGATATAATCACATTCTAGCATGTAGCACTTCTAGCTACAAGCTTCTTACCTTAACAATAGTTGCGCTATTTCTATTGATCGTTTCGATTATCTTTCACTTCAATCTTCTGGCTTAAGTCAGGTACTACGTCGAATTTGGTTCTCTGAACCATGTAGAATACATATCTTAGTTGGACTCGATATGATATGATCACCAGGGTCGGAATACCAATCATCTTCTTAGACATTACCGAAATGATGGTAACGACACACTTGAACAAAACGGAATCAATTACTAGCTTCTTGGTAACCTTGTGACTTTCCCTGATCCAAGTGTGAGTCATGTGCTTCCGGTAGTATAGGACTCTACTACCTTCCACACCTACTCATACTCGTCCCAAGTATTGTCTCGCAGTTTTCCAAGTCACCATAAAAGAATTTCACATAGTTATTTAACACATCGGATTATATAACTAAGGTTTATATTATTTCTTGAAACGATTACATGGATGTTAAATTTCACCCTACACTAGGCCTCTTATAATAGGCTACACCACATGATTCTATTTATATGGCTACTTCTTATCCTGATCTTAGGACATATAGATCCTCACTCCTGATCTCTTGCATTGTCACCTGCTTCGTCGAGGATCATCTAGAATGCTCTTGCCTTTGGTCTTGGTGGTGCATTTGGTTTTGTAGCTCCTTCCCTCTTTGGAAGTCTTGCTTGAAGTGCCCTTCTTTGTTACATTCGTAACACACCCTTTTATTGAATGTACACTCATTGGCGTAATTCCCAAACTTTCCACACTTGACACATGTCACCTCATCGCCACAATTTCTAAAGTGTTTCTTCTTGCATTTATCGTACCATCTTGCTGTTGGATTAGGTGTCTAAGCCCATAACTATAATTGGTATGTACTTGACCCGAGAGTAGCATGGTCCATTTGGGTTGCATATCATCAGGACAATTTGTTAGGATGTACTTTTGAGAAGAGGTTACTTATGGTTTATTAATATATTATAAGTTCTAATATATTAATATGAAATCATATGATTTAATTAGTATTGGTCAAGAATTAGTTTGGAATTAATTTAGTGATCAAAAGAGACTAATTAAAATAATGGGGACTAATTGTGTAAATTAGTTATATTTATATGTTGGGCTTATGATCCATGTTGGACTAAGTTTATGTATGGATACATAAAGAGTTGGGCCACATGAATCATGGATCATAAACCCATGGGTATGGGTTAGGGTTAACCCATGACCTTTGGAATCCTACATATAAATATGTTTCCCCATGACCAAAATCGTGTGCATCTTTTCTTAGAGAACTATGGACGATTTTGGTGGCTAGTATTCTCTCTCAAAATGTCATCCTTTGTCCATGATGTGTTGTGATTCCATTTGAGGCATTCACACTATTGGTGCTAAGCTCTTAAAGGCCAAAACTACAAGCTACAACAAAGAGTTAATTCTATAACTCATTTCTATGATGTTTATGTCAATTGTATGCTAGTTGTAGGCTTAATGCTTTGGAAACAACAATGCATGTATAATTAGAGAAAAATAGATCCAAAGCATTTAGGGTTGTATGTGCACCATAGGATGCTGTATTATACTAAAACCCATCAGTGGTATTAGAGCCATGGGTTGTTTTCTATTATACTTGATGATGCTTGTTTTCAAAGCTTGAAAAAATCGTTTTTTTTTTGGATTCTGCATGATCACCACGAGGTGGTGACGGGTTTGACATATTTTTGGATTTCTTGGCTTAATTTGGATTTGGATAATTACTATAAAATGTTTTCTTGATAAAAATTCAATTTTATGTTGTGAAAATAATTATCCTCATCCAAATACAAGATAATTGTCAAAGTTTCAAGATTTGTATTAGTTTATATAATTAGCTAATTTCTTGAAAATTGTTGATGTGAATTATCTTTACATATGAGTTTAATCCAGATTATAGAAAAATTACTTGATTATTGTGTTAATTGGTATTTTTGATCTTAATGGTTTTATGAACTCCATAACTTGTCCTCGAGTTATGGAAAATGAAGAGTTTTTTTTCTTTTAAAATCACATTAAGTCTCATAGGTTATGAAAATGGAAGAGTCTCTATTTTTAATGTCATCATAAAATAGTTTTATGTCTTCCAAAACTTGTCCTCAAGTTATGGAACTTGAAAATTCTTCCATAAAAACCATATTAAACTCATAAGTTATGAAAATCCAAGACTTTTGAAAAGTTTCAAAACTTGTCCTTAATTTTTGGAATTTGTACAGTCTCTCTCATGATTACTTTAATTCCAAACCCTAGAATTTTAAAATTCAAACCTTATGGACTTTATTAAATTAATTAAAGTGTCTAATTAAAAGAAAGTTAATAACACCATAATGACATGGTTTAAGTTTAATTAAATTAAGAGTATAGTTTAATTAATAGATTAAACCACAAAATATTTTAAATGTGTAAAATACACCCTTATACTATTATAATATTAAAAGTTAATACTTATATGTATGTATAAGACAAGTCAGTCTTACCGTTAGTAGGCCTCATTCAAGAAGCCGGTCTATAAGGGGGGTATAAGGTTACTACCTATAAAATGGCAGTTTAATGGGTGTCCACTCTCACCCACCGCTTCCTTGACTGGTGGAGGGTCGTTAGCCGAACGGGTAGGACAGGACATCAATTCTCCCTTCATTAACTCTAGATAATGCCCCCTCATCTCGTTTTCTAGCTCCCACGTCTACTTTGAACCCTTTCGGTGCTGCCACAACACCTTCACAACACCTTGTGTCGTAGAGTCCACGTGCTCCTGTCACGGATTGCCACTTGTCTCTATATATAATGTAGGTGATCATCCACCTGAATGTCCTCCAATAGAACCACTGCAGAATCATCAACCAAACATTTACGTAAATGAAAGACATGAAAAGTGTTATAGATCTGACTGAGCTCCTCCGGCAGATCCAAACGATAAACAACCCTGCCCACCTGGGCTAACTCCCTAAAAGGACCAATATACCTGGGGCTTAGCTTACCCCGATTCTTGAATCGGATGACACCTTTCCAAGGTGACACCTTCAGGAGTACCATGTCCCCAACTTGGAACTCTAAGTCTGACCGGCGTCTATCTGTGTAACTCTTCTGTCGGCTGTAACGACCCAAAATTATGAGGTAAAAATTTCATTTTTAATCCAACCAAAACATTAATTCTATTTGAGTCAACATTCAATATCCTTTTTCCAAATTTTCAAAAGTACTTTATAAGAAAACAGTTATCAGAGTACAATCCCAAAATCATTATAATACGGAAACATTGGTGGATACGCTGCAATCAAGTAGGGCCCTTCCCTTTCGAACCGGAAGTACTAAGAACCATAACCTTAAAAACTGAAAGCACAGAGATTAGTGAGTTCCCCAAAATACCACATACCATACATAATAATCACATACTAGGCCCCCACCCTTCATCGGGCCTCGCCTGACATCGGGTCCCGCCAGGCATCGAGCCACGCTCGGTATACAGATCTGTTAGTCATCAGGCTCTTCCTGGCATCGAGCCCCGCCCGGTACACATATAAACATATCAACGTATAATCATACGAACACATGCGATTATCACAAAGACAATAGCATACAATACAGTCATCGAGCCCCGCCCGACATCCGGCCTTGCTCGGTAAGTATTCCATCACATAATACATGCAAGAGTCACGCAAACATCTAGCATCCTAACATAATAAACCATGGGTCGGCATTGGTGCCTTCGACCTGCTAAATACAGTGAGGAAACTCACCTCAATCCACTAATAATCAAATGACTGCTCGGGTTGCTGAACCGGATAACCTCGCGCCAACTAACAATAAATACAAAACGTAATCAATAATTATCCTGAAACCAAAAATCTAAGCCCCACTCCATAAGCCAACTTCCTAAAGGGTAAAAATACCATTTTACCCTTTTCTTACTTAGCCCAAAACAAGGCCCAGCCCAATTGCATAAAAAGCCCAAAATGGCAACCCAAAGCCTAATATGGCCCAACTTCCTAATTGGGCCTAAAAACTCTAATGGGACCAATACCAAGAAAGCCCACGACCTAAACATTCCCCAAAATCAAAAGCCTAATGGCCTAATAAGGCCTAAACTCAAAAAGGGCCAAAGTAGCTGAACTGGAGAGTACACCCTGCATACTCGAGATGTATGTCCCACATACTCAGCCTTAAAGGACGATGTACAAACGAATGATGTATAAATCGAGCATTACGCTGAGCGTACTCCCATGTACGCCCAACGTACTCGTCAGAAGTCCAAAAACCAACATTAAGCTCTTAATGGGTTAAGCCAAGATGTCCAAAACAAAGATCGGATCCCTAGGCAAGGTCTTAACCAATAAAGTTGCCAACTTTACTCTCATACATGCCTTAATGGGACTCAACACTTAAAAGGGAGCTTAATAAGGGTCTTAATACTTGCATGGACCAATATCTTCAAAAAAGTTTCCATTTTTATGAACAAGGGACCTTATTGGAGCTTAGATCTAGCATCCATTACTTATGGAGTAGATTAAAAGCTCACCTTTATCAATAAGGGCTCAAAAAGTGCACAAAATGCTCCATGAACTAGATCTAACATATAAGAGCATAAAGATGTAAGCTTTTTACATAAAAAAGCTTGAAAATGTGGAAATGATCCTGGATCCACAAGCTCAGCAATTCCCCTCAAGAGTTCCTCTTCTTCTTCTCCTTCATAAACCACCAAAAAACACTCTTCAAGCTCAAAACTCACCAAAACACTCAAGGTTTTCGAATCTAGGGTATAAAAGGGATGGAAGCTAGAGATATTAGGTTTAGGTGATGAGATAAGGAGCTTAAATAAGGTCCAAGACCCTAAATTAGGGTTTGCATGAAACTGGAATACGCAATGCATACTCGCATTACACTCAACGTACTCCTCCAAGGTGTCGCGATCATTCTCCCTAGTACGCCCCGCGTACTCCCTATGTACGCCCTGCGTACTAGGGTTAGCCTTAAACCCGACCATCTTCCGAAGGCCATAACTTATTCGTTATAATTATGTTTCCGACGATCCTTATATCCACAGAAAGGTAAGGAGAAGCTCTACGCTTTTATCAACTCATACTTGCCTTAAAACTTCCCGAACTAAAATCCAATTTCGATAAAAACCTGAACTGACACTTTATCGATATACCCCTTGGCTCCAAAACGCAAATCAGACTCCCGGATCATCTGAATTACCTTACCCACACCCAAATGGGTCTAAATCTATTTTCCTCAAAATCGCTAAGCCTGATGATGCAACACCAGTCAAAATAGGTCAATAACAATCACATGTGATTATGCCAATCATGTAATGTGATTTTGTTAACTAGTAATGTGATAAAATTACTATGTAATTCATGTTAAAGTATGAACTTTCATACATAATTTATGATACAACTCAAAGTATACGTGCATACGATTCCAAAAATATAGAGAACGTCTAAATCTGACTTCGCATGAAGAAGTTATGATAAACCGAACACTATAAATCTCTATAATAAGAGGAATTTAAAATAGACTTAGAATTATCTATTGGAGTCTAAAAGAGAGTTGTATTACTTGTAAAATACCTACGCGTGCGTATAAAGAATGTCAAAAACGGAGTTCGTATGTGAAAGTTACGACCTTCCGAAGATACAAATGTCAGAAACCCTAATCCGACTGAGCTCACGACATGAGCATAGAAACTCACGACGTGAGGAGTCATTTTGCCACATTTCGGATCTAGAATGTGTGTGACGAGGCTACGAAGGGATAAGTTCCAAACTCACGACGTGAGCAAGGATATCTCACGACGTGAGGACTCATCTGGCCACCTTACGAAGCTAGGGACGCAAATGGCAAGTCTACGAGATGATCATGCTTGACTCACGACGTAAGTCTTATAATACTCACGACGTGAGAGTCCAAAAACTTACTATAAATAGCAAGTTCGACCCCAGCCATTCTTACACCTGAACGTCTTTCCTTTCTCTCATTTGCTGAAGCCCTCTTGCATCTCGAGCCCCGACGACCTCGTACCGATGACCGTTTCTGCTTAGATTACATAAAATCACGCTACTAGGGTGAGTTTCACGGCCCCACTTTTTAATATTTTCGGGGGAAAACGCATGCTAAATATTGTATACACGTTAATATTATGTCTATATGATAGTATATTAGTATCAAAGTAGATAGTTATATTAACCGTTATTTAGTTCTTTAAATACAATATTTTGAATATATACAACTATTATCAACTTGCTAGCATGTTATTATACTAATGTAGATCTTGAGTTATACTTAGGATTCTATATATATGTTGTGTGCGATATAGTTCCGAAGTTATATTCGGAAGTTCTATATGTTAATTTATAAAGTATATTGCTATTATTGGTTTTATGTCAAGATAAAACTTGGTATGCTATATGTAGTTATTGTTAGTTTTATGACAAGATAAAACTTGGTATGTTATATGTTGTTGTTGGTTTTATGATAAAACCTGGTTTTTCCTCAAGTTATAGCTGTTATACTGCCTAAAGTAATATGAACTTAGGAGTAATGTTTAAAAGCAAAGTCTAATAACATAGGGTTTTAGACACGAAAATCCTTTTGTTGTTAGAGCTATAGGAAGCCGTGAAGTCTACATGAGTAATTGTATTCATCAACTAAGATTGGGGATCTTAGCAGAAATCCTCTGAACTGTAACCGTTAATCCCGTGTGAGCGAGGAAGTCGTGTATAATTAGTATACGGGCTGACAACCCCACTCATGGTTGCTAGCTACAATCAAATTTAAGCGAGTGACGAACTATCCTTTTATTTGTTATTTGTTCCGGCGTCGATGAAGCGTGCGGTGTTCCTCATGGAAATCATGAGTGGGTTGTCCTCATGGAAATCATGAATGGGTTGTCCTCATGGAAATCATGAGTGGGTTTTATCAGAGGTATTATGTCAAAGCAGCGGTTACAGGCTCATGGTAGCAAATTGTTAGAAACATTATATTTTGTCGTCATACAAGTATAAATTTTAAGTATAAGTTTCCCATACTTATACCCTAGGTACATGGAACGTTTAGGTATATCACTTAATTGTTAAGTAAACTATTATACCTAATATATCTACTAATCGTTGGAGAGTCAGAATGATGCTTTCAAACCTATACTTTTGAACTTGGAAAATGTATTATTTTTATATGGAGTCAAAACCTGTGGACTCACCAACTTTATGTTAACGTATTTTTAAAATGCATGTGTTTTCAGGAACTTGAAAAGCTGGTATGTATCCGAACAGGAGAAGTTTTACTATTACCTTTCTGTTCATTAAGAAGTATGCCACAGTCGGATATTATGTAATAAGTACTAGGAAAACAATAATGTAACTTTCAATCATCAATAAAGGTATGTATTTTCTTTAGTACTGTTCAGTGTATGTTATATAACTGTGATACGAAGAATGATGTTACACCACCCAGTGTTTCCACCGACGGCTGGGGGTGTGACAGATTGGTATCAGAGCTATTAACTATAGTGAACTAGTACTTTCTTAGGAAAGCACGTCAATAGTTTAGGGCTTACTCTATTAGTTTTAGGTATATCCCTTAGCCTACAATAAAAAGTATTATTAACTATTCTATTGAAGGACTACTTACGGGAGCGGTGACAGGATAGACATGTCGATTTGGGTTGTTGGATTCCAGAACGGCTATATGCTAAAATGATCATGCCCTTTCGACTGTCCCGACTGGGCGGAGCCTTATCAGATAGACTTGAAGTAACAAACAATAGTTAAAGCGTGAATACAATAAATAAGAATATAGAGTCATATATAAAGACTCAGACCCGCGATGAGAATACACCTTAATGCCCGGAATGTTTTTGATCTCAAGGATTTAGATCAACTATTCCAACTAAAGTTTATATGTGCGTATATCCTATCACAATTAGGTGTAGGTGCGCAACTACATTTTACTACGATCAGATCATATGAACTATTTAATTTGGGAGTAATATTAGATAGACTAAACTCTTGGTGATCCAAAATGTATAGGAATTCGACATGGCACATTCACGAGAATGGATAATCATCGAGGATACGGATGAAGAAGAGGAAGTTTCATTCCCCATGATGGTAGGCGATCCTTACTACCCTATAAATCCAACCATCTTTCATCCAATACCTTCTAACGATGGAGCACCTTTACCTTTCAACGAATGGGAAAAGAGTGAACCAATGGAAGAGAGCGAACCAATGGAGGAGACAGAATCGATGGCATCATTTTTACCACCAATGAACACTCTTTACCGTCAAGTTCCAGGAGGAGCAAAGATGAAACGCACGGCTCGTAAATCCATACCGATATGGAAAAAGATTAAGAAGAATCAGAAGGCGACATCTTCAGGAAGTTATAGAGTTCAAGATGAACCTGCACGGATCGCACAAACTGTTGATAGGTGGGTGGCAAAAGAAAGAGCTGCTAAGATGTATGAGACTGGTCAATCATCTCGACCACATCCCCCACATTCTTCCGAAGTTATCACTTTATCTCATTTGTTTGAGAAAAGTGTGAAAATTGAAGATAAGATGGAAATTATCGAAGGAAGGGCTACTCATCTCTCCGGAAGAGTACGAAGGCTAGAAGGACAAAGGACGCGAGATCAGGAATCGGTGATGGATGTCCATCATCATATAAATTTCGCTTATAATGACATGATTACTCACGATGCAAGGATTGCAGAGTTAGAGCTCTACAATCAAATCTCAAGAAATGAAGAACGCATAGGAAGTCTTGAGCAGAGAACTCAAGCACTGGAGGAGCAAGTGGTTAATGTCACTGACGTGCTAGGTCATCACCTAGGTTACTGGTAGATAAGCTAAAACTAGTGGTTGTGTAAATAGATAAATCAGACTAGTTAAGGCAAGAAGAGTAAAGTTTATAGCAAGGATGTAGAAAACCTTGCAAATTTTGCAATGTTTATAGAAAATTTTCTCTTATAAGCCTAAATAAACTAATGTAACCGCTGGTAATAATATGAAGCATATATTACAGTAATCATTGTGTTGTCCATTATGTTTTACACTTTGAAGAATAATTGAAGTATTTAGTACTCATGTAGTAAATGACTAATTCTTCATGAAACTTATAAAATTCTTATTATTTATAATAGGAACTAAAAACAAAATGCCTAGAAGGAGTAGTGCTCGGCTAAACCCTAACCAATGATCAGCACCACAACAACAACCACCAGAACCAAACACCCCAATAAGTACAGCAGAACTTGAAGAAATCATAGCTCAAAGAATTGTTGCGGCTCTATCTAGTGTCACAAGAGGTGGAGTTAGAAATGAAGGCAATGTAGGGACCGCTAGAACGTGTACCTACAAAGACTTTATGAATTGCAGGCCAAAGAGCTTTCATGTAAATGAAGGGGTTGTTAATTTGACTAGGTGGATAGAAAAGACAGAGTCCGTCTTTCAAATAAGCTTCTGTCCAAATGATTGTAAAGTACGATTTGCAGCATGTACTTTTGCTGATGCAGCACTTACATGGTGGAACACCCATCCGAATACAATGGGAATTGATACTACAAATTCCATGAAATGGGAAGAGCTAAAAATGATGCGAATAGAGGAGTATTGTCCTAGGGAGGAAATACATAAGATGGAACAAGAATTGTGGACCCTAACCATGAAGGGTTCAGAGATAAAAGCTTATACCGCTAGATTTAATGATCTTGCAGTAATGTGTCCAGCACTTGTAACCCCTGAATATAAGAAGATTGAGCGATATATCTGGGGTTTAGCATCGCAAATCAAAGGCATGGTGATCGCATCAAAGCCTACAATCTATGACAACACTAAGAGAATAGCTCATCAGCTAACCCTCACAGAGATCCAAGGAACAGTAGTGGTCTCAAAGGCTGAGTCTCCCAAATCTGGAACAAACAAGCACAAGTTTAATGGGAAGAATCCGAGACAATCATCTGAGAAAAGACAAGAAGTGGCAACCAATTATGCAGCCACGACAGCAGTACCCACGCAACCAAAATCTTCATGGTGCAGTCACTGCAACCGTGATCATCCAGGTGACTGTTTTGTTTGCACGAAGTGCAAGAAGAAGGGGCATACTGGTAGTCACTGCAGGAGCACAACACCTGCAACAGTCAATTAGCAAACAAATACTGGAACAGGCAAAGATGAAGGAAGAATGTGTTTTGAGGGTGGCGAGGTTGGACACATCAAGAGAGAATGTCCAAAGTTAAGGAATCAAGGAGGCATAGGACGTGGCAGGGCATTCGTGATATGAAGCAGAGAGGCTATCTAGGACCCTTCGGTCGTATCTGGTACGTTTCTCATAGATAATTTATATGCTACCATACTCTTCGACTCTGGAGCAGATAGAAGTTTTATAACTCCGACGTTTATAAAACTGTTAAGTCATGAGTCTAGCAAATTAAAAGAAATCTATGAAGTAGAAATCGCTAACGGTCAAACCGAGAAAACACATGAAATCCTAGAATACTGTCTGTTAACTCTTAATAACTACCTTTTTCACGTCAACCTCATGCCAATGCCTATCGGTAGTTTTGATGTCATAATTGGCATGGATTGGTTATCTTCACACCACACCGAAATTTTATGTTATGAGAAAGCTATACGACTACCCTTACCAAACGACGAAGCCCTGATTATCTATCGTGATAAATCTGGGAAGAACCTCAAAGTCATCTCTTGTACCAAGACCCAGAAATATCTACATAAGAAATGTAGCACATTCTTAGCCCACATTGTAGATAAGAAGAGAAAGACAAAAGAAATCAAGGACATACCTCAAGTATGTGATTTCCCTGACGTGTTTCCTGAAGATATACCTGGAATACCTCCCGTCCGACAAGTCAAGTTTCGAATCGACTTAATTCCAGGAGCAGCACCAGTAGCGAAATCTCCTTATCGGTTGGCTCCATCCGAAATGCAAGAATTGTCTAGCCAACTACAAGAACTTCTTGACAAAGGCTTTATCTGACCAAGTTTTTCACCTTAGGGAGCACCAATCTTGTTTGTCAAGAAGAACTATGGATCCTTTCGAATGTGTATTGATTATCGGGAACTGAATAAGCTAACGATCAAGAATCATTACCCGCTTCCAAGAATTGATGATCTATTCGATCAACTGCAAGGATCCAGCTACTACTCAAAGATAGATCTTAGATCATGATACCATCAACTGATAGTACAAGAAGATGATATTCCAAAAATAGCGTTTAGAACTCGTTATGGTCATTATGAGTTCTTAGTTATATCTTTTAGATTGACCAATGCCCCAGCAGTGTTTATGGATCTCATGAATCGTGTTTGCAAACCATACTTGGATAAATTCGTGATCGTATTTATCGATGATATATTGATATATTCACGAACCAAGGAAGAACATGGTCAACACTTACAAATAATCTTGGAGCTACTGAGAAAAGAAAAGTTGTATGCCAAATTCTCCAAATGTGAGTTTTGGATTAGAGAAGTACAATTTTTAGGTCATGTAGTTAGCAACGAAGGAATTCATGTTGACCCATCCAAAGATGAAGCAATTAGGAATTGGGAAGCACCAAAGACGCCAACAGAAGTGCGTTAATTCCTAGGACTTGCTGGCTATTACCACAGATTCATAGCGAATTTCTCCAAAATAGCCAAGCCGCTTACAACACTAACCAAGAAGGATACAAAGTTCAACTGGGAAGACAAACAAGAAGCTGCTTTTGAGAAACTGAAGCAAATGTTGTGTAGTGCACCAATCCTATCCCTTCCAGATGGGACAGAAGATTTCGTCGTATACTGCGACGCATCAAATCAAGGATTGGGATGTGTGTTGATGCAAAGAGGAAAAGTTATCTCTTATGCATCACGACAACTTAAGGTGCATGAGAATAATTACACTACCGATGATCTTGAATTGGGAGCTATAGTTTTTGCACTAAAAATCTGGAGACATTACTTATACGGTACTAAGTGTACTATTTTTACTAACCACAAGAGTCTCCAGCACATCTTCAACCAAAAAGATCTTAATATGAGACAACGAAGATGGGTCGAATTGTTGAATGATTACGAATGTGAGATTCGGTATTATCCCGAAAAGGCAAACGTGGTAGCAGATGCCTTGAGCTGGAAAGAATATATTAAACCCCGTCGGGTACGAGCATTAACTATAACTATCCATTCTAACTTTACCGCACAAATTATAGAAGCTCAACTTGAGGCTCTAAAAGAAGAAAACATCAAGAATGAAGCATTGCGAGGAATGGAAAAGCAAATTATACAAAAATATGACGGAACGCGAAACTTGATGAACCAAATTTGGACGCCTAAGTTTGGTGCAGTCAGGGACTTGGTCTTAGAAGAAGCCCACAAGTCCAGATATTCCGTGCATCTAGGCTCTGACAAAATGTACTTAAATTTAAAAGTACATTATTGGTGGCCAAACATGAAGGCAGAAATTGCTACTTATGTGAGCAAATGCTTGACTTGTTCTAGAGTAAAGGCAAAATATCAAAAGCCTTCAGGTGTACTTCAACAACTGGAAATATCTGAATGGAAATGGCAGCAGATATCAATGGACTTCATCACTAAGTTACCTAAAACTCCTAATGGGTTCGACACTATTTGGGTAATAGTCGATAGATTGACTAACTCCGCCCATTTCTTACTAATTAAGGAGAACGACAAGATGGAGAAGCTGACTAGAGTTTATCTTAAGGAAATTGTCAGATTGCATGGAGTTCCAAATTCTATTATTTCTAACCAAGATAGTAGATTCACTTCACGATTTTGGCAATCTCTACAAAAATCCTTAGGAACACGTCTAGATATGAGTACAGATTACCATCCACAGACTGATGGTCAGAGTGAGAGAACCATTCAAACTTTAGAAGAAATGCTCCGAGCCTGTGTAATAGACTTTGGAAATGTGTGGGATACTCATTTACCGTTAATTGAGTTTTCCTACAACAATAGTCATCACACCATCATCAAGGTTGCACCGTTTGAGGCTCTTTATGGACGAAAATGTCGTTCCCCAATATGTTGGGCAGAAGTTGGAGATACGCAGATGGCCAGAGAACGTACAGGCGATACCTTACGTACTGGACCAGAAATAATCCACAAGACAACTGAAAAGATCGTGAAAATTAAGGATCGATTAAAGGCTGCACGTGATCGTCAAAAGAGTTATGCTGACGTAAGACGTAAGCCTTTAGAATTCCAAGTTGGAGATAAAGTAATGTTGAAGGTCTCTCCTTGGAAAGGCGTAATTCGATTCGGGAAACGAGGCAAACTAAACCCACGGTATATAGGACCTTTTGAAATTCTAGCAAGAATTGGTTATGTCGCATACCAACTCAAGTTGCCTCAAGAACTAAGTAATGTGCACGATGTTTTTCACGTATCAAATCTCAAAAGATGTTTATCCGATGACACTCTTGTTATACCTCTCGACGAGATACAAGTCAATACGAAACTCAACTTTGTAGAAGAACCTGTCGGGATCATGGATCGAGAAATCAAACGATTAAAGCAAAGTCGTATTCCCATAGTGAAAGTTTGATGGAACTCTTTACGAGGACCTGAATTTACTTGGGAACGTGAAGATCAGATGAAAGAAAAATACCCCCAACTATTTGACAAAACCCCATCCATAAGATAAATTTCGGGACAAAATTGTTCTAACGGGAGGAGAATGTAACACCAGTTAAAATAGGTCAATAATAATCACATGTGATTATGCCAATCATGTCATGTGATTTTGTTAAACTAGTAATGTGATAAAATTACTATGTAATTCATGTTAAAGTATGAACTTTCATACATAATTTATGATACAACTCAAAGTATACGTCCATACGATTCCAAAAATATAGAGAACGTCTAAATCTGACTTCGCGTGAAGAAGTTATGATAAAACAAACACTATAAATCTCTATACTAAGAGGAATTTAAAATAGACTTAGAATTAGCTATTGGAGTCTAAAAGAGAGTTGTAGTACTTGTAAATACATACGCGTGCACATAAAGAATGTCAAAAACGGAGTTCGTTGGAGAGTCACAATGATGCTTTCAAAACTATACTTTTGAACTTGGAAAATGTATTATTTTTGGATGGAGTCAAAACCTATCGACTCACCAACTTTATGTTGACGTATTTTTAAAATGCATGTGTTTTCAGGAACTTGAAAAGCTGGTATGTATCCGAACAGGAGAAGTTTTACTATTACCTTTCTGTTCATTAAGAAGTATGCCATAGTCGGATATTATGTAATAAGTACTAGGAAAACAATAATGTAACTTTCAATCATCAATAAAGGTATGTATTTTCTTTAGTACTGTTCAGTGTATGTTATATAACTATGATACAAAGAATGATGTTACACCACCCGGTGTTTCCGCCGACGGCTGGGGGTGTGACAGATGATACCTTATATTCACGTCACCGCCCCGCATTAGGAAACTATTCGGAATAGGTTGTGACATCGGCTCTGTACTACTTGAAGTCTGTCGCGAACCTGCTGAATTAGTTCCGTCGTTTTGAGTACCACCTCCGTACTCCCCATAACCCGCTGACCGACCTCGCCCTAACATATCGGGGTCCTACACTTCCTACCATAGAGCATCTCAAAAGGAGGTCGATCAATGTTGGTGTGATAACTGCTGTTATACGAAAATTCTTCCAAAGGAAGATACGTATCCCAACTCCAGCCAAAATACAGTAAAAAAGCTTGCAGCATATCCTCCAATGTCTAGACAATCCGCTCATTCTGACCATCCTTCTGCAGGTGGAAAATTGTGCATAGAAGTGCATACGAGTACCCAACTCCTCATGAAATCTCTTCCAGGACCTGGAAGTAAACCGGACAATCCTATTAGAAACCAATGAAACCGACACGCCTATGTTGTGCCACAATCTCCCAAATTTAGATGCCGGCTAGCTGCTCAGCCGAAATATTCTCCTAGATCGAGATAAAGTGTGCGCTCTTGGTCAATCGATCCATGATGACCCATATTGAATCCGCTCCGCGCGTCGTCCGTGATAACTTCATGATAAAATCCTTTGTAATCTCTTCCCATTTCCAAATGGGAACATCCTACGGCTCCACTTGGACGTGTGGTCGTTGATACGCGGACTTGACTTTCCTACAAGTAAAACATCTCTCCACATACTAGGCCATATCCCGCTTCATTCATGGCCACCAATAGTCAGATCAGAGATCTCTATACATCTTTGTTTCCCCCGGATGAATAGAAAACCTTGAATTATGTGCTTCTCCCATCAAAACCTGCCGCACACCCCCATAGTATGGAACCCAGAACCTCCGATGAAGGGTCAATAATCCTCGACTATCATAATCAAAAGATGTCACCTGACCCACTATGCGCCCACTCTTCCGGTGTTCTTCCTTCATAGTGTCAACCCCATCTTCTCGAATCTGCTCTAAGAGAGGGGTAATCACGGTCATCCTCAAACATACATCCCTGATCGGGGCAGTAATTAACTTGTGGCTGAGAGCATCGGCCACCACGTTAGCCTTCCCCGAGTGATATTGGAACTCACAATCAAAATCCTTCACTGCATCCAACCATCTACGATGCCTCAGGTTCAGATTAGGCTGATCCATCAGATACCTCAGACTCTTGTGATCCGTGTAAATAGTACAACGGACCCCATAAAGGTAATGTCGCCAAATCTTGATGGCAAAAACCACCGCCCCCAACTCCAAATCATGTGTAGGATAATTCGCCTCGTGAGGCTTCAGTTGCCTCGAAGCGTAAGCGATCACATGACCCCGTTGCATCAGTATTACACCCAAGCTAGTGATTGACACATCACAATATACCACAAAATCCTCAACGCCCTTAGGAAGGGTTAGAATCGGTGTTGTAGGAACCCATTTTGACGATCGACTTGTGCGGAATAATATGATCTTGAGATTTAACGATAACAAAATATATGAAGAACAAACCAAGATGACTAGTCATATGATTTTAATAGAAAGAGAGGTTACAACTATGAAGAAAACTTCGGTGGGAGAAATCCCAACCGAGATTTTCTCTCTAAATAAAACAAAAGACTACATATTAGGTGCACTGAAATAGAAATGACCATCCCTCTCTATTTATAGAGAGAGATACCTTATAAACAATAAAAAGGAATACAATAATCTAACTACCAGTTATAATTTGTGGAGCATTTCCATGCTCCAACATTCTCTCCCTAAATGCTCACAAATGACAAGGGATACAAATATAGTGATAAAAGGCTAAAATACATAGTAACCAATTTTTTCTTCGTGATGATTGCACCGCAGCGGCGTTTGGTCAACAAAGTTGCTTCGCAACCTTCGCTCTACGAAGACTTTTTATGACTTGTCGCTCTTGAAATTCGGTTGACGAAACACGTGTCTTGAGCAAGTGGACTTTATCTATTGAAGACCACTTCAGGAGTTCCGGCACCACAGTTTGGGTACATCAACATTTTCCAGCAGAGCAGAGATTTTTCACGCAGAGTTCTTATTGTTACTTTGGTACTTGTTCAAATAGTTTTCAGCAACAGAATCAACTGGCTACAGATGACCGTAGAGTATTTATTTTACTCTCATTCTCGTGTTTTATCGAGACCCTTCATACATCTCAGTAGAGCATGCAAAGCTCTTGGTATCCCACACTCTCCATCCATATTTATTTATGTATTTTTGATATACGGGCATTGGTTATCAAAAATAGAGAGAGAATATTATGAGCATCCGGATTACTGGTTATGTTTTCAGAGTGTGGATTTCGAAGATATCTGGGAAAAGGAGATCATTTAGTATTTGGCTTGCTAATTGATCTTGGCTTATCATCTACGTGCTTAGTCAAATCAACGCCATGATGATAGTTTTGATTGAAGTTTGAAGTCTGATCCTTGCGTGGGGATCACTGCAGCTTTTATTCCTGGATCCAGACTTGTTTATTATTCCAACTCTACCACAGGATGTTTTCATATTTTTAGCAGGTTATTCTTTTGAAGAATTTTGGGTGTATTATGTTTCAAGAACAAGAGATGTTTCAGAATTTTGAAGTCGAAGTATGACTTGATTATGGGACGTCCAGTTCAAGAGTTATTGGTACACTTTTTAAGTTGATCAGCTTGGTTCACTGATCATATTTGTATACTGGAATCTCACTCTTCCACACCAAAGATGATGGACTTCGTTGCTTAGAAGACTTGAACTATATAGATTTCATCGCCCAATTTCAGACATCATAGACACTTCAGAGTTTCAGAGACATTTCAACATTTGGTTCTCATTGTGTATCATTTTATTACCGCACTTGCTAGTTGGTTACTATGTATTTTAGCCTTTTATCATTGTATTTATATCTCTCATCATTTGTTTGCATTTAGGGAGATAATGTTGGAGCATGGAGATGATCCACAAATTATGAGTGAAAAGTTAGGCTATTTTATTCTCTTTTATTGTTTGTAAGGTATCTCTCTCTATAAATAGAGAGGGATGGTCATTTTATTAGTGTGCATCTAAAATGTAGTCTTCTGTTTTAGTTAGAGAGAAACTCTCGGTTGGGATCTCTCCCACCGAAGTGTTCTTCATAGTTTTAACCTCTCTTTCTAATAAAATCATCAGATTACTCATCTTGTTATGTTCTTAACATATTTTGTTATCATTAAATCTCAAGCTCATATTATTCCGCACAAGTTGGTCGTCAAAATGGGTTCCTACACTTGTTATTTATTGATTAGGTGCTACCACATGACGAGCTGATAGGCAGCGAAGGATTGAACTCAGAACTAGAATCAGTTTGCTGACTAACCAGGTGAGTAACACTACTCTGACATCCATTGATGTGTTATTTGTGATATACTTTATATGATTTAAAATGATTAATTATTAATGATTAATTGATTGATATTAGAAAGATTGATCATGATGAGAGATTGATATCTGATTAAAAGATTAATCTAGATTGAGAGATGAATCGTAGTAAAAGATAGATCAAGCCTGAGTAATTGTTGTAATTGATTTGCAGTATTTATGATATATGTGATATGCGATGTATGAATTATACAGAGATTTACATAATTGATTATTGTTAAGAAACTATTTATTATTATGAGTTAAATCATTATCGAGAAATACCTTATATATGATATATTAATTATGATTAATAGATAGATCATGACAGATAGATTATTCATGAACAACTGATAGATTAGAATATAGAGATTAATTTTCATTGAAAGAGATATATCTTAATAGATATATTTATTTAATATTGAGAAATATAAATTATGATAGTGAGCGACATAGATAGATTAATTGTGAATTGAGAGATAGATAATGAAAGAGAGAGATAAAGAGAAAGGGGGAAAAAGAGAACACGGGAGAGAGATAGATAGAGAGATAGAGAGAGAGAGCGAGAGGAGGAGAGAGAGAGAGAGAGAGAAAGAGAGTGAGATATATATATATATATATATATATATATATATATATATATATAAAGAGAGAGGGAGACGGAGAGAGAGAGAGAGAGAGAGAGAGAGAGAGAAAGAGAATAGAGATAAAAAGAGAAAGAGAAAGTGAAAGAAAGGGAGAGATCATTGATTGGGAGAATGATCAAGATTGAGAATTAGATTAATGACAGATAGATAGATTATTAATTGAGGAGTAGATTCTGAATAAGAATTGGACTATCATGGAGAGGTTGGTTATGATAACACCCTTAATTACATAAATTAATTGTTATCTAAGCGAGAAATAAATTATAGTGTGATTTACATGATATATCTGATTACGTTTTAGTAGTTGTTATTCACTAAGCCGTTAGGCTTATGTTATTATTATGATTTATTTTGTAGGTTTATTTTTGTGACGCCCGACTCGATCTTGTACTTGAAGCTGGTACGTTCCTTGTGATAACTATTTGTATTCCAGAGTACTAATGTACACCAATACTATTGTAAACTTTTAAATGATAAATGAAAATTTTTGGGTGTACTTGGTATAAAATCTTGGATGTTACAGGTGGGACCCGTTATGTACGTCTGGGTTGGGCCCATTATGAGTGGTATATGCTAGTGGTAGGGAGAGTAGGTAGGTCGGCTTTAGAGCTAATGACTTTTTTGTGGACGCATTGTATATATGATGGAATATATGGTATACTGGGGAAGTCACTACGCTTTATGCTTACATTTTTTGATTAAATGTTTTGCTCATTGCTCATGAGTAGACATCGGCGAGACTATACACACACATTTTAGATAATGACTTCCGTTTTCCTGTAATTCAACTCTAGTAACACTATGATTTCAAACAAATGATTATAACTTATTGTTTTTAAGCTAAAGGTTTCAATCGGTTAATTGGTTTTCAAATGAAAACTCTCTTTGTATTTTTTTGGACGTTACGTTATTGTTTTAGATATAATATTATATACTCTTATAAATATATGTAAGAGTGTATTATAAAAACTTTTAAGAATACAAGGTTTAAATTTAATTATCTTAATTAACCGTTATTTAAAACATTTAAGATTTAGTAATTATCTTTTAATCAAACCTCTAACTAAATATATTAAATCTTTAAAAAATTAAACAATTATCTTAATTAAACGGTTAATTAAATAATATTAATTCAAAGCCCTAATTTTTTATTTCAAATAAGACAACTCACCTAGACTAGTTGTTCATATTTGAAGCAATAAAATAACCAAAAATAACTAGTGATTATCCTATAATTTGAAAATAGCAAGAAAAACCCAAAACCCTAGCTGCAAGGCAAAGCGTGCCACACCATCAAGGAGTCGTGTCACGCCTACGAATCATATGCTCTAATACCATTGATGGGTTTTCTAGGTTACAATCAAAGATATTTGCATAACGGAATTTACATAAAACAATTTATGGGCACATGCAAGCTAGAAATCTATGGTGTTTTCTCATTATAGTAGCATACTTATGAAACAATCAAACTAACCAACATAATCGAAATTGACCAAGAAAAGAAACATACCTTTGTTATAATCGAATATAACAATCACTTGACCTTATAGGCTTCCTTGGAAAGCAAGCAGCAAAACATGATTGTCTCTAATGGTTCACACGTAATACCCTAGAAACCCTAGGAACTAATTAGGATAAAGGATGAAGAAGGATTCGAATAATTAAATAATATTTAATATATTCATGGCAGTACCCTATCAGTTACCATAAGTCTTCCAAAAACCCTAGAAACACTCCCAAAACCGTCCAACTCTATGGAGGGTTCGAGAATTAAATTTCTTGCTCAATTATGAACAATTACAATTCAATCCTTATACCTTTAATTAATTTCAGTTACTCCTAAATTAATTCCAGATTAATTCTTATTAATAATTAGTTAATTTCAACTATTTCTAATTAACTTATTCTTCATATAAATTAACAAATCATTATATCTCTATTCTAAAGTCATTTCTAGTTATTTCAAATTATTGAGAAAAAGACTTTGTTTTTATGCATTAAGACTATATGAATTTACCTAAGACCTTATACACTTAATCCAACAATATTAAGATCATAACATCTTTCCATTCTCTTTTCTCGAAATTACTAAATTTTATCCGGTTGAACTTTTGATTTGTACCATCCAAATACTTCATTTTGATAGTGCAATCAGGACTTTTAGTGAATCCAATCAATCCTTTTACCACCGATTTCTAACAATCGCCAATTTATAATTCAATTAAATACTACATCAATCCTTTGTTTTCTATAAATTATTAGGATTATTGTACAGTGAATGCCCCAATAATCAACATTTCAATTAGTGGAAGAAAGTACATGTATGAAGCACGTCGTGTCCTTTTTCTTCACAAATTAAATGGACTCTAATTCTAATCGTCGTTTTTTCTCCGGATTTAGATTACATTAACTCTCTCTCTCTCTCTCACACACACACACACACACACACACACACACATACTTAAGTCCACCACCCGTCGCCATGAAATTCCACCTTCTTTCTTATCTCAATCATGGAGGTAAATTTTTATCACTAATCTTTTCTTTTCTTTAATTTTCTTTAACATGTATTTGGGTATTTTCTATTAACATTAGTGTAATTTCTGTTTCAGTTGATTTAGGCACTTTGATGATCGAATTGGTGCAAATGGGAACTCTTTGTCTAATTTTTGTTACTGGTGGAACGAATCAAATGATATTATATAATAAAATCTAAGAAACAATGAAAAAGATCTAGTACAATTAAACATCATGCATGTCGAGGTTGAAGATGATCAAAATTGTTGCTTGGCACTTGGTTCAGACTTGATAATGGCAAGTAGTTAAAAAATATAACTTGAATTGTGTTTGAAGGCATCTTCATAGATTTACTAAGTTTTTTAGTGTATATTTACTTCATAAAATTTGAATGTACACACAATGACTTTAGTTGATTTTTTACAGCTCTAATCATGGCAGGAGAGTGAAAAGACATCAGGTTAAGGCATTAAGAAGCTACTGAAGTTGAAATATTGAATACCTTTTAACAGCTTATTGCAAAACCTGTTGTTTATATGGTAAAATCTTTTGTTCTTAAGAACTATAAAAAATGGTTTATTATGTTTATTTCTTTAAACATGTGATACTTTTTTGTGCTATAAAAAAAGTTTTTTCCCTAGATTCATGGTCGCTATACTTGAATTTCTTTTTTTATATGTATGTATTTGTAACTTGATGGAACTATTTTTACTTTTGGGAAATAAATATTGCAAGAAAATGCAGAAATCATCGAAAAGAAAATTCCATTTATGCAAACTATAAAGATGATCATACGAAAGGTATGTTTCGGACTCTTTTCGCTCGTGAGTTTTTTTCAGCGATTGGAGATTTACCTTAAGACATTTGGCATCCAAATAGTTTAGTAGTATTTCATTTAGAAAAAAAAAATTTATTAATTTTATTAATTCGTTTTATAGTTTGGAGTATCATTGGAGCTGCTTCCATTTGGCTGACACTACTAGAAAATAGGGGGTTTTCCTATGGAAAATAGCTACGGAAAATTTCCGTGGCTAATTAGCTACGGAATGGCTACGGATCAGCTATAAAATAGGACGCCCTAATTTAGTAACGGAATAGCTACGGATGCTAGTCCGTAGCTATTCCGTAGCTATTTGGATCCGTAGCTATTTCGTAGCTATTCCGTAGCTATCCACATCCGTAGTTATTCTGTAGGAAATCTGTAGCTATTTATTTCGTAGCTATTCCGTAGCTATGGTAGCTATGGAAAATTCCGTAGCTATTTCGTAGTGATTCCGTAGCTAATCCGTAGCTATAATTTAGCCACGGGCCATTATGCTACATACATTTTTCCGTAGCAATTGCGTAACTATCCGCTTATAGCTACAGATTGTGCTGTAGCTATTGCACCAGTTTTTTAGTAGTGTGATTTGTTGAATGACACCACATGGCCGATTTGATAGGTTGGCACTTACTCACAATGCACTTATTTTTTAACTAATAATTAGGATATACTTCTCCCTTTTAACCAACATTTGCATCTTTATAGTCTTCAATTCATACAATGACCAAATGTATAGAATGCATCCTAGGAAAATACCTATTTTTTTATCTATCACTTTTAACATTTATTCATATTCACACACATATATCTTTATCAATTAAGCACACTTTGTAAATTCAATCCTTAATGCCAAAATTGGTCTTTATGTAGGAAAAACATTACTTAATTGGATTGTGTGCAGAAAAACATTATAAAATTGGTCCATGTGGAAACAACATTACTTAATTGGTCCATGTGGCATAAAAAGAAGACATAATACCAAATAAAAGAAACATGTGTCCTTTGTTCTATGCTCAATTATGTACTAAACCCAAAAATGATATATATATATATATATATATATATATATATATATATATATATATATATATATATATATATATATATATATATATATATATATATACATAGACCAAAAATGTAAATTGATGTTCCAATTATGTTTATTATTGTCGTTTTTGGATTTTTTTTTTTTTCGATTATGAAGTTTGTGCTAATATAGAAGTTGATTATTCAAACAAATTAGATACTCCAACCTTAACAACACTACACATAAAGATTCGATGCAAACGATTTTTATTACATGACGAGTCTATAATGATATGTCTTTAACTTATTTTAATGTGTTTTATGATATTCTTTTGGACCTTGCATTCATTTTCGAGTATTCTGTTTATTTCTATGAATTCATGTTAAGACTGTTATTTAGGTATTGTACTTTTAATATATATAAAACTAATAACTTTGTATATCTCATATGTTAACGTTTTAACTGTATTTTGATTAATGAGAATAAATAAAAATTAGATGCTTTAAAAAAAAGTAAAATTGATCTAATTTTTTTTTTAAATCGGTTAAGCCGACCAACGGACATGTATAACACTAATTGGGTAATGTTATACGGATAATAAAAAGATATTTTCGTAATTTTTTACACTTCTATCTTTACTTCCAAGTCAGTGAGTTGGACGATTCTTTTTCTCTCAAACCCTGTTAAAAAAAATTTCTTTTGAAAGGACAAATATAGTAAACTACTTCTAAATTATTCCGTCTTTTACCGAATATCTACCTACGTAGATACCCAACTCCATTTTTTTATTGCTCTGCGGTTTGCTTTAGGAATATCAAATCCACTTTTGCATGTATATTCTTTGTTAAATTTGAGAGTTTCGTTCAACGAAGGAAACAATTGACTTTTAAATGGTTTCAAATCTAACATTTGGAGTCCATTGTTTTGTAGCAACGTGATAGACGTTGAAACCCAACCAATTGAATATTTATTGGTTGCAGTTCACATATATCTATAAAGGAGACAAAGTAATTATTTGATTAACTTCATTAATCGTTGAATATTGCTAATGCTTTTATAAGACCAATTTGATCTAATTATCCTTTTGATGTTGGATATTGCTAAACGAAATAATCCAATTAGTTATACCCAATCGAACCGCATCGATGCACACATATTGGATTTGTGAGAAAAAATGTTGAAACAAATATTCCCAACATCATCATCTATTATATTAATTTAGGACAAATAGACAGATGGTTTTCAGATACTTACAAAAGATATCCTCACTACATAAATCTTAATCTACTCTCATACAATCACTCAACACTAATCTATAACAAAGATTAAGAACAACTCAAGAACTCAGAAAATGAGTATACAAACCCTAACACAAAGAAAAGAACGAATAATGAGAGAGAATAGAGAATGATCTCGAATATCTATGAATGAATAATGAATCCAAATCACACTGCAGCTCTGAAGTTATACTTTGGGTACATGGATCATTTAACCCGCATGTTAACCCGGATTACTTATCACAAATATGCACCGCAACCCACAACTTCATAACAATATCACAATCAGCCCAGATCACACAATAAATATCAAAACCAATCCTGAAAATACTTTGTATTTAACCCCTACAATAACTAATATGTCAAGTTTGAACCAATATATATTTTTAACACCCTCCTCAAACTTGACATATGAACAAAGAACATTAACTTTTGTTAAAAAGATTAACTAAACCAATTTCACTTAAGAAAAATTTATGTTGTGAAATATTTAAAAACTTTGTTAAAATATCAGCTCTTTGTTTAGAAGAACTTATTTTTTCAATCTTTAAAACACCATTTGCTATCTTTTCTCTAACAAAATGCAAATCAATTTCAAAATGTATTGTTTTCTCAAGGAAAATTGGATTTAATGCAAGCTTTATAGCAAACTCATTGTCAGAAAAAACTTTTACATGTGTTAACCCTTTAATACCAAAATCAAACAAAAGTTTCAAAATCCATATAATTTCACAAGTAACATAACCCAAAGCTCTGTATTCAGATTCTGTTGAGGATCTGGAAATAGTTGCTTGTTTTTTACTTTTCCAGGAAACTAATGAACTTCTAAAATATACCAAAACTAGTAACAGATTTTCTAGAATTAAGACATTTTTCCCAGTCAGCATCTACAAAACCCATTAAGTCAAAACTATCTGATTTGACTATAGAAATACCTTTTCCAAGACTTCCCTTCAAGTATCTAAGTAATCTAAAAGATATATTCAGATGTGACTTATGGGGATTGTGCATAAACTGACTAAGAATTTGAACACAATATGATATATCTGGTCTGGTGATAGTAAGATATATAAGTTTTCCAATTAACTTTTGAAATTCAGTAACATTTCAACTAAAGGATCACTATCATCACAATCTCTTTTTGGAAAAAAAATTTGCTTCTAAAGGAGTTAAAACAAGTTTGCAACTTAACATTCCAAATTCATGCAAAAGTTCAAGACAATACTTCCTTTGCTTCAAACAAACACCTCCATTTATACTCAAAACTTCAGTTCCAAGCAAATAACTCAACTTTCCCAAATCTTTTATTAAAAAATTTTGAATTTAAAAAAGATTTTACATTCTGAAGTTCAATTTCATTATTTCCTATTAGAATAATATCATCTACATATACTATGATAACAATAATTGAATTATTTTCTTTTTTAACAAATAAAGAATAATCAGTTATACTCTGAGAAAAACCATAACTAAATAACTCAGAACATAATTTTTCATTCCATTTTCTATGAGACTGTTTTAAGCCATATAATGACTAAACCAACTTACATACCTTAGTATCACCCTTAGTGTGATACCCTTGAGGTAGGGTCATATAAACATCCTCAACTAAATCTCCATAAAGAAATGCATTCTTAATATCAAGTTGATATAAAGGCCATGATTTATTAACAGATAAAGCAATAATAACACGAACTGTAAATATCTTTGCTACAAGAGAAAAGGTTTCTTGATAATCAACCCCTTCTCTCTGATTGTAGTCTCTTGCTACAATACGAGCCTTATATCGTTCTACTTCTCCATTAGGTTTGTACTTAATTCTATATACCCATTTACACCCTATTGGTTTCCTTTTTTTAGGAAGATCTACAATATCCCATGTATGCTTACAATATAAAGCTTCCATTTCATTATTCATTGCCTCAATCCAATTTGCATCTGTAGAGGCTTCCTCAAAATTCTTTGGTTCAATTGTTTTATTAAGGTTAGAACAAAAATACTTATTTTCTACACTAAGAACAGAGTAATTTAGAGTACGTTCAATGTCATATCTATGCCTCCCTTCAATAATATAATCATTGAATTTCACAGGCATACGAGACTCTCATCTAGACCTAGACGCTCCTACTGATTGTCTTAGAAAAGTCAAAGAGTCTTGTTGAAAATATACGATCTGATTACCACTAATAAAGGCTCGGATACCAGTTACTGGGTGACAGATATATATATTTAAGGAGATAAGATGCGAAAAAAAAATAAGAAGTGCGGAATAAATATAAACTGGAAAGCTATAAATGACTGAAAGCTATAAATGAAATAAATGACAGTATTTAAATGACGTAAAGCTGTAATAAAATATATAAATATATAAATATATATAAAGTCGGTTCGTCAATAAATTGACTGAACTGGTTTAGAATTGGACTGGATCTTAATAGACTGTGTCTCTATTTGTTCAAAGTTCAATCCGGTAAGTAACAATAAGTTCTTTTTATGTAACAATGAATTGTTTACAAAACGATACAAAATACACGGGTAATGTTTTTTGTATGTGGGTATGGGGTTTTTTTAAGGTGATTTGATGAGGTTGAAGTGGGTATTTGGAGGGTGGTAGAAGGTGTAATAAGGTTGTAGTTTTGGTGGTATAAGGTAACAAAGAGGGTGATGTTGAAAGAGCTTTGGGTGGTTACGAATATAGATTTTCGTAGTAAATATCTCTGGATAGCCAATTCTCTCTCGCGTCTCTCTGGGGTTTGCAGTGGTCAACAAAATCGAGGAAAATTCCTGGATGTAGGTAAGGTCCTGAATAATTTGCGGTGCAAATCTCTCCCGTATTATCTTATTGAGTTGTGCTCGGTGAATTTTTTTCTTAACTTGCAAATTCTGATGTCGAAAAACAGCAAGGTGGTGATGGTTGTGGTGATTTGAAATGGTTTTTTGAGGAGATTTAAGGAGGGTATTTGGAGGGTGTTTGGAGAGTATTTTGAGGTTGGCTATGTGTTTATTCTTCTGGAGATGAGAGAGTAATAGGAGATATATTACAAGGAAACACAAAACACACTTACACTTCCACTCTCCCTCAAAACTCACGTATACATACATATATATATGCAAAAATGAATCAAACAACTCTTCCACTTGTGTTTGTTTATGAAAAAGAAATAGCTTGGTGGATGTAATAGTTGGTAGCACACATGGTGTTGGGTTCTTTTTGCTTTGTTCATTTCTTTCCATTATATATATATATATATATATATATATATATATATATATATATATATATATATATATATATATATATATATATATATATATACAATATACAATATGTATATATATATATATATATATATATATATATAATATACATACATATATATATATATATATATATATATATATATATATATATACAATATACATATAATATACATATATATATATATATATATATATATATATATATATATATATATATATATATAATATACATACATATATATATTGTTGAAACTGTTTAGTCGCACAGCTAAATTTTCTCGTCTATGCGTTTTCTGTCATTCACGTGTTTTCGTATATTCCGTTTGATCACACATTAATGCAACCTGAAATAACTGATAATATTTGTTAGATAACATAAAAAACAGTTCGTCTTATTTCAGTGATGATCACATACAAAAACATTTTTCAACAATTTCCCCCTATGTGATCATTGATGAAATAAGGATAGATATAATCACATTAACAGTTTTAATCTTGAAGATTTGGGATAAAAGTTTTGTCAATGAGAAGATATATATAAAACCATTGTAATCGTTTTGAAAGTTTATGACTTGGTTTAACATATCTTAAGATTTTCAGAAATTTGTTTCCGAATTAAAGTCTCGGGTTCGGTTATCAAAGGGTAGTCATATATGTATCTAAAGAAATTTCCTTAGATTTTATAGCATTATTAATGACGACAAGTGGTCTAACAGGTCGATTCAGATGAACTCTCATAGGTATAGCTCACACTTCACTTGGGTGTTTGGTTGTTCTGGCAGCAGAACAAGTTAATGATCACTAAAAATGAGTGATATCTCTCTCTGACGACTCACACTCATATCGGAGGTGTTCAGCTATGCTTTTCCTGTAAAGTCACTTAGTCGCATTATTAGATAATCAATCACATAAGACTGGTTTCGGCATTACTCAGCGGGTTTCTTCATTCATGCCATTAAACTTCACTCTCTCTCCGTCGGGAAATACATGTAGAGGGGTTTAGCAATTTTCATAGTGCAGTTTGCAACTAAGATTCTTCAGTGATGAAGGCTACAGTATCCGGGGAAATCCATTGTTGTTGCAGCTTCTTCTTTGATAATATCCTGTTTGTTGATCAATATCGATTTATTGTAAAAAGATATTTTGTTTTAGCATTGAGAATTTGCTACATTTGAGACCTTTTTAAGAGTATTTGACTTGAGTGATTGAGATATCTTCTTTTGTGAAAAAATGGTTAAAACAAATCGCGAGATTTTATGATTTTTGTTTTGAAATAACCATTTGGTTGAAAGTTTGTTTGAAAATACCAAATATAGAATATTTTTTTTGTTTTGTTTGGTATATCTTTATTGAATCCATTTGTTTTCTTGTTGATTTGTCTTTGAGGATTGGATGTTGATAGAGATTTGTTTCTCCTTTGGTTTTCTTGTAAGGATATGTCGTTGTTTGCTTGATGGATCATGGGATCGCAAGTCTTCATTTTTGGTTGGCTTTTATCTAGGTAGGGATAGGTGGCATAAAAGACAGTTTGTCTAGTATGTAAGAAATGAATGTATCGTCCCTGGTCATTTTGATATCTAAGCAAAAATGAGACCGTGACAAGGTATAATTGTGTATACCTTATAAGCAATAGTGACACATCTAAGCTCACAAGAAATGATTTCCACAATGATTTAGATCGACAAGGCACAAATTCTCACATGGGTTTTTGTTTTCATCTGAACCTCCTAACCTTATGTCCCTTGATTGTTTAAAATCGTCAATAATGAAATAAAATCGAAGGAAATAAAGTTATATACATTATGAAAAGTAGGATATTTGAACCTTCACTCCAATTGAGAATCAATATGACTTAAAATCTTCATCGAGCATAAGCATCTGAAAATTAAGTCAAGAGAAGATTAATCACAAGGTTCTATAAAAGCTTATTATGGCAAGTCTTTTATTAATTTTTTTGAAGATTTGTTTTTCTGAATGTTTTTGGAAATATTGGTTATTTGAATGTTTTTGGTAATTTTTAAAAGGAAAGCAATTTTCAATTGTTTTTGAATTTTCCTTTTGAATGAAAGTAAACACACTTTTGTACAAACAAAAAGTAAAAGTTTAAGGATAGATGTTATCTGGATTTAACATTCCTAGACGGCCTAGGAAGTATTGAAACTTTGTTTCATCGAGAGCCTTAGTGAAGACATCAGCAATTTGATCTTCGGTGTTGATGAAGTGCAATTCGATATGACCCTTTTGAATGTTGTCTTTGATGAAATGATATCGAATGTCGATGTGCTTTGTCATGGAATGGTGAACGGGATTGTGAGAAATGGCAATTGCACTGGTTGAGTCACAAAATATGGGAATTTGTGAAATTTTGAAGCCATAGTCTCGCAGTTGAGTTTGCATCCATATGACTTGCGAACAACAGCTGGCAGCAGCGACGTATTCAGCTTCTGCTGTTGATGTGGATACACAAGTCTGTTTCTTTGAAGTCCAACTCACTAGTCTACCTCCTAGGAATTGACAGCTACCAGATGTACTCTTTCTATCTAACTTGCATCCTCCATAGTCTGAGTCGGTGAAAGCGTTCAGCTGAAAATCGGATTTAGCTGGATACCAAAGGCCAAGTTTGGGAGTGCCTTTTAGGTATTTGAAGATGCGTTTCACAGCAACTACATGGGATTCCATAGGATTTGCTTGGTATCTGGCACAGGCACATGTAGAAAACATGATGTCAGGTCTGCTGGCAGTGAGGTATAAGAGTGATCCGATCATTCCACGATATCTTTTCTGATCAACAGGTTTGCCATTTAAGTCTGCATCGATTTTGTATCCAAAAGCCATTGGGGTTTTTGCGGTATTGGATTTGTCCATTGAAAAGCGAGTGAGTAGGTTTTTGACATAATTCTCTTGGTTGATGAAAATGCCGTCAGTTGACTGTTTGATTTGAAGTCCAAGAAAAGTAGTCATCTCCCCAATCATGCTCATTTCAAATTTGCTCTTCATTAGATCTGCAAACTTAATACTCAAAGATTCATCAGTAGAACCGAAAATAATGTCATCAACATATACTTGTACGATTAAAAGATGTTTATTATAGATTTTACGAAAGAGGGTTTGATCGATTGAACCTCTTTTAAAACCTGATTCTTCGAGAAAGGTTGTCAATGTGGCATACCAGGCTCGGGGTGCTTGTTTCAAGCCATAGACAGCTTTCTGCAATTTGAAGCTGTGATCAGGAAATTTGGGATCTTCGAAACCTGGTGGTTGTTGGATGTATACATCGCGATCTAACTCTCCATGTAGGAATGCACATTTAACATCCATTTGGAATACTTTGAAGTTCTTATGTGCAGCATATGCAAGAAAGATGCGAATTGCTTCAATTCTGGCAACTGGAGCATATGTTTCATCGTAGTCGATTCCTTCTTGTTGTGAATATCCTTTGACTACGAGACGTGCCTTGTTTCGACAAACGATTCCTTGATCGTCAGTTTTGTTTCTGAATACCCATCTTGAACCTATAACAGAAACATCGGGTGGGGTAGGGACAAGATTCCATACGTCATTTCTTTCAAATTCTTCTAGCTCTTCTTGCATAGCTTTTACCCAGTCTGGATCTTTGAGAGCAGAATGTATGGTTTTGGGTTCAGTCATGGATAAGAAGGCTCCAAATAAACAATCATTAGAAGTTGCGGCTCTAGTTTGGATGCCTGAGTTTGGATCTCCGATGATTTGGTCAGTTGGGTGGTTTCTGGTCCATTTTATTAAGTGATTCTCTTCCGCTATAATAATTGGAATTTCAGTATCCTATTGTTCTTCTCCGGGAGTTTCATCTTGGAATAGGTTTGAAGGTTCCCCCATAAATGATGCATCGGGATTGTTTTGGTTATTTAGGGATGGGGTATTTAAAGGAGGATTTGGTGTTTGTTCCAATGAAGAAGTATGTGTAGGTGGTTCCCCCTCGAATTGATCTGCATCATTTCGGTTTGTTTGTGGAGTTCCTTCAGTGGTTGTTCCTGTAGAATCAATAGAAGTAGTTAGAAGTTCAGAATTGTAAGCGGTTTTGGGTTGTTCAAAAAGTAAATCAAGATCGATTTCAATATCTCTGTCAGGAGAAGGTGTTTGTTGAATTGGATTTTGTAAAATATTATCGATCATTTTTGAACCAAAATGTTCACGATCCAATTTCCTGACATAAAATTCATCGAAATGAACATCGGTACTTTCTTCAATTACTCTGGTACGTTTGTTCAGTACTCGATAAGCAGCTGAAGAAAATGAGTAACCAAGGAAAATTCCTTCGTCCGACCTTGATTCAAATTTTGAGAGGTGGTCTTTATTGTTCTTTATGAAGCATCGACAACCAAAAATATGGAAAATTTTGATGTTTGGTTTTCGGTTGTTAATGACTTCATATAGTGTTTTATGAAGATGTTTATGGATTAAGGAACGATTTTGAGTGTAGCAAGCTGTGGCTATTGCTTCTGCCCAGAAGTATTGTGGCAGATCAGCGAAGATAAGCATTGATCTTGCAGCTTCACATAGAGTTCTGTTCCTTCTTTCGACAACGCCGTTCTGTTGTGGAGTGTATGAGGCTGAGAAGTTATGTTCAATTCCTTTGTCTTTGAGAAATGAATCTAGAGTCTTGTTTTTGAACTCTAAACCATTATCACTTCGGATTCTTCGAACAGGTCGTTTGAGCTTCAGTTCGATTTGTTTGATGAAGTTGATCATCTCTTCAGGTGCTTCTGATTTTAGTCTTAAGAAAAAGACCCAAGTAAAGCGCGAGAAACCATCAACGACAATAAGAATATACTTCTTCCCTTGTATGGTTTGGGTTTTGGCAGGGCCACAAAGGTCTATGTGCAACAATTCTAGTGGTTCAGATACACTAGATTCTGAGATGCTTTTTTGAGTTAATTTGGAAAGTTTTCCTTTTTCACATGCGGCACATAGAGTTTCATTATCAAGTTTCAGAAGTGGCAGTCCTCTAACAAGATCATCGCCGATCAGTTTGTTGATGTACCCAAAGTTTAGATGGGAAAGGCGGCGGTGCCATAACCAACTGATATCTGCTGGGGCTTTTGATAGCAGACATATATCGGGTTTACCATAGATAAGATCCATGTCAAGTGGATACATATTTCCGACACGGTAAGAATCAACAATGATTTATTTGGTTTTGGCGTCCATGATCAAGCTTCTTTGTTTGGTGAATAGGACTTCAAGATTGTTATCACACAGTTGAGAAACACTGATGAGGTTGTGTTTAAGGTCATCGACATAGGCAACTTTCTTTATGGTGAAATTACCATTTGTTATGTTTCCATAACCTTTGATTTTTGCCGTCATGTTGTTGCCGAAGGTAACATCTTGATTTGTTTGGGTGGGTTTGAAGTCACGCAGGTAGTTTCGGTTTCCTGTCATATGCTTGGAGCAGCCACTATCAATATACCATGTATCATCATTGGGTTCTCCAACATTAAATACCTACAATTAGACAGAAGGTTTAGGTACCCAAATCTGAATGGGTCCTGGTTTGTTAGTTGTTGTTATTTTGGGTGTTTTGCTTAATGAATTTCTTATAGCATTTGACTTCACGTTTCTATAAGAGTTTGGTTTATTAGGATGGAATGGTTGAGGTTTGATTTTATTTATCAAGTTTTCCCAAAATGTGATTTGTTTTTGAAAACCTGTGGGTTTATAAAATCTGTGATTTGGTGAACGATATCCTAGATGTGAAGATTTGTTTGAAAAGTTCTCTTCATATCTGGGATGTGATTGGCGGTTATGAAAAGCTTTTTGAAGATGATGGTTTGGAACTTTATGATTTGGTCGTTTTTTAAAGTTCCTTGAATGGTTAAAGGTGATCTCTTGAAAGCGGTTTTCAAAAGGTTTTTGAAAAGGTTTTGGTTTTTGTTTGGAAACCTGTTTTTGAGGTATGACGTATGGTTTAACAGGTTTCTTTGGTTTGTTTTCAAAAGCCTTTGGTTTGTTAAGTGGGGTTATGGTTGCTTCATTGGTATGTTTGATTTGGTTTGTTGAAGAACTAGCAGAGTTTGTTTCAGATTTTACAACTCTTTTGATAGACTTTTTGGAAACAGTGAAAGCAGTGTCATCTGGGCTACAGTTGATAACTGTTTCGTCATCTGAATCTTCCTCATTAACAGATGTGAAAAGATCTGGAAGAGTGGATTCAGAGTTTTCACAAATTGTCATGTTTTCTTGTTTAGCTAGTTCATTTTCAAAGGATTCTCTTCCAATTCCTGGTCTGTAATTCGTATCAATTTTGCCAGTTCCTAAGGTGTTTGCTTTGGTGAAAACATCATCACTTAGTTTTATAGCAATTTTGATAGAATTCATATTCCATATCAATCTTTTGTTTTCAGATTCAAGAAAATTGGTTTGGTTTAAAGAATCAGTCAGTTTTTCATTTAAAGTTTTGTATTTTTCAGTTGATTCTTGAAAGTTTTGTTTCAACTGAAGGATTTCCTTTTCTAAAACATCTTTTGTTTCAGAGGAAATGACTGACTGATTTTTTTGTTCCAAATCCTTTTTCTGAATTAGGGTTTGATTTAATTGTTCCAAGACGTGATTATAATCTTCTGATTTTCTTTCAACGTCTCTTTCCAATTTGTTCTTTATCCTTGTTGATTCTCCAAATTTGAGTTGCAAGGTTTGTAACTCAGATTTGCAGATATCGGAATTGATCATTGTGTCATGATATTTTTTGAGATCAGCTTCTAGACTTTTCTCAATCTTGGTTATATGGGACTCAAAAATTGATTTCGAAAGACCAAGTTCAGAGATCATAGACCATACCTGTTCTATGACGTTTGGAGCTCTTGAAGGTCTATCAACACCAACTACGAAACAGAAGTTTGATTGTGTTGGTTCATTGTCAGCTTCGTCTTCAGAAGTTGGCCAGTATTCCACGTTTGGTTCATGGATTGCCATCAATGCTCTTTGCTTATCTTGATTTTCATGTTTCTTTAATTCATCGGCTTTTTGAGCGTAGTATGCTGAGTCTTTGACTTTGGTTTTGTTTTTGGCTCGACATTCTCTGGCATAGTGATTAGTTCCTTTGTAGTTGTGACAAATGATCACTTCTTCATCACTGTCATCCTTTTGACTTTTAATCGGAAGTCTTTCAGGAGCTTGAGTTTGGATTTGTTGGGAAGATTGGGAAGGATTCTGTTGGAATCCAAAATTTTGGTTGTTTTGAAAGCCATTGTTTTGATTAGTGTAACCTTGATTTTGGAATCCTCTGTTTTGGTTTTGAAAACTGTTGTTTTGGTTATTGTTATGATGACTTGAGTTGGGATTGTTTTGAAATCCCTGGTTTTGAAAACCTTGGTTTGAGTTGTTTTGGAAGGAAGGTCTTTGAAAATTTTGTCCAAAATAAGGTCTTGGTTGAAAACCTGAGTTGTTTTGAACAGGTTGAGGTCTTGGTTGAAATCCAGAATTATTTTGTCCAAATGATGGTCGGTTTTGAAAATTTGGTTTAAAATTCGATTGACCGTGATTTGGAATAAATCTCTGGAGGTTTGTGTTTGCAACCAAAGCACACAGTTGTTGGTAGTCTGCTTCATCATTTAAATAAGATTGATCAAAAGAATTGTTCAAAAAGGGTTGGTTTTGAAAAGATGTCTGATTAAAATGATTGAAGTTTTGTTCATTAAAAGGTGTTTGGTTTTGAGAAGATGTGGAAACGAGAGCAAGTGGTCCTCCAAAAGCTGTAGTGGTTGGTGGGTCAATCGAGGATTCATACGATTGAAGTTCTCCATACAAATTGTATAAAGTTTCAGTATGAATGGCTGGATTTCCCTGAATGATGAGTTTAACCATCTTCCAGCTTTCGTAAAGATTGTTTAGAAACTTGAGATTTATCTCGTGTTGTGTCTTTTTGATGCCCAAATTGTTCATTTTTACCATGATAAAATTGAACCTGTCATGAGCATCATGGATGGTTTCTGATGAAAACATCTTGAAATTATCGAATTCATTTAAAACAGATGTTCTTTTGTTTCCAATAATTCTTTGATTTCCACAAAAACGATTTTTTAAATTTTCCTAGATTTGATTTGCAGTCAACAGTATTATGTCATCCATTTGACTTAGAATACTGTGGGGAATTCCAGACACAAGTTCCTTTTTGGCTTGGAGTTGCAACTTTCTTCTGATTTCAGCTTGAGTGGCTTGATTTGTAGCAAGAGTAGCCATATTTTCTGGAGTAACATATGTTCCTTCTACACAATTCCAGACATCTTCACTTATGGTGTTAAGATGAAGATTCATACGGCCAACCCACGAATTATACTCTTCAGGAATAAGTATGGGTGCCCGTGAACCAGATCCCAAGCTGTTAGCAATAGAAACAGAGTTCATGTTGGCGTAATTAGCAGAAGACATTTTTTTTTTGTTTTGAAAGGATTTTGAACAAGTGATATTAAAATGAAATTTTTAAAGAAAAACTTATGGAAGGTTTATAAACGCTAACCAAAAGTTTTCGACAAAAATTTCAAAGTAAATCACACAAGCTCTGAATTTTTTTTGTTTAAGATTTTTTTTTTTTTTTAATTTTTTTTTTAATTTTAATTTTTTTAATTTTTTTTTAAGGATTTTGAACAAGTGATATTAAAATGAAATTTTTAAAGAAAAGCTTATGGAAGGTTTATAAACGCTAACCAAAAGTTTTCGACAAAAATTTCAAGGTAAATCACACAATCTCTGATACCAATTGTTGAAAATATACGATCTGATTACCACTAATAAAGGCTCGGATACCAGTTACTGGGTGACAGATATATATATTTAAGGAGATAAGATGCGAAAAAAAAATAAGAAGTGCGGAATAAATATAAACTGGAAAGCTATAAATGACTGAAAGCTATAAATGAAATAAATGACAGTATTTAAATGACGTAAAGCTGTAATAAAATATATAAATATATAAATATATATAAAGTCGGTTCGTCAATAAATTGACTGAACTGGTTTAGAATTGGATTGGATCTTAATAGACTGTGTCTCTATTTGTTCAAAGTTCAATCCGGTAAGTAACAATAAGTTCTTTTTATGTAACAATGAATTGTTTACAAAACGATACAAAATACACGTGTAATGTTTTTTGTATGTGGGTATGGGGTTTTTTAAGGTGATTTGATGAGGTTGAAGTGGGTATTTGGAGGGTGGTAGAAGGTGTAATAAGGTTGTAGTTTTGGTGGTATAAGGTAACAAAGAGGGTGATGTTGAAAGAGCTTTGGGTGGTTACGAATATAGATTTTCGTAGTAAATATCTCTGGATAGCCAATTCTCTCTCGCGTCTCTCTGGGGTTTGCAGTGGTCAACAAAATCGAGGAAAATTCCTGGATGTAGGTAAGGTCCTGAATAATTTGCGGTGCAAATCTCTCCCATATTATCTTATTGAGTTGTGCTCGGTGAATTTTTTTCTTAACTTGCAAATTCTGATGTCGAAAAACAGCAAGGTGGTGATGGTTGTGGTGATTTGAAATGGTTTTTTGAGGAGATTTAAGGAGGGTATTTGGAGGTTGTTTGGAGAGTATTTTGAGGTTGGCTATGTGTTTATTCTTCTGGAGATGAGAGAGTAATAGGAGATATATTACAAGGAAACACAAAACACACTTACACTTCCACTCTCCCTCAAAACTCACGTATACATACATATATATATGCAAAAATGAATCAAACAACTCTTCCACTTGTGTTTGTTTATGAAAAAGAAATAGCTTGGTGGATGTAATAGTTGGTAGCACACATGGTGTTGGGTTCTTTTTGCTTTGTTCATTTCTTTCCATTGTGTATATATATATATATATATATATATATATATATATATATATATATATATATATATATATATATATATATATTATATATATATATATATATATATATATATATATATATATATATATATATATATATATATATACAATATACAATATGTATATATATATATATATATATATATATATATAATATACATACATACATAATGTATGTATGTATATTATATATATATATATATATATATATATATATATATATATATATATACATACATATATGTATATATATATATATATATATATATATATATACAATATACATATAATATACATACATATATATATATATATATATATATATATATATATATATATATATATATATATATAATATACATACATATATATATTGTTGAAACTGTTTAGTCGCACAGCTAAATTTTCTCGTCTATGCGTTTTTTGTCATTCACGTGTTTTCGTATATTCCGTTTGATCACGCATTAATGCAACCTGAAATAACTGATAATATTTGTTAGATAACATAAAAAACAGTTCGTCTTATTTCAGTGATGATCACATACAAAAACATTTTTCAACAAGTCTAAATGACTACTTTCCTCAGTTAGATCTGAAGGACTTGGCATAGTCCTATCAGATAAAGGTTCATATACCTCGCCAGTCTGATTATCAATTAATGTAGTATCAAAAACAGTTTCATTCAGATTCTGAGCTGCATTAGAACCATCCATTTGATGGTTAACACTCAAGTCATTTAGATCAATCAAATCATTCACATATTCAGAACTAATTTGATCATCACAGGAAAAAGGATCTACTGAATTAGTAACATCAAATTGGTTATCAACAGCAGTTGACTTCAGTTTAAAAGGAAAAACTGACTCATAAAACTTCACATCCCTGAAAAAAAATAGAGTTTGTGTCAAGACTTAACAATTTATAACCCTTTTTCTCAGAAGAATAACCTAACAAAACACACGTTTTAGCTTGTTTAGAAAATTTATCATGATTATTAAGTTTTGTGGCAGAACACAAACTACCAAACATTCTTAAGTGTTCAAACACATGTATTTTCTTAAAAACCAGTTCATATAGAGATAAACCTTTTAGAACAAAAGTTGGCATAATATTTATTAAAAAAATTAAAGTTAGTATAGCCCCTCCCCAAAACTTTATAGGGAGACCAGATTGAAAAAGTAAAGATCTAGCAACATTAAGAATATGTATGTGCTTCCTTTCCACCACACCATTTTGTTGTGGTGTGTAAACACAAGAGGTTTGATGAAAAATAGCATTAAGTTCAAGAAAAGATTTCATTTTATGATTTGAAAATTCAGTCCCATTATCAGTGCGGAGTGTTTTAATTTTAGAATCAAACTGATTTAACAAAATACTAAAAAATGAAGTAAAACAATTATAAACCTCATCTTTACTTTTCAAAAGATAAACACGTGTAGCCCTTGTGAAATCATCCATAATAGTCAAGAAAAACCTATAGCCTTCTCTAGTATATACCTTATAAGGACCCCACGTATCTAAATGAATCAATTCTCCAAGTTCGGATGAACTATGAACATCAAGAGGAAAGGACTCACGTGTTTGCTTAGCCTTGTGACAGACATCACAAGGAGGAAGAGAAGTATTATCAAAATAATGTTTATCTTTTAAAGGGTTTGAAGCTTGTTCATGTAGGGTTTTATGTACTACAACACTCCTACGGTGCACATACAACCCTAATAGCTTTGGATCTAAGTTTTCTCTAGTTATACATGCAACAAAAAATTTCCAAAGCTTAAAACCTACAACTAGCATACAATATTGGTAATTGAAACATAAAAGTAAGTTAGAAGAATACCTCTTAATTGTAGCTTGTAGGAATTGGTCTTTCAAGAGCCTAGCACCTCAAGTGTGATGCCTCAACTATCTTATAACAAACCAAGAACAAGAGGAGTAACTTGAGAGAGAGGTTTGGAGACACAAAAATCGTCTAGAGCTTCTTTGAATCACTAGTGCATGATTTTTGGCTTAGGGGTTACATTTATATAGTGTAGAATCCATGAGTTAAACCCTAATCCACTTCCTTGGGCCTTAATCCAATAATCCATATGATAAGCCCTTTGTACTAACTCTTCATGGAGTCTTACATGAACTTAGTCCATTACTAATCAATATGGATCATTAGCCCAAACTATATATATCACTGATTTACACAATCAGTCCCCGTTAATTTAATTAGTCTCTTTGATCACTAAATTAATTCCAAATTAATTCTGGATCAATACTAATTAAATAATATGATTTATAAATTAATATATTATACTTATAATATATGAATAAAGCACATTAACCTCTTTCTCAAATATCCATCCTAACAAATTGTTCCAGAGTGTTACAACCCAAATGGACCATGCTTGTATCAAGTCAAGTACATACTAATTATAGTTATGGGCTTAGACACCTAATCCAACAGTCTCCCACTTGGATAAGTCTAATAACTATTATTGCAAGCACGACTTCAAAATCCGATTAGCAATCGTAGCTCTCAAAAAGACCATTGTCGAACTCTGATCTTACTAGTAAGGCGTCCATTAGATAAGGGATCATATATTCCTCCATTCTAGATATCGTATGGACATGAGACATGGATTATAATCATTCTCTCTGTCCATGTGTTGTTTTTCGATTTCTGATTTATGACGACCGACTAATTGAACAAATCAAATTAGTCCATGCTTGGCCAAGCGCTTAGGGTTGTCATCACTAAATCATCGAGGGGCCCACGGATATCGCTTTTATCCCTCTTAGGGTAAAAGGAACGGATAAACTTCGACTAATATGCTTGCTCTTTTTACTCATCAAATCACACACAATGATATGTTTTATAACACCGAGTTACTGGTGCGTTTACATATCATCAATGTGCAACCGGCTTGTAAACTGCAACTCATATCTCTTCGTTTCAAGAATATAAGATATTATCGCCTCATGATCACTCGTGATAAAGTCCATGAAGTGATTCAAATGAGCGTGGGCTTAGTCTAATACTCAAATCTTATTACAGGAGTACTCATGAATACTGTAGCAAACTTGTGCTATGTCTAAACACCTTTAGACAATCTACAGACCCATTCATGACAGTCTAGCTTCAATACCTACTTCAAAAGTATGATCGACTGTGGATAGTTTGAATAATTTTATTATTCGGAAAGTCAAAACATGCAAAGTGAAACACAAGAATAATCGAATCCAATATGGTCTCAACCTTTTGAATATAAATAAAACACCTTTTATTTAATCACCATATTGATTACACATTATTCGTTGCATAATGTTTCGATTTATCAACTTTATACTTGAATTAAAACAATAGTTATCCCATGCTCCAAGCATGCACACTATGTTTACCTATGGTCCTTTCTTTGTGAAATAGATTAATTGAATACATGTTGGGTTTTGAGCATTCTAACACTCCTATGGTGTACATGCAACCCTAGAAACCTTGGATCTATGTTTTATCTATGATACATGCAAATTTGATTTTCCAAGGTTCATAACTTATCTAGCATACATGGGGAACTTTTAAACATAAAAGATAGTAAGAAATACATACCTTGTAGTATCTTGGATTCCTTGAGAACCTTGTGAGCCTAGCACCTCAAGTGTGATGCCTCAAATGTTTCACACAACACCAAATACACTTGGAATAACTTAGAGAGAAATGGAACACTTCTAAAATCGACTAGCCCTCACCTGTTTCTCTTAGTTGGCCGATTTTGGTGAATAACATGATGCTTATATAGTGTGTTATAATTAGGGTTACACCATGTAAACCCTAATTTCCATGACTTTTCATTTCCATGACCCATGGGTTCTATAAACACCATGAAGCATCCATGGATCATCCTATGGGTTTTAGCCCAACTTGATAATCCATGGAGCATTAGCCCACTATATAAGTATGAGTGATTTACACAATCAACCCATATATTTAATTAGACTTCTTTTGATCACTTAATTAATTCCAAATTAATTCTTGATCAATACTAATTAAATAATATTATTAATATATTAGAACTTATAATATATTAATACACCTTAAGTGTTATTTCTCTCATTTTAGTCTATCCAAATGCATGATGTCATGCAACCCAAATGGACCATGGCGGGTTGGGTCAAGTACATACCAAATATAGTTATGGACTTAGACACTATATCCAATAGTCTCCCACTTGGATAAGCCTAATAACTATAGTTGCATATATGACTTCAGAACCCGATCAATAATCGTAGCTCTTTCAAGGTCTCGCAGAACTGAGATGATGATGATACGCCATTTAAGATAAGTGATCATATAATCCTCTGTTCTCAAGATATCAGCGAGACAAATACATTGAACAATGTTGTACTTATTGTCCAGCAGTTATTTCTCGATCTCTGATCTGTTTGACATAGAACTGAATTGAACACATCAATTAGGTCTGACCGGGCCCGGTACATAGGTCAAAACAAAATCATCGAGGGGCCCAGATATCGCTTCTAATCCTAGAAGGAACAGATAAACTTCGACTCATATGCTTGTACTGACTACTTATTGAATTATGCACAAAAGCACGTTTTATAACATCGAGTTACCAATGCATTTTCGTACAATCAATGCATAATCAACTAATAGTCAACAACTCATATCTCTAGGTTTGAAGATTTATATTATATTACCGTCTCACGATCACTCGAGATAAATTCCATGAAGTGATACAAGTGAGCATGGGTTGAGTCCAATACTCAGAACTTATGAGCACTCATGAATGTTGCAGCAACCATTGCTATCTCTAATACACCTTAGACAATCTACACACCCAATTCATGACAGTCTTAATTCAATACCTACTTCCAAAGTATGACTGACTGTGGAGATTTTGAATAGTTAAAGTTATCCTGGAAGTCAAAACATCCAAAATTGAAACAATAGTAAACGATTAACATAAGATAGTAACACTTTACTCATAAATAAACAACAACTTTTATTTAATCATCAAATGTCAATTACATTTTACAAGTTTCAAAACAATCTAATTATTAAAACTAATATCATCCTTCAGCCCGATGCGCCTTGCATGCTGTAAATGCTTAACCCTACTCAGTCCCTTCGTGAGGGGATCTGCTGGGTTCTCATCTGATGATACCGTCTTAGCCACGAGGAGTCCTTATTTTATTCGATGTCTAATGAAATGGTATTTTCTGTCAATGTGTTTAGATCTCCCGTGATCCCTTGGTTCCTTAGCTAAGGCAACCGCACTTTCATTGTCACAGAAAATTTTCATTGGCTCTTTTATAGCTGGTACAACTCCAAGGTCTCCAATGAAGTTCTTTAGCCATACCGCCTCCTTTGCTGCCTCGCTTGCTGCTATATACTCTGATGCGCAAGTTGAATCAGCTACTGTCTCCTGCTTGGAACTTTTCCAAGTAATTGCTCCTCCATTTAGGATAAAGACCCAGCCTGACTGAGAGCGGAAATTATCCCTATCAGTCTGAAAGCTAGCATCACTATATCCTGCCACTCTCAAGTCATCACTTCCACCAAGGGTAAGAACCCAGTCCTTAGTCCTTCGTAGATACTTGAGAATGTTCTTTACCGCATTCCAGCGAGCCTTTCCAGGGTTCCCTTGATATCTACTGACCATGCTCAAGGCAAAGGCCACATCAGGGCGAGTATAAGTCATAGCATACATAATTGAGCCCACAGCGGAAGCATATGGTACATGACTCATCTCAGCTATCTCAGCCTCTGTACTCGGACTCTGAGTCTTACTCAGTTTGGCGTTACTCTGGATCGGTAACTCTCCTTTCTTGGAATTCTGCATGCTGAATCTATTTAGCACCTTCCCCAAGTAGGTACTCTGACTAAGTCCAATTAGTCTCTTACTCCTGTCTCTCAATATCCTTATCCCTAGGATATAGGCAACTTCCCCAAGGTCCTTCATAGAGAAACACTTCCCAAGCCAGGATTTCACCTCCTGCAAGGTTGGGATGTCATTTCCTATGAGCAGTATGTCATCCACATACAACACCAAAAAGCTAACTATACTCCCACTAGCCCTAACATATACATAGGACTCATCCTCACTTCTCGAAAAGCCAAACTCTTTGACTTTCTCATCGAAACAAAGATTCCATCTGCAAGGTGCTTGTTTCAATCCATAGATGGATTTCTCAAGCTTACACACCTTATCAGGGTTCTCTGTATTGACAAAACCCATTGGCTGACTCATGTAAACATCCCCAGCCAACTTTCCATTAAGGAAAGGGGTTTTGACATCCATTTTCCATATTTCATAGTCATGAAATGCAGAAATGGCTAACATAACCCTAATAGACTTTATCTTTGCTACTGGTGAAAAGGTCTCATCATAGTCAACTCCATGAGTTTGAGAATAGCCCTTTGCAACCAGTCGCGCCTTATAAGTGTGTAAATTACCATCCATGTCGGTCTTATTCTTGAAGATCCATTTGCACCCGACTGTCTTACGACCTGGTACATTGTCAACCAAGTTCCACACTTGATTGTCATACATGGACTGTATCTCGCTGTCCATAGCCTCTTTCCATTTAGCAGCCTCAGGGCCTGCCATGGCTTCCGTGTAGCTGTTAGGTTCATCCAGACTTACTAGTGTACTATCACTGATAAGCGTATCACCTTCTGCAGTAATATGGAAACCATAGTAATGCTCAGGTGCATTCCTAACTCTTGTGGAACGCCTCAGAGGTATGGGCTCGTCAGTTGGATCAACAGGGGTTTCCTCCTCAGGTTGATTGCTAGGGTTTGAGGTTCCTTCATCTCTTGACTCTTGAATTTCTTCAAGGTCAAATTGTCTCCCACTGTCTCCTTGGCTTATGAACTCTCTCTCACGAAAGACTCCTCTCCTTGCCACAAAGACCACATTTTCATTGGGTCTGTAGAAGAGGTAACCAAAGGATTTTTGTGGGTAGCCGATGAAAATACACCTCTCACTTCGAGGTTCGAGCTTTTCGTGAGACTCACGCCTCACAAAAGCCTCGCAACCCCAAATCTTGATGTGGTCCAAATTGGGAACTTTCCCAGTCCACATCTCATGAGGTGTTTTGGCAACCTTCTTTGTAGGGACTAGATTAAGGATGTGGGCGGCAGTCTCTAAGGCATACCCCCAGAATGAGATTGGTAACGAAGCTCGACTCATCATGGAACGAACCATGTCCAACAAGGTTCGATTGCGCCTCTCATCCACACCATTCAGCTGTGGTGTCCTAGGAGGTGTCAATTGTGAGACAATCCCACATTCCTTAAGATAGTCAAGGAACTCGATACTAAGATACTCTCCTCCCCGATCGGATCGGAGCATCTTGATGTTCCTGCCCAGTTGATTCTCCACTTCCTGCTTAAACTCTTTGAATTTCTCAAAGGTTTCTGACTTATGCTTGATTAAATAGATATATCCATATCTACTATAATCATCAGTAAAAGTCACATAATACCGATTAGCATCCCTTGTGGCAGTTTTGAAGGGTCCACACACATCAGTGTGTATGAGGTCCAACAAACCCTCACCCCTCTCACACGAACCAGTGAAGGGTGACTTTGTCATTTTTTCCAAGTAAACAAAATTCGCAACTATCATCCGACTTTAGGTCGAATGATTCCAAAACTCCAGCCTTTTGGAGTTGGCCTATGCGCTTCTTGTTGACATGTCCAAGACGACAATGCCACAAGGATGCTTTGTCTAATCTATTTGAAGAATCAATACACAACACATTATTTCCTAGATTATCTACAACATTCACAGCTTTATATACACCATCACAAGGTAATGCTTTAAAGTAAAATACATCATTGTAATAAACATTAATAGCACCATTATCATTATCAAATGAAAAAGAAAACCCTTGTTTGTACAAGCCATGAAAGGAAATAATATTTCTCGCCATTTCGGACGAGTAACAACATTTATTCAAATCTAACATTAACCCATTATTAAGCAATAAAGAATAAACTCCTATCTTGGTAACAGGTGATGCTTTCCTATTCCCCTTTATTAAATTTATCTTCCCGTGCTCCACTTTCTCACTTCTTCTTAGGCCCTGCAAATCAGCACAAATGTGAATACCACAACCTGTCTCAAGCACCCAAGAGTTAGTATGTAATGATTTTTTAGACAATATAGTGTAAATACCTGCATGGGTGGGTTTAACTTTCCCATCCTTTACATCCTGCAAGTATTTGGGGCAACTTCGTTTCCAGTGCCCCTTTTCCTAGCAGTAGAAGCATTGTGCTTCCTTTGGGTTTGAAGAAGGAGGAATGGAACCTTTCTTGGTTCCACTTGAAGAGGAGCCATCAAGAGACTTTCCCTTGGTACCCTTTGAAGGGGTCTTTCTCTTCTTCCCCTTTCCCTGCCCAATTGCCAAGACAGGAGCAATAGTAGGAGTAGGAATAACAGTTGATTTACTTTTAAGGCCACTTTCAGCGGTCCTTAAAAGCCCTTGTAGCTTACTTAGTGTGACTTCCTCCTTGTTCATATGATAAGTCATACGAAACTGATCATAACTTGGAGGTAAGGAATGAAGAATGATGTCAATCACCATGTCCTCAGGAAAGTCAACATTAAGCTTCAGTAACCGGTCCACGAACCTTTGTATTTTCTGCAACTGACCGGTGAGGGGTTCTCCCACTTTCATCCTAGCTGTTATCATGGAGGAAATGATTTCATACCTCTCCTGAAGAGCACTTTGATGGTACCTATCCATCAGATCCTGGTGCATCTCAAAAGGGTAGAAATCTTCATAGGATTTCTGGAGTTCTGTTGTCATTGTAGCCAACATGATGCAAGACACCTTAGTGGCATCTTTCTCATGGGTAGTGTACTCAGCAATCTCCTCAGGAGTAGCAGTTGACTCATCGATGACCTTAAGCTCCTTATCGAGGACATACTCTTTGCCCTCATAGCGAGTAATCATTCTGATGTTTCTAATCCATTCATTGAAATTTGAACCATGAAAAGTCATTTTCCCACACAATTCATTAGGGAAAAGGAGCTTGTAGGGTTTGAGCCAGTAGCAGTGTTGGAAGACATCTGAAAAGAAAGAAAGACAAGTTTTATTAGATAAAGAGTCCTTAATAAGTCACCCATATGAAGTATTAAGGCTAGGACCCAACAAACTATTTATAGTTGGAAGAGGGATGCCGTAATCCAAGCTATAAAATATTTGAAGGTAGGTAAATGATGATTTACCAATTTCCACCACGAAAACGAAATAGATTATTAAGTTTTATTGGATTTGAAATTCCTAGATCTTTTGAGATACATTGAACTTTCAATGGCATGTTTGAATCTCGATTGTGCCGTCTCAAGTTTGTGACTGGGATGCCGAGGATCACAAACAAGGTGTGAATAACCATGCAAATTGACTTGGTACCCTTAACTTTTATCACCTAATCGATGTGCCGGTTAACCACACGCGCTCCACCGATCTATGATAAAATTAAGTTACCATTTTCCACTCTTACTAGTCCTTGTTAGTGTGCCGGTTAACCACACGCGCTTCACTAACGACTTGGTAAGGTACAAAGTGTAATTTCATGGGTTAGCACCTATTTCACATTTTCCTAAAGTACCTAAGATTGGGAATTATTAATGTATAGTTACTTTATAATTTCATTATACTTTTAATGAGGATTTAAAGTCCTTGTCCTACCCGTTCGGCTAACGACCCTCCACCAGTCAAGGAAGCGGTGGGTGAGAGTGGACACCCATTAAGATGCCATTTTATAGGCAACAACCTTATACCCCCCTTATAGACCGGCTTCGTGAATGAGGCCTACTAACGGTAAGACTGACTTATTCTTATACATATCTATATATTTAAACTTTTAATATAATAATAGTAAAAGGGTTGAATTTTAAACTTTTAAAATTCTAAGGTTCAATTTGGAATTTAAAGTATTAGAGTGTAAGACTTTACAAATTCCAAAACTTGAGGGCAAGTATTGAAAATATTCAAGACCTTTCATTTCATAACTTATGAGTTTAATGGTTCATTAAAATGAAGACTCTTCATTTTATGTAACCTTTTATTCTTTAATGACACTTTTAAAGAAGTGCTTTTGGTTATCCATAACTTGAGGACAAGTTATGGACTCCATCATTAGCCATTAAGATCAAGAATCATACTTACAAGCAAGTTACACATAATTCCTATGATGATCTAAAACTCATAAGAACATGAACATGCATATCAAAATTTCAAAAATCATATTAGCACATATAAAACATGGAATTTTGATATTAGCCATTGTAAATGGATTAGCATAAGCATTACACCAACTAAAACAAGTTTTAAAACACCAAAACAGTTTAGGGTAATGTTTCTAGTCCATTTCCAGCAGCAAAACTCGAAAATATGCATTCAGGGGCTCCTACTCGTCGAGTGCAAGAACCTACTCGACGAGTAGGATGAGTTTACTCATGGACTCGTCGAGTCCCCCATGGACTCGGCGAGTTCATGCTACAGAGTGCAGATTTTTGAGCTTTTTCCACAATTTTGCATCAAGTATCAAATAAACAAGCCTAGGCTCTGATACCACTGTTAGGTTTTGAGCATTCTAACACTCCTATGGTGTACATGCAACCCTAGAAACCTTGGATTTATGTTTTATCTATGATACATGCAAATTTGATTTTCCAAGGTTCATAACTTATCTAGCGTACATGGGGAACTTTTAAACATAAAAGATAGTAAGAAATACAAACCTTGTAGTATCTTGGATTCCTTGAGAACCTTGTGAGCCTAGCACCTCAAGTGTGATGCCTAAAATGTTTCACACAACACCAAATACACTTGGAATAACTTAGAGAGAAATGGAACACTTCTAAAATCGGCTAGCCCTCACTTGTTTCTCTTAGTTGGCCGATTTTGGTGAATAACATGATGCTTATATAGTGTGTTACAATTAGGGTTACACCATGTAAACCCTAACTGCCATGACTTTTCATTTCCATGACCCATGGGTTCTATAAACACCATGAAGCATCCATGGAGCATCCTATGGGTTTTAGCCCAACTTGATAATCCATGGAGCATTAGCCCACTATATAAGTATGAGTGATTTACACAATCAACCCATATATTGAATTAGACTTCTTTTGATCACTTAATTAATTCCAAATTAATTCTTGATCAATACTAATTAAATAATATTATTAATATATTAGAACTTATAATATATTAATACACCTTAAGTGTTATTTCTCTCATTTTAGTCTATCCAAATGCATGATGCCATGCAACCCAAATGGACCATGCCGGGTCGGGTCAAGTACATACCAAATATAGTTATGGACTTAGACACTATATCCAACAATACATTCATCAATGAAACTCATTTCACAACTCCAAATCTTTACCACAAGTGTAAGAATGCCAAATTCTTGCCACTATTAGAATGTGTCAGATTCTAAACTATTATGCAATGATTCCTTTCGTAATGTCGAGGTACAGAAGTCACAGAGACTTTGCCAATGATATTACAAAGTATTCCTTTGGAGATTTTTACAAGAACAATTCCATGGAAGTGAAGTCTCAATTTCAAAGTACATTCCTTTGAACATTCTTCTTGCACAATAGTTTCTAACCTATACATAGATTCTTAATATCCAACTCCCATTATGGAAACATTTACATATTTGCCATATGACAACTCATTATTAATAGAATCCTGTCTATTCATAATAATGTCAATACAGTCTATTCATTACTATACTTCCACCTGCCCATAAGTGACCAATCCTTGGCGAACCTTAGATCGTCATTGACAGTTGTTTAACCATTTTAGTCATATCCGGTTCTAGTCCTCTTTCCTTCTTAATGCCCTAGGCATTTGGAAAATTAGAAACGAGAATATTATAGCATATGCAATCGATCCTTTAGCCGAAGCATATGGGATACGATTCATAATGTCTTACATAAAGACATGATACCTTACCAGTCTCTTGCTATAATAATTCCATATATATAATTTCCTTATGTTGAACCATTCCAACATAACATTCATATATATCCTTGACTAAATTTGATTAAATTCTTAATCTAAGCTTTTAGATTTGAAATAAAGTATAAGTTTCTCTCCCTTAATTATAGCAACACAAACTTCTCAAACTCTGCAACTTTGCGAATTGAAACTTCTGTTTTCTATAATTAGCATTGCTAACTTTCAACACTTAACGTAATAATTGTGCTCCCGCTAGCATAACAATTACATTCTTATTAGCATAACACTTATGCTCCCACTAGCTTTGACATGTACCCAGAAATTAACTGGACTTCTAGAAATCAATACCTATTGACTTTCTTACCAAAGTTCAGATTTCTGACACAAGATGCTTTGATAAGCTTTATCTAAGCTAATACACTTTTGTTAGAAAGCTCATATGTGTGTCTAAACTATTCAGAACTTACAACAATAAGTTCCAAAATGTTCAAAATATTTTCCATTTCTCACAATTCGAACTATGAAGAGGGATGCCGTAATCATAATCGAATTTGAGAATGCAACTAACACAACTGCTATCTCATCAAAATCTTCTTAGTGAAAGTGTTTCCTCACACTCATTTTCATGAAAATGGAGAGAAACATTATGTCACTTAGATTTTATGGTGTATGTGTTCCTATCCATGTGAATTTGTTATTTCTAACCATTATCATAGGATAAGGTCTATGACAAATTCAAACTTATATGGACTGAACTTGTTTAATCTTAATTTCTTGCCACTTGGCAGCACAAGGGCCTGCCATGTCTTCCAAGTTGCTGAGAAGATCACCCTTACTGATCAATGAACTTTCACTGATCAAGGTGCTTTGCCTTATGCAATCAATTTTGAACTCATAGAACTCACATGCATAGTCATCTTTAACTAGAATGGGCATAGAAACAAGAATATGTCAACACGATATGTTACAAAACTCAAGTCGTGTGCTAGTGTTAAACAATAGTTTTATTTTTGATTAGTTCTTGAAACTTTTCAAGGTCTTTAAGACTCCCACTGTCCTCTTGACATATAAGATGCTCTTGTCAGGAAACATTCCTTGACAAACAAATATGCAAGAGTTAGTGTGGATTCTTATCAAGAATAACACTTCACACAATTGGTCTTAGTTGGTCTTTGTTTTATCCAAAACATCACAACTACCAACTTGAATGTGTTATAACCTACTTAAGATATGTCACTCAAGGCACAATCTCGGAGTATGACTCTAAGACTTGATTTTGAAACGAAGTATGATTCACCTTAATTGATTTAACCATTTCAACAATTCCTGATTCCTCTTCTTAGCCATACAAATGCACTAAGGTGTACTTAGAGGATCAATTGTGATATGGTTTCATAATCATTAAGATAATCATAAAACACGATACTATAGTACTCTCCTTTCCTTTCAGATTGGAGAAACTTTTATCTTTCTGTCTAATTTGGTTCTTCTTATTCGTTCTGCTCTACATTGAAACTTTTTCAATGATTCAAAATTCTTCTTATTCGTTCTGCTCTACATTGAAACTTTTTCAATGATTCAGTATCACACCTAATCTTGTAAGCATAACCATATTTACCAAACTTTTAGTAAATTATAACGAATAGTCTTATTGTTCTTTGTGGTGGACGTGACCAGTGCACAATGATGTGTACTAGATCCCTTAGTCCTTCACTTGACTCACATATACATGTGAATAAGGAATTAGTCTTAATTTCCCAAAGACGGAGGTTCTCATTCATCATACAATACAAGTCGCATGATTCCAAGTTTCTGTCCAATTGAAACTTGGTGATGAGAATCTTTCCTTATTTGGTAAATTCAAACACTACCACAAACGAAAGAATCAAATCCATATTGCTAAAAATAGATACATACAAACATCAATTTTCACAAATGCCATTGTAAGGAAATATAAGATAAAATTAATTTTTTTCTTTATTTATAAAATTGCGGAAAATTTTGTCCTTACAATGCAAATACAAATGAAAACTATTTTACTACACATTTCTAAGCAATTTATCATAACTCCTAAGCAGCAGCTCAAAATTAGGATCATCAAATCATGCGATCGAAATCCATTTCTTCGCAATCAGATTTAGGTTACGCTTCCTTTCTTTTCTTCGATCCTACAAAAATAAACATGTAATTACATTACATCATGTATTAAGAATCTCCAAATAGGAACTTAATAGAGTTAGACAGTGGACTTACCTGAAGCAGAGTCAAACACTTTGACTTTACCATCCTTGCGATCCTTCAGGTAGATACGGCAGCTTCGCATCCAATACCCCATCTCTTGGCAATAGAAACAAACAGATTCTTTTGGAATGGTACATGGGACAATCCCAGACTTATCCTTTCCCTTCCCATTGGGAAGAGAAGACTTTTCTGGACTTCTAATGTTTCCATTGTCAATGTCCATGGAAGTTTGGGAAGCAGATCTTTCGGTCAAATTTGCTTGACCAGTGCGCCAAATCATTTTTGATTCAGCAGCAATTAGCAAATATGTAAGATCAATAAGGGTCACGTCGTGATCTGTCATATAGTAGTTTTTAACAAACTGACCATATGACTCGGGAAGTGACTGAAGAACCAAGTCAACAACCATCTTCTTAGGAAAAACGCCACCTAACACTCCCAGCCTGTCAATGTGTGACTTCATCTCTAAGACATGTGCACACACAGACTTTCCATCTTGGTGTTTGCTTACCAATAGGGTTTGAGTGGCCTTGAACTTTTCAAGTCGATGAACATGTGGGTCAGGGAGAATTATTGGAGGAGGTGGAGGAAGTGAATTATCATATTGAGGAATATCCTCTTCATGTGGAAAGCTTTTTCCAAAAGATTTGGGAAGACCATAGTTGTCAGTAATAGACATCTACAAGGGATAATTTCAAGTTTAGTTAATTTAAGTCCTTAATATAACACCCAAAATGAAATATTAAGACTAGGACCCAACACAATATTTCACAATTCGGAAGAGGGATGCCGTAATCTAATTGCAAAATATTTGAAGGTAGGTAAATGACAATTTACCAATTTCCATCATGAAAAACGAAAATGAATTTTTGGTTTTAAATGAATTGAAATTCCTAGATTCTTTGAGATTCATTGAACTTTTCAATGGCATGTTTAATCTTGATTATGCCCTTCAAGTTTGTGACTGGGATGTCGAGGATTACAAACAAGGTGTGAATAACCATGCAAATTAGCTTGGTACACTTAATGTTACAAATCACCTAATCAATGTGTCGGTTAACCACACACGCTCCATTGATCCATGATTAGCATCAAGCTACCCTTTTCCACACATTGTCAGTCTCAAATTAGTGTGCCGGTTAACCACACACGCTCCACTAACGACTTAACAAGGTGCAAAGTGCAATTTCATGGAATAGCACCATTTTCATATTTTTCCTAAAGTAACTAAGATTGGAAATTGATAAAAGTTTAGTTACTTTATAATATCATTATATTTATTAATGAAGATTAATGTCCAGTCAAACCCGTTTGGCTAATGACCCTCCATTGGTCGCTTCCTTAAACACCCCTTATAGACCAGCTTCGTGAATGAGACCTACTAACGGTAAGACTGACTTTTAACTTATACATATATAATATATTAAACTTTTAATTTTATATAGTATAAGGGTGTATTTTAAACTTTTAAAATACTTGATGGTTTAATCCATTATAAAATTATACTCTTAATTTAATTAAACTTAAACCATATGATTATGAATTTAATAATACTCTTTTAATTAAACATTTAATTAACTATTAATAAATTCCATAAGAGTTAATTTAACTATTAAAAAACATCAATATGCTAAATCAAATTAAAACTATTTAATTAATTGTAAGTTATGAACCCATGAGTTACATTTTTGAAAACTTTTCAAATTACTAGGGTTTCTATGAATTCAATGTTTCTTAATTAAGACTTTTCAACTTTTTAAAACTTGAGGGCAAGTTTTGTAATTCTTGAAAAACTTTTGAACTTCATAACTTAAGGAGTTAATTTGTTTTATGAAGATGAGACTTTTCATGCTCCATAACTTATGGAACTCTTCAAAAACATTCAGATCAATTTAACTAATATTTATTTGTAACTCCTTAAAACTTTTGAGTTCCAAATTTGATGACAAAATTTGTAACTCCTTAAAACATTTAGATCACACTTTAAACTAATAAAACAATCATATCATTTTATCTTTTACTAAATTGATCTAATTCAACTCTTGTAGCAAAATGATTCAAATTTTACAAATAATTAGTTTTTCATAAAATCAAGTAATTATCTTAAAATTTGATAATCATCATGTTATTGGATGGGGATAGTCATTACCATATTAGTAAAATCAAATTTTATGAACCAAAACATTTTGTGGTAATGATCCTAATCCAAAACATGCCAAAAACTCGAAAATTTGCCAACAGATGATCCAACTCGTCGAGTCTGATAATGGACTCGTCGAGTTCATCACTTATGTACATGGAATCGTCGAGTTCATGTATGGACTCATCGAGTCCAGCAGTCAGAAGGCAGTTTTTCAGGTTTTTCAACTTTGAACAATTAGACAATGCATCTATATAATAGAAAACTACCTGTGGCTCTGATACCACTGTAGGGTTTTATGTACTACAACACTCCTATGGTGTACATACAACCCTAATAGCTTTGGATCTAAGTTTTCTCTAGTCATACATACAACAAAAATTTTTCCAAAGGTTGAAACCTACAACTAGCATACAATATTGGTAATTGAAACATAAAAGTAAGTTAAAAGAATACATCTTAATTGTAGCTTGTAGGAATTGGTCTTTCAAGAGTCTAGCACCTCAAGTGTGATGCCTCAAATGTCTTATAACAAACCAAGAACAAGAGGAGGAACTTGAGAGAGAGGTTTGGAGACACAAAAAAACGTCTAGAGCTTCTTTGAATCAATAGTGCATGATTTTTGGCTTAGGAGTTACATTTATATAGTGTAGAATCCAAGAGTTAAACCCTAATCCACTTCCTTGGGCCTTAATCCAATAATCCATATGATAAGCCCTTTGGACTAACTCTTCATGGAGTCTTACATGAACTTAGTCCATTACTAATCAATATGGATCATTAGCCCAAAGTATATATATCACTGATTTACACAATCAGTCCACGTTAATTTAATTAGTCTCTTTTGATCACTAAATTAATTCCAAATTAATTCTTGATCAATACTAATTAAATAATATGATTTCTAAATTAATATATTATACTTATAATATATTAATAAAGCACATTAACCTCTTTCTCAAATATCCATCCTATCAAATTATTCCAGAGTGTTACAACCCAAATGGACCATGCTTGTATCGAGTCAAGTACATACCAATTATAGTTATGGGCTTAGACACCTAATCCAACAGTTCAGCTGGATGACCTAACCTACTATGCCATGTAAGTTTAGAAACACAACACTTAGCAAAATTACAAGAACAAATACCCGAGGGAAATTCATCAAGATAATACAATCCCCCAAACTCTCTACGATTCTCCACAACCTTCTTTGACTGTAAAGCCTGAATTTTACAATTATGCTCATTAAAAACAACTTCACAATTTGTGTGTTTGCACAACTTGTTTACAGAAAGAACGTTTACATTAAAATCAGGAACAACAAAGACATCAAAAAGTGTTAATTTTTCAGAAAGCTGTAAGATTCCAATTTTATTAATTTTAGCAAAAGAGTCATTTGGATGATTAACAAGAAGATTTAGTTTAGAAACATCAATAGTGTCATGTAAAAGAGACTCAGCTGAAGTCATATTTTGATTGGCACCTGATTCAATAATCCACTTTTGATGGTCAATGATAGAGTTATAAGACATAAAGAGAGGAATACCTGCCATATTGGCACTGACAGAAGTATCCTCAGAAGTAAAGGACTTGCCATTGATAAGACTCAGTAACTTGTTATATTGTTCACTTGTAAGATAATGAGTTCCACCACTTCCACAGAAACTAGAGGTAGTACTAGAAGAAGAAGAACCACTAGAAGGAGAAGACGAAGAATTAACAAAAAAAGGATTTATTCTGATTTCTTTGATTATCATTGTTAAATTCATTCCTAGGTTTAAAATATTTTGGATAAACAATCAACTTATAACACCTTTCAATAAGGTGTCCCTTAAGACCATAGTTCTTACATTGTAAGTTTTGATTCCTTCCCCTATTAAAATTAGAATTTTGACTTCTTTTATAACTAAACCTACTGTTGAATGCAGAGGACTGAGTTTTAGACACACTAGAGGTAGATGACAGAGCCCCATTCTTCTGATGAGATTCCTCTCTAGAAACAATTGAGAAAGCAGTTTTAACATTTGGAAGAGGATCCATCAGAAGAATATGACTCTTTACTTGATTAAAAGAGTCATCAAGACCGCTTAAAAACTGCATTAACTTCATAAGTTTTGAATGATCATTATATTTAGTAGCAGCTTCACAAGTACACTCAACAAGATTAGTAAGACCATCAAATTCTTTCCAAAGAGCATCACGTTTATTAAAATACTCAGACAAGGAAGATCCATCTTGATTAAGTGAATTAATATGTTGATGTACATTAAAGATAACAGACCTATCTAATTTGTAATAGATTTCAAAAAGTTCATTCCAGATATCTACAATTGACTCAGATTATGCATGAATAGAGTAAATCGATTCAGACAATGATCCAAGGATACAAGAACATATTACAGCATTAGCCCTTTCCTATTTCAAAGATTTAAGTTCATCAGTAGAGTCCTTTACTACAGTTCCATCTACAAACCCTAATTTATCTCTAGCCTTAAGACTTCTAATCATAGAGCTACGCCATACATGGAAATTTTCGGTCCTAGATAACTTGATATTTACAATTGTAGTAACAGTATTATCAGAAGGATGTATATACAAAGGATCATCGTAGTTCATAGGATCAACCTTAGAAAAACTACCAGATTCAGGAGGATTTGTAGAATCAGTCATATTGCAAGCAGAAAGTTAATCAAACAAAAAACACGAAAAATAATCAAAGAGAACACATACTACTGCGATCCTTAAGCGTCCAGATGGTCACCACAGTATATTGGGGCCTAAGACAGGAGTCACAGAGTCAAACAACAATCACAAGAAACAAAATAACAACAAACTATAACTGGTGTACACAAGACAACTAGGATCTCCCACAACTATAGCTAGAACAAGGGTAGAAGGGAATAAGAAACGCTCACAGAGCAATAAGGAGAAGAATCAACATGGATCGACTCCTGTTACTTCGTTCTCTATACGTGTTAACAGTGATGAAATCCGTTAACAAAGAGTTATTTCAGAGAACAGATTAATCTATTGATAAACTAGTTCAAACTTGATTCGTCACTCAAGGATCTCTACTTGACGACGATTTGTCACCCAAGGATCTCCACTCGAAGAGAAACCTGCAAGATCTAACAAGAACTCACAGTACCAGGATCTCAAATAGACAACATTTCCAATTTAGGTGAAGATCCAAAAGGAAAAACCTAAATTGGAAACCGAAAAACCCTAGATGTCCACATATATATCAAATAAATCGGAGATTTCGATAGAAACCTCAAGATGAACCAAACTGTGAAGATATTCAAGGATCTGACCAAAAAAACAAAAACGAGAAGTACCTTTCTACTTAGACGATCGTCAGTCCACAGATGAACGTTGGAGCACAAAATCGAAGCCCTAAAGCTCTGATACCACGTGAAAAAATGTAGAAACAGATATTCCCAACATCATCATCTATTATATCAATTTAGGACAAATAGACATATGGTTTTCAGATACTTACAAAAGAAATCATCACTATATAAATCCTAATCTACTCTCATACAATCACTCAAACCTAATCTATAACAAAGATTAAGAACAACTCAAGAACTAAGAAAATGAGTATACAAACCCTAACACAAAGAAAAGAACGAATAATAAGAGAGAATAGAGAACGATCTGGAATATCTATGAATGAATAATGAATCCAAATCACACTGCAACTCTAAAGTTTTACTTCGGGTACATGGATCATTTAACCCGCATGTTAACCCGGATTACTTATCACAGATATGCACCGCAATCCACAACTTCATAACAATATCACAATCAACCCAGATCACACGATAAACATCAAAACCAATCCTGAAAATACTTTGTATTTAACCCCTGCAATAACTGATATGTCAAGTTTGAACTAATATATATTTTTAACAATTATTTTATCCATTTGATATTTATTACTGGTTTTTCAAATTTTGTATAATTTCCATCCAATTTTGATCTAAATTTCATATTATGTCCATCCATTTTTTAAACTTTTGATACTAATATAATTAGTTGATCGTGTGGAAGATAAATGATAGATAATTTGGATGCATCCAAATACAAGATAATTGGATATTATTTGGATATCCATTTGGATAATTGGATGAGAATTTGATTGGATGACTTCATTTTTTATTGTATATTGATTGTCATTCAAGAACCAATGAATCTAATTTGGAAATTGAAAATTTGAAATTGATCTAATCCAATGTATGTCAGTCAATTTTAATTGAATCGGTCAAATTTAATTGTATCGGTTAATGTATACACACATGCATCTCAATCTTTATTTTTGATAGCTAATAGGACCATTAAAATGAAGCTTAATTGAGTTGACCCACTTCATAAACCCGATCATTGTTACTTCTTCTTTTGTAAAATTTTAATTTTTTTTGTGTCACATTTAATGAAATTGATAATATTTTAATCCATTTGTCATCATTTCATGTGGGTAGGAGGATAGTAGGAACAAATTGTAGGATGATATTTAATTTTTCATAAAAATATTTCATTAAAAAACAAGAGCCACGTTTCGAAAAGTCACCATTTCGAAATAAAGGAAAAACAAGGATGAAATTTGAAGAAAAAATATCTATTTTTCCACAACAAAGACAGTATAGAAATCATATCTCGATACAAAATTGGGCAAATCAGATCGAAGATTATGAGTTGGGTCAGCAGCTGTTTACTGCTTTGTTGTTTAGTTGAACGAAATTTTTATTGTTATTTTCAGCCAACTATTTTTTTTAGAATGGCATTTTCAGTCAACTATCGGAAATATTAATTAATTATTTATATATAGTTTAATTTTGAGGTACCTTTAGGAACAGTACTCTGTTCCTATTGGACCACTTCTATTTTTTATTTTTTGTTTTTTTTTCTTCAGCAATTGTAGATTACGGTCATGACACATGTATGAAAAATCAGAGTTTACCGACTATAGATCGACTCTTAACCCGATATCCCACCGCCCATAGATGGATTTCACCCCCGATTCATGTTTTTCTTCTCCATTTCTTCCCTATTTTCTCTGATATCGGTCAAACCTCCCTTCTCGGCTTTGCGTCTGGTGGTTCGATACTACTCCGTCGCCAACATGTGCTTCCCACAAGTGAACATCATAAACAATGAAGGAAGCTCCCTCCACCTTTATCTCTCAGTTAGCTCAATTTTTGTATTGATTTTATTGAGATTTAGGAATCTATATTTTCTCTCTATGTATATTAATTTCGATTTTGGAATTCCTTCTATTTTCCATTCACAAAACTTTTAGATTTTTTATATTTATGAAATCTCTTTGATTATCAACCCAATAGCTGAGCACCTCTCTTTTCTACATCTACATCGCTCCCGATTCTCAAAATTTTTATGGTATTGTGAATTTTGTAGGTGCTCTAATCGAACCCTAATCCCCATCAGGGATAACACCAAATTAGCGGATTTTTGTCTAAAGCGAGCATAATACATGGCCTAGAAGCCGATTTTTTTTTATCAAAAATCCTAACCTGAATCTTGATGGTAATGAAAAAGGGCTTATTGAAGTCGTCTCCATGTGATGCTATCATGCTCCTGCCTTGAATGATTTTCTTGGTTTGAATCAGAGAGTAAATGCATGGACATTGTTTAGTTATTATTTAGACAAAACTTCAAAAATGGTCCCTGTGGTTTTCTGGAAATCTGAAGTTTAGTCCCTAATTTATAAAAACCTCACAGATGGTCCCTGTGGTTTCAAAACTTTTAACAAATGGTCCTTTTCGCTAACTCCGTTAGCATTTAGCCGTTAAGTGAAGGGCATTTCTGTCATTTCATAACCACAAGGACCATTTATGAAGTTTTGCCTTATTTTAAAAAAAAGAAAAAAATATATAATTATTTAATATTAAAGGACCCCACACTCACTCTCTCTCTCTCTCTCTCTCTCTCTCTCTCTCTCTCCAATGACCCGTCTTCTTCCAGGAATTAGTCCCAGATGAACAAACCCAGATGTACTCGAGCTTCCCACCAAAGTCCTTATGGAAACTCAATCCGAGAATAGGACAATACACACCTTCATCAATAACTCCATTAAGAACAGATTCACAACCTAGGTCAAAAAGGGAGGAACAAACTTACACTCTATCAAACAATGGAGTTTATTGTTAGTTCTATGGGTATTGTCTGACTGATTTAAAAACAAACCCAAATAACCTTAAACTTGTTTCTTGCCTCCGATCCCACGTCTGATTTCAAAACCAACATAAAAAAAATCTTAAACAAATTGAAGGGAAATTAGTTAGGGAAATTGATAGAAGGGTGAGATTAGATGTATGAGTGTGAAGATGCAGAGCAAGATCAATGCCCTCTTCGGCCTTCATGTGAAAATCCACTTGCTTCACCTACAAATCCAAATGCGATGAAGGTTGTTGATTACATAAGTGATGTCGGATGAGATGTCGACTTTTGGTGCCATCGATCGTCTACTGCAAATCCAGTTGCGATGCCATAGATGAATTTCCCAATGGCGGTGGTTTTTAGATGTTGAAAGAAAAGATGGTGTCTTGATTTCTTCCGATTTAGGGATATACCAGGGGAGAGAGAAAGAACCTTCGGCTTCAAGTCTGGAATGGAAAGCGCCAAAGCGAAGAAGATAATGAAAAGCAAGTTTTTTACATTAAATCTTTACAGGAAAGTGGATACAGATATGTTAATTTCTAATTTATTTCAGGTCAAAAATAGATCTGGGCCTCATTACTTTACGTGTATACTGATAAGAGGAAGTCTTTCAAATTCACTGAAATCGAGATCGTACAAGAAGATTTTGGAAAGATTTTGAGGAGTTTGGTTGTTGCTGGAGATTTGGTTATGGTTTATCATGGAGTTGTAGCTGAAAAAGATGAACTCTTAATGCTTTTGCAGGTTAGTTTTCATACAAAAAGGAAAGATAAAGTATGTAAAATGTTACTGTAATCAACTTCATATAAACCGTGGATTCTTTGTTACATCTGAGTTTGAAGTTGCATATACAGTAGTGGTGATTAGTTTTAACAGGTTGTTAGGTGATGAAGCTCCAACTATTGAAGAAAGGAAGAAGATGAAGGTCTTCAATGGAACCGAAAAGTTAAAATGAGAGAGAGAGGGGGGTGGGGCCCTTTAATATTAAATAACTATATATATATATATATATATATATATATATATATATATATATATATATTTTAAATAAGGCAAAACTTCATAAATGGTCCCTGTGGTAGTGAAATGACAGATATGTCCTTCACTTAACGGCCAAATTCTAACGGATTTAACGAAAATGACCATTTGTTAAAAGTTTTGAAACCACATGGATCATTTGTGAGGTTTTATAAATTAGGGACTAAAATTCATATTTTCGGAAACCACATGGACCATTTTTGAAGTTTTGTCTATTATTTATTAGAGTTATTGTTTCCTTTTTTCTTTTTCTGTAATTAATTAATGATATTCATATTCATCTCCATGAAAAACTTATTACTTAACAGAATATTAAAAAAAATCATATTTATCCTTTTTAATATAGTTTTACTTTTTACTTACATTTGTAATTGTTACTTAGAAAAAAAAAAAGATAATTGTCCAAGTTGTAAAAAACAATTTAAAATGTTTATGAGTTATAGATCAGCATCTTCTAAAGTAAATAAATAAATAATAATAAGATTTTTTTGTACATATTTGGATTAATTTGCAGGTATCCATAGATTGTTCAATAGAGATAAGCCCAAGTAAACAATCTATTATTTCCAAGCAATGTGGATATGATGGTTGACATGTATAGATTCCTCAAAAAAAATAAAAAAAAATAAACCACAGGTTGTAAATCTTGGGTATCTTATTACAGGTAAGCGTTTTTTTATATAAATTCAAAATTGTCCTTCTTTTGCAACTTAGTTGTTATTAATTATTTTTCATAGAGTAATTATAGAAATAGTACCTGTGGCTGTAAATTATTTTTTCCCTGATTTTCACTTCACAAAATTTAACAATAAAACAGTTATTTTGCATAATCTTCCTCCATCCTTCCTTCTAATGACTAACAGTTGGCGTTTTAAAAATGTCATGGTGTTGAAATTATGTCTAAGTAGGTTGTCATGCACTAAAATTACTTGCATGTTATTTTTTATTTTGTTGTTGACAAATTGAAAATGATGTTTTGCAACGGCTTTGCTAATTTGGCAGTAAGAACTGAAGTAAAAACCTGAAAAATACAATATACCACAGGGACCATTTTGCTTATATCTCCCTTGATATAGTTTCTTATTTTTATCTAAAAGCAAATTCTTTCTCTTGTGTTTGCATTGGCATTTAGGGACCATGTCTAATTTGGTGACTTTATTACAATGATTCATATAGAACCCCTTGATTTTTCGTTTTTATTTATTCGTTACAAGTTCATATAAAAAGCAAATATGAATGGTTACACAAAATTAAATTCTAAAGCATAGCTTTGTCACTATGTTGTTTCCTTTACCGTTTTGAAATTTCTACTACTATTTCTAATTAGGTCCTTGTAGGTTGGATAAATATATTTTTTGTCATTAGTTGATCTATTCGTTTTTCTATTAGTTGTAATTTAAGGCTAAATTTTTTTTATTTATATTTTTTATATGTGGATGAATCAATTTTTTAAAATTAGAGTGATTAGATAGATATGATCCTAAAAATACTCAAGCCGTCCATAAGGAGTTAAAAATCTACACTTCATGAGTTATTGATATTAAGAAACTTTTGAATTTTGATGGGCCTCTAAGTTTGCAAAATTTTCCATTTAGAACAAGTTCAAACTTTATGAGTACTTTTTAGGATCTCTAGATCTACTAATTACTTGATATACACGCGTTATATCGTTATTTTGGTATTGTTGGGATATTTTTAACGATTTTTAGCTATTATTTCTTTCCCAAATACTTTGGTAGATATTGTATTGGTAAATTTAGGATGTATTTTAGCTGGTCAGGTAGTTAACTAACACGCTGGAGTTTTTTTGTTTTTTTTTTTCTTTTTTTTCTTTTTTTTTTTTTTTTTGGCTTCGGTTCGAACCACGACAGTCGTTTTATACATTCCATATTATATGCTATTTGGAAATCTTTTCTTATTTTTTTCAGTTGCTAGCATATTTTCTTCAAGTCAAAAGCCAATCAGCCCATTAGTTGATTAATTATGTCGATATGTAATTAGTCCATTAGCCTAGACATTAGATTTTTGTAAAGTCCAATATAATCCTTACTCTTTAACCTTGGAGATCGGAGGTTTGTTCGACAAAACAGCAAATCAATCACATACAATTTTAATATCCCATACTAATTTCTAAATTGTTTATATATACATATTTATAAATACACCAAACACTTAATCTGTCAATTTTGCAATATTGCAATAGTCGGTTGTCGATCAATTCCTAGTTTCCAACCCATGTAAACATTAAAGCTTCTAACCGTCTGTAATTTTTGTTATTATTTTAAATTTTCAGTTTTCGTTCAATGATTATTGAATTGTTATATGGCTTATTTAATTTTAGAAATTATATCTCCTAAGTAAGAATTATCAGATTGAAAATAGCTATTGAGAACGATATATTGGAGATTATTGATTACAATGAACAATTTGCTTTCAAGAATGCTAGCAAAGTCTTTCAATGACAAAATTGCAAAAATGGTCCCTGTGGTTGGCAAATTTATGTGATTTTGGTCCAAAATGAAATGTTGGTGCACCACTGGTCTAAAATTGGATATCTTGTGTAGTTTTAGTCCTTATGGTTATCATTTTTTGTGGTTTTGGTCCATATCCTACCTAAAATGACGATTATGCCCTTAACTGATTGTTTTTTTAATTTTTTAATTGAGTTCTTATTATTTTATTTAAAAAAACCATCTCTCTCTCTCTCTCTCTCTCTCTCTCTCTGAAAATACCCCATCTTCTTGTTTTTTAAACATAAATTTCCTCCATTCCCCATTCTCCCTTCAAAACCTGCAACATCGCCCTGACCTTCAACTCTGAATCCCTCCCGATTCCGACGATGACAACAACCAACACACTCCTGACTTTGGCAACTGTAGTGGGGATATAGTAGGTCGCCGACCATGGGGTCGCCCTCCTGTTTCAAAAAACAAGCCAAAAGCACTGGTGATCATCACTAGGGAGAGCACAAATACCCTCCCGACACACATCCTTGAGATAAATTGCTTCTGATTCCGTTCATTATAATCCTTCTGATCTCTCATCGTGGCTTGAATCCATGATTTGTGAGCTTAATCCCACAACTGGACCACCAATGATTGACGATTCGTTTATGAACACCAGCTCAGCTAGCGCCGACGCCGCTGCTCCCTCGTCGGGTTTAACGTCTGTTTTTGTGGACGATCTGCAAGCGATACCCGGGAACGCGATTTACCCTCTGACGAAAAAAGCAAAACATTCTTCTTCTTCTTCATCGGGTTCCACATCCGCTTCATCTTCGTATAACTCGAAGCCTGATCCCAACTCGAATTCGGTGGTTCCGATCTACATTTTTTAGGTCTAGGGTTTTTATTTTTGAGGGTTAGGGTTTCCTAATTGCGACAGATAGTAGTGTAGAACGGTGATGGTATACGAGATTGATGGTGGTGGCCGAATCCATTCTGCAAAATCTAGCCCCGACTGCAGCTTCGACAGAGGAGTGATGTGTGTGTGTGTGTTATGATTTTCTGGCAAATTTATGATATGTGTGTGTGTGTGTTTTGGGAAAAACATCACAGATCTGTTGGGTTTCAAAATCAATGGAAAGAGTGAATATGGGGGTTTGATTGAAAGAGTGAAGATGCAGGATGAATGAAGAACTAAGAAGCATGTCCCCTCTCATTCTGCGTTTCAGAGAGAGAGAGAGAGAGAGAGAGAGAGAGAGAGAGAGAGAGAGAGAGAGAGAGAGAGAGACTTTTTCTCAATTTTAATTAATAAAAAACATTTGAATAAATATAAAAGAAATTAAAAAAACAAATATAAGGATATAATAGTCTTTTTACGTTGATATGGACCAAAAACAATAGAAAGATCAAATTTTGGACTAGTGGTGCATCAACATTTCGTTTTGGACCAAAAGCACATTAATTTGCCAACCACAGGGACCATTTTTGCAATTTTGTCTCTTTCAATTCATGTAGCTATGTAAGATCATTTATTATATTAACTTTATTTTGTTTTGATTATTGTTATAACAATTATGTTAGTGTTTAACGAATTTTGGTTATAGGTAAAATAACGAATTTTGATTATAGGTAAAAAAAAGGCCAATTTTTGAGTTTTCACACATGCCTCTAAAATCAACGGACTGGCCCTACATCCGGGACGTGCTCAGGGTCGGCCTATACAGTGCATAGTGTTAAACTAAGATTTTAGAAGCTTGATGTAAATATTAGACTTGCATTTAAGTTACTTGGAAACTGTATGTGTGTGTGTGTATATATATATATATATATATATATATATATATATATATATATATATATATATATATATATATATATGTATATATATATATGTGTGTGTGTGCGCGTGTGTGTCTAAGTCGTTTACCTGAAAAAAGCGGCGACGGAGAATAATTTTTGAACAATGATTAGTTAATTCCGTTGAATAGTTTGCTTCTATAGAAGAGAGGGGCGATGAATAGTTTTGTTTTGTAATTTGGTTTTCTTTAAGCGATCAAACTCTAATATGAAGTGCATAGACAATTGATTGGCCTTTGAAGTTGAAAAGTCAACCCAGATCGGATATAAATAATATTTTGTGAAATTACTTCAATAATCCAAGTCCGTATCCAAGTCTATGAGATCTCATTCATTCTTTTCCAAACTGAATACATAATGATAAAAGGCAACAAATATTTCTTTTCTCGTGAGAATTTTCCCTTTGGCCATTATTTCGTTTTAAAATCCTAAATGAAACAATTATTTCGTTTTTGGAAAGATATCATACTTTAAAATTCATGTACTTAACTGACAAATATTATTTCTGTCTTCTATATTAGTTAGAAAAATCATGAATTTAATGTCTACTCAATGGTTACCAAAATTTATAAAATTTATCAATTTACCATAATCACCCATTAAAATTCGGATTTTTCTATAAGGTAACTAATACAAATTTCCGAAAACCTTTTGGGCGCTACCCCAAACCCCCCGTGGGGGCGTTGCCCCTCGACCCTTCTTGCTGATCGGTCAGTCAGTAGGACCACCGCTATTGGCTCTGCCCCTTGGACTCCGTTAGGGGCTCTGCCCCTAGGATCCTGTGCCACCCACTATTTTGTCATACCGACTTATAATTCAATCATATATTAGCTCATATATTAGTTCCATGCGCTCTGCATTCTCCTTACATATAATATTGAGTACAAAGTATAAGCCCTTTAGCTCATATATTAGTTCCAATTACATAAAATGTCTGGTGACACTAAAATCACGAACAGGTGATCATATTTCTATAAAAAAGATGAATTTATTAGTTAAGCTTTTGAAGCTATTTCGATTAACGTTAATGTCATTATGTAAAACTTAAAAAATATTATCTTTTTATTATACATGTATAGCTTGAATTTTATATATAATAACTATTTTTTTTATTTAAATCCATTTAAAATGTAAAACGAAGAAGAAAATAATTGTTTAGTGTAGTAAACCGTTTTATTATTTCTATTATTTGTGTGTATATAACAAAGTTAATGAATAATCAAATCGATTTATTTTTAAGAGGTTAATGTAAAAAAAACGATTTATTTATTTCCATTATTTATGTTTGTATAACCATTTGAGTTTAATAATCCATTAATTAAATATAGAACAAATTACTGAAATCGTCCCTGTGGTTTGATCAAAATTGCGTGTTTGGTCCCTAACTTTTTTTTTTTGCGCTCGGACCGTCCTTGTAATATGATTTTGTTACGTTTTCGTCCCTAACACAGTTAAAAAGACTATATTACCCTTTGTTTTTTATTTTTAAGTTTTTTTATTATTTATATTATTTAAAAAACTAATAAAACATGTGGGCCCCACTAAACTCTTTCATCTCGGTTAAACCCATGGACCACCATCTTCTTCGTCTCTCTCATCTCTCTCTTCCCCCGCTTCTCTCTACTCCAGATCCTCAAAGATCATTGGATTCCCCTGAAAGAACATCACCTCTCCTCCCTCTGCCCCTCTCCTTCTCCTCCCTCTGCCTCTCTCCTTGATAATCTCGAACCTTAGCCGAGACCATCTCCTTCGTTCGATTTTCCCACCGACATTCAGTTTCAAATCTGTTATGAACATTGATGTGTGGAGATGGAGATAAGTTTTACCAGAACCTCAATGTTTTTCTTTTCTTGATGGTGACAAAGTAGATTTCATCAAGTTCGGTTCCCTGATGGAGATAAGTTTTGCCAGAACCATGTTGCTCATCGTCACCCTGGTTGCAGCGATTCACCCCTATTTCTAGATTTCATCAAGTTCGTTTTCCATGTTTAATTTTGATTCAAGTTTGATTTTGTAGTTTGTACTAAGATACAAATGCCCATTTTATGTTTAATTTTGAGATTTGATTTCAGATTTGATTACATGGTTTGCTTTTATCTTTTTTTTTGGTTTGGTTCTGAGCTTTGAATTTAGTTTTGATCTATGGTTTTGGTTTAGTGTTGATTGTAGGTTTTGATTTTGTATACATTGATTACTGTTTTTGTTTGGTTAGGATTTTGTAAAAAGTGGTGGGTGTGGTAGTTGATCTGGTGCTTGATTTTGATTTAATTTCTTTTGATTTGGTGTGAATTGTGGTGGTTGCTGGAGATGAACCATGTTTGAACGAAGGTGCTGCCGGAATAGTTGTCGGAGGTGTCCGATGGAGGTGGGCGATGGGCAGTGGATTGGTAGGGAGACGGGGGTGTGGAGTAGATCGACCCCCTTATTTATAAATTACTCATAATTCATTTATATTAATTAATTAATAAAAATAAGTAATAAAAATTTGAAAAAGAAAATACAAAGGGAAATATAGTCTTTTTATCTTTACAAGAGACGAAAAACGCAAAAATATGATATGTAAGAGACGAAAAACGCAAGAATATGATATGTTAGGGACCATCCGAGTGCAAAAAAAACGTTAGGACCTAACGCGTAATTTTACCCAAACCACAGGGACGATTTCAGTAATTTGTTCTTAAATATATTAATCAACCAAAATACTAAGGCGTACATTGCTTATTGACATATAATGCATTTTCTGCAACTTAAATCAATTAAACAGTATCATATACCACGTTACTCTTATGCTTGATCCTTTTGATCTAAGACAATTGAAAACACAAAAAAACTTTGAAAAATATTGAAAACACAAGTAAGATCAATGTTTATTGCTCTAATTAACTTCATTTTTGTAATGTGCTTAATACTATTGCCCAAACGATTAAAAGTTTGGAATGGGGCTGAATGTACATTGCTATTTCCATCAAAGTATAAACACATACAGCTTCCCTCATATCCTATTTCACAGCCTCTTGGATCAGCAAACACATTTTCCAGCAGCTAGCACCTAGATGAATTAGGGATTTCGTTTCCACCATAAATTTTCTTCTCTATGCCTTGAGCACTGGGTCACCTACTAGTTTGGAAAGAGATCATGTCAAAAAATATAAGTTTATATATCGACTTATCTAATATAAGGTTGAAAATAGATTATTTCATTAAAACATTGAAGGTTCATGGTATCAAGCCCATAGGTCGTGAATTCATTGTTCTTTTTTTTCTATTGTGAAATCAATTATGAACCAAAGGAAATTTATTTTCAACAAAATTTAGAATTAATTTGCTTATAATAACATCCTACTTTCACATCTCCTATTATTAGAACAGAGTTAACAGACAAATCAAATAAAAGACTGAAAGCAAAAAACACATTCATATCTTGATTTTTCTTCTTCATTTTAGAAATTAAAAAACAAAAAAATCAATCAAAAATCACACAACTCAACTTATAACCTGGTAAATCAAACGAAAAATAGATTTCCAAAAGCTTACAGACTACACTTGTGGCCTTCGTTGGCAAATGGAAGATTAATCATTTCAAACCAATCAGCATCAATATGAACTGTTGAGTGCCACTTACTTTTTGAGTTTGATCTGAAGATGCAGCAGTTCAGGTTCTTACCATTGAAAAAAATAAATTTCTAGTTTTACATTTTTTTTTATTTCCAATTACCATTTTCCATAAACAAATACCTTCATGTGTGGCTATGTTTATGCAAGAAACGTCGATGCTAAAATGTCACCATAGATCATATACAGGTCAAATGGTAGGTTAGTAGGGGCATTATCAAAACCTATTTTTAAAATGTAAAAAGGAACTAACCTTTGCACAAGAAACAACCATCACCATCTTTGATCCATCGTTTACAATACCATATACTTTGATTTGATGTAACCTATTGCAATAATAACATTGCATCACTCCTCTTCAACCAACAATAGGCTTTACTAAATTAACACTCTACCCTAACATACATTGGTTCCTAACATATTTTTTTGAAGAAAAAATGGATATTTCATTAAGAATATAATTTAATAAAGTGATAACTTTTAATTGTAGATTCCTTAAACAAAATGCCATTAACCAAAAAAAAGGTTATCTAAATTTTTCGGTTTAGGTTAAAGTTAACCTAAAAATAGTTAGTTGTTTTTTTCATGTTATCCGTCGGTAGCAATTGAACCAACCTAGGTAGCCTGGGGCGTCTTCATTTTTCTTTTCTTAACCAGCGTCTGGATATTAATGATACTATCAAAAAGGATATAATGATATGAATATCCATATTTTCCTCTAACAAAATCCTATATTTTTGTGTAGGAATTTCTACCTGATGTTCCACTTGTCAATTTGAAAACACTTTTGGTATTTAACATTAGTGTGTCAGTTGAACCGACAACCTTTGTTGGTTGGTTGTATCCAATATGCATACTCCCAAGCCACTTTCCTATAAAAAGATTAAAAAAATACATAAATGGTTATAAATGAATGGATTTCTTTTAACAAATATATAAGGAAGTAAGCTAACAAACTTAAATTCCCACCATTCAAATCATTCATTACACTTTGGGCATCATGTCAAAGAGAAACAAGAATAAACGATAGTCAAAACCTTATAAAGGAACAGTGACGGGCACCATATTAATTTTAGTTACCTTGTTAAAGGAACAGTGAGGGGCAACATAGTAATTCCATTGAATATAGTTGATTATGCGAACATCAGAATGAAAGAACCAAGATTCCAGATTTGACCTGTTTGAGGTTTAATTGGTCAAATGGTTTTACTTTGTGGACTTCACGTCACAATCTACAATTTCTGCACACAATGAAAAAACCAGAAATCCAACCATTTAAATACCTATAATATAATTAGAACTCTAATAAAACTTCATTCTTTCACTAATCTTATTTGTTCTAACATGAAACTATTTTGTTGATGCTTTCCCATCACTACAATGGGGTCAACGAACCTAGGAAATCAAAATGCAAAAAGTCACACCTGCAATATCAAAAACAAAAATCCACTTGAAGTGAAAAAAACAATAATGGATGGTACATAGTTACCTGTTGAACAGTTCTTCATTATTTGAAGATGAAAACTCGAAGTGGTCTGTAAATCTGATGGAATGTTATGATGAAACATATCTGCAATAAAATTAAAGAATCATTTATGACACATAATCACGAAATAAGGGAGATGGGGACATCTTCTAACCAGATCTAAAAAAACATAATCAAATGCGATTTCTAAGAAAAGTGAAACTGGAAGCTCAAGTTAGGTAGCCCCTTCGAATGTGGCGATGACCGGTGGTCTTATAAGCAAGTGTCATGAGCTATCTTCATGGGCTACCCCCATAGTCTAAAACCACTTTCTGCCATGGGCTACCCATATGGTTTTTCCTTGCAATGCCATGGGCTATCTCATGGTCATATAAGCAAGTGTCATGGGCTACCCCCATGGTCTTTCCTTGCAATGCCATGGGCTACGCCTATGGTCTTACAAGAAAGTGTTGATGGGTTTGAGCCATAAGAACTTTCCTATGTGCACATGCAAACCCTAATGCTTGGATCTAGGTTTCTCTAATTGAACATGCAATGTATCCAAGACTTGCAAACCTTAGATCTAGTGTAAACAATTCAAATTGATACAATAATTCAGATCTAGATGATTAACTTTAGTTGCTTGCTTGAATCTTCTTGTTCTTGGAGCTTAGAGTCACAATTGTCACTCCTCTAATGGCTTACAAACACCAACTAGCAAGAGGATGATTTGGAGAGAGAAGAGAGAAGTAGAAATCGGCTCTAGGGTTCCCAAGGAAGCAAAGTGGCCGATTTCCACAACCCAAGGGGTTTATTTATACTGTGAGCTTCTAGGGTTTCACCCAAAACCCTAATGGAATAACTTAGGCCCTAAGCAATCCAAAGATCCTTCTAGATTGAGGCTTGGACGAATTCAAGGTGTCCAAAGGCCTTAATTTCGTCCACCCTATAATGCATAAGGATCCATAGCCCAAAAACCAACTATCATACAATTGACAGTTCCAGTCCCCTTTATTTAATTAACCTCTTTTAGTCACCAAATTAATTCCTAATTAATCTATGACTAATATTAATTAAATAATATAATTATTCCTTTAATATATTATTCTCATAATATATTAATATAATAATATATTCTCTCTCTTCATAAATCACCCTGTCAAGTTGCTATGGTGAAGGCAACCTAAAAGGATTATGCATAGCCGGGTCAAGTACTTACCAAATATAGTTACGGGCTTAGATACTAATCCAACAGTCTCCCACTTGGATAAGTCTAGTAACTACAAATGCAAGCACAATCCGATTAGCAATCGTAGCTCTCAAAGACGCTGTCAAACTATGATCTTATCAGTAACCTGTCCTTCAGATAAGGGATCGTATAATCCTCTGTTCTAGATATCGTGCGGACAATTACATGGAACATTGTCATACTCATTGTCCAGCAATTGGTTTCTCGATCTCAGATTCATTTGACATAGAACTTAATTGAACACATCAATTCAGTCCTGACCGGGACCGGCTTATAAGTCAAATCAAATCATCGAGGGGCCCTGATATCGCTTTTACCCTCTTAGGATAAAAGGAACAGATAAACTTCGACTTATATGCATTTACCATCCACTAATCAAATCATACACAACAATGCATTTTATAACATCAAGTTACTGATGCGTTTACACATTATCAATGCACAACCAATTAGCAAATAATAAACCATATATCTAGGTTTTAAGACCATATGATATTACCATCTTGCGATCACTCGTGATAAATTCCATGAAGTGATTCCAGCAAGTGTGGGTTTATTCCAATGCTCAAATCAAGTTCATAAGCACTCATGAACGTTGTAGCAAACCTTTGCTATGTCTAATACACTTTAGACAATCTACACACCAATTCATGACAGTCTTCATTCATACCTACTTCCAACATATGAACGACTGTGGACCGTTCGAATAATTCGATTATTATCAAATAACTCAATTATTCAGGAAGTCAAAACATGCAAAATGAAACAATAGGTAAATAATTAACATAAGACAGTAACATTACTAATAAATAATACTCTTTTATTTAATCATCGAATGTTAATAATAATTTATCTATTACACGTCTCTAAACTATCTAATCTAAACTAATATCGTCCTTCAGCCCAATGCTCCTAGCGTGCTGCAAGTGCTTAACCCTGCTCAGTCCCTTCGTAAGCGGATCTGCTGGGTTATCCTCTAACGATACCCTCTTTACTACAAGGATCCATTCTTCCACCCGATGTCGAATAAAGTGATATTTTCTGTCGATATGTCGAGATCTACCGTGATCCCTTGGTTCCTTGGTCAAGGCAACCGCTCCTTCATTATCACAGAAAATTTCCATAGGCTCCTTTATGGTTGGCACAACTCCAAGGTCTCCAATGAAGTTATTCAACCATATTGCCTCCTTTGACGCTTCGCTCGCTGCAATGTACTCTGATTCGCACGTTGAATCAGCTACGGTTTCCTGTTTGGAACTCTTCCAAGTCACTGCTCCTCCATTAAGGGTAAAGACCCAGCCCGACTGCGAATGATAGTTGTCCCTGTCGGTCTGAAAACTGGCGTCAGTGTACCCTCGCACCTTTAAGTCATCACTCCCACCGAGGACTAGAAACCATTCCTTGGTCCTTCGAAGGTACTTAAGAATATTCTTGACCGCGATCCAATACGCTCTGCCAGGGTTCCCCTGATATCTGCTGACCATGCTCAAAGCGAAGGCCACATCAGGGCGAGTACAAGTCATATCATACATGATTGAGCCAACTACGGAAGCGTAAGGTACTCGGCTCATCTCTGCTATCTCGACTTCAGTACTCGGACTTTGAGTCTTACTCAACTTGGCATTACTTTGGATTGGTAACTCCCCTTTCTTTGAATTCTCCATACTAAAACGTTTTAGTACCTTGTCCAAGTAAGTATTCTGACTAACTCCTATTAGTCTCTTACTTCTGTTTCTCACTATCCTTATTCCCAAAATATAGGAAGCCTCTCTGAGGTCCTTCATAGCGAAGCACTTCCCGAGCCAGGACTTAACCCCCTGCAGTGTCGGGATGTCGTTTCCTATGAGTAGTATGTCGTCGACATACAATACGAGAAAGCTTACTACACTCCCACTGGCCTTGACATATACACATGATTCATCTTCGCTTCGCAGAAAACCAAACTCTTTGACCTTCTCATCAAAACAAAGATTCCATCTGCGAGACGCTTGCTTAAGTCCATAGATAGACTTCTCAAGCTTACACACTCTATTGGGGTGCTTAGCATTGACAAAACCCTCTGGCTGAGCCATGTAAACATCCTCAGCCAACTTCCCATTAAGGAAAGCGGTTTTGACATCCATCTGCCATATTTCATAGTCATGAAATGCAGCAATGGCCAGCATCACCCTGATAGACTTTATCTTCGCAACTGGTGAGAAGGTTTCGTCGTAGTCAACTCCAGGAGTTTGAGTGAAACCCTTCGCAACCAATCGCGCCTTGTAAGTGTGCACATTTCCATCCACGTCAGTCTTCTTCTTGAAGATCCACTTGCACCTGACCGTCTTACGACCTGGTACATTGTCAACCAAATTCCAAACTTGGTTGTCATACATGGACTGAATCTCGCTGTCCATAGCCTCTTTCCATTTCGCTGACTCCGGGCCTACCATGGCTTCCTTATAGCTGTTAGGTTCGTCCAGATTCACTAGTGTACTATCACTAATGAACGTATCCCCTTCCATAGTAATATGAAAACCATAAAACTGAGGTGGAACACTAACCCTTTCGGAACGTCTAAGAGGTAAGGACTCGTCAATCGGTTCAACCGGAGTTTCCTCCTCGGGTTGAGCGCCAGTGTTAGAGGTTCCTTCATCGCTCGACTCTTGAAGCTCTTCAAGATCGATTTGCCTCCCACTGTCTCCTTGGCTTATGAGTTCTCGCTCTCGGAAAACCCCTCTCCTCGCAACGAAGACAACATTGTCACTCGGTCTGTAGAAGAGATATCCAAAGGATCTATGTGGGTAGCCGATGAAAATACATCGCTCACTACGAGGTTCGAGCTTGTCGTGAGTCTCTCGTCTTACAAAAGCCTCGCAACCCCAAACCTTGATATGTGCCAACGAGGTAGCCTTCCCTGTCCATATCTCATGTGGTGTTTTGGCAACCTTCTTTGTAGGTACTAAGTTAAGGATATGGGCGGCAGTCTCTAAGGCATACCCCCATAATGATAGAGGTAGTGAAGCACGACTCATCATGGAACGAACCATGTCTAGCAAGGTTCGATTATGCCTTTCAGCTACACCATTCAATTGTGGTGTCCTAGGTGGCGTCAATTGCGAAACTATTCTGCATTCCTTGAGGTAGTCGTGGAATTCAAGACTTAGGTACTCTCCACCTCGATCAGATCAAAGCATCTTGATTTTCCTGCCCAACTGATTCTCCACTTCTTGTTTAAACTCTTTGAACTTTTCAAAGGTTTCTGACTTGTGCTTGATTAAGTAGATATACCCATATCTGCTATAATTGTCTGTGAAAGTCACATAGAAGCGATTCGTATCCCTTGTGGTGGATCTAAAGGGTCCACACACATCTGTATGTATGAGATCCAATAAACCCTCACCCCTCGCACAAGTGCCAGTGAAGGGTGAATTGGTCATCTTTCCAAGTAAAGAAGACTCGCACATGTCATCGTCCCTAAGGTCGAATGACTCCAACACTCCATCCTTTTGGAGTTGGGCTATGCGTTTCTTGTTGACATGTCCAAGACGACAATGCCACAAGCATGGTTTATCCATACTATTTGAAGAATCCATACATAACACATCATTTCCTAAGTTATCTACAACCATCACAGTTTCATATATTCCATTACAAGGCAATGCTTCAAAATATAAAACATTATTAAATAAGCATAAATAGAACCCTTTTCATTATCAAATGAAGATCTAAAACCTTGTGTATATAAACCATGATATGAAATGATGTTTCTAGCCATATCTGGCGAATAGCAACAATTATTCAAATTTAAATCTAAACCATTACTAAGCACTAAGGAATAAACTCTAATCTTGGTCACAGGCGACGATCTTCTGTTTCCCATGATCAGATTCATCCTTCCACGCTCCACATCCCTATTTCTTTTTAGTCCTTGCAAATCAGAACATATGTGAAAACCACATCCTGTATCAAGAACCCAAGAAGTAGCATGTGATAAATCATTAGATTTAATTGTGTAAATACCTGCAAAAGATGGCTTGATCTTTCCATCCTTGATGGCCTGCAGATATTCTGGGCAGCTTCTCTTCCAATGCCCTATCTTGTGGCAGTAGTGGCACTCTGCCTCTTTAGGGTTTGAGTTGGGCTTATCAGAACCAACTTTGGTTCCACTAGAAGAGGTGCCATCATGGGACTTTCCCTTGTGGTGGCCCCTTGAGGGAGCCTTCCTTTTCGTACCCTTCCCTTGCCCTATTGCCAAGACAGGGGCAGCAGCTGGAGTTGGAGGTGATGCAACAGATTTATCCTTGAGGTTGCTCTCAGCAGTCCTTAACAAGCCCTGAAGCTTGCTCAAGGACACCTCTTCCTTATTCATGTGGTAGGTCATGCGGAACTAGCTATAGCAGGAAGGCAATGAGTGAAGGATGATGTCAATTTCCAGCTCTTCATCGAAGTTCACATTCAACTTCAGTAGGCGATCGACATATCTCTGCATCTTTTGCAGATGAGCGGTAAGGGAATCTCCATTACGCATTTTGGTAGTGATCATCGAAGTGATGATCTCGTACCTCTCTTGCCTAGCGCTCTGGTGGTAGCGTTCCAGCAGATCCTGATGCATCTCATAGGGGTACTTGTCCTCATAGGACTTCTGGAGTTCAGCAGTCATAGTCGCTAGGATGATGCAATGGACTTTCGTGGCATCATGCTCGTGGGCCTCATAGGCCGCGATCTCTTCAGCGGTAGCAGTGTCGATATCAATCTCCTTTAGCTTCTCATCGAGGACATATTCTTTGTCCTCGTAGCGAGTGACCATGCGAATGTTGCGGATCCAATTACTGAAATTGGTCCCATCGAAGATCACTTTCCCACACAAGTTCATGAGTGAGAATAAACCAAAGGAGTTTGACCCAGAAGCGTTGTTGTTTGCGTTCGACATCTGAAAAGGAAAAAGAACAAAGTTCATTAGAAATGAATTTCCCCAATTAATCACCCAAATGAGAAATTAGGGCTAGGAACCAACAACATTATTCACAAATTAGAAAAGGGATGTCGTAATCTAACAAGTAAATAATTTGAAGGCAAGTGAATGCCGATTCACTAATTCTCCACCATGAAAACGAAAAGGAAATTATGTTTTAAATGTATTGAAAAAACTCCTAGATACTTTGAGATTCATTGAACTTTTCAATAGCATGTTTTAATCTCGATATGCCCCTCTAGTTTGTGACTGGGATGCCGAGGATCACAAAGTGGGTGTGAATAACCATGCAAATGTACATGGTGCCCTTATTGTTACAGTCACCTATTCGATGTGCCGGTTAACCACACACGCTCCATCGAACTATAACAAACAACGAGTCACCCTTTGCCACCTATGCTTAGAACCCAAGTAATGCGCCGGTTAACCACACACGCTCCATTAACGTCTTAGCAAGGGTACAAAGTGTAATTTCATGGAAGTGCATCAAATTCACTTTTGCCTAAAGTAACTAAGATTGAGAATTTTGTAAAAACATTTAGTTACTTTATATAGATTCATTATACTTTTAATGAGGAAAGGTTTTCCCTATCCTACCCGTTCGGCTAACGACCCTCCACCAATCAAGGAAGCGGTGGGTGAGAATGGACACCCATTAAACGGCCATTTTATAAGCCATAACCTTATACCCCCTTTATAGACCGACTTCGTGAATGAGGCTTACTAACGGTAAGACTAGCATTTAAGTTATATATATATATATATATATATATATATATATATATATATATATATATATATATATATATTAATCTTATAATATTATAAGTATAAGGTTGAATTTTAAAACTTGTAAAATTCTAAGGTTTGAAAGTTAAATGGTTCAAATTAAAACTTTTAATCACAAAACTTAAATTTCAAAACTTGAGGACAAGTTTTGAATTTTTCAAAACATGAAGGATCAAATAGCAACTAATATAAATTAAACAATTAATTTAATGATTATCTAAATTTGACCTAGTCAATATTACTTGCAAGACAATTCAACAATTAATTCAAATAATCAACTATTATCAAATAAGGAAATTATTATTTAAACAATTGGTAATTATCTTTTGTTTTGATGAGGGTATTGACAAAAGGATGATCAAATTCGGATTTTAATGAACCAAAATGATTTAGGTAAGTATCCTCAAGCAAAACAGCAAGAAATCCCGAAAATCACTCTGACAGACGCTCCGACTCGTCGAGTCCCCTTATGGACTCGTCGAGTTCATCCTACTCGTCGAGTCCACAATGGGACTCGCCGAGTCTGTCATTCAGAAGGCAGAAAAACGATTTTTTCAAAGCTAGAACAATCAAACAATGCATCAATTCAATAGAAATCAATCAAATCTCTGATACCACTGATGGGTTTGACCCATAAGAACTTTTCTATGTGCACATGCAAACCCTAATGCTTGGATCTAGGTTTCTCTAATTGAACATGCAATGTATCCAAGACTTGCAAACCTTAGATCTAGTGTAAACAATTCAAATTGATACAATAATTCAGATCTAGATGATTACCTTTAGTTACTTGCTTGAATCTTCTTGTTCTTGGAGCTTAGAGTCACAATTGCCACTCCTCTAATGGCTTACAAACACCAAATAGCAAGAGGATGATTTGGAGAGAGGAGAGAGAAGTAGAAATCGGCTCTAGGGTTCCCAAGGAAGCAAGGTGGACGATTTCCACAACCCAAGGGGTTTATTTATACTGTGAGCTTCTAGGGTTTCACCCAAAACCCTAATGGAATAACTTAGGCCCTAAGCAATCCAAAGATCCTTCTAGATTGAGGCTTGGACGAATTCAAGGTGTCCAAAGGCCTTAATTTCGTCCACCCTATAATGCATAAGGATCCATAGCCCAAAAATCAACTATCATACAATTGGCAGTTCCAGTCCCCTTTATTTAATTAACCTCTTTTAGTCACCAAATTAATTCATAATTAATCTATGACTAATATTAATTAAATAATATAATTATTCCTTTAATATATTATTCTCATAATATATTAATATAATAATATCTTCTCTCTCTTCATAAATCACCCTGTTAAGTTGCTATAGTGAAGGCAACCCAAAAGGACCATGCACAACCGGGTCAAGTACTTACCAAATATAGTTACGGGCTTAGACACTAATCCAACAAGTGTCATGGGCTACCCTCATGGTCTTTCCTTGCAATGTCATGGGCTACCCCCATGGTCTTACAAGCAAGTGTCATGGTCTATCCCCATGGTATTTCCTTGCAACGCCACAGGCTACTCCTATGGCCTTACAAGCAATTCTACAAGGATAGAAGTCAAGGATAACACAAGACAGACCCCTAGTCTGCTAGACCATGTCAGGTGTTTATTCGTGCTTCGAATCCTAGAGCCTTCATCAGACAAGAACATGAATAGAGACCACCACACAACCCTCGACCTGAACCTAGCTACTAACCCAAAATATGTGTTGCCAAAGATTCTTCAAACCTTCAAGCGATAATCCTTAACATCTGCTTCCCTGGTCACATCTGAATGGTGAACATCGCTCCTTACATGCCCTAATTTGAGCAACAACCCAAACCAGTTGTCCTCATATCCTTGAATATGAAATTATGAGATGACCTGCACTCGAAATATTTCCATCTAACGAAGCAATTCTCTCCCACTTTTATTTGGCTCAACCCTTACAACTTCATAGCCATTCAAATTTCCAAGCCAATCCAAATACTCCACTATATGGTTCTTAACAACCACACTTGTCATTACTAAGCATAAAGGAATCTGGATACTTCAAACAAAACTCAAGAGTTACAATATAACTATAACCCATAGCTGCTGGATTAAGGTGTCTAAGCCAATAACTAAATTGGTATATTCTTGAATTAGAAGCAAAGTCCCTTTTGGGTTGCCCTCAAAACTAGTAACTAATTAGAATGACAGTTGGAGATAGAGGATAATTTATTAGTTTATTATATGAATAATAAACTAAATGGAAATTGAAATATATGATTTATTAATATATTGTAACACCTGTTCCAGGTATTATTTAATTGTTTAAGTTTTAGGGTTTTGTACTGGGACTCGCCAAGTTGGGGAGCTCCAACTCGTCGAGTAGAGATCACATAGAGGAAGCGGATTTTAAATCCTAATCGACGAGTCGTAAGGCCCCGACTTGATGAGAAGGCGCTGTAAAGGGAAACCCTAATTTTTAGGTTTTGCACCCTATTTAAAGGACTTAATCCGCCTCTTGTGGCCTTCTTTACCACTTCACTACCCAGAGAAGAAACCCTAGTCGTTCCTTGTTATTTCCTTGAGATTGAGAGGCTAAGAGAGAGTTTTTGGTACACTTAGTTGAAGGAGTTTGAAGATTGAGAAGCTTGGAGTAGGAAGAAGAATGTAGATCCAGCATTTACAACATTGGGACACCCATTTAAAGGTAACAAGTTGTCACCTTGATCATTCTAGCATTAGATCCCATTTTCTTGAACTTTTGGGCCATTTATTGTATATTGGTGGAGCATTTTGGGTGTTGGGTAAGATTTTGAGTTGCAACTTCAGATCTGGACTCCTCTAAGTCCTTATAGTCATAAAGTTACAGAAAGCAACAAGCTTTGGCCCTTCTTTTTGGTTTAAACCCCTCCCTTAGCTTGGTATTGGCATTAAGAGCTTGCATGCACGTAAAGTTTGCAAATTTACGTGGAAACCATGCATTAGGAGGCTAGATCTACAATCTGGAGCTTTGGGGTAGCTTAAAAACGTCGGATCACATGAAGGACTGACGGAACTCGTCGAGTACCTTAGTTGACTCGACGAGTTGGGTAGGGTTTACCCGTTTTCTTGATTCTGAATGAGTACAACGAAGGATTAGAGTGTTCGCATGTATGACCTATTGGTCTTCTGGACATTTGATGAACTCAACAAGTCACTTAGTTGACTCGGCGAGTTGACTCGGGAGGAACTCAACGAGTTACATAGGTAACTCGGCGAGTTGACGAGTTATTCAGTTAACTCGACGAGTTGCTAGATGCACTCGACGAGTTGAGGTCAACATGGACTGTTACCCTTGACTGTTGACATGGACTTTGAACAGGGTTGACTTTGAGGGTATTTATGATATTTCGGGATTATGAGAAGTTAATCACATGATGATTATCGACAGTTGAGTTGGAGCAGTATGTGGGATTTATATGATCTTAGCTTGTCCGTTCAGCATTCAAGAGGTGAGTCTCCTCACCATACCAATGGGTCTAAGGCACCAAGGCCGACCCATTTTGTGATATGTGGTACACTAGCTTTAGTAGAGATATGTGGTATGATAGATAGCTATATGCTAAGTGGTATGCTAGTGATTATATGATACTTGTAGGGAATACCATGGGGGAGCCCATGGCACTTGGATAAGACCATGTGGGGGAGCCCATGGCTGGATAGTTAAAGACCATGGGGGGAGCCCATGCCAGTCGGATGAAATACCATGTGGGGGAGCCCATGGCTTGTCAGTTAAAGACCATGGGGGGAGCCCATGGCACTTTGGTATAAGACCATGCGGGGGGAGCCCATGACATCCTTATATGTTTGTATGCATGGCTTATGTGATATATGTAGCTTTTATAGCTAATATGATATGTGTTATGTGGATTGTGTGTGGGGTATGCTCTGGGGAACTCACTAAGCATTAGCTTACAGTTTGTGGATTTGTTTCAGGTACATCCGACCCCAAGGGCAAGAGAAAGGCTTGATGGCGCGGCGTGCACTCTATCTCAAGCATTTTTATGGGACACTCTGATGATTTGAAATAAATTGTAATGGTTATGAATTTTGAAAACAATTGTATTTGGGATTTCATGGTTTGTGGAAAGTATTTTGGTTAATTAAAAATGAAAATTTTCTTTTGAAAATTGGGTCGTTACAAGTTGGTATCAGATCCTTGGTTTGAGGGATTCAGGTACACTCTCGGGTGTGTCGGCACTCAAACTAAGGAAATGGTAAAATTGTTTTCAAAAATAAAATAAAAGTTAAAACTTTTAAAGAATGGAAAAGAGGAGAGTGCAACGCACGTGGTCGGCCGAGCCAACTAAGTAGTTCCCCAATATGTTAGCCATGTTATACTGATATTTGAGTTATGATAATCGTATAGATCTTGCTATGTGTATGCTTTTATAATTGTATACGGTTAGGAGCTTATAGCCTTAGAATGATTGATTTGGCCTTATTTCCTTTTCCTTGTCTGGTTGTGGTCCTAGGGTAGAATCTCTTTTTCAAAAGTCTATTTGATCCTTTTATGTGTATAATTTGCATGCATAAAGGGAATCTGTTATGATTGGTCTAGTTGATGTGGGTAGAGCAAATCTTAGGATAGCCTAGGATTTATGATATGTGGTAGTATGTGGGATATGATTTATTTTGGGACGAATTGGAGTTATCAGGTAGAGCCTTGGGGAAGGTACATGTAGGTGTGGAAGGTAGTATTGGGCCTGTATTACTGAAAGCACAGGACCTGTACCCGAATTAATGTTAGATCTAAAAGCTCTGAGGAGGATGGGTGTGGGAAGATCCCCTATATGTATATACTGATCATTATAATTTATGAAATTCAGTTCAGCATGGTGGTGACACGATTGGGAGCAGGGGGATCATGATCGGTATCTGGATCCGGGTCGGGCAGCGGTACTGAGCCCGTTGATGAGAGCCTGCACGAGCTCATTGCAGCCGAGGTGATGAGGGGCATCCTTGACGCTACTTCGGTGATCTTTGGGACGGTAAAGGAGGATATGATGGAGATTATGGAGGAGAGGCTCAGGTCATTCAGAGTCGAGATTGTTGCGGGCCAGGTCGGGGCCCGAACTCCCTCGTTCCGGGAGTTCAATGCGTGCGGGTATGCGTAACCCCATTGTTAGCCGACGCTGGGTGGCGGATATAGAGAACGCCCAATGCACGAGTTCTTGTCCTGATGCGGCAAAGGTGGGTTTTGCTTCATGTATGCTGAGAGACAGTGCCCGAGACTGATGGGGAGAGGTGACTAGTCAGGTGGGGGCAGCCGGTGTGGCTGAGATGACATGGGACGAGTTTGTTCGGCGATTTGATTTGGATTTTGTACCAGCTATTGAGGTGAAACGTCTTGTGAGGGAGTTTCATGACCTCCAGTAGACCACTGAGACTATTGTGGAGATCACCGCCAAGTTTCGGGAACGAGCACTGTTGATCCCACAGTATGCTACAGATGAGGATATGAGGCGGACAAGGTATCATTCCATGTTGAGGGATGATATTCGGGAGTTTTTGAGCTTTACAGGGTGTAAAACCCTGAATGAGATGGTGGAGAAGGCTCGTGAGCGGGAGATGGAGTTGGACTTCCACACCAAGCGGAAGCCGGAGCAGGCACAAACAGCAATAGGTCAGGCTAAAAAGCCTAAGACCTCGGATTCTTCCAGTAGGGGCCAGAAGGGCCGTGGACGGTGTGCCAAGTGAGGAAAACCACATAGTGGGGTTTGTCAGATAGCGGGTTCAGGGTGTTACGCATGTGGCCAGTCGGGTCACTTGAGCAGGGATTGCCCCAAGAAGGGCATGATTTATTTCCGCTGCAACCAGACTGGCCATAAAAGGTCGATTGTCCGAGGTTGCAGAGAGGAGGAGGAGCAGTGGCGACACCTGCGCCAGTCACAATGAGGATTACTGATGGCCGCCCTGCTAAGGAGGATGCTCCAGCGGTGAAGAGCCACACATTTCAGTTGACTACCGAGGAGGCTCGAGCAGCGCCAGACGTTGTGGCTGGTACGTATTTTATATTCCTGCTCTAGATTTTTGCATTGCTTATGTGTATATTGTGCTTAAGTATAAGGACCTTTTTGGTCAATGGTATGTCTACTCACGTTTTGTTCGATTCGGGAACTACTCTATCGTTTGTGTCTCTTGCGCTTAGCAAGAAGTTTCGGGATGCGCCGGGAACTTTGGATTCCCCGCTCGAGGTGGAGATTGCGTATGACCGCACTGTGAGTGCTGCGAGGGTGTATCGAGACTGTGTCCTGAATGTTTTTGGTGTTGGGTTTTGAGCATTCTAACACTCCTATGGTGTACATGCAACCCTAAATACCTTGGATCTATGTTTTCTCTATTATACATGCAAATATCAATTTTCCAAGGTATTGTTCTAACTAGCATAATATAAAGTACATGTAATATAATAATCTAGTAGAATTACATACCTCTTTGTTGTAGCTTGATTCCATGGAGCTCAAGAGCCTAGTGCCCCAAGTGTGACACCTCAAATGGTTCACACAACATCAAAACAACTTGGAATAACCATGAGGAGAGATACTTCACTCTAGAAATCGGCTTGCCCTCTTGTGTATGCACTAGTGCCGATTTCACCAACCAATGGGGTCTTTATATAGTGTGCACATTAGGGTTACACCATGTAACCCATGACTTTTCCCATTCCTTATGCTCCATGGGTTTTAACCTCCATGGAGTATCCATGGGTCACCACATGGGTTAAAACCAACATAAGGAATCATGGATCATAAGCCCACATATATAAGAATGAATGATTTACACAATCAATCCCTATATATTTAATTAGTATCTTTTGATCACTAAATTAATTCCAAATTAATTCTTGATCAATATTAATTAAATAATATGATTTCTTATTAATATATTAGAACTTATAATATATTAATATGTCACAAATATCCTCTTCTCACAAAAGGTCTATCCAAATGTTCCGATGCCATGCAACCCAAGTGGACCATGCCGGGTCGGGTCAAGTATATACCAATTATAGTTATGGACTTAGACACTAATCCAACAGTCTCCCACTTGGATAAGTCTAATAACTATTATTGCAAGTACGACTTCATAAATCGACTAGCAATCGTAGCTCTTAAAAGTCGCTGTCGAACTCTGAACAAATCAATGACGCGTCCATTAGATAAGTGATCATATATTCCTCCATTCTAGATATCATATGGACTGAGACATGGATTGTAATCATTCTCTCTCTCCATTTGTTGTTTCTCGATTTTCGATTTATGACGACTGACTAATTGAACAAATCAAATTAGTCCAGGCTTGGCCAAACACTTAGGGCGTCATCACTAAATTATCGAGGGGCCCACAGATATTGCTTTTATCCCTTTAAGGGTAAAAGGAATGGATAAACTTTGACTCATATGCTTGTACTAACTACTTGTTGAATCATACACAAAGGCACGTTTTATAACATCGAGTTACCAATGCGTTTTCGTGCAGTCAATGTATAACCAACTCATAGTCAAAAACTCATATCTCTAGGTTTGAAGAATATAAGATATTATCGTCTCATGATTCACTCGTGATAAAATCCATGAAGTGATTCAAACGAGCGTGGGTTTAATCCAATACTCAGAAGTTATGAGCACTCATGAATGTTGTAGCAACTTATGCTATGTCCAACACCTTAGACATCTACAAGCCAACTGCATGACAATCTTTCCTTAATACCTACTTCCAATGTATTATCGACTGTGGATGGTTTGAATAACTTTGTTATTCGGGAAGTCAAAACATGCAAAGTGATACACAAGAATAATACTAATCATATATGGCCCCAACACTTTGAGTGTAAATAAAACAACTTTTATCTAAGCACCATATTGATTACTCATTATTCATTGTATAATGTTTCGATTTATCAACTTAATACTTGAATAAAAACAATAGCCATGCCATGCTCCAAGCATGCACACTATGTTTGTCTAAACAATAGCTATGCCATACTCCAAGTATGCACACTATGTTTGTCTTATGATCCTTACTTTGTGAAACAGATCAATTGACAATATTTTAATGATGCTCATTTCACAATCCCAACCCTTATTGTAAATGTAAGAATACCAAACTCTTGCCATTTACTATAATCTATTAGATTCTAAACTTATATGCAATGAATATGCACAAAAGTCACAAAGACTTGGCAACAGACATTACAAAGTATTCCAATGGAGAGCAATTCCATGGAAACGAAGTCTCACATTCAAAGTACATTCCTTTGAACACCCTTCTTGCATTAAGTTCTCTAATCTTACACAGATTTAAAGAATAACTTCCACCTATGGAGACAATTCAATATTCCCATTTTGACTATCACTTCTGTAAAAGAGTTTCCTCCTTTCAGAATATGTCAATATGGTCCTATCTCTATACTTCCAATTGTCCATGAGCAACCTATCTTTGGCAAACCTCAGATTGTCCTCGATAAATGCTTAATCATTTTAGTCAAATCCAGTTCTATTCCTTTTTCCCTCTCAACGCCCTAGGCATTTGGAAAATTTAGAATGAATAAATATTATAGCACATGTAATCGATCCTATACCCGAAGCATATGGGACCCGATTCATGCTATAAAATTTTTTATTTGCCATGTTCTCAAAATTCGAACTATGAAGAGGGATGCCGTAATCATAATCGAATTTTGAGAATGAAACATATATAGAATTTCCTTATGTTGAACCATTCCAACATAACATTCATATATATCCTTGACTAAAGTTGATTAAAATCTCAATCTAAGCTTTTAGAATTGGAATGAAGTATAAATCCTCTCCCTTAATTATAGCAAAACAACTTTTCAAAGCGAATTGAACCTTTTGTTTTCTATATTTACATTGCTAACTTGCAACACTAACCATAATAATCATGCTCCCACTAGCACAAGGATTATTATCTTAATAGCACAACACTTATGCTCCCACTAGCTTTGACATGTACTCAGAAATCAACTGGACTTCTAGAAATCAATACTTTATTGACTTTCTTGCTAAAGTTCATATTTCTGATACAAGATTGCTTTGATAAGACTTTATCAAAATCATACACCTTTCCTTAGATAGCTCACATGTTTGTCAAGAACTTTTGCCATTCTCACTAGTTAGTGTGCCGATTAAGCACACACGCTCCACTAACGACATGAGAATGCAAATATCACAATTGCTATCTACTTAAAATCTACTTAGTGAAAGCGTTTCCTCACCATCATTTTCATGAATCGGAGAGAAACCTTATGACACTTAGATTTTTATGGTGTATGTATTCCTATCCATGTGAATTTGGCAAAAACATAATCACAAGACAGGGTTAGTGACAAACCCAAACTCATATGGACTGAACTTGTTCAATCTTAATTCCTTGCCACTTACAGCTCAAGGGCCTACCATTGCTTCCACATTGTTATGCAAACAATTGAGAACTCATAGAACTCACAAGCATAGTCAACTTTAACTAGAATAGGCACATAAATAAGAATATGTCAACATGATAGGTTACAAACCTCAAGTCGTGGGCTAGTGATTAACAATACTCTTGATTAGTTCTTAAAACCATCTCAAGATTTTCAAAGACTCCCACTGACCTCTTGACATATAAGATTCTCTTTTGTCAAGAATCATTCCTTGACAAAACAAATATTCAAGAGTTAGTGCGGATTCTTATCAAGTTAAACACTTCTCACAATTGGTCTTAGTTGGTCTTTGTCTTATCCAAAACATCACCACTTACCATTCTCAAATGTACAAGAGTAGAAAACATTTTACTCTACATTTGACAAGTGTTTTACACCTTTTTAAGATTATGTCACTCAAGGCTCAATATTGGAGTATGACTCTAAGATTTGATTTTGGAACGAAGTATGATTTATCTTTTGATTTAACCATTTCAATAATTCACGATTCCTCTCCTTAGCCAAACAAATGCACTAATGTGTCCTTAGAGGATCAATTGTGATATGGTTTCATAATCACCAAGATAACCATAAACCAAGATATTAAGCACTCTCCCACCTTTTCAGATTGGAGAAACTTTTATCTTTCTGCCTAATTTGATTCTTCTCATTCGTCCTGCCATACATTGAAACTTTTCCAATGTTTCAGAATTACACTTAAACTTGTAAGTATAACCATATTTACTAAACTTTAGTAAGTCATGACGAATAATATTATCATTCCTTGGGGTCGACTTGACCAGCGCACAACCAAGTGTACCCAATCCTTTAGTCCTTCACTTTAGTCACATATACATGTGAGCAAGGACTTAGTCTTAATTTCCCAAAGATGAAAACTCTCATTCATCACAATATACAACTTGCATGATTCCAAGTTTCTATCCAACTGAAACTTGGGTGATGAGAATCTTTCCTTATTTGGTAAATTATGACACTACCACAAATGAAAGACTCAAATCCATTTTCCAATATTGCTTATCAATGGAAACATATAAACAACAATTTTTCACAAATGTCATTGTAAGGATACTTAAAATAAATCAAAACCTTTTCTTTTATTTTAAAACTTGCGGAAAAATCTTATCCATACAATGCAAATACATATGAAAAACATGTTGTTATCTATTCCTAAGCAATATATCATAACTTTTAAGCAGCAACTCAAAATTCTGATCATCGAACCATGCGATCGAGATCCATCTTCGCGATCAGATCAGCATACTCTTTCTTTAGGTTTCCTTTGGTTCTTCCAAAACATCAAAATGTAATTTACATTACATCATGTATTAAGAATCTCCAAAAGAGACTTCATAGAGTTAGATAATGGACTTTACCAGAAGCAAAGTTAAACTTTTTGACTTTTACCATCCTTATGAACTTTTCAGGTAAATTTGGCAGCTTCGCAACCAATGTCCCTTCCTTTGGTAAAAGAAACATATGGACCTTTTGGAAATGGTACACTTGATTGTCTCAGACTTAGCCTTTCTCTTTACCATTGGTCAAATGACTTGACCATGGCCAATCCCTTTCTATTGGGAAGAGAAAGCTTTTATGGACTTCCAATGTCACCATTGTCAATGTCCAAATAGGTTTGGGAAGTAGATCTTCCAATCTAACTTGCTTTACCATTGCTCCAAATCATTGCTGATTTAGCAGCATCAAGCAGATAGGTAAGATCACTAAGGGTCATTTCGTGATCTGTCATCAGGGAGTGACTGAAGAACCAAGTCAACAGCCAGCTACCTCGAGACTTCGACACCCGACTCTCTCGGCTTGCCAATATGTGACTTAACCTCCAAGATGTAAGCACATATAGTCTTTGCTTGCCAATAGGGATTGAGTGACTTAGAACTTTTCAAGTCTTGAAACTTGTGGGATGGGGAGAATTATTGGAGGAGGTGGAGGAAGTGAAGCATGATTTCCAGTCCCATTAATGCACAACAAAGGGATTAATCTTTCACCTTGATTGCCATGTAGGATATCATCTTCATTAGGAAGGATTGTTCCTAAAGATTTGGGAAGACCATATTTATCTGAAATAGACATTTATGAGGGAGAAATTCAAGTTTATTTGATTTAAGTCCTTAATATAACACCCAATATGAAATATTAAGGCTAGGACCGAACAAACTATTTATAACTGGAAGAGGGATGCCGTAATCCAAGTTATAAAATATTTGAAGGTAGGTAAATGACGATTAACCAAAATCCACCATGAAAAACAAAATAAATTATTATGTTTTAATTGGATTGAAACTCCTAGATCTTTTGAGATTCATTGAACTTTCAATGGCATGTTTAAATCTCGATTGTGCCCTTTCAAGTTTGTGATTGGGATGCCGAGGATCACAAACAAGGTGTGAATAACCATGCAAATTTACTTGGTACCCATAACTTTATCACCTAATTGATGTGCCGGTTAACCACACGCGCTCCACCAATCTATGATAAACATTAAGTTGCCCTTTGCCACACATTGTCAGTCCCATGTTAGTGTGCCGGTTAACCACACACGCTCCACTAACGACTTAACAAAGGTGCAAAGTGCAATTTCATGGGTTAGCACTTTTCACATATTCCTAAGTAACTAAGATTGGGAATTAATAAGTGTTTAGTTACTTAGTATTTATCATTATACTTTTAATGAAGGGAGAATTATAGTCCTTATCCTACCTGTTCGGCTAACGACCCTCCACCAGTCAAGGAAGCGGTGGGTGAGAGTGGACACCCATTAAACTGCCATTTTATAGGTAGTAACCTTATACCCCCCCTTATAGACCGGCTTCGTGAATGATGCCTACTAACGGTAAGATTGACTTTATCTTATACATATCTATATAATTAAAATTATAATAATAGTATAAGGGCTGAATTTTAAACTTTTAAAATTCTAGGGTTTGATTTGGAATTAAAGCATTCATGAGGGGTAACTTTACAAATTCCAAAACTTGAGGGCAAGTCTTGAAACTATTCAAAACTCTTGGATTTTTCATAACTTATGAGTTTAATTAAAGTTTTAAAGACTTAAATGAAGAGACTCTTGAACATCCATAACTTCAGGACAAGTTATGGAGTTCATAAAACTATTTATGAGAAAAAGACTCTTCATTTTTGTAACCTATGGCAATTTTATGAGTTTTAAGATTCATAAATGTGACTTTTCATATAACTTGAGGACAAGTTACAAAAAACACATTTTATGAACTACTTTTAGATCAATTTGGATTGAAAACAACTAACACATAATTTTTTTCATTAATCTAAATTAACTCATAAAACAAGGTAACAAAAAAAACTTTTGGTAATCCATAACTTGAGGACAAGTTATGGAGTCCATACAATTTCATTAAGATCAAGAATTCCACTAACAAACAATTTGCATATAATTCCTATGATCTACCAAAACTCATAAGCATGAATAATCCATATCAATAATTTTCCAGAATCATATAAACATATATAAAACTTGAAACTTTGATAATGACTTTGAAATTGGTTTCCCATAATCATTACCACATTAAAAACATGTTTTATAGGACCAAAACAGTTTAAGGTAATGATTCTAGACCAATTCCAACCTTAAAACTTGAAGATATGATGTCAGGGGGTCCAACTCGCTGAGTGCATGAACCAAATCGACGAGTTGGATGTAGGCATGGACTCGTCGAGTCCCTTAAGGAACTCGGCGAGTCAACTGTCCAGACAGCATATAAACTTCGATTTTCAGCAATTTGCATCAAGTATAAGTGAAAACAAGCCTTGGATCTGATACCACTATTGGGTTTTGAGCATTCTAACACTCCTATGGTGTACATGCAACCCTAAATACACTGGATCTATGTTTTCTCTATTATACATGCAAATATCAATTTTCCAAGGTATTGTTCTAACTAGCATAATATAAAGTACATGTAATATAATAATCTAGTAGAATTACATACCTCTTTGGTGTAGCTTGATTTCATGGAGCTCAAGAGCCTAGTGCCCCAAGTGTGACACCTCAAATGGTTCACACAACATCAAAACAACTTGGAATAACCATGAGGAGAGATACTTCACTCTAGAAATCGGCTTGCCCTCTTGTGTATGTACTAGTGCCGATTTCACCAACCAATGGGGTCTTTATATAGTGTGCACATTAGGGTTACACCATGTAACCCATGACTTTTCCCATTCCTTATGCTCCATGGGTTTTAACCTCCATGGAGTATCCATGGGTCACCACATGGGTTAAACCCAACATAAGGAATCATGGATCATAAGCCCACATATATAAGAATGAATGATTTACACAATCAATCCCCATATATTTAATTAGTCTCTTTTGATCACTAAATTAATTCCAAATTAATTCTTGATCAATACTAATTAAATAATATGATTTCTTATTAATATATTAGAACTTATAATATATTAATATGTCACAAATATCCTCTTCTCTCAAAAGGTCTATTCAAATGTTCCGATGCCATGCACCCCAAATGGACCATGCCGAGTCGGGTCAAGTATATACCAATTATAGTTATGGACTCAGACACTAATCCAACACTTGGGGAGAGGTTTCATGTTGATCTTTTCCCGATACTATTGCGAGGACTGAAGGTGATTGTGGGGATGGACTGGTTGGGGGCCAATGGGGCCATGATCGACTGCGAGCGCCAGTTGGTGAGGGTTCTAACCCCAAGTGGGGGAGATCTGGTTATTCATGGAGAGAGGGCCTCGTAGGGGTTAACTCTCTGTTCAGCTGCGAGGGCTAGGAGATTTCTGCAGCAGGGATGTATGGGATTTCTGGCTTATATCATCGGTCGGGATACCATCAGATGAGGATTCGGGATGAGGATATACCGAAGACGACTTTCAGGACTCGGTATGGGCACTATGAGTTTGTGGTGATGCCATTTGGGCTCACCAATGCCCCCAACAACGTTCATGGATCTCCGGAACAGAGTGTGTAGACCGATGCTGGATCGGTCGGTGATCATTTTTATTGATGATATCCTGGTCTATTCTAAGACCAAGGAGCAGCATGAGCAGCATCTGAGGGAGGTATTGGAAACACTGAGGGCGGAGAGGCTTTATGCCAAGTTTTCCAAGTGTGATTCGTGGCTGTGAGAGGTACAGTTTTTGGGGCATATCATCAACCAGGAGGGCATTGCGGTTGATCCAGCCAAGGTTGAGGCAGTGATGCGGTGGGAAGTACCGAAGAACGCATCCGATATTCGTAGCTTCTTGGGTTTAGCAGGCTATTATCGGAGATTCATCCAGGATTTCTCCAAGATTGATGTGCCTTTGACCCGCTTGACCAAGAAGAATGTAACATTTCGATGGGCCACGGATCAGCAGTTGGCTTTTGAGACCCTGAGACGGAGGTTATGCGAGGCTCTGATTCTAGTACTACCTAAGGGGTTAGATGATTTGGTAGTATACTGTGATGCATCTATCTCAGGGTTAGGCGCGGTACTGATGCAGAGGGGGCATGTGATAGCTTACGCCTCGAGGCAGTTGAAGCCTCACGAGGTGAATTACCCCACTCATGACCTGGAATTAGGGGCAGTGGTGTTTACCCTCAAGATTTATAGGCACTACTTGTTGGGTTTTATGTACGATAGCACTCCTATGGTGCACATACAACCCTAATTGCTTTGGATCTAAGTTTTATCTAGTTATACATGGAACAAAAATTATCCAAAGCATGTAGCCTAAAACTAGCATACAATTGATATATGAATCATAAAACTAGTTAGAATATTACATCTTGTTGTAGCTTATTGAATTTGGGCTTTCAAGAGCTTAGCACCCCAAGTGTGATACCTCAAACAAGTCACAAACACCATGAACAAGTGGAGAATAAATGAGAGAGGTTATGGATCACACAAAATCGTCCATCTCTTAGAATAATCCACCCTTAGTCCGATTTTTGGCTTTAGTGGGTTACATATATAATGTAGAATTCCAAGAGTTATATGTAACCCTAATTCTTACACTTAGACTTATGATCCATAACTTATTTGGACTAATAATTTATGGACTTTCAGATAAGCTTAGCCCATTACAAATTAATCATGGATCATTAGCCCAAACCATATGTCTCACTGATTTACATAATCAGTCCCCGTTAATTTAATTAGTCTCTTTTGATCACTAAATTAATTCCAAATTAATTATTGATCAATACTAATTAAATAATATGATTTTTCAATTAATATATTATACTTATAATATATTAATAAATCACAAATAACCTCTTAGTCAAATATCCATCCTATCAAGTTGTTCTGATGAAGGCAACCCAAAATGGACCATGCTACTATCGGGTCAAGTACATACCAATTATAGTTATGGTCTTAGACACCTAATCCAACAATCTCCCACTTGGATAAGTGTAATAACTATTATTGTACGTACGACTCCAAAATCCGTTTAGCAATCGTAGCTCTTAAAGCCGTTGTTGAACTCTGACTCTCCATTAGATAAGGGATCATATATTCATCCATTCTACATATTGTATGGACTGAGACATGGAGTATAATCATTCTCTCTATCCATATGTTTTTTCCCAATTTCCGATTTATGACGACTTACTAACTGAACAAATAAAATCAGTCCATGCTTGGCCAAGCTCTTAGGGTTGTCATCACTAAATCATCGAGGGGACCACAGATATCGCTTTTATCCCTCTTAGGGTAAAAGGAACGGATAAACTTCGAATCATGTGCTTGCTCTATTTACTCATCAAATCACACACAATGATACGTTTTATTTCACCCAGTTACTGGTGCGTTTTCATATCATCAATGTGCAACCGACTTGTAAACTGCAACTATATGTCTCCGTTTGAAGAATATAAGATATTAGCATCTCACTAATCACTCGTGATAAAATCCATGAAGTGATTCACGTGAGCGTGGGTTTAATCCAGTTCTTAAATCTTATTACAGGAGTACTCAGGAACACTACATCAAACTCGCGCCATGTCTAAAAACCTTAGACAATCTACAATCAGATTCATGACAGTCTTACCTCAATACCTACTTCCAAAGTATGATCACCTGTGGATAGTTTGAATAATCTTATTATTCGGGAAGTCAAAACATGCGAAGTGAAACACAAGAATAATCGAATCCAGTATGGTTTCAAAACTTTTGAATATAAATAAAACACATTTTATTTAATCACCATATTGATTACACATTATTCATTGTATAATGTTTCGATTAATCAACTTAATACTTGAATTAAAACAATACTTATCCCATGCTCCAAGCATGCACACTATGTTTATATATGGTCCTTACTTTGTGAAATAGATCAACTGAAAACATTTCAATGATGCTCATTTCACAATTCAAAATCCTTATTACTTAATGTAAGAATACCTAATTCTTGCCACTATAAGAATGTGTTAGATTCTAAACTATCATGCAATGATCCTTTTGTAATCTCGAGGTACCAAAGTCACAGAGACTTTGCCAACGATATTACAAAACTTTCTACTGGAGATTGATAACAAAACAATTCCGAGGAAGCTAACTCTTACATTCAAAGTACATTCCTTTGAACATCCTTATTGCATTACAGTTTCTAACCTACACATAGATTCTCAATATCCAACTCCCAATATGGAAGCATTTCCATATTTGTCATATGACAATTTATTCTTAACAGAATCCTATCTATTCAGAATCATGTCAACATGGTCCATTTATTACTATACTTCCAAATGCCCACAAGCGACCAATCCTTAGCGAACCTTTGATTGTCCTTGACAGTTGTTTAACCACTTTAGTCATATCCGATTCTAGTCCTTTTCCCTCTTAATGCCCTAGGCATTTGAAAATTAGAACACATGAATATTATAGCATATGTAATCGATCCTATATCCGAAGCATATAGGACACGATTCATAATGTCTTACATAAAGACATGATACTTGACCAGTCTTTTGCGATAATATTTCCATATATAGAATTTCCAATGTTGAAATATTTCAACATGGTATTCATATATATCCATGACTAAGTTAAATTAATACTTCAATCTAATCTGTTAGATTCGAAACAAAGTATAAGTATCATCTCCCTTACTATAGCGAAACAACTTTTCAACCTTTGCAACTTTGCAAATTAGAACTTTGTTTCCTATAAATAGTATTGCTAACTCGCAACACTTACCATAATAATTATGCTCCCACTAGCATAATAATTATTACCTTACTAGCATAACACTTATGCTCCCACTAGCTTTGACATGTACCCATAAATCAGCTGGACTTCTAGAAAACAATACTTATTGACTTTCTTTCGAAAGTTCAGATTTCTGATACGAGATGCTTTGATAAGCCCTTATCCAAGTTCATACACCTTTTATTAGAAAGGTCATATGTGTGTTTAAACTATTTCAGAACTTACGATAGTATGTCCCAAATGTTCAAACCTTTTGCCACTTCTCACAATTCGAACTATGAAGAGGGATGTTGTAATCATAATCGAATTTGAGAACGCAATTAACACAACTGCTGTCTCCTCAAATCTACTAACTGAAAGCGTTTCCTCACAATCATTTTCATTAATTGGAGAGAAACCTTATGACATTTAGATTTTATGGTGTATGTGTTCCTACCCATGTGAATTTGTCATTTCCCACCATTATCATAAGACAAAGTCTATGACAAATTCAAACTTATATGGACTGAACTTGTTCAATCTTAATTTCTTTCCATATGGTAGCACAATGGCCTACCACGTCTTCCAGGTTGTTGAGCAGTTCACCTATACTGGTCAATGTACTTTCATTGATCAAGATGTTTTGCCTTATGCATTTAAATAAGAACTCATATGCATAGTGAACTTAAATGGAATGGGCATAGAAACAAGAATATGTTAACACGATAGGTTACAAACCTCAAGTCGTGTGCTAGTGACAAACGATAGGTTTATTCTTGATCAGTCTTTGAATCTTATCAAGATCTTTAAGACTCCCACTGACTTCTTGACATATAAGTTTCTCTTGTCAGGATACATTCCTTGACAAACAAATATTCAAGAGTTAGTGCGGGTTCTTATCAAGAATGGCACTTCATGCAATTGGTCTTAGTTGGTCTTTGTCTTCTCCAAGACATCGCAAGTACCGATTACAAATGTGCAAGAGCAAGAACCATTTCTACTCCACATTTTATGAGGTGTTAATAAACCTACTTAAGATGTGTCACTCAAGGAACAATCTTGGAGTATGACTCCAAGACATAACTTTGGAACGAAGTATGACTCATCCTTTTCATCTAACCATTTTAACAATTTCCGATACCTCTTCTTATCCATACAAACGTACTAAGGTGTCCGTAAAGGATCAGTTGTGATATGGTTTCATAATCATTAAGATGATCATAAAACATGATACTAAAGTACTCTCCTTTCCTTTCAGATTGGAGAAACTTTTATCTTTCTGCCTAATTTGATTCTTCTTATTCGTTCTGCTATACATTGAAGCTTTTCAATTATTCAGAATTATACTTAATCTTGTAAGCATAATCATATTCACTAATCTTTTAGTAAATCATGACGAATAGTCTTATCGTTCTTTGTGGTGGACCTGACTAGTGCACAACAAGGTGTACTAGATCCCCTAGTCCTTCACTTGACTCACATATACATGTGAACAAGGAATTAGTCTTTATTTACCAAAGACGAAACTTCTCATTCATCATACAATACAAGTTGCATGATTCCAAGTTTCTCTCCAATTGAAACTTGGGTGATGAGAGTCTTTCCTTATTTGGTAAATTTCCGACACTACCATAAACAAAAGAATCAAATCCGTTTTTCAATATTGCTAACATTAGAAACATACAAACATCAATTTTCAAAAATGCCATTGTAAGGAAATATAAAATAAGATAAAATCAAAATTTTCTTTATTCATAACAATTGTGGAAAAACTTGTCCTTACAATGCAAATATATATGAAAACTATGTTACTAAATATTTCTAAGCAATTTATCATAACTCTTAAGTAGCAGCTCAAAAATTCGATCATCGAACCATGCGATCGAAATCCATCTCTTCGCGATCAGACTCGAGTCACTCTTCCTTTAAGCTTCCTTCGATTCTACAAAATATAGTAATGTAATCTTATCACATCATGTATTAAGAATCTACAAATAGGAACTTAATAGAGTTAGATAGTGGACTTACCTGAAGTAGAATCAAACAATTTGATTTTACCCTCTTTTAGATCTTTCAAGTAGTCAGGGCAGCGTCGCTTATAATGTCCGTTCAAATGGCAATAGAAACAAGTGGACTCTTTGGCATTTGCACATGGAAGTATCTCAGAACTGGCTTTTCTGTTATGGCCAAATATTTTGACCGAAGCCAATTCCCTTCCCATATGAGAAGGGATATTTTTTTGACTATCTATGTCATTGCCTATGTCCATGGCAGCTTGGGAAGTATATCTTCCAATCAAATTTGCTTGACCAGTGCGCGAAATCATTGCTGATTCAGCAACAATTAGCAAATAGGTGAAATAGAGAAGGGTCACGTCGTGATCTGTCATATAGTAGTCTTTAACAAACTTACTATACGACTCGGGAAGTGACTGAAGAACCCAGTCAACAGCCAACTTCCTTAGGAAAACGACACCCAACATTCACAGCCTATCAATGTGTGACTTCATATCCAAGACATGTGCACACACAGACCTTCCATCTTGGTGTTTGCTAGCCAATAGGGCTTGAGTGACCTTGCACTTTTCAAGTCGACGAACATGTGGGTTAGGGAGAATAATTGGAGGAGGTGGAGGAAGTGTGGAATATCATCTTCATGTGGAAAGCTTTTTCCAAAAGATTCGGGAAAACCATAGTTGTCATAACTAGACATCTACAAGGGAGAAATTCAAGTTTAGTTGATTTAAGTCCTTAATATAACACCCAAAATGAAATATTAAGGCTAGGACCCAACATAATATTCTACAATTCGAAATGGGATGTCATAATCCAATTGTAAAATATTTGAAGGTAGGTAAATGACGATTTACCAATTTCCACCACGAAAAACGAAAATGAACATTAGGTTTTAAATGAATTGAATTTCTTAGATTCTTTGAGATTCATTGAACTTGTCAATGACATGTTTAATCTCGATTATGCCCTTCAAGTTTGTGACTGGGATATCGAGGATCACAAACAAGGTGTGAATAACCATGCAAATTAGCTTGGTACTATCGATGTCATTAATCACCTAATCAATGTGCCGGTTAACCACACACGATCCATTATTCAATGATACATTATGAGAAACTCATTGCCATCCTTCATTAGTCTAAATTAGTGTGTCGGTTAACCACACACGCTCCACTAAGTGACCAATAAGGTGCAATGTGCAATTTCATGGGTTAGCATCAAATTCACATTTTTCCTAAAGTAACTAAGATTGGGAATTTATATATGTTTAGTTACTTTGTATTTTCATTATACTTTTAGTGGGAGTTTGTGTCTTCTCCTACCCGTTCGGCTAACGACCCTCCACCAATGAAGGAAGCGGTGGGTGAGAGTGGACACCCATTAAACTGCCATTTTATAGGCAGTTTCCTAATACCCCCTTAGAGATTGGCTTCGTGAATGAGGCCTACTATACTTACACATATATAATATATTAAACTTTTAATTTTATATAGTATAAGGGTGTATTTTAACCATTTAAAATACTTGGTGGTTTAATCTATTAATAAATTATACTCTTAATTTAATTAAACTTAAACCATATGATTATGGATTTAATAATACTCTTTTAATTAAACATTTAATTAACTATTAATAAAGTCCATAAGGGTGTAATTTAACTATTCAAAACATCAATCTTCTAAACATAAAATGTTCAAAATTAAAACATTTAATTAATTTTTTAAGTTATGAACCCGAGAGTTTTAGAATTCAATGTTTCATAAAAAGACTTTTCAAATTCCAAAACTTGAGGGCAAGTTATTGTAACTCTTGAAAACTTTTGGATTCCATAACTTATGGAGTTAATGTTTTATGAAGATGATGAATGAGACTTTTCATGTTCCATAACTTGAGGACAAGTTGTGAAACTCTTCAAAACCTTTTTGAGTTCCAAACTTGATGACAAATTTTGTAACTCCTTAAAAAAAACTTTTGAGTTCCAAAACTTGATGAAAAGTTTTGTAACTCCTTAAAAAACATTTAGATCAAATTTTAAACTTGTAAAATAACCATTTTATCTTTTACCAATTTGATCATAATACAACTCTTGTAGTAAGATAATTTCAAATCAAATTACACTAATAATTAGTTTATCATATAATCTAGTAATTATTTTATAATTTGACAATTTATCTTTTAATTGGATGAGGATAATCACTACCATATCAGAATTACAGATTTTATGATACAAAACAGTTTGTGGTAATGATCGTAATCCAATTGTGGCCAAAAAACCCGAAAAACTGCAAACAGGTGATCCAACTCGTCGAGTCGAATAATGGACTCGTCGATTTCGTCACTGATGAACATGGACTCGTCGAGTTCATGTATTGACTCGTCGAGTCCTTCTATCGGAGTGCAATTTTTTAACTTTTTCAATTTTGAACAATTAATCTATGCATATATATAACAGAAAACACTCATGGCTTTGATACCACTGTCGGGTTTATGTACTATAACACTCCTATCGTGCACATACAACCCTAATAGCTTTGGATCTAGGTTTTCTCTAGTTATACATGGAACAAAAATTATCTAGAGCATGTAGCCTAAAACTAGCATACAATTGATATATGAATCATAAAACTAGTTAGAATATTACCTCTTGTTGTAGCTTGTTGAATTTGGACTTTCGAGAGCTTAGCACCCCAAGTGTGATGCCTCAAACAAGTCACAAACACCATGAACAAGTGGCGATTAAATGAGAGGTTATGGAGCACACAAAATCGTCCATCTCTTAGAATAATCCACCCTTGGTCCGATTTTTGGCTTTAGTGGGTTACATATATAGTGTAGAATTCCAAGAGTTATATGTAAGCCTAATTCTTACACTTAGGCTTATGATCCATAAGTTATTTGGAATAATAATTTATGGACTTTCACATAAGCTTAGCCCATTACAAGTTAATCATGGATCATTAGCCCAAACCATATGGCTCACTGATTTACATAATCAGTCCCCGTTAATTTAATTAGTCTCTTTTGATCACTATTAATTCCAAATTAATTATTGATCAATACTAATTAAATAATATGATTTCTCAATTAATATATTATACTTATAATATATTAATAAATTACAAATAACCTCTTAGTCAAATATCCATCCTATGAAATTGTTCTGAAGAAGGCAACCCGAAATGGACCATGATACTATCGGGTGAAGTACATACCAATTATAGTTATGGTCTTACATACCTAATCCAACAGTACTTGTATGGAGTACGGTGCACTATTTATACTGATCACAAGAGTTTGAAGTATTTGATGGATCAGCAGAACATCAACATGCGACATACGAGGTGGTTGGATGTGCTGAAAGATTATTACTGTGAGATCTTGTACCATCCCGGGAAGGCCAACGTGGTGGCCGATGCTTTGAGCCGCAAGGCGGCCGATTCCCCGATTGGGAACGTTTGTTTGAGGATGATGATGATCTCTCCATTGTTGGATATGATCAATGAGGCATAGGTCGAGGGTGTGAAGAAAGAGAATTAGAAGATAGAGCGGATTTGTCACACCCCAAAACTGAGAACGGCGGAAACGTTCTGGGGTGGAGGACGTCATGTACAGTATCATAATAATGCATAATAGTAAATACAAGCAACAACATCCATTGCATTAATATAATAATTGTAATACAAGCGTGTTCTGTACAGTTGGTAAGACACCAAAAGTATAATCAAAATAAAAGATGAGTCTTGTGTGTGCTCCATCTTCTCAAAAGCTTCATCTGTACCTGTCTACTGATGACCTGAGAATACAAGTTATTTTGAAAGCGAGTATCAACATAAAGCTGGTGAGTTCATAAGTATTTAGTGTCATTGCTTGTATAAAAATGTTTACAACCATGTAGTATAATAGTTGATATCAATGTTTGAAAATAGAATGCTCCCTAGAAAATCCTATATTTTCCAGTAAAAGTAGTCTTCTACCAAGACCCGGTTGGTTGCATGTTCGATCCTTTGAAAATGTAAAAGTTTTCCCAGTGAAACTATCAGTATGAAAATATAGTTTTAGACTTCATTCATATAAAGTAATTGGGAAAATAATGCTTTACCCCAGCAGTGTCACTGCCGGCTTAATGTAATGAAAATGCAGACTCCAAGTAGTATTAAATGTACAATACACCTCGGGGAATCCGTTTTGCCTTCAATTCTTAAAGTGTTAATTAAAGGTCTGAATGTGAACACGTATGTAACCATGCTGATTGACGATCGAATAACTGATGACCCTCCGATTCGTATGTAGTGATGTGACATTTTGTCACCCCTTGGCCTTTCGGCTGGGACTGTAGCTAGCAGTCGGGATGTGGGAGTGTCTGTCCCGTATAGATCTATACACACAATGCCCGCTCTCCCTCCAGGAGACTCTGGTTACACGGTGATACCACTGTGAAGTGTCGTATCGAGAAGTAGTATGTCACATTCTAATTATAGTATATTCTCTTGTATATTGTATAATGTATTTCTGGTATATTGTATAGAGTGTTCCTCTTGTATAGTATATAATATTCTCTTTGTATAGTATTTAACATGTATTGACTCATAACTGTACTGACTCTGGTAGGTGTCATGGTAACAGTAGTAATGAGTAGTAATCCTTAACTATACCTATTATAGTTAAATAGTAATCTTGGTTGCATGCCTTTGTTACACAAAGGTACTGAACTGAAGTGAAGACTTTTATATCCAACACAAATATATATGATATATAACTAAGAATTCAATGACAGTCGGACAAATAACAGAATACCCTAAGTCCACAACCAAACAAGGAACAGGAAATAAGGTGAGCTATCAGTCCTAAGTCTTTCAAGTCTTACAGATATAAATATATTAGTATAGATATGGTTTTGAAGATAAAACAAGTTTAAAAGAGTTTGAAAACAGTTTTAGCATTTAAAGAATTTGATAAAAGGTTTGAAACACTTGAAAACCCAAAGTTTGATGGAAATCTGAAAGTGGTAACAAATCATGTAGTCTGTTCTAGTAATTAATCACATGTGATTGATATCATAACTATAACAGTTCAACTTGTATTCCCCCCACAAAAGTATTCAAAATCGTTTAAAAGGTTGATTTAGGGGTATGAACTCACCTGTAGTGAGTGGATTGGATGGAAGTGTCGGGTAGGATGCTAGGTGTCAAGTGAGGACTTGAACACACACACGGATCCTATGAACATGTAGTGATACATAAATGTATCTAATTAGTTATTTAATCACTAATTAAGCAAGTAAAGACACTCTAATATGTGAAAACACTTTGTTTCAAGTGCTAGGAGTGCTAAGGGTTGCATCTAAGGAGAGTATGGCTTCACATTGTAGTTTACTCCTCAAATGGTCACCCTACATGTGTTTACGGTTGATGGACCATTTCCCCCATGAGTTTACGGCCATAAACTCGTGGTAATGGTGCATTTGTGTGTTTCAAGGTCCTATATCTCACAAGGAAGGGTTCTAAGTTCGAATCAAAGGCTTAGGAAGTGGTTAGGGCACAAAAGGACCCCTCATTGGAGTTTACGGTCCTTGGACCATCCTTGAGAGTTTACGGTCGTAAACACTTGGGTTTACGGTCGTAAGCCCATGAGTTTACGGCCGTAAACTCATGTATGCCTCAACCTTTTCGTGTTTTGGTGTTTCTAGCTCATGCATGCAAGTTTCTAGCCCTTTTTCCAAGCATTTGAAGGTGTTAGGGGCATCAAAACACCATTTGGGGGTGTTTACGGTTTTGGGAGATCCCCAAACCGTAAACACATATGTTCTTGGGGATTTTGATGATTTTCCAAAGGATTAACAAGTATACTAAGTAAGTAAGTAGATAGGAAGGGTACACTTACTTATATGAAGCTTGTAAGAGTGATTAGAGCCCAAAAACACTAGTGTGTGTTCTTGGTGTTCTTGGTGTTTTGAAGAACACTTGAAGATCTAAGTAAAAACCAAGAATCCATGGATGAAATGATGTATAAACACTAGATTAAGTGTTGTATGAACGAATCTAGGAAGGAAACACTTACATTTTGGCGGATTTGAAGAAATGAACTTATGATACTTGAGAGAAAAAGCTTGGTGTTCTTGAGGTGGGAAGTGGAAAATGAGGAAAAGGTGTGTAAACTCATGCTATATGCATGCGTTCTTGGGAAAATGGTGTTTACAGCCCAAACACCTCTTGTTTGGCCGTAAACACCTAGCTAAGGTGTTGATTGTTTTGTTTGCTACACATCACTAAGAACGACACTTCCTTTTATTTAATCGTTTGACGAAAAATAAAATAAAACACCCAAACGGACTTAAATCCGGCCAAAAATGTATTGAAATGTTTTTGAATATTATATGAAGTGTTTAGCTGTAGAGATTATACAAATGAAAATTTCGGGTTGTCACATCATCCCCCCGTTAGAGGGAATTTCGTCCCGAAATTAGAGTTCAGGCAACTAAGTTATTACCAAATAACTAAGTAAAAAGATGAGGATATTTAAGTTTCATTTGATCCTCGCGCTCCCAAGTGAATTCTGGTCCTCGCTTGGCGTTCCAGCGAAACTTCACTATCGGGATACGACTTTGTTTCATTCGTTTGACCTCTCGGTCCATAATCTCTACAGGTTCTTCCACGAAGTTGAGGCTCTTGTTGATCTCGATCTCGTCGAGTGGGATTACAAGAGTCTCGTCGGATAGGCACTTTTTCAAGTTTGAGACGTGGAAGGTAGGATGTACATTACTGAGTTCGCGGGGTAGGTTGAGTTTGTAAGCTACGGGGCCGATTCTAGTGAGAATCTCGAAAGGCCCTATGTATCTTGGATTCAGCTTTCCACGCTTTCCGAAGCGTATCAAGCCTTTCCAGGGTGAGACTTTCAAAAGGACTCGGTCTCCCACCTGGAATTCCAAAGGTTTTCTTCGTTTGTCTGCGTAGCTTTTCTGTCGGTCTCTAGAGGCTTTCAATCGTTCACGAATCTGAACGATCTTCTCTGTCGTTTCCCGAATGATCTCTGGACCCGTGAGAGTGCTGTCAGGAACTCGTCCTTTAGCTAATTGAGTGTCACCCACCTCAGCCCACCACAGAGGGGATCTGCACTTCCGGCCGTAGAGGGCTTCAAATGGAGCAGCCTTGATGCTCGTGTCATAACTGTTGTTGTAAGAGAATTCGACGAGAGGTAAGTGGGTATCCCACGCCTTCTCGAAGTCGATCACACAGGCTCGTAGCATATCTTCCAAAGTTTGGATAGTTCTCTCACTCTGTCCGTCGGTTTGTGGATGGTAGGCTGTACTCATGTCCAGCCTCGTTCCTAAGGAGTTTTGTAGTGACTGCCAGAACCTCGAAGTGAATCTACTCTCTCTATCGGAGATAATAGATATAGGAACACCATGCAGTCGTACGATCTCCCTAATGTATGTTCTTGTAAGCTTCTCCATCTTGTCAGTTTCTTTGATGGGCAGGAAGTGTGCGGACTTGGTCAATCTGTCGACGATGACCCATATGGTATCAAGTCCACCCGTTGTCTTGGGTAGCTTGGTTATGAAGTCCATAGTGATCCGCTCCCACTTCCATTCAGGTATCTCCGGTTGCCGGAGTAGACCTGATGGTTTCTGGTATTCGACCTTGACCTTGGCACAGGTAAGGCATTTACTCACGAAGGTAGCAATCTCTGCTTTCATGTTAGGCCACCAGTATGACTTTGTGAGATCCAGATACATCTTATCTGAACCTGGGTGGACGGAATATCGAGTGTTGTGCGCTTCCTTCATGACCAAGTCTCTGAAGCCACCGTGTTTCGGTGTCCGATCCGGTCCATGAGATATAAGGCTCCGTCACCCTTGACTTCTAAGTTCTTATCCATTCCTCGCAGGGATTCTCCCGCTACATTTTCAGGTTTCAAAGCTTCGAGCTGAGCCTCCTTTATCTGTGCGGGTAGATGCGAATGGATAGTCATAGGTAATGACTTGACTCTTTGACCAGAATATTCTTTCCGACTTAGGGCGTCTGCTACCACGTTGGCTTTACCCGGATGATAACGAATTTCGCATTCGTAGTCATTGAGTAGCTCGACCCACCGTCGTTGTCTCATGTTGAGCTCTTTCTGATTGAATATGTGTTGGAGGCTTTTGTGGTCGGTAAAGATAGTGCTCTTCGTACCATACAGGTAGTGTCTCCAGATCTTTAAGGCAAACACCACTGCTCCTAATTCGAGATCGTGTGTGGTGTAGTTAACCTCGTGTGTCTTTAGCTGTCTTGAGGCGTAGGCGATGACCTTACCTCGTTGCATCAGAACACAACCGAGCCCCTGATTGGATGCATCGCAGTATACCACGAAGTCATCTATCCCTTCGGGGAGGGATAGTATCGATGCGGTGCATAAGGCTCTTCTCAGGGTTTGGAATGCCTTCTCTTGTTTCTCTTCCCAGTCAAAGGCCACGCCTTTCTGGGTCAATGTCGTAAGGGGTTTCGCGATTCGAGAGAAATTTTGTATGAACCTGCGGTAGTAGCCAGCGAGGCCTAGAAATTGACGAATTTCTATAGGCGTCTTTGGTGCCAACCAGTTCTCAGTGGCTTTAATTTTGGAAGGGTCCGCGTGGATTCCTTCTTCGCTTACAACATGTCCTAAGAATTCGACTCTTCGGATCCAAAATTCGCACTTAGAGAACTTCGCGTATAGCTTCTCCGATCATAAGGTTTCCAGGACTTGTCGTAGATGATTGCTATGCTCTTCCTTACTTCGAGAGTAGATAAGTATGTCATCAATAAAGACGATGACGAACTGATCCAAGTAAGGACGGCATACCCTATTCATTAAGTCCATGAATACTGCGGGCGCATTGGTCAGTCCGAACGGCATTACTACGAACTCGTAGTGTCCGCAACGAGTTCGGAAGGCTGTCTTCGGAACATCCTCCTCAAGCACTCGCAACTGGTGATACCCGGACCTCAGATCAATCTTGGAAAAGTAACTCGCCCCTTGCAGTTGGTCAAATAAATCGTCTATGCGAGGAAGAGGGTAACGATTTTTGATTGTAAGTTTGTAGAGTTCCCTGTAATCGATGCACATACGGAACGATCCGTCTTTCTTCTTCACGAACAAGACCGGTGCTCCCCAGGGTGAGAAGCTTGGTCTTATGAAGCCCTTGCTGAGCAGTTCGTTAAGTTGACCGGACAGTTCTTGCATCTCAGCAGGCGCTAGACGATAGGGCGATTTGGCTACGGGGGTAGCTCCTGGGATTAAGTCGATTCGGAACTCGACTTGTCGTTGCAGAGGTAAACCTGGTAGCTCTTCTGGAAAGACGTCGGGGAAATCGCGTACTACGGGGAAGTCTTTTAGGTCTTTCGTTTTCTGGCTCGTGTCGACGACGTGTGCAAGGAACGCGCAATATTCCTTACGCAAGTACTTTTGGGCTTGAATACTTGAGATGATACGGAGGCTCGTACTGGGTTTGTCTCCGTAGATCAACAAGGTTTCGTTATTTGGTAGGTTTAGACGGATTGCTTTGTCGAAACACAGGATATTGGTACGATGGAGACTCAACCAGTCCATGCCCACAATGACCTCGAAGCTCTTGATTGCTACTGGTATGAGGTCGATTGGAAACGAATGGTTATCTAGCGTGAGGGTACAATCTATGTAGATCTTGTTAGAACTCTCTGTCTTTCCGTTAGCCATTTCTACGACGAAGGTTTCTTTTAGTGGTTTCGGTGATTGTTTAAGTAAGTGTTTAAAGTTTTGGTTTACAAAGCTCCTCTCTGCCCCACTATCAAATAGGATACAAGCATAAGAGTTATCAAGAAGGAACGTACCCGTGACTACTGTGGGGTCTGCTACTGCTTCAGCCGCTACTCATTCCCATGTAGAAGTGAGACGAGATCACTATGGACTTCATCACGAAGTTACCGAGGAAAGCGAGGGATGTGGACGCCATATGGGTGATTATGGACAAATTGACAAAGAGTGCCCACTTTATTCCGATCTCTAAGTGTATATCCGCTGAGAAGTTGGCGGATATTTATGTGCGAGAGGTGGTGGCTAGATACGAGGTGCCAGTGTCAGTAGTCCCTGATAGAGATGTTCGATTTACATTTAGATTCTGGAAGAAGTTCCACGAGGAACTGGGCACTCAGTTGCATTTTAGCACGGCGTACCACCCCCATACATATGGCCAGAGTGAGAGGACGATCCAGACACTTGAGGATATGCTTCGGGCATGTGTGTTGGATTTTGGAGTGAGTTGGGATACATACCTCCCGCTACCAGAGTTCTCATATAGTAATAGTTATCATGCTAGTATTGACCGACCACCGTTTGAGATGTTGTATGGACGGAGGTGTAGGACCCCTGTCTGTTGGGGCGAGGTAGGGCACCGAGTCATGGGTAGCACTGAGGTAGTGCTCAAGACTACCGACTTGATTCAGTAGGTGTGCGACCGGCTGCGAGTCGCGCAGAGCAGTCAGAAAAGCTATGCTAACCGGCGGCGATCGAATCTTGAGTTCCAGGGGGACTTTGTGTTACTAAACGTATCACCATGGAAGGGAGTCATCAGGTTTCGGAAGAGGGGCAAGTTGGGGCCCCGATATATTGGATCGTTCAGGATCACGACCTGGGTGGGCAAGATGGCCTATCGCTTGGATCTGCCGGATGAGCTTAGCTAGATTCACAACACCTTCCATGTGTCACAACTCCGGAAGTGTGTCACCGACGAGGCCGCAGTCGTCTCTTTGGACGAAATTTAGGTGGATGAGAGCCTGAACTACATTGAGAGGCCGGTTGCGATTCTAGATAGAAAGACCAAGGTTCTTAGGAACAAGGAGGTGAAGCTAGTGAAGGTGCAATGGCAGCACCGAAGGGGCTCCGAATAGACATGGGAGCCAGATGTGGAGATGCGAGACCACAATCCGAACTTATTTGGGACAACAGACTTCGAGGACGAAGTCTAGATCAAGTGGGGGAGATTTGTAACACCTGTTCCAAGTATTATTTCATTGTTTAAGTTTTAGGGTTTTGTACTGGGACTCGACAAGTTGGGGAGCTCCAACTCGTCGAGTAGAGATCATATGGAGGACGCAGATTTTAAATCCTACTCGACGAGTCGGAAGGCCCCGACTCGACGAGTAGGCGTTGTGAAGGGAAACCCTAATTTTTAGGGTTTGCACCCTATTTAATAGACTTAATTTGCCTCTTGTGGCCTCCTTTACCACTTCACTACCCAAAGAAGAAACCCTAGCCGTTCCTTGCTATTTCCTTGAGATTGAGAGGCTAAGAGAGTTTTTGGTGCACTTGGTTGAAGGAGTTTGAAGATTGAGAAGCTTTGAGCAGGAATGAGACTGTAGATTCAGCATCTACAACGTTGGGACACCCATTTAAAGGTAACAAGTTGTCACCTTGATCATTCTAGCATTAGATCCCATTTTCTTGAAATTTTGGGCCATTTCTTGTATATTGGTGGAAAATTTTGGGTGTTCGGTAAGATCTGGAATTGCAACTTCAGATTTGGACTCCTCTAAGTCCTTAGAGTCATAAAGTTACAGAAAGCATCAAGCTTTAGCCCTTCTCTTTGGTTTAAACCCCTCCCTTAGCTTGGTATTGCATTAAGAGCTTGCACGTACGTAAAGTTTGCAACTTTACGTGGAAACCATGCCTTAGGAGGATAGATCTGCAATCTAGAGCTTTAGGGTAGCTTAAAAACGTCGGATCACATGAAGGACTGAAGGAAATCGTCGAGTCCCTTAGTTGACTTGAAGAGTCGGGTAGGGTTTACCCGTTTTCGAGATTATGAATGAGTACAACGAAGGATTAGAATGTTGGCCTGCATGAACTTTTGGTCTTATGGACATTTGATGAACTCGACAGGTCACTTAGTTGACTCTACGAGTTGACTCGGGATTCAGTGGAATGGACTCGGGAGGAACTCGACGAGTTATATAGGTAACTCGGCGAGTTGACGAGTTATTCAATTAAGTCGACGAGTTGCTGGATGCACTCGACAAGTTGAGGTCAACATGGACTGTTGACCTTGACTGTTGTCCTGGACTTTGACCAGGGTTGATCAGGGTTGACTCTGAGGGTATTTATGGTATTTCGGTATTGTGACAAGTTAATCACATGATGATTATAGGCAGTTGAGTTGGAGCAGTATGTGGGATTTATCTGATCTTAGCTTGTCAGTTCAACATTTGAGAGGTGATTCTCCTTACCATATCAATGGGTCTAAGGCACCAAGGCCGGCCCATTTTGTGATATGTGGTATACTAGCTGTAGTAGAGATATGTGGTATGATAGATAGCTATATGCTAAGTGGTATGCTAGTGATTATATGATACTTGTAGGGAAGACCATGGGGTAGCCCATGACACTTGGATAAGACCATGTGGGGGAGCCCATGGATGGATAGTTAAAGACCATGGGGGAGCCTATGACACTTTGGTATAAGACCATGTGGGGGGAGCCCATGACATTCTTATATGTTTTTATGCATGGCTTATGTGATATATGTAGCTTTTATAGCTAATATGATATGTGTTATGTGGATTGTGTGTGGGGTATGCTCTGGGGGAACTCACTAAGCATTAGCTTACAGTTTGTGGATTTGTTTCAGGTATATCCGAGCCCAAGGGCAAGGGCAAGGCTTGATGGCGCGGCGTGCACTCTCTCTATCTCAGGCGTTTTTATGGGACACTCTGATGATTTGAAATAAATTGTAATGGTTATGAATTTTGAAAACGATTGTATTCGGGATTTCATGATTTGTGGAAAGTATTTTGGTTAATCAAAAATTAAAAATTTCTTTTTAAAATTGGGTCGTTACATATATTATATGATTAATATGTTAATTGGAAATAGTTATGATTAATTGATTAACTAGAATTGATTTGGATTTAATTCTAATATTAATTAGAATTAATCATTCAAAGGATTCTTTGGTTTCCATGGGAGTTTCCTTAAGCAAGTATAAATAGGACACCATGGATGCCATATTTTGCACACACCTTTACTTGCTTTCATAGAGTCGAATTCATGCTCTAGTCTCCTCTCTCCACAAGTCTTCTTGCTACTAGAGTTTTGGGTACAAGCCATTAGGGGCATACATTCCTTCGGTGCTAGCTTTTCAAGATATTAAGAAGGATTCTACTTTGATTATTTACAATAATAATCAAAAGGCATGTAACCCTATTTTTTTTTGTATGAATTTCGATTTCATAGTCTCTCTCTTAGGGTTTTCTTGTTATTCATAGTTAGTTGTTATCAATAGAGAAAACATAGATTCTTTCTAGGTTGCATGTGAAGTTAAGGTTTTAAGTGTTTTTCAGCCACATGTAATTTTTGTTTATAACCTAGAAAACCAATCAGTGGTATCAGAGCTATACGTTTTCTATTTGATTGTGCACTAAAATGAATTTATCAAAAGAAGTATAAGGGATTAGGATTAATTTTGAATTGTTTAAATTAATTGTTTAATTGGTAAATAACTATTTAATCCATGAAATTAAAATTATTTAATTAATTGTTTAATTGGTAAATAATTATTTAATCCATGAAATTCAAATTATTTAATTAATTGTTTAATTGGCAAATAATATGATTTAAATTTATTTAATTAATTGTTTAATTAAGATAAAAGATTAATTCATTATTTAGTTTAAAATTAATTATTATTAAATGTTTAGTATTTTGAAAAGTTTAAAATACACCTTATACGATATATATATGTTTAAAAGTTTAATACATTATATGTATAAGATAAGTCAGTCAAACTGCTAGTAGGCCTCATTCACGAAGCCATGCTCTAAGGGGGGTATTAGGAAGCGGCCTATAAAATGACCGTTGAATGAGTGTCCACTCTCACCCACCGCTCCCTTGTATGGTGGAGGGTCGTTAGCGAAACGGATTTGATAGGACATAACCTCTTAAAAGTATGATAATATAAACTAACTACACCTTTTATAAATCTCACTCTAGTTACTTTAGGAAAAATGTGAAATTGTATATTATTCCATGAAAACGCACATTGTTTCCTTATGAGTCGTTAGTGGAGCGTGTGTGGTTAACCGACATACTAATTTAGGACTATAAAGGTGAAATAGTGAAACAGCTCATGTTTATGATTGTTAATGGAGCGTGTGGGGATAACCGACACATCAATGCGAGATCATAAATCGATTGAGGGTGTTTGAGCGGGTTTGCATGGTTATTCACATCTTAATTGTGATCATCGGCATCCCAGTCACAATTGGTAAGAGCATAATCGAGATTAAACATACCATTGATAAGATTCAATGAATGTCAAAAGATCTAGGAGTTTTATGTGATTGAAATTGGTCAGATGACTCTACCTACCTAAAATACATTCAAAATTGATTATGGCATCCCTCTTCAAAGGTCGAATCGAAAATATGGATCCGAGCCTTAATTTAATTATGGGTTAATAATTAAGGATTAAAATCAACTAACTTGAATTCTCCCAATATTAGATGTAAATGAAGATAATAATGGTCTTCCTCGTTCTTATGGAAATGGTTTTCCTCAATCTTCTAGAGATGATCTTCCACTTTCAAGCCAAGGTGAAAATGTATTCCATTCATTAGGAAAAGGTGGAAGTAGACATCGTCTCTCTTCAACTCTTCCACCTTGTAACGCCCGTGTTTCGGGGCTAAGCATTAGTAGTTGATGTAATAGTCTAGGTCAACTATTGTAACTCTTTTTGAAGCGATAACGATGTATTATTTGAGTATTACGTGAATTATGTGAATTTTTGTGCTTTATACTTAATTATAAAGATATAATTAATAAGGATAAAAATAAGCGTCAAAATTAAAGTGTGATATAAGCCCGATATCCTTATATAAAGTTGTAGTGGTCGAAACAAGGATTTTGGGGATATAAAGAACGCCGAAATCCGAGTTATAACGAAGAAGTTATGACCCGTCGAAGTTTTACGGCAAAACCGACACGGCACCGGGAAGCGTAAATAGTGAATTTACGATAGAAGACTTTTTGGCCTTAGTAATCTAAACGAAAGTCATAGAGTATGTTAAACCGAGAACATCCATAAAAAAGAGCGCCCAAATCTGACTTCGTATGAGGAAGTTATGAATTATCTAAGATTCGGCATAGCAGTGCACGGCCCAAAACTCGAATTTTAGTTCGAGCGGTCTTTGGCCTACGCGACCTAAATGAGAGTTGAAGATCTCATTAATAGGAACTCAGTGGTAAAAAGACAGATGAAAACAGAGCCCGTATGTAGAAGTTATGACTTTTACGCGGTCATTTAACAGTATAATCTCCTCCTCCTGTTAAATTTAAGATCAGTCAAGAATTACCCGATGGAGTCAAAAGGAAAGTTGTAGATCTTGTTTTTACCTACGTGTGGATATAAAGAACGTCGAAAACGGAGCTCGTATGCGAAAGTTACGGGGTTTAGAAGTCGACAGGGTGCTGCATCGAAATAGGTGACGTGGCACAATGTAGGCCACCCACGTTTTGCCACCAGAATGGTGACACCTAGCCTGGACTCGACGAGTAGAAGTACCAACGCGTCGAGTAGAGCTGTTTCATAGCCTATAAATAGAGGTGCCGGGTTCAACACTTCTCTCACACCTTCAACCTTCACTTTCTCTCTCTAAACTCTCTCTCTAACTCCCCAAACTCCCCCCAAAAGCCTAGGAAACTTCCCTAGCACTTGAAGAAAGCCTCAGAGAACCCGGAGTCTCCGAGAAAAAGGGGTTTTCGGTTTGAAACTCTGCCCGCGTGGAGCCTGGTTTTCAAGCAAACTTCCCGGTTTCGTCAAAGAAGATTATTTTTAGAAGCGAAGTGCTGTCCGAATCACTCTGTACCAGGTGAGTGTATAGTCACTTTCATCTTACACATAGATATAAAGTATTTTATGTGCTATGTGTATAGGTATATGTTAGCTATTTACTTGAGATGTTGCTGAATGAAAGATTTATGCTTCTTTCTTTCAAATCTAAAACTTTTACCTTCAGATCTACACTTTATCTTTCAGATCTAACACTTTTCTTTCAGATCTGACACTTTTTCTTTCAGATCTACACTTTCTCACCTCAGATCTAAGCTTTTTCTTTTAGATCTAAACTGTGTACTTTGAGATCTATGAAAGATCTGAACTTCTTTCCTTCAGATCTGAACTTTTTCTTCAGATCTAGACCGTATATATATTTTATGCTTTGAAAGTCATGCTGGATGAAAGATGTAAACATTATTTTTCAGAATTAGACCGTATAAATATTTTATGCTTTGAAAGTATGTTGGATGAAAGATGTAAGCTTTGTTTTACAGATCTGGACCATGTATGTATTTTGTATCTACAAATATGTTGGGTAGAACAATGGGTAGATGAAATAGATGATGTGTGTTAAAATGATGAGAGGCCTCGATGTTTACGATGTTTAAGATGATCCAGTCGTCTAGCGGAGTATAGATGACGACCACAGACTTTTCTAGGCAGTCCAGTGGAACGCTAGTAGGCTCGCAACCTGTAGGTGTTTTTGAAGATGTACTCTATCCCCCCATGGTTGCCTTACGGACACATATGGCAGAGGAATCCCCTTAGCAGTAGTGTCCATCCCGATGAAATTCCTTAGGATAAGGTCCCTTATAATAGATGGTTTAGGGACGTAAAGTGAGGACAACGGGAACGGATAATCGGGTTAGCAATTTGATGAAAAAAAATAATGAACTTATTATTGTGGGTTCAAAACCCTATATGCTCATCAGGCTCCCCAGCCTGACCCACTCAGTTTCTTGTATTACAGGTAGTGGAAAAAGCATAGTTGGATGATTTGACGAGAGATTACGGATTTGAGGCCAGATAGTGTTTTGTGGCCTAAGGTGTTTATTTCTTTTTAGTTTATGCTTATGGTCTGTATCGATGATTGACATCCCGAGCTTTTGCAATGTAATGGAAATACATTTCTTTAAGAAATGCTTTGTTAAAATTTATATCATATTTTGTTTTGGGAACAAATTCCGCAACACTTTTCATAAGAAGTTACTCTGATTTTTATTTAAAAAGCATAAACGAAATCGGTCTTTTCTAGCCGTAAAAATAGGGATGTCACACACCTCCTCCTCCTCCTCCTGTGACTCTCCCAACGTCACGAGTTGAAAGATATGAAAAAACTCAAGCACTTTTGGCATGTAAACATGAAGATGGAAATTATGTGTGTGCGCATGTTCTGAAAATGAAGGCGTACATTGACAAATTGGATAGGATGGGTGTCATATTTCCAAGGGAGTATGATCATTGATTTGGTTCTTATCTCGCTTCCTAAGTCGAATGGTCAGTTCGTTTAGAACTTTCATATGAGGAATCTTGATGTGACCCTAATAGATCTGACCCAAATGTTGGTAGTTATTGAGGCATAAATGCTTAAGAACACATATGAACCAGAGATGCTTATAGGGTCTGATTCCAAGGTTTCCATGGACATTGGCAATGGTGACATTGGTGATCCATAAAAGATTTCTCTTCCCAACGGAAAGGGTTCGTCTAATGTCAAACCGTTTGATTGTATGGTTAAGAGAAAGGCTTGTTCTAGGATCATTCCATGTGTTAAACCCAAATAGTCCATTTGTTTCTATTGCCGATTGAAGGTACACTGGTTGCGAAGCTACCCAAAGTACCTGAAGGATCTTAGAGATGGTAAAGTCAATTCGTATGACTTTACTTTTGGTACATCCAATATCTAACTCCATTGTTTTATAAGTTCCTATTGTTAGACTCTTAATACATAATGTGATGATCAAATTTTGATGGTATTGCAGGATGTAAAAGGAAGAAGGAAGCTTAAGTGAAGTGAGCTAAATCTGATCGTAGGAAATAGACTTTGGTAACATGGTTCGATGGTCAGAATTTGGAGCAACTACTAGGGAGTTAGGATAATTTAATAGATTGCTATTACTCTTCAGAGATGTCTAGAAATATAGTTTTTCATTTTATGCATTGTAAGGATAAATTCTAATTTTCTTTTTAGCAATAAACTTAAGTTTTGGTTTACATAGTTGCCTTATCTTATTTCCTTGCAATGGCATTAATGAAAGTGTTGGTTATGTTCCTAATAATAGAAATATTAATTGTGGATTTGATTCTTATGATATCGCTTGTGGTAATATCATAATTAACCAAGTGAAAGGAAATCTCATCACCAAGTAGACTGATAACTAGAATCGTACAATTCGAAGTGTATTATATATGAGATTCTTGTTCATTGGAAAATTATGACTCAAATCATTGTTCACATGTTTATGTGAGGCGAGTAAAGGACTAATGGATCTAGTACATGTTGATATGCACTCTTCAGATCCACCACAAAGGAAAATAACTCTATTCATCATGATTTACTGATGTTTCAATAAATATGGTTTTGTTTATAAGATTAAACAGAATTCTAATACTTCTGAAAAGTTCAAAGAGTAGTCGAACGAATAGAAGAATCTGTCAGACAGAAAGATAAAAGATTCTCCAATCTGAAAAGAAACGATAATGCTTTAGTATCATGTTTTATGATCGTCTTAGTAATTGTGAAATTGTATCACAATAAATCCTCCAAGAACATTTTAGTGCAACTGTATGACTAAGAAGAGAAATAGAACATTGTTATAAATGTGTCGATCATAAGACGAGTTATACTTTGTTCCCAATCAAAGTTTTAGAGCCATGCTCTAGTAACAATGAATCATATCTTGAAACTCATTTCAAAAACTAAGAAGGATAACAACACCTCGTAAAATATGGAGTAATAATGTTTTCTTACTCTAGCACATTTCGAATTGGAGTTGTGATGTTTTTGTTGATCGAAAAAGAAGTTGAGACCTATTCTATGAAGTGTTTTCTTGTCGGAAATCCACACGAACTTTTGAATATATGTTTTAGCTCTTCAAGGAATGTTTCTTGAGAGAAAAACTCATATGTCAAGAAGTCAGTGGGAGTCTTATTGATCTTGAAAGTTTCAAGAGTTAACCGACAATGATCCTTTTAGTTATCAATAGCATGCGACCTGAGGTTGATAATCTGTTGTGTTTTATTCTAATTTTCGTGTTTTTCTAGTTGAGTTGGCAACCCCTATGAGTTCTATGTTTTTCATTTAACTGCAAAAGGCTAAGCACGTTGGTCAGTGGAAGTACATTGATCAATATGAGTGAGTTGCTAACAACATAGAAACACTGGTGGGCTTTTTAGCTGCCATAAGGCAAGAAATTTAGATTAAGCGAAGTTCAGTCCATGAAGGAGAACTAAATGTGATATTGGTTTGTGCTAAACCAAGTCTTATGACTCTAGGTTGAAAAATAAAGTTCTACATGGATGGGAACATATGCACCTTCAAATCTAGGTGACAAAAGGTTTCGCTCTAGTTCATGAAAATGATTATGAGGAAACACTTTCGTTGATAGATTTTAAGGATCTAATAAAGATCAACATGGATATTGGTTTTGTTAATTGCATTCTCAAATTCACAATAGGATTACGGCATCCCTCTTCCGATTTCGAATTGTGAGGAATGACAAGGAAATGTTTAAACTTTCAGGAGATATGCTTATCACGTCTTGAAAGAGGTTGAATACACTATCCAGATAAAATGCATAAGCTTAAGAAGCCTAATTAGAGGCTTGACGAAGCATCGTGAAATAGGAATTTGTACTTCCATGAGAAAGTCAAAAGGTATTGATTTCTATAAGTCTAGTTGATTTCTGAGTACCTGTCAAAGATAGTGGGAGCATACTTGTTATGTCTGGTATTGCATGTTGACAATAATATCGATAGGGAACAATGTCTCTAATGTACAAGTTGAAAAATTTGGGAACTGTTATGCTATAGTGTACATAAGGGAGATGACACTCATACTTCATTACGTATCTAAAGGTTTAGATTGTATAGTTTAATAAAACTTAGTCAAAGGCACACATGAATAGCATGTTGAAATGCTTCAACATTGGAGATTCTATATATGGAGATATTATAGCAACAAATTGAACAAATTTTAGACCCCTGTAATATCAAATCGATTCATATATGATTTGGATATAGGATTGGTTACATGTGCTATAATATTTGTTTATTGCAAATTTTCAAACGCTCTGAGCATTTTGAGATTATGGAAATGATTTCATAATGGGAGATGGGTATATGGAAATGTCTCCATAATAAGAGTTGGCTATAAAATCCACATGTGAGTTGAAAACTTTAATGTAAGAAAGGTGTTCAAGGAGTGTACCTTGAATTTGAGACCTAATTACCATATAATTGTTTCTAGTAACAAAGTTCCAGTGGAATATTTTGTAATATCGGAGACTCAATCTTTGAGACTTTAGAATCTCGATATCACAAGAAATCAATGCATGTAAAGTTGAAATTCCACTACATCTCGGATAGCGATAAGAATTTAGAATCGTGAATTGAGCATTATTGGACTAATGTTTAATCGATCTATTCATAAAGGAATGACCATCGAGAGAAATAGTATGCATGTTTAGGACATGGCATGACCGATGTTATCTAATTCAAGTGGTTAGTTGATTACTTGAAACATTATACAATGAATAAATGCATAATTGTTATGGTGATTAAATAATAGAGATTTATTTATGATCAATGGGTATGATGCCATAATTAATTAATTTATTATTATGTTTCACTTTGCATGTTTTACTTCCCTGGGTAATTTAAATATTATTCAAAATTCCACAGTCATTCATACTTTTGGAAGTAAGTAGTGAATTAAGACTGTCATGAATTGATTGTTGATTGTCGATTTAGGTTAAGACATTACAATTAGAGTTTCTACAACATTCATGAGTACTTTGAAAATAGAGATTTTAAGTATTGGATAAACCCACACTTAGAGATTACTTCATGGATCTTGTCATGAGTGATACTAAGATGATAATATCTTCTATTCTTAAACTGAGATATATAGTTCATAGTTTACAAATCAGTTGTGCATCGGTTTACTCAAACACATCTCGTAACTGGGTGTTATAAAGGGTTATTCCATGTGTGATTTGATGTGTGAATTGTATGACTATATAGTCAAAGTAATTTGTTCCTTTTGCCCTAACAGGAAAAGTTATATCATTGGGCCTCTCGATGATTTGATGTTGACTATATAGTGTTAGGCCCAGCCATGACTAATTGACGTGTTCAACTTGAAGTCCAATCAAGTCTTTACACATCGGGAAATCGGGAAACATAATTTTGGACAATGAGATTGATTCCGATCCATGTGTGTCCATACGATATCTTGAAGAACAAAGGAATAGTTGATCACTTATCTTAGGGCCAAAATCTGATTTGAATCAGAGTTCGGCAGTGGCTTTGGAAAGCACTCTTTATTATTTATTTCAAGGTCTATAGTTGCAATTGTAGTTACAGACTTATCCAAGTGGGAGACTGTTGGATTAAGATGTCTTAGCCAATAACTAAATTGGTATATTCTTGAATTAGAAGCAAAGTTCTTTTTGGGTTTCCCTCAAAACTAGTAACTAATTAGAATGACAGTTGGAGATAGAGGATAATTTGTTAGTTTATTATATGAATAATAAACTAATTGGAAATTGAAATATATGATTTATTAATATATTATATGATTAATATATTAATTGAAAACAGTTATAATTAATTGATTAATGAGAATTGATTTGAATTTAATTCTAAGATTAATTAGAATTAATCATTCAAAGGACTATTTGGTTTCCATGGGAGTTTCCTTAAGCAAGTATAAATAAGACACCATGGATGCCATATTTTCCACACACATTTACTTGCTTTCATAGAGTCGAATTCGTGCCCTAGTCTTCTCTCTCCTCAAGTCTTCTTGCTACTAGAGTTTTAGGTACAAGCCATTAGATTTATCCATTCCTTTGGTGCTAGCTTACCAAGATCTAGAAGAAGGATTCTACTTTGATTATTTACAATAATAATCAAAATGTATGTAACCCTAATTTTATGTATGAATTTCGATTTCATAGCCTCTCTCTTAGGGTTTTCTTGATATTCAGAGTTAGTTGTTATCAATAGAGAAAACATAGATTCTTTCTAGGTTGCTTGTGAACTTAAGGGTTTAAGTGTTTTTCCGCCACATGTAATTTTTGTTTATAACCTAGAAAACCTATCAATAACAACATAATCTAAAGAGTTTCAACACACACTTACAACCTTATAACAACAACAACCTAGACATAAATAAACATTCCAAAATAAACCCAAAGTAGATTAGTACCATATCCTTCAATAGATCATCCAAGATTACAACCGAAACAACAAAACCAATAGAACAGAAGAGATACTGATGACACCAACAAATGTTGCATCGAACTGAACCGTAGAAAACCAATAACTCAAACTCCGATTTTTGGGTTTTAGCTACTTTTATCCATCCAAAGGCTTAAAGTCAGAGACTTTATTTAATAAGACGGTCTTTAGGGGCCAAATCTGAGTTTGTAATGGATGTCTTAATTATTAATACGTTTTAAGGGGTTGATGAGATCTGCTTACATACGATGAGTGTACGCCCAGCTATGACCAATGTAGCTAGGTTCGAGCATGTCCCGCTTGCCTTACATTCTACGGCCTACGTAGACTGAGTACTCCGAGCGTACTGGCCATGGGTGACCGTTGACTTTTGTTGACTTTGACCACTTGTGTCTTAAATGGATTGTGCGGGGTTTTGTAGGGGCAAAAAAATCTTTTACTCTAAGTGTGGACTAGAATTTTCTTGGGTTTAGTAGGGTGTGACGGAAATACCTTAATTATTAATTAAGGTTAATTGGTGTATTTAATTAGGCGGAGTCTAGTTCCGGCAGTTCGGATGTGAGTTATATTAGTCATCAGTACCAGGTGAGTCTCCTCACTTATTCTTACATGTGTGGTAGAATAGTTGTATATATATATATATATATATATATATATATATATATATATATATATATAATGACCTGCTAGGTCTGAGTGTTATTACTGTGTTTGTGTTGCTTCATATGTGTTGAGACTTCAGGTAGTCTCCTGGGTTGCTAATAACCCACAGGGAATGCTGGTTGCCCACTGAGACTTCGGGTAGTCTCCAGGGTTGCTGATAACCCATAGGTAGTTATTGAGTGTTGTTTTGAATGTGGTATTTTGGGGAACTCACTAAGCTTCGTGCTTACAGTTGTTGAGTAATTGTGTTTCAGGTACTTTTGAAGATCGTGGGAAAGCAAAGGCTTGATTGTACACATTCGCTGGAAGATTATGTAACTGGATATTTTTGGGACACTCAGATGTTTTGATGTGAAATTGTATTTGACATTATGACTTTTCTTGAATTGGTTTTTATGAAAACTATTTTTCATATGGAACTAAAAATGAAAATTTTGGTTTGAAATTTTTGATGTTACAATTTGGTATCAGAGCCCTGGTTTGAGGGAATTTGGATGAACTCTAGGGTAATTCCAAATTCAAACTAAGGATCTGAGGATTTTTATAAAAACTTTTCAAAAAGAAACAAAGAATTCCAAAGAAGAAAACTCGGTGAAGCAATGTGTACAATCAACCAGAGCTCGAGGAGTAGTTTCCCAAAATATCTCTATTATTCTATGAGTAGTGTAGAATTGATGTCTTATAAACTGATAGAACTACATGCTAGTGATAGGCTAAGGATCCTACATGAAAAGTGTGATAGGGTTGCTTTAATGGTGATGCGTTTAGCCTAGGAGGTTGATTTTATAAGATTGAATCTATCATTGCTAGTTGCTTAGTGTATGCCGCATAATTGTAGATAGTTAGGGTTTTATAGCCTTAGAATGCCTGATTTATCCTTTCTTCCTATTCCTTATTTGGTTGTGGACTTAAGGTGGAATCATTTATTCAAATGTCTATCGAGTCCTATATTGTGTAGGATTGGCTTGCGCGAAGCAAATGGCGAGGATAACAAAAATCGTGTGAGGCAGAATTGTGATGGGGAGCAGTATAGAATGAGCACCTAGATGTTTAGTAGTGGTTCTGAGGAACCGGAAGGGCAAGTGTATATATTCTCCTGAGGAATAAAGTTCTTGTGACTTAGGGTCTTGAGAGGACGACTTGAGACAAATACAGATTGGTATGGAAGGTAGTATTGGGCTCGTACTACTGAAAGCACCGAATCCATATGCGGCTGAAGGAGAAATCTTAGGGAACTAAGGAACTTGCAGGAGTGTGTAAGTGTTTATCTTTGGGATTTAGCCTGTTTCTGATGGTTTTCTTATATGTTCAGCATGGTGGTTATCCGAGGTCCAGGCTCTAATGACCCCAAGGGGCCGAGTGCCAGCGATGATGAGATTCGTAGGATCGTTGTCGCCGAGGTGGCTATGGAAATCAGAGGGGATATACCAGAGATGTTTGGGTCTATTAAGACCATACTGATTAATACTTTCGACGAGCGATATGTCGCCATCATTGATGCTGAAGCTGTTGCAACCACCGCAACCGTTGTTGCTGTGAGACGGTAGGGGTGATTCGTTGTGGTATTGGGAATTCAACAACACGAAGCCACCAGAGTTTTACGGGACCTAGGAACCGATTTCCATGATAAGATGGATTTCTGATGTTGAGGGTTGTTTTTACACTTGTTCCTGCCCAGAGAATTTGAGAGTTTGTTTCGCGCTGAACCTGCTTCGCTTGGGAGCGAAGGATTGGTGGAAATTTGTGATGGATGACTATTCTCTTGCAGAGCATACTGCAGTGACATGGGAGAGATTTTATTGAGATGTTCAGAGATAAGTTCGTACCAATGCTTGAGAGCGAGAGGTTGGCCCAGGAGTTCCTGTCTCTCAAGCAGAAGACTGAGACAGTGAATGTGATCACCAGGATGTTCCATGAGAGGTCCTTGTTTTGCACTGAGCATGTGTCGACAGAGCAGGCACATGTGATTCAGTACTTGAGTATTCTGAGGAGGGATATCAGCGAGTTCGTGGCGAACACTTCGTATCAGACATTGGTTGAGCTACCTACCAAAGCCAAGAGGAGAGAGATCGAACTGGATACTCAGGTGAGTGAGGAGAGGGAGATTCAAGCGAGAGATAGGAGACCAGTGCAGTCGCAGCCGACGACTAAACGGACCAAGCCCGCTGACTCGAGAGCTGGAGGCCAGAAGGGCCGCACTTGCAGCAAGTGCGGAAAGGGTCACGAGGGACCCTGTCGGCCAGGGATTATTTGCTACATTTATGGAAAGGAGGGGCATATGGCGAAGGATTGTGTGACATCCCCATTTTCACGGCCAGAAAAGACCGATTTTGTTTATGCTTTGTTTAAAAATCAGAGTAACATTTTAAATAAAAGTGTTGCGGAATTTGTTCCCAAAATAAAATATGATAAAGATTTATCAAAGCATTTCCGTAGAAATGTATTTCATTAAAAACCTCGGGATGTCATGTTCAATACAGATCAAAAGCATAAACAGTACAATATAAGCCTTACTACATTTATTCATATCTACAGGCCTATATCCGTAATCTCTCATCCCAAACATCATATCTATGCTCGTGCGCCACTACCTGTAATACAAGAAACTGAGTGGGTCAGGCTTGGGAGCCTGGTGAGCACATAGGGTTTTCAACCCACAATAAATAAGTTTATTAATTTCATCAACCAACAATAACCCGATTACCCGTTCCCGTTATCCTCACATTACGTCCCTAAAACACCTATCATAAGGGACCTAGACTAAGGATCAACATCGGGATGGACACTACTGCCAAGGGGTTTCCTCAGCAATAAATGTCCTAAAGGCAACCATGAGGGGGATGGAGTACACCGGTGAACACATCGTTCACAAACACCTACAGGTTGCGAGCCTGCTAGCGTTCCACTGGACTGTCTAGAAGAGTCTGTGGTCGTCATCCATACTCCGCTAGATGACAGAATCAACAACAACAACATCGAGGCCTCTCATCATTTTATCACACATCGTCTTATTACATCTACCCATGTTTTACCCCAACATTTTTTTTGTAGATATAAAATACACATACAGTTTAAATTATTTAAAACATGTATAAAAATCTTTCATCAGTATAGGCAGCAAGTATTCAGATAATATGCACACATAGCACGTAATTAATATAAAATACTTCATATATATGTGTAAGATGAAAGTAACTATGCACTCACTTGATTAGGTGGTGACTCGGTACTCGAACAGCACTCCGTTATCTCAAAACAATTTTTCCTTGATCAAAACCTAGTATTAATACCACTAGCGTTTAGTTTTAACGTTAACCGCGACTAATTAATAGTCTGGCTATTATTATTATTATTATTATACAAGCGTTAAATAACACTCAATATATAAATAATAATAGCCCAAATAATTATTTTAAGGACCTAATAACATTACTATAATTATTTAAAAGTTATATTAAAAATTTCGTAGGCGTACCTTACTTACAGCGGGTTTTTTTTCTCAAAACCGGGCTTCGCTGGAGCAGCGTTTCCGAGCCGAAAGGTTCTTTTCTCGGGACTCCGGGAGCCTCGGGACTTCCTTCGGGTGCTAGGGGGTTTACCTAGACTTTAGGGGCTCAAGGGAGCTTAGAGAGAGAGTTTAGAGAGAGAAAGTGGAAGAGGAAAGGTGTAAGAAATGAGAGAACCCGACACTTCTATTTATAGTGAGTTGGGGCATGTGGTGGCCTTCTGGTGGTGCCACTTGTCCAAATTCTGGTGGTGTAACATGTCCAATTTCTGGTGGTGCCATGTGTCTAATTTCTGATGGTGCCACATGTCGAATTTCTGGTGGTGCCACGTCACCCAATATCGCGTATCGGCCTCCCGTCTTAGAAAAATCATAACTCTCGCATACGAGCTCCGTTTTTGACGTTATTTATATCCACGCGAAGGCGGGAACGTAATCTACAACTTTCGTTTAGACTCCGTTGGTTAATTTTGAATTTATTTTAAAAGTTATATTTTTAACAGGCCGGGACAGGATTGGTCCGTTAAAAATTCATAACTTCTTCATCCGACGTCCGTTTTCGTCTGTCTTTTTATTGTTACGCCACAATTAACGAGCTCTTCGATTCTCGTTTAGGTCGTGTCGGCTAAAAACTCGCTTTATCGTAAATTCACTATTCACGCTTCCCGGTATCGTGCCGGTTCCGTCGTGAAGCTTCGTCGGGTCATTCTTCGTTATAACTCGGATTTCGGCGTTCTTTATATCTCCGGAATCCTTGTTTTGACCACTACAACTTTATGTAAAGATATCGGGCTTATCTCATATTTTAATTTTGACGCTTATTTTTATTCTTTATTAATTATACATTTATAATTAAATAATAAGCATATAAATTCACAAAATACTCAAATATCTCATTTTTATTACATCAAAAGAGTTACAATAGTTGACCTAGACTATTACATCATCTAAAAATGCTTAGCCCCGAAACCCAGGCGTTACAATTCTCTCCCCCTTAGAATGATTCCGTCCCGGAATCATGCGTCAGCAAACAGATGCGGATAGCGACTCATCATGTCATCCTCTGTTTCCCAAGTGAGATTCGGCCCATTCGAATGTTTCCATCGGACTAGCACTAAGTCGACCATCTTGCGTCGTAACTTCTTAATCTTACGGTCAACAATTGCCTCGGGCTCTTCGATTAGCCTCTTATTCTCATCCATTCTTAACTCCGAGATCGGAATTATGTCGGGAACTTCTCCCGTGAATTTCCTCAGATAACATACATGGAAGGTGTTATGAATACCATCGAGTTCTTCGGGCAATTCCAGCTTGTAAGCTTGGTTCCCAATCTTCTGAAGAACTTTGAACGGTCCAATAAACCTTGGACTCAGCTTTCCTCGTTTCCCGAATCGTATAAGTCCTTTCCACGGTGAGACTTTAAGCAAAACGGAATCCCCAACTTCGAAGGTCATCGGTCGTCTTTTCTTGTCAGCATAGCTCTTCTGACGATCCTGAGCTACTAACATCCTTTCCTTTATCACCTTCAGTTTCTCAGCAGTCTCATGGATTATCTCGGGGCCCATAAACTGCTTTTCTCCAGCCTCAAGCCAACAAGAAGGCGTACGACACTTTTGTCCGTACAAAGCTTGATAAGGTGCCATCTTGATGCTCGAGTGGAAACTGTTGTTGTAGGAAAATTCTACCAAAGGTAAGTGCTCATCCCAGTTACCTTGGAACTCGAGGGTACATGCTCTCAACATATCTTCAAGCGTTTGAATCGTTCTTTCACTCTGACCATCAGTCTGCGGATGGTAAGCTGTACTCAGACATAACTTCGTACCCAATTCCTCTTGTAGACTTCTCCAAAACCTTGACGTGAAACGACTATCACGATCCGATACAATTGTTAGAGGAATACCGTGAAGTCTCACAATTTCCTTCACGTAAGCATTTGCAAGCTTATCCATAGACCACCTTTCATTGGCAGCTATGAAGTGTGCACTCTTTGTGAAACGATCCAGGACCACCTAAATCATGTTGTGACCGTTCTTCGTCCTGGGTAGTTTAGTCACAAAGTCCATGGTGATGTCTTCCCATTTACCCATGGGTACAGGTAAGGGTTCTAAACTCCCATATGGTTTCTGATGTAGTGCCTTAACTCTTGCACAAGTTACACACTCGGCCACATATTTCGCAACGTCGAGCTTCATCGTCGGCCACCAGTAGTAGGGTTTTAGGTCCCTATACATTTTAGTGCTACCGGGATGAATCGAGTACATGGTCTTGTGAGCTTCTTCCATCAGAAGATCTCTTATTCCTCTAGTCTTAGGTACCCAAATCCGATCTTGGAATACCTTTAGTCCTTGACTGTTTGTACCGAACACTAATGTTTTCCCCAAACGTTCTTCTTTTCGGTCACTCTTCTCTGAAGCTTCTTCTTGAGCTTCCCTGATACTTTCCACAATGGTCGAGACAACTTCTATTCTCAACGCTCTTGGCCTTTTTCTTTCAAGGTTGACTTTTCGACTGAGAGCATCAGCGACAACGTTTGCTTTACCGGGGTGGTAAAGTATCTCACAGTCATAGTCCTTGAGTAATTCTAGCCAGCATCGTTGCCTCATGTTCAATTCTTTCTGATTAAAGAGATATTGGAGACTCTTATGATCGGTGAAAAGTTTGCACTTCGTGCCATAGAGGTAATGCCTCCATATTTTTAGAGCGAAAACTACCGCCGCCAACTCCAAGTCATGAGTCGGGTAGTTCTTTTCATGTTCCTTCAACTGTCGAGACGCATATGCGATCACCTTTTCTCTTTGGGTCAAAACACAACCCAACCCAACACCAGACGCATCGCTATAAACAGCGAAGTCTTCAACTCCATTGGGTAGAGAAAGTATCGGTGCCTCGCATAGTTTCTTCTTTAGCTTCTCGAATGCTTCTTTATGCTTATCACTCCAAGCATAGGTAGCTCCTTTGTGGGTTAACGCTGTTAATGGACTAGCGATTGAAGAAAATCCTTGGATAAACCTTCGGTAATATCCGGCTAATCCCAAAAAGCTTCGGATCTCCGTGGGACTTTTTGGTTGTTCCCACTTCATTACCGCTTCAATCTTTGCTGGATCGACCATTATCCCTTCTTGGTTGACCACGTGACCCAAGAATTGGACTTCTCGAATCCAAAAATCACATTTGGAGAATTTAGCATACAGCTTCTCTTTCTTCAAGACTTCTAACACTTCCCGCAAGTGTCTACCATGCTCTTCTTGGCTTTTTGAGTAAATCAGAATGTCATCTATGAACACTATCACATATTTATCAAGAAACGGATTACAAACCCTGTTCATTAAATCCATGAATGCTGCTGGAGCATTGGTTAGTCCAAACGACATAACCAAAAACTCGTAGTGTCCATATCGTGTTCTGAATGCAGTCTTCTCTATATCTTGCTCTCTTACCTTCAGCTGATGATATCCTGACCTTAGGTCGATCTTTGAAAAATAACTTGAACCTTGCAGTTGATCGAACAGGTCATCAATCCTTGGCAACGGATATCTATTCTTTTTTGTTGCCTTGTTCAGCTCTCTGTAATCAATACACATTCTCATACTTCCATCTTTCTTTTTCACGAATAACACCGGAGCTCCCCAGGGTGATGAACTAGGTCTAATGAAACCTTTGTCCAATAACTCCTGAAGTTGCATCATCAGCTCCTTCATCTCCGTCGGTGCTAATCGGTAAGGTGCTTTTGCTATTGGTGTCGTTCCTGGTAACAAGTCAATACGGGATTCTACTTGTCGATCAAGCGGTAATCCGGGAAGATCTTCGGGAAATACTTCCGGATAATCACACACGACAGGAATGCTCTGTATCACCTTCTTTTCCTTCTTAGCATCGATCACGAATGCTAAATATGATGTACATCCCTTGGTCAAACATTTTCTGGCTTTCATTAGAGAAATGATTCCAGAATTTACCCTGCGTTTGTCCCCATACACCATAAACGACTCTTTCCCAGGCGGGTTTACTTTTACGATCTTCTTTTTGCACAGTATTTCCGCATCATTGGTGCTAAGCCAATCCATTCCCAACACGATGTCGAAACCGTTAAGTTCGATAGGCAATAATTCCTCGTGAAACTTATTCCCGTTCAAATCAATTAAGATATTTTTCATACGATGGCTAACAGGTACAAACTTGCCACTAGCAACTTCGACTAATAAGGCATTATCTAGTCCATCGACAGGCAAAGCTAGCTTTCTACCAAATTCATGCGAAATAAAGGAGTAGTTGGCTCCAGAATCAAATAAAATTTGGGCATGCAATTTGTTTACGAAAAAGGTACCTGAAGCGACATCAGCTTCTTCCTTGGCAGCTTCCAGTGTCATCTGGAAGGCTCTAGCCTTCGGCTTTGGTGGAATGTTGGGTCTTCCTGCTTCCTTCTTCTTCGGGCAGTCCCTCGAAATGTGCCCCTCCTCGTTGCACTCATAACAGACCTTCTTAGTGAATGTGCATTCATTGGCATAGTGCCCAGGCTTCCCACATTTGAAACAAGTGACCCCTCCGTCGCACTTCCCAGAGTGCTTCTTCTTGCACTTGTCACACCACTTCACTTCGCCTCCTCCACCTCCTTTCGAACTAGACTTTGAGAATTTACCCTTTTTGCTGGACCTCGAGGGTCCGTCAAACTTCCTCTTCTCACCAACCTCTGACCTTTCCAGACCTTTCTCTCTGATCTGGGTCTCAACATTTCTGGCAGCCCAGATGGCGGCTTTCAACGTGGTTGCTTGCTTAACCATTGGACCATAGTCCGCTGGTAGTCCAAGGGCAAACTTATTGACCTTTGAGAGTTCTGTTGGAACTAGGTATGGGATAAGCTTCATTTTCTCCGTGAAACTTGTAGCGTATTCAGCAACGCTCATCTTTCCCTTCTTCAAATTCTGAAACTCGTTATTGATTTCTAGTAGGTCCTGCTCTGAGCAGTATTGCAGTTTCAGTTGTTCCACAAAATCTTCCCAAGACATTTTACTCGCTTTTCCCTTGGGCATAGAATCAGCTAACAGCTTCCACCAACTCAACACGCCAGATTTCAACAACGGGATCGCAAGAGCGGTCTTCTGCCTGTTGCTGCATTCGCAACTTTCAAACATTGTCTCCATTTCGGAGATCCAATCCATAATTTGCACCGGCGTCGGGCTTCCGGATAGACACGGTGGCTTAGATGCCATAAAATCCTTGTATTTACATCCTCTTCCATCATTTCCTCCATTACGATTGCCTTGTCTAACAATTTGTGGGTTGTCTTGACCAACGGTACCACTGAAGTTTCCACCTTCCGATGGCCCTCCATTCACTTCGGGCTCTTCAACTTGGATTGAAAGTTCTTCACGATTTTGTCGAAGCAGACGTCTAGTTTCTTCCATCTGATTATCCAACATCGCCTGAATCATCAATTGTACACTAGCCATCGTTACTGGCTCAGGTGCTATAGCTACAACAGGTATTTGCTCAATTACAGGTGGTCGATTCCTGTTTTCGTTTGCGTTTCCAGCTCCACTACGGGTTCTTGCCATTTTGATCTATACACCGAATAAGGTGAATTTAGATCTTTATTCAGGATAGACGTTTAAATCATCCTTATCTCTCCGAAACGTTTACATGTTAGTTCTAATATCGTAGTTGTACATTCAGAATCCTAAACACATAAGGTTTCCAGATCCGGTCGGCAACAAACCATAGATCTGAACAAATAACAGCATATAAGGCATAAATCATTTAGCACATAAAAGCATTTTAGGCACAATTCCTAAAATAAGCTAGTGCTCACACCTCACAATCATTGCTTAGCATTCTAAGTTTAAGTCTAGAAATCCTACAAATTCCTAGTTCGCTTAAACTAATGCTCTGATACCAACTGTGACATCCCCATTTTCACGGCCAGAAAAGACCAATTTTGTTTATGCTTTGTTTAAAAATCAGAGTAACATTTTAAATAAAAGTGTTGCGGAATTTGCTCCCAAAATAAAATATGATAAAGATTTATCAAAGCATTTCCGTAGAAATGTATTTCATTAAAAACCTCGGGATGTCATGTTCAATACAGATCAAAAGCATAAACAGTACAATATAAGCCTTACTACATTTATTCATATCTACAGGCCTATATCCGTAATCTCTCATCCCAAACATCATATCTATGCTCGTGCGCCACTACCTGTAATACAAGAAACTGAGTGGGTCAGGCTTGGGAGCCTGGTGAGCACATAGGGTTTTCAACCCACAATAAATAAGTTTATTAATTTCATCAACCAACAATAACCCGATTACCCGTTCCCGTTATCCTCACATTACGTCCCTAAAACACCTATCATAAGGGACCTAGACTAAGGATCAACATCGGGATGGACACTACTGCCAAGGGGTTTCCTCAGCAATAAATGTCCTAAAGGCAACCATGAGGGGGATGGAGTACACCGGTGAACACATCGTTCACAAACACCTACAGGTTGCGAGCCTGCTAGCGTTCCACTGGACTGTCTAGAAGAGTCCGTGGTCGTCATCCATACTCCGCTAGATGACAGAATCAACAACAACAACATCGAGGCCTCTCATCATTTTATCACACATCGTCTTATTACATCTACCCATGTTTTACCCCAACATTTTTTTTGTAGATATAAAATACACATACAGTTTAAATTATTTAAAACATGTATAAAAATCTTTCATCAGTATAGGCAGCAAGTATTCAGATAATATGCACACATAGCACGTAATTAATATAAAATACTTCATATCTATGTGTAAGATGAAAGTAACTATGCACTCACTTGATTAGGTGGTGACTCGGTACTCGAACAGCACTCCGTTATCTCAAAACAATTTTTCCTTGATCAAAACCTAGTATTAATACCACTAGCGTTTAGTTTTAACGTTAACCGCGACTAATTAATAGTCTGACTATTATTATTATTATACAAGCGTTAAATAACATTCAATATATAAATAATAATAGCCCAAATAATTATTTTAAGGACCTAATAACATTACTATAATTATTTAAAAGTTATATTAAAATTTTCGTAGGCGTACCTTACTTACAGCGGGTTTTTTTTCTCAAAACCGGGCTTCGCTGGAGCAGCGTTTCCGAGCCAAAAGGTTCTTTTCTCGGGACTCCGGGAGCCTCGGGACTTCCTTCGGGTGCTAGGGGGTTTACCTAGACTTTAGGGGCTCAAGGGAGCTTAGAGAGAGAGTTTAGAGAGAGAAAGTGGAAGAGGAAAGGTGTAAGAAATGAGAGAACCCGGCACTTCTATTTATAGTGAGTTGGGGCATGTGGTGGCCTTCTGGTGGTGCCACTTGTCCAAATTCTGGTGGTGTCACATGTCCAATTTCTGGTGGTGCCATGTGTCCAATTTCTGGTGGTGCCACATGTCCAATTTCTGGTGGTGCCACGTCACCCAATATCGCGTATCGGCCTCCCGTCTTAGAAAAATCATAACTCTCGCATACGAGCTCCATTTTTGACGTTATTTATATCCACGCGAAGGCGGGAACGTAATCTACAACTTTCGTTTAGACTCCGTTGGCTAATTTTGAATTTATTTTAAAAGTTATATTTTTAACAGGCCGGGACAGGATTGGTCCGTTAAAAATTCATAACTTCTTCATCCGACGTCCGTTTTCGTCTGTCTTTTTATTGTTACGCCACAATTAACGAGCTCTTCGATTCTCGTTTAGGTCGTGTCGGCTAAAAACTCGCTTTATCGTAAATTCACTATTCACGCTTCCCGGTATCGTGCCGGTTCCGTCGTGAAACTTCGTCGGGTCATAACTTCTTCGTTATAACTCGGATTTCGGCGTTCTTTATATCTCCGGAATCCTTGTTTTGACCACTACAACTTTATGTAAAGATATCGGGCTTATCTCATATTTTAATTTTGACGCTTATTTTTATTCTTTATTAATTATACATTTATAATTAAATAATAAGCATATAAATTCACAAAATACTCAAAAATCTCATTTTTATTACATCAAAAGAGTTACAATAGTTGACCTAGACTATTACATCGTCTAAAAATGCTTAGCCCCGAAACCCAGGCGTTACAGATTGCCCCAAGGGATTTTGGGTTTGCTTCAATTGCAACCAAAAGGGTCACTTGAGGGCTTAGTGTCCTCATCTTGCATCCAGGAAGATCCAGACTCCGACCTCCGCGACCTTGCATAATACCGGTGGCCGGCAGGGGAAGGCCGAGGCTCCGAGGGCTTGATGGAGAGCATTTCATTTGACAGCAGAGGAGGCCAGAGCAGAACCAGAGGTCGTGGCTGGTATGTGTTCTTTATTTATTTATGTTGATTTATTTATGTTTTCTTATTATATTACTCATTATAGGTACTTTTCTTGTGAACTGTGTACCTTCCCTAGTGCTGTTTGACTCAGGTGCGAGTCAGTATTTTGTGTCATCATCTTTTTGTCGTGGTTTTAGTACCGCATGGGAGGCCTTGAGTAGACCATTAAGTATTTCTATAGCTGACGAGCATGTGGTTTCCGCTACGGGTATCTATCGGGGATGTGTACTTCAAATCTTTGGTGTTTGGTATCCGCTAGATCTTATCCCTATTGTGATGGGAGATGTATGTGTTATCGTAGGTATGGATTGGTTGAGCCGGTTTGGGGCTCTAATTGACTATGAGCGACAATTGGTGACGGTTCGAGATCCTAGTGGGGGAGTGTTGACCATTTACGACGAGGGTACTAGGTCAAGATCAACTTTTTGTTCTGCCGCCAAGTCGAGGCATTATTTACAGCATGGGTGCATGGGATATCTGGAATATGTGGTGGATTCTCAAGTTGATGAGAAGAGATCGGTTTCTATTTCTGATGTTTCTCTTGTGCGTGATTTCCTGATGTTTGTCAAGAGGAGTTACCAGGTGTGCCTCCAAAAAGGAAAGTGGAGTTCTGGATCGATCTGCTCCCAGTGCGGTGCCGATTTCCACGGAACCGTATCGTCTTGCTCCTCCCGAGATGCAGGAGTTATCCTCTTAGCTTCAGGAGTTGTTAGGAAATGAGTTTATTCGGGCGAGTAGTTCACCGTGGGGAGCACCGATCCTTTTTTTTCAAGAAGAAGGATGGCTCACACCGAATGTGCATTGATTACTGGGAGTTGAATAAGCTGAAAGTGAAGAATGGTCATCCGTTGCCGAAGATTAATGACCTCTTCGATCAGTTGCAGGGGGCAGCTTGGTTTTCCAAGATTGATCTGAGGTCTAGCTACCATCAGATGAGGGTGCGAGAGGAGGATATTCAAAAGACAACCTTCCTAACTCGTTATGTGCATTACGAGTTGATGGTGATGCCTTTTGGACTCACCAACGCATCGGCGGTGTTCATGGATCTCATGAACCGGCTGTGTAGGCCCATGTTGGACCGGTCAGTGATTATTTTTATTGATGACATCTTGGTCTTTTTGAAGATCAGGGAGCATCATGAGGAGCATTTACGTGAGATTCTTGGGGTTTTTAGGATGGAGAGGCGATACACCAAGTTCTCCAAGTGTGAGTTACGGTTGCATGAGGTTCAGTTTCTGGGACACCTCGTCAATCAGAACGATATCTTGGTTGACCCAGCCACGATTGAGGCGGTGATGCGGTGGGAAGTGTCGAAGTCTCTATCTAAGATTCAGAGCTTCCTCCGTTTGGCGAGATATTATTGGAGATTCATTCGAGATTTCTCCAAGATTGCAATTCCTCTCATTAAGTTGACGAGGAAGGATGTTATGTTCAGTTGGGGGCCTGAGCAGCAGGCATCATTCGAGTCTTTTCACCAGACACTTTATGAAGCACCAGTTCTTTCCCTCCCTGAGGGAGTAGAGGACTTTGTGGTCTACTGCGATACATCCATCTCAGGGTTCAGTGTTGTGTTGATGCAAAGAGGACATGTGATTGCATACGCTTCGAGGTAGCTGAAGCCTCATGGAGTGAAGTGTCCTTCCTATGATTTGGAATTGGGGGCGGTGTTTTTCGCTCTCAGAATTTGGCGTTGTTATCTTTATGGAGTTTGGTGTGCCATCTATACGGACCATAAGAGCCTGATATATCTTGTGGATCAGCCTAACCTGAACATGATGCAGAGGAAGTGGTTAGATGTAGTGAAAGATTATCATTGTGAGATTATGTATCACCCAGGCAAGGACAATATAGTGACCGACACCTTGAGTCGGAGGACGTTCAATACCCCGATTCAGGATGTGTGTTTGAGGATAACTGTGATGACCCCAGTCTTGGAAACGATCAAAGAATCACAGTCGGAGGCCATAAAGCAAGATAATCGGAGGAGGGAGTGGGTGATCAGTCAGGGTTCAGTCTTTGATATCGGCAGCAGGGGGCTATAGACTCTTCATGGTCGGGTTTGGGTGCCGTATATGGGTGGGGAGCGGTGGGTATTGATGGAGGAGGCCCACAAGTCAAGATTATCCATTCATTCGGGGGCTACCAAGATGTATCTTGACCTAAATCATAGTTATTGGTGGCCGTGTATGAAGAGGGATGTGACCTAGTTTGTAGAGCGATGCTTAACCTGCAGGAAGGTCAAGGTCGAGCACCAGCCCACACGACAAGTTACAGCCTTTAGAGGTTCCACTATGGAATTGGGAGTAGATCTTGATGGATTTCATTACAAAATTGCCAAAGACTGCAAGGGGATTTGATGCTATCTGGGTGATAGTTGTTCTCTTGACGAAGAGTGCTCACTTCTTAGCCATAAGTGAGAGATCTTCTTTTGAGAAACCAGCTGAGATTTATGTTCGAGATGTGGTGGCTCGGCATGGGGTTCCGACTTCCATTGTGTCGGATCGGGATGCTCATTTTACTTCTAGATTTTTGGAAGAGGTTTCATGAAGAATTGGGCACACGATTGCATTTCAGTACCGCCTACCATCCATAGACTGACGGGCAGAGCGAGCGGACTATTCATACACTTGAGGATATGTTGCGTTCCTTCATCATTGATTTTGGTGAGAGCTGGGACTCCTACCTCCCTTTGGCTGAGTTTCTTACAACAAAAGCCATCATGCCAGCATTGTTATGCCTCCCTTTGAGCTTCAGTATGGGAGGAGGTGTTGGACTCCTATTTGTTGGGGCGAGGTCAGACAAAAAGTCATAGGGAGCACTGAGATAGTACTCAAGACGACCGAGCTTATTCAACTAGTCAGACAGAGATTGTTGACAACCCAAAGTCGCCAGAAGAGTTCTGCGGATCGGCGACGCTTTGAGTTGGAATTTTAGGTTGGAAATTTGGTGCTCCTGAAGGTATCACCATGGATGGAAGGGCGTTATCAAATTCAGGAAGCGACGCAAGCTGGGCCCCAGGTTTATTGGACCTGTTAGAGTGACAACTCGAGTGGGCAAGGTCGCATACCGGTTAGAGCTTCCTGAAGAATTGAGCCAAATACACGATACCTTCCATGTTTCCCAGCTGAGGAAGTGTATAACAGATGAGACGGTTGTGGTTTTTTTGGAGGACATTTAGGTCGACGGTCACCTGAATTACATCGAGAGGCCGGTGGCATTCTTTGAGAATATTCCAAAACTCTATAAATTTTAAATGTTTCTACTTTTCTTTTTCAGAATCTTCTTAGTTAAAAGTGATTGCATCATTTTCACCACTTCTCCAATCATGTTTCGAATTGTTAAACAAAACATTAAATTCCATTACAACTCTGTTCATATTACTCCACGTCGTCTATACTTGATATTTTATGTGGTAGTCTTCTTGATTCATTTCGTTGTGGACACATTTGCTAACTTTTCTCAAAAAGACAATGTTGGTCATTTTTTGTTGTTTCTGACCTTCGGGTCCTCTGATACGTCGACCCATGTCGAGGCCAATGCTTTCTCTTCTATAGGGGTCCAAGATATATTGTGGGCCTTCCCTTTTTAGGGATTAGGTTGGGATTCATGTTCAGGTATTGGGATTGTAATTGAATTTCTTGAACACTATTAAAAGGTTTGAATTCACGTTGGGTAACTTTTCTCAAAAAAGTTGAGGAAAGATTTGGTAACTTTTCTCAAAAAGGTTAACAAGTTTTTGTCGATGCCGACCTTCAAGTCCTCCAATACATTGATCCATGCACATGCTAACACTTTCTCTTTTATCAGGTTCCAAGATTCTGAGCCTTCCCTTTTGGTGCTTGGGTTGATAGTGGGGTTACAGTTAGGGTTAGGGCTCATGTTGGGGTTGGAAATGGGCTTCATGAACACTATCAAAAGGGTCGAATTCAGGATGGAATTGGAATTAGAGTTTGGGCTTAGGTTGATATTGGAATTGGGTTGGATATAGTTGACAATATAGTCTCAAGCGCGATAATGGAACATGGTTGGTGAAAAATTGGTCGATCCATTTGCGGTTTGTAAAATAATCAAGGGTTTGTGTTCATTCTAGTATGTGGTTTTTTGATTGTTTGTTGAGTTCATAGAAGACATATTGGTGTCTTTTGGTTGAAAGATAAAATTAAAAGTGGTAAAAAGAATGTTGGTGGTTTGTATTTATTTTGGATGAAATTGTAAAAAATTTAATTAAAAAATGTCAAAAAAATAAAGGAGAGAGTTTAGCAAACAATTGTCGAAAATGGTCTAAAATCTTGATACGCGAAATCAGGTCGGCGCTCTCAAACTCCTTCAAAGAAATGGTAAATGTTTAAATATTTAAAAATAATGGTGAGAGAGAGAGAGAGTCTCACAAAAAATCCCAAAAAAAAGGTCTGAAATCTCGGTCCGCCGAACCATGTCAATTCTATCGAGCTCCTTGTCAAGACCACTTCCTTGGATCTACGAAAATAGTCACAAAAAAGAAGTTGAGCCGTAAACAATAATTTTTTGTTATATTAAAAGATTTTATATTTTTAATGGTTATATAATATGTAAACCGTACAGTTATATAAAATATAAATCGTTATATATTACTTCTCTAATAAAATTTATATGCAGAAATGAATTTATAGGTAGAATGATTGTATCGTTCTCTCTTTAAATCAATAATTGCACATCTATACTTTATTAACTTACCATTACGATTCACTAAAAGTATTAGCTTTTTTCTTAGTTGTTTACAAAATATTTCTATTCGGGGTCACGTGGTTTGTCGGGCTATTTATATAACATACAAAATGATGAAAAAGCATCACACGATCGTTCAATTATAACATTTGTAAACTTAAGGATGAAGGTAAAAATTAATCATTAAAATTATTAAATTATGTTTGTTTAATTATTTAATTTATTTGGGATTTTAAAATATTTTTATATATCTAAACTTATTAAACCTTTTGTTTAGCTATGAAATATCACTATTCTTTGTTAGTCCAATCATTTAGAATTTTTATAAGAGCATTTCTAACGACAAATCTATATTATGACTATGACTTAATATTATTGTTATATCATTGTTTTATTAATTTTGACTTCTAACTAAATAGCATCTCCATAGATTAATCTCTCGTAATATTTTATAATCAATTTAACATATTAATCCATATTTATCTAAAATGTTCCATAAAACGTTATTATTTAGTTAGTCGTTTTTAAACACATCATATTTTAATACAAAATATATTAATAAAATATCATCACTAATCAAATAATATTTTTTTTGCAACTTATTCATTGATTCTTATGATTTCCAACCTTCATAATCACCTCGATTCCTTATTAATAATGATTTTTAATTGATACATATGGTGGAACCCATGCAATCCCATACATATTTACCGTAAGTTGATTAGATTTTATTTTTATTTTTTGTTAACTTGCAAAGTAACCCTTTTCTACAATAAATTTCATGAACTTTATTTCTATATGAAATATCTTTTACTCCTTATTTTGCGAAATATAAACTACATGATTCTGAGTAACATAATTATCTTTTATATGTGAAAGAATTAGTTTTAGCAGAATTCGATAAAACGTTTCTCTTCTCATGTAATGGTCACTGGGATAAGTCCTTCTAAAATCTAATTTTCTTTCGTTTAAATTTTTATTTATTTATTATTTTTTTGAAATTTCGTGAAAAGGGTGGAAAAAATAGTTTTTAAAGATACATGGTCGGGATCTTTCCATTAAGAGGCCAAACACATTACCTAATTTTACTGCAAATAACTTTATTTTATATCTAAAAAAATACTTATCTCAACCATTTTTATGATTATTATTATTTCGCCAAACGACATGCTTTTTACCACTATATGGCGTTTTGTGAAAAATATAAAATTCGCAGTCTATAAGCTCACAACAAAATTTTTTCCAAAATCATAATTTCCTTTTAGCAAAATAGATAATATGTTTTTAATAAACATGAAAAGCTATTAATTTTTCGAAATGATGTTACTGTTTCTTGTTATTTTTGCAATTCATGGATGAATGTGGGTAAGCCATTGAATTCTAGAAATATGAAAAATCAAAGATGGTCCTCACTATACTACCTCTTTTATTCTAGCCGCCATATTTGTCCACTTTTAACCTAACTTTAACTATTACATTTACATGCATCCAATCAATCAAGATTAAAGATTAAATGACACATTAAAGTCGCATCCATCTACCAACCAATCACTTTTCGAAATGGATTATCCGGTGCTGGTATTTAGATTGCATTGGAGTTTTGCTATTTTTGACGGAGACCTTATTATCACATTATTAATTTATAACATGTAGGAACTACGGTTACAAAATTAATTACATTTTTATAGTGGGAATTCAAAATTATTAATCCCTTATTTTAAATAAATTATTAATTAAAATATATTTTTTTAGTTATATAAAATTGTAATCATTAATTTAAATAAATACGTGAAATTATACTACCTTACAATTTGTATTAATTTTATTTTAATTTTATTCTAATGTTATTAATTTAATATAATTAGAGTGAGAAATTTAAAATTTAAAATTTGAAATAGAGAATTAATAGGTTGACAAATGACATACCTTAATTAGGAGGCCTAATAGGGTGACACATGACAAAAGAAGAAAAAAATATGCATTAATTAACAGGCCTAATGGAATGACACATATCAAAAGAAGATTAAAACTATTTTTTATTAGAATAGGGAGATTATATTCAAAAGTATTTGACGAATAGTAAACTTTATGAATCTTAGACTTTTGCCACCACTATTTTCAATAATGGCATATTTAATTCTTATATAAAATGTTTTTAGTTTTAGCATTTGTCCCTATTAGTTTTTTTTTTTTACAAAAACAGTCCCTATGTTTACCAGTTTTTTTTTTATGTTGGCAGATTTTCTGTCTTTGTGTGAATAATACAAATTGTCCTTATAATTTACAGAAAATATCCATATGTAATTTTTTTTACAGAAACACTCCACGTGTTAAATTTTTTTATAAATAGTTCGTAACTAATAGAAAATTTGTAGCTAACGTCCCCGCAATATATTTTGATGTTTCCTCCTTATAATTTTTGGTTTCACTGTTTGGCCACATAAGTTTTGTACATTTGTAGATTTGCTTCTTACATTTCCGTAGTTACGCAAGTCCCTCCGCCTCCTCCTCATCCCCCCCCCCCCTTCCTGGAGGTCGTAACTTACTAGTTTTTCACTAAAAGAATTTTGTAAATAGGATTTTTAGGTGTTATTATTATCTTGATAATACTCCGATTGCATAATTTGGTTTATAAAATTAAAATCAAATTGTCTAAAACCGAATAAAAAGTATTTATTTATCGCTTAAGTTGTATATAACTTCCCAAAAATTACAAAGAGATTTTTCATTTGTAAAAAAGATTAACCAATTAAAACATTGGGGAAATGACACAAATGCCTATGAACTTTCTAGAGTTTACCCGTTGAGTTCCTAAAATTTTTGTCGGGCTTTATGGGTCCCTAAACTAGGATATAACATGCTCTTTTAGTCCATGTCAAACTGTAATAGTCAGTTCAGTGACCTTTTAGACCAAAAAAACTCACATTGTGCCCCAATAAAGCCAAAAAAATAAGTTCGGAGATTAATTCGTATAAAAAAAACTCTTATTTTCTTCTAAAGTCGATTCACGCTCAATTCGTACCCTCCCAAGAAATCGATCGTTGCTCTTCTTTCCATCTTCACCCTCGATCGTCACACACACTCACCGAAGATCACAACCATCTTCCCCTTCTAATCGATTCTTGATCACAACCCGCTTCCACTATTTTCTTTGATTCGATTTCAGCTCTTCAATGAATTGACCCCCTCTTTCCTTCTTCTCTATTCAAAATCGCACAAGCTACCTCTCTTTCTCCCTCCAGTTGTAGGTTTGATGGATGCGATGTTGAGAAGGATGCGTGGGTTTGATGAGGTTCACAGAGAAAATGAGAGTTAATATCTTTTTTCTTTGAGTTGCAGGTGATTGGTTTTGGTGGCTGACTGGTGGTTTTTTTGGGTTATGGGTGCTCCAATGGTGGCTTATTTCACGAGACAAAGGGGATGAATAAAGGTGTTTAGATTGGGCTGTTGTGATATTGATTCGATGGTGATTAAGGTGGGTTATGGTGATTGTAATGGCTGAATAAAATGTTGATGAGCATTTGGTTCAGGAGGGTACGAATTAAATGTAAATCGACTTTAGAATAAAAGGAAAGTTTTTTTTGGTACGAATTGATCCCCAAACTTATTTTTTGGCTTTATAGGGGCACAATGTGAGTTTTTTTGTCTAAAAGGTCACTGAACCGGCTATTACAGGTTGACAGGGACTAAAAGAGCAGGTCATATCCTAGTTTAGGGACCCCTAAAGCCCGACAAAAACTTTAGGGACACAACGGGTAAACCCTAGAAAGTTTGTAACGCATTTGTATCATTTTCTCTGAAAACATTTATCTCAAATACCATTGAGTGAAATTTGTTTGTTTGAAACAATACATTATCGGAGTTGAATTTACAAAACCGCATAAACGGATATCTTCGATGCGTGTGTATAATCCCACCGAGCTCTTCTCACGAACATCCAGCAAAACATTTTATCAATAATTCTAAGCATAAAGCTTAGTACGTTCCCCAATTGTTAGGTGCATAAATTACACATTTTTATATATTTATTGCATGTTCATTTATAGCATTACATGACATTTTAGTTTAGTTTGACATACATTTTGCATTTACGGGACATAATCGAGGATCTATCTACTTTTTTCAAGATTTTTGTGGATGTTTTAGGGTGATTTGAAGATTGGAGCATGCTTAGGATGTTCGAGGGAAGCTCTATACAAAGTTTCAGAATTTTCGGAGCTAAATTGAAGAATTTGGAAAATCGGAAAATGTGCATTTCTCAGTTGATTACACGAGCCGTGCTTTGGGAAGGCATCATTACACGAGCCCACGCTTTGGAGGTTTTTCACCAAAATAAGGCCATTACATTGGTCGTGTAATGGGAAGGCATCATTACACAAGCCTGTGTGACGGTGTCTGTTAGTTTTTGAAATCCACAAATTCCGATTGAAAGGAGTTTTCTAGTCATTTTCAATGGGACTTTGGCCAAGAACTTGGAGGGGACGATTTTCACACATCTTATCACCATTTTTCACATTGGAAACACTTTGTCTTTGATTTTTTAAGTTTGTTTAAAGATTAAACTTGTTAAATTTGTATTCTATGTTAGTCATGTTGGCTAACTTTTCTTATCATTTGTGGTTTTATATTCCTATGTACTTATTGTTTAGATTGTAATATAAACTAGATTCTATGTTTATATTTGGTAATATTTGGTTTGATCTTCATTAAAATTTTGATTTGTACTCATTTTAACTTGATCAATTAAACTAGGGTTCATATCATCATTATTAGTCAAATTATGAAATTTGTAAATGTTTTACGATTTGATGTTAGTAACAAACACTTAATTGGTTTCAATGGGATCAAAATTAGTGTAATCAAAGATTATATGTTCATATTCCCGAGCCTATAAGGAATATTGGACATTACTGGTATTAATTGTATGAACTTAATGTCTTTTAGTGATCTAATCTAATAGCTTATTTGGATTAAATCAACTAAGTGACGTTTTATATACTTAAAGATCATGTTTTGAGTAAAATATTTTTGTTAATTTGGAGATATTAGAGCTTATTAATATCCTAATTACCAATCTAGATTGAACATAAAATGAAGTCATATCACATCTTACAACATAGTACTTGAATAGGATTTGGAATTAGAAATATCTTTTAATTATTGAATTTTAATCTTTGTTTAGTTAATGCATGAAATTTCATTTAATGTTAACAAAGTTCCCCTTTTAACAATTGGTATTAGTGTGTCATGTGAGAATGTGGTCATACAATAAATCTCGTATCTCAGTGGTTTGAACCTGCTTCTTCTATAATATCTCTTAGTATATTGTTGCAGTGACTTGTGTTTAATTGTTATTATTTTATCCCTTACTTGTTGGTTTCACAACCAAACAAATTGGAACCATTGTCGGGGATACGGTAGTACTAACTGTTTATGCTATGATCTTTTCGCACAGGTACACCATTAGCAGTTGATTTGGAGATAGAGAAATCTGCAAAGAAAAGATGGAAACAAGCTAGACTTTTAAAGAAACAACAACAATCCGAAGCTTCTTCGTTAAACCTTTCAACCACATCCTCAAATACACTACCACCTTCACGCACTTATTCCACCGAGCCTGAAACCTTCATTCCTACTCCTAAAATAGGAGACGAACAAGATCAATGAGGCAAAAATGGTCCTCCTGTTCCACCTCCTGAACAAACCTTTCGAAAATGGTCCACACAAGATGTTACCCAACAACCATTATGCATCACTTATCCAACAACAATAAACTTTGATCATATGATGTGTTGAACAACATGAGTTATCTTCTATCTTAGTATTTTGTCACTCTGATGCTTTTGGAGGGCATTTTTGTCCTTAAAGAACTACAAGAAAATTTTTAGAGAGTGGATTTTACTGGCCAAGTATCTTCCATGACTCTTATGTTTTTTGTGTAAGCTGTGATAAGTGTCAAAAGATGGGTTCTTTAAGCTCAAAGAATCAAATGCTCCTTAACCCCATTTTAATTTGTGAAATTGTTTATGTGTGAGACATTGATTTCATGGGTCCTTTTCCATTATCTTGGGGTTTACTTATATTTTGTTGGTTTTGTATTATCCCTCTAAGTGGGTGGAAACTAAAGCTGCTCGTACTAATGATTCAAAAGTTGTGAAATGTTTTGTGAAGGCTAACATATTTTCTAGATTTGGAGTTCAAAAAACATTAATCAGTGATCGTGGTTCACATTTTTGTAATCATATCCTCGGAAGTGTTTTGATGAAATATGGAGTGACTCACAAATTTGATAGGATTTAGGTAAAATAAATAAACTTAAAAACCCTTAAGTTCACATGCAACCTAAAGGATATATGTTTTCACTATTGAACCTATAAATAAGAACATTAAATAATAAACCCTAGAAACCCTAGGTTATTTTCGAAAAAACCAAAGAAGGGTTTAGGATTACATATCTTATTATAGTAAATAACAAGAATCATTCACTTGTAGATCTTCTGGAAGCTAGCACCACAAATGCCGTGCCTTTGATGGTTCACACCCAATCTAGCAACAATGAAGACTGAAGAGAGATGTAAGTCCCCAAACTGCTTGTGTATCAATCAGATCCATTTGATGGTGCGGAATCCCAATCAAACGGATGATGTCAGATAAAATAGAAGAGAGGAAGAAGACGAATATGATAAATCTTGTATGTATTGATATGATTGAAGATCCGGATACAAGATTCACACACACTAACACACACTCTCTTTTCTCTCTCTCTAGAACACCTTCAAATGCACACACTTAAGCTCCTCTATTCTGTTCATCTTTTTCTTCACATGCACTCCTCACCCTATATATATATGCACCTAAGGCCAAGCCCAAAATACAAATAATCCAATGCTCGGTCCAAGCTACAATTAATCCTATACTATTTTTGGCCCAAATAATAAAAACAATAAATGCTTAGAAAAGCAAAGTATAAACCATATTTTTGACCCAACAATCTCCCCCTTGGTTTTTAGCTTTCTTTTCTTTTCTTAAATGACCCAACAAGCCCCCCCCCCCTAAAAAGTAGATGGCTATTCTTGTTAATCTTCATTGGGAGCTTTGGCTTCTGCTTTAATCTTCAAATTCTTCACAACTTCAAGATGAACTTGATGAATCTTCAATGAATGACTTCATCTTGAGCAGTTGGGCATTTCTTCAAAATTTGTCTTTGAACGTTCATTGGGTGAGGAGGCTTGACGTACTGATTCTTGAAAGATAGCGCTTTTAACTTGAGAATCTTCAGAGAGAACATCAGGGGGAACTAATCTTTTGGATCACTTCAGCAGGTTCAAGATAGCAGCAAATTGATTGAGGAGGCTTCAATGCAATCTGTCACATAATCTTCAAGTCAGCTTCACCTTGCTTCTGGGGTTGAAAGATTGAATGTCGAAAGAATAATCTTCATTTCTTGCTCCTTCGAATGAGAATTCTTCGATGATCACGGATGAAGCCTTGGCTCAGAAATCTTCGACACAAACTCCATGAGTTTCATCTTCACCTGAATTCACTTTTCAAGACAAAACAAAACTAAAAGAAAATTTAGCACACAATATTTTTTGGATTTTTCATATTTTCTGAAAAAGAAATAAAACAGAAATAACACTATTTTTGGATTTTTTTTTAATTTTCTGATTTTTGTTTGGATTTTAAAATTTTTAATTCTCCCCTAATATTTAAATTAGAAGAAAACTATGAACAAATTTAACAAAAATAAAATGATATCTAACTTTAAGAGTGATTTGGGATCAAAGTTTTTAGACAGCCTTTATTCGTTTATCAGTACCTCTCCCTTCATGAATAGATATGGTCAATCGCCGGTATTGTGGTCCACTTAAACACGAGAGATTGTGACAAAATTAGGACATACTATAAGTGACAAGACAATGTGATCCTAAGTTCCTAGATAATATTCCTTAAGGACCATTCAGCTGACAACGACCAAAGATATTGTTGTCCACCTAAATTGAGCAGCGAGATCTACAGACAACCTAGTGATTGTTCAATTTTAAATGTACTAGAACATGTTTCCCGCTTCCTGACATACCCCAATAATCAGAACTTCCAAAGTACTCCTTACTTTAGGTGAGCAGACGATTATTATGAGAGAAGTCAGATTTAGAGTGCATATGCTATACACCCAGGTCAGATCTCTTCCAATCTCGCAGAGGGTGAAACATATGACTAACCAGATTTAGAGGGATTGAGAAGTAGAATGATGCATATGCTGTGTACCAGGTCGGATGTATTTCAATCACGCAAATGAGACAACATATGACTAACAGACAGGAAGAATTGCATAGATAGAAGATGCATAGAAATAGAGTTGCATATGTTGCAGTCCAGGTCGGATGTATTTCAATCACGCAAAGGAGGCAACATATGACTAACAGAAAGAAAGAAAGAATATAACCTTCTACAGACCTAATTTATCGGATTTCACCAATTGCCCCATCAATACCGGAATTAAGGACAGAATCCGCACATCGAGAAAGAGTTAAACCACGGTTCTAGATACAGATAATTTTAGTGTGACCAGTGGATTATCATGTATATCTCCCTGCTCAACCTATCTGAGCGTCGTATTGTCAGGCTAAACGGATTTAACTAGGTCAAAAATTGTCAAGTCTATGAATTCCTTAAGTTCATTAATGCCTAGTCAAGTCCATTTTAATCTCTCGTGCCTACCAGCGCATCGAACACAGAGCGTAGACAATTCAATTTAGGTACGTTATACAGATTCAGATTGCCCGTTATCACTTGCTAATATCATTTCCCAAAACATCTCATGCAAGCACATTCCATTAACAACATATATTTTTTTGATTTTTTGATTTTTTTTAATGTTTTTGGATTTTTTTTTAAATTAAAATTTTCTAATTTTTGTTTTGTTTTTATTTCTCCCCCTAAATTTGTGCATAGGAGAGAAACGAAAGTAAATGCGCAAATTTAAACTATCCTAAAACAAAAATTAGTCTTTAAAGCGAATCAGCTTAAGAAAAACTCAGGAGTATAGAGAAGAAAATTCAAACCGTAATTCACCGATTGAATCTGCATCCAGAAGGTCTGAGAACAGCACGCGTAATCTCAGAACAGATCCGAAAATTCTTCATGTCATTACGCACTAACCCCATTTGTGATATCTTCCTTTCCTCCTTTCTTTCCTTTCCCGCAAAGGACACATACTCTCGAACAAAGTTCTGAGTGTTGTATAGTTGAGAGATGTCCCCTATTATATGCCAGGAGCAGCCACTACCAACAAACCGAAGTATGATGATATGCCTCCATAGCTGCTCTGACACAGAGCGGGATCAGTTGGTCTTTGGAACCCAGTCCATTTTGAAACGGGGTCGACCTTTGTCATCCTTGCATAGTACTCTCTCCCATGACATATCATGTTTATCACAAACAGAAGATGAAGAAATATTAGAGTCATTAGTTGATTTGGGAGATTGAGCTTTCGGAACCCATTTGTAGTTGGGTTTGACCCATTTCTTTTTCGATCCGATGGGTGGCTCAGTACTTGCTTTTGAACTTGAGGTCTGTTGTCGAGATGACGTTGACCTAGCCGGTTTTGGTTTCGTTGGAGCATTTCTTGAAATTGGCTTCTGGACCATCATTCCCTTCTTGCCCTTGGGAGTTGATTTGTTGGCCTTGGGAGTTTGATTCTTGGCCTTTTGCGCGTTCCAGTCACCATGGTCTGAACGTGACCTTGAGGGGTTTCTTTTGAAGTATCTCCCTCTTGGCGCGTTCTGCCACCCTTGTGAATAGTACGGAACATATGCGCGATTAGGACAATTTCGGGCAATGTGACCAGGTGTTCCACAGTGAAAACATGTCTTTTTCTTCACTATGAAGTTGTCTCTTCCTGCCCCTGGTGGCGTATCCTTGCCTTGTTGCTTGTTGTTCCCACAAGCACACTTGCAGGAGGCACTCTGTTTCGCTGGAATTGGTGGCCTGTATTTCTCAACAGCAGGTTGATCAGAAACATCTGAGTTCGAAGCAACAGATTCAGAGCTCAAGGAGATGTTGGTTTGTTTAGAGGTGTTCTCCTTGTTCTCATCCTCTGCTACTTTATCTGCACATGAAGTAGATGCGCTAGAAACAGGAACATCAGTATTTTCAAACAAATAATCAAATATGTCAAAAAAAATTAACTCAACATGATCCGATGCAAAAGCATCAAAAGCATCACAAGATGTATCATCAACTTTAATATCAGAAACATAAGGTTTTTCATTGGAAACATCAGGTTCAGGCTCAGTTTTGATATCAGAAACAGATCCTTCAACTTTGTGCTTTGACTGATCTAAGAATTGATCTACAGGGGAAGTAGAAACGTTAGTACCTTCAACATTAATAAATCCTCCTGAAACAAAACCAGATGGCTTGCCATAAACCATGAATGGTTCGTTGGCAATCTCATCTTTAGACAAGGGTTGATACTGATATGTGTGATTATAAGGAGGAGGTACACTATCGTATCCTAAACCCTTCTGCTGGTTTCGTTTGAACTGCATGCAATGATCAATCATGTTGGCAACTACCTCGCTTGATCCATCAAATTTTCTAAAATCAAAATTTGCAGTATCAAATTGTCTCTTTAATGTATCAAGCTCAGTAGTTAACTCATCATTCAGTCTTTTGACATAATCATATAGTTCACATTTTTCACTGTATTCTGTTTGAATTCTTTTATAATCTTTGATTTTTGTTTCTAACTGGGCCTTAAGGGGTTTTTGTCCTTTCCTGAGTTGATATCCTTCATATCTCAGGTCCTCAACTTCTCTTTTTAATAAATCAATTTGTTCCCGAAGAAATTTAATCGTAGTTTCACAAGATGGAGTACATGAAACTTTAGTGACTGGAACGTTTGAAGAACTCATTGTTTTATAAAACAATATGCCCTTTAACTAAAAAAACTCAAAAGTCAACCTCAAAAGTCAAATTTAAAAAGTCAAACTCAAAAGTCAAACTTAAAAGTCAAAGGTCAAACTTGAAAGTCAAAGTCAAAATTTTTGAAGACAAAAGTCAAAATGAAAGTCAAAAATTAAAAACTATTATTATTATTATTATTATTATTATTATTATTATTTTTATATTTTGGATGAAAAAGGAATTTAAAAATAAAAGAAATTGAGTTTTTGGGTTAAAAGTGTCGAATTGGCGAAATTGGAACCGAGAATAACGTGTTATGAATTACGTTTTGAAGGAAAGACACAAAGGATTGGGTAGCCGAGTTGGTAAGTAGCGGATTTGTTGAACTAGAGGTCGCGGGTTCTATCCCCGGCACCCTCAAAATCGTTCCCTTTTTATTTGAAGCTGATGTGGAGTAGAAAGAAGCGAAGCCGAGCCGTCCACCAAGCCGACCAAGCCGAGCCACACACGATCCGACCGAGCCGCAAACTCCGGGCCCAAACCTCCGGCGACCGTAAACAGTTTCCGGCCGTAAACTCCGGCGACCGTAAACACGTTTACGGCCGTAAACTCCGGAAAACCCTAGCCGCCGCCGACCGTAAACCCTTCAAAGACCGTAAACTCTTCGCAGATTACGTGAAAAACAACGTTTTTCACCTCTTTTTGCTCCAAAACTCGATCAAAAACTCGTTTTTATCAAAAACGCGAAGAACAAACCCCCCCTAATTTTCAGAGATCTATCCAAAAACGCAAGAATCTTTCAAAAATAAGATCAAATATGCTCCAGATCTGACAAAAATGACTGATACAATCCAAGCTCTGATACCAATTGTAAGTCCCCAAACTGCTTGTATATCAATCAGATCCGTTTGATGGTGCGGAATCCCAATCAAACAGATGATGTCAGATAAAATAGAAGAGAGGAAGAAGAAGAATATGATGAATCTTGTATGTATTGATATGATTGAAGATCCGGATACAAGATTCACACACACTAACACACACTCTCTTTTCTCTCTCTCTAGAACACCTTCAAATGCACACACTTAAGCTCCTCTATTCTGTTCATCTTTTTCTTCACATGCACTCCTCACCCTATATATATATATGGACCTAAGGCCAAGCCCAAAATACAAATAATCCAATGCTCGGTCCAAGCTATAATTAATCCTATACTATTTTTGGCCCAAATAATAAGAACAATAAATGCTTAGAAAAGCAAAGTATAAACCATATTTTTGACCCAACAAGAGAGGAGGAGTAGAAGAATTTCGGCCCTTACTTAATGATAAGGTGGTGGCCGAAATTGAGGTATATCGGGTCCTATTTATAGTGCAACTAGGAAACCCTGAATAACCCTAAAACCAATATAATAATATTATTTTGACTTGGTATTTATCCAGCTTCCTAATTATCCTCAAAGGATAATTCTAGAACCCTAAAACCTCTCCTAAAACCGTCCAAGGCTTCTAGGAAGGTTCTAGAATGCCTCTTGTTCAACTATTGAACAATTACACTTTAACCCCTATACTTTTAATTAATCCAAAAATTAATTCTAATTAATTCCTGATTAATTCTTAATTAAATATTACTATTTCTCATTAATATATTATTCTCATATTATATTAATAAACTTTTATCTTGATTTATTAATCATATAATAAATCAATCTCTCTCTAATAGTCATCCTGTCCAATTGCTAGGTTTAAGGGCAACCCAAAAGGACTGTGATACTATCGATTCAAGTATATACCAGTTATAGTTATAGGCTTAGACACCTAATCCAACAGTCTCCTACTTGGATAAGTCTGTAACTATAACTGCCAATATAACTTCTGAATCGATCAACAAATTATAGCTTCCAAAAGCCACTGTCGAACTCTAACCCATTCCTAAAATAAGTTATCATATAATCATTCGTTCTGCAAGATATCATTCAGACAAGAGACATGGAATAGAATTAATCTCATTGTCCAAGACTTTGTTTCCTGATTTCTGATTTGTGATGATATAGGACTTCTAATTGAACACATCAATTTAGTCCTGGCTAGGCCCAACAGTATAAGTCATCACCAAATCACCGAGGGGCCCAAAGATATCGCTTTTCCCGTTAGGGCAAAAGCAACGAATATAATTTGACTCATATGCTTGCATCTTTTACTCATCAAATCAGGCATGACAATACATTTTATAACATCAATTTACTGATGTATTTACGCATTACCAATGTACAAACGACTTGTAAATTAGAACTAATATATCTCTGTTTCAAGATCATAAGATATTATCGTCTCAGAATTACTCGTGATGGAATCCATGAAGTAATTCTATGAGCGTTGGTTTATCCAATACTAAATTCTCTATTTCTAATCACTCATGAACATTGCAACAATACTATTTCTATGTCTAACTCCCTTAGATAATCTACAATCCAATTCATTACAGTCTTAATTCACTACTTACTTCGAAAAGTAAGACCGACTGTGGAGCTTGAATAATCATATTATTCAGGAAGTAAACCATGTAAAATGAAACATAAGAATAAACAATTGACAAAAGGTAGTAAACAAACTCATAAATAACTCTCCATTATTTAATCACGGAAAATCAATTACATTTATTTTGTTAATAGTTTCAAACTAACTATCTAACTACTAAATCTAATATCATCTCTCAGAAGAATGCTCCTAGCATACTGACTATGTTTGACCCTACTCAGAGCCTTAGTCAAAGGATCTGTAGGGTTCTCTTCTGATGATACCCTCTTCATGATGAGGTGACCTTCTTCTACTCCATGTCTGATGTAATGGTACTTTCTGTTGATATGTCTAGACTTTCCATTATCTCTTGGTTCCTTATTCAAGGCAACCGCTCCTTCATTTTCGCAGTAAAGTTCCATTGGCTCCTGAATGGTCGCGAAAACTCTGAGGTCACCGATGAAGTTCTTTAGCCAAGTCGCTTCCTTTAATGCTTCACTTGCAGCTATGTACTCTGATTCACTGGTTGAATGAGCCACAATGTCCTGTTTGGAACTCTTCCAAGTTACTGCTCCACCGTTTAGAATGAACACCCATCCCGGATGAGAACGAAAGTTGTCTCTATCTATCTGAAAGTTGGCATCACTGTACCCACTCACTCTCAATGTATCACTGCCACCAAGGACTAGAAGCATGTCCTTCTTCATCTACAAATACTTGAGAATGCTCTTAATCGTTTCCGAATAAGCTTTACCGGGATTTCCCTGATAGTGACTGACCATGCTGAAGGCAAAGGACACATCAGGACGTGTACATGTCATAGCGTACATGATTGACCCTACATCGAAGCTTAAGGTACCCGTCTCATATCAACTATCTCTTCATCTAAACTAGTGCTTTGAGTCTTACTTAATTTGGTATTGCTCTGGATAGGTAGTTCTCCTTTCTAGGAATTTTCCATACTAAACCTCTTTAGTACTTTATCCAAGTATGTACTTTGACTAAGTCCAATTAGTCTCTTCTTTCTATCTTTCAAGATTCTTATATCAAGAATATAGACTGCTTCTCCAAGGTCTTTCATGGAAAAACACTTTCCAAACCAAGACTTAACTTTTTGTAAAGTTGGAATTTCGCTTCCCATGAGTAGTATGTCATTGACATACACCACCAGAAAAGTCAATATACTCGCACTAGCCTTGATATACACATAGGACTCATCTTCACTCTTAGAGAAACCAAACTCTTTGAATTTCTCATGGAAACAAAGATTCCAACTGCGAGATGCTTGTTTTAATCCATAGATGAATTTCTCAAGCTTGCACACTCTTTTTGGAAACTTTGCATCTACAAAACCCTCTCACTGACCCATGTAAACATCTTGAGCCAACTTCCCATTAAGGAAAGCGGTTTTGACATCTGTCTTCCAAATTTCATAGTCATGAAAGGCAGCTATGGTGAGCATTATCCTAATCGATTTTATCTTGGCTACTGGTGAGAAGGTATTATCATAGTCAACACGTGGGGTTTGATTGAAGCCCTTTGCAATCAGTCGAGCCTTGAAAGTGTTTTCCTTTCAATCCATGTCGGTCTTTTTCTTCAAGATCCATTTTCACCCAACTGTCTTTCGACCTGGTACATTATCAACCAAATTCCAAACTTGGTTAGCATACATGGACTTGAGCTTGTTGTCCATTGCTTCTTTCCATTTAGTAGCCTCAGGGCCTAACATTTCTTTCTTGTAGCTATCCGGATCATCCAAATTTATCAGTGTCCTATCACTGAAAAATGTGTCACCATCTGTAGTGACTTGTCTATCGGTTCAATAGGAACATATTCCTCTTGTTAAGTGCTAGTATCATCTAAGGTTCCTTCACTGGTTGACTCTTGAAGTTATTCAAGGTCAATGGTACTCCTAGTATCCTCTTTGAATATGATCTCTCTCTCTCTCTCTCTCTCTCTCTGTCTCTCTCTCTCTCTCTCTCTCAAGACTCATTTTCATGCTACAAAGACCAAGTTCTCACTAGGTCTTTAGAACAAGTATCCAAATGACTGCTTTAGGTAACCAATGAAAATAAACTTGACTTCTAGCTGATAGCTTGTCATGAGTCTCTCATCTCACGAAAGCTTTACAACCCCAGACTTTGATATGTGCTAAAGAGGGAACTTTCCCCGTCCAGATCTCGTGAGGTGTTTTGGCAACCTTCTTTGTAGGTAAAGTATTGAGGATGTGGGTGGCTGTCTCTAAGGCATACCCCAGAAGTGAATAGGAAGAGAAGCACGACTCATCATGGAATGAACCATGTCTAACAAGGTCCAATTATGCCTCTCATCCACACCATTCAACTGTAGTGTCCTATGAGGTGTCAAGTGTGAAACTATTCCACATTCCTTTAGATAGCCGTTGAACTCGATACTAAGATACTCTCCGCCTCTATCGGATCTAAGCATCTTTATCTTCCTACCCAACTGATTCTCGACTTCATGTCTAAACTCTTTGAACTTTTAAAAGGTTTCTGACTTATGCTTGATTAAGTAGATATAACCATATCTGCTATAATCATCTGTAAAAGTCAAATATAATCGATTAGCATCCCTTGTGGATGATCTACAGGGTCCATACACATATGTATGTATGAGATCCAACAAACCTTCACCTCTTTCACAAGATCCCGTGAAAGGTGATTTTGTCATCTTTCCCAAAAGACAAGATTTGCATGTATCATCTGACCTTAGGTCAAATGATTCCAACACTCCATCCTTTTGGTCGATGCGTTTCGTGTTAATGTGTCCAAGACAATAACAAAAGAACGCTTTGTCTACACCATTTGATGAATCAATATGAAAAACATTATTGCCTAAATTATCAATACACATCACTGTTTCATACACATTATCACAAGGTAAAGCTTAAAATATAAAAACACTATTTTTATAAGCAAAAATAGAACCATTTATATCATTAAATAAATATCTAAAACCTTGTCTACATGAAAAAAAATAATGTTTCGTGTCATTTCTGATGAGTAGCAACAATTTATTAAATCTAAACAAACTTCACTACTACACACTAGACTATAAAATCTAATCTTAGTAACATGAGAAGATCACATATTCCCCATGATCAGGTTCATCCTTCCATGCTCAACCTCCTCACTTTCTTTTAGCCCCTGCAAATTAGAACAAATGTGAAATCTATATCCTGTATCAAGGACCCATGAACGAGAAGCTGAGTTATTAGATGAAATAGTTTATGTACCTGTAGAAGATGGCTTCACCTTGCCATCCTTGATATCTTGCAGATACTTTAGGCAACTTCGTTTCCAATGCCCCTTGTCATTGCAGTAAAAGCAATCGGCCTCTTTGGGATCAGAATTATGAGGAATGTTAGAACAAGGCTTGGCCTTTGGGCCACTGCTAGATGACCCGGCATGGGCCTTTCCCTTCTAGTTCTGGTTAGGAGGACCTTTCCTCTTCTTCTCGTTTCCCTGTCCAATACCCAGAACGGGAGCACTAGACGGAGTGGAGGCTAAACCTTTTCCATTCATTCCTGCTTCAGTTGTCTATAGTAGGTTGTGCAATTGAGCCAATGTGGTCTCAGTGTTGTACAAATGATAGGTCAGAATGAATGATCATAAAAACTTTTTAAGGAGTTTAGAACTATATCAAATAGCCAACTCCTCATCAAAGTACACATTTATCCTAACAAGGCGCTCCACGTATTATTGCATTCTCTGCACGTAGCCATAGACAGAGTCTCCCTCTTTGAGTTTGCAAGCCAGGAAGGCTTTGACCACTTCGTACTTTTCTTGACGAGCTCGCTTGTGGAACTTTTCCACAAGGTCCTTGTTCATCTCATACGGCCAATAGTCCTCATAGAACCTCTGCAACTCAGGGGACATAGTAGCGACCATGATGCAAGCAACTTTTGTCGCATTATCGTAGTATTTCTTGTAGGAGGCCAGTTCTTCAGGAGTGGCCTCCTCTTTGTCGATTTCAATACGTTCCTTCTTAAGGACATACTCCTTGTTCTCGAATTGAAGGGCCATATTTATGTTACAAATCTATTCATTATAGTTACTGCCATCCAATGTCACCTTTGAGCAGATTGGCAACAACAAAAATTTATGGTGTCGGAGGAGGAGGGGGCATAAGCATCACCTGGAGTAGACATCTATAAAAAGAAGGTAGTTTTAGTTAGATAAGAATAATCCTTAACTTAGTAACCCAAACTATTAAGGCTACGACCCAGCTATATAATTCACAACTTAGAAAAGGGATGCTGTAATCTAATTGTAAATTTTATAAAGGTAGGTAAATGACGGTTTACCAATTCCACTAGAAAAGAAATGAAATTAAGTGAAATTCCTAGGTCTTTTGAGATTCATGTGAAACTATTCCATAACATTTTTAATCTCATAAAATTGTCTTCTATTTGTGACTGGAATATCGAGGATCACAAATAAGATGTGAATAACCATGCAAATGTGCTTGGTAACCTCATTGTCATTTATCATCCCAATTGATGTGTTGGTAAACCACACACGCTCCATCAAAAATGATAATTTATGAGTGATCTATTACAACTCTTTATTAGTCCCTATTAGTGTGTTGGTTAACCACACACGCTCCACTAACGACTTATAAAGTGTAATGTGTAATTTCCTAGGTTAGCATACTAATTCACATTTTTCCTAAAGTAACTAGATGGTTCTAGTACTTTTAATAACATTATACTTTTAATGAGATTTAGTTGTCCTATAAAATCCGTTCTTCTAACGACCCTCCACTAATCAAGGAAGCGGTGGGTGACAGTGGACACCCATTCAACTACCATTTTATAGATGGTATCCTTATACCCCCTTATAGACTAGCTTCATGAATAAGGCATACTACCAATTTGACTGACTGATTCTTATACATATAATATATTAAATATTAATAATAATATATGTAAGTTGTATTTTAAACTTTTCAAAATACTAGGTTTATTTAATTTTAAATTTCAAACCTAGAAGCTTAGTCCATATTTTGCAGCAAAGGTATTACATTTCCATAAACCAATCTCGGAAACCGATGATGTCTTGGGTATATACAAATCCAAACATAGGGTTCCTTTTTCTAAGCTTTAAGGAATTGACGGTTTCTACAATGATAATTATTGATTAAACCTTGATCTTTCGAGTAAATAACAAATAGGAGTTATGGTTTCTCAATAATTGTTTTTATGAGCATTCTCATTTTCACCATGAGATTGTGAAAAACTCGTTTTATTTTCCAATCTTATATTTCTTACACTATGCACACACAATGACGCATATCCCAAGACATATCTAGTTAATAACAACTAGAATGTATGTTTGCAAAAAGTCTATGTTTATGATCTTTTCATCGTTATTACCGTGATGAAGAATGAGACCCAACAAACAACGCCATTATCACTCCATTTATTACCCTCGTCCATATCTCAATCACTTTTCACGTATCACCCCTAGGTTACAAATAAAAACAATTCAGAACATATGGTGTTACAAAATTATGTGCAATGGTCGCCTACTATCATCGTAGGATAACTTGATGCACCGAAAAGCTTTCCTATTTCCAGTATCTAAATTTCTCTAGCATTTTTGCACACATCACTTGAAATCCTTGAGGTCTTAGGTCAAACCAATCTGAACCAATATTTCACAAATTCAAGTTAATGTTTCAAGTCATTCTTCCCCTGACTAGATGAAACTTTTATTAACCTTGGTTACTACAAATGATGGCAAAATAATCCTAATCGTAATTCCAACGGATTCTATTTTGGCTTATGCAAAGCTAAAGGGTGGATTAGTGATTATCAAACTTCTGCAAAATGAAATGGAATGTTTCAATAATGAAAAATAAAATCATGGCACAAATCTTGGAGCTCAATAATGATGTTTTATAATTTCAAACGACGTCAAAATTTGTAACAATTTCTCATGAGTTGGCAGTTTTTTTATTGGGCCTTCTTTGAGACATGATAGACGTGGGAATTCTTGGCTGACGTGGGATGACAGGCATTTAATGTGTGAATGGCGGTTTCTCTCTCTCTCTCTCTCTCTCTCTCAACTTTTGCTAAACTGGTTTAAATTCAAATTAAAACCGTTTGGGTATCCAAGCCTAAATAAAGCAAAAGAGCTGTACGTTTTTTTCTTTATGCTCACAAAAGTTTTCAAAGCCTTCACTAATTCTATCTATAATTCCTCCATTATTTATAAGTTTTCTTTCTCTATAAATAGATTCTTTGAGAACATTTCTTCCATGGATCAAACTGCCTCTACTGCCACGATGAAGATCAAAGTAAATCAGAATTTGGTGGCTGATTTGGAAGCACTCACGTATAGCCATAGCATTCGCCCCTTGATTGAATGTCTGGAATATTCTCCATTGATGAAAGCTTTGTCGATGTATGAGAAGGTTCCCCTATCTCAGTATCTGAGGCGTATTCTATGGCTATCTACAACAATACTCTTGAAGTAGTGAATTTTTAAGTTCATGGGCACAAAACCTCGATTTCAAAGGCGAACTTTTGCAAAGTGCTACGTCTTTCTACCGCATCTGAAGTTATTCATCCAGATTCCATGGCAATTTCTCATCTCATTGTCATGTTTCATCAAACTGGGTACAAATCTGATCTTTCTCTTTTATCCAAGTTCAAGAAATCTGCATTGCCTCCTGCTTGGAATGCATTGTTCACCATCTTGTTCAAGTGTTTATCGGAAAGGATTACTACTACCGATAGTGCAAGCAAAACTTTCTATACTTTGATCTATGGGTTATTTTCTGGAGAAAATGTTGATTATGGTATGATTTTTTGGTCTCAATTTACTGAAAGTGTGAGTTCCAACACCAAAGGTTCAGAAATTTCATGTACCAGATATTGGTCAATTGTTGTTCGTCGAGCCCTAAAGAACTACAAAGTTCCAGAAATGAAAGATGTTATGGTTGTTGAGATTCCGAAAATGCAGACGGCTATATTTATCACTTCAGATCCTAAGAACTTTACTATCATCGGTTCTATTCCAGAAATGAAAGCAAGCTTATCGAGAAATTCCTGATACTGGTGGTGTTCCCAAGAAAAAGAAGAAACAAGAAAATCCAAAGTATAAGCGAACTGTAATTTATGAAGATTCTGATGATCAAACTGAAAGCAAGGTTATGGGAGGAGATTATTTTTTTCATGACGATGATATGACACACACTTCTGAAGTCCATTCTAATACTTCTGAACCAATTGCCTCTACTGAAATTCCTAAAGCTTCTACACCATTTTCATCCCCATCTGAGTCTGATGTTTTTTAAAACATTTTGAAAGAACCCATCATTAAGATTTCTCAAACACCACCACCACCACTTCTGATATCAACATCCTCTCCGATTGAATCTTCCATTCTACCTCTTCCAAAATCAGTTTCAGAAGCAACATCCACTATTCAAAACTCTTTGCCATTTCAGATTCCGATCTTTACAGACTCAACCACAACTCCACCTATATCACATGAAGCTCTTATCATTGATACTCCACCTGAAGCTTCTACTTTTGAATCCGAAAATGAGGATAATAGAACTTCAAACATCCCTAAGAACACATCTAATGTGTACTCAATTCTTAACATTGTTGCAACTTCGGAACCTCCATCATCTTCTATTCCTCCTATGTTTCACAGTTAGGATGCTGATTTTATTATTGGTGACAAACCTGTATCATTGGATGATTTTTCCATTCCCAATTCCAATTTTCAAGTTGAAAGTGACGATGAAGTTGGGTTGTCATCTCCAAATTGTCGTGGTGAATTTCGTGAGCTAAACAAGAAGATTGATCAGATTCTCTAACATACAAATTCTTTCTCTACCATAAATTGGCAAATCATGGTTACTTCTCATCAAGTAGCCACTAAGATGATTACTCAATCCAATGCCAATATATTTGAAAATTAAAAGAAGTTAGTTGCAGGTTCAGCTAAAAATATTGTAGATGCTGAAGTCAAAATTGATAAAACTGTTTCTGATGTTCAGGAAATGACTTTTGATATGAAAAAGTTTATGGATGATTTTCAAGCTTCCTCAGAGAACATTGTAACATAAGTTAATAAGATTATTGAAGGATTTTTCTTATCCCTTCAAAACGAGAAAGAATCTCTTTCTAGTCTTCGATTTGGACTTCAACGGGATAATGCAGATCATCATATATCCATTGCAAGCTCATTTTTGAGGATGCAAACTGATCTTGCTCACGAAAAATAAGATTATGGATGCTCTTGCTGAATCAAATCAAAAAGTCAAAGTCCAAAAGGAACAACTTAAGCATGCTATGATTGAGTTCAATAAGGCGAATGAAGAATTACTTTTTGTCAAGGACCATAATTTTGAATCAATCAGAGGTTGGTTAAAATTGTTGAGCTTTGGATGTTACACGTAGTCTGGCTACTGCACAACAAGGGGGGAATGAGGAAGAAGAACAAGAAGCTAATGAAAATGATGTTACTGTCAATGATCAAATTTTGGAAGTCAATTTGAGAAATCCCTATGAAACTAGAAAGATGGCTAAAATAGAAGCAACAAAAGTCGTTGTTGAAAGGCAAACTTTGAAGTAGGAATTAAAGAATCTCACATAAGTGAAAACTAGTCAGAAGGGTAATGTACTTTTTGGATCAGGGAAAGGAAAAGTGAATATTGTTTTGGACCATGGGGATGATTTGAATCCAAAATTGTCAGAAAATGAATTGAAAGAAAGGAAGAAACGTGATAAACAACTTGATGAGTTGAATGCATTAAAGGAAAAATTAAAGATGAAGAAGAAGAAGAAAAGAATGTTAAAGAAACTCTTGATGCAAATAAGGCAGTGTTCCCTGAGTGGACTGTAGATCAGATTCAGAAAGAAGCGATTGGCAATACAAATCTATTTTGGTTAGATCCACAGACATCGTTTTCAGTTAAGAACGAAATGGACTGTCAATTTGATTTTCCGATTTCTGCTAAGGCATTTCTGTTCAAATGTTTTGATTTTATTGTGAAATCTCCTCTATCGAACGAAGGGATAAATAAGAAGATGTTCTCTTTTTATGTGAAGAATTCAAAGCCTCAGTATGAATCTTGGAGCTTAGAGAGGATTGTGTCGTTGAGAGTTGGAAAACCAATGGTTGTTGATGGTTTTATAAATGTTAGTTTGAAGGTTTATAGAGGTCACAGTCAGACGTTTCGTGAACTTTCGTTGGATGATATTCCATTCTTGAATCCTTATGATTGGATATATTTGTTTAATATCATTTCAAAGGACGTTGTGAAGTATGAGCATATCTTTCAATTAATGAGAAGAATGATTCAGATGTATATTCTTGAAATTGCGAAGATGGATATTAAAATAGCAGTTGTTCTTAATTGGAAGCCAATTTTGAAACCTTTCCCTATTCCTAATGAAGTTGATCAATTTTAATATGGATTTATTGAAAATGAATTATGGGGAATTGATTACAATATGAAAGAGAAAGAAGTGGTAAAGTAGTGCATGTTATTCTTAAGGGACAACCATTTGTATTCTACCTCTATTCTAAATCAAATCATTACAAAGGCTGAAGCAAACAAGTCAAATTCAGAAGGAGATATAAAGTGTATTTCAGATATGATTAAATGGTGGATAGTTACTAAAATGACTTTGTTAAATAATATTCCAAAGGTGTTTGAAGTAGAGAAGAAAAAGGAAGAAAATACCATAACAACAAGTTGACACAAAAGGGGAGATTGTTAGGGTTCAGAAATAGATTGTGACTAGTTGTATGCGTCTATAATGTTTAGTGTCTTTTTCTTATATTCTGAATTGAGTAGTTGTAATTCCAATTTTGGAGTTTTATTTAATCTTAGGTTTGCAGTTTTGAACTGTCGACTTAGGATTCCTTTCTAGTGCTCCTTTGACACCTATGTATAAGAGCCTTAGTTAATAGAGAGGATAGAGTTTTTAACACATAATAGTTCCACACTAGTCTTGTAACAAATTCTTCTATTGATCCTCTAATGAAAACAGATCTTATTTACATCTTTGTGTTCATCCAAATCTTTTACACCTTCATATGATGTTTTCATTTTAGAATCTATCGTTCCTACAATTCTAACATCTTCCTCATTTTTTTTTCACACAGCAGCCTCTTCTGTGCTTTCCCTTAACCTCTCCAAAAACACACATATGGATTTTTTACCCTTATTCTTTTTCCCTACACTCCATCTACTCAAAAAACTATTTTAATGATGATATTTTGATTTTTGAAGAACCCTAGAAATTTGGGGTCCGAAAATTTGGTCTTAATTTATTTAAATTCATTGTAGGATAAGCTTGAGGAAGCATTGTGGAGGTGATTTTAAGCACCAATTTCAAGTTACAAGCTCCAAAAATTGGGTATTCTCTTTCAAATTTTAATCCTCTGCATTGTTAATTAAAAAAGCGTGAATCTTTTGCGCCTAAACTGTGAAATTGAGTGTTATTTGTGTGTTATATCCTTGAATTGGTCTTGCATTGTGCTTAAGTGTCAAATTTCTAATAACTCTAATGGCTTCAACCTCTAAACGGGGTGGTAATAAGGGTAAAGCTAAGCGCCCTAGACTTGTTGGTTTTAGTGTTAGTCAACGTAATTAACCATCCCAACACCATAACTCCGATGTTTAGAAATTCTTAAATCCTGAATAATTAACTAAGTTTTAAAATCTTCTTGGACAAAAACGCGCATCACATAAATTCATGGACATACCCACTCTCGATTCCCTCCATATACATGATCAAGTATGTACTTTGTTTAGAAAAATTTGATGGGAAGGTTTGCTGTCACTTCATGATGTTAGTTATGTCCAACCAACTCTTGAATTTCTATCATCTGTTTCTTTCAATTATCGAACTGAATACCTTTCATTCCGTGATTGTAGTCATAATTATCAGTTAAACAAGAACCCGTTATGTGAAATCATTGGTGCTCTAATTGCCAACACATATAATCCCTTTCACATATTTAACTTATAATTTCAAGAGGATTTTGAAGATTTTTGGGAGGGAATTTATGTGGTGTATGATCCACAACCCGAAACAACTTCCAAATTTTGGGCTCTGGGTAATATTCAAGCTGTTAAAGTTATCTTGAAGCACCAGCATGCGACTGCATTGTGGAGGTATGATCACTTTTATCCTCAAACACCCAACTCGTTCCATCCGATTTCCAGTTGGTCTCGATGCTATGGATGGTGAAACTCGCTTAACAACTCATGTTATCCAAAATATGCACATGTTTCGCATGACACTCGGCCACGTTTACTAGAATGTTGATATCCAATATTATCTTTGTATTGATCATCAAAGTTCTCGCCTTATTGTTTTATCCAATCATGTCCACCACACTCATTGGGCCCTTATATCTAATTTAGGTGTCTCGGTGCTGAGACGTACTATTGATTATGAGCATGATTCTGAGTCCCATAAGGACGAGCCTATTCCTGATGCTCCCATTCATGACGCTCTGATTCTTGATGCTGCTGCTCCAGTAGAGAAAGAGCCTGACATGCATCCCTGTCATGATATGTACATGAAATAATTTCAACGGTTACATGCTGATAATAGGCGTTTGCATCATGACTATTCTAAACTTTATGACAGTGATTGTGAGATAAATACTAAGATGGTGGAGTGGAGAGAAGAATTCAATGCCTTTAGAGAAATACAACAAACACATAACCAACATGTGGACACCCTTAGGACTGACATGCATCGAGAACTTTGCTTGGGTGGTCAACCAACACGACCACCCTCTTACCCTCAATATCCACATCAATACTCTCCATAATGCCATCCACAATATCCTCTACTTCTGCCCTGCTCTCTTCCCAAGCATCAAGGACAATGCATCATTTTAAGCTTGGGGAGGGGTGAACTCATTCCATTGCATTCATTTCATTAAAAAACAATACAAAATATAAAATCATAAAAAGATTTTTAATTTCTCATTTGATTTTACCTTTTCATTTACATTTTTAGGACTATATTCATGCATTTTCTATCCTCTTTCCTCTCGTCTTTAGGATTCCTTTGATCTTTTGTCACAATACACTGTCAAGTTTAAAGTTTTGTCTGCCTATACTCCGTATACATGTAGTTTCACTAAATTTTGAAACTTTAGAACTATTGAGAACACACTTATTTGCTAATTCATATAGTAGAGGTGTATTGAGGTATTTTATGACAAACAACCTCTCTTAAATAACTCGTGTCACAACAGGAGATAATCAAATATAGGATGCTTAAAAATACTCGAGAGTTCGTCATTGTGTGTATCGGTTAGGAGAAGTATCCTGTTCTCTCTCATGGCGTGGCGCAGAAGTTCGTATGGATATCTAGTTTCGTTTTTAGCTTTATATTGTTAGTCATGTATATATATATATATATATATATATATATATATATATATATATATATATATATATATACACACACGTGTGTGTGTGTGTTTTGTTTCATTTTGTATTATATAGTTTAGATTAATTGACATTGGGTGAATTTTTATATATATATTCTTCGCCTGGTTAAAAAAGATTGGTTAAAAAAATAAGAATAATAAAAATTAGGATATACGCAGGTTTTTCAATATTTATCCTTTTGTGTTTTGAAGTCAAATCAATTTTCCAAAAAATAGTTGTTGAAATTGTTTGTTATTTTTGTTAAGTTTAATAGTTGTAAATATTAATAAGTTTGGTGCTTATTTTTGAGCCAAATGTTCGTTTATGAAAACCACGGACTCATCACAAGGCGAAATCCAAAGTCAAATCTTTACAAGTTTGTGTGACTTATATATATATATATATATATATATATATATATATATATATATATATATATATAAAGAGTTCTTCAAAGTCTACTTATTGTGTTTTGTATATAATTTTTTGTAAAAGTTTGTAGTTTGTTAGTTTTTATTTTTGTAAATGTTCAAGTTGAGTCTTTGTAAATTCTTATATCGCTTTTGTCACAACTAGCATTTTAGGGTCAGGATTTCCTATTCATGTACAAGATAGTTCTTCGTGTAACTATGACGCTATGTTAAATGTGAACCAAACTTCGAATGTTATAGCAGTTTATACATCCAGAAATTGTCTCCAGTTGAAACTCCATTGTGAAAACTCTAAACCTAATCCAATAAGCTATATCCATTCAAATTTGGGCCTTTAAACCCAAAAACACTCTTATTAGACTTAATGGGCCGGTGACCTCTCACCTTGGCTCTTTTGGGCCAAACAACCACAATTGGGACCTAGTTGGGCCGAAATTGATTATTCAACTTTAATTTGGGCCATAAGACACTTAGTGGGCCTTATTGGGCTGTGAACATCTTCTTAGATCCTTATGGGCCGCAAATCACTATTGGAGCTCTTATTGGGTCAAATTCTCAAATGGGTCAACCATTAGGCCGATAACCTCCTAATGGGCCCTAGTTGGGCCGAAAACTCATCCATGTGACCTCATTTGGACCGAGCCCATTTCTTTTGGGCCTGAACCAAGCCCAAAATCGCTCCAAACATAAATGGGCCAAGTGTTCTCGGTTATCCTTTAAGCCCAAACGATTTTTCTTTCTCCCCTCTCCTAATGGGCCGATCGGTTAGCCCATTCATTAAAAAAAAGAAATGAAAAGGAGAGTTGACTTGTTTGTGCCATCTCAAAATTGTCAACCATACATCTAGGTGGTTACCTAACATGTATCTAGGAGTGAATTGTTTGTCTAACATATAACCAAGAGGGATCTTCCCTCTCCCTTCCCTACATACGACCGATCACCACTCCCCTTTATCCCCCTTCATCTTTCATTCAAGCACACATAATCCTCTTATATCTCTCTCTCTCAAAAAGTCAAAGAAATCCTTTCCTTACTTCTCCAAAATCGATAGTTGTAGGTGGTTTTGCGAAGAGTTCCTTCCAAACCTTCATAACTTGGTAAGTTCTTGACAAACTCCTTAGTCTCATTTCATGTTACACTAATAATTCTTCCTTATACAACTTCATTTCGTGTTCATGCTTCTTAGAACCCTATCAACACCGAAAACCTCTCCAAGAAGCTAGTTAAGGCCGAAAACTTCCTTCTTTTTTCTCTTCAAAACCGATCAAACCTCAAGGTGAGCTTCATACCCCTTGCTTTTCGTGATTTACTATCTTTTGGGGGAGAATACAAGCTAGTTTTGTGTAGAATCTTAGTATTTATGCATGCATGTGTATATTTTTCATAATATGTTGTGTGATATGTTATGAAACTATGTTAAACACTCATAAACTCGAAATATCTTCCAAGTTTTATAGATATTAGGAAACAAGTTACTTTATGTAACTCGCTATGATGCTTGGAAAGATTAAACATGTTAAAAGTTACTAGAAAACCAAAGAAAGTATACAAAGGGGCCACACTTGACAATAAAGATAAACACAATGAGTTTTAGTCGATATTCTCAATTTTAAGGGGCCAAAAGTATCATTTTTCATAAAAATGGGCATTTAATGACATTCACGGTATTATTGGGCCTAAAGTGTCATTTTTGATAAAAATGGGCTTTTAATGTCATTCACGGATTTATTGGTCCTAAAGTATCATTTTTGATAAAAATGGGCTTTTAATGTCATTCACGGATTTATTGGTCCTTATATGACATCTTTTATGTTAATTGGGCCTTAGTGTCAATTTTATGTAAATTGGACCACTTGTAAACATATCGTTAAAAATTGACTATTTTGATAACAACGATAAAACAACGAACTATTCCGACACTCTCGATAAAAATGATTACATTTTTACTATTTATGAGTTGTACTAAAAAATATACACTTGTAACATTATTTTAACGCTAAAATAATGAAACACACTATCCGCGTAGAAATTTCGTTAAGGCTCTTGTGAGACGCACCTTCACCGTACCTACCTTAGTGTACACCGTAAGCCCTGTAGTTATAACCAGAGTCTCCTGGAGGGAGAATGATAATTTGTGTATAGATCTATACGGGGTTGACACCCCACACCTAAGCTGCTCACTACAGATAGACATGCCAGTCTAGGGTGACAAATGTCTTCTCTGAAACCGACGCCTAAGAACGTCAATACAGGCACTCCGTCATATTAGTATGGTTATAACGACTCATATAGAGAATAACAAAACTATTATAAGTTTTACACTGAATATACATACCACTCAGTTTTGCAAAGTATAAACACTGTGTTGATTATTTGTACTATCCACCTCACTCCGGTCTTTGGGTTTATGACCACAATTTCTCATGACACAGAAAATACAGGATTTTCTGGGAATCACTCTCTCTATATTTCTCAAACAAGATAAAACAAGGATACAAATGCTATAATACAAGATTTGAAACAAAAACTCACAAACTATTTTTACAGAAAATATCGGATTTTCTGGAGTTTTCAAACCAACGTAAAGTTTTTATATAAACATGTTTATGAACTCACCAACATTTTATATGTTGACGCTTTTCAAAATAACTTGTATTTTCAGGAACTCATTAAGCAGGTTGGCAACTTTGGACTTTTGGGAAATTGTTGTATTTTGTTTTCACCATACACTTATTAACTTTTGGGATGTAATTGATGAATGGATACAATGATGAAAACCATGTATGTTGTTATATTTTATGTATGGTGATGATGATTGTCTATGTTTCATTTATATACACTTGTTATGATATTACAAGATGAAGTCATTTGCCCCCGGACGTTTTCGCCGTTCCGGTTCGGGGGTGTGACAACTTTCGAGTAAAAAAAGAACCAAACCAAGCAATTCCAGATTTTTCATGATGATATTTGATATTGTTGGCTTTTTTGGCATTGATAGTTGATTTGAAGCCAACAATTGTGTTATACGGTTTTTTTTCTATTTGTTTTGTATGTTTAGTGTTTGTACATAATTTTGTATATTTTTGTGTGCCCTTGTTACAGTTTATAAATTTATCTCCTTTTATGGATTGTCGGAAGTTGATACGGGATTTGGAAGATGACATGAAGTTTGTACAACCGCAAGATGTTGAAGAGCATTGAGAGAAGACTAGGGAATATAGGATATGTCTTTACCGACGCCTGAGAGCCCTCCACCTTAAAGAAATGAGCGTAGATTCCTTGATAGGAGTGGCTTTACACATCTTGTGAAATGAGTGTATACACGAGTGGATGAGTGTTTCAGTGAGTATGTCCTATAGAAGGAGATATTGCGGTCTTTCAAGCTGCGGTGATAGCTGCTGTAACCGTTGCTATAGCACAGTTTAGCTCCATCGGTGAAATGCCTCTGGAGCTGGAATCGGTAATAATAGTTCCAACTAAGGCGACAGCCATGGTCGACCAAGAGGATGCTCCTATAAGGAGTTCTCGAACTGCAAAACCAAAGCATTCTATGGAGACGGAGGTGTCATCGCCCTAACAAGGTGGTTCGAGAAGACTGAGTCGGTATTTGAAATATGTGCTTGTCCGGAAGAGAATAAAGTAAAATTCGCAGCCTGCACTTTCACCGATGGGGCCCTCTCTTGGTGGAACGGTCAGGTCAAATCTCAAACACTTCCCGTGGCTAACTCATTGAGTTGGGAGGACCTAAAAATCCTGATGCTAGCAGAGTATTGCCCAAGGGGCGAAATAAAAAAATTGGAGCAAGAACTCTATAGCCTCACCGTGGAAGGTCTAGATATAACAGCATACACCACGAGGTTTAGTGACTTGGAAGTACTTTGTCCCGGGATGGTCACCCCGGAAAGCAAAAAGATAGAACGTTACCTCTGGGGACTATCTCCCCAGATCCAAGAAAGTGTGATAGCCTCAAAACCCTCTACCTTTGATAGTGCCAAACGCCTGGCACGAACGCTCGTAGATTACGGAGTCCGCGAGGGCTTCATGACACCCATTCCTGAACCAGTGAAAGGGAGTGACAACAAGAGAAGACCTTGGAACAAAAGGAAGCAAAAATCAATGCACGAGCCCGCCAAAAAACAACAAGTAGTGGCAGTGGACGCTGTCACTGTCCCGACCGCTCCAGCACCAGCAAAACAATATGCTGGAACCTTGCCCCAATGTAACAAGTGCAACTTCCACCATGTTGGAGCTTGTAGGGAGATGCACTGCACAAACTGCAACAAGAAAGGACACATTGTCTGTTTTTGTAAAGAGCCAGCTCAGCTGACAGTCCCAACCACATCTGCCGGAATAGGCCGAACATGCTACGAGTGCGGAGAAATGGGGCACTTCAGGAGGGAATTCCTAAAGGCCAATAACAGGAATGTTGGGGGTACAGGAAGAGTTTTGACATTAGGGCACGAGGAAGCCCTGAAGGATCCCACGGTGGTTACCGGTATGTTCCTTCTCAATAACTCTTATGCATGCGTACTCTTCGATAGTGGGGCGGAGAGGAGTTTCGTAAGCCACAAAATTAAAAGCATACTCAACCAAAAACCACAAGCAATAGACGAAATATTTACCACACAAAGGAAAATGGTAAAAATGAAAGTACTAAAGACGTGTACATCGGGTGCACGTTAACTCTAAACAATCATTCATTTCGAATCGATTTAATGTCGGTTACAATAAGGAGTTTCGACGTCATCGTTGGTATGGATTGGTTAAGTCCTCACCACGTCGATATCTTATGTTACGAAAAAGCAATCCGAATCAACTTACCGAACAAGGAGACCCTCGTCATATATGGCGAAAAAACTAGTTCGAGTCTAAAAATCGTCTCGTGCATTAAGGCTCAAACCTATCTGCGCAAAAAGTACCATGGATTCCTAGCACACGTTATTGACAAGAAGAAGGATGTAAAGGATATCAAAGATATTCTGGAAGTCCGAGACTTTTCCGATGTATTCCCCGAAGACCTTCCGGGAGTACCTCCTGTGCGCCATGTCGAATTTCGCATCGACTTAATTCCTGGAGCCACCCCATCGCCAAGTCCCCATATCGATTGGCTCCGGCCGAAATGCAGGAATTATCTAGTCAACTAAACGAACTACTGAACAAAGGATTTATACGACCAAGCTTCTCACCTTGGGGAGCACCAGTTCTATTTGTTGAGAAGAAAGACAGATCATTTCGTATGTACATCGATTACCGTGAGTTGAACAAACTCACTATTAAAAACCGATACCCCCTACCCCAAATCGATGACCTATTCAACCAACTCCAGGGAGCGTGCTACTTCTCAAAAATCGACATGAGATCGGGTTACCACCAACTGCATGTCCAGGAGGAGGATGTTCCCAAAACGGCGTTTCAGACACGCTACGATCACTACAAGTTCGTGGTGAAGCCCTTCGGATTGACGAATGCACCAGCTGTGTTCATGGACCTGATGAATCGAGTATGCCAACCTTACTTAGATAAATTTGTCAATGTATTCATCGATGACATATTGATCTATTCGCGAAGTAAGGAAGAGCACAACCAACATCTACGTCAAATCCTGGAGACATTGAGGACGAAAAAGCTATATGCCAAGTTTTCCAAATGTGAATTTTGGATCCGAGAGGTGGATTTCTTGGGTCATGTGGTCAGAAAAGAGGGAATACATGTGGATCCCTCCAAAATCAAGGCAATCGAGAACTGGAAGGCACCAAGCACACCGACGAAGATCCGCCAGTTCTTAGGTCTTGCTGGCTACTATAGAAGATTTATTCAGAACTTCTCAAAGATCTCTAAGCCACTCACTATCTTAACGCAAAAAGGGGTGAACATCAACTCGGAGGAAAAACAAGAAGCTGCTTTCCAGACACTGAAACAAGCCCTATGCAGCGCCCCGATCTTGTCTCTTCCAGAAGGAACCGATGACTTTGTGGTCTATTGCGACGCTTCGAACTAGGGTCTTGGGTGTGTGCTCATGCAGCGGGGAAAAGTCATTGCCTATGCCTCGAGGAAACTTAATACTCACGAAGTGAACTAGACAACACATGACCTCGAGCTAGGAGCAGTAGTGTTCGCCTTGAAGATCTGGAGGCATTACCTCTACGGCACCAAATGCACCGTCTTCACCGACCATAAAAGTCTCCAACACATTTTCGATCAAAAGGAATTAAACATGAGGCAACGACGATGAGTGGAGCTACTAAATAATTACCAATGTGAAATTTGCTATCGTCCAGGCAAGGCCAATGTAGTAGCGGATGCCCTCAGCCGCAAAGAATACTCAGGCCGTCGAGTAAAGTCGTTGACCATAACTATCCATTCACACCTATCCACTCAGATCAAAGAGGCTCGGTTGGAAGCCTTGAAACCTAAAAATGTCTCAGAAGAATACTTGAGAAGAATGGAGAAAAATCTGGAGGTCAAGGGAGATGGAGCTCGTTATCTCATGAATCGGATCTGGACACCAAAGTTTGGAGGATTTAGAGATGTTGTCACGAACGAGGCTCACAAAACTCGATACTCCGTTCATCCTGGTTCAGATAAGATGTATCTGGATCTCAAGAGACTTTATTGGTGGCCGAACATGAAAGCCGATATTGCTACCTACGTGGGCAAGTGCCTGACTTGCGCCAAAGTCAAGGTAGAATACCAAAAGCCCTCGGGCTTACTACAACAACCAGAAATACCCGAGTGGAAGTGGGAACGGATATCCATGGACTTCATCACCAAGTTATCCACGACGACAGGTGGACTCGACACCATCTGGGTGATAGTTGAACGGTTAACCAAGTCCGAACACTTCCTGCCAATAAAGGAGACATACAAAATGGAGAAACTGACCATGACATACATCAAAGAAGTCGTACGACTGCATGGAGTACCAATATCCATTATCTCCGACAGAGATAGTAGATTCACTTCAAGGTTCTGGCAATCACAGCAAAAATCCCTGGGAACTAGGTTGGACATGAGTACGACCTACCACCCACAGACCGACGGACAGAGTGAAAGAACTATCCAAACATTCGAGGATATGTTGAGAGCTTGCATGATAGACTTCGGTAAGACTTGGGATGTCCATTTACCCCTTGTAGAACTCTCATACAACAATAGCTATCACACTAGCATCATAGTTGCTCCATTCGAATCCCTCTGTGGCCGCAAGTGCATATCACCTTTGTGCTGGGCTGAAGTGGGTGACACGCAACTAGCAAAAGGGCAAGTTCAGGACATCACTCTCACTGGCCCCGAGATCATCAGAGAGACAACGGAGAAGATCGTCCAAATCCGTGAACGGCTGAAAGCATCGAGGGACCAGAAAAAGAGCTATGCGGATAAGAGACGCAAACCCTTGGAATTCCAGGTGGGTGACCACAGTCTATTAAAAGTCTCACCTTGGAAAAGGGATGATACACTTTAGAAAGCATGGGAAACTGAACCCAAGATACATCAGACCATTTGATATCCTTGCAAGGATTGGTCCGGTAGCTTATAAACTCCGACTATCACAAGAACTTAATAACATACACCCCACCTTCCACGTATAAAATTTAAAGAAGTGTCTATCCGACGAGACTCTTGTTATCCCCATCGAGGAGATCGAGATAATTGAGAGCATCAACTTACTCGAAGAGCCAGTGGAAATCATGGATAGAGAGGTCAAGCGAATAAAACAAAGTCGAATACCGATAGTGAAGGTCCGTTGGAATGCCAAACAAGGACCCGAATTCACTTGGGAATAGGAAGACCAAATGAAACAGAAGTATCCACATCTTTTACCTTATACTTGAAGTCCCACGCAAATTCTTAATTTTGGGACGAAATTCCCTCAAACACGGGAATAATGTGACAACTGGCAAACTAAAAGCCAAACCAAGTCAAAAGACGTACTATGTATAGGTGAATAACACATTGTAATCTTGTCACTTTAAATCACACTTAGCCTTGAGGGCATATTTATATATGTTAATATAAATTGAAATCCATGTTTATATGAGTTATATATACATGCTTACATATTGGAAACCATGAGGAAATAAGTAAATAAAAACTAACAAGACTTAAGGGGTCATTGGGGTCAACAAGAGATAAAGAAATTACACTGGTTTAAAGATTTCAACTTCCAGGCCCCACATCCTTGAGTTTTAGGTCACATAGGACCGAAAACAACTTCACGACACTTGTATAAGACCGAAAACAATCCCATAGAAGATTACTATGGCCGAAAACTCTAGTTTAAGGCCCATCATGGCCGAAAACCCAACCATTAGGACCGAAATCATTCTTTTGTGAGTGTGCATGTGGGATTTCGGTCATAGTTGGCAGTAAACTCTTCCTTTTGGCCACAAACCTCTTCAATAAGATCAATGCAAACATCAAATCAACCTCTTATCATTTCCTTCATATATAAGTCACACTTAGGATCAATTCTTCATTTTCACTTCCAATAAACGAAATCACTCTCATTTCTCTCTCAAATATCAAACTCATTTCCCTCATACTTAAGATCAAGCAACTTCCAGGAGATCTTCACTTCAAATTAGTTATAAACTTGGGTAAGTTTTATACATAAATCTAGTGTTAAAAACGCGAACATTTTAAATACGTTACTACACTAGTTTACGAAAAGCGTTAAAAACACGAAATGGTTTTACTATCAATTGCATGTGATTTCACGAACAACATTTTTATAATCATTACATTATTTTTACAAATATATATATATATATATATATATATATATATATATATATATATATATATATATATATATATATATATATATATATATATATATATATATATATATATATATATATATATATTTCAAATACAAAACTTCCATTTTATCGATACTTTACAAATATAGTTTACGAAACTTTACTCCTTTGTAACCCGTTGAGCAAAGGGTAAAACGATATAAAATACATATATCGTTGTTTTACGACACTTTCGACGTTATCCTGGAAATATGGGATAACGTTAGTTACAACCGTTTTTATTTGAAAAACACGTACACTCGTTGAATGAATTTGTGATACACTGTCTTCATCGTAGCTAACTGAGGTATACAGATAGTCCTGTACTTATGTATAAATCTATACGGGACTGATGATCCCACACCCTGACTACTAGCTACAGTAAGACCAGAAGGTTATGGGTGCCAAATGTCATAAATAACTCGGCGCCTGAAGAACGACGAGGCAGGAACTGTATCTTAAAAGCACGGTTATGAAAACTCTCATGGGAAACGACTATACGTACACTTTACACGAAAACACTTTTCGATAAATGGTTTTATACATGACTAAAACTACTTATTACTACCTTAAGTACGGAAAACACTAGTACACTTTGGTCTGGAAACCTTTAAGACTACAACTCATTTCTACGGAAAATATTGGATTTTCTGGAACAAACACCCGTGTTTTACAAGTGAACGACTTACATTTCATTATTAGAAAATATCGGATTTTCTGGAAACAAACACAATATCTTTTCACGGAAAGGCTTACTATTTTCATATAAACTCTTATGAACTCACCAACTTAATTGTTGACACTTTTTCAAACAACTTGTATTCTGAGGAAAACAGTAAAACATGTAACCACAAGCTTTTGAGGATGGGGCGCTAAGGCGTCAAACAAGTCTTTTTGTCATTATATTGTAATTGGATTTTTGAAACATGTAACCTTTACAATGATGTAACTTTTCTAATTATATATATGATGGTCATGTTTGCTTTCTTTACTATTATTCAACTGTTATGATACAATACATGAAAGTCATCCACCCTCCGGACATTTCCACTATCCTGGTTTGTGGGTGTGACACAAGAACTTGGAGGGGAAGATTTTCATACATCTTATCACCATTTTACACGTTGGAAACACTTTGTATTTGGTTTTATGAGTTTATTTAAAGATTAAAACTTGTTAAATTTGTATTCTATGTTAGTCATGTGTGGCTAACTTTTCTTATCACTTCCAGTTCTAGATTCCTATGTACTTGTTGTTTAGATTGTAATTGCACTAGATTATATGCTTCTATCTAGTAATCTTTGGTTTTATCGTCATTAAGTGTTTGATTTTTACTCAATTTCACTTGATCAATGAAATTAGGGTTCATATCATCATTGTTAGTCAAGTTATCAAATTTGTAAATGTTTTATGATTTGATGTTAGTAAAAACCACTTAATTGGTTTCAATGAGACAAAATTAGTGTAATCAATGATTAGATGTTCATGTTTTGAGTAATATTGGACATTATTGGTACTAATTGTATGAACTTAAATTCTTTTACCGATCTAATCTAAGAGCTTATTTGGATTAAATCAACTAAATGAAGTTTTACTTAAAGATCATGTTTTGAGTAAAATATTTTTTTTAAGTTAGAGACATTAGAGCTTATTAATATCTTAATTACCAATCTAGATTGAATATAAATGGAAGTCATATTACATCATACAACATAGTACTTGAATAGGATTTGGAATCAAAAATATCTTTTAATTATTGAATTTTAATCTTTGTTTAGTTAATGCATGAAATTTCATTTAATGTTAACAAAATTTCCCCTTTTAACAATTGGTATTAGTGTATCATGTGGGACTGTGGTCATATAATACATCTCGAATCTTAGTGGTTCGACCCTACTTCTTTTATACTATCTCTTAGTATATTGTTGCAGTGACTTTTGTTTAATTGTAATTATTTTGTCCCTTGTTTGTTGGTTTGACAACCAAACACCAGTATACCGCATATTCCACTATACATACAATGTATCCACATAAGATCCTCGAATCTAATGTTGATCAACAAAATCTCCTATCCACATACACATGTCATATATAATGGGCCTATCCCAAGAGTGTATTGGCCTAGCCTAAACTCACAAAACGGGTACAACCCAAACATACATAACGGGCCACGCCTTTGCCAAGGGCTACATCCTGGTCTTCCGTATAATTGCCAGGGGCCTAATCCTGTTCTTCAATATAATTGTAAGTAATCAAATCTTGGTCTTCCATACAATACATAAAGTCATACGTAGTCGGGAGTCAGATAAACGGCCGAACAGGTGATCCACCCTAAACCAATAAATTAAATAAGAACCATGCAGTCAGGCATTAGACCAAGAGTTCTTAGGCTATCCAACTTAACTACGTACAACCTCCATGGTAATCATTCAACAAACAGTCACTACTATCATTACCCTAACCAATCATGACACCTAGCAGTATCACATAATCCGCAGGCAAGAATCTATCGGTCTAACATACCATGCAACCAAGTGTCCTACACCGCATATGCATAACAATAAGTTATCCTAGTCAACTAGAATACCAAACTCTAACAATGCCATTATCCTAACATACAAAGGATCTATAATTTCACATGTGGTATGGTGAGAAGACTCACCTGAACCGAAGAATCGGAGAAGCACAACAACACTCTTGCTCTAGCACCAATCATCACCGCAGACCGACTAACACCAAACAAAGAATAAACCTCAATCAACAGCCCAAATCCCTTAAGTTAGACCCAAGGTCAAACTAGTCAAAAGTCAATGGTCAACAATCAACAAAAGTTAAATGGCCAACCAAGTCAACAGTTACCACGACGTGGTGACCTCTTGGCCACATCGTTGGCAAGTCCAAACAAAACAATTACGAGGATGAACCCCACCATGTGGTGTCAAGCCCTTGGTCACATCGTGGTTTCTGGCAGAATGTCATTTCCTTCATTAAGTGGTTAATCCTTACGAATCTAAGGCCAAAAATTTAGATCTTATCATTTTCAATGACTTAATGGATAAAGTTTCCAAGTCCTTAGTATGAATTCACCCTAAAGCAAGATCTACAACCCTAACTCCATTAAATCCTTATTAAGACCAAAACTTGCTCATGGATACAAGATAATTCAAAACATAACTATTTTCTCATTCCTCAGAAACCTAGTGACAATTTGAGATATAAAAAGCTCAGGAGTTTCTCAAACTCCAAGAGCATCCATGGAAGGGACCAAATGATCCAAAATGAACTCAAACTTGAAACAAGAAGAACAAAGGTCAAGGTGTGAACTTTATACATCCACTAACTCAGAAATCAGAAGATGGTGATGGATCCAAGTTAGCTCCTTGTTTCCTTACACCAATATGAACTTCTTTCTCTCTCTCAAGCCTCACTAAAATCCAAATGATAAGATCTAAATCAAGGAAAAAAGTTGTCTAACAAGAATATGGATAGGGTTTTATTTTGGAAGGATGGAGGCTGAAGAGGATGCCCTAATCTTGGAGTTAGTGTCCTTAAATATGGGAGAAACCCTAAAAATTATGGTCTTAGGCTACAATACCCACCACATCTTGGCATCCCTCTTGCCACGTCGTCATGTTCATAGGAACACACGATCTAAATATTCCATGTCATGTCAAGCTATTCCATACACCATGTCGTGGCATAAGATTTTCTCTAAAAACATTATCTTTTCCCCCCTTTAAATCTTCGACTGATTCATTCTGGAAAACGGGTGTTACACTATATATATATATATATATATATATATATATATATATGTATGTATGTATGTATGTATGTATGTATGTATGTATGTATGTATGTATGTATCTATCTATCTATCTATCTATGTATCTATGTATGTATACATGCTTTTAAAAACGAATTGTAAAAAAAACTGATCCAACCGAATTATAATTTGGTTAGATCTAATTGCATCAAATTTGAATTTTGTTTTAACTAGTTGGTTATATATTTTGAAAACTGAAGTCAATTTGGATTCACTTGATTGATTGAAATCGAAGTGATCCATCAAAACGAACAACTCTAAATAATTTAGTTACATATTTCATTGTTTTTTTCTTTTATTTTTTATTACTATTATTTTAGTTTATATATATATATATATATATATATATATATATATATATATATATATATATATATATATATATATAGGATTAGTTGTGAATGGCTAAAAGGTTGCGAATGCGCGAATTTAGATATATTCATTTCTAAATAGACGTCGGAAATAGAAGTGTATTCATTTCTAATTTAGAGGTATTCATATTTTAAATAACATGACTGGTACGCCTCATCGGGCCTTCACCACACAAACATATAACATATACTAACAAACAACATGCATACATGGCCTTCAGCATGACTGGAATGCCCCACCAGCCTACCGTCTATCTGGTACGACCATAGAGCCTTCAGTTTGATTGGAATGCCCCACCGGCCTACAGTCTATCTGGTACGCTCGCAGAACTTTCAGCATGACTGGTACAGCCTATCTGGAACGTGATGGGTTTTGAGCACTACATCATTCCTATGGTGTACATGCAAACCCTAAAGCTTTGGATCTAGTTTGTCTAATGAACATGCAATAATCATCCAAAGCTCATAAACCCTAGATCTAGCATATGTATATCAAAATTAACATGTAAGAACAGATCTAGATGAATACCTCTTATAGAATGGCTTGAATCTTGTTTCCTTGGAGCTTAGAGTCACAAATGTCACTCCTCTAACGGTTTACAAACACCAAGAGCAAGAGGATGACTTATGAGAAGGATGAGGAGCACCAAAAACGTCCTAGGGTTCTTCCAAAAGAGTTAACCACGTTTTTGGGGCCATAGGGGTCTTTATATAGTGAGGCTATTAGGGTTATCAAACAAGGAAACCCTAATTTGACTGCTTAGGCTCCAAGCAGCCCATGAACTCCTTTAGAACACCCATTGGACGAATTCCTAATGGGCTTCCCATAGAATTCGTCCAACCTATGTTCCAAGGTGATCCATAGCCCAATTGCAATTATCTTATAATTACAATTCCAGTCCCCTAAGTTTAATTAATGTCTTTTAGTCACACAACTAATTCTTAATTAATTATTGACTAATATCAATTAAACAATATGATTTATCCTTTAATATATTATTCATATAATATATTAATAAATCATAATTAATCCTCTTTCTCCATAAATCATCCTATCAAGTTGCTTTGGTGAAGGCAACCCAAAAGGACCATGTACAACCAGGTCAAATACTCACCAAATGTAGTTACGGGCTTAGACACTAATCCAACAGTCTCCCACTTGGATAAGTCTAGTAACTACAAATGCAAGTATTATACGATTAGCAATCGTAGTTCTCAAAGACGCTGTCGAACTCTGATCTTATCAGTAACCTGTCCTTTAGATAAGGGATCATATATTCCTTTATTCTAGATATCGTATAATTGAGACATGGATTTTAATCATACTCCCTGTTCACGTGTTGTTTCCCGATTTCCAATTTATGACGACTGGCAACAGACTACAATTGAACACATCAAGTCAGTCCAGGCTTGGCCAAGCGCTTAGGGTGTCATCACTAAATCATCGAGGGGCCCACATATATCTCTTTTATCCTACTTTGGGTAAAAGGAACAGATAAACATCGACTCAATGCTCGCTTGTACCTACTCATCAAATCACACACAACAATATGTTTTATAACACCAAGTTAATGGTGCGTTTACATATTATCAATGTGCAACCGACTTGCAGAATACAACTCACACATCTCGGTTTCAAGAATATAAGATATTATCGTCTCACCAATCACTCGTGATAAAATCCATGAAGCGATCCAAGTGAGCATGGGTTTAATCCAATACTCTAATCTTATAGGAGCACTCATGAACCCTGCAACAAACTTTTGCTATGTCTAAAACAATTAAAACAATCTACAGTCAGATTCATGACAGTCTTCTTGCATACCATCTCACCAATCACTCGTGATAAAATCCATGAAGCGATCCAAGTGAGTGTGGGTTTAATTCAATACTCTAATCTTATAGCAACACTTATGAACTCTGCAGCAAACTTGTGCTATGCCTAAACGCTTTAGTCAATCTACTGACGGATTCATGACAGTCTTCTTTCATACTTACTTCCAAAGTGTGAGCGACTGTGGATGGTTTGAATAACCTTATTATTCGGGAAGTCAAAACATGCAAAGTGAAACACAAGAATAATACTAATACTATATGGCCTCAAACCTTTGAGAATAAATAAAACACTTTTATTTAATCACCATATTGATCACTCATTATTTGTTGTTTCGGGTAATCAACTTATTACTTGAATTATAACAACAGTTGTCCCATGCACACTCTGTTTACCCATGGTCCATACTTTGTGAAATAGATCAACTGAAAACATTTCCAATGATACTCATCTCACAATTCCCAATCCTTATCATTAGTGTCAGAATACCAAATTCTTGCCACTATTAGAATATGTTAGATTCTAACATTTTATGCAATTATCCTTTGGTAATCTTATTGCACAAAAGTCACCAAGACTTTGCCAATGAAATTACAAAATTCTCTATTGGAGATTGTTACAAGGAATTTCCATAGATACGAAGTCTCACATTCAAAGTACATTCCTTTGAACATCCTTCTTGCGTAAAAGTTTCTAATCTAGACATGGATTCTCAATATCTAACTCCCAATATGAAAACATTTCCATATTTGCCATATGACAACTAATTATTAATAGAATCATATCTAATCATAATAATGTCATTATGGTCCATTCATTACTATACTTACAGCTGCTCACAAACGACCAATCATTAGCGAACCTCAGATTGTCCTTGACAGTTGTTTAATCAATTTAGTCAAATCCGGTTCTGATCCTTTTCCCTCTTAATGCCTTAAGCATCAGAACGGTCATATATTATAGCATATGAAAACTATCGTATACCCATATCGTATGGGACGCGATTCATAATGCCTTACATAAAGACATGATACTTTACCAGTCTCCTGCTATAATATTTCTATTTGACGTATTCTCATAATTTTGATTATGAAGAGGGATGCCGTAATCATAATCAAATTTTGAGAACGCAATTATCCTATCCATATATAAAATTTCCTTATATTGAACCATTTCAACATAACATTCATATATATATATGACTAAATTTGACTAAAATTTCTCGATCCAAGCTTTTAGATTTTGAAACGAAGTATAATATTATATCCCTTAATTATAGCAAAACAACTTTTCAACCGCTGCAACTTTGCAAAGTGAAACTGTTGTTTTCTATAACTAATATTGCTAATTTGAATTACTTAAAATAATAATCATGCTCCCACTAACATGATTTTTATATCCAGTATAACACTTATGCTCCCACTAGCTTTGACATGTATTCAGAAATCTGCTAGACTTCTAGAAAACAATACTTATTGATTTCCAAAGATCATACTTCTTAATACGATACGCTTCGACAATCTTTTATCTAAGCTTCTAGAAAACAACTCATACACCTTTCCTTAGATAGCTCACATGTGTGTCTAAACAATTCTAGAACTTATAGCAATATGTATCGAATGTTCAAACTAATTGCCAAATCTCACAATTTGAACTATGAAGAGGGATGCCGTAGTCATAATCAAAATTTGAGAATGCAATTTACATAATCTCTATCTTATTAAAATCTTCTTAGTGAAAGCGTTTCCTCACAATCATTTTTATGAAGGAGAGAAACCTTATGACACTTAGATTTTATGGTGTATGTGTTCCTACCCATGTGAATTTGTCACAACCATAATCATAAGATAATGTTTGTGACAAATCCAAACTCTTATGGACAGAACTTGTTCATTCTTTATTTCTTGCCATCAAGGGTCCCACCATTGCTTCCAAGTCTTTGAGCGGCTCACCCCTACCTATTAATGTATTTTCCATTGATCAGGATGCCTTGCCTCTATGCAATCAATATAGAACTCATATGCATAGTTGACTTAAACTGGAATGGCACAGAAACAAAATGTGTCAACAGGATAGGTTGCAAACCTCGAGTCGTGTGCTAGTGTTTAACAGTAGGTTTACCCTTGATTAGTTCTTGAAACTTTTCAAGATCATTTAGACTCCCAATAACCTCTTGACATATAAGATTCTCTTGTCAAGAAACATTTCTTGACAAAACAAATATTCAAGAGTTAGTGTAGGTCCTTATCAAGGCAAATACTGCACACAATTGTTCTTAGTCGATCTTTGTCTTATCGAAGACATCAAAACTTACCAATTTCAAATGTACAAGATTAAGAAAAACATTTTTCTTCTACTCCACATTTGATGAGTGTGTTAAAAACTTCTTAAGATGATGTCACTCAAATCACAATCTTGGAGTATGACTCTAAGACTTGATTTTGGAACAAAGTATGATTCACCATTTGATTTAACCATTTCAACAATTTTCGATTCCTCCTCTTAGCCATACTAGTATACTAAGGTGTCCTCAGAGGATCAATTGTGATACGGTTTCAAAATCACTAAGTCAATCATAAAATAGATACTGAAGTACTCTCCCATCTTTTCAGATTAGATAAACTTTTATCTTTCTGCCTAATTGATTCTTCTTATTCGTTCTGTTATTCAATGAAACCTTTTCCAATGATTCAGAATCATACTTAATCTTTTAAGTATAATCATATTTACTAATCTTTTAGCAAATCATGACGAACATTTTATCGTTCTTTGTGGTGGACTTAACTAGTGCACAACATTGTGTACCAGATCTCCTAGTCCTTCACTTGACTCACATACTTATGTGAACAAGGAATTAGTCTTAATTTTCCAAATACGAAGTTTCTCATTCATCATACAATACCAGTTGCATGATTCCAAGTTTCTGTCTAATTGAAACTTGGGCGATGAGAATCATTCCTTATTTGGTAAATTTCTGACATTACCACAAATAACATAACTAAGAATCAAATCCATGCACAATATTGCTAACAATAGAGACATTCAAACACCAATTTTCATAAAATCCATCGCAAGGAAAAATAAATAAGACAAAATCAAAATTTATTTTATTGCAGAAAAATCTTGTCCTTACAATGCGATTGCAAATGAAAACTATGTAAATCTTATTTCGCAATCTATCCTAACTCTAAAGTAGTAGCTAAAAATCTGATATTTGAATTATGCGATCGAAATCCATTTCTTCATTACCAGATTCAGCTTACTTCTTTCTTTAAGCTTCCTTTCTTTTCTTCGATCCTACAAAACACCAAATCTAATCTTATCACATCATGTATTAGGAATCTAAAAATGAACTTATTAGAGTCGGATAATGGATTTTACCTGAAATAGAGTCATACATCTTGACTCTCCCATCTCTTAGATCTCTCAGGTAGTCAGGGAAGCTTCACAACCAATGCCTATTCTCTTCACCGTGGAAACATACAGATTCTTTGGTAATGGCACAAGGGAATATCTCAGACTTAGCCTTTCTCTTGCGTAGAGAAAACTTTTCTGGACTTCCAATGTTTCCATTGTCCATAGAAGGTTGGGACATTGATTTTCCAGACAAATTTGCTTGACCAGTGCGCCAAATCATCGCTGATTCAGCAACAATAAGCAAATAAGTCAAATAATTAAGGGTCACGTCTCGGTCCATCATATAGTACTCTCTAATGAACTCAACAGCCAACTTCCTTGAGACATCGACACCCAACATTCGGGAATTGCATCAAATTCACTTTTCCCTAAAGTGTAATTCGGGAAGTGAGTTCGGGAATTGCATCAAATCTTAGTCACTTTAGGGTACAAAGTGTAATTCCGTGGAATTGCATCAAATTCACTTTTCCCTAAAGTGACTAAGATTTGGGAATTTATAAAAGCATTTAGTTACTTCGTATTTCATTATACTTATAATGGAAGGTTGTGTGCTATCCTACCCGTTCGGCTAACGACCATCCACTAGTCAAGAGTGCGGTGGGTAAGACTGAATACCCATTCAATCGCCATTTTATAGGCAATTTCCTTAAACACCCCTTAGAGACCAACTTCGTGAATGAGGCCTACCCACGGTAAGACTGACTCTTTACTCATACATATATAATATGTTAAAAGTTTTAAATGTTATATAGTATAAGGTGTATTTTACACTTTTAAAATACTAGGTGGTCTAATTTAATAAATTATACTTTTAATTTAATTAAATGTAAACCAAATTATTATGGATTTATTAACTCTCTTTTAATTATACACTTAATTAAATTAATAAAACCATAAGGGTGTAATTTGAACTTTTCAAAAACTAGGGTTTTAGAATTTAAAATTTTAAATTAAACTTTTAATCAAAATTTAAATTCCAAAACTTGATGGCAAGTTTTGAAACCTTTCAAAACAATTAGGTTTAACTATTTAAATTTCAAAACTAAAACTATTAAGTTCAAATTTAAACTATAAAACTTAAGGGTGTAAATTAAAACTTTTCAATGTAACTAGGTTAAATATTTGACTTATAATAATCCCATATTATCCATATTTAACCAAATCCATTAATTGTGATGAAGATAATCATTCCAAACTTAAAAAATTGGATTTAGGCAAGAAAAACGAGTTTTGGCAATTATCCTCAACAAAATCTGGCAGAAAAATCGAAAATCCCGGCAACAGAACAGGAAACTTGTCGAGTTGGGCTCTGCACTCGTCGAGTTCACCCAACTCGTCGAGTTCAGATAAAACTCATCGAGTTCATGCTCCAGACAGCAAATGTGACAACCCGAAATTTCTATCTTGTACTTTCAGTAAATTCAATCAAAGACAAACTAGTTTCTGCTATCTTTTAGCATTGTATAGAGTCTGTTTGAGTGTTCTGAGCTTAGTGTATTCAAGAATCGGGTATTAGGAAGTATCTACTTGAGTCCATTGTGCCTTAATCAAACTCTTAACTCATTAAGAGGAGTTTACGGCCAACACATGGTTGGGCCGTAAACTCATGTCAAGGCCGTAAACCCATGCCATAAGCATGAGTTTACATCACTTTTCTCCATTTCTTCCATTTCTAGTCAAGAACACCCAAATATCCTCTCAAGTATCATAAGATCTTCACTTTGATCTTCCAAAAATGTAAAAATTCTTTCACTTGAATTGTTGTTATATCTCCTTATCTAGTGATTATACATGATTTCATCCATGAAATCATTCCATTTTGCTAGATTTTCAAGTGTTCTTCATTTCACCAAGAACACCAAGAACACACACTAGTGTTTTTGGACTTGAATCACCCTATCAAGCTTCTATATTGTAAGTACTCTCTCCTAAGCTTGCTATATACACGAAATACTTGAAGAACACTTAGGAATTATCCAATTGACAAGAACAAAGGGAGTTTACGGCCAAGGCAATCTCCCTTGGCCGTAAACGCATATAATGAAGCATATGTTGACTTTAAACACTCCTAAAGGCTTCTAAACCCTTGAGTACCTTCCTTTGTGTAATACTTACTGATTATACTACTTGAAAACATAAAGAAATCAAGATCAAAAGGTGTTTACGGCCAAGGTAATCTTCTTGGGCCGTAAATTCTAAATAAGGATGCAAATGAACCCTAAACCTTTTACTAAGCCTTGGAACCAAGTCTAGAACACCTCAAGGAAGAACCTAGGACTTTAAAACACAAAATGGTACAATATAATATGAGTTTACGGCCGTAAACTCATAGGGCCGTAAACCCTAGGCCGTAAACTCATATAAGACTTACCATGTTGGCCGTAAACTCATTAGAATGGCCATACACCCTTAGTATGCAATCATATGTGATTATAGTACTTAAAACCTAGAGTTTCCTAGTCTAATAGGATGTTACCTTTCATGATTAGTTGTTTATTCACTAATTATAAACTTGTATGTGTCATTATATGTTCAATAGGGTCAGTGTGTGCTCAAGTCTTCACTTGACACTTAGCATCCTACACCAATCTTACATTTGAGTAACTTACAACAGGTGAGTTCATACCCCCACATTTTCATAGTTTTTACTGTTTTAAGGGGGGGGGGGATACAAGTATAACACAAAGATATTGTGTTATAACAAATGACTTCAAATGGAATACATTTATCAAAACAAATGGTTTCAAACATCTTATCAAATCAAGTGGTTTTAAGTGGTTATTTCAAAAAGACATCAAGTCACCAAAATGGATTTCCAAATATGAAACTTCTTTTAAATGCTTTATAAACTTATATTTTCCCCAAAAATCATACTAGTATACATATATTTATATAAATAAGGTTTAAAAGACTTAGGACTAACAACCCACTTTGGTTCCTTTTCCTTGTTTGGATGTGGGATCACAAGTATCTGATGTTTGTCCAAGTGTCATTTAAATTTTAGTTATATATATTTGTATATGTATACAAGTATAAAAGTTTATTCAATTAGATTCAATTATCCTTTGTAACATGTTGAGCAAAGGATCCCATACATGAATACTCGTTATCAAATCAAAAAGTTCATATAAATTATAATAGGTATAATTTATGATACACAGAACATAAGTTTACGATACTAGTATACTAGAGTACATGGTTTTACAAAAACAAAGGTTTAATTCAAAACTATTCAATTATATACATTCATTCAAATACATGTTAAGAGTACTAAATTCAAGATTATACTCTCAATCATTTACTTCAGAATGATTGGGTTTTCATAATTAATATACATCTAACGTTTATATGCTTTTATGAGACAAGTAGTAGAGTTTGTTTAATTCATTTTAAACGATACAGTAAAGTCTTGATATTATAACCAGAGTCTCCAACAGGGGATCGAAACAATGTGTGTATAGATGTATATTGGGATTAACAACCCCGCACTCGGACTGCTAGCTACAGTCAGGTATTTACGCCTGTGAGTGACAATTGTTATCATCAACTTTCAGCGCATTCATAGCGTTGGATCAGGCCATCTAGTTAGTATGGTTATAATAACTCATTAAAAAGGTATTAACAATACGTTAGTGTATAATTACCTAAACTTAAGTACATTTTCAAAGTACTAGTTTACAAGATACGGTTTACAAGATACAATTTACAATATACAGTTTTCAAAATACAGTTACTAGATACAATTTACAAGATACAAGTTTACATAAAAATTACAAGATACAGGACATTGGTTTACAAACAGAACAGTTTTATACATATACAACTACTTTTCATATACAACAGAAAATATAGGATTTTCTGGAAACAGTTTACATATTCAAGAAACAGAAAACATTCTTACAAAACATAAATACTTATGCACTCACTCAACTTTATGTTGATACTCTATTTTCAAATTACTTGTATTCTCAGGGAACCCGTAGACAGGTACACCCGAGCTTTTGAAGATGGAGCAGTTTATGTTTTGTCTTTATCTTTTGTACAACTTTTTGGTTTCAGTATACAATTTGAAAGACATGTAAATATTTATACTTTTTAATACAGTGGTTGTTTGTACTATGATTACTATATTACATGTGTTTTGATACTACAAATGAAGTCCTCCACCCCCGGACGTTTCCGCCGTCTGGTTTGGGGGTGTGACAGATTGGTGTCAGAGCATTGTTTATAGGGAACTTATTATATCAATCCATAAAAGATATACAAACTATAAATACATTTGGGGCTAAGAGCTCTGACTACAAGTATACTTTTAAAAATTTAAGTATTTTTACAAGAAGTATACTAACACTCATACCTACAAGTACATTATCACAGTCATAAGAACTTAAAAGTATGTGAATGTTGAACATTACAGTCAAACCTAGACAGTTATGTAATCATATTTGGGATTAATATAGCCTGATGAACTATATTGATTTGAAATATGACCAACATGTGTTTGGGAGTGATAGTGGTGTTGTGGCATGTCTAAAACATACCATACATACTCAGAAGAACTTTAGAACAGAACATAAAGATTAAAATACTATAAGGGTATTTTACGCACTATATACTAATAAAAAACATGTGAAAACAATAGAAACAATTAAGGGTAGAACTATAAATATTAAGGGTATATTACAATTATATATAATTAAAATTATATAGACTTAGAATATGTGATTTAGCTTCATTTCCTGTTCCTTGTTTGGTTGTGGATTTAGAGCCGGGTCATTTAATCGAAGGTCGAATATAACTAATTTATATATAATTAATATGCACTTTATAGTTATAGTAATATCTAGAACAAGTTGTACTTAGTACATTATTTGTTAATTGTAATTCATTCTTGTAGAAACTTATCATTACTAACTATACTCTATATCTCTTATCCCTATTCTCGCTTAGGCAAAAATAGCTGAGATGTGGTTTCATCCAAATGATACCCGTCGCCATTAGGAAATACTCTACTCATTCTTTTGGTTATAGTTAAGTCTATGGATAGGTTTTAGCATTATTTTTCAAGGGTATGCTTATGCGGGAGTATTGTCCGCGAGGCGAAGTTCAGAAACTTGAAGAGGAGCTCTGGAGTCTCTCAATGGTTGGTTCTGATATATCAACCTATACTAGTAGATTTTGTGATCTGGCAATCCTTTGCCCGGATATGGTTGCTCAAGAGAGCAAAAATATTGAGAGATATATTTGGGGACTGTCGCCCCAAATTCAAAATAGTGTTTTAGCCTCAAGGCCTGTTACTTTTGACAGTGCTAAAGAGCTGGCACAATCTCTTATTGATCACGGAACCCATCAACACTCGGCGGTTGCTACATCAGAAAACCCAAAGGGAAACAACAACAACAACAATAACAACAACAACAACAACAAGAAGGGTCGGAACAAGAGGACGGGCAAGTTTTCACAGGATTCCTCAAAGAAACAACAGCTGGCTGCAGTCAACGTTGCGACTGTACCTACTCTTGTTCCTGTTAATCCAGCACCAGCTAAGCCATATGCTGGTAATCTCCCAAAGTGCAACAAGTGCAATTTTCACCATAATGGAAATTGCAGGGAAATGCAGTGTCGTAACTGCAACAGGAAAGGGCATACTGCCCGATTCTGTAGAGCACCACCCCAACTACTTAACCAAGTACCTGCGGCTAGAGTTGGTCAAGCATGCTACAATTGTGGTGAAGTAGGACATTTTAAGAAAGACTTTCCTAAACCTGGAAATGCTGGTGGAGTCGGGAGAATATTAGCTTTGGGCCAGGAAGAAGCTGTGGCAAATCCCGCAGTAGTTACGGGTACGTTCCTTCTCAACAACACTTATGCATGCATTCTATTTGATTGTGGTGCTGAGAAGAGCTTTGTGAGCCATAATTTCAAACACTTGCTAAATCAAAACTCCTAACCATTAAAAGAAACATTCACAATCGAAATGGCTAACGAGAAATCGAATCCACCAACGAAATATACATAGGATGTACTCTTACCCTGAATAACTTATCGTTCCCAATTGACCTTATGCCGGTCTCTATCAAGAGTTTCGACGTAATAATAGGTATGGATTGGTTGTGTCTTAACCGTACTGACATCCTACGTTATGAAAAAGCCATTCGTTTGAACTTGATAACTAATGAAACTATTGTTATTTATGGCGAAAAACCCGGAACGAACCTCCATATCATTTCTTGTATAAAGGCACAGAAGTACCTCCGCAAAGAGTACTGTGCTTTCTTAGCTCACGTGGTAGACAAAAAGCAAGAAGTGAAAGATATCGCGAAAATTCCTGAAGTCTGTAACTTTCTCGACGTTTTTCCTGATGATCTTCCCGGAGTGCCTCCCGAACGACAAGTCGAATTCAGAATCGATTTAATTCTAGGGGCTACCCCTGTAGCCAAATCTCCCTACCGTCTTGCACCTTCAGAATTGCAGGAATTATCCAGCCAGCTTAACGAACTCCTTAACCAAGGTTTCATAAGACCAAGCTTCTCACCCTGGGGAGCACCGGTTTTATTCGTAAAGAAGAAGGATGGATCATTCCGTATGTGTATAGACTATCGCGAGCTGAATAAACTTACCATTAAGAATCGATACCCTCTGCCTCGCATTGACGATCTGTTCGACCAACTTCAAGGTGCGAGCTACTTCTCAAAAATAGACTTAATATCCGGGTATCACCAGTTACGAATTTTGGAGGATGACATTCCTAAAACCGCGTTCAGAACTCGTTATGGTCATTATGAGTTCGTAGTGATGCCATTCGGATTAACGAATGCACCAGCTGTGTTCATGGATCTAATGAACAGAGTGTGTCGTCCATTCTTGGACAATTTCGTTATAGTCTTCATCGATGACATTCTTATTTATTCAAGAAGTGAAGAGGAACATGGCCAATATCTTCGTCAAGTTTTGCAAACTCTTAGAACAGAGAAACTCTATGCGAAGTTTTCAAAATGTGAATTTTGGATTAGAAAGGTTGAATTTCTAGGTCACGTGGTCAGTTCTGAAGGAATACACGTCGATCCTTCCAAAATTAAGGCTATTGAAAACTGGTCAGTACCCAAAACACCTACATAAATCGGTCAATTCTTAGGTCTTGCTGGCTATTATCGCAGATTCATTCAGAATTTCTCTCGAATAGCTAAAACTCTTACCACTCTGACGCAAAAAGGTGTAACTTTTAGCTGGGGAGAAAGATAGGAAACAACTTTTCAAACGCTGAAGCGAGCTTTGTGTAGTGTACCAATCCTATCTCTTCTTGAAGGGACAGAGGATTTTGTAGTATACTCTGATGCTTCAAATCAAGGGCTTGGATGTGTTCTTATGCAAAGAGGAAAGGTGATATCTTATGCCTCAAGACAACTAAAGACATATGAAGTCAATTATTCAACACATGACCTTGAACTAGGAGCAGTAATATTTGCTCTGAAGATCTGGAGACATTACTTATATGGCACGAAATGCACAATATTCACGGACCATAAAAGTCTCCAGCACATCTTCAATCAGAAAGAGCTGAACATGAGACAACGACGATGGGTGGAACTACTGAACGACTACGATTGTCAGATTCTTTATCACCCTGGTAAAGCTAACGTTGTAGCTGACGCCCTTAGCAGAAAAGAATACTCGAGACGCCGAGTAAAGTCGTTGACCATGACAATCCATTCACATCTGTCCACGCGGATCAGAGAGGCTCAACTAGAGGCCTTAAAACCTGAAAAAGTGACAGGTGAATCATTGAGAGGAATGGATAAAAACTTCAAAGTCAGGGATGATGGAGTTTATTGTTTCATGAATCGAATCTGGACACCTAAATTTGGTGGTTACAGAGATGTAGTCATGAATGAAGCTCACAAAACTCGATACTCTATTCATCTAGGTTCAGACAAGATGTATCTGGACCTTAAGAAACTGTATTGGTGGCCTAACATGAAGGCCGAAATTGCTACCTTTGTGGGCAAGTGCCTTACTTGTGCCAAGCTGAAGGTAGAATATCAGAAACCTTCAGGTTTATTGCAACAACCTGAAATCCCAGAATGGAAGTGGGAACGGATTACAATGGACTTCATAACCAAGTTACCCAAGACATAGGGTGGTTATGATACTATTTGGGTAATCGTCGATAGATTAACCAAGTCCGCGCACTTCTTACCGATCAGAGAAACTGATAAGATGGAGAAATTAACAAGAACTTACCTCAAAGAAATTGTTATACTGCATGGTGTTCCAATATCTATTATTTCTGACCGAGATAGTAGATTCACTTCTCGTTTCTGGCAGTCTTTACAAAAATCTTTGGGAACTGGGCTGGACATGAGTACAGCCTACCATCCTCAGACTGACGGACAAAGTGAGAGGACAATTCAAACTTTAGAAGATATGTTATGAGCTTGCGTAATAGACTTTGGCAAGGCATGAGATACTCATTTACCCCTTGTCGAATTCTCGTACAATAATAGTTATCACACTAGCATAAAGGCTGCTCCTTTCGAAGCTCTCTATGGCTGTAAGTGCAGATCCCCTCTGTGTTGGGCTGAAGTAGGCGATACACAGTTAGCTAGAAGTCAAGTTCCTGACGGTGCCCTCACTGGTCCGGAGATAGACAGAAAAGCTACGCCGACAAAAGAAGAAAACCTTTGGAGTTTCAGGTTGGTCACCGCGTCATGTTGAAGGTCTCACCCTGGAAGGGCATGATACGCTTTGGAAAGCATGACAAGTTGAATCCAAGGTATATAGGACCATTCGAGATTTATGCTAGAATTGGTCCCGTAGCTTACAAACTCCGACTACCTCAAGAACTAAGTAACATACATCCTGTTTTCCACGTCTCAAACTTGAAAAAGTGTTTGTCCGACGAGACTCTTGTTATCCCACTCGACGAGATCGAGATCGACGAGAGCCTCAACTTCGTGGAAGAACCTGTAGAAATCATGGACCGAGAGGTCAAGCAAACAAAACAAAGCCGTATCTCGATAGTGAAGGTTCGCTGGAATGCCAAAAGAGGACCTGAATTCACTTGGGAACGCGAGGATCAAATGAAACTGAAATATCCTCATCTTTTCGTTTAGTTATTTGTAACTACTTATTTGCTTAAACTCTAATTTCAGGACAAAATTCTCTCTAACAGGGGGATAATGTGACAACCCGAAATTTCTATCTTGTACTTTCAGTAAATTCAATCAAATACAAACTAGTTTCTGCTATCTTTTAGCATTGTATAGAGTCTGTTTGAGTGTTCTGAGCTTAGTGTATTCAAGAATCGGGTATTAGGAAATATCTACTTGAGTCCATTGTGCCTTAATCAAACTCTTAACTCATTAAGAGGAGTTTACGGCCAACACATGGTTGGGCTGTAAACTCATGTCAAGGCCGTAAACCCATGCCATAAGACTGAGTTTACATCACTTTTCTCCATTTCTTCCATTTCTAGTCAAGAACACCCAAATATCCTCTCAAGTATCATAAGATCTTCACTTTGATCTTCCAAATATGTAAGAATTCTTTCACTTGAATTGTTGTTACATCTCCTTATCTAGTGATTATACATGATTTCATCCATGAAATCATTCCATTTTGCTAGATTTTCAAGTGTTTTTCATTTCACCAAGAACACCAAGAACACACACTAGTGTTTTTGGACTTTAATCACCCTATCAAGCTTCTATATTGTAAGTACTCTCTCCTAAGCTTGCTATATACACGAAATAGTTGAAGAGCACTTAGGAATCATCCAATTGACAAGAACAAAGGGAGTTTACGGCCAATGCAATCTCCCTTGGCCGTAAACCCATATAATGAAGCATATGTTGACTTTAAACACTCCTAAAGGCTTCTAAACCCTTGAGTACCTTCCTTTGTGTAATACTTACTGATTATACTACTTGAAAACATAAAGAAATCAAGATCAAAAGGTGTTTACGGCCAAGGTAATCTTCTTGGGCCGTAAACTCTAAATAAGGATGCAAATGAACCCTAAACCTCTTACTAAGCCTTGGAACAAAGTCTAGAACACCTCAAGGAAGAACCTAGGACTTTAAAACACAAAATGGTACATGATACTATGAGTTTATAGCCGTAAACTCATAGGGCCATAAACCCTAGGCCGTAAACTCATTAGAATGGCCATACACCGTTAGTATGCAATCATATGTGATTGTAGTACTTAAAACCTAGAGTTTCCTAGTCTAATAGGGTGTTACCTTTCATGATTAGTTGTTTATTCACTAATCATAAACATATATGTGTCATTATATGTTCATTAGGGTCAGTGTGTGCTCAAGTCTTCACTTGACACTTAGCATCCTACACCAATCTTACATTTGAGTAACTTACAACAGGTGAGTTCATACCCCCTCATTTTCATAGTTTTTACTGTTTTAGGGGGGGGGGAATACAAGTATAACACAAAGATATTGTCACACCCCAAAACCGAGAACGGCGGAATACGTTCTGGGGTGGAGGACGTCATGTACAGTATCATAACAATGCATAATAGTAAAGACAAGCAACAACATCCATTGCATTAATATAATAATTGTGATACAAGCGTGTTCTGTATAGTTTTAAGACACCAAAAGTATAATCAAAATAAAAGATGGGTCTTGTATGTGGTCCATCTTCTCAAAAGCTGCATCTGTACCTATCTACTGATGACCTGAGAATACAAGTTATTTTGAAAGAGTTTATCAGCATAAAGCTGGTGAGTTCATAAGTATTTAGTGTCATTGCTTGTATAAAAATGTTTACAACAATGTAGTATAATAACTGACTTCAATGTTTGAAAGTAGTATACTCCCTAGAAAACCCTATGTTTTCCAATAAAAGTAGTCTTCTACCAAGACCCGGTTGTTTGCATGTTTGATCCTTTGAAAATGTAAAAGTTTTCCCAATGAAACTATCAGTATGAAAATATAGTTTTAAACTTCATTTATGTAAAGTAATTGGGAAAAATAGTGTTTTACCCCAGCAGTGCCACTGCCGCCTAAATGTCATGAAAATGCAGGCTCCAGGTAGTATTAAATGTACAATACACCTCGGGGAGTCTGTTTTGCCTCTAATTCTAAATGTGTTAATTAAAGGTCTGAATGTGAACTCGTATGTAACCATGCTGATTGACTATTGAATAACCGATGACCCTCTAAGTCATATGTAGAAATGTGACATTTTGTCACCCCTTGGCCTTTCGGCTGGGACTGTAGCTAGCAGTCGGGATGTGGGAGTGTCTGTCCCGTATAGATCTATACACACAATGCCCGCTCTCCCTCCAGGAGACTCTGGTTACACGGTGATATCACTCTGAAGTGTCGTATCGAGAAATAGTATGTCACATTCTAATTATAGTATATTCTCTTGTATATTGTATAATGTATTTTCTGGTATAATGTATAAAGTGTTCTCTTGTATAGTGTATAGTATTCTCTTCGTATAGTATTTAGCATGTATTGACTCATGACTGTACTGACTCTAGTAAGTGTCATTGTAATAGTAGTAATGAGTAGTAATCCTTAACTATACCTATTCTAGTTAAATAGCAATGTTGGTTGCATGCCTTTGTTACACAAAGGTATTGAACTGGAGTGAATACTTTTATATCTAACACAAATACATGTGATATATATAACTAAGAATTCAACGACAGTCAGACAAATAACAGAGTACCCTAAGTCCACAACCAAACAAGGAACAGGAAATAAGGTGAGTTATCAGTCCTAAGTCCTTCAAGTCTTACTTATATAAATATATTAGTATAGATATGGGTTTGAAAATAAGCAAGTTTAAAAGAGTTTGAAAACAGTTTTGACATTTAAAGAGTTTGATAAAAGGTTTGAAACACTTGAAAATCCAAAGTTTGATGGAAAACTAAAAGTAGTAGCAAATCTTGTAGTCTGTTCTAGCTATTAGTCACATGTGATTGATATAATAACTATAACAGTTCAACTTATATTCCCCCCCCCCCCATACAAGCATTTAAAATCATTTAAAAGGTTGATTCAGGGGTATGAACTCACATGTAGTGAGTGGAGTGGATGGATGTACCAGGTAGGATGCTAGGTGTCAAGTGAGGACTTGAACACACACACGGATCCTATGTAACATGTAGTGATACAGAAATGTATCTAATTAGTTATTTAATCACTAATTAAGTAAGTAAATACACACTAAGTCAATGAAAACACTTTGTTTCAAGTGCTAGGAGTGCTAAGGGTTGCATCTAAGGAGAGTATGGCCTCACCTTGGAGTTTACTCCTCAAATGGGAACCCTATATGTGTTTACGGTTGTTGGACCATTTCCCCCATGAGTTTACGGCTGTAAAATCAATGGTGTATTTGTGTGTTTCAAGGTCCTATATCTCACAAGGAAGGGTTGTAAGTTCGAATAAAAGGCTTAGGAAGTGGTTAGGGCACAAAAGGACCCTTCATTGGAGTTTACGGTCCTTGGACCATCCTTGAGAGTTTACGGTCGTAAACACTTGGGTTTACGGTCGTAAGCCCATGAGTTTACGACCATAAACTCATGTATGCCTCAACCTTTTCGTGTTTTGGTGTTTCTAGCTCATGCATGCAAGTTTCTAGCCCTTTATCCAAGCATTTGAAGGTGTTAGGGGCATCAAAACACCATTTGGAGGTGTTTACGGTTTTGGGAGATCCCCAAACCGTAAACACATATGTTCTTGGGGATTTTGATGATTTTCCAAAGGATTAACAAGTATACTAAGTAAGTAAGTAGATAGGAAGGGTACACTTACTTATATGAAGCTTGTAAGAGTGATTAGAGCCCAAAAACACTAGTGTGTGTTCTTGGTGTTTTGAAGAACACTTGAAGATCTAAGTAAAAACCAAGAATCCATGGATGAAATGATGTATAAACACTAGATTAAGTGTTGTATGAACGAATCTAGGAAGGAAACACTTACATTTTGGCGGATTTGAAGAAATGAACTTATGATACTTGAGAGAAAAAGCTTGGTGTTCTTGAGGTGGGAAGTGGAAAATGAGGAAAAGGTGTGTAAACTCATGCTATATGCATGCGTTCTTGGGAAAATGGTGTTTACAGCCCAAACACCTCTTGTTTGGCCGTAAACACCTAGCTAAGGTGTTGATTGTTTTGTTTGCTACACATCACTAAGAACGACACTTCCTTTTATTTAATCGTTTGATGAAAAATAAAATAAAACACCCAAACGGACTTAAATCCGGCCAAAAATGTATTGAAATGTTTTTGAATATTATATGAAGTGTTTAGCTGTAGAGATTATACAAATGAAAATTTCGGGTTGTCACATCATCCCCCCGTTAGAGGGAATTTCGTCCCGAAATTAGAGTTCAGGCAACTAAGTTATTACAAAATAACTAAGTAAAAAGATGAGGATATTTAAGTCTCATTTGATCCTCGCGCTCCCATGTGAATTCCGGTCCTCGCTTGGCGTTCCAGCGAACCTTCACGATTGGGATGCGGATTTGTTTTGTTCGTTTGACCTCGTGGTCCATGATCTCTACAGGTTCTTCCACGAAGTTGAGGCTCTCGTTGATCTCGATCTCGTCGAGTGGGATTACAAGAGTCTCGTCGGATAGGCACTTTTTCAAGTTTGAGACGTGGAAGGTAGGATGTACATTACTAAGTTCGCGGGGTAGGTTGAGTTTGTAAGCTACGGGGCCGATTCTAGCGAGAATCTCGAAAGGCCCTATGTATCTTGGATTCAATTTTCCATGCTTTCCGAAGTGTATCAAGCCTTTCCAGGGTGAGACTTTCAAAAGGACTCGGTCTCCCACCTGGAATTCCAAAGGTTTCCTTCGTTTGTCTGCGTAGCTTTTCTGTCGGTTTGTAGAGGCTTTCAATCATTCACGAATCTGAACAATCTTCTCTGTCGTTTCCCGAATGATCTCTGGACCCGTGAGAGTGCTGTCAGGAACTCGTCCTTTAGCTAATTGAGTTTCACCCACCTCAGCCCAGCACAGAGGGGATCTGCACTTTCGGCCGTAGAGGGCTTCAAATGGAGCAGCCTTGATGCTCGTGTGATAACTGTTGTTGTAAGAGAATTCGACGAGAGGTAAGTGGGTATCCCACGCCTTCCCGAAGTTGATCACACAGGCTCGCAGCATATCTTCCATGGTTTGGATAGTTCTCTCACTCTGTCCGTCGGTCTGTGGATGGTAGGCTGTACTCATGTCCAGCCTCGTTCCTAAGGAGTTTTGTAGTGACTGCCAGAACCTCGAAGTGAATCGACTATCTCTATCGGAGATAATAGATATAGGAACACCATGCAGTCGTACGATCTCCCTAATGTATGTTCTTGTGAGCTTCTCCATCTTGTCGGTTTCTTTGATGGGTAGGAAGTGTGCGGACTTGGTCAATCTGTCGACGATGACCCATATGGTATCAAGTCCACCCGTTGTCTTGGGTAGCTTGGTTATGAAGTCCATAGTGATCCGGTCCCACTTCCATTCAGGTATCTCCGGTTGCTGGAGTAGACCTGATGGTTTCTGGTATTCGACCTTGACCTTGGCGCAAGTAAGGCATTTACTCACGAAGGTAGCAATCTCTGCCTTCATGTTAGGCCACCAGTATGATTTCTTGTGATCCAGATACATCTTATCTGAACCTGGGTGGACGGAATATCGAGTGTTGTGCGCTTCCTTCATGACCAAGTCTCTGAAGCCACCGTGTTTCGGCGTCCAGATCCGGTCCATGAGATATTAGGCTCCGTCACCCTTGACTTCTATGTTCTTATCCCTTCCTCGCAGGGATTCTCCCGCTACATTTTCAGGTTTCAAAGCTTCGAGCTGAGCCTCCTTTATGTGTGCGGGTAGATGCGAATGGACAATCATAGTTAATGACTTGACTCTTCGACCAGAATATTCTTTCCGACTTAGGGCGTCTGCTACCACGTTGGCTTTACCCGGATGATAACGAATTTCGCATTCGTAGTTATTGAGTAGCTCGACCCACCGACGTTGTCTCATGTTGAGCTCTTTCTGATTGAATATGTGTTGGAGGCTTTTGTGGTCTGTAAAGATAGTGCTCTTCGTACCATACAGGTAGTGTCTCCAGATCTTTAGGGAAAACACAACTGCTCCTAATTCGAGATCGTGTGTGGTGTAGTTAACCTCGTGTGTCTTTAGCTGTCTTGAGGCGTAGGCGATGACCTTACCTCGTTGCATCAGAACACAACCGAGCCCCTGATTGGATGCATCGCAGTATACCACGAAGTCGTCTATCCCTTCGGGGAGGGATAGTATCGGTGCGGTGCATAAGGCTCTTTTCAGGGTTTGGAATGCCTTCTCTTGTTTCTCTTCCCAGTCAAAGGCCACGCCTTTCTGGGTCAATGTCGTATGGGGTTTCGCGATTCGAGAGAAATTTTGTATGAACCTGCGGTAGTAGCCAGCGAGGCCTAGAATTTGGCGGATTTGCATAGGCGTCTTCGGTGCTGAACAGTTCTCAATAGCTTTAATCTTGGATGGGTCCACGTGGATTCCTTCGTCGCTAACCACGTGTCCTAAGAATTCGACTCTTCGGATCCAAAATTCGCACTTAGAGAACTTTGCGTATAGCTTCTCTGATCGCAAGGTTTCTAGGACTTGTCGTAGATGATTGCTATGCTCCTCCTTACTTCGAGAGTAGCTAAGTATGTCGTCAATGAAGACGATGACAAACTGATCCAAGTAAGGATGGCATACTCTATTCATTAAGTCCATGAATACTGCGGGCGCATTGGTCAGTCCGAATGGCATCACCACGAACTCGTAGTGTCCGTAACGAGTTCGGAAAGCTGTCTTCGGTACATCCTCCTCAAGCACTCGTAACTGGTGATACCCGGATCTTAGATCGATCTTGGAGAAGTAACTAGCCCCTTGTAGTTGGTCGAATAAATCGTCTATACGAGGAAGAGGGTAACGATTTTTGACCGTCAGTTTGTTGAGTTCTCTGTAATCAATACACATACGGAACGATCCGTCTTTCTTCTTCACGAACAAGACCGGTGCTCCCCAGGGTGAGAAGCTTGGTCTTATGAAGCCCTTGTTGAGCAGTTCGTTAAGTTGACCGGACAGTTCTTGCATCTCAGCAGGTGTTAGACGATAGGGCGATTTGGCTACGGGGGTAGCTCCTGGGATTAAGTCGATTCGGAACTCGACTTGTCGTTGTGGAGGTAAACCTGGTAGCTCTTCTGGAAAGACGTCGGGGAAATCGCGTACTACGGGGAAGTCTTTTAGGTCTTTCGTTTTCTGGTTCGTGTCGACGACGTGTGCAAGGAACGCGCGATATTCCTTATGAAAGTACTTTTGGGCTTGAATACTTGAGATGATATGGAGGCTCGTACTGGGTTTGTCTCCGTAGATCAACAAGGTTTCGTTATTTGGTAGGTTTAGACGGATTGCTTTGTAGAAACACAGGATATCGGTACGATGGAGACTCAACCAGTCCATACCCACAATGACATCGAAGCTCTTGATTGCTACTAGTATGAGGTCGATTGGAAACGAATGGTTATCTAGCGTGAGGGTACAATCTATGTAGATCTCGTTAGAACTCTCTGTCTTTCCGTTAGCCATTTCTACGACGAAGGTTTCTTTTAGTGGTTTCGGTGATTGTTTAAGTGAGTGTTTAAAGTTTTGGTTTACGAAGCTCCTCTCTGCCCCACTATCAAATAGGATACAAGCATAAGAGTTATCAAGAAGGAACGTACCTGTGACTACTGTGGGGTCTGCTACTGCTTCATTGTGGCCAATAGCGAGTAGTCTGCCTGCTCCTCCCGCATTCCCAGCCTTTGGACAGTTTCTTTTGAAATGTCCTACCTCGCCACAGCCGTAGCAGGCCTGGATTACTCCCAAACTGGGGACCTGGGAAATGGGTTTGGGTGGTGTTCAGCAAAACCGGGCGGTATGGCCCTTCCGGTCACAGTTAGTGCAGTGCATTTCCCGGCAGGGGCCGTTGTGATGGAACGAGCACTTGGTGCACTTGGGTAGGCTCCCTGCATATGTTTTGGCGGGTACAGGGGCAGCAGGAGTAGTGGCAGCATGGACATCCATCGTTTGTTGGTTCTTTGAAGAGGATTGGGCTGGTTTACCCTTCTTTCGGTCCCACCGCTTCCTTTTGTTGTCGGATGTCTTGGTCGGTGCAGTGGCAACCGTTGTGGTTGCTGATGGAGTGTAAGGAACTTCATGATCAATCAACCTTTGGGCCAATTCCTTGGCACTGTCAAAGGTCGTAGGGTGTGATGCTAGAACGTTCCCTCGATACGGGGGCACTAAACCCCAGATGTATCTTTCATTTTTCTTGCCTTCAGCGGGGACCATGTTAGAACACAGAGTCACCAGGTCGCAGAACCTGGCTGTATACGCCACTATGTCGGTCCCCTTCATCTTGAGGTTCCAGAGTTCCTCCTCGAGTTTCTGGATTTCGCCCCTAGGGCAGTACTCCCTTGTCAGAATGTCTTTCAGTGTGTCCCAGCCCATGGCGTTGGCTGTTACCAAAGAGAGTGATTTGACATGGCCATTCCACCATGTCAGGTCCCTTTCAGTGAAGGTGCAAGCAGCGAACTTTATCTTGCTTTCTTCGGGGCACGAGCACATCTCGAAGATGGCTTCAGTTCTTTCGATCCATTGGGACAGTGTAATGATCCCTCCGGTCCCATTGAAGAATGTTGGTTTGCAGTTCATGAAATCCTTATAGGTACACCCTTGTGTACGTGGGTGGATTTCACCATGTCTAGAGTTGGTGCCCGTTCCAGCTCCACTTGCGTCACCAGAATTTAGTTGGGCCATAGCTGCGGTCACAGCTGCAGTCACAGCTGCTTGAAACATCACCGCATTGAAATGCGGAGGGGGTGGTGGTGGTGGAGTTTGACTTGCAGGCGTGCTTCTGGTCGTACGCTTGCGAGGCGGCATCTTTTACTGAAAGTTTATAGAAACGATGATAACCGTAAGAATGAATTGTAAGTACAATGAGAGTGCTTCATGGACTAAATCGCCATAGTCCAACTGTTAGGTAGTGACATAACAATAGAGTAGGGAAACACAAGAGTAAGAACTTTCCAATAGATTAGATATCTGCCAATATTACTGGTATTACTGATGTAAAATGAGTTCAGGAAAGTTGACCTAATAGTAGGTCTGACATCAAACCATCAGGGGAAAATGTTGGCAGTTTAAAAGTCTAGCCAGAGTACTTTTAAAAGTTAGGAATATTTTACAGACAAGTGCTCTCTAGAGCATAGGAAAGAAAGGCTATCCCTTAATTCAAAAGTAAAGACGAGTTGACATCTTCTACCGGCGACGGGTGTCTCTCGGACGAACCCTTAGGTCTGCCAGTTGACGTACAACTTCCTGAAGATGTCGCTCATGCGCTCTCTGATGCACTCGGAGTTCCATGACTTCGGCTCGGGATGCAGCTAGTTGCTGCTGCAGAGTCTCATTAGTCCTCCTAGTCCTATCCACCGTCTCTTCGAGTTGACGAATACGGACTGTGTTAAGGCTAGAGTTGGCATCAATTTCTACTACTCGCTCGATGGCCGCATGACCTTGCTCGACGTTCCTAGCAATCCTTCGGACCATGATGGGCAGGACTCGGTCAGCTGATCCTCCCTCGCTTACATTGTAAAAGCTTCGGTCTCCATTGAAGGGTAAGTTCTGACCCTGCTCATCACTCCATTGGTTCAAGGTTGTTGCCCACATGGGAGTGGGTCCTTGAAATGCCGGACGGGGGTTGGGGTTTGGAGCTACTGGGGGTAGGTTGTTGACTTCTGGTTCGGAGTCGGAGCCATCTGAAAAGCCTTCTGCGAGGTGATCATCCAAAGGGATTGGGTGATCATCTTCCCGCTCATCATCAAGCCATCCTCCAATGCCTTGGTTTGGATAGTACGGATCACCAGGGAGATGAAAGCCAGCCATGCTATCTACGCGAGAATGGGGAAAGAATAGTTAACAGACGTACTAATCTAAGATACTTATAAGATGATCGTTATTAGTTGATTCAATACTTGCATAGTGCATACCAATTACATGCAACCGAAACAGGATAGACCTTCGAATAAGTGACCCTAACTCTAAATCCACAACCAAACAAGGAATAAGAAGTAAAGCAAAGATCACAGATTCTAAGTCTATAGCGCCTTAGTCACATGTAACCTTGGTGTACCCACTTAGCAACTATTGTCCTACTAGTAACGACCTTTTTTAGTTCTCACATATGTAATTCATAGTAATGCAGAATACTCCTACAATATTCTTGTTCTAATGCTCTTGTAGTAGTGTGGGTAAGTTTTTAGACTTGTTGTAATACCACAATCATTCTTAGGCACATGCTAGTCACTCCTCAGAAAATATAGTTGATCAGACTATATCCCCTTAGGTTTGACCATATGTCTCTAAGCCTAATTGTGCTGTTCAACAATCGTAATACTTTTGTTCTGTTCTAGTATGATACTGACACTAGTATGGGTAAATGTATATATATACTTAGTTAAATATTTTATTATTTAAAAGTATATTTTCTTGGTCAGAGTGTTTTAATCCCGATGTGTTTATAGTTCGTATATCTTTTATGGGTTGATATACTTGATTCACTATAAACAAAGCACTGATACCAATCTGTCACACCCCAAAACCGAGAACGGCGGAATACGTTCTGGGGTGGAGGACGTCATGTACAGTATCATAACAATGCATAATAGTAAAGACAAGCAACAACATCCATGCATTAATATAATAATTGTATTACAAGCGTGTTCTGTACAGTTTTAAGACACCAAAAGTATAATCAAAATAAAAGATGGGTCTTGTATGTGGTCCATCTTCTCAAAAGCTGCATCTGTACTTGTCTACTGATGACCTGAGAATACAAGTTATTTTGAAAGAGTTTATCAGCATAAAGCTGGTGAGTTCATAAGTATTTAGTGTCATTGCTTGTATAAAAATGTTTACAACAATGTAGTATAATAACTGACTTCAATGTTTGAAAGTAGTATACTCCCTAGAAAACCCTATGTTTTCCGATAAAAGTAGTCTTCTACCAAGACCCGGTTGTTTGCATGTTTGATCCTTTGAAAATGTAAAAGTTTACCCAATGAAAGTATCAGTATGAAAATATAGTTTTAAACTTCATTTATGTAAAGTAATTGGGAAAAATAGTGTTTTACCCCAGCAGTGCCACTGCCGGCTAAATGTCATGAAAATGCAGGCTCCAGGTAGTATTAAATGTACAATACACCTCGGGGAGTCTGTTTTGCCTCTAATTCTAAATGTGTTAATTAAAGGTCTGAATGTGAACTCGTATGTAACCATGCTGATTGACGATTGAATAACCGATGACCCTCCGAGTCATATGTAGAAATGTGACATTTTGTCACCCCTTGGCCTTTCGGCTGGGACTGTAGCTAGCAGTCGGGATGTGGGAGTGTCTGTCCCGTATAGATCTATACACACAATGCCCGCTCTCCCTCCAGGAGACTCTGGTTACACGGTGATACCACTGTGAAGTGTCGTATCGAGAAGTAGTATGTCACATTCTAATTATAGTATATTCTCTTGTATATTGTATAATGTATTTTCTGGTATAATGTATAGAGTGTTCTCTGGCATAGTATATAGTATTCTCTTCGTATAGTATTTAGCATGTATTGACTCATGACTGTACTGACTCTAGTAAGTGTCATTGTAATAGTAGTAATGAGTAGTAATCCTTAACTATACCTATTATAGTTAAATAGCAATGTTGGTTGCATGCCTTTGTTACACAATGGTATTGAACTGGAGTGAAGACTTTTATATCTAACACAAATACATGTGATATATATAAATAAGAATTCAACGACAGTCGGACAAATAACAGAATACCCTAAGTCCACAACCAAACAAGGAACAGGAAATAAGGTGAGTTATCAGTATGAAGTCCTTCAAGTCTTACTTATATAAATATATTAGTATAGATATGGGTTTGAAAATAAGCATGTTTAAAAGAGTTTGAAAACAGTTTTGACATTTAAAGAGTTTGATAAAAGGTTTGAAACACTTGAAAATCCAAAGTTTGATGGAAAACTGAAAGTAGTAACAAATCTTGTAGTCTGTTCTAGCTATTAATCACATGTGATTGATATAATAACTATAACAGTTCAACTTCTATCCCCCCCCCATAAAAGCATTTAAAATTATTTAAAAGGTTGATTCAGGGGTATGAACTCACCTGTAGTGAGTGGAGTGCATGGAAGTGTCGGGTAGGATGCTAGGTGTCAAGTGAAGACTTGAACACACACACGGATGCTATGTAACATGTAGTGATACATAAATGTATCTACATAGTTATTTAATCACTAATTAAGTAAGTAAAGACACACTAAATCAATGAAAACACTTTGTTTCAAGTGCTAGGAGTGCTAAGGGTTGCATCTAAGGAGAGTATGGCCTCACCTTGGAGTTTACTCCTCAAATGGGAACCCTATATGTGTTTACGGTTGTTGGACCATTTCCCCCATGAGTTTACGGCCGTAAACTCACGGTAATGGTGCATTTGTGTGTTTCAAGGTCCTATATCTCACAAGGAAGGGTTCTAAGTTCGAATCAAAGGCTTAAGAAGTGGTTAGGGCACAAAAGGACCCCTCATTGGATTTTACGGTCCTTGGACCATCCTTGAGAGTTTACGGTCGTAAACACTTGGGTTTACGGTCGTAAGCCCATGAGCTTACGGCCGTAAGCTCATGTATGCCTCAACCTTTTCGTGTTTTGGTGTTTCTAGCTCATGCATGCAAGTTTCTAGCCCTTTATCCAAGCATTTGAAGGTGTTAGCGGCATCAAAACACCATTTGGGGGTGTTTACGGTTTTGGGAGATCCCCAAACCGTAAACACATATGTTCTTGGGGATTTTGATGATTTTCCAAAGGATTAACAAGTATACTAAGTAAGTAACTAGATAGGAAGGGTACACTTACTTATATGAAGCTTGTAAGAGTGATTAGAGCCCAAAAACACTAGTGTGTGTTCTTGGTGTTCTTGGTGTTTTGAAGAACACTTGAAGATCTAAGTAAAAACCAAGAATCCATGGATGAAATGATGTATAAACACTAGATTAAGTGTTGTATAAACGAATCTAAGGAAAAACTTACATTTTGGCGAATTTGAAGAAATGAACTTATGATACTTGAGAGAAAAAGCTTGGTGTTCTTGAGGTGGGAAGTGGAAAATGAGGAAAAGGTGTGTAAACTCATGCTATATGCATGAGTTCTTGGGAAAATGGTGTTTACGGCCCAAACACCTCTTGTTTGGCCGTAAACACCTAGCTAAGGTGTTGATTATTTTGTTTGCTACACATCACTAATAACGACACTTCCTTTTATTTAATCGTTTGACGAAAAATAAAATAAAACACCCAAATGGACTTAAATCCGGCCAAAAATGTACTGAAATGTTTTTGAATATTATATGAAGTGTTTAACTGTAGAGATTATACAAATGAAAATTTCGGGTTGTCACTGATATTGTGTTATAACAAATGATTTCAAATGGAATACAGTTATCAAAACAAATGGTTTCAAACATCTTATCAATTCAAGTGGTTTTAAGTGGTTATTTCAAAAATACATCAAGTCACCAAAATGAATTTTCAAATATGAAACTTCTTTTAAATGTTTTATAAACTTATATTTTTCCCCAAAAATCATACTAGGATACATATATTTATATAAATAAGGTTTAAAAGACTTAGGACTGACAACCCACTTTGGTTCCTTTTCCTTATTTGGATGTGGGATCACAAGTATCAAATGTTTGTCCAAGTGTCATTTAAATTTTAGTTATATATATTTGTATATGTATACAAGTATAAAAGTTTATTCAATTAGATTCAATTATCCTTTGTAACATGTTGAGCAAAGGATCCCATACATGAATACTCGTTATCAAATCAAAAAGTACATATAAATTATAATAGGTATAATTTATGATACACAAAACATAAATTCACGATACTAGTATACTAGAGTACATGGTTTTACAAAAACAAAGGTTTAATTCAAAATTATTCAATTATATACATTCATTCAAATACATGTTAAGAGTACTAAATTCAAGATTTTACTATCAATCATTTACTTAAGAATGATTGGGTTTTCATAATTAATATACATGTAACGTTTATATGCTTTTATGAGACAAGTAGTACAGTTTGTTTAATACATTTTAAACGATACAGTAAAGTCCGGATATTATAACCAGAGTCTCCAACAGGGGATCGAAACAATGTGTGTATAGATCTATATTGGGATTAACAACCCCGCACTCGGACTGCTAGCTACAGTCAGGCATTCACGCCTGTGAGTGACAATTGTTATCATCAACTTTCAGCGCATTCATAGCGTTGGATCAGGCCATGTAGTTAGTATGGTTATAATAACTCATTAAAAAGGTATTGACAATACGTTAGTGTATAATTACCTAAACTTAAGTACATTTTCAAAGTACTAGTTTACAAGATACAGTTTACAAGATACAGTTTACAGTATACAGTTTACAAGATACAGTTACAGTATACAGTTTACAAAATACAGTTACTAGATACAATTTACAAGATACAAGTTTACATAAAAATTAAAAGATACAGAACATTGGTTTACAAACAGAACAGTTTTATACATATACAACTACTTTTCATATACAACAGAAAATATAGGATTTTCTGGAAACAGTTTACATATTCAAGAAACAGAAAACATTCTTACAAAACATAAATACTTATGCACTCACTCAACTTTATGTTGATACTCTCTTTTCATATTATTTGTATTCTCAGGGAACCCGTAGACAGGTACACCCGAGCTTTTGAAGATGGACCAGTTTATGTTTTGTCTTTATCTTTTGTACAACTTTTTGGTTTCAGTATACAATTTGAAAGACATGTAAATATTTATACTTTTTAATACAGTGGTTGTTTGTACTATGATTACTATATTACATGTGTTGTGATACTACAAATGAAGTCCTCCACCCCCGGACGTTTCCGCCGTCTGGTTTGGGGGTGTGACAACAAAAGTTTTCGATTTCCTGATCTTTTACAGTTCACAATTGCATCAATTCATTATACAAACAACCTTTCTCTGATACCACTGATGGGTTTTGTGCACTATATCATTCCTATGGTGTACATGCAAACCCTAAATCTTTGGATCTAGTTTGTCTAATGAACATGCAATAATCATCCAAAGCTCATAAACCCTAGATCTAGCATATGTATATCGAAATTAACATGTAAGAACAGATCTAGATGAATACCTCTTATAGAATGGCTTGAATCTCGTTTCCTTGGAGCTTAGAGTCACAAATATCACTCGTCTAATGGTTTACAAACACCAAGAGCAAGAGGATGACTTATGAGAAGGATGAGGAGCACCAAAAACGTCCTAGGGTTCTTCCAAAAGAGTTAACCACGTTTTTGGGGCCATAGGGGTCTTTATATAGTGAGGCTATAAGGGATATCAAACAAGGAAACCCTAATATGACTGCTTAGGCTCCAAGTAGCCCATGGACTCCTTTAGAATACCCCTTGGACGAATTCCTTATGGGCTTCCCATAGAATTCGTCCAACCTATGTTCCAAGGTGATCCATAGCCCAATTGCAATTATCTTATAATTACAATTCTAGTCCCCTAAGTTTAATTAATGTCTTTTAGTCACAAAACTAATTCTTAATTAATTATTGACTAATATCAATTAAACAATATGATTTCTCCTTTAATATATTATTTATATAATATATTAATAAATCATAATTAATCCTCTTTCTCCATAAATCATCATATCAAGTTGCTTTGGTGAAGGCAACCCAAAAGGACCATGCACAATCGGGTCAAATACTCACCAAATATAGTTACAGGATTAGACACTAATCCAACAGAACGTTCTTCGGGCCTTCGACCTGACTGGTACGCCTTGGGTCTGTTGGCCTTCAGCACAAAGAAGGACCGCGTCAACCCAACTGCACATACACTGTGTCGACACACATATATAAATCCAAAACATATATAAGCCCAATAAACTATAACAACATATTGATATAAACATTACCGAGTTTGTTGACTGACAGCAAGAAGCAGTACAGTCTCAACCCACCCATACCACAACAACATATGCACAACTAAACATATAACCAGTCAACAAACAATCAGGAAGATGTTACAGATTACTAAGCATAGCATCATCCTATATACTGTGAGAACAAAGATCAGATTGCGCATGGACAAGGCTTGAAAACTCAAACCTTGAGTTAATGCTTAAGATCAATGTCTGCTTCTGATTAAATGTTCCAGTCAAATCTGGCAAGACCAGTCGAGACTGAAGAAGAGAATCAAGAAAGTACTTCAAGTATTAAATATGGAACAATGAGTATAATCAAGGTAAAGACAATAAACAAACATATAGAATGTTTGAAAGAGTTTGATTTGAGAGAAAAGTGCAAGTGAAGTAAATTCAAATATAACTATCTTTGGAGCAACAATCTGTCTACTATTCTTGTCATTAATCACTCATTATATAGGAAAAGAAGTTACAGTGTATAGACCGAAATCCATACAAAGGACTGGATAAGCAAGTTACTTCTGACACTCTGATTATCCCAATTGACAAAAAGACTAAGTCCTATGTAAGGTTACATCAAGTAAAAGACAAGAATAATAAATGCATAGATTGACAAACTATCTGGGAACATATCTTCACTTCGAACCACGAACTCCACTCCGGACTTCAACTTCCATCTCTAACCATAAGCTTATTTTGTACCTCATCCACCTCGGACTCAAGACTGACTTTGGAACTTCAAGGGTTAGAGATTGCTAGAGGTTCACTTTCAGGTTCCAACAGTCTCCCCCTAAGTGAACTTAGCAATCCAGTTAGCGTAGTTCGAGACTTCCTTGATAAACATGTATGCCCTGTACAACCAATCTCTGACTTCAATGTACCACTGCAGCTGACTTATGAACTTTTCCTTTACATGCTTTGGTGCATCAGACTTTGATGCTCGACTGATAAATTTCCGAAGGGCCTTGGTGGGAACCAGATGTTTGTCAAGGACTCGGAAGAAGTCCTTCCTGTTTGATTTTCTTTGAAGATAGACAAATCCTATCACTGGTTCATCAATGGGTCCCTTTGCGAATATATCAGCTTCTGGCAGCTTGAAGTCAATTTTGGCCAAGTATTTATCAGTTCCGAACAGATGGGCCAATTCAAAGTCGCACTGAAAAAATTTAGCAACGTAGTCTAAGAGGAAACTCAAAGCAGTATGATAAGCTCCCATGCTAAGATCATTAACTTGGTGACTTCTGAAATGAGCAGCAATTGTCAGAATATCATTTGGGTTGACTACAGGGAAGTCGGCGTCAGTGATGGTTTTCTGAGTTGGTTTGTTTCGGAAGATGTGGTACTGGAACAACACACATTTGAGTTCGAATTTGGTTAAGATTTTCCTTCCGAACCTAGAAATTTTAGTGATCCTTTTCTAAGTCCAGACTTATTTTTGAGGAAGTGCGTTCTTGGAGTAAAAGGTCTTCAATCTTTCACGTTCAGTTCGGATGATCATCTGTGGATCATCTTCCGGGTGGAGAGGAGCGAAATTTGTGTAGAACTTGTTGTATGAAGAAAGAGGCAAATAAGTTTCGTCCGAATCTTGGTTGGGAAGATCATATTACATAAAAGGTACTATGTCCACATCATGTAAGATTCCTTCTCTGTAAAGTGGAGAGAGCCCTAGTATCGGATGAGGATTGTCATCTTTGAGGGATTGAAACCGGATGCTTTCCTCAAGAGATCGATTAATTTTTTCCTGGGACCAACCACTTCTTTCTTTCAAGGGAGTTGTGGAGTAAGAAAAGTCCGATATGGGCTTCTTTCCCTTGTCTTTTTTTTGTTGAGGGCGGAGAGGATGTGTTGCATGTTCTCGTCTACGACGAATTTTGGAGGGGAGGAAGGTAGGGGCTCTTCCGGAATATCATCCGACTTTCGGAGTGGGGATCCTTCATCGATAGGACCAATCTCGGGCGAAGGAATCAGAGCCAACATTGATTGAGTGTCTCGGAAGGCATCATTTATTAACTTCATTTTTTCCTTATCCAATTCCCTGCTTTTTTGAAGAACATCGGCCAGGGTTGATAGCCATGAGACTGCTGACCAAATCCTTTGCTCTTCCTCAGAGAGCACCTTGGCTGGAAACGTTTTCGGGGCTGGAAGCCCTATGATGGCATTCGTGACATACATATCTTCCTCATCATCATCATCATCATCATCATCATCATCATCATTATCATCACCACCTCGAGAACCTAAAAGAATTTGCAAGGAATCATAAGAGTTTTCATATCGGAGCCTAAACTCCGAGACATGTTTTCAGGGTTGATTTCCCCAGCTAGGTCCTTCTCCCCCTCTTGCAATGGAGGACCCTGCAGCCGGTACAAGAAACATAGAGGCCTTGAGATCTGAGAATTTTTCAAACACTTTTTGCAAACTCTGATTCATCTGAAGATTCAGAGCTTTTAGATGATCGAAGAGGGCTGCAAGAATGGAGAGCATCTTGTCAAATTTATTGTTCGGAACATCCACGATGTTCCAGCATGCCCGGAGGAGCTTGATAAGAACTTGTTGGATGAGCAAATTCATCTCATCTTTCTTCTGGATCTCCTTTTCTAGCCTTTGAATCTGTTTCTCATGTCGGACATGAGTTTGTTTGATGAGCTCGTTTGTGGCACCAGTTAAATCATCATGAACTTTCAGCATTTTGGTGATGGTATCGGGATAATGATCGAGGGAGGCATCATATTTTTTTAACTTCCTCGATAATATGCTTGAGGTGTAGGGAGATAAGCTGATCAAGCTAGGCTTCCCTTTCAGCAGCAGTGCATCCGTACTTATTCGCTTTGGACAAGGAGTTGAGGATTGCATTAAGCTTAGAATCCAGTCTGGAAACCTTTTCATCAGGCTTTTTATTGAGTCCGGCCACAGAGGTTTCAATTGCATCAACCTTCTTCATTGTATCTGAGACATTGTCTCGGAGTTCCAGGAGAGCAAAATGATCAACGTAATTTTCGGCGGATGATCCTGTGTCCGAGGTGGAAGTCCAGGACTTATTTTTGTCATCACCTTGGTTGGCTGGCGGTTCTAAGGGGCCAGGCTGAGTTGTATCCGCATTGACTTGCTTGGGAGTAGACTATGTTTCAGCTCCGAGATGCGTTTGAGCTTGATCATCAATTTTGATTTCCTCATCAACCGGCTCGGAAGAGAAGGAAGAAAGTCCGAAATCAAGATCCGGCCTTGATGAGGATGGCTTTGAAGGAAAAGAAATGAGGGGAACATCGGAGTGGCAGCAATGGAAGCAACTTCATCATCGAACATAACTTCATCGGAAAGTTCTTCGTTTCGATCGGAAGTGCATAGCATCAAGATGATGAGTCTTTGTCGTTTCTCCTGAAGTGAAATCCAAATCTATGATATCATCAGTAGGGACAACGAAGGGCAAGGTGCTTTGGATGGCCCTATTCATCATTGAGATGAGACTTGCTTCGACTTGAGGCCTGGTGAGTTCAGGATGCATCGTGTGTGTATCCTGTCATCAAAATCATACCACAAAGGATCATTAGCTCTAGGTCGTCCTATACCCTTACCGGATATCAGACCAGTTGTGGCTTCTAAGGTTGGAGGGACTACTCCAACCTCAGAATGATTGGGGTTCGAAACAAGGATCTCGGACCGTGCTTGTGTTGAAAGAATTGGGATTTCTAAAGAGAAACGTGGGCTTGTTCCAGTGGGGTGCAAGGAACTATGTTCAACACCAGCAACACCCTGTTGAGAAGGTGAGGGTGGATTATGTGGTAACTCCCCGTGAGTGTGTGCTTGTGTTATTGAAACTCCAAAGGGTACTTCGGAAGAGTGGGTAGGTGGGGTAAGAAGATGGTCAAAATCATACGGAATGTCTTTGGCTCCAACCTGTTGAGAGGAGGAACCGAATTTGGCTCTCTTTTTGGCCTTGGGCTTTGAGGGAGAGGATTTCATTTTGGCATCTTTCGTCTTCTTACCACCTGATGGAACAGCTTTGGCCATGTCCGATATGGGCTCAACGGAGACAGGGGTGGATTGTGTAGGGTCATACACAATCAAAGTCTCCATATTTTGTTTCAAGTGAATATACTCGGAAGGTAAGATGGCTAACATATGTTCCGACAATCGCCTAATGGGTCCAAAGGACGTTTGGTCCGGAAGGCTATAAGACTTGATAGTTTTAAAGGAGAGAAATACCTCTTTCGGAATTGTATCCACAGGAATTGGTTCGCACCTTTCTTTGTACAACTGTTGGATGGTCAGAGCCCAAAATCTCGGACTGGAAATATCATTTGCCTTGCGATTGATGGAAAACTTTCGAAAGTCTTGCCACAGGACTTCCGTGAGATCTACAGCGTTGTCGTTTCCCAAGAAGATATTGTACACCACATACAGCCAATCCTTGCTTAAAGTGTTTGTACATCCATGCTTCCCAGACAGACATCTAAGGATGAAGTGCATAAGTACTGCCCAAAGACCTAAAACAACCTATTTCTTGAACTTATTTGCCTTGAATTCTTCAGTATAGACAATGTGGTCAAGAAACATCTGGAACTCTTCAGCGGATGGTTCTTGGACCTCGAACCCTTTAGGATTTTCTGGGATTCTAATCGCTTTCAAGAAGGTGGATTTGTGAACAGGTACAATGCGATCACCCGTTAATCTGGTTTCAAGAACGTCATTCGCGATTTTGATGCAATCGAAGGTTATGTGAAGAAGACGAAGAAGGATTGGCGGGTCTGGAATCTTAGTGAGTGGGACTGAGATGGGATAATTGGCGATAAACTCAATCATAACCTGGATGGACTCGTCATAGTCCATGGGGTTCAGTGAAAAGAGTTGAGTTGAGTCCCTGAGGAACGGTTCAGTCGACAGTGATGATGATGATCCTTTCGAAGACTTCTTATTTGGATTCGGTTTGGAGACTTCAGTAGCGGGTTGGGAAACTTTGGGAGGAGATTAGGAAGACGCCATTGTTGCAGGTGAAGGTTTGAAGAACACAGTTGCAGAGAGAAGAAGAAAGCATTAGGCTTTATGTGCGCGTAAAGGGTAAAACGGGTTTGAGGAGGGTTTTAATAGGTTAAGTAAATGGGTTGGGTTATAGGCGTAGTGATGAAACCCAAATAAGAATACATACTGTTGGATTAATGTCTAAGTCCATAACTATAGTTGGTAAGACTTGACCCGACCTGGCATGGTCCATTTGGGTTGCATGGCATCATGCATTTGGATAGACTATAATGAGAGAAATAACACTTAAGGTTGGTTAATATATTATAAGTTCTAATATATTAATAAGGTTATTTAATTAGTATTGATCAAGAATTAATTTGGAATTAATTAAGTGATCAAAAGGAGACTAATTAAATATATGGGTTGATTGTGTAAATCATTCATTCTTATATATGTGGGCTTGTGATCCAAGATTCCTTATGTTGGACTAAGTCCATGGGGTGACCCATGGATACTCCATGGAGGTTAAAATCCATGGAGCATAAGGAATGGGTAAAGTTATGAGTTACATGGTGTAACCCTAATAGCCACCATATAAAAGAATCCCATGGCTCAAGAAATCGTGCACTAGTGTGTGAGTGTGAGGGCTAGACGATTTCAAGGAGTGTTCAAGTTTCTCTCAGGTTATTCCAAGTGTATTTGGTGTTGTGTGAACCATTTGAGGTGTCACACTTGGGGCACTAGGCACACAAGCTTCATGAAGACATTCTACATCAAAGAGGTATGTATTCTATCTTGTTATATTTATTATTTTGTATGCTAGATTAGGATAATACCTTGGATGTTCATAATTGTATGTATAATAGAGAAAACATAGATCCAAGGTATTTAGGGTTGCATGTACACTTAGGAGTGTTAGAATGCTCATAACCCAACAGTGGTATCAGAGCCTAGGCTTGTTTTCTTGTTATACTTGCAAAAGTAGCTGAAAAAATCGAGTTGGATGCATATATTCGATTGTTTTAGCTGGAATTGGACTAGGAACATTACCCTAAGATGTTTTTGGACTTATAAACTTGTTTTTGATGTGGTAATGTTCATGCTAATCCAATTTCTAAGATAATTGTCATAATTTCAAGATTTGTATTAGTTTGTACGTTCATGCTAATTTCTTGAAGATTGATGATTTGAATTATCTTGTTCTTATGAGGTTCTTAGATTAATAGAAAAGTTGTGTGAAATAGTTGTTTTCAATCCATTTTAATCTAAGAGTTGATTCCAAAGTGTGTTTTTGTAACTTGCCCTCAAGTTATATGAAACGTCACATTTAAGAATCATAAAACTCATAAAAGTTGGCAAAGGTTACAAAATGAAGAGTCTACTTCTAATTAAATGGTTTTATGACTCCATAACTTGTCCTCAAGTTATGGAGGTTCAAGAGTCTCTTCATTAAATTTAAAAAAAAAGTGTAACCTTAATTAGTTCCATAAGTTACAATTAAAAAAAGTTATTTTTTTTTATTAATTAGTTTAAAGTCTTCCATAACTTGTCCTCAAGTTATGGAACTTGAAGAGTTTTTTTTTTTAATTTAAACTACTTTAAACTCATAAGTTATGGAATTAATTAGTTTTGAATAGTTTCAAAACTTGCCCTCAAGTTTTGGAATTTGAAAAGTTTTTACTTATGAATACTTTAATTCCAAGTTAGCCCTTAGAATTTTAAAAGTTAAAATTCAACCCTTATACTTTATAATATTATAAGTTAATAATATTTATATATATGTATAAGAGTAAAGTCAGTCTTACCGTTACTAGGCCTCATTCACGAAGCCGGTCTATAAGGGGGGTATAAGGTTACTGCCTATAAAATGGCAGTTTAATGGGTGTCCACTCTCACCCACCGCTTCCTTGACTGGTGGAGGGTCGTTAGCCGAACGGGTAGGACAAGGACTATAATTCTCCTTTCATTAAAAGTATTAATGATAAATACTAAGTAACTAAACTCTTATTAATACCCAATCTTAGTTACTTAGGAAAATATGAATTTGGTGCTAACCCATGAAATTACACTTTGCACTTTGCTTAAGTCGTTAGTGGAGCGTGTGTGGTTAACCGACACACTAACCTGGACTTAACAAGGTAGGCAAAGGGTAACTTAATATTTATCATAGTATCGGTGGAGCGTGTGTGGTTAACCGGCACACTGATTAAGGGGTAAATATTAAGGGTACCAAGTATATTTGCATGGTTATTCACACCTTGTTTTGTGATCCTCGGCATCCCAGTCACAAAACCTGAAGGGCACACTCGAGATTGAAACATGCCTTTGAACAGTTCAACGAATCTCAAAGATCTAGGACTTTCAAATCCAATTAAAACCTAATAAATTATTTCGTTTTTCATGGTGGAAATTGGTGAATCGTCATTCACCTACCTTCAAATATTTTATAGCTTGGATTACAGCATCCCTCTTCTAAGTTATAAAATAGTTTGTTGGGTCCTAGCCTTAATATTTCATATTGGGTGTCATATTAAGGACTTTAAATCAACTATCTTGAATATCTCCCAAAAAGATGTCTGGTCTAGACATTTATGATCTTCTCAAATCTCTTGAAACAAGCTTTCCTAAATGAAGATGATGTCCCATGGATATCATACTTCTTTCACCTCCTCCAATTATTCTCCCTAACCCACAAGTTCCTAAAAAGTTTAAGGTCACTCAAGCCCTATTGGCAAGGCAAGGTCTAGGTGTGATCACATCTTGGAGATGTAGTCACATATTGACAAGCCGGGAGAGTTGGGTGTCAAAGTCTTGAGAAAGTTGGTGGCTCAACTACTTTCTAAGTCACATAGTGAGTTCTTTTGGGAATCCTATGAAACAGACTAAGACAAGACCCTTAATGATCTTATCTATTTGCTAAGATCAACTTCCTAAAACGCTATGGACATTGACAATGATGACATTGGATATCCAATAAAGCTCTCTCTTCCCAATGGAAAGGGATCGGCCATAGTCAACTCGGTTGACCCAATGGTAAAGAGAGAGGCGAAGTATGAGATAGTCCCATTATCAAGGGTCCATAAGTAACTATTGCCAAAGGAAGGGGCATTGGTTACGAAGCTGCCAAATTTACCTAAGGATGTTAAAGTCAATAAGTTTGGCTCTACTTCAGGTAAAGTCCATTGTCTAACTCTATTAAGTACATGCTGATTCTGATCGCGAAGATGGATTTCAATCGCATGGTTCGGTGATCAGAATTTTGGGCTATTGCTTAAGAGTTATGATATTTATATTGCTTAGGAATAGATAACAACAAGGTTTTCATATGGATTGTAAGGATAAGTTTTTCCGCAAAGTTTTAAAATAAAAGAAAAAGGTTTTGATTTTATTTATTTTTAAGTATCCTTATAATGGCATTTGTGAAAAGTTGTTGCTTATAAGATTCCATTGATAGCAATATTGGAAAAATGGATTTGATTCTTTTGGTTATGGTAGTGTCTAATTTTACCAAATAAGGAAAGATTCTCATCACCCAAGGTTCAATTGGACCGAAACTTGGAATCATGCAAGTTGTATAGTATGATGAATGACAACTTTCAGCTTGGAAAATTAAGACTAATTCCTTATGTGAATAAGGAAAGGACTAAGGGATCGAGTACACATTCTTGTGCACTGGTCAAGTCCACCACAAAAGATCAAGAAGACTATTCGTCATGATTTACTTAAGTTCAGTAAATATGGTTATACTTATAAGTTTAAGTATAGGTCTGTAGCATTGGAGAAGTTTCAATGTGAGACAGAACGAATAAGAAGAATCAAAGTATGGCAGAAAGATAAAAGTTTCTCAAATCTGAAAAGATGGGAGAGTACTTTAGTATCATGTTTATGATCATCTTAATGATTAAGATACTACATCACAATTGGTCCTCTAAAGTCATCTTAGTGCATTCTTATGACTAAGAAGAGGAGTCATGAATTGTTGAAATGGTTAAATCAAAAAGATGAGTCATACTTCGTTCCAAACCAATTCTTAGATTCATACTCCAAGATTGTAACTTGAGTGACATATCTTAAAGAGGGTTTGTTAACACTAGTCAAATGTAAGAGTAAAAGGTTATCTACTCTTGTACATTTGAAATTGGTAAGTTGTGATGTTTTGGATAAAACAGAGCCCAACTTAGGCCAATTATGTAAAGTGTTAGTCTTGATAAAGAATCCGCACTATCTCTTGAATATTTGACAAGGGATTATTATATGTTAAGAGGACAGTGGGAGTCTTAAAGCTCTTGAAAGTTTCAAGACTTAATCAAGAATAAAACCTAAAGTCCTTCAGTAGCACACGACTTGAGGTTTATAACCTATCGTGTTGAAATTTTTGTGCCTATTAAAGTTGGCTTTGCATAGGAGTTCTGAGAGTTCTCAATTGGTTGCACAACTACTTGGAAGCAATGGCAGGCACCTGAGCTGCCAAATGGCAAGAATTTAAGATTGCACAAGTTTAATCAATATGAGTTTGGATTTGTCACTAACCTTGTCTTGTGATTATGGTTTTGACAAATTCACATGGATAAGAACACATACACTATTAAATCTAAGTGTCATAAGGTTTCTCTCCGATTCATGAAAATGATGGTGAGGAAACACTTTCACTAAGTAGATTTTAGCTAGATAGCAATTGTGATATTTGCATTCTCAAAGTCGTTAGTGGAGCGTGTGTGGTTTACCGGCACACTAACATGGACTTGTGAGAAGTGGCAAAGGTATAAACAATTGAGACTATGATTACGGCATCCCTTTTCATAGTTCTAAAATTTTTTAGACACACATGTGAGCTATCTAAGAGAGGTGTATGATTTTGATAAAGTTTTATCAAAACAATCTAGTATCAGAAATCTGAACTTTGGTAAGAAAGTCAGCTGATTTCTGAGTACATGTCAAAGCTAGTGGGAGCATAAGTGTTATGCTAATAATCATCATGTTAGTGGGAGCATGATAATTATGACAAAGGTTGCAAGTTAGCAATGTTAATTATAGAAAAAAAAAAGTTTCAATTCGTGAGGTTGCAGGGGTTGAAAAAGTTGTTTTGCTATAATTAAGGGAGAGGAAATTATACTTCATTTTAATTCTAAAAGCTTAGATTGAGATTTTAATCGTATTTAATCAAGGATATATATATATGAATTTCATGTTGGAATGGCTCAACATAAGGAAATTCTATATATGGGTCCATTATTTGCGTTCTAAAATTCGATTATGATTACGGCATCCCTTTTCATAATCTGAATTTTGAGAACTTGGCAAATTGAAATGGAAATATTATAGCAAAAGACTGGTTTAGTCTTTAGGTGAGACATCATGAATCGTGTCCCATATGCTTCGGATATAGGATCGATTACATGTGCTATATTCATCCTTTCTAAAATTTTCCAAATGCCTGGGGCATTATGAAGGGAAAAGGTCTGGAATTGGATATGACTAAAATGATTAAGCAATTGTCGAGGACAATCTAAGGTTTACCAAAGATTGGTTGCTCAAGGACAGTTGGAAGTATAATGTTAATTTTGGAAGGACCATATTGACATAATCTGTAAGGAGGCAACTCTTGTTCAGAAGTGATAGTCAAAATGGAATATGGAAATGTTTCAAAGTTAGAAATTATTCAATTTGTGTAAGATTAGGAAACTTAATGAAAGAAGGATGTTCCAAGGAGCTGATCTCCTTTGGAATGCTCTGTAATGATTGTTGTCAAGTCTTTCTGACTTCGTGCATAATCATTAAGAGGATCAATGCATATATGGTTAGAATCTAACAGATTTCAGTAAATGGCATGAATTTGGAATTCTTGCATTTGCAGTAAGGATTTGGGACTGTGAAAAGAGGATCATTGGAGTGATGTTCAATTGATCTATTTTACAAAGTAAAGATCATAGACAAACATAGTATGCATACTTGGTGTATGGCATGACTAGTGTTTAGAAAACATAGTGTACATGCTTGGAGCATGGGACAACTATTGTTTTAAATTCAAGTATAAAGTTGATAAAACCGAAACAATGAATAATGAGTAATCAGTATGGTGATAAATAAAAGTGTTTATTTATATTCATAGGGTTTGATACCATATTTGATTCATTTATTCTTGTGTTTCACTTTGCATGTTTTGACTTCCAGAATAACTAAGTCGTTCTTCCTGAATGATTAAGTTATTCAAACCATCCACAGTCGGTCATATGTTGGAAGTAGATATGAATCAAGACTGTCATGGGTTGGTTTGTAGAGGTCCAAGTTGGTGGACAAAAGTGGTGCTACAACACTCATGAGTGCTCATAAGTTCTGAGTATTGGATTCAACCCGCGCTCATTTGAATCACTTCATGGATTTTATCACGAGTGATCATGATACGATAATATCTTATATTCTTCAAACCTAGAGATATGAGTTGTTACTATGAGTTGGTTATACATTGATTGCACGAAAACGCATTGGTAACTCGATGTTATAAAACGTGCCTTTGTGTATGATTCAACAAGTAGTAGAACAAGCCATATGAGTCGAAGTTTATCCATTCCTTTTACCTTCGGGATAAAAGCGATATATGTGGGCCCCTCGATGATTTAAAGATGATACATGTGAGTGCTTGGCCAAGCCAGGACTGATTTGATTTGTTCAATCAGTCAGTCATCATGAATCGGAAATCGGGAAACAACAAATGGACAGAGAGAATGATTGATAATCCATGTCTCAGTCCATATGATATCTAGAATGGAGGAATATATGATCCCTTATCTAATGGACAAGTCATTGACAAAGGTCAGAGTTCATCGACAAGGTAAGAGTTCGACAGAAGCTTTTGAGAGCTACGATTGCTGATCAGTTCCTAAAGTCATATGTAATAATAGTTTTAGACTTATGCAAGTGGGAGACTGTTGAATTAATGTCTAAGTCCATAACTATAATTGGTAAGACTTGACCCGACCCGGCATGGTCCATTTGGGTTGCATGGCATCATGCATTTGGATAGACTATAATGAGAGAAATAACACTTAAGGTTGGTTAATATATTATAAGTTCTAATATATTAATAAGGTTATTTAATTAGTATTGATCAAGAATTAATTTGGAATTAATTAAGTGATCAAAATGAGACTAATTAAATATATGGGTTGATTGTGTAAATCATTCATTCTTATATATGTGGGCTTGTGATCCAAGATTCCTTATGTTGGACTAAGTCCATGGGGTGACCCATGGATACTTCATGGAGGTTAAAATCCATGGAGCATAAGGAATGGGTAAAGTTATGAGTTACATGGTGTAACCCTAATAGCCACCATATAAAAGAATCCCATGGCTCAAGAAATTGTGCACTAGTGTGTGAATGTGAGGGCTAGACGATTTCAAGGGGTGTTCAAGTTTCTCTCAAGTTATTCCAAGTGTATTTGGTGTTGTGTGAACCATTTGAGGTGTCACACTTGGGGCACTAGGCACACAAGCTTCATGAAGACATTCTACATCAAAGAGGTATGTATTCTATCTTGTTATATTTATTATTTTGTATGCTAGATTAGGATAATACCCTGGATGTTCATAATTGTATGTATAATAGAGAAAACATAGATCCAAGGTATTTAGGGTTGCATGTACACTTAGGAGTGTTAGAATGCTCATAACCCAACACATACCGCATTTATTGTGTTGCCAGAAATGGGTTGAGTTGACCTGCAACGGCTAAGGTGAATGTGGCGTGACGTGTAGAATAGAAACCGTCACTTTGGTGATGTGATGTCTAATCATGTGGAGACGTGTGCAAAAAGTGGTGTGGTTTTCTATGATTAAGGATACTCATCATTAAAAAAAGTAACCGTTTGGATTATTAAGATAAGATCGTTTCAATAAAAGTGATGATAAAACCTTTTGAAATTCCGAGATGACTTTTGAAATGGTCTCGGAGTATGGACGACTCCGAGATGACTTTTGAAATGATCTCGGAGTAGAGAAACTCCGAGATGACTTTTGAAATGGTCTCGGAGTATGGACGACTCCGAGATGAGTTTATGAAATGATCTCGGAGCACTAAGGGTCCGAGATGGGTTTTATGAAGTGATCTCGGAGCACGAGGTTCCGAGATGAAAAGTCATGAGATGCTTCCGAGGTTAGAATGAAAAGCTCATGTACATAATATAGAGTACGAGATTGCACATACTCGAACTGAATATTAGAGGTAAGAGATAGGAAGATCTTAGTGGACTTATGTTAAATAGATTTTGAGACTCTGAGACAAGAAGGATCTGATCTCGGACAAAGAATGAAAGTTCAATACCGTTCCAGACTTGAATTCCGAGATGATCTTCTTAAGTACTTATGAAGTATGTTCCAAGGTGAGATTAATACCAATGTGAATATATTGGTCATGGACTTCATATGATGAAATGATCTGTACAACTTAGAACAACAAGAGGTGGTTAGACAAAAAAAGACACGTAAAATGATCCTATTTATTCCGAGAGGAAATAGTTCCGAGATGAGAGAAAAATTGACTCCGAAACTTCTTTACTTTCTGAGGTTTCCATCAGAGAGTACAAACCTCTTGAAAGAACTGAGTATCAAGCATCATCATACCCATTTTGTTTAGAAAACCATTTAATTTGGTTTCGTCTAATGCTTTGGTAAAGACATCAGCAATCTCATCGTCGGATGGAACAAAAATAAGTTTGATGTTACCATTCAAAACATGTTCTTTAATGAAATGCCACCATATGTCGATGTGCTTCTTCATAGAGTGCTGAGTTGGATTGTGCGAAATTGAAATGACACTTTACGAGTCACAAAAGATTGGGATTTGTTGAAACTGGTACCCATAGTCCAAAAGTTGTGATTTCATCCAAAGAACTTGAGATGTGTAGCTAGCAGCAACAATGTATTCTGCTTCAACTGTTGAAAGTGCAATGCAGTTCTGTTTCTTAGATGACCAGCTAACCAATCGCCACCCAAAAACTAACAGCCACTAGATGTGCTTTTTCTGTCCAATTGAAGATCGCCATAGTTTGAATCGGAATATGCTTGAAGGAGGAAACTCTCATTTCTTTGGTACCAGATTCTGAGATTCTTTGTACCTTTGAGGTATCTGAATATTTGCTTAAAGATCAAGAGATGAGACATCTTTGGATTGACATGAAATCTGGCACACAAACATGTTTAAAACTTGATGTCCGGACGACTTGCTGTAAGGTAGAGTAGTGATCCGATCATTCTTCTGTACTTCTTTTCATCAACAGCAACACCCGAAGGGTCCGAAAAGATCTTGTGTCCGAAACCCACAGGTACCTTTGCCGAGGCACAAGTGTCCATTGAATATTTCTTGAGAAGTTCCGAGATGTACTTTTCTTGGTGAATAAAGATTCCTCTGTTGGTCTGTTTAACTTGGAGACCTAGGAAGAAGCTTAGTTCACGATTCATGCCCATTTGGAATCGACTAACCATTAACTTAACAAAGTCAGCAACCATTGATGAATCGGTGGATCCAAAAATGATGTCGTCAACATAAATTTCGACAAGCATGAGATGTTTTCCATTTGACCTTCGGAATAGGGTAGGATAGAGAATACCTCTTTGAAAACCTGAATGCTTGAGAAAGTAGGTGAGGGTCTCGTACCAGGCACGTGGAGCTTGCTTGAGGCCATAAACAACTTTTCAGAGTTTGTCGAAGGAGTTCGGATATGAGAGATTGACAAAACCGGGAGGCTGTTGGAGATACACTTCAGTATCAAGTTCACCATTTAGAAAAGCACTTTTGACGTCCATTTGGTAAACCTTAAAGCCTTTGTGAGCAACATAAGCAAGGAAGATTCTGATGGCTTCAATACGGGCTACAGGAGCAAAGTTCTTATCGTAGCAAGCCCTTCAATCTATGTGAATCCCTTAGCCACCAATCTTGCTTTATTCCGAATGATAACTCCAACGTCATCTAGTTTGTTTAGGAACACCCATCTAGTACCAACAATGGGATGATTCTGAGGAGGAGGGACGAGAGTCCATACTTCATTTCTATCGAATTCTGCCAATTCTTCCTGCATAGTTGTAATCAAATCAGCATGTTCTAATGCTTCTTTTATGGATTTGGGTTCAACCATTGAGATAAATGCCGAGAAATGACATTCATTTTGAACACTTGTGGCTAAACGAGTTTGTACACCAGCGTTTGGATTTCCAATAAGTTGGTTCGGAGGATGATCCGTAGTCCAAATATGTAGTCTCAAAAGCTCTTGTGTAGCAGAGGATCCAATATCAACAATGGGGTTGGGTTGCTCCCCATGAATAGTTTTAACTCTTGGATGATGCTCCCCCTGAACTTCTGAGCTGGATAGGTTGACATCGTCTTATGGTGGGAAATCGAAGAAATTTACATCATCATTGTTGTTGATAGGATTAGAGTTAAATTCAGCAGCAGCATCTTGGAATCCATCCACATTTGATTCAAGAGAAGGTTTTCCATTCTCCCCCTCAACCTGAGAAGGTTTAAATGGTTCAGAATCAAATGGAGGAAAACTGGGTGTCGGACCTGAAACATTTTGGGAAACCGGAGCTTCGGTTGACGAGGTTTGTCTTGTTCGAGATTCTGAATCAAGAGTTGTTTCTGAAGGTCCGAAGAAGGTTTCAAAGTCAACTTCATAAATTGTTTGCTGGTTCGGACGTCCTGGCGCAGGATCATCAGACTCCATGATGTGAGTTATAACATGGGTTAGGCCAGAATTCCGAACGAAGTTGTCATCAAAGGTGAAATCAAAGATTTCTTCAAAAACTCGACTTCGCCAATTAAGAACTCGCTAAGCCTTTGATTTAGCAGAGTACCCACGAAAGATTGCTTCATCATCTTTGGGTTGAAACTTTGTAAGATGATCGCGGTTGTTTTTGATGAAGCATTTACATCCAAACACGTGAATAAAAGAGATACTTGGCTTCCGACCATTCATGGCTTCGTACGGTGTCATGTTGAGACGCCGATTGATAATACTCATATTTTGAGTGAAGCATGCAGTTGAGACAACTTCAACCCAAAGATAGAGTGGAAGATTTGCAAAGTTGAGCATGGATCGAGAAGCTTCGAAAAGTACTCTGTAGCGTCGTTCGACTACACCGTTCTGTTGTGGAGTGTATGGAGCAGAGAAGTTGTGGTCAATACCTTTCTCAGTGAGGAAGTTCTCGATGGTGGCATTGGTGAACTCCGGACAGTTGTCACTTCGGATTCGCATTACTGGAAGTTTGGTGAGAACTTCAATTCCTTTGATAAAGTTGATGAGTTCAGAGGTTATTTCTGACTTAAGCCGTAGAAAGAAGACCCAGGTGAACCTAGTAAAATCATCCACAATCACAAGAATGTATTTTTTGTGATGTAAACTCTCTACTATTTATGGTACACAAAGATCAATGTGAAGAAGTTCTAAAGGCCCCGAGATAGATTTTTCAATGATAGTGGGATGACCCTTCTTCGATTGCTTTCCACACTCTTACGCAGCACATAAATGATCATTTTCGAACTTGAGGAGTGGCAAACCTCTTACCATCTCACCGGAGACAAGATCATTCATATATCTAATCTTCTGATGAGGAAGCCTTCTATGCCATAACCAACTGACTTCAGGAACAGATTTCGAGAGTAAGTAGAGTTGGGGCTTGCCAATGATCATTTTGATATCAAGAGGATACATGTTCTTGTTGCGATTCGATTTGATTAAACATTCTTTTCGGTCTTCTGACATGGCATAGTTGTGTTTCTTGTAGAATTAACCCCGACAATTGTATCAGTGAGTTGAGCCATACTTATGAAATTATGCTTCAAATCAGCTACATATGCCACTTTGGAATGGAGAAGTTTCCATTTGTAAGGATACCATAACTGTTGCACCCCCAAACCAGAACAGCGGAAACGTTCGGGGGTGAAGGACTTTAGGTAAGTATCACAACACATGCAATATAGTAATCAAAGTACCAACAACCATTGTATTAATAAGTATAAGTTTTACATAAGTGTTTAAACATTACATATTCAAACACTAAAGTAGGTACATCAGAAGACAAGCGTCGCGGTACGGTACTAGGTAGTCTTCTCAAGAGCTTCGGGAGTGTACCTGTCTACTGGATTCCTGAGAATACAAGTTATTCGGAAAGAGTAGATCAGCATTTAAGCTGGTGAGTTCATAAGTATTTTAATTTTGTTAAGTATACCCTAAGTTCTTTGAATAAGTTCACTGGTTTCTCCAGGAAATCCTATATTTCCTGAGGTTATTAACCGATAACCTCAATAGTTTCCCTCTGTAATTACTTAGTTTTTACTGATTATATTTAACCCAATATCGAATGGACAGTCAAATGGGTGTATCTGCCCTAAGCCCACAACCAAACAAGGAACATGAAGTAAGGCGGAAGTCACACATTTCACTGTCGATCGGATATTACTTATGTATAACTATGGTGTAATAACTAAGGAATTATAGAATTAACCACTAAAGGTATTTTATGTTATACTAGTTTACCGATATTGAGTGACTAAGTTCCATTGGATAAGTGGTTTAATCCCATAAACCATTCTCTTTGTATTACTGTTTTGTATTTGTATTCCTTTATGAAAACTTGAAAATGAGAGTGTGCCTGGCTCCACCAGGTGTTAATGAAAACTGTATTAAACCATTGTATTTTGTATTCTATAAACTGGTACTTTGAAGGTGTACTTTCGTTTATTTATTTATACACTAACGTATTGTTAATATCTTCTTAATGAGTAGTTATTATAACCATACTATGACTGATGGCCTGAAACAAATGCTTTGTGGGCGTTTAAACTGGTGATAACAATTGTCACTCATCTAACTGTAGCTAGCAGCCTGAGTGCGGGGTTGTCAATCCCGATATAGATCTACACACACTTGTTTCGATCCCCGGCTGGAGATTCTGGTTATAATGTCAGGACTTTTCCTATGTTATCTAAAATGAATTAAACAACCTCAATATAGAGTCTCATAAAAAGCATATTAAACGTTACATGTATATTATTTTTGAAAACCCAATCATTCTGAAATAATGATTGACAGTATATTCTTAGTTTTCCAAACATGTATTTGATAAGTGTAAACCCTTGATTTGTTTTGAATCAAAACCCTGGTTTCTTGTAAAACAGTGTATTCTAGTATACTTGAATTATGAATTATTACCTCGTGTTTGCTAATTCGAGTACTCTGTATAGTACCTTTGCTAATGCAAACTCGGCAGAATGTATTATTACCTCGTGTTTGCTAACTCGGGTACTCTGTATAGTACCTTTGCTAATGTAAACTCGGCAGGATGTATTATTACCTCGTGTTTGCTAACTCGGGCACTCTGTATAGTACCTTTGCTAATGCAAACCCGGCATTACCACGTGTTTGCTAACCCTGGTACTCTGTATAGTACCATTGTTAATGCAAACTAGGTATGATGTATCTTTACTTCTTTAATATGTTGTTTTTATATTAAAGGTATTATACATTTCTTGGTATAGTTGAATGTATTTTGGTAATTTCCTTGGAAAGTATACAGTCGTGAATCATACTTGTATATTTAGTTTTGAATCATAAATTATACCTATTATAATTTATATGTTCTATCTGATTAGCATGAATTCTCATAGAATATCACCTTTGCTCAGCCTGATACAAAGGTTATGATACTAAAAGGAGTAGCCTTTTAGACTCATATATGTATAATATATATATATATATATATATATATATATATATATATATATATATATATATATATATAATTAAGAAGGAAACGACCTTCGGACAAATAACACAACCCTAATTCCACATCCAAACGAGGAAAAGGATATAGGATAATTCATTAGTCCTAAGCCCTTCAAATCTTATTTATATATTTATACATATATAAACATGATTTTCGCATTTATACTTTAAAATAGCTTATAAAACATTTTTCAAAGAATTTTAACGGAGTTTTTTTACATGACTTTAAAGATTTAACATGGCTTCACGTTATTTTGAAAGTATTTGATAATTCTTAAAAGCATACGAAAACTTTTTGTGTGATTAATATCACATACAGATATTTACACAATTCAATATTGTGTTAAACTTGTATTCCCCCCCCCCTAAAAATCATATAAAAACCATTAAAAAGGTCAATTATAGGGGTATGAACTCACTTTGAGAAGCGATGATTCGGGCAGCGTTTCGTTTCCCGGAAAAGAGTTTGTTTGACGAAAAACCAGCTCAAACCGGGCAGAGTTTCGACAGGAGAGAGGATGAATTCTCGAGAAATCTGGGGCTCTGGGGCTTGCTTTGGGCTTTAGACGTGATACAGGGGCCTTCGGGGGTCGTGAGAAAGTCGAGGGGGTGAAAATGTGAATTTTGGGAAGTTTTGGGGTGAAAAAGTCCTTCCATCCGAGAAGGCTCGCACCCTTTATGTAGGGGTGCGAGGGTTCGGCCGAAGCTGCTTAGTCATCGGACAGGTGGCGAGGCGAGGGAAGAGTCAGCAGCCACGCGTCGGTCAGCAGCGAAGGACACCTGCGAGGCTCGGACAGATGGGGTCTTCGGATTGGGCTAGGCTTCGGTCCAATAGGAGGAGTACACGTGCGAAGGGGGCATCCGAGGGGCGTGCGAAGGTGATGTCCGGTGTGTCTCATGCGAGGCTGTCCGAGTGGGATTGGACCGCGGAGTTGGTCGAATCAGGAGGTGCCACGCAAGGCTTCGGTCCAATCAGCAGCCGCCATGTGCGAGGGTGACGTGGCATGCGAAATTGCCCGTTTTTCCTATTTTTCTTTATTTTTGTGCCAAACTTGCGAAAATCGTAACTTTCGCATACAAGCTCCGTATTTGGCGTTCTTTATATGCACGCGTAGGTAAAATCATACTCGACAACATGAATTCATATATATATTCTTGACTAAAGATGATTAAGGTCTCAATCTAAGCCTTTAGAACTGAAATGAAGTATATCCCCTCCCTTAATTATAGCAAAACAACTTTTTCAATCCCTGCAGCCTCACGAATTGAAACTTTTGTTTTCTATAATTAACATTGCTAACTTGAAACACTAACAATAATTATCATGCTCCCACTAACATGATGATTATTAGTATAACACTTATGCTCCCACTAGCTTTGACATGTACTCAGAAATCAGCTGGACTTCTAGAAATCAATACTTTATTGACTTTCTTACCAAAGTTCAGATTTCTGATATGAGATGCTTTGATAAAACTTTATCAAAATCATACACCTTTCCTTAGATAGCATACATGTGTGTCTAAACAATTTCAGAACTATGAAAAGGGATGCCGTAATCATAGTCTCAATTGTTTAGACCTTTTGCCATCTGCTTCAAATCTACTTGGTGGAAGTGTTTCCTCACCATCATTTTCATGAATCGGAGAGAAACCTTATGACCGTTAGATTTTATGGTGTATGTGTTGTTATCCATGTGAATCGTCAAAACCATAGTCACAAGACAAGGATAATGACAAATCCAAACTCATATGGACTGAACTTATGCAATCTTAACTTCTTGCCACCTGGCAGTACAGGGCATGCCATTGCTTCCAAGTTGTTATGCAACCAATTGAGAACTTTTAGAACTCCTATGCAAAGCCAACTTTAACTGGAATGGGCACAGAATATGTCAACACGATAGGTTATAAACCTCAAGTCGTGTGCTAGTGAAGAACCTCAGGTTTTATTCTTGATTAGTTCTTGAAATTCTTTTTAGGATCTTTAAGACTCCCACTATCCTCTTGACATATAAGACTATCTTGCCAAATATTCAAGAGATAGTGCAGATTCTTTATCAAGACAAACACTTCACACAATTGGCCTTAGTTGGTCTTTGTTTTATCCAAAACATCACAACTTACCAATTTCAAATGTACAAGAGTAGGACACTTTTACTCTTACATTTGACAAGTGTTTTAAACCTTTCTTTAAGATATATCACTCAAGTTACAATCTTGGAGTATGACTCTAAGAATTGTTTTGGAACGAAGTATGACTCATTTTCCTGATCTAACCATTTCAACAATTCATGACTCCTCTTCTTAGTCATAAGAATGCACTAAGATGACCTTTAGAGGACTAATTGTGATATGATTTCTAAATCACTAAGATGATCACAAACATGATACTAAAGTACTCTCCCATCTTTTCAGATTTGAGAAACTTTTATCTTTCTGCCTAATTTGATTCTTCCCATTCGTTCTGCCATACATTGAGACTTTTCCAATGTTTCAGAATTATACTTAAACTTGTAAGTATAACCATATTTACTAAACTTTAGTAAATCAAATAGTCTTAACGAGCTTTGTGGTGGACATGACAGTGCACAAGAATGTGTACTCCATCCCTTTAGTGCTTCACTTGACTCACACATCCATGTGAACAAGTAATTAGTCTTGATTTTCCAATGCTTGAAAGTTCTCATTCATCATACTATTCAACTTGCATGATTCGAAGTTGCGGTCCAATTGAAACTTGGGTGATGAGGAACTTTCCTGATTTGGTAAATTTAGACACTACCACAAATGAAAGAATCAAATCCATTTTCCAATATTATTGTCAGTGGAATCATATAAGCAACAATTTTCCACAAATGCCATTGTAAGGATACTTCAAATAAATAAAATTAAACAATTTTCTTTTATTTTAAAACTTTGCGGAAAAACTTATCCTTACAATCCACATGGAAAATTGTTGTTATCTATTCCTTAGCAATATATCATAACTTCTTAAGCAACTGCTCAAAATTCTGATGCGATCAAAATCCACCTTCGCGATCAGAATCAACATATACTTCCTTTAAGATTTCTCTCTATTCTTTGATTCTTAAAACATCAACATGTGACCCAGTCACATCATGTAATGAGGATCTCAGAATAGAACTTAACAGAGTTAGATAATGGGCTCTACCTGATGTAGAGTCAAACTTATTGACTTTAACATCCTTAGGTAAATTTGGCAGCTTTGCAATCAACACCCCTTCCTTTGGCAAAATAAACATATGGACCCTTTGGTAATGGGACTATCTCAGACTTAGCCTTTCTCTTTACCATTTGGTCAACCGGGTTGACTATGGCCAATCCCTTTCCATTGGGAAGAGAATGCTTTTTCTGGATTTCCAGTGTCACCATTGTCACTGTCCATAAAGTTTTTGGGAAGTTGATCTTCTAATCAAATCTGCTTTACTATCATTCCAAATCATTGCTGATTCAGCAGCACCAAGCAAATAGATATGATCATTAAGGTTCATGTCATAGTCTGTTTCATAGTAGTCCCAAAGGAACTCACTATGTGACTTAGAAAGTGATTGAACATCCAACTTTCTCAAGACTTTAACACCCAACTCTCCCGACTTGTCAATATGTGACTTCATCTCTAAGATGTGATCACACATAGACCTTACTTGTCATTGGGGCTTGAGTGACCTTGAACTTGTGGGTTAGGGAGAATAATTGGAGGAGGTGGAGGAAGAGAAGTATGACTTCCATGAGCCAAACTCGGGAAGTCATATTCATTAGGAAAGCTTGGTTTGGGAAGATCATTGTTGTCTAAACCAGACATCAACAATGGGAGAAATTCACGTAAGTTGATTTAAGTCCTTAATATAACACCCAATATGATATATTAAGTCTAGGCCCCAACAAACTATTTTATAACTTGGAAGAGGGATGCCGTAATCCAAGCTATAAAATATTTGAAGGTAGGTGAATGACGATTCACCAATTTCCACCAAGATAAACGAAATGTATTATTAGGTTTTAATTGGTTTTGAAACTCCTAGATTCTTTTGAGATTCATTGAACTTTTCAATGGCATGTTTCAATCTCGAGTGTGCCCTTCAGGTTTTGTGACTGGGATGCCGAGGATCACAAAACAAGGTGTGAAGTAACCATGCAAATATACTTGGTACCCTTAATATTTACTCCTCAATCGATGTGTCGGTTAACCACACACGCTCCAACGATACTATGATAAACATTAAGTTACCCTTTGCCTACCTTGTTAAGTCCAGGTTAGTGTGTCGGTTAACCACACACGCTCCACTAACAGCATAAACAAAGTGCAAAGTGTAATTTCATGGATTAGCACCTTATTCACATTTTCCTAAGTAACTAAGATTGGGAATTTATAAGTGTTTAGTTACTTAGTATTTATCATTATACTTATAATGAAGGGAGAATTATAGTCCTTGTCCTACCTGTTCGGCTAACGACCCTCCACCGGTCAAGGAAGCGGTGAGTGAGAGTGGACACCCATTAAACTGCCATTTTATAGGCAGTAACCTTATACCCCCCTTATAGACCGGTTTCGTGAATGAGGCCTACTAATGGTAAGACGACTTGCTCTTATACATATAATATATTAAGCTTTTAATATTATAATAGTATAAGGGTGTATTTTAGACATTTAAAATACTTGGTGGTTTAATCTATTAATTAAACTAGACTTTTAATTTAATTAAACTCAAACCATATATTTATGGATTAATAATACTCTTTTAATCAAACGCTTTAATTAACTATTAATAAAGTCCATAAGAGTTAATTTGAACTATTCAACAAAACATCATAATTCCAATTAGTAAACTCAAAATTAAAACCATTTAATTAATTGTTTAAGTTATGAACCCAAGAGTTTTAGAATTCAATTCTTTTTTTCATAAAAAACTTTTCTCAAATTCCAAAACTTGAGGGCAAGTTTTGTAATTCTTGAAAACCTTTGGATCCCATAACTTATGGAATTAATGGTGTTTTATGATGAAACTTTCCATGTTCCATAACTTAAGAACAAGTTATGAAATTCTTTAAAACATTAACACCAAATTTTGTAACTCCATAAAAACTTTGACTCAATTTTTTTTTTAAGAAAAACCTTTCATATTCATAACTTATGGAAGTTTCAAAAACCCTTAAGATCACAACTTTAAAAAAAAAAACTTTTGAGCTCCAAAATTTTATGACAAAATATGTAACTCCTTAAAACATTTAGATCAAACTTTTAAAACTAATAAAATAATCACATCATTTTATCTTTTACTAAATTTGACCTAATTCAACTCATATAACAAATAATTCAAATTTTACAAATAATTCGTTTTTCACAAAACAAGTAATTATCTTAAAATTTGACAAACGTCATGTTTTTTTTCCTTTTTTTTCAACTTGAAAATAAAACATTTGCATCAATATAACAGAAAACAACCCATGGCTCTGATACCACTGTTGGGTTTTGAGCATTCTAACACTCCTATGGTGTACATGCAACCCTATAAACCTTGGATCTATGTTTTCTCTATTATACATGCAAATATTAACTATTCCAAGGTTTCATCCTAACTAGCATATTATGAAGCACCTATACTACAAAGTTCTAGTTATATGACATACCTTTTGATGTAGCTTGATGTCTTCAAGCTTTAAGAGCTTAGCCCCAATAGTGTGGAAGCCTCAAATGGAATCACAAATCACCAAAACACCTTGGAAGAACTTGAGAGAATATGTATGCACACTAAAATCGGCCCACTCTTATTTTCACACACTTGTGCCAATTTTGTGAGCCAAGGACCCCTTTATATATTATGGAGGATTAGGGTTACATCCATGTAAACCCTAATACCCATGACCTTTCATTTACATAGGATCCATGGGTTAAAAGCTCCATGGACCATCCATGAAAGCTTAGCCCAACCTAAATGAACTTGGCTCATTCCATATATATAAGAGTCCATATTTAATTAGTTCTTTTTGATCACTTAATTAATTCTAAATTAATTCTTGATCAATACTAATTAAATAATATGATTCCATATTAATATATTAGAACTTATAATATATTAATATAAATCATAAATATACTATTCTCAAAAGTCTATCCATATAAATTGTGCCGGTGAAGTGCAACCCAAATGGACCATGCCGGGTCGGGTCAAGTACATACCAAATATAGTTATGGACTTAGACATTAATCCAAAAAATACATCATACCAATATGTGATAAACCAGGATAACAATCAAATGGGCCGGCCTTGGTGCCTTCGACCCGAAAGTAAAGTGAGAAAAACTCACCTCTCGATCTGATCCATAGCTGATGTGGACCGAATATGAATGTCAGCTCTTTAACCGATACCTGTTCCACCTAGTGACTAATTTCATCAAAATCCCAAAATACCCAAAATACCCTTAAGGTCTAACATGGTTAAAGTCAAAGTCAACAGCCCAATGTTGGCCAAACACGTCGTGTTGCCCTTTGTACACGCCGTGTTCTTCCATCATTTAGATAATTGAGAAAACCCCAGCCAACAGGCCGTGTTGGCTTGCAAACACACCGTGTTGCCCGAGATTCAACAACTTAATACAATAAGTTGTTTTCTCTGATACCAAGAGCTCCAAAGCTCAGATGTAGCCTCTCATGTAGTCCAGAAGGATAAAGTTTCCAACTTTATCCATTGGGACTACCCAAAATGGTTCAAAACTCAATCAATAAGATTAATAGTGCGAGGGCATAACCAATAAGCACTTAATTCATAAAGACATAGCCCCAAAACATAGATCTGACTTCCTTGAGCTAGAAAACCACGTAAAGTTTCCAACTTTACGTTCATGCATGTCTAGATGAAGCTCTTAAGATTAAAAGGACTTAATAATTGACTTAATGCATCCATGACACCAAAACTCACATAAAGTTTGCACCTTTATGCTTAACGATGCCAAAACAAACTCAGTTCTGAAAGAACAAGCCCTGAAACGACCTAAATCCTCCAACAACCCAAAAAGGGACCAAAAGCACAACAATCTAACTATGAAGAGATCTAAACATATACAAGACAAGATGCAAACTTGATACCTCAGAAAGCTTCCCCACAAGATGCTGATTATGGATCCAAAGCCTTTTCCCCAACCAAAGCAACTTCAAGATCTCCTCATCCTTCACAAACACCATAAATGAGCACCAAGAACTTCTTACTAGCTCAAGAACACCACCAAGAGACTTAAAGATCAATTTTGGCGTTTTAGTGGCAATGGATGTTGGAAAGGAGACGATCCCTTGTGGCTTAAGGAGATTATATATGGTGCAACACCCTAAAAATTATGGTTTTCTCCACCAACGCCATGTTGGCCTTAATGAAAGCTGTGTTTTTCTTATCTAGACATGTTGTGTTGGTGACTCCAAAACGCCGTGTCGAATCCTCAGAAGGTGATTATACCCAAAGTTTCTCCTCAAATTTCCGGGTGTTACAAATCTCCCTCAATTAAATTAGATTTCGTCCTCGAAATCATTCCTTACGATCCACACTACCGAACTGACGATCCACACTACCGAACTGACGATCCTGACTGAACTTCCTGATTTCCAAAAAAAAAGACCGGGGAAGTCACCCACCTCTGATGACCACCCACCCTTACTGATGTCGAATCCAAATAGAAGATACCCAACCGCTATACCTGAAATTGAGAACCCTGAACAATGTCGGACTCCATGACAGACAACACCAATCAAAACTGCCCCCACGAGGACTCAACTTCACAACCCGAACCGAACAACCTATCCATCCAGAATGAATTTATAGATACCCTAGAACACATAGCCCCGACCACCTACCAGATCCCTTATAAAAGACACTATCGCTATCCATCTCAAAACCAGGAATTCAATACCTTATCTCAAAAGAACCCAAACACATAAATCACAAATTTCCCACTAATCCCAAGTCCATAAGATGTACCAAAACCCTTTAATTAACCCGTGACTCCCTGACACGCCACTCCAACCACTGCTCCTACGAGCAAAGATGAGAATTCCAAGAATCCCACATCTAACTCCAATCCTTAAAAATTCAGATGTACCCCTATCAAGCAAAACATCCAATACATTCACGAAGAACTTTGATTTGAGACTTCATAACCAATTTCCATATCTTGATAATCAACCCCTCATAACAGCTTGTGAGCAATCGGAATTATAATGCAAACACTCCGTGAGACTTTCTGATACACGGCCAATACTCCCAACAACCCTTAATTGTTCTTTTCATCCAAACAAGCTGATTTTGAGCCTCCCAGTTTCCATCAAGGCACCAATACCGAAAGCACCATAATGAGAAGAAATCCATCAATCAACCAATCAATTATTGAGCCCACAACCTATATGTGGAACTCGGGACTCACACCACGACCAAAAGGGCTCTCAACTCTTTCCACTGCCTTGTATGGAGCTAAACAATTTCTCTATCAACACTAACCACACAACAAAGCCACGTCCAACCCCTTTCACAGAACCAACAAAAACCAATGCAAAGCCCAGCGGAATCATAGTCGCCCACGGCCCGAGAACAGGATAACGTTTGCACCCTTGATCCAATTCAAAGGCTACCACCCAAAGGAACCATGGACATAATTCGAACCAAGCCCCAAATATGTCTTGTCCAACCTACATGCACACGCAGAATTACCACAATACACACCCTTAAGGAACCCATAACCTCATCCAAAAGAGCAGAGGTACCAAAGTTCTATCGAACGAAGAACCTCAAACATTAACAAAAGACATCCTCATGATCGATCCAAACAAAATTCCATACTTGATTGAGACTGAACATGTTCCACCAATACACAACCAACTCGAGAAGACTTCTAAATTGATCCTGAATTCCACCCAACCCAAGCATGCTATGAATCAAAATTCCACACCACCATTGAGGGTACGCATACCCAGAGACCAAAAGAGCATAGAACATACTAAATTTGGTGATAAGTGGACACATCCATAGAAATTCAACTGCCACTACTCCAATCCTTCAGAGAACCTTTGCTGAAAGACAAACGATGCGACCAAAAATCATGAACGTACCAATTTCCGAAATTGATTCCTTATTCGATCTCTGCCCAAGCTAGATTATAATTAGAAATCCATACCCCCAGATGATAATTTCCTTCCGCCGCCGCTTTTCATCCTGAGTAATCCCATGGGCTCGGTATCTATTCATTAGCACCCCCAAAAGGGACCTATGGCTGAAAAGAGCTCCTAGATTACCCACCTCTATATACCTCTTCCTTGGCCAAACCCTGAATCGAGATCCCACACATTCGCACCGCAGAACCCAAAAAAAGGCATTCTTTAATACCATAAATCCGAACAGATCGATGATCCACCAAGTAGAATACCGAGTTCTGCCCTACTTAGGGTTCGAACTACCACCCTACGGGTGTTGAAACCAATCCTTAACTCAAACCGGCCCAACCAGGTAGCACCATCCCTGACCCCGGGAGTGAATAATGCACACATGATGATCTTCCAGATAAGGATCAAACAAATACAAAGAGAATCCGGAATTTCAGCCGAAGGCCTCTACAATTCCCAATCATGACCACGTAATATTGAGGTTCCCTTACAAGAGCATAACCCGATACCGACTTATGATCCTAAAACATACACTCCTTGCCTACAATCCTAACTGCCAAACCGGTACCTGGTCTGCCTATCACCCAAGAACACAGACCTTTGATAACATCACCAACATCCATATTACATACACCCACATGCGCACTACCGAGTTGGCAACCTGTCTCCAAACACGGCGACCAATCGTCCCCATACTGGGTTACATCCCAACATTGCAATTCACAAGCCTGATTACTCCTCCTCCAAACCCGAAAGACTGAAGGGGCAAAATTGCTGCTTTTTATAGTGACATACCAAACCACCAATCAACCATTCTACTTCCAACTGTAATCCCCAAACCGATCATAACGTTCGATCCATCCTTGAGTCCCGTGACTCGAATGTACGGTCTTGAACAAAACCCTCGAGAGCTCAAAACCAACAAGCTCATCTATGTCTGCACCAAACAATCCAAACCAAAATCACCGCTGGGGCAAACCATTACCAGACCCAACCCCATGCCCGAGCAACCAAAACCAAGAGCGACAGATACGGAGCTACTGCCACGAATCATGGTATCTAACCATGCCATTTTCTCCCGACTAGTCCTTAGAATCCCCGAAACTTTCCTCGATTCGAGTATGGATCCTGTGATTCCAGTAGTACGGACCCAATACTACCTTCCACACCTATCCATACTTTCCTCAAGAAACATATTGGGTCCTCTAAGGCTTACTGATAATAATACTTTCGATACCTTCTCAACAACGGAAAATCGCGCTAAAATACTTCCTAGGCTCTCCTAGGATCCCCCACCTCCCCTGTCATCAGCTGTTGAGGGGCTCCGATCAATGTCAGCCAACCACTTCATGAATACAATTACATGCAACAAAACTTAAATAATCTTTTGACTAAAGGACCCAACCTTACAACGTTTAGACTCAAACGAGAGCTGCACACTAGGACAAATCCTTCACTCTAGGATTATTTAACCTCTATATCATGTAACTTAATGTATTCATCAGAAAGTTAGCTCCCATCAATGTGAGCCCCACAAAGCACAAAGCAAGAAGCATTCGAGAAGTGGAGTCGACTAGCACTAAAACGCAATAAAATCAGACATATCCTCATACAAAATCCTCGATCTCTATCTCCCAGCATCTCAGATACACCTTCGCCCTGCCCACACTCTCTCAAGAGTGGCCAACCGTCCCACGCGCCATCCGGCGAAGAACTGAACTCGCTCATGAAACTTCTGTTGGGTTTTGAGCATTCTAACACTCCTAAGTGTACATGCAACCCTAAATACCTTGGATCTATGTTTTTTCTATTATACATGCAAATATGATTATCCAAGGTATTATCCTAACTAGCATATCAAAACATTGATACTAGGATACTAAAATAGATAGAATACATACCTTGTTGTTGTTGCTTGACTCCATGAAGCTTGAGAGCCTACTACCCCAAGTGTGACACCTCAAATGGTTTACACAACATCATGAACTCTTGGAATAACCATGAGAAGAAGACATACATGTTCAAATTGGCTAGCCCTCAAAATATGTATCACTAGTGCCAATTTCTTGAACTAAAGGGGTTCTTATATAGTGTGGCTATTAGGGTTACACCATGTAACTCATGACTTTACCCATTCCTTATGCTCCATGGGTTTTAACCTCCATGGAGTATCCATGGATCACCACATGGGTTAAACCCAACATAAAGGAATCTTGGATCATAAGCCCACATATATAAGAATGAATGATTTACACAATCAATCCCCATATATTTAATTAGTCTCTTTTTGATCACTAAATTAAGTCCAAATTAATTCTTGATCAATACTAATTAAATAACATGATTTCATATTAATATATTAGAACTTATAATATATTAATATGTCACAAAATGTCTTTTCCTCATAAATGGTCTATCCAAATGTTCCGATGCCATGCAACCCAAATGGACCATGCCGAGTCGGGTCAAGTACATACCAATTATAGTTATGGACTTAGACACTAATCCAACAGTCTCCCACTTGGATAAGTCTAAAACTATTATTGCGTATGACTTCAGGAACCAACTGGCAATCGTAGCTCTCAAAAGCCGCTGTCGAACTCTGACCTTGTAGATGAACTCTGACCTTTGTCAATATATATTCCTCCATTCTAGATATCATATGGACTGTCCATTTGTTGTTTCCCGATTTCCGATTTATGACGATTGACTAATTGAACAAATCAAATCAGTCCAGGCCTGGCCGAGCACTTACATTTGTCATCACCAAATCATCGAGGGGCCCACATATATCGCTTTTATCCCGAAGGTAAAAGGAATGGATAAACTTCGACTCACATGGCTTGTTCTACTACTTGTTGAATCATACGCAAAGGCACGTTTTATAACACCGAGTTACCGAATGCGTTTTCGTGCAATCAATGTACAACCAACTCATAGTAACAACTCATATCTCTAGGTTTGAAGAATATAAGATATTATCGTCTCATGATCACTCGTGATAAAATCCATGAAGTGATTCCAATGAGCGCGGGTTGAATCCAATACTCAGAACTTATGAGCACTCATGAGTGTTGTAGCCCCTTGTCCAACATCTTAGACCTCTACAAGCCAACCCATGACAGTCTTGATTCATATCTACTTCCAACATATGACCGACCGTGGATAGTTTGAATAACTTAGTCAATCAGGAAGAACGACCTAGTTATTCTGGAAGTCAAAACATGCAAAATGAAACACAATAATAATAGAATCTAATATGGTATCAAAACCTATGAACATAAATAAAACACCTTTTATTTATCACCATATGATTACACATTATTCATTGTATACTGTTTCAGCTATCAACTTTATTCTTGAATTTAAAACAATAGTTGTCCCATGCTCGAAGCATGTACACTATGTTTTCTAAACACTAGTCATGCCATACACCAAGTATGCATACTATGTTTGTCTATGATCTTCTCTTTGTGAATTAGATCAATTGAACATAAGTCCAATGATCCTCTTTCACAGTCCCAAATCCTTACTGCAAATGCAAGAATTCCAAATTCATGCCATTTACTGAAATCTGTTAGATTCTAAACTTATATGCATTGATCCTCCTGTAATGATTATGCACAGAGTCAGAAAGACTTGACAACAACCATTACAGAGCATTCCAAGGAGATCAAGTCCTTGGAAACATCCTTCTTGCATTAAGTTTCCTAATCTTACACAGATTGAATAATTTCCAACTTTGAAACATTTCCATATTCCATTTTGACTATCACTTCTGAACAAGAGTTGCCTCCTTACAGATTATGTCAATATGGTCCTTCCAGAATTATCACTATACTTCCAACTGTCCTTGAGCAACCAATCTTTGGTAAACCTTAGATTGTCCTCGACAATTGCTTCATCCTTTTAGTCATATCCAGTTCTAGACCTTTTCCCTTCTTAATGCCCCAGGCATTTGGAAAATTTTAGAAAGGATAAATATAGCACATGTAATCGATCCTATATCCGAAGCATATGGGACTCGAGTCATGATGTCTCACATAAAGACTAAACCAGTCTTTTGCTATAATATTTCCATTTCTATTTGCCAAGTTCTCATAATTCAGATTATGAAAAGGGATGCCGTAATCATAATCGAATTTTAGAATGCAAATAATGGACCCATATATAGAATTTCCTTATGTTGAGTCATTCCAACATGAAATTCATATATATATCCTTGACTAAATACGACTTAAAACCTCAATCTAAGCTTTTAGAATTGAAATGAAGTATAATTTTCTCTCCCTTAATTATAGCAAAACAACTTTTTCAACCCCTGCAGCCTCACGAATTGAAACTTTTGTTTTCTTTAATTAACATTGCTAACTTGCAACCTTTATCATAATTATCATGCTCCCACTAACATGATGATTATTAGCATAACACTTATGCTCCCACTAGCTTTGACATGTAATCAGAAATCAGCTGGACTTCTAGAAATCAATACTTTATTGACTTTCTTACCAAAGTTCAGATTTCTGATACTAGATTGCTTTGATAAAACTTTATCAATATCATACACCTTATCTTAGATAGCTCACAGGTGTGTCTAAACAATTTTAAGAACTATGAAAAGGGATGCCGTAATCATAGTCTCGATTGTTTAGACCTTTACCACTTCTCACAAGTCCATGTTAGTGTGCTGGTTAACCACACACGCTCCTCTAACGACTTTGAGAATGCAAATATCACAATTGCTATCTAGCTAAAATCTACTTGGTGAAAGTGTTTCCTCACCATCATTTTCATGAATCGGAGAGAAACCTTATGACACTTAGATTTTATGGTGTATGAGTTCCTATCCATATGAATTTTGTCAAAACCATAATCACAAGATAAGGTTACTGACAAATCCACACTTATATGGATTAAACTTGTGCAATCTTAAATTCTTCCCATTTGGCAGCTCAAGGGCCTGCCATTGCTTCCAAGTAGCTGTGCAACCATTTGAGAACTCTCAGAACTCCTATGCAAATCCAACTTGAATAGGCACAGACATGTCGACACGATAGGTTATAAACCTCAAGTCGTGTGCTAGTGAAGAACTTCAGGTTTTATTCTTGATTAGTTCTTGAGACTTTCAAGACCTTTAAGACTCCCATTGTCCTCTTGAGATATAAGACTTTCTTGTCAGATATTCAAGAGATAGTGTGGATTCTAATCAAGACAAACACTTCACACAATTGGCCTTAGTTGGTCTTTGTTTTATCCAAAACATCACAACTTACCAATTTCAAATGTACAAGAGTAGAAAACTTTTACTCTTACATGTGACAAGTGTTTTAAACCTTCTTTAAGACATGTCACTCAAGTTACAATCTTAGAGTATAACTCTAAGAATTGTTTTTGGAACGAAGTATAAATCATCTTCTTGATTTAACCACTTCAACAATTCATAGCTCCTCTTCTTAGCTACCAGAATGCACTTAGAGGATGAATTGTGATAAGGTCTCTTAATCATTAAGATGATTATCTACCATGATACTAAAGTACTCTCCCATCTTTTCAGATTTGAGAAACTTTTATCTTTCTGCCTAAGTTGATTCTTCTTATTCGCTCTGCCATACATTGAAACCTTTTCCAATGTCTCAGAATTACACTTAAGCCTGTAAGTATAACCATATTTACTAAACTTTAGTAAATCATGACGAATAGTCTTATCGATCTTTTGTGGTGGACTTAATCAGTGCACAAGAATGTGTACTCGATCCCTTAGTCCGTTACTTGACTCACACATCCATGTGAACAAGTGGTTAGTCTTAATTTTTCCAATGCTTGAAGGTTCTTATTCATCATGCTCTACAAATTGCTTGATTCCAAGTTTCGGTCCAATTGAAACTTAGGTGATGAGAATCTTTCCTTATTTGGTAAATTTAGACACTACCACAAATGAAAGAATCAAATTCATATTTCCATTCTTGCTCTTAATGGAATCTTATAAGCAACAAAAATTTTCACAAATGTCATTATAAGGATATTTTAAAATAAATAAAATCAAAAATTTTACCTTTTATTTTTAAAATTTTGCGGAAAAACTCATCCTTACAATGAAAACTTGTTGTTATCTATTCCTAAGCAAAATATCATAACTCCTAAGAAGTAGCTCAAGAATCCGATCTTCAAACTATGTGATAGAAATCCATCTACGCGATCAGATTCAACATATTCTTTCTTTAAGTTTCTTCACCTTTTCTTTGATTCTTAAAACATCACCATGTGACCCAGTCACATCATGTATCAAGAATCTCAGAATAGAAACTTAGCAGAGTTAGATAGTGGACTTTACCTGAAGTAGAGTCAAACTTATTGACTTTAACATCCTTAGGTAAATTTGGCAGCTTCGCAACCAATGCCCCTTTCTTTGGCAATAGACCCTTGATAATGGGACTATCTCATACTTAGCCGTTCTCTTTACCATTTGGTCAACCGAGTTGACTATGGCCGATCCCTTTCCATTGGGAAGAGAGAGCTTTATTGGATATCCAATGTCATCATTGTCAATGTCCATAAAGTTTTAGGAAGTTGATTTTAGCAAATAGATAAGATCATTAAGGGTCTTGTCATAGTCTGTTTCGTAGGAGTCCCAAAGGAACTCACTATGTGACTTAGAAAGTGATTGATCATCAGCTTCCTCTAGACTTTGACACCCAACTCTCCCGGCTTGTCAATATGTGACTACATCTCCAAGATGTGATCACACATAGACCTTTGCTTGCCAATAGGGCTTGAGTGACCTTAAACTTTTCAGGAACTTGTGGGTTAGGGAGAATAATTGGAGGAGGTGAAAGAAGTATGATTTCCATGGGACATCATCTTCATTTAGGAAAGCTTGTTTCAAGAGATTTGGGAAGATCATAAATGTCTGAACTTAGACATCTTTTGGGAGATATTCAAGTTAGTTGATTTAGAGTCCTTAATATAACACCCAATATGAAATATTAAGGCTAGGACCCAATAACCTATTTATAACTGGAAGAGGGATCCGTAATCCAAGTTATAAAATAGTTGAAGGTAGGTAAATGACAATTTACCAATTTCCACCATGAAAAACGAAATATAATTAAGTTTTAATTGGATTTGAAACTCCTAGATTCTTTTGAGATACATTGAACTTTCAATGGCATGTTTGAATCTCGATTGTGCCCTCTCAAGTTTGTGACTGGGATGCCGAGGATCACAAACAAGGTGTGAATAACCATACAAATTGACTTGGTACCCTCAACAATATTACCTAATCGATGTGCCGGTTAACCACACACGCTCCACCGATCTATAATAAAGTTAAGTCACCCTTTGCCACTCTTACTAGTCCATGTTAGTGTGCCGGTTAACCACACACGCTCCACTAACGACTTGGTAAGGTACAAAGTGTAATTTTATGGGCTAGCACCAATTTCACATTTTCCTAAGTAACTAAGAATTGGGAATTTATAAATGTTTAGTTACTTAATATTTATCATTAATACGTTTAATGAAGGGAGAATTATAGTCCTTGTCCTACCCGTTCGGCTAACGACCCTCCACCAGTCAAGGAAGCGGTGGGTGAGAGTGGACACCCATTAAATTGCCATTTTATAGGCAGTAACCTTATACCCCCCTTATAGACCGGCTTCGTGAATGAGGCCTACTAACGGTAAGATTGACTTTTCTTATACATATCTATATAATTAAAATTATAATAATAGTATAAGGGTTGAATTTTAACTTTTAAAATTCTAAGGGCTAACTTGGAATTAAAGTATTCATAAGAGAAAACTTTTCAAATTCCAAAAGTTGAGGGTAAGTTTTGAAACTATTCAAAACTAATTAATTCCATAACTTATGTGTTTAAAGTAGTTTTAATTAAAAGACTCTTCAAGTTCCATAACTTGAGGACAAGTTATGGAAGACTTTAAACTAATAAAAGAATGTAACTTTTCTTTATTTTATAACTTATGGAATTAATTAAGGTTACACATTTTATTACTTAATGAAGTGACTCTTGAACCTCCATAACTTGAGGACAAGACTCTTCATTTTTTGTAACCATTGCCAACTTTTATGAGTTTTATGAAACTTAAATGTGACTTTTCATATAACTTGAGGACAAAATACAAAAACACATTTTAGAATCAACTTATAGATTAAAATGGATTGAAAACACATAATCAATTAACTTTTCTATTAATCTAAGCAACTCATAAGAACAAGATAATTCAAATCAAACTTTTTCATGTAATTAGCCTAATCACTAAACTAATACAAAACATGAATCTATTGACAATTATCTTTGAAATTGGATTAGCATGAACATTACCACATCAAAAACAAGTTTATAAGTCCAAAAACAGCTTAGGATAATGTTCCTAGTCCATTTCTAGCCAAAAACCTCAAAAAAATGTTGTCTGGGGCTCCTAATCGTCGAGTGTATCAACCTACTCGCTGAGTAGGATGATTTTCTTCATGTACTCGGTGAGTTCATCAGTGGACTCGGCGAGTACAGTGCCCAGAATGCCCGAAATTCGACTTTTTCAGCATTTTTCAGCAATTTGCATCAAGTATAATTGAAAACAAGCCTAGGCTCTGATACCACTGTTGGGTTTTGAGCATTATAACACTCCTAAGTGTACATGCAACCCTAAATACCTTGGATCTATGTTTTCTCTATTATACATGCAAATATGATTATCCAAGGTATTATCCTAACTAGCATATCAAAACATTGATACTAGGATACTAAAATAGATAGAATACATACCTTGTTGTTGTTGCTTGACTCCATGAAGCTTGAGAGCCTAGTGCCCCAAGTGTGACACCTCAAATGGTTCACACAACATCATGAACTCTTGGAATAACCATGAGAAGAAGACATACATGTTCAAATTGGCTAGCCCTCAAAATATGTATCACTAGTGCCAATTTCTTGAACTAAAGGGGTTCTTATATAGTGTGGCTATTAGGGTTACACCATGTAACTCATGACTTTACCCATTCCTTATGCTCCATGGGTTTTAACCTCCATGGAGTATCCATGGATCACCACATGGGTTAAACCCAACATAAAGGAATCTTGGATCATAAGCCCACATATATAAGAATGAATGATTTACACAATCAATCCCCATATATTTAATTAGTCTCTTTTTGATCACTAAATTAAGTCCAAATTAATTCTTGATCAATACTAATTAAATAACATGATTTCATATTAATATATTAGAACTTATAATATATTAATATGTCACAAAATGTCTTTTCCTCATAAATGGTCTATCCAAATGTTCCGATGCCATGCAACCCAAATGGACCATGCCGAGTCGGGTCAAGTACATACCAATTATAGTTATGGACTTAGACACTAATCCAACAACTTCCACCAACCCTGCAGCACTCGTGTATGCTAATCATACATAACACTGGATCCTATGACATTCGTATACTCGATTCTACCCTAAACCCTTCATCGAACAATAATACGAAATAAAGGCTAAACCAAACATTCTCAGGCTATAGAATCTTAGTTATGTACAACTTTGATGCAAACACTAAGCAACTACAGTAATAATGTCAATTTCATATAAGGAAAACCTTAGGCTATCCATCATATAATCATACAATTCTATCATGCAATTCCTGAAGATCCCTAACCTATCACTAGCATGTTATTCTAACATATCACAACATTAAACAACTGTGTAGTAATTTGGGGTCTACTTAATGGCTTCGACTGATCGTACACATCGCATCCTCCTTGATCATTTTGAAAACCATTTGAGAACCATTTTGAAATCCTTTTTCCTTAGTTTGAGACTAGATTCACACGGGTGTTCCTCCATTTCACTCAAACCAAGGCTCTGATACCAACTTGTAACATCCCAAAAATTCAACAAATTTAAAATTTTCAAAACGACCCTTTTATTGTTATAAGTATTACAAAAACCATTGTTTTCAAATGTTATTTAAAATAAGAGTCTCCCAAGATCCAATTAGTTGTAAAACAAAGGATGTTTACAGTCACGCCTTCGCCTTGCGACGATCCACTGAAGTACCAGAAACCATAAACCAAAACTATAAGCACAAAGCTTAGTGAGTTTCCCCCAAAATACCACCATACAAACATATAACATATACTAACAAACAACATACATACAGGGCCTTCAGTATGACTGGAATGCCCCACCGGCCTACAGTCTATCTGGTACGCCCATAGAGCCTCCAGTTTGACTGGAACGCCCCACCAGCCTACAGTCTATCTGGTACGCTCACAGAACCTTCAGCATGACTGGTATGCCTCATCGGGCCTTCAGCCTATCTGGAACTTTCACTGGGCCTTAGGCCTAACTGGTATGCCCCACTGGCCTTTAGTCTATCCGGGACGCCCTGGGTCTGTTGGACACCCTCTAGGTCTATCATGAAAAAACCAATCAATAACAAGTACTTAAAAGTTTTTAAATTATATATAATATTTACTTAAAAAAATAAATTTTCAGGTTTCTAAAAATAATGTCATTTATTAATGATTTTATTTTTCCCGCGTTTATACATTTCTAGCCATAGTAGTAGTACATAAGTAAGATTTCCCTAAAAAAATATTCATATGTTTGAAGTGGTTTGTAATTAAAATATAAAAAGTTAAATAGATATGAAGAGTTGAATAAATAGGTTTTTAAGAATAAAAAGTGATAATTTTGTTATGTTTCTCAATGTATGAAATGTATTAAGTATATGTTGACTTCAATGTATTATTTTTTTTTGATTTGATAAATCTTTAATATGTTTCTTGAATATAAGTTTTATAATATATGTTTTATTGTTATTATGTTAATAAAACTTATAGTACTTCCATACAATTTGTCATATATATATATATATATATATATATATATATATATATATATATATATATATATATATATATATATATAAAATTGAAGCAATTTACTCTCAATATATTGATTTGAAACTCATTTCTTTTCAACGCCCAACCTTATTTAAGTTATTAACACCAAATAATATCATTAACATGGTAGATTAGATTTAAAACATAATCCAAATAACTTATTAAAATTTTAATTTAAATATTAGAAAGTGTTTATACTTAACTTTTAAATTATCAATAAAGTATGAGATTAGATTTAAAGCATAACCCAAAATCTCAAATAAACATAAAAACCAGTCAAATATTTTTTTTTAAATAATTCAAATGTTTAAACATGTTAAATTTCAAACTTCAGTTGAATTATCAAATTAACTAAAGTAATATTCAAAAACTATTTTTTATAGTAATAGAATATTCTTTCTAAGTGGTTTTATAAATTAATAAATAGTAATAGTAAAAAGGTAACATAAAATTAGTTATATCTATATCTATCATTGAAATTAAAATATGATCATATAAGTACAATTTGAAATGAGTAGTAATTCATTAACATAAAATATGATAATTGATTTGAAATTAAACAATCATAACAATTATTAAAAAATAACACTAACTCAAGAAAAATATTCAGTGTTATTTATGCGGAAGCAAATGCGCAAGCAACAGGTAGAGTCTACTTAATAATATAATTCAAAATAGTTGAGATTATATATATATAATTACATTCCTGATGCAACTGAAACCTCCCTGGTCTCATACTTACCTACCAATTAACCGATATACCATATTTCCAACTGGTTGTTGACACTGTTATACTGACACAATCGTGCCGTCCCACTCCTGAACGAAGGCCTATCTGGCGAGAGCTGTCCTAGGTTGCTTGCCATAATGGCTCCAACCGTCCTTCTGGTCGAACCAAGGATAACATAACCAACCATTAATCACAATCGAATCCTTCAATTAAGATCAGGGGTGACGCCCAATGCAAGTCTCACCCCTAAGCACCAGACTAATCTAAAAACTCATATCCTGATAACCAAAAAATCTCAAACTCGATATGCCCAAGATCTCCCGCCTCCATAGTGTTCTCCTGTTGAAGCGAGCTATAACCCCTCATTCGACTGCCGAGACTGGCAGTCTCACACCTGAACCCACCACTGACTACCTACTTTATCTTAACTATGTGTGCCTCGCCCAAGGGTCTCACCCAGTTCGCACAATTGATCGGGCCACGCCCATGAGTCTCACCCAATCGAGTGTTATACATGCCTAACCTCGCCTCGGATCCAACGATCCTCATTCCATATCAAGGTGAAATACTTCCTCAATACTGTCCGCCTCGACCTAGGCATATGTTGATCTTCTTTCAGCCCGTCGACCACTCCTACCATGGGCTACTTCATTCTGGTGAATGTTTCGACTACCTTGCATACTTACAACACTTCTCTGCCCACCTATCTGATGGGTTTTTATGCATAAGAACAATCCTATGTGCTCATACAAACCCTAATGCTTGGATCTAGGTTTCTCTATTGTACATGCAATGAATCTAAGACTTGCAAACCCTAATCTAGCATACATAATTTCGAAATTAACATATAACATCAGATCTAGATGTTTACCTCTTCAATGGAAGCTTGAATCTTCTTTCTTGGAGCTTAGAGTCACAATTGTAACTCCTCTAATTGCTTACAAACACCTCAAGCAAGAAGGGAACTATGAGAGAGGAGGGAGGATGCTTAATTTCGGCCTAGGGTTTCTCTTGGGAAGCAAATGGCCGAAAATTGAAGGCTAGGGGTCTTATTTATACTGTAGGCCGTTAGGGTTTCAGTCTAAACCCTAATGGACAACTTAGTCACCAAGCAGCCCAAGGAACCTTCTGGAATAAGGCCTTGGACGAAAATATGATGATCCTTCATCATAATTTCGTTCACCCTTAGTCCATTAGGTTTCCCAGCCCAAAACTCAACTATCATACATTTGACAGTTTATGCCCCTTTATTTAATTAATTTATTTTAGTCATCAAATTAATTCCTAATTAATTTATGACTAATACTAACTAAATAAATATGATTTCTCCTTTAATATATTATTGTTATAATATATTAATAAATCATATTATCCTCTATCTCTCTCTCTCTCATATCAAATTACCTTGTCAAGTTGCTTTGATGAAGGCAACCCAAAAGGACCATGCACAACCGGGTCAAGTACATACCAAATATAGTTACGGGCTTAGACACTAATCCAACAGTCTCCCACTTGGATAAGTCTAGTAACTATATCTCACATATGTCTTCAGGATCCGATTAGCAATCGTAGCTCTTATACGCTGTTGTCAACTCTGATCAAAATCTTGTCCTTCAGATCAGGGGTCGTATAATCATCTGTTCTAGATATCATGCTTACAATACTTATTGTTCAGCACTTTGTTTCTCGATCTCTGATTCGTTCAATATAAAACTTAGTTGAACACATCAACTTTGTTCTGACCGGGCCTGACACATAAGTCAAACCAAATCATCAAGTGGCCAGATATCGCTTTTATCCTCTTAGAATAAAAGGAACAGAAAAACTTCGACTTATATGCTTTTATCACTCAATAGTTAAGTCACACATAATAATGCGTTTTATAACATCAAGTTACTGATGCGTTTTCGCATTATCAATGTATAATCAACTAGCAAACAATAACCATATCTCTAGGTTTAAAGATTATATGATTTTATCATCTTGCGATCATTCGTAATACCTTTCATGAAGTGATACTAGCAAGTGCGGGTTTATTCCAATGCTCAAATCATATTTCATAAGCACTCATAAACTTTGTAGCAAACCTTTGATATGTATAAAACCTTTTAGACAATCTACAAACAAATTCATGACAATCTTCTTTCATATCTACTTCCAACATATGAGTGATTGTGGACCGTTCGAATAATCTTATTATTCAGGAAGTCAAAACATGCAAAATCGAAACAACAGATAAATAATCAACACAAGATAGTAACCTTTCTTATAAATAACACACCTTTATTTAATCATCAAATGTTGAATACAAAAATTATCCATTACAAGTTTCCTACCTATCAAATCTAAACTAATATCGTCCTTCAGCCCAACGCTCCTAGCGTGCTGTAAATGCTTGACCCTACTCAGTCCCTTCGTAAGGGGATCTGCTGGGTTATCTTCCGACGATACCCTCTTCACAACGAGGAGTCCCTCTTCTACCCGATGTCTAATAAAATGGTATTTCCTGTCGATATGTCGAGATCTGCCATGATCCCTTGGTTCCTTGGTTAAGGCAACCGCTCCTTCATTATCACAGAAAATTTCCATGGGCTCCTTTATGGATAGCACAACTCCAAGGTCTCCAATGAAGTTCTTCAACCATATAGCCTCCTTTAACGCCTCGCTTGCCGCAATGTACTCTGATTCGCACGTTGAATCAGCTACGGTCTCTTGCTTGGAACTTTTCCAAGTCACTGCTCCTCCGTTCAGGGTAAAGACCCAGCCCGACTGTGATCGGTAATTATCCCAATCCGTCTGGAACCTAGCGTCACTGTACCCTCGCACCCTTAAGTCATCACTCCCACTGAGGACTAGAAACCATTCCTTGGTCCTTCGTAGGTACTTAAGAATATTCTTGACAGCAATCCAATGTGCTCTACTAGGGTTCCCTTGATATCTGCTGACCATGCTCAAAGCGAAGGCCACATCAGGGCAAGTACAGGCCATAGCGTACATAATCGAGCCAACTGCGGAAGCGTAAGGTACTCGGCTCATATCAGCTATCTCTGCCTCTATACTCGGGCTCTGAGTCTTACTCAGTTTGGTATTGCATTGAATTGGCAACTCCCCTTTCTTGGAATTTTCCATACTAAAACGCTTTAGGTCCTTTTCCAAGTATGTATCCTGACTGAGTCCTATCAGTCTCTTACTTCTGTTTCTCACTATCCTTATTCCCAGAATATATGCAGCTTCTCCGAGGTCCTTCATAGCGAAACACTTCCCAAGCCAGGACTTAACCTCCTGCAAGGTTGGGATGTCGTTTCCTATGAGTAGTATGTCATCGACATACAATACGAGGAAGCTCACTATACTTCCACTGGCCTTGACATATACACATGACTCATCTTCGCTTCGCAGAAAACCAAACTCTTTGACCTTCTCGTCAAAACAAAGATTCCATCTGCGAGATGCTTGCTTTAATCCATAAATGGATTTCTCAAGCTTGCACACTCTGTTAGGATGCTTCGCATCGACAGAACCCTATGGCTGATTCATGTAAACATCCTCAGCCAATTTCCCATTAAGGAAAGCAGTTTTAACGTCCATCTGCCATATTTCATAGTCATGAAACGCAGCTATTGCGATCATTACCCTAATAGACTTTATCTTAGCAACTGGCGAGAAGGTCTCATCATAGTCAACTCCAGGAGTTTGAGTAAAGCCCTTCGCGACCAATCGCGCTTTATAAGTGTGCACTTTCCCATCCATGTCTGTCTTCTTTTTGAAGATCCACTTGCATCCGACTGTCTTACGACCTGGTACATTATCAACCAAATTCCAAACTTGGTTGTCATACATGGACTGAATCTCGCTGTCCATTGCCTCTTTCCATTTAGCAGATTTCGGGCCTGCCATGGCTTCCTTGTAACTATTAGGTTCATCCAGATTTATTAGTGTATTATCACTAATAAACGTATCCCTTCAGTAGTAATATGGAAACCATAAAACTGGGGTGGAATAGTAACTCTACTTGAACGTCTAAGAGGTAAGGACTGGTCAATTGGTTCAACAGGAGTTTCCTCCTCAGGTTGAACGCCAATGTCAGAGGTTCCTTCATCTCCTGACTCTTAAAGCTCTTCAAGGTCAATCTGACTCCCATTGTCTCCTTGACTTATGTTCTCTTTCTCTGAAAACCCCTCTCCTAGCAACAAAGACAACATTGTCACTTGGTCTATAGAAGAGATAGCCAAAAGACTTCTGTGGATAGCCGATGAAATAACACTTCTCACTACGAGGTTCTAGCTTGTCGTGACTCTCTCGTCTTACGAAAGCTTCACAACCCCAAACCTTGATATGTGCTAACGAGGGAGCTTTCCCTGTCCACATCTCGTGAGGTGTTTTGGCAACCTTCTTGGTGGGAACTTAGTTAAGGATGTGGGCGACAGTCTCTAAGGCATACCCCCAGAATGAGATTGATAACGAAGCACGACTCATCATAGAACGAACCATGTCCAACAAGGTTCGATTACGTCTCTCAGCTACACCATTCAATTGTGACGTTCTAGGAGGCGTCAATTGCGAAACTATTCCACATTCTTTTAGATAGTCGTGAAACTCAAGACTTAGATACTCTCCCCCTCAATCAGATCGAAGCATCTTGATTTTCCTGCCCAACTGATTCTCTACTTCACTTTTAAACTCTTTGAACTTTTCAAAGGTCTCAGACTTTTGCTTGATTAAGTAGATATATCCATATCTGCTATAATCATCTGTAAAGTCACGTAGAAGGGACAAGCGTCCCTTGTGGTGGATCTAAAGGGTCCACATACATCAGTATGTATGAGATCCAATACACCCTCACCCCTTTCATATGTACCAGTAAAGGGTGACTTGGTCATCCTCCCAAGTAAACAAGATTCACACACGTAATCGTCCCTAAGGTCGAATGACTCCAAGACTCCATCCTTTTGGAGTTGGGCTATGCGTTTCTTGTTAACATGGCCAGGGCGACAATGCCACAAACTTGCTTTGTCCAAACTATTGGACGAATCAATATTCAAAACATCATTTCCTAAGTTATCTACAATCAACACAGATTCATAAATCCCATTACAAGGTAATGCATTGAAATAAAAAACACCATTCAAATAAACATTAATAGAACCATTGCTATTATCAAATGAATATCTGAAACATTGTCTACATAATCCATGAAAAGAAATGATGTTCCTTGCCATATCTGGCGAATAGCAACAATTATTTAAATCTAGCCCTAACCCATTACTCAACACTAAAGAATAAACTCTGATCTTGGTGACTGGTGATGACTTCTTGTTTCCCATGATCAGGTTTATTCTCCCATGCTCCACTTCCCTACTTTCTCTTAGCCCCTGCAAATCAGAACAAATGTGGAAATCACATCCAATATCAAGGACCCATGAAGTAGCAAGTGATGAGTTATTAGATTTAATTGAATACATACCTGCAAAGGTGGGCTTTATCTTCCCATCCTTAATATCTTGCAGATATTTAGGGCAGCTTCGTTTCCAGTGGCCCTTCTGGTGGCAATAGAAGCACTCTGCTTCCTTGGGGTCAGAAGAGGGCTTAACAGAACCTGCTTTGGTCCCACTAGAAGAGGAACTATCTTAGGTCTTACTCTTTTGGTGGCTCTTAGAAGGAGCCTTCCTCTTTTTACCCTTTCCTTGGCCAATTGCCAACACAGGATCAGCTACAGTAGAGGATGATGCAATAGATTTGTCCTTGAGGTTGCTCTCAGCAGTCCTCAGGAGCCCTTGAAGTTTACTCAGGGTGACCTTTTCCTTGTTCATATGGTAGGGCATTCTGAACTGGTTGTAGCAGGAAGGCAAGGAGTGGAGGATGATGTCGATAGCCAAATCCTCATCAAACTTAACATTAAGTTGGAGAAGACGATCAACATACCTTTGCATCCTTTGCAAATGGGCGGTTAGAGATTCTCCACTCCCCATCCTAGCGGTGATCATGTTGGTAATGATCTCATAGCGCTCTTGCCTCGCACTTGGGTGGTACCTGTCCAACAAATCTTGATGCATCTCATATGGATACATGTCCTCATAGGACTTTTGGAGTTCGAGGTTCATGGTGGCCAGCATGATGCAATGAACTTTCGTAGCATCATGCTCGTGGGCCTCAAAGGCAGCCATTTCTTCAGGAGTAGCAACTTCTAGGTTGATCTTTTCCAGTTTCTCATCGAGGACATATTCTTTGTCCTCGTAGCGAGTTATCATGCGAATGTATCTCATCCACTCGTTGAAATTCGACCCATCAAATGTCACCTTTTGACATAGGTTCATCAGCGAGAATGACCCAGAAGCGTTGTTGTTTGCGTTTGCGTTAGACATCTGAAATAGAAAGGAACAAAGTTTTATTAGAAATGAATCCCCAATTAAACACCCAAATGAGAAATTAGGGCTAGGATCCAACAACGTTATTTACAACTTAGAAAAGGGATGTCGTAATCTAAAAGTAAATAATTTGAAGGTAAGTGAACGACGATTCACTAACTTTCACCATGAAAAACGAAAAGAGATTAAGTTTTAAATGTATTTGAAAATTCCTAGATTTCTTTTGAGATTCATTGAACATTTCAATGGCATGTTTAAATCTCGATATGCACTTCAAATTTGCGACTGGGATGCCGAGGATCGCAAACAAGTTGTGAATAACCATGCGAATCAACATAGTGCACTCAATGCCTCTATCACCCAATCAATGTGCTGGTTAGCCACACACGCTCCATTGATCTATGATAAACATCGAGCCACCCTTCGCCACCAATGTCAATCCCAAATTAGTGTGCTGGTTAACCACGCACGCTCCACTAACGTTTGACAAGGGTGCAAAGTGTAATTCCATGGAATAGCATCATTTTTCACATTTTACCCTAAAGTAACTAAGATTGGGAATTTGAAAAACATTATAGTTACTTTGTAAATTCATTATACTTGTAATGAGGAATTAAGTGCCCTATCCTATCCGTTCGGCTAACGACCCTCCACCAGTCAAGCAAGCGGTGGGTGTGAGTGTACACCCATTAAGCGCCATTTTATAGGCAGCAACCTTATACCCACCTTATTGACTGACTTCGTGAATGAGGCCTACTAGCGATAAGACTAGCTTATTCTTATACATATATATTTATTAATCTTGTAATAATATAATAGTATAGTGTTGAATTTTAAACTTGTAAAATTCTAAGGGTTTGAAATTTAAATCATTCAAAATTAAACTTTTAATCACAAAATTTAAATTTCAAAACTTAAGGACAAGTTTTGAACTTTTCAAAACACAAGGGATCAAATAACAAATAATATAGGTCAAACAATTAATTTTATGATTATCTATATTTGACCTAATCCATTTTAGTCACAAGATAATTACCAAATAATTTAAATAATCCATATTTATCATATAAAGAAACTATTATTTAAAAGATTTGATATAATCTTTTGTTTTGGTAAGGATAATCATTTAAATACAATAAAATTCGGATTTAATTATTAAAAAACGATTTTTGTATTTATCCTATAGCAAAACAGCAAGAAAATCCAGAGATATGCTCTGTCTGACTCCCGAACTCGCCGAGTCAGTCCTGAACTCGCCGAGTTGGGCCAACTCGCCGAGTCCAGATACTGACTCGCCTAGTTGAGTCGGGCAGAGGCCAGAAAAATGTTTTTCAACAGAAACACGACAATTGCATCACATACAACAGAAACCAATCAAGGCTCTGATACCACTGATGGGTTTTTATGCATAAGAACAATCCTATGTGCGCATACAAACCCTAATGCTTGGATCTAGGTTTCTCTATTGTACATGCAATGAATCTAAGACTTGCAAACCCTAATCTAGCATACATAATTTCGAAATTAACATATAACATCAGATCTAGATGTTTACCTCTTCAATGGAAGCTTGAATCTTCTTTCTTGGAGCTTAGAGTCACAATTATAACTCCTCTAATGGCTTACAAACACAACAAGCAAGAAGGCAACTATGAGAGAGGAGGGAGGATGCTTAATTTCGGCCTAGGGTTTCTCTTGGGAAGAAAGTCGCCAAAAATTGAAGGCTAGGGGTCTTATTTATATTGTAGGTTGTTAGGGTTTCAGTCTAAACCCTAATGGACAGCTTAGTCACCAAGCAGCCCAAGGAACCTTCTGGAATAAGGCCTTGGACAAAAATATGATGATCCTTCATCATAATTTCGTTCCCCTTTAGTCCATTAGGTTTCCCAGCCCAAAACTCAACTATCATACATTTGACAGTTTATGCCCCTTTATTTAATTAATTTCTTTTAGTCATCAAATTAGTTCCTAATTAATTTATGACTAATACTAACTAAATAAATATGATTTCTCCTTTAATATATTATTCTTATAATATATTAATAAATCATATTATCCTCTCTCTCTCTCTCACATCAAATTACCTTGTCAAGTTGCTTTGATGAAGGCAACCCAAAAGGACCATGCACAATCGGGTCAAGTACATACCAAATATAGTTACGGGCTTACACAGTAATCCAAGACTATCATCCTTGTGCATGCTACGGCTATCCCATAGTCTTACAATACTTCCATACTACCATGGACCCAACCCACGGTTTTATCATCCATCTACCACCAACCATAATCATCAGGAGTCGAACCCGCACCCGAATATACCCTAATTAGGTGTTCTGGTCATGCTTCGAACCCCAAAGCCTTAATCAGACAAGAATAGGCAGAGAGGCTCTAACAGATCCTTGAACCTGGATCCATCCACATACCTACCATGCACCACTATTGATGCGCAATGAAACCTAAATATTCACCCTTGTGCAACCTTTAGACCAACGACTCTCCCCTACCTGGATTCAACTACTCCCTTCCAATCCACCAAAAATTAATTGGTTCCCAATCTATCTCTCAAACTTACAATTCAATCTTGTCAACAGCCTGACCTTGCAAGAACTAGCATTCCATTAATAACCAACCTTAGCAATCATACACACTCCAGAACCAGATGAATAGCTTCCAATATCTCAACGAGCTCAATAATCCCAAGTACTTCCCATAATACAACTCCAAATCCTTAAGCCACTTCAGCTTGTGGCATAGAACTATAACCCTTTATCGTAATGGACGGATCATCAATTCAACAACTCACCTACCGAAGGATCGATGTACTTAATGTTCGCCAATAGACACCATTCGATTTCCGTTGACAATCCTAATGGCTGAAATAACCCATGCAAACAACACTTTCCCATTACTTAATAGTGATACGTTACCACTACTCAATCCCTATTGATGGTAGCAGTCGACAAACTGAGCTTTACAATATCTAGCTTTCCTTGACAAGCCAATCATGTCGCTTATACATTTCAAGACCGGGTGATCATTCCCAATACCTCAACGAATCTCAAATCCTTAAACACTTTCTGTTGAATCCACTAGAAGTCCTTCATGACTGACCGGGTGATGAGGAGCAACCTCTAAATGTCGAACAAGTACCCAACCCGCTCAACCACTTATTTGCACTTAGAGCAATTCCAATGCAACCTACAACTGACCTCGCTTCGAAGGTGTGAACTTGAAACTACCGATCTTACACTCATGACCGAATCAATTCCTTACTACCTCGAAACCATGAACATCCTTACACGTCATGCATTCAACCCAACATGCCTACTGTGACATCCCCAAATTCACGGTCATTTTAAAATTTTATTTATGCTTATTTTAAAATCAGAGTATTCATTTTAAAGAATAATATTGCGGAATTTGTTCCGAGAAAAACCTGATAAATATATTACCAAAGCATTTCCGAAGAAATGTATTTAGTTTATATTAAAACTTTGGGATGTCGTCATCAATGCAGAAACATAAGCATAAACAGACCGTAGATTCTTTTACACTAGTGATTTACATCTCCTTTAATCTCTCAGTGTAATCTAGCTTCGTATCGACACCTGTTATACAAATAAATTGAGTGGGTCAGGTTTGGAAACCTAGTGAGTACATAGGGTTTTCAACCCACAATAATATAATTATTATGTTTAATCATCAAACAATCAACCCAATTACCCATCCCATTATCTTCTTTATTCTTAAGGATCTACCCTAAGAATCATCTATCCTTCATTCATTCATTCTTAAGGATTATCCTAAGGAATAGGCATGAAGTCCATTGCTTCCAGGGTTTATATAACAGGTACTAAGTCTATAGCTACCGATGCTAGGCACAACAGCCAATGTTCTTTCATGAAGTACTAAGTCCATAGCTGCCAGGGTTTTTAGAATACATCCGGTGAACACGTAGTTCAAAAGTTAAGCACAACTGCCAATATTATCCATTAGGCGCAGCTGCCAGGATATTTAGAGTACATCTGGTGAAAACATAGTTCAAAAACACCTATAGGTTGCGAGCCTGCTAGCGTTCCACTGGACTGTCTAGAAGAGTCTGTGGTCTTCATCTATACTCTTCTAGATGACATCATCGTTAAGGTCAAGGCTTCTTATCATCTTACACCTCTCATCATCCATATCATTTTTCATCTCTCACCTATTACATCATCTTTAATCTACCCATCTTTACCCATTATATTTATAGGTATAAAAATACATATACATTTTAAATCAAGTAAAACATGAATAAATCGTTCATCCAGCATAAATATCAAGAATACAGATAATATGCACACATAGCACATAATTTATATTAAATACTTAATATCTATGTGTAAGATGAAAGTAAGTATGCACTCACATGTTAAAGTGATGATTCCAAACTCGGGCAGCGCTTTGCTTTTAACGATTCTATTTTCCTTCGACGAAACCTAGTATCATTACCGCTAGATTTTTGTCTAATATTTATTGTGACTATTTATGAGCGATATTGTTTTATAAGTGTTAAACAATACTTTTCAACCACTATATACAGAAAGGGGCCAAACATGAAACACCGGAGGGCAGGACCATTTTGGCATTATAACACTTCTGAAATCCAACAACCCTATGTGGCCCTTCAAACCAGATTCCCTGTACCGCGAGTAGTTAAAAGATATTTTAATAACACTTTGTATATTATATTTTATAATATATATTGTTTAAAAGTTCGTAATAACGATAATAAACTTAAACATAAGCTATAATTAAAGTAGGGTAAGCATAAGTCACTTACTCGGAGGTTTGGCTAGGAACCGGGCTCTGCGGGGGCAGAACTTTCTAGCCGAAAGCTCTTCTTCTCAGATCCTTTTGGCGCTCCGGAACTCGACTCTAGCAATTAGGAAGTACTAGGGAAGGGGAGGGAGAGCTTGGGAGTATTGAGAGAGAAAGAATGGGAAAGGTGTGAAGAAAATGGATGATTTGCGCCTCTATTTATAGGCTGTATGGGGGCGATTGACATCGTGAAACTTACATTCACGTCCTGGACTTGCGTGGGCGCCAAGGCTTCGCCTGGTGCTGACACGTGGTACTGGACGCAGATAAAATAGGCAATATTAAGAATTCATATATTTCCCATACGAGCTCCGTTTTTGACGTTATTCACATGTAGGTATTGACAAGATCTACAACTATCCTTTTGACGCCATTGGCTAATTCTTGAACGATTTTAAATTTAACAGTCTGAGAAGATTACACTATTGATTGACCGTGTAAAATTCATAACTTCTACATACGGACTCCGTTTTCGACTGTCTTTTTATCGTTGAACTCCTATTAATGAGACCTTTAATTCTCATTTAGATCATTTTGGCTAAAATTTGACCGATCTAAAATTCGATTTCTGGCTGTGCACTGCTATGCTAAATCTTAGAAAAATCATAATTTCCTTATATAAAGTCAGATTTGGACGTTCTTTTTATGTACGTTCTCCATTTAACGTATAATATGACTTTCGTTTAGATTGCAAAGGCAAATTCACTTTTTACGTTACGCGTTGTCGTGCCGGTTTGGCTGAAAACTTCGACGGGTAATAAATTATTTGTTATAACTCGGATTCCAACGTTCTTTACATGTACGGAACCCCTGTGACATATACTATAACTTGGTTAAGATTATTTAGTCTAAATAATCTTCTATCAAAAAGTCATTTTTGACGCTTATTGTCTCTAAATTGACTAGCCCGAATCTGCGGGCGTTACAATTACCTCCCCCTTAGGATGATTACGTCCCGGAATCATCAACAAAACAGGGCTTATATAATGATTCCATACATTATCTTTTCAGCCTAGGTAATAACCGTAACTCTTATATCCTTTCAAATGAGTATATAACTCTTGGACTTCTTGACTGCTGGCGATGCTCAATCTTGTATCTGCTCTTCGTATTATGTGTGGACTTTTAATTGTAACCTTCGAGTTACAATCTCAATTCTCATTGGAAACTCCTTCTTCTTCTTCTTAACAGGCTTAAGATAAGTTATTTCCTTCGATTACCATAATTGACCGATGGGTCATGTTCTAATGACCTCTCATCGTATGATGCAACACTTAGACTCAGGTATTTTAGAGTCAAATTCCAGAATGGATGATACCTTCCTTCTTGTTCTAATGTGATAGAATCATATTCTACTATGAAGCACTTCTAGCTACAAGCTTTTTACTTTAACAACGACCGCGATACTTCTATTGATATCTTTGATTATCTTTTACTTCAATCTTCTGGCTTAAGTTGGACGCTACATTGAACTTGGTTCTCTTAACCACGTAACATACTCATCTTAGTCGGAATCGATATGATATGACCACTAGGGTCAGAACAACAATCATCTTCTTAGTCATTACTGAAACAATGGTAACGACAGGCATGAATCAAACAAAATCAATTACTACCGCCTTGGTAAACTTTTGACTTTCGTTGATCCAAGTGCGAGTCCTGTAATTCCAGTAGTATTGGCCTCTACTATCATTCACACGTACTCATACTTGTCCCAAGTATTGTCTTGCAGTTTTCCAAGTCACCATACAAGAATTTCACATAGTCATTTAACACATCGGATAACATAACCAAGCTTTATATTATTTCTTGAAACGATTGCATAGGTGTTTAAGTTCAACCTATACTATGCCTCTAATAGGCTACACCACATGATACTATCCACATGGCTACTTTATATCTTGATCTTCGAATATAAAGTCCATTACTCCTGATCCCTTGCATAGTCACATGCTTCGTCGAGGATCATCTGGAACGCTCTTACCTTTGGCTTTTGCGGTGCATTTGGCTATATAGCTCCTTCCCTCTTTGGGCAGTCTTGCTTGAAGTTTTCTTCTTGATTACATCTGTAACACACCCTTTTTTTGAATGTACACACATTGGTGTATGCCCAGACTTTCCACACTTGAAACATGTCACCTCATCGCCACATTTCCAAAGTATGTCTTCTTGCAATTATCGCACCATCTTGCTTCACCTCCTCCTCCGAACTTCTTCGAACCGGACTTCGAGAATTTTCTCTTCTCGTAAACTTTATCTTCTCGCCAACTTCGACCTTGTTTGAGGGTCTACTTTTGATCATCTCCTTAACAGACTTAGCAGCCCAGATAGTCGCCCCGAGAGTAGGTTCCTCGCGTACTGGGACAACATATTCCCATGGTAGTCCCTTCGTATACTTATCGACTTTCGTTAGTTCGTCAAGGACGATGCACAAAGAAAACTCCATCTTTTCCATGAAAGAATTGGTATACTCGTCAATGGACATGTTGCCCTTCTTCAATGTCAGAAACTGGTTTTCTAGTTCCAACATGTTTTGGGTTGAGCAGAACTTGCGTTTAAAGTGTACCAAGAACTCTGCACATGTCAATTGTAGTTGCTCATTGGGGCTTATGATCCTTCCCAAAGTGTTCCACCAACGAACAGCCCCACCCCTAAACTGACGCACAACATAAGTGGTTTTTAGCTTGCCCTTGCAACCACATGTTATGAAGGCTAGATCCATTTCAGAGATCCAGTCCATAACTCTGATTGGATCTTCTTTCCCAGTAAAAGTTGATGGTTTGCAAGTTGTGAAGTCTTTGTACTTGCATCCATTTCTTTCAATCCTTTCGTCTTGGTTATTTCTTCTAACCATTGGCGGTTCATCTTGGCCAATGGTTCTACTATAGTTTGCTTCTTCTGACCGATATTCATTCAGTTCAGGCTGTTCAATAGGCACAGTAGGCTCATCCCTATTCTATTGAAGTAGACGCCTTGTCTCTTCCATCTGAAGATCCAACATCATTTGAATCATTGGCTCGGGTGATTTAGGCATCTATCCTAAAATAACCTAGTGCATGTGTCTATATATAGCAGCCATTCTAAGTTTAAGTCTAGAAATCCTACAAATTCCTAGTTCGCTTAAACTAATGCTCTGATACCAACTGTGACACCCCCAAATTCATGGTCATTTTAAAATTTTATTTATGCTTATTTGAAAATCAGAGTATTCATTTTAAAGAATAATATTGTGGAATTTGTTCCCAGAAAAACATGATAAATATATTATCAAAGCATTTCCAAAGAAATGTATTTTGTTTATATTAAAACTTTGGGATGTAATCGTCAATAAAGAAACATAAGCATAAACAGACTTTACATTCTTTTACACTAGTGATTTACATCTCCTTTAATCTCTCAGTGTAATGTAGTTTCGTATCGACACCTGTGATACAAATAAATTGAGTGGGTCAGGTTTGGAAACCTGGTGAGTACATAAGGTTTTCAACCCACAATAATATAATTATTATGTTTAATCATCAAACAATCAACCCAATTACCCATCCCCATTATCTTATTTATTCTTAAGGATCTTCCCTAAGAATCAGCTATCCTTCATTCATTCATTCCTAAGGATTATCCTAAGGAATAGGCATGAACTCCATTGCTGCCAGGGTTTATATAACAGGTACTAAGTCCGAAGCTACCGATGTTAGGTACAGCTGCCAATGTTCTTTTATGAGGCACTAAATCCATAGTTTCCAGGGTTCTTAGAATACATCTAGTGAACACGTAGTTCAAAAACACCTACAGGTTGCGAGCCTGCTAGCGTTCCACTGGACTGTCTAGAATAGTCCGTGGTTGTCATCTATACTCTACTAGATGACATCATCGTTAAGGTCAAGGCTTCTCATCATCTTACACCTCTCATCGTCTATATTATTTTTCATCTCTCACCTTTTACATCATCTTTCATCTACCTATCTTTACCCATTATATTTATAGGTATAAAAATACATATATAGTTTAAATCAAGTAAAACATGTATAAATCGTTCATCCGCCATAAATATAAAGAACACAGATAATATGCACACATAACACGTAATTTATATTAAATACTTCATATCTATATGTAAGATGAAAGTAACTATGCACTCACTTGTTAAAGTGATGATTCCAAACTCGGGTAGCGCTTCACTTTTAACAATTCTATTTTTCTTCGACGAAACCTAGTATCGTTACCGCTAGATTTTAGTCTAATATTTATTGAGACTATTTACGGGCGATATTATTTTATAAGTGTTAAACAATACTTTTCAACCACTATGTACAGACAGTGGCCAGACATGAAACATCGGAGGGAAGGACCATTTTGGCATTATAGCACTTCTGAAATCCAACAACCCTATGCGGCCCTTCAAACCAGATTCCCCGTACCGCGAGTAGTTAAAAGATATTATAATAACATTTTGTATATTATATTTTATAATTTATATATATATATATATATATATATATATATATATATATATATATATATATATATATATATATATATATATATATATATATATATATATATATATATATATATATATTGTTTATAAGTTCATAATAACGATAATAAACTTAAACATAAGCTATACTTAAAGTAGGGTAAGCATAACTCACTTATTAGGAGGTTTGGCTAGGAACCGGGTTCTGCGGGGGCAGAACTTCCGAGCCGAATGCTCTTCTGGTCGGAGCCTTCTGGCGCTCCGGGACTTGCCTATAGCACTTAGTAAGTACTAGGGAAGGGGAGGGAGGGTTTGGGAGTATTGAGAGAGAAAGAATGGGAAACGTGTGAAGAAAATGGATGATTTGTGCCTCTATTTATAGGTTGTCTGGGGGTGATTCACGTCGTTGACTTGCGTGGGCACCAAGGCTTCACCTGGTGCTGACACGTGGCGTTGGACGCAGATAAAACAACCAATCTTAAAAAAGTCACAACTTTCGCATATGAGATCTGTTTTGGAAGTTCTTTATATCCACACATAGGTATTGACAAGATCTACAGCTTTACTTTTGACCCCATTGGGTAATTCTTGACCGATTTTAAATTTAATAGTCTGAGACGATTACACTGTTTAATGATCGTGTAAAATTCATAACTTCCACATACGGACCCCGTTTTCGACTGTCTTTTTATCGTTGAACTCCTATTATTGAGACCTTCAATTCTCATCTAGATCATTTTGGCTAAAATTTGACCGATCTAAAATTCGATTTCCGGGCTGTGCACTGTTGTGCTAAATCTTAGAAAAATCATAACTTCCTTATACGAAGTCAGATTTGGACATTCTATTTATGTACGTTCTCCGTTTAACGTATACTACAACTTTCGTTTAGATCGCTAAGGGTAAATAGTAATTTATCAAAAATTCACCTTTTACGTTATGCGGTGCCGTGCCGGTTTGGCTGAAAACTTCGATGGGTCATAACTTCTTCGTTATAACTCAGATTTCAGCGTTCTTTATATGTACGGAACCGTTGTGACATATACTATAACTTGGTTAAGATTATTTATTCTAAATAATCTTATATCAAAAAGTCATTTTTGACGCTTATTGTCTCTAAATTGACTAGCCCAAATCTGCGGGGGTTCTATTGCTGATACCACTAAAGATCTGATAGGCTGCTGATGTCCTAAACGGAATACTCAAGCCTCTTCTAAACACGGCCTAAGGTATGCATATGACAACTTTCCGGATAAAATAACTATATTACTCATACAGGTGCTTCCATTCTTAGATAATCAAGGCATAACATTTCACACACACATCAATACAAAATTATTAATTAGCATAATGATTTAAACGTGAAAGAGAAGAATATGACACATGCCTGTAGTGTCTCACGGGTATGCTCCCCCTTCCTGTAGAAGCACTTACAAGGAACCTGAGCCATCCCAACCACTAAACGTGGGCAATTTTCCTTGATATGACTAGGATGATGACAATGATGACACAATTTTGTCTCCAGGGTGCATTCTTGGCAAAGGTGGCCCTTTTATCCGCACCTGCCGCATTTGAACTAGCTGCGCACACGCTCATGTGTTTCTTCACGCTTTGCATAAATGTCGTGGCCCCTCGGGCCTCTAGCAGTACTAGACATGGCAACATCAAACTGTTTAGATGTTGCTAGCAGAGTCGTATCATGAGTCCGCTACCTCTTTCCCAGTTGCCTCTCCACACCAAGCTCCTGCTGCCGAGTCACCTCGATCATCCCATCAAGTGTTTAAACGGCCGACATCCGATCCTCGAACCTGGAAACCAGCCTGTTAATGACATGGCCAATAATGTTGGGTAACTCCTTTTATAAATGTCATGAAACCTCATTGACAATCTAATCATGGAATCGATCCCACGGAAGGCATGATGCATAACCCACCTTTAATCCATCATGAAAAGATCTAGTAGTAGGATCCTCCTCCCTAAAAGATTATAGGGATCCAAAGGCACTGAGCTCCCGATGGGTCCCCAACTGTCCTGCTGTAATCTCAGCCCGAAAAGCCCCGATATGATCAACCAAGAGTTCCATGATCCCTTCCTTGATGGTACCAAACATCACAGGAGTATGCTCCAAAATATCGCGGGTGATCTCCGACGAGATGAACCACCACATCCTCTCATCAATCGGCTCAGTACCTGCAACTAAGCCTGAACTAGAACCCGGACCTCCTCCACGTGTGCTCATCACCATTCTGGAAAACAATCATACAAATGATCAAAACATACCCACGGATCCTCTTTCATAGTTTTCCTAGATTCTCCGTGACTCCCTTCGATTTGAGTATGGATCCTATGCTTCCAGTTGTACGGGCCCAATAAAACCTTCCACACCTACCCATACTTTCCTCAAGAGTCATCCTGAATCCACCAAATCACCTTCTCAGCTGATACGTCCAAATACCCGCTAACATCGTAACCAACCCACTAAAGCACTTCCTAGGTTCTCCTAGGTTCTGATCTCACCCTTCCATCAGCTGCTTAAGAACTCCTACTACTATCTGTTAGCTACTTCATGAATATAATCACATGCCACAAAGCTTAAATAATCCTTTGAGTAAAAGACTTAACCCTATAACAGCTATAATCAAACGAGAGCTACGCAGTAGAGTCAAATCCATCACTCTGAGATTATTTAACCCTTGGAACATGTGACTTAACATATTCACTTAATAGTTAACTCAAATCACTAAGAGTTCCACATGGCACCAATCAAGAAACATTCGTGCAGTAACACTCCAAGCCATAAACCAATGAACGAAGTTCTCAGCTCACTGTCTACCAACGCCTTCATTGTACTAACATACTTCCCAGGTCATCCTCGGATTCCTTACCCCATCCTACCATCAGCTGCTGAAAATACCTTACTAATGTTAGTTAACTACTTCATGAATATAATTGCATGCCACAAATCTTAGATAATCCTTCGACTAAAAGACTCAACCCTACAATGGTTAGACTCAAACGAGAGCTGCGTCATAGGGCCAAATCAATCAGTATGTGATTATTTAACCTATGCATCATGCAACTTAACATATTCATGAAATAATTAGCTTACATCAGTATCAGTCCCACAAAGCACAAAGTAAGCAACATTCCGACATTGGAAAATCTTACCAGCATACCAACTAATCAATCCATTCTATCCCATCATCTGACATCCATACTAGCATGCAATTATAAAGTTCAAAAAATAGGTATACAAAGGCTTCTCTCATAACATGAAATCCTGAGCAGATCATTAGCCCTAATCTAGCATGCAAATCTAATAACATATAACATAACAAACATGTATGGTTATTCTGGGAATTACTTACTTGAGCTCGGCTGATTGCATGCATCATACCCCCTTTTTCTTTACAAAAGTCATTTTAGAATTTCGTTTTCTTGTAAATATTACCAACTCCTCAATTTGAGTCCAGTCACACCCGAGTATGTGCTCGAATCCCTCAAACCAAGGCTCTGATACCAACTTGTAACATCCCAAAATTTCAGTTAATTTTTTTTAAGTTCGTTTCAAAACATCCAGTGACCATGTCAAAACAACCAAAAGTTTGTCATAATGTAACAATATCAGAGTACAAATGCCAAAATCACGTAAATGTAGAAAACATGGGGCAGATGTGGTGCGATCAAGTTGGGCCCTTTCCTCTCAAGCTGGAGGTACCTGAAACATAAACTAAAAACTGTAAGCATAAAGCTTAGTGAGTTCCCCCAAAATACCCCATACCATACATACATAGCAGTCAAACATATATGTGTATATTTCAATCCCTTCGATCTCTTTCAACTAGTACCGTGCGTATTTCAACCCCTTCGGCCCCTTTCAACTGATACTGGGTATTTTTCAACCCCTTCGGTCTCTTTCAACCGGTATTGGGTATATTTTACCCCCTTCTGTCTCTTACAACCGGTACTGGGTATATTTCAACCCCTTCCGTCTCTTTTAACCGGTACTAGGTATATTTCAACCCTTCAGTCTCTTTCAACTGGTATCGGGTCTATTTCACCCCTATAACTAGCATGAAATCAAAACAGTAAGAGTCACAGAGACATCAAGCATTTACAGGCATAACAGGTGATTGTCACGAAGGCAATCATCATCCTACAAACCTAATCTAGTGGGCCGACATTGGTGCCTTCGACCCACACATCCAGTGGAGGAAACTTACCTCAGTCTGCTGACAATCCAACAGATGCTCGAGCTACTGGACCGAAGAATCCCCGCGCTAACGATCAAATATAATCATGATAATTAATTAGGTCATAACCAAAATGGGGACTTAATTCACTAATCCCGGCTCCTAGGGTAAAAGACTATTTTACCCTTCCGCTCAGCTATCCCAAAGACCAAAGCCCAAACTCAATGGCACTATAAGCCCAATAACCGGCCCAAAATGACAATTATCCATCTTCACGTCGTGACCAGTTCTTGTTGATTTCGTGAGATCTCACTTAGTCCGATTCTAACTCATCCCGACTCAACTCGGACATGAAAAGTCACAGGAGCTGACCTTACGTAGTGATAGCCTCCTCCCATGTCGTGATCCCTAAAAAGCTAACCAGAAATGGGGCAATTTAACCCTCACATCGTGAGCTCCATGTATCATGTTGTGAGATCGGACTGAAGCGAAAAGTCCAGCTTTTAAGTACTTAATCCATTAAGCCTTGAACTCTAACTTTCCAGAAGGTGTAATAACTCCATAATGGATTAGAAAGTCGATGGTTTTAAGACATATATGTCCAATACATGTCTAGATCTCATCTGGGTCAAACGTTGAAGAAAAGACATCCAACTTTCATATAAGGTTCCAAAACTCAACCATTCCTTAGATATTAACTCCATAGTACTCTTAAGACCCTACTAATGCACAAAGTTTCTATCTTTATGGTTTCCATTCATCAAACTAGCACAATCAAGAGGAAAAGTGGGACAAAGCCTAGATCTAGCCTCATAGAACAATAAATGAGGAATCTTTAATACTTGCAATGATCCAGAAACAATGTAATATAATTATGATGATGAGGATTCCTTGCAAGCCTCAACTCAATATCACCTTCTTCTTCTTTTCTCCTTCTTCCAAACAAGGAAAAGCTCCAAAATGACCAAAGGTCAAGCAAAAATGAAGACTAGGGTTTTTCTGAGGTGAAATACGGTTTGGGGTTGATAAGAAACCCTAAAATGAGTTTAGAGATACTTAAATAAAGGAAACCCTAAAATGATCATGGGCTTACATTGCATCAACTCTCACATTGTGAGTGCCATGTCTCATGTTGTGAGATTAATCTTGGAAAAAAACTTTTCATGCAACCCATCTCACGTCGTGAGCCTCCAATCTCACGTCGTGAGGTTTCTTTTCTTCCAAAATCCAACCTTTTGACTCCTCGAAACCCTAATTCGATTCATCCTAAAAAACGGGTGTTACAATGATGCTCTCTGGAAGGTTGCTAGCTCCAAAAAGATCACACAACCAGCAAACTACAGTCTGGAAGGAGTATATGGTTGTTAACAACAAAAAATCGTCAAACTAATTTCAGCCCAAAAGCTTGGTATCTACAAATTAAACCAGACTATAAATAAAATATTGTGTGAGTTTGTAACAAAAAAAATTAGTACTTACAACAATTTCACAAACATCAGGTTAGAAAATCGTTGGGCGACCAAAAATTGATTGTGGACTTGATATTTTTTGTTGGTAGAATCATACAATATGGGTGTGAATGTGTATCTTGTGGAATCACACAACAAAAGGTATTGATGGAGCCCTAGAATCGCACATGGGGTCAATTACCTTACATGAAGCTACATGTTACGGTTAATTATAAAATCTTGTGTTGCATCAGAGGATGTTTTCTACTTAGTAAGTGTTGATTCTTTAAGCCCTGGTTTTCGATCAGAACATAACGTGATTATATTTTTGTTGGAAATATGAATGGATATGTGTGGGGCTGGGGTTGATTTCAAGGGGGTGATAGAATTTTTGGATTCAAATCAGTGTCAGATTTATCTAATGGAAAATGAAAACGACGAATTTCATCCACGAAGGGAGCATGGAAAGGACAAGTGGAGTTGATTCACCACCAAAAAGACTAGCTAAAATCGAGATAAAATAAGAGTAACATGAACTGAGAAAATGTATCAATCAATTTAGAAGAGTTGAAACATACCATAGATTTTTGTGTGCCATAAAAGTTTTCAAATTTGTCAGAACTTTACAACAAAAAATTATGTCGGTCAAATCCTTTAGTTTCACAATGACATTGTTTATGACATACGTTTTTGTTTATCATAAAATCAGTGTGTGACATTATATGTCTTTACATGCTTATTTTTAATGCGTGTAAAACAATATTTAATCTAGAAAATTTATAGAGAATATATAATAAAAATCCAAAATTACCGTCTAAAATCTCAAATTAATGTACGATTGTCGGTTGCTTGTGATTTAGTGTAAACACTTTCCGGCCTTTTTGGTATTTTATGTTAAAAAATATGAAATCATGGTTTTTATAAACAGGGTGAGTTTTAATATTTTAATGGAGATTTCTATATAAAATAATATTTGAGATTTAAATGTTTATAGAGGAGAAAACTTAAAGATTGCATAGAACATTGTGAAATGATTTTAAGATTTTAATGGAGATTTCTAAATAAAACAATATATGAGATTTAAATTTTATAAAGGAGAAATCTTAAAGATTGGGTAGAACATTGTAAAATGGTTTGATACATTTATGTTGAAACATAATAAGTGATGACTTTTGTTCTACGCCACATAATAGAGCTAATTACAGACAAAAATAAAATAAATAAATAAATAAATTGATGGACGAATGTGGTTTTATTAAGGCAACTCCAACACTAGAGATACTTTGAAATGATAATAATTTCTTACCATAAAATATTTTTCTATCTTCACTAATATTTTAAAAATAACAATGCAAAAACATAAATTTGATATTTGAATAATAATAAGTTATCATAGTCTTTTTGATACGAAACTTTTTTGTCTAAACACAACTGTGTTATCTAAATAGTAATTTTTGAAATTCTAAAATATTTTGATGTTATAAAAATATACTAACGTAAGTGTTTGATAATTTTAAATATAAACTACAAGTTTTGTTATACATATGCAATATAGGTGTTTCTTGATTATATTTTGTGACGATTCACTTTTTAATAATTAAATTCTAAATTTTATTAAATATTTATGGATGTTCGGTTCCAATTTAATCTTTCTATTCTAATAAAAGAATAGAATTATTTTACTATTGACAAGTGTCATATTATTAGAACTCCTCATTAATATTATATATCACCTATAATGTTACTTGTCAACTTATTATTTATCCATTTCAAATTTCAAATTTTTAAGTTTTCACTCTAATTACATTAAATTAATAATTGATTTTCCATTTTAAATTTTAAATTTTAAATTTTCTCATTCTAATTATATTAAATTAATAACATTAGATTAAAAAATAAAATAAAATTAATACATATTATAAGGTGATATAACTTTACATATTTATTTAAATCAACGATTATAATTTTATATAACTAAAAAAATATCTCTTAAGAAATAATTAATTTAAAATAATTGATTAATAATTTTGATTTTTTAATATGAAAGTTTAATTAATTATAAAATTGTGGTTCTTACGGGTTATAAACCATTATATTATATTTGTAGATGATATAGATTCGGTAAGAAATTTGTTTTGGTAGGAAGGTAAGAAGTTTTATTTGCCATATCTTTTTGGCGAACAAAACAAATAAATTACTTGATAAATAAAAAATAACATGATTTACAATATATATATATATATATATATATATATATATATATATATATATATATATATATATATATATATATATATATATATATATATCCCGAAAAAACATTTCAATGATTCATTTTTATGATGATTTTATTGATATTCACTAAAATTATTATAAAAGTGAATTTTTTCTTAATTTACTTAAAAATGAATCATTAATGTGTTTTTTGGGATATTTTTTTGTGAATCATCTTAATCATGAATCATATAATAATTCATTTTGTTTGATTGCTAAAAAAGTATATATATCGAAAATTTCTTACATTTTTACCAAAATTTTTCTTTTTATTTGATATTGGTTCTACTTATAGAAGGATTAACTACAAATACTATTTTTATTTTAAGTTTATTTTTCAAAGTCTAATGACATAAGAATAACAACAATATTATTGTAGGAAACTATAATCGAGATAAACAAAAAACGAAACAGAAATTAATGAAAGTTGATGCATGTGTTTGACATAATTTCCTTAAAACAATTTCGATCCATACCGGATGTTTGTTTCCCACGATACAACAACAAAAACGGTTCTTCAAGACCACCGAACTCAACAAGATATGGACATTACCTTGATACGTGCTAGAAATCGTAGTCGTTGAAATGAGAAGAGTTGAGAGTTTTTTTTTGGGTCTTTTTTACCATGTACAAGATTATTCTATTTACAGTGCAAACTTTTAACTATCACCATAATTACAATTTATGGTGAATAAAACCACAACTGAATTACATAATTAAATCAATATTAAACACACAAATGTAACTGAAATTGTGTTTAATTACTTATTTGAATTTAATTTTAAACAAAAATTAACAAAATAAGAATTTTGCTTAATTTAATTGTTTAAACATTCAACCACTCAATCAACCATTCAAGCACCATACCTTGGTGAAAAAATTCTCATTCATTTTTTTCAACAATCCACCACATAAATGGAAATTGGTCATTAATTTTTCCTACTAACAATGTAAGATCCAATAGTTGAATTTTGCATAGGATAGATAGATATTACCCTTTGAACATTCCCTTAAGAAATATATTTATTTTACTTGCAGATCAGTAGACTCAATGTCCTTGAACTATTATACTGTTTGTGTAAACAATCAATATACTTCTCACATGATTCTTCCTGAGTTAGTTAAGTTCTTATAGTTATGTTCGTTATAGTCATGAACATAAGCCTAGTTTTGTGACAGCTCTTAGGAATGTTCCCGATAAAATTCCATTTGTTGTGACCCCACTTCTCTTTATCTCTCACATAGGTGATTCTAATGAATCAATAAAAGCTAGAAGTTGATGATTTCCATTTTATCATGAATGGTTATAAACTTAATCTGCATTACTAATTGTTTTATGAATGGGTTGGGTTTGGCCCCCACAGTGATTCACAAATGTTATTTGCAAGTAGGTTGTCACATTGAACCTAGACCTTGGGATCTCCAATTAACAAGTGTAACGCCCGCAAATTCGGGCTAGACATTTAAGATATAATAGATGATTTTAATAGAAGATTGTTTATGATAAATAATCTTAAGCAAAGTTATAGTAGATGTGAAAAGGATTCTGTACATATAAAGAACTCTGAAATCTGACTTCGTATAAAGAAGTTATGGTTCTTCGAAGTTTCACGATTAAACTGACACGACTATGCGTGTCGTAAACAGTGAATCAGAGATATGTTGGTTATTAGCCTAGATAATCTAAGCAGAAGCCATATTGATCGTAAAAGAGAACTCATGCATATAGAGAATGTTGAAATCTGAATTCATATGAAGAAGTTATGATTTTTCGAAGTTTCAGCGCAGTTGTATTAGCACAAAAATCAAAATTAAAATCGGTTGATTGTTAGGCAAAACAATCTAAATGAGAGTTGAATATCTCTTTATTAGGAGTCCATTGATATAAAGACAGTCGAGAACAAATGTCATACAAAAGAGTTATGATTTTTATACAAACTTTAACAGTCAAAGCTTGTTAAAAATATAACTTTAAAAATAAAGTGAGAATTAACCGACTGAGTCTAAATGAAAATTGTAGTACTCATGGATGTAAAGAACGTCAAAAACTGAGATCGTACGAAGAAGATATGCATTTTTGAAAAAAACTGAAAATTATGTTGTGAGAACAAGGATCTGATTGTGCAGGAACAAGGCTTGAAAACTCAAACCTTGAGTTAATGCTTAAGATCAATGTCTGCTTCTGATTAATATTTCCAGTTAAGTCTGGCAAGACCAGTCAAGAATGATGATGAGAATCAACAAAGTACTTCAAGTACTAAATATGAGACTATGCGTATAACCAAAGTAAAGACAATAAATGAACACAAGGAATGTTTGAAAGAATGATTTGAGAGAAAGGTGCAAGTGAAGTAAATGAGAAAATATCTATCTTTGGTGGAAGATTCTGTCTCATATTCTTTTCATTAAATACTCCTTATATAGGAGAAAGAGTTACATCGGATAGACCAAGTTACTTACATAGGACTGGATAAAGTGATTGCTTCTGACACTTCTGATTATCCATTTTGACAAAATAAACTTAGTCCTATGAACTGTTACATCAAGTAAAACACAAGACGGAAAGATAATCTCTGGACAATTTCTTCACTTCAGACATAATCTCTTCCACTCCGGACACCCACATCACTTAGGACCACAAACTGACTCCAGACGATATTCAACTTCGGAACTAATACTGACTTCGGAACATCAAAAGGATAGTGATTGCTAGAGGTTCACTTTTAGGTTCCAACAATCTCCCCCTAAGTGAACTTAGCAATCCAATCAGCTTAGTTGGAATTTTCCTTGATGAACACGTACGCACGGTACAACCATTCTCTGACTCCGATGTACCATTGTAGCTGACTTATGAACTTTAACTTCACGTGCTCCGGTGCTTCAGACTTTGATGCTCAACTTATGAATTTTCTGAAGGGCCTTGGTGGGAACTAGGTGTTTGTATTGGACTCGGAAGTATTTCTTTTGATCTGTTTTTTCGTTGATAATAGAAAAAACCTAGTACTGGTTCATCTATAGGTCCCCCTGCCAAGATTTCAGCTTCTGGCAGTTTGAAGTCGATTTTGGCCAAGTATTTTTCTGTTCCGAACAGATGGGCCAACTCGTAGTCACACCGGCAAAATTCAGCAACGCAGACCTTGAGGAAGCCTAAAGCAGCGTGGTAACCTCCCATACTCAGATCATCAGATTGAATGATTCGGAAGTGTGCATCAATAGTCAAGATGTCATTCGGATTGATTGCAAGAAAGTCGGCGTCAGTGATGGTTTTCTGGATTGGTTTGTTCTGGAAGATGTGGTAGTGGTACAACACACAGTTAAGTTCAAACTTGGTTAGAATCTTCCTTCCGAATCCGGAAATCTTGGTGATTCTTTTCCAAGACTAGACTTCTTTGAGAGGAAGTGCGTTCTTGGAATAAAAGGTCTTCAGTCTTTCACGTTCAGTTCGGATGATCATTTGAGGATCATCTTACGGATGGAGATGAACAAACTTGGTGTACAACTTACTGTAATTAGAGAGAGGCAAGTCGATCTAGTACGAGTCTTGATTCGGAAGATCATAGTACATGAAGGGCACTATGTCAACGTCCTTCAAGATTCCATCGCAGCAAAGAGGAGAGATCCCTAGCATCGGATGAGGATTATCATCCTTGAAGGATTGGATCCAGATGCTATTTTCAAGAGCTTTGATCTCTTCCTGGGACCAGCCAAAAATTTCTTTTGGTGGAGGAGCGGAGTAAGAAAAGTCTGAAATGGGATTTTTGCCCTTGTCTTGCTTTTGGAGAGTGGAGAGAATGTGTTTCATATTCTCATCAATGACAAACTTTGGAGGAGAGGAAGGCAGGTGCTCTTCCGGAATGTCATCTGGCTTCTGGAGTGGAGATCCTTCATTAATGGGAGCAATTCTAGGAGAAGGAATCGGAGGTAGCATGGAGGTAGTGGCTCGGAAGGCATCATCAGTTAATTTTCTTTTTACCTTAGCCATTTCTATGCTTCTGTGAAGAACATCAGCCAATGTAGATGGCCACGATACTGCTGACCATATTCTTTGCTCTTCCTCCGTTAACACTTTAGTAGGAAACTTCCTTGGATTTTGCAGTCCTAACACTCCGTTCTTCACAAACACATCTTCGTCATCACTATCATCATCATCATTTTTGTCATCATTATCACCAGGAGAACTTGAAAGAATTTGTAGTGATTCATCAGATTTATCTCGGAGTCTGAACTCCGAGACAGGTTTCCATGGTTGAAATCTTGAACTGGGTCCTTCTCCCCCTCTTGCAACGGAAGGCCCGACAACCAATGCAAGCATATCATACTCCTTCAGATCCGAAAATTTGTCAAACACCTTTTGAAAACTAGTGTTGAGCTGGAGAGTAAGGACATCATAAGCTTCAGCAATGGGAGCCTGAGGTTTGATATGATCAATAAGTTGGGAGAGAATAGAGAGCATCTCATCGAATTTATTGTTCGGAACATCCACGATGTTCCAACACACCCTAAGCAGCTTGACTAGAACCTGTTGCACTTCTTCCAAATCTCCTTCTCTAAACGCTGGATCTGCTTCTCATGACGAGTGTGGGTTTGCTTGATAAGTTCGTTTGAAGTATTGAGCATATCTTCATGAACATTCAACATCTTTGTGATAGTGTCAAGGTAGTGATCGACAGAAGCATCATATTTTTGTTCAACTTCTTCGATAGTATGCTTGAGCCTTAGAGAGATGAGTTGATTAACCTGAGATTCTCTTTCAGCAACAGTGGGTCCAGACTTGTTGGTTTTAGACAGTGAGTTAAGGATTGAATCAAGCTTGGAATCCCGTCCGGAAACTTCAACATCGATTCGAGTATTGAGTCCGACCACAAAAGATTCTATAGCATTGACTTTCGTCATTGTGTCGGAGATGTTTTCACGGAGTTGCAGAAAGGCAAACAGATCGATGTAATTTCCCACGGAATATCCGATGTCCGAAGTGGAAGTCCGGGACTTGTTCTTGTCAGCGGCTTGGTTGATATGTTGTTCGGAGGACCCAGGATGAGTTGTATCAACATTTACGTTCTTGGGAGTTGATTCAGTTTCATCTTCAGGATTGACTTGGACTTGATCCTCAATATGAATTTCTTCCTCAATTGGTTCTGAAGAGGATGAAGAGAGTCTGAAGTTCAAATCCAGCCTTGATGAGGAAGGCTTTGAAGGAAATGGAAATGATGTGAACAACTTGGGAGCAGCGATTGAGGCACCTTCATCATCGAACATAACTTTGTCGGAATGTTCTTCATTCGGATCTGAGTGCATGGCTTCATGAAGTTGAGTCTTAGGAGTTTCTCCGGAAGCAAACTCCAGATCGGTGATTTCATCAGTAGGTGCAACGAAGGGCAGGTTTCTCTGAATGTCCCTATTCCTCATGGAGATGAGCATTGCTTCGACATGGGATCCGGTGAGCTTCGGATGTCTTGTCCAAGCCCTTGTCAACGAAATCTTCCCACATAGGATCATTAACTCTTGTTCGTCCTGTACCCTTTCCGAGTATCAGACTAGTTGAGACACCAGAGGTTGGAGGGACAACTCTAGCCTCGACATGCTTGGGGTCTGGAACAGGGGTTTCAGACCATGCTTGTGTTGAAGAAAGTGAGATATCAAAAGTGACTTGTGAGTTTGTTCCAGGGGGCAAAGAACTATCGTCAACACCGACATCACCTTGTTGGGAAGGTGGGGGTGGATTTTGTGCAGACTCCCTGTGGGTGTGTGCAGACTCCAAAGGGTACTTCGAAAGAGTGGGTAGGAGGGGTAGAAGGATGGCAAGAGTCAGTCGGAATTTCCTTGGCTCCTTCCTTTTGAGAGGAGGAGCCGACTTTGGTTCTCTTTCTAGCTTTGGGCTTTGAGGATTCAGATTTTCGCTTGGCAGACTTCTTTTTCTTGCCTTCTGATGGAACTGCCTTGCCCTTGTACGAGATGGGCTCAATAGAGACATGGGTAGATTGTGTAGGGTTATACACAATCGAAGTCTCTAAGTGTTGTTTCAAGTAAATGGACTCGGAAGGAATTAGGGCTAGCATGTGTTCTGGTAAATGCCTAACAGGTCCGAAAGACTTTTGGTCTGGAAGACGATAGGATTTAATAGTTTTGAAAGTAAGAAATACCTCTTCCGGAATGATGTTGATAGGAATTGGCTCATTGTGTTCTTTGTACAGTTGTTGGATGGTAAGAGCCCAAAATCGAGGGCTTGAGATCTCGTGTGGCTTGCGGTTGATAGCAAACTTCCGAAATTCTTGCTATAAAACTTTAGTGATAGCAAACTTCCGAAATTCTTGCGGTTGGATGGTAAGATCCCAAAATGTGTTGCCAAAAAATGGGGATGATTTGACCTGTTGTAAGTAAAGTAACCATGATTTAACGTGAAGAATGGAAACTGTCGCTTATGACATGATGTTTTCTTTTCACAGACGTGGGCTAAAAGTTGCGAGTTTCAAGGGTAAAAGGATAATCATCAATAATGAAGTAACCGTTAGAAACGTTTCACCTTAAAACCTTTTGAACTTTAGCATATGTTTTGATTTCGGAACAAAAGGGTTCCAGAATGTTTTTTGAAAACGGTTTCTTAACATGAAGAGTCCGGGATGAAATTTAGTGGTCTCGGAAAATGTAAAAGTTTTGAGACTTATTCCAGAATGAAGCATTTGAGTTAAAATGGTCTTGAGTGATTTTTAAAAATTCCAGAGTAAAGAGTACGGAGTGAAATGTTAATGAAGTTCCGGAGAAAAAATTTGATGGGATTCTTGAATGAGTTTTAAAAAGTTCCGGGGTGAATCTAAAAAAAACTTCCGGAGTGAAATTTGAAATGTTCCGGAATGAGATTTTAAAATATGACAAGGATTTAGAATTCAATACCGTTCCGGACTTGAATTCTGGGATGACCTTATGAAGTAAGTTCCGAGATGAAAACAGTACCAATCTGACTATATTGGCCATGGACATTATATGATAAGATGAGCTGTACAACTTAAAATTCCAAGAGGTGGTTAGAGAACAAGACACGTAAAATGACCCTATTTATTCCGAGAGACAATAGTTCCAAGATGGAAAATGATTTGACTCCGGAACTAATTCTCTTTTTGATGTTTCCATCAAAGAGTGCAAACCTCTTGAAAGAACTAAGGATCAGGCATCATCATACCCATTTTGTTCAGTAAACCATTGAATTTGGTTTCGTCTAATGCCTTAGTAAAGACATCAGCAATTTCATCGTCAGATGGAGCAAAAATAAGTTCGATGTTACCATTTAAAACATGATCTTTAATGAAATGGTACCGTATGTCGATGTGCTTTGTCATAGAGTGCTGAATTGGATTATGCGAAATTGCAATGGTACTTTGAGAATCAAAATAGATTGGAATTTGATGAAACCGGTAACCATAATCCAGGAGCTGATATTTCATCTAGAGAACTTGAGATGTGCAACTAGCAGCAGCAATGTATTCCGCTTCGGATGTTGAAAGTGCAATGCAATTCTATTTCTTAGATAACCAGCTGACCAATCGACCACCTAGAAATTGACAGCGACCATATGTGCTTTTTCTGTCCAATTGAAGACCACCATAGTTTGAATCGGAATATGCTTGAAGGAGGAAACTCTCATTTGCTGGGTACCAGATTCCGAGACTCTTTGGATCTTTGAGGTATAAGAATATTTGTTTAATGGCCAATAGATGAGATATCTTTGGATTGACTTGAAATTTGGCACACAAACATGTTCAAAACATGATGTCCGGACGACTTGCTGTGAGGTAGAGTAGTGATCCAATCATTCCTTTGTACTTCTTTTCATCAACTACTACACCTGAAGCGTTCGAAAAGATCTTGTGCTCGAAGCCCATAGGTATCATGGCTGAGGCACATGTGTCCATTGAATATTTCTTAAGAAGTTCTGAAATGTACTTTTCTTGGTGAATAAGTATTCCTTTGTTGGTCTGTTTAACTTTGAGACCTAGGAAGAAGGTTAGTTCACGATTCATGATCATTTAGAATCGACTAACCATTACCTTAGCAAAGTTAGCAACCATTGATGAATCGGTGGATCCAAAAATGATGTCGTCAACATAAATTTGGACAAGCATGAGATGTTTTCCATTTGACCTTTGGAACAGAGTAGGATCGAGAATACCTCTTTGAAAACCTGAACGCTTGAGAAATTCAATGAGGGTCTCGTACCATGCGCAAGGAGCTTGCTTGAGGCCATAAACAGCTTTCCGGAGTTTGTAGCAGTAGTTCGGATATGTGACATTGACAAAACCGGGAGGCTGTTGAAGATACACTTTAGTATCAAGGTCACCATTTAGAAAAGCACTTTTGACATCCATCTGGTAAACCTTAAAGCCTTTGTGATCAGCATAAGCAAGAAAGATTATGAGAGCTTCAAGACGGGCAACAGGAGCAAAGGTCTCATTGTAGTCAAAGCCCTTCAATATGTGTGAATCCTTTAGCCACCAATCTTGCTTTGTTCCGAATAATGACTCTTGCATCATCTAGTTTGTTCCGAAACACCCATCTAGTACCAACAATGGGATGATTCTGAGGAGGAGGGACGAGAGTCCAAACTTCATTTCTATCGATTCCTACCAATTCTTCTTGCATGTATGTATTCCAATCACCATGTTCTAGTGCTTCTTTGATGGATTTGCGTTCAACCATTGAGATAAATGCCGAAAAATTACATTCATTTTGAACACTTGTGGCAGAACGAGTTTGTAGACCAGCATTTGGGTTTCCAATAACTTGGTTCGGAGGATGATCCTTAGTCCAAACATGTAGTCTCAGAAGTTCTTGTGCATCAGATGATCCAATATCAACAATGGGGTTGTGTTGCTCCCCCTGAATAGTTTGAACTTGTGGATGATGCTCCCCTTGAACTTCTGAACCGGATAGATTGACATCATCATTAGGTGGGAAATCGAAGAAATTTTCATCATCATCATTGTTGATAGGATTAGAGTCGAATTCAGCAGCTGCATCTTGAAATCCATCCACATTTGATTCAAGGGAAGGTTGACCATTCTCCCCCTCAACCTGAGAAGGCTGAAACGGTTCAGAATAAAATGGAAGAAAACTGGGTGTCGGACCGGAAACATTTTGGGAAACCGGAGCGTCGGATGATGAGGTTTGTCTTGTTCAAGATTCCGAATCAAGAGCTGTTTATGAGGGTCCGAACAAGGTTTCAAAGTCAACTTCATAGATTGTTTGCTGGTTCGGAAATCCTGGCGCTGGATCATCAGACTCCATGATGTGAGTTGTAAAATGGATTGGGCTAGAATTCCGAACGAAATTGTCATCAAAGGTAACATCAAAGCTTTTTCAAGAACACGAGTTTGCCGATTAAAAACTCGATAAGCCTTTGATTTAGCAGAGTATACAAGAAAGATGCCTTCATCAGCTTTAGGTTGGAACTTGGTAAGCTGATCACGGTTATTCTTGATGAAGCATCTACATCCAAAAACATGAACAAAATAGATACTTAGCTTCCTACCATTCATGGCTTCATACGGTGTCTTATTGAGGAGTCAATTGATGAAACTTCTATTATGAGTAAAGCATGATGAAGAAACAGCTTCAGCCCAAAGATAGAGTGAAAGATTTGCAAAATTAAGCATGGATCAAGCAGCTTCAACAAGTGTTCTGTTACATCGTTCGACTACACCGTTTTGTTGAGGAGTGTATGGAGCAGAAAAAATTATGGTCAATACCCTTTTCGGTGAGGAAGTTCTCACTGGTGGAATTTGTGAATTCCGAACCATTGTCACTTCGGATTCTCCTTACTGGGAGTTTGATGAGAACTTCAATTCCCTTGATAAAGTTTATGAGTTCGGAGGCTGTTTCTGACTTGAGCCTTAGGAAGAAGACCCAGGTGAAACTAGTAAAGTCATCCACAATCACAAGAATGTATTTTTTGTGATGCAAACTCTCTACTGTTGAGGGTCCACACAAATCAATGTGTAGAAGTTCTAACGGCTCCGAGATTGATTTTTCAATGATGATGGGATGGCCCTTCTTTGACTGCTTTCCACACTCACATGCAACACATAAGTGATCATTTTTGAACTTGAAGAGTGGCAATCCTCTGACCATCTCACCGGAAAAAAGATCATTCATATATCTAAAGTTCATATGAGCAAGCCTCCAATACCATAACCAACTGACGCCAGGAACAACTTTTGAGAGTAAACAGAGTTGGGGCTTGCTGGTGATCATGTTGATTTCAAGTGGATACATATTCTTGTTGCGATTTTACTTGATTAAACATTCCATCCGGTCTTCGGACATGACATAGTTGTGTTTCTTCCAGAATTCAACTCGTCGATTTGCATGAGTGAGTTTAGCCACACTTATCAAATTATGTTTCAATTCAACTACATATGCCATGTTTGAAATGGAGAAGTTTCCATTTGTAAGGATGCCATAACCTCGGATCTGAAAGTTGGATTAGTGTCTAAGTCCATAACTATAATTGGTATGTACTTGACCCGATTTGGCATGGTCCAATTGGGTTGCATGGCATCGGAACAATTTGGATAGACTTTTGTGAGAAAAGGATATTTATGATTGGTTAATATATTATAAGTTCAAATATATTAACATGAAATCATATTATTTAACTAGTATTGATCAATAATTAATTTGGAATTAATTTTTTGATCAAAAGGAGACTAATTAAATATATGGGGATTGATTGTGTAAATCATTCATTCTTATATATGTGGGCTTATGATCCATAGTTCTTCATGATGGGCTAAACCCATGGAGTAATCCATGGATACTCCATGGAGGTTTTAACCCATGGAGCATGAAGAATATGGAAAGACATGAGTTACATGGTGTAACCCTAACAGCCACAATATATAAGGACGCCATGGCTCAAGAAATCGGACTAAGGTGTGTACACATGAGGGCTAGCCGATTTGAGCATAAGAACTTCTCACTCAAGTTATTCCAAGTTGTTGGTGGTGTTGTGTGAACCATTTGACATGTCACACTTGAGGTACTAGGCTCTTAAGCTCCATGGAATCAAGCTACTACATCAAAAGATATGTCATTCTACTAGATTTTTGTAGTATAGTTACTTCTTATTATGCTAGTTAGGCTGAAACCTTGGAATATTGAATATTTGCATGTATAATAGAGAAAACATAGATCCAAGGTTTATAGGGTTGCATGTACACCATAGGAGTGTTAGAATGCTCAAAACCCATCAGTGGTATAAGAGCCTAGGCTTGTTTTCTTTTATACTTGATGCAAATTGTTGAACATCGAAGTTCGTATGCTGTTTGGTCAGCTGACTCGCCGAGTCCATTAAGGGACTCGATGAGTCCATGCCTAAATTCGTCCAACTCGTCGAGTTGGTTCATGCACTCGACGAGTCGGACCCCCTGACAACATATCTTCGAGTTTTAAGGCTGGAATTGGTATAGACTCATTACCTTAAACTGTTTTGGACTTATAAAACCTGTTTTTGATGTGGTAATGATTATGGTAAACCAATTTCAAAGTTGTTATCAAAATTTCAAGATTTATGTGTGTTTATGTAATTCTTGAAATTGTCCTCAAGTTATGGATTACCAAAAGTCATTTCTTTTAAAGATCCATTAAAATGCATAGGTTACAAAATTGAAGAGTATTTTTGTTTTATGAACTCCATAACTTGTCCTTAAGTTGTGGATGTTCAAGAGTCTCTTCATTAAAGTTTTTAAAACCTTAATTAAACTCATAAGTTATGAAAATCCAAAAGTTTTTGAATAGTTCAAAACTTGCCCTAAAGTTTTGGAATTTGTAAAGTTTCTCCTCATGAATACTTTAATTCCAAGTAAAACCCTTAGAATTTTAAAGGTTAAAATTCAACCTTTATACTTTATAGTATTATAAGTTAATAATATATATATGTATAAGAACAAAGTCAGTCTTACCGTTAGTAGGCCTCATTCACGAAGTCGGTCTATAAGGGGGGTATAAGGTTACTGCCTATAAAATGGAAGTTTAGTGTGTGTCCACTCTCACCCACCGCTTCCTTGACTGGTGTAGGGTCGTTAGCCGAACGGGTAGGACAAGGACTATAATTCTCCCTTCATTATAAGTATAATGATAAATATAGAGTAACTAAACCTTTTATAAATTCCCAATCTTAGTTACTTTAGGAAAATGTGAATTTGGTGCTAACCCATGAAATTACACTTTGCACTTTGCTTAAATCGTTAGTGGAGCGTGTGTGGTTAACCGACACACTAACCTGGATTTAACAAGGTAGGGAAAAGGTAACTTAATGTTTATCAAAGGATCGGTGGAGCGCGTGTGGTTAACCGGCACATCGATTAAGTGATAAATATTAAGGGTACCAAGTATGTTTGCATGGTTATTCACACCTTGTTTTGTGATCCTCGGCATCCCAGTCACAAAAATTGAGAGGGCACAATCGAGATTGAAACATGCCATTGAAAAGTTCAATGAATCTCAAAATATCTAGGAGTTTCAAATCCAATTAAAAACCTAATAATTTATTTTATTTTTCATGGTGGAAATTGGTGAATCGTCATTCACCTACCTTCAAATATTTTATAGCTTGGATTACGGCATCCCTCTTCCAAGTTATAAAAGTATTGTGTTGGGTCCTAGCCTTAATATTTCATATTGGGTGTTATATTAAGGACTTAAATCAACTTGCTTGAATATCTCCCATTGTAGATGTCTGATTCAGACAACTATGATCTTCCCAAATCCCTAGGAACAAGCTTTCATAATGAAGATGATTTCCCATGGTTGGTTCATGGAAATCATACTTGTAGAGACCCATTTTTATAACGAACGGTGAGTGCGGAAGAAGGATATCTCGAGATTAATCGTGTTTTTGGAAGTATGAACACGAAGAACATATTATGAGTTCATAAAAAGTGACCAAGAACAAGAGAGAATAAAATAATATTCCTGAAGATCATGGTGGAAGAGAAGCTCTCCCTGGGTGGGAGAACCCACCAACTTTCTCTCTCTAGAGATTACATTGTGAGAAAAGTGTAACTCTTACTAAGGAAAAGATAAGCTAGTTAAAAAGGAATAAATGACCAACTCTCCCTTTATATAGGAGGGAGAGTATTTACACCAAAAATACAATAAAGGGAAAATACAACCTAATAAACACTCATTATTTGTGGAGCATTTCCATGCACCAACATTCTCTCCCTAAATGCTTACAAATGATGAGAGATCCAATAAGTGATACAAGGCTATAATACAGTAATCCGACTAGCAAGTGTGGTAATAAAATGAAACCAAGTGCTGAAATGTCTCTGAAACTCTGAAGTGTCTATGCAGTCTGAAACTGGTCATGAATCTCTGAAATGAAGGTCTTCGGCTTCAAAGCACAACCAATGAAGCAGAAAAAATAAGATCCAAATCTTCAAACCAGTCATAATCACCCGAAGAAGGAGGTCACCATGAGCAAGTAGAAGATCCAATAAAAGAAACACTTCGTCTTCAAAAATCTGAAAAACATCTCGAGTTCTCGAATCATAATACACCGAAATTCTTCAAAGAATAATCTGCTAAAAATGTGAAGCATCCATAAAATGAAGTCCGGATAAAAATAATGTGAGTCCAAAAACATGGTCTAACAATGCCGAAAATTTGATCCAAGGACCAAAAATAAGTGTCACGTCACATTGCCAAAATAATATTCGTCTTCAACATATCACAAATCCAAAAATAAGTGCCACGTCACAAAATCATCCTGTGGTAGAGTCTGAATAATAAATAATCTGAATCGGAAAACATCGAGTAATGCCAAAAATTTGATCCGTAAAGACCAAAAAGAAGTGTCACATCGCATCACTAAATAAATAATCGTCTTCAGAAGTCTTCAAAATCCAAACTCAAACAATCATAATAACCAAATCCGGATGATATTCTCTCCCTATTTTTGATAACCAATGACCGGATATCAAAAATCAACAAATCATCGGATGGAGAGTGTCGGATACCAAGAGCTAATAGAGAAGCTCTCCCTAGATGTATGAAGGGTCTCGATAAGAAACGAGACAGAGTAAAAGAGATACTCTTGCGGTCATGAGGAGGCGGGTGACATAGTTGCTGAAACTGTGCTGAGAATAATCTGTTGTGCCAAAAATATATCCAAATATCCAAACTGCGATGCCGGAACACTTGAAGTGGTCTTCAATAGAGAATAAAGTCCACATGCTCAAGATACATGATTCGTCAACCAAAAATCAAGAGCGACAAGTCATAAAATCCCATAATGTGAATAATGCGAAACAACTTTGTTGATCAATCGCCGTTGCGGTGCAAGCATCACAAAAATAATATGAAGTCCGACTGAGGTAGGAGTATTCTTCCAATAATAACCGGCATGAAATGAACCAATGTGACAATCCAAGGTTCGGTTGTGGCAAAAATTGGTGTTAAAATAATAATTGGCGTAATAAAAAAAATTGGCTTTAATAAAAAAAATGGCTAAATAAAAATAATTGGCTAAAATAAAAAAAATTGGTGTTAAAAAATAAATTAGCTGAATAAAAATAATTGGCGTTGAAAAAAAAATTGGTGTTAAAAAAAATAATTGGCGTAATAAAAAAAATTGGTTTTAATAAAAAAATGGCTAAATAAAAAAAATTGGTGTAAAAAAAAATTAGTGTAAAAATAATTGGCTAAAAAAAATTGGCTAAAAAAAAAAAAGAGTAACAAGGACAAGTGGCTTTATGCAAAAAAAAATAAAAGTTGAATACTCCCTGGGTAACAAGGACAAGTAACAAGGACAAGTGGCTTTATGCAAACCAAAGAATTACGTCCATACATTCTTCATAAAGATCTACAGCAACAATTTGTTTATGAACAAGAGAAGTTCATACCTTTTGGATGACAAAAGTTGATGGGAAATGTCTTCAAAAAGAATGCTTCAACTTTATCAATAATTAAGCCCATAATTTTTGTGTCTTCTCATCCAAGAAAAAGAAACTCCTGGAACAAATCTTCAACTTTTAAGAGACAACAAAATTAATTTCTCTTCCCATTTTTCTTCATTTCTTCAACAGATAAAATAATAAACTTGTAAGAACATCTTTTTCCAGCAATAATAGAACGATCAGCAGCAGCAACTTTTATTTTTGCTAAGATAGAATCACCCGGAAGATAGAAATAAGAAAGAACATCATAAAAAACAATTCCGGTTTGCAACCTGAAATTTTTTTTTCTTGCAGAAACATGGAAAAATCACAAGATAATCACCGAACGAGAGTCGTTCCCTTGAAATAATCGTGAGATCTTCAAGGTACGGCTCTGATACCAATTGTAGAGACTCATTTTTATAACGAACGGTGAGTGCGGAAGAAGGATATCTCGAGATTAATCGTGTTTTTGGAAGTATGAACACGAAGAACATATTATGAGTTCATAAAAAGAGACCAAGAACAAGAGAGAATAAAATAATATTCATGAAGATCATGGTGGAAGAGAAACTCTCCCTGGGTGGGAGAACCCACCAACTTTCTCTCTCTAGAGATTACATTGTGAGAAAAGTGTAACTCTTACTAAGGAAAAGATAAGCTAGCTAAAAAGGAATAAATGACCAACTCTCCCTTTATATAGGAGGGAGAGTATTTACACCATAAATACAATAAAGGGAAAATACAACCTAATAAACACTCATTATTTGTGGAGCATTTCCATGCACCAACAATAATTCTCTTCCTTCACCTCCTCCAATTATTCTCCCCAACCCAAAAGTTCTTGAATAGTTCAAGGTCACTCAAGCCCTATTGGCAAGCAAGGTCTATGTGTGCTCACATCTTGGAGATGAAGTCACATATTGACAAGCCGGGAGAGTTGGGTGTCAAAGTCTTGAGAAAGTTGGTTGTTCACTAACTTTCTAAGTCACATAGTGAGTTTCCTGTGGGACAACTATGAAACAGACTATGACATGACCCTTAATGATCTTATCTATTTGCTAGGTGCTGCTAAATCAGCAATGATTTGGAGCACTGGTAAAGCAAATTTGATTACAAGATCAACTTCCCAAACTTCCATGGACATTGACAATGGTAACATTGAAAATCCAGAAAAGCTTTCTCTTCCCAATGGAAAGGGATCAGCCATAGTCAACTCGGTTGACCAAATGGTAAAGAGAAAGGCTAAGTCTGAGACAGTCTCGTGTACGATTCCCAAAGAGTCCATATGCTTATATTCCCAAAGGAAGAGGAATTGGTTGCAAAGCTGCCCTATTTACCTGAAAGATCATAAGGTTGGTCAAGTCAAAAATTTTGACTCTACTTCAGGTAAGTCCACTATCTAACTCTATTAAGTTCCTATTTGGAGATTCTTATTACATGATGTGACTGGGTCAAATGTTGATCTTTTAAGAATCAAAGAAAAGAGAGGAAGCTTAAAGCAGAGTAAGCTGATTCTGATGGCGAAGATAGATTTCGATCGCATGGTTCTGTGATCAGAATTTTGAGCTGCTGCTTAAGAGTTGTGATAGATTGCTTAGGAATAGATAACAACGTATTTTTCATATGCATTTGCATTGTAAGGATAAGTTTTTCCGCAAGTTTTAAATAAAAGAAAAGTTTTGTTTTCTATTTATTTTAAATATCCTTACAGTGGCATTTGTGAAAAAATTGTTGTTTATATGATTCCATTGAGAGCAACATTGGAAAATGGATTTGATTCTTTCGTTTGTGGTAGTTTCATAATTTACCAAATAAGGAAAGATTCTCATCAATCAAGTTTCAGTTGGATAGAAACTTTGAATTATGCAAGTTGTATTGTATGGTGAATGAGAATTTTCATCTTTGGAAAATTAAGACTAGTTCCTTGTTCACATGTATATGTGAGTCAAGTGAAGGACTAAGGGATCGAGTACACATTCTTGTGCACTGGTCAAGTCCACCACAAAATATCGATAAGAGTATTCGTCATGATTTACTAAAGTTTAGTTAATATGGTTATACTTACAAGTTTAAGTATAATTCTGAAGCATTGGAAAAGTTTCGATGTATGGCAGAACGAATAAGAAGAATCAAATTTGGCAGAAAGATAAAAGTTTCTCAAATCTGAAAAGATGGGAGAGTACTTTAGTATCATGTTTTATGATTATCTTAATGATTGTGAGACCATATCACAATTCATCCTCTAGGGACATCTTAGTGCATTCCTATGGCTAAGAAGAGGAGTCATGAATTATTGAAATGGTTAAATCAAGAAGGTGATACATACTTCGTTCCAAAACAAGTCTTTGAGTCATACTCCAAGATTGTAATATGAGTGACACATCTTAAAGAAGGTTTATAACACTTGTCAAATGTAAGAGTAAAATGTGTCATACTCTTGTACATTTGAAATTGGTAAGTTGTGACGTTTTGGATAAAACAGAGACCAACTTAGACCAATTGTGTGAAGTGGTTGGCTTGATAAGAATCCGCACTATCTCTTGAATATTTGTTTGTCAAGGAATGGGTCTTGGCAAGAGAGTATTATATGAAAAGAGGGCAGTGGGAGTCTAAAAGATCCTGAAAGAGTCTAATCAAGAATAAAACCTGTAGTTTATCACTAGCACACGACTTGAGGTTTATAACCTATCGTGTTGACATATTCCTATTTCTGTGCCCATTCCAGTTAAAGTTGGCTTTGCATATGAGTTCTGAGAGTTCTCAATTGATTGCATAACAACTTGGAAGCAATAGCAGGCCCTTGTGCTGCCAGGTGGCAAGACGTTAAGACTATACAAGTTCAGTCTATATGAATTTGTTACTAATCGTATCTTGTGATTATGGTTTTGACAAATTCACATGGAAAGGAACACATACACCATAAAATCTAAGTGTCATAAGGTTTCTCTCCGATTCATGAAAATGATGGTGAGGAAATACTTTCACTAACTAGATTTTAAATAGATAGCAACTGTGATATTTGCATTCTCAAAGTCGTGAGTGGAGCGTGTGTGGTTAACCGACACACGAACATGGACTTGTGAGAAATGGCAAAGGTCTAAACAATTGAGACTATGATTACGACATCCCTTTTCTAAAATTGTTTAGACATACATGTGAGCTATCTAAGTACAAGGTGTATGATTTTGATAAAGTTTTATCAAACAATCTCATATTAGAAATCTGAAGTTTGGTAAGAAAGTCAATAAAGTATTGATTTCTAGAAGTCCAGCTGATTTCTAAGTACATGTCAAAGCTAGTGGGTGCATAAGTGTTATGCGAATAATCGTCATGTTAGTGGGAGCATGATAATTATGATAAGTGTTGCAAGTTAGCAATGTTAATTATAGAAAAAACAAAAGTTCAATTGGGAAAAGTTTTTTTTGCTATAATTAAGGGAGAGGAAATTATACTTCATTTCAATTCTAAAATCTTAGATCGTGAGATTTTAATCAAATTTAGTCAAGTATATATATGAATGTTATGTTGGAATGGTTCAACATAAGGAAATTCTATATATGGGAACATTATTTGCGTTCTAAAATTCGATTGTGATTACGGCATCCCTTTTCATAATCTAAATTATGAGAATATGGCAAATAGAAATAGAACTACTATAGCAAAATACTGGTCTAGTATCATGTCTTTATGTGAGACATCATTAATCGTGTCTCATATGCTTCGCATATAGGGTTGATTGCATGTGCTATAATATTCATCCTTTCTAAATTTTCCAAATGCTCAGGGCATTAAGAGGGGAAAAGTACTACAACTGGATATGACTAAAGTGATTAACCAATTGTCGAGGACAATCTAAGGTTTACCAAAGATTGGTTGCTCAGGGACAGTTGGAAGTATGGTGTATATTTTTGGAGAGGACCATATTGACATATTATGAAAAGAGGCAACTCTTGTTCAGAAGTGATAGTCAAAATGGGAATGTGGAAATGTTCCCATAGGAGGAAGTTATTCATTAAATCTGTGTAAGATTAGGAAACTTAATGCAAGAAGGATGTTCAAAGCAATGTACTTTGAATTTGAGACTTTGTTTCCATGGAATGATCTCCATTCGAATACTCTGTAATGACTGTTGACAAGTCTTTGTGACTTTGTGCATAATCATTACAAGAGGATCAGTGCATATAAGTTTAAAATCTAACAAGATTTCGGTAAATGGCAGGAATTTGGAATTCTTGCATTTGCGGTAAGGATTTGGGATTGTGAAATGAGAATCATTGGAATTATGTTCAATCGATCTATTTCACAAAGTAAAAGATCATAGACAAACTTAGTGTGCATACTTGGTGTATGGCATGACTATTGTTTGGATAAACATAGTGTGCATGCTTGGAGCATGGCATGACTATTGTTTTGATTCAAGTATAAAGTTGATAATTTGAAACAGTATGCAATGAATAATGTGTAATAAATATGGTGAGAAATAAAAGGTGTTCTATTTATATTCATAAGTTCTGAGACCATATTGGATTCGATTATTCTTGTGTTTCACTTTGCATGTTTTGACTTCCAGAATAACTAGGTCGTTCTTCCTGAATGACTAAGTTATTCAAACCATCCACAGTCGATAATACGTTGGAAGTAGGTATTAAGGCAAGACTGTCAGGAAGCTGGTTTGTAGATGTCCAAGGTAGTGGACATAACAAGAGTTGCTACAACATTCATGAGTGCTCATAAGTTCTGAGTATTGGATTAAACCCACGCTCATTTGACTCACTTCATGGATTTTATCACGAGTGATCATGAGACGATAATATCTTATATTCTTCAAACCTAGAGATATGAGTTGTTGCCTATGAGTTGGTTATACATTGATTGTACGAAAACGCATTGGTAATTCAATGTTATAAAACATGCATTTGTGTATAATTCAACAAGTAGTAGGACAAGCATATAATTCGAAGTTTATCCATTCCTTTTACCCTTAAAGGGATAAAAGCGATATATGTGGGCCCCTCGATGATTTAGTGATGACACCCCGAAGTCCTTGGCCAAGCCTAGACTGATTTATTTGATTTGTTCAATTAGTCGGTCGTCATAAATCGGAAATCAGGAAACAACAAATGGATATAGAGAATTATTATAATCCATGTCTCAGTCCATATGATATATAGAATGGGGGAATATATGATCCCTTATCTAATGGACGCGTCATTGATTTGTTCAGAGTTTGACAGCAGCTTTTAAGAGCTACGATTGCTAGTCGGGTTTTGGAGTCATACACAATAATAGTTTTAGATTTATCCAAGCGGGAGACTTTTGGATTAGTGTCTACGTCCATAACTATAATTGGTATGTACTGGACCCGATTTGTGTCGCACCCCCAAACCAGAATGGCGGAAACATTCGGGGGCGGATGACTTCATGTAGTATCATAACAGTTGAATATTTGTAAAGAAAGTAAACACAACCATCATAAATATAATTTAAAAGTTACATTGTTGAATACAATACATGTCTCAAAATAAATTACAAAATGATGATTTAATAAGTTTTGAAACTGACATCTTAGCGTCCCTTCTGCAAAAGCTGATGTTTATCTGTATTACTGAGACCCTGAGAAGTACAAGTAGTTTTGAAAAAGTGTCAACAATTAAGTTGGTGAGTTCATAAGCGTTTTTGCATTAGAATTGTATGCCTTTCTGTATAAAATAACAGTGTTTGTTTCTAGAAAATCCAATATTTTCCATAAATGTGAGGTAGTTTGAGAAGTTCCAAAGACTGAAATGCATAAGTATTTTCCGTACTGAAAGTAGTATAAGTAGATTTATATAGGTATATATAATCACTAAGGCGTTTGATAGCCCTGTAATCAAAATGTTTTAATACTCCATGTGAGTTTTATAACCATGCTATGGACCCAGACTGCCTGTAACAACGTTCTTCAGGCGTTGGAGTGTTATGACGTTTGTCACCCCAGACGTGCCGGTCTAACTGTAGCTAACAATTTAGGTGCGGGATTTTCAATCCCGTATAGATCTATGTACAAGTATCACGCTCTCCCTACAAGAGATTATGGTTTATAATACAGGACTTGAAATGCGTACTTGAAAGTACGGTGGGGTCAAATGTCTCACGAAATTTAGTATTAATAGATTTACGAAATGAAAAGTCCATTTTTCTTGCAAATGTGAGTATTTCCTCTCTACAGTGTTTATAGTATGTAACATGTCATGAATAACTCGTAAACCATACTTATTATAGTTTTTCGAAAATATGTTCCATTAGAATGATAAAACTTGGTGTATTACTAACTTTGCATGTAAAGTGTAACATTAGTAGTAATATTGTTTAACATTTATAAACAAAAATGTAGATGAAGCATTTGAAAACATATGTAACGATTTGTATTTTAACATAAGTTTATCTTGTGTTTTACTTTTATCCCCCCTCCCCCCCCCCCTAAAACATGGAAAAGATGTGAAAATGTAGGGGTATGAACTCACCTGGAAAAGTGTGTTGATTTGATGGAAACGAGACTTTACTCGGGCAGCACTTCGACCGGAAAGTGGTAAATTTCTTGGGAGTTTTCGAGTTTCGGGTCTTCTTCGGAGCTTGGATATGTAACCGGGGTGTCGGGGTAGTCTCAGGGTGCTTAATGCAGAGTAAAAGTAGGAGAGAGGATAGAAATGAGCAACTAAAACCGAAACCCTCGGTTTCTATTTATTGGGTGCAATTTCAGGACTCACGTCGTGAGCATGGGATGGCTCACGTCGTGAGCTTGGTTCTTATCTCTTCCGTAGACGCGACGCCTAGTAGCATGACTCTGGCACACATCAGTCACAGGCTCACGTCGTGAGTTTCTGGCTCACGTCGTGAGTCTTCTGACAGTGTCTGTTTTTGTGCCCCGAACTTCAGAAATTCATATCTCTCGCATACGAGCTCCGATTTCGATGTTCTTTATATCCACGCGCAGGTGAGATTATGCTCTACAACTTTCATTTAGACTCCGTCGGCTAATTTTGAATTAAATTTTAATATTATATTTTTAATAGGCCGGGACAGGAAAAGTCCTTTAAAAATTCATATCTTCTTCATCTGATGTCCGTTTTCATCTGTCTTTTTACCGTTGTAATACTATTGTCGGGATCTTCGATTCTCGTTAAGGTTGCGTCGGCTAAAAGTCGCTCGATCTCTATTTCGAGTTTTTAGCTGTCTATTGTTGTATCCGAAACTTAGAAAAATCATAACTTCCTCATACGAAGTCAGATTTGGACGTTCTTTTTATGCACATTTACGGTTTAACATATTCTACGACTTTCGTTTAGATACCTAAGGCTAAAAAGTATTTTATTGAAATTTCACTTTTTACACATAACAGGGTTTTACCGGTTTTGTCGCGAATCTTTGATTGGTCATAACTTCTTGGTTATAACTCGGATTTTTGTGTTCTTTATATTTCTGAAAATCATGATACGATATATAACATATTATGTACCTCAATTAATACATTTGAACTTTTCATTTTAGACGCTATTTCTTTATTATATCAAAAAATAGATTACAATACTTGACTTTAGCACATTTCATTGTCTTGAAATATCGGGTTGTCACATCATCCCCCCGTTAGAGGGAATTTCGTCCCGAAATATAATCTGAGATAGAATTCATGGACTAGGAAAAAGATGCGGGTACTTTTGTTTCATCTGATCTTCGCGCTCCCAGGTGTATTCAGGTCCTCACTTGGCATTCCAGCGGACCTGCACAATGGGTATGCGACTTTGTTTTGTTCTTTTGATTTCCCTATCCATGATTTCTACTGGTTCTTCTATGAAGTGGAGACTCTCGTTGATTTCAATTTCGTCTAGATGGACGACGAGGGTCTCATCTGATAAGAACTTCTTTAAGTTGGACACATGAAAGGTAGGATGTACGTTATTGAGTTCATGCGGTAATCGAAGTTTGTATGCTACCGGGCTGATCCTGGCGAGGATCTCGAATGGTCCGATATACCTAGGGTTTAGTTTCCCACGTTTTCCAAAACGTATTAATCCCTTCCAGGGTAAGACTTTCAATAGTACTCGGTCCCCAACTTGGAATTCCAAGGGTTTCCGTCTTTTGTCCGCATAACTCTTTTGTATGTCTCTTGAAGCGTTTAATCGTTCTCGGATTTGGACAATCTTCTCGGTAGTTTCCCTTATGATTTATGGGCCAGTGAGAGTGCTGTTAGGTACTTGTCCTCTAGCTAGTTGCGTGTCACCCACTTCAGCCCAGCACAGAGGTGATCTACACTTGCGGCCATAGAGGGCTTCGAATAGAGCAACCTTGATGCTAGAGTGGTAGCTATTCTTGTACGAGAACTCGACCAATGGTAAATGGGTATTCCATGCCTTACCAAAATCGATAACACAAGCTCTTAGCATATCTTCCAAGGTTTGAATGGTCCTCTCACTCTGTCCGTCGGTTTGTGGGTGGTAGGCGGTACTCATGTCTAGTCTCGTTCCTAGAGATTTTTGTAGTGACTGCCAGAACCTCGAGGTGAATCTACTATCTCGGTCCGAGATAATGGATATTGGTACACCATGCAGTCGCACAATCTCCCTGATGTATGTTCTAGTTAGTTTCTCCAGTTTGTCTGTTTCCTTTATTGGTAGGAAGTGTGCGGATTTGGTTAACCTATCGACGATCACCCAGATGGTGTCAAGTCCACCAGCTGTCTTGGGTAACTTGGTTATGAAATCCTTGGTTATCCGCTCCCACTTCCACTCGGGTATTTCAATTTGTTGTAATAATCTCGAGGGCTTTTGGTACTCTACCTTGACTTTGGCGCAAGTCAGAGACTTGCCTACATAGGTAGCGATTTCGGCTTTCATATTTAGCCACCAATACAGTTTCTTGAGATCTAAATACATCTTTTCTGAACCGGGATGTACAGAGTATCGATTCTTATGGGCCTCATTCATGACAACGTCTCTGAATCCGCCAAACTTCGACGTCCAGATCCGATTCATGAGATAACGAACTCCGTCATCATTAACTTCAAGATTCTTATCCATTCCTCTTAAGGCTTCACCATCCACATTTTCGGATTTGAAGGCTTCTAATTAAGCTTTCTTGATTTGTGTGGACAGGTGTGAATGGATCGTCATGGTTAAGGATTTCACTCGGCGGCCCGAGTATTCCTTTCGGCTGAGGGCATCAGCTACTACATTAGCTTTTACGGGATGATAACGAATTTCGCATTTGTAATCGTTTAGTAGCTCTACCTACCGTCTTTGCCACATGTTGAGTTCCTTTTGATTGAGGATGTGCTGAAGACTCTTATGATCGGTGAAGATTGTGCATTTCGTGCAGTAGAGATAGTGTCTCCAGATCTTTAGAGTGAAAACGACTGCTCCTAGTTCGAGATCGTGCGTAGTGTAGTTGACCTCGTGTGTTTTGAGCTGTCTCGAGGCGTATGCGATGACCTTTCCTCGTTGCATTAGAACACATCCAAGGCCCTGGTTTGACGCATCACAGTAGACCACAAAGTCTTCTGTTCCTTCTGGCAAAGATAATATAGGTGCGCTGCATAGGGCTCGCTTCAGTGTTTGGAACGCAGCGTCTTGTTTTTCTCCCCAGCTACAGGTTACACCTTTCTGAGTCAGGGTGGTAAGTGGTTTAGCAATCTTCGAGAAGTTTTGTATGAACCTTCGGTAATACCCAGCAAGGCCCAAGAATTGTCGGATTTCCGTTGGAGTTCTTGGAGCTGACCAGTTCTCGATTGCCTTGATTTTGGAAGGGTCCAAGTGTATCCCTTCTTTGCTGACCACGTGACCTAGGAAATCTACTTTCCGAATCCAAAATCCGCACTTTGAGAATTTCGCGTATAGCTTCTCTGTCGTTAATGTTTCTAAGACCTGTCGCAGGTTTTGGCTATGTTCCTCTTTACTCCTTGAATAGATGAGTATATCATTTATGAACACGATCATAAATTTGTTCAGGAAAGGACGACATACTCGGTTCCTCAAGTCCATGAACACCGCCGGTGCATTTGTCAATCCGAAGGGCATCACTACAAACTCGTAGTGACCATAGCGAGTTCAGAATGTCGTTTTGGGAACGTCTCCTTCCAGGACTCGCAGCCGGTGATACCTAGATCTTAAATCAATCTTTGAGAAGTAGCTCGCTCCTTGTAGTTGGTCGAACATATCCTCTATGCGTGGTAAGGGATATCGGTTCTTGATCGTGAGCTTGTTCAGTTCCCGGAAATCGATACACATGCAAAAAGACCCATCCTTCTTCTTTACGAACAGAACCGGTGCTCCCCAAGGTGAGAAGCTCGGTCTGATGAATCCTTTGCTTAGAAGTTCGTTCAGCTGGCTGGATAATTCCTGCATCTCTGTCGGTGCTAGACGGTACGACGATTTTGCTACTGGGGTAGCTCCGGGAATCAAGTCGATTCTGAACTCGACTTGACATTCTGGTGGAACTCCTGGAAGATCTTCAGGGAAGATGTCGGGGAAGTTGTAGACTTCCGGAATGTCCTTAATGTCTTTCGTTTCTTGTTTCTTATCTACTACGTGGGCTAGGATGGCATGATAGTCCTTGCACAGATATTTTTGGGCTTTGACGCAAGAGATGATTTGTAAATTGGTACCGGGTTTGCCACCGTAAATGACAAGAGTTTCGCCGCTTGGCAGATTAAGGCGAACAACCCTTTCGTGACACAGTATATCGGCATGGTAAAGGCTTAACCAATCCATACCGATGATGACATCAAAGCTTCTTATAGTGATCGGCATTAAATCGATTTGGAAAAAGTGTTCATTTATAGGTAGTGTGCAGCCATATACAAATCGTTTGTGCTTTCTATTTTACCGTTTTCCATTTCTATAGTAAATATCTTATTGAGTGATTGGGGTTTTTGATTAAGTAAGTGTTTGAATTTATGGCTCACGAAACTTCTCTCCGCACCACAGTCAAAGAGTATGCATGCATAAATGTTGCCGAGGAGAAACGTACCCGTAACCACCGTGGGATCGGCTATTGCTTCGTTCTGCCCTATTGCCAACACCCTTCCTACGCCGCCAACATTCCTTGCCTTAGAGCAATCCCTCTTGTAGTGCCCAGTTTCCCCACACCCATAACACGCCTGGCCCACACCGGCACCAGGAACATGGATGATTGGTCGCGCCGGTGCCTTACAAAAACGGGAAGTGTGCCATTTCCGTTGTGAAGGAAATTGCATTTTTCGCACTTTGGTAGGTTCCCAGCATATTGCTTTACTGGCGTAGGGTTAACAGGAACAGTAGTGGGGGCAGTAGCGGCATGGATTGCCACTATCTGTTGTTTCTTGGAATGTTCTTGTGAAGATTGACTCTTCCTCTTATTCCAAAACTTGTTCTTGTTGTTGTTGTCGGCATTGTTGTTATTGTTGTTTCTTCCTCTGGTTGGTTCTGAGATGACGGTCATGACGCCTTGGCAGATTCCATGGTCAACAAGGGACTGTGCCAGTTGTTTGGCACTATCGAATGTAACGGGCTTGAAAGCTAGTACACTTCCTCGATGCTGGGGTGACAGCCCACATATATACCTTTCTATCTTATTGCTCTCTAGGGCCATCATCCCCGGGCAAAGTATTGATAAGTCACTGAACCTATTTGTATAGGTCGTGATGTACGAACCTACCATAGTAAGGCCCCAAAGCTCTTGTTCGAGCTTCTAAACCTCGCCCCTTGGGCAGTACTCTTGCATTAGCATTTGCTTAAGGTTCTCCCAACCCATGGAGTTAGCCACCACCAGAGTTAGTGACTTAAAATGGCCATTCCACCATGTTAGGGCTCGTTAGGAGAAAGTGCAGACAAGAAATTTTAGCTTGCTCCCTTCTGGACATGAGCAGATCTCAAAGACTACTTCAGTTTTCTCTATCCATTGAGATAGAGCCATTACTCCCCCAGATGTGACAATCCGAAACTTCTACCTGGAACATCTAGTCAATTTAATCAATGTTAAACTCATTTCTGTTAGCTTCTAGCACTGTTTAAGGGTTCATTTAAGCGTTCTAAGCTTGAGTACAACCAAGGTTGATATTAGGAATAAGTCAGCAAGTCGTATAGTGACAAAATCAGGCCATACACCCCTTTTGGACGAGTGTGCGGCCGCACACATGGGTGTACGGCCATACACACCCCTCATGACCACACGCCCACCCCTATATAAAGGGTAGACCCCTTTCCCTTCATTCCTTTCACTCCTTGGCTGCACACTACACCATTCTCTCAAGTTCTTCAACCGTGAACCCTCCAAAGCTTTAAGAACGTGAGTAATTCATCCTCTAACTTGATATCCTTGATAGACCACTCTATCTAAGCCTTGAGACTGCAATATTCATCATGTTCTTCATGTTTAGAAGAGAGTGCGGCCGCACACCCCCATAAGATGGCCGCATACTCCTAAAAGACCCTCCAAAGTGAGAGTTTGACCCCCATCTTCAAGTTGGACATGACCCTAGCCTTATTCCATCTTAAAGTTGACATTTTGGGCATATGCATGAAGGGTGTACGGTCAAACACCCCTGTGTACGGCCGCACACACAACTTAGGGCTGCAAACCCACTTCTATGACCCTTATTGACCTCAAACTTGCACTACAACTAAGTATGGATCTAGAACACTTCATGGATGCTAGTGTGAACCTTGAAAACACCTCAAATACACCTTCCATCATGAGTGTAAGGCCGTACACCTCATGAGCTGCACACCCATGGCCGCACACACCTATAAGGTGGCCACACACCCCCCTCACTCAATACCATAAGGTTCTAACACTTAGTGCAAGTGGTTCCAAGTCCCTAGAATGGTTCCCTATCATGTCTAGTAGTGAAATACCTTCATTTGACTCCTATATGTGTCATTACATGTTAATTAGGATCAAGTTGTTTTCGAGGCTTCACTCGACACTCAACATCTCATACCAGTCTTCCGTGCAAATCACTCACTCAAGGTGAGTTCATACCCCTACGCTTTTCCGAGTTTTTCATGTTTTAAAGGGGGGGGGGGGAATACGAGCAAAAGCACAAGCAATCTTGTGCTCAAAATATATTATTCTGTCTAAGATAAATATATTTTAAATATACTTCGAATATGGAAATCAGTTTTACCAAATGGGTTAAGAAACCAACTTGCAAAAGTCGATTTCAAAACTAAGGAAAACAAACTTATGAATCATGAAGTAAAAGATATCATTTTATAAAAGATTCATGTTAATTACAAAAAGGGTTTTCAGCATTATTACTTGTAAATTTGTTAGTCTAATTGGAGACACGTCCTTGGGTGGTTACAAACATAACTAAGTGGAGGACTACCCCTTATAAATCAGAATATCCTGGAGGGAGAGCGTGATTTTTGTGTATAGATCTATACGGGACTGACTATCCAGCACCTTGCTGCTAGCTATAGTAGGACCGGCAGGTCTACGGGTAAAAAAGTCATAAAAGATACTGGTGCCCGATTCATTCCATATCAAGTCAAAGTATGGTCATAAAACTCACAATGTAGATAACAACGATTTACTTGCGTAATAATAGATCAAACGAACTAACTTCAAAGTTAATAACCAAGTGATTACGGGAGGGTATTAACAATACCTTCAGGATTTAAATCACCACATTTTTAATTAGTTTTATTTATGTAATAAGACTAATATAACTCACTGGGAGTAACCAGGGTTTTTCAAAAGAAACTATGCCTTAACAATATAAGTATGGAAGATACTTGTACTCTTCAGTTTAGAACGGATAATAAATAACCTACTTTTAGGGAAAATATAGGATTTTCCCAGGATAACACGATATTTTATAAACTGATGGTTTATTATTCAACTAACGTATATTCATGTTCATTCCATGACTCCTTGGATTGTACGTATCTAGTATAAATCGGGAAGTCATGGATGGAATGGGTTTCAACTATGCTTTTCATAAGAAAATATGGGATTTTCTTGAGGAACACTTTTCAAAAGAAGTAAAGAACATTTTTCTCCAAAACTAAATGCTTATGAACTCACCAGCTTTATGCTGATACTCTTTCAAAACTACTTGTATTGTCAGGGAATTAGTAGACAGGTACTTCCAGGAGTTTGGAGAAGTCAGAGCGTTAGAGTCACGTCCTTCTATTTTACTTTTGATATAAACAAAACTATGTATTAAGTCAATGTAAACCTTTTTCATATATGTATTCAATGTTTGGCTGTGTTTAATATGGTTGCTATGATACAATTGTTGTGATACTACACATGACGTCCTCCGCCCCAGAACGTTTCCGCCGTCCCGGTTTTGGGGTGTGACAGATTGGTATTAGAGCTCTTGTTTAGAGTGAACTAAGTATACCGAACCTTACATGGTATACAACTATAAACGCTAAGGGGCCTAAGTGCTCTAAACTAAAAGTATACTTTCAAAATACAAGTATTTTTATAAAAAGTATACAAGTATACCTAAGTACCTGAATCAGTGTCATAAGTAGAACAAAACAAAAGTATTTGGATGTTGGACCTCGCGGTTAAACCTGGGCAGTTATGTAATCATGTCTAGGGTCAATATAGCCTGATCAACTATATTTATTCGAGACATGACCAACATGTGCTTGGGAGCGACTGTGGTGTTACAGCAAGCCTAAAACTTACCTAGATACCAGAAGAGTTCTAGAACCAAACATAATGGTTAAAATACTATACGAGTATTTTAAGGTGCTATAACGACCGAATCGGAAACTTACCCAAAACTCCATTCCTCAAGAATCAATCATGTAACTATAATACATTGGCAGTATTATTAGATTCGATGCCTATTAACTATCCCTTTACCACTATCTCGCGTAGATAGCATGGCCGGATTCCATCTCCCTAGCGACCCGTACTTTCCCAACCAAGGAAATGATGGATGGCTCGAGGCAGAGCCAGAAGAAAATCATGAAATTCCCTTGGACGATGACTTCGCAGAACAATTTCCCGAAGAGGCCGACTCAGAACCTGAAGTCGAGAACCTACCTCAAGTAGCCCCGATACCAAATCCTAACCCTCGACTTGAGTTCGAAGGCCCAACGCCTATGTGGGTCGGAAGCCTGGATAGGTGGAGTCACAAACAAGGCCAACCTCACCCGTACGATGGGGATCGCCGCTTCTACAATGTGAACGAGGGAGGCTCTGCAGACAGAGCCCTTCCAATCATAGTCCGCCGAGTGGCCCGCAACGTTGAACTAAACATGGCGGCCATTCAGCGAACTGTGGAGCTTGAGGCAGACTCGGATGCCAACACAAACCGCATTTGCAATCTCAAAGTTGCTCATGGGAGAACTATGAGAGACAATGAAGCTCTGCAGCGAGAGCTAGCTGCAACTCGAGCTGAGGTCATAGAGCTCCGAGCACGCCAGTCAGTATACGAGAGCCACCTGTTTGACATGGAGCGCCAGCTGGCTAACTTAAAGATCCGTCTGAGGAGTGCCCGTCGCCAGTAGGAAATATTCTACTCATCCTTCCTTTGGTTTAAAGAATAGCTTTCATACCTATGCTCTAAGTAACTCTTTTCCCTGTAGACATTCCTGTCTTGCAAGTACTGATTCACTAGTTCTTTATGTTGTCAAATTGTTCCTCTGTTGGTATGTTGTAGACCCACTCCTAGGTCAAATTTTCCGAACTCTGTGTAATCTCAATACCAACAATAGTGACAACAATCATATTTCAGTTAAAGATTATCATTGCCAAAAGTATACTAAGCAACTTTATCAAAGTCATGCCACTATTTCACCTTTGAGACATTAAACATAGGCTGTACTCTTACCCTAGACGATCATTCCTTTTTCACATCGATCTCATATCAGTCTCCGTAAAAAGCTTCGATGCCGTTATCAGAATGGGATGGTTAAGCCCCAAATCATGCTGATATCCTTTGCTTCGGGAAAGCTTTTCGTCTCAATCTTCTCTCTGATGAAGCCCCACTGTTTACAGTGATTAACTTAGTTCGAACCTCCGTATCACTGCATGGGTCAAAGCCCAAAAGTATATGCGGAAGGAATGCCATGCATCCCTGTCTCACGTTGTTAATGAAACTCAAGTAGTTACGGACCTCGAGAGCATCTCCGAAGTCTGCAACTTTCCCGATGTCTTCCTCAAAGATATTCCCGGGATTCCTCCTGAGCGCCAAGTTGACACCCGTATCGACTTGATTCCCGGAGCTACCCTTATAGCTAAATCTCCATCTCGTCTAAGGTCGGCGAAAATGTAAGAGTTATCCAGCCAGTCAATGAGCTGAGCAACAAAGGGTTCGTAAGCTTATTGTATGCGAACTTTATTGTGTTCAAATCTTTTCGAAAGTTGGAAATCGATATCCACCAATCGAAGGTAACTTAGTTCGGATGACACTTGGTCTTTAACTATTCTAGAAAGTAGTTCTATTCTTGCTAGGACCACATCATGGGGATGTGGGTCGAATCAAGGAGAAACAGATAGCAAAATGAGAAATTTTAATGCATATATATAAACATTTAGGATACATCCAGAGGTAACCATTGTTGCTCACAAGCTTCTTTTCTTGACATGTAGCAGACCATGCATCCAAAGAAACGTAACCAACCCACCAGTAAGACATCAATCCTTCATATGGATTCAGCTACGTTCCAAGCTACTGTCATAGTGGCCGTAGCAGCCGCCCTAGCTGTCCTTAACACTAACAACGCAAATGGTGGTGGAAGTGTTAATGGCAACCGGGACCTCGGTGATAACCAATTTCAACAACAAGTGCGCACTAGAAAGGACACACCTGATTTCAAACCTAACATCCTCAAACGAAAGATCAAGAATGAGAAAGGGAGTTGTTCAACCCAAGGACCTACTGAAAGGCGGCGAACTGGGGCAGTCAATACCCTAGTCAGCCCTGCTGTTCCAACACCAACCACACCCTACTGGGAAAACTCCCGCACTGCAGCAAATGCAGCTACCATCATTATGGAGTCTGCCGAGTGCCGCATTGCACTAGATGCAACAGGAAGGGACACACCGCCCGCAACTGTAGGATCCAGTCGAGTTCATCACCACGACTACCAAAGTAGGTACTAGTCCAACATGTCACCTCTGTGGTGGGGTAGGACATTTCAAAAGAGACTGCCCAACAGAGAAGAACGACGGGGAAGCAGGAGGAGTCTGACCTCAGAGAATGGGGAAGCATCAAAGGACTCTGCTATATTTTGGTACGCTTTCGAAACCCCAATAATCGATTATAATTATGACTACTTTCTCGTCCACATTAAATCACGACATTCCTATAAAATTGAAGCTCTAATGGGTAAATTATGATGGTTTAGTGTATATGTTAGAGTCAGTTATAGTTATACACGAACTGTATACACCAAGCGATTATAGAGAGATCTATTAAGAACCATTTCATAAAAAGTTCATAATTTCAAAGTATAGGAACCCTCGTATTAGTAATACCCGCCAATTTCGAATCAAAAACAGAAAAACACCAGAAGCATCTATCCGGGGTTACCTAGGTCCTAACAAAACGTCCCCTCTGGACTAACTTATTGCACGATTCTACGACGTCATCCTGCTTAGTCCGACCGAGTCTAGATTATACCGAACCCGCTTGTCCTTACGGAGATCCTTTTGTCTTAAATCGCTCGATCACAAAACTCCCGACACTCGTAACGGCAACTGGATGCTAACCTCAGAAATCGTCTCTCTTCGAAACCCGAGAGTATTCATGCGAAGAGTATGAATCAGAACAACGGATACAGCAGCGGAAATCCACTGAAACATCCAGCGAGAGTCCGAATACAAAATGGAGAGACTCACCTGAGTTTACCTTCGAGAAGTAATCCGTTTTCATGGGGTAGCTGTATCCATTAACTCCGACCGGGTTAGAAGGTTTACCTCAAGAACTTAGCAACGTCCACCCTGTCTTCCATGTGTCGAACCTAAAGAAGTGTCCATCCTATGAGACACTTGTGATTCCCCTCGACGATGGGAAGCTAGACGAGAGCCTACACTTCATGGAGGAATCAACTGAAATCATGAATCAGGAAGTCGAGCGAACGGAGCTGAGTCGTATCCCGATGGTGAAGGTCCGCTGGAATACCAAGCAGGGACTTGAATTCACTTAGGAGCATGAGAATCCTATGAAACAGAAGTACCCTCATCTCTTTCCAAGTTCATGATTTGTATCCTATTCTTAAATTTCGGGACGAAATTCCCTCTAACGGGGGGATGATGTGAAAACCTGAAACTTCTACCTGGAACATCTACTCAATTTAATCAATGTTAAACTCGTTTATGTTAACTTCTAGCACTGTTTAAGGGTTCATTTAAGCGTTCTAAGCTTGAGTACAACCAAGGTCGAGATTAGGAATAAGTCAACAAGTCGTATAGTGACAAAATCAAGCCATACACCCCTTTTGGAGGAGTGTGCGGCCGCACACATAGGTGTACGGCCGTACACACCCCTCATGACCACACGCCCACCCCTATATAAAGGGTAGACCCCTTTCCATTCATTCCTTTCACTCATTGGCTGCACACTACACCATTCTGTCAAGTTCTTCAACCGTGAACCCTCCAAAGCTTCAAGAACGTGAGTAATTCATCCTCTAACTTGATATCCTTGAAAGAGCACTCTATCTAAGCCTTGAGACTGCAATATTCGTCATGTTCTTCATGTTTAGAAGAGAGTACGGCCACACAGATGGCAGCACACTCCTAAAAGACCCTCCAAAGTGAGAGTTTGACCCCCATCTCTAAGTTGGACATGACACTAGCCTTATTGCATCTTAAAGTTGACATTTTGAGAATATACATGAAGGGTGTATGACCACACACCCCTGTGTACGGCTGCACACACACCTTAGGGCCGCAAACCCACTTCTATGACCCTTATTGACCTCAAACTTGCACTACAACTAAGTATGGACCTAGAACACTTCATGGATGCTAGTGTGAACCTTGAAAACACCTCAAAGACACCTTCCATCATCAGTGTACGGCCGAACACCTCATGAGCCGCACACCCATGGCCGCACACACCTATAAGGTGGCCGCACACACATGTAAGGTGGCCACATACCCTCCTCACTAAATATCATAAGGTTCTAACACTTAGTGCAAGTGGTTCCAAGTCCCTAGAATGGTTCCCTATCATGTCTAGTAGTGAAATACCTTTATTTGCCTCCTATATGTGTCAATACATGTTAATTAGGATCAATTTGTGTTCGAGGCTTTACTCAACACTCAACATCTCATACCGGTCTTCCATGCAAATCACTCACTCAAGGTGAGTTCATACCCCTACGCTTTTCCGAGTTTTTCATGTTTTCAGGGGGGGGGGGGATACAAGCAAAAGCACAAGCAATCTTGTACTCAAAATATATTATTCTGTCTAAGATAAATATATTTTAAATATACTTTGAATATGGTAATCAGTTTTACCAAATGGGTTAAGAAACCAACTTGCAAAAGTAGTTTTCAAATCTAAGGAAAACGAACTTATGAATCATGAAGTAAAAGATATTATTTTATAAAAGATTCATGTTAATTACAAAAAGGGTTTTCAGCATTATTACTTGTAAATTTGTTAGTCTAATTGGAGACACGTCCTTCGGCGCTTACAAACATAACTAAGTGGAGGACTACCCCTTATAAAATCAGAATCTCCTGGAGGGAGAGCGTGATTTTTGTGTATAGATCTATACGGGACTGACTATCCCGCACCTTGCTGCTAGCTACAGTGGGATCGGCAGGTCTACGGGTAGCAAAGTCATAAAAGATACTGGTGCCCGATTCGCGCCATATCAAGTCAAAGTATGGTCATAAAACTCACAATGTAGATAACAACGATTTACTTGCATAATAATAGATCAAACGAACTAACTTCAGAGTTAATAACCAAGTGATTATGGGAGGGTATTAACAATACCTTCAGGATTTAAATCACCACGTTTTTAATTAGTTTTATTTATGTAATAAGTGTAATATAACTCACTGGGAGTAACCAGGGTTTTTCAAAAGAAACTATGCTTTAACAATATAAGTATGAAAGATCGTTGTACTCTTTAGTTTAGAACGGATAATCAATAACCTACTTTTAGGAAAATATAGGATTTTCCCAGGATAACAGAGTATTTTATAAACTGATGGTTTATTATTCAACTAACGGATATTCATGTTCATTCCATAACTCCTTGGATTGTACGTATCTAGTATGAATCGGGAAGTCATGGAAGGAATGGGTTTCAACTTTGCTTTTCATAAGAAAATATGAGATTTTCTTGAGGAACACTTTTCAAAAGAAGTAAAGAACATTTTTCTCCAAAACTAAATGCTTATGAACTAACCAGCTTTATGCTGATACTCTTTCAAAACTGCTTGTATTCTCAGGGAATTAGTAGACAGGTACTTCCAGGAGTTTGGAGAAGTCGGAGCGTTAGAGTCACGTCCTTCTATTTTACTTTTGATATGAACAAAACTATGTATTAAGTCAATGTAAACCTTTTTCATATATGTATTCAATGTTTGGTTGTGTTTACTATAATTTCTATGATACAATTGTAGTGATACTAAACATGACGTCCTCCGCCCCAGAACGTTTCCGTCGTCCCGGTTTTGGGGTGTGACACCAGTCCCATTAAAGGGTATGGGTTTGCTGTTGGTGAAGTCCTTGTAAGTACATTCCCCGGAACGACCGTGGTTTTGGCCATTAGTGGAGCTATTTATTCCTCCCCCTGATCCGGTGTTACTCATTTGTGCCATTGTTGCGGTCACGGCAGCTGTTACAGCAACCTGAAAGGTAGCACTATCCATTGATGGAGGTGGTGGTGGTGGAGGTGGTGCTCCTACAGTATTTACGCGTCGTGGATTCCTTCTGGCGGCATGACTCTGATATTAATATTTAATAAGTCTTTAGAGAGTCCTAGTATTACGTTTCGAACATTAATGAATTTTGTAAGTTAATTGTCAAGATAGAAATTTATCAAATAAGTTCATGATTTCATAGTGTTTTTAGACATTAATGAAAATACCCCATGTATTAATAATGTGTGTCAATCTCATTGATATTAATATTTGATACAACGATCAGGAAAATTTGACCTTAACATAGGTCTAGGGCACATCAACGAAAACGGGAAAATTTTGACAACATTTAGACCCCCGAATTATGTACTCACAATCCGTCGGGTTTACATTCATAAAAGAAAGAGTAGCACCAACGCTCACTCGATAAGTCTAATCTATAACATAGCGCAAGTAGTACACGTTCTACTTCAAACTGGTAGTACGTTGTGGGCAATGGTATATGGTCGTGGACGTCTGGGCTCGGGCTACTTGACGTTCAGCCTCGATGATGCGCCTCTCCATTGCGGCTTGGCTTTTACGGAACTCCATCACTTCGGATCTAGCAGCAGTAATGTCTTTCTGAAGGGAAAAGGTGTGCTCTATTTTTCACTCATGTTCTCCGTCCAGACGACGAAGACGTACCGCAGTGACTGCAGCGGTGGCGTCAACATCCAAGAGTTGGCCGGCGCTCACTCTTGCTTGCTCGCCTTGGTTGGCGATGCGACGAACCATGACAGGGAGTGCCCTGTTAGCCGAACCTCCGTTGCTGAGGTTATAAAAGCTTTGTACCATGCCGTAAGGTGGGCGTTGTCCTTGTTCCCTGCTCCATCGTTTCAGATCCACAGCCTAGCGGGGCGCCGGGCCCTGAAAGTTCCATCGGGGATTTGTTGCTCCCCAGGGAGGATTGTAGACCTCTGGTTCCGAGTCAGTGCTCCCACCATCTCCTTCCTCTTCTAAATCCTCGTCTGGGTCTTCCTCGGGATCCTCTTCGGGATCCTCTTCTGGCCCTTCCTCGGGAATCTCTTCGGGATCTTATTCTGGGTCCTCCTCGATCCAGCCTCCATTTCCCTGGTTAGGGTAGTAGGGATCCCCGGGGATGTGAAATCCTGCCATTTCGTCTGATCGAGAATAGAGGTAAGAGAATTTTATTTAAAACTTGAGAGTAAAAAGATAATTTTTGATAAGGATAATTCTATTTATTTGACGATTCCTAGTTCTAACTAAATATCGAGTTTCGCACGATTTTTTACAGTTCTTATAGTACTATAAAATACTCCTATAGTATTTCAAATTTGTAAGTTTGATTCTATTATTTTCTTTGGTAAGTTTTTGACTTGTTGTTCACTATTACTATTCCTCGACATACGTTGGTCACATCTTGGATAAATATAGTTGATCAGGCTATATTCATCCTCGATCTCATTACTTATACTTTTATAAAACTAGCATTTTAATTTATTAAAAGTATAGTTTGTGAAAACGTTTTGTCAGAGGGTTTTAGTTCCTTTGCATTTATTGTTTGTATATCTTATGGGGTTCGATATACTTAGTTCACTATAAACAATGCTCTGATACCAATCTGTCACACCCCCAAACCAGAATGGCGGAAACATTCGGGGGCGGACGACTTCATGTAGTATCATAACAGTTGAATATTTGTAAAGAAAGTAAACACAACCATCATAAATATAATTTAAAAGTTACATTGTTGAATACAATACATGTCTCAAAATAAATTACAAAATGATGATTTAATAAGTTTTTAAACTGACGTCTTAGCGTCCCTTCTGCAAAAGCTTATGTTTACCTGTATTACTGAATCCCTGAGAAATACAAGTAGTTTTGAAAAAGTGTCAACAATTAAGTTGGTGAGTTCATAAGTGTTTTTGTATTAGAATTGTATGCCTTTCTGTATAAAATAATTGTCTTTGTTTCTAGAAAATCCAATATTTTCCATAAATGTGAGGTAGTTTGAGAAGTTCCAAAGACTGAAATGCATAAGTATTTTCCGTACTGAAAGTAGTATAAGTAGATTTATATATGTATATATAATCACCAAGGCGTTTGATAGCCCCGTAAATGAAATTGTTTTAATACTCCATGTGAGTTTTATAACCATGTTATTGACCCAGACTTCATGTAACAACGTTCTTCAGGCGTTGGAGTGTTATGACGTTTGTCACCCCAGACCTGCCGGTCTAACTGTAGCTAACAGTTTAGGTGCGGTATTGTCAATCCCGTATAGATCTATACACAAGTATCACGCTCTCCCTACAAGAGATTACGGTTTATAATACAGGACTTGAAATGCGTACTTGAAAGTACGGTGGAGTGAAATGTCTCACGAAACTTAGTATTAATAGATTTACGAAATGAAAAGTCCATTTTTCTTGTAAATGTAAGTATTTCCTCTTTACAGTGTTTATAGTATGTAGCATGTCATGAATAACTCGTAAACCATACCTATTATAGTTTTTTCGAAAATGTGTTCCATTAGAATGATAAAACTTGGTGTATTACTAACTTTGCATGTAAAGTGTAACATTAGTAGTAATATTGTTTAACATTTATAAACAAAAATATAGATGAAACATTTGAAAACATATGTAACGATTTGTATTTTAACATAAGTTTATCTTGTGTTTTACTTGTATTCCCCCCCCCCCCCCCAAAAAACATGGAAACGACGTGAAAATGTAGGGGTATGAACTCACCTGGAAAGTGTGATGATTTGATGAAAACGAGACTTTACTCGGGCAGCACTTCGACCGGAAAGTGGTAAATTTCTCGGGAGTTGCGGAGTTTCGGGACTTCGTCGGAGCTTGGATATGTAACCGGGGTGTCTGGGTAGTCTCGGGGTGCTTAACGCAGAGTAAAAGTGGGAGAGAGGATAGAAATGAGCAACTAAAACTGAAACCCTCGGTTTTTATTTATAGGGTGCAATTTCAGGACTCACGTCGTGTGCATGGGATGGCTCACGTCGTGAGCTTGGTTCTTATCTGTCACAACTAGGAATTTTGATGCCTTGTAACTACAACACTTATATTATTTATGAATCAACAATATGAAAGCATGCATGATGCTTATTCAATAACAACAAACCTTCATCAAACACTTCATTCAAGCACTACAAATAGTCAACAAAGAATTGGAAACCTTTGAAATCCCGGTTTAAGTCCATTTTGGACTAGGATTTCCTTATTGGACCTAATGGACCAATAAGCTTCCAATTTAACTATCTTGAACATAGAACTCTCAAATGGGCCCTAATTGGACCCATATACATGAAACTTAATATTTTTGGGCCTTATGAGCCCAAAATAAACTAGGTTAACTTTAATGGGCCTTAATGGATCACAACCAAATTAATTTAGCCCTAATATATCATAAAAATCATTCTTTGATTTTTATTGGGCCAAAAATCATCTAACTTAACCACAAAATGGGCTTAAGCATACAAGGCCCAAACTTTCTCTTTTCCCTCTCCATTTTCGGCCCAACAACACAAGAGAAGGAGGAGTTGACTTTTGTACTTTCCACCTCACCATTATTTCTTGGTTCTCCATGCAAATGACTCAAGTATCCAAGCAACCATCTCTTCACTCACTTCTCTTCCCGCTCTCTCTTTTGCTCTCGGCCGAACACAACACAAACACACCCACACCTCACAAAAATTCTCTCTAAACCACTCTCAAGATCATTTTCTTCTCCTTTGAAGATCTCGAAATTTTGGCTTGAACTCTAAGGATTTTCATCAAGTAGTTCACATCTTTGGTAAGTTATTTCTTTGATTCATAACATATCCTCTTCATTTTATCAACAATCTCCCTTATCTCATACAAAACTCATGATCTTGCACCTTAGAAACATCTAAGTTCGAAATCCTCCAAGAAAGCTTGCAAGGATCGAAACTTTCTTCATTTCTCTCTTCAAAACCGAAACTACAACTCAAGGTGAGCTTCATACCCCTCTCTTTTCGGGTTTTATATGTTTTATGGGGGAGAATACACGAAAAATGTGTAGATCTATGTGTATGTGTATGCTATGTGTGATTTTATGCATATATGTGTGTTTTTATGTGTTTTTATGATGAACATGTAACTAAAAAAGGGTGATACTCGAGATCTATGACATGAGAAAGGAAACAAACATGATCTAAGTTATTTTACACTAAACAAGTCAAGAATAATAACTTATAAGATTATGAGGAACATATTTACAACATAAAACCCATTTTTGGGCTTAAATTGTAAAAAATACAAAACTTGGGTTAAAAATGGTCAAGTCACGGTTTCTTAAGGGCCAAAAGAGTCAAAACAGTTTCCATAATTGTTTTTCTGAATAATAAAATTTTCAAAGGACTTGAAATGTAAATTTTTAGCATAATGGGCTAATTTTGGGCTTTTTGGCCCAATAAGCCCAATATTGCGAAAAATGATAATTAAAGGGGCTGAACTGAAACTTTCTTCAAAACAGGGGATAAAAAGTGTAACAAAACTATTTCAAGAGTCAAAAATGCTTTTCATTTCCAAAAAGGATCAAAAATGTAAAGTTTTTGGATTTTGGGCCAAAACTGTAAAAATTGCGAAAAAGAGGGTTTTAACCGAGAAATACAATTCTAGAAGGGCTGAATCTGTTAACAACTTAAAATTTTGGGTTAAACTATCATTTCAACAAATTTATGATGCAAAAGTGTCAAGAAAATGTTTTAAGGACTAAAAATGAAATTCTTTTATATAAAGGACAAAAATTGTTATTTTTATAAAAAGAAAGGTAGTAACAAGGTCAAACCCCTACTTAGACAAACTATTTCATTAAGTCAAAATACAAAACTACGACTACCGACAAATCAAAAGATGAATACACATTTAACTCCAAATATCGTGATACACGAAATCGATCGGTCTCGAATCGATACAATATAACAAGCGCTAAATCAAACCTCCAAATGATACGCGATACCTACGATGCATAAACTTACAAACTTTGGGCTTATGAGTTTCGAATCATGCTTGTTGGACGTTGCAAGTCCATCAACATGATCTTTGGGCCCAAAGGGACAACGCTTATATGTTATTGGGCCTCCTATGGCTCAATTCCATATAAAAGGACTTTCAATGGCTTTTATGTGCTATTGGGCCCTAGTGGTCCATTAGTATGGCTAGTAAAGTCAGAGTAATCAAATGTGAGTTGGGCCCACGTGTCCTTCGCATCCACGACAGCCTAAGGTACTTACGATAAGTAGCAGGACTTCGTACTCCTCTTCTCTTCGTTCGCTAAGGCTCATGAGTAATCAAAGTAGACGGAATTAGGACGTTATTCAACAGTAATCAAGGTGGTGTGGATTGAGTGAGTAAGAACGGACGACACCTCTATGGGACGTTTGTAGTTGGCTGTTATAACATGTCTTCACTGGACATCGTTACGACGACTCACTTGGTTTATCCGACACCATCCGAGTATTCAAGGACGAGTAATCAAAAGCCATTCGTTGTGGCGGTATAACAATTTGTAATCACGTATATCTTTCGACATCGGAAAACATCGGGTTTTCCGGGGAAATCAACACTACTCGCTCGGAATTTCTATACTATAATACAAAACACCCTTTTATATATATATATATATATATATATATATATATATATATATATATATATATATATATATATATATATATATATATATATATATATGTCTTGAAATCATTCATGCATCAACTTATGGATCTTCACACTTTGATAAACTATTGTCTTTTCAGAAAATATCGGATTTTCTGGGTTTTACAAACTATACAAATCATTTTATTCACAACCTTGCTTATGAACTCACCAACATTTCATATGTTGACGTTTTTCCAAAATATCTTGTATTCTCAGGTAACAGATAAGCGGAAGGGTAATACCAAGTATGTTAGAATGTTTTGTTTTGAAAACTCTGAAACAATTTGTGTTATGAATGTGTAATATTTGAAACAATGTACGGGATGTAAACAATATCAGTTGTAATGTATTGATGCATGGTGATGTTTATGTTATGATTCATGTATATTCATTGTGATGGTATTCAATTAAGTCACGCGAGCCCCCGGACGTTTCCGCCGTCTGGTTTCGGGGGTGTGACATTATCTCTTCCGTAGACGCGACGCCTGGTAGCCTGACTCTGGAACACATCAGTCACAGGCTCACGTCGTGAATTTCTGGCTTACGTCGTGAGTCTTCTGACAGTATCGGTTTTTGTACGAACTTCAGAAATTCATATCTCTCGCATACGAGCTCCGATTTCGACGTTCTTTGAATCGACGGGTAGGTCAGATTATGCTCTACAACTTTCGTTTAGACTTCGTCGGCTAATTTTGAATTAAATTTTAATATTATATTTTTAACAGGCCGGGACAGGAAAAGTCCGTTAAAAATTCATATCTTCTTCATCTTACGTCCGTTTTCGTCTGTCTTTTTACCGTTGTAATACTATTGTCGGGATATTCGATTCTCATTAAGGTTGCGTCGGCTAAAATTCCCTCGATCTCTATTTCGAGTTTTTAGCTGTCCACTATTGTATCCGAAACTTAGAAAAATCATAACTTGCTTATACGAAGTCAGATTTGGACGTTCTTTTTATGCACGTTTACGGTTTAACATAATCTACGACTTCCATTTTGATACCTCAGGCTAAAAAGTATTTTATTGAAATTTCACTTTTTACACTTAACAGGGTTTTACCGGTTTTGTCTCGAATCTTTGATTGGTCATAACTTCTTCGTTATAACTCGGATTTTTGTGTTCTTTATATTTCTGAAAATCATGATACGATATCTAACATATTATGTACCTCAATCAAGACTTTTGAACTTTTCATTTTAGACGCTATTTCTTTATTATATCAAAAATAGATTACAATACTTGACTTTAGCACATTACATTGTCTTGAAATATCGGGTTGTCACAATTTGGCATGGTCCATTTGGGTTGCATGGCATCGGAACAATTTGGATAGACTTTTGTGAAAAAAGGATATTTATGATTTGTTAATATATTATAAGTTCTAATATATTAACATGAAATCATATTATTTAACTAGTATTGATCAAGAATTAATTTGGAATTAATTTTGTGATCAAAAGGAGACTAATTAAATATATGGGGATTGATTGTGTAAATCATTCATTCTTATATATGTGGTCTTATGATCCATAGTTCTTCATGATGGGCTAAACCCATGGAGTAACCCATGGATACTCCATGGAAGTTTTAACCCATGGAGCATGAAGAATATGGAAAGACATGAGTTACATGGTGTAACCCTAATAGCCACAATATATAAGGACCCCATGGCTCAAGAAATCGGACTAAGGTGTGTACACATGAGGGCTAGCCGATTTGAGCATAAGAACTTCTCACTCAAGTTATTCCAAGTTGTTGGTGGTGTTGTGTGAACCATTTGAGGTGTCACACTTGAGGCATTAGGCTCTTAAGCTCCATGGAATCAAGCTAGTACTGTTGGGTTTTGAGCATTCTAACACTTCCTAAGTGTACATGCAACCCTAATAAACCTTGGATCTATGTTTGTCTAAAATACATGCAAAATTTGTTTTCCAAGGTTTATAACTTATCTAGCATGGCATGAGGAACTTTTAAACATAAAAGAACTAGATGAATTACATACCTTTGTTTGTGAATTGATTCCTTAGGAGTTTGAGAGCCAAGCACCAATAATGTGAATGCGTCAAATGGAAATCACAAATCACCACAAACTTGGAAAACTTATGAGAGAGTATATCTATGCTCTAGAAACTGGCCACCTTTCTTCACACACACTAGGGTGTCATTTCATGCATCACAAGCTTGTTTATATAGTGCACATGATTAGGGTAAACCCTAATAACCCATGTATTTTCCTTTCCAAGGATCCATGGGTTAAGAGCTCCATGGATCATCCATGGACTCCCATATAAGCTTAGCCCATTACCATAATGAGTGTTAGCCCACACTATATAAATATAATAGCCCATGTTTATTTAGTCACCATTTGATCACTAAATTAATTCATAATTAATTTAAGACGAATACTAATTAAATAATACAATTTCATATTAATATATTATAACTTATAATATATTAATAAGCCGCAAATATACTCTTCTCATAATGTTATCCATATAAATAGTTCGAGTGAAGTGCAACCCAAATGGACCATGTCGGGTCGGGTCAAGTATATAGCAAATAAGTTATGGACTTAGACACCTTATCCAACAGTCTCCCACTTGGATAAGTCTAACAACTATATTTGCCTATATGACTTCAGGAACCAACCGGCAATCGTAGCTCTCGAAAACTCTGTTGAACTATGAAGCGCCATTTTAGATAAGTGATCATATAATCCTCTGCTCTCATGATATCAGCCGGACAAATACATGGAACAATGTCTTATTTATTGTCCAGCAGTTTGTTTCCCGATTTCCAATTTGTTTGACAAAGAACTTAATCGAACACATCAATTTAGTTCTGACTGGGCCCGGTCCATAGGTCAAAACAAAATCATCGAGGGGCCCAAACATCGCTTCTAATCCTCCAAGGACTAGATGGAACAGATAAACTTCGACTCATATACTTGTTTCTACTACTTGTTGAATTATACACAAAGGCACGTTTTATAACATCAAGTTACTGATGCATTTTCGTGCAATCAATGTACAACCAACTCATAGGTAACAACTCATATCTCTAGGTTTGAAGACTTATATGATATTACCGTCTCACGATCACTTGAGATAAATTCCATGAAGTGATGCAAGTGAGCGTGGGTTGAATCCAATACTCATAACTTATGAGCACTCATGAGTGTTGTAGCCATGTGCAACATCTTAGACCTCTACAACCAACTCATGACAGTCTTGATTCATATCTACTTCCAACATATGACCGACTGTGGATGGTTTGAATAACTTAATCATTCGGAAAGAATAACCTAGTTATTATGGAAGTCAAAACATGCAAAGTGAAACACAAGAATAATTGAATCCAATATGGTCTCAGCCCTTATGAATATAAATAAAACACCTTTTATTCATCACCATATTGATTCCACATTATTCTGTTTCGATTTATCAACTTAACACTTGAATTAAAACAATAGTTGTCCCATGATCCAAGCATGTACACTATGTTTTCTAAACAATAGTCATGCCATACACCAAGTATGCACACTATGTTTGTCTATGATCTTTACTTTGTGAAGTAGATCAATTGAACATGATTCCAATGATGCTCATTTCACAGTCCCAAATCCTTACCGTAAATGAAAGAATACCAAATTCTTGCCATTTACTGTAATCTGTTAGATTTCAAACTTATATGCATTGATCCTCTTGCAATGACTATGCACAAAAGTCACAAAACTTGTCAACAGTCATTACAGAGTATTCCAAAGGAGATCAATTCCATGGAAACGGAGTCTCATATTCAAAGTACATTGCTTTGAACATCCTTCTTGCATAAAAATTTCTAACTTTCTCATAGATTCTTAATATCCAACTCCCAGTATGGAAAATTTCCATATTCCCATTTTGATTATCATATCTGAACAAGAGCTACCTCTTTTCAGAATATATCTATATGGTCCTTCCAAATTTTAACATTATACTTCCAACTGTCCCTTAGCAACCAATCTTTGGTGAACCTTAGATTGTCCTTGACAATTTCTTAATCATTTTAGTCATATCCGGTTCTATTCCTTTTTCCCTCTTAATGCTCTAAGCATTTTGAAAAATTTAGAACGGATAAATATTATAACACATGTGACCGATCCTATACCCGAAGCATATGGGACACGATTCATGATGTCTCACATAAAGACCTGATACTAGATCAGTCTTTTGCTACAATATTTTTATTTGCCATGTTTTAAAAAATCGTCTATGAAGAGGGATGCCGTAATCATAATCGAATTTGAGAACGCAATATATATAGAATTTCCTTATGTTGAACCATTCCAACATAAAATCCATATATATATCCTTGACTAAAGATGATTGAAATCTCAATCTAAACCTTTTAGGATTGAAATGAAGTATAATCTCCTCTCCCTTAATTATAGCAAAACAACATTTTCTATGTGAAACTCTTGTTTTCTATAATTAACAATATTCATCATAATTGATTATGCTCCCACTAGCATAATAATTATTTAGCAAAACAATTATGCTCCCACTAGCTTTGACATGTACTCAGAAATCGACTTCTAGAAATCAATACTTAATTGACTTTCATCACCAAAGTTCAGACTTCTGATACGAGATGCTTCGACCAAACTTTATCTAGGCTTCTCAGACTCATACATCTTTCCTTAGATAGCTCACATGTGTGTCTAAACAATTATGAAGAGGGATGTCGTAATCATAATGTTTAGACCTGTTTGCCATTTCTCACAAGTCCATGTTAGTGTGTCGGTTATCCACACAAGCTCCACTAACGACTTTGAGAATGCAAACAACACATTTGCTATCTACTTAAAATCTACTTAGTGAAAGCGCTTCCTCACCATCATTTTCACGAATCGGAAAAAACCTTATGACACTTAGATTTTATGATGTATGTGTTCCTATTCATATGAATTTGTCAAAACCGTAATCAAAAGACAAGGTTAGTGACAAACTCAAAACATATGGATTGAACTTGTTCAATCTTGATTTCTTGCCTCTTGGTAGCGCAAGCGCCCACCATTGCTTCCAAGTTGTTATGCACACAATTGAGAACTCATAGAACTCACATACATAGTCAACTTTACCGGAATAGGCACAGGAACAAGAATTATGTCAACACGATAGGTTACAAACCTCAAGTCGTGTGCTAGCGATAAACTATAGGTTTTATCCTTGATTAGCTCTTGAAACTCTGAAGACCTTTAAGACTCCCACTGTCCTCTTGACATGCAAGTTTCTCTTTGTAAAGAATCATTCCTTGACAACCAAACAAACATTCAAGAGTCCGTGCGAATTCTTATCAAGATAAACACTTCACACAATTGATGTCAGTTGGTCTTTGTTTTATCCAAAACATCACAACTTACCAATTTCAAATGTACAAGAGTAGAAAACATTTTACTCTTACATTTGACAAGTGTTATAAACCTTCTTTAAGATGTGTCACTCAAGTTACAATCTTGGAGTATGACTCTAAGACTTGTTTTTGGAACGAAGTATGATTCATCTTCTTGATTTTAACCATTCCAACAATTCATGAATCCTCTTCTTAGCCATAAAATTCACTAAGATGTCCTTAGAGGATGAATTGTGACATGGCTTCTTAATCATTAAGATGATCATAAAACAAGATACTAAAGTACTCTCCCATCTTTTCAGATTTGAGAAACTTTTATCTTTCTGCCCAATTTGATTCTTCCCATTCGTCCTGCCATACATTGAAACTTTTCAAATGTTTCAGAATTGTACTTCAACTTGTAGGTACAACCATATTTACTAAACTTTAGTAAATCATGACGAATAGTCTTATCGAACTTTGTGGTGGACTTTGACCTGCACACACCCAGTGTACCCGATCCTTTAGTCTTTCACCTGTCTCACATATACATGTGGTCAGGGAATTAGTCTTAACTTTCCAAAAAAGAAAATTCTCATTCATCATGCAATACAACCTGCATGATAAATTTAGACACTACCACTAATGAAAGAATCAAATGCACATTTCCATTATTGCTAGAACCATACAAACATCAATTCTTTCATAAAATGCCATTGCAAGGAGATATAATAAAATAAAACAAAATTTTATTTCTTTATAAATGCGGAAAAACCTTTTACTTACAATGCAACTTTAAATGAAAACTATGCTATTACATATCTTCTAGCAATCTATCATAACTCTTATGTAGCAGCTCAAGAATCCGATCTTCGAACCATGCGATTGAAATCCATCTTCGCGATCAAATTCAACATACTCTTTCCTTAAGTGTCCTTCCCTTTGCTTGATCCTGCCAAACACCAAAATGTAACCGAGTCACATTTTGTATTAAGAATCATCAATAAGGAACTTAAGAGAGTTAGATAGTGGACTTCTCTGAAGCAGAGTCAAATGACAATAAAAACATATAGACTCTTTGGGAATGGTACATGAGATTATCACAGACTTAGCCTTTCCCTTTGCCTTTTGGTCAACAGGGTCGACCAAGGCCGATCCCTTTCCATTGGGAAGAAAAGGTTTTTCTGGACTTCCAATGTTACCATTGTCCATGTCCATGGAAGTTTGAGAAACAGACCTTCCACCCATTTTTGCTTTACCATTGCGCCACATCATTTCTGACTCAGCAGCAACAAGGAAATAAGATAGGTCTATTAGGGTCATGTCGTGATTTATCACATAGTAGTTCTTAATGAACTCACTATATGACTCTGGAAGTGACTGAAGAACCCAATCAATAGCCAACTTCCTTGGGACAACGACACCCAACATTCTCAACCTGTCAAAGTGTGACTTCATTCCTAAGACATGAGTGAACACAAGTCTTCCATCTTTATGTTTCATTGCTAGTAGGGCTTGAGTGACCTTGAATTTTTCAAGTCTTCGAGCTTGTGGGTCAGGGAGAATAAATGAAGGAGGTGGAGGTAGAGAAGTATGATTTCCATGAGATTTGGGAAGATCACAGTTGTCTAAACCAGACATCTACAATGGGAGATATTCAAGTTAGTTGATTTTAAGTCCTTAATATAACACCCAATATGAAATATTCAGGCTAGGACCCAACACAATATTTTATAACTTGGAAGAGGGATGCCGTAATCCAAGCTATAAAATATTTGAAGGTAGGTGAATGACGATTCACCAATTCCCACCATGAAAAACGAAATACATTATTAAGTTTTAATTGGATTTGAAACTCCTAGATCTTTTGAGATTCATTGAACTTTCAATGGCATGTTTCAATCTCGATTGTGCCCTTCAGGTTTTGTGACTGGGATGCCGAGGACCACAAAACAAGGTGTGAATAACCATGCAAACTCACTTGGTACCCTTAATATTATCAGCTAATCGATGTGCCGGTTAACCACACACGCTCCACCGATCTATGATAAACATTAAGTCACCCTTCCTGATCCTTACTAGTCCAAGTTAGTGTGTCGGTTAACCACACACGCTCCACCAACGACTTGGTAAGGAACAAAGTGTGAATTTCATGGGTTAGCACCATATTCACATTTTCCTAAAGTAACTAAGATTGGAAATTTATAAAAGGTTTAGTTACTTTATAATATTCATTATACTTTTAATGAGAATTTAAAGTCATTGTCCTACCCGTTCGGCTAACGACCCTCCACCGATCAAGGAAGCGGTGGGTGAGAACGGACACCCATTAAGTTGCCATTTTATAGGCAACAACCTTATACCCCCCTTATAGACCGGCTTCGTGAATGAGGCGTACTAACGGTAAAACGACTTGATCTTATACATATATATAATAATTAACCATTAATGTTATAAATAGTATAAGGGTTGAATTTTAACTTTTAAAACTCTAAGGGTTGGAATTAAAGTATATTAAAGTGTGTGTAACTTTACAAATTCCAAAACTTGAGGGCAAGTTTTGAAACTTTTTCAAAACTTTTCATTTCATAACTTATGAGTTAATGGTTCATAAAAAATGAAGACTCTTCATTTTTATGTAACTTATGTGTTTAAATGTGTGTTTAAAAGAAAGTGACCTTTGGATATCCATAACTTGAGGACAAATTATGGACTCCATTAAAACACATAAATGATCAAGAATTAATGATAAACAATTCAACAAATAATTCCTATCATTTTTCTAAACTCATAAGAACATGAACATGATCATCAAGATTTCAAGAATTATATGATCACATAAAATCATGGAATTTTGATATAAGCCTTTGTAAATGGATTAGCATAAACATTACACCATCTAAAATAGGTTTTAAAACACCAAAACAGTTTAGGGTAATGTTTCTAGTCCATTTCCAACAACAAAAGTCGAAAATCTGCTGTCAGTTCATTCTACTCGTCGAGTGCATGAACCTACTTGACGAGTAGGATGAATTTTCACTTGGACTCGTCGAGTCCCCCCATGGACTCGGCGAGGCCACTGTTCAGACGGCAAACAATTTTGATTTTTAACACAATTTTGCATCAAGTATCAACAAACAAGCCTAGGCTCTGATACCACTGTTGGGTTTTGAGCATTCTAACACTTCCTAAGTGTACATGCAACCCTAATAAACCTTGGATCTATGTTTGTCTAAAATACATGCAAAATTTGTTTTCCAAGGTTTATAACTTATCTAGCATGGCATGGGGAACTTTTAAACATAAAAGAACTAGATGAATTACATACCTTTGTTTGTGAATTGATTCCTTAGGAGTTTGAGAGCCAAGCACCAATAATGTGAATGCCTCAAATGGAAATCACAAATCACCACAAACTTGGAAAACTTATGAGAGAGTATATCTATGCTCTAGAAATCGGCCACCTTTCTTCACACACACTAGGGTGTCATATCATGCATCACAAGCTTGTTTATATAGTGCACATGATTAGGGTAAAGCCTAATAACCCATGTCTTTTTCTTTCCAAGGATCCATGGGTTAAGAGCTCCATGGATCATCCATGGACTCCCATATAAGCTTAGCCCATTACCATCATGAGTGTTAGCCCACACTATATAAATATAATAGCCCATGTTTAATTAGTCACCATTTGATCACTAAATTAATTCATAATTAATTTAAGACGAATACTAATTAAATAATACAATTTCATATTAATATATTATAACTTATAATATATTAATAAGCCGCAAATATACTCTTCTCATAATGTTATCCATATAAATAGTTAGGGTGAAGTGCAACCCAAATGGACCATGCCGGGTCGGGTCAAGTATATGTTGGGTTTTGAGCATTCTAACACTCCTATGGTGTACATGCAACCCTATAAACCTTGGATCTATGTTTTCTCTATTGTACATGCAAATATTAACTATTCCAAGGTTTCATCCTAACTAGCATATTATGAAGCACCTATACTAGAAAGTTCTAGTTAGATGACATACCTTTTGATGTAGCTTGATGTCTTCAAGCTTTAAGAGCTTAGCCCTAATAGTGTGGAAGCCTCAAATGGAATCACAAATCACCAAAACACCTTGGAAGAACTTAGGAGAATATGTATGCACACTAAAATCGGCCCACTCTTATTTTCACACACTTGTGCCAATTTTGTGAGCCAAGGACCCCTTTATATATTATGGAGGATTAGGGTTACATCCATGTAAACCCTAATACCCATGACCTTTCATTTACATAGGATCCGTGGGTTAAAAGCTCCATGGACCATCCATGAAAGCTTAGCCCAACCTAAATGAACTTGGCCCATTCCATATATATAAGAGTCCATATTTAATTAGTTCTTTTTGATCACTTAATTAATTCTAAATTAATTCTTGATCAATACTAATTAAATAATATGATTCCATATTAATATATTAGAACTTATAATATATTAATATAAATCATAAATATACTATTCTCAAAAGACTATCCATATAAATTGTGCCGGTGAAGTGCAACCCAAATGGACCATGCCGGGTCGGGTCAAGTACATACCAAATATAGTTATGGACTTAGACATTAATCCAACAGTCTCCCACTTGGATAAGTCTAAAACTATTATTGAGTATGACTTCAAAACCTAACTGGCAATCGTAACTCTTAAAGCCGCTGTCGAAATCTGACCTTGTCAATGACTTGTCCATTAGATAAGGGATCATATATTCGTCCATTCTAGATATCATATGGACTGAGACATGGATTATAATCATTCTCTCTGTCCATTTTTTGTTTCCGGATTTTCGATTTATGATGACTGACTGATTGAACAAATCAAATCAGTCCTGGCTTGGCCAAGCACTCACATGTGTCATCGCTAAATCATCGAGGGGCCCACAGATATCGCTTTTATCCCGAAGGTAAAAGGAATGGATAAACTTCGACTCATATGGCTTGTTCTACTACTTGTTGAATCATACACAATGGCATGTTTTATAACACCGAGTTACCAAATGCGTTTTCGTGCAATCAATGTATAACCAACTCATAGTAACAACTCATATCTCTAGGTTTGAAGAATATAAGATATTATCGTCTCATGATCACTCATGATAAAATCCATGAAGTGATTCAAATGAGCGCGGGTTGAATCCAATACTCAGAACTTATGAGCACTCATGAGTGTTGTAGCACCACTTTGTCCACCAACTTGGACCTCTACAAACCAACCCATGACAATATTGATTCATATCTACTTCCAACATATGACCGACTGTGGATGGTTTGAATAACTTAATCATTCAGGAAGAGCGACTTAGTTATTCTGGAAGTCAAAACATGCAAAGTGAAACACAAGAATAAATGAATCAAATATGGTATCAAACCCTATGAATATAAATAAACACTTTTATTTATCACCATACTGATTACTCATTATTCATTGTTTCGGTTTTATCAACTTTATACTTGAATTAAAAACACTAGTTGTCCCATGCTCCAAGCATGTACATTATGTTTTTCTTAAACAATAGCTTTGCCATACACCAAGTATGCACTCTATGTTTGTCTATGATCCTTACTTTGTGAAATAAACCAATTGAACATAATTTTAATGATTCTAATTTCACACTTCCAAATCCTTATCGAAAAATGTGAGAATTTCAAATTCCTATCATTTTTCGAAATCTGTTTAGATTTTAAACTTATATGCACTGACCCTCCTGTAATGAATATGTACAAAGTCACAAAGACTTGTCAACAGTCATTATAAGGTATTCCAATGGAGATCAACTCCATGGAAACTAAGTCTCATATTCAAAGTACATTGCTTTGGACATGCTTCTTGCATTAAGTTTTCTAATCTTACACAGATAACTTCCACCTATGGAGACAACTCCATATTCTCATTTTGACTATCACTTCTGAATAAGAGATGCCTCTTTTCAGAATATGTCAATATTGTCCTTCCAAAATTAGCACTATACTTCCAACTGTCCCTGAGCAACCAATCTTTGGTAAACCTCAGATTGTCCTCGACAATTGCTTAATCATTTTAGTCATATCCAATTCTAGACCTTTTCCCTTCTTAAAGCCTCTGGGCATTTGGAAAAATTTAGAAATGACAAATATTATAGCACATGCAATCGATCCTGTACCCAAAGCAAATGGTACACGATTCATGATGTCTCACATAAAGACATGATTCTAGACCAGTCTTTTGCTACAATATTTTTATTTGCCATGTTTTCAAAATTTGACTATGAAGAGGGATGCCGTAATCATAATCGAATTTTGAGAACGTAATATATAGAATTTCCTTAAGTTGAACCAATCCAACATGAAATTCATATATATATTCTTGACTAAAGATGATTAAGGTCTCAATCTAAGCCTTTAGAACTGAAATGAAGTATATCCTCTCCCTTAATTATAGCAAAACAACTTTTTCAATCCCTGAAGCCTCACAAATTGAAACTTTTGTTTTCTATAATTAACATTGCTAACTTGCAACACTAACAATAATTATCATGCTCCCACTAACATGATGATTATTAGCATAACACTTATGCTCCCACTAGCTTTGACATGTACTCAGAAATCAGCTGGACTTCTTGAAATCAATACTTTATTGACTTTCTTACCAAAGTTCAGATTTCTGATACGAGATCCTTTGATAAAATCATACACCTTTCCTTAGATAGCATGCATGTGTGTCTAAACAATTTCAGAACTATGAAAAGGGATGCCGTAATCATAGTCTCAATTGTTTAGACCTTTTGCCATCTGCTTCAAATCTACTTGGTGAAAGTGTTTCCTCACCATCATTTTCATGAATCGGAGAGAAACCTTATGACCCTTAGATTTTATGGTGTATATGTTCTTATCCATGTGAATCGTCAAAACCATAGTCACAAGACAAGGATAATGACAAATCCAAACTCATATGGACTGAACTTATGAAATCTTAACTTCTTGCCACCTGGCAGTACAGGGCCTGCCATTGTTTCCAAGTCGTTATGCAACCAATTGAGAACTTTCAGAACTCCTATGCAAAGCCAACTTTAACTGGAATGGGCACAGAATATTTCAACACGATAGGTTATAAACCTCAAGTCGTGTGCTAGTGAAGAACCTCAGGTTTTATTCTTGATTTGAAATTCTTTTTAGGATCTTTAAGACTCCCACTATCCTCTTGACATATAAGACTATCTTGCCAAATATTCAAGAGATAGTGCGGATTCTTTATCAAGACAAACACTTCACACAATTGGCCTTAGTTGGTCTTTGTTTTATCCAAAACATCACAACTTACCAATTTTAAATGTACAAGAGTAGGACACTTTTACTCTTACATTTGACAAGTGTTTTAAACCTATCTTTAAGATATGTCACTCAAGTTACAATCTTGGAGTATGACTCTAAGAATTGTTTTGGAACGAAGTATGACTCATCTTCCTGATCTAACCATTTCAACAATTCATGACTCCTCTTCTTAGTCATAAGAATGCACTAAGATGACCTTTAGAGGACTAATTGTGATATGATTTCTAAATCATTAAGATGATCACAAACATGATACTAAAGTACTCTCCCATCTTTTCAGATTTGAGAAACTTTTATCTTTCTGCCTAATTTGATTCTTCCCATTCGTTCTGCCATACATTGAGACTTTTCCAATGTTTCAGAATTATACTTAAACTTGTAAGTATAACCATATTTACTAAACTTTAGTAAATCAAATAGTCTTAACGAGCTTTGTGGTGGACATGACCAGTGCGCAAGAATGTGTACTCGATCCCTTTAGTCCTTCACTTGACTCACACATCCATGTGAACAAGAAATTAGTCTTGATTTTCCAATGCTTGAAAGTTCTCATTCATCATACTATTCAACTTGCATGATTCCAAGTTTCGGTCCAATTGAAACTTGGGTGATGAGGAACTTTCCTGATTTGGTAAATTTAGACACTACCACAAATGAAAGAATCAAATCCATTTTCCAATATTGTTGTCAGTGGAATCATATAAGCAACAATTTTCCACAAATGCCATTGTAAAGATACTTCAAATAAAAAAAATTAAACAATTTTCTTTTATTTTAAAACTTTGCGGAAAAACTTATCCTTACAATCCACATGGAAAATTGTTGTTATCTATTCCTTAGCAATATATCATAACTTCTTAAGCAACTACTCAAAATTCTGATGCGATCGTAATCCACCTTCGCGATCAGAATCAGCATATACTTCCTTTAAGATTTCTCTCTATTCTTTGATTCTTAAAACATCAACATGTGACCCAGTCACATCATGTAATGAGGATCTCAGAATAGGACTTAACAGAGTTAGATAATGGGCTCTACCTGATGTAGAGTCAAACTTATTGACTTTAACATCCTTAGGTAAATTTGGCAGCTTTGCAATCAACGCCCCTTCCTTTGGCAAAATAAACATATGGACCCTTTAGTAATGGGACTATCTCAGACTTAGCCTTTCTCTTTACCATTTGGTCAACCGGGTTGACTATGGCCAATCCCTTTCCATTGGGAAGAGAATGCTTTTTCTAGATTTCCAGTGTCACCATTGTCACTGTCCATAAAGTTTTTAGGAAGTTGATCTTCTAATCAAATTCGCTTTACTATCGTTCCAAATCATTGCTGATTCAGCAGCACCAAGCAAATAGATATGATCATTAAGGTTCATGTCATAGTCTGTTTCATAGTAGTCCCAAAGGAACTCACTATGTGACTTAGAAAGTGATTGAACATCCAACTTTCACAAGACTTTGACACCCAACTCTCCCGGCTTGTCAATATGTGACTTCATCTCTAAGATGTGATCACATATAGACCTTGCTTGCCATTAGGGCTTGAGTGACCTTGAACTTGTGGGTTAGGGAGAATAATTGGAGGAGGTGGAGGAAGAGAAGTAAGACTCCCATGAGCCAAACTCGGGAAGTCATATTCATTAGGAAAGCTTGGTTTGGGAAGATCATTGTTGTCTAAACCAGACATCAACAATGGGAGAAATTCAAGTAAAGTTGATTTAAGTCCTTAATATAACACCCAATATGATATATTAAGGATAGGACCCAACAAACTATTTTATAACTTGGAAGAGGGATGCCGTAATCCAAGCTATAAAATATTTGAAGGTAGGTGAATGACGATTCACCAATTTCCACCAAGATAAACGAAATGTATTATTAGGTTTTAATTGGTTTTGAAACTCCTAGATTCTTTTGAGATTCATTGAACTTTTCAATGACATGTTTCAATCTTGAGTGTGCCCTTCAGGTTTTGTGACTGGGATGCCGAGGATCACAAAACAAGGTGTGAAGTAACCATGCAAATATACTTGGTACCCTTAATATTTACCCCTCAATCGATGTGCCGGTTAACCACACACGCTCCAACGATACTATGATAAACATTAAGTTACCCTTTGCCTACCTTGTTAAGTCCAGGTTAGTGTGTCGGTTAACCACACACGCTCCACTAACAGCTTAAACAAAGTGCAAAGTGTAATTTCATGGATTAGCACCTTATTCACATTTTCCTAAGTAACTAAGATTGGGAATTTATAAGTGTTTAGTTACTTAGTATTTATCATTATACTTATAATGAAGGGAGAATTATAGTCCTTGTCCTACCTGTTCGGCTAACGACCCTCCACCGGTCAAGGAAGCGGTGAGTGAGAGTGGACACCCATTAAACTGTCATTTTATAGGCAGTAACCTTATACCCCCCTTATACACCGGCTTCGTGAATGAGGCGTACTAATGGTAAGACGACTTGCTCTTATACATATAATATATTAAACTTTTAATATTATAATAGTATAAGGGTGTATTTTAGACATTTAAAATACTTGGTGGTTTAATCTATTAATTAAACTATACTCTTAATTTAATTAAATTTAAACCATGTCATTATGGAATTATTAATTCCATTTTAATTAAACACTTTAATTATCTATTAATAAAGTCCATAAGAGTTAATTGAATTATTCAATAAAAACATCATAATTCCAATTATTAAATAAAAAATTAAAACCATTTAATTAATTGTTTAAGTTATGAACCCAAGAGTTTTAGAATTCAATTCTTTTTTTTATCATAAAAAAACTTTTTCCAAATTCCAAAACTTGAGGGCAAGTTTTGTAACTCTTCAAAACTTTTGGATTCCATAACTTATGGAGTTAAATACTTGTTTTATGATGAAACTTTTCATGTTCCATAACTTAAGAACAAGTTATGGAATTCTTTAAAACATTAATACCAAATTTTGTAACTCCATAAAAACTTCGAATCAAATTTTTTTAAAAAAAAAACTTTCATATCCATAACTTATGGAAGTTTCAAAAACCCTTAAGATCACAACTTTAAAAAAACTTTTGAGCTCCAAAATTTTATGACAAAATATGTAACTCCTTAAAACATTTAGATCAAACTTTTAAAACTAATAAAATAATCATATCATTTTATCTTTTACTAAATTTGACCTAATTCAACTCATATAACAAATGATTCAAATTTTACAAATAATTCGTTTTTCACAAAATAAGTAATTATCTTAAAATTTGACAAACGTCATGTTTTTTTTTTCTTTTTTTTTCAACTTGAAAATAAAACATTTGCATCAATATAACAGAAAACAACCCATGGCTCTGATACCACTGTTGGGTTTTGAGCATTCTAACACTCCTATGGTGTACATGCAACCCTATAAACCTTGGATCTATGTTTTCTCTATTATACATGCAAATATTAACTATTCCAAGGTTTCATCCTAACTAGCATATTATGAAGCACCTATACTACAAAGTTCTAGTTAGATGACATACCTTTTGATGTAGCTTGATGTCTTCAAGCTTTAAGAGCTTAGCCCCAATAGTGTGGAAGCCTCAAATGGAATCACAAATTACCAAAACACCTTGGAAGAACTTAAGAGAATATGTATGCACACTAAAATCGGCCCACTCTTATTTTCACACACTTGTGCCAATTTTGTTAGCCAAGGACCCCTTTATATATTATGGAGGATTAGGGTTACATCCATGTAAACCCTAATACCCATGACCTTTCATTTACATAGGATCCATGGGTTAAAAGCTCCATGGACCATCCATGAAAGCTTAGCCCAACCTAAATCAACTTGGCCCATTCCATATATATAAGAGTCCATATTTAATTAGTTCTTTTTGATCACTTAATTAATTCTAAATTAATTCTTGATCAATACTAATTAAATAATATGATTCCATATTAATATATTAGAACTTATAATATATTAATATAAATCATAAATATATTATTCTCAAAAAGACTATCCATATAAATTGTGCCGGTGAAGTGCAACCCAAATGGACCATGCCGGGTCGGGTCAAGTACATACCAAATATAGTTATGGACTTAGACATTAATCCAACAGTATATACCAAATAAGTTATGGACTTAGACACCTTATCCAACAAGTACATCAAAAGGTATGTCATTCTACTAGATTCTTGTAGTATAGTTACTTCTTATTATGCTAGTTAGGATGAAACCTTGGAATATTGAATATTTGCATGTATAATAGAGAAAACATAGATCCAAGGTTTATAGGGTTGCATGTACACCATAGGAGTGTTAGAATGCTCAAAACCCATCAGTTGCCATAAGTCACATAGCCAACACTTGGTGAAAGTTTGAGATCTCGCAGAAAGTCCTTCTGCCCCATCATGTGTATGGAGCAAGCACTATCAATATACCATATTTTTTCTTGCTCCGAAGCACAGAGTGCCTGCAAAATTAGTGAATTGTGGAGTTTTTAGGCTCCGAGTTAGGTTTTGGGACAAAGGCACGAGTCTAAGGCTTCGGTTGTGACTTTTGAGCAACAGATGGTTTGGAAGGTTTGTTCCGAGATTCCCTAGGAAACAAACAGAAGGCCATGGTTCTTTCATCTATCCAACAGTCATACTCAATGACCTGAGCATTCGAAACAACTTTCCTCAGACATTCAACTTCCGGAGTAATGAGAACCATTGTGTCTCTCAGAGTTGCAGTTTCATCATTGTGATTTTTACTTTCCAAACAAGATTTTGTTTTGAAGGTTTTTGAGAGACTGTTTTCTTAACAACTTGTTTTTTCGTTGATGGTACATTTGGTTTTGAAAACTGTTTCCATTGAGGTTTGAAAATTGTACCATCAGCTTTGGCTATGAAACAGATGAAACGGTCCGAGGAGAGTTGTTTCGGACAGATTTAGTGCTTACATTGGACTTTTGCAGATTAGGACTAACCACTTTCTTATGTTGTACAAATTTGGAAGGACTGGGATTTCTCTTGAGGATCTTAGTGGGTGTGAAGGTATTTTGACTCTTAGTTGATGAATGAGCAATCCGAGATACACTCTTTTTGGAGTTCTCAAGGAAACTAGAATCTTCTCTTGACTTAACTTCCTTTTTGTGAGCATTCCAGGATTCTACCTTAGGATCAACAACATCTTTCCTATTCAGCATGGGTTTTCATTTGGAATGAGATGAAGATTTAGAGGTTTCTCCTACTGATGGATTCTTGAACACATTCTTAATTGGAACTAGTTTTGTTTTGGAAATCACTTGGGGTTCAGAATCACATGAGATTGACACAACAACGTCACTATCTAAAGATGCCCAAACACATTCAGAGAATTCAGGTCTAGTTGTCTCCGAAAAAATTTCCTCAACAACACAGTTGTCAGGAGGGTTGTGGTTCTGATGTTGAACGACAGGGTTCGGAATACTAGAGTGGGGTTCCGAGGTCCGATCCAGGTCCAGGTTTTTTAGAGGCGGAAAATGCGTGGAATCGGGACACTTGACAACTATAGGCTAAAACTCAGGAATTAATGATGCAAATTGGTTAGAAGTCTCAGGAAGGGGTGACAAAGGCGAGACAGGGGTGTCTGAATGTTTGATGTTCGAAACGTCTCCCATAAAAGTTAGTTTCTGTAACTCCTTCAAGGGACGAGCAATAGTTTTCGGAAACTCGCTTTCGAGACCAGGTGCTTTTGACCAAGGATAACGAAAATTATGTATCATCCGTTCATTTGCTTCAAGAATGTCTATCGAGTTACGTAAAGCATCTATTTTAGCATTGAGACGTTTGTTGTCAGAAATTAAAACATTTCTTTCAGAATAAGTGATTTCACATTTGTCTTTAATAATGATACATTCATCTTGTGACATTAAAATCTCTCGTTCTAAAGACTCTATATTCAACTTCTTATCCTCAAAACGTAATCTAAGACTACTTAATTCACTTTCCTTCTTCTCAATGACATCTATGGCTGACTCATAGGCTTTGGAAATGATGTTCATATCTGATTGGATCTGGGTTAGATAAGGTTCACAAAGAGATAAGTCAAAATTATTATTAATAATCATAGATTTTACCTGTTCAACGACGCTTCTACCGGGTGGATCGTTGGTAGCCATGTAGCAGTAGTTTGGTTCATCATCTTCATTATCTCTTTCTGACCCAGACGACCAGTAGCCTTCATCACATTCAATTTCTTATCGAGCTATAAGATACATGTTCCTGCCAGTGGTTACGTCATCATCATCTCCAGACGACCAATACCCTTCTACATCCCTTGATACAGTGGTAACAAAAGCCTTTTCACTTTCAGCCATTTCTTGAGCTCGATGTTCATAGAAGGCAGAGTCCTTGATCTTGGGTTTCTGTGGGACTTAAGCTAAGAAATTTTTGGAAAAGGGATTTGCATGGCCACATTTGTGACATACAATCTTGGGTGTTTCTGACTTCGGAGTCTGAAGATTCCGAGGTGTGATTTGGAGTAGGAAGGTTAGGCTTATATGATGGTGGGTTTTTGGAAGGTTTGTTGAATGGTTGATGATTATTTTGGTGAGGAGCCTGGAAACGGTTGTTTTGGTGAGGAGTCTAGAAACGATTGTTGTGTGGCTTGTTGAAAGGACAGTTGCATCTCATGGAAAGTAGGGCAAACTCTTGTTGGAAACGGAGTTCAAAGTCTATTTCTTCACGGTTAAGATCACCCATAGATTGATAGTTAGAGTTTGTGGGAACAGAAATGGTTGGAGGTGAGGGTTGAAGAGGATGGATATAAGGAACAACGGCAGTGAAGGGGTCCGAAACGGTCAAGTTTGGAGTTTGCGTATCATAGGAACTAACTAGAGCTAAAGGACCTCTAGTGAGTTCACGTAGGGTTTGTGCAACATTTGACTAATGACCTTGAAGCTCATCGAAAAGTTGATAGAGCTTTAGCTTTTTCAGAGATCCATTTCTCTGAAGACATGATTTCACATTTCCCCATCCATTTCCGAGGCTATTGATGAACTTGAGGTTTTACTGAAGTGGAGTTCGTACTATCCCATGAGCTGTCATGTTGTTGACGACGATTCAGTATTTGTTTGATGCTGAGACAACAGATTCACCAGGTGTTGTAGTGAAAGTGTCAAACTCATTGACAACCGAGGTTAGACGCTTATCCTTCATGTTCTCCGACCCTTCGAACAAATCTTGAAGTGTGTGCCAAATATCTTTTGCGGATTTGCACAATTTGATGTGCTCAAAAAGAGAAGGTGGAACATCAAAAACGAATTCTGAAAAGGAAACTTGATCTACATGCAACTTTTCAAGATCATCAGCAGTGAGATGTGCTTGTCATTGTTGATCATGTCTTAAGAGAGTTACAGCAACATCTCTAACAATGGTTCGAACTGGAACATGGTGACCTTCTTTAACGGATCTCCAGATAGATTCACCTTTTTCTTTTCCAAGTAAAAATCTTTCCATTCTGACTTTCCAGTGATCATACTCTTCAACAACTAGCAGTGGGGCACGTGTAGGGCAACCCACACTATTTGCTATTTGCATTGAGTACATTTGTTGAGAATTAGAAGCAACCATTGAAGTTAAGATATCTTGAGCAAAAGTGGAAAGTATAAGAACTTTTATCCTGAACACAAAAATGATTGAAATACCAAGGTATTCTCGAATCAACTACAATATGTTCTTATGGATTCAAAGGACAACCACTCAAGCTGTGATACCAATTGTGAGAACAAGGATCTGATTGCACAGGGACAAGGCTTGAAAACTCAAACCATGAGTTAATCCTTAAGATCAATGTCTGCTTCTGATTAATAGTTCTAGTCAAGTCTGGAAAGACCAGTCAAGACTGACGATGAGAATCAACAAAGTACTTCAAGTACTAAATATGAGACTATGAGTATAACCAAAGTAAAGATAATAAATGAACACAAGGAATGTTTGAAAGAATGATTTGAGAGAAAGGTGCAAGTGAAGTAAATGAGAAAATATCTATCTTTGGTGGAACAATCCGTCTCATATTCTTGTCATTAAATACTCCTTATATAGGAGAAAGATTTACATCGAATAAACCAAGTTACTTACATAGGACTGAATAAAGTGATTGCTTCTGACACTTCTGATTATCCATTTTGACAAAATAAGCTTAGTCCTATGAACTATTACATCAAGTAAAAGACAAGAATAATAAATGCAAGAGGGAAAAATAATCTCTGATCAATTTCTTCACTTTGGACATAATCTCTTCCACTCCGGACACCCACATCACTTAGGACCACAAACTAACTCTGGACGTTATTCCACTTTGGAACTAATACTGAGTTCGGAACATCAAAAGGATAGTGATTGCTAGAGGTTCACTTTTAGGTTCCAACATATGCATGCACACGCGAAAGCGTGACGCGCAGACCCGGAAATTGACATGTGGCAAGCAGCAGTTGGAGGTTTTTAGTGAGACTCTGGGTCATAGGAGGGTCCAACAGCTAGAAGCTTTTGGTTTCAAAATTCTGCCTACACAACTTCCCAGTTTTTGCTAACATTCCTTTAAGTTAAGCTGCACTTACTATACTTCAAGTATAACTTATATCTATATTCATAATCGATATTATGAATATTTAATAAGATTTATCAGTGATTCCAAGTAAAAATACTCATTGATCTACTTACGAGAATGATGTCTATAATGAGGTGTTTAAAGTGAGATTTCCAAACAGTATACTCTATATACCAAACGGACCCTATCTCCGATATGATCTTACCTGGTTATTCCTTACTTGATGGATCTTGATATAGACATTGGGATCAATGAGGAATCTAGACTATCATTAGTCGCATGAAATATAAAACTAAGACTTAGTGATATTTATACCTACGTCTTTTAAAAGGAAAAGCTAAGGTGTTAGGCGAAGCTCTACTCAAATCATCCGTCATCCGCGTATGTCAAGTGAGTTCATAGTCCATTTCATGAACATGATTATAATACACGTATTAAATATCTATTGAAAGCTATATGTGAATTATATGCTTATTTTCTGGAATATGTGTTAGATATATATGTTGGATTAGGTGTCTAAGCCCATAACTATGATTGTTATAAACTTGAATTGATTGTAGCACAGTCCTTTTGGGTTGGCCTCAAACCTAGCAATTGGACAAGATGTTTTGGAGAGAGAGAGAGAGAGAGAGGTTGATTTGTTATTTGATTAATAAATTGAAATAAATAATTTGTTTATTTATTATGCAAATAATATATTAATTAGAAGTAGTAATATTTAATCAGAAATTAATTGGAATTAATTTTGTGATTAAAAGAATTATTTAAAATTGTAGGGAGTAAAGTGTAATTGTTCAATAGTTGAACAAGATGCATTCCAGAACCTCCTTGAATCCATGTACGGTTTTATGGAGGCTTTAGGGTTTCTAGAATTATGCATGTGGATAATTACCAATTCAAAGATAATATTATTATACTTGTTTTGGGCTTATCTAGGGTTTCCTTGCTACACTATATAAAGGCCCCTAGGGCTATGATTTTCGGCCTCTCGTATCTTAGAGAGTTTAGGACAAAACTATGATCTCTTTCCCCTCTCTCCTCAATATCATTCTTGCTTTTGTTGGGTGTGAACCACTAGAGGTACGACGCTTGTGGTGCTTGCTTCCAAAAGATCATCAAAAAGGATTCTTGATTGTTTACTTCTACAATCAATAAGGTATGCACTCTATCATATTAATTTAGATTCAGGTAAGAAATTTTGGAGTTTGATAGTTCATAGTATGTTGCCTTCACGTGAAATACATAGGTCCTTCATAGGTTGAATGTGCCCCAATCATTTAATTGTTAAATGTTTTTCCACTTAGAGCATAGAACTTTGTAATCTACGTTTTCCATCAATATATTGATAATATACTATGTGCGAAACATATATGGTTCTATATGTGTTAAGATGCATATATGTTACTATTACATGATAATAATAATGGAAGTATTATTAGTGAGAAAGGTAAAAGTATATTACTCCCTTCGTCCCAAATTAATTGTCCACTTTTGACTTTTGAAGAATTTTTTCCTCAACTTTGACCTTAAATATTTTGTTTTGTGTTATATATTACTTGATGAAACTTATAACAATGAAAAGCCATTTAAAATACAATCTATTCATAGACTTTGCATCAAGTATTATCTATAAAAAAGAAAAATATTTAAAGTCAAAGCTGAATAATAAAGACTTCAAAAGTCAAATGTGGACAATTAATTTGGGACGGAAGGAGTAATGCCTAAATACTTTGTATTAAATATATACACTAAATTAGGATAGTGTTGCCTAAACAAAGTAGGTAGTGGAAGCCTTGTAATTTTGTCTGTTAATGAGATAAGACTTATTATAGATGCCTAGTTCAATTAAGTTTGATATTTGGTAGTCTGATTTGGAGAATGTGTGTAAGTTAGGAACGGAGAGTAGAGTTCTGTTATGTGTCACTATTAGGTGTCGATGTGCGAACTACGTTGTTACACCCCGGCCGACAACGGAATGTCGAGCGGTGCAAACAAGGGAAATTGGATCGAGGCATACAGATATATATATATATATATATATATATATATATATATATATATATAACATAAAACAAAAGTATATAAGACACATTTCTTTTATTTAGTATAAATTATTTGGAATTACATCATGTAAAAGTCAAGCTCACAACTTAAACAATACTAGAAACGATAAACACACGAAACTAAACTCCATCATGCTTTTCTGAAAATATCCTCTACCTCGGCACAACTATTCTCCTCACTCATCTCCCTTAGAATATATGTATATTGAAAACATCAACATAATATTGGTGAGTGCACATGTTTTTATAGATTTCGGCTTTTAATCGGTTGTATTAATTTTCGAATCCATTCTCTTTTAGAAAAACTTTTCCTAAAGTATTTTATCAATACTATCATACTATCTTTTTAAGATATCTAACGATCCTATCTTATTATCTTTTTTGTATATTTTAATAATCCTAATTAACAATCTTCGTAAGGTTTCGTACTCACCCTAACATATTTTATCTACCACTCTAAGGCGCTCCTAATGATAGTCGGATCTCTAAGGTGTTTTTAATGTATTACCATGAGCTCCCATAATCGACGTTGTTTGAATAATAATTTGCCGCGCCATGATGCTTCATTGGACGTCGAATAGAGAATAATAAGAAAATTATCCTGCCAGGATTGTAGCTAGCAATCGCAGGTGGGGTTGTCAATCCCCGTATAGATCTATACATATCATTCTAGGTCTCGCAAGATTAACAATTATAGGTATTGGGAAAGCCGAATTTAATCAAGGCCTTTGGATGAATATTAACAGCTCACTAACGCATTAACCTTAGGTATTTATCTTTTATCTTTTATCTTTTATCCTTCCTATAACTATCAGAACATAAATCTTTTACCTTATATTTGATAATTATAACCTTTTTATCTCATAATTACTTTGTATATATATATATATATATATATATATATATATATATATATATATTATCGTACATATATACCCTAATTGTGGTTATTTGAAAACAGAATATTTGGGTAGAGTAACGATTGTGTATAGTGCATATCCATATATTTGACAATCATAACTTCTAGGTACTATGTCATCCTAGGGATTTGGCTATTATAACATCTAGGTATTATCTCTTCCTAGACTATTGGGCATCATAACTGTTAGGCATAATATCATAACTTGCAACTAGGCATAGTATCTATACCTACATTATCGTAAGGTTTTAATCTTTATAAAAGAGATGAAATTTATATATATATATATATATATATATATATATATATATATATATATATATATATATATATATATAAATATATTTTGATGAAACCGCTTGATAAGCATGTACCCCCCCCCCCCCCGGTAAAACATTTAAAATATTGAAAATAGGGTCGTATACTCACCGTAGTTGCGTGAGAGTTTTGATGTAGGGCTAAATCGGGCTCGGGACTCTGAGGACTGCTGCTAAGGGCAGCTACTTCGAGATTGTAGATAGAGTGAACGAGAATGGTGTATAGAAATGGTCTACCCAACCTCTCTATTTATTGTCATGTATTTAGGGTGTGTGTTGTGCAAATATCTGCATGCGTCGTACGTGATCATCATGGCTCCATCCAGAGAATGCCACGTGTTACTTCCTAAATTGGCCACTTCACTCACAATCTACTCGAATCCAGTGTTATATGTGTGGCGTGTAGAGACGCCCCCTCGTGTGTACGAAAAGATTTTGTAAAATTCATAACTTCTTCGTGCGAGCTCCGATCTAGGCCCTCTTTATATCTATGTGATGATCTCAATAGGTACTACAACTCTCCTTTAGGTTGTTTTAGCTAGTTTTGACTTTCATTTTTGTAGCTAATAGGGGTACAAATAAATGAATTTTACAAAAATCATATCTATCTCATACAAATCCCGTTTTCGGATAACTTTGTCCTAAATTTTATATCTTAAGGAGTACTATGAAACTCCTTTTTGCACTTTTAGTTAAAAATCGACCAATATTTAAGTACCATTTTGATGTAATTAATTTTAATTAAGCGGCTGATCTCTATTTTTATACAATCCATAACTCTTTCCGTTGCAGTCAGATTTTTACGAATCTTATATCCTTGAGATCAAGTTAACGTGTACTTTCCAAGTATGTTAACCAGCTCACGAAACGGTACCACTTTTTGGATGCTAATTTTTTTAGCCTAATGGACATTTTAACCAATAAATGTAATGACACATTTGATTTTTATTATCTCAAAATCAATTTTTACAATACTAACCAAATATATCTATTTTCCTACTATTTCCTAATGGTGATCAGTGACAGAAACCTCTCGGTTGTCACATTCTCCACCTGTTTAGGAAATTTCATCCCGTAATTTTATCATGTCATCGGGCTTCCTTCAAACAAGTGAGGGTACTTGTCCTTCATTTGGTCCTCTAATTCTTATGTGTACTTTGGTCCTCGTTTAGAGTTTCATCGTACCTTGAAAATGGGAATCCGACTCTGCTAGAGTCATTTCACATCTCTGTCCATTATTTCGACTGGATCTTTGATGAAGTTCATTTCATGGTTAACCTGAATTTCACAAGTGGAATGACAAGCGAATAAATGGAAAGGAACTTTTTAAGATTATACATATGGTAGACGTCATGCATGTTATTAAGCTCTTGGGGTAACCTAAGTCAATCGGCAACTAGACGTATCCGGTTAAGGATTTCGAATGGTCCTATGTACCTCGGATTAAGTTTACCCCGCTTTCCGAACCTTATAACTCCTTTTTAAGTAGATACTTTGAGCATCACCCTATCTTTCACTTCAAACTGTAGGGGTTTACGCATTACATCGGTGTAGCTCTTCTAACGGTAATGTGCGAATTTCTTGTGTTCTCGAATTTGCACCATCTTTTTTGTCATTCGACAACTGGACGTATCTAGTTAAGGATTTTGAATAGTCCTATGTAACTCGGATTAAGTTTACCCCGCTTTCCAAACCTTATAACTCCTTCTTAAGGAGATACTTTAAGCATCACCCTATCTTCAACTTCAAACTGTAGGGGTGTATGCCTTACATCGGTGTAGCTCTTCTAACGGTAATGTGCCACTTTCTTGTGTTATCGAATTTGCACCATCATTTTAGTGATATCTTGGATAATCTCTGGGCCTATTCGTAGGGTATCCCCTGCAAATTTCATGTCTAATTGGGTATCACCAACTTCTTTCCAGCAAATGGTAGATTGACATATTCGGTCGTGTAGCGCTTTGAACAGTGTTGCTTTGATGCTCATGTGATAGCTTTTGTTGTATGAGAACTCAACAAGGGGAAAGTGAGTATCCCATGCGCCTCTGAAATCTATCACACATGCTCTGAGCATATCTTCTAGAGTTTGGATGGTCCTTTAACTTTGGCCTTCGTTTTGTAGATGACAGGCTGTAATCATATCCGGGCGCGTACCAAGGGACTCTTGCAAACTCTTCCTGAAATGAGAGGTAAATATGTTATTTCTATTAGAGATAATAAATAAGGGTACCCCATGCAATCTAACGATCTCTCTAAGGTATGTCCTGGTCAAGTTTTCCATTTTATCCGTCTCTTTTAGTGGTATGAAGTGGGCATAATTGGTTAATCTATCGACAACTACCCATATAGTGTCATAACCAAGAGTAGTCTTTGGTAATTTGGTAACAAAGTCCATTGCGATCTTTTCCCTCTTCCACTCGAGAGTCTTTCGTTTTGCAACAATCTCGAGGGTGTTGATGTTCTTCCTTAACCTTGGAACATGTTAGGCATTTACTTACGTAGGTTGCAATCTCAGGCTTCATGTTTGGCCACCAATAGTGGGCCTTTAGGTCCAAATACATCGTGTCTGCTCTAGGATGTATGGAATACCTAGTCTTATGGGCCTTATTTAGAACTAGTTCCTTGACCTCTCCAAATTTCAGAATCGATACTCGGTTCATCAAAATATCTCGTTCCATCATCCTTAATCTCGAGTTGTCTTTCCATTCCTCTGAGGCATTCTTCTTTAATGTTTTCTTCCATTAGAGCCTCGAGTTGAGCACTTCTAATCTACAAGATTAGATTAGACTGGATATACATTGTAAGTTCTTTGACTCTACGAGGTTTGACTCATTCTTTTCGGCTCAAGCCATCAGCTACGATGTTAGCCTTTATTAGGTGATAACGATTCTCACAATCATAGTTGTTTAGAAACTGTAACCATCTTCTTTGTATCATGTTGAGCTCTTTCTGATCGAAGATGTGTTGCAGAGTCCTATGATCCGTGTATACTACAATCTTTATTTCGTAAAGGTAATGACACCAAATCTTCACTGCAAAAACTACCGCTCCTAACTTTATGTCATGGGTGGAATAGTTGTTCTTATGCACCTTAAGTTGTCTTCAAGCGTAGGCTATGACCTTCTGGCTTTTCATTAATACACATCCCAACCCCTGATGTGAAGCGTCACAATATACTACGAAGTCATCAGTTCATTCTGGAAGGGATGGTATCGATGCACTACACAATATTTCCTTCAGCTTTTGGAAAGTTGTTCCTGTCGGTCTCCCCAAACGAACTTTATTTCTTTTTGGGATAATTTTATGAGGGGTTTGGCTATACGGGAAAAAGTTTCTATAAATCTCTGATAATAGCCAGACAATCCTAAAAATTAACGAACCTCTGTTGGCGTCTTGGGCGCTTCCCAATTCTTTACCGCTTTGATCTTTTAATGGTCGACATGAATTCCTCCACTACTTACCACATGACCAATATAATGTAATTCTCTTATCCAAAATTTGCACTTAGAGAATTCTACGTACAACTTTTATTTCGTTAATTGTTGTAGGATCAGTCGAAGATGTTGTCTATGCACTGCCTTGGTTCGTGAGTATACCAGAATATCGTTGGTGAATACAATGATGAATTTGTCCAAGTAGGGCTTGCATACTCTCATGAGATCCATAAAAACAGTTCGGGAATTGGTCAATGCAAAGGGCATGACCAAGAACTCATAATGACCATAGCGCCTTCTTAGTGAAGTCTTTGGAATGTCCTCTTCCATGAATCAAAGTTGATGATATCCCAATCGCAGGTCAATCTTAGAGAAGTAACTAGATCCTTGTAGTTGATCGAAGAGATCGTCTATTCAGGGTAGTGGATATCTATTCTTAATGGTCAACTTATTTAGCTCTCTATAGTTTATGTACATTCGAAAAGATATGTCCTTCTTCTTGACAAATAGAACGGGTGCTACCCAATCCGAGAAGCTTGATATAATAAAACCCTTGTCAAGAAGTTGTTGTATTTGGCTGGAGAGTTCTTGCATATCGATTGGTGCCAATCTATAACCAGACTTTGCTACTGGGGCAGCTCCTGGAACGAGATCGATCCGAAACTCTACTTGTCGAGCTGGCGGTAGACCTGGTAGATCTTGAAGGAATACATCAGGAAATCGCACACCTTGGGTACTTCCTCGATATTTTTCTTCTTATTGTCTTTCCTATCAAAAATATGAGCTAAAAAGTTGAAATACTTTTTCTGCAAGCATTTTCTAACCTTCATCCAGGAGATGATCCTAAGATTTCTACCGGTTTGTCACCATAGACGATTAAGGGTTCTCCATTTCGTAGGGGTAGATGTAAGGTTTTCTCGAGGCATAGCACCTCGAGTGGTTAGACGATAACTAGTCTATACTGATCATGACGTCGAAACTTCCAATGACCAGTTCTATAAGGTCGACGAGAAAAGTATGATTATTTAATGTTAAGGCACAGTTCCTAAGTATTTCCTTAGTACTACCGACTTGGCCATTAGCCATTTATACCCTATAGGCTTCCCTAAGTTTACTAGATGGGTAATCTAATAACTTCCTAAATTTGGGGGTAACATAGCTTCTATTGGCACTGGTATCAAAAAGTATATTTGTATATAACTTATTGATCAGGAACATACCCCTAACTACCGTCGGATCTTGTACGGCCACTCTAGCTCCTATAACAAATGCTCTGCTCCTAGCATTATCTCCCTGACCCTTTAACTTTGGACAATCCTTCCTGATATGTCCAACTTCCTTACACTAAATGCACACTCGGCTTTTGGTTGTTGCGGTTCCTCGATTGGGTGGGGTTTTGCATATGTTGGCAAAATGACCTTTCTTTCTGTAGTCGATGCAGACCCAACATGCTCTATTGTGATGAAACCCATACTCATTGCATCTTGGACTACATCCAGAGGTAGTCCCTGTCGAGGGGGTTGAAGACACAAACGATTGAATAACTTCCCGCTTCTTCTTTGTTGGTTGCCTAGCCTTCCCTTTGGACTCTTTTCCGAACTTCCTTTTCTACCCTCCACCTTCGGAAGGTCAGCCTTCTGGACCATTGTTCCACGACGAACCTCTTGATGGTTCAGACTAAAGGCTAGTCTCTAGGTGATGTTGAAGGTGGTTGGATTTGAAGTAGTGACTAAGCCTTGGATAGGCTGAGGCAAACCCCAAATATACGTCTCTATCTTCTTATCTTCCGAGGTAACCATCCTGGGACATAACGTGGCAAGGTCACTGAATCGGCTCGTATAGGTGGGCACATCAGCATCCTACATTTTCAGATTCCACAGCTCTTGCTACAGCTTTTGCATCTCTTCACATGGACAATATTCCCTAATAATGAATTGCTTTAACTCACTGCAAGACATGGTGTTCTCTACATTAACACCCATGGTCCTTGTCTAACTGGTCCACCAGCTTAGTGTTGTGTCTTCCAGGGTGCAGGCGGCGATGTTGACTTTACAATCCTCCGGACATAAGCTTATCTAAAAAACATACTCCATCTTTTCCATACACCTAGTCAATCCAATTAAACCTTCATTTCCATGGAAGTATTTTTTCTTACAGTTCATCAAATCTGTATATGAACAGACTTTACTTGGACCTCAATGATCTCATTTCAATCTCTCACCTTCGTTTCCTCCTGATCCTAAGTTCCTAGGGGTTTCCAAGCTTGCTATTGCATCAGCAACGTGTTGGGCAACTAGTGCCTCAATCGCGGCGAGCTCATAGGCTCAGGATTGGTTTTGGGTTGTCCTGGGTTTTGTGACATCCCGAAATTTAGGTCTAAAACTGTATACGGTTAAGTCACAGTGAATCTCTTTGAAATTTGATGTATTAAGTTTTAATGCGTATTTTGATAAATATATAGTGTCTTTACGACTAAAATATGATATAAAATGATATCTTCTTTCCAATTGTGAAATCCCATTAGAATCAAGTAATCCATCAGAAACTGAGTCACTTTCGCATCCATATAGCCTCACATCCAAATGTTGGATTAGGTGTCTAAGCCCATAATTATAATTGGTATGTACTTGACCCGATAGTAGCGTGGTCCATTTCGGGTTGCCTTCACCAGAACAATTTGACAGGATGGATATTTGAGAAAGATGTTATTTGTGATTTATTAATATATTATAAGTATAATATATTAATTGATAAATCATATTATTTAATTAGTATTGATCAAGAATTAATTTGGAATTAATTTAGTGATCAAAAGAGACTAATTAAATTAACAGGGACTGATTATGTAAATCAGTGAGACATACGGTTTGGGTTAATGATCCATGATTGATTTGTAACGGGCTAAGCTTATGTGAAAGTCCATAAAGTATTAGTCTAAATATGTAACATCCGGACTCCCAGGTATATTATTTATTTATTTATTTTTGAGGACTATTGAGCAACTCGACGAGTTGGTGCTGAAACTCGTCGAGTAGAAGTTGTGTTTGGCCACGTGGGATTAGTAACATACTCGACGAGTTAGAGAGTCGACTCGCCGAGTAGATGCTGAGTGATGAAACCCTAAATCCCCGGGTTTGGGGCCTATTTATGGATATTTATAGCCTCATTTGCAGCTCATCAGCTGCCCAACTTCATTGAGAGAAAACCCTAATCGACCATTGAGCTAAGAGAGAGTATTTGAGCTAACTTTGAGTGTTTGGTGCATCTTTTGAAGAGAAAGGAGGGGTTCCAAGCCAAGGGACGAGAAGAGGCTGTTAGATTCGTGGCTATTTCATCCAGGAGCTTCTGTGAAAGGCGGAGGCCAGTCCGAGATTCCGTGTGCGAGATTGTTACTTGCTAGCTTACGAGGTGAGTCTTCTCACTATACTTACCTTGAGTGGTAATCTATGTGTGACCGGAGGGTCTTATGTGCATATACTGTGTATTGAGATATCCTCCTTATTGTCTTGTGATCTATATGTTGTGTATTATATTGAGTTACTGAGTTAGGACCGGAGGGTCCACCCGAGTTATGGGGCTGGAGGGTTCCACTGAGACACATTGACCGGAGGGTCTTATCTAAGTATAGCCATGAGAGGCTAATGAGATATGTGTGGTGTTTTGGGGAACTCACTAAGCTTCGTGCTTACCGTGTTATGTGTTATGTGTTTCAGGTACTTCTCAGGATCACGGGAAGACGCCGACTTGATTTTACACACATGAGATATTGAGTTATGTTTTGAGAAGATCCTGGAGTTGTTATATATACAGTTTTTGGATATGTGTTGGATAATTTGATATTATGACACTTTTGAGATGTTTGGATTAATAAAAATGTGTTTTTAAATTAAAAAATTTGGTTTGAAAATTTACGTTGTTAGAAGTTGGTATCAGAGCCCTGGTTTGAGGGATTCGGATGCACCTTCGGGTATGTCTTAACTCAAACTGAGGATTTGAGAAAGATTTTAAAAAGAAATGATTTTTTATAAAAAGAGAAAGAGTTTTAAGAGAAATCGAGATGGAGTAGTGTGTACAATCAGCCAGAGCCCAAACGGTGATTTACCAAAATACCCTTACTTATTGTGTTATGAGATATTTATGGGATCTTAGTGACGCATGGTAGAGGATAAGCTAGGTATTTAATATCTTAGGGCTTGGGTTGCCTGATTTGTGATGCCTTAGCTTAGGAGTCGTTGCTATCTGTTATGTGCTTTGAGTATGTGTCGGGTGAGAGTAGCGAGCAGGATCACTTAAAGAGAGAATTCTGAGGCGAGGGATAATCTACAGGAGATATCTAGATGAGAAGTGAGGTGTCTACTAAGAGAGTAGTCCGATATTTGTGAGAGATAGAGTACTTGTGAATTAGAATCCTAGGAGGAGGAGGTGGGGTGACTACTGGCCCGGTGTGGAAGGTAGTATTGGGCCCATACTACTGTAAGCACCAGATCTGTATGCAACCCAAGTAAGAATCCTTAGGAAACTAAGGAACAAGTAGGGATGATTGATAGAGTGTGAGTATGCTCGATCGAGTCTCTGATGATTTTTGTGTTGTGTTTCAGAGACATCATGGTGGGTACACGCCATAACCATGGAGGCAGTGGGACTAGTGATGATGATATTCGTAGGATGATTCACGAGGATGTGGCCGAAACTATTCGAGCGGCGATTCCTGAGATGTTTGTGTCTATTAAGAGCACCCTGATTGAGTCGTTTGACGAGCGATACGCTGCTGTCACTGAGGCTGTTGCTGCTGCAGCCACTGCAGCTGTCGCCGCTGCTAGGACACAGGGAGGTAACTCGTTGTTGTTCTGGGAGTTCAGCAACACGAAGCCACCAGAGTTTGATGGGACACAGGATCCGATTGCTGCGATGAGATGGATCTCTGATATAAAGGGATGTTTTTACACATGTTCATACCCATATCACTTGAGAGTACGGTTTGCACTGAACTAGCTTTGCTTGGGAGCGAAGCACTGGTGGAAGTTTGTGACAGCCAGCTTTACCTCTATAGATCTTGCTGCAATGACATGGGAGAGGTTTGTTCTGATGTTCCGAGACGAGTATGTTCCCCCAGTGGAGAGGGAACGATTGGCACATGAGTTTCTATCTCTCAAGCAGAAGACAGAGTCAGTGACTGAGATTTCGAGGATGTTTCACGAGAGGGCGATGCTTTTCCCTGAGAACGTGTCCACTGAGCAGGCATGTGTGAGCCGATATTTGAGCATACTGACGAGGGATATACGTGAGTTCGTGGCGAACTCATCATACAGAACATTGGTTGAGCTTCAGACCAATGCCAAGATGAGGGAGATTGAGCTTGAGCTGCAGACCAGGGAGGAGGAGGAGTACCAGGGTAGGGACCGCAGACCAGTGCAGTCGCAGCCGGCGACGAAGTGGGCTAAGCCCGCTGATACCCGAGCTGGGGGCCAGAAGGGCCGCACTTGTGGCAAGTGGGGCAAGAGTCAAGAGGGGTCGTGTCATGCGGGGATTTGCTACAAATGTGGCAAAGAGGGGCACATGGCGAAGGATTGCCCCAAGGGGTTTTCCGTTTGCTTCCACTGCAACCAGACCAGCCATCGGAAGACCGAGTGCCCTCAGCTCGTACATGGATCAGCATAGAGATCTGCACCTGCTACTTTGCGTGCTACTGAGAGTCGCCCAGCGAAGGCCGAGACACCGAGGGTTCGTGGGAGAGCCTTTTCGCTGACAACGGAGGAGGTCCGCGCAACACCTGACGTCGTGGCCGGTACTTTTCTTGTGAGTTATGTACCTGCTTTGGTGTTATTTGACTCTGGTGCGAGTCGATCTTTCGTGTCTGTAGCTTTTATTCGTCACATCATTATCTGGCGTGAGGCGTTGAGTCGACCTCTGAGGGTTTCAATAGCCGATGAGCATGCGGTTTTGGCTACCGACGTGATCCGTGAGTGTATACTAGAGATTTTTGGTGTTAAGTTTCCGATAGATCTGGTACCGATCGCTATGGGTGACGTCTGTGTCATAGTGGGCATGGACTGGTTGAGTCGATTTGGAGATGTGATAGACTACGAGCAACAGTTAGTGACTATACGAGAAGCTAGTGGGCGAGTACTTACGGTGTGCGGCGAGGGTACTAGATCTGGATCAGCTTTCTGCTCTGCTGCCAGAGCGAGATAGAGTTTACAGCAGGGTTGCATGAGTTTTCTGGCGTACGTAATGGATACGCGGGTTGCTACAGAGAGACCGAGTTCTATCTCCGAGGTTCCGATAGTGTGCGAGTTTACAGATGTTTTCCCCGAGGAGTTTCCGGGTGTGCCTCCCAAGAGGTAGGTGGAGTTCCGGATTGATTTGATTCCAGGTGCGACGCCTATTTCCAAGGCAATTATCGCCTTGCGCCGCCAAAGATGCAGGAGTTATCCTCATAGCTTCAGGAGCTGCTGGGGAAAGGGTTCATCAGACCGAGCAGCTCACCGTGGGGAGCTCCGATCCTTTTTGTCAAGAAAAAGGATGGTTCACACTGGATGTGCATTGATGACCAGGAGTTGAACAAGTTGACGGTCAAAACCCGTATCCACTTTCGAGGATCGACGACTTTTTCGATCAGTTGCAGGGGGCATCTTGGTTCTCCAAGATTGATTTGAGATCCGGATATCATCAAATGAGAGTCTGCGAGGAGGATATTCCAAAGACGGCTTTTAGGACTTGTTATGGGCATACGAGTTTGAGGTGATGCCTTTTGGGCTCACCAACGCACCGGCGACATTCATGGACCTCATGAACCGGGTGTGCAGGCCCATGTTGGATCGATCGGTGATCGTGTTCATCGACGATATACTTTTGTACTCAAGGTCAAGGGAGCAGCACAAAGAGCATCTTAGAGAGGTTCTGGGAGTTCTGAGGTCGGAGAGACTATATGCCAAATTCTCTAAGTGTGATTTCTGGTTACAAGAGGTCCAGTTCCTGGGACATCTCGTTAATCAAAATGGGATATTGGTCGACCTGGCCAAGATTGAGGCAGTTATAAGATGGGAGGTGACGAGATCTCCGACCGAGATCAGGAGTTTTCTGGGTTTAGCCGGCTACAATCGGAGGTTCATCAGAGATTTGTCCAAGATTGTCATTCCTCTCACCAGGCTGACCCGGAAGGGTGTTACCTTTACTTGGGTTCCCGAGCAGCAGGCCTCATTTGAGACCCTTCGCCAGAGATTGTGCGAAGCCCCGGTGTTAGCCCTTCCTGAGGAAGTGGAGGACTTTATGGTTTATTGTGATGCTTCTATAGCTGGGTTGGGCGCGGTGTTGATGCAGAGGGGGCACGTGATAGCATATGCATCGAGGCAGTTGTTGCCTCATGGGACGAGGTATCCCACCCACGACCTGGATTTGGGGGCGGTAGTGTTCGCCCTCAAGATTTGGTGCCACTATCTTTACGGTGTCCGGTGTACCATATACACGGACCATAAGAGTCTGAAGTACTAGATGGATCAGCCCAACCTGAATATGAGGCAGAGGATATGGTTGGATGTAGTGAAGGACTACGACTACGAGATCTTATATCACCCAGGCAAGGCTAATGTGGTAGCCGATTCCTTGAGTCGCAGAGCCGAGAGCGCTCCGATACATAATGTGTGTATGAGGATAACGGTGATGAATCCAGTCTTAGATACCATCCGAGAGGCTCAGGTGGAGGCTATGAGACCGGAGAACCGCAAGTGAGAGCACGTGATTGGGCAGGTTTTCGCTTTTGTGATGGACAGTCGTGGGCTTATGACTTTCCATGGGCGGATTTGGGTGCCCTATACAGGTGGAGCTCGTCGTGTATTGTTGGAGGAGGCACATAGATCAAGATTCTCGATCCATCCAGGAGCCACGAAGATGTATTTGGATCTGAAGAGAGATTATTGGTGGCCCTGTATGAAGAGAGATGTGGCATGGGTAGTTAAGAGTTGCTTGACCTATCGTCGGGTTAAGGCCGAGCACCAGCGCCCTCATGGCAAGCTGCAGCCACTAGAGGTTCCCCAGTGGAAGTGGGAACAGATTTCCATGGATTTTATGACCAAGTTACCAAGGACTGCGCGTGGGGTTGAGGCAATTTGGGTGATTGTAGACCGGTTGAATAACAGTGCTCAGTTCCTTGCTATCAGTGAGAGCTCTTCTACATAAAGGTTGGCCGAGATCTACATACGAGAGGTGGTGGCACGGCATGGGGTACCGACATCGATAGTGTCAGATCGGGATGTGCGTTTTACTTCCAGGTTCTGGAAGAAGTTTCATGAAGAGCTGGGTACTTGACTGCACTTCAGTACAGCTTACCACCCACATACAGACGGAGAGAGTGAGCGGACCATTCAGACGCTTGAGGACATGCTGTGTGCGTGCGTCATGGACTTCAGTGGAAGTTCGGACACTTATTTGCCTTTGGCTGAGTTTTCTTACAACAATAGCCATCATTCCAGTATTGGCATACCTCCCTTCGAGCTTTTGTATGGGAGGAGATGTTGAACTCCCATCTGTTGGGGAGAGGTGGGGCAGAGAGTGATGGGGAGCACTGAGATAGTGCTCAAGACGAACGAACAGATTCATCAAGTCAGACAGCGATTACTGACGGCCCAGAGTCATCAGAAAAGTTATGCAGACCAGAGATGATCCGAGCAAGAGTTACAGGTTGGAGATTTTGTCCTCCTGAATGTATCCCCATAAAAAGGGGTGATCTGATTCACCAAAACGGGGCAAGCTGGGGCCCCGATACATTGGTCCTTTCAGAGTGATCGCCAGAGTAGGTAGGGTAGCCTACCGGTTAGAGCTACCAGCAGATTTGAGCCAGATTCATAACACCTTCCACGTGTCTCAGTTGAGAAAGTGTGTAGCCAACGAGATGGCTGTAGTACCATTAGAGGACATCCAGGTGGATGCGAGCCTGAATTATATTGAGAGACCGATTGCGATTTTGGATCGGAAAGTGAAGGTTCTGAGGAACAAGGAGGTGCCCCTGGTTTTAGGTCTAGTGGCAACATCGGAAGGGGTCCGAGTGCACTTGGGAGCCGGAGTCCGAGATGCAAGAGCAGTATCCAGAGTTATTTCCAGAGCATGACTTCGAGGGCGAAGTCTTATTCTAGTGGGGAACAATTGTAACATTCGTACTCCCATGTATATTATTTATTTATTTATTTTTGAGGACTATTGAGCAACTCGATGAGTTGGTGCTAAAACTCGTTGAGTAGAAGTCGTGTTTGGCCACGTGGGATTAGTAACCTACTCGACGAGTCAGAGAGTCGACTCGCCGAGTAGACGTTGAGTGATGAAACCCTAAATCCCTGGGTTTGGGGCCTATTTAAGCACACTTATAGCCTCATTTGCGGCTCATCAGCTGCCCAACTTCACTGAGAGAAAACCCTAATCAGCCATTGAGCTAAGAGAGAGTATTTGAGCTAACTTTGAGTGTTTGGTGCATCTTTTGAAGAGAAAGGAAGGGTTCCAAGCCAAGGGACGAGAAGAGGCTGTTAGATTCGTGGCTATTTCATCCAGGAGCTTCTATGAAAGGCGGAGGCCAGTCCGAGATTCCGTGTCGGAGATTGTTACTTGCTAGCTTACGAAGTGAGTCTTCTCACTATACTTACCTTGAGTGGTAATCTATGTGTGACCGGAGGGTCTTATGTGCATATATTGTGTATTGAGATATCCTGCTTCTTGTCTTGTGATATATATGATGTGTATTATATTGAGTTACTGAGTTAGGACCGGAGGGTCCACGCGAGTTGTGGGACTGGAGGGTTCCACTGAGACACATTAACCGGAGGGTCTTATTTGAGTATAGCCATGAGAGGCTAATGAGATATGTGTGGTATTTTGGGGAACTCACTAAGCTTCGTGCTTACCGTGTTATGTGTTATGTGTTTCAGGTACTTCTCGGGATCACGGGAAGGCGCCAACTTGATTGTACACACAATAGAGATTGAGTTATGTTTTGAGAGGATCATGTAGTTTTATATATACAATTTTTGGATATGTGTTGGATGAGTTGAGATTATTATACTTTTGAGATGTTTGGATTGATAAAAATGTGTTTTTAAATTAAAAAAATTGGTTTGAAAATTTACGTTGTTACAAAATAAGTTATGGATCATAAGCCTAAGTGTAAGAATTAGGGTTACATATAACTCTTGGAATTCTACACTATATATGTAACCCACTAAAGCCAAAAATGGAAAAAGGGTGGATTATTCTAAGAGATTGACGATTTTGTGTGCTCCATAACCTCTCTCATTGTTCTCCATTTGTTTATGGTGTTTGTGACTTGTTTGAGGCATCACACTTGAGGTGCCAAGCTCTTGAAAGGCCAACAACTAGAAGCTACAAATAAGAGGTATTCTTGTAACTAGTTTTATGATTCATGTACCATATTTGTATGCTAGACAGGTTTCATGCTTTAGATAATTTTTGTTGCATGTATAACTAGAGAAAACTTAGATCCAAAGAATTAGGGTTGTATGTGCACCGTAGGAGTGTTATAGTACATAAAACCCAACAGTGGTATCAGAGCCATGGGTGTTTTCTGTTATATTGATGCATTGGTTAATTGTTCAAAGCAAGAAAAATCATTTTTTTTAATCCGCATGATCACCACGACGTGGTGACTGTTCAGTGGATGATTTTTTCAGTTTATGGCTAAGTTTTGGATTAGATTCATTACCACAAACTGTTTTGACTATTAAAAAAATTGTTTTTGTGATAATATAATGATTTCCATCATCCAAAATTAAAAAGACAATTATCAAATTTTAAGATAATGTTTTGATTATATGATAATTTGATTAATTGTATTGTTTGATTAGAATTGTCTTCCAATAAGAGTTAAATTAGGTTAAATTGGTAAATGATAAGTTATATGATAATTGTATTAGTTTATATTTTGATCTAAGTGTTTCATGAACAGATTCATAACTTGTCCTCAAGTTATGAAATATGAAAAGTCTCATTCATGAAACTTTAAACTCTTTAAGTTATGGAATAGCAAAGGTCTTGAAGAGCTTCATAACTTGTCCTCAAGTTATGGAACTTGAAAAGTCTCAATTCATTAACTCCATAAGTTATGGGATCCAAAAGTTTTGAAGAGTTTCAAAACTTGCCCCCAAGTTTTGGAATTTGAAAAGTTTAATTAAAAAGTTTTAATTTGAAATATTGAATTCTAAAACATCTAGTAATTGAAAGGTTTCAGAAGGTGCAACTCTTGAGTTCATAACTTATAAAATTAGTTAAATAGTTTTTTAATTTTTAATTTATATATTTAGAACCTTGATGTTTTTTTTTTTAATGATTCAATTACACCTTATGGACTTTATTAAATTGATTAAAGTGTTTAATTAAAAGAGAATTAATAATTCCATAAGGATACAGTTTAAGTTTAATTAAATTAAAAGTTTAATTTATTAATAGATTAAACCACCAAGTAATTTAAATGTGTAAAATACACCATTATACTATATACAATTAAAAGTTTAATATATTATATATGTATAAGTTAAAAGTCACTCTTACCGTTTGTAGGCCTCATTCACGAAGCTAGTCTATAAGGGGTGTTTAGGGAAATTGCCTATAAAATGGCGATTGAATGGCTATCCACTCTTACCCACCGCACTCTTGACTAGTGGAGGTCGTTAGCCGAACGGGTTTTGTCACACCCCGGCCGTCGGCGGAAACACTGGGCGGTGTAACGTCATTTCTCGTATCATAGTTATCAACTTCATGAAAACACATGCATTTTAAAATACGTCAACATAAAGTTGGTGAGTCCACAGGTTTTGACTCCATATAAAAATAATACATTTTTTTCCAAGTTCAGAAGTATCGTTTTGAAAGTATCATTTTGACTCTCCAACGTTTAGTATATATATCTTAAGTATAATGGTTTACTTACCAAATAAGTATATACCTATAAGTCTTAGATATTATAAATATAAATGTTTGTAATTCCATAGAAACGTAGGTTACTACGTATAAATCTTATTTCAATTCTATACGAGTAAAAATGGCTACGTATAAATCTTATTTCAATTCTATACGAGTAAAAACAGCTACGTATAAATCTTATTTCAATTCTATACGAGTATGTAGTATAGGTATAGTTGTCTACTTAATGACTAAGTAGTATACCTACAAGTTCCTTGTACTTAGAGTATAAGTGTTTGGGAAACTTATACTTAACATTAATAGTTGTATAACGACAAAGTATAATGCTTCTAACAATTTGCTACCATGAGTCCGTAACCGCGGCTGTATGACTAGTTTCAAACCTCTGCTTGATGCTACAAGTTTCGCATCTTAAGATAAGTTCCACACGCTTCATCAACGTCGAAACAATAAACAAATAAAAGGACAGTTCGTCACTCGCAGACCGTTGGGTTGTAGCTAGCAACCACGAGTGGGGTTGTCAACCCGTATCTTATTCATACACGACTTCCTCGCTCACACGGGATTATCGGTTACAGGTCAGAGGATTTTCCCAAAGATTTCCAATCTTAGTTGATGAATACAATAACGCATGTAGACTTGTCGAGTTCCGTTAGTTCTAGTAGTAAAATCATATTCGTGTCTAAAACCCTAAGTTATTAGACTATGCTTTATACATTACTCCTAGTATTTATAATACTTAGGCAGTACAACAGCTATAATTAGAATTAAAATCAGGTTTTATCGTAACATAAAACCAATAATAACAACATATAATGTTCTTAGTTTTATCTTGACATAAAACCAATAATAACAACATATAACGTTCATAGTTTTATCTTGACATAAAACCAATAATAACAACATATAAGGTTCCTAGTTTTATCTTGACATAAAACCAATAATAACAACATATAACGTTCATAGTTTTATCTTGACATCAAACCAACAATCACAACGTACATATCAATTAACATATAGAACTTTGGAGTATAACTCTGGAACTATATCGTACATGAAATATATATAGAATCCTAAGTATAACTCAAGATATACATTAGTATACTACTATAACAATAACATGCTAACAAGTTTACGATAGTTGTATAGATACAAAATAATTATATCCCGATTAACGAACATACTATCATATAAATATAGTATTAACTTGTATTCAATATTTAGCATGCGTTTTCCCCCGAAAACATTAAAAAAGTGGGGCCGTGAAACTCACCTTAATAGCGTGATTTTATGTAATCTAAGCAGAAACGGTCAGTGGTACGAGGTCGTCGGGCTCGAGATGCAAGAGGGCTTCAGCAAATGAGAGAGAGAGAGAGAGAGAGAGAAGAAATTCAGGTGTAAAGAAAGAGAAGTCCGGACTTGCTATTTATAGGAAGATTTTTGGCCCTCACGACGTGAGAAACTCCTTGTTCACGTCGTGAGTTTGGAACTTATCTCTTCGTAGACTTGTCATCCGTCTTCTAGCTTCCAAAGGTGGCCATATGACTCCTCACGTCGTGAAATATCATTGTTCACGTCGTGAGCTTAGAGCTTATCCCTTCGTAGCCTCGTTACACATCTTCTAGGTCCGAAATGTGGCAATTTGACTCCTCACGTCGTGAGTTTCTATGCTCACGTCGTGAGTTCAGTCGGATTAGGGTTTCTGACAGCTGTATCTTCGGAAGGTCATAACTTTCGCATACGAACTCCGTTTTTGACGTTTTTATATCCACACGTAGGTATTTATGAGTACTACAACTCTCTTTTAGACTTAAATAGCTAATTCTAAGTCTATTTTAAATTCCTCTTATTATAGAGATTTATAGTGTTCGGTTTATCATAATATCTTCACGCGAAGTCAGATTTAGACGTTCTCTATATTTTCGGAATCGTATGGACGTATACTTTGAGTTTCATCATAAACAAAGTTCATATTTGTATTAGAATTTATCATGAAATACACAGTAAGTTTATCACATTACTAGTTTAACAATATCACATTACATGATTGGCATAATCACATGTGATTATTATTGACCTATTTTGACTAGTGTTACATTCTCCCCCCATTAGAATAATTTCGTCCTGAAATTTATCTTATACAAGATACCACCAAAGGGTCCTGGATAGCTTCCCTGCTTCCTATTACGAATGCCCTGCCACGGCCTAACTTCCTTGACCCCTTAACTTTGGACATTCCTTCTTGATATGTCCAATTTCACCACACTCAAAACACGCTCTTCCTCTATCATAGCCTGTTCCAGTGTTTGTTCCTTGATTTTCTGTTGTAGGTGTTTTGCTCCTGCAGAAATTGGCGGTGTGTCCCTTTTTCTTGCATTGAGTGCATATAAAGCAGTTACGTAGATGGTGACGGTTACATTGAGTGCATTTTGGGAGTTTTCCTTCATACTGTCGGGGTTGTGTGGGTATTACTCTTGTGGCTGCATAATTAGTTTCCACATCTTGTCTCTCCTCAGATGATTGTATGGGATTCTTCCCATTAAATTTGCGCTTGTTCATTCCAGATTCGGGAGACTCAGCTATAAATCCCACTTTGATTTATGTGTTGGTTAGCTGATGAGCTATACGCTTTGCAATGTCATATGTTGTAGGCTTCGATGCGATCACCATTCCATTGATTTGCGATGCTAGACCCCAGATATATCGCTCAATCTTCTTGTACTCTGGGGTTACAAGTGCCGGACACATTACCGCAAGATCATTGAATCTAGCGGTATAAGCATTTATCTCTGAACCCTTCATGGTTAGGGTCCAGAATTCTTGTTCCAGCTTATGTATTTCCTCTCTAGGACAATACTCCTCTACTAGCATCCTCTTCAGCTCTTCCCATTTCATGGATTTTGCAACATCAATTCCCATTGTATTAATATGATTGTTCCACCATGTTAAAGTTGCATCAGCGAAGGTACACGCAGCAAATCGTACCTTACAGTCGTCCGGACAGAAGCTTATTTGAAATACTGATTCTGCCTTTTCAATCCACCGGGTCAAGTTAACAACCCCTTCCGTTCCATGGAAGCTCTTAGGTTTGCAATTCATAAAATCCTTGTAGGTACACATTCTGGTGTGACATCCCCAATTTCACGGCCAGAAAAGACCGATTTGTTTATGCTTTGTTTTGAAATCAGAGTAATCTTTTAAAGAAAACAGTTGCGGAATTTGTTCCTAAACAAAATATGATAAAACTTTATCAAAACATTTCTCAAAGAGAACGTACTTTTAATTAAATAATAAAACCTCGGGATGTCATGTTCCGATACAGACCAAAAAGCATAAACAATACAATTTAACCTTACAGCAGTTATTTACAACTACTCGTCTATAATCCTGAATCTCTCGTCACGTCAACCAACTTACACTCTTGTGCCATTACCTGTAATGCAAAGAAAACTGAGTGGGTCAGGCTTGGGAGCCTGGTGACCATATAGGGTTTTCAACCCACAACAATATAATTATTATATTCAATTATCAATCAATAAATAAATCAATCAATCCAAATTACCCATCCCCATTATCTCCTTTATTTCTTAAGGATTTACCCTAAGAATCAACTATCCCTTATTCATTTATTCCTAAGGATTGACCTAAGGAATTGACACAAAGTCCACCACTGCCCAGTTCCTCAAATTACAACCGGTAAACACTTAGTTCAACATACTTAGTGAACACCTAGTTCTAACACTCCTAGTGAACACTTAATTCAAAACATCTGGTGAATACTTAGTTCTAAAACACTTAGTGAACACACTCAGTTCAACAACACCAAGTGAACACATCTAGTTCAAAAATACTGAATGAACCCAATCCTCTAATGAACACATAGTTCAAAAACACCTGATAAACACCTTGTTCAAAACATCTTCTAAACACTTAGTTCGAAAATACCTAATGAACACATAAGTTCAAAACATCTAATGAACACTTAGTTCAAATATACCTGATGAACACATAAGTTCAAAACATCTAATGAACACTTAGTTCAAATATACCTGATGAACACATAAGTTCAAAACATCTAGTGAACACTTAGTTCAAATATACCTGATGAACACATAAGTTCAAAACATATAGTGAACACTTAGTTCAAATATACCTAGTTGAAACAATGTGATAATAATGTATACCTAAATCCGGCAAGACTACTATTATTAATTAACACATAAATACCATATTCCTAAAACAATTTATCCCATCCCGTCGATCCCCACATACTGACCCTATACAATGATCTTACGATATCTAGTCTAAGGAATCGATATGAACAACGAACTGACGAAGCTGCTTCGGAAATTCCCTGGCAGCAAACGAGGATCAATAAAGACATCAAATGAGGGGAATGGAATAAGTTTCACCACGAACCTCCGTTCGTAAAAAGAACCAAAAGACAATTAAGTCAGGGGTAGTTATCTAGATAAAAATGCCTAGCAGTGGTCCGAATATCATAAGGTATTTTACCCCCAGACTCACCCTATCCAGCATCAAACTTTGCCTAGCAGTGGTCTGAATATCGCAAGGTATTTTACCTCCAGACTCACCCTATCCAGCAATATAACACCAGACATACCTATTAGTGGTCTATTACCGACACACTTTATTAGGCAGTCTACGAAGTTCCCTCAATTACTTCATGAAGAGAAACGCTGACAGATGAAGCTTGTCCGATCACTTCATAAAAGAAACGATGACTCCAAAGCTCTTTTAAAATAAAAAGTATGAGGAAATACTAATAGAGTACTCCCGTACGCTCCCGTAACCGACACACAATACTGTCAAAAAGACTTTGTACATGATAGTACTTCTGGCACATTATAGTACTCTGGTATGCGTAGGACTCATACCCGAGAACATAATAATACCCCGACGCAAGCAGCACCCAAGACACAGGGCTTTGAAAAGGATGTACGTAGGACGTACTCCACCGATCATCGATCTCACCACACACGTACTCTTAATAAGAGGCTACCCAATTTCCAAACTTAATTGAACTAAACATCCCTTTTTAAGTCTTAACCCATCACTAGGCAAACCAACAAAGCTTATAATTAATTTTCGATACTATCTTCGTTTAGGCAACGCTAACTAGTGTATACTTAACACAAAGTTTTAAGTAATAATATCATGTATACACATCTTAACAGATATTGAACCATAACTGGTTTGCACGTTGTATATCATCAAATATATATCTAACACATATCTCGGGCAATTACAAATATTTCACATACATATATATTTAATACTTTAATCAATACTTGTATTAGAATCATGTTCATGAAAGGGACTATGCACATGATATCTTATCGGATGAACACATAGTTAAAAAATATCTGATGAGCCCATAGTTCAAAATCAACTAATTCATATTACCGGATCGGGTATGTCTAATCCATCTTAATAAACAAACAATATATATACATATAGTACGTATTTTATAAGATACTTCATATCTATGTGTAAGATGAAAGTGACTATACACTCACTTGATAAGACGATTATCGAACAACACTACGGCTCTTCAAGCAGTATTCGTCAGTGAAACAAGGATATCTTCACACACCGGGTTTCTCGCGGGCAGAGCTTCGGCTCGAAAACTCTTTTCTTCTCGGGATCTTTGGAGCGTCGAGACTCGCTTCTGGTATCGGGGCTTCGGGGGGTTAAAAGAAGGCTTAAAGATGAGTAGAGTAGGAGAGAGGTTGAGAAATTAGCAACCAAACCCGGCTGCCTTCGGTTTCTATTTATAGGGCTGAAATTTCAAATTTCACGTCGTGAACCACTTGTTCACGTCGTGACCTTGGACGTCATCAGGTGCGTAGTCGCGATGTTCAGTCTGTCAGGCTCCAGAAGACGTCAGCACTGAGTTCACGTCGTGAACCACCTTTCACGTCGTGAACTCTGACACGGTGTTGGGGTTCGCGCCCCGAACTTCAGAAATTCATAACTTTCGCATACGAGCTCCGTTTTTGACGTTCTTTATATCCACGCGTAGATGAGATTAAGCTCTACAACTCTCATTTAGACTCCGATAGCTATTTTTTTTAACTTTTATTATATTATTTTTAGTAGGCCGGGACAGGAAAACTCCGTTCGGAATTCACAACTCCTTCATCTGACGTTCGTTTTCGTCTGTCTTTTTACCGTTGGAGTACTATCGATGAGATCTTCGATTCTCATTTAGATTGTTTCGGCTAGAAACCACTCGATCTCATATTTGAACTTTGGGTTGCATACCGCTAAGTCGAAACTTCGAAAAATCATAACTTCCTCATACGAAGTCAGATTTAGACGTTCTTTTTATGCACGCTCTCGGTTTAACGTATTCTACAACTTTCGTTTAAATCACTAAAGTCTAATATCGCTCTATCGTAAATTCACTATTTACGTCGCGATGTGTCGTGCCGGAAACCTTATGACATATACTACAACTTGGTTAAGATTATTTATTCTAAACACTCTTCTATCAAAAAGTCATTTTTGACGCTTATCGTCTCTAAATTGACTAGCCCGGATCTACGGGCGTTACAATTATCTCCCCCTTAGGATGATTACGTCCCGGAATCATCAACGAAAATAGGGCTTGTATAATGATTTCGTACGTTATCTTTCCATCTTAAGTAATAACCGTAACTTCTATGTTTCTTTGAATGAGTATCTAACTCTTGGACTTCTTGACCGCAGGCGATGCTCAATCTTGCACCTGCTCTTCGTACTATGTTGGACTTTCAATCGTAACCTTCGAGTTACAAAATAAATCCTTATTGGGGACTCCTTCTTCTTCTTAGGATAAGTACTTTCCTTTACCTATTGTAACAGATCGATGGGTCATGTTCTAATGACCTTTCATCGGATGATGCAACGCCTAGACTCAAGTCTCTGAGAATCATATTCCAAAATGGAATATACTTTCCTTCATATTCTAATGTGATATAATCACATTTTAGCATGTAGCATTTCTAGCTACAAGCTTCTTTAACAACGAGCACGATGCTATTGATCGCATTGATTTCAATCTTCTGACTTAAGTTAGATGTTACATCGAACTTGGTTCTCTGAACCACGTAACAAAATCATCGTAGTCGGACTCAATTTGATATGACCACTAGGGTCAGAATATCAATCATCTTCTTAGTCATTACCATAACAATGGTAACGACATACTTGAATAAAAACAAACTTAATTACAAGCTTCTTGGTAACCTTGTGACTTTCCCTGATCCAAGCGTGAGTCCTGTGCTTCCAGTAGTATAGATCTCTACTACTATTCATACCTACTCATACTCGTCCCAAGTATTGTCTCGCAGTCCCCAAGTCCTAAAATCACAAAACAATTCAACACATACGAATGTGTCCAACTAATCATAAAATTTTCCTAGACTCTACTAGGACTTCTTCCATGCGTATCTTTAATCATCAATTCTACTTCAACTCGGTTGGTGATGGAAATTCCAGACGATGGGTCAACTTCAAGAATTACACCAATCGTTCCATCATCCTGCCAATCGAAGGTGTACTTCAGACGTACCGTACTCCTCTAAACGTTCCGTTATTTTATCAGACATATTCTAAAGGCAAGATACCACTCTTATGTTATCTTCCGATAGGTGTCCTTCACTATCATAAGCCTTTCATTTCCTCCATTTACTTAATTCTCTACGAGCCTTCACCATAACGTTTTGTACATCCAAGCAGACGTTCGGTGTACCGGGCGAGAATTTAAGATAGGAAAGCTTCATTTACGATAGACGTATAAATCTTCATATCACTCCGAAACGTTTACATTCTAGTTCTAATACCGTAGTCATACGCTTAGAATCCTAAACACATAAGGTTTCCAGATCTGGTCGGCAACAGACCATAGATCCGAACAAACAATATCATATATAGCAAACATATAGCATTTAGCACATAAAAGCATTTTACGCATCTTTCCTAAAATATACTAGTGCACGTGTCTTAAATATGGTAGACACTCATCTCACAATCATCACTTAGCATTCTAAGTTTAAGTCTAGAAATCCTACAAATTCCTAGTTCGCTTAAACTAATGCTCTGATACCAGCTGTGACATCCCCAATTTCACCGCCAGAAAATACCGATTTGTTTATGCTTTGTTTTAAAATCAAAGTAATCTTTTAAAGAAAACAGAGCAAACTTTTGGAGGCATAAGTACCCATGAAGTTGTTCTCTCCATGTCCAACATCTCTACTAGTTTTGAAAATGCTCTTATCGTCACAAACTTGATCAGTGGTCTCAGTGTCATACCACTACTTCCTACGGTTCACACCCATAATTCTTACTTCATAAATCATAACAACTCTGTATGATATGATTACTAAAGGCCAAACTAGTTTCGTAATGGGTGATCTAGTTGTCAGATTAACATGTTCCGTTTTTGAAATAGTTTTAAAGACCAAATTTAATGGAAATTAATTCGACCAATTAATAGTTAAATTGAAATACACAAACAATATATATTTTACATAAAACAAAGAACATTAGAATCTGTTTTTTCTTTTTGTGATCAGTTCTTTTCAAAGAAACTTGTTGCCTTTTGTGAAACATTTGCACCAAATAAATATGCTTGGTGTAAGGATAAAATACTCAATTAGCAACGAGAAAAAAATAATATTGTTTCATTACATTTACCTTTTTGCTTTACTTCCAATAAAGATTGGAAAGAAAATGAACTTTCTTTCTCGACTTTTCTCATCTTTAACTGAACCATTGTAGGCCTTGAGAATTTCACAAAACATACTTTATATTTCTTTTTAATTTTTAATAGTAATGGAATGTCTAGAAATTGAAACATTTATCCTTGTAAAATTGTTTGAAATGTGTTTAAGTCAACCGATTAAGAAAAGCAAGTAAGACATATGTATCTAAATTAGACCTGGTTTTCAGCTCATTTATCCGGAAATGTACAAAGAGAATAAGAGTACAAATACTCAAGTGTTATGCGAAAGTTCTCTCCTAAGCCTCTAAGTACTTACCCTATTTATAGGGTACTCATGGACCAAAAAATACAAGGACTAAACATCATAGTATGAAACATACAAATTCCTTGTAAATAGATTAAGATACGAACTCACATAGACATTCGCTAACTACAAGCGCTTTCTACTAAAGACACTACAATTCGACTTCTCATAATACCTTTTGTCCTAACATTCTGCCCCTTTGTGAGAAAAGAAGAATCTTTAAGTATGTGTCTTCATTGTTTGTAGCAACACCTTCCTTATCTCCATGTACCAAAAGATGTTTTTTCGAACCTCCGTCTTGTCTTCGTTTTCCTTTTTCTGAAAATTGTTGATGTGAATCAAAATGAGAGTTCGTGTACCCTTCCAAATCATCAGTACGAATAAGGAACTTCTTTAAATGTCCCCTTGTATTCGTTCATTGGAAAACAACACCAAAAGGTTTATGGATTATTTCCCCATATTCAAATTTCTCAATTTTAAGTTTCCCCTTCAACAAACCATTTGTAACCTTTGATGTTTTGTTGATTGCCATGGCTAGATCAATATATGTTTCAACCAAGTACGAATAGAAACAATCAATGAATGCCTTTATATGAGCATATCCAATGATGAATGAATTCTGATTCTCCTCTGGAGCTTGTAAAGAATCCACATCACACAAAATCGTTGAAACTATGATGAGATCATTGAGATGCATCAATGGAAAATCTGTGATTGTAAACTCGAACACTATATTGTTAGCTTGAACAATAATGTAGCAAAAATTCTTCATCAACCCTTCGAAAAGATCATCAGGGAAAATCGATATAACCTTCACTATCTTCACAAGTGACAAAACTTCCTCTTTGCTTTTTCCAAGAACTGCATGAAAGCAAATTTTCAACTACTTGAATTCATCTTGGTCTTTGAAACATTCAGCAAGCTTGAATTGACTACAAGCACACATCAGATGATTTGTCATAAAATCAAGTTGACTGAAGTTTGTGTTTTCGGTGTCATAGCTCTTCTTTGGCTTCCACATGAATTTCTTCACATTATCAAACACTAAAATTTCTATTTTTTCGTAACAACAAGTCTTGTTTGGATGACCTTTTTTTTAGACCGGGAGGATCATTGATTCTTTGATTCAAGATGTTGTTCACTTGTCTTAGCCTCTCCATCTCAATCTCCTGTAATCTTTTCTTCTCTTTAGTCGAAGGTTCAACTTGAACACCTTTCCCTTTATCTTTGGGATCAATAGGTTATGTATTCTTTACCACAACTAAACTTGAACCTCCACCTCCAATATTTATCCTTTTCTGTCGCAACTTTGATAAATCAACATTTACTTGAGGAGCATTCATGGTAGTTGTTGTTAAAGTTGACACCACTAGTTTCATCGGTAGAGAAGTACGAATTTGTGTAGACATTACCCTTCCCACAACCGCTCCTTTGTCTTCAACTGTTCCTTTGGACGAACCAAACCCCCTTTTCCCCCTTGAGACACATTGGTAGAACATGGAGCATTAGTTGGAAGTTGAAGGACAAGGTCAAGGATTGGTGCCGGTTCAGCTTTGAAAGATTTTTCCATAGAAGAGATCGTGGAAGTTATCTGATCTTGAGAAATCGAATTTGATGAAAGCACATCAAGCTTTGACAATCGCTCAATTCTCAATCTTCACAAACACTTGAGTATCTTCTTGATTTTTCTCTTGAAAATCCTTGGCATATTCCTTATTAAATGCTCGAACATATTATATCATCATTCAAATGGCCCCAACCAAAATTTCAACACTTCCTTTAATCTTCCCAGAGTACTTATCAAACTTGGAAACTTCTTGATCCAACATATTTTGAAGCTCAGTAAGATTAAACTCGATTGATTGTTATGAAGAATTCACAAGCTTTTAAAATATTTAATGTCTCTCTTTAGCAACATCTTGCAACCTATCAATTTAATGATTGAATTTCATGAATTCAAAGTCAACTTCTCATCATGTTTTTTATCAACACCTTCAGTTAAAGTCATAGTCCTTGACTCTTCAAACTTTAACAAATATTCGACCTCAACCCAACTAACTGATGACTTGCCATGTCACACCCCAAAACCAGAACGGCGGAAACGTTCGGGGGTGGAGGACGTCATGTACAGTATCACAACAATGCAAAGTAGTAAACAAGCAACAACATCATCCATTGCATTAACAATATAATTTAATACAGGTGTGTTCTGTCAAGTTTTATAGACACCAAAAATATACATCAAAATAAAAGATGAGTCTTGAACGAGGTCCATCTTCTCAAAAACCTGGCTCCGGTACCTGTCTACTGGCGACCTGAGAATACAAGTTATTTTCAAAGAGTTTATCAGCTTTAAAGCTGGTGAGTTCATAAGTATATTAGTGTCTGTATTTGTATGAATGTGTTTGTAAGTCTATAATGTATAAGTTTTGTAAAAGTTTGTAATTGTTTGAACTCTCCTAGAAAACCCTATGTTTCCTACTAAAAGTAGCCTTCTACCAAGGCATCTAGTATCTGTGTGTGTCTCTTGTAAGAGTGTGTATTTTCCCAAAATCGGACTATCATTAACCAAAAATATAGTTTTTACATTATTGTTTATTGTGTGAATATCACAAAGTAAATGTAAAGGGAAAATGAAATAGTATTGTAGTGTTGTATTATGTAACTACTGATGTACTAATTACTTTAAACCAATTGTTATTTAAAGTACCATGTGATCGGCCTGTATCCTGCTACCGACTCTATAGAAAAACGACGATGTAAGACGTCGTAAGAAATGACGTTTGGCACCCGTAGACTTGCAAGTCCCACTGTAGCGAGCAGTAAGGTGTAGGATAGTCAATCCAGTATAGATCTATACACAAACTCATAAGCTCTCCACTTAAGGAGATTCTGGATACAAAACGGGTCATGATAGGTAGTGCCATGCCCCCGTTAAGTGGCTCACATAACTGTAAGTAATGTATATGTATGTGCTAGCTGTATTGTGTGTTCTTTCTCTCTCTAGCCTGTATGTTTTGTTTCTCATAACTGTGTATTATGATTGTTTCTCATCACTATGTATTATGTTTGTTTCTCATCACTATGTATTATGTTTGTTTCTCATCACCATGTATTATGTTTGTTTCTCATCACTATGTATTATGTTTGTTTCTCATCACTATGTATTATGTTTGTTTCTCATCACTATGTATTATGTTTGTTTCTCATCACTATATATTATGTTTGTTTCTCATCACTATGTATTACTCATGAATAAACTGACTCACTGTATGTTTCATTGTTCTAGTAATAGTATCTTCCTAAACTATACCTATTATAGTTTACTAGTAATGTTGTTTGTGTATATGAACATGTTTGTATACCCTTTCTACCCAAAGGCATTGAACTGAATGAAAGAAGTAACCTTTTATATCTATACACATATACATGATATATAACTAGGATTCAAACGACCTTCGGACAAATAACCCGAATAGCCTAAGTCCACAACCAAACAAGGAACAGGAAGTAAGGTGAGCTATCAGTCCTAAGTCCTTTCAATCCTACTTATATAATTATATCCATATAGATACACAGAATATAAGTTAAAAGAGTTTAATAAAAGTATTTGATATGTAAAAGAGTTTGTAAAACAGTTTGAAGTAAAACAGTTTGATAACACAGTTTGAAAAGTAAGAAATCCACTTGTTTGGTAGTTATTAATCACATGTGATTGATATAATAACTATAATAGTTTAACTTGTATTCCCCCCCCCCCCCCATAAAAGCATTTAAAAACATTTAAAAGGTTAATTAAGGGGTATGAACTCACCTGTAGCGAGTGGTTTGGATGAACGGAATGTATAGGATGCTAGGTGTCAAGTGAAGACTTGTACACACACGATGTTCCTAGTTGACATATAATATCACATATATGTATCCAATTAGGCTTTAAACAACTAATTAACAAAGTTAAGACATCCTAGGACATGTAAAACACCTTATTTAAGTGCTATAAGTCCTAAGGATTGCATCTAAGTGTTGTAGGACATTGCTATTGAGTTTAGGGTTCAAGGGAACCCTTTATTGGAGTTTACGGTTTTGTGACCATAACTCATTGAGTTTACGGTCGTAAACCCATGAGTTTACGGCAATAAACTCATGTTTCTTTGACCATCTTGTGTTTTGAAGCCTTAAAGATTACAAGAAGCATTCCTACTTCATGTTTAAGCCTTTGGAAGAGATTAGGGCACCATTTCACTCCTTTAGGGAGTTTACGGTCCTTGGACAATTTGTCTTTGGGTTTACGGCCGTAAACCCAAATGATTTATGGTCTTTTGATGTTTTCAAGTCCTAAACACATTAAGGAAGGGGTCTAGGCTAGTTTCCAAAGCTTTGTAAGGGCTAGGGCACACTTTGGCACCCTTTTTAGGGTTTACGGTCCAAGGTGTTCTTGGACCGTAAACACCTTTGATCCTTTGATTCTTGGTGTTTTCTAGTTGATTAAGAAGTATAACAATCCCTATAATACTCTAGGATAGAAGTACTTACTAGGTAGAAGCTTGAAAAGGTGCTAAAAGTCCAAGAACACTAGTGTGTGTTCTTGGTGTTCTTGGTGAAACTTGAAGATCTACACTTTTGGAATGATTTCATGGATGGAATCATGTTAGATCACTAGATTAAGGTATATATCAACTTATTAGGGTAAGAAACACTTACAAGTTGAAGATCTTGAAGAAATGTTGGATGATACTTGAGAGAGAATTGAGATTTGGATCTTGAAAATGTTGAAAAATGGTAAAATATGACTAAGTGTCATATTTATACCCCCTTTTAGGGTTTACGGCCGTAAACACCTTTGTTTAGGCCGTAAACTCCAAACTCTTGGAGTTTTGGAATAATATTGTTGCACAACTAACCCTAGAGCATCCTCTCTCCTGTTATCTCCTGAGGTACTAATCTTAAAATACTCAAACTTATTCCAAAAAGCTTGAAAATTAGCAGAAACAGTTTTGACTCCTATTGAAGTGAATGGTTGTATAGAATAGAAATTTCGGGTTGTCACATCATCCCCCCTTTAGAAGGAATTTCGTCCCGAAATTAGAATTTAAGCAAATAAGTAGTTACAAATAACTAAGTAAAAAGACGAGGATATTTCAGTTTCATCTGATCCTCTCGCTCCCAAGTGAATTCAGGTCCTCGCTTGGCATTCCAGCGAACCTTCACTATCAGGATACGGCTTTGTTTCGTTTGCTTGCCCTCCCGGTCCATGATCTCTACTGGTTCTTCCACGAAGTTGAGGCTCTCGTTGATCTCGATCTCGTCGAGTGGGATTACAAGAGTCTCGTCGGACAGACACTTTTTCAAGTTCGAGACGTGGAAAGTAGAATGTACGTTACTGAGTTCGCGTGGTAAGTTAAGTTTGTAAGCTACAGGGACGATTCTGGCAAGAATCTCGAAAAGCCCTATGTACCTTGGATTTAGCTTTCCACGCTTTCCAAAGCGTATCAAGCCCTTCAAGGGTGAGACCTTCAATAGAACATGGTCCCCACCTGGAACTCCAACGGTTTCCTTCGTTTATCAGCATAGCTTTTCTGTCGGTCTCTAGAGGCTTTCAATCGTTCACGAATCTGAACGATCTTCTCTGTCGTTTCCCGAATGATCTCCAGACCTGTTAGAGTGCTTTCAGGAACTCGTCCTTTAGCTAGCTGGGTATCACCCACCTCAGCCCAGCACAGAGGGGATCTGCACTTTCGGCCATAGAGGACCTCGAATGGAGCAGCCTTTATGCTTGTGTGATAACTGTTGTTGTAGGAAAATTCGACAAGGGGTAAATGAGTATCCCATGCTTTCCCAAAGTCGATCACACAGGCTCGTAGCATATCTTCCAAGGTTTGGATAGTCCTCTCACTTTGCCCGTCTGTCTGTGGATGGTAGGTTGTACTCATGTCCAGCCTAGTTCCTAGGGAACTTTGTAACGACTGCCAGAACCTCGAAGTGAATCTACTATCTCTGTCTGAGATAATGGATATGGGAACACCGTGAAGTCGTACAATCTCCCTAATGTAAGTTCTTGTAAGCTTCTCCATCTTGTCTGTTTCCTTGATAGGCAGGAAGTGTGCGGACTTGGTCAATCTGTCGACGATGACCCATATGGTATCAAGTCCACCCGTTGCCTTGGGCAACTTGGTTATGAAATCCATAGTGATCCGCTCCCACTTCCATTCCGGTATCTCTGGCTGTTGTAGTAGACCGTAGGGTTTCTGGTATTCGACCTTGACCTTGGCGCAAGTAAGGCATTTACTCACGAAGGTAGCAATCTCTGCTTTCATGTTAGGCCACCAGTATAACTTTTTAAGATCCATATACATCTTATCTGAACCCGGGTGGACAGAATAACGAGTGTTGTGCGCCTCGTTCATGACCAAGTCTCTGAAACCACCGCGTTTCGGGGTCCAGATCCGATCCATGAAATAATAAGCTCCGCCACCCTTAACCTCCAAGTTCTTATCCATCCCTCTCAAGGATTCACCCGCCACATTTTCAGGTTTGAAAGCGTCGAGCTGAGCCTCCTTAATTTGCGTGGACAAGTGTGAATGGATAGTCATAGTCAATGATTTGACTCTACGACCAGAATATTCTTTCCGACTTAGGGCGTCAGCTACTACGTTGGGTTTACCAGGATGATAACGAATTTCGCATTCGTAATCACTGAGTAGCTCGACCCATCATCGTTGTCTCATGTTGAGCTCCTTCTGGTCGAATATGTGTTGTAGGCTTTTGTGGTCTGTAAACATTGTGCTCTTTGTACCGTAAATACAGTGTCTCCAGATCATCAGAGCAAACACAACTGCTCCTAGCTCAAGATCGTGGGTAGTGTAGTTGACCTCATGTGTCTTTAGCTGTCTCGAGGCATAGGCGATGACCTTACCTCGCTGCATCAGAACACATCCGAGTCCTTGATTCGATGCATCGCAATAGACAACGAAGTCTTTTATCCCTTCGGGGAGGGATAGTATTGGTGCGGTGCACAAGGCTCTTTAGAGCGTTTGGAACGCTCTCTCCTGCTTCTCTTCCCAGTCAAAGGCCACACCCTTATGGGTCAGTGTTGTAAGAGGTTTTGCAATGCGGGAGAAGTTCTGAATGAACCTGCGATAGTAGCCAGCGAGGCCTAGAAATTGACGAATTTCTGTAGGCGTCTTCGGTGCTGACCAGCTCTCAATGGCTTTAATTTTGGAAGGGTCCACGTGTATTCCCTCTTCGCTAACCACGTGCCCTAAGAATTCGACTCGTCGGATCCAAAATTCGCATTTCGAGAACTTCGCATAGAGCTTCTCCGAGTGTAATGTTTCTAAGACCTGTCGCAGATGTTGACTATGTTCATCCTTACTACGAGAGTAGATAAGTATGTCATCGATGAAGACGATGACGAACTGATCCAAGTAGGGACGGCACACCCTATTCATTAAGTCCATGAATACAGCAGGCGCCTTTGTTAATCCGAACGGCATCACTACGAATTCATAGTGCCCATAACGAGTTCGGAAGGCTGTCTTCGGAACATCCTCCCCTAGCACTCGTAGTTGGTGATATCCGGACCTTAAGTCGATTTTTGAAAAGAAGTTCGCCCCTTGAAGTTGATCGAATAAATCGTCAATCTGAGGCAAAGGATAACGTTTTTTGATGGTCAGTTTGTTGAGCTCCCTGTAGTCGATGCACATACGAAACGATCCGTCTTTCTTCTTGACGAACAAGACTGGAGCTCCCCAGGGTGAGAAGCTTGGTCTTATAAAGCCCTTGCTGAGCAGTTCGTTAAGTTGACAGGACAGTTCTTACATCTCTGCAGGTGCTAGACGATAGGGCGATTTGGCTACGGGGGTAGCCCCTGGAACTAAGTCGATTCTGAACTCGACTTGACGTTGCGGAGGTAATCCTGGGAGTTCTTTTGGAAAGATGTCGGGAAAGTCGCGTACTACTGGAATGTTCTGAATGACTTTCGTTTCTTGGCTCACATCGACCACATGAGCAAGGAATGCGCGACATTCCTTTCGCAAGAATTTCTGAGCTTGAATGCTCGATACGAAGGTTCGTGCCGGGTTTGTCGCCATAAACTACTAGAGTTTTGCCAGACGGCAGATTAAGGCGTACAGCCTTTTCGTAACACATGATGTCGGTACGATGAAGACTCAACCAATCCATGCCGATAATGACGTCGAAACTTTTAATTGAGACCGGCATGAGATCGATTAAAAAAGAATGGCCATCTAAAGTTAGGGTACACCTTATGTATATATTGCTAGTGCTCTCCATCTTTCCATTAGCCATTTCTACAGTGAACGGTTCTTTAAGTGCTCGTCATTTTTGCTTAAGTAAATGAGCTAATTTTTGGTTCACGAAACTCCTCTCCGCTCCACTATCAAACAGAATGCATGCATAAGAGTTATCAAGGAGAAACATACCAGTGACCACTGTGGGGTCGGCAACCGCTTCCTCGTGGCCTATGGCCAGAACTCTTGCCACTCCACTGGCATTCCCTGCCTTCGGGCAGTTTCTTTTGTAGTGGCCTACCTCGCCACAACCGTAGCAAGCTTGGCCCACACCTGTGCCGGGGACTTGGTTGATTGGCCTAGCCGGAGCTTTGCAGAAACGGTCAGTGTGCCCCTTCCTGTTGCAGTTCAAACACTGCATTTCCCGACAGGCACCGACGTGGTGGAAGTTTCATTTGTTGCACTTAGGCAAACTTCCAGCGTACTGCTTTACCGGAGTAGCAGTGGCAGGTGCTATCGCAGCATGAACTGCCACGACCTGCTGCTTTTTGGCAGCCTTTGTCTTTCTCTTGTCAGCGGTTCTGGCGGGTTCTGAGATGGCCAGGGTTGTTGTTGCGGCCGGGGTACGAACCCCATGGTCTATGAGCCGCTGTGCCAATCGCTTGGAACTATCAAATGTAGTGGGGTTTGAAGCCAAAACATTTCCCTGGAATGGAGGCACCAGCCCCCATATGTATCTTTCAATCTTCTTCCCCTCTGTATGAACCATGTTGGGACAGAGGGCCACCAGTTCACAGAACTTGGCGGTGTAGGAGACTATGTTGGAGCCCTTCATGGTTAGGCTCCACAGTTGTTCCTCTAGCTTTTGGATTTTGCCCTTCGGGCAGTACTCTTCAACCATTAGTTCTCTCAGGGCTTCCCAGCCTATAGCATTTGCCACTATAAGGGATAGTGACTTGACATGGCTGTTCCACCATGTTAGGGCTTTTGCCTCGAAGGTGCAAGCAACAAACTTGACCTTGCTCCCTTCTGGACAGGAGCAGATCTCGAAGACCAACTCTGTCTTTTCGAACCATTGCGATAGGGCAATGAATCCGCCAGTCCCTTTAAAGGACAATGGTTTGCAGTTTGTGAAGTCCTTGTAGGAGCACTCTCTGGAGCGCACAGGGATTTCACCATGAGTAGATTGAACCGGAGTTCCTCCTCCAGTGGAACCAGATGAATGATATTGAGCCATGGCTGTAGCCACAGCCGCAGCTACAACAGCATTCAGGGATGCCGTGTCGAATTGAGGAGCAGGTGGTGTTGGTGTGGGAGGTTTGCGTCTTGTAGATTTACGAGGAGGCATTTTTCAACTATAAGATTAGAAACATGAAGGTATTGATAAGAATTTAAAAGGGAAATTGATGAAAATGACTCATGGACTAACTCTCCATAGCCCAACAGCACAATTGAATAGCACGATTGAATAGCACGATTGAATAGTATGATTGAATGAAGATCTAGTACTAACAGATGATAGCAATTGGATATTGATTTCCATAAGATTAGATATTTGTCAATAATACTGGAATTACAGATGTAATGAGTTCGGGAAAAATGTCCTAGAAGTAGGTCTTACATCAACCAAGATGGAAAATTTTGACAGACTACTACCTAATCAAGACCTAACGGGTCTAATATTTACAAAGATAGGAAATTAGACTAGAGTTTTTACACTAACCAGGTTACATCCAAAAGAGAAGTCGATGAGACTCTAACGGCGACGAGAACTACTAGAGTGAGTTCTTGAATCCGACAGTAGACGTTCTATGTCTCTCACGCGCCTATCAGATCTTGCTTGCTGAGCTCGAAGTTCCCTGAATTCAGCTTGGGTTTCAGCAAGTTCCCTCTGTAGAACTGCATTGCGGACCTGAGTCCGTTCATGAGCAGACTCTAGCTGGCGAATGCAGACTGTGTTAACGCCAGAGTTGGCGTCAATCTCCACGACTCGGTCGGTAGCTGCTCGACCTTGCTCAGTGTTCCGAGAAATCCTTCGAACCATGATGGGTAGGACCCTGTCAGCTAAACCTCCCTCAGTGAGGTTATAGAAGCTTCTGTCTCCATTGTAGGGTATGGGTTGGCCCTGTTCCTGACTCCATCTATTCAAGTTTGTGGCCCACAGAGGTGTGGGTCCTTGAAATGCTGGACGAGGATTCAGGTTTGGGTCTTGAGCAGCTGGGGGTTGGTTGTTGACTTCAGGCTCCGAGTCAGAACCATCAGAAAAGCCTTCAGCTTCGTGATCATCCAAAGGGATTGGGTGATCATCTTCTGGCTCTTCTCCCAGCGATCCTGCATTACCGTTGTTGGGGTAGTACGGGTCTCCGGGGATATGGAATCCAGCCATGAAATCTACGCGAGAAAAGGGATAACGAAATAACAAAATAGACGAACTAACTAGATAATTATAAGATGATCTTTATCAGTTACTTCAACATTCGCGTAGTGCATACCAGTCATATGTAACCAAGACAGGATAGACCTTCGAATAAGCGACCCTAACTCTAAGCCCACAACCAAACAAGGAACAGGAAGTAAAGCAAAGATCACAGATTCTAAGTCTATGATATCCTAGACACCTATAACCTTAGCGTATCCACTCCGCAACTATTGACATACTTAATAAAGACATTTAGTTCTCAGATAGGTAATTAATAGTAACACAAAATACTCCTATAGTATTTTAAGTTTATGTTTTGTTCTACTATTCTCGTTGTAGTAGTGTTGGTAAGTTTTTAGACTTGTTGCAACCTCACAACCACACTTAGGCACATGCTAATCACTCCTCAGATAATGTAGTTGATCAGGCTACTTCTTCCCAGGGCTGACCATATGTCTCTAAGTCTACTTGTGCTGCCCAACAATCGTAATACTTTTGTTTTGTCCTAGTGACACTGATTTTAGTATGAATGCAGGTATGTATACTTGGTTAAATATTTTATTATTTAAAAGTATAAACTCTTTATCAGAGTATTTTAATCCCGCTGTGTTTATAGTTCGTATATCTTTTATGGGTTGATACACTCGATTCACAATAAACAATGCTCTTATACCAATCTGTCACACCCCAAAACCGGAACGGCGGAAACGTTCGGGGGTGGAGGACGTCATGTACAGTATCACAACAATGCAAAGTAGTAAACAAGCAACAACATCATCCATTGCATTAACAATATAATTTAATACAGGTGTGTTCTGTCAAGTTTTATAGACACCAAAAATATACATCAAAATAAAAGATGAGTCTTGAACGAGGTCCATCTTCTCAAAAACCTGGCTCCGGTACCTGTCCACTGGCGACCTGAGAATACAAGTTATTTTGAAAGAGTTTATCAGCTTTAAAGCTGGTGAGTTCATAAGTATATTAGTGTCTGTATTTGTATGAAAGTGTTTGTAAGTCTGTAATGTATAAGTTTTGTAAAAGTTTGTAATTGTTTGAACACTCCTAGAAAACCCTATGTTTCCTACTAAAAGTAGCCTTCTACCAAGGCATCTAGTATCTGTGTGTGTGTCTCTTATAAGAGTGTGTATTTTCCTAAAATTTGACTATCATTAACCAAAAATATAGTTTTTACATTATTTTTTATTATGTGAATATCACAAAGTAAATGTAAAGGGAAAATGAAATAGTATTGTAGTGTTGTATTAAGTAACTACTGTTGTACTAATTACTTTAAACCAATTGTTATTTAAAGTACCATGTGATCGGCCTGTATCCTGCTACCGACTCTATAGAAAAACGACGATGTAAGACGTCGTAAGAAATGACGTTTGGCACCCGTAGACTTGCAAGTCCCACTGTAGCGAGCAGCAAGGTGTAGGATAGTCAATCCAGTATAGATCTATACACAAACTCATACACTCTCCACTTAAGGAGATTCTGGATACAAAACGGGTCATGACAGGTAGTGCCATGCCCCCGTTAAGTGGCTCACATAACTGTAAGTAATGTATATGTATATGTATATGTATGTGCTAGCTGTATTGTGTGTTATTTCTCTATCTAGCCTGTATGTTTTGTTTCTCATAACTGTGTATTATGTTTGTTTCTCATCACTATGTATTATGTTTGTTTCTCATCACTATGTATTATGTATGTTTCTCATCACCATGTATTATGTTTGTTTCTCATCACTATGTATTATGTTTGTTTCTCATCACTATGTATTATGTTTGTTTCTCATCACCATGTATTATGTTTGTTTCTCATCACTATGTATTACTCATGAATGAACTGACTCATTGTATGTTTCATTGTTCTAGTAATAGTATCTTCCTAAACTATACCTATTATAGTTTACTAGTAATGTTGTTTGTGTGTATGAACATGTTTGTATACCTTTGCTACCCAAAGGCATTGAAATGAATGAAAGAAGTAACCTTCTATATCTATACACATATACATGATATATAACTAGGATTCAAACGACCTTCGGACAAATAACCCGAATACCCTAAGTCCACAACCAAACAAGGAACAGGAAGTAAGGTGAGCTATCAGTCCTAAGTCCTTTCAATCCTACTTATATAATTATATCCATATAGATACACAGAATATAAGTTAAAAGAGTTTAATAAAAGTATTTGATATGTAAAAGTGTTTGTAAACCAGTTTGAAGTAAAACAGTTTGATAACACGGTTTGAAAAGTAAGAAATCCACTTGTTTGGTAGTTATTAATCACATGTGATTGATATAATAACTATAATAGTTCAACTTGTATTCCCCTCCATAAAAGCATTTAAAAACATTTAAAAGGTTAATTAAGGAGTATGAACTCACCTGTAGTGAGTGGTTTGGATGAACGGAATGTATAGGATGCTAGGTGTCAAGTGAAGACTTGTACACACACGATGATCCTAGTTAACATATAATATCACATATATGTATCCAATTAGTCTTTAAACAACTAATTAACAAATTTAAGACATCCTAGGACATGTAAAACACCTTATTTAAGTGCTATAAATCCTAAGGATTGCATCTAAGTGTTGTAGGACAGTGCTATTCAGTTTAGGGTTCAAGGGAACCCTTTATTGGAGTTTACGGTTTTGTGACCATAACTCATTGAGTTTACGGTCGTAAACCCATGATTTTACGGCTGTAAACTCATGTTTCTTTGACCATCTTGTGTTTTGAAGCCTTAAAGATCACAAGAAGCATTCCTACTTCATGTTTAAGCCTTAGGAAGAGATTAGGGCACCATTTCACTCCTTTAGGGAGTTTACGGTCCTTGGACAATTTGTCTTTGGGTTTACGGCCGTAAACCCAAATGATTTATGGTCTTTTGATGTTTTCAAGTCCTAAACACATTAAGGAAGGGTTCTAGGCTAGTTTCCAAAGCTTTGTAAGGGCTAGGGCACACTTTGGCACCCTTTTTAGGGTTTACGGTCCAAGGTGTTCTTCGACCGTAAACACCTTTGATCCTTTGATTCTTGGTGTTTTCTAGTTGATTAAGAAGTATAACAAGCCCTATGATACTCTAGGATAGAAGTACTTACTAGGTAGAAGCTTGAAAAGGTGCTAAAAGTCCAAGAACACTAGTGTGTGTTCTTGGTGTTCTTGGTGTTCTTGGTGAAACTTGAAGATCTACACTTTTGGAATGATTTCACGGATGGAATCATGTTAGATCACTAGATTAAGGTATATATCAACTTATTAGGGAAAGAAACACTTACAAGTTGAAGATCTTGAAGAAATGTTGGATGATACTTGAGAGAATTGAGATTTGGATCTTGAAAATGTGAAAAATGGTAAAATATGACTAAGTGTCATATTTATACCCCCTTTTAGGGTTTACGGCCGTAAACACCTTTGTTTAGGCCGTAAACTCCAAACTCTTGGAGTTTTGGAATAATATTGTTGGACAACAAACCCTAGGGCATCCTCTCTCCTGTTATCTCCTGAAGTACTAATCTTAAAATACTCAAACTTATTCCAAAAAGCTTGAAAATTAGCAGAAACTGTTTTGACTCCTATTGAAGTGAATGGTTGTACAGAATAGAAATTTCGGGTTGTCACATGCCAGCACTATGATTTAGAAATTGAAGAACATAATTCATTTTCGAATTAAGGATCTTGAAGTGTTTACCAGACATGATGGCAATATCAGGCAACCATCAAATCATCTTCGTCTGGTTCTTCTTCATTTATAGTATTCTTAGCCTCTGTGGATTGAGATGAGAATAAATATGTAATTGGATATTGTATCACTTTTTCAAAAGTTGGAGAAACAGTTGTTTTGTAGGTGGAATGGTAGATTTTTGTGGTGGTGAAGTAGGTGGTAGTGTTGGTGGAACAGTTGTAGTATTAATGAGAAATGTCAAACTCCCATCACCCATAGGAACATTTACGTCCTCCACATTGGACATGGAATGTGAAACCTCGGGTGGTGTGACTTTCGTCCGCTTAGGGGGTGATGTAATAAGTTGTTCACCAAAATTGATGTTTGCATCCATACCAGATATATTCGCATTGACATCAGGAGTACTTGTCTCCTTGAAAGTCAATTTCACTGAGGTATCGTTCCTAGGTGAAATATGAAACAACCCATCCAGTGCATCGTCTGTATCTTCACTATCATTATTTGTTTCAACCGTAACATTACTTATATGTGTGTCATTGAAAGAAGGCTTAAACTTCTTCATCTTTTGAACAACCCTAACGATTTTTGCTTCTTTAAAGCTGGAGAATCAGGAGTCGAAACTTCTCTGAACATAACCCCTCGTTTTGTCACCTTCAAGTGTAATTTCTTAGACTTCGTTGGAACAATGTCTTTAGTAGTAGCTTCCCCCTCTTGCGTGGTGTTTTCATCAATAGGAGTAGGAACATCCTCAATAACTTTTGTAGATTCCTGATCATGTTGGTTATCTGATTGCTTCTCAGGTTGATTTTTAGGAATATATTCTTAGTCTTTTTAAGCACCCTCTTTCCTGATTTCGTAGACACAGTCTGCTTAAATACTTCCTCCCCAGCTGATATAGGTTTCGTAGTGTGTTTCTTCTTTTTTGTATCCTTAGGTGCCTTAGAAGATTCGTATGCACCTTCAAAAGTAACTTTCGTAGGAAGAATCCCAGTACGAGTTGGATCCATTAAATCTTTATATGTGATCAACAACTTATTGGTAGGAGATACCAATTTAAGCATCGAATCATGAATTTGACCAACCACATGAAAAACCTAAGGATCATCAATGACACACTTGGGAATAGTTATCGAAGCAAATGTAGAAATATTATCATCTATAGGTAAAGGAATACCTTCTTGAGTATACACTTCTTTAAAAATCAAACTCCAAAATCGAGCACTCGACACTTAGTTCGTCAGCTTTGAATGAGAAATTGAGTTTTCAAACTCATCCCAGAGAAACGAAGTATAATCAACATTCAAACCATAGTACAACCCAACCATTATTTAGTAGAAATTAAGTTTTTCTATATCCAATCCAAAACTACTTCCTGTTAAACAGTGAAGAGTAACCCCAAGGAAGAAACTCCAAACACCAGGAAGACATGACTTCTTGAAATGGATAATGATAAAAAGAGTTGGCAGATGCTCCATTTCATTAAACATATGGATAGCATGTTCACTAGTAACATCATCAAACTCACATGCAGATGGCAACTTCAAGATTTGGGCAAACTTCTTCTTTGTTAATCGTTTGGTCTTGTTAGATGTCATCTGAAACGTAACAAGTTCATATGTTATGTTATATACAACATTAGAAGAAGCCAATGATAACCATTTCATAAGAATTGCAAACGAAGTAGTTAACTCATTAGTGAGAATGGAATCATTCATCACTTGAACAAGCATCTTCAACTCATATAGATAATCATTGATTAATGCGTTAAACCAAAGATTATTGTGTTGAATCATCATTGTTGGTTGAGATATTTCTTCATCATTGGTGTTGAATTGTTCAACAACATTTTTTTCAGTAACCATGATGAACAATTAAGAGAGAATTTGGGATTTGATTGCAATGAAAACTTAGGGTTTTTGTGTTAATTCCGCGAACATAAAAAGGAAACTGGATGATCACATCGTCCTTAAATAACTGATGTCAAATTAAAATTCAAACGTTACCCAATCAGAGAAAGCCACATGTAATGTGGGTTATGTAACCGTCATTATATTGAACTGCCACATGTAAAAATGATGATCACTCAATGCCACAAGAAAATATTGAATCATCCCATCCAACGAATACTTCATCCTTCCCAGTAAAAATGAATCGTCACACATTTCATTACATAGCAAGAACCATTTGTCATTATGGAGGTAAGGCTCATTCCCTTATGGGAATTGTAAGTAAAATCATTTGCCAGACTTTGTGAAATCTAGGTCTGAGTTGGTAATACCCATGATGACAAGGATTTCAGTGCTTATGTGTAAGAAAAGAAGAGTTAGAATGAATTTAAGAAAATTTTGGACATAATGATAGCAAAGAATCTTTGATATAAAAGCAGATAGATCCCGCGCAAATATACTCTTCATTTGTCATCAAGAGAGATATTGAATTGCTTGTGTGGTGTCCTGTGAAGTATAATCGAATACTCGTTGAAGAGTAACGAAGGGACTATTTTAATAAGGTTCGCAGGTGAATTCATTTTCCCACAATTCACAACTTGACTTAAATACAAATAATTGTACGAAAATACTTGTATGACGAGGGTAACCAAGAACAAGTAAGCTTTGAAATTTTTTTATGTAACGAAGGAATTAGACAAATGTTCATACAGAAATCTCATTTCATATAAAATTAAAGATCTTGATATATTGGGAAGAAATGACATGGGATGAGTACATTTCATCAAGATCACTCAAAAGAAATGAAAATGAGATTTTGAACATCGAAAGTGGTACAATGAAACAATAAGTTTTGTTAGAAGCTTGAACAACAAATGTTCACCATCAGTTCATTAAGTTTTGGTTTGTTGGGTTTCAGCTTCATAATGGAAAAATGATTTAGGATCATAAACACAAAATTATGACATACCTATATCCTACTTGGTTTTGACCAAAGATGTCTTGGGCATGTGATATGGGCTTATTTAGTCATAAAAATCATGCATGATCTTAGTGCTTTATGTTAATTTTATCTCAATTAATGAACCAAAGGTGCTTAATTAGCTTAAATATATTATTTTCAGCAATAATGACATGCTCGGAAGGAAAAGGAAGCGGAATTGGCGATTGGAAGCTTGGATCTTGGATTTTGAAGAAAGAAGGATGTTGTTGGACAGCTTGACTCCTCGTCAGTGTTTTGGGCATATCTCATGAACCGTAACTCCGATTGACGAGATTCAAAATGTTCTGAAAACTAGACACATTTTCGGACGACTTTCGTGTTTTGGGAAAGTGCTGATTCCAAACAGACTCGACGAGTTGGTCCTCAACGCGACGAGTCACGTCGAACTTTCGCGATTCTGGGGTCGCTGACTTGCCGTACACGGGTTTCAAGTGACAGACTCGCCGAGTAGGTCACTGGACTCGACGCGTCACCTCTGTTTTGTGAAAATCTATATAAAGGGCATTCCTGCCCGATACCCGAGCATATAGATGAACCCTTGGAGGCCAATTGTCGACTAAAGATGCTGCTGGAGCGTGGGAAGCAAAGGAATCAACCCTACATTCAATTTTAAGGAGAATCAAGGCAAAATCAAGTTTACTCTTTACCTAATCACTTGTTTGAACTATGTTTTTACCAATTGATTTCGTTTTTGAGCTTGTTTCTGTTGTAATCATGAGCTAAAACTCATACCTTCTGTTTAAGATAGATGATTTTGTGATTAAGGTTTGATTTTGTGGTTGGATTAATTTAATTTGGTGAACTTGTTTTATTAAGCTTGTTAAAGAACGTTATGCATTAACCATAACTATTTTATGTTAATAGCTAAGTAATTAAGCTGCATGAACATCTCTTAATTGCTTATCTCATATGATTTCTGTGAACACATTGTTATATGCCTAGGAATAGTGAATATGAAACTAGGATTAACTAGAGAATGGGTAAATTAATGTCTGAGCTTGTGTGATACACCATCACCAAGAGGTTAACTTAATCACCAATTTAATTAGCCAATTACAAGTCTTATTTAACCCGAATAATTAAACTAGGGAATTTATTAGTTTAATCACTTGATCACTGCTTGAATTAATTTGTTTTCTAAGGATTAGTAATAGCGAACGTGAACCTAATCACACTAATCGGTAGCCAATGCCAATTAATCCATTGCACTTGTCATAAAATCAACCGTAGGAATAAATGATTCAAACTTAAACAGAAGTCTCCTTAATTATTGAATTTAGTTGATTTTTATTTGCTTAGCTCTTAGTTTCTTAGTTTAAGTTTTAGTTAATTGTTTAAGTTTCTAGTCTTGCAAAACTAGAGAAAACCCCCTTTCTATTACTTGTTTTATTTAGATAATATTAGCATTTATTTTAATTGTTTACCGTTCCCTGTGTTCGATACCCTACTTACCTGAACTAAACTGCTAATCGATAGGTACACTGCCTTTCGTGTGTTTGTCTTTGTGTTTAAGTTAGTAGGATTAAAACTAGTGTATTCAACACATACCAAGTTTTTGGCGCCGTTGTCGGGGAACGGTTCTAAAATTTATTTTAATTGCTAGTATTATCGATACTTTGTGTGAGATTTATCTCATATAAAGTTACGAGTTTTTTTGTTTTAATATTTATTATGTATTTTCCAAATCTTGATGTTTTTGATGCTATTCTTGAGGAAGCAGTACAAGAAATTGAGCAAGAAGATGAGGAGTATGACTCAGATGATGATTTGAAGGAATTTGGAAGATGGTTAGATAGCATCTTGCCCAACACACAAGAGCAATCTGAGTTACAAGAGCTAAAGTTACAAGATGAAGAATTTAATCCGGAAAAAGATTTGGAGGAGCTGGAAAGGATGTTAGCAGAGAGGTCGGACGAAGAACAAAAACAAGTTGAATTGCAGGAACCAACCCGTGGTTTGACCATTACCACGACATGGTCCCCTGTTCTTCCGGTTTGTGTTTTGAAGCATGGGGTGACGATTCCAACTTTGGAGAAAGTTCTAAATCACGATCCATTTATGATTAGTATCCAACCAGTTCCAACCCTTGTCAATATTCTTGGGTTTTATGAATTCAAGCTCGTTTGGCCAATTTTTGAAGCAAAGAGTCGAATTTTACAAATTGGTCCAAAGAAAATATTTAATGCAACGGATGGATTGGCATTGAGTTTATTGGAAGTTTATTAAGTTGAGAGTCCAGCTAAAGACTCGCACAAAAAGAAGCGCTTGCGGGAGGCAACCCGTCATTAGAGTTTGCTTTTCTTTTTCTTTCTAAATTTCTAGTATTTAAGGATAATTTAGGATTTCTATTTTGATGTTTTTTTTTATTACTTGGTATTTGTTTTTGATCTTTTCAGTTTGAATGTAAGGATGCATGCGAGAGTCTAGAGTCAAGGATAACCAAGGGAAAAATAGAGTCCAGGCGAGAGAGAAAACGAAGTTTTGAGTCTAATTAGGAGTCCGATGATGAAAGAGGTTATTAAGAGCTCATTTAGTGAAGAAAAAAATGGGGAAAGTATCAATTTAATATTCCCCACACACATCAGAATCGGACCTGGAGCAAAAACATTTTTTTCCCATACAGCGATCGACTCGGCGAGTGCACTTACCTACTCGACGAGTACCAATATAAAAACTCGACTTCTGCCAGTATTACGCTACAACTCGGCGAGCCACCCTACAGAATCGACGAGTTGATCCTTATTTTGTCTCTCAAGCTGATGATTTGATAATATTTGATACGACAATTGGCTACATTTTTTAAGAACATTTTCCTAGCGTTTCCAAGAAGCTTTTTCCTGTATATTTAGAGCAGTCAACCACACGAGACGTTTGACACCCAAGGCATGGATGAGCTGTTCCCATGCCAAAGTCAGCTGAATATGGAGCTCAAAAGAAGAAAAACAACCTTGCAACTTCTATCACAGGGGAGTCTGTTCCAATTCTCTCTTTACTTTTATGTTCTTTATCATGCATAATATGCAATTGGGAGATTGCATAAATTAAGTGTGGGTAGGGGGTTGATTATATTAGTTACATTAGATTCCTAATTTAGGTATAATTTTGAAATTTTTGCATTAAAAAATATTACTAGGATTAATTTAGGAAATCTTGGTAAAAACAATTAGGATTCCATGCTGGTGTTATGTTTGATGATTGCATGAAGACCCAAATGTTTAGTTGAGCCTATATACGTTATAATGCATTTGTGGCCCCCTTTATTCTAGTGAAATCATGAGACAAAAACACAACATCGCTTAGTTTGAGGATCGCAACATGTTTAGCATCGTGTACCAGAAATGTATCCAGGAAAGCTTAGGTAGTCATTGCACTTATACTAATACTTTAACCAATAAAGGTTGAAGTTGAGCGCCCTTGCTTAAGCATGTAGGTTTTGAGTGGAAAAAGTGAGATATACATGTAAAAAAAAGAGAGAAATTACCAAAAAGTTGAAGAATTTTTGGAGCTATCAAGTTTAAAGTGAAGATCAAAAGATCAAAATTCCGAAGATTCAAAAAGTTGAAGATACCAAAAATCAAACAAAGAAGGTGGCGAATTCAAAGAAATCAAGATAAATTATCAAAGAAGTGAAGAATTCCAAAGAGCTCCATAGTGGTATCGAAAAGTTGTATTTTTCTAGATTATGTATGCTTGGGTTGCTTGACCAAAAATACCTTGAGGTTAAAAAAGTTTGTTGGGGATGGATTCGGAGGGATACATAAAATGAGCATTGTTCAAAAGAAGTGGGCGAGTGTTTATGAGGATTGTGAGTATTTAGAATTGAGGGGGGTCCTTAGGAAAAAATTTAGACACAAATGCATGCGTTGCGGTCTTGGCATAATGGTTGGGTTCAATTGGGATTGTCTTATGTGTTATTAGTGTGCTACAATCCAGTTTTGCTTGGGGGCAAGCAAAAGTCAAGTGTGGGGTATTTTGATATGGGCTTATTTAGTCATAAAAATCATGCATGATCTTAGTGCTTTATGTTAATTTTATCTCAATTAATGAACCAAAGGTGCTTAATTAGCTTAAATATTTCATTTTCAGCAATAATGACATGCTCGGAAGGAAAAGGAAGCGGAATTGGCGATTGGAAGCTTGGATCTTGGATTTTGAAGAAAGAAGGATGTTGTTGGACAGCTTGACCCCTCGTCAGTGTTTTGGCCATATCTCATGAACCGTAACTCCGATTTATGAGATTCAAAATGTTCTGAAAACTAGACACAACTTCGAACGACTTTCGTGTTTTGAGAAAGTGCTCATTCCAAACGGACTCGACGAGTTGGGCCTCAACTCGACGAGTCACGTCGAACTTTCGCGATTCTGGAGTCGCTGACTTGCCGTACACGGGTTTTAAGTGACGGAATCGCCGAGTACTTCACTGGACTCGACGAGTCACCTATGTTTTGTGAAAATCTATATAAAGGGCATTCCTGCCCGATACCCTAGCATATAGATGAACCCTTGGAGGCCAATTGTCGACTAAAGGTGCTGCTGGAGCGTGGGAAGCAAAGGAATCAACCCTACATTCAATTTTAAGGAGAATCAAGGCAAAATCAAGTTTACTCTTTACCTAATCTCTTGTTTGAACTATGTTTTTACCAATTGGTTTCGTTTTTGAGCTTGTTTCTGTTGTAATCATGAGCTAAAACTCATACCTTCTGTTTAGGATAGATGATTTTGTGATTATGGTTTGATTTTGTGGTTGGATTAATTTAATTTGGTGAACTTGTTTTATTAAGCTTGTTAAAGAACGTTATGCATTAACCATAACTATTTTATGTTAATAGCTAAGTAATTAAGTTGCATGAACATCTCTTAATTGCTTATCTCATATGATTTATGTGAACACATTGCTATATGCCTAGGAATAGTGAATATGAAACTAGGATTAACTAGAGAATGGGTAAATTAATGTGTGAGCTTGTGTGATACACCATCAACAAGAGGTTAATTGAATCACCAATTTAATTAGCCAATTAAAAGTCTTATTTAACCCGAATAATTAAACTAGGGAATTTATTAGTTTAATCACTTGATCACTGCTGGAATTAATTTGTTTTCTAAGGATTAGTAATAGAGAACGTGAACCTAATCACACTAATCGGTAGCCAATGCCAATTAATCCATTGCACTTGTCATAAAATCAACCGTAGGAATAAATGATTCAAACCTAAACAGAAGTCTCCTTAATTATTGAATTTAGTTGATTTTTATTTGCTTAGCTCTTAGTTTCTTAGTTTAAGTTTTAGTTAATTGTTTAAGTTTCTAGTCTTGCAAAACTAGAGAAAACCCCCTTTCTATTACTTGTCTTATTTAGATAATATTAGCATTTATTTTAATTTTTAACCGTTCCCTGTGTTCGATACCCTACTTACCTGAACTAAACTGCTAATCGATAGGGACACTGCCTTTCGTGTGTTTGTCTTTGTGTTTAAGTTAGTAGGATTAAAACTAGTGTATTCAACACACACCAGCATGTGTCATCACGTGTGATTGTGTTGGAAATTTTGTGTGAAAAAGATTGGATGTGAAAAATCATTGTACCTCTACAAATAATTGGACCTAGCAGTAATCTCTTTACTCAAAATTAGAAAGAAAGGTAGTTCTTCAACTATTGTGAATACAACCTAATTAGGAAGAAATTTTCGTAAGAAAAAATCCATTTAGGCTTCGTATACAATGAGTCTATAAGGCTTGTAGACAACGTGCTGCATCATGCGTCTAGGGACACCTAATTACTACCAAAGTTTTGTATCATACCAGTTCCCTGTGGATCTTCTCTTTAGTCATGCAAAAGTGCAACACATTGTTACAATGAATTTCTCCAATCTCAAACGAAAATAATGAAAATATATTTTTGTATTTTTGAATTTTGAAAAATTAAAATTCAAATATAACGAAAATACATTTGGATTTTAGAATTTTATAAGGAAAAGACAAAAATAAGAAAATGTTTTTGGATTTTGAATTTTATTAAGAAAATACAAAAATAAGAAAATCTATTTGGATTTTTGAATTTTATAAAAAAAGTCAAAAATAAGAAAAGGATATCACCAGCATTGGTTATTCGTTAATGATAACAAATATTTCGCATGTGAACCAATGCTTCCCATTGTATATGCTTCCTTCAAACAAATAGATTTCTCATAAATGAGTGTTTCCTTAAACATGCGCTTCCTGTTGAGAGACTCTTCCCATTTGCTAGATATTAACTTGTGTTGAACAAACCAGAGACAGTGTCGAATACAAAGTGATCCGAACACTAAATGAGAATAGTATCCTCTGAACAAAAGTATGACAATTAACAAAAGTTAATCCAAAAATTTCACACATCAAAATTAAGAGAAAATTAGTTAGAATTAGGAACAGCTCCCATCATTCCCAACCCGTTTAAAATTCTCAAAATTGATTTTTCGTCCAGTGGTTTTTTAAAAATATTAGCAAGTTGGTCAGTTGTTTTAACGAAGTGAACTTCAATATTCTCATCTACAACATGATCTTTAATGAAGTGGTATCGAAGTGCAATATGCTTAGTTTTGGAATGTTGAACTGAATTGTGACATATGAGAATTGCGCTTTGAGAATCACAATATAATGGATTTTTCTTCATGTTAGTCACATAGTCACGTAGTTGACTTTGGATCCATATCACTTAAGAACTATAAGTCGTAATAGCAATGTATTCAACCTCGGTTGTTGAAATCGATACACACATCTTCTTTTTCGACTGTCAACTAACAAGTTTCCCATGTATGAATTGACATTTGCCTGTAGTGCTTTTCGATCTAATTGGCAACCTCCAAGATCAGCATCTGAGAAAGCTTGAATAAAAATCTTGTATTCGATGGATACCACAATCCAAGAGTCAAAGTACCATGAAGATTGCATTGCAACAACCCAACCAGGATGTTCTAATGCATTCTTGATTGTTTTCAATTTGATTTTCGAAATAAAGACATTAAACATACAATATTCCTGATGTACATTTAGAACCTCATTCCTGGATCGAACCAGTGCTCTTATTAAAACAGCAGAACTAGGATCACCAAGAATTTGTTATTTGGGATGATCCCTCGTTTATTTCTCTATAGGAGGAAATGTCGTATCAAAATCCAAATGTACATCCTCAATTGTCTCTTCTGCTTTTGATAGTTCATCTGAAATAGAAATATTATCATTAAGATCATGAAATTCGTTACCTTGAACAACACTATCATCTTGATTCGTTCCACTTGGCTCCCCCTCAACTAATGGATTCTTTGTTTGATGCTCCCCTTCAACACCAGCTTGAGACGTCAACAACTCCCCCTCAACATCTGCATATAAATTCAACAACTCCCCCTCAACAAGAGATTGAGAAGTCAAATTTCTCCTTTCGATATGAGGTAAAGAAATCATATGCCCCCTTCTATTTGACCATAAGTCGGATTTTGTGTTATTTCGACGTTGACTCTTGAGGTTTACAACGAATGAGCTTCATTTTCGTCATTAGTGATTCACGAATCATCTTAGTGCTTTGACACTTCCGATACTTAATTATCTTCAATATTTATCTCAGCATCAAAGATAAAATCAAGATCGTCATCAAAAGTAAGCATTTTCTTAGATTCTTCATTTTTTTCAAAGAGTATAGGTTTCTTTGAAAATTCTTGTTAGAGTCTCTTGACATAGTAATCGTCAAATGTGATATTAAATGTCTCTTTAATTTTTCGCGATCTCTTGTTCAACACCCTATATGCAGCAAAGTTGTGTGAAAATCCCAAGAATATTCCCTCATCAGTTTCCGTCTGAAATTTGGAAAGATTATCTTTGAGATTCTTTATGAAACATATGCAACCAAAAACATGGAAAAATTTAACATTAAGTTTCCTTTTGTTAATGATTTCAAAAGCTGTGATGTTGAAATGATGATGAATGAATGAATGAACGATCTTGCGTTAAGCAAGCTGCCGGAACTTCTTCTGCCCAAACATATTGATGCAAATTTGCATATGCGAGCATTGTCCTAGCCGCTTCACACAATAAACGATTCCTCCTCTCAACAACACCATTTTGTTGTTGTGTGTAAGGAGATGAAAATTTATGAGAAATTCCAAAATCTATCAAAACAAATATAGAATTCGAGTCTTAAACTCAGATCCATTATCATTCTTATCTTGGGAACTTTCTTCTTCAAACTTAGTGAAATGTTTTTGATAAAATCGATCATCACTTAAATTGTTTCTAACTTCTGTTTAAGAAATAAAACCCAAGTAAATCATGAAAAATCATCAACAATAACAAGTATGTACTTCTTCTTATTGAGAGACTCAACAGTCGAAGGACGACACAAGTTGTTTACCTTTTTCACAAGCTGCACACAACGAATCATTGAAAATTTAAAACAGCCAAAGCACGAATCAAATCATTTAAAACATGTTTATTTAAATTCTTAATGTTGAGATGAGAAAGTCTTCAATGCCAAAGCCAACTAAGGTCAGATGAAGCTTTCGATAGTATGCAAACTGAGGGAATGCCTACTATAGGTTTTTATGTCCAAAGTAAACATATCACCCTTCCTCTTTGACTTCAAGAAAACTTCTTTTGTTTCTTTGTTCAAAATTACACCTCCTTCTTCGTCGGAAAGCACTTGGTTCCCCGTTCCTACTACGAGTTGAGATACACTTATTAGGTTGTGCTTTAACCTTTCGACATAAGCGACTCTTTTCACTATGAACTTTCCATTTGTAACATTCCCATATCCCTTGACCTTTCACGTTTGATTGTTCCCAAACTTTACTACTCCAACATTCTCTAACTTACGAAAATCTCTCAAATTCTCTTTTCTTCCAGTCATGTGACATGAGCACCCACTATCGATATACTGGTTTTCGTTATATTGCTTGTCAAATAGAACAGTTACAAAGATTTAGGTCCTTAAGACCTTTTGGGTCCTTGGACATTAGCTTGGAGTGTAGTGTGCAACGAAGAACTAAAGATCCAATTATGAACTTTAGTCTTAATTTTATCGATTAAGTCAACTTCATCAGCTTTAGGCATTGATATGTAATCATTCAATGGCAAACTATCAACTTTGATTTTCTCTTTTTCAATCTTTTGTTGAGAAACATCAACTTTCTTTGTTCTAACTTCTTGCCATTTTGACACTTTCGACATTGATTCTTGAGAAGAGGTACTTCCATTCAAGGATTCGTTCAAGTATTTCTCATAAGTCTCTTGGATTTGTTCTTGAGAATACCTTTTCGATTGAGACTGTTTTCCTTTTCCTTCCAACTAATGATTAAGATTTTGTGTCATTTTGGCCATTGACAAAAGATACATTTGACTTTTGCTTCAAATCAGGATTTGGAAATTGTGGACCATCAGGTTTAAATGGTACATTTTTGTTTGCTACATTTGTCATTTTTGTAAAATTTATTTGATATGATGGCTTTTGGTGTCGTTGTTGAAAACGATTTTGGTATCGATGTTGATAACTAAAATGAAAATCTTTTTGAAAACTTTTCGATTTTGAGAAAAATTCCTTTGTCCATTGTTCCGAAAATGATTTTGTGAATTCATTTTGTTATGTTAAAAATATTTCGTCTCTTGAACATTTTTCTGAATAGGATTTGAAACTTTAACATTCTTTTTCTCATTCGATTTTTGAACAACTTTTACATTTTGAGAAAAACAGCCTTTATTAACAACATTCTTTTTGACATTTTTCAAATCATATTAAGAAGACTCTTTTGAAGTATGAATATTCGAAGCTTGAGAAAACTTTTTTCAGGTTTTTGAGAATTCTTGTATTTTAAAAACTTTACCTTTTGAATATCTTTTTGTTTCTTCTAGTAAGCCTTCTTTCGTGCTTTATTTTTGGAAATTTCATTTTTCAAATAAGATTTCTCAACTTCTTTATCATGATTTTGAAATTATCCATTTTGATTTTTGAAAGGTACTTCTTGTGAAACTGATGTTTCCTTCTTTTTGAAATCATGAGCTTTCGCCTTTTGATTACTTGAATCATTAGGTAAAGGCTTCTCACAATTTTCTTCAATTTTGTTTTTGACATGTAGCTTATCTGTTTTAATAAGCCAAAGTTTATTTGATTTCTTTTCATTTTCTTTGGAAACAGATTTTTGACTCTTTTGACATTGAAAAACATATGATCTTTTGTTTAACTTGTTTTCCTCCATATTCTGATTTGAGTAAAAACTTTCATCTGTCACATTTTCATTGTCTTCTGTCAACAATTCATTTATTTTTAGATCAAATTTATTTGCATTTCCTTTTGTTACAAAAACTTGGTTAGGATGACCTTTAATGCAAGTCGGATAAAGAACTGCATTTTTTTCCAAATAATGTTTTCCTTTTTCTTTCAAAATTTTTGTGAATTCCTTTGTATCATCATATACTTGGGCTTCAATAACTCAAGGGATTTCCTTCTCACAAGAAACATGTGTTGGATTAGGTGTCTAAGCCTATACCTATAATTGGTATGTACTTGACCCGATAGTAGCATGCTCCATTTTGGGTTGCCTTCACCAGAGCAATTTGATAGGATGGATATTTGGAAAGAGGTTCTTTGTGATTTATTAATATATTACAAGTATAATATATTAATTGAGAAATCATATTATTTAATTTGTATTGATCAAGAATTAATTTAGTGATCAAAAGAGACTGATTAAATTAACGGGGACTGATTAAGTAAATCAGTGATATTTATAGTTTGGGCTAATAATCCGTGATGATTAAGGATGGACTAAATCCATGTGAGAGTCCATGAAGAGTTAGTCCAAAAGGCCCATCATATGGATTATTGGATTGCTTAAAGGCTTAAGTAAATGGATTAGGGTTTACAACTTAGACCCTAGGAATTCCACACTATAAAAGTAACCCCTAGACTCCCAAAATCGGCACTTGTGATCATAGATGAAACCCTAGCCGAATTTGGAGCTTCAATACCTCTCTCACATTATCCTCCATTGCTTGTGGTGTTTGTGAACCATTTGAGGCATCACATTTGAGGTGCTAAGCTCTTGAAAGGCCAAGTTCTACTAGCTAAAACAAAGAGGTAATCATCTAATTCATTTGGTATGTTTCAAATATCAATCTTGTATGCTAGTTAGGCTTCATGCTTTGCAATAGGAAATTTGCGTGTATAACTAGAGATAACTTAGATCCAAAGCATTAGGGTTGTATGTGCACCATAGGAGTGTTATAGTACTTAAAACCCAACAGTGGTATCAGAGCCATAGGTGTTTTCTGTTATATTGATGCATTGGTTAATTGTTCAAAGCTGAAAAAATTGAAAAAACTGTTTTCTGAAGAGTGGACTCGACGAGTCCTATGAACTGAATCGACGAGTGGAGCATCATTCAAGCCAACTCAACAAGTCCAGTATCCAACTCGATGAGTTGGATCATCAGGTTGCAGTTTTTCAGGTTTTTTAGCAAGTTTTGGATTAGGATCATTACCACAAATTATTTTGACTGTTAAAATTTGAATTTTCTTATAAGTAACGATTTGGCTCATCCAAATTAGGTTAATTTGGAAAATAATAAATTATATGATAATTTTATTAGTTAAATTTGATCTAAATGTTTCTTGAAGAGTTTCATAACTTCTCCTCAAGTTATAGAATATGAAAAGTCTCATTCATGAAACATTAACTCCTTCAGTTATGGAATTTAAGAGGTTTTGAAAAGTTTCAAAACTTGCCCTCAAGTTTTGGAATTAAAAATTTGATTAAAAGTTTTAATTGTGAAATATTAAATACTAAAACTCTTTGGTTTCATAACTTAAAGTACTAAAACCGTTTGGTTTCATAACTTAAATTTAGAATTAAAAGGTTTTAAATTATGGCTTTGTTGATAATTAATTAAAAGATTAATTAAAAGAGTATTAATAAATCCATAATAGAAAGGTTTAATTTTTAGTTGAATTAAAAATCTAATTTATTTAAAAGATTAAACCTCCTAGTATTTTAAATGTTTAAAATACCCCCTTATACTATATAAAATTAAAAGTCTAATATATTATATATGTATAAGTTAAAAGTCAGTCTTACCATTAGTAGGCCTCACTTACGAAGCTGGTCTATAAGGGGTGTTTAAGGAAGCGGCATGTAAAATGACCGCCATTGGGTATCCACTCTTACCCACCGCACCCTTGACCAGTGGAGGGTCGTTATCCGAACGGGTAAGATAGGACACAAACTTTAATTAATAATTATAATGAAATACAAGTAACTAAATGTTTTATAAATTCCCAAATCTTAGTTACTTAGGAAAAATGTGAATTTGTTGCTAATCCATGAAATTGCATATTGCACCTTATTATTCGTTAGTAGAGCATGTGTGGTTAACCGGTACAGTAATATGGGACTAATGTAGGATGGAAATGGGTAGCTCGGAGATTATCATAGATCAATGGAGCGTGTGTGGTTAACCGACGCATTGATTAGGTGATAGATGTCTTCGAGAGTACCAAGCAAATTTGCATGGTTATTCACACCTTGTTTGTGATCCTTAGTATCCCAGTCACAAAATTGAAGGGCATAATCGAGATTAAACATGCCATTGAAAAGTTCAATGAATCTCAAAGAATCTAGGAATTTCAATTCATTTAAAACCTAATGTTCACTTTGGTAAATCGTCATTTACCTACCTTCAAATATTTTGCAATTGGATTATGGAATCCCTCTTCCGAATTGTAAAATATCGTGTTGGGTCCTAGCCTTGATATTTCATTTGGGTGCTATATTAAGGACTTAAATCAACCTATTTGAATTTATCCCTTATAGATGTCTAATTCTGACAACTATCGTCTTCCATAATCTTTTGAAAATAGCTTCCCTCATGAAGATGATGTTCCACGCTTCGATCATGAAAATGGAAATCATTCCTCACTTCCTCCACCTCCTCCAATTATTCTCCCTGACCCACATGTTCGTCGACTTGAAAAGTTCAAGATCACTCAAACCCTATTGGCAAGCAAACATAAAGATGGAAAGTCTGTATGTTCTAACGTCTTGGAGATGAAGTTGCATATTGACAGGCTGGGAATGTTAGGTGTCGATGTCTCCAGGAAGCTAGCTGTTGACTTGGTTCTTCATACACTTCCTAAGTCATATAGTGAGTTTGTTAAAGACTACTATGTGATCGACCACGACGTGACCCTTGACATTCTTACTTATTGCTTATTGCTGCTGAATCAGCAATGATTTGGCGCAATGGTAAAGCAAACTTGATTGGATGATCTACGTCCCAAACATCCATGGACATTGACAATGGCGACATTGGAAGTCTAGAAAAGCTTTCTCTTCCCAATGGAAAGGGATTGGCCAATGTCAAACTGTTTGACCAAATGGTAAAGAGAAAGGCTAAGTCTGTGATTGTTTCGTGTACCATTCTGAGAGAGTCTGTTTGTTTCTATTGCCAAGAGAAGGGGCATTGCTTGTGAAGCTGCCCTGACTACCTGAGAGATCTAAGAGATGGTAAAATCAAATTGTATGGTTCTACTTCAGGTAAGTTCACTATCTAACTCTATTAAGTTCCTGCTTATAGATTCTTAATACATGATGTGATAAGATTGCATTTTGATGTTTTGTAGGATCGAAGAAGAGAAATGAAGCTTAAAGGAAGAGTAAGCTGAGTCTGGTCACGAAGAGATGGATTTCAATCGCATGGTTCGATGATCAGATTTTTGAACTGCTGCTTAGGAGTTATGATAGATTGCTTAGGAATAGAACATAGTTTTCATTTGTATTTGCATTGTAAGGACAAGTTTTTCCGCACTTTTTATAAATAAAAGAAAATATTGATTTTGTCTATTTTATATTTCCTTGCAATGGCATTTGTGAAAATTGTTGTTTATATGTTTCTGTTTATAGCAATATTGAAAATGATTGATTCTTAGTTATGTCAATTGTGGTAATGTCGTAATTTTCTAAGTAAGGAAAGATTCCCATCGTTCAAGTTTCAATTGGACAGAAACTTGGAATCATATGATTCGAATTATGTGATGTATGAAAATCTTGGTACTTGGGAAATTAAGACTAATTTCTTGTTTACATGTATATGTAAGTCAAGTGAAAGATGAAAGGATCTAGTACACAATGATGTGCATTGGTCAGATCAACCACAGAGGACGATAAAGACTATCCGTCATGATTTACTAAAGGTTTAGTAAATATGGTTATACTTACAAGACTAAGTGTAATTTTGAATCATTGAAAAAGTTTCAATGAATAGCAGAACGAATAAGAAGAATCAATTAGGCAGAAAGATAAAAGTTTCTCCAATCTGAAAGGAAAGGAGAGTACTTTAGTATCGTGTTTTATGATCATCTTAGTGATTATCAATCCATGTCACAATTGTGTTGGATTAATGTCTAAGTCCATAACTATATTTGGTATGTACTTGACCCGACCCGGCATGGTCCATTTGGGTTGCACTTCACCGACACAATTTATATGGATAGTCTTTTGAGAATAGTATATTTATGATTTATATTAATATATTATAAGTTCTAATATATTAATATGGAATCATATTATTTAATTAGTATTGATCAAGACTTAATTTAGAATTAATTAAGTGATCAAAAATGAACTAATTAAATATGGACTCTTATATATATGGAATGGGCCAAGTTCATTTAGCTTGGGCTAAGCTTTCATGGATAGTCCATGGAGTGTGTAACCCATGGATCATATGAAATGAAAGGTCATGGGTTTAACCCTAGTCTCCACACTATATAAAGATGTCCTTGGTTGGTGAAATTGGCACTAGTGTGGGTACACTAAGAGGGCTAGCCGATTTCACTAGAGAGAACCAAAGTATTCTTATTCTCAAAGTCTTCCAAGGTGTTTTGGTGATTTGTGATTCCACTTGAGGCTTCTACACTATTGGGGCTAAGCTCTTAAAGCTTGAAGACATCAAGCTACAACAAAAAGGTATGTCATCTAACTAGTCTTTGTAGTATAGTTGCCTCATAGTATGCTAGTTAGAATTAAAGCCTTGGAAAGTTCTTATTTGCATGTATAATAGAGAAAACATAGATCCAAGCTATTTAGGGTTGCATGTACACCATAGGAGTGTTAGAATGCTCAAAACCCCAACAGTGGTATCAGAGCCTAGGCTTGTTTTCTCGTTACACTTGCAAAAACTGCTTAAAAGTCGAATTTTGGTGCTGTCTGCACATCAGACTCGCCGAGTCCAAGGAAAAAAGCATCCAACTCGCCGAGTTGGTTCGTGCACTCGACGAGTTGGACCCCCTGACAGCATATATTTGATTGTTTTGGCTAGAAATGGACTAGGAACATTACCCTAAGTTGTTTTTGAACTTATAAACCTATTTTTGATGTGGTAATGTTCATGCTAATCCAATTTCAAAGATAATTGTCAAAAGATTCATGTTTTGTATTAGTTTAAGAGTATTGCTAATTACATGGAAAAGTTTGATGTGAATTATCTTTGTTCATATGAGTTGCTTAGATTGATAGAAAAGTTAATTGAATAGTTGTTTTCAATCCATTTTAATCTAAAAGTTGATTCTAAAATGTGTTTGTAACTTGTCCTCAAGTTACATGAAAAGTCACATTTAAGTTTCTTAAAACTCATAAAAAATTGTCATAGGTTACAAAATGAAGAGTCTTGTTCTCATTAAATGGTTTTATGACTCCATAACTTGTCCTCAAGTTGTGGAGGTTCAAAAGTCTCTTCATTAAATAAAATATGTGTAACCTTAGTTAAACTCATAAAGTTTCCATAAGTTATGAATTATGAAGAGTCACTTTCTTAATTAGTTTAAAGTCTTCCATAACTTGTCCTCAAGTTATGGAACTTGAAGAGTTTTTTAATTAAAACTACTTTAAACACATAAGTTATGGAATAGAAAAGTTTTGAAAGTTACAAAACTTGCCCTCAAGTTTTGGAATTTGAAAAGTTTTCTCTTATGAATACTTTAATTCCAAGTTTAGCCCTTCGAATTTTATAAGTTAAAATTCAACCCTTATATTTTATAATATTATAAGTTAATATATATATATATATATATATATATATATATATATATATATGTATATATATATATATATATATATATATATATATATATATATATATATATGTATAAGAGCAAGTCAGTCTTACCGTTAGTAGGCCTCATTCACGAAGTCGGTCTATAAGGGGGGGTATAAGGTTACTGCCTATAAAATGACAGTTTAATGGGTGTCTACTCTCACCCACCGCTTCCTTGACTGGTGGAGGGTCGTTAGCCGAACGGGTAGGACAAAGACTATAAATTCTCCCTTCATTAAAAGTATTAATGATAAATACTAAGTAACTAAACCTTTTATTAATTCCCAATCTTAGTTACTTAGGAAAATGTGAATAAGGTGCTAATCCATGAAATTACACTTTGCACTTTGTTTAAACCGTTAGTCGAGTGTGTGTGGTTAACCGGCATACTAACCTGGATTTAACAAAGTAGGCAAAGGGTAACTTAATATTTATCATAGTATCGGTGGAGCTCGTGTGGTTAACCGGCACATCGATTGAGGGGTAAATATTAAGGGTACCAAATATATTTGCATGGTTACTTCACACCTTGTTTTGTGATCCTCGGCATCCCAGTCACAAAACCTGAAGGGCACACTCGAGATTGAAACATGACATTGAAAAGTTCAATGAATCTCAAAAGAATCTAGGAGTTTCAAAACCAATTAAAACCTAATAATACATTTCGTTTATCTTGGTGTAAATTGGTGGATCGTCATTCACCTACCTTCAAATATTTTATAGCTTGGATTACGGCATCCCTCTTCCATGTTATAAAATAGTTTGTTGGGTCCTAGCCTTAATATATCATATTGGGTGTTATATTAAGGACTTAAATCAACTTTATGTGAATATCTCCCATTGTTGATGTCTGGTTTAGACAACAATGATCTTCCCAAACCAAGCTTTCCTAATGAATATGACTTCCCAAGTTTGGCTCATGGAAGTCATACTTCTCTTCCTCCACCTCCTCCAATTATTCTCCCTAACCCACAAGTTCAAGGTCACTCAAGCCCTAATGGAAAGCAAGGTCTATGTGTGTTCACATCTTAGAGATGAAGTCATATATTGACAAGCCGGGAGAGTTGGGTGTCAAAGTCTTGAGAAAGTTGGATGTTCAATCACTTTCTAAGTCACATAGTGTGTTCCTTTGGGACTACTATGAAACAGACTATGACATGAACCTTAATGATCATATCTATTTGCTTGGTGCTGCTGAATCAGCAATGATTTGGAACGATAGTAAAGCAAATTTGATTAGAAGATCAACTTCCCAAAAACTTTATGGACAGTGACAATGGTGACACTGGAAATCCAGAAAAAGCATTCTCTTCCCAATGGAAAGGGATTAGCCATAGTCAACCCGGTTGACCAAATGGTAAAGAGAAAGACTAAGTCTGAGATAGTCCCATTACCAAAGGGTCCATATGTTTATTTTGCCAAAGGAAGGGGCATTGATTGCAAAGCTGCCAAATTTACCTAAGGATGTTAAAGTAAATAAGTTTGACTCTACATCAGGTAGAGCCCATTATCTAACTCTATTAAGTTCTATTCTGAGATCCTCATTACATGATGTGACTGGGTCACATGTTGATGTTTTAAGAATCAAAGAATAGAGAGAAATCTTAAAGGAAGTATATGCTGATTCTGATCGCGAAGGTGGATTTCGATCGCATCAGAATTTTGAGCAATTGCTTAAGAAGTTATGATATATTGCTAAGGAATAGATAACAACAATTTTCCATATGGATTGTAAGGATAAGTTTTTCCGCAAAGTTTTAAAATAAAAGAAAATTGTTTAATTTTATTTATTTGAAGTATCCTTACAATGGCATTTGTGGAAAATCGTTGCTTATATGATTCTACTGACAGCAATATTGGAAAATGGATTTGATTCTTTCATTTGTGGTAGTGTCTAAATTTACCAAATCAGGAAAGTTCCTCATCGCCCAAGTTTCAATTGGACCGAAACTTGGAATCATGCAAGTTGAATAGTATGATGAATGAGAACTTTCAAGCATTGGAAAATCAAGACTAATTACTTGTTCACATGGATGTGTGAGTCAAGTGAAGGACTAAAGGGATCGAGTACACATTCTTGTGCACTGGTCATGTCCACCACAAAGCTCGTTAAGACTATTTGATTTACTAAAGTTTAGTAAATATGGTTATACTTACAAGTTTAAGTGTAATTCTAAAACATTGGAAAAGTCTCAATGTATGGCAGAACGAATGGGAAGAATCAAATTAGGCAGAAAGATAAAAGTTTCTCAAATCTGAAAAGATGGGAGAGTACTTTAGTATCATGTTTGTGATCATCTTAATGATTTATAAATCATATCACAATTAATCCTCTAAAGGTCATCTTAGTGCATTCTTATGACTAAGAAGAGGAGTCATGAATTGTTGAAATGGTTAGATCAGGAAGATGAGTCATACTTTGTTCCAAAACAATTCTTAGAGTCATACTCCAGGATTGTAACTTAGTGACATATCTTAAAGAAAGGTTTAAAACACTTGTCAAATGTAAGAGTAAAAGTGTCCTACTCTTGTACATTTGAAATTGGTAAGTTGTGATGTTTTGGATAAAACAAAGACCAACTAAGGCCAATTGTGTGAAGTGTTTGTCTTGATAAAGAATCCGCACTATCTCTTGAATATTTGGCAAGATAGTCTTATATGTTAAGAGGATAGTGGGAGTCTTAAAGATCCTAAAAAGAATTTCAAGAACTAATCAAGAATAAAACCTGAGGTTCTTCACTAGCACACGACTTGAGGTTTATAACATATCGTGTTGACATATTATGTGCCCATTCCAGTTAAAGTTGGCTTTGCATAGGAGTTCTGAAAGTTCTCAATTGGTTGCATAACAACTTGGAAGCAATGGCAGGCCCTGTACTGCCAGGTGGCAAGAAGTTAAGATTGCATAAGTTCAATCCATATGAGTTTGAATTTGTCACTAACCTTGTCTTTTGTCTATGGTTTTGACAAATTCACATGGATAAGAACACATATACCATAAAATCTAAGTGTCACAAGGTTTCTCTCCGACTCATGAAAATGATGATGAGGAAACACTTTCACTAAATAGATTTTAAGAAGATAGCAACTGTGATATTTGCAGTTTTCAAAGCCGTTAGTGGAGCGTGCATGGTTAACCGGCACACTAACATGGACTTAGGAGAAATGGCAAAGGTCTAAACAATTGAGACTATGATTACGGCATCCCTTTTCATAGTTCTGAAATTGTTTAGACACACATGTGAGCTATCTAAGAAAAGGTGTATGATTTTGATAAAGTCTTATCAAAGCAATCTCGTATCAGAAATCTGAACTTTGGTAAGAAAGTCAATAAATTATTGACTTCTAGAAGTCTAGCTGTTTTCTGGATACATGTCAAAGCTAGTGGGAGCATAAGTCTTATGCTAATAATCATCACGTTAGTGGGAGCATGATAATTATGATAAGTATTGCAAGTTAGCAATGTTAATTATAGAAAAAAAAAAGTTTCAATTCGTGAGGCTGCGGGGATTGAAAAAGTTGTTTTGCTATAATTAAGGGAGAGGATATACTTCATTTCATTTCTAAAGGCTTAGATTGAGACCTTAATCATCTTTAGTCAAGAATATATATATGAATTTCATGTTGGATTGGTTCAACTTAAGGAAATTCTATATATTGCGTTCTCAAAATTCGATTATGATTACGGCATCCCTCTTCATAGTCAAATTTTGAAAACCTAGCAAATAAAAATATTGTAGCAAAAGACTGATCTAGAATCATGTCTTTATGTGAGACATCATGAATCGTGTACCATTTGCTTTGGGTACAGGATCGATTGCATGTGCTATAATATTTGTCATTTGTAAATTTTTCCAAATGCCCAGAGGCATTAAGAAGGGAAAAGGTCTAGAATTAGACATGACTAAAATGATTAAGCAATTGTCGAGGACAATCTGAGGTTTACCAAAGATTGGTTGCTCAGGGACAGTTGGAAGTATAGTGCTAATTTTGGAAGGACCATATTGACATATTCAGAAAAGAGGCATCTCTTGTTCAGAAGTGATAGTCAAAATGAGAATATGGAGTTGTCTCCATAGGTGGAAGTTATCTGTGTAAGATTAGAAAACTTAATGCAAGAAGCATGTCCAAAGCAATGTACTTTGAATATGAGACTTAGTTTCCATGGAGTTGATCTCCATTGGAATACCTTATAATGATTGTTGACAAGTCTTTGTGACTTTGTACATATTCATTACAGGAGGGTCAGTGCATATAAGTTTAAAATCTAAACAGATTTCAATAAATGATAGGAATTTGAAATTCTCACATTTTTCGATAAGGATTTGGGAGTGTGAAAAGAGAATCATTGAAATTATGTTCAAATGATCTAGTTCACAAAGAAAAGGATCATAGACAAACATAGAGTGCATACTTGGTGTATGGCAAAGCTATTGTTTAGAAAAACATAGTGTACATGCTTGGAGCATGGGACAACTAGTGTTTTTAATTCAGGTATAAAGTTGATAAAACCGAAACAATGAATAATGAGTAATCAGTATGGTGATAAATAAAAGTGGTCTATTTATATTCATAGGGTTTGATACCATATTTGATTCATTTATTCTTGTGTTTCACTATGCATGTTTTGACTTCCATAATAACTAGGTTATTCTTCCGGAATGACTAAGTTATTCAAACCATCCACAGTCGGTCATATGTTGGAAGTAGATATGAATCAAGACTGTCATGGGTTGGCTTGTAGAGGTCCAAGTTGGTGGACAAAGTTGTGCTACAACACTCATGAGTGCTCATAAGTTCTGAGTATTGGATTCAACCCGCGCTCATTTGAATCACTTCATGGATTTTATCACGAGTGATCATGAGACGATAATATCTTATATTCTTCAAACCTAGAGATATGAGTTGTTACTATGAGTTGGTTGTACATTGATTGCACGAAAACGCATTCGGTAACTCGATGTTATAAAACATGCCTTTGTGTATGATTCAACAAGTAGTAGAACACGCCATATGAGTCGAAGTTTATCCATTCCTTTTACCTTCGGGATAAAAGCGATATATGTGGGTCCCTCGATGATTTAGTGATGACACATGTGAGTGCTTGGCCAAGCCAGGACTGATTTGATTTGTTCAATCAGTCAGTCATCATAAATCAGAAATCGGGAAATAACTAATGGACAGAGAGAATGATTATAATCCATGTCTCAGTCCATATGATATCTAGAATGGAGGAATATATGATCCCTTATCTAATGGACAAGTCATTCACAAGGTCGGAGTTCGACAGCGTCTTTAAGAGCTACGATTGCCAGTTAGGTTTTGAAGTCATACTCAATAATAGTTTTAGACTTATCCAAGTGGGAGACTGTTGGATTAATGTCTAAGTCCATAACTATATTTGGTATGTACTTGACCCGGCCCGGCATGGTCCATTTGGGTTGCACTTCACCGACACAATTTATATGGATAGTCTTTTGAGAATAGTATATTTATGATTTATATTAATATATTATAAGCTCTAATATATCAATATGGAATCATATTATTTAATTAGTATTGATCAAGACTTAATTTAGAATTAATTAAGTGATCAAAAATGAACTAATTAAATATGGACTCTTATATATATGGAATGGGCCAAGTTCATTTAGCTTGGGCTAAGCTTTCATGGATAGTCCATGGAGTGTGTAATCCATGGATCATATGAAATGAAAGGTCATGGGTTTAACCCTAGTCTCCACACTATATAAAGATGTCCTTGGTTGGTGAAATTGGCACTAGTATGGGTACACTAAGAAGGCTAGCCGATTTCACTAGAGAGAACCAAAGTATTCTTATTCTCAAAGTCTTCCAAGGTGTTTTGGTGATTTGTGATTCCACTTGAGGCTTCCACACTATTGGGGCTAAGCTCTTAAAGCTTGAAGACATCAAGCTACACCAAAACGATATGTCATCTAACTAGTCTTTGTAGTAGAGTTGCCTCATAGTATGCTAGTTAGAATTAAAGCCTTGGAAAGTTCTCATTTGCATGTATAATAGAGAAAACATAGATCCAAGCTATTTAGGGTTGCATGTACACCATAGGAGTGTTAGAATGCTCAAAACCCCAACAAATTGATCCTCTAAGGAAACCTTAGTACACTTGTATGACTGAGAATAGGAATCAAAAATTATTGAAATGGTTAAATCAAAAGGTGAATCATACTTTGTTCCAAAATCGAGTCTTAGAGTCATACCCCAAGATTGTGCCTTGAGTGACATAATCTTAAGTAGGTTTATAACACATCATGACATGTGAAGTAGAAATGTTTCTTACTCTTGCACATTTGAAATTGGTAAGTTGTGATGTTTTGGACAAAAAAACAAAGATCAACTAAGACCAATTACATGAAGTGTTGTCTTGTGGGATCTCACACTAACTGTTGAATATTGTTGTCAAGGAATGTTTCTTGACAAGAGAATCTTATATGTCAAGAGGACAGTGGGAGTCTTAAAGATCTTGGAAAAGGTTTCAAGAACTAATCAAGAATAAACCTATTGTTTATCACTAGCACACAAATTGAGGTTGATAACCTATCGTGTTGACATATTCTTGTTTCTGTGCCTATTCCAGTTACTTTGACTATGCATGTGAGCTCTATGAGTTCTCATTTGAATGCATAAGGAAAAGCACCTTGATCAATGGAAAGTGCATTGGTCTGTAGGGGTGAACTGCTCAACAACATGGAAGCAATGGTAGGACCCTTGTGCTACTAGATGGTAGTAAATTAAGATTGAACTTGTCCAGTCCATATGAGGTTGGATTTGTCACAAACCTTGTCTTGTGATTATGGTTTTGACAAATTCACATGGACAGGAACACATACACAAATAAATCTAAGTGGTAAAGGTTTCTCTCCGCTTCAGGAAATTTATTGTGAGGAAACGCTTTCACTAAGTAGATTATAAAGAGATTACAGTTGTGTTAATTGCATTCTGAAATTCGATTATGATTACAGTGTCCCTTTTCATAGTTCGAATGGTGAGAAATGGAAAAAGGTTTGAACATTCGGGACTTACTGTTGTAAGTTCTAAATTGTTTAGACACACATGTGAGCTTTCTAATGAAAGGTGTATAAGCTTGTGAAGTCTAAATAAAAGACTTTTCGAAGCACCAAGTATCAGAAATCTAAACTTTGGAAAGAAAGTGAATAAGTATTGATTTCTAGAAGTCCAGCTGATTTCTGGGTACATGTCAAAGCTAGTGCGAACATAAGTGTTATGCTTGTAAGAATGTAATTATTATGCTAGTGGGAGCACAATTATTACGTTAAGTATTGTGAGTTAGCAATGCTAATTATAGAAAACAAAAGTTGGCAAAGTTACACAGTTTGAAAAAAAAATTGTTTTGCTATAATTAAGGGAGAGGAACTCATACTTCATTTCAAATCTAAAAGCTTAGATTGAGATTTTAATAGAATTTAGTCATGAACATATATAAATGCTATTATGAAATGATTCAGCATAAGGAAATTCTATATATGGAAATGTTATAGCGAGAGACTGGTAAAGTACCATGTCTTTATGTAAGACAGTATGAATCGTGTCCAATATGCTTCGGGTATAGGATCGATTGCATATGCTATAATATTTGTGTGTTCTGATTTTTTTCAAATGCCTAGGGCATTAAGAAGGAAAATGGACCAGAATCATATATGACCAAAGTTGTTAAACATCTGTTAAGGACAATCCAAGGTTCGCCAAAGATTGGTTGCTTATGGACAGTTGGAAGTATAGTAATGGATGGACCATATTGACATGATTATGCATAGATAGGATTGTCACATGGAAAATATGGAAATGTTTCCATAATGGGAATTGGACATTAAGAATCTATGTGTAAGTTAGAAACTATTATGCAAGAAGGATGTTCAAAGGAATGTACTTTGAATGTGAGACTTCGCATCTATGGAATTTTCTTGTAAAAATCTCCAATGGAATGCTTTGTAATGACGTTGGAAAAGTCTCTATGACTTTGGTACCTCGACATTAAAAAAGGGTACATTGCATGATAGTTTGGAATCTTACACTTGTGATAAAGATTTGGAATTGTGAAATGAGCATCATTGGAAATGTGTTCAATTGATCTATTTCACAAAGGAAGGACCATAGATAAACATAGTGTGCATGCTTGGAACATGGGATAACTTTTGTTTTAATTCAAGTATTTAAGTTGATTAATCGAAACATTCTACAATGAATAATGTGTAATCAATATGGTGATTAAATAATTAGGTTTTTATTTATACCAAAAAGTTTTGAGACCATATTGGATTAATTTATTCTTGTGTTTCACTTCGCATGTTTTGACTTCCCAAATCATAAGATTATTCAAACATCCACAGTCAATCATACTTTGGAAGTAAGTAATGAGGTAAGACTGTCATGAATCCGACTGTAGATTGTCTAAGTGTTTATACATAACGCAAGTTTGCTGAAGTGTTCATGAGTACTCCTGTAATAAGATTTGAGTATTGGATTAAACCCACACTCATCTGAATCACTTCATGGATTTTATCACGAGTGATTATGAGACGATAATATCTTATATTCTTGAAACGGAGACATATAGTTGTTGTTTACAAGTCCGTTACACATTGATAATACGTAAACGCATCAGTAACTTGATGTTATAAAACGTATTGTTGTGTATGATTTGATGAGTAAATAGTACAAGCATATGATTTGAAGTTTATCTGTTCATTTTACCCTAAGGGGATAAAAGCGATATCTGTGGGCCCCTCGATGACTTAGTGATGACACCCTAAGCGCTTGGCCAAGCCTGGACTGATTTGATTTGTTCAATTAGTCAGTTGTCATAAATTGGAAATTGAGAAACAACACACGAACAGAGAGAATGATTATAATCCATGTCTCAGTTCATATGATATCTTGTAGAATGGAGGAATATATGATCCCTTATCTAAAGGACGCGTCATTGACTAGATCAGAGTTCGACAACGGCTTTTGAGATCTACGATTGCTAATCAGATTTTGAAGTCGTGCTTGCAATTATAGTTATTAGGCTTATCCAAGTGGGAGACTGTTGGATTAGGTGTCTAATCCCATAACTATAATTGGTATGTACTTGACCCGATAGTAGCATGGTCCATTTGGGGTTGCCTTCACCAGAGCAATTTGATAGGATGGATATTTGAGAAAGAGGTTATTTGTGATTTATTAATATATTACAAGTATAATATATTAATTGAGAAATCATATTATTTAATTTGTATTGATCAAGAATTAATTTGAAATTAATTTAGTGATCAAAAGAGACTGATTAAATTAACGGGGACTGATTAGGTAAATCAATGATATTTATAGTTTGGGCTAATGATCCATGTTGATTAGGGATGGACTAAATCCATGTGAGAGTCCATGAAGGGTTAGTCCAAAAGGCCCATCATATAGATTATTGGATTGCTTAAAGGCTTAAGTAAACGGATTAGGGTTTACAAGTTAGACCCTAGGAATTCCACACTATAAAATTAACCCCTAGACTCCCAAAATCGGCACTTGTGATCATAGATGAAACACTAGCCGAATTTGGAGCTTCATAACCTCTCTCACATTATCCTCCATTGCTTGTGGTGTTTGTGAACATTTTGAGGCATCACATTTGAGGTGCAAAGCTCTTGAAAGGCCAAGTTTTGCTAGCTACAACAAAGAGGTAATCATCTAACTCGTTTTTATGTTTCAAAAATCAATCTTGTATGCTAGTTAGGCTTCATGCTTTGGAATATGAAATTTGCATGTATAACTAGAGAAAACTTAGATCCAAAGCGTTAAGGTTGTATGTCCACCATAGGAGTGTTATAGTACTTAAAACCCAACATCATTGTCACTATCACTTTTGTTTTTGCTATGTCCTCGGCAATAACCATCTCCTTTTGAGAATCACAGGTTCTGGTTATCGAAGAAGATTCATCGTTTAACTTCGTTCTTGAGTTACCATTATCTATGTCTTTTTATAACAAAGTGACATTAATGACAAACAATTTTGAGCAATCGACACATTCCTCTTCCTTGATTTCATTGATATTGTCAGAGTCATCTTCGATATCAACAAAATTTTGTTGAGTATTTTGTGTTGAATTTTCAGTCTTTTTCAAAATTTTGATTTGTTCGTTTTTTTGTCAAAGTATCATTTATGATAGTAACAAGTTCATCAACATTCAAACAGTCATTTATGTTAACAACATCATACGCATATGGATCATTAGGAATTGTGGCATAGTCAGCTACTTTCGCAGTCATAGATAGTTTCGTCAACTAATTCTCTTTTGAAAGTAATAAAGGGAAGCAGCTTCCTATGTTGCTCAACACATGTATCAGAAGAATGATAGAGATTTTTCAATTTAGCTTACAACCTTTTGGCAGTATTGCGATATATGTTTCGTTGTTTAACTAATATACATTTATCCATTCTAATTCCATCCTTATCACACATGATATTAGTAATATTAAGTTCCAAACTCTCTATCTTATTGTTCTTCTCTTCCAACCTATTTTGTGCTTCGTACAGACAAGCCTTAAATCTTTTAGTTTCACTACTCATCGAAATCAGCATGTCATTTAGATAAGAGCAAGTTTCATCAAAATCACATAAAATAGCATGATAAGAATTTAAAGGAATATTAAGAGAGACAAAAGATCACGTACCTTAGGTGTCATTGGAGATTTTGGTGTGTTGTTGAAACAAAACACTTCCCAATTGTCTCCACATCTTCTTCATCACTCTCATCACCTTTCGCATTCTCTACCAATCCATCATAACTTTCTTCCACATCTTCCTAAAACTAGTTCTTCTCCCCAGATCCATCTTCTTCGTGTTTAGCCAATAACTTTCCATGTGTGGGATGACGCATTTCCTCGTCTTCAGATCCGGAAGACCATATCTGATAAGTTTCGTCACATTTCCTCGTCTTCAATGAAAGACTCTTTTTTGAGCACAAACTTCATCAAGTTTCTTCGCATAATAGGCTTCATCCTTCACTTTCTCTTTCTTCTCTTCTTTATTTCTCAACATACAATCTTTTGCCAAATGATTGTGACCATTTCAATAATTGCAGTTCTACCCCGAATCACCTTTCAATTACATCTCAGACTTCTTCTCTTCTTCTTTCTTCTCAACTTTCGTAACTCCTTTCTGACTTCCACCAACATTCAATATCGGTTTCTTCTCCAAGCTATTTTTAAAATATCCACTTATCAGCTTCTTATAGAACTTTTTTCACTATTATTCGAATAATAAGCAGTAGCTTCATCGTCAGAATTAATGAGAAAACCTTCTTCAACTTCTTTCGCATCTTCTTTCGCAATTGTTTTAGACATCAACGCCATAGGACCACCAAAATTCAACTTGTTTTCTTCAGCAATCTCCATCACCTCAGATTCGTGTGCTTTCAGAATGTTGTAGAGATTCGACAGGGAGTATGTGTCGAAATTCTCTTGTGTCTTTATCATAAAACAAATGTTTCTCCACTCCTTTCTGAGTCCGAAAACAAAAGTAAGATTGAACTCCATATTTGTACGACTCACTTCATATCGATTCCGTTTGAAGATCAACTCATTCAGCCTGTCGTAGTATGCCTAAATACTTTCATTCTCCTTTTGCTTAAAACATACTAGTTCAGAAAAACAATTCACCACCGAACTTTTGTTTGTTCTTTCATTTCCTTGATACTTTTCTTTTAGAATATCCCCGATTTCTTTAGCGGATTTGCATCCACGAATATAATTATAAAAGACAGGGGGGAAGAGCTCATCACAATTCATGGAGACACCTTTTTTTGTTTTCTTTCTTCTTATTCCCTTGCACAATCATATTCTCAGGTGCTCCAGCATTACCAACAACTTGAACCAAATCTGCACGATAAGGTCTAGTCTCGATTGATCTCCACAGATCCTCATCGATACCGTTAAGATAATCCTCCATGCGATCAGCCCACTGATCATAGTACTCTGGAATTAGCATCGGGATCTTGGTTGCAAATCTAAGGAGATTCGCGAAGTTCATCGTTGCGTTTACATTGAAATTTGCCATCAGATTCGATGAAATGAAAAATTTATTGAAGAGAAATGAATTGATTACTGGATCGATTGACAAAAACAGAAGCATAATCGATTAATCACACTCGATTAAACGAAGAATTACGCTTTTGTCTTGTGGAAAAATTGAATCGGAAAGATCGAGTCAAAAAGATGAGAAACATGAACAAATTCTTCAATCGAAGTAATGATTACTGCTCAGATACCAATTGTAAAGTTGTTTGAAATGTGTTTAAGTCAATCAATTAAGAAAAGCAAGTAAAAACACATATACCTAAATAAGATCTGGTGTTCAGCTCATATATCCAAAAATATACAGAGAGAATACGAGTACAAATATTCATGTGTTATGAGAAAGTTCTATCCCAATCCTCTAAGTACTTACCGTATTTATAGGGTACTCACGGACCAAAAAATACAATGATTAAACATCAGAGTACGAAACATACAAATGCCTTGTAAATAGATTAAAATAACGAAGTCACATGGACATTCGCTATTACATACACTTTCTACTAAAGACACTACAATTCGACTTCTCACAATACTTTTCGTCCTAACAATCCTTCTTTTAATTGTTCAACCAATTGATTTATGTTTTTTTTTTGTTTTCTTTTTGTGTGCGTAACCTCGAAAGTAGGTCAACAAAAAAAAATGAAAGGATTATTTTGCTTAAACTTAAAGAGTTGTTCAAACAATTAATTATATGTAACGGATAAACTAGAACTCACAATGGTTTTCTTTTTTCCCTTTATAAAACGTAAGGAACGCAAAATCAGAAATTACTCTGTATAATTACAGAATTTATAACTGCATAAACTATAAACAACAAAACCTATATATGTTTTGTGTCTTTTCAATTATGTGTTCCTTTATGTAAACGATTTGTTAAAGATTGTCGGAAACTATAACCGGGATAAACGAAAACGAAATAGAAATTAATGAAAGTTGAGGCCTGTGTTTGACACAGTTTCCGTAAAATAAATTCGACCCACATCGGATGTTTGTTTCTCAAGATACAAGAAGAAAAATAGTTTTTGAAGACCGCCGAACTGAACAGATCTAGATATTACCTTGATACGTGTTAGAAAACACAGCCTTAGAAATGAAAAGAGTGGAGAGTTTTTTCTTTTTTCTTTTACCATGTACAAAAATACTTTATTTATAGTGGAAACTTGTAACTATCATAATTGCAATTTATGGCGAATAAAACCAACAACCTAATTACAAAATTAAATTAATATTCAACACAAAAATGTAACTGAAATTGTGTTTAATTACATATTTTAATTCAATTTTAAACAAAAATTAACAAAATACGGAATTTTGCTTAATTTAATTGTTTAAACATTCATCCTCTTAATCAACTATTCAAAACCATACTTTCATGAAGAATTTCTCGTTCATTTTTTCAACAATTATCTTTATTATGTTTATGAGATGAGATTTCAATTTAAATAAATTAAACAACAATATGCTTACAAGATGTTAAGTAACAGTCTTTAGCTAATCATTTGACTAGCTAGAGATTAAACTAACTAGTTCTTAAAAAAAATGGAAAAAACTCCTCATAAAAGAAGATGTTCTCTTTATATTTTATGCAAATTAAATAAACATATAATTATCAAAATACTCTACGAATATAGATGGTTGACCATCAATGCCAATTCAAATCGATTTGAAGTCGCAGAAAAAATAAAAAAATAAAGCCTTTCCTAGACAAAATAAAAGAATAATACCCTTGACGATATCTTTTAAATAAAAAATGATTAATTGCTTAGATTCATGAAAAAAGAGTTGGAATGTCTTCTTCTCCACTAATTTTGGCTCCAATATCATTTTTCCTTTTTTGTTGGTGTCTGCAACAATTTAATACCAAACATTTTCTTATAATAATATAAAAAAAATACATAAAAAATAGCCTTATAAATTTAAAGCCTAGCCCTTTGGGCTTTGACCATGTTGTCTCACCTACTATACATGCTTGTATGTGTATTTATAATCAAGATACATAAATTATCACGACGTGAGGAACAATAACATGCACACAATACCTTTTTGGTGAAAAGTGTTGGTTGGTAATCAAGATTTTATTTATTTTTTATTATTTTATTTTATTTTTTTTGGTCTTTGTTCGAAAAAAACATCCTCTTTCCTAATAAATGAAAGTAATTTTATCACTTGTCAATTTATTATAAATTTTGACACTTGTAATTTTGTAATATATTTCAAATAAATAATATCCACAATGTTAATTTATAGGTTTTTTTCAATTTTTAAAATTAAAAAGTCACATAATACTTTATTTATATATGTAAAGTATTGAATGAAATAAATATGAAAGTAAATTGTAATTAATATGTTTCTTTATTCTTTATTTTAAAATTTTATCTTAAAAAAATACTTATTATTTAAATTTTAATATTTAATTTTTTTAATCAACTCGTACAATATACGGATCTTACGCCTAATGTATATTATATTGCAATTTTTGTAGTCAATACTTTTTATATTATATGCTCCTTGTCTATATCAAATCTTATGGAAAATGTGATATGTTAAATGCGTGTTCATATACTAGCTTTGCCTTGAGGTTGAGCCAACCTTCATTTCCAAGAAACCGATGAATATTCATTCATGTGCTTCATACATTGTTTGTACGATTGTTTCATTTGTTTTTTCATTTTTATTTATTTATTTATTTATTTATTTATTAATCAAGATAGCTTGTGTCTATGTGTTCAACAAATAGTCTTGTGTCAACCTTGACTTACAAAGAGTTATTACAATCGTATAGAAAAACTATATTATCTTTATTTTAACATGTAAAAATTTCGAACTAATTAACAAAGTAGTTGTCATAAAATGTGATATAAACACAAATATTGTTAGACTTATAAGGATACCGGCCCATTTTTACATAAAGATTTGAAGTCTTCTTACCTTTCTTTTTAAAATGCTTTTGTAGTTTTTAAATTCCGAACTTCATTTAACTGAGCGAATAAATACAATATACATGTTATAAGAGATTAATTGTGAAAATTTCCAACTTTAGTTGAGAATAGATTCCATGTTCTTTGTTTGTTGGAATCGTTGGTCGCAGATAATGCAATAATAATTTTAACACGGTGAATAGCGAAGCTGAATAACTTATGATCAATTAACTTCGAAAATATGGAGAATAATATGAAAGACACCTGATTAGTAACAAATCCCTGATCCCTAACTGCAAGATAAATAATAATTGTCAATGTTCTAACACAAAACTACATAAAAACATAGACTGGCACTACTAGAAAAACAGTCTTTTACGACGCGCAATGCGTGTCGTAAAACGCTCAGACGACGCGCAAATGCGTGTCAAGAAAGGCCCTGTCATAACGAGAGATGACACGCTTTTGCGCGTCGTCTATAGACGACGTGCATATACGACGCACATTTATAACACACAATGTGTATCATTAAAACCCCTGTCAAGAAAGAAAGGCCATGTCATAAACAAAGATGACACACATTTTTGCGTATCGTAAATTTAAATGTTTAAAAAAATATATATTTATATATTTATTAATTTTTAAATTAAATTTGCATTTCATATCTCATAATAGAAATAAAATACCATATACAAAAAATACAATCCATTGCATAATATAAAATAAAATTTCATACACAAAAAATAAAATAAATTGCACAAATTATAATATGTCATACAAACAATCATACAAATGTTAAACAAAAATAATACATTGCTAACATGGGTTACATTCCTATAAAACTAACAAATAATCATCCAACTCTGTTGTTTCTTACTGGAATATGTGTGTAATTGTCTCATTCATCAGCCTCCATGTCCAAAGGCAATTACCATTTTCTCCAAATAGCAGGGGCCTTACGGAGAGTACCATCTCCACTGCATGGAACATAACACAACACACGATCAAATAAAAGTTCAGTCATACTCATACCACGCAAATCAGAACCATTTGTTGTATGATACATACTATATGTATAATGATGTAATAGAACAAAATGGAAGTAGGATGCTATAACACATAAGTAAATCAAAGTATGTTGTTGTTTCTTCCATTCAAAAGCATATAATATAAGAAGTTTATACATGCATATGTTATACTTTTTTGGAGAAAAACTAGTTTCAAGGACAATAACTTACGGATAAAGCCAGATAATATGGACCTGATGAAGAATCTTGAAGTTCATCTTCACTGTTAGATCCCCTTCACAAGATTCAACATGCACCTGCAAGATATAGTTATAAGTACAACAATCACAAACTACATGCAGAAAAAGTGATCATCTTTTTAATTTACAAACCTTTCCTCCACAACTTCATGCCCCTCAGTCTCCATCTGCAAGGTTGAACAATGTTTGCATATATTTGTTACACAGGTTGAACAATGTAACACTCGTGTTTCTAGCCTAGGCATTAATATTAAGGTGATAGTCTAGGTTAACCTTTGTAACTCATTTTGAAGAAATGAAAAAGGAATTATGTGAATTCTATGTGTTTTATGTGTTTTATGCTTAATTACTAGGAGTTAATTAATTAAGAATAAAAATGAGCGTCGAAAATAAATTTTAGATAAAGTCGATATCTATTAAGAAAGTTGTAGTGGTCGTGACAAGGATTACGGATATATAAAGAATTCCGAAATCGGAGTTATAACGAAGAAGTTATGACCTGTCGAACTTTCACGACAAAACCGGCTCGGTGCTGAATGTCGTAAAAAGTGAGTTTTTGATAAACTACTTTTTAGCCTTAGTGATCTAAACGAAACTCGTAGTGTTCATTAAACTGAGAGTAGGTATAAAAAGAACACCCAAATCTGACTTTGTATGAGGAAGTTATGATTTTTCGAAGTTTCGGCTTAGCAGTAGACAGCTAAAAACTTGAATTTTAGATCGAGTGATTTTTAGCCGACACAACCTAAACGAGAATCGAAGGTCTCGTAAATAGTAGCACAAAGGTAAAAAGTCTGACGAAAACGGACGTCGGATGAAGAATTTATGAATTTTTAACGGATTTCCTGTCCCGGTCTGTTAAAAATAATAATATAAAAATTAAATTCAAAATTAGCCGACGAACTCTAAACGAAAGTTGTAGAGCGTAATTTTACCTACGTGTGTATATAAAGAACGTCAAAAACGGAGCTCGTATGCGAAAGTTATGGATTTTAGAAGTTTTGGCGCGAAAAACGAGAAAAATCCCCAAAACCGATGAATTTCGCACACGTGGACTTCGACCATGTGTCCTCGCTTCGCATCCGACGCGTGTCCGAAATCTGCTGAGTCACGAAGCCACCCGGCGAGGCGTGTCATGTCCTTCCGAGTCCGAGCTGCGGTCCAATCCGCTGACTATACGTATAAGCTTCGGTGGCGAGCCTCACATCCGACGCGTGTGTAGTGACTCATCCGTCCGAGCCTCGCAGTGAGCCACGAACCCCCTCATCGGACCCGGACTTCGGTCCAATCAGAACATGCCAGCGAGGGCCTCGCATGCGCAACCCACGTGAGCTACTCTTCGGATCAGCGACGCGTGGCTCCTTCTCAACCATCGGATCAGGAGGCTCAGCCCTATAAATAGGAGGGTGCGAGACCTCCCGGGTATACTTTGAAAATTTGTCATTTTTAGCCCTTTTTTCAATATTTCTTTCATTTCAACTTCCCTCGAAGCCCCGCTATCAATTATAACCCCCGGAATATGCCACGAAGTGCCCGAGAAGCCCGAAAAATTTATCTTTTCGGTTTCGAAGCCCGACCCTTTGCAGAGCCCGGTTTCTCAATAAAACTCCTGGTTTTATTAGAAACGATCGTTTTAGGAAACGAATTGTTGCGCGATTTTCATTAAATCAGGTGAGTGTGTAGTTACTTTCACCTTACACATAGATATGAAGTATTTTATATAAAATACATGCTGTGTGAATATTTATTGTTTGTTTATTTGAGTTGGATGTTGAAGGTGTGAGTTATACATGTTTTTAAATAATTTAAACTGTATATGTATTTTTATCTACAAAAATGTTGGGTAAAACATAGGTAGATGAAATAATGGGTGTGTGATGAAAGGTGAGTTGGATAAAGGAGATGATCAGTAATATTGATCATAAGTTGAGGGTGAGTGGTGAAAGGAGATCATAAGTTGAGGGTGAGTGGTGAAATATGAGAAAAGCCCTTACCCAAACGGTGACCCCCGTCATTCAACAGATTATGGATGACAACCATGGACTATTCTAGATGGTATGTGGAACACTAGCAGGTTTGCAACCTGTAGGTGGGTGAACTATACGTTCATCAGGTGTACTCTAAAGGCCCATTGACATGTATGACAGGGGTGAATACTGTCAATAATACTGTCGATAAATAAGAGCTATGGACTTAGCACCTGTTGTATAAACCCTGGTGATGGTGTGACCTTGTGCCTATTCCTTAGGATGAATCCTTAGGAAGGAGTGATAGTTGAATCTTAGGGTAAATCCTTAAGAAATTAATAAGATAATGGGGTTGGGGTAATTTGGTTGATTGATTGATGTTTAAGTACAATAAGTTTATTTATTGTGGGTTGAAAACCCTATATGTTCACCAGGCTTCCAAGCCTGACCCACTCAGCTTTTTATGATTACAGGTAGTGGACCCCGACCATAGTTGGATGATGATGATGAGTGATTTTGGATTATAGGCCAGTAGTTATAAATAACTGTTGTAAGGCTTATAATGTCTTGTTTATGCTCTTGATCCGTATCAGAACATGACATCCCGAGGTTTTGATATAACAGGAAATTATATATTTCTTAAAGAAAGGTTTTGACAAACTTTTATCATGTTTTGTTTTGGGGACCAATTCCGCAACATCTTTTAAAAAGATTTCTCTGATTTTATTTTAAAAAGCATAAATTAAATCGGTCTTTTCTGGCCGAGAAATTTGGGGATGTCACAAACAATGCACGCTAAGATAATAACTACAACTAACCTTCCCATATATTGTGATCTTTGTTTCGAACAAAGATCCATGACGAACAAGATCCGTTGCATTCGTTTCAGTAGAACCAGGTTTAGTAGGTTCAGAAGTCTCTACAACAATATCACCAACACCCTCGCCTTGTTTTGCAAGCATATCAACTGATGGAGTATCCTACACCATGTACATTAAGCATCATAACTTGTAGCTAAACAAGATGATATTAAAATGCATCAAATATGAAAAAGTTAGCATCATACAGAAGCTTGGTAGGTTGTTGTAACTTGTTGTTTAGTAGGGTCCAATGGGTTTGGTTGTGAAAGTGAATAGTCCATGAGGGAGATGAATGACATTAATTCTTCACGAGTCATAGTTGACTCCTGATGATGGTTGCCCAAAACTGCTGCCCAAGGAAGTCGGGCCGCCATGGCTGGGCCAGAAGCTTTTAATAAAGACACTACTGCATCATTTGTACTTGACCCGAATATGTTGTCCCCTAGTTTCCAAAACTATACAAAATCAGCTGAATATATCTGTGTATATAACTATATATAATAGGAATAAAAGAGCTAAATTTAGTTATATACATCACCCTCTGAAGACTGAAGTCTGATCAACATTTATTTTGGTAATTGGCGTTTGGGGAAAAGCTAAAGTTAGCCATATATATATATTCCATCCTTTTTTTGAGTTTGCATCAGATTGTGTGGTAAATTACACAAGACATATATATACTCCCTATGTCCCATGAAAAATGACATATTTTAAGTAAAATATTTCTATATTTGTCAACTATCTGAGCTATGAATCTTGTAGACAGCATTAATAGCATTAATTATGATTCATGATACTTGGAAAAACAAGTAAATTTAACTCAAAATCTTTCCAAACAAAGAAGTGTTATAATTTCATTATTGCATTTGCATGCGAAACAACAAGAAGAAATGGTTTGTGATGATCTTAAAATTGAGATTTCAATTCAACAAACCAGATTATGTTGCTAAATTTCTACTTTACAACCAACATACTGGAAGACTCTAAAGCCTTAAAAAAGTGGCACAATATCACCAAAAAGATATAAGTTAGCATTATAATTAACCATAAGGCATTGAGAAGGTGATATTGCTATTTAACTCTATACTCTGTAGGCAAGAAAGAAAAGTTCTAAGCACACATCATTTGTCTTTTGGATGTCCATGCCAGGATATGCAGAAAGCTGACTACTATTATACAGCAAGGAGATATTGTTGCTGAAGACCTCCGCTCTAGGTTTTCTCCAGCAGGTAAATACACAAAACTAGCACCCAATGCATTTACCTTCTGCTTATTGCAGACACTCTGCGAATAGAAGAACATTCAAAGCAGAAATCCAAATGGTGACCCACATGTAAATAAAATTGTAAATGGAGCCAAAGGAAATGTTACAGACCTGAACAAGTGAACCTTCAGGGGCAGAAACTCCATAGTACATCAATGTGAGATTACAATATATATACTTTTATGTTTAAACTTGGCAGATACTTGAAGTTATTCAAATCTACAACACACAATTTTAGTTTCATTTATATTAATAATCCTTCCAGCAGCCTGACCAATGGATACAAGTATCATACACTATGTCATATTTTGCATATCTTTTCCTCCCTGTGTTGCAAATTCATCTGAATATGAATCGAGTGCTTTGGTTTCTCCCACATATGAATAAACTGTTCTTACTTGTGCAATATCCTATTAATTAATAACAATATATAGTCGATTAATATATGATCATATAAAGTAAGTGATTAATTTATTAAGATTTAAGATTTAAGATTTGCAGATTACCTGTTCAACGATGATGCCAGCATTGGCATAGGATTCACGGCTTTTGGAAGTGAGACCTATAAGAGTATAAGAATATAATCCACCTGCAAATGCGATTCCGGGAATGACTGCGACACTTAGAAGAAATATACAAATCAACAGCAAATGTCGAGAGATAATGGATAAAGTTTCCTACCTAATGAAAGGGGAACAGTTAGGTTTCTTTAGTGAGATAGATGATTCAAGTATGATAATATGATTTTAACCAGATAAACATCATACAACATTTCATTATAAAGAAATATACAAACCAACAGCAAATATTAATTACAAAAACAAAAACAAAAAAGTTGAAAATACCCCTTTAGGTTAACATGAGAGGTCGTCATTCCAAAAACAGATGGAGAAGAAGAGAACAATCTCCATACCTGATTTAGGGAATAAAAGAATATTTAAAAATTGAATGTAAGAGAAAGAAATCTAGGGCACATACATGAAGAAGAAGAAGAAGAGAACAACCTTCGAACCTGATGCCTCCTCCGTTTTTGTTTTCCACATTCTGATGCTTCCGATCGTACCTTGAACCTCTGACTTTCGATCCCAAATCTGACTTGCAACCTTCGATTTCTGATCTTCAACCTCTAATTCGAGTCATATAATTTTGAATCTCAGAAAATTGACCTTGCTACCTCCTATTTCTGATGAAAGAGGAGTCTCAAATCTGAGAGAAAAATAAGGAGTCGCTGGCTCTAAATGGATTAGGGTAGAGGGGAGGTGAAGTGGGGCGATCTATACTGATTTCGATTAAAAGTGTAAGAACTTTTTGGAACTGAGGATTAGGTTTTTGGTGGAGGTGATGGATGGGGGAAATGAGGAAGCTGCGGATAAGACGAAGTCCCTAGGGCTTTTTTCTTGTGCTAATTAGAAGAGGCGGGGTTTTAATTTTTGGGATCGAATAGGCGGGGGGTTAATTTTTGATGATTTCATTTTCCCGCCTAAAACGCGTGTTTCTCTAAAAAAATTATAAAGCGACGCACTCACATGACACACATTTTATGTTAGGCGCCCTCCATATTTATTTTTTTATATTTTCTGACACTAATTTTAGGGCACGCACAAATGCGCGTCCTAAACCCTTTAAATTTTAGGAGAGATGACATTATTTTTACGTCACACATTTTGCGTATCGTAAATCTGTGTGTGTCATAAATTGCGTGTCATTAAAGGCTTGTTTTGTAGTAGTGTAGACTTACATAAATACAAATCTAAGAAAATTGTTGGTGATTTTAATGTTATCAACATATTTTGGTGTAATTATTATTAATAATGAGATAAGCTGAGCTTTATTTACTAACCGAGCTTGAAGGTGTGGAAATGCACACTTGGTGTGATAATTATGAACTCGGAAATACGGGGGTCCAGGGGTAGCACCCCTAGGTGCAGGGTTCAAACGGGGTGCAACCCCTTGGCGTGGTCTAGGGGCAGCGCCCCTAGCGGGGTCCAAGGGGAAGCGCCTCTGGCGGGGCTCGGGGCAGCGCGCCGAAACCAGAACGGATTTTACATCGGCTCCATGCAATTTCCTGCCAAAACTCTCCTGATGACATCTTGATGATGTAAGCGTTAGTTTGTCAAATAACTACCGATTTTGGCGCCAGATCTGGAGGCAACTGCTATAACCGATTTTGGCGCCAGATCTGGTTCTAGTAAAAGGGTTGGAACTCATATGCACGAAAAGTATATTTTCTTCTCTCTATCTCCACAGAACACAAAATATGAAGGTATATTTCTGCGTTTTGATTTTGGAAGTGGCTGGATTTTCAAAATTACATTTCTTGGATTATCCCAAATCGGATTTCGGGATACCCCAGGCATAAGGTTCCAAATCACAGATTTTGAAAAGTGATTGCAATCACGATCCTAAAGTTATCCAAGTTAATTGATATTCTAAGACCCCACAATCTTAAAAAATTAATTATCTAACAAATTTGGATACATCTCTTGTATCTTGAATTTAAAAATATTGATTTTTATCTTTATATTTGAACCTCAACAATCTTATATTTATGATTTTTATATTGACACGCATTGTTGAACCGTCCAAAGAATATTAGACCTCCAAATGCTAAGTTCTTTAGGCATCAGTTATCTCAAACAGCTAAATGTTGCTCAAGCTATCTAGGTTAGCCTATATTGACTAATTCCTCAATTCCCAACTTAGTCAACTAAGGTATAACTAATGATAACTTAGTTACATTTCTTGAACGTCATCAAATCAATAGGTTTAGTCTTAACAAAATTCCTATGTTGGATGATGTCAAAACCCTACTATATAGTTTACAAAGGAAACTATTCTTAGTATGTTACTTATAAGGCATGAGATCTTTTTCATTACTTGCAAAATAAAATGGTTACATATAGAATGAACATATTTACAAAAACTCATAGTTACTTGGCAATTTGTGGATAATCTCGATATTCATAAACATCATCAAGTATCTCTTATTTTATATACACAAAGTGTATCTACTGTAATTCCTCTCATTTGTACTCCAATTCCAATAAGATCAATAGATGAAACCCCTTTCCCGACTCTTTATAATGACATTCAGTTCTTATATCAACCAACTAAACAAGTAAGCAATTAGGGATTTTGGTATATGAGATTTTTGAAAGCACATTTTATCATTTTCACACTGATAGAATATTTCTTGTACATGTTTGGTGATAAGAAAACATCTCATTGGATGTAATCCCATGGACAACTTGGTATTTATCACACAATATCCACAAGAAAGAAATGTAGTGGTTTTGGTTAATATTTCTCTTTAGTATTTTCTTAGGACCCCTTATCAAGTATGTCTAATTCTTTTTGAAGAATAAGGTTCATCTTTGTAACCTTGACAATCAAATTAGCAAGACGTTTCTTAGTTTATTAAATAGCACCCTTTTAAATTCATTAATACACAACATCATTTTAATCTTTTTAGTAACCCAAAGTTTACTAACCTATTTTACTTTAATATAGTCAGTAAAGGTTTATGTAATGGAATTATTGTCATTATAATTTGGATAAACTTTTAGTCTTGATGCATCTGACTCTTTTTATTTCCTACAGAAGACACCTCCTTGTGTAACTACCAAAATACATCTTCATGGTAAATCTTTTGTTCAAGTTAGCAACTATTTTTATCCTTTATAAAACATTGTTATGTTGTTAATCACCTCATATTTCTTAGTAATAACACATTTAATTAGAACTACCAAGACCATAATGGTTATGTCTTCAGAATAAGTATTGTTAACTTCAAGAATTTTGTTGTGTAGAAGAACTTTCTTACTCTCATAAAAAATTGTCTTGCATCCTCAAGCCAACATTCCGCTCTTTTAGTTTCTAAGCAAGAACAGACTAAGTGATTGCTATTTTCTTTTGTGTGTGTGTGGGGGGGTGTGTCTTGGGTAGCTTGACAGATTCTAAATATATTTGATCTTATTTCTTAATTAAGAACATAACTAATAGTATCGTCGTCATCATCTGTGGATGGATCCATCTTACTCTTTTGCTCCCTCTAAGATGGATAAATAGTTGCAAATGGAACAAATCATATGGTTTGATCCTTGAGAATAGACACGGTCCTATTAACAACATATCTTTTATTAGGTAGTTCCTCTCCCTTTCCCTCATAATCTACCTAACGATATTCTCTGCCATTTTTACATCATCAAAAGGAGTAAGGTCTAAAGTAAAGGATTTAAAGCTAATAGAGATGGCTAATATGCTTTAGCCTTAATGTTCATATGGGTAATATGTTTTTAGGAGGAAATTATAGAATGAACATTGAGAGTTAGGAAACAAGGAGACACGTGTCTTGTGACTATATGCTTTTGTGTTGATGGTTGTGATAACATCAATACAACTATAGGAGGTTAGGGGAAAAGGTATATTAGGTGGTAGGAACCCTTAAAGCTACACAGTCATATTTGTGACGCGTTGTACCATGTTTATATGGAAATGATGGTTATGTAATGGTCTGAGCGCTTCTAGAACATTAGAAAGGCTAAGGATAGAAAAAACTCTATGTTGGGTCAAAAATATGGTTTATACTTTACTTTTCTAGGCTTTAATAGTTGACAGTCCACGTAGTGTTTGCGGATGGGTGTGTTCACGGCCAGGTGGTGTTCACGGCTGGTTGTTCCATATATATAGTGTGTTAGAGAGAAGGAGTGTACGGCTAGAGAAGGATAGCATATTGTAGAGAGAGAAACTAGAGAGAAGAATAGTGTATGTGTGAATCTCTTGTAAGGATCTTCATTCATATCATCAATACATTAGATTCATCTTATTCTTCTTCTCCTTCTCCTCTATTTTGATCTGGCATCATCCGTTTGATTGGGATTCCCCACCATCAAATGGATCTGATTGATACACAAGCAGATTTGGGACTTACAATTGGTATCAGAGCGAGTCCAGTGTCAAACTCGTGATTGGTGTTTACGGCTACAAGTTCCTCTTCATTATTGTGGTTATTTCGAGTATATTTGTTGGATACTTGGGATCAAAATCTGCTTGGAATTGATTGTTCTAAGTGTTTACGGTACACTTTGTTGAAGCTTTTACGGTCGTGATCAAGTGTACGGCCGTGAACCAATCAAGTCCTTTTGACCGTGAACTGCATTTTCGACCGTAATCCCTTCACTGACCGTGTTCCCTTCATTGACCGTGAAAATTTCTTCATTAACAGTGTACGGTCGTGAACATTGTGTACAACCGTGAAGTGTGTACGACCGTGAACCCATTACGGCCGTAAACCCATTATTGATTATTTGAAGATTTTAATATTTTTCTTCTTAGCTTGTTTGTTTAATTAATTAAAAAAATTAATTAAAAAAAAGGATTCTCATGTATATCTCCCTTTGCTTGTCATCCAGATCACATGCTTTAATAATTGCCATGGTTTCAGCCAGACTCAGACGGTTAAGGTCCTTTGTCTTCTTAATCACAGACACGTTCATGTCCCATGACTTCGGCAGAGAATTGAGCAGTTTCTTATTTATTTCAGACTTGGTGACCAAATCTAAATAATCCCGCTCATTATGAAGGAACAGTTGCGGAGGAATGTCGCCAGACCTTGGTATGTCGACAGCGGTTGTTCCAGACACATGACAGGAGACATCTCCCAACTGCATGACATTCAAACATTTAATGGGGGATACGTCTCCTTTGCGGGAGGTGAAGGCAGAAAGATCACTCAAAGGGGAACAGTTTCAAATGGAGTGCTAAGTTTCGAGAATGTCAACTACGCGCCCGACTTGAAGCACAATTTGTTGAGCGTTTCTCAGATATGTGACAAGGGATACTCAACACATTTCACCGATAAAGAATGTCTAATTTTAAATCCAGGCATTGTTATCCCAGATGAATGGATTTTCGTAAAATCAAAACAGGACGGCAATGCATATATCATTGACATGAATAACAATCTTCCTGAACAAGTCACTTGCCTCTTCTCAAAAGTTTCCGAGCACAATGCTATGTTGTGGAACCATCGGCTCGGACATGCTAATGCAAAGAACTTGAATCGACTTGCAAAGAATGATCTAGTACGCGGGCTTCCTGTCAAAGACTTCATCACGTTTGAAAAATATGTGGCTTGCGCTCAAGGAAAACATCACAGAAAACCACATTTACAAGTTTCCTAATCACGTTTACAAGTTGGACGAGGCTTTATACGGGTTACATCAAGCTCCAAGGGCATGGTATGCAACTCTTACGAAGCACTTGCTCGAACATGGCTATTCATGGGGAACAATTGATCAAACCTTGTTCATTAAGCATGTTGGTACCGATCAGATTCTCGTTCAAGTCTACGTCGATGATATCATTTTCGGGTCAACGAGTTCCAAGCTGTGCGACGAGTTCGAAATCGCTATGAAGAAGAGGTTCGAGATGAGTTCTCTGGGAGAAATGACCATGTTTTTGGGGCTTCAGGTCAAACAAGACTCAACCGGAATCCTGCTGCATCAAGCCAAGTATGTTGAAGATATGCTTGAGAAGTTCGGGTTTCGAGACGCAAAACCTGCACAGACGCCAATGGTCGAGACACCACTGTTCACTCCAGATATTGAAGGTGAATCCGTAGATCAGACGGACTACAGATCGATGATCGGATCGTTGATGTATCTAACCGCAAGCAGGCCAGACATCATGTTTGCGGTTTGTCAATGCGCACGATATCAGGCTAATCCTAAACTTTCACATCTTATTGTTGTCAAAAGAATTTTTCGGTATCTCAAAGGCAGCCCAAAATTGGGTCTTTGGTATCCTAAAAATTCCGAATTTGATTTATATGTTTTTGCTGACAATAATTATGGAGGTTGTGAGCTTGTCAGGAAATCAACGTCTGGAGGATGTCAATTTCTTGGTGATCGGTTGGTGTCATTGCAGTGCAAGAAACAGCATATAGTGTCAATCTCAACAGCAGAGGCGGAATATGTAGCCGCTTCTGCTTATTGTTCTCAAGTTATCTGGATACAACATCAGCTTATGGATTATGGTTTGAATTTTCTAGAAACCCCTATTTTTTGCGATAATGAGGCTGCAATTTAAATTGCTAAAAATCTTGTCCAACACTCGAAAACCAAGCACATCGATATCAAAGTGCATTTTATCAGAGATTGTTTTGAGCGTTCGCTCATTCGGTTGGAACAAGTTCCCACTGCTAATAATGTGGTGGACCTGTTCACAAAACCGTTTAACAAAGCTCGATTCGATGTGCTTATGGGATTTTTGAAAATGATACACTTAGAGGAGCTTAAGTGTGTGTATTATAAGGTGTTCTAGAGAGAGAAAGGAGAGAAGGTGCAAGTGTGTGTGAATCTTGTGTATTGTTCATCATTCCAATCTTTAATACATCATAGATTCATATTCTTCTTCTTCTCTTTCTTCTTCATTTGACCTGGCATCATTCGTATGATTGGGATTCCGCACCATCAAACGGATCTGATTGACACTCAAGCAGATTTGGGACTTACACTCTATAGTGAGAAAATGTCTTAAATATTCTGTTAGTTATGGAAAAAATGGTATTTCATTGGCTGAATTGGGTTTGAAGAGAGGTAAAAGTTTGCTTATGCAAGAAACCTATAGAAAGTAAGCTCGTTCATGCTCAAACAAATCCCAAACGTTAGACGAGATATAAGCAATGTATTCTTGATTCTAAGGAATACATGTTGGGAACAAATTCACACACTTTATTAGGTTTGGTGTCAAGTTGTTGTGAAGCTATTGTGATGTCAACCAATGTGGTGGTAAGATGATATCCAACTTAGGCAACAGACAAATCTATAAGGGACTTGTTTTTTATTTTGTACATAATAACTTTACTCTTTAACGTGAGCAACTCATTTTGGAAAGAAATGTCGATTAATAACAACATGTATGGTTTTTGTTTCCTTGGCCAAGCGGTGGACAGGCAAATTGGTTCATTGGTTGTAACACCCTAATTTTTACACCATTTATATAAAGCCTTTCCATTTCATATTTTCAAAGTTAAGAGGAATTTGTGTCCTAATTTACTTTAGGTTCAAAGAAAAATATCAGTTTTTATGATCCATAGGTGTTACTAATGTTGTAAAAAAGCCATATCATGCATACAATCCATTTCTAAGTTCATACAAAAGAAAAAGATACTAAAATTTCTTCCATGTCTCTACATTTACTAGAAAGATCTTCTTGTTCACAAGCATATGCTACATGTCTAAAACACTACTCCTTTCCTACAATACTTGAGTCCATGTCAATTTAAAACACATTAATACTATAGACTTTCATCTCATGAGTTATCCAGGTTTATACATAAAAGCATAAACTCAAATAATTCAAGGTTTAACCATTTCAAAAATTCAAACTAAAAAAATCATAAAATCTTTGTTGTTTGGAACAAGTAACAAGAATCTACAATAATAAGAACAACAAGCATGGAGAGTATATCTAATCCCTCATTGCTTATCATTGGGATAGACCAAATCTATCCAAAATTGTCTTTTTAATATGATTTCAGAATCCATATTGACCAAGGTTGGACCTTGGATATATTGGTTTCACATGCCACCATCCCCGTAAGGGAAGAATGTCAAGACATCTCCATAACTATAGTTATGTATTTTAAACTTAGTATGAAATAGGGAAAACTAAGTTCCAAAAACAAATACATTAATATTCCCCACAACAACTCAACACAATCCATAGTACAATATGTCGTAAGACTTCAAAAATATTAAGTGAAACATTTATCATCAATATATTTCATTTATGGCATGTATCCACTATAAAAGTTCCAAATGTACTGATATCGCCATATTTAGTCATATATTTTATGCGATATCTTAGTGTTTTTAGCTATATTTTAGTCTCAATTAAAGAATTTTAATATGTATAAAGTTTAAATTTCATTTTGTAGCAGTAAAGGCATGCTCGGGATAAGTGGAGCTGAAATGTTGTGCTCGGAGATGGATTACTGAAAAGAATAAACAAATAGAAGATATAGATAAGATCTGAAGACCATGCCATGGTAATAAACTTGCCACATCGCAGTGAGGTGTCATGGTCGATGTGTTAATCAGATGAAGTACAAGTCAGATTACTTGGAAGATACACGTAGGAGTATCCAGCACGTTGTGGTTATACCTTTACCATGGAACGTTGGTATAAATTTTATCAACTCTATAAATACAACTTTCGATCATTATATGGAGTATGTAACAAGCAATTATCGAACTTTGACGACCAGAGAGCCCTCAGAACCATTTGGATATCAGAGATAGTTTTGGAGCGAGATTCAAAGAGATCGAGAGACAAAACTCAATTAATCATTCAGTTTGCTTTGTTTTAATCATTTTTAATATATTTTACTTCATTTTTATCTTTTTTTATACTTTAGTTATGGGCTAAAAACCCTTTGCTTTCGTTTAGATTAAATGAACCTTAAAACTATGTGTTGATTTTAATAATTTCGGATTTAATCTAGTCGTTTAGGCAATGTGATTGCTTGATAAAGATCATATATGTTAAAGTATTCATCTTTTATGTTCATTGTTAAGTATTATTCTGGTTAGATGATCATTCTATCTTACTATACTTGAATCATGTGATCTTATGACCATTAGAATTGTTTGACTAGAGTTGGATCAAAACCTAAGGTTAAATAGAAAATTTGGTAACTTTAATGTTATACTTGAATCATGTGATCTTATGACCATTAGAATTGTTTAACTAGAGTTGGATCAAAACCTAAGGTTAAATAGAAAATTTGGTAACTTTAATGTGTAAATATATATATATATATATATATATATATATATATATATATATATATATATATATATATATATGTCATAATCGTTAATGTATAAATAATTGGTAATCATTATCATTGATGTCAATTTAATATTAAAGTCTTTCATAATACAAACTGAACACTGATTTTTAGGAATATTAGTTCACTTGATCACTGCAATTAATAATCTATTAAAATCAAAGGATTAGTAATCTGATTATGATGCTAGTCATATTAGGAATCGGTAAACAACGAAATTAAATCCATTGCGCCGTTAACAAAATCAACCATAGGAGAGATGTATCGAATCTAGACAAAAGTACTATTTATATCTTGTTTTGAACCATTATCTATTTTGTTATGCTTAGTTTAAGTACTTGTTTGCTGCTGAATTATTGATGTTAATTTTACAAGTTTTTGTACTTTAAAATCAGAAAACACCCTTCTTTATATTATTTTCTAGTTTAAATAGTAGTAGATATTTTATTGGAATGATACATGTTACCCAGGTGTTCGACAACATGTTCTTACCATCACTCTACTGTCAAACGAATATGCACACTTTTCTGGTTGTGTAGTAGTTCTTAGTTGTGATTAAGTTATTTTATAAATATAGAACTAGTAGTATTAAAATACACATCATGTACGCACCTTCCCAACTAAGTATGATTATCTATAAATATCCACAATCTTCTTGTCTCAGATGCTTACATATTTCCGTTGTTCTTCATTTTACTCATAATTTACTATAAAACTAGAATAAAATAATTAAAACTAATTCATATTACATGCTTAACTCTAGAAAAAAGTCTTTTATGGTATAATCCTTAAGATAACGTCCAAATCTTGACAACTATGTCTTAGTTGTTGCAAACCATTTATAATTACCAATACTTCTATTATTAATACACAAATCTTCAAATTTCCATGGAGAAATTGCATATAACAATATCCATACAATACTCTTTATTCAAAATCTAATCCATGGCTAGTTATATTTCCATTTCGATGAACTATACCATAATATGCCTCGTTGTCACACCCCCAGCCGGTGGCAGAAACGTCGGGTTGTGCGACGTTTAAATGTTGGATTTCAGTCCACAAACATACATTGAATATTACACGGTTTGAGTTACAGATAGGTCACAAAAGCAAAGTATAATAGTAATGCACATAGACTCCGAGATGCATCACCGGGGTTACCTCTGTCTTCATCCGGGGTCATTCTATTGAGGTTACATGTGGTTTTTGAAATGTTAACATAATGTTGGTGAGTCCACAAGTTTTATTATTACAAAAATTGTGTGGTTGTTTTATTTATCTTGTTTATCCTAAATTCAATTCCTCGAGTTTGTGTACTATCACTACTTTGTTAAGTTGTTTCGTAGTAGTTGTCTAAGATAGTTTTAGTTTAAAAATATTACGATGAGTTCCTATAATCGAGCTATAACTGTTGAATCTTCCCCAAAAAACCACGACGCTTCATCGAACGTCGAAAAGGTGTTTAGAAAGTTATGCCTGCTTTGACTTGCCTTCAGGTTGTAGCTAGAAACCACAAGTAGGAGTGTCAATCCTGTATAGATCTACACACATCTTTTCCACTCACTTAAGATTTAACGATTATATGTCAGGGGCTAGCTGAAAGTCTTTCAGCGTGTTAATGAATCGTGTCTCATCTAACTCTTGTTGTGGGGGCCTCCCATGGTTGGTTGAGTTGTTATTCTTTGTATTTATATGCGATACTTATTATATATATTATTCTAAAACATCCCAAAAATACGGTCCAAAAATCTCGTTCTTAATTATTAATAAAACCATAATTATCAAATCATCTCATCAAATCATAAGTCATAGTATCTCAAAACATCATGAACATCTGTCAAATATATCAGAGTAAACATCCCAGGCTAAAACATAATGGTGTGTGCAATGCAGTCATCCCGAGCTATTCCCTTTGCTACCCGAAGCACCTGAAACCAAAACTAAAAACTGTAAGCACGAAGCTTAGTGTGTCTCTCCAAACTACCACATACCATACACATAATCAGATAATCACATATAAACATATCGTGGGCCCCGCCCCTTCATCAGGCCCCGTCCGGCATCGGACCATGTCCGACATTAGGCCCCACCCGACATCGGACCATGTCCGACATCGGGCCCCGCCCGGCATCGGACCAAGTCCAGCATCGGGCCCCGCTCGGCATCGAACCATAGTCCGGTAAGCATATAAACATATCAACAATACACATAGAATAAACGCATAATCATAAGCATATAAACATTACTCGGGCACTGCCCGACATCGGATCGAGATTCGGAAAGCAGATAAACATTCATCGGGCACTGCCCGATATTAAACCGAAATTCAGAAACATACAAACACAGACACAAGCAAGAATTACGAAGACATCAAGCATACAAACATTCCTCAGGCATCGCCCGACATCGAATCGAAATCCAGAAAACATATAAACATACATCAGGCACCGCCCGGCATCGGACCATGTGTAGAACATACTAAGATACATATACGGGCCGACATTGGTGCCTTTGACCCGTTCCTACAGGAGGAAAACTCACCTCAATGTCGGGTGCTAGCTGAAACGTCTCTGCTCCGGTATCAGCTCTACTCAAACCCCTAAACAGAACAACCTCTTAGATAGCAATTCATACTCATAACCCCCTTAGGGTCAACTATGGTCATAGTCAAAGTCAAAGTCAAAGTCAACGCTCCGAGTTGACTCAACTCGTCGAGTTACCCCTTCAACTCGCCTAGTTTCTGAAAACCATAGAATCATGATTTCGCGATCCATAAAAACATCGTTACAAAACATTCATAATATTAATTTATGTCTGAGAACCGGTAACATCATAGTAAAATATTCCGAGTACATCCCAGAAAATCCATAGTGCGGAAAACATGAGAGTGTGTGATATGCCGCTACCGCGCCGGCTCCTGTCCCCTAGCTGAAGAGGTACCTGAAAACAAAACTATAAAACGTAAGCACGAAGCTTAGTGAGTTCCCCCATAATGCCACATACCATGCAATCATATAATGAACAGCTAAGAGATACGGGCCTCGCCCACACCCATAGAGATACGGGCCTCGCCCACACTCTACTAGCTAGGAGATACGGGCCTCGCCCATACTCTGCTATCCATGGAGATACGGGCCTCGCCCACACTCCGCTACTAAACCATAACATACAAGTATCACACAAACAACAAGTATAAGCAATTCTATCATACTGGCATATATCACAATCAAACTCAGCTATGAGATACGGGCTCCGCCCACACTCCGATACTAACATATCGTCTATACGGGCCGGCCTTGGTGCCTTAGACCCGTCCCTACTGGAAGGAAACTCACCTCGAGAGTAGCTGCCGAAAACCTACTCAGACTACGCCTGGCTGTCGCACCGGTAATCCCTCCGGCTATAAATCCGTAAACATGGATTAGGTACTCATAAATACCCCTAAGGTCAAATGACCGGTCAAAGTCAACTCCTTGGTCAAAGTCAACCTTCTAATTGACTGGACTCGCCGAGTCCATATGGCGACTCACCGAGTCCTTCTATGTCTAGCCCGACTCTGACTCATCGGGTCCCTGTTCCCACTCACTGAGTCAGCCTGACTCGCTAGACGGGGACAACTAACAAACCCGCGACTGGACTCGCCGAGTCCAAGGGGGTTACTCGCCGAGTCCGACGAACAGATCTCACAAATCTCTCCAATCTTCCATCAGAACATCAACCTTGGAGATTTGGAGATTCTGGGACTATAGCTACACGTTAAATTGCTAATTCCACGTGCGACTACGAAGGGTTGGACCTCCTACACTTAAACCCTTCTTATCCTAGTGACTGATCATGTGACTCGCCGAGTTGGAAGAACAACTCGTCGAGTTCAAGGCTATATTCAAGGGACTCGCCGAGTTTGAAGAACGACTCGCCGAGTACCAGGCAATCTTCATAGGACTCGTCGAGTTGTTTATCCAACTCGCCGAGTCTAAGGCCATCTTCTTGGAACTCGCCGAGTGCACTTTGGCACTCGCCGAGTACCCTTCGACTCTTCACCCATTCTGGCCAAAACTGAGACATGCAATGGTTCCAAACCATAAATCTAAGCTCCTAGGGTATAAACACACGGAGTTTGGGAGGTTTAAGGTCTTGAAATCCACATATAAGGGACAAAAAGGGAATCTATTATACTAAAGATTAAGAAGGAGCTTTCTTACCTGGTTAGGAGCTTCTCCCAGGGTAGATTTCGGATCTACCACACTTCCTTGCACCCTCCAACTTCCTCCTTCTTCTTCTAAGCTTCAAACTTCCTTCACCAAACCAAAATCACTCACAAGGATCAAAATGGGCTAGGGTTTCGCTCTACAGTTCTTCTGGAAGAGAATGGGACGAAATGGGTGTTTTAGAATGGGTAAAATAGGGTGCAAAGTCTGAAAATAGAGTTTCATCCAGACAGGTGGACTCGCCGAGTCCATACATCGACTCGCCGAGTTCACCGCTCAAATCCTGTGTCCACCCTGCTACTACTCGGCGAGTCGGGACGCAGACTCGCCGAGTTCGTGGCAAAAATAAGATAAAAACTTAAATAAAATCATACCATGAACCCGGTGTTACAAATCTCCCCCACTTATTTTAGACTTCGTCCTCGAAGTCTGCCGCTCCCTTCCGGAACAGCTCCGGATAATGCTCCATCATCTCATTCGCGGGCTCCCAAGTCCATTCCGAGCCCTTCCGATGCTGCCATTGCACCTTCACCAGCTCCACCCTTTTGTTCCTCAGTTCCTTCGACTTCCGGTCTAGGATAGCCACAGGCCGCTCGATATAATTCAGGCTGTCATCAACCTGGATGTCCTCCAAAGGTACCACTACTGAATCGTCCACTATGCACTTCCGCAGCTGGGAGACGTGGAAAGTGTTGTGGATCTGACTGAGTTCGGCTGGCAAGTCCAGCTGATATGCCACCTTGCCCACCCGGGCTGCAACCCTAAACGGTCCAATATACCTGGGACCCAACTTGCCCCGTTTCCTGAATCGGATGACGCCCTTCCACGGTGACACTTTTAGGAGAACCATATCCCCGACCTGGAACTCCAGGTCTGATCGGCGCTTATCGGCATAACTCTTCTGCCAACTCTGAGCAGTCTGAAGCCTGCTCCGGACCTGCTGAATCTTCTCTGTCGTCTTGAGCACTACTTCGGTGCTCCCCATGACTCTCTGTCCAACCTCGCCCCAACATATCGGGGTCCTGCACTTCCTCCCGTAGAACATCTCGAAGGGAGGACAGTCAATACTCGCGTGATAGCTGTTATTGTATGAAAACTCGGCTAAAGGAAGATAGGTATCCCAGCTACCACCGAAGTCTAAAACACACGCCCGCAGCATGTCCTCCAGAGTCTGGATGGTCCGCTCGCTCTGGCCATCCGTCTGCGGGTGAAAGGCTGTACTAAAATGCCGACGAGTACCCAGCTCGTCATGAAACTTCTTCCAGAACCTGGAAGTGAACCGCACATCCCTATCCGAAATCACTGAAACTGGCACCCCGTGCCGTGCCACCACCTCTCTGATGTAGATATCGGCCAATTTCTCGGCCTAGATGCTCTCCTGAATCGGGATAAAGTGGGCGCTCTTGGTCAATCGATCGACAATGACCCATATCGAATCCACTCCCCGCGCGGTCCTGGGAAGCTTGGTGATGAAATCCATCGTGATGTCTTCCCATTTCCACAGCGGGATATCCAACGGCTGCATCTTGCCGTGTGGTCTCTGGTGTTCGGCCTTGACCTTCCTGCAGGTCAGGCACCGCTCAACGTACCATGCTACATCCCACTTCATGCAGGGCCACCAATAGTCCAGACGAAGATCCCTATACATCTTCGTTGCCCCTGGATGAATGGAGAATCGGGATTTGTGCGCCTCCTCCATCAGAACCTGGCGCACGCCTCCGAGATATGGAACCCACACCCTGCGGTGTAATGTCAATAATCCCCTGCTGTCATGGTCGAAGGAGGAAACATGTCCCACAATCCGCTCACTCTTCCGATGTTCCTCCTTTATAGCCTCCTGCTGAGCCTTCCGAATCCGCTCCAAAAGCGGAGTTACCACTGTCATCCGCATGCAAATATCCCTGATCGGCGCCGCTTTGCGGCTAAGTGCATCGGCCACCACGTTGGCCTTCCCCGGGTGATAAAGGATTTCACAATCATAATCCTTTACCACATCAAGCCACCGACGCTGCCTCATATTCAGATTTGGTTGGTCCATGAGGTACCTCAAACTCTTGTGGTCCGTGTAAATCGTACAGCGAACCCCATAGAGGTAATGACGCCAAATCTTGAGGGCGAACACAACAGCCCCCAACTCCAAATCATGCGTCGGGTAGTTCGCCTCGTGAGGCTTCAGCTGCCTCGATGCGTAGGCGATGACATGCCCTCTCTGCATCAATACCGCGCCCAAACCTGAGATGGACGCATCGCAGTATACAACAAAATCCTCCATGCCCTCTGGCAAGGCTAAGATTGGCGCCTCGCACAATCTCTGTCGCAGTGTCTCGAATGCTGCCTGCTGCTCAGGCCCCCAACGAAACACCACAGCCTTCCTCGTTAACCTGGTCAGGGGTAATGCTATCTTGGAGAAATCCTGGATGAATCTCCGATAGTAGCCAGCTAATCCCAGGAAACTCCGAATCTCAGATGGAGACTTGGGAACCTCCCATCTCATCACGGCCTCCACCTTGGCCGGATCCACCGAAATCCCGTTCTGGTTGACAAGGTGCCCAAGAAACTGCACCTCGCGCAACCAGAACTCACACTTGGAGAACTTAGCATACAAGTTCTCCCTTCTCAAGGTCTCCAAAACCTCCCGCAAATGCTCCTCATGCTGCTCTCGCGTCTTGGAGTAAACCAAGATATCATCAATAAATACTATTACCGACCGGTCTAACATCGGTCTACACATGCGGTTCATGAGGTCCATGAACGCGGCAGGAGCATTGGTGAGCCCGAAAGGCATCACCACGAACTCATAGTGGCCATAACGTGTCCGAAATGCCGTCTTCTGCACATCCTCCTCTCTGACCCTCACCTGGTGATACCCCGAACGCAAGTCTATCTTGGAGAACCAAGATGCTCCCTGAAGCTGGTCAAAGAGGTCGTCAATCCTCGGGAGTGGGTAGCGGTTCTTCACCGTTACCTTATTCAGCTCCCTATAATCGATATACATCCGATGCGACCCGGCCTTCTTCTTCACAAACAGAATCGGGGCTCCCCAGGGTGAACTGCTCGGTCTAATGAAACCCTTGTCTAACAGCTCCTGAAGCTGTGTAGACAACTCCTGCATCTCAGGAGGAGCCAACCGATACGGTGCCTTGGCTATCGGATCCGCACCAGGGACTAGGTCGATCCTGAACTCCACCTGTCGCTCTGGAGGTATCCAAGGCAGCTCCTCGGGGAATACATCCGCGAACTCTCGTGCTACGGGCACATCGCCCACCGTCGCCTTACCCGCCTCCTGGGTGTCCATGACATATGCGACATATCCTGCGCAACCCTGCTGAAAGTAACGCCTTGCCCTCGCTGCCGAACAGAAGGCTGGCCCTCGCTGTGATCTCTCACCCTGAATTACTAACTCTCCCCCACTTGGGGTTCTGACTCGTACTAACTGTTGCGCGCAATCTATCACTGCCCCATTGGGACTCAGCCAATCCATACCAATAATGACCTTGTTTCCCTGCAATGGAATGGGAACTAGGTCAACCAAATACCGCTCTTCGAACAACCTTAACACACAATCTCGGAAGACCTCTGATGCTCGCACCGACCGGTCGTCCGCAATCTCGACCTCTAAAGGGCAATCCAACATGCCCGAGGACTCAGGAAACTTCTTGCTAAGTGCAAGAGAAACAAAGGATCGGGTAGCCCCCGAATCAAACAACACCTGGACTGGAATACCGTTCACATGGAACGATCCTAAACGTATATACACAGAGCAAATATCAATATCATAAATCTCATATAAATAGGTCAGAGGGAAAGAATCATACCCGTCACCACATCGGGTGCAGCGCGTGCCTCCTCGGCTGTCAGCTGAAATGCCCGGCTCCTCACCACCGGAGCCTCTGCCTTGCCCTGCCGGCCATCTGTAATCCGCAGGGTCGCTGGAGCTGGCGCCTGTACTGGCGCTGCTGCTGTCAACTGGGGGCAGTTGGTCCTCTTGTGGTCCCTCTGATTGCAGTGGAAACACTGCAACTCAGATGTCTGAATAACCGGAGCAGGGGCAGTACAATCCCTGCTGAAGTGTCCCGTCTTGCCGCACCTGTAGCAGCCTGTCGATCCTAATCTACACGCTCCCTCGTGCGACCTGCCACACTTCCTGCAGCGGCCCGGTCCTGAATGGCCTTTCGGCCAACCGTCTGATCCCTTGGGCTTCTTTCCCGAAGCCCCTATCGTCTGTCCCTCCTCTGCCTTCCTCTTCCGGATGTGCTCCAGATCTATCTCCCTCTCCCTCGCCCTAGCAATCATAGAATCCAGGGTAGGGCAAGCTGAAAAACTGACATGCTCCCGAATGTCGGCTCGCAGCATGTCATGGTAGCGGGTCCTCCTCATATCCTCATCACCTGCATACTGGGGCACCAGTAACGCCCTCTCCCGGAACTTGGCAGTGATCTCCGCCACTGTCTCTGTCGTCTGCCTCATATCCAAGAACTCCCGTGCCAACTGCTGGAGCTCCACCGCAGGCGCGAACTCCGCCCTAAATCATGTCACGAAGTCCGGCCATGTCATAGCCTCAATGGCCGCGGCTCCCAAAGAGTCACAAACCGACTCCCACCAATCTCTAGCTCTGTCACGTAGGCACCCTACTGCAAATCGTACCTTCGACCCCTCGGGGCAGAAGCTGATCAGCTGTGCAGACTCAAGGTCTACAATCCATCGTCTGGCAGCAATGGGGTCCTTAGCCCCATGGAAATCTGATGCACCACTGCCCCTGAAGTCCTTAAAGGACAGTGTGCGTGGTCCTGACTGGCTAGCCGCCATATCACTCCTGAACGCCCTGAGACGATCCTCCATCAACTCTACAATACCCTCCTTGATCGACCCGAAGATGATGGGTGTCGACTCAAGGATGCCCCTGGTAATCTCTGACGCAATGAACTCGCGTAGACCCTCATCAACTGGTTCGGACCCTGAACCCGAACCCGATCCTGATCCTGAGCCTCCCGCTCCCTGTCGTGTGGTCACCATACTGCAAAACATAGCATAACCACCATCATACTATATTCCACTAACGAGGCTCACATACATACCACTAGTCCCCGGTCTCGCCTCGGCCCTTTTTGAATCGAGTACGGATCCTCCGCTTTCAGTAGTACGGGCCCATACTACCTTCCACGTCTATCCGTACTTTCCTCAAGAATTGCCTCAACTCAACCAAGTCCTTTCTACTAATACTGCGGTTCTCGTGCTACTCTTGCCCTAGGCTTACCCTAAGTAATCGCCATCCCACTCTCTGCCATCAGCTACACAAGAAGTCCCTGCTTTCTTTCCCTAACTAGCTTGCGAATACTATTACATATTACTCAGACTAGATAATTATTCGAATGAGAGGTCCTACCCTACAACGGTTGGACTCAAACAAGAGCTGCGAAATAGGGCTAGACCCAACCTTCTGAAATTATTTAATCCTTGCAATATGTAACTTAGCATATTCGTTCACTAGTTAGTGAAAGACAACTAGAACTCCTAATAGCACAAAGCAAGCAGCATTCGGGCATTAAGTACACATAATCAAGTATATACTACTCTGGCTATCATACTGACTGATCTGTACTAGCATGCAATTCTCAAAAAGCCGAAACACATAAAGCAGGCACATAAGGCATCATTCCTAGATCCTTAGTCCTATTCTAGCATGCTGTTCTACTGAAACTGAACTGATAATCATAACGTAAACTTGTATGGGCACTTTGGGGAAAACTTACTTGAGCTCGGCCGGTCGCGCACATCACACACCTTTTTCTTTTTAGAAATCCCTTTTACTTAGTCTTTAGAAAATCATTTCTTTATAAAAATCTTTTAATCCCTCGATTTGAGTCCAGACACCCCCGAAGGTGTGTCCGAATCCCTCAAACCAGGGCTCTGATACCAACTTGTAACATCCCAAAAATACCAGCTAAAAATTTCATTTTTAAATTAGGTTAATTCATAAAAACATCGTTACAAAACATTCATAATATTAATTTATGTCTGAGAACCGGTAACATCATAGTAAAATATTCAGAGTACATCCCAGAAAATCCATAGTGCCGAAAACATGAGAGTGTGTGATATGTCGCTACCGCGCCGGCTCCTGTCCCCTAGCTGAAGAGGTACCTGAAAACAAAACTATAAAACGTAAGCACGAAGCTTAGTGAGTTCCCCCATAATGCCACATACCATGCAATCATATAATGAACAGCTAAGAGATACGGGCCTCGCCCACACCCATAGAGATACGGGCCTCGCCCACACTCTATTAGCTAGGAGATACGGGCCTCGCCCACACTCTGCTATCCTTGGAGATACGGGCCTCACCCACACTCCGCTACTAAACCATAACATACAAGTATCACACAGACAACAAGTATAAGCAATTCTATCATACTGGCATATATCACAATCAAACTCAGCTATGAGATACGGGCTCCGCCCACACTCCGATACTAACATATCGTCTATACGGGCCGGCCTTGGTGCCTTAGACCCGTCCCTACTGGAAGGAAACTCACCTCGAGAGTAGCTGCCGAAAACCTGCTCAGACTACGCCTGGCTGCCGCACCGGTAATCCCTCCGGCTATAAATCCGTAAACATGGATTAGGTACTTATAAATACCCCTAAGGTCAAATGACCGGTCAAAGTCAACTCCTTGGTCAAAGTCAACCTTCTGATTGACTGGACTCGCCGAGTCCATATGGCGACTCGCCGAGTCCTTCTATGTCTAGCCCGACTCTGACTCATCGGGTCCCTGTTCCCACTCACTGAGTCAGCCTGACTCGCTAGACGGGGACAACTAACAAACCCGCGACTGGACTCGCCGAGTCCAAGGGGGTTACTCGCCGAGTCTGACGAACAGATCTCACAAATCGCTCCAATCTTCCATCAGAACATCAACCTTGGAGATTTGGAGATTCTGGGACTATAGCTACACGTTAAATTGCTAATTCCACGTGCGACTACGGAGGGTTGGACCTCCTACACTTAAACCCTTCTTATCCTAGTGACTGATCATGTGACTCGCCGAGTTGGAAGAACAATTCGTCGAGTTCAAGGCTATATTCAAGGGACTCGCCGAGTTTGAAGAATGACTCGCCGAGTACCAGGCAATCTTCATAGGACTCGCCGAGTTGTTTATCCAACTCGCCGAGTCTAAGGCCATCTTCTTGGAACTCGCCGAGTGCACTTTGGCACTCGTCGAGTACCCTTCGACTCTTCATCCATTCTGGCCAAAACTGAGACATGCAATGGTTCCAAACCATAAATCTAAGCTGCTAGGGTATAAACACACGGAGTTTGGGAGGTTTAAGGTCTTGAAATCCACATATAAGGGACAAAAAAGGAATCTGTTATACTAAAGATTAAGAAGGAGCTTTCTTACCTGGTTAGGAGCTTCTCCCAGGGTAGATTTCGGATCTACCACACTTCCTTGCACCCTCCAACTTCCTCATTCTTCTTCTAAGCTTCAAACTTCCTTCACCAAACCAAAATCACTCACAAGGATCAAAATGGGCTAGGGTTTCGCTCTACAGTTCTTCTGGAAGAGAATGGGACGAAATGGGTGTTTTAGAATGGGTAAAATAGGGTGCAATGTCTGAAAATAGAGTTTCATCCAGACAGGTGGACTCGCCGAGTCCATGCATCGACTCGCTGAGTTCACCGCTCAAATCCCGTGTCCACCCTGCTGCTACTCGGCGAGTCGGGACGCAGACTCGCCGAGTTCGTGGCAAAAATAAGATAAAAACTTAAATAAAATCATACCATGAACCCGGTGTTACACTTTCATAATACAAACTGAACACTGATTTTTAGGAATATTAGTTCACTTGATCACTGCAATTAATAATCTATTAAAATCAAAGGATTAGTAATCTGATTATGATGCTAGTCATATTAGGAATCGGTAAACAACGAAATTAAATCCATTGCGCCGTTAACAAAATCAACCATAGGAGAGATGTATCGAATCTAGACAAAAGTACTATTTATATCTTGTTTTGAACCATTATCTATTTTGTTATGCTTAGTTTAAGTACTTGTTTGCTGCTGAATTATTGATGTTAATTTTACAAGTTTTTGTACTTTAAAATCAGAAAACACCCTTCTTTATATTATTTTGTAGTTTAAATAGTAGTAGATATTTTATTGGAATGATACATGTTACCCAGGTGTTCGACAACATGTTCTTACCATCACTCTACTGTCAAACGAATATGCACACTTTCCTGGTTGTGTAGTAGTTCTTAGTTGTGATTAAGTTATTTTATAAATATAGAACTAGTAGTATTAAAATACACATCATGTACGCACCTTCCCAACTAAGTATGATTAGCTATAAATATCCACAATCTTCTTGTCTCAGATGCTTACATATTTCCGTTGTTCTTCATTTTACTCATAATTTACTATAAAACTGGAAGAAAATAATTAAAAATAATTCATATTACATGCTTAACTCTAGAAAAAAGTCTTTTATGGTATAATCCTTAAGATAACGTCCAAATCTTGACAACTATGTCTTAGTTGTTGCAAACCATTTATAATTACCAATACTTCTATTATTAATACACAAATCTTCAAATTTCCATGGAGAAATTGCATATAACAATATCCATAAAATACTCTTTATTCAAAATCTAATCCATGGCTAGTTATATTTCCATTTCGATGAACTATACCATAATATGCCTCGTTGTCACACCCCCAGCCGGTGGCAGAAACGTCAGGTTGTGCGACGTTTGAATGTTGGATTTCAGTCCACAAATATACATTGACTATTACACGGTTTGAGTTACAGATAGGTCACAAAAGCAAAGTATAATAGTAATGCACATAGACTTCGAGATGCATCACCGGGGTTACCTCTGTCTTCATCCGGGGTCATTCTATTGAGGTTACATGTGGTTTTTGAAATGTTAACATAATGTTGGTGAGTCCACAAGTTTTATTATTACAAAAATTGTGTGGTTGTTTTATTTATCTTGTTTAACCTAAATTCAATTCCTCGAGTTTGTGTACTATCACTACTTTGTTAAGTTGTTTCGTAGTAGTTGTCTAAGATAGTTTTAGTTTAAAAATATTACGATGAGTTCCTATAATCGAGCTATAACTGTTGAATCTTCCCCAAAAAACCACGACACTTCATCGAACGTCGAAAAGGTGTTTAGAAAGTTATGCCTGCTTTGACTTGCCTTCAGGTTGTAGCTAGAAACCACAAGTAGGAGTGTCAATCCTGTATAGATCTACACACATCTTTTCCACTCACTTAAGATTTAACGATTATATGTCAGGGGCTAGCTGAAAGTCTTTCAGCGTGTTAATGAATCGTGTCTCATCTAACTCTTGTTGTGGGGGCCTCCCATGGTTGGTTGAGTTGTTATTCTTTGTATTTATATGCGATACTTATTATATATATTATTCTAAAACATCCCAAAAATACGGTCCAAAAATCTCGTTATTAATTATTAATAAAACCATAATTATCAAATCATCTCATCAAATCATAAGTCATAGTATCTCAAAACATCATGAACATCTGTCAAATATATCAGAGTAAACATCCCAGGCTAAAACATAATGGTGTGTGCAATGCAGTCATCCCGAGCTATTCCTTTTGCTACCCGAAGCACCTGAAACCAAAACTAAAAACTGTAAGCACGAAGCTTAGTGAGTCTCTCCAAACTACCACATACCATACACATAATCAGATAATCACATATAAACATATCGTGGACCCCGCCCCTTCATCAGGCCCCGTCCGGCATCGGACCATGTCCGACATTAGGCCCCGCCCGACATCGGACCATGTCCGACATCGGGCCCCGCCCGGCATCGGACCAAGTCCGACATCGGGCCCCGCTCGGCATCGAACCATAGTCCGGTAAGTATATAAACATATCAACAATACACATAGAATAAACGCATAATCATAAGCATATAAACATTACTCGGGCACTGCCCGACATCGGATCGAAATTCGGAAAGCAGATAAATATTCATCGGGCACTGCCCGATATTAAACCGAAATCCGGAAACATACAAACACAGACACAAGCAAGAATTACGAAGACATCAAGCATACAAACATTCCTCAGGCATCGCCCGACATCGAATCGAAATCCAGAAAACATATAAACATACATCAGGCACCGCCCGGCATCGGACCATGTGTAGAACATACTAACATACATATACGGACTGACATTGGTGCCTTTGACCCGTTCCTACAGGAGGAAAACTCACCTCAATGTCGGGTGCTAGCTGAAACGTCTCTGCTCCGGTATCAGCTCTACTCAAACCCCTAAACAGAACAACCTCTTAGATAGCAATTCATACTCATAACCCCCTTAGGGTCAACTATGGTCATAGTCAAAGTCAAAGTCAAAGTCAACGCTCCGAGTTGACTCAACTCATCGAGTTACCCCTTCAACTCGCCTAGTTTCTGAAAACCATAGAATCATGATTTCGCGATCCAACTCGTCGAGTTCTTCCCTATTAACAGAATCGGGATCCTTCAATTCAACTCGTCGAGTTCCTCTATAAACTCGTCGAGTTCTTCAGTCTGCTAACCCTTCTTAATCCATGCAGCCTTTATTCTTCAAAACCAAGTCCCATTTCTAGATCTGGGCCGAAAATACATCTAGGAGGGTAAAGTTTCCAACTTTACCAATCAAAACCCACTCTAGAAGAAATAAGGTCTAACCCTAACCCAAAAAGGCCAAGGTCTTGATCCAAAGCCAACTAAAACTACAAGACATACCATGAGGTCATTGATGTGGACTCTAAGGACTAAATGATCACGTAAAGTCTTAAACTTTATCCTCATGCATGGCCATTAGAGCTCCAAAAGACCAAAATGATGGTCTAAAGGTTGCATGGGGCTTCCATGGTCATAAAGTTGGCACCTTTATGCCATGAAAACCCCTCAAGGCCTTAGATCTGAAGTGTTCTTCACTTGGGAAGTCCAAATCCCAACAACCAATATACTTGGACCAAAACATGAACGAAAGCATCCTAAAACTAGATCTAAACATGCCATGGACAAGGTTGAAGCTTTATTCCTTAGATGAATCAGACATGAGGCCCAACTTCTGGATCTACTCTTATTCCACACATTCTTGCCCCTCTTTCAAACTTCCTCTTCTACAAAGTCACCAAGAATACACAAGATTAGCTTACAATCACCAAAAATGGCTTAGGGTTTCAAGATTAGGGTTTTAGACAGTGGAGGCTGGAGATGAGGCCAACACCTTGGGGTTAAGGTGTTCAAATAGGGTACAAAACTCCGAGATTATGGTTTCATTTCTGCCAGCCTACTCATCGAGTTGAGGCCTCCCAAATCATCAAGTACGTTTCTCAAAACCCGCGGTCCAAATAATTTCTACTCGACAAGTGTGGGGTTTCCAACTCGTCGACTTGCTCTGTAATCATCAATAAATTATAAGTTTAATTGCATACCAGGAACCAGGCGTTACAATTCTCCCCCACTTTTCTCAGACTTTGTCCTCGAAGTCTTCTGTCTCGAATAATCCTGGATAATGCTCCCTCATTTCCTACTCGGGCTCCCATGTCCACTCTGAACCCTTGCGGTGTTGCCACTGCACCTTCACTAGCTGCACGACCTTGTTCCTCAAGGTTTTCGCCTTCCGATCTAAGATCCCCACTGGTCTCTCAATGTAGTTCAGGCGGTCGTCCACCTGAACATCCTTCAAGGGCACAACTGCGGAGTCATCCACCAAACACTTCCGCAGTTGGGAAACATGAAAGGTACTGTGGATCTGACTGAGCTCGGCTGGCAGATCCAGTCGATACGCAACCCGAACCACCTGAGCCGAAACCCTGAACGGACAGATGTATCTGGGGCCCAGCTTGCCTCGCTTCTTGAACCGGATGACACCTTTCTATGGTAATACCTTCAGGAGAACCATATCCCCCACCTGGAACTCTAGGTCCGATCGGCGCTTGTCGGCATAGCTCGTTTGCCGACTCTGGGCAATCTAAAGCCTGCTCCGGACCTGCTGGATCAACTCAGTAGTCTTGAGTACCACCTCGGTACTCCCTATGACTCTCTAACCGACCTCGCCCCAACGGATTAGGGTCCTAAATTCCCCCCCCCCCCCCCCGTAGAGCATCTCGAAGGGAGGTTGATCTATGTTATCGTGATAATTGTTGTTATACGAAAATTCTGCTAACGGAAGATACGTATCCCAACTACCACTTAAATCTACTACGCACGCACACAACATGTCCTCAAGAGTCTGAATCGTCCTCTCACTTTGCCCATCCGTCTGAGGGTGAAAAGACGTACTGAAGTGGAGACGAGTACCCATCTCGTCATGAAACCGCTTCCAAAATCTGTAAGTAACACGAACATCTTGGTCTGACACTATCGAACCCGGCACTCCATGACGTGCCACTACTTCTCGAACGTAGATCTCGGCTAACTTTTCAGACGATATACTCTACTGTATCGGAATAAAATGTGCACTCTTGGTTAACCGATCCACGATGACCCAAATCGAATCCACTCCACGTGCGGTCCTGGGAATCTTTGTGATGAAATCCATAGTGATGTCTTCCCATTTCCACACGATAATCTCCAACGGCTACATCTTGCCGTGAGGTCGCTGGTGCTTGACCTTGACTTTCCTACAAGTCAAGCACCGCTCCACATACCAAGCTATGTCCCACTTCATGCAGGGCCTCCAATAATCAGGTCGAAGATCCCGATACATCTTCGTCGCCCTGGGATGGATGGAGAACCTTGACTTGTGGGCCTCCTCCATCAGTACCTGTCGTACACCACCCAGAAATGGCACTCAGACCCTCCGATGCAGGGTCAATAAACCATGGCAATCATAATCAAAGGGAGCCACCTGACCCACTATGCACTCACTCTTCCGATGCTCTTCCTTCATAGCCTCTACCCGAGCCTCTTGGATCTGCTCCAGCAATGGAGTGATCACTGTCATCCTCAAGCATATATCCCGAATTGGTGCTGTAGCCGCCTTATGGCTGAGAGCATCGGCCACCACGTTGGCCATCCCTGGGTGATAAAAAATCTCGGAGTCGTAGTCCTTTACCACATCCAACCAACGACCCTGACTCATGTTCATATTTGGTTGGTCCATCAAATACCTCAGGCTCTTGTAGTCTGTGTAAATGGTGCAACGAACCCTATAGAGGTAGTATCGCTAAATCTTGAGGGCAAACACCATAGCCCCAACTCCAAATCTTGCGTCGGATAGCTCGCCTCATGAGGCTTCAGCTGCCTCGACGCATACGCAATCACACGACCCCGCTACATCAGCACTGCACCCATGCCTGTGATCGAAGCGTCACAGTAAACCATGAAGTCGTCGACGCCCTTCGGCAAAGTCAGAATCGGTGCCTCGCACAACCGTTGTCTTAGAGTCTCCAAAGAGGCCTGATGATCAGGCCCCCAGCGGAATGTCACCGACTTCTTGGTCAGTCGGGTCCGCGGAACAAAAATCTTGGAGAAATCCTGTATCAATCTCCGATAATAACTCACCAGACCAAGGAAACTCCAAATCTCAGATGGAGACCTCGGAACTTCCCACTGCATCACGGCCTCTACCTTGGTCGGATCAACCAGAATACCCTTCTGGTTGACAAGGTGCCCCATAAACCGCACCTCGCGCAACCAGAACTGACACTTAGAGAATTTTGCAAAAAGTCTCTCCCTCCTCAATGTCTCCAGCAGCTCCCTTGGGTGCTCCTTGTGCTTTTCCTGTGTCTTGGAGTACACCAAGATATCATCGATAAAGACTATTACAGACCGGTGCAACATCGGTATGTAAACGCAGGTTATGAGGTCCATGAACGCGACAGGAGCGTTGATGAGCCCAAACGTCATCACCACGAACTCGTAATGACCATAGCGAGTCTGAAAGGTTATCTTGTGCACATCGTCGTCCTTGACTCGCATCTGGTGATAACCCGATCACAGATCAATCTTAGAGAACCAAGATGCACCCTGTAGCTGGTCAAATAGATCATCAGTCCTCGGGAGGGGATAACAATTCTTCACCGTTACCTTATTCAACTCCCGATAATCTATACACATCCGATGTGACCCGTCCTTCTTCTTCACAAATAGGATCGAGGCTCCCCAGGGAGAACTGCTCAACCTGATAAATCCCTTGACTAAAAGCTCCTGCACCTGTGTAGACAACTCTTGCATCTCGAGAGGAGCCAACCGATATGGTTCCTTGGCTATCAGAGCCGTACCAGGAACCAGGTCAATCTTGAACTCTACCTTCCTCTCCGAAGGCACCCCAGGAAAATCTTCTGGGAACACGTCCACGTACTTCCGTACGATCGGTACATCATGCACTGTCACCTTACCCTTATCCCGGGTATCCATATCATATGCGACATAACCTGCGCAACCCTGCTGAAGGTAGCGCCTAGCTCTCGCTGTTGAACACAAGGTCGGCCCATGCTGCGAACTCTCACCCTGAATCACCAACCCTCCCCCACTTGGGGTCCTAAGTAGTACTAGCTGTTGCTCGCAGTCGATCACTGCCCCATTGGGGCTTAACCAGTCCATACCCACGATAACCTTATTCCCTCGCAGGGGAATAGGGACTAAATCCACAGAATACTGCTCATCGAACAACTGCAGTGTACATCCTCGATGAACCTTCTCAACCCAAACGTTCATATCATCCACTATCTCTACATCAAGTGGACAGTCCATCTCCCCTGGAGCTCCAACAAATCGCTTGCTAAGCGCGAGTGATACAAAAGACCGGGTAGCCCTCGAATCGAATAATACCAGAGAAGATATACCGTTCACAAGGAACGATCCTATAATAAAACACATAAACATAAGTGATAATTAACATAAATCAAGAGATAAGGAGAGAATACATACCCGTAACAACATCGGGAGTTGCTCGTGCCTCCTCTGCAGTCAGCCGAAAAGCCCTACTCCTCGTCGTAGGCGCCTCTGTCCGGCCCTGACGGTCATCAGTAACCCTCAGTGTTGCAGGAGCGGGTGCTGCCACCTGTCATGCTACTACTAAACTTGGACACTAGGACCTCTTGTGGCCCCTCTGATTGCACTGGAAGAAAATCAGATCAGATAGTGCAGTGGTGGTGGTGGTAGGAGTGCAGTCCCTGCTGACATGACCAGTTCGGCCGCACTTAAATCAGCCCGAACTACCCGCCCTCCACACCCCCCTCGTGCAACTTGCCACACTTACCACAAAGGATGCGGCCCTACTGGCTCCTCGATCTGTGATCCGATACCTTGGGCTTTTTTCCCGAACTCCCTGTCTGAACCCCATCTGGTTTCCTCTTTCTCTACATCTCCAAATCCAGCTTCCTTTCCCGAGCCCTCGCTACAAACTGTCAGATATCACTCTTCAGCATCTCATGGTATCGGGCCTTTTTCATCTCCTCGTCCGCCACGTACTACGGAACAAGAAGTGTCATCTCCCTGAACATAGCGGTGATCTCAGTCCCTGTCTCAGTAGCCTACTGGAGATCCTCGAACTCTCGCAGAAGCTTTTGCACCTCAATCACTGGTGCAAACTCGACCCTGAACCTGGCCGCGAAGTCACTCCAGGTCATTGCATCAATAGCGGCATCATCTCCAATAGCATGTCGGACTTCCTCCCACCAATCATGTGCCCTGTCCTTTACGAGGTAGGAAGCAAGTCGGACCTTGTCCCCCTCAGGACAAAGGCTAGTGCGAAAGCCGTTGGTGACATCATCCAACCACTTGCTGCTAGCAATGGGGTCCCGAGCCCCATGATAGTCTGGAGCTCCATAAGCTCGAAACTCCCTGAATGTCATCGTACGCGCCCCTATCATGGCCGCCATCTCGGTGCGGAATGCACTCAACCTCTCGTCAAGAATCTCCAAAATGCCCTCCTTGACCATACCGAAGATCATAGGAGTCTGGTCAATGATACTGCGCGTGATCTCAGATGAAATGAACTCCCTCCTCTGATCATCAAGATGCCCGACTCCAGAGCCCGAGCCTGATCCCTCGCCGGCACCAAAACTGCCACCTGGTCTAGTATGTAGTGTCACCATTATGAAAATACACAATAACAATCATCAGAATACTCATCATAACTAGAGGGATCACACACACTACAAGATCCCTGGTTTTATCTCATCCCTCCTTGACTCGAGTATTGATCCTTTGCTTTCAGTAGTACGGGCCCATACTACCTTCCACATCTATCCGTACTTTCCTCAATAATTGCTTTAACTCCACCTAGTCCCTTTCACTACTACTGTTTTCCGTGCTAATCTCATCCTAGGCTTGCCCTAGGGTAATCTCCGACCCACTCTCCGCCATCAGCTGCATAAAAAGTCCCTGCTACCTTTCCCTAACTAGCTCGCGAATACTATTACATATTACTAAGACCAGATAATTCTTCGAATGAGAGGTCTCTCCCTACAATGGTTAGACTCAAAGAAGAGTTACGCAATAGAGCTAAACATAACCTTCTGAAACTATTTAGTCCTCGTAATATGTAACTTAACATATTTGTTCACTAGTTAGTTAAAGATAACTAGAAATCCTAAAAGCACAAAGCAAGCAGCATTTGGGTATCGAGTAAACAAAACTGAGCATATCCTAATCAAGCCATCATATCACTGACTAATCAGTACTAGCATGCAGTTCAATAAGCTCATACAGTAGGCATACAAGGCATCCTTCCTAGATCCTTAACCCTAATCTAGCATGCAGTTTTCATATTCACATTTCATATCAAAACATAAACTTGTATGGCTAATTTGGGAGAACTTACTTGAGCTCGGCTGATTCCATGCACAACACCGTTTTCTCTTTTTAAAATTCCTTTTTATAAAAATGATTTTCTTTTGAAAATTTCATACCAAGTCCTCAGTTTGAGTTCAGACACACCCGAGAGTGCGCCCGGATCCCTCAAACCGAGGCTCTGATACCAACTTGAAACATCCCAAAAATACGGTCCAAAAATTTCGTTTTTAATTATTAATAAAACCATAGTTATCAAAATCATCTCATCAAATCATAAGTCATAGTATCTTAAAACATCATGAAAATCTGTCAAATATATCAGAGTAAACATCCCAGGCTAAAAGATAATGGTGTGTACAATGCAGTCATCCCGAGCTCTTCCCTTTGCTACCGGAAGTACCTAAAACCAAAATGGAAAACTGTAAGCATGAAGCTTAGCGAGTCTCCCCAAACTACCACATACCATACACATAATCACATAATCACATATAAACATATCGTGGGCCCCGTCCGGCATCGGACCATGTCCAGTATCAGGCCTTGCCCAGCATCACACCATCTCGGGCGTCAGGCCCCGCCCGAAATCGAACCGTAGTCCGGTAAGCATATAAGCATATTCAACAATACACATATAATAAACACATAATCATAAGCATATAAACATTCCTCAGGCATCGCACGGCATCGGATCGAGATTCGGAAAGCATATAAACATTCATCGGGCACTACCCGACATCGGACCGAAATCCAGAAACATACAAACATAGACACATGCAAGAATCACGAAGACATCAAGTATATAAGCATTCCTCGGGCATCGCCCGACATCGAATCGAAATCCGGAAAACTTATAAACATACATTGGGCACCGCCCGACATCAAACCATGTCCGGAACATACTAACATACATATACAGGCCGACATTGGTGCCTTCGGCCCGTTCCTACAAGAGGAAAACTCACCTCAATGTCGGGTCCTAGCTGAAACGTCTCTACTCCGGAATCAGCTCTACTCAAACCCCTAAACAGAAAAACCTCTTAGATAGCAATTCATACTCATAATCCCCTTAGGGTCAACTATGGTCATAGTCAAAGTCAAAGTCAAAGTCAACGGTCCAAGTTGACTCAACTCGTCGAGTTACCCTTTCAACCCACCGAGTTTCTGAGAACCACAGAATCGTGATTTCACGATCCAACTCGTCGAGTTCTTCGATGAACTCGTCGACTTCTTCCCTATTAACAGAATCGGGATACTTCAATTCAACTCGTCAAGTTCCTCTAAGAACTCGTTGAGTTCTTCAGTCTGCTAACCCTTCTTAATCCATGCAACCATTATTCTGCAAATCCAAATCCCATATTCCATCCTGGGCCGAAAATACATCTAGGAGGGTAAAGTTTCCAACTTTACCCATCAAAACCCACTCTATAAGAAATATTCTCTAACCCTAACCCAAAAGGGATAAGGTCTTGATCCAAAGCCACCTAGACTACAAGATAGAACATGACGTCATAGATCTAGACTCTAGGGACTAAATGATCACGTAAATTCTTAAAATTTATCCTTATGCATGGCCATTAGAGCTCCAAAAGACCAAAATGATGGTCTAAAGGTTGCATGGGACTTCCATGGTCATAAAGTTGGCACCTTTATGCCATGAAAACCCCTCAAGGTCTTAGATCTAAAGTGTTCTTCACTTGGGACATAAAAATCCCAACAACCAATATACTTGGACCAAAACATGAAAGAAAGCATCCTAAAACTAGATATAAGCATGCCATTGATAAGGTTGAACCTTTATTCCTCAGATGAATCCGAAATGAGGCCCAACTTCTGGATCTACTCTTCTTCCACACGTTCTTGATCCTCCTTCAAGCTTCCTCTTCTTCAAACTCACCAAGAATGCACAAGATTAGCTTACAATCACCAAAAATGGCTTAGGGTTTCAAGATTAGGGTTTTGGATAGTGGAGGCTGGAGATGAGGCCAACACCTTGGGGTTAAGGTGTTTAAATAGGGTGCAAAACCCTAGGATTAGGGTTTCATTTCTGCCAGCCTACTCATCGAGTTGAGGCCTCCCAACTCGTCGAGTAGGTTTCTCAAAACCCGCGGTCCAAATCATTTCTACTCGACAAGTTTGGGGCTTCCAACTCGTCGATTTGCTCTGTAATCATAAATAAATTATAAGTTTAATTGAGTACCAGGAACCAGGCGTTACATATTCATCTTATACATATATATACTTAGTGTGTTTTGCATAGCCCAGTATTTGGGCAGAGGAAGCACTAGGTACCAAGCTTATCCAAATGGTGGCTATAATAACGAATAAAGTGTCGATGTTTCCTGGCAACTGGCTAGTGTAACAACTATATATGATATTTTTTATCAGCTTGACTCAGTATAAAAACTAGGCATAATATTAACTTTGAGCAGATTATATCATGGGCATAATATCATCCTAATGTTATGAACATAATTATCTAACAAATATTATACAATTAGTAAAAACTATGTAATATTTGTATTTTAACATGTATTCCCCCCCATCCCCCCTTGAAAAGGTTTAGAAAATGGGGTCGTGAACTCACCTGTGAATTATGATACTGTTTTTGTAGGGTGGAAGCCGAAAGTTCGAACTTCGAGAGGTGCTCTAGGGCAGTAGCACACAGATCAAGAGTGTGAGAAAGAGTATTTGAGAGGTGTGGAAATGAGACTGTCGAAGCTTGCTATTTATAGCAAAATTTGGGGTGCACACCGCACAGGGTATGCCAAGTATTTGCACATGAGCCACAGGGGGTTGCGATGTGTCGTCCTCTCCTTGTGCAACGTCGCCCCGTATCCGGGTGGATCGAGTGTCATAATGCGCATGACGCACTGCGTCCGGGCGCGCATGATGGTAAAAATGAAACATTGAAATTCCGTAATTGTTGTATACGAACTCCATTTTCAACGACTCTTATATATTCATATAGGTCTCGACGTTCTCTACAACTTTCCTTTTGGACATTTTGGCTAATTCTAATTTTCGTTTTTCGACTAGTTTTTATTACCGTTATGATTTTATAAAAATCATAACTCTCTCATACGGTTTCCGTTTCAGGTGTTGTTCGTCTCATAATTCCTAATTTGACTAGTACTACGATTGTCTTTTTGGTGACTTTTTCCTAAAGTCAACCATTCTCCCTGTAGTTTTCGTCGTTTTAATTTCTAACTTACGGTAGATATTTATTTTTTACAAAACTCATATCTCCCCCATATTAAGTCGGATTTTAGCAAAATTTATATTTCTGAGATCGAGGTAGCTTAGATAATCTAAAAACGTTAACATGCTATCAAAGTGACGCGACTTTTCATGCACTTATTTTTTAGCCTAAAAGTTGACGTAATTAAGGAAAAAAAATTGAATATATTGAAATATATTTTGTGGTTACAAGATTGTCCTTATTATATTTTTGTTTTTTATCGTTAAATGTTAACGACGGTTGATGACATATTTTTTTAGGTTGTTACACGCGTTATCTTTGAAATAGTTCCATAACAAGTCCCATAATTCAATGAGCTTATGAAGTATCCATCATTATCTGCCATATATACTTATATTTTCTTTAATATAAATAATCACAATCATTAGTATGCTAATTACTACTAATGACATGACATGGTAATTATCCAATAACTATACTTCAAGACTCTGTAATACATGATTAAGCGAGTTGTACTTTTGATGTTATGCATTGATGAATTGTACCTTATCCATATCGTGATAATCTTTCAATAAGACATGTTAAATATCAATTAATAACATGTTATTAATGCTGATGGACTAATTATTTGAATATAATTTGAACATGAAAGAACAATTCAGAAATTAGGGTTCATGAGCTTATGTCACATTACTCATAATTAACTAATTATTTCAAAAAGAAAAGCTTGATACATTTTACTTCAAAGCTCGGAGATAAATACCCCTTTAATTATCTATCATCATCTTAATCTTTTTTTGGAACTTTCCACTAATTTGCCAACAAAATGACCATGAAGTGTTTCTGTGTATGGTTTGGACTTATGGGCTAAGCATTAAGTGCTTAATGGAAAAAGTGGGATTTAAAGGGGAGTACGCTGGGCCTACAAGCCAGTACGCGCAACGTACAAGCCATTTAGTGAGTATGTGCAACGTTCTGCTGACTACGCCCTGTGTACTCAGTCAGATTGGACTTCATAATTGTGGGCCTCGGGTTGGGCCATTCTTGGACTTAATTGATGTGCGCCTTCGTGGACATCTGGAAATCAGGTTTTTGGACCAAGGAAATTATTGGTCTCTAGGACAAGGCCCATTGGAGAGGGTTGGGCCCAATTTTGAAAATTAGGCCATAAGCAGGCTATGATTGCGCTTTGGATGAGTATAGGCTAATGGGCGAATGGAATGCCAAGTGTTTTGGACTAGAAAGATGATTGGACCATAGGGTAAGGCCCATGTAGAGGCTTGGGCCCAATTTGGAAAATTGGGGCATTAATTGATTAGTTGGTCTTTGGGCCTTTCAGATTTCAGTTTTCGTCAAGGCCAGGGTAGGGGTAAAATGGTATTTTATCCCAGGATTGAAGTTATGATTATGGATTAGAACCCAATTATTGATTGGGTATTGTTTTGTTATTGGTAGTTAAGGATCTGTTAGCCAACAGCCAAGGGTGTTTCTGTATGATTCAGCAGTGCGAGGTGAGTCTTCTCACTATATCCATGGGTCGAAGGCACCAATGCCGACCCATTACGTATTATGTGGTATGCTCGTTTTCTCTGTGATATTTGCATGGAAGACCCTGGGGGTGCCCGTGGCAAATGAATATCAGACCGTGGGGGGAGCCCATGACATTCGAGGTAAAGACCATGAGAGGAGCCCATGGCATACCAGATAAAGACCATGGAGGGGGCCCATGACAACTATATGTATGTTGCATGATAATTTGTGGTTGTATGTTGTATGGTATTTTGGGGAACTCACTAAGCTTTGTGCTTACGGTTTTCAGTTTATGTTTCAGGTACTCCAGTTTTCAAATGGAAGATCTCGGGATGATTGTAGAGCACACACCACATGTTTCCGCTTTCTGTGATTACTCTTGTTTAATGATGTTTTGCTAAATATTGGTTACTTTCGTTTTATGGAAACAATATGTATTAACGATTTATTAATCTAAAAACACAAGTTTTTATGTCGTGATTTTCGGGTCGTTACATCTAGATTGTCAAGATCCTCATTTATACTCGGAGAGGCATGAAAACCTAACCACACCCGAAATCTGGGCCATCCATGCGCCTTCACGCACTGGAAAACTTTTTAACCCTCTATACGCCTTAAAATATTTTTAACATCTTTTTCTTTTCCCTTAAATTTTCTTCCATTATCAAATGTCCGTAATATACTCATTTCTCATCTGGTTTTGGTGATTATTAGTGTTTTGAAATCCTTTTTGTAAGCAGTACAACTTCATTTTACATGAGGTTTTCCAAACTTTTACTACCTCTATCCCAAATTAATTGTCCACATTTGACTTTTGAAGTATTTATTCTTCAACTTTGACCTTAAATATTTTTGGTTTTGATAGATAATACTTGATGCAAAATATATGAATGGATTCTACTTTAAATGTCTTTTCATTGTTATAAGTTTTATCAAGTAATATATAACACAAATAAAAATATTTAAGGTCAAAGTTGAAGAAAAAAGACTTCCAAAATCAAAAGTGGACAATTAATTTAGGACGGAGGGAGTACTATTTTGTGCGTTGGACATGTCGTTATCAAATTATCATAATTACTTCATATAATTCCTTTTGGCTCAATTCTTCTTCATGTGTTGTACTCTGTTAAATTCACTATATCTTTCATTTAGGAAGTTTTTTCATATTTACTCGGATTTGGTTGACTCTTTCATCCATAAATTCATTATCATGTGGACTACACATTTTATTTAGAAAGTGGTTTCATATAAGGTCTAAATCCCGAGTTATAAGGCCATAGATGAAGTAAGTCTTAATGCATAACTTAAACCTTCCTGTGCACTATCTCACTAAAGTGTACATACAAGGGTTTTCATGTGCAGTAACCCATTAAAGTGCAAAGAAATGACCGTTTGGTGCACTAACCTATTTTCATGTGTATTAATCCATTAAAGTGCATATAGAGGGTCTTCATGTGCACTAACCCATTATATTGAACACATAAGGCTTTCATGTGTACTAACCCTTTAAAATGCATATAAAGGGTCTTCATGTGCAATAATCCATTACAGTGTACACATAGGATCTTTATTTACACTAAGCCATTAAAGAGCATATAGAGGATCCAAAACACTTGAAGTACAAACAAAGGTGCCTTCAGCTCCACTAACCTATTAAATATCACATAGAGGATCCTTCATGTGTACTTGAAAATCTTTATTCATTATTATTTTCGTTAACTCATATTTATGTTACTAATATTCCTCCCATTTTCTGCACTTCAAACTAATATATTTTTATTAGATATTTCATATATAACATATTCTAACACATGTTGTACATAAACATTTTAAAGACTATGAAGTATGTAAGGGAGATATTTGTGCGGGGGTAAGTATGCATAATTGTTGGTTTACGTTGGGCTTGGGCATATTCAATATGAATAAAAGAGTGAATTTGATATGTTGTTGTGGTGTCTCAAAATAAAACACTATCATATTGAGAGAACAAAAAAGGCATAGACTTAATTGGGATAATTTTAGTATGTATATGAGGTGGGATATGTCTTTCATATATCAATCCCTCTTAAGAGGGGTATTCATATTCAAGGAGTTCTTTATTAATGGGAGTATCCTGGTATAAGGATACATATAACCTAGGTTGGGGTGTTCCATCAATACATTCAAATTCCTTAAATAGGAAGTTAAGGGTGAAGTTAGAGCCACAAATCAATAATTGTGATCATGTTCGTGTTATTGGGTATGGTATACCCACCAATTTATATAGAAGTAAAGGTGGGGGCTGAGAGAGTGGCATAAAAGCGTTGGGTCAAGAGGATTGTTGTTGTTTATTTAGGGTGTGGAAAATACATATCATCAAGTTGAAAAAAGAAGAAATATGAGGTCTTGGGCCCATAAGTTTTGATAAATTTTAGAAGACTTTCCCTTTGATGTATCTAAGTTTATTCGCAATGAGGATTGGGTATATGTAGGTTTATATAGCATTGATTGGGAATTGGATTTTGAGGATAAAGATTAGTGCAACTAAACATGTTTATTTTGGGGTTGTTTTTAAGTTAAGAAGATGAGGACAATGGAAATTTAATATTAGTGTTTAAAGTAGTCTTGGTGGATTGAATCATGGCTTGGATATGGGTTATATATGTCGTATGTTTTAGAATATATGATTTAGGCTACGAGGCTGGTTAAATTGTGGTATGGGTGTGTGATATTGTCTCATTGCTAGCTTGGTTGCTAGAACTATGTTTGTAATGCATGTTGGTCTTAACTGAAAGATCTTGTATGCCCAAGAGTCATTATAGAATGATATTTCTAATAATATATGATCGTATAGGGTCACACCTTATAGCAGGTTACTACTAATTGATTATTTATAAGTATAATTCGATTATATATATATATATATATATATATATATATATATATATATATATATATATATATATATATCAACACTTGTATTTAATTGAAAAACATTATTTTGAGAAATAATATTTTTACCAAGATATTGATAATTGTTATTGCTAGGAAATAATAATAATAAAGAGAACAAAACTAGCTTAATATCATATAGTGCGATTATTAATGTTGTGTACAACAATTTTGGCCACTTAGAGTAACCAAATGGTCAAAACTCAACTAGTTAGTTACGGATTATGTAAAGCACAATCCATGTCTAGCTTTTTGACCATCATGTCAAAAAATTCGAGGGACATGCCTATGGATTACTTTGGTGTTGTTTAATATGTCTCTCATACTCTTAAGAAAGCCTTACTCACTTTTGCTTTATTTAGTTTCCTTTTGTCTACATTAACATTGATATATAAATGAAAGACTTTCAAAGGTTTAAAAGTTAGTTCTTTCACTTATTCTTCTTCTTCTTTTGGGTGTCCTAAACCGAGAGAAAAAGCTCTCTAGAGGGCTACGAAAATTTGAAGTTCCAAGCTCTCCTATCCCTCATTCCTTTCTAGCAAATGGTGCTAGAAATGGAGACATATAAGTTGCTTTCTATTAAGACTTATTTGGTTATGCCTTAATAGCTTAAAAATATCTTATTTACAAGTGTTTACTATCATATAGTGGTGGTTTCATCTTTCTTGGTTGATACATTTTAGAGTGCTTAATTTAGAGCTTAAATTCATCTTCATCAACTTCCTAATTACCAAAAGGAACCAAAATCTTCAAAGGTTCTTTTAGTCTCTTCTTCTTTGTTTATGTTTAATCTTTTTAAGTTCTTGCCAAATGATCCTTGGTGGGTATAAAACTATTTTTATTTTGTTCAAAAATCAAAGTACTTTGTTTCCATCTTTATGTTTTTGAAATTAGTTTTGAATAAAAACCCAAAATTAACTTGGCCTTCTTACAGTTCACTAAATGTTATATGGTTAATTCCTAGGGTTTGAATAACATCATCATGGAAATATAGGTAGTTTTTCCACCATATCATATAAATTGTAATTTTCAGATTATATTGTAGATGTTCTTTCTGAAAAATGTTAGAGTTAAACAACATGTGGTATAATTTGTAGACCATCAGGGGTCATGTATGTGGAAATTCCATGTTATTTTTAAATGATAAAGAAATTAATTTGGTATATGGGACTTGGGGTGGTCTTTTCTATGCAGTAGAATGAGTGATTATGAGTTTTAAGAACATTTGGGCAAAATCTAGATTCAAGAACTAGGACATTTAGTAAAAAAAATGAAGATTAAAAGTGTTAAGCTGTTTAAGCTTCCACTTACATAGCTTAAACACTTCAATATTAACTTATTAGATACTTAAGGTAGCAAGAAAGAAAATATGTAGGGTTTGGCCTTTGACCACTCGGTTGGTAATTGTGGTTAGGTTACATATCTAAGGTGTAAAATTATATATATGGAAGTTCTTCCAGTAGGAAGATCCTTTAAGTTTTCATATATGTTAGCTTGATTGCCTTAAGTAGCAAGAGTCTAATTATATGTGAGCCATTTCCCACAACGCACTTAAAGGTTTAATAATATTCACTATGTTTATATGTGTACTAGAAGTGAACAAGATGGGATGGAAATACAATTTTTAGAGATGTTGTGAATGAAGTGTAGATTGGATGATACTCAAGAAACTTGTCAGAAGGCTCCTAACCACTATCAGCAAATCGCTTTAGGATTTGAAAGTGTGGAAGATAATTTGTGGATGTGATGATCATATAATCAATAGGGGTACTTTGAAACCTACACATATGATTTATGGAAATGAGAGTGAATATGATATCTATTTTTAGAAATTAGGGTTTGATATTTTGCTTTATTTACTAATTTTTATGTAGTTTATTTTAGCATTTTTAGTCTTTTTTTTACATTCCATGTTTTATATTTTCTTTATCTTCGATCGTATCTGGTGCTTTTTCTTTTGCATAACGTGTTTTGTAGGTTTTTGGAGTCTCATTGCGGTTGCAGATTAGCTTGTTGCTGAGTTGATGGGCTTTGTGGGCTTACGAGGATTTATTGGGCTTTGAGGATCCATTTTAGAAGAATTGGGCTTGATGTGTTGAAGACTTGGATGGGTCATGGACTCTTGAAGATGGGCTTAGAAGAAATGGTCTGGGAAACGGTAACGGGAATCAGCAGTCTGAACCTTAACGCGAACCTCGATGTGTGATTGAGCGTACACCAAAAGTTGTACTAGCAGCCGAACCAATCACAATGGTAGGAGTTCAATCCATGATCCAAGCAATGATAGCAGAGAAACTGAAAGATACCAGACAACTACTCCAAAGGAATGGGAGATAAGTCACTGCACTGGTTGATAAACCAATGTTGAATGAAGCTCAGTTAGAAGAGGGAAGCTACAACAGTACTGTTGACTATACTGAACCGCAAAGGATTAGGAGGAACAAACTCGACGAACGGATTGAAAGAGATGGATGCAAATAGAAGGAGTTCATGGTTTCCAAACCACTAAGTATTTATAAGAGCTCAACACTAGTGGAAGTTATGGATTGGATCTTTGAAATGTACATAATGTTTGATAGTTGTGACTGCAATGACCGATAGAAGACCATCTTAGCGGTCAAACAACTAAAGACTGGCGTGTTGAGCTGGTGGAAGTTGTCGACTGATTCCATGCCAAAGGGAGAAGCAAGGAATATATCATGGGAGAACTTCCTTTAGCAGTTGAAAAATCAAATACTGCTCAGAAGTTGAATCTATTGAAAGTAAAAAAATGAGTTCTAGAATGTGAAGAAAGGAAAGATGAGTGTCAACGAGTATGCTGCAGCTTTTACTGAGAAGATGAAGCTAGTTCCTTACTTGGTTCCTATAGAACTTTCCAAAGTAAATAAGTTTTCTGTTGGACTTCCAGCGGATTTTAGACCAATGGTGAAGCTAGCAACCACTCAGAAAGAAGCCATTTAGGCGGCTAGGAATGTAGAGACCCAGATAAAGGAGAAGTGTTTGGAGAAAGCTAAAACTGGAGAGAAAAAGAAGTTCGAAGGATCATCAAGGTCCAAAAATAAAAGTATATTTTTGAAGCTTGGACCCAACAACAAAAAGTATGGGGGTGACAGCAAGGCGAAGTGGTGTGAAAAATGTAGAAGGAAGCATTTCGTACAATGCAAAGAAGAAGTGACCTGCAACAAGTGTGGAAGGCCTAGTCACTATTTTGATGAATGCAGGTACACTAAGAGGGCATGTTTTGAAATGTAGAGCAGAAGGGGACATCATGAAGGGCTTCCCAAAGAAGAAAAAAGGGCATGTTGTGACTGCAATGACCGATAGAAGACCATCTTAGCGGTCAAACAACTAAAGACTGGCGTGTTGAGCTGGTGGAAGTTGTCGACTGATTCCATGCCAAAGGGAGAAGCAAGGAATATATCATGGGAGAACTTCCTTTAGCAGTTGAAAAATCAAATACTGCTCAGAAGTTGAATCTATTGAAAGTAAAAAAAATGAGTTCTAGAATGTGAAGAAAGGAAAGATGAGTGTCAACGAGTATGCTGCAGCTTTTACTGAGAAGATGAAGCTAGTTCCTTACTTGGTTCCTATAGAACTTTCCAAAGTAAATAAGTTTTCTGTTGGACTTCCAGCGGATTTTAGACCAATGGTGAAGCTAGCAACCACTCAGAAAGAAGCCATTTAGGCGGCTAGGAATGTAGAGACCCAGATAAAGGAGAAGTGTTTGGAGAAAGCTAAAACTGGAGAGAAAAAGAAGTTCGAAGGATCATCAAGGTCCAAAAATAAAAGTATATTTTTGAAGCTTGGACCCAACAACAAAAAGTATGGGGGGTGACAGCAAGGCGAAGTGGTGTGAAAAATGTAGAAGGAAGCATTTCGTACAATGCAAAGAAGAAGTGACCTGCAACAAGTGTGGAAGGCCTAGTCACTATTTTGATGAATGCAGGTACACTAAGAGGGCATGTTTTGAATGTAGAGCAGAAGGGGACATCATGAAGGGCTTCCCAAAGAAGAAAAAAGGTGCATGGAAAGACGTGTAGCCAAAACCAAAAGCCCAAGAATTCCAGATGATCCTTGTGGCAGCAGAAGATGAAGCATGTGTCGCTCCGTGAAACAAGAGTAGGAAGCTGCTTGTCTGGAGTTCAAGATATGTTGTGGTCATCCCATATAGATAGTATTATGTAGCCTGATGTAAGAGGCATAAAGTATGGTGAAGTTTGAATAGTATTGTAATCGTTTTTAAGAAGTTATACAATCCTTAATTATGTTATATTGTTCGATGTTTTAAGATACAATGTGATTTTCTTTTATGGTGACTTGTAAACTGCAAGGAAATTATTATGATGAGTATGAGTAGGTGTGAAAGGTAGTAGAGGTCTATACTACCTGAAGCACAAGACTCACACTTGGATTGGGAAAAGTCACAAGGTTACTGAGGCACTAGTAGTTGAGTTGTTTTGTCTGTTTCCATCGTTACTATCGTTTCGGTGATGACTAAGAAAATGAATGTTATTCCTACCCTAGTGGTCATATATAATCGAGTATGATTATTATAAATCTTCGAAGTAAGTTACTGAGTTAAGGAAACCATATTCGATGTAGTATCTGACTTTAGTCAAAAGATGGAAAGAAATATAATCGAAGCGATTAATAGAAGTATTGTAACCGTTGTTAAGGCTGAGCAACCAATAGCTAGAAATGATACCCACTATTATCTGGTTGTACCATAGTAGAACATCAAGGAAGGTTTCTTTCGTTCTATAGTTTGAGTCATAGAGACTTGAGTCTAGCCATTTCATTATGCGATGTATGGTCATTAGAGCGTAACCACTTGGTCTGTTACAATAGCTAAAGAAAAGACCCTATCTAGGGATGAGTCTACAACCCAAACTTAAGAAGGAGCAAAATTCCAAGAGTTTGATACTCTTAGGGAAAGACATAGAAGTTATGGTAATTGCATAGGATGGAAAAGTCACTCACGGATCAATATCTAGCCCTGTTTTACTTAGGATTCAGGGACGTAATCATCCTAAGGGGAAGATAAATGTAACTCCTTCAAATTCGGGCTATATATTTAAGAGATAGTAAAAAATGTTAGCTAAAGATATAGTATTCATAATGACTATCCTATGATATAAGGAGCACTTAAATCCAACTTTGCATGAAGAAGTTATGATTCTTTGAAGTTTTTCGATCAGCACGACACAACTATACGCGTCATAAAAAGTGAATAAGATATAGGTTGCTTATTAGCTTAAGTAATCTAATGAGAGTTGTAATAATCATAAAATCAAGATCGTGCATATGTAGAACGCCTAAATATGACTTCGTATAAGGAAGCTATGATTTTTCAAAACAATCTAAACAAGAGTTAAAGATCTCGTAAATATGAAACCATTGATATAAAGACGGTCGAGAATGGAGTTCGTATGAAAGAGTTATGATTTTCACATGGACTTTAATAGTTTAATCTCTATAAAAATATGAATTTAAAATAGACTACTATTTATTTGTTGCGGTCTAAAGGAAAATTGTAGAGATCATCGAGAGGATTATGGGAATGTAAAGAACATCGAAAATAGAGCTCGTATGCCAACGTTATGGCCGTTCAAAGATTTCGAGAAAACGCCTGCTGTGATGACGTGGCACCACGAGAGCATGACATGTGGATCCACAAGAATTGGACACGTGGTAGCTTCTAGAAGGGGATGATGTGGACCACTAGAGCGATTATAACACTGTATTTCTATGTTTTTCCCTTAATCCCTTCATTTTTACAACCATTGAAAGATTGGTCCCTAGTCGAGTACGTTGGGCGTACTCTATGAGCATGCTGCGCGTACTAGCTCTCTTGATGGTCGCGGAGGCGCCCATATTCGTTGGGCGTACGTGAGAGTACGCGTGGTGTACGATTGGCTGGGACAAACCCTAATTTTTAGGGTTTGTGCCCTATTTAAACACCTTAAGTTGCCTTTGGGGTTTCTTATGACCAAGCTCCATCTCCCAAAACCCTAAGATCGAAACAGTAGCCGTCCTTTGAGTGTTTGTGAGCCAGTGTTATAACCTTGAGGTGTTTTTGAACCCTTTGAAGAATGTGAAGCTTGGTGTTGAAGCTTTGGTGGACTTGGAGCTTGAAGATCCAAAATCTTCATCAACTTTGCAAGCTATTTGAGGTATAAATCTTTTAACTTGATGAATCCTTCGTGTAGATCTAGTTAGGGCTTGTTTTTATGATTTTTATGGTCCTTTAATCCATGCTTGAGAGTATGAGCTACTCCAGAAGCTAGGGATTGTAGATCTTGGCATATTTGAGGTCACTTGTTCATAAAAATGCAATCTTGATAAGTCATTTTGGCCCATGCTTGAGTCAGAGTTACTCCTATGGTTCTTTTTTAGTTTTGGGCCCTATTAAGTCATGAAAGTGTGTAAAGTTGCCAACTTTACGTGTTAAGACACCTTTTAGGATGGGATCTAAGAGTTTGGCTTAGTGGCTTAACCAATTAAGTGCTTAATGGGTTGGGTTGGTCGTTTGTGCAGTATGTTAGGCGTACCTAGCTCGTACGCTACGTGTATTGGCCCCAGAGGGAGTACGCTGAGCGTAAGTCTTAGTACGCCGATCGTACTCAGCAGTTTGACCTTTTCTTGACTTTCGCGTTTTGGGTCACACTTGGACTTTTAGGGTTTGGGCCTTGTTGGGCCAATAGTCTTTTAACCTTAAGGTAGTATAAGGCTTTGGGCCTTATTGGATTAGGTCCATGATGTGTTTTGGGCCAAATTAGGAAGTTGGGCCATATTGTGCTTTATGGTAATATTGGATTGGGCCTTAGATTTTGGGCCAAGTGAGGAAAGGGTAAAATGAACTTTTACCCTGAGTGTTGGATAATCGGACTTGGGTTACAACTATGGGATGTGGACTAATTATTAATTGGGTATTGTGTGATGAAGCTAGCGCGGAGATTTTCTGGATTAGCAGTCTGAGCTTTTATCTGAGATATTCAGCAGTGTAAGGTGAGTTTCCTCACTATGCTTGACGGGTGGAAGGCACCAATTTCGGCCCATGATTTGTTATGTATAGGATACCAGATTTCTGTGTGACTCTTGCATGTGTTGTATATGATATGTATACCGGGCGAAGCCTGATAAATGTATTGTATGCTATTTGTCTTAGTGATTATTGCATGCGTTTACGTGTCTATATGTATACCGGGTGGGACCCGATGCCAGGCGGGGCCTGATGGATGTGATAAGGCGGGGCCGATCTCATGATATTGAAAGATCTGTTTCGAGCGGGGCTCAATGTCAGGCGGGGCCCGATAGGTGTTGGGCAATGGCTTATTGTATGTTACATATGTATGGTGTTAGGGCCAGGATCCCAGAATTACATTTAGGATCCTCAAGCCGTAGGATCCTCAAGGATAGTTCAAGATCCTGACTATTATCATTTATTCTCCTAACGTTTAAGCCAATAATATGCATTGTTATTTTTCTTACATGTGCAGAAATAATCAGCCAAAGAATTATTCTCAACGAATAATCATTGTGACCATGTAAAAGACCTGGAAGACCAAGTCAAGTAACGTTTATAAGTTGATCTCTGAGGATTACGGAATTGTCGGAATTCTTATTATTAGCTTTAGACTATAAAAAACGCATGTATTTATCACATTACACACGACAAATAGCAAAACAACAATACTTGTACTTGTATTCCTTACATTTTCTCTGTAATCGACCTTTTCAATCAATAAAATTATCAAGGCAGGTGATCATTATCACCTCCCAAGGTTTTATGCCGGAGATCCTAGCAAGGATCATGGGCTTTCCTTCTAAACAAATTGTGTCACTTTGATCAACATTTTATACTTGCATTATTCTGAATATCACAGCCTCTCATGGTGCTCAACATTTTATACTTGCTTGTTCATTTTTTGACCAAAATAATTTGGCACCCACCGTGGGGTCGTGGTGCTCAAAATCCTTTGAAAAATCATGTCTACATAATCAAACCTGTCCTCTTCCTCAATTCCTCCTATTTAATCCAAAAACCTTCCACCTCCTCCTATCGGAGCTCCCAAGAAAGCCTCGGAAGCACCGAAGAAAAACACTTCTCTGGTCATCACCCCAGGACTCTAGGATCCTCCTGTGCTTATTTCCAACAATGAAATCTTCGCTATCATGAAGAGACTGGAATGAGACGTTGCCCAGCAGCAGGAGGATAACAGGACAATTCTCAAGGAAGTGGGGAGAATGAGGACAGAAATCCACAAACCTCAGGAAGCAGCATCCTCGATCTTGCAGCCTAAGATCCTACACTTCCACAACACGGGATCCTCAATGACTCGCTGTGAGTTAGGATCCTCAACATCGTCCTCTGTTCCCGCCTGGGTCGCGACTCCGAGAGAACAAGCCGATATGACCCAGGATCCCACTGAAACCTTTTTTACTCCCAATAACAAGGATCCTAGTAACCCCATCAATAATAATATCTTTACTACTAACTTAGTGGATATTGATGCAGGTTTAATCCCGATCATGGCAAAGGAGCTCCAACAACTAAGAAAAATGATCTCAAGCGTAGCCGAAGTAGTTCAGCCTGTACCAGAAGTGTCCCCTACAAGACACATGATCTCCAAATTCATTCCAGCGATAGCTGATACCGAAGTGCCAAAGCATTTTCAGACCCCCAACATGAAGCCTTACGACGGGACTACGGATTCTGAGGAGCACCTGGCACAATACAGGGAAAGGATGGAGATCATTCCCATCCCCACTCACTTGAAAGAAGCTTACATGTGCAAGGGTTTTGGTTCAAACCTCACATGATCAACTTTAAAATGGCTTCTTAATGTTCCTCCCTATTCTATTACATCGTTTGCTCATTTAATTAATTTATTTAATAACCAATTTTCTTGTAGCAGAGCATTCGAAAAGATCGCTAGTGATATCTATCGGGTGGTCCAGGATCCTAAGGAATCCCCTAGGACTTTTGTGAACATGTTTGGTAGGGAAGCCCTAAGTATCCCCAACATCGACATGGCAACTGTAGTTGAAGCCTTTAATATGGGCTTAAAGAAAGATTCAACTTTCTATGAAGACCTCGTAATGACTCCATTCAGGAGGATCGATGAAGCGGATAGACAAGACGTCCAGGATCCTCACCATGACGGATTGGTGATCACTCTCTACATCACCAACCATTTTGTCAGGAGGATCCTCGTTGATGGAGCATCCTCAGTCAACATCATACTCCTGGACGCGTTGAAAAGAATGAACAACCCGGAGTCTGAGATAGTTGCAAGACCCTCAGTGCTAATTGGATTCAGCGGCGAAACCAAGCACACTGTCGGTGAAATAAATCTACCTATCTACATAGAGGGGGTAAAATATGTACAACATTTTTGGGTAATTGATACGTTATCCTCTTATAATATCATACTAGGTAGACCATGGATCCACGAAATGAAGGCCGTTCCATCAACAAACCATCAATGCGTAAAGATGCCCACCCCATGGGGGACAGTGAAGATCATAGGAGACCAATAAGAATACAAGGAATGCTACAAGACTTCGATGAAATCTTCAACAATACCACGAAAAGCATAAAAATTAAACCAGAGGCATGAGACGTGCTAGAAGCAAGAGAGCAAGAAATAAAATAAGTGCCCCTGAACCTTGAGGATCCTGAAGCCAAAGTTATCATAGGATCCTCAATGCCTGAATAGGTTGAACATGATCTTATAAAGGTCGTCAAAGCTAGAAGCAATACGTTTGCATGGAAGCATGAGGACATGACAGATATTGATAAAATCATAATAACCCATAAACTTAACATTGATCCGTCCTTCAAACCGATACACCAAAAGATAAGGAAATTTTCATCGAAAAAAAACCAAGTTATACAAGAAGAAGTAGAAAAACTTCTCAAAACTAGGATGATCAAGGAAGTGAAATTCCTGAGATGGCTAGCTAAGGTGGTCGTGGTACAAAACAAGAATGGTAAATGGAGAGTCTGTGTAGATTACACGGATCTAAACAAGGCATGTCCCAAGGATCCTTTCCCTCTACGACACATAGACTCCATTATTGACGTAACAACGGGTCATGAATTGCTAATGTTCATGGATGCATCAACAGAATTCCATCAGATCAAGATGGAACCCTCTAACCAAGAGGACACGGCATTTATAACTCCAACATGTATCTATTATTATACTGCCATGCCATTTGGTCTTAAAAATGCAGGTGCAATGTACTAAAGACTGGTCAACAAGATGTTCAGAGAGAAACTGGGGGACACCATGGAAGTCTACATCGATGACATGGTGGTCAAGTCCAAAAAAGCTGAGGATCACCTCAAGGATCTCGAAGAAGCCTTCAATATCCTGAATCAATATAACATCAAGCTGAATCCCTCTAAATGCAAATTTGGGATGAGATCAGGTAAGTTCCTAGGATACATGGTAACCAAAAGAGGAATCGAAGCAAGCCCGGAACAAAACAAGGCCATCATTGATCTAAGATCACCATCCTCGACAAAAGTTATTCAGAGACTAACAGGAAGAGCGGCAACTCTAAATAGGTTCATCTCAAGACCCTCAGAAAGATGCAAGCCTTTCTACGACATTTTGAAAAAGAACAAAAGATTTGAATGGAGCCAGGAAGATGAAGATGCTTTTCAGGAACTTAAAATATATTTAAGTTCACCCACTCCTTCTCTACCTCTCAGTATCCTCAAACGCGATGAGCGCGGTATCAGCTAAGGATCTTAATGGGGACCAACATCCCATCTACAATGTAAGTAAAAGCCTCCTGGATCCTAAGACCAAGTACTCCCACCTTGAAAAACTTATACTTACATTAGTAACTGCTTTTACTAAATTAAGACATTATTTTCAAACACACACTATAACTGTAAAAACTAACTATCCCATTAAGAATGTCATTAGAAAACCAGAAATGTTAGGAAGGATGGAAAAATGGTCCACGAAGCTAAGCACATACGACATAAAGTATGAGCCACGATCCACGATAAAGTCTCAAGCCTTGGCAGACTTTGTGGCCGACTTTAGTGATGATCTAAGAGCCGAAGTTGAAATAGAAGCCAAAAAAATTCTAGAAGAAGACAACATGGGAAGATGGACGCTATTCACGAATGGAGCATTAAACCAAAGAGGAACTAGCTTGGGGATCATACTAAAATCGCCACAGGGGGACATCCTACCCCAATAAATAAGCTGTATATTCAATGCAACCAACAACGAAGTAGAATATGAGGCACTAATCATGGGATTACATTTGGCCAAAGATCTTCAAATCAAGGATCTTCAGGTATTCATTGAGTATTTATTATTAACTAACCATTTTAATGGATCCAATGCATAAAAGGAGAAAAGTTAGCACTATATCTCCAGATCGTAAAAAACCTGGCGTCAGAATTCAAAACATTTATCCTAAACCAGGTTTTTAGAGAAGACAATGTTGAATCAGATGCTTTAGCCAATCTAGGATCATCTCTAAGGATCCCACCAAAAACTAGGATCCCGATCACCCACCTGTTGATCCCAGTGATCGAGGATCCTGCCAAGAGACAAAAGGATTCCGACGATTTTGTGGGAACTACTAACATCGCTACAGTCGAAGATCTCGTTTCAACACTTCCATATAATGATCCTAACATCAAGGATCCCTCTCCCACCTCAGGATCATGGATCCAATCCATTATGGAATACCTTCAGAATGGTGCGATCCCAAAAGAAGAAAAAAATGAAAGGGCATTCAGAACAAGGATCTCATGGTTTGTTATAAGCTAAGGTAAGTTACACATAAAATTTATGGTAGGTCTATACCTCAGATGCTTAGAGGATCAAGAAGCTGCAGAAGTCCTAAGAGACATACATAAAGGAGACTGTGGCAACCACACTGGGGGCAAATCCTTATGCTCCAAAGTGTTAAGGACAGGATACTACTGGCCAACCATGAAGAAAGATTCCTTCCTTAATGCACAGAATTGTGATGCTTGTCAAAGACATAGCTGTTGGATATAGTGTCTAAGTCCATAACTTTATTTGGTATGTACTTGACCCGACCCGGCATGGTCTATTTGGGTTGCATGGCATTGCAATACTTGGATAGACTAAATGAGAGAATAAGGCACTTATGATTATTAATATATTATAATTTCTAATATATTAATAATAGTATTATTTAATTAGTATTGATCAAGTATTAATCTAGGATTAATTTGGTGATCAAAGTGAGACTAATTAAATATATAGGGTTGATTATGACAATCATCAATTCTTTTATGGTGGATTAATGATCCATGGTTTATGGGTTATGGATGTAACCATATGGAGCTCCATGGATAGTCCATGGGAGTTACAAATCCATGGGTCATGGGAAATCAAGAGTCATGACAATTAAGGGCATTCATGTGTAAACCCTAATTGTGACAACACTATAAAAGGAACCCTATAGCTAGCAAAAAGTGGAACTAGTGGACATAGTGTTACTAGAGAGGGCATAACCAATTTTGAGTGCTAGAAGTATTCTCTCAAGTTATTCCAAGTCTTGTGGTGTTGTGTGAAGCATTTGAGGCACAACATTTGGGGTGCTAGGCTCACAAAGTCTTGAAGGAATCCAAGCAACAACAAGGTATGTATTTCTACTAGTTTTTATGTTTTATGTAATCCCCATGCCATGCTAGTTAGCAAATAACCTTGAAAAAGAAATTTGCATGTATATAGAGAAAACATAGATTCAAGGTTATTAGGGTTGCATGTACACTTAGGAAGTGTTAGAATGCTCAAAAACCCATCAGTGGTATCAGAGCCTAGGATTGTTTTCTGTATACTTGATGCAAAACTGCTTAAAAATCGAAAATTCTGCATTCTGACGACTGGACTCGCCGAGTCCATGGGGAGGACTCGCCGAGTCCATGAACAAGTTCATCCTACTCGGCGAGTAGAATAATGCACTTGGCGAGTAGGAGCGTGCTGGGAGTTTTTTCGAGTTTTGTTGCTGGAAATGGATTAAGATCATTATCCCAATCTGTTTTGGACTTGTAAAATCTGTTTTTCAAAATGATAATGATTATGTTAACCCATTTTACATGACTTTTATCAATTTTCAAGTATTGTATATGTTTATATGATTTCTTGAAATTGCTTGACATGAATTTGTGTTCTTATGAGTTTTTAGAAGATCATAGGAATTATGTGTAACCACCATGTGTGTTTAATTCATGATCTTAATGGCTATGATGGTGTCCATAACTTGTCCTCAAGTTATGGATAACCAAAAGTCACTTCTTTTAATTATGATTAAAGAACTAAAGAGGTTTCATAAAATGAAGAGTCTTCATTTTTATGAACCATTAAAACTCATAAGTTACAAATTGAAGAGACTTGGAATAGTTTCAATTCTTGCCCTCAAGTTTTGGAATTTGAAAAGTCTTATACTTTAATACTTTAATTCCAAATTAAACCTTAGATTTTTAAAAAGGTTTAAAAATCAACACTTATACTATTATTATAATTTTATTATATAGATATGTATAAGAATATGTCATTCTTACCGTTAGTAGGCCTCATTCACGAAGCCGGTCTATAAGGGGGGTATAAGGTTGTTGCCTATAAAATGGTGACTTAATGGGTGTCCACTCTCACCCACCGCTTCCTTCATCGGTGGAGGGTCGTTAGCCGAACGGGTAGGATACGACTTTAAATACTTGTTAAAAGTATAATGAATTATAAAGTAACTATACATTATAAAGTCCCAATCTTAGTTACTTTAGGAAAATGTGAAATTGGTGCTAGCCCATAAAATTACACTTTGTACCTTACCAAGTCGTTAGTGGAGCGTGTGTGGTTAACCGGCACACTAACATGGACTAGTAAGAGTGGCAAAGGGTAACTTGACTTTATTATAGATCGGTGGAGCGTGTGTGGTTAACCGGCACATCGATTAGGTAATATTGTTGAGGGTACCAAGTCAATTTGTATGGTTATTCACACCTTGTTTGTGATCCTCGGCATCCCAGTCACAAACTTGAGAGGGCACAATCAAGATTCAAACATGCCATTGAAAAGTTCAATGTATCTCAAAAGATCTAGGAGTTTCAAAACCAATAAAACCTAATAATAAAATATTTCGTTCTTATGGTGGAAATTGGTAAATCGTCATTTACCTACCTTCAAATATTTTATAGTATGGATTACGGCATCCCTCTTCCAACTATAAATAGTTTGTTGGATCCTAGCCTTAATATTTCATTTGGGTGAATTATTAAGGATTCCTAATCTAATGAAACTTGTCTTTCTTTCCTTTCAGATGTCTTCCAACAATGCTTCTGGCTCAAACCCAACAGGCTCCTTTTCCCTTATGAACTTGTGTGGTAAAGTCATTTTTGATGGATCCAATTTCAATGAGTGGATTAGAAACATCAGAATGATTACCCGCTACGAGGACAAAGAATATGTCCTCGATAAGGAGCTTAAGGTTGTGAATGAAGCCACTGCTACTCCTGAAGAGTTTGCGGAGTTTGTTGCACATGAAAAGGATGCTACTAAAGTAGCATGCATCATGATGGCCACCATGACTCCTGAACTTCAAAAATCCTATGAAGATTTCTACCCCTATGAGATGCACCTGGATCTGATGGAAAGGTACCATCAGAGCGCGCGTCAGGAGAGGTATGAAATCATCTCCTCCATGATAACCGCAAGGATGAAGGATGGTGAACCCATCACCGGTCACTTGCAGAAGATGCAAAGGTTCGTTGACCGGTTGCTGAAGCTAAATGTTGACTTTCCTGAGGAAATGGCGATTGACATCATTCTCCATTCCTTACCTCCAAGTTATGATCAGTTTCGTATGACTTATCATATGAACAAGGAGGAAGTCACACTTAGCAAACTTCAAGGACTCTTAAGGACAGCTGAAAATGGCCTTAAGGGTAAAGCGGTTGCTACTTCTACTCCTTCAACAGCCCTTGTTCTGGCTATTGGGCAGGGAAAGGGTAAGAAGAGGAAAAACCCTTCGAAGGGTACCAAGGGTAAGACTCTTGATGGTTCCTCTTCAAGTGGGACAAAGAAAGGTCCCATTACTCCTTCTTCAAACCCAAAGGAAGCACAGTGCTTCTATTGCCAAGATAAGGGACACTTCAAGCGAAGCTGCCCCAAATATCTGCAAGATCTAAAGGATGGGAAGGTTAAACCCACCCATGCAGGTATTTACACAATATTGTCTAATAACTCATCTAATGCTAATTCTTGGGTGCTTGATACAGGTTGTGGTATTCACATTTGTACTGATTTGCAGGCACTAAGAAGAAGTGAGCAAGTGGAGCACGGGAAGATAAACTTAGTCATGGGCAACAGGAAAGCATCACCTGTTACCAAGATAGGAGTTTATTCTTTATTGCTTAATAATAGGTTAATGTTAGATTTGAATAAGTGTTGTTACTCGCCCGAAATGGCGAGAAATATTATTTCTTTTCATGGCTTGTACAAACAAGGTTTTTCATTTTCATTTGATAATAAAAATGGTGCTATTAATGTTTATTACAATGATGTATTTTACTTTAAAGCATTACCTTGTGATGGTGTATATGAAGCCGTGAATGTTGTAGACAATCTAGGAAATAATGTGTTGTATATTGATTCTTCAGATAGCTTGGATAAAGCATCCTTGTGGCATTGTCGTCTTGGACATGTTAACAAGAAGCGCATAGGCCAACTCCAAAAGGCTGGAGTCTTGGAATCATTTGACCTCAAGTCAGATGATAGTTGCGAGTCTTGTTTACTTGGAAAAATGACAAAGTCACCCTTCACAGGTACTTGTGATAGGGGTGAAGGTTTGTTGGACCTTGTACACACGGATGTGTGTGGGCCCTTCAGAGTTGCTACAAGGGATGCTAATCGCTATTATGTGACTTTTACTGATGATTACAGTAGATATGGATATATTTACTTAATCAAGCATAAGTCAGAATCCTTTGAAAAGTTCAAAGAGTTTAAGCAGGAAGTGGAGAATCAATTGGGCAGGAACATCAAGATGCTCCGATCCGATCGAGGAGGAGAGTATCTTAGCATTGAGTTCCTTGACTATCTTAAGGAATGTGGGATTGTCTCACAATTGACACCTCCCAGAACACCACAGTTGAATGGTGTAGCTGAGAGGCGCAATCGAACCTTGTTGGATATGGTTCGTTCCATGATGAGTCGAGCTTCGTTACCAATCTCTTTCTGGGGGTATGCCTTAGAGACTGTCGCCCATATCCTTAATCTAGTCCCTACTAAAAAGGTTGCCAAAACACCTCACGAGATGTGGACTGGGAAAGTTCCCAATTTGGACCACATCAAGATTTGGGGTTGTGAAGCTTTCGTAAGGCGTGAGACTCATGATAAGCTTGAACCTCGAAGTGAGAGGTGTATTTTCATCGGCTACCCACAGAGATCCTTTGGTTACCTCTTCTACAGACCCAGTGATAATGTGGTTTTTGTAGCAAGAAGAGGAGTCTTTCGTGAGAGAGAATTCATAAGCCAAGGGGACAGTGGGAGGCAAATTGACCTTGAAGAGCTTCAAGAGTCAAGTGGTGAAGGAACCTCTAATGCTATCGACCAAACTGAGGAGGAAACTCCTGTTGATCCGATAGATGAGTCTGTACCTCCAAGACGTTCCACTAGGGTGAGGAACACACCTGACTTTTATTATGGTTATCACATCACCACTGAAGGTGATACATTTATTAGTGATAGTACACTAATAGATTTGGATGAACCTAATAATTACAGGGAAGCCATGGCAGGCCCTGAGTCTGCTAAATGGAAGGAGGCTATGGACAGCGAGATTCAGTCCATGTATGACAATCAAGTTTGGAACTTGGTTGACAACGTACCAGGTCGTAAGACAGTTGGGTGCAAATGGATCTTCAAGAAGAAGACCGACATGGATGGGAATGTACACACTTATAAAGCGCGACTGGTTGCGAAGGGCTTTACTCAAACTCCGGGAGTTGACTATGATGAGACCTTCTCACCAGTAGCGAAGATTAAGTCTATTAGAGTATTGTTAGCCATAGCTGCATTTCATGATTATGAAATATGGCAAATGGATGTCAAAACCGCTTTCCTTAATGGAAAGTTGGCTGAGGATGTTTACATGGCTCAACCAGAGGGTTTTGTCGATACAAGATACCCTAATAGAGTGTGTAAGCTTGATAAATCCATTTATGGATTGAAACAAGCATCAAGCAGATGGAATCTTTGCTTTGATGAGAAAGTCAAAGAGTTTGGCTTTTCTAGGAGTGAGGATGAGTCTTGTGTGTATGTCAGGGCTAGTGGGAGCATAGTTAGCTTCTTGGTGTTGTATGTGGATGACATACTTCTCATAGGAAACGACGTCCCAACCTTGCAGGAGGTTAAGTCCTGGCTTGGGAAGTGTTTCGCTATGAAGGACCTTGGGGAAGCTGCCTATATCCTAGGGATAAGGATATTGAGAGATAGGAGTAAGAGACTAATTGGACTTAGTCAAAGTACTTACTTGGATAAGGTGCTGAAGAGGTTCAGTATGCAAGATTCCAAGAAAGGAGAATTACCAATCCAGAGTAATGCCAAGCTGAGTAAAACTCAAAGTCCGAGTACAGAGGCTGAGATAGCTGAAATGAGTCATATACCATATGCTTCCGCTGTGGGCTCGATCATGTATGCTATGACTTGTACTCGCCCTGATGTGGCCTTTGCTTTGAGCATGGTCAGTAGATATCAAGGGAACCCTGGCAAGGCACACTGGACAGCGGTAAAGAACATTCTCAAGTATCTACGGAGGACTAAGGATTGGGTCCTTACCCTCGGAGGCAGCGATGACTTGAGAGTGGAAGGATATAGCGATGCTAGCTTTCAGACTGATAGGGATAATTTCCGCTCTCAGTCAGGCTGGGTCTTTATCCTAAATGGAGGGGCAATTACTTGGAAAAGTTCCAAGCAGGAGACAGTAGCTGATTCTACTTGTGAATCAGAGTACATAGCAGCAAGTGAAGCAGCTAAGGAGGCGATATGGCTAAAGAACTTCATCGGAGACCTTGGAGTTGTACCAGCTATAAAAGAGCCAATGGAAATTTTCTGTGACAGCGAAAGTGCGGTTGCTTTGGCTAAGGAACCAAGAGATCACGGGAGATCTAGGCACATTGACAGAAAATACCATTTCATAAGACATCGAATAGAAGAAGGACTCCTCGTGGCTAAGAGGGTATCATCAGATGAGAACCCGACAGATCCCCTCACGAAGGGACTGAGCAGGGTTAAGCATTTACAGCATGCGAGGCGCATTGGGCTGAAGGATGATATTAGTTTCAATAATTAGATTCCTGAAACTTGTAAAATGTAATTGACATTTGATGATAAATAAAAGTTGTTATTTATTTATGAGTAAGGTGTTACTATCTTGTGTTGATTGTTTACTATGTTTCAATTTTGCATGTTTTTACTTCCAGAATAATTATGTTATTATTCAAACCATCCACAGTCAGTCAAACTTTGGAAGTAAGTATTGATTTAAGACTGTCATGAATTTGGCTTGTATGATTTGTCTAAAAGTGCTTTGGACAATGCAATGGTTGCTACAACATTCATGAGTACTCATAAGGGCTGAGTATTGGATCCAACCCACGCTCACTTGCATCACTTCATGGAATTTATCTCGAGTGATCGTGAGACGGTAATATCATATAAATCTTCAAACCTAGAGATATGAGTTGTTGACTATGAGTTGGTTATTCATTGATTGCACGAAAACGCATTGGTAACTCGATGTCATAAAACGTGCCTTTGTGAGTAATTCAACAAGTAGTTAGTACAAGCATATCAGTCGAAGTTTATCTGTTCCTTCTAGAAATAGAAGCGATATCTGGGCCCCTCGATGATTTGGTTTTGACCTATGTACCGGGCCCGGTCAGAACCTAATTGATGTGTTCAATTTAGTTCTATGTCGAAACAAATCAGAGATCGAGAAACAAATGCTGGACAATAAGTAAGACCATGTTCCATGTGTTTGTCCGGCTGATATCATGAGAACAGAGGATTATATGATCACTTATCTTAAATGGCGTATCATCATCATCTCAGTTCAGAGAGACTTTGAAAGAGCTACGATTGCTAGTCGGATTTTGAAGTCATATTTGCAAATATAGTTAGTAGACTTATCCAAGTGGGAGACTGTTGGATATAGTGTCTAAGTCCATAACTTTATTTGGTATGTACTTGACCCGACCCAGCATGGTCCATTTGGATTGCATGGCATTGCAATACTTGGATAGACTATATGAGAGAATAAGGCACTTATGATTATTAATATATTATAAGTTCTAATATATTAATAATAGTATTATTTAATTAGTATTGATCAAGTATTAATCTAGGATTAATTTGGTGATCAAAGTGAGACTAATTAAATATATAGGGTTGATTATGACAATCATCAATTCTTTTATGGTGGATTAATGATCCATGGTTTATGGGTTATGGATGTAACCATATGGAGCTCCATGGATAGTCCATGGGAGTTACAAATCCATGGGTCATGGGAAATCAAGAGTCATGACAATTAAGGGCATTCATGTGTAAACCCTAATTATGACAACACTATAAAAGGAACCCTATAGCTAGCAAAAAGTAGAACTAGTGGACATAGTGTTACTAGAGAGGGCATAACCAATTTTGAGTGCTAGAAGTATTCTCTCAAGTTATTCCAAGTCTTGTGGTGTTGTGTGAAGCATTTGAGGCACAACATTTGGGGTGCTAGGCTCACAAAGTCTTGAAGGAATCCAAGCAACAACAAGGTATGTATTTCTACTAGTTTTTATGTTTTATGTAATCCCCATGCCATGCTAGTTAGCAAATAACCTTGAAAAAGAAATTTGCATGTATATAGAGAAAACATAGATTCAAGGTTATTAGGGTTGCATGTACACTTAGGAAGTGTTAGAATGCTCAAAAACCCATCAATAGCAACATCCTGCATCAACCAGCAAAACCTCTACATCCTCTCATTTTCCCTTGGCCATTCATGAAATGGAGAATGGATATAGTGGGTAAATTGCCAGTAGCCCCTGGGGAAAGGTCTCCATGTTAGTGATTACAGACTATTTCTTAAAATGGATAGAAGCCGAAGCTTTCATCTAGGTAAGAGATAAAGAGGTAGTTTCCTTCATCAAACATAATATTTTGACCAGGTTCGGGATCCCTGCCAAAATTATATGCAACAATGGATCCCAGTTCATAAGCAAAAGGACAAGAGACTTTTGCACAAGTTGGGGAATCAAGATGGTAATTGTGACATCCCCAATTTCATGGCCAGAAAAGACCGATTTCGTTTATGCTTTTTAAAATAAAATCAGAGAAATCTTTTTAAAAGATGTTGCAGAATTTATTCCCAAAACAAGGCATGATAAAAATTTATCAAAACCTTTCTTTAAGAAATATATATTCTCATTTTATATTAAAACCTCGGGATGTCATGTTCCGATACAGATCAAAAGCATAAACAAGAAATTATAAGCCTTACATCAGTTATTTATAACTACTGGCCTATAATCCAAAAATCACTCATTGTCATCATCCGACTATGCTCGGGGTCCACTACTGTAATATAAAAAGCTGAGTGGGTCAGGCTTGGAAGCCTGGTGAGCATATAGGGTTTTCAACCCACAATAAATAATAAACTTATTAAGTTCTCAGTCAATAATAAATTTATTAATTCCATCAACCAAAAATAACCCTAATTACCCATTCCCATTATCCTCACTTTACGTCCCTAAAACAACTATCACAAGGGACCTAGCCTAAGGATTTTCACTAGGGGTGACAACATTGCTTCGGGGGTTCCTCAGCAATTTATGTCAAAAAAGGCAACCAACGGGGTGACAACATTGCTTTCCTCAGCAATTTATGTCAAACCAGACATCCTAACATAAAACAACCAATAAGGTGACAACATTGTTTTCCTCAGCAATTTATGTCAAATAAGACAACCAATATGGTGACAACATTGCTTTCCTCTGCAATTTATGTTAAATAAAACGATCACCGGGGTGACAACATTGCTTTCCCTTAGCAATTTATGTCAAATAAAACAAACACCTAGATGACAACATTGCTTTCCCTCAGCAATTTATGTCAAATAAAACAAACATCGGGGTGACAACATTGCTTTCCCTCAGCAATTTATGTCAAATAGGCACGAAGTCACATCGTCGCCAAGGTTTATACAACAGGCACTACGTCACATAGTCGCCAGGGTTTATATAATAGGCACTACGTCTCATAGTCTCCAGGGTTTATCTAATAGGCACGAAGTCACATCGTCGCCATGGTTTATCTAATAGGCACGAAGTCACATCGTCGCCAAGGTTTATACAACAGGCACTAAGTCCATAGCTACCAACATACTAAATCCATAGCTACCAACATACATCTATATTGTACTAAATTCATAGCTACCAACGTACATCTATACTGTACTTCTATCCCTCATACTTTATCTACCCATGTTTTACCCAACATATTTGAAGATAAAATATATATACATTTTAAATCATTTTAAACATGTATAAAACATTCATTCAACATCCATCTCAAATAAACAAACAACATATATACACATATAACGTATTTTATATAAAATACTTCATATCTATGTGTAAGATAAAAGTGACTACACACTCACCTGATTTAATGAAAATCGGGCAGCAATTCGTTTCCTAAAACGATCGTTTCTAATAAAACCGGGAGTTTTATTGAGAAACCGGGCTCTGCGAAGGTCGGGCTTCGAAACCGAAAAGATAAATTTTCCGGGTCTTCGGGCACTTCGGGGCGTATTCTGGGGGTTATAATCGATACCAGGGCTTCGGGGGACGTGAAAATAGCCAAAATATTGAAAAAGGGGCCAAAATTGCCAATTTTTTTATTCTAGCCGGGAGGGTTCGCACCCTCCTATTTATAGTGTGCGAGCTGCTGATCGGACGGTCAGGAGAGATGCCACGCGGCAGCAGATCCGAAGGAGGCAGCACCTACTCGCATGTGGGTTGTGCATGCGAGGGCCTCGCTGGAGGGCTCTGATTGGACCGAAGTCCGGGTCCGAGGTGGGGGGGCTCGTGGCTCATGCGAGGCTCGGATGGATCAGAAGCGACACGGGGCGCGCATGCAAGCTTCCAGAGCATCGGACACATCATCGATTCGGACATGTGGCACGATTTGAGTGAGGTGACGTGGCCGAAGTCCATGTATGCGAGATTCCTCGGTTTTGGGGATTTTTTCTCGATTTTCACGCCAAAACTTCTAAAATCCATAACTTTCACATACGAGCTCCGTTTTTGACGTTCTTTATATGCACGCGTAGGTAAAATTACGCTCTACAACTTTCGTTTAGACTTCGTCGGCTAGTTTTGAACTTAATTTTCATATTATTATTTTTAACAGACCGGGACAGGAAATCCGTTAAAAATTCATAACTTCTTCATCCGACGTTCGTTTTCGTCTGTCTTTTTACCATTGTGCTACTATTTATGAGACCTTCGATTCTCGTTTAGGTTGTGTCGGCTAAAAATTACTCGATCTAAAATTCGAGTTTTTAGGTGTCTACTGCTAAGCCGAAACTTAGAAAAATCATAACTTCCTCATACGAAGTCAGATTTGGGCATTCTTTTTATACCTACTCTCGGTTTAACGAGCACTACGACTTTCGTTTAGATCACTAAGGCTAAAAAGTAGTTTATCAAAAACTCACTTTTTACGACATTCGGCACCGTGCCGGTTTGTCGCGAAACTTCGACAGGTCATAACTTCTTCGTTATAACTCGGATTTCGGCGTTCTTTATATTTTCGGAAACCTTGAGACATATACTACAAATTGGTTAAGATTAATCCTTCTAAATAATCTTCCATCAAAAAGTCATTTTTGATGCTTATCGTCTCTAAATTGACTAGCCCGGATCTACGGGCGTTATAGTAATGTTCAATCCTGTCCACCCTCAAGCAAACGGTCAAGCAGAGTCCAACAACAAAATCATAGTCAAAAACTTGAAGAAAAGGCTGGATGAGAAGAGATGAAGATGGGTAAAAGAACTTCCTTTCGTATTGTGGGCAGATAGGACCACTTCCAAGGTAGCTACAGGCTAAACCCCATACTCCTTGGTATTTGGAACATAAGCAATGATTCCACTGAAGTGGTGACCCAATAGAAATATACCTACTTCTAAACTAAGAGAACAACGACAGGATCCTGGCCCAGGATCTCGATACTATAGACGAACTCAGGGATCTCTTTTAAGATCTGCATCGCTGCTCATCAATAGAGGATCACCAAGGCATCAAAAAAAAATTTGAGTTAGAGGGTTCCAAATAGGAGACTTGGTACTAAGGAAAACTTTCCAAAATACCAAGGATCCTAATTGAGGTAAACTGGTACCTAAATGGGAAGGACCATATCTCATAGATACCGAAGCAGGAAAGGGGGCATATTGGTTGGCTACCCTCGATGGAAATGTCCTGCCAAGATCCTAGAATGCCATACATCTTAAAAATTATTTCATATAAGTAAGACTAGCCAGTTTCCAATACACTCAAGGTACGCCCACCCCTAGCTAATGTTTGCTACGCGTAGGGACTCAAGGATCCTGGCATTTAAGGATCCTGACCTATAAGGATCTTGATAGATGAATATTCAAGGATCTTGATAAACAGGGATCCTGACGTGCAAATGGCCACTGGCATAAAAGATTTCCATGACTGCAAACATCCTATGATTCACAATATGAATTTATGAAGAATAGAGACGGATCATCTCTCCTATGAGTAAGGGTACGTAATCCCCTTTAAGGTTTAAAGAGTTAATTACATCTTTCATATGAGTTAAGATTTTTACACCTCGCTTGGACGCATGTTATCTAACTATGGGATATGAATAAGGGGATCATTTCACGCTGCAGTGACTTGGCAACCCTCTTATTTCTGAACATAAGTTAAGATCCTAAAGTTAAAATCCAAGGTTTATAACATTTTCATGTTATCTCAAGTTGGTATCCTGCGTAGATAATACACAAGGTTTGTAACATTTTCATGTTATCTCAAGTTGGGATCCTCCCCAGATAATACACAAGGTTTATAAAGTTTTCATGTTATCTCAAGTTGGGATCTTCCCAAAAAATAAATAAAATCTATAACATTTTTATGTTATCATATGATTTGGGATCCTCCCCACAAATTTACTAAGTTTGGAATTTTCCCAAGGTTTTTCAAGAGTTACGATACCAACATATTACTTGGAGATGGGATACTCCCCGGAAAATATGAAAAATTTGTAGCATTATAATGTTAAAAAAGTCCTGTCAGTTATTTTCTAAGTTAGAATCATTACCAGTCGACTCCTTAGAGTTCACTAAATTAAATCAATGATCCTCCTTGATGGCTAAGGATCGTTCTATGTACGAACCATAAGATCCTGTGGAGCGAAAAAAATTGTAACTCTACACTTCTCCTGAAAGTAGGTCCTAAAGGTTACAAAGTCCAAAGATAATCAGGTTCTATCTATCTTTATTCTTATTAGTATTTCTTATCGAAGATTTATCCAAAATAGATCTCAACTATTTTGGGATCCTAAATGGGCTACTAGCTATTTTCAGATTATAAGGATCCTAAGAATTCTTGTAAACATTGGACTACTTAGGATCCTAATTTTAAAAATCCTTGAAAATCCTACTACTACAACCACACAATCAAGCATGCAAAGAAATACTAAAACAATAATAACATTAAGGTTTGTCCACCAACCCCACAAGAAAAAAAAACAGTAATATTGTCTTACATCATCAAGAAAAACCATAAACTACTTAAAACCAATTTTTTGTAGGCCTAAACCGTTAATTGGTTATCATCGCCTATGACCTTCTCCACCTCGTCCGCCTTTGATGGCTGACCTTGGGGATCCTGACTGGTATTCACAAGCTTACCAGTTAACTTTTCCAAAGCTTCACGCCACCCCATCAGTTCCCAGGATCCTGTATTGGCGACATCCTCAGCTAACCCGATCTTGGTTTCCCAAACAACTATGTCAGCACTGGACTTTTCCTCCACAATCACCTCCTCCATCTCAGCAACATGCTCTTCCTTTTTCTCAGCCTTTTCTATGCTCAACAGCTCGCCCCTCTTGAGGAGATCTTCATTGTTCACCTTCCACTCCTTCTCTCGCTCCTTCAAGACTCGCTCAGCCGCCTCAACTCGGATCCTTAGATCAACTACAGACTGGGAAACCTGACCAGAAACCAGAAACAAGTATGGCGTCAGTAAAAACAAATAGGAATTAGAAACTAATGTCACACGAACACTTACGTCTTGGGAGAAGGAAAACAACTTTTGAAGAGCCTAATCGGCCCCGAGATTGTCTAGGTTCAGATCTGTGGCTTCTGAGGTCTCCCTCTTTCGAGAACCCGAGGTCTTCACAGTGAGGTCGATGTGAGATTTCTTAAGAGGCAGAGGATAGGTGGTTTTCTCCTTCTTGACTACGATCAGACCATTGGACATATCGTCCTCGAGATCAGATAGAACAAATCGGGCATTAGAACGAGTGACCTTGGATCATACATATCTTACAAGATCCTCATTAGTTTAGGATCGTTAATAGTCTAGGATTCTTGCTGGTTCTAAACTATTGTACGCAAAATAAGAACTCTTACCAGTAGCCATGGGCACAATGGTGGAGGAACCTTATTGGAGACTAGAACAATCAAACTTGAAAGACCTATCAGCTACAGAAACAACAATGAGCTTCTCTATTTTATCCTCGGTATCCTCACCAACGGGAATCAACTCTTCAAACCTGAAAGGTGCAAAACAACAAACGAAATAATGAAAAGTGAATTCCAGGATCCTTGATACAAGAATGAATTATTCCTACCCTTTTTAACCCAGGTCATCGGTAGGGAATCCCCACCAAGGATCGAATCACGCCTGACAAAGAAGTATTTTTCTTTCCATGCTCCGTCATTATGTTTTTGTTTTCAGGACGATATGGGACTTTTAAGATTTGCGACTGAGAAGAAAACGGGAACTTCCAAAGGTAATTAGATCATACACATGAGCCAACTTAGCCAAGATAGGGGACTTTCAACTTATCAATCCAGAACAAGATCATCCAAACAATAGGTATGCCTTGAATGAAGGAAATCTTAGTGACCTCGAAGAACTTGGAGATGATTCCAGAAAAGGGATACTTCAAACCCATTGAAAAAGGGTATTCGGGAAAGCAGACCCAAAAAGAGGAAACAAAATCGGGTTGATCCTTAGGGTTGAAGGGTTTGAAAACAACATCATCGATGATAGAACCGACCGATTTCAATGATTCGATATCACATCATCGAAAGAACAGATCTCATCGTACGACATGATCTTGTGATCGATAAGATCATCCCCAGGAGGGGCGAGAGTGTTCTTATGAGAGATGGTTATTTTATTGCCCATGATCAGTAAAAAGAAAACTAAGAAGAAGAAGTCAGAAGAATACCTTCAAAGATGACTGATAAACCCTCAGAAGAAAGCTAAAAGACGCAGGGAGGAATAACAATGATCGATTGCTTCAATTTATGCCGATGACGGAAGAGAGAGAAGAGTCAACTTGACCAGTTCATGATGATTTTTGAACGAATAAATTATGTCCGTTAGGGTTTAAAATTTAAAATCCTTTATCATTTTTATTTCTTTTTTCTTATTTTTTAAAATTATCCCTATAAATTTTGGCAAACTAACTCCAAAATATTTCGCAGGAATAATTTGGGGGCAATTGTTAGGGCGAGGATCCTGGAATTACATTTAGGATCTTCAAGGATACTTATGGATCCTGACTATTATCATTTATTCTCCTAATGTTTAAGCCAGTAATATGATTTGTTATTTTTCTCACATGTGCAGAAATAATCAGCCAAAGACTTACTCTCAACGAATAATCATTGCGACCATGAGAAAGACTCGGAAGACCAAGTCAAGTAATGTCTATAAGTTGATCTCGAAGGATCCCAGAATTATAGGAGTTCTTTTTATTAGCTTTAGACTATTAAAAACACCTATATTAATCACACTACACATGACAGATAGCAGAACAACAACACTTGTACTTGTATTCCTTACAGTTTCTCTGTAATCGACCTTTTCAAGCAATAAAATTATCAAGGCAGGTGATCATTATCACCTCCCAAGGTTTTATTCCTGAGATCCTTGCAAGGATCAAGGGCTTTCCTTGTAAACAACTTGTGTCACTTTGATCAACATTTTATACTTGCCTTATTCTGAACGTCACAACCTCTCATACAATTTGGTCGATTCTTTCTTGTTCATTTCGTTCTTACAATTTTCAGTTTATATTTCAGGTACTTCCGGATCAAAGGGGAAGAGCTCAAGGTGATCGCATCGCACACACCATATCATTCCGAATTTTATTTGACTATGGTGTATTTGGATGTTTTGATCATACTGTGATTCTATTATGGTTTTATCATTTATGAAAACATTTTGAATGATGGTTTTATTATTCTAAAAATTGAAATTTTTGGTCTTTATTTTTGGGACGTTACAACAACGACACGTGGAAACTAACAACGCCAGACACATCCTTCGTAGGCGCGACACACCTCACATATGGTGCATGGCGTGCCCTTGCTCATCCTGTAAATACTCCTCGAAATTCAGTCATTTCTCCTCATATATTGAGAGCAATACCCTCTAGAATCCCTACTTCTTTGGTCTGAAATTTCTTTAGTATTTAGGAGTTTTAGCGGGGCTCTGGAGTATCTAGGAGCCCGACGAAAAGAAGTCCTCGGGCCGGAGTTCTGTCCGTGCAATTTCCCGATTTTCGCTAAAAAATTCTTGTAAGTTAAGCTGCACTTTCTATGCTTCATGTGTAACTTATATTTATATTCATAGTCGCTATTATGAGTCTATAAATAAGATTTACCTGTGATTCCTAGTCAAAATACTAATTGATCTACTTACGTGAATGATGTCCATGATAGATTTAGTGAGGTGTTGAAAGAGAGATTTCCAAACAGTATACTTTGTATACTAAACATACCCTACCTCCGATATGATCTTACCTAGTTTTTCCTTATCAGGCATAGATAAGTATTCATTGGGATTATTGAGGATTCTAGACTATCATTATTATAATCGCAAAGAATATAAATACTAAGACTTAGTGATAACTATATCTAGGTCTTTCCAAAAGAAAACCTAAGGTGTTAGGCGAAGCGCTACCAAAATTATAAGTCATCCACTTTAACATGTGAGTGCATAGTTACATTCATATTATATATATATATATATATATGTATATATATATATATATATATATATATATATATATATATATATATATATATAAAGTATCTAGATAATTAAATGTTATATTTGCTTATTATCTAGTGATTAAGATATTTTGTGTTAGATGAAGTAATATATGATGATTTTGATTTAACAATATATGTATTTTCATACCTATAATATGTTGGGTAATGAAGGGCTGTGTGAAATAATAAATGAGAGGTTGTGAAAGGAAAATATTGGTTAGTGAAGGGTTGTGCGAAATAATAAAATGTGACTATAGTACTACCGTATTGTTGTGCGCCTGTGCCTAGTCATCTGGAAGAATATAAATGAAGACCACTGACTATTCAAGAAAGTCAAGTGGAACAATGACATGTTCATTACTTGTAGGTGTTGAGGAACTATGTGTTCATTCGTTGTGCTCCATCCTGCCTCATTAACACTTATTTCTAACGGAATCCCTGAAGCAATGTTGTCTACTCGCTATGTACAAAATCCTTTAGGATAGGACTCTCAAGATCATCATTTTAGGATTAAAAACTGAGGATAACGGTAATGGGTAACTGGGTTATTTGATTGCAGTGAAATATCTAATTAATTGATTATAATATTATGGGTTGAAAACCCTATGTGCTCACCAGGCTTCCAAGCATGACCCAATCAGTTTCTTTGTATCATGGGTAGTAATACGAAGGTACAAGGATAGTGACATTTGAATATGTCGAGAGACTTAAGAAGTTGTAGGCGATTAAATAGATTGATTTAAGGCCTGCAAATACTAGTTTATGCATATGTTTTCATATCAGTAATGACATCCCAAGCTTTCAAATATTAACGAAAAACGTTTCTTCGGAAATGTTTTTAATATTGATATCATTTCATATTAATAATGTTTTGGGACAAATTCCACACTAATAAAATAATGCTCCGTTTTAAATAAGCATAACATAAAATTGGGGATGTCACATATAATTTCAACGAAAGATGGAAGTAAAAGAAGAGAGATAGATAGATAAAGTGAGATAGATAGATAGATAGATAGATAGATAGATAGATAGATAGATAGATAAATAGAGAGAGAGAGAGAGATAGAGAGAGAGAGAGAGAAAGAATAGGAGGGATTAAAGGAGTTGAGAAGTACATAATGGATACCAACCAAATCGCTTTAGGCCAAGTGGCCATTGCAATTAAAATATTATTTTTTGTTTTTCTGATTTGATGGTTAACAGGTAACTATGATGTGAATTAAATAAAGGTAAAATAATATACAAAGATTGTGTCTAGAATTAATCAAGTAGATGGTAACATGTCTAACCAGACAACTTGGCTCTATGAATAACTTATCTAATTAGTCAGATTTGTACTTTGTGTGTCACCTAATAGGCGCATGCATCCTTAGTAATGTGGATAACTTGTTGTGTCAGTTGGAATATTTTCCAACAATACTAACTATGATTTATAAAAATACTTGTAGGACAGTTTTAGACATGTAAACCACATAAGAAATTTATCTCGCCAATCATTCTAATTTCAAACTTCTCTACTGTGATATTTACTAAGGCTATATTTGGCGCGCAACAGCTAGCTGAAAAGCTAGCTTATTTTTCGAGCTTTTTTAAGTTGTCGTGTTTGCCAAGCCAAAAAGTAGCCTAAAAGCTAGCTTTTTAAAAAGCTACTTAAACTAGATTTTTAGGAGCTTTTTAAAAAAAATTCAAATATACCCCTTAATTTATTATAAAAACACATTATTTTAAATGTCCTTTTATGTCATTTCACATTTTTCAGCTAGTTTTACCAAACATCATTTTTTATCAGATAGCTTTTCAGCTATTAGCTAGCTTTTGATTTAACAACTAGCTTTTCAGCTATCAGCTAGCTTTTCAGCTAACAGCTAGCTTTTCAGATATTACGCCAAACATAGCCTAATTATGAGCATAGATTATCATTTGTAGATAAAAGACGATGCCATCTATATATACTTTTGAGAATATGAGGTGTATTTTTGTTTTCTTGTAGAACATCATTGTTTATTTTTCTTCTCCCGTAGCTTATTTCTAAGTGGTAGGATGACAATATATCATACAAGGCTCTTAGAGCTTATTTCAAATCATAAACATCTTCATTTAGTCTATACACATGTTTTTGATTCTCTAGATCTTCAATGTATGTGTTGCTTCAGAAAATATTCCTGTTTCAGATCACCATGTAGAGAGTCTTCATATCCATATGATATACTTATAGCTTTTGAAGGATGCATATTTTGTGAAGAAAATAGTACCTTCTAGTTTTGCTACTAGAAAATTGTTTCATCGTAATCAATACCTCCAAGTTGACTGAATCCTTAAGCTACCTATCTTGGCTTATTTTTATAACCACACCATGTTCATTCGGTTCGTTTCCATGCACACAAGTTTTGCCAACATTTTTTTTGTTTAATAGCTTAGGTACTAGTATGCATACCATGTGTCGTTTGAACTCACTAACCTCATATTATATTGCCTCAAACTAGTGAGTCTATGAAAGCTTCTATGATCTTATTTGGCTCCACCATAGAGATAAAACATATAAAGGTCCAAGTTACTAGATTCTTCATTTCTAGTTTGTAAATTGGCATTAATGTTACCAATAAGTTGACTGATGTGATGGTCTCATAGTGTATTGATTGTAGAAGCTTGATTTGTTGTTTGAGATTCATAATTGAGGTTGTCAATAATAAAATTATCATGAGTTGTATCTAGAAACTCGTCGGCGAGGATGTCAACCTAATTTGTTGATGTAGATTTAGGTGAAGTTGTTAGGACGGGTTGATCAGATGACAACCGATTTTCAGCTGAGGTTAGGCGTGCAAAACCGGTGGGCAGTTCATAGATAAATAATTAGCGTGTTCAATTGAATAACTTGGTTGGATGAGTTCTACAATAATGATTTTCTCACTTGGTTTAGTGATAGATTTTTGCTCACTTGGTTTAGTAATAAATAGGTTTAATGTTGAGAAGGACTCATCAAATTGATATGAATGGACTCTGCAATAACTTTGACGTTACTATTGTAAATCTAATGAATTTGGAAATGGAAAATTACTGGATCAATATCCTTTCATCCGATTTAGGTTCAAACTTGGTAATCACTTCATATACATGAAATTTGATTTTCTGTGTAATTATGCATATCATTCATCCAACAAAACTATGTATAATTAAACTGTTACAATAATAAAAATATTTAATCACTAAAATGAGAAAAATAGGAAACATCCTATGTAAAATGATATCCTTTTGAACATTCATTATAATATAATAATTCATTAGAGTAAAAGCTTCTTTTAAGAAAGATAATAAATTTGTATGTATACAGTTATAAAAATACAAAAAATATTATGTTATTATTAAGAAATTAATAGTTAATATCAATATTCTAAAAAGCTCGTCCTGCTCCGTCATGACGTGCAATGGCTCCAAAGCTTATATCTGCTGCATTAACTCGTATATGTGTATAAAATTAAATATTAGTTGAAAATACATATAAAAATATTAATTATATACAAAATTTCCGTCTTAAGTCACACCTTATAAAAGACTGGCTCGCTAAGGTTCGGAAAAGTTTAAAACTTGACATTGCCGTCAAGTCACGCATTATGTTATTTAGAATTTTGGTTAATATAAACCAATAAAGTTAATATAAAACCAATAAAATGAAATATTAATTAGTATCTTTTAAAAGAAATTAACTAGTTAATAAATAACAAAAATATAATGTTTAACTTATTAATGATTAAAGAGAGGATTAGTTGTACACTTGTATTAAAGCAAAACTCAAAAACCCATTTATTTCATCACGAATTGTTGAATTATCCAAACAAAAAATACATCGTCTCTAATGGTAAAACCATTATTTCTTAAATCAATTTTAAATATCTAACATCTCCATCAACCTCTCATTGGAGATGTTATAATAACAATAAAATATCTTTAAAATAATCGTGGTATGCTTTTTCCATGAAATGATGTGATATTGCAACAACATAATTTTCTGAAAATTAAATAATTTAACAAAATTATTTGCACAATAAATGACCGTTGAGTGACATTAATTTGTTCAAAAGACTACAGCATTAATTTTGGTGATCTCTAACCAAAAGGAAATTTGTCTTTAATTTTGTAGTAAAAAATAAAATAAAATGAAACATTCAAATCAATTTTGAAATAAGGGAAGAATGAGAACCCTATGATAGATATACCATAAATGCATAAACCGAAACATGGAAAATTTCATGGGCAAAAGCTAGGGGTATGCAAAAAGACCACAAAACTGAAAAACCGAGTCGATTCGGCCAATCCGAAACCGATAAAAACTGGAACCGAAATAAACCGAAAAAAAAAACGAAATCGAAAAAACCGACCATCCACGGGTCGGTTTCGATTTGGATGTTTCGATATCCACGGATACCCGAACCGAACCGTTATATATATATATATATATATATATATATACTATATTATAAAGCATATATCTTCAAAGTCTTAATTACAAATTATAAAGCCTAATGTACAATGAAATTCAACATCTCTTAAAAAAATGTCTTAAAGACAACTTGTAGAGCATTGTGTACAAATTACCAATGCTTGATCAGTTAGGCTCCAAAAGCAGTCTTTCAAATTCGTTTTGATTTTTTTTGAAATCTTGATTACCTCGCTTGGTCTACCACAGGTCCATTCAAATCCTTCTCTACATTCAATATCCCAAGAAACCTTAAAACTTTCCTATCTAAATTGCTCCTTCTTTTCTTTTGGTCATCAGTCAGCCTGTGCTTCAAACCTTGTTCAACTAATGGAGTTTTTTATTTGCTTTTGTAGAAGTAATACGATGAAAACTTCCCTGCACCTGTTCTTCTTTCCTCTCTATCTGTACAAACCAAGATTAAAATAAAACACTATTTTTTCTTTCTTTGAGATCTAACAACTTCGTTTCTTTTTTACAGGTAACATTTTTTGCGAGTTCAGACAACCTCCACTCCTTCCCCTTATCCGACTCTACGGAGATTACTGCTACATCGTCACCCCATTGTGTGATTCTGTGATGGTGGTGTAAGATCTTGTATCCTCTCTCTCTCTCTCTCTCTCTCTCTCTCTCTCTCTCTCTCTCTCTCTCTCCCACATCACCAAATCATAAAAGGCATGGTAAGATCTATTATATTCTTCTTCGTTTGTTATGGCATGGATGAATGTTACGATGGGAGATCTTGGGTTTGTATGAAATTTTGTTATATCATCCATATTTTCATTTGTATTTCCTATTTCAAATTTCTTTGTATTCTGATTTTGTTCTGATAAACGATTTAGGTCATTCGACAGACTTTGGATTCGGATGAAGGTTATGAAGATAAATATAGATCTTGATGGAGGTTAAGAAGATAGATTTAAACACATCCAGATGCACAACATGATCTAGCGGAGAGGTAATAGACTCGAAATATGAAGAGGGGAAGAAGGGAAGCAGATATGTGTTCTCTCTTCTTTTTTCTCGGTTTATCTCTCTGTTGACATAAACACATACATAGATGTGAGCTTTTAATCTTTTTGACCTGGTACACTATTTTTTTGATCTGTGATTTTAGTCCCCTTTGACCTAAATTAGTGCATTTGTTTAAATGTCAAGACTTATGTGTGGTTCATGCATTTCAGGATCGGATGAAGAAGCAGATGGTGAAAAGAACAAAGATAATAAGTACCAGATAATCAGAGTAGGAATTTTTTTCATTCAAACTTAAGTTTTATACAAACCACGTTCACAAGTTTGTTTCCTTAACATCTGTTCTTTCAAGTTTTAAGGAAATAATAGAATTGAATATATTCATATGATCTCTTTTTTCAGTGAATGATTCTTGAAAGAGGATATTGTTGGAAGGGTAAATTCAAAATTGAGCTAACCATTAAATTTACCACCACTGATTGGAACTTTGAGCGATTTTAAAATTGTTGGAATAAAGGGTAATTTCATATCATGGTAAGAACATTTTGTAAGGCTCAAGTTTAATTTAGATTTCTTTTTATAAGTTTGTAATTTTTGCAAAAGGGCATATGCCTTATACTAATTGTAGGACCAAGTTGCGACCTACTATTTTTGGCTTACCCGTGCATTGTTTTTCAAATATGCATTAGCTTTTTCACAAGAATATCAAATTTGCATAAGATGAGTTTGGTGAGTTAGACATTTTCTAACATGTTTAAGTTCTGAAAATTTATTTAAATTTCGTATCTAATTTGTAAGTTAAAGAGGTTTTGATGTTGATCAATAAACAAAGGATAAAATATTTAGGTAAATATTTAGAGGTTAAACTTGACTTTTCCCATAATTCATGGCCTATATAAATTTTTGTTTGGTTTTGAAGGTGAATAGGACATTCAAATTGCAGAAGAGCATGTTTAATTTTTGGTTTTAACACAGGCTGCCATGGGCTGAGTTCTGGAGGATTCAACAAATATGATCATTGTTGCTTCAAAGGGTATTTTTAAATTAAATGGTTTTATAATGATTTTGTAATATTTAACGTTGCTATAGGACGGTGGCACTATTCATTTTGCGTTGTTTTGCCTATTTTTGTGGTTTACTTTCATCTGAATAGTCTTTGGATTGTATCGACTGCTTTTTCTATGCAATGTATTCTGCTTTTAAAGCTATCTCATAATGATTAAATGGCACAATAATGTAGACATATGTGGAGAGCTTCATGTGGTTTTTACCCTGTAAAATGACAGTTGAAGAATAATGTGATTGGTTTATCATGAGTTTTTAGTAAATAGGACTTTGATTTAGTGTTTAGCGATTTGTCATAAGCATTATGAAATTGATGGAAACAAATATAATCTGTATGAGAAATTTATATTCCACATAAAATAAGGATGAGATACTGTAATAACTAAAAGATTTATCCTGATTATGTTACGTCATCTTAGTAAAAAATCTTTTTTTAACCTAAAAGTTTTTTCTCTTAAAAACATTATTATATTTTTATTTGTAACAAAAAACAGACATAATTTACTTTTTAACCTAAAACTGCAATATAATTTATTTTTTTAATACAAATCAACAACATACTTTTCTTGAAAGAAACTAATCACCACCATAAACAATTCGCTAAATGAATCACTTTGCTATCTTTAGCTGATAAAATTAAGTAGTTTTTTTAATACGATGTTTTCATATTGAACTAATCGTTGAAAGAAAAAACCATTTATTGAAATAAACTATAAAAAAATCATTTATTATATTTAATCATCATATTTGTTCTTTTTAAAAATGCATAATCCAATATATTTTGTATATTATGATTTAACAATAAAGGAGTAGGTATATTTTTAAACTTAAAAGAACAAAATGTTTTAAAAGAACAATGAACTTTCATATATAATATAAAATATTCAAATATTTTTGTTTGAAACAAGAAATAACCTGCTTTTGATTTCTAACATAATATTAATTTTTTTTATCCATAATAGCAACATCTGTTTACTTATATTCTCAAAGAGTTTACCGATACAAAACTCATCGTCAAATAAAACTATTTGTCATCGTTGTATTTACGTACTTAGCTAGAAACTATTTGTCCAAATGAACTATCTGCCACAAAACAATCATCAAAAAGATTGAATTGAAGTATCTGACACGTACTAAAAAGAAACTAATAGCCGCATGAAAATATCTGCCGAAAAGAACTATTTTACGTCGCCGCATCGCGCGGGTACCCTACTAGTATATATATATATATATATATATATATATATATATATATATATATATATATATATATATATATATAAAAGTAACTAGATATACTTAATAAAATAATTAACTGTATGATATATGTTTTCTCATCTCACGCGCTCGATATATGTCTCTGGCATTTGTCTATTAGAACTCTAGATAATTATCCCTTGTATCAGCTTCATAAATTGTGTGTCTAGGTATTTCTCTATAAACTGGATGATATATGTTTTCTGTGTGTGCATTGTTATTGCTGAAATTGTATAGTTATTATATAAATTATACTTTATAATTTGAACATCAACAAGAGATCTTATTACTAAGATGACATATTGGTAGTTTGTATTTTTTATTATGGTTCCGAATTTTTATATTTAACGGATACCCGTGAATCGAACCGTGGTTACCCGCTTTCAAACGGTTCGGTTTGGTTTGGTTTTTGCACGATTTGGTTCGGTTTCGGTTAATGCACGTCAAATATCCGCCCCCGTGGTCACGGTTCAAAATTTTATCAATATCCGAGCCAAACTGCCCCGTGAACAACATTAGCAAAAGTATGGCATCTTATGGCATGCATTATGTTTGCCTACAAGTATTTTTGCACGGGGTGATACTACTGTAGTAAAATTATTATTATTTTAACTGCAAGGATGGATGATTTTCAGCTATATAAATGATGGAGATGCAGGCTCAAAAATTCACAACTTGGATCCCAATTCTTTAGTAGAAATGGGAACGAAAGTGAAGATGTCTCAAATGAGCAGCCTTCTAGTTAGTCTTGCGGTGGTTATTATTTCATCATACCTGCCATCGTTTAGCACAGCCACCTATCCCTACTCATCTCCACCACCTCCTAAGCAGGAATATGCTTACAACTCACCACCACCACGACCCCCAAACGAACCTTATAAGTCACCACCACCTCCTCCTCCGGTTCACAATTCTCCACCACCTCCACCACCAAAGGGACATTATGTATACAAGTCACCACCACCTCCTCCTCCTCCTCAGGTTTACAAGTCTCCACATTCATCTCCACCAAAGAAACATCATGTACACAAGTCACCACCACCTCCTCCTTGGGTTGACAAGTCTCCACCTCCACCTCCACCAAAAAAACCTTATGTATATAAGTCACCACCACCTCCTCCACCAAAGAAACATCATGTACACAAGTCACCACCACCTCCTCCTCCGGTTCACAAGTCTCCACCTCCACCTCCACCAAAAAAACCTTATGTATATAAGTCACCACCACCTCCTCCACCAAAGAAACATCATGTATACAAGTCACCACCACCTCCTCCTCCGGTTCACAAGTCTTCACCTCCACCTCCACCAAAAAAACCTTATGTATATAAGTCACCACCACCTCCTCCACCAAAGAAACATCATGTATACAAGTCACCACCACCTCCTCCTCCGGTTCACAAGTCTCCACCACCACCACCACCAAAGAAACCATACATATACAAGTCCCCACCGCCTCCACCACCGAAGAAACATCATGTTTACAAGTCACCGCCTCCTCCTCATCCGGTTCACAAGTCTCCACCACCTCCTCCACCAAAGGAACCATATGTATACAAGTCACCACCGCCTCCTCCACCAAAGAAGCATCATGTATACAAGTCACCATCTCCTCCACCTCCAATTCCGAAGTCACCACCACCACCACCAAAGAAACCTTATGTATACAAGTCACCACCGCCTCCTCCACCAAAGAAACACTATGTACACAAGTCTCCTCCTCCCTCTCCTGTGTACAAGTCCCCATCACCACCTCCACCTAAAAAACCGTCTGGGTACAAGTCTCCACCACCACATTATATCTACAGTTCACCACCTCCCCCTCATTTTTAAGCAACTACCACCGTGTTTATGGTAATCATTTTTTTGCTTCAATATTATTTAAGTGGACATAATCTTTTTAGAATTCTGTTTATACTAATTCACTGCATTTTCACATGTCTTTCAATTCCTTCAGGGTAATAGAAATAAACAAAGTATAGTTATATTTGGACCTTCAAGAGGACGAATATTATTATACCCTGAGGAAAGAGTAATGATCTTCGAAGTTGATCCACAAGTGCTTGTATTTCGTTTATGTATTTAATAAATAGTTGTTTGTCATGTTTCTGTTTTCATTTACCCCATTTCTAGGTGGTTGATGATAATGAAAACATTTAAAACAGTTACTCACATTTATCCGTTCATTATTCCTATTTGCAGTATGTTGATTTTGATTCATAGTTAATTAAATGGTAATGTTTACCCGTTAGTTAAATGCATTTAATATCTTACTATTGGTTTCATGTTGAATTTACTTAAATTTAGACATGATCGAGTATAAAATAAATTTTAATTAGAATTTGGAAAAAATATAACAACCTATAAATAGTTGTATGTATGCCGTATAAAAAAAAAGATGTTTGCTAGGTGCAGGCCTATGAAAGGGTGAGGCAAAAAAGGTAAAAATGTTTTATTAACTTTTCAACAAAGCATGTATGCTCTATATATGTGTGTACTCGTAGATTGTGTGCATGTGTGTGCTACGTATGTGTGTGCAAACGAGTAGTTTCTCAATATATAAGTTTCCAAAACTTGAAATAATGAAGATATATAAAGGTAGATTATTTACTACTTTTCAGCAAAGGGTTAAATTCCATAACACCACAATTCTTTTTCCTTGAATTTATCTGATTTTTTACACAGCTAAATATACCAAAAAAAGAACAAGCATGGCGAAACCAAATATAAACTATACTTGTTTTTTTTTTATTATTATAACCCCAAAGAAAGGAAAAGAAAAGTATAAAGTCATTCTTAGCATTTACTTTTAAGTCCAAATATAAACGAGTCTCTATGCAACAACTCGAGTTTTTGGATCCTTCGTTGCAAGCATTCCATCTGTATGTCACATGGATCTTGTAAATCAGCCCCGTCATTCCGTGGAATGTGTCCACCACTGCAACGACCACAAGCTGCTCCACGCCAACGAACAATTTGTTCAACAATTCATTTGTTTTCTCTGATTCCAAATGATGTCCAGACGATCGGATTGAATGACAAAATACACCAATAAGAACACAAAGAAAAAAAACAACTCTAAATCAGGATTCTAAAAAAAATGAAACGAAATACTTATAAAGAGGAGAATGTCACACTCCCGGTCGAGGCAGCGGAACATGCCGAACTGTGCGACTAAATTAATGGATTACAGGTAAACTGAATATATAACACAAGTACAACAGTAAACAAAATAGCATCTGTATTCCATCTTGATATTTGAATACATGGTTCTTACAGATAATCGTATAATATATGAATTGCCTTAAACAGGTAGGCGGACATAACAAAAAGTAGTAAACTAGATTGCCTGAAATCGATGACTATTCGTCGTCTGATTTTGCTTGATTACTGATTCCCTAAGTATACATGTCGTTTTGAGGGTCAACACAAGGTTGGTGAGAGTTACAAGTTTTCTGCCGACAGCAATAATGATACTTTTAAAAGCGTTCAAAAAATATTTTCTTTATAAGTAAACCATATTCAAAAAAACTTTGAAAAACCAAAAGGTGTCTCGGTATAACTAAATTCAGGCTTAAAACCGTTTTGGAAGAATCAAGTGTACAATTAAGTTGTAGTAAGAGAGATAGAAATTCGAGTTAATGTTTATAGTGAGTTCTATAACCGAGCTATGCAACTGAATGTACCATGCTACAATGCTTCATTGGACGTCGTAGTAACGATTGTAGACACTTATCACCCACTTCGATTAATTCTATGCGACTGAATGTACCATGCTACAACGCTTCATTGGACGTCGTAGTAACGATTGTAGACACTTATCACCCGCTTCGATTGATTGGTCGAGGTTATAGCTAGCAACCACATGTGGGCATGTCAACCCTTATAGATCTATACATATGTATCTCGCTCCAAAGATTAACGGTTATAGTAGCGTGGGTACTCTAAATGTTTAGTCTTTAGCTAATGAATAGTGTCTCACTATAAAGCCCTTAACTAAGGTATGAATAGCACTCACCCTAACTTAAAAGTGGATAAGTTCTCTGCAAAATGAATCGTATAGAGTTTATAAAATGCCGAGAATAATTGGTATTCATGTGAAGTATAAGGCACTAGCGTTTATAAACTAAGCATGTTTCTTGTATAAAGTTTGTACATATGCATGTGTAGTTCAAATCCTTAGAAATAGTACAAAGTTTTATGACATGCATTTTATGACAAACAATGTCACGTAAAAATCATAGGGTTTTGTAGTAAAAATGCCATATGTTATTTCTATAAGCTGTATCGTTTTGACAATATAACATATATAGATATTGGGGTTTAAAACTAGTTCATGTGTTTGTAACATATAAAAGTTAAACCAATATTTTATAAACTAGTTATAGTTTTTTTATATAAAATAATAATATTTTACGTGTATTTTTGTATTATCTAGCACAAGTAGTACATGTATTCTCCTCCGAAAATATATAAAAGAGGGGTCGTAACACTCACCTTAAAGTGCGGTTGTCGGGTCATTTTCTGTATTTGATGCGAGAAACTAGGATGTGTTACCGTGAACACGAAACTCCGAGATTAATTTAGATTCCTAGGAAATTTTAACATAAATTAATATTTGCAGGGTTATTTGGTAATCTAACTAAAACATAGGACCCATTTATTAGTTTCATTAAACTCAAATAAATTAATAATTCTCAAAAATGAGACAAAATAAATTATTAAATTTAGTTTAGTTTAGGATTTATTTTGAAATGTGTTTTCTACATACGGGTGGGTTTTGAATAATTTAATTGATGTTTGAAGGTTTTGGGTCTAGTTTATAAAGAGATTTTTAAGATGGGGTAGGAACTTTAACATTTGAATCAAAGTTTGGGAGGTTTGGACCAGGTTTGTAAGGATTTTGAAAGGATGGTGGAATTTGGACTTACGAAAAGGAAGTTTAGGGGAATTGGGGACTTGTTTGCAGAATTTTTCGAGGGGAGCGAGTATTATAGATATTTTAAAATGATGTTTGGGAACAGGAGGGGTTATCCTCCTATTGGTTGTCGTTCATGCATAACTCCAACAAAAAAAACAGGTCCCATTTTAGCTTCCATAACCGAAGGAAACAACGAAGGAGGGGTACGAAAGTCTTAAGGTGGTGATGATGAAGGTTGATAATGGTGGTGATCGGCGGTGGAGAGGGCTGGCAAGAGGAACTCCCGTGTGGACAGGGAAGTGACGTGGTTTGTTGCCTCGTCTCTTCTATGTTTTTCTGGCAATAAACCGACGAGAGGGAGAGAGGGGAAGGTGTAGAAGGCTAAGCAGTAGCACAACAGCACAACAGATGGTGGTGGTGATGATCTTCGACGGCAATAGAAAGTCGGGAGACGACGAGGTGTTGCTGTTCCGTTTTCCTTTTTCCTTGGGTAGAATCTGATGGGGGGGGGGGGGGAGGGGAGAGTGGAGAGGGTCTGTGTTAACGTATCCTACCAAGAATATGTCAATAACGGAACTGTCAGACGGTTAGAGCAAAGGTTGGGGTACGCCCAACGTCGGGCTCCCGCTTTTGCCCTCGTCCTTGCGATCCTAAACTCATTCCTTGGCGCCCAAGCGTCAAATCCGGTGTCGCGACAAAATAATACTAGCCGCCCCCTAAGTGACAGGTGTACCACTTAGAACGTCGCCCCTGCCAGCCCTGCACCAATGGAAGGCAACTACGCGCGAAGCATGCTCTACCAATCAAGGACTGTCTTTCCCTGCCACTTCTGAAAAGGTAAAAGATTCTGTCGGGGGTTTGTCCCCCTGACCACAGGCATAAAAAGGTCCCTTCTCCTCCAAGAGAAGGGACTGATGAACAAAAAAATCTTCAAGTCCATTAAAAAAAACCTTCCCTTTCTCTCTATGAAATCATCTGACTTGGTCGTCAGAGCTTCGTTCCGGGACCATAGAAGGACCCAGCAAGGATCACCCCGTAAGATAAAAATGTTATGTTAAGAAGACAGAGGAAACCACTCTCGAATCATGCGAAGAAACCGAACACCTTATATGTCACACTAATACCTAATAAAATAATATAACTTAGTGAGTTAGTGATTACACTGCTCACACTATGTGTTAGGCTTATCGCCTCTTTTCTTGCAACTAGTAACAGTAAACCAGGTCACAAAAATTCATTGAAGAGTAGTAACTTCAAATTCAAAAGTGTATTTCGTATAGACTTCCTTTATGGATGGTTATCAGAACACTATAGAAGTCGGATCATGACACTCTCGGAAACCGGTATAACTTAGCTTAAATAACACTCGTGCAATACCCACTTCCATAGAATACACTTCAGGAATGTTGTCAGAAACATTCAGGATAGTCTATCACGGCGTGGAATTTATAAGTATATATATTGGTGAAATACAACTACCAATGACCATCGTTACTCACAAGATCGTTTCTCGTCATACCACATAACCATGTCTTCACAAGGAAGTAACCAACCAACTGGCAAGACACCAATTCTGCAGATAGACTCCGCTACATTTCAGGCCGCGGTCACAGCCGTCGTGACAGCTGTCATGGCGCAATTCAATGCTAACAACCCAAACGAGAATGGAAACAATTTCGACAATTCAAACCGTAGTATCACACAAGGAAACCAACAAGGGCCTAGCCATAATGATATTTCAGCTCATAAACCTAAGAACCACAAACGAAAGTTTTGTAGCAAAAAGGAGCGCAAGTTATCTCAAAGTCTTTCCAAAAGACAACAACCTGTGGCAACTCCTACAGCCACAACATCTGCCACTCCAGTACCAATGCTAGTACGACAGTATGCTGGAAACCTACCGGATTGCAAGAAATGAAATTTCCATCACTTAGGAAAATGCCGCAAAATGCATTGTAAGAACTACAACTGACAAGGACACACCACTCGTTTCTGCAGAATATAGGCACAACCAACCACCCAAGTCCTTGACGTTGGCTTAAGTCAGGTCTGTTATAGGTGCGGCGAATCTGGAAATTTCAAAAGAGATTGCCCAAAGACTAGAAATGGCGAAGAAGCTCGCTTCTGTAGGACTCCGACTCAACACATCACTTCAACTACCGATGCTAGTATAATTCAAGTATGCCATGCATGTAGTGAAATGGGGCATTTCAAGACAGACAGTCCGACAGAGAGAAATGATGGAGGAGAAGGAGGAATTTAACGGCATGACATAAAAGAGCAACGAGGAACCCCCCCCCCCCTTGAGATTTTGGTACGTCTTCTAAATAAAAATTACTTTAAAGATTTAATTTATATTAGTATTAAAATTCGGGCAAATTAAAAAGTAATTATAAATAACTCACTCGTCCGAACAAGTCACGACATTCATAAGAGAACTAAAGATCATCGCAGGTGAGCTATGATGGCTTAGTACGTACATCAAGGTTAAGCATAGCTAAGATTTTGCAGAATTAGTGTGAGTGATTCCGCCTTAATTCTTGTTCGTTGTCTGGTTGTGGATTTAGGGCAGAGTCACTCAGTCGACCGTCTGATTCCTCTTAATTATACATAACTTGTATATGCCAAGCGATCATAGAGGTACCGAGAAGGATCATAATATAAAGTATCGTCACTAGTTATCGAAGCACTTTCATTGCTAGTATTCGCTTTTTGCGGTACGATTTGTGGCAGTGGTATTATCGTGAAAGCACTAGAAAGCCTACACATAATGCACTGTCGAGCACACTAGGGATACACCATCATTATAATAGACGTCTCTTTCAAATCGACTCAACATTTGTTTCTATAGAGAGAGTCTTGTGTCGTCATTCGACGTGAATTGGCGTGGTCCTCACCATACCAAGTTCATGTGTTAAGAAAACCCACCGCCTTAACCGACTAATGAACGAAACCCTCGTCACTCATAACGACAACCCAACCCAGACCTCAGAATTGTCTTTTGTATTCTAAACACCGAAGTAATCATGAGAGGAGTACTATGACTTCCAAAACCTTGCCGACATATATCCATCAGATCTTCCAAAACCATCACTCGTTCAACAGGTCCAGTTCAAGCATAAAGACTAACGAATCTACATTCAAGAGGTAGTCCGTCTGCATGGTGTGCCTGTGTCCATTATCTCCGATTGGGATAGCAGATTCACCTCGAGATTTTGGCAGTCACTGCAGAAGGCTCTTGGAACTAAGCTGGATATGAGCACAACTTACCATCCACAAACCGATGGGCAGAGTGAGAGGACCATTCAGACCTTGGAATACATGTTGAGAGCATATGTTATAGACTTTGGCAAGTAGTGGGACACCCATTTGCCATTGGTCGAGCTCTCTTACAACAACAACTATCATACCAGTATCAAGGCTGCGCCGTTTGAAGCTCTCTATGGCCGTAAGTGTAGATCCCCTATGTACTGTGCTGAGGTGGGTGACCCGCAGCTAACTAGAGTTCAAGTCCCTGATAGCTTTCTCACTGGCCCAGAAATCATCCGTGAAACCATAGAAAAGATCGTACAAATTTGAGATCGATTAAAAGCTTCAAGAGATAGACAAAAGAGCTACGCTGATAAGAGACGAAAACCTTTGGAGTTCCAGGTTGGTGACCGTCTTCTATTGAAGGTCTCACCCTGGAAAGGCATGATACGCTTTGGAAAGCGTGGGAAGTTGAATCCGAGATACATAGGACCATTCGAGATCCTCACTAGGATCGGTCCCGTAGCTTACAAACTTCGTTTACCTAAGAGCTTAGCAACATTCATCCTGTCTTCCACGTGTCGAACCTTAAAAAGTGTTTATCCGACGAAACCCTTGTGATCCCTCTTGATGAGATCGAAATCAACGAGAACCTTAATTTCATGGAAGAACCAGTCGAAATCATGGATCGGGAAGTCAACCGAACAAAGCAAAGTCGCATACCGATAGTAAAGGTCCGCTGGAATGCCAAGCCGGGACCTGAATTCACATGGGAACGCAAAGATCAGATGAAACCGAAGTACCCACACCTTTTTCCGAATCCATGATTGTATTCTACGTTTGAATTTCGGGACGAAATTCCCTCTATCGGGGGATGATGTGACAACCCGAACCTTTTTCCGTTAACGTTAGCCCGATTCTGTTAAATAAAATTTTAATTTTATTTAGTTTCGTCAAATTCATATGGTTTGGAAAATCATTTAAGTTATATAATTGAATTTTCTTTTATGAGTCGGAACCAAAATCGCGCGAAAACCCGAGCTACTTCGAAAATCAACAAAAATCGGTCTGATTGGTGTTTATGGCCGTGAACCCGATCACAGCCGTAAACCTGTTCACGGTTGGTGGACCCCACCACCGACCATACACCCCCTATATATATATATGTGTGTGTGCTACCCTCATTTATACTTTTCTGGTCGCGAACACCCTTTCTCTCTCTAAAAACCATCACTCGAAAACACAAGATTTCTCTTCATCTATCACTCTATCCGCCTTGGAACTCATTTTGGAGTATCAAAACATCCGTTTTTCATCAAATCAAGCATTGCTGTTCTTGAGTTCACGGCCGTGAACCCTTCAAATCTTCATATTTCACCAAGAACAGGTCGTGAACCCTTCAAACCTTCAAAGACCGTAAACTCTTCAAAGGCAGTAAACTGTTCACGGTCGAGAACCATTCACGGCCGAGAACAGCTCACGGCTGGAAACCCTTCACGGCCGCAAACCTTCCCAAGTCGTGAACTTGGCTGAAAACCCGCTTTTTCCTATTCAATCGAGTCCCGGTAACATTCCTAAACCAAAAGAAAGTGTTTTTCCAACACTATAATTAATGGTTTCGCTAATAATTTGCGTATATGTATTTAATTCTTATTAGGATCCCGTTAAGTGCCACGTATAGCAACTCGAGGGTCTTCGTTTCCAGTCTCGTTGTCCGGCACGTTCATGCAACCAACTGTGAGTTCATACCCCTACGCTTTTATTATTGTCACGTTTTAGGGGGAGAATACAAGTCAAACACAAATGGTTTTTATGAACTTTATGCACAGAATTTCAACAGGACTAAAACTTATACAATTGATACAACCAAAGGATCACCACATTTTATAAAAATGATTAGATATCTTATCCCTTTTCTAATATATATGCTGAGCATAAGGGAAGTTTTCAACTCACAATTATAATTGCATAGTTTTTAGAACAATACACAAACCGAGTATTTTAACACACATGCAAACTATAATTGGTATAGTTTGGGATTCAATACATTGTTTTACAAGTTCAAGACCGTACATCTTACAAATCTATAAACTATAATAAGTATATAGTTTAGGGAATGAAAGTATCTGTTTATAAACTTATCGGTTAATTATAAAAGGGGTTTTCATATTATTACTTGTAAAGTCATTAATCTAGTTTGAGAGACACGTCTTTGAGTACTTACATATGTACTAGTGGAAGACTACCCTTATGATCCAGAGTCTCCTTGAGGGAGAGCATGAGTTTGTGTATATATCTATACGGGATTGACACTCCCGCACCTTGCTGTTAGCTACAGTAGGACCGACAGGTGTACGCGTGACAAAGTCATAAAGGATATTCGCGTCCGATTCACGTCGTATCAGTTAGTATGGTCATAAAACTCGCAAGTAGATATGAACGATATATTTACGTAGTAATATACTTTTCATGAACAATGCTTTAATAACATAAGTATGGAAAATACTTGTACTTTTCAGTTTTGGAACAATCAAAGCAACAACTCACATTCAGGGGGAAAATATAGGATTTTCCCGGACAAACATTAGTATTTTACAAACAATCGGATTATCATTCAACCATCGAATATTCATTGTTAATTCTATAATCCCTTAGTTTATACATTCGGGTTACGTATGAAGAATATCCGATAGACTGTGGAATGTGTGGTTTCCGCCCCATTTCCTGTTCCTTGTTTGGTTGTGGGCTTAGGGTAGATCCATACAATTAACTGTCTGTTCGATATTGGTTTACACATAGCTAATATCAGTTAAGAGATTATAGAAGGAACTGGTATTATCATACTTATCTTAACATTCATTATATCAGAAAATATAAGGTTTTTCTGGAGAAACATAACACACTTGTCAAAGAACACTGAACCTGTTTTCTAAATCAAAACGCTTATGAACTCACCAGCTTAAATGCTGATCTACTCTTTAAAAATAACTTGTATTCTCAAGAAATCAGTAGACAGGTACTCCCGCAACTTTTGAGAAGACGGAGCGTATAGAGAGTCATGTCTTTATATTTCTGCTACTTTTGTTGTATATAAATATGAATCAAGCAGATGTAAATACCTTTTATATATTCAATGTAATGGTTGTGTGACAACCCGAAACTTTTCCCGTTATCCTTACCCAGTTTCCGTTAATAAAATTTGGGTTTTATTTAATTCCGTCAAATTTCTTAGTTTAAGAAAGACTTTACGTTTTAAATAAATAATATTTATTTTATACGAGTCGGAATGAACCGGGAATCACGCAAAAAACTTAAAACTTCTTCGAAAAACACCGAGTTCACGGTCAGGACGAGTTTACGACCGTAAACTCGTGTAGACCGTAAACCCGTTTACGGTCAGGACCCTTGAGTTTACGGTCAGGGTGACCGTAAACTCCCTCCTATATATATATTTCATGATCATTTTTGATCATTTCTTCCATTTCAAGCCTAGAATCTCGAAAACTCTCTCAAGTATCATAGGATCTTCTTGCAAATCCCCAAAAATGTAAGTGTTTCCTTCCCTTTTTGAGTGAATACATCTCTTCTTCTTGATTCAATTTTGAATTCATCCACAAATATCATCTTTTGAGTCTAGATCATCAAGATCCTCAAGAACATCAAGAACACTTAAGTGTTTTTGGGCCGAAAACACCCCCATTTGCCTCCAAATCGTAAGTACCATCCTCCTTTACATCTATCTAGCTACAATCCTTCATTTGGACTTAAGATCATCACTCTTTGCATGAACAAAAGAGTTTACGGTCCTATGAATCTTCATAGACCGTAAACCCTTATAAAGGGTGTTCTTATAGCCTTTACCCTTCCTAAGGCTTAGCATGGTCCCTAGAATCCGATGCCATTGAATGAAGCCCTTGAAAACCATCATTTGTGCAAGATTGGTGAGTTTACGGTTGTATCTCCTTAGACCGTACACCCTTCAATGACCGTATATTCATGGGCCGTAAACCCATGAACCGTAAACCCATGAACCGTAAACCCATGGACCGTGAACCCATGGACCGTAAACCTTATGACCGTAAGGTCATTAGGCCGTGAACTCCATGACCGTAAGGTCATTGGACCGTAAATACTAAGACCGTGAACACTTGGACCGTGAACTCCAATGGTCATACCACTTTGACCGTAAACTCTATAGGGTGGCCATATACCCTAGTTATGCAATCATATGTGATTGTATCCCATAAATCTTAGAGTTTCCTAGACAAAAAGGGTGTTACCCTTCTTATTTAGTCGTCTGTACACTAAATTCATACACATACATGTCTATATGTGTCTATTAGGATCATTGTGTGCTCAAGGTTACACCTGACACTCTGCACTCCTCTTCCAACCACACGTCAGAACCACTCACTACAAGTGAGTTCATACCCCTACATTTTCCGTGTTTTTAATGTTTTCAGGGGGGAATACAAGCCAAACTCAAAGTATTTTATTAAGTTTTAAACTTATTAATACAACTCAACGATTTCCATGTTTAATAACTTACTCGAATATTTTATCCCTTTTGTAATATGTTGAGCATAAGGGAAATTGTTATTTTGGAAATCCCACTTCATAGCTTTCAGAAAGGTTTTACAAAACATTTTCCATAACAACACTAGTAAACTATAATGGGTATAGTTTGGGATAACCCTCTAGGCAGTTTCTACCAAATCAGATTTCATGGATGAATATATATAAACTATGGCCGATTTAGTTTATGTTATATGTTTTCTCAGAAGTGTAAAGTACATTTATTCAAGAATAATTACTGTTTTATACTGTTTCTCGCTAGTAAACTCGATTATACAGAATTGTGAGGCTCTACTTCAAAACTGTACCCTTTAGTGTACGGAACTAAATCCTATCATAGTATAACCAAAGTCTCCTGGAGGGAGAGCGTGAGATTTGTGAATAGATTTATTCGGGGCTGACAATCCCACACCAGAACTACTAGCTACAGTTAGGCAGGCATGCCTGTGGTGGACAAACGTCATTTAACTTAACGCCTGAAGAACGTTATAAAGGTCTGTAGGTCATATCAAGAATGGTTATACGAATCACAAATAAGTATAAACTAATTTTGGTTTACGGACTCTACCCTTCATTTGTTTTATTTTTAGTAATATAACTACCTTCATATATACACTGATAGTAATCAGAGATTTCTAAACTTACATCTCTACCTCTAGAACAGATAACCTGCTTTTAAGGAAAATATAGGATTTTCCCAGGATAACACTGGCATTTCTAAAACTGATGATTTATTTTATACTAATGGACGCTCGTATTCATTCCATGACTCCTTGGATTGTGCACATTTAGTACGAACCGGGAAGACATGAAATGAATGGGTTTTCGAACATGCTTTCATAAGAAAATATATGATTTTCTTGAGGAACACTTTTCAAAAAAATCAAAGAACATTTTCCACTAAAACTAAATGCTTATGAACTCACCAGCTTTATGCTGATATTCTTTCAAAACTGCTTGTATTCTCAGGGAATTAGTAGACAGGTACTTCCAAGAGTTGGAGGAATCGGAGCGTTAGAGTCACGCCTTTTTATTTTACTTTTGATATGAACGAAATTATGTATTAAGACAAATGTAAACATTTTTCATATATGTATTCAATGTTTGGTTGTGTTTACTATGCTTGCTATGATACAATTGTTGTGATATTACACATGACGTCAACCACCCCCGAACATTTCCGCCGTTCCGATTTGGGGGTGTGACAGGTTGTTTTTACTTTGATTACTATGATGCAATTGTTGTGATACTACACATGACCTCCTCTACCCTCGAACGTTTCCGCCGTTACGGTTTGGGGGTGTGACAATAATGAATGCCCAAAAGACCACTATCCCCTCCCGGAAATGAACCAAAAAGTCGAATCCCTAGAGGTCTTCCAACTCAAATGTTTTCTTGACGCCTACAAAGGCTATCACCAAGTCCAGATGCATCGGGAAGACGAGGAAAAAATGACTTTCCACACCGACCGGGGCACGTTCTGCTACCAGAAAATGCCATTTGCCATTAAAAACGTCGGTGCGACATACCAGCACCTGATGGACAAAGTCTTTGTAGAGCAGATCTGAAATAATGTGGAAGTATATGTCGACGACATGATCATTAAAAGTCGCAGCGAAGCAACGTTGCTCCAAGACGTCGATGAGACCCTCCAGACCCTGGCGCGAGCACAGATGAAACTCAACCCGGGAAAATGAACTTTCGGAGTAGAAGAATGTCAGTTCTTGGGATATCGGATAACTAAAGAAGGGATAAACCAAACCAAGTCAAGATTCAAGAATTTATCTATTCCAAAACCCCACACAGCATAAAAGGGGTCCAGGAAATCAACGAGAGGCTGACCGTGCTAGGCAGGTTCATCGCCAAATCGGCAGAGCAAGCTCTACCACTCTACCACACCCTGAAAAGGTGTGTCGACAAGAGTCACTTCAAATGGACGAAAGGAGCAGATGCAACTTTCCAATGCCTAAAGGAAGTCCTTTGCTAGCTATAAACAATGGCTAGCCCCCTCCCAGGAGAAACCTTACAAATATACCTCGTATCAGTTGATGAAGCCATTTAGTCAGTACTAACAGTAGAAAGAAACAAGAAGCAGTTAGCAATACATTTCGTAATCAGGGAATTACAAGGCCCCGAAATCAACTACCCAGTCCTGGAAAAACTAGTGCTGGCCATAATCTACACGGCCAGATGCATGCGGTGCGATTTTCAAGCACATAAAATCGAAGTGTTGACCACAGGTCCTGCTAAGGCCCGGAAAGTCTAGACGACTAGCAAAATAGGCGATAGTGATGGGCAAGGACGACATTGACCACCGCTCCTGGCATAGTATCAAGGTGCAATGACTAGCAGAATTTTTGGTAGAAATACCAGACGCACTTAGAGGAATACCAAAGGCCTTACCAGCAGATCCGCTAGAGCCCGACACAAGCAAAGAGATATGAGAACTACACACCCACGACGCAGCAAGTAAGAAGTGCTCGGGTGCAGGCCTTATCCTCAAAAACCCCAAGGGAGACGAAATAACATACACCTTGAGATTCGACTTCCAGTTTTTAACAATGAGGCGGAGTACGAAGCACTTCTTGTAGGCCTCCGATTGGCACAAGAAGGCGCAAAACATCTCCGGGTTTTCAGTGACTCGCTACTGATAACCAACCAGGTTAATGGCACTTACGAAGCCAAAGATCGAAGAATGCAAAAATACCTGGAAAAGACATGGAAGTTAGCACATTCGTTTAATAGCTTCGAAATCAAACAAATACCCAGGGAGGACAACACAAGGGCCAACGTTCAGGCCTCGACGTCCTTTGACCACCTAACCAAGAAGGTACTAGTAGAGGTGCTGGGAGAAACGAGCATCGACAACAAACGAGTCGCTGCTATCGCAGAATCGCTGAACTGGACCAAGCCATACATAGAATATCTGCACCATGGGGTCCTTCCGGATGATGCGGAAGAGGCCAAGCAGATAAAAATCAAGGCACCCCAATTTGCCAAAAAAGGCATGCAACTATACAAAAGAGGCTACCTAGTGCCTTGGCTCAGATGCATCTCACACGAGGAAGGCCAAGTTCTCCTAGAGGAAATCCATTCAGGCGAAGTCGGAGCACATGAGGGAGCACGGGCACTCACGGGAAAGATACTGCGTTTAGGGGTATATTGGCCCAACGTGTACAAAGACGCAGCAAGGGTTATAAGGAAATTCCCGGACTGCCAGGTGTTCCCCCCATTCCAGAACCATCATGCAACAACCATGACCAACATCAGTAGCCCATGGCCCTTCCACCAATGGGGCATCGATATCATAGGACCATTCCCGACGACTCCAGGGGGATTGAAGTTCCTGCTGGTCGCGGTTGACTACTTCACAAAGTGGATCGAGGCGGAACCCCTACCCACGGTTAAAGGCAGGCAGATGATCTGATTAATGTGGAAAAACATCATAACTCAGTTTGGCACACCCAAGGTCCTAATAGGAGATAATGACACATAGTTCGAGGGAAGCCCCTTCAAAGAATGGTGCGAGGAAAAGCGGAGCCACCGTCGCATTACCACGGTCGTACACCCCCCAGGCAAAAGGCCAGACATAAGTATCAAACAAGACCATCGTGAATGGACTCAATAAACGCCTGATGAAAACAAAAGGGGCCTGGATCGAAGAGTTACCAATAGTACTGTGGTCATACCGCACCACCACAAGGGTAGGGACAGGAAAGACGCCCTTCAGCCTAACATACGGAACGGAAGCGGTGCTCCTACACGAGATTCTGAGTGAATCATTGCGGGTAACCATATTCGATGAAGGCCTGAATGAGGACGAACGACGACAAGACCTGGACATGTTTGACGAGCAACACCAAGCTGCTCGACTGCGACAAGCAACCTACAAGGCCCATACATAAAACTTTTACAACAAACGGGTACGTGTAAAGAACTTCAAGATAGGAGAATGGGTGCTGAGGAAGAATAAGGCTAGCCACTCGGAGCCACTGGGGAAGCTAAGTGTAACCTGGGAAGGACCCTACAAAATAGTGAGAGCGCATCTGGACGGAGCATATACACTGGAAGCACAAAATGGGAGACCGATACCCCGAACATGGAACACACGCAAACTGCGCCACTTTTACTCGTAGAAACAGCCGGAAAAGGGCATAACCAAAGGACGGGGTATGTCATACCCCCAAACCAGAAAGGCGGAAGCGTTTGATGGTGGATGACTTCATGAACAGTATCAAAACAAATTGAATAATAGTTTTCAAAGCAACACAACCATCATAATTATAATTGGGAAAATTACATTGTATCGAAATATTGTTTTTTTTCCATTCCAATTACATTACGACAAAAATGAATACTGTGATGCTGTAACATCCATCCTCACAACCTTGTAATTACCCTGCTTAACGATTCCCTAAGAATACAAGTAGTTTTGAAAAAATGTGAACAATTAAGTTGGTGAGTTCATAAGAGTTTTGTATGCGAAAAATATGTTACTTTTCCTTGTAAAATGATAGTGTATGTTTCCAGAAAATCCAATATTTTCTTAAAAATGAGTTGTAGTCTTAAAACCCTAAGACCAAAAATGTATGAGTATTGCTGTAATTCAAAATAGTATTATGTAGTTTTATTATTATATAAAACCATTTGAACGTATGTTAGCCCCGTAAACTAAATGTATTGTTAATAACCCATGTGAGTTATTACAACCATGCTAAAACTGTAGTTGGCCTGCTGCGACATTCTTCAGGCGTTGGGAATCTTAGACAATTGTCACCCCAGACTTGCCGGTCTAGCTGTAGCTAACAGCGTAGGCATGAGATTGTTAGTCCCATATAGATATATACACAAGTGTCACGCTCTCTTACCGAGATTCTGGTTATAATTCAGGACTTTAGTGTGTACTCTGATAGGTAAGGTGAAGACTATGTCTCACAAAATTGTATCAACAAGGTTTACGTATAGTCTTATTTTTCATAGTTTTGCATTTTAAACAGCTCACCACATAGCAATGTTTAACTAACTAGGAAGTAACTTCTTTTCATGCAAATAATACTTTTAAACAACATAAACAGAAGCATGCATAACAACTTGTGTTATTATACAAGTTTACTTATATCCCCCCCCCCTAAAACTTGGAAAAATCGAAAATGAAGGGGTCTGAACTCACCTTGAGTGGATTTCTTAGTGGATAAAGAGATGAAGATGAAGGTTTTCAAGCTTAGAACACATGAAGATGCTTGAAGAACAATTCAATGTCGAATTACCCTATGGATAATAACACATATAAATGTGTGTAAATGTAACAAAACTAGTATTTTTATGTGTAGAATCACAATATTTATGAGAAAAAACTTACGGAAAACTTAAGAACCAACTTATGGATGAGAAGTCTTGAGAGAATTGAAGAGTTTCTAAAGAGGATTATGGAGGAAAAGTGTTGAAGAAGATGAAGTGAGAGGATGAAGGGGGTGGGTAGGGGGTAAGGGGGGGGGGACATGGACTTGACTAGTTGAGTATTAGATTGTGGTTCAGTGTTTTTTTACATGAGATGTAAGCTTAATGGGGGGCGGGAACATCCTAGTTACTAGTGATTTTCATAAAAATGTCAAACATTTATAAAATCTTTGTTTCTTTTATAACAATAGTGGTATGTTATAAAGGATTATGGTATAAATATTCATTTTGAATTATAAAAATTTAAATTATTATAAAAATCATTATTATTTAAAGTAATAATACGTTATATGAAAGTTAGGTTGAATTCCCATGTTCTTGCTGTTAAAAATTGGATGTTTTAACCGGGTATAGGATTTGCCGCATTTGTTGACGAATTCACCAAAAATTTGTGTTTGTAGGCTTTGTTATGAATTTGCCACGTAGTATAAGGTTTATGAACTCCACCACATTGAGTTATGAATATTATTTATCCTAAAATAATATAAAATTGTATTACCGAATTGTTACGATAATAACCTTATTTAGGGTTTATATTCAATAAATGGCAACCAAAGAGGTATTTTGTATTATAATTTGTCAATGGTACATTAGAAACATTAGAGAATATTACATTTCTGCTAAAATTCCAATATGACTGGAGTTGACCTGGTTGACTTTTATTGACCTTATTTGACCAAAATTGACGGTTGTCGCATCATCCCCTCGTTAGAAGGAATTTCGTCCCGAAATTAGCATTCTGAGTGGGTCCTCAAGGGTTGGGGAAAAGATGTGGGTATTTCTGTTTCATTTGGTCCTCATGTTCCCAAGTAAATTCTGGTCCTCGCTTGGCGTTCCAACGGACCTTTACTATTGGTACACGACTTTGCTTTGTTCTCTTGACTTCCCTGTCCATGATTTCCACAGGTTCCACGACTAGGTGGAGACTCTCGTTTACTTCGATATCGTCAATTGGAATGACAAAGGTCTTATCAGATAGGGACTTCTTTGAGTTGGACACATGAAAAGTGGGATGCACGGCTGAGTTCCCGTGGTTATTGATGTTTGTAAGTTATCGGGTCGATCATGGAAAGGATCTCGAATGGCCCTATGTACCTTGGATTTAGTTTTCCATGTTTTCCAAAATGCATCATTCCCTTCCAGGGGGAGACCTTCAACAACATGCGATCACCAACCTGGAATTCCAAGGGTTTGCGTCTTTTATCCGCATAACTTTTTTGTCGGTTTCGATATGCCTTTAGTCGTTCACGGATCTGAACGATCTTCCCTGTCATTTCCCATATGATCTCATGGCTGGTGAGTGTGATATTTGGCACTTTTCCCCTTGCTAGCCGTGTATCGCCTACCTCGGCCCAACACACGGGTGATCTGCACTTACGCCCGTAGAGGGCTTCGAATGGAGAAACCTTAATGCTGGTGTGATAGGTATTATTATATGAGAATTCGATGAGCACTAAATGGGTATCCCAGGCTTTACCGAAGTCTATCACACAACCTCTTAACATGTCTTCCAGCGTCTGAATGGTTCTCTCTCTTTGCCCGTCGGTTTGAAGGTGATAAGTTGTACTTATGTCGAGTCTGGTTCCCAAGGACTTTTGTAGTAATTGCCAAAACCGTGAGGTGAACCTGCTATCTTAGTCAAAGATAATGGATATTGGCATCCAATGTAATCGTACAATTGATGAGTTTTGCGCATTCTAACACTCCTAAGTGTACATGCAACCCTAAATACCTTGGATCTATGTTTTCTCTATTATACATGCAATTATGAACTTTCCAAGGTATTACCCTATCTAGCATACAATACTTGATACTTGGGTAATCAAATGGATAGAATACATACCTTTGTTTGATGTAGCTTGTCTCCAGGAAGCTTGAGTGCCTAGTGCCCCAAGTGTGACACCTCAAATGGTTCACACAACACCAAATGCACATGGAATGACTTGAGAGAAATGGAACACTCCTTGAAATCGTCTAGCCCTCATATTCACACATTAGTGCACGATTTCTTGAGGCATGGGATTCTTTTATATGGTGGCTATTAGGGTTACACCATGTAACTCATAACTTTACCCATTCCTTATGCTCCATGGATTTTAACCTCCATGGAGTATCCATGGGTCACCCCATGGACTTAGTCCAACATAAGGAATCTTGGATCACAATCCCACATATATAAGAATGAATGATTTACACAATCAACCCATATATTTAATTAGTCTCCTTTTGATCACTTAATTAATTCCAAATTAATTCTTGATCAATACTAATTAAATAACCTTATTAATATATTAGAACTTATAATATATTAACCAACCTTAAGTGTTATTTCTCTCATTATAGTCTATCCAAATACATGATGCCATGCAACCCAAATGGACCATGCCGGGTCGGGTCAAGTCTTACCAATTATAGTTATGGACTTAGACATTAATCCAACAGTCTCCCACTTGGATAAGTCTAAAACTATTATTGCGTATGACTTCAGGAACCGGTCAACAATCGTAGCTCTCAAAAGCTTCTGTCGAACTCTGACCTTGTCGATGAACTCTGACCTTTGTCAATGACTTGTCCATTAGATAAGGGATCATATATTCCTCTATTCTAGATATCATATGGACTGAGACATGGATTATCAATCATTCTCTCTGTCCATTTGTTGTTTCCCGATTTCCGATTCATGATGACTAACTGATTGAACAAATCAAATCAGTTCTGGCTTGGCCAAGCACTCACATGTATCATCTTTAAATCATCGAGGGGCCCACATATATCGCTTTTATCCCGAAGGTAAAAGGAATGGATAAACTTCGACTCATATGGCTTGTTCTACTACTTGTTGAATCATACACAAATGCACGTTTTATAACATCGAGTTACCGAATGCGTTTTCGTGCAATCAATGTACAACCAACTCATAGTAACAACTCATATCTCTAGGTTTGAAGAATATAAGATATTATCGTCTCATGATCACTCGTGATAAAATCCATGAAGTGATTCAAATGAGCGCGGGTTGAATCCAATACTCAGAACTTATGAGCACTCATGAGTGTTGTAGCACCACTTTGTCCACCAACTTGGACCTCTACAAACCAACCCATGACAGTCTTGATTCATATCTACTTCCAACATATGACCGACTGTGGATGGTTTGAATAACTTAATCATTCAGGAAGAGCGACTTAGTTATTCTGGAAGTCAAAACATGCAAAGTGAAACACAAGAATAAATGAATCAAATATGGTATCAAACCCTATGAATATAAATAAACACTTTCATTTATCACCATACTGATTACTCATTATTCATTGTTTCGGTTTTATCAACTTTATACTTGAATTAAAAACACTAGTTGTCCCATGCTCCAAGCATGTACACTATGTTTTTCTTAAACAATAGCTTTGCCATACACCAAGTATGCACTCTATGTTTGTCTATGATTGCTCCAAGCATGTACACTATGTTTTTCTTAAACAATAGCTTTGCCATACACCAAGTATGCACTCTATGTTTGTCTATGATCCTTACTTTGTAAAATAAACCAATTGAACATAATTTCAATGATTCTAATTTCACACTCCCAAATCCTTATCGAAAAATGTGAGAATTTCAAATTCCTATCATTTATCGAAATCTGTTTAGATTTTAAACTTATATGCACTGACCCTCCTGTAATGAATATGTACAAAGTCAGAAAGACTTGTCAACAGTCATTATAAGGTATTCCAATGGAGATCAACTCCATGGAAACTAAGTCTCATATCCAAAGTACATTGCTTTGGACATGCTTCTTGCATTAAGTTTTCTAATCTTACACAGATAACTTCCACCTATGGAGACAACTCCATATTCTCATTTTGACTATCACTTCTGAATAAGAGATGCCTCTTTTCAGAATATGTCAATATGGTCCTTCCAAAATTAGCACTATACTTCCAACTGTCCCTGAGCAACCAATCTTTGGTAAACCTCAGATTGTCCTCGACAATTGCTTAATCATTTTAGTCATATCCAATTCTAGACCTTTTCCCTTCTTAATGCCTCTGGGCATTTGGAAAAAATTAGAAATGACAAATATTATAGCACATGCAATCGATCCTGTACCCAAAGCAAATGGTACACGATTCATGATGTCTCACATAAAGACATGATTCTAGACCAGTCTTTTGCTACAATATTTTTATTTGCCATGTTTTCAAAATTTGACTATGAAGAGGGATGCCGTAATCATAATTGAATTTTGAGAACGCAATATATAGAATTTCCTTAAGTTGAACCAATCCAACATGAAATTCATATATATATTCTTGACTAAAGATGATTAAGGTCTCAATCTAAGCCTTTAAAACTGAAATGAAGTATATCCTCTCCCTTAATTATAACAAAACAACTTTTTCAACCCCTGCAACCTCACAAATTGAAACTTTTGTTTTCTATAATTAACATTGCTAACTTGTAACCTTTGTCATAATTATCATGCTCCCACAAACACGATGATTATTAGCATAACACTTATGCTCCCACTAGCTTTGACATGTACTCAGAAATCAGCTGACTTTCTTACCAAAGTTCAGATTTCTGATACTAGATTGTTTTGATAAAACTTTATCAAAATCATACACCTCCCTTAGATAGCTCACATGTGTGTCTAAACAATTTTAGAACTATGAAAAGGGATGCCGTAATCATAGTCTCAATTGTTTAGACCTTTGCCACTTCTCACAAGTCCATGTTAGTGTGCCGGTAAACCACACACGCTCCACTAACAACTTTAAGAATGCAAATATCACAATTGCTATCTAGCTAAAATCTACTTAGTGAAAGTGTTTCCTCACCATCATTTTCATGAATCGGAGAGAAACCTTATGACACTTAGATTTAATAGTGTATGTGTTCTTATCCATGTGAATTTGTCAAAACCATAATCACAAGACAAGGTTAGTGACAAATCCAAACTCATATTGATTAAACTTGTGCAATCTTAAATTCTTGCCATTTGGCAGCTCAGGTGCCTGCCATTGCTTCCAAGTAGTTGTGCAACCAATTGAGAACTCTCAGAACTCCTATGCAAAGCCAACTTGAATAGGCACAAAAATTTCAACACGATAGGTTATAAACCTCAAGTCGTGTGCTAGTGAAGGACTTTAGGTTTTATTCTTGATTAAGTCTTGAAACTTTCAAGAGCTTTAAGACTCCCACTGTCCTCTTGACATATAAGACTCCCTTGTCAAATATTCAAGAGATAGTGCGGATTCTTTATCAAGACTAACACTTTACACAATTGGCCTAAGTTGGTCTCTGTTTTATCCAAAACATCACAACTTACCAATTTCAAATGTACAAGAGTAGATAACCTTTTACTCTTACATTTGACTAGTGTTAACAAACCCTCTTTAAGATATGTCACTCAAGTTACAATCTTGGAGTATGACTCTAAGAATTGTTTTGGAACGAAGTATGACTCATCTTTTTGATTTAACCATTTCAACAATACATGACTCCTCTTATTAGTCATAAGAATGCACTAAGATGACTTTAGAGGACCAATTGTGATATGGTATCTTAATCATTAAGATGATCATAAACATGATACTAAAGTACTCTCCCATCTTTTCAGATTTGAGAAACTTTTATCTTTCTGCCATACTTTGATTCTTCTTATTCGTTCTGTCTCACATTGAAACTTCTCCAATGCAACAGACTTATACTTAAACTTATAAGTATAACCATATTTACTGAACTTAAGTAAATCATGACGAATAGTCTTCTTGATCTTTTGTGGTGGACTTGACCAGTGCACAAGAATGTGTACTCGATCCCTTAGTCCTTTCCTTATTCACATAAGGAATTAGTCTTAATTTTCCAAGCTGAAAGTTCTCATTCATCATACTATACAACTTGCATGATTCCAAGTTTCGGTCCAATTGAACCTTGAGTGATGAGAATCTTTCCTTATTTGGTAATATTAGACACTACCACAATCGAAAGAATCAAATCCATTTTTCCAATATTTCTATCAATGGAATCTTATAAGCAACAACTTTTCACAAATGCCATTGTAAGGATACTTAAAATAAATAAAATCAAAACCTTTTTCTTTTATTTTAAAACTTTGCGGAAAAACTTATCCTTACAATCCATATGAAAACCTTGTTTTTATCTATTCCTAAGCAATATAAATATCATAACTCTTAAGTAATAGCCCAAAATTCTGATCACCGAACCATGCGATTGAAATCCATCTTCGCGATCAGAATCAGCATGTACTTAATAGAGTTAGACAATGGACTTTACCTGAAGTAGAGCCAAACTTATTGACTTTAACATCCTTAGGTAAATTTGGCAGCTTCGTAACCAATGCCCCTTCCTTTGGCAATAGTTACCTATGGACCCTTGATAATGGGACTATCTCAGACTTCGCCTCTCTCTTTACCATTGGGTCAACCGAGTTGACTATGGCCGATCCCTTTCCATTGGGAAGAGAATGCTTTACTGGATATCCAATGTCATCATTGTCAATGTCCATAGCGTTTTAGGAAGTTGATCTTAGCAAATAGATAAGATCATTAAGGGTCTTGTCTTAGTCTGTTTCATAATAGTCCCAAAGGAACTCACTATGTGACTTAGAAAGTGATTGAACATCCAACTTTCTCAAGACTTTGACACCCAAATCTCCTAGCTTGTCAATATGTGACTTCATCTCTAAGATGTGATCACACATAGACCTTGCTTGCCATTAGGGCTTGAGTGACCTTGAACTTGTGGGTTAGGGAGAATAATTGGAGGAGGTGGAGGAAGTAAAGTTCCAAGAGATTTGGAAAGATCATAGATGTCTAAACTAGACATCTTTTGGGAGATATTCAAGATAGTTGATCTAAAGTCCTTAATATAACACCCAATATGAAATATTAAGGCTAGGATCCAACAACCTATTTATAACTGGAAGAGGGATGCCGTAATCCGAGTTATAAAATAGTTTAAGGTAGGTAAATGACGATTTACCAATTTCCACCATGAAAAACGAAATAATGTAATTAGGTTTTTAATTGGATTTGAAACTCCTAGATCTTTTGAGATTTATTGAACTTTTCAATGGCATGTTTCAATCTCGAGTGTGCCCTTCAGGTTTTGTGACTGGGATGCCGAGGATCACAAAACAAGGTGTGAAGTAACCATGCAAATATACTTGGTACCCTTAATATTTACCCCTCAATCGATGTGCCGGTTAACCACACGAGCTCCACCGATACTATGATAAATATTAAGTTATCCTTTGCCTACTTTGTTAAATCCAGGTTAGTGTGCCGGTTAACCACACACGCTCCACTAACGGTTTAAACAAATTGCAAAGTGTAATTTCATGGATTAGCACCTTATTCACATTTTCCTAAGTAACTAAGATTGGGTATTAATAAGAGTTTAGTTACTTAGTATTTATCATTAATACTTTTAATGAAAGGAGAATTATAGTCCTTGTCCTACCCGTTCGGCTAACGACCCTCCACCAGTCAAGGAAGCGGTGGGTGAGAGTGGACACCCATTAAACTGCCATTTTATAGGCAGTAACCTTATACCCCCCTTATAGACCGGCTTCGTGAATGAGGCCTACTAACGGTAAGACTGACTTTACTCTTATACATATATATAAATATTATTAACTTATAATATTATAAAGTATAAGGGTTGAATTTTAACTTTTAAAATTCTAAGGGCTAACTTGGAATTAAAGTATTCATAAGTGAAAACTTTTCAAATTCCAAAACTTGAGGGCAAGTTTTGAAACTATTCAAAACTAATTAATTCCATAACTTATGAGTTTAAAGTAGTTTTAATTAAAGAAAAAAAAAACTCTTCAAGTTCCATAACTTGAGGACAAGTTATGGAAGACTTTAAACTAATTAATAAAAAAAATAACTTTTTTTTATTGTAACTTATGGAACTAATTAAGGTTACACTTTTTTTTTAATTTAATGAAGAGACTCTTGAACCTCCATAACTTGAGGACAAGTTGTGGAGTCATAAAACCATTTAATTAGAACTAGACTCTTCATTTTGTAACCTTTGCCAACTTTTATGAGTTTTATGATTCTTAAATGTGACTTTTGATATAACTTGAGGACAAGTTACAAAAACACACTTTGGAATCAACTCTTAGATTAAAATGGATTGAAAACAACTATTTCACACAACTTTTCTATTAATCTAAGAACCTCATAAGAACAAGATAATTCAAATCATCAATCTTCAAGAAATTAGCATGAACATACAAACTAATACAAATCTTGAAATTATGACAATTATCTTAGAAATTGGATTAGCATGAACATTACCACATCAAAAACAAGTTTATAAGTCCAAAAACATCTTAGGGTAATGTTCCTAGTCCAATTCCAGCCAAAACAATTGAATATATGCATCCAACTCGATTTTTCAGCTACTTTTGCAAGTATAACAAGAAAACAAGCCTAGGCTCTGATACCACTGTTGGGTTATGAGCATTCTAACACTCCTAAGTGTACATGAAACCCTAAATACATTGGATCTATGTTTTCTCTATTATACATGCAATTATGAACTTTCCAAGGTATTACCCTATCTAGCATACAATACTTGATACTTGGGTAATCAAATAGATAGAATACATACCTTTGTTTGATGTAGCTTGTCTCCATGAAGCTTGAGTGCCTAGTGCCCCAAGTGTGACACCTCAAATGGTTCACACAACACCAAATGCACATGGAATGACTTGAGAGAAATGGAACACTCCTTGAAATTGTCTAGCCCTCATATTCACACATTAGTGCACGATTTCTTGAGGCATGGGATTCTTTTATATGGTGGCTATTAGGGTTACACCATGTAACTCATAACTTTACCCATTCCTTATGCTCCATGGATTTTAACCTCCATGGAGTATCCATGGGTCACCCCATGGACTTAGTCCAACATAAGGAATCTTGGATCACAAGCCCACATATATAAGAATGAATGATTTACACAATCAACCCATATATTTAATTAGTCTCCTTTTGATCACTTAATTAATTCCAAATTAATTCTTGATCAATACTAATTAAATAACCTTATTAATATATTAGAACTTATAATATATTAACCAACCTGAAGTGTTATTTCTCTCATTATAGTCTATCCAAATGCATGATGCCATGCAACCTAAATGGACCATGCCGGGTCGGGTCAAGTCTTACCAATTATAGTTATGGACTTAGACATTAATCCAACAACAATCTCCTGGATATACGTCCTTGTTAGTTTCTCCATTTTGTCTGTCTCCTTGATTGGTAGGAAGTGTGCGGATTTGGTTAACCTGTCGACAATCACCCATATGGTGTCGAGTCCACCAGTTGTATTGGGCAATTTAGTTATGAAGTCCATAGTTAGCCGCTCCCACTTGCACTCGGGTATATCCGGTTGCTGTAGCAACCCAGAGGGCTTTTGGTATTCTACCTTAACCTTTGCGCAAGTCAAGCACTTGCCTACATAGGTAGCGATTTCTGCCTTCATGTTTGGCCACCAGTATAGTTTCTTGAGGTCCATATACATCTTGTCTGAACCGGGATGAACAAATTATTTGGTCTTCTGAGCCTCGTTCATGATAATGTCTCTGTACCCGCCAAATCTCGGTGTCCAGATTTGGTCCATGAGGTAACGAGCTCCGTCAACCTTGACCTGAAGGTTTTTATCCATTCCCCGCAAGGCTTCACTTGCGACATTCTCTGGTTTCAAGGCTTCAAGTTGCTCCTCCTTGATCTGGTTGGACAGATGTGAATGGATAATCATTGTTAATGATTTCACTCGGCGGTCCGAGTACTCCTTTCGACTTAGAGCATCTGCTACTACGTTGGCCTTTCCTGGATGATAACGAATTTTGCATTTGTAATCATTTAGCAGTTTCACCCATCGCCGTAGTCTCATATTCAGTTCTTTTTGATTGAGAATGTGTTGGAGACTCTTAGGTTCAGTGAAGATTATGCACTTTGTGCCATAAGGTAGTTTCTCCAGATCTTTAAGGCAAATACCCCTGCTCCTAATTCCAGGTCGTGTGTGGTGTAGTTGACCTCGTGAGTCTTGAGTTGTCTCGAGGCATAGACCCTGCGTGAGTCTTGAGTTGTCTCGAGGAAATGACCTTACCTTGTTGCATGAGAACACAACATAGACCCTGCGTGGACGCATCACAGTAGACCATAAAGTCTTCCGTCCCTTCTGGAAGAGACAAGATCGGAGCACTACATAGGGCTTGTTTTAGCATTTGGAATGCAGTTTCTTGTTTATTGTGACAACCCGAAGTTTTTTGCTTCGTAAGTCCAGCCATTCAATCCAACCGAGTGTCCGACCCGTTTCTGCTATCAGTTAGCATTGTTTAAAATCTGTTTAAAGGTTCAAAGCTCAGTACATTCAAGCATTGGGTATAGGATTGAGTTGCGTTAGTTCATCGAGTTGAAAGCGAGCCGGAAACTCCATAACAAGGAGTTTACGGCCGCAAACTAGGAGTTTACGGCCGTAAACTCTTGGTGGCCGTAAACTATTCTCCATATATGAGATTTTACTACATTTTTTATTCATTTCTTCAAGTCCTAGCCGCAAACTTCCATTCTCTCTCAAGTATCATCGAGTTCTTCATCCCCGATCTTCAAAAACGTAAGTGATTCTTCCATCTAGTTGTTGTTATTCTTCTTAATCATGAATCACCCTTTGACTCCATCCATGAAAATCGTCTTTTTGGGTAGATCTTCAAGATCTTCATCTTTCACCAAGAACACCAAGAACACACACTTGTTCTTGGTGGCCGAAAACCCCTTTTAAGGCTTCAAAATCGTGAGTATTCTTTTCACACACTTGCTACCTAGTAGAATCATTAGGCTAAATGCCTGGAACAAACGATTTGAGGATGATCTCCAGAAGTTTACGGCCGTAAACTCCCTTGGCCGTAAACACCCTAGACCGTAAACCCCTTGGTCGTAAACACCCTAGACCGTAAACATCATGGCCGTAAACACCTATGTGTGGCCGTAAACTCCTCTTTGATGAATCACATGTGATTCTAACACTTGGTCCAAGTGTTTCTTAGTCCCTGAGGGTGTTTCCTTGCATGTTAGTCGCTTATAAACACTATATTCATGCCAATACCTGCCATATATGTTATTTAGGACTTGTTTGTGTCTCGGGACTTCATTCTTGGAACTTCTCATCCTTACGCACACATTCATTTGAATCACCCACATAAGGTGAGTTCATACCCCTGTAATCAATCTTTTAAACTGTTTTAAATGCTTTTAAGGAGGGGAATACAAGTTGAACACAATGATAATTGTGTAAATGTTTGTTATAAACATCTTTCAAAGGATTGCTTATGTTTTTATAAGTGATCAAAACATTTCAAAAACTCTTTTTAAGTTATGTTACTTTATAGTTTATAAAACTCCATTTTTAAAGTACAATCATAACTTAGTAGATAAATGAGTGTTTTCAGTAGCAGTTCAAGTAAACATACTAGTAAACTATAATAGATATAGTTTAGGGGTTCAGTTCATACTAGAGACTAGAACATACTATAAAGAGAAACAAGGAGGAAGATACAATACACGATAACAGAAAGAACATACTAAGATACTATAACAGAAAGAACATACTAAGATGCTATAGCAGAAGAACAAACTAGGATCTAATTATACCGATAATCACTAACTCATTGTTCTAAACAAAAAGTGATATTAAATTGGGTATACATGATCAGATAACTTTAATGTGAATTTACACAGCTTAGCAATATGTTTGCGGAAGTCGCGTTTGGTAACCAGAATCTCTTGTAGGGAGAGCGTATAATATGGGTACTACTCATCACATTATGACCTTAATAAAACATACTTGTTTTAAGGTAATCAGTACCTCAGGATGTCAATTTAAAAGACAACTGTGTACTTACATTTTCCCATTACTTTCATATTGTGACAGTTCCACTTGAAAGTTAATGCAAACTATTTTCGAGTTAAGATAGTTATAAACTAGGGAAAACCTACATCTTTTCAAACGACAAACCGAATAGTCGAGTCTAGTACATTCAGTAGAAAGGGGCCTGTAATACTAACTTTATGATTCCTTAGTGTATACATCAGGGATATATATTAATCGGATCCGACAGGTAGTAGGATGTGTGCTTTCCGCTTCATTTCCCGTTCCTTGTTTGGTTGTGAGCTTAGAGCAGATTCACCCAGCCTACTATCTATTCGATCTTAGCTATATATATATTCCGTATACACCAAGTAATCATAAGGAGTACCATGTATGGGTCAGGTCATAGGACACTAATTCAATGCACCGTTTTCTAGTACAAAACATACTTCTCAAATAGAACTTTTGGTATACAAAACTAGAAACTTACCAGTAAGGGTTTAATCCCTTTTATTAAACTAGTATAACTTAAAGGACCTTAGGTGGTTAATTCTATAATACCTTAGTTTATACATCAGGGTTATATATAATTAATACCCGATAGGTAGTTGAATGTGTTCTTTCTGCCTCATTTCATGTTCCTTGTTTTGTTGTGGGCTTAGGGTAGATTCACACAATTGACTATCTGTTTGATATTAGATTATATATAGCTAGTATAAACTAAGTGATTATAGAAGGAACCATTGTGGTTACCATTTTTACTAAAAGAAATAAGGGTTTTCTTAAAGAATCTTTTCATCAAATATAAAGGAACTATTACAGTTAACTCCGTGAGTACCAAGTGAATACACCAAGGTTATATACAACGATGATCTAACAAACAATGGGATGTGTGCCTTCCGCCTCATTTCCTGTTCCTTGTTTGGTTGTGGCTTAGGGCAGATGCACACAACTGATTGTTTGTTTACTCTGGGTTTTATATAACTTGTATCCATTTAGTGATCATAGAAAGGATTGTAGAGTCATATTTACTTATCTTTCATCAAAGCAGGAAATATAGGATTTTCTAGAGGAACATGCGAACTTTTCTAAAAAGAACTTACAACTTACTACAACTTTATTACAGCTTACTACAACTTTCTTACAACTTACTACAACTTTATTACAACTTACTACAATTGTCTTACAACTTACTACAACTTTCTTACAACTTACTTACATCACTAAAATCTTATGAACTCACCAGCTTAAATGCTGATCTACGCTTTCAAAATAACTTGTATTCTCCAGAAACCAGTAGACAGGTATGCGCACTGGGATTCAGAAGATGGAGAAAAATAACTTCATGTCTTGTTTTGTTATTTACTTTGTAGTCTATGTTATGTGAACCACATACTTTGTAAACACTTTCTTTCTAATGAAATGGTTGTTTACTACTTTGATTACTATGATGCATGTCTTGTGATACTAAACATGACGTCCTCCACCCCTGAATGTTTCCGCCGTTCCGGTTTTGGGGTGTGACATTTATCCTCCCAGTTGAAGATCACTCCTTTCTGAGTCAAGGTAGTGAGTGGCTTTGCGATCTTGGAAAAATTTTGTATGAACCTACTGTAGTAGCCAGCAAGGCCTAAGAACTGGCGGATTTCTGTCGATGTCCCTGGTGCTTCCTAGTTTTCAATTGCTTTGATTTTAGAGGGATCCACATGTATCCCTCCTCGCTGACCACGTGTCCCAAGAAGTCCACCTTTCGAATCCAGAATTCGCATTTCGAAAACTTTGCATACAACTTCTCCATCCTTAATGTCCCCAAGACTTGTCGTAGGTGCTGACTATAATCTTCCTTACTTCGTGAATAAATTAGTATGTCATCGATGAATACTATCACAAATTTATCTAAGTAAGGTCGACATACACGGTTCATTAGGTCCATGAACACTACGGGCACATTAGTAAATCCAAAGGGCATCACCACAAACTCATAGTGACCGTAGTGATTTCTAAATGCTGTTTTAGGGATATCTTCCTTTTGGACTCGCAGCTGATGGTACGTGCCCGACCTTAGATCAATTTTTAAGAAGTAGCTCGATCCTTGCAATTGGTCGAAAAGGTCGTCGATTCGGGGTAGGGGATATTGGTTTTTGATGGTGACTTTGTTCAACTCCCTATAGTCAATGCACATAAGGAATGATCCATCTTTATTCTTTACGAACAAGACTGGTACTCCCCAAGGTGTGAAGCTTCGTCTGATGAATCATTTACTCAGTAGTTCGTTCAATTGACTGCATTTCTGTCGGGGCTAAACGGTATGGTGCTTTGGCTTTGGGGGTGGCTCTAGAAATCAAGTCGATTCTGAACTCGACTTTTCGCACGGGTGGTACTCCCGGAAGGTCTTCTGGGAATACATCGGGAAAATTGCAGACTTCTATAATATCCTTCACGTCCTTCACTTCCCTCTTCTCATCAACAATGTGAGCTAGGAATGCGTGGTATCTCTTGTGCAGGTATTTTTGAGCCTTGATGCAAGAGACGCTTCGGAGGTTTGTGCCAGGTTTGTCACCGTAGATGACAAGGGTTTCGTTACTCGGTAGGTTAAGGCGAACGACCTTTTTGCAACACATGATATCGGCATGGCGAGGACTTAACGAATCCATGCCAATGATAACGTCAAAGGTCCTTATTGTAACCGTCATTAGGTCGATTTGGAACGAATGGTTGTTTAGATTTAGGGTGCATCCTATGTATATGTCCTTTGTGGTTTCAGTCTTCCCGTTAGCCATTTCTTTGGTAAAAATTTTGTTAAGTGTTTGAGGTTTTTGTTTGAGGAAATGTTCAAACTTATGACTCACGAAACTCCTCTCCGCACCGTTATCGAAGAGTATGCAGGCATATGTGTTATTGACGAGAAACATACCAGTAACCAACGTGGGGTCTTTCATTGCCTCTTCGTGTCCCATTTCTAGGACTCTTCCCATGCCTCCAACATTTCAGTTATTGGCTTTTGGGCACTCTCTCTTGAAATGCCCCATTTCCCCGCATCCACAGCATGCTTGGCTCATCCCGACATTTGTGGCTTGGGTGGCCTGTTAAGTTGGCGCCCTTCAGAAACGGGCGGTATGCCCCTTTTTGTTGTAGTTGTTGCAATGCATTTCTCGGCAAGCTCCATTGTGGCGGAAGTTGCACTTGTCGCATTTGGGTAAGCTCCCAAGATATTTTTTCGTTGGTGCTGGGGAGGCAGGGACAGTGGCGGCATGAACCGCAACAGTTTGTTGTCTCTTTGCGGGCTCTTGCGTCGGTTGGCCCTTCTTATTGTTCCAGAATTTCCTTTTGTTGTATCCCCCTTTTGTTTGTTCGAGGGTGGGTGTCATAGTGCCCTGGAGGACTCCATGATCAACGAGCCTTTGTGCCAAGTGTTTGGCACTGTCAAATGTGGATGGGTTCGCAGCTATCACCATTCCTTGAATCTGGGGGGATAGCACCGCCAAGTCGTTGAACCTGGAAGTATAGGCTCTTACATCGGAGCCCGTCATCGTGAGGTTCCAGAGTTCTTGCTCCAGCTTCTAAACTTCGCCCCTAGAGCAGTATTCTTCCAGCATCATGATTTTTAAATCCTCCCAACTCATAGAGTTGGCCACGGGGAGAGTTAGTGATTTGACGTGGCCATTCCACCAAGAGAGGGCCCCGTCAGCGAATGTGCAAGCCTCAAACTTGACCTTGCTTTCTTCCGGGCACGACCAGATTTCGAACACCGATTCCGTCTTCTCAAACCATCTGGTCAAGCCAATAACACCTCTGTTGCCCTAAAAAGGCTTGGGCTTGCAATTCGAGAAGTCCTTGTAGGAGCATCCTCTTCGGTGTCCATGGCTTTTTCCATGATTAGAACAATTGGTATCGTTTCCATTCCCGTTTGTACCATTATTATTGAGTTGTGCTATGGTAGTTGTCACAAAGACTGCCACCGCGACTTGGAAGGCAGCGGAGTCCACCTATGGAGTTGGTGGCGGTGGAGTTGTTGGTGTGTTGCAGACACGTCTGATACTCCTGCATGGTGGCATTCTTCTGCCATAAAGTTTAAAGATGGAATGATGGTAAGTCCTCGATAATGATTATAAGTCGGGTATTATCGAAATGGAATGCCTCAGTTATGTGTGTATTATGTCTCGCCTTTATTGTAACTTGTAAGCAATTCATAAATAGAAATCTACTATAATAAGTAAACAAATGCATAACAATTTATGAATTTAATAGCAATACCTAATGAAATAAAATTCATGCCAATTTCATTGATAACATATAACAGTACATGGTTTTAGAAAAATTGACCTTTATGAAGGTCTACAATAGATCCAAAATAATGAAAAATTTCGACAGCATAACGACCCCTTGAATAGTGTAATCACTTATTCGTAGGGTCGAACCTACATACAAGAAAGAGTAGCACCAATGCTTACTTGAAATACCTAATCTATAAAAGTGGAGTAGTATCAATACTACTCATGGCGTGTGGCATCCTCCCGTCCTCGTAGAGTGGCCATATGTGCCTGCATCGCTCTGGTCTCCTCCCTGGCTTCCGATGCTTGGCGCGCTGCCTCGATCACTCGCCTCTCCATTTCGGCATGTCGCTCCTTGAATTATCTAATCTCTTCTAGAGTAGTGGTGACCTCCTCCTGAAGAGCATCGACGTGATCGCTGGTCTGATCATGATCCCCGTCTAGACGATGAAGTCGAGTGACTGTGACCTCGACAGTGGCCCCCACATCCATGATCTGACTAGTAGACGCCCTAGCCCAGTCGTCGAGGCGTGCGATGTGACGAATCATGACAGGGAGAGCCCTGTCGGCTGACCTTCCATTGCGGAGGTCGTAAAAATCCCGGATCATGCTGTAAGGAAACCGTTGGCCCTGGTCGCGACTCCATCTACGTAGGTCCTCCGCTCAAAGAGGCGCCATTCCATGAAAACCCGATCCAGGTGCTGGATCGTATTGGTCACGTATGGCGTAGGGTGGGTTGATGACCTCGGACTCCGCGTCGGAGTCCTCCTCCATCTGCTCCTCGTCCTCCTCGTCCTCCGGATCCTCCTCCGGGTCCTCCTCGGGGTCCTCCTCGATTAGCTCCTCAGGGTCCTCCTCGATCCAACCTCCGTTCCCCTGATTGGGAAAGTAAGGGTCTCCGGGAAGGTGAAATCCTGCCATGTCGACTATGCAATGATAGAAGTATAAGAGGCACATAATGAATCTAGATGTATGGTTCTATAGTATCATAAAATACTCCTATAGTATCTTAAACTTTATGTTTGGTTCTAGGATTTATTTGTATAGTGTGTTGGTAAGTTTTAGACTTGTGGTTCACCACGACTATTCCCAAACACATGTTAATCATATCTCGCACAAATATAGTTGATCATACTATATTTATCCCATATATGATTACATAACTAACTAGGCTTAATCGTAGTGTTCGACTTATCTTTTTACTTTTGAATTCTTCTTGTTATGACATCGTTCTAGAATGTATGTATGTGCTTATACTTTACTAAAATATCATTATATTTTAAAAGTATACTTTTTAATCAGAGTGTTTTAGCCCCATTGTATTTATAGTTGTATATCTTACATTGTTTGATATACTTAGTTCACTATAAACAATGCTCTGATACCAATCTGTCACACCCCCAAACCAGAAAGGCGGAAACGTTTGAGGGTGGATGACTTCGTGAATAGTATCACAACAAATTCAATAATAGTGATCAAAGCAACACAACCATCATAATTATTATTGGGAAAATTACGTTGTATCCAAATATTGTTTGTTTCAATTCCAATTACATTTCGACAAAAATGAATTGTGTCACGCTGTAACGTCCATCCTCACAACCTTGTAATTACCCTGCTTAACGATTCCCTGAGAATACAAGTAGTTTTGAAAAAGTGTCAACAATTAAATAGGTGAGTTCATAAGAGTTTTGTATGCGAAAAATCTGTAACTTTTCCTTGTAAAATGATAGCGTACGTTTCCAGAAAATCCAATATTTTCTTAAAAATGAGTTGTAGTCTTAAAACCCTAAGACAAAAAATGTATGACTATATTTGTACTTGAAAATAATATTATGTAGTTTTATTATTATATAAAACCATTTGAACGTATGTTAGCCCCGTAAACCAAATGTATTGTTAATACCCCATGTGAGTTATTACAACCATGCTAAAACGGTAGTTGGACTGCTGCGACGTTCTTCAGGCGTCGGAAATGTTAGACAATTGTCACCCCAGACCTGCCGGTCTAGCTGTAGCTAACATCTTAGGTGTGAGATTGCCAGCCCCGTATAGATCTATACACAAGTGTCATGCTCTCTTACCGAGATTCTGGTTATAATTCAGGACTTTAGTGTGTACTCTGGTAGGTACGGTGAAGACTATGTCTCACAAAATTATATCAATAGGTTTACGTATAGTGTAATGAAAACCCTTTTGTGAGTGGAAATATTACCTTTCCATAGTAATTTCATAGTATAAAATAATTATACCTTTAAATAATTATTTTTTCGTTCCAAAATGATAAAGTAGTGTTAATAACCCATAAACAACACCCATTATAGTTTTTTATATGTTTTGTTGTGTCCGTATATATATATATATATATATATATATATATATATATATATATATATATATATATATATATATATATATATATACATAAGTTAACATGTTAGATGTTTTAAAGAGATTATATCATATAATTTACAACTAGCACAAGTATAAGAACATTTAGTATGATAAGGCCATTTTTCTAGTTTTTGGCCTTTTTAACGACATTAACCACTAAAAATTTGGTTGTAAACCTTGTAAGATTTATTTTTACCTTTTTGTGGACATTAATTCAAACTAACCTTATATGTTTAAAATAACATATTCTAGGTCAAATCTCACAAAAATGGTGACATAACCTAGTCATGACCATTTTTGTTAGAAAAAACCATATAGTGTTCATAAAAACCACAATATTTGTAGTTTTGTTTTCTTTTATGACCCTTTTTATGTAGCGTATTTATACTCATTTTCATAGTTTTTTATTTTTGACAACAAACCACATAGAAATGTTTAAGTAACTAGGAAGTAACATCTTTTCATGCATATAATACTTTTAAACAACATAAAGAGAAGCATGCATAACAACTTGTGTTATTATACAAGTTTACTTGTATTCCCCCTAAACTTGGAAAAATCGAAAATGAATAGGTATGAGCTCACCTTCAGTGGATTTCTTAGTGGATAAAGAGATGAAGATGAAAGTTTTCAAGTTTAGAACACTTGAAGATTCTTGAAGAACACTTGAATGTCGAATTACCCTATGGACAATAACACATATAAATGTGTGTAAATGTAACAAAACTAGTATTTTTATGTGTAGAATCATTAGATTTATGTGAAAAAGCTTACCAAAAACTTACGAACCAACTTATGGAGGAAAAGTGTTGAAGAAGATGAAGTGAGAGGGTGAAGGGGGGGGGGGGGGGGGGCGCAACTCTTAAGGGGGAGGGGGAAGGTGGTCGTGGGGTGGGTAGGGGTTAGGGGGGACATGGACTTGACTAGTTGAGTAGTACCTTGTGGTTAGTGTTTTTATACATGAGATGTAAGCTTAATTGGGGGGGGGGGGACATCCTAGTAACTAGTGATTTTTATAAAAAAAAAGTCAAGCATTTATAAAATCTTGGCTTCTTTTATAACAATAGTGGTATTTTATAAAGAATTATGGTATAAATGAATGTATAAATATTAATTTTGAATTATATAAATTTAAATTATTATAAAAATCATTATTATTTAAAATAGTAATACGTTATATGAAAGTTAGGTTGAATTCTCATGTTCTTGCCTTAAAAAATTGGATGTTTTAACCGGATATAGGATTTGTCACATTTGGTAACGAATTCACCAAAAAATTGTGTTTGTAGCATTTGTTATGAATTTGCGACGTAGTATAAGGTTTATGAACTCCACCACATTGAGTTATGAATATTATTTATACTAAAATAATATAAAATTGAGTTACCGAATTATTACGATACTAACCTTATTTAGGGTTTATATTTGATAAATGGCAACCAGAGAGGTACTTTGTATTATAACTTGTCAATGGTACATTAGAAGCATTACAGAATATGATATTTCTCCTAAAATTCAAATATGACTCGAGTTGACCTAGTTGACTTTTATTGACCAAAATTGACGGTTGTCACAGGGTAATGACGCTCGGACCTCCGGCCTAAAAGCCACACTTTGGTCAAACGGTTTACATGAATAAGTTTATGTTGTCCTTATAACTTTCCGATTAATAAAGTTTCACGAGATAGTAGACTAACCTCACTAGTCAATATATACACACGTGTATGTAAAGCATAAATACGAACGCAATGAACAAAGGGGGGGGGGGGCACGTACTTGCCAAACAAAAACACGGGCTGATCACTCACATTGTCTGAGCAAAATGACCAACCAACATGCAACCACAAATCTCAGAAAGATATGACCCCCTACGCATACATCGGTTTAGACAAGCAATAAAGCCTCCAAGCTTTTAAACCAAACATGCCCAAGGGGTCCGAAGGGTCATAACCTTCCCCTGAGAATTTAGCACATATTAGTCCACGGAGCCTCGAGGTGACGACCTCGGCTCACCTTAAGCGACCACAAAAGAGAGGCAATTGGCCGCTGAGTTAAGAGCCAAAAGCAAGGCCTACAAAATACTATGTGGGGAGACCACTCCCCAAACACACACACACATACAAACACACACACACACACACACACACACACATATATATATATATATATATATATATATATATATATATATATATATAAGAAAATGAAAGAAGAAGCTCGTAAGAAAGGCCGAACATTAGTGATGAAGAACCAGCAACATTCTACATAGTACAAAAAATGAGAAATAAAACAACAAACATACAAACAAAAATGAGAATTAACCCCGGAGAGGTTGAGTTGAACCATTGCCCCAATGCCACCTTCTGACACATGTTCCTCCTCCTCAGGGCAGAACTAGAGAAGATCAGCAAGGCCGACCTCACCCAAAAGAAGGTAGGACGTGAAGTCCGTCTCGGCAAAAGCCCTAATGGCAGCATGCATTTTATCAAAAGCTTGTGCCACAGCGCCCGGATCAAACGAGCCATGGCTATTACCAGCTGACCACGTGCGTGCCGCCTGCTTTCCCTTCTCTACACCAGCAACCACACACGCGGCCTTCATGCGACAAATCCCAAGTGCAAACTCACTACTCTTAACAACACGGTCCACCACACGAACTGATGGGTTTTGAGCACTACATCATTCCTATAGTGTACATGCAACCCTAATACTTTGGATCTAGGTTTTTCTCAAGTTATACATGCAAGAAATCATCCAAAGCATAAACCCTAATTCTATCATACATAATATCTAAATTGATAACTAAAACCAAGTTAGATGAATACCTTTTCCTTGTAGCTAGTTGATATTGACCTTCAAGAGCTTAGTGCCTCAATTGTTGCACCTCTAATGAAACACAAACACCAAGTAGAAATGGACAATTATGAGAGAGAGAGGTTAGAGAGGCTCAAAATTGGCTAGGGTTTCTTTTTCATGCATAGGGGGCCGATTTTGGGAGCCAATGGTTTCCTTTTATAGTTGAGGCTTCTAGGGTATTTCCACTTGGAAACCCTAATTCCCTTGCTTAGGCCTTAAGCAACACATAGATCCCTTATGGTAAGCCTATGGAGGAAATCTATATGGACTTTCATATAGTTTTCGTCCACCCTATTCCAATAGGGTCCATTAGCCCAAACTACAACTATTACTGATTTAAAAAATCAGTCTCCGTAAATTTAATCAGTCTCTTTTGATCATTAAATTAATTCCAAATTAATTTCTGATCAATACTAATTAAATAATATTATTTCACAATTAATATATTATTTTTATAATATTTTAATAAATTATGATTAACCTCTTTCTCCATAATTCATCCAATCAAATTGCTACGGTGAAGGCAACCCAAAAGGACCATGCTCATAATCAAATAAAGTACATACCAAATATAGTTATGGGCTTAGACACCAAATTCAACAGTCTCCCACTTGGATAAGTCTAATAATATTATTGCAAGTATGACTTCAGAATCGGATCAACACTCGTATTTCTCAAAAGCAGTTGTCGAACTCTGATCTTATCAGTAACGCGTCCTTTAGATAAGGGATCAAATATTCCTCCGTTCTACAAGATATCCTATGGACATGTGATATGGATTATAATCATTCTCTCTGTTTCCCGTTTCCGATTTATGACGACTGACTAATTGAACAAATCAAATCAGTCCAGGCTTGGCCAAGCGCTTAGGGTGTCATCACTAAATCATCGAGGGGCCTACATATATTGATTTTATCCCATTAAGGGTAAAAGGAACGGATAAACTTCAACTCATATGCTTGTACTATTTATTTATTAAATCACAAACAACAATACGTTTTATAACATCAAGCTGCTGATGCGTTTACGCATTATCAATGTGCAACCGACTCGTAAACAACAACTATATGTCTCTGTTTCAAGAGTATAAGATATTATCGTCTCACAGTCACTCGTGATAAAATCCATTAAGTGGTTCAAATGAGCGTGGGTTTAATCCAATACTCAAATCTTATTTCAGGAGTACTCATGAACACTACAACAAACTTGTGCTATGCCTAAGCTTTTAGACAATCTATAGTCAGATTCATGGCAATCTTTCCTCATTACTTACTTCCAAAGTATGATCGACTGTGGATGTTTGAATAACCTAGTTATTCGGGAAGTAAAAACTTGCGAAGTGAAACACAAGCATGCAGACTTTGTTATCCCATGCTCCAAGCATGCACACTTTGTTTACCTATGGTCCTTTCTTTGTGAAACAGATCAATTGGAAACATTTCCAATGATGTTCATTTCGCAATTCCAAATCATTACTTCAAGTGTAAGAATACAAAATTCTTGTCACTTAGAATGTGTTAGAGTCTAAACTTTCATGCAATGATCCTTTTGTAATGTCAAGGCACCAAAGTCACAAAGACTTTGCCAATGATATTACCAAGCATTCTACTGGAGATTGTCACTAAAACAATTCCTTTGAACTCCCATAATGGAAACATTTCCATATTTCCATATGACTACCCATTCTTAACAGAATCCTGTCTATTCATAATCACGTCAATATGGTCCATTAATTATATTATACTTCCAACTGTCTATAAGCAACCAATCTTTAGCGAAGTTCAGATTGTCCTTTACAGTGTTTAACAACTTTTAGTAACACCTTGTTCTAGTCCTTTTTCCCTCTTAATGCCTTCGACATTTGGAAAATTAGAACGAGTGAATATTATAGCATATACAATCGATCCTATACCCGAAGAATATGGGATACAATTCATAACGTCTCACATAAAGACATGATACTTGACCAGTCTCTTGCTATAATATTTCCATATATGGAATTTCCTATGTATATGGATATCAACATGATATCCATATATGTTTATGACTAAGTTCCATTAAAATTTCAATCTATACTTTTAGATTAGAAATGAAGTATTAGTACCCTCTCCCTTACTATAGCGAAAAGATTTCCAAATTATGCAACTTTGCAAATTTTAAAACTTTGTTTCCTATAAATAACATTGCTACCTTGCAACACTTATTATAATGATTATGCTCCCACTATCATAATAATTATCTTCTTACCAGCATAACGATTGTGGTCCAACTAGCTTTGACATGTATCCAAAAAATCAGCAGGACTTCTAGAAGTAAATACTTATTGAATTTCTTACCAAAGTTCAAATTTGTGATACGTGGTGCTTTGATAAGTCTTTATCTAGACTTCTCAAGGTCATACACCTCTTATTAGATAGCTCACGTGTGTGTCTAAACTCTTCCAGAACTTATAGTAATAAGTCCCGAGTGTTCAAACTCTCTGCCAATTCTCACAATTCGAACTATGAAAAGGGATGCCGTAATCATACTCTAATTTGAGAATGAAATTAACACAACCGCTAACTCTTTAAAATCTACCAGTGAAAACGTTTCCTCACAATCATTTTTATTATGGATAGAAACCTCTTGCCACTTAGATTTTGTGATGTATGTGTTCCAATTCATGTGAATTTGTCATTCCAACCACTATCAAAAGACAAGGTTTATGACAAATTCAAACTTATATGGACTGAACTTGCTTAATCTTAATTTCTCATCATCTGGCAGCACAAGGGCCTACCAGTGCTTCCAAGTTGCTGAGCATCTCACCCATGCTGATTAAAGAACTTTCACTGATCTGGGTGCTTTGCCTTATGCAATCAAATGAGAACTCATAGAACTCACATGCATAGTCAACTTAAATGGAACGGGCACAGAAACAAGAATATTTCAACACGATAGGTTATCAACCTCGGGTCGTGTGCTAGTGATTAATTAAAGGTTTATTCTTGATTAGTTCTTGAAACTATTCAAGATCTTCAAGACTCCCACTGACCTCTTGACATATAAGATTCTCATTTCAAGGAACATTACTTGACAAAACAAATATTCAAGAGTTAGTGACGATTCTTATCAAGAACAACACTTCATATGATTGGTCTTAGTTGGTCTTTGATTTATCCAAAACATCACAACTACCAATTTTAAATACGCAAGAGTTACAAAACTTTTCTACTCCATATTTCATGAGGTGTTATAAACCTTCTTAGAACTTGTTACTCAAGGTACATGTAACACTAGTCAAATTTAGGTCAAAAATAAACTGATCAATAATTGTAATTGGGATGAACAAAGTGGTAGAGATTGTATAACATCAACCTGCTGATGCGTTTACGCATTATCAATGTTTGTACTATTTATTTATTAAATCACAAACAACAATACGTTTTATAACATCAAGCTGCTGATGCGTTTATGCATTATCAATGTGCAACCGACTCGTAAACAACAACTATATGTCTCTGTTTCAAGAGTATAACATATTATCGTCTCACAGTCACTCGTGATAATATCAATGAAGTAATTCAAATGAGCGTGGGATTAATCCAATACTCAAATCTTATTTCAGGAGTACTCATGAACACTACAACAAACTTGTGCTATGCCTAAGCTTTTAGACAATCTATAGTCAGATTCATGGCAATCTTTCCTCATTACTTACTTCCAAAGTATGATCGACTGTGGATGTTTGAATAACCTAGTTATTCGGGAAGTAAAACATGCGAAGTGAAACACAAGCATGCGCACTTTGTTATCCCATCCTCCAAGGATGCACACTTTGTTTACCTATGGTCCTTTCTTTGTGAAACAGATCAATTGGAAACATTTCCAATGATGCTCATTTTGTAATTCCAAATCCTTACTTCAAGTGTAAGAATACAAAATTCTTGTCACTTAGAATGTGTTAGAGTCTAAACTTTCATACAATGATCCTTTTGTAATGTCAAGGCACCGAAGTCACAAAGACTTTGCCAATGATATTACCAAGCATTCTACTGGAGATTGTCACTAAAACAATTCCTTTGAACTCCCATAATGGAAACATTTCCATATTTCCATATGACTACCCATTCTTAACAGAATCCTGTCTATTCATAATCACGTCAATATGGTCCATTAATTATATTATACTTCCAACTGTCCATAAGCAACCAATCTTTAGCGAAGTTCAGATTGTCCTTTACAGTGTTTAACAACTTTTAGTAACACCTTGTTCTAGTCCTTTTTCGCTCTTAATGCCTTCGGCATTTGGAAAATTAGAACGAGTGAATAGTATAGCATATGCAATCGATCCTATACCCGAAGAATATGGGATACAATTCATAACGTCTCACATAAAGACATGATACTTGACCAGTCTCTTGCTATAATATTTCCATATATGGAATTTCCTATGTTGAATCATATCAACATGATATCCATATATATTTATGACTAAGTTCCATTAAAATTTCAATCTATACTTTTAGATTAGAAATGAAGTATTAGTACCCTCTCCCTTACTATAGCGAAAAGATTTCCAAATAATGCAACTTTGCAAATTTTAAAACTTTGTTTCCTATAAATAACATTGCTACCTTGCAACACTTATTATATTGATTATGCTCCCACTATCATAATAATTATCTTCTTACCAGCATAACGATTATGGTCCAACTAGCTTTAACATGTATCCAAAAAATCAGCAGGACTTCTAGAAGTAAATACTTATTGAATTTCTTACCAAAGTTCAAATTTGTGATACGTGGTGCTTTGATAAATCTTTATCTAGACTTCTCAAGGTCATACACCTCTTATTAGATAGCTCACGTGTGTGTCTAAACTCATCCAGAACTTATAGTAATAAGTCCCGAGTGTTCAAACTATCTGCCAATTCTCACAATTCGAACTATGAAAAGGGATGCCGTAATCATACTCTAATTTGAGAATGAAATTAAAACAACCGCTAACTCTTTAAAATCTACCAGTGAAAACGTTTCCTCACAATCATTTTTATGATGGATAGAAACCTCTTGCCACTTAGATTTTGTGATGTATGTGTTCCAATTAATGTGAATTTGTCATTCCAACCACTATCAAAAGACAAGGTTTATGACAATTCAAACTTATATGGACTGAACTTGCTTAATCTTAATTTCTCGTCATCTGGCAGCACAAGGGCCTACCAGTGCTTCCAAGTTGTGGAGCATCTCACCCATGCTAATTAAAGAACTTTCACTGATCTGGGTGCTTTGCCTTATGCAATCAAATGAGAACTCATAGAACTCACATGCATAGTCAACTTAAATGGAACGGGCACAGAAACAAGAATATTTCAACAGATAGGTTATCAACCTCGGGTCGTGTGCTAGTGATTAATTAAAGGTTTATTCTTGATTAGTTCTTGAAACTATTCAAGATCTTTAAGACTCCCACTGACCTCTTGACATATAAGATTCTCTTTTCAAGGAACATTACTTGACAAAACAAACATTCAAGAGTTAGTGACGATTCTTATAAAGAACAACACTTCATATGATTGGTCTTAGTTGGTCTTTGTTTTATCCAAAACATCACAACTACCAATTTTAAATGCGCAAGAGTTACAAAACTTTTCTACTCCACATTTCATGAGGTGTTATAAACCTTCTTAGAATTTGTTACTCAAGGTACATGTAACACCAGTCAAATTTAGGTCAAAAATAAATTGATCAATAATTGTAATTGGGATGAACAAAGTGGTAGAGATTGTAACAAGGTTTCCAAAAATATAAAGAACACTGAAATCCGATTTATAACGAAGAAGTTATCACCAATCGAAGATCCACGACAAAACCGGCAAAACACTGTTCAGTGTAAAAAGTGAATTTTCAATAAAAGGATTTTTTGCCATTACAATCTAAATGAAAGTTGTAGAATATATTAAACCGAGCACTTTCTTAAAAAGAACGTCAAAATCTGACTTCGTATGAGGAAGTTATGATTTTTCTAAGTTTCGGTTTAGCAGTAGACAGCTACGAATTCGAAATAAAAATCGATCGATATTTAGCCGACACAACTTAAACGAGACTCGAAGGTCTCGTCAAAAGTAGTACAACGGTAAAAAGACAGACGAAAACGAACATCAGATGAAGAAGTTATGAATTTTTAACGGATTTTCCTGTCCCGGTCTGTTAAAAATAATAATATTAAAAATAAATTCAAAACTAGCTGACGAAGTCTAAACGAAAGTCGTAGATTATAATTGTACCTACGCGTGCATATAAAGAACGTCGAAAATGGAGCTCGTATGCGAAAGTTATGAATTTTGCAAGTTTCGGGCTCAAAAATCGAAAAATATTGAAAATCGGGAAATTTCGCATGGTCACCATTCGGCCACGTGACCTCGCATGCGAGGCTTCCTCGTGTCCGCCCCGTGTCGCCTTCTGATTCGACCGAAGTCGCGATCCAGTGCGCGTCCGACGCTCCTCGCCTCCCTGTCTCATATTCGAGCTTCAGCTCGTGGCCTTTGCTGCTGTTGCCGCGTGTCCGGTGACTCATCCCTTCGGCCGAACCCTCGCACCTATATAAAGGGTGCAAGACTCTCCGGTTCTTTCACCATTTTTACCCCAAATTTGACGCTTTTTCATATATTTCACCCCTTTAAACTTTCTTACAACCCCCAAAGCCCCGATATCATATCTAAAACCCGAAGAAAGCCCCGAAGCCCCAGAATTCATGAGAAGCTAACCTCTTTCCAGTCGAAGTGCTGCCCGCGTAAAGCTCGATTTTTAATCAAAAACTCGCGGTTTCTTCGAGAAAGATCATTTATAGAAACGAAACGTTGCCCAAATCACCACTTATCAGGTGAGCTCATACCCTTATAATATACCTTTTTAAATGGTTTTAAATGCTTTATAGGGGGGGGGGGATACAAGTTGAACACAATCATATTGTGTTAATAATTCATGTGATATCAATCACATAAAAGGTTCTTCTTATGCTTTTAAATATGGACTTTAAAATAAAGGATTACCAATTGTTTCCAGAATAAATTAAAGTCATATAAGAATTATTCTAGAATAACGTTAAACTCTTTTAAATGTTTTTATAACTCTTTAAACTTATAATTGCCAAAATCATGTTTATATATGTAGAAATGTATAAATAAGATTTGAAGGGCTTAGGACTAATGAATTATCTTATTTCCTTTTCCTTTTTTGGATGTGGAATTAAGGTGGTGTTATTTGTCTGAAGGTCGTTTCGTTCTTAATATATATATATATATATATATATATATATATATATATATATATATATATATATATATATATATAATACATATATGAATATAAAAGGTTACTTCATTCGGTATCGTTACCTTTGTATCATGCTGAACAAATGTGTTCATCCATGAGAAATCATGCTAATCAGATAGAACATATAAATTATAATAGGTATAATTTATGGGTCAATTCTCAATATCAATCATTTTAAACTTATATATGGAAAAGTTTCATCATTACTGTTAAAAGGCTTTTCCCACTGTATTACTCGTAATCTCGTTGAAACAATAAATTTGTGAGACACTTCATGGTGTACTTATCTAAGTACGACCTTAAGTCCTGACTTATTAACCAGAATCTCCTGGAGGGAGAGCGTGAATTTGTGTATAGATCTATATGGGACTGACAATCACTCACCTTAACTGTTCGCTACAGTTTGGACGGCAGGCCTGGGGTGACAAATGTCATATCGTTCTGACACCTGAAGAACGTCGCATCAGGCATATCAGTCATATTATTATGGTTAATAGAACTCACATGGAGAAAACAATGATTAAATTACTTAGTAATAGACTTCTTTTAAAACAGTAAGAAAAGATAATTACATCCTATCTATTTTACTAACCAAATATAGCTTTTGTTAGTTTTACTTATAGTAAAAACTACGTATCATGAAATCAAGTATGGCAAATATACTTGTACTTTTGGTTTTGGAACGTTTAAAACCACAAATCAGTATTATGGATAATATAATATTTTCCCGGATTAATGTCAATGTTTTATTGTAGAACGGATATAACTAAGAATACTTTTACAAATGAAACGGTTTATGGGATTAAACTACTTTTACAAATGGATCGCTTTTATGGGGATTTAAAACTACTATTCAGAAACGGTTTTATGGGGATTTAAAACTACTATTAAGAAACGGTTTTATGGGGATTTAAAACTACTTATCAGATTGAACTTAGTCATTCACTCTCTTTAAACTAATATAACATAAAGGACCTTTAGTGGCTAATTCTATAATTCCTTAGTTTATACATCAGAGTTATATATAAGTAATACCAGATTGATAGTGAAATGTGTGACTTCCGCCTTACTTCCTGTTCCTTGTTTCGTTGTGGGCTAAGGGCAGATTCACCCATTTAACTGTCTATTCGATATTAGCTTATGTATAACTAGTATCAACTAACTAATTGCAGAGGGAACTATTGAGGTTATCATTTTATCACATCAGGACATATAGGATTTTCTGGAGGAACCAGCGAACTTTTCCAAAGAACTTAGAGTATATTTTATAGAACTAAAATACTTATGAACTCACCAGCTTAAATGCTGGTCTACTCTTTCAAAATAACTTGTATTCTCAGGAATCCAGTAGACATGTACACTCCCGAAGCTTTTGAGAAGACTACCTAGTACCGTACTGTGACTCTTGTCTTCTACTGTATCTACTTTGATGTTTGAATATGTAATGTTTAAACACTTATGTAAAACTTATACTTATTAATGCAATGTTTTCTTGTACTTTTATTACTATATTGCATGTGTTGTGATACTTACATGAAGTCCTCCGCCCCCGAACGTTTCCGCCGTTCTGGTTTGGGGGTGTGAGAGATTGGTATCAGAGCATTGTTTATAGTGAACTCAGTATATCAGTCATAAAAGATATACAACTATAAACCCATTGGGATAAAAACACTCCGACCAAGAGTTATACTTAAAAAATATAACAATATTTTATAAAAGTATAAGTACATGCATAATATATATACTAGAATGAGTATCACAAGAAGAACAAGACAAAAGTATTTGGATATTGGACATTACAGTTAAACCTGGATAGTTATGTAATCATATTTGGGATCAATATAGCCTGATCAACTATATTCATTTGAGATATGACCAACATCTGTTTGGGAGTGATTGTAGTGTTGCAACAAGTCTAAAACTTACCTAGGTACCAGAAGAATTCTAGAACCAAACATAAAGGTTAAAATACTATAGGAGTATTTTAGGATGCTATAACAAGGAAACTGAAAACTTATCGACTTCTTATATCTAGAAGTCCAAGAATCAAACTTATAATTAAAATACCATGGAAGTAGTTTAGATACCATAAATAACTTTGGGGAAATGTTAAAAAGATCTTTTCTGATAAGTCTATAATTACTAAGTGGATACGTTAAGGTTATATATAGTTGAGATTTTATGGACTTAGAATATGTGATTTTCACTCTACTTCCTTTTCCTTGTTTGGATGTGGTTTTAGGGTAGGATTACTTTTTCGAAGGTTTATTTGATCTGGATTATATATAAACGGTACATACTATGTGATTATAGAAGGACCAGAAAGGATCACCTTCGTAAAAATTTAAATTTTCTTCTAGATTCTTTAGACATTCCCATTCTCGTATAAGCCCCTTAGATATATGTAGTCACTCCAGCAATCAATATAAGAGTCAAGGAGGATCCAACAGAATTTCATTAGGAAAATTATGAGAAAGAAACTGATGAGAAATAAAGAAACTATAGAAATCATTTAGTGCCCTTACCCTAATAAGGAAAGCAATGGGAGATTCACATGAACTTCTGAGATTCAAAATCTTCATTACGAAGTAATAGGGATCAGTGTCAGAATCAGAAGTAAGACAGCTCAGGAATTCAATATACCTACGGAGGAGAAGGACACCCTATAGATATAAGGAGAGAACAAATCATTACCGCCCAGAATACAACTGAGAACAGAGGAAAACCATGCATGATTCATGTGAAGTGTTTGAGCGCCTTTTCATCTAAGTAATAACTAATAAATAATACAACCTAGTGAGTTAGTGTTTACATTACTCACATTAGGTATTAAGTTGATCATCTTTTCCCGTCATGATTAATAACGGAAATTTCGGATCACGAAATCTCAATTGATAGTGATTACTTCTCAAATTCATAAGTCTATTTTATGTAGACTTTATTATGAATTGTTTTCAAATCATTTCGAAAGTTGGAAAACGATATCCACCAATCGAAGGTAACTTAGTTCGGATGACACTCGGTTCATAACCATTCTAGAAACTTATTTCTGCTCCTTACCAGGACTGCATCATAGGGATGCAGGTCGAATCATTGAGAACAGTATAACAAAACGAAAGATTTATATGTAGATACAAATGATTAGAATACATCTAGAGCCAACGATAGTCGCTCACGAGCTCATTTTCTTATCGTGTAACAGGATCATGCTTTCTTAGAAACAAAACCAACCCACCGGCAAAACACCAATTCTTCAAATAGATTCGGCTACGTTTCAAGCTGCAGTCACAACAATTGTAGCAGCTGTCATGGCACACCTTAATGCTAACAACGCAAATGTTAGTGGTAATGCTATCGGCAATCCTGATAAAGGTGATAACCAAGTATAGCAACGAGTACCTATTTGGGAGAACACTTCGAACCTCAAATCTAATATCCTGAAATGAAAGTTTGAGAACGAGAAAGGGAGTTGCTCAACTCAAGAACATAACAGAGGGCAACGAACTGGGGCAATCAATACCCCCATCAGCCTTGTTATTCCAGCACCGACCATGCCGTACTTAAGAAACCTCCCACACTGCAGGAAGTGTAACTACCATCATCATGGAGTTTGCCGAGAGTTGCATTGCAATAGATGCAACATGAAGGGGCATACCGCCCGCATCTGTGGAACTCCGGTTGAGTTCATCACTTCAAATACCAATGTTGGAACCATTCCAATATGTCACCTTTGTGGTGAAATAGGACATTACAAGAGGGGCTGTCCAACAGAGAAGAACGACGGGGCAGCAGGAGGAGTTTGACCCCAATGCATGGGAAGGCATCAAAGAACCCTGCTATATTTTTGGTACGCTTCCAAACCCCAATAATTATCTATAATTATGATTACTCTCCCGTTCAAATTAAATCACAACATTCATATAAAATTTGAAACCCTAACAGGTAAGCTATGATGGCTTAGTGTATACATAAGGGTCATTTATAATTAAGATTTGTAGACTTAGAGTGAGTAATCCCGCCTTATTTCCTGTTCCTTGTTTGGTTGTGGATTTAGGGCAGGGTTGCTCATTCAAAGGTCTTACCAATCTTAATTATACATGACTTGTATACACCAAGCGATTATAGAGAGACCTAGTAAGGATCATTTCATGGAAGTTCATAATTTCAAATTATCATAACCCTCGTATTGGTAGTACCCGCCAATTTCAAATCAAAAAGGGGACGCGTAACAGTTATAACAAAATAAAACCGGAAGCGCTGAAAAATTAGGTACATAGGATAGTTCATTATCCTAGTAATCATTTCCCCCAGAACGACTTAATATCTATTTTGTCGAGAAAATTTCCGACATCCTAATTCGACATGGTTTGGCCTGGTCCTTACCATGTGAAAATTCTTATACTATGTAAGAGAACTTTTTCCTGAATCAGCCGTAAGATGAAATTCTTCCAATCCATAACGCAAACCCTTAGGTCATGTCTCATTTCAAAACTTAAAAAATTGTACCCATGCTGTCACAGCTAGCCTTTTTGGCTAGGAAATTCTGTCCTTAAGTAAGCAAGGACTATTGTGAGACTTGTGCTAACACTTCTAAGTGTACAATATGAGTTCCTAATGAGCCATGTAGTGTTAAAATGCAAATCTCTCCAAGTATGTGAAATCTCTCCCAAATCTCTCCAAGTGTGTGAAATCTCTCCCAAATCTCTCCTATATGCGAAATCTCTCCAAGTATGTGAAATCTCTCCCAAATCTCTCCCATATGAGAAATCTCTCCAAGAATGTGAAATCTCTCCCAAATCTCTCCCATATGAGAAATCTCTCCAAGAATGTGAAATCTCTCCCAAATCTCTCCACGTATCTTAAATCTATCTCAAATATCTCTAAGCACCTTCCTTAGTTGAAAACAGCTCAAAACCGGAAGAAGAAACCCAAAAGGACCCTCTTGATCCGGAACCCTCTTGGTCCTGAACCTCTTGGCCGGAACCCTCTTGGTCCGGAACCCTCCTGGTCCGAAACCTCTTAGTCCGGAATGCCTTCTAAGGGCCAAGAGGAAGCATCTTCGGAACCTCTGAAGTGACTCCGAAAGACTAAGGCTTGCTCCGGAAGGACCTTGCACCGGATGACTTCGCATCTCGGAATGCCTCGGTCCGGACCACTAACTCCGCGCCTGATTTCGGAATCTGAAGTATACACTCCGGAATGTGATGAGCGCCTCCGGAACCTCCCTGCCAGCTACTTCGGACCCTCGCAACTCTAATACTCCCCTCCGGAATTCACCTTTTAGGTCTGGAATGCTAAGAGGAGCTTCGGAATTTATGATGTGGCTCCGGATTTCACCCCTTCACTCCGGATTTTTGCCATTTCCGGACCTTTTTATCATTTAAGGTATTTTGAGGCCGGGAATCCCCCCCAAACTCGTGTTTTTCTTAACTAAGACCCCTAAGACCTTTATTTTATGCCAAATTTAATTATTTAAATTCATATTTACATAAAATAAAAGTTTAGGATTTAGGAAGATCCTATCCTAAATCAAGATAAAGACAAAGAGATTGACTTTGTGATTTGATGAAGTTCTCATTTCCCATGCAAATCACAGTATTTCATGCTTTACCCACCGAATATCCATGCATGGACCACCAGATCCCCATGCACCAAAGATTCCCTCCCTTTTTCATCCTCAAAGCAACGTCAGTAAGGAGTTCAGACTTCACATTTTCTCTCACTCCTCTCATTTTCTCTCAAAAATTCATTTCAAGAGCAAGAACAAGAACTTGCTGAAAACAAAATTCTCAATTTCTCCCTGGAGTTGTAAGGTAAATTCCTCCACTCATCTAATATTTTATAATATTTCAAGATGAATCCATATTATTTTATTCATAACAATATGTGAAAAATCACCTTTAGGATAACTTTCTCTCAAGGAAGTTCCTCATCTCAGCCAAAGTTTAAGCTTGAGATCTTCACTCCATAACTCCAAACAAATCCTCAACCATCTCAAGGTGAGCTTCATACTCCACCTTTTCAATATTTTAAGGTTTTTGGGGGGAGAGTCCAAGTCAAATCTTGCCTAAATACTAGAATAATTGCATGTGTACGTATGTTTGTATGTGTGTGCGAAATATTATTAAATTAATATTTTAGTAATATCCTCATGAACGTAAGATTTCACAACTTCATAAGAAACAGAAGATACTTTGTGTACAAAAGAGCCTCCCAACTATTGGATGTGTCCAACTTAAGCCCTTTATCTATGCTTTCATGTCTAGAAATAAAACTTATAAAAAGAAACCTTGATAAGTTGACACTATTTCTAGTGATTTTCGAAAATGGGAACTTTGTGACTATTTTGCAAACTGTCAGGGAGTATTTTATAAATATTCAATATAAAAGTTTGCGTCAAGAAAATACACAAATAGAGCCTTTATGACAGAAATATTTGCATGTCATAAACTATTGTCGTAAAACCTCCAACAACATAAGTAATATTCTATATGTCATAAAACAGAAAATGCGTGTCATAACCGGCAGTTATAAATTTATACAAATTATAACTTGACACTTTTTCTCTTGACTAAAATGACTTATTTTTCAATAAACGAGAAGGAACGAACACGAGCACCTAGCTAACGAGCACAATCAACGATATGGAACGAGAACGACATTTTTATTCAATAAGTACGAATTTCATTATTTATCTAACAAATAATCGATCTCTAACGATTGCTCAAAAGGTTGTTAATATTCTAGTAAGACAAATCTCAAAAGTACCTAAATATAAAAATATTAGTGTACGTCTAAGTCCTATAAGAAGTTATAGCCAGAGTCTCTTGGAGGGAGAGCGGGAATTTGTGTATACATCTATACGGGGTTGACAACCCGCACATTCGCTGTTCGCTATAGCTAGACAGACCAGTCTAGGGTGACAAATGTCTTTTCCAAACCGAGGGCGCCTGAGAAACGCCAAAACAGGCACTTGGTCAGATTAGTATGGTTATAACGGCTCACTAGAATATGTTATATTAACTAGAAATTTATGTAAGGAAAACCTCATAAATAAATTTTGGCAGGTTGTGTCGACTGTCCTACACGTGATAAGTGATGGTCCGCATTTGTTGCGTTGACTGTCCTTTTTCATAGCGTAGAACGTCCACAATAGCCATGTTGATTCTTTCTCCTAACAAGTATAGAGTCGTAATACTGCTATTTTTACAAATTAAAAAGCGTAGGACTCTATGGAAAATGTTTGTAAATGATTTTGAAAACGATAATCTAACCTACACATGTACATAGATGGAACTAGAACTTACCAATATTTTATAGCAGAAAATATAGGATTTTCTGGAGAAAACGATTTTCTACGATTTCGATAACGATAAACTAGAATGCACACTCAATTTTACTCGATAGGAGGAACAAGATTTTCAACCATATTATCTTTTTGAAAATAAGGGATTTTTCTGGAAACGGTTGACTATTACTATTCAAAAGAACTATTCTCGTACACAGCTCGCTTGTACAAACCACACTACTTTTCAAAATCACTCCTTATAAGGATGAATAAAAGTAATGACATGCACACATATATCCATGATTTTCTAGGCAAGACTTCAAACGATTTCATAGAAAATATCAGATTTTCTGAAAGTACAATAAGAACGATTCTAAACAAGTGTAAACGATTTTATACAAAAATGCTTATGAACTTACCAACTTTTTAGTTGACGCTTTTCAAAACGACTTGTATTCTCAGGGATCTAGTAAGCAGGTGACAAGGGACGCAGATGCAAGACTATTTAGCTGTTGTTTGGATTTTTCTACTTATGTCTCTTTTGTGTAACTCGAAGAACAAATACAATATGTAAACAATGTAATTTTGTTATCTCAATGTATGATGTTTGGATTGCTCTGTTTCATTTATATTCAATTGTTATGATACTGCACAATGAAGTCACCCGCCTCAGGACGTTTCTGCCGTCTAGTCCGGGGGTGTGACACATGCGAAGGATACCCCACCTCCTAGCCTGCTCAGTAGATAGAAAACTTGAAGCAAAAAGCACCAAAGAAGTTTCAGAAGTCAGTAACCACTGTAGTATACCGAATAGACCTCCGAAGAAGACTAAATTTCGAGAATAAAGTATAAAGAACTCATTAGACTAATCTATCGCTGCTAAATGTATACGCAAGAGTGACATATAATTTAGACTCAACAAGATTTAGGATGTGTGATTCCGCCCTATTTTCTGTTCCTTGTCTGGTTGTGGACTTGGGGCAAAGCCACCCAACCGAACGTTTTGTCAATCTAAATTATATATGACTCGTATACACGAGGTGATGATAGATGAGCCAAGTATGAGTCTTGTCGAAGCAAAAGCCGCAGGCTTACTACAACAACTGGAGATACCTGAGTGGAAGTGGTAGCGGATCAATGGGCTTTATAATCAAGTTACCAAGGCAACAGGTGGATTTGATGCCATTTTGGGTGATCGTCGACATATTAGCCAAGTCCGCGCACTTCCTACAATTTTGAGGAAACAGACAAATAAAGAAGATAACTAGAATGTGTGTTAGAGAGATTAGTCAGAGTGCACGGTGTTCCAATATCTGTTATCTCCGTTGAGATAATAGAATCATCTCCCAGTTCAGGCAGTCACTTTAGAAATCTATGGTAACTAGAGTAAGCATGAGCATACGTGATCGACTTTGGTAAAGTTTAGGATACCCATTTACCAATTAGTGGAGTCCTTTACCATGCTAGCATTTAAAGTTGCTCCATTCGAAACCTTCTGTGGTCACAAGTGCAGATCCTATCTGCACTGGACTAAAGTTGGTGACACGCAACTAACTAGAGGTCCAATTTCCAGACAGCACCTTCGCTGGACCGGAATTATTCCAAGAGAATACCAAAAAGAGAATACGAATCAGGAAGCAACATGAAGCTTCCAGAGTTAATCAGAGAAGCTACGATGGTGACATTGTCATATGAAGGTCTCACCTCGGAAGGGCAAGATATGCTTCAGAAAGCGTGGAATACTAAATCCAAGGTACATAGGACCATTCGAGATTCTTACCAGAATCGGTCTTGTAGCTTATAAACTTAAACTACCACAAAAACTTAATAACATTCATCCCACCTTTCACATATCTAATCTAAAGAGGTGTCTATCTGATGAAACACTTGTTATTTCACTCGATGAAATCAAGTTAAATAAAAGTCTACACTTTGTAGAAGAACCAATAGAACTCATGGATAAGGAAATCAAAAGAACCAAGCAAAGTCTTATCCCGATAGTGAAGGTTCGTTGGATTGCAAACTGGGGACCTGAATTCACTTGGTGAAGGGAAGATTAGATGAAAAAAAATATCCACATCTTTTGCCTAGTCCATGAGTATCACTTTAGACTTAATTTCGGGACGAAATTCCCTCTAACGGGGGGATAATGTAACACCAGTCAAATTTAGGTCAAAAATAAATTGATCAATAATTGTAATTGAGATGAACAAAGTTGTAGAGATTGTAACAAGGTTTCCAAAAATATAAAGAACGCTGAAATCCGAGTTATAACGAAGAAGTTATGACCAATCGAAGATCCGCGACAAAACCGGCAAAACACTGTTCAGTGTAAAAAGTGAATTTTCAATAAAAGGCTTTTTACCCATAACAATCTAAATGAAAGTTGTAGAATATGTTAAACCGAGAACTTTCATAAAAGGAACGTCAAAATCTGACTTCATATGACGAAGTTATGATTTTTCAAAGTTTCGGTTTAGCAGTAGACAACTAAAAATTCGAAATAAAAATCGATCGATATTTAGCCGACACAACTTAAACGAGAATGGAAGGTCTCGTCAAAAGTAGTACAACGGTAAAAAGACAGACGAAAACGGACGTCAGATGAAGAAGTTATGAATTGTTAACGGATTTTCCTGTCCCAGACTGTTAAAAATAATAATATTAAAAATAAATCAAACTTAGCCGACGAAGTCTAAACGAAAGTCGTAGAGTATGATTTTACCTACGTGTGCATATAAAGAACGTCCAAAACGGAGCTCGTATGAGAAAGTTATGAATTTCGCAAGTTTCGGTCACAAAAATCGAAATATATTGAAAACCGGGAAATTTCGCATGGTCACCATTCGGCCACGTCACCTCGCATGCGAGGCTTCATCGTGTCCGCCCCGTGTCGCCATCTGATTCGACCGAAGGCGCGGTCCAGTGCGCGTCCGATGCGCCTCGCCTCCCTATCTCGCATCCGAGCTTCAACTCGTGGCCTTCGCTGCTGCTGTCGCGTGTCCGTTGACTCATCCCTTCGGCCGAACCCTCGCACCTATATAAAGGGTGCGAGACTCTCCGGTTCCTTCACCATTTTTACTCCAAATTTCACCATTTTTCACATATTTCATCCCTTTAAACTTTCTTACAACCCCCAAAGCCCCGGTATCATATCTATAACCCGAAGCAAGCCCCGAAGCCCCAGAATTCACGAGAAGCTAACCTCTTTCCAGTCGAAGTGCTGCCCGCGTAAAGCCCGGTTTTTAATCAGAAACTCGCGGTTTCTTCGAGAAAGATCATTTATAGAAACGAAACGCTGCCCAAATCACCACTTATCAGGTGAGTTCATACCCCTATACTATACCTTTTTAAATGGTTTTAAATTCTTTATAAGGGGGGGGGGAGTACAAGTTGAACACAATCATATTGTGTTAATAATTCATGTGATATCAATCACCTAAAGGTTCTTCTTATGTTTTTAAATATGGAGTTTAAAATAAAGGATTACCAATTGTTTCCAGAATAAATTAAAGTCATATAAATTCTTCTAGAGTAATGTTAAACTCTTTTAAATGTTTTTATAACTCTTTAAACTTATAATTGCCAAAATCATGTTTATATATGTATAAATATATAAATTAGATTTGAAGGGCTTAGGACTAATGAATTATCTTATTTCCTATTCCTTGTTTGGATGTGGAATTAAGGTGATGTTATTTGTTCGAAGGTCATTTCCTTCTTAATTATATATATATATATATATATATATATATATATATATATATATATATATATATATATATATATATATATATATATATATATATATATATTATACATATATGAATATAAAAGGTTACTTCACTCGGTATCATTACCTTTGTATCATGCTGAACAAATGTGTTCATCCATGAGAAATCATGCTAATCAGATAGAACATATAAATTATAATAGGTATAATTTATGGGTCAATTCTCAATATCAATCATTTTAAACTTATATATGGAAAAGTTTCATCATTACTGTTAAAAGGCTTTTCCCACTGTATTACTCGTAATCTCGTTGAAACAATAAATTTGTGAGACACTTCATGGTGTACTTATCTAAGTACGACCTTAAGTCCTGACTTATTAACCAGAATCTCCTGGAGGGAGAGCGTGAATTTGTGTATAGATCTATACGGTACTGACAATCCCGCACCTTAGTTGTTCGCTACAGTTTGGCCGGCAGGCCTCGGGTGACAAATGTCATATCGTTCCGACGCCTGAAGAACGCTGCATCAGGCATATCAGTCATATTAGTATGGTTAATACAACTCACATGCAGAAAACAATGATTAAATTTCTTAGTAATATACTTCTTTTTAAAACAGTAAGATAGTACAACTTGAAGTCCTCCGCCCCCGAACGTTTCCGTCGTTCTGGTTTGCGGGTGTGATAGTACAACTTGAAGTAACTAGAGTATAACTCGAGTTTGGAACAAAGTATGACTCATCTTCTTGATTTAACCATTTCAACACTTCCCAATTCTTCTTCATAGTCATATCCATGTACGAAGGTTTCCTTAGAGGATCAATTGTGACATGGTTCCATAATCATTAGGATGATCATATAACATGATACTAAAGTACTCTCCTTACTTTTCAGTTTGGAGAAACTCTTATCTTTCCGCCTAATTGATTCTTCTTATTCGTTCTACTATACTTTGAAACTTTTCAAGGTATTAGAATCATACTTAATCTTGTAAACAATCACCGTTACTGAACCAACAGTAAATCATGATGAATAGGCTTATTTTCCTTTGTGGTGGATCTGAACAGTCCACATAAATGCGTACTAGATCCTCTAATCCTTCACTTGACTCACATTTACATGTGAACAAGGAATTAGTCTTAATTTCCCAAAGATGAAGATTTTCATACATCACACAATTCAATATTTCATGATTCCAAGTTTCTCCCTAATTGAAACTTGGGTGACGAGAATCCTTCCTCGGTTGGTAAATTATGACTCTACCACAATTGATATATCTAAGAATCAAATCCATTTTCAATATTTCTAATAATATATAAACACCAATCTGACTAGTCGAGCGGCTGTGACCTCGACAGTGGCCCCCACATCCATGATCTGACTAATAGACCCCCTAGCCCGGTCGTCGAGGCGTGCGATGTGACGAATCATGACAGGGAGAGCCCTGTCGGCTGACCCTCCATTGCGGAGGTCGTAAAAATCCCGGCTCATGCTGTAATGAAACCGTTGGCCCTGGTCGCGGCTCCATCTACATAGGTCCTCCGCCCAAAGAGGCGTCAGTCCATGAAAACCCGGTCCAGGTGCTGGGTCGTATCGGTCACGTATGGCGTAGGGTGGGTTGATGACCTCGTATAATGCATCGGAGTCCTCCTCCATCTGATCCTCGTCCTCCGGATCCTCCTCCGGGTCCTCCTCTGGATCCTCCTCCGGGTCCTCCTCGGGATCCTCCTCGCGGTCCTCCTCGATTAGCTCCTCAGGGTCCTCCTCGATCCAACCTCCGTTCCCCTGATTAGGAAAGTAAGGGTCTCCGGGAAGGTGAAAGCCTGCCATGTCGACTGTGTAATGATAGAAGTATGAGAGGCACATAATGAATCTAGATGTATGGTTCTATAGTATCATAAAATACTCCTATAGTATCTTAAACTTTATGTTTGGTTCTAGGATTTATTTGTATAGTGTGTTGGTAAGTTTTAGACTTGTGGTTCACCACGACTATTCCCAAACACATGTTAGTCATATCTCGCATAAATATAGTTGATCAGGCTATATTTATCCCAGATATGATTACATAACTATCTAGGGTTAATCGTAGTGTTCGACTTATCTTTTTACTTTTGAATTCTTCTTGTTATGACACCGTTCTAGCATGTATGTATGTGCTTATACTTTACTAAAATATCATTATATTTTAAAAGTATACTTTTTATTTAGAGTGTTTTAGCCCCATTGTATTTATAGTTTTATATCTTACATTGTTTGATATACTTAGTTCACTATAAACAATGCTCTGATACCAATCTGTCACACCCCCAAACCAGAAAGGCGGAAACGTTTGAGGGTGGATGACTTCATGAACAGTATCACAACAAATTGAATAATAGTGATCAAAGAAACACAACCATCATAATTATTATTGGGAAAATCACATTGTATCCAAATATTGTTTGTTTCAATTCCAATTACATTTCGACAAAAATGAATTATGTCACGCTGTAACGTCCATCTTCACAACCTTGTAATTACCCTGCTTAACGATTCCCTGAGAATACAAGTAGTTTTGAAAAAGTGTCAACAATTAAGTTGGTGAGTTCATAAGAGTTTTGTATGCGAAAAATCTGTAACTTTCCCTTGTAAAATGAAAGTGTATGTTTCCAGAAAATCCAATATTTTCTTAAAAATGAGTTGTAGTCTTAAAACCCTAAGACCAAAAATGTATGGCTATTTCTGTACATGAAAATAATATTATGTAGTTTTATTATTATATAAACCATTAGAACGTATGTTAGCCCTGTAAAGCAAATGTATTGTTAATACCCCATGTGAGTTATTACAACCATGCTAAAACCGTAGTTGGACTGCTGCGACGTTCTTCAGGCGTCAGAAAATATTAGACAATTGTCACCCCAGACCTGTCGGTCTAGTTGTAGCTAACATCTTAGGTGTGACATTGTCAGCCCCGTATACATCTATACACAAGTGTCATGCTCTCTTACCGAGATTCTGGTTATAATTCAGGACTTTGGTGTGTACTCTGGTAGGTACAGTGAAGACTATGTCTCACAAAATTATATCAACAGGTTTATGTATAGTATAATGAAATCCCTTTTGTAAGTGGAAATATTACCTTTCCATAGTAATTTCATAGTATAAAATAATTATACCTTTAAATAATTATTTTTTCATTCTAAAATGATAAAGTAGTGTTAATGACCCATAAACAACACCCATTATAGTTTTTTATAAATGTTTTGTTGTGTCCGTATATATATATATATATATATATATATATATATATATATATATATATACATAAGTTAACATATTAGATGTTTTAAAAAGATTATATCATATAATTTACATCTAGCACAAGTATAAGAAGATTTAGTATGATAAGGCCATTTTTCTAGTTTTTGGCCTTTTTAACGACATTAACCAGTAAAAATTTGGTTGTAAACCTTGTAAGATTTATTTTTACCTTTTTGTGGATATTAATTCAAACTAACCTTATATGTTTAAAATAACATATTTTAGGTCAAATCTCACAAAAATGGTGGCATAACCTAGTCATGACCATTTTTGTTAGAAAAACCCATATAGTGTTCATAAAAACCATAATTTTTGTTGTTTTGTTTTCTTTTATGACCATTTTATGTAGCGTATTTATACTCATTTTCATAGTTTTTTATTTTAGACAACACACCACATACAAATGTTTAAGTAACTAGGAAGTAACATCTTTTCATGTATATAATACTTTTAAAAAACATAAAGAGAAGCATGCATAACAACTTGTGTTATTATACAAGTTTACTTGTATTCCCCCTAAACTTGGAAAAATCGAAAATGAAGGGGTATGAACTCACCTTGAGTGGATTTCTTAGTGGATAAATAGATGAAGATGAAGGTTTTCAAGCTTAGAACACTTGAAGATGCTTGAAGAACAATTGAATGTCGAATTACCCTATGGATAATAACACATATAAATGTGTGTAAATGTAACAAAACTAGTATTTTTATGTGTAGAATCACTACATTTATGAGAAAAAGCTTACCAAAAACTTATGAACCAACTTATGGATGAGAAGTCTTGAGAGAATTGAAGAGTTGCTTGAGAATATTATGGACGAAAAGTGTTGAAGAAGATGAATTGAGAAGGTGAAGGGGTGGGGGGGGGGACTTTTAAAGGGGAAGGGGAAGGTGGTGGTGGGGTGGGAAGGGGGTAAGGGGGGACATGGACTTGACTAGTTGAGTAGTACCTTCTGGTTAGTGTTTTTATACATGAGATGTAAGCTTAATTTGGGGGGGGGGGAACATCCTAGCAACTAGTGATTTTTTATAAAAAAAGTCAAACATTTATAAAATCTTTGCTTCTTTTATAACAATAGTGGTATTTTATAAAGGATTATGGTATAAATGAATGTATAAATATTCATTTTAAATTATAAAAATTTAAATTATTATAAAAATCATTATTATTTAAAATAGTAATACGTTATATGAAAGTTAGGTTGAATTCTCATGTTCTTGCCTTTAAAAATTGGATGTTTTAACCGGGTATAGGATTTGTCGCATTTGGTAACGAATTCACCAAAAATTTGTGTTTGTAGCATTTGTTATTAATTTGCCACGTAGTATAAGGTTTATGAACTCCACCACATTGAGTTATGAACATTATTTATACTAAAATAATATAAAATTGAATTACCGAATTGTTACGATACTAACCTTATTTAGGGTTTATATTTGATAAATGCCAACCAAGACGTACTTTGTATTATAACTTGTCAATGGTACATTAGAAACATTAGAGAATATGATATTTCTCCTAAAATTCAAATATGACTCGAGTTGACATAGTTGACTTTTATTGACCTTGTTTGACCAAAATTGATGGTTGTCACAAGTTAATGACGCTCGGACCTCCGGCCTAAAAGCCACACTTTGCTCAAACGGTTTACATGAATAAGTTTAAGTTGTCCTTATAACTTTCCGATTAATAAAGTTTCACGAGAACTAATGGGGGGGGGGGGCACGAACTTGCCAAACAAAAACACGGGCTGATCACTCACATTGTCTGAGCAAAATGACCAACCAACATGCAACCACAAATCTCAGAAAGATATGACCCCCTACGCATACATCGGTTTAGACAAGCAATAAAGCCTCCAAGCTTTTAAACCAAACATGCCCAAAGGGTCCGAAGGGTCACAACCTTCCCCTTAGAATTTAGCGCATATTAGTTCAAGGAGCCCCGAGGTGACGACCTCGGCTCACCTTAAGCGACCACAAAAGAGAGGCAATTGGCCGTTGAGTTAAGAGCCAAAAGCAAGGCCTACAAAATACTCTCTGGGGAGACCACTCCCCAAACACACACACACACACACATACATACACACACACAGATATATATATATATATATATATATATATATATATGTATATATATATATATATATATATATATATATATATATATATATATATATATATATATATAAGAAAATGAAAGAAGAAGCTCGTAAGAAAGGGCGAACATTAGTGATGAAGAACCAACATCATTCTAAACAGTACCAAAAATGGGAAATAAAACAACAAACATACAAAAAAATGAGAATTAACCCCGGAGAGTTTGAGTCGAACCATTTCCCCCATGCTACCTTCTGACACATGTTCCTCCTCCTCAGGGCACAACTAGAGAAGATCAGCAAGGTCGGCCTCACCCAAACGAAGGTAGGACGTGAAGTCCGTCTCGGCAAAAGACCTAATGGCAGCATGCATTTTATCAATAGCTTGTGTCACAGCGCTCAGATCAAACGATCCATGGCTATTACCAGCTGACCACGCGCGTGCCGCCTGCTTTCCCTTCTCTACACCAGCAACCACACACGCAACCTTCATGCGACGAATCCCAAGGGAAAACTCACTACTCTCAACAACACGGCCCGCCACACGAACTGATGGGTTTTTATCACTACATCATTCCTATAGTGTACATGCAACCCTAATACTTTGGATCTAGGTTTTTCTCAAGTTATACATTCAAGTAATCATCCAAAGCATAAACCCTAAGTCTATCATACATAATATCAAAATTGATAACTAAAACCAAGTTAGATGAATACCTTTTCCTTGTATCTAGTTGATCTTGAACTTCAAGAGCTTAGTGCCTCAATTGTTGCACCTCTAATGAGTCACAAACACCAAGTAGCAATGGAGAATTATGAGAGAGAGGTTAGAGAGGCTCAAGTACATACCAAATGTAGTTATGAGATTAGACACCTAATCCAACAGTCTCCCACTTGGATATGTCTAATAACTATTATTGCAAGTATGACTTCAGAATCAGATTAGCAATTGTATTTCTCAAAAGCAGTTGTCGAACTCTGATCGTATCAGTAACGCGTCCTTTAGATAAGGGATCAAATATTCCTCCGTTCTACAAGATATCCTATGGACATGAGATATGAATTATAATCATTCTCTCTCTTTCCCGTTTCCGATTTATGACGACTGACTAATTGAACAAATCAAATCAGTCCAGGCTTGGCCAAGCGCTTAGGGTGTCATCACTAAATCATCGAGGGGCCTACATATATTGATTTTATCCCATTAAGGGTAAAAGGAACGGATAAACTTCGACTCATATGCTTGTACTATTTATTCATCAAATCACACACAACATTACGTTTTATAACGCATTATCAACGTGCAACCGACTCGTAAATAACAACTATATGTCTCTGTTTCAAGAGTATAAGATATTATCGTTTCACAGTCACTCGTGATAAAATCCATGAAGTGATTCAAATGAGCGTGGGTTTAATCCAATACTCAAATCTTATTTCAGGAGCACTCATGAACACTACAACAAACTTGTGCTATGACTAAGCTTTTAGACAATCTACAGTCGGATTCATGGCAGTCTTTCCTCATTACTTACTTCCAAAGTATGACCGACTGTGGATGTTTGAATAACCTAGTTATTCGGGAAGTAAAACATGCGAAGTGAAACACAATAATAACCTAATCCAATATGGTCTCAAAACGTATGAATATAAATAAAACACTTATTATTTCATCACCATAATGATTAGACCTCACTCATTGTATAATGATTCGAACAATCAACTTAATACTTGAATTAAAACAATAGTTATCCCATGCTCCAAGCATGCACACTTTGTTTACCTATGGTCCTTTCTTTGTGAAACAGATCAATTGGAAACATTTCCAATGATGCTCATTTCACAATTCCAAATCCTCACTTCAAGTGTAAGAATACAAAATTCTTGTCACTTAGAATGTGTTAGAGTCTAAACTTTCATGCAATGATCCTTTGGTAATGTCAAGGAACCAAAGTCACAAAGACTTTGCCAATGATATTACCAAGCATTCTACTAGAGATTGTTACTAAAACAATTCCATGAAGTCTCACATTCAAAGTACATTCCTTTAAAAATCCTTCTTTCATAAAAGTTTCTAACTTATCCACTCCCATAATAGAAACATTTCCATATTTCCATATGACTACCCATTCCTAACAGAATCCTATCTATTCATAATCACGTCAATATGGTCCATTAGTTATATTATACTTTCAACTGTCCATAAGCAACCAATCTTTGGCGAAGTTCAAATTGTCCTTTACAGTGTTTAACAGCTTTTAGTCACATCTTTTTCTAGTCCTTTTTCCCTCTTAATGCCTTCGGAATTTGGAAAATTAGAACGAGTGAATATTATAGCATATGCAATAGATCCTATACCCGAAGAATATGGGATACGATTCATAACATCTCACATAAGACATGATACTTGACGAGTCTCTTGCTATAATATTTCCATATATGGAAATTCCTATGTTGAATCATATCAACATGATATCCATATATGTTTATGACTAAGTTCCATTAAAATTTCAATCTATACTTTTAGATTAGAAATGAAGTATTAGTATCCTCTCCCTTACTATAGCGAAAAAATTTCCAAATTCTGCAACTTTGCAAATTTTAAAACTTTGTTTCCTATAAATAGCATTGCTACCTTGCAACACTTATTATAATGATTATGCTCCCACTATCATAATAATTATCTTATTACCAGCATAACGATTATGGTCCCACTAGCTTTGACATGTATCCAAAAAATCAATTGGACTTCTAGAAGTAAATACTTATTGAATTTCTTACCAAAGTTCAAATTTCTGATACGTGGTGCTTTGATAAGTCTTTATCTAGACTTCTCAAACTCATACACCTCTTATTAGATAGCTCACGTGTGTGTCTAAACTCTTCCAAAACTTATAGTAATAAGTCCCGAGTCTTCAAACTATCTGCCAATTCTCACAATTCGAACTATGAAAAGGGATGTCGTAATCATACTCTAATTTGAGAATGCAATTAACACAACCGCTAACTCTTTAAAATATACCAGTGAAAATGTTTCCTCACAATCATTTTTATGATGGAGAGAAACCTCTTGCCACTTAGATTTTGTGATGTATGTGTTCCTATTCATGTGAATTTGTCATTCCAACCACTATCAAAAGACAAGATTTATGACAAATTCAAACTTATATGGACTGAACTTGCTTAATCTTAATTTCTCGTCATCTGGCAGCACAAGGGCCTACCAGTGCTTCCAAGTTGTTGAGCATCTCACCCATGCTGATTAATGAACTTTCACTGATCTGGGTGCTTTTCCTTATGCAATCAAATGAGAACTCATAGAACTCACATGCATAGTCAACTTAAATGGAACGGGCACAGAAACAAAAATATTTCAACACGATAGGCTATCAACCTCGGGTCGTGTGCTAGTGATTAATTAAAGCTTTATTCTTGATTAGTTCTTGAAACTATTCAAGATCTTTAAGACTCCCACTGACCTCTTGACATATAAGATTCTCTTTTCAAGGAATATTACTTGACAAAACAAAGGTACGAAGGTGTCCCGATTCCTCTTCTTAGTCATATAAATGTAGGAAGGTTTCCTTAGAGGATCAACTGTGACATGGTTCCATAATCATTAGGATGATCATAAAACATGATACTAAAGTACTCTCCTTACTTTTCAGTTTGGAGAAACTCTTATCTTTCTGGCTAATTGATTCTTCTTATTCGTGCTACTATACTTACAAACTTTTGAAGGTATTAGAATCATACTTAATCTTGTAAACAATCACAGTTACTGAACCAACAGTAAATCATGACGAATAGGCTTATTTTCCTTTGTGGTGGATCTGAACAGTCCAGATCAATGCGTACTAGATCCTCTAATCCTTCACTTGACTCACATTTACATGTGAACAAGGAATTAGTCTTAATTTCCCAGAGATGAAGATTTTCATACATCACACAATTCAATATTGAATGATTCCAAGTTTCTCCCCAATTGAAACTTGGGTGACGAGAATCCTTCCTCACTTGGTAAATTATGACTCTACCACAATTTATATATCTAAGAATCAAATCCATTTTCAATATTTCAAATAATATATAAACACCAATTTTCATAAATGCCATTGCAAGGAAACATAAAATAAAACAAAACAATTCATTTATTGATAACGTGCGGAAAACTTGTCCTTACAATGCAAGTATAAATGAAAACTATGTTTCTAAATATTCCTAGGAAATCTATCTAGCACAAGTATAAGAAGATTTAGTATGATAAGGCCATTTTTCTAGTTTTTGGCCTTTTTAACGACATTAACCAGTAAAAATTTGGTTGTAAACCTTGTAAGATTTATTTTTACCTTTTTGTGGATATTAATTCAAACTAACCTTATATGTTTAAAATAACATATTTTAGGTCAAATCTCACAAAAATGGTGGCATAACCTAGTCATGACCATTTTTGTTAGAAAAACCCATATAGTGTTCATAAAAACCATAATTTTTGTTGTTTTGTTTTCTTTTATGACCATTTTATGTAGCGTATTTATACTCATTTTCATAGTTTTTTATTTTAGACAACACACCACATACAAATGTTTAAGTAACTAGGAAGTAACATCTTTTCATGTATATAATACTTTTAAAAAACATAAAGAGAAGCATGCATAACAACTTGTGTTATTATACAAGTTTACTTGTATTCCCCCTAAACTTGGAAAAATCGAAAATGAAGGGGTATGAACTCACCTTGAGTGGATTTCTTAGTGGATAAATAGATGAAGATGAAGGTTTTCAAGCTTAGAACACTTGAAGATGCTTGAAGAACAATTGAATGTCGAATTACCCTATGGATAATAACACATATAAATGTGTGTAAATGTAACAAAACTAGTATTTTTATGTGTAGAATCACTACATTTATGAGAAAAAGCTTACCAAAAACTTATGAACCAACTTATGGATGAGAAGTCTTGAGAGAATTGAAGAGTTGCTTGAGAATATTATGGACGAAAAGTGTTGAAGAAGATGAATTGAGAAGGTGAAGGGGTGGGGGGGGGACTTTTAAAGGGGAGGGGGAAGGTGGTGGTGGGGTGGGAAGGGGGTAAGGGGGGACATGGACTTGACTAGTTGAGTAGTACCTTCTGGTTAGTGTTTTTATACATGAGATGTAAGCTTAATTTGGGGGGGGGGGGGAACATCCTAGCAACTAGTGATTTTTTATAAAAAAAAGTCAAACATTTATAAAATCTTTGCTTCTTTTATAACAATAGTGGTATTTTATAAAGGATTATGGTATAAATGAATGTATAAATATTCATTTTAAATTATAAAAATTTAAATTATTATAAAAATCATTATTATTTAAAATAGTAATACGTTATATGAAAGTTAGGTTGAATTCTCATGTTCTTGCCTTTAAAAATTGGATGTTTTAACCGGGTATAGGATTTGTCGCATTTGGTAACGAATTCACCAAAAATTTGTGTTTGTAGCATTTGTTATTAATTTGCCACGTAGTATAAGGTTTATGAACTCCACCACATTGAGTTATGAACATTATTTATACTAAAATAATATAAAATTGAATTACCGAATTGTTACGATACTAACCTTATTTAGGGTTTATATTTGATAAATGCCAACCAAGACGTACTTTGTATTATAACTTGTCAATGGTACATTAGAAACATTAGAGAATATGATATTTCTCCTAAAATTCAAATATGACTCGAGTTGACATAGTTGACTTTTATTGACCTTGTTTGACCAAAATTGATGGTTGTCACAAGTTAATGACGCTCGGACCTCCGGCCTAAAAGCCACACTTTGGTCAAACGGTTTACATGAATAAGTTTAAGTTGTCCTTATAACTTTCCGATTAATAAAGTTTCACGAGAACTAATGGGGGGGGGGGCACGAACTTGCCAAACAAAAACACGGGCTGATCACTCACATTGTCTGAGCAAAATGACCAACCAACATGCAACCACAAATCTCAGAAAGATATGACCCCCTACGCATACATCGGTTTAGACAAGCAATAAAGCCTCCAAGCTTTTAAACCAAACATGCCCAAAGGGTCCGAAGGGTCACAACCTTCCCCTTAGAATTTAGCGCATATTAGTTCAAGGAGCCCCGAGGTGACGACCTCGGCTCACCTTAAGCGACCACAAAAGAGAGGCAATTGGCTGTTGAGTTAAGAGCCAAAAGCAAGGCCTACAAAATACTCTCTGGGGAGACCACTCCCCAAACACACACACACACACATACATACACACACACAGATATATATATATATATATATATATATATATATATATATATATAAGAAAATGAAAGAAGAAGCTCGTAAGAAAGGGCGAACATTAGTGATGAAGAACCAACATCATTCTAAACAGTACCAAAAATGGGAAATAAAACAACAAACATACAAAAAAATGAGAATTAACCCCGGAGAGTTTGAGTCGAACCATTTCCCCCATGCTACCTTCTGACACATGTTCCTCCTCCTCAGGGCACAACTAGAGAAGATCAGCAAGGTCGGCCTCACCCAAACGAAGGTAGGACGTGAAGTCCGTCTCGGCAAAAGACCTAATGGCAGCATGCATTTTATCAATAGCTTGTGTCACAGCGCTCAGATCAAACGATCCATGGCTATTACCAGCTGACCACGCGCGTGCCGCCTGCTTTCCCTTCTCTACACCAGCAACCACACACGCAACCTTCATGCGACGAATCCCAAGGGAAAACTCACTACTCTCAACAACACGGCCCGCCACACGAACTGATGGGTTTTTATCACTACATCATTCCTATAGTGTACATGCAACCCTAATACTTTGGATCTAGGTTTTTCTCAAGTTATACATTCAAGTAATCATCCAAAGCATAAACCCTAAGTCTATCATACATAATATCAAAATTGATAACTAAAACCAAGTTAGATGAATACCTTTTCCTTGTATCTAGTTGATCTTGAACTTCAAGAGCTTAGTGCCTCAATTGTTGCACCTCTAATGAGTCACAAACACCAAGTAGCAATGGAGAATTATGAGAGAGAGGTTAGAGAGGCTCAAGTACATACCAAATGTAGTTATGAGATTAGACACCTAATCCAACAGTCTCCCACTTGGATATGTCTAATAACTATTATTGCAAGTATGACTTCAGAATCAGATTAGCAATTGTATTTCTCAAAAGCAGTTGTCGAACTCTGATCGTATCAGTAACGCGTCCTTTAGATAAGGGATCAAATATTCCTCCGTTCTACAAGATATCCTATGGACATGAGATATGAATTATAATCATTCTCTCTCTTTCCCGTTTCCGATTTATGACGACTGACTAATTGAACAAATCAAATCAGTCCAGGCTTGGCCAAGCGCTTAGGGTGTCATCACTAAATCATCGAGGGGCCTACATATATTGATTTTATCCCATTAAGGGTAAAAGGAACGGATAAACTTCGACTCATATGCTTGTACTATTTATTCATCAAATCACACACAACATTACGTTTTATAACGCATTATCAACGTGCAACCGACTCGTAAATAACAACTATATGTCTCTGTTTCAAGAGTATAAGATATTATCGTTTCACAGTCACTCGTGATAAAATCCATGAAGTGATTCAAATGAGCGTGGGTTTAATCCAATACTCAAATCTTATTTCAGGAGCACTCATGAACACTACAACAAACTTGTGCTATGACTAAGCTTTTAGACAATCTACAGTCGGATTCATGGCAGTCTTTCCTCATTACTTACTTCCAAAGTATGACCGACTGTGGATGTTTGAATAACCTAGTTATTCGGGAAGTAAAACATGCGAAGTGAAACACAATAATAACCTAATCCAATATGGTCTCAAAACGTATGAATATAAATAAAACACTTATTATTTCATCACCATAATGATTAGACCTCACTCATTGTATAATGATTCGAACAATCAACTTAATACTTGAATTAAAACAATAGTTATCCCATGCTCCAAGCATGCACACTTTGTTTACCTATGGTCCTTTCTTTGTGAAACAGATCAATTGGAAACATTTCCAATGATGCTCATTTCACAATTCCAAATCCTCACTTCAAGTGTAAGAATACAAAATTCTTGTCACTTAGAATGTGTTAGAGTCTAAACTTTCATGCAATGATCCTTTGGTAATGTCAAGGAACCAAAGTCACAAAGACTTTGCCAATGATATTACCAAGCATTCTACTAGAGATTGTTACTAAAACAATTCCATGAAGTCTCACATTCAAAGTACATTCCTTTAAAAATCCTTCTTTCATAAAAGTTTCTAACTTATCCACTCCCATAATAGAAACATTTCCATATTTCCATATGACTACCCATTCCTAACAGAATCCTATCTATTCATAATCACGTCAATATGGTCCATTAGTTATATTATACTTTCAACTGTCCATAAGCAACCAATCTTTGGCGAAGTTCAAATTGTCCTTTACAGTGTTTAACAGCTTTTAGTCACATCTTTTTCTAGTCCTTTTTCCCTCTTAATGCCTTCGGAATTTGGAAAATTAGAACGAGTGAATATTATAGCATATGCAATAGATCCTATACCCGAAGAATATGGGATACGATTCATAACATCTCACATAAGACATGATACTTGACGAGTCTCTTGCTATAATATTTCCATATATGGAAATTCCTATGTTGAATCATATCAACATGATATCCATATATGTTTATGACTAAGTTCCATTAAAATTTCAATCTATACTTTTAGATTAGAAATGAAGTATTAGTATCCTCTCCCTTACTATAGCGAAAAAATTTCCAAATTCTGCAACTTTGCAAATTTTAAAACTTTGTTTCCTATAAATAGCATTGCTACCTTGCAACACTTATTATAATGATTATGCTCCCACTATCATAATAATTATCTTATTACCAGCATAACGATTATGGTCCCACTAGCTTTGACATGTATCCAAAAAATCAATTGGACTTCTAGAAGTAAATACTTATTGAATTTCTTACCAAAGTTCAAATTTCTGATACGTAGTGCTTTGATAAGTCTTTATCTAGACTTCTCAAACTCATACACCTCTTATTAGATAGCTCACGTGTGTGTCTAAACTCTTCCAAAACTTATAGTAATAAGTCCCGAGTCTTCAAACTATCTGCCAATTCTCACAATTCGAACTATGAAAAGGGATGTCGTAATCATACTCTAATTTGAGAATGCAATTAACACAACCGCTAACTCTTTAAAATATACCAGTGAAAATGTTTCCTCACAATCATTTTTATGATGGAGAGAAACCTCTTGCCACTTAGATTTTGTGATGTATGTGTTCCTATTCATGTGAATTTGTCATTCCAACCACTATCAAAAGACAAGATTTATGACAAATTCAAACTTATATGGACTGAACTTGCTTAATCTTAATTTCTCGTCATCTGGCAGCACAAGGGCCTACCAGTGCTTCCAAGTTGTTGAGCATCTCACCCATGCTGATTAATGAACTTTCACTGATCTGGGTGCTTTTCCTTATGCAATCAAATGAGAACTCATAGAACTCACATGCATAGGCAACTTAAATGGAACGGGCACAGAAACAAAAATATTTCAACACGATAGGCTATCAACCTCGGGTCGTGTGCTAGTGATTAATTAAAGCTTTATTCTTGATTAGTTCTTGAAACTATTCAAGATCTTTAAGACTCCCACTGACCTCTTGACATATAAGATTCTCTTTTCAAGGAATATTACTTGACAAAACAAAGGTACGAAGGTGTCCCGATTCCTCTTCTTAGTCATATAAATGTAGGAAGGTTTCCTTAGAGGATCAACTGTGACATGGTTCCATAATCATTAGGATGATCATAAAACATGATACTAAAGTACTCTCCTTACTTTTCAGTTTGGAGAAACTCTTATCTTTCTGGCTAATTGATTCTTCTTATTCGTTCTACTATACTTACAAACTTTTGAAGGTATTAGAATCATACTTAATCTTGTAAACAATCACAGTTACTGAACCAACAGTAAATCATGACGAATAGGCTTATTTTCCTTTGTGGTGGATCTGAACAGTCCAGATCAATGCGTACTAGATCCTCTAATCCTTCACTTGACTCACATTTACATGTGAACAAGGAATTAGTCTTAATTTCCCAGAGATGAAGATTTTCATACATCACACAATTCAATATTGAATGATTCCAAGTTTCTCCCCAATTGAAACTTGGGTGACGAGAATCCTTCCTCACTTGGTAAATTATGACTCTACCACAATTTATATATCTAAGAATCAAATCCATTTTCAATATTTCAAATAATATATAAACACCAATTTTCATAAATGCCATTGCAAGGAAACATAAAATAAAACAAAACAATTCATTTATTGATAACGTGCGGAAAACTTGTCCTTACAATGCAAGTATAAATGAAAACTATGTTTCTAAATATTCCTAGGAAATCTATCATAACTCCTAAGGAGCAGCTCACAAATCTGATCATCAAACCATGCGATTGATATCCATTTCTTCGTGACCAGACTCAGCTCACTCTTCCTTTAAGCTTCCTTTCTTTTCTTCGATCCTACACAACATCAAAATGCAATATTATCACATCATGTATTAAGAATCTATAAATATGAACTTAATAGAGTTAGATAGTGAACTCACCTGAACCAGAGTCATAAATTTTGACTTTACCATCCTTGCAATCCTTCAGGTAGATACGGTAGCTTCGCATCCAATGCCCCTTCTCTTGGCAATAGAAACATATGGACTCTTTGGGAATGACACATGGAACAATCTCAGACATGGCCTTTCTCTTATGATCAAACTTTTTGACCATGGCCAATTTCTTTCCATTGGGAAGAGAAAACTTTTCTGGACTTCCAATGTTGCCATTGTCAATGGAAATTTTTGGGGGGGGGGTAGATCTTCCAATAAATTTTGCTTTACCAGTGCGTCAAATCATTTCTGATTCAGCAGCAATTAGCAAATATGTCAGGTCAATACGGGTCATGTCATGATCTGTCACATAGTAGTCTTTAACAAACTGACTATATGACTCGGGAAGTGACTGAAGAACCAAGTCAACAGCTAGCTTCATTGGGAAAACGACACCCAACATCCCTAGTCTATCAATATGGAACTTCATCTCCAAGACATGAGCACATACAGACTTTCCATCTTTGTGTTTACTTGCCAATAGGGCCTGAGTAATCTTGAACTTTTCAAATCAAAGAACACGTAGGTCAGGGAGAACTATTGGAGGAGGTGGAGGAAGTGAAGTTCCACCAAATCACGAAGAAGGGATTGATCTTTCACCTCGATCGTCATGTGGAATATCATCTTCATAAGGAAAACTTTTTCCAAATGGATAAGGAAGACCATAGTTGTCAGAAGTAGACATCTACAAGGGGAGAAATTCAAGTTAGTTGATTTAATCCTTAATATAACAAACAAATGAAATATTAAGGCTAGGACCTAACACAATAATTCACAATTCGCAAGAGGGATGCCATAATCCAATTGCAAATTATTTGTCGGTAGGTAAATGGCGATTTACCAATTTCACAACGAAAACGAAATTTTAAACGAATTAGGTTTTAAATGAAACTCCTAGATCTTTTGAGATTCATTAAACTTTTCATTGGCATGTTTAATCTCGATTATGCCCTTCAAGTTTGTGACTGGGATACCGAGGATCACAAACAAGGTGTGAATAACCATGAAAATTAGCTTGGTACTCTCGATGCCATTTATCACCAAATCAATGTGCCGGTTAACCACACACACTCCATTGATCAATGATAATCATAAGAAACCCATTGCTATCCTTCATTAGTCCTATATTAGTGGCCGGTTAACCACACACTCTCCACTAACCACCAGTAAGGTGTAATGTGTAATTTTGTGGGTTAGCATCATATTCACATTTCCTAAAGTAACTAAGATTGGGAATTTATAAAAGGTTTAGTTACTTCGTATTTTTCATTATACTTATTAATGAGGATGTCCTATGCTACCCGTTCGGCTAACGAGCGTCCACTAGTCAAGGGTGCGGTGGGTAAGAGTAGATACCAAATAGCGGTTATTTTACAGGCCGCTTCCTTAAACACCCCTTAGAGACCAGCTTCATGAATGAGGCGTACTAACGGTAAGACTGACTTTTTACTTATACATATATAACATATTAGACTTTTAATTTTAGATAGTATAAGGGTGTATTTTACACATTTAAAATACTAAGAGGTTTAATCTTTTAATAAATTAAACTTTTAATTTAATTAAATTTAAACCATATTATTATGGATTTATTAATTCTCTCCTTTAATTAAACACTTAATTAATTTAATAAAATCAGTAAGGGTGTAATATGAACTATTCAAAATTACCAAGGTACTAAATTTAAGATTTCAAAATTAAAGCTACTTAATCAAATTTTAAATTATAAAACCATGAGGTGTACTTTTGAAACTTTTCAAAATGCTAGTGTTTAAGAATTTAACATTTCAAAATTAAAACTTTTAACTAAATTTAAATTCAAAAACTTGAGGGTAAATTTTGAAAGTTTTCAAAACCATAGATCAAATTTAAAAACAATCAAATTAATCATATAATTTTATCTTTATCAAAATTCGACCTAATCCCTTTTACCATGGCAAGATAATTCATATCAAATTTTACAAATAATTAATATATCATATAATCTTGTATCTTAAAATTTAACAATTATCCTTAAATTAGATGAGGATATTAATTACTATATCAGAAAAACGATTTTATTCAGTAAAAACAACTTATGGTAATTATCCTTATCTAATTTAGGCTAGAAATCCGGAAAATCTGCCAACAGACGAGACAACTCATCGAGTCAGTTCCTGGACTCGTCGAGTTGCCCCAACTCGTTGAGTCCCACTATGGACCCGTCGAGTTCAAGCTGTAGATTCCAGAATTCGATTTCTTCCAGCTTTGGTAAAACATAATAGCATCACATATAATAGAAAAACAACCTAGGCTCTGATACCACTGATGGGTTTTGAGCACTACAACATTCCTATGGTGTACATGCAACCCTAATACTTTGGATCTAGGTTTTTCTCAAGTCATACATGCAGGTAATCATCCAAAGCATAAACCCTAAGTCTAACATACATAATTTCGAAATTGATAACTAAAACCAAGTTAGATGAATACCTTTTCCATGTAGCTAGTTGATCTTAACCTTCAAGATCTTAGTGCCTCAATTGTTGCACATCTAATGAGTCACAAACACCAAGTAACAATGGATAATTATGAGAGAGAGGTTAGAGAGGCTCAAAATCGGCTATGGTTTGTTTTTCATGCATGGGGGGGCGATTTTGGGAGCCAATGGGTTCCTTTTATAGTTAAGGTTTCTAAGGTATTTCAACTTGGAAACCCTAATTCCCTTGCTTAGGCCCTAAGCAACACATGGATCCCTTATGGTAAGCCTATGGACGAAATATATATGGACTTTCATATAGTTTTCATCCACCCTATACGAATAGGGTCGATTAGCCCAAACTACAACTATTATTGATTTTCATAATCAATCCGCGTAAATTTAATCAGTCTCTTTTGATCACTAAATAAATTCCAAATTAATTTCTGATCAATACTAATTAAATAATATGATTTCACAATTAATATATTATTCTTATAATATATTAATAAATCATAATTAACCTCTTTCTCCGTAATTAATCCTATCAAATTGCTATGGTTAAGGCAACCCAAAAGGACCATGCTCATAATCAAATCAGGTACATACCAAATATAGTTATGGGATTAGACTCCTAATCCAACAGTGAACCACTCCCTTCTGGAGAACCCACGCTAAATCAACCTCCAAGCTTTTCCTCCTCGAGACCTCAGAGGTGAATTGATCGTCTCGTAGTGCCAAACGCTCCGCCAATGCTTGTTTCTCTCATACCAAACTTTGGACTTGTTGGGATAAGAGTGATGGGTTTTGAGCATGACATCATTCCTACGGTGCACATGCAACCCTAAAGCTTTGGATCTAGGTTTTCTCTAATTGTACATGCAATAATAATCATCCAAAGCTATTACCCTAAACTAGCATGCATAAATCGAAATCTATATCTAATACATGGTTAGAATGTTACCTTTCAATTGTAGCTTGGTTGATCTTCAACCTTGGACAACTTAGCACCTCAAATGCGATGCCTCTAATAGATCACAAACACCAAAAGCAAGTTGGAGGAATATAAGAGAGAGGAAGAGGCACAAAATTGGCTGGAGATCCTTCTAGGGTTTCAAGTGGCCGATTTTGACATGCCCAAGGGTTCCTTATATAGCTGAGCAGTTAGGGTTTCAGTCAAAACCCTAATCCAGTTGCTTAGTCCCTAAGCAGCCCATAGGATCCTTCCAGAAGGCCCCTTAGATGAATTCTATGTGGAATCCCACATGAATTTCGTCCATGCCTCCCCTATGGATCATAAGCCCAACTTTGTAACAATCTTATAATTACAGTTCTAGTCCCCTTAATTTAATTAATCTCTTTTGACCACAAAATTAATTCTAAATTAATTCTTGACCAATATTAATTAAATAATATGATTTCTCTTTTAATATATTATTCCTATAATATATTAATAATTCATAATTAACCTCTTTCTCCATAATTCATTCAGTTATGTTGCTTTGGCGAAGGCAACCCAAAAGGACCATGCTACTATCAGGTCAAGTATATATCAAATACAGTTATGGTCTTAGACACCGAATCCAACAGTATCCCACTTGGATAAGTCTAATAACTATAAATACAAGTACGACTTCAAAATCCGATTAGCAATCGTAGCTATCAAAAGCCGCTGTCGAACTCTGACACATCCTATTGATAAGGGATCATGTAGTCTTCCGTTCTCAAGATATCATGTGGACAAATACATGGAACATAGTCATACTTATTGTCCAGCAGTTTGTTTCCCGATTTCTGATTTGTTTGACATGGAACTTAATTTAACACATCAATTTAGTCCTGATCGGGCCCCGCACATAAGTCAAAACAAAATCATCGAGGGGCCCAAGATATCGCTTTTAATCCTCCTAGGCTAAAAGGAACAGATAAACTTTGACTTATATGCTTGTACTATTTACTCCTTAAATCGTACACAACAATACGTTTAAAACATCAAGTTACTGATGCGTTTACGCATTATCAATGCATAACCAACTTGTCAACAACAACTCAGATATCTAGGTTTAAAGACTATACGATATTATAGTTTCACAATCACTCGTTCTTAATTTCATGAAGTGATTCATGTGAGCGCGGGTTGAATCCAATACTCAAATCATATTTCAGAAGCAATCATGAACGTTGCAGCGAATCTTTGCTATGTCTAAACACTTAGACAGTCTACAAGACAATTCAAGACAATCCTGCCTCAATACCTACTTCCAAAGTACGATCGACTGTGGATAATTTGAATAATCATATTATTCTGGAAGTTAAAACACGCAAAATGAAACAATAGCAAACAATTAACACAAGACAGTAACATTACTTAGAAATAAAAGTCCTTTATTTAATCATCAAATTTCAGTTACATTTTATCTATTACAAGTTTCTAAAAGCTATCTAATCACTAAAACTAATATCGTCCTTCAGCCCAATACTCCTAGCATGCTGCAAGTGCTTAACCCTACTGAGAGTGCGAGGGTATAGGGACTGGTTTCTTAACCCTCGCAAGTACATAAAAATGTTCTTTACCGCAGTCCAATGAGCTCTACCAGGATTCCCTTGATATCTGCTGACCCTGCTCAAAGCGAAGGCCGCATCAGGGCGAGTAGACGACATAACATACATGATCGACCCAACAGTGGAAGCATAAGGTACTCGACTTATTTATGCTATCTCAACATCGGTACTCAGACTTTAAGTCTTACTCAATTTGGTATTGCTTTGGATTGTCAACTCCCCTTTCTTGGAATTCTCCATGCTAAAACATTTTAACACTTTATCCAAGTAAGTACTTTGACTAAGTCCTATTAGTCTCTTACTCCTATTTATCAATATCCTTATCCCCAGAATATAATCAGCTTCTCCGAGGTCCTTCATAGCAAAACACTTACCAAGCCATGACTTAACCTCCTGCAAGGTTGGGATATCGTTTCCTATGAGCAGTATGCCATATACATACAAAACAAGAAAGCTAACTATACTCCCACTAGCTTTGACATATACGCATGACTCATCCTTGCTTCTCGAAAAACCAAACTCTTTGACTTTGTCATCGAAACAAAGATTCCATCTGTGAGATGCTTGTTTTAATCCATGAATGGATTTATCAAGCTTAAACACTCTATTATGGTGCTTTGCATCGACAAAACCCTCTGGCTAACTCATGTAAACATCTTCAGCCAACTTTCTATTAAGGAAAGTGGTTTTGACATCCATCTGCCATATTTCATAATCATGAAACACAGCTACGGCTAGCATAACCCTTATATATTTAATCTTCGCTACTGGTGAGAAGGTCTCGTCATAGTCAAATCCGGGAGTTTGAGTAAAAACCTTCGCAAACAATCACGCCTTATATGTGTGTAGTCTCCCATCCATGTCGGTCTTTTTCTTGAAGATCCATTTTCACCCGACCGTCTTACGACCTGCTACATTGTCAACCAAGTTCCAAACTTGATTTTCATACATGCACTGACTCTCACTGTCCATCGCCTCTTTCCATTTCGCAGACTTCGGGCCTGCCATGGCTTCCTTTTAGTTGTTAGGTTTATCCAAATTTATTAGTGTACTATCACTAATAAACGTATCACCTTCAGTTTTTATATGGAGACCATACAACACAGGTGGAAAACTAACCCTACTGTAACGTCTAAGAGTTAAGGACTCGTCAATGGGTTCAACAGGAGTTTCCTCCTCGGGTTGATCGCTAGTGTTATAGGTTCCTTCATCGCTTGACTCTTGAAGCTCTTCAAGGTCAATTTTCCTCCCACTGTCCTATTGGCATATGATTTCTCTCTCTCGGAAAACCCCTCTCTCGCAACGAAGACAACATTGTCACTCGGTCTATAGAAGAGATATCGAAAGGACTTCTGCAGGTAGCTGATGAAAATACATTGCTCACTATGAGGTTCGAGCTTATCGTCAGTCTCTCGTCTTACAAAAGCGTCGCAACCCCAAACCTTGATATGTGCCAACGAGGGAACCTTCCCTGTCCACATCTCGTGAGGTGTTTTGGCAACCTTCTTGGTTGGGACTAGATTAAGGATATGGGCGGCAGTATCTAAGGCATACCCCCAAAATGAGATAGGTAATGAAGCACGACTCATCATGGAACAAACCATGTACAACAAGGTTCGATTGCACCTCTCAGCCACACCATTAGGTTGTGGTGTCCTAGGTGGCGTCAATTGTGAAACGATTCGACATTCCTTTAGATATTCGTGGAACTCGATACTAAGATACTTACCACCTTGATCGGATCGGAGTATCTTTATCTTGCTGCCCAACTGATTCTCCACTTCTTGCTTAAACTCATTGAACTTTTCAAAGCTTTCTGACTTGTGCTTGATTAAGTAGATATACACATATCTGCTATAATCATCGGTAAAAGTCACATAGAAGCGGTTTGCATCCCTTTTGGTAGATCTAAAGGGCCCAAATACATCCGTATGTATGAGAGCCAATAAACCCTCACTCCTTTCACAAGTACCAGTGAAGGGTGACTTGGTCATCTTTCCAAGAAAACAAGAGTCGCACGTGTCAGCTGACTTGAGGTTAAATGACTCCAAGAATCGATCCTTTTGGAGTTGGTCTATGTGTTTCTTGTTGACATGTCCAAGACGACAATGCCACAAGCATGCTTTGTCCAAACCATTTGATTAATCAATATGCAACATATTATTTCCTAAGTTGTCTACAACCATCACAGTTTCATATATACCATTACAAGGCAATGCTTCAAAATAGAAAGTACCATTCAAGAAAGCAATAATAGAACCAATTTCATTATTAAACGAAAATCTAAAACCTTGTTTATACAAACCATGAAAAGAAATAATGTTTTGTGTTATTTCTGATGAGTAGTAACAATTATTCAACTCTAAACCAAACCCACTACTAAGCACTAAATAATGAACTCCAATCTTAGTGACAGGCGACGCTTTCCTATTCCCCATGATCAAGTTCATCTTTCTATACTCCACATCCCTACTTCTTCTTAGACCATGCAAATCAGAAAAATGTGAAAACCACATCCTGTATCAAGGACCCAAGAAATAGAATGTGATGAGTTGTTAGATTGAATAGTATAAATACCTGCGAAGGAGGGCTTTATCTTCCCATCCTTGATATCTTGCAGATACTTCAGGCAACTTCTTTTCCAATGCCCTTTGTCGTGACAGTCGAAGCACTCTACACCCTTCGGATTGGAAGAGGGAGCAGCAGAACCACCTTTGGTCCCACTAGAAGAGGATCCATCATGGGGCTTACCCTTATGGCTCTTAGAAGGAGCCTTCCTCTTCTTCCCTTTCCCTTGTCCAATTGCCAAGATAGAGGCAGCAGCAGTAGGAGCGGATGCAACAAACTTGCCTTTCAAACTACTATCAGCAGTTCGCAGAAGGCCTTGGAGCTTGCTTAAAGTGACCTCCTCCTTGTTCATATGATAGGTCATACGAACTGGTCGTAACAAGGAGGCAAAGAGTGTAGGATGATATCTATGGCCAAATCTTCGTCGAAGTTTTCATGGAGGCGATGATATCGTACCTTTCCTGCATCTTTTGTAAGTGGGCGGTGATGGACTCTCCATCCTTCTTCTTTGTAGTAATCATGGAGGCGATGATCTCGTACCTTTCCTGCCTCGCACTTTGATGGTACCTTTTCATCAAATCTTGGTGCATCTCGTAGGGGTAGAAGTCCTCGTAGGACTTTTGGAGTTCGGCAGTCATGGTCACAAACATGATACATGACACCTTTGTCGTGTCCCTCTCATGAGCATCATATTGAGCGGTTTGCTCGAGAGTAGCAGTGTTGTGGTCAATCTCTTTCATCTCTTTGTCGAGAACATACTCTTTGTCCTCGTAGCGGGTGAACATGCGAATGTTGCGAATCCAATCATTAAAATTGGTTAAATCAAAGATCACCCTCCCACATAAGTTCATGAGGGAGAAAGAGCCAGAAGGGTTGGAGCCAGAAGAGTTGTTGTTTGAGGTAGACATCTGAAACAGAAAAGAGACAAAGTTTAGATTAGATAATAATCCCCAATTTAACACCCAAATAAAAAATGAGGGCTACGACCCAAAACAATTATTTACAATTCAGAAAAGGGATGTCGTAATCTAATTGCAAATAATTTGAAGGTAGGTAAATGACGATTTACCAATTTCCACCATGAAAAACGAAAAAGAATATTAAGTTTTAAATGAATTGAAATTCCTAGATTCTTTTGAGAATCATTGAACTTTTCAATGACATGTTTGAATCTCGATTATGCCCTTCAAGTTTGTGAATGGGATACCGAGGATCACAAACAAGGTGTGAATAACCATGCAAATGTGCTTGGTAGTCTTGATGTCATTTATCACATAATTATTGTGTTGGTTAACCACACACGCTCCATAATCTATGATAAACATCAAGCTACCCTTTTCCACCCTTGCTAGTCCCAAATTAGTGTGCCGGTTAGCTGTTACACCCCCAAACCAAGGATGGTGGAAACGTCCGGGGGTGGAGGACTTCATGTATAGTATCACAACAACGAGTATAATAGTGCTCAAAGTAAATACAACCATCATAAATATAATTGAAAAGGTTACACCATAGTATATGTTTACATGTTTCAAAATCAATTACATTATGATGACAAAATGAACTGTTTGACGATTTAACGTCCCATCCTCAAGATGTTGTTGATTTCCTGTTTCACTGATTTCCTGAGAATACAAGTAGTTTTGAAAAAGTGTTAACAATTAAGTTGGTGAGTTCATAAGAGTTTTATTTGAGAAAGAAGCCGTTTTCCTTGTAAAAGCGATAGAGTATGATTCCAGAAAATCCAATATTTTCTTTATTAAGTGTGAAATGAAAGCTCCTATGTTATGCAATAACGTCCCCTAGAAGACCCATAGATTCCTTCTAAAATCACCCAGTGTATATAAGTTATATAAAATTTAAGTTAAATAAACCGTCGAATATAATGGGTCTGCCCTAGGTCCACAACCAAACAAGGAATAGGAAGTAAGGCGGGCCCACCAATTCTAAGTCGATTGTGACTAGATTCTTATATAACTCTAGCATATACACTTAGCAATTATAGCTTAAGTCTAACAATTCTAGATGAAATGTAGTGTTAATAGAAATGTGATTCCAAAGAAAATCCAATATTTTCCTTATAAAAGTCATGTAGTCCTAAATCAAAGGACCGAGAGTATGAGTGTGTTTTATACTTATAACGTGTTTGTAGTTTTAAATAGATAAAACCCCTTTTCAAAGTAGAATTTTCCCTGTAAACTTGAAAGATTGTTAACTCCCTATGTGAGTCGTTATAACCATACTACGACCGGATGACCTGCTGGGACGTTCTTCAGACGTCGGAATGTTAATGACATTTGTCACCCCCGATCGGCCGATCGGACTTATGCAAGCAGCATGGGTGTGGGCAATCAACCCCAATATAGATCTATACACAATTATCACGCTCTCCGTACAAGAGACTCTGGTTATAACTAATTCAGGAATTTTTAATCAGTACTCAAAGAGTACAATGAAGACGTGTCTCACAATTTACGTTAACTAGTTTACATATAGTTTGAGTATTAAACCCCTTCCGTGGTGGAAGTGAAATTACCTTTTATGAAAATACATTAGTGATATGAATCCATAAACTAATACGATTAAGTAGTATATGAAAAACCCATTTGTTTTGAGAGTAAAACTTTTTCCATGTAGTATGCTTTTATCGAAAATTCATAAACTATACTTAATGTAGTTTATTATATGTGTTCGAAATGAATGGAGGAAAAACCTTAACATGATTGATTAATTTCTGTTTATGATGGTAAACTAACAAGAATGCATGCAAACATTTAGAAACTTATTGTTATGCACTTTGCTCAACATACTACAAAGTGTTGTTAATATTGTAAGCTATGTAACTAGTTTTTAACCTTTCTGCATTGTTTTAAAAATATCATAGAAAAATCATACGAAGTCGAAAACTGAATCTGTAAACTCTTAGAGTTCACAAAATGTGTCTAGTTTATTCATAAGTTTTATTATAATTTTTAGAAGTCTTTAACTTGTGTGAAAACGTTCATATTCACAGACTGGTCCGAATTCGTTTCTGAAATGATAGGCAGTTTTGTAAAAATCACCATAACTTGTAGAAAAATCATATGGAGATGTGCAAGTAGTCATTTTAAAGGTATGAACCTGAAATATTTTCATATTAAACAGTTTTGAAAGATATTAAGTTTAAGATGGTCAAATCAGTCCGTGAATAAGACTCAACTTTTCTGATGAAAGCTGTTGTTTGAATTTAGTTAAGCTTTTGGTATTTTAACTTGTATTCCCCCCCCCCTAAAACTTGAAGAAAACATGAAAATGTAGGGGTATGAACTCACCTTGAGTGATTTCTATAGATGGATGATGAAGAAAAGAAGTTTTCAACTCAAGAACACTTGGGAGATGCTTGAAAATTCGAATATCTAACAACAAATATGATGATATTTGTGTAAGGAACCCTTGATTTGAGTGAAGACGTGTAAGGAAAACAAGCGAGGGATGAAATATCTTACCAAAGGTGGATGAGAAGCCTTATAACTCCTGGAGAATTCGAGATTTTGTGGAGAAGAGTGAGAAAGAGAGATGGGTTTGATTCTTCTTGAGAAAGAGTGAATAATGTGGGAAGTGAAGTGAAGATTTCCAGCCCTCTGATCTGATTATGGGCTGGTGAAATAGTGTGAAAGCACAACTAATTGACTAAGTATGGAGGAATAGTGACTGAGTATGACCCTTGAGTGGGTGTTGTGGGTTGCTTGTGTCATAACTCAAAGGTAAAGTCGACACTCCACCTAAAAATCTCACCCACTAGATTTTATTCTTGAATAAAGATTTCCCTAAAAATGTGTTGAAATTATGAATATATAGTGTTTTATATGTCAAAATATGAGTTTGGTTGAAAGTCCCACTGTTGAAAAATGTTTTTGTATGTGACCTTGTATGTGACCATCACTGAAATAAGACGAGCTGTTTTTGTATTATCTAACAAATATTATCAGTTATTTCAGGTTGCATAAATTCGTGATCAAAACGGAAAATACGAAAACACGCGAATGACGAAAACGCATAGACGAGAAAACTAGTTGTACGACTAAACAATTTCAACAATATATATATATATATATATATATATATATATATATATATATATATATATATATATATATATATATATATATATATATATATATGTGTGTGTGTGTGTGTGTATATATATATATATATATATATATATATATATATATATATATATATATATATATATATATATATATATATTTTGGGTGGAAAGGTGAAAAGAAAAAGCAAAGGAATGATGAAGCAAACCCATGCCACGTTTTTCCTACTACAACTTGCAAGCTAGTTATTATTTCCCCACTTCTTTTCATCATTAAAGCTAGAAGAAGATATTTGTTCTCTCATATATGTATACGTGAGTTTGTGTGTGAGAGAGTGAGTGTTTTTTTTCCTTTGTAATATATCTCCATACATCTTACATCTCTCCCAACCAAGAACACCTCCAACCTTCACCACCTTATATCAAATTCCTTACAACCTCCAAATACCTTTCAAAACACCCTCAAAATAATCTCCAAACACCCTCCAAATACCGTCCTTAAACCTCCTCCAAAAACCCTTTCAAATCACCACAACCATCACCACCTTGCTGTTTTTCGACATCAGAATTTGCAAGTTAAGAAAAAATTCACCGAGCACAACTCAACAAGATAATACGGGAGAGATTTTCACCGCAAATTATTCAGGACCTTACCTACATCCAGGAATTTTCCTCGATATTTTTGACCACTGCAAACCCCAGAGAGACGCGAGAGAGAATTGGCTATCCAGAGAGATTTACTACGAAAATCTATATTCATAACCACCCAAAGCTCTTTCAACATCACCCTATTTGTTACCTTATACCACCAAAACTACAACCTTATTCCACCTTCTACCACCCTCCAAATACCCACTTCAACCTCATCAAATCACCTTAAAAAAACCCATACCCACATACAAAAAAACATTACCCGTGTATTTTGTATCGTTTTGTAAACAATTCATTGTTACATAAAAAGAACTTATTGTTACTTACCGGATTGAACTTTGAACAAATAGAGACACAATCTATTAAGATCCAGTCCAATTCTAAACCAGTTCAGTTAATTTATTGACGAACCGACTTTATATATATTTATATATTTATATATTTTATTACAGCTTTACGTCATTTAAATACTGTCATTTATTTCATTTATAGCTTTCAGTCATTTATAGCTTTCCAGTTTATATTTATTCCGCACTTCTTATTTTTTTTCCGCATCTTATCTCCTTAAATATATATATATCTGTCACCCAGTAACTGTTATCCGAGCCTTTATTCGTGGTAATCAGATCGTATATTTTCAACAATTGGTATCAGAGCTTGTGTGATTTACCTTGAAATTTTTGTCGAAAACTTTTGGTTAGCGTTTATAAACCTTCCATAAGCTTTTCTTTAAAAATTTCATTTTAATATCACTCGTTCCAAATCCTTAAAAAAAAAATTAAAAAATTTAAAAAATTTAAAAAAAAAATATCTTAAACAAAAAAAATCAGATTTTGTGTGATTAACCTTGAAATTTTTGTCGAGAACTTTTGGTTAGCGTTTATAAACCTTCCATAAGCTTTTCTTTAAAAATTTCATTTTAATATCACTTGTTCAAAATCCTTTCAAAAACAAAAATTTTATTATGTCTTCTGCTAATTATTCCAACATGAACTCTGTTTCTATTGCTAACAGCTTGGGATCTGGTTCACGGGCACCCATACTTATTCCCGAAGAGTATAATTCATGGGTTGGCCGTATGAATCTTCATCTCAACTCCATAAATGAAAATGTCTGGAATTGTGTAGAAGGAACATATATTACTCCAGAAGACATGACTACTCTTGTTACAAATCAAGCAACTCTTGCTGAAACCGAAAAAAGGCTGCAACTCCAAGCCAAAAAGGAACTTGTGTCTGGAATTCCCCACAGTATTCTAAGTCAAATGGATGACATAATACTGTTGACTGCAAATCAAATCTGGGAAAATTTAAAAAATCGTTTTTGTGGAAATCAAAGAATTATTGGAAACAAAAGAACATCTGTTTTAAATGAATTCGATAATTTCAAGATGCTTTCATCAGAAACCAACCATGATGCTCATGATAGGATCAATTTTATCATGGTAAAAATGAACAATTTGGGCATCAAAAAGACACAACACGAGATAAATCTCAAGTTTCTAAACAATCTTTACGAAAGCTGGAAGATGGTTAAACTCATCATTCAGGGAAATCCAGCCATTCATACTGAAACTTTATACAATTTGTATGGAGAACTTCAATCGTATGAATCCTCGATTGACCCACCAACCACTACAGCTTTTGGAGGACCACTTGCTCTCGTTTCCACATCTTCTCAAAACCAAACACCTTTTAATGAACAAAACTTCAATCATTTTAATCAGACATCTTTTCAAAACCAACCCTTTTTGAACAATTCTTTTGATCAATCTGATTTAAATGATGAAGCAGACTACCAACAACTGTGTGCTTTGGTAGCAAACACAAACCTCCCGAGATTTATTCCAAATCACGGTCAATCGAATTTTAAACCAAATTTTCAAAACCGACCATCATTTGGACAAAATAATTCTGGATTTCAACCAAGACCTCAACCTGTTCAAAACAACTCAGGTTTTCAACCAAGACCTTATTTTGGACAAAATTTTCAAAGACCTTCCTTCCAAAACAATTCAAACCAAGGTTTTCAAAACCAGGGATTTCAAAACAATCCCAACTCAAGTCATCATAACAATAACCAAAACAACAGTTTTCAAAACCAAAACAGAGGATTCCAAAATCAAGGTTACACTAATCAAAACAATGGCTTTCAAAACAACCAAAATTTTGGATTCCAACAGAACCCTTCCCAATCTTCCCAACAAATCCAAACTCAAGCTCCTGAAAGACTTCCGATTAAAAGTCAAAAGGATGACAGTGATGAAGAAGTGATCATTTGTCACAACTGCAAAGGAACTAATCACTATGCCAGAGAATGTCGAGCCAAAAACAAAACCAAAGTCAAAGACTCAGCATACTACGCTCAAAAAGCCGATGAATTAAAGAAACAGGAAAATCAAGATAAGCAAAGAGCATTGATGGCAATCCATGAACCAAACGTGGAATACTGGCCAACTTCTGAAGACGAAGCTGACAATGAACCAACACAATCAAACTTCTGTTTCGTAGTTGGTGTTGATAGACCTTCAAGAGCTCCAAACGTCATAGAACAAGTATGGTCTATGATCTCTGAACTTGGTCTTTCGAAATCAATTTTTGAGTCCCATATAACCAAGATTGAGAAAAGTCTAGAAGCTGATCTCAAAAAATATCATGACACAATGATCAATTCCGATATCTGCAAATCTGAGTTACAAACCTTGCAACTCAAATTTGGAGAATCAACAAGGATAAAGAACAAATTGGAAAGAGACGTTGAAAGAAAATCAGAAGATTATAATCACGTCCTGGAACAATTAAATCAAACCCTAATTCAGAAAAAGGATTTGGAACAAAAAAATCAGTCAGTCATTTCCTATGAAACAAAAGATGTTTTAGAAAAGGAAATCCTTCAGTTGAAACAAAACTTTCAAGAATCAACTGAAAAATACAAAACTTTAAATGAAAAACTGACTGATTCTTTAAACCAAACCAATTTTCTTGAATCTGAAAACAAAAGATTGATATGGAATATGAATTCTATCAAAATTGCTAGAAAACTAAGTGATGATGTTTTCACCAAAGCAAACACCTTAGGAACTGGCAAAATTGATACGAATTACAGACCAGGAATTGGAAGAGAATCCTTTGAAAATGAACTAGCTAAACAAGAAAACATGACAATTTATGATAAATCTGAATCCACTCTTCCAGATCTTTTCACATCTGCGAATGAGGAAGATTCAGATGACGAAACAGTTATCAACTGTAGCCCAGATGACACTGCTTTCACTGTTTCCAAAAAGTCTATAAAAAGAGTTGTAAAATCTGAAACACACTATGCTAGTTCTTCAACTCACCAAATCAAACATACCAATGAAACCACCAAAACCCCACTTAACAAACCAAAAGTTTTTGAAAACAAACCAAAGAAACCAGTTCAACCTTACCTCATACCTCAAAAACAGGTTTCCAAACAAAAACCAAAACCTTTTCAAAAACCTTTTGAAAACCACTTTCAAGAGATCACCTTTAACCATTCAAGGAACTTTAAAAAACGACCAAATCAGAAAGTTCCAAACCATCATCTTCAAAAAGCTTTTCATAACCGCCAATCACATCCCAGATATGAAGAGAACTTTTCAAACAAATCTTCACATCTAGGATATCGTTCACCAAATCACAGATTTTATAAACCCACAGGTTTTCAAAAACAAATCACATTATGGGAAAACTTGATAAATAAAATCAAACCTCAACCATTCCATCCTAATAAACCAAACTCTTATAGAAACGTGAAGTCAAATGCTATAAGAATTTCATTAAGCAAAACACCCAAAATAACAACTAACAAACCAGGACCCATTCAGATTTGGGTACCTAAACCTTCTGTCTAATTGTAGGTATTTAATGTTGGAGAACCCAATGATGATACATGGTATATTGATAGTGGCTGCTCCAAGCATATGACAGGAAACCGAAACTACCTGCGTGACTTCAAACCCACCCAAACAAATCAAGATGTTACCTTCGGCAACAACATGACGGCAAAAATCAAAGGTTATGGAAACATAACAAATGGTAATTTCACCATATAGAAAGTTGCCTTTGTCGATGACCTGAAACACAACCTCATCAGTGTTTCTCAACTGTGTGATAACAATCTTGAAGTTCTATTCACCAAACAACGAAGCTTGATCATTGACGCCAAAACCAAAGATGTTATAGTTGATTCGGACCGTGCCGGAAATATGTATCCACTTGACATGGATCTTATCTATGGTAAACCCGATATATGTCTATCTAAAGCCCCAGCAGATATTAGTTGGTTATGGCACCGCCGCCTTTCCCATCTAAACTTTGGGTACATCAACAAACTGATCGGCAATGATCTTGTTCGAGGGCTACCACTTCTGAAGCTCGATAACGAAACTCTTTGTGCCGCACGTGAAAAAGGAAAACTTTCCAAATCAACTCACAAAAGCATCTCAAAATTTTGTGTATCCGAACCACTAGAATTGTTACACATAGACCATTGTGGCCCTGCCAAAACCCAAACCATACAAGGGAAGAAGTACATTCTTGTTGTCGTTGATGGTTTCTCGCGCTTTACTTGGGTCTTTTTCTTAAGACTAAAATCAGAAGCACCTAAAGAGATGATCAACTTCATCAAACAAATCGAACTGAAGCTCAAAATACCTGTTCGAAGATTCCGAAGTGATAATGGTTTAGAGTTCAAAAACAAGACTCTAGACTCATTTCTCAAAGACAAAGGAATTAAACATAACTTCTCAGCCCCATACACTCCACAACAAAATGGTGTTGTCGAAAGAAGGAACCGAACTCTATGTGAAGCTGCAAGATCAATGCTTATCTTCGCTGATCTGCCACAATACTTCTGGGCAGAAGCAATAGCCACAGCTTGCTACACTCAAAATCGTTCCTTAATCCATAAACATCTTCATAAAACACTATATGAAGTCATTAACAACCGAAAACCAAACATCAAATTTTTCCATATTTTTGGTTGTCGATGCTTCATAAAGAACAATAAAGACCACCTCTCAAAATTTGAATCAAGGTCGGACGAAGGAATTTTCCTTGGTTACTCATTTTCTTCAGCTACTTATCGAGTACTGAACAAACCTACCAGAGTAACTGAAGAAAGTACCGATGTTCATTTCGATGAATTTTATGTCAGGAAATTGGATCGTGAACATTTTGGTTCAAAAATGATCGATAATATTTTTCAAAATCCAATTCAACAAACACCTTCTCCTGACAGAGATATTGAAATCGATCTTGATTTACTTTTTGAACAACCCAAAATCGCTTACAATTCTGAACTTCTAACTACTTCTATTGATTCTACAGGAACAACCACTGAAGGAACTCCACAAACAAACCGAAATGATGCAGATCAATTCGAGGGGGAACCACCTACACATACTTCTTCATTGGAACAAACACCAAATCCTCCTTTAAATACCCCATCCCCAAATATCCAAAACAATCCCGATGCATCATTTATGGGGGAACCTTCAAACCTATTCCAAGATGAAACTCCCGGAGAAGAACAATGGGATACTGAAATTCCAATTATTATAGCGGAAGAGAATCGCTTAATAAAATGGACCAGAAACCACCCAACTGACCAAATCATCGGAGATCCAAACTCAGGCAACCAAACTAGAGCCGCAACTTCTAATGATTGTTTATTTGGAGCCTTCTTATTCATGACTGAACCCAAAACCATACATTCTGCTCTCAAAGATCCAGACTGGGTAAAAGCTATGCAAGAAGAGCTAGAAGAATTTGAAAGAAATGACGTATGGAATCTTGTCCCTACCCCACCCGATGTTTCTGTTATAGGTTCAAGATGGGTATCCAGAAACAAAACTGACGATCAAGGAATCGTTTGTCGAAACAAGGCATGTCTCGTAGTCAAAGGATATTCACAACAAGAAGGAATCGACTACGATGAAACATATGCTCCAGTTGCCAGAATTGAACCAATTCGTATCTTTCTTGCATATGCTGCACATAAGAACTTCAAAGTATTCCAAATGGATGTTAAATGTGCATTCCTACATGGAGAATTAGATCGCGATGTATACATCCAACAACCACCAGGTTTCGAAGATCCCAAATTTCCTGATCACAGCTTCAAATTGCAGAAAGCTGTCTATGGCTTAAAACAAGCACCCCGAGTCTGGTATGCCACATTAACAACCTTTCTCGAAGAATCAGGTTTTAAAAGAGGTTCAATCGATCAAACCCTCTTTCGTAAAATCTATAATAAACATCTTTTAATCATACAAATATATGTTGATGACATTATTTTCGGTTCTACTGATGAATCTTTGAGTATTAAGTTTGCAGATCTAATGAAGAGCAAATTTGAAATGAGCATGATTGGGGAGATGACTACTTTTCTCGGACTTCAAATCAAACAGTCAATTGATGGCATTTTCATCAACCAAGAGAATTATGTCAAAAACCTACTCACTCGCTTTTCAATGGACAAATCCAATACCGCAAAAACCCCAATGGCTTTTGGATACAAAATCGATGCAGACTTAAATGGCAAACCTGTTGATCAGAAAAGATATCGTGGAATGATCGGATCACTCTTATACCTCACTGCCAGCAGACCTGACATCATGTTTTCTACATGTGTCTGTGCCAAATACCAAGCAAATCCTATGGAATCCCATGTAGTTGCTGTGAAACGCATCTTCAAATACCTAAAAGGCACTCCCAAACTTGGCCTTTGGTATCCAGCTAAATCCGATTTTCAGCTGAACGCTTTCACCGACTCAGACTATGGAGGATGCAAGTTAGATAGAAAGAGTACATCTGGTAGCTGTCAATTCCTAGGAGGTAGACTAGTGAGTTGGACTTCAAAGAAACAGACTTGTGTATCCACATCAACAGCAGAAGCTAAATACGTCGCTGCCGCGAGCTGTTGTTCGCAAGTCATATGGATGCAAACTCAACTGCGAGACTATGGCTTCAAAATTTCACAAATTCCCATATTTTGTGACTCAACCAGTGCAATTGCCATTTCTCACAATCCCGTTCACCATTCCATGACAAAGCACATCGACATTCGATATCATTTCATCAAAGACAACATTCAAAAGGGTCATATCGAATTGCACTTCATCAACACCGAAGATCAAATTGCCGATGTCTTCACTAAGGCTCTCGATGAAACAAAGTTTCAATACTTCCTAGGCCGTCTAGGAATGTTAAATCCAGATAACATCTATCCTTAAACTTTTACTTTTTGTTTGTACAAAAGTGTGTTTACTTTCATTCAAAAGGAAAATTCAAAAACAATTGAAAATTGCTGTCCTTTTAAAACTTACCAAAAACATTCAAATAACCAATATTTCCAAAAACATTCAGAAAAACAAATCTTCAAAAAAATTAATAAAAGACTTGCCATAATAAGCTTTTATAGAACCTTGTGATTAATCTTCTCTTGACTTAATTTTCAGATGCTTATGCTCGATGAAGATTTTAAGTCATATTGATTCTCAATTGGAGTGAAGGTTCAAATATCCTACTTTTCATAATGTATATAACTTTATTTCCTTCGATTTAATTTCATTATTGACGATTTTAAACAATCAAGGGACATAAGGTTAGGAGGTTCAGATGAAAACAAAAACCCATGTGAGAATTTGTGCCTCGTCGATCTAAATCATTGTGGAAATCATTTCTTATGAGCTTAGATGTGTCACTATTGCTTATAAGGTATACCCAATTATACCTTGTCACGGTCTCATTTTTGCTTAGATATCAAAATGACTAGGGACGATACATTCATTTCTTACATACTAGACAAACTGTCTTTTATGCCACCTATCCCTACCTAGATAAAAGCCAACCAAAAATGAAGACTTGCGATCCCATGATCCATCAAGCAAACAACGACATATCCTTACAAGAAAACCAAAGGAGAAACAAATATCTATCAACATCTAATCCTCAAAGACAAATCAACAAGAAAACAAATGGATTCAATAAAGATATACCAAACAAAACAAAAAATTATTCTATATTTGGTATTTTCAAACAAACTTTCAACCAAATGGTTATTTCAAAACAAAAATCATAAAATCCCGCGATTTGTTTTAACCATTTTTCACAAAAGAAGATATCTCAATCACTCAAGTCAAATACTCTTAAAAAGGTCTCAAATGTAGCAAATTCTCAATGCTAAAACAAAATATCTTTTTACAATAAATCGATATTGATCAACAAACAGGATACTATCAAAGAAGAAGCTGCAACAACAATGGATTTCCCGGGATACTGTAGCCTTCATCACTGAAGAATCTTAGTTGCAAACTACACTATGAAAATTGCTAAACCTCTCTACATGTATTTCCCGACGGAGAGAGAGTGAACTTTAATGGCATGAATGAAGAAACCCGCTGAGTAATGCCGAAACCAGTCTTATGTGATTGATTATCTAATAATGAGACTAAGTGACTTTACAGGAAAAGCATAGTTGAACACCTCCAATATGAGTGTGAGTCGTCAGAGAGAGATATCACTCATTTTTAGTGATCATTAACTTGTTCTGCTGCCAGAACAACCAAACACCCAAGTGAAGTGTGAGTTATACCTATGAGCGTTCATCTGAATTGACCTGTTAGACCACTTGTCGTCGTTAATAATGCTATAAAATCTAAGGAAATTTCTTTAGATACATATATGGCTACTCTTTGATAACCGAACCCGAGACTTTGATTCGGAATCAAATTTCTAAAAATCTTTTACATAAGATATGTTAAACCAAGTCACAAACTTTCAAATCAATTACTATGGTTTTATATATATCTTATCTATTGACAAATCTTTTATCACGAATCATCAAAAGTTAAACTGTCAATGCGATTATATCATACATGTCCTTATTTCAGCAATGATCACATAGGGGGAAATTGTTGAAAAATGTTTTTGTATGTGACCTTGTATGTGACCATCACTGAAATAAGACGAGCTGTTTTTGTATTATCTAACAAATATTATCAGTTATTTCAGGTTGCATAAATTCGTGATCAAAACGGAAAATACGAAAACACGCGAATGACGAAAACGCATAGACGAGAAAACTAGTTGTACGACTAAACAATTTCAACAATATATATATATATATATATATATATATATATATATATATATATATATATATATATATATATATGTGTGTGTGTGTGTGTGTATATATATATATATATATATATATATATATATATATATATATATATATATATTTTGGGTGGAAAGGTGAAAAGAAAAAGCAAAGGAATGATGAAGCAAACCCATGCCACGTTTTTCCTACTACAACTTGCAAGCTAGTTATTATTTCCCCACTTCTTTTCATCATTAAAGCTAGAAGAAGATATTTGTTCTCTCATATATGTATACGTGAGTTTGTGTGTGAGAGAGTGAGTGTTTTTTTTCCTTTGTAATATATCTCCATACATCTTACATCTCTCCCAACCAAGAACACCTCCAACCTTCACCACCTTATATCAAATTCCTTACAACCTCCAAATACCTTTCTAAACACCCTCAAAATAATCTCCAAACACCCTCCAAATACCCTCCTTAAACCTCCTCCAAAAACCCTTTCAAATCACCACAAGCATCACCACCTTGCTGTTTTTCGACATCAGAATTTGCAAGTTAAGAAAAAATTCACCGAGCACAACTCAACAAGATAATACGGGAGAGATATTCACCGCAAATTATTCAGGACCCTACCTACATCCAGGAATTTTCCTCGATTTTTTTGACCACTGAAAACCCCAGAGAGAATTGGCTATCCAGAGAGATTTACTATGAAAATCTATATTCATAACCACCCAAAGCTCTTTCAACATCACCCTCTTTGTTACCTTATACCACCAAAACTACAACCTTATTCCACCTTCTACCACCCTCCAAATACCCACTTCAACCTCATCAAATCACCTTAAAAAAACCCATACCCACATACAAAAAAACATTACCCGTGTATTTTGTATCGTTTTGCAAACAATTCATTGTTACATAAAAAGAACTTATTGTTACTTACCGGATTGAACTTTGAACAAATAGAGACACAGTCTATTAAGATCCAGTCCAATTCTAAACCAGTTCAGTTAATTTATTGACGAACCGACTTTATATATATTTATATATTTATATATTTTATTACAGCTTTACGTCATTTAAATATTGTCATTTATTTCATTTATAGCTTTCAGTCATTTATAGCTTTCCAGTTTATATTTATTCCGCACTTCTTATTTTTTTTCCGCATCTTATCTCCTTAAATATATATATATCTGTCACCCAGTAACTGGTATCCGAGCCTTTATTCATGGTAATCAGATCGTATATTTTCAACACCCACGTTAAAATAATAAAAAACGGGCTTAAAACGAAGTCGTAGTCGAAAACCGGGTGAAAAATGGAAATCTGCTAAGCTTCTCGGATTGGGCCGAAGGTTCGGTCCCTACTGCCATGGACCAAAGGCGAGATGACCCGAAATAGCCCGAAGGCGAAATAGGCCGAAAGTGGGTTCGGTCAGAAGTGACTTGACCCGAAGGCGAAATGGAGCGAAAGGGAGGCTTCGGTTTCGGTTCAGCAGGGTTCGGGTTCGGTTCACCAGTTCGGATCAGCAGAGTTCGGTCCCTTATTGTCTCGGTCCTTAGCAGCTTCAGTCCCTATAGGGAGGCTTCGGTTCTAAGGGCTGATTTTTCCATCATTACTCCGTTTTAAGTGGTTTTTGACCCGGTTAAGGGTCAGGATGACCCGAATGATTTTAAAAAGTTAAAAGAGATTTTGAGAGAGATTTGGGTGGGATTTGGGAGAGATTTGGGAGAGATTAAGATTGATAAAGAGAGATTGAAAGAGACTTTGTTTGTGACCTTTTTGAGTGTTTAGCTTCGCAAATCAAGGTTCGTAAACTCCGTTAATCCATGTTTAAGGGTCTTACACACCCCCGAAGGGTATGCAATAGTGTTTTATCGTTTTGTTACCTCACTTATCCCGTTTAGGGTTTAAGAATTTCAATCATACGAACTTTCCAAGTGATAACTTCTTATTAAAATAGCGAGTTGTACAGTAGCTAACATATTGTAAACCCTAATATGGTTTGACTTATTGACTTTATTTGACTTTTACTAGCCTGAAAATTGACGGTTGTCACATCATCCCCCCCGTTAGAAGGAATTTCGTCCCGAAATTAGCGTTTTCACCGGGACTACGAGAGTTTGGGGAAAAGATGTGGGTATTTTTCGTGGCACATGGAATTGATATGGTAAGGACCAAGCCAACTTTTGTTAATTGACGACGTTTGGACATCTTATTGTTATTGGTGTTAGGTCGATTAAAAACTACGAGTGATTGTTTCAGGGTGATGGTGTATTCTATGAATATGCCTTTTTGCTCTCCGTCTTATTCTTGCTATTACTACTATGAATATTTTATAATGTAGTTAGCGAGTACTAGTATTACGAGTGCTTCAACAATTTGTGATGAAATTTGCGATATAAGTCCTACCATATCTTTTATAATCGCTTGGTGTAAACTAGTCGTATATCATTAAGATTGCAAGGGCAGTCGAATGAGTGACTCCGCCTTAAGCCCACAACCAAACAAGGAACAAGAAATAAGGCGGAATTACACATCCTAAGTCCATAGAATCTTAATGGTATATGGCCATAATGTTTACACTAGCCATCATAGATTCACTAGTAAAAACCATGCGTTTTTATATAAGAGATAAGACTTATTCGGGGGAGAGGGGCAGTTTACGACTAGGGTTTGTCGTGTTTTCGAGATGCTTTCAGCCTTTCTCGAATTTGTACTAAGTCATAAGTGATAACTTCTCCTCGGAGCGCTGCATAGGGCTTGCTTTAGTGTTTCTAGTTTGATTAGATCGATAGGGAACATATGGGTTCGGTTTACGCGACTAGACTTATTCGAATGGTAGAACGTTCACTCGCACTCCTGGTTAGCCTTGTCCCGAAGTTCATGGTATGACTCGTACCTGGTCCATCTATCATTAACTTGCACATATAGGTCGTATGTAATTAAGGTTGGTAAGACAGTTGGATGGGTGACTCTGCCCCAAGTCCACAACCAGACAAGGAACAGGAAATAGGGCGGAAACACACATCTAATGTCCGTAGAATCTTAATTATATATTATCCTCGCGTATACACTTAGTAGTGATAGACTAACCATATTCGTCCCAAGCTTCTGCGCTTGAACCTTATCTGTTGCATGCGTGACATTCCCGAAGGGTCTTCTGGAAATACTTGTGGAAAGGTTTCGGAAGGTATAATACTCCTCTGGTGAGTGTTTTGGTGTTTCGCAGTGAGAGATGACCCGAAGGTCCGTGTCGGATTTGTGTTTATGAGAGACTAGGGTTTCGATGCTCAGTGGGTTAGGTGAAGGGTCCTTACGTAGCCGTTTAATCGGGAAGGTGAGGACTATACCAATCGAAATCGAATGATGACAACAGTATCTTTTTAGGTAAAACATGTGTTAAGCTGTATTCGCATGAAATTTTTGTTAGAGTGATAGTGCATCCTGTGTTTCTTTTCAATGTGTTCCGTTTTGATCGATGTTATTGTTACTGCAATTGATTCGCATTGATGTTACTAGTACTGATAGTAGGAGTGTTGCAAAACTAGGTTATTAGTTTTCAAGTATAGTATTTCCCGATTTTTCGAATGTGGCAATCAATTTATAGTAGAGGTTTATATAAATAAACTTATGAATTTAGTAGTAATGACTCGAATGTAATCCTGTAATCTTTGTTCCATGCCTGATCCACTCCTAAGATCACTTTGCATATACCAGTTGTGTATAATTAAGGTCAAATAGGTCGTTGAACTTAATGAGTCTGCCCGAGGTCCACAACCAAACAAGGAACAAGACCTGAGGCGGACTCATCATTTCTAAGTCGATCGTCTCTTAATTACACATAATCTTGAGGTATACATTAAACAATGTTAGAGTCACCATAAGCAAATCGTTTGTAATACCAGGTTATGAAGTATGTGGTAAACTCCCAATGAAATAAAATGCATGCCAATTTTATTGATATAATCTAGTACATTGAGTTCAGAAAAGTTTGACCTTATATTAGGTCTATATTTCGTTACTGTAAGGAAAAACTTTGACGACGACACGACCCCTTGAATTGTGTAGTCTCTACATTTGAAGTTCGAATTTATGTATATGATGGGGCAGTGTTCAAACGCATGCCATGAGTTTGAGCCGGTAATGGTATGTCAGTAGTGTACACACTACTCATGGCGGGTGATGTTCCGTGGGCCATAGAATGAAGACATGAAAGTTTGCATTGCCCTAAACTTTGCCCTGTCTTATGCCATTTGATGTTCTATTTTTACCACATGTTTTATCTAACGTTGTTTGACGTTCTCGATACTCTCTAATCTCGGCTCGAGTTGCGGTCACTTTCCTCTGAACGCTTTGATGTGTTCTTTGATCTGTTCGTGGCCTCCATCCCCGTGACGAAGGCGAATTGCGGCGATCTTGGTGGTAGTGCCAACCTCCATGATTTCGGCTGACCGTTGCTCGTGTTTGTACGCCCAAGTGAGTGATGCGACATATCATGACAAAGAGAGCCCTGTCTACTAATCCTCCTCTGTTGAGGTTGTAGAAGCCTCATCCATGTCATAGGGAGGGTGTTAGCGTTGTTCCTAACTCCGTCTCTGTAAATCAGCGGCTTATCGAGGTGTCGGACCATGGAAGCCCCGTCGGGGTCTTCTCCCATTTCTTCTTTTCCTTTGTTTTCCTTTGGTTTCTCTTCCTCTCGCTCCTCTTCCGAATTGTCTTCGGGGTCTTCCTCTATTATTTCTTCAGGATCCTCTTCAAAATCTTCTCTGATCCAACCACCATTTTCCTGGTTAGGAAGAATAGGGTCTCTTGGTAGTTGAGCTCCCGTCACGTTGCTCGTGCGAGAATAGGGGTAGAAGAGATAATTAATAGACGTCTAATCCTATAATTACTTATAGGAGGGTGATCCTCATTAGTCACGTCTAAAATCACATAGTGCATATTAGTTATACATAATTTGAGATAGAATAGACCTTCGAATAAATGACTCTACTCTAAGTCCACAACCAAACAAGGAACAGGAAGTAGAGCAATAGTCATAGATTCTGAGTCTATAATATCTTTAATTATGTATAACCTTAGCGTAGGCACTCAGTTATTATAGACCTACTAATAGGGGTCTTTAGTTTTCACATAAGTTGGTTATAGTATCACCAAATACTCCTATAGTATTTTAATGTTTGTCTTACGTTTTCAATATTTCTTTGTAGATAGAGTTGGTAAGTTTTAGACTTGTTGCAACACCACAACCATTCCGGGCATATGCTAATCACTTCTGGGATAGACATAGTTGATCAGGGTATGTCATTCCCAGAGCTGACTATACATCCCCAAGCCTACTTGTGCCGTTCAACAATCACCACTTTTGTTTTGTTCTAGTATGATGCTGACCTTAGCATGTATGCATGCATGTATACTTTTAACAAAAAACTATTTATTTCTAAAACTATAGTTATTTGAAAATGTTTAATCAGAGACTTTAGTCCCAATGCATTTATAGTTTGTATATCTTATGTGGTTCGATATACTTAGTTCACTATAAACAATGCTCTGATACCAATCTGTCACACCCCCAAACCAAGGATGGCGGAAACGTCCGGGGGTGGAGGACTTCATGTATAGTATCACAACAACGAGTATAATAGTGCTCAAAGTAAATACAACCATCATAAATATAATTGTAAAGGTTACACCATAGTATATGTTTACATGTTTCAAAATCAATTACATTATGATGACAAAATGAACTGTTTGACGATTTAACGTCCCATCCTCAAGATGTTGTTGATTTCCTGTTTCACTGATTTCCTGAGAATACAAGTAGTTTTGAAAAAGTGTCAACAATTAAGTTGGTGAGTTCATAAGAGTTTTATTTGAGAAAGAAACCGTTTTCCTTGTAAAAGCGATATAGTATGATTCCAGAAAATCCAATATTTTCTTTATTAAGTGTGAAATGAAGCTCCTATATTATGCAATAATGTACCCTAGAAAGACCCGTAGATTCCTTCTAAAATCACCCTGTGTATATAAGTTATATAAAATTTAAGTTAAATAAACCGTCGAATATAATGGGTCTGCCCTAGGTCCACAACCAAACAAGGAACAGGAAGTAAGGTTGGCCCACCAATTCTAAGTCGATTGTGACTAGATTCTTATATAACTCTAGCATATAAACTTAGCGATTATAGCTGAAGTCTAACAATTCTAGATGAAATGTAGTGTTAATAGAAATGTGATTCCAAAGAAAATCCAATATTTTCCTTATAAAAGTCATGTAGTCCTAAATCAAAGGACCGAGAGTATGAGTGTGTTTTATACTTATAACGCGTTTGTGGTTTTAAATAGATAAAACCCCTTTTCAAAGTAGAATTTTCCCTGTAAACTTGAAAGATTGTTAACTCCCTATGTGAGTCGTTATAACCATACTACGACCGAATGACCTGCTGCGACGTTCTTCAGACGTCGGAATGTTAATGACATTTGTCACCCCCGATCGGCCGATCGGACTTATGCAAGCAGCATGGGTGTGGGTTGTCAACCCCAGTATAGATCTATACACAATTATCACGCACTCCCTACAAGAGACTCTGGTTATAACTAATTCAAGAATTTTTAACCAGTACTCAAAGAGTACAATGAAGACGTGTCTCACAATTTACGTTAACTAGTTTACATATAGTTTGAGTATTAAACCCCTTCCGTGGTGGAAGTGAAATCACCTTTTATGAAAATACATTAGTGATATGAATCCATAAACTAATACTATTAAGTAGTATATGAAAAACCCATTTGTTTTGAGAGTAAAACCTTTTCCATGTAGTATGCTTTTATCGAAAATTCATAAACTATACTTAATGTAGTTTATTATATGTGGTCGAAATGAATGGAGGAAACCTTAACATGATTGACTAATTTCTGTTTATGATGGTAAACTAACAAGAATGCATGCAAACATTTAGAAACTTATTGTTATGCACTTTGCTCAACGTACTACAAAGTGTTGTTAATATTGTAAGCTATGTAACTAGTTTTTAACATTTCTGTATTGCTTTAAAAATATCATAGAAAAATAATACGAAGTCGAAAACTAAATCCGTAAACTCTGAGAGTTCAAAAAATGTGTCTAGTTTATTCATAATTTTTATTATAATTTTTAGAAGTCTTTAACTTGTGTGAAAACGTTCATATTCACAGATTGGTCCGAATTCGTTTCTAAAATGATAGGCAGTTTTGTAAAAATCACCATAAATTGTAGAAAAATCGTATGGAGATGTGCAAGTAGTCATTTTAAAGGTATGAACCTGAAATATTTTTGTATTGAATAGTTTTGAAAGATATTAAGTTTAAGATGGTCAAATCAGTCCGTGAATAAGACTCAACTTTTCTGATGAAAGTTGTTGTTTGAATTTAGTTAAGTTTTTGGTATATTAACTTGTATCACCCCCCCTAAAACTTGAATAAAACATGAAAATGTAAGGGTATGAACTCACCTTGAGTGATTTCGATAGATGGATGATGAAGAAAAGAAGTGTTCAACTCAAGAACACTTGGGAGATGCTTGAAGATTCGGATATCTAACAACAAATACGATGATATTTGTGTAAGGAACCCTTGATTTGAGTGAAGAAGTGTAAGGAAAACAAGTGAGGGATGAAATATCTTACCAAAGGTGGATGAGAAGCCTTAGAACTCCTGGAGAATTCGAGATTTTGGAGAGAAGAGTGAGAGAGAGAGATGGGTTTGATTCTTCTTGAGAAAGAGTGAATAATGTAGGAAGTGAAGTGAAGATTTCCAGCCCTTTGATCTGATTTTGGGCTGGTGAAATAGTGTGAAAGGACAACTAATTGACTAAGTATGGAGGAATAGTGACTGAGTATGACCCTTGAGTGGGTGTGGTGGGTTGCTTGTGTCATAACTCAAAGGTAAAGTCGACACTCCACCTAAAAATCTCACCCACTAGATTTTATTCTTGAATAAAGATTTCCCTAAAAATGTGTTGAAATTATGAATATATAGTGTTTTATATGTCAAAATATGAGTTTGGGTGAAAGTCCCACGTTAAAATAATAAAAAACGGGCTTAAAAAGAAGTCGTGGTCGAAAACCGGGTGAAAAATGGAAATCTGCGAAGCTTCTCGGATTGGGCCGAAGGTTCGGTCCCTACTGCCATGGACCGAAGGCGAGATGACCCGAAATAGCCCGAAGGCGAAATAGGCCGAAAGTGGGGTTCGGTCCGAAGTGACTTGACCCGAAGGCGAAATGGAGCGAAAGGGAGGCTTCGGTTTCGGTTCAGCAGGGTTCGGGTTCGGTTCAGCAGTTCGGATCAGCAGAGTTCGGTCCCTTATGGTCTCGGTCCTTAGCAGCTTCGTTCCCTATAGGGAGGCTTCGGTTCTAAGGGTTGATTTTTCCATCATTACTTCGTTTTAAGTGGTTTTTGACCCGGTTAAGGGTCAGGATGACCCGAATGATTTTAAAAAGTTAAAAGATCTTTTGAGAGAGATTTGGGAGGGATTTGGGAGAGAATTGGGAGAGATTAAGATTGATAAAGAGAGATTGAAAGGGACTTTGTTTGTGACCTTTTTGAGTGTTTAGCTTCGCAACTCAAGGTTCGTAAACTCCGTTAAGCCATGTTTATGGGTCTTACACACCCCCGAAGGGTATGCAATAGTGTTTTATCGTTTTGTTACCTCACTTATCCCATTTAGGGTTTAAGAATTTCAATCATACGAACTTTCCAAGTGATAACTTCTTATTAAAATAGCGAGTTGTATAGTAGCTAACATATTGTAAACCCTAATATACTAGGGTTAGATGAGTTGACCGGTTTGACTTATTGACTTTATTTGACTTTGACTAGCCTGAAAATTGACGGTTGTCACATTAGCCACACATGCTCCACTAACGACTTGGCAAGGTGCAAAGTGTAATTTCATGGAATAACATCATTTTCATATTTTTCCTAAAGTAACTAAGATTGGGAATTTTTTGAAAACATTTAGTAAATTTAAAAGGTCATTATACTTATTAATGACGAATTAGTTTGTCCTATCCTACCCGTTCGGCTATCGACCCTCTACCAATCAAGGAAGCGGTGGGTGAGAGTGGACACCCATTCAACCGCCATTTTATAGGCAATTTCCTTATCCCCCCCCCCCTTTATAGATCAGCTTCATGAATGAGGCCTACTGACGGTAAGCCTGACTTATCTTATACATATATGTAATTATTAATCTTTTAATATTATAATAGTATAATGGTTGAGTTTTAAACCTTTAAAACTCTAGGGTTTAGAATTTAAATATTTCAAAATTAAACCTTTTAAATAAAATTTAAATTCCAAAACTTGAGGGCAAGTTTTGTAACTTTTCAAAAACCTTCTAGATCAAATTTAAACAAATTAAATTAATCATATAATTTAAAATTATCTAAATTTGACCTTTTTGGCAAGATAGTTACAAATTAAAAATTACAAACAATTAGTTTATCACATAATCTAGTAATTATCTTAAATTTTAACCATTATCATTCAATTAGATTAAGATATGCATTACCATCACAGATAAAAACGAATTTGAATTAGAAAAACAATTTATGGTAATTATCCAAATCTAAGTTAAGCCAAAATCCCGAAAATATGCACTCTGACTTGCCACCACGTCGTGGCAAGATATGACACGTTGTGGTCATCAGGCATATGCAAAATTTTCGACTTTTTCAGCTAAGAACAATTAAGCTATGCATCAAATACAATAGAAAAACAACCTAGGCTCTGATACCACTGATGGGTTTTGAGCATTACATCATTCCTATGGTGCACATGCAACCCTAAAGCTTTGGATCTAGGTTTTCTCTAATTGTACATGCAATAATAATCATCCAAAGCTATAACCCTAAACTAGCATGCATAAATCGAAATCTATATGTAATACATGGTTAGAATGTTACCTTTCAATTATAGCTAGCCTGATCTTCAACCTTTGAGAACTTAGCACCTCAAATAAGATGCCTCTAATAGATCACAAACACCAAAATCAAGTTGGAAGAATATGAGAGAGAGAGGGAGAGACACAAAATCGGCTGGAGATCCTTCTAGGGTTTCAAGTGGCCGATTTTGGCATGCGCAAGGGTTCCTTATATAGCTGAGCAGTTAGGGTTTCAGTCAAAACCCTAATCCAGTTGCTTAGTCCCTAAGCAACCCATTGGATCCTTCTAGAAGGCCCTTTGGACGAATTCTATGTGGACTCCCACATGAATTTTGTCCATGCCTCCCTTATGGATCCTAATCCCAATTTTGTAACTTACTTATAATTACAGTTCCAGTCCCCTTAATTTAATTAATCTCTTTTGACCACAAAATTAATTCTAAATTAATTATTGACCAATATCAATTAAATAATATGATTTATCTTTTAATATATTATTCCTATAATATATTAATAAATCATAATTAACCTCTTTCTCCATAATTCATCCAGTCAACTTGCTTTGGCAAAGGCAACCCAAATGTACCATGCTACTATCGGGTCAAGTACATACCAAATATAGTTATGGGCTTAGACACTTAATCCAACAAAGAGACCCACCTCTCCATCTAGGGTCGCCACCTGAGCTTCCACAACAGTCTTTTCCCCTGACAGCACGAGGTAGCTCTCGTCAAACTTGTGTCACTCCTCTTCGAGAAGCCAAACCTTCTCCGCAAGCTCATCACGCTCGGATTTAACAACAGCCAGCTCTGCCAAATCAGCCCCTATGTAACGAAGACGGCCAGCATCCGCCACCAAGTAGGGAACAGCCTGAGCAACAACATATTGCAGATCGTTCGCCATGTGAGAATAAGAAAGAGTGTCGAGAGCCTCCACGGTAGCCGGGGGAAACGCATGACGACACCATTAACGAGCAGGTCCCTGTTCCGACAAAAGGGAATCGGACGCAATACTCTACCCAGGGAGATACACACTAGTCGCACCCAAAGACGAAGGACCCGCCGCCGACGGTGCACCACCGGGTACAGAGGAGGTACGGAGTAAGGGCCCATGATGCCTGGCTCCCCCGGCCAGCGCAAGTCCGCTGCCTCCACCGCTTATGGATCGTCAGTATCAGCAATCTCAATAACAACAGGGGTCTTAAAAAACAGAGGATCAATGTTGCGTTTCCAACGCAACTGGCAATTGATGGAACTTCCACCAACATCTTTATCGAGGGCGGAATCCACAACAGCAGACCGACGACGGGAGACGACTTTACCACTAGCCATATTTGATCCTCGGACCTCCTCCTCGACAGGAGGGACATCGCCCTAAAAAACAGGGCCAACTTTGGCTGGAGCTGGTAGCGTCTCCACTTGAGGGACTTCGTGATATTGTAGGTTTCCTGCAAAATCCCCCCGTAGCAATTTCTTAAGAGACAGAAACCTCTCGATACCTGAAACAGAAAACAACACAAAACCCCCTTTTTTTCTCAACAACAAATACCAGATACCAAGGAAAGGAAAGCAAAAAGGGGGAGAGGGGGGAAAGGTAGCACTTACCGTCGTTTTCCACAAAAAACAGAGGCATCTTTCCATGAGACTGCCAAGCAGCACTCATTCCGGCTGCTGCCAATACACGAGGATAGTCGACCCCAACCAAATCACTTTTCCTCTTAACATGAGACTGCCAAGTAGCACTCATTCCTCTTAACATGCGAGCCACCAACATACCGAACCCCGACAGTTAGGGTTCCCCGTGTGAAGCCATAGGTACGCGAGGATAGTCGACCCCAACCAAATCATTGTTCACCCCCCGCCATCGATCTTGCCGGTTCTTCCGAGGCGCCTTCTGGTTAACTACACAGGAATGTGTATTACAGCGTTGATAGAAAGTTTGAACGCCCGAATGAGTAGACAAATTGAAGAAAGACTGGAATGCTTGAAGATGGGGAAGCACTCCCAACGCTCGAGACCCTAATTCAAACCCAACTATCTTGTTCACAACGTTCCGGGTCAACTTGTGGACAGAGAAACCGTATTCTCGCATAACCTCATCAGAGAAACCAGAAACGGGAAGCCAAAACCCGACCTCGAAGATCGACACCAGAATACCCACTTTCACGGCTGGTGGTTGATATATAGTAGACCCTTCCGATGAGAATTGTAATCCATGCTAAGGCATGAACCCAAATCGGAATTGAAGGGACTTAAACTCCTCAGGCGTAGGAACAACTCCAGATCTAGCAGAGGCCATCAAGAAGCAGAGAGAAAAAAAATAGAAATGACAATAAAGGATGGGATGGCGGATTATGGGAAGAGGAAGTGTATAACCGCTTCTAAAGGTAGAGAACCCTTAAATAAAAAGAAAAAGGAAGAAAAAGAAGAAGAAAAAACGGAACGAAGCGACGCTGTGTCGCCAGAACGGCTCTATTACACATCAGGGACCGTTCCCACCAAACGTGTGCGCAGATCTAAGCTAGAACTACTCAGATACTCTAAGAAAATTTTGACGTCTACTAGCCTAGGGGACTTTTTGACGTATCCTACCAAGAATACGTCAATAATGGAACCGTCAGACGGTTAGAGTAAAGGCCATGGTATACCTAACGTCGGGCCCCCGCTCTTGCCCTCGTCCTTGCGATCCCATACCCATTCCTTGGTACCCAAGCGTCAAAGGCATTCTCGAGACAAAATAGTACTAGCCACCCCCATGTGTGACAGGTGTACCACTTAGAATGTCGCCCCTAGCAGCCCTGCACCAATGGAAGGCAACTACGTGCGGAGCATGATCTACCAATCAAGGACTGTCTTTCCCTGCCACTTCTAAAAAGGTAAAAGATTCTGCCGGGGATTTGTCCCCCTGACCACAGGTATAAAAAGGTCCCTTCTCCTCCAAGATAAGGGACCGATGAACAAAAAAAATCTTCTAGTCCATTAAAAAAACCTTCACCTTATCTCTATGAAATCATCTGACTTGGTCGTCGGAGCTTCGTTGCGTGACCCCCTCCCGGACGAGGACTGACGAGCTTGTTTCTTTTGTTGGGATTCTCATGCACTCCATCCTTTCCATCAAAGAGACGAAACTAAGCTGGAGACTTGCCACAACAGTCTGAGATGGTGTTTTTGGGGGAAGTTTTGACCAAGAGACAGAGGTATAAAGGTGGTTTGGGTGGTGGAATTGGTGGTGTATGTTGGTGGTGTGTAACCGAGAGAGATAAAGAGATATATAGAAGGAGAGAGAGATCGAGAATGCGAAAAAATGAGAGTTGGGAATGTTGTGATATTTGATGAAGGATGAGTCCTCTTTTATAGCCAAGCAAGGCACCCCCAAGGCTTAAGCATCTTACCTTAAAATCTAAAAACACACAAACTCAATCCATACTTTGTACAATTTGAGGTGGAGTGTAAGAAAAAAGGGATGGCTTCAAAATCATGGACAAGAAGGGAAAACTATGTTGGAAAGAGTGTCCAAGGTCATTAACTATTGGTAATATTTCTAATAACAGCAGGGTCCTCTTGGGTTGCCCTCAAGACTCAAATTAAGTGGAATAAATAAAGAGGAATTAGTTTATTAATTATTAAGGTTTAATAATTCATTAGAAACTAACTGGATAACAATTTAGGAATTAATTAACAGTTTAATTAATAGAAGGGTTGAATATAAATTAATTAATAGTTGGTTAATCAGAAATATTCCAGAACCCTAGGAAGAAGGGTGGTGGATGAAAATTCCCTTCGGATAAGGGAAATTCCGTTCATGGTGTTATCCTATCCCACATGGGCTTGAGGATACAACCCTAGGAGGTAGTCAAGGCTATAAATAGGGTCGTAGGGATTCATTCCTCCTTGCTCATTCTTGGATTGATTTTCGCCACTTCTTTATCCCTCATTGTGGAAAAACTCTCCTTATAGTTCATCCCCTCTTAGTTATTTTTTATTCTACTCTTTTGAGTTCATTGGGTGTGAACCAAGAGAGGGATTCTAGGTTGGGTCCTATCATCCAAACAAGGTGGCACGCACGAGGAGTCAAACGCGTAGATCTTTGGCTACAAAAGATGTATATGATTCTTCCTTTGTAGTTTCGTTTTTCTAGGGTAGATGTAATAGTATGAAATGATAGATCCATAGGTTTCATGTACACTTGGGTATATCGTTGTTTTGATTTTTCCGCTAGCTATTTTAGAGTGTATTTGATTCATAGAAAACCCAGCAGTGGTATCAGAGCCATTGGTTCGTGATTACATTCACCCTAGATCAATGTTTTCTGAAACTACTTGTTTGAAATTGAATGAAAGAAGGAAGATTGAAAATTTCGTAATTGATAAAACCTGCAATCCCAGCTTACGACGTGAGAGCATGATGCTCACGACGTGAGGTAGGCAGATTAGGGTCTCCATAATTTTTTTCATTTTCAAATTTGAAGTTTTATTAAATATGGATAGATACCAAATTTAAAATATTTTATATCTAGAAAATTGATAAATATTATTTAAATATGATTATTTGAACATGAATATTTATTTATATTTAAATAGTGAATTTAAATATTTAATATTACCTATAATAGAGATTTATAAATTTGAATATTAACCACTCATGTTTTATTAAATGTTATATTGCATCTTTGCAATTAATTGGAATTTATAATAGACAACTAAATTTAAAGAGTTTTAAATGTACCCCTTATATATGTAAGATCCATATCTATTGTATGTATAAGAGAATTACAATATGCATCCTCACATATTTTAAATATTGACATTAGCAGTCTTACCATGCCTAGGCTCACCCATTCTGATATAGGGTTTAAGGAGGTCTCTATGATTCTTAATGAGGTCAGTTTTTAATATGCTTCGTGCTGACCACCTTCACCGCGCAATTGCATTTTGAGAATGCAATTACTGAAAGGGTTTGATAGTGACAATGATCAATCTAAAAGTATTCTAAATACAAGTAAAAACAAAATCTCGTTTTATTAGTTAAAAGTGAATCTTATGTTATCCATAAAAATTGTACATTCTCTTTATAACTTGTTGATGGAGCTCGCGTGGTTAACTGGCACGCCAATTTCAGAGTATAAGTAGAGAATGATGTGAGACTCGAGAATCTCAAGTGTAACTTGAGCCGAGGACCACACAATTTTGTATGGGTGATTCACCATTTGTTCAATGATCTGAGGCATCCCCGTCATTGAATTTGAGATGAACATAATCCGAGATTAACATGCCATTGATAGTCAATGAATCTCAAACATCTAGGAATTTCGTGGTGATTGAAATTGACAAAGCGTTTTGTCTACCTAAATAATTTTGTGTTGTGTTTACGGCATCCCATTACACATCATGAAGCCAAATATGGATCCTAACCTTAATTTAATAATTTGATTTAGGGTGATTATTTATTGAGGATTTTATATATCAAACTAATTGGAATCTTATCTTTTGTAGATGTCGATCCCAGTCAAAAACAACAACAATCCTCCTCCTCCTCCAACTCAAAACACTAAAATTTCCTTTATTCCTCTCAATGTGAAATTGAAAAGATTGAGACAACCAAATCTATTTTGGACTGCAAATACAAATTTGGGGAATCTTTAAGTGTGCATTTCCATAAGATGAAAACGTACTTTAATAAACTTACTGATTTGGGTGTTGGGATTACGAAGGATCAGATCATGGATTGGATATTGTGCTCTCTCCACCCTCCATTTGTTGAGTTCCTTATGGACAAAGTGGATGATCACAACATGAACCTCATGGAGCTTCACGACTACTTAATAGTAGCTAAAGCTAGTATACAAACATTGGCTATTAATCATGGATAGGCTAAAAGGAAAGAAGTTTCTCATCCCAAAGAAAAGGGAAAGACCAAGGTTGGACAATCTAACCAAGGTACTAAGAGAATGGTCCAAGCGGAGATAACTCCATGTTCTGATCCAAGTGAGGTCGTTTGTTTTTATTGCCAGTCAAAGGGACACTGGAAGTGTAGTTGCCCTAAATACCTGGAGGACCATAAGAAGGAAAAAGTCAAGGTGACTGGCACCTGAGGTATGTTTATGATTGAACTCCATAGCACATCTACTTCTAACTCTGGGATTCTTGATACAGGATGTGGTACTCACATTTGCTCTGATATGTAGGGACTAAGACAAAGTACGAAGTTTAGGCATGGTGAGCTCAACCTGATGACGGGAAATAAGCACAAGTCAGTTGTTACAAGGATTGGGAAATATGAGCTCATGATTGGTGGTGGTGTTTATCTTAGATTATTAAATTGTTGCTTTTCACCTAATATGGCACGAAACATTATTTATTTTCATGCACTTTATAAGGATGATTTCCGTTTTTTTATAATGATAACGGCAACATTTTGGTTTATAAAAATGGTTGTTTTATTTTCAAAGCTAGTCCTTGTAAAGGTGTGTATGCAAGTATTGTTCGTGTAGGTGAAGTTGACAAACTATTAATGAATGTTGGTTCTTCTAATAGTGAATTAGATAAATCATGTTTGTGGCATTGTCGACTTGGCCATATAAACAAGAAGCGCATCGCCAAGCTTCAATTGGATGAGATCTTGGAATCATTTGACCTCAAATCAAATTATGTATGCGAATCTTGCTTACTTGGCAAGATGAAAAAGGCACCATTCAAAGATGCCACACGAAAGAGGCAAGGGTTTGTTGGATCTCATCCACACAGATGTTTGTGGACCATTCAAAGATGCCACACGACATGGATAAATATACTTTATGAATTTCACTGACGATTTTAGCAGATATGGATATGTCTATCTAATCAAGCATAAGTCAATAACCTTAAAGATGTTCAAAGGGTTTCAAAATGAAGTAGAGAACCAATTGGGAAGAAAGATCAAGATGCTCCGATCTGATAGGGGTGGAGAATATTTAAGTCTTGAATTCTACGATCATCTTAAGAATTGTGGAATAGTTTCACAATTGTCTCCTCCCAGAACACCACAGTTGAATGGTGTGGTTGAGAGAAGAATTTGAACGCTATTAGATATGGTTCGATCTATGATGAGTCGAGCTACACTTCCGATATATTTTTCGGGGTATGCCTTAGAGACATATGTCCACTTCCTAAACCTCATACCCATTAAGAAGGTTGCTAAAAAAACCCTCTGAGATGTGGAGTAGGACTCGTCCTTCTCTAGCACATATACAAGTTTGGGGTTGCGAAGCTTTCGTTCGTCGCAAGACGAGTGATAAGCTCGAGCCCAGATCGGAGAAGTGTTGCTTCATTGGTTATCCATAAAAGTCCTTTGGATGCTTGTTCTACAAGCCTTCTAAGAACAATGTGTTTGTTACTCGAAGGGGATTCTTCCTCGACAGGGATATTATTTCCAAGGAGGAGAATAGGAGCCATATTGACAATAGAGCTTCAAGAGTCAAGTGAAGAAGAACGTTTAATGGACACTAACACTTAACCTGAGGTGCAACAACATGTTGACGAACCTCAACCTTAGGCAGAGCAGCCTGTTGAACAAAATGATATATCTCCACCTCCCCTTCGCAGATCCAATAGAGTTCGTCTTCCTCTTAAGTTCTATGGTTTCCATATGAGCACAAAAGGAGATGTATTGATCAGTGATCGTGCACTGGTTAATATGAATGAGCCATCCAACTATAAGGAAGCAATGGCAGGGCCTGAGGCTACTAAGTGCAAGGAAAGCATGGAGAGCGAGATTCAGTCCATGTATGACAACCAAGTTTGGAATTTGGTTGATCCCACACCTGGCACCAAAACTGTTTGGTGCAAATGGATCATCAAGATGAAGACCAGCATGGATGGGAATATGCACACGTTCAAGTCTAGATTGGTTGCGAAGGTTTATACTCCAACTCAAGGGATTGATTGTGAGGAAACCTTTGTTTGATTAGGTCTCTAAACCCATAACTAAAATTGATATGTACTTGAATTGATAGTAGGATAGTCCTTTTGGGTTGCCTCAAACCTAGGAATTGGACATGATGATATTAGAGAGAGATAGATTAATTTATTATGTGAATAATAAATTAAATAAATGGTTTATTAATGTCTTAAGAAAATAATATATTAACTAGAAATCATATTATTTAAGTAATAATTAATCAGAACTTAATTGGAATTAATTTTGGGAGTAATTGGATTAATTAAAAGTACAGAGACTATTTTGTTATTTATTAATAGTTGAGAAAGGAAGGATCTAGAACCTCTTGAAAGAGGTGGAAGAAAGTCTCTTGGGAAACCCTAGGAGATTTCGTCCAAGGCCCCTTGGACAAGGGGCTTGGGCTACTTGGTCACCAAGAAAAGGAATGTAGGGATTATCCCTTAAACCCTAGCTTTGGTACCAAATTTCATCAACTATATAAGGAGCCTCCTCCCCTTTATTTCGTCTATGAATTCTTCTCCATAAGCCTTGGACGAAATTCTCTCATCTCTCCTAATTCATTCTCTTGCTAGCTTGGGTGTGATTCCATTAGAGGCACGACACTTGTGGTGCTTGCTTCCAAGAGAACAACAAGAAAGGTAGTTAATCCTAAAACCTTCTCTAGGTAATTTCGAAATAGCCTAGGGTTTTCAGGTTTCTTTTTGATGTTCTTAGTTATAGGTTCGATAGAGAAAACATAAATCCTATTTAGGTTGCATGCAAACTTAAGGTTTTTTTTTTTTTACCTAAATCCCTTTGTGGTATCAGAGCATATGGTTTGTTTTTCCTTTAAATAGCTATAATAGAAGAATAGATCAATTAGGGTTTATTGAAAATAAACCCAAATAGGCCATGATGTCGACAAGGGCTATGGTTTTAAAATCCCTAGCCTCCACCCCTTAGTTTTCGAAATTAAGGTCTAGGGTTTTGAAACCATAGCCTTCCTCCCCAAGTAATTTCGAAAATAGTAGGCTTATAGGGTTTCCATATTTGATAATTGTTAGCTTAATTTGGTTAAAAAGGATAATTATAAAATTGGAATCCTTTACCCTTATTTTCGAAATTTAGAGGGTAAGGATTATGATTAAATTATTTGATTAAGTTGATTAGATAATCTTTAATTGATTTAATTGATTTAATTGTTAACAATTAAATCATTTATTTAATTAATTGAATATTAATTTTGATTTTTAAAATATAAACCCTAGTAATTTAAAAACATTAAAATACACCTTACACTATATGTAAAATTAAAAGCTTAATTATTACTATATGTATAAGAATAAGTTAGTCAGATCGCTAGTACGCCTCATTCACAAAGTTAGTCTATAAGGGGGTATAAGGAAACTGCCTATAAAATGGTAGTTGAATGGGTGTACACTCTTACCTTCCGCTTCTTTGATTAGTGGAGGGTCGTTAGCCAAACGGATTTGATAGGACAAATTAATTCTCAATAAAAGTATAATGTTATTAAAATTAACTAAAATATTTTATTAAAAAAATCTCAATCTTGGTTACTTTATAAAAATGTGAATTTGTATGCTAACCCATGAAATTGCACATTACACTTTATAAGTCGCTAGTGGAGCGTGTGTAGTTATCCAACACACTAATAGGGACTATTAACGAGTGGTAATGGGTATCTCATAAATTATCATTGTTGATGGAGCGTGTGTGGTTTACCAACACATCAGTTGTGATGATAAATTACAATGAGGTTACCATGCACATTTACATGGTTATTCACATCTTGTTTGTGATCCTCGGCATCCCAGTCACAAATAGAATAGCATACTCTGAGATTAAACATGCCATTGAATAGTTCAATGAATCTCAAAAGATCTAGGGGTTTCACTTAACTTAATTTCTTTAAAACAAACTTTCTTTTGGTGGAATTGGTAAATCGTCATTTATTTACCTTTATAAAATCTACAATTAGATTACGGCATCCTTTTTCTAAGTTGTTAGTTATATAGTTGGATCCTAGCCTTAATATTTTATTTTAGGTTATTATATTAAGGATTATTCTTATCTAACTGAAACTACCTTCCATTTTAGATGTCTACTCCAAATGATGCTTCTGGTTCCTCCTCCTCCAACCAAAACTTCTCGTTGTTGTCCATTTGCTCAAAGGTGACATTGGATAGCACCAATTACAACGAATGGATACGTAACATCAAAATGGCCCTTCGTTTCGAGGACAAGGAATATGTCCTTTAGGAAGAACTAAATGAAATTGACGAAGACAAGGCCACTCCTGCAGAATTAGCCGCCTACAAAAGGCACTACAATGATGCAACAAAAGTTGCTTGCATCATGGTAGCCACCATGACTCCTGAGCTGCAGAGATTTTATGAAGACTACGGGTCGTATGAGATGAACAAGGACCTTGTGGAAAACTTCCACAAGTGAGCTCGTCAAGAAAAGTACAAGGTGGTCAAAGCCCTTATTTCTTGCAAACTCAAGGAGGGAGACTCTGTCTGTACCCACATGTAAAGGATGCAACGATATATGGAGCGCCTTGATAGGCTTAACATACATTTTGATAAAGAGCTGGCTATTGATATAGTCCTGAACTCTTTTCTACGTAGTTATGATCAGTTCAGCTTGGCTTATCATTTGAAAAACAAAGTGACCACCTTGGCTCAATTGCAAAACCTTTTGCAGACAGATAAAGCAGGTATGAAGGGAAAAGTTATTGCCTCCTCTCCTACTAGTGCTCCCGTCCTGGCCATTGGACAAGGAAATGGTAAAAAGAGGAAAGGTCCTCCCAAAAAAATATTGAAGGGAAAGTCTCATGTAGGTTCATCCAGTAGCGGCCCTAAAGGAAAGTCTAGTTTGATCATCCACCCTTTTCTTATCCATAGGAGGCTATTTTTTTTACTGCAATGACAAGGGGCATGGGAAAAGAAGTTGCCCGAAGTATCTGCAAGATATCTAAGATGGCAAAGTGAAGCCGACTTGTGCAAGTATATACATTATTTCATCCAACAACTCATCATCTTCTTGTTCTGAGATCCTTGATATAGTATGTGGATTTCACATTTGTTCTGATTTGCAGGGGCTAAGAAGTAGTGAGGAGGCGGAGCACGGTAAAATAAACCTGATCATGGGGAATAGGCAATCTTCTCCTATTACCAAGATTGGAGTTTATAGTATAGTGCTTAGTAATGATGTTAGTTTATATTTTATAAATTGTTGCTACTTGTCAAAAATGACAAGAAACATTATCTCTTTGCATGCGTTGTTCATACAAGGGTTTAGATATTCATTTAATGATTTGAATGGTTCTATTTCTGCTTATAAAAATGGTGTTTTTTATTTTGAAGGTTTACCTTGTAAAGGTGTGTATGAAATTGTGATATGTGTAGACAATTTATGCACCAGTTTATTTTAAATTGATTTGTATGATGGTATAAAGAAATCATGCTTGTGGCATTGACGTCTTGGACACATTAACAAGAAACTCATCACCCAACTCCAAAAAGGATGGAGTGTTGCAATCATTTCACCTCTGGTCGGATGATGCATGTGAAACCCTAGCCGCATTTTAGTGCTTTCTTGAGTGTGTGTGAGCCTTGGAGAGTGAATCTTGTGCTTTTTTTAAGGAAACTTTAAGGTTGAAGAGATTAAAGTGAGGAGAAGGCTTTGGATCTGGCATCTACTTGTTGTTAGCATCCATTTAGAGGTAAGAAGTTCCTACCTTGATCTCTATTTGCTTAGATCTCATCTTAGGGAAGAATATGGTCATCTTTGGTGCAAAAAGGGTGTCATACTCGGATTTGGACTTGTCATAAGGATATGGTTCCAGATCTGGACACCTCTAGGTCTTCAAGGAAATAAAGTTGCCCACTTTATCTAGCTTAGGCCCTTTCCATGCACTAAAACCTTGTAGGAACCTTAGTTTTAGTATTTTAGCTTTGTGAGGCCTTGCATGCACGTAAAGTTTGCAACTTTACGTGGTAACTACACCATAAGAGGTTGGATATGTAATTTGAAGCCTTGGATTTCACTGGAAAGGATTGAACACAAAAAGGACTGAGGGGACTCGATGAGTTGCTTAGCCAACTTGACGAGTCGGGTAGGGTTTTCCAGCTTTTGGGATACATAGTGATTTCGCTGAACTGATTAAGAGATTTCGGCCAAGAGAGTTCCGGTTTAGAGTTTTCGGCCCTTGGACATTAAAGAACTAGGTGACTCGGGAAGTTGACTCGGGATTTCGTGTCACACCCCAAAACCAGAACGGCGGAAACGTTCGGGGGTGGAGGACATCATGTAGAGTATCACAACAATGAATAGTAGTAAACAAGCAACAAACATCATCCATTGCATTAATAATATAATTTAATACAAGTGTGTTCTGTGAAGTGTATAAGACACTAAAAATGTAAATCAAAATAAAAGATGAGTCTTGAACGGGCTCCATCTTCTCAAAACCTGGCACCGGTACCTGTCTACTGGTGACCTGAGAATACAAGTTATTTTGAAAGAGTTTATCAGCTTTAAAGCTGGTGAGATCATAAGTATTGTAGTGTCATTGTTTGTATGAAAGTGTTTGTAAGTACTTGATGTATAAGTTTGTAAATGTTTGTAACTCCTAGAAAATCCTATGTTTTCTACTAAAAGTAGCCTTCTACCAAGGCATCAAATGAAATGTATGAAATTGTTTGTATCTCCTAGAAAACCCTATGTTTTCTACTAAAAGTAGTCTTCTACCAAGGCATCAAATGAAATGTATGAAAATGTTTGTATGTGTATCTCTTGTAAGAGTATGTATTTTCCCAATTCTGACTATGATTAACCAAAAATATAGTTTTTACATTACTGTTCATTGTGTGAAGATCACAAAGTGAATGCAATGGGGAAATAAAATAGTACTGTAGTGTTGTATTAAGTAACTACTGCTGTACTAACTACCTTAAACAATTGTTATTTAAAGTACCATGTGATATGCATGTACCATACTACCGACTAAAAACACGACGATGAAAGACGTCGGAAGAAATGACATTTGGCACCCGTAGACTTGCAAGTCCCACTGTAGCGAGCAGCAAGGTGTAGAATAGTCAATCCAGTATAGATCTATACACAAATTCAACGCTCTCCTTCTAGGAGACTCTGGATACAAAACGAGCCATGGCAGGTGATTCCATTCCCCGTTACGTGGCTCACATAACTGTTGTAATGTACTTGTATATGTATTGTGTGTACTAGCTGTATTGTATGTTCTCTCTGTCTAGTATGTATGTATGTTCTCTCTGTTTCTCATAATAGTATGTTCTCTTGTATAATGTATAGTATGTACTAGCTGTATTGTATGTTCTCTCTGTCTAGTATGTATGTATGTTCTCTCTGTTTCTCATAATAGTATGTTATGTTTGTTTCTCATCACTATATGTTATGACTCATGCATGAACTGACTCATTGTATATTTCATTGTTCTAGTAATAGTAGTTGTAACTTCCTAAACTATACATATTATAGTTTACTAGCAATGTTGTTTGTATAAATGAACATGTTTGTATACCTTTGCTACCCAAAGGTATTGGACTGAAAGAAGGAACTTGTGTATCTATACACATATACATAATATATAACTAAGATTCAAACGACCTTCGGACAAACAACCGATACCCTAAGACCACAACCAAACAAGGAACAGGAGGTAGGGTGAGTTATCTGTCCTAAGTCCTTTGAATCCTACTTATATAACTATATCTACATAGATACACATTTAACAAAATATATTAGTTTAAAAGACAAAGAAGTTTTGTAAAACCCTTTTGAAGAGTTTTAATAAATATTGATGACTTGATGTCATTTCATAAAACGATTTGAAAGCAGTTTCGCATAAAGAAACAAGTTTGATAAAGAGTTTAACATGTAAAAGTGTTTGATAAACATTTTCAAGTAGTTTGTTTGATAAACCAGTTTGAAAAGTAAGAAAATCCATATGTTTGATAGTCATTAATCACATGTGATTGATATAATAACTATAATGTATCTACTTGTTTTTCCCCCCCCCATAAAAGCATTTAAAATCATTTAAAAGGTTGATTAAGGGGTATGAACTCACCTGAAGTGAGTGATGCGAATGTAAGATCGGAAAAAGGATGCTAAGTGTCAAGTGAAGACTTGAGCACACACGGATCCTATTTAGCATATAAAGACACATATATGAATACAATTAGTGTTTACTCAACTAATCAGGTAAAGAATAACACCTTAAGGACTAAGAAATCTTTAAATGGTAGTGTTATAATCACTTAGGATTGCATAAGAGGGTAGTAAAGCCACTTAAGGGAGTTTTCGGTCCAAGTGGTATGTTTCTTGGAGTTTTCGGTTCTTGTTGTTTTCGGTCCATATGGTTTTCGGTCCAAAGAGGTTTTCGGTCCAAATGGTTGGCAGAAAACTCATGATATTTGGTGATTTTTAAGGGCTTTCAAGTATGTATAGGGGTTCTAAGTTTCATCCAAAGCCTTATGTGAGTTTAAGGTCTTAAAGGCACCTTTCTTTAGGGTTTTCGGTCAAGGGAGATGCACTTGACCGAAAACACCTATTGTTCTTGAGAAATGGATGTTTTCAAGGCCTTAAATCAAGTATCCTTACTAGATAACAAGTATAGGAGATAGATACTTACAATATGGAAGCAAAGAAGGGTGTTTTCGGCCCAAAACACTAGTGTGTGTTCTTGGTGTTCTTGGTGTTCTTGAAGATCTAACCCGAAAGAGATGATTTCATGGATGAAATCAAAGGGTTGTACTAGATAAAGCTTTGTAACAACAAATCAAATGGAAAGAATTCTTACAATTTTGAAGATCAAAGTGAAGAACTCGATGATACTTGAGAGAGAATGGATGTTTCTAGCTTTGAAAAGGAAAGAATGATCCAAATGATCATGAAATATATACGTAGGATGGGGTTTTCGGTCACCTTGACCGAAAACTCTAAGGTCTTGACCGAAAACTCCTTTTTGAGGAGGTTTTCGGTTTGCTTCATGACTAGAACTTCAACCAATTCATCCTAACACTGATTCCTTTATTGTACTAAGTTTAGAATACTCGAATAGACTCCAAATAGGGCTAAAAGTTAACAATCAAGACTAACTCTGATAAATTTGAATGTTTATATAAGCTAGAAATTTCAGATTGTCACATCATCCCCCCGTTAGAAGGAATTTCGTCCCGAAATTAGAGTTTAAGCAAATAAGTAGTTACAAATAACTAAGTAAAAAGATGAGGGCATTTCAGTTTTACTGACCCTCGCGCTCCCAAGTGAATTCAGGTCCTCGCTTGGCGTTCCAGCGAACCTTCACTATCGGGATTTGGCTTTGTTTCATTTGCTTGACCTCTCGGTCTATGATCTCTACAGGTTCTTCCACGCAGTTGAGGCTCTCGTTGATCTCGATCTCGTCGAGTGGGATTACAAGAGTCTCGTCGGACAGACACTTTTTCAAGTTCGAGACGTGGAAAGTAGAATGTACGTTACTAAGTTTGTGGGGTAGGTTGAGTCCGTAAGCTACAGGGCCGATTCTGTCGAGAATCTCGGAAAGCCCTACGTAACTTTTCTTTCAGACTCTAGAGGCTTTCAATCGTCCATTAATCTGAACGATCCTCTCTATCGATTCCCTCGAACTCTAGATCATGTATTGTATAGCTGGCTTCGAGTGTCTTAAGCTGACGGAAGGCATAGGTAATGACCTTACCTTATTGCACCAATATGCAACTGAGCCCTGGACTTGGACGCATCGCAATAGACTACAAAGTCTTCTATTCCTTTTTGGGAGGGATAGTATCGTCGCGGTGCACAAGGATCGTTCTAGCGTTTGGAATGCTCTCTCCTGCTTCTCTTCCCAGTCAAAGGCCACACCCTTCTGGGTCAAAGTCATATGAGGCTTCGCAAATCGAGAGAAATTCTGAAAGAAACTACTATAGTAGTCTGCGAGACCTAGAAATTTAAAAATTTATGTAGGTGTCTTCGGATCTTCCAGTTCTCAATGGCCTGGATTTTGGAAGTGTCTACATGAATTCCCTCTTCACTAACAATGTGACACCGGAATTTGACCCTTCGGATCCAAAACTCGCATTTAAGAGAATTTCGCGTAAAGCTCCTCTGATCGTAATGTTTCCAAGACCTGCTGAAGATGTTGACTATGCTCCTCCTTACTACGAGAATAGATAAGTATGTAATCGATGAAGACGATGACGAACTGATCCAAGTAAGGACGACACACCCTATTCATTAAGTCCATGAATACCGCGGGCGCGTTGTTTAATTCGAACGGCATTACTACGAATTCGTAGTGTCCATAACGAGTTCAGAAGGCTGTCTTCGGAACATCCTCCCCTTGGCACTCGTAATTTGTGATACCCGGATCTTAGGTCGATTTTTGAAAAGAAGTTCGCCCCTTGAAGTTGGTCGGACAAGTCGTCAAAAGGAGGCAAAATGGTAACGATTTTTGATGGTTAGTTTGTTGAGCTCCCTGTAATCGATGCACATACGAAATGATCCATCTTTCCTCTTGACGAACAAGACCGGAGTTCCACAGGGTGAGAAGCTTGGTCTAATAAAGCCCTTGCTGAGCAGTTCGTTAAGTTGACCGGATAGTTCTTGCATCTATGCATGTGCTAGACGATAGGGCGATTTGGATACTGGGGTAGCCCCTAGAACTAAGTCGATCCTGAACTCGACTTGACGTTGTGAAGGTAATCCTGGGAGTTTTCTGTTCTATCTGAATCTCTTGTCTCGATCGGTGGGAAATGCATCTGATTGGCTCCTAAGTTTATTCGCATGGCAGTGCGATCACTCGTATTCTGGAGCAGTCTTCGTCCTGAAGTTCTTTTCTGGCAGTCATATTTGTTTCATCAATCACGGCTTCACGTACACAAGTCGTATATGATTAAGATTGAAAAGGCCATCGAATAAATGATTCTTCTCTAATCTCACATCCAAACAAGGAAAAGAAGTTAACCGTATGGGTCTTCGGATTGAACTTGACGTACTGTACGAGTGGTATTCCGGGGAGGTTTCTTCGGGAAGGATACGAAATATAAGATACCCTTCGCATGAGTATCTCGCTAGAAAGGAGACTATGGTGAAAAGGATTTTCGCACGAGACTGGCATTGTGAGGATCGATTTGACTCATGTTTCATGATACTGTCGGACTACTCGAGATAAAAGGCGTTAGACTAGATTATAGAGATGTTACAAAAACACAATGGTGCAACTTGACTGAGTTTCAGTACTTTAGCTTTATCTTACAAGACTGCTGCAGTGAACAAGGTATACCACAAGAGCAAGTACACGCAGCACGAGAGTCCCTTGACTAACGGGATCTCTCAAAAGATATGACTCAAGTTGCACTAGTTTTTAACAGTTTATAAGTCTAATATAACGAGAACGCCTTAGAATTTCAACGTGGGTCCGGAGTAGTCTCTCCTTCAGCAGTGATCCTTAGTATCTTCCCGTCTGCGCCAAAGTTCTTTGTTATTGGACAATACTTCTTGAGATGTACTATCTCACCGCATACATGACAAATCTGGCTTGCCCCAGCATCGGTGGTGGAAGTGAAGTGTCGAGTCGGAGTTATGTGGACACGAGCGTTTGCGTTGCTCTTACCCTTGGGACAATTCCTTTTATAGTGTCCGGTCTCACAACAAACATAGCAAGCTGGGCTGACCCCGATGTTAGTGATTTGGAAGACAGTTTGTGCCGGCGCCCTACAAACACCAATAGTGTGCCCCATTTGATTGCAATTTATGCATTGCGGATCACGGCAAACTCCTGTATGATGAAAAGTACACTTTATACACTTCGGGAGTTTTCCCTCATATGGTCTGAACGGTGTTGAAGTGGCAGGGGTTGCCACTTGTTGCTGTTGCTTGGCAACTTTTTGAGATCGTTTGCGCTCCTTGTAAGCTTGACGCCTTCGTTTCTTACCCTCTGCTTTGTGGCTTTGGGTGCTCGTAACAGTTATCATTTGTTGATTTGCCGGGTGGTTACAACAATTTGAACTGTCAACACCTTTTACAGCCTTGCTTTTGTTACTAGTGTTGAGGTGTGCAAGGACAGCTGTCACGGCAGCTGTTACCGCTGCTTGGAAGGTGGCAGTGTCTATATGAAGGATCGGGGTTTTGTCGTTCGGCTGATTACCTCTAGATGATGACATGATTATGCTATTTGACAAGAAAAGGAGTTTGTGAGTGATTATGGTCGGCCCTAGATGTATTCTACTCATTCATTAATATGTAAAGTTTTTGTTTTGTTAAACTGTTCTCGATGGTTTGACCTACATCCCTATGATGCAGTACTGGAAAAGAGTTGAAGTAAGTTCGTAGAATGTTCACTAGACAATTGCTATTTTGAATTAGACTATCATTGGTTAGTGGATAACCGGATTCAACCTTTGACAAGAATTGGAAGTGATCCTTGAGCTAATTCACCATAGCTCAATAATTTGACGACGTGAGGTTTAGATAGGATTCTAACGATAGCAGAACGAAAGTATTGAACAAGGATTGGCACAGAAATTAGCCGACTGTCAATATCATTGATATTTAAGATGTAATACGTTTGGGAAAAATGACCTTGGGGTAGGTCTTACATCATATCCGAAGTAGAAAAAAGTTTGGACGGTATACTGGCCCTACTAGAAAGTACTTACAGTACAAGGTTAGTTACATAGAAAAGTGCTACTTGGAGCATAGATAGGAAGACTATTCTTTCAACCAATGAAAGAAAGGTAGAATATCTCCTACTGGTGATGGTTATCTCTTGGGTGAGCCCTTAGCTCAGCCAGCTGACGCTCCACATCAAGTAGCTGCCTTTCGTACACCCTTTGGAGTACTCGGAACTCTATGACTTCAGCTCGAGTTTTAGCTAGCTCTTGTTGCTGGGTCTCGTGGTCTCCCCTAGATCTCTCACGAGCATCTTTCAGATAAATGGTGCGGATGGTATGCATCCTTGCATTGGCATCAACTTTCGTGATTCGATGGAGAGCTGTCCTGCCCTGAATCTCGGTTCGGGCCACTCTGCAGACCAGGATTGGAAAGACTCTGTCCGCTGAGCCTCCTTTGCTCAAGTCATAAAAGCTTTGGTCTCCGTTGAATGGTGTGGAACAGGAGCTACCGGGGGTAGGTTCTCAACTTCTGGGTCGGAGTCAGAACCATCTGCAAAGCCTTCAGCCTGGTGATCATCCACAGGGATTGGGTGATCATTTTCTGGCTCTGCTTCAAATCCTCCTCCATTACCTTGGTTAGGGAAGTATAAGTCGCCGTGGGGATGGAATCCATCAATGTTACCTACTCGAGAAAAGGGGTATAAGAAATAACTAAATAAAAGTACCAATTAGGTAGTTATAAGGCCTTTTTAGTTTGCACATAAGTAAATTATAGTAACACAAAATACTCCTATAGTATTTTAGGTTTATGTTTTGTTCTAAGGTTTTCGTTGTGGTATTGTTGGTAAGTTTTTAGACTTGTTGCAACCTCACAACCACTCTTAGGCACATGCTAGTCACTCCTCGGATAATATAGTGGATCAGGCTATATCTTCCCAAATTTGACTATATGTCTCTAAGTCTACTTGTGCTGCCCAACAATCGTAATACTTTTGTTCTGTCCTAGTAACACTGATTTTAGCATGAATGCATGTATGTATACTTGGTTAAATATTTTATTATTTAAAGTATAAACTCTTTGTTAGAGTATTTTAAATCCTGCTGTGTTTATAGTTTGTATATCTTTTATGGGTTGATATACTCGATTCACTATAAACAATGCTCTGATACCAATCTGTCACACCCCAAAACCAGAACGGCAGAAACGTTCGGGGGTGGAGGACATCATGTAGAGTATCACAACAATGAATAGTAGTAAACAAGCAACAACATCATCCATTGCATTAATAATATAATTTAATACAAGTGTGTTCTGTGAAGTGTATAAGACACTAAAAATGTAAATCAAAATAAAAGATGAGTCTTGAACGGGCTCCATCTTCTCAAAACCTGGCACCGGTACCTGTCTACTGGTGACCTGAGAATACAAGTTATTTTGAAAGAGTTTATCAGCTTTAAAGCTGGTGAGATCATAAGTATTTTAGTGTCATTGTTTGTATGAAAGTGTTTGTAAGTACTTGATGTATACATTTGTAAATGCTTGTAACTCCTAGAAAGCCCTATGTTTTCTACTAAAAGTAGCCTTCTACCAAGGCATCAAATGAAATGTATGAAAATGTTTGTATCTCCTAGAAAACCCTATGTTTTCTACTAAAAGTAGCCTTCTACCAAGGCATCAAATGAAATGTATGAAAATTTTTGTATGTGTATCTCTTGTAAGAGTATGTATTTTCCCAATTATGAATATCATTAACCAAAAATATAGTTTTTACATTACTGTTCATTGTGTGAAGATCACAAAGTGAATGCAATGGGGAAATAAAATAGTACTGTAGTGTTGTATTAAGTAACTACTGCTGTACTAACTACCTTAAACCAATTGTTATTTAAAGTACCATGTGATATGCCTGTACCATACTACCGACTAAAAACACGACGATGAAAGACGTCGGAAGAAATGACATTTGGCACCCGTAGACTTGCAAGGCCCACTATAGCGAGCAGCAAGGTGTAGGATAGTCAATCCAGTATAGATCTATACACAAATTCAACGCTCTCCTTCTAGGAGACTCTGGATACAAAACGAGCCATGGCAGGTGATGCCATGCTCCGTTACGTGGCTCACATAACTGTTGTAATGTACTTGTATATGTATTATGTGTACTAGTTGTATTGTATGTTCTCTTTGTCTAGTATGTATGTATGTTCTCTCTGTTTCTCATAATAGTATGTTCTCTTGTATAATGTATAGTATGTACTAGTTGTATTGTATGTTCTCTCTGTCTAGTATGTATGTATGTTCTCTCTGTTTCTCATAATAGTTTGTTATGTTTGTTTCTCATCACTATATGTTATGACTCCTGAATGAACTGACTCATTGTATGTTTCATTGTTCTAGTAATAGTATTTGTAACTTCCCAAACTACACCTATTAGAGTTTACTAGCAATGTTTTTTGTATAAATGAACATGTTTGTATACCTTTGCTACCCAAAGGTATTGGACTGAAAGAAGGAACTTTTGTATCTATACACATATACATAATATATAACTAAGATTCAAACGACCATCGGACAAACAACCGATACCCTAAGACCACAACCAAACAAGGAACAGGAGGTAGGGTGAGTTATCAGTCCTAAGTCCTTTGAATCCTACTTATATAACTATATCTACATAGATACACATTTAACAAAATATATTAGTTTAAAAGACAAAGAAGTTTTGTAAAACCCTGTTGAAGAGTTTTAATAAATATTGTTGACTTGATGTCATTTCATAAAACGATTTGAAAGCAGTTTGGCATAAAGAAACAAGTTTGATAAAGAGTTTATCATGTAAAAGTGTTTGATAAACATTTTGAAGTAGTTTGTTTGATAAACCAGTTTGAAAAGTAAGAAAATCCATATGTTTGATAGTCATTAATCACATGTGATTGATATAATAACTATAATGTATCTACTTGTATTCCCCCCCCCCCATAAAAGCATTTAAAATCATTTAATAGGTTGATTAAGGGGTATGAACTCACCTGAAGTGAGTGATGCGAATGTAAGATCGGAAAAAGGATGCTAAGTGTCAAGTGAAGACTTGAGCACACACGGATCCTATTTAGCATATAAAGACACATATATGAATACAATTAGTGTTTACTCAACTAATCAGGTAAACAATAACACCTTAAGGACTAAGAAATCCTTAAATGGTAGTGTTATAATCACTTAGGATTGCATAAGAGCGTAGTAAAGCCACTTAAGGGAGTTTTCGGTCCAAGTGGTATGTTTCTTTGAGTTTTCGGTTCTTGTGGTTTTCGGTCCATATGGTTTTCGGTCCAAAGAGGTTTTCGGTCCAAATGGTTGGCCGAAAACTCATGATGTTTGGTGATTTTTAAGGGCTTTCAAGTATGTATAGGGGTTCTAAGTTTCATCCAAAGCCTTATGTGAGTTTAAGGTCTTAAAGGCACCTTTCTTTAGGGTTTTCGGTCAAGGGAGATGCACTTGACCGAAAACACCTAATGTTCTTGAGAAATGGATGTTTTCAAGGCCTTAAATCAAGTATCCTTACTAGATAACAAGTATAGGAGATAGATACTTACAATATGGAAGCAAAGAAGGGTGTTTTCGGCCTAAAACACTAGTGTGTGTTCTTGGTGTTCTTGAAGATCTAACCCGAAAGAGATGATTTCATGGATGAAATCAAAGGGTTGTACTAGATAAAGCTTTGTAACAACAAATCAAATGGAAAGAATTCTTACAATTTTGAAGATCAACGTGAAGAACTCGATGATACTTGAGAGAGAATGGATGTTTCTAGCTTTGAAAAGGAAAGAATGATCCAAATGATCATGAAATATATATGTAGGATGGGGTTTTCGGTCACCTTGACTGAAAACTCCTTTTTTAGGAGGTTTTCGGTTTGCTTCATGCTTAGAACTTCAACTAATTCATCCTAACACTGATTCCTTTGATGTACTAAGTTTATAATACTCGAATAGACTCCAAATAGGGCTAAAAGTTAACAAACAAGACTAACTCTGATAAATTTGAATGTTTATACAAGCTAGAAATTTCGGATTGTCACATTTCGGTTGTATGGACTCTGAAGGAACTCGACGAGTTGCTGGATGCACTCAACGAGTTGGGGTCAACATGGACTGTTGACCTTGACTTTGACCAGGTTTCACCAGGGTTGACTTCGAGGGTATTTATCGTATTTCGGGATTGTGACAAGTTAATCACATGATGCTTATAGGCAGTTATGTTAGAGATGTGCGTTGGGACTTATCGGATCTTATCTTGTCAGTTCAGCATTTTCGAGAGGTGAGTCTCCTCACCATACCAATGGGTCTAAGGCACCAAGGCCAACCCATTTTGTGATATGTGGCACACTAGTTGATGTAGAGATATGTTGTATGATAGTTAGCTATATGTTGAATGGTATGCTAGTTATTATGTGATACTTGCAGGGAAGACCATGGGGGGAGCCCATGGCACCTGGATGTAAGACCATATGGGGGAGCCCATGGCTTTTCAAGTAAATTACATGGGAGGAGCCCATGGCACCTGGACGTCAGACCATGTTGGGGGAGCCCATGGCTTTTCAGCTATAGACCATGGGGGAGCCCATGACACTTCGGTGTAAGACCATGTGGGGGAGCCCATGGCATCCTCAAGTAAGACCTTGGGAGGAGCCCACGACGTCCTTATATCTTTGTGTGCATGGCATATGTGGTTTATGTAGCTTTTATAGATATTATGATTATGTGATTATATGGATTGTCTGGGGTATGCTCTGGGGAACTCATTAAGCATTAGCTTACAGTTTGTGGATTTATTTCAGGTACATCTGAGCCTAAGGGTAAGGGCAAGGCTTGATGACATGTCATGCACTCTCTCTAAGGAGTTTTTATAGGACACTCTGATGTTTGGAATAATATTGTGGATGTTTCGAATTTGTAAACAAATGTACTCAAGATTTTATGGTTTATTGGAAATGTTTTTGACTATTTAAAAATGAAAATTTTATTTTGAAAATTGGGTCGTTGCAAGTTGGTATCAGAGCCTTGGTTTGAGGGATTCGAGCACACTCTCGGGTATGCCAGGACTCAAACTAAGAAAATGGTAAAATTGTTTTCAAAAATAAAAGTTAAAAAGTTCTTAAACTGCAAAAGCGGAGAGTGCAATGCGCATGATCGGCCGAGCCAAGTAAGTAGTTCCCCAATACGGTAGCCATGTTATACTGATATTTGAGTTATGATAGTCGGATGGATTTTGCTATGTGTATGCTTCTAAAATTGTATACGGTTTGGAGCTTATAGCCTTAGAATGATTGATTTGGTCTTATTTCCTGTTCTTTATCTGGTTGTGGTCCTAGGGTAGAATCTATTGTTCGAAAGTCTATTTGATCATTTTCTTTGTATAATTTGCATGCCTAAAGGCAACCTATGATGATTGAGTTCTGGTTTGTTATAGATGGAGCAAGTCTTACTATATCCTAGGATTTGAGCTATGCGGTAGACTGCGAGATATGTTTAGTTGTGGGACGAATTAGAGTCGTCAGGTAGAGCCTTGGGGAAGGTACAAGTAGGTGTGGAAGGTAGTATTATGTTCATACTGAGGCTCTAAGGAGAACCGGTGTGGGAGGATCCCCTTTTTGGACATACTGATCATTATGTTCATGATATTGCAGTTTAGTATGGTAGTGACACGATTTGGAGCAGGGGGATCCAGATCTGGGTCGGGCGACGGTACCGAGCCCATTGATGATAGGCTGCACGAGCTCATTTCAACCGAGGTTGCGAAGGGTATCCTTGACGCCACCCCAGTGATTTTTGGGACTTTCAAGGAAGGGATGATGGAGATTATGGAGGAGAGGCTAAGGTCATTCATAGCCGAGATTGTTGCGGGCCAGGTCGGGGCCCGAACTCCCTCGTTCTGGGAGTTCAAGGTGTGTGGGGCGCTGGAGTTCTTTGGGGTCAGGGATCCCTTAGTTATCCGACACTGGGTGGCGGACATAGAGAACACCCAGCGCACGAGTTCTTGCCCTGATGCGGCAATGGTGGGTTTTGCTTCATGTATACTGAGAGATCGAGCCCGAGACTAGTGGGGAGAGGTGACTAGCCATGTGGGGGTAGCCGGTGTGGCTGAGATGACATGGGAAGAGTTTTTCAGACGCTTTGATCTAGTGTTTGCACCATCTATTGAGGTACAACGGTTGGTGAGGGAGTTTTAGGAGCTCCAATAGACCACCGAGACTGTGGCGGAGATTATCGCCAACTTTCGGGAACGAGCATTGTTGATCCCACAGTATGCTACAGATGAGGACATGAGGAGGACGAGATATCATTCCATGACGAGGGATGATATTCGTGAGTTTGTGAGCTTTACAGGGTGCAAGACCCTGAATGAGATGGTGGAAAAGGCCAGTGAGCGGGAGATGGAGTTGGAGTTCCGCACCAAGCAGAAGCTCGAGTAGGCTCAGATAGCAGAAGGTCAGGCTAAAAAGCCTAAGACCTCAGATTCTTCTAGTAGGGGCCATCAAGGTCGTGGCCGGTGTGCCAAGTGCGGTAAACCACATAGTGGGGCTTGTCGGATAGGGGGCTCAAGATGTTACGCATGTGGCCAGCCGGGTCACTTGAGCAGGGATTGCCCTAAGAAGGGCTTGATTTGTTTCTACTGCAACCAGTCTAGTCATAAAAAGGCCGATTATCCGAGGTTACAGGGAGGAGGAGGAGCGATGGTGGCGCCTGCGCCCGCCACGATGAGGATTACCGATGGCCTCCCTGCTAAGGCGGATGCTTCAGCGGTGAAGAGTCGCGCATTTCAGTTGAATACCGAGGAGGCTCGGGCAGCGCCATACATTGTGGACGGTATGTGTTTTATCTTTCCTGCTTGATAATGATTTGTATTGCTTATATGTATATATGTGGTCATGTATAGGTACCTTTTTGGTCAATGGTATGTATGTTCACGTTTTCTTCAATTCGGGAGCTACCCAATCAATTGTGTCTCTTGCACTTAGCAAGAAGTTTCGGGATGCACCGGGGACTTTGGATTCCCCGCTTGAGGTTGAGATTGCGGGCGCCCGCACTGTGAGTGTTGTGAGGGTGTATAGGGACTGTTTCCTGAATGTGATTGGGGAGAGGTTTCGTGTTGATCTAGTCCCAAAACCGGTGCGAGGACTGAAGGTGATTGTTGGGATGGACTGGTTGGGGGCCAATGGGGCCATGATAGATTGCGAGCGCCAGTTGGTGACGGTTCGGAGCCCAATTGGGGGAGAACTGGTTAGTCATGGAGAGAGGGCCTCGCAGGGGCCAACCCTTTGTTCAGCTGCGAGGGCTAGGAGGCTTCTTCAGCAGGGTTGTTCGGGATTTCTTGCATATATATTAGATACGAGGGTTGAGACCACGACGGATTTGGGCAGTGTACCGGTTGTACCGGAGTTTCAGGATGTCGTTCCTGAGGAGTTGTTTGGAGTGCCAGTGGACAGGCAGGTAGACTTTCACATTGATTTAGTGTCGGGTGTCACTTCGATAGCGAAGGCACCATACCGGATAGCTCCGCCCGAGATGCAGGAGCTATCTACACAACTTCAGTAGATGCTAGACCGAGGGTTTATCCGTCTAAGCACTTCCCCGTGGGGAGCACTGATCCTGTTCGTGAAAAAGAAGAATGGGTCACACAGGATGGTATTGATTATCGAGAGTTGAACAAACTAACGGTGAAAAACCATTTTCTGTTACCGAGGATCGATGATTTTTCGATCTACTGCAGGGTGCGTCTTGGTTTTCCAAGATTTATCTTCAGTCGAGGTACCATCAGATGAATAATTGGGATGAGGATATACCGAAGACAACTTTCAGGACTCGGTATGGGCACTATGAGTTTGTGGTGATGCCATTCGGGCTCACCAATGCCCCAACAACATTCATGGATCTCATGAACAGGGTGTGGATACTGATGATGGATCGGTCGGTGATCATTTTTATTGATGATATCCTGGTCTATTCTAAGACCAATGAGCAATATCTGAGGGAGGTATTGGAGACACTGAGAACGGAAATGCTTTATGCCAAGTTCTCCAAGTGTGATTTTTGTCTGCGAGAGGTACAATTTTTGGGGCACATCATCAACCAGGAGGGTATTTTGGTGGATCCAGCCGAGGTTTAGGCAGTGATGCGGTGGGAAGTACCGAAGAACACATCCGAGATCCGTAGCTTCTTGGGTTTGGCGGGCTATTATCGGAGATTCATCCAGGATTTCTCCAAGATCGTTGTGCCTTTAACCCGTTTGAGCAAGAAGAATGTGACTTTCCGGTGGGGCCCAGACTAGCAGTTGGCTTTCGAGACCCTAAGGCTGAAGTTATGTGAGGAACCGATTCTAGTGCTACAGGAGGGGCTGGATGATTTGGTAATGTATTGTGACGCATCGATCTCAGGGATAGGAGCGGTACTGATGCAGAAGGGGGCATGTGATTGCTTACGCCTCGAGGCAGTTAAAGCCTCATGACGCAAATTACCCCACTCACGACCTGGAATTGGGGGCAGTGTTATTTGCCCTCAAAATTTGGAGACACTACCTGTATAGAGTATGATGCATTATTTACATTGATCATAAAAGTTTGAAGTATTTGATGGGTCATCAGAACCTCAACATGCGACAGAGGAGGTGGTTGGATGTGCTGAAAGATTATGACTGTGAGATCTTATACCAACCAGGGAAGGCCAACGTGGTGGTCAATGCTTTGAGCCTTAACGTGGCAGGTTCCCCGATTGGGAACGTTTCCTTAAGGATAGCGGTGATCTCTCCATTGTTTTATATGATCAAACGAGCTCAGGTCGAGGGTGTGAAGAAAGAGAATTGGAAGGTAGAGCGAATCCGGGGTCAGTATCCCTTGTTTGTTCGGGATAGCCGAGGTCTTCTGACACAATGTGGTCGGGTGTGGGTACTGGTGATTGGGGGAGTGAGACAGAAGAAATTAGAGGAGGCACACAAGTCGAAGTTCTCTATACATCCGGGGGCTACAAAAATGTATAGAGATATGAGACTGAGCTATTGGTGGCCATGCATGAAGCGAGAGATCGCTTGGTTCGTGGAGCGGTGCTTGACCTGCAGGAAGGTCAAGTCCGAAAATCAGCAGGCGCATGGCAAGGTTCAACCGCTACCCATTACTATGTGGAAGTGGGAAGAGATCACTATGGAATTCATCACGAAGTTACCAAGGATAGCGAGGGGCGTGGACGCCATATGGGTTATTGTGGATAGGCTGACGGAGAGTGCCTACTTTATTTCGATCTCCGAGAGCATCTCCGCTGAGAAATTGGTGGATATTTACGTGCGAGAGGTGGTGACTAGGCATGGAGTACCAGTGTTAGTAGTCTTTGACCGGGATGTCCGATTTACAGCTAGATTTTGGAAGAATTTCCACGAGGAACTGGGAACTCAGTTACATTTCAACACATCATACCACCCCAGATAGATGGCTAGAGTGAGAGGACGATCCAAACACTTAAGGATATGCTTCGGGAATGCGTGTTGGATTTTGGAGGGAGTTGGGATGCATAGCTCCCACTAGCAGAGTTTTCATATAAAAATAGTTATCATGCTAGAATCGACCGACCACCGTTCGAGATGTCTTATGGTCGGAGGTGTAGGACCCCGGTTTGTTGGGGCGAAGTTGGACACTGAGTCATGGGGAGTACCGAAGTAGGGCTTAAGACTACCGGGTTGATTCAACATGTGCGCGACTGGCTGCGAGTCGCATAAAGCCGTCAGAAAAGCTATGCTGACTGGCGACGATCGAATCTTAAGTTCTAGGTGGGGGACTTTGTGCTACTAAAAGTGTCGCCATGGAAGGGAGTCATCAGGTTTCGGAAAGAGAGGCAAGTTGGGGCCACGTTATATTCGCCCATTCAGAGTAACTGCCCGGGTGTGCAAGGTGGCCTATCGCTTGGATCTGCCGGATCGGCTTAACCAGATACATAACACCTTCAATGTGTCTCAGCTTTGGAAGTGTGTCACAGACGAGGCCCCGGTTGTTTCTCTGGACGACATTTTGGTGGACGAGAGCCTGAACTACATTGAGAGGCCTATTGCGATTCTGGATTGGAAGACCAATGTTCTTTGAAACAAGGAGGTGAAGTTAGTAAAGGTGCAATGGCAGCACCGAAGGGGCTCCGAATGGACTTGGGAGCCGGAGGATGAGATGCGGGTTCACTACCCGGACTTATTTGCGTCAGCAGACTTCGAGGACGAAGTCTAGTTCAAGTAGGGGAGATTTGTCACACCTATTCCAGGTATCATTTAATTTTCTAAGTTTTAGGGTTTTGTGCAGGGACTCGACGAGTTGGGGAGCTCCAACTCATCGAGTAGAGATCATTTATGAGGACGCGGGATTTAGAATCTACTCGATGAGTCGGAAGGCCCCGACTCGACGAGTAGGCACTGTTAAGGAAAACCCTAATTTTCAGGGGTTTGTACCCTATTTAAAGAACTTATGGCTCATTTCTACCCTCTTTCATCGTTCTTACAGTCCAGAGAGAAACCCTAGCCGCATTTTGGTGTCTTATTGAGTGTGTGTGAGCCTTGGAGAGTGAATCTTGTACTTTTTGGAAGGAAACTTGAAGGTTGAAGAGATTAAAGTGAGGAGAAGGCTTTGGATCCAACATCTACTTATTGTTAGAATCCATTTAGAGGTAAAAGTTGCTACCTTGATCTCTATTTGCTTAGATCTCATCATATGGAAGAATAAGGTCATTTTTTGTGCAAAACGGGTGTCATACTCGGATTTGGAGTTGTCATAAGGATATGGTTCCAGATCTGGACACCTCTAGGTCTTCAATGACATAAAGTTGCCCACTTTATCCAGCTTAGGCCCTTTCCATGCACCAAAACCTTGTAGGAACCTTAGTTTTAGTGTTTTAGCCTTGTGAGGCCTTGCATGCACGTAAAGTTTGCAACATTACGTGGTAACTAAACCATAAGAGGTTGGATCTGTAATTTGGAGCCTTGGATTTCACTGGAAAGGACTGAACACATAAAGGACTGAGGGGACTCGACGAGTTTCTTAGCCAACTCGACGAGTCGGGTAGGGTTTTCCCGCTTTTGGGATCCAGAGTGATTTCGGTGAACTGATTAAGAGATTTCGGTTAAGAGAGTTCTGGTTTAGAGTTTTCGGCCCTTGGAAATTAAGGAACTCGACGAGTTACTCAGGTGACTCAGCGAGTTGACTCGGGATTTCGGTTGTATGGACTCTGAAGGAACTCGAAGAGTTGCTAGATGGACTCGACGAGTTGTGGTCAACATGGACTGCTGACCTTGACTGTTGACGTTTACTTTGACCAGGGTTAACTTTGAGGGTATTTATGGTATTTCAGGATTGTGACAAGTTAATCACATGATGCTTATAGGCAGTTGTGTTGGATTTGTGCGTTCGGAGTTATCGGATCTTATCTTGTCAGTTCAGCATTCTCGAGAGGTGAGTCTCTTCACCATACCAATGGGTCTAAGGCACCATGGTCGGCCCATTTTGTGATATGTGGCACTCTAGTTGATGTAGAGATATGTGGTATGATAGTTAGCTATATGTTGAGTGGTATGCTAGTTATTATGTGATAGTTGCAGGGAAGACCATGGGGGAGCCCATGGCACCTGGGTGTAAGACCATGTGGGGGAGCCCATGGGTTTTCAAATAAAGACCATAGGAGGAGCCCATGACACATGGATGTAAGACCATGTGGGGGGAGCCCATGGCTTTTCAGCTAAAGACCATGGGGGAGCCCATGGCACTTCGGTGTAAGACCATGTGGGGGAGCCCATGGCATCCTCGAGTAAGACCTTAGGAGGATCCCACGGCATCCTTATATGTTTGTGGGCATGGCTTTTGTGGCTTATGTAGCTTTTATAGATGATATGATTATGTGATTATATGGATTGTGTGGGGTATGCTCTGGGGAACTCACTAAGAATTAGCTTATAGTTTGTGGATTTGTTTCAGGTACATCTGAGCCTAAGGGTAAGGGCAAGGCTTGATGACGCGGCATGCACACTCTCTCAAGCATTTTTATGGGGCACTCTGATGTTTGGAATAATAATGTGGATGTTATGAATATGAAAACGAATGTACTCAATATATTATCGTTTATTCGAAATGTTTTTGACTATTTAAAAAATGAAAATTTTCTTTTGAAAATTGGGTCGTTACAGACCTCATACACACAAATGTCTGTGGGCCCTTCAGATCCACCACAAAGGGATGCAAATCGATTTTATGTAACATTTATATATGATTATAGTAGATATGGCTATATTTATTTAATAAAAACATAACTCGGAAACCTTTGAAAAGTTGAAAGAGTTTAAACATGAAGTCGAGAATCAATTGGGTAGGAAGATAAAAATGCTCCGGTCAGATAGAGGCAGAGAGTATCTTAGTATCGAGTTCCACGACTACCTCAAGGAATGTGGAATAGTTTCACAACTGACCCCACCTATGACACCACAACTTAATGATGTGGCTGAGAGGCGCAATCGAACCTTGTTGGCCATGGTTCATTCCATAATGAGTCGAGCTTCTCTTTCAATTTCATTCAAGGGGTATGGATTAGAGACTGCCACCCATATTCTTAATCTTGTCCCAACTAAGAAGGTTGCCAAAACACATCACGAGATGTGGATATGGAAGGTTCCCTCTTTAGCGCATATCAAGGTTTAGGGTTGTGAAGTGTTTGTTAGACGAGAGACTCTCGATATGGTTGAACCTCGTAGTGAGCGATGTATTTTCGTTGGCTATCCACAGAAGTTCTTTGGATACTTGTTCTACAAACCTAGTGAGAACGTGGTCTTTGAAGCACAAAGAGGAGTCTTTCGTGAGAGAGAGCTCATATGCAAAAAGGAAAATAGGAGTACCATTGACCTTGAAGTTATTCAAAAATCAAACGATAAAGGAACATCTGAAGACGCTAGGGTTCAACCAGAGGAATAGATTTCAGTTGAACCAGTTGACAAGTCATTACCTCTTCGTCGCTAGGGTTCAACCAGAGGAATAGAGTTAGCATGTCACCTGAGTTCTATGGTTTTCATATATATTTATAGATGGTGATACGTTTATCAGTGATAGTACACTAGTAAATTTAGACGAACCTGCTAACTACAAGGAAGCAATGACAGGCCCTGAGGCGGCCGAATGGAAAGAGGAAATGGACAGCGAGATCAATTCCATGTATGACAACAAAGTTTGGAATTTGGTTGATCAACAACCTAGTCTGAAGACAGTTGGTTACAAATGGATCTTCAAGAAGAAGACCGACATGGATGGTAATGTGCACACATTCAAAGCACGGCTGGTTGCAAAGGGCTTTATTCAAACCTCAGGGATTGACTATAATGAGACCTTCTGACCAGTGGCTACGATAAAATCTATTAGGATAATGCTAGCATAGCTGCCTTTCATGATTATGAAATTTTGCAGATAGATGTCAAAACCGCTTTCCTTACTGGGAAGTTAGCTAAGGATGTTTACACGAATCAGCCAGAGGGTTTTGTTGATGCAAAGCTTCCTAAAAGAGTGTGTAAGCTTGAGAAATCAATCTATGTATTGAAACAAGCGTCTTGCAGATGAAATCTTTGTTTCGGCAAGAAATTCAAGAAGTTTGGTTTCTCTAGAAGCGTAGCATCATTCTGTTAGTTATACAACCAGACAATCAGACAAACAGACAGATCAAACAAACAGACAAACAGACAGATCTTACAGAACACTAAGCATAGCATCATTCTGTTATCATGATATAGATTTAAAAGATCACTACAAAACTCAATCATGCAATAATCAGGGTAACAATCCGAAAGGGCCGGCCTTGGTGCCTTCGACCCAACAAGTATAGTGAGGAACACTCACCTCACAAGTAGTGCTGAACCGGTAAAATCCAACTCCAAAACTCAGCTCCGGACTCAATTGCCTACAACCACCATGACCATTTCTATCAAAACCCCGAAATACACAAAATGCCCTCAAAGTCCAACTTGGTCATACATGGACAAAGTTAAAGTCAACAGTCAAGGTCAATGGTCCATGTTGACCAAACTCGTCGAGTGCACCTACCAACTCGTTGAGTTCCTTGTGTATCCATAGAAGCGGGAAAACCCTAGCAAACTCGCCGAGTTGTAAGGACAACTTGTCGAGTTTTCCTAGTCTTAACAGATTCATCCTCTTCTTGTCGAATCTAAAGCCATAAAATATGGATCTGATACCCAAGGGTTGGAAACCCACGTAAAGTTGCTAACTTTACGTCCATGCATGACACAGGGAGGCTCCAAGACTCAAGAAAGGCTTATTAAGGGACCTAAAGCATGAAAGAGGCCTAGAACTTGATAAATCTTACAACTCTAAGCCCAATGAGGCCATAATACATCCAGATCTGAAGTGATAACTTCATGAAATACTCAACCAATAAACAATCCCAAAAATGAGCCAAATATGACAATAAACTTCCAAGAAAGAGATCTAAGCAATATATAAGAAAGTTTTCGACTTTTTACCTCAAAAGAGGAGCTAAATCAATGAGATTCTTGATCTATAGCTTCCCCCTTCAAGCTAGGCGCCACCAAATTCAAGCTCTTTAAAAATGAGACCAAAAGAAACAACTTATAAGCTTACACACTCAACTTGGCGTAAGATGCAACAATTGTAGGGTTTCTGGACAGAGGAGGCGATTAGGGTGGCCAACAATGGGATTTAAGGCCTCTAACTAGGGTGCAACTCCCTAAAAATTAGGGTTTCATATTTAGCCACCAACTCTTCAAGTTTTCCTCTCCAATTCGTCGAGTTGGTCCAAAAAGAAATGCGGCCCAAAAACTTTCAACATGTCGAGTTGAGGCCATCAACTCGACGAGTTCCAAGGAAAAATTGCATTTTTAATAAAAATTCTCATACATGGGAATCAGGATGTTACAACTCTCCCCCACTTGGACTTGGCTTCGTTCTCAAAGCCTGCTATGGTGAACAAATCCAGATAATGCTCCCGCATCTCGGCCTCCGGCTCCCAGGTCCACTCGGATCTCTTCCGATGTTGCCACTGTACCTTTACCAAATGTATCTCTTTGTTACGCAGAACCTTTACCTTCCTTTCTAGAACAGCCACCGACCTCTTAACATAGTTTAGGTTCTCATCAACCTAAATGTCATCCAATGACACCACTGCATTCTCCTCCAGTACGCACTTTCACAACTGCGAAACGTGGAAAGTGCTATGAATCTGACTGAGCTCCTTCGGAGGATCCAATCTATACGCAACCATGCCGACCCTGAAAATAATCCGAAATGGACCGATATATCGAGGGCCCAAATTCCCCCTCTTCCTGAAGCGAATCACACCCTTCCAAGGTGATGCCTTCAGCAACACCATGTCACCGACCTGAAACTCCAACTCATATCGACGTCTGTCGGCATATCTCTTCTGCCGACTCTGAGCAGTCTGAAATCTCTGCCTAATCTGCTGAATCATCTTTGTAGTCTGCAGGACCACCTCGGTCCAACCGATGACCCTGTGACCAACCTCGCCCCAACAGACTGGGATACGACACCTCCGCCTATACAACAACTCAAAAGGTGGAGAACCAATACTGGAGTGAAACTGTTGTTATAGGAGAACTCTTCAAGAGATAGGTAGGAGTCCCAGTTCCCACCAACATCAATAACACATGCTCGCAACATATCCTCGAGAGTCTGAATGGTCCGCTCGCTCCGACCGTCGGTCTGCAGATGATAAGTTGTGTTGAAATGCAGTCTCATGCCCAATTCCTCATGGAACTTCTGCCAGAAATGGGAGGTGAACCGAACATCACGGTCTCAAACAATAGTTACCGGTACCCCATGGCGAGCAAAGATATCACGAATATACACATCGGCCAACTTCTCGGCCGACGAGCTCTCCCGAATTTCCAGAAAGTGGGCACTCATGGTCAATCGATCCACGATGACCCAAATAGCATCAAAACCCTTCACTGTCTTTGGAAACTTGGTGATGAAATCCATCGAAATATGTTCCTATTTCCACATGGGAACCTCCAAAGGCTGCAGCTTGCCATGCGGACTCTGATGCTCGACCTTGACCATCCTGCAGGTCAACCACCTCTCGACATACAAGGCGGTCTCCCTTTTCATGCACGGCCGCCAATAACCTAACCTCAGATCCCAATACATCTTGGTGGCCCCCAGATGGATAGAAAAGCGATACTTAGGAGCCTCCTCCAACACAATCCGTTTGACCCCACCAGACACAGGAACCCACACCCAACTGCAACGGTTTAAAAAACCACGACTATCCGACACAAATTTGGTGATCTCACCCCTGATCCTCTCAATCTTCCAATTCTCCTCTTGAACACCCTCAGTATGAGACTCCCTAATCAAACCCACAAGTGGAGAATCCACAGATATCCTCATACATGCTACCTCAACAGAAGGTCAAGCCGACTTGCAGCTCAGGGCATCCGCCACCACGTTTGCTTTACCCGGATGGTAAAGGATATCACAGTCATAATCCTTGACTACGTCCAGCCACCTGTGTTGCCTCATGTTCAGGTTCGGCTGATCCATAATATGCCTCAAACTTTTGTGATCCATGTAGATAGTACAACGGACCCCATAAAGTTAATGCCTCCGAATCTTCAGAGCGAAAACCACTGCTCCCAACTCAAGATCATGCGTGGGATATCTCGCCGACGGTTTCAGTTGCCGCGAAGCATAAGCTCTCACTCGTCCTCTCTGCATGAGGACTGCTCCCAATCCGGTGATGGATGCATCACAGAAAACCACAAAATCCTTAATTCCCTCTGGGAGGGTCAAGACTTGGGCCTCGGAAAGTCTCTGTCGAAGGGCCTCAAATGCTGACTGCTGCTCAGGGCCCCACCGGAAATCCACCCCCTTCCTCGTCAGACGAGTGAGGGGTACTGCAATCTTTGAGAAATCCTAAATAAATCTCTGGTAGTACCCTGCCAAACCCAGAAAACTCTTGATATCCGAGGGAGACTTCAAAACCTCCCACTGCATCACCGCCTCGATTTTGGCCAGATCAACCAAAATCCCATCCTGGTTAACGAGGTGTCCAAGGAACTGAACCTCTCGCAACAAAAACTTGCACTTCTAGAACTTAGCATAAAGTCAGCTCCCGAAGGTGATCCTTATGCTGCTCTCTGGTCATGGAATACACCAAGATATCATCAATGAACACGATAACTGAGCGATCGAGCATCGGCCTGCACACCCGATTCATCAAATCCATAAATATCGCAGGCGCATTGGTGAGCCCGAATGTCATCACCACGAACTTGTAATGCCCATAACGAGTCCGAAAATCGGTCTTCTCCACGTCCTCCATCCTCACCCTGACCTGATGGTACCCAGACCTCAGGTCAATCTTGGAGAACCAAGATCCTTCCTGAAACTCATCAAAGAGATCATCAATCCGCGGAAGGGGATAACAGTTCTTCACCGTTAACTTGTTCAGCTCCCTATAATCGATACACATCTAGTGCGAATCATCCTTCTTTTTAACAAAAAGAATCGGCGCTCCCCACGGAGAACTGCTCGGACGGATGAACTACTTACCTAGCAGCTCCTGCAGCTGAGATGACAGCTCCTGCATCTCAGGCGGTGCTAATTGGTACGACGCCTAGGCAATAGGAGCCGCATCTAGCACAAGGTCGATCCTAAACTCGACCTGCCTCTCAGGAGGCACACCGAGTAACTCCTCCAGGAACACATCAGCAAACTCTCTGATGACCAGAAAATCTGAAACCGAAACCTGATCCCTGCCCCGTGTATCCACCACATACGCCAAATAACCCGCACATCCATTCTGAATATACTGACGAGCCCTGGCTGTCGAGCAAAATCCTAAACCCATCCTGGTGCCCTCTCCACAAATAACCAGCTCTCCCCCACTTGGGGTTCGAACCACCACACGCTGACCCTCGCAGTCGATCAGGGCACCGAAACGACTCAGCCAGTCCATACCCACAATAACGCAGACATCCCCCATATGAATACAGATCAAATCAATCGAAAAGGATACCCGAAGATCTCTAGAACGCAACCCAGATAAACAGAAGAAGCAGAAACCCCGTGTTCGTTGGCGATAGAAACTCGCAACGGACACTCCAACTTCCCCATAGGCAAAACAAACTCCCTACTGAAGGACCAACAAACAAAAGACCGACTCGCACCCGAGTCAAACAACACTAAAGCAGGCAAGGAGTTCACTAGGAACATACCTAACAGAGGTACAAACATATGAGCATAAAACAAACATAATCAATAAGTAAGAGATAGAAACATACCAGTCACAACATCTGGTTCTGCTCTGGCCTCGTCAGCAGTGAGGTGGAAAGCACGACCTCGAGCCCTCGGGGGCTCTGCCCTGCCCTGACTCCCGTCAGTGATCCTCAATGTAGCTGTCATGGGGGCCTGTTCTGGCTTGGCAGCGAGCAACAGACAATTGACCTGCACATGGCCAACCTGATCGCAATGATAGCAAATCCTCATACCCTGAACCGAGGTGAACTGGAGGCAGTCCCTCACATAATTCCCCTCCTTGCCACATTTGTGGCATAAACCCCTAGATTGACAAGCTCCGACTTGAACCTTCCCGCACTTCCCACAAGTGCGGCCTCGCTGACCTCCAAACCTAGAATCGACAACTTTGAACCGCTTCGGCGTCGGCTGCGACTGTGTCGGGGCCTTCCTCTGCTCTCTCAACTGAAACTCTATCTCAAGCTCACACCGCTGAGTAGAAACAAATTGTCTGATGTGCGTCTTGAGAATGCTCAAATAATGAGTCATCTGAGCCTGCTCTGAACAAACTCATGGCAAAACATCGCCCTCTCAGTAAACATTCGGGTGATCTAGGTCACCAACTCTGATCCCTGCCTCAAGTCCAAAAACTCCTGAGTCAACCTCTTGCGCTCGACCCGAGGAATGTAGCGAGTACGAAACATCTCTCTGAACTAATCCCAAGATGCCAGAGCCCTCTACTCATCAGAGTATGATCTTGTAACAAGTCTCCACCAATCCTTCGCTCCGGACCTCAGAAGTTTCAGAGCGCACCTGACCTACTGGTTAGCAGGGCATGAACACATGAAGAAACACGCATCCACATCAGATTGCCACCACATGGCCACAATCGGGTCTTGAACTCCATCGAAAGTCGGGGGCTTCGTATTATCGAAGTCTCGATACTAAAAGACCTGCCCTGTCCAAACACCTGCAGTCGTAACGGCTGCAGAGCCTGCAACAGCGATCATAAAACAACTCCATCATCGCGGTCTTGATAGACCCGAACATCTCCAGAATCTAACCCCGGACAATAGCAACCACCTCCTCTCGGATGATCTCCCTGACGCGGTCCTCTGACAATGCTGGCCCATCCTAACTGCCAGCTCCCGATCCTGACCCAGATCCGATCTCAAATCGTCTCGTAGTCACCATACTGAAAATACACCAGGAAGATATCAAATAATTCATAAATCATGTCGGGGAACCAACTCCCAACGAAGCCCTAGGGGTCGTGACTTCCTCGCTACGCGTATGGGTCCTGTGCTTTCAGTAGTACGGGCCCATACTACCTTCCACACCTACCCATGGTTGTCTCAAGGATTATCACAAACACTCAAAAAAACACGTAAGCATAGACGAACACTCGATCCTCACTCCCTATAGGAGAGGCTAAACATCTCACAACTGACCGGGTGACCCCACACGACTCATCCATGAAACTTCCACCAACCCTACAGCACTCGTGTATGCTAGCCATACATAACACTGGACCCGATAGACATTCGAATATATGATCCTACCCTAAGCCCTTCATCAAACAAGAATAGGAAATAAGGCCAGACCAAACATTCTCAAGCTATAAGATCTTAGTTATTTATAACCATGATGCATACACTAAGCAACTACAATAATGATGTCAATTCCATAAAAGAAAGGCCCTAGGCTATCAGGCATCATGTAATCAGGAAATTCTATCATGCAATTCTTGAAGATCCCTAGCCTATCATTAGCATGATGTTCTAACATATCACAATATCAAATAATAGTATGGTATTTTGAGGTCTACTTACTGGCTCCGACTGATCGTACACATCGCATCCTCCTTTAGTATTTTGAAAACCGTTTGAAAATCATTTTGAAAATCTTTTGCTTAGTTTGAGACTGGATTCACACGAGTGTTCCTCCAATTCACTCAAACCAAGGCCCTGATACCAACTTGTAACATCCATAAAATTTTGAAAATTTTAAAACTTTTAAATAAATCCAAAAACCATCCTTTATTACATATTGTTTTCAAAATAAATTTTCACATCATAGTTTTCCTAGAATACATAACACAAAATACGAGGAGGTGCACGATCAAGTCTTCGCCTTTCTACGATCAACTGAGGTACCTGAAACATAATAAAAAACCGTAAGCCCGAAGCTTATTGAGTTTCCCCCAAAATACCAATTACGATACAAAACCATAATAACATCACAAACAACATGCATTTAGAGACTTCAGTCTGACTGGAACGCCCTACCGGTCTACAGTCTATCTGGTACGCTCACAAAACCTACAACAAGACTGGTATGCCACTATTTGGAACGTTCTTCGGGCCTTCGGCCTGACTGGTACGCCCCACTGGCCTTCAGTCTATCAGGGACGCCCTGGGTCTGTTGGCCTTCAACACAAAGTAGGTCCGCCTCAACCCAAGCACACATAACATGTCGACATATGCATAACAGTTAATCATACAACCAGACAATCAGACAAACAAACAGATCTTACAGATCACTAAGCATAACATCATTCTAATATCATGATACAGATCACTACAAAACTTAATCATGCAATTATCAAGATAACAATCTAAAAGGGCCGACCTTGGTGCCTTCGACCCAACAAGTACAGTGAGGAACACCCACTTCACAAGTAGTGCTGAACCAGTAAAATCCAACTCCAAAACTCGACTTCGGACTCAATTGCCTACAACCACCATGACCATTTCTATCAAAAGCCTGAAATACCAAAAATGCCCTCAAAGTCGAACTTGATCAACCATGGAAAAATTCAAATTCAACAGTCAAGGTCAACAGTCCATGTTAACCCAACTCGTCGAGTGCACCTACCAACTCGTTGAGTTCCTTCAATATTGAGAGAAGCGGGAAAACCCTACCCAACTCGCCGAGTTGTCAGGACAACTCGTCGAGTTTTCCCAGTCTTAACACATTCAACCCCTTCTTGTCGAATCTAAAGCCTTAAAATGTAGATACGATACCTAAGGGTTGGAAACCCACGTAAAGTTGCTAAGTTTATGTCCATGCATGACGCAGGGAGGCTCCAAAACTCAAGAAAGGCTTAATAAGGGACCTAAAACATGAAAGAGGCCTAGAACTTGATAAAGCTTGCAACTTTAAGCCCAATGAGGCTATAAGACGTCGAGATCTGAAGTGATAACTTCATGAAATACTCAACCCATGAACAATCCCAAAAATGAGCCAAATATGACAATAAACTTCCAAGAAAGAGATCTTATCAATAGATAAGCAAGTTTTCGGCTTTTTACCTCAAAAGAGCAGCTAAACTCACGGAGATTCTAGATCTACAGCTTTCCCCTTCAAGCTAGGCACTACTAACATCAAGCTCTTTCAAAAATGAGAACAAAAAAAGCAACTTATAAGATCACACACTCAACTTGAGGTAAGATGCACAAATTCTAGGGTTTCTGGACAGAGGAGGCGATTAGGGTGGCCAATAATGGGACTTAAGGCCTTTAAATAGGGTGCAACACCCCGAAAATTAGGGTTTCATATTCAGGCACCAACTCGTCGAGTTTTCCTCTCCAACTCGTCGAGTTGGTCCAAAGAGATTCGCGGCCCAAAAACTTTTAACACGTCGAGTTGAGGCCAACAACTCGATGAGTTCCAAGGAAAAATTGCCTTTTTAATTAAAGATCTCATACCTAGGAATCAGGATGTTACATCATGAGTACTTAGAAATGGAGATTGAAGTATTGGATTAACCCATGCTCAGACAATTATTTCATGGAATTAATCACGAGTAATTCTGAGACGATAATATCTTATAATCTTGAAATAGAGATATATGAGTTGTAGTTTACAAGTCGGTTGTACATTGATAATATGTAAACACATCAGTAACTTGATGTCATAAAAAGTATTGTCATGCATGATTTTATGGGTAAATAGTGCAATCATATAAGTCAAAGTTTATTCGTTCCTTTTTCCCTAAGGAGAAAAGAGATATATTTGGGCCCCTCGGTGATTTGTTATTTACTTATAGCGTCGGTCCCGACCAAGACTAAATTGATGTGTTTAATTAGAAGTTCTATGTCGTTACAAATCAGAAATCAGGAAACAAATCTTGGACAATGAGATTGATTGTATTCCATGTCTCATGTTCGAATGATTTCTTGCAAAACGGAAGATTATATGATCACTTATCTTAGGACACATAACTGACTGTGTAAGTGTTCGGCAACAACTTTTGGAAACTACAATTTACTGGTCAATTCAGAAGTTATATTGGCATTTATATTTATAGACTTATCCAAGTGGGAGACTATTGGATTAGGTTTCTAAGCCAATAACTAAAATTGTAATATATTTGACATGATCCTAGCACAAATCTTTTGGGTTGCCCTCAAACCTAGCAATTGAACATGATGATATTAGAGAGAGAGCGAGAGATTAATTTATTATGTGAATAATAAATTAAATAAATTGTTTATTAATGTGTTATGAAATTAATATATTAATTAGAAATTATATTATATAATTAATAATTAATCAGAAATTAATCGGAATTAGGTTTAGGATTAATTGGAGTAATTGAAAGTACAAGGGCTGTTTTGTTATTTATTAATAGTTGAGAAAACAAGGCTCTAGAACCTCCTGAAAGAGGTGGATGAAAATCTCTAGGGAAACTCAAGGAGATTTCACCCAAGGCCCCTTGGACAAGAAGCTTGGACTATTTGGTCACCAATAAAACGAATGTAGGGATTATCCCTTAAACCCTAGCTTTGGCACAAAGTTTTATCAACTATATAAGGAGCCTCCTCCCTTTGATTTCGTCTATGCCTTCTTCTCCATAAGCTTTGGACAAAATTCTCTCCACTCTCCTAATTTATTCTCTTGCTAGCTTGGGTTTGATTCCATTAGAGGCACGACACTTATGGTGCTTGCTTCCAAGAGATTAACAAGAAAGTTATGTAATCCTAAAACCTTCTCTAGGTCATTTCGAGAATAACCTAGGGTTTGCAGGTTTCTTTTTGATGTTCTTAGTTATAGGTTCATAGAGAAAATATAGATCCTATTTAGGTTGCATGAAAACTTAAGGGTTTTATTTTGTTTCTTTACCTAAATCCCATCAACCTTCTCACCAGTAGCCAAGATCAAGTCTATTAGGATATTGCTTGCCATAACAACTATTCATGATTATGAAGTATAGCAAATGCATGTGAAAACCGTTTTCCTTAATGGAAACCTTGCATAGGAAGTGTATATGGCACAACCTGAGGGTTTTATAGATCCAAAATATCCAAATGGAGTGTGTAAGCTTGAAAGGTCCATATATGGACTAAAACAAGCGTCTCACAGTTGGAACATTTTCTTTCATGAAAAAGTAAAAGAGTTTGAATTTTCATGAAGTGAAGGTGAGTCCTGTGCATATATCAAAGCTAGTGGGAGTATTGTAGTCTTCCTAATGTTTTATGTGGATGAAATACGCCTTATAGGAAACGATATCCCGACGTTGCAAGGTGTTAAGATGTGGCTTCGGAGTTGTTTCACTATGAAGAATCTAGGAGAGGCTACATACATAGAGATATAGAGATAGATCGGAATGTCTAATAGGACTGAGCCAGAGTACATACTTGGATAAGATCTTGAAGAGGTTCAAGATGCTAGATTCCAACAAAGGTTTTCTACCTATGCAACATGGCATCAAATTGAGTAAAACTCAATGTCCTAGTTCTAGTGATGAATAAGATAGAATGAGTCAAGTCTCATATGCTTCTGTTATAGAATCGATCATGTATGCCATGACATCTAGCGTTATTTTTAACCTAGAAATGAAACCATGCTCTTTTTTACATCGAAAATGAAAGTAGCATGCTATTTCTACCATTTGGACCAAATAAGTTTCATCAATGGGCTTGAATGTTTAAAATAGAAAAATTGGATCATATTTGTAAATTCAACTGACCACAGGGATAGAAAATGGTATTTACCCAACAATCAAATTAGGATAAGTACCTTACCTTCATTATAATTAATAGCTTCTTTGTAAACAATACACCATCTCTTCTCATAAAAAATAGTACAGTAAAATTAGAAAAATATTCCAACAGGAAATACACTGCTTCATCTTCTAGTGTACAAATCAACTAAATGCATTAAAAGAGCAAAAAAGTTAATTGAAAGAAACTTTGGTTTTCAAACCTCAGTCTTCCACTCAACTTTTACCCGATTAAATCTTGGATCCCATCTCCGAACTACAAAACACATTTCGTTTAATCCTACAAAAATTGCAAATTCACACAATAAGGGTAAAAAGAATTAGTGAAAATAATTAATATTTCAGATCATAAAGCCTTTTGTTTTAGGGAACAATAAGAAAGTTGCTCTAAGTCAAAAAATTAAAAGCTTATTCCTAAAATGACCAAGTCAGGCCTTTGTGAAAATAGATATGAAATTCATGCTAGCCACCTGTAACACACAGTGTCAAACACACACACATACATATACATAGTTTGATAGAATGTATTAAGATAGAAAAAGTGATAACTCTCTCCTGAAATAGCTTGGCTTGCATAATCGTTCACGGTGAAGGTTAAAACCTGTAAAAGAGTCTAGTTTCATTAAATGATTCCATGGATACAACCAATTTTAATAACAATTTCCTTTAATAAATCAATGATAGTACATTGATATACTTTGTTTTTTTTTTAGTTTTTTTTAGTTTATTTTAGAATATACATAATGATGTTACTTTGGTCTTTTGATAAAAAAAAAGGAATAATAGAATTGACTTCCTTCCACCCTCCCATATACGAAATTTGAAGATTATAAAGGAGTTGAATTCCATTCATTTGGCAATGAAAAATGTCAGAGAAACAAATCTAAAATTTCAATTCCAAACACGACTTAGCAGGACGATGAGGTTATTTTTTGGGACAATATCATCTCATTTATATGAAAACCGGAAACGGGTCAAAAAATGAAACCTAAATTTTTCAGCTAAAAGAGAAAGTAAATGGTTAAAAAGTTACCTAAATAAAAACTTAGTGTATACAACATCCTAAAGTGCTTTTATTAAACAACTTCATCCACCTCCTATCAACTTAAAACAACACACAAATATATCTTAGGGTAAAAACAATTCGAGAAAATAATTAATATTTTAGATCATAAAGTTTTTTGTTTTAGGGAACTATAAGAAAGTTGCTCTAAGTAAAAAAAAGCTTATTCCTAAATCTAACATTTAGGGAACTATAGAAAAGTTTCTTAAAGCATGTGAAGTTTCATTCCAAGCTGAATCCACTGAATGTAAATGTTTGACATGCCATAATCAAAAAGTTTAAAAAAATCCATGGTTTTATTTCTCTAAATAAAGACAACAAAAAATCCAAACTATAATGTGAAATGATCTTATGAAGCATAGGTAATATTTATAAAAGAAACAAAAAATACAATATAAATTGGTTAAAGGGTACCAATGTAAAAAGAAAAAAAAAGGAGGTCTTAACTCTTAATAGTAATAGATAAAGACACTATCCGGTCACGTAACTTCTTAACCTAATAGTTTCAACAAAATGTTATCATTACATCTTCAAGAAACAACATTAAATCTTAAAGAAAAAGAAAATGATGCAAGAAACACTTGGACAAAACCTCCAGGTACCTGAAACAGGTTGGATTTGGCTAAAAGAATCATTTTCATTTTAGTATCTAGACGTTGAGTAGCCTAGGATGCAACCAATATCAAAGTCCAACATTCTTCCCAAATGGTTTCATTGTAGAGGACCACCATGATTCAGACATCGGATATAATAGTTAGATTATACCAGAAAAGATTAATTAGATTAGTTGCCTCTTATTCTACCTTGAAGAAATGACGATTATGGTGTTGATGTAATCTCTCATTTGAATAATGAGTGCATAATTGCTCGATACTATTTACCTAGAAATGTCAAAAAAAAAGGTTAATTGTTTAACAATAAAAAATCTACAAAAAGGAGAAATGAAAATAAACCAAGTAAAAACCCTACATCAAATCAACCACTGGTTTCACATGGTTTTCATCATCAATAGGTGAAAATGTTACATTTTCCAGCCACAAAACTGCTGCAAGCATTTCACAAATGTTTTCTTGATTCTTTGTACTCGCATGAACAACATCTAAAGCATCCTGAAGTAAAAAAAATAAAAAAAATAAGTCTAAAAATGAAGTTTTTAATAAAAAAAACTATAAGATTGTTGATTATTCAGAGTTTTAGATAGAGTACCATTTCAATTGATCAACCTAAACCATAGTGTATGGTAGATTTAATTGCAAAAAACATTAAATTTGTCTAGTTATGTTAAAACGTAAACCTTCTCATCCCTTTGCACTTAATTATTGATGATTATCATGTGTCACCATCTTCATCAACACAAATTTGAGATGGGGTAAAACCCTTCTTTTCAACCTTACAGATAAAAATGAGCACAAAATGAAATAAATTCACGGACAATTGCTGATAAAAGATGCAAAAAGATTAAAGCTGATTACATAAACTATCACAATTGGTATTTATCAGTGAACACATAATAACGGAGCATAATAAATTAAAATATATCACAATTGTTAATTTCACAAAAATTTCACTCAAAAAATTAATGAAGAGGAAACAAACCTGATCCAAAGCGCTTCCTCAAGATTTTGCATTGCATCATCGAGAGATCCATTGCTTATTTATGGCTATTCCAATGATTGTATTTATATAGACTGTGAGCATTCCCTTCGTGATTGTTTTCGTGAATCTCTTTGAAGTCCAGAACTCTGCAATTGAAGGAAGCAATGATTGTAGACATATATACAAATAGTTGGTGGGCAAACCCCTAAAAAATCAAATTTATTCAGCTTACATCATTAAAATTAAATTAGAACTGATACAAATCACAAAACTAAAGAAATGGGAAAGGGGAAAGAAGATACATACATGAAAGGAAAGGTCAAGAACTACGACAAGGGTACCACTACAGTTGCAAAGATGAAATATCGATTAAGAGGTCTCCGATCTCCAGTTTCTTAAAGCGATAGAGCATTGTGACCACAATAAAAGATATAAATGCTTACCTCTTTCACTCTTCACATTCATAAACCCTAAAGTTTATGAACATAATGGTGGAGACGAGGATTATAATCGTGATTTATTGAGAGTAAGTCAAAGATTTGAATCCAAATTGATTACTGAATCCCGATTTTATGGGATTGATGGAAGATTTTGAATGATATACAGAATTAAAAGGATATCATATGGCGGATTGAGCGGACAATGAGTTTTAAAGGCCCGAAGGGTATTTTTGGAACTTCAGTTAGAAGCTATTGACAAGATACAAGGATTGGGGGGCTAATATAATGCTACTTGGAAAAATTGGTTTTATTTATTATATTAGGGGATTTTGGTGACTGATTTTGTTGGAGAGAAACCACAAAGAGATGGTGAGAGAGATTGGCTATCCAGAGAGACATAATCTCTCTTTTCTCTCTTTTCTTCTCTCTAACCCCCCCCCCCCCCCAATTCTTTCCCTCTATAAACTAGCTACAAAAACCACAAAATTTCTAGAAAATATCCCTCATTTTACTTAAGGATCTTTATCATTTAAAGTTGATATTCAAGGTAAAATCAATTTCCTTACATTTTCTTCACTTTTCTTTCAAAATTTTCAAGTTTTCTTGCATTTTTATCCCTCTTCTACACCATTCTTTATGAACAGTCATATGCATGTTCACGCATGTCGAATTTAATGATGATGGTGGTAGGATTTCACCCAAAAACAACATGCATGTTGTTAGAAGGTGAAATCCAATGACCAAGACCTAAATCAAATCCATAAACTTGAGTTTTTACAAGTTTTAAAGATCAAAACCATATGTATTCAAGTTTTACTTTTACAAACATCATTTTGAACAATATAATTCATAGTCTTCAAATCATAATACATGTTATGAACATCAAGCTTAGATGCTTGATGATCAAAGTATGTTGTTAAAAAGCTTTCAAATATGTTCATAAAGGATTTATTCACAAACAAATAACCAAACTCCTTTTCTACGCAAATCCAATCTTTCACAGAATTCCAACAACAAAATAAGGTGATCTAGAAAGTTTCGGAAAATAATTCATTTTTCTCGAATTATTGTAATTTGTGTAAGAAAATAGAGCAATAATTCACATAAAATACTTTCTCAAGTCTATAAATCGTAGAAACATTCATGGATTACCCATAGAGAAAATAAATATCTCCCATAAAGTTTCATCAATTTTTTTACTGTTTGTTATGATTTTTTATTTTCTTTGTGTTTAATTCAAATAAAATATAAAACCAAGTTCAGAATTATAAAAACAGTATTTAAATTTTTTTTTCAGCTTCTTAACTAAGTGTAAAGGTTATATAAAACTTTTTAGAATTTGTCACAACATATTTATGTTTTTACATATTTTTGTATATTTAGTGGGGTAACTCAAGGAAAAATAGTTACACTTTTATGTAAATCATAAAAATTTACGAAGACACCATTTGTTATAATAGGATCTCAAATAAGAATTTTAGCAATTTTCTCTACTGTTTAATATTTTTTCATGAATTAATGCTTGTTTATGAGAATAAATCAAGGAAAAATAGTTACATGATTCTAAATGTTACAAGAAATTATCAGAAAGCTTTACATTATAGTTTAACCAAAATTAAAGAGTTTGATTATTTTTGCTCACTATTTACTATTTATTTTGAATTTCTTGGCATTAAACACATCAAAAATAATAAAAATGGATTTTATAGTTTGAAAAGTTCATTGATCTTTTTTCTTTCTAGCTTCAAATACTTTAAATAAATTACTGAATAATTTTGAGAATTTATGTCAACTATTTGCTATTTATTTCTATTTTCCTGATATTAAACACCCATAAATCCAAAAATTGGACTCCGCTATTTGAAAATTAATTTTGATATTTTTCCAAGCTTATATACATTGTATAACAGTTTTATAGAAAGATTAATAAATTTTCTTAACTGTTTATTAATTTTCCATGAATTTGTGAGGATTCAAGTGGTTAAACATGGGGAAAATAGTTATACATATCTAAATTCACGAACCTTTTTCTCGAAGTCTTTTACTGCAATTGGAACAAAAATAAAATGTATTTTGATTTTTAGTTGCTATTTTCTATTAAATTAGAATTTTTTGGTGTAAAGTATAATTAAATTATAAAAACCAGGCTTTTGTTGATCAAAAGTGGTATTTGATATTTTTCCCAATTTTTAAATACTATGAAACAGTTTCACAAAAATTATAAGAATTTTTCATGATCATTTACTATTTTCCATGATTTTTTGGTTATTCATTGAATTAAAGGAGGTTCTAAATTACAGTAAACCTGAAATATAAAGTTTGGAATTTTTTAGAAATAATTTAATTTAGTTTTTGGATTTTTATCTTGTAAAACCCTTCCAAAAATGCTAAAATATATTTTAAACAATAACACAAAATGGGATTTGTCACTTGCAAATGTTAACAAGTCAAGTTATATATTGACATCTGAATTTTTACAGAAAAATGTTTCCAACTTATACAAAACCAAATTTTGACACAATATATGCATAATTCTAATGTAGGAGTAAGTATATTAGTAATATATTTCGATTAGAGACTCATTAGTGTGTAACATTGTTATTGGAATTGGTATTGGTATGGGTGGAACGTAGTTTAAGGCTTCGTTAGCATAATCACGGAATGGTTGTGAGTATTCACACCTCCCCTATTTTCGGTTTTTAAATGTTTTGGGGTGGAAAAGCATGTCAATTATTCAATTATGTCTATTGTATTTATTTTCAATTGTATCAAATTTGATTTTCTATGTATGTGTTTGAAATTATTAACTCATGAGGCCTTATCGTGGTAAAGTCCCTGAAATCGGTTCACACAACTCATTAACTCATTTGAGCTAATGGTCATTATGGATAACTATAGCATCTGAATATCAGGTATTTCTATTTCTAGCCTTAACCTATTTGAGTTTGTGCATTTGGTCCCATTTAGAGATTTTTGTGTCTCATCCCCTACGCTGGGCATACATGTGGGTACACGAAATGTACTGATGTGAGAAGATAACGGAGGGCATGCTAGTACGCTGGGCGCACGTATGGTACGTCGGGCGTACTAGCTCAGCATCAAAACCCTAATTTTAAGGGTTGCTTCCTTAGTTAAGCAACTTTATGCCTCCCTTGGATATTCCTTATCGGCCACCTTTCCGTCAAAAACCCTAATCTCGAGTTTAAGCCTTGTTATGGGAGTTTGGAGCTTATTAGTGGCTTTTGGTGCATATTGGTTGAATAAGAAGACCCTTGAAGAAGGAGGTGTTTCTTGCAAACTTATATATCCAGAAATTACTCCTCATTGTGCATCTTTTGAAGATATAAACTCTATACCTTGATGTGTTTCCTTTTTGATCTCCATGGTTGGGTTTTATGAGGCTTTGTCCCCAAAGTTTGGACCTTTATGAGTTTGGGACACTCTAGAGCATATTAGTTGTGCGTTCATGCATGTAGATTCATAAAAATGGTTACTTGATGGTCTTTTTCTAGCATTGCAAGAGTTTGGTGGTGATGAGTGTTGATTAGGTTAGAGTTTTTAGGTTCAATCACTTTTCGGCCATGCAAAGGCTTAAAGTTTTAGACTTTATGGATTAAGAGGTTCTAAGAAGGTCAGATATGTGGTTGGATGCATGTCTTAATGATTATGACCATTTTTGGCTTGGTTTTTGGGTCAGACGGAGCACGCCCTGCTTACTACTGGCTATGCCCAACGTTGCCACGTGAGGCCCTGATCCTGGTTGTTTCCTAAGTACGCCCCACATAGGAAGAGAGTACGCCTAGCGAACGCACTAGACAATTGACTTTTATTAACTTTTGGACTTTTGGTCAAGACTTAGGGTTTTGGACCATGGGAGGGGCAAATGGTATTATTGCCCTTAAGGGGGTTTGGTTGTGGGCCTTGGACTCAGAAGTTGAGAAATGGACCTTAATTATTAATTAGGGTTAGTTATTGTGTTATTAGGAAGAGTTTAGTTCCGGCAGTTCGAATGCGAGATTTAGTTGTCTTTAGTATCAGGTGAGCTTCCTTCACTGTATCTGTGGGTCTAAGGCACCAATGCTAGCCCACTAGTTTATGTTGTAGTATGATGGTTGACTTCGTGAATATTTTCATTTATGCCTATGTTTTCTAGATGACTCTCTGATTCTTTGTTATGATATTATATGTAGTCGTAGAGGGAAAAATAGACTCGATATCCAATTGAAATAGACCGAAGGGGATTGCAAGCACCCGGATATGCTTGACAGTATCCGGTTGAAATAGACCGAAGGGGATTGCAAGCACCCAAATATGCTTGAAAGTATCCGGTTGAAATAGGCCGAAGGGGATTGCAAGCGCCCATATATGGTTGGTTGTATGTTTGTATGGTGTGTGGTATTTTGGGGGAACTCACTAAGCTTTGTGCTTATAATTTTAAGTTTATGTTTCAGGTACTTCTAGTTCGAAGGGGAAGGGCCTGGTCTGATTGCACCACATCACCCTGTGATTTTTGCATTTTGAGATTTTGGGATTTTCTACTCTGATAATATGTTACCATGATAAACTTTTGACTGATTCGATATGAGTATCGTATGTTTTGCATGAACTTAAAAACACAATTTTTATCTATATTTTGTGATGTTGGAAGTTGGTATCAAAGCCTTGGTTTGAGGGATTCAGGCATACTCTCGGGTGTGCCTGGACTCAAATCGAGGGTTTGGTAAATTTTCCATAAAATTAAACATTTAAAAAAATATTTAAATAAAAGAAAAAGGGTGCGGTTCTTGCAATCAGCCGAGCTCAAGTAAGTCTTCCCAAAATACCCATACATGTTATACGTTTTATGTTAGGATATGAGAATTGCGTGTTAGATTAAAGGCTAAGGATCTGCTCAGAGTTGCATGATAGAATGCTAGGAGAGATGCCTTTATGTGCCTATTTGTTTGACCTTATAGATTCACATGCTACTATCAGATCAGTTACTTTTTAGGATGGTCTATATAGGTTATATTCTGAGTTGAATTGCTTGATGCTTGAATGTTGCATGTTTGTGCTTTAGGAAATTCTATTGGTACTAACTAACTTGTGGATGAATGTTGCATATTATTGTGATTGGATAATTTTTGAGGATAGGTTTAACTCTATTGCGCAACTCTTGTTTGAGTCCAACCGTTGTAGTTGGGACCTGTCATTCGAAAAATTATCTTGTACTGGTAGTTAGTAATTATGTTCATGTAGTAGTTAGGTAGTATTAGTGGAAGTTCCTTTTGTAGCTGATAGCAGAAAAGGGTGTGGAAGGGAGTCCCAGGAAGTCCCTGAGAGATGTTTTGGTGTGTAGGATGCCTTATTTTATGATGAACGTACTAGTTGGGAAGAGAGACTTGGAGGAGTCGGGGTAGTCCTTGAGGAGGGTATAAATAGGTATGGAAGGTAGTATTCGGCCCGTACTACTGAAAGTGTAGGATTGATACTTGAGACCTGGAAGACCACAATGAGTCTAGGGAACTCGAGAGTGTGAATCTTCTCGTGTGTTTGCTAATTGTTTATATGGTTATGTTTTAGGATGGTGGTGACAAGTCATGGGGAAGGGCGTTCAAGATCTGGATTTGGTTCGGGAACGAGCACCGAACCGATTGATGAGAGGCTTCATGAGTTCATTACATCTAAGGTTACTAGAGGCATCCTTGATGCGACCCTGGTGATGTTCGGGTCGATCAAGGAGGGTATCATCGAGCTGATGGAGGATCGCCTTTGAATCTTGAGGGTCGATTTGGCCGCTAGCCAGTCTGGGGCCTACACTCTCTCCTTCAAGGATTTAAGGGGATGTGGGGCAGCAGATTTCTTTGGGGTGAAGGACCCCATCGCAGCCAGGCGTTGCATAGCTGACATTGAGTGTGCTCAGTTGATGAGCTTCTGCCCCGAGGGGTCGTAGGTGAGGTTCGTTGTAGGATGTTTGAGGAGCGAGCCCAAGATTGGTGAGAGGAGGTCGGCTATTCTTTTGGAGCCCCAACTATTGAGAACATGACCTGGCCAGATTTTATGACCCGGTTTCGAGTAGAGTTTGAACCAGCTGTTGAGGTGCATCAGTTAGCTAGGGAGTTTCTTGACATGAGGCAGACGACCGAGACTGTGGCTGAGATCACCGCCAAGTTCAGAGAGAGGGATTTATTGGTACCCCAGTATACAACTGATTAGGATATGTGAAATACTCGATACCATGATATGTTGAGATCTGAGATCAAGGATTTTATTAGTTATTCTGCCTGCCCGACTTTGGATGACATGATATCCAGGGCGCGGGAGCGAGATTTTGATTTGGAGCACATAGGGATGAGGAAGGCAAAGCATGGGCAGACGATTGGGGTTTCAGCAAAGAAACCCAAGGGGTTCGACTCTAGTTCGAAGGGTCAGCTGGGCTGGAGCCACTGTGGCAAATGCGGCATGTCGCATGATAGGGTTTGTAGAGAGGGGGGTTCGGGTTGCTACAAGTGCGGAAAGACAGGGAACTTTAGCAAGGATTGTACTGCTGCTATCACCACCACCCAGACATCAGATCTTATTTTCTTTCATTGTAATCAGAGGGGTTATAACAAGGCCAAATGCCCAAGTTTAGCATTAGGAGTACCAGTAGTAGCACCCGCTCCAGCGACCCTACATACCACTAATGGCCGCCAGGGAAAGGCGGATGCACCTGTTGTGAGGACCAGGGCTTTTCAGCAGACTGTCGAGGAGACGCGTGTTGCACCAGATGTGGTGACGAGTATGTCTCTTCTCCTTAACTCTTTATTTATGTTGATTTCTCTGTTTATATTTGTGTGTTTTGTTTCAGGATCTTTCCTTGTGAATGACATCTCTGCTTTGATATTTTTTGATTCAAGGGCTAACCGATCTTTTGTGTTTGTTACGTTCAGCAAGAGTTTTCTTGGAGCTTCGGGAGAGCTGGATCAACCATTAGAGGTTGAGATCACGGTTGATCGATCTGTCTGGGTATCGAGGGTTCATCGGGATTGTGTTCTAAAGATGTTCTGCGAGCAGTATCTGATCGACTTGTGAAACACCCCAAAAATACAGTCTAAAAATTTCTTTTTGAATACATTGCTAAAACCATCAGATCCAAATATTATATAAGAATCCATAAATCGTACGTCTCAAAATGTCATAAAACAACTGTCAAATATATCAGAGTATAACCATCCCAGGCTGAACAAATGGTATGTGCACTGCAATCTTTCCGAGCTCCTCTTTTGAAAACTTAGTACCTGAAACCAAAACTGAAAACTGTAAGCACGAAGCTTAGTGAGTCTCCCCAGCTACCACATACCATACAATAACATATAAAGCACATATTGGGCCTCGCCCACTGCATCAGACCGATGTCCGAAAACTGCATCAGAGCGAAGTCCGGAACTAACCAGGGCCTTGCCCTCTGCATCGGACCGGAGTCCGGAAACTGCATCGGACCGAAGTCCGGAACTAACCAGGGCCTTTCCCTCTGCATCGGACCGAAGTCCGGAAACTGCATCGGACCGAAGTCCGGAACTAACCAGGGCCTTGCCCTCTGCATCGGACCGAAGTCCGGAAACTGACTGAACATAGCATAGCATAATCATAACTACTGGCATAAACACATATACTGCATACTGCATCGGACCGAAGTCCGGAACACATAACACAAAGACGTGCTTGAATCACAAAGACATCGAGCACACTGAACTTACTGCATCGGACCGAAGTCCGGAACTGACTGAACATAGCATAACATGATCGTAACTACTAGCATCAACACATATACTGCATACTGCATCGGACCGAAGTCCGGAACACATAACACAAAGATATGCTTGAATCACCAAGACATCAAGCACACCGAACTACTGCATCGGACCGATGTCCGGAACTACTGCTAACTAAACGGGTCGGCATTGTGGACGTAGTCCTGTCCCTACTGAAAGGAAACTTACCTCACACTGCTGAAGTCTTGTAGACACAATCCCACACTGCTGAAGTCTCGCAGACTCAACCCTAGCTGCTGGATGACAGATTTCTGAACTGTCAACACCAAAACAACACCCAATTAATAATTGGGTTCTAACACATAACTATATAATACATACTTTGGATAATTACTACATTACCCCTAGCTTGGCTTACCCAAGCCCAAGGCCCAATCCATAGGCCCAAAGTCAACTAGGGATCAAAGCCCAACATATGGCCCAACTTTCCAAATTGGGCCCAAACCTCTACATGGACTTCCCTTAAGGCCCAATTGTTCAGTCCAGTCCAACATGTCTCATTCTAAGGGCCCAATATCATACAACCATCTAGTCCCAAACTATGGCCCATCTATGGCCCAATTTTCCAAATTGGGCCCAATCCTTCATATGGGCCTTACCCTAAAGCCCAACTACTTACTCTAGTCCATTTGATTATTCTTGGATGGCCCAACACAAAGCCTAAGTGAAATTAGGGTTTCACATAAAATGATGATTAGGGTTAAGTGTTTCTCACTTAACCCATTAAGGGTTTAATCCATTAAGTCCTTTACTCTACTAGATAAATGATATGGAATAATTTGGACTTAATACACAATCCAATCCCAATGGCCCAAAAGTGGGTCCAATAAGTCTAAGGCCCAATTTTCTCACAATTAGGGTTTTCTAAACCCTAATTAGGGTTTTCACCCAAACATGGCCCAATAGGCCCAAAACTAATCCTTAAGCCCATCAGGGTTTTGCTAGGTCAATTAGGGTTTGATTGTGGGGCACCACCCACTACCACCTCGGGTAGTGGTGGTCCATGGCGGCTCACGGCGGCGGAAACCTGGTCTCGGTGGTCCTTGTCGCTCACAGCGTCGCCGACAGTGGATAGCAACTTGGTCCGCATCGGAAATGTGAGTGGAAGGGAGGTGGCGACTGAGGAGTCACAAGGTGTGAAGGTGGCGGCTGGAATAGTCTACTAGGGTTAGGGTTCCCGAAATACATATATACCCCGTGCCATTAAACTTATTTCCATATTGACAAGATCAGCCCCTCCTTCATTAAAACTTTTCAACTTTAATCAGTTATTTACTCTCTTGCTCCTGGTTCCATAATTCTTTTCATAATAGATCCCCATAATACCAATAAGCTCCCTAAGCCTTCAAATCTTTTCAATTTAAACCCATTTATTACCAAACGGACCCTGGCTTCTCAAATCCTTTTCAAATTAAGTCCAGAACTTGCACTTTTAACCCCCGACTTTTAAAATCCTTCACAAATTAGTCTGGGACTTACATTTATCAATTTATTTAAATAAACGGGGCGTTACAACTCTCCCCCACTTAAATTAGATTTCGTCCTTGAAATCACTTCTTACCATTCCTTACATGCCCAACCACTTCTAGTAACATGGTCACCATCCTGGGCACACCCTAGCCCTCCTAGGGTAGTCGTGACCAATCTTCGTAAAAAGCCCTTATAATCGCAGGTGAACGAGTTCCTCGCAACAGGATCCCATATACATCATCTGAATTCTGCTGTATCAAGACGGTCTGAATCCCTGACAGACCACTCTTACTGAACCATTATTTATGGATCTAGTCCACTTGTCTCTCAGCTGCCTACTCATCTCCTGATAACTCAAGGCTCCTACTAGAAAAACAGAGTCACAAATCCATTATCCCTGTGATTCACTTATACTTGGCCAATGTTCAGCTATTTCCACTGTGAGTGACTTGTCACCATCCATTTCAACCAGCTATTCTGCCCGTACTCGCAACCTGAAGCACCAATGCTAACACTACCCAAACGCTAAAACTGTCCGGATCACTGTTCTGTCTGAACACTGAACTGCCTGAATCACTGAATTGCCTGAAACACTGAACTGTCTGAACACTGAACTACCTGAAACACTGAACTATCTGAACACTGAACTACCTGAACACTAAACTGCCTGAAATTGTATGCTGCCACATGGTTGCTTCCCGACATCTACCGAGACCTACCTGGTCTCAATTTTCTGCCAATCATCTGAAATATCAGGTTCCAGCCCAACTGCGGAGTCAAAGGACTCCCTGCTTAGCCGCCTCGCACGACTTCTAAACGAAATCCCTCTATGGATCTAGCTGCTACTAGTTATCTTGTCATTGTGGCCCTAACGGCCTTCTGATCTAACTGATTGGTTCCATGCGTCGAATCCTGACGTCACCAAACCCAAGGCTAAAAGTGATTGCTACATGACCATTATTAGCCTTATGTCATAAATGACCTTAAGCAGTCCACTGTTTCCTTGCTCTCATAGCTGTAGTGGCGCTTCTACAGTCTTATCTCTGGCTTAACCAGATCTAACCCGTCTGGGTAATTCCGAAATCCAATCTGTAGATTTCCATCTCCTCACTGCTATACCCGAACTGGTGGGTGCTACTGTCCTTCCCGCGTCCTATCAACGCACTCACACTATCTACCAACCTAGTGTATGCTACGGCTACACCTGCAGACTTACAACACTCTATCACTACCTGGCTGCTAGTGAATGCTATGGCTACTCCCGCAGACTTACAACACTCTAACACTATCTGGCTGCTAGTGAATACTACGGCTACACCCGCAGACTTACAACACTCTAACACTATCTGACTGCTAGTGAATGCTACGGCTACACCCGCAGACTTACAACACTTTCCATACTGGATAGAACACGCGCTTGACCCGCACTCAGCTGAACTCATGTCCTGACTGGAATCCCTAACCTGATTCCCTAAGGCTTGCTAGTAAACATTACGGGAAAACGATATCCTTATTGGCAAGTTTTTCCGAACTTCCATCTCACACTATCCTCAAACCATACAGCCGCTTAGGCTGTCTCCCTTCCAAACAAGGATGCGAAACTTAATCCAGTTTCAAAACTGCTCCTACTTCTGAATCCTGGGATGATTCTCTCCCACTTTGCTTCAACTAACGTCTTATGGCACACACTACTGGAAGGACTCTCAATCCTTATTACCATTCTATGCCCAATCTACTAAAAAACCACGTTTACCATTGCTAGGGTTTCAATACTAGTCAGTCCAAAAGGTCACACCACCTCTAAGAACCCGAATAAATCTCCGGTAATAACCCGCTAGACCTAGGAAGCTCCGAATATCAGTTGTAGACCTCGGAATCTCCCACTGCATCATGGCCTCTAACTCGGCCGGATCGACTAGATTACCATTCTGATTGAAAAGGTGCCCAAGAAATTACGCCCCGTGCAACCAGAACTCACAATTAGAGAACCTTGCGAAAATTCTCTCCCTCCTCAAAGTCCCTAGAACCTCCCTCAGGTGCTTCTCGTGCTGCTCCTCAGTCTTGGAATAAACCAAGATGACGCTGTACTTTCCCAATCCCGTAATCTGGGGAATTGCTCTATCACTATTCGCTAATGCTTCTCGGCATGCAATTGGCATATGACATCTCTTGAAAATATATTTCAAACACAGATAGACGATAACCCAGAGTCACACTTACTCAAACCCTTGGAACGAAAGGCTCCCTTGTGCAGTTTCCCGCCAGTGCTGTACTGAATCTAACCCTGCTGGTCTCTCAAAAGCTGATCCAAAATCTAGGGTCTCCTCCCGAAAGCCCTCAATATAAGCAACTGATCTGATTCCCCCTCACCAATGTGCTCCAAGTCCATATATCGTTCTCAATCTCAAGAAGTCATATCATTTAGGGTCTTGCACCCCGATATACTCATGATCTCCCTGCTATCATTCTACAGTATGTTCTGATAACTTACCTTCTTCATTTCCTCGTCTGCTGCATACTGTGGTACCATATAAGCTCTTTCTCGAGACTTGGCAGTGATCTCTGCCACAGTCTCGGTCGTCTGGTGGAGATCTAACAACTCTTGCGCCAACTGCTGCGCCTCAACCGTCTGGGCACACTCTGCCCAGAATCTAGTCTAAAAGTCATCCAATGACATAGCATCAACTGCTTCATCACTCCACTCACTACCAACCTCTTCCTATCAATCTCGTGCTCTGTCCCTCAGGAGACAGGAAGCAAGTCGGATCTTGTCTCCTTTCAAGACGTCTGGTACGAAAAATGTTGGCGACATATGGCACTCATCTGCTGCTAACAATGGGGTCCCTAACCCCATAACAATCTGAAACTTCACAAACTCTAAATTCCCGAAACATCAACGTACGGGTCCCTATCATGACTGTTATCTCAATGCAGAATGCACTCGGCCTCTCATCACAAATCTCTATAATGCCCTCCTTGATCACACCGAGGATCACAGGAGTCTGGTCAATGATAGTGCACGTAATTATCGGATGGAATGAACTCCCTCATCTGATCATCAATCTGTCTGGCTCCAGAGTCCGAGCCTGATCCCTCGTCGACACCAAAACTACCATCTGGTCTACCACGTAGCGCCACTATACTCGACAACATACGATCACTAACATCACAATACTCATCCAAACTTGAGGGATCTCACACACTACAAGTTCCCTGGTCTTATCTCAGCCTTCCTTGATTCGAGTACGGATCCTCTACTTTCAGTAGTACGGGCCCATACTACCTTCCACATCTATCCGTACTTTCCTCAAGTACTGCCTCGACTCCACCAAGTCCCTTCTACTACTACTGATGATCTCTTGCTAATCTCATCCTAAGCTTGCCCTAGGGTAAGAACCAACTCACTCTCCGCCATCAGCTGCATAAGAAGTCCCTGCTTTCTTCCCCTAACTAGCTTGCGAATACTATTACATATTACTCAGACCAGATAATTCTTCGAATGAGAGATCCTACCCTACAACGGTTGGACTCAAACAAGAGCTGCGAAATAGAGCTAGACCTAACCTTCTGAAATTATTTAGTCCTTGCAATATGTAACTTAACATATTCGTTTACTAGTTAGTGAAAGACAACGAGAACTCCTAAAAGCACAAAGCAAGCAGCATTCGGGCATTGAGTACACATAATCAAGCATATACTACTCTGCCTATCATACTGACTAATATGTACTAGCATGCAGTTCTCAATAAGCTGGTACACATATAACAGGCACATCAGGCATCCTCCCTAGATCCTTAGCCCTAAACTAGCATGCAGTTCTCATATAGCTGATACACATACAATAGGCACATAAGGCATCCTTCCTAGATCCTTAGTCCTAATCTAGCATGCAGTTCTCATAAAGCTGATACTCATACAATAGGCACATAAGGCATCATTCCTAGATCCTTAGTCCTAATCTAGCATGCATTTCTCATAAAGCTGATACTCATATCAGAACATAAACTTGTATGGGTAATTTGGGAGTACTTACTTAAGCTCGGCTGATTGCATGCACCACACCCTTTTTCTCTTTTCAAAGTTCTTTTCTTTCTACAAATTCTTTTTGCTTTTCTAAAACTCTTTTCTTTTGAAAACTTTATACCACTTCCTTAGTTTGAGTTCAGACACACTCGGGAGTGCGCCCGAATCCGTCAAACCAAGGCTCTGATACCAACTTGAAACACCCCAAAAATACAGTCTAAAAATTTCTTTTTGAATACATTGCTAAAACCATCAGATCCAAATATTATATAAGAATCCATAAATCGTACGTCTCAAAATGTCATAAAACAACTGTCAAATATATCAGAGTATAACCATCCCAGGCTGAACAAATGGTGTGTGCACTGCAATCTTTCCGAGCTCCTCTTTTCAAAACTGAGTACCTGAAACCAAAAATGAAAACTGTAAGCACGAAGCTTAGTGAGTCTCCCCAACTACCACATACCATACAATAACATATAAATCACATACTGGGCCTCGCCCACTGCATCAGACCGAAGTCCGGAAACTGCATCGGACCGGAGTCTGGAACTAACCAGGGCCTTGCCCTCTGCATCGGACCGAAGTCCGGAACTAACTAGGTCCTTGCCCTCTGCATCGGACCGAAGTTCGGAAACTTCATCGGACCGAAGTCCGGAACTAACCAGGGCCTTACCCTCTGCATCGGACCGAAGTCCGGAAACTGACTAAACATAGCATAGCATAATCATAACTACTGGCATAAACACATATACTGCATACTGCATCGGACCGAAGTCCGGAACACATAACACAAAGACGTGCTTGAATCACAAAGACATCAAGCACACTGAACTTATTGCATCGGACCGAAGTCCGGAACTGACTGAACATAGCATAACATGATCATAACTACTAGAATCAACACATATACTGCATACTGCATCGGACCGAAGTCCGGAACACATAACACAAAGATATGCTTGAATCACCAAGACATCAAGCACACCGAACTAATGCATCGGACTGAAGTCCGGAACTACTGCTAACTAAACGGGCCGTCATTGTGGCCGTACACCCGTCCTACTGAAAGGAAACTCACCTGACACTGCTGAAGTCTTATAGACACAATCCCACACTACTGAAGTCCCGCAGACTCGGCCCTAGCTACTGGATGACAGATTCCCGAACAGTCAACACCAAAACAACACCCAATTAATAATTGGGTTCTAACACATAACTATATAATACATACTTTGGATAATTACTACATTACCCCTAGCTTGGCTTACCCAAGCCCAAGACCCAATCGATAGGCCCAAAGTCAACTAGGGATCAAAGCCCAACATATGGCCCAACTTTCCAAATTGGCCCCAAACCTCTACATGGACTTCCCTTAAGGCCTAATTGTTCAGTCCAGTCCAACATGTCTCATTCTAAGGGCCCAATATCATACAACCATCTAGGCCCAAACTATGGCCCATCTATTGCCCAATTTTCCAAATTGGGTCCAATCCTTCATATGGGCCTTACCCTAAAGCCCAACTAATTACTCTAATCCATTTGATTATTCTTGGATGGCCCAACACAAAGCCCAAGTGAAATTAGGGTTTCACAAAAAATGATGATTAGGGTTAAGTGTTTCTCACTTAACCCATTAAGGGTTTAATCCATTAATACCTTTACTCTACTAGATAAATGATATGGAATAATTTGGACTTAATACACAATCCAATCCCAATGGCCCAAAAGTGGGTCCAATAAGTCTAAGGCCCAATTTCCTCACAATTAGGGTTTTCTAAACCCTAATTAGGGTTTTTCACCCAAACATGGCCTACTAGGCCCAAAACTAATCCTTAAGCCCATCAGGGTTTTGCTAGGTCAATTAGGGTTTGTTTGTGGGGCACCACCCACTACCACCTCTGGTAGTGGTGGTCCATGGCGGCTCACGGCGGTGGCCACCACCTTACGGTGGTGGTTATTATTATTTTTATTATTCAATGCTAATTACAGTTACAAGGCTTTTATCCAAAATAACACACACACACTCACTAACACACACTAACTAATACACACACTAACTAACACACACACACACACAGCCACACCATGGTGGCCGGCGGTTGCGATTGGCGGCAGCCACCACCCTATGGTGGTGGTGATGTCTTTTCCGGGAATTCTAGCCATACACACATATACTCACCTACTGCAACACACACATCTTCACGTCTTTTTCTCAGAAAGAGAAGCCAACCACCCGCCTGGCGGTGTATGGCGGCGGCAGCAACAACCCTTGCGATAACAGCCACCACCTCACGGTAGTGGCTGCGGTTCTGTTGATTCTCAGCCAAGAAACACACGCCCATAACACCAAAACTCGCACATCCACCTTCAAATACGCATCAGCCCCGGCCACCCCTGTGGTGGCGTGAAGCAGATGAGCAGAAAACGACGGAATATTCATCGGGATCCCACAGCGTCGCAGCACCGGGCAGAAGCGGAGAAGAGAGGAAGAATACAGTAGGGAGGTGGTCGTACGACATCCAAACAACAGAAACGACTAGGCTATCTCGGACCTCCACCGCTCGTAACTAGACATCGACTTCATAGCTCACCCTTTGCCGTTCACAGCGCAGAAACCTGGTCTCAGTGGTCCTTGTCGCTCACAACGTCGCCGGCAGTGGATAGCAACTTGGTCCGCATCAGAAATGTGAGTGGAAGGGAGGTGGCGACTGAGGAGTCACAAGGTGTGAAGGTGGCGGCTGGAATAGTCTTCTAGGGTTAGGGTTGTCGAAATACATATATACCCCGTGCCATTAAACTTATTTCCATATTGACAGGATCAACCCCTCCTTCATTAAAACTTTTCAACTTTAATCAGTTATTTACTCTCTTGCCCCTGGTTCCATAATTCTTTTCATAATAGATCCCCATAATACCAATAAGCCCCCTAAGCCTTCAAATCTTTTCAATTTAAACCCATTTATTACCAAACGGACCCTCGCTTCTGAAATCCTTTTCAAATTAAGTCCAGAACTTGCACTTTTAACCCCCGACTTTTAAAATTCTTCACAAATTAGTCTGGGACTTACATTTATCAATTTATTTAAATAAACGGGGCGTTACAACTTGGTTCCCATTCCTTTGCGTTGGAACAAGGTTATAGTGAGGATGGATTGGCAGAGGCCTAATAGGGAGGTTATTGATTGTGAGCGTCAGATGGTGCGTGTTTGGACCCCAAGTGGGGGAGAGTTGGTGAGCCATGGAGAGGGCGTTCACCGCGGGCCAGACCTATGCTCAGTCACTAGGGCTAGTTGTTATCTTCATCAAAGATGTTCCTATTTCGTCGCCTGTGTTATGGATATCCGGGAGAAGGGTAAGGCGACGGTAGATGATGTCCCGATTGTACGAGAATACCTGGATGTGTTTCTGGAGGATTTTCTTGGGGTGCCTCTGGAGAGACAGGTGGAGTTCCAAATTGATTTGGTTCCAGGTGTGGCTCCGATAGCCAAAGCACCATATTGCTTAGCTCCGCTTGAGATGCAATAGTTTTCTACACAGTTGCAGGAGCTGTTAGACAAGGGGTTCATCCGACCGAGTAGTTCGCCTTAGGGTGCGCTAATCCTCTTTGTGAAGAAGATGAAGGATGGGTCGCATCAGATGTGTATTGACTATCAGGAGCTAGATAAGCTAACGATGAAGAAACGTTATCCCCTCCCGAGGATTGCTGATTTTCTGAACCAAGTTCAAGGTGCATCTTGGTTTTCCAAGATTGATCTTCGTTCGGGTTATCAACAAATGACGGTCAGAGAGGACGATATGCACAAGATGGCTTTCCAGAATCGTTATGGTCATTAAGAGTTCGTGGTGATGCCCTTTGGGATCACCAATGCTCCATTCGCATTCAAGGATCTCATTAACCACGTGTGCCGACCGATGTTGGATTGGTCTATGATTGTATTCATCGACGACATCCTGGCCTATTCCAAGACCCAGGAGCTGCATGAGAAGCACTTGAGGGAGGTATTGGAGACCCTGACGAGGTAGAGACTGTATGTGAAGTTCTCCAAGTATGAGTTCTAGTTGTGTGAGGTGCAGTTTCTGGGGCACCGTGTCAACCAGAATGGTATTCTGGTAAATCCGGCCAAGGTCAAGGCCATGATGAGGTAGGAGCTTCCGAGGACTCCATCTGAGATCCGGAGTTTCCTTGGGTTGGCAGGTTATTAACAGAGATTCATTCAGGATTTTACCAAGATAGCGGTTCCTCTGACTGGACTGATGAAAAAGACTGCCACTTTTGGCTGGGGGCTTGAGCAGCAGGCAACGTTTGAAATCCTGAGACAGAGATTGTGTGAGGCACCGATTTTGACCCTGCCGGAGGGTGTTGAGGATTTTGTGGTTTATTGTGATGCGTCGATCACGGGTTTGGGCGTGGTTTTGATGTAGAGGGGTCACGTTAATGCTTATGCTCTGAGGCATTTGAAGCCTCATGAGGCGAATTATCCGACGCATGATTTGGAGCTAGGGGCTGTGGTTTTCAACCTCAAAATTTGGAAACACTACCTCTATGGGGTCCAATGTACTATTTACATGGATCACAAGATCCTGAGGTACTTGATGGATCAGTCGAATCTGAATATGAGGCAGCGTCGGTGGTTGGACATGGTGAAGGATTATGATTGTGAGATCCTTTACCATCCAAGAAAGGCCAAGGTGGTGGATGATGCTTTTAGCCGCAAGGCGGTCGCGGCTCCGATCAGGGATATTTGTATGATGATGACAGTGATTACTCCACTCTTGGAGCAGGTTTAGGAGGCTCGTGTTGAGGATATGAAGGAAGAGCACCGAAAGAGTGAGCGCATACTGGGTCAAGTGGCTTCCTTGGATTATGATAGTCGGGGTTGATTGAATCTCCATGGGAGAGTGTGGATTCCTTATTGGGGAGGTGTGTGCCAAATACTGATGTAGGAGGCGCATAAATCGAGGTTCTCCATTCATCCCGGGGCGACGAAGATGTATAGAGATCTCCGTACTGATAATTGGTGACCCCTGTTTGAAGGGGGACATTGCTTTGTAAGTGGAGAGGTGCTTGACTTGCAGGAAAGTGAAGGCCGAACCTCAGCGGCCTCACGGCAAGATGCAACTGTTAGACATTCCTATTTGGAAGTGGGAAGAGATTACCATAGATTTCATTACGAAGCTGTCTTGGACAGCGCACGGAGTGGATTCGATTTCGGTCATCGTTGATCAATTGACCAAGAGCAAGCACTTTATTTTGATTTAGGAGAGCATCTCTGAGAAGATGTTGGCTAAAATTTATATCAGGGATGTTTTGGCACGATATGGGGTGCCGGTTTCAGTAGTATCAGATAGGGATGTCCTGTTCACTTCCAGGTTTTGGAAGAGGTTCCACGAGGAGTTAGGTACCCATCTGCATTTCAACACGACCTTTCACCCGCAGAAAGATGGTCAAAGCAAGTGGACCATCCATACATTGGAGGATATGATGCGGGCGTGCGTTTTGGATTTTCGAGGTAGCTGGGATAAGTATCTTCCGTTAGCGGAATTTCCGTATAACAATAGTTACCACGCCAACATCGATCAACCTCCTTTTGAGATACTCTATGGGTTAAATGCAGGACCCTGATATGTTGGGGTGAGGTCGTTCAACAAGTCATGGGGAGTACTAAAGTGTTACTCAAGAGCACCGAGTTGATTCAGCAGGTTCGGAGTAGACTTCAGACATCTCATAGTCTGCAGAACAGCTATGCCGACAAGCACCGATAAGACCTCGAGTTTCAGTTTGGAGATATGGTAATCTTGAAGGTGTCACCATAGAAATGTGTCATCAGGTTCAGGAAGCGGCGCAAGCTGGGTCCCTAGTATATCGGTCCTTTAGGGTTGTATCCTGGGTGGACAGGGTAGCTTATCGGTTGGAACTTCTGTAGGAACTCAGTTCGCTTCACAGTACTTTTCACATCTCTCTGCTGCGAAAGTGCTTGGTTGATGATTCCACAGTGGTTCCATTGGAGGATATTCAGGTGGATGACCGCCTGAAATACATTGAGAGACAGGTAGCGATCCTCACAGGAAGACAAAAACCTTGAGGAACAAGGTTTTTTAGTTGGTAAATATGCAGTGGTAAAACCGCAAGGATTTAGAATGGATGTGGGAGCCGGAGGACGAGATGAGGGAGCATTACCCAGATTTATTTCTGGCAGCGGACTTCGAGGAAGAAGTCTGATTCAAGTGGGGGAGAATTGTAGCATCTGAATATCAAGTATTTCTATTTCTAGCCTCAACCTATTTGAGTTTGTGTATTTGTCACATTTAGATAGTTTTGCATCTGATCCCGTACGTTGGGCATACATGTGGGTACGCACAGTGTACTCATGTGATCAAATCACGGAGGGCATGCTAGTACGATGGGCGTACGTATGGTACGCCAGGCATACTAGCTCAACATCAAAACCCTAATTTGAAGGGTTTGTTCCTATTTAAGCCACCTTATGCATCCCTTGGACATTCCTTATCAGCCACCTTTCCTTCAAAAACCCTAATCTCAAGTTTAAGCCTTGTTGTGAGAGTTTGGAGCTTATTAGTGGCTTTTGGTGCATATTGGTTGAAGAAGAAGACCCTTGAAGAAGGATGTGTTGCTTGCAAGCTTATAGATCCAGAAACTACTCCTCATGGTGCATCTTTTGAAGGTATAGAGTCTATACCTTGATGTGTTTCCTTTTTATCTCCATGGTTGGGTTTTATGAGCTTTTATCCCCAAAGTTTGGACCTTTATAATTTGGGACACTCCAGAGCATATTAGTTGTCCTTGCACGCATGTTAGGTCTTGTAGATTCATAAAAATGGTTACTTGATGGTGCTTTTCTAGCCATGCAAGAGTTTGGTGGTGATTAGTGTAGATTAGTTTAGAGTTTTAAGGTTCAAGCCCTTTTCATCCATGCAAAGGCTTAAAGTTTAAGACTTTATGGATTAAGACGTTCTAAGAAGGTCAGATCTATGGTTGGATGCATGTCTTAATGATTAAGACCATTTTGGCTTGGTTTTTCGGTCAAATAGAGTACACCCCGTGTACTACTGGCTACGCCTATTGTAGCTAGGTGAGGCACCGATCCCACGTGTTTCCTGAGTATGCCCCGCGTAGGAAGAGAGTACGCCCAGCGTACGTGCTGGGCAGTTGACTTTTATTAACATTTGGACTTTTGTTCAAGACTTAGGGTTTTGGACCATGGGAAGGGCAAAATGGTCTTGTTGCCCTTAAGGGGGTTTGGTTATGGGCCTTGGAATCACATGTTGAGAAATGGACCTTAATTATTAATTAGGGTTAATTAGTGTGTTATTAGGCGGAGTTTAGTTTCGGCAGTTCGAGTGCAAGATTTAGTTGTTTTTAGTATTAGGTGAGCTTCCTTCACTGTATCTGTGGGTCGAAGGTACCAATGGCGGCCCACTAGTTTATGTTGTAGTATGATGGTTAACTTCGTGACAACTGTCAGTTATGCCTATGTTCGCTTGATGACTATGTGATATATTATATGGTAGTGGTAGGGGCGAAATAGACCGGGTATCCGATTGAAATAGACCGAAGGGGATTGCAAACACCCATATATGCTTATTGGTATGCGGTTGAAATAGACCGAAGGGGATTGCAAGCACCAAGATATGCTTGACAGTATCCGGTTGAATTAGGCAGAAGGAGATTACAAGCGCCCAGATATGATTGGCTGTATGTTTATATGGTGTCTGGTATTTTAGGGGAACTCACTAAGCTTGGTGCTTACAGTTTTAAGTTTATGTTTCAGGTACTTCCAGTTCGAAGGGGAAGGGCCCGGCCTGATTGCACCGCATCAGCCTGTGATTTTTGCATTTTGAGATTTTAGGATTTTGTACTCTGATAATATGTTACCATGATACACTTTTGACTGATTCGATACGAGTATCGTATGTTTTTCAAGAACTTAAAAACAAAATTTTTATATGTATTTTGGGATGTTTCAATAAGCTATTAGGAGGTGGAAAACTCCTCACTCACCCATTTTGCAGAGTGCGTTTTACCATATTTTCCCCATATGTTAGCGATAGACATAGAAGAGGACACCCTCGTTCATTAGGCTTGAGTTGTGAACTCACGATTTGATCATTATGCACATATGAACCTTATATTTCGTTTTAGCACCAAACATTATTTCGCATGAGAATATGAACTTTGCATCTCATTTTGGCAACGCAATTTATTTCTCATGATGACAACGAACTTATTTACTCATTTTAGCAATGTACTTTTACCTATGGAAAGTTTTGTCAAAACTTTGATTATGATTCATGAAACCACTATTTCGGTAAACCTGTGAACTTACCAACTATTTTTATAGTTGACGCTTGTTTTACATGCTTTTTCAGGAATCATCTTGTAAGAGGCACCTAGAGACACATCACTTGTAGGAGCATTCTCATGTGTTGTTTTTCAAATACATTGTAATTTGTTTTAAAAAGTTGTTCAAGCTCATTGTAAATTGTAATGCTTTTAAATAATATCTTTTGTGTTGTCTTTTAACTTTTTCTGTGAGACCCTTTGTACTATCCCACCCTGTGTTTCCACTTTAGCGGGGTGTGACATACTACATATAATATATATGACCTAGTGCTATTTACGACAAACATAAGACATGAAATAGCTCTTGGGTATTCAAGTTAAGACACTAGAGATCTCGTAATAAGTAGAAGCTTAAGATTTGGATTTATAAGTGTGCTAACATGAGAAAAAATTTCAATGTTAAACTTTTTCAATATATTCTCAATGTAATGAGATTGAGTAATTGAAATTCCATTGTTTCCTTGTTTGATTCTTACACAAAGAATTACCGCAAACTCCCCCAGGCCTTTTATATCAAAGCTACAAGATAAGAATTTTTTGGTTTTATTAACTTAATCTAGATCAGTACCAAAAATCAACATATCATACACATATAGAAAAATTATAATTTCTTTACCATAAGTATCAAATTTGCTATATACACACTTGTTAGCTTTGTTTAATGTAGAACCATTAGACAAGACCACATCATAAAACATTTTATGCCATTGTTTTGGTGATTGTTTAAGACTATACAACGATTTCTTCAACTTGCACACCTTGTTTTCATTAGCAGACATCACAAACCCTTCATTTGTTTCATGTAAATCTCCTCATCTAATTCACCATCCAAGAATGCAATTTTCACTTACAATTTTGTGAATTACAAGATTACGTATAGTTGCAAGAGCTTATAACAATCTAATAGTGGAAGTCCTAAAAACGAGAGTTTTAGGGCCATATTATTTACATTTGATGATGCAATACATGGACATACTTTTATATTTCTAATGCTTAATTTTAATATTCAGTCTTGGCTAAGTAAGTGTAAATATTACAACTTATCAATCTGAGCTGTTAGGTAACCAAGTTATCTTTGTGTTGTGAGCTGTTTTATTTTTTGAATTGTTAGAGATCCTAAAGTTTGAAGAAATATGCAGATATGTTACTTACCTATTAAAGATCAAAGACCAGATCTGAGCCGCCATAGCTAATCAAATCTAGAATATTTTTGAAGCTACCAATGTGTGTTCTGAAGCTATTGAAGAAATTTGAAATCACCCATTGAGTCATCCCCCAATGATATCCATTGATACATGTTTCGTTGATGCTTATCCCCTGATGTTTATTCACTAATGGCTACTCAGTGAAGTTATCCTTATTATGTTCCATGATAGTGTCCAATGAAGGAATAAATTAGAATACTTGTTGAAGAGGTTTTATTGAAGATCTTATCTGATTTATTCCATATATATCTCAGATATGTTGCATTCATGAAGATATCAATTCTCTTATGTCTGAGATTTGATTTATTGAAGAATTAAAGATAATTATCTTGAATATTCTCAACCCCAACCTTTATGGTAGGTTGTTAGTTTATTTAGTATATATACTGTATGCTCTAGTATGTCGAGAGTTAATGATTTGTATTATATTATGAGAGACTGGGGATTCTTCTATGGAGAATTTTTTGTGTGAGTTCTTAGAGAGAGATTCAGAAAGTGTGTTCTTTCTGAATCATTGTGCTTAAATATAAACCCAATAAATAACGTATGATCCTTGTTTGTCAAAAATCTGTGTATTGTTCTGTATTTCATATTAATTCGTACACAAGTGTTAGGGTTAGAGACCAACAAGTTGTATCAGATAATAATAGAACATCTATTCTAAGATATGTTCAATAAAAAGGTCCAAAAATCATCTCAAACATCAGAAGGGGAAGAAGAAGAAATCTTTATAGAATCATCCATACGTGAAGACTACTACACAAATAAAGAAGCATGAGTATTGTATTTATACTTATCTATAATATTTCTTTTTACCTAAATCTATATTTAAAGGACCATACACTGTCTCTCAGGTGAGAGAAAAATTTACCAATGGAAAGATCAATGAATATATGTGTTTTTAATAAAGAAGAAAAAGTTAAACATATGATATATCATCGAACCCTCGAGCTTTGTGCTCGCTCTCAAGGTGAGAACATTTTTCTTAGTGAAAAAATTTGTGTTATTATTATGTGTTATTTTGTTTATTGTTAATTAATATCGATCAAGGAACCTACAGAAGATACTTTTGCTCCAGTTGAAACAAATGACAACTGTTTGCACTCTGATTATTGTTTATTCTTTTTGATATTGTAATATTTATCTGATGGATGTCAATAATGCACTCTTGAATGGTGATTATAATAAGGAGATATATATGTCTCTTCTACCAGGTATTGCTCACCGTCCATGTGAACTTTTTCGGCTTCAGAAAGCATTTTATGGTCTCAAACTAGCCCCTAGTGGTTGGTTTGAGAAACTTTCAACAATAATTACTTCCATCGATTTTCAATCTGGTGATGATCATGATGGTATAGCATCCTTGAAGCGTGATCCAGCTAGTCATTTCGCTATAGAATACTTGGGCTTACTATGCTATTTTTTTAGGGATTAATGTTGCACAATCTCTAAAAGGTTATCTTTTATCTCAAACACAATATATCTCAATTTTTTTGAACGCACAATACTTTCGGAAAACCGAACATTTGATACCCATGTAGAGAGTACTCATAATTATTCTTCAATAGACGGTGTTCCCTAGTCTAATCTGAGCCTTTATCTTACCATTGTGGGGAGCTTGGTCAATCTTACCATCACTAGGTTAGATATTGTTCATGAAGTTCATGTGGTTAGCGAGTTTGCCACTGCTCCATTAATGGTTCATTAGGTAGTTGTTCTTTGTGTTTTGAGATATCTTTGATGTACTCAGTTTGACAGTCTGGGGTTTCCTTCCACTTTATCTCTTGAGCTGCATGCCTATAGTGATTCTATCTGGGATAGAAATGTTTAGGATCGCAAGTCTATTTCTAGGTATTGTCTCTTTCTTAGAGATTCATTGATTTCGTGGAAGATTAAGGAAAAATATATTATCTCTTGATCATCTAAAAAATTCGAGTATCGAGCTATGACTGTCATTACTTGCGAGATTATGTGGTTGTTATGGCTCCTTACAAGCATGGGTGTTCATGTTTCTTAGCCTACCTCTTTGCACTATGATAACAAGAGTGCGACATATTGCAAAGAATTCGGTGTTTCATGTGCAGACAAAAAAATATTTAGATTTATTGTCATTTCACTCGTCACCACTTTCAATACGGGACTGTTTGTCTTCCTCATGTTCCATCTACAATGCAGATTGTTGATATATTTACAGAAGCCTTGACTACTCCTTGGTTTCATTATATGTTTGGTAAAATCTCAATGCTTATTGTTTCCGCATTATGATTTTGAGGGGGGGGGGGGGTGTTAGCCTAATAAATCTATCAGGCCAACCTTTTGGTTTTGGCCCTATTTTTGACCTATTTATCACTTTAGCTAGGTTTAACCTAATTATCTTTCCTATTTAATTAGTATTTTCCTTTCATTGTAATTGTACACTTTATTTTAATAATGAAACACTAGGAGTATTTTTTCATTAGTTTACATGATCCATCTTTCTTTTTTGCTCCCTCTGAGATGGATAAATAGTTGCAAGAGGAACAAATCATATGGGTTGATCCTTGAGAGAGGAGAGGATCATATTAATAAAACTATCTCTTTTATTAGGTAGTTTCTTTTCCTTTCGCTCATAATCTGTTTATCAGTGAAATTCTCTACCATTTATACATCATCAAAAGTAGCAATGGCCAAAGCTGATGATAAAGGATTTAAGGCTAATATAGATGACTAAGCTGCTTTATCCTGAACATTTATATAGGGAATGTGTTTTTAGGAAGAAGTTGTAAAAGTGGACATTGAGAGTTAGGAAAATAGGAGACACATATCTTGTGACTATATGCTTTGATGTTGATGGTTGTGATAACATCAATAGAACTATAGGAGGTTATGGAAAAATGTATATGAAGTGGTAGGAACCCTCAAAGCTATGTAATCATATTTGTGATGTGTTGTACCATTGTTGTAGGAAAAGTATGGTAATGTAATGGTCTGAGAACTTCTAGAAGATTAGAAATGTTAAAGATAGATAAAACTCTATCATCACCGGGAGTCTTAAATATTTTATTACTTAAGGATAAAATGGTATTTTCATTGGGTGAATAGAGTTTAAACAGAGGTAAAAAGATTGTTTATCCAAGAAACCTATAGCAATTTAGATCGATCATGCTCAAAAAAATCCCACACGTTAGACGAAAAATAAGAAATGTGTTCTTGGATTGTGACGAGTACATGTTAGGAAAGTTCACCCACGTTATTAGGTTTGGTACCAAGTTGTTCTGAACCTGTTCTCATGTGAAACAGTGTGGTGGCAAGATGATAGCCAACCTGTTTACTGGATATGTCTATAAGCAAGTTGTTTTTTTTGTAGCATAATAACTTTACTCTTTAAGGTGAGCAACTCATTTTGGAAACTAACAATAAGTATGGTTTGTGGTGCCTTACGTAAACTGTGGTGTGGCAAATTTGGTTCGTTGGTTGTAACACCCTAACTGTTATACTGTTTAAATAAAGGCTTTCCATTTCTTATAATCATGGTTAATAGAAATTCATGTCTCATTTAAAATTAGGTTCAAAACAAAATACCAATATGATGATCCATACGTGTTACAAACGTCAAACAAAATCTATATGATACATACGATAAGTTTCTAAGTTCATACAAAAGAAAAAAAAATACTAAAGTTTCTTCTATGTCTCTACATTTACTACAAGGGTCTTCTAGTTCACAAGCTCATGCAACAAGTCCAAAACACTTCTCCTTGCCTTCAACACTTGGGTACATGTCAATTTAAAACACACAATTACTATGGAATTTCATCTATAAACTTGAAAAAGTCAAGGTAAAACCATTTATGAAATTCAAACTAAAAATCATAAAATCCTTGTTATTTGGAACAAGAAATAATAATCAACAAAAATAATAACAACAAGCATGGAGTGTTGGATCTATATGCTCAAGAATCATTATTGACTAATATTGCTAATAACATATGATCATATAGGGTAACACATTAATCAAGTTGGTACTTATAGAATATTTATAAAGTAATTTGTTATTAATAAATAAATTCAACTCTTTGTATTTAATTAGAGAAAAATTATTGTTTTAAGAAAACAATATTATAAGAAGTAGAAAACTAGTCATTTTGTGATATGGTATCATATAATAAGTCATGTACAAAGTTTTGGACACTTCGGTTAACCATGATTAAATCAAAAACTTACTCTACCATGGTTTAAAAGCTACTAAACATTTTTTTGTCCTGTTTAGGCCATATGGCTGAAACTTTATAGAGGGATGGAGGTTGCTTGTCAACCTTCATCCTCCTGTTCCCCATGCCCCTCTTGGTAGCCAATACTTAGAGTATTATATTCAAAAGGCTTTACTTTGCATAGGGTATATAAATAGGATCTTATGAATTAAAAAAGTTGTTAGTTTTTTGGAATTCAACTTCTTCTCATTCTCTCAAAAAGCTGAGAGCATCCTAGCTAAAAGCTCTATCCACTTTTGAAGTTGTTACTTGGATTTTGGTGGCTACTTTGTGTCTTCCTTTTAATGCCTAATTTTTTTAGCACTTAATGCTTAAAAAACAAAGTCATACAAGAAGAAATCTATAAAATTTGGTACCTTATTCTTGGTGGTGGATACTTATAGAGAAGTTCAAGCTTCTTGTTCTTTCTATCTTCATCAACAGTCTAAATCCAAGAGGATCCAAAGGCTTCAAAGGTTTCATTTCTAAAAACCATATAGTTGTTTTATATGATTCTAACATTGTTAAAAGGATCCTTGATTGTTTTGGTTTCTATAAATACTTGAAATTTACTAGATATTTTTATAGCTTTCGTTGCCGCTTTTTGTGAAAAACTCATCATTTTATGTATCAAAACTTGTCAGTGGTATTAGAGTGATATTACCGTTTTTTCATGCATTTTGGTTAGATAAAAGTTTCCTTAGAAAAAACAAAGAGTTGTTCGTTTATATGTTTGATATGTTTGTTGTGTATAAACAAGCCATTAGGACATTTGTGGTTGCTATTTATTCATATGATAATGTAATAGATAAATAGGTATTATTTCATTTGTTTATTTTTATATATAATAAATTAGTTTTAGACTAGTTGTATTTTATTTTATAAAAATGTAACAAGATGGAGCTTGAAGATCTTATGATGATATGAAGACATGGAGCCTTTAGAACACCTTGAAGTATTCCTTTAAGTCCTTTAGGAAATGACTTAATATTTATTGTGATGGGCTCACAATAAATATAACTAGAAAACTAATTTTGTTTATACACTTTAAAATGCATGCTTGTAATGTTTATTTTGGTTGTTATAAAATGTTGTATGTATGAAAATATATTTTCCATGCTAAAAACATTTAAAAAAATAATAATAATAATAAATAATAATAAATAATAATAATAATAATAATAAAATAACATCAACCTTGGGGTCTAGAGTTTTATATAAAAGTTTCCAACATATCAAAAATTGAGTTTTTGTTATAAAAAGTGTTTTAATTTTTTTAAAACTCTTAAATAGACAAACTTTTAAGCATATAAAAAAGTTTAAAATAATTTTAAACTTAATCTAAAATCCATAACTCTATAATCAAATGTTGTTTTATTAAAAAGTTAGAAACTGGTTACAATTGTTATAACGTCGAATTAAAATTGAATATAAATTTTAACCGGTAAATTATATATAAATAAATTCAACTTTATGATTTTTGGAACACTTTAAACGTACCATGAAATATTTTATGCGTGAAATATTCATGATACAAAATGTTTTAAAATTCTAGAATAATAGTAAAACATTAATAAAAGTCCTTATTTTCAAAACTTCAAATCTATGCAATCCACTTAAAAATCACTTGGGATTTTTGTGCAATTCATGTGGATTTTAGGGTCACCTTATTCATTTGGGTTGTCAAAAATGGTCAAGGTGTTTTATATTTACTTGTGGGATAAAGGTCACCTAACCATTTGTGAAATATAACTCAGATGTTTTTTTTTCTAAATGGATGATTTGATCAATTTCTTATGTGATAAAGGTCACCTAAGCATAAAATTTTTTAGGCATAGATGGGATGAACATGCCATTAAACACAAAGTAATATTTTTTGGATCCCATAAATCTAAGAATTACATAAGAGTTGTAATTGTTTATCATAACCTACCGATCAACAAAATCACTAGTGTTGTGGGTCACCGCCTCAACTTATTTTGGATGATGTGGATCTTAGCTTTTTAAATTTAATTTAAAGGGAAATTAATTTTTAAAAGAAATTGTATCAAAGATATTAAAATGTAACGGACCCAACTTTCTTGATTGGTTCAAACAAATAACAATTGTCGTCAAGCTTGAAAAAAAGGACTATGTCCTTGATGAACCTATTCCGAAAGAGCTCCCGGCCAATGCTACCAAAGCATTAAAAGATGCTCAGGCGAAACATGTAAATGATTCGACTGAAGTGGATTGCATCATGCTTGCAACTATGACTCCTGAACTTCAGAAAACTTTTATTTTTCATGAAGCATTTGAAATGATTAAACAACGTAGAGTCATGTCTCAATTTCAGGCTAAGCAAGAGAGGTTTGAAACCTTGAATCCTTTCGTTGGTTGCAAGATGGCTGAGGGATCTTGTGTGAGTGCTCATGTACTCAAAGTGAAAGCTTATGTTGAGCATCTTGCCTACCTCAGATTCCCATTTAAGGATTAGCTATAGACCGATGTGATACTAGCCTCATTGCCTAAGTCACTCAACCAATTTGTGATGAACTTCACAATTAATGAGTTGGATAGGAGGAACAATGAACTTCATAAATACTCATGAATGACGAGGCAAGCATCAAGAAATCTAGGAATAATTAAGTGTTTGTCACACCCCCAAACCAGAATGGCGGAAACATTCGGGGGCGGATGACTTCATGTAGTATCATAACAGTTGAATATTTGTAAAGAAAGTAATCACAACCATCATAAATATAATTTAAAAGTTACATTGTTGAATACAATACATGTCTCAAAATAAATTACAATATGATGATTTAATAAGTTTCAAGACTGACGTCCTAGCGTCCCTTCTCCAAAAGCTGATAATTTACATGTATTACTGAATCCCTGAGAAATACAAGTAGTTTTGAAAAAGTGTCAACAATTAAGTTGGTGAGTTCATAAGCGTTTTTGTATAAGAATAGTATCCTTTTAAGTGTAAAATAACTGAGTTTGTTCATAGAAGATCCAATATTTTCTATAAGAGAGTGGTGTTTTTAGAAGTTCCAAAAGACTGAATGTATAAGTGTTTTCCATACTTGAAATAGTATAAGTAGATTTACATAAATATATATAATCACTAAGGCGTTTAACAGGCCCGTAAACCGAGATGTATTAATACTCTATGCGAGTTTTTATAAACGTGCTATTGACCCAGATTGCCTGTAACAACGTTCTTCAGGCGTTGGAATGAATGACGTTTGTCACCCCAGACCTGCCGGTCTAACTGTAGCTAACAGTTTAGGTGCGGGATTGTCAGTCCCATATAGATCTATACACAAATATCATGCTCTCCCTACAAGAGATTATGGCTTATAAAACAGGACTTAATCTACGAACTGAACAGTTCGATGAATTCAGATATCTCACAAAATTTGGTATCAACAAGTTTACGTATGAAAAGTCCATTTTCCTTGTGAATATAAGTATTTCCTCTTTTGTTTATAGTATGTAAAAATATCATGAATATCTCGTAACTATACCTATTATAGTTTTAAAAAGGGTGTTCCGTTTGGATGAAAAACCTTGGTGTATTACCAACCTTGCATGAAAAGTAGTCTTTAACTTTAGTAGTTACGTTATTTTATGTATTTAACATTTATACATAAGATGTAGGTAAAACATTTGAACTTATAAGTATTTCAACTAAGTTTTTCTTGTGTTTCACTTGTATTTTCCCCCCTAAAACATAGAAAATACGTGAAAATGTATGGGTATGAACTCACATGATAAGTGGTGAATCGGGCAGCGTGTCGTTTCTAGGAATGATCTTTCTTGACGTAACCGCGAGTTTCTGGTGAAAAACCGGGCTTCACGCGGGTAGAGTTTCAGCTCGGGAACTCTGTTTCTCTGGATCTTCGGGGCTTCGGGACTCGCTTCGGGTCTCGAGATGATACCGGGGCTTCTCGCGGGCAGGATTTTGGCTCGAAACTCCTTTCTTTTCGGAATCTTCGGAACGTCGGGACACGCTTCGGGTATCGGGGATGGTACCGGGGCTTCGGGGGTACTTTTTTGCATGTAAATCGAAGTAATATGGGTGAGAGAAGGGTGAATTAGCAACCTTGGCCGGCTGCCCCTTCAAATCTATTTATAGGGCTGATTTCTCGATTTTCACGTTGTAAACAGTATTTTGACGTCGTGGGCTTGATCGTCACTGTATGCGTCATCGCAAGTTGGGTCTGGCAGACTCCAGAAGTGATTAATACTGAGTTCACGTCGTGAACACTATATTCACGTCGTGAACTCTGACACAGTGTTGGGGTTCGTGCCCCGAACTTCAGAAATTCATATCTTTCGTATACGTGCTCTGTTTTCGACGTTCATTATATCCACACGTAGGTGAGATTATGCTCTACAACTCTCATTTAGACTCCGTCGGCTAATTTTGATTCAAATTTTTATTATATTATTTTTAGTAGGCCGGGACAGGAAAACTCCGTTATAAACTCATAACTTCTTCATCTGACGTCCGTTTTTGTCTGGCTTTTTACCGTTGAACTACTATCGACGAGATCTTCGATTCTCGTTTAGATTGTTTCGGCTAGAAATCCCTCGATCTCATATTCGAACTTCGGGCTGCATACTGCTAAGCTGAAACTTAGAAAAATCATAACTTTCTCATACGAAGCCAGATTTGGACGTTCTTTTTATGTATGCTTACGGTTTAATGAGATCTACGACTTTCATTTAGATACCTAAGGCCAAAAAGTATTTTATTGAGATTTCTCTTTTTACGCTTAACAATGTTTTACCGGTTTTGACGCGGATCTTTGATTGGTCATAACTTCTTCGTTATAACTCGGATTTGAGTGTTCTTTATATTTCTGAAAACCTTGACATGATATCTATCATTTTATGCAACCCAATTGAGACTTTTGAACGTTTCATTTTTTACGCTATATTTATTATATCAAAAATAGATTACCATACTTGACTTTAGGTCATTATATTCACTTGAAATATCGGGTTGTCACATCATCCCGCCGTTAGAGGGAATTTTGTCCCGAAATTAATTCTTCATTAAGTATTTATGGAGTAGGGAAAAGATGCAGGTATTTTTGTTTCATTTGCTCTTCGCGCTAACAGGTGTATTCAGGTCCTCGCTTGGCATTCTAACGGACCTTCACAGTGGGTATGCGACTTTGTTTTGTTCTTTTTATTTCCCTATCCATTATTTCTACCGGTTCTCCTACGAAGTGGAGACTCTCGATTATTTCGATTTCGTCCAGAGGGACAACGAGGGTCTCATCAGATAAGCATTTCTTTAAGTTTGACACATGAAAGGTAGGATGTGCGTTATTTAGTTCCTGCGGAAATCGAAGCTTGTATTTTACCGGGCCGATCCTGGCAAGGATCTCAAATGGTCCGATATACCTTGGATTTAGTTTCCCACGTTTTCCAAAACGTATTAATCCCTTCCAGGGTGAGGCCTTCAACAGTACTCGGTCTCCAACCTGAAATTCCAAGGGCTTCCGTCTTTTGCCCGCATAACTCTTTTGTCTGTCTCTTGAAGCTTTTAGTAGTACCGAATTTGGACAATCTTCTCAGTCGTTTCTCTTATGATTTATGGGCCTCTGAGAGTGCTTTCAGGTATTTGTCCTCTAACTAGCTGCGTGTTACCCACTTCAGCCCAGCACAGAGGTGATCTGCACTTGCGGCCATAGGGGGCTTCGAATGGAGCAACCTTGATGCTAGTGTGATAGCTATTGTTGTATCAGAACTCCACTAGTGGTAAATGGATATCCCATGCTTTACCAAAATCGATCACATAAGCTCTTAGCATATTTTCCATGGTTTGAATGGTCCTCTCACTCTGTCCGTCGGTTTGTGGGTGGTAGGCGGTACTCATGTCTAGTTTCGTTCCTATAGATTTTTGTAGTGACTTCCAGAACCGCGAGGTGAATCTACTATCCATGACCGTGATAATGGATATTGGTACACCATGCAGTCGCACAATCTCCTTGATGTATGTTCTAGTCAGTTTCTCTAGCTTGTCTGTTCCTTTGTTGGTAGGAAGTGTGCGGATTTGGTTAACCTGTCGACGATCACCCAAAGTGGCATCAAGTCCACCTGTTGCCTTGGTAACTTGATTTTTTTTAAGCCCATTGCAATCCGCTACCACTCCCACTCAGGTATCTCCAGTTGTTATAGTAAGCATGCAGGCTTTTGCTCTGAAGTTCATGATAAGACTCATCCTCGGCTCATCCATCCTCACCTCGTGTATACGAGTTGTATATAATTTAAATCGACAAAACCTTCGGTGGGTGGCTCTGCCCCAAGTCCACAACCAGACAAGGAACAGGAAGTAGGGCGGAATCACACATCCTAAATCTTGTTGAGTCTAAATTATATGCCACTCTTGCATATACAACTAGCAGCGATAGATTAACCTAATGAGTTCTTATTCTCTATTCTTGAACTTGACATGCGGTACAGGTGGTCTTGCTCGGAGATCTCTTGGGTATGCTACGGGTGGTTACTGACTTCTAAGACTTCTTTCGTGCTTTCAGTTTCAAGTTTTCTATCTATTGAGCAGGCTAGAAGGTGTGGTACCCCTCGCATGGGTACTTCTGAAGTTTTGAAGTGATAGACGATATAAAGGTTTGCGTTATGGATTGGAAGAATTTCATCTGACAGCTGATTAAGGAAAAAGTTCTTTCACACGGCAGAAAAAAAAAGAAAAGAAATTTTTTTTGCATGGTAAGGATTAAGCCAAACCATGTCGGATGAGGTTGTCGGACCTTCTCAACGAAGTAAATATTAAGTTATTCTGGAAGATATGATTACTAGGATAATGAACAATTCTATGTACATAAGTTTGCAGCGCCTTCAGTTTTATTCTGTTATTTTGCTACGGATCCCCTTTTTAATTCAAAATTGGCGGATACTACTAATACGAGGGTTCTGATAATTTTGAACTATGAACTTTCATGGGATGATTCCTACTAGGTCTCTTTATCATCGCTTGGTGTACACAAGTCATGTATAATTAAGATTGGTAAGACAGTTGACTGAGCAACCCTGCCCTAAATCCACAACCAAACAAGGAACAGGAAATGAGGCGGGATTACTCACCTTAAATCTACAAATCTTAATTATAAATGACCCTAATGTATACACTAAGCCATCATAGCTTACCTGATAGGTTCCCAGTTTTATATGAATGCTGTGATTTAGCTCGAATGAGAGAGTAATTATAATTATAAATAAATTATTGGGGTTTGGAAGCGTACCAAACTATAGCAGGGTTCTTTTATGTTTCCCCATTCTCTGGGGTCAAAGTCCTCCTGCTCCCCCGTCGTTCTTCTATGTTGGACAGTCCCTCTTGCAATGTCCTTTCTCACCACAAAGATGACATATTGGACTTGTTCCAACGTTTGTAGTTGAAATGATGAATTTGACCGGAGTCCTACAGAAACAGGCGGTGTGCCCCTTTATGTTGCATCTATTGCAATGCAGTACTCGGCAGACTCCATGATGATGGTAGTTGCACTTGCTTCAGTGTGGGAGGTTTCCTAAGTACGGTGTGGTCGGTGTTGGGATAGCAGGGCTGATTGGGGTATTGACTGCCCCAGCTTGTTGCCCTTCTGTATGTCCTTGAGTTGAACAACTCCCTTTCTTGTTCTCGAACTTTCGTTTCAGAAAATTAGGTTTGAGGTTCGGAGTGTCTTTACAAGTAGGCACTTGTTGCTGAAATTGATTATCACCACGATCGGGATTGCCGATCACATTTCTACTAACATTTGTGTTGTTAGCATTAAGGTGAGCCATGACAGCTGCTACGGCTGAGGTGACTGTAGCTTGAAACGTAGCCGTATCTATCTGAAGGATTGGTGTTTAATCGGAGGGTTGGTTACATTTCTTCGTAGGCATGATTCTGTTATAAGATTAGAAAATGAGCTCGTGAATGATTATGGTTGGCTTTAGATATATTCCAATCATTTATATTAATATAAATTTTTCGGTTCGCTATACTGATCTCAAAGATTCGACCTACATCCCTATGATGCAGTCCTGGTAAAAGAGTAGAATGAAGTTTCTAGAATGGTTACCAGACGAGTGTCATCCGAACAAAGTTATCTTTGGTTGGTGGATACTATGATTCAGTTTTTGAAAAGATTTGAAAGTAATTCATAATAGAGTCTACAATAAATCGACTTATGAATTTGAGGAGTAATCACTCTTGATTGAGATTTCGTGATCCGGATCATTGTTATTAGCCAATACGGGAAAAGACGATAAGTTCAAAACCTAATGTGAGTAATGTATTCATTAACTCACTAGGTTGCATTATTTATTAGTTATTACTGTGACGAAAAAGTCACTCAAACACTTCACATGTAATACGCGTGGTTCTCCTCCGTTCTCCGTTCTATTCTGGGTGATAATTATTTGTTCTCTCCGGGTATTTATAGGGTGTCCTTCTCCTTCATAGATATATGGAATTTCTGTGCCGTCTTACTTCCGATTCTTACACCGATCTCCATTACTTCATAATGAAGAGTTCGAATGCCGGGAGTTCATGCGAATGCAAGTTTTTCGTTTTGTTATACGGTTCTCGAGGATTCGACCTACGTCTCTGCTACGTTTCTATAGTACTGTAAAAGCATTTAAGTTATTAAGACAGAGCATTGACGTTAACATCTTAAGTCGGTTCGGGTTTTACGCGGAGGCATCTTTTACTATAAAGATTAAAAGATGAAACGATTGTAAGATATCAAGAACGGACATGAATTTGATATCTCATAGCCAAAACACTTAGTTCGATGGGGATCTTGTAAGGAATTGGAACTAGAAGTTCAATATAAGTACGACTTGTAACAAAATAATGTGAAATTGAGTGGTTATTTTTGAAAATGTAAGAAGTAAATGTCGATTCTAGGTGTATTAAGTACATAGAGTTTGGAAAATTTGACCTTAAACAGGTCTATAATACACCACAATACTGGGAAAAACATAGACATTAAAATGACCTACCGAAAATGAATTTTCGCGGTCGAACTGAAAAAGCATGAAAAATAACTCTAAGACATCTCCGAAGACTTAGACTATAACTAAAAGAGTTAACAGAGGGCGAGTAGAGTATGATATACTTCCTACTAGATTCGGCCCTGGGTTTGGCTAACTGGCGTTCTATTTCGAATATACGCCTATCTTGTACAACCTGATGTTCTCGCAATTGTTGCACTTCGGCTTGCGAAGCCGCCAGTTCTCCCTGTAATAAGTTGGTGTGATCCCTTGTTGCGTTATGATTGTCTTCCAGGTTGCGAAGACGAACAGCGTCAACACCAGTGGTAGTCTCGATCTGTACCACTCGGTCGATGATAACTCTTCTCTGTTCCGTGTTGCGAGAAACGCGACGAACCAGCACAGGAAGTGCTCTATCTGCTGAACCTCCAGCTTCTAGGTTTTAGAAGTTTCGGTCTCCTTGGTAGGGTAAATTTTGAGCTTGTTCATGACTCCACCTTTCTAGGTTTATGGCCCACAGAGGCGTCGGTCCTTGAAAGTTCTGACAAGGTTTAGGGTTCTGAGCAACTGGAGGTGGATTATAAGCTTCTGATCCGGAGTCTTCGTCTTCTAGAAAGTCTTCAGCAAAATCATCGTCTAGGGGAATTGTCGGCTCATCTTCTGGTTTGGCACTGAGCCAACCGGCATTCCCTTGATTAGGAAAGTACGGATCTCCGGGAAGATGGAATCCAGCCATTGTTATCTAACCGAGAATAGGGATATAAGATTTATCTAATATAATTAGTAACGGTAATTATTCATTAATGTGACGCGTAAGATGTTTTAGTTTCTCTGGCTGATTACTTCTTGGAAATCTCTCCTTGTCTCTCCTTGTCTCCTCTACTGACTGCTATGATGGAGTGGTTACACCTATCTGGGTTTGTCGTGCAAGAATGGAAGTGTCTAAAGAATATATGAGATTAAGGGTAACATTATGGGGCGATCCTTACTGGGCCCTCCGATAACCGCGCAATGTATTTAAGTTGTATATAATTTAAGATTAAATAGACCTTCGAATAAGTGATCCTACTCCAAAACCACAACCAAACAAGGAGCAGGTAGTGAAGCATAGATCACAAATTCTAAGTCTATAAAATCTCAATTATATAAAACCTTAGAAGTATACACTCCGAAATCATAGACCTACCAGAAGGGTCTTTTAAGTTCTCACATAAGTTATTTTTAGTGCCTAAAATACTCCCATAATATTTTAATGTGATGTACTTGGTATGTTTTAAACTTGTTGTTGTATTATAGCATCATAAAATACTCCCATAGTATTCTAACTTTTTGTTCTGATCTAGAAATCCCTTGAATAGAATTAGGTAAGTTTTAAGACAGTTGCAACACCACATCACTCCCAAACACATGTCGATCATATCTCAAATGAATATAGTTGATCAGGCTATATTGATCCCAGATATGATTACATAATTGTCCAGGTTTGACCGCAGTGTTCAACCTTTAAATACTTTTGTTCTGTTATTCTTGTGATACTTGTTCTAGTATGTATATATGTTTAAGCATGTATCTATACTTTTATAAAGTATCGTTATATTCTTAAAATATATTATTATTCAGAGCACTTAGGCCCCATTGTATTTATAGTTGTATATCTTTTATCGGTTGATATACTTAATTCACTATAAACAATGCACTGATACCAATCTGTCACACCCCCAAACCAGAATGGTAGAAACATTCGGGGGCAGATGACTTCATGTAGTATCATAACAGTTGAATATTTGTAAAGAAAGTAAACACAACCATCATAAATATAATTTAAAAGTTAGATTGTTAAATACAATACATGTCTCAAAATAAATTACAATATGATGATTTAATAAGTTTTAAGACTGACGTCTTAGCGTCCCTTCTCCAAAAGCTGATAATTTACCTATATTACTGAATCTCTGAGAAATACAAGTAGTTTTGAAAAAGTGTCAACAATTAAGTTGGTGAGTTTATAAGCGTTTTTGTATAAAAATAGTATCCTTTTCAGTGTAAAATAACTGAGTTTGTTCCTAGAAAATCCAATATTTTCTATAAGAGAGTGGTGTTTTTAGAAGTTCCAAAAGACTGAATGTATAAGTGTTTTCCATACTTGAAATAGTATAAGTTGATTTATATAAGTATATATAATCACTAAGGCGGTTAACAGCCCCGTAAACCGAGATGTATTAATACTCCATGTGAGTTTTTATAACCGTGCTATTGACCCAGACTGCATGTAACAACGTTCTTCAGGCGTTGGAATGACATGATGTTTGTCACCCCAGACCTGCCGGTCTAACTGTAGCTAACAGTTTAGATGTGGGATTGTCACTCCCATATAGATCTATACACAAATATCACGCTCTCCCTACAAGAGATTATGGCTTATAAAACAGGACTTAATCTGCGAACTGAACGGTTCGATGAATTCAGATATCTCACAAAATTTGGTATCAATAGGTTTACGTATGAAAAGTCCATTTTCCTTGTGAATATAAGTATTTCCTCTTTTGTTTATATTATCTAAAAATATCATGAATATCTCGTAACTATACCTATTATAGTTTTAAAAAGGGTGTTCCGTTAGGATGAAAAACATTGGTGTATTACCAACCTTGCGTGAAAAGTAGTCTTTAACTTAGTAGTTACGTTATTTTATGTATTTAACATTTATACATAAGATGTAGGTAAAACATTTGAATTTATAAGTATTTCAACATAAGTTTTTCTTGTGTTTCACTTATATTTCCCCCCTAAAACATAGAAAAGACGTGAAAATGTAGGGGTATGAACTCACTTGATAAGTGGTGAATCGGACAGCGTGTCGTTTCTAGGAATGATCTTTCTTGACGTAACCGCGAGTTTCTGGTGAAAAACCGGGCTTCACGCGGGTAGAGTTTCGGCTCGGGAACTCTGTTTCTCTAGATCTTCGGGGCTTCGGGACTCGCTTCGGGTCTCGGGATGATACCGAGGCTTCTCGCGGGCAGGATTTCGGCTTGAAACTCCTTTCTTTTCGGGATCTTCGGAGCGTCGGGACTCGCTTCGGGTATCAGGGATGGTACCGGGGCTTCGGGGGTACTTTTTTGCACGTAAATCGAGGTAATATGGGTGAGAGAAGGGTGAATTAGCAACCTTGGCCGGCTGCCCCTTCAAATCTATTTATAGGGCTGATTTCTCGATTATCACGTCGTGAACAGTATTTTCACGTCGTGGGCTTGATCGTCACTGCATGCGTCATCACAAGTTGGGTCTGGCAAACTCCAGAATTCATTAATACTGAGTTCACATCGTGAACAATGTATTCACGTCGTGAACTCTGACACAGTGTCAGGGTTCGCGCCCTGAACTTCAGAAATTCATATCTTTCGCATAAAAGCTCCGTTTTCGACATTCATTATATCCACACGTAGATGAGATTATGATCTACAACTCTCGTTTAGACTCCGTCGGCTAATTTTGATTCAAATTTTTATTATATTATTTTTAGTATGCTGGGACAGGAAAACACCGTTATAAACTCACAACTTCTTCATCCGACGTCCGGTTTTGTCTGGATTTTTACCGTTGAACTACTATCGACGAGATCTTCGATTCTCGTTTAGATTGTTTCGGCTAGAAATCTCTCGATCTCATATTCGAACTTCGGGCTGCATACTGCTAATCTGAAACTTAGAAAAATCATAACTTTCTCATACCAAGTCAGATTTGACGTTCTTTTTATGTATGCTTACGGTTTAATGAGATCTACGACTTTCATTTAGATACCTAACGCCAAAAAGTATTTTATTGAGATTTCTCTTTTTACGCTTAACAGTGTTTTACCGGTTTTGACGCGGATCTTTGATTGGTCATAACTTCTTCGTTATAACTCGGATTTGAGTGTTCTTTATATTTCTGAAAAACTTGACAGGATATCTATCATTTTATGCAACCCAATTGAGACTTTTGAACGTTTCATTTTTGACGTTATATTTATTATATCAAAAATAGATTACCATACTTGACTTTAGGTCATTATATTGACTTGAAATATCGGGTTGTCACAGTGTTGATGATTCGTGAGGGTTAAATCTCTACGAAGAAAACTGGTAGTAACACCGGTAATGGGAAAGGCAAGGGCAAAGGAAAGGGTCAAAAGAAGCCTCCTGCTACCAACCCAACTCCTAAACCCAAACCTGCTGTTGACTCCGATTGCTTTCACTGCAATGAAAGGAGACATTGGAAATGCAACTGTCCCAAGTACCTAAAGGAACTTAACAAGAACAAGGCCAACGAGGTTGGCACCTCATGTACATAAGTGATTGTATTGTTTTCATTCCGTACTAATTCTTGGGTATTCGATATTGGAAGTCGTACTAACATCTGCAATGATTTGTAGGGAATAAAGAATGTTAGAGAACTCAGAGATGGTGCTTTGGAATGCCATGTGGGCAATGACACTCGAATAGTTGTCAAAGCGATTGGACAATATCATCTTTTACTTCCAAATGTTATTGATCTTATTTGAACAATTGTTGTTATGTACCTAGTATAACTAGGAATATTATCGCTACTTCTCATTTGTATGAACAAGGTTTTCGTTATGTGTTTGACTTTGATTCTGAAGACATTTACGTGTGTAAAGATAATGTGTTCTATTTTGTGACTAGTCCCAATAATGGAATATATGAAATAGATTTAAATGGTTCATAGCAAAAGGAAAATTCAATGTACAATTTAAATAATAAAACAAAGTTAGACTTAAATAATACTTATTTATTACATTGTCGACTGGGCACATAAACAAAACTCGAATTGCTAAGCTTTAAAAGGATAGAATCTTAGAATCAATAGGTTCAGAGTCTTTTGATGTATGTGAATCATGTTTATGTTGAAAGGTGTCCAAATTTTCTTTTACCAGTGTTGGTGAAAGAGCTTCGGATCTATTAGGACTCATACATACTGATATATCTGGACCTTTTAGAGCGATGACGAGAAGCATCAAAAGATACTTCATTATATTTACTGATGATTTGAGTAGATTTGGATATGTGTATCTCATGAAACACAAACATGAAGCATTCGATGTCTTCAAGGTATTCCAAAAGAAGTACATAATCAACTTTGTAAATAGATTAAAACCATATGATCAAATCGTGGTGGTGAATATCTATGCTTTGACTTTCATGAACATCTTAAGATTTGTGGTGTGGTGTCATAACTCATTCCACCAGGAACACCTTAGCATAATGATGTCTCAGAAAGGAGAAATCGTACTCTACTTGATGTAGTACGATCGATGATGAGTTATACCTCCCTTCCTCATTCATTTTGGGGGTATGCCCTTGAAACTGCAGCTCGAATTGTAAACATGGTCCCAAATAAAAAGGTTAATAAGACTTCCCTACGAGTTATAGCATGGAAAAGTTCCATAAATACCTTACTTAAAGATCTGGTGTTGTGAAGCATATGTTAAAAGAGAGACTTCTAAGAAGCTTGACCCTAAATCTCAAAAGTGTATCTTTGTGGGACACCTAAAAGAAACCAAGGGTTATTACTTCTTCCAAAAAAAAAAGAATTGAGTGTTTATAGCCCGGAAAGCAGTGTTTCTTGAAACCGACTTAATCTTGCATAAAGCAAGTGGGGGACCCATTGATCTACAAGAAATTCGAGATACACAACCTTTAGTTGAGAATGATAATCAAAAAAGCATTTTTGAACCTGAAATTATCGTTCATATGTCAGAAGCCACACCAACTATACAATACTCCAGTAGACCTCATCAGGAACCTGACAGATTTGGATTTGTCATTCATGAAGAGGAAGTCTTCTTCATAGATCAATGTGAGCCCATCAGTTACAAGGCTGCTACTACGGACCTAAAGTCTGAAAAATGACTTGAAGCCATGAGAGCTAAAATTCAATCCATAAATGAAAATCAAGTATGGGACTTGGTTGACTTACCTCCTAACAGCATGGTTGTTGGAAGCAAGTGGATCTCCAAGAAGATGATCGACATGGATGGAAATGTACAAACATTCGAGGCACGACTTGGCGCGAAAGGGTATACTCAAATTCAAGACGTTGACTATGAAGATAACTTCTCTCCAGTTTCTTAGATCAAATCTATTAGGATTATCATGGCCATAACTGCATATTATGACTAGGAGATATGGCAAATAGATGTCAAAACCGCTTTCCTTAATGGATATATTGAGGAAGATGTTTATATGGAACATCCTGAAGGTTTTGTCAAAATAGATAACCTAAAGAAAGTGTGCAAACTGAAGAAGTCCATTTATGGATTGAAACAAGCATCTACAGCCTAGAATCATCGTTTCGATGAGAACATAAAAAAGTTTGGTTTCTCAGAAAGCCCCAATGAACCATGTGAATACATCAAAGCAAGTGCGAGCCATACTTTTTTTCTGATTCTATATGTTGATGACATATTACTTATCGGGAAAGATATCCCAACATTAAAAGACACTAAGGCCTACCTTAGTAAGAGTTTTTAAATGAAAGATCTAGGGGATGTTGCATACCAACTCGGCATTAGGATCTATATAGATAGATCCCAAAGAATCATTGGTTTGAGTTAGAGCACATACATTGACAAAGTCTTAAAACACTTTTCAAAGGATAACTCACAACAAGGTATTGTAACCATACTACCTGGCACCATTCTTTCAAAGGTTGACAACCCTAGTACTGAAGCTGAGATCAATAGAATGAGCTACATATCGTATGCTTCAACAGTAGGTTGAATTATGTTAGCTATGACATGTACAAGGACAGATGTAGCTTATGCTATTAGTCTAACCAGTAGGTATCAAGCTAACTTGGCGAAAAACATTGGATGGCGGTCAAGAACATACTTAAGTACTTGAGCAGGACAAAAGACATGTTTCTGGTTTATGGAGGAGTTGAAGAAAAGCTTACTGTAAGATGTTACACTGATGTTGGTTTCAACACTAATCGAGATAACTCACGATCACAGTCAGGATATGTCACACCCCCAAACTAGAATGGCGGAAACATTCGGGGGCGTATGACTTCACGTAGTATCATAACAGTTGAATATTTGTAAAGAAAGTAAACTCAACCATCATAAATATAATAAAAAGTTACATTGTTTCATGTAATACATGTTTCAAAAGAATATTACAAATATGATGATTTAAAATGTTTTGATAACTGACGCCTTAGCGTTCCTTCTCCAAAAGCTGATGTGTACTTGTATTACTGATTCCCTGAGAAATACAAGTAGTTTTGAAAAAGTGTCAACAATTAAGTTGGTGAGTTCATAAGCGTTTTTGTACTAAAATTTGTATGTCCTTCGGTAAAAATAACTGAACGTGTTTTTCCAGAAAATCCAATATTTTCTATGTATATGTGTTAATTTGAAAAAGTTCCAATGGCTGGAATGCAATAGTATCTTTCATGCTAAAATAGTGAAAGTGGATTTATACATATATAATGTAATTACTAAATGCATTTAAGATTCTCGTAAATCAAAAATATTTCGATACTCCATGTGAGTTTTATAACCATGCTATTGACCCAGACTGCCTGTAACAACGTTCTTCAGGCGTTGCGGTGTTATGACGTTTGTCACCCCAGACCTGTCGGTCTAACTGTAGCTAACAGTTTAGGTGCGGGATTGTCAATCCCGTATAGATCTATACACAAGTATCATGCTCTCCCTACAAGGGATTATGGTTTATAATACAGGACTTGAAATGCGTACTTGAGAGTACGGTGAAGCCGGATGTCTCACAAAACTTAGTATCAATAGATTTACGGAATGAAAAGTCCACGTTTCTTGTAAACGAGAGTGTTTCCTTTTTACAGTGTTTATGTAAATATGTCATGAATAACACGAAAACTATACCCATTATATTTTTTCAAAAGTGTGTTCCATTTGGTGATAAAAACTCGATGTAATGCCAACTTTGCATGTAAAGTGTAACGTTGGTATTAATGTTGTTTAACATTTATAAACAAAATGTAGGTAAAGTATTTGAAACCATATGTATAACGATGCGTATTTTAACATAAGTTTTTCCCGTGTTTCACTTGTATTTCCCCCCCTAAAACATGAAAAGGACGTGAAAATGTAGGGGTATGACTCACCTGGAAAGTGTGGTGATTTGAAGAAAACGAGATTTTCTCGGGCAGCACTTCGATCGGGAAGTGGTAAGTTTCTCGGGATTCTCGGAGCTTCAGACCTTCGTCGGAACTTGGATATGTAACCGGAGTGTCAGGGTCGTCTCCGGGTGCTAAACGTAGAGTAGAAGTGAGAGAGAAGAGGTAAATGAGCAAGAGAAGTCGGAACCCTCGCATCTTATTTATAGGGCGAACTTTCGGGACTCACGTCGTGAGCATGGGATGGCTCACGTCGTGAGTTTAGCTCGTAGACGCGACGCCTGGTGGTCTAGCTCTAGCACACATCAGTCATAGACTCACGTCGTGAGTCTCTTGCTCACGTCGTGAGTCTTCAGATAAGGTTGGTGTGCGTGCCCCGAACTTCAGAAATTCATATCTCTAGCATACGAGCTCCGATTCCGACGTTCTTTATATCCACGCGTAGGTGAGATTATGCTCTACAAATTTCGTTTAGACCTCGTCGGCTAATTTTGATTTAAGTTTTTAATATTATATTTTTAATAGGCCGGTACAGGAAACATTTATTAAAAATTCATAACTTCTTCATCCGATTTCCGTTTTCGTCTGTCTTTTTACCGTTGTATTACTATTGTCGAGATCTTCAATTCTCATTTAGGTTGCGTCGGCTAAAAATCGCTCGATCTCTATTTCGAGTTTTTAGCTGTCTACTTATATATCCGAAACTTAAAAAAATCATAACTTCCTCATACGAAGTCAGATTTGGGCGTTCTTTTTATGTACACTCACGGTTTGTTAGTATCTACGACTTTCGTTTAGATACTTAAGGCTAAAAAGTATTTTATTGAAATTTCACTTTTTACGCTTAACAGTGTTTTACCGGTTGTGTCGCGGATTTTCGATTGGTCATAACTTCTTCGTTATAACTCGGATTTGAGTGTTCTTTATATTTCTGAAAACCTTGACACAATATCTAACATTTTATGTATCCCATTTGAGACTTTAGAACACTTCATTTTTGACGCTATTTTTATTGATTCCAAAATAGATTATAACATTTGACTTTTTGAACACAATATTGACTTGGAATATCGGGTTGTCACATCATCCCCCCATTAGAGGGAATTTCATCCCGAAATTAATTCTACATTAAGTATTTATGGACTAGGGAAAAGATGTGGGTATTTTTGTCTCATTTGATCTCCGCGCTCCTAGGTGTATTCAGGTCCTCGCTTGGCATTCCAACGGACCTTCACAATGGTTATGTGACTTTGTTTTATTCTCTTAATTTCCCGATCCATGATTTCTACCGGATTTTCCACGAAGTGGAGACTCTCGTTGATTTCAATTTCGTCCAGAGGGATGACGAGGGTCTCATCGGATAAGCACTTCTTTAGGTTCGACACGTGAAAGGTTGGGTGTACGTTATTGAGTTCCTGCGGTAACCGAAGTCTGTATGCCACCGAGCCGATCCTGGCAAGGATCTCGAAGGGTCCGATATACCTTGGGTTTAGTTTCCCACGCTTTCCGAAACGTATTAATCCCTTCCAGGGTGAGACTTTCAATAGCACCCGGTCTCCAACCTGGAATTCCAAGGGTTTCCGTCTTTTATCCACATAACACTTTTTTATGTCTGTTGAAGCTTTTAATCGTTCTCGGATTTGGACAATCTTCTCTGTAGTTTCCCTTATGATTTCCGGGCCAGTGAGAGTGCTGTCAGGTACTTGTCCTTTAGCTAGTTGCGTGTCACCCACTTCAGCCCAGCACAGAGGTGATCTGCACTTACGGCTATAGAGGGCTTCGAATGGAGCAACATTGATGCTAGTGTGATAGCTATTGTTGTACGAGAACTCAACCAATGGTAAATGGGTATCCCAAGCCTTACCAAAATCGATCACACAAGCTCTTAGCATATCTTCCAAGGTTTGAATGGTTCTCTCACTATGACCGTCGGTTTGCGGGTGGTAGGCGGTACTCATGTCTAGCCTCGTTCCTAGAGATTTTTGTAGTGACTGCCAGAACCTCGAGGTGAATCTGCTATCTCGGTCCGAGATAATGGATATTGGTACACCATGCAATCACACAATTTCATTGATGTATGTTCTAGTTAGTTTCTCCAGCTTATCTGTTTCCTTTATTGGTAGGAAGTGCGCGGATTTGGTTAACCTGTCGACGATCACCCAGATGGTGTCAAGTCCACTTGCTGTCTTGGGTAACTTGGTTACAAAATCCATGGTTGTCCGCTCCCACTTCCACTCGGGTATTTCAGGTTGTTGCAATAATCCCGAGGGCTTTTGGTACTCTATCTTGACTTTGGCGCAAGTCAGACATTTGCCTACATAGGTAGCAATTTCGGCTTTCATGTTTAGCCACCAATACAGTTTCTTGAGATCCAGATACATCTTATCTGAACCGGGATGTACGGAGTATCGAGTCTTATGGGCTTCATTCATGACAACATCTCTGAATCCGCCAAACTTCGGCGTCCGGATCCGATTCATGAAGTAACGAACTCCGTCATCCTTGACTTCAAGATTCTTATCCATTCCTCTTAAGGCTTCATTCACCACATTTTCGGATTTCAAGGCTTCTATTTGAGCTTCCTTGGTTTGTGTGGACAGGTGTGAATGGATCGTCATGGTTAAGGATTTCACTCGGCGGCCCGAGTATTCCTTTTGGCTGAGGGCATCAGCTACTACATTAGCTTTCCCGGGATGATAACGAATTTCACATTCGTAATCGTTTAGTAGTTCTACCCACCGCCTTTGTCTCAAGTTGAGTTCCTTTTGATTGAAGATGTGCTGAAGACTCTTAGGATCGGTGAAGATCGTACATTTCGTGCCATAGAGATAGTGTCTCCAGATCTTTAGAGCGAAAACGACTACTCCTAGTTCGAGATCGTGCGTGGTATAGTTGACCTCTTGCGTCTTGAGTTGTCTCGAGGCGTATGCGATGACCTTCCCTCGTTGCATTATGTGACAACCCTCAATTTTTGGTCAATTCAAAGTCAACTAAAGTCAACAAGTTAAACCGGTCAACTTATCTAACCCTTGTATATTAGGGTTTTCGTTATGCTTCTTATTGTACAACTCGCAAATCTTAATACAAAGTATCACTTAGAGTTTTCACGTGTTCGGAAATTCTAAACCCTAATCAGGGCAAGTGATGAAACTACTCGATAAAACATTATTCCTTAACCCTCGGGGGCATATAACAATCATAACGAGACTTAACGGGATGTACAAACCTTGCGTTACGAAGCCAAACACTCAAAAAAGGTCGCAAACAAAATCTCTCCAAGTATGTGAAGTCTCTCCCAAATCTCTCTCTGTATGAGAAATCTCCCCAAGAATGTTAAATCTCTCCCAAATCTCTCTCTGTATGAGAAATCTCTCCAAGTATGTGAAATCTCTCCCAAATCTCTCTCTGCATGAGAAATCTCTCCAAGTATGTGAAATCTCTCCCAAATATCTCTCTGTATGAGAAATCTCTCCAAGAATGTGAAATCTCTCCCAAAAATCTCTATGTATGAGAAATCTCTCCAAGTGTGTGAAATCTCTCCCAAATCTCTCTCTGTATGAGAAATCTCTCAAAGTATGTGAAGTCTCTCCCAAATCTCTCTCTGTAAGAGAAATCTCTCCAAGAATGTGAAATCTCTCCCAAATCTCTCTCTGTATGAGAAATCTCTCCAAGTGTGTGAAATCTCTCCCAAATCTCTCTCTGTATGAGAAATCTCTCCTAGTATGTGAAATCTCTCCCAAATCTCTCTCTGTATGAGAAATCTCTCCAAGTATGTGAAATATCTCCTAAATCTCTCTCTGTATGAGAAATCTTTCCAAGTGTGTGAAATCTCTCCCAAATCTCTCTCAAAATCTCTGTCAACTTCTTATAATCACTCGGGGCATCCCGACCTATAATTTAGTCGAAAACCGCTCGAAAACGAAAGTTTACGCGAAAAACAGCTTTAAGGAGCCGAACCCTCTTAAGGAGCAGAACCCACTTAAGGAGCCGAACCCTCTTAACGAGCCGAACCCTCTTAAGGAGCCGAACCCTCTTAGGAACCGAAACCCTAAGAAGCGAAACCCTAAGAAGCCTCCTGGACCGAACTTCACCTTCGCTTCTGACAAGATTCGCTTCCGACAAGATTCACCTTCGGTCCCTTCTGATGAGTCGCCTGCGAGATCTCTCGGTTCCAATACACAACCGAACCCTACCTTCGGTTTTATGCTCCTAAGACCGAACCTTCGCAACTTCGGCCCCAATTTCGGATTTTCCCATTTCCTTCCCGGTTTTTAACCCAATCTTCGTTTTAAGCCCGTTTTTCATGATTTTAACACGGGATTTTCACCAAAACTCGTAATTTAATATAAGAGACCCTAAATATACATTTTGAATCATATTTTTGGGGGAAATCCTTGCATAAGAATAAAATCTATTTGGTGAGATATTTAGGTGGAGTGTTGACTTATCATTTGGGCAATGACGCAAGTTACCTCCCATACCCAGTCCTTGACTATTCCCAGTCACTATTCACCCATACCTAGTCAATCATTGTCCTTTCACCACCCCTCTCCAGCAAGATTCAATACTCAAAAGCTGAAAATCTCCTCTCTCCTTCCACCTTATTCACTCTTTCTCAAAGAAAAACAAACACATTCTCTCTCACTTCCTCTCACCAAGAATTCAAGATTCAAGGCTGATCTTGAGCTCTTCACACACCTTGGTAAGTAAATCTCTTCCCACACTTGATTTCCTTACACTTCTTCACTCAAATTACGGGTTCCTTACACAAATATCGTCATATTTGTTGTTAGATCTTCGAATCATCAAGCATCTTCTAAGTGTTCTTGAGTTGAACACTTCTTTTCTTCATCATCCATCTTCTGAAATCACTCAAGGTGAGTTCATACCCCTACATTTTCATGTTGTCTTCAAGTTTTAGGGGGGGGGGGGGGGAATACAAGTTAAAAACACCAAAAACTTAACTAAACTCAAACAACAACTTTCATCAGAAAATATGATTCTTATTCACGGACAGTTTTGACTATCTTAAACTTAATATCTTTCAAAACTGTTTATTATACAAATAGTTCAGGTTCATACCTGTAAAATGACTACTTGCACATCTCCATACGATTTTTCTACGATTTATGGTGATTTTTACAAAACTGTCTATCATTTCAGAAACGAATTCGGACCAATCTGTGAATATGAACATTTTAACACAAGTTAAAAACTTCTAAAAATCATAATAAAAAATATGAATAAACTAGACACATTTTGTGAACTCACAGAATTTACGGATTCAGTTTCCAACTTCGTATGATTTTTCTAAAACAATGTAGAAAGGTCAAAACTAGATAACAGCTTATAACTTTCATCACACTTTGTAACATGTTGAGCAAAGTATTAATCTTTGAGGATTTCATATTTTACATGTGTTTCTTGTTGTGGTATAATTATATAACAGAAAATACTCACTGAATTGTAAGAACCCTCCATCATTACCAATAGTACAAAACAAGGCAGGATAAACATACTTATGTTTTTGCTACACATTCGACTTACCTAGAAAAGGGTTCTTATACACCACAAACAAATATGCTAAACTATAATAGGTATAGTTAGGTTGCATATACATTAAAAACATTATGATAAACTATAATAGGTATAGTTTACGTTTCATTTACATTACGAACTCATTACAAAAGGTTTTCATATAAAAGGGGGTACATTACAAAGTACCGGGTTTATACAAAAAGGGATACATTACAAAGTACCGGGTTTATACAACAAGGGGTACATTACAAAGTACCGGGTTCATATAAAAGGGGTACATTACAAAGTATAGGGTTTATACGAAAAGGGGTACATTACAAAGTACCGGGTTTCATATAAAAGGGGTACATTACAAAGTACCGGGTTTATAGAAAAAGGGGTATATTACAAAGTACCGGGTTTTCATATAAACGGGGTACGAATACAAAGTACCGGGTTTACACAAAAATAGTTTTAGGGTATTAAAACTACATATCTTTTAGAATTGTTAGTTTTCAGCTATAATCGCTAAGTGTACATGTTAGAGTTATATAAAATTAAATTGAAATCGACTTAGAATTGGTGGGCCCGCCTTATCTCCTGTTCCTTGTTTGGTTGTGGACCTAGGGCAGACCCATTATATTCAACGGTTTATTTAACTTAAATTTTATATAACTTATATACGATGGGTGATTATAGAAGGAATCTATGGGTCTTTCTAGGGTACATTACCGCATAACATAGGAGCATTCATTTCACACTTAATAAAGAAAATATTGGATATTCTAGAAACATACTCTGTCGCTTTTACAAGGAAAACGGTTTCTTCCTCAAACAAAACTCTTATGAACTCACCTACTTAATTGTTGATACTTTTCAAAACTACTTGTATTCTCAGGAAATCAGTAATACAGGAAACCAACAGCATTTTGAGGATGGGACGTTAAATCGTCAAACAGTTCATTTTGTCATCATAATTTAATTGATTTTGAAACATGTAAACATATACTATGATGTAACCTTTTCAATTATATTTATGATGGTTGTATTTACTTTGAGCACTATTATACTCGTTGTTGTGATACTATACATGAAGTACTCCACCCCCCGACGTTTCCGCCATCCTTGGTTTGGGGGTGTGCCAGATTGGTATCAGAGCATTGTTTATAGCGAACCAAGTATATCAAACCACATAAGATATACAAACTATAAATGCATTGGGACTAAAGTCTCTGATTTAACATTTTCAAATGACTATACTTTTAGAAATAAATAGTTTCTTGTTAAAGGTATACATGCATGCATACATACTAAGGTCAGCATCTTACTAGAACAAAACAAAAGTGGTGATTGTTGAGCGGCACAAGTAGGCTTGGGGATGTATAGTCAGGTCTGGGAATGACATAGCCTGATCAACTATGTCTAACCCAGAAGTGATTAACATATGCCCAGGAATGGTTGTGGTGTTGCAACAAGTCTAAAAACTTACCAACTCTACCTACCCAGAAACATTAAGAACATAAGTCAAACATTTAAAATACTATAGGAGTATTTTGTGCTACTATAACTAACTTATGTGAAAACTAAAGACCCCTATTAGGAGGTCTATAATGACTAAGTGCATATGTCAAGGTTATACATAATTAAAGATATTATAGACTCATTAAGTTTAACGTCCTATTAAACCTTAATTACACACAATTGGTATACATCGGGTGATCTTAGGGGTGGATCAGGCATGGAACAAATCACGAGTTTACATTCGAGTCATTTCTACTAAATTCATAAGTTTATTTATATAAACCTCTGCTATGAATTGTTTGCCACATTCGAAAAATCGGGAAATACTATACTTGAAAACTAATAACCTAGTTTTACGACGCCCGACTAATAACCATTACTAAAAGACTTATACTCATTTCGTCTTTGAAATTCTATAACAGAAAGATGCCGCCTCGTAGGTCTGTTAGACGCACTAGCGGAACGCAAACAAATCCACCACCACCGCCTCCCCAATATGATCCTGTTATGTTCCAAGCGGCGGTCACGGCCGCGGTGGCAGCTGCTATGTCCCAAATCAGCACTGATGGTACAGGGCGGACAGGGAGCGGTACTAATAACTCCACTCAAGGAGATAGCCAAGGGTGTTATAGAGAATGCTCCTTTAAGGACTTCACCAATGCCAGACCCAATTCATTCAATGGCAGCGCGGGAGTCATCGATTTGATGCAATGGTTCGAGAAGACCGAATCTGTCTTCGAGATCTGTGCGTGCCCCGAAGCGAACAAAGTCAAATTCGCAGCTCGCACTTTCTCCGGCCGGGCCCTTACTTGGTGTAACGGCCACGTTAAGTCACTGACGCTTACAGTGGCTAAATCGATGAGTTGGGAGGACTTGAAGGCAAAGATGCTGAAAGAGTATTGCCCAAGGGGCGAGGTGCAAAAGCTAGAGCAAGAACTGTGGAACCTCAAAATGACAGACTCTGACCTTGCAACCTATACCGTCCGATTCTGTGATCTAGCACTCCTTTGTCCCGCTATGGTCACCCCGGAAGACAAAAAGTTGGAGCGATACCTCTGGGGATTGTCCCCCCAAATTCAGGATAGCGTGTTGGCCTCAAGACCAACTACCTTTGACAGTGCCAAGTAATTGGCACAACAACTCATCGACCATCGTGCCAGCCATGACACTATGACAACCACCCCTGATCAAGCAAGAGGAGGGAACAACAAAAGGAAGTTCTGGGATAACAAGAAGGACCAACCAGCCTAGGACTTCACTAAGAAGCAACAGATCGTTGCTGTTCATGCTGCCACAACCCTCGCCACGCCAGCACCCATAAAACAATACGCTGGAATCCTTTCGAAATGCAACAAGTGTAACTTCCATCACACTGGGGCTTGCCGAGAGATGCATTGCAAAAATTGCAACAGAAAGGGGCACACTGTCCGTTTCTGTAAGGCACCAGCACGACCCATCAACCAGGTCCCTGGCACTGGAGTAAGCCCAGCCTGTTACAAGTGCGGCGAAACGGGACACTTTAAAAGGGACTGCCCAAGAGCACGAAATATCGGTGATGGTGGAAGGGTGCTTACGATCACTGCAGGAGAAACCACCCCGGAACCGCCCGTAAATATCAGTACGTGTTTCTAACATCGACGTTTAAATTTTAAAATTTTTTTTTACTAAATCTAGCATCGATTAAAGTATATCAACCATAAATCTCGAGAACATTGCAAAACCCAAATAAGTCTTATCATCTATATAAAAACGCAGGGTTTTTACTAGTGAATCTATGATGGCTAGTGTAAACATTATGGTCATATATCATTAAGATTCTATGGACTTAGAATGTGTGATTCCGCCTCATTTCCTGTTCCTTGTTTGGTTGTGGGCTTAAGGCGGGGTCACCCATCCGAATGCCTTTGCAATCTCAATGGTATATGACTAGTTTACACCAAGCGATTATAAAAGATCTGGTAGGACTTATAATGCAAATTTCGTCACAAATTGTTGAAGCATTCGTAATGTTGGTACTCACTAACTACATTATAAAATATTCGGAGTAGTAATATCAAGAATAAAGCGGGGAGCATAAAGGCACACATAGAATACACCATCATTCCAAAATGATAACTCCTTTTAAATCAACCCAGCTCAAGTTACAATAAGAATTTCCAAAGTCGTCATTTAACATGAGGCGGATTGGTCCCCACCATAATCAATTTCTTGTACTACGAAAAGTTCCCTCATCTTTCCTCCAAATTCTTGAAGTCCCAGTCGAAACACTAATTTGGGGACGAAATTCTTTCTAACGGGGGGATGATGTGACAACCGTCAATTTTTGGTCAAGTCAAAGTCAACTAAAGTCAACAAGTCAAACCGGTCAACTTATCTAACACTTGTATATTAGGGTTTCCGTTATGCTTCTTATTGTACAACTCGCAAATCTTAATACAAAGTATCACTTAGAGTTTTCACGTGTTCGGAAATTCTAAACCCTAATCAGGGCAAGTGATGAAACTACTCGATAAAACATTCTTCGTTAACCCTCGGGGGCATATAACAATCATAACGAGACTTAACGGGATGTACAAACCTTGACTTACGAAGCCAAACACTCAAAAAGGTCGCAAACGAAATCTCTCCAAGTATGTGAAGTCTCTCCCAAATCTCTCTCTGTATGAGAAATCTCTCCAAGAATGTGAAATCTGTCCCAAATCTCTCTTTGTATGAGAAATCTCTCCAAGTATGTGAAATCTCTCCCAAATCTCTCTCTGTATGAGAAATCTCTCCAAGTATGTGAAATCTCATCCAAATCTATCTCTTTATGAGAAATCTCTCCAAGAATGTGAAATCTCTCCCAAATCTCTCTCTGTATGAGAAATCTCTCCAAGTGTGTAAAATCTCTCCCAAATCTCTCTCTGTATGAGAAATCTTTCCAAGTATGTGAAATCTCTCTCAAATCTCTCTCTACATGAGAAATCTCTCCAAGTATGTGAAATCTCTCCCAAATCTCTCTCTGTATGAGAAATCTCTCCAAGTGTGTGAAATCTTTCCCAAATATCTCTCAAAATCTCTCTCAACTTCTTATAATCACTCGGGGCATCCCGACCTGTAATTTAGTCGAAAACCGCTCGAAAACGGAAGTTTACGCAAAAAACAGCTTTAAGGAGCCGAACCCTCTTAAGGAGTCGAACCCTCTTAGTAACCGAAACCCTAAGAAGCGAAACCCTAAGAAGCCTCCTGGACCGAACTTCACCATCGCTTCTGACAAGATTCGCTTCTGACAAGATTCACCTTCTGTCCCTTTTGATGAGTCGCCTGCGAGATCTCTCGGTTCCAATACACAACTGAACCCTACCTTCGGTTCTATGCTCCTAAGACCGAACCTTCGCAACTTCGGCCCCAATTTCGGATTTTCCCATTTCCTTCCCGGTTTTTGACTCAATCTTCGTTTTAAGCCCGTTTTTCGTGATTTTAACGCGGGATTTTCACCAAAACTCGTAATTTAATATAAGAGACCCTAAATATTCATTTTTAATCATATTTTTGGGGTAAATCCTTGCCTAAGAATAAAATCTATTTGGTGAGATATTTAGGTGGAATGTTGACTTATCCTTTGGGCAAGGACACAAGTTACCTCCCATACCCACTCCTTGCTATTCCCAGTCACTATTCACCCATACCTAGTCAATCATTGTCCTTTCACCACCCCTCTCCAGCAAGATTCAATACTCAAAAGCTGAAAATCTCCTCTCTCCTTCCACCTTATTCACTCTTTCTCAAAGAAGAACAAACACATTCTCTCTCACTTCCTCTCACCAAGAATTCGAGATTCAAGGCTGATCTTGAGCTCTTCACACACCTTGGTAAGTAAATCTCTTCCCATACTTGATTTCCTTACACTTCTTCACTCAAATTACGGGTTCCTTACACAAATATCGTCATATTTGTTGTTAGATCTACGAATCATCAAGCATCTTCTAAGTGTTCTTGAGTTGAACACTTCTTTTCTTCATGATCCATCTTCTGAAATCACTCAAGGTGAGTTCATACCCTTACATTTTCATGTTTTCTTCAAGTTTTAGGGGGTGGGGGGGAATACAAGTTAAAACACCAAAAACTTAACTAAACTCAAACAACAGCTTTCATCAGAAAAGATGAGTCTTATTCACGGACTTTCTTGACTATCTTAAACTTAATATCTTTCAAAACTGTTTATTATGAAAATAGTTCAGGTTCATACCTTTAAAATGACTACTTGCACATCTTCATACGATTTTTCTACGATTTATGGTGATTTTTACAAAAACTGCCTATCATTTCAGAAACGAATTCGGACCAGTCTGTGAATATGAACATTTTAACACAAGTTAAAGACTTCTAAAAATCATAATAAAAAATATGAATAAACTAGACACATTTTGTGAACTCACAGAATTTATGGATTCAGTTTTCAACTTCGTATGATTTTTCTATGATTTTTCTAAACAGTGTAGAAAGGTCAAAAACTAGATAACAGCTTATAACTTTCATCACACTTTGTAACATGTTGAGCAAAGTATTAATCTTTGAGGATTTCATATTTTACATGTGTTTCTTGTTGTGGTATAATTTTATAACAGAAAATACTCACTGAATTGTAAGAACCCTCCATCATTACCAATAGTACAAAACAAGGCAGGATAAACATACTTATATTTTTGCTACACATTCGACTTACCTAGAAAAGGGTTCTTATACACCACAAACAAATATGCTAAACTATTATAGGTATAGTTAGGTTGCATATACATTAAAAACATTATGATAAACTATAATAGGTATAGTTTACGTTTCATTTACATTACGAACTCATTACAAAAGGTTTTCACATAAAAGGGGGTACATTACAAAGTACCGGGTTTATAGAAAAAGGGGTACGTTACAAAGTACCGGGTTTATACAAAAAGGGGTACATTACAAAGTACCGGGTTTATACAAAAAGGGGTACATTACAAAGTACCGGGTTTATATAAAAGGGGTACATTACTAAGTATCGGGTTTATACAAAAAGGGGTACATTACAAAGTATCGGGTTTCATATAAAAGGGGTACATTACAAAGTACCGGGTTTATACAAAAAGGGGTACATTACAAAGTACCGGGTTTTCATATAAACGGGGTACGAATACAAAGTACTGGGTTTACACAAAAATAGTTTTAGGGTATTAAAACTACATATCTTTTAGAATTGTTAGTTTTCAGCTATAATCGCTAAGTGTACATGTTAGAGTTATATAAAATTGAATTGAAATCGACTTAGAATTGGTTGGCCCGCCTTATCTCCTGTTCCTTGTTTGGTTGTAGACCTAGGGCAGACCCATTATATTCAACGGTTTATTTAACTTAAATTTTATATAACTTATATACGCTGGGTGATTATAGAAGGAATCTATGGGTCTTTCTAGGGTACATTACCGCATAACATAGGAGCATTCAATTCACACTTAATAAAGAAAATATTGGATTTTATGGGAAACATACTCTGTCGCTTTTACAAGGAAAACGGTTTCTTCCTCAAACAAAACTCTTATGAACTCACCAACTTAATTGTTGACACTTTTCAAAACTACTTGTATTCTCAGGAAATCAGTGATACAGGAAACCAACAGCATTTTGAGGATGAGACGTTAAATCGTCAAACAGTTCATTTTATCATCATAATGTAATTGATTTTGAAACATGTAAACATATACTATGATGTAACCTTTTCAATTATATTTATGATGGTTGTATTTACTTTGAGCACTATTATAGTCGTTGTTGTGATACTATACATGAAGTCCTCCACCCCCGGACGTTTCCGCCATCCTTGGTTTGGGGGTATGACACATTAGGACACATCCAAGTCCCTAGTTTGACGCATCACAGTAGACCACAAAGTCTTCTGTTCCTTCTGGTAAGGATAATATAGGTGCGCTGCATAGGTCTCACTTTAGTGTTTGGAACGCAGCATCTTGTTTTTCTCCCCAGCTGAAGGTTACACCTTTCTGAGTCAGGGTGGTATGTAGCTTAGCAATTTTTGAGGAGTTTTGTATGAACCTTCGGTAATACCCAGCGAAGCCCAAGAATTTTCGGATTTCTGTTGGAGTCCTTGGAGTTGTCCAGTTCTCGATTGCCTTGATTTTGGAAGGGTCCACGTGTATCCCTTCCTTGCTGACCACATGACCTAGGAAATCTACTCTCCGAATCCAAAATTCGCACTTCGAGAATTTTGCGTATAGCTTTTCTGTCCGTAATGCTTCCAAGACCTGTCGGAGGTGTTGGCTATGTTCCTCTTTACTCCTTGAATAGATAAGTATATCATCTATGAACACGATCACAAATTTTTCCAGGAAAGGACGACATACTCGGTATATCAAGTCCATGAACACCGCCGGTGCATTAGTCAATCCGAAGGGCATTACTACAAACTCGTAGTGACCATAGCAAGTTTGGAACGCCGTCTTGGGAATGTCTTCTTCCAGAACTCGCAGCTGGTGATACCCAGATCTTAAATCGATCTTTGAGAAGTAGCTCGCTCCTTGTAGTTGGTCGAACAGATCGTATATCTGTGGTAAGGGATATCAGTTCTTGATTGTGAGCTTGTTTAGTTCCCGGTAATCGATGCACATGCGAAACGATCCGTCCTTCTTCTTTACGAACAGAACCAGTGCTCCCCAAGGTGAGAAGCTCGGTCTGATGAATCCTTTTCTTAGAAGCTCGTTCAGCTGGCTGGATAATTCCTGCATTTCTGACGGTGCCAGCCGGTACGGCGATTTTGCTACGGGGGTAGCTCTGGGAATCAAGTCGATTCTGAACTCGGCTTGACGTTCTGGTGGGACTCCTGGAAGATCTTCAGGGAGAATTTCGGGGAAATTGCAGACTTCCGGAATGTCTTTAATGTCTTTCACTTCTCGTTTCTTGTCTACCACATGGGCTAGGAAGGCATGATATTCTTTGCGCAGGTATTTTCGGGCTTTGATGCAAGAGATGATTTGGAAATTGGTACCGGGTTTGTCACCATAAATGACAAGAGTTTTGTTACTTGGTAGATTTAGGCGAACAGCCCTTTCGTGACACAGAATATCGGCATGGTGAAGGCTTAACCAGTCCATACCGATGATGACATCAAAGCTTCTTATAGTGATCGGCATTAGATCAATTTGGAAAAAGTGTTCATTTAGAGCTAGCGTACAGTCTACATACAAATCGTTTGTGATTTCTGTTTTACCGTTTGCCATTTCTACTGTAAATATCTTATTGAGTGCTTGGGGTTTTTGATTAAGTAAGTGTTTGAATTTATGACTCACGAAACTTCTCTCCGCACCACAGTCAAAGAGTATGCATGCATAAATGTCGTTGAGGAGAAACGTACCCGTAACCACTGTGGGATCGGCTATTGCCTCGTTCTGACCTATTGCTAGTACTCTTCCTACGCTGCCAACATTCTTTTCCTTAGGGCAATCCCTCTTGTAGTGCCCAGTTTCCCCACACCCATAACATGCCTGGCTCACTCCAGCACCAGGAACTTGGGTGATTGGTCGCGTCGGTGCCATACAGAAACGGGCAGTATGCCGTTTCCCGTCGCAGTTTTTACAGTGTATCTCCCGACAATTCCCTTTGTGATGGTAATTGTATTTGTTGCACTTTGGTAGGTTCCCAACATATTGTTTCGCTGGCATAGGGGTAACAGGGACAGCAGTGGGGGCAGTAGCGGCATGGACCGCCACTATCTATTATTTCTTTGAAGGTTCCTGCGAATATTGACCTTTCCTCTTGTTCCAAAACTTCTTCTTGTTGTTGTTGTTGGCATTGCTGTTATTGTTGTTGCTTCCTTTGGTTGGTTATGGGACGACGGTCGTGACATCTTGGCAGACCCCATGATCAACGAGGGACTGTGCCAGTTGCTTGGCACTATCAAACCCCGTGGGTTTGGAAGCTAGCACACTTCCTCGAAGCTGGGGCGACAGCCCCCACATATACCTTTTTACCTTCTTGCTTTCTAGAGACATCATCCCTGGGCAAAGTATCGTCAAGTCACTGAACCTATTCGTATAGGTTGTGATGTCCGAGCCCACCATAGTCAGGCCCCAAAGCTCCTGTTCAAGCTTCTGAATCTCGCCCCTTGGGCAGTACTCTCGCAGTAGCATTTGTTTCAGGTTCTCCTAACCCATGAAGTTTGCCACCACCAGAGTTAGTGACTTAACGTGGCCATTCCACCACGTTAGGGCTCGTTCGGAGAAAGTACAGACGGCAAATTTTACTTTGCTCTCTTTGGGGCATGAGCATATCTCGAACACGGCTTCCGTTTTCTCTATCCATTGGGATAGAGCCATTACTCCCCCGGTTCCATTAAAGGGGATGGGTTTGCTGTTGGAGAAGTCCTTGTAAGTACATTCCCCGGAACGACCCTGGTTTTGGCCATTAGTAGAGCTATTTATTCCACCTCCTGATTCGTTGTTACTCATTTGTGCCATTGCAGCGGTTACCACAGCTGTTACAGCAGCCTGAAAGGTAGCAACATCCATTGATGGAGGCAGTGGTGGAGGTGGTGTTGGTGCTCCTGTAGTATTGAAGCGTCGAGGATTCCTTCTTCGCGGCATGATTCTGCCATAAGTTAAGATACAAACTCTTGATAAGTCTTCAGAAATGATTATGGAAAGTCTTAGTATTATATGTTTTGCATTCTGAACATTACCGAATTTTGTAAGTTAATGGAAACTTTCAATAATAAGTGTATGATTTCCTTAGTATTTTAAGAACTTAATGGAATACTCAAAGAAATACCAAACGCGTGTCAATTTCATTGATATTAATATTTGATACAACGATCAAGAAAATTTGACCTTACATGGGTCTAGGGTACATCAATGAAAATGGGAAAATTTGACAGCATTCGGGCTCCTGAATTGTGCACTCACAATCCGTCGGGTTTACATTTACAAAGAAAGAGTAACACCAACACTTAGTCGATAAGTATATACATAGCGCCTGAAGTGCGCGCTCTACTCCGAGCAGGTAGCACGCTGCGGACCATGGTATGTGGTTCTGGAAGTCTGAGCTTGGGCGACTTGACGTTCAGCCGCGATGACGCGCCTCTCCATTGCGGCTTGGTTTTACGGAACTCCCTTACTTCGGCTCTAGCAGCAGTAATGTCCTTCTGAAGGGAAAAGGTGTGCTCTATTGTTCGCTCATGTTCTTCGTCCAGACGACGAAGACGTACCGCAGTGACAGCAGCGGTGACCCCAATGTCCAAGAGTTGGCTGGCATTCACTCTTGCTTGCTCGCCTTGGTTGGCAATGCGACGAACCATGACAGGGAGTGCCCTGTCAGCTGAACCCCCGTTGCTGAGGTTATAAAAGCCTCGTCCCATGTCGTAAGGTGGTCGTTTTCATTGTTCCTTGCTCCATCGTTTCAGGTCTACAGCCCAGCGGGGCGCCGGACCCTCAAAATTCCTTCAGGGAATTGCTGCTTCTCGGGGAGGATTGTAGATCTCCGGTTCCGAGTCAGTGCTCCCACCATCTCCTTCTTCTTCCGACTCTTCATCTGGGTTTTCCTCGGGATCCTCTTCGGAATCCTCCTCTGGCTCTTCCTCGGGAATCTCTTCGGGATCTTCCTCTGGGTCTTCCTCAATCCAACCTCCATTACCCTGGTTGGGGTAGTAGGGATCCCCGGGAATGTGAAATCCTGCCATTTTGTCTGGTCGAGAATAGAGGCAAGAGAATTATATATAAAACTTGGGAGTAAAAGGTAGTTTTTAATAAGTGAAATTTTTATTTATTTGACGATTCCTAACTAAATATCAAGGTTCGTATGATTATTACAGTTCTTATACTTTTACAAAATACTCCTATAGTATTTCAAATTTTTAAGTTCGATTCTAGAATTTTAGTTGGTAAGTTTTTGGCTGGTTGCTCACTACGACCATTCCTCGACATACGTTGGTCGCATCTAGGATAAATATAGTTGATCAGGCTATATTTATTCTCGATCTGATTACATGCCCCGAGGCCTAATCGTAGCGTCGCAACTTGCCTTAATACTTTTGTATAGTTTTGGCTATGATACTAGACCGATGCATGCATGTACTTATATTTTTATAAAAATAATACATATATATATATATATATATATATATATATATATATATCATTTTAATTTATTAAAAGTATAGTTTGTGAAAACGTTTTGTCAGAGGGTTTTAGACCCTTCGCATTTATAGTTTGTATATCGTATGTGGTTTGATATACTTAGTTCACTATAAACAATGCTCTGATACCAATCTGTCACACCCCCAAATCAGAATGGCGGAAACATTCGGGGGCGGATGACTTCACGTAGTATCATAACAGTTGAATATTTGTAAAGAAAGTAAACCCAACCATCATAAATATAATAAAAAGTTACATTGTTGCATGTAATACATGTTTCAAAAGAATATTATAAATATGATGATTTAAAATATGATGATTTACCTGTATTACTGATTCCCTGAGATTTACAAGTAGTTTTGAAAAAGTGTCAACAATTAAGTTGGTGAGTTCATAAGCGTTTTTGTACTAAAATTTGTATGTCCTTCGGTAAAAATAACTGAACGTGTTTTTCCAGAAAATCCAATATTTTCTATGTATATGTGTTAATTTGAAAAAGTTCCAATGGATGGAATGCAATAGTGTCTTTCATGCTAAAATGGTGAAAGTGGATTTATACATATATAATGTCATTACTAAATGCATTTAAGAGTATCGTAAATAAAAAATATTTCGATACTCCATGTGAGTTTTATAACCATGCTATTGACCCAGACTGCCTGTAACAACGTTCTTTAGGCGTTGCGGTGTTATGATGTTTGTCACCCCAGACCTACCGGTCTAACTGTAAGCTAACATTTTAGGTGTGGGATTGTCAATCCCGTATAGATCTATACACAAGTATCACGCTCTCCCTACAAGAGATTATGGTTTATAATACAAGACTTGAAATGCGTACTTGAGAGTACAGTGAAGCCGGATGTCTCAAAAAACTTAGTATCAATAGATTTACGGAATGAAAAGTCCACGTTTCTTGTAAACGAAAGTGTTTCCTTTTTACAGTGTTTATGTAAAGATGTCATGAATAACTCGGAAACTATACTCATTATAGTTTTTCAAAAGTGTGTTCCATTTGGTGATAAAAACTCGATGTAATGCCAACTTTGCATGTAAAGTGTAACGTTGGTATTAATGTTGTTTAACATTTATAAACAAAATGTAGGTAAAGTATTTGAAACCATATATATAACGATGCATATTTTAACATAAGTTTTTCTCGTGTTGTATTCCCCCCCCCCCTAAAACATGAAAAACATGTGAAAATGTAGGGGTATGAACTCACCTGGAAAGTGTGGTGATTTGAAGAAAACGAGATTTTCTCGGGCAGCACTTCGACCGGGAAGTGGTAAGTTTCTCGGGATTCTCGGAGCTTCGGACCTTCGTCGGAACTTGGATATGTAACCGGAGTGTCGGGGTCGTCTCGGGGTGAAAAACGTAGAGTAGAAGTGAGAGAGAAGAGGGAAATGAGCAAGAGAAGTGGGAACCCTCGCATCTTTTTTATAGGGTGAACTTTCAGGACTCACGTCGTGAGCATGGGATGGCTCACGTCGTGAGTTTGGCCCGTAGACGTGACGCTTGGTGGTCTAGATCTGGCACACATCAGTCATAGACTCACGTCGTGAGTCTCTTGCTCACGTCGTGAGTCTTCGGATAAGGTTGGTGTGCGTGCCCCGAACTTCAGAAATTCATATCTCTCGCATACGAGCTCCGATGCCAACGTTCTTTATATCCACGCGTAGGTGAGATTATGCTCTACAACTTTCGTTTAGACCTCGTCGGCTAATTTTGATTTAAGTTTTTAATATTATATTTTTAATAGGCCGGGACAGGAAAAATTTATTAAAAATTCATAACTTCTTCATCCGATGTCCGTCTTCGTCTGTCTTTTTACCGTTGTATTACTATTGTCGAGATCTTCAATTCTCGTTTAGGTTGCGTCAGCTAAAAATCGCTCGATCTCTATTTTGAGTTTTTAGCTGTCTACTGCTATATTCGAAACTTAGAAAAATCATAATTTCCTCATACGAAGTCAAATTTGGGCGTTCTTTTTATGTACGCTCACGGTTTGTTATTATCTATGACTTTCGTTTAGATACTTAAGGCTAAAAAGTATTTTATTGAAATTTCACTTTTTACGCTTAACAGTGTTTTACCGGTTGTGTTGCGGATTTTCGATTAGTCATAACTTATTCGTTATAACTCGGATTTGAGTGTTTTTTTTATATTTCTGAGAACCTTGACACAATATCTAACATTTTATGTATCCCATTTGAGACTTCAGAACACTTCATTTTTTACGCTATTTTTATTGATTCCAAAATAGATTATAACATTTGACTTTTTGAACAATACATTGACTTGGAATATCGGGTTGTCACAGGATACGCGTTTACACTTAAAACATGAGCCATTTCCTGGAAAAGTTCAAAGCAAGAAGTAGTCGCACTTTCTACAACAAAATTAGAGTATCTAGTTGCGTGCGAAACAACTCAAGAAGTTGATTGGATGAATAAATTCATCGGTGATATGGATGTCGTTCCAAGCATCAAAAATTCCATTAAGATGCTTTGTGACAACACTGGTGCTATCGCTATTGCAAGAGACCCGATGGTTACCGACAAGACTAGACACATTCAGCAGAAATTCAATTTCATTCGTCAGGAATTCAAATTAGGAAACGTAGGCATTGAGAAGGTTCATATAGATGATAATGTAGTAGATCCATTCACAAAGGCTCTTTCTAAAAACAAGTTTGAGAATCATGCAAAAGGAACCAATCTTCGATTAGCTAGTGATTGGATTTAAAATATGTACTTTACTAATTTACGGATATTCAGAACTACGTAGCAGTGATATGTAATCTCTTATGATATATAAGATATCTCTTTTGTGTTAAATGTTATGGTTTTCTATGTTAGAATGTTATGTTGATCCTTAACTAATGTAAGTTTTCAAAATTGTCCATATTCAGTCACTATCGTGGGAGAAACTGTGAAATAAGACTAATATGAACTGGCTTGGTTGATTTCAAGTTGTGAAATGGAAAAGTGTTGCGTCCAAATTCATATGTACCTACTAGAGAACAACTATTAAATATGATATGCATCAAGAGTCACTTCATGTATCGTTATCATAAGTGAATCTTGAACACAGATAAATATATTTATGTCTATCGACCTGAGATGCATATTGGAGAATTCAAGTATGGAGATTGTTATAATTTGACATGGTTAAACGTTGTTCGTAACTGTTGTTGAGTATTGGAGATATAGAAACTGATTTGGTATTTCAGTTAATAACTGAATACTTTTTAGTCTTGATAGCGTGTTTAGTTATTTGGCACGTGTTTTATTTTATCCCGTATATATAGCCTATAGCTTAGCTTGTTAGGTAAGCTTTTACTCAAAAAGTTTATTTGTATGTTCCATTTGTAAATTCAATAACATACAAAAGCTTTGACAGATTACTTGCAACTTTATGGTGATTGACTCATGATTGTTATTCAAATTCCTTACTCGTCATTTCGTTTTTGGGTTCAACAAGTGGTATCAGAGTGGGTTCTTGTAGATCTCAACGATTATTACAAGAATCGATCAGAAATGGCGAAATTTATTCATGAATCTCACTCTGTTCTTCAAGTTTGGTATGTTTTCTAAAGAGGAAGTGAAATATCTCTTGTTTTTGCAAAACTCAATTCATTTCTGTTATTCTCTACACATTCTATCATCTGATTTGTTCTTGATTCAAGTTTTGGAAGTGAAATAGAAGAAGAAATTTGAGATTTATTATCAGATATGTGCTTAGATTCGTTTTCTCTCTCTAGAAATCATCTCAGATCTATTTTCTCTCTCTAGAAATTTTATCTGATCTATTTTCTCTCTCTTCAAGTTTAGATTTCTTGTTGAAGATATGATGGATTCATCAATTTCAAAGTTGTTAGCTTCTGTTAAAGAACAAGGAATGATAGTTACAAATCCGAAATTTAGTCTCTCAAATACAGATCGTTGGTATTTTGTATATGGTAAGATTAGAGCTTCGCAAATGTCGTTGAATTGTATAATCTCTATGTAGATGAGAAGATTTCTAAAGATGCATATTTGTGTAGTAAAGAATTAAGATATATGAAATTTTTGGATGAATATGAGTCTTTATTGGAACAATTTCGTATTTTGGAGGTGAAAAGATGCACATTTAGATCTGGAAAATGAACAACGGATTTTGGAGGTGAAAAGAGCAGAAAAAGGAAAAGATGTTCTTGGTGTTCTTGACAAAGTTCATAAAGTTTTTGAAGTTTCTGAAGAAAAAGTGACCAGATGTTTTTGTTGAGGGGGAGTCAAGGGTTTCAAGTTTTTCAAAGGTTTCACACTCTGAATCTCAAAGAAATTCTTCTGAAATCTTGAAAGTGAAGATGTTTTGTTCTATTGGAACTCCAACAGAATATTCTTCATGTTCTTGTGATAGTTTTGAAGGAATGATGCCTTATAGAAAGCATATTGTTCAAGATGTTCAAATTTACCAAACTCGAAATGATTGTGTTCAAAAGATTTCAAATGTTCAGATCATGAAATGTGATGAACATATTCAAATCCGAAAATCATTTTTGAAGTCTCAAAATTTGAAAAGGAAGAAGAAGAAGAAGAAGAAGAGAAAGGTTACGAAGGTTTGGATGCCAAAAGTACAAGTCCCTCATGCTTGTGAAAAAGTTCATAAAGTACAAATCAAGCAAGTTGAAACAAAAGATGTTGAAAGAAATTTTGTTTCACAAATTCGTTCTCAAAAGTTTGTTAAGAGTTGGAGAAAAGAGAAAATGGTATTTGGTTGGTTCAATGAGATATTTGGTAACTTTCGTTATCCAATTAAGAAGCTAATATCATTTTCAGAAGATGAGTGTTTTTCTCAAAGAAATGGGTTTGCAAGAAGCCTTCTTCAATTTTAAATCTCAAATGGATCCCAAAAGTTTCAAATTAAAGAATGTGAAAGCTGCCAAAATGTTTGGGAGGCGTGAAAGCTGTCAAAAAGTGAAAAAGGGGCTGAAATATGTTATTGTTTGCAAAAAGAAGGGATGCAAGCTGTAAAAACGTTTTTTTAAGGGTTCAAATTCGGAATTAAAATCGTTAGGGTGGAAAAGGTCAAGATTGGAACTATGTCTCTGATTTTATTCTCGATGGTCAACGAGAATGCGTACAAGTTTTTCACGAAGGAATCTGAAGCTAAAATCCGGTGATTGTTCGAGAAGAATCTGACAAATCTAAGTTGAACTTCTGAGAACGATTTTGAATCGGTTACTCTCGGAGGATTATGGAGTTTACTTTTGCTATCATCATCGATCTACAAACGTGAGTCTAGAAATCTGAAGGATTAGATGGAAATCGAGAGCCAATCTTTGACTATATTGATGGATACAGAAGCGATTGAGATTGAACTTTGAATCATCCTTTGAGACTGTATTGATCGGAAGAGTTCGAAATTGTCGATGTTGGCTGGGTCTCGCTCTTTGGTTCTGAAATCAGAAGTATTCAATTATTTAGGAATTTGATTTCGGACGTTATTAATCAGAATTCATCGGAATCAGGGTTGAGAAGTCGTCATCGGAACAAAAGCTTCAAAACGAAATCGAAATCAGAATTGCTGGAAATCGGAATTGGATGTCGCCTCCGATCTCGGAATTAGATACTGTGGATTTTTGTTTCGGAAATTGTTTTCACATCGGAACTTCTAAATGAAGTTGCTCGGAATTACAAAGGCAATTGGAACATCTCTGGAAATCGGAAGTTCTGGTTTCTGAATTCTGTGATCGGAATAAAATCGAAATCGGAATTTTGTGTAGGAATTGGTTTTCGGAATTACAGGAAATCGAAATTTTGCTGGATTGGAGCTTTGATCGATTCTGATTTTGACTTTCCAAAGTCAATGCAGCGTGTTTTCTCCGATCAGATTCAAGAAGACGAGTTAAATTTTCATCTACTGTCCCTAATCTTTTCAAAAATGATTGTTTCTACCCGAATTCCTAGAATTCTTTACAATTTCTTGGATTTTTATCACTTTTACCCTTTCTACCCAAAATATTTTTGTTTCTCATCGTTTTCTTTTGTCTGTTTCTTTCAAAACCCTTCTAACTATTGTTTCTTATTGTTTCCTTTTGTTCTAAACCTTAAAAACCGAAAATCACAAAAATATTTTTTCTTATTTTTTTGTTTTTAATTTCAGAAAATCTTGAAAATCCATTAAGAATTTATTTCATTATTTGGTCAAATATGATGGGTTTTGAAGATCCATATTAGCGAACTTGCTCTTTGTGATAGAGTAGGTTGCTAGAGATTCTTCTTAACTTTCCAGATTCTCTCCATGACATTTGTTGAAGATTCAAGGGGAGTCACAATTATTCAAGGGGGAGTTCACATTTGGAAGATGATATTTGATTCTCTCTCTTTGAAAACCCCATGTTATGATGAGTATCACGATTTAAGGGGAGAAATGCCAAGAAGATTGGAAATTGTGATATTCATCAGTTTCTACATTTAGGGGAGATTGTTGAGTATTGGAGATATAGAAACTGATTTGGCATTTCTGTTAATAATTGAAGACTTTTTAGTCTTGACAGCATGTTTAGTTATGTGCCACATGTTTTATTTTATCTCATATATATAGCACATAATGTAGCTTATTATGTAAGCTTTTACTCAAAAAGTTTCTTTGTATGTTCTATTTCTAAATTCAATAGCATACAAAAGCTTTGATAGATTACTTGGAACTTTATGGTGATTGATTCATGATTGTTATTCAAATTCCGCACTCGTCATTTCGTATTTGGGTTCAACAAGTGGTATTAGAGCGGGTTCTTGTAGATCTCAGCGATTATTGCAAGAATCGATTAAAAATGGCGAAATTTATTCATGAATCTTACTTTGTACTTCAAGATTTGTAAGTTTTCTGAAGAAGAAGTGAAATATCTCTTGTTTTTGCAAAACTCAATTCAAATATGTTATTCTCTACACATTCTATCGTCTGATTTGTTCTTGATTCATGTTTTGGAAGTGAAATAGAAGAAGAAATTTGTCTTTTATTATCATATTGCTTAGATTCGTTTTCTCCCTCTAGAAATCATCTCAGATCTATTTTATCTCTCTAGAAATTTTATCAGATGAATTTTCTCTCTCTTCATGTTCAGATTTCTTGTCAAAGATATGATGGATTCATGTAACATCCCAATCCTCAGGTATGAAATTTAATTCTTTTAACATGTTTTCTTTGGAACTCAGCGTGGATATTAATGAACCAACTCGGCGAGTCGAGGTACCTAAACTCAACGAGTTGGCAGCTGAGTAAGAAACCCTAATTTTTAGGGTGTTTCACCCTATTTAAAGGCTTTAAGTCTCTTGGCTGGCCTCCTTACCAGCCTCCTCTGTCCAGAAACCCTAAATTCGTGTATTATCTTTCAAAGTTGAGTGTGTGAGCTTGTGGAGAGCTTGGAGAGTTGATTTTTGGTACTCTTTTGAAGGAGCCTTGAAGTTTGGGGTGTCTAGTTTGAAAGGAAGGCTATAGATCAAGAACCTCCCCACTTATGGCAGTCTTTTTGAGATATAAAGTCAACACCTTGCTTCCTTATTTCTTAGATCTCTTCCATGAAAGGTTTATTGTGATTATTGGTTCCTTGTCGGATTGTTCAAGGGGTTGAGCATGTTATGGGTTGTTGCTTTGGATTTGGCCATTTGGTGGCCTCTTTTGGCTTAAAGTTGCAAGCTTTATTAGGTTCTAGGCCTCAGTCATGCATTAAGTTCTTTATTAAGCCTTTCATGAGTTCTAGAGCTTCTTTTGGCATGCATGAACGTAAAGTTGGCAACTTTACGTGGTTTACCAGCTCTAGTGTCTCATATCTACATTTTTGAAGTCTTAGATTCGATAAAAGGACTGAATGTGTTAAGCTGGGGAAAATGCGGCGAATTGTCCAGCCAACTCGCTAGGGTTTTCCCGACCTTCTGAGTACCATAGAAACTCGACGAGTTTGTTAGTGCACTCAATGAGTTGGGTCAACATGGATTGTTGACCTAGACCTTTGACTTTGACCATGGTTGGCCAAGTTGACTTTTGAGGGCATTTTGGGTATTTTGGGGTTTTGATGGAATTGGTCACATGGTGGTTGTAGGCATTGAGTCGGGAGCTGGGATTCGGAGTTAGATCTTATCAGGTCAGCACTGCTTATGTAACGCTCGTTTCAGGTAATTTCTTTCCAGAATTTTAGTGTTTTGGACTGGAACTCGACGAGTTGGGGAGCTCCAACTCATCGAGTAGAGTTCATTTGTGGGACGCGGGACCTAGGACCTACTAGACGAGTTGGAAGGCCCAACTCGACGAGTAGGCACTGTAAAGGAAAAACCCTAATTTTAGGGTTTGCACCCTATATAATCTCCTTAAAGCCCTTGAGGCTGACCTTCCATCAGCCTCCAAACCCTAAGAACGTCTATGCTAAACCCTAATCACCATTTCATCTCATATTGCGATCTATAGTGACTTTTGGAGATTAAGAAGAAGAAGACAGTGAGCAGAATGAGAAGATCCGGCAAACAAAGCCCTCACTCTTGAGCTTGACCATCTGGTGGACTATTGTAATACATCAAGATTCGATTTTTATCTTAGAATATGGCTAGATCTTGAGTTTACTCTTCATTTGCTATCACTCTTGTTGATTGCATGCATGGGGTTCATAAAGTTTGCAACTTTATGAATCTCCAGGGCAAAATGGTCCCAAGGTGGGCTAGATCTAGCTTTTGGTCAAGCATGGATGCCATGCATGGATTTTAGGATGTATCTTCCCTTTTTGGCCATTTTGACTTCAAGACATGCATTGGGCATGCATGTCCATAAAGCCTCCATCTTTGGAACGTTTTGAGGATTAGAACCTCTTCTGGAAAGAAGGGATTCCAGATCCCTAGAGTCTTGAACCACATGGCTAATCTTTTAAGCTTTCCAACCTTTGTTAAGGGCTTGAGAGCATTTAGAGTGGTTCCAGAGGATAAAGTTGGAAACTTTATCCTTCTAGACACCTTAAGACCTTAGATCTAAGCCCTAGAGTCCCTGTAATCGTCGGATCATTCAAATGTCCAAACAGGGGGAAATTCGACGAGTTGCCCTGGCAACTTGACGAGTTGGATCGGATTTCCCTGTCTACTTTATGTTGAGTGAGCTCGTCTGTGACAACCCGAAATTTCAATTCTGTACAACCATTCACTTTAATAGGAGTCAAAACTGTTTCAGCTAATTTTCAAGCTTTTTGGAATAAGTTTGAGTATTTTAAGATTAGTACTTCAGGAGATAACAGGAGAGAGGATGCCCTAGGGTTTATTGTGCAACAATATTATTCCAAAACTCCAAGAGTTTGGAGTTTACGGCCTAAACAAAGGTGTTTACGGCCGTAAACCCTAAAAGAGGGTATAAATATGACACTTAGTCATTATTTATCACTTTTCACAATTTCAAGATCCAAAACTCAATTCTCTCTCAAGTATCATCGACTTTTCTTCTTGATCTTCAACATTGTAAGTGTTTCTAGCCCTAAAAAGTTGATATCTTACTTAATCTAGTGATCTAACATGATTCCATCCGTGAAATCATTCCAAAAGTGTAGATCTTCAAGTTTCACCAAGAACACCAAGAACACACACTAGTGTTCTTGGACTTTTAGCACCTTTTCAAGGTTCTACCTAGTAAGTACTTCTATCCTAGAGTATTATAGAGCTTGTTACACTTCTAAACATCAAGAAAAAACCCAAGAAACCAAGGATCAAAGGTGTTTACGGTCCAAGATGTTCTTGGACCATAAACCTCAAAAAGGGTGCCAAAGTGTGCCCTAGTCCCTTCTAAGCCTTGGAAACTAGCCTAGATCCCTTCCTTGATGTGCTTAGTACTTGAAAACATCAAAAAACCACAAACCATTTGGGTTTACGGCCGTAAACCCAAAGGGGAATGGTCCAAGGACCGTAAACTCCTAAAAGGAGTGAAATGGTGCCCTAATCTCTTCCTAAGGCTTAAACATGAAGTAGGAATACTTCTTGTGATCTTTAAGGCTTCAAATCACAAGAGGGTCAAAGAAAAATGAGTTTACGGCCGTAAACTCATGGGTTTACGACCGTAAACTCAATGAGTTATGGTCACAAAACCGTGAACTCAAATAAAGGGTTCTCTTGAACCCTAAACACTATAACAATGTCCTACAACACTTAGATGCAATCCTTAGGACTTATAACACTTAAATAAGGTGTTTTACATGTCCTAGGATGTCTTAACTTTGTTGATTAGTTGTTTAAAGACTAATTGTATACATATATGTGATATTATATGTTAACTAGGATCATCGTGTGTGTACAAGTCTTCACTTGACACCTAGCATGCTATACTTTCCGTTCATCCAAACCACTCACTACAGGTGAGTTCATACCCCTTAATTAACCTTTTAAATGTTTTTAAATGCTTTTATGGGGGGGAATACAAGTTGAACTATTATAGTTATTATATCAATCACATGTGATTAATAACTACCAAACAAGTGGATTTCTTACTTTTCAAACTGTGTTATCAAACTGTTTTACAAACTCTTTTACTTATCAAATACTTTTATTAAACTCTTTTAACTTATATTCCGTGTATCTATATGGATATAATTATATAAGTAGGATTGGAAGGACTTAGGACTGATAGCTCACCTTACTTCCTGTTCCTTGTTTGGTTGTGGACTTAGGGTATTCAGGTTATTTGTCCGAAGGTCGTTTGAATCCTAGTTATATATCATGTATATGTGTGTAGATATAAAAGGTTACTTCTTTCATTCAGTTCAATGCCTTTGGGTAGCAAAGGTATACAAACATGTTCATATACACAAACAACATTACTAGTAAACTATAATAGGTATAGTTTAGGAAGATACTATTACTAGAACAATGAAACATACAATGAGTCAGTTCATTCATGAGTAATACATAGTGATGAGAAACAAACATAATACATAGTGATGAGAAACAAACATAATACATAGTGATGAGAAACAAACATATACATAGTGATGAGAAACAAACATATACATAGTGATGAGAAACAAACATAATACATAGTGATGAGAAACAAACATAATACACATTTATAAGAAACAAAACATACAAGCTAGACAGAGAAAGAACACACAATACAGCTAGCACATACATATACATATACATATACATATACATTACTTACAGTTATGTGAGCCACTTAACGGGGGCATGGCACTACCTGTCATGACCCGTTTTGTATCTAGAATCTCCTTAAGTGGAGAGCATATGAGTTTGTTTATAGATCTATACTGGATTGACTATCCTACACCTTGCTGCTCGCTACAGTGGGACTTGCAAGTCTACGGGTGCCAAACGTCATTTCTTACGACGTCTTACATCGTCGTTTTTCTATAGAGTCGGTAGCAGGATACAAGCCGATCACATGGTACTTTAAATAACAATTGGTTTAAAGTAATTAGTACAGCAGTAGTTACTTAATACAACACTACAGTACTATTTTATTTTCCCTTTACATTTGCATTGTGATATTCACACAATAAACAATAATGTAAGAACTATATTTTTGGTTAATGATAGTCAGATTTGGGAAAATACACACTCTTACAAGAGACACACACACAGATACTAGATGCCTTGGTAGAAGGTTACTTTTAGTAGGAAACATAGGGTTTTCTAGGAGAGTTCAAACAATTACAAACTTTTACAAAACTTATACATTACAAGACTTACAAACACTTTCATAACAAATGCAGACACTAATATACTTATGATCTCACCAGCTTTCAAGCTGATAAACTCTTTCAAAATAAATTATATTCTCAGGTCACCAGTAGACAGGTACCGGTGCCAGGTTCTGAGAAGATGGATCTCGTTCAAGACTCATCGTTTATTTTTTATGTATATTTTTGGTGTCTATATAACTTGACAGAACACACTTGTATGAAATTTTATTATTAATGCAATGGATGATCTTGTTGCTTGTTTACTACTTGCATTGTTGTGATACTGAACATGACGTCCTCCACCCCCGAACGTTTCCGCCATTCCGGTTTTGGGGTGTGACATCGTCGAGTTGATGAGACAACTCGGCGAGTTGGTTAGGGTTTGTCCCGATTTTCTGGACTTTGAAGGAACTCGACGAGTTGCTAGATGCACTCGACGAGTTGGGGTCAACATGGACTGTTGACCTTGATTAATACATAGTGATGAGAAACAAACATATACATAGTGATGAGAAACAAACATAATACATAGTGATGAGAAACAAACATAATACACAGTTATGAGAAACAAAACATACAGGCTAGACAGAGAAAGAACACACAATACAGCTAGCATATACATATACATTACTTACAGTTATGTGAGCCACTTAACGGGGGCATGGCACTACCTGTCATGACCCGTTTTGTATCCAGAATCTCCTTAAGTGGAGAGCGTATGAGTTTGTGTATACATCTATACTGGATTGACTATCCTACACCTTGCTGCTCACTACAGTGGGACTTGCAAGTCTACGGGTGCCAAACATCATTTCTTACGACGTCTTACATCGTCGTTTTTCTATAGAGTCGGTATTAGGATACAGGCCGATCACATGGTACTTTAAATAACAATTGTTTTAAAGTAATTAGTACAACAGTAGTTACTTAATACAACACTACAATACTATTTTATTTTCCTTTTACATTTACATTGTGATATTCACACAATAAACAATAATGTAAGAACTATATTTTTGGTTAATGATAGTCAGATTTGGGAAAATACACACTCTTACAAGAGACACACACACAGATACTAGATGCCTTGGTAGAAGGTTACTTTTAGTAGGAAACATAGGGTTTTCTAGGAGAGTTCAAACAATTACAAACTTTTACAAATCTTATACATTACAAGACTTACAAACACTTTCATAACAAATGCAGACACTAATATACTTATGATCTCACCATCTTTAAAGTTGATAAACTCTTTCAAAATAACTTGTATTCTCAGGTCACTAGTAGACAGGTACCGGTGCCAGGTTCTGAGAAGATGGAGATCGTTCAAGACTCATCGTTTATTTTTGATGTATATTTTTGGTGTCTATATAACTTGACAGAACACACTTGTATGAAATTTTATTATTAATGCAATGGATGATGTTGTTGCTTGTTTACTACTTGCATTGTTGTGATACTGAACATGACGTCCTCCACCCCCGAACGTTTCCGCCGTTCCGGTTTTGGGGTGTGACAGATTGGTATCAGAGCATTGTTTATAGTGAATCGAATGTATCAACCCATAAAAGATATACGAACCATAAACACAGCGGGATTAAAATACTCTGATAAAGAGTTTATACTTTTAAATAATAAAATATTTAACTAAGTATACATACCTGCATTCATACTAAAATCAGTTTCACTAGGACAGAACAAAAGTATTACGATTGTTGGGCAACACAAGTAGACTTAGAGACATATGGTCAACGCTGGGAAGATGTAGCCTGATCAACTACATTATCCGAGGAGTGATTAGCATGTGCCTAAGTATGGTTGTGAGGTTGCAACAAGTCTAAAAACTTACTAACACTACTACAACGAGAACAGTAGAACAGAACATAAACTTAAAATACTATAGGAGTATTTGGTGTTGCTATTAATTACCTATCTGAGAACTAAAGGTCTTTATTAGTATGTCAATAGTTGCGGGGTGGATACATTAAGGTTATAGGTAAATAGGATGGCATAGACTTAGAATCTGTGATATTTGCTCTACTTCCTGTTCCTTGTTTGGTTGTGGGCTTAGAGTTAGGGTCACTTATTCGAAGGTCTATCCTGTCTAGGTTACCTATGACTGGTATGCACTACGCAAATGTTGGAGTAACTAATAAAGATCATCTTATAATTATCTAGTTAGTTCGTCTATTAATTATTTCCTTATCCCTTTTCTCGCGTAGATATAATGGCTGGATTCCATCTTCCCGGAGACCCGTACTATCCCAACCACGACAATGCAGGATGGCTGGGAGAAGAGCCAGAAGATGATCACCCAGTCCCTTTGGATGATCACGAAGCTGAAGGCTTTTCTGATGGTTCTGACTCAGAGCCTGAAGTCAACAACCTACCCCCAGCTGCTCAAGACCCAAACCTGAACCCTCGTCCAACATTTCAAGGACCCACTCCTCTGTGGGCCACAAACTTGAACAGATGGAGTCAGGAACAGGGTCAACCCATTCCCTACAATGGAGACAGAAGCTTTTACAACCTCACCGAGGGAGGTTTAGCTGACAGGGTCCTACCCATCATGATCCGTAGGATTGCTCGGAACACTGAGCAAGGTCGAGCAACTATCGACCGAGTCATGGAGATTGACGCCAACTCTGGCGTTAACACCGTCCGCATTCGCCAACTTGAGTCTGCTCATGAAAGGACTCAGGTCCGCAATGCAGTTCTGCAAAGGGAACTTGCTGAAACCCAAGCTGAAGTCAGGGAACTTCGAGCTCAGCAAGCAAGATCTGATAGGTGCGTGAGAGACATAGAACGTCTACTGTCGGATTCAAGAACTCACTCTAGTAGTTCTCGTCGCCATTAGAGTCTCATCGACTTCTCTTTTGGATGTAACCTAGTTAGTGTAAAAACTCTAGTCTAATTTCCTATCTTTATAAATCTTAGACTCGTTAGGTCTTGATTTGGTAGTAGTCTGTCAATATTTTCCATCTTGGTTGATGTAAGACCTACTTCTAGGTCATTTTTCCCGAACTCATTACATCTGTAATCCCAGTATTTTTGACAGATATCTAATCTCATGGAAATTATATCCAAATGCTTTCGTTTACAATCAATCGTGTTATTCATTTGTGCTGTTGGACTATGGAGAGTTAGTCCATGAGTCATTCTTATCTACTTCCTATGAAATTCTTATCAATATCTTCATCTTTCTAAACTTATAGTTAAAAGATGCCTCCACGTAAATCGACAAGACGTGATCCTCCCGCACCGACACCACCTGCTCCTCAATTCGACACGGCAGCCCTGAATGCTGCTGTAGCTGCGGCTGTGGCTACAGCCATGGCACAATATCATTCTTCTAGTTCCACTGGAGGAGGAACCCCTGTCCTATCTACTCATGGTGAAATCCCTATGCGCTCCAGAGAGTGCTCCTACAAGGACTTCACGAACTACAAACCATTGTCCTTCAAAGGGACTGGCGGAGTCATTGCCCTCTCGCAATGGTTCGAGAAGACCGAATCGGTTTTCGAGATCTGATCCTGTCCTGAAGGGAGCAAGGTCAAGTTTGCTGCTTGCACCTTTGAGTCAAAAGCCCTAACATGGTAGAATAGCCATGTCAAGTCACTATCCCTTATAGTGGCAAATGCTATGGGCTGGGAAGCTCTGAGAGAGCTAATGGTTGAGGAGTACTGCCCGAGGGGCAAAATCCAAAAGCTAGAGGAAGAACTGTGGAGCCTAACCATGAAAGGCTCCAACATAGTCTCTTACACCGCCTGGTTCTGTGAACTGGTGGCCCTCTGTCCCAACATGGTTCATACAGAGGGGATGAAGATTGAAAGATACATATGGGGGCTGGTGCCTCCATTCCAGGGAAATGTTTTGGCTTCAAACCCCGCTACATTTGATAGTGCCAAGCGATTGGCATAGCAGCTCATAGACCATGGGGTTCGTACCCCGGCCGCAACAACGACCCTGGCCATCTCGGAACCCGCCAGAACCGTTGATTCCAAACGGAAATTCTGGGATGACAAGAAAAAGACAAAGGCTGCCAAAAAGCAGCAGGTCGTGGCAGTTCATGCTGCGATAGCACCTGCCGCTGCTGCTCCGGTAAAGCAGTACGTTGGAAGCTTGCCTAAGTGCAACAAATGCAACTTCCACCACGTAGGAGCCTGCCGGGAAATGCAGTGTTTGAACTGCAATAGGAAGAGGCACACTGCCCGTTTCTGCAAAGCTCTGGCGAGGCCAATCACCCAGGTCCCCGGTGCTGGTGTGAGCCAAACTTGCTACGGTTGTGGCGAGGTGGGCCACTACAAAAGGAACTGCCCGAAGGCAGGGAATGTCGGTGCAGTGGCGAGAGTTCTGGCCATAGGCCACGACGAAGCGGTTGCCGACCCCACTGTGGTCACTGGTACGTTTCTCCTCGATAACTCTTATGCATCAATACTGTTTGATAGTGGAGCGGAGAGGAGCTTCGTGAATCAAAAATTTGCTCATTTACTTAAGCAAAAATCACGAGCACTTAAAGAACCGTTCACGGTAGAAATGGCTAATGGAAAGACAGAGAGCACTAGCAGTATATTCATAGGGTGTACCCTAACACTAGATAGCCATTCATTTTCGATCGACCTCATGCCGGTCTCCATTAAAAGTTTCGACGTCATTATCGGCATGGATTGGTTGAGTCTTCATCGTGCCGACATCATGTGTTACGAAAAGGCTGTACGCCTTAATCTGCCGTCTGGCGAAACTCTAGTAGTTTATGGCGAAAAACCCGGCACGAACCTTCGTATCATCTCGAGCATTCAAGCTCAGAAATTCTTGCGAAAGGAATGTTGCGCATTCCTTGCTCATGTGGTCAATGTGAGCCAAGAAACGAAAGACATTCAGAACATCCCAGTAGTACGCGACTTTCCCGACATCTTTCCGAAAGAACTCCCAGGATTACCTCCGCAACGTCAAGTCGAGTTTCGAATCGACTTAGTTCCAGGGGCTACTCCCGTAGCCAAATCGCCCTATCGTCTAGCACCTGCAGAGATGCAAGAACTGACCTGTCAACTTAACGAACTGCTCAGCAAGGGCTTTATAAGACCAAGCTTCTCACCCTGGGGAGCTCCAGTCTTGTTCGTCAAGAAGAAAGACGGATCGTTTCGTATGTGCATCGACTACAGGGAGCTCAACAAACTGACCGTCAAGAATCGTTATCCTTTGCCTCGTATTGACGATTTATTTGACCAACTTCAAGGGGCGAACTTCTTTTCAAAAATCGACTTAAGGTCCGGATATTACCAACTACGAGTGCTAGGGGAGGATGTTCCGAAGACAGCCTTCCGAACTCGTTATGGGCACTACGAATTCGTAGTGATGCCGTTCGGATTAACAAACGCACCTGCAGTATTCATGGACTTAATGAATAGGGTGTGTCGTCCTTACTTGGATCAGTTCGTCATCGTCTTCATCGATGACATAATTATCTACTCTCGTAGTAAGGAGGAGCATAGTCAACATCTACGACTAGTCTTAGAAACCCTTCGTTCGGAGAAGCTCTATGCGAAGTTCTCGAAATGCGAATTTTGGATCCGACGAGTCGAATTCTTAGGGCACATGGTTAGCGAAGAGGGAATACACATGGACCCTTCCAAAATTAAAGCCATCGAGAGCTGGTCAGCACCGAAGATGCCTACAGAAATTCGTCAATTTCTAGGCCTCGCTGGCTACTATCGCAGGTTCATTCAGAACTTCTCCCGCATTGCGAAACCTCTTACGATACTGACCCAGAAGGGCGTGGACTTTGACTGGGAAGAGAAGCAGGAGAGAGCGTTCCAAACGCTCAAAAGAGCCCTGTGCACCACACCAATACTATCCCTCCCCGAAGGGATAGAAGACTTCGTTGTCTATTGCGATGCGTCGAATCAAGGGCTCGGATGTGTTCTGATGCAGCGAGGTAAGGTCATCGCCTATGCCTCGAGACAACTAAAGACACATGAGGTCAACTACACTACCCACGATCTTGAACTAGGAGCAGTTGTGTTTGCTCTGAAGACCTGGAGACACTACCTGTACGGTACAAAGAGCACAATCTTTACAGACCACAAAATCCTACAACACATATTCGACCAAAAGGAGCTCAACATGAGACAACGACGGTGGGTCGAGCTACTCAGTGATTACGAATGCGAAATTCGTTATCATCCGGGTAAAGCCAACGTAGTAGCTGACGCCCTAAGTCGGAAAGAATATTCTGGTCGTAGAGTCAAATCATTAACTATGACTATCCATTCACACTTGTCCATGCAAATTAAGGAGGCTCAGCTCGACTCTTTGAAACCTGAAAATGTGGCGGGTGAATCCCTGAGAGGGATGATAAGAACTTGGAGGTTAAGGGTGGCGGAGCTTATTTTCTCATGGATCGGATCTGGACCCAGAAACGCGGTGGTTTCAGAGACTTGGTCATGAACGAGGCGTACAACACTCATTATTCCGTCCACCCGGGTTCAGATAAGATGTATCTGGATCTTAAAAAGTTATACTGGTGGCCTAACATGAAAGCAGAGATTGCTACCTTCGTGAGTAAATGCCTTACTTGCGCCAAGGTCAAGGTCGAATACCAGAAACCCTCCGGTCTACTACAACAGCCGGAGATACCGGAATGGAAGTGGGAGCGGATCACTGTGGACTTCATAACCAAGTTGCCCAAGACAACGGGTGTACTTGATACCATATGGGTCATCGTCGACAGATTGACCAAGTCCGCACACTTCCTGCCTATCAAGGAAACAGACAAGATGGAGAAGCTTACAAGAACTTACATTAGGGAGATTGTACGATTGCACGGTGTTCCCATATCCATTATCTCAGACAGAGATAGTAGATTCACTTCAAGGTTCTGACAGTCATTACAAAGTTCCCTAGGAACTAGGCTGGACATGAGTACAACCTACCATCCACATACAGACGGGCAAAGTGAGAGGACTATCCAAACCTTGGAAGATATGCTGCGCGCCTATGTGATCGACTTTGGGAAAGCATGGGATACTCATTTACCCCTTGTCGAATTTTCCTACAACACCATTTATCACACGAGCATAAAGGCTGCTCCATTCGAGGCCCTCTATGGCCGAAAGTGCAGATCCCTTCTGTGCTGGGCTGAGGTGGGTGATACCCAGTTAGCTAAAGGATGAGTTCCTGAAAGCACTCTCACAGGTCCGGAGATTATTCGGGAAACGACAGAGAAGATCGTTCAGATTCGTGAACGATTGAAAGCCTCTAGAGACCGACAGAAAAGCTACGCTGATAAACGAAGGAAACCGTTGGAATTCCAGGTGGGTGACCGTGTTCTATTGAAGGTCTCACCCAGGAAGGGCTTGATACGCTTCGGAAAGCGTGGAAAGCTAAATCCAAGGTACATAGGGCCTTTCGAGATTCTCGCAAGAATCGGCCCTGTAGCTTACAAACTTAACTTACCACACGAACTCAGTAACGTACATTCTACTTTCCACGTCTCGAACTTGAAAAAGTGTCTGTCCGACGAGACTCTTGTAATCCCACTCGATAAGATCAAGATCAACGAGAGCCTCAACTTACCAGTAGAGATCATGGACCGGGAGGCCAAGCAAACGAAACAAAGTCGTATCCCGATAGTGAAGGTTCGCTGGAACGTCAAGCGAGGACCTGAATTCACTTGGGAGTGAGAGGATCAGATGAAACTGAAATATCCTCGTCTTTTTACTTAGTTATTTGTAACTACTTATTTGCTTAAATTCTAATTTCGGGACGAAATTCCTTCTAACGGGGGGATGATGTGACAAACCGAAATTTCTATTCTGTACAACCATTCACTTCAATAGGAGTCAAAACTGTTTCAGCTAATTTTCAAGCTTTTTGGAATAAGTTTGAGTATTTTAAGATTAGTACTTCAGGAGATAACAGGAGAGAGGATGCCCTAGGGTTTGTTGTGCAACAATATTATTCCAAAACTCCAAGAGTTTGGAGTTTACGGCCTAAACAAAGGTGTTTACGGCCGTAAACCCTAAAAGAGGGTATAAATATGACACTTAGTCATTATTTATCACTTTTCACAATTTCAAGATCCAAAACTCAATTCTCTCTCAAGTATCATCGACTTTTCTTCTTGATCTTCAACATTGTAAGTGTTTCTAGCCCTAAAAAGTTGATATCTTACTTAATCTAGTGATCTAACATGATTCCATCCGTGAAATCATTCCAAAAGTGTAGATCTTCAAGTTTCACCAAGAACACCAAGAACACACACTAGTGTTCTTGGACTTTTACCACCTTTTCAAGGTTCTACCTAGTAAGTACTTCTATCCTAGAGTATTATAGAGCTTGTTACACTTCTAAACATCAAGAAAAAACCCAAGAAACCAAGGATCAAAGGTGTTTACGGTCCAAGATGTTCTTGGACCGTAAACCCCAAAAAGGGTGCCAAAGTGTGCCCTAGTCCCTTCTAAGCCTTGGAAACTAGCCTAGATCCCTTCCTTGATGTGCTTAGTACTTGAAAACATCAAAAAACCACAAACCACTTGGGTTTACGGCCATAAACCCAAAGGGAAATGGTCCAAGGACCGTAAACTCCTAAAAGGAGTGAAATGGTGCCCTAATCTCTTCCTAAGGCTTAAACATGAAGTAGGAATGCTTCTTGTGATCATTAAGGCTTCAAATCACAAGAGGGTCAAAGAAACATGAGTCTACGGCCGTAAAATCATGGGTTTACGACCGTAAACTCAATGAGTTATGGTCACAAAACCGTGAACTCAAATAAAGGGTTCCCTTGAACCCTAAACACTATAGCAATGTCCTACAACACTTAGATGCAATCCTTAGGACTTATAGAACTTAAATAAGGTGTTTTACATGTCCTAGGATGTCTTAACTTTGATAATTAGTTGTTTAAAGACTAATTGTATACATATATGTGATATTATATGTTAACTAGGATCATCGTGTGTGTACAAGTCTTCACTTGACACCTAGCATCCTATACTTTCCGTTCATCCAAACCACTCACTACAGGTGAGTTCATACCCCTTAATTAACCTTTTAAATGTTTTTAAATGTTTTTAAATGCTTTTATGGGGGGAATACAAGTTGAACTATTATAGTTATTATATCAATCACATGTGATTAATAACTACCAAACAAGTGGATTTCTTACTTTTCAAACTGTGTTATCAAACTGTTTTACTTCAAACTGTTTTACAAACTCTTTTACTTATCAAATACTTTTATTAAACTCTTTTAACTTATATTATGTGTATCTATATGGATATAATTATATAAGTAGGATTGGAAGGACTTAGGACTGATAGCTCACCTTACTTCCTGTTCCTTGTTTGGTTGTGGACTTAGGGTATTCAGGTTATTTGTCCGAAGGTCGTTTGAATCCTAGTTATATATCATGTATATGTGTGTAGATATAAAAGGTTACTTCTTTCATTCAGTTCAATGCCTTTGGGTAGCAAAGGTATACAAACATGTTCATATACACAAACAACATTACTAGTAAACTATAATAGGTATAGTTTAGGAAGATACTATTACTAGAACAATGAAACATACAATGAGTCAGTTCATTCATGAGTAATACATAGTGATGAGAAACAAACATAATACATAGTGATGAGAAACAAACATAATACATAGTGATGAGAAACAAACATATACATAGTGATGAGAAACAAACATATACATAGTGATGAGAAACAAACATAATACATAGTGATGAGAAACAAACATAATACACATTTATAAGAAACAAAACATACAAGCTAGACAGAGAAAGAACACACAATACAGCTAGCACATACATATACATATACATATACATATACATTACTTACAGTTATGTGAGCCACTTAACGGGGGCATGGCACTACCTGTCATGACCCGTTTTGTATCCAGAATCTCCTTAAGTGGAGAGCATATGAGTTTGTTTATAGATCTATACTGGATTGACTATCCTACACCTTGCTGCTCGCTACAGTGGGACTTGCAAGTCTACGGGTGCCAAACGTCATTTCTTACGACGTCTTACATCGTCGTTTTTCTATAGAGTCGGTAGCAGGATACAAGCCGATCACATGGTACTTTAAATAACAATTGGTTTAAAGTAATTAGTACAGCAGTAGTTACTTAATACAACACTACAGTACTATTTTATTTTCCCTTTACATTTGCATTGTGATATTCACACAATAAACAATAATGTAAGAACTATATTTTTGGTTAATGATAGTCAGATTTGGGAAAATACACACTCTTACAAGAGACACACACACAGATACTAGATGCCTTGGTAGAAGGTTACTTTTAGTAGGAAACATAGGGTTTTCTAGGAGAGTTCAAACAATTACAAACTTTTACAACACTTATACATTACAAGACTTACAAACACTTTCATAACAAATGCAGACACTAATATACTTATGATCTCACCAGCTTTAAAGCTGATAAACTCTTTCAAAATAAATTATATTCTCAGGTCACCAGTAGACAGGTACCGGTGCCAGGTTCTGAGAAGATGGAGCTCGTTCAAGACTCATCGTTTATTTTTGATGTATATTTTTGGTGTCTATATAACTTGACAGAACACACTTGTATGAAATTTTATTATTAATGCAATGGATGATCTTGTTACTTGTTTACTACTTGTATTGTTGTGATACTGAACATGACGTCCTCCACCCCCGAACGTTTCCGCCATTCCTGTTTTGGGGTGTGACATCGTCGAGTTGATGAGACAACTCGGCGAGTTGGTTAGGGTTTGTCCCGATTTTCTGGACTTTGAAGGAACTCGACGAGTTGCTAGATGCACTCGACGAGTTGGGGTCAACATGGACTGTTGACCTTGACTGTTGACTTGGACTTTGACCGGGGTTGATCAAGTTTGACCTTGAGGGTATTAAGGTACTTCAGGATTTTGACAAGTTAATCACATGATGGTTATAGGCGGTTGAGTTTTAGCTGCGCGTTGGGACTTATTTGTTTCTATCTTATCAGTTCAGCATTCTTGTGAGGTGAGTCTCCTCACCATACCAATGGGTCTAAGGCACCAACGTCGGCCCATTATTGTTATGAGTTATGACTAGTTGGTTATGAGATATATGGTATGCTAGTTATTTGTGATGCTCGCATGAAGGACCTCGGGGGGTTCTCGAGGCGCGTATGTGTAAGACCTTGGAGGGTTTCCATGGCATTCTAATATATTTTCATGTGTGATTTGTATATCATTTCTTGGTAGTAAAGACCGTGTGGGGGTTCCCATGGCAGGAAGACCACGTGGGGGTTCCTATGGCAGGTAATTAAGACCACATGGGGTTCCAGTGGCACAAGGTGTAAGACCCTGGAGGGTTTCCATGGCTTCCCTATATGTTTGTATGCATGGCTTATATGGTTTCTGTAGCTTTTATAGCTAACATGGGTTATGTGATTATGTGGATTGTGTGGGGTATGCTCCGGGGAACTTACTAAGCGTTAGCTTACAGTTTGTTGATTTGTTTCAGGTACTTCTGAGCCTAAGGGCAAGGGCAAGGCTTAATGGCGCGATATGCACTCTCCAACATTTATTTTGAAGGGATACTCTGATGTTTTGAATGAAGTGTTATGTTATGAATTTTGAAAACATCGGTCAATGTTACTTCATATTTTATGGGAGTGTTTGGTTAATTAAAAATTAAATTTTTACCCTTGAAATTTGGGTCGTTACAGCTTTTGAGGTGAGTTTTCCTCACTGTACTTTCGGGTCGAAGGCATCAAGGCCGACCCATTGGTTGGATAACCTAACATTGTTGATATGCTGAGTATAGTATAGTTATGCATGCTAGTTTTTGATATGCTAGTCTAGTAGATATGTAGGACTACCTATGATACTCTCTATTTATCTGTATATGATATTATCTGTTATATGTCGACATATTGTATGGGTTGGGTTGAGGTTGTAGTTCTCCATGCTGTAGCCAACAAACCCTGGAGTATGCCATATATAAGTTGAGGGCCAGGGAGGGCATGCCAGACTCATACTGAGGACTCATGAGCATTCCAGATATGAGTTGAGGGTCGGAAAGGGCATGCCAAACTCGTACTGAGGGCTTAGCGGTATTCAGTTCAAGGACTGATCAGGCCGAGGAGCAAGCCAGACATAAGTTGTGGGTCGAGGGCAAGCCAGACTTATGTTGTGGGCTTAGGGGTAATCTAATCTGTTAAGTTGTGGACCCATTACATGCTGTCATTATATTTGTGTTATTTGTTATGTATTGGTATTTTGGGGGAACTCACTAAGCTTTGGGCTTACAGTTTGGGGTTGTGTTTCAGGTACCTTAGAGGATCGGGACAAGGCAAAGGCATGATCGTGTACCTCCTCATGTTTTTGGTTTTACGATTTTAGGATTTCTCTGATGTGAAACTTATTTTGAAAAGAATATGTAAACACTGATGGTTTTTCGGTTGTTTAAAAAGTTTAAAATTTTCAAGAATTTTATGAATGTTACAAGTTGGTATCAGAGCCTTGGTTTGAGTGAATTGGAGGAACACTCGTGTGAATCCAGTCTCAAACTAAGGAAAATATTTTCAAAATGATTTTCTAATGCTTTTCAAAATACTCAAGGAGGATGCGATGTGTATGATCAGTCGGAGCCAGTAAGCAGACCCCAAAATACCATACTGTTATTTGATATTGTGAAATGTTAGAACATCATGCTAGTGATAGGATAGGGATCCTTAGGAATTGAATTATAGAATTTCCTGATTATATGATGCCTGATAGCCTAGGACCTTCCTTTTATGGAATTGATATCATTACTGTAGTTGCTTAGTGTATGCATCATGGTTATATATAACTAAGATATTATAGCCTGAGAATGTTTGGTTTGGCCTTATTTCCTGTTCTTGTTTGATGAAGGGCTTAGGGTAGTATCAAATATTCGAATGTCTATAGTGTCTAGTGTTATGTATGGCTAGCATACACGAGTGCTGCAGGATTGATGAGTCATGTGGGGTCAGCCGGCCAATCATGAGATGCATAGCTTTTCCTCTAGGGAGTGAGGATTGAGTGTTCGTCTATGCTTATGAGTATTGTTAGGGCATTGCGGTAATCCTTGAGACATATATGAGTAGGTGTGGAAGGTAGTATGGGTCCATAGTACTGAAAGCATAGGACCCGTACGCGTAGAAAGTAAGTCACAAGCCCTAGGGCTTCGTTGGGAGTTAGTTCCCCGTTATGATATATGGATTATCTGATATCTTCCTAGTGTATTTTCAGTATGGTGACTACGAGACGAGTTGAGATTGGATCTGGGTTGAGATCAGAGCAGGAAGTCAGGGTGGGCCAGCATTGTTAAATGACCGTATCAAGGAGATCATTCACGAGGAGGTGGTTACTATTGTTCAGGGACAAATTCCAGAGATGTTTGGGTCTATCAAGACCACGATGATGGAGTTATTTGATGTTTGATACGCATCTATTGCTGAGATGGCTGTTGATGCGGCCTCCGCAGTCGTGGCGGCTGCAGGTGTTGGGATAGGAGAGGTCTTTCAGTATCGGGACTTCGACAATATGAAGCCCCCGACTTTCGATGGAGTCCAGGACCCGATCATAGCCATGAGGTGTCTATCTGATGTGGATGGATGTTTCTTCACTTGTTTATGCCCTACTAACCAGAAAGTCAAGTGCGCTCTGAACCTTCTAAGGTCCGGAGCAAAGGATTGGTGGGGGCTCACTACTCGTTCTTATTCTGTCGAGCAGAGAGCTGTTGTGTCTCGGGAGCAGTTTTCTGAGATGTTCCGCTCCCGATATGTTCTGCTGGTGGAGCGTGAGAGGTTAGCGCAGGAGTATCTGGATTTGAGACTGGGTTCTAAGACGATGACGGATATTACCAAGATTTTCACGGAGAGAGTTATGAGTTTGCTGCATCTAAGAAGGCTCAGCTGACCCATTACTTGAGCATGCTCAAGACGGAGATCAGGCAGATTGTTTCTACGCAGCGTTATGGTTCATTGTTGGAGATGCAGGAGGCCGCCAGGCGGCGTGATATTGAGATTGATCTGCAGACGACATAGCAGAGACCGGCCTCGATGTAGTCGCAGCCTGCGCCAAAGCGGTTTAAGACAGTTGATGTCAGATCTGGGGGGCGAAAGGGCCGCACTTGCGTGAAGTGCAGCAAGGCGCATGACGGTGCTTGTCAATCATCGTCTGGGTGCCACAATTATGGCCGCCAGGGGCACATAGCGAGGGATTGCCGTCGGCAGGCTCCAACACTCATTTCTAGGATTTGTTAGAATTGCGACCAGGTTGGCCATGTGAAGGCCAACTGTCTATCGCTCGCTGCCAGGCCGAAGCAGGCTCCAACGTCGGCTACTTTAAGGATCACTGACGGGATTCAGGGTAGGGCGGAGCCCCGAGGGCTCGAGGTCGCGCTTTCCAACATACTTCCGAGGAGGCAAGGGAAGCACCAGATGTTGTAACTGGTATGTTTCTATCCTTTATCTTATGGATTATGTTTGTTTTATGCTCTTATGTTTGTACCTCTGTTAGGTACGTTCTTAGTGAACTCCTTGCCTGCTCTTGAGTTGTTTGACTCGGGTGCGAGTTGGTCCTTTGTTTCTCAGTCTTTTAGTAGGGAGTTTGATTTGCCTATAGGTGAGTTGGAGTGTCCGTTGCGAGTTTCTTTCGCCAACGAACACGCGGTTTCTGCTTCTTCGGTTTATCAGGGTTGCATTCTGGAGATCTTCGGGGTATCCTTTCCAATCGATTTGATTCTTATTCCCATGGGGGATGTTTGCGTGATTGTGGGTATGGATTGGCTTAGCCGTTTTGGTGCCATGATCGACTGTGAGGGTCAGCGTGTGGTACTTCGAACCCCAAGTGGGGGAGAATTGGTTATTTACGGAGAGGGCATCAGGATGGGTTTAGGTTTTTGTTCGGCAGCCAGGTCTCGACAGTATATTCAGCACGAGTGTGCACGTTATTTGGCTTATGTAGTGGATACTGATGGGTATTGAGCATTCTAACACTCCTATGGTGTACATGCAACCCTAGATGCTTTGGATCTATGTTTTTCTCTATTATACATGCAAACTTTCAATTTTCCAAAGCATCATCCTAACTAGCATACTATGGAGTATATACACTAAAAAAATCTAGTTAGATGACTTACCTTTGTTGTAGCTTGTTAACTTGGAGCTTTAAGAGCCTAACACCAATAATGTGATTGCCTCAAATGGAACCACAAATCACCACCAACAATTGGAGGACTTGAGAGAATGTTTCTTCCACACAAAATCGGAAATGCTCTTCCAAAGACTCACTAGTGCCGAATTCTTGAGCTAGAGGGTTTCTTATATAGTGTGTCATGATTAGGGTTACACCATGCAAACCCTAATGTGCATCACTTTCCACATTCCTTAGGCTCCATAGGTTTTAACCTCCATGGAGTATCCATGGGTCACCATAGGGTTTAGCCTAACATAAAGAACTATGGATCATAAGCCCACTTTATAAGAAAGAAAGATTTACACAATCCATCCCCATATATTTAATTAGTCTATTTTGATCACAAAATTAATTCTAAATTGATTCTTGATCAATACTAATTAAATAATATAATTTCATATTAATATATTAGAACTTATAATATATTAATAAATCATAAATAACCTCTTCTCAAAAGTCCATCCTTACAAATTGTTCCGGTGAAACGCAACCCAAATGGACCATGCTACTCTCGGGTCAAGTACATACCAAATATAGTTATGGACTTAGACACCTTATCCAACAGTCTCCTACTTGGATAAGTCTAGTAACTATAGTTGAAAGTATGACCTCAGAATCCAACTAGCAATCGTGGCTCTTAAATGCCTTTGTCGAACTTAGACGTACCATTTTAGATAAGTGATCCTATAATCGTCTGTTCTCAAGATATCAGCCAGACAAACGCATGGAACACAGTCAATCTTATTGTCCAACAGTTTGTTTCCCGATTTTTGATTTTTTTGACATAGAACTTAATCGAACACATCAATTTAGTTCTGACCGGGCCCGACACATAAGTTAAAATAAAATCATCAAGGCGCCCAAGATATCGCTTTTGATCCTCCAAGGACTAAAGGGAACAGATAAACTTCGCCAGTATATGCTTGTACTAACTATTCATTAAATCATACACAACAACACGTTTATAACATCGAGTTACCGATGCGTTTTGGTACTATCAATGTACAACCAACTCATAGTCAACAACTCATATATCTAGGTTTGAAGACTTATATGATATTATCATCTCACGATCACTGGAGATGAATTCCATGAAGTGATACAAGTGAGTGTGGGTTTAATCCAATACTCAGACCTTATGAGCACTCATGAATGTTGAAGCAAACTTTGCTATGTCTAATACCATTCAGACAAATCTACAAGCCAAATTCATGACATTCTTGATTCAATACCTACTTCCAACGTATAATCGACTGTGGATAGTTTGAATGATATAATTATTCTGGAAGTCAAAACATGAAAAGTGAAACAATATTAAATGATTGACACAAGACAGTACCATACTAGTAAATAAAAACACCTTTAATTTTAGCATCAAATGTCAATTACCTTTCAACTATTACAAGTTTCAAGAGCTATCTAATCATTAAAACTAATATCATCCTCCTGCCCAATGCGTCTCGCATGTTGTAAATGCTTAACCTGTAACGCCCGTGTTTCTAGGCTAGGCATTAATATTGACGTTATAGTCTAGGTTAACCTTTGTAACTCATTTTGAAGAAATGAAAAGGAATTATGTGAATATTATGTGAATTATGTGTTTTATGCTTAATTATTAGGGTTTAATCAATTAAGAATAAAAATGAGAGTCAAAAATAAATATTAGATAAAGCCGATATCTATTAAGAAAGTTGTAGTGGTCGTGACAAGGATTACAGATATATAAAGAATACCAAAATCCGAGATATAACGAAGAAGTTATGACCTGTCGAAGTTTCACGACAAAACCGGCACGGTGCCGAATGTCGTAAAAAGTGAGTTTTTGATAAACTACTTTTTAGCCTTAGTGATCTAAACGAAAGTCGTAGTGTTCGTTAAACCGAGAGTAGGTATAAAAAGAACGCCCAAATCTGACTTCGTATGAGGAAGTTATGATTTTTCGAAGTTTTAGCTTAGTAGTAGACAGCTAAAAACTCGAATTTTAGATCGAGTGATTTTTAGCCGACACGACCTAAACAAGAATCGAAGGTCTCGTCAATAGTAGCACAACGGTAAAAAGACAGACGAAAACGGACGTCAGATGAAGAAGTGATGAATTTTTAACGGATTTCCTGTCCCGGTCTTTTAAAAATAATAATATAAAAATTAAAGTTAAAATTAGCCGACGAAGTCTAAACGAAAGTTGTAGAGCGTAATTTTACCTACGTGTGCATATAAAGAACGTCAAAAACGGAGCTCGTATGCGAAAGTTTGGATTTTAGAAGTTTTGGCGCGAAAATCGAGAAAAAAATGTCAAAACCGAGAAAATTCGCATACGTGGACTTCGGCCACCTCACCCTCACCCAAAAAGTGCCACGTGTCTGAACTGTTGGGTCATCCGAGGCCACATGTCGACGCATGTCGCATTCTCTTCGGACCGAAGGCTCGGCCAATCAGAAGATGCCTCGTACTCCTTTATCTCGTGTCCGATCCTCGCATGGAGTGCCACGTCCGAAGTCTCGGACCTAGACCTCGGTCCAATCAGAGGCCGACAGCGAGACCCTCGCATGCGCAACCCACGTGCGAGCCACCTGCGCATCTTCGCTCTGCTGCTGCCGCGTGTCCTCGCTGCTGACTCGTCCTTCTAAGCCGACTTCGGACCTCGCCTATAAATAGAAGGCTTGCGAGCCTTCTCGGATACTTTTAAGAAATTGTCCATTTTTACCCCTTTTTCAATATTTCCTTCATTCTAACTTCGCCCAAGGCCCCGGTATTATACGAAACACCCGGAATACGCTCCGAAATGCCCGAGAAGCCCGAGAAATTTATCTTTTCGGTTTCAAAGCCCGACCCTCGCAGAGCCCGGTTTCTGAATTAAACTCCCGGTTTTATTAGAAACGAATGTTTTAGGAAACGAATTGCTGCCCGATTATCATCAAATCATGTGAGTGTATAGTCACCTTCATCTTACACCTAGATATGAAGTATTTTCTATAAAATACGTGCTACGTGTAATTATATTGATTGGTTAATTGAGGCGACTGTTGAATAGATGTTTTATACAAGTTTTAAATTGTATACTTATTTTTATCTACAAATATGTTGGGTAAAACATGGGTAGATAGTTGATGTGTGATGAAATAAAATGATGAAAGGGCTCGATGTGATTGTGACCCAGTCATCTAGCGGAGTTTGGATGACGACCATAGACTTTTCTAGACAGTCCAGTGGAACGCTGGCAGGCCCGCAACCCGTAGGTGTTAATGAACTTGGGTGTTCATTTGCTGTACTCCATCCCCCTCATGGTTGCCTTTAGGACATGTATGGATGAGGAAACCCCTTAGCAGCAGTGTCCATCCCGATGATTTTCTTTAGGCTAGGTCCCTTGTGATAAGTGTTTAGGGACGTAAAGTGAGGATAACGGGAACGGGTAATCAGGGTTATTGTTGATTGATGAACTTAATAAGTTTATTATTATTGTGGGTTGAAAACCCTATATACTCACCAGGCTCCCAAGCCTGACCCACTCAGCTTTTTATGTTACAGGTAGTGGACCCCGAGCATAGTCGGAGGATGATGAGAGATTTTTGGATTATAGGGCCGTAGTTGTAAATAACTGTTGAAAGGCTTATAATGTCTTGTTTATGCTTTTCGGTTTCAAAGCCCGACCCTTGCAGAGCCCGGTTTCTGAATAAAACTCCCGGTTTTATTAGAAACGAACGTTTTAGGAAAAGAATTGCTGCCCGATTATCATCAAATCATGTGCGTGTATAGTCACCTTCATCTTACACCTAGATATGAAGTATTTTCTATAAAATACATGCTACGTGTAATTATATTAATTGTTTAATTGAGGTGACTGTTGAATAGATGTTTTATACAAGTTTTAAATTGTATATGTATTTTTATCTACAAATATGTTGGGTAAAACATGGGTAGATAGTTGATGTGTGCTGAAATAAAATGATGAGAGACCTCGATGTGATTGTGATCCAGTCATCTAGCGGAGCTTGGATGATGACCACGGACTTTTCTAGACAGTCCAGTGGAACGCTGGCAGGCCTGCAACCTGTAGGTGTTAATGAACTTGGGTGTTCATTTGCTGTACTCCATCCCCCTCATGGTTTCCTTTAGGACATGTATGGCTGAGGAAACCCCTTAGCAGCAGTGTCCATCCCGATGATATTCTTTAGGCTAGGTCCCTTGTGATAAGTGTTTAGGGACGTAAAGTAACGATAACGGGAACGGGTAATCAGGGTTATTTTTGATTGATGAACTTAATAAGTTTATTATTATTGTGGGTTGAAAACCCTATATACTCATTAGGCTCCCAAGCCTGACCCACTCATCTTTTTATGTTACAGGTAGTGGACCCCGAGCATAGTCGGAGGATGATGAGAAATTTTTGGATTATAGGGCAGTAGTTGTAAATAACTGTTGAAAGGCTTATAATGTCTTGTTTATGCTTTTCGGTTTCAAAGCCCGACCCTTGCAGAGTCCGGTTTCTGAATAAAACTCCCGGTTTTATTAGAAACGAACGTTTTAGGAAACGAATTGCTGCCCAATTATCATCAAATCATGTGAGTGTATAGTCACCTTCATCTTACACCTAGATATGAAGTATTTTCTATAAAATACGTACTACGTGTAATTATATTAATTGTTTAATTGAGGTGACTGTTGAATAGATGTTTTATACAAGTTTTAAACTGTATATGTATTTTTATCTACAAATATGTTAGGTAAAACATGGGTAGATAGTTGATGTGTGCTGAAATAAAGTGATGAGAGGGCTCGATGTGATTGTGATCCAGTCATCTAGCGAAGTTTGGATGACGACCACAGACTTTTCAAGACAGTCCAATGGAACGATGGCAGGCCCGCAACCTGTAGGTGTTAATGAACTTGGGTGTTCATTTGATGTACTCCATCCCCCTCATGATTGCCTTTAGGACATGTATGGCTGAGGAAACCCCTTAGCAGCAGTGTCCATCCCAATGATATTCTTTAGGCTAGGTCCCTTGTGATAAGTGTTTAGGGACGTAAAGTGAGGATAACGGGAACGGGTAATCAGGGTTATTGTTGATTGATGAACTTAATAAATTTATTATTATTGTGGGTTGAAAACCCTATATGCTCACCAGGCTCCCAAGCCTGATCCACTCAGCTTTTTATGTTACTGGTAGTGGACCCCGAGCATAGTCGGAGGATGATGAGAGATTTTTGGATTATAGGTCAGTAGTTGTAAATAACCGTTGAAAGGCTAATAATGTCTTGTTTATGCTTTTGATCTATATCGGAACATGACATCACGAGGTTTTGATATGAAATGAAATTATATATTTCTTAAAGAAAGGTTTTGATAAACTCTTATCATGTTTTGTCTTAGGGACCAATTCCGCAACATCTTTTAAAAAGATTTCTCTGATTTTATTTTAAAAAGCATAAATTAAATCGGTCTTTTATGGCAGAGAAATTAGGGGATGTCACAGTTGGTATCAGAGCATTAGTTTAAGCGAACTAAGAAATTGTAGGATTTCTAGACTTAAACTTAGAATGCTAAGTGATGATTGTGAGATGAGTGTCTACCATATTTTAGACACGAGCACTAGTTTATTTTAGGAAAGATGCCTAAGATGCTTTTATGTGCTAAATGCTATATGTTTGCCATATATGCCATTATTTGTTCGGATCTATGGCCTATTGCCGACCAGATCTGGAAACCTTATGTGTGTAGGATTCTAAGCGTACGATTACGATATTAGAACTAACATGTAAACGTTTCAGAGTGATAAGGGAATTTAAAAACCTATCGAGGATAAAAACCTAAATACGCCTTATTCCGTATATAGATTATAATGGCAAGAACTCGCAGTGGAGTTGCAAATGCAAACGGAAACAGGGATCAACAACCTCAACCTCAAGTAGTTGAGCAAGTACCTGTTGTAGGAGCTGCACCTGAGCCAATGACGATGGCTGGGGTACAAGCAATGATACAGATAATGTTAGATCGCCAAATATAGGAGACAAGGCGATTACTACAATAGAATAGGGAAGAAACTACGATACGTGTTCAACAGCCCGAATTGAATGAATGGCAATTAGTAGGAGGGAAATACAGTGGGACTCTTGGTCAAGCCAACCCACCGATAGATTGACAAAACAACCAGGATGGAGGCGTTGATGGACGCGAATGCAAATACAAAGATTTCATGGCATCTAAACCACCTTGTCTATCTGGAAGTCCGACACCGGTGGAAGTCATGAATTGGATCTCCGAAATGGAGACGATGTTTGAAAGTTGTGAGTGCAGCAACAAACAAAAGACCGCACTTGCAATTCCTCTATTAAAATCTGGTGTATTGAGCTGGTGGAAGTTACTAGCTGATTCGATGCCCAAGGGTGAAGCTAGCAAGTTGTTTTGGGAAGACTTTGTGGTACAACTGAAATTGCAATACTGCTCTGAGCAGGATCTTCTGGAAATTAATAATGAGTTCCAGAATTTGAAGAAGGGAAAGATGAGCGTTACTGAATACGCTGCTAGTTTTACGGAAAAGATGAAGCTTGTTCCTCATCTAGTTCCAACTGAACTCTCTAAGGTCAACAAGTTTGCCCTCGGATTACCAGCGGTCTTTGGTCCGATGGTCAAGCAAGCAACCACTTTGAAAGCCACCATCTGGGCTGCTAAGAATGTTGAGATTCAGATCAGGGAGAAGGGTCTGGAGAGTGCAGAAGTTGGCGAAAAGAGAAAATTTGAAGGAACTTCAGGTTCCAACAAGAAAAGCAAATTTTCAAAGTCTAAGAAGTTTGGAGGAGGAGGAGGCGAAGTGAAATGGTGTGAGAAGTGCAAGAAAAAGCACTCTGGGAAATGTAGTGAGGGGGTGACTTGCTATAAATGTGGAAAGACTGGGCATTTTGCCAACGCGTGTCCGTCCAACCAGAGGGTATGTTTTGGGTGCCATGAAGAAGGGCATATTTTGATAGACTGTCCGAAGAAGAAGGATGCAGCAAAGTCCAATCTTCCACCAAAGCCGAAGGCGAGAGCCTTTCAGTTGACACTTGAAGCTGCAAAAGAAGAAGTCGATGTCGCTTTAGGTGCCTTTCTCATAAACGAATTGCCTGCCCAAATTTTCTTTGATTCTGGAGCCAATTACTCCTTTATTTCGCATGAATTTGGTAGAAAACTAGCTTTGCCTGTAGATAGACTAGTTAATGCTATAATAGTCGAGATTGCTAGTGGCAAGTTTGTACCTGTTAGCCATCGTATGAAAAACATCCTCATTGACTTGGATGGGAATAAGTTCCACGAGGAATTATTGCCTATCGAGTTAAATGGTTTTAACATAGTTTTAGGAATGGATTGGCTTAGTGCCAATGATGCCGAAATATTGTGTAGGAAGAAGATAGTAAAAGTAAACCCGCCAGGGAGAGAGTCGTTTATGGTGTGTGGAGACAAACGCAGAGTAAACTCTGAAATCATTTCCCTAATGAAAGCCAGAAAGTGTTTGGCCAAGGGATGTACATCATATCTAGCGTTCGTGATCGATGCTAAGAAGGAAAAGAAGGAGGTGCAGAATATTCAGGTGGTGTGTGATTATCCGGAAGTCTTTCCCGAAGATCTTCCCGGATTTCCCCCTGATCGACAAGTAGAATTTCGTATCGACTTGTTACCAGGAACGACGCCGATAGCTAAAGCACCGTATCGATTAGCACCAATAGAGATGAAAGAACATATGACACAACTTCAGGAGTTATTGGACAAAGGTTTCATTATACTTAGTTCATCACCCTGGGGAGCCCCGATGTTATTTGTAAAGAAGAAAGACGGGAGCATGAGAATGTGCATCAATTATAGAGAGCTGAATAAAGCGACAATAAAGAACAAGTACACGTTGCCGAGGATCGATGACCTGTTCGATCAGTTGCAAGGTTCGAGCTATTTCTCGAAGATCGATCTTAGGTCAGGATATCATCAACTAAAGGTGAGAGAGCAGGATATCGAAAAGACTGTGTTTAGAACAAGATATGGACACTATAAATTTTTGGTTATGTCATTAGGACTAACCAATGCCCCAGCAGCTTTCATGGATTTGATGAACAGGGTTTGTATACCATACCTTGATAAATCCGTGATAGTATTCATAGAAGATATCTTGATTTATTCGAAAAGCAGGCAGGAGCATGAAAACAATCTGCGTGAGGTGCTAGAAGTTCTGAAAAAGGAGAAGCTGTATGCAAAGTTCTCCAAATGTGAATTTTGGATTCACGAAGTCCAATTTTTAGGTCATGTGGTTAACCAAGAAGGAATAATGGTTGACCCAACAAAGATTGAAGCTGTAATGAAGTGGGAACAACAGAAAAGTCCTACGGAGATTCGAAGCTTTTTAGGATTAGCCGGATATTATCGCCGATTTATCCAAGGCTTTTCTTCGATTGCTACTCCGTTAACAGCTTTGACCCACAAAGGAGCTACTTATACTTGGAATGAGAAGCATAAGGAAGCCTTTGAGAAGTTGAAGAAGAAATTGTGTGAAGCACCGATTCTTTCGTTACCTGAAGGAGTTGATGACTTCGCAGTTTATAGTGATGCCTCTGGAGTTGGGTTAGGTTGTGTTCTGACCCAAAGGGATAAAGTGATAGCGTATGCATCGAGGCAATTGAAAGAGCATGAAAAGAACTACCCCACTCATGATCTGGAGTTGGCAGCGGTAGTATTCGTCTTAAAGATATGGAAGCACTATCTTTATGGTACTAAATGCAAACTTTTCACTGATCATAAGAGTCTTCAATATCTCTTTAATCAGAAGGAATTGAACATGAGGCAACGGCGCTGGCTGGAGTTACTCAAGGACTACGACTGTGAGATACTTTACCACCTTGGTAAACCAAATGCTGTTGTTGATGCCCTCAGTCGGAAGGTGAATCTTGAAAATAAAAGGCCAAGAGCGTTGGGGATTGAAGTTGTCTCGACAATTGTGGAAAGTATAAAGAAAGCTCAGGAGGAAGCTTTAGAGAAAAATGACCGGAAGGAGGAACGTTTGGGTAAAATGTTGGTGTTTGATACAAACGGTCAAGGACTGAAGGTATTCAAAGATAGGATTTGGGTACCTAAGCCGGGAGGAGTAAGAGATCTTCTGATGGAAGAAGCTCACAAGACTATGTACTCGATTCATCCCGGCAGTACAAAAATGTAAAAAGATCTAAAACCCTATTACTGGTGGCCGACGATGAAGCTTGATGTTGCTAAGTATGTGGCCGAGTGTGTAACTTGTGCTAGGGTTAAGGCACAACATCAGAAACCGTATGAGAGTTTAGAACCTTTACCTGTACCCATAGGTAAATGGGAAGACATCACCATGGATTTTGTGACTAAACTGCCCAAAACAAGGAACGGTCACGACATGATTTTGGTGGTCGTTGATCGCTTCACTAAGAGTGCGCATTTCATAGCCGCTAACGAGAAATGGTCTATGGATAAACTTGAGAATTCTTACGTGAAGGAAATTGTGAGGCTTCACGGTGTTCCGTTAACGATTGTATCTGATCGTGACAGCCGTTTTACCTCAAGGTTTTGGAGAAGTCTACAAGAGGAATTGGGTACCAAGTTGTGTTTGAGTACAACTTACCATCCTCAAACTGATGGTCAAAGCGAACGAACGATTCAAACATTTGGAGGATATGCTGAGAGCATGTACCCTAGAATTCCAAGGTAACTGGGATGAACACTTACCTCTAGTAGAATTTTCCTATCATAATAATTTCCACTCAAGCATCAAGATGGCACCTTATCACGCTTTGTATGGAGAAAAGTGTCGAACGTCGTCATGTTGGCTGGAGGCTGGGGAAAAGCAGTTTATGGGACCTGAAATAGTCCATCAAACTGCTGAAAAGTTGAAAGTGATTAGGGAAAGGATGTTAGCAGCTTAAGATCGACAAAAGAGTTACGCTGACAAGAAAAGACAACCGATATCCTTCGAAGTTGGAGATTCGGTTTTACTTAAAGTCTCGCCGTGGAAGGGATTTATATGATTTGGTAAAAGGGGAAAGTTGAGTCCAAGGTTTATTGGACCATTTAAAGTTCTTCAGAGGATCGGGAATCAAGCTTACAAGCTAGAATTACCGAAAGAACTGGAGGGTATTCATAACACCGTTCATGTGTGTTATTTGAGAAAGTTCACGGGAGATGTGCCCGACATAATTCCAATTTCTTAGTTAAGGTTGGATGAAAACAAGAGGTTGATTGAAGAACCTGAGGCAATCGTTGACCGTAAGATTAAGAAGTTGCGACGCAAGATGGTCGATTTAGTGCTGGTGCGATAGGAAACATACGAATGGGCCAAATCTCACCTGGAAACGGAGAGTGACATGATGAGTCGCTACCCGCATTTGTTTGCTGATGTGTGATTCCGGGGACGAAATCATCCTAAGGGGAGAGAATTGTAACGCCCGTGTTTCTAGGCTAGGCATTAATATTGACGTTATAGTCTAGGTTAACCTTTGTAACTCATTTTGAAGAAATGAAAATGAATTATGTGAATATTATGTGAATTATGTGTTTTATGCTTAATAATTAGGGTTTAATTAATTAAGAATAAAAATGAGCGTCAAAAATAAATATTAGATAAAGCCGATATCTATTAAGAAAGTTGTAGTGGTCGTGACAAGGATTACGGATATATAAAGAATACCAAAATCCGAGTTATAACGAAGAAGTTATGACCTGTCGAAGTTTCGCGACAAAACTGGCACGGTGCCGAATGTCGTAAAAAGTGAGTTTTTGATAAACTACTTTTTAGCCTTAGTGATCTAAACTAAAGTCGTAGTGTTCCTTAAACCGAGAGTAGGTATAAAAAGAACGCCTAAATCTGACTTCGTATGAGGAAGTTATGATTTTTCGAAATTTCAGCTTAGCACTAGACAGCTAAAAACTCGAATTTTAGATTGAGTGATTTTTAGCCGACACGACCTAAACGAGAATCGAAGGTCTCATCAATAGTAGCACAAGGGTAAAAATACAGACGAAAACGGACGTCAGATGAAGAAGTGATGAATTTTTAACGGATTTCCTGTCCCGGTCTGTTAAAAATAATAATATAAAAATTAAAATTAAAATTAGCCGACGAAGTCTAAATGAAAGTTGTAGAGCGTAATTTTACCTACGCATGCATATAAAGAACGTCAAAAACGGAGCTCGTATGCGAAAGTTATGGATTTTAGAAGTTTTGGCGCGAAAATCGAGAAAAAATTGTCAAAACCGAGAAAATTCGCATACGTGGACTTCGGCCACCTCACCCTCGCCCAAAACGTGCCACGTGCCTGAACTGCTGAGTCATCCGAGGCCACCTGTTGCGCGTGTCGCATTCTCTTCGGACCGAAAGCTCGGCCAATCAGAAGTTGCCTCGTACTCCTTTATCGCGTGTCCGATCCTCGCATGGAGTGCCACGTCCGAAGTCTCGGACCTAGACCTCGGTCCAATCAGAGGCCGACAGTGAGACCCTCGCATGCGCAACCCACGTGCGAGCCACCTGCGCACCTTCGATCTGCTGCTGCCGCATGTCCTCGCTGCTGACTCCTCCATCTAAGCCGACTTCGGACCTCGCCTATAAATAGAAGGCTTGCGAGCCTTCTCGGATACTTTTAAGAAATTGTCCATTTTTAACCCTGTTTCAATATTTCCTTCATTCTAACTTCCCCCAAGGCCCCGGTATTATACCAAACACCCGGAATACGCCCATAAGTGCCCGAGAAGCCCGAGAAATATATCTTTTCGGTTTCAAAGCCCGACCCTCGTAGAGTCCGGTTTCTGAATAAAACTCCCGGTTTGATTAGAAACGAACGTTTTAGGAAATGAATTGCTGCCTGATTATCATCAAATCATGTGAGTGTATAGTCACCTTCATCTTACACCCATATATGAAGTATTTTCTATAAAATACGTGCTACGTGTAATTATATTAATTGTTTAATTGAGGTGACTGTTGAATAGATGTTTTATACAAGTTTTAAACTGTATATGTATTTTTATCTACAAATATGTTGGGTAAAACATGGGTAGATAGTTGATGTGTGATGAAATAAAATGATGAGAGACCTCGATGTGATTGTGATCCAGTCATCTAACAGAGTTTGGATGACGACCACAGACTTTTCTAGACAGTCCAGTGGAACGCTGGCAGGCCCGCAACCTGTAGGTGTTAATGAACTTGGGTGTTCATTTGTTGTACTCCATCCCCCTCATGGTTGCCTTTAGGACATGTATGGCTGAGGAAACCCCTTAGCAGTAGTGTCCATCCCGATGATATTCTTTAGGCTAGGTCCCTTGTGATAAGTGTTTAGGGACGTAAAGTGAGGATAACGGGAACGGGTAATAAGGGTTATTGTTGATTGATGAACTTAATAAGTTTATTATTATTGTGGGTTGAAAACCCTATATGCTCACCAGGCTCCCAAGCCTGACCCACTCAGCTTTTTATGTTACAGGTAGTGGACCTCGAGCATAGTCGGAGGATGATGAGAGATTTTAGGATTATAGGCCTTTAGTTGTAAATAACTGTTGAAAGGCTTATAATGTCTTGTTTATGCTTTTGATCTGTATCGGAACATGACATCCCGAGGTTTTGATATGAAATGAAATTATATATTTCTTAAAGAAAGGTTTTGATAAACTCTTATCATGCTTTGTTTTGGGGACCAATTCCGCAACATATTTTAAAAAGATTTCTCTGATTTTATTTTAAAAAGCATAAATTAAATCGGTCTTTTCTGGCCGAGAAATTTGGGGATGTCACATAACCCTACTCAGTCCCTTCATGAGGGGGTCCGCCGGGTTCTCATCTGATGATACCCTCTTTTCCACGAGGAGTCCTTCTTCTATCTTGTGTCTTATGAAGTGATATTTCCTGTTGATGTGTTTGGACCGGCCATGATACCTTGGTTCCTGGGCTAAGGCAACCGGACTATCGCTGTCACAGAAAATCTCCACAAGCTCCTTTATAGCTGGTACAACTCCAAGGTCTCCGATGAAGTTCTTCAGCCATATCGCCTCCTTCGTCCCTTCGCTTGCTGCTATGTACTCTGATTCGCACGTTGAATCAGCTACAGTCTCCTGCTTGGAACTTTTCCAAGTAATTGCTCCTCCATTCAAGGTAAAGACCCAGCCAGACTGAGATCGGAAATTATCTCTGTCGGTCTGAAAGTTGGCGTCACTATACCCCACCACTCTCAAGTCATCACTCCCACCAAGGGTAAGGACCAAGTCCTTAGTCCTCAGCAGGTACTTGAGAATGTTTTTCACCGCAGTCCAGTGAGCCTTGCCACGAATCCCTTGATATCTGCTGACCATGCTCAAAGTAAAAGCCACATCAGGGCAAGTACAAGTCATAACATACATGATCGAGCCAATAGCAGAAGCATATGGTATTCGACTCATCTTAACTATCTCAGCCTCTGTACTCGAACTCTGAGGCTTGCTCAGTTTGACATTGCTCTGGATCGGTAAGTCACCTTTCTTGGAATTATGCATGTTGAAACTCTTCAACACTTTGTCCAAGTAGGTACTTTGACTAAGTCCAATTAGTCTCTTATTCCTGTCTCTCAATATTCTTATCCCAAGAATATAGGCAGCTTCCCCAAGGTCCTTCATAGCGAAACACTTCCCAAGCCAGGATTTAACCTCCTGCAAGGTTGGGATGTCATTTCCTATGAGTAGTATGTCATCCACATACAACACCAGAAAGCTAATTATACTCCCACTAGCTCTGACGTATACACATGACTCATCCTCGCTTCTCGAAAAACCAAACTCTTTGAGTTTCTCATCGAAACAAAGATTCCATCTGCGAGATGCTTGTTTCAACCCATAAATGGATTTCTCAAGCTTACACACTCTATTAGGGAACTCTTCAATGACAAAACCCTCTGCCTGACTCATGTAAACATCCTCAGCCAACTTTCCATTATGGAAAGCAGTTTTGACATCCATTTGCCATACTAATAATTATGAAATGTAGCTATGGCTAGCATAACCCTAATAGACTTAATCTTCGCTATTGGTGACAAGGTCTCATCATAGTCAACTCCCGGAGTTTGAGTAAATCCCTTCGCAACCAATTGCACCTTATAAGTGTGTACCTTACCATCCATGTCGGTCTTCTTATTGAAGATCCATTTGCACCCGACTGTCTTACGACCCGGTACATTGTCAACCAAGTTCCAAACTTGATTGTCATACACGGACTGAATTTCGTTGTCCATAGTCTCTTTCCATTTAGCAGACTCGGGGCCTGCCATGGCTTCCTTTTAGTTGTTAGGTTCATCTAAATTTACAAGTATGCTATCACTGATAAATGTATCACCTTCAGTAGTAATATGGAATCCATAAAACTCAGATGTATTTCTAACTCTACTGGAACGCCTCAGAGGTAAGGACTCGTCAATCGGCTCAACAGGAGTTTCCCCCTTAGGTTGATCGCTAGTGTTTGAGTCTCACAAAAGTCTCATAACCCCAAAACTTGATGTGGTCTAATGTGCGAGCCTTCCCAGTCCACATCTCGTGAGGTGTTTTGGCAACCTTCTTAGTTGGGACTAGATTAAGGATATGGGCGGCAGTCTCTAAGGCATACCCCCAGAATGAGATAGGTAACGAAGCTCGACTCATCATGGAACGAACCATGTTGAACAAGGTTCGGTTGCGCCTATCAGTTACTCTATTAAGCTGTGGTGTCCTAGGAGGCGTCACATCTGAAACAATTCCACACTCCTTAAGATAGTCTAGGAACTCGATACTAAGATACTCACCACTCCGATCGGATCGGAGCATCTTTATCTTCCTACCTAGCTGATTCTCCACTTCTTGTTTAAACTCTTTGAATTTCTCAAAGGTTTATGACTTATGCTTGATTAAGTAGATATAGCCATATAAACTATAATCATCAGTAAAAGTCACATAGAAGCGGTTAGCATCCCTTGTGGCTGTTTTGAAGGGCTCACACACATCGGTGTGTATGAGATCCAGCAAACCTTCACCCCTTTCACAAGTACCAGTGAAGGGTGACTTGGTCATCTTTCCAAGTAATCAAGATTCGCAAGTGTCATCTGACCTTAAGTCGAATGATTGCAAAACTCCAGCCTTTTGGAGTTGGCCTATGCGCTTCTTGATGACATGTCCAAGACGACAATGCCACAAGCATGCTTTATCCAATTCATTAGAAGAATCAATGTGCAACACATTATTTCCTAAGTTGTCTACAACCATCACATTTTCAAATACACCATTACAAGGTAATGCTTTAAAATAAAAAACATCATTATAATAAGCATTAATAGCACCACATTCATTATCAAATGAAAAACTAAACCCTTGTTTGTACAAACCATGAAAGGAAACAACATTTCTCGCCATTTCAGACGAGTAGCAACAATTATTCAAAACTATTTCCAACTCACTACTCAGCAATAAAGAATAAACTCCAATCTTGGTGACAGGTGAAACTTTCCTATTCCCCATGATCAAGTTTATCTTCCCGTGCTCCACATCCTTACTTCTTTTTAGGCCCTACACATCAGAACAAATGTGAATTCCACAACCTGTGTCAAGAACCCAAGAGTTAGAATGTGATGAGTTTTTAGATAGAATAGTATAAATACCTGCATGGGTGGGTTTAATCTTCCCATCCATAACATCCTGCAAGTATTTGGGGAAGCTTCGCTTCCAGTGCCGTTTCTCATGACAATAGAAACACTCTGTTTCCTTAGGAATGGAAGAGGGAGCAGCAGAACCAGCCTTAGTTCCACTTGAAGAGGATCTATCAATAGACTTTCCCTTGCGGCTCTTTGAGGGATCCTTCCTATTTTGCCCTTTCCCTTGTCCAATTTCCAGAACAGGGGCAGTGGTAGGAGTAGTAACAACCGATTTACCTTTGAGACCACTTTCGGCAGTCCTCAAAAGCCCTTGAAGTTTGCTAAGTGTGACCGCCTCCTTGTTCATATGATAGGTCATGCGGAACTGATCATAACATGGAGGTAAGGAGTGTAGAATGATATCTATAGCCAGCTCCTCAGGGAATTTCACATTCAAATTTAGCAATCGGTCCACATAGCTTTGCATTTTCTGTAAGTGGCCTGTGATGGGTTCACCATCCTTCATTCTAGTTGTTATCATGGAAGAGATGATTTCATACCTCTCTTGGAGAGCAGTCTGATGGATTCTTTCCATCATGTCCTGGTGCATCTCAAAAGGGTAGAAGTCCTCATAGGACTTTTGGAGTTCAGCTGTCATGGTGGCCAACATGACACACGACACCTTGGTGGCATCCTTCTCATTAGTCCTAAACTCAGCGATCTCCTCAGGAGTAGCAATAGACTCATCGATTTCCTTAAGCTCCTTGTCTAGGACATATTCCTTGTCCTCATAACGAGTGACCATCTAGATGTTCCTCATCCAGTCATTGAAGTTGGAGCCATCAAAGATGACTCTCCCACAAAGGTTCATGAGAGAGAAGGAGCCAGTAGGGTTTGGGTTAGAAGCAGTGTTGGAAGACATCTGAAAAAGAAAGAAAGATAAGTTTAGATTAGATAAAGACTCCTTAATATAACACCCAAATGAAGTATTAAGGCTAGGACCCAACACAATATTTTACAAACTGGAAGAGGGATGTCGTAATCCAACTTGCAAAATATTTGAAGGTAGGTAAATGACGATTTACCAATTTCCACCATGAAGAACGAAATTATAATTAAGTTTTAATTGGATTGAAATTCCTAGATCCTTTGAGATTCATTGAAAAATTCAATGGCATGTTTAAATCTCGATTATTCCCTTCAGGTTTGTGACTGGGATACCGAGGATCACAAACAAGGTGTGAATAACCATGTAAAATGTGCTTGGTACTCTCGAGTTTATCACCCAATCAATGTGTCGGTTAACCACACACGCTCCATTGATCTTATGATAAACATTGAGCCACCCTTTTCCATCCTTACTAGTCCAAGTTAATGTACCGGTTAACCACACACGCTCCATCAACGACTTGGTAAGGTGCAAAGTGCAATTTTCATGGATTAGCATCAATTTGATATTTTCCTAAAGTAACTAAGATTGGGAATTTAATAAAACATTTAGTTACTTTAATATCATTATACTTAATGAGAATTGTAGTCCTATCCTACCCGTTCAGCTAACGACCCTCCACCAGTCAAGGAAGCGGTGGGTGAGAGTGGACACCCATTAAACTGCCATTTTATAGGCAGTAACCTTATACCCCCTTATAGACCGGCTTCGTGAATGAGGCCTACTAACGGTAAGACTGACTTGATCTTATACACACAGATATATATATATATATATATATATATATATATATATATATATATATATATATATATATATATATATATATATATATTATAAACTTATAATACTATAAAGTAGAAGGGTTGAATTTTAAACTTTTAAAATTCTAGGGTTTGGAATTAAAGTATTCTAAAGTAACTTTACAAATTCCAAAACTTGAGGGCAAGTTTTGAAACTATTCAAAACCTTTCATTTCTAAATGACGACAATTCACATCAAAAATTTTCAAGAATCATACAAACTAATATAAAATTTGAAACTTTGACAATTATCTTTGAAATTGGATAAACACAATCATTACTGTTGAAACATAAAACTGACCCTCTTAAACTTGACAAATCCGAAGCCATCTCAGATCCGCAGTCAAGATCCCCACCGCAATCGAGAACCGCATCCGCAGTCGACGTCATCAATCTTAGTTTTTAGTTTTATCTATTATCTTATGTCTTTACATTTCTTTACCCAGTGTGCCTTGCATGGCCACCTTAGACAAATTTAACTATGTAATCTTCGAGACTCTATAAATAGATCTCTCTTATTCTGAATGAATACACCTTTCGATTATTTCTATCTTGAATATCATATTCTATTTATTCTCTCACCTTCTCATCTCAAAAGATCCCCAAAACTTAAACTTAAATATTAAGATCGTAATTTCTCTCTTCGGAGCAAGTCTGTCTTGACTTAATCACTCTAAACGTGATCTCATTTACTAACTTGGTTTGATTGCAATCCTTGTTAAGAATCAGCTTAAGTGTATACTTGATATAATACTTGTCGTCATTTATATTTCCTTAAATTTCAGCACCTAATTATCTAACTATCTACTCTAACTTATTATTATTGTTGAGCTTTATGATCCACTGAGTTAAACTTCATTTCGCATTATTGCTTGTTCTAACGTTTGTTCAAGTGTGTTACTCAAGTTTTTCTCTCAACAACTGGTATCAGAGCCAAAGTGGTTGCCTTTTAAACAAGAAATCTGATTTTAAAAGGCCTTCTAGACCACTGGAGCTCATTTCTTAAAAAAAACAAAAAAAAAAACAAATCTTATAAAAAACAAGGAAATCTGGCACAAGGATTATCTCTCAATGTTTCCAACAGTGTTGGAGGTTCGAATAGAGCTCCAATACTAGTGGCAAACGAATATCATCACTGGTCTCAAAGAATGGAGAGGTATCTACAAAGACTTGGAAGAGATGTATGGACATCTGTAAAAGAAGGACCTCATGTCCCTGTTCTTACTCCAGTCCAAAACGATGGCACTCAAGCTAGTATGGGAGGAGGTCAACCAGCCTTGAATCGTCCCACCAAAGATGATCTTGATAAGATGGAAAATGATGCTATTTCCTTTTACGAGAAATCTTGTGGAGTTGCTCCTGACAACTTCGACATCATCATAAATTGCAAGTCAGCCAAAGAAATCTGAGATGTTCTCAAGAACTTGTATGACGGCTTAGAATAGGCTCAAGATAAGAAGCTTACAACCGCACTCAACGAATTCAACAACTTCAAAGCTCATGCTGGTGAAAGTCTGGAAGACTCCTTCAAGACGTTCAATTTAATTGTCACAAAGCTATCAAATGTTAGCACCATCCGCAGTAACCATGAGACCAATCTTCAGTTTCTCAATGGTTTGGGTAGACATTGGACTACGGCTAAGATGATAGTCCAAGGAGATAGAAAAATTCATTCTTTATCTCTTTACAAACTTTATGGTGAACTACAAGCACAAGAGTCAACCGTGCTCAAAGACTATGCCGACTTCAGAGGAACACTCGCTCTCGTAGCATAAGCACCTCACACTCAATCTTACTCTCCCTCGTATGACAACCCTCCGCAGTCATACGAAGCTGACTCAGAATACGATGATGAAGAGGAATTCCAAAACGCCATTGCTCTAGTTAGCCAACAATTCAATAGGCTACCACCCTCATCTTTCCGCAAGAATTAGCAGTTTACTAAACCTCCCTTTAACCGCAACTTCAATCCTCGGAACAATCACTCTCGGTATTCCAAAAATCCTCACCCAGCACCACAACCTCAAAACACTCAACCCAAAGACACACCACAGCCTGTCAAGACAACTGACTCCGGTACCTCAGCAGAAGAAAAATCTGATGTTGTAATTTGTCACAAATGCAACAAGGAAAACCACTTTGCTAAAGATTGTAAAGCAAATATAGTGAAAGACAGAGCATTCTATATTAGAATGGCTCAAGAAATGGTAGAAAAAGAGAAAGCAAGGGCATACGTAGCCCAAGTAAAGAGAGACCATCAAGTGTGGTCATCCGGAGATGAGGATGAAGATATCAACAACATTAAGGGAAAATGCAAAATCTGCATGATGGCAACTGCGGATGAGGATGGGTCGACCAAGCTGGAAAAGAACTACTGCTACATGGAAAAAGATGGAACTCTGAGCATCGTTGAGTAGGTAAGACTCATGATCCAAACTCTTAATTATAGCATGCATGATTGTCAACCATTCCTTGACAACCTTAATGACACATGTGTTGCCGTCCTTTCAGACTATAACAAAGCCCTAGATGAGAAGAACATTGCGTCCCACGAAATGTTCCATGTTAGAGGACGTCTAGAAGACAAAAGACTCAAAGTTTCCATGCTATAAAAAGACTTAGGATTAGAGAAGGACGCAAAAATGTTATGCGAAACCCAATTAGGAATAGCCTTAGATCGGAGGGATTTAGCACAAATTGTACGCTTGAACTTATTAATTGAAAAATTGCTTAATGAAAGTGAGGCCATTGAAAATCTTGTGAACAATGGGACAACTGACAATACATACAATTGGGGCTGGTCCAATGGGTATCCTACCGCAAAGGATTCCTCACCCCGATTTAACAATGACCGGCTTTATGTCCCTCCTGACCAAGAGTTCCATTTCCCAGTCAATGACAAAACCTTTCCCGGGGACATCATAGCTCATTTTGGTCGACTTCATACTCTGAGCAATAATTATGTAATTGAGGAAATTCTTCCTGAATTTTCGGGTCACTTTTGTGATCACATTCCTATCTCTGGCACAATTTGTCCCAACTCTCAGACATCATCAGTTGTTGATGAAGAGATTCTTATGGACAAACCCGAAGTTCTTGTGAACTTCCCAGCTCTGCATTCGGACCACAGTGGCTCTCACTGCAGTCCTGACCCGCGGTCTGACCAACAACCTCTAATCAAATGTCCCACAAAGAAATCAACTCAGACCTACTCTGCGGTAGTCCAATCTTCCCTACCGCAGACCGCAGTTAAAAGTTCAGTAACAATTCAGCCAATTCATCATGATTTGTCTATAGAAAACTTCGAGTATCGTCAATGCTCCCAAAACCCTGAAGCTTCTAGTTCATATGAATATAGTCCTCGTTTTCAAAAACAATCTAAGGATTCCAAGAAACTGCAGCTAAACCTCAATGACTACTGTTCTCCAAAAACTCAGGCAAAAATGGCCTTCAAAAAGGAACTTCAATCTCGCGGTAAAAAGCGGGAAATCTTTTCAAAAAACAAAAGGCAAACCAAAATTTCAAAACCCAAGAGTCCAGAAACACTTGTTTTCTCAAATTTCTTTTCTAAAAACTCCGCAGTCAAGAAAACAAGCAAAAAGGAATGTACAGTTCCTAATACCTTTTCAAAGTCTTCTGACAAAACCCAAAAACAAGTTAAATCTTTTCGAAGTAATGGTTTTCAGATCTATTCCTCAGATGATCCAAAATGGAAGGAGATTTTACCAACTCCAACACATTTTAAGTCATCTCAAATTTTCTGAAAGACACAACCTAGGAGACTTGCACGAACTCACACTTTGTCAAATCATAGTTTTTCAAACTCCAAGAGCACCACTGTCAGTTCTTAGTCTCGGACTGGTCACAAGACTAATTCCACACCCTTCAGACCGCTGACCAAGCATAATGTCCGAATAAATGACACAAATCTTTCATCTAGATTTCATCGTCAAAAGACCTATTTCGAGCTCCACATCGCTCTTCTCAACAAACACATAGTTTCCAAAAAACCTTTTACTTGTACTTGTCAAAAACCTCGTACCTTTCGAGAATCTTGCACTGTTCAAAAATCTCATAACTTTTCAAAATCCCACAACACTCCAATAGTTCACAAACACCCAGGTCTAGGCCTCAAGATTGACATAAAATATGTCCCTGCAACCTCGATTCATACATCTTTGAAAAACCCACCAGTCGCCTCGAGCTCCAAACTTGTTTGGGTGCCCAAACTGACTGTGTAATTTTCAGGAAATATGCAAGGAGGATCAAGAAGAGGAGTGGTTAATAGATAGTGCCTGCTCCTTGAACATGATTGGAAGGATAGAGTACCTTCGGGATTTCAGGCCTATTTGTAATGGTGGAAACGCCACATTCGGCAACAATGCGAATGGAATAATCCGAGGTTACGGTGTGCTTACTATAAGGAACTTCTCTATTCAAAAGTTTGCTTACGTAGAAGGCCTCAAACACAATCTCATCAGTGTAGGCCAACTATGCAAAGCAGGTCATCGGGTTGAATTCGATAATGACTACTGCTACATAATGACAAGTGATAGAAGCACCTGCTTGATCAAATCCAAGTCTGAAGGGAACATGTATCCTTTGGATGTTTCTCTGATCATTGGGAAACCACAACTGTGCTTTCTGTCCAAAGCAGTATCTGAACTCAGCTGGCTATGACACCGCAAGCTAGCCCATCTTAACTTCAGGTATATCAACAATCTGGTCACCCGAGAACTCGTCCGATGTCTTCCCATTCTCAAATTCAATAATGATACCATCTGCTCAGCCTATGAATGTGGCAAACAATCAAAAGCAAGCCATCCTATGGTGATTGATTCTTCAATTTTTGAACCACTGGAACTCTTACATATTGATCTCTGTGGTCCATCTACCGTAGCCAGTCTCCACCATAAAAAATACATACTGGTTATAGTTGATGACTTCACTCGTTTCACTTAGGTCTTCTTCCTGAGACTCAAATCCGAAACTCCGCAGATGCTGATCAATTTTATCAAAGAAATTGAACTTCAAATCAAATTACCAGTGCGCCGCATCCGAAGTGATAATGGAACCGAGTTCACTAATCATCTTGTGAACAGTTTCTTGGTTTCAAAAGGCATCAGTCACAATTTCTCAGCTCCTTACACACCGCAGCAGAATGGAGTAGTAGAGCGAAGAAACTGAACTCTGGTAGAAGCAGCCAGATCTATTCTCAACTTCGCACACCCTCCTCTCTACTTCTGGGCCGAAGCAGTGGACAAAGCATGGTTTGTTCAAAATCGAAGCATTGTCTGCAAGCGTCTCAACAAAACTCCATATCAGGGCCTTAACAACCGCAAGCCAAATGTTAGATTCTTTCACATCTTTGGGTGTAGATGTTTTGTGATCAACAACAAGGATAATCTAAACAAATTTGCACCAAAATCAGATGAAGGCATTTTCCTTGGCTACTCAACAAACAAGGTAGCCTATAGGGTTCTCATCAGACGCACAAGACTAATAGTTGAAAGCTTTGATGTCAAATTCGATGACTATTACGTCTGCAACACTGCTCCTTCAAATGAAAAAAAAGCAATTCTGGAAAGTGATATCACAGTTTCCTCCGGTCCCTTAAACATAGTTGAAATAAACTATGATGATCTCTTTGACCCCGTAGAGACTGCTCAGTTATCCGAAGTTCTTGTGTCTCCGGTAGCTCAACAGCAGCATGCCCAAGCTTTTGGTCCTACTCTATCCAATGATGTGTCATTCAATACTTCCACCTCGCCGGTTGAGGGGGAAAGCTCTACTCTGGATCAAGTGACAACCATCGAGGTTCCAGTAATTGAGGAAGTAACTTCGGTCCCTACTCGCAGAGTCACTCTCCCATCAAATATTTCCTCAATCTTAGACGATGAAGATATAGAAAACATTGACACAAGAACCGATCCAAGACAATTATGCGGGCTGCTCTCAAGTCCAGGGGGAACTGCCATCTCCAACCACAAAATCTTCTTATATTGAAGACATTCCATCCACCGCAGTCGCTGACCATCTACAACCTCGTCTTCATGTATGGACAAAGGACCACCCACCAGGTCAAATCATCGGCAACCCGTCCGTAGGTATTCAAACTTGATCCTCAAGAGATTTATCTGATCATTATCACTATGCAACATTTATGTCTTCGGTCGAGCCCAGAACCATCAAAGAAGCATTAATGGAGCCCGACTGGATAGCTGCGATGCAAGAGGAATTGGAAGAGTTTAAAAAAAACAAAGAGTGGCAACTCGTTCCGAAGCCAAAAGGTCACACTGTTGTTGGTACTAGATGGGTGTACAAGAATAAGTTGGATGAATCTTGTGCAGTCGTCAGAAACAAAGCGAGGCTAGTCGCTAAGGGGTATAGTCAACTTGAAGGTGTTGATTATGATGAAACATACGCCCCGTAGCCAGGATGGAATCTATACGCATCTTCTTAGCATATGCTGCTCACAAGAACATCAACGTTCATCAAATTAATGTAAAGAGTGCCTTCCTGAATGGTGAATTGAAAGAGGAGGTTTATCTTCAACAACCTCCGGGCTTCGAATGTCTTGAATTCTCAGATCATTGTTACAAGCTTGAGAAAGAAGTTTATGGTCTAAAGCAAGCACCAAGAGCGTGGTATGAGACTCTCACAGAATTCCTTGTCTCATCTGGTTACAACAGAGGAGTGATTGACCCCACTTTATTTAGAAAGGCAAACAGTAATCACCTTATGCTTGTACAAATCTATGTGGATGATATCATCTTTGGATCAACGGATCAGGGGATGGTGGATGAATTTGCAAAGCTCATGACAAACGAGTTCCAAATGAGCATGAATAGAGAGATTAATTTCTTTCTAGGAGTTCAAGTGAAACAAGTCCCTCAAGGGATATTCATCCATCAAGAGAAATACACCTCTGAACTACTGAATAAATACTCAATGGACAACTGTTCCTCTGCCATGGTCCCTATGGCCTTCGGATATAAGATTTTTGTTGATCCTTCCGGAGAATCAGTAGACCACAAAACATATAGAGGAATGATTGGCTCGTTGATGTACCTTACCGCAAGCCGACCAGACATTGTCTTCGCAACATGTGTATGCGCAAGATACCATGTCGATCCGAAAGCATCTCACATGACCGCAGTTAAGCAAATTCTCATATATTTAAAGGGCAGCAAGGCTCTAGGCCTCTGGTATCCCGCACGGAATGACTTCAGTCTACAAGCATTCACAGATGCTTGTAGATATTGAACTACGGTATCATTTCATCAAAGACCACATTCTGAAAGGTAACATTGAACTAATTTTTGTTAATACTCATGAAGAGATTGCCGATGTATTCACAAAAGCACTTGACTCTACAAAACTCAACAGTTTCTTACAAATGTTAGGAATGATGAATCCGGACCCGCAATTCTTTTTGAATTAATAGGTACCGTAGACCATCTCTGGTCCCTGTTGCGGTCCTAACAAAATATATCTATCATACATGGTTTTAGTATACCTTGTGTACCACAACCATATATCATACCTATATTTCTAAGGTCCTTATTGTTTGTTATTTCTTATTTTGTTCAAGTGTTTCTCTCAGTTCTTTCTACCTCAGTCTTATAACCATCCACCGCAATGACGAATCTATTTGCAATGAAGATCCAATCCGCAATGACTGTTCAATCCGCAGTCACATTAAATGAACTTTCAACTACTTCATAAATTCCAAAGAACCTTGTGTCTTATTTAATGATCCTTCATTAAATAAGAAAAACATTCTAAAAAAAAGATCCGTTGTGTACCACATCATCGTTTCAATTCTCTTTTTCAAATAATCCTTTTGTCAGACCTATTTTGGGTTTGATACCAAAAGTTTCCCAATAAAAGAAATCTTTTAGAAATGTTTTTCCTTAACTGTCTAATCTCCCTTGCCCCAAGATGTCAAATCCGTTCAAATTCCACCTTTATTCAACGAACTTAATCCCCTCACCACACGATCCTCTAACGTGTGATAATGGGCCTGACACTTCATTAAATGCTACATTTTTGGAAATTAAAAAAAACATTATTTTTTTTCCTCAATCGTTTTTGTGGCTGATATTCACCTTTTTTTTCTAAAAAACAAAAACTCAAGGGTTTTTATCCTTAACCGCCACATATAGGGTAAAAACAATAAACTTTTGAGATTCGCCCCTATAAAAACCTTTTTTCTCACCCAAGAAAACTTTAAGCTTTCTGAACCTTCTTAGACGAACTTCATCTTCTTCCCTCTTGCACTCAAGTTTTTCTGCAAGTTCTTCAAACCTTTTTCTCAAAATGGTGAAGTCTGGCATTTGAAAGAAGCAATCAAAAGCTTCTGGTTCCGCTCAACCCACTGGTTCTGATTCCGCTACAAGGAACCAATCGCCATCAATTGCCTCAAGCAACTTTAGGGTAATGTTTCAAGATCATTCAGCCTACAATGAATCCATTCGACTCATGATCAAGTTCATCTCTAATCACCGTCTGTTTGGACCATTTGATTCCTTCACTGATGTGGTTCCAATTTCAACTCTTTTCAAGTGTGCATTCTCGGCATACCGTCCCCTCAACAACCTGCAAGAAGTTTATCTGAACTTAATGGATGATTCCCTGATCATCTTAACCAAAGACATATTTCTGAATGCAATCAATCTACTGGTTCATCCAATTAAAAAGTTCATATCTCCAAGCGTGACGGACATCATCTCCTCACTCTACCAAATGGGATACCAGAAGAAGCTAAAGGGGATAGGAGAGTTCAAGAAAAATCAACTCCCTGCGGTCTGGCAGTTCGTCTGTCACTTTGTGATCCGCAGTCTGTCAGGAAGAACCGGAGGCACTGATAACATGGGCCTCAAGCTGTTGGAGCTAGTGTGGAGCATTTTCACAGGCCACGACGTCAACTACGGCCAGATCTTATGGGATGACTTCCTTCAGTACATCCCCAAGGAGAATCCGAGGGCAAATCCCACAGAGCTCACTTTTGAACGGTTTTCGTCCTTATGCATCTTAGACCTCCATCGCGATGCAAAGATCAGCATGGGCAATGACATCAACTTCTGCGTCACTCGTGATCTCAAAAGGTACCCTCCTTCTAAAGATCAATCTATCTTTGGACCTATAAGACGCCTACCTATATACATTTTGACTACTGTTGGACTTGAGACTCAACAAGTCACATATCACATTGAGGCTACGGAAGGTATTGACCCATACCCTTCTACCCCGCCTCTACCTAGTCAGACTATATTAGACTCTACAGTACCCCGTGATCCGGAACATACCGCAGCCCCATCTTCCACTACGCTGTCTAATATTCCTTTGGCAAGATGGCTTAAGAAGCTTTCTTCGAGATAAACTTCCCGTGGAAAGTCCAAGAAAGGTAATTCATCCAAAGAAGTCGAACCATCCAAAAAACGCAAACTCATGCACGTTGTTTCTTCAGATGAAGACTTCGATCCAATTCTGACCCCTGTAGTCAATGTTGAAGATGAGTCTGATGATGACTCTGTCCCAATTCTCATCCTCAAGAAACGCAAAACCAACCCAAGTTCTAGCCAAATGCGTGACCAAACTGATACCGTAGTCTCTCAAAAGACTCCGGTAGTCCTTGGGGTCCCCACGGACCCATTTGTCTCAACCCTCCCCAGCCACTCAGACACAGTAAGTGTGTCTGCTTCATCAAAACGTGGAGACTCTCCCCCAGTTAAATCCCAAGAGGATTTAATTGGTTCTTCTCGCCCTAAGGTCTCCATGGCTTCTTGACTTCATTTCTTTCAGGAACAGGAGTTGCGCTCCATACTTGAATTTGTAATCCAAACACTTGATACACCTTCCCAACCGCATGACAATTCTTCAATCCTTTCCAGAACTGAGCCAAGGCCAAACTTGAGTACGGGTAGAGGAGACCAAGGAAGCTCAAGAAATCCTACTCTGCTTACCTTACACACAGGTGGTTTAGGCACGATGAGCACAAATGTGCAACGATCCGTGAACACGAGGGACACCTCGGTGCGTAATCAAGGTTTTGACGGCTATGACTCTGATGATACCTTCACTCAGGAATGTCCCACTACCGAGTCTGGTATCAAAAAGTATGAAGCTTTTCACAGGGCATTTCACGCTCGAAAAGATCAGCAAACAAAACAGCTACAACAAAAGGAGAAGGAAATTCAAACGGTGGCTAAGTACTAGGCAGATGCAATCAACAACGCCAACACCATAGCCAATATTCTCAAGGTTCAAAAATGGATGATCGCAATGGCAGAGACCATCCGCAAAGCTCAGTCTATTCCTGAAGGTGCAGGTCCATCCCAGCCCCCTCCAACAAAAGCTGTTCATGACTCCCAAGATGACGGAACCACAATCGAAGTCAGTTTTGGGCCAACATTTGGTTTTGATGACTTTGACATGAATGAAGTCACCCAACCGGAACGATCAGATTATATGGTGATGATCTTCGAATAAGAAGAAGAATCAAGCAGATTAAGCACTCTACTTCAAAGCCCAAGGAAAAGAAGAAGAAGAAGAAGAAAATGGTTGTTTCACGAAAAGAATTTCTAAGCATGCAAAACAAAATAGATCAGATCTTAGCTGCAGTGAAATCCAGCCAACCGCAACCGGAAGATGTGCGTGGACCGCAATCCCTGATTGATAGAATAGAACGTTTGGAAGCAAGAGAAAGACTTGTTGCTGAGATAATCTCTCTCAAGGTTGAAATGGGTATCCGAGCCCTGGATACAAGCCGGAAGGCGGATCATCAACAATTCATAACCACTGCGTAGCGACTCATAACTGAAGTGACCGCAATCAAAGATGAACTTCAAACAGCCATTGCGGGTCAGGATGCTCACTCAAAGAAGCTTGTTGAGGAAACTCACAATGCTTATGAGTCCACTATCTCAGTCTTACAAACAACCATCAACCACCTCAGACGTTCCTTATCCTCAAACTTCCATGGCCAGGAGATTATCAGATTTACCAAGGAGATCCACAAATTTCTATTTAAGAACGCAACCCCCACCAATCAGCAACTTAGTGAGGCTATCAAAGCTCGGTTTAATGAAGTATGTGCCAAGATTGATGATCTTAAGCAATGGCTTGAGGAGGAACCCAGTGTTCCTTCCTCAATAGGGGGAAGTGAGGACCGCAATTCAGATCGAATTTCTCATCAACACTCACATCTGCATCAACACTGACAAACTCCCATTCACTTCGGTCAGCATCCAATCTTATCTTAACTCATCACCCAACAAAAGGTTCCTACCCCGCAACCTTCCCTGCAACCATCTCCACAAAAGGAAACTCATGTGCCCTCCCCTCAGAAAAGTCCAATTCAATATCCTCATCAATCTCCAGTTCAGCAAGTCCAAGATGTTCAGCATCCTTCTTCCCAGCATCCGGAGACTCCCCCTCATCTCATAAACTTAGCCCCAGAAATGTCATCCGAAAACTCCTACGACTCTCCCAAAACCACACAAAGGAAAGCTGATTGGAAAGAAGCTAAGTTTGCGGAGTTAATATGGAGAGATCACGGATTCGACATCGCTTCGGATGAATCCCTCATCAATTCATGGGTTAATCCCATCCGAAGATTCCTTGATGACGACTACAAACCCTATCTCACCTATGCAGAACCCCCTTCTGACGGTTATTGGGACATTCCCATCTCTCCCAACGCAAAATTCTTCACCGTCTTCGAGTCGTTTGACATAAGCCTCCTCAATGATCAGAGGTTGCCACTAGAGTTTGAAAGACTTAACAGATTCTATGCCAAGCATGGATCTGCAATTGAAAACATCTGGTCAAACGATAGACCCACCGCAGTCAAGAACTACAAGCCCAAAAAGTTTATGAAAGCAAAATTCATCCAGTATACTCTCAAAAGAAGAAATTCAGACTATATCCGAACCCAAGCTGATTTTCCATGCATGAACCCGGAGGAAATCTTTCTGATTGCTAAGGTATTTCAAAACAAGTATGAGAAGCATTCAAAGATGAAGACTGCGTATTTAAGGGCCTGTACATTTCTAAAAGAAACTGTCTGTGACTTTGCTAAGACTGACGCGGACATCCACCCAGTTATTGCTCAGAAGTTCAACCTCCCTCCTCTTGAACCAGCTCCAGTCCTGACCGAAGGTTTTCAAGAATGATCCCTTGGAGCAACTAACTTCCCAGATCTTGGAGTCATTTTAAAACGTATAAATGATGATACAAAATATTTCATTCCAAATACTGCCATGAACCGCATGATCCAGAAGCAATTAGAGATCACTCAAACTGCAGTCAACAGGTCAAAACACACAACTGCCAAAGTAATGTTTGAAATCTCAAGGAGAATCGTTTAGCTCAGGGAAGTTAGGAAGTTATGGTGGATTCTCATCAAATTTCTGAAGCTTGACAAATGATAGGAAAGTTGAAGAGGTCACTTAGGGGGAAATTGTTGAAACATAAAAGTGACCCTCTTAAACTTGACAAATCTGAAGCCATCTCAGAGCCAAGATCCCCACCGCAATCGAGAACCGCATCCGTAGTCGACGTCATCAATCTTAGTTTTTAGTTTTATCTGTTATCTTATGTCTTTAAATTTCTTTACCCAGTGTGCCTTGCATGGCCACCTTAGACAGATTTAACTTTGTAATCTTTGAGAATCTATAAATAGAGCTCTCTTATTCTGAATGAATACACCTCTCGATTATCTCTATCTTGAATATCGTATTCTTTTTATTCTCTCACCTTCTCATCTCAAAAGTTCCTCATAACTTAAACTTAAATATTAAGATCGTAATTTCTCTCTTTGGAGCAAGTCTGTCTTGACTTAATCTCTCTAAGCCTGATCTCATTTACTAACTTGGTTTGATTGCAATCCTTGTTAAGAATCAGCTTAAATGTATACTTGATATAATACTTGTCGTCATTTATATTTCCTTAAATTTCCGCACCTAATTATCTAACTATCTAACTCTAACTTATTATTATTGTTGAGCTTTATGATCCACTGAGTTAAACTTCATTCCACATTATTACTTGTTCTAACGTTTGTTTAAGTGTGTTACTTAAGTTTTTCTCTCAACAATTACCACATCAAAAATAGGTTTATTTGTTCAAAAGCAGTTTAGGGTAATGATTCTAGTCCAATTCTGGCTTTAAAACTCGAAATTCTGCATCCAGGAGCACCAACTCGTCGAGTGCATGAATTGACTCGGCGATTTGGTCATTTTTTAGGGTGGACTCGGTGAGTTTGTCAGTGGACTCGGCGAGTTCACTGTCCAGAAAGCAGAAAATCGATTTTTTTAAGCTTTGAAAACAAGTAGCATCAAGTATAATGGAAAAGAATCCTAGGCTCTAATACCACTGATGAGTTTTAAGCATTCTAACACTCCTATGGTGTACATGCAACCCTAGATGTTTTGGATCTATGTTTTTCTCTATTATACATGCAAACTTTCAATTTTCCAAAGCATCATCCTAACTAGCATACTATGGAGTATATACACTAAAAAAATCTAGTTAGATGACTTACCTTTGTTGTAGCTTGTTAACTTGGAGCTTTAAGAGCATGGCACCATAAATGGGAATGCCTCAAATGGAACCACAAATCACCACCAACAATTGGAGGACTTGAGAGAATGTTTCTTGCACACAAAATCAGATATGCTCTTCCAAAGACTCACTAGTGCCGATTTCATGAGCTAGAGGGTTTCTTATATAGTGTGTCATGATTAGGGTTACACCATGCAAACCCTAATGTGCATGACTTTCCACATTCCATAGGCTCCATGGGTTTTAACCTCCATGGAGTATCCATGGGTCACCACATGGGTTTAGCCCAACATAAAGAACTATGGATCATAAGCCCACTTTATAAGAATGAATGATTTACACAATCAATCCCCATATATTTAATTAGTCTCTTTTGATCACAAAATTAATTCCAAATTAATTCTTGATCAATACTAATTAAATAATATGATTTCATATTAATATATTAGAACTTATAATATATTAATAAATCATAAATAACCTCTTCTCAAAAGTCCATCCTTACAAATTGTTCCGGTTAAATGCAACCCAAACGGACCATGCTACTCTCAGGTCAAGTACATACCAAATATAGTTATGGACTTAGACACCTTATCCAACAGATACGCGGGTTGGGGATCATGTGTCGGTTGCTGATGTTCCAGTTGTCAGGGAGTTCGCTGGTGTATTCCCAGATGAGTTACCCGGTGTGCCTCCTGAGAGGCAGGTAGGATTCAGGATCGACCTTGTGTCAGGTGCGGACACTATTTCCAAGGTGTCGTACCGATTGGCACCGCCTGAGATGCAGGATGGTTCGCATCGATTCTATTCGTCAAGAAGAAGGATGGTTCACATCGGATGTGCATCAATTATCAAGAGTTAAACAAGTTAACGGTGGAGAACCGTTATCCCCTTCCACATATTGATGATCTATTTTATCAACTGTAGGGAGCATCTTGGTTCTCCAATATTGATATGAGGTCTGGGTACCATCAGGTCAGGGTGGGGGAGGAGGACGTGGAGAAGACCGCATTCCGAACTCGTTACGGGCATTACGAGTTCATGGTGATGCCATTCGGGCTCACTAATGCGCCTGTGATATGAGGTCTGGGTACCATCAGGTTAGGGTGGGGGAGGAGGACGTGGAGAAGACCACTTTCCGAACTCGTTACGGGCATTACGAGTTCATGGTGATGCCATTCGGGCTCACTAATGCGCCTGTGATATTTTTGGCTTTGATGAATTGGGTATGCAAGTCGATGCTCGATCACTCGGTTATTGTGTTTATTGGTGTTATCTTGGTGTACTCCAAGACCACAGATTAGCACGAGGAGCATCTCCGCGAGCTTTTGGAGGTTATGAGGTGAGAACGACTTTATGCTAAGTTCTCGAAATGCGAGTTTTGGTTGCGAGAGGTTCAGTTCCTTGGACACCTCGTTAACCAGGATGAGATTTTGGTCGATCCGGCCAAAATCGAGGCGGTGATGCAGTGGGAGGTTCCAAAATCTCCCTCGGATATCAAGAGTTTATTGGGTTTGGTAGGGTAGTACTGGAGATTTATTCAGGATTTGTCCAAAATTGCAGTACCCCTCAGTCGTCTGACAAGGAAGGGGGTGGATTTCCAGTGGGGCCCTGAGCAGCAATCAGCATTTGAGACCCTTCGGGAGAGAATTTGTGAGGCCCTAGTTTTGACCCTCCCTGAGGGAATCGAGGATTTTGTGGTTTTTTTGTGATGCGTCCATCACTGGGTTGGGGGCAGTTCTCATGCAGAAAGGAAGAATGATAACTTATGCTTCACGGCAGCTGAAGCCGCATGATACGAGGTATCCCACAGATGATCTTCAGTTGGGGCGGTGGTTTTCGCCCTCAAGATTTGGAGGAATTACCTTTATGGTATCTGTTGTACTATCTACAAGGATCACAAGAGTTTGAGGCATATTATGGATCAGCCAAACCTGAACATGAGGCAGTGCAGATGGCTAGACGTAGTCAAGGATTATGACAGCGAGATCCTTTACCATCCGGGTAAAGAGAATGTGGTGGCAGATGCCCTGAGCCGCAAGTCGGCTAGATATTTGTTCAGGTGTCATTTATGAGGATATCTATGATTCTCCTCTTGTGGGGTTGATTAGGAAGGCTCAGGCCGAGGGGGTGCAGGAAGAAAATTGGAAGATTGAGAGGATCATGGGCGAGATCACCAGGTTTGTTCCGAATAGTCGTGGTTTGTTGACATGTTGCGTTCGGGTATGGGTTCCTATGTCTGGTGGGGTCAAACAGATTGTGTTGGAGGAGGCTCACAAGTCTTGTTTTTCTATCCATCTGGGGGCCACCAAGATGTATCGGGATCTAAGGTTGAGTTATTGGTGGCCGTGCATGAAGAGGAAGATCGCCTCGTACTTCGAGAGGTGCTTGACCCATTGGATGGTCAAGGACGAGCATCAGAGGCCGCATGGCAAGCTGCAGCCCCTGGAGGTTACCATGTGGAAATGGGAGCAGATTTCGATGGACTTCATCACCAAGTTGCCGAAGACGACAAAGGGTTTTGATGTTATTTGGGTCATCGTGGATCGATTGACCAAGAATGTCCACTTTCTGGCAATTCAGGAGAGCTCGTCGGCCGAGAAGTTGGCCGATGTGTATACTCGTGAGATCGTTGCTCGCCATGGGGTTCCGGTATATATTGTTTCAGACCGTGATGTTCGGTTCACCTCCCGATTTTGGCAGAAGTTCTATAAGGAGTTGGGTACGAAGCTGCACTTCAACATAGCTTACCATCTGTAGACCGACAGCCAGAGTGAGCAGACGATTCAGAATCTCGAGGATATGCTGCGAGCATGCGTCATATATTTTGGTGGGAGCTGGGACTCTTACCTACCTCTTGCAGAGTTCTCCTACAACAGTTTCCACTCCAGCATTGGTACTTCGCCTTTTGAACTTTTGTATGGGTTGAGGTGCCGTACCCCAATCTGTTGGGGAGAGGTTGGTCATAGGGTTATGGCACAAACTGAGGTGGTTCTTTAGACTACAGATATGATCCAGCAGATCAGACAGAGATTGCAGACTGCTCAGAGTCGGCAGAAAAACAATGATGACCGGCGCCGATCTGAGTTGGAGTTTCAGGTCGGTGACATGGTGTTACTGAAGGTCTCACCTTGTAAAGGTGTGATTCGTTTCAGGAAAAGGGGAAATTGGGTCCCGGATATATCAGACCATTACGGATTATTGCCAGGGTTGGTAAGGTTGCATATAGATTGGATCTTTCGGAGGAGCCCAGTCAGATTTATAGCACTTTCTACGTTTCGCAGCTGTGTAATTGCGTTCTGGACGAGGATGCAGTGGTACCATTGGATGATATTCAGGTTGATGAGCGTCTGAGCTATGTCGAAGCGCATGAACTATGTCGAGAGGCCCGTAGCTATCCTGGAAAGGAAAGTAAAGGTTTTGCGCAGCAAGGAAGTACCCTTGGTAAAGGTACGATGGCAGCACCGGAGGGGCTCTGAGTGGACCTGGCAGCCGGAGATTGAGATGCGGGAGCATTACCCGGAATTGTTCACCGCAGCAGGCTTCGAGGACGAAGCCTAGTCCAAGTGGGGGAGAGTTGTAATATCCCAATCCTCAGGTATGAAAGTTAATTCTTTTAACATGTTTTCTTTGTAACTCGACGAGTTAGAAGCCTCAACTCGACGTGTTGAGGTGACTTTGGGCCGCGGATATTAATGAACCACCTCGGCGGGTCGAGGTGCCTCAACTCGACGAGTTGGCAAGTAAGTAAAAAACCCTAATTTTTATGATGTTGCACCCTATTTAAAGACCTTAAGTCCCTTGGTTGGCCTCCTTACCATCCTCCTCTGTCCAGAAACCCTAAATTCATGTATTATCTTTCAAAGTTGAGTGTGTGAGCTTGTGGAGAGCTTGGAGAATTGATTTTTGGTACTATTTTGAAGGATCCTTGAATTTTTAGGTGTCTAGTTTGAAAGGAAGGTTATATATCAAGAACCTCCCCACCTGTGACAGTCTTTTTGAGGTATAAAGTCGACCCCTTGCTTCCTTATTTCTTAGATCTCTTCCTTGAAAGTTTTATTATGATTATTGGTTCTTTGTCGGATTGTTCAAGGGGTTGAGCATGTTATGGGTTGTTGCTTTAGATTTGGCCATTTGGTGGCCTCTTTTGGCTTAAAGTTGCAAGCTTTATTAGGTTCTAGGCCTCATTCATGCATTAAGTTCTTTATTAATCCTTTCATGAGTTCTAGAGCTTCTTTTGGCATGCATGAACGTAAAGTTTGCAACTTTACGTGGTTTACCAGCTCTAGGGTATCAGATCTACATTTTTGAAGTCTTAGATTCTATAAAAGGACTGAATGTGTTAAGCTGAGGAAAACTTGGCGAGTTGTCCAGCCAACTCGGCGAGTTGGGTAGGATTTTCCCGACCTTATGAGTACTATGGAAACTCGACGAGTTAGGTCAACATGGACTATTGACATTGACCTTTGACTTTGACCATGGTTGACCAAGTTGACTTTTGAGAGAATTTTGGGTTTTTTGGGGTTTGATGGAATTGGTCACATGGTGGTTGTAGGCATTGAGTCGGGAGCTAAGATTCAAAGTTAGATCTTATCAGTTCATCACTATTGTATGGTGAGTTTTCCTCGCTGTACTTTCGGGTCGAAGGCACCAAGCTCGGCCCATTGGTTTGATAACCTAACATTGTTGATATGCTGAGTATAGTATAGTGTTATGCATGCTAGTTTTTGATATGCTATTCTGGTAGATCTGTAGGACTACCTGTGATACTGTCTATTTATCTGTATATGATATTATCTATTATATGTCGACATATTGTAGGGGTGGGGTTGAGGTTGTACTGCTCTGTGTTGTAGCCAACAAACCCTGGAGTATGCCAGATATGAGCTGAGGGCCAGGGAGGGCATGCCAGACTCATACTGAGGACTCATGAGCATTCCAGATACGAGCTGAGAGCCGGAAAGGGCATGCCAGACTCAAACTGAGGGCTTAGAGGGATTTAGTTCAAGGACTGATCAGGCCGGTGAGCAATCCAGACATAAGTTGTGGGCCGAGGGCAAGACAAACTTATGTTGTGGGCTCAGGGGTAATCCAGTCTGTTAAGCTGTGGACCCATTACATGCGGTTAGTATATTTGTGCTATTTGTTATGTATCAGTATTTTGGGGAACTCACTAACCTTTGGGCTTACAGTTTGGGATTGTGTTTCAGGTACCTAAGAGGGTCGCAACAAGGCGAAGGCGTGATCATGCACCTCCTCATGTTTTTGGTTTTACGATTTTGGGAGTTCTCTGATGTGAAACTTATTTTGTAAACACTGATGGTTTTTGGGTTGTTTAAAAAGTTTAAAATTTATAAGAATTTTATGAATGTTACAATTCATCAATTTCAAAATTGTTGACTTCCATTAAAGAACAAGGAATGAAAGTTACAGATCCGAAATTTAGTCTTTCAAATACAGATCATTGGTATTTTGTATATGGTAAGATATCATGTTCGAAAAGTGCCTTTCAATTGTATAATCTCTATGTAGATGAGAAGATTTGTAAAGATGCTTATTTGCTTAGTAAAGATGTAACATCCCAAAAATGAAGACCAAAAATTTCTTTTTAAAACATTACTAAATCATAGTATCGAATCATTTCAAACATACTAGAAGGGTTATATAACAAATCAGAGTACCTTTTCAAAACACTTGTTCATTTTATCAGAGTAAACATCCCAGGCTAAACTTCTTTGGTGTGTGTGTGCCATGCGATCACCCCGAGCTCTTCCCTCGGCTACCGGAAGTACCTGAAACCAAAACTAAAAACCGTAAGCACGAAGCTTAGTGAGTTCCCCAACCTACCACATACCACATACATAACCACATACTGCAAGTACCGGGCCTCACCCTCTACCTCGGGCCCCGCCCGGCTTCGGATACATCCGACAACAGGCCCCGCCTGCTCCAGGCCCCGCTCGGTGTACAGATATGTTTCTCTTAGGCCCCGCCTGTCTCTGGGCCCCACCCGCTAAACACATAACATAAAGCTAGACATACTCTACTGTACTACTGATCTAAGGCCTCGCCTATCTTGGGCCCCGCCCCTGTCCTGCTACTGGTGAGTCATGGAACCCCGTCCACACTCCTGATGATAGTGAGATACGGGCCCCCGCCTACACTCGCCTCCCTACTAACTCGGGCCTCGCCCCTACTCTGCTACTAATGAGATACGGAACCCCGTCCATACTCGGCTAGTGATGAGATACGGGTCCTCGCCCGACTCACCTCCCTACCAGGCACATACAAGTATCACAAAGACAACAAGTATAACTACACATACACTACTGCCTCGGGTACCACCCGGCATCGGACCGAAATCCGGAACATACAAACTGCATCGGGCTAACCCCGGTAACGGATCTAAATCCGAAGATATCCCAATAAGTGCCTAGGGCTAACCCCAGGGTCTTCCTACTACACATAACCATAAGCATAAACATAATGGGCCGACATTGTGGCCGTAGACCCATGCACACAGTGAGGAGACTCACCTTGCACTGCTGAAGTTCTTTCTGATACCCTTCTGACAGCTATCTGACAACTCCCCGAACTGCTGCTCCTCCAGCTCCCCGAGCTACCAATACCAACATAACACTTAGTCCCAAAATGTCCTCCAGAAGTCAAACCAAGTCAACTCTGGTCAAAGTCAACGGTCAAAGTCAACCTCCAGTTGACTTGACTCGTCGAGTTGGTCGACCAACTCGTCGAGTCCAAACTCTTACTACCCAATACAACCCCGACTCCACTCGTCGACTCTAGCAAGGACTCGACGGATTATCCTTCAACCATACAATCGGGACCATCTTCATCCGACTCGCCGAGTTCGACCTTGAACTCGTCGAGTTCATCATCCACATAAGAATGTTTCTACGCTGTGACTCGCCGAGTTGTATGAACAACTCGTTGAGTCCTTCTTCATAAACTAAGGAGATTGCCTTAGACTCGCCGAGTTCTTCCTTGCACTCGTTGAGTACGATGAACTTCATGACCACTATGGACTCAGACTGGTTGAGTCCCTGTCACACCCCGCTAAAGCGGAAACACGAGGCGTGGCAGTATAAAGGGTTTCATAGCAAAAGTTAAAAGACAACACCAACCATAGTATTAAAAATCATTACAAATTTACGATGGGTTTGAACAACTTTTAAAAGAAATTACAATGTAAACTGAAATACAACACATGCGAATGCTCCTAAAAGTGAAGTGTCCCTAAGTGCAACTTACTCGATGATTCCTGAAAAAGCATGTAAAACGAGCGTCAACTATAAAAATAGTTGGTGAGTACTCACAAGTTTAACAAAATAATATTGGTTCATGAATTGAAATCAAAGTTTTGATAAAAGTTTCCAATAATAAAAGTATATTGTTAAAATGAGTAAATAAGTTTGTAAAAACAAAGTTCTTTGTCATCATGAGAGATAAAGTATGTTGCCCAAATAAGATGCAACATTCATATTCTCATGGAAGATAAAGTTCGTTACTCAAACGAGTAAACAAGTTTCATTGCTAAAATGAGCAATCAATTTCGTTGCTACAAGGAGCAAACAATTTCATTGCTAAAACATGTATATAAGTTTTCAGTAATAAAAGTTCGTTGTTGTAATGAGAAACAAAGTTCATTGCTATAATTAATAACAAGTTTATTGCTCTAACGAGAAACGAGTTTGTATGTGTATGAGCAAACAATGAGTCTCAACCAAACCTATGACTGAAGCCCTATCAAGATCTATGCTTATCGTTCCATAGATGAATATGGTATCATGCACTCCAGCAATAGGGCGAGTGAGGAGTTGTCAATTCCTAATAGCGCTATCCATAATGACCATTGGCTCAAAGAGTTAATGGTTAGAGATAAGGGAAGGGCCTTAATACGATAAGTTCTCATGTTTCGTGTTGCATAGACATACATAGAGAGACATAGCAATAAAATAGCAATCATGTTTGATACAAATCAATTTAAATACAACATTCAAATAATAGTTTTTCGGGACATGCTTTTCCACCCCAAAACATAAAAACTGAAAATAGGGGAGTGCGTGAATACTCACAATGCATTTAGATGATGCAAATGGTGCCTTGAACTACGTTCCACGTGTACCACTACCAATTCCTACAATAATGGTATTCGCTAGTGAGTCTCTAATCGAAATCTAACACTAGTATACTTACTACAAACATTTTTCTGTGGAAATTAAGTTTCAAAGAATCAATTGTTATATAACAATTTAAGTGGAAAATTTCCATTATTGAAATGTTAATATTTAACATTTTAGAGGTGTTCCAATGATTAAATATTCAAAACGAAATCAATTTAGTTCTAAACTTTCCCAAACTTTGTATTTCATTTTTAATTGAAGTCAAACACCTTAAGATAAGTTTTCTTGAATTTTTGATTTGTCTAACTATTTTTCACCATTTATTTCCATGAATAATCATAAAATCATGGAAAAATAGTAAATTATCAAGAAAAATTCTTGTAATTTTTGTGTAACTATTTTACAGTATACATAATCTAGCAAAAATATTAATATGTGTTTTCAAAAAGTTTAACACAATTTTTCTGATTTTTGTACATTTAAGTGTATTAAATCTTGGGAAAATAGAAGAAAAATAGCATACAGAAGATAAAAATCATCAAAATTTTTATGTATCATCCTAACATATTATAAGAGTTTCTAGTAAATTTTCATGAATTTTGGATGAGTAAAACTATTTTTCCTGTTTTTAGTCCATTATAAACACAAAAATTCAAGAAATATAGATATACATTTTCAAAAATTCCCAAAATATTTTTCGGAGTCTTAAATATAATGTACAAGCTGCGAAAAATAAGAAATAATATTTTCACATTACCTAAAGTGGTTTTATGATTTATTAGAGCTAAATAAAAAGAAAATTAAAAACCATACTAAACAGTAACAAAAATCGATGAAACTTTATGAGAGATGTTTATTAACTAAAGGCGTCATCCACAAATATTTCTAGAATTTATTTACAAGTTTAAGTATTTTATATGCTTTAACACTCTATTTTATTATTATTTTCATGTAAAAATAAAAAAAAATATATATTGAGCTGAAAATTTCCAGAATGCAACTTCAAACAATTTAATAACAATGAAAAACTGTTTTCTTATTTTTGATGTCAAAAAACATGCCTAAAGGCTCAAACAATTATAGAGAAAACTTGATTCTTGTGATTTTGGTAAAAATTATTGATGTTACTTTCAGAATTTTTGCAACATGTTCCAAAAGCTTTTGAATCAAGATATTTTTATACCTCTTAATACATGATGTTAAGTGCTCAAGTTAATTTTTTCTTGATTTTTAGTGATGAATAAGATCTTTGAACATGCAATACAAAACTAGTATTCACAAAAAGGTGCTGATTGAGCAACAGTTTTGTAAAAATTGCTAAAAATCGAAATATTTCAATTTTACAGTGAGGTCAGATGGGTTTGAAAGCTAACTCAAAATATTATATTTTAGAAAAAGAATCCCGAATTTTGGTTAAGAAATGAGTGAGATATGACAGTTTAAAGTCAGGTAAAGAAATCTGGCAGATTGCATGCATGGTGATTGGTTAGAAAAATGAGTTTTCATCATTTCTTTGAGTAAATCTTTTGAAATATTTTAAAAGATATCATGATAAACTTATATTCTAGTCATGTTTCCAGAGATCAAAAGATTAAAACTTATCAAAATGTATACATTCATTTATGAACAAAATTTTGTTTCTCAAAAACTCTTAACTTGAGTTTGATGTTTTAATCCTTAAAATCGATTTTTGCACTAAGATCATGAACATGCAACCTTGTTTATCATTCATGCATGGTGTTAAAACACATCCATGATGTTCTAAAAACCATTTTAACAAAAAGAAAACAAGTTTGAAGAAGATGAAGAAGTAGAAGTCGGTTTTTGAAGTAAAATGCACATGCATGGCTTAAATCATTGTTGTGGATCTTCAAGAGATGTATGTTCTTTACCTTAAATTTATTTGTGGCTTGAAAAACCCTTATGAATCTCCATAATTTCGTGGTTAAGAGGCTGTGGTTGTGGTGTTTGGAGAAAAAAAATTAGAGAGAAGGTAGAGAGAGTTTTCTAGAGAGAGAAAGAAGAGAGATGTGTGTGTGTTGGAGAATGAGAGTGTGAGAGAGAGATAAGGGAAGAGAGGGGTCCAAAATTTTGAGTATAATAACCCTTTCTCATTCATTTTGTTTTATAAAATTTAAGTTATTTTATAAAATATCTAAATTTTATATAAAATGTGCACTAAAATCAAGTTTTTATTCATGAAACCTTGATTTTTGACTTATAAATTAAGGATGAATGTTAATGACTTAAATTTTTATTTTCCTTGATTATATTTCTGTGAATTTAATTGTTTTAAGATAATATTATAAGTTTCATAACTATTTTTATAGAATTCTTGATGTTAAACTTTATAAAATTTAAGTTTTAGGGTTTTTAGGGTTTTTGAGAGTTTGTAAAAATTTGGATATCAAAATAAATAGAATATTTGAGACTTTAAATTATCTTATGGTATTATAACTCTTTTATAGTTATAAATAATGTTTGTAATTTATTTTCATCGGTTTATTGGCATTCTATGTAGTGATTCCGAGATTCAAGCGAAATTGAGGAATCAAGTATACTAGTCCTAGTCTTCAACTTTGACTTAAGTTTCTATGAGACTTTGACCTAATTTCTACTTCTAGGCCAAGTGCATGATGTGTGTATATGATTCATGAAAAGGTTTTCGAGTCAAAGAGTGACCCGAATATGGATAGCCTCTACAGTTAAGTAGTTGTAGAATTCACATATCAATGTGAAATCTAAGTACATTGTCCATTGTTTCTAGTTGCTTCCAAGTTTCTAGTAGGTTATAACTGAGCTTCTAGTCACTAAGTCCAGTATGTGTCGTGTGTATATGTGCAACTAAGTTTATTCAAATCTAGAACCGACTCGAATTTTGACGATTGTCACAGTCCCTAACCATTCAACTCATACCCTTTAACAGAAGGGTCATGGGGCAATAACTGGCCTGACTCGCCGAGTCCCACAAGTGACTCACGGAGTCTCTCTATGTCCAACTCCATTCAGACGATTTCAGACAAGCTCAAGGCTTCCAAGACCCAGATCTAGCCTCCTAGGGTTAGGATATCACACAAAGCCACTACCTTTGCACCCATACATGGCCCTTTTTGCTCAAAAGGCCAAAACAACTCCTTAAACTTGGCATGGGGACTTCTAATAGCATAAAGCTTCCACCTTTATGCTTTTACTTCTCAACACACTCCTAGATCTGAAAGGATCTGGCTTGGGGACGTCCAAATCCCACAAGAAATCACCCTTGGTCCATAAACTTCATAAAAATGGACATAAAGAGATCTAACAAACTAGAAGTCAAGGAAGGAACTTGATTACCAAAATGAGCAGCAAATGGACTGAATCTTTTGGATCTTCTCCTTCCTCCTTGAACCTCCAACCTTCTTCTTGTTCCTCCAAGCTTCAAGAATGCTCCAAAACTCTCAAAATGACTCACAACTCAAGGGGAGGCTGTATGGTTTTCGTTCTGGACTTGAGAGAGTATCAAGAGGGCTGATGAAGGCTATAATGTTCCTTAAATAGGGTACAAGGCCCGCATTTAGGGTTTTCCCCAAACCTGGCCAACTCACCGAGTCAGTCTTTAGACTCGTCGAGTAGGTCACTAAACCTGCGTCCAATTCGCGCTCCTACTCGTCGAGTCACCCATCTACTCGACGAGTCACTTCCTCATTTGAGGTTTTCTTCTCTTTTCCGACCTTCTAAATTCAGGTTGTTACAAAAGAATTAAGATATATGCAACGGTTAGACTCATACGAGAGCTGGGCAACAAAGTCAAATCACTCACTCTGAGATTATTTAATCCTGTTGTTAGTGGCCTAGCACCTCTCAGTCAACTAACTACTTCCACTCACGGATCCTCTTATTGTTGTCCCTGTCCAAAGATTTTGCTGTCTCTGATCTGCGCTTCGGACGAACCGATACCATCCTGGTCCCAACTAATCTGCCATAATCTGGGTTACAGGACTCCCACCGGTTACTGCACTCAACTCCATCTCTCAGTCGCTCTCAGCGATTTCCGATGGAACTTCGGCTAACAAAAACTGCTCTGTCTACCTTGCCACTCTGGCTCTCTAAATCCTAGGATCCTCGATCCACTATCTTGACTCTAAAGTCTCTACCAAGTTCCACCTGCGCTGCTAAAATCTCACGGGCCTCGCCCATGGGTCTCACCCAAATTAGATCTAGAGCGGTCTCTCCCTCTAGTTTCACCTGTACTGCTACTAATATACGGGCCTCGCCCATGGGTCTCACCCAACTGTATCTTGGAGTGGCCTCTCTCTCAGGTCTCACCTATCTAGGGCTATACAGGCCTGCCTCCATGCTACATCTCAACGAACTATGTCTACCTGATCCTGTTCATACTAACTAGGAGTTACGTGCCTCGCCCACACTCTGCTAACTAGGAGATATGGGTCGTCGCCCACACTCCTCTAACTGGCTACTAACAACTGTTGCGGCTATCTCGCAGTCTTACCACACTCCCCATGTTGTCTCTACACTGACTACTAATTCGAAAGCATCCCATGCCGGACATTCACTCAATCTGCATCTTGACTCACTCGAGCCCTGCTGGCGATTCTTCCAACCTGGTTTTCCAAACCAGCTATCCACTATGCGAATACTACGGTCATCCCGTAGCCTCACTACACTTCCAGTACTGTCTACCTACTGGTGAATGCTACGGCTACACCCGTAGACTTACAACACTTCTCACACTATCTGGCTGCTAGTGAATGCTACGGCTACGCCCGTAGACTTACAACACTCTAACACTCAACTGCACTTGGGTCTTAACTGGGGCTGTAACCTAGTTCCTGAACCCTGCTTCCCAACGCCAAGGAAAAGCGTAAACCAAATGTTGGAACGTTTTCTGAACTCCACAACTCATCTAATCCTTAATCCAGACGACCACTCGACCGTCTCCCGTTTTGACGGAAAAATCTCTAGTCAGATTTCCCAACCAGTCATCAGCTAATCGTGCATACACGAAATCAACTTCGGGAAGTTTTCCCCAACTCCCCACTTACTTCTGCTCCTGAATACTTGGAGGGTTATCCCCCACTTTGATTCAACTAACTCCTTACAGCTTACTGTCTGAAAAGGATTCCCAATCCTTCTTACCACGCCATGATCGTTCTTCTAAAAACTGATGCTTACCGCTGCTAGTGCTCCAAAACTAACCAATACCGTCATGCCACCGTCCTTGAAAGCTGGCGAAATACTTCTAGAGTCCCAATTCACGCTTGCTACAGTGACCGCGTCCTAAGTAACTGGCTATAAAAGGGGACAACTACGGACTACTACTCTAAAATTCCAAGGTATGCAATGTTCGATAAGGTGTCTAAGTCCATAACTATTTCTGGTATGTACTTGACCCGACCCGACATGGTCCATTTAGGTTGCATGGCACCATGCAATTGGATAAACTAAAATGAGAGAAATAACACTTATGGTTTATTAATATATTATAAGTTCTAATATATTAATAATATTATTTAATTAGTTTGATCAAGAATTAATTTAGAATTAATTAAGTGATCAAAAGATAACTAATTAAATATATGGGTAGATTATGTAAATCTTCCATATCTTATATAGTGGGCTAAGAGGCTCCATGGATTATCAAGTTGGGTTCCACCCATAGGATGCTCCATGGAGTTAACCCATGGATCATGAAATGAAGAGTCATGTTACATTAGGGTTTACCTAATGCAACACACTATATAAACAAAGGTGTTCTCCCCAAAATTGGTGACACTAAGAAACAAGAGGGCTAGAGCCGATTTTTCAAGTGTAAGATTCTCTCAAAGTTTACTCCTTTGCATTTGGTGTTGTGTGAAGCATTTGAGGCATCACACTTGGGGTGCTAGGCTGACAAGGTTTCAAGGATCATAATCAACAACAAGGTATGTTATTCTATCTTCCATTCAAGTTAAAAATGTTCCCCATGTATGCTAGATAGGAATATAACCTTGGAATTCAACTTTGCACGATAACTAGACAAACATAGATCCAAGGTTATTAGGGTTGCATGTACACTTAGGAAGTGTTAGAATGCTCAAAACCCATCAGTGGTATCAGAGCCTAGGTTTGTTTGTTGTTTTTTTTGTGCAAGTTACTCGTCGAGTCTATTCTTGCACTCGACGAGTAGAGGCTGCAGTTTTCAGAATTTCGACATTTGTTGCTGGAAATGGACTAGAAACATTACCCTAAACTGTTTTGGTGTTTTAAAACTTGTTTTAGATGGTGTAATGTTTATGCTAATCCATTTACAATGGCAATCATCAAAATTACAAGTTTTTTTTAAGTGTAATTTTTGATTCTTGAAAGTGTTCATACTCATGTTCTTGAACTTATGAAGATTAGATGATCATAGGAATTGTTTGTAACCTTCATGGTAGTTTAATTCATGATCATAATGTGTTTTAATGGAGTCCATAACTTGTTCTCAAGTTATGGAAAACCAAAAGTCTCACTTTTATTAAAGCCATTAAAAGAACACAAGAGTTATAAAAATGAAGAGTCTTCATTTTTATTACTCAATTAATTCATAAGTTATAAGAAATGAAAAGTTTTGGAAGTTTACAAAACTTGCCCTCAAGTTTTGGAACAAGTAAAGTCTTGATTAAAACTTTAGTTCCAACCCTTAGAATTTTAAAAGTTAAAATTCAACCCTTATACTTTATAATATTATAAGTTACTAATATATATATATATATATATATATATATATATATATATATATATATATATATATATATGTATAAGATCAAGTCGTCTTACCGCTAGTACGCCTCATTCACGAAGCCGGTCTATAAGGGGGGTATAAGGTTGTTGCCTATAAAATGGCAACTTAATGGGTGTCCACTCTCACCCACCGCTTCCTTGATCGGTGGAGGGTCGTTAGCCGAACGGGTAGGACAAGGACTTATAAATTCTCATTAAAAGTATGATGAATATTATAAAGTAACTAAATGCTTTTATTAAATTCCCAATTTTAGTTACTTTAGGAAAAATGTGAATAAGGTGCTAATCCATGAAATTACACTTTACACTTTGTTTAAGTCGTTGGTGGAGCGTGTGTGGTTAACCGGCACACTAACTTGGACTTAACAAGGTAGGTAAAGGGTGACTTAAGGTTTACCATAGCATCGGTGGAGCGTGCGTGGTTTACCGGCACATCGATTGAGTGATAAACCTTGAGGGTACCAAGTGATTTGCATGGTTACTTCACACCTCGTTTTATGATCCTCGGTATCCCAGTCACAAAACTTGGAGGGCACACTCGAGATTGAAACATGCCTTTGAAAAGTTCATTGAATCTCAAAAGAATCTAGGAATTTCTAAGAACCAATTAAAAACCTAATATCTATATTTCGTTTTTCATGGTGGAAATTGGTGAAACGTCATTCACCTACCTTTCAAATATGTTATAGCTTGGATTACGGCATACCTCTTCTAAGTTATAATATATTGTGATTGGATTCTAGCCTTAATATTACATTTGGGTGTTTTATTAAGGACTCTCTTAATATCTAAGCTAATCTTGTTCTCTTCTTTCAGATGTCTTCAAACAATGCTGTTTCTGGCTCTAATCCTAATGGCTCCTTTACCCTTATAAACTTGTGTGGGAAAGTCACTTTTGATGGATCCAACTTCAATGAATGGATCAGAAACATCAGGATGATTACCCGCTACGAGGACAAAGAATATGTCCTTGACAAGGAGCTTAAGGAGATTGATGAGACCACTGCAACTCCCCAAGAGATCGCTGACTTCCGGGCACATGAAAGGGATGCTACAAAAGTGGCATGCATCATGTTGGCCACCATGACAGCGGAACTCCAAAATTCCTATGAGGACTTCTACCCTTTTGAAATGCACCAAGATCTGATGGAAAGATACCATCAAAGTGCACGACAAGAGAGGTATGAAATCATATGCTCTATCATAACAACCATGATGAAGGACGGGGAATCCGTCACGAGCCACATGCAGAAAATGCAAAGGTATGTGGATCGGTTGCTGAAGCTTAATGTTAACTTCCCTGAGGAGCTTGCAATAGATATCATTTTGCACTCCTTACCATCGTGCTATGATCAATTCCGCATGACATATCACATGAATAAGGAAGAGGTCACACTCAGCAAAACTTCAGGGACTCCTCAAGACCGCAGAAACAGGTCTTAAGGGTAAGTCGGTTGTTAACACTCCTACTCCAAACTCCGCCCCGGTTTTGGCAATCGGGAAAGGTAGAGGGAAGAAGAGGAAGAGCTCTTCGAAGGGTACCAAGGCTAGGACCCTTGGTGGCTCTTCTTCAAGTGGAACCAAGAAAGGTTTTGTCACTCCTTCTTCTGACCCTAAAGAGGCTGAATGCTTCTATTGCCATGAAAAGTCACATTGGAAGCGGAACTGCCCAAAGTACCAGCAAGATGTGAAGGATGGGAAAGTTAAACCCAACTATGCAGGTATTTACACTATCTTATCTAATAACTCACCCCATTCTAACTCTTGGGTCCTTGATACCGGTTGTGGTATTCATATCTGTTCTGATTTGCAGGGACTAAGAAGAAGTGAGAATGTGGAGCATGGAAGAATAAACTTAATCATGGGGAATAGGAAAGCTTTACCTGTCACCAAGATTGGAGTTTATACTTTATCGCTAAGTAGTGGGTTTAGTTTAGATTTGAATAAATGTTGTTATTCGCCAGAAATGGCAAGAAATATTATTTCCTTTCATTCATTGTATAAACAAGGTTTCACCTTTTCATTTGATAATGAATTTGGTTCGATTAATGCTTTCTTTAATAATGTTCTTTATTTTAAAGCATTACCTTGTGATGGTGTGTATGAAACTGTATATGTGGTTGATAACTTAGGAAATAATGTATTGTGTATTGATTCTGTTAATGATAATAACTTGGATAAAGCATCATTATGGCATTGTCCTCTTGGACATATAAGCAAGAAACGCATAGGCCAACTCCAAAAGGATGGAGTCTTGGAGTCATTTGACCTAAATTCAGATGATAGTTGCGAATCATGCTTACTTGGAAAAATGAAAAAGTCACCCTTCACAGGTTCTTGTGAGAGGGGTGAAGGTTTGTTGGATCTTATACACACGGATGTGTGTGGGCCCTTCAAACATGCCACAAGGGATGCTAATCGTTATTATTTGACTTTTACTGATGATTATAGTAGATATGGATATGTCTACTTAATCAAGCATAAGTCAGAGACTTTTGAGAGGTTTAAAGAGTTTAAACAGGAAGTCGAGAATCAATTGGGCAGGAACATTAAGATGCTTCGATCCGATCGAGGTGGTGAGTATCTTAGTTCAGAGTTCCTCGACTATCTTAGGGAATGTGGGATTGTCTCACAATTGACACCTCCCAGGACACCGCAGTTGAATGGTGTAGCTGAGAGGCGTAATCGAACCTTGTTGGATATGGTTCGTTCCATGATGAGTCGAGTTGCGCTACCAATCTCATTTTGGGGGTATGCCTTAGAGACTGCCGCCCATATCCTTAATCTAGTTCCTACAAAGAAAGTTGCCAAAACTCCTCATGAGATGTGGACTGGTAAAGTACCCAAACTAGACCACATTAAGATTTGGGGTTGCGAGGCTTTCGTGAGACGCGAGACTCATGATAAGCTCGAACCTCGAAGTGAGAGGTGTATTTTCATCGGCTACCCACAGAAATCCTTTGGTTACCTCTTCTACAGACCTAGTGAGAATGTGGTCTTTGTAGCTAGTAGGGCTTTCCTTCGAGAGAGAGAGTTCATAAGCCAAGGAGACAGTGGGAGGCAAGTTGACCTTAAAGAAATTCAAGAGTCAAGTGGTGAAGGAACTTCAAACCCTAGCACTCAACTTGAGGAGGAAACTTCTGTTGAGCCAATTGACAAGTCTGTACCTCTGAGGCGTTCCACAAGGGTTAGGAATGCACCTTATCATTACTATGGATTCCATATTACTGCGGAAGGTGATACACTTATCAGTGATGAGACACTGATAGGTCTGGATGAACCTAACAGTTACGCGGAAGCCATGGCAGGCCTTGAGTCAGCCAAGTGGAAAGAGGCAATGGACAGCGAGATACAGTCCATGTATGACAATCAAGTTTGGAACTTGGTTGAGAATGTACCAGGTCGTAAGACTGTAGGGTGCAAATGGATCTTCAAAAAGAAGACCGACTTTGATGGTAATGTACACACTTATAAGGCACGACTGGTTGCAAAGGGTTTCTCACAAACTCCGGGAGTTGATTATGATGAGACCTTTTCTCCAGTGGCCACGATTAAGTCTATTAGGGTTCTGTTAGCCATAGCCGCATTTCATGACTATGAAATATGGCAAATGGATGTCAAAACCGCTTTCCTTAATGGAAAGTTGGCTGAGGATGTTTACATGAGTCAGCCAGAGGGTTTTGTCAACACAGAGTACCCTAATAGAGTGTGTAAGCTTGAGAAATCCATTTATGGGTTAAAGAAAGCACCTCGCAGATGGAATCTTTGCTTTGATGAGAAAGTCAAGGAATTTGGCTTTTCTAGGAGTGAAGATGAATCTTGTGTATATGTCAAGGCTAGTGGGAGTATAGTTAGCTTTTTGGTATTGTATGTCGATGACATACTACTCATAGGAAATGACATCCCAACTCTGCAGGAAGTTAAGTCCTGGCTTGGGAAGTGTTTCTCTATGAAGGACCTAGGAGAAGCTGCCTATATTCTAGGGATAAGGATCTTGAGAGACCGGAGTAAAAGACTAATTGGACTTAGTCAGAGTACTTACTTGGATAAGGTGTTGAAGAGATTCGGCATGCAGGACTCCAAGAAAGGAGAGTTACCCATCCAGAGTAATGCCAGATTAAGTAAGACACAAAGCCCTAGTACTGAGGCTGAGATAGCAGAAATGAGTCGAATACCTTATGCTTCGGCTGTAGGATCGATCATGTATGCTATGACGTGTACTTGACCTGATGTAGCCTTTGCTTTGAGCATGGTTAGCAGGTATCAGGGGAACCCTGGCAAGGCACAGTGGACTGCGGTAAAGAATATCCTCAAGTACCTACGGAGGACTAAGGACTGGGTCCTTACTCTCGGTGGGAGTGAAGACTTGAGAGTTGTAGGGTATAGTGATGCTAGCTTTCAGACTGATAGGGATAATTTCCGCTCTCAGTCAGGCTGGGTCTTTACCTTAAACGGAGGAGAAATTTCTTGGAAGAGTTCCAAGCAAGAGACAGTGGCTGATTCAACTTGCGAATTAGAGTATATAGCAGCTAGCGAGGCAGCAAAGGAGGCGATATGGCTGAAGAACTTCATTGGAGACCTTGGAGTTGTACCAGCTATTAAAGAGCCAATGGAAATTTTCTGTGATAGTGAAAGTGCAGTTGCCTTAGCCAAGGAACCAAGGGATCACGGGAGATCCAGACACATTGACAGAAAATACCATTTCATCATACATCGAATAGAAGAAGGACTCCTCATGGCAAAGAGGGTATCATCGGATGAGAATCCAGCAGATCCCCTCACGAGGGGATTGACTCGGGTTAAGCATCTCCAGCATGCTCGGAGCATAGGGCTGAATGATGATATTAGATTTAGTAGTTAGATAACCTTGAAATTTTTAAAGTGTAATTGACATTAGATGATGAATAAAAGGTGTTTTATTTATGAGTAAAGTGTTGCTATCTCTTGTCGATCGTTTACTATATTTTTTTTTCATGTTTTGACTTCCAGAATGATTATGTTTGGTATATCATATTATTCGAACCTCCACAGTCGGTCATATGTCGGAAGTAGGTATGAATCAAGACTGTCATGATTGGTTGCAGAGGTCTAAGTTGTTGGACATGGCTACAACACTCATGAGTGCTCAAAAGTTCTGAGCATTGGACTCAACCCATGCTCACTGGAATCACTTCATGGAATTTATCTCGAGTGATCGTGAGACGGTAATATCATATAAGTCTTCAAACCTAGATATATGATTTGTTACTTATGAGTTGGTTATGCATTGATTGTACGAAAATGCATTGGTAACTCGATGTTATAAAACGTGTTCTTGTGTATAATTCAATGAGTAGTAGAACAAACATATGAGTCGAAGTTTATCTGTTCCTTCTTGGATTAGAAGCTGATATCTGGGCCCCTCGATGATTTTGTTTTGACCTACGTACCGGGCCCGGTCAGAACTAAGTTGATGTGTTCAATTAAGTTCTTTGTCAAACAAATCGGAAATCGGGAAACAAACTGCTGGACAAGAAGCAAGACATTGTTCCATGTATTTGTCCGGCTGATATCTAGAACAGGGGGTTATATGATCACTTATCTTAAATGGCGTATCATCATCTTCTCAGTTCCGAGAGACCTTGAAAGAGCTACGATTTCCGATCGGTTCCTGAACTATTGCAGTTATAGTTATTAGACTTATCCAAGTGGGAGACTGTTGGATAAGGTGTCTAAGTCCATAACTATTTCTGGTATGTACTTGACCCGACCCGACATGGTCCATTTGGGTTGCATGGCACCATGCAATTGGATAAACTAAAATGAGAGAAATAACACTTATGGTTTATTAATATATTATAAGTTCTAATATATTAATAATATTATTTAATTAATTTGATCAAGAATTAATTTAGAATTAATTAAGTGATCAAAAGATAACTAATTAAATATATGGGTAGATTATGTAAATCTTCCATATCTTATATAGTGGGCTAAGAGGCTCCATGGATTATCAAGTTGGGTTCCACCCATAGGATGCTCCATGGAGTTAACCCATGGATCATGAAATGAAGAGTCATGTTACATTAGGGTTTACCTAATGCAACACACTATATAAACAAAGGTGGTCTCCCCAAAATTGGTGACACTAAGAAACAAGAGGGCTAGAGCCGATTTTTCAAGTGTAAGATTCTCTCAAAGTTTACTCCTGTGCATTTGGTGTTGTGTGAAGCATTTGAGGCATCACACTTGGGGTGCTAGGCTCACAAGGTTTCAAGGATCATAATCAACAACAAGGTATGTTATTCTATCTTCCATTCAAGTTAAAAATGTTCCCCATGTATGCTAGATAGGAATATAACCTTGGAATTCAACTTTGCACGATAATTAGACAAACATAGATCCAAGGTTATTAGGGTTGCATGTACACTTAGGAAGTGTTAGAATGCTCAAAACCCATCATGCAAATGGCATATAACTCATTCATAGGCAGGAAACATAATATTCTGAAATACACTTACTAACGTTGATGCAGTACCATAACAATAAAATCATCACAGAAAGGAGAATTCAAATTACATACTATCGATCTATTGCGGCTCGATTTTTACTTCATGCGGAACGATGGACGCTAAAACTTGGACTCTCTCCGCCACCAAATATGGACAACAAGACTTGAAATGACCTGGCTGGTGACAATGGAAACATATCTGATTCTTATTACAATCCCGATGCACATGCCCTCTTTCTCCACACTTGAAACACCTAAACTTGTGACAAGCAAACCCATGGGTTCCCCCACACTTTCCACACACCTCCATGCCTCCCTGACTCTCAACATCCAAATCAGCCAAGTTGGGTTCTCCACCTTCTTCCAATTGTCCTATGGTGAGTACTCGCTTCCTTTTTCCGAGCTGCCTATTCAAGCCAATCTCCTGTTCCCGAGTTACCCCGACCACCCTGTCAACTGTCTGAACAGTCGTTGTCTGACCCTGAAGCCTAGCGGTTACCTTATCATTAACATGCTTAATAAAGTCGGGTAACTCCTCGTGTACGGCTCGCGAAACCTCCACAACAATCATATCATGTAATGGACTCTCCTGGACACAAGGTGCGTAACCCACCTCCAATCCCTGACGATAAGAGCTAATAACTGGATCCTTCCTCCCGAGGGATCCCATAGATCCATAAACATCGGGCCCCAGAGGAGCCGCTAACTTCCCCGCAGCAATCTCGGCCCGAAAGGCCTCGAGGCGGCTATCCAAAAGCTCCAAAATTCCCTCCTTGACTGTACAGAAGATCAAAGGAGTCCGATCCAGAATACTGCGTGTAATCTCAGTTGATACAAACTCTCTCATCTGTTCCTCGAGCTAACTGGCTCCTGAACCTGAGCCTGATCCCTCACCGGCGCCTGAAACGCCAACTGTTCTACCCCGAAGCGTCACCATGCTGCAAACATATCATAACAACCATCTGAATACTCAATACTATCGAGGGATCCCGCACACACTACCTGTTCCCTGGTTTCATCTCATCCCTTCTTGGTTTGAGTACAGATCCTCTGCTTTCAGTAGTATGGGCCCCTACTACCTTCCACATCTACCCGTACTTTCCTCAAGAAATGCCTCGACTACACTAAGTCCCTTTCACTACTACTAACACTGCTCCCAGCACTACTCTCATCCTAGGCTTGCCCTGGGGTATCCTCTAACTCACTATCTACCATCAGCCGCATAAGAAATTCATGTTATCTCCCGCTAACTAACTCGCGAATACCATTACATATTACTCAGACTAGATAATTCTTCGAATGAGAGATCCTACCCTACAACGGTTAGACTCATACGAGAGCTGCGAAATAGGGCTAGACCTAACCCTCTGAAATTATTTAGTGCTTGCAATATGTAACTTAACATATTCGTTTACTAGTTAATTAGAGATAACTAGAACTACTAATATCACAAAGCAAGCAACATTCGGGCATTGGGGAGACTAACCACATAATCCAATCAAGCTGCTCTATCCTCTAGACAGAAATCTGTACTAGCATGCAGTTCATAAAGCTCATACACATAAAGCAGGCACATAAGGAATCTTCCTAGATCCTTAGTCCTAATCTAGCATGCAGTTCTAAAGCACATATCATAACATAAACTTGTATGGGTAATTTGGGAGAACTTACTTGAGCTCGGATGATTGCATGCACCACACCCTTTTCTCTTTTCAAAGTTCTTTTCTTTCTAAAAATCTCTTTTCGCTTTTGAAAATTTTATACCACTTCCTCAGTTTGAGTTCAGACACACCCAGATGTGTGCCCGAATCCCTCAAACCAAGGCTCTGATACCAACTTGTAACATCCCAAAAATCAAGACCAAAAATTTCTTTTTAAAACATTACTAAATCATAGTATCGAATCATTTCAAACATACTAGAAGGGTTATATAACAAATCAGAGTATCTTTTCAAAACACTTGTTCATTTTATCAGAGTAAACATCCCAGGCTAAACTTCTTTGCTGTGTGTGTGACATGCGATCACCCCGAGCTCTTCCCTCCGCTACCGGAAGTACCTGAAACCAAAACTGAAAACCGTAAGCACGAAGCTTAGTGAGTTCCCCAACCTACCACATACCACATACATAACCACATACTGCAAGTACTGGGCCTCGCCCTCTACCTCGGGCCCCGCCCGGCTTCGGATACATCCGAAAACAGGCCCCGCCCGGCATTGGGCCCCGCTCGGTGTACAGATCTGTTTCTCTTAGGCCCCGCCTGTCTCTGGGCGCCGCCCGCTAAACACATATCATAAAGCTAGACATACTCTACTGTACTACTGATCTAAGGCCTCACCTATCTTGGGCCCCGCCCCTGTCCTGCTACTGGTGAGTCATGAAACCCCGTCCACGCTCCTGCTGATAGTGAGATACGGGCCCCCGCCCACACTCGCCTCTCTACTAATTCGGGCCTCGCCCCTACTCTGATACTAATGAGATACGGAACCCCGTCCATACTCGGCTTGTGATGAGATACGGGTCCTCACCCGACTCACCTCCCTACAAGGCACATACAAGTATCACAAAGACAACAAGTATAACTACACATACACTACTGCCTCGGGTATCACCCGGCATCGGACCGAAATCCGAAACATACAAACTGCATCGGGCTAACCCCGGTAACAGATCTAAATCCGAACATATCCCAATAAGTGCCTAGGGCTAACCCCCGGGTCTTCTTACTACACATAACCATAAGCATAAACATAATGGACCGGTATTGTGGCCATAGACCCATGCACACAGTGAGGAGACTCACCTTGCACTGTTGAAGTTCTTGCTGATACCCTTCTAACAGTTATCTGACAACTCCCCGAACTGCTGCTTCTCCAACTCCCCGAGCTACCAATACCAACATAACACTTAGTCCCAAAATGTCCTCCAGAAGTCAAACCAAGTCAACTCTGGTCAATGTCAACTGTCAAAGTCAACCTCCAGTTGACTTGACTCGCCGAGTTGGTCTACCAACTCGTCGAGTCCAAACTCCTACTACCCAATACAACCCCGACTCCACTCGTCGATTCTAGCAAGGACTGGATGGATTATCCTTCAACCATACAATCGGGACAATCTTCATACGACTCGCCGTGTTCGACCTTGAACTCGTCGAGTTCATCATCCACATAAGAATGTGTCTACGCTGTGACTCGCCGAGTTGTATGAACAACTCGTCGAGTCCTTCTTCATAAACTAAGGAGATTGCCTTAGAATCTCTGAGTTCTTCCTTGCACTCGTCGAGTACGATGAACTTCATGATCACTATAGACTCAGACTGGTTGAGTCCCTAACCATTCAACTCATACCCTTTAACAGAATGGTCTTGGGGCAAAAACTGGCCTGACTCGTCGAGTCCCACAAGTGACTCGCCGAGTCTCTCTATGTCCAACTCTATTCAGACGATTTCAGACAAGCTCAAGGCATCCAAGACCCAGATCTAGCCTCCTAGGGTCAGGATATCACACAAAGCCACTACCTTTGCACCCATACATGGCCCTTTTTGCTCAAAAGTCCAAAACAACTCCTTAAACTTGGCATGAGGAGTTCTAATAGCATAAAGCTTCCACCTTTATGCTTTTACTACTCAAGACACTCCTAGATCTAAAAGGATCTGGCTTGGGGACGTCCAAATCCCATAAGAAATCACCCTTGGTCCATAAACTTCATAAAAAGGGACATAAAGAGATCTAACAAACTAGAAGTCAAGGAAGGAACTTGATTACCAAAATGAGCAGCAACTGGAGTGAATCTTCTGGATCGACTCCTTCCTCCTTGAACCTCCAACCTTCTTCTTGTTCCTCCAAGCTTCAAGAATGCTCCAAAACTCTCAAAATGACTCACAACTCAAGGGGAGGTTCTAGGGTTTTCGTTCTGGACTTGAGAGAGTATCAAGGGGGCTGATGAAAGGCTATAATGTTCCTCAAATAGGGTACAAGGCCCGCATTTAGGGTTTTCCCCAAACCTGGCCAACTCTCCGAGTCAGTCTTCAGACTCGTCGAGTAGGTCACTAAACTCGCGACCAAATTGCGCACCTACTCGTCGAGTCACCCATCTACTCGACGAGTCACTTCCTCATTTGAGGTTTTCTTCTCTTTTCCGACCTTCTAAATTCAGGGTGTTACAAAAGAATTAAGATATATGCAATTTTTGGATGAAGATGAGTCTTTATTGGAACAATTTTGTATTATCAAAGCACATTTAGACATGTGCAGTTATAAAAGCCTTTCGTTGGGTAGAGCATGAACTATATGAATTTATGTATGTAGTCAAGATGGGATTTTTTTCCTCTTATGTGTTAAGATTTGGACATCTAACGCGCCTTACTTAAAAGTTGGATGTCAAATGAGAATGATCACGTTCTATGTCTTGTATCCAACATGATGTTTGAAAAAAAGAGAATATTGATACACTTACTGTTGGATAAGGTGTCTAAGTCCATAACTTATATGGTATATACTTGACCCGACCCGACATGGTCCATTTGGGTTGCACTTCACCCGAACTAGTTATGGATAATTTTATGAGAGTTGTATACTTACGATTTATTAATATATTATAAGTTATAATATATTAATATATAGTCATGTTATTTAATTAGTTTTAATCTTGAATTAATTATGAATTAATTTAGTGATTAAAAGGAAGACTAATTAAATCATGGGCTATTATATTTATATGGTGTGGGCTAACACTCATTTGGAATGGGCTAAGCTTATATGGAAGTCCATGGATGCTCCATGGAGCTTTTACCCATGGATCCTTGGAAGAGGAAAAGACATGGGTTATTAGGGTTTCACCCTAACCATGAACACTATATAAACAAGCTTATGTTGCATGAAAAACACACTAATGTGTCTGTAAGTGTGGTGGCCAAAATCAAGAGTTAGTATACTCTCTCATACATTTTCCAAGTTTGTGGTGATTTGTGATTTCCATTTGAGGCATTCACATTATTGGTGCTTGGCTCTCAAACTCCAAGGAATCAACAATCAACAAAAGGTATGTAATTCATCTAGTTCTTTTATGGTTAAAAGTACCCCATGCCATGCTAGATAGGTTATAAACCTTGGAAAATAATATTTTGCATGTATCTTAGACAAACATAGATCCAAGGTTTAATAGGGTTGCATGTACACTTAGGAAGTGTTAGAATGCTCAAAACCCAACAGTGGTATCAGAGCCTAGGCTTGTTTGTTTGATACTTGATGCAAAATAGTGGAAAAAGTCGAATTTTTTTGCTGTCTTCCTGATGAACTCGCCGAGTCCATGGGGGGACTCGCCGAGTTCATGTGTAAACTCATCCTACTCGGCGAGTAGGTTCGTGCACTCGGCGAGTAGGAGCCTCAGAATGCAGATTTTCGACTTTTGCTGCTGGAAATGGACTAGAAACATTACCCTAAACTGTTTTGGTGTTTTAAAACTTGTTTTAGTTGGTGTAATGGTTGTTCTAATCCATTTACAATAGCTTATATCAAAATTTCATGCTTTGTATGTGTTCATATAATTCTTGAAACTTTGATGATCATGTTCATGTTCTTATGAATTTAGAAGATGATAGGAATTATTTGCTGAATTGTTTAGGATTAATTCTTGATCATTTATGTGTTTTAATGGAGTCCATAATTTGTCCTCAAGTTATGGATATCCAAAGGTCACTTCTTTTAAACACACACTTAAAACACATAAGTTACATGGAAATGAAGAGTCTTCATTTTTATGAACCTTTAATTCATAAGTTATGAAATGAAAAGTTTTGAATAGTTTCAAAACTTGTCCTCAAGTTTTGGAATTTGTAAAGTTACACACACTTTAATATACTTTAATTCCAAACCCTTAGAGTTTTAAAAGTTAAAATTCAACCCTTATACTATTTATAACATTAATGGTTAATTATTATATATATGTATAAGATCAAAGTCGTCTTACCGCTAGTACGCCTCATTCACGAAGCCAGTCTATAAGGTGGGTATAAGGTTGTTGCCTATAAAATGGAAACTTAATGGGTGTCCACTCTCACCCACCGCTTGCTTGACTGGTGGAGGGTCGTTAGCCGAACGGGTAGGACAAGGACTTATAAATTCTCATTAAAAGTATGATGCATAGTATAAAGTAACTAAACCTTTTATAAATTCCCAATCTTAGTTACTTTAGGAAAATGTGAATATGGTGCTAACCCATGAAATTCACACTTTGTACCTTACCAAGTCGTTGGTGGAGCGTGTGTGGTTAACCGGCACACTAACTTGGACTAGTAAGGATCACGAAGGGTGACTTAATGTTTATCATAGATCGGTGGAGCGTGTGTGGTTAACCGGCACATTGATTAGGTGATAATATTAAGGGTACCAAGTGAATTTGCATGGTTATTCACACCTTGTTTTGTGATCCTCGGCATCCCAGTCACAAAACTTGAAGGGCACAATCGAGATTGAAACATGCCATTGAAAAGTTCAATGAATCTCAAAGGAATCTAGGAATTTCAAAACCAATTAAACCTAATAATTCATTTCGTTTTCATGGTGGAAATTGGTGAATCGTCATTCACCTACCTTCAAATATATTATAGCTTAGATTACGGCATCCCTCTTCTAAGTTATAATATATTGTGTTGGATCCTAGCCTTAATATTACATTTGGGTGTATTATTAAGGATTCGATATATCTAATCTAAACTTGTTTTCTTCTTTTCAGATGTCTTCCAACAACAAAGCTTCGGGCTCTAACCCTACTGGCTCCTTTTCCCTCATGAACCTTTGTGGGAGGGTCATCTTTGATGGTTCCAACTTCATGGATTGGATCCGGAACATCAGGATGGTTACTCATTACGAGGAGAAGGAATATGTCCTCGATAAGGAGCTAAAGGAGCTTGATGAGTCCACTGCTACTCCTGAGGAGGTCGCTGAGTATCAGGCACATGAAAAAGATGCCACCAAGGTGGCATGCATCATGATGGCCACCATGACAGCTGAACTCCAAAAGTCCTATGAGGACTATTACCCTTTTGAGATGCATTAGGATCTGATGGAAAGGTACCATCAGAGTGCTCGTCAAGAGCGGTATGAAATAATCTCCTCCATGATCACTACCCGTATGAAGGATAGTGAACCAATCACGAGCCACATGCAGAAAATGTAAAGGTATGTGGACCGTCTAATGAAACTGAATGTGAACTTCCCTGAGGAGTTGGCAATTGATATCATTTTGCACTCCTTGCCATCGTGTTATGATCAATTTCGTATGACATACCACATGAACAAGGAGGAAGTCACACTCAGTAAGCTTCAAGGACTTCTGAAGACTGCCGAAAGTGGTCTTAAAAGTAAGTCGGTTGCTACTCCTACTCCTACTACTACCCCTGTTTTGGCTATCGGGCAAGGCAAAGGGAAAAAGAGGAAGCACCCTTCGAAGGGTACCAAGGGAAAGTCCCTTGAAGGCTCCTCATCTGGAACCAAAGGTGGTTCTATCACTCCTTCTGCCATCCCTAAGGATGTTGAATGCTTCTACTGTCAAAATAAGGGGCACTGGAAGCGAAACTGCCCAAAGTACTTGCAGGATGTCAAGGATGGGAAAGTGAAACCATCCCATGCAGGTATTTACACTATATTGTCTAATAACTCACCATATTCTAATTCTTGGGTTCTTGATACAGGTTGTGGTATTCACATCTGTTGTGACTTGCAGGGCCTAAGAAGAAGTGAGGATGTGGAGCACGGAAAGATAAACTTAATCATGGGGAACAAGAAGGTTGCACCTGTTACCAAGATTGGAGTTTATACTTTGTTGCTAGATAGTGGGTTAAAGTTAGATTTGAATAAATGTGTGTACTCGTCTGAAATGGCGAGGAATATTATTTCCTTTCATGCTTTGTACAAACAAGGTTTTACCTTTTCTTTTGATAATGAAGTTGGTAGTATTAATGCTTTCTTTAATAATATTCTTTATTTTAAAGCATTACCTTGTGATGGTGTGTATGAAGTTGTATCGGTTGTAGATAATTTAGGGAATAATGTATTGTGTATTGATTCTTCTACTAGCTTGGATAAAGCATCTTTGTGGCATTGTCGTCTTGGACATGTAAACAAGAAACGCATAGACCAGCTCCAAAAGGATGGAGTATTGGAGTCGTTCGACCTCAAGTCGGATGATAGTTGTGAGTCTTGTCTACTTGGAAAAATGACAAAATCACCCTTCACTGGTACTTGTGCAAGGGGTGAGGGTTTGTTGGACCTTATACATACTGATGTATGTGGACCATTCAAAACCGTCACAAGGGATGCTAATCGCTATTATGTGACTTTTATTGATGATTTTAGTAGATATGGTTATGTCTACTTAATCAAACATAAGTCAGAAACTTTTGAAAGGTTTAAAGAGTTTAAACAGGAAGTAGAAAATCAATTGGGCAGGAACATTAAGATGTTTCGATCCGATCGAGGTGGTGAGTATCTTAGTACTGAGTTCCTCGACTATCTTAAGGAGTGTGGGATTGTCTCACAATTGACACCTCCCAGGACACCACAGCTGAATGGTGTAGCTGAGAGGCGCAATCGAACTTTGTTGGACATGGTTCGCTCTATGATGAGTCGAGCTTCGCTACCAATCTCTTTTTGGGGGTATGCCTTAGAGACTGCCGCCCACATCCTTAATGTAGTCCCTACAAAGAAGGTTGCCAAAACACCTCATGAGATGTGGACTGGGAAAGTTCCCAATTTGGACCACATCAAGATTTGGGGTTGCGAGGCTTTCGTGAGGCGCAAGACTCATGACAAGCTCGAACCTCGAAGTGAAAGGTGTATTTTCATCGGCTACCCACAAAAATCCTTTGGTTACCTCTTCTACAGACCCAGTGAGAATGTGGTCTTTATGGCTAGGAGAGGAGTCTTTCGAGAGAGAGAATTTATAAGCCAAGGAGACAGTGGGAGGCAAATTGACCTTGAAGAAATTCAAGACTCAATTGGTGAAGGAACCTCAGACACTAGCAATCAACTTGAGGAGGAAATTCCTGTTGATCCAGCTGACGAATCTATACTTCCGAGGCGTTCCACAAGGGTTAGGAACACACCTGAGTTTTATTATGGATTTCATATTACTACGGAAGGTGATACATTTATCAGTGACAGTACACTGGTAAATCTGGATGAACCTAACAGTGTTAAGGAAGCTATGGCAGGCTCAGAGTCTGCTAAATGGAAGGAGGCTATGGACAGCGAGATACAGTCCATGTATGACAATCAAGTTTGGAACTTGGTTTACAATGTACCAGGCCGTAAGACAGTCGGGTGCAAATGGATCTTCAAGAAGAAGACCGACATGGATGGGAAGGTGCACACTTATAAGGCTCGACTGGTTGCGAAGGGGTTTACTCAGACTCAGGGAATTGATTATGATGAAACCTTTTCACCAGTAGCAAAGATTAAGTCTATTAGGGTTATGCTAGCCATTGCTGCATTTCATGATTATGAAATATGGCAAATGGATGTCAAAACCGCTTTCCTTAACGGAAAGTTGGCTGAGGTTGTTTACATGAATCAGCCAGAAGGTTTTGTCAGTGCAGAGTACCCCAATAGAGTGTGCAAGCTTGAGAAATCCATTTATGGATTGAAACAAGCATCTCGAAGTTGGAATCTTTGTTTCGATGAGAAGGTCAAAGAGTTTGGTTTCTCAAGAAGTGAAGATGAGTCCTGCGTGTATGTCAGAGCTAGTGGGAGTATAGTTAGCTTTTTGGTACTGTATGTGGATGACATACTACTCATAGGAAATGACATCCCAACCTTGCAGGAGGTTAAGTCCTGGCTTGGGAAGTGCTTTGCTATGAAGGACCTAGGGGAAGCTGCCTATATCCTAGGGATAAGGATATTAAGAGAAAGGAGTAAAAGACTAATTGGACTTAGTCAGAGTATCTACTTGGATAAGGTGTTGAAAAGGTTCAACATGCAGAATTCCAAGAAAGGAGAATTACCGATCCAAAGCAATGCCAAACTGAGCAAGGCTCAGAGCCCGAGTACAGAAGATGAGATAGCTGAGATGAGTCGATTACCTTATGCTTCCGCTGTTGGTTCGATCATGTATGCTATGACTTGTACTCGTCCTGATGTGGCCTTCGCTTTGAGCATGGTCAGCAGATATCAGGGGAACCCTGGCAAGGCTCATTGGACTGCGGTAAAGAATATTCTCAAGTACCTGCGGAGGACTAAGGATTAGATCCTTACCCTTGGTGGGAGTGATGACTTGAGAGTAGTAGGGTATAGTGATGCTAGCTTTCAGACTGATAGGGATAACTTCTGCTCTCAGTCGGGCTGGGTCTTTACCTTAAATGGAGGGGCAATCACTTGGAAGAGTTCCAAACAGGAGACTGTAGCTGATTCGACTTGTGAATCAGAGTACATAGCAGCGAGTGAAGCGGCAAAGGAGGCGATATGGCTGAGGAACTTCATCGGAGACCTTGGAGTTGTACCAGCTATTAAGGAGCCTATGGAGATTTTCTGTGACAGCAATAGTGCGGTTGCCTTAGCCAAGGAACCAAGAGATCATGGCAGATCCGGACACATTGACAGAAAATATCACTTCATAAGACACAAGATAGAAGAGGGACTCCTCGTGGCAAAGAGGGTATCGTCATATGAGAACCCTGCGGATCCCCTTACGAAGGGACTGACGAGGGTTAAGCATTTGCAGCATGCGAGGCGCATCGGGCTGAGGGACGATATTAGTTTTACAGATTAGATAGCCTTTTTCTGAAACTTGTAAAATGTAATCGACGTTTGATGATGAATAAAATGTGTGATTTATTTATGAGTAAAGTGTTACTATCATTGTCAATTATTTACTATTGTTTCAGTTTTGCATGTTTTGACTTCCAGAATAATTAATTTATTCAAACCTCCACAATCGGCCATACGTCGGAAGTAGGTATGAATCAAGATTGTCATGAATTGGGTTTGTAGATGGCTAAAGGTGTTTAGACATAGCAATGGTTGCTCCAACGTTCATGAGTGCTCATAAGTTATGAGTATTGGAATAAACCCACGCTCACTTGTATCACTTCATGGAATTTATCTCGAGTGATCGTGAGACGGTAATATCATATAAGTCTTCAAACCTACAGATATGAGTTGTTACCTATGAGTTGGTTGTGCATTGATTGCACGTAAACGCATCAATAACTTGATGTTATAAAACGTGCCTTTGTGTGCAATTCAATAAGTAGTAGAACAAGCATATGAGTCGAAGTTTATCTGTTCCTTCTAGAAATAGAAGCGATATCTGGGCCCCTCGATGATTTTGTGTTGACCCATGTACCGGGCCCGGTCAGAACTAAATTGATGTGTTCAGTTAAGTTCTTTGTCAAACAAATCGGAAATCGAGAAACAACTGCTAGACAATAAGTAAGACATTGTTCCATGTATTTGTCCGGCTGATATCATGAGAGCAGAGGATTATATGATCACTTATCTAAAATGGCGCTTCATAGTTCACAAGAGTTTTCGAGAGCTACGATTGCCGGTTGGTTCCTGAAGTAATATAGGCAAATACAGTTATTAGACTTATCCAAGTGGGAGTCTGTTGGATAAGGTGTCTAAGTCCATAACTTATTTGGTATATACTTGACCCGACCCGGCATGGTCCATTTGGGTTGCACTTCACCCGAACTAGTTATGGATAATTTTATGAGAGTTGTATACTTACGATTTATTAATATATTATAAGTTATAATATATTAATATATAGTCATGTTATTTAATTAGTTTTAATCTTGAATTAATTATGAATTGATTTAGTGATTAAAAGGAAGACTAATTAAATCATGGGCTATTATATTTATATGGTGTGGGCTAACACTCATTTGGAATGGGCTAAGCTTATATGGAAGTCCATGGATGATCCATGGAGCTTTTACCCATGGATCCTTGGAAGAGGAAAAGACATGGGTTATTAGGGTTTCACCCTAACCATGAACACTATATAAACAAGCTTATGTTGCATGAAAAACACACTAATGTGTGTGTAAGTGTGGTGGCCAAAATCAAGAGTTAGTATACTCTCTCATACATTTTCCAAGTTTGTGGTGATTTGTGATTTCCATTTGAGGCATTCACATTATTGGTGCTTGGCTCTCAAACTCCAAGGAATCAACAATCAACAAAAGGTATGCAATTCATCTAGTTCTTTTATGGTTAAAAGTACCCCATGCCATGCTAGATAGGTTATAAACCTTGGAAAATAATATTTTGCATGTATCTTAGACAAACATAGATCCAAGGTTTAATAGGGTTGCATGTACACTTAGGAAGTGTTAGAATGCTCAAACCCCAACACTTACCTCATACTTTAATTGTAGCTATTGATCTCCTGGAATTGGATGTTGATTGATGGAATACATTCATGTGTTGTTAGGGACAGGAGCTCGTTGCTAGACGCCAGCAACTGTCTATGGTAGTCTTTAATGAATCTTGTGCAAGTGGCAGATTGTTGGATCTATATGCTCAAGAATCATTATTGGGCGACATTGCTAATAACATATGATCCTATAGGGTCACACCTTAATCAAGTTGGTACTAATTAAATATTTATTAAGTAAGTTTTTATTAATAATAAATTCAACTCTTGTATTTAATTAGAGAAAAATTATTGTTTTATGAAAACAATATTATAAGAAGTAGAAAACTAGTCATTATATGATATGGTATCGTATAATAAGTCATGTACAAAGTTTTGGACACTTTGTGTAACGCCCGCGTTTCTGGCTAAGAATTATTATTATGATGTAATAGTTAGGGACAACAATTGTAACCTATTTTGAAGTAATGAAGAAGAATTAATTGAGTATTATGTGATTTATGTGATTTATGTGCAACATATGTGCTTATAACGATATAATAAAATAATAATAAAAATATGTGTCAAATAAAATAATAGATAGACTCAATATCTTTGAAGAAAGTTGAAGTAGTCATAACAAGGATTACGTCCAAATCTAACTTCGTTTGAAGAAGTTATGAATTTTCTAAAATTTAGCATAACAGTGTACAATCCAGAAATCGAATTTTAGATCGATCGATTTTTAGCCGACACAACCAACGAGAATCGAAGATCTCATTAATAGGAGCTCAACGATATAAAGACCATCGAAAACAGTCGTCGGATGACAAAGTTATGAATTTTTAACGGACTTTAACCGTCTAAGCCTGTTAAAATATAACTTTAAAAATAAAGTCAAAATTAGCCGACGGAGTCTAAGCGAAAGTTGTAGATCATGTCGCTACCTACGCGTGGATATAAAGAAAGTAAAAAACAGAGCTCGTATGCGAAAACAATAGATTTTAGAAGATAAATAATTTTGGGCTAAACCTGTGAGTGACACGTGGCACAATCTGAGCCGCACCTTCTTCCCCACGGCTTGGAACATGGCGACACGTGGCATGTGAATGCCCTACGTTCAGCTCTTGAATGCCCCACATTTGTCAGATTTCCAGCCTATAAATAGAAGGCGCAAATCACTTATTTTCTCACACCTCTTCAACCTATTTTCTCTCAAACCTCCCCAAAACCTCTAAGACTTTCCCTAGAACCTCCTAGGTGTTAGAAGTGAGTTCCGGACCGTCAGAAAGCCCCGAGAAGAAGAGCTTTTGGCTCATAAGTTCTGCCTGTGTCGAGTCCGGTTCCTCGCTAAACCCCCTTGTCGGTGAGTTATGCTTACCCTACTTAAAGTATAACTTATGCTTAAGTTCATTATCGTTATTATGAACCTAGAAACAAGATTTATCGGTGATTCAAAGTTGTTATACTGATTGATCTACTTACGGGGATGATGTCTAGGCTGTGATTTAGTGAGATGTTTAAAGTGGGATTTCCAAACAGTATATTTTGTATACCAAATGGACCCTACCTCCGATATGATCCTAACTGGCTGTTCATTACTTGATAGATCATGAAAGTAGACATTGAGTTAATGATGAATCTAGACTAATAATTAGTCACAATAAATATTAGACTAAAAATTAATAATAATGATACTAGGTTTCGTTAAAGGAAAAGACAATTGTTAGAAGCGAAGCGCTGCTCCAATTTCGAGTCGTCACTTTAACAAGTGGGTGCATAGTTACTTTCATATTACACATAGATATGAAGTATTTAATATAAATTATGTGCTATATGTGCCTATTATCCGTGCTCTTGATATCTATGTTGGATGGACGATTTATACATGTTTTACTCGATTTAAACTATATATGTATTTTATACCTATAATTATGTTGGGTAAAGATGGGTAGATGATATAGATGATGAAATATGAAATAAATGATGAGAGCCCTCAATGTTAAAGCCGATCCAGTCATCTAGCGGAATATAGATGACGACCACAGACTATTCTAGAAAGTCCAGTGGAACTCTAGCAGGTTCGCAACCTGTAGGTATTTTTAAACCACGTGTTCACCAGGTGTACTATATCCCTCTCATGGTTGCCTTACTGACATATATTTATGAGGAATCCCCTAAGCAGTATTGTCTTCCCGATGATGATTCTTAGGATAGGTCCCTTAAATTAGATACTTTCGGGATAGAAAGTGAGGATAACAGAATGGGTAATCGGGTTGAATGATTTGATGAAATTAAAGAACTTAATTATTGTGGGTTGAAAACCCTATGTGCTCACTAGGCTCCCAAGCCCGACCCACTCAGTTTTTGTATTACACGTAGTGGCAAAAGAGCATAGGTGTGATGATCAGATGAGAGATCTATGGATTATAGGCCGTTAGAATAATAGATGTTTGTAAAGCCCGTACTATTTCTGTTTAAGCTTATGCACTGTATTGACGATGACATCCCAACGTTTTTAATATAATGAAAATACATTTCTTCGGAAGTGCTTTGATAATATACTTATCATATTTTTGAGGACAAATTCTGTAATATTATTCTTTAAAAGGATACTCTGATTTTAAATAAAGCATCAACAAATCGGTCTTTTCTGGCCGTGAAATTGGCGATGTCACATTTGGTATCAGAGCATTAGTTTAAGCGAACTAGCAATTTATAGGATTTCTAGATTTAACTTAGAATGCTAAGCGATGATTGTGAGATACGTGTCTGCTATACTTTAAGCACGAGCACTAACTTATTTTAGGAAAGATGCCTAAATTTCTTTTATGTGCTAAATGATTTATGTATAGCTATAAAATTCTTTATGATGCTATTATTTGCTCGAATCTATGGTCTATTTCCGACCGGATCAGGAAAGTTTACGTGTTCAGATTTCTAAACGTCTAATTACAGTATTAGAACTGGCATGTAACTTTTCGGAGTGACAAGGAGGATTTAAACGTCTATCGTAAATAAAGATCTAAATCCACCTACTTTGGTGTATATATCAACATGGTGAGAACTCGAAGTGGGTTAGGAAATGCTAATGGAAACCGTCAGCATGAGCCATAAGTGATTGAGTGTGCACCAGAGGTAGCAACTGCACCCAAGCCAATCACAATGGAAGGAGTACAAGCAATGATATAAATGATGTCCGATCGTCAGATGGAAGAAACAAGGCGTCTACTTCAACAGAATAGGGATGAACCTACTATGCCTATTGTGCAGCCTGAACTGAACATCGAACAGTCAGAAGAAGAGAATTACAGTAGAACCGTTAGTCAAGTTGAACCGCCAGTGGCTAGAAGAAATAACCAAGATGAAGGAATTAAAAGGAATGGATGCAAGTATAATGACTTCACGACTTGCAAACCATCAAATTTTACTGGGAAAGAACATCCAATCGGAGTTATGGACTGGATCTCTGAAATGGAGATAACTTTCATAACATGTGGTTGCAAGGGCAAGCTACAAACCACTTATGTTGTGCGTCAGGTTAGGGTGAGGCTGTTCGTTGGTGGAACACTTTGGGAAAGACCATAAGTCGCAATGAGCCACTACAACTGACATGGGCAGAATTCTTGGTACACTTTAAACGCAAGTTCTACTCAGCCTAAAACATGCTGGAACTAGAGAACCAGTTTCTAACATTGAAAAAGGGCAACATGTCCATTGACGAGTATAACAATGCCTTCACGTACAAGATGGAGTTTGCTTTACACATAGACCCTGGCGAGCTAACAAAAATAGATAAGTATACGAAGGGACTACCATAGGAGTACAATGTGCCAGTACGCCAGACACCTACTCTTAAGGCGGCCATCTAGGCTGCTAAGTCTGTTGAAGAAATGATTAAAGACAAAACCACCAACAAGGTTGAAGTTGGCGAAAAGAGGAAATTTAAGGGATCGTCAAGGTTTATCAAGAAAAGCGGGTTCTCAAACTCTGGTTCTAAGCTGTTTGAAGGAGGAGGATGTGAAGCAAAATGGTGTGAGAAGTGCAAAAATAATCACTCTGGAAAATGTAGCGAAGAGGTGACTTGTTTCAAGTGTGGGAAGACTGGGTATTACGCCAATGAGTGTACATCCAACAATAGGATGTGCTATGGATGTAACGAAGAAGGGCATATTTCAAAGGAATGCCTAAAGAAGAAAGAGGAAGCAAGGCCTAACGTTCCACCGAGGCTAAAGGCAAGAGCATTCCAGATGACCCTAGAAGCATCAAGGGATGAAGCAGATGTCGATTCAGGTACCCTTCTTGTAAATGGATTGCCTGCCAATATATTGTTAGATTCTAGAGCTAATTACTCCTTTATATCATAGAAATTTGGTGTAAGATTAGCATTGCCTGTAGATAAACTAGATAATGCTCTAGTTGTAGAAGTTGCTAGTGGAAAGTTCATACCTGTTAACGATTGCATTAAAAACATCGCTATCGACTTGAACGGGAATAAATTCCACGAGGAGGTGTTTCCCATTGAGTTGAATGGATTCGACATCTTACTAGGAATGGATTGGCTTAGTGCGAAAGATGTCGAGATACTATATAGAAAGAAGATGGTGAGAGTATATCCACCTGGAATAGAGTCGTTTATGGTGTATGGCGACAAACGTAGAGTAAACTCTGGAATCATTTCCCTGATCCAGAAAGTGTCTATCCAAAGGATGTACATCATACTTGGCATTTGAAGTCGATGTAAAGAAATAAAAGAAAGGGATGACATTCCTCGATAAATCCGTAATAATGTTCATAGATGAAATTCTGAGTTACTCAAAGAGCCAACAGGAGCATGGAAAGCACCTGCGAGAAGTATTAGAGTTGTATGCAAAGTTCTCCAAATGTGATTTTTGGATTCGACAAGTCCAATTCTTGGGTCATGTGGTTAACCATGAAGGAATAAGGGTTGATCCATCAAAGATTGAAGTCGTGATGTAATGGGAACGACCAAAACGTCCCATTGAGATTCATAGTTTTCTGGGATTTGCTCGATATTACCGAAGATTTACCCAAGGCTTTTTTTCGAGAGCTGCTCCATTAACCACTTTGACCCATAAGGGAGCTACATATACATGCAGTGAAAAATATGAATAAGCATTCGAGAAATTAAAGAAGAAGTTGTGTGAAGCACCAATTCTTTCTTTACCTTACGGAGTTGAAGACTTCGCAGTTTATAGTGATGCCTCTGGATTTGGGTTAGGTTGTGTTCTGGCCCAAGAGATAAAGTGATAGCATATATATCTCCACAATTGAAAGAGCACGAGAAGAACTACCCCACTCATGATCTGGAGCTGGCAGTGGTAGTATTCACATTCCAGATATGGAGGCATTATCTTTATGACACAAAATGAAAACTCTTCACTGATCATAAAAGTCTCAAGTATCTCTTTGATCAAAAGGAATTAAATATGAGACAACGAAGTTGGCTAGAGTTACTCAAGGATTACGAATGTGAAATACTTTACCACCCTGGTAAAGCAAATGTCGTAGCTGATGCTCTAAGTCGAAAAGTAAACCGGAAAGAAAGAGGCCAAGAGAGTTAAGAATAGAAGTTGTCTCAACAATTGTGGAAAGCATCAAGAAAGCTCAGGAAGAAGCTTCGGAGAAAAATGACCGAAAGGAAGAACATTAAGAAAAGACGTTGGTGTTTGGTACAAATAGTCAAGTATTGAAGGTATTCCAACATAGGATTTGGGTGCCTAAGATGGGAGGAATAAAAGATCTTCTGATGGAAGAATCTCACAAGGCCATGTACTAAATTCATCTCGGTAGCACTAAAATGTATAGGGATCTGAAACCTTACTACTGGTGGCTGACGATGAAGCTTGATGTTGCAAAGTATGTGGTAGAGTGTGTAACATGTGCAAGAGTTAAAGCACAACATCAGAAACCGTATGGGAGTTTAGAACCTTTACTTGTACCTATGGGTAAATGGGAAGACATCACCATGGATTTTATGACTAAACTACCCAGGATGAAGAATGATCACGACATGATTTGGGTAGCTGTGGATCGATTCACTAAGAGTGCACACTTCATAACAGCCGATGAAAGATGGTCTATGGATAAGCTTGCAAATGCCTATGTGAAGGAGATATTAATGTTGGGTTTTGAGCACCATAACACTCCTATGGTCCACATGCAACCCTAAATGCATTGGATCTATGTTTTCTCTAATTATACATGTATTTTGTTTTTCCAAAGCATTCGCCCTAGCTATCATACAATTGAAGCTATATAATAAAAAATTAGTTTGGATGCTTACCTCTTGAGTAGGGTAGAGTTCTTGATCTTTGAAATCTTGAGCACCTCAAGTGTGATGCCTGTATTGGTTCACAAACACCAATATGCAAGAGAAAGCTTAAGAGAATAAGTTGCTTATCTCAAAAAGATGGTGTAACCGATTTTGGCTCATGAGGGTTCTATTTATAGTGTGGCAAATGCTAGGGTTACACTTTGTAAAACCTAATGCTCCATGACTTTCCACATTCTTATGCTCCATGGGTTTAACCTCCATGGACTATCCATGGATTAACTTATTGGTTTAGCCCATCTAAATAATCATGGATCATTAGCCCACACTACAAGAATCATTGATTTATATAATCAATCCCCATATATTTAATTAGTCTCTTTTGACCACAAAATTAATTCCAAATTAATTCTTGATCAATACTAATTAAATAATTTGATTTCATATTAATATATTATACTTGTACTATATTAATTAACCATAAATAACCTTATTCTCAAAATCCATCCTATCAAATTGCACTAGTGAAGGCAACTCTAAAAGGACCATGCTACAATCGGGTCAAGTATATCCCAGTTATAGTTATGGGCTTAGATACCAAATCCAACAGTCTCCCACTTGGATAAGTCTAATAACTATAACTGCCAATGCGACTTCAGGACCTGACTTAGCAATCGTAAGCTTTCAAATGTTGCTATCAACTCTGACCCAGTCAGTGACACATCCTTTAGATAAGTGATCATATAATCCTCTGTTCTGAAGATATCAGCTGGAAAAATACATGGAACAATGTCATACTTATTGTCCAGTAGTTTGTTTCCCGATTTCCGATTTGTTTGACATAGAACTTAACTGAACACATCAATTTAGTTCTGACCGGGCCCGACACATAGTCAAAACAGAATCATCGAGGGGCCCAAGATATCGCTTTTAATCCTCTTAGGATAAAGGAACAGATAAACTTCGACATTATATGCTTGTAGTAACTACTCATTAAGTCATGCACAATGATACGTTTTATAACATCAAGTTACTGATGCGTTTTCGTGTCATCAATGCACAACCATCTCATAGTCAACAACTCAAATATATTAGTTTGAAGATTATATGATATTATTGTCTCACAATTAATCGTGATAAATTCTATGAAGTGATTCAGGTGAGCGTGGGTTAAGCCAATACTCAAATCTTATTTCAGGAGCACTCATGAATGGTGTAGCACACTTTTGCTATGTCTAACGCCTTAGACAATCTACAGGCCAACTCATGACAGTCTTCTTTCATCTTTACTTCCAACGTATGATCGACTGTGGATAGTTTGAATAATTTTATTATTCAGGAAGTCAAAACATGCAAAGTGTAACACAAGAATAATACTAATCCTATATGGCCCCAAAACTTTTGAGTGTAAATAAAACACCTTTTATTTAATCACCATATTGATTACACATTATTCATTATATACTGTTTCGATTTATCAACTAATACTTGAATTAAAAAATAGCTATCCCATGCCCCAAGCATTCACACTATGTTTACCTGCAGTCCATACTTTGTGAAATAGATCAATTGTAAACATTTCCAATGACACTCATTTCATAATTCCAAATCCTTATCGTAAGTGTAAGAATTCAAAGTTCTTGCCACTTACTATAATTTGTTAGATTCTAAACTTATATGCAGTGATCCTTTTGTAATGATTATGTACACAAGTCACAGAGACTTTATCAATTACAAAACTTTTCATTGGAGATTGTTACAAGACAATTCCATAGATCCGAAGTCTCATATTCAAAGCACTTTACTTTGAACATCCTTCTTGCATAAAAGTTTCTAACTTTCTCATGGATTCTTGATATGCAACTCCCATTATGGAAACATTTCCATATTTGCCATATGACAACTTATTGTTAATAAAATCCTATCTATTCATAATAATGTCAATATGGTCCATCCGTTACTATACTTCCAACTATCCATAAGCAACCAATATTTGGCGAACATTGGATTGTTCTTAGCAGTTGTTTAATAACTTTAGTCATATCCAGTTCTAGTCCTTTTTCCCTCTTAATGCCCTAGGCATTTGGAAAATTAGAACACATGAATATTATAGCATATGGAACCGATCCTATACCTGAAGCATATGGGATACGATTCATAATGTCTTACATAAAGACATGATACTTGACCAGTCTTTTGCTATAATTTTTTCATATATAGAATTTCCAATGTTGAAGCATTTCAACATGGTATTCATATAAATCCTTGAACTAAATTTGATTAAAATCTCAATCTAAACTTTTAGAATTAAAATGAAGTATAAGTTCCTCTCCCCTAATTATAGAAAAACAACTTTTCAACCCTGCAACTTTGTGAATTGAAAACTTTGTTTTCTATAATTAACATTGCCAAATTGCAACACTTACCATAATAATTATTCTCCCACTAGCATAACAATTATTCTGTTACTTGCATAACATTTATGCTCCCACTAGCTGTGACATAAATCTAGAAAATAGTTGGAGTTCTAGAAATCCAAAGTTCAGATTTCTGACACGAGATGCTTTGATAAGCCTTTATCTAATCTCACATGCCTTTTATTAGAAAGCTCATATTTATGTCTAAACGATTTTAGAACTTACAGCAATAACTCTCAAATGTTTAGACCTTTTTCCATTTCTCACAATTCGAACTATGAAGAGGGATGCCGTAGTCATAATCGAATTTGAGAAATGCAAATATCACAATTGCTCACTTTTTAAATTCTACTTAGTGAAAGCGTTTCCTCACAACCATTTTCATGAATTGGAGAGAAACCTTATGAAACTTAGACTTTTTATGGTTTATGTGTTCCTATCCATGTGAATTTGTCAAAACCATAATCATAAGACAAGGTTAGTGACAAATCCAAACTCATATGGACTGAACCTGTTCAATCTTAATTCATTTCCACTCGGCAGCACAAGGGCCTACCATGTCTTCCAAGTTGTTATGCAAACAATTTGAGAACTCTTAGAACTCACATGCATAGTCAACTGTAACTGGAACGAGCACAGAAACAAGAATATGTCAACATGATAGGTTACAAACCTCAAGTCGTGTGCTAGTGATTAACAATAGGTTTACTCTTGATTAGTTATTGAAACTTTTCAAGACCTTTAAGACTCCCACTGACCTCTTGACATATAAGTTTCTCTCTGTCAAGAAACATTACTTGAAAAACAAATATTCAAGAGTTAGTGCGATTTCTTATCAAGACAAACACTTTTGACAATCGATCTTAGTTGATCTTTGTTTTATCCAAAACATTACAACTTACCAATTTCAAATGTACAAGAGTAGAAAACATTTTATTCTACGTTTGCTGATATGTCACTCAATATACAACAATTCCCGATTCCTCTTCTTAGCCAAACAAATGCACTAAGGCGTCCTTAGAGGATCAAATTGTGATATGGTTTTCATAATCATTAAGATGATCATAAAACATGCTACTCAAGTACTCTCCCATCTTCTCAGATTGGAGAAACTCTTATCTTTCTACCAACTTTGATTCTTCTTATTCGTTCTGCTATACATTGAGACTTTTCAATGACTCAGAATTATACTTAATCTTGTATGCATAACCATATTTACTAACTTTAGTAAACCATAACAGATAGTCTTATCGTTCTTTGTGGTGGACCTGACCAGCGCACAGCCAAGTGTACTTGATCCCCTAGTCCTTAACTTGACTCACATATACATATGAACAAGGAATTAGTCCTAATTTTCCAAAGATGACGGTTCTCATTCATCATACAATACAAGTTGCATGATTCCAAGTTTCTGTCCAATTGAAACTTGGGTGATGAGAATCTTTCCTTATTTGGTAAATTTAGACACTACCACAAACGAAAGAATCAAATCCATATTGCTAAAATAGAAACATACAAACATCAATTTTCACAAATTCCATTGCAAGGAAATATAAATAAGATAAAAGAAATTTTATTTATTTATAAAATGTGCGGAAACTTTTCCTTACAATGTAATTACATATGAAAACTATGCTATTACAAATTTCTAAGCAATCTATCATAACTCCTAAGCAGTAGCTCAAAAATCCGATCAACGAATCAGGCGATCAAAATCCATCTTTTCACGATTAGATTCAGCTCACTCTTTTTTTAAGCTTCATTTCTTTTCTTTGATCCTACAAAACATCAAAATGCGACCCTGTCACATCATGTATTAAGAATCTCCAAATAGGAACTTAATAGAGTTAGATAGTGGACTTACCTGAAGCAGAGTCAAACTTTCTGACTTTACCATCCTTATGGTCCTTCAAGTAGATACGGCAGCTTCGCAACCAATTTCCCTTCTCTTGGCAATAGAAACAAATGGACTATTTGGGAATGGTACACGGGACAATCTCAGACTTAGCATTTCCCTTTCCCTTGGAAAGAGAAAGCTTTTCTGGACTTCCAATGTTTCCATTGTCAATGTCCATGGAAGTTTGGGAAGTAGATATTCTAATCAAATTTACATTACCAGTGCGCCAAATAATTGCTAATGCAGCAGCAAGTAGCAAATATGTAAGATCGATAAGGGACATGTCGCGGTCTGTCATATAGTAGTCTTTAACAAACTAACTATACGACTTGGGAAGTGACTGAAGAACCAATTCCACAGCCAACTTCCTTGACACAATGACTCCTAACATTCCCAGCCTGTCAATGTGTGACTTCATCTCCAATGCATGTGCACACACAGACCTTCCATCTTGGTGTTTTCTAGCCAATAGGGCTTGAGTGACCTTGAACTTTTCAAGTCTTTAAACTTGTGGGTTAGGGAGAATAATTGGAGGAGGTGGAGGAAGTGAAGTATGATATTGTGGAATATCATCTTCATGTGGAAAGCCTTTTCTAATAGATTCAGGAAGACCATACTTGTCTGAGCTAGATATCTATAAGGGAGAAATTCAAGTTAGTTGATTTAAGTCCTTAATATAACACCCAAAACGAAATATTAAGGCTAGGACCCAACACAATATTTTATAATTGCGAAGAGGGATGCCATAATCCAATTGTAAAATATTTGAAGGTAGGTAAGTGACGATTTACCAATTTCCACCATGAAAAACAAAATAGATTATTAAGTTTTAATTGGATTTCCTAGATCCTTTGAGATTCATTGAACTTTTCAATGGCATGTTTAAATCTCGATTGTGCCCTTCAAGTTTGTGACTGGGATGCCGAGGGTCACAAAAGAAGGTGTGAATAACCATGCAAATTAGCTTGGTACACTCAATGTTACAAATCACCTAATTAATGTGCCGGTTAACCACACACGCTCCATTGATCTATGATTAACATCAAGCTACCCTTTGCCACACATTGTCAGTCCCAGATTAGTGTGCCGGTTAACCACACACGCTCCACTAACGACTTAACAAGGTGCAAAGTGTAATTTCATGGATTAGCACCATTTCACATTTTCCTAAAGTAACTAAGATTGGGAATTTTAATAAAAGTTTAGTTACTTTATATTTATCGTTATACTTTTAATGAGGGAGAATTAATGTCCTATCCTACCCATTCGGCTAACGACACTCCACCAGTCAAGGAAGCGGTGGATGAGAGTTGACACCCATTAAACTGCCATTTTATAGGTAGTAACCTGATACCCCCCTTATAGACCGGCTTCGTGAATGAGGCCTACTAACGGTAAGACTGAGTTGTCTTATACATATATATTATTAAACTTATAATATTATAAAGTATAAGGGTTGAATCTTATCTTTTAAAACTCTAAGGATTTGGAATTAAAGTTTCATTAGTGATACTTTACAAATTCCAAAACTTGAGGGCAAGTTTTGAAACTTGTCAAAACTCTTCAATTCTATAACTTATGAGTTTAATGTTGGTTTTATGAAAAGACTCTTGATTTTCTATAACTTGAGGATAAGTTATGGAGTTCATTAAAACATTTATGATAAGACTTTTCATGTTCCATAACATGAGGACAAGTTATGGAATTCCTTAAAGAACATTTAGATCAATTCTGACAAGGAAAATTATCATATAATTTTTAATCAATATCTAAACTAACTCATAAGGCAAAATAGTTTCAAATCAAATGATACAAGTAATTGGCTTAACATATAAACTAACAACTATCATAAAAAATTGACAACTATTTTGATGAATCTTGGAATTCATAACTTATGAGTTTAATGTAATTTTAATGGATGAGACCTTTCATTTTCCTTAACTTGAGGACAAGTTATGGAGGTCATTAAAATTCATTTAGATCAACTTATCAACAACTAAAATTATCATATAATTCAAGATTGATCTAGCTAAACTCATAAACAAGATAATATCAAGTCAACAATTTGCAAGCAACTTTCTTTATCATATAAATCAACAATTATCTTAAAAACTTTGACAATTATCTTGTGATTGGATGTGCATAATCACTACCATATCATAAAAAAAATTAATGATGTAAAACAGTTTGTAGTAGTGATTCCAATCCAATCTAGGCCAAGAAAATTTCGAAAATCTGCAACCATACCATGGACTCGACGAGTGCATGAACTGACTCGTTGAGTTGCTCTTGTTACTGAGTGGACTCGTCGAGTCAGCCAGTGGACTCGGCAAGTTCATCAGTCAGAGGCCAAAAATTCGATTTTTTTTCAACTTTGAAAAGCAATAAGCATCAAGTATAACAGAAAACAATCCTAGGCTCTGATACCACTGTTGGGTTTTGAGCACTATAACACTCCTATGGTGCACATGCAACCCTAAATGCTTTGGATCTATGTTTTCTCTAATTATACATGCATTTTGTTTTTCCAAAGCATTCACCCTAGCTAGCATACAATGAAGCTATATAATAAAAACTTAGTTTGGATGCTTACCTCTTGAGTAGGGTAGAGTTCTTGACCTTTGAAAGCTTGAGCACCTCAAGTGTGATGCCTCTATTGGTTCACAAACACCAATATGCAAGAGGAAGCTTAAGAGAATAAGTTACTTATCTCAAAAAGATAGTCTAACAAATTTTGGCTCATAAGGGTTCTATTTATAGTGTGGCAAATGCTAGGGTTACACTTTGTAAACCCTAATGCTCCATGACTTTCCACATTCTTATGCTCCATGGGTTTAACCTCCACGGACTATCCATGGATTAACTTATTGGATTAGCCCATCTAAATAATCATTGATCACTAGCCCACACTACAAGAATCTTTGATTTACATAATCAATCCCCATATATTTAGTTAGTCTCTTTTGACCACAAAACTAATTCCAAATCAATTCTTGATCAATACTAATTAATTAATATGATTTCATATTAATATAATATACTTGTAATATATTAATAAACCTTAAATAACCTTATTCTCAAAATTCATCCTATCAAATTGCACTGGTGAAGGCAACCCAAAAAGGACCATGCTACAATCGGATCAAGTACATCCCAGTTATAGTTATGGGCTTAGACACCAAATCCAACAAGTAACACTTCACGGTGTTCCTTAACGATTGTATCGGATCATGATAGTCGTTTCACATCAAGATTTTGGAAGAGTCTACAAGAGGAAATGGGTACGAATATGTGTTTAACTACAGCCTATCATCCGCAAACTGATGGCTAGAGTGAAACGATAATTCAAACACTAGAAGATATGTTAAGAGCATGTACCCTAGAATTTCAAGGTAACTGGGATGAGCATTTACGCTTGGTAGAGTTTTCCTACAACAATATTTACCATTCAAGCATTAATATGGCACCTTATCAAGCCTTGTACGGAGAGAAGTGTCGTACACCATCTTGTTGGCTTGAGGCGGGAGAAAAGCAGTTTATAGGTCCCGAAATAGGACATCAGACTACTGAAAAGCTAAAGATGATTAGAGAAAGGATGTTAGCAGCTCAAGGTCGCCAAAAGAGCTATGCTGTCAAGAAGCGACGACCAATGACATTCGAAGTTGGAGATTCAGTGTTACTCAAAGTCTTACCGTGGAAGGGACTTATAAGATTTGGAAAGAGAGGAAAGTTGAGTCCAAGATTTATTGGATCGTTCAAGGTTCTACAAAGGATTGGGAACCAAGCTTACCAGTTGGAATTACTACAAGAACTGGATGGTATTCATAAAACTTTCCATGTGTTATTTGAGGAAGTGTACGGGAGAAGTTCTCGATATAATTCCACTTTTAGAGTTAAGGATGGATGAAGATAAGAGTTTAATCGAAGAGCCGGAATCATGCATCAGCAAACAGATGTTGAAGTTCTCGAATTAGTTTTTGTGCAATGGAAACATTCAATGGGTCGAACCTCACCTGGGAAATAGAGAGTGACATGATGACTCGCTATCCACATCTGTTTGTTGATGCATGATTCCGGGACGGAATCATCCTAAGGATGAGGGAATTGTAACACCCGCATTTTTGGCTAAGCATTATTATTATGATTTAATAGTTAGGGTCAAAAATTGTAACCTATTTTGAAGTAATGAAGAAGAATTAATTGAGTATTATGTGATTTATGTGCAACATATGTGCTTATAACGATATAATAAAATAATAATATAAATATGCGTCAAAAATAAAATAATAGATAGACCAAATATCTTTGAAGACAGTTGAAGTAGTCGTAACAAGGACTCCGAAGATATAAGGAACACTGAAATCCGACTTATAACGAAGAAGTTATGACTCGTCGAAGTTTTACGACTAAAACGGCACGACGTCGCGCATTGCAAAAAGTGAATTTTTTATAAACTACGTTTTAGCCTTAGAGATCTAAACGAAAGTCGTAGTATACGTTAAGTCGAGAGCGTGCATATAGAAAACGTCCAAATCTGACTTCGTTAGAAGAAGTTATGAATTTTCCAAGATTTAGCATAATAGTATACAGCCCGGACATCGAAATTTGGATCAATCGATTTTTAGCCGACACAACCTAAACGAGAATCGAAGATCTCGTTAATAGGAGCTCAACGATATAAAGACAGTCGAAAAAGGATGTCGGATGACAAAGTTATGAATTTGTAACGGACATTAACTGAGTAAGCATGTTAAAATATAACTTTAAAAATAAAGTCAAAATTAGTCGACGGAGTCTGAACGAAAGTCGTATTATACGTTAAACCGAGAGTGTGCATATAGAGAACGTCCAAATCTGAGTTCGTTAGAAGAAGTTATGAATTTTCCAACATTTAGCATAACAATATACAACCCGTAAATCGTATTTTAGATCGATCGAGTTTTAGCCGACACAACCTAAACGAGAATCGAAGATTTCATTAATAGGAGCTCAACGATATAAAGACAGTCGAAAAAGGATTTCGGATGACAAAGTTATGAATTTGTAACAGACTTCAACTATGTAAACCTGTTAAAATATAACTTTAAAAATAGATTCAAAATTAGCCGTCAGAGTCTAAACGAAAGTCGTAGTATACGTTAAACCGAGAGCATGCATATAGAGAACGTCCAAATCTGACTTCGTTAGAAGAAGTTATGAATTTTCCAACATTTAGCATAGTAGTATACAACCCGAAATTGAATTTTAGATCGATCGATTTTTAGCCGACACAACCTAAACGAGAATCGAAGAACTCGTTAATAGGAGCTCAACAATATAAAGACAGTTGAAAACGGACGTCGGATGACAAAGTTATGAATTTTTAACAAACTTTAATTGTCTAAGCCTGTTAAAATATAACTTTAAAAATAAAATCAAAATTAGCCGATGGAGTCTAAGCTAAAGTTTTAGATCACGTCGTTACCTATGCCTGGATATAAAGAACGTAAAAAACGGAGCTCGTATGCGAAAGTTACGAATTTAAGAAGATAATTAATTTTGGGCTAAACCTGTGAGCGACACGTGGCACAATCTGAGCCGCACCTTCTTCCCCACGGGTTGTGTACTAACCTAATATAGTGAACCTAGAAGGGCTTCACGTGCACTAATCTATTAAAGTGAACACGTAGAGTATTCAAGTGTAGTAACCCATTAAAATGCATATAGAGCATCTTCATGTGCACTAAACGATTAAAGTGCACACATTGGGTATTCATGTGAACTACGCCATTAAAGTGCATACAAAGGATGAAATCCTTGTAGCGCACACAAAGGCACCTTCATCAACACTAACCTATTAAATACTCATAGAGGACCTTCATGTGTACTTGAATCATTTGTCCATTAATTTTTTGGTTAATTCATTATTTATTTTGCTAATATTACCCCCCCTTTATGCACTTCAAACTAATATTATTTTTTTATATATTAATATTACAACACATGTTGTAAAAAAACATTTGGAAGCCTATGAAATATGTAAGGGTGATTTTTGGGTTGTAAGTATGCATAATTGTTGATTTTCCTTGGGCTTAGGCATATTCAATATAAGTACAAGAGTCACTTTGATATGTTGATGTGGTGTATTGAAATAAAAGATTATCATATTGAGAGGATAAAAAATGTATCGACTTAAATGGGCTAATTTTAGTATGCACATGTGATGAGATATGTCTTTTAATTAACAATCCTTAAAAAGCAAGGTTGTAAAAATCACTCGCCAGTGGCTCGACGATCGATTGGTGTTAAAGGATTAATCGGTCTTTGCGGAGACTAATCGTGGATTAATCGGAGACCATAGATTATTAATAAAATATTAAAATTAATCAGATATTAATATATTTTAAGAAAAACAAGTATTTCAATATTATAAAATAAGAAATTTTGTAATTTGAAAATTCAAAAATACGAAAATATGAACATTTTGCTATAATATTCGAAATTTTGAAAATTTGAAAATTTTCGAGTAAAAAAAAAGTCAATTTTTTGAATTTTTTTTTATTTTTTTTTATTTTTTTTACTTTTTTTTGACTTTTTTTTATTTTTATTGACTTTTGTTGACCGATTAATCCTACCAAGACCGATTAATCACGCCAAACCCGATTAAACCTAAATTTCCGATTAATACTCTAATCCTCGACGGTTTGAGAACGCCAAACGATTAATCCACGATTAATCCCGATTTCTGCAACCATGATATATATATATATATATATATATATATATATATATATATATATATATATATATATATATATATAGGCTCAAGGGTAAGTCCAGCCTTGTGTTGAAAGCCATATATGCATGTATTGTATGTGTATTGTTGTGTGAGATATTTTGGGGAACTCACTAAGCTTTGGCTTACAGTTGTGGATTTAAATGTTTTAGGTATTTCTGAGGATCGGCGAAAAGCAAAAAAGTGACTATACACACTATCTGATCGTCTTCATGATTTTGAGATTTGTGTTATGAAACATATATTTTGGTGATGTTGAGATTATGAAAATGGTTTTAATTTCCTTTAAAATTAAAGAAAATTTTAATATGTTTTTTTTGGACGTTACAAATTTACGGTCTTGGTTTTTATAATTTTAGTCAAACTTTATATGTTAATTATTATTATATATTTTTTTAATTAATAACTCATTAATTTTGTTATGTAGTTTATATAACTTGTTTATATATCTCGTTTTAATTTTTCTTAATAATAATGTTCATGCTTCGTCCCTGCTGGGGTGGTACCTCCCCTTCGTGGGGTGGTACCTCCCCTTCGTAAGGTAGATGTCTTATCAGTAGAGAGCCAAGACAATTTGAAATGTTCTTCTCATTTTGGTGTATACTTGGGGTATCTTATTTTGGTCGAGAATCGGTAATTAGCCAATAAGTAGAGTTAGCAGTGGAAACAAGAAATGCTATACTTAGATCGTACATTGCACACATATTATTTTCATGATTCTCAGAGTAAAGGAAAAATTTTTAGTAAAAGATTTTAAAAGTAAAGAAAAGGAGTTCGGTAAAATCTTTTGGAATGTAAAGAAATGAGTAGAAAGTAAAGAGAAAAGTTTTTATAAAAACTTTTGAAAATATTTTTATGTCTAAACTCATATAGCATACGAGACGTTTTCTCATAACATATTTGTTTAATGTAATGTATCTTAAAAGAAAGCTCCAAGGTGTAAGTGCTTGTAAGTAGAATGTTTGTAGTGTTTTGAAGTTAGATGGAGTGGAGCTTTTTTAGACTTTCACTACAAGAAACGCGAGGATTAGCGACGACAGGCGTCGCCGCCAAAACATATATTTGTCGCCGCTCAAGCTTTTAGCAGCGACCTGTCGCCGCTAATACGTCGCCATTCTTGCCTCGCTGGAAATGCTCCATATTTCGTCGCCAATGCTCTTTGTCGCTGCTAGTGCTAGAAGTCGTTGCAAAAGACCTGTCGCCACTAATACTAACAAGTCGCCGCTAAAAATATTTTCCTTTTTTTGTATTAAACATTAAAATTATAAAAAAACAATATAACATGTATAAACACTGCTACGAAACTTAATTTTGCATGAAAAATAGTTCAAGACATTAACCACAATTAATACTATGTCTAATCCAAAATATTAATCTATATACATCCGGTCCAAAATATCCATCTAAACAAATTGCAATATATCTAAAATACTAACCCAAACAAAAATTTTCATAAATCCTAAAAAAGTAGCTAGTCATCTTCATCACTCCCCTCGTTTCGTTCGTTTTTATTTCATGACGGCAATGAGCGAAACCAGTCTTCTAGTGTCGCACTGTAGGCCGGGTCTTTTAGCATTGTTTGCAGCATTTCCAACTACAAAGAAACAAAATATATTACCGACATATCATAATAGTATTGTAATTTTCGAAAATTACCAAAATACAAAAAACCAACATATCATTATAGCATTCAACTTTACAAATACACTAAAACATACATCATACACAATATTGCGAATACATTATAACAATGTACTTTTTTTCATTTTTCATTATAGAATTGTACTTTCCGAAAATTACAAAAATACAAAATACCAACATATCAAACCATAACCAACATATCATTATAACATTCTACTTTCCAAATACACTTAAACATATATCATACACAATATTGCATTGCACTTTTTTCATTTGTCTATTATACCATTGTAGTTTCCAAAAATTAACAAAATACAAAATACCAACATATCAAACCATAACCAACATATCATTATAGCATTCTACTTTCCAAATACACTTAAACATACATCATACACAATATTTCATATACATTATAGAATTATACTTTCCAACAAATTACCAAACTACAAAATACCAACATTTCAAACTGTAACAAAACTACATCATACACAATATTGCATATACATTATAACATTTTACTTTTTCTCATTTTTCCATTATAGCATTGTATTTTCCAAAAATTACCAAAATACAAAATACCAACATATCAAACCATAACCAACATATCATTATAGCATTCTATTTTCTATTATAGCATTGTACTATACACTAAACAAACAATTACCAACATATCATTATAGCATCCTACTTTTTTTGTTTTTCCATTATAGCATTATACTTTTCGACTTCAACTAACAATTACTTGTGATTGTGGTGGTGTCTGTGTCATCAATCTTTCCAGATTGTACATAGACACAACCATAGAAGGTTTATGCCTGATGCCTCTGATATGTCCGTGTCAAGAACCCAATATTCTTTCAAAACAATTTTTCATATCATTTGGTGTTAGACCGCTTGCTTTAGAAGAAGCTTGGGTTTGTTGATGGATCTCTTGGAGTAAAGCATTATGTATTTTCAAAAAATGATAAACTTCATAAAAATTATATTACTAAATACCCATTGACGATACAAACACTTATACGAAAATAGAAATTAACCACTAAGGTATTGTTGCTCGACTTCAAGACTACTAAATACCCTTTAGCGATTGGTATTAGCCTTACGGAAAGCTTCGATTCGAGTGATGTACTATTTAATATTAAAAATTAGATTAATTATACTTCAAATAAACAGTTAAATATATCATAACTTACTTCTTTGAAACGTGCATTGCTTTACGAGCACGATCCACTTCTGTTTACAACTTGTTGTTGTGCATGGCCTTCTTTGTTTGATACCGAACGCTTTAAAATTTTCAGAGTCTGAAAATGTTTGAATTCCTGTGACCAATTTTCACGTGACATACCCTTGCGGTTTGTTTAATGCCGTTGGTATATCTGCAGGCCCCTCGATATTTTGAAAATAAGTATGGGCTTTACTTTTCTGGCCTCTACAAATTTTTGCAAGAGTCGCATCAATGCTTTGCAGCAACTGAGCACGCTCGGGATCCATGTTAACCTTATCCAAATCAAACTTATCCTACAAATACAAAGAAGTTAGTTAACTAATTACCAATCACAACTAAACTTAAAATCTTATCCAAGTTACCTTTAGATGCACGACTGTTGCATTCCTTATAGTCGGGGAAACATTGCCCCAACCAGATACGCTCAAAGGGATGTTCATCCACATATACCTCCCAATCGTATGGGTAAACCAATTACCATGATTCGTGACAGGGGAAAATGTGACTTCCCTGTCGAAATCCAAATCCAAGGGCTTTCCCTTGTTTTCCTATATCAACTTTCCTAGTTGGATGTTTTTTTATAGACCTCTTCTTTTTTTAGGAAGTTCAGCTGAAAAAATACAATTAAAAATAGTACTTACGGTAGATTATAAAAAATTAATAATAATAGCTAATAAATGTATTGTAATAATACTTACCATCCTGTTTGTACTCTTCGCAACCAAAGCCTCCTGGAAGTGGTGGATCCCCGACTCCATCACCTCCATATCCTAGGCCCATAACACCCACCATCATGTAAAAGAGTATTGTCCAACTAAACTCCATATATAGCCTGTAAAATTACAAGATGTACAATATATAAACACAATATGAATAAAAGTTACTTACCCTGCAAAATTACAAGATGTACAATATAGAAAAACAATATGAATAAAAGTTAGATAAACAATATGCATAAAAGTTAGACTTCAAATAAAGTTTCTATTACAAAAAAAACATATGAATTTTTTAATCAAAATCTCCCTCGTATACTTCAACTTATTCTTCATCAGTATCATAATCAAAATCGTCATCATTATAATTAATCTCTTCCTCGGAAACATTATTGATTCTGCCCGTTGGCGGAGGTACTTCAGCCCAGTCCTCGTCATCATAATCAACATTGTTTTGAGCTACATCAACATTGTTTTGAAAGTATTTTGACAAGTCGATAAAAAGTCTAGCACCAGATGAAGAGTTCTTTTGAACTACATCAACATTTTCGGCCTCCACATTGTCAACATTTTGGATAGAGTCACTGTAATCATTTTGGACACGAACATTGTCAGATGGTAGATCCCAAATACTTCGATGATTAACATGTTCGATGACACAATTAGGGTGGTTGTTTTGGTTTCTTCGAGAAGGCTCGCGGATGTAGAACACTTGTTTGGCTTGCAAATCATATATGATTTGATCATCTTGGTACGCTTCTTCTTCTCTGTTGATACTGATAAAATTATCAATAGGAGTATATCTCGTATCAAACCACTTGCAACGAAATATTACAGTCGAATAATCATATGGATATTTCACCTCCATAATCTCTTCTAATTTGTCATAATATTTTTCTCCATTCTCACCCACCACTAGAACCCTAAAGTTTTGCGTTGTGAGTTGTGCATCACCACTAAGTACCATAAACCTAACATTATTCACTATGCACGCAGTATAAGTATAAACATCAATTTGAGAATCCATTAAAAGGGCTAACAACTCTTTGTCGAATTCTGGAGAGTTTTCTTTTTCCATCTAAAAAACCTATTAAACATATATTAATGTGTTACGTATTCTTAATTCATTACATTGATCAAAAGTATTTGTTTGTTAATGATTATTACCTTTTCAATAAAGCAATTGGGAAATTCGGTCGTTTCGTCACTTTCATGATGTTAAGATTTGATTTTTCTATATTGATGACATATATATATATATATATATATATATATATATATATATATATATATATACATATATATATATATATATATATATACACACACACACACACACACATATATATATATATATATATATATATATATATATATATATAATTTATGAATGAAAAAAAGTAATAAAAAATAATGAAAGCTAAAGATAAGAACACTTACTCGATGTATTGTCTGACTTCTTGACAGCTATTCAATATAAACCAATATATATTACGTTTTTCCCTGAGATCAAGATGTTTGATTTACATTGCACTGGCCGGCCGACACTTAGACTCAAACATCTAAAACTTTTTTTTCAATGACAACGTCCTCATTTCTTTCAGGGCGATTGAATTAAGTCTGCACATCTCGAACATACATCGAACAAAATGATAAAGCTTCTTCAACAACATAACCTTTAGTTATACAACCTTCCGGTCTCTCCTTATTTCTAGCATAGTTTTTTTTTTGTTTTTTCATATAACTTTTGAATAGGTACATCCATCGCATACATACCAGGCCTCCGGCAATCGCTTCATCACGTACATGCAAAACTAAATGTATCATAATGTCAAAAAACGTTGGAGGATAAATCAATTCTAACTTGCACAAGATTATAATAATGTCTTATATTGCTTTCCCCATATCCTCTACCTTTAGTGTTCTGGAGCAAATTTTCTTGAAAACGTACAAACATCTACAATTGGTGTAGAAGTTTCTTTATCTAATACCGCTCTAACTCCAATCGGTATCAAACGTTGCATAAGAATATGATAGTTATGTGAGTTCAACCCAATAATGTTACCATCATTATCTACTACTTTCTTACTGATGTTAGATCCAAACCCATCTGGCAGTCTAACATCTCTTAAATATTCACAAAAGATTTTGCGGTCAGGTTTCTTGAATGAGTATCTTGGATGTGGTCTACTGAACTTGTTACCCTTTCCTTGCAACCATTGATTATGTCGGATATTCAGATTTTCCAATTCCTCCCGTGCATTTGATGTGGCTTTAATCTTATGATTCATCATAGAAGTACCCAAAACACTCTCACCCACATTTCTTTCGACATGCATCACATATATGTTGTGTTTCAGCTGAGGAGAAGACCAATACTCGAGCTCAAAAAATATGCTATGTTTCTACCAGTTCAACCCGAATCCTTGCCGATCCATCGTTTCCTTGAGAATCTTAGGATGTTTACCCGGTTTACGAAGTAGTAGATGACCCAATTACTCTTGAGAATCTTAGGATGTTTACCCGGAAGCGGGTCTTGTCTCGGGTTGACCTTTAAATTTCAATCTTATCCTTAATTCGTCATTAGCATCTAAGAACCGACGATGACCAACATAAATGGCTTTATTTGTCACATGGTACAGGGGTATCTTCATTTCAATTCGGGCATGATTTATACCTTTGTCCGCCCCAACCCGATAAACTACTACGAGCTGGAAATTCATTTATTGTTTATAACAACATAGCTTTCATTGTGAATAATGTGTTTGTTGCTACGTCTTTAATATGTATTCCTGAGTGCCACAAAAACTTAAGCTCTTCCACTAACGGCCTAAGGAAAACATCTATGTCCTTTCCAGGTGATTTGGGTCCAGGAATCAACAAGGCCAACAAGAATGCTGACTCTTTCATACAAATCCATGGTGGCAGATTGTATATGGTGGTACGAATAGCCATGTGCTATACGGATTACAAATGTTACTAAATGGATTAAAGCCATAAGTTACCAGCCCTAGGCATATGTTGCGAGGTTCACTTGAGAAGTCAAGGTAATCTACATCAAAAAAATTTCAAGACTCTCGGTAACACCAGTCAAAATTTGTCAACAACAATCACATGTGATTATGTCAATCAAGTAATTTGATTATGTTAATCAAGTAATGTGATTATGTCAAACAAGTAATGTAATAACTCACTATGTAGTTCATGGTAAATTCTAATACAAGTACGAACTTTCACACATACTTTGTGGTATAAATCAAAGTATACGTCCATACAAATCTCAATCTAACTTCGCATGAAGAAGTTATGATAAACTCTAACACTATAAATCTCTATAATAAGGAGAGGCTAAAATATAATGAGAATTAGCTATATCAATCTAAAAGAGAGTTGTAGTACTCGTAAATACCTACGTGTGGATATAAAGAACATCAAAAATAGAGCTCATATGCAAAAGATATGATTATCCGAAGATGTAGCAGTCTAAGAGCATGACATGTGGCAGAAACCCTAATCAAGCCATGCTCCACAACGTGGCCATAAGATTCATGACATGAATGTGATCTAAGACACTTCTCAAGGCTAGAATGAAGATGACAAGTCTACGGGAGTGATGTGTTAAGACTCCACGACCTGGCCATCAAGATCACAACGTGAAGTCAGTATTTCGACACCTTCCGAAGCTACGACCCAAATGGCAAGTCTACGAGGTGATGCAGCCACACTCCACGACGTGGACATATAAGCCCACGATCTGGAACTATCTTGGATAGCCTATAAATAGAAAGTTCGACCCTAACCTTCCTTACACATAAATCTCTTCTCTCTCTCGTTTGCTGAAGGCATTCTACATCCCGAGCTCGACAATCACGAACTGCTGACCGTTTCTAGTTAGATTACATAAAATCACACTACTATGGTGAGTCTCACAGCCCTTTTTTTTAATGTTTTCAGGGGAAAACACATGCTAAAATATTGTATACAAGTTAATACTATGTTTATATGATAGTATGTTCGTATCAACATAGATAGTTATATTAACCGGGATATAGTTGTTTTGCATGATATATACCTAGAATATATCCGATATTTTGAAGTGATACAACTATCTTAAACTTGTTAGCATGTTGTTATTATAGATGTTACTAATATAGACACAGAGTTATATTCGGGAGTTCTATATATATATATATATATATATATATATATATATATATATATATATATATATATATATATATATATTATGTGCGATATAGTTCCGGAGTTATAATCGGAAGTTCTATATACTAATTGTTAAGCATGTTGTTGTTATTAGTTTTATGTTAAGAAAAAACCTGGTTTTACCTCAAGTTATAGCTGTTATACTTCCTAAGTATCATGAAATTAGGATTAATTTTTAGAAGCATAGTCTAGTAACTTAGGGTTTTAGACACGAATATGCTTTTGTTGTTAGAACTTTAGGAAGCCGATAAAGTCTACATGAGCTATTGTATTCATCAACTAAGATTGGGAATCTTAGGGGTAGTCCTCTGACCTATAACTGTTAATCCCGTGTGAGTGAGGAAGTTGTGTATAAGTTATACGGGCTAACCACCCCACTCGTGGTTGTTAACTACAACCTACCACATAGCGAGTAACGAACTTTCCTTTTATTTGTTTTGTGATCCGACGTTGATGAATCGCACGGTGTTGTATATTGGGGAAATCTCTCGTGGTGCCCCGGGTTTCATGGTCCCAATGGTAGTAATTCTTCGTGGAACCATTGGTGGGTGTTATTTTTGTCAGAGGTCTTGTATGTCTAGCAGCGGTTACAGACTCATGGTAGCAAATTATTAGAAACATTATACTTTGTCGATATACAAGTATTAATGTTAAGTATAAGTTTCCCAATCACTTATACTCTAGGTACAAGGAATTTATAGGTAAATAATATAACCTAGTATATATACTCATATAGAATTGAAATAGGATTTATACATAGTAACTTTCTTTGATTTAAGTATATGGAGATATTAGGTATAAAACTTATCTAATAAGTAAACTATTATACCTAGGATATATACTATGCGTTAAATATGAGTCAGGATGAGTCTTTTATACTATGTTTGATACTTTTTAAAACTTGGAAAAAATACTAGGTTATAAGGAGTCAAAACATCTGGACTCACCAACTTTATGTTGACGTATTTTCAAAACGCATGTGTTTTTAGGAACTTTATAAGCCGAATATTTCCCGAACAGGAGAAGTTTTACTATTATCCTTTATGTTCGTTAAGACGTATGCAATAGTCGGATATTATGTAATAATTACTAGCAAACTATAATAATGTAACTTTCAACCATCAAAAAAGGTATGTATTTTATAAAATTCTTTAGTACTGTTCAATCTATGTTATATAACTGTGATACAAATATGACGTTACACCGCCCGGTGTTTCCGCCACCGACTGGGGTGTGACAGATTAGTATCAGAGCTATTGACTATAGAGAACTGGTACTTTCTTAGGAAAGCACGACTATAGTCTAGGGCTTACTCTATTAGGTTTAGGTATAGGTATATCTCTTAACCTACAATAAAAAGTATTACTAATTATTCTACTGAAGGACTACTTACAGAAGCGGTGACTGGATAGACACGTCGCTTTGGGTTGTGTACATTTCAGAATGGCTATATGCTGAAATTATCCTGCCCTTTCGACTGTCCTGACTGGCTGGTGCCTTATCAGATAGACCTGAAGTAACAAACAGTAATTAATAAAGCATGAATACAATAAATAAGAAATATAGAGTCATATATAAAGACTCAAACCCTTGATAAAAATACACCTAAAACACCCGGGATGCTTTTGATCTCAAGGATTTAGATCGAATATTCCAACTAAAGTTTATATGTGCGTAGGTCCTATCACAACTAGGTGTAGGTGCACAACTACATTTTATTATGATCAGATCATATGGATTATTCAAATTGGAAGTAATATTTGATAGACTAAATACTTGGTGATTCAAACTAGGAATTCGACATGGCTTATTCCCGAGAATGGATAATCATAGAAGATACAGATGAGGAGCAAGAAGTTTCATTACCTATGTTTGCAGGAGACCCTTACTACCCTATAAATCCATCTACCGTCCACTCGATAACTTCTGACGATGGAGCACCTATACCTTCCAAAGAATGGGAAGAAAGCGAGACAATGGAAGAAAGCGAGCCTATGGGAGCAACAGAATCGGTGACATCTTCCTTACCCCCAATGAATAACCTTTATCGTCAATTTCCAGGAGGAGCGAAGATGAAACGCACAGCTTAAGTCCATACCAAAATGGATAAAGATTAAGAAGAATCAAAAGGGGACATCTTCGGGTACCCATAGAGTTCAAGATGAACCTGCGAGGATAGCACAAACGGTTGACAAGTGGGTAGCAGAAGAGAGAGCTGCTAACAAGTATGAGAGTGGTCAATCATCCCGACCATATCTCTCACCCTCTTCCGAAGATAACACTTTATCTCAGCTGTTTGAGAAAAGTGTGAGAATCGGAAACAAGATGGAAATTGTCGAAAGGAAGACTATTCATCTTTTAGGAAGGATACGGAGGCTATAAGGACAGAGGACGAGAGATAAAGAGGAAGTGATGGATGTACATCATCGCATTAACTTTTCTTATAACGACATGATTACTCACGATGCAATGATTGCAGAACTAGAACTCTACAATGAAACCTAGAGAAACGAAGAACGCACTAGAGAGCTTGAGCAGAGAAATCAAGCACTTGAGGAGCAAGTGATTCATGTCACTGACGTACTAGGCCATCACTTAGGATACTGGTAGATAGAGTAGAACTAGTGGCTGTGTAAGATAAGAGATAAAAATCATACTAGTTAAGGCAATGGGGGAAAGTTTATAGCAAGGATATTGTAAGCATTGCAATGTTTTTAGAAACTTTTCTCATATAAACCTACAATAAACTGATGTAACCGCTGATAATAAATATGAAGCATATATTACAATAATCATTGTGTCATCCACTATGTTTTACACTTTGAAGAATAATTGAAGTCATTAGTACTCATATTTTAATGACTAAATAAAATACTTCATAAAACTCATAATATTCTTACTATCTATAACAGGAACTAAATAAAAATGCCTAGAAGAAGTAGTGCTCGGCTAAACCTTAACCAACGACCAGAACCACAACAACAACCACCACCACCAGAAATAAACCCCTCAATAAGTTCATCAAAACTTGAAGAAATTATAGCTCAGAGAATAGTTGCAGCTCTAGCTAATGTCGCAATAGGTGGAATTAGGAATGAAGGCAATGTATGAACCGCTAGAATGTGTACCTACAAGGACTTTATGAATTTCAAACCAAAGAGCTTCCATGGAACCGAAGGGATTGTTAGTTTGACCAGATGGATTGAAAAGACAGAATCCATCTTTCAAATAAGCTTCTGTCCAGATGATTGTAAAGTACCATTTGCAGCATGTACTTTCGCTGATGCGGCATTTACATGGTGGAACAACCATGTAAATACAATGGGAATTAATGATTGAAATTCCATGAAATGGGAGGAGTTGAAGACGATGCTAGTAGAGGAGTATTGTCCTAGAGAGGAAATACAAAAGCTGGAACAAGAATTGTGGAACCTAACAATGAAGGGTTCAGAGATAAATGTTTATACCGCTAGATTCAATGACCTTGCGATAATGTGTCCAACACTTGTAACCCCTGAATATAAGAAGACCGAGTGATATATCTGGGTTCTATCATCACAAATAAGAGGAATGGTGATCGCATCAAAACATATGATAGTGCAAAGATAATAGCTCATCAGCTAACCAACACATAAATCCACGGGGAAGCTATGATCACAAAAGTTGGATCTCCCAAATCTGGAACAAACAAGCATAAGTTTAATTGGAGGAATCACAGACAATCATTCGGGAAGAGACAAGAAGTGGAAACTAATTATGCAGCCACGACAGCAATACCCATACAACCCAAGAAGAATTATGGAAAATTTCCATGGTGTAGTCAGTGTAACCGTCAGCACCCTGGTGACTATTTTGTTTGCATGAAGTGCAAGAAGAAGGTGCATACTGCTACTCACTGCAGGAGCACAACACCTGCAACAGTAAATCAGAGAACAAATACTGGAAAAGGCTATGGTGAAGGAAGAACGTGTTTTGAGTGTGGTGAGCTTGGACACATCAAGAGAGAATGTCCAAAGCTAAGGAGTCAAGGAGGTATAGGTTGCGGCAGAGCATTCGTAATCGGAAGCAGGGAAGCTATCCAGGACCCTTCGGTGGTATCTGGTATGTTTCTCATAGATAATTTATATGCTACTATACTCTTCGACTTTGGAGCTGATAGAAGTTTTATAACCCCGACGTTTAGAAAATTATTAAGTCACGAGTCTAGCAAATTAAAAGAAATCTATGAAGTAGAAATCGCTAACGGTCAGACCAAGAAGACATGCGAAATTCTATAAAACTGTCTATTAACTCTAAATAACTACCTTTTCACGTCAACCTCATGCCAATACCTATCGGTAGTTTTGATGTAATAATTGGCATGGATTGGTTATTTTTACATCACGTTGGAATCCTATGCTACGAAAAAGCCATACGACTACCCTTACCTAACGGCGAAACCCTGATTATCTATGGTGATAAGTCCGAGAAAAACCTCAAAGTCATCTCTTGCATCAAGACTCAAAAATATCTACAGAAGAAATGTAGCGTCTTTTGGCTCACATTGTAGATAAGAAAAGCAAAACAAAAGAAATCAACAACATACCTCAAGTATGTGACTACCCATATGGCCATATGTATTTCCTGAAGATCTACCTGGAATACCACCCGTTCGACAAATTGAATTCCGAATCGATTTAATTCCAGGAGCAGCACCAGTAGCGAAATCTCCTTATCGGTTGGCTCCATCCGAAATGCAAGAATTATCTTGCCAACTACAAGAACTTCTTGAAAAAGGCTTCATCAGACCAAGCTTTTCGCCTTGGGGAGCACCAATTTTTTTTGTTAAGAAGAATGACGGATTCTTTCGAATGTGTATTGATTATCGGGAGCTGAACAAACTAACGATCAAAAATCGATACCCACTTCCAAGAATTAATGATCTATTCGATCAACTCCAAGGATCTAGCTACTACTCAAAGATATATCTCAGATCAGGATACCATCAACTTAGTGTACAAGAAGACGATGTTCCAAAAACCGCATTTATGACTCGATATGGTCATTATGAGTTCTTAGTTATGCCTTTTGGATTGACCAACGCCCTAGCAGTGTTTATGGACCTCATGAATCGTGTTTGCAAACCGTACTTGCATAAATTCGTGATAGAATTTATCGATGATATATTGATATATTCACGAACTAAGGAAGAACACGGTCAACACTTGCAAATAATCTTGGAACTACTAAGAAAAGAAACGTTGTATGCCAAATTCTATAAATTTGAATTTTTGGAAGTATAATTTTTAGGTCATGTAGTTAGCAACGAAGGGATTCATGTTGACCCATCCAAGGTTGAAGCAATCAAGAATTGGGAAGCACCAAAGACGCCAATAGAAGTACGTCAATTCTTAGGACTTGCTGGCTATTACCGTAGATTCATAGAGAATTTATCCAAGATAGCCAAGCCGCTTACAACACGAACCCAGAAAGATATGAAGTTCAACTTGGAAGACAAACAAGAAGTTGCTTTTCAGAAACTAAAGCAAATATTGTGTAGAGCACTAATCCTATCCCCCCAGATGGGACAGAAGATTTCGTCATATTGATGCAAAGGGGAAAATTTATCGCTTACGCATCACGACAACTTAAGGTGCATGAGAATAATTACACTACCCATGATCTTGAATTGGGAGCTATAATTTTTGCACTGAAAATCTGGAGACATTACTTATATGGTACAAAGTGTACTATCTTTACCAATCACAAGAGTATTCAACACATCTTCGACCAAAAAGATCTTAATATGAGACAACGAAGATGGGTCGAATTGTTGAATGATTAAGGATGTGAGATTCGTTATAATCCCGGAAAGGCAAACGTGGTAGCAGATGCTTTAAGCCAAAAAGAATATATTAAAACCCAATGGGTACAAGCATTAACTATAACTATTCATTCTAACTTTACTGCACAAATTAGAGAAGCTCAACTCGAGGCTCTAAAAGAAGAAAGCATCAAGAACGAAGCTTTGCGGGGAATGGAAAAGGAATTTACACAAAAGGATGACGGAACACGACACTTTATGAACCGAATTTGGACGCCTACGTTCGGTGGAGTCAAGGACTTGGTATTAGAAGAAGCCCACACGTCCAGATATTCCGTACATCCAGGCTCTGACAAAATGTACTTAGATTTAAAAGTACATTATTGGTGGCCAAACATGAAGGCTGAGATAGCTACTTATGTGAGCAAATGCCTAACTTGTTCTAGAGTAAGGGCAGGACATCAAAAGCCTTCGGGTTTACTTCAACAACCAGAAATACTTGAATGGAAATGGGAGCAAATATCAATGGGCTTCATCACCAAACTACCCAAAACTCCTAGTGGTTCTGACACTATTTGGGTAATAGTCGATACTTTGACTAAGTCCGCCCATTTCTTACCAATTAAAGAGAACGAAAAGATGCAGAAGCTGACTAGAAATTATCTCAAGGATATTGTCAGGTTGCATGGAGTTCCGATTTCTATTATTTCTGAACGAGATAGTATATTCACGTCACGATTTTGGCAATCACTACAAAAATCCTTAGGAACACGTCTAGATATGAGCATAGCATATCACCGACAAACTGATGGTCAGAGTGAGAGGACCATTCAAACTTTAGAAGATATGCTCCGAGCCTATGTATTAGACTTTGGAAATGCATGGGATACTCATTTACCGTTAACTGAGTTTTCCTACAACAATAGTCATCACACCAGCATCAAGGCCGCACCGTTTGAGGCTCTTTATGGACGAAAATGTCGTTCCCCAATATATGTTGGGCAGAACTTGGAGACACACAAATGGAAAAAGAACGTACAGGTGATACCTTACCTATCAGACCAGAAATAATCCATGAGACAACTGAAAAGATCGTGAAAATTAAGGAACGATTAAAGGCCGCACGTAATCGTCAAACGAGCTATGCTGATGTAAGACGTAAGCCTTGGAATTCCAAGTTGGAGATAAAGTAATGTTGAAGATCTCTCCTTGGAAATGCATGATTCGATTTGGGAAATGAGGCAAACTAAACCCGCGATATATAGGACCTTTTGAAATTCTAGCAATAATTGGTTCTGTCGCATATCAACTGAAGTTGTCTCAAGAGTTAAACAATATACACGATGTTTTCCACATATCAAATCTCAAAAGATGTCTATCTGGTGACACTCTTGTTGTACCTCTCGACGAGATACAAGTCAATGCCAAACTCAACTTTGTAGAAGAACGTGTCGAAATCATGGATCGAGAAGTCAAACAATTAAAACAAAGTCGTATTCCCATAGTGAAAGTTCGATGGAACTCTTTACGACGACCTGAATTTACTTGGGAACGGGAAGATCAGATGAAACAAAAATACCCCCAACTGTTTAACGATACCCCATCCACAAGATAAATTTCAGGATGAAATTATTTCAATGGGGGGAGAATGTAACACCAATTAAAATAGGTCAACAATAATCACATGTGATTATATCAATCAAGTAATGTGATTATGTTAATTAAGTAATGTGATTATGTCAAACAAGTAATGTAATAACTCACTATGTAATTCTTGGTAAATTCTAATACAAGTATGAACTTTCACACATACTTTGTAGTATAAATCAAAGTATACGTCCATACAAATCTCAATCTAAGTTCGCATGAAGAAGTTATGATAAACTCTAACAGTATAAATCTCTATAATAAAGAGAGGCTAAAATATAGTGAGAGTTAGCTATAGGAATCTAAAAGAGAGTTGTAGTACTCGTAAATACCTACGCGTGGATATAAAGAACGTCAAAATTAGAGTTTGTATGCAAAAGATATGATCTTCCGAAGATGTAGCAGTCTAAGAGCGTGACATGTGGCAGAAACCCTAATCAAGCCATGCTCCACGACGTGACCAGACGATTCACAACGTGAATGTGATATAAGACACTTCTCAAGGCTAGAATACAGATGGCAAGTCTACGGGAGTGATGTGTTAAGACTCCACGACGTGGCCATCAAGATCACGACGTGAAGTCAGTATTTCGACACCTTCCGAAGCTAGGACCCAAATGGCAAGTCTACGAGGTGATGCAGCCACACTCCACGACGTTGACATATAAGCTCACGATGTGGACTTGTCTTGGATCCTATAAATAGCAAGTTCGATGCTAACCTTCCTTACACCTAAATCTCTTCTCTCTGTCTCTCTCTCTCTCTATCTCTCTCTCTCTCTCTCTCTCTCTCTCTCTCTCTCTCGTTTGCCGAAGGAATTCTACGTCCCGAGCCCGACGATCACGTACTGCTGACCGTTGCTAGTTAGATTAAATAAAATCACGCTACTAGGTAGAGTTTCACGGCCCCACTTTTTAATGTTTTCGGGGGGGAAATGCATGCTAAAATATTGTATACAAGTTAATACTATGTTTTTATGATAGTATGTTCGTATCAACATAGATAGTTATATTAACCGGGATATAGTTGTTTTGCATGATATATACCTAGAATATATTCGATATTTTGAAGTCATACAACTATCTTAAACTTGTTAGCATGTTGTTATTATAGTTATTACTAATATAGACTCGGAGTTATATTCGGGAGTTCTATATTTATATATATATATATATATATATATATATACATATATATTATGTGAGATATAGTTCTGGAGTTATACTCGGAAGATCTATATACTAATTGTTAAGCATGTTGTTATTATTAGTTTTATGTTAAGATAAAACCTGCTTTACCTCAAGTTATAGCTGTTATACTGCCTAAGTATCATGAAATTAGGAGTAATGTTTAGAAACATAGTCTAGTAACTTAGGGTTTTAGACACGAATATGCTTTTGTTCTTAGAACTTTAGGAAGCCGATAAAGTCTGCATGAGCTATTGTATTCATCAACTAAGATTGGGAATCTTAGGGGAAATCCTCTGACTTGTAACTGTTAATCCCGTGTGAGCGAGGAAGTTGTGTATAAGTTATACGGGCTCACCACCCCACTTGTGGTTGTTAACTACAACCTACCACATAGCGAGTGACGAACTGTCCTTTTATTTGTTTTGTGATCTGGTGTTGATGAATCCCACGGTGTTGTATATTGGGGAAATCCTTCGTGGTGCCCCGGGTTTCATGGTCCCAATGGTAGTAATTCTTCGTGGAACCATTTGTGGGTGTTATTTTTGTCAAAGGTCTTCTATGTCTAGCAGCGGTTACAGACTCATGGTAGCAAATTGTTAGAAACATTATACTTTGTCGATATACAAGTATTAATGTTAAATATAAGTTTCCTAATCACTTATACTCTAGGTACAAGGAATTTGTAGGTAAAAAATATTACCTAGTATATATACTCGTATAGAATTGAAATAGGATTTATACGTAATAACTTTCCTTGATTTAAGTATATGGAGATATTAGGTATAAAACTTATCTAATAAGTAAACTATTATACCTAGGATATATAATATGTGTTAAATATGTGTCAGGATGACTCTTTTATACTATGTTTGATACTTTTTAAAACTTGGAAAAAAATACTATTCTATAAGGAGTCAAAACCTCTAGACTCACCAACTTTATGTTCACGTATTTTCAAAATGCATGTGTTTTCATGAACTTGATAAGCTGAATATTTCCCGAACAGGAGAAGTTTTACTATTATCCTTTATGTCCGTTAAGACGTGTGCAATAGTTGGATATTATGTAATAAGTGCTAGGAAACTATAATAATGTTACTTTCAACCATCAAAAAAGGTATGTATTTTATGAAATTCTTTAGTACTGTTCAATCTATGTTATATAACTGTGATACAAATATGACGTTACACCGCCTGGTGTTTCCGCCGCCGGCTGGGGGTGTGACACTCTCCATCAACGGGATGACCCATAAAACCATCTTCTAATCTCTTGGTACTTTGGAAGTGTACCTTGAACAATACAAACGTCGTGCTCTAGGGGTCACTAGATTGTACCATTACACCTTATGAGCTACCTTCTTACCCTTAGTGATTTTATCAATCCACTAACTCTCTTTACAAACGAGACAAATCTGCAATAACTTGTGTTCCTTCCATAAGAGAAAACAATCATGTTTTCATACATGTATTGACTGATACCCCAAACATATCTTCTTTCGTTTCTTTTTGGCTAGATAATATGAACGGGGAACCTTGTTGTCTTGTGGAAATGGTGAATGCAAAAACTCAAGGAGTTGATCAAATGAACTATTAGTATATTTTTTTGTTGACCTTGATAAGCATCAACTTTACCAAAAAAATCAAGGGAAGAAAACGTACAACCAGGATATAACTTGGTTTCGACTGCCTCTAACAACTATTCAAAATCATCATTGACACCGTTACCCCTATACTCAAGGTTCCTTCATAGAGGTTGGTATCATTATCTGTCGACTCCCACATAACATCATAGAAAACATCATACATCTCGTTACTTGGCGCTACGACATCTACAACCGGAGGAATTAAAGGTTCACCATGATATGTCCACATTTCCTATGACCGACTAAAACCATATATATGAACATGACGTCTCATTGCTTTCAGATCCATGAAGTAACGGTTATAATATTGCTCACACAAACATCTTGTTTCACCTTTAGTATGTAGGTGTCACATGGATCTCTCGACAAAAGATTCGAGTCCCAGTTGGAACTCAGGAGATTGACAATGTGGATTAGTAGTCCAGCTTTTATCAATAGACATGATGTAACTAAAACATAGTTTAGTATTTTGGGTTTACTCTAAGGGATACAAATATCAAGTTGAGTATTTATAAAGTCGATGATTCAAAAAGTATCCCCAACACGGGAACACGGGAACAAATTATCAGAAACGGATAGAGTATTCACATTGTATGCTTCTAAACCCACCTTTTGAATAAATTGTCTCATATGTGAACGTGTTTTACATGATTGTCTGTTCAAGAAAAATTCGGCAGCATTTCCCCTTAGCTCCCAAGTATACCCGAGAAGCAAAGAGAAAATGACAACTGAATCTTTCTTAAACAAACAATCATGGAATACATGCTCACATCCTAAATGAGATAAAGTATTCAAAAACCATTCCCAAAACGCGGACAGCTCGAAATTAACCTCCAAATCAATGTTAGGCGGGTATTTCTAGACTCATGATGATTACAAAGAAGACACACAAACGAATAGAATTTAGAAGAATTTTTTTTTGCCATTTATAGCATCTTACTTTTGTATATTATTTGTTATTTATGGCATATGATTTTGTTTTAAGTTTTCTACAATAGCATTGTACTTTAAATATTATATTGTTTATTCTATTTAAGCATTGTACTTTTCAATATTTTTTTTTATTTATAATATCATATTTTATCCTATTATAGCATTGTACTTTACAAGATTTTTATTATTTAATAACACTGTAGTTTAAATATTATATTGTTTTTTCTATTTGAACACTGTACTTTGGCATATATTTTTTAATTTATAGTATCATATTTTATCCTATTATAACATTGTATTTTACAATATTTTTGGAAAGTACAATGCCATAATATAAAAAAATGAAAAAAAAGTTTGTGTATTTGTATGTAATTTGTAAAGTACAAACTGTTTTTTTCCATTATAGCATTGTACTTTCCAAGTTGCATATAAATACACAAACCTTTTTTTTCATTTTTTTCCATTATATCATTATACTTTCCAAGTTGCATACAAATACACAAACTTTTTCTTTTCATTTTTTCCATTATAGCATTGTACTTTCCAAATTGCATAACTAATTTTTTTTTCATTTTTTCCATTATAGCATTGTACTTTCCAAAAAAGCCCTTGATACATATATACACACATTACGTACATAAATACTCACATTATACATACACATACACTTAAACATGCTTCCTACAAACATTTCATATTCAGTATAGCATCATACTTTTTTTCGATTTTTCCATTATTGCATCCTACTTCGATTCAATTTTTTCCATCATATATTCATTATACACACATTTTTTCCATACATCATCCACATTACAATATAGTCAAATACACTTAAACATACATCTTACACATATTACATATTCATTATAGCATCCTATTTTTTTTCATTTTATTCCATTATAGCATTGTACATTCTAAAAAAGCCCTTGATACATATATACACATATTACATATTCATTATAGCATCATACTTTTTTTTATACTTTTTTCCATTATAGCATCCTACTTTTTTTCATTTTTTCCAGACATATATACACACATTACATACCAATATATACACATTGCATACATTTATGTATTCTATTTCATATACTTATATCATACACATTACATACATACATAATGCATACAATATGAAGAACTATATTAGAATACTTCATGACATGGAATAGAACCTGTGGTGGAACGAAAAGAAATTTGTGGTGGTCTTGTGGGTGTGTTGTGGTGGTGATGTGGTGGCAAAAAAATCTGCTAGCTTTCGTGGTGGTGATGACAACCCGAAATTTGAGGTTAACAAAGCTTAATGCACAAAATCAAACACCTAAATCGTTACATAGTCAGTGGACAGAAAAAAAATTCGGAAAAAAATTCGAAGAATCACCCGTAAAATCTGCAAGCTGCGATGGGAAAAAAAACTTAGCAAAATCCGGCAGCTGTCGTCGGTGATGACGCTCTTGTCGTCGTTGGTGATAGAGGCTATGAAGGCTTGGTACAATTTCGGGTATCGATCGTCAACGATGAGAGTGAAAGAAGACATAATACAGAAAATGATGGAGGAAGAGTGGTATATCTACGACGACCTTTAGCGGCAATGGCTATTTACGGCGATGGGGAGGCTTTAGCGGCGACAATAGGGTTTTAGCAGCGACACCTTCACGAGGGAAAAAAAATATCGTATTTTTTTGGCGTATTAGCGGCGACGATGTCGCTGCCATTGACGTCGCCACTAATACAGTAAGCGATCTTCGATTACGGCCGTCCAATTAGGTCCAGATCAACGAATAGGGTTAGCCAATTTCTTTTGACGCGGATCGTGGTTTTCCACCTTTAGCGGCGACACATAAACCGCAAATTACGTGTCGTCGCTAAAAGTGTGTGTAGCTGCTAATGGCGTCTCCCCTATTGTCTTTATTTCTTGTAGTGTTTTATCTTTGATTTTTTGTAACTCTTGAATTGCTTGCAATGGTTTAGTTTGATATGAATTTGTAACACCGATCTAAACAGTTTAATAATGGTTTTTGGTGGATCTTATTTTTGTAAACCATTACTATTTGTAATGACATGTTTAAAAACCATAGCACTAAAAGTGTTAAGGAAATTTGGGTGTTATAAGTTAAACAAGTGGAATTTTGTTTTGGATTGACATAGATAGTGTGAGATTGAGCAATCAAGATTTCATATGGAGGGTTTCCAACAAATATGTTGGTCGAAGGTTTGCAAGGAAAAGAAGTATGTAGATGATATTGTTTATTGTTCGGATCATACATTATGATTTCCCATTTTGCTGGGAAGTGCAAGGATAAGAAAAATGAAAGGAAATTCCATTCTAAGAAAAAACAAAGTCTTAGAAGTTTTTGTTGCCATATTCGCCCTCCTATTGTTATATTGTAAGACTTTGATTTAATATCTAAATTGAATTTGTATATATACAAGAAAATGTGGAATTTAGAGAAAATATATGTTTTTTGGCAAACCATAGAAAGCGAGAGAAGTGATCCAAAAACAAGACATAATATTTTATTCCACTCATACCGGGTATAGATGATGTCCATATATCGAAATGGACATATATCAAAAATACTAGAAACGTGAGAACTTGAAGTGCTTAAAATAAGGCGAATATGTTTTTCAAGATCACAAGCTTGAGAATAAACATTAAGTTTGCCTTTATTACAAGAAATAAAATTATTTGATGCGTGAGACTTTATGACATTAATGTCGGGGATGACCAAGCCTTTAAGGTCATAAGGATACACTTGATGAAAGAAAAGCAACATAATTATGAATAGACGATGTGGCTAGATATAGCTCCGCGATATTATCACACCTAAGAAGAGTTTTGTAGGTTCAAAAGTCCTTTACAAAAAACCTACAAGCGTTAAAATGAATAGTATCATGGTTGCCTTTTGTTAATCAGTGGACAAAGATTAAGTTCTCAAGGATATTGATGTGACAAGGAGGTTATTAAGATGGAAAGGTTAATAGGGTGTGTTGATGTTGGTTTGAATTGCGTGAGTGACTGGAATTGGGGAACATTACCCACAAGGAGTAGATTAATGTTTTCTTTTAGAGCTAAAGGAAGTGAGATTAATACATGTATTCAAGGCTAGGTGAGAATTGGATTCAGAGTCCCTAAACCAGTCGACGTTTGGTTGATCATCAAAATGTGGAAACTACTCCCATTGTGGAGAAAAAAGGCATGGTAGCATCAAGTGCAATGAGTTGGTGTCGTTGTGAGGTAGGGTAACGAGACTGCAGGGAGCTGTGTTGAGTATACTTGGCTGTGAGGAGGTAAAATCTTGGTTGTTGCCACTGCTCTTGTGGTACCGCTGTTGCGAGACAGTGGCAGGTGAGTGAGGAGAATACCAGGACGACAATTCTGGTTATCCATATATAAGCCTTCCATGATAGGCCATATGGCAACCATGAAGGTATATGTGGGTTGTAAACCAGTTGGAGCATAAGGACCAATTTCCATTGGTACATTGAGTTTCAACTAACTTTCTACAAGCATCATAATTAAGTTGGTTGAGATCTAGAACAAAAAGAACATAAGCTTTTATGTTAGTGATGTCATAAGATTTGTTGTTGGAGGCAGTGATATTGGCCATGAGAGAAATATCGAGAGGTAGGGAGGTGATCGACGACAGTAGAGCACTGGTTGCCGATGAGAGCAATATGACACTGGTGGTGGTGGTCTAGGTTTAACTTGATAGGAAGAAGAAAGGGAGGTGTGAAGGGTTCTCTTATACCATATAATTTTGGATATTTTTTATACGTTACTTTGCATTGTTTTAGTGATTAAATACAATTTATAGTTAAATGGGCTAATCTATTCGTGTTATCGACAGATAGATAAAGTATGGGCCAATACAAATAATGTACAACATGCCTAATTCAATAGTCTAATTAAAAATTTTGAATATCATTATGAAGTTGAATGTTAAATAATGCATTGAAATTTATAATAAAGAAATTGAAGTTCACAGTTTTCATTATTACGAAGCATAAAACAAAAATAAAGGATGTAAAATAACAAATTTATTTATTTATATTTTTATTATCAAACATAGAGAAAGAAGCAACTATTTATTGAATACATAAATCAAATACAAGTCGTAAAACTTTCAACCCTTTTGTCCTGCCGGATTATTATTTCTCTTGGAGTTTCAGAATATAAACTTATTACTATCCTTAAAGATGGCGATCACTCCTTAATGGTGAGGAGGGGGTGGTGAACTGTAGATGTAATGCGGGGGTGGGTACTTTTTCACTGGGGGTGGAGGAGGTGGTGGGGACTTGTACATGTAAGGTTTCCTAGGTGGAGGAGGTGGCGGGGACTTGTAAACCGGTGGTGGTGGGGATTTGTACACAGGTGGAGGTGGTGGTGGAGATTTGTAAACTGGTGTTGGTGGTGGTGGAGATTTGTGGACAGGAGTTGGTGGTGGTGGTGACTTGTATACATATGGTTTCTTTGGTGGTGGTGGAGGAGGAGACTTGTAAACCGGAGGAGGTGGCGGTGGTGACTTATACATGTAATGTTTTTTTGGTGGTGGTGGAGACTTGTGAACCGGAGGTGGTGGTGGTGACTTGTAAACGGGTGTAGTTGGAGGTGATGACTTGTGAACGGGTGGTGGTGGTGACTTGTAAACATAATGAGGTGGAGGTGGTGACTTGTAAACAGGCGGTGGTGGTGATTTGTGAACCGGTGGTGGTGGTGACTTGTAAACAGGTGGTGGTGGTGATTTGTGCACTCGTGGTGGTGGTGACTTGTATACTGGCGGTGGTGGAGACTTGTGAACGGGTACGGGTGGTGGAGGTGACTTGTATACATATGGTTTCTTTGGAGGTGGTGGTGACTTGTAAACGGGTGGTGGTGGTGACTTATGCACCGGTGGTGGTGGTGACTTATATACTGGTGGTGGTGGTGACTTATACACCGGTGGTGGTGGTGGTGACTTGTAAACATAATGATGCTTAGGTGGTGGTGGTGGTGGCGATTTCTTTGGTGGAGGTGGTGGTGGAGATGAGTAAGGGTAGGCTGCCGTGGCCGATGAAGGCAAGCTTAAAGAAATCATAACTATCGCAAGCGAGATTAAAAGGGTGGTCATTGAAGACATCTTCCTTTTTGTTCCCATTTCTACTAACAGAAGTGGGATCTGAGTTATGAATTTGAGACACCCTCTGATCCTTTATATAGATGAAATATCTTCATTTTCTAATTAAATTTAAAATAGTTATAGTAATTTAATAAAAAAAATCATTTTTTTTCAACGTGATTCTACCAACTATAATAAATTAAATTTTCTACAATGTAAACTATAAGACAATATGAGCCATCCACACATGAACACTTCAACATTTGAGTTATTGCCTATTGGATTATTCTTTCATTTAATATATGTATAATATATATTAAATAATTTTAATTATTCAGGTCAAAATTAAACTGATTACAAAGTTATGGTAATAAATTTAATAATTAATTTTTTTTTATAGAATTAGTACCTCTATTAAATCCGAATAGTAGAGAATGATATAACCTTAAGCACTTTCGGACTCCCTCATAGTATTGAAACTGTTTTCCTCGGACTGAATGATACCAAATTTTATAACTCTAATACTCTATAGGTCAAAGTATATTAATCTGTGTACGTAAGTTAGCTAGGCCTAGAATATGATAACTTAATGATACGAACACCTTTAGCCAACGTCGTACAAGATTTGTCGAGAAGAAAGACAAGAGGTAGAACCAATAATTGATCACGTGACCAATCAAGAATTATATATAGAGGTAGGTAAATATTTATAACGTAGTACAATTTGATTGGTTGAAAATAACTGACATAATGGGTTCTAGTTCATTGACGAGATGAGGTGAGTAAAATTGAATCGGTCACGAAAAGTAAGTTGCAATCATTTTGTCTCAATTTTTTTATGAATATTTGATGTATCTAATTTTTATATTAACAATAGAATGAGTACATATTATTTTGAATTTGTCTCTGTTTATATTTTATCTTTGGGTTCAAATCCCTGCTGTTGGGAGCTTTGTTCCGTCGCATTGCGGGTTGAGGATTTGGCATTATACACGGTTGGAGGAATCCGTGATTCCTCTCAACGGCTTCAAACTTCTTTTGTAATGTAAATTTTCTATTATTAAATACTTTTATCTACCAATTTAAATTCATATATTTCTTTCTTTCAATTCCATTCCATTCTCCTTTAGTTTTTTTTTTTTTTCAATTTCATTCCATTTTATTATATTCTCTTTACATTCCATTTTAAAATTTGAAAATGGATGTTATTGTTGGATTAATGTGTCTAAGATCATAACTAAATTTGTATAAATCTACAAATGGAAGCAAAGTCATTTTGGGTTGCCCTCAGAACTAGTAATTTACTAGATTGACTTTTGGAGATAGAGGTTGATTTATTGATTTATTATATGATTAATAAACAGAAATAAATAATTTGTTAATATATTATGATATTAATATATTAATTAGAAATAGTATTATTTAATTAGTAATTAATCAAAATTTAATTGGCATTAATTTTGGGATTAATTAATAGTGTAGAGACTTAAGTTGTAATTGCTTAATAGTTAAACAAGAGAGGTTTTAGAACCTTCCATGGGTCATGAACGGTTTTGGGGAGTTTTTTAAGGGTTTTAGATTAATCTTTAAAGATAATTAAGGAGTTGGAAAATTACCAAATTTGAAATAATAATATTATATTCAAATTAGAGTTTTCAAGGCTCCTTATATCAGTTATAAATAGAGCTCCTTGGTTCCTCATTTTCGTCCATCACTTCTACCAAAGGAATAGCCGAAATTCCAACTCCCACTCCTATCTCTTCAACTGTTCTAATTGCTAGGGTTTGAGTACAAATCATTAGAGGCATTGGATTTCTGGTGCTTTTTTCCAAGACATTTGAAGAAATAAATTGCTTTGATTATTTGTTATAATAATCAAAAGGTATGTAAACCCTAATCCCTTGATAATTTTGATTATAATAAGGCCTCCTTAGGGTTCTTGATGTTCATAGAACATTGTTATTAATAGAGAAAACATAGATCCAAATAGGTTGTATATGAACTTAAGGGTTAAAATATTTCGCCTCATGCTTTGTGTTATAGCCTATAAAACCTATCAATGGTATCAAAGCGATAGTTTTTATTTGATTCAGTATATTAATGAATAGATCAAAATTAAGGTTTATAGAAATTAAACCCTAAAGGCCATGGAATTTTGCAAATGGCTAGGGTTTTTAAAACCCTAGCATCCACCCTTATTTTCGAAAATACATAGGGTTCCCTTAGGGCTTTGTAGTTTTCTTAATGGGTCCTACTAGAGACACACCAACCTACCATGCTCATAGACAATTAGACCCATCTTTTAGGTCATTATTACCATATCATTTAGCATAATTATTTTTACTTCTTTTGATATTACTTTATTATAACTTAATCATTTCACTCTTTTAAATATTTAATTATTATTTTATTTACTAATTTTATTATTATTATCATTGACTTCTAAACTTATTTATTTATAAAATAAGACAAATAAGAAAATAATAATAGTATTTCTTTCATTAGATATTAATATAAATAATATTATAGAAAAATATATCCCGAACAACAAAGTTTGTCATTTGTGTAAAGTTTTTGAAATACAAAAGTTTATGACTGTTTTGATTTTTTTTTCGCTAAAACCTTAATCCGTTTAACGTGCCGAATTGCCGAATCATATATATATATATATATATATATATATATATATATATATATATATATATATATATATATATATATATATATATATATATATATATATATATATATATATATATATATATATATCATTCTTAAAAAAACAAATAAATATATAATCCCAAAAAATCTTAGTATATTTTTTATAACATCAACCCATCAATAATTCTAAAAAGTTCACATTGGTAAATTATGAAAGATGAGATATTCATTTTCAAAAACCATTATCCATTTTGTATTTTTTTTAAATCATTATGACTAGGAAAGTATCCCCGCGGGGGTCGGATTTCATTTCAAACTTATTTTTAAGTATAATATTGTAACACAAACAATTAAAACTATAATGCTATAAAAACCAAATAAATAAAATTTTGTTGCTATTGTTTCTTAAATTCCATAATTTAACACATATAGGGAAATCTGTGCACCTGACATATCAATTTCGTGATATATCATCATTATGAATAGACCTTTAAACATTATGGATATGCATGTTTAGTTGGTTTGGATCAAACTCCTACCGATCCAAATAGTAAAAACCTTAATGCACCAAATTGAACAAAAAAACTCAACAATCAATTTACCTAATTGTATTCGCATATCAGACATTTAACAAAGGGAAATGAAATGGAATTCCATAATTTGTCAACCTTTGTATCAAGCTGAAAAATAACTGAAATTTGTGCTCATTATGACCTAATAACAAAAAATAAATAAATAATTATCCTGTTTTATGAATAAAGAACATGAAATTGTGAAAATCCAAATAAGAGTTACCCCAAACAAAGCATGCTTACCTACAAGATCAACGGCCCGTAGGATCCCTCTGTTTATAAGAAAGAAAGGAAAAACATTAAGCAAATCAATAATTTTTTATTGACTTTGTGTTGTTTGTTTACTAAAATATTTGAATTTATTAATCATAAATAACTAAGCAACTAAATTCATTTTGTAATACTTAAATCTTTATAACTAGGAAAGTATAATATTGTAACACAAAGAATTAAAAGTATGATGCTATAAAAAACCAAATAAATAAAAATTTGTTGCTATTGTTGCCTAAATTCCATAATGTAACACACATATGGAAATCTATGCACCTGACATATCAGTTTCGTGATTTGTCATCATTATGAATAGACTTTTTTTTGCACATTATAGATATGCAGGTTTAGTTGGTTTAAATCAAACTCCTACCCAATCCAAACTATAAAAAACTCAAGGCACCAAATTGAACAAAAAAGAACTCAACAGTCAATTTACCTAATTGTATTGACATAATAGACATTTAACAAAGGTAAATGAAATGGAATTCCATAATTTCTCAATATTTGTATCAAGATGAAAAATAACCAAAATTCTTGCTCATTATGACCTAATAAGAAAAAATAAATAAATAATCAGCATGTTTTATGAATAAAGAACATGAAATTGTGAAAATACAAATAAAAGTTCCCCCAAACAAAGCATGTTTGCCTACAAGATCAACGGCCAGTAAGATCCCTCTGTTTATAAGAAAGAAAGGAAAAACATTAAGCAAATCAATAATTTTTTATTGACTTTGTATCGTTTGTTTACTAAAATATTTAAATTTATTAATCATAAATAACTAAACAACTTAATTCATTTTGTAATGTTTAAATGAATCAAATTCAAATCGATTTATTTTAATTTTGATCATTTATGGTGAAATACAGAAAAGCACTTGTAGTCTTGTACTTTCACCATTTTAGCAATATAGCTACCTAACTATTATTATAATAATCATTAAAAAAATAATAGTAAACAAATAAGGATTTTGACATTCCTTATGGGAAACGTGGTTTCTATAGGAGTGAGGATGGGTCATGTATGTATGTCAAGGCTAGTGGGAGTATAGTGACTTTCCTAATATTATATGTTGATGACATACTTCTTATGGGAAACGACATTCCGACCTTGCAATAAGTGAAAACTTGGCTTGGAAACTGTTTCGCCATCGAGGACCTAGGGGAAGCGACCTATATTATTGGAATAAGGATTTTGAGGGATAGAGAGAAACGAATTATTAGCTTTAGTCAGAGTACATACTTGGATAAAATACTAAAATGTTTGGCATGGAAAATTCAAAGAAAGGGGATTTACCCATCCATCATACTATTAAGTTGAGTAAGACTCAAACTTCGGTGTTGATGAGTAAGACTCAATCTTCGGCTATGGCTTCGATCATGTATGATATGGCATGTACTCACCCTAATATGTCTTATGCTTTGAGCATGGTTATTCGATTTTAGGGCAATCCTGGCAGAGCTCATTAGACTGCAATTAAGAATATTCTAAGTATCTATGAATGATGAAGGACATGGTTCTAGTCCTTGGTGGTAGTGTACGTTGAGAGTAAGTGGATATAGTGACGCCGGTTTTCAGACAGATTGAGAAAACTTTTGTTCTCAGTCAGGATGGGTGTTTGTGTTATATGGTGATGCAGTGACTTGGAAAAGTTCCAAGTATACAGTGGTTGATTCTACTTGTAAATCAGAGTACATCGCAGCAAGTGAGGCATCGAATGAGGTGGCTTGGTTGAAGAACTTCATCGGCGATCTCAGAGTAGTCCCCACCATTCAAGAGCCATTGAAACTTTTATGTGATAACGAAGGGGCGGTTTCTTTGACAAAAGAACTAAAGCGTCATGGTAGATCCAAGTATATCGACATAAAATACCATTATATTAGACATAGGGTTGAAGAAGGTAATCTCCTGGTGAAGCGAGTATCATCAGAAGACAATCCTGCAGATCCTTTCACGAAGGCTCTGAGTAGGGTTAAACACAACCAGCATGCTAGGAGCATTAGCTTAAGAGACGATATTAGTATTAGTAGTTGGTTGAAAATTTTGAAACATTGTAACAAAATAAATTAAATTGATTTTGGTGATTAAATAATAGAGAATTACTTATGTGTATTGTACTACCTTTTTCAATTATTTATTATTGTGTTTCACTTTGCATTTTTTACTTCCTAAATGATTTGATATTCGGAATTCCATAGTTGCTCATACATTTGGAAGTAAGTAGTGAATTAAGATTGTCCTGAATAGATTGCAGATTGTTTATGGAGATTTGACATTGCAATGGGTTGCTACAATATTCATGATTACTTAGGAAATGGAGATTTTGAGTATTGGATAAAATCACACTTAAAGAATTACTTCATGGATTATATCACAAGTAATTCTAAGATGCTAATATTTTTTTTTCTTCAAGCGGAGATATATAATTTAACAATTGTGAAAATTGTTACCGATCATTAAATCGCAAAAACTAACAAACATCATGTATAATAGAGTTAATATGTCATATTTATCAAACTATGATAAATATACAAAATTTCGTATTAAAATATATAAGAAAAATCAGCCAAAACGCCCAACGAGCTAAAATTTTGTGCGCCAAAACATATATATATATATATATATATATATATATATATATATATATATATATATATATATATATATATATATATATATATATAGAAAGTACACATCGACAAGATCCCAGAAATATAAAATTTATAAACATCCAATCTTGTAAGAGTAAGTTTTGAATTTTATAAAATATAAAAGTCAGCCGCACACAAAAAGTTACAATGTCAAAAACCTAAAAGCGGATGGTTGAATTTTAGCTAAAGTCACCAAAAGGACAATCGTAGTACTCGTCGAGATAAGAATTTTAAGAAAAAAGATGACAAAAACGAACTCCGTGTGAGAGAGATATGATTTACTCAATATCATTAAATCGTATAAAATAACGGCAAAAAATAAAGTCAGAATTAACGAATGCAACCTAAAGGACAGTTGTAGTACTTGCTGTCACACCTAGTTTCCAGAACGAGTTAGTTTAGGGCTTCAATGAGTTAAAGGCATGATTTTTGGGTAAAACCAGGCGTCACGACGTGTCCGTAGAGAGGTCACGACATAACAAGTGATTAAACGAAAATATTGATTTAACTAAGCTCACGACGTGAGACATAAGTGCTCACGATGTGAGATGCGTTGTAGCCCAAGCCCATGACATTTTAGGGTTTTCTTTGTATTTAAACCCCATAAACTTCATTTTAGGGTTCCTTAAAAGCCTCCTTCATCCTCAAACATAGAAAAACCCTAACCATAGCCTCTCCTTGTGATTTTTGAGCATTTGATGGTATTTTGGTGGCTTGAAGAAGAAAGGAACACCTTTGGAGCATAGATATAGCTTGGAAACTTCATTTGCACTTCTAGCAACATCTTTGGACCTTTGTGAGTAACCAATGTTCAAGCTTTATGATTCTTTGTTGCTAGATCTAAGGTTTTATGCATGATTATCCATGGTTAAATGAGTTAGAGTGTTTGGACTCCATAAAGTTAGTAACTTTATAGGTCCTTAGAATCCCTTGGTGATTATATTTGGTGGATCTAAATTTTGGGTGATGTTAGTTCTCACGATGTGAGGCTATGCATGTCATGTCATGAGGAATGAAGAATGTAACTACTCTGTCCTTTAGTGCCGCACGACGTGACCAATAGAGTGTCACGTTGTAAGGGGCAGTTGAGTGTTCACTTTTGTTGACCGTTGACAATTTACTTTTTGACCAGTTAGACTTTAGGTCAAACTTGAAGGATATGGGCGGTTGATAAACATTCTTCCATGTTTTGGTGTGAGAGGGCTCATGGGAGCAAGTAGTGCAAAAAGAGGAGTGTGTCTCAATGTTTATGGGTTCTTCGATGCAGGTGAATTTTACTCACTATACCCGTGGGTCAAAGGCACCAATGCCGACCCAATAGTTTTTGTTATTATTTGGTTGAGGTATGCCCTTGGGATTGTATGTAGTCACGTAGGATAGACTGAGAACTCTTGATCTAGGCTTTCTTACATGTTCCTTATTTAGTTGTGGCTTTAGATTAGGATCATCTATCCGGGTGTCTATCTCACCTCTCGGTACATATGGTTACCCATTACTTGGAGAGTTGGTTATGTATCCTCGCGTATAGAATGTTGCTATGTTGTAGTCATCTTCTGTGTATATATATATATATATATATATATATATATATATATATATATATATATATATATATCCTTATGTATTAGGATGCAGCAGCAGTGGTATGTTGGTTAGGGTACCAGTAGGCTAGTTATCGTCTGGTGGAGTGCCCTAGGGGCTATATGTAGTCATTTTGGATAGCCTTCTAACTCTTGATCTTGGCTTTCTTACTTGTGCCTTCTTTGCTTCTGGCTTTAGAGTAGCATCAATTGTTTGGGTTGTTATCTCACCTCTAGTTACTTATGGCTATGTCTTCCATGGAGATTAACTGGTGGTGAAGCAATGTGTTATGAGAGCTCTAGTAAGGGGTAGTGAGTTATATGATTGGTATTTGCTAGTATTAAGTACCTACTTGATCCTTGGTTGTTTATATGTCGACATATTGTAGTGGATGAAGTTGAGGCGGTCATTTTGTGCGTTGTAGGCCAAGAATCCAGGTGCGTGCCGACTGTAATACGTAGGAATAGAGGCTCGAGAAGAGCGGTTGGGTTAAGGCGGCAGGCCAACAAACTTGAGACATTCCATTCGGGAGACTGTGGGCAGGGGGTATTTCAGTCTGATCACTGAGGATCCGATATGCATGCTTGTTTTTTTTCTTGTGTGGGGTATTTTTGGGGAACTCAATAAACTTCGTGCTAACCCAGCTGCTATTGTCTTTTAGGTATCATTGGTTATCATGGGAAGGCAAAGGTGTGGTTGTACTCATCATCAGCAACAACAAAAATTATGAGTTATTTTATTACTCTAATTTTCAACAAATGTAATTTGGAACAAATGGTTTCTTAATACGAGTTTTATAGTACAGAGTTTTACATTAATAAAACGAAATTTTTTGGTTGTGAAAATGGGACTTTACAAGTTAGTATTAGAGCCCTGGTTTGAGGGATTTGGAGAAACACTTGTGTGAACTCAAACTCAAACTAGGATCCGATAATTTTCACAAAATGTTTTTAAAAGAGAAATTTATAATAAAGTGGTAAGGATAAGGACATGGGCTCGGTCTCGTGTCATGTGGTTGTTTGATTGTTTGCTTGGGATCGGGAACGTGGACCTCAACCTAACCTTGGTTTTACAAGAAGATGCGATGTGTACAGTCATCGAGAGCCAGAACAGGTGAGTTGTTCCCAAAGTACTCATACTTGTTATATGTGTTGAATTTTGAATTTTGTGACATTTCAAAACCAAAAATTTTCATTTTATTGAAGTAAGCTTCCAAATTATAAATCCATTATTAAGAAAACTTTTTATTCCAAGCATATTTATTGAAAATTAAAGTAATATTAAAGTGTGGAATATTCATTGTTGTTGATGAATGTGTATAGTCACGCCTTCTCCTTCCCATGACGACTGATGATACCTGAAACAATAAACAATTGGGTAAGCACAAAACTTAGTAAGTTTCCCCCAAAATACCCCATAAGGTAAACATACAAGCATGCATAACGACCCCCAATCATCAGATTGAAATGCCCAGGCCCAATCAGTACTCGGACTAGAATACCCAGGGTTTTTTGGCCTACCACCTCAAGCCAACCACTCTTCCCGAGCCTCCGTGCCTACGACTTACAGTAGTCCTGCACCGGGTATCTTGGCCTACAACACAAAGGAGGACCGCCTCAGTCCACCCACCATATGTCGACATATAAACAATCAAGGATCAAGCAGGCACATAATACAGGCAAACATCAAATATACAACTCACTACCACCTACTATTCCTCTCACAGCACACTGTCCCGCTACCTGCTAACCTCCATGAAATGCATAACCATAAGTAACCAGAGGTGAGATAGCCACCCGAACAGATGATCCTACTCTAGAGCCACAACCAAACAAGGAAAAGGCAAGAAAGCCTAGATCAAGAGTTCTTAGGCTATCCTACATGACTACATACAGTCCCTGGGGAACTCCAGTAGATGATAACCAACAAGTACAGGTAGACATACATATCTACAGATCATAACCACATAGCAACATTCAATATACCATGATACAGATCTAACAGATCACTACAGCATAACATCATCCTATATAACATGATATATATGTACCAGATCACTACAACATAGCAACATACTAAATACCAACAATCTAAGAAATACATAACCGTATATACTCAAATGTGAGGTAGGCACCCAGATAGGTGATCCTACTCTAGAGCCACCACTAAACAAGGAACATGGAAGAAAGCCTAGATCAAGAGTCCTCAGTCTATCATACATGACTATATACAGTCCCTATCTCATCCATCTACTAAAAGATAACAAAAACTAGTGGGCCAACATTAGTGCCTTTGACCCACGGGTATAATGAGGCAAAACTCACCTCAAATGAAGAAACTCGAAAAACTGAGACGTGTTTCCCATTCTGTATTATGTGCTCCCGTGAATCCGCAAATTACCAAAACCATGTAAAGACTTAATTAACAATCCAAAACCCTCAAGTTTCACCTAAAGTCAAAGTTGGTCAAAAGTCAACGGTCAACGAAAGTCAAAAAAGGTCAAAGTCCATGGCAGCTACGTATGCCCAGCGTACGCGACCTGATCGTATTTCTCCATTAAGTACTTTATCACTAAAGACCTTTTGTCCAGAGCTCAGATCAAGACTCAAAACATCGACTTAATTCATAAAGTTTCCATCTTTATGACTTTCAATGGCTAGAAAAGGTCAAAAAGCAAAAACCCTAACTTATTAATCCATTAAGACATCATAACTCTTGCATGGAAGGGATAGACGAACCAAGATCACATTTTTATGGTTCCTAGTAGCTTCATAATGGATAAAGTTTCCAACTTTATCCATTATAATGGTCCCAAAAAAATCAGATCAAGTCTTTAAGTCTGAAAAGGACCAAAAGTGCATCTTTTTCAACTTAATCCATTAAGTCCAAGTCTCCAACCTTCATATCTGAATGAATATGATGTTTAGATGGATAAAGTTTTCAAATTTATCCATAACAAGGTCACAAACTTTTAAGATCTAAACTTTATTCACTTATAGTGACCAAAAGCTCATAACACCCCAAATTAGCTAGATCTAACAATTGTATTATCGAGATTCAAACTTTATACCTCCAAAAAAAAGATTAAGGTGAACAAGGTATGGATCTATAAGCTCCAATGCAACCAACACTTCTCCAATGAGCTCCTCTTCTCCAAGATGCACAAAGAACACTCCAAAGCACTTAAAAACACTTTCTTTTTGCTCACAAGGCTCTAACTAGGGTTAGGGTTTCAAGGGAGGATATTGAAGGGGTCGAGGTTGAGAATGGAAAGGGTTTGGGGGAGTTAAGGAGCTTAAAGAGGGCATAAAACCCTCAAATTAGGGTTTGGGGTATGATCGCGTACGCCCAGTATACCAGGTTGATTCCCCACGGTCCTCCTTGCCCAGTACGTGCAACATACTCCCCGTACGCCCAGCGTACGCGGCTAACGCAAAATCGTCCTAACTTCAAACGGTCGTAACTTCTTCGTTCCAACTCCGTTTTCGACGTACTTTATATCCACAAAAAGGCGTTGAAGAGCTCCACAATATTATCTAAATATCTTCGACTAAAAACTTCTCGAGCAAAAATCCATATTTCATGCAAGAACCCGACCTATTACTTTTCCTTTTCGACCATTAGGCCCAAAACACAATTCAAGAGTTAAATCTCTTAACTAACATTACCTTCTGCAACATGGACTAAACTTTGCCTCCTTAAGGGCCAAAGCCTTACACAATCGAATTTGAACCCACGACCCATAAATGGCAGGAAACAAGATGTTACCATTCTCCCCCACTTAAATTTGATTTCATCCTCGAAATCAGCTCTCGCTTCCACTTCATGATGCAACCCCTCACATCAACGAAACTAACCAAAACCCCATAGATTTGATCGACTCTAAACCTCCTTGGCCAAACGCCGTCATGCTAATCCCGCACTAAGTGTACCATCGCGACAACAACCAACTTGTCACATACCAAACTAAGTCGTGCTCCTACTTGGCTCCGACAGTCCTCTATACCTATCTACTAACAACACTTAGGCTTACTCTTGATCCGCTAATCGAAAACAGAACTCGGGCTTACCCCCGATCCACTAACCGTAACTGCAATCGGGCTTACCCCCGACCTACTAACCGATGACCACACTCGGGCTTACCCCCGATCCACTAACTGATAAGAACACTCGGGCTTACCCGCAATCCACTAACCAATGAAAAACCTCGATCCCAACAAGACTTAACTGGCCTTACCAGGTCTTCGGGTTGTGACTCAGACCTCCAAGCCCCAATCAATTAAGAACAGACAAGGAATCCCTCATCACATCCCTCAACCTGGGCCCCTAACATCCTAGAGTCTAAAGCACAACGCCCTACAGATGCTATCACAACTAAAAATAATACGACTCGAAGGGAAATCCAACAGATGACGATGATATTGACGCGAAACCGGAAGATTCAACAATTGTGTGGAAGTCTTGAGCTTAGAGAAATTCGACTGAGAACCGAACCTTGGCATAAGGTATTCTTGCTGCAAAATTACACCCTCCCCCACTTGAAATTTTCTAGAATCTGACAACTTCAGAGTCCTTTGATACCCAGACCCACTTAAACTCTACTACTTGATCCCAACCACTGATATCCACATACACGAGAGAATATGAACCCACACAACATTCACAAATCCCAACACACATACAATCGAGGAAAAAGATAATTAATCCATTCACAATAAGAATTCAATTAGAACAAAGCTAATAAGGCAATTCCATTCAGTTGATCATCCAAGGTTACAACTGAACTTTGAAACATAAACGGAAAATAAAGTTGAATACCAACACTACAACAACCGTCTAAATAGAAGAACTAACAACTCAAACATCTCCCACAGAAACTTCCGCTATCCCATGACCACCGTCGGGAAACTTCCAAGCTTGGGTGTAGGGTCCAGCACTTAACCAAAAATAAGAAAGGGACAACGAGCTCTGATGTGGCCCTCCTAGCCGCAATGGAAACAAACCCGCGCAATCCACTTGCAATCTCTATCAAAATGACCCTCCTGGCCACACCTACGACATACAAAAGATATGCACCTACCTTTAGCTGATCCTGAACTCCAGCTGGTAGACTTGAACCGCTTCGCTGTAGGATGGAACTAAACCGAAGCCTGAAATTGATCCCCGCTTCATGCAGGGCCACCAATAATCAGGACGAAGATCCCTATAGATTTTCGTCACCCCAGGATGAATGGAGAACCAAGATTTATGTGTCTCCTCCATCAAAACTTGACGCACACCGTCCCAATACGGAACCCAAACTCGTCGATGCAGAGTCAACAACCCACGATTATCATAATCGAAGGAAACCACCTGACCCACAATACACTCACTCTTCCGGTGCTCTTCCTTCATAGCCTCAACCTAAGCCTTACGAATCCGCTCCAACAGTGGAGTACTCATGGTCATCCACAAACATATGTCTCTGATCGGTTCCGCGACCGCCTTGCGGCTGAGAGCATTGACCACCATATTGGCCTTCCCTGGTGATAAAGGATCTAACTCCAAATCTCGATGGCGAATACCACGGCCCCCAACTCCAAATCATGTGTCGGATAATTCGCCTCATGAGGCTTCAGCTGCCTCGAAAAGTAAGTGATCACGCGACCCCTCTACACCAACACTGCCCCCAATCCTGTGATCAACGCATCATAATAAACCACAAAATCCTCGACACCCTCTGGCAGGGTCAGAATCGACGCCTCACACAACCGCTGTCTCAAGGTCTCAGAAGCTGCCTGCTGCTCAGGACCCCAGCGAAATCCAACCGTCTTCTTTGTCAGTCGGGTTAAAGGAATAACTATCTTTGAGAAATCTTGGATGAATCTCCGATAATAATCCACTAAACCAAGAAAACTCTGAATCTCAGATGGAGACCTCGGAACCTCCCACTGCATCACGGCCTCGACTTTGGCCAGATCGACCAAAATACCATTCTGGTTGACAAGGTGCCCTAGAAACTGCACCTCGTACATCCAGAACTCACACATGGAGAACTTTGCGAAAAGTCTCTCCCTCTTCAACGTCTCCATCACTTCTCTCAAGTGCTCCTCGTGCTGCTCCAAAGTATTAAAGTAGACCAAGATATCATCGATGAATACAATCACAAACTGATCCAGCATCGGTCTGCACACACGGTTCATGAGATCCATGAACGCGGATAGAGCATTAGTGAGCCCAAAAGGCATCACCACGAGCTCGTAATGACCATAACGAGTCTGGAAAGTTGTCTTCTGCACATCCTCATCCCTAACTCTCATCTGATGATAACCTGATCGCAAATCAATCATGGAGAACCAATATACACCCTGAAGTCGGTCAAATAGATTGTCAATCCTTGAGAGTGGATAACGGTTCTTCATCGTTACCTTATCCAGCTCCCGGTAGTCAATGCACATACGATGATACCCATCCTTCTTCTTTACAAACAAGATTGGTGCTCCTCGTGGAGAATTGCTCGGTTGAATGATTCCCTTGTCTAACAGCTCCCACAGCTGTGAAGACAACTCCTGCATCTCGGGAGGATCCAACCGATACGGTGCTTTGGCTATCGGAGCCGCACCAAGAACCAGATCAATCATGAACTCAACCTGCCTCTCCCGAGGCACCCCAGGAAAATCCTCTGGAAACACATCGGGATAATCCCGCACAATCGGCACATCATCCATGGTCGCCTTACCCTTATCCCAGGTATCCATAACATAGGCGACATATCTGGAACAACCCTACTAAAAATAGCTTCTTGTCCTCGCTGTTGAACACAAACTCGGCCCACGTTGAGATATCTCCCCATGAACTACTAACTCTCCCCCACTTGGGGTTCGAATCCGAACTAACTGCTGCTCACAGTAGATCACCGCCCCATTAGGGCTCAACCAATATATGCCCACGATTGATGGGTTTTGAGCACTATAACAATCCTATGGTGCACATACAACTCTAAATGCTTTAGATCTATGTTTTCTCAAGTTATACTTGCAATTTCCATTTATCCAAAGCATAAGCCCTAGCTAGCATACAATTGGAGATATACAACACAAAAACTAGTTAGAAGAATACCTCTTAGTTGTAGCTTCTAGTTCTTAACCTGTCAAGAGCTTAGTACCTAAAATGTGATACCTCAAATGAGTCACAAACACCAAAAGCAAAAGGTGGCTTATGAGACAGGTTAGGAATCACCAAAAAAACGGCTACGGTTTCACCTTGGAATAACTTGTCCGATTTTAGGGATGCTAGGGGTTACTTTTATAGTGTGGAATCCCTAGGGTTTCATACATGTAAAACCTAATTCACCATGACTCTTCACATTTCATAGGCCCTTTGGATTAAACCTTCATGGACTCTCATATAGGTTTAGTCCATCCCTAATCAACATGGATCATTAGCCCAAACTATATGTATTACTGATTTACCTAATCAGTACCCGTAAATTTAATCAGTCTCTTTTGATCACTAAATTAATTCCAAATTAATTCTTGATCAATACCAATTAAATAATATGATTTATCAATTAATATATTATTCATATAATATATTACTAAATCACAAATAACCTCTTTCTAAAAAAATCCATCCTATCAAATTACTTTGATGAAGGCAACCCAAAAGGACCATGCTACTATCAGGTCAAGTACATACCAATTATAGTTATGAGCTTAGACAACTAATCCAACAGTCTCCTACTTGGATAAGTCTAATAACTATAACTTCCAATGCAATTTCAAATCCAATTGGCAATCGTAGCTCTTAAAAGCCGCCGTCGAACTCTGATCTTATCAGTAACGTATCCTTTAGATAATGTATCAAATATTCCTCCGTTCTACAAGATATCCTATAGACATTAGACATGGATTATAATCATTCTCTCTGTCCAAGTTCCGTTCTCCGATTTCCGATTTATGATGACTGACTAATTGAAAAAATCAAATCAATCTAGGCTTGGCCAAGTGCTTAGGGTGTCATCACTAAATCATCGATGGGCCTACAGGTATCGCTTTTATCCCTCTTAGGGTAAAAGGAACGGATAAACTTTGAATCATATGCATGCTCAATTTACTCATCAAATCACACAAAACAATACGTTTTATAACACCAAGTTATTGGTGCGTTTACGTATCATCAATGTGCAACCGACTTGTAAACTACAACTCATATGTCTCCGTTTCAAGAATATAAGATATTATCGTCTCACAATCACTCGTGATAAAATCCATGAAGTGATTCACGTGAGCGTGAGTTTAATCCAATACTCAACACTACAAATAAAATGACATTTAGTGGCATAGAAAAAGTGTCACTAAAAATAAAAAAAAGTGCCACTAAAAGCACCATTGTCATATAGCGGCACAAAGAAAAAGTGCCACTAAAGGCCTTTAGTGGCACTTTTTAATTGTGTCGCTGCAGCCTTATTGTATTTAGTGGCACTTTTTTATGCCACTAAAACACTTTTGGATTCTAATGGTATTTCTTATTCAATTATATATTTGCTAAATTAAATATAATTATCCTGCTATTTAAAAATTTATATTTGTAAATTAGGTATGGCTTTTTTAATTTAAATCAGTTATACAATAATAAAATGATAATTAAGATTGTAAATGAAAAAACACAATATAATTACTTAAATTAAAATATAGCTTGCTTAACAACAATATTCTCAATACTTAAAATACAAATGTTTTCGACAATTCGAAATAGCCTACTGTGCTTCTTTTGCATCCTTCTACGCTTGTTTTGGTGAAACTTCATCCAAGCTCTACAATATATGACTGTACATTCCTTGTGAATTAGGTAGTTGTTGAAGAGGTGAAACATGTTCCATTATATCATCTGCAATGATGAATCAAATTTATTAGTCATTGGTTATAAATGTTTTGTTGAATCACATATAAAGAAAGAGAGAAAAAGGAAACTGGATGTCTAATGCGCCAAAAACACTTGAAAAAAAAACTAATGCCTTATGCATAAATCAAAACCCATTTTGGATACCACCACCACCCCATCCATATAGTTACAATTTCTAAGAACTAAATTAGCAAAAATTTGAATATGAGTTGAACCTATAAAAGCTTCAAGCGAAGCTTATTTTCTTTACACATTTATACCAAAATTCCAAAATATTAACCTGAGTGTATGTTGATAAAAGAAAACTTATCACTTCTCATTGTTACTGTAAAACGATCATTTCTTTTTTGTGCATGAGAATAACATTATACTTTTAAAAATTACCAGACCTGGTAATTTAAAGTATAATGCTAACTGTTAGTAAATTCTGCAAATACATAAATGGTTCATGTGGTCCCTACTATATCAAGCAGTTACAGAAATGGTCTCTGCTATAGCAAACTGTTACAAAAATGGCCCTTTGTGACAATTTAATGTTACAAAAATGGTCCCTATGACAGTAAATTGTTACAGAAATGGTCCCTTTGACAGTTAACTGCTACAAAATAAATAATCTACAAGCATAACTTTCTGTAATAACACAATCACTAGATGTGTGCGTATATAAAATTGTTAGGATCACAAATTTCATTTACCTTTGAACCGAACCACAAGAGACAGCAAGAATATATGCCCCTTCAAGGTTTATGCTTATTGATCATTCATCCCTCTACATTAAATACATACCAAAAATACTATATGAAAATCACACCAAACCAGATAACACATACAATTTATAGAACTAAACTATTAAATTACAAAAAAATAAAAATTACCTTAAATAATCAAATTTGTAACAGGAGAAAAGTCTAATAGCAATTCCTTAGAACTTAGAAGCAAAATTGTTAGACAAGAAGTCATGGGCATGAATACAAATTACATAGAATAAGAAGAGAAGAGATGATCAGAAAAGTCGATTTTGATTTCTACTGAAACTATAAAGGCCATATACAAATTAGAAATTAGGCAAGTTGAAATACCATTAAGTTGCAATGAAATCTCAAAACGTTGAATCATTGATTGGCTAAGGGTGTGAAGAATGGTGTCGCGAACGTGTAATCTTGATTATCGGTGCTATCCTATTGGCAACCGATGGTATTCTGATGCCCCTTCATCCATTGTTCCATCTTACGAGCCCATGCCCGCTCGTTTTGTTTGCCGCCTTCAATCTCTGGATCCAGTTGCAATACATATCCACACAGTAGAGTCAGAAACCACAAAAACATGAAGCAGCAAACGAAGACAACATGTAGTCGATTAAATTCTAGAATCATACATGTTCGAATTTTGATTTTAGGAGCGCAAAGGGGTGAGTGCAGCACTTTTCATGTTGGAGGGAATAAGGAGCGGGAAATGAAAATTAGAAGCAATTAACCCGCGTGCAACCAAAATTAGAACTTTTAATAAGATATAGTGGCATATAAGAATAAGTGCCACTAAAAACTTAATATAGTGGCACAAAAACAAATGTGTCACTAAAAGTTTGTGCCACTAAATGTAATTTTGGTTGTAGTGCAAATTCCTATTTCAGGAGTACTCATGAACACTGTAGCAAACATTTTCTATGTCTAAGCTTTTAGACAATCTACAGTCGGATTCATGACAATCTTTCCTCATTACTTACTTCCAAAGTATGATCGATTGTGGATGTTTGAATAACAGAGTTATTCGGGAAGTAAACATGCAAAGTGAAACACAAGAATAATTTAATCCAATATGGTCTCAAAACTTTTGAATATAAATAAAAACACTTATTATTTAATCACCATATCGATTACACATTATTTATTGTATAATTGTTTTGACTAATCAACTTAATACTTGAATTAAAACAATAGTCATCCCATGCTCCAAGCATGCACACTATGTTTACCTATGGTCCTTTCTTTGTGAAACAGATCAATTGGAAACATTTCCAAAGATGCTGATTTCACAATTCCAAATCCTTATTATAATTGTAAGCATACCAAATTCTTCCACTATTAGAGTGTGTTAGATTCTAAGCTATTATGCAATGATCATTTTGTAATGACTAGGAACAAAAGTCATAGAGACTTTGCCAATTACAAAACATTCCATTGGAGATACGAGGTCTCATATTCAAAGTAGATTCCTTTGAACATCCTTCTTGCATAAAAGTTTCAACACTTAGATTCTTAATGTCCAACTCCCATTATGGAAACATTTCCATATTGCCATATGACTATCCATTCTTAACAGAATCCTATCTATTCAGAATCATGTCAAATATAGGTCATTCATTATTATACTTCCAACTGCCCATAAGCGATCAATCCTCAACGAACCTTAGAATGTCCTTGACAATTGCTTAACTACCTTAGTCATATCCAGTTCTGGTCCTTTTTCCCTCTTAATGCCCTAGGCATTTGGAAAAATCAAAACGAATGAATATTATAGCATATGCAATAGATCCTATACCCGAAGCGTATGGGATATGATTCATGACGTCTTACATAAAGACATGATACTTTACCAGTCTCTTGCTATAATATTTCCATATATAGAATTTCCAATGTTGAAACATTTCAACATTACATTCATCTATATCCATGACTAAGTCCTTTTAAAATTTCAGTCTAAACTTTTAGATTCGAAAATGAAGTATGAGTTCCTTTCCCTTAAAACTTTCTATAGCGAAACAACTTTTCAAACTCTGCAACTTTGCAAATTAAAACTTTGTTTCCAATTAATAGTATTTCTTACTCGCAACACTTAACATAATAATTATGCTCCCACTAGCATAATAATTACGTACTTATTAGCATAACACTTATGCTACCACTAGCTTTGACATGTATTTAGAAATTAGATGGACTTCTAGAAATCAATACTTATTTATTTTCTTACCAAAGATTAGATTTATGATACGAGATGCTTCGATAAGTCTTTATCTAAGCTCATTCACCTTTTATTAGAAAGCTTATATGTGTGTTTAAAGTATTTCGGAACTTAGAACAATAAGTCCCAAATGTTGAAACTATTTGCCATTTTCTCACAATTCGAATTATGAAGAGGGATACCGTAATCATAATCGAATTTGAGAACACAATTAACACAACTGCTATCTCCTTAAAATCTACCAGTGAAAGCATTTCCTCACAATCATTTTCATGACGGAGAGAAACCTTTTGCAACTTAAATTTTATAGTGTATGTGTTCCTCTCCATGTGAATTTGTCATAACCATAATCACAAGACAAGGTTTTTGACAAATCCAAACTTATATGGACTGAACTTGTTCAATCTTAATTTCTTGCCATCTAGTAGCATAAGGGCCTACCATTGCTTCCAAGTTGCAATGGCGCTCACCCTTATCGATCAATGTACTTTCATCGACCAGGGTGCTTTGCCTTATGCAATCAAATGAGAACTCATAGAACTCACATGTATAGTTAACTTAATTGGAACGGGCATAGAAACAAGAATATGTCAACACGATAGGTTGCAAACCTCAAGTCGTGTGCTAGTGATAAACAATAGGTTTATTCTTGATTAGTTCTTGAAACTTTTCAAGATCTTTTAAGACTCCCACTGACCTCTTGACATATAAGATTCTCTTGTCAAGAAACATTCTATGACAAACAAATATTCAAGGGTTAGTGTGGGTTCTTATCAAGGCAAACACTGCACATAATTGGTCTTAGTTGGTCTTTGTCTTATCCAAGACATAACAACTTACCAATTTCAAAATATGCAAGAGTTAGAAATATTTCTACTCCACCTTTGATGAGTGTTATAAACCTTCTTCAGATTATTTCACTCAAGGCACAATCTTGGAGTGTGACTCTAAGACTTGATTTTGGAACGAGGTATGACTCATCTTCTTGATTTAACCATTTCAGCAATTCCTGATACCTCTTCTTAGTCATGATTATGCACTAAGGTGTCCTTAGAGGATCAATTGTGACATGGTTTCATAATCACTAAGACGATCATAAAACATGATACTCAAGTACTCTCTTTTCCTTTCAAATTGGAGAAACTTTTATCTTTCTACCTAATTGATTCTTCTTATTCGTTATGCTATACATTGAAACTTTTCAATGATTCAGAATCACACTTAATCTTGTAAGCATAACCATATTTACTAAACTTTTAGTAAATCACGATGAATTGCCTTATTCTCCTTTACGGTAGATCTAAACAGTTCCAAATCAATGCATACTTGATACATTAGTCCTTCACTTGACTCACATACATATGTGAACAAGGAATTAGTCTTAATTTCCCAAAGATGAAGGTTCTCATTCATCACACAATACAAGTCGCATGATTCCAATTTCTTTCCAATTGAAACTTGGGTGATGAGAATCCTTCCTTATTTGGTAAATTATGACATTACCACAAGAATCAATTTCATTTCCAACATTGCTAATAATATTTAAACACCAATTTTCACTAATGTCATTGCAAGGATAATATAAAACAAGACCAAATAAAAATTTTCTTTATTTATAAAATTGTGGAAAACTTGTCCTTACAATGTAAATTCATATGAAACTATGTTTCTAAACGTTCTTAAGCAATCTATCATAACTCTTAAGTAGCAGCTCAAAATATGATCATAGAACCATGCGACCGAAATCCACTTCTTCATGATCATACGTAACTTTACATCATGTAATAAGAATCTATAAATAAGAACTTAATAGAGTTAGATAGTGAATGTACCTGAAGTAGAGCCATATATTTTGACTTTACCATCTCTTAGATCTTTTAGGTAGTCAGGGCAGCTTCGCTTCCACCCCTTCAACTGGCAGTAAAAACAAATGGACACTTTAGGAGTGACACATGGAACAAACTCAGACTTGGCCTTTCTCTTATGGTTAAACTTTTCGACCATGGACAATTTCTCTCCCTTAGGAGAAGAAACCATTTCTAGACTATAACCTTTGCCATTGTTAGGGTCCATGGAAATTTGAGATGCAGATCTTCCAATCATATTTTCTTGACCAGTGCTCCAAATCATTGCTGATTCAGCAGCAATTAGCAAATAGGTTAGATCAATAAGGATCATGTCGTGGTATCCCATATAGTAGTCCTTAATGAACCCGCTGTATAACTTAGGAAGTGATTGAAGAACCAAGTCAACAGCCAGCTTCCTTGAGACAATGACACCCAACATGTGACAACTCGAAAATTTCTATCTTGTAAGTCAATCTAATCAATCAAAAGTCAGACTTGTTTTCTGCTATCTTTCAGAATGTGTTAAGGGTCATATATAGGTTTCTAAGCCCTGTACACTTATGGATTGGATGTTGAGAAGTGTTAGCTTGGGATTAAAGGAATGAAATCGAACCAGAAAACTCATCAAAGGGTGTTCACGACCGCAAACTAGGTTCACGGCCGTGAACCCATGTTTGGCCGTGAACCCCTCTCCATATAGATACATTTCTTTCATTTATTCCTCATTTCTTCCACCCTTGGCCGTAAACCTCTCAAGTTCTCTCAAGTATCATCCAACATAAGCTCTCATTTCACCCCAAAAATATAAGTGTCTCATCTCTTCTTGTTGTTCCTTGAAAGCCCTTACCTTTCCATCTTGATTCATCATTTTTTCATCACTTTTCGTCAAGGATCTTCAAGTTTGGGCCGTGAGCCACTCATCCTTGGGCCGTGAACCATCATGTTGGGCCGTGAACCACCATGTTGGGCCATGAACACTTCATGTGTTGTTGGGTCGTGATCACACCATAGGGCCGTGAACCCTCCTTTAACCTTCTAACTTTCTTCTAACACTTCTTTGGTGAGTTCTCTTGCATCCTAGGTTGATTTCCCTAACTCCTTAGTGGTTATATTCACTAATATCATGCCTATATGCATCATTATATGTTATTTAGGACTCATTGTACTCCAGAACTTCACTCGTAGGAGTAACACTCTTATTCCAGACTTCAATCGAATCACTCACATAAGGTGAGTTCATACCCCTATAATATACCCTTTTAAATGATTTTAAATGCTTTTTAGGGGGGAATACAAGTTGAACACAATCTAATTGTGTTAGTAAATACATGTGATATTAATCACATAAAAGATTTCCTTATGCTTTGAATCTTTATTTTTACAATAAAGGATTACCCAATACTTCCATAATGACTTAAAGTCATGAAAACTTTTATCAAAATCACATAAACTCTTTTAGAATACCAATTAACTCTTTAAACTTATATTTGTCAAAATCATGTTCATATATGTATAAGTATATAAATAAGACTTAAAGGGCTTAGGACTAATGAGTTGCCTTATTTCCTTTTCCTTGTTTCGATGTGGGCTTAAGGTGGGGTTATTTGTCCGAAGGTCGTTTCCTTCTTAATTATATACATTATACATATGGGAATATAAAAAGATTACTTTAGTCGATATCATTACCTTTGTATCATGCTGAGCAAAGGGTACTTTCAGGATAGATCATGCTAATCAGATAGAACGTGTAAATTATAATAGGTATAATTTATGAAAGAAACGACAAATCTATTTTCTAGATAAGTATACGAGGTCTAAACTACTTTGTCAAGAAAAGGATATAATTCGATCTTTACTTAAACTAAAATGTGATGGTACGTATTCAGGACATAACAATACTTGTTATGTTACATTTTTGTAACCAGAGTCTCCTGGAGGAGAGTGGGCATTGGGTGTATAGATCTATATAGGACCGACAATCCCACATCTCGACTGCTAGCTACAGTCCGGCAGACCAGCCATGGGGTGACAAATATCACATATTCAGTTTCGACACCAGTAGGTCGTCGTGTTCTGTGACACCCCCAGCCATCGGCGGAAACACCGGGTAGTGTAACGTTATTCTTCGTATCACAGTTATATAACATACATTGAACAGTACTAAAGAAAATACATACCTTTATTGATAACTGAAAGTTACATAACTGTTTTTCTAGAACCTATTACATAATATCCGACTATGGCATACTTCTTAATGAACATAAAGGTAATAGTAAAACTTCTTCTGTTCGAATACATACCAGCTTTTCAAGTTCCTGAAAACACATGTATTTTAAAATACGTCAACATAAAGTTGGTGAGTCCACAGGTTTTGACTCCATAAAATAATACATTTTCCACATTCAAAAGTATAGTTTTTGAAAGTATCATTTTGACTCTCCAACATTTAGTATGTATATTAGGTATAATAGTTTACTTATCAATTAAGTGTTATACCTAAACATTCCTTAATCCTAAGGTATAAGTAGGGGAAACTTATACTTAACATTAATACTTGTATACGACAAAGTATAATGTTTCTAACGATTTGCTACCATGAGCCTGTAACCGCTGCTATGACATAATACCTCTGATAGAACACACTCATTATTTACCATGAGAAACAAACACACTCATGATTTACCATGAGAAACAACACCGTACGCTTCATCGACGCCGGAACAATAACAAATAAAAGGATAGTTCATCACTTGCTTTTGGTTGACTGTAGCTAACAGTCACAAGTGGGGTGGTCAACCCGTATACTAATTATATACGACTTCCTCGCTCACACGGGATTAACGGTTACAGTTCAGAGGATTTCCACTAAGATCCCCAATCTTAGTTGATGAATACAACTACTCATGTAGACTTTGACGGCTTCCTATAGCTCTAACAACAAAAACATCTTTATGTCTAAAACCCTAAGTTACTAGACTATGCTTTTAAACATTACTCCTAACTTCATAATATTTAGGCAGTATAACAGCTATATCTTGAAGTAAAACCAGGTTTTATCTTGACCTAAAACCAATAATAACAACATATAACGTTCCTAGTTTTATCTTGACATAAAAATATCAATAACAATACCAAGTTTTATCTTAACATAAAACTAACAATAACAACGTATAACATATCCAGTTTTATCTTGACATAAAACTATTAATAGCAACATACTTTATAACTTAACATATAAATCTTCCGAATATAACTTCGGAACTATATCGCACACAACATATATATAGAATCTTAAGTATAACTCAAGATCTACATTAGTAAATTAACATATTGATAAGTTGATAATAGTTGTATATATTCAAAATATTATATTTAGAACAACTATACCCCGACTATTATAACTATATATTATCATATAGACATAATAATAACATATATATAATATGTAGCATGCGTTTTCCCCCGAAATATTAGAAAGTGGGGCCGTGAAACTCACCCTAGTAGCGTGATTTTATGTTATCTAAGCAAAAACGGTCAGCATACGAGGTCGTCGGGGCTCGGGATGTAAGAGGGCCTCAGCAAAGGAGAGAAAGGGAAGAAGTTTAGGTGTAAGAATGGCTGAAGTCGGACCTGCTATTTATAGTAATGATTTTAGAACCTCACGTCGTGAGTTTTATAAGGCTCACGTCGTGAGTCCTGCATGTTCATCCCATAGACTTGCCATTTGCGTCCCTAGCTTCGGAAGGTGGCCATGTGACTCTTCACGTCGTGAAAAACTCCTTGTTCACGTCGTGAGTTTGGATATTATCCCCTCGCAGCCTCGTCACACCTTCTAGATCCGAAATGTGGCGATTTGAGTCCTCACGTCGTGAGTTTTTATGCTCACGTCGTGAGTTCAGTCAAATTAGGGTTTCTGACAGCGATATCTTCGGAAGGCCATAACTTTTGCATACGAACTCCATTTTTGACGTTCTTTATGTCCACGCGTAGGTATTTACGAGTACTACAACTATCTTTTAGACTTAAATAGCTAATTCTAAGTCTATTTTAAATTCCTCTTATTATAGAGATTTATAGTGTTCGGTTTATCATAACTTCTTCATGCGAAGTCAGATTCAAACATTCTCTATATTTTTGGAATCGTATGGACATATACTTTGAGTTGTATCATAAAGAAGGTTCATATTTGTATTAGAATTTATCATGAAATACATAACACTCTTACCACATTACTAGTTTAACATAATCACATTACATGATTGGCATAATCACATGTGATTGTCTATTGACCTATTTTGACTAGTGTTACATTCTCCCCCCGTTAGAATAATTTCGTCCCAAATTTTATCTTATGGATGGGGTTTCGTTAAACAGTTGGGGGTATTTTTCTTTCATCTGATCTTCACGTTCCCAAGTAAATTCAGGTCCTCGCAAAGAGTTCCATCGAACTTTCACTATGGGAATACGACTTTGCTTTAATCGTTTGACTTCTCGATCCATAATCTCAGCAGGTTCTTCTACAAAGTTGAGTTTCGTATTGACTTGTATCTCTTCGAGAGGTATAACAAGAGTGTCATCGGATAGACATCTTTTGAGGTTTGATATGTGAAAAACATCGTGCACATTTCTTAGTTCTTGAGGCAACTTGAGTTGGTATGCGACAGAACCAATTCTTGCCAGAATTTCAAAAGGTCCTATATATCGTGGGTTTAGTTTGCCTCGTTTCCTGAATTGAATTACACCTTTCCAAGGAGAGACTTTCAACATTACTTTATCTCCAACTTGGAATTCTAAAGGCTTACGTCTTACGTCAGCATAACTCTTTTGACGATCACGTGCAGCCTTTAATCGATCCTTAATTTGCACGATCTTTTCAGTTGTCTCGTGGATTATTTCTGGTCCAGTACGTAAGGTATCGCCTGTACGTTCTCTGGCCATCTGCGTATCTCCAACTTCTGCCCAACACACTGGGGAGCGACATTTTCATCCATAAAGAGCCTCAAATGGTGCAGCCTTGATGCTGGTGTGATGACTATTGTTGTAGGAAAACTCAATTAACGGTAAATGAGTATCCCACGCATTTCCAAAGTCTATTACACAGGCTCGGAGCATATCTTCTAAAGTCTGAATGGTTCTCTCACTCTGACCATCAGTCTGTGGATGGTAAGCGGTACTCATGTCTAGACGTGTTCCTAAGGATTTTTGTAGAGATTGCCAAAATCGTGAAGTGAATCTACTATCTCGGTCAGAAATAATAGAATTTGGAACTCCATGCAATCTGACAATTTCCTTAAGATAAACTCTAGTCAGCTTCTCCATCTTGTCGTTCTCCTTAATTGGTAAGAAATGGGCGGACTTAGTCAACCTATCGACTATCACCCAAATAGTGTCGGACCCACTAGGAGTTTTAGGTAACTTAGTGATGAAGTCCATTGATATCTGCTCCCATTTCCATTCAGGTATTTCCGGTTGTTGACGTAAACCTGAAGGCTTTTGATGTTCTGCCTTTACTCTAGAACAAGTCAAACATTTGCTCACATAAGTAGCAATTTCAGCCTTCATGTTTGGCCACCAATAATGTACTTTTAAATCTAAGTACATTTTGTCAGAACCTGGATGCACGGAATATCTGGACTTGTGGGCTTCTTCTAAGACCAAGTCCCTGACTCCACCGAACCTAGGCGTCCAAACTTGGTTCATAAAGTATTGTATTCTGTCATCTTTTCGTATAAGTTGCTTTTCCATTCCTCGTAAAGCTTCGTTCTTAATGTTTTCTTCTTTTAGAGCCTCAAGCTGAGCTTCTCTAATTTGTGCGGTAAAGTTAGAATGGATAGTTATAGTTAATGCTCGTACTCGTCGGGGTTTAATATATTCTTTCCGGCTCAAGGCATCTGCTACCACGTTTGCCTTTCCGGGATGATAACGAATCTCACATTCGTAATCATTCAACAATTCAACCTATCTTCTTTGTCTCATATTAAGATCTTTTTGGTCGAAGATGTGTTGGAGACTCTTGTGGTCGGTAAAAATAGTACACTTAGTACCGTATAAGTAATGTCTCCAAATTTTTAGTGCAAAAATTACAGCTCCCAATTCAAGATCATGGGTAGTGTAATTATTCTCATGCATCTTAAGTTGTTGTGATGCATAGGCGATAACTTTTCCTCTTTGCATCAACACACATCCCAATCCTTGATTTGACGCGTCGCAGTATACAACGAAATCTTCTGTTCCATCTGGAAGGGATAGGATTGTTGCACTACACAACATTTGCTTCAGTTTCTGAAAAGCAGCTTCTTGTTTGTCTTCCCAGTTGAACTTCGTATTCTTCTGGGTTAGTGCTGTAAGTGGCTTGGCTATTTTGGAGAAATTCTCTATGAATCTACGGTAATAGCCAGCAAGTCCTAGGAATTGACGCACCTCTGTTGGCGTCTTTGGTGCTTCCCAATTCCTGATTGCTTCAACTTTGGATGGGTCAACATGAATTCCTTCGTTGCTAACTACATGACCTAAAAATTGTACTTCTCTAATCCAAAACTCACATTTAGAGAATTTAGCGTACAACTTTTCTTTTCTTAGTAGTTCCAAGATTATTTGCAGGTGTTGACCATGTTCTTCCTTGGTTCGTGAATATATCAATATATCATCGATAAATACGATCACGAATTTATCCAAGTATGGTTTGCAAACACGATTCATGAGATCCATAAACACTGCTGGGGCATTGGTTAATCTAAAAGACATAACTAAGAACTCATAATGACCATAACGTGTTCTTCTTGTACTCTGAGTTGATGGTATCCTGATCTAAGATCTATCTTTGAGTAGTAGCTGGATCCTTGTAGTTGATCGAATAAATCATCAATTCTCGGAAGTGGATAACGATTCTTGATCGTTAGCTTGTTTAGCTCCCGATAATCAATACACATTCGAAAGGATCCGTCCTTCTTCTTGACAAACAAGATTGGTGCTCCCCAAGGTGAAAAACTTGGTCGGATAAAGCCTTTGTCAAGAAGTTCTTGTAGTTGGCTAGACAATTCTTGCATTTCAGATGGAGCCAACCGATAAGGAGATTTCGCTACTGGGGTTGCTCCTGAAATTAAGTCGATTCGAAACTCGACTTGTCGGATGGGAGGTATTCCAGGTAGATCTTTAGGAAACACGTCAGGGAAATCACATACTTGAGGTATGTCCTTGATTTCTTTTGTCTTTCTCTTCCTATCTACAATGTGGGCTAATAATGCGCTATATTTCTTATGTAGATATTTCTGGGTCTTAGTATAAGAGATGACTATGAGGTTCTTCCCAGATTTATCACCATAGATAATCAGGGCTTCGCCGTTTGGTAAGGGTAGTCGTATGGCTTTCTCATGACATAGAATTTCGGCGCGGTGTGAAGATAACCAATCCATGCCAATTATGACATCAAAACTACCGATACGCATTGGCATGAGGTTGACGTGAAAAAGGTAGTTATTAAGAGTTAACAGACAGTTTTCTAGGATTTCATGTGTTTTTTCAGTTTGACCATTAGCGATTTCTACTTCATAGATTTCTTTTAATCTGCTAGACTTATGACTTAACAATTTTGTAAATGTTGGAGTTATAAAACTTCGATCTGCTCCAGAGTCGAAGAGTATAGAAGCATATAAATTATCTATAAGAAACGTACCAGATACGACCGAAGGGTCCTGGATAGCCTCTCTGCTTCCAATCACAAATGCCCTACCACGTCCTATGCCTCCCTGACTCCTTAACTTTGGACATTCTTTCTTGATATGTCCAACCTCCCCACACTCGTAGCATTTTCTTCCTTCACCACAGCCTGTCCCATTATTGGTTTGTTGATCGACTGTTGCAGGTGTTGTGCTCCTGCAGTAACTAGCAGTATGCCTCTTTTTCTTGCACTTCATGCAGACTAAACAGTCACCTGGATGATGACGGTTGCACTGATTGCACCATGAAGATTTTGGTTGTGTAGGTACTGCTGTTGTGGCTGCATAATTGGTTACCACTTCTTGTCTATTCTCAGATGATTGTTTGGGATTCTTCCTATTAAACTTGCGCTTGTTTGTTCTAGATTTGGGAGACTCAGCCTTTGAGACCACTTATGTTCCTTGGATCTCTGTGAGGGTTAGCTGATGAGCAATCCTCTTGGTGCTGTCATAAGTAGTAGGCTTTGATGTGATCACCATGCCTTTAATTTGCGATGCTAAACCCCAGATATATCGCTCAATCTTTTTATATTCAGGGGTTACAAGTGCTGGACACATTACGGCAAGATCATTAAATCTAGCGGTATAAGCTTTTATCTTTGAACCCTTCATGGTTAGGGTCCACAGTTCTTGTTCCAGTTTATGTATATCCTCCCTAGGACAATACTCCTTTACTAGCATCATTTTTAGCTCCTCCCATTTCATGGAATTTGCAGTATCAATTCCCATGGTATTCACATGGTTGTTCCACCAGGTGAGTGTTGCATCAGCGAAAGTACATGCTGCAAATCGTACTTTACAATCATCTGGACAGAAGCTTATTTGAAAGACGGACTCTGTCTTTTCTATCCACCTCATCAAATTAACTACCCCTTCATTTCCATGAAAGCTTTTTGGCCTGTAATTCATAAAATCTTTGTAGGTACATGTTCTAGTGGTCCGTACATGGCCTTCATTTCTAACTCCATCTCTTGTGACATTAGATAGAGCCGCAACAATTCTTTGATCTATGATTTCTTCAAGTTGTACTGTACTTATTGAGGGGTTTATTTCTGGTGGTGGTTGCGGTTGTTGTTGTTGTGGTGCTGATGGTCGGTTAGGGTTTAGCCAATTACTCCTTCTAGGCATTTTGTTTCAGTTCCTATTATAAATAATAAGAATTTTATGAGTTTTGTTAATCATTTAATACACGAGTACTAAATACTCCAGTTATTATTCACAGTGTAAAACGTAATAGACAACACAATGATTACTGTAACATATGCTTCATATTATTACCAGTGGTTACATCAGTTTATTTAGGTTATAAGAGAAAAGTTTCTATAAACATTGCAAAATTTTCAAGGTTTTCTACATCCTTGCTATAAACTTTCCTCTTTTCGCCTTAACTAGCCTGATTTTCTCTATTTACATAACCACTAGTTGGAGCTTATCTACCAGAAACCTAAGTGATGACCCAGCACGTCAGTGACATTAACCACTTGCTCTTCAAGTGCTTGAGTTCTCTGCTCAAGACTTCCTGTGCGTTCTTCATTTCTTGAGGTTTGATTGTAGAGCTCTAACTCTGCAATGCCAACATCGTGAGTAATCATGTCATTATAAGCAAAATTTATACGATGATGGACATCCATCACCGATTCCTGATCTCGTGTCCTTTGTCCTTCTAGCCTTCGCACTCTTCCAAAGAGATGAGTAGCCCTCCCTTCGACAATTTCCATTTTGTCTTCAATTTTGACACTTTTCTCAAACAATTGAGATAAAGTGTTATCTTCAGAAGAATGTAGGAGATGTGGTCGAGATGATTGACCAGTCTGATACATCTTGGCAGCTCTTTCTTCCGCCACCCACCTATCAACGGGTTGTGCGATCCGTGCAGGTTCATCTTGAACTCTATGACTTCCTGAAGATGTCGCCTTCTGAGTCTTCTTAATCTTTTGCCATATCGGTATGGATTTACGTGCCGTGCGTTTCAATTTTACTCCTCCTGGAACTTTACGGTAAAGAGTGTTCAGTGGTGGTAAAGATGATGCCACCGACTCTGTCTCCTCCATGGATTCACTTCCTTCCATTGGTTCACTCTCTTCCCATTCGTTGGAGGGTAAAGGTGGTCCATCGTCAGAAGGTATTGGATGAAAGGTGGTTGGGTTTATAGGGTAGTAAGGATCGCCTACCATCATGGGGAATGAAACTTCCTCTTCTTCATCCGTGTCCTCGATGATTATCCATTCTCTTGAATGTGACATGCCGAATTCCTATACGTTTTGGATCACCAAAAAGTTTTAGTCTATCAAATATTACTCCCAAATAAATAGTTCATATGATCTGATCATAATAAAATGTAGTTGCGCACCTACACCTAGTTGTGATAGGATATATGCACATATAAACTTTAGTTGGAATATTTGATCTAAATCCTTGAGATTAAAAACATTCTGGGTATTAAGGTGTATTCTCATCGCCGGTCTGAGTCTTTACATATGACTCTATATTCTTATTTATTGTATTCATGCTTTAATTATTGTTTGTTACTTCAGGTCTATCTGATAAGGCTCCGGCCAGTCAGGACAGTCGAAAGGGCAGGATCATTTTAGCATATAGCCGTTCTGAAATCCAGCAACCTAAATCGACATGTCTATCCTTGTCATCGCTCCCGTAAGTAGTCCTTCAGTAGAATAATTAATAATACTTTTTATTTATAGGCTAAGCGATATACCTAAACCTAATAGAGTAAGTCCTAAACTATAGACGTGCTTTCCTAAGAAAGTACTAGTTCACTATAGTTAATAGCTCTGATACCAATTTCTGTCACACCCCCAGCCATCGGCGGAAACACCAGGTAGTGTAACGTTATTCTTCGTATCACAGTTATATAACATACATTGAACATTACTAAAGAAAATACATACCTTTATTGATAACTGAAAGTTACATAACTGTTTTTCTAGAACCTATTACATAATATCCGACTATGGCATACTTCTTAATGAACAGAAAGGTAATAGTAAAACTTCTTCTGTTCGAATACATACCAGCTTTTCAAGTTCCTGAAAACACATGCATTTTAAAATACGTTAACATAAAGTTGGTGAGTCCACAGGTTTTGACTCCATAAAATAATACATTTTCCACATTCAAAAGTATAGTTTTTGAAAGTATCATTTTGACTCTCCAACATTTAGTATGTATATTAGGTATAATAGTTTACTTATCAATTAAGTGTTATACCTAAACATTCCTTAATCCTAAGGTATAAGTAGGGGAAACTTATACTTAACATTAATACTTGTATACGACAAAGTATAATGTTTCTAACAATTTGCTACCATGGGCCTGTAACCGCTGCTATGACATAATACCTCTGATAGAACACACTCATGATTTACCATGAGAAACAAACACACTCATGATTTACCATGAGAAACAACACCGTACGCTTCATCGACGCAGGAACAATAACAAATAAAAGGATAGTTCATCACTTGCTTTTGGTTGACTGTAGCTAACAGTCACAAGTGGGGTGGTCAACCTGTATACTAATTTTACACGACTTTCTCGCTCACACGGGATTAACGGTTACAGTTCAGAGGATTTCCACTAAGATCCCCAATCTTAGTTGATGAATACAATTACTCATGTAGACTTTGACGGCTTCCTATAGCTCTAACAACAAAAGCATCTTTATGTCTAAAACCCTAAGTTACTAGACTATGCTTTTAAACATTACTCCTAACTTCATAATATTTAGGCATTATACCAGCTATATCTTGAAGTAAAACCAGGTTTTATCTTGACCTAAAACCAATAATAACAACATATAACGTTCCTAGTTTTATCTTGACATAAAACTATCAATAACAATACCAAGTTTTATCTTAACATAAAACTAACAATAACAACGTATAACATATCCAGTTTTATCTTGACATAAAACTATTAATAGCAACATACTTTATAACTTAACATATAAATCTTCCGAATATAACTTCGGAACTATATCGCACACAACATATATATAGAATCTTAAGTATAACTCAAGATCTAGATTAGTAAATTAACATACTGATAAGTTGATAATAGTTGTATATATTCAAAATATTATATTTAGAACAACTATACCCCGACTATTATAAGTATATACTATCATATAGACATAATAATAACATATATATATATATATATATATATATATATATATATATATATATATATATAATATCTAGCATGCGTTTTCCCCCGAAATATTAGAAAGTGGGGCCGTGAAACTCACCCTAGTAGCGTGATTTTATGTTATCTAAGCAAAAACGGTCAGCGTACGAGGTCGTCGGGGCTCGGGATGCAAGAGGGCCTCAGCAAAGGAGAGAAAGGGAAGAAGTTTAGGTGTAAGAATGGCTGAAGTCGGACCTGCTATTTATAGTAATGATTTTAGAACCTCACATCGTGAGTTTTATAAGGCTCACGTCGTGAGTCCTGCATGTTCATCCCGTAGACTTTCCATTTGCGTCCCTAGCTTCGGAAGGTGGCCATGTGACTCTTCACGTCGTGAAAAACTCCTTGTTCCGAAATGTGGCGGTTTGAGTCCTCACGTCGTGAGTTTTTATGCTCACGTCGTGAGTTCAGTCAAATTAGGGTTTCTGACAGCGATATCTTCGGAAGGCCATAACTTTTGCATATGAACTCCGTTTTTGACGTTCTTTATATCCACGCATAGGTATTTACGAGTACTACAACTCTATTTTAGACTTAAATAGCTAATTCTAAGTGTATTTTAAATTCCTCTTATTATAGATGTTTATAGTGTTCAGTTTATCATAACTTCTTCATGCGAAGTCAGATTCAAACATTCTCTATATTTTTGGAATCGTATGGACATATACTTTGAGTTGTATCATAAAGAAGGTTCATAGTTGTATTAGAATTTATCATGAACTACATAACACTCTTACCACATTACTAGTTTAACATAATCACATTACATGATTGGCATAATCACATGTGATTGTCTATTGACCTATTTTGACTAGTGTTACATGTTCATTCTAGTTCAGCGATTACAACTTTATCACATTTTAAACCCTAATTAACAAGGTTAATATTAGAGTAGTTATTATTCAGTAGTTTATTTTTAAGAAATACTATTGTATTAATCACTTTTCATAAACAAAACGGAACGGTTTTATGGGGATTTAAAATTACTTTACAGAACGGTTTTATGGGGATTTAAAACCACTTTACAGAACGGTTTTATGGGGATTTAAAACTACTTATCAATTATAAAGCAGAAAATATAGGATTTTCTGGTACATACTTAGTTACTTTCTCAAAACTAGTATAACATAAAGGACCTTCAATGGTTAATTCTGTAATTCCTTAGTTTATAATCATAGTTATATATAAGTAATATCCGATAGGCAGTGGAATGTGTGACTTCCGCCTTACTTCCTATTCCTTGTTTGGTTGTGGGCTTAGGGCAGATTCACACATTTAACTATCCGTCGATATTAGGTTATATATAACAAGTATAAACTAAGTAATTTTAGAAGGAACTATTGTGGTTACTAGTTTACCAGAGATTCGTTAATGTTAATTATGTAATTACTTGATGAATACATTAGGATTATATATAATAAAGATCCGATAGACAGTGGAATGTGTGATTTCCGCCTCATTTCATGTTCCTTGTTTGGTTGTGGACTTAGGGCAGATTCACACATTCAACTGTCTAATCGATTTGTATTATATATAATTAGTATTCACTGAATGATTATAGAAGGATTAGCTTCAGTCATTTTACTTATTAAGAAAATATAGGATTCTCTTAAGGAACGTTTTCAAGTGAACTTTTCCAAGAACTTAGAGTATACTTTATATAACTAAAATACATATGAACTCACCAGCTTAAATGTTGATCTACTCTTTCAAAATAACTTGTATTCTCAGGGAATTCAGTAAATAGGTACACACCCGGAGCTTTTGAGAAGACATCCTAGTGTCGTGCTGTGTCTTTTGTCTTTTACTTTACCTATTTTTGATGTCGAATATCTAATGTATAAACCCTTATGTAAAAACTTATACATTATTAATGCAATGGTTGTTGTACTTTGATTACTATAATGCATGTGCTGTGATACTTGACATGACGTCCTCCGCCCCCGAACGTTTCCGTCGTTCTGGTTTGGGGGTGTGACATATTGGTATCGGAGCATTGTTTATAGTGAACTCAGTATATCAGTCATAAAAGATATACAACTATAAACACATTGGGATAAAAACACTCTGACCAAGAGTTATACTTTAAAAATATAACAATATTTTATAAAAGTATAAGTACATGTAGAATATATATACTAGAATGAGTTTCACAAGAAGAACAAAACAAAAGTATTTGGATGTCGGACGTTGCAGTTAAACATGGACATTTATGTAATCATATTTGGGATCAATATAGCCTGATCAACTATATTCATTTGAGATATGAACAACAAGTGTTTGGGAGTGATTGTAGTGTTGCAACAAGTCCAAAACTTACCTAGGTACCAGAAGAATTCTAGAACAAAACATAAAGGTTAAAATACTATAGGAGTATTTTAGGATGCTATAACGACCAAACTGAAAATTTATTAACTTCTTATATCTAGAAGTTCAAGAATCAAACATATAATTAAAATACTATGGAATTATTTTAGATACCATAAATAAACTTTTGGGAAATTTTAAAAGATCTTTTCTGGTAAGTCTATAATTACTAAGTGAATACGATAAGGTTATATATAGTTGAGATTTTATAGACTTAGAATATGTGATTTTCACTCTACTCCCTTTTCCTTGTTTGGATGTGGTTTTAGAGTAGGATTACTTATTCGAAGGTGTATTTGATGTGGATTATATATAATCAGTACACACTATGTGATTATAGAAAGACCGGAAAGGATCACCTTCATAAAAATTTAATTTTTCTCATAGATTCTTTAGACATTCCATTCTCGTATAAACCCCTTAGATAGATGTGGGCACTCCAACAATCAATAGAAGAGTCATGGAGGATCCAGCAGAGTTTCATTAAGAGAATTCCGAGAAAGAAACAGATGAGAAGTAAAGAAACTGTAGAAGTCATTTAATGCCCTTACCCTACACCAATGAGAGGTTCGCATGAACTTTCGGAATTCGAACTCTTCATTATGAAGTAATGGAGATTAGTGTAAGAATCGGAAGTAAGACGGCACAGAAATTCAATATACCTACGAAGGACAAGGATACCATATAGATACCCGGAGAGAACAAATCATTACCGCCCAAAATAGAACGGAGAACAGAGGAAAACCATGCGGGTTACATGCAAGGTGTTTAACTGCCTTTTCGTCACAGTAATAACTAATAAATTGATACAACCAGTGAGTTAGTGATTACATTATCATATTAGGTTTTAAGCTTATCGTCTTTCCCTGACATGGCTAATAACAATAAATCGGATCAAAAAATCTCAATTGAGAGTGATTATTTCTCAAATTCATAAGTCTATTTTATGTAGACTTTATTATGAATTGTTTTCAAATCTTTTCGAAAGTTGGAAAACGATATCCACCAATCGAAGTTTACTTAGTTCGGATAACACTCATTTCATAACCATTCTAGAAACTTACTTCAACTCTTTACCAGGACTGCATCATAGGGATGTAGGTCGAAACATTAAGAACCGAATAACAAAACGACATATTTATATGTATATATAAATGATTAGAATACATCTAGAGGCAACCATTGTTGCTCACGAGCTTGTTTTTCTCGTCGTGTAGCAGAATCATGCCTCCAAAGAAACGTAACCAACCCTCCGGTACAACACCAATCCTTCAGATAGATTCTGCTACGTTTCAAGCTGCAGTCACAACAGCTGTAGCAACTTTCATGGCTCACCTAAATGCTAACAATGCAAATGTTAGTGGAATTGCAATTGGCAATCCTGATTGTGGTGATAACCAACTTCAGCAACAAGTGCCTACTTGTAAAGACACTCCGGACCTCAAACCTAATATCCTGAAACGAAAGTTCGAGAACAAGAAAGGGAGTTTGTTCAACTCAAGAACCTAGCATAGGGCAACGAACTGGGGCAGTCAATACCCCCATCAGCCCTGCTATCCCAACACCGACCACACTATACTGAGGAAACCTCCCACACTGCAGCGAGTGCAACTACCATCATCATGGAGTTTGCCGAGAGCTGCATTGCAATAGATGCAACATGAAGGGGCACACCGCCCGCATCTGTAGGACTCCGGTCGAGTTCATCACTTCAACCACCAATGTTGAGACCAGTCCAATATGTCATCTTTATGGTGAAATAGGACATTTTAAGAGGGACTGTCCAACAGAGAAGAACGACGGGGGAGCAGGAGGAGTTGACCCCATAGAATGGGAGGCATCAAAGAACCCTGCTATATTTTTGGTACGCTTCCAAACCCCAATAATTAATTATAATTATAATTACTCTCTCGTTCGAACCAAATCACAACACTCATATAAAACTCAGAACCCTAACAGGTAAGCTATGATGGCTTAGTGTATACATTAGGGTCATTTATAATTAAGATTTTTAGACTTAGAGTGAGTGATCCCGCCTCATTTCCTGTTCCTTGTTTGGTTGTAGACTTAGGGCAGGGTTGCTTAGTCAACTGTCTTACCAATCTTAATTATACATGACTTGTATACACCAAGCGATTATAGAGAGACCTAGTAGGGATCATTTCGCGGAAGTTTATTTTCTCAAATTATCAGATTCCTCGTATTGTTAGTACCCGCCAATTTCGAATGAAAAAGGGGGTTAGTAGCAATAGTAAAAGAATAAAACCGGAAGCGCTGAAACTGGTGTACATAGGATAGTTCATCATCCTAGTAATCATTTCTTCCATATCAACTTAATATCTATTTCGTCGAGAACTTACGACATCATCATCCGACATGGTTTGGCTTGGTCCTTACCATGCAAAGTTTTTGTGATGTGTGAAAGAACTCTTCCCTTAATCAACCGTCAGATGAAATTCTTCCGATCCATAACGAAAACCCTTATATCATCTCTCACTTCAAAACTTAAGAAGTACCCATGCGAGGGGTGCCACGCCTTTTTAGCCTACCCAGTGGTCAATAGCCTTGAAGTGAAAAAGACTGAAGAAGTCTCAGAAGTTAGTAACCACCCGAAGTATACCCAATAGACCTCCGAGGAAGACCACTTGTACCACAGGTCAAGTTCAAGAATAGAGCATAAGAACTCATTAGGCTAATCAATCACTGCTAAGTGTATACGCAAGAGTGGTATATAATTTAGACTTAACAAGATTTAGGATGTGTGATTCCCCATATCTCCTGTTCCTTGTCTGGTTGTGGACTTAGGGCAGAGCCACCCAACCGAACGTTTTGTCAAATCTAAATTATATACGACTTGTATACACAAAGTGATGGTGGATGAGCCAAGTAAGTGTCTTATCATGAATTTCAGAGCAAAAACCCGCAGGCTTACTACAACAACTGGAGATACATGAGTGGAAATGGTAGCGGATTGCAATGGGCTTCATAATCAAATTACACAAGGCAACAGGTTGACTTGATGCCATTTTGGGTGATCGTCGTCAGATTAACCAAGTCTGAACGCTTCCTGCAAATTCAAAGAAACAGGCAAAATAGAGAAGTTAACTAGAACATGTGTTCAAGAGAATAGTTAGACTTCACGGTGCTCCAATGTCTGTTATATCTGTTCGAGATAGTAGAATCATCTCCCAGTTCATTCAGTCACTTCAGAAATCTCGGAGAACTAGACTAGTCATGAGCTTAATCTACCATCCTTAAAACCATCAGACAGAATGAGAGAATGATTCAAGCATTAGAAGTCATGCTGAGAGCATATGTGATCGACTTTGGTAAAGCATGGGATACCCAATTACCAATTAGTCGAGTCCTTTATCATGCTAGAATTTAAAGTTACTCCATTCGAAACCCTCTTTGGTCGCAAGTGCAGATCCTCTCTACACTAGATTAAAGTAGGTGACACACAACTAGCTAGAGGTCCAAATTCCAGACGGCACCTGTCACACCCCCAAACCGGAACGACGGAAACGTTCGGGGGTGGATGACGTCATGTGTAGTATCACAACAATTGTATCATAGAAATCATAGTAAACACAACCATTACATTGAATACATATATGAAAAGGTTTACATCTGTTTAATTCTTGTTTGTATACATCAAAAGTATAAGCAGAATATAAAGACGTGACTCTATACGCTCCGTCTTCTCAAAACTCCAGGAGGTACCTGTCTACTGATTTCCTGAGAATACAAGCAGTTTGGAAAGAGTATTAGCATAAAGCTGGTGAGTTCATAAGCAATGTTTTGTAGTGAAAACTTGTTGATGAATCTTGTAAAAATGTTCGTATGTTTCCAAGAAAATCCAATATTTTCTTTAATAAAAGCATGATCTTACCAGTTCCTTCTATGAATGTTTGTTACGGTATCCATTGTAGTATAAAATGTGTCAGTCTGTGTGCTTGGTTATTACTAGTATGTATAGTATGTTCTGTTTTGAAAAACCCTGGCTACCACCAGTAAGTATAGTTGTTTTATAAACTAAAATAAAACTAAGGAAGAATAAAAACTCGTAAACAAAGGTTAGTTTATACTTATTGTGAGTCATATAACCATGCTTGATATGACCTAGTGACCTTTACAACGTTCTTCAAGTGTTGGTTACATGATATTTGTCACCTCAGGCATGCCTGCCTAACTGTAGCTAGCAGTTCAGGTGTGGGATTGTCAATCCCGAATAGATCTATTCACAAATCTCACGCTCTCCCTCCAGGAGACTCTGGTTATACTATGATAGGATTTAATTCAGTACACCTAAGGGTACAATTTTGAAGTAGAGTCTCACAATTTTGTATATAATCTAGTTTACAAGTAATTATGTATTGTTATCTTGTATTTGAATCCGTTGAATATTGTATAAGGCAATAATTATACTTAAATAATTATTAAGTGTGTACTCTTGTAGTAATGTATATCATAAACTAAATCTGACATAGTTTATGTGATTAGCAGTGTACAACTCTGAATTCGTAAAAGTTGTGTATTGAAACTCCCAAACTATATCTATTATAGTTTGCATGTATATAGTGTAGTTGATGTGAATATTGAATCTGAAAACTATGCAATTATGGTTGTAAGTTGAAAACGTCCCTTATGCTCAACATAGTACAAAAGGGATAAAATATCTAAATATTTTATAAAAATACGGAAATCGTTTGTCTGCATCAATTGCATAAGTTTTATACTTGTTAAAATTCCTTTTGTATTAGTTCACAAAATCAGTTGTGTTTGGCTTGTCTTCCTCCCCCCCCCCCCTTGAAAACGTTTAAAAATCATAAAAGCATAGGGGTATGAACTCACCTCGAGTGAGTAGTTTGTATGAAAGATCGATATGGGATGCTGAGTGTCAAGTGAAGTCTCGAATACAAATGGATCCTATTTAGCATGTAATAACACATATATGAATCAAATTAGGGTATTTCATTACTAGGCATGATAGGAAACCACCCTAGGGACTTCGAAAATGTCACACCCCAAAACCGGAACGGCGGAAACAATCGGGGGTGGAGGACGTCATGTTCAGTATCACAACAATGCAAAGTAGTAAACAAGCAACAACATCATCCATTGCATTAATAATATAATTTCATACAAGTGTGTTCTGTTAAGTTATATAGACACCAAAAATATACATCAAAAATAAAAGATGAGTCTTGAACGAGCTCCATCTTCTCAGAACCTGGCACCGGTACCTGTCTACTGGTGACCTGAGAATACAAGTTATTTTGAAAGAGTTTATCAGCTTTAAAGCTGGTGATATCATAAGTATATTAGTGTCTGTATTTGTATGAAAGTGTTTGTAAGTCTGTAATGTATAAGTTTTGTAAAAGTTTGTAATTGTTTGAACTCTCCTAGAAAACCCTATGTTTCCTACTAAAAGTAGCCTTCTACCAAGGCATCTAGTATCTGTGTGTGTGTCTCTTGTAAGAGTGTGTATTTTCCCAAATCTGACTATCATTAACCAAAAATATAGTTTTTACATTATTGTTTATCGTGTGAATATCACAAAGTAAATGTAAAGGGAAAATGAAATAGTACTGTAGTGTTGTATTAAGTAACTACTGCTGTACTAATTACTTTAAACCAATTGTTATTTTAGAGTACCATGTGATCGGCCTGTATCCTGCTACCGACTCTATAGAAAAACGACGATGTAAGACGTCGTAAGAAATGACGTTTGGCACCCGTAGACTTGCAAGTCCCACTGTAGCGAGCAGCAAGGTGTAGGATAGTCAATCCAGTATAGATCTATACACAAACTCATACGCTCCCCATTTAAGGAGATTCTGGATACAAAACGGGTCATGACAGGTAGTGCCATGCCCCCGTTAAGTGGCTCACATAACTGTAAGTAATGTATATGTATATCTATATGTATGTGCTAGCTGTATTGTGTGTTCTTTCTCTGTCTAGCTTGTATGTTTTGTTTCTTATCACTGTGTATTATGTTTGTTTCTCATCACTATGTATTATGTTTGTTTCTTATCACTATGTATTATGTTTGTTTCTCATCACTATGTATTACTCATGAATGAACTGACTCATTGTATGTTTCATTGTTCTAGTAATAGTATCTTCCTAAACTATACCTATTATAGTTTACTAGTAATGTTGTTTGTGTATATGAACATGTTTGTATACCTTTGGTACCCAAAGGCATTGAACTCAATGAAAGAAGTAACCTTTTATATCTATACACATATACATGATATATAACTAGGATTCAAACGACCTTCGGACAAATAACCCGAATACCCTAAGTCCACAACCAAACAAGGAACAGGAAGTAAGGTGAGCTATCAGTCCTAAGTACTTTCAATCCTACTTATATAATTATATCCATATAGATACACAGAATATAAGTTAAAAGAGTTTGATAGAAGTATTTGATATGTAAAAGAGTTTGTAAAACAGTTTGAAGTAAAACAGTTTGATAACACAGTTTGAAAAGTAAGAAATCCACTTGTTTGGTAGTTATTAATCACATGTGATTGATATAATAACTATAATAGTTCAACTTGTATTCCCCCCCATAAAAGCATTTAAAAATATTTAAAAGGTTAATTAATGGGTATGAACTCACCTGTAGTGAGTGGTTTGGATGAACGGAATGTATAGGATGCTAGGTGTCAAGTGAAGACTTGTACACACACAATGATCCTAGTTTAACATATAATATCACATATATGTATCCAATTAGTCTTTAAACAACTAATTAACAAAGTTAAGACATCCTAGGACATGCAAAACACCTTATTTAAGTGCTATAAGTCCTAAGGATTGCATCTAAGTGTTGTAGGACATTGCTATTGAGTTTAGGGTTCAAGGGAACCCTTTATTTGAGTTTACGGTTTTGTGACCATAACTCATTGAGTTTACGGTCGTAAACCCATGAGTTTACGGCCGTAAACTCATGTTTCTTTGACCCTCTTGTGTTTTGAAGCTTTAAAGATCACAAGAAGCATTCCTACTTCATGTTTAAGCCTTAGGAAGAGATTAGGGAACCATTTCACTCCTTTTAGGAGTTTACGGTCCTTGGACCATTTCTCTTTGGGTTTACGGCCGTAAACCCAAATGGTTTATGGTCTTTTGATGTTTTCAAGTACTAAGCACATCAAGGAAGGGATCTAGGCTAGTTTCCAAGGCTTAGAAGGGACTAGGGCACACTTTGGCACCCTTTTTGGGGTTTACGGTCCAAGAACATCTTGGACCGTAAACACCTTTGATCCTTGGTTTCTTGGGTGTTTTCTTGATGTTTAGAAGTGTAACAAGCTCTATAATACTCTAGGATAGAAGTACTTACTAGGTAGAAGCTTGAAAAGGTGCTAAAAGTCCAAGAACACTAGTGTGTGTTCTTGGTGTTCTTGCTGAAACTTGAAGATCTACACTTTTGGAATGATTTCACGGATGGAATCATGTTAGATCACTAGATTAAGTAAGATATCAACTTTTTAGGGCTAGAAACACTTACAATGTTGAAGATCAAGAAGAAAAGTCGATGATACTTGAGAGAGAATTGAGTTTTGGATCTTGAAATTGTGAAAGGTGATAAATAATGACTAAGTGTCATATTTATACCCTCTTTTAGGGTTTACGACCATAAACACCTTTGTTTAGGCCGTAAACTCCAAACTCTTGGAGTTTTGGGACATTATTATTGCACAATAAACCCTAGGGCATCCTCTCTCCTGTTATCTCTTAGAGTACTAATCTTAAAATACTCAAACTTATTCCAAAAAGCTTGAAAATTAGCAGAAACAGCTTTGACTCCTATTGAAGTGAATGGTTGTACAGAATAGAAATTTTGGGTTGTCACAGAAACACTTGAACTAAGTGTTAAAATCATATGTGATTGATCAAAGGGGAGTGTATGACCAAGGGGATGTGTGAACGGCTACATTAAGGTGTGTGTGCGGCCATGGGTGTACGGCCCATGAGTGTACAGCCATACACTCATGAAGAAGTGTGCATTTTGAGGTGTTTTAAGGCCCTAAGAAGCATCAAGGAAGTGTTCTAGGTCCCATGCTTACTTTTAATGTACGTTTAAGGCCACTAATGAGCATCAAAGAGGGTTTACGGCCCTATGAGGTGTGCGCGGCCGTACAAGGGGTGTGCAGCCGTACACCCTTCATGGTCATGCTAAATTTATCGATTTTAAGGTGAATCAAGGCTAGGATCAAAGGTTTAGCATATCCAACTAGATGATAGGGGCTAAACTCTCACTTTGGAGGGCCTTTAAGGTGTGTACGGCCAACCTTATGAAGCTGTACGGCCGTACTCCCTTCAAGGGATGAAGAACATGTTGAAACTTGAAGAATCAAGGCTTGAATCAAGAGGTCTTTCAAGTATAACAAGCTAAAGGATGGAATACTTACGTTTTAAAGCCTTTGAGGGTTCACGGTTGAAGAAACTTGAGAGAAAATGGAGTGGCGTGTAGCCAAGGGAAGAAATAAATGAAGGAAGTGAGGTACATACATATATATAGGGGTGGGTGACCGACCATCTCGAGTGTGCGGCCATGAGGGGGTGTACGGCTGCACACCCATGTGTACGGCCATACACTCCTCGTGAAGGAGTGTATGGCCTAAAATGCTACTTTACGACTTTGTTAACTCATCCCTAATCTCAACCTTGATTGTACTTAAGCTTAGAACACTTAAACGAACTCTAAACAGTGCTAAAAGATAACAGAAACGAGCCTGAATTTGATTGAATTGAATGGTTTATACAAAAGAGAAATTTCGGGTTGTCACATCATCCCCCCGTTAGAGGGAATTTTGTCTCGAAATTCAAACATAGAATACAAATCATGGGATCGGGAAGAGGTGAGGATACTTCTGTTTCATTGAATCTTCGCGCTCCCAAGTGAATTCATGTCCCCGCTTGGCCTTCAGCGAACCTTCACTATCGTGATGCGACTTTGTTTCGTTCGTTTAACTTCCCGGTCCATGATTTCGACTGGTTCCTCTATGAAGTGTAAGCTCTTGTCTATTTTGATCTCATCGAGGGGAATCACCAGTGTCTCATCGGACAAACAATTCTTTAGGTTCGACACGTGGAAGATGGGATGTACGTTGCTAAGTTCTCGGGGTAAACGGAGTTTGTATGCTACGGGACCGATCCTAGCGAGGATCTCGAATGGTCCAATGTATCTTGGATTTAGCTTTCCACGCTTTCCGAATCGTATCATGCCCTTCCAGGGTGAGACCTTCAAAAGAACACGGTCACCAACCTGGAACTCCAAGGGTTTTCGTCTCCTATCAGCGTAGCTCTTTTTTCTATCTCTTGACGCTTTTAGTCGTTCCTGGATTTGTACGATCTTTTCAGTAGTCTCTCGGATAATTTATAGGCCCGTGAAAGTGATGTCGGTGACTTGACCCTTGACTAGCTGCGTGTCGCCCATCTCAGCCCAGCACAGAGGGGATCTTCACTTACGGCCATAGAGAGCTTCGAAGGGCGCAGCCTTGATGCTGGTATGGTAGCTGTTGTTGTAGGAAAATTTGACTAAGGGTAAATGAGTGTCCCGCGACATGCCAAAGTCGATGACGCAGGCGCTCAACATATCTTCCAATGTTTGAATGGTCCTTTCACTCTGCCCATCTGTCTGTGGATGATAAGTCATGCTCATATCCAGCTTAGTTCCAAGAGCCTTCTGTAGTGACTGACAAAATTTCGAGGTAAACCTGTTATCTCGGTCGGAAATAATGGACACAGGCACACCATGCAGACGAACTGTCTCTTGGATGTAGATTCGTGTGAGTCTCTCCATTTTGAAGTTTTCCTTGATTGGCAGGAAGTGGGCGGATTTAGTCAGTCGATCGACAATTACCCAGATGGCGTTGTGCCCACTCGGAGATCTGGGTAATTTAGTGATGAAATCCATTGTGATCCCTTCCCACTTCCACTCAGGTATTTCTGGATGTTGAAGTAGACCTGAGGGCTTTTGATATTCTATCTTCACCTTGGTGCACGTCAGGCACTTGCCCACGAAGGTAGCGATTTCTGCTTTCATGTTCGGCCACCAATAGAGTTGTTTGAGATCCAGATACATTTTATCTTTACCTGGGTGAACGGAGTATCTAGTCTTGTGAGCTTCGTTCATGACAACCTTTCTGTACCCGCCGTACTTTGGGGTCCAGATCCGGTTCATGAAATAGTAAACTCCGTCTCCCTTGACCTCTAAGTTCTTTTCCGTTCCTCTCAAGGCTTCATCCGACATGTTCTCTGGTTTTAAGCCTTCCAGCTGAGCCTCTCTGATTTGCACGGATAATTGGGAATGGATGGTCATTGTCAGTGCCTTCACTCTACGACCGGAATACTCCTTTCGGCTGAGGGCATCCGCTACCACATTGGCCTTGATGGGATGTGTGACATCCCCTAATTTCTCGGCCAGAAAAGACCGATTTAATTTATGCTTTTTAAAATAAAATCAGAGAAATCTTTTTAAAAGATGTTGCGGAATTGGTCCCCAAAACAAAAAATGATAAAAGTTTGTCAAAACCTTTCTTTAAGAAATATATAATTTCCTTTTATATCAAAACCTCGGGATGTCATGTTCCGATACAGATCAAAAGCATAAACAAGACATTATAAGCTTTACAACAGTTATTTATAACTACTGGCCTATAATCCAAAATCACTCATCATCATCATCTGACTATGCTCGGGGTCCACTACCTGTAATCATAAAAAGCTTAGTGGGTCAGGCTTGGAAGCCTGGTGAGCATATAGGGTTTTCAACCCACAATAAATAAATTTATTGTACTTAAACATCAATCAATCAACCAAATTACCCCAACCCCATTATCTTATTAATTTCTTAAGGGTTTACCCTAAGATTCAACTATCACTCCTTCCTAAGGATTCATCCTAAGGAATAGGCACAAGGTCACACCATCGCCATGGTTTATACAACAGGTACTAAGTCCATAGCTCTCATTTATCGACAGTATTATTGACAGTATTCTCCCCTGTCATACATGTCGATAGCTCTCATTTATCGACAGTATTATTGACAGTATTCGCCCCTGTCGTACATGTCAATGGGTTTTTAGAGTACGCCTGATGAACATATAGTTCACACACCTACAGGTTGCAAGCCTCCTAGTGTTCCACAAACCGTCTAGAATAGTCCATGGTTGTCATCCATACTCTGTTGAATGACGGGGGTCACCGTTTAGGTAAGGGCTTATCTCATATTTCACCACTCACCCTCAACTTATGATCTCCTTTCACCACTCACCCTCAACTTATGGTCTCCTTTCACCACTCACCCTCAACTTATGATCTATATCACTGATAATCTCATTTATCCAACTCACCTTTCATCACACACCCACTATTTCATCTACCCATGTTTTACCCAACATTTTTGTAGATAAAAATACATATACAGTTTAAATTATTTAAAACATGTATAAATCACTCCTTTAACATCCAACTCAAATAAACAAACAATAAATATTCACACAGCACGTATTTTATATAAAATACTTCATATCTTTGTGTAAGGTGAAAGTAACTACACACTCACCTGATTTAATGACAATCGGGCAGCAATTCGTTTCCTAAAACGATCGTTTCTAATAAAACCGGGAGTTTTATTGAGAAACCGGGCTCTGCGAAGGGTCGGGCTTCGAAACCGAAAAGATAAATTTTTCGGGCTTCTCGGGCAGATCGTGGCGTATTCTGGGGGTTATAATCGATACCGGGGCTTCGGGGAATGTTAAGATGAAGAAAATATGGAAAAAGGGGCTAAAAATGGCAATTTCTTAAAAATATCCGAGAAGGCTCGCAGCCTTCTATTTATAGGGAGAAGCTTCTGATTGGACGGCTGAGAAGCCTCCAGGTGGCGAAGATCCGAGGCTCGCAGGGAAGGGCTCGCACATGGGCTGCGCGTGCGAAGTGGCTGCTGGCAGCTCCTGATTGGACCGAGGCCTAGGTCCGAAGTAGGGGGTGTCCGTGGCTTCATGCGAGGGCTCGGTCACGTGAAAGAGGGTACGTGTCGCCTTCTCAGTGGACCACTTCGGATCAGCTTCAGCAGCTCGGATGACTCAGCACTTTTTCGGACACGTGGCACATTCTAAGCGAATGTGACGTGGCCGAAGCCGCCTATGCGAAATTTCTCGGTTTTCGCGCCAAAACTTCTAAAATCCATAACTTTCGCATACGAGCTCCGTTTTTTACGTTCTTTATATGAACGCGTAGGTAAAATTACGCTCTACAACTTTCGTTTAGACTTCGTTGGCTAATTTTGATTTAATTTTTATATTATTATTTTTAACAGACCGGGACAGGAAATCCGTTAAAAATTCATAACTTCTTCATCCGACGTCCGTTTTCGTCAGACTTTTTACCGTTGTGCTACCATTTATGAGACCTTCGATTCTCGCTTAGGTCGTGTCGGCTAAAAATCACTCGATCTAAAATTCGAGTTTTTAGCTGTCTACTGTTATGCTGAAACTTCGAAAAATCATAACTTCCTCATACGAAGTCAGATTTGGGCGTTCTTTTTATACCTACTCTCGGTTTAACGAACACTACGAGTTTTGTTTAGATCACTAAGGCTAAAAAGTAGTTTATCAAAAACTCACTTTTTACGACATTCAGCACCGTGCCGGTTTTGTCGTGAAACTTCGACAGGTCATAACTTCTTCGTTATAACTCGGATTTCGACATTCTTTATATATCCGTAATCCTTGTCACGACCACTACAACTTTCTTAATAGATATCGGCTTTATCTAATATTTATTTTTGACGCTCATTTTTATTCTTAATTATTTAACTCCTAGTAATTAAGCATAAAACACATAATATTCACATAATTCCTTTTCATTTCTTCAAAATGAGTCACAAAGGTTAACCTAGACTATCATATCAATATTAATGCCTAGCCTAGAAACACAGGCATTACAATTCTCTCCCCCTTAGGATGATTTCGTCCCCGGAATCACACATCGACAAACAACCACGGGTAGCGACTCACCATGTCACTCTCCGTTTCCCAGGTGAGATTTGGCCCATTTATATGTTTCCAACGCACAAGCACTAAATCGACCGTCTTACGTTACAACTTCTTAGTCTTACGGTCAATGATTTCCTCAGGTTCTCCAATTAACCTCTTGCTCCCATCCAACCTTAATTCTGAAATGGGAATTATGTCGGGCACACCTCCCGTGAACTTCCTCAAATAACACACATGAAAGGTATTATGAATACCGTCTAGTTCTTCCGGTAATTCTAGCTTGTAAGCTTGATTCCCAATCCTCTGAAGAACTTTTAAATGGTCCAATAAACCTTGGACTCAACTTTCCCCTTCTACCAAACCTTATAAGTCCCTTCCACGACGAGACTTTAAGTAAAAACCGAATCTCCAACTTCGAATGATATCGGTTGTCTTTTCTTGTCAGCATAGCTCTTTTGAGCAGCTAACATCCTTTCCCTAATCACTTTCAACTTTTCAGCAGTCTAATGGACTATTTTAAGTCCCATAAACTGCTTTTCCTCAGCTTCCAGCCAACATGACGGCATTCAACACTTTTCCCCATACAAAGCGTGATAAGGTGCCATTTTGATGCTTGAGTGGAAATTATTACCCTAGAAAAATTCTACTAAAGGTAAATGTTCATCCCAGTTACCTTGGAATTCCAGGGTACATGCTCTCAGCATATCCTTCAACATTTGAATCGTTTATTCGCTCTGACCATCGGTTTGCGGATGGTAAGCTGTATCCAAACACAACTTAGTACCCACTTCCTCTTACAGACTCCTCCAACACCTTGAGGTAAAACCGTTGTCACGATCGGATACAATCGTTAACGGAACACCGTGAAGCCTCACAATTTCCTTCACGTAAGAATTTGCAAGTTTATCCATAGACCATTTCTCGTTGGCTGCTATGAAATGCACACTCTTAGTGAAGCGATCAACGACCACCTAAATCATGTCGTGACCGTTCCTTGTTCTGGGCAGTTTAGTCACAAAATCCATAGTGATGTCTTCCCATTTGCCCATGGGTATAGGCAAAGGTTCTAAACTCCCATACGGTTTTTGATGTTGTGCCTTAACCCTAGCACAAGTTACACACTCGGCCACATACTTTGCAACATCGAGCTTCATCGTCGGCCACCAGTAATAGGGTTTTAGATCCTTATACATTTTCGTACTGCCGGGATGAATCGAGTACATGGTTTTGTCAGCTTCTTCCATCAAAAGATCTCTTACTCCTCCCGCCTTAGGTACCCAAATCCTATCTTTGAATACCTTCAGTCCTTGACCGTTTGTGTCAAACACCAACGTTTTGCCCAAACGTTCCTCCTTTCGGTCATTTTTCTCTAAAGCTTCCTCCTGAGCTTTCTTTATACTTTCCACAACTGTCGAGATAACTTCAATTCTCAACGCTCTTGGCCTTTTCTTTTCAAGATTTACCTTCCGACTGAGAGCATTAGCAACAACATTTGCTTTACCAGGGTGGTAAAGTATATCACAGTCGTAGTCCTTGAGTAACTCTAGCCAGCGCCGTTGCCTCATGTTCAATTCCTTCTCCATATCTTTAAGGCGAATACTACCGCTGCCAACTCCAGATCATGAGTGGGGTAGTTCTTTTCATGCTCTTTCAATTGCCTCGATGCACACACTATCACTTTATCCCTTTGGGTCAGAACACACCCTAACCCAACTCCATAGGCATTACTATAAAATGTGAAATCATCAACTCCTTCAGGTAACAAAAGAATTGGTGCTTCGCACAACGTCTTTTCTAACTTCTCAAAACTTCCTTATGCTTCTCATTCCAAGTACAAACAGCTCCTTTGTGGGTCAAAGCTGTCAATGGAGTCGCGATCGAAGAAAAGCCTTGGATAAACCTTCGGTAATATCCGACGAATCCTAAAAAGCTTTAGATCTCCGTAGGACTTTCAATTGTAACCTTCGAGTTACAAAGTAAATCCTTATTGAGGACTCATTCTTCTTCTTAGAATAAGTATTTTCCTTCGTTTATTGTAACAGACCGATGGGTCATGTTCTAATGATCTCTCATTGTATACTGCACTACTTAGACTCAGATCTCCTAGGGACAAATTTCAGAACAAACTATACCCACCTTCATGTTCTAATATGATACAATCACAGTTCAACATGTATCATTTCTAACTACCAACTTCTTTAACAATGAGTGCGATACTTCTATTGATCGCTTTGATCATTTCTCACTTCAATCTTATGACTTAAGTCAAATGCTACATCAAACTTGGTTCTCGGAACCACATAATAAACTCATCTTAGTCGGACTCAATTTGATATGACCTCTAAGGTCGGAATAACAATCATCTTCTTAGTCATTACCGAAACGATGGTAACGACAGACTAGAATAAGACGGAATCAATTACTAGTTCCTTGGTAACCTTGTGACTTTCCCTGATCCAAGTGTGAGTCCTGTGCTTCCAGTAGTATAGATCTCTACTACTATTCACACCTACTCATACGCATCCCAAGTACTGTCTCGCAGTCCCCAAGTCCTAAAATCACAAAACAATTTAACACATACGAATGAGTCCAATTAATCATAGAATTTTCCTAGACTCTACTAGGACTTCTTCCACGCATATCTTCAATCATCAATTCTACTTCAACTTGGTTGGTGATGGAAATTCCAGACGATGGGACAACTTCAAGAATTACACCAACCATTCCTTTCATTAGATGACAAAACCAGGGTTTATATTATTTCCTTGAAACGATTACACAAAAGTTCAAGTTTACCCTATACTATGCCTCTAATAGGCTAAACCACCTGTTATTATTCACATTATTACTTCGTAACTTGATCTTCGGGTATCAAGTCTTTACTTCTACTTCCTAGCATTATTAATTGCTTCGTCAAGGATATTCTGAAATTCCCTTGGCGTTGGCGGTGCACTTGGCCTTGTTACTTCATTTTCCTTCGGACAGTCCTTAGAAATATGGCCTTCTTCCTTACATACGTAACACAAACTCTTGGGAATCGTACACTGATTGGCGTAATGCCCGATTTCTCCACACCTAAAGCACCTCACCTTCCCGTCACAATTCCCAGAGTGTTTATTTTTTCACTTTCCGCACCATTTTCCTGTACCTCTTCTTTTGCCAGACTTTGAGGATATGCTGCTCTTGTTGGGCCTTGAAGACCCCTCAAATTTCCTCTTCTTGCCAACTTCAATCTTGTTGGCGGTCCTGTCATTGATCATTTCTTCAATAGACTTAGCAACCCAGATAGTTGCCTCAAGAACAGATGCCTAACGTACTGGCACAGTAAGTTCAACCTTACTTTGTTGAAGTAAACGTTTTGTTTCTTCCATCTGTTGATCCAACATCGTACGCACCATTTCCTGCACCCCAGCCATCGTGATTGGCTCAGGCTGCGGATTATCGTTTCGAATTCACTTTGCGTACTCGCCATTTCAATCTATACACCAATCGTAGGTGAATTTCGAAACGTTTATATGTTACTTCTAATATCGTAGTCATACGTTTAGAATCCTACACACATAAGGTTTCCAGATCCGGTCGGCAACAGACCATAGATCCGAACAATCAATGGCATATATAGCAAACATATAACATTTAGTACATAAAAGCATTTTAGGCATCTTTCCTAAAATAAACTAGTGCTCGTGTCTAAAATATGGTAGACACTCATATCACAATCATCACTTAGCATTCTAAGTTTAAGTCTAGAAATCCTACAATTTCTTAGTTCACTTAAACTAATGCTCTGATACCAACTGTGACATCCCCTAATTTCTCGGCCAAAAAAGATCGATTTAATTTATGCTTTTTAAAATAAAATCAAAGAAATCTTTTTAAAAGATGTTGCGGAATTGGTCCCCAAAACAAAACATGATAAAAGTTTGTCAAAACCTTTCTTCAAGAAATATATAATTTCCGGTTATATCAAAACCTCGGGATGTCATGTTCCGATATAGATCAAAAGCATAAACAAGACATTATAAGATTTACAACAGTTATTTATAACTACTGGCCTATAATCCAAAATCACTCATCATCATCATCCGACTATGCTCGGGGTCCACTACCTGTAATCATAAAAAGCTGAGTGGGTCAGGCTTGGAAGCCTGGTGAGCATATAGGGTTTTCAACCCACAATAAATAAATTTATTGTACTTAAACATCAATCAATTAACCAAATTACCCCAACCCCATTATCTTGTTAATTTCTTAAGGGTTTACCCTAAGATTCAACTATCACTCCTTCCTAAGTATTCATCCTAAGGAATAGGCACAAGGTCACACCATCGCCAGGGTTTATACAACAGGTACTAAGTCCATAGCTCTCATTTATCGACAGTATTATTGACAGTATTCGCCCCTATCATACATGTCCATAGCTCTCATTTATCGACAGTATTATTGACAGTATTCGCCCATGTCATACATGTCAATGGTTTTTTAGAGTACGCCTGATGAACATATAGTTCACACACCTACAGGTTGCAAGCCTGCTAGTGTTCCACAGACCGTCTAGAATAGTCCATGGTTGTCATCCATACTCTGTTGAATGACGGGGGTCACCGTTTAGGTAAGGGCTTATCTCATATTTCACCACTCACCCTCAACTTATGATCTCCTTTCACCACTCACCCTCAACTTATGGTCTCCTTTCACCACTCACCCTCAACTTATGATCTATATCACTGATAATCTCATTTATCCAACTCACCTTTCATCACACACCCACTATTTCATCTACCCATGTTTTACCCAACATTTTTGTAGATAAAAATACATATACAGTTTAAATTATTTAAAACATGTATAAATCACTCCTTTAACATCCAACTCAAATAAACAAACAATAAATATTCACACAGAACGTATTTTATATAAAATACTTCATATCTATGTGTAAGGTGAAAGTAACTACACACTCACCTGATTTAATGAAAATCGGGCAGCAATTCGTTTCCTAAAACGATCGTTTCTAATAAAACTGGGAGTTTTATTGAGAAACCGGGCTCTGCGAAGGATCGGGCTTCGAAACCGAAAAGATAAACTTTCCGGGCTTCTCGGGCACCTCGTGGTCTATTCCGGGGGTTATAATCGATACCGGGGCTTCAGGGAACGTTAAGATGAAGAAAATATGGAAAAAGGGGCTAAAAATGGCAATTTCTTAAAAATATCCGAGAAGGCTCGCAACCTTCTATTTATAGGGAGAAGCTTCTGATCGGACGGCTGAGAAGCCTCCAGGTGGCGAAGATCCGAGGCTCGCAGGGAAGGGCTCGCACATGGGCTGCACGTGCGAAGTGGCTGCTGGCAGCTCCTGATTGGACCGAGGCCTAGGTCCGAAGTAGGGGGTATCCGTGGCTTCATGCGAGGGCTCGGTCACGTGAAAGAGGGTACGTGTCGCGTTCTCAGTGGACCACTTCGGATCAGCTTCAGCATCTCGGATGACTCAGCACTTTTTCGGACACGTGGCACATTCTAAGCGAAGGTGACTTGGCCGAAGCTACCTATGCGAAATTTCTCGGTTTTCGCGCCAAAACTTCTAAAATCCATAACTTTCGCATAATAGCTCCGTTTTTTACGTTCTTTATATGCACGCGTAGGTAAAATTACGCTCTACAACTTTTGTTTAGACTTCGTCGGCTAATTTTGACTTTAATTTTTATATTATTATTTTTAACAGACCGGGACAGGAAATCCGTTAAAAATTCATAACTTCTTCATCCGACGTCCGTTTTCGTCAGACTTTTTACCGTTGTGCTACCATTTACGAGACCTTCGATTCTCGTTTAGGTCGTGTCGGCTAAAAATCACTCGATCTAAAATTCGAGTTTTTAGCTGTCTACTGCTAAGCTGAAACTTCGAAAGATTATAACTTCCTCATACGAAGTCAGATTTGGGCGTTCTTTTTATACCTACTCTCGGTTTAACGAACACTACGAGTTTCGTTTAGATCACTAAGGCTAAAAAGTAGTTTATCAAAAACTCACTTTTTACGACATTCAGCATCGTGCCGGTTTTGTCGTGAAACTTCGACATGTCATAACTTCTTCGTTATAACTCGGATTTCGGCATTCTTTATATATCTGTAATCCTTGTCACAACCACTACAACTTTCTTAATAGATATCGGCTTTATCTAATATTTATTTTGGATGCTCATTTTTATTCTTAATTATTTAACTCCTAGTAATTAAGCATAAAACACATAAAACTCATAATATTCACATAATTCCTTTTCATTTCTTCAAAATGAGTCACAAAGGTTAACCTAGACTATCATATCAATATTAATGCCTAGCCTAGAAACACGGGCATTACAGGATGGTAGCGTATTTCGCACTCGTAATCACTGAGTAGCTCTACCCATCGCCGCTGCCTCATGTTTAACTCTTTCTGATCAAAGATATGTTGTAGGCTCTTATGGTCGGTGAAGACAGTGCACTTGGTTCCGTAGAAATAATGTCTCCAGATATTTAACGCGAAAACCACTACTCCCAACTCTAGATCGTGAGTTGTGTAATTGACTTCGTGTGTTTTCAGCTGCCTCGAGGCATAGGCGATAACCTTTCCTCGCTGCATGAGCACACAGCCCAGGCCCTGATTGGATGCATCACAGTAGGCAACGAAGTCTTTAGTCCCTTCGGGCAGGGACAAGATAGGTGTGCTGCATAGGGTCTGCTTTAATGTTTGAAACGCAGATTCTTGCATTTCTCCCCAACTAAAGGTTACACCTTTCTGTGTCAGGGTGGTTAAAGGCTTAGCAATTTTGGAGAAGTTTTGGATAAACCTGCGATAATAGCCAGCGAGACCCAAGAATTGACGGATTTCTGTGGGCGTCTTCGGTGCTGACTAATTCTCAATCACTTTGATCTTGTAAGGGTCCACATGTATGCCTTCCTCGCTAACCACGTGACCAAGGAAGGTTACTTTCCTGATCCAGAACTCGCACTTTGAAAACTTTGCATATAGTTTCTTCGCCCTTAGTGTTTCTAATACTAGTCTCAAGTGCTGTCTAAGATCTTCCTCGCTCCGAGAGTAGACAAGTATGTCATCAATGAACACGATTACAAACTTGTTAAGGAAAGGGCGGCACACCCGATTCATCAGATCCATGAATACCACGGGTTCGTTGGTTAGACCAAAGGGCATTACTACAAACTCGTAGTATCCGTAACGAGTTCGGAATGCTGTCTTGGGAATATCATTCTCATGAACTCGTAACTGATGGTACCCTGATCTTAGGTATATTTTCGAGAAGTAAATGGCTCCCTAAAGTTTATCGAAGAGATTGTCGATTCTGGGTAAGGGATAACGGTTCTTGATGGTCAGCTTGTTCAGTTCTCGATAATCTATGCACATTCGGAAGGATCCATCTTTCTTTTTCACGAATAAGATCGGGGCTCCCTAGGGTGAGGAACTCGGTCTTATGAATCCTTTGCTGATCAGCTCATTGAGCTGGCTGGATAACTCTTGCATTTCTGCCTGCGCTAGACGATATGGAGATTTAGCCACAGGAGTAGCTCCGGGGATTAAGTCAATACGAAACTCGACTTGGCGCTCGGGAGGGATTTCTGGAAGATCTTCGGGGAAAACATCAGGAAAGTTATAGACTTCGGGGATGCTCTCGAGGTCTTTAACTTTTTGCGTTTCGTCAATAACATAAGCTAGGAATGCATGGCACTCCTTCCGCAGATACTTCTGGGCTTTGATGCATGAAATGATGCGAAGGTTCGAACTGAGTTTATCACCGTAAATAGTGAGGGCTTCGCCAGAGGGAAGATTGAGACGGATAGCTTTCTCGTAGCAAAGGATATCAGCACGATTGGGGCTCAACCAATCCATGCCGATTATGACATCGAAGCGCTTTATGGATACTGGCATAAGATCGATGGGAAAGGAATAATCGTTCAGGGTAAGAGTATAACCTATGAATATGTCGTTAGTGCTCTCTTTCTTTCCGTTAGCCATGTCGACGGTAAATGTTTCAGTTAAAGGTTGAGATTTACATTTGAGTAGATGTTTAAATGCATGACTAACAAAGCTCCTCTCCGCACCAAAATCGAAAAGAATGCATGCATAAGAGTTGTCAAGGAGGAATGTACCCGTAACAACGGTAGGATCAGCGACTTCTTCCTCCTGGCCCATAGTTAGCACACTCCCTGTGTTGCCAACTGTTGTTGCCTTGGGGTAGTTTCTTTTGAAGTGCCCAACCTCTCCACAACCATAACAGGCTTGACCAGCGCCCGCTCCAGAAGCCTGATTGGTAGGTTGGACTGGTGCTTTGCAGAATCGAGTCGTGTGCCCCTTCTTACCACAGCTGTTGCATTGCAAATCACGGCAGGGTCCGTGATGATGAAAGTTGCACTTTTTACACTTTGGAAGAGTACCAGCATATCCACTGGTAGGTGCTTGGGTGGTTGTAACAGCAGTAGGAGTAGTAGCAGCGTGGACTGCCACTGTTTGTTGTTTCTTGGAGGGCTCCTGCAAAGACTGGCCCTTTCGCTTGTTCCAGAATTTCTTCTTCCTTCCACCACTCTCCTTTTGTGGTTCGGGAGTGGCTGTCACCTCATCAAGATCGACCCCGTGATCTATCAGAGTCTGTGCCAGGCACTTGGCGCTGTCAAAAGTAGTAGGCTTAGCAGCCAAAACATTTCCTTGTGTTGGGGGCGTTAATCCCCAAATGTACCTTTCAATTTTCTTGCTTTCCGGGGTGACCATTCTCGAACAGAGGAGAGCCAGATCGCAAAATCTAGCTGTGTAGGCAACAATGTCGGAACCCTTCATCTTCAGGTTCCAGAGCTTATGCTCCAACTTCTGCATCTCGCCCCTTGGGCAGTATTCAGCAAGCATGAGTTCCTTTAGGTTATCCCAACCCATGGCATTTGCTACCGGCAGGGTTAGGGATTTGACACGACCATTCCACCAGGTCAGTGCTCTTTCGGTGAAGGTGCAGGCGGCGAATTTCACCTTGTTTACCTCGGAAGAGGCGCAAATCTCGAAGATGGATTCGATATTCTCGAACCATCGGGTTAAGGCAATGACTCCACCATTGCCATCGAAGGGTTTGGGTTTTGCGTTCATGAGGTCCTTATAGGAACACTCCTTCTTATGTCCCTAACCTCCATCAAGATTTTGGGGTTCTGGTCCACCTCCTAATCCACCAGAGTTGCCCTGATTTATTTGCGTCATTGCTGCAGTCACGGCGGCTGTAACTACTGCCTGGAACATGGCAGGATCAAACTGTGGAGGTGGTGGCGTTGGATCAGTTGGGGAATCGTTGTTCTTCCTGTTGGGTCTCTTTCTGGGAGGCATCTTGTTCTAAAAAGAATGAAGAAAAGAGAATGATAGGTCCTCGAGAATTTTAGAATCAAGAGATATAACACAAAAATATATCTCAGTCTGCTAGATAAAGTGTTCTACGAAGCAATAAATAGAGAAGAGTTACTAATGCAAGTAAACTATTGCTAAGAAGAAATATGTAGCAACACTTGGAATGAATCTCTATACTGTATTCGGCTCTAGCTAAAATACTCCTATAGTATTTTAAGTTGTATGTTTTGTTCTATCGATATCTGATGTATATATACTTGGTAAGTTATAGGCTTGCTGCAACACCACAGTCACTCCCAAGCACATGTTGATCATGTCTCGAATAAATATAGTTGATCAGGCTATATTGACCCTAGACATGATTACATAACTGCCCAGGTTTAACCGCAGTGCCCAACATCCAAATACTTTTGTTTTGTTCTACTTATGTTACTGTTTCTGGTACGTATGTATACTTGTATACTTCTTATAAAATACTTATATTTTAAAAGTATACTTTTAGTTCAGAGCGCTTCAGCCCCTTAGTGTTTATACTTGTATACCATGTAAGGTTTGGTATACTTAGTTCACTATAAACAAGACCTCTGATACCAATCTGTCACACCCCCAAACCGGAACGGCGGAAACGTTCGGGGGTGGATGACGTCATGTGTAGTATCACTACAATTGTATCATAGCAATCATAGTAAACACAACCATTACATTGAATACATATATGAAAAGGTTTACATCTGTTTAATTCTTGTTTGTATACATCAAAAGTATAAGCAGAATATAAAGACGTGACTCTATACGCTCCGTCTTCTCAAAACTCCATGAGGTACCTGTCTACTGATTTCCTGAGAATACAAGCAGTTTTGAAATAGTATCAGCATAAAGCTGGTGAGTTCATAAGCAATGTTTTGTAGTGAAAACTTGTTGATGAATCTTGTAAAAATGTTCGTATGTTTCCAAGAAAATCCAATATTTTCTTTAATAAAAGCATAATCTTACCAGTTCCTTCTATGAATGTTTGTTACGGTATCCATTGTAGTATAAAATGTGTCAGTCTGTATGCTTGGTTATTACTAGTATGTATAGTATGTTTTGTTTTGAAAACCCTGGCTACCACCAGTAAGTATAGTTGTCTTATAAACTAAAAAAAACTAAGGAAGAATGAAATCTCGTAAACAAAGGTTAGTTTATACTTATTGTGAGTCGTATAACCATGCTTGATAGGACCTAGTGACCTTTACAACGTTCTTCAAGTGTTGGTTACATGACATTTGTCACCTCAAGCATGCCTGCCTAACTGTAGCTAGCAGTTCAGGTGTGGGATTGTCAATCCCGAATAGATCTATTCACAAATCTCACGCTCTCCCTCTAGGCGACTCTAGTTATACTATGATAGGATTTAATTCAGTACACCTAAGGGTACAGTTTTGAAGTAGAGTCTCACAATTCTGTATAATCTAGTTTACATGTAATTCTGTATTGTTCTCTTGTATTTGAATCCGTTGAATACTGTATAAGGAAATAATTATACTTAAATAATTATTAAGTGTGTACTCTTGTTGTACCACCTGGTTCCTGGTATGTATTTTATTTAAGTAATTTTGCATTTTTAGCCTGGGACTCGGCGAGTTGTAGGCCCAACTCGCCGAGTAGAAGCGGGATGAGACGCGGGATTTAAGTATGGAACTCGATGAGTCGGGTCCTGGACTCGACGAGTACGCTCTGACTGGACAGAACCCTAATCTGAGGGTTTTCACCCTATTTAAACAACCTTATACACCCTCCATCGCCCCTTTATGCTCCCAGACACCCTCCATAGCAAACCCTAAGTGTTTTGACCACAAGGAAGAAGGAAGAGCATAGAAGGATCAAGAGGAGACTGAAGGATTCGAGTTTGGTGCATCATTTGCAGTGTTTGAAAGGTATAAAGTTTGTACCTTGCTTGCTTATTCGTTAGATCCCTCTTTGGGGAGATTTAGGGCTTTTATAAGCCATTCTTGGTAACCAACCATGATTGCAAGCATTGTTGGGGGTTGAGGCTTCGGATCTAGGTCCATGGAAGAGTTACAAGGCAGAAAAGGGCTGCTTTTGCACCCATGGAAGCCCCCATGCAACTTAAGAGCCTCTTTTAGAGTCTTTTTGGCTCAAAGTCCCATGCATGCACGTAAAGTTCGTAACTTTACGTGCTAGATCGAGTTTAGGGGCCTAGATCTATCATTTGGCCAAGAGTTGTACACCAGAAATCGAAGGAATAGACTTGGTACTGTATCGACTCGGCGAGTCGTTCTTGGGACTCGGCGAGTCCGAGGCTTGACTTCCCTTTTTCTGTTATGGTTCAAGAGACCCAGTTGAGTGAAAGAAAGGTTTTAGAGGGTCCAGGGGAATGACCCAAATGTATTGGGATAAGCCATAGTCCTGGAGTTCATAGGACTCGGCGAGTGCATGATCCGACTCGGCGAGTCAAAGGCAATCTCCGAACTCTTGAAGATGAACTCGACGAGTTGTTCATACAACTCGGCGAGTCGAGGACAGGACGTGTTCATAGGATGAAGATGGACTCGACGAGTGTTCATACCACTCGGCGAGTCGGATGAAGGTTCATCTGAGGTTGTGTTAGAAGGAGAACTCGTAGAGTCGTTGCTAAACTCGACGAGTAGAGTCGTGGATGGGGACAGTTGAAGAGATAGGGACTCGACGAGTTGGCGGCCCAACTCGGCGATTCGGGTCAACTGGAAGTTGACTTTGACTTTGACTTGGACTTGGTCAGGAGTAAATGGTCATTTTACCCTAAGAATAGATATCAGACTCTGATTAAGTGTTTGTAGGGATTATAGCCGGAGGATTTCCGAAGCAGCAGCAGACAGAGATTTCCCGTACAGATTATCAGCAGCTACTCGTTCGAGGTGAGTTACCTTCCAATAGTTGTTGGTCTACGGCCACAATGTCGGCCCACCAGTAGGAATTGTATGTTAGATGATCGTCTTTGTGATATCATCTAGGTTTGGTACTACCTGATATATTATATGCTAGCATGATATGTATATGTGACAATAGTAGAGTCCGGTTGTTAGGACCGGAGGGTAGGTCAGACACCCCAGATATGTCTGACAGTATGTGATGATATGATTATATGCTGGCATGATATGTTATATGTGATAGTGGTAGTAGGGAGGGAATAGTCCCCAAGTGCGGTTGTTAGGACCGAAGGGTAGGTCGGACACCCCAGAAACATCTGACAGTATGTTTACGTTATGATATATGTGATAGTAGCAGTAGGGGGTGGAATAGTCCCCGAGGTTCGGTTGATAGGACCGAAGGGTAGGTCAGCACCCCAGAATGGCTTGACATGGGTAGGTCAGCACCCCAGAATGGCTTGACACGGGTAGGTCGGCACCCCAGAATGGTCGTACTGGGTAGGTCGGGCACCCCAAAATTGCCCGACAGTATGAATGCGATATGTATGTATGGTATGTGGTATGATGGGGGAACTCACTAAGCTTTGTGCTTACAGTTTTAGTTTTGGTTTCAGGTACCTCTTCGTCTAGGGGGAAGGAGTCGGCAGTGTAGCAGCGCATCACACACACACACATGATGTCCGTATGGAGTTTTCTGGGATTGTACTCTGATTGATTTTACTTTGACATTATGATTTCAGACACATTGTTATAGTTTTTTTTGCAAATGATATGGCATGGGAAATGTTTTGGTAAACTATGTTGAGAATTACTTAATTTAAAAAAAAAATTGGGCTTGGAAATTGGGATGTTACAAGTTGGTATCAGAGCCCTGGTTTGAGGGATTCGGACACACCCTCGGGGGTGTCTGGACTCAAACCGATGGATTTAAAATATTTTTACAAAGAAAATGGTTTTCTAAAATCTGAGTCAAAGGGGTTTTGAGAAAGAACAAGGTGTGTGATGCTTGCGACCAGCCGAGCTCAAGTAAGTTTTCCCCAAGATACCCATCCTTGTTATAATAAGTTACATGATGCAAGATATTGAGAACTGCATGCTAGATTAGGGCTAAGGATCTAGGAGGATGCCTTATATGCCTGATATATATGATTCTGAGAACTGCATGCTAGATTAGGGCTAAGGATCTAGGAGGATGCCTTGTATGCCTGATATGTATGATTCTGAGAACTGCATGCTAGATTAGGGCTAAGGATCTAGGAAGGATTCCTTATATGCCTGTTGTACAAGCTGTATGCTAGGACTGTTTAGTCAGCAGTAGGATAGCCTGATTAGGTTATGCCTGATGCGGTCACTCGATGCACGAATGCTGCTTGCTTTGTGCTTAAGGGGTCCTGGCTAACTTTAACTAACTAGTGGGCGGACATGTAACAGTACTCGCAAGCTAGTTAGGGAAGGGAAGTAGGGACTCCTAGTGCAGCTGATGGCGGAGAGTAGGTCAGAGAGTCCCCCAGGAAAGCCTGGGATGAGACTAGATGGAAAGGGATTATGGTTAAGGGACCTGGTAAAGTTGAGACAGTCCTTGAGGAAAGTACGGATAGATGTCAAAGGTAGTATGGGCCCGTACTATTGGAAGCAGAGGATCCATACTTGAATCAAGGAAGGTTGAGACAGAACCGGGAAACTTGGAGAGTGTGTTAGACCTCTCGAGAGTATGTATGACCCTGACATTCATGCGTGTATTTTTTTCAGTATGGTGACCACACGACATGGAGCAGGAGGTTCCGGATCAGGATCAGGATCAGGCTCGGGTGCAGGATCTAAGCAGGTTGATGATGGGCTGCGCGAGTTCATCGCGTCTGAGATCACGAGAGGCATTCTTGAGTCGACCCCGGTCATTTTCGGGTCAATCAAGGAAGGGATTGTTGAGCTGATGGAGGATTGCCTCCGGGCATTCAGGAGTGATATGGCGTCTAGCAAGACGAGTACGCGCACACTGTCCTTTAAGGACTTCCGTGGGAGTGGTGCGCCGGATTATCACGGGGTGAAAGACCCCATCGCTGCCAGGAGATGGATCGCAGACATTGAGTCTGTGCAATTGACGAGCTTCTGCTCGGAAGGGTCGAAGGTCCGCTTTGCTGCGGGATGTTTGAGGGATAGAGCTAGAGACTGGTGGGAGTCGATTGGTGACTCATTGGGAGCCCCAGCCGTCGAGGCTATGACGTGGTCAGATTTCATGACCAGATTCAGAGCTGAGTTTACGCCGGCTGTAGAGCTTCAGCAGCTGGCCAGAGAGTTTTTGGATATGAGGCAGACTACGGAGACTGTGGCGGAGATCACCGCCAAGTTCCGGGAGAGAGCATTGTTGGTACCCCAGTATGCGGGGGATGAGGAGATGCGGAAGACCCGCTACCATGATATGTTGAGGACTGATATCCGGGAGCATGTCACCTACTCTGCCTGCCCGACTCTGGAGTCCATGATTGCCAGGGCGCGGGAAAGGGGGCTCGATTTGGAGCATGTGAGGAAGAGGAAAGCTGAGTCTGAGCAGGTTACAAGGATTTCGGGGAAGAAACCCAAGAAATATGACGTTAGGTCGAAGGGCTAGCCGGGCCAGAGCCGCTGCAGGAAGTGCGGCAAGCCGCATGAGGGAGCTTGTAGAGCGGGATCGTCAGGCTGCTACAAGTGCGGCAAGACGGGGCACTTTGGCAGGGATTGTACTGCCCCCGCCCCCACAGTACAGATGACAGACCTGATTTGCTTCCATTGCAATCAGAGGGGTCACAAAAAGGCCAATTGCCCGAGATTGACAGCAGCGTCAGCAGCGGCGCCAGTTTCAGCGACAGCGCGGGTTGCAGATGGCCGGAAGGCCAAGACAGAGGCTCCAGTGGTGCGGAGCCGAGCATTTCAGTTGACAGCCGAGGAGGCACGCGCTGCACCTGATGTAGTGACGTGTATGATTCCTTTCTTATGCTTTTATTTTATGGCGCTGTGATCTTGATATGTTATGTATGTGCTCTGTTTTGGATCGTTCCATGTGAACGGTATCCCAGTTCAGGTATTGTTTGATTCGAGTGCTACCCGATCGTTTGTCTCTCTTGCGCTTAGCAAGAAGTTTCCTGAGTCGTCGGGCACGTTGAATTGCCCTCTAGAGGTCGAGATTGCGGACGACCGGTTAGTGCGAGCATCAGAGGTCTACCGAGATTGCTTCTTGCGACTGTTTGAGGAGCGTTATTTGGTAGATCTGGTTCTCATACCTTTGCGGGGGAACAAGGTTATTATCGGTATGGATTGGCTAAGCCCCAATGGGGCAGTGATTGACTGTGCGCAGCAGTTGGTGCGGATCAGGACCCCAAGTGGGGGAGAGCTAGTGATTCAGGGCGAGAGGCCACAACAAGGACCAGCTTTATGTTCAGCAGCGAGAGCTAGGCGTTACCTTCAGCAGGGTTGCGCAGGATTTGTTGCCTATGTGATGGATACCCGGGAGATGCGTAAGGCAACGGTGAGCGATGTGCCCGTGGTACGAGAGTTTGCGGACGTATTCCCCGAGGAGTTGCATGGGATACCTCCGGAGAGGCAGGTAGAGTTCAGGATTGAACTAGTCCTTGGTGCGGCTCCGATAGCCAAGGCACCGTATCGGTTGGCTCCTCCTGAGATGTAGGAGTTGTCTACACAGCTAGAGGAGCTGTTAGACAAGGGTTTCATTAGACCGAGCAGTTCACCCTGGGGAGCCCCGATTCTATTTGTGAAGAAGAAGGACGGGTCGTATCGGATGTGTATAGATTATAGGGAGCTGAATAAGGTGACGGTGAAGAACCGTTACCCACTCCCGAGGATTGATGACCTCTTTGACCAGCTACAGGGAGCATCTTGGTTCTCCAAGATTGATTTGCGATCAGGGTATCATCAGATGAGGGTCAGAGAGGAGGATGTACAGAAGATTGCGTTCCGGACGCGCTATGGACACTATGAGTTTGTGGTGATGCCTTTCGGGCTCACCAATGCTCCTGCCGCGTTCATGGACCTCATGAACCGCGTGTGTAGACCGATGTTAGACCGGTCTGTGATAGTGTTTATTGATGATATCTTGGTTTACTCCAAGACGCAGGAGGAGCACGAAGAGCATCTGCGAGAGGTTCTGCAGATTTTGAGAAGGGAGAGCTTGTATGCTAAGTTCTCCAAGTGTGAGTTCTGGTTGCGCGAGGTGCAGTTTCTCGGGACCCTTGTCAACCAGAACGGGATATCGGTGGACCCGGCCAAAGTGGAGGCCGTGATGAGATGGGAGGTTTCGAGGTCTCCATCTGAGATTCGGAGTTTCCTAGGATTAGCCGGCTAATATCGGAGATTCATCCAAGATTTCTCCAAGATAGTCGTACCCCTGTCCAGGCTAACTAGGAAATTCGTGGTCTTTCGTTGGGGGCCTGAGCAGCAGGCCGCATTCGGGACATTGAGACAGAGATTGTGCGAGGCGACGATCTTAGCCCTGCCAGAGGGCGTAGAGGATTTTGTGGTATATTGTGATGCGTCCATCTCAGGTTTGGGCGCGGTACTGATGCAGAGAGGGCATGTTATTGCATACGCTTCGAGGCAGCTGAAGCCTCACGAGGCGAATTACCCGACGCATGATTTGGAGCTGGGGGCTGTTGTTTTTGCCCTCAAGATTTGGCGTCATTACCTCTATGGTGTTCGTTGTACCATTTACACGGACCACAAGAGTTTGAAGTACCTCATGGATCAGCCGAACCTGAACATGAGGCAGCGTCGGTGGCTGGATGTGGTTAAGGATTATGATTGCGAGATCCTCTACCACCCGGGGAAGGCCAATGTCATGGCCGATGCGCTTTGCCGCAAGGCAGCGCCAATCAGGGACATCTGTCTGAGGATGACAGTGGTGACTCCACTATTGGAGCGGATCCGGGAGGCTCAGCAGGAGGCTATGAAGGAGGAACATCGGAAGAGCGAACGTATAGTGGGCCAGGTTTTCTCCTTCGACTATGATAGCCGAGGATTACTGACTCTTCACCGTAGGGTGTGGGTCCCTTATCATGGAGGTGTGCGCCAGGTCCTGATGGAGGAGGCTCATAAATCCAGATTTTCTATCCATCCCGGAGCGACGAAGATGTATAGAGATCTTCGTCCTGATTATTGGTGGCCCTGCATGAAGCGGGACGTAGCATGGTACGTGGAGCGGTGATTGACCTGCAGGAAGGTCAAGGCCGAGCACCAGAGGCCACACGGCAAGATGCAGCCGTTAGATATTCCCATGTGGAAATGGGAAGATATTACCGTGGATTTCATCACCAAGCTTCCTAGGACTGCACGGGGAGTGGATTCGATTTGGGTAATCGTGGATTGGTTGACCAAGAGTGCCCATTTCATACTGATCCAGGAGAGCATCTCGGCCGAGAAGTTGGCCGACATCTATATCCGAGAGGTAGTAGCTCGGCACGGAGTGCCAGTTTCAGTAATTTCCGACAGGGATGTGCGGTTCACTTCCAGGTTTTGGAAGAAGTTTCATGACGAGCTGGGTACTCGTCTGCATTTTAGCACCGCCTTTCACCCGCATACGGATGGTCAGAGCGAGCGGACCATCCAGACGCTAGAGGACATGCCGCGGGCATGTGTTTTAGACTTCGGAGGTAGCTGGGATACCTACCTTCCGTTGGCGGAGTTCTCGTATAATAATAGCTATCATGCGAGTATTGACCGTCCTCCCTTCGAGATGTTATACGGGAGGAAGTGCAGAACCCCGATATGTTGGGGTGAGGTTGGCCAGAGGGTCATGGGGAGCACCGAAGTGGTGCTCAAGACGACAGAGAGGATTCAGCAGGTTTGGAGCAAACTTCAGACTGCCCAGAGTCGGCAGAAAAGTTATGCCGACAAGCGCCGATCAGACCTGGAGTTTCAGGTTGGGGATATGGTTCTCCTGAAGGTGTCACCATGGAAGGGCGTCATCCGATTCAGGAAGCGGGGCAAGTTGGGTCCCAGGTATATTGGACCCTTCAGGGTTATAGCACGGGTGGGCAAGGTGGCGTATAGGCTGGACCTGCCAGCCGAACTCAGTCAGATTCATAGCACTTTTCACGTCTCCCAGTTACGGAAATGTTTGGTGGACGATTCGGCAGTGGTACAATTAGAGGATATTCAGGTCGATGACAGCCTGAATTACATCGAGCGGCCTGTAGCGATTCTCAACTGGAAGTCGAAGGATCTGAGGAACAAGAGGGTGGAGCTCGTGAAGGTGCAATGGCAGCACCGGAAGGGCTCGGAATGGACCTGGGAGCCGGTGGATGAGATGATGGAGCATTACCCAGAGCTGTTCCAGGATCGAGCAGCAGACTTCGAGGACGAAGTCTGAAATAAGTGGGTGAGATTTGTACCACCTGGTTCCTGGTATGTATTTTATTTAAATAATTTTGCATTTTTAGCCTGGGACTCGGCAAGTTGAAGGCCCAACTCGCCGAGTAGAAGCGGGATGAGACATGGGATTTAAGTATGGAACTCGACGAGTCGGGTCCTGGACTCGAAGAGTAGGCTCTGACTGGACAGAACCCTAATCTGAGGGTTTGCACCCTATTTAAACAAACTTATACAGCCTCCATCGCCCCTTTATGCTCCCAGAAACCCTCCATATCAAACCCTAAGTGTTTTGGTGCAAGATCTAAGGTTTTTGAGTGATTTTGTGGGTTTTGACCACAAGGAAGAAGGAAGAGCATAGAAGGATCAAAAGGAGACTGAAGGATTCGAGTTTGGTGCATCATTTGCAGTGTTTGAAAGGTATAAAGTTTGTACCTTGCTTGCTTATTCGTTAGATCCCTTTTTGGGGAGATTTAGGGCTTTTATAAGCCATTCTTGGTAACCAACCATGATTGCAAGCATGGTTGGGGTTGAGGCTTCGGATCTAGGTCCATGGAAGAGTTACAAGGCAGAAAAGGGCTGCTTTTGCACCCATGGAAGCCCCCATGCAACTTAAGAGCCTCTTTTAGAGTCTTTTTGGCTCAAAGTCCCATGCATGCACGTAAAGTTCGTAACTTTACGTGCTAGATCGAGTTTAGGGGCCTAGATCTATCATTTGGACAAGAGCTGTACACCAGAAATCGAAGGAATAGACTTGGGACTGTATCGACTCGGCGAGTCATTCTTGGGACTCGGCGAGTCCGAGGCTTGACTTCCCTTTTTCTGTTATGGTTCAAGAGACCCAGTTGAGTGAAAGAAAGGTTTTAGAGGTTCCAGGGGAGTGACCCAAACGTATTGGGATAAGTCATAGTCCTGGAGTTCATAGGACTCGGCGAGTGCATGACCCGACTCGGCGAGTCCAAGGCAATCTCCCAACTCTTGAAGATGAACTCGACGAGTTGTTTATACAACTCGGCGAGTCGAGGACAGGACGTGTTCATAGGATGAAGATGGACTCGACGAGTGTTCATACCACTCGGCGAGTCGGATGAAGGTTCATCCGAGGTTGTGTTAGAAGGAGAACTCGTCGAGTCGTTGCTAAACTCGAGGAGTAGAGTCGTGGATGGGGACAGTTGAAGAGATAGGGACTCGACGAGTTGGCGGCCCAACTCGGCGAGTCGGGTCAACTGGAAGTTGACTTTGACTTTGACTTGGACTTGGTCAGGGGTAAATGGTCATTTTACCCTAAGAATAGATATCAGACTCTGATTAAGTGTTTGTGGGGATTATAGCTGGAGGATTTCCGGAGCAGCAGCAGACAGAGATTTCCCGCACAGATTATCAGCAGCTACTCGTTCGAGGTGAGTTACCTTCCAGTATTTGTAGGTCTACGACCACAATACCGGCCCACCAGTAGGAATTGTATGTTAGATGATCGTCTTTGTGATAACATCTAGGTTTTGCTACTACCTGATATATTATATGCTAGCATGATATGTATATGTGACAGTAGTAGAGTCCGGTTGTTAGGACCGGAGGGTAGGTCAGACACCCCAGATATGTCTGACAGTATGTGATGATATGATTATATGCTGGCATGATATGTTATATGTGATAGTGGTAGTAGGGAGGGAATAGTCCCCAAGTTCGGTTGTTAGGACCGAAGGGTAGGTCGGACACCCCAGAAACGTCTGACAGTATGTTTACGTTATGATATATGTGATAGTAGCATTAGGGGGTGGAATAGTCCCCGAGGTTCGGTTGATAGGACCGAAGGGTAGGTCAGCACCCCAGAATGGCTTGACATGGGTAGGTTAGCACCCCAGAATGGCTTGACACGGGTAGGTCGGCACCCCAGAATGGCCGTACTGGGTAGGTCGGGCACCCCATAATTGCCCGACAGTATGAATGCGATATGTATGTATGGTATGTGGTATGATGGGGAACTCACTAAGCTTTGTGATTACAGTTTTAGTTTTGGTTTCAGGTACCTCTTCGTCTAGGGGGAAGGAGCCGGCAGTGTAGCAGCGCATCACACACACACACATGATTTCTGCATGGAGTTTTCTGGGATTGTACTCTGATTGATTTTACTTTGACATTATGATTTCAGACACATTGTTATAGTTTTGTTTGCAAATGATATGGCATGGTAAATGTTTTGGTAAACTATGTTGAGAATTACTTAATTTTAAAAAAAAATTGGGCTTGGAAATTGGGATGTTACACTTGTAGTAATGTATATCATAAACTAAATCTGACATAGTTTATGTGATTAGCAGTGTACAACTCTGAATTCGTAAAAGCTGTGTATTGAAACTGCCAAACTATACCTATTATAGTTTGCATGTATATAGTGTAGTTGATGTGAATATTGAATCTGAAAACTATGCAATTATGGTTGTAAGTTGAAAACGTTTCTTATGCTCAACATAGTACAAAAGGGATAAAATATCTAAATATTTTATAAAAATACGGAAATCGTTTGTCTACATCAATTACATAAGTTTTATACTTGTTAAAAGTCCTTTTGTATTAGTTCACAAAATCATTTTTGTTTGGCTTGTATTCCCCCCCCCCCCTGAAAACTTTTAAAAATCATAAAAGCATAGGGGTATGAACTCACCTCGAGTGAGTGGTTTGTATGAAAGATCGATATGGGATGCTGAGTGTCAAGTAAAGTCTCGAACACAAATGGATCCTATTTAGCATGTAATAACACATATATGAATCAAATTAGGGTATTTCATTACTAGACATGATAGGAAACCACCCTAGGGACTTGGAAACACTTGAACTAAGTGTTAAAATCATATGTGATTGATCAAAGGGGAGTGTATGACCAAGGGGATGTGTGTACGGCCACATTAAGGTGTGTGTGCGGCCATGGGTGTATGGCCCATGAGTGTACGGCCGTACACTCATGAAGAAGTGTGCATTTTGAGGTGTTTTAAGGCCCTAAGAAGCATCAAGGAAGTGTTCTAGGTCCCATGCTTAGTTTTAATGTAAGTTTAAGGCCACTAATGAGCATCAAAGAGGGTTTACGGCCCTATGAGGTGTGTGCGGCCGTACAAGGGGTGTGCGGCCGTACACCCTTCATGTTCATGCTAAATTTGTCGATTTTAAGGTGAATCAAGGCTAGGATCAAAGGTTTAGCATGTCCAACTAGATAATATGGGCTAAACTCTCACTGTGGAGGGCCTTTAAGGTGTGTACGGCCAACCTTATGAAGGTGTACGGCCGTACTCCCTTCAAGGGATGAAGAACATGTTGAAACTTGAAGAATCAAGGCTTGAATCAAGAGGTCTTTCAAGTATAACAAGCTAAAGGATGGAATACTTACGTTTTGAAGCCTTTGAGGGTTCACGGTTGAAGAAACTTGAGAGAAAATGGAGTGGTGTGCAGCCAAGGGAAGAAAGAAATGAAGGAAGTGAGGTCCATACATATATTTATATAGTGGTGGGTAACCGACCATCTCGAGTGTGCGGCCATGAGGGGGTGTACGGCCGCACACCCATGTGTACGGCCGTACACTCCTCCTGAATGAGTGTATGGCCCGAAATGCTACTTTACGACTTTGTTAACTCATCCCTAATATCAACCTTGATGGTACTTAAGCTTAGAACACTTAAACGAACTCTAAACAATGCTAAAAGATAACATAAACGACCCTGACTTTGATTGAATTGCATGGTTTATACAAAAGAGAAATTTCAGGTTGTCACAGCACCTTCGTTGGTCCATAAATTCATCCGAGAAACTACTGAGAAGATAGTACAAATCCAGGAGCGACGTGAAGCTCCCAGGTTCAGGCAAAAAAAAAGCTAACGCCTTCAATAAGAGAAAACCCTTGGAATTCTAGGTTGGTGACCTCGTCAGGTGAAGGTCTCACCCGGAAGGGCAGGATACGCTTCGGAAAGTGTGGAATACTAAATTCAAGGTACATAAGACCCTTCGAGATTCTTACTAGATTTAATCTAGTAGCTTATAGACCCCGACTACCTCGAGAATTCAATAACATACACCCTACCTTCCACGTCTTTAACTTGAAAAAGTGTTTGTCCGAAAATGCTCTTGTTATCCCACTCGATTAGATCGAAGTAAACGAGAGCCTCAACCTTGTGGAAGAATCCATAGAAATCCTAGACACCAACGTCGTTAGGACTAATCAGATCCCTATCCCGATAGTGAGAGTCCGCTTAAAGTGCATAGCGAGGACCCAAATTCACTTGGGGTCGTGAGGATCATCAGAAACATAAGTATCCACCTCTTTTCCTTCGTCCATGTATATCCCTTAGACTTAATTTCGGGACGAAATTCCCTTAACGGGGGGTTGATGTCACAACCCGTAAATTTCTATCTTGTAAATCAATCTAATCAATCAAAAGTCAGACTTGTTTTTTACTATCTTTCAGACTGTGTTAAGGGTCATATATAGGTTTCTAAGCTCTGTACAATTATGGATTGGATGTTGAGAAGTGTTATCTTGGGATTAGAGGAATGCAATCGAACCAGAAAACTCATCAAAGGGTGTTCACAGCCGCAAACTAGTTTCACGACCGTGAACCCATGTTTGGCCGTGAAACCCTCTCCATATAGTTCCACATCAATGCGTACTTGATCCATTAGTCATTCACTTGACTCACATACATATGTGAACAAGGAATTAGTCTTAATTTCCCAAAGATGAAGGTTCTCATTCATCACACAATACAAGTCGCATGATTCCAAGTTTCTTTCCAATTCAAACTTGGGTGATGAGAATCCTTCCTTATTTGGTAAATTATGAAATTACCACACGAATCAACTTCATTTCCAACATTGCTAACAATATTTAAACACCAATTTTCACTAATGCCATTGCAAGGATAATATAAAACAAGACAAAATCAAAATTTTCTTTATTTATAAAATTGCGGAAAACTTGTCCTTACAATGTAAATTCATATGAAACTATGTTTCTAAACATTCCTAAGCAATCTATAATAACTCTTAAGTAGCAACTCAAAATATGATCATTGAACCATGCGTCTGAAATCCATTTCTTCATGATCAGACTCAACTTACTTTTCTTTTAAGCTTCCTTCTTTCTTTTAGATTCTTCAAAATATCAAAATGTAACTTTACATCATGTAATAAGAATCTATAAATAGGAACTTAATAGAATTAGATAGTGAATGTACATGAAGTAGAGCCATATAGTTTGACTTTACCATCTCTTAGATCTTTCAGGTAGTCAGGGCAGCTTCGCTTCCAATGCCCATTCAACTGGCAATAAAAAGAAATGGACTCTTTAGGAGTGACACATGGAACAAACTCAGACTTGTCCTTTCTCTTATGGTTAAACTTTTCGACCATGGCCAATTTCTCTCCCTTAGGAGAAGAAACCATTTCTAGACTATCACCTTTGCCATTGTTAGGGTCCATGGAAATTTGGGATGCAGATCTTCCAATCAAATTTTCTTGACCAGTGCTCCAAATCATTGTTGATTCAGCAACAATAAGCAAATAGATTAGATCAATAAGGGTCATGTCGTGGTATCCCATATAGTAGTCCTTAATAAACCCGCTACATAACTTAGGAAGTGATTGAAGAACCAATTCAACAGCTAGCTTCCTTGAGACAACGACACCCAACATGTGACAACCCGTAAATTTCTATCTTGTAAGTCAATCTAATCAATCAAAAGTCAGACTTGTTTTTTGCTATCTTTCATATTGTGTTAAGGGTCATATATAGGTTTCTAAGCCATGTACACTTATGGATTGGATGTTGAAAAGTGTTATCTTGGGATTAGAGGAATGTAATCGAACCAGAAAACTCATCAAAGGGTGTTCACGGCCGCAAACTAGGTTCACGGACGTGAACCCCTCTCCATATAGATACATTTCTTTCATTTATTCCTCATTTCTTCCATCCTTGGCCGTAAACCTCTCAAGTTCTCTCAAGTACCATCCAACAAAAGCTCTCATTTCACCCCAAAAACGTAAGTGTCTCATCTCTTTTTGTTGTTCCTTGAAAGCCCTTACCTTTCCATCTTGATTCATCATCTTTTCATCACTTTTCCTCAAGGATCTTCAAGTTTGGGCCGTGAACCCTTCATGTCTTCATCTTTGGGCCGTGAACCACTCATCCTTGGGTCGTGAACCATCATGTTGGTCCGTGAACCACCATGTTGGGCCGTGAACACTTCATGTGTTCTTGGGCCGTGATCACACCATAGGTCCGTGAACCCTCCTTTAACCTTCTAATTTGCTTCTAACACTTCTTTGGTTAGTTCTCTTGCATCCTAGGTTGATTTACCTAACACCTTAGTGGTTATATTCACTAATATCATGCCTATATGCATCGTTATATGTTATTTAGGACTCATTGTACTCCAGAACTTCACTCGTAGGAATTACATTCTTATTCCAGACATCAATCGAATCACTCACATAAGGTGAGTTCATACCCCTATAATCTACCCTTTTAAATGATTTTAAATGCTTTTTAGGGGGGAATACAAGTTGAACACAATCTAATTGTGTTAGTAAATACATGTGATATCAATCACATAAAAGATTTCCTTATGCTTTGAATCTTTATTTTTACAATAAAGGATTACCCAATACTTCCATGATGACTTAAAGTCATGTAAACTTTTATCAAAATCAAATAAACTCTTTTAGAATACCGATTAACTCTTTAAACTTATAATTGTCAAAATCATGTTCATATATGTATAAGTATATAAATAAGACTTAAAGGGCTTAGGACTAATGAGTTGCCTTATTTCCTTTTCCTTGTTTGGATGTAGGCTTAAGGTGGGGTTATTTGTTCGAAGGCCGTTTCCTTCTTAATTATATACATTAAACACATGGGAATATAAAATATTACTTCATTCGGTATCATTACCTTTGTATCATGCTCAGCAAAGGGGTACTTTCAGGATATATCATGCTAATCAGATAGAATGTATAAATTATAATAGGTATAATTTATGAAACAAACGAGAAATTTATTTTCTAGATAAGTATACGAGGTCTAAACTACTTTGTCAAGAAAAGGATATAATTCGATCTTTACTTAAACTAAAATGTGATGGTACGTATTCAGAACATAGCGATACTTGCTATGTTACATTCTTGTAACCAGAGTCTCCTGGAGGGAGAGCGGGCATTGTGTGCTTAGATCTATACGGGACTGACAATCCCACATCCTGACTGCTAGCTACAGTCCGACAGACCAGCCATGGGTGACAAATGTCACATATTTAGTTTCGACACCAGTAGGTCGTCGTTTTCGTTCTAGTTCAGCATGGTTACAACTTTATCACATTTTAAACCCTAATTAAGCAGGTTAATATTAGGATAGATATTATTCAGTAGTTTATTTTTAAGAAATACTACTATATTAATCACTTTCCATAAAGAAAACTGAACGGTTTTATGGGGAATTAAAACTACTTTACAGAATGGTTTTATGGGGATTTAAAACTACTTTTCACCAACAAAAAGGAAAACATTCTTCTTATAATTTTATGGATAGTTAAAATTATGTTAAACTTTATTATAATTACAATAATACTTAAATAGAACGGTTTTATGGGGATTTAAAACTACTTATCAATTGTAAAGCAGAAAATATAGGATTTTCTGGAATGTAATCAGTCACTTTCTCAAAACTAGTATAACATAAAGGACCTTCAATGGTTAATTCTATAATTCCTTAGTTTATACATCATAGATATATATAAGTAATATCCGATAGGCAGTGGAATGTGTGACTTCTGCCTTACTTCTTGTTCCTTGTTTGGTTGTGGGCTTAGGGCAGATTCACACATTTAACTGTCCGTTCGATATTAGGATATATATATAACAAGTATAAACTAAGTAATTGCAGAAGGAACTATTGTGGTTATTATTTTACCAGAGATTCGTTAATGTTAATTATGTAATTACTTGATGAATACATTAGGATTATATACAATAAAGATCTGGTAGACAGTAGAATGTGTGATTTCCGCCTCATTTCATGTTCCTTGTTTGGTTGTGGACTTAGGGAAAATTCACACATTCAACTGTCTAATCGATTTGTATTATATATAATTAGTATTCACCGAATGATTACAGAAGGATTAGCTTCAGTCATTTTACTTATTAAGAAAATATAGGATTTTCTTAAGGGACGTTTTCAAGTGAACTTTTCCAAGAACTTAGAGTATACTTTATATAACTAAAATACTTATGAACTCACCAGCTTAAATGCTGATCTACTCTTTGAAAATAACTTGTATTCTCAGGGAATTCAGTAAATAGGTACACACCCGGAGCTTTTGAGAAGACAGCCTAGTGTCGTGCTATGTCTTTTGTTTTTTACTGTACCTATTTTTGATGTCGAATATGTAATGTATAAACACTTATGTAAAAACTTATACATTATTAATGCAATGGTTGTTGTACTTTGATTAATATAATGCATGTGTTGTGATACTTGACATGACGTCCTCCGCCCCCGAACGTTTCCGCCGTTCTATTTTGGGGGTGTGACACAACATTCCCAGCCTGTCTATATGTAACTTCATCTCCAAGACGTGAGCACATACATACTTTCCATCTTCGTGTTTACTTGCCAATAGGGTTTGAGTGATCTTGAACTTTTCAAGTCGACAAACATGTGGGTTAGTGAGAATTACAGGAGGAGGTGGAGGAAGAGAAGTTCCACCAACGCACGAGGAAGGGATTGATCTTTCACCTTGATCGTCACGTGGAATATCATTTTCATGAGGAAAGCTTTTTCCAAAAGATTCAGGAAGACCATAGTTGTCAAAACTAGACATCTACAAGGTAGAAATTCAACTTAGTTGATTCAATCCTTAATATAACACCCAAATGAAATATTAAGGCTAGGACCCAACACAATAATTCACAATTCGGAAGAGGGATGCCATAATCCAATTGTAAATTATTTGTCGGTAGGTAAATGACGATTTACCAATTCCACCATGAAAACAAAAATTTTAAACGAATTAGGTTTTAAATGAAGTTCCTAGATCTTTTGAGATTAATTGAACCTTTCAATGGCATGTTTAATCTTGATTATGCCCTTTAAGTTTGTGACTGGGATACCGAGGATCACAAACAAGGTGTGAATAACCATGCAAATTAGCTTGTTGCTCTCGAAGTCATTTATCACCTAATCAATGTGTCGGTTAACCACACACGCTCCATTGATCTATGATAATCTACGAGCTACCCATTTCCATCCTTCATTAGTCCCATATTAGTGTGCCGGTTAACCACACACGCTCCACTAACGACCAATAAGATGCAATGTGCAATTCCATGGGTTAGCATTAAATTCACATTTTCCTAAAGTAACTAAGATTTCGGAATTTAGAAAAGCATTTAGTTACTTTTTATAATTATCATTATAATTTTTAATGAGAATTAATGTCCTATCCTACCCGTTCGGCTAACGACCCTCCACTAGTCAAGGAAGCGGTGGGTGAGAGTGGACACTCATTCAATCGTCATTTTATAGGAAATTTCCTTATACCACCCTTATAGACCAGCTTCGTGAATGAGGCCTACTAACGGTAAGACTGACTTTTAACTTATACATATATAATATATTAGACTTTTAATTTTATATAATATAAGGGTGTATTTTAAACCTTTAAAATACTAGGAGATTTAATCTTTTAAATAAATTAGACTTTTAATTCAATTAAAACTTTAAACCATTCTATTATGGATTTATTAATACTCTTTTAATTAATTATCAATAAAGCCATAATTATTCCTTTTAGTTGTGTCCATTTAAATTTCCAAAATTTAAAACCTTTAATTCTAAATTTAAATTATGAAACCAAAATGATGTATTTTAAACATTTAAAATACTAGGGTTTTAGAATTTAATATTTCACAATTAAAACTTTTAATCAAATTTTAAATTCCAAAACTTGAGGGAAAGTTTTGAAACTTTTCAAAACCTCTTGGATCAATTTGAAAAACAATTAAAGTAGTCATATGATTTAACTATATCACAAAATTGACCTAATTTAATTTCATATAGCAAGATGATTCAAATCAAATTCTACAAATAATTATTTTTTCACAAAAACAAGTAATTATCTTAAAATTTGACAATCATCATTCAATTGGATGAGGATAAGAAAAATCGAATTTTATTAGTCAAAACAGTTTGTGGTAATGATCCTAATCCAAATCTGGCCAAAACATGAATAAACTGCCAACAGACGATCCAACTCATCAAGTTCATGGCATGGACTCATCGAGTTCATCACCAGATGATCCAACTCGTCGAGTTCCCTCATGTGACTCGTCGAGTCCAGCAGTCAGAGGCCAAAAATGAAACTTTTTCAGCTTTAAAAACAATACAATTGCATCAATATAACAGAAAACACCATAGGATCTGATACCACCGATGGGTTTTGAGCACTATAACAATCCTATGGTGCACATACAACCATAAGTGCTTTAGATCTAAGTTTTCTCAAGTTATACATGCAATTTCAATTTATCCAAAGCATAAGCCCAAGCTAGCATACAGTTGGAGATATACAACATAAAAACTAATTAGAAGAATACCTCTTAGTTTTAGCTTGTAGTTCTTAACCTTTCAAGAGCTTAGTGCCTCAAATGTGATACCTCAAATGAGTCACAAACACCAAAAGCAAAAGGAGGCTTATGAGAGAGGTTAGGAATCACCAAAAAAACGGCTAGGGTTTCACCTTGGAATAGCTTTGCCGATTTTAGGGATGCTAGGGGTTACTTTTATAGTGTGGAATCCCTAGGGTTTCATACATGTAAACCCTAATTCACCATGACTCTTCACATTTCATAGGTCCTTTGGATTAAACCTTCATGGACTCTCATATAGGTTTAGTCCATCACTAATCAACATGGATCATTAGCCCAAACTATAATTATTACTGATTTACCTAATCAGTCCCCGTAAATTTAATCGGTCTCTTTTGATCACTAAATTAATTCCAAATTAATTATTGGTCAATACCAATGAAATAATATGATTTCTCAATTAATATATTATTCATTTAATATATTAATAAATCACAAATAACCTCTTTCTCAAAAAAATCCATCATATCAAATTGCTCTGATGAAGGCAACCCAAAAGGGCCATGATACTATCGGGTCAAGTACATACCAATTATAGTTATGGGCTTACACACCTAATCCAACAACGATAACCTTGTTCCCATGCAAAGGAATGGGAACCAAGTCGACCAGATAATGCTCGTTGAATAACTAAAGAGTACAACCCCGATGAACTCTCGCTACCCGAACAGACCTATCATAAGGACTCTCGACATCTAGAGGACAATCTAGCTCCCCCGGAGCTCCAACAAACCTCTTGCTAAGCGCAAGCGATACAAAAGATCGGGTAGCCCCGAATCAAACAATACCAATGAAGAAATTTCGTTCACAAGGAACGATCCTATAACAAAACACATAAATATAAGCAGACAAGACAATATAAATAAAGAGATAAGCAGAAAATACATACCCGTCACCACGTCAGGAGCTGCACGAGCCTCCTCGGCCATTAGCTGGAAAGCCTTGCTCTTCACCGCAGGTGCCTCCTCCCAGCCCTGGCGGCCGTCAGTAATCCAAAGAGCTGAAGGAGCGGGTGCTGACACTGGTCCTGCTGCAGTCAAACTCGATCAATGGTCCTTATTATGGCCCCTCCGATTGCAATGAAAGCAAATCAGATCAGATACTGGGGTGGTGGTGGTAGTAGCAGTGCAATCCCTGCTAATATGACCTATCCGGCAGCACTTGAAGAACCTATAACCACCCACCCGCACGCTCCCTCGTTCATCTTGTCGCACTTGTCACAACGGCTACGACCCTGTTGACCTCTCGATCTGGAATCAGATATCTTGGTCCTCTTTCCCGAACCCTCAACACTCGGAACATAATATGGATTCCTCTTCTTCTCCATCTCCAGATCAATCTCCCTCTCCCTAGCTCTTGCTATCATATCCTCCAGCATCATGCAGCTGGATTGGCTCACAAACTGTAGAATATCACTCCTCAACATCTCATGATACCTATCCTTCTTCATCTCCTCATCCGCCACATACTGCGGAACCAAAAGTGCCCTCTCCTGGAACATCGCGGTGATCTCAACCACCATCTTAGTAGTCTGGCGGAGATCCTGAAACTCTCGTGCCAACTTCTGCACCTCAATCACCGAGGCGAACTCAACCCTGAACCTGGTCACAAAATCATCCCAGGACATCGAATCAATAGCCTCATCAGCAACTGCGTACCCGACCTCCTCCCACCAATCTCGTGCCCTATCCTTCAGAAGACAGGAGGCAAGTCTGACTTTTTCCCCCTCGGGGCAACTGCTAGTGCGGCAGGCATTAGCAATATCCGCTAACCACCTCTTGTTCGCTATCAGGTCCTTCGCCCCGTGATAGTATGGAGCTCCACATGCTCGGAACTCCCTGAAGGTCAACGAATGTGCCCCCACCAAGGCCACCATCTCAGAACGGAAGGCACTCAGCCGCTCATCCAAAATCTCCATAATACCCTCCTTGACCATGCCAAAGATCACAAGAGTGTGCTCAAGAATGCAACGCGTAATCTCAGACGAGATGAACTCCCTAGTCTGATCATCTAGCTGTCCAACTCCAGAACCTAAGCCCGAGCCCTCTCCAGCACAAGAATTACCAACAGGTCTGCCTCGCAATGTCACCATACTAAAAATTTACCATATAAACCATCAGAATAGGCATCAAAATATATCGAGGGATCAAAATCCCTACAAGCTTCCTGGTTTTAGCGCAGCTCTCCATGACTCGAGTACGGATCCTCTTCTTCCAGTAGTACGGGCCCATACTACCTTCCATATCTATCCGTACTTTCCTCAAGGATTGCCTTGAATCCGCCAAGTCACCCTATATCCATATAATCAACCCTCATCAAGACAAGGCTCCCAACACTAGATCTCATCCTAGGTTTTCCTATGGCAAAATCCACACCACTCTTCACCATTAGTTGTGGAAGGAACTCCTGCTGACTTCCTCTAACTAGCTCATGAATACAATTACATATCACTAAAACCAGATAATTCTTCGAATGAAAGGTCTCATACTACAACGGTTGGACTCATACAAGAGCTGCTCAATAGAGTTAAAACCTAACCTTCTAAAATTATTTAGTTCCTATAATATATGACTTAGCATATTCGCTTACTAGTTAGTTGTAGCTAGTGAGAACTACTAGAAAGCACAAAGAAAGCAGCATTCGAGCATTAAGTAATCAGAACCAAGCATCACCTAATCAGGCCATCCCATCACTGACTTATCAGTACTAGCATTGAGTCTAAAAGCTCATACAATAGGCATACAAAGGCATCAATCCTAGCATTCTATTATGCAAAAACTGAGCAGATCCTTAGCCCCAACTAGCATGCAATTCACAGTTTCATAAATCAAATCATATCAGATAACATGTATCGATATTTTGGAACTTACTTGAGCTCGGTCGATTGCATGCACCACACCTTTTCTTGTATTAGAAAACTTGTTTTTCCTTTTTAAAAAATTTACTTTTTGAAAAACTTTACCAAATCCTCAGTTTGAGTTTATACACACCCGAGAGTATGTCTGAATCCCTCAAACCAAGGCTCTGGTACCAACTTGTAACGTCCCAAAAATAAGACCCAAAATTTTCATTTTTAAATTAATAAAACCAGTATCCCAAGAACATCATCATACAAATCCAGATAAACAAATGTATCAATCATCATATCACATCAGAGTAAATCAAGAAAATGTGGAACGAGGTGGTGTATGCTCTGCAATCATCCCGAGCTCTTCCCTTTGGAACTGGAAGTACCTGAAACATAAACTGAAAACCGTAAGCACAAAACTTAGTCAGTTCCCCAAAATACCACCTACCATACATAATAAACAGATAATGGGCATACATATAAACATATAACATATAAACACATACACAAGCAATAATCACATAGATACATAGCATACAAAATGGTCATCGTGGCCCACCCGGTAGGCATACGAGCACATAATACATGTAAGAGTCATGCAGACATCTAGCATCCTAATCATAACAAAACCATGGGATGACATTGGTGCCTTCGACCTGCTGTACACAGTGAGGAGACTCACCTAGAACTGCTGAATCACCCTAATAAATCTCTGGTTGTTGGTCCGATAAATCCCCGAGCATTTTACCCCTTACCTAGTTTGGTCCAAGACTAGGGCCCAAACCTACACTCCAAAAGCCCCAACTTCCAAAATAATCATTTAAGGCCCAATCATGGCCCAATTCTCCAAATTGGGCCCAAATTCCGCCCTTTTCCAAGCGAACCCAAAACAAGCATCAGCCCAAAGACCTGATGGCCCAACAAGGCCGTAAGCATCTAAGCCCAAACATGGCTAAACCGAAGATCCAAATGTCTGAGGCCCAACCTGCTGAGTACGTGGGGTGTACTCAGCTCGTACGCACAGTGTACTCACCTTAGGGATTGTACACTACGCGTACCTGCTTTTATGTCCAGCGTACTCCCTCATTCATCCAACTTTCATTTCCAGCTCTTAACTAATTAAGACATTACTCCAAAACTTAGATCTGACTTGCTTGGGCTGATTTATCACGTAAAGTTGCTAACTTTACGTGCATGCAGAGCTTAATGAAGCTCTTAATGCTCAAAAGGACTTAATAGATGACTTAATGCATGTATGAGACCATAACCACGATAAAGTTTGCACCTTTAAGCTTAAGAAAGTCATAATATGCCTAGATCTAAAAGCATAAGCCCCATAAATTAATTAACTCGTCAAACTAACCCAAAATGGGACCAAAAGCATAAAAACCATGACATGAAGAGATCTAAACATACAAGGATCAAGGTTGGGACTTTATACCTCAAAAGTCACCAAGAGATGGAGCTAAATCTGGATCTATAAGCTTCCTTCCAAAGAATGAGTCCACCAACTTCTTCTTCTTTCACTTCAAGGAGCATAAACCACCAAAATCAAGACCAAGGCACAACAACACTTAAAGAGGCTATTAGGGTTCGAGATTAGGGTTTTAGGGCAATGGAGGCTGGTAAGGAGGCCAGCCCTAGGGACTTAAGGACCTTATATAGGGTGCAACACCCCAAGAATAGGGTTTTCTTATCCTCCTCATACGCCATGCATAACCTTCGTACGCCCAGCGTACGAGGCTTCGAACCCGCGACCAACTTCCACTAGCACGCTAATCGTACACATGTGGTACGCCCCGCATACTAGCTTCTCAGCTAGTACGCTAAGCGTACCCTATGGTATGCCCCGCATACTAATTACAAGGGCCAAATTGAAATTAATAAATTATGAAGGACAAAAAGGGAACATACTCATAACAAGCGCTACACAACGCATTGGAGATCAGAACTCTATTTTATGGTTTTGGCAGGTTAGTAGATGTGTACATGGCTAGATTCTCTCACATGTGCAACGTGGGTGAATTTGAAAGATCTCCAGACAAGGTTAACTGTGGCCATAATTTCTAAAGGTAAATGTTGCCAAATTTATTAGTTATCACCGTAAAGGGGAAAATAACAGAACAAAACAACGACGAGAAAACCTGAAAGTTTTGGTAAATCCGGTTACTCTTCTCCCAAATATTTAGGTGGTAACTGTGACTCTTAATCGTTAGATGAGGCTGGCATGGGTAGAAGACCTCTTAATTCAACCCTATCCACAGGCCCCCTGCACAATTCATTAAAATGGAACCTATCCCAATGATGGATATGTAGGGAAACCTAACCCTTATTCGTGAAACTAGTAGTCTACAACTCATTCGTGATCTCCCTAAGTTCCTCAATGCAGAAGGTATTCATGCGTGTAGATTCTATTACGCTGGAGGTTTGTGGGCTGGTATTCATTTCAATTTTGTTAAGAAGGCTGAAGCGTTCTTATAATCCAAACACACTTGGAGCAAATGGTTCAAATGGTGAAAGGTGGGGAAGATGGATGAGTTACTCTTTGAAAGACTTGGTTGGATAGAAATTATTGGTCTCCTAATTCAATCGAGAGTCGAAGGAAACTACTCAGCCATTGCTAATACCTTCGGTAAAACATTGGAAGTTAAGGGGCAAGAATAGGATAGTGTGGACTTATCGATTGATAGGAAATGCATCTTGATGGCCTTCAAAACCAAGATAAATGATGAAGTCCATGTCTCTGTTAATGGGAAAATTCACAGGGTGGGCATTGTAGTGTATGATGAAGAGTGGCACCCATTCGTATTCTAGCCTAAGTCATCTTCTCCTAACAAGGACTTACATGATGAAGACGATGAAAATGATGATAAGGATACTGAGGATGAATATGGAAATGATGATGAAGGGGTATCTGCAACTTGGGAAAATAACAATATGATGAGAAACCCGGAAAAAAATGATATGGTGTAACCAGAAGAGGGCGAGTTCAGAGTGTCACCGCATGTCCGATGGTCGACGGTGACCATCAGTATGATGAATTTAATAATCATAGGAATCAGTGTCTTGTGACATCGGAAACCCACGTGCATGCGAATTTAATCAATTCTTCTCAAGTTACGGGGGTTGACCTTACTATGCAGTCAATTGAAATCTCAGATGCTCAATACCTTAGGCAAATATGTCCTGATGGTAACCAACTGGAGCCCAATGTTGTTGTGGCTGAGTCCAACTTAGAGGATTCAAATCATGGCGGTGAATTTAGGGGATCCTACGTCAAAAGGCAAAAATTAGACAAATTTGGTTCCCATTACTCCCCTTATCGAGCGCAGAAGAAGTTGCCTCACTCTAATCCACCCTCTATTTCCCCTACTCCAGTTTTATCGACCTCAATAAACCCATATCCCTCCATTGATTTGAACAAATCTACTTACAATTATGATCCGAGTGAAGATGCAAACTACAAATCATCAGAAAGCTACTCCTCTACAAATGAGATCACAAGGATTATCAAAATTTGTAATGAGGTGAGCTTTCAAGTTGAGGAAGATAATCGTATCTTGGAAGAAGCGATGTTAGGTGCTGGTGTGACAGAATTTTCACAATGAATGTCTTATGACTAAATATTAGAGGAGTTGGTGACTAACAAGGTTGAATGGGTTAGAAGACTAAGATATGTTCAAAACATTAAGTTCATTTGCTTACAGGAAACTCGTGTATCTAATTCTCTCTCGATTGATCTAGAAGGATGTTGGGGATCTTCTGATTTTGATTTTGAATCTGTCAACCGTACTGGCATGTCAGGCGGTCTTCTTTGCATTTGGAATTATAATTTGTTCTTGAAGCTACACTCTACATGCTCTTGATACTTCCTAGTTATTTCCGGTCTCTGGAAGGGAGCCGCAAGAATCACCATCCTTGTAAATGTTTATGGTCCTTAGTTTATAAATGATAAAAGAATATTATGGAAGGAACTCAATAACTTAAAGTCTAGTATCAACAGAAATTGGATATTTTTTAGAGACTTCAATGTTGTAAGATTCGCTGAGGAGAGAATCAATTCTGCTTTCTGTCACTATACAACTTGAGATTTTAACGAATTTGTCTGAAATGCGGGCCTGAAAGATCTCAACATTGGGGGAAGAAAATTTACTTATATGTGTGATGATGGTCTGAAGCTTAGAAAGCTAGATTGGTGCTTGGTTTGCTTAAATTTTATCAACTTTCAACCCCTTTCTTTCGTGACTGCTCTGGCATATGAATTATTTGGTGACTCTTTGGTTGTTCTAAAAGCATCTGATGTCGACTTTAGACCTTATCCATTTTCGTTTATTTAACTCGTGGCTATTAAGGGAAGATTTTGATTATGTATTTCTAAATACTTGGAACTCTTTTACATGCTATGGTCCCCAGACATGATTCTCTCGGCAAAAATCAGATTTCTCAAGAATACTTTGAAAAAATGGAGAGTTGGAATAAACAATTGTGAAATGGGTGTTTTCATGAATTTGAAAAACAAAGTGGGTACACTAGATAGATTGGTGGAACATAAAACACTCTCCTCATATGAAGTTACTGGAAAAAAAAGGACAATGAAAATTCTTGAATTGGAAATAATTAAAAAAATCGATCTTCAACAAATGGCTAGGATAAAATGGGAGATAGATGGTGATGAGAAGTCCCGGTTTTTCCATGGGATGTTGAAGAATAAAATCTGTAAAAACGGAATTCACGGGCTCGTCATAAATAGGGTATGGTCTTCTGATCCCAAAATAATCATGAAGGAAGTTTTTGACTTCTTCAGTGCCAAGTTCCATAAAAAATGGCCAAATAGACCAAAACTTGTTAGTCCCCTATTTAAATAAATCTCCTCGGTTCAAATGGTGTATCCGAATCCTTTGACCATTGATGAAATTAAGATGATGTTTGGAGATGTGGATGTGAGAAGGCATCGGGTCTGGGCAGCTTCACCTTTAAGTTTTTCAAAAAACAAGTGGGATGTTGTTAAGTATGATGTTTTCCGTTTCGTGAAGCATTTTGAGGAATTTGGGTGTATAGCGTGCGGATGCAACTCTTCTTTCATCACTTTCGTCCCAAAATGTAAAGACCCGCTCTTATTAGGAGATTATATAGTAATTAGCCTGATTTGAAGTATTTATACAATTATGGCAAAGATTTTAGCTATCAGGCTAAAAGGGGTTATTGGATCGGTAGTTGATGAGGTTCAATCGGCCTACATTAAAGGAAGAATATTCTTAATGGTCCTCTAATCATAAATGAAGTTTGTTCTTGGGCTCAGAACACTAAAAAGAAGATATATTTGTTTAAATTCGACTTCAAAAAAGCGTTTGACTCGGTAAACTAGAAATTTCTTCATTCAACCATGGATCGGTGCAAAGTGGAGATCTTGAATGTTTGGACGACTCTTATCCTCCCGGGCCTCAGTCCATGTTAATGGTTCACCGACGAAAGATATTACTAGAGGTTTTCGTCAAGGCGACCCTCTATCTTTATTCCTATTAACTATAGTCATGGAAGGGTTGAAAATGACACTAAAAAGTGCATGTAATAAATCTCTTTACCATGGTATCAAACTTCCAAACTCAGTACCTACCATTTCTCACCTCTTTTATGTACGATGCAATTTTCATGGGAGAATGGGAAAGTGATAGCATGCGCAATCTAGCCCGTATTCTGAAATGTTTTGAAGTATCGTCCGGTTTAAAAGTCAATTTCCACAAGTCTAGACTTTTTGGTAACGTAACCTCTGATCTAGAACTTAATAGGAGAGCAAGACTGATGGGATGTTTAAACAGATCCCTTCCTTTCATTTATTTAGTTGTACCCGTGGGAGAAAATATGATGTAGAAAAAATATTGGAAGTCGGTAATTGATAGATTCAACAATAAATTGTCGATTTGGAAAGCCAAAACTCTATCGTTTGGTGGTCGACTTACATTAATCAAGTTGGTTCTCGACAGCTTACCGACATATTATTTCTTGATTTTTAAATCCCCAACTGAGATTATGGATACTCTCGAGAAGATTAGGAGAAATTCTTATGGGGAGGTGGAGAAAATAAATCTAAGATTGCTTTACTCACTAAGTGGTGATGGAGATCCAAAAATGGAGCCAAACAACCTACGAAGGAATGTAATTTACTGCATTCACAACCTAACTAGGAAACCAGTGTCATACATATCTTAAAAAACAACCCTGGTGTAGTGTATGGTGTAGTGTATGGTGCGACATATCAAAGGCCATAAACAACCTTCCTTTGTTGGGCATCGATTTATTCGATTTATTCTCTCTCGCTCCAGGCTCTGATGTTGATTTTCTGTTCTGAAAAGACATGTGGATTGGACCTTATACGTTACAACACAAATTCGCACGCTTATACGAACTTGAAACTATAAAATGTTGCTTATTCTCTCATAAGTACCAAGGCAACGACTCTATTTCTTGGAATTGAAAAAAAGCTCCCAATTGAATCGAGGCAATAATGGAATTGAACTCTCTCTACTCCGTTCTTAGTGATGTTGCCTTCAATATTCCCCTGTTGGTTTTAATTTCAATCTTACCGCTGACGGTCGATTCACTGTTGAGATTATGAGAAAATGTATTGACTCCATGCTTCATCATTAAGGTGGTGTTTGTTTTTCTGCAAAAGCTCTTCTTGGCCTCTTATGTCTGCGCCGCGCAGACAACACGCATATGTTTGGTCTCGCAGACTGTTTGTTTTTTAGAAGACCGCAGACCTAAAAAGGTCTGTGCATCCTCTTCTTGGCGCAGATATGGACCTATGTCTTCTAATATCTTCTAGCATTTTTTTTACCTCTTCCACAATATGTATTTAACTTTTAATATATATATATATATATATATATATATATATATATATATATATATATATATATATATATTAGTGTTGTTTTTCATTTTTTATACTTTTTTCCTCCTCCTTTTTTTATGTATTTATTTGTTACTTTGTTTATTGTTTTTTTATATCATAGTTATGTATTAACCAAAATGCTTATGTTTTTGATTATGTATTTGTTTTTGTCTTCAAATAATATATTTATCCAAATAATTTTGACATAGTTTTATAGATATTTTTATTTTTGTGCAATGTAAGTAAATCTAGTAACTTTTTTTTATATTTTTATGTTTAAAAAAACCGGTATATCTAAATCTCAGTTTATTTTAACAACATGCAGACGTTAAAAAACAAACAGTCTTCTTCTTGTAGACTGCAGACATTTGGTCCACCTCTTCTACTGCAAATGTTTGCGGATATGGTCCACAGACTGCAGATATTTTTCTCCGAAAAAACAAACAACACCTTAGTTGGACACTTAAGATGTTGGTCACAAATTACCCCATTCAGAATGTTTGATGCATCATTTGGAAGGTTATGTTGGGTAGAATGCTAGTTGTTGATACGTTACTTAATAGGGGTATAATGGTTAAATCTCTTTCTTGTCTCTTATGTTTGGGCGAAACTAAAACAGTGAATCATGTGTTTATCAATTGTCATACTGTCGTTATTGCTAGAGATTGGGTTCTTAACCGGTGTGGTATTCCATCTCGACAGTTTTGTGACGTGTCTGAATTTGTTGATTATGCTGCAAACCGAGGCAATTGTCCACCATAATCACTGATAAGGTTATTTCTCTCTCATATGTATGGTGTAATTTTGGAAGTAGACTAGGTGTTGGAATATGGGTAGATTGGAGTATTTCGCCCTTCTTACACTTATCTTGTTTGCCTGCGTTTTAGCTTCTTGATAATTCAGGGGTTTTGTTCGTTTTATCATATTTTACCGTTTCCTAAAAAAAATCTAGAAAAATCATTAAGGTCGATGGTTAAGTTGTCACTGATTTTGATGAATTTAGCGATGAAGTTTATTGTTTTGATGCATCCATCCCTAATCCTTCAAATTCATCCAAAATAGCCATAAACTTTCGTATCTTTAATGTTTTTTTTTATTTTAATATTTAACATTATTTGTTTTGTTTGATCTTTTCGTATAACTTAAAAATTGAAGGTCTTACTTTATTTTACCAACTTATACATATTCTACACATATTACATGTGTAGACAATCAAAACTCCACCATTTTATACAGAACTATAGTTTATTTGTGTGTGAATGTATAAGGATCTAACAAAACTATGATGCCTTGTGAAACACATAACATAATTAGTGGGTGTTTGGGATAGCTTTTAAAAAAAGTTTTTTAGCTTTTCAAAAAGCTAATAAGCTAAAAAAAATGTTTGTGTATTTAAAAAACGCTTTTTAAAACAGCTTTTTGGATAGGAAAAAGTAAAACTTTCAAAAAACTGGATAATCCTAGCTTTTTAGCTTTTTAGTCATTTTACTTCTAAAAAATCAGTTTTTCTTATCCAAACACTTTTTAAAATCAGTTTTTACTAAAAGACATAAGCTAATAAATGTTTTTCTTAAAAATCACTTTTGAGATAAAAAAATTAACCCAAATATACCCTTAAACATAAATATTAAATGTATTCATGATGTAATCAAGCACTTATATGAATATCCAATGGAAACAATCAGAAATCTTTTAAGAGTAAATTACACAAATGGTCTCTATGGTTTGGGGTAATTTGTGCGTTTGATCCCTAACTTATTTTTTTAACTCGGAAAGTCCCTACTTTTTGTTTTTTTTTACGTGCATTGTCCCTACTGTTTGTTTTTGTTACACGTTTGATCATTGTCTTACCTAAAAAGACTATTATTTAAATAGCGAAAATTGTGGGTAGGTAAGATAAGATGAGGGGTGAGTTGGGGTGTGTTTATTTAAATAAATTAAAAAATCAATGGCAAAAATAGTCTTTTTAGGTAAGACAGTGACCAAGCGCGTAACAAAAACAAACAATAGGGACCTTCCGAGTTAAAAAATAAAGTTAGGGACCAAATACGCAAATTACTCTAAACCATAGGGATCATTCGTGTAATTTACTCATCTTTTAAAGTTTGTTCACTTATGTTGTTATTTTAATAATTTTTTAATAATCCGCCGCTAATTTTCAAATATCAGCTTTAGACTGTAATTTCAGTGAAACCTTTTGATCCCCAAAGATATTAGTATATTTTCTATAGTCAAGTTAGCGACCGGTTATAAAGATTATTACAATTTGGTGCTGAAAAAATGAATTGTTTTCCGGATTATCGATAGACTTATTTTTAAAAGGTTAAAGAATGAAATAAAAACTGCAACGTAAAGGGATTCTAAGTCATTTAATAAATAATATAAATGTGGATGCCTAACAAGCTAACATATAATTAGTTGAATGCAAATATACAAATATGGCTAATCAAAGTTTTGAATATTTTATAACATTTTTTGTTAAATTATATTTTTAAGTTTACAATGATTAAGAAATAAATTTATATTAAAACATGTAGCCCATCGATATTGATATTAGGTGTTTTGTAGAAAAATGGAGTGTGTTGTACTTGCCTGTTCAAAAAAAAATTATATTCATTATGAAGCATAAACCGAAAATAAAGGATGTAAAAGAACAACTTTTTTTATTGATACCTTTATTATCAAACCCAAACAGAAAAAAAAAAAAAAAAAAGACGCAACTATTTATTGAAAACATGAATCAAAGTACAAGTCATTTCCGTACAACTTTCAACCCTTCTTGTCTTGCTGAATTATTGTGTGTCTTGATGTTTTAGAATACTAACTTGTACCTATCCTTAATTAAAGACAACGGTCACTCCTTAATGGTGAGGAGGAGGTGGTGAACTATAGATATAATGTGGGGGTGGGTACTTTTTAACCGGGCTTGGAGGAGGTGGTGGGGATTTGTACACAGGGGTTGGTGGTGGTGGAGATTTGTGGACATGGGTTGGTGGTGGTGGAGATTTGTATACGTATGGTTTCTTTGGTGGTGGCGGGGGTGGAGACTTATTAACCGGAGGAGGTGGCGGTGGTGACTTATAGATGTAGTGTTTCTTCGGTGGCGGTGGAGACTTGTGAACTGGAGGTGGTGGTGACTTGTAAACGGGTGGAGGTGGTGACTTGTAAACGGGTGGCGGTGGTGACTTGTAGACCGGTGGTGGTGGTGACTTGTAAACATAATGAGGTGGAGGTGGTGACTTGTAAACAGGTGGTGGTGGTGATTTGTGAACTGGTGGTGGTGGTGACTTGTAAACAGGTGGCGGCGGTGATTTGTGCACCGGTGGTGGTGGTGACTTGTAGACCGGTGGTGGCGGTGATTTGTGCACCGGTGGTGGTGGTGACTTGTAGACCGGTGGTGGTGGTGACTTGTAGACGTAATGAGGTGGAGGTGGTGACTTGTAAATAGGTGGTGGTGGTGATTTGTGAATATGTGGTGGTGGTGACTTGTAAACAGGTGGCGGCGGTGATTTGTGTACCGGTAGCGGTGGTGACTTATAAACAGGGGGTGGTGGTGACTTGTAAACCGGTGGTGGTGGAGACTTGTGAACCGGAGGTGGTGGTGGTGACTTGTATACATATGGTTTCTTTGGAGGTGGTGGAGACTTATAAACCGGAGTAGGAGGTGGCGGTGACTTGTAAACGGGTGGTGGTGGTGATTTATACACCGGTGGTGGTGGTGACTTATAGACCGGTGGTGATGGTGATTTGTAAACATAATGATGCTTAGGTGGTGGTGGTGGTGATTTCTTTGGTGGAGGAGGTGGTGGAGATGAGTAAGGGTAGGCTGCGGTGGTCAATGAGGGCAAACATAAAGAAACAATAACTACCGCAAGAGATATTAGAAGGGTGGCCATTGAAGACATCTTCCTTTTTGTTCCCATTTCTACCAATAGAAGTGGGATTTGAGTTATGAATTTGAGACAGCGTCTAATCCTTTATATAGGTGAAATATCTCTATTTTCTAATTAAAACTGAAAATAATATATAGATATAAAAAACTAATTAAAAATTTTCGAAATGAATCTACCAACTACAATAAATAAAACTATATACATGTAAACTAGAAGACAATATAATGCATGCAAAGCCATCGTATTCCCACCGTGGAATACTTCAACGTTTGAGTTATTTGCTTTTTCTTTTATTTATTATGATAATTTAATATTAGTTATTTTTTAATATGGAGGTGAAAATTAATTAATTTATGAAGTACTAATGGTAATATATATATATATATATATATATATATATATATATATATATATATATATATATATATATATATATATATATATATATATATAGGTTCAAATGTTTATCACATCTATTGTGTGCTAGAATACACCAATATGAATTTAGTATTAATTATATGTATATTAAATGTTATCCATACTTATAACTCATTTTTATGGAAACTAATTAAATTCGTCATTAATTTCAACAATAATATTCTTTCAGAATGAATTCATATCTAGAAGAATGAGAGTGTATTCTAGCAGAATGAGAGTGTATTCTAGTAGAATATACTCTCGTTTTTCATATTTCATACAACTTTATTGTATTTTAAGTGAGTGAATCATGAAACAAAATATGAACTCATATATAAAAACCTAGATCCTGTAACCTAGATGCGAATTTATTCTGAAAGAATGTTATTACTGACATTAATGACAGATTTAATTACTTTCCATAAAAAGAGAATTATAATTATGGATATCATTTACCAAAGGTCTTCTAGCCTAGCGATATCCGGTGTTGCCCTCCCTCCTTGAGGTCGAGGGTTCAAGTCTCGTGAGAGACATAGGTGGAGATTTAGGTGTTATATAGGAGTAGAATAGAATAGATTAGCTGTTCCAAAAAAAAAAATTATGGATATCATTTAATATACATATAATTATGGAAATCATTTAATATCTGTATTTATTTAATTAAATAATTATTTAATTTACAAAATTCCTATTGTTGCATTCTAGCATACAATAAATGTAAGAAACAAAATAACCTAGCCCTATATATATATATATATATATATATATATATATATATATATATATATATATATATAGGCTTAAGTTATTCTATTCAAAGTAATTATTGTGTTATTGTATGCATAAATGTGGGTCAATCATTTTACTTATTTTAAGAAAGTGATTTACCTATATTATTAAATAAAAAAAATAGAATAATGTCATTTAATTAAAAGAAGGGTAATATTGTACATTTGCATTGCCTTAAAATTAGGAAACCCAAATTCTTTTTTTTTTTAAAAAAAACAAACTTTCAGATTTTAATGGATCTTTGATTATCTTAATTTTTTAATTTTGATTTTTTTAAATTAATTTAGTTTAAATAATTCTAACATAATTTTTAATCATACCCGGTTTTATTCTGTCAAAATGACATTCTTTTTATAATGATATTCTATAAAAATGCAAGCCATAAACTAATAAAGAGACTTACTTCTCGCAGAATAAACAAATTTTTAGATACAAGTTAAATTTTTTCTATCACATCCTTAAAAAAATAAAAAACTTTATATTTTATTCTATAATAATGAAACACTCCCTAATAACAAAGAAATATAATATGTGGATTATTCTATTGGAATATACTATTACATATACTCTTATCATTCTATTATAGATTAATCTAACAGAATATGACAATGAGTAGTGCATTTTTCTGGAAGATCGGTGACCATTGAGGATTGTTCATGTCTATCCCACACGCACTCATCCAACCATCGGGTCATTGATCATCATGTACTTCATTCATTCTATGAGAATAACTGTCATGAAATTGAATTATGTAAGAATAAAACTATGTGAGAATGCTTTTATACGACAAAAATAAAACAAATTTTAGTAATTCTAAGAGAACTCATACTACATGTTAAAATCAAGTAACACAAATAACGAACTTGTAAATTATTTTTGTGTTCTTCAAGAATTTGAACATCAAGTTTTCTTTCAGACATTTCTACAAACACCTGGTGTGCAATATTCTCATAGAACTATTTTTGTGTTCTTTAAGATTTCTAAACCGCCATGACTTGTTAGAATCACATAATTACTGTTCACGAGAAATATTTCCATGAAAAAAAATCAAAAAAAGAAGATGAAAATACTTACAAAATCAGAACATGAAAATACCATAAATCGGGAACACGATTTTTAACCTCGGGAACACGATTTCTATCCTCGGGAACACGATCCTAAATGGGACATCCAGACTCCTGTTAATCACCGCGTTCTATTTTGTGTCAGAGTCATGGTTGCGCACTGGTTTGCAGCATTTGAAGCGTCACAACTGTTCGAAGCAATCACCTTATGTGAGCTGAGTTAACTAGCTATGTGATATCAGGTGTGTGTTCCTCAACAAATGAAAACCGCACCAGTTGTCTTTGTTCTTTCAGCAATCCAGCACATATACACGAGATACAGAAAGCATAAGAATGAAATCGAGGAAGTGAATTAGAGGACTTACACATTGGCATCTTCCCTCCCAAGAAGTTTGACAGGAGTTCCAGATCGGGGAGACATGAGAGGAGAAGCAGAGAGCTCATCGGGGCCCAGGATCTTACCCGGCCACCACGACCCATTCCGCCTCCGAACCCAAACGATGGTCCCAACACCGCAATCAACCATGCCTGTTTCTGTGTCAGAGCTCATCGGAGGCGCTCAGTCCCTGCAATCCCTCTATGAAACTGTGAACCAAACGAAGATGGAGTCAATGACGAAAACGAAGTGGGAGGCTGCGGAGAAGGACCATGTGTAGGAACTCCTATGGACATCTCGCCCCTCTGCGTCGGTGGGATTAAAGTTAACGAAGAAGAAGGTCGATGTTTTCTATCTAGGGTTTTAAAGCGGTAAATATAAACGATTTTGCCTAAATTAAAGTGTTTATGATTTAAATAATTAATTACCAAAATTAATTAAAAGCTAAGATTACAATTTTACCCCTATCTAGGTTTTTAAATTGATTGGTCCACATTTATGCATACAATAACACAATAATTACTTTAAACACCATGAAATTATTTGAATTGGAAAATCTTAAAGTTCAAAAAAAAATCTAATGAAAAAACTTACGGTCAAATTCTAATACAATTTTATCCACGAGGGTGCTATGTCAACATAGTGTCCATGTGCAAGTTTTTCAAATATATATATATATTTTATTTTTATTATTTTTTAGATATTAATATTGTTATTAACTTATTATTATTATTATTATTATTATTATTATTATTATTATTATTATTATTATTATTCACCATTATAATTATCATTGTTAATAATAATACACCCCCACTTAACCAATCTCTCTTATGTGCATTTCCATTTCATCACAATCGATGATCCCGTTTGGTAACTATGATCATGTATCACGACCGCATCTCATGAAACTCATATTCATCCCTAACTCCTTAACTAGTGCCCCCGTCAAAAGAGAACTTTTGAAATAACTATCATGTATTCATCTTCTCTGCTAAGGGCAATAAGATCTATGACTCACCATCGATCATCGTCATCATAATAATCGAATAACACAAATCTATATTTATCATTGAACACAATTCATTGAATGTAATGTGTGGTTCTTTATTTTTTTCGTATAAACATTATTTCGATGTTCCCCTCATAAATTTGAAAGGTATGAACATTTTCTTATTAATTAATGAAGAACATAATACATCGATTATTTATGGAAAGATAGTCATGCGTAGTAGAGAAATCCGAGAAACCCAGATGAACCAATCTCATCACTCACTCTCAAGTTGGACCATGAAGATCACTTACACCCAACTAGTTATGCAAGAATCGAAAACATTTAGCTCCAAGTGCATTAGTGAAGATGTCTGCAATTTGAAACTAGGAACGTATAACACATGTTTCTATGTCATGTTTCATTCATTCACGATAAACAAGATTTGGTAGCTATATGGCGAGTTGCCTTATTGTCACATATTAGAGGTGTTCCTCGGTGTGTACTACACTAGATTGTAAAGTATGCACCTTAACCATAATACTTCACAAATAGTGTTTGTCATAGCCCGCCCAATACTCTGCTTCAATTAAAGATGTCGATACCACAATCAACTTCTTTTTTCTCCATGAAACTGGCAATCCTAGAACACTAATAAAATATCATGTGCACAATCTTCTTATAAATGGAAACTTAATCATCTAGCGTCTCAATGTATGTTTCTATGTAATGATTTCTATCTCTTGCTAAGTTGATTTTTTCATAAAAAACACAATATGAGGTTAGAAAAAGTATGCTATTCATGACATTGTGTTTACCTCGGAATGAATGATACTAAGAGTTTATGATGCCATTGGTCAAAGTATTATAACCTGAGGTTATAATTTTTATGGGTAGAAACGATTTAAAGGTACGAAGACTTTTAGCAAACACGGTACAAGATTGGCCACCAAGAAATACAAAAGCTAGAAACAAAAACTGGTCACGTGATATATTGGAGAATGGTAGTACAATTTGATTAATTAAGAAGAAGATACACAAGCAATATGACATGTTGGATTGATCGGAGATGTTTGCCTTTCAATATTTTGTAACTAGGGGTCTATTGTGGGCACGTTGTGCAAGTTTGAAAATAATATAATTGAAAATTGTATATAATATACACCCCCATATATTACACGAGTTTATTAAAAATAAAAATTTAATATGAATATATATAAACATTAGATAAGTTATAAAATAATGTTTTTCCATAAGAAAATGTAATCTTTTAGAGCATTTATGAAAGAAATCAAATCATTTGCAACATTTATGAGAATTTATTATCATAATTAATATAATGATAACCTTTTATATATATATATATATATATATATATATATATATATATATATATATATATACATAATAATAATAATAATAATAATAATAATAATATTTTCATCATAGAACTCGAATGAAAAAACATAATTTCATATTCAATAGGATAATAGAATCAACAACAACACACTGAATAATATCTATAAACTACTACAGTGAAGATTATATATATATATATATATATATATATATATATATATATATATATATATCAAATAACAACACCTAAAAAGTTGAGAACACGAAAACAATTCTAGACCAATTAATATATAAGGGCATATTAGTAATTTTATATTTTAATTAAATTAAAATAAAATAAATTCAATCAAATTCCCTTAAATTTAGGAACAATTACCAAAAAAGAAAGAAATATTCGATTTTTTATTTTTTTTATTAATGGAATATTAAAAACATTTTTACCAAAAAAAATTTTAAAACTGAAAAAAATTAATTTCTTTTTCTTAAAAAAATAAATTTTTTTCTCCTATTTCATGTTTTTTTTTTCAAAAAAATGAATAGAAATCCAACCCTAAATAAATACATTTGTATTCAAAACGATTTTTTTTTTCAAAAAACTTAATACTACTCCAATCACAAATGAATACACATCAATACAAGTAATCCAATTCATATTTTTAATCAATTGAAAATAAAATGTGTGTAAAAATTATCATTTCTTCATAAAAGAATACCTCTAATCATAAATAAATGCACTCATTCACACATGATTACACTGCTATTCACACATGATTACACTGCTATTCACAAATGAATACATTGCTATTAACAAATGAATACTCAACTATCCACAAATGAATAAATGAATACCTTTAATCATAAATAAATACATTCATTCACACATGAATGGACAACTATTCACAAATGAATACATTGCTATTCATAAAAAATATACACATTCTATCATAAATGAATTCATCAAAATATAATATAAATTACATCTAAAAAAATATAGAACATAATACAATTTTTCATTCTCCTCTAGCTCAAATTCTTCACCTTTCGTCTTCTCAAACAACTCCAAAGGACCTCTACAAAAACCCATACTCAAATACCCATATATCATTGAGTTCAATCAACTTCCATGCACAACCTTTTCCTGTGAATATGATTCCAAGTCTGCTTGGCTATCTTTCAAGGGGAAGGTCGATTGTGTGATGAATCTGGTTGAAGATACTGATAATCAAAAGACACCAAAACAATTTTATTCATTGATAAATATATAAGTAAAATATGACTAATATTACATGTATATACTATTCATAACTTTTGTTGTTACCTGATCTATTTGTTTGTATAACGCCCTGTTTCGAATCGTTTCCCATTTCGGGGTGGTGATCAAGGATTGGGTATTAGTAAACTTAGGACCCTTGAAGAATTGAGATCTGGACTCATTTAGAGGTGCATAATGTAATTTGGAAGATCCAGGTGTTCGGTTTGTGTTCTGGAGCCAAAGGGTATTTTGGTAATATGTCAGCTCGGGCTTTTATGGAAATTGGATGTTTGTTTGGGAAATTATAAGGCAAGTATGAGTTGATTAAAGCATAGAGCTTCTCGTTACCTTTTCATGGATATAAGGATCGACAAAATCGGATTTATAACGAAGAAGTTTTGGCCTTCGGGGTGCTTTAGGGTTTAAGAGGAAACCCTAGTACGCGGGGCTACAAGTGCGAAAGGTAGTACACGAGGCGTAATATGTTGTACGCTTAGCGTACATCGAAGGAAGGATTGGGAGCATGAGGCCTCGTACACTGGACATACGATGAGTACACGGGGCGTACGAGGAGTAAGTGGAAACCCTATTTTAGGATGTTGTACCATATATAAGCCCTTTAATTCTCCAGGGTTGGCCTCTTTACCAGCCTCTAAGCCCCCAAAACCCTAAAAACCGTCCTTTAGCCTCTGTGGTGGTGTTTTTGAGCTCATTGTATGTATTTTGGTGTGTTTTGGTTCATATTCAAGAATATGGAGTTTGGTGCAAGGTTGTAGATCAAGAAAGAGCTTGTGGATCATGATTCTCTACTTTATTTCCAACTTATTTGTGGCAAAAAGCTATGACCTTGCTCATTAGAAGCTTAGATCTAGTTTATATGGGGTTTGGACCCTTTTTGGCCCCATTAATGAGATCTAGTGGTTGGGCACCACTCCAGGAGCTATGAGTTGCCACTCATGGTGTTTCTGAGGTTCTAGATTCATAAAGTTGGCACCTTTAGGGTTTAGAATCCCCCATGCATGAAATTGTGTCCATTTGGTGAAAGTATAATGTTATATCTTGAAGTTGGGTTCTTTTGGGGCATGTAAAGTCACAAAGTCAGTGACTTTATGGTTATAAACATTTATTAAGAAGTAGATATGTGGTTTGGACTTCTGGACTTAAGCATTAAGAGTTTAATGAAGAGTTTGGCTTAATGGATGAGTACGTTGAGTGTACAAGTCTGTACGCGCAGCATACAAGCCAAATAGCATGTACGCTTAGCGTACAACTGAGTATGCCCCGCGTACTCAGTCAGGTGGGATTTTGCATATTGGGCTTCGGTTTGGGCCATCTTTTGGGCTTGGTTGTCTTGGGCTCTGTTGGGCCATCAGGTTTTAAGGCTGATAATTATTTGTGAAGGCCTATAATGGGATTTGGGCCCAATTTGGAAAATTGGACCATGAATTGGGCCTTGGATGGCTAATTGGGTATTTGGGCCTTTTGGATTATTAGGTTTGGGCTTAAGTCTTTGTCCAAACTGGGTAAAGGGGTAAATTGGTCATTTACCCTAGTAATGGTCTGATGTTTGGATGGGAATCCAATTATTAATTTAATATTATTTGATATTGATAGTTCGGGGATCTGTCAGTCAGCAGCCATGGATTATATGTGTGATTCAGCAGTGCGAGGTGAGTCTCCTTACTGTGTTTAGCGGGTCGAAGGCACCAATGTCGGCCCATGGTTTATTATGTTAGGATTCTAGATGTCTGTGTGACTCTTGCTTGTGTATGTATTGGTATGTACGCCGAGCAGGGCTCCATGCTGGGCAAACCCGACGACTGTATTGTATGATGGTATCTTTGTCATTATCACATGTGTTAGTAGGATTATGTGTTTGAATGTTGGGCGGGGCCCGTTATGTGAGTATGGGTGAGGCCTATATCTCAGTGGGTGGGGTCCGTTATGTGAGTGTGGGCGGGGTCTGTATCTTAGTGGGCGGGGCCAGTTACATTCAGTGGGTGGGGCCCGTTATGCGAGTGTGGGCGGGGCCCGTTACACTCATTGGACGGGGCCCATTATGTGCTTAGTTATGTATGGTAAGAGGTATTTAGGGAGCTCACTAAGCTTTGTGCTTACGGTTTTCATTTTATGTTTCAGGTACTTCTAATTTTCAAATGGAAGAGCTCAGGATGGTTGCAGAGCATACACCACATGTTTCTGCATTCTTTGATTTACTTTGATATGATGGTGTTTTGATAAATCTTGAACACTTTGATTTGGTGGAAATGATATGTATTAACGGTTTATTAATTTAAAAATGAAAATTTCATGGTATCATTTTTGGGACGTTTCAGTTTGTTTGGAGTTCATTCTGATTGATGGTCATAAATTTAGACACCAATCAAGTGAGTTTTTAATTATTGACTACCCTCATATAACAAATAACTACACATAAAACATATTCATATGGCTTTTTTTTACCCAAATTTTTTTTAGTGTGATTCCGAATTCTCATATTAGATATATGCAATGCGATGAATGTAAGTGTAAAGTGAAGATATCATATTAGTATTGCAAAAATCCTCAAAAAATAACTAAAATTCATAAAAGAATACCTCTCTCACGCATTTCATCAAACAACTTCTGTGCATAACCTTTTACTTTGAATCTGATTACAGCTTTCTGTGGCTATCTCTTCCATCAATTATAATGGCTGGTATAAGATGAACTAGAACCAATAAATATAGGATGGTGTGTAAATGAAGAACATTGGTTTGCAATTCACCTAGAAAAATGAAGAACAAGGCAAGTTAAAATGAAAGTGGCTAACCGAGGAGAGCTTTTTGTGGCATGTGCAATGATCCTCATAAGAAATCGACTTACACGTGTAGTTATGATGTTTATCACAAGAAATCAATGAACCAACAAAGATGGAGTGACGTTGATGATATCTTCCTGGAGCAATAGATTTGTTACAAGTTGTGTGTTGATGGTGTGAAGATGGTAGGCTGAAGTCGATGCGGCGCGGGTGCGTAGATGGGTAGTGATGGTGCGAAGGAGTGTAGTTAAGGAGATGAAAGTAGATGCGTGATAAAGATGATGACAGCTGGTGGTTTGGATATGATATACAGATTAGATGGCCTTGGTTAGGTGAAGAAGAAGATCTTCAGTTTGTTACTGGTTGTGAACCCTACACAGTGGAGAGCTTGAATGATTCTCTGTTTTTTAGTTGATTAGGGTTTAAAGAAACATGAGAAGATGGAGGAAAGATGTGTGGTGATGGTGCGATGGTTATGAATGGCTATGTAAAGCCATCGACGATGAAGGCGACCGGAAGACAATGAAGGCAATCAGTGGTAAGATGAAGATGGAGACGATGGCATAATGTGAACTTTGAAGAAGATAGGGGTGTGCGGCCGGTGTTCTCAAAATACTTAGATGAGGGTTGTGTAGTTAAGCAGATAGAGAGAAAAAAATCTGATTATTATACCTAAATAATAGGAATTTCTATTTATTTAAATTATATAGATTTTCTGTTATACCCTTATTGCCATTTCAAAGTTACATATGTAGCACATCAATTTTATAATTTACATAAATGGCCCGGTTAATAATAGCCTTAGATCTAACTATTTATATGGTTGTGATCTGTTCTCGCGTTCTCAACCTTTTAAGTGTTCTCATTTGAGCCAACTCATATATATATATATATATATATATATATATATATATATATATATATATATATATATATAAGTGTCATATGTGAATATCTATTATTGTAAATCATATTATCTTCAAACAAACTAAACAAAATTTTATATTTTATTTATATAAATTTGTATATTCTCGTTCCTCATTCAATATGAATACATTCAATATAATGTAGAGCTTTGAGTGTTCTAAAATTATATTTTTTTTTCTCCATCTTACGCACCAAACTCTAACAATGTCATCTATGCTAATTATTTATATCTTTATATTAACCAATTAAATATAATAAATATCACTTACTAACCATAATTTAAAAAAAAAAACTCTTGTAGTGATTAATTATTTTAAATATTAAATCATAAGTGTGTGCGCGCGCACACACACACACACACACACACACACACACACACACACACACATATATATATATATATATATATATATATATATATATATATATATATATAATATATATAGCTAGGTTTATTTGTTTAAACTAATTATTGTGTTATTGTATGCATAAATGTGGGCCAATCAAAATTAAATAAAAAATTAAATAATTAAATAAATAAATAAGGGTAATTTAGTAATTTGATTAGTAACTTCCAATAATAATCCCTATAATCATGGTATTGACTTTTAACCTAATTTCTCCAGGTTTATATCTAGAGTCGCTCAATCTGCACCGATTACAAGCCCTAGCCGATGATACAAAGTCGTCGCCACCATCGTCCGCCCCAAACACCTTCCTTCTATCTTCCTTCTTCTCGATTTTGTTTCTCTGACCTAGGACCATCGTGGTTACTCTGTACTTTTCAACTCAATCCTCCCTAAAAAATCCAATCAATTCAGCAATGTCGGCCTTAACAGGCCAACCTAGCCCTAAATCCTTTTGTGGCGTGTATTTGCCTAAGCGGAGAAAGAAAGAGGAGATTGTGATATGGAGAAAAGAGCAGAAGCTGTGGTGTCGATCCAAGGAGGAAGACAAGGCACGAAAGGTCAAGCAAGAAGAAGGATTTGGTTGTGGGATCGGCTACAACAGGTAAAACTTCTCGATTCTTTTTTTTCTTTCTTCTTTTCATTCTGAAACGATTAATTAGTCTTGATTATCGATTCAATGATTTTTCTAATTTCTCTATTCTCATTCTGAAATCTCCACTTCTGTCGACTGTCGCTCTCTCTCACCGATTTTGATTTGATTCTCGAGCTTCAATCATTATCAATTCATTGGTTTTGATGTGATTCTCGAGCTTCAATCACTATCAATTCATTGGTTTTGGGGCTTATATAACTTTTTTTGATTATATGATGTATGCGTTTTCTGATTACAACTTCTCTTGTTTTCTTAATTTTTGATTATCCAGAGGCAAAGATTTCTCAGCATAGTATTGAGGTTGTTTCTAACTGAGTTGATTTTTTTTTCTGTTTTTAATGAGCGATGATTTCTACAAATTATTTTCTGAATTGCTGATTATAAGTCGTATTAATTTCCTTTGTTTTGGGTTTGATTGTTCTTGATAGAAATGGATAAATGGAATGGATTTTTGGGGTTAATGTTTTACAGGAAATTGTTTGTTTTGCTTGACAGAATTCGATGTGGTGTTTATTGCTTGAAATTGCCATGGAAAGAAGATTAAGCAATAACAATGAGTGGTTGTATTTCTCATTTGCAGGTATACATGAAATCAAGAACAAGAATGTTCTTGTTTTCTTGGCTGGGAAAGGTACATATGAGACTTACAACATTCTACTGAAATAGAATCTTGAATTCCGATTATGTCAGAATAGAATCTTGAAGATGAACATTCTACGGGATGAAGATGAACAATGACCACCAATCTTCCAAAAAGAATGGATTATTCTAACAGAATAATATACAATATAATAAAAAGAAATATATGTAATAGTATATTCTGGTATAATGATTTATATATTTGTATTTCTTTGTTATTAATAAGTGTAACATTCTCATATAATAGTATATAAATTTTTTTCTTTTCTAAGAATGTAATGAAATTTTTTTTAACTTGTATCCAAAATTTTGTTATTCTTCAAGAAGTTCATTAAATCAAAATATATATTATGTCAGAATGTGTATTCTTGTATGGTTCAATAATTTATTTTATTTTTCTATATATTGATAAACATATTCCGTCAGAATTTCCGAATTAGGAGAATTATCATCCATACAATCAGATTTTTAAAATTAATAGAATCTATTTTCCCTTAAAATATGCAATTTTCCTTAAAATATGCAAATTTCCTTTATTAAATCTATATTAACTGACTAAAATACCCTTCTAGTTAAATTAGATGGTATTTTTCAATTATATTTAATTCAATAATATGTAATAATCACTTTCTTAAAATAAGTAAAATGATTGGCCCACAATCATTCATACAATAACACAATAATTAATTAGAATAGAATAACCTAGACCTATATATATATATATATATATATATATATATATATATATATATATATATATATATATATATATATATATATATATATATATATATATATATATATATATATATATATATATCAGTTACAAAACACTTGAGTTGTAGTTACTAATTAATTAGTTGTAGTTAAAAAGACTTTTGAGTTGTAATGGAAGTTGAAAATGAATATGTTACAATAAAATTGACATTTATTATAATAGATTTATAGATTTGACATCCCTTTATGTTGTCATATTTTTTTTAACTCATATATATTTTATTAATATATTCATTATAATATAATTTAACTTTTTAAATTATATTAGTTATATATTTAACGACGAAACTCAACCAAACAAGCATATGAAACAATTGTAACTAAGAGGATACATATTCAAGAAATTATAACAATTAAACTGGAACGTGGTCATTTTTCTTTTAGCTTTAAATATACAATCATAAAATTTTCTTGAAATGTAAAGAAAGTAGACTGAGAAAGTATATGGATATAAATTGAAAAGAAGAAAATAAAATCATATAGATTCTATCCTTTCAAACAATTGATTATGATATCCGTTTTGAGTTCTTCTAACATCCTACAACATTCAACTTTTTTTTTTTTTTTTTTTTTTTTTTTTTTTTTTTTGGAATCTAACACTTTAAAAACCTTCAAACTTGTTGATCTATTACTTCTTTACCTTTGAATTCTCTATAAATAAATTTTGTATGTGATTTGTGTGTTTACTAAAATGATTGATCATTTTTATAGTAATAAAATATTTATAAATAGGAATACAAAAAGTTATTAGAGATTTATATCTACTGTAATATTTGTCATTAATTTAAGGAACGTAAAATGACATTAGTTTCAAATTGGTTTGAGATAACAATTTATCTCTAACAACATAAGTTTCAATGACATCCTTTGTAGTATAGAATAGATTCTTATCTAAAAATTATGTTATTCTTTCCTTTTGCCTTCACGTAGCTTCGGGTTACGATCGGCTCTTTATATATATATATATATATATATATATATATATATATATATATATATATATATATATATATATATATATATATATATATATATATTTGCAATTTCAAAACAATATATATAAGTTATTTTCCATGGACCAGACTTTTTGTTTTTCTAAAAAAACCATTTCTGACTATTTCTGGTTGCATTGCGCTGTACACGGGCAACACTTAGCATTTTGCAGTTGTTTTTTAAAAGATGACTTAAATACTATTGTGCATGTGCTGCGTAGCGCAACATTGGACCCTCATTTTCAAACATCTTTTCATCTTACGTTAATCTATATTATTTAATTTAAGTATATTTTACATAATCTCAAAAACCGTTAGGTAAATTCGTATAAATATATATTTTTGGTGAGTTACATTGTGTATAACCAAATACTAATAAGTTATAAAGTTAATCACTAAAATGAAAAAATCTATTTAAGCTAACCGAAAATTACCACCGTCTTAGAAAATTTAACAAAATGAAATGTTGTTTGCTAAATCAACAATTTTATTTATAGTTATTTAACAATAATTATGTTTAATTATTTTATATAAGCTTTTTGAATCGGTTTTATTCGATGTGGTGTAAATAACTAGTGTCATTAAAGTGATTTTTATATTTGTCTTAAATATGTGATATATCTTACATGTTAAAGAATAACAACCACAAAACCAAAAATAATTTAAATGAATAAAATGAAGGATGTGAAAGAACAACTTTTTTTTATTGATACCTTTATTATCAAACCCAAATCGAAAAAAAAAGCGCAACTGTTTATTGAAAATATGAATCAAAGTACAAGTCATTTCCGTACAACTTTTAACCCTTCTTGTCCTGCTGGATTATTGTTTTTCTTGATGTTTGAGAATATTAACTTGTTACTATCCTTAATTAAAGACAACGGTCACTCCTTAATGGTGAGGAGGAGGTGGTGAACTGTAGATATAATGTGGGGGTGGGTACTTTTTCACCGGGGTTGGAGGAGGTGGTGGGGATTTGTATATAGGGGTTGGTGGTGGTGGAGATTTGTGTACATGGGTTGGTGGTGGTGGAGATTTGTATACGTATGGTTTCTTTGGTGGCGGCGGGGGTGGAGACTTATAAACTGGAGGAGGTGGTGGTGGTGACTTATATATGTAGTGTTTCTTCGGTGGTGGTGGAGACTTGTTAAGTGGATGTGGTGGTGACTTGTAAACGGGTGGAGGTGGTGACTTGTGAACTGGTGGTGGTGGTGACTTATACACTGGTGGTGGTGGTGATGACTTGTGAACATAATGAGGCGGAGGTGGTGATTTGTGCACTGGTGGTGGTGGTGACTTGTAGACCGGTGGTGGCGGTGACTTATGCATCGGTGGTGGTGGTGACTTGTAGACCGGTGGTGGTGGTGACTTGTAGACGTAATGAGGTGGTGGTGGTGACTTGTAAACAGGTGGTGGTGGTGATTTGTGCACCGGTGGTGGTGGTGACTTGTAGACCGATGGTGGCGGTGATTTATGCACAGGTGGTGGTGGTGACTTGTAGACCGGTGGTGGTGGTGACTTGTAGACGTAATGTGGTGGAGGTGGTGACTTGTAAACAGGTGGCGGTGGTGATTTGTGAACAGGTGGTGGTGGTGACTTGTAAACAGGTGGCGGCGGTGATTTGTGTACCGGTGGCGGTGGTGACTTATAAACAGGGGGTGGTGGTGACTTGTAAACCGGTGGTGTTGGAGACTTGTAAACCGGAGGTGGTGGTGGTGGTGACTTGTATACATATGGTTTCTTTGGAGGTGGTGGAGACTTATAAACCGGAGTAGGAGGTGGCGGTGACTTGTTAACAGGTGGTGGTGGTGATTTATACACCGGTGGTGGTGGTGACTTATAGACCGGTGGTGGTGGTGGTGGTGATTTGTAAACATAATGATGCTTATGTGGTGGTGGTGGTGATTTCTTTGGTGGAGGAGGTGGTGGCGATGAGTAAGGGTAGGCTGCGGTGGTCAATGAGGGCAAACATAAAGAAACAATAACTACCGCAAGAGATATTAGAAGGGTGGCCATTGAAGACATCTTCCTTTTTGTTCCCATTTCTACCAATAGAAGTGGGATTTGAGTTATGAATTTGAGACAGCGTCTAATCCTTTATATAGGTGAAATATCTCTATTTTCTAATTAAACTGAAAATAGTTATAGTAATAAAAAAACTAATTAATTTTTTAGAAGTGAATCTACCAACTACAATAAATAAAATAATATACATGTAAACTAGAAGACAATATAATGCATGCAAAGCCATCGTATTCCCGCCGTGGAATACTTCAACGTTTGAGTTATTTGCTTTTTCTTTTATTTGTTATAATAATTTAATGTTAGTTATATTTTAATATGGAGGTGAAAATTAATTGATTTATGAAGTAATATAACAATAGATATAAAAAGAGACCTTTACATTAATATGTGTTGATATAGACCAAGAAAATATATAATGAAGTCATAAATTTTTGGTCTCATTTAATGAAAAAATTGTTTTACTTTATTTTAATTTTATTATTTTACTGTAAGTTTATTGTATTTTTTTGGACAAACTTACGTGATTGATATATTTTGTTTGCTAGACATGGTGAAAGCAACTATCAAATTTATACATGTTTGGTACCTATGGTTTGATTTTCTCCAATGGGTTTATATTTTCTTCAGAAAATATTAATGGGTTTTGAACCCCATAAATCAAATCTTTTAAATCGAAAACAAATCATTTAACCTAAATCAAGCTTCTAGAATCAACGGCCGAGATAAACAAAAATCAATTCTTTTCTTTTATAAGTTTTTAGCCTAAAACGATTATTTTATAGGGTTTTAACTCTTGGAGAAGTAGCATCGGAGATAAATTAACAAAGAGAGATCAAAATTCAAAGGTGATGTTCATGGAGTTTGTGATGGTGTGTTCTCGGCTGGTGATGTTTTACCTCCACCAACAGCAGAGATTCCAATCTAAGTTTTTGGTTCTTGGTGGTTCACCAATGTTTTACCTCCACCAATACGAAGCTTACATGCTTCAATCTAATTTCCATGATCTTTTAAATTGGATATGGTGGTTTGGTATATTTTTTAGCAAGATAAACAAAGAGAGAGCTTAGAGAGATTAATGGAGTTTGTGATGTGTGTTCTTGTCTGGTGGTGATGCAAATGGTGTTCATCGGAGAAATGGTTTTGTCGGAGAAAGTGGGCAGGAAGGAGGGAATGTGGGTCATTTTCTTATAATTAACACATTAATTTAAAATAAAAAAAGTAAATAAAAGTTAATAAAAAAATAAAAAAAGGAGGTAAAAAAAACTACATGCAACAACCATACAAGAAATAAAACCAGGAGGACTAAACATATAATGGCTTAAATATTAATCGTAGTGAATCAACCTGTTTTTGCAAACCACATAACCAACTATGTAATTTTATCTTTTTATTTTATTTTAATACTAATCCTTTCTGGTACTGTACTCTGAATTCTTCTTTTTGTCTTGAAAAAATAATATATATATATATATATATATATATATATATATTAATGTAACATTGTAGTATTTTTATTTTTTTCTTCGTTTAGCTGGTCTGGATCAGATGGAGAATATTATCTTAGTGTTTTTTTTTTTTTTTTTTTTTTTTTTTTTTTTTTTTTACTATAATCATACTGTATTCTGTTTGTCAAATGAAAGAGAGGAAACAAAGGTTCGAAGGATGTTGATACAACAAGGAGACATCTGAAACAAAGGTTGAAGGATATTGATACAAGTACAACAAGGAGACATCCTCAGTTGCTTGTTGATATACAAGTTTGGTAGAAAATCACCAATGAGTATAATCTAGACTCCTAAGCATATGCACCAATCTAGAATAAATTCACAAAATAAATTAAAACAATTATATGAATATAGTTTGTCTATACCACACAAACAGAATCAAGAAGTAATTAGAAAACTCAAATATTGCTAGTATTATTTAGAGATTCATTAAAAGTTTTGAATTCTACTAATATTTATTTTTCTTTTTTTAATAGGCAAAACAAAGATATTAGAATCCAAGTTCAATCGTGGTTGGAAAAAAAAATGCAATATATGGGAGGTTGTGGATGGTTTGACAAGAGGGTGGAATACAGTTTGGTATGTAATAATTTGCCTTTATATAATTAGTATGTTGTTATTTAAAGTAAAGTTATATATATTATATGAGTTAATATGTTATTTATGTAAGATACGTACATATTTCAAGTAGATTAAATTAGTATCTTGTTATTATTTTAACCATGTTGCTATTTTGTGTAAAATATCGCTATCAAATTTGTGTAGTATATTTCTATTTTGGGTGGACTATCTATAATGTAAGTACATCACAATTAACATACTACTATGTTGCAATTATGTCATTATTTTTTGTAAAATATTTATATGGAATTTGCGTAAATATGTTTAGGAAATGTTATGGAATTTGTGTTAAAAAGGTTATCGAGTTTGTGTAAGTATGTTGCTATTTAAAGTATACTATCTATATTGTAAGTGTGTTGTGTAATTATTATAAGCATGCTGGAATTTTTGAAATGTTTTTATTGTTAAATATGTTGGTTAACCATTTTACAACATACATGTTGCGTGAAAACAAATCAAGTTAAACACTTCAGACAAATATCAAAACAAACTTTGGTGAGCTTGCGGAAATAAAACTTATGAAAATGTAAATCAAGTCAACACAATATTTAACGTGGTTCGGTCAAGATGACCTACATCCACGAGAGAGAGAGAGAGACAGAGAGAGAGAGAGAGAGATAGATAGAGAGAGAGAGAGCGGATTTTATTAACTTCCAAGAACAATTACAATCACACAAAGGTTATGTGACATCCCCAAATTTCTCGGCCAGAAAAGACCGATTTATTTTATGCTTTTTAAAATAAAATCAGAGTAATCCTTTTAAAAGATGTTGCGGAATTTGTTCCCGAAACAAAACATGATAAAAATTTATCAAAACCTTTCTTTAAGAAATATATATTTTCATTTTATATCAAAACCTCGGGATGTTATGTTCCGATACAGACCAAAAGCATAAACAAGACATTATAAGCCTTACAACAGTTATTTACAACTACTGGCCTATAATCCAAAAATCACTCATCATCATCTGACTATGCTCGGGGTCCACTACCTGTAATATAAAAAGCTGAGTGAGTCAGACTTGGGAGCCTGGTGAGCATATAGGGTTTTCAACCCACAATAAATAAATTTATTATGCTTAAACATCAATCAATCAACCAAATTACCCCAACCCCATTATCTTATTTATTTCTTAAGGATTTACCCTAAGAATCAACTATCACTCATTCCTAAGGATTCATCCTAAGGAATAGGCACGAAGTCACATCGTCGTCGGGGTTTATACAACAGGCACTAAGTCCATAACTGTCAGGGTTTATACAACATGTGCTAAGTCCATAGCTCTTATTTATCGACAGTATTATTCACGGGAATCCCCCCCTGCAATACATGCCAATGGGTTTTTAGAGTACAACTGATGAACATATAGTTCACACACTTACAGGTTGCGAGCCTGCTAGTGTTCCACAGATCATCTAGAATAGTCCGTGGTTGTCATCCATACTCTGCTGAATGACGGGGGCCAACGTTTGGGTAAGTGATTCTCTCATAATTCACCACTCACCCTCAACTCATGATCTATATCACTGATCATCTCATTTATCAAACTCATCTTTCATCACACACCCACTATTTCATCTACCCATGTTTTACCCAACATTTTTGTAGATAAAAGTACATATACGGTTTAAATTATTTAAAAACCTGTATAAATCATTCCTTCAACATCCCTCTCAAATAAACAAACAATATATATTCACAGAGCACGTATTTTATATAAAATACTTCATATCTATGTGAAAGTAACTACACACTCACTTGATTTAATGATAATCGGGCAGCACTTCGTTTCCTAAAACGATCGTTTCTAATAAAATCGGGAGTTTTATTGAGAAACCGGGCTCTGCGAGGGTCAGGCTTCGAAACTGAAAAGATAAATTTTTCGGGCTTCTCGGGAACTTCGGGACGTGTTTCGGGTGCTATAATTGATACCGGGGCTTCGGGGGATGTCAAAATAGTGAAAATATTGAAAAAAGGGTGAAAAGGGAAAAATCTCCAAAACTACCCGGGAAGGCTCGCAAGCCTTGTATTTATAGGGGAGGTCTGAAGGTCGGCCGAGAGGAGTAAGTCAGCAGCGAGGGCACGAGGCAGCAGGAGGCGAAGGCACGTGGCTCAGACAGATGGAGCACATGCGAGGTGCCAACGCTTTGGACGCGTCATCGGCTTCGGACACCTGTGCCACTCGCGTCGCTCCTCGGACGCGCCACGGCTCGGATGACGCAGCTGCTTCAGATACGTGGCCAGCTCGGAGCGAGGGTGACGTTGCTGGTCCGGATGAAGCTTATCCATGCGAATATTCTCGAAAATTGTGCCCCAATCTTCTAAAATCCATAACGTTCGCATACGGGCTCCGTTTTTGACGTTCTTTATATCCACGCGTGGGTAAAATTACGCTCTACAACTTTCGGTTAGACTTCGTCAGCTAATTTTGACTTTAATTTTTATATTATTATTTTTAACAGACCGGGACAGGAAATCCGTTAAAAATTCATAACTTCTACATCCGACGTCCGTTTTCGTCTGTCTTTTACCGTTGTACTAGTATTGACGAGACCTTCGATTCTCGTTTAGGTCGTGTCGGCTAAAAATCAATCGATCTAAAATTCGAGTTTTTAGCTGTCTACTACTACGCTGAAACTTACAAAATCATAACTTCCTCATACGAAGTCAGATTTGGGCGTTCTTTTTATACATACTCTCAGTTTAACGAACACTACGACTTTCATTTAGATCACCAAGGCTAAAAAGTAGTTTATCAAAAACTCACTTTTTACGTCATTCAGCACCGTGCCGGTTTTGTCGCGAAACTTCGACAGGTCATAACTTCTTCGTTATAACTCGGATTTCGATATTCTTTATATATCCGTAATCCTTGTCATGACCACTACAACTTTCTTAATAAATATCGGCTTTATCTAATATTTATTTTCGACGCTCATTTTTATTCTTAATTAATTAAATCCTAGTAATTAAGTATAAAACACATAATTCACATAATATTCACATAATTCCTTTTCATTTCTTCCAAAATGAGTTACAAAGGTTAACCTAAACTATTATGTCAATATTAATGCCTAGCCTAGAAACACGGGCGTTACAATTCTCTCCCCCTTAGGATGATTCCGTCCCCGGAATCACACATCAACAAACAAATGCGGGTAGCGACTCATCATGTCACTCTCCGTTTCCCAAGTGAGATTTGGCCCATTCGTATGTTTCCAACGCACAAGCACTAAATCGACCATCTTGCGTCACAACTTCTTAGTCTTACGGTCAACGATTGCCTCAGGTTCTTTAATTAACCTATTGTTTTCATCCAACCTTAATTCAGAAATGGGAATTATGTCGGGCACATCTCCCGTGAACTTTCTCAAATAACACACATGAAAGGTATTATGAATACCCTCCAGTTCTTTCGGTAATTCTAGCTTGTAAGCTTGATTCCCGATCCTCTGAAGAACTTTAAATGGTCCAATAAACCTTGGACTCAATTTTCCCCTTTTAGCAAATCTTATAAGTCCCTTCCACGGTGAGACTTTAAGTAAAAACCGAATCTCCATCTTCGAAGGATATTGGTTGTCTTTTCTTGTTAGCATAGCTCTTTTGACGATCTTGAGCAGCTAACATCCTTTTCCTAATCACTTTCAACTTTTCAGCAGTCTGATGGACTATTTCAGGTCCCATAAACTACTTTTCCCCAGCTTCCAGCCAACATGACGGCGTTCGACACTTTTCTCCATACAAAGCGTGATAAGGTGCCATCTTGATGCTCGAGTGGAAACTATTATTATAGGAAAATTCTACTATAGGTAAGTGTTCATCCCAGTTACCTTGGAATTCCAGGGTATATGCTCTCAGCATATCCTCCAAGGTTTGAATTGTTCGTTCGCTCTGACCATCGGTTTGCGGATGGTAAGCTATACTCAAACACAACTTGGTACCCAATTCCTCTTGTAGACTCCTCCATAACCTTGAGGTAAAACGGCTGTCACGATCTGATACAATCATTAACGGAACACCGTGAAGCCTCACAATTTCCTTCACGTAAGAATTCGCAAGTTTATCCATAGACCATTTCTCGTTGGCTGCTATGAAATGCGCACTCTTAGTGAAGCGATCAACGACCACCCAAATCATGTCGTGACCGTTCCTTGTTCTGGGCAGCTTAGTCACAAAATCCATGGTGATGTCTTCCCATTTTCCCATGGGTACAGGTAAAGGTTCTAAACTCCCATACGGTTTCTGATGTAGTGCCTTAACCCTAGCACATGTTACACACTCGGCCACATACGTAGCAACATCGAGCTTCATCGTCGGCCACCAGTAATAGGGTTTTAGATCCCTATACATTTTTGTACTGCCGGGATGAATCGAGTACATGGTCTTGTGAGCTTCTTCCATTAGAAGATCTCTTACTCCTCCCGTCTTAGGTACCCAAATCCTATCTTTGAATACCTTCAGTCCTTGACCGTTTGTATCAAACACCAACGTTTTACCCAAACGTTCTTCCTTTCGGTCATTTTTCTCTAAAGCTTCCTCTTGAGCTTTCTTTATACCTTCCACAATTGTCGAGTCAACTTCAATTCTCAACGCTCTTGGACTTTTCCTTTCAATATTTACCTTCCGACTGAGAGCATCAGCAACAACATTTGCTTTACCACGGTGGTAAAGTATCTCACAGTCGTAGTCCTTGAGTAACTCTAGCCAGCGCCGTTGCCTCATGTTCAATTCCTTCTGATTAAAGAGATATTGAAGACTCTTATGATCAGTGAAAAGTTTGCATTTAGTACCATAAAGATAGTGCCTCCATATCTTTAAGGCGAATACTACCGCTGCCAACTCCAGATCATGAGTGGGGTAGTTCTTTTCATGCTCTTTCAATTGCCTCGATGCATATGCTATCACTTTATCCCTTTGGGTAAAAACACAACCTAACCCAACTCCAGGGGTATCACCATAAACTGCGAAGTCATCAACTCCTTCAGGTAAAGAAAGAATCGGTGCTTCACACAACTTCCTCTTTAACTTCTCAAAAGCTTCCTTATGCTTCTCATTCCAAGTATAAATAACTCCTTTGTGGGTCAAAGCTGTTAATGGAGTCGCGATCGAAGAAAAACCTTGGATAAGTCTTCGATAATATCCGACGAATCCTAAAAAGCTTCAGATCTCCGTAGGACTTTCAATTGTAACCTTCAAGTTACAAAATAAATCCTTATTGAGGACTCCTTCTTCTTCTTAGAATAAGTACTTTCCTTCATTTATTGTAACAGGCCGATGGGTCATGTTCTAATGATCTCTCATCGTATAATGCACTACTTAGACTCAGGTCTCTTAGAGACAAATTCCGGAACAGACTATACCTTCCTTCCTGTTCTAATGTGATACAATCACAGTTCAACACGTATCATTTCTAACCACCAACTTCTTTAACAACAAGCGCGATACTTCTATTGATCGTTTTGATCATCTTTCACTTCCATCTTCTGGCTTAAGTCAAATGCTACATCGAACTTGGTTCTCTGAACCACGTAACATACTCATCTTAGTCGGACTCGATTCGATATGACCTCTAAGGTCGGAATAACAATCATCTTCTTAGTCATTACCGAAACGATGGTAACGACAGACTAGAACAAGACGGAATCAATTACTAGCTCCTTGGTAACCTTGTGACTTTCCCTGATCCAAGTACGAGACCTGTTCTTCCGGTAGTATAGGCCTCTACTACCATTCACACCTACTCATACTCGTCCCAAGTATTGTCTCGCAGTTCTCCAAATCACCATACAAGAATTTCACATAGTCATTCAATTCATCAGATGACAAAACCAGGGTTTATATTATTTCCTTGAAACGATTACACAGAGGTTCAAGTTTACCCTATACTATGCCTCTAATAGGCTAAACCACTTGTTACTATTCACATTACTACTTCATAACTTGATCTTCGGGTATCAAGTCTTTACTTCTAATTCCTAGCGTTGTTATTTGCTTCGTCAAGGATATTCTGAAATTCCTTTGGCGTTGGCGGTGCGCTTGGCCTTGTTACTTCATTTTTCTTCGGACAGTCCTTAGAAATATGGCCTTCTTCCTTACATCCGTAACACACCTCCTTGGGAATCGTACACTCATTGGCGTAATGCCCAATTTCTCCACACTTAAAGCAATTCACCTTCCTGCCATAATTCCCAGAGTGTTTATTTTTGCACTTCCCGCACCATTTTCCTTTACCTCCTTTTTTGCCATACTTTGAGAATATGTTGCTCTTGTTGGGCCTTGAAAACCCCTCAAATTTCCTCTTCTTGCCAACTTCAACCTTGTTGGCGGTCCTGTCATTGATCATTTCTTCAATAAACTTAGCAACCCAGATAGTTGCCTCAAGAGCAGATGCCTGACGTACTGGCACAATAAGTTCATCCTTACTTTGTTGAAGTAAACGTTTTGTCTCTTCCATATGTTGATCCAACATCGTACACACCATTGCCTGCACCCCAGCCATCGTGATTGGCTCAGGCTGCGGATTATCGTTTTCGAATCCACTTTGAGTACTCACCATTACGATCTATACACCAATCGTAGGTGAATTTAGATCTTTATTTTTGATAGACGTTAAATCTTCGTTATTACTCCAAAACGTTTATATGTTAGTTCTAATATCGAAGTCATACGTTTAGAATCCTACACACATAAGGTTTCCAGATCCGGTCGGCAACAGACCATAGATCCGAACAAATAATGGCATATATGACAAACATATAGCATTTAGCACATAAAAGCATTTTAGGCATCTTTCCTAAAATAGACTAGTGCTCGTGTCTAAAATATGGTAGACACTCATCTCACATTCATCACTTAGCATTCTAAGTTTAAGTCTAGAAATCCTACAAATTCCTAGTTCGCTTAAACTAATGCTCTGATACCAACTGTCACATCCCCAAATTTCTCGGCCAGAAAAGACCGATTTATTTTATGCTTTTTAAAATAAAATCAGAGTAATCCTTTTAAAAGATGTAGCGAAATTTGTTCCCAAAACAAAACATGATAAAAATTTATCAAAACCTTTCTTTAAGAAATATATATTTTCATTTTATATCAAAACCTCGGGATGTCATGTTCCGATACAGACCAAAAGCATAAACAAGACATTATAAGCCTTAGAATAGTTATTTACAACTACTGGCCTATAATCAAAAAATAATTCATCATCATCCGACTATGCTCGGGGTCTACTACCTGTAATATAAAAAGCTGAGTGGGTCAGGCTTGGGAGCCTGGTGAGCATATAGGTTTTTCAACCCACAATAAATAAATTTATTATGCTTAAACATCAATCAATCAACCAAATTACCCCAACCCCATTATCTTATTTATTTCTTAAGGATTTACCCTAAGAATCAACTATCATTCCTAAGGATTCATCCTAAGGAATAGGCACGAAGTCACATCGTCGTCGGGGTTTATACAACAGGCACTAAGTCCATAGCTTCCAGGGTTTGTACAACATGTGCTAAGTCCATAGCTCTTATTTATCGACAGTATTATTCACGGGAATCCCCCCCTGCAATACATGCCAATGGGTTTTTAGAGTACAACTGATGAACATATAGTTCACACACTTATAGGTTGCGAGCCGAATGACGGGGGCCAACGTTTGGGTAAGTGATTCTCTCATAATTCACCACTCACCCTCAACTCATGATCTATATCACTAATCATCTCATTTATCCAACTCATCTTTCATCACACACCCACTATTTCATCTACCCATGTTTTACCCAACATTTTTGTAGATAAAAATACATATACGGTTTAAATTATTTAAAAACTTGTATAAATCATTCCTTCAACATCCCTCTCAAATAAACAAACAATATATATTCACACAACACGTATTTTATATAAAATACCTCATATCTATGTGTAAGGTGAAAGTAACTACACACTCACTTGATTTAATGATAATCGGGCAACACTTCGTTTCCTAAAACGATCGTTTCTAATAAAACCGGGAGTTTTATTGAGAAACCGGGCTCTGCGAGGGTCGGACTTCGAAATCGAAAAGATAAATTTTTCGGGCTTCTCGGGAACTTCGGGACGTGTTTCGGGTGCTATAATTGATACCCGGGCTTCGGGGGATGTCAAAATAGTGAAAATATTGAAAAAGGGGTGAAAAGGGAAAAATCTCCAAAACTACCCGGGAAGGCTCGCAAGCCTTGTATTTATAGGGGAGGTCCGAAGGTCGGCCGAGAGGAGTGAGTCAGCAGCGAGGGCACGAGGCAGCAGGAGGCGAAGGCATGTGGCTCGGACAGATGGCGCGCATGCGAGGTGCTAGCGATTCGGACGCGTCATCGGCTTCGGACACCTGTGCGACACGCATCGCTCCTCGGACGCGCCACGACTCGGATGATGCAGCTGCTTCGGATACGTGGCCAGCTCAGAGCGAGGGTGACGTGGCTGGTCCGGATGAAGCTTATCCATGCGAATATTCTCGAAAATTATGCCCCAATCTTCTAAAATCCATAACTTTCGCATACGGGCTTCGTTTTTAACGTTCTTTATATGCACGCGTAGGTAAAATTACGCTCTACAACTTTCGTTTAGACTTCGTCGACTAATTTTGACTTTAATTTTTATATTATTATTTTTAACAGACCGGGACAGGAAATCCGTTAAAAATTCATAACTTCTACATCCGACGTCCGTTTTCGTCTGTATTTTTACCGTTGTACTACTATTGACGAGACCTTCGATTGTCGTTTAGGTCGTGTCGGCTAAAAATCACTCGATCTAAAATTCGAGTTTTTAGCTGTCTACTGCTAAGCTGAAACTTAAAAAAATCATAACTTCCTCATACGAAGTTAGATTTGGGCGTTCTTTTTATAGATACTCTCGGTTTAACGAACACTACAACTTTCATTTAGATCACCAAGGCTAAAAAGTAGTTTATCAAAAACTCACTTTTTACGTCATTCAGCACCGTGCCGGTTTTGTCGCGAAACTTCGACAGGTCATAACTTCTTCGTTATAACTCGGATTTCGATATTCTTTATATATCCGTAATCCTTGTCACGACCACTACAACTTTCTTAATAAATATCGGCTTTATCTAATATTTAATTTCGACGCTCATTTTTATTCTTAATTAATTAAATCCTAGTAATTAAGTATAAAACACATAATTCACATAATATTCACATAATTCCTTTTCATTTCTTCCAAAATGAGTTACAAAGGTTAACCTAGACTATTATGTCAATATTAATGCCTAGCCTAGAAACACGGGCGTTACAGGTTACACGTCACTTGAGCTCTCAAAACAAAAGAATATCTCCTTCTTACTAACTGCTCCAAAGGAGTGCTCTCAACCTCACAATGATTACTCTGTTGAAATTTCTGCACATTCATAATGATGGAGATATGAGTCTATTTATACTTGAGGGATCATACCCAAAACCCTAATGGGCCAAGGGCATTGGCCCATAGGCCCATGAAATGTGACAACCAATCATATCCCGCCAGGCAGCATCTTCTGGAACATTCTTCCATGTCATACAACTCATGAGCATCAGCAGCACACATGAGGGACCACCTTGACCATAATGGAGCATCATGATGCATAGGTGGCGCATCATGAACACTAATGGTCCAACATCCATCATGGTGGCACAACATGGTGTAATCATCGAACAATACCAACTTTTGAGCAACCTTGAACGATCTTGAGCATCATAGAGGACTTCATAGCATACTTGGCTCATCAAGGAATCAAAATGGCCCATCTTGCACCATGATGACACAACATGTGCAAGGATGGTGCAACACACGTCAAGTATGGAGCAAGAACTTCTAGGTTGGAGCAACATCACCATCCTGGCACAACAACAACATGCATGGTGCAACAAGGCCATGATTGGCGTAACAACATAATTTATGGCGCAACATGAGTACCTCATGGCGCAAGAGAGGTACCCCATGGCACAATAGGGAGTAGTTTGGCGCAAGAAGGAGTGCCCTTGGCACAACAACATTCTTCTTGGCCCAACCCTTCAATAGATGGCGCAACAAGGTTCCCTTGTTTCTCCATATCACTCCCAAGTGCTCCAAACCTCTTCCAGATGCTCCAAACCCCCTTTTATATGATCCTTTCCTTTGGCATTTGATCCGTTCCTTTGTGAGACGATCCATTCCCTTCGTAGATGATTTGTTCCTTTGTTACATGCTCCATGAACCTCAAGTGCTCTATTGAGTTTCAAGTGCTCCAAATGCTCCATGAACATGATCCAAATGCTCCATGTTGGACAAGACTTCATACCTCAACAATAAATGGTCCCTTTTTTTAAATTTAATATATGTTTATTGATTTTTTTAATAAATGCGAAGATCTTGGCAGAGTTTGATGACAAGGAAAGTCTCATTGACAAGAATAAGTATGGTGTTAAACCATGACCTATTTGGTTTATATTATACTTTGAATTTTGAAATGTTTATGTGTTAGAAACATTTAATGGTTTTGTATTAATATGAATGTTTTGTATTTGATTTGAATGTTTTTTCAATGTATAGATACCAAATCTGAATATTTGAATGTTTTTCTATTATGTTTTGAAATCTGGATGCATAACAAGAGCCAAAGGAAAAATGATCAAGGGTTTTAGCAACCACATCTCGTAGAAATAACTTAAATTATTTCTAAAAAATAAAAAGAAATTAAATATTTTTCCTATATTTTTTTCTACTCATTCTCCTACATATGTTAAATGATGATATATGTCATATTTAATGAAATTAATAATATTTTAATATATTTTTCATTATTTAACCTTGATAGAATGATGAATAGGAAAAAAATATAGAAGAATATTTAATTTCACAAAAATAAATACATATCCGAACATTTTTGTAGTCATAACTTAAAAAAAAACTAATGCATATATTAGTTTATGTCATCGGCATAGTTAAACAATTAATTAATATTTTTTTAAGGGAAAACGATAATGTAGCTCTACAATGCATTGGGTTTTGGTCGATTCAGTCCCTTAACTTAATTTCTAGCTTTTTAAGGGGTTAAAGTCCATTTTGTCGGGTCTATTTGGCTATTTTGTAAGAAATAACAAAATAATGAGGTGACATTTTTTTCACCTCATTAAATCAGGTCGCGTGTGATTGCTGACTGGGTTATTTAGTTTATTAATTAGACCAAGACCGAAGAAAACCTTTAGTGGGTTTCCTCTCTTCAAAATCCTATTCATTCGACTGGTGAATGTCTGTTGTCATCCATCTTCGTTGTTGACCTTTTCTGATTTTGGAAGCTTTGAGTTTGACTTTTCCAGTCGTTTGTTTGGTTCTAGATCCGACGAATATCTGCCTTGTTGATTGGTTACGAGAAACATGTTTTGAACGCCTTTAATCGGTTCATGAATATTCCGATGACTCCACAAAAACAACACTCACCATAATTTTCTACTCTTCGATGGTAAGATCTGACTCGAGGAATACTTTCGTAAAATCACTTTGTTTGCACTATAATTACTCGTTACCGAAACAAGACTTATACCACCATCTCCCAATTTATACAAATCTTCAAACGATTCGCAAAGAGCGATACGACACTCTTTTCATTTCTAGATTCAAACACAATTGTTTTAGCTTCGGACACGCTAAAAATGGCATTTTAGCTGCTCTGGGTTGGCTTAAATGTCCATCGTCATCCATCTCCATATCCAATGAATTATTTTGATTATTATCGATATTTTGTGTCGGTTCTTGAATCGGCGTTTTACCGATTGAAATTTCATGATTGCGATGATGATCGAAGTTACAGTAATCCTTTTCGTGTTTATCTTCCCCTTCATATGCTTTTTATTTGTTTTTTTTTCTTCTTCTTGAAGCTAAGCTTTTACAGGGATTTATTGGGACACATATTTGTATAGATTTGATGATGCAAAATATAAACATTATAGTTAAAGTTTATCTGCTCATTGTAGACAGTCAGTCTTGTCTAAGTAAGTGTAAATAATATAACTTAGACAAGATGATCTGTCAGAGTTTGTTTAGTTAGTTAACTTTAAGATAGGCTGATGGAAGTTCATATGTCGAAGACTAAAGATCATTCTCTGATGAGCATATGACCCTGAAGACATTCTCAACACCAAAGACACTAAAAGTATTATCAGAATGAAGACACCATTAACTGAAGACTGATCAGTTTGTCCAAACGTTGATGTTCTTACACTGATGACACATTGATAAGGTGATACACTAATAAGACACGCTGATGGTTATTCACTCTAGCTGAAGCTGAAGCTGATCAGTGTGACTCACTGACGTTGATGTCCCTGATCATCGTATGACTTGCTGATGCTGATGTTCGAATTTGAAGTTGATCAGATTTACTTGGTGAAGAAGTATTCTGAAGATCTGATATAATCCATTCCATATATATCAGATCTAATCTTATTTTAGAAGATTCAGTTCCATTAAATTATAGATTTGATTTAATTGAAGATTTGGTGAATCTGTAGAAGTTGTATCTCTTAGGTTTAGACTAGTATTTATACTAGCCTCTCTCATTAAATGAAATTTGATGATTTGAATTATATTATGTGAGTCAGAGTTTCTATAGAGATAGATCTGAGAGTCCTTGGTGAGTTCTTAGATTGTACTCGTTCTCTTTGTTAGAGCATTGTTCTTTGTGAAAAACCCGATAAATAATATTGGTTATTATTTGTAAAAATACTTGTGTTATTATTTCTTGTGTCTATTACATTCATACACAAGTTGTAACATCCTGTTTCTCGTTATTTCTTATTTCAGGACTGTGGGCAGGAAATCGATTGTGTAAAAGCTTTGGGCCTTAAGGAGGTAAATATTAGACCTTGTGGAAGGAGGTAATGATGGTTGAGAGATCTAACCCTTGAATTGTGTTTTGGGCCGAAGGGTAAAAAGGGAAAAGTCATAGGGCGGATTCTTGCATGAAATATGGATTTTTATTCAAGAAGTTTTAGCCCAAGATATTTAGATAATATTGTGGATATAAAGAACATCGAAAACGGAGTTGGAACGAATAAGTTACAACCTTTTGAAGTTATGGCGTTTTTTGGGCTATACGCGTACGCTGGGCGTACGGGGAGTACGTTAGGCGTAGTAGGGCATCCCTAGTACACTGGGCGTACCAGGAGTACACTGGGCATACGCGATCAGTGCCTAAACCCTATTTTCATGGTTTGAGCCATATTTAAGCTCCTTAACTTCCCGAAACCCACTCCATTCTCAGCCTCTACCTCTCCAACACCCTCTCTTGAAACGCTAACCCTAGTTTGAGCCTTGTGAGCAAAAAGAAGGTGTTTTTAAGTGCGTTCGAGTGTTCTTGGTGTACTTTGGAGAAGAAGGAACTCATTGAAGAAGCGTTGGTTGCATTGGAGCTTATAGATCCAAAACTTGTTCACCTTGATCTTTCTTCTGGAGGTATAAAGTTTGAATCTTGATGATGAAATTGTTAGATCTAGCTAGTTTTGAGTGTTATGACCTTTTGGTTACTTTAAGTGCATAAAGTTTAGATGTTGAAAGTTTTTGACCTTGTTATGGATAAATTTGGAAACTTTATGCATCTAAACATCATGTTAATTCAGATCTGAAGGCTGGAGACTTGGACTTAATGGATGAAGTTGAAAAATATGCACTTTTGGTCCCTTTATGACTTAAAGAGTAGATCTTGTTTGTTGGGACCATTATAATGGAAAAAGTTGGAAACGTTTGTTGGATTAGTGTCTAAGTCCATAACTATAATTGGTATGTACTTGACCCGATTGGGCATGGTCCATTTGGGTTGCATGGCATCGGAACAATTGGATAGACAAAATGAGAAAAAGGATACTTATGATTTATATTAATATAATATAAATTCTAATATATTAATATGGAATCATATTATTTAATTAGTGTTGATCAAGAATTAATTTAGAATTAATTTAATGATAAAAAAGGAACTAATTAAATATGTAATCTTATATATATATATATATATATATATATATATATATATATATATATATATATATATATATATATATATATATATATATATAGGATGGGGCAAGTTCATTTAGGTTGGGCTAAGCTTTCATGGATAGTCCATGGAGTATTTAACCCATGGATCCTATGGAAATGAAAGGTCATGGGTATTAGGGTTTACATGAATGTAACCCTAATCCTCCACACTATATAAAGAGGTCCCTAGTTCATGAATTGAGCACTAGTGTGTGTACACAAGAGGGCAAAACCGATTTTGGTGCTAGTATCCTTATTCTCAAGTTATTCCAAGGGTTCTTGGTGTTGTGTGAATCATTTGAGGTGCAAAACTTGGGGCACTAAGCTCTTATAGGTTCAAGACCACAAGCTCCATCAAAAGGTATGACATTCTACTAGATTCCTGTATTGTATATACTTCATATGATGCTAGTTAGGATGAAACCTTGGAATATTGAATATTTGCATGTATAATAGAGAAAACATAGATCCAAGGTTTATAGGGTTGCAGTACACCATATGAGTGTTAGAATCCTCAAAACCCGTCTGTGGTATCAGAGCCTAGGGTTGTTTGCAATTATACTTTATGCAACTTATTTTTCAAAACCAAGAATCAGCCCAGACTGAAAACTCGACGAGTTCTGGCCAAAAACTCGACGAGCTCATGTGTTAAAGCATGAACACGACGAGTTCCTTATAGAACTCGACGAGTTGGTCTTCCAGTTTGCAGATATCCGTGTTTTAAGTCTGGAATTGGTCTAGAATCATTACCTTAAACTGTTTTGGACTTATAAAACCTGTTTTTGATGTGGTAATGATTATGGCAAACCAATTTCAAGGTTATTATCAAAATTTTAAAGTTTTATATGTGTTTATATGATTCTTGAAATTGTTGATATGATTGTTCATACACTTATGAGTTTTGGTAGATCATAGGAATTATTTGCAAATTGGTTGTTAGTTAATTCTTGATCTAAATGTTTTTAATGGAGTCTATAATTTGTCCTCAAGTTATGGATTACCAAAAGTCATTTCTTTTAAAGATCCATTAAAAACTCATAGGTTACATAATTGAAGAGTCTTTCTCATAAATAGTTTTATGGACTCCATAACTTGTCCTCAAGTTATGGATGTTCAAGAGTCTCTTCATTAAAGTTTTTTAAACCTTAATTAAACTCATAAGTTATGAAAATCCAAAAGTTTTTGAATTGTTCAAAACTTGCCCTCAAGTTTTGGAATTTGTAAAGTTTCATATACTTTAATTCCAAACCCTAGAGTTTTAAAAGTTAAAATTGAACCCTTATACTTTATAGTATTATAAGTTAATAATATATATATATGTATAAGAACAAGTCAGTCTTACCGTTAGTAGGCCTCATTCACGAAGCCGGTCTATAAGGGGGGTATAAGGTTGTTGCCTATAAAATGGCAGCCTAATGGGTGTCCACTCTCACCCACCGCTTCCTTGACTGGTGGAGGGTCGTTAGCCGAACGGGTAGGACAAGGATTATAATTCTCATTATAAGTATAATGATAAATATAAAGTAACTAAATGTTTTATAAATTCCCAATCTTAGTTACTTTAGGAAAATGTGAATTTGGTGCTAACCCATGAAATTACACTTTGCACCTTGCTTAAGTCGTTAGTGGAGCGTGTGTGGTTAACCGGCACACTAACTTGGATTTAACAAGGTTGACAAAGGGTGGCTTAAGGTTTATCATAGATCGGTGGAGCGGGTGTGGTTAACCGGCACATCGATTAGGTGATAAAATTAAGAGCACCAAGTTAATTTGCATGGTTATTCACACCTTGTTTGTGATCCTCGGCATCCCAGTCACAAACCTGAGAGGGCACAATCGAGATTGAAACATGCAAATGAAAAGTTCAATGAATCTCAAAAGAACTAGAAATTTCAAAACCAATTAAAACCTAATGCCTATTTCGTTTTTCATGGTGGAAATTGGTGAATCGTCATTCACCTACCTTCAAATATTTTGTAGCTTGGATTACGACATCCCTCTTCCAAGTTATAAAATATTGTGTTGGGTCCTAGCCTTAATATTTCATATTGGGTGTTATATTAAGGACTTAAATCAACTAACTTGAATTTCTCCTATTTTAGATGTCTGGTTTAGACAACTATGATCATCCCAAATCCCTTGGAACAAGCTTTCCTAATGAAGATGATGTCCCGTGGTTGGGTCATGGAAATCATACTTCACTTCCTCCACCTCCTCCAATTATTCTCCCTAACCCACAAGTTCTTGAATAGTTCAAGGTCACTCAAACCCTATTGGCAAGCAAGGTCTATGTGTGCTCACATCTTGGAGATGAAGTCACATATTGACAAGCCGGAAGAGTTGGGTGTCAAAAGTCTTGAGAAAGTTGCTTGTTGACTAGGTTCTTCAATCACTTTCTAAGTCACATAGTGAGTTCCTTTAGGACTACTATATGACAGACCATGACATGACCCTTAATGATCTTATCTATTTGCTTGATGCTGCTGAATCAGCAATGATTTGGACCACTAGTAAAGCAAATTTGATTGGAAGATCGACTTCCCAAACTTCCATGGACATTCACAACGGTAACATTGGAAATTCAGAAAAGCTTTCTCTTCCAAATGGAAAGGGATCGGCCATAGTCAACTCGGTTAACCAAATGGTAAAGAGAAAGGCTAAGTCTGAGATAGTCCCGTGTACCATTCGCAAAGAGTCCATATGTTTCTATTGCCAAAGGAAGGGGCATTGGTTGCGAAGCTACCCTATTTACCTGAAAGATCATAAGGATGGTAAAAGTCAAAGTTTGACTATGCTTCAGGTAAAATCCATTCTCTGACTCTATTAAGTTCCTATTTGGAGATTCTTAACACATGACGTGACTAGGTCACATTTTGATGTTTTGTAGAATCAAAGAGAGGAAGCTTAAAAGAAGAGTAAGCTGATTCTGATCGCGAAGATGGATTTCAATCGCATGATTTGAAGATCAGAATTTTGAGCTGCTACTTAAGAGTTATGATATTTTGCTTAGGAATAGATAACAACAAGTTTTTCATATGGATTTGCATTGTAAGGATAAGTTTTTCCGCATGTTTTAAATAAAAGAAAAATGTTTTAATTTTATTTATTTTAAATATCCTTACAATGGCATTTGGGAAAAATTGTTGTTTATATGATTCCATTAATAGCAACATTGGGAAATGAATTTGATTATTTCGTTTGTGGCAGTTTCATAATTTACCAAATAAGGAAAGATTCTCATTACCCAAGTTTCAGTTGGATAGAAACTTGGAATCATGCAAGTTATATTGTATGATGAATGAGAATTTTCATCTTTGGAAAATTAAGACTGATTCCTTGTTCACATGTATATGTGAGTCAAGTGAAGGACTAAGGGATCGAGTACACATTCTTGTGCACTGGTCAAGTCCACCACAAAAGATCGATAAGACTATTCGTCATGATTTACTAAAGCTTAGTAAATATGGTTATACTTACAAGTTTAAGTATAATTCTGAAACATTGGAAATGTTTCGATGTATAGCAGAACGAATGAGAAGAATCAAATTAGGAAGAAAGATAAAAGTTTCTCAAATCTGAAAATATGGGAGAGTACTTGAGTATCTTGTTTTATGATTATCTTAGTGATTATGAAACCATATCACAATTAGTCCTCTAAGGACATCTTAGTGCATTCCTATGGCTAAGAAGAGGAATCTTGAATTGTTGAAATGGTTAAATCAAGAAGATGAGTCATACTTCGTTCCAAAACAATTGTTAGAGTAATACTCCAAGATTGTAACTTGACTGAAATATCTTAAAGAAGGTTTATAACACTTGTCAAATGTAAGAGTAAAATGCGTTCTACTCTTGTACATTTGAAATTGGTAAGTTGTGATGTTTTGGATAAAAGAACGACCAACTAAGTCCAATTGTATGAAGTGTTTGTCTTGATAAGAATCCGCACCAACCCTTGAATGTTTGCTTTGTCAAGGAATAGTTATTGACAAGAGGAGCTTATATGTCAAGAGGTCAGTGGGAGTCTTAAAGATCTTGGAAAAGTTTCAAGAACTAATCAAGAATAAAACATGTTGGTTATCGCTAGCACACGACTTGAGGTTTGTAACCTATCGTGTTGACATATTCCAATTTCTGTGCCCATTCCAGTTAAAGTTGACTATGCATATGAGTTCTACATGTTCTCAGTTGTTTGCATAACAACTTGGAAGAAATGGTAGGCCTTTTTTGCTGCCAGGTGGCAAGAATTTAAGATTTCACAAGTTCAGTCCATGTGAGTTTGGATTTGTCATTAACCTTGTCTTGTGATTATGGGTTTGACAAATTCACATGGATAGGAACACATACACCATAAAATCTAAGTGTCATAAGGTTTCTCTCCGATTCATGAAAATGATGGTGAGGAAACGCTTTCACTAAATAGATTTTAAGTAGATAGAAAGTGTGATATTTGCATTCTTAAAGTCGTTAGTAGAGCATGTGTGGTTAACCGGCACACTAACATGGACTTGTGAAAAATGGAAAAGGTCTAAACAATTGAGACTATGATTACGGCATCTCTTTTCATAGTTCTAAAATTGTTTAGACACACATATGAGCTATCTAAGGAAAGATGTATGATTTTGATAAAATTTTATCAAAGCATCTCGTATCAGAAATCTAAACTTTGGTAAGAAAGTCAATAAAGCTAGTGGGAGCATAAGTGTTATGCTAATAATTATCATATTAGTGGGAGCATGATAATTATGATAAGTATTTCAAGTTAGCAATGTTAATTATAGAAAATAAAAGTTTCAATTGGGAAAAAGTTGTTTTGCTATAATTAAGGGAGAGGAAATTATACTTCATTTCAATCTAAAAGCTTAGATCCTGAGATTTTAATCAAATTTTAGTCAAGTATATGTATGAATGTTATGTTGGAATGGTTCAACATAAGGAAATTCTAATGTGAACATTATTTGTGGTGTAAATTCGATTATGATTACGACATCCCTTTTCATAATCTGAATTATGAGAACATGGCAAATAGAAATAGAAATATTATAGCAAAAGACTGGTCTAGTATCATGTCTTTATGTGAGACATCATGAAACGTGTCCCATATGCTTCAAATATAGGATCGATTGCATGTACTGGTCTAGTATCATGTCTTTATGTGAGACATCATGAATCATATCCCATATGCTTCAGATATAGGATTGATTGCATGTGCTATAATATTCATCTGTTCTAAATTTTTCCAAATGCCCAGGGCATTAAGAGGGAAAAGTACTTGAACTGGATATGACTAAAGTGATTAAGCAATTGTTGAGGACAATCTGAGGTGTTACAAAAGATTGGTTGCTCATGGACAGTTGGAAGTATAGTGTAGATTTTTGGAAAGGACCATATTGACATATTCTGAAAATAGGCAACTCTTGTTAAGAAGTGATAGTCAAAATGGGAATGTAGAAATGTCTCCATAGGTGGAAGTTATTCAATCTGTGTAAGATTAGAAAACTCAATGCAAGAAGGATGTTCAAAAGAATGTACTTTAAATATGAGACTTCGTTTCCATGGAATTGATCTCCATTGGAGTACTCTGTAATGTCTGTTGCCAAGTCTTTGTGACTTTGTGCATAGTCATTACAAAAGGATTAATGCATTTGAATTTAGAATCTAACAGATTTCAGTAAATGGCAGGAATTTGGAATTCTTACATTTACGGTAAGGTTTTGGGATTGTGAAATGAGAATCATTGAAATTATGTTCAATTGATCTATTCCACAGAGTAAGGATCATAAACAAACATAGTGTGCATACTTGGTGTATGGCATAACTATTGTTTGGACAAACATACTGTGCATGCTTGGAGCATGGCATGACTATTGTTTTAATTCAAGTATTAAGTTGATTATATGAAACATTATGCATGAATAATATGGAATCAATATGGTGATAAATAAAAGGTGTTCTATTTATATTCATAAGTTCTAAGACCATATTGGATTCGATTACTCTTGTGTTTCACTTTGCATGTTTTGACTTCCAGAATAACTAGGTCATTCTTTCCGATTGACTAAGTTATTCAAACCATCCACAGTCGATAATACGTTGGAAGTAGGTATTAAGGCAAGACTGTCATGAATTGGGTTTGTAGATGTCTAAGGTGTTGGACATAGCAAGAGTTGCTACAACATTCGTGAGTGCTCCTGGAATGAGATTCGAGTATTGGATTCAACCCACGCTCATTTGAATCACTTCATAGATTTTATCACGAGTGAATCATGAGACGATAATATCTTATATTCTTCAAACCTAGAGATATGAGTTGTTAACTGTGAGTTGGTTATACATTGATTGTATGAAAACGCATTGGTAACTCGATGTTATAAAACACGCCTTTGTGTATGATTCAAAAAGTAGTAGAACAAGCATATGAGTCGAAGTTTATCCATTCCTTTTACCCTTCGAGGGATAAAAGCGATATATGTGGGCCCCTCGATGATTTAGTGATGACACCCCTAAGTGCTTGGCCAAGCCTGGACTGATTTGATTTGTTCAATTAGTCAGTCATCATAAATCGGAAATCGGGAAACAACAAATGGACAGAGAGAATGATTATAATCCATTTCTCAGTCCATATCATATCTAGAATGGAGGAATATATGATCCCTTATCTAATGGACAAGTCATTGACTAGTTCAGAGTTCGACAACGGCTTTAAGAGCTACGATTGCTATTCGGGTTTTGGAGTCATACGTAATAATGCTTTTAGACTTATCCAAGTGGGAGACTGTTGGATTAGTGTCTAAGTCCATAACTATAACTGGTATGTACTTGACCCGATTTGGCATGGTCCATTTGGGTTGCATGGAATCGGAACAATTGGATAGACAAAATGAGAAAAAGGATACTTATGATTTATATTAATATATTATAAATTCTAATATATTAATATGGAATCATATTATTTAATTAGTATTGATCAAGAATTAATTTAGTGATAAAAAAGGAACTAATTAAATATGGACTCTTATATATATAGGATGGGCCAAGTTCATTTAGGTTGGGCTAAGCTTTCATGGATAGTCCATGGAGTGTTTACCCCATGGATCCTATGGAAATGAAAGGTCATGGGTATTAGGGTTTACATGAATGTAACCCTAATCCTCCACACTATATAAAGAGGTCCCTAGTTCATGAATTGAGCACTAGTGTGTGTACACAAGAAGGCAAAACCGATTTTGGTGCTAGTATCCTTATTCTCAAGTTATTCCAAGGGTTTTTGGTGTTGTGTGAACCATTTGAGGTGCAACACTTGGGGCACTAAGCTCTTATAGGTTCAAGACCAGAATCTCCATCAAAAGGTATGTCATTCTACTAGATTATTGTATTGTATATACTTCATATTATGCTAGTTAGGATGAAACCTTGGAATATTGAATATTTGCATGTATAATAGAGAAAACATAGATCCAAGGTTTATAGGGTTGCATGTACAACATAGGAGTGTTAGAATGCTCAAAACCCATCAACTTTATCCATTATGGAGCTATTAGGAACTATAAAAATGTGATCTTGGTCCTTCTATCCCTTTCATGAAAGAGTTGTAATGTCTTAATGGAAATTCATAAAAGGTGGAAAATTTATGACTTAAGACAATGTTTTGAGGCTTGATCCAAGTTTGGGTGACAATTCCTTAAGGGATTAAGTGCTTAATGGAAAGGATAGAGCCAACTCGAGTAAGTTGGGCGTACTAAGCCATCCCATGTACTCGGGGCGTAAGTTGAGTACGCAGGGTGTACTCAACCAGCCTTAGAATTTGACTTTTGTTAACTCCGTTGACCGTTGACTTTTTTGACCAAGTTCGACTTTAGGTCAAACTTGTGGGTTTTGATTGGTGATTAAGATTTTATATGGTTCTGATGTTAGTGGATCCACGGGAGAAAGCAGTGTTGCAGGGAGCGTATCATAGTGTTCTCGGGTTTCTTCATTTCAAGTGAGTTTTTCCTCACTGTACCCGTACGTCGAAGGCACCAATGCTGGCCCACTAGTTTTGGTTATCTGTAAGTAGAGGGATGCCTTAGGGACTATATATAGTGAAGTAGGATAGACTGAGGACTCTTGATCTAGGCTCTTTTACCTGTTCCTTGTTTGGTTGTGGTTCTAGAGTTGGATCACTTGTCCGGGTGTCTATTCACCTATGATTATATACGGTCATGCATTACTCGAATTGTTGATATTTAGTATTGTTGGGTGAAAAATATGGTTTATACTTTGCTTTTCTAAGCATTTATTGTTTTTATTATTTGGGCCAAAATAGTATAGGTTTAATTGTAGCTTGGACCGAGCATTGGATTATTTGTATTTTGGGCTTGGCCTTAGGTCCATATATATATAGGGTGAGGAGTGCATGTGAAGATGAACACATAGAATAGAGGAGCTTAAGTGTGTGCATTTGAAGGTGTTCTAGAGAAAGAGAGAAAAAAGAGTGTGTGTTAGTGTGTGTGAATCTTGTATCCGGATCTTCATTCATATCAATACATACAAGATTCATCATATTCTTCTTCTCCTTCTCTTCTATTTGATCTGACATCATCCGTTTGATTGGGATTCCGCACCATCAAACGGATCTGATTGATACACAAGCAGTTTAGGGACTTACAATTGGTATCAGAGCTTGGATTGTATCAGTCATTTTTGTCAGATCTGGAGCATATTTGATCTTATTTTTGAAAGATTATTGCGTTTTTGGATAGATCTCTGAAAATTAGGGGGGGTTTGTTCTTCGCGTTTTTGATAAAAAACGAGTTTTTGATCGAGTTTTGGAGCAAAAAGAGGTGAAAAACGCTGTTTTTCACATAATCTGCGAAGAGTTTACGATCTTTGAAGGGTTTACGGTCGGCGGCGGCGGTGACTAGGGTTTTCCGGAGTTTACGGCCGTAAACGTGTTTACGGTCGCCGGAGTTTACGGTCGCCGGAGTTTGCTGCCTCGGCTCGGAATTCGGTAGCGGCTCGGTGAACGGCTTGAAGGCCGGCTCAGCAGCAGCAAGCTTCGCATCAGCGCTTCGCACGCCTTCTCGGTCAGCAGCATCCTCGCACCAGGTCCTCGCCTTCGCACTTCAGACTAGCATCTCGCATCGCAGCAGTTTCCTCGCCTTCGGACTTCAAAAATAGGAAACAGATTGGGGGGTGCCGGGGATCGAACCTACGACCTCTGGTAGAGCAACCCAGCGCCTTACCAACTCTTCTAGGAAACGTGTTGTTCCATAACTCCCGTTTTTTATTCTTAAAGACTCCCTTCTCGGTTCATAATTTCGCAATTTGACAATTTTAACCCAAAAATTCAAAATTTTATTTTTAAAATCCTTTTTCGACCCAAAATTTTTTTATTTTAATTTTTGTCTTTTAATTTTTGACTTTTGACCTTAAATTTTGTCTTTGACTTCCAAGTTTGACCTTTGACTTTAAACTTTGACTTTCGCATTTAACTTTTAAAATTTCAAATTTAGCTTTTCGGTTTGACTTTTAAGTTTGACTTTTCAAGTTTGACTTTTGAGTTTGACTTTTTTTAAATTTGACTTTTAAGGTTGACTTTTGAGCTTTGTAGTCAAAGGGTTTGACTTTTAAGTTCTAGTTGTGCTTTAAATGGTTTTTGAGGTCTACGAGGGAATTGAAGACATGAAAGAGAGTCGTCAGGAGATGTTAAGACAAAACTTCAACATGTTTGATTATATCCCTGGAGAAACCCTGGAAGCTCAGTTGCAGCGATTTACCACACTCACTATTGAGATGAATATAGCTGGGATCTTCTTGACCAAATCTGAGATAAACAAAAAGCTATTGAATTCACTTCCGAAATCGTGGAATATGAACGTGGCTGTCATCAAGAAGACAAAAGATCTTAATCGTCTTAGTCTTGCTGATATAATTGAAGAACTTGACACTTTGAATTGTCAAAAAACAATGAGTTCCGCAAACATCCCGGTCAATGAAGTTTCATGTTCTCAATCATGTGAAGTTTCATGTACACTATCTAGTGAAGATACGATTAAATTTCTTCGGGAACAAATTGATTTATTAAAAAGAGAAGTTGAGGACCTGAGATATGAAGGATATCAACTCAGGAAAGGACATAAACCCCTGAAGGCCCAGTTAGAAACAAAAATAAAGGATTTTAAGAGAATTCAGACAGAATACAGTGAAAAATGTGAACTTTATGACTATATTAAGAGACAACTTGATGTTGTAACTGAAGAACTTGACGCTTTGAAAATTAAGTGTGGAAAAATAGATGTTAGTTTCAAAAATTATACTGCGTTAAGTAAGACAGTCGAGTCCTTATTTGAAACCCAATTAAAATTCAAAGATAATCAAAACAAGGGTCTAGGGTATGATAGTGTTCCTCCACCTTTCAATCATAACTACACATCCATCCCTTCGACACATGAAGAAATTGACAGGGAGGCACATCTTCAATATGGAAAACCAGCTGGATTTGTGTCAGGAGGTATTCAGGTTGAAAATACTAATGTTTCTACTTCATGTGCAGGTAAAGTAGCAGAAGATGAGAACAAGGAGAAAACCATTGAACAAACCAACATCTCCTTGAACTCTGAATCTGTTTCTTCGAACCTAGCTGTTTCTGATCAACCTGCTGTTGAGAAATACATGCCACCAATTCCAGCGAAACAGAGTGCCTCCTGCAACTGTGCGTGTGGGAAAAGCAAGAGACAAGGCAAAGACACGCCACCAGGGGCAGGAAGAAACAATTTCCCAGTGAAGAAAAAGACTTGTTTTCACTATGGAACACCTGGTCACATTACCCGAAATTATCCTAATCGCGCATATGTTCCGTACTATGCACAAGGCTGGCAGAACGTGCCAAGATGGAGATACTTCAAAAGAAACCCCTCAAGGTCACGTTCAGACCACGGTGACTGGAACGCGCAGAAGGCCAAGAATCAAACCTACAAGGCCAAGAATCTGAATCCCAAGGGAAATAAGGGAATGCCGGTCCAGAAGCCAATTTCAAGAAATGCTCCAACGAAACCAAAACCGGCTAGGTCAACGTCATCTCGACAACAGACCTCAAGTTCAAAAGCAAGTACTAAGGCACCCATCGGATCGAAAAAGAAATGGGTTAAACCCAATTACAGATGGGTACCAAAGGTTCAATCTCCCAAATCTCCTAATGCTTCTAACGTTTCTTCATCTTCTGTTTGTGATAAACAGGACATGTCGTGGGAGAATGTTCCTTGCAAAGATGACAAAGGTCGACCCAGTTTCAAAATGGACTGGGTTCCAAAGACCAACTGATCCCGCTCTGTGTCGGAGCAGCTATGGAGGCATTTCATCAGACTTCGGTTTGTTGGTAGTAGCTGTTCCAGGCACATGATAGGGGACATCTCTCAACTGTACAACACTCAGAACATTATTTGAGAGTATGTGTCCTTTGCGGGAAGGGAATAAAGGAAGGGATCACAAATGGGGTTAGTGCTTAATGACATGAAGAATTTTCGGATCTGTTCTGAGATTACGCGTGCTGTTCTCAGACCTTCTGGATGCAAATTCAATCGGTGACTTACGGTTTGAGTTTTCTTCTCTATACTCCTGAGTTTTTCTTAAGCTGATTCGCTTTAAAGACTAATTTTTGTTTTAGGATAGTTTAAATTTGCGCATTTACTTTTGTTTCTCTCCTATGCACAAATTTAGGGGGAGAAATAAACAAAAACCAAACAAAAAATTGAAAAATTAAAAAATCCAAAAACATCTTGTTTCTGTTTTATTTTTTTCAGAAAACATTCAAAAATCCAAAAACATTAAAAATTCAGAAAAATCAAAAATATTGTCGTTTTCAGTTTTGCTTGTTGATATAGTACTGGGAAGTGATATTATCAAGTGATAACAGGCAATCTGAGTCTGCGTAACGTACCCAAAGTTGAAGGGTCTATGCTCTGGGTTTGATGCGTTGGTAGGCACGAAAGATTAAAATGGACATGACTAGGCAGAGTTGAACTTAAGGAATTCATAGACTTGACAAATCTTGACCTAGTTAGATCCGTTTAGCCTGACAATACGACGCTTGGATAGGTTGAGCAGGGAGATATATATGGGAATCTACTGGTCACATTAAAGAACCTGTACTTGGAACCGTGAATTAACTTTTCCTCGATATGCAGATTCTGTCCTTAATTCCGGTATTGATGGGGTGACTGGTGAATTCCGATGAATTAGGTCTGTAGAAAATTGTTTTCTTTCTCTATCTGTCTGTTAGTCATATGTTACCTCCTCTGTGTGACTCAAAATCCGACCTGGACTGTAACATATGCAATTCTATTTCTATGCATCTTCTATCTATGCAATTCTTCCTGCCTGTTAGCCATATGCTGTCTCCTTTGCGTGATTAACCATACGACCTGGTACACAGCATATGCACCATTCTACTTCTCAATCCCTCTAAATCTGGTTAGTCATATGTTTCACCCTCTGCGAGATTGGAAGAGATCCGACCTGGGTGTACAGCATATGCATTCTAAATCTGACTTCTCTCATAATAATTGTCTGCTCACCTAAAGTAAGGAGTACTTTGGAAGTTCCTGATTATTGGGGTATGTCAGGAAGCGGGAAACACGTTCTAGTACATTTAAAATTGAACAATCACTAGGTTGTCTGTAGATCTCGCTGCTCAATTTAGGTGGATAACAATATCTTTGGTCGTCGTCAGCTGAATGGTCCTTAAGGAATATTATCTAGGAACTTAGGATCATATTGTCTTGTCACTTATAGTATGTCCTAATTTTGTCACAATCTCTCGTGTTTAAGTGGGCCACAATATTGGCGATTGACCAGATCTATTCATGAAGGGAGAGATACTGATAAACGGATAAAGGCTGTCTAAAAACATTGATCCCAAATCACTCTTAAAGTTAGATATCATTTTTATTTTTGTTAAATTTGTTCATAGTTTTTTTTCTAATTTAAATATTAGGGGAGAATTAAAAAAAAAATTAAAAAAAAAACCAAACAAAAATCAGAAAATTAAAAATCCAAAAATAGTGTTATTTCTGTTTTATTTCTTTTTCAGAAAATATGAAAAATCCAAAAATATTGTGTGCTAAATTTTTCTTTTAGTTTTGTTTTGTCTTGAATAGTGAATTCAGGTAAAGATGAAACTCATGGAGTTTGTGTCGAAGATTTCTGAGCCAAGGCTTCATCCGTGATCATCGAAGAATTCTCATTCGAAGGAGCAAGAAATGAAGATTATTCTTTCGACATTCAATCTTTCAACCCCAGAAGCAAGGTGAAGCTGCAATTGAAGATTATGTGACGGATTGCATTGAAGCCTCCTCAATCAGTCCGCTGCTATCTTGAACCTGCTGAAGTGATCCAGAAGATTTGTTCTCTCTGACGTTCTCTCTAAAGATTCTCAAGCTGAAAGCGCTATCTTTCAAGAATCAGTACAAGAAGCCTCCTAATCCGACGTGCGTTCAAAGCCAAATTCTGAAGAAAAGCCCAACTGCTCAAGATGAAGTCATTCATTAAAGATTCATATGTTCATCTTGAAGTCATGAAGATATCAAAGAGTAAAGCTGAAGCCAAAGCTCCCAATGAAGATTAACAAGAAAGCAAACTATTTTTTAGGGGGAGCTTGTTGGGTCATTTAAGAAAAGAAAAGAAAGCTATAAACCAAGGGGGAGATTGTTGGGTCAAAAATATGGTTTATACTTTGCTTTTCTAAGCATTTATTGTTTTTTATTATTTGGGCCAAAATAGTATAGGATTAATTGTAGCTTGGACCGAGCATTGGATTATTTGTATTTTGGGCTTGGCCTTAGGTCCATATATATATATATATATATATATATATATATATATATATATATATATACATATATATAAGGTGACGAGTGCATGTGAAGATGAACACATAGAATATAGGAGCTTAAGTGTGTGCATTTGAAGGTGTTCTAAAGAGAGAGAAAAGAGAGTGTGTGTTAGTGTGTGTGAATCTTGTATCCGGATCTTCATTCATATCAATACATACAAGATTCATGATATTCTTCTTCTCCTTCTCTTCTATTTGATCTGACATCATCCGTTTGATTGGGATTCCGCACCATCAAACGGATCTGATTGATACACAAGCAGTTTAGGGACTTACAAGTAGGCTACTATGTCGTAGTGATCTGTTAGATTAGTATCTTGGTATCGAGTATGCTTATATGCTGTAGTGATCTAATAGATCTATATCCCGGTATCAAGTATGCTTCTACGTTGTAGTAATCTGTTAGACCTGTATCCTAGTATTGAGTATGTTGCATTGCTTTAGTGATCTGTAGAACTATATATTATCTGTACTTGCTGGTTATCATCTTGTGGAGTACCCTAGGGACTCTCTGTGGTCATGTAGGATAGCCTGAGAACTCTTGATCTAGGCTTTCTTTCCTTTTCCCTGTTTGGATGTGGCTCTAGATTAGGATCTTCTATTCGGATGGCTATCTCACCTATAGTTACTTATGGTTATGTATTCTATGGAGGTTAGCTGGTAGCAGGACTGTATGCTATGAGAGGACTAGTAGGCGGTAGTAAGTTGTATGATTGATGATTTCATGTATTATGGGCCTTCTTGATCCTTGATTGTTTATATGTCGACATGGTAATGGTGGTTGAGGTGCTCCAACTTTGTGTTGTAGGCCATGATACTCGGTGCGGGTCAGCTGTAAGCCGTAGGCACTAAGGCTCGGGAAGAGCGATTGGGTTGAGTCGGTAGGCCAACAAACCCTGGATATTCCAAACTGATGGTTGAGTGGACCCAATACATGCTTGTATGTTTATCGTATGGGGTATTTTGGGGAAAACTCACTAAGCTTTGTTCTTACCTAATTATTTATTGTTTCAGGTATCATCGGTCATCATGGGAGGGCGAAGGCGTGACTATATACATTCATCAGCAACAATGAAGATTTTTGCGCTTTAATATTACTCTGATTTTAATAAATTTATTTGGAATGAACGATTTCCTCCATAACAGAGTTATAACTGGGAAGATTTACTTAGATAAAATGAAAATTTTTGGTTGTGAAAATGGGATGTTACACAAGTGTTAGGGTTTTCGGACCATCAAGTGGTATTAAAGAAGGCTAGAACATCCGTTCTAGGATCTGTTGAAGATTCAGAAGTTTATAAATTATTCAGAAACTTGAAAATCAGAGAAGAAGAAGAAGAAGAAATCTTATACTATTATCTACATATGAAGAACTTTTCAAAGACAGAGAAGAGAGAGTATGGTATGTTTTGGAATCTTTGGTATTATCTAACTGTATCTAGTATGTTTGGTCCTATTAATGTCTCTCAGATGAGAGAAAATTTTTTAGGTGGGGGGATCAACAAAGATATGAACGTTCTTGATGATGAAGAACAAATGAATAGTTTGAAAAATAAATTCGCACTTGATGCAAGTCCTTTGTCATGTTTTCATAAACTGATGTATGATCGAAATGCACCTCTATCTATGTTATTCATCACTAAACTAGATCTGAAAGACAAACTCATCAATCAGAATCAAGAAGTTATGTAAGTGTTGAAGAAGAAACCGATAGTAAAGGAGAAATAAATATCAGATCTGAAGGAGAAGATAAAAGAGAAAGATGTACCTAAGGAAAGTTCATCATCAAGAACCCTAGTTTTCACACTGATGAACATCACAACAGCTCTTACACCAACAAGCACCCCGCTGATAAGTTTCATGCTGAGTAATCACAAGTTGCTCATACTCGAAAAACTTCATCAGAATCCATTTCCATTCTCAAGTGACCCACTACCTCAGTTTCACCTCGCACTAGAATGACTTCAGTTCATGCTGTCAAGACTTCATATGCTGACAAATCAGTTCACACTGATAAGTCTTTTCAAGCTGACAAGACTTTTGGTACTGTCAAGCTGTCTCAAGATGTGAATACTTCATCTTATCCTGCGAAGACTCAAGCTCCTTATTCAACTCCGAACATCATAAGATCTCATACTGGTAAGCTTCCTGATGTATGTTCTTGTTTAAATAATTATTTTTATAGGGTAAAACACAAAATGAAAAAGATGTTGAGTCACACAAGGCCAAAGAAGGCGTGGGTTCCAAAGAAGCCACCTCCAGATCCAAGGAAGATGATGCAAGTGTGGGTTATCAAGAAAACATCTTCACAACCTGAAACAAATCCAATAACTGAAGTTGGAAAGAAGCATTTTAATCAAATGTTTCTTGAAAAAAAGAATTCAGAAACCTAGAGGAAATGTCTCTTCATCTAATCAAAGGTATTCAAAAGTGAGGTATGTTTCAACAACCAATTTCAAATGGGTGCATAACTGCTTTTGTTGAATCTAATAATTTGAGAGATTCTAAATTTTTCAAAGTTCATATTTTGATATCTCTCTCACATTATGCATAAAGCATGAAAATGTGTGTTTATATGGTTTTGTTTTTGAGATTTAAAAAAAATCATTTTCTTAATAAAGCATCTCTAGTTGATAAATTTATTTAACTTTAGTATTTGATATTTGTTTTTTCTAGTTATGGTTTAAATCTAAAAACTCAAAAAAAGGTGGTGTACAGGTCTTCTCAGCAAACGTCTTCAAGTGCATATTTTCTATCACCTTGATAGAAATATAAAGGGGAGAATGCACTAGAACATTTAATTCTCGGGGAAAAATTTTAATGTTATGTCTGGTGTTAAAATTATCCATGAGCATCATAAGTTATTTACTCCCTAAATTGTATTCATCCTTAAAGTTCTAACAGCGATACCATTATTGTGTGTTCAAAGTTATTTGGTTTCAGGCACTAATTTACAGTTAAACAAGAGATATCATGGATGCTTTATCATGTGATGTTTTTAGATAGTTTCAAGTGGGTCTTGGTGACAATCTACCTAATGTCTCAATACACATTCGGTTTATGATTTGCAAAAACATTGCAACACTCTCATAGAATCCATGAGAAATCTCATTCTTTATGATCATTCATTGCGCTGACAAAGTGTCTCAAGATGTTGGAAAAGATGAACCACAAGCTTAGGGGAGCAATTAACAGTGACAAAGGAAACTGAACTGGAAAAATTCATAAGTTGGTCACAATGTTATTTGAAGCTGGTTGATTTCTGGAGCCGGCTTTACATAATCTCCATCAGGTATGGTCGTTCTTTCTAAGGATCATTATACCTTTCATGATTTGACGATGGAATTTCGTAATCCTAGTATGTAACTCTTGACAAATCATTTTCCCTAGAAGCATGTTGCTGTATGTGACAACCCGAAATTTCCATCTCGTACAACCATTCAATTCAATCAAATCCAGACTCATTTCTGCTATCTTTTAGCATTATTTAGAGCCTATTTAAGTGTTCTAAGCCTATTGCCATCAAGGTTTGGTTTTAGGGATGAGTTATCTTAAGTCATAGTATAGCATCCGGGCCAATCACTCCTTCAAGAGGAGTGTATAGCCGTACACATGGGTGTACGGCCGTACACCCATCTACGACCATGAATTCTCACCTATATAAGTGATACTCAGTCATTTTTCAACATTTTTCACACTCTCAAGCCAAGAATTTGGATTCTCTCTCAACTATCATCAATTCTCTCACCTAGATCTTCAAAGATGTAAGTGTTTCCTACCTTAATTTGTTGCTACATTGCTTTAACTAGTGATGAATCCATGTTTTCATTCCATAAATTTCATCTTTTATTAGATCTTCATCTTTCACCAAGAACACCAAGAACACACACTAGTTCTTGGTAGCCATAAACCCTCATCAAGCTTCCAAAATCGTGAGTAACTGCTTCCTATGCTTGTTATCTACTACAAACACTTGTTATTCATCTTAAACTCGACCATCTTAGCAAGAACATGAAGGTGTACGGCCGTAGACCCTTGTACGGCCATACACACCTCTTAGGGCCGTAAACCCTTATTGATGTTCATAATTGGCATTAAACTCTCCTTAAAACTAAGCATGGGAGCAAGAACACTTCCTTGATGCTAGATAGGGCCTTAAAACCACCTCATTTGCATACCTCTTCATGAGTGTACGGTCGTACACTCATGGGCCGTGAACCCCATGGCCGTACACACCTAAGTGTGGCCGTGAACCTCCCTTATTCAATCATATGTGATTTTAACACCTAGTTTCAAGTGTTTCCTAGTCCCTAGGGTGATTCCTTATCATAACTAGTTGTGTTAAACACTAATTTGATACAAATATATGTCATTATATGCTAAATAGGATCCGTGTATACTCGAGTCTTCACTTGACACTTAGCATCCTACAACCCATCTTACGTACGCATCACTCGCAGCAGGTGAGTTCATACCCCTAAGCTTTTACTATTTTTTCGTGTTTTCAGGGGGGGAATACAAGCCAAACATAAATGATTTTATGAAATTTATACAAAAGGATTTCAATAAACTTAAAATGGATGCAATTGATACAATCATACAGTTTCTATACTTTTATAAAATATTTAGATCTTTTATCGCTTTTGTAATATGCTAAGCATAAGGGACGTTTTCAACATACAAGCATAATCACATAGTTTTCAGACCAATACATAAATCAAAGTACATACACAAACACACAAACTATAGTAGGTATACTTTGGGAATTCAATACAAGGTTATACATATACAAACACACACAAACTATAAACGGTATAGTTTGGGAATTCAATACAAGGTTATACATATACAAACACACAAACTATAGTAAGGTATAGTTTGGGAATTCAATACATGGTTATACATATACAAACACACAAACTATAGTAAGGTATAGTTTCGGAATTCAATACATGGTTATACATATCCAAACACACAAACTATAATAGGTATAGTTGGGGAATTCAATGCATGGTTATACATATACATACACATGTCTTTTATAAACCTCTCCGATAATTATTAAAAGGTTTTATCGTATTATTACTTGCAATGTCGTTAATCTAGTTTGAGTGACACGTCTTTGGGTACAATTACATGTACTATTGGAAGACTACCCTTATGATCCAGAGTCTCCTCGAGGGAGAACGTGAGTTTGTGTATAGATCTATACGGGACTGACAATCCCGCACCTTGCTGCTAGCTACAGTAGGACCGACAAGTCTACGGGTGACAAAGTCATAAAGGATACTGGTGCCCGATTTGCGCCATATTAGTTTAGTACGGTCATAAAACTCGCAAGTAGATAACAACGATATACTTATGTAGTAATATACTTTACATGAACAATGATTATTTAGTATAATTATGGAAAATACATAGTTTCTTTATGAGAAATAAAACTACTATACATACTGGTAATAACCAGGGTTTCCAAACAAAACATTCTATTCATACTAGTGATAGCCAAGGTTTTCTTACAAAAAGGGATTTTTACATTCAAAACAGTATTATACAATTCATTTGGTGGTAAATAAACATTCAAACAAATACTTTATGGAACATTGTAACACATTCACATATTAGAAAATATTGGATTTTCTTGGAAACATACAAACATTTTCACTGATTCCTTAACACGTTTTTATTACAATAAGATACTTATGAACTCACGAGCTTTTATGCTGATACTCTCTTTGAAAACCGCTTGTATTCTCAGGAAATCAATAGACAGGTACCTCGACAGACTTTTAAGCAGACGGAGCGTATGGAGTCTCATATTTCTTTTTGTTACTTTTGGATGTATAAAAATATGAAGCAAACAGATGTAAACACTTATTATATATATTCAATGTAATGATTGTGTTTACTTTGATTATTATGATGCAATTGCTGTGATACTACATATGACGTCATCCACCCCCGGACGTTTCCGCTGTTTCGGTTTGGGGGTGTGACACTGTATGTACCTAAATCTCTATAAGAATCTCATCAGCGAGACCATGTGTTGAGATTACATTGAGTTACCCACTTACGCTGATTGTCTAGCATTGTATAAACTTTCAAAGTGAGATTGTGTAGTCCTGATCAGAAAATTAGTGTAAGGCTTGGGTGTTTATTTTCTTCGTTAATCGTTTCTTATCTGATTCCGTTCCTGGAAGCATGCTTGCCATATGCATTAAGTATCATGTTCTGCTGAAACAATGGGCATTACCCAGTAGCTTACCCTGATTGCATTGTCATCAGCGTAAGATATACTTGTCTGGTCCCTAAATGAAAAATGGTTATTCATGTCCTTGACCTCCTAGTATGAGGTATGATATGGTACCATTATGAATTGACGATGGATATATTCCGTGATTTTAACTACTCTCTCGAAGTCTTCTAATTTAGAACTTGATAATTTGCTATGTAATAACATAAACTGATAAAAGTTTGAAACTTTGTGCCGATGGTGAAGGTATGTACCGTAGTTTATCACATGCACCAACCCATTCTTGCCATTAAATTATTCTTAAAAGTTTTATGATTCAGTGTCAAATCACAGACACTGACGAGAACTTGAAAAATATGTTTCTATGGGTATATCATGTATCGCACCTACCCACTATCGCCCTCTATCATCTAATAAAAGTGGTTAATGATTCAATGTATAAAACCATACACTAATGAGACTATGCAAAATTGTGTAAATTATCTACTATTGCAACAACACAATAATATAATACACCTATCATATCCTTTAATTTTATTTGATGTTTTCTTTTCATTTTAGGTTACATGCTGTCTTCTTAAAAACACAAAACAAAAAAAAACAAAAAACAAAAAAAAAAAACAAAAAAATCAAAAAAAGAAGGCAATGTTTATTGATGTTGTCAAAAGGGGAGGGAGATGTTTAGTTTTTCTATGTTATCACTTGATCATTAATACGATAGTAGACACTCTTGAATGAAGGATGTTATTTATCTAAGAGGGAGCAGAAATCAACATTTTACTTCAGATGTAGTTAGTTCATTTATTCTTTCATTCTTTACTAGTTTCTTCTTGACATCATCAAATAGAGGGAGATTGTTGGGACACATATTTGTATAGATTTGATGACGCAAAATATATACATTATAATTATAGTTTATCTGCTTATTGTAGACAGTCAGTCTTGTCTAAGTAAGTGTAAATAATATAACTTAGACAAGCTGATCTGTCAGAGTTTGTTTAGTTAGTTATTATGAAGATATGTTGATGGAAGTTCATATGTCAAAGATTGAAGATCATCCGCTGATGAACAAATGAACCTGAAGAATTTATCCGCACCAAAAGGCAGTGAAAGTATTATAAGCACGAAGACAACATTCACTAAAGACTGATCAGTGTGTCCATATGCTGATTTTCTTACACTAATGACACAATGATCATGTGATACAATGATCACACACGCTGATGGTTATTCACCCAAGCTGAAGCTGAAGCAAATCAGCATGACTCCATGACGCTGATGCTCCTGATTAGCGTATGACATGCTGATGCTGATGTCTAAATTTGGAGCTGATCAGATTTACTTGGTGAAGAAGTATTCTAAAGACTTGATATGATCCATTCCTTATATACCCGATCTACTCTTATCTTAGAAGATTCAATCCCATCAAATCAGGGATTTGATCTAAACGAAGATTTATTGAATCTATTGAAGTTTTATCTTCTAGGTTTAGACTAGTATTTATACTAGCCTTTCTCATTAGTTGAGATTTGATGATTTGAATTATACTATGTGAGTAATAGTTTCTATTGAGATAAATATGAGAGTTCTTGGTGAGTTCTTAGATTGTACTCGTTCTCTTTGTGAGAGCATTGTTCTTTGTGAAAAAACCGATAAATAATATGGGTTATTATTTTTCAAATATGTGTGTTATTATTCCGTGTTTTTATTAGATTCATACACAAGTGTTAGGTACCATGAGGATTTCATGGCTGACAACCTTTACGTTGTAGGTTGAAGTCTTTGGTATAGAGAAGGGTACAACCACACTGAAAGTTGACTTTGACTTTGAGCTTTGGTTAATTTCCTTTATATCTGGAGGCTTCCGCAAGTGTTGTAACCAACTACAATTGGTCAGGGTGACTAAATGGACAGGGTGTTATGGAATTTAATCCTTTAAAAAGCAAGAAATTAAGTTAAGAGACTGAATCGAAAAAACTCAAAACATTGTAGGACTACAATGTCTTTTGTCCTTTTTAAAATTCAAATCATTATAACAACACATTCTACTAATGATTCGTCGTCAGGGTAGGCAAATCTGTAGCAAAGATATTTTTAGCAGCATCCACAAAGCTATAGCAACGAATTTACCAAATGATTAGTCTGATGCTAAATTAAAAGTTAGATTTGTAACATTTAGTTGTCGATTGTTGACGTGCTCGTCCATAATAAAAAATAAATTTCATATGAATACGTTTTAAAAGATTTAAGATTATTTATGTCTTTATTATTAAAAATATATTAAACTACTTGTTTCAAAAAGTAATTTTGGAAAACTTTATTTGAAATTTGTAGTAGTTTTTTTATATTAAAAAAAATTACAAATCTAGCCAAAAAAATTACACCTTAATGACCTTTAAAGATTAGCTAAAAAAATCCAGTTTATTAGAAAATAGCCACTAAAATCATAGGTGGATAAACTTACATGCGATTTGGTACCCTCTAAGTGTGATTTCCTCTCATCTAACTGCATTTCCTTATGAATTTTGGGTATAATATTTATGTCCTAATGGTAAGAATATCGCAAAAAAAATAATATATTTTTTATGTCTTAATATTAATAAAAAAATTCTAGAATAGGGAAAAATATAAAAAAATGAGAAGATTTTAGCAAAAAAAAACGCAGGTATATTTACATGATGCACAAGTCGTGCATAATCGACTTATATATTCACAGCTAGGGGTGTAAGTGAGACTAACTACTCGTGAGCTATTCGAGATCGACTAGTTAAAAACTCAAGCATGAGCTCGAGTTAAACGGACCCGAACCAAGCTCGATCTTCTTATGTTGAGTTTGACTAAGCTCATGAGATTAAACGAACCTATATATATATATATATATATATATATATATATATATATATATATATATATATATATATATATATTATTGATAACTTTTCTTAATTTTTTTGAAATCGATCATTCTAGACACATAAGTAGCGCGTCTCGTTCTCTTTTTTTTTTTTTTCAGTTTTAGCATACCTTTGACACACAACTCTAGGGTTTTGAGGAATGATTATATCACTTCGTCGGCTCACCTCGCTGTCGGACGCCGATTGAGTCAACCAATGAAGATTGGGTGAATGTCGAAAACGTATGTGAAATTTTGAAGGTTTTTAAGGTGTGTATTTCATATATATATATATATATATATATATATATATATATATATATATATATATATATATATATATATATATATAACATTTATCTAAACTTTTATATATAAATGATTTTTTTTACTAAATCAAACAATTATTTGTAGATGTGCACAAATATCATATCACACAGTGATTGTCCTATTGCTAATTTATATCTTATTGAAGTTTTTAGTGTGCAACAAACTATTGATAAATGTTTGTTGTGTGAGAATGATTTTATTTGTGATATGGTGTTGAAGATGAAGGAAAATTTTGATAAGTATTACGGTGACTGCCACCTTATTAGGGCGATAGCGTTTGTGTTAGATCCACAGTTCAAGATAAAGTTGGTTGAATTTAACTTTCCAACACATTATCAAAATTCAGAAGAGAACATCAAAGACGTAAAGAGTGTGATTTATGAAATATATTTAGAGTATTTAGAGATGCATGATATGCTAGTGAAGGAACCTGCAACACATGGAAGTGGACGTGAAAGAAATGTAGTTTTAAGGTCGAATGAAGGTACATCACTCGGATCGGGATGGGAGCCATTTGGAGAGTTCATAAAAAATGTGGATTTTGAGAGACCGGAAAAGTCAGAGCTTGATATGTATTTAGCAGAAGGTGTTTATAGGGAGAAAGGAGGACGAGGAATGGAATCATTTAATGCTTTAGAGTGGTGGAATGTGCACAAGTTAAAGTAGCTTGTTTTGTCATTGATAGCGAGGGATGTACTTGCAATCCTAATCCCTACTGTTTCATCTATTTGGGGCAACTTTTAGTGTTGAAGGTAGAGTTATTGATCCGTATCGAGCTTCGTTAGGGACAAACACACTACAAATATTGATTTGCGAAGGAGATTAGATTAGGTAGCTTCACGGAGTCAAGAAAAAGATGAAGGTATATTTTAAAAAAATGAAAACCACATTATAATTGTTATCTTACTATTTTAAAATTTTAATCGTGAACCATTTTCTTTGTGTAGAATGAGGAATTTCTTACTAAGGTTTTAGTGCCCGAGGTGAAAACAAACTAATCGAAGTTAATCATGTTAAAAAAATATTCTTAATGTAACATCCTAAAAATTAAGATCAAATTCTTAAATTAATAAAGTAAATAAACAAAAAGTGATTTAGTTAATTAAACCATTAAGGAGTAAACATATCACTGGGTGATATGAAGTGTAGAAGGTTAGAAGTGGAAATTATAACATCTTAAAAGTTAAAGAGCCATTTGTGACAATCGGTTGAAAGTTAGGTGTCACTAGAAATTTGACCAACTTAATAAGTTGGACTAAGTTTATGAAGATTAGGATGGAGAGGGACCGTTTTGGAAATTTATTGAAGCTTCTAAGTTAGTTTGGAGTTATTTTGAAAGAGCTTTTGCAAGGAGGGACCAAAAGTGGCAAGTTGAAAAAGTTCAAAGCAAGTTAATAGGTCTTCTCTCCCATTTCCTTGGGGATAACGTAATTGAGAGAAATAAAGAGGGAAATGACGATTTCTATGAAGCAAAGGAATATTTAGAGTGGTTGTTGAGGAATCAAGCTAGGAATTGAAGATATGAAGCAACATCGAGCTTGAGATGTATAATTTCTTATCCTCTAACTATGTATTTTGAATTCAAGGTTTGGTGAACACCCCAATCTCGAATTAGTTTGACTCCTTGACTATGGTTTTTGTTTCTGACATACCTTGCGTTGTTTTGATGATCCTAATCTCAATCCAATCATCTAGTGGATGGATTTGAGGATATGGGTGAAAACCCTCATGAGTCCTAGAAATTCATATTGGAGACTTCATGTTTATATGTTGGACTGGAATGGGGTCTATGACCTAGATGATATTTGTAACGTCCCGAAAATCAAAGGTAAAATTTCATTTTTAAATCAATAATTTATATGGTAAATTGTTCTCAAAACCATTCAAGATAAAAATAGCATTTAGAGTAAATATTATCAATGTGGAATTAAACTCTGGGGATGCTGTGCAGTCAGGTCAGGCCTTCCCTTTCGAACCGGAAGTACCTGAAACCATAAACATAAACCGTAAGCACAAAGCTTATTGAGTTCCTTAAAATACCAGATACAATACACATATACATATAATAGCACATTGCTGGGTCAGGTCCGTATCAACCCCATATGACAGTATATAGTTGTGTCGGGTCCGTATCAACCTGTGGGTCCATGTCAACCATATGACATCAAGTAGCTATGTCGGGTTCGTATCAACCCAAGGGTCCGTATCAACCCCGAGTCCATAATGACTCTATATAAAACATGTATCTGTTTCGGGTCCGTATCAACCCTACATACATAAAACATACAATCATATCAACAAGAGCCACAAAGATAATGTCACAACTAGGAATTTTGATGCTTTGTAACAACAACAATGATAACATTTGTGAACCAAAAATGTGAAAGCATGTATGATGCTTATTCAATAACAACAAACTTCCATCAAACACTTTATACAAGCACTGCAAATAGTCAACAAAGAATTGGAAACCCTAGAAACCCCGGTTTAAGTCCATTTTGGATTAGGATTTTCTTATTTGGGCCTAATGGACCAATAAGCTTCCAATTTGACTATTTTGGGCTTAGAACTCCTATATGGACTCTAATTGGACCCACTTTCGTTTATTTTAACATTTTGGGCCATAATGGGCCCGGAATGAAATAAAATACCCTAAGGGGCCATAACAAATCTATTTAACTTAAAAAGGCCATAAGACTCATACTTTGATGTAAATTGGGCCCATATCTTGGAATTAAGCACAAAAAGCCCAATTTCTTTTCTTCCTTCCCCTTCTCTCGGCCCAACTACACAAATGGGGGGAAGAGTTGACTTTTTACTTGCCACCTCACAATTGTACATGGGGTATCCATGCACCCTTCCCATATTTCCAAGCATCCATCACTTCACACTCTCTTCTCCTCTCTCTTTTCTTCTTCGGCCGAGAACCACAAAGGGAAAGACACACACACACACACACAATTCACTCAAACACTCTCAAAGAACACTCTTCCTTCTTCTTCATCAAAAATTTCGAGATCTAGGAGCTTTCAAGTAGGATTCTCCCTAAGAGTCATCATCTAAGGTAAGTTGATGCTTAAATTCATGATCTAGCTACTTCATTTCATCAAAAATCTCTTCTAATTCTATTCAAACTCGTGATCTTGCATCTTAGAACACATCTAAGCCAAAGATCCACCAAGAAGCTTGTTAGGCCGAGATTTGCATCCAACTTCTTCCATTTTTCTTCTAAACCGAATCCACAAACTCAAGGTGAGTTCATACCCCTCTATTTTCGGTTTTCATAAGTTTTATGGGGGAGAATACAAGTAAAATGTGTAGATCTATGTGTATGTGTATGCTATGTATGATTTTATGCATGTATGTGTGATTTTATGTGCTTATGTGTTGAATATGTAAACAAAAAGGGAAGAAAACTCGAGATCTATGGCATGAGTAAGAAAACAAACAAGAACTAAGGTATATTACACTAAACAAGTCAAGAAAATTACCCTCCAATATTATGATAAACATATTGTAACATAAAACTAATTTTTGGGCTTAAATTGTCAAATAAACAAAAGTTGAGTTAAAAATTGCCATTCACGGTTTTCTTAAGGGTCAAAAGAGTCAAATCAGTTAAAACAAATGTTTTTATGAATATTATGCTCTTCAAAGGACTTGAAATGTAAATATTAGCTTAATGGGCTAATTTTTGGGCTTTTCGGCCCATTAAGCCCAAAGTTGCGAAAATCATGACTTTCAAAGGGCTGAAATGGAAAATTCTTCAAAACAGGGGATAAAAAGTTAAACAAAACTATTTCATGGGTTAAAATGCTTTTCTTTTCCAAAAAGGATCAAAAATGTAAAGTTTTTGGATTTTGGGCCAAAGTTGTAAAAATTGCGAAAAGTTTAGACTTTCACCGAAAAACACTTTGCTGGAAGGTCTGAAACTGCCAAAGAATAAGTTTTGAGCTAAAAATATCATTTGAACAAGTCTATGATTCAAAAGTGTCAAGAAAATGGTCTAAGGGTTTAAAATGTCTTTTCTTTTGTATAAAGGACTAAAATTGTTATTTTTATTAAAGAAGGGCTGAAAAGGTCAAACCAATATTTTGAATCAATTATTTTATTTTAAGATATTTGAGTCAAAAGAATACAAATTTACAACTTACGAAAACAGAATGAAGAATATACCTATATTTTTAAAAACATCATTATAAACAACCGAACGGTCTCGTGCCGATCCAAAAATAACAATCGTTCAATCAAACCTTCCAACAATTATGCAATACCTAAAACAAGTAAACATTCAAACTTTGGGCTTGAAAGTTCCAATCATGCTAGTTGGACCTTTGTGATCCATTAACATGACCGTTGGGCCCAAGGGATAATCGTAACCAATGTTATTGGGCCTTCTATGACCCAATTCCATATTGAAGGGACCTTCAATGACTTTTAAGTTCCATTGGACCTTAGTGGCCCATTAGCATTGCTAGTAAGGTCCAAGTAATCAAATGCGAAATGGGCCATCGTGTCCTTCGTATACCCAACAGCCTAAAATAACTCACGAAAGTAGCAGGACGTTGTATTCCTCTTCTCCTCGTTTGCTAGGCTTATGTGAAATCAAAGTAAACAAATTCAGGTCGTTAATCAATAGTAATCAAGGTGGTTTGGATTAAGTGAGTAATAACGGACGACACCTCTATGGGTCGTTCGTAGTTGGTAGTTATAACCAGTCATTACCATGCATGGTTACAACGACTCACAAAAATTTGATAATCTCCGACACCACCCGAGTAATCAAGGAAGAGTAATCAAAAATCATTTGTTGTGGCGGTGTAGCAATTCGTAAACAAGTATATTTCGCGTTATCGGAAAACATCGGGTTTTTTGAGGAAATCAACACCACTCGCTTGTAATTTCTATAACTATAATACAAAACTCCCTTTTATGTACACGTTTTGAAATCATTCATGCATCAACTTATGGATCTTCACACTTTGATAAACTATTGCCTTTCAGAAAATATTGGATTTTCTGGGTTTTACAAACTACACAAATCATTTTTATCATAACCTTGCTTATGAACTCACCAACATTTCATATGTTGACGTTTTTCAAAATAACTTGTATTCTCAGGTAACAGGTAAGCTGAAGGGTAATATCAAGTATGTTAGGATATTATGTTTTGAAAACTCTCAAACAATTTAGGGTTGTGGATGTGTAATATTTAAAACAATGTACTGGATGTGAACAATATCAGTTGTAATGTATTGATGCATGGTGATGTTTATGTTATGATTCATGTATATTCATTGTGATGATATTCAATTTAAGTCACGCGAGCCCTCGGACGTTTCCGCCGTCTGGTTTCGGGGGTGTGACAGATAATAAGCAAATACATGCATATCAACAAGTTTCACGAAGAAAACTACCATCCTACAACATAATCCAGTGGGTCGGCATTGGTGCCTTCGACCCACGAGTACAGTGAAGAGACTCACCTGAATCACGATGTTGACTAAAACCTCACACAACGCCGCACCGATTACATCTAACAACGCTCATCGCCAAAACATGGGTGCAAAACACCTCCTAACAATCCACACAAGGTAAACCCTAAGTCTTCCTTCTAAAAATAGAGACTGACTAGAAAGTCAACCCATGCCAAAAGTCAACGGTCAAAGTCGATGGCCAACATTGACTTTAGTAAACCGCCATGTCGTGGCCACCTATGGCCACGCGGTGGCCCTCCAACAATAGTCCATCATAATATTCCTTATCGTCAAGCCCTTGTGACCTGGTGCCACGCTGTGGGCACAGAGTCTTCAGCACCATAATGGATTAAGCTGCCTCCCTCGATCCTAAGGGCTCCAAAGTTGAGATCTACTCTATACTATTGTCTAAATGGATAAAGTTTCCAACATTATCCATTAAAAAACCCAAGGAGATCATGATCTCAAACCCTAGGTCCAAATAAAGCCAAAATCCATGATTTCTTAATCATTAAGCCCTTAATCTGAAAAAGTCCTTAACCTAACCACTATAGAAGGGTTTATAACACCAAATCTATCATAAAGATGGAAGGTTTATAGACATGTATGTCCAATACATGTATAAGATCCAATACATGTCCAATACATGCAAATGCCAAGAACTTCTACCAAATGATAGATCCACAACATATGACGCTCTTGCGATTTAGGAGAGTCATAAAGTTGCTAAATTTTGGAGTTCATTCCCTCAAAACTTGCTCAAACATGAGGATCATGGAATAATTGTTCCCTGCTTGACTTCTATCACCTCCTTCTGTAAACCACAGTCGATAACCTTTTACTCCTGACACATATCCTAGAAATATGCACTTCATTGCCCGTGGCTCAATTTTACCATAATTCACATGAGCATATGCGGGGCATCCAAATATACGTAAACTAGAATAGTCAGATGGTTTCCCAGACGATACCTCTTGAGGAGTTTTCAAGTCTATTGCAGTTGATGGTGATTAGTTCACCAGATAACAAGCAGTGTTAACTGCTTCCGCCCAGAATTTCTTGGATAAGTTAGTAAATATTCGCATGCACCTAACATGCTGCATGAGTGTTTGGTTCATATGTTCTGCCACTCCAGTTTTGTTGTGGTGTGTGTCGTACAGTGCGGTGCCTCACTATACCTTCTGCCTTCCAGAAATTATCAAATGGAGCATTACAGAATTCCAACTCATTGTCAGTCCTCAGAGTCTTGACCTATTTTCCAGTCTTTTCTCAACCATGGTCTTCCACTCGTTGAACTTCCCAAACACCTCATATTTGGTCTTCAGAAAGTACAACCAAATCTTCCTTGAATAGTCATCAATGAACATCAGAAAGTATGAACATCCTCCTTGAGACTTCACTAGTGTAGGACCCCATAGATCTGAGCGAACAGACGCCAGGATTTCCTTGCTTGTCTATTGAACGGTACCAAACTTCACTTTGCAATGATTTCCTTTGAAGCAAGCTTCCCAAAACTTTATCTTTCCAGTACCCTCTCCACCAAGCAGTCATTGTTTACTTAGAACTGACATGCTCTTCTCACTCATGTTCCCCAACCTATGATTCCACAACTTTGACTTGTCATCACTTTCATTCTAGGATTGGGAGATAGCCACCATTCCCTTAACTGTATTGTCTTCTAGGATATAGATCCCTCCACGATTCATCTTCCGTTTCATTATAACAAGAGAACCTTTGGTTACTTTGACCCAGTCGCCTTCACCAGTGTACCTCATCCCATTCTTAGCCAATGTGCGAAGAGAAATTAAATTCTTCTGAAGTTCTGGAACATACCAACAATCTAACTTCCTGACCATGCCATCATGTATGTTGATCTGCACCATGCCACTACCATTGATACTGCTCACTCAATCATCACCCATCTTGACTATTCCATCCCACTCTTTGAAGGAGTCGAACCAGTCACGATTATACGTCATGTTATAGGATGCTCCAAAATCCAAGACCCAAACATCAACAGAACTTGATGTACTCACAGTCAGTACATCAACATTGTGCTCTTCATCAGAACTTTCCTGAACCACAACAACAGTGTTATTGCTGCTTGATTCGCTCTTATTCTTCAGCTGTGGACAAGTTCGCTTGAAGTGTCCCTTCTCCTTACATTTATAACATTTCGTGTTTGATGAACCTTTCGACTTCGATTTTGAACGTGCTCTCAATATGTTTCCTCCTTGCATTTCTTTTTTCCTCCCTCTCCCTGCAAACAAACCAGAACTGGACACCTCCTCTTTAATTCAAACTTTTCTTTTCAGTTCCTTGGACATCATAAAGTCCTTCGCATCACTCACAATGATCGTTGTCCTACCATAGAGCATGGTATCAATGAAATTCTCATATGAGTTCGGAAGAGAACATAAGAGAATGAGCGCCTGATCTTCATCTCCAATCTTCACATAAACCCCTTTTAGATCCAAGATGATGTGATTGAAGTTATCCATATGATCTTTCACTTGGGTACTTTCAGACATTCTGAGAGTGTACACCATTTTCTTCTGATACAACCTGTTCGTTAGTGAGTTGTTCTGGTACTTGTCACAAAGTTTATCCCAAAGCCCAGAATCATTTGTCACAAAGTTTATCCCAAAACCCATAATCAATTGTTTAATCCACGACCTCCCTTCGTCATAATGTCCACCTTCTTCTCAGACTGAAAGATCTAGTATGCTCAAGAATCATATTAAAGTGATATTGCTAATTAACATATGATACTAATGGGTCACACTAACAACAACTTGATATAATTGATTATTTATTAGAAATTGATTTTAATAAATATTCAATAAAACTCTTATAATTAAATTGGAAATTATTTATTTCATGCAAATAATAATTTTCATTAGCAAGGTGGAAAAGGTGGAAAAGGCTTTCACTTCTTGTTGCTTCCTTCTTCTAAAAACCATAACATAGAGAGAAATGCTACTCTCTCTATTTTGTTCATCTTTTCTTGAAGTTACTTGCATCTTCATGCCCTCTTTAAGTTCATATTGGTTATTAAATTAAAGCTTAAGAGTTTAAGAGTTTATGGACTAGCATCTACATCATGTCGAGTCATTGTTGGTTTCTCAAAGGTTTTAAATTCTTCATCAACTTCCAAGCCTCCCAAGAGGATCCAAAGAACAACAAAGGTTGTTATTTCTTCATCCTTTCTATGGTTGGTATTCTAATCTTTCTATGATGATCCTTGGTGGGTATAAGTTGTTTATGTTATTTCAAACTTTTAAGTCTTCCGTTTGCCATATTTTGTAGTTTTTGAAACCATTTTTGAGCTAAAACCCAACAATTGGTATCAAGAGCCACCTTGCAAGTTTGGTTAGATTTTTTTATTTTTCGGAAATCTTAGTTTTTGGAAAATATGGATAACTTGTTTTTGTATAAAAATAAGTTCATACATATTTTCTATGACAACTTTATATTTGTTATTTTATGTGAAAAAAGTTTCATGCATCTTTTGTCATCTAAAGTTGTCTTAGAAAAACAAAGGTTGTTTCATGTGTATGTTGATGTGTATAGTGTGTATAAAGTAGCCAAGGACCGTTATGATTGTTGTGTTGTTGTGTTTGTTGTTTTTGTTATAAAAATGGTTGTAATAATTTATTTATTCGTATGTTATGTAATAATCAAATAGATTTTTTTCTTGGTTATTTTTGTAAAGTAATAGATTAGTTTTTAGAAATAATTTATCTGTACAAAGATATAAAAAGAAATGAAGTTGGAACCATTTTTTGAAGACATAAAAGGCAATTTTCGAGTCTACATATGTGTTGGGCTGAAAGATGACACTTTTTCAAAAGTATCATGATTGTTGTCAATAGTAGCCTTTTCTTTAAAGGGCTGTTGACCCAATGCAACACTTTCTGCAACCCTTTTCTAAAAAGTGTTGCATGTGGCTAAAATTTTCTTTTAAAGTAGATTTTCCAATATTTTGCAAGCACTGGGTGTTTACTCAAGTGGGAGCTTCTACAACAACATTACAAGAAGATTTTTGGTCCCTTTAAATGTCCCTTTAGAAATGGACTTGGCATCTTTTGTGTTGGCTCACAAAAAATGTCATTATTTGGTTATGTTTATGCACATATCTTTTTATGCATGTTTGTGTTGTTTATTTTATGCAGTTATTATGTGTGGTTGATAAATTAGTTTTTTACATGCTAAAATAAAATTTGACAAAATAAACATCACATGGAGCTTGGTTTTCAAAATTGGAAAGAAGATGTAACAAGTTATTATTTAAAAAAATAAAACCCGGTTTTATAAAATCGTTAACAACATTAAATTTTGAAATACTCCATTATAAGTTTTAAAATGGTGATTTTTGTAAGTTATACAAACTCCAAATATATAAGTAATAAAATGAAGTTTTATTAAAGCTATAAAAGGTTCAAATTCACTCAGACTTAATACTTGTTATTAAAATTGAATTTCGTCAAATTATATAAAACCTGGATTTTTATATAGAACCTTTAAAAGTGATTTTCTTTTGAAAACTGATACCATGGTTTATTATATGCATGTAATAAACATGATATTGTATGTTTCTAAACAAGAATTATAAAACATATAAGGACCCTTTTTTTACAAACCTCAAATTTATGCAATCCTTTTGAAGAACATCCGCACATCTCTTGTATGTACTAGTGAGATAAAGGATACCTAACCGCTTAGTGTTATCTTTTGATGGTCAGGGTGTCTTCGCGATTTATATAACCAAGTTATAGGCCGATTACACAAGTTTTTCAAATTGTATGATTTGATTGGAAATATTTTGTGATAAATGATACCTAAGCAAGAAAGTTCTAAGGCATAGATGAGATCAAACATGTCTAATTAAATTTGTTATCAGAGATCCCATAAATCTAGGAATTATATAGCAAGTTATAATTGAGAATCTATATCTACCGGTTTAATTCAAATGGATGGGATAAAGGATACCTAAGCATTTATTTGTTTGACAAATTGGATCCTAGACTTTGATAATTAATGTTTTTGGAAACTAAAAGGGTATTAATTATTAAAGATTACATATTGAAAATACTAAATGAATTTTGTTAAAATTTTGTAGTTAAATAATCCATTCTCATTATCATGAATTGTCATTTTCTTTAATGACTTAATAAAACAATAACATTCAATAGATAAAACTTCAATGAATGAGTTCATGTATTAAGAGACAATCTCGTGAGAGATATGAAATTGTATACACTTAAAGGTCGTAGTCCCAAACTATTTGCTTTGAGCAATAAGCCTGAACATTATACCTAGTAAAGGCATCACTATGATGCTAAAGATGCTTCTAACATCAAGCTAGGAATACTTATTCATGATTTCTAGGAAGTATTGGATAATTTAAACATACATTTGATGATATAACAGGTTAAACAATATTCCAATAACTACAATGATATTTTATTTAAAGCTAGTTTAAACACTGGAATAATGCAAGGCTAAAATAGTCACCTAGTGTGATCCAGGAGGCCCATGTTTTATGGACTAAACACCTTTAAGCCCAAGAAATCTACTAAAGCCCACATAGATGGATCTTGTTTCTTTTGTGAAGAAACTGGACACTGGAAGAGGATTTACTCATCTTATTTGGAAAGAAAGTCTGGAAGAGATTAGTACTTCTTGTATCTACTAGACAGAACTCATACTTTTCATATAACACTTAGGTACTTGGTACTTAAATGTTAATCTAATATTTGTAAATGGCTTGTAGATATTTACTGAAGAGTAACCAGCTGAGTACAACCAAGTTGGAACTACACTCTCGGAGTTTAGTTTATTATTTATGCTTAGAACATAAAGTACTTGTAATGAAAAACAATACTTGTTTTGGAACAATGTATGTTTTAATTTATCATGTCTAAATTTATATCTCAGTTATTTTTTTCAAATGTTGATAATTTAGTCAATCGTTTTTCATAACGATACTATGCATATTCTGAAATGATTAACTTCTTTTTATGAGACTTGATCTCTTAATAGAATTATAAAGTAAATATCAACATTTTATAAATAAAATGAAGTTCTATATACGGGCACTTTTGACGTAAACTTGTTTTAAATCAAACTCATCTTTGAGACTGTTATCTTTATTATATAAATGACACTCACATATTCCAACTTCAAGAAAGGGATCTTTGAAGGAAAATAATGTAGTTGGTTGACATATGTGAAACTTATTTATATGTAAAAGATTTCGAATGATATTTTCACTAAAGTGTAGAGAAAATAATTAAGGAACTACACACTTTGGTGTGTGACTTCCTTTCTAATGAATGTCTGAGATTAAGCACAAGATACCAAATCAACTTTATTAACAACTATATTAGTTTTAATTATATTTTACGTGGTAACGCATAAATGTGAAATCTTTGTTGAAGGTTTCAAAAGTTGAGATACAAACCGGTAAGAATCATCTAAGGCCTTAATGATGATAAATGATGAATTAAATCTTACTTGGTATGATTTACTTTCTAATCGGTAGGAATATCCTCCTTTAATATTTTTGGGATAATATTTCAATCACTATTAATTATATCTTGAATACAAATACCAACTAATAAGTAGATTAAACACTTTATAAGATTTAGTATGGAAAGATTCCATCCTCATCTTACTTAATGTTTTATGGTTTTGAAGCCGATGTTGGACTAAAGCTTCTAAACACAAAATCTACTAAATACATATTTGTATATATAATATTCTAAATGTGGCTTAGATTGTTATATGCAAACCCACCAAGAATAGGTTCTCTTATTCTTGTGAAAGCTAAGTTTGTAGATAGCAAGATTTTAATGACAAAGCAAGTGGGAGGTACATGGAAATTGAAGAAGCTCAAGAACCATAACCTTATGTAGTCATGGTTGACACTACTTTTAACAAGAATTCTTAAACTTGAATAATAGCTATTCACAAACAAAAATTGTTCGCATTAGTGGTAGAAATCATCTATGACTTGAGAAATGTGGAATCTCTCATTGATGAGCTTTTATTGATGGTTTCTGGAAAAAATGCATCAAATACCAAGATGCTACGTCAGATCTCGAGTCTGATAAATGACTTAGAGTCATGAATATTAGATGTAATCCATATATGAGAATCAAGTATGGGCTTGATTAAAATTTATCCTTATAGCACGGCTAGAAATAGTAAATAATTCTTCTAGAAAGAATAAATTACATGGATAACCATACACATTTAAAGAAAGACTTATAGTAAAAGGATTTTCTCATACTCATGACATTGACTGTAATCAAACCTTTTTTTCATAAGTAGCTATGATTAGATCAACAAGGATATTATTTGCTATAAATTCATATTCTTAATATGAGATATAGTAAATAGATTTCAAGAAAGACCGCTTTTCTTAATAGACATCTACTAGAAGATATCTGTATAGATTAGCCTGGAGGTTTTCTTAATCCATGTTAACCTAACAAAATATGTAGAGCTTGAGATCCAGTTGTGGATATAAAGCAAACATCTCAATGTTGCAAGCATCATTTTAATGTAAAACCACAAGGTATGTTTTTATATCAAAATGGATAGAAAATATGTGATTAGTAAGAACTAGTGGGAGTATAGTGACATTACTAATCTTGTATGAATAAGACATACTTAATCATAAGAAAGTACATTTTGACTAAGCAAAGTCGTTTTCACCTTGACTCGGAAAGTGTTTCAAAAAATGAAAGACTTAGGAAGGAGAATATACATTCTTTGAATGTGACATCTATAAGGAATAGATAAAATGAATGTTAAAAGTTTCATGTCCTTATATATATATATATATATATATATATATATATATATATATATATCTTGAAAGGGATCAAGACACAAGATTTTTTTGGAGAATTCTTGACATTTTCATATGGCACCATTTTGAGCTAGCCTCAAAAGTACATAGCTCATAGGCTTGAACGAGATGAAATGATTTATATTCCATTTGCTTGGCAAATGAATTCATCATTTACGCCATATTATGCATAGGACATGGTATTTGATCATGTTGTAAGCATGTCATAGGACACTAATTAAATACATGGTTAAGTTAAAGGATGACTAAAAGAGCATTCTATGAGTACTTTAGAGGAACTAAGAGAATGTATACGTGACAATCAGTTTAGAAAGGATTTTTATGGAAAGAGCTACACAAGATGTTAATTTCAAAACATATATAGATAATTATGAATTATAATTGGTTTTTGACTTCATTATGGAATGAAGGGTAAGTCTTGTTGGAATGAGGGACAAGCAAAGCATAATGACACAATCTACTACAAAATAAGAATACACTACTTTACAAGTTGAATTCAAATACGATTGGATGAATGGGCTCATTGAAAAACTATGTTGATTTCTGCCATTCAAGGATCACATAGAAATCTTTGTGACTTCGAGAGTATACTTAATCAAGATAATAAACTCTATGTCACGAAAGAACAACAATCATATTCTCCAAGAAATTTAACTATATTTAGCGTAAAGTTAAGTATGGAGATAATAGTATTCACAGAATTCACACAATTTAAATATTGTCAGATCCATTGATAAAGTCATTCTTTTGAGCTAAGTATGAATGGTCACACTTCAGCTATAAGACTTTATTATTCTAGAAATGGGTTTTTGCTTTGGATTTGGTATTTTGATATTGGAACATTATAACAACTATTAGACAATGTTATGATATATTGGGATATAGTCATCACATTAATACTTGTTGTGTTCTATATTAACATGTTTAATCCATGAATAATGTTATTATTCTAAAAGTTCATAGTCGGTTATAATTGTGGGAGAAATTATAAAGTAAGACTAATATGAATTGGATTGCTTGACTCCCACTAGATGAAATTAGGCAAATGGTTGTAACCAAGTTTCATATGTACTTGTCAGAGAACTAGTATTGAACTGAACCGCATCAAGATCATCTCATGGATCGCTATCATGAATGATACTTGATTAAAAGGTACTATATTTGTATCCTTAACACCTGAGATACATAGTGGGACTTATGTGTAGGGAGTATTATGCTTTGATATGGTCAAATGTTGTTCCTTAACCAGGCAATTATAAAAGCCATTTTCAGGTATGGTGTGAACTATGCAAGAGGCTTATGTAGTCAAGATGGGATTTGTTCCTCTTATGTGTTGAGAGTTAGACATCTAAGGCGCCTTAGCAAAAGTTGAACGACTAATGAGATTGATCGTGATATGTATCTCATGTTCAACATGATGTCTGTAGCAAAGGGATAATTGATAAACTTACCTTATACACCAATTGTAGCCTTGGGTTTTTAGGAATTGGGCATTGATAGAATGGCACAAAGTCGTATATTGATAGGGGTAGTGAAATGTTGTTAGACGTTCACCACTGTCTATATCAGTCTAATATAAATCTTGCGCAAGTGGGAAATTGAAAGATCTAGTATGCTCATGAATCATATTAAAGTGACATTGCTAATTAACATAAGATACTAATGTGTCACACTAACAACAACTTGATATAGTTGATTATTTATTAGAAATTGATTTTAATAAATATTCAAAAAAAACTCTTATAATTAAATTGGAAATAATTTATTTCATGTAAATAATAATTTTCATTAGCAACTAATATAACATATTATTTCATAATGTATGAATTAATAAGTCATGTACAACATTTTGGACTAGGTAAGCCTTTTGTCTTTTAGCAAAAGACAAAGTTTATATCTTATAAAGTTTGAGGTTATAAAATATAAAATTCCTTTTCTTTTTTCTTCATGATGGCCGAAAATGAGGGATATATAAAGAGGGATGGCTTTCTCCTTAGTTTAATCAAAAGTAATAAGAAGCATGGGGGACAATCTAGCTAGTAGATACATGGGTGCTTAATAGTTAAAGACCCATGAGTATTGTGCATGCTTTAAAAGGTAGAAAAAGCTTTCACTTCTTGTTGCTTTCTTCTTCTAAAATACATAACATAGAGAGAGATGTTACTCTCTCTCTCTCTCTCTCTCTCTCTCTCTCTCTTTATTTCATATTTTCTTGAATTTACGTGCCTCTTCATGCCCTCTTTAAGTTCATATTGGTTATGAAATTAAAGCTTAAGGGTTTAAGAGTTTATGGAGTAGCATCTACATCAAGTTGAGTCATTTTTGGTGTCTCAAAGGTTTCAAATTCTTCATAAACTTCCAAGCCTCCCAAGAGGATCCAAAGAACAACAAAGGTTGTTATTTCTTCATCCTTTGTATGGTTGGTATTTTAATCTTTCTATAACTTGCAAGATGATCCTTGATGGGTATAAAATTTTTATGTTATTTCAAAATTTTAAGTCTTCCGTTTGCCATATTTTGTAGTTTTTGAAACTATTTTTGAGCTAAAACCCAACACAGACGCCATGTCCGTTGGTAGTTTTGCCTCTACTTCCAGTACCGCCACACACCCTTGTTGAACCAGAAGAGCCTTCATCTTCACCTTCCACAATGTGAAGTCATTTGAACCATTTAATTTCTCCAAATCAAATCTTGTGAGTAGACATCTTCAAACACAGGAATACAAACTGCAACTCTCATACCACTTGCTAGGAAGTAACGTAGATAACTAGCAAAACTATAAGCACAAAAGACACACTATTTACATGGTTCGTCAACGTGACTTACGTCCATGCGCAGGAGGGGAGAATTCTTTATTTTAGTGCTCTCAAATAGAGGGTACAAGTAGAATTTCACAGAGATTCGCCTATCACTCTAGAATTCAAGATACAAAATGACCTAGCTTGCATCCTGTGACAACCCGGAACTTTTTTCGTTTCTGTTATACGATTTCCATTAATAAAATTTGAATTTTATTAATTTTCCGTCAAACTTATTGATTTACAAAATCATCTAGTTTTATATAATTAAATTTATATATGCGATTCGGAACCAAATCGAGCGAAAACCCGAATCTCTCGAAAAATCAAACAATTTACGGCCTTAGTGAGTTTACGGCCGTAAACCCGTGTACGACCGTACACTCGTTTACGGACAGCGTCGGGTGGACCCCCACCACCGACCACGAAAACCCTCTATAAATACGTGTCCCTACCCTTCATTTAGACTTTTCTGGCCGAAACCTCTCTCCTTCTCTCTCTAAACTCTTGACCGTAAACACCTAAAACACCCTCATTCTTTCGGAAATCATCGAGAATCACCATTGCGAGTCATTTAGGAGCATTTAGAACACATTTTCATCGAAATCCAACGTCATTGTTCTTGATATTACGGGCGTATACACTTCATATCTTCAAATCTTCAAAGGCCGTAAACCCGTTTACGGCCGTACACTCATCGAATCTTCAAAGACCGTTAACCCCAGTTCACGGACGTAATCTCTTCACGACCGTAAACCCTTTTCACGGCCGTAAACCCTATTCACAGCCGTACACACTTTTTAAGTGGTGCATTTGGCTGAAAACCCACTTTCCTCGATTCAATCAAGTCCCGGTAACATTTCTTAACCGAAAGCAAGTGTTTTTCTAACACTTTATCTAACGAAATCGCTAATTTACATACATTTATGTATTTAATTGTTATTAGGATTCCGTTAAGTGCCACACAACAACTCGAGGGTCTTCACTTCAGTCCGTTGATTTGACGCTTGCACACGACTAACGGTGAGTTCATACCCCTACGCATTTATGATTTTCAAACGTTTTCAAGGGCGAATACAAGCCAAACACAAATGATTTTGTGAACTAATACAAAATGACTTTTAAATAAGTATAAAACTTATGCAATTGATGCAGACAAACGATTTATAAAATGTTTAGATATTTTATCCCTTTTGTACTATGTTGAGCATAAGGGACGTTTTCAACTTACAACCATAATTCCATAGTTTTCAGATTTGATATTTACCTCAACTACACTATATACATGCAAACTATAATAGGTATAGTTTGGGGTTTTCAATACACAGCTTTTACGAATTCAGAGTTGTACACTGCTATTCATATAAACTATGACAGATTTAGTTTATGATATACATTACTATAAGAGTACATGCTTAAAAATTATTTAAATATAATTATTACCTTATACAGTATTCAAAGGAATTAAATACAAGAGAAAATTACAGAATTACATGTAAACTAGATTATACAGAATTGTGAGACTCTACTTCAAAACTGTACCCTTAGGTGTACTGAATCAAATCCTATCATAGTATAACCAGAGTCTCCTGGAGGGAGAGCATGAGATTTGTGAATAGATCTATTCGGGACTGACAATCCCACACCTGAACTGCTAGCTACAGTTAGGCAGGCATGCCTGAGGTGACAAATGTCATGTAACCGACGCCTGAAGAACGTTGTAAAGGTCACTAGGTCATATCAAGTATGGTTATACGACTCACAATACGTATAAAATAACCTTTGTTTGCGAGATTTCATTCTTCATTAGTTTTATTTTCATTAATAGAACTATTATACACTACATTGGAGGATTTCAGAGATACACTACTTCGTTTTATTCTAATTGATAAAACAACTATATACTTACTGGTAGTATCCAGGGTTTTCAAACGGAACATACTCTACATACTGGTGGTAGCCAGGGCTTTCAAAATAGAACATACTATACATACTAGTAGTAACCAAGAATACAGACTAATATGTTTCATATGCTAGAAAGGATACAGTAATAAACATTCATAGAAGGAACTGGTATTATATTACTTTCACTAAAGAAAATATTGGATTTTCTTGGAAACATACGAACATTTCTACAAACTCATCAACAGATTTTCACTACAAAAACATAGCTTATGAACTCACCAACTTTATGCTGATACTCTTTCAAAACTGCTTGTATTCTCAGGAAATCAGTAGACAGGTACCTCCTGGAGCTTTGAAAAGACGGAGCGTATAGAGTCACGTCTTTCTATTTTGTTTATACTTTTGATGTATGCAAACTATGTCTCAAATTAATGTAAACCTTTTACATATATGTATTCAATGTTTGGTTGTGTTTACTATGATTGCTATGATACAATTGTTGTGATACTACACATGACGTCACCCACCCCCGAACGTTTCCGCCGTTCCGGTTTAGGGGTGTGACAGATTGGTATCAGAGCTATTGTTTATAGTGAACTAAGTATACCGAACCTTACTTGGTATACAACTATAAACACTAAGGGGCTGAAGCGCTCTGAACTAAAAGTATACTTTTAAAATATAAGTATTTTATAAGAAGTATACAAGTATACATACATATCAGAACCAGAGTCATAAGTAGAAGAAAACAAAAGTATTTGTGTGTTGGACACTACGGTTAAACCTGAGCAGTTATGTAATCATGTCAAGGGTCAATATAGCCTGATCAACTATATTTATTCGAGACATGACCAACATGTGCTTGGGAGTGACTGTGGTGTTGCCGCTAGCCTGAAATTTACTAAGTATATATACATCCGATATCGATAGAACAAAACATACAACTTAAAATACTATAAGAGTATTTTAGCTAGAGCCAAATACAGTATAGAGATTCATTCCCAGTGTTGCTACATATTTCTTCTTAGTGATAGTTTACTTACATTAGTAACCCTTCTCTATTTATCGCTTCGTAGAACACTTTATCTATCAGGCTGAGATATATGTTGTGTTATATCTCTTGATTCTAAAATTATAGAGGACTTATCATCCTCTTTTTCTTTATTCGTTTTAGAACAAGATGCCTCCCAGAAAGAGACCCAACAGGAAGAACAACGATCCCCCAACTGATCCAACGCGACAACATCCACAATTCAATCCTGCCATGTTCCAGGCAGCAGTTACAGCCGCCTTGACTGCAGCAATGGCGCAAATCAATCAGGGTAGCTCTGGTGGATCAGGAGGTGGACCAGATCCCCAAAATCTTGGTGGAGGCCAGGGACACCAAAAAGAGTGTTCCTATAAGGACTTCATGAATGAAAAACCCAAACCCTTCGACGGCAATGGTGGAGTCATTTCCTTAACCCGATGGTTCGAGAAGATCGAATCCATTTTCGAAATTTGTGCTTGTTCGGAAGCCGACAATGTGAAGTTCCCTGCCTGCACCTTCACCGACAGAGCACTGACCTGGTGGAATGGTCGTGTCAAATCCCTAACCCTACCGGTAGCAAATGCCATGGGTTGGGATAACCTAAAGGAACTCATTCTAGCTGAATACTGCCCAAGGGGCGAAATGCAGAAGTTGGAGCATGAGCTCTGGAACCTGAAGATGAAGGGTTCCGACATTGCTTCCTACACAGCTAGATTCTGCGATCTGGCTCTCCTCTGTCCGGGAATGGTCACCCCGGAAAGCAAGAAGATTGGAAGGTACATTTGGGGATTGACGCCCCCAACACAAGGAAATGTTTTGGTTGCTAAGCCCACTACTTTTGACAGCGCCAAGTGCCTGACACAGACTCTGATAGATCATGGGGTCGATCTTGATGAGGTGACAGCCGCTCCCCAACCACAAAAGGAGAGTGGTGGGAGGAAGAAGAAATTTTGGAACAAGCGAAAGGGCCAGTCTTCGCAGGAGCCCTCCAAGAAACAGCAAATAGTGGCAGTCCATGCTGCTACTACTCCTGCTGCAGTTCCAACCACCCAAGCACCTGCCAGTGGATATGCTGGTACTCTTCCAAAGTGCAACAAGTGCAACTTTCATCATCACGGACCCTGCCATGATTTGCAATGAAACAGCTGTGGTAAGAAGGGACACACAGCTCGGTTATGCAAAGTACCTGTCCAACCAACCAATCAGGCTCCTGGGGCGGGCGCCGGTCAAGCCTATTATGGCTGTGGAGAGGTTGGGCACTTCAAAAGAAATTGCCCCAAGGCAGCAACAGCTGGCAACACAGGGAGGGTACTAGCTATGGGCCAGGAGGAAGCAATCGCTGATCCTACTGTTGTTACGGGTACGTTCCTCCTTGACAACTCTTATGCATGCATTGTTTTTGATTCTAGTGCGGAGAGGAGTTTTGTGAGTCACGCATTCAAACATTTACTCAAGTGTAAATCCCAAACCTTAACCGAAACATTTACCGTCGAGATGGCTAACGGAAAGAAAGAGAGAACTAACGACATATTCATAGGTTGTACCCTTATCCTAAACGATCATTCTTTTTCCCATCGATCTTATGCCAGTTTCCATAAAGAGCTTCGATGTCATAATCGGCATGGATTGGTTGAGCCCCAATCATGCTAATATCCTTTGCTACGAGAAAGCCATCCGTCTCAATCTTCCCTCTGGCGAGACCCTCACTATTTACGGTGATAAACTCAGTTCGAACCTTCGTATCATTTCATGCGTCAAAGCCCAAAAGTATCTGCGGAAGGAGTGTCATGCATTCCTAGCTCATGTTGTTGACGAAGCGCAAAAATTTAAAGACCTCCAGAGCATCCCCGAAGTCTGTAACTTTCCTGATGTCTTCCCCGAAGATCTTCCAGGAATCCCTCCCGAGCGCCAAGTCGAGTTCCATATCGACTTAATCCCTAGAGCTACTCCTGTAGCTAAATCTCCATATCGTTTAGCGCCGGCTGAAATGCAAGAGTTATCCAGCCAGCTCAATGAGCTGATCAGCAAAGGATTCATAAGACCGAGCACCTCACCCTGGGGAGCCTCGATCTTATTCATGAAAAAGAAAGATGGATCCTTCCGGATGTGCATAGATTATCGAGAACTGAACAAGCTTACCATCAAGAACCGTTATCCCTTACCCAGAATCGACGACCTCTTCGATCAACTTCAGGGAGCCAGTTACTTCTCAAAAATAGACCTAAGATCAGGGTACCATCAGTTATGAGTTCACGAGAATGATGTTCCCAAGACAGCATTCCGAACTCGTTATGGACACTACGAGTTTGTACTAATGCCCTTTGGTCTAACCAACACACCCGCGGTATTCGTGGATCTGATGAATCGGGTGTGCCGCCCTTTTCTAGACAAGTTTATAATCGTGTTAATTGATGATATACTTGTCTACTCTCGGAGTGAGAAGGATCATAGACAACACTTGAGTCAGGTGTTAGAAACACTAAGGGCGGAGAAACTCTATGCAAAGTTTTCAAAGTGCGAATTCTGGATCAGGAAAGTAACCTTCCTTGGTCACGTGGTTAGCGAGGAAGGCATACATGTGGACCCTTCCAAGATCAAAGCGATTGAGAATTGGTCAGCACCAAAGACGCCCACAGAAATCCGTCAATTCTTGGGTCTCGCTGGCTATTATCGAAGATTTATCCAAAATTTCTCTAAGATTGCTAAGCCTTTAACCACCCAGACACAGAAACGTGTAACCTTTAGCTGGGGAGAAAAGCAAGACACTGCGTTTCAAACATTGAAGCAGGCCCTATGCAGCGAACCTATCTTGTCCCTGCCCGAAGGGACGGAAGACGTCGTTGTCTACTGTGATGCATCCAATCAGGGCCTAGGATGTGTGCTTATGCAGCGAGGAAAGGTTATCGCCTATGCCTCGAGGCTGCTGAAAACACACGAAGTCAATTACACAACTCACGATCTAGAGTTGGGAGCAGTGGTCTTCGCGTTAAAGATTTGGAGACATTATCTCTACGGAACCAAGTGCACTGTCTTCACCGACCATAAGAGCCTACAACATATCTTTGATCAGAAGGAGTTAAACATGTGGCAACGGCGATGGGCAGAGCTACTCAGTGATTACAAGTGCGAAATACGCTATCATCCCGGTAAGGCCAATGTGGTAGTAGATGCCCTCAGCCGAAATGAGTATTCAGGTCATAGAGTGAAGGCACTGACAATGACCATCCATTCTCAATTATCCGCGCAAATCAGAGAGGCTCAACTGGAAGCTTTAAAACCAGAGAAAATGCCGGATGAAGCCTTGAGTGGAATGGAAAAGAACTTAGAGGTCAAGGGAGATGAAATTTACTATTTCATGAACCGGATCTGGACCCCAAAGTACGGTGGTTACAGGGAGGTTGTCATGAATGAAGCTTACAAGACTAGATACTCCGTTCACCCAGGTTTAGATAAGATGTATCTGGATCTCAAACAACTCTATTGGTGGCCAAACATGAAAGCAGAAATCGCTACCTTCGTGGGCAAGTTCCTGACCTGCGCCAAGGTGAAGGTAGAATATCAAAAGCCCTCAGGTCTACTTCAGCAGCCAGAAATACCTGATGGAAGTGGGAAAGGATTACAATGGATTTCATCACTAAGTTACCCAGATCTCCGAGTGGGCACAACGCCATCTGGGTAATTGTTGATCGACTGACTAAATCCGCCCACTTATTGCCAATCAAGGAAAACGTCAAAATGGAGAGACTCACACGAATCTACATCCAAGAGATAGTTCATCTGCATGGTGTGCCTATGTCCATTATCTCCAACCGAGATAGCAGGTTTACCTCGAGATTTTGGCAGTCACTACAGAAGGCTCTTGTAACTAAGTTGGATATGAGCACAAATTATCATCCACAGACAGATGGGCAGAGTGAGAGGACCATTCAAACATTGGAAGATATGTTGAGAGCCTGCGTCATCGACTTTGGCATGTCGTGGGACACTCATTTACCCTTAGTCGAATTTTCGTACAACAACATCTACCATACCAGCATCAAGGTTGCGCCATTCGAAGCTCTCTATGGCCGTAAGTCACCGACATCACTCTCATGGGCCCATAAATTATCTGAGAGACAACTGAAAAGATTGTACAAATCCGGGAACGACTAAAAGCATCAAGAGATAGACAAAAGAGCTACGCCGATAAGAGACGAAAACCCTTGGAATTCCAGGTTGGTGACCGTGTTCTTTTGAAGGTCTCGCCCTGGAAGGGATGATACGCTTCGGAAAGTGTGGAAAGCTAAATCCAAGATACATTGGACCATTCGAGATCCTCGCTAGGATCGGTCCCGTAGCATACAAACTCCGTTTACCCCGAGAACTTAGCAATGTACATCCCGTCTTCCATGTGTCGAACCTAAAGAAGTTTCTGTCCGATTAGACACTTGTGATTCCCCTCGACGAGATCGAGCTAGACGAGAGCTTACATTTCGTGGAGGAACCAGTCGAGATCATGGACCGGGAAGTCAAACGAACGAAACAAAGCCGTATCCCGATAGTGAAGGTTCGATGGAATGCCAAGCGGGGACCTGAATTCACTTGCGAGTGCGAAGATTCAATGAAACAGAAGTACCCTCATCTATTTCCGAGTCCATGATTTGTATTCTGTGTCTGAATTTCGGGACGAAATTCCCTCTAACGGGGGGATGATGTGACAACCCGAAACGTTTTTCGTTTTTGTGATACAATTTCCGTTAATAAAATTTGAATTTTATTAATTTTCCGTCAAACTTCTTGATTTAGAAAATCATCTAGTTTTATATAATTAAATTTATATATGCGAGTCAGAACCAAATCGTGTGAAAATCCGAATCTCTCGAAAAATCAAACAATTTCAGTCTTAGTGAGTTTACGGTCGTAAACCCGTGTACGGCCGTACACTCATTTACGGCCAGCGTCGGGTGGACCCCCACCACCGACCACGAAAACCCTCTATAAATACGTGTCCCTACCCTTCATTTAGACTTTTCTGGCCGAAAACTCTCTCCTTCTCTCTCTAAACTCTTGACCGTAAACACATAAAACACCCTCATTCTTTCGGTAATCATCGAGAATCACCATTGGGAGTCATTTCGGAGCATTTAGAACGCATTTTCATCGAAATCCAACGTCACTGTTATTGAGTTTACGGCCGTATACACTTCATATCTTCAAATCTTCAAAGGCCGTAAACCCGTTTACAGCCGTACACTCATCGAATCTTCAAAGACCGTAAACCCTAGTTCACGGCCGTAATCTCTTCACGACCGTAAACCCTGTTCACGGACGTAAACCCCGTTCACGGCCGTACACACTTTTTAAGTGGTGCATTTGGCTGAAAACCCATTTTCCTCGATTCAATCAAGTCCCGATAACATTTCTTAACCGAAAGCAAGTGTTTTTCTAACACTTTATCTAACGAAATCGCTAATTTAGATATATTTATGTATTTAATTTTTATTAGGATTCCGTTAAGTGCCACACAACAACTCGAGGGTCTTCACTTCAGTCCGTTGATTTCACGCTTGTACACGACTAACAGTGAGTTCATACCCCTACGCATTTATGATTTTCAAACGTTTTTAGGGGGGGATACAAGCCAAACACAAATGATTTTGTGAACTAATACAAAAGGACTTTTAAATAAGTATAAAACTTATGCAATTGATGCAGACAAACGATTTATAAAATATTTAGATATTTTATCCCTTTTGTACTATGTTGAGCATAAGGGACGTTTTCAACTTACAACCATAATTGCATATTTTTCAGAATTCATATTCACATCAACTACACTATATACATGCAAACTATAATAGGTATAGTTTGGGGTTTTCAATACACAGCTTTTACGAATTCAGAGTTGTACACTGCTATTCATATAAACTATGACATATTTAGTTTATAATATACATTGCTACAAGAGTACACGCTTAATAATTATTTAAATATAATTATTACCTTATACAGTATTCAAAGGATTCAAATATAAGAGAACAGTACATAATTACATGTAAACTAGATTATACATAATTGTGAGACTCTACTTCAAAGCTGTACCCTTAGGTGTACTGAATCAAATCCTATCATAGTATAACCAAAGTCTCCTGGAGGGAGAGCGTGAGATTTGTGAATAGATCTATTCGGGACTGACAATCCCACACCTGAACTGCTAGCTACAGTTAGGCAGGCATGTTGGATTAGTGTCTAAGGCTGTAACTATATTTGGTAAGTACTTGACCCGGTTATGCATGGTCCTTTTGGGTTGCCTTCACCATAGCAACTTGACAGGATGATTTGTTAAGAGAGAAGAGATATTATTGTTAATATATTATGAGAATAATATATTAAAGAAATAATAATGTTATTTGATTAATATAAGTCATATATTAATTGAGAATTAATTTGGTGACTTAAAGATGTTAATTGAATAAAGGGGCATAAACTGTCAAATGTGTGATAGTTGTATTTTGGGCTATGTATCCTTATGGACATGAGGGTGGACGAAATTTAGGGTTTGGGAACCTTAAATTCGTCCAAGCCTTGTATCTAGAAGGATCTTGGATTGCTTAGGGCCTAAGTCATTCAATTAGGGTTAAAGGAGAAACCCTAATAGCTCATAGTATAAATAGGACCCTTGGGGTGGAGAAATTGGCACTCTTGCAAGCCAAGGAACCCTAGGGCCGATTTCTATCCCTCCTCCCTCTATCTCAAGATCATCTTCTTGCTATTTGGTGTTTGTAAGCCATTAGAGGAGTGACAATTGTGACTCTAAGCTCCAAGAAGAAGAAGTATCAAGCAAGTAATTCAAGGTATTCTTTCAGATCTGATTTCATATGATTAGATTCAATATATTACATTAGATCTAGTATTGCAAGTCTTGGATTCAATGCATGTTCAATTAGAGAAACCTAGATCCAAGCAATTAGGGTTTGCATGTGCACATAGGAAAGTTCTTATGGCTCAAACCCATCAGTGGTATCAGAGCATTGATTGATTTCTATTGAATTGATGCATTGGTTGATTGATTGTTGCTTGAAAAATTCGATTTTGTGATTCTGACTGCTGTACTCGGCGAGTTCCACTGTGGACTCGGCGAGTCCATAGAGGTACTCGGCGAGTCCATAGAGGTACTCGGCGAGTTCGAGCGTCAGAAGGAGGAAGTTTCGGGATTTCTTGCTGTTTTACTTGAGGATACTTGCCTTAACTGTTTTGGGTCATTAAAATCCGATTTTAATCAGATATATGAGTATATTCTTGACCTAACAAAAGATAATTACCAATTAGTTGAATAATAATTTCCTTATATGATAATTGTTGATTATTTGAATTGAATTGGTAAATTGTTTTGCAAGTAACATTAAATAAGATCAAATTGAGATAATATAATTAGATGATTTATATTATTTGCTATTTGATCCTTATGCTTTGAAAAAGTTCAAGACTTGTCCTCAAGCTTTGAAATTTTAAATTTTGTGATTAAAAGTTTAATTTGGATAATTTTAAATTTCAAACCCCTAGAATTTTACAAGTTTAAGATTCAACCCTATATTATTATATTATTACAAGCTTAATATATATATATATATATATATATATATGTATAATTTAAAATGCTAGTCTTACCGTTAGTAGGCCTCATTCACGAAGCCAGTCTATAAGGTGGGTATAAGGTTGCTGCCTATAAAATGGCGCTTAATGGGTGTACATTCACACCCACCGCTTGCTTGACTGGTGGAGGGTCGTTAGCCGAACGGGTAGGATAGGGCAAACCTCCTCTCAATAATAAGTATAATGAATCTATATAAAGTAACTAAACATGTTTTATAAAATTCCCAATCTTAGTTACTTTAGGAAAAGTGAATTGATTTAATCCCATGAAATTACACTTTGTAACCTCGCTAAGACATTAATGGAGCGCGTGTGGTTAACCGGCACATTAATTGGGTTCTAAGCAAAGGTGGCAAAGGGTGACTCATTGTTTGTTATAGTTCAATGGAGCGTGTGTGGTTAACCAGCACATTGAATAGGTAACTGTAACAGTGGGGGCACCTTGTACATTTGCATGGTTATTCACACCCACTTTGTGATCCTCGGCATCCCAGTCACAAACGAGAGGGGCATATCGAGATTTAAACATGTCATTGAAAGGTTCAATGAATCTCAATGAAATCTAGGAATTCTCAATACATTTAAAACTTAAAGCTTATGTTTTTCATGGTGAAGAATTAGTGAATCGTCATTCACTTACCTCCAAATTATTTGCATGTTGGATTACGACATCCCTTTTCTAATGTGTAAATAATGTTGTTGGGTCCTAGCCCTAATTTTCTTTTTGGGTGTTAATTAGGGACTTAATCTAATCAAACTTTGTTCTTTCTACTTGTAGATGTCTAACGCAAACAACACAGCTGCTAGCTCATTTCCTCTAATGAGCCTTTGTCAAAAAGTGACATTCGATGGAACGAACTTTAGCGAATGGATAAGATACATTCGCACAATTGCGCGTTACGAGGACAAAGAGTATGTTCTCGATGAGAAGCTCGAAAAGATCAATCCAGAAACTGCTACTCCTGAAGAAATGGCTGTCTTTGAGAACCATGAGCGTGATGCAACGAAGGTCCATTGCATCATGATAGCCACAATGAACTCAGAATTCCAAAAGTCCTATGAGGACATGTATCCTTATGAGATGCATCTAGACTTGATGGAGAGGTATCACCAAAGCGCGAGGCAAGAGCGCTATGAAATCATAACGAATATGATTACTGCTAAAATGGGAAGTGGAGAGTCTCTTACTGTGCACTTGCAAAAGATGCAAAGGTATGTTGATCGTCTTCGCAAGTTGAATGTCAACTTTGGGGAAGATTTGGCTATCGACATTGTTCTTCACTCCTTGCCCTCATGCTACAACCAATTTAGGATGACCTACCACATGAACAAGGAAGAGGTCACCCTAAGTAAACTCCAAGGGCTCCTGAGGACTGCTGAGAGCAACCTCAAGGACAAGTCTGTTGCACCAACTCCCAATCCACCCGTTGCTCCTGTTTTGGCTATTGAACAGGGAAGGGGCAAGAAGAGGAAGGCTTTTTCAAAGAACCACCACAAAGGAAAGTCCCAAAATGGTTCCTCCTCTAGTGGGACCAAGGTTGATCCTGCTAAGCCCAACCCAAACCCAAAGGAGGCAGAGTGCCACCATTGCCACAAAATAGGGCATTGGAAGAGAAGCTGCCCGAAATATCTGCAAGCCATCAAGGATGGGAAGATCAACCCATCTTTCGCAGGTATTTACACAATTAAATCTAATGATTCATCTCATGCTATTTCTTGGGTTCTTGATACAGGGTGTGGTTACCACATTTGTTCTGATTTGCAGGGACTAGGAAGAAATAGGGATGTGGAGCTTGGAAGAATAAATCTGATCATGGGAAACAGAAGAACGTCACCTGTCACCAAGATTGGAGTGTATTCTTTAGAGCTTAGGAATGGTTTGAATTTAGAATTAAATAATTGTTGCTACTCGCCAGATATGGCAAGAAACATCATTTCTTTTCATGGTTTATTTAGACAAGGATTTAGATATTCGTTTAATAATGAGAATGGTTCGATTTATGCTTATCTAAATGGTGTTTTATATTTTGAAGCAATGCCTTGTAATGGAATTTATGAAACTGTTATGGTTATAGATAACCTAGGAAATGATGTGTTGTGTATGGATTCTTCCAATGGTATGGATAAAGCATCCTTGTGGCATTGTTGTCTTGGACATGTCAACAAGAAGCGCATAGCCCAACTCCAAAAGGATGGAGTGTTGGAGTCGTTCGACCTTAGGGAAGATGACACGTGCGAATCTTGTTTACTTGGAAAGATGACCAAGTCACCCTTCACTGGCACTTGTGCGAGGGGTGAGGGTTTATTGGATCTCATACATACAGATGTATATGGACCCTTTAGATCCACCACAAGGGATGCAAATCGCTTCTATGTGACTTTCACAGATGATTATAGCAGATATGGGTATATCTACTTAATCAAGCACAAGTCAGAAACCTTTGAAAAGTTCAAAGAGTTTAAACAAGAAGTGGAGAATCAATTGGGCAGGAAAATCAAGATGCTTCGATCTGATCGAGGTGGAGAGTACCTAAGTCTTGAATTCCACGACTACCTCAAGGAATGTGGAATAGTTTCACAATTGACGCCACCTAGGACACCACAATTGAATGGTGTAGCTGAGAGGCGTAATCGAACCTTGCTAGACATGGTTCGTTCCATGATGAGTCGTGCTTCACTACCTATCTCATTCTGGGGGTATGTTTTAGAGACTGCCGCCCATATCCTTAATTTAGTACCCACAAAGAAGGTTGCCAAAACACCTCACGAGATGTGGACAGGGAAAGCTCCCTCGTTGGCACATATCAAGGTTTGGGGCTGTGAAGTTTTCGTAAGACGAGAAACTCATGACAAGCTCGAACCTCGTAGTGAGCGATGTATATTCATCGGCTACCCACAGAAATCCTTTGGATATCTCTTCTATAGGCCGAGTGACAATGTTGTCTTCGTTGCAAGGAGAGGGGTTTTCCGAGAGCGGGAACTCATAAGCCAAGGAGACATTGGGAGGCAAGTTTATCTTGAAGAGATTCAAGAGTCGAGCGATGAAGGAACCTCTAACGCTGGCGCTCAACCCGAGGAGGAAAATCCGGTTGAACCAATTGACGAGTCCTTACCTCTTAGACGTTCCGAAAGAGTCAGAGTTCATCCCCAGTTTTATGGTTTTCATATTACTACCGAAGGGGACACGTATATTAGTGATGGTACACTAATAAATCTAGATGAACCTAATAGCTATAAGGAAGCCATGGCAGGCCCAGAGTCTGTAAAATGGGAAGAGGCGATGGACAGCGAGATTCAGTCCATGTATGACAACCAAGTTTGGAATTTGGTTGACAATGTACCAGATCGTAAGACGGTCGGGTGCAAGTGGATCTTCAAGAAGAAGACCGACGTGGATGGGAATGTGCACACTTATAAGGCGCGATTGGTTGCGAAGGGTTTCACTCAGACTCCTGGAGTTGACTACGACGAAACCTTCTCACCAGTTGCGAAGATAAAGTCTATTAGGGTGATGCTAGCCATTGCTGCATTTCATGACTATGAAATATGGCAAATGGATGTAAAAACCGCTTTCCTTAATGGGAAGTTGGCTGAGGATGTTTAAATGGCTCAGCCAGAGGGTTTTGTCGATCCAAAGCATCCCAATAGAGTGTGTAAGCTTGAGAAGTCCATTTATGGGCTTAAGCAAGCGTCTCGCAGATGGAATCTTTGCTTCGATGAGAAAGTCAAAGAGTTTGGATTTGTATGAAGTGAAGATGAATCATGTGTATATGTCAAGGCCAGTGGGAGTATAGTTAGCTTTCTCGTTTTGTATGTCGATGACATACTGCTCATAGGAAACAACATCCCGACTCTGCAGGAGGTTAAGTCCTGGCTCGGGAAGTGTTTCGCTACGAAGGACCTCGGAGAGGCTTCCTATATTTTAGGAATAAGGATAGTGAGAGAACGAAGTAAGAGACTAATAGGACTTAGTCAGAATACTTACTTGGATAAGGTACTAAAACGTTTTAGTATGGAAAACTCCAAAAAGGGAGAACTACCGATACAGAGTAATGCCAAATTGAGTAAGACTCAAAGCCCGAGTACAGAAGCCGAGATAGCTGAGATGAGCCGAATACCCTATGCTTCCGCAGTTGGCTCAATCATGTACGCTATGACTTGTACTCGCCCTGATGTGGCCTTTGCTTTGAGCATGGTCAGTAGATATAAAGGGAACCCGGGCAGAGCTCATTGGATTGCGGTCAAGAATATACTTACGTACCTTCGGAGGACCAAGGAATGGTTTTTAGTCCTTGGAGGGAGTGATGACTTAAAGGTGCGAGGGTATAGTGATGCCAGTTTTCAGACCGACAGGGACAACTACCGTTCGCAGTCGGGCTAGGTCTTTACCCTTAATGGGGGAGCGGTGACTTGGAAAAGTTCCAAGCAAGAAACAGTAGCTGATTCAACGTGCGAATCAGAGTACATTGTAGCGAGCGAAGCGTCAAAGGAGGCTATGTGGTTGAAGAACTTCATTGGTGATCTTGGAGTTGTGCCTACCATAAAGGAGCCTATGGAAATTTTCTGTGATAATGAAGGAGCGGTTGCCTTGACCAAGGAACCGAGGGATCATGGTAGATCTCGACATATCGACAGAAAATATCATTTTATTAGACATCGAGTAGAAGAAGGACACCTCGTGGTAAAGAGGGTATCGTCAGAGGATAACCCAGCAGATCCGCTTACGAAGGGACTTAGAAGGGTTAAGCATTTGCAGCACGCTAGGAGCATTGGGCTAAAGGACGATATTAGTTTAGATTAGATAGTTTGGAAACGTGTAATAGATAAATGTAATTGACATTTGATGATTAAATAAAGGAGTATTATTTATAAGTAAAGCTATTGTCTCATGTTAATTGTTTAACTATTGTTTCATTTTGCATGTTTTGACTTCCTGAGTAGTTAATTATTTGATACTAATCGAATTATTCGAATAGTCCACAGTCGTTCATATGTTGGAAGTAGATATGAATGAAGACTGTCATGAATTGGTGTGTAGATTGTCTAAACTGTATTAGACATAGCAAAGGTTTGCTACAACGTTCATGAGTGCTTATGAACTTGATTTGAGCATTGGAATAAACCCGCACTTGTTGGAATCACTTCATGGAATTTATCACGAGTGATCACAAGATGGTAATATCATATAGTCTTAAAACCTAGATATATGGGTTATTGTTTGTTAATTGGTTATGCATTGATAATACGCAAACGCATCAATAACTTGATGTTATAAAACGTATTGTTGTGTGTAATTTGATTAGTGGATAATAAATGCATATAAGTCGAAGTTTATCTGTTCCTTTTATCCTAAGAGGGTAAAAGCGATATCAGGGCCCCTCGATGATTTGATTTGGCTTATGTGCCGGGCCCGGTCAGAACTAAATTGATGTGTTCGATTAAGTTCTATGTGAAATGAATCTGAGATCGAGAAACAAAATTGCAGGACAATAAGTATGACCATGTTCCATGTAATTGTCCGCACGATATCTAGAACAGAGGATTATACGATCCCTTATCTAAAGGACAGGATACTGATAAGATCAGAGTTGACAGCGTCTTTGAGAGCTACGATTGCTAATCGGATTATATTTGCATATATAGTTACTAGACTTATCCAAGTGGGAGACTGTTGGATTAGTGTCTAAGGCTGTAACTATATTTGGTAAGTACTTGACCCGGTTATGCATGGTCCTTTTGGGTTGCCTTCACCATAGCAACTTGACAGGATGATTTGTTAAGAGAGAAGAGATATTATTGTTAATATATTATGAGAATAATATATTAAAGAAATAATAATGTTATTTGATTAATATAAGTCATATATTAATTGAGAATTAATTTGGTGACTTAAAGAGGTTAATTGAATAAAGGGGCATAAACTGTCAAATGTGTGATAGTTGTATTTTGGGCTATGTATCCTTATGGACATGAGGGTGGACGAAATTTAGGGTTTGGGAACCTTAAATTCGTCCAAGCCTTGTATCTAGAAGGATCTTGGATTGCTTAGGGCCTAAGTCATTCAATTAGGGTTAAAGGAGAAACCCTAATAGCTCATAGTATAAATAGGACCCTTGGGGTGGAGAAATTGGCACTCTTGCAAGCCAAGGAACCCTAGGGCCGATTTCTATCCCTCCTCCCTCTCTCTCAAGATCATCTTCTTGCTATTTGGTGTTTGTAAGCCATTAGAGGAGTGACAATTGTGACTCTAAGCTCCAAGAAGAAGAAGTATCAAGCAAGTAATTCAAGGTATTCTTCCAGATCTGATTTCATATGATTAGATTCAATATATTACATTAGATCTAGTATTGCAAGTCTTGGATTCAATGCATGTTCAATTAGAGAAACCTAGATCCAAGCAATTAGGGTTTGCATGTGCACATAGGAAAGTTCTTATGGCTCAAACCCATCAAGGCATGCCTGAGGTGACAAATGTCATGTAACCGACGCCTGAAGAACATTGTAAAGGTCACTAGGTCATATCAAGTATGGTTATACGACTCACAATACGTATAAACTAACCTTTGTTTGCGAGATTTCATTCTTCATTAGTTTTATTTTCATTAATAGAACTATTATACACTACACTGGAGGATTTCAGAGATACACTACTTCGTTTTATTTTAATTAATAAAACAACTATATACTTACTGGTAGTATCCAGGGTTTTCAAACGGAACATACTCTACATATTGGTGGTAGCCAGGGCTTTCGAAACAGAACATACTATACATACTAGTAGTAACCAAGAATACAGACTAATATGTTTCATATGCTACAAAGGATTCAGTAATAAACATTCATAAAAGGAACTGGTATTATATTACTTTCACTAAAGAAAATATTGGATTTTCTTGAAAACATACGAACATTTCTACAAACTCATCAACAGATTTGCACTACAAAAACATAGCTTATGAACTCACCATCTTTATGCTGATACTCTTTCAAAACTGCTTGTATTCTCAGGAAATCAGTAGACAGGTACCTCCTGGAGTTTTTGAGAATACAGAGCGTATAGAGTCACGTCTTTCTATTTTGTTTATACTTTTGATGTATGCAAACTATGTCTCAAATTGACGTAAACCTTTTACATATATGTATTCAATGTTTGGTTGTGTTTACTATGATTGCTATGATACAATTGTTGTGATACTACACATTACGTCACCCACCCCCGAACGTTTCCGCCGTTTCGGTTTGGGGTTGTGACACATCCTTATTTATAGTTGAGGGATCAGACCTAAACCCTAATGGGCCAAGCCCATTGGCCGATAGGCCCATGAAAGGTGTTAACGAACCATAATGTGCTAGGTAGCATCTTCTGGAACATTCATCCAAGTTATACAACACATGAGCATCAGCAACACACATGATGGATCACCTTATGCCATAGTGGGGCATGAAGATGTATAAGTGGTGCATCATGAACACTAATGGTCCAACATCCATCATGGCGGAACAACATGGTGTAATCCTTGAGCAATACTAACTTCTAAGCATCCTTGAACGATCTTGAGCATCATAGAGGACTTCATAGCATACTTGGCTCATCAAGGACTAAGATGGTCGATCTTACACTATCATGGCGCAACAGGCTTATGGATGGCACAAGTTGTTGGATTTGGTGACTAAGCCCATAACTATATCTGGTATGTACTTGACCCGATAGTAGCATGGTCCTTTTGGGTTACCTTCACCAGTGCAATTTGATAGGATGGACTTTTGAGAATAAGGTTATTGGTGATTTATTAATATATTATAAGTATAATATATTAATTGAGAAATCATATTATTTAATTAGTATTGATCAAGAATTAATTTGGAATTAATTTAGTGATCAAAAGAGACTAATTAAATATATGGGGATTGATTGTGTAAATCAATCATTCTTATAGTGTGGGCCAATGATCCATTAGGATAGGCTAAATGGTTCATGGATAGTCCATGGAGGTTTAACCCACGGAGCCTAAGGGATATGGAAGGTCATGGTGCATTAGGGTTACATGAATGAAACCCAAGCCTTCACTACACTATAAAAGGAATCCCCTTATGCCAAAATCGGTTGCGCACCATACTTTGAGTGTGTAGAACCGATTTTGAGTATACAAGTATTGTTCTCTCAAGCCTCCTTTGCATTTGGTGTTTGTGAAACATTAGAGGCATCACACTTGAGGTGCTAAAGCTTTCAAAGGCCAAGAACTATAAGTCCTACTAAGAGGTAAGTCATCTACCTAGTTGTATTGTACAATTGTCATATTTTATGCTAGTTAGGATGTATGCTTTGGAAAATGAATTTGCATGTATAATTAGAGAAAACATAGATCCAAAGCATCTAGGGTTACATGTGCACCACATGGGTGTTATACTGCTCAAAAGATAACAGTGGTATCAGAGCCTAGGATTGTTTTCTGTTATATCTGATGCTCGCTTATTCTTCAAAGCTGGAAAATCATATTTCTGCATTCTGACAGATGAACTCGTCTAGTCCATGAACAGACTCGACGAGTCCACTCTTTAAAACCTCAACTCGGAGACTCTAGTACATGAACTCGTCGAGTTGGTGCTCCTGTGTGCAGAATCTCGAAGTTTTTGGCCAAAAATGGATAGGATCATTACCACAAACTATTTTGTAATCATAAAAATTGCATTTTCTGAATTGGTAATGATACTCTTCATCTATTTAAAAGACAATTGTCAAATGTTAAGATAATAAAGTGATTATTTGTAGTGTTTTATATAAATTATCTTGCTATGAGTTAGATTAGATCAATAGAAAAGTTATATGATAATTGTTGTTAATCAAAAAATTGATGTAAAATTGTTCTTGATATGAATTTTGTAACTTGTCCTCAAGTTTTATGAAAAGTCTCATTCATGAACTTTAAAACTCATAAATTCCCATAAGTTATGGAAATGAAAGGTTTTGACAAGTTTCAAAATTTGCCCTCAAGTTTTGGAATTTTTAAAGTCTCACTAATGAAACATTTAATTCCAAACCCTAGAATTTTAAAAGTTAAAATTTAACCCTTATACTATTATAATATTAAAAGTTAATACTTATATATATATATATATATATATATATATATATATATATATATGTATGTATAAGAATAAGTCAGTGTTACCGTTAGTAGGCCTCATTCACGAAGTAAGTCTATAACAGGGGTATAAGGTTACTGCCTATAAAATGGCAGTTTAATGGGTGTCTACTCTCACCCACCGTTTCCTTGACTGGTGGAGGGTCGTTAGCCGAACGAGTAGGATAGGACACTAATTCTCATCATAAGTATAATGATAATTATAAAGTAACTAAACTTTTATTAAATTCTCAATCTTAGTTACTTTAGGAAAAATGTGGAAAATGGTGCTACCCCATGAAATTACACTTAGCACCTTGTTAAGTCGTTAGTGTAGCGTGTGTGGTTAACCAACACACCAGTCTGGGACTGACAGTGCGTGGCTAAGGGTAGCTTGATGTTAATCATAGATCAATGGAGCGTGCGTGGTTAACCGACACATTGATTAGGTGATTTGTAACATTGGGTGTACCAAGCTAATTTTCATGGTTATTCACACATTGTTTGTGATCCTCGACATCCCAGTCACAAACTTGAAGGGCACAACCGAGATTTAAACATGCCATTGAAAAGTTCATTGAATCTCAAAGGATCTAGGAATTTCAAATTCAATTAAAACTTAATAACAATTTCGTTTTTCATGATGAAAATTGGTAATTCGTCATTTACCTAGCTTCAAATATTGTACAATTGGATTACGTCACCCCTCTTCGCAATTGTAGAATATCGTGTTGGGTCCTAGCTTTAATATCTCATTTTTGGTGTTATATTAAGGACTTAAATCAACTAACTTGAATCTCTCCCTTGTAGATGTCTAGTTCAGACAACTATGGCCTTCCCAAATCTTTAGGAACAAGCTTTCCTCTTGAAGATGATGTTCCACGATTAGATCGTGTAAATGGAAATCATACTTCACTTCCTCCACCTACTCCAATTATTCTCCCTAACCCACAAGCTCGAAGACTTGAAAAGTTCAAGACCACTCAAGCCGTTTTGGCTAGTAAACATGAAGATGGAAAGTCTATATGTGCTTATGTCTTGGACATGAAGCTGCATATTGACAGGCTGGGAATGTTGGGTGTCCTGTTCCCTAGGAAGTTGGCTATTGACTTGGTTCTTCAGTCCCTTCCCAAGTCATATAGTGAGTTTGTTAAAGACTACTATGTGATAGATCATGACATGACCCTTATTGATCTTACCTATTTGCTAATTGATGTTGAATCAGCAATGATTTGGCGCAATGGTCAAGCAAACTTGATTAGAAGATCTACTTCCCAAGCTGCCATGGACATAGGCAATGACATCGATAATCCAAAAATGATTCCTTCTCCTAAAGGAAAGGTATTGGCCATGGTCAAAAGTTTTGATCATTAGAGAAAGGCCGGTTCTGGGATTGTCTCATGTGCAAATGCAAAAGAAGCCATTTGTTTCTACTGCCATTTGAAGGGACATTGGAAGCGAAGCTGCCCTGACTACCTGAAAGGTCTGAGAGAAGGTAGAATCAAAAATTTTGACTCTGCTTTAGGTAAATCCAGTATCTAACTCTATTACGTTCCTATTTGTAGATTCTTAATACATGATGTGATAAGATTACATTTTGATGTTTTTGCAGAATCAAAGAGAAAAAAGGAAGCTTAAAGGGAATCGTAAGCTGAGTCTGATCGTGAAAAGATGGATTTCGATCGCATAGTTCGATGATCAGAATTTTGAGCTGCTGCTTAGAAGTTATGATAGATTGCTTAGAAATAACATAGTTTTCATTTGTAATTGCATTGTAAGGAAAAGTTTTTTCCTGCATTTTATAAATAAATAAAATTTTGGTTTTATTTTGTTTTATATTTCCTTGCAATGGCATTAGTGAAAAGTTATGTTTGTGTATTTCTATTATTAGCAATATTGGAAAAAGGATTTGATTCTTTCGTTTGTGGTAGTGTCAAGATTTACCAAATAAGGAAAGATTCTCATCACCCAAGTTTCAATTGGATAGAAACTTGGAATCATGCAACTTGTATTGTATGATGAATGAGAATTTTCATCTTTGGGAAATTAAGACTAATTCCTTGTTCACATGTATATGAGAGTCAAGTGAAGGAGTAGGGGATCGGGTACACTTGGTTGTGCGCTGGTCAGGTCCACCACAAAGATCGATAAGACTATTCGTCATGATTTACTAAAGTTTAGTAAATATGGTTATGCTTACAAGGTTAAGTGTAATTCTGAAACATTGGAAAAGTTTAAATGTATAGCAGAACGATTGAGAAGAATCAAATTAGGCAGAAAGATAAAAGTTTCTTTAATCTAAAAAGATAGGATAGTACTTTAGTATCGTGTTTTATGATTATCTTAGTGATTATGAAAAATCATATCACAATTGATCCTCTAAGGAGATCTTAGTGCATTTGTATGGCTAAGAAGAGGAATCGTGAATTGTTAAAATGATTAACTCAAGAAGATGAGTCATACTTCGTTCCAAAATCAAGTCTTAGAGTTATACTCCAAGATCATGCCTTGAGTGACATATCTTAAGATTTATAACACTTATCAAATGTAGAGTAAAATGTTTCTTACTCTTGTACATTTGAAATTGGTAAGTTGTGATGTTTTGGATAAAACAAAGACGAACTAAGACCAATTGTCAGAAGTGTTTGTCTTGATAAGAATCCACAATAACTCTTGAATATTTGTTTGTCAAGGAATGGTTCTTGACATAGAGAATCTTATATGTCAAGAGGTCAGTGGGAGTCTTAAAGATCTTGAAAAGGTTCAAGAACTAATCAAAAGTAAACCTATCGCTAGCACACGATTTGAGGTTTATAACCTATCGTGCTGACATGTTCTTATTCTTGTGCTATTCCAGTTAAAGTTGACTATGCAGGTGAGTTCTAAGAGTTCTCAGTTGAACGCATAGGGCAAAGCACCTTAGTCAATGGAAAGTACATTGATATGTAAGGGTGAGCTGCTAAACAACTTGGAAGACATGGTGGGATCTTGTGCTACCAGATGGCAAGAAATTAAGATTGAATACGTTCAGTCCATATAAGTTTGGATCTGTCATGAACCTTATCTTGGGATAGTGGTTGGGAATGACAAATTTATATGGATAGGAACACATACACCATTAAATCTAAGTGTCATAAGGTTACTCTCCAATTCATGAAAATGATTGTGAGGAAACGCTTTCACTAAATAGATTTTAACGATTAGAGTTAGCAATTGTGATAGTTGCATTCTCAAATTCGTTTATGATTACGACATCCCTTTTCATAGTTCGAATTGTGAGAAATGGAAAATAGTTTGAACATTCGGGACTTATTACTTTAAGTTCTGAAAGGTTCAAACACACACTTGTGCTATTTAATTTGAAAGGTGTATCGAAGCACCAAGTATCATAAATCTGAACTTTGGTAAGAAAGTTAATAAGTATTGATTTCTAGAAGTTCAGCTGATTTCTGAGTACATGTCAAAGCTAGTGGGAGCATGAGAGTTATGTTGGTAAGGATATAATTATCATGTTAGTGGGAGCATGATTATTATGGTAAATGTTGCGAGTTAGAAATGTTAATCATAGAAAACAAAACTTTCAATTCGCAAAGTTGCAGGGGTTGAAAAGTTGTTTTGCTATAATTAAGGGAGAGGAATTCATACTTCATTTCAAATGTAAAAGCTTACATTGATATTTTAATCGAATTTAGTCATGCACATATGTGAATGTTTTGTTGAAATGAACCAACATAAGGAAATTCTATATGTGGTAATATTATAGCGGAAGACTGGCAATATTAATATGTTCTAATTTACCTAATGCCTAGGGCATTAAAGAGGGAAAAGGGACTAGAACAAGATATGACTAAAATGATTAAGCAATTGTTGAGGACAATCTGAGGTTTACCAAAGATTGGTTGCTTATGGACAGTTAGAAGTATAGATAAGTTTTGGAAGGTCCATATTGACAAGTTCTGTGAAGAGGTAATGCTTGTCATATGGAATTATGAAAATGTTCCATAAGTGGAAGTTAATTGTAAAATCTGTGTAAGATTAAAAACCTTAATGCAAGAAGGATGTTTAAAGGATTGTACTTTGAATATGAGACTTCGCTTCCATGGAATTGGTTCAATAACCAATGTCCAAAGGGAATACTTTGTAATATTATTGGCATAGTTTTGTGACTTTGACGTAGAATCTTACAAATTATAGTAAAAGGCAAGATTTTGGTATTCTTACAATTACTATAAGGATTTGGATTTGTGAAATGAGCATCATTGAAGTGTTTTTAATTGATATATTTCACAAAGAAAGGACCATAGGTAAACATAGTGTGCATGCTTGGAGCATGGGATAACTATTGTTTTAATTCAAGTATAAAGTTGATAATTCGAAACATTATACAATGAATAATGAGTAATCAATATGGTGATTAACTAAAAGGTGTTTTATTTACACTTAAAAGTTTTGGGGCCATATAGGATTAGTATTATTCTTGTGTTTCACCTTGCATGTTTTGACTTCCCGAATAATAAGATTATTCAAACTATCCACAGTCGATCATACTTTGGAAGTAGGTATGAAGCAAGACTGTCATGAGTTGGCTGGTAAGATTGTCTAAGGTTTTAGACATAGCAAAAGTTTGCTACACCATTCATGAGTGCTTGTGAAATAAGATTTGAGCATTCGATCAACCCGTACTCACCTGAATCACTTCATGGAATTTATCACGAGTGATTGTGAGATGATAATATCATATAGTCTTCAAACCAAGATATATGAGTTGTTGACTATAAATTGGTTGTACATTGATGATACGAAAACGCATCAGTAACTTGATGTTATAAAACGTATCGGTGTGCATGATTTAACGAGTAGTTAGTACAAGCATATAATTACGAAGTTTATCTGTTCCTTTTATCCTAAGAGGGTTAAAAGCGATATCTAGGCCCCTCGAGAATATGTTTTGACTTATGTGCCAGGCCCGGTCAGAACTAAATTGATGTGTTCAATTATGTTCTATGTCAAACATATCGGAAATCGGGAAACTAACTGCAGAACAATAAGTTTGACTATGTTCCATGTATTTGTCCGCTGATATCTTGAAGAACAAAGGAATATATGATCACTTATCTAAAGGACATTCACTGACTGGGTCAGAGTTCGACAACGGCTTTTGGAAGCTATGATTGCTAATCGGATCTTGAAGTTACATTGGCAGTTATAGTTATTAGACTTATCCAAGTGGGAGGCTGATGGATTTGGTGTCTAAGCCCATAACTATATCTGGTATGTACTTGACCCGATAGTAGCATGGTCCTTTTGTGTTGCCTTCACCAGTGCAATTTGATAGGATGGACTTTTGAGAATAAGGTTATTGGTGATTTATTAATATATTATAAGTATAATATATTAATTGAGAAATCATATTATTTAATTAGTATTGATCAAGAATTAATTTGGAATTAATTTAGTGATCAAAAGAGACTAATTAAATACATGGGGATTGATTGTGTAAATAAATCATTCTTATAGGGTGGGCCAATGATCCATTAGGATGGGCTAAATGGTTCATGGATAGTCCATGGAGGTTTAACCCATGAAGCCTAACGGATATGGAAGGTCATGGTGCATTAGGGTTACATGAATGAAACCCAAGCCTTCACTACACAATAAAAGGAATCCCCTTGTGCCAAAATCGGTTTCCCATCATACTTAGAGTGTGTAGAACCAATTTTGAGTATACAAGTATTATTCTCTCAAGACTCCTTTGCATTTGGTGTTTGTGACACATAAAGAGGCATCACACTTTAGGTGCTAAAGCTTTCAAAGGCCAAGAACTACAAGTCCTACTAAGAGGTAAGTCATCTAACTAGTTGTATTGTATAATTGTCATATTTTATGCTAGTTAGGATGTATGCTTTGGAAAATGAATTTGCATGTATAATTAGAAAAAACATAGATCCAAAGCATCTAGGGTTGAATGTGCACCATAGGGGTGTTATAGTGCTCAAAACCCAACACAAGTGACTTCAAGTGTGGTACAAGAACATCAACATTTGAGAAACAACACCTACATGGTGCAACAGGAACATGCATGGAGCAACAAGGCCATGCACGACGCAAGAGCATTCCTCATGGCGCAAGAGGAGTACCCCTTGGCCCAAGACGACATCCTCATGGTGCAAGAGGGAGTATTATGGCGTAAGAAGAAACTCCATGGCGCAAGAGCATCCTTCTTGGCATCCTTTTAACATATGATGCAGCAAGGTCCCCATTTTGTCCATATCAATCGCAAGTGCTCCAAACATCTTCCAGGTGCTCCAAACCCCCTACTATATGATTCGTTCCTTTGGAACTTGATCCATTCCTTTGTCAGACGATCCATTCTTTTCTCAGATGATATGTTCCTTTGTCACATGATCCATGAACCCCAAGTGATCCATTGAGTTCCAAGTGCTCCAAATGCTCCACAAACATGATCGAAATGCTTAAGTCACATTTAACAATAATATTCAAAATCCAACCACCAAAAGTCGTAAAGAAAGGAACTTGGACACTTACAAAGGTCCAGAGACAATGAGAGATGTTGATGGTGTTGCTTCCTTCCAAGATCCAACAATAGAGCACGTTCAAACAAGGGATGGAGGCTAGGGTATTCTGAGGTGAAAGATGGATTGGAGGCTGATAATAAACCCTAAAATGGGTTTAGAGAGGTTTAAATATGAAGGGAACCCTAAAAGAATGATTGGCTTGGGCCAAAACAACTTCCACGCCATGGAAACTCTTGGCTACGCAGTGGCGGCTCAATAACATTATGTGTGCCATTTATTCAATGCCACGCCATGGGCATCCGTGCTCCATACCGTGGCATAGAATTTTTCCCAAAAACTCCATATTTATCCCTAGAGAATAAAAGCTAAACCATATTGGTACACGGGTGTTACAAATCTCCCCCACTTACATTAGATTTCGTCCTCGAAATCACTTATCACTACATTCCAGGCACCCCAAACAATTCGACTCGGCCATACGATGGGATTTCAGTATATTAATCAAACCCTACCTTAGCAGGACCCACATACTGACAATGATCAAATTCTTGCCCTACTATCCTTAACCAATGAAGAATACCCATCACTACTCAGCTCGATTTCTAGAAATCCAATACCTTGTCTGACTTCCCGACACACAAAACCATTCTGAATTATTGCCAATACCACTCCACTTCGCAAACCCAAACGAAACAAAAACCCTGCCGACCCTGAATTATCTTGTTGATTCTACTAGGAAATAGAATTCCTGACCATTCATTTTTGCCAAAAACCTTTCACATGGAAACAAAAGCAAGTCCCAACACGATTCTCAATCATTAGTACCGTTTCAGGCTCATCTTGTTTTTCCATAATCACATTTCTGATCTAATCGAGACCTCCATGGCCTCGTATATACCTAAAAATTAACCAAAGTACCGGATATCCAACCGGTTGTTGAGGCTGATAGCCTCAAGCATAATCACACCATGCGACTCCGAAAGAGGGTCTATCTGGCAAGAGTTATCCTAGCCTGCTTGCCATAATGGCGCCAACAACCCTCCTTATCCAACCAGAGATAACATAACCAACCATTATACTGAGGCAACGTAATCTAATCTTCTCTAAATGAATGCTATTCACCAAGATGAAATCTTACATCACAACCGACCCCAAACGGCCCTCAACCATCCTCAATACCACGAATACTGTGGTCTCCAACAGTCTCATAACCCATCAAGACAGGGTCTATGTCTACCTAGAGAAAATTATGAGCCAAATCGTAGATTCACAACACCCTCATAGATGCTCATTGACAATATGAATGCTACGGGTCATCGCACAGTCGTACAACACTTCTACCACTACCTTCCATCCTAGTGAATGCTACGGCCACCCCACAATCTAACAAAACTTCAACCACTATTTGCCAACCTAGTGTATTCTACAGCCATCCCGCAGTCTTACAACACAGCTACCACTATATGCCAATCTAGTGAAAGCTACAGCCAATCCTGTAGTCTTACAACACTTCTATACTACCATGGTCCCAACTCATGGTCTTACCGTTCATCTACCATACCAAGCATAATCATCATGAGTTGGAACCGCATTCAACTATGCCCCAACTAGGTATTTGGGTTATGCTTCGAACCCCGAAGCCTTAATCAAACAAGAACAGACATAGAGGCTCTAACACAACCTTCGACCTGAACCTAAACACATGTCCTCCATCCGCCATTGCTGATGCGTAAGCTAACCCTAATCCTCATTCCTTGAGCAAACCTCAGTCCATATCGCGACCAGAACTGGCTCTAATATTGTATAGGGTATGGAACTCCTCTTTTTTTTGCATCTGAAATCATTTCGATTAATCCAAACGGCTCTCCCCCACTTGGATTCGACTGCGCCCTGCCAACCATGAAATCGATGGATTTCCAAACCATCCTGCCACATTACTACCTAAAACTGTTGACAATCTGAGCTTACAAGAACTAACATTCCATTACTAGTCTATCCTAGAGAACCCACACCTTCCAAAATTGGATGAATACTCCCCAAAATCTCACCGAGATCAATATTCCCAAGAACTTTACACTGAATCCCCTACAAATCCTTGGCGAATTTATCTGGTGATGAAGAACAAAATCTCAACTATGAAAATGGGTACCCAACCAATTCAACGACCTATTTACACAAGAACAATTCACATGTAAACCTGAAACTAACAGCACCTTGAAGGTATGAACTTGAAAACTACCAATCTTACACCCACGATGAAAGCAATTACTTATTGTGTCGCAACCTCAAAAGATCACTACAATTCCTCCATTTAAACATGGCATGCCCACCTTGTAGATTCGTTGAATTCCTTGCCGATACCACCAAAAATCGATCGACTGCTGGTTTTCTCCCACCTAAAGTTTGTTTTGATGATGGCCGATGATTTCCCCATCGAAATCCAAAACCAACTTATCCGAATATTCTATAAGCACAACTCTTGGTATGTAAAATGGCATATGAAGATTCTCAAAATACAATGTCTAGATCATCATGAAGAAAACTAAAATTTCTAGGTGGAGGCTTAGATAAACCGCACATAGCATCTGACACATTTAATAAGAGCAAGAAGGAAGTGAATACAACACATACCTATGACGTCCTCTGGTGGAACTCAGATTTCCTTGGCATGTAACTGCAATGCTCGGTTCCTCACAACAGGAACCTCTACTCTTCCCTTGCGACCATCCGTAATCCTCAGAGTGGCTGGAGCAGGTGCCCTCACTGCTCCCCTCATAAACTACGGATAGTCAACCTTCTTGTGAACCACTTGGTTGTAGTGGAAACATAACAAACTCGTTCCCTGGGGACAATCTCGGCTGACATGACCAATCCTGCCACACTTGTAGCAACCCGAACCCCTAAATCAACAAACTCCATCGTGCTACTTCCCCCACATGCTACACTGACCTCAGCCCTGATGGCTTATCACTCATTGATCAGAAGTATTGGGTCTTTTTGTAGGACCGCCAACTGTCTGCACCTGATCTGGCTTCCTCTTCTCGAGGTGCCCTAATCAATCTCCCACTCTCGGGCTCTAGCAAACATATCATGTAGGGTCTTACACCCTGACAAGATCACAAACTCCCTGATGCCGTATCGCAGCATATCATGGTATCGAGTCTTCTTCATATCCTCGTCTACAACATATTGTGAAATCAAAAGAGCCCTCTCCCTAAACTTGGCGGTGATCTCCACCACAGTCTCAGTTGTCTAACGAAGGTCCTAAATATCCCTCGCCAACTGTTTCACCTCGATAGCTGGTGCAAAATCTCTCCTAACCTGGGTCACAAACTCATACCAAGTCATCATCTCAATGGTCTCGCCCCCCAAAGAGAAGTATACCTCCTCCCACCAGTCTCGTGCTCTGTCTTTCAGAAGACAGGAAGCAAATGTGACCTTTGACCCCCTGGGGCAGAACCTCTACTGGAAAGCATTCACCATATCTGCTAACCATCCCCTACTCGTAATGGGGTGTTTTTCCCTAAATAACTTTGGAGCTCCACAAGCATAGAACTCACGGAAGGAAAGAGTTCGAGCTCCCAAAATATCCATAATCTCATTGCGTAACGTTCCCAGGAGCTCATCCGACATCTCCATGATCCACTACTTGACTGAACCGAAGATCATAGGAGTCTGCTCAAAAATGTCGCATGTGATCTCTGATGAGATGAACTCCCGTATCCGCTCATTAATCGGTTCAGTACCTGCACCTGAGCCTGAACCTAAACCTAAACCTCCTCCACATGTGCTCATCACCATTCTACTAAGCCCTCATATAAATGATCAAAACATACCCAAGGAATCCTTATCCTACAAGCTTCCTAGATTCTTTGTAGCCCTTCTCGATTCGAGTATGGATCCTATGCTTTCAGTAGTACGAGCCTAATACTTCCTTCCACACTGATCCATACTTTCTTCAAGAATTATCCTGAATCCTCTAACTCACCTTCTCAAGCCGGTACTCCAAGTACCTGCTAAACAGTGTAACCAAACTCACTACTGCACTTCTCAGGCTCTCCTAGGTTCCCGGCCTCACCATGCCATTAACTGCTGAAGAAATCCCACTAATGTCAGCTAACTACTTCATGAATACATTCACATGCAACAAATCTTAGATAATCCTTCGAGTAAAAGACTCAACCCTACAACGGTTAGACTCAGACAAGATCTGCATAATAGGGTCAAATCCATCACTCTGAGATTAATTAACCTCTGTAGCTTGCAACTTTACATAATCACTTAATAGATAACTCACATCACTAGGGGTCCCACCATGCTAGGAGCTTTTATCCTTATTCGTGTAGTAACACTACAAGTCACCAAACAAACAAAGGACCTCCGAAGCTCACTTGCTACTACCATGCTAGGAGCTTTTATCCTTATTCTCGGTTGCCTTATGCATGTAAATTATACACAATACATGATCAAATGGACTGTCGAATAAAAGACTCTACCCTAGGACCACAACCAAATGAGGAACAAGAAATAAGGCTAAATAAGTCATTCTAGGGCTATATGATCCTAATCAAATACAATTTTTAAAGCATACACTTAGCAATTACTGTTACCAATACATATTCCCAATCTAGCATAGCATCCAATGCTTCTTAGGCTACAAGGCCTCAAATATCAGGCCAATCTATCATGCAATTCCTGAAAGTATCCCTAGCCTCATCCTAGCATGCAAACATTAATATCATATAACATATCAACCTGTATGGGTATTCTGGGAATCACTTACTTGAGCTCGGCTGATGGAATGCATCACACCCCTTTTTTCTTTACAAAATTCTTTTTAGAAATTCGTTTTCTTTTAAAAGATACCAGCTCCCCAGTTTAAGTTCAGTCACAACCGAGAGTTTGCCAAAAATACCTCAAACCAAGGCTTTGATACCAACATTTAACGTCCCAAAAATCCAAGGTAAAATTTTCATTTTTAAAACAATAATTTATATGACAAAATTTTCTTAAAAACATTCAAGATAAAAATAGCACTTAAACATCAAAGTAAAAATTATCAACACGGAATTAAACTATAGGGGATGTAGTACAGTCACGTCGGGTCCTTCCCTTTCGAACCGGAAGTACCTGAAACCATAAACATAAACCGTAAGCACAAAGCTTAGTGAGTTCCTCAAAATACCATATACAATACATATATATATATGTAACAACATGTGGCTGTGTCAGGTCCATATCAACCCCATATGACAACATGTAGCTGTGGAGTGTCCGTATCAACCCCTGGATCAGTATCAACCCATATGACAGTAAGTAATTGTTTCGGGTCCGTATCAACCCCAAGTCCATAATGAATCTATATAACAACATGTAGATGTGTTAGGTCCATATCAACCCCGAATACACAAAACATACAGTCGTATTAACAAGAGTCACAAAGACAACAAGCACATACAGGCATATCAGCAAGTGTTACAAAGAAAACTATCATCCTACAACATAATCCAGTGGGCCGGTATTTGTGTCTTCGATCCACCAGTACAGTGAAGAGACTAACTTGAATCCTGATGCTGACTAAAACTCACACACAGCCACACCGATCACAACCAACAGCTCTCACCACCAAAATATTGGAGCAAAACACCTCCTAACAATCCACACAAGGCAAACCCTAAGTCTTCCTTCAAAAAATAGAGACTGACCAAAACGTCAATGCATGCCATAAGTCAACGGTCAAACTCAACGGCCAACATTGACTGTAGTCAACCGCCACGTCATGGCCACTTATGGTGACGTCGTGTCCCTCCGACAACATACCATCGCGATATTCCTTAACGCCACGCCATGGAGACCTAGTGCCACGTTGTGTGCACTGATTCTTCAGCAGCTTAATGGATTAAGTTGCCTCCCTCGATCCTAAGGGCTCCAAAGTTCAGATCTGGTCCATACTATTGTCTAAATGCATAAAGTTTCCATCTTTATCCATTAAGACACCTAAAGAGATCAAGATCTCAAAGCCTAGGTCCAAATAAAGCCAAAATCCATGACGTCTTATTCATTAAGCCGTTAATCCAAAAAACTCCTTAACCCAACCACTCCAGAAGGGTATATAGCACCAAATCTATCATAAATGTGGAAGCTTTATAGAGATGTATGTCCAATACATGTCTAAGATCCATTTTAGGTCAAATTTGAGCTCTGAAGACCAAAACATAAGCAAATGCCAAGAACTTCTACCAAAGGATAGATCCACAACATATGATGCTCTAGGGATTCAGGAGAGTCATAAAGTTGCCTACTTTATGAGTTCCTTCCCTCCAAACTTGCTCAAAGATGAGGAACAAGGAATAATATTCAAGATCCAACCACCAAAAGTCATAAAGTAAGGAACTTGGACACTTACAAAGGTCCAGAGACAATGAGCGATGTTGATGGTGTTGCTTCCTTTCAAGATCCAACAATAGAGCACTTTCTTCTCCTTTTTCTCTTTTTCTCCAAGCTAAGAAAACTCCAAAAAACTCAAGAATCAAACAAGGGATGTAGGCTAAGGTTGTATTAGGTGAAAGAGGGCTTTGAGGCTGATAATTAACCCTAAAATGGGCTTAGAGAGGTTAAAATACGAAGGGAACCCTAAAAGAAAGATGCGCTTAGGCCAGAATAGCTGCCACGCCATGGCAACTCTTGGCCAAGCCATGGCTATTCAATAACATTACGTGTGCCATTTATTCAATGTCATGCAGTGGGCATCCTTGCTCCACGTCGTGGCATATAGTTTTTCCCAAAAAACTCCCTCTTTAGCCCTACAGAATAAAAGCTAAACCATACTGGAACACGGGTGTTACAATATTTGATAGGAACAAATCCAGTTAGAATGCTTATGTAACACTTGGTTCCTGTATAATTTTTTTTTCACCAATTGTTTATATTTCCTTTGGGACTTGCCGAGTTGGAAGCTTCAACTCGGCGTATCGAGAGGGATTTGGTCGCGGTAGATAATGAACCAACTCGGTTAGTCGAGGTGTATCAACTCGATGAGTTGGTGGCTGAGAAGGAAACCAAAATTTTTATGGTGTTGCACCCTATTTAAAGACCTTAAGTCCTTTGGTTGGCCTCCTTACCAACCTCCTCTACCCAGAAACCCTAATAGTGTGTATCACCTTCCTTTGTAAGAGTGGTAGCTTGTGGAGGGCCTTGAGTGTTGATCTTTTTGTACTCATTTGAAGAAGCTTTGAAGTTGAAGGTGTATAGCTTGGAGGGAAGACTTTGATCCAGAATCTCCCCACTTGTTGCAGTCTCTTGGAGGTGTCAAGTTTATACCTTGCTTTGTTATCGTTTAGATCTCATTGTTTTGGGGTTTTATCCTGATTTTGGGCTCATAGTTAGGTTGTCCAAGAAGTTGAGTGTTACAGGGGTTGTTATGTTAGATATGACCATTTTATGGCATCATTTGGCTTAAAGTTGCAAGCTTTACTAAGTTCTAGGTCCCATTCATGCAATAAGTCCTTTATTAAGCCCATCTTGAGCCCTAGGGTTTCTTTTAGCATGCATGGACATAAAGTTGGAAACTTTACGTGATTTTCTAGCCTTTGGATGCCAGATCTGTATTTTGGGACTATGTCTTGGGAGTTTAAGGGCTTAACGGGTCAAGCCTCACTCTAATGAGTCTAGGGTTTGGGTTTGACTTATTTTGATAGTTCCTAAGGGTAAAGTTGGAAACTTTACCCTTCTAGACGTCATTTTGGAGGAGATCTGAGATTTGGAGTTCCTAGATTCGATGGAAACAGCTTAGCGCATTAAGCTATTGGATTTCTGGCTAACTCGGCGAGTTCATTAGTGAACTCGGCGAGTTGATAATGTAACACCCATAAAATTCGATCCAATTTAAAAAATTTCAAAACATTTAAAACCAACAGTTATTACAAACTTGTTTTCAAAATAGTCTATATCAGAGTCCTCCCAGAAACATAAACAAAACATGAGGAGTTGTACGATCACGCCTTCGCCTTGCCGCGATCCCCTGATGTACCTGAAACAATAAACTGAAACTGCAAGCCCGAGGCTTAGTGAGTTCCCCCATAATACCGATACCCTGCACATAACACATATACAAATAACAGCATATACTGGGTCCACAACTTTACAGACTGAATTACCCCTGGGCCCACGGTGTGAGTCTGGATTGCCTTCCGGGCCCACAAGTCACATCTGGATTGCCACCAAGCCCACAGTACGAGTCTCCCTCAGCTCGTATCTGGAATTCTCCCGGGTTTGTTGGTTACCGCATGGAGCAGTATCACCTCAACCCATCCCACATAATCTGTCGGCATATAACACAACTAATGCACATACAGATGATCACACACAATACCACAGGTAGTCCTACAGATCTACCCTACTGGCAAAGCAACTAATATGCAACACTGACTCATACTCAACATACTAACAATTGCTAGGATATCACATACAATGGGTCGGCCATGATGCTTTAGACCCCTTAGTATAGTGAGATAACTCACCTCACAAACTATCGACTCGAAAGATAAGCTAAAACTATCGGATCACCGCCACAAAATCCACCACCTATATTCGCCACACAACCATGTTTATAAATTCCAATTTCCCAAAAAACCCTAGAAGTCAAATAGTCAACCCTTGGTCAAAGTCAAAGTCAACGGTCAAGGTCAACAGTCCGGGTTGACCTCAACTCGTCTAGTACAGCCAGCCACTCGCCGAGTTCCTTGCATAACTCGTCAACTCGCCGAGTTACTTGAGTGACTCGTCGAGTTCCTAATGTGTGCAGCCATAAACTCCTTGGCCAACTCGTCGAGTTTCCCTTACAACTCGCCAAGTTCATTTGTGTCCAAAGGTTGGGAAAATCCTAGCTGACTCGGCGAGTCACTCTACTGACTCACCGAGCCCACTACAATCTTCATCGGACTCGCCGAGTTGACTATGCAACTTGTCGAGTCCCTTCATTCCTTCATCCAAACAGATTCTTTTTAAGCCATGATAAGGTTCCATATTGCAGATCCAGCTTCCCAAGGCATGTTTATCATGTAAAGTTGCAAACTTTACGTGCATTCAAGGCTCTAAAGTTTTAAAATGACAAAACGAAGCTTGAAATGGAGTTTTTCACTTAAGGAGAGGTTCATACTTGCCAAAGCTGAAACTTTATGGACTTAGAGACCCAAGAGAGCTCAGATCTGAATTTGCAACTTTAGATCTTAGCTCATACACAAGAAAAGCTTCCTAATATGTTAGAAAAGCCCTAAACTTCACCCAAATGAGATATAGAAGGAAATGAGGTAAAAATAACGACTTGATACCTTCAACTGATGCCACTGAGGTAGATTTCTGCTTTCCACACGTTCCTTGCTTCTAGACACTTGTTCTCCAAGCTCTTCTTACCAAGAATCCTCTTCCAAAGCTTAGCACACACAAATGGAGCACACACACACACGTATTAGGGTTTTGCTGAGTTCTCAAGGGACTGCAGGGAGGCTAATGATCCCTTAATTAGGGTGCAAAACCCCAGAAATTAGGGTTTCATCGTCTACCTACTACTCGTCGAGTCCTTTCTTGGACTCGGCGAGTAGGTCACTTAAACACGTAGACCAACCCGCTGCTACTCGACGAGTCAGGGCACCCAACTCGCTGAGTAGACCTTGAAATCATGAAAATTTATAACCATAAATCAATACCTGAGAATCGGGGTGTTACAATTCTCCCCACTTGAACTAGACTTCTCCCTCGAAGTCTGCTGTGGTGAACAACCCTGGATAGTGCTCCCGCATTTCCGCCTCTGGCTCCCACATCCACTCGGACCCCCTTCGGTGCTCCCACTGGACCTTTACCAAAGGTGTCTCTTTGTTCTGTAGAACCTTCATCTTCCTTACCAGAATGGTCACTGGCCTCTCAACATAATTTAGGCGCTCATCGACCTGAATGTCATCCAATGATACTACCGCCTCCTCATCCAGAATGCACTTCCACAATTGCGAAACGTGAAAGGTGCTGTAAATCCGACTAAGCTCATCCGGTAGCTCTAACCTGTAAGCCGCCTTGCCAACCCTGGCAATAATCCTGAATGGCCCCAACCGGGAACTCTAACTCAGATCAGCGTCTGTCGGCGTAACTCTTCCGCCGACCCTGAGCGGTCTGCATTCGCTGCCTAATCTGGTGAATCTTCTCGGTAGTCTGCAAGACTACTTCCATTCGTCCCATCACCATGTGTCCGACCTCACCCCAACAAATCGGGGTGCGATATTTCCGCCCATACAACAGCTCGAAAGGCGGGGTGCCAACGATGGAATGATAGCTGTTGTTGTAGGCGAACTCCTGCAAGGGGTAGGTAGGAATCTCAGCTCCCACCGAAGTCAATGACACACGCCCTCAACATATCCTCGAGGGTCTAAATGGTCCACTCGCTCTAACCATCGGCCTGCGGATGAAAAGTTGTATTAAAATGCAGCTGCGTGCCCAGTTCCTCGTGGAACTTCTGCCAGAAATGGGAGGTAAATCTAACATCCCGGTCGGAAACAATGGAGACCGGAACCCCATGGAGAGCGACGACTTCGCGAACATACACGTCGTCCAACTTCTTGGCCGACGAACTCTCCCGAATAGCCAAGAAATGGGCATTCTTGGTCAACCGATCCACGATGACCCATATAGCATCAAACCCTTTCACTGTCCGCGGCAGCTTGGTAATGAAATCCATCGTGATCTGCTCCCATTTCCACATGTGAATCTCTAGAGGCTGCAGCATACCATGCGGCCTCTGATGCTTGGCCTTGACCATCCTACAGGTCAAGAACCTCTCGACATACCATGCGATTTCTCGCTTCATACATGGCCACCAGTAACTCAAACTCAAGTCTCGGTACATCTTGGTGGCCCCCGAGTGAATACAGAAGTGAGACTTATGAGCCTCCTCCATGACTGTCTGTCTGACCCCACCAGACATCGGAACCCAAACCCGACCGCATCGGGTTAATAATCCCCGGCTATCCTGCACAAACCGGGTGCTCTCGCCCTTGATCCTTTCCAACTACCAGTTCTCCGGCCGCATGCCCTCGACCTGGGCATCTCTGATCAAACTCACAAGCGGAGAATCCACCGTTATCCTCATACCTATCACTGGGGTGGAAGACCCAGCTGACTTGCGGCTCAAAGCGTCTGCAACCACATTCGCTTTCCCGGGGTGGTAAAGGATCTCGCAATCGTAGTCCTTGACTACATCCAGCCACCTGCGCTACCTCATGTTCATGTTCAGCTGATCCATGATGTGTCTCAAGCTCTTGTGATCCATGTATATGGTACAACGGACCCCATATAGGTAATGCCTCCAAATCTTGAGAGTGAAAACCACCGCTCCAAACTCCAGATCATGCGTATGGTATCTCGTCTAATGCGGCTTCAGCTGCCGCGATGCATAGGCTATCACTCGTCCTCTCTGCATGAGGACCGCCCCCAAACTTGTGATGGATGCATCATAGAACACCACAAAATCCTCAACTCCCTCCGAGAGAATCAAAACTGGAGCCTCGCACAAACGTTGACGGAGGGTCTCAAACGCCCTCTGCTGCTCAGGGCCCCACCGAAAATCCACCCCCTTCCTCGTCAGAAGAGTGAGGGGTACTGCAATCTTGGAGAAATCCAGAATAAATCTCCGGTAGTACCCTGCTAATCCACCCCCTTCCTCAACTCCCTCCAGAAGAGTGAGGGCTACTCGATCATTTGTATCTCTTGCACTCAGCAACAAGTTTTGAGATGCTCCGGGGACCTTGGATTCCCCACTCGAGGTAGAGATTGCGGATGATCGCACCGTGAGTGCTGAGAGGGTATTTCGAGGAGTGTTCTGAATATGTTCGGGGAGAGGTTTCATATCGATTTGGTTCTAATTACTTTGTGTGGTTTGAATGTGATCATCAGCATGGATTGGTTGGGGCCTAATGGGGCCATGATAGATTTCGAATGTCAGTTAGTGAGAGTTCGAACCCCAAGTGGGGGAGAACTGGTTATTCATGGAGAGAGAGCCCTGCATGAACCAGCTCTCTGTTCGGCTGCGAGGGCTAGGAGACTCCTTCAGTAGGGTTGTTCTAGGTTTTTGGCTTACGTTTCGGATATGAGGGTGGAGGCCACGCCAGATATGAGTAGGGTACCGATTGTGCAAGATTTTCTCAATATTTCTGGAGGAGTTGCCTGGGTTGCCTCCTAAGAGACAAGTAGAGTTATGTATCGATTTAGTGCCTGGTGTGGCTCCAAAGCCAAGGCGTCGTATCGTCTAGCTCCGCCTAAGATGCAAGAGTTGTCTACACAGCTTCAGGAGCTGCTAGACCGGAGATTCATTCGTCCGAGTAGTTCCTCCTAGGGAGCACCTATCCTGTTCATGAAAAAGAAGGATGGGTCACACAGGATGTGTATTGATTATTGGGAGTTGAACAAGCTAACAGTGAAGAACCGTTATCCGTTCTCGATGATTGATGATATGTTCGATCAACTTCAGGGTGCATCTTGGTTTTCCAAGATTGATCTTCGGTCAGGGTATCATCAGATGAGGATCTGGGATGAAGACATACCGAAGACGGCGTTCAGAAATCATTATTGTCATTACAAGTTTGTGGTGATGCCATTTGGGCTCACCAATGCTCCAGCAACATTCATGGATCTCATGAACCGGGTTTGCAGACCGATGTTGGATCGGTTTGTGATTGTTTTCATTGATGATATTTTGGTCTATTCTAAGACGACGGAGCAATACGAGCAACATTTGATGGAGGTGTTAGAGACCTTGAGGAAGGAGAGGCTTTATGCCAAATTCTCCAAATGTGACTTTTTGTTGCCTGCGGTGGAGTTTCTGGGGCACATCATCAACCAAGAGGGTATTCAGGTAGATCCGGCCAAGATTGAGGCAGTAATGCGTTGGGAAGTTCTGAAGAACGCATCCGAGATCCAGAGTTTCTTGGGTCTAGCAGGGTACTATCGGAGATTTATTCAGGATTTCTCCAAGATCGTCGTACCCTTGACGCGTTTGACCAAGAAAAGTGTGATTTTTCTGTGGGGTCCAGATCAGCAATCGGCTTTCGATACATTGAGTCAGGGATTATGCGAGGCCCTAATTCTAGCCCTACTCGAGGGATTGGATGATTTTGTAGTGTATTGCGACGCTTCTATTTCAGGGTTAGGAGTTGTTCTGATGCAGAGAGGGCATGTGATTTCTTATGCCTCGAGGCAGCTGAAGCCTCATAAGGCGAATTACCCTACTCATGATTTAGAATTAGGGGCGGTGGTTTTTTCCCTCAAGATTTGGCGGCATTATTTATACGGGGTCCGATGCACCATTTTCACCGATCACAAGAGTTGAAGTACTTGATGGATCAGCAGAATTTGAATATGCGACAAATTAGATGGTTGGATGGGGTAAAAGATTATGACTGTGATATTTTGTATCATCCTTGAAAGGCCAATGTGGTGGCCGATGCTTTGAGTCGTAAGGCGGCGAGTGCTCCGATTCGAGAAGTCTACTTGAGGATGACAATGATTTCACCTCTATTGGATATGATTAAGGATGCACAGGTGGAGGGTTTGAAAAGGGAGAATTGGAAAATTCAGCGGATTTGGGGGCAAATTCCTTTGTTTGTTCGAGATAGCCGGGGGTTATTGACTCAGTGTGGTAGAGTTTGAGTTCCGACATTCGGGGGTGTGAGGCAAAGGATCTTAGAGGAGGAGCACAAGTCCAAGTTTTCTATACATACGGGGGCCACAAAGATGTACCTAGACCTGAGGTTGAGTTATTGGTGGCCCTGCATGAAGCGAGAGGTTGCGTGGTTTGTTGAGCGGTGTTTGAACTACAGGAAGGTCAAAGCAGAAAATCAGAGGCCTCACGGAAAGGTCTAGCTGCTACCTATTCCCATGTGGAAATGGGAAGAGATCGCCATGGATTTTATCACGAAGTTACCTAGGACGGTGAGGGGTGTGAATTCCATCTGGGTTATAGTGGACTGGAAGCCTAAGAGTGCGCATTTTATTCTGATTTCTGAGAGTATCTCCGCCGAGAAATTAGCAGATATTTATGTGCGGGAGGTAGTGGTCAGGTACAGGGTGCCAATATCGGTGGTCTCGGACCGTGATGTTCATTTAACTTCCAGGTTCTGGAGGAAGTTCCATCAGGAGTTGGGTACTCAATTGCATTTCAGCACTGCTTTCCATCCCCAAACCGATGGCCCGAGTGCGCGGACGATTCAAACGCTCGAGGATATGCTTCGGGCATGTGTATTAGACTTTGGAGGGTGTTGGGATACTTACCTTCCACTAGCAGAGTTCTCATACAACAATAGTTATCATGCTCGTATTGACCGACCCCCATTTGAGATGTTGTATGGTCGGAGGTGTAGGACTCCAGTTTGTTGGGGTGAGGTTGGCCATCGAGTTATGGGAAGCACCGAAGTAGTGCTTTAGACCACTGAGTTGATTCAACAAGTGTGTGATAGACTGAGGGTTGCACAAAGCCGTCAGAAGAGCTATGCTGACTGGCGTCGATCAGATCTTGCGTTCCAAATGGGTGATTTAGTGTTGCTAAAGGTGTCACCTTGGAAGGGTGTCATTCGATTTCGGAAGAGGGGCAAGATGGGGCCACGTTACATTGGACCATTCAGGATTTCCGCCCGAGTTAGTAGAGTTTCTTATCGGTTGGATCTTCCCGTCGAGCTCAGTGAGATCCATAACACGTTCCATGTGTCCCAGCTCCGGAAGTTTGTATCTGATGAGACTGCAGTTATTCCTTTGGAGGATATTCTGGTGGATGACCACCTAAATCTTGTTGAGAGACTGGTGGCAATATTAGATCAGAAAACGAAAACCTTGAGGAACAAGGTTGTGGAACTAGTGAAGGTGCAGTGGACTTCGAGGACGAAGTCTGATTCAAGTGGGGGAGAGTTGTAACGCTTGGTTCTGGTATAACTTTAATCCTCTAATTTTTAATATTTCCATTGGGACTTGGTGAGTTGGAAGCTTCAACTCGGCGTGTCGAGAGGGCTTTGGCCGCGGAAATTAATGAACCAACTCGGCGAGTTGAGGTGTCTCAACTCGGCGAGTTGGCAGCTGAGAAGGAAACCCAAATTTTTAGGGTGTTGCACCCTATTTAAAGACCTTAAGTCCCTTGGTTTCCTCCTTACCAACCTCCTTACCAGCCACCTCTACCCAGAAACCCTAATAGTGTGTATCTCCTTCCTTTGTGAGTGTGTAAGCTTGTGGAGGGCCTTGAGTGTTGATCTTTTTGTAATCATTTGAAGAAGCTTTGAAGTTGAAGGTGTATAGCTTGGAAGGAAGACTTAGATCCAGAATCTCCCTACTTGTTTCAGTCTCTTGGAGGTATCAAGTTTATACCTTACTTTGTTATCATTTAGATCTCTTTGTTTTGGGGTTTTTATCTTCATTTTGGGCTCATAGTTGGGTTGTCCAAGAAGTTGAGTGTTCCAGGGGTTGTTATGTTAGATCTGGCCATATTATGGTCTCATTTGGCTTAATGTTGCAAGCTTTACTAAGTTCTAGGTCCCATTCATGCAATAACTCCTTTATTAAGCCCATCTTTAGCCCTAGGGTTTCTTTTTAGCATGCATGGACGTAAAGTTTGAAACTTTACGTTATTTTCCAGCCTTTGGATGCGAGATCTATATTTTGGGATTATGTCTTCGGAGTTTAAGGGCTTAATGGGTGAATCCTCACACTAATGAATCTAGGGTTGGGGTTTGACTCATTTTGATGGTTCCTAAGGCTAAAGTTGGAAACTTTACCCTTCTAGATATCATTTTGGAGGAGATCTGAGATTTGGAGTTCCTAGATTCAATGGAAACAGCTTAATGCATTAAGCTGTTGGATTTCTGGCTATCTCGGCGAGTTCATTAGTGAACTCGGCAAGTTGATAAGATTTTTCCTAATCTTTGAAGTTAATGGAGAAACACGACGAGTTGAAGGACAACTCGGCGTGTTGGGTCAACACACTCAGTTGACTTTGAACTTTGACTTTAGTCTTTGACCAAAATTTGACTTATAAGGGGTTTTGAGGCATTTTGAGTTGTATTTAAGGAATTTTTTCTGTTTAGGGGTTGAGTAGAGCTGGTATTCAGAGTCGGGACCTAGTCGGCTATCGTTCAGTATTCAAGGTGAGTCTTCTCACTACACTCATGGGTCGACGGCACCAAGGCCGGCCCATTAATTGTTATGAGATGATTTGTATTGGAGTATCTAATTGTTTGCTATTTGATCTATATGTGTACTTATGTGTAGACCATGGGAGGAGCCCATAACAATTGGCAAGACCATGGGAGGAGCCAATGGCTCGGGGATATAAGACCATGGGGGTAGCTCATGGCATGCCAATGAAGACCATGGAGGGAGTCCATGGCAAACTTATAGGTATGCGTGCATGGTATTATATGATTTTATGTTTGCGTGTTTTGGGAAACTTACTAAGTGTGTGCTTACAATTTTGTTGGATGTTTCAGGTACTTCTGGTTCTAAGGGCAAGGGCCCGGCTTGATGGCGCGGCATGCATTCTTCAATATTACCGCATCTAGTTTTTGATACTCTGATATTTTGAAACACAGTGGTTATGTAATGGGATTTTGGAAATAATTGTGGTTTGTTTTTTAAGTATAAAAGTTAAAATTTTGTGTAAAATTTGGGATGTTACTGTTGGATTAGGTGTCTAAGTGTAACGCCCGGGTTTCGGGGCTAAGCATTTTTAGACGATGTAATAGTCTAGGTCAACTATTGTAACTCTTTTGATGTAATAAAAATGAAATATTTGAGTATTTTGTGAATTATGTGAATTTATGTGCTTATTATTTAATTATAAATGTATAATTAATAAAGAATAAAAATAAGCGTCAAAATGAAATGTTAGATAAACCCGATATCTATGAAGGATGTGGTAGTGGTCGTGACAAGGTTTCCGAATATATAAAGAATGCCAAAATCCGAGTTATAACGAAGAAGTTATGACCCGACGAAGTTTCACGACGGAACCGACACGATACCGGGAAGCGTAAATAGTGAATTTACGATAAAGCGAGTTTTAGCCTTAGCGATCTAAACGAAAGTCGTAGAGTTCGTTAAACCGAAAGCGTGCATAAAAAGAATGCCCAAAATCTGACTTCATATGAGGAAGTTATGATTTTTCTAAGTTTCAGCTTAGCGGTATATAGCCCAAATACTCGATTTGAGATCGAGCGGTTTTAGCCGACACAACCTAAACGAGAATTGAAGATCTCGTTAATAGTAATGCAACGGTAAAAAGACAGACGAAAACGGACGTCGGATGAAGAAGTTATGAATTTTTAACGGACTAATCCTATCCCGGCCTGTTAAAAATATAACTGTTAAAATAAATTCAAAATTAGCCAACGGAGTCTAAACGAAAGTTGTAGATTACGTTCCCGCCTACGCGTGGATATAAAGAACGTCGAAAACGGAGTTCATATGAAGAAGATATGAATTTCCAAAGTTTTTAAAATAATTAATATTTATTTATCTATTTATTTATTATTCGACCGGAGGAATCTACTTTACACCGGAGAAAAGGAAAAGGAGCCGGCAACTAATCGAGTACTGCTAGGTGACGTATGCAGTGACGTCGTGTACGCCCAGCGTACGTTGAGATTACGCCCAGCGTACTGAGTACGCCCAACGTACTGAGTACGCCCAGCGTACTTGAAGTTACGCCCAGCGTAATCGGGGTTTCCAGCCCCTATAAATAGAGACCGAGATCAGCCATATTTCCTTGCCATTCTTCATTCTTTCTCTCTAGATTTTGCCTTGGTTTGCGTGCCAAATCATATCCCGAAGCCCCGATATTATTCCCGAGCCCCGAAGCAAGTTTTGAAGCCCCGAGGATCCCGAGAAGTGCAACTCTCGAGCCGAAGCTCTGCTCGCGAGAAGCTCGTTTTTTTGTGAAGATCTTCCAGGACTACCGAGGAATACTACTTCTACAAGTCGTAGTGCTGTCCGGTTATCTTCTGAACAAGTGAGTGTGTAGTTACTTTCTTCTAACGCATATTATGAAGTATTTATTATAAAATATGTGTGATGTGTATATTTGGTTGTTATATGTGTGAATGTATATTCACTTTCTTCTATCTCATATATATGATATATTATCTATGAAATATGTGTTATATGTGTGTGCCTTATCTGTTATGTGGAATATATATTAAATGAACATGCTTTACAGGTTTTAAAACTATGCATAAAAATATATATTTTTATCTACTAATATGTTGGGTAGAACATGGGTAGATAGTTGATGTGTGATAAACAGATGAGAGGCCTCGATGTTGTTGTTGATCTAGTCATCTAGCGGAGTATGGATGACGACCACGGACTCTTCTAGGCAGTCCAGTGGAACACTAGCAGGCTCATAACCTGTAGGTGTTGTGAACGACGTGTTCACCGGTGTACTCTACTCCCCCACATGGTTGCCTTTAGGACATCTATTGTTGAGGAAACCCCTTAGCAGTAATGTCCGTCCCGATGAACTTTCCTAGATTAGGTCCCTTTAGATAGATGTTATTTTAGGGACGTAAAGTGAGGATAACGGGAATGGGTAATCGGGTTATTGTTGGTGGGTAAAAATTAAATATAATTATTTATTGCGGGTTGAAAACCCTATATGCTCACCAGGCTCCCAAGCCTGACCCACTCAGTTTATTTGTATTACAGGAAGTGGCGCAAGGGCATAAGATGGATGAATCATCAAGTTGTTTTGTTTATGAGCCTTTATATGAATTCAACTGTTGTATTGCTTGTAATATTTGTTTATGCTTTTGGTCTGTTTATCGGAACATGACATCCCGAATATTGTTATAAAATGATTATGCATCTTTGATAAAATGCTTTGATAAACTTTATTTTATCATATTTTGTTTTGGGACAAATTCCGCAACTCTTTTGAATAAAAGAAAAAGATTTACTCTGAAAATATTTTTAAAAGCATAAATAAAACCGGTCTTTTCTGGCCGAGATTTTGGGGATGTCACACTAAGCCCATAACTATTTTGGTATGTACTTGACTGTAAGTCCCCAAAATATGCTTGTGTATCGATCAGATCCAATTGATGGTGCGGAATCCCAATCAATTGGATGATGTCAGATCAAATAGAAGAGAAGGAGAAGAAGAAGATGATGAATCTTGAATGTATTGATGATATGATTGAAGTTCCTTACACAAGATTCACTTTCTCTCTCTAGAACACACGTTAAGTTTCACACACTTAAGCTCCTTGTCCCTCTCTCTATCTCTCACTTTCTATTCCTCACACCCCTCACCCCTATATATATACATGAGAAACATGGGCCGTAAATGGGTTTACGGCCGTAAACCTGTTTACGGCCGTAAACACCTCCTTGGTCGTAAACCTGACCGTAAACTCATAAAACATTACAGAAAAATACAGTTGCCTAGAAAAGCTAAGTATAAACCATAATTTTGACCCAACAATCTCCCCTTGGTTTGTAGCTTTCTTTTCTTAATTGACCCAACAAGCTCTCCCTAAAAAGTAGCCGGCTTTTCTTGATAATCTTCATTGGGAGCTTGGCTTCAGCATTTATCTTCAATTTCTTCACAGCATCAAGATGAACATGATGAATCTTCAATAATTGACTTCATCTTGAGCAGTTGGGCATTTCTTCACGATTTGACACTGAACGCACATTGGGTGAGGAGGCTTGATGTACTGATTCTTGAAAGATGCCGCTTTCAGCTTGAGAATCTTCAGAGAGAACATCAGAGAGAACAAATCTTCTGGATCACTTCAGCAGGTTCATAGATAGCAACAGACTGATTGAGGAGGCTTCAATGCAATCCATCACCTAATCTTCAAGTGCAGCTTCACCTTGCTTCTGGGGTTGAAAGATTGAATGTCGAAAGAATAATCTTCATTTCTTGCTCCTTCGAATGAGAATTCTTCGATGCTCACGGATGAAGCCTTGGCTCAGAAATTTTCGATTCAGTTTCCATGAGTCTCATCTACATCTGAATTCACTTTTCAAGACAAAACAAAACTAAAAGAAAATTTAGCACATAATATTTTTGGGTTTTTCATATTTTCTGAAAAAAAAAAAAAAACATAAACAAAAATATTTTTGGATTTTTGATTTTCTTGAACAAGAAATAAAACAGAATATAACACTACTTTTTTGATTTTGAATTTTCTGATTTTTGTTTGATTTTTGAATTTTTTTTAATTCTCCCCCTAAATTTGTGCATAGAGGAAAACTATGAACAAATTTAACAAAAACAAAAATATTTAGGATCAAAGTTGTCAAGCAATCTAATATCGTTTATCAGCACACGCCTGCATGTCTAGATCTGGTCAATCACCGGTATTGTGGTCCACTTAAACACAAAGGATGTTGACAATTTGGACATATTATAGATGACAAGTCATTGTGATATATATTCCTAAATGGACATTTAGCTGACGACGACCAAGGATATTGTTGTCCACTTAAATTAAGCAGCAAGATCTACAGACAACCTATTAAATGGTTCAATTTTAGATGAACTAGAACGTGTTTCCCACTTCCCGATATACCCTGGTAATCAAGAACTTCCAAAGTACTCCTTACTTTAGGTGAGTATTCAATCATTAAGAAAGAAGTCAGATATAGAAGTGCATATGTTGTATCCCAGGTCGGATGTCTTCCAATCACACAGAGGGAACAACATATGACTAACAGAGATAGAGGGATCGAGAGGTAGAATGTTGCATATGTTGTGTCCCAGGTCAGATCTTCCGATCACGCAGAGGGGACAACATATGGCTAACAGATAGAAAGAATTTCATAGATAAGGAGGTGCGTAGAATTAGAGTTGCATATGTTGCAATCCAGATCGGATATGTTCCAATCACACAAAGGAAGCAACATATGACTGACAGATAGAAAGCAAGAAAATAATTTCCTACAGGCCTACTTTATCAGAACCCCCCAGTTACCGTATCAATACCGGAATTAAGGACATGAGTCCATACATCAAGGAAATCTTGAGCCACAGTTCTAGTGTTGGGTCTATAAATATGGTTTATACTTTGCTTTTCTAAGCATTTATTGTATTTATTATTTGGGCCGAAAATAGTATTAGATTATTTGTAGCTTGGACCGAAAACCCATGTGTTTTCGGTCTAGCATTGGGTTTGGGCCTTGAGTTTGTAACCCATATATATATATATAGAGAAGTAGGGGGTGAGGAGCGGGTGTGGCCTAGAGGAGAGTTATTGGAGAGGAGGGTATTGTAGAGAGCGAAACAAGAGAGAAGAAGAGTGTGTGTGAGAGAATCTAATGTGTGTGGAGTATCACTCATATCTTTGAATACATCATAGATTCAAGTTATTCTTCTTCTCCTTTTCTTCATTTGATCTGGCATCATCCGTTTGATTGTGATTCCGCACCATCAAACGGATCTGATTGATACACAAGCAAATTGGGGACTTACAGGTGGTATCAGAGCTTGGATTATATCAATCAATTTTGTCAGATTTGGAGCGTATTTGATCTTATTTTGAAAAGATTTTGCGTTTTTGGATAGATCTCTGAAAAATAAGGGGGGTTTGTTCTTTGCATTTTTCATAAAAACGAGTTTTTGATCGAGTTTTAGAGCAAACAAGGATGAAAAACGTCGTTTTTTCGCGAAGCTGTTGAATGTGTGCGGCCAGTTGAAGGAGTGCGGCTCGGTGTGTGCGGCCGCACACGCATGTACGGTCCTCGGTGTGCGGCCTCGGAGTGTGCGGTTCGGTCTCATGTACGGTCCAACATCCTCGCCCTCGCACCTCGCACCCGTTTGTTCAGCAACCTTCGTCCTCGCATCAGCTTCGTATAAAAAAGACAAAGGGGAAATTGGGGGTGCCTGGGATCGAACCCGGGTCTCCTCCCAACTGAAGCAACGCCTTAAATAACTCATCTAGGCTGGGAGATGATATCCTCCTTCCGTTCTTAATTCTTAAAGATTCGCTTTCTCGTTTCTAATTTCTCGAATTTGTCACTTTTAACCCAAAAATCAGTTTCTTTTAATTTTAAATTCTATTTTCTTCCAATAATTTTAGCTTTTAATTTTTAAACTTTTATTTTTGACTTTTTACTTAAAATTTTGACTTTGACTTTTAAGATTTGACCTTTGACTTTAAACTTTGACTTTCTCGTTTAATTTTTAAATTTTCAAATATAGCTTTTCGGTTTAACTTTTAAGTTTGACTTTTCAAGTTTGACTTTTAAGTTTGACTTTTTAAATTTGACTTTTAAGGTTGACTTTTGAGGTTTATAGTCAAAGGGCATTTTTTTTTTACTTTTAAGTTTGACTTTTGACTTTTAAGTTTGATTTTGGCTTTTAAGGTTGACTTTTGATTTTTAAGTTTGATTTTGGCTTCTAGTTGTGATTTTAATGGTTTTTGAGGTCTACGAGGGAATTGAAGACATGAAAGAGAGTAGTCAGGATATGTTAAGACAAAAAGTTCAACATGTTCAATTATATCCCTGGAGAAACCCTGGAAGCTCAGTTGCAGCGGTTTACTACACTCACTACTGAGATGAATATAGTTGGGATTTATTTGACTAAGTCTGAGATAAACAAAAAGCTACTGAATGCACTTCCGAAGTCGTGGGATATGAACGTGGCTGTCATTAAGAAGACAAAAGATCTCAATCATCTTAGTCTTGCTGCTATAACTGAAGAACTTGACGCTTTGAAGTGTGGAAAAACAATGAGTTCCGCAAACATTCTGGTCAATGACGTGTCATGCTCTCAATCTTGTGAAACTACGATTAAATTTCTTCGGGAACAAATTGATTTATTAAAAAGAGAAGTTGAGGACCTGAGATATGATGGATATCAACTCAGAAAAGGACAGAAACCCCTAAAGGCTCAGTTAGAAACAAAAATAAAGGACTTTAGGAGACTTCAGGAAGACTACAGTGAGAAATGTGAAAATTATGATTATATCAAGAGACAGAATGATGAGTTAATTACTGAGCTTGATACATTAAAGAGACAATTTGAAACTGCAAATTTTGATTTTAAAAGGTTTGATGTATCAAGCGAGGTAGTTGCCAACATGATTGACCATTGCCTGCAGTTCAAACGAAACCAGCAAAAGGGTTTAGGATACGATAATGTACCTCCTCCTTTTAATCATACATATCAGTATCAACCTTTGTCTAAAGAGGAGATTGCCAAGGAACCATTCATGGTTTATGGCAAGCCATCTGGTTTTGTTTCAGGAGGATTTATTAATGTTGAAAGTACTAAAGTTTCTACTTCCCCTGCAGATCAATCCTTAGATCAGTCAAAGCACGAAGTTGAAGGATATGTTTCTGATAACAAAACTGAGTATGAACCTGCTGTTTCTATTTCGAATGAAAACTCTATTGTTTCTGACGTTAAAATTGATGATACATCTTGTGATGCTTCTGCATCGGATCATGTTGAGTTAAATTTTTTTGACATATTTGATGATTTGTTTGAAAATACTGATGTTCCTGTTTCTAGCACATCTACTTCATGTGCAGGTAAAGTAGCTGAGGATGAGAACAAGGAGAAAACCATTGAACAAACTAACATCTCCTTGAGCTCTGAATCTATTGATTCGAACTCAGCTGCTTCTGATCAACCTGCTGTTGAGAAATACAGGCCACCAATTCCAGTGAAACAGAGTGCCTGTTGTAATTGTGCTTGTGGGAACAATAAGAGACAAGGCAAAGATATGCCACCAGGGGCAGGAAGAAACAATTTCACAGTGAAGAAAAAGACATGTTTTCACTGTGGAACACCTGGACACATTGCCATCAATTGTCCTAATCGTGCATACGTTCCTTATTATGTACAAGGGTGGCAGAACGCGCCAAGAGGGAGATACTCCAAAAGAAACCCCTCCAGGTCAGATTCAGACAATGGTGACTGGAACGCGCAGAAGGCCAAGAATCAAACCCACAAGGCCAAGAATCTGAATCCCAAGGGCAAGAAGGGAATGCCAGCCATGAAGTCCAATCCAAGAGATGCTCCAGCGAAACCAACACCGGCTAGGTCAAAGTCATCTCGGCAACCGACTTCAACTTCAAAATCAAGTGCCGAGGCACCCATCGGATCGAAAAAGAAATGGGTTAAACCCAACTATAAATGGGTACCAAAGGTTCAGTCTCCCAAATCACCTAATGACTCTAACGTTTCTACATTTTATGTTTCTGATAAGCAGGATATGTCGTGGGAGAGAGTATCGTGCAAGGATGAAAAAGTTCGACTCAGTTTCAAAATGGACTGGGTTCCAAAGACCAACTGATCCCGCTCTGTTTCGGAACAGCTATGAAGGCATATCATCAGACTTCGGTTTGTTGGTAGTGGCTGTTCCAGGCACATGATAGGGGACATCTCTTAACTGTACAACATTCATATCTTTGTTTGAGAGTATGTGTCCTTTTGCGGGAAGGGAAGAAAGGAAGGGATCACATGGGGTTAGTGCTTATTGACATGAAGAATTTCCGGATCTGTTCTGAGATTATGCGTGCTGTTCTCAGACCTTCTGGATGCAAATTGAATCGGTGACTTACGGTTTGAGTTCTCTTCTCTATACTCATGAGTTTATCTTACACTGATTCATTTGAAAGACAATTTTTCACTTTCTTATAGTTTTTCGTTAGTAGGTATTGTTTGGGAAGTGATATGAAGTCTAGTGCTAAAGGGAAATTTGCAATTCATGTAATGCACTAAAGCCGAATTGTCTAGACTCTGTATTCAATGTGCTGGTAGGCACAAAGGATTCAAATGGACTAGACATTGATTGACCATGAAAGGACTAGACAATATAAACTTAGATAGTTTCATTTGGACTGACCATACGACGCTCGGGTAGATTGAGCAGTGAGATAAACATGGGAACCTGCGAGATACACTAAAAGTTAATTATCTAGAACTGTGGCTCAACATTTCCTTGATGTATCGACTCATGTCCTTAATTCCGGTATTGATAGGGAAACTAGGGGGTTCTGATAAAGTAGGTCTGTAGGAAATTATTTTCTTGCTTTCTATCTGTCAGTCATACGTTGCTTCCTTTGCGTGATTGGAACATATCCGACCTGGATTGCAACATATGCAACTCTAATTCTACGCACCTCCTTATCTATGAAATTATTTCTATCTGTTAGCCATATGTTGTCCCCTCTGCGTGATCGGAAGATCTGACCTGGGACACAGCATATGCAACATTCTACCTCTCAATCCCTCTATCTATGTTAGTCATATGTTGTTCCCTCTGTATGATTGGAAGACATCCGACCTGGGATACAACATATGCACTTCTATATCTGAATTCTTTCTTAATGATTGAATACTCACCTAAAGTAAGGAGTTCTTTGGAAGTTCTTGATTACCGGGGTATATCAGGAAGTGGGAAACATGTTCTAGTACATCTAAAATTGAATCATTTAATAGGTTGTATGTAGATGTTGCTGCTTAATTTAAGTGGACAACAATATCCTTGGTCGTCGTAAGCTAAATGTCCATTTAGGAATATATATATATATCACAATGACTTGTCACCTATAATATGTCCAAGTTGTCAACATCCTTTGTGTTTAAGTGGACCACAATACCGGTGATTAACCAGATCTAGACATGCAGGTGTGTGCTGATAAACGATATTAGATTGCTTGACAACTTTGATCCCAAATATTTTTGTTTTTGTTAAATTTGTTCATAGTTTTCCTCTGTGTACAAATTTAGGGGGAGAATCAATAATAAAAAAAAAAATTAAAAAAAAATATTTTTTGTTTCTATTTTATTTTTTTCAGAAAACATGAAAAACCCAAAAATATTGTGTGCTAAATTTTCTTTTAGTTTTGTTTTGTCTTGAAAAGTGAATTCAGGTGAAGATGAAACTTATAAAGTTTGTGTCGAAGATTTCTGAGCCAAGGCTTCATCCGTGATCATCGAAGAATTCTCATTCGAAGGGGCAAGAAATGAAGATTATTCTTTCGACATTCAATCTTTCAACCCCAGAAGCAAGGTGAAGCTACACTTGAAGATTATGTGACGGATTGCATTGAAGCCTCCTCAATCAATCTGCCGCTATCTATGAACCTGCTGAAGTGATCTAGAAGATTCGTTCTCTCTTACTTTCTCTCTGAAGATTCTCAAGCTGAAAGCGCCATCTTTCAAGAATCTTTTCAAGAAGCCTCCTCACCCAATGTGCGTTCAATGTCAAATTTTAAAGATAAGCCTAACCGCTCAACATGAAGTCAATTATTGAAGATTCATCATGTTCATCTTGAAGTTGTGAAGAATTTGAAGATTAATGCTGAAGCCAAGCTCCCAATGAAGATTAACAAGAAAAGCCAGCTACTTTTTAGGGGGAGCTTGTTGGGTCAATTAAGAAAAGAAAGCTATAAACCAAGGGGGAGATTGTTGGGTCAAAATATTGGTTTATACTTTGCTTTTCTAGTTGATTGTATTTTTCTGTAATGTTTTATGAGTTTACGACCAGGTGGGTGTTTACGGCCGTAAACAGGTTTACGACTGTAAACCCATTTACGGCCCATGCTCCCCATGTATATAAATAGATGTAAGGGGTGAGGAGGGGGTGTGGCCTAGAGGAGAGTTATTGGAGAGGAGCATATTATAGAGAGAGAAACAAGAGAGAAGAAGAGTGTGTGTGAGAGAATCTAATGTGTATGGAGTATCACTCATATCTTTGAATACATCATAGATTCAAGTTATTTTTCTTCTCCTTTTCTTCATTTGATCTGGCATCATCCGTTTGATTGGGATTCCGCACCATCAAACTGATCTGATTGATACACAAGGAGATTGGGGACTTACAACATATCAATTTATGAAGTTCAAATTTGCTATAGCCCAAAATCACTATTATTGTTGGAGCCCGCGAATAATCAGCCCAAATTCACATTTTTTTTGATAGCATCGGATGGGCCACAATGTGCCTTCTATAAGTTGATTTTGTTGGGATGAATCGCACCACAAGGGATTAGACGTCTAGTTGGCTGAATTTATGTTGCAGGAATAGGCCCATTCTTTCCTTTCAGCCCAGTGGAATTAAAAATTAGCTTAAGAAAAACCCAAGATGCTAAAGTGAATTCAACGACCCATGTGTCACACCCCAAAACCGGAACGGCGGAAACGTTCTGGGGTGGAGGACGTCATGTTTAGTATCACAAGACATGCATCATAGTAATCAAAGTAATAAACATCATTTTCATTAGAAAGAAAGTGTTTACAAAGTATGTGGTTCACATAATATAGAATACATAGCAATTAACAAAAAGACTTGAAGCTATACTGGTCCATCTTCTTATTCCCAGTGCGCGTACCTGTCTACTGGTCTCCTGAGAATACAAGTTATTTTGAAAGCGTAGATCAACATTTATGCTGGTGAGTTCATAAGATTTTAGTGATGTACTAAGTAGTAAGAAAGTTGTAGAAAGTTATAGTAAGTTGTAGTAAGTTCTGTTTAGAAAAGTTTGGGTGTTCCTCCAGAAAATCCTATATTTCCTGCTTTGATGAAAGATAAGTAAAAATGACTCTACATTCCTTTCTATGAGTATTAAATGAATACAAGTTATATAAAACCCAGAGTAAACAAACAATCGGTTGTGTGTATCTGCCCTAAGCCCACAACCAAACAAGGAACAGGAAGTGAGGCGGAAGGTACACATCCCATTGTTTGTTAGTTCATTGTTGTATATAACCCTGGCGTATTCACTTGGTACTCACGGAGTTAACTGTAATAGTTTCTTTATATTTGATGAAAAGATTCTTTAAAAAAACCCTTATTTCTTATAATAAAAATGGTAACCACTGTGGTTCCTTCTATAATCACTTAGTTTATACCAGCTATATATAATCTAATATCGAACAGATAGTTAATTGTGTGTATCTGCACTAAGCCCACAACCAAACAAGGAATAGGAAATGAGGTGGAAGGCACACATCCAACTACCTATCGGCTATTAATTATATATAACCCTGATGTATAAACTAAGGTGTTATGGAATTAACCACCTAAGGTCCTTTAAGTTTATACTGGTTTAATAAAATGGATTAAACCCTTTACTTGTAAGTTTCTAGTTTTGTATACCAAAAGTTCTATTTGAAAAGTATGTTTTGTATTAGAAAACTGTGGATTAAATTAGTGTCCTATGAACTCACCCATACCTGGTACCCCTTATGATTACTTAGGGTATACGGAAACATATATGTATCTAAGATCGGATAGATAGTAGGTTGGATGTATCTGCTCTAAACCCACAACCAAACAAGGAACAGGAAATGAAGCGGAAAGCACACATCCTACTACCTGTCGGATCCGATTAATATATATCCCTGAATGCATACTCTAAGGAATCATAAAGTTAGCATTATAGGCCCCCTTTGTACTGAATGTACTAGACTCGACTGTTCTGTTTGTTGTTTGTAAAATGTAAGTTTTCGCTAGTTTATAACTATCTTGACTCGAAAATAGTTTGCATTAACTTTCAAGTGGAACTATCACAAAATGAAAGTATTTGGAAAAATATAAGTACTCAGTTGTCTTATGAACTGACATCCTGCAGTACTGATTACCTTAAAACATGTTTGTTTTATTAAGGCCATAATGTGATGAATAGTCCCCATACTACACGCTCTCCCTGCAAGAGATTCTGGGAACCAAACGCGACTTCAGCAAACCTGTTGCTGAGCCGTGAAGTAGGCTCACATTAAATTTATATGATCATGTATACCCAATTTTACTATCACCTTTTGTTTAGAACAATGAGTTAGTGATTCATTGGTATAATTAGATCCTGTAGTGTTCTTATGTTATAGCATCTCAGTATGTTCGTTCTGTTATAGAAACTTAGTATGTTCGTTCTGTTATCATGTATAATGTATAGTATGTCTCTCTGATGTATTGTATCTACCTCCCTGTTTCTCTTTATGTTATCGTGTATTGTATCTACCTCCCTCTTTCTCTTTATGTTATCGTGTATTGTATCTACCTCCCTGTTTCTCTTTATAGTATGTTCTAGCATCTAGTATGAATTGAACCTCTAAACTATACCCCTTATAGTTTACTAGTGTTTTTACTTGAACTGTTATTTAAAAGACTCATTTTTCTACTAAGTTATGCTGGTACTTTAAAAACGGAGTTTTGTTAAACTATAAAGTAACATAACTTTAAAAGAGTTTTTGAAATGTTTTGACCACTTATAAACAACATAAGCAATATTTTGAAAGATGTTTATAACAAACAAATACACAATTATCATTGTGTTCAACTTGTATTCCACCCCTTAAAAGCATTTAAAACAGTTAAAAGATTCATTATAGGGGTATGAACTCACCTTATGTGGGTGATTCAACGAATATGCGCGTAAGGATGAGATGTTCCACGAATGAAGTCCCGAGACACAACAAGTCCTAAATGACATATAATGACATATATTGGCATGAATATAGTGTTTTGAAGTAACCACATGCAAGGAAACACTTGGACGAAGTGTTAGAATCACATGTGATTCATCTAAGGGATGTTTAAGGCCACCAAATGGTGTTTACAGCCACGGAGCTTTGGGCCGTATACTCATGGTAAAAGGTGCATAAGAGGGTGTTTGAATGGTAGGGAAGCTTGAGAGACTATTTCTCTACAAGAGGGTGAGCAAAACTAACCATTTTAGGAGGTGTTGAGGTGTTTACGGCCACACCAAAAGTGTATGGTCGTAAACTCTCCAAATGGTGCCTTTTTGGGTCTTAAAGGGAAGGGTTCTCAAAGGCTCATGTGTCCCAAAGGATAGCTAGTGTCTAGAAGTGTTTAAGGCTCAATACTTGGCCATAATTAGGGTTTACGGCCAAGGGAGATTCCATGGCCGTAAACTCTTGGTAAATATGCCTATATTGTTGTTTCAAGACTATGATCTAGTGAATAACATGCCTAACTAGATGATAGATGGAATACTCACATTTTTGAGGGCCTTAGATGAGTTTTCGGCCACCAAGAACAAGTGTGTGTTCTTGGTGTTCTTGGTGAAAGATGAAGATCTTGAAGATCTAACCAAAAGAGATGATTTTATGGATGGAATCAAAGGGGTGTACTAGTTTAAGAAGAATAACAACTCAAAAGGTGGAAGAAATACTTATGTTTTTGAAGATCAAAGTGAAGAACTCGATAATACTTGAGAGAGAATGGAAGTGTTCTTGAGTTGAAAGTGTAATAATGAAAGAAAAGTGAAGGAATTGAGACTTATAGGGGAGTTTACGGCCAGCCTTGACTTTATGGCCGTAAACTCATGTGCTTTGGCCGTGAACTCCTTTTTGGTGGTCTTAAGGCTTGAATGTTGCACAGTGTCTCTAGCAGGTACATTCTAACACTCATTCCTTAAGTGTAATAGGCTTAAAACTCCTTAGAATGACTCTTAATAAGGCTAGAACTCATTAGAAATGAGTCTGACACTCAGTTGAGTTGAATGGTTGGACTTTACAAGGCAAGTATTTTCGGGTTGTTACACCATGTGCGAATATATGGGAAGCCCAAATCATAGCCTTGGTAGTCCATATCAATTGATCAGCCCAATGCTAATTTTGTTTGAACCGTATAAGGGTATTTGGGTTGCCGATGTATTACATGCATCACGTGGGGTCTACAGTTTAGTTACCATTCCTCAAAAATGGAGATATCCGATAGGCTCTTTGCTGTTTGAGACACAGGAAAACATTAGTGAGATAATTCTTCTTCTTTTTTCTTTTTATTTGTTCCTTTCCAGAATCCGTCGCAGAAGAGGAGGACCGGAGCTGTAACATGAGTGCCGGTGGCACCAATCGGGTTCGGGGTATGCAGACGAACCTCGATAGTCGGCAACTGTAGGAGGTCGTACCCAAGACTTGGTCTGGTCGATGTTGACAACGTCGAGACTGCTGCTGTTGGGGATGCTTTGTCAATCTTCGGCTAAAGGAGGGCTGTTGGGCGGTGATAGAACAAACAAGTTGAGACCGGCCAGAGATGGTGTGGTTCTAGTTCCCGATGGTTGTTGTTTTTGGCTTGCAGATGTGTCGATTAGGGGAGGTGATCGATCCACCGGTGGTCGAGTAGCCTAGGGATTGTTCGCAACAGGACAACTGGAGTAGCATTTGATCAGCGACGCTGGCATGTTAGGTCCACAATTGGAGGCGCTTGACCGTTGGCTTCAAGGTTGCTGCTAGGGTTGTTGTTGATCGGTGAAGGAGCGGCGGTGTTGGCTTGCGTTGGCTGGCGAATCGACTGGTGATGCTTTTTTTATTTATCGCCATCGATCGAGGAACAGGGGCCCGACGGAAGCTGCTTGTTCGGGACTGAAAGCTCTTTGTTACTTATGCTGAAGGTGGGTAGCGGCTGGAGGTTTTTCCGTTAGTGGTGGTGATTGAGAGCAAGGAGTTTGACTGGTGGTTGGTGGTCTGCATCGGGCTGAGATGCGATGGTTATTGGAGCTATTTTGTCGAGTTGTCGCATCTCAAAGACGCTCAGGGGTCACCAGGTATTTAGTGAGTGGTGGTTGATCGGGATGCCTTGCTGGGTTCTCAGCGATGAAAGCAACCAACGACTGAATATGGTCCTACAATTGTTTCCGGTGGATGGTTTAGACAACAAGGTTTGTAGGAGCTAGTGGGTACTTGTCGGACGCCGTCAATCTGATTCCGACTTTCCGTCGGTGCTTATGTGTCAATTTTGTCAAACTAGATTGAGAAGAGGTAGACCAGGTGGGTCCCACTGAGGATGGCTTGTCTTTTGGTTTACGGTGTACACTGTATACATCCATACCCCCTTTTTTCTAGAAACATAAAGTACACTTTTTTTATAACTCTGCCAGCTTCTAAATAGCATAGGTCCCACATGTTTTCTGAAATTTACTGATGTATACTACACTGTACATGGATGTGATGTTGATATACTAGACCATTTTTACTCTTGTCATTTACGTAACTGTTGAGCCATGTATATCTTTATTGACTAATAACTCTTGTATCCTTCTCTTCTTTTTCTTCTTTCTTCTTTTTTTTTTTTTTGAAAACCATTTACTGATATGGTAACTAAAATGTTGGAGTAACTCTAAGATGGGTTAAAAATAAATAAATAATGGGTAAAAGGCATACCAAAATACTCAGCAAATATGGTTTCCTTAGCAATACCCATTCCCCCATCTTTTGTTTTTGTTGTAGGCTCAAAAGAAACAGACATTACCACTTTTCTATAATTTGTTGGATAGTAAAATGTATGGGTAAAACTAAAGTGGTGGGTCAGAAATATAATCTGATGAATTTTGATAGACAGGATAAAATTTTTGTGTGTTTTGTGAAATGTATAATGTACACAGCTGTGTGTACAAGAAACATAGCTATATTTACAAGCAGTTGTAAAAACTGATAAAAACATACGAAAATCCTTAGCTAAAAAAGGGATTTTCTTCTCAGTTTGAACAAAAAGAATGGTGTAGGAACTGTAAAAACCTCTTTTCTTCTCATTTTCTCAAGAAACCACCAAATGCAAATGAACGCAGAGCTGAAGTTGTGCAATGGAGTTGTGTACAGAAAAACCCAACTAAAAAAAAGATTTTATGGACTTATGAGCTGATGAATATGGGTAAAAACTCATAAAAATTCTTTTCTTCTGAACTTGCTCAATCAAACCCCCAAAATATAAACAAAAAACGGATCTAAGAATATTTTGATGGGTTTGAGCCATAAGAACCTTCCTATGTGCACATACAAACCCTAATGCTTGGATCTAGGTTTCTCTAATTGAACATGCATTGTATCCAAGACTTACAATACTATATCTAATGTAAACAATTGAATCTCATCATATGAAATCAGATCTAAAAGAATACCTTGAATTACTTGCTTGATACTTCTTCTTCTTGGAGCTTAGAGTCACAATTGCCACTCCTCTAATGGCTTACAAACACCAAATAGCAAGAAGATGATCTTGAGAGAGATAGGAGGGAGAGAAATCGGCCCTAGGGTTTCTTGCCTTGCATGAGTGCCGATTTCCCCACCCCAAGGGATCTATTTTATACTATGAGCTACTAGGCTTTCACCTTTAACCCTAATTGAATGACTTAGGCCCTAAGAAATCCAAGATCCTTCTAGATAATAGGCTTGGACGATTTTATGGTATCCAAACCCTAAAATTCGTCCACCCTCATATCCATAAGGATACATAGCCCAAAATACAACTATCACACATTTGACAGTTTATTCCCCTTTATTCAATTAACCTCTTTAAGTCACCAAATTAATTCTCAATTAATATATGACTTATATTAATTAAATAACATTATTATTTCTTTAATATATTATTCTCATAATATATTAACAATAATATCTCTTCTCTCTTAACAAATCATCCTGTCAAGTTGCTATGGTGAAGGCAACCCAAAAGGACCATGCACAACCGGGTCAAGTACTTACCAAATATAGTTACAGCCTTAGACACTAATCCAACAATCTCCCACTTGGATAAGTCTAGTAACTATATATGCAAATATAATCCGATTAGCAATCGTAGCTCTCAAAGACGCTGTCAAACTCTGATCTTATCAGTATCCTGTCCTTCAGATAAGGGATCGTATAATCCTCTGTTCTAGATACCGTGCGGACAATTACATGGAACATGGTCATACTTATTGTCCTGTAATTTGTTTCTCGATCTCAGATTTACTTGACTTAGAACTTAATTGAACACATCAATTCAGTCCTGACCGGCCCCTGCACATAAGTCAATTCAAATCATCGAGGGGCCCTGATATCGCTTTTACCCTCTTAGGATAAAAGGAACAGATAAACTTCGACTTATATGCATTTACTATCCACTAATCAAATTACACACAACAATACGTTTTATAACATCAAGTTACTGATGCGTTTGCGCATTATCAATGCATAACCAATTAACAACCAATAAACTATATATCTAGGTTTTAAGACCATATGATATTACCATCTTGTGATCACTCGTGATAAATTCCATGAAGTGATTCCAACAAGTGTGGGTTTATTCCAATGCTCAAATCAAGTTCATAAGCACTCATGAACGTTGTAGCAAACCTTTGCTATGTCTAATACACTTTAGACAATCTACACACCAATTCATGACAGTCTTCATTCATATCTACTTCCAACATATGAACGACTGTGGACTATTCGAATAATTCGATTATTATCAAATAACTTAATTATTCAGGAAGTCAAAACATGCAAAATGAAACAATAGTTAAACAATTAACATAAGACAGTAGCTTTACTTATAAATAATACTCCTTTATTTAATCATCAAATGTCAATTACATTTATCTATTACATGTTTCCAAACTATCTAATCTAAACTAATATCGTCCTTCAGCCCAATGCTCCTAGCGTGCTGCAAATGCTTAACCCTGCTCAGTCCCTTCGTAAGCGGATCTGCTGGGTTATCCTCTGACGATACCCTCTTCACCACGAGGTGTCCTTTTTCTACTCGATGTCTAATAAAGTGATATTTTCTGTCGATATGCCGAGATCTACCATGATCCCTTGGTTCCTTGCTCAAGGCAACCGCTCCTTCATTATCACAGAAGATTTCCATAGGCTCCTTTATGGCAGGCACAACTCCAAGATCACCAATGAAGTTCTTCAGCCACATTGCCTCTTTTGACGCTTCGCTTGCTGCAATGTACTCTGATTCGCACGTTGAATCAGCTACAGTTTCTTGCTTGGAACTTTTCCAAGTCACTGCTCCTCCATTGAGGGTAAAGACCCAACCCGACTGCGAACGGTAGTTGTCCCTGTCGGTCTGAAAACTGGCATCACTATACCCTCGCACCTTTAAGTCATCACTCCCTCCGAGGACTAAAAACCATTCCTTGGTCCTCCGAAGGTACTTAAGTATATTCTTGACCGCAATCCAATAAGCTCTGCCCGGGTTCCCTTGATATCTACTGACCATGCTCAAAGCAAAGGCCACATCAGGGCGAGTACAAGTCATAGCGTACATGATAGAGCCAACTGTGGAAGCATAGGGTATTCAGCTCATCTCATCTATCTCGGCTTCTGTACTCGGGCTTTGAGTCTTACTCAATTTGGCATTACTCTATATTGGTAGTTCTCCCTTTTTCGAGTTTTCCATACTAAAACGTTTTAGTACCTTATCCAAGTAAGTATTCTGACTAAGTCCTATTAGTCTCTTACTTCGTTCTCTCACTATCCTTATTCCTAAAATATAGGAAGCCTCTCCGAGGTCCTTCATAGCGAAACACTTCCCGAGCCAGGACTTAACCTCCTGCAGAGTCGGGACGTTGTTTCCTATGAGCAGTATGGCATCGACATACAAAACAAGAAAGCTAACTATACTCCCACTGGCCTTGACATATACACATGATTCATCTTCACTTCGTACAAATCCAAACTCTTTGACTTTCTCATCGAAGCAAAGATTCCATCTGCGAGACACTTGCTTAAGCCCATAAATGGACTTCTCAAGCTTACACACACTATTGGGATGCTTTGGATCGACAAAACCCTCTGGCTGAGCCATGTAAACATCCTCAGCCAACTTCCGATTAAGGAAAGCGGTTTTTACATCCATTTGCCATATTTCATAGTTATGAAATGCAGCAATGGCTAGCATCACCCTAATAGACTTTATCTTCGCAACTGGTGAGAAGGTTTCGTCGTAGTCAACTCCAGGAGTCTGAGTGAAACCCTTCGCAACCAATCGCGCCTTATAAGTGTGCACGTTCCCATCCACGTCGGTCTTCTTCTTGAAGATCCACTTGCACCCGACCGTCTTACGACCAGGTACATTGTCAACCAAATTCCAAACTTGGTTGTCATACATGGACTGAATCTCGCTGCCCATCGCCTCTTTCCATTTTACAGACTCTGGGCCTGCCATGGCTTCCTTATAGCTATTAGGTTCATCTAGATTTATTAGTGTACCATCACTAATATACGTGTCCCCTTTGGTAGTAATATGAAAACCATAAAACTGGGGATGAACTCTAACTCTTTCGGAACGTCTAAGAGGTAAGGACTCGTCAATTGGTTCAACCGGAGTTTCCTCCTCGGGTTGAGCGCCAGCGTTAGAGGTTCCTTCATCGCTCGACTCTTGAATCTCTTCAAGATCGACTTGCCTCCCACTGTCTCCTTGGCTTATGAGTTCCCGCTCTCGGAAAACCCCTTTCCTCGCAACGAAGACAACATTGTCACTCGGTCTATAGAAGAGATATCCAAAGGATTTCTATGCGTAGCCGATGAATATACATCGCTCACTACAAGGTTCGAGCTTTTCGTGAGTTTCTCGTCTTACGAAAACTTCACAGCCCCAAACCTTGATATGTGCCAACGAGGGAGCTTTCCCTGTCCACATCTCGTGAGGTGTTTTGGCAACCTTCTTTGTAGGTACTAAAATGAGGATATGGGCGGCAGTCTCTAAGGCATACCCCCAGAATGAGATAGGTAGTGAAGCACGACTCATCATGGAACGAACCATGTCTAGCAAGGTTCGATTACGCCTCTCAGCTACACCATTCAGTTTTGGTGTCCTAGGTGGCGTCAATTGTGAAACTATTCCACATTCCTTGAGGTAGTCGTGGAATTCAAGACTTAGGTACTCTCCACCTCGATCAGATCGAAGCATCTTGATTTTCCTGCCCAATTGATTCTCCACTTCTTGTTTAAACTCTTTGAATTTTTCAAAGTTTTCTGACTTGTGCTTGATCAAGTAGATATACCCATATCTGCTATAATCATCTGTGAAAGTCACATAGAAGCGATTTGCATCCCTTGTGGTGGATCTAAAGGATCCACATACATCTGTATGTATGAGATCTAATAAACCCTCACCCCTCGCACAAGTGCCAGTGAAGGGTGACTTGGTCATCTTTCCAAGTAAACAAGATTCGCACGTGCCATCTTCCTTAAGGTCGAACGACTCCAACACTCCATCCTTTTGGAGTTGGGCTATGCGCTTCTTGTTGACATGTCCAAGACGACAATGCCACAAGGATGCTTTATCCATACTATTGGAAGAATCCATACACAACACATCATTTCCTAGGTTATCTACAACCATAACAATTTCATAAATTCCATTACAAGGCATTGCTTCAAAATATAAAACACCATTTAGATAAGCATAAATCGAACCATTCTCATTATTAAACGAATATCTAAATCCTTGTCTAAATAAACCATGAAAAGAAATGAGGTTTCTTGCCATATCTGGCGAGTAGCAACAATTATTTAAATCAAAATTTAATCCATTTCTAAGCACTAAAGAATACACTCCAATCTTGGTGACAGGCGACGTTCTTCTGTTTCCCATGATTAGATTTATTCTTCCAAGCTCCAAATCCCTATTTCTTCCTAGTCCCTGCAAATCAGAACAAATGTGGTAACCACACCCTGTATCAAGAACCCAAGAACTAGCATGAGATGAATCATTAGATTTAATTGTGTAAATACCTGCGAAAGATGGGTTGATCTTCCCATCCTTGATGGCTTGCAGATATTCCGGGCAGCTTCTCTTCCAATGTCCTATTTTGTGGCAATGGTGGCACTCTGCCTCCTTTGGGTTTGGGTTGGGCTTAGCAGGATCAACCTTGGTCCCACTAGAAGAGGAACCATCTTGGGACTTTCCTTTGCGGTGGTTCTTTGAAAAAGCCTTTCTCTTCTTGCCCCTTCCCTGTCCAATAGCCAAAACAGGAGCAACGGGTGGATTGGAAGTTGGTGCAACAGACTTTTCCTTGAGGTTTCTCTCAGCAGTCCTCAGGAGCCCTTGGAGTTTGCTTAGGGTGACCTCTTCCTTGTTCATGTGGTAGGTCATCCTAAATTGGTTGTAGCATGAGGGCAAGGAGTGAAGAACAATGTCGATAGCCAAATCTTCCCCAAAGTTGACATTCAACTTGCGAAGACGATCAACATACCTTTGCATCTTTTGCAAGTGCACAGTTAGAGACTCTCCACTTCCCATTTTAGCAGTGATCATATTCGTTATGATCTCATAGCGTTCTTGCCTCGCGCTTTGGTGATATCTCTCCATCAAGTCTAGATGCATCTCATAAGGATACATGTCCTCATAGGATTTTTGGAATTCTGAGTTCATTGTGTCTATCATGATGCAATGGACCTTCGTTGCATCACGCTCATGGTTCTCAAAGACAGCCATTTCTTCAGGAGTAGCAATTTCTGGATTGACCTTCTCGAGCTTCTCATCGAGAACATACTCTTTGTCCTCATAACGCACGATCGTGCGAATGTATCTTATCCATTCGCTAAAGTTCGTTCCATCGAAAGTCACTTTTTGACAAAGGCTCATTAGCGGGAATGAGCTAGCAGTAGCGTTGTTTGCGTTAGACATCTACAAATAGAAAGGAACAAAGTTTTATTAGAATTAAGCCCCTAATTAACACCCAAAAAGAAAATTAGGGCTAGGACCCAACAACATTATTTACACATTAGAAAAGGGATGTCGTAATCCAACATGCAAATAATTTGGAGGTAAGTGAATGACGATTCACTAATTCTTCACCATGAAAAACATAAGCTTTAAGTTTTAAATGTATTGAGAATTCCTAGATTTCATTGAGATTCATTGAACCTTTCAATGGCATGTTTAAATCTCGATATGCCCCTCTCGTTTGTGACTGGGATGCCGAGGATCACAAAGTGGGTGTGAATAACCATGCAAATGTACAAGGTGCCCCACTGTTACAGTTACCTATTCAATGCGCTGGTTAACCACACACGCTCCATTGAACTATAACAAACAATGAGTCACCCTTTGCCACCTTTGCTTAGAACCCAATTAATGTGCCGGTTAACCACACGCGCTCCATTAATATCTTAGCAAGGGTACAAAGTGTAATTTCATGGGATTGCATCAATTCACTTTTCCTAAAGTAACTAAGATTGGGAATTTTATAAAACATGTTTAGTTACTTTATATAGATTCATTATACTTATTAATGAGAGGAGGTTTGCCCTATCCTACCCGTTCGGCTAACGACCCTCCACCAGTCAAGCAAGCGGTGGGTGTGAATGTACACCCATTAAGCGCCATTTTATAGGCAGCAACCTTATACCCACCTTATAGACCGGCTTCGTGAATGAGGCCTACTAACGGTAAGACTAGCATTTTAAATTATACATATATATATTAAGCTTGTAATAATATAATAGTATAGAGTTGAATTTTAAACTTGTAAAATTCTAGGGATTGAAATTTAAATTATCCAAATTAAACATTTAATCATAAAATATAAAATTTCAAAGCTTGAGGACAAGTTTAGAACTTTTCAAAACATAAGGATCAAATAGCAAATAATATAAATCAACTAATTAGATTATCTCAATTTGATCTTATTTAGAATTACTTGCAAGACAATTTACCAATTCAATTCAAATAATCAATTATAATCATATAAGGAAATTATTATTCAACTAATTGACAATTATCTTTTATTTGGTCAAGAATATACTCATATATATGATTAAAATCGGATTTTAATGACCCAAAACAGTTCAGGCAAGTAAAACAGCAAGAAATCCCGAAACTTCCTCCTTCTGACGCTCGAACTCGCCGAGTACCTCTATGGACTCGCCGAGTTGGAGCTACTCGCCAAGTTCATCAGGCAGTCTCACAAAAATCGAATTTTTCAAGCAACAAGCAATCAACCAATGCAACAATTCAATAGAAATCAATCAAAGCTCTGATACCACTGATGGGTTTGAGCCATAAGAACCTTCCTATGTGCACATACAAACCCTAATGCTTGGATCTAGGTTTCTCTAATTGAACATGCATTGTATCCAAGACTTACAATACTATATCTAATGTAAACAATTGAATCTCATCATATGAAATCAGATCTAAAAGAATACCTTGAATTACTTGCTTGATACTTCTTCTTCTTGGAGCTTAGAGTCACAATTGCCACTCCTCTAATGGCTTACAAACACCAAATAGCAAGAAGATGATCTTGAGAGAGATAGGAGGGAGAGAAATCGGCCCTAGGGTTTCTTGCCTTGCATGAGTGCCGATTTCCCCACCCCAATGGATCTATTTTATACTATGAGCTACTAGGGTTTCACCGTTAACCCTAATTGAATGACTTAGGCCCTAAGCAATCCAAGATCCTTCTAGATAATAGGCTTGGACGATTTTATGGTATCCAAACCCTAAAATTCGTCCACCCTCATATCCATAAGGATACATAGCCCAAAATACAACTATCACACATTTGACAGTTTATGCCCCTTTATTCAATTAACCTCTTTAAGTCACCAAATTAATTCTCAATTAATATATGACTTATATTAATTAAATAACATTATTATTTCTTTAATATATTATTCTCATAATATATTAACAATAATATCTCTTCTCTCTTAACAAATCATCCTGTCAAGTTGCTATGGTGAAGGCAACCCAAAAGGACCATGCACAACCGGGTCAAGTACTTACCAAATATAGTTACAGCCTTAGACACTAATCCAACAGATTTTTGCAAACTTGGGGAATATTTGAGTGAAGAATGTCGTGTAGATCCATAGATCTGAACTAAAAACGAAAACGAGTCTACAGATCTAAAATATTGTGAAGCAAGTTTGGACAGATCTTGGAAAGAAACAAGAAGATCTTAACAACTGATGGGTAGAAATGTACATATCTAAGCAAACCTAATGTGAAATGCAACAGATCTGAACAAATCTGAGAGAAAAACGAGTTTGAAACCAACTGAGGCTTGTGCTACTTGCTTGGATCCGGGATGGCGCCAATTGATATGACATAGAACTCCGACCATCTGCTCTGAGAGAGTGCTTCTGCATTGGAGAGGATCTGCGAGGTCACAACAGACAAGACCATTAGAGCCTTCCCAGGGACTATGCCCCGGGAGCGGACTCCGACGATCAAGTTAGATCAGCTGGTAGATCTGAGATGGTTCTCCTTAGCTGGAGAGAACCATCTTGGTGCTGGTAGTGGTGTATGGTGGCTGACGGCGGTGGGTGGCGGCTGAGCCACCCGGTCGAAGTATAGTGTGGCGGCTCAGCCCAGGGGAGAAGTCTAGGGTGGCGGCTGAGCCAAAGGGAAAGAGTCTTCCTCCAAGGAGGAGGCACTATTATATTTATAGTGGGCAATTAGGTGAAGGGGAATTAGGTCAGGCCTTGGGTCAGCCCAATTCAGGCCCAACTAGCAAAGAGTTGGGCAAGGCCGCCCGGAGGCGTCGGGTAGGGCTGGCGGGCGCGCCCCAGGCAAGGTTGGCGGGCGCACCAAGAAAGGCCGGTGGGGGCGCCAGACAAGGGAGCGCCAGGCCGGGCCGGCAGGAGAGTCCCCAACAAAGCTGGCAAGGGAGTGCCAGGCGAGGCTGGCGCGCCAGAGCTGTCTAGGCCATGCTACTGGACCATATATCATCAATATATATATATATATATATATATATATATATATATATATATATACACATATATATATATATATATATATATATATATATATATATATATATATATATATATAGGGTGAGGTTCAATAGAGAACCATAATTAACCAAGGAACCAAGGAACCAATCTTTTTTTCAACTTTTAGAACTTATTTTTTATCAAAAAAGAAAACTAAAAATACAGAAATTCATAACTTTTTATCCTTTTTCCAATGATATCAAATTCGATTTTTTTTACGTCAAATTCACAATGTGAATGTTTGAAAATTCACAACGTGAATCCGGATTCACACGGTGAATCCGAAAAATATTTTTCACATTCACAATGTTAATATATGAATTTAGATATTTTTAGATTTTTTTTTTGCGATAAAGAATAAGCTCTAGAAAATGAAAAAAATATTTGGTTCCTTGAAGAACCAATAATTATGCAAACATCCCCCCTTAAACTCACAATGCAATAACAATAAGTATTGAGAGTTTGTCAGAAAGAAAATGAAACCGAGGAACATTCAATGGCTTCGTAAAAGTATCAGCAATCTGCAAGGTGGTAGGAACATCAGGAAATAAGATAGTGCCCTTATGGAGACGATGATGTGTGAAATAACAATGAATCTCAATGTGTTTTGTGCGCTCATCAGACACTGAATTCTTGGCAATCATTATTATACTCTTATTGTATCAATACAAAGGGGTAGGCTGAGAGATGTGAACGCCCATATCTGCAAGAAGCCATCTCAACCAAACAATCTCACAAGTGTCTATAGCAATGACTCGATACTATTATTATGTAGAAGATCGAGAGACAACATCTTGTTTCTTACTCTTCCATGATATCAATGAATCTCCAAGAGAAATATAATACCTAGTAGTGAATTTATTATCATAAATATTACTATCCTAATTAGCATCACTACAGGCATGCAAATCAAGAGAGGATGCAGATAGAAATACAAGGGTGCAGAACTGAGTACCACGAAGATATCTCAAAATAAGAATAGCAACTCCCAAATGAACAGTAGAAGGAGCAGTGACAAACTGGTTAACCAGATAAACTGCATGAGCAATATCTGTTCTAATGACAATAAGGTAAACCATACTCCCTATAATGGTATGATAAAGGCTTGGATTTGATAAGGGGATCCCATAAGTTGGAGAATACTTTTCATTACTCTTAATAGGCGTATCAACAATCCGATTATCCTTGAGTCGTGCTCGTTCTAACAAATCTGTAATATACTGCGTTTGAGATAAAAGATAACCCTTTGGAGATTGAGCAACTTCATCTCCAAGAAAGAACGTAGAAAGCCTAAGTATTTCATAGCAAAAGGGGATCCAAATCATGCTTTAATGGCTCTATACCATCATGATCATCACTAGTAATAATCGTGTCATTGACATATAAGGAAAGAATAATCCGACATGCACTCATACACCGAACAAATAGTGCCAAATCATGATTACTTGGTCGAAAACCAAGCAAAGTATTCAACATAGAAAATATCTCAAACCAAGCACGAAGGGCTTGTTTGAGACCATATAGTACCTTCCGAAGTCGAAAGACTTCACGTGGTTGGTAAGCCATACCAAGGGGAGGATACATGTATACTTCCTCATGATGATCAGCATTCAAGAACGCATTCTTGACATCCATCTGATAAATCTTCCATTAGTGAATGGAAGAAACTGCAATCAAGGTGTGAACAGTTGTTAGTTTTTCAAAAGGAGCAAAAGTTTCCTCATAACCCATACCATACTTTTGCGCATATCCTTTCACAACAAGTCTAGATTTATAATGCTCAATAGATCCATCAGAATTTTTTTGATTTTATATAGCCAAAGACAACCAATCGTGTGCTTTCTGGGCGGAAGCAGAACCAGATCCCATGTATGAGTCTGATAAGGAGCTGCAAGTTCCTCAACCAAAGACAACCTTTTTGTAGGATGTTGGCTCAAATAGATAATGTATATTAACAATAAAGGAGGAAAATATGGGTAAGTAAGAGGAATAGACAAATTCAGGAAGCTTTGTGAACTTCTTATTACGATAAAGCCTCGATAGTGGGGGATCCTGATGAGCTATAGGAAAAGGATCAGCGGGAAGTGGTGGATGAGTGCCAGGTGGTGAATCATCAATGTTAGTGCTAAATGGATAAATAATATGAAGATCCTCTCAAGTTGTGTCATGTGACTGGACATGAATGCTATAGAACAAAATTTGCTCCAACAGGTGACATTACGATAGACATATAATTTTCTATTCGATGCATCATAACACCGATAACCTTTATGACCAATATTGTATCCCAAAAATACACGGATGGATGATTTTGAAGACAACTTATCTCTCTCTACATGAGGCCTCAAGAGAAAATAGGTACACCCAACCACTTGTAATGAAAAATAATATGGAAGTTTTCGAAACAACATTTCATAAGGAGACTTCCCTGAAGTGTGTGCAGTAGGAGTGCAATTAATAACATATGTGGCGATAAGAACAACTTCTCCCTGAAACATACTGGGAACTTGAGTAGAGAGTAGCAAGGATCTTGCAGTTTCTAGGAGATGTCGATGTTTTCTTTCTGCAATACCATTCTTCTGAGGGTGTCTGTACATGATGCTTGATGCATAGTACCATAAGATACCAATAAATGTCCCAAATCACACTCAAAACATTTTATGACAATAGAGTGTTGAGTCTTGACAAGGGCTCAGAAGTCACTATATATGGTGAAAAAGTCAGACCTATGCTTCATAAAATAAACCCATGTATAATGAGTATAATCATCAATGAATGAAACACAATAGTTAGATCCCGATTTAGAGGTAACCAGGGATGGGCCCCACACATCAGAAAGCACAATATCAAAGGGAAAAACAAAATGAGAGACACTTTATTAAATGGTAAAGCATAAAATTTTCCTAGTTTACAACCACAACAATAAAAAAATATCATCTGTTTTCAAAGAACGTAACACACCGGTGGAAACCAAAAACCATAAAAATGATGCTAACACATGTCCCAAATGAGAATGCCAAAGATAAAAATTAGCAAACGAATGACTTAAACAAAAAAACGACAAATTGACACTATAGACAGCAACATCAACAAAATGTAGTTGCTCCAAATCATAAAGCTCCCCAAATCTATAACCTATCTCAATCACCCTCCAAGACCGAATTTCCAGTACATAGCAGAACAAATAAAAAAGAAGAACCAAACACCAGACTTACACAACTGACTGACCGAAGCAAGATTCAAAGAAAGTGTGGGAATATAATAGACATTTGTTAAAGATATATAAGGAGTGACAATAGAACTAACACCCTCTACTGACATAGGTGTAGCACTGGCAAACATAACCGATACAGATGAATGAGGTGATAACGAAGAAAAAGATGACAAATGTGGTGACATGTGATGAGATGAACCAGAATCCAATATCCACAAGGATGAAGGAATACTTGAAATTTTGGATGAAGATCGAACTGAATTAGATATGGAAGCTGACATGGCAGTTGGATTGGCACCAATAAATTGTCTTAACGGCTCAACAACCTGGGGATCCAAGGTTGATGGTGGTGTAAAATATGTCTCATTCTCAATTGAAGGTGCAGTAGCAGCGTATTGTAGTGCTCTAAAAGGTGGAAAAGAGGGATGTGACTTAGACTGTCTAGAAGACCTATTCTGATGTGAAGGCCGAGACTGTGCAGATGATTTGTTTTGTTGTTGCTGCTGATTTCCCTTGCTTAACAACAAAGAACAATTTGCCTTCCGATGGTTCTTATTCTTATAGAAAGCACACTCATCAAATGCAACTTTGGGACGATTCTAGTTTGAATATTACGGTCGTTGTGGAATAATGAAGACATCAAGAATGGATTTCTTGGGACCTTTGTTAGCACGATACATGATACGAGCTTATTCATCAATCAACTCGTGAACAACCGAATTAACAATGGGAAGAGGTGTGCGATGCAGGATTAATCCATGCAAACCTTCAAATTTTGAACATAATGTCATCAAGAACTGAACCAATCGTTGATCTTGCCTTCTATTAGTATAAGGCTTAAAGGCCTTAAACTTAATAGGTTCTGTAAGAACCAATTGATCCCTCAAATCCGACATAACTGTATAGAATTTCTGAACACTAAGATTGCTTAGTTGGAGGGCTCGATTATCAAACTCTAACTGGTACTACTTTGCAAAATTAAACTGAGTATACAACTCATCGAAGTGATCCCAAGCCTCCTTTGTTGTGTCATACTTCCCCAACTGAGTACCAATAGACTGGATAACATGATTATTATTCCAAGTAATCATCTTGGAGTTATTAGTCTCCCATGATTCCAGTAAGGTGGCATTGTTGGGTTTAAGTGTTGCGACTTTGGGCTCGTTTAATAGTCCATTTTGATTACCCGGTTTGGGCCTGTCCAACCATGGATTCTCATTAGGGTTAGATTATATATATTGCATGTATGTACAGCTTTAAGGTAATCGTTCTCATTAATAGCTTTTGTATTGTAACCCTAGCACACCTCTACAGTCGAAGTTCTTCATCGAGCTCTTATGAGGTGTGAGATATTAATCATTCGACACCATTTGATCCATTCTTGTGTTCTTTACTTGATTAATATTGTTTTTCTGTTTAGAATCTATCGATCTATAGCGCAATATTCCCATCAATTGGTATCAGAGCAGGAGACTGTGTAATACATACGCATCTCTTCTGTTTGAAGAATCCTTTAGGGTTTCCGCTTTTATCAATATACAGAAGCTGTCTTCTTCTTGTCGACGGTATTTTCTTGTGTTTGATAAAACCCTAAGTTCAAATTTACAAGTCTGATTCTAGCAGATAAAAAGAAAAGGCTCATTATGTCTCACGATGACTCTCAAATCAATCCGATCAACATCTCCAATAGTATAGGATCCACTACAAAGGTTCCCATTCTTTTTACTCAATATTATGAAGTATGGGTGCATCACTTCGAAGACTATGTCGTTGGATCTGAAGACAATGGCTATCTAATCTGGGAAGCAATAACATTGGGTCCGTTCGTTCACTCTGGAACAAACAGAACGGTCAAGTATCAAAAAGAGTATAACCAACTCTTGGCTGACGTAGATAAGATCCCTCAAGATGAAAAAGACAATGTGTTATGCAACGTTAAAGCCATGAGGATGATCCGATTCGCTTTGCAATCTGACACTTTTCGTCTGGTAAGTTCATGCACAACAGCTAAAGAAATATGGGATAGGTTGAAAGAATTATATTGAACTGATGAGGATCTAGAGCACTCGATCCAAACCCTATTGCTCTCTGAATTCGGTGCTTTTGAACAAAAACCTAAAGAGAAACTCATTCAGACATTCGATCGTTTCAACCATCTGCTTAGCAAGATGATGAAGCACGGTATTGAAAGGAAGGTGATCAAACAAAAGGTTACATTCATGAATGGCTTAAGGCCCGAATGAATGGCAGTGGTCTCGACTGTGAAGGCTCATGAGCAATTTAAATCATATTCGCTGGCGAAACTTATGGGTATACTCAAATCTCATGAAAGTATGGTGACAAAGGAAGCAAAGATAGTTTCGGGTGTGGGTTTACTGGCCCTTGTTTCTAAGAGCAAGAATGTACCAGACGAAGAGGAGGAATCTAATATGCCTGAGTGTGATCTGTCCAATGAAGAATATGCAATGATGGTTACAAACCCAAAGAAGTTTGCTCGCAAAAAGTTCCCGGTCAACAAGAACCGAAACTGGCAGGGAAGCTACAGCTCAGAAAAGGTGAAAGAAGAAACCAAGAACACCTCTCAAAAGGACGACGAAAAGAAGGAGAGTAAGATTGTGGGAGACTCTAGGTACGACTGCAACTACTGTCATGGCAAGAACCACTTTGCCAAGGATTGCATGTTAAGGAAGATGGCTGAGAAGAAAGATGGTGAAGATGACGAAGCTTACTACATGAGAAAGCTGGAGGAGATAAAGAAGAAGAAAGCAACTAATGTTTCAATGAATGCTTTGGTTGTGCAGGAAAATGTTATTGATGATGAGTTTGGAGGAGTAGAAGTCTGGTCTACAGACTCTGAAGATGAAGAGGTACGCAAACCCTCGCATGGAAGAGCTTATGTGGCAAAAGAAGGAGTTACTTATTCAGCAGGAAGGTGTTTAATGGTGTCAGCTGGGGTATCACATATGAGCGGATATACAACCGAAGGTGAGCATGAGAAGCGAAACTAAAGGATGACAATTGTTTCGCTGCTAAGCCTGTGAGTGAAAGGATCAACGATTGCGATCAGTTGATCAAGAAGGTACAATCCATACTTGAATATCTTAAAATACCAGTAACAAACTACGAAAAAGAATGATATGAATTAAAATTCAAGTTTTCTAACTTAAGTGGAAGTCTTATGCAAACTCGCTTAGCGAATTCTAACCTAACTGACCAACTCATCAGGGAATCTTCCAAGAGTGAGGAGAGAAGGATGTGGATTCAGCTGAAGGAGTCAGAGTTAGTTAGGTCTAGGGATAAACTTATTTATTTGCAACGTGACAATTTAAAGTTTTTAAAACAATGAAATGTTTTCTGTTTGATTGCTAAACGCTTATATACAAATATCACCCAGTTGCATTTAGATTGTGAGATAGGTAAAAAGATTCATAAAATGATTTTGCCCTTCCTTCAATTTAAGGAAGACGAAGTCATTGCTGAATGTGAATCTATAATGTCTTCAGATGAGATTTCAGTAACCTACAAATATGGACTGGACAAAATTGAATCTTTCATTGAGTCCAAAGAACCTAAATGCATGCTTAAGAATTTACTGGACGAAAACGACAAATTAAAAATCAAGACCGAGACTATACAGAAGTTTGACTCATTCAACGCCAAATTACGTTCAGAAAATAAAATAAATTTAGAAACCACTTCTAAATTTGATGAGGACAGTGAGATGAGCGAAATCTCCGTAGAAGACGAGGTCGATTGTTCAGAATTTCTTAAGAGCGAACCCGATGCAGCAAAACCACTCATATCTGAAAATTCGGTTGAGTACGCTCGGGTGTCAAAGGAAAAATCCAAGAAACTCAAAGAAAAGGCTGTTGTCTATCAGAAGGTGCAAACTACACCAAACCAAGTGTATGCAGTCACTGGAGTAACTAAGAAACAAACGGCGGAGTTGACGTCCATGGATGACAAAGATATTGCTGAAGGTTGCGATAACCACTTCTGGTCTGCTCCTATCGACAATGCAGACGAAACAGTTGGTCTGTCAGAGCAAACCTCATGGAGAGTTAAGGGACGATACATTCCAGAACCCCTTAACAAGCCCTCAAGCATTGATAAACCCAGTTCAAGTGGTACAAAAGAAATACCAAACGAACCACTAAAAGCTTCCATCGTATCATCAACAACAAACGAAGCTCATGAGAAGAAAACGAAACCTAAGGCCAACATTCACTTCACTCAAGAGCAACTTGCTGAATAGAAACGCCAGAGGAAAAAAAGATACATGAAGAATATCAATGAGAGAAAACAGTTTTGGCAATCCCAAAACCCCACTTATGTTCGCTCTGAAAAAGCTTCTAATCCCAAGATGAAAAAGGAAGCACATGTCAATCACTGCCAGGCATGCAGTCAGGTGAACCGAACGACCTGTTTCGGTCCTAATACTAGTGGTCACAAGAACCAAAAGTCAAGTTTCGGTCCCAACTCTTACTACGCCAAGAACCGAAAGTCCAGTTTCGGTCCCAACACAAGTGCTTAGAACCGAAAGTCAAGTTTCGGTCCTAAATCCCATCATCCTAACTCCCAACCAAAACCTAACTCTGTAAAGGATATCAAAGGAAAGGGAAAGCTCGTCTCAGATTCTGAAGTCCAAAATACCAAAAAGTCAGCTAACCCTAGGACTCCAAAGAAAACCTCAACTGTGAAACCATCTAACAATAACACACACCAATTAAAACAAGATGAAAATAAAATCAAAGTTTACACCATCAAACGAAAAGATGAAACCACTTTAATAAAAAGAACATATATGGTTGATCTTTCGGTTGCAATTCCCTGTTCTGTAAAAAGACTCACCAGGGCCCAAGATACTTTGGGTTCCTAAATCTACTTAATTTTGCAGGTTATCAGTGACGAGCAGTTTGACGATGAATGGTATATTGACAGTGGCTGCTCTCGTCACATGACAGGAAGGAGGGAAGAACTTAGGGAGTTTCGGTCCCTTAAGAATGGTGGATGTGTTAAATATGGAAACAACTCATACGGCACGATCAAAGGGTATGGGATGATCACCAATGGAGAATTCTCAATACGAAAAGTAGCCTACGTGGAAGGATTGCAGCACAACCTCATCAGTGTTTCTCAACTAGTCGTGGGAACCGGTTTGAAAGTCTCGTTCGATGATGAGGGATCCGAAATAATTGAAAAGCAAACAAAGAAAGTTCTGTTGAAATCTAAGCGCAAAGGAGAGATGTATCCTCTAAATCTCAACCCGATAAAAGGAAAGCCAGCAATATGTTTGATGTCGACGGCGAATTCAGATGAAAGTTGGTTGTGGCACCGAAGACTATCGCATCTGAACTTCAAAGATATTAATAAACTAGTGCTTGGTGATCACGTGCGTGGACTTCCTGTTCTCAAATTTGACAAAGAACATCTGTGTGCAGCATGCGAGATGGGCAAGCAAAGCCGAAAGAGTCACCCTTCTTGTATCAATACAAAGATCATCGAACCTTTTGAACTAGTGCAAATCGACCTATGTGGCCCTTCGGCTATCGAAAGCTTCGGTGGTAGTAAGTTTATACTTGTAATTGTAGATGATTTTTCACGCTTGACCTGGGTTTTATTTCTTAAAAATAAATCAAAGGCGACTCCCAAGCTGAAGGTTTTTATCAAGCAAGTGGAATTGCAGCTGCGAAAGGTGGTAAGAAACATAAGAACCGATAATGGACTAGAGTTCAAAAATAAAGACTTTGAAGAGTTCCTGGCTGAAAAGGGAGTAACTCACAATTTCTATGCTCCCTATACTCCACAACAGAATGGGATCGATGAAAGGCGAAACCATTCATTGTGTGAAGCCGCCCGAACCATGCTGAGTTTCGCTTCCCTTCCATTATACTTCTGGGCAGATGCTATAGCTGCTGCATGTTACACACAGAACCGGTCCTTCCTCAACAAGCGATTTTCCATCACTGCATACGAGATTTTGAACAATCGCAAGCCCAATGTAAAGTTTTTCCATGTGTTCGGTTCAAGATGCTTTATTTTTAACTCCAAAGCAAACCGAAACAAGTTTGATGTAAAGACAGATGAAGGGATCTTTCTTGGCTATTCGCTTACTTCAAAAGGAAAATTGAAGAAACCTACTATGTAACTTTTGATGATAATTACATGAAGAAGATTCAAGCAAGCGAAAGTTCAACGGAAGAAATCTTTCCTGAATCATGTCAAGTCTTAATACCCATTTCCAATCTATTTGAAGAGTACATGCTGCTCTTTGATGAACCAGAGAAGGCGATCCACTCAGAAGCGAAAGCAGCAGATAACAAAATCGATACCTTGAAGAAAATCATCGATGAAGCTGCTAAAGACATGGCAAGCGAACCTCAACAACAAACCGAGAAGGAGACTCAAAGTGAACCTACTACATCAGGTGATCATCCAGCTACTAATGACCCTCCAAGAGAAAGCACAATACTCCAGGGGGAGGGTTCGTCTACACCAAAAACAACCGACATGCCTTTCCAGGGGGAGAATCCATCAAAAACCCCAACCCATGAAGATCCATTTGAGAGGGAGGGTACTGAACCTGACATGGGATTCGGTTCGCTATTTGAGGGGGAGAATGAAAATGCAAATGACGAAGGCGATCTGTCAGAACTGGAAGAAGAAGTCAATGCTGAGTTGGATCCTGCCTATGATCCAAATTTCCCTCCACTCATAAAATGGACAAATGATCATCCTAAAACTCAAATAATTGGTGAATCATCTAAGGGTGTTCTCACACGCTCTCAAATGAAAGCGAAGCAAACTGCTTTATTCTCTCAAGTAGAATTTTGCATGTTTAATTCGTTTGTCTCTAAAATTGAACCGAAGACGGTAAATGTTGCTCTTGATCACTCTGATTGGGTGCAAGCCATGCAAGACGAACTCCATGAGTTTGAACGAAATCGTGTTTGGAGGTTGATTCCCACACCAAAGGATGTATCTGTAGACGGTTTAAAATGGGTTTTTAGAAATAAGTTAGATAAAGAAGGTAACGTCATTCGCAACAAAGCAAGGCTGGTGGTGAAAGGATATTGCCAGGAAGAAGGAATAGACTATGAAGAGACCTTAGCTCCAGTAGCAAGGTTGGAATCAGTGAGAATCTTTTTGGCATATGTTGCACATAAAAACTTCGAAGTTTTCCAAATGGATGTAAAATGTGCTTTCTTGAATGGAGAACTAGAAGAAACGGTATACGTTGAGCAACCACCCGGATTTGTGAACGAGAAGTATCCTGATCACTGCTACATACTGGATAAAGCAATCTATGGATTGAAGCAAGCCCCGAGAGCCTGGTATGAAACTCTAACACGCTTTCTCAAAATGTCAAAATTCAAACAAGGTTCGGTCGACCCAACCTTCTTTCGCAAGAAAGAAGGCGAACACTTAATGATAGTTCAAATTTACGTCGATGACATCATCTTCGGCTCCACGAATCCTAGCTTGACAGCTGAATTCAGGAAGTTGATGGAGACTAAGTTTGAAATGAGCGCAATGGGTCCGATTAACTTTTTCCTTGGACTGAATATAAGACATGGACCAGAAGGCATCTTCATTAAACAGTAGGCATACACGAAGACTCTGTTGGCAAAGTTCGGCATGACGGGAGATTCCAAAGTAAAGGTTCCAATGGCATTTGGCACGAAGTTGACTCCATCTCTTGAGAAACCGGCTGTTGATATGACTCTCTATCGTCAGATGATAGGATCTCTAATGTATCTAACAGCTAGTAGACCGGACATAATGTTTTCTGTCTGCTATTGTGCCAGGTTTCAAGCAAATCCTAGAGAACCTCATATGCTTGCAGTGAAAAATATCTTCCGTTATTTGAAGCGAACCTCGTCTCTCGGTCTTTGGTATCCTGCAAAATCTGGCTTCTTTGTTCAAGCTTTCTCTGACGCTGATCTTGGTGGATGTGGATTGGACCGAAAGAGCACAACCGGCGGATGCCAGTTCCTTGATGGAAAACTTGTCAGCTGGCAGTCAAAGAAACCAACTTCCGTGTCTCTTTCCACGGTCGAAGCTGAGTACATCGCTGCATCATCCTGTACATCACAGGTCATATGGATACAAAGCCAACTTAGAGATTATGGCTTAAGCATGAAGAAGATCCCTCTCTACTGTGACTCTGAAAGTGCGATACGAATATGTCACAATCCAGTGCAGCATTCCAAGACTAAGCATATTGCACTGAGATACCACTTTATCAAGGACCACGTTGAAGATGGTAATGTTGAAGTTCACTTCGTTCGATCCTCAGATCAACTGGCTGACATCTTCACTAAGGCCTTACCAGAAGCAAGCTTTAACAAGATAATCCAAGGCTTGGGAATGATGGAAGCTGAGTCAGTACCAAAACCCCTTTCTTCTCACTAAAATTGAACAAGCAAAATAGAGCGAACGCTCGGTCTATTTCGGTTCTAGAATTTTTCGGGAAACGAAATGAACCGAAGGCTCGGTCTATTTCGGCTCTAGAATTTTTCGGGAACCGAAAAGAACCGAACGCTCGGTCTATTTCGGCTCTAGAATTTTTCGGGAACCGAAATGAACCGAACGCTCGGTCTATTTCGGCTATAGAATTTTTCGGAAACCGAAATGAACCGAACGCTCGGCCCATTTCGCTTCATCTTTTCTAAGGTATGGTTTCGGGTGTATATTTTTGTAAAGCTTTCTTATTCTTTCGCGTGTTTATATTCAGAATTTATTTTCTTTTCTGTTTTTATTATTTTTCAGAAATTACAAAAATCCAAAAATATTTTCTTTTATGTTTTTATTATTTTTCAGAAATTCCAAAAATCCAAAAATATTGTCTTTTCTGTTTTTATTATTTTTCAGAAATTCCAAAAATCCAAAAATATTTTCTTTTTTGTTTTTATTATTTTCAAAAACCACAAAAATATTTCTATGTTTTTTTTAAGTTTATCTCTCAATTCTCAAAATTGATTCAAGTTCACAGATGTGAAACACAATGACGTTGGGGTAGGTATAACATTCTTATCTATGTACTAGTTAAGTGTCCCTAGAAGCATGATGTTGCATGTAGACCGAAGCCTCCATGACTCTGAGTGAAACCCTAATGATTCGATAAACACCAATCGTTTCTTCCCAATCAGGCTGCTAAAATCACTCAAGTCACGAGCTACCTTATTCTTCTCATAGTGAGTTAAGAGTTTTCTGCTTTGACATTCTTATATCGCAGATGTACTTTCGGTTCCTTAACCATCTTCTCACATTTATCCATTACGTTTCGCTTCATAAAAGTAACCCTTGAGACTCTCAGCATTTACCACTGAGCTTTATGGTTACACAATCTCTGTGTTGATGATCTTAGTTTTGTTTACAACGTGCTAAGTGAGACCCAAAATCCAACACCTTGAATGAATTGACGGTGAACGCTAAATTGTTCAAGCTGTTACTTGTTACCTCACGAAATCTCTTTTTATTTTTGAGTGATCTTTATGAAACTGTCTAACACCAGGATGTTTCTTCCCATAAGATCCAGTTTCTTTTTGTTTTTGAGATTTCTTATTATTATCCACTCACTGTATATATTCTCCAACCTACTTGTTCAACAAACCACATCGGTCTCACAAGTACTTCATCCAACTTTCGGTCTTATTTTAAGTATCGATGTTAGGTTGAAGATAAACTACCCACTAAAGCCTATAATTGAAAAGATGCCTTTCAATGTTTCTTTACAAACATTTGATCGTATTTCACGGGAAACCACACAGACACTTCTCAGTCTCTCTTGACTTTGAAGGAAGAGATTCGTGCCCGGGATCCACAGTTTCGTGTCTAAATAGACATCACTTAAATCCCACAAATATTTTGCTTTATTTATTTTTCATTGGCACACTCTAGCACGAAGATCTTTATGATTTTCCAAATTCTTGTTTGTGGTACTCATGGCACTTTTCCAGATTTGTGCTTTCGGCTCTCACAGAAATGGTTGTTCACTTTAATATGGAGCGAAGGTTCCTTAGTATGAGGAGAAAGGATGAGTCACGTTTATGGTGGTGTGGATTTATTTTAATAATAAAAATAAAATAAGGGAGAGTCAGCATGAATTTGAAATGGTTCAAAATTTGAATAGGAGATAAGGATGGAAAGGCACGTGAATTTGAAACGGAACCTAATATCACGCCTGATGACGTCTTCTTCGGAAAACCCAGCTGTCAACTCACGCTTTTTCAGGCGTCGATTCAGAAGAGAGTCAAATCATTAGTGTGGATTTTTCTCTCTCCTAGTAATGGTATAAAAGGTTTTCTCACACCTCTTGGGTTACTTTACCAAATCTCAACTCTCTCAAGAACAAATCGGCGATTTTCTACTGTTCATCTTCTTCTTCCCACCTGTAACAATGGCTGAATCTTTATCGTTTTACGAACAATCCACTCAGTTCTCTCTTCAGACCATCAAACCCAATCAGAATCTGATCATCGAACTAAACCCCTTTTTCTATGATTCGTACATGTTGCATGTGGTTGAATGTCTCAAGTATTCACCACTGGTGGTTGCTCTCACACAGGTGGAAAGCGTTCCAATGTCGATGCTTTCTCACGTCTACTCCACTGTTGTTTATGATAAAGCTAAGGAGCATATCTTTTTCGAGATCGTCAATCAAAAGATGTCGATTTCGAAAGCTAGGTTTTGTTTACGGCTACGCCTTGGTGTCGCCGATTCCATGATTAACCCAGATTCCATTACAACAAATCAGCTGTTCTCGATTTTCTATGATATGGGGTACACAGAGCTTCTCACCACTATCACCAAGTTCAAGAAATCTTGCCTTCCTCCTCAGTGGAATGGACTCTTTACTCTCCTCTCCAAGGGCTTATCGGAGAGGGTTGCAGGTTTAGATGGAACGAGCAGGGCATTCATGACCCTTTTATATGGTCTGTATCATGGGGTTAATATGGATTACGGGTCAATCATATGGTCACAACTAGTTCAGAGTATAAGCTATTCTTCAAGGCACTCTGAAATTTCATGTGCTCGATTTTGGACTATCATCACTCATTGGGGGATGGGAAAGTTTAATGTTCCAACAATGGCGTCACTCAAGTCATCGATTGCTACCTTCCACATGACGAGGATCCTTGTCTCAGATCCCTCCAAATTTATCTTCATTGGTTCAATTCCGGAGTCAATGTACAGATGTGTTTCCCCTGAAAGCAACGTTATCAATGAGTACAAGAAGCTAACCCCTTCAGGGTCACGTCAGCTTACTCCAGAGATGCAAAGCTCGCTTGACGCTGCAGACAAACCCGTAAAACGAGGGAAGAGGCCTGATAAAAAAGGGGAAGGACGGTCAATCCTCCAAATTTTCTACTCCTAAGAAACGCAAGTCTGAGCAAGCAGCGCCTACTGCTCCAAAGAAACGAAAGACCAAGATGAAAGCTCACAGACAAAAGTCTCCTTCCCCATCTTCCAGTGACTCTGAGTATGTTTCTTTTGACCCACAGCCTGAACCCAAGTCAACTGACCACGAAGCTACTCGAACCGAAAGTCCATCTAGAGGTAATTCGCCTCCACCCTCACCAACTAATGACAGTAACCAAAACTCACCTCCTCCACATTCGGTTCCTATTACTATCGCCCCCTGTCCTCCACCTATCTCATCTACCACTGCTACCTCAATCCCTATTCCAACCCCACTGTTCACTACAGTTACTACCACTACTACTCATCCAACCGAACCTAATGTTCGTGTCAACGTATTTGATACGGGGGCATCTACTTTCGGTTCTGATCCTCATGTTACCTCAACACCTTCATCCCCACCTCCATCACATGAATTCGAACTTGTTCTTAGCGGGGAAGTCGTGGAATTCGACTCTGTTTACTTCAGTCCTTATCGAGTACAGAGTGATGACGATGATGATGCTCCTATGACCAAAAAGCATCTCAAGGCCATGAATGACAAACTTGACCAACTGCTCTCTTCCTCTTCTGCAAGTGCATATTCGGAAGCAGCACTCAAGGCTCTGTTCGCATCTGTTGTCAAAGAGCATGACACTTCCATCTCCAATGCTGTTAAAGCCATTGAAGCCTCAACCTCCACCTGTCAGAAAGCTTCACTTGCAGTTGAAGCTTCCACCAAGGATTGCAAGCATGCGACCGCAAATGTCGAAAAACTAGTTTCGGATGCACAACTATTTCTTGATTCTCTTCAAGCTGCCGCCCAGAAGAATGCTCAAACAGTGAACGCTTCGGTTGATAATCTTACGCGTTCACTGGAGGCCGAAAAGAAACATTTTGAAGAAGCTCAACAAGCTATTCAGGCTGCTAACTAAGAGCTTCACACTTCAGTTGATGCTCGTCTCACTCAACATGAAGCTGAGCTTGCTGTGGAAAACAAGATTATGGATGAGCTGGATAAGCGCACTTCTCAGCTTAAAATTCAGAATCTCAAGCTCAAAACTGCAAACAAGGATATTGAAGATTTAAAAACTGAGCGTGAAATAATTAAAAGTTCGGTTGGTGATGTCCACTCCATTCTCCTACACCTCCTGGAAGCCCATGGCTCCATTCTTACCATCTCAATTCGACGCCACTTGGCTGAGAAGTTGAGACCTGCTCTGGATGTTTTAAGCAGAATTGAGGGTGTTTCGGAGTCTGTTGTCCCTCCGAAACAAGGGGGAGATAATGTTACTCAGGGCAAGGGCCAACCTCATCCACCTCCAAAACCGAAAGCCACTACTGAGTCGAAGGTTAATGAAGCTTCGGGCAGTATGAAGGACAAGCAAACGAAGAAAATTGGTAATGATGATGTGGATGAAAACGACGATGACGCTGATACAGAAGGAAATGCTTCTAAAACTGAAAGTCTGAAAGTCAAGCCTAGTGATCAAGAGATTTGAGAGAAGATTCAAAAAGAGAAGGAACTTCTTGATAAGGAGATGAAAGCGAACGAAATGCTAGAACAAAGGAAGTCTATGTTTCCTGAATGGACTATGGATTCGCTTCAGAGAGAGGTAATCGATGCACCGAGCACTCATTGGCTCGAACCGGTCCTTTCTTTCAGGCTTGAGAACTCCAAGGACTCACAGTTTGACATGCCAATCACCCGAAAGGCATTCATTTTTCACTGTTTTAAGTCAACGGCTGGTATTCCTTCCCCAGACCCGAAGGTTGATTGGGATTTGCTTGAGTATTATCTTGAGTTTACTCAGCCGCAATACCTGACCTGGAGTAATCAGAAAATCACAACGGTCAAGGTGTTGAAACCCACTTCAGCAGGGAAATTTATCAACATCAAATTCAAAGTGACCCGAGGCTTTGGATACTCCTGGACAACATTTTGCTGACCAATCAAACAGAGTATCAGCCTATTATCGATCACATCAAGCGAATGCTCGTTTGTTATATTCATGAAGTCGCAAAGATGGATCGGGAAATCGCTTCTGCCATACATAAGAAGACCACTATGAAGCCGATAGGGAGGGCAAGCGATGTCAACGCGATGATTAAGGGAAAAATTGACCCTGAGTTTCATATTGTTATGTTCATTAGGGGCGAAGGTCAAAAATGCTTGTTCGCTCTTATTGATAACCACTTGTTCTCCACCGCCTGCTTGGAGCATATTTTGGATATTATACATGGGTGTAATCAGAACAGCGAAGCCGATAAAAAGATGTTTACTGATATGCTTCGGTGGTATATTTTGTTTCGTCAAACTCTTCTTGCCATCATCCCCAGTCTGTTCAAGATTGTGAGGAAGACTAAAGTTACTCAACCGAAGTAGTCTCTCGCCTCTATTGACGCAAAGGGGGAGATTGTTAGGTTTAAGTGTTGCGACTTTGGGCTCGTTTAATAATCCATTTTGTTTACCCGGTTTGGTCATGTCCAACCGTGGATTCTCATTAGGGTTAGATTATATATATTGCATGCATGTATAGCTTTAAGGTAATCGTTCTCATTAATAGCTTTTGTATTGTAACCTTAGCACACCTCTACAGTCGAAGTTCTTCATCGAGCTCTTCTGAGGTGTGAGATATTAATCATTCGACACCATTTGATCCATTCTTGTGTTCTTTACTTGATTAATGTTGTTTTTCTATTTAGAATCTATCGATCTATAGCACAATATTCCCATCAGGCATAATTCGCAGCCTTGTCATCTATTGGTTTTTTCTTGTCACCTTTAACCAGTTTTGTAAAACTCGACCTACTTTTCCCTCGCAAGAAATTCTTCATAACATAACTCCAATACGCATGGTTCTTTCCATCAAGTTGGGTACAAATGGAATGAAGAGGATCATCTTTCGGGGCCATATTTCCAATAATAGTAAAAAAAACAATAAATACGAATAGCAGCATCAACAATCAAGATCTTGAAATCAACAAAATCAAACAAATCATACCTAGTACAATACTAAAACAAAGTGGGAAATCATACCCAACACCTTGAAAATAGTTCGATCCGCACAACGTTGTGTTTGCTACAACGCGCCCCCAAAACCGAAAATACAAATGATAAACCGAACTCTGATACCATGTGAACTAACAAGTAAAAGACATAGAACGGCTAGGGTTTCATATTATTATCAAATGAGAAGTACAATTATAATGAAAGGAAAATACATAATTTATAGACTAGCTAATAAGCCAATATAATACCCAATACAAAATAAAACCCAAAATCTTATATATATATATATATATATATATATATATATATATATATATATATATATATATATATATATATATAGATAGAGAAAGAGAGAGAAAGAGAGAGAGAGAGAGAGAGAGAGAGAGAGAAGGAGAGAGGGACAATTTCTAAAAGTTGCCATTTATTCAAATTATTTGGATATCTCATTATACGTTTTCATTTTAGAAGTTACCATTTTTTTTGAATTATTTGGAATTTATCATAAAATTAATTGCTAGCACTCTTATGAACAGTAAAAAAAATTAGCTATAAGCTAATCTACAGTGTTTTTCGGAGCCGACTTCAAATTTGGAGCATGGCTTCAGTTGGCATTGTCAACGGTTCGCAGCGCTCGTCCTCCAATCAAGTATCCATTGCCACCGCATGTGTTTGTTGGTCCTTCTTCCCTATCTCTCACCCATTCCAACCGATTCAATGATGATTGTTCGACCGTTGATCATGTATTCCTCTTTTCGTTAATTCTCATCGATCATATCTTCGTTTTTACTTCATGGTTTTCCCACCAATGTTTGTAAATCGACTCCTAGAAAAATTTCAAGCCATCAGACTTAGGGTTTCTTCCTTCTTCCCCAATTCAACGTACCTTCTATTTCAATATCTACAATTACTTTTTGTTAGAGTTGAGGCCTTTTCACTGCTACTCTTTTCTAATTACTTCTCTTTTCTCTATCAAACTTCCATCATGACTCATGTGTCTCTTTTCTCTATCAAACTTCCATCATGACTCATGTGTCTCGTTTCTCTAACCAAGAACGAACCTTAATATTTTGCCCTCAGGCAATAAAAGAATAACCAACCGTTCTGCCTGGAAACTAGAAACCGTATGCAATGTCTTACTTCCAAACAGATAGAACCATTCCAAACCACTCCAACAATGACTCAACTCTGCAACCCGAATCGAACAAACCCATCCGGTCTGAACTATACCACTAATATCCAGGAAAACCTAAACCCTGACCATCCATCTATGGTGGAAATCCTTCTTCGAACACCAAACCGACTCCCAACTTTAAGAGTCGAACTGATGAAAGTTGTCCTGACCCATCTGCCAATATAACTCCATCGGTCATTTATTCCAATTAAAACACATCTCAACCAATGCACGAACGATCACCAAGTATGCATCACTCCAGCGATTGCTACGAACTGGACCGTATTCTCATATCACATTCGACCCTAACCCAGCTTACGATCTACCCAAGTATTACAAACAATGTGGCCCACTCACAACCCTTCACCCAATCCTGCGATGATCTAAATCATCCTAGATAATGCCACGAGCCAAGTTGCAGACTTCCATCCCTGTCACAAACGTCTAACAGCCTAGTGAATGCTACGGCTGCTCTGCAGTCTTACAACACTTCCACAACCGCATACCAACCTAGTGAATGTTATAGATCTCCATAATCTTACATCACTTCCACAACCACATACCAACCTATTGAATGTTATGGCTGCTCCGTAGCCTTACGTCACTTCCACAATTGCATACTAACCTAGTGAATGCCACGACTATTCTGCAGTCTTACATCACTTCCACAACTGCATACTAACCTAGCGAATGCTACAGCTGCTCTGTAGTCTTACATCACTTCCATAACCACATACTAATCTAGTGAATTCTACGGCTGCTCCGCAGTCTTACATCACTTCCACAACCACATATTAACCTAGTGAATGATAGGGCTGCTCTGCAGTCTTACATCAATTCCACAACCGACATGGGCCCAGCCTATGGTCTTACCAACTACACATAAGAATGCCTAACCGAAATCACTACAAGTCAAAATTTCATCCTATTGGACTCTATCAAGTGTTCGGGTAGTGCTTCAAACTTTAAATCCTTCATCAGACAAGAACAGGAAGAGAGGTCCTAACACAACCTTTGACCCGAAGCTAGCCATGAATCCATCTCATTTTCTCTGTTGCTTACTACTGACCAAAGAAAATTATTCCTTACTTAACCCCTAAACCCTTTCCCAACCAGAATTGACTCTCTAGTTGCCTTAGGATGATACCATGTTGACTGGCCTTCCCAGTTAATCCTTAATCAAACAATATCTTATTTGCACCACCTGATCAGCCGTTCGAGGCCTCTCCAACCGAACGGTCGTTTGCTCCACACTCATAATCCTGACCTATATTGGATTTTTCCCGACCTCAAAGAACTCTGGTGCTCTCTCCAGATATACCGATCCAAATCCCCGATATGGGTACAAATTCTAAAATGGCTCGCACTTGGAACTATCCCCGACGGTCCCAAGTGTCCATCCCTCACTTGGATTCATCTACATTATGATAACCTCATAATCACTGGATTATCGAGCCATCCCACACACTCCCTACCCAACCACTGACACACTAAGCTTACCGGACTAAGATCCCATGACCCAACGATATCGGGCGCCCACACCCCAAACTAGATTAAGCACCTTACTACTCTCGACGAAAGATTTATGTATCCCAAGTACCTTCCCTTGATGCAATCCACATCCTTGTACAATACCAAATGATGACAAGGAATCCATAGACCCACAATTGGAATAGATAGATAATCACTTCAATGTTATACTTGCTACCAAATCAAACTCAAGTCTACTATAGACAATAATTCCACAGTCCAACAATTAAGGGAAAACGTACCCCAAAGCCAAGCTATACCATAAACAGAACTTAACTATAGGTTTTCATGTCCCCTGACCTCCAACTTATATAGCACGAAACCTTCTAAGCATCCGAACTATTGACGATGAACGAGAAACAACCAATGATCGAGAATGCACTGACCACAATTCAGCAATCCAATTTTCTACTAAACTAACCCATCCAAAAATACACATACTGAACTCTGAAGTTGACTAACAGATCAACCACAACTTATCCTAAGCTATAGGTAGCAATCTATACATCAAGCCTCCAAATCCTTCAATCAACCGATATTCGACCCGAGCGATCTAATCACCTCTTGATCAGTTCATCGGTATCCGTGAAAGGGACTACTGGCTACAAATAGCTCCTTGACCAACATCTTCCTATCACGAAGACAACTCATGTATTCCCGAGCACATACATCTGATGGCAACTTGCTCTACACCCTCGTCTTGAACCAAAGTCTCGCATACCCGAACCGTTGATCCTTGTAACCTATTCTTATGGAACCATTAACTTGAACAAATCGATGATCTTCCAAGTAGCATTCCTAGTTCTCCCCTACTTGGTTTCGAACTATCACCAACTTACGTTGTAGACAAACCACATTTGAACCGGCGCAACCAGATACATACCATCCCTGACTCTTGGAATGTATAACATAATGCAAGAGGATCTCCCATATAAAGACCCAAAAAACTCAAAGACATTCTGAATATTAGATGGAGACCTCATAACTTCCTAATCATAACCGCATGTATTATCAAGCATCCCATGTAGATACACACGCAACAACTCTGATAGTCCATTCGTAGCTACGATTCTCCATCCAGGAAGAAATGGACTACCACACACTTCGCCTCTGAATCCCTGACCATCACTCCATTGCGAGAATCAATCATAAAAACAAGAGGAATCATCCTCATAGTCAAGATACAACATAGACAATGAAAGTTTTCGCTCCCTATTCATTTGTTCTGATCACCTGGAACAACGTGCCAGAACACTCTCTAACTGAACTCAAAGAAGGCATACCCTTGGTCCTCATCTTTTACAGTCTCTACGAAAATGACTATCTTTCCACATATGAAATATCTCGAGGCAATCAATTCATAAGAATTCTCTTGTGCATTTCAACCCTTGTCGCGGATAATACAAGCATCTAACTTCCCCCACTGGACCTTCCTCCAAATTCTGAAATCGTATGCTCTCTCTCTCTCTTTTCCTTAACATAGAAAACTGGAAGAACATAATCCTCGTCATAGAAAATGACATCATAAGCCATCAACCCATCACTCAACCTTAGGCTGAAATCTTCAAGCTGCTCATCCCAATCGCTCCCTCCTTGAGTCTCGCGACTCAGACTGGAAATAACTCAAGCAAGGCCCCTAAGACCTCAAAATCAACTACTCATATAGATCTACACCATTCAATCCCAAACTAACATGACCACTAAGGCCCAAACAATCACCAGACCCGTCTTTATCTCGGATAACCATAACCGAAAGGATGATAAATAACAAAATGTTGCAACGGATTCATGGTTCCAAACTATGTTCCTACCCTCAACCAGCTCCTTAGAATTTCCAAGACTTTCCTTGATTTGAGTACGGATCATGTGATTTCAGTATTACGGGCCCAATACTACCTTCCACACATATTTGTACTTAGAGATGGGCACAAAAACCGGATTGGGCTCTAGGATCCGATCCGATCCGAAAACCGGATTTGGTCAAAACCGGTTTTGACCGAACCGGATCGGATTAAACCGGCCACCGGATCGAAACCGGATTGAGTATTCGGACAACATTTCGGATTGACCCTCGGATTGAGAACCGGATTCGGTTCAAACCGGATCCGAAACCGGATTGAAACCGGTTTTTTTTTACCGTTGAAATTTCGGAAATTTGAATTTTTTTTTTATAGCCGTTGGAAAGGGGAAAAAACGGCTAGTTTGACTTTTCTTGACTTTTTTGCCCTTCCAAACACATATAAATACAACCTATTTGCTCCATTTACATTTTACACACATTTCTACTACTTTCTACTTCTACTTTATACTTTTATTTTCATAATCTTCCAAGAAATGAGCTCCCGAAATTCTACCGCGGCTCAAGAGTCGGATGCAACGGTGGTTAAAATCTTACCAACCACTCGGAGTAAAGATGTTTGGGAACATTACGATTTGTGTTTGTTGTCGAACGGGAAAGAAAAAGCAAGGTGCAAGCAATGCGGGATGTTTTTGGGAAAAGATGGCAATAGTACGTTGAGGAGTCATACAACAAAAACGTGTCCGGTTGTAAAAGGTCAAGGCGATCCGGATCAACCAAATATTACTCCCGACGGTTCGATCTTTATTTACAACAATGATGACATTCGTGAAAGCTTTTGCAAGTTCGTCATTCAAGAGGGCTTGCCTTTCAGCCACTTCGACAAACCACGATTAACAAGGATTTTGCGGGAAAAAATGCAACCACAATACCGGCAAGTAAGTCGCACTTCTCTTAGACGTGATGCTTTAAAGTATTGGGATATAGCCAAAAAAGATATGCAATTGGGATTTTTAAATATAAAAACCGGTGTTTCTTTAACGTGTGATGTTTGGTCCTCCACCGGTACTTGTCCCAAAAGCTATCTTGCCGTCACGGCACATTGGATAGATCCCACTACTTGGGTAATGAACAAACGAGTTATTGCTTTTGAACTTTTTGCGCATCCTCACACGGGGGCACGATTATTTGCAATTTTAGTAAGCGTTATAGAGACTTATAATTTACGCGACAAAATCTTCTCTATTTCGTTTGACAATGCAAGTAATAATACCGTCGTGGCAAAAAGATTAATTGCAAAATATAAACCTATTTTGGATGGCTCGTTTTGTCATACTAGATGTGTTTGTCACATTATTAATCTTCCGTTGTTACTAAATGAATTATGGTTGATGTCTGCACAATTGGAGCGTTTTGAACAAAGAAGTGAAATATTTGTTTTGGTTACGAGACCAATGAGACAAAAACTAGTCAAATATTTCAAAGAAATGCCACCACTTTTTACTTGTGCCGCGGCATTAAACTCATGTATCAATGTTACGGGTGTAGAGGCTTTGATTACCAAAATTTCTATGTCTTTAAATTTGCACAAAGATGACTCAAACTACATCCGTAACCAAATACACACTTTTAATAATACTTTTACTAATTTGTTTGACATTTACGCTACAAAATATGGCGATATGTCAAACACTTTTGCAAGTGTAACCGACTCTACTAGTGGTGCATCGGGTAGTGGTGGGGGTCGAACGGATTTTCATATCGACCTCTATAACTACCTTTTGGAGGAACAAAACAAAAGAGCACGCACATTAACCCCTAGTAGCGAACTTGGAATTTATATGGGGTCAAATTTTTTAAAATTCATGAGTGCACCACAATTTAAAAATTTGGATCTTTTGGCTTGGTGGAGAGAAAAGGAAGCACAATTTCCTATTCTCTCCGTCATGGCCCGCGATTTACTAACCGTCCAAGCTTCCACGGTAGCTTCGGAATCCGCTTTTTCTTTTAGTGGTAGAGTTTTATCAAAGTTGAGGACGAATCTTACCCCGGTTGCGGTAGAGGTTTGCGTTTGCTTGAAGGATTACTTGGATTCGGTGGAACGTATACAACACTTGGCATCACTAGAAGGCCCACTACCACAAAATGTTGAACCGGAGATCATGGATGAAGAATATGCACAAGGCTTATCAACACCTCCGGAAGACGAAGACGATGACGATGAAGACGAAGACGAAGATGAAGAATATCGTATTGATGACACCCCTACTTATTTGCGTGGCGGTTAAAGAATATTTTAGTGAAGGCGACACGAAGTGGAAGACCACAAAAACTATTTCTATTTGGCTAAATGTTATAACGCCACTTTATTATTATTATTATTAGTTAACTAGTTTAAAAATTCTTTCTAATTCGACGTTTGATGTATGTTTTAACTATTTTAATGAACCTATGTTGCATTTTGTGTTAGATATGAGGTCCAAAAAATGTTTTTTTTTTTAAAAAAAAAAAAAAAAACCAAATTCGGATCGGATTGTAACCGGATCGGATTAAACCGATTCGGATTGGGGCCTCGGAAAACCGGTCAAATCCGGTCAAATCCGGTTTGAAACCGGTTCGGATTATTGGCTTATTCGGATCGGCTATCACGTCATCAAACCGGATCGGATCCGGATCCGGATCGGATCGGATCGGATCGGGTCTTTGTGCATCTCTATTTGTATTTTCCTCAAAATCATCCCGAATCCTCTAAGTCACTTCCTCATAATGATACCTTCCAAAATCTACTAAACAACACACCACTCGCACTAAAACGCTTCCTAGGATCTCCTAGGATTCCCTCCTCACCCTGTCATCAGCTGCTAAAGGACTCCCATCGATGTCAGCTAACTACTTCACGAGTACAATTACATGCAACAAAACCTAAATAATCCTTCGACTAAAAGACTCATCTCTAAAACATTTAGACTCAAACGAGAGCTGCACAATAGGGCCAACACAATCACTCTGAGATTATTTAACCTTTGTAGCATATAATTTAACATATTCACACAATAATTAACTTACATCAATGTAAGTCCTACAAAGCACAAGCCAAGCAGCATTCGAGCATATAGAACTAAAAGCATTGCATAAACAAGCAGTCTCATCTTAAAAGCTCTTGATGATCTCTAGTGGCTAGCATGAATCACTACCATCTTACACAACAGACACAAGGCATCTCTCCTAATCAATACTTACTTGATCTCGGTTAATTTCCTGCATCGTACCCCTTTTATTTTAAAAAAACATTTTTAGAAAATCATTTTCTTTTAGAAAAATTTACCAATTCCTCATTTTGAGTTCATGTACACCTGAGAGTATGCATGAATCCCTCAAACCAAAGATCTGATATCAACTTGTAACGCCCCAAAATTCAACCCAAAATTTTCATTTAAAAAAAATTAATTAATTATTCATTTTCACAATTTACAAAAACTTAGATAAACCATTTTACTCAAAACATTTATCAGAGTATCATAAGAAGTTATCATGTGCACAAATCTCCCATGTATGCGACGTAATCGAGCCGTGCCCTTCCTTTGATATAAGAAAACCTGAAAACATTTAAACCACAAACCGTAAGCACAAAGCTTAGTGAGTTTTCCCAAAATATCACATACTCCATAACACAAATAAACAGCTATGGGTTATCAGCAACCCTGGAGACTACCTGAAGTCTCAGTGGGCAAACAACATGTCATGTGGGTTATCAGCAACCCTGGAGACTACCCGAAGTCTTAGTGGGCAAACAACACACCTTGTGGGTTATCAGCAACCCTGGAGACTACCCGAAGTCTCAGTACACAGTAACACATAACACAGTGACATCGAATAAGACCTAGCTGATCAGCACATATATACTACAATACAAGCAAGTATAGTAAGAAGACTCACATCACACAAAAGACTGATAGAACTCACACCCCTACTGCGGGAACTAGACTCCACCTATTAATTGCGCCAAATAACCCTAATTAACAATTAAGGTAATTTTTCCATACTCCACTGGTCCTAAGCCAAGTCAAATTCGTAATATGGGCAAAAGACCATTTTGCCCCTTCCAAGACCAAAACCCTCACAGGTTGACCAAAAGGCACACTTGGTCAAAAAGGTAAAAAGTCAAAGGTCAACACCTTTGACCTTACGTACAATGTACCAAGGCCTTACGCTGGGTGTAAGAGCACAAAATCTAAAAAAAAATGAGTTCTCACCTGGCTACGTTGGGCTTAGCCAGATTTACACTCAGCATACTTGGCCAAAACCCACATCTTAAGTTTTAAGCTCTTAATCATTAAGACACTTTACTCCAACCTAAGATCTGACCCTAAAAGGAATTCTAATCCATAAAGTCTCCAACTTTATGCCTTTTCATGGCTAAAGAGAGCTTAATCCCAAAACTCTCATTTCTAACATCATCAAAAACTCCATAACTCATGCATGGATGAAAAGGAAAGGATCAAGCATGCATTTTTATGACACCAAGCACTTAAAAAAATCCGAAAGGATAACTCAAATGGTCTGGAGTAGTCCATAACCACAAGGACCAAGGTTTTGGGACAAAAATTTCATAAGACCCAACACTAGCTAGATGTAACAAATGAATCATCAAGTTTCAAACTTTATACCTTCTGGAGTTGAGAAAAGCAATGTAGGCTATGGATCCACAAGTTGGAGCTTCAACAATCAACAAGCTTGGACTTCTCTTTCTCCCAAAATACACCTATAACACATAAAAAGGCTCAAGATTTGCTCTAGGGGGTTAGGGTTTCGAGTTGGAGGCTCAAGAGGGTAGAGGCTGATGTTAGGAAGGACCCCAATGGGTTAGAGTCCTTACCTAGGGATGAAAATCATGAAACTAGGGTTTTGTCTCAACAGCGGTATGCCCAACTTACCTTTAGTTACCACCAATATAACCTATTAAAAACACGTCTCCCCTTTACCATTACACCCAACGTACTCCTGGTGTACGCCCATCCTACTCTTAGATTCCCTTTTCCAGCTTAACTTTAAACAACCATAACTTCTTCGTTTTAAGATAATCTATATATCCACGGAAAGGTATCGACGAGCTCTAAAATTCTATCTTGATACCTATGACTAAAAACATCGCAAACTAAAATAAATAATTTATGCAAGAAGCCCGAACATAACCTTTATCATTTTAGCCCTTAACTTTCATTGAATAATCAAAGGTTTAAATCACTTATCATCATCATACACCTCCAACAGAATCTAAACTACATTCCAATGAAGTCCAAGTCCTTTACATGATCGCATTATGTTCCTCAAATCCTGAATTAAGAACATCCTCAAACAGGATGTTACATAGTTTATACCCTAGAACTACCACTTTGACCAAAAGTCAACCTAGGTAAAAAAGTCAACGGTCAAAGTCAACTATCCAAATCAACTTCAGAGAGATCTTATGTCTTGACTTCCTGTTGGCCACATCATGACATAATAAGGACAATATAGTCGCATGATCCTCCATGGCTACCACGTCGTGACAGACAAAACGTCACGACGTGAAAACTGGTTTAGCAGGTTAATGGATTAAGCCATTTTCCATCGACTCCATGAACTCTAAAGCTCAAATCTGACTCATCCCAAGGTATTAATGGACAAAGTTTCCAACTTTATCCATTAATACATCCCTTTAAGCCAATATCTCAAATCCAAGGTCCTTAATGGCAACTATAATGCATCGAATCAACCATTAAGCACTTAACTCTTAAAGTCTTCAAACCAAAACTTCCAAAAAGGTTTTAAGGACCCTAATGATTCCTAAAAATGTAAACTTTATGGACATGCATGCCCCATGCATGTCCTTTCCTAAATTTAGGTCAAAAGATGCAATATGACCTAAAGTCCGTGCAAGATCCCCAAATCACAACCATATCCTACATCTATGAGATATCATGTTCTTGGGACTCGGAGAGATCATAAAGGTGCAAACTTTATCTCTTCTATTCATCTGCTCATCACATATGGGACAAAATATGGCATAAAACATAAATTTAAGAGGCATACAACAAGAAGATGAGAGCTTAATGACTTACAAAAAAAATCCAGAAGCTACATGCAAGGATGATGAAGGATTGCTTGGAGGAAATAGGCACCAAAAATTCTTCTCCTTCCTTCAAAACCACCAAAGCTTGCAAAAATGATCTCAAAAGCTTCAAGAGAGCTAGGGTTTGGCTAAAGGTTGCTTGTAGGTGATGGAGGCCGAGGGTGAGAAACCCTAGCCCCTAACTTCCTTTAAATATGGTCCATGTCCAAAATTAGGGTTTGGATCATATTAGGTATCACGTTGTGACCCATAGAGCGCCACGTCGTGACACACAAATGATCAATCTTGAAGAATGTGACCATGTCACGACGTGAAGGTGCTTCCCTCACGTTGTGACCCTCCCAAAACTCGTATTTACTTTACATTGTCATACCTCGAGGATCCAAATGTTATAACTTGGTTGAAATTTAAAAGAAAATGAAGGAGTTGAAATGAGAAAAAGGAAACAATTGCGAAAACACTACAGATTGATGAACCAATCTTGGCAAATATTCACTCTACTTTTGAATTGACGAAGTAAGATTTTTTCAGGTTCATGCCACAAAGCTCACATTGAAAATATTTAATTATTGACCTTAATAGGTTTGTGTTTCAATTAACAATTTTTTTTTAAGTTTCAAACTATCATACTACCGACCCATGCATAACATAGGCCTCCCCATGAGTTCTCATTAATTGTTACAAACTTATCTCCATAGTTTTATAATTTATATAAATAATCCTTTTAATAATAAAATTAAATATAAATATTTAAAAAGATGACATGTTCTTACCTTCTCATTTTTATATATCTAAAATGTATAGTATTAAATTGGCCTACTGGTTAATAAAAACACTTTATTATTAATCGGAAATTCAGGACTCTTTTGTAAATAACTAGTAAATTACAAATAACCTAATAAACTTCCAGAAATATAAATTTACATCGGTTTATAAAGTTCTTTAGATAATTAATATTTTAAAATAAAAGTTTATAACATTCTTAATCTATAAAGTAATTATTTATCTAGAATTATAAAAAATGGTAAACAACATACTAGTCATTTTTACGAATTTTCAATTGGAAAAAAACTATAGTTACTCATTAATTAATACAAAATCATACGATATTTAACACATAAACAAAGAATACAACAAGGATAAATGCACCCAAAGTAACCTAATATCAATCTAATTATCGAATCCCCAACTTTTCCTCATTCCCTCCCCATCCCTTTGGTGAATATAAATATATATAGTCACTTCCCTAACCATAACCAAAACCCTCATTGAGAATGAGGAATTATGAAACAAAAGCACATGGTTTATATATTACAATGACATAATTAGAAAATTCAGTCAATAAAATATTACTATCACCTAAAATCTTATAAGTATATTTCATGTTAAGTGTTAATCGACCAAATTTAACATCAAACATTGAAGAAAATAACAAAGATGATATTTCCCAACATAAAAAAATTATTTCATTAATAGATCATATAGTTTGACATGTACTTACAAGGAAAAACTCACTACATAGTCATATGCTACACTCAAAGATTACACTCATACAATATCTCTGAAAACAGAACAAAGAAGTTGAATATACAACTTGATATAATACCCAAATGTTACAGAGAAAATCCTAAAAACAACGGAGAGAAAAACCATAAATGTTTTCACACACTTGACTGACCTCTCCACCAATTCGTACACATTAAGTATGTAAACCAAAAAATCTGGACTATCCATAGATAACCCATACCAGGAAACATTCGCAAGCATAAACCAACATTTACACCTGCAACCCTCATGTATAATAGAAAGACACAAAATAATCAAATATAAAACACAACAAAATTGACACAAATAATAAGTCAACTATAAGTTTGAATAACATCATATTTAATATTTCAACAGCTCCCTTAAAATTAGTAGTTCACATGGTCAAGCAACTTTGAATGGATCAAACAATCCAAGTATATTAACAAGGAACTCATGTTGAGATAGATTGAGACCCTTAGTTAATATATTAACAATGTTCTTTCTAAAATCAGTGTTAACCAACTTTATTATATTTTTTGAAAATCCCTGACAAAGTGCACATCAACCTTAAAATTTTTGGTCCTTTCATGAAAAACAGGGTTTAAAGCTAATTTAATAGCAGAGTCGTGATCACAATATATATCACAACTTGAAATATTAATTCCAAGATCATAAAGCACTTTTATTATCCAAATTATTTCACAAGTGATTGAACCTAATGCCCTATACTTGGATTTTGTAGGACTCCTGGAAACCATGTTTTGTTTTTTACTTTTTCAAGAAACAAAAGATTTCCCAAAATAGACATAGTAACCTGTTACATACCTCCTAGTTGATAGAAATTTTGCCTAGTCAACGTCAACAAAACCAGAAACTTCATTTGAATTGTTTTTAAGAATTGAAATACCTTTTCCAGGACTAAACTTTAAGTATCTTAACAACCTTAAGGCAATTTCCAGGTGAGATTTTCTTGGACTGTGTATAAAATGACTCAAAGTTTGTACATTATAAGAGATATATGGACTGGTAACAGTCAAATATATTAACTTTCTAATTAATTTATGATATTCTATAATATTATTCAATAAAACATCATTTTTTTCCAAACCATCTTTACTAATCTTTTTGACTAGGATCAAGAGGAACTTTTATAGGCTTAGAGCCCAGCATACCATACTCGTGTAATAACTCTAAAGTATATTTTATTTGAGACAAACACACCCCATTCAATAGCACTGACTTATGTTCCTAAAAAGTATTTCAATTTTCCTAATCTTTAATTAAACATGAGATTTTAGAAAACTTTTAACAATTTCAATTTCAGCCATACTATCATCAATATGTATTATATCATCCTCATAAACTAGCAAAACAACAATAGAACCATTTTAACTCTAAAAAACAATGAGAAATCATTTATACTCTGTTTAAAACCAAAATCAGAAGGAGAATTACACAACTTTTCATTCCATTTTCGAGGGGCTTGTTTCTGGCCATGTACTGATTTTTTTAACTTGCAAACACGACTTTCCCCTTTGTATGATGGCCTTGATGCAATGTCATATAGACATCCTCATCAAGACTACCATACAAAAAAACATTGTTAATGTCCAATTGAAACAAACCCCAACTATTATTAATAGCAATTGAAATAACAAGTCTAACAATGACAAATTTATCTACAAGAGCAAAAGTTTATGCATAATCCGAACCCTCTCTCTGATTGTACCCTTTAGCAACAAGTCTATATTTATACCTATCAATCTATCCATTAGATTTATATTTTATATTATATATCCACCTACATCCTATTGATTTTATATCTTTAGGAAAATCATTTATATCCCAAGTATTATTTATGTAAAGGGCCTCCATATCATCATTCATTGCTTTAATCTAGTTGGGATCAAATCAAGCATCAAGATAAGACTGAGGCTGTAAAGTTTCATTCAAATTTGAAATAAAAAACCTATTTTCTTTATTTAAAAAGGGTAATTTACAGTTTTTTCAATACCATATTTGTACTTTCCTTCAGTGACATAGTCATTAAATTTTGTGGGAATTGTTGGAGTTCTATGAGGTCTAGAGGTCTGATCAGAGTAATTAGAAGATGGAATTAAAGAAGACCAACAACTTTCCTTATTCTGATCAGATGAATTAGGGTCATCCACATCAAACCAAGGCACAAATAATGAATCATCCTTAGTAGTATCTGTATTGAGCACACAATGATCAATATTAGAACCATCAGTTTGATGTGTTACACCCAAATCATTAGCATTAGAAGTATCAATCATGGATTCAGGAAAAATAGACTCATCATAGGAAAAAAGATCTACGGACATGGAAATAATTGGACTAGAAATCAATAATTTTTTCAGTAGAACTTTTTTCTTCATTTTAAAAGGAAAAACACTCTCATAAAACTTCACATCCCTGGAAAAGAAAGTAAAACCACGAGTCAAGACTTAAAAGCTTATAACCCTTTTTTCTTATGAGAATAACCAGCGAGAACCTATTTTTCAAATCTTGAGGAAAATTTATCTAAAACATTCACTTTTTTAGAAACATACAAGAAACCATAGACTCTTAAATTTTCAAATTTTGGACAATACTTATATATTTTTTCAAAGGGTGACATACCACCTAAAATAGAAGATGGATACGATTAATTAGAAAAAATGTAGTTAAAACTTCATTACCCTAAAATTTTAGAGGCAAACCAGATTCAAACAATAGAGATCTAGAAACATTTAGAATGTGTTTATGTTTCCTCTCCACAACACCATTCTGTTATGGAGTGTACACACAAGAATTTGATGAACTATACCTTTAGTTTTAAAAAGATTTTTAACTTTGTGATTAACAAATTCAGTTTAGTTGTCAAATCTTATAATCAACTTTAACAGAAAATTGATTTTCCACAAGATTTTAGAAGGATAAAATGCATGAAAACACTTCCTTTTTTGATTTAATAAGATATACCCATGTTTCCCTAGAAAACTCACCCACAATAATAAATAAAAATCTAAAATCTCCAATTGAAGTTACTCTGTATGGACCCCAGACATCAAGATGAATTAAATCGCCAATGCTTTTTTGAATTATAAACACTAGTAGTGAAAGACTCTTTAGCTTTTCTAGCTTTGTGACATATTTCACAAAATAGGAATGTACTTATTATTAAATTTCACTTTATCTTTTAAAACATTTATGGCCTGCTCAGCAAGATGACTAAGCCTACTATACCAAGTTAGTTTTGCGACAAAGCATTTGATAACACTAGAGTTGCAAGAGGGCTTGCCTAAGGGAGTAATGGAAAGATAGTAGAGTTACCCTCCCCCATTAACAATCTCTACAATCTCAGTCGACTGTGAATCCTATACCATATAGTTGTATTCATCAAATAAAATGTTACATGTAATGTCTTTGCATAGTTTATGAACTGACGACAGATTTATATTGAATTTAGGTATAACAAGCACATAAAATAGAGTAAGTTAATTGGAAAGATTTATATTCCCAATTTTATGAACTTTGGCAGTGGATCCATTTGGATGATCAACTCTCGGGGTAAGGTTAGACACATTGATAACATCATTAAGATTAGGTTTGGATGAAGTCATGTGTCGATTAACCCCATAGTAAAAACCCATTTATTAGTTTGGAAAGAATTATTAAACACATAATTACAAGTACCTTCCTTATTTGCACTAGCAGTTACTTCATCCACAAATTGTTTTTTATTGATAAGTTGAAGAAGTTTAGAAAACTGATACCCGGTGAGAGACCTAAGATCAGAAGAAGTAGAACTAGAGGTAAAAGAGTCACCATTAGTACTATTGGATGTAATAATGTTCCCAGAAAAGGATCTCTCAGAATTATTGTTAGAAAAACTATTACCAACAGAGTTGCTAAAGCCTTTATTGAAGCCATTTCTTGGTTTGAAATCCTTTGGATATGCAACAAGTTTAAAACATTTTTCAGTGGTGTAACCTTTGACACCATAGTTTTTACACCGAAGATTTTGATTAGGACATCTGTTTCTCTTGTTGTCATTGAATTTACTATTAAATGCAGAAGTGATTTGAGAATTATTTGAAGTATTAGACACCGAACCATTTTTTTGAAATTACTCTTCTCTAGATATGATAGAAAAAGCAGTTCTAACATTAGGTAATGGATCAGTTAAGAGCATGTAACTTTTGACTTGATTGTAACAATCAACAAGCTCACTTAAGAACTACATGAGTTTCATTAATTTTGAATGATTATTAAATTCAGGACAAACACATTCAGTAAAATTGGTTAATCAAATTCCTTCCATAACGAAATAAGTTTATTATAGTAGTCTGATACAAGTAACCCATTTTGTGTTAACGAGTTAATTTTCTGATGTATGTTGAAGACAACAAACCCTTCAAATTTCGAATATGTTTCATTCGGTTAGTTCTAGATGTCAACAGCCTTTTCAGAACAAGCATGTCCTATATAAATAGTCTCATAAATGGACCAAGTATCCAAGAACACATGATAGTATTTGCTCTTTCCCATTAAAGTGATTTGACAGGATAATTATCAATTTTAGTTACAATTCCATCCACAAATCCTAATTCTTTTTTAGCTGTTACAGCTCTAGTCATAGAGCTTTTCCATATTATGAAATTTTCAGTTCCAAGCAATTTGAAAGAAATAATAGTTCCAGTTACAATATCCACATGGTGATTATACAAAGGATCATCAACATCTGGTGTTTCAGTAGACTTAGTCCCTGATCCAGCAAGAGTCATCTCAACATTCATAGAAAACAACTAATCAGGACAAGAAAACACAGAGGAAACTGAGTTACTTAGAGATCATGATATTCAGCCAATATTATAGTGAACCAAGATCAATAACATACCTCAAAGAAAACGAAAGCAAAGAGAGAGAGAGAGAGAGAGAGAGAGAGAGAGAGAGAGAGAGCAAGCAAACGACGCTTACAACAAACTTGAAAACAGGAACCAAAGAGGAAGATCCTAAACGAAAAGGAGATGAATAAGACTTACAGTGAGAGATATTAAGTCTTTTACAACAATATTGAAGATCCACAACCTTCAGAGAAACACATACTTGAAATACGATGCACCAAGAATTCATTGCAGAAGAAAACCCTAACAATCAGGGGTTTGAAGAATACGAACAATAAATCGCTTATCCTAGGGTTTTTTCCCAATGGAGTTATTTCAGTCATAAGGTCTAATCTCCAGAACACGTTAATCATAACCTAGATCCGTTCTCTCAAAAGGTTAATCAAACACCTATTTAGAGCTTGAACGACTCTTGGATTCACAACAGATACGTTGTGAACACCACCAGTCAATTTCCTTCAGATCTACGAAGATCTTCACCAGATCTGCACAGAAAAATGCAACTTGCAGTACCAAAGAACTTACAACAAAAAACAAATTCAATCAACAAGAGTCCAGCATATAAACCCTAAGGAATCCAGTGAGAAGAGATTATATGAAGCAGAACAAAAAACAAAGAAGCTACGAATACAAACCTTTAACAACAACTATTTGCATGTCGTCGTAGAACTTCAATCAGAGCACCTATGACTCTGATACCATGAAGAAAATAACAAACATGATATTTCCCAACATAAACAATCTATTTTATTAATAGATCAGATCATTTGACATGTACTTACAAAGGAAAACTCACTATATAGTCCTATACTATTCTCCAAGATTACACTCGTACAATATCTTTGAAAACAGAACGAAGGAGGTGAATATACAACTCGATATAATACTCAAATGTTACAGAGAAAACCCTAAAAACAAAGGAGAGAAAAACCACATATATTTTCACGCAGTTGACTGAGCTCTCCACCAATATGCTCACGTTAAGCATCTGAACCACAAAACCTAGACTATCCATGGATAACCCATAACCTAGAAAGATTCGCGAGCATAAACCAATACTTACCCCAGCAACCCTCAAATATTATAGAAAAACACAAAATACCTAATTATACAACATATATAACAAAATTTACACAGATAATATGTCAACTATAAGTTTGAATAACATCATATTTATTACTTTAACAAATATCCTCTTAACCAAATGATAATATTCCATAATAAGTTTATTAATAAATTCTAGCAACTTTAATTATGTAATATAATTCATATTATATTTTTATAAGTATTATATATATTGAGTTCTAGTGTGGGTCGGAGACTAGGAGTTTCTCCATCCCCGTACCTATCCCTTGCTTTTAGTACGAAGATTTGATATCATTTGCAAAGTGTATTTCCCAATGAAAACCAGTTTATATTTTACATTTTCAATAAGATATAATTTTTTTGTGTTGGTGCATATGACTTTTTTTTATCAAAGAAACATTATATATATATATATATATATATATATATATATATATATATATATATATATATATATATATATATATATATATATATATATAAATGAATTGAGATAAATATTGCCAATATTTATAGGCATGAGTTTGTGGAAGAATAGGAAAACACCACTGGCCACTATTTTGCTTAAAAGGGGCCGAGTCTCGGTCGGCTGTCACAATCAGCACTAAATTATGTCAATTTGTTTTGTTTTATATACATGTCTCAACTCTTCAATCTGCATGATACCAACGTATGTGACGCTTCTCATTAAAAGACAAAATCATTAAAGTAGCCATATCTTAGTCCTTTCACTCCTTTGACTAGGATTTTGTAAAATAACGAATTATTACCAAAGTGCCATTAACCTAGTATTAAAGTGTTTGAAAATGCATCACCTTTAATGGTTTAAACATTGTTGTGAATAAAAAAGGTAGTTTATGAGTAGGATTTAAAGGCATGTGAAAGACGTTAGAAAAAAGCTAATTATTATTAATAGCCATTTATTTTCTAATAATGTTGAAATTGAAAAAAAAAAAAAATACACATCTTTATTCCTTTTGTGTCTGCATTGCCATCAAACCAAGAAACACCTAAGAATTGCACGGTGTTTATGTTATGAAATGAGCATTAATGCTAAGTGAACACACAAATAAAATGTAACGCTCTATCATTCTTATTAGTCAGAACATTTGAATAATGATAAATTGCATGTCTGTTGAGTTGATAATGTGTTGTGAGCATGCATCATAGGCAGGGATCCAGCCATATTTATTTTTTTTTTAACCGGCAAATACAATATAATCTACTCCTAAACTAACACCTATTCCACCTATGTCCACCACGGGACTTGAACCCTCGACCTCAACGAGGGAGGGCACCACCTGATACCGCTAGGCTAGAAACCCTTTGGTCAGCAATATTTATAAGTCGAGCGCATGAGTAAGGCTACTATTATCTCTTTGGGGTCAATGAATTAAAAATAAAAAATATTTAAGGATTATCTATATGAATTTTAGGATAATTATATGTCAAGTGAGGCGCATGCATCCTACTAAAACTCTGTGTGTCAGCCATCATAAGGGAGATAAGGGGTGTAAAAGGTATAGTATGGTAATTAAAAATAGGGGTTGGCTAAAAAGACACTTTATTTTACCATATAAACATCCTAATTTAATTTTGAAATATTTTTATTAGTTGAAATTGCATTGTTTTCCGAAAAAACTGATTATAAGTAGTTAACTATAGGTTGATTGATTATTATTGATTGAAATATTTTTCATAATTAATAAAAATATATAGATATTGAATATTGTTTAGCTTTTTATCTTTATTTCAATTTCAAATTCGATTGAATTGTAATACTGAATTTCATTTAAATTTCGTTTAATCTTAAATAAGAATATTGAATATTGTTTGAATTATAATGAAATTGATTCATAAGATATATGTTCAACTTCATAACAAAACAATAACATAAATAAAAATTGTATATATAAACTCGTAGTAGAATAATTATATATGAGATATTTTATTATGGGATAATAATATAAACAAAATGTTCTATAGGAAGGAACTCATAGTAGAATAATGAGTAACCTATAGGGTATGAAACAATACAAATTAATGAGCTAATAATCACATAATAATTTCATTACATAATTTGTACATAAAATGTGATTCTATTTCTATAAACCTGGTCATGCCTGTTTTTTTTTCTTTGTATCATTTTACAAATATACACACACAAAAAAAAAAACAATAAGTTGTACGTATAAATTCACAACAAAACAATAACATAAATATTAAGCTATATCCAATAAGTTGTATGTATAAGATCACAACAAAACAATAACATAAATAGTAAGCTATATGTAAACAAAAAAATATTTTATTAAATAATAATATAAATAGTAAGTTGTATATACAAATTCATAATATAATTATCATAGTACACAAAAAATATACATATACAAATTCATAACAAAATAATTACATAAACATCAAAACACTTCAATTTTTTTAATTATATTAAAATAACATGTAAAGGTAAATTAAAAGCTGCAAACACAAACAAAAAAACATTTACATGAATACATTTTAATCGGTTAAAAAAATGGATAAACTCTATTCCAACCAAAGTGAACATCTGTAGATGGAGGGTGATTCTTGGTAGAATCCCAATGAAAGACAACCTCAAAAAGATTGACATCGATCTTGAGAATGTTTAATTATGCCTATTCTAAGATCTTCATGTTGAAACAATGAACCATATTTTCTTTGTTTGTCCCTTTTCTAAAGCTATATGGCTCAAAATAAGGAGATGGTGGGGAATCAACTTTAAAGAAGTGACAAACTTTGAATATATGGATCGTGTCACTGATGATAAAAGAATTTCAAACATGAACACAATTAACTTGGAGGTTACAGTTAATACTTTGTTTTGGGAGCTGTGGAACCGTAGAAACAATATCATTTTTAATGGGAATAAAGGACGCATTGGATATTTTATTAAATGTATTACTACTTGTTATAATTCAAGAAGATCGAGCCTTCCTAACACAAGAGACTTTAATATTTGTTATATGAATAAGGGTCGTATAACCATTGGTTTTTTAATTGTTTTTATCATATTGCCAGCTAAATATTTTGACTTTAATGCAAATTGCATGACAAAAAATTGTCGATCCAAGCTACCAAGTTCCTCCTAATAATTTGTGTGCTTCCTCATCATGCCATCGAATTAATGGCTTCTTGAACGCAGATCATTCAAAGCTTTGAATACATGTTAATGCAGTTATCACCTTAATGATTAAAATTTGAGTTTGATCTATTCACAAATTTGTACCATCATCTTGTACTAGATTGAAAGTAAAAAATATGTTGTTGTCAAAGATAAAATTTGTTAGAACACAACAATTACAAAGGTGTATTAATAGAGATATAAGATGTTATTTTTTATTTACCGTGCAATTGGAACCTACTGGAGAACCTACCGGAGAAGGTGTAGAATACCACAAAGAAGGTCTAGAGTTAAAACTATGACCAGTCTAAAACTAAAATATTGTTAATGTTCCATTAATCACCTCTCACATAGACTTTGAAACAGGTTTATATGAAATGAGATGGTGTGATTTACCATTTTTAAGATAACTTTTACTAATTTATTCAACCTTAAAGAAATTCTTTGATTTTGAAAAAAAAAACGTCATATATATATATATATATATATATATATATATATATATATATATATATATATATATATATATATATATATATATATCGCTATTGTAATAAATGAATAGGTTTATTCTCCTATTGACAAATGTTATAATATTAGAATTCTCATTAATATTATGTCACTTATCATGTCACTTGTCCACTTATTAATTATCAATTTCAAATTTCAAATTTTAAATAACTCATTCTAATTATATTAAATTATTAATTGATTCTTCATTTTAATTTTTAAATTTTAAAAAATTTCACTTTAATTATATTAAATTAATAACGTTATAATAAAAAATAAAATAAAATTAATACTGATTATAAGGTGATATAACTTCACGTATTTATTTAAATCAACGATTATAATTTTTATATAACTAAAAAAATATGTATTAAGTAATAATTTATTTAAAATAATTATTGATTAATAATTTTGATTTTTTAATATGAAAGTTCAATTAATTTTATAACCGTGGTTTTCACGGGTTATAAACTAGTATATATATATATATATATATATATATATATATATATATATATATATATATATATATATATATATATATATATATAGGGTGAGGTTCAATAGAGAACCATAATTAACCAAGGAACCAATCTTTTTTTCAACTTTTATAACTTATTTTTTATCAAAAAAAAACTAAAAATACAGAAATTCATAACTTTTTATCATTTTTCCAATGATATCAAATTCAATTCTTTTTACGTCAAATTCACAATGTGAATCCGGATTCAAACGGTGAATCCGAAAAATATTTTTCACATTCACAATGTTAATATATGAATTTAGATATTTTTAGATTTTTTTTTCGATAAAGAATAAGCTCTAAAAATTGAAAAAAAGATTTGATTCGTTGAAGAACCAATAATTATGGTTTTCTATTGAACATTTCCCAATATATATATATATATATATATATATATATATATATATATATATATATATATATATATATATATATATATATATATATATATATATACAGAACCATTATTAATCAAGGAACCAATTAATCAATCCAAAGCGTCGAAATTTAAAGCGATCAACGGCAAAAGAAAGAGTTGTAGACTTTTTACAATGGACGCACATGTACCGGATTATAACGAAACTCACTTTCTTTTTTTCGTTTAAAATTTTTTTAGGTCGTGTTTTTTATCGAAAAAAAAAACCGAGTATACTGTTGTTCACGATTTTCCGTTCTCTTTCCAAAGAGATCCATGATGATATATAAAAAACGAACTTTTTTTTTCGAAAAAAACTTACTTAATTTTCTTTGTTGAAAAGTTAAGATCTATTTTTTTATAAAAAAAAATTAAAAAATATATCAAAATTTATGATTTTTTCTACTTTTTAAACATGGATTCATATTCATATAAAAAAACGATATTTCAGTTCAGATTCACATTGTGAACCTATTCAGAGTCTGATTCTGAACCTGTTCAAATTCACATTGTGAACTTTCTCAGATTCATAGCGTGCATAATAGTAAGTCAGATTCACAATGTGAATCTGAACTGATCGAGCTTTTTCACATTGTGAATGTTAAAAATTAAAATATTTACAGTTTAGATTTCACAGTGTCAATCTACACTGATCGATGTTTTTTTTTATTTGAACATTTTCAGATTCATAGTGTGCATAATAGCAAGTCAGATTCACAATATGAATCTGAACTGATCGAGCATTTCTACATTGTAAATGTTAAAAATTGAAATATTTACAGTTAAGATCCACAATGTGAATCTACACTGATCGAATTTTTTTTAGTCGGTGTTAATGTTTATTAATAGAGTACAAAAAATTAATATTTTTTGGTATAATTAGTTTTTTTTTTTTGATAAAAATAAACTTAAATATTGAAAAAACTAACAAAATAAAGTAGGTTTTTTCGAAAAAAAAAGTTCGCTTTTTATATATATCATCATGGATCTCTATGGAAAGATGATGAAAAATCGAGAATAACAGTATATTCGGTTTTTTTCTATAAAAAATGTGACATAAAAAAAATATAAACGAAAAAAGAGGTGAGTTCTTTGGTAAGGAAATTGATTTTTTGGTATAATCTGGTGTGTGTGCGTCCAATGTGCAAGTGTACATCTATTTCCTTGGCCGTTGATCATTATGATTTACGACGCTCACGATTGGTTCATTGTTAATTATGATTCTCTAGTGAACCTAACCTATATATATATATATATATATATATATATATATATATATATATATATATATATAAACGAAGTATTAGATTATGAAAACAAGTCAAAGTAGCCTTTAATGTTCACATGTAATCGGCAAATATAAACCTACTATGTTCTTTATTAGATTGTTTACTTCCAATCTAATTGTTTAATATTGGCAATTTATATTAATTAATTTGATTATCCCTCCAAACTATTGCCAGTAATGTATAAACTAGATATCAAATGAATTAAAGTCAATGGCATCAACGATTGCAATAATGACAATATGTATATAATTTTAGTTCAAACCTAATCAACATGACCAGCCTTGACCCTGAAACTTATTTGACCATTGAAGCTAAGCTAGAGCTAGTATTGTTTGAGCTTAACAACTCACTAAGCATAAGTAAGTCGAGTTAGGTAGTATACTATGTATTTCCTTAACTAGGAAGTCTTGGCGATTAACGAATATCTAATATTAACCTTTAAAAATATCCCTTCGCTTTTATTTTTATTTGTATGGAGTCGAACTAAAAAAAGATATTACACCCTATGTAGGGCTCATGGCGAGCACCAGGCTATCAAGTGGTACAGACCGGTCCGTTGATTTTCAAAACAATGTACGAACAATAAAAAAAATATGTACCTAAATATAATTTTTTATGTAAGCAAAAATAATTGATAAATCGATAATTGCTATAAAACTAATCGAACAAAACTTGTCATAGATTCGTCACCAATCTATCAACGATGTGTCACTAATGCGTCAAAAACTAATATACATAAAAAAAATATGGGCCCCCTAAACGACTTGGGCCATGTGTAGTCGGACACTCCGTACTTGCCTAGTGCCGGCCTTGACGTGGGTGTTAATCGCAGAGCATTATTAATATTTTGGACGTCTCAACCTTTGAACTCTTAAAATATTCTATAAAATTTCTACACCTCAACTAATAGACTTTCGTTACAAAACTATATTGTCCTCAAAGGAATGATGCAATAGTATCCTAATGGTCTAACATATAGTAGGACTCAAAGTTATTGTTAACTGATCATTTCACTATCTTTAACCTTTAACTAAATTACCACACTAATGTTAACCTCTTCCAATAATTGTATTTTAAAGAAAACTAACTAGTTTATCCTTGTCTATATAAAATTTTCTATATAACTCCTATAATGAAATTAGTCATTTGTTAAACACAAATTATATCTAAAATATCACATACAAAGGAAAGTATAAATAACTGTCGCATCTTTATTTTATACACATAAAATATGAAAAATATTTAATAAAAATAATTAAATAGGAAAAAAATAACAAATATTTAAACTAAAATAAATTATGAAAGTAAAATGAAATATGATGAAAAAGATGAGAGCTTAGATGTACATCACATAAAAATATATTGTGTGCTCAATAAAAAGAAAAAAAACAATGATAATGGTCTTTTTGAAGATGGTGATGAAATCATTTTGGGGGATAAATTTGAGAAAGGGGGTTGTACTAGAATGAATTTCGATTTTAGTTCACAGACGTCGTCGATGTCCAAGGTGGACGGCAATAAACCATTAGTGGAAATTTGGGGAATGAAAATGGTCAGATAATCAAGTATGGATCGACACCTATGCAAACTGTTTCGAATTCTGATCAGATAGAAAGAGATGAAAGTTCTAACTAGTGTATTACTATTAATGAATCTATGTCCTTGCTTAATTCTCCGGGCCAAGAGGAGTTTTTATGGGCCTAACTATGGTGTTCACGATAAGGTTATGATTGGGTCAAGAATGGAAACAATGTTAGGGCTTTGTTTGCAAGTGTTGATATAATTTAGAGTCAGAAAAGGAAGTATCAGAATCATTATCACTTTATATCTAGGGGAATTATATAACATCAGTCTTCCATATTGAATCAGTGTATGGGCTTAAAGGAGTCAAAGACATGGTTTTTGGGAAAAAACCATGTGTCACAACGTGACCATAGGGAAGTCACGACGTCACATGCCAAAGATGAGAACGCGTATCCAGAAGAATATCACAACGTGACATAAGTATGGTTATGACATAACAATGGTTGTTCTGGCCCAAACCCATAATTTTAGGGTTTCTATCGTATTTAAGCATCATACCCTAAGGACTAGGGCACCCTCTGCAGCCTCCAACCCTTTACCACGAAACCCTAGCCTCCTTTTGAGAGGTTTGGCTCATTTTAGTGCTCTTGGTACACTTTGAAGGAGAAGGGGAAGATTTTGGAGCAAAGATCAAGAAAGCCACTCTACGCCACCCTTGGAACCATTCTTTGGACCATTTGTAAGACTGAAAGCTTCTACATTTAAGATTCTTTCCTTGTAGATCTAGTTTTCTTTGTATGTTTTAGTCCATAAGGGGAGTTTGTATGTTGGAATGAGATAAATTTTGCAACTTTATAGCTTATCAAGGTCCCTTGAGCCTTGTATCTTTCAGATCTAGAATTGGTTGAGATTTGGAAGCTTTACATGAGTTTTAAGTCATATTCTTGCCTTTGGACCTATCTTGCGTAAAGGACATGCATGAGTCATGCATGTCCACAAATTTGACATTTTTATGAGCCTTTAGCTTTCTAAAATGTTGGAATTGAAGGCTCAATGGATTAAGGACTCAATCCATTAATGTGTTTCCCAGCCACTAGTTATGAAGTTGCATGGAGAGTGTCACAACGTGACAATGGAGGATTACCCGACTATTTTTTCCAAACGTGTCCATGATGTGTCTAAGGAGGGTCCACGTCATGGTGACTGCTGATTGAGTTAACTAAAACCGAGTTGGCTCAGTTGGAGCGTGACTGAGTTGGGATCATGCTGAGTGCGTTCTCACGACGTGACCATGCACTGTTCTCGACGTGAAGGTCAAACTGTTAGTGATTTTGACTGTTGACTTTGACCTTGATCGTTGACTTTTGGGATGCCCCCTTCATTGGCAGTGAGAGATGTTAGCTACTGATTTCGTTGCCAAGGTGAGTGTTCTCACTATACTTTGTAGGATGCTAGTTGTCTTTGTGATACTTGCATGGAAGACCTCGGGGGTAGCCAGTGGAATTTGCTTGAAAGACCATAGGGGAAGCCCATGGTACCTGTAAATAAGACCATAGGTGTAGCCCATGACAGTACCAGGAAAGATCATGGGGGTAGCCCATGGCACTTGTGTATAAGACCATGGGGGTATCCCATGACACTTGTATTTAAGAGCATGGAGGTATCCCATGACAATGTATGTATGGTATGTGGTATTTTGGGGAACTCACTAAGCTTTGTGCTTATGGTTTTGTGGTTTAAACATTTTCAGGTACTTCTAGTTCCAAAGGGAAGGGCTCGTCTTGACTGCACAACACCCCCTGATAATTTTCCGCACTAATTGTTATTGTTTCACTCTGATTTTTAAAAGGTACATTTTTCTCTGATTGGTTTTGGAACAAATATTTGTATGGATTTGATGGTTTAAAAATGAAAATTTAAGTTGGTATTTTTAAGATGTTACAAGTTGGTATTAGAGCCTTGGTTTGAGGGATTCGGGCACACTCTCTGGTGTGTCTGAACTCAAACTAGGGAATTGATAATCTTTTGAAAGAAAATAAATTTTCTAAAAAGATTTTTTTGATAAAGAAAAGGGGTGCGATGCGTGTAATCAACCGAGCTTAAGTAAGTGATACATAGAATACGCATACATCTTGATATGTTATATGTGTTACAGAATGTTTTTGCATGCTAGAAGTTAGCATAATGATTTGTGTAACACCCCAAATATTTCTGAACCTTTTCAAAGATATGGTTTTAAAACATTTGGGAATCAACCCACATTTAGCAAAATCGTTCCCACAAAAACATTTACAATTAAAACCTTTGGTGTTACTATTAAGCATCATACAACCATAGCAAGCAAATACGAATTGCATCAATACATCAATAAGGAACTTAATAAGTTCCACTCCATTCTCTATCACTTGACTTCTGGCTTCCATCTATCATCCTCTCTCCTTAAGGGTAACCTGAGATACATTGTAGCGCTAGATCCATGTATTATTCATTTTTGGTTCCTTATATATTAGGTTATTGCTTTTTGGCCTTGTTTTGCAAGTTTGAGGGGGATGAGGGACCCTTTCTGCCAAGTTTGGAATTTTGGAGGCGGAGCTCGAACGCGGGGCGTTCCCTTGGGGAACGCAGGTTGTTTACGCATGGAGCTCAAACCCTAAATTTGAGGGTTTGAGATGTATTTAAACACCTTAAGTCCCAGGTGTTGGCCTCATTTCCAGCCTCCATAGCTCCCAAAACCCTAATCTCGAAACCCTAGAGTCTCCAAGAGTGTTGTGAGCTCATTGTGTGTGTTTGAAGCTCGTTCAAGGAAGAGAAGCTTGGTGCAAGGTGGTGGTTCAAGTAGGAGCTTATAGATCTTGGTTCTCTACTCCATTTCCAGCCTATTTGAGGTATAAAGCTCTAACCGTTCTCATTAGAAGATTGGATCTAAGTCTTAATGAATTTTAGTCCCTTTTTGGTCCCATAGTTGAGGTCTAGTAGTTTGTGATCATTCCAGAAGCTTTAAGTTGCTCCTCTTGGTGTTTATGAGGTTCTAGATTCATAAAGTTTGCATCTTTAGAGTTGTATAAGCCCCGTGCATGAGATTTACCCCTTTTATGGAAGTTAAATGCTATATCTTGAAGTCGGGACCTTTTGGGGCATGCAAAGTCACCAAGTCAGTGACTTTTATAGTCCTATATGTTCTTTAGGACTTGGATCTATTTTTTGGTCGTGTGGCTTTAAGAATTAAGTGCTTAATAATCATATTTGGGAGTCAGCGTGCGAACACTCAGCATTGGGTCGAGGAACTCCCAGCGTTCCGACTAAGGTTCGCGATTTGTTGGTTGGCGACGAACGCCCAATGTTCGGTCCATCAGTGAGATTTTTTCCTTGGACCATCTTTTGGACTCTTCAACTTTGGGCTTGGTTTGGGTGCGCTTTGTTGGGCTTAGTTTAGACTAAAGGTTTCCCTTGTAGTGTTGGATTCTTGTTTGGGCTTGTCCTGTTGGGCTTTCCCTATTGGGCCTAGGATTGTATTTTGGGCCTTAGTGGGCCCAATGGGCTTGGACCATTGGTGAGCCTGGTTAGTTGGGCCATTTGTGGGCCTAGTGTTTGAATCTAGTCATAGTTATTTACTGAGTTTACCTTTGGTTTTGGCTCAGTGTTAGGAACCGATTCGCAACAGCTGCAACATTCGTACGATTTGGCTATCGTTGAGGTTAGTCTTCTCATCATACCCATGGGTCGAAGGCACCAACACCGACCCATTATTTGATATGTAGTAATTAGTTAATATGAAAATTGTATGCTTTGTGGTATGGATTGTTTTATGTGAAGACCATGGGGGAGCCCATGGCACCCGGATATCAGACCACGGGGGGAGCCCATGGCATTCCACGTAAAGACCATGGAGGGATCCCATGACACTTGGTTATCAGACATGGGGGGATCCCATGGCATTCCAAGTATAGACCATGGAGGGAGTCCATGGCATTTCATGTATGTCTTTATATTTCATGGTTTTTATGTGACCGCATGTGTTGTGTATTTTGGGAAACTCACTAGGCGTTTGCTTACAGTTTTTTGGGTGTTTCAGGTACTTCTGGCTCTAAGGTCAAGGGCCTGACTTGATGGCGCAACGTGCACTCTCCAATATTCCGCACTAGTTGTTTTGGATACTCTGATCTTGTGAACAATGTATTATGTAATGGAATATGTGGGAAACAAATATGGATATTATTTCTAGTTAATAAATGAAAATTTTTACCTAAGTTTTTGGGCTGTTATATACATGGAATTTAAAAAGAGATATGTAAGACAAAAAAAAGTCTCGTGAACTACGAGAGTTTGTAACCCAAAACGTTTGTCACATTTTCATCAAAAACATTTCATTTTTGCAAAACATATATTTTAAAGCATTTTCAAGGAAAACTCTTTTCACACAATACAAAAGCATCATTTAATATATTACCATTTCATTTCAAAAGATATCTTTCCATATTTCATCCTATATCAAAACATTTTATTAGTCATAACGTAATTCAAGACGTTTCTTTTCACATTGCATTCCTTATTTCATTAAGGGATAATTCTAGTGTTGAACCGTTGCCATTTTTATACTTAGAGCCTAGTAATATCCCCAAGTCTATACCAAGGTGGAAAGAATAAAATCAGTCCACGAAGACATCATTTCTGTTAGGACATCTATCTCGCGAATAGGAGGTGCCACCTTGATAAATTCCTCTATATCCCGTTACAGGGACATCATGGCACGAGGAATATATTATTGTCATTACTTTTCAATTATTGTTATAACTTTCCATTTCTTATCATTAATTTTCATGCCTTACACATTTCGCCTTGTCATTACTTTCGAAGCTTTACACATTTCATATGCTAGTATCAAAATACTCATTTCTAAAGTAAGGCGTCTATATTTTGAAATGCTTAGAGCAACACTCTCAATCACCACCTATATAACATGAATGGACAAAAATCATTAAAAATAACCAAAATACCTTTCATCGACTTTTAACATTTAAATATTCCCCATAAGCTTATTTACTTCCTATTAGCTTGTATATAAGTTTCAAGGCAATTGGTGGTCATTTATTAGTTTTTCCACGAACACAATACACTTAACAAACCATTTGACACGCCCCATGTCAACATGATATGCCCCATGTCAAAACTGCATGTCATCATTTTGTGCAGAATTTTGCTAAAAGCTTTGTAACTTGTTCCCTAGACCTCTAATGACCACCAAACTTTACCAAGTGGTTATTAAGATCTAAATAAAGGTTATCAACTACTCAAATACTCAATTAACACATATCCTCATGATGACTTAATCATTAAGACCTTTATCAAAATGGTAAGTTTATAACGCTTACAAACACTCATATGAAAGAGTTAAGAGCTCAAGTTGATTAAGAACACTCTGTACCTAATATGACTCATTCCCTAATAATTTAATACATCATTGGCTATTGTCAAGTATATAAAACCACAACCAATATCATTGTAGGTACCTAATGTAACTATAGAATCCTTAATTCTGTTCCATGTTCCTAAATTACCCATGGGTCAAAACAATCACTAGAGCTAGAACATCACTAGAATTCCTTCATTTTAGTGTTCCAATAACATATATAGAGTTTAAATTAATGTTCATAAATGTTTTTCACTTTTTAGATGTCAATCATGATATGTTTATCAATAGATTTACCCAAAATGCCCTTATGACCAACAATTCCATTTATCAATCTAGGAATCGAGAAACACCTTATGTTTTGATTTCAAATTATTCCAAGAGTATCCATTCATAATTATGAACTTACTTTACCCATCAGTCTCTCAACTGCAAAGGATTCCATTGGTTTCATCATAGTGTCCCCAAATCCATTTAAATCCTAACTTATACATGATTATACAATCATGGATATGTTTGAGCATTCCAATTGCATAAATTGTCATCAAAAACCATATAGCTCTTAGAGTACAATCTAGTTTCATCATAAATTACATTCTCCCCAAATTATATTTGTAGGGTTTGTGGAGCTTTTTACCAAAATCATCAAATCCATCAATAGGATGATTGGATTGAGATTAGAACCATAGAAACCACTCAAGGGAAGTCAGAAACCAAAACCCTAATCATTGAATCACATAAAAATCATCAGGGTTTAACCCACTTATAAAACTCAAATTCAAGGTGAAAAGGAGAAGAAATTGTACCTTCAACCACTTGATTTCTTCACAACTTGCACCAAATCTATCAAGAAAGCTTGAAATCAAATCCTAGGGTTTTTATTATGCAAGAACCTCCATGTCACAGCTTTCCTTCTCCCCTCATCGATCTCATATGAATGAAATGAAGATGGTGCACTCTTATTTTTTAATTTTTCACATTTGGTCCCTATAGTTTACATCTTTTTTCAAATTTTCCATTACGTCATTTATTTTCAAATTTGTCTAAAAGTTTGACATAACAAGTCCTCCTCTATCCATGATATGAATTTTGTGGTACTTTCATTAACTACGTCAACCCTTTGGTCAACCCACTTTGCCAATTTGACACTTTTAGCGCTTTAATTTTTAAAATGTTATTATCTTTACTTTTAACTTTCTAAACTTCATATCAACTTATGTTATGATTATTCCTTAATTATTTAACTATATAAATAATTTTCATTAATTTAATTTATTAATTTAAGAACCTAGTCTTAAATTTTAGGATGTTACAATATGTTCAATGTTGCATGCTAGAATGCCTATTAGGAGTGATGCCTATTAGGAAGGATGCATTTTGATGTTTTGTGGCCTATAGAGTTTTACTACTTAAATGTTGATTGCCTTGTGATTTCTAGGACTCATATTGATGTGAGTTAACTATTAAATGAATACGTTAAGTTATATGCTGCAAAGGTTAAATAATTTTAGAGTGATTGATTTAGCCTATTGTGCAGCTCTCATTTGTATCCAACTGTTTTAGGGCTAAGTTTTTTATTTGAAAGGTTATTTAAGTTTTGTTGCATGTAATTGTATTCATGAAGTAGTTTACTGACATTAGTAGGAGTTTTCAGCAACTTATGGAAGGGTGAGGTGGGGATCCTAGGAGAGCCTAGGAAGTGATTTAATGTGAATGGTGTGCTGATTCACGAGTTTTGGTAGAATTATAATGATTAGGTAACTTAGAGGATTTAGGATGACTCTTGAGGAAAGTATGGATAGGTGTGGAAGGTAATATTGGGCCTATACTACTGAAAGCATATGATCCGTACTCGAATCAAGGAAAGTCAACGGAGGTTCTGAGAAGCCTGTAGAATGGGGAATTCTTTGGGTATGTTTTGATCATTTGTATGGTTGCTTTTCAGTATGGTGATGAGTAGTTGTGGAGGAGGTTCTGGTTCTGGCTTATGCTCTGGTGCTGAGTTGATTGATGAGAGGATACGAGTACTCGTTATGTCTGAGATTGCTCGTGGTAATTTGGAGGCAACTACTGTAATGTTTGGTACCATCAAGGAAGGTATCATGGAGATACTGGATGATCGACTTGGTGCATTTCATGTAGAGATTACGGCTGGTCAGGTAGGGGCACAAACTCTATTTTTTAAGGAGTTTAAGCTTGCAAATCCCTAGAGTTATTCGGGAAGAAGGACCATATTGCTAGTAGACGGGGGACTGCTGACATGGAGAACGCTCAGTGGACTAGTTTCAGCCTTGAGGGATCGAAGGTGGGATTTGTATCTTGTTTTCTGAGGGTTGGAGCCCGTAACTGGATTGCTGTTAAGGTCTCACAAACCTTACTAGAGGAATTACCTGGAATTTTTGAGCATATCACTGATAGGTTGGTCACCATGTTTGAGGAGCAGAATGTCATCATTTAGACAGCTGATAGGATTGACAAGGTGATTTAGGAGCAGGAGCTTGGTTTAGAGATGCAACTGGGAAAGAGGAAGTGGACACATGAAGGGAAACTGTTAACAACATCTAAGAAGCTTGATGTTACCGTGCCAAGTATTGGAGCCCAAAAGGACCATGCCATTTGTGTTAAGGGTGGAGGAACCCTCGCGCTTGTGTGCTAGAAGTTTAAATATGGTAGGTGCGGACGGAAGAGCCATGTTCACCAAGATTGCACCTTAGAGGTAGAATTATGGCATCGTTGTCATCAAACTTGTCACAATACTGCAAATTGCACGTTTAGCAGTTGGGGTGAATCTGAACCCGCACCCATAGTTTTACAGGAGGCGAAGTTAAGACCTCATGACCTCGCGGGTATATATCCTTTATGCTATAAGATTTTGTTACCATATCGTAGCTACATACGCTTGGGTATGTACAGCTAGATTTGTATCATTTATAGTATGAATATGTTTGAGAAGTTGTGTGAGTAGGTTTTCATAGCCTTAGGATTTGTTAATTGGTAGTCTATGTTAATGGAGATGGAACTCAAGGACACGATGGATGCATAGTTTTATTGATGTCGCAAACAGGTATGAGTTCAAACCCTAACTATGGGAAGAACAGGGATCGTTTTTGTCAGTGGTATGGCGCCTCATGTTTTGTTTGATTCGGATGCTACCCGATCCTTTGTATTTGTTGCACTTATAAAGAAGTTTAGCGATGCCCTAGGGTTTTATATTTTCCATTTGGAGGTGGAGATTGCGGATGATCGTTCAGTGAGTGCTTCGAGGGTTCATCGCGGATGTGTTCTGACAATGTTTTGTGGGAAATATTCAATTAATCTGGTACTGATTCCTCCGCGAGGGTCGAAGGTTATTATAGGGATGGATTGGTTGGGCCCTAATGGGGCCATGATTGAGTGCAATCATATGTTGGTAAGGGTTCGAACCCCAAGTGGGGGAGAACTGGTTATTCATTGCAAGGGTGCTCAATGCGGATTGGCAGTTTGTTCAACTGCGAGAGCTAGGAGGTATCTTCATCAGGGTTTCTCTAGATTCCTAGCTTATGTGGTGGATACGCGAGTGGAGGGTAAGAATACAGTGGATGATGTGCCCATTGTTTAGGAGTTTTCTGATGGGTTTCTTGAGGATCTTCCTGGGGTGCCTCTCGAGAGGCAGGTTGAGTTTCGGATTGATTTTATTCCGGGAGCAACACTGATAGTTCGTGGTAATTACAAGTTCGTGGTGATATAGTTTGGGCTCACTAACACACCAACAATGTTCATATATCTCAGCAAACGAGTGTGCAGGTCGATGCTAGATCAGTCGGTGGTAGTGTTTATCGACGATATCCTAGTCTGCTCTAAGACCAAGGAGCAGCAAGAGGAGCATTTGCGGAAGGTTATGGAGACCTTTATGGGGAGAGGCTTGATGCCAAGTTGTCATAATGCGGGTTTTGATTGCACGAGGTGCAGTTTTTGGGGCACATCCTTAACCATAAGGGTATATTGATCGACCCGGCTAAGATACACCATCTGCGATTAGGAACTTTCTTCGGTTAACAGGTTATTATCGAAAGTTTATTTAAGACTTATCCAAGATTGTTGATCCTTTTGACACGTTTGACAAAGAAGAATGTTTCTTTTCGGTGGGGTCCTGATCAGCAGGTAGCTTTTGAGACCTTGAGATAGAAGTTATGTGAGGCTCGGATTTTGACCCTCCCAAAGGGTATGGACGACTTTGTGGTATATTGTGATGCGTTAAATATGGATTTAGGAGCAGTTCTTATACATAAGGGTCATGCGATTGCGTATACATCGAGGCAACTAAAGCTTGACGAGGTGAACTACCCTCTATGTTGGGTATTTTGTGTTGCGTCATGGGCTTTGTTTTTGTATATCCGGATTGGGCCTGTCCATCCGTGATTATTGATTAGGGTTAAGCTATATATAGTGCATGCATGTATGCCTTAGATACGATCGTCATCATTATTATTATTGCTTTGTAACCCTAAACACCTCTACAGTCGAAGTTCTTAATCGAGCTCTTCTAAGGTGTTAAAGCTTAATCATTCAACATCAGTTAAACCATTACTGTGTTCTTTATTACGTTATTTATTGCTTTTCTGCTTAGAATCAATCGATCCTACTAGAACTTTGTTCTAACAATTGGTATCAGAGCAGGAGACTGTGTGATCAATACACATTCCTTCTGTTTGAAGAATTCTTTAGGGTTTCCGCTTTTATCGAATATAAAGAAGCCGTCTTCTTCCTGTCGACGGTAACTCTTGTGTTTGATAAAAGCCTAATCTCAAGTTTACAGGTCTGATTCTAGCAGTTCCAAGGAAAGGCTCATCATGTCTCACGACGATTCTCAAACTAATCCCATCAACATCTCCAACAACATTGGATCAACTACAAGGGTTCCCATTCTTTACACTCAAGACTATGAAGTGTGGGCGCATCACTTTGAAGATTACGTAGTTGGAACTGAAGATAACGGTTATCTCATCTGGGAAGCTATCACGATTGGGCCATTTGTTCACTCTGGAACGAACAGGACAGTGAAGACTCAAAAAGAATATAATCAGCTTTTGGTGGACGTAGAGAAGATGCCACAGGATGAAAAGGACAAGCTGCTATGTAACGTGAAAGCCATGAGAATGATCAGATTCGCATTGCAATCTGACACTTTTCGTTTAGTCGGTTCATGCACGACGGCTAAAGAAATCTAGGATAGGTTAAAAGAACTGTACTCAACCGACGAGGATCTAGAACACTCGATCCAAACCTTGTTGCTCTCCGAATTTGGAGCTTTCGAACAGAAACCTGAAGAGAAACTGTTACAGACCTTCGATCGCTTCAATCATCTCCTCAGCAAGATGATCAAGCATGGCATTGAAAGAAAATTTATTGAGAAAAAGGTGACCTTCATGAATGGTTTCAGACCAGAATGGATGGCAGTAGTTTCAACGGTGAAAGCTCATGAACAGTTTAAATCATACTCGCTAGCGAAACTGATGGGTATTCTTAAATCCCATGAAAGCGTGGTAACCAAGGAGGCAAAGGTAGTTTCAGGTGTGGGATCGCTGGCCCTTGTCTCAAAAGGCAAAAGTGTAGCAGAAGAAGAGGAGGATTCAGATATGTCTGAGTGTGACCTTACTGGCGAAGAATATGCAATGATGGTCACCAACCCAAAGAAGTTTGCACGAAAGAAGTTCCCTGTCAATAAGAACCGAAACTGACAAGGAAGTTACAGCTCTGAGAAGGTGAAAGAAGAAACGAAGAACACCTCTCAAAACGATGACGAAAAGAAAGAAAGCAAGCTTGTAGGAGACTCTAGATTCAACTGCAATTATTGTCATGGCAAGTACCACTTTGCTAAAGATTGCATGTTGAGGAAGATGGCTGAGAAAAGGGACGGTGAAGATGATGAAGCTTATTACATGCGAAAGTTGGAAGAAATAAAGAAAAAGAAGGCAACTAATAGTTCAATGAATGCCTTGATTGTACAGGAAAATGTGGATGAAGATGAGTTCGGTGGCGTTGAAGTCTGGTCAACCGATTCTGAGGATGAAGAAGTGACAAAACCCACACATGGAAGAGCTTACGTGGCGAGAGAGGAGGCTACTAGTTCGGCTGGGAAATGTTTGATGGTTACTGCTAGAAGACCAACCGAAGGTGAGCATAAGGAGCCGAACCTGACTGAGGACAAGTGTTTTGCAGCCAAGCCCGTGAGTGAGAGGATCAACTACTGTGATCGGCTGATCAAAAAGGTACAATCCATCCTTGAATCACTTAAAGTTCCCGTAACAATTTATGAAGAAGAATTAAATGAACTCAAATTTAAATTTTCTAACTTAAGTGGTAGTCTCATGCAAACTCGCTTAGCGAACTCTAACCTAACTGACCAACTCAGCAGGGTGTCTTCGAAGAGTGAGGAGAGAAGGATGTGGATTGAGGTGAAGGAGACGGAGTTAACTAGGGCCAGGGATGAGATTATTTATTTGCAACGAGACAATTTAAAGTTTTTGAAAAAACGAAATGTTTTTTGCTTGGTTGCTAAACGCTTATATACGAATATTACTCAGTTGCACTTAAATTGTGAAATAGGGAAAAAGATTCATAAGATGATTTTACCCTTCCTTGAATTTAAGGAGGACGAGGTCATCGCTGAGTGTGAATCCATAATGTCCTCAGAAGAGACTTCCATCACTTATAAAATCGGACTAGACAAGATAGAGACCTTTACTGACTCTAAGGAACATAAATGTATGCTCAAAAGTCTTTTAGATGAAAATGATAGGTTGAAAATTAAGTCCGAGACCATTCAAACATTTGACTCGTCTAACGCCAAATTAATTTCAGAACATAAAATGAATATAGAAAACACGTCCGGATTTGATGAGGAAAGTGAGATGAGCGAAATCTCGGTGGAAGATGTGGTTGATTGCTCTGAATTTTTGAAGAGCGAAACCGAGAATGAAAAACCACTCATATCTGAGAACTCGGTTGAATATGCTCGCCTGTCAAAGGACAAGTCGAAGAAACTCAAAGAGAAAGCAATAGTCTATTAGAAAGTTCAAACAGTGCCAAATCAAATATATGCTGTTAAAGGGGTCACTGAAAAACAAACAGCATAATTGAAAATCTTGGTCGACACAGACAATGTTGAAGGGTGCGACGATTACTTCTGGTCCGCCCCTATCAATAATGCAGACGAAACCGTCGGCTTATCGGAACGAACCTCGTGGAGGGTAAGAGGTAGATACGTTGCTGATCCCATCAACAAACCCTCAAGTTTTGATAAACCAAACTCGAGTGGAACAAAAGCGATACCAGAAGAACCAAAGAAGGCATCCAATGTATCTTCCAATACAACCGAAGCTCAAAAGGAGAAGCCAAAATCAAGCTTCAATATTCATAAATCTCAAAAGCAGCTGGCTGAACAGAAACGCCAAAGAAATCAGAGATACATGAAGAATCTGAATGAGCGAAAACGGTTTTGGCAGTCTCAAAACCCTAACCACGTTCCTTCCAAGAAAGAGTCAAATGTCAAAGAAAATGACAAACCAAACCGAAAGAAAAGTTTTAGTCCAAGCTCCTATTATTCCAAAACTCAGAACCGAACATCTAGTTTCGGTTCCAACACCAGAGCAGAGAACCGAACATCCAGTTTCGGTCACAACGTCAGGGCTAAAAACCGAAAGTCTAGCTTCGATCCTTCTTGCTGCCAATGAAAGCCGTATTCAGTGAAGGACATCAAAGGAAAGGGAAAGCTTGATTCGAATTCTGACATGAATAATAAGAAAGTCAGCTAACCCTAGGACTCAAAAGAATATTCCAAAACCATCTAACACCAAACCATCTGATACACCACAATTTAAACAAGATAAAAACAAAATCAAGGTGTATACCATCAAAAGAAAAGACGAAACAATTTTAATAAAAAGAACTTATTTGGTTGATCTTTCTGTTGTTATTCCTTTTACTGTAAAAGACTCACCAGGGCCCAAGAGACTTTGGGTTCCTAAATCAGCTTGAATTTGTAGGTTATAAGTGACGAGCAGATCGATGACGAATGGTACATAGACAGTGGCTGCTCACGTCACATGACAGGAAGGAGGGAAGAGCTGAGGGAGTTTCGGTCCCTTAAGGATGGTGGATGTGTGAAGTATGGAAACAATTCTTATGGCACAATCAAAGGATATGGAATGATAACCAACGGAGAATTCATAATTCGAAAAGTGGCTTACGTGGAAGGATTGCAGCACAACCTCATCAGTGTATCTCAATTGGTTGTGGGAACCGGTTTGAAGGTTTCATTCGATGATGAGGGATCAGAAATTATTGAAAAGCAATCCAAAAGAGTTCTGTTGAAGTCTGAACGCAAGGGAGAGATGTATCCTTTAAATCTCAACCCAATTCAAGGAAAACCAGCAATATGCCTGCTGTCAAAGGCGAACTCTGATGAAAGCTGGTTATGGCATCGACGCCTATCGCACCTAAACTTCAAAGACATTAATAAATTGGTTCTTGGTGATCATGTTCGAGGCCTTCCTCTTCTCATGTTTGATAAGGAACACCTGTGTACAGCGTGTGAGATGGGCAAACAAAGCAGAAAGAGTAATCCTACACGTATCAATACAAAGATTGTTGAAGCTCTTGAACTTCTGCATATTGACTTATGTGGACCTTCGGCTATCGAAAGCATCGGTGGTAGTAAGTTCATTCTTGTCATAGTAGATGATTTTTCACGCTTCACCTGGGTTTTCTTTCTTAAATAGAAATCAGATGCGACTCCCAAGTTGAAGGCGTTTATCAAGTAAGTGGAACTGCAGCTGCGAAAGATGGTGAGGAATATTAGAAGCGACAATGGGCTTGAATTCAAGAATAGAGATTTTGAAGATTTTCTGGCTGAAAAGGGGATATCTCACAACTTCTCGGCTCCCTATACACCACAACAGAATGGAATTGTTGAAAGACGAAACCGTTCCTTATGTGAGGCAGCCCGAACCATGCTGAGCTTCGCCTCTCTTCCGCTATACTTCTGGGCTAATGCAGTTGCAACTGCATGCTACACTCAGAACCGATCCTTACTTAACAAACGATTCTCCATCACTCTGTATGAGATTCTGAACAATCGAAAGCCCAACATTAAGTTTTTCCACGTGTTCGGTTCAAGATGCTTCATTTTCAACTCTAAAGAGAACCGAAACAAGTTCGACGTCAAAGCCGATGAGGGAATTTTTCTTGGTTATTCACTCACTTCAAAGGCATATAAGGTTTTGAATAAACGCTCCAAACGTATTGAAGAATACTACTATGTAACCTTTGATGACAACTACATGAAGAAAGTTCACACAAGCGAAAGTACCATGGGGGAAATATTTCCAGAATCAGGACAAGTCTCGGTTCCCATTTCCAACTTGTTTGAAGAGTACATAAGGCTATTTGATGAACCAGAAAAGGCTATACACTCAAAGGCGAAAGCAGCAGACAACAAAATCGACAATCTGAAAAAGATCATCGATGAAGCTGCAAAAGATATGGAAAATGAACCTCCTAAACCGACTGGTGGTCAACCCTCGACTAACGCTCCAAACAACAGCTCAATGTTCAAGGGGGAGGGTTCATCTGTACCAAAAACAACCGATTTGCCTTTCGAGGGGGAGAATCCAACTCCAACCCCAACCCATGATAGTCCAATCGAGGGGGAGAATCCAACTCCAATCGAGGGGGAGAATCCAACTCCAACCGAGGGGGAGAATCCTGAACCTGACATAGGATACGCTTCGCCATTTGAGGGGGAGAATGAGAATACAAATGACGAAGGTGATCAATCAGAATTTGAAGAAGAGGTAAATGTAGATTTGGATCCTGTCTATGACCCTAATTACCCTCCTCTAACGAAATGGACTAAGGATCATCCCGAAACACAAATAATTGGTGAATCATCTGAGCGAGTTCTCATACGTTCTCAATTAAAAGCGAAACAAACTGCCTTATTCTCTCATGTTGAATTCTGCATGTTTAATTCGTTTGTCTCAAAAATCGAACCGAAGACGGTTAATGCTGCACTTGATCACGCTGATTGGGTACAAGCAATGCAAGATGAAATCCATGAGTTTGAACGTAATCGAGTTTGGAGGCTGATTCCCACTCCAAAGGATGCATCTGTGGTCGGCTTAAAATGGGTCTTCAGGAATAAGTTGGATAAAGAGGGCAACGTCATTCGCGATAAGGCTCGGTTGGTGGTGAAGGGATATTGCCAAGAAGAAGGGATAGACTATGAGGAGACCTTCGCTCCTGTAGCAAGGTTGGAATCAGTTAGAATCTTTCTGGCATATGCTGCACATAAAAACTTCGAAGTTTTCCAGATGGATGTGAAATGTGCTTTCTTAAATGGAGAACTAGAAGAAACGGTGTATGTTGAGCAACCACCTGGGTTCGTGAACGAGAAATACCCTGATCACTGCTATGTGTTGGATAAAGCTGTATATGGTCTGAAGCAAGCACCAAGGGCCTGGTATGAAACATTAACCCGCTTTCTTAAAATGTCGAAATTCAAGCAAGGTTCGGTTGACCCAACCTTCTTTCGAAAGAAAGAAGGTGAACATCTAATGATAGTTCAGATTTATGTCGATGACATCATCTTCGGCTCCACGAATCCTAGCTTAACTGCTGAATTCAGGAAGTTGATGGAGACTAAATTTGAAATGAGTGCAATGGGTCCAATTAACTTTTTCCTTGGATTGAATATAAGACAGGGACCAGAAGGCATTTTTATCAACCAAGAGGCCTACACGAAGAACTTGTTGGCGAAGTTCGGTATGACGGGAGATTCGAAGGTCAAGGTTCCCATGGCGTTTGGCACAAAGTTAACACCATCTCTGGAAAAACCTGCTGTTGACGTAACACTCTATCGTCAAATGATAGGGTCTCTTATGTATCTAACAGCTAGTAGACCATACATTATGTTCTTTGTTTGTTATTGTGCCAGGTTTCAAGCAAATCCAATAGAACCTCACATGGTGGCAGTGAAAAATATTTTCCGTTATCTGAAGCGAACCTCTTCTCTCAGTCTTTGGTACCCTGCTAGATCCGGATTCTTTGTTCAAGCCTTTTCTGACGCCGATCTTGGAGGATGCGGTCTGGACCGGAAGAGCACAACTGGAGGATGCCAATTCCTTGATGGTAAACTTGTTAGCTGGCAGTCCAAGAAGCAAACTTGTGTGTCTCTTTCAACAGCCAAAGCTGAGTACATAGCTGCAACATCCTGTACCTCACAAGTGAGCTGGATACAAAGCCAACTGAGAGACTACAGACTGAGTATGAAGAAAATACCTCTCTATTGTGACTCTAAAAGCGCGATAAGAATATGTCACAATCCAGTGCAACACTCAAAGACAAAGCATATTGCACTAAGATACCATTTCATCAAGGACCATGTTGAAGATGGAAACGTGAAAGTTCATTTCGTTCGGTCCTCTGATCAACTAGCTGGAATCTTCACTAAAGCCTTACCAGAAGCAAGCTTCAATAAAATTTTACAAGGTTTGGGAATGATGGAAGCATAGTCGGTACCGAACCCTCAAACCTCTCTCTAAAAATTAGACAAGCGAAATAGAGCGAACGCTCGGTCTATTTCGGTTCCGGATTTTTCGGGAACCGAAATGAACCGAACGCTCGGTCTATTTCGGCTCCATAATTTTCGGGAACCGAAATGAACCGAACGTTCGGTCTATTTCGACTCCGGAATTTTAGGATACCGAAATGAACCGATCGCTCGGCTTATTTCGCTTCATTCCTTAAGGTTTGATTTCGGCTGTATACTTTGTAAAAAAAATTTTTAAATCTTTTTCTTGCTATGTTTTCTCTTTTATCTTTATTCCTACACTTTTTAACATTAATTCTTGTTTCTTTTTCTGTTTTTATTATTTTTCAGAAAACTTCAAAATCCAAAATATTCTTTCTGTTTTTATTATTTTTCAAAAACTTCAAAAAAAAAATTCAAAAATATTTTGTTTTTATTTTTTCAAAAAAATTCAAAATTCCAAATGGCTTTATCTTTTATTTATCTCTTTATTATCTTCTGTTTTTTTTGTTTTGTTTGTGTGTGTGGTTTGTTTGTCTTTGTTTATTCTTTTTACTAGGTACCAAGTATATCGTTGCTACATAAATTGGAGCTAGGGAAGGTACGACCATTTTAATTTGAACTAGTTGAGTGTCCCTAGAAGCATGCTGCTGCATGTAGACCAAAGCCTCTAAGACTATGAGTAAGGCCTTAATGATTCGATCTATACCTATCGATTCTTCCCAATCAGACTGCTAAATTCACTCAAGTCATGAGCTACCTTACTCTTCTCAAATGAGTTAAGAGTTTTCTGCTTTGTCACTTTTATATAGAAGGGGTACTTTCGGTTCCTTAACCACCTCCTCTACATTCTCCATCAACTTTCGTTTCACCAAGGTAACCCTTGAGACTCTCAGATATTACCACTTAGGTTTATGGTTACACAAAATCTGTGTTTATGATCTTAGATGCGTACACCACGTGCTAAGTGAGACCCAAAATCCAACACCAATAATGAATTGACAGTGAATATTTATATTCAAGATCTCACTTGTTACCTAACGAAATCTCATTTTATTTTTTTGAGTGGTCTTTATGAAATTGTCTAACACCAAGGCATTTCTTCCCAAAAAGATCCAGTTTGGTTTTTGTTTTTGATATTTTTATAACATGATTAGTCACAACAAATTCTATCCAACCTACTTGTTCAACAGACCACATCGGTCTCACAAGTACTTCATCCAACTTTCGGTCTTATGTTAAGTATCGATGTTCAGTTGAAGATAAGCCACCCTTTAGACCCATTATTTGAAAAGAAGCCTTTCGGTGTTTCTTTACAAACACTCGATCGTATTTTCTCGGGGAACCACACAAGCACTTCAAGTCTCTCTTGACTTTGAAGGAAGAGATTCTTTCCCGGAATCATCTGCTTCATGTCTTATTAAAGACATCACTCACATCCTATACACATTTTGCTTTATTTCTTTTTTTTTTGGCACACTCTTACACGAAAATTCTTTGTGATTTTCCAAAATTCTGGTTGATGTTCCTTATGGCCCGTTTAAAGTTTCTTTTTGGAGCGAAAGTAGTTATTTTGACATATGGAGCGAAAGTGAATTTGAAAAGACGATATGTGGATAAGATTTTGAATCACGTCATCGGATAACCATTCATATTGGGCGCGTGAATTTGAAACGGTTCCTAATCCCACGCTTGATGACGTCTATATGGGGAAACCAAGCTGTCAAATCGCGCTTTTTCAGGCGACGTTTCAGTGATCATATCATCATCACGAAGATTCTTTCTCTCTCCTGGCAACGGTATATAAAGGGTTTCTCGCACCTAATGTACCTTCTTACCTTCTTCAAACTCTCTCAAATACAACAGGCGATCTTCAACTGTTCATCTTCTTCCTTACATCAACAATGGCAGAATCATCATCTGTTCAGGATCAAACTGCTTCATCGTCATTGCTTGTGATCAAACCTAATCAGAACCTGATCATTCAACTAAACCCCTTTTTGTATGATTCGTACATGCTCCACGTTGTTGAATGTCTCAAGTACTCCCCACTGGTTATCGCTCTTACGCAGGTGGAATCTGTTCCCATGTCTCTGCTGTCACAAGTGTACTCTACTGCGTCTTACGACAAGAACAAGGAGATGATCTATTTTCAAATCTTCACTCACAAGGCATCTATTTCGAAACCCCGATTTTGTTCCCTGTTAGAGCTTGCCGTCGATGCTTCTGTCATCTCTCCTGATTTCATCACCACAACCCAGTTGTTTATGATGCTTTATGAGATGGGGTATACTGATGTCCTTACCACAGTGACAAAGTTTAAGAAGTCCTGTTTGCCGTAACTATGGAATGGGTTACTTACTCTTATCAACAAGGGTTTAGCAGAACGGGTAGTGGGGTCAGATGGTACGAGTAAGGGTTTTCTGACCATTCTCTATGGTCTCTACAATGGTATTAACCTGGATTATGGCTCTATTATTTGGTCGCAACTGGTGCAAAGTCTCAACTCCTCAACGAGACATTCAGAGATTTCCTGTGGTCGTTTCTGGACCATCATCACCCGACGGGCCATTGAGAACTTACAGATTCCAGTTATGAAAGATGCAATGCTCTCCTCTGTGGCTACTTTTCATACAAAGAAGATTATCTTCTCAGATGCCACCAAGTTTTCTCACAATGGTTCGATACCTGAAACAATGTACAGGTGTCTGTCGAGTGAAAGTCATGTGATGGCTGACTACCGGAAGCTTACTCCCAAGGGCCCAAGAGAACTGACTCCTGAACAGCAGGCTGCCTTAGATGCTGTGGAAAAGCCAGCAAAGCGAGGGAAGAGGGCAGATACCAAGAAGGTGGAAACCGAAGGTCCTTCTTCTAAGCCTGTCAAGTCCAAAAAGCGAAAGGCTGAAAAGACTGATTCTTCGGCTCCAAAGAAAGTCAAGATAATGGCAAGAAAATCAAAGTGTCCTACCCCTTCATGCTCAGAACATGATGAGGAGCAATCGGCTGACGAGGAAGAAGAAGTTCAGCATCACGGTTCACCAAGAGGTAATACACCTCCTCGTTCTCCAACTCCTACTGAACAACTCAATGACAAAATTCCAACTCCTCCTCCATCTCCACCGAAGACTACTGTTCCAGTTTCGGTTGCTCCTATTCCACCAACTCCTACAACTCAACCTACCACTACTGTGCCACCACCACCACCACCAGTTAGTACAGTACCAATCTCTACAACTCCTTTACCACCTCCCATTTTTTCACAAGCAACTACCACAACTACTCCTATCTCCACCACTACAACTGAACCTCCAGTAAACGTCATAATACTGAAACCGAAACCCTTGTTACATCCAAACATCTTTCACCCTCACCCTCAACTGATTCTGGTCCTACTCTCGGTGGTGACAATTTTGAGTTTGACTCAACTTATTACAGTCCTTATAGACTTCCCACTGATGAAGATGAAGAGGCTCCGGTAACCAAACAACAAGTACAGAGTCTTGATGATAAGCTTGATCGATTGCTCGCCTCTTCTTCGAAGTACAATGATGTTGTGCTGAAGGCTTTCCTGGACACTGCTTTTGAACAGTATACAGGCGGTTGAAGCATCCACATCTTCATGCCAGAAGGCTACAACCGATGTTGCGGAACTCATTCACAAATCCCAGATCTTTCTTGAATCCCTTAAGGGTCATGATGATGCGAATGCAGCTAAGGTGAATGCATCGGTTGACTCTCTCCCAAAGTCACTTCAAGCGGAGCAAGCCAAATTCGAGACTGTTCGTTCTGAGATTCAAGCTGAGAACACTTCTCTTCTTAGCTCAGTGAATTCTCGTCTTGACAAGCTCCATGCTGATTTAGCAAAGGAGAGCAAATTGATGGATGATATTGCTCGTCAAACCACTACCATTGAAGTCCAGAAGGTTCAACTGGATCAAGCCGATCGGAAAATTTCTTTGTTGAAAATAGAGCGTGTTGTTTTTCGAAGTTGTGCTGGTGACGTTCTTAATATACTGCACAATGTTCTTCATGCTCATGATCCAATTCTTACACTGACAATCCGGAATCACCTGACCTCCAAGCTTCTTCCTACAATTGAACTTCTATGTGAAATGATGGGTGTTGCGGAACGATTGGTTACTCCGCAACAAGGGGGAGAAGGTGCTCAGAAAACTACTCCTATTAAACCGAAGGTCACTGTCAAAACACAACCGAAGGGTAATGTAGCTTCGGGTTCTGGTAATCAAGAAAAGAAGAAAGGTCTTGCTGATGAACATGATGATAGTGATGAAGATCAAGAAACTATTGCTGATGCCCTGAAACGGAAGAAAAGGGATCAGGAGTTAGATGAAAACCTTCGGGTTGCAAAGGAAGAAGAAGAGAGGGAGCGAAAGAAGAAGGAAGAGCATGATGCCCTAATTTGCAAAAAGGCTTTGGTTCCTCCTTGGACTAGGGAAACGCTGATCAAAGAAGCGATAGAGTTTCCAAGCACGTACTGGCTGGAACCTGTAGCTTCGTTTGATTGTGAGAATACGAGGGACTCACAGTTTTATATGCCTATAACACGAAAGGCATTTATTTTTCACTGTTTTGATTCAACAGTTAGAGTTCCCTCACCTCACCCTCAAGTTCATCGTGAACTTATTGATTATTATCTCAAGTTCGGTCATCCGCAGTATCTGTCTTGGAGTGCACATAAGATTACAACAGTCAAGGTGCTGAAACCTTCGCCTGCAGGGAAATTTGTTAATGTTAATTTCAAGATAACCCGAGGTTCAGACAACTCGGTTTCTATGATTTCCCTGGCAGATCTTCCTAACTTAAATCCTCATGATTGGATCTTATTGTAAAACATTTTGCTCACTACTGCGAAGGAGTATGAGCCGATCCTAGATCATCTAAAGAGGATGTTGGCTTCCTATGTCCACGAAGTTGCTACAATGGATCAGGAGATTGCTAATGTTTTGAAGAAGAAACCAATTGTGAAGCCAACTGTAAAGCCTGAAGATGTGAACAAGATGAAGCTGGGTCAAATTGATTCTACACATCTCACAGTGATGTTCACAAGAGGCGAAGCTAACAGATTTCTTTTCGCTCTTGTTGATAAGCATCTGTTCTCAACGGACTTCTTGGAGCACATAATCAATATTATCCATCGATGCACGCACAACAATGAGTCAGACAAGAAGAACTTCACTGACATGCTTCGGTGGTATATTACTTTTCGTCATACTCTACTGGCCATTATACCGAAGGTTTTCAAGACCATCAAGAAGTCTTATATAGCTCAACCAAACTGAGCTCTCGGCTCCATTGACGCAAAGGGGGAGATTGTTGGGTATTTTTTGTTGCGTCATGGGCTTTGTTTTTGTATATCCGGATTGGGCCTGTCCATCCATGATTATTGATTAGGGTTAAGCTATATATAGTGCATGCATGTATGCCTTAGATACGATCGTCATTATTATTATTATTGCTTTGTAGCCCTAAACACCTTTACAGTCGAAGTTCTTAATCGAGCTCTTCTGAGGTGTTAAAGCTTAATCATTCGACATCAGTTAAACCATTCATGTGTTCTTTATTACGTTATTTATTGCTTTTCTGCTTAGAATCAATCGATCCTACTAGAACTTTGTTCTAACACTACGCATGATTTAGAGCTAGTGGCTATGATTTTTTCCCTAAAGATCTAGAGACACTATTTACGTAACATCTTGTTTCTTGCCATTTATGAGCCATGGACCGGAAGTCGATTGTGTGAGATTTTGGGCCTTAAGGAGGCAAATTTTAGTCCTTTTGGAAGGAGGTAATGATAGTTAATATATTTTACCATTAAATTGTGTTATGGGTTGAAGGGTAGAAAGGGAAAAGTCACAGGTTGGGTTCTTGCGTGAAATATGGATTTTTGTTCGAGTAGTTTTTAGTCCAAGATATTTAGATAATATTGTAGAGCTCTTCAGCACCTTTCCGTGGATATAAAGAATGTCGAAAACGGAGATGTAACGAAAAAGTTATGGTTGTTTGAAGTTAGGGCGGTTTTGGGTTAAGTCGCGTATGCTAGGTGTACTCAAAGAGTGCGTTGGGTGTAAATTGAGTACGTTGGGCATACGCGATCAGTGCGCAAACCTTATTTTCGTGGTTTGAGTCCTATTTAAGCTCATTAACTCCCCCAAACCCATTCCATTCTTAGCCTCCACCTCTCCAACACCCTCTCTTGAAACCCTAACCCTAGATTGAGCCTTGTGAGCAAAAAGAAGGTGTTTTTAAGTGCTTTGGAGTGTTCTTGGTGCACCTTGGAGAAGAAGGAACTTGTTGAAGAAGTGTTGGTTGCGTTGGAGCTTGTAGATCCAGATTTTGTTCACCTTGATCTTTCTTCTAGAGGTATAAAGTTTGAATATTGATTATAAAATTATTAGATCTAGCTAGTTTTGGGTGTTATGAGCTTTTGGTCACTTTAAGTGCATAAAGTTTAGATTTTGAAAGTCAGTGAGCTTGTAATGGATAAAGTTGGAAACTTTATCCATCTAAACATGATTTTGATTCAGATCCGAAGGCTAGAGACTTGGACTTAATGAATTATGTTGAAAAGATGCACTTTTTGGGTCCCTTGGAGACACAAAGACTAGATCTTTTTTGTTGGGACCATTCTAATGGATAAAGTTAGAAACTTTATCCATTATGGAGCTATTATGAACCATAAAAGTATGATCTTGAGTTTTGTATGTAACCCATGCATGTGTTAGATGGTCTTATTGGGTTAAGAACATAGGGTTTTAGACATTAAACACTTAATAGCAATGCAAAGTCATAAAGTTTGAAACTTTATGACTTAGGACATCATTTTGGGCTTGGATCTGAGTTTTGGACGGAAGGGCTTAATGGAGTAAGCTCTTAATGGAGTTTTAGGACTGGGTTGTGTACGTTGGGCGTACGTGGCGGTACGATGCGCGTACGCGGTCAGCGCCCCGCTTTTTGGTCAACATCAAAGTACGTTGGGCGTATCCTCTTGGTACGTAGGGCATACCCCGCTTAGAAGAAATATTGACTTTGGGGACCTTGATCGTTGACTTTCACTTTGACCATGGTTGACCAAGTTTGGCCTTGGGATATTTTGGGTATTTTGGATTATGTTTGAGAATTGATCATTTGGATGGATAGGTGAAGGTTAGAGCTGAGATTCGGAGTTAGGAGCTCATTAGCAATTGTTCAGATTGAGAGGTGAGTTTTAGTCACTATACTTACGGGTAGAAGGCAACAAGTCCGACCTATTGGATTGATGACCTGGTTTATCGTATGTTGCTATGTTGAAGTGATCTTGTTACATCTGTATCTTGTTATATAGAATGTTGTTATGCTGTAGTGATCTGTTAGATTTGTATCCCGGTATATAGGATGTCAGCATGCGGTAGTGATCTGTAGATCTGCTTGTTTGTCTGTTGACTTGTTATATGTTTATATGTTTATATGTTTATATGTTATGTATATGTCGACATGTTATGGTTGGTTGGGTTGAGGCGGTCCTGCTTTGTGCTGAAGGCCAAGATACCCGGGGCGGTCCGGATAGACTGTAGGCCCTGCGAAGCGGTCTACTCAAGCCGAAGGCCCGACGAGCGGTCCGGATAGTCTGTAGGCTCTGCGAGGTGGTCCAGTCATGCCGAAGGCCCGGGAGCGGTCCAGATAGGCTGTAGGCCCTACGAGACGGTCCAGTCAGGCTAAAGGCTCATTTATGCATACAGTTGTTTGTTATGTTTATGTGGTGGTACTCTGGGGGAAACTCAAGTAAGCGTTGGCTTACAGTTTTTGGGTTATGGTTTTAGGTACTTCCAAGGATCATGGGAAGGCGAAGGCGTGGCCGTACACATCTTGATTTTATGTTGTTGATCTTGGAAAACTCTGATTTTAAATAATATTTTGGAAACAATGGCTTTGTAAACACTTTTAATAGTAAATGAGTTGTTTTGAAAAGTTTAAATTGGTTGTGATTTTTGAGGTGTTACAATTTATATGGGGTCATATGCATTATTTATATTGATCACAAGAGTCTAACGTATATGATGGATCATTCAAATTTGAACATCAGAGAGCACAAATAGTTGGATGTGGTGAAAGATTACGACTGCGAGATCTTGTACCATCCGTGGAAGGCCAATAAGGCCGATGCCTTGAGCCGCAAGGCAGCAAATGCACCGATTGGAGGTTTATGTCTGAGGATGGTCATTATTTCACCGCTATTGGATTTGATCAAGAAATCCCAAGTGGAAGGATTGAAAAGGGAGAATCTAAAGGAAGAGAGGATCAGGGGTCAGATTTCGTTGTTTGTCAGGGATAGTCATGGACTATTGACCCAGTAAGACAGAGTATGGGTCCCGGTTGCTGGCAGGGTCAGGAAAACATTGTTAGAGGAAGCTCACAAGTCAAAGTTTTCGATTCCCCAGGGGCCACAAAGATATTTAGAGACCTAAGCTTGAGTTACCGGTGGCCCTGTATGAAGAAAGAGATAGTGTGTTTTGTGGAGTGGTGCTTGACTTGCTGGAAGGTCAAGGCCGAACATCAGAGACTCAACGGAAAAATGCATCCATTACCCTTTCCCATGTGAAAGTAGGAAGAGATTACTATGGATTTTATTACAAAGTTGCTTAGGAAGGTACGAGGGGTTGATTCTATCGGGGTGATGGTTGGCAGATTGACCAATAGTGCTTATTTTATATCCATTTTGAGAGCATCTCCACCAAGAAATTGGTTGATATCTACATCGGGGAGGTAGTGGTTCGGCACGGGGTGCTGGTATCGGTGCTTTCTAATCGAGATGTTCACTTCACCTCCAGATGCTAGACGAAATTTCATGAGGAGTTGGGTATTCAATTTCATTTAAGCACCACTTACCAGCCCCAAACCAACCGATGGAGTGAGCAGACCATTCATACGCTCGAGGATATGCTTAGGGTATGCATGTTAGATTTTAGCGATAGTTGGGATACTTATATTCCATTGGCTGAGTTCTCCTACAACAACAGTTATCATGTCATCATTGATCGACCTTCCGTTGAGATGCTCTACGGGAGGAAATTTTGGACCCTAGTTTGTTGTCCGTCGATGTTCAGACCACGAGTTTTGAGGTCAGGGATTATGTGCTACTGAAGGTATCACCTTGGAACGGTGTCATCCGGTTCTGCAAGAGAGAAAATCGGGCCCCATTTATATTGGGCCCTTCAGGATAATTTCCCTGGTAGGCAAGGTTGCGTATTGATTGGATCTGCCTGACTAGCCTAGCCAGATCCACAACACTTTTCACCTCTCTCAGTTTCAGAAATGTTTGGTTGATGATTCTACGGTAGTACCCCTGGACAATATTTAGATTGATGAGCACCTGAATTATGTTAAGAGACCGATTGTGATTCTCGACAAGAAGATGAAGACTCTGTATAACAAGGAGGTGGGTTTGGTGAAGGTGCAGTGGTAGCACCAGAAGGGTTTCGAGTAGACCTGGGAACCTGAGGAGGAGCTGAGAGGGCGTTACCTCGAGTTGTTTGTGGCAACGGACTTCATGGTCGAAGTCTGATTCAAGTTAGGAAGAGTTGTAACATCCTGATTTTGAGGTATGACAATGTAAATAAAATTTGGGGTTTTGGGTGGGTCACGATGTGAGGGAAGCATTGTCACATCGTGACATGGGCGCATTCATCGGGTGGATCTTTTGAGTTTCACGATGTGACACCTCACCAGATGCAAAACCCTAATTTCAGAGTTGGACCCTATTTAAAGAAAGTGAGGGACTAGGGTATCCATCACCTCAAAATGACCTTTGGGGAAAAACTTAGATCTCTTAAAGCCTTTGAGCTCATTCTTGCAAGTTTTGTTGATTTTGAAGGAAGGAGAAGAAGTTGTGGTGCCTTGTTTCCCCAAGCAATCTTACCCCCTTATTTGTGTGCATCTACTGGACTCTTTGTAAGTACTCAATGTTTCCATCCCTTTATGCTTTCTTATTTAGATCTAGGTTTCATGTCATGATTTGGTCCCTTTGATGTGATTAGTATGGTCTAAAGAGATAAAGTTTGCAACTTTATGGTTTCTCTATGTCCTTTTAGCATCATATCTTATAGATCTAGGTTTTGGTGGTGGTTTGAGGACTTTGATTGGATCTTAGGTTAATTTTCACCTTTTAATCTAGATTTTGGAAAGGACATGCATGGGTCATGCATGTCCATAAAGTTTGTATTTTTAGGGATCATTAGGGTGCCTAAATCCATTCTGGAAGTTATGGAGTGAAGGCTTCATGAATTAAGTGTTTCATGGATTATTCCATTCATTAAAGATGTCATTAAGGCCATTGAACTTGAGATCTTGAGTTAGAGTGATGTCTCAATGGATAAAGTTGGAAAATTTATCCATTAAGACCTTGGGACGAATCAGATATGAGAATTGGAGCTTGTGGAATCGACGGAAAATGACTTAATCCATTAAGCTGGAATGTATAGTTTTCATGACGTGACACTCTTCCTGTCACGACGTGAGGACTGGAGTCTTCCCCGATTATTTTGGATTGTTCTCCGTCATGACGTAAAGACCAGTACATCATGACTTGACGATGAGTTGGATCAAAATTAAGTTGAGTAGGGCTTGAGTTGAGTCGTGACTAATTTGGGACCGAGTTGAGCCAGTTTCTCACGACGTGACCATAAGCTGGTCATGACGTGAGGGTCAAATGATAAAAGAGTTGTTCATTGACTTTGACCTTAACTATTCACTTATTGACCTAGTTTGACTTTTGGTTAGAGGTTAGACTAAGGTGAGACACTATTTGATTCAATAGGTGGGTCGTACCATTGTTCGCGTGACTGTGAGCTGTGTTCTTAACATATTTGGTAAGACAGGTGGTTTTTTCACTATAATGTGTGTGTTGCTAGTAGTCTATGCGATAATTGCATGGCAGACCCTAGGGGTAGCATGCGACATTTCTAGGAAAGACCATGGAGGTAGCCCATGACAATGGTATGAAAGACCCTGGGGTAGCTTATGTCACTTTTATGCAAGAGCATGAGGGTAGCCCATGGCAATGTATGTATGGTATATGGTATTTGGGGAATTCATTAAGCTTTGTCTTACAGTTTTGTGGTTTGAATGTTTTTAGGTACTTCCAATTCAAAAGGGAAGGGCACAACTTGACTACACATCATTATCCCCTTGATGATTTTTCCACATTTTATGCATTTGATACTATGATGGATTTTTTAAAAAGTATTACGTGATTGATAAATTAAAAGCAAAAAACTTTTATGTCTGTTTTGGGATGTTTCATAATATATATATATATATATATATATATATATATATATATATATAATAAAATTATTAATTTTTTGTTTTATTTTGTATTAAGTTTATATTTTATGAATTAGTTTGAATGTTTCTAGTTCATTTATACTTATTTTAAAATAAGAAAAATTAATTAGGTTGCAAGGGATAAAAAAGATAGGTTTCCATGTGTTGTGAGATGTGAATGATGGAATAAATATGAGAAAATATTTGATATGATAGTGATATAACAAGTTGATTGAAAGGTGTGAGGGATGAACTTCTTGCACCCTAACGAATAATTAAAATATTATATGTTATTGTTAGGATGAGTCTATTCGTAACATTTAATTGCTAGTTGCACCCATAATTTGAAACATAAACAAATGAACATTGGAGCTTCATATTTCAAGCTTCCTTTCAGATTTTAAAGCTTCGTTTTAGATTTCGAATATGAAATCCTTGATTATCTGAAACAATTTTATAACTTAAAAAACCCTTTGAACATCACATTTGGAAAATGGTGTTGTTGTGCAGATCTTAAAACGATTTTAGAACTCAAAAACCGGAAGATAATTTCATATGTGTTTTCAAGACTTAAGAACATAAAAAAGAAAACTCAACCTTTGATTTCAAGGGTTTTGTTTCTGAGTTTTCATGAACAAGAAGAAAGGTTCGATATTTGTATAAGGTAAAGGGTTTCGTTTATGGAACTTTGATTTCCAAGTTCGTTCCTGAAAAACGCGAACAAGATGTTAGATTTTGCTTTGATTTCTAATGAAGACGATTGTAGTGTATGTGTGTGTTCTTGAACATAAACCAAAAAACTGAACACGAATCAAGAACACGAACGTTAAAATCATTTTCAGAAACAAACGAGCAAGATGAAGACGAACACTGAAATCGTTTTAGATCTGAAATCATTTTAGATCTGAAAGATTGTTCCTAAAATCGTTTATGTAATCGTTTGGACTGATGAAGATGAGTTCTGTGATCGTGTATCTAAACCTTGATGTATAGTTGTTTCAGAGAATAGACAAAAGATAAGAAAGAGAGAGAAAGAGAGAAACAATAAATCTAAAAAATATGCCAAGAACTCATCTCACCGGAAATCTATTTTGGCCGGAGAAGATGACCGGAAAAATCATACATGGCCGGGAAAGACGCTCGAAACCGGAAAACCTCTCTATTACCGGTCATAATGATATATTTTAAACCAAAAAAAAAGTTTAATGGTTAACAATACGTGAAAAAAAGTTAAGTGACCTAATATGCACAAACGATATAGTTGATTACCCTGTCAAGTCATTATCCATTTATTTTATTTTTTGTTGTCCTTTTCTTTTACTATTATTATTATTATTATTATTATTATTATTATTATTATTATTGTCTATTTATTTATTTATTTAATTATTATTATTATTATTATTATTATTGTTATTATTATAGGAAATTAGACAAATGATCCATGTGATTTGTGGTAGCCTACGAGCTTCATTCATATTTTTTTTAAACTCAGATCGTCTTTATACAATGATATCGTTGCAATATTTTAATTATAGAGTCAACCATATACCCATTATTGATATGTTGTTGGATAAACGACCAATCTACAATTTATGACTTATATCGTTTTATATATCTTTGATGTTTGACGATCAAACCCCTGTTGAATATTTGTGATAATTATAAATAATAAACACAATGGAAACAATAATCTATCAAAGATCACGAATTTCATAACTACAAACAATTAAAATAACAATCATAGAAAGAAAAACCATTTACATCTTGAAGACTTGGACAAAGATCTCTCAAACCCCCACCCCTAGATCATGTTTATCTGAAAAAAAAATCATTGAAAAATCTCTCGTCAGAAATATGTCTGTTTAGAAATAGTTAAATAATGACCACCATGAACAAGGGCAATATCAATTGCAAATGATTTCAGATGTCTTGCGGACCAACACGTAGCGTGAAGCACGTCGACTAACTTTGTCAACATATAAAATTAAAAATAACACCATGCCTATTTGCAATAAAAAATATTTTTCAACATAATAAGCCAGTGTTGTAAAAATACCGATTAGGCCCTGATTAATCTCTGATTAATCCGTAGGAGCTACTGGACGGATTATAGGGCGCCTAACAATTAATCCTTGAATGCAAAATGAGTAAAGCAGTAGAACGCGATGAAGTTTTAACACTTTGAAGAAGTTATATCTCAATATAAACTATTTAAGTTATGATTAGTGTTGTATTCATCATATTAACATATTTTGTTATGATATTAGTGGTATTTACGAACTTTTATATGATATTTGTCATATTTAATTTTTTAAAATTCAACAAATTAGCAATTAATGGTCACCGGTTAATCTTCGTCTAGCAGAATAATCCCTTAACACTAGTCCACCGACTAGCCAACGTCGATCGGTTTTTACAACCTTGTAATAAGCCAATATCCAATTATCAAAAAAATTGATCCGACATAATTCAATGAATTACTTTTGTTACGGAAATAATATTCATAAATCAATAAACATTTTTCACTATGCGATTATATCTCATTGTAAAAATTTGACCTAATTTTACTATAATAAGAATAATAATAAAAATAGTTATACTGTAATAATATTAATTGTTATTTAACACTTGAGTTATGGTGATTTGATAAAACACGTGGAAGATATAGTGGATAACCTATTGAATCAAGTTCAAAATTTGACACTACTCAATCTCTATGGTTATGGATGTTGTCTTTAGTGACTTGAAAGTTGACCCCACACCCTTGTTAAGGAAATTCCCTTTCCAAAAAACATATAATTATAATATTATAATTAAAATAAAGACAAAAGACAACAAATGGATAAAAAAATCAGATCAACAAGGGGTTCAATAAATAATAAAGTGGTTGTAGAGTCGAATTTTGTTATAATATGTCGAATCTGTGTAATTGTCTTTTTCGTATGTTTGTTATGTATTTACTAAGGCATCTGTTTGTACGAAGCGTTAATGTTTAGCCTTAGTATTTTTTTGTACTTTCAGCCTCCTATAAATAGGAGCTGAACATTGAGTATATGATAGAGTTTTCCCTGTTTTCTATTGTCATTTTGTACTCGTGTTCATTGGAAGTAATGAGAGCTTAAACCAGAACTTATTTACTTCTCGTGTTCGTCCTTTATCTGATTTTGATTCATATACTCGATAAATCGGTTCTACAATTGGTATCAGAGCAGGAATCATACTGCTAAGATCTAATTTTCAAATGAATCTCTTGTTTTTGAGTCACGTTTTGGTCTCAAAAGTTTCTGCACTGTTTGATTCTGAAAATCATCTCTGGTCTACAGTTTTGATTTGATTATGCATTTGAATTGTGTGATCGAGTAATCGTATTTGAGTTTCTGATCTATTCAGTCATTCAAATGCAAGTTTCTTCAAGTTTTTGTGAAAAATCTCATTCGTAAGTTAATGGCGAACTTCAACATGAACACGATGACTTCATTTTCTCATCTGTTAGGATCTTCTACGAAGATTCCTATGTTGATCCCGGAGTACTATGATCAGTGGGCTGATCGAATGGAGGATTACTTGAATGGATTGGACGAGGAGCTCTGGAGCTGCATTACTGGAATAGCTCAACCTCCACCAAATGTTCAACAAATTGGATCATCTGGATCAGCATCTGCAGTAACTGATCAATCTACCAGGCTGAAAAACAACGAAAAGCATTGTTTGAGGGAATTGTGAGGTGCCTTGCCACCTGTTGTTTACAACTACATCCGTGGTTGTAAAACTGCAAAAGATATATGGAATACTCTTAAGGAAAAGTATCAAGGAAGCGAGAAAACGAAGATCAACTCTGTTAAACAATGTCTTATGGAGCTGAAGGAGTTCAAACAAAAGGAGAGTGAAACGATTGAAGTTTACTATGATCGTCTCAATGAGTTGATCTATAGATGCAATCGTTATGGAATCATAAGGTCATCTATGGAGTTCAATCTCACATTTGTGACGGGACTTCGTAAGGAATGGAGAAGTGTTAGCATGATGGTGAAGAATCAACAAAGCTTCGATACTTCATCTCTGAATGATGTGTATAAGCAGCTGAAAACTCATGAAAGTGAAGTGAATGAGATGGCTGAAGAGTCGAAACTGAGTTTGGGAGGTCCTTTAGCACTTGTTTCGAAAGTGTCTGAGAAAGAAGCTTTTGAGAAAGATGGTTCTGATGAAGAACGTTTTCTAATGAACTCTAATGATGAAGCGATTGCATATTACTCGAAAAACCGAGTTAAAAAGTTTTTCAAGAAACCTTTCAATCCCAAAGTGAAATAGAGTGAAGGAAAAGGAAGTTTCGTTAACAAGTCTGTGGGTGAGGAGAAGAAGAAATTTGAGAAGAATGAAGTGAAGGCAACTGAAGTCAAAAGCGAGAAGAAATTGAAGTGATATTCGGGCATTGAATGTCATTACTATAACGGAGCAAATCCTTTGGCAAATGATTGCATGCTTCGTAAGAAAGAGGAGAAAAAGTATAGGGTTAAGGACGAAGCCTATTATGTGGAAAGATTGGAAGAAGTACGTGCAAAGACGAAGGGGGTGTCTTTGGTTTCTCAAGGTGAAGGTGAGGATGATGGCACATATCAGATCAGGTCTTCAGGATCTGATGATGAAGAGATGTGTAATCCGACACATGGTGCCATGTTCGCACAGTTTGAAAAAGATGAGGACGAAAAGGTGACAGGTTGCTATTTCATGACCAAATCAGGAGACAAATTACCAATGACTACCAAGGTACGTGCTATTCTTCAATCTTTTAACATTCCTTTACAGGCTTATGATTCTGAAATAATTGCATTTGATGATACTGTTGCTTACTTTGATACAATTGTGGTGTCTGCTAGTAATGAAGCAAAGAAACTAAACATCCAATTGCAAGAGACACAAAAATTGTTAGATTCGAAAAGGAGCAGAGTAGAATATCTAGAATTACAAATTACGAATATCATGTGCGATAGGGATTCGTTAAGCAGTGATGTTAAAATATTGCTAGCTCAAAGAAACATTTACTGTAATTCTGCAAAGAGATTATATGCTAAATTGACTGCTTTGCATCATTTGTCTGACATTAGCAAAGAACAACATAGGAAGTTATTACCTTTTCTAGCTTTCGAAAGAGAGAAAATTGATAGCTTGTCTTATGATTGTGAGAAAACCATAGAAGAATTCAATAAAGTGCCTGATAATCAATTTGCTTATGGTATTGTTAAGATAAATGAATATTTGAATGCTGATGAACTTGTTGACATTGTGAATGATACCTTAACCAAAAATGAACAAATCAAAATTTTCAAAAGAACTGAGAATTCGAAACTTGACTCTCAATCTAATTTTGCTGATGTCGATGATAATTCTGAAAGTTTTAGCGAAATCAGTGAAATTGAGGAAGAGGAAAGTGTCGATTGTTCAAAGTTGTCTGTCATTAATGTCACATCTAAGTCTAAAGGAAAAGAAAATTTTAATGATTCGTTGGATAAGATTGACACTGAAAAACCCTCAACTTCGAAAGCTTTTGATTTCGAAAATGTGACTGTCAGAGATAGTCAGACGGATAGTAGTGATGATGAGGATGAAGAAAAAGTTTCGAACAAATCAAAGCCTGAAAAGCCTGTTTTGTGACAACCCGAAACTTCTTTCGTCCAAAACGTTAAAAATAAATCAATTCAGAATTTATTTCTGCTCTTGTCAGCTATACCTCGGGTCTAATTAAATACTTCGAACTCAGTAAAATCGAAGTTTGGGTCCAAGAATGAGTTTTCCAAGTCAAACCGTAGCATCCGGGCCAAACACCCCTTCGAGAGGAGTTTACGGCCGCAAACTCGAGTTTACGGCCGTAAACCCCCCCACCCCACCCCCTTGGCCGAAAACTCACCCTTATATAAAGGATGAGTGGCCTTCATTTCATGCTTTAAGCACTCAAAGGACTTTCTCTCTCTACTCTCTCTCTACAATTTTCGAGTTTTGCTCATGGATCTTCAAAATGTAAGTGATTCTTCACTTCTATGTTGTTTCAATCCCTTTTCTAGTGATGAATCCATGTTTCATATCATCAATTTCATCTTTTTCTAGATCTTCTCTCTCACCAAGAACACCAAGAACACACACTAGTTCATGGTGACTAAAAACCTCAATCCAAGCCTCTTACAGTAAGTAACTACTCCCTATGCTTGTTACTACTAAGAATCACTTGTTTTCACCTAGAAATCGCCCCGAAATCATGTACACGAAATGGGTTTACGGCTGTAATCCCTTCAATGGCCGTAAACTGCATTATTGGTCGATTATTGGCCTTTAAACTCTTCCTTGAGCTGGGCACAAGGCTTAGAACACTTCCAAGAGGCTAGAAAGGACCTTGAAACACCGAAAATCGCACCTTTCACCAAGTGTTTACGGCCGTAAACTCATGGGCCGTAAACCCACAGGCTGTAAACCCATTGGCCGTAAACCCATGGACCGCAAACACTTGGGCCGCAAACTCGTGGGCCGTAAACCCTGTTGGGCCGCAGACCCCTGACCGTACACTCCTGATTACGGCCGCAAGCTCCCCATCTTCAATCACGTGTGATTCTAACACTTAGTTTCAAGTGTTTCCTAGTCCCTAAGGTGGTTTCCTTCCATAAAAAATAGTGTTATGTCCTCATCTAATGCATATATGTGTTACCATATGTTAATAGGATCCACTTGTGTACGAAACATCAGTTTTCACTCAGCATCCACACCGACCTTACGCTCGGATCTTACGTCAAACTGTGAGTTCATACCCCTACATTTTCCATGTTTTTAATGTTTTCAGGGGGGGAATACAAGCTAAACATAAATGCTTTCAATAATATAAAACTTATGCAATTCTCATACTTTAACCTTTTTGTACCATGTTGAGCATAAGGGACGTTTTCACTAAAATTTCATAGTTTTCCGGACACGCTAATCACTACTTATTCATGGTATTCATAACTGTAATTATCACTACATACAGTATACATACAGATTTTCACTATGGTAGAACGCTACTACACTACATGTAAACTAGATTGTACGATACTGTGAGGCGCTACTTCAATACTGTACCCTTAGGTGTACAGGGATAAATCATATCATAGTATAACCAGATTCTCGTGGAGGGAGAGCGTGAGATTTGTGAATAGATCTATTCGGGACTGACAATCCTACACCTGAACTGCTAGGTACAGTTAGGCGGGCACGCCTGGGGTGTACAAATGTCATTTAACTCGACGCCTGAAGAACGTTATAAAGGTCTCTAGTCATATCAAGTATGGTTATACGACTCACATTACGTATAAATCACCTTTAGTTTACAACCTGGCACTCTTCAACAGTTTTATTTATACTAAATAGAACTAATACACACTACAACTGGAGAACTTTTAGGGTTTTCAAACAGAACTGAACATACAATGGTTTCACGTACGAAATACTTATACATCATGATTAGCATTAGCTAGTCACATGAAGTATTATTTTTGCACCTCACTACAGTTTTCAGTAACAAACATTCACGGTTTCATACAGAATTGAGAACACTACATTTTCATTAAAGAAAATATCGGATTTTCTTGAAACTATACAAACACTTTTACAAGCTTATCAAAAAGTTTTCATTACAAACTACCGCTTATGAACTCACTAGCTTTATGCTGATATTCTTTCAAACTACTTGTATTCTCAGGAAATCAGTAGACAGGTACCTGCTAGATTTTTGAGGAGTTGGAGCAATAAGAGTTTTATGCTTATATTCATACAAATTATTTGATGTAATTCAAACAAGTTTCAGACAAATTCCAAATTGATGTAATCATTTTTACTTTGGTATTCACTGTAATGGTTGTGTTGCTATGATTGCTATTATACATTGGTTGTGATGCTATACATGACGTCCTCCACCCCAGAACGTTTCTGCCATTCTGGTTTTGGGGTGTGACAGATTGGTATCAGAGCCCTTGTTTATAGCGAACTAGTATACCGAACCTTACGTGGTATACAACTATAAACACTAAGGGGCCTAAGTGCTCTAAACTAAAAGTATATTTTCGAAATATAAAGAATTTTGTAGAAAGTATACTAGTACGCATACATAACAGAACCAGAGTCATAGATAGAACGAAACAAAAGTATTTGGATGTTGGGACGCTGTGGTTAAGCCTGGGCAGTTAAGTAATCATGTCTAGGGTCAATATAGCCTGATCAACTATATTCATTCGAGACATGACCAACATGTGCTTGGGAGTGACTGTGGTGTTACAGCAAGCCTAAAACTTACCAAGAACAAAAACATCCGACATAAAATACTATAGGAGTATTTTAGCTAGAGCCAAATTCAGTATACAGATTCATTCCAAGTGTTGATACCACTTTCTTCTTAAGCGATAACTTACTTGCGATAGTAATCTTTCTGTGCTTATCGCTCGGTAGTATACTTTTATTATCAGGATGAGATATATCTTGATTTATATATATCTTAAGGACTTACCATCCTCTTCTTCCTGATTGTTTCTAGAAGAAGATGCCTCCCCGACCAAGACCCATCAGAAGAAACGACGACACTCCACCACCACCACCACTCCCTCAGTTCGATCCCGTCATGTTCCAGGCAGCAGTTACCGCCGCCGTAACCGCAGCAATGGCACAAGTGAACTCTGGTGGGGCTGGAGGTGGAACCGACCCCCAACGGCAAGACGGAAGTCAGGGACATCAAAAGGAGTGTTCCTACAAGGACTTCATGACCGCAAAACCCAAGCCCTTCGACAAAAATGGAGGTGTTATCGCTCTAACTCGATGGTTCGAGAAGATTGAATCCATCTTCAAAATTTGCGCCTTTTCCGAAGCCAACAAGGTGAAGTTCGCCGCCTGCACCTTCACTGACAGAGCCTTGACCTGGTGGAATAGTCGAGTCAAAACCCTAACCCTGCCAGTGGCTAATGCCATGGGTTGGGAAAGACTGAAGGAGCTCATGCTTGCGGAGTACTGCCCGAGGGGCGAGGTGCAGAAGTTGGAACACGAACTTTGGCACTTGAAGATGAACGGTTCCAACATCGCTGCCTACACCGCTAGATTCTGTGATCTGGCTCTCCTCTGTCCGGGAATGGTCACCCCGGAAAGCAAGAAAATCGAGAGGTACATCTGGGGACTGACACAACCAACCAAAGGGAATGTCTTGGCTGCTAGACCGATTACATTTGACAGGGCCAAGGATCTGGCATAGACTCTGATCGATCATGGAATCAATCTGGATGAGGTGGCAGCTGTCTCCGAGCCACAAAAGGAGAGTGGTGGGAAGAAGAAGAAGTTTGGTAACAAACGGAAGGGTCAGTCTTCGTAGGAGCCCTCCAAGAAACAACAAACAATGGCAGTTCACGCTGCTACTACTCCTACTGCTGCTCCCACTGCTGTTCCAACCACCCAAGCTCCTACCGGTGGCTATGCTGGAAACCTACCTCTGTGCAACAAGTGTAACTTTCATCATCACGGACCCTGCCGTGAATTGAAATGCAACAACTATGGAAAGAAAGGACACACAGCTCGATACTACAAGACACCGGCTCAACCAACCAACCAGGCTCCGGGAGCGGGCGTTGGTCAAGCTTGTTATGGATGTGGAGAGGTTGGGCACTTCAGGAGAAACTGCCCCAAGGCAACAACTTGCGGCAATACAAGAAGCGTTCTGGTGATGGGCCAAGAGGAAGCAATCGCTGATCCTACCGTTGTTACGGGTACCTTCCTCCATGACAACTCTTATGCATGCATTCTCTTCGATTCTGGTGCGGAGAGGAGTTTTGTTAGTCATGCATTCAAACATCTAATCAAATTTAAATCCCAACCTCTAACCGAAACATTTACCGTCGAGATGGCTAACGGAAAGAAGGAGAGCACTAACGACATATTCATAGGCTGTACTCTTACCCTAGACAATTATTCCTTTCCCATCGATCTTATGCTGGTATCCATCAAGAGTTTCGATGTCATTATCGACATGGACTGGTTGAGCTCCAATCGTGTTGATATTCTTTGTTTCGAGAAAGCTATCCGTCTCAATCTTCCCTCTGGTGAAGCCCTAATGATTTACGGAGATAAGTCTAGCTCGGACCTTCGTATTATTTCATGCATCAAGGCCCAAAAGTATCTGCGGAAGGAATGCCATGCCTTCTTAGCTTACGTTGTTGATGAGACGCAAAAAGTTAAAGACCTCGAGAGTCTCCCCGAAGTCTGCAACTTTCCTGACGTCTTCCTCGAAGACCTCCCAGGAATCCCTCCCGAGCGCCAAGTCGAGTTTCGTATCGACTTAATCCCCGGAGCTACTCCTGTAGCTAAATCTCCTTATCGTTTAGCACCGACAGAAATGCAAGAGCTATCCAGCCAGCTCAATGAGCTAATTAGCAAGGGATTTATAAGACCGAGTTCTTCACCCTGGGGAGCTCCGATCTTATTCGTGAAAAAGAAAGATGGATCCTTTCGGATGTGCATTGCCTACCGAGAGCTGAATAAGCTGACCATCAAGAATCGTTATCCCTTACCCAGGATCAACGATCTCTTCGACCAACTTCAGGGAGCCAGCTATTTTTTGAAGATAGATCTAAGATCAAGATACCATCAGTTACGGGTTCATGAGAATGATGTGCCCAAAACAACATTCCGAACTCGCTATGGACACTACGAGTTTGTAGTAATGCCCTTTGGTCTAACCAACGCACCGACAGTATTCATGGACCTGATGAATCGGGTGTGACGCCATTTCTTAGACAAGTTCGTGATTGTGTTCATCGACGATATACTTGTCTATTCGCGGAGTGAGGATGATCATAAACAGCACTTAAGGCAGGTGTTGGAAAGATTAAGGGCAGAAAAGCTATACGTGAAATTTTCGAAGTGCGAATTCTGGATCAGGAAGGTAAATTTCCTTAGACACGTGATTAGAAAGGAAGGAATACACGTGGACCCTTCCAAGATCAAAGCGATTGAGAATTTGTCTGCACCAAAGACACCCACAGAAATCCGGCAATTCTTGGGTCTCGCGGGCTATTATCGCAGGTTCATCCAGAACTTCTCCAGAATCGCTAAGCCTTTAACTACCCTGACACAGAAAGGTGTAACCTTCAGTTGGGGAGCCAAGCAAGACACTGCATTTCAAACATTGAAGCAGGCCCTGTGCAGCGCACCTATCTTGTCCCTGCCCGAAGGGACGGATGACTTCGTTGTCTACTGTGATGCATCCAATCAGGGCCTAGGCTGTGCGCTCATGCAACGAGGAAAGGTTATCGCCTACGTCTCGAGGCAGTTGAAAATGCACGAGGTCAATTACACAACTCACGATCTAGAATTGGGAGTGGTGGTCTTCGCATTAAAGATCTGGAGACACTATCTCTATGGAACCAAGTGCACTATTTTCACCGACCATAAGAGCATGCAACACATCTTCGATTAGAAGGAGCTAAACATGAGGCAACGGCGATGGGTAGACTTACTCAGTGACTATGAGTGCGAAATTCGCTACCATCCCGGCAAGGCCAACGTGGTAGCAGATGCCCTCAGTCGGAAGGAGCCTTCCGGGCGAAAGGTGAAAGCATTAACGATGACTATTCATTCCCATTTATCCGCGCAAATCAGAGAGGCTCAGCTGGAAGCCTTGAAACCATATAAAGTGGCGGATGAAGCCTTGCGGGGAATGGACAAGAACTTGGAGATCAAGGGAGACGGAGTGTACTATTTTATGAACCGGATCTGGACCCCAAAGTTCGGCGGGTACAGAGAGGTTGTCATGCATGAAGCTCACAACACTAAATACTCTGTTCACCCAGGTTCAGATAAGATGTATCTGGATCTCAAACAACTTTATTGGTGGCCAAACATGAAATCAGAAATTGCTACCTTCGTGGGTAAGTGCTTGACTTGCGCCAAGGTGAAGGTAGAGTATCAAAAGCCCTCAGGTTTACTTCAGCAGCCGGAAATACCTGAGTGGAAGTGGGAAAGGATAACCATGGATTTTATCACCAAGTTACCCAGATCTCCGAGTGGGCACGAAGCTATTTGGGTAATTGTCGATCGGTTGACAAAATCCGCCCACTTCCTGCCAATCAAGGAAAAATTCAAAATGGAGAGACTCACGCAGATTTACATCCGAGAGATAGTTCGCCTTCATGGGGTACCTGTATCCATCATCTATGACCGAGATAGCAGGTTCACCTCAAGATTTTGGCAATCGCTATAGAAGGCTCTTGGAACTAAGTTGGATATGAGCACGACTTATCATCCACAGACAGATGGACAGAGTGAGAGAACAATCCAGACATTGGAAGATATGTTGGGAGCCTGTGTCATTGACTTTGGCACGTCATGGGATGCTCACCTTCCTCTAGTCGAGTTTTCCTACATCAACAACTACCATACCAGCATCAAGGCTGCGCCGTTTGAAGCCCTCTATGGTCGTAAGTGCAGATCCCCTCTGTGCTGGGCTGAGGTGGGTGACACGCAGCTAGCCAGGGGTCAAGTCCCCGACAATACTCTCACTGGTCCTGAGATCATCTGAGAGACAACTGAGAAGATTGTACAAATCCGGGAACAACTGAAAGCCTCACGAGATGGACAAAAGAGCTACGCCGATAAGAGACGAAAACCCTTGGAGTTCCAGGTTGGTGACCGCGTCCTTCTGAAGGTCTCACCCTGGAAAGGCATGATACGCTTTGGGAAGCGTGGAAAGCTAAACCCAAGGTACATTGGACCGTTTGAGATCCTTGCTAGGATCAGTCCCGTAGCATACAAACTCCAGTTACCTCGGGAGCTCAACAACATCCAACCTGTCTTCCACGTATCGAACCTAAAGAAGTATCTGTCCGATGAGACACTTGTGATTCCTCTTGACGAGATTGAAATCAACGAGAACCTCAACTTCGTGGAAGAAGCGGTCAAAATCATGGACATAGAGATCAAACGAACGAAACAAAGTCGTATCCCGATAGTGAAGGTTCGATGGAGTGCCAAGCGGGGACCCGAATTCACATGGGAGCGTGAGGATCAGATGAAACAGAAGCATCCGCATCTCTTTCCTAATTCATGATTTGTATTCTATGTTCGAATTTTGGGACGATATTCCCTCTAACGGGGGGATGATGTGACAACCTGAAACTTCTTTCGTCCAAAACGTTAAAAATAAATCAATTCAGAATTTTTTTCTGCTCTTGTCAGCTATACCTCGGGTCTAATTAAATACTTCGAACTCAGTAAAATCGAAGTTTGGGTCCAAGAATGAGTTTTCCAAGTCAAAGCGTAGCATCCGGGCCAAACACCCCTTCGAGAGGAGTTTACGGCCGCAAACACGAGTTTACGGCCATAAACCCCCCCACCCCACCCCCTTGGCCGAAAACTCACCCATATATAAAGGATGAGTGGCCTTCATTTCAAGCTTTAAGCACTCAAAGGACTTCCTCTCTCTACTCTCTCTCTACAATTTTCGAGTTTTGCTCAAGGATCTTCAAAATGTAAGTGATTCTTCACTTCTATGGTGTTTCAATCCCTTTTCTAGTGATGAATCCAGGTTTCATATCATAAATTTCATCTTTTTCTAGATCTTCTCTCTCAACAAGAACACCAAGAACACACACTAGTTCTTGGTGACTAAAAACCTCATTCCAAGCCTCTTACAGTAAGTAACTACTCCCTATGCTTGTTATCTAATAAGAATCACTTGTTTTCACCTAGAAATCGCCCCGGAATCATGAACACGAAATGGGTTTACGGCCGTAATCCCTTCAATGGCCGTAAACTCCACTATTGGTTGATTATTGGCCTTTAAACTCTTCCTTGAGCTGGGCACAAGGCTTAGAACACTTCCAAGAGGCTAGAAAGGACCTTGAAACACCGAAAATCGCACCTTTCACCAGTGTTTATGGCCGTAAACTTATGGGTCGTAAACCCATGGGCCGTAAACCCATGGGCCGTAAACCCATGGACCGCAAACACTTGGGCCGCAAACTCGTGGGCCGTAAACCCTATTGGGCCGCAGACCCCTGACCGTACACTCCTGATTACGGCCGCAAGCTCCCCATCTTCAATCACGTGTGATTCTAACACTTGGGTTCAAGTGTTTCCTAGTCCCTAAGGTGGTTTCCTTCCATAAAAAATAGTGTTATGTCCTCATCTAATGCATATATGTGTTACCATATTTTAATAGGATCCACTTGTGTACAAAACATCAGTTGTCACTCAACATCCACACCGACCTTACGCTCGGATCTTACGTCAAACTGTGAGTTCATACCCCTACATTTTCCATGTTTTTAATGTTTTCAGGGGGGGAATACAAGCTAAACATAAATGCTTTCAATAATATAAAATTTATGCAATTCTCATACTTTAACCCTTTTGTACCATGTTGAGCATAAGGGACGTTTTCACTAAAATTGCATAGTTTTCCGGACACGCTAATCACTACTTATTCATGGTATTCATAACTGTAATTATCACTACATACGGTATACATACGGATTTTCACTATGGTAGAACGCTACTACACTACATGTAAACTAGATTGTACGATACTGTGAGGCGCTACTTCAATAATGTACCCTTAGGTGTACTGGGATAAATCCTATCATAGTATAACCAGAGTCTCATGGAGGGAGAGCATGATATTTGTGAATAGATCTATTCGGGACTGACAATCCCGCACCTAAACTGCTAGCTACAGTTAGGCGGGCACGACTGGGTGTACAAATGTCATTTAACTCGACGCCTGAAGAACGTTATAAAGGTCTCTAGTCATATCAAGTATGGTTATACGACTCACATTATGTATAAATCACCTTTAGTTTACAACCTGACACTCTTCAACAGTTTTATTTATACTAAATAGAACTAATACACACTACAACTGGAGAACTTTCAGGGTTTTCAAACAGAACTGAACATACAATGGTTTCACGTACGAAATACTTATACATCATGATTAGCATTAGCTAGTCACATGAAGTATTATTTTCGCACCTCACTACAGTTTTCAGTAACAAACATTCACGGTTTCATACAGAATTGAGAACACTACATTTTCATTAAAGAAAATATCGGATTTTCTTGAAACTATACAAACACTTTTACAAGCTCATCAACAAGTTTTCATTACAAACTACCGCCTATGAACTCACCAGCTTTATGCTGATATTCTTTCAAACTGCTTGTATTCTCAGGAAATCAGTAGACATGTACCTGCTGGATTTTTGAGGAGTTGGACCAATACAAGTTTTATGCTTATAATCATACAAATTATTTGTTTTAATTCAAACAAGTTTCAGACAAATTCCAATTTGATGTAAACATTTTTACTTTGGTATTCACTGTAATGGTTGTGTTGCTATGATTGCTATTATACATTGGTTGTGATGCTATACATGACATCCTGCACCCCAGAACGTTTCCGCCATTCTGGTTTTGGGGTGTGACATGTTTCAAAAGAAACAACCATTCCACGAGTTGTTGTTGATCAAGTGTATGGAGACACTGAAAATTTCGACAAAGTTTTATCTGAAAAAGGAGCTCATTATTTGGAAACAAATCAAGTGGTGTATCCAAATTTTAAGTGTACAGATGATGTTGTCTTTCCAAATCAAGTGTTTGTCACTACTGGAAATGTTGATAACATCAAACCGAAGTTCAACAAAATGGTCGAAGGTGACAACAAGAAAACATCAGATGAAGGATTCTTTTCAAATCAAAGCACTGTCGAAAATAATCTGACAAAGAATTCATATGTTTTTCAAAGACAAAAACCACAACGTAAATGGATTGAAAAACAAGAAAATACAAAAGAACGTTTGAAACAAGAATCTAAAGAAACAAATGAGAATGTGAAACTTAATTCAAATGAATTTAAGGATCGTGTTGAAAAATTTTCGAAGGAAAAAGGAATTTTGAAAAGACAGGCAAGAAAGAAATTTTTTTGGCAAGTTGTGTCAAATGAAAAGGAATCAAAAATTCCGACCAAGAAAGTGTTTGAAAATGAGTTGTCCAAACCAGTACAAACTAAGTTTTCAAAACATTCAGATAAAAAGGAAAATCCCGCTCAACTAATTCTATCTGATTCTCAAAATGATTCTGTGAAGTTTTCAAATTCAAAAACTTTTCAAACAAATGATAAACAACAACATTTTCATTAGAAAAGCCAACAAAAGTTTTCAAAGCCAACACACAATCCAAATAGATTTTCATCAAATACAACAAGTCGAAATTTCAATAATTCTCGTCGATTTGAGAATGTTCGAAAATTTGAAAATATTCAAAAATTTGAGAATGTTCGAAAATCAGAGAATGTTCGAAAATTTGAGAATGTTCGAAAATCAGAGAATGTTCGAAAATTTGAGGATGATCGAAAATCTGGAAATGTTCGAAAGATTGCAAATAGTCAAACAATTGTGCATGATAAATCCAAAACATCTGCAAAGTTTCAGCCTCAAAAACCAAATTTTCCAAATCCTTCGGGGAAGAAGAATTCGAAAGTGTCATACACAAAGGGTTCGTCAAATGTGAATAATATCGATCATTGGCTTGAAGGACAAGGAAAGATGTTTCAATCTCGTAAGTATTCCCAACAACAAATTCGCGAAGCATATGAGAAATATTTGAATGATTCTTCAAACGGAAGTTCCTCTTCCAAAGAATCAAATGTTCCTGTGAAAACATGGAAACCAGTTTCGAAAGATAAACATGTTGAGAAACAAACTGATTACAAAAAGGCGAATGTCAGTGACAAATTTAAACCTTCGAAAACTTATATTTCTGCTCCTTTACCAAAGTTTGTAATTGGGTTTTAGGTTCTTCATTTCACTCGGTTTTCAAAGCTAATAACCAAGGACCCAAAAAGCCTTGGGTACCTAAATTCTTTCATTAATTGCAGGTACTATGTGACGAGCAATATGATGATAAATGGTACATTGATAGTGGTTGCTCTCGTCACATGACTGGCAAGAAGGAAAATTTACGTGATTATCGAAGTTTGGAGAATGCAGGAGTAGTTAAGTTTGGAAACAATCACAAGTGTCAGGTGAAAGGATATGGCAAAGTCACAAATGGGAAGTTCACTATTAAGAGAGTTGCATATGTCGAAGGTCTTCAACATAACTTGATAAGTGTTTCCCAACTTGTTGTGGGCACTGGAAATCAAGTGGTGTTTAACGCAACATCATTTCAAATGTTGAAACTAACGAAGTTTTGCTCAAATCCAAAAGACATGGTGACATGTTTACTCTTGATATCAAACCAATCATCGGCAAACCCTCAGCGTGTTTACTTTCGAAATCTACATCTGATGTCAGCTGGCTATGGCATCGACGTTTATCACACTTAAACTTTCGAAATTTGAATAAATTGGTCATTGATGATCTTGTTCGAGGTTTACCTATACTAAAGTTTGATAATGATACTTTGTGTGCAGCTTGTGAACAAGGAAAACAACATCGCAAAGGACATCCAATTGTCATAGATTCGAAAATTGTTGAACCGTTGGTGTTCCAGATAGGGATGTTGATGCTGAAGTACATGCTGCTGATAATCAAACTCCTGAATCATCGAAACATACTGATGATTCGACGATCACCTCAGATACTACTGCTAATGGCGAAAGTATGCTAGATACTCAAGTGGAGGGGGAGCACTTGAATATACCTTCAACTGTTGAGGGGGAGCATCCTTTCGAGGGGGAGAAGAGCAGTAATGATGTTTTCGAGGGGGAGCATCAAAATGATAATTATGTTCAGGGGGAGCATGATGATACTGAAACCATAAATCTTGATCAAAATGATGAATTTCATGACTTAAATGATAATATTTCTATTGCAGGATCCGAAAATGAAGAGATGTACGAAGATGCACCATTGGACTTTGATCCAGCATATCCACCTTTGGAAAAGTGGACAAGAAATCATCCGAAAGAACAAGTCATTGGAAATCCACAAGATGGAGTCTTGACTAGAGCTCAAATTCGTGCAAAGAATGAGGTACTGAATACTCATCAATAATTTTGCATGTTTAATGTTTTCATCTCGAAAATTGAACCAAAGACGGTTAAGGTTGTAATGGAACACTCAGATTGGGTTGTTGCAATGCAATCTGAACTGGCTGAGTTCAATAGAAACAAGGTGTGGAGGTTAATTCTTAAACCAGAAAATGTTTCGATTGTCGGATTAAAATGCATTTTCAAAAACAAAACCGACAAGGATGGAAATATTGTTCGAAATAAAGCACGATTGGTAGTTAAAGGATATTCGCAACAAGAAGGCATCGATTATGAAGAAACCTTTGCCCTCGTCGCAAGACTCGAGGCTGTTCGAATATTTTTGGCTTATGCAACTCACAAAGATTTTGATGTTTATCAAATGGATGTGAAATGTGCTTTTCTCAATGGTGAACTCGAAGAAACAGTTTACGTTGAACAACCTCCAGGTTTCGTGAATGAAGAATATCCTAATCATGTTTATATTTTAGATAAAACAGTATATGGGTTAAAACAATCACTAAGAGCATGGTATGCAACTCTTACCAGTTTCTTAAAACAATCGAAATTTAAACAAGGATCAGTTGATCCCACGTTATTTCGAAATAAAGTTGGGAATCATCAAATGTTTGTTCAAATTTATGTCGATGATATTATTTTTGGCTCTACTGACCCTGTTTTGTCTAGTGAATTCGAAAGTTTGATGAAAATCCAATTCGAAATGAGCATGATGGGTAAAATCAATAATTTTCTTGGTTTAAACATTCATCAAAGCAGAGAAGGAATTTTTATCAATCAAGAAAAATATACAAGGAATTTGCTAGAAAAATTTGGAATGACAAATAGCACGAAGTTAAGAGTTCCAATGGCGGTTGGAACAAGGCTAACACCTTCGTTAGAAACACCTGCTGTTGATCTTACTTTATACAGGAGTATGATAGGTTCATTGCTTTATCTTACTGCAAGTAGACCTGATATCATGTTTTCTGTATGTAATTGTGCTAGGTATCAACCAAATCCAAGAGAACCACACTTGACTGCAGTGAAAAATATATTTCGTTATCTCAAGGGAACTATTTCGTTAGGGTTGTGGTATCCTTCGAATTCAGGATTTTTCATTCAAGCGTTTTCAGATGCAAATCTGGGAGGATGTACACTGGATCGAAAGAGTACAAGTGGTGGATGTCAATTCTTGGATGGAAAGTTAGTTAGTTGGCAGTCGAAAAAGCAAACATGTGTTTCGATTTCTACTGCTGAAGATGAATATGTTGCAGCTGCTGCTTGCACTTCACAAATCATTTGGATCCAGAGTCAATTGCGTGATTATGCAGTTAATATGAAAAAGATTCCATTGTATTGTGATTCACAAAGTGCTATACGCATTTTTCATAATCCAGTAAAACATTCGAAAACAAAACATATTGCACTTCGTTATCACTTTATTAAAGATCATGTGGAAGATGGAAATATCGAAGTTCATTTTGTAAAAACAACTGATCAGTTTGCTGATATTTTTACAAAAGAATTGGACGAAAAATCATTTGTTCGAATTTTGACATGTTTGGGAATGATCGAGGCAAGTTCTGTTCCAGGACTGAATTCAAAAGAATGACAAAGAAGTGATATGCAAATATGTCGATTCAGAGGCAATAATGATTCATTCAGAGCCTGATCGTATTAACCATTCAGAGGTTACCATTATCGTTCAACGCTTCAACACGCTTCATTTTCGACATTTGGGAAAGACAAGTTTCGTTCATTTAGTAATGTGTTTAAAATTTTCGTTAATTTTGAAAGTTTCGTTAGTTTGGTAATTTTTGTTCTTAAATTTTCGTTTCATTAAAAATACCAAAAAGATTTTCGTTAATTTGTTTTCTTTTCGAAAAATCAAAAATACCAAAAAGATTTTCGTTAATTTTTTTTCTTTTCGAAAAATCAAAAACACCAAAAAAAATTTCTTTTGTTATTTGTTTTAGTCTTCAAAAAATTTAAAAACACAAAACTATTTTCGTTCTTTTCAAAAATATAAAATACCAAAAAGATTTTTATTATTTTGCACTTTGTTTTTTTTAGTGCATATTTCACGAAAGTTTTACAAGAGTCATGCTTGCATTTCTAGGGGAAGGTAAAATTTCGACAACTTTGTACTAGTTAGAATGTCCCTAGAATCATGCTGCAGCATGTCGACCCAAGCCTCCATTGACTCAATGTGTGTTTTCGAAATCTTTAATGAAATTTTTCATTACGAAAATTTCTTCCCAATCAGGCTTGCATTCACATTAGTCTCCTGAGCTACCTAACTCTTCTCAAATGAGTTAAGAGTTTTCTGTTTGGTCCAAGCATAACATAGGTACAATTGATTTCGTAAACAACTTTTTTTATCACAAAACTTCTAACACATTTCACACATAATGACGTATGTCCAAGAGGTCATTGATCAAACCAATCATGACTTAGACATATCAAACTTCTGTGTTAATGATCTAACATCATGAGACCGTGATGAAAGTGAAACCCAAATTATCGAACTCATTTAAGGAATTGACGGGGAACTATGTTCTAGATTTTCACGAAACATTTGTTTCAGTACCAAATTTCGAAACTCCAAATCATATTCAGTCCTTTTGAGTGATCTTGATCAAATAGTCGAAACCCACGATATTTGTTACCCAATAGGATCCAGATAACAATTTTTTTCTTGAATATGATTTTCGGGCGAGTTTCATTTGCAATTCATTGTCACTTCATATATTTTTCCAATGCATACTTGTCCCTGACTACACTGGTCATACAGGTAAATTTCTGTTACAATTACTCACCTTATGTTTAGGCTGATATGTAACGAAATTTTTTTAGCCACCCGCGATGCCTTGAAAAAGAATCCCTTCGATACTTCTCTACAAGTATTCGATTAAAATTCACGGGAACATACACAAGCAGTTGATTATCTCTCTTGATAATTAACGAAGCAACCTTTGCCCGGGGTTTAACTGTATTTGTGTCAAAATTTTATTTTTCGACATCACAGATCCCAAATTTTCGTTCATTTGCTTCTTATCTTACTTTCTTGGCACACTGCACTCACGAAATCCTTGAGGTTCTGAGTATTACCAACTCAGGCTGATGATTTCGAAAGTCTGGCAAATGACTTTGCCTCTAATCCCAAAGACGAAAAAGCCTTACCTCCATGCCGAAGGTTTTTGATTTTATCCACTTGGTACTCACGAACAGTCTGATGTGACGGTTTGGCAAAGTGGCTTGACTTTCAAGGAACTTTATCTGACATGGCGCTTTTAACGGCTAGTGGTGCGACTTTCAAGGACAGACGTGGATTACTCTTTCCAGAAAATGTTTGAAATTCAATAGGGGTTACATATAAAAGTCAATTCTACTCACCTTTTATCATTACGCGTTCAAAATCACAAACGATCAAAAAACCCTAAAATTCTCTGTTCTTCAAGATTTTCTTAAACCCTCATCAATGGCGGCTGATCCAACCTCCACTACTAAAGAAATTGCATCTCAACCATTGATGAAGATTCAAAGCACCAACTATCAGGTTGAAGGAGATGTGTCCCTGTATCCAAAAGAGCTCAAGATGCTGATTGTTGCTCTTAAACATTCAGGTCTTGCAACTGAAATGTTTAATGCTTTTGAAGTTCCGATGTCATGGTTGTTGATGGTCGGTTCTACTGCTTCTTACAGCAAGGCCACCGATCTTATCACATTCAATCTGGTGAATGAGAAGCGCATTCGTCTGTCGAAGAAGTTGTTTACTCAAAACTTGGTAATTCCAAATTCCCCTCCATTCTTTAAACCTAATGCTGATCAAGTCATGTTCATGTTTAACGAGATGGGTCGTCAACCACCACTCGTTAAACATAAACATGACTTGATCAGCCTCAAAACTTGGTAATTCCAAATTCCCCTCCATTCTTTAAACCTAATGCTGATCAAGTCATGTTCATGTTTAACGAGATGGGTCGTCAACCACCACTCGTTAAGATCAGTGATTTCAAGAAATCACGTCTTCCTTGCATCTGGAATTTTCTATTTGGTATATACCTTCGTTGCTTAACTGGGCGAAGTGTAGGGCTTGATAAGGGGAGAATGGAAGTTTATGCTATGGTAGCAGGGATATATTATGATCTCAATGTTGATTACGCAACTCAGATTTGGAAGGAGTTTATCAAGAGTCTGGAGAACACGAATGTGGTTAAAGGTATTTCGTGTGCACGATACTGGAGTCTGATTCTTCAGAATGTATATGAGAAGGAAGGTATTCAAGTACCTGTGGATGAGGCTTAGGCAGAATTTGCAAAGTATCACTTTCCAAATACTGTTGCAGATGATTCGGAAGAATTTCCTAATGTTGCTAGAATTCCTAATGGGATGTTAAAGAAGGTTGATCCCACAAATTTGGTGTTGATCGCTTGTTTGCAACATGTTAATCCTTCAATCGAAACTGGTGCTTTGCTGAAAACCAGTGATGAAGGTTCATCCAAAAAGAAGAAAAAGTCGAAGAAAGTTTCTGAAGAGGTTGGAGATCAAGAAAGTCCAAAGAAACAACCCAAAACAAAGTCTCCTAAGAAGATTTAGTTGAGACTGAGAAGCCTACGAAGGAAGTTGTTCCTGATTCTTCGACAGAAGTTATTCCTTCGAAAACCGGAGTGTTCAAAAGGTTAAGGAATTTCTCTTATCAGAAACGTGCTTCATCAACAGATCAGTCTCCTAATATTCGCAAACCTCAGTTAAATAAAAAAGGTGTGAAAGTTCGTGAAATTCCTGCACCTGTTTCCCCATCCTCCAAGAAGCGAAGAGCAGAGGATGTGGCAAAACATATCAATAAGAAGAGGAAGAAGCGAAAGTTGATTGTTCAAGATGAGTCCTCAGAAGAAGAGATTGTTCCAGAATCTCCTTTGGGTTCGAATTTCTCAAATGGCTCACAACCACTCATTATCAAAACTGTTTCCTTGCCGATTTCAACAGTTCCACTTGAAGTTGTTATCACCAAACCAATTACTGAGGAAATTATAATTACTCCTAGTGTTGCAAAAGTATCTGATACGGGTGCATATGTTGTGGTAAGTGTTCCTCAGTCTTCTCAAGGTATTCCTGAACCTATTTCCAGTACCTTTGTCTCATTTTCACCATTCATTAGACATGTTTCCACTGCAAATCCTTCACCAACTTTCGATCAAGTTTTAAACCAACCCTTCACTACACTCTTTCCATCACAATCCACTAATCCACCAAAACCAACTTCCGGTGATGAAACAGATGGAGGAGGTTTCGGAGGAACATTTGAAGATTTGGCATTTGATTCTGAAGAAGAAAACATACCAGATCATATGCTCATGTCGGGGAAGCAGTTCAAAATTCTTAATCGCAAACTCAATTCTATTCTTAAATCACAAGCTGATTCTGGTGTAAAGAATTCAGTTTCGGGAATAGAAGTTGATGTCATGTTAAAAGCTATGGAGCTTCGAATGCAGAAGAAATTGGATGATATGGATAAAAATAACAAATTAAGGATCAACGCTGAGACGGATTCATTTAATTCTGCACTTACAGATCTTCGATTGACAACAAAAGAACGACATGTTCTTTTTGTTAAAGATGTTAAAACAGTTCGTGAAAATGTGAATCGAAAATTGGAGGAGCTGAAGGTTGAATTCTTCAAAGAATTGAATGCGCTGAATTCCAATTATAAGACACTCCAGACGAATGTTGAAACTATTGCAGCTGTCGTCCGAACATTTGTTGAATGGTATCAATCTTTGACTCCAAAGTTTGATGACAAGGATAAAGCTGATGCTCAGCAATTCGAAAAGATGGGTGTTCTGCTTGGCGAATTAAAAGAGTTAGTGTCGAAGCCAACTCATACTTCATTCTTAACTCCTGAGTTTTTAACTCAAAAGTTACATTCTTTGGGTCAAGCAATTCAGAAGGCTGTGGCTCCTATTTCGAAGTTTGCTCAAATGTTACCAACCGGTGCCCCACCTATTGTCACAGGGGTGCAAGGGGGAGAAAAGAAAACTCAAGAAAGTAAACCTTCGAAATTTATAAAAGTGGTGGAAAAGCCGAAAAAGATTGTTACTACTGAGAAGATTGTCAATACTACGGGTGAAGTAACGAAACCGGTATCTTCTCAAGTCACAGTTCCTATTGTTTCAAAGACGAATACAACTGAGGCCATCAAGACAACAACAAGACCCATTTTGAAGGGGATTGTTTTTAATTCGACTACTGAGGAGGAAGTTCAATTTCTTCTAAACCTAAAACTTCCGACGATGATGGAAAAGGGAAGGAGATTGTGATTGAAAAGTCGAAAGAAGAGAAGAAGGATGAGATAGAAGCTGAAATGTAAAAACAAAGGCATATTCAGAGCATCTTGAGGCTTCGTGAAAATGATCCACCTGGTATGGATAAGGGAGATCCAAAGAAGTTACATAGTTACGAAAACAATGAAGCCAGAGTGTCATACAATAAAATGTATGCATTCGAGAAGAAACCACGAAGGAGTTATTCTATCGAAAATTCGGATATGAATCAACTAGACTTTCCTATTAACGAAATGATGTTTATCACTGCTCAGTACAAAGTGATAGAAAAGTTTAAGAATGAAGATGATTTTCTCCATAAGAAACTTAGGTTTCATGCTGTTGTGGGAAAGGATCAAGAAGAAGTATGGTCTCTCATCAAGATCAAAAGGGTGTTGAGTATCACGAAGGATGTAATATTTGAGAACATGATACAGAACTTTCGTTATCATGTTGTTAGAGCAAACAATGTCTCATCTGAGTTCACGATAGCAGACTTCCCACTCATGAACTTGAATGATCTTATTCAAGTTGCTCTAATTCTGAAAGACATGAATGCTTCTCAACTTCAAGGAACTGATAAGGATATTTTGAGACTAGGTCTTGGTCATATCAAAATTTTCATAGACAATTATTATGATTATCTAGCCTTGACAGATGTTGATTTGTCAACGGCTCTTGGGAAGGAAGTTAAAGTTGCTATGGAATTGTCGAAGACTCAAGCAGAACTAAAGAAGTATGCAGATGTGGAAATTTGTTTGAAGCCCGTTGGATTAGTCTTTGCTGGGAAAGACAAGAATGGCAAAGCTAAGAGGTTTTTGTTCCAGACCTCAAAGATAGAAAGATATACCACTTCACAATATACGAACTTCATTTTTCGTATGAATAACTGCAAGAAGAACGGTGATAAGGTAGAGTTAAGGAAGGTGATGACTTGGTATTCTGAGATACGAAGGATGATGCATTATGCTGCACAGATTCTCACGAATTGAGAAGTTCGACATTATTACAATGGGGGAGATTGTAGAGTCGAATTTTATTGTAATATGTGGAATCTGTGTAATTGTCTTTTTCGTATGTTTGTTATGTATTTACTAAGGCATCTGTTTGTACGAAGCGTGAATGTTTAGCCTTAGTATTTTTTGTACTTTCAGCCTCCTATAAATAGGAGCTGGACATTGAGTAGATGATAGAGTTTTCCCTGTTTTCTATTGTCATTTTGTACTCGTGTTCATTGGAAGTAATGACAGCTTAAACCAGAACTTATTTACTTCTCGTGTTCATCCTTTCTCTGATTTTGATTCATATACTCGATAAATCGGTTCAACAGTGGTACAATAAGTACAAATTAAATATAAAAAGTTAAAAAAATAGTTTTGATGAAATTTTAATTGATTTGACTAACCTTAACGGGTACAACTAATAATGAGGGGAACAAATCAATTCAATTTTCATCCATTCATTTTTTTTATATGCATGGTTTGAACGAAAAAATAACACAAGGATCGTGCGAACAAAAAAATAAAACAATGATAGAGGGGATGAGAAAATAACACAGACATAGTCTTTAAACAAAAAAAATAACAGAGGGATAATTCGACCGAAAAAAATAAGGCATGGATAGTTCGAATGTAAAATAATACAATAGTAGTACGAGCGACAAATATAACACATGGATAGTTCGGACGAAAACAAAATAACACTGAGATACTTCGAACAAAAAAATAAAGTAGGGATAGTCCGCAACAAAAAAATAACATAAGGATAATCCGACCGAAAAAAATTACACAAAGATAGTCCGAACGAAAAAATAATCCAATAATAGTACCAACGAATGCCAACAAATATATATATATATATATATATATATATATATATATATATATATATATATATATATATATATATTCACCCAGCCCAGCGTGTCGACATCATCGGATGCCAACAAAAAAAAGTGTAACTATCAAGCGCTAAACCGGATCTAAACTATCATGGAAACAAGGAGTGGGCACATTCTTATCTGGCCTGGCTGGGATTGTTCACCATAAAGGTAAGGGTCCTCGGACAAGGCAGCTCACTCATCAACAACAAGTTCTGGATCGGATGATGCCCCTTTTTATATGGCTTTTTTTTTGTACTTCTTCTTTCTCTTCAAGTTCTATGGATGTCCAACTCATAGGGAAGCATGACAAGGGCTTATATATATATATATATATATATATATATATATATATATATATATATATATATATATATATATATATAAATGTTGTAAAAATCTTTTGACGGTAGCTCGACGGTCGACTGGTGTTAAGGGATTAATCGGTATTGGCGGGGATTAATCGGTGATTAATCGGGGACCATAAATTATTAATAAAATATTAAAATTAATCAAATATTAATATATCTTAAGAACAAGTATTTCACATTTAGTAAATAAGAAAATTTGTAATTTGAAAATTACAAAATATGAAAATATGAACAGTTTGGTATAATATTTGAAATTTTGAAAATCTAAAAATTTTGGAGTAAAAAAAAGAGTTGATTTTTTTAAATTATATATATATATATATATATATATATATATATATATATATATATTAATTTTTTTTTGACCTTTTTGACTTTTTATTTTGATTTTTTTCGAATTTTTTGACTTTTGTTGACCGATTAATCACGCGAAGACCGATTAATCCCGCCAAACCCGATTAATCCTAAATCTCTGATTAATACCCTAATCCTCGACGGTTGGAGAATGTCAAACGATTAATCCACGATTAATCGTCGATTAATTCCGATTTCTGCAACCATGATATATATATATATATATATATATATATATATATATATATATATAATAATAATAATAATAATAATAATAATAATAATAATAATAATAAAGAAAAGAAAAAAGATGCATATCAATCATCAAATATGTATAAAGTTGGAGAAAATTTTAGTTTACCTTTTTTTTTCTCACTATATGTAATTTATTTAAAACACTTAAGATTCTTTAATAAATAAATCAAATTGTTATATTTTTCTTGAGTTAACCCTTTTTGTAATTTATGGTAATTATTAAATATGATATATGTTTACGGGTGGGGATTGAATAGTCTTGAAAAGTACATATGGGATGTTTTTTCCTTTATTGGCATTGTTTTTCTCCTTTTCACATCATCTTTCTTCTATTTGTTTTATGTCCATCTTTTCTTTGCTTTCATATTCAAAGACTTGAAAGGCAGCAAAATCGAAGATGGAGTGTGCCTTGAGTTCAACTTGTCACAATTACACTTTATAATTTAAGAACCAAATATTAACCTATAATATCATCAATAATGATTCTATCCGATGCTAGTAGCTTATTATATCTGTAACAGTCAATCAAACTTTATTAAACTAAAATAGCAGAGTTTATCCCCCCTAAAAACAACTTAGGATGAATCAAATGGGGATGCTGAAGCCAATAAACCTAAAGTGCCTTAAACGTTTGACATCTAACCAAAATTCAAGAATAAGAAGTACTATTATGACCCTTCTTTTTCCTTGTCTTCATTCTTTTTGTTCTTTGCTTCTGTGATTTTCTCTCTATTTTACTTATTTCATGTGCTATGTGTCAAGTTCTACTTAAATACGAGTTTTGTAGCCTTTCGGAGGAGGCATTTTGTAACATCCATAAAAATTACAAGAAATTTAAGCTTTTTTAAAACAACCCAAAATCGTAGAATGTTTACAAAATCATTGTTTTCAAAGCATTGTTCCATATCATAGTATCTCATAGATAAAACAGAAGATGTGTATGGTCACGCCTTCGCCTTCCCGCGATCATCCGAAGTACCTGAAACCACAACTAAAAACCGTAAACCAAAGCTTAGTGAGTTTCCCTTAAAATACCAACACATAAACAACTAACATATACTACAACATGTCGGGTCCAATCAACCATCAGGTTGGAATACCCCAGGCCTAATCAACCATCGGGTTGGAATGTCAATATACTATGGGTCAAGTTAACCATCGGGTTAGATACCCCAGGCCCAATCAACCTCCGGGTCCGGTCATCCTCGGGATGGAATACCCCAGGTTGGAATGCCAATATACAACGGGTCCAGTTATCCTTGGGATGGAATACCCTCGGGCCCAATCAACCATCAGGTTGGAATGCCCCGGTCTATTGGCTCACGCAGGAAGCAGCAAAGCCTCAACCACCAACCAAATATGTGCACATATAATAGAGACAATCAGACAGATCTACAGATCACTAAGTATATCATCATCCTATGTACCAGGATACCGATTTAATAGATCACTATGGCATAACATACTACCACAGTCTGGAAGACTTACCTCACAGTCTGGAGAAAAGTACAGTGAGGAAGACTTACCTCACAGTCTGGAGAAAAGTTGATGAGGTCTTGACTCTAACTCTTAGCTCTAACCGTCACCTATCCAACCAAATGACCAATCTCAATCAAAATCCAAATACCCTTAAGACAAACTTGGTCAAAGTCAAAGTCAAACTGGTTAAATCAACTGAGTCAACTCAGTCGAGTCAACCTACAGTGAGTATGCGCGACGTACTCCAAACGTATGTTGAAAGTACTCAAGTGTTTACCACCATCGGGGTGGATGACCTCGTACACGGTGCGTACTCCAGGTACGTGGGGCGTGCTCCCAGATATCCAAATCCTTCATTAAGAGCTTAATGGCTTAAGCTCTCACGTCCATCTTTCAGATCCATGGCTAAAATACCATCAAGAGTCATAAAATTTCTAACTTTTTGACTTTTCATGTCCATTTAGAGCTTAACTCAACTTCTTAATCCATTAAGACCTTCTAAATGATGTATGGAGCAAAACCAACCATTTGAAACCCATTTTTATGACTCAAGACCCATCTAAAGGTCTGAAAGGACAACTTAATGGGTCAAGAACATGCTATGTTCATTAATCTCCATATTTGGGACAAAAAGGACCAAGATTCATTCTAACACAAGATCTAAATGAAACTTTTCGAAGTTCAGAACTTGATACCTCAAAATGGTGCAAAAAGGTGGTGTGATCCTGGAAAGAGCTTCACTTCTCCAAGGTGGTCTCTCATTCCTTCCTTCTTCTTCAAAAGGGCAAAACACACACTCTCAAGCTTAGAAATGCTTTACAAGATGGATCAGGGTTGCAAAAACATATCAAGAGGATGGAGGGTGATGAGGTGATGGGAAATGAGGCTATAATTGGGTTTAAGTATGAGCCAAACCCTAAAAATTAGGGTTTTCATGCCTGGCACGTATGCCTACATACCAGGGCACGCCCTAGTACACTACACGTACGCACGTACGCATGGCGGACTCCCCCAACACAATATTACGAAAATGCAAATAGGGCCTTATAACACACTTTCTTTCACTTAGGATCAAAATTGCAATATAATAAAATTATAGGGTCAAAATTAGAAGTACCTTATCATCAGGATGTTACACATTTAATAATATTGTCAATAAGTACCACTTGATTTTTGAAGACAACTTTCTGGTGGGATGTTTAGTATTGGTTCGCCTCATCATTGTAAGTCGAAGTTTATATAAAAAAATGAGGATAGTAATCGCATCCTGCAGACAGACTTCTTCGAGGTAATTCGTCATTACTCCATCCATATTACACATAGTTGAGCCTACAATTGATTTCTTTCATCCTTGTTATCGTATTGATAGTAATGGTGATTAATATGTTGGTGATTTCTATCACTAATATTATTTAATTATAATGATGTTAATTTGTTGATGAATGTTATCATAATAAATAAGCAAATTAGGGTGGTGGAGAGTGCATATGTATTTAAGTTTGTCTTGCTTGAAAGTACACTGTTATTTAGGTAAAAGATCTTGAGCTAAAGGGGGTCTGAGGGTAGCTCCCCTGGAAGCCGGGTGCAAAGGGTGAAAATCCCTGATAGGGTCCAAGGGGCAGAGCCACTATCTAGGGTCGAGATGGAAATAAACGCGGTTTTAGGGTACTTAGTTTGACATGGTTACGAAACTGCCATATGGTGATTTTTTCGCAGTTTTCAAAAAAAGGAGTTATCTCCTAAAACCTTGCATTGTATTCTCATCGAGGGTTTGTGTTTTCTATATGTTTAGGTTATATATATATATATATATATATATATATATATATATATATATATATATATATATATATATATATATGTATATATATATATATATATATATATATGTATATATATATATATATATATATATATATATATATATATGTGTGTGTGTGTGTGTATGTGTGTTATCATCGCGATTCTGAGTCATTATATGACTCTATATCTTGTGTTCGTTTTGTTCACGTGTATTATTAATTTTTGTATATATATATATATATATATATATATATATATATATATATATATATATATATATATATATATATGTGTGTGTGTGTGTGTGTATGTGTGTGTGTGTGTGTGTGTGTTATCATCGCGATTCTGAGTCATTATATGACTCTATATCTTGTGTTCGTTTTGTTCACGTGTATTATTAATTTTTGTTTGATACTTCAACGCTAGCGGATAAGGTTCAGCCAGCCAAGACAATCGAAGGGCAAGATCATTTCGGTGTATAGTTTTTATGAAATCCAACAACCACATATTATGACCATCCTAGACATTGTTCTTGTAATAGCCCATCTGTAATATTATTAATAATAGTTTTTATTTGAAGGTTAAGGGATAAGCCTAACCTAAGAGAGTAAACCCTAAGCGATAGTCGTGTTTATGTAAGAAAGTAATGATTCACTATAGCCAATAGCTCTAATACCAATCTGCCACACCCCCAACCAGCGGCAGAAACACCTGCCTGAGCGACGTAGCCATGGATCACAGTTATTAAACATGCATTGAATAATACAAAATCAATATGAAAATGTAAACTTATATTATTATCGAACAATGTCATTGTTTACTAGTATATTATAAAAACACAATATGTGTATAACAGTTTGGCATTTACTAAATATAGTGCAATAATCAAAACTTCCACAGGTCTTTAGTGTGCGTGATCTTTCAGCTGGTTACGATCCGGAGAATACATGTATTTTAAAGATATATCAACAATAATGTTGGCGAGTGTTGCTATGTAGATCTCCAGGTGTGTGGCTAGTTATCCTTATAAGAGTCCATCTAATGAACACTCAGGAGGTCATACTGCATAAAATGAGAAAATGTTAGGTTAGAAAGCCACACATGGGGTGGACCCCGGTATAACTCTTTGATTCCTAAGTTAGATATTTCTTTTTACATAGTGGGAATATGTTGCTTTTTTTTATCTCTTTCCATTTGAGAAATACACTTACCTTTATGCAGATGAAGCTCAATCCAGTTCGTAACTTTCTAATTTGTATCATGTATTGATCTATAGGTTGCAAGGGTAGAACCCTTCTATAGAATAATCCCACTTTTTCATTTTTCCTGGGATGATGCTTAGAATATCTTATACGGAAGATTTATTGTTATTTTATTTATGCTCGGCTCGGTAAAATGGTATTCGACATGTGTTGCGTGTTTGTTCCTTAGCTTCTTCCTTTTGCAGGCCTATTCTTGCATAGGTATGGCCCACACACCATTAAGCCCCTAGCCTATTTGTTAAAAGCGGTTGCTAAACTGTTTTTAATAATTTGGCTTAAATTTGCAATTAATTCTGTCAGGAAACCAAATGATTGTGGTCATTACATGCGCCTTGGTATCTGTGGCGACATCCATTTGATTGATTTGGCAGCGGTTGCCTTTCCTGCTTTTCACCTCTTTTAAATGCATGTCATATCCCTCAATGCCATTCCTATTGCCTTCTTCATTATCCATTGATTCTTCTTCCAATTTTCCCCTTTTCTTGAAAATTATCATATCTCGTTTGATAATGGTTCCTCTTCTTTCTACTATGACCCATGAACGTCTTGATCAGATTTCACTAAAGTATCATATTCTTGAAGAAATTGCCATCGTTCTTCCCAATTCCACAGTTATTATCGAGCCTCTACCTCCGGGGAAGATTGGGTTTTATGTATATTACTTTAAGGCTGGTCTGCACGTGCCCCCATCTCCCTTTTATGTTCTTATTATGGAGGCATACAAGATTCATACTTGTCAACTAAAACCTAATTCTATCTCCAAAATTGTTTTTTTGAGTTATTTTGTCATGCCCCTCTCATAGTTCCTACCGTTTCCTTTTTCCAATACTTCTTTCAGATTTGTAGCAACGGTGCTTGGTATTATTTTTGTTTTTTGTGTTCGTAGTTTGATTGAAGGTCTTCCTGAATCCATCAAAGATGGAAAATGGAGTTTGTCTGGTTGATTGCAGTCGATTTACTTATTACATTGTTTTCCATCCTCCTAACACTATTATTGATCAAAAGCCCAATAGGACTCCTGATTTGGTCCAATATATCGACAAAATCTCTCGTTTTAATGTTGTTATGAAGAAGTTTCTAGAAGCAGTGTTAGGGTAGGTTAGTATGAGTCCTTACTAGATTTGCACGGTCTTAGTTCCATCATTATTCGTCCAAGGACTAGGTACATTTCCATATTCTTGTTATTTTTTCTTGTTTTGTTGTCGTGCCTTGGTTATGTACACATTTTATTTTAGATGGGCACCAGCTGCCCTTTGTTTTGTCTGATTTTGTGGAGGGGAAAATTTTATCTTGAGATCTTGGTTCTGATGACTTTGAATTGTCGGAGTGTGACGATAGCTTCACTAACAATGGTAATGATGGTAGCAATTCTAGGGATGTTGAAGAAGAAATGGAGTATTTCATTAGATTACACGACTCGTATGACGAAAATGATGGCAAACACACTCCTAATATTGCTACTATTCAAATTCATGTAAATGATGATGAAGATGATGGTGAAGGGAATGGTGCTGATAAGGGGAGTCTTTAGTTAATCGGAAGAGATACAAGGCTTTGTTTGCTACGGTTGTACTTGCAGATGTGTTGTCTAGTGGGGAGGGTAGTACCGCAGGTTGGGTTATAAAGAGATCTCGTTCCATGGATCCAGGGTACATTCCAATCATTTTCTCATAGCTTGGGAATTAATCATCCATCTTCCTATATTCAGAAACTGAATTCTACCAGTCCACCTTGCGCGGTTGCTACTCATCCGTCTGTTCCCATGTATGTTTCTTCTTGGGAATATAGGCGAGATCAATCGCTGTTGGATCTCATGGCAACTATTTCTTTCTTTGATAATTTTTCTTCGCCTAGCACTTGTTAAAGGTGGTTCAGGAAGCATACCCAATATATGTTTAAAATCAAACTTGTGGAAAACATGGTATTAGGTTAGAAGTGATTTCTTTTTTGGATGCGAATGATGCACTTCATTGAGAGAATCGTGGCTACCGGATGATTTCAATAGAGTGTTTGATTTGGTGAAGCCTTTTGTTACTTTTTCCGTTGGTGTTTCTCATAATGTTCAAGTTTTTTGTGGCCAATATGTGGGTTTTGTTGAGAAGGTTTCCAAGTTGGAGAAAGTTTATGTTGGTGCTGGTATGGTCAGAGTGAGAAGGCTGTTCTAGAAAGCAAGGTGGCAGATTATCAGCAGGTGGAAGAGGATGCTACTTCTTAGAAGGGTAAACTTGCATCTCTTGAGTTGGATAAAGTTGATTTAGTGGAAAAAATTTCAATGATAGAACATGTTATTTGGAAGTTGAAAGGTGATCTTAGTGTATCGTCTTTGAAGTACACAGATCTTCAAGCAAATATGACGGGGTTGGATGGTCAACTTCGCAAGCTGAATGAGGATATGGAGTGGATGTTTTCTAGAATTATAGCTAAGGTGGTGGACAAGTTTTTTTTTAGTCTTCTTTCTATGAAGCTAATCGAGATTTGCAGACAATTTCTGTTGATTTTGGTAGAAGATAGGGATATGAAATGATGAAAACCGTACATGGTTTGCGTTTCCTGTTTTCACCATTTGAAGGTGGCATTCTCCTATTTGTTCTGAGGTGATTACCTTGATGAGTTAGGCTTTCCATTTATCTATGTGGAGAAATTGAGTGGTTTGATATCAGAGTTGAGTGGTAGTGGGGCTACCAATGAAAGTTAAGTGATAAAAACGATTTTCTTAATCGTTATGTTTGCTTGATTGTGACAACCCGAAATTTCTATCTTGTAAGTCAATTCAATCAATCAAAAGTCAGACTTGTTTTTGTTACCTTTTAGCCTTGTTAAGGGTCATTTTATGAGTTCCAAGCCTTGTACACTTAGGGATTGTGTGTTAGGAAGTGTTAGCTTGAGATCATCGAGTTGTAATCGAGCCGGAAACACCATCAAAAGGAGTTCATGACCCAAGCTAGGTTCACGGCCGTGAACCCTTCCTTGGCCGTGAACTCATGCCACATATATGAGTTTTCGCCATTTTTCTCTTCACTTCTCCATTTCCAGCTGTGAACACATCATTTCTCTCTCTCTCAAATATCATCCACACAAAGGCTTCTTTTCTCCTTAAAAACGTAAGCATTCATCCGCTTTACTTGTTTATACTTAGAAACCCTTTGATACTAACAATGATTCATCACTTTTCATCATCATCTTCAAGATCTTCAAGGTGTTCATAGGGCCGTGAACCAATCTTTGGTCGTGAACCCTTCATCAAGGGCCGTGAACCCTTCTTAGATCTAAGCTAGGGCCGTGAACACTTCAAGTGTTCTTGGACCGTGAACCGCCAAGGCCGTGAACACCTCATGTGTAGCCGTGAACACCATTCAACCTCCTAACTTTGATTCTAACACTTCTTTGTGAGTGTTTCCTAGTTCCTAAGGTTGTTTCCTATACTTATTAGTCGTTATAGGCCCTAATTCCATACATATATGTGTTATTATATGTTAAATAGGATCCGTTTGTGCTCGGGACTTCACTTGGCATACTTAGCATCCTATATCAAACTTTCATCTGAGTCACTCACATCAGGTGAGTTCATACCCCTATAATCTATCTTTTACATGATTTTAAATGCTTTTAGGGGGGATACAAGTTGAACACAATCTAACTGTGTTAGTAAATACTTGTTATATTAATTACATAAAAGAATTCCTTACGCTTTGAATCTTTATTTTTACAATAAAGGATTACCCAATACTTCCATAATGACTTAAAGTCATGTGAATTATTTTCAAAATCACATAAACTCTTTTAAGATACCGTTCAACTCTTTAAAATGTATTTATAATTCTTTTAGCTTATAATTGTCAAAATCATGTTCATATATGTATAAGTATATAAATAAGACTTAAAGGGCTTAGGACTAAGGAGTTTCATTCTTTCCTTTTCCTTGACTGGATGTGGGCTTAAGGTGGGGTTATTTGTCCGAAAGCCGTTTCCTTCTTAATTATATACATTATACATATGAGAATATAAAAGGTTACTTCAGTCGGTATCATTACCTTTGTATCATACTGAGCAAATGGGTACTTTCAGGATAGATCATGCTAATCAGATAGAACGTATAAATTATAATAGGTATAATTTATGAAACAAATGAGAAATCTATTTTTTAGATAAGTATATGAGGTCTAAAATACTTTGTCAAGAAAAGGGTATAATTCGATCTTTACTCAAACTAAAATGTGATGGTACGTATTCAGGACATAACAATACTTGCTATGTTACATTCTTGTAACCAAAGTCTCCTGGAGGGAGAGCGTGCATTGTGTGTCTAGATCTATACGAGACTGATAATCCCACATCCTGACTGCTAGCGACAGTCCGGCAGACCAGCCATGGGGTGACAAATGTCACATATTCAGTTTCGACACCAGTAGGTCGTCGTGTTCATTCTAGTCCAACATGGTTACAACTTTATCACATTTTAACCCTAATTAACCAGGTTAATATTAGGGTAGTTATTCACTAGTAGTTTATTCTTTTTATGAAATACTACTATAGTAATCACTTTCAATAATCAAAACGGAACGGTTTTATGGGGATTTAAAACTACTTATCAGAACGGTTTTATGGGATTTAAAACTACTTATCAGAACGGTTTTATGGGGATTTAAAAACTATTTATCAGAACGGTTTTATGGGGATTTAAAACTACTTATCAGAACGGTTTTATGGAGATTTAAAACTACTTATCAGAACGGTTTTTATGGGGATTTAAAAACTACTTATCAATTGTAAAGCAGAAAATATAGGATTTTCTGGAACGTAGTCATTCACTCTCTTTAAACTAGTATAACATAAAGGACCTTTAGTGGTTAATTCTGTAATTCCTTATTTTATACATCAGAGTTATATATAAGTAATATCCGATTGACAGTGAAATGTGCGATTTCCGCCTCATTTCCTATTCCTTGTTTGGTTGTGGGTTTAGGGCAGATTCACACATTTAACTGTACGTTCGATATTAGGTTATATATAACTAGTATAAACTAAGTAATTATAGAAGGAACTTTTACGGTTATCATATTATCACGTCAGAAAATATAGGATTTTCTGGAGGAACCAGTAAAGTTTTCCAAGAACTTAGAGTATGCTTCATATAACTAAAAATACTTATGAACTCACCAGCTTAAATGCTGATCTACTCTTTCAAAATAACTTGTATTCTCAGGAATCCAGTAGACAGGTACACTCCCGAAGCTTTTGAGAAGATAGCCTAGTACCGTGCTACGTCTTTTGTCTTTTACCATAATTACTTTGATGTTTGAATATGTAATGTTTAAACACTTATGTAAAACTTATACTTATTAATGCAATGCTTTCTTGTACTTTGATTACTATAATGCATGTGTTGTGATACTTACATGATGTCTTCCGCCCTCGAACGTTTCTGCCGTTCTGGTTTGGGGGTGTGACATTGATGTTGGTTGTGGTTTGATGAACATTTTTCCTTTCCATGTTTCTTTTTTCTTCATGTTCGATGTACTGACTGTCACCTTGTTTAGTTTAATGAACATTTTGTAGTTTCCGTTTAATCACTCATTGTTGTTGCCTTGTCTTGTTTTCTTAGATGGTTATTATCTTGATATTTGTTCCTCGTATGTTCGTCTATGTCCTATAAGAAAGCCTTCTCATTTTTTAAGTATACTGTTGGTTCTTTGCTTCTATGATGCTTTTATTGTTTACAACCCATTTTCTTGTTCCTTTTGTAAATATTTTCTTGTTTGTATCACGTAGGCCCTCTTTACTTCAATTGTCGTATACAGTGGATATGTCCCTGCGTTCATCTTTTTCTAGGTTACTTTACCTAAATAAATGCTTAAGCGTGTGACACCCTAATATTTATGTAATTATAACAGTTTATCTTGGCTATTTGTCACAAGGAAATATGTTTTTCAGCTGTCATAGTAGTATTTTCCGAATTCTGGCTCCTAGCCATTGTTAGTGTAGTCGAGGAACCAAGATATTTGTATATTCTTTCGCTTAAATGGCCAACTTGGATCAATTTGTAGTACTTTCTTGTATTTTATCATTGTAGTTGGCTGATCAAGCTAATTCTATAGGTCTGTATTCTTAGGCTAAGCAGCTAACCTTGTTCAAATTGTGGTATTTGACCCTGACAAGAGTGTGGTCGGCTGACCGAGCTACTTGTAAAGAATAAATGTATTCTTAGGCTAAGAAGATATCCGTGGTCAAGTTGTGGCGTTTTACCGTGATATGAGTGTAGTCAGCCAATTGGGCTACATGTAAAAAATATATGTATTCTTAGGCTAAGTAGGCAGCCTTGGCGAAGTTGTGGCATTTGACTATGATATGAGTGTAGTCGAATGAACTAGTTACTTGTAAAGAATATATTTATTCTTATGCTAAGCAGATAGCCTTGGTGAAGTTGTAGCGTTTTACCGTGATATGAGTGTAGTCGGCTGACCGAGTTACTTGTAAAGAATATATGTACTCTTAGGCTAAGTTGGTAGCCTTGGGTAATTTGTGGCATTTGACTGTAATACTAGTGTAGGTGGTTAACTGAGCTACATGTAAAGAATAGATATATTCTTATGCTAAGCAGGTAGCCTTGGTCAAGTTGTGGCGTTTGACCGTGATATGAGTGTAGTCGGCTGACCGAGCTACTTGTAAAGAATATTCTGCTCAATGTTTTACGGAAACATCATTTCTTTCATTACTCATGAGTAAAGTGATTATTGCTTTCTTGTGACCTACATTAGTGCTCTGCATAGGACCTTGTTGTTGCCACTTCTCTTATTCTAGTTCTCATGCCAGATAGTTTCTCCTTCTTCCGTGTCTTATATCCACTCCTCTCTGTTGGGCTTAAGTGGTGTCACGCATTTCCATTCTGTTTTTTGTCTCTTCTCTCCCCACGATGGCTATTTAGTTGTCTGGCTGACGGTTGTTCAGTAGCGTTCTTTTGTTATGAACGCTTGTTTCTTTTCCCTATTGTATATTTATTTTGGGCTATACATTGTTGCTTTCCTATTTTGTTGTGATTTTCTCGTCCATCCCTTGCTTTTTGGCTAGGTGTCCCTATTTTTCTTCTTATTTCAACCGAGTGGTTTTCCTGTCTATGTTTCGATTTTACGGGCTGAGAATTTGTTTTAATTCCTATTCCTGCTACCTCGATTTGATCTCCCCTTATCTTTTCTTCAAGTTCCATTGGCTTTATACTTATTTTCCATTTGAACCCCTTCCCGATTATGGACGTGTCTTCTTCCGTCACATGTCATGGCGCTCATTCCGCCAAAATTGTTAATGCTTGCTTCAAACATGTACTTTCATCTACATTATTGGTGCTTACCTTCCGATTTTCCTCCTCTTCCCTCCAGGAAACATCTTTGTCTAAATCTAGTATTATCATCTTGTTGTCCCCTGACCTTTTGGCATCGTCTAAGCCCTCATTTGTATTATTTTTGCATTGGAATTGCTCCATATTCCTTCCTTTTTGTTTTTGTTGGTATTGTCCCTACTCCCGACATCCTGTGGAATTTAATCACACTGTGGATTGTCGATACTATGGCTTTAAAATTATGTAGTGTCGTCATTCTAAATATTACGGTGTATGGTGATGATGCATTTATAATGACGAACCGTACTGGTCTAGTGTTATTCCTACCATTATGGTAATCAATTAAGGTGAGTGGTAATGTGATCATTCCTTCTGGCCATACATTATTGTTGTAACATCCCCTTATGGTATTTATCACAATATTGTCTGCTTTGGGCACCCGACGCAAAAAAACTTCCCAAGGGGTCATCCATCCCTGAATTGCTCTCGCCTGGGCACACTTAACTGCAAAGGTCTTATGCGATCTACTGCCATCACGACTTTCAAATGTGTTGTGACGGGGAAAGGTATCCACACCCCTCATAATGAATGCTTAGTTCTCCTTTCGAGCCGATTTGGGATCAGGTTCAACCCACCTTCACCCCCCATTATAGGGTTCGGCGTCCCTGTCGAACACATGAACCTATGCCCTAACTCTTATACCATTTCTCTATTTGTGTGTGTCATCCTTGCGCAGGGGCCATTATAATCTTCACTATATTAATCCAATTTTATCGGATGCCCCTATTTGTAACATCCCCCTCTGGCACACATGACAATATTGTCCGCTTTGGGCTCCCTATACAAAAACTTCCCTGGGGGTAACCCATCCCTGAATTGTTCTCGTCCGGGCACACTTAACTGCAGAGTTTTTATGGGATCTGCTATCCTCGCAACTTTAAAGGGTGTTGTGACAAGGAAGGTATCTACACCCCTTATAAGGAATTCTTAGTTCTCTTTCCCAGCCTATGTAGAATCAGGTACAATCCACCTTCAAAGGTGGGTTGCACCTAATCCCACATCAGCTGGGAAGGAGAACTAAGCATTCCATGTAAGGGGTGTAGATACCTTCTATGACATCCCCATTTTCAAGGCCAGAAAAGACCGATTTTTGTTTATGCTTTATAAAAATCAGAGTACCTCTTTTAATAAAAAATGTTGCAGAATTTGTTCCCAAAAAAACATGATAAATACGTTATCAAAGCATTTCCGAAGAAATGTATTTTAATTCATTTTCAAAACATTTGGGATGTCATCGTGAATACAAAAACATAAGCATAAACAGAACTTACATTCATTTACACTAGTGATCTACATCTCTTTTAAATCTCTCAGTGTAAAGTAGCTTCATATCGACACCTGTGATAGAAATAAGTTGGAGTGGGTCAGGTTGGAAAACCTGGTGAGTACATAGGGTTTTCAACCCACAATAATATAATTATTATGTTTAAACATCAAACAATCAACCCAATTACCCATCCCCATTATCTTCTTTACTCTTAAGGATCTACCCTAAGAATCAACTATTCCTCGTTCATTCATTCCTAAGGATCACCCTAAGGAATCGACACGAAGTCCATCGTCACCGGGGTTTAGGCACTAAGTCTGCATAGTCGACAAGATTTATACAACAGGCACTAAGTCCGCATAGTCGCCAGGGTTTAGGCACTAAGTCTGCATAGACGCCAGGGTTTATACAACAGACACTAAGTCCGCATAGTCGCCAGGGTTTGGCACCAAGTCTGCATGATCGCCAAGGTTTAGGCACCAAGTCTGCATGATCGCCAGGGTTTAGAGTACACCAGGTGAACACATCGTTCACAACACCTACAGGTTACGAGCCTGCTAGTGTACCACTGGACTGTCTAGAATAGTCTGTGGTTGTCATCCATACTCTGCTAGATGACGGGGCCAACATTTGGGAACAAGGCTTCTCACATCGTCCACCGCTCACCCTTACCTCATGGTCTATATCACCTCTCAACTCATCATCCAACTCATATTTCATCTACCCATGTTTTACCCAACATATTATGTAGATAAAAATACATATACAGTTTAAATCATATAAAACTTGTATAAAATCGTTCATCCAGCCTAGATAGCAAGTATACAGATAATATGCACACATAACACGTAGTTTATATAAAATACTTCATATCTATGTGTAAGATGAAAGTAACTATGCACTCACTTGATAAGGTGGTGACTCGGTACTCGGACAGCGCTTTGTTTACTTTAAAATAATATCCTTCGACGAAACCTAGTATTATTACCACTAGAATTTAGTCTAATATTTACCGTGACTAATTATTAGTCTTATTATTATTATCATTATATAAGCGTTTAAACAATACTTTCCAACCACTATGTACAGATAGGGGCCAGACATAAAACACCGGAGGGCAGGACCATTTTGGCATATAACACTTCTGAAATCCAACAACCCTATGCGGCCCTTTAAACCAGATTTCTCGTACCGTGAGTAGTTAAAAAGATATTATAACGACACTTATATAAGTCATAATAATAGCTCAATTATTTATTATAAGTTCACAATAACAATACTAATTTTAAATATAAGCTATATTAAAATAGGTAAACATAACTTACTTACAAGGGGGTTTTAGCTAGGAGTCGGGCTCTGCCGGGGAAGAACTTCGTCGCTGAATATTTCTAAGAAAGATTCGTACAGCGCTTCAACGCTCACCTTACTATACTAAAACTACAGAAAGAAAAGTCGAATCACGAGGGACCGAAATACTCGGGGGATAAGAAGAGAAAGACTCTTGAATCAAGACAATGGTGCAAGAAATATGAGAGCTCTACTCTCGACATTCTTTATATGAGAGCTCTACTCGTTCATACGAACTCCATTTTTGACGTTCTTTATATCCACGTGTTGATATTTACGAGTACTACAACTTTCATTTAGACGCCGTCAGCTAATTCTCATTCTATCTCAGATTTACAAAACTGTATCGAGTTTATCGCGCTCGAAGAGTAGGGACCAAGTTTCGTCCATATCTTTAAAATACGAGCTCTACTCTCGACATTCTTTATATCCACGCATAGGTAAAAACAAGATCTAAAACTTTCATTTAGACTCAGTGGCTAATTCTCGACCGATCTTAAATTTAACAGTAGGAGGAGATTATATTGTTAAATGTCCGCGTAAAATTCATAACTTCTACATACGGACTCCGTTTTAGTCTGTCTTTTTACCGTTGAGTTCCTATTAATGAGATCTTAAACTCTCATTTAGGTCGCGTAGGCCAAAAACCGCTCGAACTAAAATTCGAGTTTCGGGTCGTGCACTACTATGCTAAATCTTATAAAATTCATAACTTCCTCATACGAAGTCAGATTTGGGCGTTCTCTTTTTGTATGTTCTCGGTTTAATGTATACTACAAATTTTGTTTAGACCACTAAGGCTAAAAAGTCTTCTACCGTAAATTCACTATTTACGTCTCCAAGTGCCTTGCCAGTTTTGCTGTAAAACTTCGACGGGCCATAACTTCTTCGTTATAACTCGGATTTCGGCGTTCTTTATATGTACGGAACCCTTGTAACATATACTACAACTTGGTTAAGATTAATCCTTCTAAATAACCTTCCATCAAAAACTCATTTTTAATGCTCATCGTCTCTAAATTGACCAGCCTGGATCTGCGGGCGTTACAATTATCTCCCCCTTAGGATGATTACGTCCCGGAATCATCAACGAAACAGGGTTGTATAATGACTCCGTACGTTATCTCTTTATCCTAGGTATTAATCGTAACTTCTATGTTCCTTTGAATGAGTATCTAATTCTTGGACGTCTCGACTCAGGTCTCTTAGAGTCTTCCAGAACAGACTATACTTTGGTTCATGTTCTAATCTCATCATAAAAGGTAGAATTTCTAGCTACAAGAAACTTTTCGCGATACCTCTACTGATTGCTTTTTATTTCAATCTTCCGTCTTAAGTCAGATGCTACATCGAACTTGATTCTCTGAACCACATAACATACTCAGCGTAGTCGGACTCAATTTGATATGACCACTAGGGTCGGAATAACAATCATCTTCTTAGTTATTACCGAAACGATGGTAACGACATACTTGAATAAAACGAAATCAATTACTAGCTCCTTGGTAACCTTGTGACTTTCCCTGATCCAAGCGTGAGTCATGTGCTTCCGGTAGTATAGGCCTCTACTACCATTAACACCTACTCATACTCGTCCCAAGTATTGTCTCGCATATCTCCAAGTCATTATCACAAAAACAATTTTAACACATACAAATGAGTCCAAACAATCATATAATTTTCCCTAGACTCTACTAGGACTTCTTCCATGCGTATCTTCAATCATCAATTCTGCTTCAACTCGGGTGGTGATGGAAATGTTAGACGATGGGATAACTTCATGGATAATCTTTCTTTCTGCTAATCGAAAGTGTGCTTCTCCCATACTAGACGTATTATTTATTAAACTCATTATAAAGGCATGCTATCGCTCTTACGATATCTTCCGATAGGTACCATTCAATATCGTAAGCCTTCTCATTTCCTCAATTTACTCAATTCACTACGAGTATTCACCATGATGTTCTACACACCAAAGCAGTCGTTTGGTGTATCGAGACGAGAGTATAGATAGAGGAAGTTTTAGACGCGTATTCCTCCTTATTACTTCGAAAAATTCCATGCCAGTTCTAATATCGTAATTAATCGTTTAGAAATCTGAACACATAAAGTTTCCAGATCTGGTCGGCAACAGACCATAGATCCGATCAAACGATAGCATCATAAAGCATCACAAATCATTTAGCACATAAAGGAAATTTAGACATCTTCCCTAAATGAGGTAGTGCCCGTGTCTATTTAGGTGTACTTCCTAAAATATATTAGACACACTCCTCACGATCATCGCTTACCATTCTAAGTTTAAGTCTAGAAATAAATCCTTATTCCTAGTTCGCTTAAACTAATGCTCTGATACCAACTGTGACATCCCCATTTTCACGGCCAGGAAAGACCGATTTTTGTTTATGCTTTATAAAAATCAGAGTACCTCTTTTAATAAAAAATGTTGCGGAATTTGTTCCCAGAAAAACATGATAAACACGTTATCAAATCATTTCCGAAGAAATGTATTTTTATTCATTTTCAAAACATTTGGGATGTCATCGTCAATACAGAAACATAAGCATAAACAGAACTTACATTCATTTACACTAGTGATCTACATCTCTTTTAAATCTCTCAGTGTAAAGTAGCTTCATATCGACACCTGTGATAGAAATAAGTTGGAGTGGGTCAGGTTGGGAAACCTGGTGAGTACATAGGGTTTTCAACCCACAAAAATATAATTATTATGTTTAAACATCAAACAATCAACCCAATTACCCATCCCCATTATCTTCTTTACTCTTAAGGATCTACCCTAAGAATCAACTATTCCTCGTTCATTCATTCCTAAGGATCATCCTAAGGAATCGGCACGAAGTCCATCGTCACCGGGGTTTAGGTACTAAGTCAGCATAGTCGCCAGGATTTATACAATAGGCACTAAGTCCGCATAGTCGCTAGGGTTTAGGCACTAAGTTTGCATAGTCGCCAGGGTTTATACAACAGGCACTAAGTCCGCATAGTCGCCAGGGTTTTGGCACCAAGTCTGCATGATCGCCAAGGTTTAGGCACCAAGTCTGCATGATCGCCAGGGTTTAGAGTACACCGGGTGAACACATCGTTCACAACACCTATAGGTTGCGAGCCTGCTAGTGTACCACTGAACTGTCTAGAATAGTCCGTGGTTGTCATCCATACTCTGCTGGATGACGGAGCCAACATTTGGGAACAAGGCTTCTCACATCGTCCACCTCTCACCCTTACCTCATGGTCTATATCACCTCTCAACTCATCATCCAACTCATATTTCATCTACCCATGTTTGACCCAACATATTATGTGGATATAAATACATATACAGTTTAAGTCATATAAAACTTGAATAAAATCGTTCATCCAACATAGATAGCAACTATACAGATAATATGCACACATAACACGTAGTTTATATAAAATACTTCATATCTATGTGTAAGTTAAAGTAACTATGCACTCACTTGATAAGGTGGTGACTCGGTACTCGGACAACGCTTCGTTTACTTTAAAATAATTTCCTTCGACGAAACCTAGTATTATTACCACTAGATTTTAGTCTAATATTTACCGTGACTAATTATTAGTCTTATTATTATTATCATTATATTAGCATTTAAACAATACTTGCCAACCACTATGTACAGACATGGGCCAGATATAAAACACCGGAGGGCAGGACCATTTTGGCATATAGCACTTCTGAAATCCAACAACCCTATGCGGCCCTTGAAACCAGATTCTCCGTACCGCGAGTAGTTAAAAAGATATTATAACGACACTTATATAAGTCATAATAATAGCTCAAGTATTTATTATAAGTTCATAATAACAATACTAATTTTAAATATAAGCTATATTAAAATAGGTAAGCATAACTTACTTACAAGGGAGTTTTAGCTAGGAGTCGGGCTCTGCAGGGGCAGAACTTTGTCGCTGAATCTTTCTAAGAAAGATTCGTGCAGCGCTTCAGCGCTCACCTTACTATACTAAAACTATAGAAAGAGAAGTCGAATCACGAGGGACCGAAATGCTCGGGGGATAAGAAGAGAAAGACTCTTGCATCAAGAGAATGGTGCAAAAAATATGAGATCCCAAGCCTCTTATTTATAGTAATTAAATTTACAAAAACTACCTTCCATAATTACTTAATGACCTTATAGTTATATAAACGACTAAACACCCCTTCATAATACTATTTTAAATAGATTTAACGATATTTGTACTAAACTAATGTCGAAAGTACTCAACACTAGTCTTGTAATAACCGCACCGACGATGCCTTTCTAATGATATATACATTTGTATATATATATGTGTACGAATATATTATGTGTACGTATATATGATTTATACTTTATTTTAATACGTAAATATGCTATTATAATTTGTAACTCGTTCATACGAACTCCATTTTTGACGTTCTTTATATCCACGCGTTGATATTTACGAGTACTACAACTTTCATTTAGACGCCGTCAGCTAATTCTCATTCTATCTCAGATTTACAAAACTGTATCGAATTTATCGGGCTCGAAGAGTAGGGACCAAGTTTCGTCCATATCTTTAAAATACGAGCTCTACTCTCAACATTCTTTATATCCACGCGTAGGTAAAAACAAGATCTAAAACTTTCATTTAGACACTGTGGCTAGTTCTCGACCGATCTTAAATTTAACAGTAGGAGGAGATTATATACTGTTAAATGTCCGCGTAAAATTCATAACTTCTATATACGGACTCCGTTTTCGTCTGTCTTTTTACCGTTGAGTTCATATTAATGAGATATTAAACTCTCATTTAGGTCGCGTAGGCGAAAAACCGATCGAACTAAAGTTCGAGTTTCGGGCTGTGCACTGCTATGCTAAATCTTATAAAATTCATAACTTCCTCATACGAAGTCAGATTTGGGCGTTCTTTTTTTGTATGTTCTCGGTTTAATGTATACTAAAAATTTTGTTTAGATCACTAAGGCGAAAAAGTCTTCTACTGTAAATTCACTGTTTACGTCTCCCGGTGCCGTGCCGATTTTGCTGTAAAACTTCGACGGGCCATAACTTCTTCGTTATAACTCGGATTTCGGCGTTCTTTATATGTACGGAACCCTTGTAACATATACTACAACTTGGTTAAGATTAATCCTTCTAAATAACCTTCCATCAAATACTCATTTTTGATGCTCATCGTCTCTAAATTGACTAGCCCGGATCTGCGGACGTTACACCTTCCTTGTCACAACGCTTTTTAAAGCCGTTAGGGAAACCGATCCCATAAGAACTCTACATTTCATCATTCCTAGGAGAGAGTAATTAATGGATGGTGACCCCCTGAGAAGTTTTCACGCCGGGAGGCCAAAGCGCACAATATTGGGATACGTTCCAGAGGGGGAAGTTACAAATGGTATTAGAGCTAAGGCACGAGTGGATGTGTTCGAAAACGACACCGAACCTTATAATAGGGGTGAAGGTAGGTTGTACGTAATTCCACATCGGTTGTGAAGGAGAACAAAACAATTCCTTATAGGGGTGTGGATACCTTTTCTTTCAGAAAGCGTTTTAAAGCCATGCGAGCAGTAGATCCCATAAGAACTATAGATTTAAGTGTGCCCGGGCGAGAGCAATCTAGGGATTGGTGACCCCCTAGGAAGCTTTCGTTCCGGGAATCTAAAGCGGAAAATATTGTGATACGTGTCAGAGGGGGTGTTACAATGGCCGGTGAAGCTGATGAAATGTTTCTAAGGTGGTTCAACCTTCTTTTGCACATATCCTAGAAACTGCTATAAAAATGCTTGTACATAACATCCGTGGAGCTTCCAATGTCAACATAAATGCCATTTACATAATTCTTGCGCATGAAACCTCCTATTATAATTGGTTCATTTCCTTTTTGGTTATTGTTGATGTAGTCCCATTCATTAAATGTGAATGTATAACCTTCCCATTCCCCATTCGCCTCTTGTTGGTTCGCTTGGCGGAATATGAAAATCTCATTTTTCCCTAACCCCTTCATCTTTGGTTTAATGGGTGCTATGTTGTCCAGGTGTTTGGATTTAAGTCCCTATAATAGGTCCGTTAACTGCCCTGATAACATTATGTTCTCTAATTCACGAAGTAACATAGTGCATTCGATAATGGCGTGTCCCATGGACTCATAGAATTCGCAGTACCTTCCATGGTTTTTAGTTCCCACCCTTCCTCCATTTTTTTATATTTTCATCGATCGTTGCCACTTCGTTGCGGTTGCCACTTCGTTACGGTTACCCCTTCTTATTATTGTGGTGCCGTGATTTTTGGTTATGGAATCGGTTCGAACGAGCAGCCTCATGTTTGGTACTTTAGTTTTTACTGAACCCAAAGCCCTTACATATGATTCCCGGTTATCTTTTTGAATATTAGGTCTTTCCCCCTGGTCGTTTTTTAGCTTCTCGAATGCCCCTTCTTCCTATTTCATGTACTGGTGGACTTTTTCCATCATTTCTTTTCTGGATGTGGGTTGCTTGCCTACTAGCTTCTAAAATATTGATTATCGTAATCCATATGTGAATGCAGCAATTACCATGTAGTCTGCTTTCTACGGAGTGTTAAGTATTACTTTGTTGAAGCGACAGACAAAAGAATTTAAGGGATCATCTTCTCGCTGTCTACACCATAGGATAGCTTGGGCGTTTACCTTGAATCTTCTCTATTAGTTGAAATGCCCGACAAACTCTTCCCTCAACTAGGTAAAATCATGTATTCTTTCTGTTGGTAAGCTTTTGTAGCACAACTGTATCGGTCCGGATAAGTTTGTTGTGAAGAAATTGCACTAATATCTATCATCTACATAATAGGCATCCATCGTCCATCTGTAATTTTCGATGTGGTCATCAGGATCTCCCATCCCATCATACTTTGAAATTTCTGGTATGTTTGCTCCTGTTCGTAGCTGGTAATCTCGTATGCTCCTTACTAATGACAAGTTATCCAACCTTAAAACTTGTCTGCCATTATCATTCTCAATTAGGTTCCTATGGCAATTTTCATTTACCGGCTGCGTTGGCTGGCGAATGTGCATCATTGTTTGATCCCCCGATATAGTTTTCAAGGTGTAGGTTTGCTGTTATTAATGAGGCCAATATGCTTGATAGTGTGTGTATGGGAATGGTGGTGCTAACAGTATATAAGGTGATATATTTTCCTGTGACAATGTTGTTTATTCTCAGGTTTTGTTGTAATAGGTTTGTCAAGGTTTGTACTGCAAGCTCATTGTTCCTAAGTACCAATTTAGTTGGCTAATTGGTTATGTTCCACCCACCATTACTTGAGCTACTAGTTGTTTCAACCCTGATTGATATGCCTGCATGACCTTTTGGCTTTCCCTGATGCTTGGTCATTCGTCCCTTGTTCCTGCTGGTTGTTTGGTTTGGTGGATGTCAATGTAAGTGGTTGTGATGGGGAGGCTATCACTGGCCCCTTCATTGGCATTTTTATGGTAATTAGTGTAAATGTTGGGATTAAGTTGATATGGCTAAAGGGTGAATCAGACAGAGGGTGCGAAGTAGGATTCTTGTCTTGCATTTTTCAATACAAATGGCGCCAATGATACTATGTAGATCTCCGAGTGTGTGGCTAGCTATCCTTGTAGGAATCCATCTAATGAACACTCGGGAGGTCATGTTGCATAAAATTAGCAAATGATAGGTTAGAAAGCCATATCGGGGGGTGGACCCCGGTATCGCTCTCCAATGCCTAAGTTAGATATTGCTTTTTTCATAGTGTGAATATTTGCTTTATTTGATCTTTTGCATTTGAAAAATAGACATACCTTTATATAGATGAAACTTAGTCATGTTCATGACTTTCCCATTTGCATGGTGTATTAATCCGTAGGTCGCAAGGGTAAAACCCTTCGATAGAATAATCCACTTTTCCGTGTTTCCTGGGATGTTCCTTGGAATATCTTATATGGAAGATTTATTGATATTTTATTTGTGGCCGACTCGATAAAATGGTATACAACCTATGTTGCACATTTGTTCTTTAACTTCTTCCTTTTTCGGGCCTGTTTCTGTATGGGTCTGGCCCATACACCATTAGTGAGTTCTACAAGTTTTGCCTCTGTGTACTTTTATAACAAAAAAGTATATTTTTGAAGTGTGTAAGTGCCTACCTGACTTATAAAAGAAAAAGATGCTTGCAACCCTATAGGTATGTGTACATTATGTGTAAGTGTTTACAAAACTTATCAGCACATGCAAAACCCTACAAGTGTGAATGTGTGTTTATTTGATTTGTATATTATATAAAATATACTTGTAAACCTTACATTGTGATAACCCTGATTATAAGTTCTTACTTAACTTATGAAATATAAACCTACTTGTAATTTCATACAAGTGTGTGTGCTATGTATATGTTCTAGCTTACTTATGTGAAATCATACTTGTAATTCCGTACCAGTAAGTGTGTCGTGTATAATTATTTACTTATAAAAATATGAGCTTTATAACAACAAAATTTCACATGATATGTATAAATATATAAGTATTTATTTTACTTATAGAAAATATCGATACTTATCCGTCATTCTAAGGATGTGTTCTAGCTACATATAGTCCTATTTCAACTCATATGAATGCTTTTACATTGTACTTTGGGGCTATCATGAGTATATCACCGAGCTATATAACTAGATCAAGCGTGTGTATGGCACTACAAAGGGGCATGCTAAACAACATCACCAACACTTCATCGACATCTTGAAAGAGATAAAGAATCAACAATTATCGCACATTTTAATTTGTCAGATGGAGGTTGTAGCTAGCTACTATAGGTGGGATGTCAACTCGTATAGATCTACACACAACGTCCTCTCTCCTTTAAGATTAACAGTTATAGCAAAAATGGATTCATTAAATTTTTATTCTTAGTGTATGAATAGACACTCATATAGTTATCCTGATTTTAAACAATTCTAAAAGTGTGTGATTTCGTCTCTAAAACCTTAAGTTATCAAGTTTACTAGACTTATTGTTCATTCGTTGTGAAAAACTATAATAAGTTTCTAACGAAATTTGGGCAATGCAACGAATATACTTTTACCAAAACCAGGTTTTACCCAATGTAAAACCAAGAATACCAATATATATTGTTGGATTAATGTGTCTAATCCAATAACTAAATTGGTATATTTTTGAATTACAAATAAAGTGTTTTTTGGGTTGCCCTCATAACTGATAACCGAATAGAATGACTTTTAGAGAGAGAGGTTGATTCGTTAATTTATTATATGATTAATAAATTGTAACAAATGATTTAATAATATATTATATGATTAAAATATATATTAATTAGAAATAGTAATAATTAATTAAGAACTAATCAGAAATTAATTGGGATTAATTTTGAGTTAATTAGAATTAATTTAAAGTGTAGGGGCTAAGTTGTAATTGCTTAATAGTTGAGCAAGATAGGGTTTTTAGAACCTTTTACGCATGGCCAATTTTGGCTATGCATTTTAAGGTTTCTAGATTAATCCTACTAGATAATTATGGAGTTTGATAATTACCTAGTTCAAAATATTATTCTTATATACAAATTAGGGTTATTGAAGGCTTCTTTATCAGCTATAAATAGGACCCCTAGGGTCTCATAATTTTTCCCTCTCCTACACACTTTGAAGAGCCAAAATTTTACTCTAGCCTCCCCTCTCCTTAAGTCTTCTAGTTATTAGGGTTTTGGGAACAAGCCATTAGAGGGATCCAAGCTTTTGGTGCTTGCTTTCCAAGGGACCCAAAGGAAGATTTTGGTTGATTAATTGCTATAGTAATCAGAATGTATGTAACCCTAATCCTTCTTGTAATTTCGATGATAGTACGGTTTGCTAGGTTTTCTTGATATTCATAGTTTATAGCTATCAATAGAGAAAAAATAGATCATTTCTAGATTGCATGTGAACTGAAGGGTTTAAGTGTTTTTCTGCCACATTATTTTTTTTTTTTTAAACCTAGAAAACTCAGTATGTGGTATCAGAGCCAGGTTTTCTGTTGCTTGTGCATAATTGTGAATTGATCAAATCCAGGGTTTATTGAAAATAAACCCTAAAGGCTTGAATTTTCACATTGGCTAGGGTTTTCTAAAACCCTAACCAACACCCCCTTATTTTCAAAATTCTGATAGGTATCCTTAGGGTTTCAAGTTTCCATAATTATTATTTTAATAGGATTTAAAATTTGAATAATTAAAACCTGATAACTCTATGCCTTTTTTCGAAAATTAGAAGGTTATAGAATTATGATTAAATTTGAACCGTTTAGTTAATTATTTAATGGGTAAATAATTATTTAATCCATATGATTTAAATGTATTTAACTAATTGTTCAATTAAGATAAAATATTAAATCATTATTTAGTTTAAAATTAATTAATTAATATATGTTTAGTTCGAAAATTAATTTTAGAACCTAGTATTTTGAAAAGTTTTAAAATACACCTTATACTATATATGATTAAATGTTTTATATACTATATGTATAAGAAAAGTCAGTCAAATCGCTAGTACTCCTCAATCATGAAGCCATACTATTAGGGGGTATAAGGAAATGAACTATAAAATGACAATGTAATGAGTATCCACTCTCACCCACTGCTCCCTTGTTTGGTGGAGGGTTGTTAGCCGAACCGATTTGATAGGAAATAACCTCAATAAAAATATGATGCTATTCATTTACTAGGACTTTTTATATAAATCACAAATCTAGTTACTTTAGGACAAAATGTGAAGTGTATGCTAATCCATGAAAACGCACATCACTCTTTGTATGTCATTAGTGGAGCGTGTGTAGTTAACCAACACACTAATTTGGGACTATAAAGTTAAGTTATGGAAAAATAGAACATTATCGTTGTTAATGGAGCGTGTGTGGTTTATCGGCACATTAATTTGAGGTGATAAATAACATCGAGGTTGTCAAGTGGGTTTGAATGGTTATTCACATCTTATTTGTGATCCTCGGCATCCCAGTCACAAATTAAAGAGCATAATCTGAGATTAAACATGTCATTAATAAGATTCATTGGATCTCACTTGATCTAGGAATTTCATACTAGATTGAAATTGGTAAATTTGTATTACCTACCTAAATAAATTCACAATTAGATTACGTCATCCCTATTCTTTGTTGTGAATTGTATTTTGGATCCTAGCCTTGAATATTTATTTTGGGTTAAAATATTAATGATTTGTATCTCTAACTAAAACTATGTTTCTTTTTAAAGATGCATGGAACCGATGATCTCACTACTACTCAAATTGCCCCCTCCAACTCAAACTTCTCCATACTTTTGATTCTATAAAAATAGAAGCTTACTGGTCCTAATTACATGGACTGGATGTGAAACTTGAAGATGACTCTTCGATATGAGGGAAAATCATATTTTCTCAAAAATCCTATCGTTGTAATCTATCATTCTATCGCTACTCCTGAGGAAATTGTATCCTACAACGAACATTGCGATGATGACACTAAGGTCGCTTGAATCATGGTGGCCACTATGGCACCAAAACTGGAGGACTACTGGTCATATGAGATAAGTCTCAACCTTGTAGGAAAGTTCCACAAGAAGGCGAGACAAGAGTGATACGCAGTGGTCAAGTCTTGTCACACCCTGAAACCAGAAAGGCGGAATCGTTCCGGGGCGGAGGACGTCATGTTTAGCATCACAACCAATGAATAATAGGAAACATAGCAACAAAACCAATACAGTGGATACATATATAAGTAAAATGTTTACATTAGTTTAAAACTTGTATTATGTACATCAAAAGTATGTAAAAACATGACACTTATTGCTCCAGCTTCTCTAAATCCAAGGAGTACCTGTCTACTGATTTCCTGAGAATACAAGCAGTTTGAAAGAATATCAGCATAAAGCTGGTGAGTTCATAAGTGGTATTTTTTAATGAAAACTTGTTGATGAGCTTGTAAAGGTGTTCGTATAGATTCAAGAAAATCCAATATTTTCTTTAGTGAAAATGTAGTATTTTAAATTCTGTATAGAACCATGATTGTTCGTTACTGCAAACTGTAGTGATATGCGTAAATAATCCTTCATGTGACTAGCTAATGCTAATCATGATGTATAAGTATTTCGTATGTGAAAACCATTGTATAATCGGTTCTGTTTGAAAACCCAGGAGATTCTCCAGTTGTGGTGTGTATTAGTTCTATTTAGTATAAATAAAAACTGTTGAAGGGTGCCAACTTGCAAACTAAAGGTGATTTATACATATTGTGAGTCGTATAACCATACTTGAATGACTAGAGACCTTTATAACGTTCTTCAGGCGTTAAGCTAAATGACATTTGTTCACCCCAGGCTTGCCCGCTTAACTGTAGCTAGCAGTTCAGGTGTGGGATTGTCAGTCCCGAATAGATCTATTCACAAATCTCACGTTCTCCCTCCAGGAGACTCTGGTTATACTATGATAGGATTTATCCCTATACCCTAAGGGTACAATGTTGAAGTAGAGCCTCATAGTATCGTACAATCTAGTTTACATGTAGTGTTGTAGTGTTATATCGTAGTGAAATCCGTAAGTATGCCGTATGTAGTGACAATTACAGTTATGAATGCCATGTTCATGTTGTGGTGTAAACTATAACTAAATCTATCATATATGCTTAGTAGTGACAGTTTCTGTACTTGTTATGTTTCGAAAATCCCAAAGTATACTGATTATAGTTTGCATGTATAGCGTAATGAATATCGAGTCCGAAAAACTATGCAATTTAGTGATAAGTTGAAAACTTCCCTTATGCTCAACATGGTACAAAAGGGTTAAAGGATGAGAATTTCATGAGTTTTATATTTGTTAAAAGCTCTTTGTATTAATTTACAAAAGCATTTATGGTTTAGCTTGTATTCTCTCCCTGAAAACGGTTTAAAACCAGTAAAAGTGTAGGGTATGAACTCACTGTTGTTGTGTGAAAGCGTCGATTGAAATGAAGATCCTCGAGTTGTTGTACGCGGCACTTAACGGAATCCTATTATCAAATAAATACATATATGTATCTAAATTAGCGATTTCGTTATGTAAAGTGTTAGAGAAACACTTGCTTTCGGTTAAGGAACATTACCGGGACTTGCTTGAATTGAGAAAACGAACTTTCACCACCTAGAAAGAGTTTGCGGCCGTGAAGAGTGGTTTACGACCGTGAAGAGTTTACGGCCGTGAACTGGGTTTACGGTCTTTGAAGATGGGCCATAAACGGGTTTACGGTTTTGAAGATGGGCCTTAAACTCAAGAACAAGGGTGCTGATTTCGAAGAGAAATGTGTTCCAGATGCCCCGAAATAACTCTAAACGGTGTTTCTCGGTGTTTCCTCGAAGATTGGAGGCCTTCTAGGTGTTTACGGTCGAGAGTTTTAGAGAGAGAAAGAGAGAGTTTCTGGTCAATGGTGTTCAAATGAGGGTGGGGGTCTCATATATATAGGGGTTTTGTGGTCGGTGGGTGGGGTCCACCCGACACTGGCCGCAAACGAGTTTACGGCCGTAAACAGGTTTACGGCCGTGAACTCCAGTCAGGCCGTGAACATGATTGTTTTCGTGGATAATTCGAGTTTCGCGTGGTTTTGGTTCCGACTTGCATATATAAGTTTAATTATATAATACCAGATGATTTTCTAAATCAAAGGTTCGACGGAAGATTAATAAAATTCAAATTTTATTAACGGAAACTGCATAATGGAAACGGAAAAAGTTTCGGGTTGTCACATCATTCCCCCGTTAGAGGGAATTTCGTCCCGAAATTCAAGAATAGAGATACAAGTTATGGACTTGGAAAAAGGTGAGGGTACTTCTGTTTCATTGAATCCTCACACTCCTAAGTGAATTCGGGTCCCCGTTTGGCATTCCAGCGAACCTTCACTATCGGGATGAGACTTTGTTTCGTTCGTTTGACTTCCCGTTCCATGATTTCCACGGGTTCTTCCACGAAGTGTAGACTTTCGTCTAGTTCGATCTCATCGAGCGGAATGAGAAGTGTTTCGTCGGACAGGCACTTCTTTAGGTTCGAGACGTGAAAGACAGGATGTACGTTGCTAAGTTCTCGAGGTAACTGGAGTTTGTATGCTACGGGACCGATCCTAGCGAGGATCTCGACTGGTCCGATGTATCTTGGATTCAGCTTTCCATGCTTTCCGAAGCGTATCATGCCTTTCCAGGGTGAGACCTTCAAAAGAACATGGTCACCAACCTGGAATTCCAAGGGTTTTCGTCTCTTATCAGCGTATTTCTTTTGTCTAGCTCTTGAAGCTTTCAGTCGTTCTCGGATTTGTACGATCTTTTCAGTCGTCTCTCGGATGATCTCAGGACCAGTGAGAGTGCTGTCAGAGACTTGACCCTTGGCTAGCTGCGCGTCACCCACTTCCGCCCAGCACAGAGGGGATCTGCACTTGCGGCCATAGAGGGCTTCAAACGGCGCAGCCTTGATGCTGGTATGATAGCAGTTGTTGTAGGAAAATTCGACCAAAGGAAGATGAGTGTCCCATGAAGTGCCGAAATCGATGACGCATGCTCTCAACATATCTTCCAATGTCTGAATTGTTCTCTCACTCTGTCCATCTGTCTGAGGATGATAAGCTGTGCTCATATCCAACTTAGTTCCAAGAGCCTTCTATAGCGATTGCCAAAATCTCGAGGTGAACCTGCTATCTCGGTCGGAGATAATGGATACAGGTACCCCATGAAGGCGAACTATTTCTCGAATGTAGATCTGCGTGAGTCTCTCCATCTTGAAATTTTATTTGATTGGCAGGAAGTGGGCAAATTTAATCAACCGATCAACAATTACCCAGATGGCGTCGTGCCCACTCGGAGATCTGGGTAGCTTAGTGATAAAATCCATTGTTATCCTTTCCCACTTCCACTCAGGTATCTCTGGCTGCTGAAGTAGACCTGAGGGCTTTTGATATTCCACCTTCACCTTGGCGCAAGTCAAGCACTTGCCCACGAAGGTTGCAATTTCCGCTTTCATGTTTGGCCACCAGTAGAGTTGTTTGAGATCCAGATACATCTTATCTGAACCTGGGTGAACGGAGTATTTCGTCTTGTGAGCCTCATTCATGACAACCTACCTGTAACCACCGTACTTTGGGGTCCAGATCCGGTTCATGAAATAGTAAACTCCGTCTCCCTTGACCTCTAAGTTCTTATCCATTCCCCGCAAAGCTTCATCCGAGATGTTCTCTGGTTTTAAGGCTTCCAGCTGAGCCTCTCGAATTTGTGTGGATAATCGGGAATGGGTGGTCATTGTTAGTGCCTTCACCCTACGTCCTGAATACTCCTTTCGGCTAAGGGCATCTGCTACCACATTAGCCTTGCCAGGATGGTAGCGTATTTCGCACTCGTAGTCACTGAGTAGCTCTACCCATCGTCGTTGCCTCATATTTAACTCTTTCTGATCAAGGATATGTTGTAAGCTCTTATGGTCGGTGAAGACAGTACACTTGGTTCCGTAGAGATAATGTCTCCAAATCTTTAACGCGAAGACCACTGCTCCCAACTCTAGATCGTGAGTTGTGTCATTGACCTCGTGTGTTTTCAGCTGCCTCGAGGCATAGGCGATAACCTTTCCTCGTTGCATGAGCACACAGCCTAGGCCCTGATTGGATGCATCACAGTAGACAACGAAGTCTTCCGTCCCTTTGGGCAGGGACAAGATAGGTGCGCTGCATAGGGCCTGCTTCAATGTTTGAAACGCAGTGTCTTGCTTGACTCCCCAACTAAAGGTTACACCTTTCTGTGTCAGGGTAGTTAAAGGCTTAGCGATTCTGGAGAAGTTCTGGATGAACCTGCGATAATAGCCTCCGAGACCCAAGAATTTCCGGATTTCTGTGGGTGTCTTTGGTGCAGACCAATTCTGAATTGCTTTGATTTTGGAAGGGTCCACGTGTATGCCTTCCTTGCTAACCACGTGACCAAGGAAAGTTACCTTCCTGATCCAAAACTCACACTTTGAGAATTTTGCATATAGTTTCTCCGCCCTTAGTGTTTCGAGTACCTGTTATGTTTCGAAAATCCCAAACTATACGAATTATAGTTTGCATGTATAGCGTAGTGAATATCGAGTCCGAAAAACTATGCAATTTAGTGATAAGTTGAAAACTTCCCTTATGCTCAACATGGTACAAAAGGGTTAAAGGATGAGAATTTCATGAGTTTTATATTTGTTAAAAGCTCTTTGTATTAATTTACAAAAGCATTTATGGTTTAGCTTGTATTCTCTCCCTGAAAACGGTTTAAAACCAGTAAAAGTGTAGGGGTATGAACTCACTGTTGTTGTGTGAAAGCGTCGATTGAAATGAAGATCCTCGAGTTGTTGTACGCGGCACTTAACGGAATCCTATTATCAAATAAATACATATATGTATCTAAATTAGCGATTTCGTTATGTAAAGTGTTAGAGAAACACTTGCTTTCGGCTAAGGAACGTTACCGGAACTTGCTTGAATCGAGAAAACGAACTTTCACCACCTAGAAAGAGTTTGCGGCCGTGAAGAGTGGTTTACGACCGTGAACTGGGTTTACGGTCTTTGAAGATGGGTCGTAAACGGGTTTACGGACTTTGAAGATGGGCCTTAAATTCAAGAACAAGGGTGCTGATTTCGAAGAGAAATGTGTTCCAGATGCCCCGAAATAACTCTAAACGGTGTTTCTTGGTGTTTCCTCGAAGATTGGAGGCCTTCTAGGTGTTTACGGTCGAGAGTTTTAGAGAGAGAAAGAGAGAGTTTCCGGTCAACGGTGTTCAAATGAGGGTGGGGGTCTCATATTTATAGGGGTTTTGTGGTCGGTGGGTGGGGTCCACCCGACACTGGCCGCAAACGAGTTTACGGCCGTAAACAGGTTTACGGCCGTGAACTCCATTCGGGCCGTGAACATGATGTTTTTCGAGGATAATTCGAGTTTCGCGCGGTTTTGGTTCTGACTTGCATATATAAGTTTAATTATATAATACCAGATGATTTTCTAAATCAAAGGTTCGATGGAAGATTAATAAAATTCAAATTTTATTAACGAAAACTGCATAATGGAAACATAAAAAGTTTCGGGTTGTCACAAGTCTCTTATGGCATGCAAGCTTAAGGAAGAAGAAACTATTTGTGCTCACATACAAAAGATGCCCAGATACATGAAGCAACTACAAAGGCTCAATGTGTAGTTTGACGAGGTGTTGGCCGTTGGCATGGTCCTTAACTCTTTGCCTCCTAGTTATGATCAGTTTTTTCTAACCTATCATTTGAACAACACTAAGATGACATTGACCCAACCCCATAACTTGTTGCAAACTATTGATTCGGGGATGAAGAAAAAATCATGCTCCTTCTACAACAAGTGCTCCTGTCTTGGCCATTGGATCTGGAAAAGAGAAAAAAGGAAGGCTCCTTCCCAATCCAAGGAGAAAGGGAAGGCCCATATTTTAGGGTCTAACATTGGGTCCAATACCAATCCTAGCTTTGATGTCCCTGTGATCAGTGATCCCAAACAAAGCACTTGCTTCCATTGTGATGAAAAAGGTCATTGGAGAAGAAGTTGCCCTAAATACTTGCAGGACTTGAAAGATGGAAGGGTAAATTACATCAATAGTCCCTCGTGCACATGCCAGAAAGCATGTTTAGTCCCTATTTTCAAAAATTAACTCGGACCGTCCCTCGTTTCTTTTAAACTTGCATGATTCATCCCTATTGACATAAAATGACTATTTTGCCCTTAATAATTTCTTTTTTTATTTTCTTTTATTTCTATATAATTTTTTTTATTAAAAAATAGGAATAAAATAAATACCCTCACCCTCCCCCTTCCATTTCCCAGCTCCTTCTGCCTTCATCTTCTTCTTTCTCACTCGATCCCGACGCCAACGAAAACCCTATCACTGCCACCTTCACCAACCCTGTCATCATCACTATCATCTCTAACTCTTAAAAGTTGCAACAAAATTCGACCATAGCCACCATATTCTACATATATTTCCCACCCTATGAAGAATCCATCGAAACAAAATCAAATTCAAATTCAATCGGGACACCCATGGTGGTGACTTTTCCAGATTTGTCAAGGTCATACCTGTTGGGGTTGCTTTCTTCGTAGAGCTTCAACAAAAGAATATACCTAATTGACGATAGCTTTATTTGATTTTCCAAATTGCATGACAGAAAATTGAGTTTCGAGATTTCGTCTGTACCAAGTCCTAATTTATTCTCGATATGATGTGATGAACCATCAAAGTTCTTTACATAGGAGAGGGAAATCTATGGTGGTGATTTGTGTAGATTTGGTAAACTTATATCTGCTTAAAGGCTAAACTAATACAAGTGTGTGTTTCCAGAAGAATCCATCGAAACAAAAGCAAACCTAACCAACCTGAAACTCAAAATCAAAATAGATTTAGGAAGGATGGAGAAGGGGGCGAGGGAATGGAGATAAGTTGTTCAGTGAAACAATAGGGAAAGGCAGTTGTTGAGAATAAACCTTCACCCGTTTTCTCTGATGTCCTCTTTCCCTCTCATCGAAAATATAAATTTTTGATGGTGTGTTCGTGGTGTTGCTGGAAGGGTGTTCATCAGATGGACTGTGGAGGTGGGAAAAGATGATCTATCGGAAATCGTTGGTCTAAATGCTGTCGAAATATTAGAGAATGAGGGTTTGATGTGTCATCGGAATACTAGAATATGAGGGTGAGGTTTAACAAGAGAACAGATAAATAAGGGGAAGGACCATATTTTTCTATATATAATTTATAATCAATAATACTAAATAAATCAAAAATAATTGGAAAATAAAAAAATAAAGGGCATTATGGTCATTTTAGATCTAGTATGGACTAAATTCGCAACAAAACCACGTATTAGGGACGGAGTGTGCAACTTTTAACCAAATGAGAGACGGTCCGAGTTAATTTTTGAAAATAGGGACTAAACACGCTTTCTGGCATATGCACGAGGGACGATTGGTGTAATTTACCCAAGATGGAAAGATCATGGTGTCCTCATCAAGTATTTACACTATCCAAGTCAATAACACACAACTTTCTCATTCTTGGGTCCTTGACACAGGATGTAGTTTCCACATTTGTACTGATTTGTAGGGTCTAAGAGAAAGTGAGGAAGTGGAGCATGGGAAGCTCAATCTGATCATGGGAATAGACGATCTTCACCTGTTACCAAGATTAGGACATATGGGCTTATGCTTTGTAGTGATGTTAGGATAGATTTGTTGAATTGTTGTTATTCTTCAGACATGACTCGAAACATTATTTAATTTCATGCATTTTTCAAAAAAAGGTTTTAAATATTCTTTGATAATGATAATGGTTCAATTTCTACTTTCAAAAATATTGTTTTCATGTTTGAAGCTTTACCTTGTAATGGAGTATGTGAAACTGTGACTTGTGTTGATAACTAAGGCAATATTATGTGTCATATTGTTTCATCCAAAGGTATGGACAAGGCATGTTTATGGCATTTTCGTCTTGGGCACATAAATAAGAAACGTATAGCCCAATTCCAAATGGATGGAGTGTTGGAATCATTTGACCTTAAGACATATGATGAATGCAAGTCTTGTTTACTAGGAAAGATGACTAAGGCATCTTTTAACGAAACATTTGTAAGAGGTGAAGGATTATTGGACCTAACCATACATATGTGTGTGGGCCATTCAGATCCACCCCAAGGGATGTTACTCGATACTAGAAGACATTACAGATGATAACAACAAATATGGTTATATCTACTTCATCAAACATAAATCATAATCCTTTGAAAAGTTCAAAGAGTTTAAGCACGGATTCGAGAATCAATTGTTCAGGAAGATAAAGATGCTTAGATCTGATAGAGGTAGTGAGTATCTTAGCATCGAGTTCCATGACTATCTTAAGCATTATGGAATTACTTCACAATTGACTCCTCCCAAAACACCACAATTGAACGGTATGTCTGAGAGGCGTAATTGAACCTTACTAGATATAGGTCATTACATGATTATTTGAGCTTCTGTTCCTCTTCATTTCTGGGGGTATGCCTTAGAGACAGATGCTCGTATTGTGAATCTTGTTCCATCTAAGAAGGTTGCCAAAACACCTCATGAGATATAGACAGGTAAAGCTCCCTCGCTTGCACATATCAAGGTATGGGGTTGTGCAGCACTCGTAAGACCAGAGACTCACAAAAAAGTTGAACCCATAGCCAAGAAGTGTTATTTCACTATCTACCCACAAAATCGTTTGGATACTTGTTCTACAAACCTAGTGAGAACGTGGTCTTTGTAGCTCGAAAAGGAGTCTTTTGCTAGAGATAACTCATATTCAAAGAGGACAATGAGAGTTCTATTGATCTTGAAGAAATTAAAGAGTCATCTACTGAGGGAACCTGAAACAACACTAGCACTCAACATGAGGAAGAAATTCTAGTTGATCCAATCGACAACTCATTACCCCTTCGTCGATCCAGTAGGGTTAGCATGCCACATAAGTTCTATGGCTTCCATATTACGTTGGATAGTGATATGTTTATCAGTGATAGAACACTGGTAAATTTTGATGAGCCAGCTAAGTCCAAGGAATCGATGGTAGGCTCTGAGGCTGCTAAACAGAAGGAGGCAATGGAGAGTGAGATTCAATCCATGTATGATAACCAAGTGTGGAAATTGGTTGATCATGTATCTGGTCGAAGGATAGTCGGGTGCAAATGGGTCTTCAAGAAGAAAACCAACATGGATGGTAAAGTACACACATTCAAAGCTATTTTAGTGGCTAAGGGCTTTACTAAAACCCAAGGTATTGAATATAATGGGACCTTTTCTCCAGTAAATAAGATAATGTATATCAGAATAATGCTAGTTATAGCTAAATTTCATTATTATGAAATTTAGCAGATGGATGTTAAGACCGCTTTCCTTAACAGGAGGTTATCGGAGGACGTCTACATGAGTTAGCCAGAAGGTTTTGTACATGCCAAGTTTCCTAATAGGGCGTGTAAGCTATCGAAATCCATCTATGCATTGAAACAAACATCTCACAACTGGCATCTTTTCTTCCACGAGAAATTCAAAGAGTTTGGACTCTCTAGAAGTGAAGATGAGCCCTGTGTATATCCCAAAGCTAGTGGGAGTATAGTAACCTTCCTAGTCTTGTATGTTAAACACATAATCCTTATAGGAAATAACATTCCAACATTGCAAGAAGTGAAGTCTTGGCTTGGAAAGTGTTTTCTATGAAGGATCTAGGAGAAGCGACCTGTTTTATTGGAATAAGAATTCATCGAGGTTGAAAGAATCAACTTATTAGTCTTAAACTGAGTATGTATTTGGATAAAATACTGAAGTATTTCAGTATGGAGAATTCAAATAAAGGAGAATTGCCCATTCATAGTACTGTTAAGTTGAGTAAGACTCAAAGTCCCAGTACTGATAAAGAGATAGCTGACATAAGTCGAGTCTCATATGCTTGGTTGTAGGATCAATCATGTATGTAATGACGTGTGCTCACCCTGATGTGTCTTATGCTTTGAGTATGGTTAGTCGATTTCAGGGGAATCCTTGCAAATCCCATTGGATTGTGGGGAAGAATATTCTTAAGTATCTGCGAAGAAAAAAAGACATGTTCCTAGTTCTTGGCGGCAATGATATGTTAAGAGTGAGTGGTTATAGTGAAACTAGCTTTGAAATAGACCGAGACAACTTTTTTTACAGTCTTGCTATGTATTCTTATTGAATGGGGGAGCGGTTACTTAGAAGAGTTCCAAGTAAGACTCGGTGGCTGATTCCACCTGTGAATCAGAGTACATTGCAATGAGTGAAGCATCAAAGGAAGCAGCTTTACTGAAGAACTTTATCGATGATCTCAGAGTCGTTCCAACTATTAAATAACCCATGGAATTCTTCTTTGATAATGAAGGCGCAGTAGCTTTGACAAAAGAACCAAAGGATCATGGTAAATCCATGAATATCGATGTAACATTAATAAAATTTCATAAAAATTTAAACTTTTCCAAACCAAACAAAAATCATAATTGTTTACATAACAATTTTCAAAACATGTTTATCATCATAGTTTTTCCCAAAATCCCAAAACATAACATGAGGAGGTGCATGATCATGCCTTCGCCTTTCCGCGATCCTCTGAGGTACCTGAAACATAATCCAAAGTTGTAAGCCCAAAGCTTAGCGAGTTTCGCAAGAAGATGATGATCCAAGATCTACAAGATTTCTTTCCTTCCTAGACTCCTTGATGCACTTCCTTCTCCTTTAAGATACAAATAACACACTTTAAGCTCAAAACACTCTCTTATGGGGTTAGGGTTTGCTAAGAACGACTCAAGGACTTGGAGACTGAAAGGGTGAGGGTAAATGATCCATAAAGATGCTTAAATACTCCTCAAATGCTAAAAATTAGGGTTTCACCCGGACATTAGTACGCCCAACGTACATATGTGTACGCCTAGCGTACTAGGGTGTGCCCTAGTATGCTTGGCGTACTCACATGTACGCCCAGCGTACTACTCCTGATCCTAAAATTACTATTTTGCCACTAGGGCTTCTTAGGACTATATCTTTATAATCCAAGGACCCAAAATGAAATATTTAAAACCAAAGGAAGGATTTGAAAATACCTGAAACCCCGGATGTTACAGTCGACAGAAAGTACCATTATATTTGACATCGGGTAGAAGAAGGACACCTTCTGGTGAAGAGAGTATCATCGGAGGATAATGTTGCAGATCCTTTTAAAAAGGCTCTGAGCAGAGTCAAACACTACCAGCATGCTAGGAGAATAGGCTTAAGAGACGATATTCGTTTTAGTAGTTAGGTGATATTTTTGAGACTTTTAAAAAAATAAGTGTAATTGTTTTGGTAAATGAATAATAGAGAATTATTTATGAGTGTTGTACTGCCTTATTCAATTACTTATTCTTGTGTTTCATTTTGCATTTTTACTTCCTGAGTAATTTGGGTTATTCAAACTTCAACAATCGTTCATACATTCGGAAGTAAGTAGTGAATTAAGACTGTCATGAATTGATTGTAGATTGTCGATTGAGGTTAAGACATTGCAACTAGAATTGCTACAATATTTGTGAGTACTTTAAAAATAGGGATTTTAAGTATTGGGTAAACCCACACTTAGAGATCACTTCATGGATTTTGTCACGAGTAATTCTAAGACGATAATATCTACTATTCTTCGAACAGAATCTTAGGGCAAATAGCTGATTTGAATCAGAGTTTAGCAGTGACTTTGCAAAGCACTATTTGTTGTTTATTTTAAGGCCTATACTTGCAATTATAGTTACACACTTATCAAAGTGGAAGACTTTTAGATTAAGGTGCCTAAACCAATATCAAAGGTGGTATATTCTTGAATTAGAAGCAAAGCCTTTTTTGGGTTGCCCTCATAACCGTTAACCGAACAGAATGAGTATTTGAGAGAGATGATAATTTGTTAATTTATTATATGATTAATAATTTGTAACAAATGATTTACTAATATAATATATGATTAATATATTAATCGGAAATAGTAATAATTACTTAAGAATTAATCAAAAATTAATTGGGATTAATTTCGGGTTAATTAGACTTACTTGGAAGTGCATGGTCTACGCTGCAATTGTTCAATAGTTTAGTAAAATAGGGTTTCCATAACCTTTTATGGATGGCCAGTTTTATCTAGGTATTTTAGGGTTTCTAGATTAATCAAATTCAAGATATCATTAATATATTCAAATTAGGGTTATCCAAGGTTTCCTTGCAAACTATAAATAGGACCCTTGGGGTCTCATAATTTTGTCCTGTCCTACACAATCTGAAGAGTAGAAATTTTTTGTAGCCTCCCCTCTCCTTAAGTCTTCTAGTTATTAGGGTTTTGGGTACAAGACATTAGAGACATCTAAGCTTTATGTGCTTGCTTTCCAAGGGACTCAAAGGAAGATTTTGGTTGGTTAATTGTTATATTAATTAAAAAGTATATAACCTTAATCCTTCTTGTAGTTACGATGATAGTAGGGTTTCCTAGGTTTTCTTGATATTCATAGTTTATAACTATGAATAGAGAAAACATAGATCCTTTGTAGATTGCATGTTAACTTATGGTTTAAGTGTTTTTCCGCCATATATATATATATATATATATATATATATATATATATATATATATATATATATATATATATATATATATATATATATATAATTTTTAGTAAGTAAATGACAAAAATAACTATTTTTATAACGATATAACTATCTTAACTAACTTTATATATACTTATAAAATCATGTTTAGTATTTATAAAGCAATTAAATATTAGATATAAACGTAAGCATGTACTTTTTCCAGAAAACATTAAAATCTTAAAAATGGGGTCGAAAATCTCTGTTTCGTTGCATGCTTTATCGTTGTGTTGTTCGGATCGGAAACTGGGATTCAAATTGTGACACGGGATTTCGCGAACGGCACCTTGTTTTTACAAAATGACACTCACGGGTTGCAGATCAGGGAAAAGCGATTCAGAAAAACTGCTCGAAATCGTCGGAAAACTAGCCGGAGACTAGCCGAAAATTCCCACAAATCATGCCGTTGAACAAAAATATTGTCGGAAAAGTGTTTGTCTAGTGGCTGATCTTGGTGGGAACTGTTGTCGCTGGTCAAGGAGGAGGAGAGGATCAAGTGGGTTGATTTTGGTGACTTTTGGTGGTGGTTGACAGCGGCAACAGCTTCCGGGGCCTTTTCTTGCCACATTTGAAGTGGTTGGGGGTAGGAACGGACCTGGAGAGGTGGTCGAAACAAGTGGGTGCATGAGCCGATCTACAGTGGTGGCTTTTCGTAGCGGCAAAATAGTGGAGTGGTGGAACTTATAGAGAGAAAGAGAGAGAGATAGATGTAGGGAGAGAGGCCAACCCCTCTCTCTATTTTTATAAATTTAGGTACTGCCAAATCGTGATGAGTGACGACTCCAAAATGCATCAAGTATCACCGCCACAAATGCGGCACATGTAGCGTTTTCGAACTGCATTACAAAATCTGACGAAAAACGATTACTTTCGAATTTTCTGAATATACTAGTCAGATGTCCCGGACATGGTGGTTCTGAAATGTTCAAACGAAAGATGTAACTACGTTGAGAACGTGTTTGACGTTATTATTTATTATATTTATAGTTTTCGCTCTTCGACTAATTTCATAAAATAACTTTAACATCGTGATGAAAATACTTTGAGAATGAAGTCAAATAATAGAGTATAGTTTGAGTCAAAAAAACATACTAAAAAATACTTAATGAGGTGGGTAGTTAAGCCAACCATTTGATTCAACGTTCATTTACGTAAAACATAGTTATATAAGTGATTTGTTTTCTTAAAAAGGGTGTAACTTTCGCATACGATCTCCTTTTTTGACGTTATTTATATCCACAAAATCGTATTCTTAGGCTCTATTTTTTTAGAGCATTATTTGTTTATAAGTATACCTAACACACAAATCTTATTTCTAATGCGTTAATTAAATAAATATATATTGTAAATAATGTTTTTTTCGTTAGTGATTTACATCCATCGGAGACTAAAAAGGTATTATGTATGAAATTCTAAGTGTAAAACTTTATTTTCATTAAAAGGATGGAATACAATATATTATGTCTATTACAAGGGGTGTTCACGGTGACCGAGGCCAGTGAATGATGACCTAAATTTCTCGTTCGCTACATTCTCCCCCATCAGAATAATTTCTTCCCAAAATTCAACTCATAGTCAGGGTATCTTTGAAAAGTTTGGGGTATTTATGATGTGCCTGATCCTCATGTAATCCTTCTATTGTCGCCTTGTGCATGAATGTAATATATAATCCAAGACTAGATATTTGATAGAGTAAATGAATCTTCCCTAAACCCACAAAGAAATAAGGAACAAGGAATAAGGTTGAATCAAACTTTCTACGCTTATATAATCCTAGTTATATACAACTCTAAAGCATACACTTATAAAGCAGGAAAAACTAGCACAGTTTCTAAGTTTAATTCATTAAGAGGTATAACAAGAATGTCATCGGGTAGACACTTCTTGAGTTTTGATACGTGAAAGACGTCATGCACATTGTTTAGCTCTTGAGGCAGTTTTAGTTAATACGCAGTAGGACCGATTCTCGAAAGAATTTTGAAAGGTCCTTTGTATTGCGGGTTTAACTTGACTTGTCTTCTGAACTATATCTTTCTCTTCCAAAGAGAGGCCTTCATCATTACTCTATCTCTGATTTTGAATTCTAGAGACTTATGTCAGCATAAATCTTTTGACGGTCCTGTGCAGCCTGTAATCATTCCTTGATTTGCACAATTTGTTATGTAGCTTCGTGAATGATTTCTAGATCAGTGAGCAAGACATCACCTTCATGTTTTCTGTGCAGTTACATATCTCCAATCATCTCTCAACATATTAGGGAAATATATTTTGTCCTTAAAGAGCCTCAAACGGTGCGAATTTAATGTTGATGTGATAATTGTTGTTGTAGAAAACTCAATTGATGGAAAATGAGTGTCCCATAGACTTCCAAAGTCTATCACGTAGGCTCGGTGTATATCTTCCAATGTTTGGATGGTCCTTTAGCTTTGACCATTTGTTTGAGGATGGTAAGTTGTGCTCATATCTAGGTGTGTTGCCAAGGATTTTTGCACTGATTTCGAAAATCACGAGGCGAATCTACAATCTCCATCAGATATGATAGAAATCGGCTCTTCGTGCAATTTTATGATTTCCTTGTGGTAGGTCGTGGTCAGATTTTCCATTTTTTCGGTTTCTTTAGTTTTGTAGGAAATGGAAAAACTTAGTCAGTCTACTAACTATTACTCAATTAGTGTTGAAACCACCTCTACTCAAGTATTTATCGCTATTGCGGTGAACTTGAGGGATTTTTATATTTTTCCTTAACTTATAGAGTATGTCTGGCCGTTTCCCACACAAGTGGCAATCTCATCTTTTATGTTAGGCTGCCAATACTATTTCTTTAGATATAAGTACATGTTGATAGAGCCTAGATAGACGAAATAACTTGATTTGTGAGCTTCGTCCAAGAGTAAGCTTCTGATGTCACTGAACTTAGGTGTCCACATTTGGTTTATGATGTATCATTTTCTTTCATCCCTATATTTATTATCCATTCCTTAAAAAGCTTTCACTTGTGATGTTCTCCTCTTTTAGAGCCTCGAGTTGAGCCTCTTGAATCTGTGATGTAAGGTTTGAATGGACAACCATCGTTAATGTTCGCATTTGTAATCCTTCTTTTTGGCTGAAGGCGTTTGCCACAATGTAGCCTTGCCGAGATGATAACAGATTTCACATTTGTAATCATTGAACAACTCAACCCATTATCGCTTCCTCATGTTGAGTTCTTTTTGGTCGAAGATGTGTTGAAGACTGTTGTGATCCGTAAAGATGGTTCAGTTTGTAGTAAACAAGTATTGGCTCCAGCTCTTCAAGGTAAAACCTACATATCATGGCTCAAGGTCATTGGTAGTGTAGTTGTTTTTGTATATTTTAAACTCTCGTTAAAGAGTAGGCAACCACCTTGTCCCGTTGCATAAACATGCACCCCAAATCCTTAACTTTATGTGACAGAATACATAACAAATTCCTATGTTTGTATTGGAAGGGATAGGATCGGTGCATTACACAACATGTGTTCCAACTTCAGTAAGGCATCCTCTTGGTTGTCTTCCCAGTTGAACTTTATAACGGGAGAGGTTTGTCTATCTTGTAGAAATTATCAATAAAACCACTTGATAGTAGCCAACAAGGACTAAACAATTATCTTGGTTGTCTTCCCAGTTGACGTTTTTGGCGCTTCCCAATTATTAACTTCTTCAAGATTGGAGGGGTTAACATGGATCCCTTTATTGTTGAACACATGCCCTAGAAGGTGTACTTCGCTAATCCAAATCTCACACCTAGATAATTTAGCGTACAACTTTTCTTTTGTTAACCGTTTCAGGATTAGTCATGATTGTTGGACGTATTCCTTTTTGGTTCATGTGTATATCAATATATCATCGATAAATATAATCATGAATTTGTCTAAGTATTGTTTATAAACATGGTTAATCAAATCTATGAACGTTGTTGACGCATTATAAAATACGAAAGACATAACTAGGAACTCGTAATGACCATACCAATTCCGAAATTTTATCTTCAGAACATATTTTGCTATCACCTTCATTTGATGATATCCTGATCTTGGATCTATCTTGGAGTAGTGGTTGGATCCTTGTAACTGATCGAACAGATCATCGATTCTTGGGATCGGGTAACAACTCTTGATATTTAATTTGTTCAACTCCCGATAATTGATACACATTTGAAAGGATCCATCCTTCTTCTTGACCAATAGAATTGGTACTCTCAGAGGTGAGAGGCTTGGTCTGAGAAAGCCTTTGTCAAGAAGTTCTTATAGTCAGCTGGACACTTCTTGCCTCTCTGATGAAGCCAACCGATAAGGAGACTTCACTACTAGTGCTACTCCTGTGACTAAGTCGATTCAGAACTTGAGTTGTCAAACTGATGGTATCCCAGGTAGATCTTCAGGAAATATGTCAGGATAGGTCACATACTTGAGGTATGTCTTTGATCGCTTTTTCTTAACTCTTTTTATCTACAACATGCGCCAAGAATGTGTGGTACTTCTTGCGTAGATACTTCTGAGCCTTTGCGTAAAATATGATTTTAAGCTATCGTCCTAGTTTATCTCCATAAATGATTAGGGTTCCTCTATCAATCAAGGGGGGTCGTATGAATTTTTCGTAACACAATAACTGAGCGTGACACAGAGATGATCAATTCATATTAATAATGACAGTGACAATTCTGAAATTCGTATATAGAAGATTGTCGTAAAATGCTCGTTTTTTTATGTGTTAAAACGCAATTGGTTAAGATTTCATAGGCTGATTGCCGACGGTTCATTAGTCATCTTTATTCTACACGTTTCCTCTACTCCACTAGATTCATATATATCTACACTTAGGGTTTATAAAACTCCTGTTTCAATCAATTAGCATAGTCGAATATAAGTTGTTAAATGGGAACATACTAGTTACTACTTTTAGGTCCTGGATTTTGTCACTCGTTCAAATTACAAATGCTCTTCCTTGATCATCACTACGTGGTTCTTTAACTTTGGAAAATCTCTCTTGAAATGTCCAACTTCATCACACTCAAAACAAGATTTTCATCTACTAGCACCCAATCATGTGTCCGTTAGCCAGTTTACTGTTACAGGTGATGGGCTTCTACAAAAGTTATCAATGTGCCCCTTTTATTGCACTTTTTTGTAGAAATGGCATTCACCTACATGGTGGAGGTTACGCTTGTTGCATAATGGGTGTTTTCCTAACTTGTACTTTTGTGAAGTGGTTGATGCAGTATAAGCTTTCTTCGTGTCTTGCTTCTTCTGAGAGGATTGGCTTGAGGTTCCCATGGAACTACCATCGTATTTCCTTTTGTTATACATGGGTCTTGTGGTTTCCTTTTTCTTAATCAACGTTCCTTGGTAGACTTCCTAGTTTGATAGACGTTTGTCCAATTTCTTTGCCCAGTCATAGGTGTTGGGTCTTAAAGATGTAACCGTCTCTCATATTTTTTTTGGGTCAGACCCCTTATATACTTATCGATCTTATTAAACCCAAGGGTTACAAAAACCGAATAGAGGATTGTGAGATCATCAAATCAGGATGTGTAAGCTAGAATCTTTGTTCCCTTCATTGTTTAGATCCATATTTCTTGTTCTAGTTTATGTATTTCATCCCAGGGGCAATACTTTTCTATGAGCATAAGATTTATTTCATCCTAAGTTATGGAATAGGCTGAGTCAATGCCTATAGTCTTTATATAGGCGTTCTACCATGCAAGGGATGTGTTTATAAAGAGGCATGTAGCAAACTTATCACGACAGTTTGCTGCACAGGAACTGATGAGAAATATCGATTCCATCTTTTCAATCCAGAGAGTCAAGCCTATATCTCCTCCTTTGTCGTATAAGGATTTGGGATTGTAATTCATGAAGTTCTCATACGTACATGCCCTTGGAACGTTACTATTACTTCCATGGATAAGAATTCTAACACCACTTTGCTCAGGAGTGTTGTTCCTGTTGGCTTCATAGTTGGCCAAGGCGTTGGCAACTTGTAGCAGAACTATTATTTCCATTACAAATGCGTCAAAGGGAGCTGATCTTGGTATCTGTGATGGTTGCGGAGTTGGTGTTGGTACTAGACGGCCTGTTGTAGATCTTTTGGGCGGCATTGTTTCATCCTATCATGATTGGTTTAAAGAGAGTATAAGTTGACTGAAAATAATGTTGTATGTATAAGTAATAATAGTACAATCGTTAATAGTAGTCAATTCTAAAGCGTAATATTTATCTATAACCGTAATTCGTAATGATTTCTAAGTGCACCTATTTCCTAAGGTATCCTTAAATATCTATTAGGAACATACGTAATGTGTAATAGTTGGGTAACTAGTGGTCTAAAATAAACATCAGACATGATTGATGTTTATGAGTGCTAGAGTTTTATGAGGATTTACAATACATATCCAATGTAAGTATCCAAAAATGTTACTAGAATTTTTGTGAGTTCCTATGTGTTTTCCTTTGAATTGCGATCTTCCTTGAGTCTCCTAGAATTTCCAATCATTTTAGTTTATCAGCCACCAAAACCAAGTTTAGTTGTGCATCGGTCTGAACATAATTTAACATAGATGATCAATCTAGATTTAGTTGTGGTTTGACCCATGTACAAGAAAAACTTTAGCTAAGGTATTTGAGCAAAAACCTTGCGTTGTATTCTCATCCAACTACCTTACACTATATCCATCCTAGACACTATTCCTGCAAGTAGCCTATCCCTAATATAATTAATAATATTTTTAGTTTAGGGGTTAAGGGATAAGCCTAAAATAAGAGAGTATGAGTTAGGCTATGGTCGTGCTTTCCAAAGAAAGTACTAGTTCATTATAGCTAATAGCTCTAGTACCAGTCTATCACACCCTGGCCGACGACGAAAATGTTGCGTTGTGCGACATAAGGGTTGTTTGTTTTTGTAAAAAACATCTTCTAACCAATTATTGTTGCCCGGCGCAGCACACGCGCAACAGATTCCATCCCACATCAGTTTGTTTTTTAAACGTCTTCAGCCTAAAATCCTATGTGTGTGTTTTGCACCATACACCACTTGATTTTCCTCTTTAAAACACTTCTAACCTAAATCGTAAAAAAATGGGCCCAACATATAAAAGAAAGAAGGCCATTTTCTTGTTTCCCCCCCCCCCCCATCGAATCCGTCGCACCTTCCTTCTCCATGCAACCTACGATTTGCTCAGATTTTAAGATTATGTTTGCTAAAATATGAATTCCATATGTTGAAAGTTATTGTTATAAGTTTATGTGGATAAAATATGTATTCCACATTTTTTGTTAATAGCAATCGGTATTGAAAAAATATTTTAAGTTTGCAAAATTAGTTTACTGCAGCAGTCTGTAGGTGTTAAAAAACAAAGAGACATCTTATTACATGTTGCAACCGTTTAGTCCACCTCTTCTGATGCAGACGATTGTAGAGGTGGTCCACAGACTTTAGATGTTTTCGCTTCTAAAAAACAAACAACACCATAGTCATGGATCACAATTATTGAACATACATTTAACAATAAAAAATCAATATGAAAATATAAACTTCCATTATTATTGAAATGGAGATTACATTGACGTTATCTACTAGTATATTATAAAAATACAATATAGGCCTAATATTGTTACATCTACGAAATATAGTGCAATAATCAAAAGATCTATATATCATTAGTGTGTGTGTTCGTCCAGCTACTTACGATCCTGGGAATACATACGTTTTAAAGATACGTCAACAATAATGTTGTTCAGTTCCACATGTTTTGATTCTGTGTACTTTTATAACAAAAGTATCTTTTTGAGGTGTATAAGTGCTGACCCAACTTACTAAAGAAAAAGATACTTGCTGTCCTACAAGTATATATACATCGTAAGCAAGTGTTTGACCTAACTTATCGACACTTGCAAAAACCTACAAGTGTGAGTGCATGTTTACTTGATTTGTATATTTTATAAAAATATACTTGTAGACCTTTAATTGTGTATGTTATGCATATGTATTACCTAAATTGTGTTAAATCATACTTGTAGTTCTGTTAAGTAAGTGTGTTGTGCATAAATATTTATGTATAAAACTATGAGTTTGATAACAACCAAAGTTCACATGATTCATATTAATATATAAGTATTTGCTTTACTTATAAAAACTACATATACTTATATGTCATTATAAGCATGTGTTCAATTTACATATAGTCCTATTTCAACTCATATGAGTGCTTTTAGAGTCTAATTTGGGGATATCATGAGCCTATACCCGAGATTTATAACTAGATCAAGTATTTATAAAATACTGCAAGGGGGTGCCAACGAACAACACCAACGCTTCATCGACGTCGTGAAAGAGATAGAGAATGAAAAATTATCACTCATTTTGACTCGCCAGACGGAGAATGAACAATCTATACACAATGTTCATCGCTCCTTTATGATTAATGGTTATAGCACAAAGGGTTTCATTAAATTTTTATTCTTATTTGATGAGGAGACACTCATATAGTTATCTTGAGTTTAGCAGTTCAAAAAGTGTGTGATTTCGTGTCTTAAACCTTAAGTTATCAAGTTTACCAAACTTATTGTTCATTTTATATAAAAAACAATTACATGTTTCAAACGAAATTTTGGCAACGTAACGACTATATTTTAACCAAAACTAGGTTTTACCCAATGTAAAACCAAGAATACCAATATATGTACAAATTCAAAATATAAGTATGTGTGTGTGTGGGTGTGTGTGTGTATATATATATATATATATATATATATATATATATATATATATATATATATATATATATATATATATATCATTTTTTGTGAATATAACGATATAACTGCAATAACAATCTTTTATATATAGTTATAAAACTGTGTTTAGTATTTACAAAGAGAATAAATATTAAATATGTGACATCCCCAAATTCACGGTCATTTTAAATTTTTTTTATTCTTATTTAAAAATCAGAGTATCCATTTTGAGAAATAACATTGCGGAATTTGTTCGCAGAAAACATGATAATGATATTATCAAAGCATTTCCGAAGAAATGTACATTATTTATATTAAAACATTTGGGATATCATCGTCAATACAGAAACATAAGCATAAACAGACCTTACATTAATTTACACTAATGATCTAGATCTCCTTGAATCCCTCAGCAGAATGTATCCTTAATATTGCTAACTGTGATACAATAAATTGAGTGGGTTGGGTTGCGAAACCTGGTGAGTACATAGGGTTTTCAACACGCAATAATATAGTTAATTTGTTTCTTCACATATTCTATATCAAACAATTAACCCGATTACCCATCCCCATTTTTTTTATTCTTCCCTAAAGATTTATCCAAAGGGTCATCTCCTACATCGTATTTACCTCTCATCGCCTTACATCGCATTTCCTTATATGTTTGTTCCTAAGGACATTTCCTAAGGATCATCGCCAACATCGCATAGACAGTACTGATTTGGGGATTACTCCCCCAATACGTGTCCTGTAAGGGTTCGAGTATCATCGCATGAATACGTAGTTACTACATCGCCTGAACTCATAATTCATCACCAACAGGTTATGATCCTGCCGATGTTTCCACATGACTTGTTTAGATTAGTCAATGGTCACCATCTATACCCTGGTAGATGACTACATCGCAACATCACAGGACAAGATTATGGCATCTCCTAATCATCTCTCATCTCGCATCACCTATCTATCATAACCTAATTATCATCACCTGTCTGTCATCATATATCTCTCATCACCCATCGCTACCCAATACACACACACACACACACACACACACACATATATATATATATATATATATATATATATATATATATATATAAGAATATAATACTTATACGATTAAATCAGTTAAACATCATCTCATAATATCTTATCTAACACATAAGATTCTTTGCACAAATAATAAGAACATAACCATGTAGTTATCTAGATACTTCATATATATGTGTAAGATGAAAGTAACTATGCACTCAATTGTTAAAGTGATGATTCGTAATTCGGGCAGCGCTTCGCTTCTAAAAATTGTCTTTTCTGTTGAAGAAAACCTACGCGGGCAGAACATTTGAGCTGTGACAACCCGAAATTTCTATCTTGTAAAGCCACTCAATTCAATCAAAAGTCAGACTTGTTTCTGCTATCTTTTAGCATTGTTAAGGGTCTGATCGAATGTTCTAAGCCTAGTACATTCAAGGATTGTGTGTTAGGATGTTTTAACTAAAGTTCATCGTGTTGCATTCGAGCCGGAAACTCCATCACAAGGAGTTTACGACCGCAAACTAGTGTTTACGGCCGTGAACACTAGGCAACCGTGAACCCTCCCCTATATCATATACTTCCTTCATTATTTCTTCACTTCTCACATCTTCAAGTTAAGAACACTCATTTCTCTCTCAAATATCATCAAGAACACATCTATTTCTCTTCAATATTGGAAGTGATTCTTCAATTGTTTCTTGATATCCTTCTTGATCTTGTTAAACCCTTTGATTTCATCCATGAATTCAACTCTTTTGGGTGAGATCTTCAAGTCTTCATCCTTTTCATCAAGAACACCAAGAACACATACTAGTTCTTCGGCCGTAAACACCCTAAAGACCTCCAAAGTGTGAGTATCTCTTCTATCATCTGTTAGCCATAAGAAACACTTGATTTCTAGCCATGAAACAAACAATAAGTGCTTGATCTTTGTCACACCCCCAAACCGGAACGACGGAAACGTTCGAGGGTGGTTGACGTCATGTCAAGTATCACAACACATGCAGTATAGTAATCAAAGTACAACAACCATTGCATTAATGGTATAAGTTTTTACATAGGTTACATTTAGCAACAACATCAAAAGTAGATATAGGGAATAACATAAGATGCAGCTCAGTACAAGGCTGCCTCTGCAAAAGCTCTCGGGGTGTACCTGTCTACTGACGACCTGAGAATACAAGTTATTTTGAAAGAGAGGATCAGCATTTTAATGGTGGTGAGTTCATAAGTATTTTAATGAGATTGATATAAATACATGTTTTTCCTCAAAATAATCTCATAAAAGTTTATAGAGTATTTGAATTCCTTCCAGAAAATCCTATATTTTCTACTAAAAGCAGTCTTCTACCAAGACTCGACTGTTTCATGTTTAAAAGAATGAGTTTCTCTACTAAAAGCAGTCTTCTACCAAGAGTCGACTGTTTTGTGTTTAAAGAGCATTTTTCCCAAATGTTACTATCATTATCAAAATATAGTTTTACATTATTGTTTTATGTCAAAAACGTTCTAAGTTTAATGTATTAGGGAAAATATTATAGTACCGTAGTTTTATATGTAGTAACTACCGTGGTACTAATTACCTTAAGGCCATGAATTATAAGGTAAATGTGAAGATACTTGTAACCATACTGATTGACGGATGTAAACACGAAGAGCTGTTGGAGTCGAAATAAATGTGACATTTGTCACCCCTTGGCTTGGTCGGTCGGGACTGTAGCTAGCAGTCAGGATGTGGGATGGTCTGTCCCGTATAGATCTATACACACAATGCCCGCTCTCCCTCCAGGAGACTCTGGTTACCAACTAGACAACGGTGAAATCCGCGTCATGAGGATGTATCTCGTGTTTTGATTTCTATATACGTTTCTTTTTACTAAAAGTATATGTTTTAGAATATCGATATAACTAGTTTCTCCTCATAAAAGTTATTGTTGATCTCTAAACTATACCTATTATAGTTTACTTGAGAGGTTATCTAGGTACCTTTGCTACCTAAAGGCGCTGAACTGGAGTAAGAGTTTTAATATCTAAACAAATATACATAATATATAACTAGGACTTCAACGACACTCGGACAGATAACCGGCTACTCTAAGTCCACAACTAAACAAGGAACAGGAATTAAAGCGGGCTATCAGTCCTAAGTCCTTCAAACCCTACTTATATAATTATATCTATATAGACATGAATCTAACAAGAATATAGGCTTAAAAGACTTTGATAAAAGTTTAGTAATTTAAAAAGAGATTATAGTACTTTAAAAGATATTTGAAAGTAATATATGAAAACCTTTAGCTGGATAAAACAGTTTAACATGCAAAAATCTATTTGATTGACAGTTATTAATCACATGTGATTGATATAATAACTTAATAGTTCAACTTGTATTCCCCCCCCCCCCATAAAAGCATTTAAAATCATTTCAAAGGTTGATTAAGGGGTATGAACTCACCTGCAGTGAGTGATTTGAATGAAAGTGTCGGATAGGATGCTAAGTGTCAAGTGAAGACTTGAACATACACACGGATCCTATTTAACATGTAATGACACATATATGTGTCTAATTAGTCATTTAACAACTAATAAATCAAGTAAAGACACCCTAGGACATGGAAAACACTTTGATTCAAGTGCTAGGAGTACCAAAGGGTTGAATCTAAAGATAGTATGGCCTCAGATTGGAGTTTACTGCCCATATGGTAACACCGCATGAGTTTACGGCCAATGGTCACTTCCCCCCATGAGTTTACGGCCGTAAACTCATGGTGATTAGTACCATCTTGTGTTTTAGGGTCTTACAATTCAAGGTTAAGTATCCTATGATCAAGTCCAAGCCTTAGGAAGTAATAGTGGCACAATTTCACCACCTTGTAGAGTTTACGTCCCATGGTCATTTCCCCATGAGTTTACGGCCGTAAACTCATGTGTGCTTGATTCTTTTGTTTGTTTAAGGTCCTATACTTCTCAAGGAAGTGATCTAGGCTTGGTTCCAAGGCTTTAGAAGAGACTAGGGCTCATAATGGCCCCCTTATTAGGGTTTACGGTCCTAGTGGGTTTACGGCCGTACACCCATTGTAACCCCTACCATTTTGTGGTTTAACGTCCTTAGCTCATGCATGAAAGGTTGTAGTCCAATATCCAAGCCCTAGTAAGTAATGGTGGCACACCTGCACCACCTAATGGTGTTTACGGTCCAAGGAGATTGCCTTGGCCGTAAACCCATGTGTTCTTGGGGATTCTTGGTGTTTTTCAATGGTTTAAAAAGTAATCTAAGCACATAACTAGTAGAGAGGGGTGTACTTACTTATTGGAAGCTTGTAATAGTGTTTAAGGTCCAAGAACACTAGTGTGTGTTCTTGGTGAAATGAAGAACACTTGAAGATCTATGAAAAAGAGAAGATTTCATGGATGAAATCATGTATAACTACTAGATGGAGTGTTGTATCAACAAATCAAGAGAAGAAACACTTACATTTTTGGAAAATTTGGAAGAAGATCTTATGATACTTGAGAGAGAATGTGGGTGTTCTTGAGCTTGGAAGGTGAAGAATGAGACAAAAATGACTAAGTGTCATATTTGTACTCTTTAGAGTTTACGGCCGTAAACTCCATGTTTGGGGCCGTAAACTCCAAACTCTTGGAGTTTTGAGACATAAATGATGCACAACAAACTCTAAAGTATACTTCCTATAATTACCTCTTGAAGTATTAGGCTTTAGAACACTCAAACTGACTCCAAACAACTTAAAAGTTAGCAAAAACAAATCTGACTTCAAATGAGGTGAATGGTTGTACTAGATAGAAATTTAGAGTTGTCACATCATTCCCCCGCTAGAGGGAATTTCGTCCCAAAATTAGAGTTTAAGCAAATAAGTAGTTACAATTAACTAAGCAAAAAGATGAGAATATTTCAGTTTCATCTGATCCTCTCGCTCCCAATTGAATTCAGGTCCTCGCTTGGCGTTCCACCGAACCTTCACTATCGGGACACGGTTTTGCTTTGTTCGCTTGATCTCTCGGTCCATGATCTCTACAGGTTCTTCCACGAAGTTGAGGCTCTCATTGATTTTGATCTCGTCGAGTGGGATTACAAGAGTCTCGCCGGACAAGCACTTTTTCAAGTTTGAGACGTGGATTGATTAGGGTGGAATTTATGAAATCCATAAAGTAGTTGAGGTCTGACGGATGCTGGACCAATCCTTATCAAGAATCTCTGATGATCCTAAGTTCTTGGGAAAATAGAACGTTTCAGTACCTAGAACATAATGTACTTCCATGGTGAGATCATCACTTGGCGTGATCGCCATTCGGAAGTTCCAAAAGTTTTCTCTTACTAGAGGTGTAGTCCTTTTGATTGGTTCTTAGGAGGCTCAGGTCGTCTTCGGATTCGTATTTCCTACTGGTTGGCTTTCAGAGGTTTTATGGATCGTTGAAGGTGCTGACTATATGCTGGCATCTATTGGTTGGGTGACATCTACCCCAGCCCGGTGCAGAACGGACCTGCACTTCTGACTCATGAGGTGTTTTTAACGGAATATCTCAACGTCAGTATGATAGAGGGTTTTACCAGATGATGCTTAGATAATTCTAATTTTCATCATCATCTAATAGATGCTTTCACAGTATGATCCCTAATCGAAAAGAATCATTTTCCCATTCGGTTCGCTGTTTCATGGATAGCAGTCTCTGATCAGGGCTAGCTTCGCCCTTAGAGATTTCCTGAAATGATTTACTATTTCGGGAGGTGGTTCTACTATCTCTTTAGAGATAATATTCCTTGGGACACCTAGTAGTCTAACAAATCTGTATGGCATGCTCCATTAGTTTTTCCATTGTGTCATGCTTCCTCAAGTTTGTAGGAAACGCGCGATCTTGTATAACCCGTCAACTAACACCTAGACTGGTGTCTAGTCCACAATCTCTTTATGACCTGGGTTATAAAGCTTAACGCAACTTGCTGCATACTTTACTCAAGTATTCCTGGTCGCGGAGGAATTCATGCGATTCTTTGCATCCTAGTATTAACTTTGGTGAATGCAGACTATCATCTATAGGGCGATGGTAACTTTCTCACATGGCGAGGCACGATTACAACTCTTTGCGACCTAGGCGCTTCTCGTCTGTATCTGGATGAACGGAGTGCTTGAGTCGTGCGGACATCCCTCGCAGCTACTCTTCCGATGTTACCGAGTTTCTCTATCCGGATTAAATCTAGATGGTATAAGAATCTGTCACTCAGAACCTCTAATTTCTCCATCCATTCTTCTCATAGTTTAACCTGTCACAGCTTTCCAGGTTTCTTGGCCCACTACTGAGATGCTTAATTTGTGGGATTAGGCGTGAATGGATGGTCGTAGTCAATGTTTTTGACTCTTACGACTTGAGTTACTTTTTTTTTAACTGCGGGCGTCAGCTACCATGTTGGCCTGACCCGGGATGACAACAAATGTCGAATTTGTAGTCATTTTAGTAGCTCAACCCACAATCGTTCTCTTGACTTCAGCTCCTTTCCTATGGGTATATGATGAAGGGTTTTATTTTAAGGTTCGTGGTAGACCTCATACTCGGCTCAATCACTAGTACTCAGTGTATACAAGTCATATATAATTGAGATTAACAGGATGTTCAGATGTGTGGCCCCACCCCAAACCCACAACCAAACAAGGAACAGGGAGTAGGGCGGAAGCACACATCTTAAATCTTATCGACCTAAATTATATACCACTCTAATGCATATACTCAGTAGTAGTAAGTTAATCCCATGAGTTCTTTCTCTTGATTCACGAACTAGATCGTGCGGTGCAACTGGTCTTTCTGGAGGATCTATTGAGTAGGCCTCGGGCGGTTGTTGTCTTCCGGAAAATCTGCAGTGCCTTTCGCTTCTGGTTTTAATGTCTAATGGGGTTGGTTAACAGTGCGTGGTACCCTTCTCCTGGGTACTTCTGAAGGTTGGATGAGAGAGACGACAGATGGTTCGCATTAGGTTTTCTATTAAGTTCGAAATGAATTTTATTTGACGCTTAGGATAAGGTGAAAGTTCTTTTTATACAGCACTAGGAATTCTTGCATGGTCGAACCAAGTCGAACCATGGCTGACGGTAGTGTCGAAATTAACGAACATTGACACGATACGGAATGGAAATTAATAGGACCTTGTGCTGAACAGGGTACACAAGTTCTTAGCGTTTCGGGTTCGTCCATGGTATTACTATCGTGAATACTTGGACCGACATGATTGACACTGAACGCTAGGGGTCCTGATGCTTTGGGAAAGATGTACTTTTCATGAATAGATTTCTCACAAGGCCTCTCTATAACCACCTACTATACACTAGTCATGTATAATTAAGATTAAAAGGGTTGTTGACTGAGCGACTCCGCCCTAAATCCACAACCAAACAAGGAACAGGAGATAAGGCCGCATCACTCACTCGAGGTCTATCAATCCTAATTATAAATGGCCTTAACGTATATACTAAGACATCATAGCTTTACCTGCTGGGTTTTTAAGTTTACAACAGTGCTGCGACTTTTTCCTTAACAAGGGAGTAATTTCAATTAGAATTGATTATTTAAAGTTTTCGATTAGCTACTTAAGGTTGAGAGGCGTACCAAAATTCTACCGGGTTCCTTGATGTTCCCCTAGGTACTAGGGTTAAACTCCTCCTGCGTCCTTGTCATTTCTTTCAGTTGCGCAGTCCCTTTTGAGGTGCCCAATTTCACCACATAGGTGGCATATTGGACTGGTCCCAACATTGGTGGTTGATATAATGAACTCAACCGGGGTTCTGCAGTTGCGAGCGGTATGCCCCTTCATGTTGCACCTAACACAAAAGGGTTCTCGACAGACTCCATAATGATGGTAGTTACACTTGCTGTAGTGGGGGAAGTTTCCTAGGTATGGTCTTCTTAGTATCGAGACAGGCGGGTTGACAGGGGTATTGTCTACCTCAGCTTGCTGCCCTTCGGAAGGTCCTTGAGCCGAGGTACTCCCCTTCTCGTTCTCAAACTTTCTTTTACAGGGGATTAGATTGGAGTTCTTGGGTAGCTTTACACACCGGTGCTGGTTGCTGCTGTCCATTGCTATGATCGGGATTCCCGATAGTGCTCCTGCTAACATTTGCGTTGTTAGCATTCAGGTGAGCCATGACAGCTGCTACGGCTGCTGAAACTGCAGCTTGGAACGTAGCTTCATCGATCTGAAGAGTCGGTGTCTTGCTAGCGGGTTGGTTACGTTTCTTCGGAGGCATGGTTTTTTCCTACACGATGAGGAACACAAACTGACGAGAGACGATGGTTACCCTTAGACGTATCTTTCTTTATTATAATAGGCATAGATTTTTCCCGCTCTTTGAGTTATGGTTCTCTAAGTGTCGGCCTACATCCCTATGATGCAGTCCTGGTAACAAGGTAGAAGTGAGTGTACCGGAAAGCCATAAAATGGGTGTCGTTCCAACTAAGTTATCTTTATATTGGAGAGGTTCACTCTCCGGTTTTGAAAAGATCTGAAAGAACTTCGGAACGAAGATTACACAAGAGAAGATTCATGAACGCTAAGGGCTAATCACTCTCAATTGATATTTTGTGATCCGATTTATTTATATTAGTCGCGACAGGAAAGACGATTTGCCTAACACAGAGTGTGAGTAGTGTAATCACTAGCTCACTAAGTTGTGTTATTTTATGGGTTATTAGTGTGACGTTAAAGAGGTAGAAACACTTCTCGGGTTTCATGCATTGGTTCCCTCTGTTCACCGCTTATGCTTGGCTGAAATGAACTTTGGTTTTCTCCGGGTATTTTTATGGGGTTCTCTTCTCCTGTAGACATATTGAATTTCCGCTCCGTCTTACTTCTGATTCTGACTCCGATCGTCGTCACTTCATAATGGATGACTGGAATCTCGGAAGTTCAGGCAAATTTCCCACCGATGTCCCTAAAAGGTATATGTACATGACGATTTCAATAGTCTCATCACTGTTCATTTATTTCCTACTTGGAAATCTTCTCAATGAACCTCTTTTGGGTCTTTATCGACTCCTCTGCCGATTACTGAAGTGGATAAGGTTTTCTAAAGGGGTTTATGCGAGAATGGGAATGTCTAAAGAATCTTAAGAGATTATTAAAACATTTTAATGTGTGATCCATATCGAGTCCTTCTATAATTACATAGTGTACACCAATCATATATAACTTAGATCTAATAGGCCTTCGAATATGTGATACTACTCTATATCCACATCCAAACAAAGAAAAGGAAGTAGAGCGAAACCACACATTCTTAGTCTATAAGATCCTCACTATATATAACCTTGAGAGCATATACTCTGTAATCATGGATCTATCAATAAGGGTCTTTTTAGTTTTCACGCAAGGTTATTTATGGTTCCTAAAATACTCCTATAGCATTTTAATTACATGTTTGATTCTAAAATTTCTGGACATGCTTTCTGGGTTATGGTTAGTATATATTATCATAAAATACTCCTATAGTATTTTAAACTTTATGTTCGGCTCTAGCATTCCTATATGGTAAGTTTCAGATTCGTTTCAACACCACCATCACTCCCAAACACACGTTAGTCGCATCTCGAATAAATATAGTTGATCAGATTATATTTATTCTAGCTTACGATTACATAACTGTCCAGGTTTGACGGTAATGCTCAACATCCAAGAACTTTTATTCTTGTTCTTCTTGTGATACTTGTTCTAGTATATTTATTCTGGATGTACTTATACTTTTGTAAAATATGGTTATATTTTAAAGTATAACTCTTGGTCAGAGTGTTTTTATCCCATTGTATTTATAGGTTGTATATCTTTTATGATTTGATATACCGAGTTCACTATAAACAATGCTCTGATACCAATATGTCGCACCCCAAAACCGGAACGGCGGAAACGTTCTGGGGTGGAGGACGTCATGTCAACTATCACAACACATGCAGTATAGTAATCAAAGTACAACAACCATTGCATTAATAGTATAAGTTTTTACATAGGTTACATTTAGCAACAACATCAAAAGTAGATATAGGGAATAACATAAGATGCAGCTCGGTACAAGGCTGCATCCGTAAAAGCTCCCGGGGTGTACCTGTCTACTGACGACCTGAGAATACAAGTTATTTTGAAAGAGAGGATCAACATTTTAATGTTGGTGAGTTCATAAGTATTTTAATGAGATTGATATAAATACATGTTTTTCCTCAAACTAATCTCATAAAAGTTTATAGAGTATTTGAATTCCTTCCAGAAAATCCTATATTTTATACTAAAAGCAGTCTTCTACCAAGACTCGACTGTTTCATGTTTAAAAGAATGAGTTTCTCTACTAAAAGCAGTCTTCTACCAAGAGTCGACTGTTTTGTGTTTAAAGAGCATTTTTCCCAAATGTTACTATCATTATCAAAATATAGTTTTACATTATTGTTTTATGTCAAAAACGTTCTAAGTTTAATGTATTAGGGAAAATATTATAGTACTGTAGTTTTATATGTAGTAACTACCGTGGTACTAATTACCTTAAGGCCATGAATTATAAGGTAGATGTGAAGATACTTGTAACCATACTGATTGACGGATGTAAACACGAAGACATGCTGGCGTCGAAATAAATGTGACATTTGTCACCCCTTGGCTTGGTCGGTCGGGACTGTAGCTAGCAGTCAGGATGTGGGATGGTCTGTCCCGTATAGATCTATACACACAATGCCCGCTCTCCCTCCAGGAGACTCTGGTTACCAACTCGACAATGGTGAAATCCGCATCATGAGGATGTATCTTGTGTTTTGATTTCTATAAACGTTTCTTTTTACTAAAAGTATATGTTTTAGAATATTGATATAACTAGTTTCTCCTCATAAAAGTAATTGTTGATCTCTAAACTATACCTATTATAGTTCACTTGAGAGGTTATCTAGGTACCGTTGCTACCCAAAGGCGCTGAACTGGAGTAAGAGTTTTAATATCTAAACAGATATACATAATATACAACTAGGACTTCAACGACACTCGGACAGATAACCGGCTACTCTAAGTCCACAACCAAACAAGGAACAGGAATTAAAGCGGGCTATCAGTCCTAAGTCCTTCAAACCCTGCTTATATAACTATATCTATATAGACATGAATTTAACAAGAATATAGGTTTAAAAGACTTTGATAAAAGTTTAGTAATTTAAAAAGAGATTATAGTACTTTAAAAGAGATTCGAAAGAAATATATGAAAACCTTTAGCTGGATAAAACAGTTTAACATGCAAAAATCTATTTGATTGACAGTTATTAATCACATGTGATTGATATAATAACTTAATAGTTCAACTTGTATTCCCCCCATAAAAGCATTTAAAATCATTTCAAAGGTTGATTAAGGGGTATGAACTCACCTGCAGTGAGTGATTTGGATGAAAGTGTCGGATAGGATGCTAAGTGTCAAGTGAAGACTTGAACATACACACGGATCCTATTTAACATGTAATGGCACATATATGTATCTAATTAGTCATTTAACAACTACTAAATCAAGTAAGGACACCCTAGGACATGGAAAACACTTTGATTCAAGTGCTAGGAGTACCAAAGGGTTGAATCTAAAGAGAGCATGGCCTCACATTGGAGTTTACTGCCCATATGGTAACACCACATGAGTTTACGGCCAATGGTCACTTCCCCCATGATATTACGGCCGTAAACTCATGGTGATTAGTACCATCTTGTGTTTTAGGGTCTTACAAGTCAAGGTTAAGTATCCTATGATCAACTCCAAGCCTTAGGAAGTAATAGTGGCACAATTTCACCACCTTGTAGAGTTTACGTCCCATGGTCATTTCCCTATGAGTTTACGGCCGTAAACTCATGTGTGCTTGATTCTTTTGTTTGTTTAAGGTCCTATACTCCTCAAGGAAGTGATCTAGGCTTGGTTCCAAGGCTTTAGAAGGGACTAGGGCTCATAATGGCCCCCTTATTAGGGTTTACGGTCCTAGTGGGTTTACGGCCGTAAACCCATTGTAAACCCTACCATTTCGTGGTTTAACGTCCTTAGCTCATGGATGAAAGGTTCTAGTCCAATATCCAAGCCCTAGTAAGTAATGGTGGCAAACCTGCACCACCTAATGGTGTTTACGGTCCATATAGATTGCCTTGGCCGTAAACCCATGTGTTCTTGGGGATTCTTGGTGTTTTTCAATGGTTTAACAAGTAATCTAAGCACATAACTAGTAGAGAGGGGTGTACTTACTTATAGGAAGGTTGTAAGAGTGTTTAAGGTCCAAGAACACTAGTGTGTGTTCTTGGTGTTCTTGGTGAAATGAAGAACACTTGAAGATCTATGAAAAAGAGAAGATTTCATGGATGAAATCATGTATAACTACTAGATGGAGTGTTGTATCAACAAATCAAGAGAAGAAACACTTACATTTTTGGAAAATTTGGAAGAAGATCTTATGATACTTGAGAGAGAATGTGGGTGTTCTTGAGCTTGGAAGGTGAAGAATGAGCCAAAAATGACTAAGTGTCATATTTATACTCTTTAGAGTTTCCGGCCGTAAACTCCATGTTTGGGGCCGTAAACTCCAAACTCTTGTAGTTTTGACACATAAATGATGCACAACAAACTCTAAAGTATACTTCCTATAATTACCTCTTGAAGTATTAGGCTTTAGAACACTCAAACTGACTCCAAACAGCTTAAAAGTTAGCAAAAACAAATCTGACTTCAAATGAGGTGAATGGTTGTACCAGATAGAAATTTCGAGTTCTCACAATCTTCAAGAGTTTACGACCGCAAACTCCTCCTTTGGCCGTAAACCCTTCACAAAATCATACTTTGGCTGTAAACACTTAAGGTGTGGCCGTAAACTCCCTTTTATACAATCATATGTGATTGTAACACTTCATTGCAAGTGTTTCCTAGTCCCTAAGGTTGTTCCCTTACATGATTAGTTGTTATATACACTAATTATACACATATATGTGTTATTATATGCTTATTAGGGTTTGTTTGTGCTCGGGACTTCACTTGGCATACTTAGCATCCTATATTGATCTTTCATTCGAATCACTCACTACAGGTGAGTTCATACCCCTAACTTATCTTTTAAATGATTTTAAATGCTTTTATGGGGGGGGGGGGGAATACAAGTTGAAAACAATATAGTTATAGTATCAATCACATATGATTTATAACTGTCAAACAAGAGGATTTCTTATACTTCAAAAATATGTTATCAAACAAACTGTTTCAAATCATTTTATAAACTGACATCAAGTCATCAATAACCATTCAAATGGTTAAAACTCTTTTATATAATAAACTCTTTATCGTTTTACAAAACTCTTTTATAATTATATATTGTCAAAATCATGTCTATATAGATATAGTTATATAAATAAGGCTGAAAGGGCTTAGGACTGATAACTGGCTTTATTTCATGTTCCTTGTTTGGTTGTAGACTTAGGGTATCGGTTGTTTTTCCGAGTGTCGTTTGAATCTTAGTTATATATTATGTATATGTATATAGATATAAAAGTACCTTCAATCAATTCAATACCTTTGGGTAGTAAAGGTGTACAAACATGATCAGTCATTCAAATACGAAGCTTACTAGTAAACTATAATATGTATAGTTTAGGAAGTTACTACTTACTATTTCTAGAACAATGAAAATTACAACAGTCAGTTCATACATGAGTCAGTTCAAACATACTAATAACTTGAACAGAAGGAACATACTAATAACTAGAATAGAAGGAACATACTAACACTAGAACAGAAGGAACATACTATACATTAGAACAGAAGGAACATACTAAACACTAGAACAGAATGAACATACTATACACTAGAACAGAAGGAACATACTACACTAATACAAGAAAAATATAACATTAATGTGAGCCACTACTTCATGGCACGACAATATACTGTTATGTCACGTTTTGTAACAAGAGTCTCCTGGAGGGAGAGCATGAGTTTGTGTATAGATCTATACAGAATTGACCATCCTAAACCTTGCTGCTAGCTACAGTGGGACCTGCAGGTCTACGGGTGACGAATGTCATACTATTTCGACGTCTTTGATCGTCGTGTTTTACTAGTCAATCAAGTATGGTTATAATCTCATCACATTTTACCTTAATTAAACAATTGGTTTAAGGTAGTTAGTACACCTGTAGTGACTTTATACAATACTACTGTACATCTTCATTTTCCCATTACATTCATATAGTGATCTTCTCACATAAACGGTAATGTAAACTATTTTCTGGTAATGATAGTCATACTTGGGATAAACACTCACTTTTACAAATGGATAGACATTCAAAACAGAAGGGTCTTGGTAGAAGATTACTTTCCAATTTAGTAGAAAATATAGGATTTTCTAGGAAGTATACAAACATTTACATCAAACACTTACAAAATTTACATCAAACTCTTACAAATATTTTCATCAGACTTATACAAACATTTGACACTAAAGTACTTATGACCTCACCAGCTTAAATGTTGATCTACGCTTTCAAAATAACTTGTATTCTCAGGTCACCAGTAGACAGGTACCGATGACCAGGTTTTGAGAAGATGGAGCACGTTCAAGACTCGTCTTTTATTTTGATTCATATTTTGGTGTCTTTCAAACTATAAACAGAAAACACTTGTATTAAATTATATTACTAATGCAATGGATGATGTTGTTGCTTGTTTTACTATTTTGCATTGTTATGATACTGTACATGACGTCCTCCGTCCCCGAACGTTTCCGCCGTTCTGGTTTGGGGGTGTGACATGAGCCGAAAGCTCTTTTCCACAAGGCTTTCTGGCGCTCCGGGCTTCGCTACTAACACCTAGGAGGTGCTAGAGAAAAAGTCTTAGGACCTTGGGGGGTTTGGGAGAGAATGGAGTTGAAAGGTATGAAGAATGGAATGATTTTTGGCTCTATTTATAGGTTGTCCACGGGCTCTTCACGTTGTGAGACATGCCTCTCACGTTGAGAGCTTGCATAGGAACCAAGGCTTTGCCTGGTGCTGACACGTGGTGTAAGATGCAGGTTAAACAACTAATTTTAAAAAATTCATAACTTTCGCATATGAGATCCATTTTTGATGTTCTTTATATCCACACGAATGTATTGACAAGATCTATAACTTTGCTTTTGATCCCATTGGCTAATTCTCAAACCATATTAATTTAATAGTCTGAGAAGATTACACTGTTAACGACCGTGTAAAATTCATAACTTCTACATACAGACTCCATTTTCGACTGTCTTTTTGTAATTGAACTCCTATTAATGAGATCCTCAATTCTCATTTTGATCATTTTGGCTAAAAATTGACCGACCTAAAATTCAATTTCTGAGCTATATACTGCTACGCTGAAACTTCGAAAAATCATAACTTCCTCTTGTGAAGTTAGATTTGGACGTTCTCTATATGCACGCTCTTGGTTTAACGAATACTATGACTTTACTTTATATTGATAAGGCTAAAAAGCAATTTATCAAACATTGACTTTTTACGTTACATAGAGCCACGTCGGTTTAATCGTGAAACTTCGACAGGTCATAACTTCTTCGTTATAAGTAGGATTTCAACGTTCTTTATATGTATGGAATCCATGTTAAATATACTATAACTTTGGTTAAGATTATTTATGCTAAATAATCTTCTACCAAAAAGTAATTTTTGATGCTTATTATCTCTAAATTGACTAACCTGAACCTGCGGGCTTCACAATTATCTCCCCCTTAGGATGATTACGTTCCAGAATCATCAACAAAACATGGCTTTTATATTGACTCCATATGTTATCTTTTCATCATAGGTAATAATCATAACCCTTATGTCATTTCAAATTAGTATCTAACTCTTGGACTTCTTGACTGCTAATGGTGCTCAATCTTGCACTTGCTCTTTATCCTATGTTGGACTTTCAATCGTAACCTTCGAGTTACAAACTCGATCCTTAATGGATACTCCTCCTCCTTCTTAAACAGACTTAACTTAAATAAGTTCTTTACTTTGATTATCATAACAGATCGATGGGTCATGCTTTAATGACGTCTCATCGTATGATGCAACGCTTAGACTCAGGTCTATTTGATTCAGATTCCAGAATGAAAGATATCTTTATTTTTGTTCTAATGTGATATAATCACATTCTAACATGTAGTACTTCTAGCTACAAGCTTCTTACTTTAACGGCGATCACGATACTTCTATGGATCGCTTCGATTATATTTCTCTTCAATCTTTTGGCTTAGGTCAGATGCTACATTGAACTTGGTTCTCTGAACCACGTAACATACATATCTTATCCGGATTCGATTTGATATGACCACAAGGGTCGGAATATCAATCATTACTGAAATAAAGGTAATGATGGAAATGGACAAAATAACTCGATTACTTAGAGACTTAGTAACCTTTTGACTTTCCCTGATCCAAGCGTGAGTCTTGTGCTACCGGTAGTATAGGCCTTTACTAGCTTTCACACCTACTCATACTCATCCCAATTATTGTCTCACAGTCCCCGGGTTCTTATTTCTTAACATCACAAAACGATTTAACACATATGAATGTGTCCAAATAATCACAAAATTTTCTATAGACTCTAATAGGACATCTTCCATGCGTATCTTCAACAACAATTCTTCTTCGACTCGGTTGGTGATGTAAACGACAGACAATGGGATAACTTCATGGATTATAACAAAAGTTCTTTTTTTCTACTAATAGAAAGTGTACTTCTCCCATACTAGACGTATTATTTATTAGGCGCATTCTAAAGGCAAGATATCTCTCTTACGATATCTTCCGATAGGTATCCATCACTATCATCAACTTTCTTATTTCCTTTATTTTTTGAGTCCACTACGAGTCCTTATCATGTCATTCGGTACACCAAAGCAGGCGTTCGGGGTATCGAGACGAGAATATAGATAGAGGAAGGTTTAGACTCGTATTCCTCCTTATTACCCCGAAAAGTTACATGACAATTCTAATTCCGTAATTATACGTTTAGAAACTTGAGCGCATAAAATTTCTAGATTCGATCGACAATAGGCCATAGATCCGATCAAACGATAGCATCACAACCCACATAAGGCATCTTATAGCATAAATCATTTAGCACATTAAAGAAATTTAGGCATCTTCCCTAAATAAGCTAGTGCTCATTTCTATTCAGACATTCTTTCTAAATATAGCAGACACTTATCTCATAATCATTTCTTAGCATTCTAAGTTTAGGTCTAGAAATTTCCTAAAATTCCTAGTTTGCTTAAACTAATGATCTGATACCAACTGTGACATCCCCAAATTCATCGTCTATTTAAAAATTTTATTTATGCTTATTTAAAAATCAAAGTATCCTTTTTGAGGAATAACATTGCGGAATTTGTTCCCAAAAAACATGACAGTGATATTATCAAAGCATTACCGAATAAATGTTTTTTATTTATATTAAAAGATTGGGATGTCATCGTCAATACAAAAACATAAGCATAAACAGACCTTACATTAATTTACACTAATGATCTACATCTCCTTGAATCTCTCATCAGAATGTATATTTAATATTGCTACCTGTGATACAATAAACTGAGTGGGTTAGGTTAGGAAACCTGGTGAGTACATAGGGTTTTCAACCCACAATAATATAGTTAATTTGTTTCTTCACATATTTCATGTCAAACAATTAACTTGATTACCCATCCCATATTCTTTATTTATTCTTCCTTAAAGATTTATCCTAAAGGTCATCTCCTACATCGTATTTACCTCTCATCGCCTTACATCGTATTTCCTTATATACTTGTTCCTAAGGATCATCGCCAACATTGCATAGACAATACTGATTTGGGGGTTACTCCCCCAATATGTGACCAGTAAGGGTTAGAGTATCATCGCATGAATTTGTAGTTACTACATTGCCTGAACTCGTAATTTATCACCGACAAGTTATGAGCCTGCCGGTGTTTCCACATGAGTTGTTTAGATTAGTCAGTGGTCGCCATCAATACTCTGGTAGATGACTACATTGCAACATTGCAACATCGCAACATCGCAGGTCAAGTTTATGGCCTCTCCTAATCATCTCTCATCTCACATCACCTATCTATCATAACCTAGTTATCATCACCTATCTATCATCACATATCTCGCATCACCCGTTGCTACCAAATACATATTTATAAGTATATAATACTTATATGATTAAATCAGTTAAACATCATCTCATAATATCTTATCTAACACATAAGATTCTTGGCACAAATAATAAGCACATAAGCATGCAATTATCTAGATACTTATATCTATGTGTAAGATGAAAGTAACTATGCACTCACTTGTTAAAGAGATGATTCGTAATTCGGACATCGCTTCGCTTGTAACAATTGTCTTTTCCGTTGACGAAAACTAGTATTATTATCACTAAGTTTTAGTCTAATATTTATTGTGAATAATTATTAATCTAGATTCATCATTAACTTAAAGTCGACTTTCATGATCTATCAAGTAAGGAACAACTAGGTAGGATCATATCGGAGGTAGATCCTATTTTAAACACCTCACTAAATAACAGCCTAGACATCATCCCCGTAAGTAGATCAATCAGTATAATGACTTGGAATCACTGATAAATCTTGTTTATAGGTTCATAATAACGATAATGAACTTAAACATCAGTTATACTTAAAGTAAGGAAAATATAACTCACTTACAGGGTGTTTAGCGTGAAATTGGACTCTGCGCGGACAGAACTTTTGATCCGAAAGCTTTTCTCCTTGGGGCTTTCCAGCACTCTGGGTTTCGCTACTAACACCTAGGGAGTGCTAGAGAAAAGGTCTTAGGACCTTAGGGGGTTTGGGAGAGAATGGAGTTGAAAGGTGTGAAGAATGGAGTGATTTTCAGCCCCACTTATAGGCTGTCCATGGGCTCTTCATGTCACGAGACATGCCTTTCACGTCGTGAGCTTGCGTAGGCACCAAGGCTTCGCCTGGTGCGGACACGTGGCGCAGGACGCAGGTAAAACAACTAATTTTAAAAAATTCATAACTTTCGCATATGTGCTCCGTTTTTTATGTTCTTTATATCCATGCATATGTATTGACAAAATATACAACTTTGCTTTTGATCCCATTGGCTAATTCTCAACCTATTTTAAATTTAACAGTATAAGAAGATTACACTCTTAACGACCGTGTAAAATTCATAACTTCTATATAGGGACTCCGTTTTTGACTGTCTTTTTATCATTGAACTCCTATTAATGAGATCTTTAATTCTCATTTAGATAATTTTGGCTAAAAATTGACCGATCTAAAATTCGATTTCTAAGATGTATACTGCTACGCTGAAACTTCGACAAATCATAACTTCCTCTTCTGAAGTTAGATTTAGACGTTCTCTATATGCACGCTCTCGGTTTAAAGAATACTATGAATTTAGTTTAGATTGATAAGGTTAAAAAGTAATTTATCAAAAGTTCACTCTTTACGTTACGCAGAGCCGTGTCGGTTTAATCGTGAAATTTCGCCACGTCATAACTTCTTCGTTATAAGTCGGATTTCAGCATTCTTTATATGTACGAAATCCTTGTGACATATACTCTAAATTTGGTTGAGATTATTTATGATAAATAATCTTCTATCAAAAATTCATTTTTGACGCTTATTATCTCTAAATTGACTTGCCCGAATCTACGGACGTTACAAAATATAAGCGAAGGCATGTACTCTCACCTGAAAACATTAAAAGCTTAAAAAGGATCGTAGAACTCACTTTCGTTGCGTGCTTTATCGTTGCATTGTTCGGCTAAAAACCGGGGTTCGAATTGTGACTCGAGATTTTACGAACGACACCTTGTTTTCATAAAGCAATATTCTAGGGTTGTAGATCAGGCAAAAGCGAGTTGGAAAAACTACTCGCAATCACCGGAAAACTGTCTAGAGGCTAACCAGAAAATTCTCAAAAGAATTTCCATTGAACAAAAAGATGGCCAAAAAAGTAGTTTTTCGGCGGTGGATCTTGGTGGGGAGATTTGGCGCGAGTTAAAGAGGAGGAGGGGATCAAGTGGGTCAATTTTGGTGACTTTTGGTGGTGTTTAACGGCGAGAGCTAGCGCTGATAGGGACTGGTTGGAGGCAACAACTGCTTTCTTGCCAGATCTGATGGGGCTAGGGTAGGACCTGGTTTGGAAAGCTGGTCAGAGCAAGTGGGTGGCTGAACAGAACTCCGATGGTGGCTTAAGATGTCGGTATGGTGGTGAAGTGGTGTAACTTCTAGAGAGAAAGAGGGAGAGATTGAGAGAGAAAGTGATATTGGGAGAGAGGTCACCCCTCTTTCTATTTATATACATTAAGGGGCCACCAAATATTGTCAAGTGTCGGCTCTGAAATGCGCCAAGTCTCACCAGCACGAACTTGGAACGTGTCGCATTCTAGAAATACGTGCCAAAATCTAGAAAAACGACTTCATTCGAATTTCCCGAATATACTAGTCAGATGTCCCGAACATGGTGGTTCCGAATATGCGATAGAAATTTTCTAAACAATAGACGTAACTACGTTAAAAACGTGTCTGATGTTATTATTCAGTTATAATTATAGTTTTCACGCTTCGTCTGACTTCGTAAAACGACTATCACTTCGTGATAAACATATTCTGAGAATGAAATCAAATTATAGAGTATAGTATGAGTCCAAAGTGTGCTCATAAATACTTAACGATATATGTAGTTAACCCAACGAACGGATTCAACGTTCATTAACAAAAAACTTAATTATGTAATTGATTTGTTTTCTTAAAAAGGGAATAACTTTCACGTATGACCTCAGTTTTCGACGTTCTTTATATCCACTGAATCATATTCTTAGGCTCTATCTATTTAAAGTATTATTGGTTCATAAGTACGCCTAACACATAAATCTTATTTTCAATGCATTAACTAAATACTTATATATTGTGAATAGTGTTTTGTTCATTAATGATTTACATCCACCGAGACTAATAAGGTATTACATAAGCAATTATAAGTATAAATTTCATTTTCATTAAAAGGATGTAATATACAATACATTAAGTCTACTACTAGGGGTGTTCATGGTGATTGAGACCCTGAACGATGACCTGATTTTTTCGTTTGTTACATGAAGGTTTCCTTGTAATCATCTTCGATGCCTATGTTAGAACAATCAGTTCATGGTATAACTATAAGGAATGAGCTAGAGTGGATAGCTTGCCTTCTTTTAGTCGACATTTTCTCTTTTTTTATAGTTATACAGATTTGTCTTAGGTAAGGGGTGTTGTATATGTGCTTATATTTTATGCATGGGGCTTGTTTTAGCTTTCTAATGGTTTTTTTATTAAGTAGTGTTATTGTTTTTCCTTTGCCTATTTTTAAGGGAATTAATTAGGCCTTACTGATATGTAATTCTATTTATGCTTGTATAGGTTTGGCCTTAACCTTCACCCTTTTGAAGGTCATCGATTGTTATCGGATGCAACTAACCTCCCACAGTTAAAGCCTTCTATATAGTTTTATTAAGTAGGATCCCCGTAATAAGAACCCTAAATCTTATATATCATACATCTAATAACACCTCACCTATTTTAGCTGAGCCACTGTTTGACGTTTGTTTCCTCAAATTTTACCCTTGCTTGAAAAGGAGTATTGAGTTCCCATATATTCAAATGTTGAAACTTTATCAGAATCTTTGTTACACACTATAATCGACTTATCAAGATTTGATTATCTACTTATTTCGCCTTAATAAAAAAACTTATCGAATATATTTCATTATAACGTTTCTTAGATAGGTGTCAACTATGAATCTATTTGGGAAATACTTTCTTCTAAAATTCCATTTAGAAATGGAAGATGCAAGGTGTCGATCAAGGTTGAAGTTTTTTAATGGTATGGAGTCAAGGGAAACATAGACAGTAGTGAGGGGTGGAATTGTCTATAGATTAAGAGGTAAGTATGTTTAGGAGGAGAGATTCCATCTGAAGAGCCTCAACCCAAAAGGTGGGAGGTAGATGAGAGTGAAACAAAAGCGTGCTCATTATGTTGTTAATGGTGCATATCATGCATTTAGACTTCCCAATTTATTGGAAAAGTTAGGGCACAAGAAGCAAAAGGTAATGCATTGTGAATAAATGTATTGAGAATATACAATGTCTATTTAAGTGAATTTAGTCATGGAATTGTGTATTTGTACTATAAGGGTAAAATGCGAATTTTTATAATTTTATTTCTTAACCTTATGAGTAAATAGATTTAAATTTGTAAGTTTTAAGTAAAAAATGAATTATTGAAGTTGTTAAGCCTCCATTATATCTTCATGTGGATATAAAGTTCATGAAAATTGGAGTTAGAATGATTAAGTTGTAGCTAGAAATTTAACAAAGTCATTAAAGTTTGTTGAACTATAGTACACAACGCTTACATAAGGAGTTATGCAACGCGTCAAAATGATTTTCACGTAGATTAGTATGGTAATTTGCTATAACTGAAGTATGTAATGTACAAAGAGAACGTGATTTGTAATGTCCAAGGTATGCGACTTTGTAGGAAGTATGGTGCCCAATTGAGATCAAAGAGAATGTGTCGCGTGAATTTGATATGAAGTAATTCAACTTGAAATTACGTGACACGTCCATATTATTTACATAATGCGTAAAACTCTTATCTAGAACATTGTATGTCATACCTTAATTTGGCCATTCAACTCTTTTGTTAACATCCACTGATAGTGAAAAAGAGAGGGACAAAAATTATGAGCCTTGATCAAGAGTGAAACTTCCACTAAGGGATTTTCAAAGGGGATCAAGCCACTTAACTTCTAGTAGTTGAATCAAGGTATCCTCCTTATTTTCTTTCTCAAGTTGATATGTTCTTCAATGGTGAAAATGAAAATGAAGTAATAGTAAGTGTTTAATCATGATTTCAAACTTATTATGATAAATCTACGGTGGAGATCATGAATTAGAAAATGATGAGTCCAAAACCCTAAATAGGTGATTATGTAGTTAATGGAATTAAAGATTATATATTAACGAGTTAAGAAACATATAAGAGATTTCGTGGAGCTTAATTGGTTTTATCACAAAAGGTTGAGATAAGAAATTTTTATGATCAAATGAATTATTTTGGTAAATATGGCTTGGAATTAAGTTCTCTATAGAATTATTCATGATAAAATGAACTTAATGTATTGCTTGAATATAAATTTAAGATAGTTGATCAAGTGGCACCAACTGGAGAACCAAAATTGTAGTTAGTTTTCACTAACTAAAAAAGTTAGTACATGTGGATTATTAATGGGCACATAGAAAAATATGTTTCTTATATGAATATGTTTGATGACAACTATTTTGACACTTGAACCTTTATGTTATTATGTGATTTGAGTTAAGGGATGTTGCTAGAATTTTATTTATAAAAGTTTTAGCATGCCATTTTAAAGGGATACTGATAGTAGATTTATTACTAAAGTACTAAGCATGCTAATGTTGATTTATTCATAATATGAGTCTTATGTTTTATGTTCTGAATACCTTTACAGTTATGAGAGGTTCAGACATGTCCCAGTAATGGGACGAATGAAATGCTACTAGGATTGTACCTCCCATCTTGAAGTAGTTGTCGAGGCATATATAGACTCCACAATCAACTACGATAAGATTAGCGCTTCCGTGGTTTGTAAGAAGTTGGTTGCAAATCGACAACAGGTATAGACTCCAAGTCGACCTCAATGAGATTAGGTCTCATGTGGTTATTAAGTATATGTATTGGTAACTTTCGAAGTTTATGATGTTAAAAGTTTTATGATTTTTTTATGTTTTCATGAAGTTTTGAAAGTAAGTTTTGAGATTTATGAAGTTTCATAAGTTTATTGTATTGAATGTTTGTGAAATGTTAAAGTTCTTATGAAATATTTCAAGATATATCATATTTATTTTTGTTGAGTCTAAACACATGTATCTTGTGAGTCTTTTGACTTACATATTTTATTTTGTTGAATTTGTATGTATCCAAGATCGAAGACTAAGGATTACAAGTTTATGTGTTAATAAAGATATTTTGGACTACCTAGAATAATCTTCAATATGTATTATCTCTTTCGTTATACTATGGTTGTGATTTTCATTTGTAACACCGATGTTTGTAAACTATGATAAAATGTTTGAAGGTTTTTGAAAAAGCATATTTTGATCATGATTTAATGTCATGATAAATGTACAACTATGGTATTTTAATGGTTCTAAAAGTATGGGTGTTACATGTTCTCTTTGGTGACAACGCCTCCACACCCTTTACTACTGACAACATCTTTCCTACCTCTACTTTCACCTTTACCCACTTCTCTCCCTCTCATATTGATATGTGAAAACCACGCTATCTCCACATGCCTCTCTTGCTCCTTTCTTCTTGAACCATGCACCAATATTAACCACATCCATTTAAGGAAACAATTTTATTGATGGAATATGAGTATGAATTGATTCAGGGTTGACTTGATTTTTAGCTTTAAATGTGAGTTTGAATCGGGTTTGCTTCACATTGAAGCTCATTTTAGATTAGTTACTTGTTCATGGTCATGGTGGTGATGAGTGGTTGATATGGGTGGTTGCAGGTTGCAAATGATGGTAGAAGGTTGTGTGTGTGTGTTTTTTTTTTGGGGGGGGGGGGGACGGTGGTGATGAGAGGTGGATAGTGGTGGCGAGAATGGATGGTGTTGGTTGGAGAAGATGATTGCTACAAAATCATGTGTATATACATTTTTTTCCTTTAAAATTATAGTGTATAAGACTTCAACTTAGCATATTGTCGTTAGGTATGTCGGTGAATATATAGATACACCATATAATCAAGTCCACATTCATTTTATTATCTAGACTAGGGGTGAGAAAAACCGCACCGCAACTAAAATTAACCGCAAAAACCGCATAAACCGCAACCGATTAACCGCAACCGCAATAAAAACCGATGGTGAATTTTTCTGTTTTTCAAAAACCGCAAATTTGCGGTGCGGTGCGGTGCGGTTATTAATTTTCAAAAAACCGCACCGCACCGCATATATTATATACAATTTTTTTATTATTTATTTATATATTTAATATTAAAAATAAGACAAGTTTCATGGATGAAAGGTTGATAAAATACTAGAAGACAAAAGTGTTGGTTTTTTGTGATGTTTAACTTTGAAAAATGATGAAATTAGACAATTTTAAGATATTTATTGTTAATTACTATTGATTTGACGTTTTTAAGATATTAGTTGTTTGTGATTTAAGTTAATTGTCTTATACTTTATGGTTTTTTTTATTATTACAAGTAATATATTTGAACTCTTAAAGCCGTTTGAGCTCCAAACTGTGGTTAAAAACCACACCAAATCCATGCGGTTAATAACCGCAACACAGAAAAAACAAAACCGCACCGCAAAAATAACCGGCTAACCGCACAGCAAAAATAACCGCACCAAGCGGTTTTGAAAATGGATTAACCGCATTTGCGGTTAGTGGTGAGGTTTTGGCTAATAACCGCACCGAACCGCACCACGCTCACCCCTAATCTAGACAATAATACATTAATACTCATTATCAAATTCGTAATTTAGATTAAGACCCTACCAAGTCAACGTTGGAAGCTTGAAACCTACAAAACCAAAACTGATTTGGCATGAACTGTGTTCTAGATTACATATGATATATATATATATATATATATATATATATATATATATATATATATATATATATATATATAGAGAGAGAGAGAGAGAGAGATTTAGGTTCATATGTGGATGAGCATATATTGTGTGGTCGTAGGAACCAATCAGAATTCAAGAAAAATTAAATCATTATTAAATAATATAAGCGTATAGTTGTAATCTTGCTATAATTATTTATGGTATGAAAAATAAAACCAATTAATATCCCTTAAAATTAGGATATGTGTTTCATAACCCTATAACAACACAATCGGATGGGCGTAACCCACCATCCACTTTACGACTTCCACTCTCCTCGTTCACGATGCACCGACTAGCACAACGAGCACCATGGAAGAATATCAGATTCCGCCTTGCCTCCACTTGATGTCGCGATCACTTTCAGACGATTTCTTTCATCTTCTCCATACACAATCTCTATTCCACATACGCGGCTGCTCGGTCCAATCGATGCAATGTGTGGAAAAAGAGGGTGAAATCGCATATCGTTCAATCCAATCGACACTCAAGTCGATATTTCCTCATCTATCCCCGCCATCGTCCGCTTCCAGATCGTACATGTTGCTGATGATTCATCCGCCTAATACAACCAACACCCACCTCCTGAAGCACCCTCCATTAACGTCGCCCACCTCCAGCCCATCAGTTGAATCCTCCCATTTGACAACACCAGCCTATCGTCAGATCTGATAAAGGTCAACCGTACATCACTCTTATCTGTTTTCTTGTATTATTTTCAAGATTATAACCATTTTTTATTAGTTTCTTCTAGAATTTTAATTCTTGGGTTTTCAAAATTGTTTACTGGATCATAACAAATTGTATTATAGCGGATTGCTTTGGTGGTAAAATTTACGATGGTGATGGTGTATGGTAGCTGGTTGCTTCTAGGGTTTTTACCACTTAACTCAGTTCAAAGATTCTAACTTGTGTCCTGTTTTGCTTGATTCCAGTATCTAGTACACCTCTTATCTTATGCAGGTATGTTATTTTCTTTCCCCCGTTTTCTAATTTAGTTAATTATGTTTCGTTTACATATTTTTTCCATTATCTTCCAGTTATAGTAATACTACTTGATAGTAGATACCAACGATCTTCTTCTTGATATATGATTGTGTATAATTTTTTAATAAATAAGTGACCAGTGTTTATCTTTTAAGAGTTGTACTTGTATTTCACTTGACAAGATCTGATGTGTTTATGTGTTTAATAGTCTTTGATGTGTTTCTTTTATGTGTTTAATAGGTATTTGATGGACATAACCAAAGAATAAACTATAAACAATAACATCAATATGTGTGTAGAATACTCATAAACTCATTCTATTAGAATATTTAAATGATCATTCGGTTAGAAATAACACCATTCTGTTAAACTATACAACCGTTCATTCTACTAGAATCTTATAGCAATATAATGTGGTATGCATTCTATTTTGGAAGATTTGATTGTAATTTGTGAATTTGGTTTAAGGATTGTCATACGTGTTGGTTGTAATTAAAAATGTTGATTATAGTTAATGTTGATATTATTTATATTTGTTTGACAGTCTCGTTAAACCAAGAATGATTGTAGAATCCAAGATTGATTCAAGAATTCCAAATATTTCGAAAATCAAGAAGAGAATAATGATTCCATACATATCAATAGTCGGACATTCAAGAAGTTAAGAACAAATGCATTTTTATCCTCTCATTGAAATTGAGAGATATACAGAAGAAGATGATGGATTCTGCTAGTTTTAAAACCTACAACTTCATGAAAAATCTAGATGAGGAAGCCCTAGAATTCGATTTTATTGCTTCCATTATCACAGAACGAGTTTTTGTATCTCATTCTTCAAGAATGCAAAATGAAATATTGTTATTGGTTTTCAGATTTTTCAGTTTTTTTATGTAGACTAATTCATAGAATGTAATTATTTAATATGTTATTAGTATAAAAAATGTTTTTGTGTATTACATTCTGCTTAGAATGGATATTTTGTATAAAGAAAAAGTTGATTTCATATTCTTAAATATATTCTATCAGAATGCATACCATACTTACAAACATATTTTTTTAGATTTTCGAATTAAAAGAATGATTATCCTCCAAATTCAGATTTTTTTAAATTAAGAAAAAGTATCCATAAAATCTGGAATTTACCTTTTTTAAATCTAGCTAAATTGACTAAAATATCCCTTCAATGAATTTTATGTGATTATATGGTACATGATATTCCACTGTAATACTATAGACCCCAGATCATAATTAGAGTTGTCCTTACGACCACACAATAATTATCATCCACATTATAACCTAACCATATATATATATATATATATATATATATATATATATATATATATATATATATGTATATATATATATATATATATATATATATATATATATATATATATATATATATATATCCAAATCTCTTAACTGTTTTTTTATATAGTCAAAATTAGTCTTTTCCAAAAATTGTAATGAAATTACAGGTGATTAGAAACAATTGTGATTTCGTACTCTCTAGATGTGATTTCCTCTACTTGGATGCGATTTGCCTCAATTTCGGCCTGTGGGTCGGAAGTATAAAAATCTCAAATTTTGGAAGTAAATCTCATTTTCACATTTTCAGATTATCATGAGAGGAAATCGCAGTTAGATTGTCCGTTTTCGAGAAAATCTCTTGAAGAAGGCCAACAATCGTATTTGTGTGGTTCGTCTGCGAATGTACAAGTGTCTGGTCCGCAAGTCATGCATCAACAACTTGTATATTCATAGTTGTATGGTTCATATGTGAACAAGGGCAAAAATGAGTCGATTCGAGCCCGAACATACCCTAGCTCTACTTGAGCTCATTTAAATTCATGTGGGATCGAGCTTGAGTTCGTGTCGTTTCGAGCCTAGTTTCAAAGCTCCTGCTTGGCTTGTGGGAAAAATAGCATACTTGAGCTCGGCTCCGCTGAGGCTCGTTTTGTTTATCATGTGAGCCTAAACGAGCCCAGGCTTGACTTGAGCTCGTTTATGGTTTTTGCGCTCGTTTAAACGTTGATCATGCATTCAAGTGAATAAATCCAGCATCAAAACATAGATCCATGAAGTCCACATTCCCATTGATTTAACGTCTAAAATTTATCCAAAAATAAAAACATAAAGAGTAAAAGCACAAATTACAAATATTAGTTAAACTCTCAATTAAAAATTGACTAGAAATAGATAAATTTTCCTCGATGCAACCTCATTCCTCGAAAATGCACAAAATAATCATTTTTGGAAATAGCTTTCGGATTAAGTGTTACACCCCAAAATTTTCAAAACTTTTTTAAACTTTAAAATGCTACGGTTTTAACAAAATCATCACAAGTATTAACTCACACTTAAAAAAGTTGGTCCCATAAAACATTTATGATTAAAACATTGAGTGTTACCATTAAAGATCATACAAACCATAACAAACAAATAAGACTTATACCAATAAAATAAATAGGGAACTAAACAAGTTCCACTCCATTCTCTATCTCATTACTTCTACTTCCATCTATCATCTTTCTCCTTGAATATAACCTGGTATACATGACATTAAAAAGAGATACGTAAGAAGAAAAAATGTCTCGTGAGTTACGTGGGTTTGTGACGCAAAACATTTCAAGCATTTATATGAAAAATCATATCATTCATAACATAACATAGTTATAGACCATAAAACACTTTCAAGGTAAACTATTTTCATACACATCAAAAATATCATTTCATATCTTACCATTTCATGTCTTATCATATCATTTCATTTAATCCTTTTCCATTTTCATTTTTATTTCCATTTTCCATTTCCAAGACCAAGGGGAAAGAACAAATCAATCCACCAAGGAATCATGCTTTCAAAGGCCAAGGTGAAAAGAACAAAATAAATTCACCAAGGTATCATTCCCTTTGATTTCTATCAAAGTCTAGTGTCAATGTGAAAAAAACAAATCGATCCACCAAGGTATCATGCTGACCAGGTCATCTACTTCACGAATGGAAGGTACCACCCCAGTAGATTCCTCTAGTGCCTCTTATGAGGTATCATGGTCCGGACAGTTTTCATTATATTTTTTACTTTCTTTCCTTTTTATTACATTGTATTTTCTTTTCATTACTTTTCATTTCTTGTCATTACTTTCCATGCTTTACACATTTCATACGTTAGCATTAAAATACTCCTTTGATAAATTAAAGCATCTATATTACAAAATCTTTCAAATATGTTATCAAAACATTCGTTCTTTTAAAAACATTCTTTGCTTTCAAAAACATTCTTGCCTTCAAGGTATTCTTTCAAAGCATTCATTCCAAAAACATTTAAGACTTTCTTTTAAAAAAATCTCATATATTAAAGCATTTTCATTTAAAACTCATTTTTCCATGTACCCCAAAAGGGAAAATACCAACACGTACTCAACTCAATCACATGTAGGTTAGCTAGTTCTCTTCAAGTTCCTTTCCATAGAGCAATTCTCTTCAAACACTACCTACACTATATATCGACATAAGTCATTAAAATAACCAAAATACCCCTCAAGGGTTCCATTACTAAATTTTATTGATTCAAACCATTCCTTATGAAAAACTATGAACGTAGGCGAAAACCACACGTAAATTTGAGTCCGTATGCAAAAGTTATGACGATTTTAAGGATTTTCTAAACTGTCAAAATCAACCAGGAGAATTTTGCCCAAGCATCTGACGATTTTAGTCTGATACAATTTTTTTTTCTCAAAATGGCACTCTACTTTGCATAGTTCTTGAAGACCCTTTTTCAATTCACTTTGTACCATTTCTATAGGTTCTTACACATGATTACGAGAGGTTTTATCATCATAAAACACTCCACTTACTCCATTAAGTGCTCGTTGAAACCTTTAAGGATATAATGTTTCTCTTCTTTTCAAAGGGAATGGTTGTTAGGCTACAATGGAATTGGACATTCCAAAGCTCACAAAGCTTGAATCCAACTCATTGTACACTCATTCGAAAGTTGTTAAATACTTGAAAGCATAACTAAACTTGTTCTAAACGTCTAATGTAGCTTTGGAAACCTCCATTCAATTCCATATTCCCAAATTCCCCTTCTGGCCAATAATTTCATATATCAATCAAGAAATCAAGTAACATCTTATATTTTGAATTGATATCATTCCAAGAGTATCCATTCATGATTATGAACTTCCTTTACTGATCAATTTCTCAACTACAAAGGATTCCATTGGTTTCATCATATTGTCCCCAAATCCATTTCCATTCAAGCTTATACTTGACTCTCCCATCATAAATGAATTTAAGTTGTAACTATTGGGTTAATATTATGATCGTCTCATTGATTATGAAACCATATCACAATTGATCCTCTAAGTAAATCTTAGTTCACTAGTATGGCTAAGAAGAGGAATTAGGAATTGTTGAAGTGGTTAAATCAAAAGGGGAATCATACTTCGTTCCAAAATCAAGTCTTAGAATCGTACTCCAAGATTGAGATATTGAGTGACACGTCTTCAGTAAGTTTAAAACACTCATCAAGTGTGGAGTAGGAAAGGTTTTCTTATTCCTGCACATTTGAAATTGGTAAGTTGTGATGTCTTGGATAAGACAAAGACCGACTAAGACCAATTGTATGAAGTGTTGTCTTGATAAGAATCCGCACTAACTCTTGAGTATTTGTTTGTCAAGAAATGTTTCTTAACAAGAGAATCATATATGTCAAAAGGTTAGTGGGAGTCTTAAAAGATCCTAAAAAAGTTTCAATAAACCTATAATTAATCACTAGCACACGACTTGAGGTTTGTAACCTATCGTGTTGACATATTCTTGTTTCTGTACCATTCCAATTTTAAGTCAACTATGCATGTGAGTTATATGAGTTCTCATTTGACTGCATAAAGACAAAGCACCTTGATCAATGGAAAGTACATTGATATGTAGGGGTGAGTTGCTTGACAAATTGGAAACAATGGTGGGCACTCGTGCTGCCATGAGGCAAGAAATTAAGAATGAACAAGTTATGTCCATAAGAGCTTGGATTTGCACGAACATTATCTTATGATTAAGGTTATAACAAATTCACATGGATAGGAACACATACACCATAAAATCTAAGTGTTATAAGGTTTATCTCCGTTTCATGAAAATGGTTGTGAGAAAACGCTTTCACTAAGAGAGATTTTAAGAAGATATCAATTGTGATATTTGCATTCTCAAATTCGATTATGACTACGACATCCCTCTTCGTAGTTTGAATTGTGAGATTTGGCAACTAGTTTGAACATTTGAGACTTATTTCTATAAGTTCTAGAATTGTTTAGACACACATATGAGCTATCTAAGGAAAGGTGTATGAATTAGAGAAGCTTAGATAAGGATTTATCAAAGCATCTCGTATCAGAAATATGAACTTTGGTAAGAAAGTCAATAAGTATTGATTTCTAGAAGTCCAACTGTTTTCTGAGTAAATGTCAAAGCTAGTGGGAGCATAATTGCTATGCTGGTATGGATATAAATATCATGTTAGTGGGAGCACAATTATTATTTTAAGTGTTGCAAGTTAGCAATATTAATTATAGAAAACAAAAGTTTCACTTTGCAAAGTTGCAGGGGTTGAAAAGTTGTTTTGCTATAATTAAAAGAGAGAATATTATACTTAATTTCAAAATATAAAGGCTTGGATCGAAAAATTTTAATCAAATTTAGTCAAAGGACATATATAGATGTTATGTTGAAAAGGTTCAACTTAAAAGAATTCTATATATTGCAATATTATGGTAAGAAACCGGTAAAGTATCATGTTTTTCATGAATCGTGTCCCATACGCTTCTGGTATAGGATCGATTGCATATGTTGTAATATTCGACCGTTCTGAATTTTCCAAATGCCTAGGGCATTAAGAGGGAAAAAGGATCAGAACCAGATATAACTACTTTTAAATTAAACAACTGTCAAGGATGATCTGAGGATTGACAAGGATTGGTCGCTTGTGGGCAGTTGAAAGTATAGTAATGGATGGACCATATTGACATTATTATTATGGATAGGATTCTATTAAGAATGAGTTGTCATATGGCAAATATGGAAATGTTTCCATATTGGGAGTTGGACGTTAAGAATTTATGACTAGATTAGAAACTTTTATGCAAGAAGGATGTTCAAAGAAATGTACTTTGATTGAGAGACTTCAAATCTATGGAATTGTCTTGTAACAATCTCCAACAGAGCACTTTGTAATATCATTGGTAAAGTCTTGGTGATTTTTGTGTAAAGAATTTATGTCTAGATTAGAAACTTTTATGCAGGAAGGATGTTCAAAGGAATGTACTTTGAATGTGAGACTTCATATCTATGGAATTGCCTTGTAACAATCTCCAATAGAGCACTTTGTGATTTCATTGGCAAAGTCTTGGTGACTTTGAAGCTATGACATTACAAAAGGATAATTGCATAAAGTATTAGAATCTAACATATTCTAATAGTGTCAAGAATTTTGTATTCCTACACTAACGATAAGGATTTAGGAATTTTGAAATGAGTATCATTGCAAATGTGTTCAATTGATCTATTTCACAAAGTAAGGACCATAGGTAAACATAGTGTGCATGCTTGGAGCATGGGAAAATTGTTGTTATAATTCAAGTAATAAGTTGATTATCTGAAACATTATACAATGAATAATGAGTAATCAATATGGTGATTAAATAAAGGTGTTTTATTTATACTCAAGAGTTTGGGACCATATAGGATTAGTATTATTCTTGTGTTTCGCTTTGCATGTTTTAACTTGCCGAATAATAAGATTATTCAAACTTTCCATAATCGATCATACTTTGGAAGTAGGTATGAATGAAGATTGTCATGAATCCGACTGTAGATTGTCTAAAGCGTTTGGACATAGCAAAAGTCTGTTGCAGTGTTCATGAGTGATCCTGTAATAAGATTAGAGTATTGGATTAAACTCACGCTCACTTGAATCACTTCATGGATTTTATCACGAGTGATTAGTGAGACGATAATATCTTATATTCTTGAAACGGAGACGTGTGAGTAGTAGTTTGCAAGTCGGTTGCACATTGATATATGTAAACGCACCAGTAACTTGGTGTTATAAAACATATTGTTGTATGTGATTTGATGAGTAAGTACAAGCGATCATTTGAGTCAAATTTTATCCGTTGCTTTTACCCTAAGAGGGATGAAAGCGATATTTGTGGGCCCCTCGATGATTTAGTGATGACATCCTAAGCGCTTGGCCAAGCCGGGACTAAGTTGATGTGTTCAATTGTAGTCTATTGTCAGTCGTCATAAATCGGAAATCGGGAAACAACACATAGACTGAGAGAATGATTATAATCCATATATCATGTCTATACGATATCTAGAATGGAGGAATATATGATCCCTTATCTAAAGGACGCGTCACTGATAAGATCAGAGTTGACAACAGCTTTTGAAAGTTACGATTGCTAAGCAGGTTCTGAAGTCGTACTTGCAAAATAGTTATTAGATTTATCCAAGTGGGAGACTGTTGGATTAGGTGTCTAAGCCCATAACGATTTTGGTATGTACTTGACCCGATTATGACCATGGTCCTTTTGGGTTGCCTTCACCATAGCAACTGATAAGAGGAATTAAGGAGAAAGAGGATTAATTATGATTTATTAATATATTATGTGAATAATATATTAAAAGAGAAATCATATTGTTTAATTAATATTGATCAAGAATTAATTTAGAATTAATTTTGTGGTCAAAAGAGATTAGTTAAATAAAGGGGACTGATACTGTAATTATAAGATAGTTACAAAGTTGGGCTTAGGAAATGGATTATAGAGATTAGTCAAAACATTCGTTCTTCTAAAAACATTCTTTGCTTTCAAAAACATTCTTGCCTTCAAGGTATTCTTTCAAAGCATTCATTCCAAATACATTTAAGACTTTCTTTTAAAAAAATTTCATATATTAAAGCATTTTCATTTAAAACTCATTTTTTCATGTACCCCAAAAGGGAAAATACCAACACGTACTCAACTAAATCACATGTAGGTTAGGTAGTTCTCTTCAAGTTCCTTTCCATAGAGCAATTCTCTTCAAACACTACCTACACTATATATCGACATAAATCACATGTAGGTTAGGTAATTCTCTTCAAGTTCCTTTCCATAGAGCAATTCGCTTCAAACCATTCCTTATGAAAAACTATGAACGTAGGCGAAAACCACACGTAAATCTGAGTCCGTATGCAAAAGTTATGACGATTTTAAGGATTTTCTAAACTGTCAAAATCAACCAGGAGGATTTTGCCCAGACATCGGACGATTTTAGTCTGATACAATTTTTTTTTCTCAAAATGGCACTCTACTTTGCATAGTTCTTGAAGACCCTTTTTCAATTCACTTTGTACCATTTCTATAGGCTCTTACACATGATTACGAGAGGTTTTATCATCATAAAACACTCCACTTACTCCATTAAGTGCTCGTTGAAACCTTTAAGGATATAATGTTTCTCTTCTTTTCAAAGGGAATGGTTGTTAGGCTACAATGGAATTGGACATTCCAAAGCTCACAAAGCTTGAATCCAACTCATTGTACACTCATTCGAAAGTTGTTAAATACTTGAAAGCATAACTAAACTTGTTCTAAATGTCTAATGTAGCTTTGGAAACCTCCATTCAGTTCCATATTCCCAAATTCCCTTCTGGCCAATAATTTCATATATGAATCAAGAAATCAAGTAACATCTTATATTTTGAATTGATATCATTCCAAGAGTATCCATTCATGATTATGAACTTCCTTTACTGATCAATTTCTCAACTACAAAGGATTCCATTGGTTTCATCATATTGTCCCCAAATCCATTTCCATTCAAGCTTATACATGACTCTCCCATCACATGACTCAAATCAGATGATTCCAAGCTTCTGTCCAATTGAAACTTGGGCGATGGCAATCTTTCCTTACTTAGAAAATTACGATACTACCGTAAATAACATAACTAAGAATCACATCCACTTAATATTGCTTATAATAGAAACACACAAGCATCAATTTTCACAAATGACATTGCAAGGCGATATAAATATGACAAAACTCAAAATTTATTTTATTTATAAAAAGGTGCGGATAACTTGTCCTTACAACACAAATTCGAATGAAAACTATGCTATTACATATTCCTATGAAATCTTTCACAACTCTAAGCAGCATCTCAAAAATCCAATCATCGAATTATGCGATCGAAATCCATTTCTTCGCGATCAGACTCAGCTCACTTCTTCCTTTAAGCTTCCTTTCTTTTCTTCGATCCTACAAAACATCAAAATGCAATCTTATCACATCATGTATTAAGAATCTAAAATAGAAAACTAAATAGAGTTAGATAGTGGAATTTACCTGAAGCAGAGTCATACATCTTGACTCTCCCATCTTCGCGATCTCTCAGGTAAATCTGGCAGCTTCGCATCCAATGCCCCTTCTCTTGGTAATAGAAACAAATTTACTTTTTTGAAATGGTACATGGGACAATCTCAGACTTAGCCTTTCTCTTGCCTAGAGAAAACCTTTCTGGACTTCCAATGTTGCCATTGTCAATGTCCATGGAAGTTTGGGACATTGATTTACCAGACAGATTTGCTTGACTAGTGCGCCAAATCATCGTTGATTCAGTAGCAATAAGCAAATAAGTCAAATCAATGAGGGTCATGTCGTGGTCCATCATATAGTACTCTCTAATGAACTCACTATATGAGTCAGGAAGAGATTGAAGAACCCAGTCAACAGCCAACTTCCTTGACACTTCGACACCCAACTTTCCCAATTTGTCAAAATGCAACTTCATGTCCAAGACGTGAGCACATACAGACTTTCCATTTTCATGTCTTTTTGCCAATAGGGCTTTAGTGATCTTGAACTTTTCAATTCTTCGAACTTGTGGGTCAGGGAGAATAATTGGAGGAGGTGGAGGAAGTGCAGTTCCACTTAACCATAAACAAGGGATTGGTCTTTCACCTTGATCGTTACGTGGACTTCCACTTTTATGAGGAAAACATTTTCCAAAGGATTTGGGAAGACCATAGTTGTCATAACTAGACATCTACAAGGGGAGAAAATTCAAGTTAGTTGATTGAGTCCTTAATAAAACAACCAAATGAGATATTAAGGCTATGACCCAACACAATATTCTACAACTTAGAAGAGGGATGCCGTAATCCAGTTGCAGAATATTTGAAGGTAGGTAAATGACGATTTACCAATTTCCACCATGAAAAACGAAAAAGAATTTAGGTTTTAGATGAATTGAAACTCCTAGATCTTTTGAGATTCATTGAACATTTCAATGGCATGTTTTAACTCGATTATGCCCTTCAAGTTTGTGACTGGGATGCCGACGATCACAAACAATGTGTGAATAACCATGCAAATATACTTGGTACCCTCAACGTCACTATCACCTAATCAATGTGTCGGTTATCCACACACGCTCCACTGATCTATGACAGACATCGAGTCACCCTTTGCCACTCTTGCCAGTCCCAGATTAGTGTGTCGGTTAAGCACACACGCTACACTAACGTCTCGGCAAGGTGCAAAGTGTAATTTCATGGGTTAGCATCAAATTTACATTTTTCTTGAGTAACTAAGATTTAGGAATTTATAAAAGGTTTAGTTACTTGTATTACATTATACTTATAATGGAAGGTTCTATCCTATCCTACCCGTTCGACTAACGACCCTCCACTAGTCAAGAGTGCGGTGGGTAAGAGTAGATACTCATTCAATCGCCAGTTTATAGGCAATTTCCTTAAACACCCCTTAGAGACCAGCTTCGTGAATGAGGCCTACTAACAGTAAGACTGACCTTTTACTCATACATATATAATATGTTAAACCTTTAAATGTTATATAGTATAAGGTGTATTTTATAGTTTTAAAATACTAAGTGGTTTAAACTACTAATAAATTAGACCTTTAATTTGATTAATCTTAAACCATATAATTATGATTTATTAATTATCTCTTTTAAGTAAACTCTTAATTAAATTAATAAACCATAAGGGTGTAAATTGAACTTCTCAACATACTAGGGTTTTAGAATTTAATATTTCAAAATTAATACCTTTTAATTAAATTTTAAATTCCAAAACTTGAGGACAAATTTTGAAACTTTTCAAAATATTAGGCTTTAACTATTAATTTTCAAAAACTAAAACTTTTAAGTTCAAATTTAAACTATAAAACCTAAAGGGTGTAAATTGAAACTTTTCAAACTTACTAGGTCAAATATTTGACTAATAATAATCCTATATTATCCATATTTAACCAAATCCATCAAATTTGATAAGAATAACTATACCAAACTTAAAAAATCGAATTTTAACAAGAAAATCGAGTTTTGGTAATTATCCTCAACAATCTGGTAAGAAAATCGAAATTCCCGGCTCCAGACCCTTGGACTTGTCGAGTCCACTATGAAACTCGTCGAGTAGGACCTACTCGTCGAGTCCATACATGGACTCAGCGAGTCAGCCAGTCAGAGGGCAAAAAATTTGATTTTCTTGAACTTTGGCAATTCACTTTTGCATCTATTCACTAGAAAAACGACCTAGGCTCTGATACCACTGTGGGGTTATAAGCATAACATCATTCCTATGGTGTCCATGCAACCCTAATTGCTTTGATCTAGGTTTTCTACTATGAACACAACAACATTGAATAACAAAGCAATGATCCTAAGAACTAGCATATAACAATCAAATTGACATATAAACTAGGTTTTAGATCTTACCTTTCGTGTTATGAGGTAATAACAAGTCCTCCTTGAATATCCTTGACCTTTGAAAGCTTAGTGCCTCAAATGTTGCACCTCTAATGGAGTCACAAACACCACTAGCAACAAGATGACTTAGGAGAGGAAGGAGGCACAAAATTCTTCCAAGGCACTCTAAATAGAGTTAGGGATGAATTTGGTGGCCTAATGGGTTCCTTTTACAGTTAGGCTTGTAGGGTTATCAACTAGGAAACCCTAATATAGTTGCTTGGTCCTTAAGCAACCCAAAGATCCTTCCAGAAGCCCCTTGGACGATTTCTATATTGACTCCCATATAGAATTCGTCCATTGCTTCCTTATGGATCCTGAGCCCAACTTTGTAACTATCTTATTATTACAGTATCAGTCCCCTTTATTTGATTAATCTCTTTTGACCACAAAATTAATTCTAAATTAATTATTGATCAATATTAATTAAACAATATGATTTCTCTTTTAATATATTATTCACATAATATATTAATAAGTCATAATTAATCCTCTTTCTCCTTAATTCATCCTATCAGTTGCTATGGTGAAGGCAACCCAAAAGGACCATGCTCATAATCGGGTCAATGTTGGGTCAAAATTATGGTTTATACTTTGCTTTTCTAGGCAACTATATTTTTCTGTAATGTTTTATGAGTTTACGGTCAGGGTTACGACCAGGGAGGTGTTTACGGCCGTAAACCCATTTACGGCCCATGTTTCTCATGTATATATATATATATGGGTGAGGGGTGTAAGGAATAGAAAGTGAGAGATAGAGAGAGGGACAATGAGATTAAGTGTGTGAAACTTAAGATGTGTTCTAGAGAGAGAAAGTGAATCTTATGTAATGAACTTCAATCATATCATCAATACATTCAAGATTCATCATCTTCTTCTTCTCCTTCTCTTCTATTTGATTTGACATCATCCAATTCATTGGGATTCTGCACCATCAATTGGATCTGATCGATACACAAGCATATTTTGGGACTTACAATTGGTATCAAAGCAAAACTGGTGTCAAAGCATCATTCAATCGAGTTTTCGGCTGTTTAAACGTATACTCTTCACTGTTCGAGATTGGGTTTGGTGTTTTCGTTGCTAAAGGGTTTGAATCTATTCCAAAAAACGTGTTTTCGAAGAACTTCTGGGAGTTTACTGCCAAGAGATTACGGTCGTAAACCCAGTTTACAGCCGTAAACTCAAGAACATTCATAGACCGTAAACTGTGTTCTTGGACCGTAAACAAAGCATCTTCAATAACCGTAAACTAAGCTTCAAAAACCGTAAACACAAGACCGTAAACACTCTAACCGTAAACATCCGACCGTAAACTCAGTTTACGGCCGTAAACACCTTGACCGGAAACTCATTTCTGTTTTAATTTCTGATTTAAAATTTAATCATCAATGGATTCTCAAAGTCAAACACATCTTCATGAACTGGATACTGTCATGGGGACAACCACACGTATTCCAAGACTGCTGTCTGCAGATGGTTTTCCTGAATGGAAATACCGGATTGAGAAGTACATTAAAATGAAAGACTTCAAAGTTTGGAGAAGCATCATCAAGGGTCCTGTTCGAATTACTATGACGGTTGGAGAACAAGTGATTGACAAAGCAGTTGAGAACTATATAGATGACGAATTTTAGAAAGTCGAAGAACAGGAAAGGGCTTTGGCCACTCTAACCATGGCCTTATCTCCTGATATAGCTCAAGGTTTCAGAGAGTAGACTTCAGCTAAAGCTTTGTGGGAAGCCTTGATTGAGGTGTATGCAGGAAATAAAGACATGAAGGAAAGCCGCCAGGATATGTTGCGACAGAAATTCAATATCTTTAACTACATTCCTGGAGAAACCCTGGAGGCACAGCTACAGCGATTCACAACTCTCACTACTGAGATGAGCATATCTGGGATTTTCTTGACCAAGTCCGAGATAAATAAAATGCTACTGAATGCTCTTCCAAAGTCATGGGACATGAATGTAGCTGTTATTAAGAAAACCAAGGATCTGAATCGCATTACTCTTGCTGAAACAATGGCGATCATCAAAGCTTGTGATATTGATGATAAACAGCAAGAGATTAACCATGTGAGCTCGTATTCAACTGCAAATCTCGGAATTTCCTCTAACAATGCTCTTTCATCAATCATCTCTTCCTCAGGTCAAGCATTTGCTGTTCAACAACCTCAGATTCAAACCTTTACTACTGCATCATCCATGCCTAATTATCAAAGCCAACCATTTGTCACTCCACAAGCTGTTCCCTCCTCCAATGTGCCAGTTGTAGCCTCTTCCTCAAACACAAAGGAAAGTGATGAAAATCATGCTCTCGCCACAGGACTTGTTAACTGCTATAATGCTTTTGTTGCTGGAGAGCTTCCACCTCAGTTGTCATTTGCTGATCTGGACCAGATTCATCCAGAAGATGTGGAAGAGATGGACAATACGTGGCAAATTGCTATGGCAGTATTCAGGGCGAAGCAGTTTGCTAAAAAGACAGGGAAGAATAACTAGGGGATGAATGCTGATAAAAGGGTAGGGTTCAACAAGGGAAAGCTGCGATGTTTCAGTTGTCACGAGCCATGTGGGAAACAATCGTGGAGGTGCTGTGGCCAATGGTGAGACTGCTATGGTTGCTCATTCATTTGACTGGGAGGACCAGATTCAGGCTCTGAACATTTCAAAACCTGAAAATGCTCACCTAGCCCAAATCAATGATGATGCTCCCTTGAAGAATGCTGCAGCTGATCCTGAAGAAGAGATGATGGAGTTGCAGTTTGCACTCATGGTATCTTCTACTTCCGAGCCCAAGAAAAGCGAGGTAAGTTTACCTTCTTGTTCTCAGGCATGTACTGATTATGTTAAACTTCTTCATGACGAAAAAGCATTATTGCGTAGAGAAGTAGAGGATCTTAGATATGAGGGCTATCAACTTAGAAAAGGACAAAAACCCCTAAAGGCCCAATTAGAAACAAAAATAAAGGACTTTAAGAGAATTTAGCAGGACTACAGTGAAAAATGTGAAAATTATGATTATATCAAGAGACATAATGATGAGTTAATTACTGAGCTTGATACATTAAAGAGACAATTTGAAACTGCAAATTTTGATTTTAAAAGATTTGATGTATCGAGCGAGGTAGTTGCCAACATGATTGACCATTGCCTGCAGTTCAAACGAAACCAACAAAAGGGTTTAGGATACGATAATGTACCTCCTCCTTTTAATCATACATATCAGTATCAACCCTTGTCTAAAGAGGAGATTGCCAACGAACCATTCATGGTTTATGGCAAGCCATCTGGTTTTGTTTTAGGAGGATTTATTAATGTTGAAAATACTAACGTTTCTACTTCCCCTGCAGATCAATCCTTAGATCAGTCAAAGCACGAAGTTGAAGGATCTGTTTCTGATAATAAAACTGAGTCTGAACCTGATGTTTTTGTTTCCAATGAAAACTCTATTGTTTCTGATGTTAAAATTGATGATACATCTTGTGATGCTTCTGCATCGGATCATGTTGAGTTAAATTTTTTTGACATATTTGATGATTTGTTTGAAAATACTGATGTTCCTGTTTCTAGCACATCTACTTCATGTGCAGGTAAAGTAGCAGAGGATGAGAACAAGGAGAACACTATTGAACAAACCACCATCTCCTTGAACTCTGAATTTGTTGCTTCGAACTCAGCTGCTTCTGATCAACCTGCTATTGAGAAATACAGGCCACCAATTCCAGTGAAACAGAGTGCCTGTTGTAATTGTGCTTGTGGGAAAAATAAGAGACAAGGCAAGGATACGCCACCAGGGGCAGGAAGAAACAACTTAACAGTGAAGAAAAAGACATGTTTTCACTGTGGAACACCTGGACATATTGCCAGAAATTGTCCTAATCGCGCACACGTTCCATACTATGCACAAGGGTGGCAGAACGCGCCAAGAGGGAGATACTCCAAAAGAATACCCTCAAGGTCACGTTCAGACAATGGTGACTGGAACGTGCAGAAGGCCAAGAATCAATCCCACAAGGCCAAGAATCCGAATCCCAATGGCAAGAAGGGAATGTCGGCCAAGAAGTCCAATCCAAGAGATGCTCCAGCGAAACCAAGACCGGCTAGGTCAAAGTCATCTCGGCGATCGGCTTCGAGTTCAAAATCAAGTGCCAAGGCACCCATCCGATCCAACAAGAAATGGGTTAAACCCAACTACAAATGGGTTCCGAAAGCTCAATCTCCCAAATCAACTAATGACTCTAATATTTCTACATCTTCTATTTGTGATAAACATGACATGTCTTGGGAGAATGTATCTTGCGTAGATGACAAAGGTCGACCCAGTTTCAAAATGGACTGGGTTCCAAAGACCAACTGATCCCGCGCTGTGTCGGAGCAGCTGTGGAGGCATATCATCAGACTTCGGTTTGTTGGTAGTGGTTGTTCTAGGCACATGATAGGGGACATCTCTCAACTGTACAACATTCAGATCTTTGTTTGAGAGTATGTGTCCTTTTGCGAGAAAGGAAGAAAGGAAGGGATCACAAATGGGGTTAGTGCTTAATGACATGAAGAATTTTCGGATCTATTCTGAGATTATGCGTGCTGTTCTCAGACCTTCTGGATGCAAATTCAATCGGTGAATTACGGTTTGCGTTTTCTTCTCTATACTACTGAGTTTATCTTACTCTGATTCGTTTTAAAGACAATTTTTCATTTTCTTAATAGTTTTTCGTTAGTAGGTATTGTTTTGGGAAGTGATATGAATTCTAGTGCTAAAGGGCAATATACAATTCGTGTAATGCACTAAAGCTGAATTGTCTAGACTCTGTATTCAATGTGCTGGTAGGCACAAAGGATTCAAATGGACTAGACATTGATTGACCATGAAAGGACTAGACAATATAGACTTAGATAGTTTCATTTGGACTGACCATACGACGCTCGGGTAGATTGAGCAGTAATGCACTAAAGCTGAATTGTCTAGACTCTTTTTACTACAACATCTTATACAAAGATGCCACGTTTTGATAACTGAATTGACAAGCAGTTTTCGATATAATCAAACCATTTTGTCATCATTAGTTTGCAACTACTATTTGCATGCCACTCAAGCATTTTATACAACACACAGGTAGTTTGTGTATACAAGTTTAAACAAAGGCTAATATTGTGAACAACCTATAAAACTGCATGCTTACATGCTATAACTGCCACTATCATGCACTTGTCTAACTATTCCTTACAAAGTATGGAATATGCAACTACATACAAAAGTTACACACACACCATAGACAACCCTAAGACCCACAAAAGATAAATGCCTAGCACAAACCACTAAGTCATAGCCTATCAATCTCCCCCTTGGTTTGTGGCTAGCACGGTCTTCAAGCACTTGGTTTCTCGAACAGCCTCATGTCAGATTTTCCCATGGATCCCATCCAAAGTTTATCCTTTATGATCGTGGCAACCATTCCAGTGAATTCTTTTGCAGCAGCTTCCATGACCTCCCTTCGACAAATGATCTGATGGCGGGCCAGGGTATAAATGTCTCTCTCTCTGAATCTCAGAAGATCCTTAGCGCTAATGAGCCTCAGAACGGTTTCGCTATTTTTGAACTTTATGGCAGTAGTTGTCGTTTCATCATCATAGGCCCAAAATTCCATATCGTCAAGATGACCATCACGAAAGTGTTGTGGAATTCGAATCTCCTTTACTTGACTTGTAGCAGGCCACCACATGATCTTCATTGGTTGGTTAGTTTCAGGATAAATAATATCTTTTTCCTTTCTAACCAACGCTTTTGCAGTCTTCATTATCGGGAAGTTATCCCTGACCTGTCTGTCCAAGAACTGCTTGAAATTGGTAGCGCTAGGATCTTGAGAAGGATTGTGGAATGGAGCTCTTGAGAGCTCGGAGAGATCGACCTTCGTCCAGGAGTTAAAATCATGGATGTTTTTGTAGTATTCTGAGTTCCCAGAATTCCTTTTAACCACCCACAATTTAGGCTCAGGATCATAACCCCACATCCTGATCCCGGTACGATCACCATATTGATCACCAAATTTTCTCTTTTTAAGATCAGTCACTGTGAGATTAGGTTCATCTGCTCTACGATTCTCATTTGAGCTTTTTAAGAAAAGCAGGCCTTCCTTTTGCTCAGCAGTGACAGTTCTTTTGCCATGTTTGATTTTTATCTGAGGAATGGCATTCACAGGCTCCTTTTCAAATCGATCGACGATTTTTGTTTTTCTAGAAGGAGGTTGGTCAAAGGAAACTTCGTTTTCGGAAGGCTGGTCGGAAGCAGTGGGAGGGTCTTCTATTCCATGAGGCTGCTGAAACAAAGATTGGAACTTGTCACCAAAGGCTTCAAATAACTTGTTCTTCAAACCAAAGTAGAAGGCAGTTATTGATCCAAGATTGGTTTGCATATCAGTAATCTATTTTGTCTTTAAAGCATTTTCTGCTTGGTTTATAGCTTTCTTTTCTAATTGAGCCAACATATGTAACGGGCCAATTTTACAAAGACTGAAATTAGCCGCCTAACGTTCGCGCACCCCAAGCCACGCTCAACAGAATGCACTTTCAGAATACGAGTTGCGGCCCCGATCACTCGACATTGTCAAAAAGGGAGAGAGAAGAATAGTATGCTACTACTACTCCATGAAGCATTTTAGAATACGACCGCGATAGAAACGCTCCAGGTCTACTTTCTCTCCTCTCTCAAGTAAATAAATATCATTTATATATTATCCCCATTTAGTAAAAACTAAAATATTTACTAAAGCTTTATTATGACAATCGTGGCATGCCTTTACCTTCAGCGAGTTAAGGTATTTATACTAATCTACTGCATAGTAGATACTCTTTTTACTACAACATCTTATACAAAGATGCCACGTTTTGATAACTGAATTGACAAGCAGTTTTCGATATAATCAAACCATTTTGTCATCATTAGTTTGCAACTACTATTTGCATGCCACTCAAGCATTTTATACAACACACAGGTAGTTTGTGTATACAAGTTTAAACAAAGGCTAATATTGTGAACAACCTATAAAACTGCATGCTTACATGCTATAACTGCCACTATCATGCACTTGTCTAACTATTCCTTACAAAGTATGGAATATGTAACAACCCGAAATTTCTATCTTCTAAAGCCATTCAATTCAATCATCAGTCAGACTTGTTTCTGCTATCTTTTAGCTTTGTTAAGGGTCTGTTTGAGTGTTCTAAGCTTAGTACATTCAAGGATTTGGTGTTAGGAAGTGTCTACTAGAGTTCATTGTGTAGCATTCAAGCCGGAAAACACCATCCCAACGAGTTTACGGCCGCAAACTAGAGTTTACGGCCGTAAACTCTTGTCTAGCCGTGAACTTTCTCCTTAAGTATGATTTTCCTTCATTTTTCTTCACTTCTCACATCTTCAAGTCAAGAACACTCATTTCTCTCTCAAGTATCATCAAGAACACTTCCATTTCTCGTCAAAGTTGTAAGTGATTCTTTCATTATTAGTTGATATCCTTCTTGATATAGTAAAACCCTATGATTTCATCCGTGAATTCATCTCTTTTTGGGGTTAGATCTTCAAATCATCAAGAACACCAAGAACACACACTAGTTCTTTGGGCCGTAAACACCCCTTCAAGCTTCCAAAATGCAAGTACCCTTTCCATATACTAGTTATCCATTAAAAGCTCTTGAAGTACAACCAAGAATCAACCATTTTAGCATGAACATGAAGAGTTTACGTCTGTAACCTCTTCATATGGCCGTAAACCCTTCATGTCATGGCCGTGAACACCCCTTTCGCCGTAAACACACCCTTGTGTGGCCGTGAACACCTTTTGTACAATCATATGTCATTGTAACACTTCATTCCAAGTGTTTCCTAGTCCCTAAGGATGTTTCCAATACATGATTAGTTATTATATACACTAATTATATACATATATGTGTTATTATATGATTAATAGGATCTGTTTGTGCTCAGAATTTTACTTGGCCTACTTAGCATCCTATATCGATCTTTCATTCGAATCACTCACTACATGTGAGTTCATACCCCTAACTTATATTTTAAATGATTTTAAATGCTTTTATGGGGGGGGGGAATACAAGTAGAAAAACATATAATTGTATAATCAATCACATGTGATTTAATACTATCAAAACAATAGATTTCTTATACTTCAAAACTGTGTTATCAAACAAACTATTTCAAATCATTTTATAAATTGACATCAAGTCATCAATAACCATTCAATTGGTTAAAACTCTTTTATACAATAAACTCTTTATCGTTTTACAAAACTCTTTTAAACTTTTATATTGTCAAAATCATGTCTATATGGATATAGTTATATAAATAAGGTTGAAAGGGCTTACGACTGATAACTCGCTTTATTTCCTGTTCCTTGTTTGGTTGTGGACTTAGGGTATTGGTTGTTTGTCCGAAGGTCGTTTGAATCTTAGTTATATATTATGTATATGTATATAGATATAAAAGTACATACAGTCAGTTCAACACCTTTGAGTAGCAAAGGTGTACAAACATAAACAATCATTCAATTACAGAGCTTACTAGTAAACTATAATAGGTATAATTTAGGAGAATAATACTTACTATTTCTAGAATAATGAAACTTACAAAAGTCAGTACACACATGATTCAGTTCAAACATACAATAAATAGAACAGAAAGGAACATACAATAACTAGAACAGAAAGGAACATACAATAACTAGAACAGAAAGAAACATACAATAACTAAAACAGAAAGGAACATACATCATTTTACAAGAACAAGATAGCATTAATGTGAAACAACTTCATGGCTTAGCAATATACTTGTTAGGTCGTGTTTTGTAACTAGAGTCTCCTGGAGGGAGAGCGTGCATTGTGTGTATAGATCTATACAGGACTGACAAGCCCGCATCCCGACTGTTCGCTACACTTTGGCCGGCAGGCCAAGGGGTGACAAATGTCACATCAGTTTCGAAGCCAGCAGGTCGTCGTGTTAAACACTTGTCAATCAGGATGATTATAACCATATCACATTTTAACCTTAATTAAACAAATTGGTTTTAAGGTAGTTACTGTTTCAGTAGTTACTTATTACAACATTACTGTACACTGTCATTTTCCCATTACATTCATATAGTGATCTTCTCACATAAAATGTAATGTAAACTATTTTCTGGTAATAATAGTCATATATTTGGGAAAACACTCACTTTTACAAAAGAACAAACATACAGAACAGTCGGGTCTTGGTAGAAGACTACTCTCCATTTTAGTAAAAAAAAATATAGGATTTTCTAGGAAGTATACAAACTTTACATCAAACATTTACAAACTTTACATCAAACACTTACAAACATCCTCTTCAAACTTATACAAACATTTGACACTAAAATACTTATGAACTCACCAGCTTAAATGCTGATCTACGCTTTCAAAATGACTTGTATTCTCAGATCACAAGTAGGCAGGTACACAGGACCAGGTTTTGAGAAGACGGAGCATGTTCAAGACACGTCTTTTATTTTGATATATTTATATTTTTGGTGTCTTACAAATACAGTCAGAACACACTTGTATTAACTATATTATTAATGCAATGGATGATGTTGTTGCTTGTTTTACTATTGTGCATTGTTATGATACTGAACATGACGTCCTCCGCCCCCGAACATTTTCGCCGTTCCGGTTTTGGGGTGTGGCAGATTGGTATCAGAGCTTTGTTTATAGTGAATTGAATATATCAACCCATAAAAGATATACAACTATAAACACATCGGGATTAAAAACACTCTGACCAAGAGTTAATACTTTTAAAAATAATAAAATATTTTAGTAAAGTATTTATACAAGCATTCATACTAGGATATGTGTCATACTAAAACAGAACAAAAGTATTGCGGTTTTTGGACAGCACAAGTAGGCTTGGGGACATATAATCAGTTCTGGGAGTGATATAGCCTGATCAACTATATCTTTCCGAGAAGTGATTAGCATGTGCCTAAGGATGGTTGTGGTGTTGCAGCAAGTCTAAAAACTTACCAACACTACTACAATGAGAAGTTTAGAACAGAACATAAACTTAAAATACTATAGGAGTATTTTGTGTTACTATAAATTACTTATTTGAGAACTATAAGGTCTTTATTAGTAGGTCAATAGTTGCAGAGTGGATACGCTAAGGTTGTATGTGACTAGGGTGTAATAGACTTAGTATCTGTGATCTTTGCTTTACTTCCTGTTCCTTGTTTGGTTGTTGATTTAGAGTTAGGGTCACTCATTCGAAGGTCTATTCTATCTTGGTTACATATGATTGGTACGCACTATGCAAGTATTGAAGTAACTGGTAAGGATCATCCTATAATTATCTTAAGTAGTACGTCTATTAACTATTTCTTTTACCCCTATTCTCGTGTAGATAACATGGCTTAATTCCATTTCCCCGGCGACCCGTATTTTCCCAACCAAGGAAATGGTGGATGGCTCGATGCAGAGCCAGAAGAGAATCATGCAATTCCTTTAGATGATGACTTTGCAGAAAACTTCCCAGAGGATTCTGACTCCGACCCATAAGTCAATGATCTACCCCTAGTGGCTCCAATACCAAATCCTAACCCTCGTCCGGCTTTTCAAGGCCCGAAACCTATGTGGACAGTGAACTTGAACAAATGGAGTCAACAGCAGGGTCAACCCTTACCCTACAACGGAGACCGAAGCTTCTACGATCTGAGCGAGGGAGGCTCAACAGACAGAATTTTTCCCATCTTGGTTCGCCGAGTGGCTCGAAATGTTGAGCTAGGGACGACAGGCATTCAACAAACTGTGGAGCTTGATGCGGACACAAACGCCAATACGGATCGTATTTGCAATCTTAAATTTGCTCACGGGATAGCTATGAGTGACAATGAGGCTCTGCAGCAAGAGCTAGCTACAACCCGAGCTGAAGTCATAGAGCTCCGAGCACGCCAGACAGTGTATGAACGATACCTTCTTGATGTGCAACGTCAGCTGGCCGAATTAAGGTTTCATCCGAGGGGTGCCCGTCGCCAGTAGGAGATGCTTTTCTTATCCCTTCTTTTGGTTTAAGGAATAGCCTTCTTATCTATGCTCTAAGTAGCACTTTTCCCTGTAAATTTCCTGGTTATGTTAGGACCTCGAATTTTCAATCTGTTAGGTCTTAGTATTGTCAAAATTTTCTAAATTCTGATGTGATGTAAGACCTACTCCAAGGTCATTTTTCCCGAACTTGTTACATTTTTATTGTCAATGTTATTGACAGACATCTAATCTCAAGGGAAAACCACGCGTGTCCATACGAGGTGTTAGAGTGCCTTTTTCTTCGTCATAGTAATAACTAATAAACTAATGCAACCTAGTGAGTTAGTGATTACATTACTCGCATTAGGTTTTAAGCTTATCGTCTTTTCTGTTATGACTAACAACAATAAATCGGATCACGAAATCTCAATTGAGACTCATTATTTCTCAATTCAGAAGTCTATTTTATGTAGACTCTATTATGAGCTACTTTCAAATCTTTTCGAAAGTGGGAACATGATATCCTCCAACCAAAGATAATTTAGTTATCATGACACCCGCCTTATGACCATTCCAAAAACTTACTTCTACTCCTTGTCGGGACTACATCATAGGGATGTAGGCTGAATCATCGAGAACAGTATAGCGAAACAAAAAGTTACATTCACATAAATGATTAGGATACACCTAGACCCAACCATAAACGCTCACGAACTCATTTTCTTTTCATATAACAGAATCATGCCTCTGAAGAAACGAAACCAACCCACTGGCAAAACACAAATCCTTCAGATAGATACGACTACCTTTCAAGCTGCAGTATCAGCTGCCGTAATAGCTTTCATGACTCACCTTAATGCTAACAACGCAAATGGTAATGGAATTATTATCAGCAATCCAAACCAAGGTGATAACCAAGTACAACAACGAGTGTCTACCCGCAACAACACTCCGAACCTCAAATTTAAGAACAAGAAACAGATGTTCTGGGATAAAAAGAAGGACAAATCACCTCAAAAGTTAGCCAAGAGACAACAACCTGTGGCAACCTCTGCGGCCACGACATCTGTTGCTCCTACTGTCGTTTCTACTAGAATCCCTGTTACCCCTATCCCAGCGAGGCAGTACGCGGGAAATCTACCGAAGTGCAAAGAGTGCAGCTTCCATCACCTGGGAGCCTGTCGAGTGATGCATTGCAGGAACTGCAACAGGAACGGGCACACTACCCGTTTCTGCAGAGTCCCGATCCGGCACATTACTTCGACCACCAATGTTGGAATCAGTCCAATATGCCACCTTTGTGGTGAAATAGGACATTTCAAAAGGGACTGTCCAACAGAGAAGAATAGCGGGGGAGCAGGAGGAGTTTGACCCCAAAATATGGGGAAGCATCAAAGAACCCTGCTGTAATTTTGGTACGCTTCCATACCCCATTAATTAATTATAAATATAATAACTCTTTCGTTCGAACCAAATCACAACACTTGTATAAAACTCGGAACCCTAACAGGTAAAGCTATGATGGCTTAGTGTATGCATTATGGTCATCTATAATTAAGATTTGTAGACTTCGAGTAAGTGATTTCGCCTCATTTCCTGTTCCTTGTTTGGTTGTGGATTTAGGTCAGGGTCACTCAGTCAACTGTCTTTCCAATCTTAATTATACATGACTGGGGTACACCAAACGGTTATAGAGAAACCTAGTAGGGGTCATTTCATGAAAGTTCATTGTTTCAAATCCTCAGAACCCTCGTTAGGTTATATTTGTTAATTTTGACAAATTAGGGTTCGTAGTAATCATACCAAGGTTGGTTCATCGTCCTAATAATCATTCCTTCTTCCAGATCAACATAATATCTAATTCATCAGGAAGTTCCGACATCATCATCCAACATGGTTTGGCTTGATCCTTACCATGCAAAAATTTCCGTGCTGTGTAAATGAACTCTTTCCTTAATCAACCGTCAGATGAAATTCTTCCGATCCATAACGCAAATCCTTATATCATCTCTCACTTTAAAACTTCATAAGTACCCATGCGAGGGTACTGCACCCTTCTAGCCTACCCAGGAGTTAAAAGCCTTGAAGCGAAAAACACCAAAGAAGTCTCAGAAGTCAGTAACCACCCGAAGTATAACCAGTAGATCTTTGAGAAACACCACCCGTACCGCAGGCTAAGTTTAAGAATAGAGACTAAGAACTCATTAGGTTAATCAATCGCTGCTAAGTGTATACGCAAGAGTGGTATATAGTTTAGACTTAACAAGATTTAGGATGTGTGATTTCGCCCTATCTCTTGTTCCTTGTCTGGTTGTGGACTTGGGGCAAAGCCACCCATCCGAACGTTTTGTCAATCTAAATTATATACGACTTGTATACACGAGGTGATGGTGGATGACCTAAGTATAAGTCTTATCATGAACTTCAGAGCAAAAGCTCGCAATCTCACTACAAACCACCGGAGATACCTCAGAGGAATTTGGCGGATTAAAAGGAGCTTCATAATCAAGTTAACCAAAGCAACAGGTGGACTTGATTGCCATTTTGGGTGATCGTCGTCAGATCAGCCAAATCCGCACCCTTCCTACAATCTTAAGGAATCAGGCAAAATAGAGAAGTTAACTAGGACGTGAGTCCGAGAAATTAGTTAGACTGCACGACGTTCCAATATCTGCTATCTCAGTTTGAGATAGTAGAATCATCTCCCAGTTCAGACAGTCACTCCAGAAGTTTTTGGAAACTAGGCCAGTCATGTTACATAGCCTACCATCTTTAAAAACCAATAGATAGAATGAGAGAACGATTCAATCATTAGAAGTTGTGCGGAAAGCATGTGTGATAGACTTTGGAAGAACAAAAATAACCCAATTATCAACTAGTCGAGTCCTTGACCACACTAGCACTTAAAGTTGCTCCATTCGAAACTTGCTTTGTTCGCAAGTACAGATTCCCTCTGCACTGGATTAAAGTAAGCGACACGCAACTAGCTAGAGGTCCAATATCCAGACAGCACCTTCGCTGGTCCGAAATTCATCCGAGAAACTACCGAGAAGAGAGTATGGATCCTGGAGCAACGTGAAGCTCCCAGAGTCAGGCAGAAAGGCTAACGCCTTCGATAAGAGAAAGCCCTTGGAATTCCAGGTTGGTGACCTCGTCAGGTGAAGGTCTCACCCGGAGGGGCAGAATACGGTTAGGAAAGCATGGAATGCTAAATCCAAGGTACGTAAGATCATTTGAGATTCTTACTAGAGTTGATCCAGTAACATATAGACCCCGACTACCTCGAAAATCCAATAACATACACCCTACTTTCCACGTCTCAAACTTGAAAACTGGTCATCCGACGAGACTTTTGTTATTCCACTCGCTTTGATTGAGGTAAGCGAGAACCCCAACGTTGTGGAAGAATCCGTAGAAACCCTAGACAGCGTAGTCGTTAGGGCTAATCGGATCCCTATCCTCACATTTTACCTTAGTTTTTCTATAATTGTTTAAACTCTAATTTCGGGACGAAATCCCCTTTAACGGGGGGATGATGTGACAACCCGAAATTTCTATCTTGTAAAGTCATTCAATTCAATCATCAGTCAGATTTGTTTCTGCTATCTTTTAGCTTTGTTAAGGGTATGTTTGAGTGTTCTAAGCCTAGTACATTTCAAGGATTGGGTGTTAGGAAGTATCTTCTAGAGTTCATTGTGTAGCATTCAAGCCGGAAAACTCCATCACAAGGATTTTACGGTCGCAAACTAGAGTTTACGGTCGTAAACTCTTGTCTAGCCGTGAACTTTCTCCTTAAGTATGATTTTCCTTCATTTTTCTTCACTTCTTACATCTTCAAGTCAAGAACACTCATTTCTCTCTCAAGTATCATCAAGAACACTTCCATTTCTCGTCAAAGTTGTAAGTGATTCTTTCATTATTAGTTGATATCCTTCTTGATCTAGTAAAACCCTATGATTTCATCTATGAATTCATCTCTTTTTGGGGTTAGATCTTCAAATCATCAAGAATACCAAGAACACACACTATTTCTTTGGGCCGTAAACACCCCTTCAAGCTTCCAAAACGTAAGTATCCTTTCCATATACTAGTTATCCATTAGAAGCTCTTGAAGTACAACCAATAATCAACCATTTTAGCATGAACACCAAGAGTTTACGGCCGTAAACTCTTCATATGGCCGTAAATCCTTCATGTCATGGCCGTGAACACCCCTTTGGCCGTAAACACGCCCTTGTGTGGCCATGAACACCTTTTGTACAATCATATGTCATTGTAACACTTCATTCCAAGTGTTTCCTAGTCCCTAATGATGTTTCCAATACATGATTAGTTATTATATACACTCATTATATACATATATGTGTTATTATATGCTAAATAGGATCTGTTTGTGCTCGGGATTTCACTTGGCCTACTCAGCATCCTATATATATCTTTCATTCGAATCACTCACTACATGTAAGTTCATATCCCTAACTTATCTTTTAAATGATTTTAAATGCTTTTATGGGGGGGGAATACAAGAAGAAACCCATATAGTTTTATAATCAATCACATGTGATTTAATACTATCAAAACAATAGATTTCATATACTTCAAAATTGTGTTATCAAATAAACTATTTCAAATAATTTTATAAATTGACATCAAGTCATCAATAAGCATTCAAATCGTTAAAACTCTTTTATACAATAAACTCTTTATCGTTTTACAAAACTCTTTTAAACTTTTATATTGTCAAAATCATGTCTATATGGATATAGTTATATAAATAAGGTTGAAAGGGCTTAGGACTGATAACTCACTTTATTTCATGTTCCTTGTTTGGTTGTGGACTTAGGGTATTGGTGGTTTGTCCGAAGGTCGTTTGAATCTTAGTTATATATTATGTATATGTATATAGATATAAAAGTACTTACAGTCAGTTCAACACCTTTGAGTAGAAAAGGTGTACAAACATAAACAATCATTCAATTACAGAGATTACAAGTAAACTATAATAGGTATAGTTTAGGAGAATAATACTTACTGTTTCTAGAATAATGAAACTTACAAGAGTCAGTACACACATGAGTCAGTTCAAACATACAATAACTATAACAGAAAGGAACATACAATAACTAGAACAGAAAAGAACATATAATAACTAGAACAGAAAGGAACATACAATAACTACAACATAAAGGAACATACAATAACTAGAACAGAAAGGAACATACAATAACTAAAACAGAAAGGAACATACATCCTTTTACAAGAACAAGATAACATTAATGTGAAACTACTTCATGGCTTAGAAATATACTTGTTAGGTCGTGTTTTGTAACCAGGGTCTCCTGGAGGGAGAGCGGCCATTGTGTCTATAGATCTATACGGGACTGACAAGCCCGCATCCCGACTGTTCACTACAGTTTGGCCGGCAGGCCAAGGGGTGACAAATGTCACATCAGTTTCGACGCCAGCAGGTCGTCGTGTTAAACACTTGTCAATCAGCATGATTATAACCATATCACATTTTAACCTTAATTAAACAAATTAGTTTTAAGGTAGTTAGTGTTTCAGTAGTTACTTATTACAACATTACTGTACACTGTCATTTTCCCATTACATTCATATAGTTATCTTCTCACATAAAATGTAATGTAAACTATTTTCTGGTAATAATAGTCATATATTTGGGAAAACACTCACTTTTACAAAAGAACAAACATACAGAACAGTCGGGTCTTGGTAGAAGACTACTCTCCATTTTAGTAAAAAATATAGGATTTTCTAGGAAGTATACAAACTTTACATCAAACATTTACAAACTTTACATCAAACACTTACAAACATCTTCTTCAAACTTATGCAAACATTTGACACTAAAATACTTATGAACTCACCAGCTTAAATGATGATCTACGCTTTCAAAATAACTTGTATTCTCGGGTCACAAGTAGGCATGTCAACAGGACCAGGTTTTGAGAAGACGGAGCATGTTCAAGACTCGTCTTTTATTTTGATATATTTATATTTTTAGTGTCTTACAAATACAGCCAGAACACACTTGTATTAACTATATTATTAATGCAATGGATGATGTTGTTGCTTGTTTTACTATTGTGCATTGTTATGATACTGAAAATGATGTCCTCCACCCCCGAACGTTTCCGCCGTTCCCGTTTGGGGGTGTGACAGAATAAGATAACTTACTATTATTGTTTATAATGGTATGTACAAACGAATAAGACTCGAGTGTGAAAACAACAAGCCAATATCATATATCCATTCGTTTTCACTTTTCGCCTTTTCTAAAAAGGGGGGAGTAGGAGGGTTAGTATGACACTATGCAGAAGTGTTATTTCTATTTCAAGTAAAGAGATGAACTACACATCGAGTTGATGTTATATACTATTGTGCATCCCTGGGAAGAGATTGGTGTTATGAATGAAAAAGAAGCTTCATGGCCTAACACCAAACGTCAACCATGTTGCCTGGCTATCAGCAGCCGTGGTGGCCGGCCCCAGGCAGTCTCGCAGCCTAGCTCTCAGTAGTCGCGTTGCTTGGATCCAATCAGTTATGATGTCCTGCTCTTCTTAGTAACCATGCGGCCCAGATCCCAACATACATGATGTCTAGCTCTCGTCAGCTATGATACCCAACTTTTCCAAGCAGTCGTGGTGACTGGTCTTTGGCAGTCTCTTTTATAACTCTTAGAAACCGCGCCACCCGGCTATCAGCAGTCGTTTTTGATGGGTTTTGAGCACTACATCAATCATATAAGCTTTGGATCTAGTTTATCTAATGAACATGCAATAATAAATCCAAAGCTCATAAACCCTAGATCTAGCATACAATAATCGAATTAACATATGAATTAGGGTTTAGATCTTACCTTCATTGTTATGTAGTAATAACAATCACAAATGTCCTTGATCTTGACTCTTGAAAGCTTAGTGCCTCAAATGTTGCACCTCTAATGGAATCAAAAACACCATGAGCAACAAGATGACTTAGGAGAATGAGGAGGAGGCACAAAAACGTCTAAGAACTCATAGGGATTACTTCCACACGTTTTTGGGGCCTTAGGGGTTACTTCTATAGTTAGGCTATTAGGGTTTTCAACCAGGAAACCCTAATCTGACTGCTTAGGACCTAAGCAGCCCATTGACTCCCTCCTTAGAGGCCTTGGACGAATTCTAATGGGTTTCCCCATAGATTTCGTCCGCTCCAACTTCTATGGAGTCCATTAGCCTAATTTATGAAATTATCTTATAATTACAGTATCAGTCCTCTTTATTTAATTAATCTTTTTTAGCCACAAAATTACTTCTTAATTAATTCTTGACTAATATTAATTAAACAATATGATTTCTCTTTTAATATATTATTTATATAATATATTAATAAATCATAATTAATCCTCTTTCTCCTTAATTCATCCTATCAGTTGCTATGGTGAAGGCAAACCAAAAGGACCATGCTCGTAATCGGGTTAAGTACATACCAAAATAGTAGGGCTTAGACACCTAATCCAACAGTCTCCCACTTGGATAAGTCTAATAACTATTATGCATATGACTTCAGAACCTGATCAGCAATTGTAGCTTTCAAAAGTCGATGTCGAACTCTGATCTTGTCAGAAACGTGTCCTTTAGATAAGGGATCATATATTCCTCCATTCTAGATATCGTATGAACTGAGACATGGATTTAAATCATACTCTCTGTTCATGTGTTGTTGCCCAATTTCCGATTTATGACGACTGACAACAAACTACATTTGAACACATCAACTTAGTCCAGGCTTGGCCAAGCACTTAGGGTGTCATCACTAAATCATCGAGGGGCCCACAGATATCGCTTTTATCCCACATTGGGTAAAAGGAACGGATAAACTTCGACTCAATGCTCGCTTGTACCTACTCATCAAATCACACACAACAATATGTTTTATAACACCAAGTTACTGGTGCGTTTACATATTATCAATGTGCAACCGACTTGTAAATAACAACTCACATGTCTCGGTTTTAAAAATATAAGATATTATCGTCTCACCAATCACTCGTGATAAAATCCATGAAGCGATCCAAGTGAGCGTGGGTTTAATCCAATGCTCAAATCTTAATTCATAAGCACTCATGAACTTTGTAGAAAACTTTTGCTATGTCTAATACACTTTAGACATTCTACATACCAATTCACGACAGTCTTCTTTCATACCTACTTCCAAATTATGAGCGACTGTGGATGGTTTGAATAATCTTATTATTCGGGAAGTCAAAACATGCAAAGTGAAACACAATAATAATTGAATCCAATATGGCCCCAAACTTTTGAGTATAAATAAAACCCCTTTTATTTAGTCACCATATTGATTACACATTATTCATTGTATAATGTTTCGGATAATCAACTTATTACTTGAATTATAACAGCAGTTGTCCCATGCACCAAGCATGCACACTCTGTTTACATGTGGTCCAAACTTTGTGAAATAGATCAATTGAAAACATTTCCAACGATGCTCATTTCACAATCCCTAATCCTTATCGTTAGTGTAAGAACACAAAATTCTCGCCACTACCAAATTCTAACATTTTATGCAATGATCCTTTTGTAATCTTATTGCACAAAAGTCACCAAGACTTTACCAATGATATTACAAAGTGCTCTGTTGGAGATTATTACAAGACAATTCCATATATTTGAAGTCTCTCATTCAAAGTACATTTCTTTGAACATCCTTCTTGTATAAAAGTTTCTAATATAGTCATAAATTCTTAACGTCCAACTCCCAATATGGAAACATTTCCATATTTGCCATATGACAACTCGTTCTAAATAGAGTCTTATCTATTTATAATAATGTCAATATGGTTCATCCATTACTATACTTCCAACTGCTCACAAACGACCAATCCTTAGCGAACCTTAGATTGTCCTTAACAGTTGTTTAATTATTTTAGTCAAATCCGGTTCTAGTCCTTTTTCCCTCTTAATGCCCTACACATTTGGAAAATTTTAGAACAGTCAAATATTACAGCATATGCAATCGAACCTATACCCGAAGCGTATGGGACACAATTTATAACGTGATACTTTACCAGTTTCTTGCTATAATATTGCCATATATAGGATTCCCATATGTTGAATCTTTTCAACATAACATCCATATATGTCCTTTGATTAAAATTTCTCGATCCAAGCCTTTAGATTTTGAAACGAAGTATAATATTCTCTCCCTTAATTATAGAAAAACAACTTTTCAACCCCTGCAACTTTGCAAAGTGAAACTGTTGTTTTCTATAATTAATATTGCTAACTTGCAATACTTAAAATAATAATCATGCTCCGACTTAACATGATGATTATATCCTTACCAGCATAACACTTATGCTCCCACTAGCTTTGACATGTATTCATAAATCTTCTAAACTTCTAGAAAACAATACTTATTGATTTCCAAAGATCATAATTCTAATACGATACGCTTCGACAATCTTTTATCTAAGCTTCTAGAAAACAACTCATACACCTTTCCTTAGATAGCTCACATGTGTGTCTAAAAAATTCTAGAACTTATAGCAATAAGTCTCGAATGTTCAAACTAATTGCCAAATCTCACAATTCGAACTAAGAAGAGGGATGTCGTAGTCATAATCGAATTTGAGAATGCAATTTACATAATCGCTATCTCATTAAAATCTTCCTAGTGAAAGCGTTTCCTCATAATCATTTTCATAAATGAGAGAAACCTTATGACACTTAGATTTTATGGTGTATGTGTTCCTATCCATGTGAATTTTTCATAACCATAATCATAAGATAATGTTTGTGACAAATCCAAACTCTTATGGACAGAATTTGTTCATTCTATATTTCTTGCCATCAAGGGTCCCACCATTGCTTCCAAGTCTTTGAGCATATCGCCCCTACCTATCAATGTACTTTCCATTGATCAGGATGCCTTTCCTCTATGCAATCAATTGAGAACTCATAAAACTCATATGCATAGTTGACTTAAACTGGAATGGCACATAAACAAAAAATGTGTCAACACGATAGGTTACAAACCTCAAGTCGTGTGCTAGTGTTTAACAATAGGTTTGCCCTTGATTAGTTCTTGAATCCTTTCAAGATCATTTAGACTCCCACTGACCTCTTGACATATAAGATTCTCTTGTCAAGAAACATTTCTTGACAAAACAAATATTCAAGAGTTAGTGTAAGTCCTTATCAAGGCAAATATACACACAATTGGTCTTAGTTGGTCTTTGTCTTATCCAAGACATCACAACTTACCAATTTCAAACGTGCAAGAGCAAGAAAACATTTTCCTACTTCACATTTGATGAGTGTGTTATAAACCTTATTACGATGATGTCACTCAAATCACAATCTTGGAGTACGACTCTAAGACTTGATTTTGGAACGAAGTATGATTCAATTTTTGATTTAACCATTTCAACAATTTCTGATTCCTCTTCTTAGCCATACTAGTGTACTAAGGTGTCTTTAGAGGATCAATTATGATACGGTTTCAAAATCACTAAGTTAATCATAAAATAGATACTTAAGTACTCTCCCATCTTTTCAGATTGGAGAAACTTTTTTCTTTCTGCCTAATTGATTTTTCTTATTCGTTCTGCTATTTATCGAAACCTTTTCAACGATTCAGAATCATACTTAATCCTTTAAGTATAACCATATTTACTAATCTTTTAGTAAATCATGACGAATATTTTATCGTTCTTTGTAGCAGACTTGACCTAGTGCACAACAATGCGTACTAGATCTCCTAGTCCATCACTTGACTCACATACTTATGTGAACAAGGAATTAGTCTTAATTTCCTAAATACGAAGTTTCTCATTCATTATACAATACCAGTTGCATGATTCCAAGTTTCTGTCCAATTGAAACTTGGGCGATGTGAATCTTTCCTTATTTGGTAAATTTCTGACATTACCACAAATAACATAACTAAGAATCAAATCCATTCACAATATTGCTAACAATAGAAACATTCAAACACCAATTTTCATAAAATCCATCGCAAGGAAAAATAAATAAGACAAAATCAAAATTTATTTTATTGCGGAAAAATCTTGTCCTTACAATGCGATTACAAATGAAAACTATGTAAATATTATTTAGCAATCTGTCCTAACTCCAAAGTAGCATCTAAAGAATCCGATCTTTGAATCATGCGATCAAAATCCATTTCTTCATGACCAGATTCAGCTCACTTCTTTCTTTTAAGCTTCCTTTTCTTTCTTCGATCCTACAACACATCAAAATGCAATCTTATCACATTATGTATTAATAATCTAAAATAGAAAACTTAACAGAGATAGATAGTGGATTTTACCTGAAGTAGAGTCATACATCTTGACACTCCCATCTCTTAGATCTCTCATGTAGTCAGGGCAGCTTCGCAACCAATGCCTCTTCTCTTGGCAGTAGAAACACACAGATTCTTTGGGAATAGCACAAGGGACTATCTCAGACTTAGCCTTTCTCTTGCATACAGAAAACTTTTCTGGACTTCCAATGTTGCCATTGTCCATAGAAGGTTGGGACATTGATTTACCAGACAAATTTCCTTAACCAGGCTGCCAAATCATTTCTGATTCAGCAGCAACAAGCAAATAAGTCAAATCAATGACAGTCACGTCTCGGTCCATCATATAGTACTCTCTAATGAACTCACTATATGAGTCAGGAAGTGATTGAAGAACCAAGTCAATGGCCAGCTTCCTAGAGACTTCGACACCCAACATTCCCAATCTGTCAATATGCAACTTCATATCCAAGACATGAGCACATACAAACTTTCCATCTTCGTGTTTGTTTGTGAATAGGGCTTGAGTGACCTTGAACTTTTCAAGTCTTAGAACATGTAGGTCAGGGAGAATTATTGGAGGAGGTGGAGGAAGTGAAGCATGATTTCCATTTCCACAATCCAATCGTGGAACATCATCTTCATGTGGAAAACCTATTCCAAAGGATTCAGGAAGACCATAGATGTTAGATTTTGACATCTACAAAACGGGAGAAATTCAAGTTAGTTGATTGAGTCCTTAATAAAACACCCAAATGAGATATTAAGGCTACGACCCAACACAATATTCTACAACTTGGAAGAGGGATGCCGTAATCCAAATTGTAGAACATTTTAAGGTAAGTAAATGACGATTTACCAATTTCCACCATGAAAAACTAAAATTGAAGGTTTAAGTTTTAAATGAATTGAAGCACCTAGATCTTTTTTAGATTCATTGAACTTTTTAATGGCATGTTTAATCTCGATTATGCTCTTCATTTGTGACTGGGATGTCGAGGATCACAAATAAGGTGTGAATAACCATGCGAATGTACGTGGTGCCCTCAATGTTACAGTCACCTAATCGATGTGCCGGTTAACCACACACACTCAATCGATCTATGACAAACATCGAGTCACACTTTTCCACCAATTCCAATCCCAACTTAGTGTGTCGGTTAACCACACACGCTCCACTAATTGTCTCGGCAAGGGTACAAAGTACAATTCCATTGAATTGCATCAAATTCACTTTTTCCTAAAGTAACTAAGATTTGGGAATTTATAAAAGTGTTTAGTTACTTCGTATTTCATTATATTTATAATGGAAGGTTGTGTCCTATCCTACCCGTTCGGCTAACGACCCTCCACTGGTCAAGGGTGCGGTGGGTAAGATTGGATACCCAATGGCGGTCATTTTAGAAGCCGCTTCCTTAAACACCCCTTATAGACCAGCTTCGTGAATGATGCCTACTAACGGTAATGCTGACTTTTTACTTATACATATATAACATATTAGACTTTTAATTTTATATATAGTATAAGGGTGTATTTTATACATTTAAAATACTAGATGGTTTAATCTAATAAATTATACCTTTAATTTAATTAAATGTAAGCTAAATCATTATGGATTTATTAACCCTCTTTTAATTATACACTTAATTAACTTAATTAAACCCTAAGGGTGTAATTTGATCTTTTCAAAACTAGGGTTTCAGAATTTAATATTTCAAAATTAAACTTTTAATCAAAATATTCAAGTTCCAAAACTTGAGGGCAAGTTTTGAAACTTTTCAAAACTATCTAGATCAAATTACAAATAATTAAAATTAATCAAATAATTGGTAATTATCTAAATTTGACCTAATTTAATTTTCTCAAGATAATCAAAATTACAAATAATCAAATCTTTATCTAATAAAACAAGTTATTATCTTAATATTTACAATTATCTTTTATTTGGTAAGGATAATCACACCAAATCAATAAAAATCGGATTTTATTAATAAAAAACGTTTTTGGTAATTATCCCACAGCAAAATAGCTCAAAAACCCAAAAAATCTAGCATCTGATACTCCGACTCGTCGAGCCAAAAATGGACTCGTCGAATTGCCAGTGAACTCGGCGAGTTCACATATGGACTCGGCGAGTCCAGCCTCCAGATCCAAAAAATTTCGATTTCCAGCTTTGAATAATCATGTAAAGCATCAAATTCATCAAACAAACAACCTACGCTTTGATACCATTGATGGGTTTTGAGCACTACATCAATCCTATGGTGTACATGCAAACCCTAAAGCTTTGGATCTAGTTTGTCTAATGAACATGCAATAATCATCCAAAGCTCATAAATCCTAGATATAGCATACAATAATCGAATTAACATATGAATTAGGGTTTAGATCTTACCTTGATTGTTATGTAGTAATAACAATCACAAATCTCCTTGATCTTGACTCTTGAAAGCTTAGTGCCTCAAATGTTGCACCTCTAATGGAATCACAAACACCATGAGCAACAAGATGACTTAGGAGAAGGAGGAGGAGGTTCCACACGTTTTTGGGAAACCCTAAGGGATTAGTTTCACACGTTTTTGGGGCCTTAGGGGTTCCTTATATAGTTAGGCTATTAGGGTTTTCAACCAGGAAACCCTAATCTGACTGCTTAGGCCCTAAGCAACACATGGAGTCCCTCCTTAGAGGCCTTGGACGAATTCTAACGGGTTTCCCCATAGATTTCGTCCACTCCAACTTCTATGGAGTCCATTAGCCCAATTTATGCAATTATCTTATAATTACAGTATCAGTCCCCTTTATTTAATTAATCTCTTTTAGCCACAAAATTAATTCTTAATCAATTCTTGACTAATATTAATTAAACAATATGATTTCTCTTTTAATATGTTATTCATATAATATATTAATAAATCATAATTAATCCTCCTTCTCCTTAATTCATCCTATCAGTTGCTATGGTGAAGGCAACCTAAAAGGACCATGCTTGTAATCGGGTCAAGTACATACCAAAATAGTTATGGGCTTAGACACCTAATCCAACAGTTTTCACCAGTTCCAGGCACTCTCGCTACACACCTTTTGGCAGCAGCTCCATAGTCCAACTCTCAATAGCCTCGCCGCATAGCTCTCGACAATATCATTTGAAGACGAGGCATAAATCATCGCTACAGTTAACGATACGGCAGAGCACCAAGTGTCATTACATTTCAGCTTCTCCTGATAACCTTGTCCGGACACATAGATTGTCGGCCGCTGCACCCAATCATGCAAGGTTCAGCACCCATGCCTTGAGTCGCCTGACTTCTTAGCCCGACTCCATTATAGCGGCAAGCTCCGCCGGCAAAGTTTAGTACCTTTGCCTTGAGTCGTCTGGCTTCTCAGACTGACTCCATCCTAGCGGCAAGCTCCATATGCAAGGTTCAGCACCCTTGCCTTGAGTCGCCTGGCTTCTCAGCGCGACTCCATTCTAGCGGCAAACTCCGCATGTAAGGTTCAGCATCCTTGCCTTGAGTCGCCTAGCTTCTCAACCCGACTCCATCCTAGCAGCAAGCTCCGCATGCAAGGTTCAACACCCTTTCCTTGAGTCGGTTGGCTTCTCATCACGACTCCATTCTAGCGGCAAGCTCCGCATGCAAGGTTCAACATCCTTGCCTTGAGTCGCCTGGCTTCTCAGCCCGACTCCATTCCAGCGGTATGCTCCATCGACGAGGCTCAAAGGCTTGCAACCTTTTCCTATATGATTCTACACGATGCTCCCACACGTGATGTATCTACGATCGCTGGTAGCTAAGCCCGATCCATTCCACGCGATGCTCTCCCACGTGATGCATCTACGATCGCTGGCAGCTAAGCCCGATCCATTCCACGCGATGCTCTCCCGCATGATGTATCTAAGATCGATGGCAGCCAAGCCCGATCCATTCCACGCAAGGCTCTCCTGCGTAATATATCTACGATCGTTGGAAGCTAAGCCCAATCCATTCCACGCGATGCTCTCCCGCGTGATGTATCTACGATCGCTGGCAGCCAAGCCCGATCCATTGCACGCGATGCTCTCCCGCGTAATGTATCTACGATCGTTGGCAGCTGAGCCCGATCCATTCTATGCGATGCTCTCCCGCGTGATGTATCTACGATCGATGGCGGCTAAGACCGATCCATTCCACGCGATGCTCTCCTGCGTTATGTATCTATGATCGCTGGCAGCTAAGCCTGATCTGTTCCACGCGATGCTCTCCGGCGTCACATCCCCACGATCGCTAGCTGCTAAGCCTGGACCATTCTTCTAAGCCTCGCAACATAAGTCGCATATCGTCTCCCATTGTAAGTCGCACATCATAAGTTTATGTCATGCTTAGCACCGCATTTGGTGTCTCTTCTCTTATAATCATCATGGTTTTCCTATGATCGGACGATCAATAAGGCGTTTCCTACATTACTTCTTGCTATAGAAAGGTTACTCTTCAAGAAGAATGCTATCTACAGCAACACTGTCACTTATAATCCATCAACATCTATGTTTTCTGGCTATTAGCAACAGTCTGCTTGTCTATTATCATAAAAAAAACCTCGTTGTGTATTTTTATAACAACCTTGCCTATGCACCATAGTCTGATACGACTACCTACGCTACCCACATCAGACTGGGGGGAATCCAACTAGGAATAGCTCGAGCAAGAAACATCTTCAGAATGGTTATCAATGCTCATGCGAAATAGACTGTGAAGATAATTATCAATGACATCCCTCCAAGATGATAGAAACGTTGCGAAATCCATGTCGTACACTCTTTAGCAGCCTCGCTCTGCATAACATTGCAGCAACAACTACACTGCATAACACCAACCAGATCACACTCCTCTCAATGAAGGAATATCAAGTTAGCTCAAGCTGCATAAGCAATGCTTGGCTCTTCGCACAACACCACGACTCTCGTGGGTGAGGTTCGGTCGTTCCTTTTACTCTTTGTTGCATTAGTGCTTTGTCTAGTCTGATCTGATCGGACTAGGGGGACTTGATGACACATAGTTTATATGACTGAGTCCAGCCCAATGTCATTGGCCACGTACCAATAACATCAGACTGCGGTACTGGATTATATATGGTCCATTAGCATGGCCTAGACAGCTCTGGCGCGCCAACCTCGCCTGGCGCTCCCTTGTCAGCCTTGATGGGGACTCTCCTGTCAGCCCGGCCTGGCTCTCCCTTGCCTGGCGCCCCCTGCTGGCCTTTCCTGGTGCACGCCCGCCAGCCCCACCCAACGACTCTAGGCGGCCTTGCCCAGTTCCTTGCTAGTTGGGCCTGAATTGGGTTGGCCCAAGGCCTGACCTAATTGCCCACTATAAATAGAATAGTGCCTCCTCCTTGGAGGAAGACTCTTTCCCTTTGGCTCAGACACCACCCTAGACTTCTCCCCTATGCTGAGCCGCCACACTATACTCCGGCCGGGTGGCTCAGCCGCCACCCGCCGCCGTCAGCCACCATACACCACTACCAACACCAAGATGTTTCTCTTCAGCTAAGGAGAACCATCTCAGATCTACCAACTGATCTAACTTAATCGTCAGAGTCCGCTCCCGGGGCACAGTCCCTGGGGCGGCTCTAACAGTCTTGTCTGTTGTGACCTCACAGATCCTCTCCGGCGCAGAAGCACTCTCTCAGAGCAGATGGTCGGAGTTCTATGTCACATCATATATATATATATATATATATATATATATATATATATATATATATATATATATATATATAGAGAGAGAGAGAGAGAGAGAGAGAGTGCGTGTGGGGGGTGGGTGGGTGAGTGGTTCAAATGAGAACCAATAAAAGTTAAAAACACCAAAAACCATTTTTTTAAATGTTAAGGGCAATTTGGACAAATCAAAGATTATTATTATATTAAGAAAACTTTTCATGTCCTAGTTTACAACTAGTTGCCACTTGTCCTTAAACCGTCTTCAGACCATCGCATGACGACCGCCGAACCACCGTCAGACCGCCACTAGACTAACATCAAATTCAGTTGTATTTTTCTAGCCATATTCACAGCTTAATAGAACAAATATTATATCTCACCTTTCTTTGATAAGAATTTTAAACACATATCATTCCATATTTGCAGCCAAATATACAAAATTGAATACAAAAATAGAAGTATGCCTTAACAAATTCAAAATTTTCTTTTTTTAATGGTAAATTTCTTTAAAAAATATATCGTTTATAAGACATATTCACACTTTAAAATATCATCCTAACTGTTTAATAAACATATTAATCCATTAATACACAATTTATATTTTCAAAAACAATCATTAATATTTTAACACAAAATTTAGGGACAACTACAAAAATGTCCTTACACACTGATCTCATCATCGATTTAGTCCTTATATTTTTTTTATTCAATTAAGTCCCCAAAACCGGTAATCGTATTCAATTTAACCCTTTTTACCCGGTCAACGTGTTATTCAACTTTCAAAAACTACACTTTTGGCCCAGATTTCAAATTTTATTACAATTTTGGTCCAAAATTTACACTTTTAGTCTAGATTTTCAATTTTATTACAAATTTGGTCCAAACTTTACCCTTTTGGCCTAGATTTTAGAATTTTGTTATGAATTCATCCTAACTTTAGTTGTTTTACAACATTTTTTCTTAAAAAAGATTCCGAATATGTTTTTTATTTAAAAAAATCATATTTATACAAAAAGAAAACATATTTTCACATAAAAAATCTTATATTTTCTATGTAAAAGCTTTTTTGAAAAAACATTTTTGTATACGAAATATTTATTTATAACTTGGAAATTAACTCATTTTGATAGATTATTTTGGGTTTAAAGAAAAAATAAAACGTTGTGCCGGTTGTAAAAAAAAGTTGCATGACAATAAATTTTGTTTATTCATTTGAAGACGCACATTTTTTTATTTGTGATAAAAAATCAATATGAATTTTGAATATGAGTTATTATTTTATGATATTAATTCTTGTATATCTATTATTTAGAGTACACATTTAGAAGGATAATTTAATTGTCGATAATTTACTTCTCGAATAATGTTTTTTTATCAAAAACATGTCTGTATATATATATATATATATATATATATATATATATATATATATATATATATATATATATATATATATATATTATAAAATCATGTTTGTATACATTTGTTTATAAAACGTGTTTGAATATATTTTTATAAAATACGTGCTTGTATAAATTTTATATATAAATGTGTTTGAATACAAATGTGTTTATTATAAAATAGGTGTTTATAAAAAAATATATAAATATGTTTTTACAAAAGAAATGTATACAAACACTTATTTGGGTGTGTATAAATATGTGTTTACAAAATATATTTATAATAAAATAGATGTTTGTATACATTTTGTTTTTGTAAAATACGTGTTTGTATATATATTTTTATAAAATAATGAATTTGTATATATTTAAGTACATAATAAATACCTAGTTTTTAAAAATAGGTACTAAAAATAGTAAACAACAAAAGAGAAATTAAAATATTTAACTCATAGTTTAACGTAAGAAAAAACAATAAAATTAAAAACCAACTTACCTAATGAATATTTGGTGGTGTTTCACCATAGATTAGAGAGGAGGAGATGGAAGTGAGTTGACGGTGCTTCACCGGAGCTGCAAGGTAGCAACGGTGATGGCGGTTGACGATGATCTCATATTTAGTCTGTCAATCTCGTCGAAGCTCGTAGATTTGGAGGAATAAATCAAATATATGAAACAAAAATCAGAGATATGTCGTCCGAGATCATAGATGTATCACCGGAGATCGTAGATCTGGACTAAACCACTTCAAATCTGTTGAAAACAACGAATTTTTTAGGTTGATGACATGAAGTGGTGGTTGGTAGAGGAGGTGGTGACCAAATCAGAACATATTTGGAAGAAAAAAAAAGATGGAGACGAGATGGAGATGTGTCACCAGAGCAAGATATGGTCACTAAATCTCACTGGAACACGTAGATCTGGAGGAGTAAACAATAGATTTATATGCAAAAAAATCATAGATCTGTTGTCGTAGATCGTAGATCTACCACTGGAGATCATAGGTCTGGACTAAACCACTACAGGTCTGATGAAAATGAAAGCTTTGGGAGGTTGACGACAAGCTTCGACAGTTGGTGAAGGAAGAGGTAAACCAGATATGAACAAATCTGGTGGTGTTACATTGAGATCGAGAGAAAAAATATGGAGGCGATATGGAGATGTGTCACCGAAGAAACATCGTAAGAGTGGTAGGCTTGCGTTGGTAGAGGTTATTTCTGTCGGAGTTAGGTGGCGTCACCGGAGGTAGGTGGTGGTGGTGGAAAGCCGCCAGAGGTAGGAAGGAGAGGAATAGATATTTGGTGAGAGAGCGGGAGAAGGAAGTTTTGTAGGTCAAATGTTTTGATATGTTGTTTTAAGTTTCAGATGTTATAATATTTTGGTGAAAATGGGATCACACTTCTTTTTATTTACAACCATGCAATTATCTTTTAAAAATATATGTACAAAAATGCCTTTTGTAAGATTTATAAATATCAAATTAAAAATGATAAATATACTCTTAATTATAAGCTAAAATTAGAGGTTCTTAGGGTTCTTTATCTTTTTTTGTTCTCATTTAATATATATATATATATATATATATATATATATATATATATATATATATACACACACACACACATGCATAGTAGATGTGTGCCCGTGCAAAGTGACAGTGATTAATTGTTATTTTGGTGAATAGTTTCTTATGGGGAAATAATGATTAGATTTTATTATTAGTTACTATGTAATAAAAAATTACTACTTTTAAATAAATTATTTATGTTTATACCTTATGTTTATATTGCATGTTTATACTATTAACGTAAATTAATTAATATTGATTTTTAGATTAGGAAATGTAAATTAATATATATATATATATATATATATATATATATATATATATATATATATATATATATATATATATATATATATATATATTTATGTGAATTTAATATCTTATCATCTTCATTTTGCTCTTGATTTGTATAAAAAGGTTTGTAACTTATACCTCTTAAAATTCAAGAGATGACTAAATTGATTTATAACATAGCATAAGATATATATATATATATATATATATATATATATATATATATATATATATATATATATATATATATATATATATATATATATATATATATATATATATTATCCTAATAAATGAGTGCAAAATTGTCACGTGTCAATTGGTTACCCTTTCCTAAAGCGTCTTTTCCCACTCAAATTGTCTAACTGAAATTCCAAATTGTCACTGAAACAGATATTATCTTACTTCTTTTCAGTGTATGAAATCCCGAAGTTTCAAAAATCTTATAAACAAAACTTCAAAAATGGTCCCTGTGGTATGCATTTTTTTCGGGTTTTATTACAAACCCCGAATTTTTGCTTCATGTTCCTTTGGCCTAGTTTTTATGTGGAAATGGTCCCCCGCCATAACTCTATTTAAGTTGATGTTAACACCCTCATGTGCCTCCCACATGAGGGTATATTTTTCTTTTCACCTTTTAGGGACCATTTTCGCAATTACAAAAAATATATCCCCTTTATATACTAGAGGGACCATAGATCTCTTCTTCCCCATTGTCTCTCTTATTCCCCAACATCTTTTTTCTTCCCATTCTTTTTCTTGGCATGTTACAATAACAATGGTGGTTTGTTTTTTATGAAAGCTTATTGTGGTAAAAGTAAATTTATGCATGCCCTATGAACGATTATGTTTAAGGGTTTATCGGGTGGCTTGACCTGCCTATGTGTGATAAGAGTAAAGCCATCATACCTGGTCTGCTAAGAAATTTTAAAGTGCACGAACGACGCAATCAATTCGTTACAAGTATCAACATACTATAGGAACAATGCAATTGACTGATAAGCAGGAACAACATCTTTGTGGGAAATTGCAATGCATTAAAGGACGAATCTTTGAAGTTGTAAATATATGTATTTGCAAGTTGGTTCATGTTTGTGATTGTTATGTTTGGTATTTGGTATGTGTAGGGGTTATGGTTATACAAATTTGGGGGGGGGGGGGTTGTTGATCAGGGGATGAAGAGTATCAGTAGAAAAATGGGGTGTTTGTAATGAAATACATTGTTAATAAAATATATGCTATGAAATTATGTAAATGCATATCAAAATTTCACAAAACATTACCAAAATGTGTATCAGAAGTTGATTCCAAACATTAACAAATCAGTAAATAGGGTAACAAAGTATGACCAAAATTGTAAGTCCCCAAATATGCTTGTGTATCAATCAGATCCAATTGATGGTGCGGAATCCCAATCAATTGGATGGTGTCAGATCAAATAGAAGAGAAGGAGAAGAAGAAGATGATGAATCTTGTATGATTTGATTACAATGAAGATCCAGATACAAGATTCACACACACTAAAGCTCCTTTCTTTCTCTCTTGGCCGTACACTCCTTTTTTCTGTTCATCAAACCCTCCTCAACCACCTAACACCTATATATATACTTGGGGAATATGGGCCATAAATGGGTTTACGGTCGGGCCGTAAACAAGGTTTACGGCCGTAAACCTGTTTACAGCCGTAAACACCCCTTGGCCATAAACCTGACCGTAAACTCATAAAACATTACAGAAAAATACAATCAACTAGAAAAGCAAAGTATAAACCAATATTTTGACCCAACAATCTCCCCCTTGGTTTATAGCTTTCTTTTGTTAATTGACCCAACAAGCTCCCCCTAAAAAGTAGATGGGTTTTCTTGTCAATCTTCATCGAGAGCTTGGCTTCAGCATTAATCTTCAAATTCTTCACAACTTTAAGATGAACTTGATGAATCTTCAACGAATGACTTCATCTTGAGCAGTTGGCCTTGTCTTCAAAATTTGACTCTGAACGCACATTAGGTGAGGAGGCTTCTTGTAGAGATTCTTGAAAGATGGCGCTTTCAGCTTGAGAATCTTCAGAGAGAACATCAGAGAGAACAAATCTTCTGGATCACTTCAGCAGGTTCAAGATAGCAGCAGATTGATTGAGGAGGCTTCAATGCAATCTGTCACATATTCTTCAAGTCAGCATCACCTTGCTTCTGGGGTTGAAGGATTGAATGTTGAAAGAATAATCTTCATTTCTTGCTCCTTCGAATGAGAATTCTTCGATGCTCACGGATGAAGCCTTGGCTCAGAAATTTTCGATTCAGTTTCCATGAGTCTCATCTACATCTGAATTCACTTTTCCAGACAAAACAAAACTAAAAGAAAAATTAGCACACAATATTTTTGGATTTTTCATATTTTCCGAAAAAAAAAACAGAAACAAAAATATTTTTGGATTTTTGATTTTCTTGAACAAGAAATAAAACAGAAATAACACTATTTTTGGATTTTTAATTTTTCTGATTTTTGTTTGATTTTTGAATTTTTTAATTCTCCCCCTAAATTTGTGCATAGAGGAAAACTATGAAAAAATTTAATAAAAACAAAAATAGTTGGGATCAAAGTTGTCAAGCAATCCAATATCGTTTATCAGCACACGCCTGCATGTCAAGATCTGGTCAATCACTGGTATTGTGGTCCACTTAAACACAAAGGATGTTGACAATTTGGACAGATTATAAGTGACAAGTCATTGTGATATATATTCCTAAATGGAAATTTAGCTGACGACGACCAAGGATATTGTTGTCCACTTAAATTAAGCAGCAAGATCTACAGACAACCTCTAAATGGTTCAATTTTAGTTGCACTAGAACGTGTTCCCCACTTCCCGATATACCCCGGTAATCAAGAACTTCTAAAGAACTCCTTACTTTAGGTGAGTATTCAATAATTAAGAAAGAAGTCAGATATAGAAGTGCATATGTTGTATCCCAGGTCGGATGTCTTCCAATCACACAGAGGGAACAACATATGACTAACAGAGATAGAGGGATTAAGAGGTAGAATGTTGCATATGATGTGTCCCAGGTCGGATCTTCCGATCACGGAGAGGGGACAGCATATGGCTAACAGATAGAAAGAATTTCATAGATACGAAGGTGCGTAGAATTAGAGTTGCATATGTTGCAATCCAGGTCGGATATGTTCCAATCACGCAAAGGAAGCAACATATGACTGACAGATAGAAAGCAAGAAAATAATTTCCTACAGAACTACTTTATTAGAACCCCCCCAGTTGCCCTATCAATACCGGAATTAAGGACATAAGTCCATACATCAAGGAAATGTTGAGCCACAGTTCTAGATAATTAACTTTTAGTGTATCTCGCAGGTTCCCATGTTTATCTCACTGCTTAATCTACCCGAGCATCGTATGGTCAGTCCAAATGAAACTATCTAAGTCCATATTGTCTAGTCCTTTCATGGTCAATCAATGTCTAGTCCATTTGAATCCTTTGTGCCTACCAACACATTGAATACAGAGTCTATACAATTCGGCTTTAGTGCATTACACGAATTGCATATTGCCCTTTAGCACTAGACTTCATATCACTTCCCAATAATAACTACTAACGAAAAACTATTAAAAAATGAAAAATTGTCTTTAAAACGAATCAGAGTAAGATAAACTCAGGAGTATAGAGAAGAAAACGCAAACAGTAATTCACCGATTGAATTTGCATCCAGAAGGTATGAGAACAGCACGCGTAATCTCAGAACAGATCCAAAAATTCTTCACATCGTTAAGCACTAACCCCATGAGTGATCCCTTCCTTTCTTCCCTTCCCGCAAAGGAAACATACTCTCAAACAATGTTCTAAGTGTTGTACAGTTGAGAGATGCCTCCTATCATGTGCCTGGAACAGCCACAACCAACAAACCGAAGTCTGATGATATGCCTCCATAGCTGCTCCGACACAGAGCGGGATTAGTTGGTCTTTAGAACCCAGTCCATTTTGAAACTGGGTTGACCTTTTTCATCCTTGCACGGTACTCTCTCCCATGACATATCCTGTTTATCACAAACAGAAGATGAAGAAATATTAGAATCGTTAGAAGATTTAGGAGAGTGAGCCTTTGGAACCCATTTGTAGTTGGGTTTAACCCATTTCTTTTTCGATCTGATGGGTGGCTCAGTACTTGCTTTTGATCTTGATGTCGGCCGTTGAGATGACTTTGACCTAACCGGTCTTTGTTTCACTGGAGCATCTCTTGGATTGGGCTTCTTGGCCGACATTCCCTTCTTGCCCTTGGGATTCGGATTCTTGGCCTTCTGCGCGTTCCAGTCACCATTGTCTGAACGTGGCCTTGAGGGGTTTCTTTTGAAGTATCTCCCTCTTGGCGCGTTCAGCCAGCCTTGTGCATAGTAGGGAACGTATGCGCGAGTAGGACAATTTCTGGCAATGTGTCCAGGTGTTCCACAGTGAAAACATGTCTTTTTCTTCACTGTGAAGTTGTTTCTTCCTGCCCCTGGTGGTGTATCTTTGCCTTGTCTCTTATTGTTCCCACAAGCACAATTACAACAGGCACTCTGTTTCACTTGAATTGGTGGCCTGTATTTCTCAACAGCAGGTTGATCAGAAGCAGCTGAGTTCGAAGCAACAGACTCGGAGTTCAAGGAGATGTTGGTTTGTTCAATGGTGTTCTCCTTGTTCTCATCCTCTGCTACTTTACCTGCACATGAAGTAGATGTGCTAGAAACAGGAACATCAGTATTTTCAAACAAGTCATCAAATATGTCAAAAAAAATTAACTCAACATGATCCGGAGCAGAAGCATCACAAGATGTATCATTGATTTTAACATCGGAAACAAAAGAGTTATCATTTGAAACAGAAGCAGCAGGTTTGGAAACATTTTTATTTTCAGAAACATATCCTTCAGCTTCTTGCTTTGATTGATTTAAGGATTGATCTACATGGGAAGTAGAAACATTAGTATTTTCAACATTAATAATGCCTCCTGAACCAAAATCAGATGGCTTGCCATAAACCATGAATGGTTCGTTGGTAATCTCCTCTTTCGTCAAAGGGTGATACTGATATGTATGATTAAAAGGAGGCGGTACATTATCGTATCCTAAACGCTTTTGCTGGTTACGTTTGAACTGCAGGCAATGGTCAATCATATTGGCAACTACCTCCCTTGATACATCAAACCTTTTAAAATCAAAATTTGCAGTTTCAAATTGCCCTTTTAATGTATCAAGCTCAGTAATTAACTCAGCATTTTGTCTCTTGATATAATCATAATTTTCACATTTGTTATTGTAGTCGTCCTGAAGTCTCCTAAAGTCCTTTATTTTTGTTTCTAACTGGGCCTTTAGGGGTTTTTTCTTTTTCCTGAGTTGATAACCTTCGTATTTTAGGTCATTGACTTCCCTTTTTAATAAATCAATTTGTTCCCGAAGAAATTTAATCGTAGTTTCACAAGCTGGAGTACATGAAACTTCATTTACCGGAATGGATTCGGAACTCATTTGTTTTTTTAATTCTTTGACTAAAAACTCAAAAGTCAACCTCAAAAGTCAAATTTAAAAAGTCAAACTTAAAAGTCAAACTTAAAAAGTCAAACTTAAAAGTGAAACTGAAAATCTAAATTTGAAATTTGAAGGTTAAACGAGAAAGTCAAAGTTTAAAGTCAAAGGTCAAACTTGAAAGTCAAAGTCAAAATTTTAAGAAAAAAATCAAAACTAAAAGTCAAAAATTAAAAACTAAAATTTTTGGTTGAAAATGGAATTTTATAATAAAAGAAATTTGAATTTTTGGGCTAGAAGTGACAATTTTGCAAAACTAGAAGCGAGAAGGAGGATTTTTGAATTAAAATCGGGAGGGGAGTATCAACAGGTAGCCTAGCTGAGTTGGTAAGGCGTGTTGTTGAGGAAACAATATACCCGGGTTCGATCCCCGGCACCTCCAATGCGATTTCCCTTTTTTTAATGCGAAGCTGATGCGAGGACGAAGCTTCTGCTTGCGAAGACGAGGTGCGAGGCACGAGACCGAGGCTGCTGAACGAGGCGAGGTGCGAACCGTAAACGCTGCTGGACCGCAAACTCCGAGGACCGCAAACTCGGACCGTACACGTGCGAGGACCGTAAACCGAGGGCCGTAATCTCGGACCGCAAACTCCGGGCCGTAAACTGATTTCCGCCGCAAACACTTCGGAAACCCTAGCTGCTGGTCGTACATGTCGCCACTCCCTCGCTGGTTACGACCAAAAACAGCTTTTATGCCTCTTTTTTTGCTCCAAAACTCAATCAAAAACTCGTTTTTATCAAAAACACGAAGAACAACCCCCCCCCCCCTAATTTTCAGAGATCTATCCAAAATCGCAAAAATATTTCAAAAATACGATCAAATAAGCTCCAGATCTGACAAAAATTCACTGATACAACCAAGCTCTGATACCAATTGTATGTCCCCAAATATGCTTGTGTATCAATCAGATCCAATTGATGGTGCGGAATCCCAATAAATTGGATGATGTCAGATCGAATAGAAGAGAAAGAGAAGAAGAAGATGATGAATGTTGTATGATTTTGATTACAATGAAGATCCAGATACAAGATTCACACACACTAACACACACTAAAGCTCCTTTCTTTCTCTCTTGGCCGTACACTCCTTTTTTCTGTTCATCAAACCCTCCTCAACCACTTAACACCTATATATATACTTGGGGAATATGGGCCATAAATGGGTTTACGGCCGGGCCGTAAACACCCCATTGGCCATAAACATGACCGTAAACTCATAAAACATTACAGAAAAATACAATCAACTAGAAAAGCAAAGTATAAACCAATATTTTGACCCAACAAAAATGTATCCAAATGAGCACATTAATAGAACCAAAATGCATTAAAAATTTACGAATAAATGTGTTATTGTACCATACATAATCATATTATGAAACAATACCTAAAAGTCTAAACATAACAACTAAAATACAGTCAAAGTGTCATTGCAACATACATAAAAGTCTAAACATAACAACCAAGTTTTCATCAACATGAAACCAGAATCACAGAAAAGCACCTGCATGAAACTATTCCATCTTCATCAATACTTACTGCTTGGATTGATTCCTATCTTGCCCTTTCGATGTCCTAGAGTTGTGTCCCTTATTCATGCATTTGCCACAAGTAACACTAATATTCTTCCTTGATAGCTTCTACACTCCATCATTTGTTGGTGTATGGGAACCTTCTTCTTGTGTAGCACCTTGACTTCCCTTCTGTCTTTTGCTCAACCTTTCACCCTCAATCTGTCTTCTTTTTTTTTCATTGACCTTCCCACCTGAGTGCAATATGGGGGAGGAATTAGCTTTGTTGGATAATCACTTTTGGGCCACATGGCTTTCCCCTTGATTGGCTGTGACAACCGTCAAATTCTGGTCAAGTCAAAGTCAAACTAAGGCAACAAGTCAAACCAGTCAACTCAGTCAACCCTTGTATATTAGGGTTTACGCTACGTAATTATTGAACGGTTCGCTAATTTAAAGAGAAAACATCAATTGGAAAATTTGTGTATTTAATTTTCCTTAGCCTTGATAGTGCTAAACAATGAAACAAAGCGATAAAACACTATTGCACACTCATCGGGAGTGTGTAGGACACTAAATCATGGCTTAACGGGGTTTACGGACCTTGCGTTGCGAAGCCGGATGCTCAAAAAGGTCATAAATGGAACCTCTCTAAATCTCCTTCACTCTATCTCTCTCTATTCGAAATCTCTCCCAAATCTCTCTCAAAAGTTCCCGTAACTTTTTGTAATCATTTGGGCCATCCCGACCCTTAACCGGGTCAAAAACCGCTTAAAACGGGGTAAAAACGGGTAAAATACCCTTAAGGACCCGAAACCTACCTTATAGGGCCGAAGCCTCTTAGGGCCGAAAGTCCCCTTAATGGACCAAACTGCTGAGAAGCGAACCCCAAGAACCGAACCTGCCCTTCGGACCGAACTTCGCCTGACCCGAACTCGAAGCCTCTCAGACCGAACTCTACCTTCGCCTTCGCTCCTAAGCCTTTCGGTCCATTTCGCTTCTTACTCCTTTCACCTCGTTTCGCCTTCGGGCCCAGCAGCCTTGGGACCGAACCTCGGCCTAGCACCGAGAGGTCTCGCAGGTTGCCATTTTCTTCCCGGTTTTCGACTAGTTTTGCGTTCTAAGCCCGATTTTAATTATTTTAACGCGGGATTTTCACCCAAAACTTTATTTTAACATATAAGGCCCCATATTTATTAATTAATCACGTTTTTCAGGATAAATCTTATCCAAGATTTAGTGGGTAAAGTACAAGAGGTGGAGTGTTGACTTTTCCTTAGTTTATGACACAAGCAACCACCTACACCCACTCTATGACCAGTCACACCTCCCCACCATCCCTAGTCACTTCATTGTACCTTTTCCATCAATCATCAGCCCCTCCCACGTTCTAAGAGCTAGAGCAAATCAACCTCTCTCCTCATTTTCACTCACTTGCTCTCATTTCACCAAAAATCAAACACAAGTTTTCTCTCAAACTTTTTCTCTCTATTTCGAGACTCCAAGGCTGATCATCAAGCTTTATGCTACTCTTGGTAAGTATAATTCATCCACCTTGTGATTATTACACTCCATTCTACTCCAATCATCGATTGCTTACACAAACTCCATCACTTTGATGTTAGATTCTCGAAAATCTTCAAGGCATCTTCGAGTGTTCTTGAGTTGAACACTTCCCTTCTCCAATATTCATCTACTGAAATCACATAAGGTGAGTTCATACCCCTACATTTTCATGTTTTCTTATGTTTTAAGGGGGGAATACAAGTTAAAACACCAAGAACACAACTAAATTCTTCTAACAGCTTTCATCAGAAAAGTTGGACTCCATTCACGGACTGTTTTGGTCAACTTATACATTTTTGTTTTTAAAACTGTACAAGGTGCAAGTAGTTCAAGTTCTTAGCTTTAAAATGGATACTTGCACATTTCCATAAGATTTTTCTACAATTTATGGTGATTTTTACAAAACTGCCTATCATTTCAAGAACCAATCCGGACCAGTCTGTGATTATGGATGTTTTCACCTAAGTTGGAGGTCACTAAAAGTCGTGACAAAATTTATGAACAAACTAGACTCATTTTCCAAACTCTCAGAATTTACGGATTCAGATTTGGACCTTTGATGATTTTTCTACAAATTTTCTAAGAACAGTAATAGAAATTGTTAACAACAGAAAAATGCTATCAATTTCATTACACCTTGTAACATGTTGAGCAAGGTGTATATCTTTATGTGATTATATGTTATTGCATTATATGACATTTTGCCTTAGTATAAGGACATACAACAGTTAACAAATGGATTTTTGCTAGATAAAGCATAGAAATAATAAATTGTTATAATCAAGGTACATCCATTACATACAAACATTTGGATAAACTATGTTAAGTATAGTTTACATACATTACTACTACTACCCTTGTTTTGATAAACTATAATAGGTATAGTTTATGATACATTACATAATACATACATTTCAAAAGGGTACATTTATACAGAGAGGATTTTCATTACACAACACGTAATTCCGTTAATGACTTTGTGAGACATTCGCTTCACTATACAAATAAGTCATGTATTGTAACCAGAGTCTCCTGGAAGGAGAGCGTGATAGTTGTATATAGATCTATATTGGGTTTGACAAACCCACACCTTAACTGCATGCAACAGTTAGACCGGCAGGTCTGGGGTGACAAATGTCATAACATTTCCGACGCCTGAAGAACGTCGTTTCAGGCCAACTAGGTCATAGCATGGTTATAATAACTCACAGAAAGTATTAACAAACATAGGAATTTACGGGAATTTCATAGAAATCAAACGCGTTTATATCGATTTAAACTTACATTATTTTCTATAAGTAAGAAAGGTTACTTATACATTTTGGTCTTTGGATATAAGACTACATCACACATTTTAAGGAAAATATCGGATTTTTCTGGAACAAACATTACATTTACAAGAGAGAGGTTTTTATCAATACAAAACAAAAGCTTATGAACTCACCAACCTTTGTGTTGACACTTTTTCAAACAACTTGTATTCTCAGGAAATCACTAAACAGGTAACCAAGTGCATTTTGAGGATGGGACGTTAAGGCGTCAGACATTTCATATTTTTGTCAACATATTGTAATTGATTTGGAAACATGTAATTCATACAATGATGTAACTCTTTCAATTATATATGTTGGTTGTGTTTGCTTGAATTACTATTGCCATTGTGGTTATGATACTATACATGAAGTCCTCCACCCCCGGACGTTTCCGCCATCCTTGGTTTGGGGGTGTGACATTGGCCCAACCTTAAATTAATATGTTTTCTTCCATGTCTCTAGCCAATATACCTTTTGTACACACTTGTAAATGTTAAGCTCATCCTCTGAGTCTTTGCTTATTTCATTGAGAGTTGCAATTACATGTCTGCAAGGAATTCCAATTAATTCCCATTTCATGCAACTGCAATTGTGCTTCCTAACATCCATCGCATGATGATCTTGCAAAGCTCCAGTTACCTGATACTATTCTTCCCCATTCCACCTAGCAATATATTGTGAAGCAAGTGTTTTTTGGGCGTCTAGGATGTTTGTTGTCGTTGGTGTAAGTGGACCTTTAGCAATTTTCATTTCCTTCATTACATTACATATTATATTCATTAGGTATTCCCTAATGTACTCTAAACATACAATGACAAGTTTGTCCCTTCCTTGGTCTATATTCCCACTAAACACTTCACACATGTTTGAAATTAACACATAAAAAACTGCTCTTCCTATTGTACATGACAATAACATAGAATAAATACAATTATAAATAATGGAAACATATAATGACCATACTCTAACATATAGAATTACCGAAAAAATGACACCTTGCCCAATGTGCAATAGGAATCTTCCTCAACCACTCACATGCCTCCCCGTTATAGTGGCTAAGCTCCCTCATCAAATGCTCAAATTCAGGAATGGTGGTTGTTGATGCAAACCTGCATAAGTGTTCCATATACTCAGTTTGTCTCCACTTGTTTCTTATATTGTCATTAATATGTCTGGTTCAATACTTATGCTCAGCATTGGGAAATTGTTTACCAATTGCAGGCAGTAAACCCTACATGAATCAAACTTAATATTAAGAATTAAAAAACATACATTGAAAATAACTAATTATATAAGTGTGCCTTACCTTTTTCCTGTCACTTATGAAAGTATAATTTGAGTTTGTTCCCAGCTCCAAATAATCCCTAAGGTTTTCTAAAAATCACTTCCAAGTACTTGTGTTTTCAGACTGAATAATTGCATAGGCTAAGGGGTAAATTCAATTATTAGAATCCAGACCTACTACTGAAAGAACCTAACCAGGTAATAGGCCTTTCATGAAGGCACCACCCAAACCTAATAAGTTCCTAAGTCATGCCTTGAAAGCTTTTTTGAGTGGACCCAAACAAACATAAATCCTTCTAAATTGCCTTGTAGGAGAAGGAGGGTTAGGCTCAGTACATACATTTATCTTCATTGTGGTGTCTGGGTTGGTAGCTTGAAGTTCAAGAACATAGTCCCTCAACGGTTCATACTATTTTGTATAGTCACTATTTACATGTTTTCTTGCAAAATCGTTTTCCTTAAACATCTTGTCCATCGAAACACCCACCTGGTATGTCTTTTGAAAGTGATTCTATATTGCACTCAAAGGAATCAGTGCATTTTCCTCCACTTGATCTATGATTTTCTTGAAAATTAACATAGCAGTGCAAGCCCTAAGTTTTCTTATTTGTAAGCATGTGTGAGTCTGATTTAAGGTCCTTATAAACCAGACAGACTTAGGGTTTGACTGAGAATCATGTATATACAAACCACATTTAACTTTTAGTGACTTTACTTCTTTGCACTTGCTTTTAGAAGTGGTAGCTTGACTACAAACTTGCCCTTTATTGTTGACAGGGACAACTCCTCTACACTATGCCCTAAGCCTTAGATTGTTATTTTTTTTAAGTATATAGTCCTTCATGTTTCAAGTGCATAGAAATAAATTTTCTCCTTTAATTCTTTTTTACTTTTAAATTTCTTACCAACCGTGAAAGATAACTTGTGTATTTAGCCAAGGGTGCACCATTTTTCTTTTCCTAAATTTTTTATAAGAGCTCTTCTTTGTCTGTATTGGTTTGAACCTTCATGAAAAGATGCAAATTCCTCATTGTTTATGACTTCCATGTCTTCAGGTTCATCACCAGCATGAACATCATTCATACACCCTCCTTCCACATCACTGTCAACATTAAGAATGAAGTTTTCCATGTCTACATCCACATCTTGGATATTGTTTTCCTCATCCATTATGTGTTCCAATTGATCTTCATCTTCTGAGTGTTTCACTTTGTCTAGTACCTCATCATCTTCAGAAGTCGAAACCACATTTTCATACTTTGTATCATCCTCTTCACTTCCAATTAAATTTTCTATAAGGTTGTTAAACAACTCATTAAATTTTTCATCATCACTAGCAGGGGGTGTTGTAGCATCCTTCAATATGCTCATTATCCTAAAAACCATTCATCTCATACCCAACGTTATCAATATATGAAGTACTTGGCTTGTAGCATCCTTGAACACCCTCATTATCCATAACACATGATGTATCATCCTGATCAACAGTCTTTTCCTTTAAGTCATCAATATCATCTAAATTAAGCCTCTTGCTACAAGAACCTTCATGTGTTTCGGAGTTCCCAACTCTACCCCTTCTATACACTGGTGACAAAGCATCAATTTTACTCCCAAAAAGTATCAAACACACGTACTCACCAATAGGCTCATCATTCATATGGTTCATATTTCTCAATGGAGATTCCATATGAACTTCAGCCTGTTGATCAACATTTTCAGGTAATTCCTCAATCACAACTTTACCCTTTGCATTTGGAGACATGAAGTAATTCAGTAAATTTGTCTTCCCATATTTTGTGTACACCTCAATCAATTTGTTATGTGGAATGTATTTAGATAGATTTATAGCATCCTGGTCATTCTCTAAGGCTCTAATACCAAATTGAAAGTCACCATTTGGTATCTTAAATTCGTAGTATATGGCTGGGGAGTCTGAGACATCAACTTCATTCTCATGTGGGTCTGGGTAACCTAGGTCAATCATTATGGCATCAAGTTCATGTACAAAGTACTCATCTATGTCCATATAATCAACATACCACACTTCACCTCCAATATACTTTATATCAGGTAACTTAGTAAACTTCCCACCGTGATGTAGATTAATACTAAACCATGTGGATGCACCCTCTACAATAAACAATACATGATAACAAAGTCAAAATTTTACATTTTTTAGTCTGAAAGTTAAGGGGAAAATGCTTTATAGTAAAGTTAAAGAAAACATAGCAACTTACCATATATGGATGATACGTCCAAAGCTTCAATTTTTGGTCTGACCAGCCACATTACATACACAATTTTGATTTGAAATGTATGAAATCACCTTCTCTTTTTTGCTTCGATTAGGGTTTTGGGAAAAGAAATGAGGGTTTTTTACAGGTTCTAATGGAGAAGAAGAAAGAGTGAGGGAGGAGAGGTGTTGACGTGTGTTTGCGATCGTAAATGAGGGTTAAAAGATTAAATTAGGCGTCGACATTGCACTTGCAAAAATGGTCCCTAAAAGGTGAAAATACAAATACACCCTCACATGGGAGGAACGTGAAGGGGTTAACAACAACAACTTACTAGGAGTTAATTCGGGTGACCATTTCCACATACAAACTAGGCCAAAGGGACCATGAATCTAAAAACGTTAGGGTTTGGACTAACACCCGATAAAAATTCATACCACAGGAATCATTTTTGAAATTTTTTCAATCTTATATTGATTTTGTTCCTAATTTTCTACAATTGAAATTTCAACACTGATAGCAAGAAATCAACAATGATCAATAAATCAACACGCTAATACTAGAAATTAGGATTCATTCCCCAAATTTATGACAAACGAGAGGTTTCCATTACTGATCACCATTAGGAAAGAGTAGGAAAATGGATGTAATAGCTTAGTATTGTAATATTTGATTTTTTAGATAATAAAAAAAATCAAATGTGACATTACATTTATTTGTTATAAATGACTATTAGGGTAAAAAATTAGCACCTAAAAAGTTGTACCGGTTTCTAAGGTGGTTAACAAACTTGGAAATTACTCGTTAACATGATCTCAAGGATATAAGAGTTGTAAAAATTTGACTCCAAAGGAAAGAGTTGTGAATTTTATAAAAATAGAAATCAACCGTGTAATTAATATTAATTATGTCAAAACGCCACTTAGATATTGGTTGAGTTTTGACTAAAAGTGCAAAAAGGAGATTCATAGTACTCCTTAAGATATAAACTTTAGGAAAAAGAATGTTGAAGACGAGATCCGTATCAGAGATATATGATTTTGTAAAGTCCTTTATTTTTACCCCCGTTAGGCACAAAAAAGAAAGTCAAAATTAGCTAAAGCAACCTAAAGTAGAGTTGTAGTACCCATTGAGATCATCACATAGATATAAAGAGGACTTAGATTGGTGCTCGCACGAAGAAGTTACGATATTTGCAAAACCTTTTTGTGTGTGCGAGGTGTGCACCTATGCCAGTTGCGCACATGACACCGGATTCGAGCAGATTGCGAGTAACGTGGCCAATTTGGGAAGTGACACGTGGCCTTCATTGGATGGAGCCACAAGGATCATGTGCGTAGATAGTTATGTCGCGCGCACCCCGAATCCATGACTATAAATAAAAGGTTGTGCATATCACTTCTGCAAAACTTCAATACTCACTCTCCTTAAAATCTCGAAACTGCTACCCTTACGAGCGGTCCCCAGAGTCCCAAGCCCGATTCAACCCTACACCAACGGTCTCACGCAACTAGGGTGAGTTCACGGCCTATATTTCACAATAAATGTTTTATGGGGGAGGGGGGATACATGCTTATAAAAATGCTTTGTCAAATTATATTTATATCTATAAATATCAATTTTTATAAAGCTGAAAACGAAGTTGCCCGAAGTATCTGCAAGATATCAAGGATGGGAAGATCAAGTCGTCCTTCACACGTATTTACACTATTCAATCTAATAACTCATCGCATGCTATTTCTTGGGTACTTGATACAGGATGTGGTTTTCACATTTGTTCTGATTTGCAGGGCCTAAGCAGAAATAGGGATGTGGAGCATGGGAAGGTAAACTTGATCATGGGGAACAGAAGATCGTTGCCTGTCACCAAGATTGGAGTTTACTCTATAGTGATTAGTAGTGGGTTATGACTACAGTTGAATAATTGTTGCTATTCGTCAGAAATGGCAAGAAACATCATTTATTTTCATGGTTTATATAAACAAGGATTTATATTTTCGTTTGATAATGAAAAAGGTTCTATTAGTGCTTTTCTTAATGGTGTTTTCTATTTTGAAGCATTGCCTTGTAATGGAATATATGAAACTGTGATGGTTGTAGACAATTTAGGAAATGATGTGTTGTGTATTGATTCTTTCAATAGTTTGGATAAAGCATGCTTGTGGCATTGTTGTCTTGGACATGTTAACAAGAAACGCATAGCCCAACTCCAAAAGGATGGAGTGTTGGAGTCATTCAACCTTAAGGACGATGACGTGTGCGAGTCTTGTTTACTTGGAAAGATGACCAAGTCACCCTTCACTGGTACTTGTGAAAGGGGTGAGGGTTTATTGGATCTCATACACACCGATGTGTGTGGGCCCTTTAGATCCACCACAAGGGATGCGAGCCGCTTCTATGTGACTTTCACTGATGATTATAGCAGATATGGGTATATCTACTTAATCAAGCACAAGTCAGAAACCTTTGAAAAGTTCAAAGAGTTTAAGCAAGAAGTGGAGAATCAGTTGGGCAGGAAAATCAAGATGCTTCGATCCGATCGAGGTGGAGAGTACCTTAGTTTTGAATTTCACGACTACCTCAAGGAATGCAAAATATTTTCACAATTGGCGCTACCTAGGACACCGCAGTTGAATGGTGTGGCTGAGACGCGTAATCGAACCTTGCTGGACATGGTTCATTCCATAATGAGTCGTGCTTCGCTACCTATCTCATTCTGGGGGTATGCCTTAGAGACTGCCACCCATATCCTTAACTTAGTCCCTACAAAGAAGGTTTCCAAAACACCTCACGAGATGTGGACGGGGAAAGCTCCCTCGTTGGCACATATCAAGGTTTGGGGTTGCGAGGCTTTCGTAAGACGAGAGACTCACAACAAGCTCGAACCCCGTAGTGAGTGGTGTATTTTCATCGGCTATCCACAGAAGTCCTTTGGTTATCTCTTCTATAGACCGAGTGACAATGTTGTCTTCGTTGCAAGAAGAGGGGTTTTCCGAGAGCGAGAACTCATAAGCCAAGGAGACAGTGGGAGGCAAATCGATCTTGAAGAGCTTCAAGAATCGAACGACGAAGGAACCTATAACACTGGCTCTCAACTTGAGAAGGAAACTCCTGTTGAACCGATTGACGAGTCATTACCTCTTAGACGTTCCGAAAGGGTTAGCGTTCCACCCCAGTTTTGTGGTTTCCATATTACTACTAAAGGGGGTACGTTTATTAGTGATAGTACACTAGTAAATTTGGACGAACCTAACAGCTATAAGGAAGCCATGGCAAGCCCGGAGTCTGTGAAGAAGACCGATATGGATGGGAGAGATTCAGCCCATGTATGACAACCAAGTTTGGAATTTGGTTGACAATGTGCCAGGTCGTAAGATGGTCGGGTGCAAGTGGATCTTCAAGAAGAAGACCGATATGGATGGGAAAGTACACACTTATAAGGCGCGATTGGTTGCGAAGGGCTTTACTCAAACTCCCGGAGTTGACTATGATGAGACCTTCTCACCGGTTGCAAAGATAAAGTCTATTAGGGTGATGCTAGCCATTCATGCATTTCATGACTATGAGATATGGCAGATGGATGTCAAAACCGCTTTCCTTAATGGAAAGTTGGCTGAGGATGTTTACATGAGTCAGCTAAAGGGTTTTGTCGATGCAAAGCATCCTAATAGAGTGTGTAAGCTTGGGAAATCCATTTATGGAATGAAACAAGCATCTCGCAGATGGAATCTTTGTTTCGATGAGAAGGTCAAATAGTTTGGCTTCCTTCGAAGCGAGGATGAGTCATCTGTATACGTCAAAGTCAGTGGGATTATAGTTAGCTTCCTCGTATTGTATGTTGATGACATACTACTCATAGGAAACGACATCCCGACCCTGCAGGAGGTTATGTTCTGGCTTGGGAAGTGTTTCGCTATGAAGGTCCTCGGAGAGGCTGCCTATATTCTGGGAATAAGGATAGTGAGAAACAGGAGTAAAAGACTAATAGGACTTAGTCAGAATACTTACTTGGATAATGTACTAAAGCATTTTAGTATGGAGAATTCCAAGAAAGGGGAGTTACCAATCCAAAGCAATACCAAGTTGAGTAAGACTCAAAGTCCGAGTACTGAGGCCGAGATAGCAGAAATGAGTCGAGTACCTTACGCTTCCGCAGTTGACTCGATCATGTATGCTATGACTTGTACTCACCCTGATGTGGCCTTCGCTTTGAGCATGGTCAGCAGATATCAGGAACCCTGGTAGAGCACATTGGACCGCAGTCAAGAATATTCTTAAGTAGCTTCGGAGCACCAAGGAATGGTTTCTAGTCCTCGGTGGGAGTGATTACTTAAGGGTGCGGGGGTATAGTGACACCGGTTTTTAGACAGACCGAGATAATTATTGATCTCAGTCACGCTGGGTCTTTACCCTAAATGGAGGAGCAGTGACTTGGAAAAGTTCCAAGCAGGAGACCGTAGCTGATTCAACGTGCGAATCAGAGTACACAGCAGCGAGCGAAGCGTCAAAGGAGGCGATATGGTTGAAGAACTTCATCAGACACCTTGGAGTTGTTCCAGCCGTAAAGGAACCTATGGAAATTTTCTTTGATAACGATGGTGCGGTTGCCTTGACCAAGGAACTGAGGGATCATGGCAGATCCCGACATATCGACAGGAAATATCACTTCATTAGACATCGGGTGGAAGAGGGACTCCTCGTAGTGAAGAGGGTATTGTCAGAAGATAACCTAGCAGATCCCCTTACGAAGGGACTGAGTAGGGTTAAGCACTTGCAGCACGCTAGTTGGCTCGATCATGTATGCTATGACTTGTACTCGCCCTGATGTGGCCTTCGCTTTGAGCATGGTCAGCAGATATCAAAGGATCCCTGGTAGAGCACATTGGACCGCAGTCAAGAATATTCTTAAGTACCTTCGGAGGACCAAGGAATGGTTTCTAGTCCTCGGTGGGAGTGATGACTTAAGGGTGCGGGGGTATAGTGACGCCAGTTTTCGGACAGACCGAGATAATTATCGATCTCAGTCAAGCTGGGTCTTTACCCTAAATGGAGGAGCAGTGACTTGGAAAAGTTCCAAGCAGGAGACCGTGGCTGATTCAACGTGCGAATCAGAGTACATAGCAGCGAGCGAAGCGTCAAAGGAGACGATATGGTTGAAGAACTTCATCGGAGACCTTGGAGTTGTTCCAGCCGTAAGGGAGCCTATGGAAATTTTCTTTGATAACGATGGTGCGATTGCCTTGACCAAGGAACTGAGAGATCATGGCAGATCCTGACATATCGTCAGGAAATATCACTTCATTAGACATCGGGTGGAAGAGGGACTCCTCGTAGTGAAGAGGGTATTGTCAGAAGATAACCCAGCAGATCCCCTTACGAAGGGACTGAGTAGGGTTAAGCACTTGCAGCACGCTAGGAGCATTGGGCTGAAGGACGATATTAGTTTAGATTAGATAGCTTTGAAACGTGTAATAGATAAATTGTAATTAACATTTGATGATTAAATAAAGGAGTACTATTTATAAGTAAAGTTATTGTCTTGTGTTAATTATTTACCTATTGTTTCACTTTGCATGTTTTGACTTCCTGAATAATAAGATTATTCGAACAGTCCACAGTCGCTTATACTTTAGAAGTACGTATGAAAAAAATTGTCATGAATTGGTTGTAGACTGTCTAAAGTGTATTAGACATAGCAAAGGTTTGCTGCAACGTTCATGAGTGCTTATGAATTAAGATTTGAGCATTGGATTAAACCCACTCTTGTTGGCATCACTTCATAGAATTTATCACGAGTGATCGCAAGACGATAATATCATATAGTCTTTAAACCTAGATATATGGTTTATTGTTTGCAAATTGGTTATGCATTGATAATGTGTAAACGCATCAGTAACTTGATGTTATAAAACGCATGGTTGTGCATGATTTCATGAGTCAATAATAAATGCATAAAAGTCGAGGTTTATATGTTCCTTTTATCCTAAGAGGGTAAAAACAATATATGGGCCCCTCGATGATTTGGTTTGACTTATGTGTCGGGCCCGGTCAGGACTGAATTGATGTGTTCAATTAAGTTCTATGTCAAATGAATCGGAGATCGAGAAACAAACTGCTGGACAATAAGTATGACTATGTTCCATATAATTGTCCGCACGATATTTAGAAGAGAGGATTGTACGATCCCTTATCTAAAGGACAGGTTACTGATAAGATCAGAGTTCGGCAGCGGCTTTCGAGAGCTACGATTGCTAATCGGATCCTGAAGTCGTACTTGCATTTATAGTTATTAGACTTATCCAAGTGGGAGACTGTTGGATTAGTGTCTAAGTCCATAACTATATTTGGTATGTACTTGACCCGGTTGTAGCATGGTCCTTTTGGGTTGCCTTCACCAAAGCAACTAGACAGGATGATTTATGGAGAGAGGATATTATGGTTTATTAATATATTATAAGAATAATATATTAAAAGAGAAATCATATTGTTTAATTAATATTGGTCAATAATTAATTAAGAAATTAATTTTGTGGCTAAAAGAGATTAATTAAATAAAGGGGACTGGTATTGCCAATTATAAGATAATTGGTTTTGGGCTATGAATTCTTATGGACATAAGGGGGGATGAAATTAGGGTGGAAGCCCACCTTGAAATCGTCCAAGCCTTATTCCAGAAGGTTCCTTGGACTGCTTAAGGCCTAAGCTATCCAATTAGGGTTTTGGCTGAAACCCTAACAGCTCAAGTATATAAGGACCCCTAGGGCTTCAGTTTTCGGCTACCAGAAGAAACCCTAGAGTTCCTATAGCCGAAATTATGCCTCCATTCCCTCTCTTCTATATCATCTTCTTGCATTGGTGTTTGTAAGCCATTAGAGGTATTACATTTGTGATACTAAGCTCTTGAAGTTGAAGATTGTTGAAGGTTCTTGCTACTATCAAAAGGTAATCATCTAACCTTGTATTAGATGTAGATTTTGATTTTTATAGTATGCTAGATTAGGGTTTACAAGCTTTGGATAAATTTGCATATACAATAGAGAAACCTATATCCAAAGTTTTGGGGTTTTGCATGTCCACATAGGAATTTCTTTTACTCAAAACCCATCACTAGTGGCCCTAAGCGTTGCTAATGCAATAGAAAACTTAGAACCCCTGGGAAAATAGGATCAGGAGCCAATGGAGGTGAGAGTTCACAAGGAGATAACCAAGGTCTAATCAGGGTATGATCACATAAAGATTTTATAAACTGTAAGCCAAAACCCTTCCATGGAAACGAATGTGTAATTGGGTTGACTAGGTGGATAGAAAAGATGGAGTCTGTTTTTGAGATAAGCTTCTGTCCGGAGGACTGTAAAGTTAAGTTCGCCACCTGCACCTTGGGAGAGGTAGCCCTAAGCTTGTGGACCAGTTACACAAAGACCATGGGCATTAATTTGGCAAATTCCATGTCTTGGATTGAGTTAAAGAAACTCATGATTGAGGAGTATTGTCCACACGAGGAGGTGCAGAAGCTGGAGCAGGAGCTATGGAATCTGATGATGCAGGAAGCTGATGTTGCCACATATACAAGTTGTTTTAATGACCTTTGCACCTTAAGTCTCGGGATGGTCACCCCGGAATATAAGAAGATTGAAAGGTATATTTGGGGTTTGCCTAAGACTTTCCAAGACGTAGTCAATTCCTCAAAGCCAACCACCTTCGACAGCACCAAGAGGCTAGCCTTTAGTCTGACTAATCCAGAGATTCGTCATGGAATGATGGTCCAGAATGCCGACTTTCCGAAGGAGGAGGGTAGAAAAAGGAAGTTTGTAAATGAGTCCCAAGGGAAGGCTAGGCAACCAGCAGAAAATAAGAGGAAAGTGATTCAAACATCTTTGGCTACAGCAACCTCGGCATGGACTACCCCTGGAAGTAGTCCAAAATACAAAGATCATGGGTTTTGTCATAGTAGAGCATGTTGGGTTTGCACCAACTGCGGCAAGAAAGGTCATCTTGCCAACGTATGCACCAACATATGCAGAACCCCACCCGATTGAGGAACCGCAACAACAAAGAGCCGAGTATGATATGAATGTAAAGAGGTGGGACACATCAGGAAGGATTGACCATGGCTAAAGGGACAAGGAGGTAATTCCAGCAATAGAGAATTTGTTATAGGAGCCAGAGAAGCTGTCCAAGATCCGATGGTAGTAACGGGTTCGTGCCTAATCAATAACTTATATGCAAATCTACTTTTTGATATTGGCGCTGATAGAAACTATGTTACTCCCAAATTTAGGAAGTTGTTAGATCACCCATCTAGTAAACTTAGGGAAGCCTATATGGTAGATATGGCTAACGGCCAAGTCGGTAGTACTAATGAATTACTTAGGAATTGTACCTTAAAGTTAGATAATCATACTTTTCTTGTCGACCTTATGTCAATGGTCATTGGAAGTTTCGACGTCATCATCGGTATGGACTGGTTATCCTCTAACCATATTTAAGTGTTATGCTTTGTGAAATCCTAACGTCTACCCCTACTAAAGGGAGAACCCATTATTCGTCTACGGTGATAAACGCGGTAGAAATCTTAGGATCATCTCATGCATGAAGGCCAGAAAATAGTTGCAGAAAAAGCATTACACCTTTTTAGCTCATATTGCCGATCGGAAAGACACTATGAAGAAAAAGATCGAGGGAGTACCTTAGGTGTGCGACTACCCTGATGTATTCCCTAAAGATCCACTAGGTCGGCGGCCAGCTCGACATGTAGAGTTTCAGATCAATCTACTTCCAGGAGTTGCCCCAGTAGAAAATTATCCTTATAGATTGGCACTGTCATACATGCAGGAACTCTCCAACCAACTACAAGAACTTCTTGACAAGGGTTTTATTAGACCATGCTTCTCACGATGGGGATCAATCGTTCTATTTGTTATGAAGAAGGACGGATCCTTTCGAATGTGAATAGACTATAGAGAGATAAATAATTTGAGCATTAACAATAGATATCCACTACCCCGAATAGACGATTTCTTCCATCAACTGCAAGGATCTAGTAACTTCTCTAAGAACAACCAGAGATCTGGATATCATCAACTTCGAGTCATGGAAGAGAACATTCCAAAGACTGCTTTTAGTACGCGTTATGGTCACTATGAGTTCTTTGTCTTGCCCTTTCGATTGACCAATTCCCCTGCTGTTTTTATGGATCTCATGAATCGAGTGTGCAAGCCCTACTTCGACAAATTCGTGATATTACTCATCGACGATATTCTGGTATACTCGCGAACCAAGGAAGAGCACAGGCAACATCTTCGAGTGATCCAAGAGCTTTTAAGGAAACAAAAGTTGTACACAAAATTCTCTAAGTACGAATTTTAGATAAGAGAAATACACTTTCTTGGGCATTTAGTAAGAAGCAGAGGAATTCTTGTTGACCCCTCCAAGATTGAAGTGCTAAAGAATAAGGGAGCGTCGAAGACCCCAACAGAGGTTCGTCAAGTTTTAGGACTGGCTGGCAATTATCGGAGATTTATAGAAAAATTTTATCGCATAGCCAAACCCCTCACAACATTAACCAAAAAGAAATAAAGTTCTTTTGGGGAGACCAAAAGGAAACAACTTTCCAAACCTTAAAGAAATGTTGTGTAGCACACCGATACTATCCCTTCTAGAAGGTACTGATGACTTCGTAGTATATTGTGATAATTCACATCAATGGTTGGGATGTGTACTGATACAAAGGGATAAGTTCATAGCCTACGTCTCAAAACAACTCAAGGTGCATGACAATAACTACACCACCTACGACTTATAGTTGGGAGCGGTTGTTTTTACCCTGAAGATTTGGCGTCATTATAAAAAAAGTATGTAGTATACATGGACCACAAGAGTCTAAAGCACATCTTCGATCAGAAATAGCTCAACATGAGACAAAGATGATGGTTAGAGTTGATAAATGACTACGATTATGAGATTCATTATCACCCAGGAATGGCTAATGTCGTAGCTGACACCTTGAGCCGTAAAGAATGAGTTAAGCCTTATAGAGTGAAAGCACTTACGATGACTATTCGGTCTAATCTAATCTTGAAGATTAGAAGTGCTCAACTTGAGGCTTTAACGAAAGAGAACGTTAAAGAAGAAGGCCTCAGATGACTGCAAAGACAACTCGAAATTAAGGATGATGGTACGAGATATTTCATGAACCAAGTATGGGTTCCGAAATTTGGAGTGGTCAAAGAACTAGTTGTAAATGAGGTCCATAGGACTAGATATTCCATCCATCCTGGATCAGATAAGATGTATCTGGACCTAAAAGCCCTTTATTGGTGGCCAAACATGAAGGTTGAGATTGTGAACTACATAAGTAAATGCCTAACGTGTTCCAAGGTCAAAGCAGAACATGAACGACCTTTTGGATTCTTACAACAACCAGAGATTCCCGAGTGGAAGTGGGAACGGATCACAATGGAATTTATTACCAAGTTACCAAATACTAATGTTGGTTATGACACGATTTGGGTAGTTGTCGATAGATTAACCAAGTGTCTCACTTCATACTAATAAAAGATACCGATATGATGGAGAAGCTGACCAGGACGTACCTTAGAGAGATTGTTAAATTACACGAGGTACCCTTATCTATTATCTCTAACAAAGATAGTGTATTTACCTCTCGCTTCTGGTAGAGTTTGCAAAAATTCCTTGGTACTCTCCTGGATATGAGTACAACCTACCATCCTCAAACCGAGGGCCAAAGTGAAAGGACCATCCAAATGCTGGAAGACATGCTCAGAGCATGTGTGATAGACTTCAGAAATGCATGGGATACTCACCTATCTCTTGTTGACTTCTCATAAAACAGTAGCTATCACATAAGCATTAAAGCAGCACCGTTCGAAGCACTATACGGACGAAAATGTCAATCTCCCATTTGTTAGACAAAAGTTGGTGTAAGTCCTGATCTATAGATCCAAATCAGTAATCAGTTAATGCAAACAATCAAACATAGTGTAAAACGAGAAGAAGGAGAATTAATCCAAGCATGCACACATCTATTACGTATAAATGTCAGGTACACCTTGGGAAACACACACACATATATGTCACTGTTCAACTGACACAGACTCAGACTATTTATACCACAAGGAGCAGCACACAGGTGTGCAGCCGCACACACGTGTACGGCCGCACACAGCGTGTGCGCCCGCACAAACATGTACGGCAGCACACACCCACTAACAAGTTACAACCACCACCACACACTCTATCATCCTACCAAGACCTATACATTAGAATGCCTAGCCCAAACCACAAAAGTATAGCCTATCAATCTCCCCATTGGTTTGCGGCTAGCATGAATCAGTCTTTATCAATAATTAGCACATGTTGTAGATGAAGGAGTCTCTGTGGTTTGAGTTGGGTCAGGAAAAATTACTCCCACCCTTGGATAAATTCAACGTCTTTTCATCGGGGGCTGGGAGGTCAGGACTGTCTGAGTATCACTTGTAATTGGCTCGGATGTAGGAACCACATTATCAAGGGGAGGAATACCTGATGATGTGTCCATATAAGTTGAAGAATCAGCCATCTGAACGGTAGACGGAGGCACAGTCTCTTGAGCATCAGCTTTCTCCCTTATCTCCGGTGTTTGATTGGCACCATCATCGATATCTTTGAAGAAGTCATCGAGGACTTCGTTGGACAACGGGTTCTCATTCACACCACAATTCACCGCTACATCATCTCTGTCGTAATCGGATCCATTCCCTTAAATACCTGATCCAAACCCGGATCCATAACTCGGTGGGCTGCATCCATTTAAAAAATTATAAAGCCCAAAACCCAAAACAATTTTTTAAAAATAAAACTCTTGGAGGATTAATTTCAAAATAAAACAAAATAAAATAACATAAAATAAAAACATTTTCTAAAAAATTTATCAAACCTAAAAATGAAAGTAAAATAAACAAAAATAAAACTAAATTTTGAATTTTAACCTAAATTTCACCTCTAACTGAAATTAATAACCTTTTGAGATTGTGGGATCAAAGTTGTTAGACAATCATTTTCCATTTGTCAGTACCTCTCCTTTCATGAATAGATCTGGTCGATCGCCGGTATTGTGATCCACTTAAGCACGAAAAATTGTGACAAATTTTAGGAATGCTATCAGTGACACGACAGATTGATCCTAAGTTACTTAGATAAAAATACCTAAGGACCATTTATCTGACGACGACCAAGGATATTGTTGTCCACCTAAGTTGAGCAGCGAGATCTACAGACAATCTAGAATTGTTCAATTTTAGATGTACTAGAACATTTTTCCCGCTTCATGACATACCCCAATAATCAAGAACTTCCGAGATACTCCTTACTTTAGGTGAGCAGACGATTATTCATAGAAAGGATAGATTTAGATTGCATATGCTGTACACTCAGGTCGGATCTTTCAATCACGCAGAGAGTGAAACATATGACTGACTAGAATTTCAGAGGGATTGAGAAGTAGAAGATTGCATATGATGTGTACCAGGTCGGATTATTAATCACGCAAAGGAGACAGCATATGGCTAACAGATAGAAAGAATTGCATAGATAGAAGATGCAGAGAAATAGAGTTGCATATGCTGCAGTCCAAGTCGGATCTTTCGATCACACAGAGGAGGCAACATATGATTAACAGTAGGAGAGAAAGAAAATAATTTCCTACAGTCCTACTTTATCGGAATTCCCCAGTCGCCCCGTCAATATCGGAATTAAGGACAAAATCCATACATCAAGGAAACGTTAAACCACGGTTCTAGATACAGATTCTTTAATGTGACTGGTGGATTCTCATGAATATCACCCTGTTCAACCTATCCGAGCGTCGTATTTTCAAGCTAAATGGAACTATCTAGGTCAGAATTTATCAAATCTCTAGATTCCTTAAGTTCATCTGCACCTAGTCAAGTCCATTAAATTTTTCGTGCCTACCGGCGCATCGAGCACTGAGCCTAGACAATTTAGCTTTGGTACTTTACACAGACTCAGATTGCCTGTTATCACAAGCTGATATCACTTCCCATCACATCATTTCACAATGATATTTTTGATTTTTTTGATTTTCTATTGTTTTTGGATTTTCTGATTTTCTATTGTTTTTGGATTTTTAATTTTCTAATTTTTGTTTGATTTTTGATTATTTCTCCCCCTAAATTTGTGCATGGGTGAGAATGAAATTAAAATGCGCAAATTTAAACTAACCTAAACAAAAATTAATCCTCAAAGAGAATCATTTTCAAAAAGTTTACCAGCACATCGAATCAAGCTTTGTTAAACGGCTTGGTGAACAGATCCGCCACATTATTAGCAGTGGGAACCTGTTCTAGCCGAATGAGCGAGCGCTCATAACAATCTCTGATAAAATGAACTTTGATTTCGATGTGCTTGGTTTTTGAGTGCTGAACCGGATTTTTAGCAATTTGGATCGCAGCCTCATTGTCATAAAAAATAGGGGTTTCTTGAAAGTTCAAACCGTAATCCAACAGTTGATGTTGGATCCATATGACTTAAAAACAACAGGCAGACGCAACTACGTATTCTACTTCTGTTGTTGAGGTCGAGACAGTATGCTGCTTCTTGCACTGCCAGGAGACCAGCCTAACTCCGAGAAATTGAAATCCGCCTGAAGTCGATTTCCTGTCAAGTTCGCAGCCGCCATAATTGCTGTCTGCAAAAGCATAAAGATCAAATTCTGAATTTTTCGGATACCAAAGACCCAATTTTGGGCTGCCTTTGAGATACCGAAAAATCCTTTTAACAACAATAAGATGAGACAGTTTAGGATTAGCCTGGTAGTGTGCGCATTGACAGACCGCAAACATAACGTCTGGGCGACTAGCAGTCAGATACATCAGCGATCCGATCATCGATCGGTAGTATGTTTGATCTATGGATTCGCCTTCAAAATCAGGAGTCAACAGTGGTCTCTCGGCCATTGGCGTCAAAGCAGGTTTGGCGTCTCTGAACCCGAACTTCTCGAGCATATCATCCACATATTTGGCTTGATGAATCAGGATTCCGGCTGAAGATTGTTTGACCTGAAGCCCCAAAAACGTGGTCATTTCCCCCAAATAACTCATCTCGAACCGCTTTTTCATAACGTCCTCGAACTCTGTGCATAGCTGAAGACTCGTCGACCCGAAAATAATGTCGTCTACATAGATTTGAACAAGAATTTGATCTGGACCGACATGCTTGATGAATAGAGTCTGATCGATAGTGTCGCGTGAGTAGCCATGATTGAGCAAGTGTTGTGTAAGGGTAGCATACCAGGCTCTAGGAGCTTGATGCAGCCCACACAAAGCCTTGTCTAACTTGTAGACATGGTTGGGAAGTTTTGAATTAACAAACCCAGGAGTTTGGTCAACATAAATCTCCTCCTTCACCTTGCCGTACAGGAAAGCCGTCTTGACGTCCATTTGATATACGGTGAAGTTCATGTAGGAAGCATAGGCGAGGAAGATACGAATAGCCTCCAAGCGTGCCACCGGAGCATAGACTTCTGTATAATCAAGACCCTCAATTTGTCTGAACCCACGGACTACCAATCTCGCCTTATTACGGACAATGACACCCGAATCGTCCTGCTTGTTCCGAAACACCCACCTGGTGTCAAGAGATTTCTTGCCTTTAGGCAGCTCCACCAACTTCCAAACCCCGAGCTTTTCGAATTGATTGAGCTCATCATACATGGCATCCACCCAGCTGGGCTCATTCAAAGCCATTTCGACGTTCTTGGGCTCTATTTGAGAAATGAAGCAAGAACAGAGACATGTGTTGACATCTCCACTCTGGCTTCTCATTTGAACTCTGTCGCCCAGCTGGCCAATAACGTTCTATATCGGATGATCGCGCTGTATGCGAGAGGGGATTTTGTGACTGATGTCATTAAGTGAAATGGGAAGAGTATGAATATTAATAGCTCCTTCATGTGCTGAAGAATCCACGGTAGATGTACCAGCTTCGTTTGGTGGATTTGCTACAAACTCATCAGCGATTTGATCGGGAAAGAGAAGGTCCATCAGATTCTGAGTGACAGCGGAAGCATCTTGGTTCATGAACTCTCTTTCGGCTGGAGTTAGAGGAGTAGCATCAGCATCTAGAGCAGATTGTTGTGTTGAGGACTCAGGAGAAGCAATTGGAACAGTAGACTCCACCGGAGGATCAGTAGCAGAAACCAATGGTGGTCTGTAGACAACTTCTTCATCTTCGTCTTCAATAAGAGTCTTCGAGCAAGAGGTAGACCCAACTTGGTTATTAGACGACACACTAAAAGATTTGAATAGCAATGTGTAGTCAAATAGCCAATCCGGACCCACCCTAGCGTCCGTTTCATTCTCTTCAAGCTTGCGAACATCGAAAGACTCCACTATTTGTTTCGTCTTCTTGTTGTATACCCGGTAAGCAGTACGAGCAGCGTAACCGAAAAAGTAACAATCATCGGCTTTTTCATTGAATTTTGGGTTGGATTCCAAGTGGAGAAGGGTGCAAGGGCAGCCAAATACTCGGAAATGGCTGACAGATGGCTTGTGTCCATAGAGAATCTCATATGGTGTTTTCATCTGGGCTTTGTTGATCAGCACACGATTTTGAACGTAGCACGCAGTGTTGATCGCCTCCGCCCAAAAGAAAACTGGAAGTTTAGAATCACAGAGCATCGTCCTTGCTGCGTCTTGTAGCGTCCGATTCCTCCGCTCAGCAACACCATTTTGTTGTGGTGTCCGAACAGAACTATACTGACGCACAATACCCTTCTCAGCGCAAAAATGATCAAGAACAGCGTTCTTGAACACTGTTCCATTATCTGTGCGTAGCGCTTTCACTCAGTGGTTGGTTTGGTTCTCGATCATTACAATGAACTTCTTGATGAGGTCAGTGATCCCAGCTTTGTTGGGCAGAAAGAAGACCCACGTGAAACGAGAGAAATCATCTATCACAACGAGACAATACGAATTTTGGTTGATGCTGAGAACGTTGACCGGACCAAACAAGTCCATGTGCAACAACTGGAGCACCTGACTGATGGAGTTGACTTGCTTTGGAAGATGTGATTTCCGATGGTGTTTGCCTTGAGCACAGGAAACACATTTTTCAAAGATGATGAAATCTCTGACAGGAAGACCGCGGACCATTTTGTTCTTAGCAAGCCGGTTCAGGTTCTTTGCATTTGCATGGCCAAGTCGACGATGCCACAACATTGCATTTTGTTCGGAGACCTTGGAAAAGAGACAAGTGACTTCATCGAGTACATTGCGGTTCATGTCGATAATGTAGGCATTCCCATCCCGCTTAGATTTGACGAGAATCCACTCCTCCGGAATGACAATGTCTGGATTTAAGATTAGACATTCTTTATCGGTGAAGTGTGTTGAGAAACCCTTGTCACAGATTTGAGAAACGCTCAGCAGACTGTGCTTCAGCTCAGGAGCATAGTTGACATTCTCAAAACTAAGCACTTCGTTCGTCACCGTTCCTTTTTGTGTTATCTTTCCGCCTTCTCCGCCTGCGAAGGAGACATATCCCCCATTAAATGTCTGAATGTCATGCAGTTGGGAGATATCTCCAGTCATGTGCCGGGAGCAGCCGTTGTCGACATACCAGGGTCTAACGACATTCCTCCGCAACTGTCCCTGCACGATGAGCGGAATCATTTAGATTTAGGGACCCAGGTCATTACAGTCCTGGGTTGACCCTTAACTTTCACAGATTCATTTTTCAATTTTCCTTTTGATTTATCTTTTTCAACAGGTACAGAGGATGATGATGACTGATCAGATTTTAATTTTGGCACCCATTGAAAATTAGGGTTTGAAACATTTTTCGGTTGAGTTTGCTTCGAGTCGGTGGATTTTCTACTCGAAGAGTTTGAAGATCCAGACCTACTCTTTGACGAAAACGACTTTGGCTTAGCTTGGGTCGATTTTGGCAAACTGTTTGTGATTTTATTGAAAACCTGTTTGTTCTTTTGAAAACCTGCCATTTTCTTGTTTTGATTTGTTTCCAGTCATCATCTCGAGAGCGAGTTCTGGAGGATTTTCTAATTAAAGATCGTCCTCTAGACTCATTCTCTCCTCTTTTAGACATGTGATGCACAAACATTCGATTTAAACAATTTCTGGCAATATGACCAGCAGTACCACAGTTGAAACAAATTTGCTTATTATCATTAGAAATGGTACTGTTCTTGTCAGATTTCTTGCGTTTACTATATTTTCTAGAATTTTCACATTTGCAAGAACAAGCACTAGATTGTGTAGCAAACGTGGAAGATGTAGAAGCACTTGAATCAGATTTAGCAACTTTATCATAAACAACATCATTATTTTCAATTTTATCATTCTGAACTAACACACCACCAGAAACAAAAACATCAGTTTTAGAATTTAAAACAGACTCATCACAAAACTCAACACCAAATTTTGACACTGAATTATTCGACTCAGACTTTTCATCTTCATGCTCCCCCTGAACTACTGACACATCTGCACTTAAGGTAGAAATGTTAGTATCCAAAATTTTATCATTTGAGCAAGTTGCTTGTTCAGAAGCAGGCTTTCCATAAACTAAGAAAGGTTCTCTATCAATCTCATCTTGAGATAGAGGAATGACATTATAGGTATGATTGAATGGAGGAGGGACACTCTCAAAACCTAATCCTACTTTCTTTTGGTTTCCACAAGTAATGTCCTTCCACTGCATCTGTCCCTCTATCATTTTTGCAACTGTTTCACTTGACCCATCGAATTTGTTAAAAATAAATTCAGTATTTCAAGACGATTTTTCAATGAGTCAAGTTCAGCGGTCACAGCAGCAAATTTTCTTTTGATATGATCATAGTTTTCGCATTTGTTGCTGTAATCCTCTTGTAGTTTCTTAAAGTCCTTTATTTTATTCTCTAATTGTGTTTTAAAGGCTTTTGATTTTTCCTAAGTGTGTAACCCTCATACTTAAGGTCCTCGTTCTCTCTCTTGATTAATTCAATTTGCTCACGTAAGAATTTAACAGTTTTTATACAAGATTGAGAGCAGCCGAATTCACTGACCTCGGGTTTAACTTGCTCAGAAGAAGTTTGCACCATGAACGCAAACTGAAGATTCATCATTTCCTCTTCTGGGTCTCTTTCTGCTTCTTCCTCCACACCATCCTTGATCTGAGCAAGATGCGCATTTTCAGGTCCTGAAATATTTAGAGCTTGAATTTGATCTTCCCAATCAAAGGATTGGGCTACCATCGCCAAGTTGGCAGTCTGATTGCTTGAAGAAGATCCCTTGTTGACATAAGTCACCGGTACCATGGTTCTTTCATAGTTCTCTCTTCGTTCTGGCTTTGGACACTCCCTTGCAAAATGACCAGGCTCATGGCAATTGTAGCATATCAGCTTCCCTTTGTTGAACCCCACTTTCTTGTTAGAGTTCACACTCCAGTTGTTTTTCCCTGTCTTCTTGGAGAACTGTTTTGCTCTAAAGACAGCCATGGCCATTTGCCAAGTGATGTCCATCTCCTCCACATCCTCAGGATGGATCTGGTCTAGGTCAGCAAAAGATAATTGTGGGGAAAGCTTTCCAGCCACAAAAGCGTTGTAACAGTTCACCAGACCAGTGGCGAGGGCCAGATTTTCCTCTTTTTCTTTCAAAGATGAAGCTTGAGAACTGAATCCTTGAGATTGACTAGGTACAGCTGTGGATGAACCAACAACAGAACCAACTTGTTGAGATAAAGTTTGAGGTTGAGAAACTTGAATATGTTGCATTTGATGGATCACGTAGGAGGTAGGTTGATGAGTCACATAGGGTTGAACTTGTGGAACATGAGAAACTGGAGGAACTTGAGAGGTAGTAAAGCTTGAAAAAGCAGTGTTGTTGGTGGTTTGGATCCCAAGATTTGCTGTGGAGTATGAATTAACATGATTAATCTCCCTTTGCTTATCATCGAGATCACAAGCCTTAATGATTGCCATTGTTTCAGCCAAACTTAAACGGTTCAGATCTTTGGTCTTTTTGATCACTGAGACATTCATATCCCAGGACTTTGGTAAAGAATTCAGCAATTTCTTGTTGATCTCAGATCTTGTAACCATAACACCAGCAGAGCTCATTTCTGTGGTAAGTGTGATAAACCTTTGCAACTGATTTTCAATTGTTTCTCCCAAGACATGCTTAAACATATTGAACTTCTGTCGCAACATGTCTTGGCGACTCTGTTTCATGTCTTCATTGCCTTCATAGACTTAAATCAGTGCTTCCCATAAGGCCTTTGCTGATGTATACTCACGCAAACCTTGAGCAATTTCCGGAGATAATGCCATGGTAAGTGTAGCAAGAGCCTTTTCCTGCTCCTCGACTCTCTCAAAATCATTGTCCGTGTAATTTTCAATTCGCTTGTCAGTTATGTTTCCATCTTCCAATGTAATTGTGATGCGGATTGGACCTCTTAGAATACTGCGCCATATCTTGAAATCTTTCATTTTGATGTACTTCTCAATCCGATATTTCCATTCAGGAAATCCTTCTGCTGATAACAATCGGGGAATGCGAGAAGTGGTACCCATAATAGCATCTAATTCATGATGAGCAGACATGCTTTGAGATTCCATTTTTGAACAACAAAAATTTCTTTGATTAATATGAGTGTGGCCGCACACTCCAACCGTACACCCTTACAGTATACTCAACCGCACACTCTGACAGCACACTCAACCGCACACACCAACAGCACACTCAACAGTACACTCCAACCGCACACTCAACAGCACACTCCACCGTACACGCAACTGCTCACTCAACCGCACACACCAACCGTACACGCCAACCGTACACGCCAGCCGTACACTTGGCAGTACTCGTTCAACCGTACTCCTTCAAAGTTTCAACCGAACACCCAAAAATACTAGATTTTTGAATGAGTTTTGGTTCCAAACTTAGTAAAAAACAATGATTAGAAGCAGTTTCTCAAGGAAAAATATAAATGCACCTCAAAAACCACAACTATCTTCAACCACACACTCTTATGATTCTTCAAATTGACACTGAATTGGCTCTGATACCAATTGTAAGTCCCGGTCTATAGATCCAAATCAGTAATCAATTAATGCAAACAATCAAACAGAGTGTAAAAGGAGTAGAAGGAGAATTAATCCAAGCATGCACACATCTATTACGTATAAATGTCAGGTACACCTTGGGAAACACACACACATACGTCACTGTTCAACTGACATAGACTCAGACTATTTATACCACAAGGAGCAGTACACAGGTGTGCAGCCGCACACACGTGTACGGCCGTACACAGCGTGTGCGGCCGCACACACATGTACGGCAGCACACACCCACTAACAAGTTACAACCACCACCACACACTTTATCATCCTACCAAGACCTATACATTAGAATGCCTAGCCTAAACCACAAAAGTATAGCCTGTCAGTTGGTGATATCCAAATGGCCAATAAATTCAACAGCGGATACCCTAAGATCGGGCCCAGAGATTATCCATCAGACGACTAAAAAGATTGTGCATATACGAAAGCACATGAAAGAAGCACGATATTGTTAGAAGAGCTACGTTGATATAAGGCTTAAACCCCTAGAGTTCCAAGTCGGAGATAGGGTGATGCTCAAAGTATCCCCTTGGAAATGAGTTATAAGGTTCGGAAAGGGGTATAAATTGAATCTGAGGTACATAGGACCATTCGAAATCCTTAACAGGATAGGTTCGCCTGCCTATCGACTTAGGTTACCCCAAGAGCTTAATAACGTGCATGGCGTCTTCCATGTGTCTAATCTTTAATGTGTTTCCGATGATGCGCTTGTCATTCCACTTTATCGAAAATCCAGTCGAAATCAAGAACACAGAGGTCAAATGACTCAAGCAGATTCGGATTCCCATTGTCAAGGTGCGATGGAACTGTAAGCGAAAATCAGAGTACACATGGGAACGAAAGGACCAAATGAAGGACAAGTACCCTCACTTGTTCGAAGGAAGCGCAACGACAAGATAAAATTTCAGGACAGAATTTCCTAAACAGGGGGAGAATGTGGTAACCGAGAAGTTTTCGTCACTAATCACCATTAGTAAAGAGTATGAAAAATAGATGTAGTAGCTTAGTATTGTAATATTTGATTTTTGAGATAATTGAAAATCAAATGCGTCGTCACATTTTTTTATTAAAACCACTATTATGCTCAAAAATTAACGTCTAAAAAGTTGCACCGTTTTATTAGTTGGTTAACATACTTGAAAAGTACTCGTTAGCATGATTTCAAGGATATAAGATTCGTTAAATTCTGACACCAAAGGAAAGAGTTATGGATTTTATAAAAAATAGAAATCAATCACGTAACTAAATTAATTACGTCAAAACGATACTTAGAGATTGGTTATCTTTTCACTAAAAGCGCAAAAAGAAGATTTGTAGTACTCCTTAAGATATAAACTTTAGGAAAAAGAATATCGAAAACGGGATTTGTATGAGAGAGAGATGATTTTTTGTAAAATCATTTATTTTTTACCCCGTTAGGCATGAAAATGAAAGTCAAAACTAGCTAAAGCAACCTAAAGAAGAGTTATAGTACCCATTGAGATCATCACATAGATATCAAGAGGGCTTAGATCTGAGCTCGCCTGAAGAAGTTATATGTTTCGTAAAATCTTTTCGTGCGCGCGAGGTGCGCACCTATGCCCATCGTGCAACTGACACCAAATTCGAGCAGATTGCGAATGACGTGACCAATTTAGGAAGTGACACATGGTCGTCTCTAGATGGAGCCATGATGATCATGAGGGACGCGCACAGATATTTGTGTCGCACGCACCCGGAATCCAAGACTATAAATAGAAGGCTCTGTAGATCACTTCTGCACACCTTCATTACTGACTCTCCCTACAATCTCCAAACAGTTGCCCTTAAGAGCGGTCCCCGGAGTCTCGAGCCCGATTCAACCCTACACCAACGGTCTCGCGTGATCGGGGTGAGTTCACGACCCCTATTTCACTATTTTAAATGTTTTATCGGGGGGAGGGGGTGAAGGCGAGAATGCATGCTTATCAAAATGCTTTGTCAAATTATATTTATATCCATAAATATCAATCGACTTAAAAAGCTTAAAACCTTAGGATATTGTAGCTATAGATACTATACCTAGTTGTAAGCTATTATATTATGCCTAAGAGTTATGATGCTCGATAGTCTAGGAAGAGATAACACATAGAAGTTATAATTGCCAAATCCCTAGGACAACATAGTACCTATAAGTAATGCTAGTCAAATATAGGGATATGCACCATACCTAATTGTTACTCTATCCAAATATCCTGTTTTCAAATAACCATAATTAGGGTATATAGATATGTATCACAAGATAAAATGTAACAATTGGCAAAAATAGGAACAATTATAGGATGTCATATATTGATTCTAATCAATATGAGTATTTTATCAAAAATAGTTTAAGGAATTTAACATGTTTTAATTAGAAACGTTCGTGTGAAAATAAAACTAGTGAATAATGATAAATTCTTTTACGACGTATTATTCCGAACTAAACCCAGTTCACGAAATCCATGAAATAATGTCAATTGAATACGGAATTTTAATTTCCATTTCAACACATCTCCGGTTAATGAGTAACTTAAATTCCATCTACGAACTTGTATTTAACAGCTTTGAGGAATCAAAAGTTGACTACATTACGAACCAAAACGACGGAAAGTGGTAAACGTTATTATTCAAGCGGTTAAAAATCACAAAATTATACATTCAACAATCAATCTTATATTTATTTTATAAAAGAATATAATATGGATTATTGAGAGGCATAATTGAAAGTACCCAAATGTTTATAAATAATACCATCAAATATGAACATTTAAATACCAATACATATAAACTTCATTGTTATTTCTCAACAATACATATAGATTCATATTTATATATCTTGAGATAATAAGATGAAAAATATAGATTCATGACTTAAAATGATATAATATTATGTCTAAACCATTTGATAAGGTAAAATACATGAGTAAAGACCATTTAATTAATTAGGCACTTGTTCTATTAAGACATTTCCAAGATCACTCCATTCTTCCCTCTCATTTTTGTGACCTCTTCTTCCCTCTCCTAAACAACCACATTTAGATAATAACTAACTAGTAACTAGTTAGTTACTAACTCATATCTCTAACTAACTAAACGCATAAGATGCAAGTGACAAATCAAATACAATCTTTAGAGATAACATCAAATCTTGCTTAAGATTTGATCTTATCCTACTTCTCCTTTCTCCCTATAAAACTCGACACCTTCCCCCTCACTTCTTCCCTTCAAATTTTCAGAAAATACTCTAAAAGATCACACTCAAACTCAGCCATTTTCAGTTCCTCTTCTCCCCTTTGAGACCCACCAAAACCGAGAGCAAGAAAGGTAACGCTGCCCCTCGGTTTTCTGCCATCATTTCACCCGCTTTCTTCCTTCATTTGGTCGAGATTCCTACCCCGAAAGACCTTTGAAATTTTTTTGATTAACTGAACTAAAATGGGACTCAAAACAGTGGCTACACCGCTCTTTTCATACCACTTTTGTTGGGAAAAATCATGACAACAATAACCCAAAACAGATGTTGTTTTTTGAGTGTTAAAAACCCATAAAAAGTTCTAATTTTGCTGCAATATTTCTAGATCTAAACAGCCCCAGAAGGTTCTGATTTCGAGTGTTTATAAACCCAAGAAGACCTTCATCTTGTTCCTTAGAATCCTTGTGTTTCAACACTCCTTTCGTAACACACTTTGGATCCACGAAAAACTAGGTGGTTATATGATTTCTACCTTTCCTTTTTATCATAAAACTCACTTGTTTTAAGTGTTTTAAAGCATGATAAAAGTCTAAATTATTGTTAATGTATGTCTTTATGTGTTAAGACATCCAAAAAAATCATTCAAAACTCAAGCTTCATTGGAACTGGAAACTTCACGAATCTTTCTCGAACCGAATAATGTTACGCGACAAAAGTGAGTTTCTACGGCCCCACTTTTAGGTTTTAGAAGTTTTGGGGGAGAATACATTCTAAATGATTTCTAGTTGGATGAAATAAAGGCTTGGTTAACTAAAAATACAAGTTATTTCTCTAAACATTTCTAAGCTTAATTTTCAGCTTTTTTACAGAAAAATTATGGTATGTTCAAGAACTGTTTTTTCCCTTCTTAAACCTTATGGTTTGCAAAACTGTACAATAATCAAGTAGTTCAGATTAATACCGTTTCAGGGACTACTCACACACGTTCATACGATTTTTCTACAATTTATGATGATTTTTACAAAACTACATATCATTTCAGAACATTTCGAAACAGTCTGTAAAAACGGACATTTTCACTCTGGTTAGGATTTACATAAAGTCGGGAAAAATCATGGACAAATTATACTAAATTTCTAATCTTTGAGAGTTTACGGATCTTAATTCCGACTCACAATGATTTTTCTAGAATATTTCTAAAAACAGGGACAGAATCGACATTTTTAATTAATCTTGTTGTTTAGTCATTCAAATACATGTACAAAGACTTCTTGTAGATAAGAGAAACACAACTTATGATATTGTTTAATTCACACACTTTAGGGACACAATGGTGTTAATTATAACAAATTGTTCATAAAATGAACATGTTAAAAGTCTTATGGTATAAATGATTGGAAATGTGTTGGTTATGGTCATTTACAACCGGGGTGCTGACAAAATTAGGATAGGAAATTATTTTGATTTACATGTAGCGTAAATAAACCTTTTTAGACACTTCCAGCCGACGTTCTGTTTAAACTCGTTTAAAGGCACTTACAGGCGACGTGTTGTTTAAACTTGTATAGGGACACACAAAAGTGTCGTTATAATGAATAATATGTGTATTACAAAATTGGTCATAAGGTTTAAGTGTATATATAATCAAAAACGGTTTGGGTCAAAACCGCTTATAGCCAGGGGTGCTATCAAGATTTTGTAGGAAATATTATTGATTTTTAAATAAGTTTTCAAACAAAGACAATTGTAGAACTGTAACTAAAACTTGGGATTTTTGTGGAAGTTTCTCATTCATAAAATTAAGAACTCCAACTTAGTGAAGTCCTCTGTAATAACCGTTAATCCTTTGTGTGTGAAGAATGTGTGTATAGATCTATACGGTTTGACACCCCCATGTGTGGTTGCTAGCTACAACCATCGTTTGACGAGACAAAACGAACGACAACTTCTTGTTTTATTTTACTTTTATTCACGATGTTGATGAAGCGTCGTTAGGACAACAAGCACCAACCTATTATTGTGTTTCACGGAGGCAGGATCAAGTCGTATAGCTCGGTTATTGTTTCACAAAAATCCTAAATACAAAATACTGATACAAACTAGGATAAGATTGTATGTAGTATAAGGTTTTCATGTATAAATCGTTAAACGGATTGTTAGTCTTTATTTATATAAAATAAACACTTAATATTTCACTTCACAAAATATCTTAATTTTACTTATTCATTATAAGTATATTAACATGAATACTTGTATCAGATTACAAGTATTAGGTCTCACACGATGCATATCGGTAACATTGTTGACTATGTTTTTGCACAGACTATTCGGTTAAACATTCTACGTTTTATAAACATTTACTCTCGGATCAGGATTAAGTGTAGTGTTTTAATTAAATAAAATAAACACTTAAGAGTATACAATACAAAATCATGTTGACTTCAACTTATATTTCATAAGTGAATCAACATCCATACTTGTATGGGATTACAAGTACATTTACACTTAGGTCAGCATGACACTTCTCATTGTCGTTTTACCACTCTAAATTATAAAAGTAACATTTTTTGTACAATCTCATAACGGTTGACTTTTACACAAAAAAGCTCTTTTAAACAATACAAGCAGAGTCAAAACCTGTAGAACTCACCAACAATTTTTGTTGACGTATTCTCGTGTGTATTCTCATGGAAATAGAAGTCGGATGATAAGCCTCGCGAGTTGGAAAAACCTATCTTGGCTAACCAGTTCAGGCCTTTTTGTTTTTGTTAAATTATGCCTTGGTGAACTTATTTAGTAAACTTGCGTTTCAAAGTTGCAATCAATGTAATCTTTGTATTCAAATCTATGAAGACATGTAATGTTATTCAAGTCTTGTACTGTTTAATGTATGTTTGTTAACTGTGATCCAATTTTCATCGTTGCAACCTCGGCGCTACTGTCGCCGGCCGGGGTGTGACAGATTGGTATCAGAGCTAACGACTATAGCGAACTAGTACTTTCTTAGGAAAGCATGACTATAGTCTAGGGTTTACTCTAGTAGGATTAGGTATACCCCTATCCTACAAAACCAAACGCTTAGGTTCACTCTTTAGACCTACGACACTCTATACTTCGAGTTTATCTTTATAAACCAATAACTCATAAATATTATTAACTTATATATAGAGTTATATATATATATATATATATATATATATATATATATATATATATAACTCGAACCCGTACATAATGAAAGGTTTTAGGTCAGATACTTTAGCTAAGTTTTATTATGCTTGGGCCGAACCACAACGAATGTAGAACGATCACTTATGCTTAGTTTTAGTTAGACCGATGCACATGTGAACTTAGATTCAGTAGACGATAGACTAAAATGCTTAGAAATTCTAAAGAACTCAAGAAAGATCACAGTTCGAAATGCTTAGGAACTCTTAATTTTTTTAACATCTTACGAATATTTGGTAGATATCTACTTCCAATCCTCGTGAAACTTTTGAACTCATAAACACCAATCATGTCTGGTTTTTAATGAAGTATTCTAATCTCGCAGCTATGATGCTCAACGAATACTCCTATTAGACGTCTTATGAATACCTTAGGAAAGCATGACTATAGTCTAGGGTTTACTCTAGTAGGATTAGGTATACCCCTATCCTACAACACCAAAAGCTTAGGTTCACTCTTTAGACCTACGACACTCTATACTTCGAGTTTATCTTTATAAACCAATAACTCATATATATTATTAACTTATATATAGAGTTATATATAAAACTCGAACCCGTACATAATGAAAGGTGTTAGGTTAGATACTTTAGCTAAGTTTTATTATGCTTGGTACGAACCACAACGAACGTAGAATGATCACTTATGCTTAGTTTTAGTTAGACCGATGTACATGTGAACTTAGATTCGGTAGACGATAGACTAAAATGCTTAGAAATTCTAAAGAACTCAAGAAAGATCACAGTTCGAAATTCTTAGGAACTATTAATTTTTTTTAACATCTTACGAATATTTGGTTGATATCTACTTCCAATCCTCGTAAAACTTTTGCACTCATAAACACCAATCATGTCTGGTGTTTAATGAAGTATTCTAATCTCGCAGCTATGATGCTCAACGAATACTCCTATTAGACGTCTTATGAATACCTTATAAAATTCATATGCTCACAGATCATTATGGATTTCAATTTAGATATTCATTTAATCTATTTCTTTCTGCTATGAACTGTTCTGCATATGTTTGAACCGTCGAAGTTCAAAATAAGGCACCAACACTTGACCTTCGTCTTCTATGGACCTTTCTAAAAAACAGCAGAATTGTCGAAAATACAAAACATAAAAGTTGTGGGAAATTTTGTCTAGTTTCTATAACATCTTGATTCGAATAAATCAGAGCTCTGGAACTCAAGATATGGTCAAAACATCGACTAGTGGTGCAATTTCTCAACAATATTTTCTTCACGCTTTTGCACAGTACGTAACAGTTTCCTTCCACTTATTATTCGGGTAAATTCCATTCTTTGTAATAATGTATAGTTACCTACTCATGATACTCATGGCGAACCTATATTTGGACGAACCCCATATCAAATCTAACACAATTGTTCTATTATCGCTTATATTTATAACGATAATTACACATGACTCATTCTTCCTTGAACCAATTGTTGTAGGAAGAAACAATGTCTTACAAGAGATCAATGAGTGAGCATCCATCACTAAAATAATCTCTTGACACCGCCACAATCGAGTTAATGATCTAACAACAAATTTCTAACACTTTGGCTACTTACTAAACCAATAAAAACAACACTTCTAAACAAGGTAGAATTGGACACAACATCTATGAAAGTAATAATGACGTTCCAGAGGCATGTATATATGAAAAAATTTATGAACTACAAACCCAAATCCTTCTATGATAATGAAGGAGTTGTAGGAATGACACTTTGGATTGAAAATATGGAATCAATATTCCTTGATAGATCATGTGCAGAAAATTGTTGTGTTAAGTTTGCCACGTGCACTTTTATGGACGCAGCCCTTACCTGGTGGAACTATTATACGAAAATCGTAGGCATTGAGTTTGCTTATGCCACAACTTGTAAGCACTAAAGATAATGCCTATAGAAATACACTAACCCTGAGATCAGATACAAAAATTAGAACAAGAATTACAAGACTTAACCATGAAGGGAACATAGTTTCTAGCTTACTCATCTCGATGTAACGATCTCGCAATGTTATGTCCGAGTCTTGTAAGTCCAGAGGACAAGAAGATCGATAGGTATATAAAAGTTCTAATCCTAATAATACAAGATATGGTTGCATATCTCCGACCTAATTACTACAATCATGCCAAAAAATTGGCTATTAATCTGACAAACCCATTAGTCGGTCAAGAAATCATGATCAAGAAAAAGGATACCACCATCTTTGAATTTAACAAAATGAAATATGAGGGTAGTTCCATGAGAACCTCGAGTCAACCCTCTCAAAAGAAGCAAAACACCAAGAAAATTCAGGCCATAATAACCACTCCGCGGAAACAGTATACTGGGAAGTAACCGTCATTACATAGGTGAATGCTATTTCTGCATCAATTGCAACAGAAAGAGGCACACTGCCAACTTTTATAGAAGCCGATCAACGAACCATAGAATGAATGCAGGTACTAGTGTTAGAACCTGAAAGTGAACCTCTAGCAATCCTAAATCCTTTTGTCAATTCTGAAGTCAGCTGTAGTTCCGAAGTGAAGTCTACTCCGGGATCTGTTAGTGTCCGGACCTGATGATAAGTTGGTGATGTGAAGAAAGAGAGTGAAGGCATTCCAGAATGAACTTTATGTCCGGAATGTTTGTTGTTCTGGAATCCGTATTTTGTCTTTATGCATTAAATGTATTTGTCTTTTGTTTGATTTAACTAGTCATAGGACCTAGCTTTATTTGTCAACACGGATATTCAGAGTGTCAGATGTAACTCTTTTATCCATTCCTATGTTTGTAATCAGTTAGTACCATGTTTCATGTACTCCTATTTATAGGAGCATTCAATGTTAAATCAATAGACAGATTGTTCAAACCTTTTTAGCAATATCTCATTTACTTCACTCACTTTACAACATTCTCTTTGTTCTTTATTTATTAACCTTACTTTGATCTTTATTCTCATTCTTCATTTATGGCTTGAACATTTGTTGTATACATTAACTCAGACTTGACTGGTCTATCCAGACTTGACTGGAATATTCATTAGTAAGCAAACATTGATCTTAAAGTATTAACTCAAGGTTTGAGTTTTCAAACCTTGTTCGTGCGCATTAGATCAATTTGTTTTCTCAATTGGTATCAGAGCTTGAGTGGTTGTCCTTTGAATCCATAAGATCATATTATAGTTGGTTTGAACTTACCTTGGTATTTCAACCATTTCTGTGTTAAGGATAAAAGTTCTTCTATATACCACTTTTGCTTGAAGATATCTTAACTTCAATGGCTGCTTCTAATCCTCAACAAATGATTTCAATGCAAATCGCAAATAGTGTGGGTGGCCCTACATGTGCCCCACTGCTAGTTGTGGAAGAATATGATCACTGGAGAGTTAGAATGGAAAGATTTTTACTAGCTAAAGAGAAAGGTGAAGAGATTTGGAGATCCGTCAAAGAAGGTCCTCATGTTCCTATAAGAACGGTTATGAGAGATGTTGCTGCTCAGCTTATGGGTCAAGATGAGACTCGTCCAGCTCCTCTAACTGCAGATGATATTGAGAAGTTGCATGCTGATCAAGTTGCTTTCTCAGAAATGGTGTTTGGTGTTCCTCATTCACTCTTTGAACACATTAAGTTGTGTAAATCAGCAAATGAGATTTAGGACACTCTCCAAGACCTGATTGAAGGTTCGGAAAACATGAAAGACAAGCGTCTCACCTCAGTTGTCAATGATTTTTACACCTTCACTACCACAACTGGTGAATCAATGGCCTCAGCCTCTAACCGTTACAGAATCATAGTCAACAACATGACTGCTCATGCGATTGTCCGAACTCCCTTGGAGTACAATCTCAAGTTCATAAACAGCCTCGAAAAAGGATGGGGAAATGTGAAATCTTGTCTCCAAAGTAATGGCTCCTTGAAAAAGTTAAAGCTTTATCAACTTTTTGATGAACTTCAAGGACATGAATCTAATGTTGCTCAGACCATAAGGGAACTCTCTGGAGTTCCTCTTTCTCTTGTCAGTTCCTTTGAACCAACCATTCCGAACACATCCATCTCGGATTCTTTCAAACCCATTGTTCCATATGTTCAATCCTCCTTACCTGTCTTACCCACACAAAACTATCATGTTGATGATTCCGAAGCCATGGACTCTGAACTCTGTTTCCAACAGGAGTTTGCTCTACTTTCCATGAAATACAAACGTCCTTTCAATCCCTTTTATAAACCATACCAAAATCGATTTCATGCTCCTCACCAAAACAATCCTCAACCATACTCAGCTCTGGAACCACAACCAACTCTGGAAAATCCTCCCGCATACAAACCAAACATCACTAAGCCAAACTCTACTCCGGAACCACCGCAGAATCCAAAATCCGACAAACCGAAAATTGTGTGTCACAAGTATGGACATGCAAACGACTTTGCTAAAGATTTCCTGGATGAAGCTCCGCAAAAACCAAAGATCAAGGACTCTGCTTACTACGCCCGAAGAGCTAATGAGATGGCATAAAGTGAAAAAGCTTTCGTAACAACTATATCAAGGGATGTTGAAGGATATTGGTCATCCGGAGATGATGATGACATGGTGACTTGTGACACCAGTCAAATTTTGGTCAAAAATAAATTGATCAATAATCATAATTGGGATGAACCAAGTGGTAGAGTTTGTAACAAGGTTTCCAAAAATATAAAGAACACTGAAATCCGAGTTATAACGAAGAAGTTATGACCAATCGAAAATCCGCGATAAAATCGGCAAAACACTGTTCAATGTAAAAAGAGAATTTTCGATAAAAGGCTTTTTAGCCTTGACAATCTAAATGAAAGTTGTAGAATATGTTAAACCGAGAACGTTCATAAAAAGAACGTAAAAATCTGACTTCGTATGAGGAAGTTATGATTTTTCAAAGTTTCGGTTTAACAGTAGACAACTAAAAATTCGAAATATAAATCGATCGATATTTAGCCGACGCAACTTAAACGAGAATCGAAGGTCTCATCAAAATTGGCACAACGGTAAAAAGACAGATGAAAACGGACGTCGTATGAAGAAGTTATGAATTTTTAACGGATTTCCCGTCCCGGTCTATTAAAAATAATAATATTAAAAATAAATTCAAAACCAGACGACGAAGTCTAAACGAAAGTCGTAGAGTATGATTTTACCTACGCGTGCATATAAAGAATGCCAAAAGTGGAGCTTGTATGCGAAAGTTATGATTTTCGCAAGTTTTTGGCACAAAAATCAAGAAAATGTTGAAAACCGGGAAATTTCGCTGAGTCATCTTCGGACACGTCACCCTTCGCATGCGAGGCCTCCACGTGTTCGCTTCTCATTGGACCGTAGCCTCGCGTGGCACCTCCTGATTGGTCCGAAGTCATCACCTCCTTCCCCACTCGACCGAAGTTCGGCCCACTTAGGAGCCTCCACCTGTCCGAAATCACGTGCCTTGCACCGGGTCCGAATTTGCGCACCGCCTTAGACTTTGCACGTGGCTTCGCTTCTGACTGCCACGTAGCTGCTGACTCATCCGAGCCTTCACCAGCTGCCACCTCGGACCGCACCCTCGCACCCCTATATAAAGGGTGCGATCCTTCTCGGATGGAAGGAGTTTTTCACCCCAAAAATCACCCAAATTCACATTTTCACCCCCTCGACTTTCTCACGACCCCCCCAAGGCCCCGGTATCGTGTCTAAAGCCTGAAGCAAGCCCCGGAGCCCCGGAATTCTCGAGAAGTTATCCTCTCTCCAGTCGAAACTCTGCCCGGTTTGAGCCGGTTTTTCGTCAAACAAACTCTTTTCCGGGAAACGAAACGTTGTCCGAATCACCGCTTATCAAAGTGAGTTCATACCCCCATAATATACCTTTTTAAATGGTTTTATATGCTTTTTAGGGGGGGAATACAAGTTTAACACAATAATAAATTGTGTTAATAACTGTATGTGATAATAATCACGCAAAAAGTTTTCGTATGCTTTTAAGAATTATCAAATACTTCCAAAATAACTTAAAGCCATGTTAAATCTTAAAAGTCATGTAAACTCTGTTAAATTCTTTGAAAAATGTTTTATAAGCTATTTCAAAGTATAAATGCCAAAATCATGTTTATATATGTATAAATATATAAATAAGATTTGAAGGGCTTAGGACTAATGAATTATCTTATATCATTTTCCTTGTTTGGATGTGGAATTAAGATTGTGTTATTTGTCCGAAGGTCGTTTCCTTCTTAATTATAATTATATATATATATATATATATATATATATATATATATATATATATATATATATATAAATATATATATATATATATGATACATATATGAGTCTAAAAGGTTACTCCTTTTAGTATCATTACCTTTGTATCAGGCTGAGCAAAGGTGTTCATCCATTAGAAATCATGCTAATCAGATAGAACATATAAATTATAATAGGTATAATTTATGATTCAAAACTAAATATACAAGTATGATTCACGACTGTATACTTTCCAAGGAAATTACCAAAATTCATTCAACTATACCAAGATATGTATAATACCTTTAATATAAGAACAACATATTAAAGAAGTAAAGATACATCATACCTGGTTTGCATTAACAAAGGTACTATACAGAGTACCAGAGTTAGCAAACACGTGGTAATGTCGGGTTTGCATTAGCAAAGGTACTATAGAGAGTGCCCGAGTTAGCAAACACGAGGTAATAATACATCCTGCCGGGTTTGCATTAGCAAAGGTACTATACAGAGTACCCAAGTTAGAAAACACGAGGTAATAATACATCCTACCGGGTTTGCATTAGCAAAGGTACTATACAGAGTACCCGAGTTAGCAAACACGAGGTAATAATACATCCTACCGGGTTTGCATTAGCAAAGGTACTATACAGAGTACCCGAGTTAGCGAACACGAGGTAATAATACATCATACCGGGTTTGCATTAACCAAGGGTACGATACAAAGTACCAGAGTTATCATTCACAGGGTAATAATAATACATCGTAAATCTCGTTGAAACAATAAAATTTGTGAGACCCTTCACGGTGTACTTATCTAAGTACGACCTTTTAAGTCCTGAACTATTACCCAGAATCTCTTGTAGGGAGAGCGTGAATTTGTGTATAGATCTATATGGGACTGACAATCCCGCACCTCTACTGTTTGCTACAGTTTGGCCGGCAGGCCTAGGGTGTCAAATATCATTCCAGTTCCGACGCCTGAAGAACGTCGCCGCAGGCATATGAGTCATATTAGTATGGTTAATAGAACTCACATGGATAAAACAACGAGTGAAGTACAAAGTAATATACTTCTCTTATAACAGTAAGAAAAGTTAATTACATCCCGACCAGATATACCTTCAGTAATTTTTACTTACGGTAAAAGCTACGTGTCATGAAATCAAGTATTGTACTTCTGGTTTTGAACATTTAAAACCACAAGGCAGTATTATGGATAATGCAATACTCTCCAGGGTTAATACTAAGGTTTTTACTATAGAACAGATATAACTAAGAACACTTTTACAAATGAAACGGTTTATGGGATTAAACCACTTTTACAAATGAAACGGTTTATGGGATTAAACCACTTACACAAAGGAAACGGTTTATGGGATTAAACCACTTATCAAATGAAACTTAGTCATTCAATCTTTGTAAACTAGTATAACATAAAAGACCTTTAGTGGTTAATTCTATAATTCCTTAGTTATTACATCAGAGTTGTACATAAGTAATATCCGATTGACAGTAAATTGTGTGACTTCCGCCTTACTTCCTGTTCCTTGTTTGGTTGTGGGCTTAGGGAAGATACACCCATTTGATTGTCCATTCGATATTGGTTTATATATAGTCAGTATAAACTAAGTAATTATAGAGGGAAACTATTGAGGTTATCAGTTAATCACCTCAGCAAATATAGGATTTCCTGGAGAAACCAGTGAACTTATCCAAAGAACTTAGGGTATACTTAACAGAACTAAAATACTTATGAACTCACCAGCTTAAATGCTGATCTACTCTTTCCAAATAACTTGTATTCTCAGGAATCCAGTAGACAGGTACACTCCCGAAGCTTTTGAAGAAGACTACCTAATACCGTACCGCGACTCTTGTCTTATACTGTACCTACTTTAGTGTTTGAATATGTAATGTTTAAACACTTATGTAAAACTTATACTTATTAATACAATGGTTGTTTGTACTTTGATTACTATATTTCATGTGTTGTGATACTTACCTAAAGTCCTCCGTCCCCGAATGTTTCCGCCATTCTGGTTTGGGGGTGCGACAGATTGGTATCAGAGCAGTGTTTATAGTGAACTCAGTATATCAGTCATAAAAGATATACAACTATAAACCCATTGGGATAAAAACACTCTAACCAAGAGTTATACTTTAAAAATATAACAATATTTTATAAAATTATAAGTACATGCAGAGTATATATACTAGAATGAGTATCACAAGAAGAACAAAACTAAAGTATTTCGATGTTGGACATTGCAGTTAAACCTAGACAGTGACGTAATCATATCTGGGATCAATATAGCCTTATCAACTATATTCGTCCGAGATATGACCAACATGTGTTTGGGGAGTGATTGTAGTGTTGCAACAGGTCTAAAACTTACCTAAGTGTCAGAAAAATTCTAGAACCAAACATAAAGACTAAAATACTATGGGAGTATTTTAGGATGCTATAACAAGAAAACTGAAAACTTGTCAAGTTCTTATATCTAGAAGTCCAAGAATCAAACTAATAACTAAAATAACATGGAGGTATGTTACATTCCTTTGGGGAAATGTTAAAAAGATCTTTGCTGATAAGTCTATAATTACTAAGTGGATACGTTAAGGTTATATATAGTCTAGATTTTATAGACTTAGAATATGTGACTTTCACTCTACTTCCTTTTCCTTGTTTGGATGTGGTTTTAGAGTAGGATTACTTATTCAAAGGTCTATTTGATCTAGATTATATATAATCGGTACATATCATGTGATTATAGAAGGACCAGAAAGAATCACCTTCGTAAAAATTTAAATTTTCTCATAGATTCTTTAGACATTCCCATTCTCGTATAAACCCGTTAGATAAACATAGTTACTCCAGCAATCAATAGAAGAGTCAAGGAGGATCCAACAGAATTTCATTAGGAGAATCCCAAGAAAGAAACATATGAGAAGTAATGGGGATCAGTGTCAGAATCGGAAGTAAGACAGCTCAGGAATTCAATATACCTACAGAGGAGAAGGACACCCTATAGATACCAGGAGGAAACAAATCATTACCACTCAGAATAGAACAGAGAACAAAGGAAAACCACGCATGATTCATGAGAAGTATTTGAGCGCCTTTTCATTTAAGTAATAACTAATAAATGATACAACCTAGTGAGCTAGTATTTATACCACTCACATTAGATTTGAGCTTATCCTCTTTTCCGGTCACGGCTAATAACGATAAATCAGATCACGAAATCTTAATTGATAGTGATTACTTCTCAAATTCATAAGTCTATTTTATGTAGACACTGTTATGAATTGTTTTCGAATATTTTCGAAAATTAGGAAACGATATCCACCAAACGAAGGTAACTTAGTTCAGATGATACTCGGTTCCTAACCATTCTAGAAACTTATTTTTGTTCCTTACCAAGACTGCATCATAGGGATGCAGGTCGAATCATTGAGAACAATATAACAAAACGAAAGATTAATACATAGATACAAATGGTTAGAATACATCTAGAGACACGATAGTCGCTCATGAGCTCATTTTCTTATCATGAAACAGAATCATGCCTCCAAAGAAGTGTAACCAACCCACCAGTAAAACACCAATCCTTCAGATAGATGCGGCTACGTTTCAAGTTGCGGTCACAGCAGCTGTAGCAGCTGTCATGGCACACCTTAATGCTAACAATGCAAATGTTAGTAGTAATGTTATCGGTAACCCAGATCATGGTGATGGCCAAGTACAGCAACGAGCACCTACTTGTAAGGACACCTTGAACCTTAAGCCTAATATCTTGAAACGAAAGTTCGAGAACAAGGAAGGGAGTTGTTCAACTCAAGAACCTAACAGAGGGCAACGAACTGGGGCAGTCAATACCCCCATCAGCCCTGTTATTCTAGCACCAACCAAGCCGTACTTAGGAAACCTCCCACACTACAGCAAGTGCAACTACCATCATCATGGAGTTTGCCGAGAGCTGCATTGCAATAGATGCAACATAAAGGGGCATACCGCCCGCATCTGTAGAACTCCGGTCGAGTTCATCACTTCAACTACCGATGTTGGAACCATCCCCATATGTCGCCTTTGTGGTGAAATAGAACATTATAAGAGGGACTGTCCAACAGAGAAGAACGACGGGGGAGCAGGAGGATTTTGATCCCAATACATGGGATAGCATCAAAGAACCCGGTTATATTTTGGTACGCTTCCAAACCCCGATAACTATCTATAATTATGATTACTCTTCCGTTCAAATTAAATCATAACACTTATATAAAATTTGAAACCCTAACAGGTAAGCTATGATGACTTAGTGTATACATAAGGGTCATTTATAATTAAGATTTGTAGACTTAGAGTGAGTAATCCCGCCTCATTTCCTGTTCCTTGTTTGGTTGTGGATTTAGGGCAGGGTTGCTCAGTCAAAGGTTTTACCAATCTTAATTATACATGACTTGTATACACCAAGCGATTATGGAGAGACCTAGTAAGGATCGTTTCATGAAAGTTCATAATTTCAAATTATCAGAACCCTTGTATTTGTAGTACCCGCCAATTTCGAATCAAAAAGGGGTTTATAGTGATAATAACAGAATAAAACCAGAAGCGCAGAAAACTTAGGTACATAGGATATCACCCTAGTAATCATTCGTCCCAGAACGACTTAATATCTATTTCGTCGAGAAAATTCTGACATCCTCATTCGACATGGTTTGACCTGACCCTTACCATGTGAAAATTTTATTGATGTATAAGAGAACTTTTTCCTTAACCAGCCGTAAGATGAAATTCTTCCGATCCATAACACAAAACCCTTAGATTGTCTCTCGTTTCAAAACTTCAGAAGTACCCATGCGAAGAGTACCACGCCATTCTAGCCTACTAAGTAGACAAGTAACTTCAAACGAAAAGCATCGAAGTAGTCTTAGAAGTCAGTAACTACCGAAGTACCTCAATAGATCTCATAGGAAAATCATCGAACCATAGGTTAAGTTCAAGAATAGAGACTAAGAACTCATTAAGTTATTCTATCACTGCTAAGTGTATATACGAGAGTGGTATATAAGTTAGACTTAATAAGACTAAGGATGTGTGATTCCGCCCTATCTCCTGTTCCTTGTTTGGTTGTGGACCTGGGGCAGAGTCACCCATCCGAACGTTTTGTGAAATCTAAAATATATACGACTTGTATACACAAGGTAATGGTGGATGAGCCAAGTATGAGTCTGATCATGAACTTCGAAGCAAAAGCCAGCATCATGTATTCTACCAGGTGGAATTCAACATGAGACCACGAAAGTGGGTCGAGCTACTAAATGACTACGAATTTGAAATTCGTTATCATCTCGACAAAGCCAATATAGTAGCTGACACCCTAAGTCGGAAAGAGTACCCAGGTCATAGTGCCAATCATGGACTATGATAACCCTTTCAAATCTCTCCACACAAAGTAAGGAGGCTCAACAGGAAGCCTTGAAACCTGAAAATGTGGCAAGTAGAGAAGATAACTAGAACGTGTGAGTGCACGGTATGCCAATATCTGTTATCTCCACTGAGATAATAGAATCATCTCCCAGTTCAGGCCGTCACTCAAAAATCTCTAGGAACCAGAGTAGTCAAGATTCTATGGGATCGACTATGGTAAAGAATGGGATATCCATTTACCAATTAGTCGAGACCTTTATTACGCTAGCATTCAAGTTGCTTCACTCGAAACCTTCTGCAGTAATAAGTACAGATCCTATCTGCACTGGACTAAATTAGGTAATACGCAACTAGCTAGAGATCCAATTTCCACACAGCACCCTCACTGATCTGGAATTCATCCGAGAAACTACCAAAAACAAAATACGAATCAGGAAGCGACATAAAGCTTCCAGAGTTAACCAGAGAAGCTATGGCTTCGATAAAAGAAAAACCTTAGAATTCCAGGATTGATGACCTTGTCATATGAAGGTCTCACTCAGGAAGGACAAGATGCGCTTGAGAAAGCGTGAAATACAAAACTTAAAGTACATAGGACCATTTGAGGTTCTTACCAGAATCGGTCTTGTACTTTTAAACTTAAACTACCACCAAAAACTTAATAACGTTCATCCCATCTTTCACATATCTAATCTAAAGAGGTGTCTATCCGATAAAACACTTGTTATTTAACTCAATGAAATCAAGTTAAATAAAAGTCTACACTCTGTAGAAGAACCAATAAAAACCATGGATAGGGAAATCTAAAGAACCACGCTAAGTCTCATCCCGTTAGTGAAGGTTTGCTGGATTACAAATCGGGGACCTGAATTCACTTGGGAAAGTGAAGATTAGACCTAGTCCATGAGTATCACTTTAGACTTAATTTCGGGACGAAATTCCCTCTAACGGGGGGATAATGTGACACCAGTCAAATTTTGGTCAAAAATAAAATTGATCAATAATCGTAATTGGGATGAACCAAGTGGTAGAGTTTGTAACAAGGTTTCCAAAAATATAAAGAACACTGAAATCCGAGTTATAACGAAGAAGTTATGACCAATCGAAAATCCACGATAAAACCGGGAAAACACTGTTCAATGTAAAAAGCGAATTTTCGATAAAAGTCTTTTTAGCCTTGACAATCTAAATGAAAGTTGTAGAATATGTTAAACCGAGAACGTTCATAAAAAGAACGTAAAAATCTGACTTCGTATGAGAAAGTTATGATTTTTCAAAGTTTCGGTTTAGCAGCAGACAGCTAAAAATTCGAAATATAAATCGATCGATATTTAGCCGACGCAACTTAAACGAGAATCGAAGGTCTCGTCAAAAGTAGCACAACGGTAAAAAGACAGATGAAAATGGACGTCGGATGAAGAAGTTATGATTTTTTATCGGATTTCCCGTCCCGGTCTAATAAAAATAATAATATTAAAAATAAATTCAAAACCAGCCGACGAAGTCTAAACGAAAGTCGTAGAGTATGATTTTACCTACGCGTGCATATAAAGAATGCCAAAAGTGGAGCTTGTATGCGAAAGTTATGATTTTCGCAAGTTTTTGGCACAAAAATCAAGAAAATGTTGAAAACCGGGAAATTTCGCTGAGTCATCTTCGGACACGTCACCCTTCGCATGCGAGGCCTCCACGTGTTCGCTTCTCATTGGACCGTAGCCTCGCGTGGCACCTCCTGATTGGTCCGAAGTCATCACCTCCTTCCCCACTGGACCGAAGTCCGGCCCACTTAGGAGCCTCCACCTTTCCGAAATCACGTGCCTCGCACCGGGTCCGAATTTGCGCACCGCCTTAGACTTCGCACGTGGCTTCGCTGATGACTGCCACGTAGCTGCTGACTCATCCGCGCCTTCGCCAGCTGCCACTTCGGACCGCACCCTCGCACCCCTATATAAAGGGTGCGAGCCTTTTCGGATGGAAGGAGTTTTTCACCCCAAAAATCACCCAAATTCACATTTTCATCCCCCTCGACTTTCTCACGACCCCCCAAGGCCCCAGTATCGTGTCTAAAGCCCGAAGCAAGCCCCGGAGCCCCGGAATTCTTGAGAAGTTATCCTCTCTCCAGTCGAAACTCTGCCCGGTTTGAGTCGGTTTTTCGTCAAACAAACTCTTTTCCGGGAAACGAAACGCTGCCCGAATCACCGCTTATCAAAGTGAGTTCATACCCCTATAATATACCTTTTTAAATGGTTTTATATGCTTTTTAGGGGGGGGGGGAATACAAGTTTAACACAATAATAAATTGTGTTAATAATTGTATGTGATAATAATCACACAAAAAGTTTCTGTATGCTTTTAAGAATTATCAAATACTTCCAAAATAACTTAAAGCCATGTTAAATCTTAAAAGTCATGTAAACTCTGTTAAATTCTTTGAAAAATATTTTATAAGCTATTTCAAAGTATAAATGCCAAAATCATGTTTATATATGTATAAATATATAAATAAGATTTGAAGGGCTTAGGACTAATGAATTATCTTATATCATTTTCCTTGTTTGGATGTGGAATTAAGGTTGTGTTATTTGTCCGAAGGTCGTTTCCTTCTTAATTATATATATATATATATATATATATATATATATATATATATATATATATATATATATATATATATATATATATATATATATATATATATTATACATATATGAGTCTAAAAGGTTACTCCTTTTAGTATCATTACCTTTGTATCAGGCTGAGCAAAGGTGTTCATCCATGAGAAATCATGCTAATCAGATAGAACATATAAATTATAATAGGTATAATTTATGATTCAAAACTAAATATACAAGTATGATTCACGACTGTATACTTTCCAAGGAAATTACCAAAATTCATTCAACTATACCAAGATATGTATAATACCTTTAATATACGAACAACATATTAAAGAAGTAAAGATACATCATACCTGGTTTGCATTAACAAATGTACTATACAGAGTACCAGAGTTAGCAAACACGTGGTAATGTCGGGTTTGCTTTAGCAAAGGTACTATACAGAGTGCCCGAGTTAGCAAACACGAGGTAATAATACATCCTGTCGGGTTTGCATTAGCAAAGGTACTATACAGAGTACCCAAGTTAGCAAACACGAGGTAATAATACATCCTACCGGGTTTGCATTAGCAAAGGTACTATACAGAGTACCCGAGTTAGCAAACACGAGGTAATAATACATCCTACCGGGTTTGCATTAGCAAAGGTACTATACAGAGTACCCGAGTTAGCGAACACGAGGTAATAATACATCATACCGGGTTTGCATTAACCAAGGGTACGATACAAAGTACCATAGTTAGCATTCACAGGGTAACAATAATACATCGTAAATCTCGTTGAAACATTAAAATTTGTGAGACCCTTCACGGTGTAGTTATCTAAGTACGACCTTTTAAGTCCTGAACTATTAGCCAGAATCTCTTGTAGGGAGAGCATGAATTTGTGTATAGATCTATATGGGACTGACAATCCCGCACATCTACTGTTCGCTACAGTTTGGCCGGCAGGCCTAGGGTGTCAAATATCATTCCAGTTCCGACGCCTGAAGAACGTCGCCGCAGGCATAATAGTCATATTAGTATGGTTAATAGAACTCATATGGATAAAACAACGAGTGAATTACAAAGTAATATACTTCTCTTATAACAGTAAGAAAAGTTAATTACATCCCGACCAGATATACCTTCAGTAGTTTTTACTTACAGTAAAAGCTACGTGTCATGAAATCAAGTATTGTACTTCTGGTTTTGAACATTTAAAACCACAAGGCATTATTATGGATAATGCAATACTCTCCAGGGTTAATACTAAGGTTTTTACTATAGAACAGATATAACTAAGAACACTTTTACAAATGAAACGGTTTATGGGATTAAACCACATTTACAAATGAAACGGTTTATGGTATTAAACCACTTATACAAAGGAAACGGTTTATGGGATTAAACCACTTATCAAATGAAACTTAGTCATTCAATCTTTGTAAACTAGTATAACATAAAATACCTTTAGTGGTTAATTCTATAATTCCTTATTTATTACATCAGAGTTGTACAGTGAATTGTGTGACTTCCGCCTTACTTCCTGTTCCTTGTTTGGTTGTGGGCTTAGGGAAGATACACCCATTTGACTGTCCATTCGATATTGGTTTATATATAATCAGTATAAACTAAGTAATTACAGAGGGAAACTATTGAGGTTATCAGTTAATCACCTCAGCAAATATAGGATTTCCTGGAGAAACCAGTGAACTTATCCAAAGAACTTAGGGTATACTTAACAGAACTAAAATACTTATGAACTCACCAGCTTAAATGCTGATCTACTCTTTCCAAATAACTTGTATTCTCAGGAATCCAGTAGACAGGTACACTCCCGAAGCTTTTGAAGAAGACTACCTAGTACCGTACCGCGACTCTTGTCTTATACTGTACCTACTTTAGTGTTTGAATATGTAATGTTTAAACACTTATGTAAAACTTATACTTATTAATACAATGGTTGTTTGTACTTTGATTACTATATTGCATTTGTTGTGATACTTACCTAAAGTCCTCTGCCCCCGAATGTTTCTGCCGTTCTGGTTTGGGGGTGCGACATGACTGGAAGAAACATGTGCTTGATAGCAAGACAAACTGTTGAATGTGATGAAGGGTATTGGTCATCTGGGTCAGAAGATGAAGATGATGTTGCTGAACCACACTACTGCTATATGGCCACCAACGATCCACCTGGTCGAAGCATCATTCCGCAGGTAAAATCTATGATTACTGATAATAATTTTGATCTGTCTCTTTGTGAACCTTATCTAACCCAGATCCAAACAGATATTAGCACCATTTATAAAGCCTATGAGTCCGCCATAGAAGCCAGAGAGAATAAGGAGTGTGAATTAAATCATCTTAGGTTACGTTTTGAGGATAAAAAATTGAAAATCGAGTCTTTAGAGCATGAGCTTATAATGTCAAACGATGAATGTATCATTTTGAAAGACAAATGTGAGATCACCTATTCTGAAAGAAATGTTTTAATTTATGATAACAAACGTCTCAATGCTAAGATAGATGCTTTGCATAATTCTATTGACATACTTGAAGCAAACGAACGGATGACTCATAATTTTCGTCATCCATGGTCAAAAGCTCCTGGTCTCGGAAGCGAGTTTCCGAAACCAATTGCTCGTCCCTTGAAGGAATTGAAAATTTTGACATTCATGGGAGAGGTTTCAAACATCAAACATCCGGACACCCTTTTTTCTCCCTTGTCACCCCTTCTTTAAACCACAGACCACTTTGCATCCCTAATTCCTGAGTTTCAACCAATTGTTGTCAAGTGTCCCGATTCCACGCCTCTGATAAACCTGGACCTGAATCGGACCACGGAATTTCATCACAGTGTTTCAAATTGCGTAGATTAAATTCCTAAGCATAATCCTCCTAACAACTGTGTTGTTGAAGAAATTATTTCGGTGACAACTGAAACTGCTACCTCTGAGTTTGTATGGGCATCCTTAGATGATACTGTTGAAACCTCAAGCTTTGTCTCCTCTGATTCTTGCGAATCAGATTCCTTAGTAATCTCAAAAACAAATTTGGTTCCCATTAATCTCGAGTTTAGCAATCCATCTGCAGGACAAACTTCAAAATCTTCGTCTCACCCAAAGAGAAAACCAATGTTAAATAGGAAGGATATTGTAGATCCTAAAGTGGAAGCTCGAAATGCACACAAAAAGGAAGTAAAGACTAGACAAAATTCAAGGTTCCTTGAGAACTTCAAAAAGAGTGTATCTCGGAATTCTCATTCATCAACCCATAGTCAAAACTCCTTCACGCCCACTAGGATCCTCAAGAGACCGTCTAATTCTCTCAGCTCTGTAGAACCAAAGAAAGTGGTCAGTACCACTCAGCCTAAATCTTGTGTGAATACCATATCTGTCCAAAACACCTCTCCTATGTCATCAAGCAAATCAAAAATTGCTAAGAAAACAAAATCTTCAAAGCAAAATCTTGTGTGGAAAGTCAAATCTCACATTGATGAAACAACAGTTCCGGAGGTCACAATTGTTCCCACCACTCCGGAAGTCAATGGTCCGAAGAAAACTGTTCCTAACTCTCAAGTCATGGAATATGACTATTGGATAGATGAAAAGACATTAACCTTTTTTCTGTTTCCTAAGAACTCAAAAAATATTCCCAGGAAACACAAAGTTGTTCTGAAGTCACAAACAAAGTCTAAAGCATGTGCCTATGTCCCTAAACCTAACTTAGAGCCTAAAAACTCCACCACTCACTAATTTTGCAGGCACTTTGTGCTTTGGAGCAAGAAACAATATGGTATATTGATTCTGCTTGCTCCATGCACATGACGGGGTAGAAAGACTTTATGCGGTACCTCAAGCTTTCTCCAAACGCTGGTTACGTGACGTATAGCAACAACTCCAATTCTCAAATTCGTGGTTATGTAATTCTCACCAATGGAAACTTCTCTATCTCAAATGTGGCTTATGTAGCTGACGTGAAACATAATTTGATAAGTGTAGCTCAGCTCACTGATTCAAATCAACGTGTTGAATTTTGCAAGAAGCACAGTTATGTAATGACTGAAGACCGAAAAGAGTGCTTAATCAAGTCAAATCGCAACAAGAACATGTACCCACTCGACATCAACATGATTATTGGCAAACCATAACTCTGCCTTCTTTCCAAAGCCGTTCCTGACGTCAGTTGGTTATGGCACCGAAGGCTCGCTCATCTGAACTTTCGGTACATGAATGATCTCGTATCTGGTGAAATGGTGAGAGGTCTACCTCTTCTCAAATTTGAAAATGATCACTTGTGTGCTGCGTGTGAGTGTGGAAAGCAATCGAAGAAAGGTCATCCTGTTATTATCGAAAAATCAATATCGGAACCATTGGAGCTTTTACACATTGATCTTTGTGGACCATCCACTGTAGAGAGTCTTCGTCATAAGAAATACATTCTTGTGATTGTTGACGACTTTACAAGGTTCACTTGGGTTTTCTTCCGTAGACTAAAGTCTGAAACAGCCTCTGAATTCATCAATTTTATCAAAGGAATTGAAGTCCTCATCAAACTTCCTGTTAGGCGTATCCGAAGTGATAATGGCTCGGAATTCACTAATGGAACCATTCAGAAATTCCTCACCGAGAAAGTAATTGATCACAACTTCTCAACACCAAACACTCCATAATAGAACGGTGTAGTTGAAAGACGCAATAGAACTATTGTTGAAGCTGCTCGATCCATGCATAACTTCGCAAATCTACCACTCTACCTCTGGGCTGAAGTCGTATCAACTGCATGCTTCACTCAAAATCGGAGTATTATCATCGACGCCTCAACATGACACCGTATGAAGCAATGAATGGTCGGAAGCCAACAATCTCGTTTCTTCATGTTTTCGGATGCAGATGCTTCATCAAGAACAACCGTGATCAACTTACTAAGTTCCAACCTAAAGCTGATGAAGCCATCTTCCTTGGGTACTCTTCTAAATCAAAGGCTTACAGAGTTCTTAATCGAAGAACTCATGTTCTGGAAGAAAGCTTTGATGTTCCATTCGATGACAATTTCGTTCGGAATTCTGGCCCAACCCATGTTACAACTCACATTATGGAGTCCGATGCTCCAGCGCCAGGATGTCCGAACCAGCAAACAATCCTTGAAGTTGACTTTGAAACTCTCTTTGGTCCTTCCAAAACCGGTCTTGATTTGGAATCTCGAACATGGAAAATATCTCCTCCGGAAGCTCCTGTTTCTAAAAATGTCTCCAGTCCAATCCCAAGTCTCTCTCCATTTGATTCTGAACTGTTTCAACCTTCTCAGGTTGAGGGGGAGAATGGTCATCCCTCTCTTGAATCAAATGTGGATGGTTTTCTAGATGCAGCTGCTGATTTCGACGACTCCAATCCTATCAACATTGATAACAACGAAAATTTATTTGAGTTCCCTTCTGATGATGATGTCAACCTCTTCGGTTCAGAAGTTCAGGGGGAGCATCACCCCCAAGTTCAAACCATTCAGAGGGAGCAACTCAATCCTACTGTTGATATTGGATCGACTGCTGCACAAGAACTCCCAAGGTTACACGCTTGGACCAAGGATCATCCTCCGAACCAAGTAATCGGAAACCCAAGCGCTGGTGTACAAACTCGATCTGCTGCAAGTCTTCAAAATGAATATCATTTTTCAGCATTTATCTCTATGGTTGAACCCAAATCCATTAAAGAAGCACTAGAACACACTGATTGGATTACAGCCATGCAGGAAGAACTGGCTGAATTTGATAGAAATGAAGTTTGGTCTCTCGTCCCTCCCCCTCAGAATCATCCCATTGTCGGTACTAGATGGGTGTTTCGCAACAAGTTAGATGACGCAGGAGTTATTATTCGAAATAAAGAAAGATTGGTGGCTAAAGGATTTACACAGATTGAAGGGCTCGACTACGATGAGACCTTTTCTCCTGTTGCACGTCTTGAAGCCATCAGAATCTTTCTTGGTTATGTTGCTCATAAAGGCTTCAAAGTTTACCAAATGGATGTTAAGAGTGCTTTTCTTAATTGTGAACTTGACACTGAAGTATATCTTCAACAGCCTCCCGGTTTTGTTAATCTCTCATTTCTGAACTACTGTTACAAACTCCGGAAGGCAGTCTATGGCCTCAAGCAAGCTCCTCGCGCATGGTACGAGACTCTCACTTACTTCCTCAAGCGCTCCGGTTTCCAAAGAGGTATTCTAGATCCTACCCTGTTCTGAAGGTCGAATGGAAAGCACCTCATGCTGGTTCAAATTTATATGGACGACATCATTTTTGGATCTACTGATTCATCAATGGTTGCTGACTTTGCTAAACTTATGATCAATCGATTCCAAATGAGCATGAATCGGGAGTTCAGCTTCTTTCTTGGTCTCCAAGTCAAACAGACTAACAAAGGAATTTTCATTCACCAAGAGAAGTACATTTCGGAACTCCTCAAAAAGTACTCAATGGACACTTGTGCCTCAGCCAAAGTACCAATGGGCTTCGGACACAAGATCTTTGCCGACCCTTCAGGTGTAGCAGTTGATGAAAAGAAGTACAGAGGAATGATTGGATCCCTGCTCTATCTCACAGCAAGTCGTCCGGACATCATGTTTGCAACATGTTTGTGTGCCAGATTTCAAGTCAACCCTAAGATATCTCATCTCCTGGCTGTGAAGCAAATTTTCCGAAATCTCAAAGGTACAAAGAGTCTCGGAATCTGGTACCCAACAAATGAGAGCTTCCTACTTCAAGCATATTCAGATTCAAACTATGGTGGTCTTCAATTGGATAGAAAAATCACATCAGGTGGAAGTCAATTCTTAGGTGTTCGTTTGGTTAGTTGGTTATCCAAGAAACAGAACTGCATTGCACTCTCTACAGCCGAAGCTAAATACATTACTACTGCCAGCTGTACCTCTCAAGTTCTATGGATGAAGTCTCAACTTTTGGATTATGGTTACCGCTTTCAATGCATTCCTATCTATTGTGATTCTCAAAGTGCCAATGCGATTTCACACAATCCAATTCAGCACTCCATGACTAAGCACGTTGAGATAAGGTACCAGTTCGTAAAAGATCATGTTTTAAATGGTAACATTGAACTCATTTTTATTCCATTCTGATGATGAGATTGCTGATGTCTTTACTAAGGCATTAGACGAAACCAAATTCAATGGTTTTCTGAACAAAATGGGCATGATGATGCCAGATCCTCAGTTCTTTCAAGAGACTTGTTCTCTTTGATGGAAGTATTCGAAAGAAAATTGGTTCCTATCACAAAAGTATTTTTCATCTCGGAACTATTCTCTCTCGGAATACATAGGATCATTTTACTTGTCTTTATTTCTAACCATCACTTAAGTTTAAGTTGTACAGTTCATCCTGATTATTTGTTGTTCAAAGTCCACATAGTCACCATAATCACATTTGGCATCTCCAAATTTACTTCATAAGGTCATCCCGGAATTCAAATCCGGAAAGGTATTGCACTCCATCTTCTAAAACTCTTTCAAACCATCTTCCGAAATTTCCTTAATTGACTCCGGAACATTCAAAAACTACTTCGAAATTCTCAACCTTTCACTCCGGATTTTTCAAAAAATCTTTACTTCGGAATCACAATTAATTGTTTGGCTCCGGACCTTCAAAGCGTCACTCCGGACTGATCTCATTCCGGACCATTTCTTAAATTCTTCCAATCCGGAACTCAACTCTCTACCCTCCGGATCTCAAAATGTCCGGAATCGATCATTCGGACACCCAAGAGTCCATAAGATGAAATGTTTTTCTTGTAACGGTAACTTTTGAGGATCCTTATCTTCCTAGAAACTCGTGCCACGATCACACGTCTCCAAAAGCAACCATCAAATCACCGTTTAGGGTTTCCTTTGTAAGCTATAAGCCATCCCTACCTTTCCTTTCCCAAGTCAACTCACTCCCAAAAACGGTTATTCATTAAATGCTACCCAGTTGCGTTTCGGATCCTCATCATTACTTTTCTTACCCGACCCGTTTCACTTACCTATATATATACTCTCCAAAATCCTCTTTTACCTCTTTACGCGCTCAAATACTCTCAAAACTCCCAAACCCTTTGTGTTCTTCGTGTTCTTGAAGCTCTCATAACAACTCATCAATGGCGTCTCAATCTTCAACTCAGCAACCATTTGCAACTGCTTCAACACCAAAGAAGACTGTTTCCAAGAAGAAATCATCCAAAGATTCATCCTCTTCTCCATCTTCTAAGTCGTTTCTGATGGGTTTTAGGTAAAACAAATAAACTAGAAAAACAATTCCTAAGTTCACATGCAACCTACTTTGGATCTATGTTTTAACTATTGAACATACAACTTTGAATTGCAAAACAAGAACCCTAGAAGAGAGAGGCTAATTTCGAAATTAACAAACTAGGGTTTAGGGTTTACATACCTTTCAATTGTTATAGCAAACAATTGATATTCCCTTGATCTTGATCTTGATCTTCTTGGAAGCTTTAGCACCACAAGTGTAATGCCTCTAATGGAATCACACCCAAACTAGCAAGAAGGAAAGTAGAAGAAGAGAGAGGGGAGGGAGTATGCAATTTCGGCCACTAGGGTTTCTTCTAAAGAATTCAGTACACAAAATGTGAGCCAGGAGGCTCCTTAAATAGTTGAGGGAACTAGGGTTTAGGGAAAACCCTAGTTATCCTTTGCTTAGGGCCTAAGCAAGACCCAAGGCCTTATCTTGGAGCCCTTGGACGAATTCTCTAGGGTTTCCCCTAGGGTTTTCGTCCACCCCCTTCCAAGGGGGTTCTGGAACCTTCCACTCAACTATTAGTTAATTGCAAACTAGTCCCTGCACTTTATAATTAATTCTTTTAACCCCAAAATTAATTCTGATTAATTTCTGGCTAACAATTAATTAAACATAATGATTTCTAATTAATATATTAATCCATTAACATATTAATAAATCATTTATATTAATTTATTAATCTTATAAATTAATATCTCTCCTTTCATAATTTCCTTGTCCAGTTGCTAGGTTGAGGGCAACCCAAAAGGACTGTGCTGCTATCAATTCAAGTACATACCAATTATAGTTATGGGCTTAGACACCTAATCCAACAGTCTCCCACTTGGATAAGTCTGTAACTATAATTGCTAGTATGCCTTCTAAATTTGACCAGCAAATTGTAGCTTCCAAAAAGCTGCTGCCGAACTCTGACCCAGTCAGTTACGTGTCCTAAGATAAGTGATTATATAACCCTTCGTTCTGCTTGATATCCCCAGACAAAAGACATGGAATGTAATCAATCTGTTTGTCCAGAATCTATGTTTCCCGATTCCTGATTTGTGATGATGTAGGACTTCTAATCGAACACATCAATTTAGTCCTGGCTGGGCCCAGCACATAAGTCAACACCAAATCATCGAGGGGCCCACAGATATCGCTTTTCCTGTTAGGGCAAAAGGAACGAATAAACGTTGACTCATATGCTTGTATCTTTTACTCATCAAATTATGCATGACAATACGTTTTATAACACCAAGTTACTGATGCGTTTTCGTATCACCAATGCACAACCGACTTGTAAATTACAACTCATATATCTTCGTTTCAAGATTATAAGATATTATCGTCTCAGTATTACTCGTGATGAATTCCATGAAGTAATACTCTGAGCGTGGGTTTATCCAATACTTAAATCTCAATTTCTGAGTACTCATGAACATTGCAGCAATTCTATTGCCATGTCTATCCTTAGACAATCTGCAATCCAATTCATGACAGTCTTACTTACTTCCAAGAGTACGAGCGACTGTGGAGTTTGAATAATCTCATTATTCAGGAAGTAAAACATGCAAAATATGAAACACAATAATAAACAATCGACAAAAGGTAGTAGCCAAACTTATAAATAATACTTTATTATTTAATCACCAAAAGTCAATTACATTTACTTTGTTACAAGTTTCAAAAACTAATCTAACTACTAAAACTAATATCATCTTTCAGTCCTATGCTCCGAGCATGCTGAATATGCTTAGCCCTACTCAGACCCTTTGTGAGGGGATCTGCTGGGTTATCTTCAGATGACACCCTCTTTACTATAAGATGGCCTTCTTCAACTCTATGTCTAATGAAATGGTACTTTCTGTCGATATGTCTGGTCTTACCATGATCTCTCGGTTCCTTTGTCAAGGCAACCGCTCCTTCATTATCGCAGAAGAGTTCCATAGGCTCCTGGATGGTTGGAACAACTCCGAGATCCCCGATGAAGTTCCTCAACCAAGCTGCTTCTTTCGACGCTTCACTTGCTGCAATGTACTCTGATTCACAAGTAGAATCAGCCACCGTATTTTGCTTGGAACTCTTCCAAGTAACTGCTCCTCCATTCAGTAAAAATACCCAGCCTGACTGAGAACGGAAGTTATCTCTATCCGTCTGAAAGCTGGCATCACTGTAACCATCTACTCTCAAAGTATCACTGCCACCAAGCACAAGAACCCAGTCCTTTGTCCTTCGCAAATACTTGAGTATATTCTTAACTGCTATCCAATGAGCTCTACCTGGGTTTCCCTGATAGCGACTGACCATGCTCAAAGCAAATGTCACATCAGGGCGAGTACATGTCATAGCGTACATGATCGATCCGACAGCGGAAGCATAAGGTACACGACTCATGTCATCTATTTCAACATCTGTACTCGGGCATTGAGTCTTACTCAATTTGGTATTGCTCTGGATAGGTAGCTCTCCCTTCTTGGAATTTTCCATACTAAACCTCTTTAGTACCTTATCCAAGTATGTGCTCTGACTAAGTCCAATTAGTCTCTTCTTTCTATCTCTCAATATTCTAATCCCAAGAATATAGGCAGCTTCTCCAAGGTCTTTCATTGCAAAACACTTTCCAAGCCAAGACTTAACCTCTTTCAAGGTTGGAACGTGGTTACCAATGAGTAATATGTCATCGACATATAACACCAGAAAAGTTACTATACTCCCACTAGCCTTGATATACACACAAAACTCATCTTCACTTCTAGAGAAACCAAACTCTTTGACTTTCTCATGGAAGCAAAGATTCCAACTGCGAGATGCTTGTTTCAATCCATAAATGGATTTCTCAAGCTTGCACACTCTATTGGGAAACTTTGCATCAACAAAACCCTCTGGCTGACTCATGTAAACATCTTCAGCCAACTTCCCATTAAGGAAAGCAGTTTTGACATCCATCTGCCAGATTTCATAATCATGAAAGGCAGCTATGGCGAGCAATATCCTAATAGATTTAATCTTAGCCACTGGCGAAAAAGTCTCATCATAGTCAACCCCTGGGGTTTGAGTAAAACCTTTTGCAACCAGTCGAGCCTTGAATGTATGCACATTCCCATCCATGTCTATCTTCTTCTTGAAGATCCATTTGCACCCAACTGTCTTGCGACCTGGTGCACTATCAACCAAATTCCAAACTTGGTTGTCATACATGGACTTAATCTCGCTGTCCATTGCCTCTTTCCACTTGGAAGCCTCTGGGCCTGCCATTGCTTCCTTATAAGTGACTGGTTCATCTAAGTTTACCAGTGTTCTGTCACTTATGAATGTGTCACCATCTGAAGTAATATGAAAACCATACAACTCAGGTGGCACACTCACCCTAGTGGATCTTCTAAGAGGTAATGAGTTATCAATTGGTTCAACAGGAACTGTTTCCTCTGGTTGAGTGCTAGTGTCATCTAAGGTTCCTTCATTGGCTGACTCTTGAATTTCTTCAAGGTCAATAGTGCTCCCACTGTCCTCTTTGAATATGAGCTCTCTTTCAAGAAAGACTCCTCTTCGTGCTACAAAGACCACGTTCACACTAGGCCTGTAGAACAAATATCCAAAAGACTGCTTTGGGTAACCAATGAAAACACATTTCTCACTTCTAGCTGCTAGCTTGTCGTGAGTCTCTCGTCTTACGAAAGCTTCACAACCCCAGACTTTAATATGTGCTAACGAGGGAACTTTCCCTGTCCACATTTCGTGAGGTGTTTTGGCAACCTTCTTTGTAGGGACAAGATTGAGGATGTGGGCGGCTGTCTCTAAGGCATACCCCCAGAAGTGAATAGGAAGCGAAGCCCGACTCATCATAGAACGAACCATGTCTAACAAGGTTCGATTGCGCCTCTCAGCTACACCATTTAACTGTGGTGTCCTAGGAGGAGTCAATTGTGAGACTATCCCACATTCTTTCAGATAGTCGTTAAACTCGATACTAAGATACTCCCCGCCTCTATCGGATCTAAGTATCTTTATCTTTCTGCCCAATTGATTTTCGACTTCATGCTTAAACTCTTTGAACTTTTCAAAAGTTTCTGACTTATGCTTGATCAAGTAGATATATCCATATCTGCTATAATCGTCAGTGAAGGTCACATAGAATCGATTAGCATCTCTTGTAGTTGATCTGAAGGGTCCACACACATCCGTGTGTATGAGATCCAACAGACCTTCACCTCTTTCACAAGACCCTGTGAATGGTGATTTTGTCATCTTTCCCAAAAGACAAGACTCACACATATCATCTGACTTTAGGTCAAATGATTCCAACACTCCATCCTTTTGGAGTTGGGCTATGCGTTTCTTGTTAATGTGTCCAAGACGACAATGCCACAAGCATGCCTTGTCTACACTATTAGACAAGTCAATATTAAGTACACTATTTCCTAGGCTATCAACACAAGTCACTGTTTCATACACACCATTACAAGGCAAAGCTTCAAACATAAAAACACCATTCTTATAAACAGAAATTGAACCATTCAAATCATTAAAAGAATATGTAAAACCTTGTCTGAACAATGCATGAAATGAAATAATGTTTCTCGTCATCTCAGACGAATAGCAACAATTTATTAAATCTAATCTAACATCATTACTAAGCAGAAGCTGATAAACTCCGATCTTGGTTACTGGTGAAGACTTTCTGTTTCCCATGATCAGGTTTATCCTTCCTCGCTCTATCTCCTCACTTTCCTTTAGACCCTGCAAATCAGAACAGATATGAAAACCACATCCTGTATCAAGGACCCATGAACGAGAAGATAATGAGTTATTAGCAGAAATAGTGTAAATACCTGCCGAAGATGGCTTCACTTTGCCATCCTTGATATCTTCCAGATATTGTGGGCAAGATCTCTTCCAATGCCCCTTTTGGTTGCAGTAAAAGCAAACTGCCTCTTTTGGATCAGAAACATGGGGAGTGGAACCATTGGGCTTAGCCTTTGGGCCATTACTAGATGACCCAGCTTGAGCCTTGCTCTTCCAGTTTTGCTTGGGAGGACCTTTCCTCTTTTTCCCCTTTCCCTGTCCAATAGCCAAAACAGGGGCACTCGTAGGTGTGGAGGGTATACTTTTACCCTTCATCCCTGCCTCAGCTGTCTGCAACAAGTTGTGCAATTGGGCCAAGGTCTGCTCAGTATTGTTCAAATGGTAAGTTAGAATAAACTGACCATAACATTCAGGAAGTGAGTTCAAGACCATGTCAATGGCCAATTCCTCATCAAAGTGAATATTGAGCTTGACCAAACGCTCTATGTAGCGTTGCATTCTTTGCACATGTGACACAACTGACTCCCCATCTTTCATCTTGCAAGCCATGAGTGACTTGACTACTTCGAACTTTTCTTGACGAGCTCGCTTATGGTACTTTTCCATAAGGTCCTTGTTCATCTCGAAAGGCCAGTAGTCCTCATAGTACCTCTGCAGTTCTGGGGACATAGTTGCCACCATGATGCATGCCACTTTGGTAGCATCATCGTAATGTTTCTTGTAGGCAGCAAGATCTTCAGGAGTAGCTTCATTCTCATCAAGCTCTTTGAGCTCCTTTTCAAGAACATATTCTTTGTTCTCGAAACGAAGAGCCATCTTGATGTTGCGCATCCAATCATTATAGTTTGAGCCATCCATAACGACTTTGGAGCAAATATTGAGCAAAGAGAAGTTTTGGTTTGAGGAGGACGAAGCAGAAGTGTTTCCAGGAGTAGACATCTGAAAAGAAAGAAAGTTTTAGTTAGATTTCAAGATACCTTAATAAAATAACCCAAAGATATAATATCAAGGTTAGGATCCAACTATGAAGATTCACAACTCAGAAATGGGATGCCGAGATCCAAGTGCAAATTTCATAAAGGTAGGTGAATGACGATTCACCAATTCCACCATTAGACGAAACAAACGAAGTGAAATTCCTAATTCTTTTGAGATACATTGAAACTATTCAATGGCATGTTTTAATCTCAGATTATGCTCTTCTATTTGTGACTGGGATGCCGAGGATCACAAACAAGATGTGAATAACCATGCAAATGTGCTTGGTAACCTCATTGTCTTTATCATTAACTATTGATGTGCTGCTAAACCACACACGCTCCATCAAAATGACAATTATGAGATACCCATTACTACTCTTTATTAGTGCCTTTTAGTGTGCTGGTTAACCACACACGCTCCACTAACGACCAATAAAGCATAATGTGCAATTTCATGGATTAGCATACTTTTCACATTTTTCCTAAAGTAACTAGAGTTGGGATTTTGAAAAATAATGTTCTAGTACTTTCTTTAATATCATTATACTTTTAATGAGAAGTAGTTGTCCTATCAAATCCGTTCTGCTAACGACCCTCCACTAATCAAGGAAGCGGTGGGTGAGAGTGGACACCCATTCAACTACCATTTTATTGGCAGTTTCCTTATACCCCCCTTATAGATTAGCTTCGTGAATGAGGCATACTAGCGATTTGACTGACCATATTCTTATACATATATAATATTAAACTTTTAATTATAATATATATATAAGGTGTGTTTTAAAACATTTTAAAACTTCAAGGGTTTATAAATTTCGAAATTTAAGCTATTAAATTTAAATTTAAATAAACCAATTAACTAGATTTAATATTTATCTTTTAATTAACTATTAATCAAATTATTAAATCTTGTAAGGATTATCTAATTAAATTAATCCATTAATTTAATCCTAATCCTTATCCCTCTAAATTTCGAAAAATAGGGTAAGGATAATTATCCAATTAATCTAATTAAGTAACAATTATCCAAAAACAAGAAACCCTAGTTATCCTCTAGCATATTTCGAAATTTACAAGGGAGGAGGCTAGGGTTTTCAAAACCCTAACCCTAATTTCGATTAGGGTTCTTTGGAGGCTAGGGTTTTCAAAAAAAAAAAAACCCTTTGATCCAAAACCCTAGAAATCGAAAATTGGCCTTCAGGGTTTAATAGCTATAAACCCTAATTTGCAATTCAACAATTGTAGCAATTCAATTTAAAACAACAATCGCTCTGATACCACTGATGGGTTTTAGGTAAAACAAATAAACTAGAAAAACAATTCCTAAGTTCACATGCAACCTACTTTGGATCTATGTTTTAACTATTGAACATACAACTTTGAATTGCAAAACAAGAACCCTAGAAGAGAGAGGCTAATTTCGAAATTAACAAACTAGGGTTTAGGGTTTACATACCTTTCAATTGTTATAGCAAACAATTGATATTCCCTTGATCTTGATCTTGATCTTCTTGGAAGCTTTAGCACCACAAGTGTAATGCCTCTAATGGAATCACACCCAAACTAGCAAGAAGGAAAGTAGAAGAAGAGAGAGGGGAGGGAGTATGCAATTTCGGCCACTAGGGTTTCTTCTAAAGAATTCAGTACACAAAATGTGAGCCAGGAGGCTCCTTAAATAGTTGAGGGAACTAGGGTTTAGGGAAAACCCTAGTTATCCTTTGCTTAGGGCCTAAGCAAGACCCAAGGCCTTATCTTGGAGCCCTTGGACGAATTCTCTAGGGTTTCCCCTAGGGTTTTCGTCCACCCCCTTCCAAGGGGGTTCTGGAACCTTCCACTCAACTATTAGTTAATTGCAAACTAGTCCCTGCACTTTATAATTAATTCTTTTAACCCCAAAATTAATTCTGATTAATTTCTGGCTAACAATTAATTAAACATAATGATTTCTAATTAATATATTAATCCATTAACATATTAATAAATCATTTATATTAATTTATTAATCTTATAAATTAATATCTCTCCTTTCATAATTTCCTTGTCCAGTTGCTAGGTTGAGGGCAACCCAAAAGGACTGTGCTGCTATCAATTCAAGTACATACCAATTATAGTTATGGGCTTAGACACCTAATCCAACAGTTTCTTAGGGATACGACTCAAATATTCTCGATTAATCCCTTGGATTTTGACGAACCCATTCGAGTGATGATCGAGTTCATCGCTCATCATCCCATTTCCATCCCACTCACCAAAGTGCCAGAACTACCATTTCCACTTCATCTCTTGCATACTGCTTTTTCGAGGATCAAGATTGAAAATCGCATTCTAGAAACAAAGTTAACTGGTGATAGGATTGTGCCCATTCACAAATCTACATTTCTTAGGGCCATTGGTGTGAATGAAAACCCCAAAGGTTTTAAGGTACAAGAACCCACTACAGAAGAATTTCAACTGTTCTTGAACCATATAGGGTACAACCAGGATTACAAGGCCAAGGACTTCAAGAAATCAGCCGTTTCCGGACTATGGACTATGCTGATGCACTTCATCATTTGAGGGTTGTCCGAAAAGCATGTAGGAATGGACACCCTAAGCAAAGATTGGCTTTACGTGGTATACAACATCTACTCCAGACGAAGCAATGTCGTCGATCTTCCGGAGGTGTTATGGAAAGACTTTCGGAAGTTTGCTATCAAGAGGAAAATCAACAAGATTTCAAGCCCTAGGTTTTGGGATTTGATGATTCAGGAACTCTACAAACAAAGATTTGAACCCATTCTTGTTTCAACGATTCCGAAAGAGGTATGTGTTACTTTCAAATCCATTAAGCATTATCACATTCCGGACCAATCATCTTTTGGTCCTGTTAGACGACTTCCGAACCATATGTTGGCCCTAATTCCTTCCGATTCCATTTATTTGAAACATCATTTAGAGACTTCGGTTGTGTTTGACCCAACACGACCTGCCCCAGTCTCTGTTGAGCCTACTTCGGAAGAGGCCAATCCTTCTGTGTCCGGAGCAAAAATTAAAAAGTCTGCCAAAAGGAAGACTTCTCCTTCAAAGCCAAAGCCTAAAAAGAAAACCAAAGTCAGTTCCTCCTCTCAACAGGAAGGAGCTCATGACATTCAGGCTGATTCTGGCCTTCCGAACACCTCTCCTACCCACTCATCCGAGGTACTCCTCGATGTTTCAAAAACACAAGCACACACTCACGGGGAGTCTGAACATAATCCACCCTTACCTTCTCAAAAAGGTGATGCCGGTGTTGAAAAAAGTTCCTTGCCCCCCCCCCCCCCCGGAACAAACCCACGTGTCACTTTTGCTATCCCTACTTCTTCCACACGCACACACTCCGGAACCCCTATTCCGGACCCTAAGCATTCCGAGGCTGGAGTTGCCCCTCCAACCTCCGGTGCCTCAACTGGTCTGATACCCGGTAAGGGTACAGGACGACCAGGTGTCAATGATCCTTTGTGGGAAGATTTTGTGAACAGGGCACACTCTCGGCATCCGGAGCTTACCAGATCGCAAGTGGAGTCCACTCTCAATGCAATGAAGAAGCGAGCCATCTAAAGCAATTTGCCATATGTCTCCCCTTCAGACGAAATAGTATATCTTGATTTCACATCCATAGAAACTCCAAAGTCTCCTCCTCATGCTTCCAATCCTTCAGCTTCGGATGATGAAATTTCCGAAGAGGTACTGTTGACCACAGATGCTGCACACGTTGTTGATGCTAACATGTTTTCCTCAGTTCAACTTCACTCAAAGCCATCTTCGTCCAAGCCAGCTTTTGATTTAGGATCCTCCTCCTCCACTCAAAATGAATCAGAATCAACTCAAAAACTCCATGATGATGCAACTACAAACAAACCCGGTCCTACTGTCACTCCAATCAATCCGAAATCTCTGAAACACAATCCTCAACCTTCCAACTCAGACAACGGATCCTCAGCAGGAAATCATATTGATCTGTTTGCTCTTTTGGATATTTAATCTAATGTTTCAGACACAATGAAGAAGGTCACCTCTCTCGAGACTTGTGTGGCTGAGCTAAACACCAAGATTGATACAAAGGTTTCCAGACTGGACTCCAAGCTAGACGCAATTCTCTAGTCCTTATCACAACAGTCCGAACCTTCCGTAGTTGACCGAGAAGCTCAACTAGATCAACTGATCTCCCTCCGACTCAAACATTCAATTGAAGAAAGTTGAAGCAAAATATGATGCTTCTATTGAGGACTATCTCGACACAATCACTACAATGCTCAAAGTCCATGATAACTTGGTTGCTGCTACCAATGATCTCATCAAGTAGACCCATGTTCGTCATGAGAAGCAGATTCAGAGGCTTGAGAAGGAAATTAAGAAGAAGGATGAGATGAACTTGATCATCCAACAAGTTCTCATTAAACTACTCCGATCCACTTGGAACCTTGTTGATGTTCTGAATCGCAAGTTTGATGAAATTCTTGCCATCCTTGGACACCTATTTGATCATCTCTCCTCCCAAGCGCCCACTTCCGAAGCTTATGATGCTCTCACTCGTCAACTCAACACCGGACTTCAAAAGGTGTTTGTTAAATTTGATGATCTGAAGGACTCTTTAATGCTTGCACCGGTTTCTAAGGCCACCGATGCAAGAGGGGGAGAAGGTCCAAGTCAACCTTGGAAGACTGCCTCGGTTTTTCAACTCCGAGATGAAGATATCAGTTACGATGATGAAGCTCAAGTTCTTTCCGGACTTCTAGGGAACAATAATAGTGATGATGAAAGTGAGGAAGAGAAGTTTGTTGAAAAAGTTGTTCTTGGGATTCCTGCTCCGAGGAAGTTACCTGCTAAAGTGCTCACGGAGGAAGAGCAAAGAATTTGGTCTGCAGTTTCTTGGCCATCTTCTTTACCTATTGTTCTTCAAAGGGGAATCTAAATGGCGAAGGCAAAAACTTTCCTCACCGCTCAAGCCTTCCGAGCCACTGCTTCTATGTTGCCACCAATCCCGGAGCCTAAAATTGTTCAAATAGATGAAGGTTCTCCTCTCCAGACCCCAGATGACATTCTGGAAGAACCTCTTCCATCCTCCCCTCCAAGATCGTTGTGGACGAGAACATGATGCATGTGATATCCGTCCTAAACAAAGGCAAAGACAAAGTCAAGAAGCCTATCACGGAATCCGGACCTCCACCAAAGAGAAAACTTGGATGGTCTCAGGACGAAATTAACAAAGCTTTAGAGGACAGCATCCGGATTCAAGCGCTCAAAGACAATCCTGATCCGATGCGTGGCATTTCTCCTCTCTACTGTGAAGGTATTCTTAAGGATGTCGATATAGTACCTGTTATGTACTATGACATTCTTTCCAATGATTCCGAACAGCTTGATCTTCCTCTCTCTCCCTTCAGCAAATTTTACATCAAATTTGCTCCTCTTCATCCCAATGACAATCCGGAGGTCACCACCCGGACAGAGCGAGAAAGGTTAAAAACTTTCTATGTCAAGAATGCACTTCCCTTAAAGGAAGTATGGACGAGGAAGAATATTACAAAGATTTATGGGTACGGAAGGAAGGTCCTCACCAAATTCGAACTCAACTGTCCACTATTTCGGTATCATATTATCAGAAACAAACCAACTTATAAAACCATCACCGATGCTGACTTCCCGGCAATGAATCTGAATGATATTCTCACTTTAGTTGCTCACTTTCGAGGACTCCAAAAAGATGATATCAGCATGGGTGCTTACCATGCTGCTCTGAGCTTCCTCAAAGATTATGTCGCGGAATTTTGTCAACGCGACTATGAGTTGGCTCATCTATTCGGAACTGAAGATTTTGTTTCCAAGATTGAATATGTGCTTCCAGAAGCTGAAATGCTAGCTGAAGGTCCTATTGATGATCCAGTTCTAGGGTTTGTGTACAAGACAAAGAAGACAAACAAAAAGGACTTTTTCCGAGTCCTTGACAAACACCTAGTTCCAACAAAAACCCTCAAAAAATTCATCAGTAGAACTTCCAAATCTGAAGCTCCGGAACAAGTGAAAGCAAAGTTTGTGAGTCAGCTGACCTGGTACATCGAAGTCCGAGAATGGTTGTTCCGAGCCTACACATTCATCAAGGAAGAAGTGATCTAAGCTGACTTGATTGCTAAGTTCACATAGGGGGAGATTGTTTGAACCTGAAAGTGAACCTCTAGCAATCCTAAATCCTTTTATCAATTCCGAAGTCAGCTGTAGTTCCGAAGTGAAGTCAGCTCCGGAATCTGTTAGTGTCCGGACCAGATGATAACTTGGTGATGTGAAGAAAGAGAGTGAAGGCATTCCGGAATGAACTTTGTGTCCGGAATGTTTGATGTTCCGGAATTCGTATTTTGTCTTTATGCGTTAAATGTATTTGTCTTTTGTTTGATTTAACTAGTCATAGGACTTAGCTTTATTTGTCAACACGGATATTCAGAGTGTCAGATGTAACTCTTTTATCTAGTCTTATGTTTGTAATCGGTTAGTACCATGTTTCATGTACTCCTATTTATAGGAGCATTCAATGTTAAATCAATAGACGGATTGTTCAAACCTTTTTAGCAATATCTCATTTACTTCACTCACTTTACAACATTCTCTTTGTTCTTCATTTATTAACCTTACTTTGATCTTTATTCTCATTCTTCATTTATGGCTTGAACATTTGTTGAATACAATAACTTAGAGTTGACTGGTCTATCCAGACTTGACTGGAATATTCATTAGTAAGCAGACATTGATCTTAAAGTATTAACTCAAGGTTTGAGTTTTCAAACCTTGTCCGTGCGCATTTGATCAATTTGTTCTCTCAACTAGCACTGGAACAGATACTAGTGGAGGAAAAACGTTTTATGGATGTGGTGAAAACGACCATTTTAAGTGGAACTACCGAAGGATAAAGAACCAGGAGGTGAAACTCGATCCAGATCAATCATGACCGGAATAATAGATGAAACCTAGGAACCATAGTTGGTATGTTCTCATTCACCAGCTATATGATGAAGTATTTTTTTCAGACATACATAGGAGTTTTATTAACCTTAAACTTAGACATACCAGGTCACAAACCCAATAGTCTGGAGGAAACCTATAAAACAGAGACGACTAGTGAACTGTCGAAAAATCTATTTACAAAATTCTAAGAAATTTCATCCTAAAATATAACGAATCATGCTTACACATCAATCTCGTGCATATATCCGTCAAAAGTCCAGTGTCATTTTCTACACAAAATGATTTTTCTTTGTCACATTAAATTATTTTTCTACAAAAACATTCTATGAAACCCCTTTTAAGTGATAAAGTAACCATAAATCACTAATCTATCCCCATAAACCTCACGCCATTCCAAACCGAAGCTTTGACATCATTATAGTATGATTTGAATATCTGTCCATCATATCGAAATCATGTGCTATAAGAAAACTATGTGATTTAACCTACCCAATAGGGATACCATGGTTAGTTATGGTGACAAGTCAAAGAAAAATCTAATGTTTCTTTCTTACTCTGAAATACCTACACAAGAAGTGCTACGCCATCTTTGTATATCACAAGAGTCTCCAATACATATTTAACCAGTAAGAACCCAACAAGAGACAATAACGAAAGAACAAAATTTTAAATATTGTGAATGAGAGATCTGTTATCCTTTCCAGTAAGGAAAAACATCTGATTTCAACAATATTTAAATAGGGGTTGATAGAATGACTAAGTCTGGCCAATTTTCGACAAACAAAGAAATGAATAAGATATAAAAGCTAACTAAGACCTATCTTAGGAAATCATCAAAACTACATGATATGCCAATTACTATCGTCATAGATAACGATAGTAGATCTATCTCACAATATTGACTGTCACTACAGAAAACCTTGGGAAATATGCTCCATACCATTGTGATAGATTTTTGAAATGTATGGAATACTCTTTACCCTTGAATGAGTTTTCCTACAACAATAGTGATTAAACCTACATAAAATCCATCCCTTTTAAGGCTTGGTACAGACGAAAGTGCCAATTCTCAATATGCTAAACAATGGTTGAAGATATGAAACAAACCAGATAACATGCAAGTAGCATACCGCATATTGATTTAGGAATCACTCATGAGATTGTAGAAAAGATTGGATAAACCTAGGAACAATTAATGACTGGACACAAACGTCGTAAGAACTATACAGACTAAAAAAACAAAAGTCTCTCAATATCCAAGTGATCATATAACTTTAAATGCCCACCCTTTTCAAGGAATAATACGGTTAAGAGAACAGGGCAACTTAAACCTGTGACACAAAGGACCTTCGAAATTTTTGACAGAATTGGTCCTATCGCGTACCTACTCAAACTACCAAAAAAAATATGAACGATAAGAATGCCATTTTTAATGTGCCAATTATTAAAGAAGTGTTTGTGCGATGACATTCTCGATATCGCTCAATACGGTGAATTAACAAACCATGCTAGTGTCCAATGCTTGTTCAGTGTATACGGGAGAGATGTTTATAGGTGTCACACCCCCAAACCAAGGATGGCGGAAACGTCCGGGGGTGGAGGACTTCATGTATAGTATCACAACAACGAGTATAATAGTGCTCAAAGTAAATACAACCATCATAAATATCATTGAAAGAGTTACACCAAAGTATATGTTTACATGATTCAAATCAATTACATTATGATGACAAAATGAACTATTTGACGATTTATCGTCTCATCCTCAAAATGTTGTTGGTTTTCCTGTTTCACTGATTTCCTGAGAATACAAGTAGTTTTGAAAAAGTGTCAACAATTAATTTGGTGAGTTCATAAGAGTTTTGTTTGAGGAAGAAACCGTTTTCCTTGTAAAAGCGATAGAGTTTGATTTCCAGAAAATCCAATATTTTCTTAGTTAAGTGTGAAAAGAATGTTCATATGTTATGTGATAATGAACCCTAGAAGGACCCATAGATTCCTTCTATAATCACCCAGCGTATATAAGTTATATAAAATTTAAGTTAAATAAACCGTTGAATATAATGGGTCTGCCCTAGGTCCACAACCAAACAAGGAACAGGAGATAAGGCGGGCCCACCAATTCTAAGTCGATTATGACTAGATTCTAATATAACTCTAGCATATACACTTAGCAATTATAGCTGAAGTCTAACCATTCTAGATGAAATATAGTTTAATAGAGATATGATTCCAAAGAAAATCCTATATTTTCCTTATAAAAGTTATGTGGTCCTAACTCCCAGGACCAAAAGTAAACAAGTATTTTCCATACTTAAAGATATAAAAGCGATTTTAAAACGGCATAAAACCCTTTTTAAAGTTAAGTGGTCCTAAATCCCAGGACCGAAAACAAGTATATTTCCATACTTAAGGATATTTCCTGTGAGTTAAATCGACGTAACTCGCTAATTTAAAAGTAAGAACCCGTAAATCTTAAGATTTGTTAATACCACATGTGAGCTATTATAACCATGCTAAGACTAGTTTTTGGATGGCCTCGTAACACGACGTTCTTCAGGCGTCGCACGTTAAATGACACTTGTCACCACAGACCTGCCGGTCTAGCTGTTGCATGCAGCTCAGGTGTGGGTTTGTCAAACCCAATATAGATCTATACACAACTATCACGCTCTCCCTCCAGGAGACTCTGGTTACAATTTACAGGACTTTTGATTTTGTTACTTTGAAGGTAACACGAAGTGAATGACTCACAAGTTTATTTATCAACAGATTTACGTGAACTGAACTGAAAACCTTTGGTAAATGAGTTTGAAATGCAAATGATACATAAACTATACCTATTATAGTTTATCCAAAACGTTTGTACTGAAAAAGAACTCTTCTATGAAAATACATTAGTGCTATGAATCCATAAACTACGCTTATTATAGCTTATTATATGTGTTCGAAATGAATGAAAAATCTTATCATGAATGACTACATTTCAGTTTATGATGATGAACTAAAAAGAAAGCACATTCAATATTTAGAACGTGTTGTTATACACTTTGCTCAACATAATACAAAGTGTTATGAAAGTTATAAGCTGTTAACTAGTTTTTAAGCTTTCTGCACTGTTTTAGAAAAATCATAGAAAAATCATACGAAGTCAAAAACTAAATCCGTAAATTCTGAGAGTTCATAAAATGTGTCTAGTTTATTCATAATTTTTATTATTATTTTTAGAAGTCTTTAACTTGTGTGAAAATGTTCATATTCACAGACTGGTCCGGATTTGTTTCTGAAATGATAGACAGATTTGTAAAAATCACCATAAATCGTAGAAAAATCGTATGGTGATGTGCAAGTAGTCATTTTAAAGGTATGAACCTCAACTATTTTCACCTAATACAGTTTTGAAAAATAAAATGTTTAATTTTACCAAAACAGTCTGTGACTGGAGTTGAACTTTTCTGATGAAGGTTGTTAAATGAGTTTAGTTGTGTTCTTGGTGTTTTAACTTGTATTCCCCCCTTAAAACTTAAGAAAAACATGAAAAGATAGGGGTATGAACTCACCTTGAGTGATTTCAGTAGATGGATGATGGAGAAAAGAAGTGCTCAACTCAAGAACACTTGGGAGGTGCTTGAAGATTCGAAGATCTAACACAAATATGACGATATTTGTGTAAGCAATCTATGATTGGAGTAGAAGGAAGTGTAATAATCATAAGGATGATGAAGATACTTACCAAAAGTAGAAGGAAAGACTTGGAAAATGCCTTGGAAATCTCGAAATTGAGAGAGAAGAGTTGAGAGAAAAGTGTTTGATCTTTTGGTGGAAATGAGAGAAAATGAGTGAAGTGAGAAGAGAGGGTGGATGTTCCAGCTCTAAGAACGTGGGAAATGGCTGGAAATGATGATAAAGTACATTGACATGACCTAGGTATGGTGGAATGAGTGTGGCTGGTCATGGAGTGGGTGTGGGTGGTTGCTTGTGTCATAAACTAAAGAAAAATCAACACTTCACCTCTTGTACTTCACCCACTCTTCTTGGATAAGATTTATCCCCAAAAACGTGATTAATTAATAAATATGGGGCCTTATATGTTAAAATATGATTTTTGGAGAAAATCCCGCGTTAAAATCACGAAAAACGGGCTCAAAACGCTAAAAATATTGAAAACCGGGCAAAAACTGCCAAATTTCGAAATTTGGGCCGAGGATGCGAAGGTTCGGCTCCTTAGGAGCATAGAACCGAAGGTGAGGCTCGGTTGTGCATGGGAACCGAGAGTAGAAGAGGAACCGAGAGTGGAGAGGTTGGCTGCGCAGGCTCGCTCCTCGGACAGCAGCTCAAGTCCTCGGACCGAAGGTCAGATGAGAATGGCAGAAGGCGAGGCTCGGTCTCGGCTGTTGTCTTTTGGTTCTATGAGAAGGCTCATTTCAACATGATCAGGGGACCGAAATAGACAGAGCACTCGGTCCATTTCGGTTGAGAGGGTCTCGGCTCCTAAGACGTTTCGATTCCTGAGAGGGTTTCGGTTCCTTGAGAGGGGTTTCGGTTCCTAAGAGGAGTTTCGGCTCCTTAAGTCCGTTTTTCGCGTAGACTTCCGTTTTTGAGCTGTTTTCGCCAAATTCGAGGGTCGGGATGCCCCGAGTGATTATAAAAAGTTGAGAGAGATTTTGAGAGAGATTTGGGAGAGATTTGTCATACTCGGAGAGATTTGGCATACTTAGAGAGGTTTGGGAGAGATTTGACATACTTTGAGAGATTTGGTATTCAGAGAGATATTTGGGAGAGATTTCACATACTTGGAGAGATTTCTCATTCAGAGAGATATTTGTGAGAGATTTCACATACTTGGAGAGATTTGGGAGAGATTTGACATTCTTGGAGAGATTTCTCATATAGAGAGAGAGATTTGGGAGAGATTTCTCATACTTGGAGAGATTTGGGAGAGATTTCTCATACTTGGAGAGATTTCTCATACTTGGAGAGATTTCTCATACAGAGAGATATTTGGGAGAGATTTCTCATACTTGGAGAGATTTGGGAGAGATTTGTCATTCTTGGAGAGATTTCTCATACAGAGAGATATTTGGGAGAGATTTGACATTCTTGGAGAGATTTCACATACTTAGAGGGTTTTGGGAGAGTTAGAGTGAAAGAGATTGGGAGAGACTTCTTTTGTGACCTTTTTGAGTGTTTGGCTTCGCAACGCAAGGTTCTTACACTTTGTTAAGCCTTGTTATGAATGTTATACGCTCTCGAGGGGTATGGAATAATGTTTTATCGAGTGGATTCATCACTTACCCTAAATAGGGTTTAGAATTTCCGAATACGTGAAAACTCTAAGTGATACTTTATTTTAAGATTGCGAGTAGTACAATAAGGATCATGATGTACAAGGGTTAGATGAGTTGACCGGTTTGACTTGTTGACTTTGGTTGACTTTGACTTGGACAAAAATTGACGGTTGTCACAATAGGGGTTAATGACCTAATAACGAATGATTCAAAACTTATTTACATGTTCCTTATTTGGGTATGGGCGTGGAGTAGAGTCAATCATTCGATCAACTATTTGGTCATAGACCATTAACGACTATCAACAGCAAGGTGACTATGGAAGGATGACATCAACATCAAACGAAAAGAACTAAACCCAATTGTTCAAAGATACCCCGACTACAAGCTGAATTTCGGGACGAAATTCTTTTAACGGGGGGAGAATGTAACAATTGGCAAAAATATGAACAATTAAAGGATGCCATATATTGATTCTAATCAATATGAGTAGCTTATCAAAAATATTTGAAGGAATTTAACATGTTTTAGTTAGAAAAGTTCATGTGCAAATAAAACTAATGAATAATGATAAATTCATTTACAACGTATTATTCCGAACTAAACCCGGTTCGTGAAATCCATCAAATAATGTCAATTGAATACGAAATTTTAATTTCCATTGCAACACGTCTCCGGTTAATGAGTAACTTAAATTCCATCTACAAACTCGTATTTAACAACTTTGATGAATCAAAAGTTGACTACATTACGAACCAAAACGACGAAAAGTGGTAAACATTATTATTCAAGCGGTTATAAATCACAAAATTATACTTTCGGCAATCAATCTTATATTTATTTTATAAAAAAATAAATAAAATGGATTATTGGGAGGCATAATTGAAATACCCAAATGTTAATAAATAATACCATCAAATATAAACATTTAAATACCAATACATATAAACTTCATTGCTATTTCTCAACAATACATATAGATTCATATTTATATATCTTGAGATAATAAGATGACAAACTATGGATTCATGAAATAAAATGACATAAAATTATGTCTAAACCATTTGATAAGGTAAAATACACAAGTTAAGACCATTTAACTAATTAAGCACTTATTCTGTTAAGACATTTCCAAGATCACTCCATTCTTCCCTCTCATTTTTGTGACCTCTTCTTCCCTCTCCTAAACAACCACATTTAACTAACTAGTAACTAGTTAGTTACTAACTCATATCTCTAACTAACTAAACCCATAAGATCCAAGTGGCAAATCAAATACAATCTTTAGAGATAACATCAAATCTTGCTTAAAATTTGATCGTATCCTACTTCTGCTTTCTCCCTATAAAACTCGACACCTTCCCCCTCACTTCTCCCCTTCCAATTTTCAAAAAATGCTCTGAAAGATCACACTCAAACTCAGCCATTTTCAGTTCCTCTTCTCCCCATTGAGACCCACCAAAACCGAGAGCAAGGTACTGTTGCCCCTCAGTTTTCTGCCATCATTTCAGCACCTTTCTTCCTTCATTTGGTCGAGATTTCTACCCCGAAACATCTTTGAAAAATGTGTTGATTTACTGCACTAAATGGGACTCAAAATAGTGGCTAGACCGCTCTTTTCATACCCTTTTTGCTGGGAAAAATCGTGACAGCAACAACCCAAAATAGTTGTTGTTTTTCGAGTGTTAAAAAACCCATAAAAAGTTCCAATTTTGCTGCCATATTTCAAGATCTAAACAGCCCCATAAGGTTCTGATTTCGAGTGTGTATAAACCCAAGAAAACCTTCATCTTGTTCCTTAGAATCCTTGTCTTTCAACAATCCTTTGGTAACACACTTTGGATCCACGAAAAACTAGGTGATTATATGATTTCTACCTTTCCTTTTTATCATAAAACTCACTTGTTTTAAGTGATTTAAAGCTTGATAAAAGTCTAACTTATTGTTAATGTATGTCTTTATGTGTTAAGACATCCCAAAAATCATTCAAAACTCATGCTTCATTGAAACTGGAAACTTCAAGAATCTTTCTCGAAAAAGAATAACATTACGCGACAAAAGTGAGTTTCTACGGCTCCTCTTTTATGTTTTACAAGTTTTGGGGTAGAATAAATGCTAAATGATTTCTAGTTGGATGAAATAAAGGCTTGGTTAACTAAAAATACAAGTTATTTCTCTAAACATTTCTAAGCTTAAATTTTCAGCTTTTTTACAGAAAAATTGTGGTTTGTTCAAGAACTGTTTTTCCCTTCTTAAACATTATGGTTTGCAAAACTGTACAATATGCAAGTAGCTAAGATTAATACCTTTTTAGGGACTACTCGCACACGTTCATACGATTTTTCTACAATTTATGATGATTTTTACAAAACTGCATATCATTTCAGAATATTTCGAACCAATTTCTAAAAACAGACATTTTCACTCTGGTTAGGATTCACATAAAGTCAGGGAAAAAATCATGGACAAATTATACTCAATTTCTAATCTTTTAGATTTTACAGATCTTAATTCCGACTCACGATGACTTTTCTAGAATATTTCTAAAAACAGGGACAGAATCAATATTTTTGATTAATCTTGTTGTTTAGTCTTTCAAATACATGTACAAAGACTTGTTGTAGATAAGAGAAACACAACTTATTATACTGTTTAATTCACACACTTTAGGGACACAAAGGTGTTAATTATAACAAATTTTTCATAAATGAACATGTTAAAAGTCTTAAGGTATAAATGATTGGAAATGTGTTGGTTATGGTCATTTACAGGCGGGGTGCTGTCAAAATTTTGATAGGAAACTGTTTTGATTTACATGTATCATAAATAAACATTTTTAGACACTTCCATCCGACGTGTTATTTAAACTCGTGTAAAGACACTTACAGGCGACGTGCTGTTTAAACTCGTATAGTGACACATAAAAGTGACGTTATAATGAATAATATGTGTATTATAAAATTGGTCATAAAGTCTCAGTGTGTATATAATCGCAAACGGTTTAGGTCAAAATCACTTACAGCCAGGGGTGCTGTCAAGATTTTTGTAGGAAACAGTATTGATTTTTAAACAAGTTTTCGAACAAAGACAATTGTAAATCTGTAACTAAAACTTGAGATTTTTGTGGAAGTTTCTCATTCATCAAACTAAGAACTCCAACTTAGTGAAGTCCTCTGTAATAACCGTTAATCCTCTGTGTGTGAAGAATGTGTGTATAGAGCTCTACGGGTTGACACCCCCGTCTGTGGTTGCTAGCTACAACTATTGTTTGACGAGACAAAACAGACGACAACTTCTTGTTTTATTTTACTTTTATTCACGATGTTGATGAAGCGTCGTTAGGACAACAAGCACCAACCTATTATTGTGCTTCGTGGAGGCAGGATCAAGTCGTATAGCTCGGTTATTATTTCACAAAAATCCCATATACAAAATACTTATACAAACTAGGATAAGATTGTATTTAGTATAAGGTTTCGTGTGTAAATCGTTAAAGAGATTGTTAGTGTTCATTTATATAAAATAAACACTTAATATTTCACCTCACAAAATATGTTAATTTTACTTATTCATTATAAGTATATTATCATGAATACTTGTATCGGATTACAAGTATTAGGTCTCCCGCGATGCATATCGGTAACATTGTTGACTATGTTTTTGCACAGACTATTCGGTTAAACATTCTACGTTTTATAAACATTTACTCTCAGATCAGGATTAAGTGTAGTGTTTTATTTAAATAAAATATCACTTAAGAGTATACAATAATAAATCATGTTGACTTCAACTTATATTTCATAAGTGAATCAACATCCATACTTGTATGGGATTACAAGTACATTTACACTTAGGTCAGCATGACACTTCTCATTGTTGTTTTAACACTCTGAATTATAAAAGTAACATTTTTGTACAATCTGATAACGGTTGACTTTTACACAAAAATCCTCTTTTAAACAACACAAATAGAGTCAGACCCTGTAGAACTCACCACCAATTTTTTTGACGTATTCTCGCGTGTATTCTTAGGGAAATAGAAGCTGGATGATAAGTCTCGCGAGTTGGAAAAACCTATCTTCGCTAACCTGTTTAGCCCTTTTTGTTTTTGTTAAATTATGTCTTGTTGAACTTATTTTGTAAACTTGCATTTCGAAGTTGGAATCAGTGTAATCCTTGTATTCAAATCTATGAAGACATGTAATGTTATTCAAGTCTTGTATTTTTCAATGTATGTTTGTTAACTGTGATCCAATTTTCATCGTCGCAACCTCGACGCTTCCGCCGCTCGCCAGAGTGTGACATATATATATATATATATATATATATATATATATATATATATATATATATATATATATATATATATATATGACAACAAAATGTACAACTCAATGTTTAAGTAAAATGTGATTTTTATTGTATTGGACTTTGAGTATTAATCAATGTACATCTTGTTTAAGTAGACATTTTATCTTTTTGAGAAATATTACTTTGAGGAACACATAAAAATTATGAAAATTTAATATTATAAAAGGGTCGGGTTAATGGGCCGGGTATTCGTTGATTCGGTGGATATGGGTATGGATTCGACTATTCAAGACCCTAAGGGTTATTGGAGCGGGGCGGGTCATGTTTTTATTTCTTTAAACAGGTTTGGATCAAGGGTGATTCGCTTCAAACCCGCCCCATTGACAGGTCTACCCCGATACCTATAATCATTAATCTTGCAAGAGCTAGGAAGATAGGTATAGATCAATGCGTGGATTGACACCCCCACCTTCGATTGCTAGCTACAATCCCGGCAGGATAACTTTCTTATTAATCACTATTCGACGTCCGATGAAGTGTCGTGGTGGGGTAATCACTAGTCGAACAGCGTCGATTATAGGGGCTCATGGAAATACATTACGAACACCTTAGAGATCCGACTACCATTAGGGACGCCTTAGAATGTTAGATAAAATACGTTAGGATTAGTTAAATATCCTACAAAGATTGCCAATTAGGATTAATAAAATATCCTAAAAGATAATAAGATGGGATCTTTAGATATCCTCAAAATATAGTAAGCTTGGGTTGATAAAATACTTTAAGAAAGGTTTTTCTAAAAGAAAAAAGATTCTTAATTTAATACAACCAAATAAGACAAAGACATGTATTCTCAGGGAGAAGATTATGGAGGATAGTCTCGTACCAAGGAGGAGGAGGTTTTCAAGTAAGCTTGTTGGAGTTTAGTTCCGTCTGTTTATCATTTCTAGTAATGTTTAGGATATGTGCTTGACTTTTGAGCAATATAATCCCAAATAAGTTATAATAAATAAAAGTAATGTTTGTGATATAATTTTGTTTTATGTTCGATATACATATGTATGCCTTGATCCAATTTCCCCACGTTCGCTCCGCTTGGCGTTTCCGACGTCGGTCAGGAGTGTGACAAAATTTGAATCGGCCTTCTATCGACTTTGTACAAACCTAGAACACACATTCATATCCAACAAAGCTAATCATCCCCTTCACCTTCGCCTCTCTCGTTTAAGGTAAGATTCACCCTCGAGTCTCTCATTATAGTATGCATCCAGTCACCATCTGATTGTTGATACTTCATTTCCTAGATGCGCCAATGTCCATCGTCTTGATCTTTCCTCTATCGAAAACTCAATCATGACACTACATGTCCCTCATTGGCTTTAATACAGATGTAAGAACCTATTTTTTGAACCCATATCTTTGATATGAAGACAACTAAGCTGCCACATTCATATTTCTCTACATTATATGTCTACGATCTTAGGATTCAATATGAGTGTCCGAAGAATAATACGGGTGATCTAACAATAATACTAGGTTGGAACATTAATGTTGTATTAAGTAAGTAAATCATTTATGGACTTTTACCTAGAGAAAAGCCCCAAATTGAGGTCCTTTTTAAGATTGTACATGGAATCTTTATGTTAAGGTTGTACATGACTACACTCTTAACTCAAACTTGGACCAAAAGAAAGGTATATATTTATTTTTTGTTCAATTGTGTGGTTGTTCTAATGCATTCATTATTGAAGGATGAAGTAATAGTCATACGTTTTTGTTGAATTTATTCTAGATAAACTTTATGTTTGTTGTTTCCTTCTTATGCCATTTGATTATTTTGGAAGAAAATGATAGGGTAGAGAAGGGAAAGGTAGAGTTAGGGTCATTTTTTTGGGTTATTTTTGTTTTCGATCATCTATTCACATGTACCATAGTTTGATTTTTTTGGGGGTTTTTGTTGGTTAACCAGAGGCTAAGAGCCGATCTGGAATTCACCATCATTGTTTTTGTTTTTCATCTAAGTAATGGACTCCTTTTCTCTTTCTATATGTGTGTGTGTGTGCGTGTTTGTTTGTATGCATCACAGTTTGGATTTTTTGTTGAAATCACCATTATCTTCTCTATTTTCTCATTTATGTAACAAACTCCTTTCTTGCTCTATCTCTGGAGTCTCGGTAGAAAGGTAATGGAATTAAACACTTAATCAATTGTAATTTTCAATAGTTTTGTTATCAATTTGAAAATTATGCAGTTGTAACAACAAAAAATGGTAAAGTGAACGAACATAAAAAGGAGCGATAGATTTTGCATTTCAGGGTATAACATTCAAGGGAATTTGATTCTTGTTGAGCAGTTGTGAGGCCTATTGCTATCTTTTTAAAGCATATATGTTCATTAATATACTTCTTGGATTGTCTTTGACCGTACCACTCATGTTAATAAGAATGCATGTTATCAAGTTTAGACAACTTTGGTTACTTTTGATCTACTTTGATGGGTCTTTATTCATTTTGAGCAATAATGAGTCTTTGGCATCATGCAGGATCTTCCCAATGTGCTCCATGGTCCATTTTCTTTGCCAAAACCCTTTATCTGCCTTTTCAGCACCCTCACTGTGGTCTTTCTCTCTCTCTCTCTCTCTCTATATATATATATATATATATATATATATATATATATATATATATATATATATATATATAGAGAGAGAGGTAGATTCTGCTGAGATTCAAAATAAAATAGAGATCTTGAGATTCAACCTCAGCCACATAATTCACATCCGTCGCTCTAACCATCCAGCATACCGGGGTGGCAGATCAGTTATAAAATCATAAATGATTATATAGTGCCGCCCGTTCCTTTCACCTCCGCCACCTTCTCCACCACCACAACCGCCACAACCACCACCACTACCACCAGCCTACCCCACCACTACCACATTCGTCACTTATACCACCATCACCTCTGCCACCACCAACTTTTCTGCCACCAACCGTTATAATCATATATGCTTACTCAACTTGTGAACAGACATATATGTATAATCATTTATGATTAGACATATACGTGTAAAAATATATAAACTTATATAATTATACCTCTGTGCCATTTATCATGTATGATTAGACATATGCTGCGACCGCCGGTACGCTAGAGCGTTAAAGCGGCAAATAAGAAATATGTGGTCGATGTTTAATTTCAAGATCTCTATTTTTTGTGTTTTTTTAATCTCAAGTTAACCGTCCCTATATATATATATATATATATATATATATATATATATATATATATATATATATATATATATATATATATATATATAAGACCAGTCAAAATAGGTCAACAACAATCACATGTGATTATGCCAATCATGTAATGTGATTTTGTTAAACTAGTAATGTGATAAACTTACTATGTAATTCATGTTAAAATATGAACATTCATACATAATTTATGATACAACTCAAAGTATACGTCCATACGATTCCAAAAATATAGAGAACGTCTAAATCTGACTTCGCGTGAAGAAGTTATGATAAACCCTAACACTATAAATCTCTATAATAATAGGAATTTAAAATATACTTAGAATTAGCTATTGGAGTCTAAAACAAAGTTGTAGTACTCGGAAATACCTACGCGTGGATATAAAGAACGTCAAAAACGGAGTTCGTATGCAAAAGTTATAACCTTCAGAAGATGCAACTGTCTAAGGACATGACACCTGGCAGAAACCCTAGCCGCCTGAAGTCACGACGTGAAAATGAAGTTCACGACGTGAAACGTGTCAGGAACACTAATCGGGGATAGAAAACACGTGTTAAAGCTACGGGGTGACTCATGGATGTTCACGACGTGACCCAAGGTATGTCACGACGTGAAATGGCCCAGAAGAGCCTATAAATAGCGATCAAGACCCTTTCATTCCTTACACCAAATATCTTCTTTCTCTCTCGTTTCCGAAGGCCGTTTCCCTTCCCGAGCCTGACAACGACGAGCCTCTGACCGTTTAGATTCTATAGATCACGCTACTAGGGTGAGTTTCACGGCCCCACTTTCTAATATTTCGGGGGAAAACACATGCTAAATATTATATATACGTTATTATCATGTCTATATGATAGTATATTAGTATCAACGTAGATAGTTATAATAACCGGGATATAGTTATTTCGTATCTGAAAATATACAACTATCGTAAAGTTGTTACATTTTATTGTTATAGTAGTATACTAATGTAGATCTTGAGTTATACTTAGGATTCTATATATATTTCGTGTGTGACAAGTTCCGAAGTTGTATTCGGAAGTTCTATATATAAAGTATGTTGTTATTATTGGTTTTATGTCAAGATAAAACTTGATATGCTATATGTTGTTATTGTTAGTTTTATGTCAAGATAAAACTTGGTATGTTATATATTGTTATTGTTGATATGCTATATGTTGTTATTGTTATTGTTATTGTTAGTTTTATGTCAAGATAAAACTTGGTATGTTATACTGCCTAAAGTAATATGAACTTAGGAGTAATGTTTAAAAGCAAAGTCTAATAACTTAGGGTTGTAGACACGAAAATGCTTTTGTTGTTAGAGCTATATGAAGCCGTCGAAGTCTACATGAGTAATTGTATTCATCAACTAAGATTGGGGATCTTAGCGGAAATCCTCTGAACTGTAACTGTTAATCCCGTGTGAGCGAGGAAGTTGTGTATAATTAGTATACGGGTTGACCACCCCACTTGTGACTGTTAGCTACAGTCAACCATAAGCAAGTGACGAACTATCCTTTTACTTGTTATTGTTCTGGCGTCGATGAAGCGTGCGGTGTTCCTCATGGAAATCATGAGTGGGTTGTCCTCATAGAAATCATGAGTGGGTTTTATCAGAGGTATTATGTCATAGCAACGGTTACAGGCTCATGGTAGCAAATTGTTATAAACATTATACTTTGTCGTATACAAGTATTAATGTTAAGTATAAGTTTCCCCCTACTTATACCCTAGGTACTACTTGTATATTAAGTAGATAATTATACCTAATATATATACTCGTATAGAATTGAAATAGATTTATACGTAGCGGTTTTACTCGTATAGAATTGAAATAAGATTTATACGTAGGAACTTTCGTTTGTATGGAATTACAAATGCTTATATTCATAGTATATGAGACTTATAGGTAAACTACTTATTTGGTAAGTAAACTTTTATACCTATGATATATATACTAAACGTTGGAGAGTCAAAATAATACTTTCAAAACTAAACTTTTGTACTTAGAAAAAGTATTATTTTCATATGGAGTCAAAACCTGTGAACTCACCAACTTTATGTTGACGTATTTTAAATTGCATGTGTTTTCAGGAAGTTGATAACTATGAAACAAGAAATGACGTTACACTGCCCAGTGTTTCCGCCGACGGCCGGGGTGTGACAATATATATATATATATATATATATATATATATATATATATATATATATATATATATATATATATATATATATATAGGTAGGTACCTTTGAGATTAAAAATAAAATAGAGATCTTGAGATTCAACCTCAGCCACGTATTTCACATATGCCGCTCTAACCCTCCGGCATACCAGCGCGGCAGGCCTGATATAATCATAAATGATTATACAGCGCCGCCCGTTCCTTTCTCCTCCGCCACCACCCCACCACAATAACCGCCACCGCCACCACCATTACCACCACCTCTGACACCAGCCGACCCCACCATTGTCACCTCCATTACTTATACTACCGTCACCTCTGTCACCACCACTTCTTCTTCCACCAACTGTCATAATCATTTATGATTACTTAATCTGTGAACAGACATATATGTATAATCATTTATGATTAGGTATATACGTATAAACATGTATAATCCTATATGATTATACCTCTCTGCCATATAATCATTTATGATTAGGCACACCCCGTGCTATCGGTACGCTAGAGCATTAGAGCGGCAAATGAGAAATATGTGGCTAAGGTTGAATCTCAAGATCTCTATTTTTTATTTAATCTCAAGTGAACCGTCCCATATATATATATATATATATATATATATATATATATATATATATATATATATATATATATATCCCTATTCTCATAAATGAATAGTTTAAATCTCTTTTTGCCAAGTGTCACTCTAATACAACTCCTCATTAATATTATGTCATTTGTCATGTAGATATATTAGGCAACTCATTTCAAAATTTTAATTTACATTTTCAAATTATATGTTAAATTTGAAGTAATAATAACTTTAAAATTTTGATATATCTCTTAATTAATAATTTATTTAAAATGACTTATTTTAAAAAATTGATTAATAATTATAAATTTTTATTATAAAATTTTAATTAATTTTATAACCGTGGTTCTCACGGGTTATAAACTAATATATATATATATATATATATATATATATATATATATATATATATATATAAAGTTCAATAGAAAACCATAATTATTGGTTCTCCAAGGAACCAAATCTTTTTTTTTAAGTTCTAGAGCTTATTCTTTATCGAAAAAAAAACTAAAAATATCTAAATTCATAACTTAACATTGTGAATGTTAAATATATTTTTTTGGATTCACCGTGTGAATTTAGATTCACATTGTGAATCTTCAAATATTCACATTGTGAATTTGACAAAAATAAAATAAAATTTTTTTGTATCGAATTTGATATCATTGGAAAAATGATAAAAATTTATGAATTTCTGTATTTTTAGTTTTTTTTTTTGGATAAAAAATAAGTTCTAAAAGTTGAAAAAAAGATTGGTTCATTGGTTCTTTGGTTAATTATGGTTCTCTATTGAACCTCACCCTATATATATATATATATATATATATATATATATATATATATATATATATATATATATATATATATATAGAGAGAGAGAGAGAGAGAGCTAGGTTCAGGTGTTTAATGTAATTATTGTGTTATTGTATGCATAAATGTGGGCCAATCAAAATTTAAAATAAAAATAATTAATTAAATAAATAAATAAGGGTAATAGGTAATTTGATAATTAGTTTCCACAAATAATATCTTATAATTATAGTAACCATTGACTTCAGCTACCTAGGTTTTCTCCATCCATCCAATTGTCTGCTTTTTAAAACTACAATGACGAATTAAAGGGGTGTTTGGCTCGGTGACTCTTTGTGATCCTTCTCCCATCGTCGGCAGCCCCAAAAGCAACAGCGGCAGTGGCGGTCGACAGACAAGAAGGAGGCATGAAGGCAGGGATTTATTTTGGTCCGTTTGTCGATCTGTCGCAAGGAGTGGGGGGAGAAGCATCGGTCTTAGCTAAGAAATCGCAAGTAGAGAGGGATGGGCAATCGATATCCGGAGGAATCCTCCTTGGTTTATCTGTTTCGTCACCAGTGATCACGAATCTAGGGGGAGAAGAATCGATCGACAAAAGACGGTAAGAGATTTGTTCTGTGGTGTTTGATCGAAGTCAGTAACATACGAGAAAAGGGAAAAGGATTTCGGCCCTCCGACGATTGCAGGTAACGGGTGGGGGTTTCTGCTCCGATCGGTTCTTGGCTTTCCCCTCTTCTGTCCGGCAGCCAAACGCAAAAAGGGAAGGGAGATGCTAGCAACAACAATGACGAATTAAAGGGGTGTTTGGCTGGTTCTTCTTCAATAGAAAAATGAACGGGAAGCAACAGGTAAAGGTTTCTCTTTCTTTTCTTTGATTTTTAACGGAAATTGAAGGAGAAGAACAACACAAGTTCTTATTCTCTTCTTGGTTTTGATTGATATCAATTGGGTGTTTGGATTGGGGGTTGGTCATCGACACAGGAAGGGACTAAGGTGGATAGTGATGTTGAAAGTGAAGGTTGTTTGTCACTATTTTCATATCAATTTTACTTCTTCTTATATGATAAAAATCAATTTGTTTATGTAGATGATTCAATGGATGATATTGGTGAGATTCCAATTCTATTGGAATGGAATAACGAATTCCAATTCTGTTGGAATGGAATCACGAATTCCAATTCTGTTGGAATCACAGAAGTTGATGTTTGAAGAACGGACCACAAAATTGAAAGTGATTCTAAGCAATATTATTCTTTTAGAATGTATTAGTGTCGTTGTTAGATTTTGATGTTTTCTTTCCCGTTTTGAAAGTTTTTTTAGTTTTATTCTATAACAATAAATGTAATTCTTAACAATTGTTACCCGTATTCTATAAGAAATAATGTATTTTTTGTTTTTATTCTTCAATTGATTGTTCAAGAATTTGTTATTCTACAAGAAGTTTTTAAAGTCATGATCAAGAAATAGGTTCAAGAATATTTTATTATTTATGGTTGAAGAATATTTTTATTTTTGAATATATTCATAAACATATTCTATCAGAATGTCCGAATTAAAAGAATTATAATTCGTAAAATCGAATTTTTAAAATTAATAGAATCTATGATCCCTTAAAAAATACAATTTTCCTTTATTAAATCTATATTAGTTGACTAAATTACCCTTGTAATTAATTAAGATGATATTTTTCAATTATATTTAATTCAATAATATATATTAATCACTCTCTTAAAATAAGTAAATTTGATTGGCCCACATTTATGCGTACAATAACACAATAATTACTTTAAATAGAATAACCTAAGCCTATATAGAGCTAGGTTCAGGTGTTTATATATATATATATATATATATATATATATATATATATATATATATATATATATATATATATATATATATATCTTGTCCGATCTACAATGGTTCAATCACCCAAGTTTACTCTACATCCCAATTAGTTCCCAGTAAACCGGCCCATCCACATTTCTTTACACTCGATTGAGATTAAACATGCGAATTAATTGGCTTATTGTTTTTATATTCTTCTAATTTAAAATTTGTATGTTATTTGGATGGAGAGCATGTGATAAATGCCAGAAGAGAAAAACTATCAATAGCGATGATCTTATATGGGCAATGCAACCTTAGGGTTCGAAGATTACATTGATCCCTCTAAATTATACTTGAACAAATACAGAGAGGTAATTTTCAGAATATATATTACTCTACTGGTAGCTCTTTGTGAAACTGGTTATTGATGAAGTTTATTGTTTATTTTTCTTTACATGTAATCGATTATTGTAATTAATTAATGTTTCTTTACCTGTATTTTAAAGGGTGCTAATAATGGATCTTGAAAGAGCCACGAAGGATCTTCTAGGATATACAATCTTAATGCACAAGTAATAATTACATGGAAACAAAACAATTATGTATTAAACTTGATTCTAATGTTAACTAATCGCTGTTAATTTTTATTTCTACTGTTTGGCATTCAAAATCCATACATTCAGGCTCTAGACTATGCAATTTGGTTGTTTCATGTGCTATCTGTATGTTTTCATGCTCTAATTTAGCATGATTTCAACCTGCAATGTTCATAGGCATCATTGGATTAAACATATCTATTTTGATTTCTATCTCAGATGGCATTTGTTTGCATAAAACTAGCTCTAGATGGACCATTATGAACTTTTTGCTTCTTGAGAAACCAATACCCAAATAAACAAGCTCTAGAAAATAATCGACAAAAGTTAAAGTACGTTTCCTTGAATTAGAATAGGCTAAACTGTGTTGTTATTATGTGCGAATTCTTAGAGGTTTCATGTTTGATACTACTGTATATTCATTTGGTTTATATCATTAACTTCACAACAACAAGTAAATTGATTTAATTATTCATTAAATTCATGGATATTAACCATGGGTGTCCAAAACATTCGTCACAAGAATCCAAAATTCTTATTTAGAACCATTTGAAATTTTGGATATCTAATTTTTTTGGTTAATATTTGGATAGTAATTTTATAAATTTTCGTATATATCAAATATTTGATATAAAAAATTGGTTTTACATTGATTAGTTTCGATATTTTAATTTATTATCTTAAACACATATATCTATTTTAGTTGTTAAATAATCATTATAACCTTAATTAAACCTACGATAACTTTAATTAAACACCATTATAACCATAACTACATATATTCATATTCATATTCATATTCATATTCATTTCATATTACCTAATAAAAGAATATTTTGATGTCATGTGGCATCTTCTCAGTCTTGAATTTTACAAAGTGAAATTCCGATTCTACCCTTGTGCTCCAAATAACAATTTAATATTTAAATTACTCTTCTATTTATACATCCTTCATTTTCTCTCTTTCCGTTTATACCTCATTTATTTGTTCAACAATTTTACTAATAACTTAATAAGTAAACGGTTTCAGCTATTGACTCCCCTATTCAAAGTTGAATCGGGTTTCCTAGAATGGGAAGCAGAATCAAGTCATCTAGGCAACATAAACTTACAGAAAAAACTTATAGCTTTATAAACTTATAAATTTCTACAAATCTTCAATTAGTAATTACGATTTTAAATTGACAATAATATTTTTCTTTCTCGAGAGTGGTTTCAATGGGTATTAATCTTGTGTGTGTGTGTGTGTATATATATATATATATATATATATATATATATATATATATATATATATATATATATATATGAGTAGGATCAAATGAGAACACTTAAAACGTTGAGAATGTGAGAACAGATTTGGACCATCTAATTTTTAAGATGTGTGACTATAATTATAAAGTTAGCATTATAGGCCCCTTTCAAACTGTATGTTCATGTTACTAGGAAAGTTATGTGGCGTAGATCTATTGTTAGGAAAACCATTAGAAGTTATGAAATCTCGTACTCTAAACGCCTTAGTCGATATTGTTGTGAGTTTTATATACTGTTATGTTTTATTTATTATTAACCGGGACTTTGTAGATGTACCCCTTTAAATAAAACTCGGTACTTTGCAGATGTACCCCATATATAACCCGGTACTTTGTAGATGTACCCCATATATATAACCCGGTACTTGGTATATATATATATATATATATATATATATATATATATATATATATATAACCATATACTAAAAGTATTATCATATTTTTTTTTAAACATATGAATTGATGGTTCGTTTCTTTCCTAGTTTACTTGGAGTGTAAAGTATATGTACGTGAAACATGTATTGTTCCTCTGTCCTAGAATATAGTATGCACTGATCCCCTAAATTATACATATTATAGTTTACTAGTATATATTTGTTTGAACTGCTACTGATTTGTAGAAAAGACTCAATTAGCAACTGAGCTAAGCATGTACTTTAAAAATGATGGGGTTTTATAAATAACAATCTAACATCTTTTAAAGAGTTTTTGAATTGATTTAATAACTTATAAAAGCATAAGAATTCATGTTGTGTGATGGTTATCACAGGTAAATATATAACACAATTAAATTGTGTTCAACTTGTATTCCCCCCCCCCCCCCCTATTAAAAGCATTTAAAAGCATTTAAAAGATAGATTATAGGGGTATGAACTCACCTTATGTGGTGATTCAATTGAAGATTCGATATAGGATGATAGGTTCCACGAATGAAGTCCTGAGACACAAATGAGTCCTAATTAGCATATTATTACACATATATGCATATAGTTAGTGAATATAACTACAAAGGTGTTTAGGAAACAACCAAGGATGCAAGAATAACTCACCAAAAGAGTGATAGAAGCAAGTTAGAAGGCTGAAAGGGTGTCCACGGCCCTAAGGAGTGATCACGGCCCAAGAACACATGAGTGTTCACGGCCCATGTTGAAGGGTTCACGGCCCTATGAGTGGTTCACGGCCCAACTTCAGGGAAGAACACTTGATGATCTTGTTGTTTGGCAAGTGTTTGAAGATCCTAAGTTGTATTCTAAGGAGATACAAAGGAAAAAAGGTGTTTAAGGGAAGAAAAGGGGTTTCTTGAATATGATACTTGAGAGAGAATGGGAGGATCACGGCCAGAAGAATAGAAATGAATGGAAAATGAATCCATCTCATATATATAAGGGAGTGTTTGCATCCGAGGAGTTCACGGCTCGGATGTTCACGGCTCAGTGTTCACGGTGCGGTGTTCACGGCTTCGGAGGTTCATGGCTGCGAGGGTTTTGTGGTCCATGCAAGGGTTCTCAATTCCTAAGGCTTTTCCCTTCCAAACCATAACACACTTAGTGACAAGGCTTCAAAACTTATAAACCAATAATCCATCTAATTTAAGATAATGGAAGGAATAAGTTTGATCAAAGTTGACTTTATAGGAATAAAATTTTCGGGTTGTGACACTAATTGATCTGACACATATGTTGATTATTGTTGAAGCAGAAATGCTTAAGAGCACAAGCGAAGCAAAAGTGTTTGAAGGATCTAATTCTAAAGTTTCCATGGACATTGATAATGGTGACAATGGTGGTCCAAAAAATATTTCTCTTCCCAATGGAAAGGGATCGGCCAAGGTCAAACTGTTTGATTGGATGGTAAAGAGAAATGTTAGTTCTGAGATAGTTCCTTGTGCTAACCCTAAAAAGTCCATATGTTTCTATTACCAATTGAAGGGACATTAGTTGCGAAGCTGCCCATACTACCTGAAAGATCTCAGAGATGGTAAAATCAAGTCGTGTGACTCTACTTCAGGTACATCCATTATCTAACTCTATTATCTTAACAAGTTCCTATTCATAGATTCTTAATACATTATGTGATGATCATATTTTGATGGTATTGCAGGATCTAAGAGAAAGAAGGAAGCTTAAGAAGAATGAGCTAATTCTGATCGTGAGAGATGGATTTCGGTCACATGGTTTGATGCTCAGAATTTGGATCTGCTGTTGTGGAGTTAGGATAATTTAGTTTTTCATTTCTATGCATTGTAAGTAAAAGTTCCAAACTTTCATTTATTATCAATAATAGTGAAATTTTGGTTTATCTAGTTGGTTAGTTTATATTCCTTAGAATGGCATTCATGAAAGTATTGATTACATTTCTATTATTAGCAAAGTTAATTGTTGATTTGATTATGTTCATATCGCTTGTGGTAATGTCATAGTTAACTAAGTGATAAAGAGTTCTCATCACCCAAGTTTCAATTAGATAGAAACTTGGATTCATGCAATTTGAATTGTGTGATGTATGAGAATCTTGATCGTTGGAAGATTATGAATAATTCATTGATCACATGTTTATATGAGTCAAAGTGAAGGACTAATGGATCTAGTACATGTTGATAATTCAGGTTGTTTGGCGTGTCGAGGATGATAAGGAATGATTTCGAGGACGAAATATAATTTAACTGGGGGAGAGTTGTAACGCCCTGTTTCGAATCGTTTCCCATTGTGTGGTGGTGATCAAGGAGTGGGTATTAACCGACTTAGAACCCTTGAAGAATGGAGTTTGGGCTCATTTGGAGGTGGATAATGTAGTTTGGATGATCCGGGTATCCGGTTTGTGTTTTGGAGCCCAAGGGTATCGGTAAAGGCGTTGGTTCGGGCCTTTTATGAATTTCGGATTTAATTTCGGTTGGTTTTAAGAATAAATAAAGTTTATAGAGGTGTAGGGCTTCTCGTTACCTTTTCGTGGATATAAAGAACGTCGAAAACGGATAATGGGTGCAAAAGTTATGACCATTTGAAGTTAGAGGGGTGTTGGGCCAAAACAGGTACGCATGGCGTACAGGGGAGGTATGCATGGCGTACATAGGAATTTGGACACGGGTGCATTTAGGAACACCCTGCGTTTTTCAGGCCAGATTATAACCCTAATTTAGGGTCTTGGACCCTATTTAAAGACCTTAACTCACCTCCAACCCTCATTTCCTTCAGCCTCCATCCTCTCTAACCCTAAGAACAAAACCCTAGCATCCATTTAAGTGATTATTGAGCTTCAAAGTAATTTATGTGTGTTTTTGGTGCTTGAGGAAAAGAAGGAACTTCTTGAAGAGTCATTGCTTGACTTGGAGCTTTTGGATCCAGGCTTTGTGCACCTAGATCTATCTTCTGGAGGTATAAAGTCTCAACCTTGACAACTCTTTCATGTAGATCAAGCTAAGTGGTATTGTGTTATGGTTTTGGTCCCTTTGAGGTGGTTCTTGTGAGTAGAAGTTACTCCAGAACCTTTGAGCTTCATATTTGGAATGGGCTTCCGTTGGGTTGGGTTGTTTCTTTGGGCTATGAATTATTTGTTTGGGATCTGGTTGGGCCTCAGGACTTTGAGTAGGCCTTAGGTTTAGTTTAGGCCTCGAGTTGTGTTGTTGGGCCGTTAGTGGGCCTTGGGCCAAGTATGAGTTGGGCCCATTGAGGAAAGGGTAAAATGGTCTTTTACCCTAAGAGTCGGGACTTATGAGTTAAGACCACGGTTAATGGATTATGGTATAATTATTAATTGTGATTTATTTGTTGTTAGTTGGTGCAAGGTTATCCGGTTCGGCGGTGCAAGCAGACATTTGCGTATCAGCGGATTGAGTTGAGTTTTTCCTCACTGTATTTAAGGGTCTAAGGCACCAAGGCCGGCCCTTTGGATTGTTATCTTGATTTATCGTATGATCGAGTACTGTAGTGATCTGTTAGATCTGCTTTTTATCTGTTCTGGCTATATGTTTACCGGTCGCATGTGTTGATGTAGTGTGGTTGGTTTAAGACTGTACTGCTTTGTGCTGCTAGTCCACAAACCCGATAATATTTATATTGGTATGTTATATATATGCTTATATGTTATGTATATGTTGACATGGTTTGTGTGTGGTTGGGTTGAGGCGGTCCTGCTTAGAGCTGAAGGCCAACAGACCCAGGGCGGCTCGGATAGGCTGAAGGACAGTGGGACATACCAGTCAGGCCGAAGGCCCCAAGAACGGTCCAAACAGGTTGAAGGCCCGGTGAGGCGGTCCAGACATGCTGAAGGTTCTGTGAGCGGTCCAAACAGGCTGAAGGCCCAATGAGGCGGTCCAGACAGGCTGAAGGCTCTGTATGCATGTTGTTTGTTGGTACATGTTATCTGTTGTGTGGTGGTACTTTGGGGGAACTCACTAAGCTTTGTGCTTGCGGTTTTAGTTTATTGTTTCAGGTGCTCCTGATGATTTTGGCAAGACGAAGGCGTGACCGTACACATCCTTGGTTTTCTACGGATTGGATCTTGGGAGACTCTGATTTTAAATCATGTTTTGGGAAACAATGTTTTTGTAAACACTTTTGTTAATAAATGGGTTGTTTTGAAAAGTTTAAATTTGCTGAAATTTTTGGGATGTTCAATTTGTTTTTTTTATTTGAGAAAAAAATTTGTTATATTTATAACGACTAATATTTTTTAAATTTTAAAAATGAATAGTTAAACTTTTTTTTTTTTTTGAAAAGCCATTTCCATATAGTCTTCAATACAGTGAGTACAGGATTCCATTAAATTTTCATGCTATTTGGAGTTTTTTTTATAATACTAAATGAACAAATAAATTTAACATTTTCCAATTGGGTTATCTATAGAAAAGTCCCAAACTTTTTTCAAAAGTTTCAATAAAGTCCTAAAAGTTTTTTTTGAACAGTAAAGTCTCAATATTTTGAAAAAATCATATAATCTATCATTTGTTGTTCAAATATAAAAAAGGACTTTTTTATTAATTTAGGCAAAAAAAATCAAAATATTGGGACTTTTCTGTTCAAAAAAAAAACTTTTAGGACTTTATTGAAACTTTTGAAAAAAGTTTGGGACTTTTCTGTAGATAACCCTTTCCAATTTATCATGATTATGATCATTTTGAAGAGATTTAAATTTTAAGAACCTTAATTTTATAAAACAAAAATACAAAGAAAAAGAAAAAGAATTATGACAAAAAACAAGTTGTATCCGGAAAATAAAATAAAAAAATAGAGTCAATAAGATGTTGTTTTATGTGGTTTATGTGGTGCTGGCCTGCTGGGAGTGAGGAAGAGAGTTTGACCAAACAAATATGTAGTTTTAGCTGTAAAATTTGGCTTTAGATTCGGTACAACTTGTTTGAAAAATGAAGTGTTTGTATGTTTGCATGCATCATATTAGCTGTAAAAATTGGCCAGAAAATCTTTTGACCAACAAATATGTCGTTTTCATCACAATGACTAAAGTTGAAGCCATCACAAGTTTAGAATAAATCTTTTAGGAAATTTTCTCTCAAATATAAATTATAATGTTTTATTTTAGCATATAAAATACTAGAGGCATTATAAAAGTGTTACCTTGACTTGTGCATAATCTTTTTATATCTAATTTTCGAAATTCAAAGAAAGCTTCACAGCACAAGTTTTTTTTTAACAACGAATACATTAAAACGCTAGCAAAATGCTACATAAAACATACAAGCAAAAGCATTAGAATTTAAGTTACAAGCACTATAAGAAAAAATACAGCAATCAAATCAACAAATTTAAAAAGAAATCTATGTTTAATTCAGTTAAACGTAAAATATTTGTAATTCTAAAGAAACAAAATTAAAATACACTCCAAAGAAAAACACATGCAAGTGGAACCCAACCTTCTGAAAACCCGTACACGTTCCCTTTTGCCTCATGGATATATGCAAAAATTGACAAATGTTGGTGGGTCCCTATTAATAAAAGTCCAAAAATACCAACTATACCATAGTACTATAGCCGTATAGGGTTATGCTCCAAGGTCCAAAGAAATTCCCAAAAGTCCATAAATTTATTACTAATAAATGGACATTGATGTGAGAATGGATCTGTACCAATTCAACCCTTGAAAAACCATTACAATGTTCCTATAATTAAGATTAAATTGAATTCTAATTTTCAAGAACGACTTTTTATCTATTAAATAATTTAATTTTCAGTTTGTATGGTCTGAATTTTAACATATCAACTCAATATATATATATATATATATATATATATATATATATATATATATATATATAGGAAGGATCATTTGAGAACTCATAGTTCCCGAAAACCCGAGAACTAAATGTGGAACGTTAGATCAAAAAAAAGAAGGGTCGAGATGTAAGGTGACGTTTTTGTAAATAAGTAGAAAAAAAAAAAGAAGGAATGGTATCTTAATTAATTTGATCAGGGTATTATAGGAAACACAATTTTAATTAAATTATATCCTAAATATACTAATAAACTAAAATTGCATCCCTCTCTCTCTCTCTCTCTCTCTCTCTCTCTCTCTCTCTCTCTCTCTCTCTCTCTCTCTCTCTCTCTCTCTCTCTCTGCCCTCATCCTCACAGTCACCTTCTTCTCCGATGATTCCCCTCATCAGCTTCTTCTCCAACACCGGATCATTTACTGTTTCGATTATCTCAACCTCCATCGCCAATGATTCGCTCATCAAGCTTGTCCGTTTCCCCTAAAATCAGCGCCGTATCGTCCAAATCTGGAGTTATTTTTCCTCATCGATCTCTCATCTTCGACCGATTTTGAAGGCACCGACTCCGATCCTCTACAATTCCATCGAGATATAGAATTAATCATCTTACTGGAGCCACCGCTGGCCATTCAGAAATCGACTTCTCTGGTATTCTTCACTGACTCTCCCTGTCGTCCGCCTCTCTCCGCCCTCCAATAGTCGTCCGCCTCTCTCAAATCTCCATGACTTTTTTTGCAATTGATCGTTGATTTCTTCCATTTCTCCTCAGATCAGTCGCATTTCCTAAAGACGGTCACCGATCTACCGATGCCAATTGATCTTTGATTTCTTCCACTTCGATGTCTGACACCTCCTTGATCACATAATTGTCTTCTTCCACCATTGTCTCCGAATTAGATCTGAAGTGGCCTTAATTGCTCGTCGGTGAAGATTGACGGAAGTAGATCGTTGATTGTCGATGAATTCAACTGAAAACCTATGTAAATATCTTCACCTTCTTCTCTACACTATTAGAAGTAAATTTATTTATTTTTTTACTGTTTGTGTCTCTCAATTTGATCTATTGTGAGCAGCGATGATGCATGAAGTTTATGGATTTCAGAGAATAATCGTCCAAATCTGATCGTTAATGATGCATTGCTTTTAATTTTTCGATATGGTGTTACCTTGTTCTTGACGACATATTACCAGTATTTTTAAAGGTTTTGATTTTCATTTTTTTTCTCTAATTGATCTCTGATCGGAGCATAATTGTCTACAAAATTGTATATCATGTCATTTATAATATTTTTATATACTTCACCTAGATACAATGTTAAGCTCTTCATTTCCCTGTTAGTTGTTATACTCTTCAGCTTTCTTTTATCTGATCATAAACAGCAAGATGCTTTAGTGCTTATTATGTTTTTTTTGTTAATTAACACATGTAGGAGTCCTAATTTTTTAATATTGATTTCTATTAACAATGTGACACTTTGTTAGCTTTTATACTCTTTTGAAATTTTTATTACGATATAGGTTTATTTACTTTTATGTTTTATGTTTTACAAAAGTTAATTAGTGACAACGTTTGAATCTTCTTTTTAGAATTTTTCTACAGTTAGGAGATGCATTAAGGTGGCTATATGGTTCTAAGGGGACCCAAGGTACATAACATAACCTCAAATAATTATAAATTCTTGAATCTACTTTTTAGAATGTTTGCAATTATTAGCAAGAGTAAAGTATTTATTCATACTTTCAGCTATAATTTGTATAATTTCATTCCAGGGGTGTTTCAAGTATCAACCTAGTGAGAGCTTTTGGAATGCTTGTTGGAATCACTCCAATGTTTCAGGTGTTTATTATTATTATTATTATTATTATTATTATTATTATTATTATTTTATTGATTGAGGTCTTTGCTTTATAAAAGGCTTGCTAGAGTCATTCCATGTCTTGTCTTTCGAGTACCTGACATGTTCTATCTTGTCTTGTTATTCATATGCATAAGCATAACAAACTAAGTCTAAATGATGTGATTATTTCTTTTCTTTCTAGTTACAATTTCTTTCACAATTTTAACTCGGCTGTTGTATTTGTAGGTAAAGCATAGTAAAACATGTTCATCCCTCCTATGAGAAGAACTTTCATGAGCTGATTGAAACATAAACAAAAATCCAAAAGTATGGTAAAAAGAATATCTTAATCTTACCTGTAAGTTATAGTTCAATTGGCACAACTAGTCAATCACATATGAATTATATGTGATTCACATGTAAATCACAAGTGAATCACATGTGAATTATATGTGATTCACATGTAAATCACATATAAATCACATATAAATCACATGTAATTCACATGTAAACCACAAGTGAATCACATATGAATTACATGTGATTCACATGTAAATCACATGTAATTCACATATGAATTACATGTGATTCACATGTAAATCACATGTTATTCATATATGAATTACATGTGATTCACATGTAAATCATATGTTATTCACATGTAAATCACATGTTATTCACATGTAAATCAGATGTTATTCATATATGAATTACATGTGATTCACATGTAAATCACATACGAATTACATGTGATTCACATGTAAATCACATGTGTATTTTGTGTGTGTTTTTGCATCAATCAATTTCTTTTTATTTTTATTGTAGATTTGGAAGAAATTATGGTGAATATTGAAGAGGTGAAAAATGATAAATTGAAGAAAATATGGAAATATTGACACGAAGACATGAAAACGCTTAGCATTTTTTTGTTTTTTATATTTTATATTGTATCGAATAAAATACTTATTTTATTGTGTTTATAGATTAGTAAATAAAATAAGTTTTCTTATGATTTTCTTACAAATATTATAGTATATGAAATATCCAAATATGCATTTGTAAAAATATGCACAAATGTACAAAAAATGTTGATTTTTTTGGTTAAAAAATTATAATATTTTTTAAATATTTCAGTTTTTTTATTGATTTTTTTAATGTTTTTAAAAAAATGCAATTTTTTTTAAAAAAAAATTCAATTTTTTTTTAAAATTCATGTTTTCTATAAAAAAAACAAAAAAATCTGCATTTTTTTTTAAAAAACTGAAAAATACTATTTTTTAAAAAAAACTGAAATATACTATTTTTTTAAAAATCTGCAAAAAACTGAATTTTTTTTTTCAAAAATTCATGTTTTCTTTAAAAAATTAAAAAATCTGCACTTTTAAAAAAAACTGAAAAAAATAATATTTTTAAAAAAATCTGAAAATTTGATTTATTATGTACTTTTTTAGACATTTCGACTAATGTGTAGAATAACACAAAAAATTAAACATTAAATGAAATCGATAAGATTACGATCATGCCCTTAATGAATTAGTTTTGATCTAACGTCCAGTTTTAGTTTTCGGGTTCTTGGGAAACTATGAGTTCTCAACCGATCTCAACCCTATATATATATATATATATATATATATATATATATATATATATATATATATATATATATGTATATATATATATATATATATATATATAGAGGGAGAGAGAGGTGGGTTCAATTGAGAAAATAAAAAAGGTTGAGAATGGGGGAATCATTATCAGCCACTCATTTAATCTAAGCATAAAAAGACATGGTGGCAAACTTGTAAATATGTTAATAACCTTCAATCTCAAATACGTAACTATAGAGAATTCGATAACTGTTCGTTCATCATCAAAATTTCTCCTCCAACCTTCAACAATCATCCAACCTTCAACAATCATCGAGATTCGCAACCCAAATTCATCAATTTCATCGATTTCTTTGTTGAATACTCCGAATGTTCGTAGCTTGCAAGCATTTGTTAAAGTTCATAACGGATTTGGAACTGGAATTTCCTAGATTCGCAAACGAAATCAGTTGGAATCGGAATTTCTTCGCTGTTCATGAAATTGGAATCGGAGTTCTGGACTCGCAATCACAGTCGACATTGAAGGACTCAGAATCGGTACTCACAGGTTCCCAATCGGATTTTCGGAAATCAAAATCAAAATGAGAAATTGATCAGACATAGGATGTCACATCTGAAGTCGAAATCGGAAGTATATGATGACCTGGAATTGATAACTTGATGTTTTTAACATTTTTAAAATAGTTAACTTGTATGCACTCCAACTGTTTGATGAAATGCATAAACTAAATTACCACGTTATATTCACATATGAATATGTTTTCTCACCTGAATCAGTATATGATTATTAAAAACGCAAAACAAATATACAAGTCTGTATGTTATTCATATGTGAATAACATATAAAAATTATATATATTTGTCAAAATACCTTCTAATATTCATAAGTGAATATATTCACAAGTGAATATACTTTCTAATATTCATATGTGAATATACTGTGTAATATTCATAAGTGAATATATCATCTAATATTCACAAGTGAATATACTATGTAATATTCACATGTGATATACCATGTAATACTATATAATATTCACATATGAAATATCATTTAATATTCATAAGTGAATATACAATCTAATATTCACAAGTAAATATATTATGTTAATATTCACAAGTGAATACATCGTCCAATATTTAAATATGAATATACTATGTTTATTATATGTTATATTCATATATGAATGATACTTAAATTGTAAAAAAAATAAATCATACTTTTTATTCATAAGTGAATAACGAATGTACTGTAATAAAACCTGATGCATTTTTATTCACTTATGAATAACGATAGCTGAAAATATAAAAAAAATAAATTTTTTATTTTATCTTAAAACTATATCAATATGGATGTCTATTTGTAGAGAATAAAAAATCATGAATTTTGGTATATTTAAAATCATTTTTTGATAAAAATAGCTTCTAAAAATTAAAAAAAAATGAAAAAAACTATGTTTTTGTATATATTAAGGTAATGATTAGCATAGTTTAAGAAAATATGTTTTGTTGGAAAACACATGTCTATTCATTTCCCATTTCCGCTGGTACGACGGAGGCTTTTACGGCAAAAATAAATGAGTGGCTGAGAATGATTCCCCCATTCTCAACTTTTTTTTTCTCAATTGAACCCTCCCCTATATATATATATATATATATATATATATATATATATATATATATATATATATATATATATATATATATATATATATATATATCAAATAGATTATAATATTAAAAAGATATCGTTAAATGATCAATATGAATATTGAATTATTTCAAGTTTTATAAAAAATATATATATGAAAACTTTCCTTTTAATTAATTTTTAGGTTGATTTTTTTTAGATTTAGGTATACCTACGTGATATTGTTCACTACATTATCGATTCAAGCATATTTATTCAACATATTTAAGATTATTAGACACGATGAAATAGATAACAAAATAATATTCTTTGTAATTTTTTTATCATAATTTTAATTGGTTTTAATTATTTTAATATAATTCTTATTTGTTGCAATGTAAAACTAATCGTTATATATATATATATATATATATATATATATATATATATATATATATATATATATATATATATATATATATATATATAGGGTCCGGTTCTGGTGATTACTTTTTTTTCGGTGACGACTCGTGAGTACACCTTAAACAAATTTTAAAAAAATTAAAAAAAAATACAAATCATAAAATCGAGCATAGTACTATATTGAAGAGAAAAAAAATTATAAAAAAAAATTTAATCATTAAATTTGAATCATGGATCATAAAAATGATTCATGATTCAATTTTAATAATCCAAAAAAAATTCAAATTTTTTTTCTCTCCGTTATAGTATTATATTCGATTTTATGATTTGTATTTTTTTTTTTTAAAATCAATTTTTTTAAGGTGTCCTCACCGAAAAAATAGTTCCCACATGATCATGTTTATATATATATATATATATATATATATATATATATATATATATATATATATATATTGTTCTTGGTTTTTTTTATGAATATAAGAAATATCAGTTTAAAAGAACAAATAAATGAGACTTAGTTATATACTTTGTAAATGTTTATAAATGGTGAAAATAGATTTATAAACATAAAAATCTATATATCATTGATGTTGCATGACACAAAATGAAAGATGATAACTCTACTAATCTCAAAATAAAGTCCATAAGATGCTCTAAAACACATATGTACATGTTAATGGATCAATTTCTTACTTTTGTAAGTCACCTTGATCTCTCTCTCACACACACTATATATATATATATATATATATATATATATATATATATATATATATATATATATAAATTGAACATTCTTTAAATATTCTAATATATATATTTCTCCTAAGAGTATATATTTACATTTTCATAACTTATAAATATTATAAATAAAGATATATGTGTAAATATATATTACTTGAACATATATCTTTATATGGAAAACTCAAAAATATTTCTCCTAAAATATATATTTACATTAAAAAAAAGTATTATTAGACATTAACATTTAAATAATTAAATATGTTACAATATGAGATATATTATCGAACAATATAATTAAGAAAATGAATTAACTAATTAAAAGATAAAAATCAATTAAAAACTAAATATAATTAAAACTAGAAAGGTTATCCCGCTACGCGGGGGCCAGAAGCTTTCAATGTTGTTTCCGAATTGATAAATATGACAGACATAGAAAGTGCAAGGATGAAAAGTCCGGGCTTTGCCCCGGACAAAAAATATAAAAGTTTTGACTGCAAGGACCAGAAGTGTGAAAATGGCTAAAGAATTAAAGGGGTATGAATTAGCAACTATTTAGAAAAGTGATCAAAGTTGTCAAACCGTTAAAGTTTTGTGGCCAAACTTTAAATATTAAAAGGTTCTAAAAAAGTGTAAAAATATTGATTGCAAGGACCAAAAGTGTCAAAATTGGTAAAGAATAATGACCAAAGTTGCCAAAAAACATCCAAATTTAGTATTCCTAACTTCCAACAATAATACAGGGACCAATTCTGCCAAAAAAATGGGAAGTTGAATGGAACACAAACAAAAGGACATTAATAAATTAATTAAAGAAGTACAGGGACCGGATATGTAAATCAAGGGACCAAACTTGAACAAAGTATCATAAGTTTACTATTCCTTTTTTCCACAACTTTAATATATATATAATAATGAAATGATTTACATGTACAGACACAAAACTTAAAAATAAAAAAAAATAAAAAAAAAAGCCTTAATAACTTTTAAAAGGTTTGTATTATATAATTGTATAAAACATAAATTATTATTATTATTATTATTATTATTATTATATATATATATATATATATATATAGAGAGAGAGAGAGAGAAAGAGAGAGAGAGCTAGGTTCAAATGTTTCTAGCAACTATTGTGCGCATGAATGCACCAATAGGAATTTAGGAAAAAATAAATAATTAAATAAATCATTTAAGGGTATTATAGTAATCTTTGTATAGTTAATTATGGTAGATAATTGATATTCCTGATATCACGCAAGAAACAAATATAAAGTTAGAACATTAGCCCTAAATAGAACTCTCCATCGTTTCTGATCCACCACTTTTGCTTCTTCTTCTACAATCGATCATCAAGATTCAAAACTCATTACCAGGTAATTATCCTTCTCCAATCAATTATTAAGTTTTTCTTTCTTTTAATTAACTCATTTTTTTCTTTAATCGATCAATCGATCTCCAGCTTCACGTTCTCTTCTCATGTTTCAAGTTAATCGATTACCCTCTTGTCTGACTTGGTATATTTGTGTCTTTGCGTTGGATGTTGACCTATTCAATCTATTGTTTGGTGGTACAGTGTAGAATTGGTAAAAGTTTTCAAAATCTTATTTGACAGGGTATTTTTTTTTCCTATTTTTGATTGCTACAATATAACTATAAATCTTATTTATTTGTTTCTATTTCATCCTTCTTTGACTTCATATATTCCATGGCCAGTTCCTGTTAGATCTTTTGGATATGATTCTGTCATGACCTCCATGTGTTCGATAAAATGTCTCAATGAAAAAATAGTTAATAATCTTTAATGTTTTTACTTCTCTTTGTTTCTTATTCTTTTCTGAACTATATAACTTAATTTAGATTGGGTTGGATGCCCTTTTCATAACAACAGGTTGATGCTACTTGATTTAGATTAAGTTTGGAATTGCATTCGGTTTCTTCAATCCCATTCCACGCTCTTTTATTGTTGGTATTAAACTAGATTAGATAGATTTTGCATTTCTTGTTCCTACATGATTCAATATTGTTTGAATGAGTTTTGACAAAGTGGATTTTGCTTGCAAATTGCAATGGATTTTGCATATGTGTGATGTTTACTATTTTACTTGAATAAGAAAACAGTGGTATGTATTCTATGTATTCTGTTAGAATGTAATCTGTCAGAATTTGCATGAAAAGGGTTAAGCTGGGGATTCTTTTTCATATCAAAATTCAAACACATGTTCATTTTATGAGAATATAAATATTACATAAAACAAGTGTTACTAGTAATTCTGACAGAATACATTTATACATGCTTTAGAATGTTTATGCATATATGTAATGTATTCTCTTAGAATTTATTTATATAAATGCATTCTATTAGAATATCTTTGAGAATGTTTGTTAACAACAAGTATATTTGTTTAATTGGTAATACTAACGAGTAATGTATCTTATTCTTTCAGAATTGTATGAAGAAGGAATTCAATATTGATCGTACAAGAGAAATATTTGGAATCGAGTTCAACAAAAACTATATATGTGAAGATCAAGTTGATTATATGGACCACTAAAGAGGATCAAGTGTATTTGTTCAATAATTGTATATTCAAGAATGCTATTTTTTAATAATTTTATCCATTTTTGATGATATTTTGTTAGAATATATATATATATATATATATATATATATATATATATATATATATATATAACTATATTAAAATGTATAAGGATATTAGTTTGTAAGAATATGTATGAATTTGTATTTAATTTTGGATGTATATTAAGAATATGATCATAGACCCAAGTTGGATGTATATGAATAATATCTTATTCTTAAATCAGGTCAATTATCAAATATAACTGCATTGAAAATGTATTCTACTATAACGCCCCGATTCTCAGGTATTGTTTAAATAAGATTTATTGGGTGAAGCTCTACTCGACGAGTTGGTTGACCTACTCGTCGAGTAGCACCGGGGTGGGATCGCATGTTAAGTGACCTACTCGACGAGTCCATATTGGGACTCGGCGAGTAGGAGCTGGCAGATGAAACCCTAAATATCGGGGTTTGCACCTCTATTTAAAGGAGCCTCAGCCTCCTTTGGCCTTTTTGCAGATTTTAAGAGCTCCTTAAAACCCTAATACGTGTGTGTGTGTGTGTGTGTGCCCATTGTGTGTTTGAAGCTTGAAAAGAGGATCTTTGGAGGGAGAAGGCTTGGAGGAGAAGGAGATTGGAGCAAGTAGAGTGTGGGAATCAACACTTATCTCAGTTATCATCTTCTGGAGGTAACCAAATCGCCTTTTTCCTTGTGAATCTCTTCTATTGGTTGAGTTTTAGGGTTTTTGGTGAGATGTTAAGTTGGAAAGATGATCTATGGGCTAGATCTGAGGTTGTAACTTCAGATCTGGACCCTCCTTGGATTCTAGAAGCATAAAGTTACAGTGTTGGTCATGATTGAGGTCCCTCTTAAGCATGAAGCTCCATTAAGAACTTAAAATAGGCATTTAGAGCCTTTATAGCCATGCATGCACGTAAAGTTTGCAACTTTACGTGATAAGCATGCCCTAGAAGCTTGGATCTGTGATTTGGAGCCGCTGCATGGCTCAAAACAAGTCTGTATGGAAAAAAGGACTGAATGGACTCGGCGAGTCGTAGGGTTGACTCGGCGAGTCACATGAAGATGGCCATGAACTCGACGAGTTGGATGAACAACTCGGCGAGTCCGATGAAGATTACCATAAGACTCGACGAGTTGATGAACAACTCGGCGAGTCGGATGAGTTTTCCCTAGGATATGTATGCGTGTGTATCTGTCGAGTTGCAAGGAGGGAACTCGACGGGTGGCCTTAAAGTCTGATCGAAAATCGAAGGAACTCGACGAGTCACCCCGATGACTCGGCGAGTTGGAATGTGCTTCAAGGAACTCGGCGAGTAGTCGAGGGTACTCGGCGAGTTGGGGTCAACATGGACTGTTGAACTTGACTGAGGACTTTGACTTTGACCAGGGGTTGACTGGTGGGTTATGGAGTACCTTATAAGGTTAAGGACTTATGAGTATATTGTACTATGATCATAGGTGGTGGAGCCTGTGTCAAGTGATACGAGAGTTGGAGTTTATCTTACGAGTCGACATCTGCAAGGTGAGTTGTCCTCACTATATCGATAGGGTCTACGGCACCAAGGCCGACCCTTTACTTGTTATTGTTATGATATGCTACATGTGGATATGATCTGTTAGATCAGAGTCAGGATAGACAGTATGTTTTGCTCTTATGATCCGTAGGGATTGATATGTTAGTGACCTGCTAGGTCAGTGCTCTAGTTATGAGAGATTGCTATGTTTGGTGCTCAGTGAGGTAGATATGTTTGATGTTGTATATGTCAGTATATGTTAGTTATGTGCACATGGTTATTTGCTTGCTACTTGGGGTTGAGGCGATCCTGCTTTGTGCTGAAGGCCAACACACTCTATGAGCGGTCCGGGAAGACTGTAGGCCCATGTGGCGGTCCAGTCATGCCGAAGGCACAATATAGATTCAGTTGGACTGTAGGCCCGGTAGGGCGGTCCAGTCAGGCCGATGGCCCAGTATGCATGTTGATGGGTGGATTGATTGATTGATTATTACGGACATGGTATTTCAGTGTGGTATTGGTATGTTGGGGGTAGCTCACTAAGCCCTTGGGCATACAGTTTTCAGTTGTTTGTTTCATGTACTTCAGGAGATCGTGGCAAGGCAAAGGCGTGACCGTACCGCTCCTCATCCTTATGATCTGTTTTGGGACACTCTGATGAATAATGTTTTGAAAGCAATTTGTAAACAAATACTTTTGAGGTTTTAATTATGATTGGAAAAGTTTAAATTTGGCATGAAATTTATGGATGTTACAAGTTGGTATCAGAGCCTTGGTTTGAGCGAATTGGAGGAACACTCGTGTGAATCCAGTCTCAAATCAAGGAGATTTTCGGAAAGTAAAATTTTTAAAATGGTTTTCAAAGTAAAGGATGGAGGATGCAGAGAGTACGATCAGCCGGAGCCTGTAAGTAAACCCCAAAATACCATACAGTTATTTGATATTTTGATATGTTAGAACAGCATGCTAGTGCTAGGCTAGGGATCTTCAGGAATCACATGATAGACTTGCCTGATTATATGATGCCCATTAGCCTAGGGTTTCTTGTAGATGGAATTGACATCATAACTGTAGATGTTTAGTAAATGCATCACGGCTGTGTATAGTCAAGATCGTATAGCCTGAGAATGTCTGATTCGACCTTAGGGTAGGATTGGATATTCGAAAGTCTATCGGGTCCAGCGTTATGTGCGGCTAGCATACACTAGCGCTGCAGGGGCTGATAGAAGTTCCATGGTGGTGTGAGTTGTGCAGAGCTGTGGGATCAGTTGTGAGATAGGCGATGTCCCCTAGTAGTGAGGGTTGAGCGCACATTATGTTGAGTATAGTATTAGGGCGTTGTGGTGATACTTGAGACAAATATGGGTAGGTGTGGAAGGTAGTATAGGCCCGTACTACTGGAAGCACAGGACCCATACGCGTAGCAAGGAAGTCACAACCCCTGGGATTTGTGGGTTTTGGTCTCCCGATATTATGTTGTTTATCTGATGTCTTGAGTGTACCTTTCAGTATGGTGGTGACGAGACGTTTTGCTGCTGGGACCGGATCAGGATCAGGATCCGGATCAGGGTCAGGGTCGGGAGACGGAGGCTCAGAGGTGCCGGTAGCACCTGAGCCCGTGGTTCAGATAGGGACTGAGGAGCTAGATGCCAGGATCCGGGGGATTCTGCACGATGAGGTCGCTGCGACTTTCCAAGCGCAGCTACCAGAGATGTTTGGGTCGATCAAGACCGCGATGGTTGAGTATTTTGATGAGCGATATGCAGCTCTGGCAGAGATAGCAGCCGCTGCAGCCACTTCGGCTGTAACTACGGCAGGGGTTGGAGGAGGAGTCGGCAGGGCTTTCCAGTACCGGGACTTCGATAATATGAATCCCCCGACATTTGATGGTACATAGGATGCGATCAGAGCTATGCGGTGGTTGTCTGACGTGGAGGGTTGTTTCTTCACGTGCTCATGTCCTGCTGACCAGAAGGTCAGGTGTGCTTTGAACCTGCTTAGGCTCGGGGCAAATGACTGGTGGAGATTGACGACAGGTTCATATTCTGAAGATCAGCGGGCTGCTATTACTTGGGAGCAGTTCTGGGATATGTTTCGCACCCGCTACGTTCCGCGCGTGGAACGGGAGCGGCTTGCTCAGGAGTTTTTGACGTTGAGGCAGGATGGGGAGTCTGTGATGGAGATTACCCGGATGTTCACTGAGAGGGCTATGTTTTGCCCGAAGTTTGCGTCAGAGCAGTCTCAGATGACTCGTTATCTGAGTATGCTCAAGACGGATATACGGCAGTTTGTGGCTACACAGCGTTGTGATACCCTCCTGGATCTACAGGAAGCCGCGAGACGGCGTGAGTTGGAGATAGAGCTGCAGCTGAAGGAGCAGCGTCAGGCACCGGCACAGTCTCAGCCGGCGCCTAAGCGGTCTAAGACTCTGATACACGGTCTGGGGGTCAGCAGAGCCGTACTTGTGGAAAGTGTGGCAGGGTTCATTCGGGAGTTTGTAGAGCAGGTGGTGGGTGCCACAAATGTGGCAAGGAGGGGCACTATGCCAGGGACTGCCGTCAGTCCGCCCCTCCCGTAGATATGAGGATTTGTTACTATTGTCATCAGGTTGGTCATGTGAAGACCAACTGTCCGCAGCTCGCCGCCAAGTCGGCGCAGAGTTCTACGCCAGCTACTGTGAGGATTGGAGATGGGAGGCCAGTCAAGGTGGAGCCTCCGAAGGCTCAGGGTTGCGCCTTCCAGCTCACGGCCGAGGAGGCCAAGGCAGCACCGGATGTGGTTGCTGGTACGTTTCTATTCTCTGCCTCAATTATTGTATTTGTGTTATGCTTATGGATTGTACATGTGATTAGGTACGTTTCTAGTAAATTCTTTGCCTGCTTTGGTTTTATTTGACTCGGGGGCGAGTCGGTCGTTCGTATCTCAGACTTTCAGTAGAGGGTTTAGTGTGCCGATAGATGATCTTGAGTGTCCGTTGCGAGTTTCGATCGCCAACGAGCACGGGGTTTCTGCTTCTGCGGTCTACCGGGGATGCGAGTTGGAGATTTTCGGGGTGTCCTTCCCGATAGATTTGATTCCTATCCCCATGGGGGATGTATGCATGATTGTAGGGATGGATTGGCTTAGCTGTTTTGGCGCCATGATCGACTTTGAGGGACAGCGGGTGGCGGTTCGAACCCCAAGTGGGGGAGAACTGGTAGTATATGGTAAGGGCACCAGGTCGGGATCAGGGTTTTGTTCGGCAGCCAGGGCTCGACAGTATATTCAGCACGGGTGTGCCGGTTATTTGGCGTGTGTGGTAGATACGCGGGTTAGAGAGCAGCTCTCAGTTTCAGAGGTCCCGGTGGTTAGAGAGTTTGTTGATGTGTTTCCGGAGGAGTTACCCGGAGTGCCTCCGGTGAGGCAGGTTGAGTTCAGGATTGATCTAGTGCCAGGTGCGGCCCCTATCGCCAAGGCGCCGTACCATTTGGCACCGCCTGAGATGCAGGAGCTATCATCTCAATTGTAGGAGTTGCTGGGTAAGCAGTTTATTCGTCCGAGTAGTTCACCCTGGGGAGCACCGATCCTTTTTGTCAGGAAGAAGGACGGTTCACACAGGATGTGCATTGACTATAGGGAGCTGAACAAGTTAACGGTGAAGAACCGTTTTCCGCTCCCGAGGATAGACGATCTTTTTGATCAGCTGCAGGGTGCATCTTGGTTTTCCAAGATTGATTTGAGATCAGGATACCACCAGGTCAGGGTGAGGGAGGAAGACGTGGAGAAGACCGCGTTTCGGACTCGTTATGGTCATTACGAGTTCGTGGTGATGCCGTTTGGACTCACCAACGCGCCAGCAGTGTTCATGGATCTGATGAACCGAGTCTGCAGAACGATGCTCGATCACTCGGTCATTGTGTTCATAGATGATATCTTGGTATATTCCAAGACCCGAGAGCAGCACGAGGAGCATCTCAGGGAGCTGCTGGAGGTTCTGCGGCGAGAACGGTTGTATGTCAAGTTCTCGAAGTGTGAGTTTTGGTTACGAGAGGTCCAGTTCCTCGGACATCTCGTTAACCAGGAGGGGATTTTGGTCGATCCGGCCAAGGTGGAGGCGGTTATGCAGTGGGAGACTCCGAAGTCTCCCTTAGACATCAGGAGTTTCTTGGGTTTAGCAGGGTACTACCGGAGATTTATTCGAGACTTCTCCAAGATTACAGTACCCCTCACTCGTCTTACGAGGAAGGGGGTGGATTTCTGGTGGGGCCCTGAGCAGCAGAGGGCGTTTGAGACCCTCCGGCGATGTTTGTGTGAGGCGCTAGTGTTGACGCTCCCCGAGGGAGTCGAGGATTTTGTGGTATTTTGTGATGCATCCATCACAGGTCTGGGGGCGGTCCTCATGCAGAGGGGAAGGGTGGTAGCCTATGCATCGCGACAGCTGAAGCCGCATGAGACGAGATACCCTACGCACGATCTTGAGTTGGGAGCGGTGGTTTTCGCCCTCAAGATTTGGAGGCATTATCTGTACGGGGTCCGGTGTACTATATACACGGATCACAAGTGTTTGAGGCACATCATGGATCAGCCGAACCTGAACATGAGACAACGCAGGTGGCTGGACGTAGTTAAGGACTATGATTGTGAGATCATTTACCATCCTGGTAAAGCGAATGTGGTTGCGGACGCTTTGAGCCGCAAGTCAGCTGGGTCTTCAACCCCGGCAAGGTGTATGAGGATAGCGGTGGATTCCCCGCTTGTGAGCTTGATTAGGGATGCTCAGGTCAAGGGCATGAGACCAAAGAACTGGAAGATGGAGCGGATTAAGGGCGAGAGCGCCCGGTTTGTTCAGGATAGCCGCGGATTATTGACCCGACACGGTCGGGTTTGGGTTCCGATGTCCGGAGGGATCCGGAAGACAGTGATGGAGGAGGCTCATAAGTCTCACTTTTCTATACACCCGGGGGCCACCAAGATGTATCGGGATCTGAGTTTGAGCTACTGGTGGCCGTGCATGAAGCGAGAAATCGCTGGGTATGTTGAGAGGTGCTTGACCTGTAGGATGGTCAAGGCCGAGCATCAGAGGCCACATGGTAAGTTGCAGCCTCTGGAGATTCCCATGTGGAAATGGGAGCATATCACGATGGACTTCATTACGAAGTTGCCGAGGACGGCGAAGGGGCTTGATGCTATATGGGTCATCGTGGATCGGTTGACCAAGAGTGCCCATTTCTTGGCCATACGGGAGAGTTCGTCGGCTGAGAAATTGGCCGACATGTATGTCAGCGAGATTGTCTCTCGCCATGGGGTTCCAGTTTCTATCGTTTCCGATCGGGATGTCAGGTTTACCTCCCATTTTTGGCAGAAGTTCCATGAGGAACTGGGTACGCGACTACATTTTAGTACGGCGTTCCATCCGCAGACTGATGGGCAGAGTGAGCGGACCATTCAGACCCTCGAGGATATGTTGAGGGCGTGCGTCATTGATTTCGGTGGGAGTTGGGATTCCCACCTACCGCTTGCAGAATTCGCCTACAACAACAACTATCATTCCAGTATTGGCGCCCCGCCTTTCAAGCTGTTGTATGGGCGGATGTGTAGGACCCCAGTCTGCTGGGGCGAGGTTGGGCACAGGGTGATGGGTTGGACAGAGGTAGTTCTGCAGACTACCGAGATGATACAGCAGGTTAGACAGCGACTGCAGACCGCTCAGAGTCGGCAGAAAAGTTATGCCGACCGACGCCGATCTAAGCTGGAATTTCAGGTGGGTGACATGGTTCTCCTGAAGGTCTCACCCTGGAAGGGAGTGATCCGCTTCAGGAAGAGGGGAAAATTGGGTCCCCGTTACATTAGGCCGTTCAGGATTGTTGCCAGGGTTGGCAGGGTGGCTTATAGGCTAGAGCTTCCGGAGGAGCTTAGCCGGATCCACAGCACATTTCATGTTTCGCAATTGCAAAAATGCATTATGGACCAGGAGGCAGTGGTATCGTTGGATGACATTCAAGTCGATGAGCGCCTGAACTATGTGGAGAGGCCTGTGGCTATTTTGGAAAGGAAGAAGAAGATTCTGCGGAACAAGGAAATACCTTAAGTAAAGGTACAGTGGGAACATCGGAGGGGATCCGAGTGGACATGGGAGCTGGAGCCGGAGATTCACGAGCATTACCCGACATTGTTTATTCCAACGGACTTCGAGGGCGAAGTCTAGTTCAAGTGGGGGAGAGTTGTAATGCCCCGATTCTCAGGTATTGTTTAAATAAGATTTATTGGGTGAAGCTCTACTCGACGAGTTGGTTGACCTACTCGTCGAGTAGCAGCGGGGTGGGATCGCGTGTTAAGTGACCTACTCGACGAGTCCATATTGGGACTCGGCGAGTAGGAGCTGGCAGATGAAACCCTAAATCCCGGGGTTTGCACCTCTATTTAAAGGAGCCTCAACCTCCTTTGGCCTTTTTGCAGTCTTTGAGAGCTCCTTAAAACCCTAATACGCGTGTGTGTGTGCCCATTGTGTGTTTGAAGCTTGAAAAGAGGATCTTTGGAGGGAGAAGGCTTGGAGGAGAAGGAGATTAGAGCAAGTAGAGTGTGGGAATCAACACTTATCTCAGTTATCATCTTCTGGAGGTAACCAAATCGCCTTTTTCCTTGTGAATCTCTTCTATTGGTTGAGTTTTAGGGTTTTTGGTGAGATGTTAAGTTGGAAAGATGAGCTATGGGCTAGATCTAAGGTTGTAACTTCAGATCTGGACCCTCCTTGGATTCTAGAAGCATAAAGTTACAGTGTTGGTCATGATTGAGGTCCCTCTTGAGCATGAAGCTCCATTAAGAACTTAAAATAGGCATTTAGAGCCTTTATACCCATGCATGCATGTAAAGTTTGCAACTTTACGTGATAAGCATGCCCTAGAAGCTTGGATCTGTGATTTGGAGCCGCTGCATGGCTCAAAACAAGTCTGTATGGAAAAAGGGCTGAATGGACTCGGCGAGTCGCAGGGTTGACTCGGCGAGTCACATGAAGATGGCCGTGAACTCGACGAGTTGGATGAACAACTCGGCGAGTCCGATGAAGATTACCATAAGACTCGACGAGTTGATGAACAACTCGGCGAGTCGGATGAGTTTTCCCTAGGATATGTATGCGTGTGTATCCGTCGAGTTGCAAGGAGGGAACTCGACGGGTGGCCTTAAAGTTTGATCGAAAATCAAAGGAACTCGACGAGTCACCCCGATGACTCGGCGAGTTGGAATGTGCTTCAAGGAACTCGGTGAGTAGTCGGGGGTACTCGGCGAGTTGGGGTCAACATGGACTGTTGACCTTGACTGAGGACTTTGACTTTGACCAGGGGTTGACTGGTGGGTTATGGAGTACCTTATAAGGTTAAAGACTTATGAGTATATTGTACTATGATCATAGGTGGTGGAGCCTGTGTCAAGTGATACGAGAGTTGGAGTTTATCTTCCGAGTCGGCATCTGCGAGGTGAGTTGTCCTCACTATATCGATAGGGTCTACGGCACCAAGGGCGGCCCTTTAGTTGTTATTGTTATGATATGCTACATGTGGATATGATCTGTTAGATCAGAGTCAGGATAGACAGTATGTTTTGCTCTTATGATCCGTAGGGATTGATATGTTAGTGACCTGCTAGGTCAGTGCTCTAGTTATGAGAGATTGCTATGTTTGGTGCTCAGTGAGGTAGATATGTTTGATGTTGTATATGTCAGTATATGTTAGTTATGTGCACATGGTTATTTGCTTGTTGCTTGGGGTTGAGGCGGTCCTGCTTTGTGCTGAAGGCCAACACACTCTATGAGCGGTCCGGGAAGACTGTAGGCCCACGTGGCGGTCCAGTCATGCCGATGGCTCAGTATAGATTCAGTTGGACTGTAGGCCCGGTAGGGCGGTCCAGTCAGGCCGATGGCCCAGTATGCATGTTGATGGATGGATTGATTGATTGATTATTACGGACATGGTATTTCAATGTGGTATTGGTATGTTGGGGGTAGCTCACTAAGCCCTTGGGCTTATAGTTTTCAGTTGTTTGTTTCAGGTACTTCAGGAGATCGTGGCAAGGCAAAGGCGTGACCGTACCGCTCCTCATCCTTATGATCTGTTTTGGGACACTCTGATGAATAATGTTTTGAAAACAATTTGTAAACAAATACTTTTGGGGTTTTAATTATGATTGGAAAAGTTTAAATTTGGCATGAAATTTGTGGATGTTACATCTACAAGAATAAAATCGAAAATATGTTTGCTAGTTTATGGTTGGCATTCTGTCATTCTGACAGAATAAAATCAGATTTTTAAATTTGAATTAATTTAAAATATTCAGAATTTTAAAAATAAATGAATTATATATCCCTTAAAATCCAAAAATTTCCTTTTTTAAAATAGGTAAATTGCCAAAATACCCTGATGCTGAAAATTGTGTGATTATATGGTGCATGCTACCCTATTGTAATATCATAGACTCTCAGATCATGATTTTTTATTCTATTCCATCCGGTGGTCCAGATCTGTGCATTCTGGCACACAATAGTTAGTAAAAACAAAATAACCTAAGCCTATATATATATATATATATATATATATATATATATATATATATATATATATATATGGCCATGATTTTTCCACGGAGAGTTTTCAATCATCCACTGAAAAAATTATATATTGACATTTATACCCCCTTAATTTAATTAATATTAATTTAATTAATAGATAATGAAGTGAGAGAGTCCTACTTTCCAAGAATATCCGATCATTCCTCCTTCCTTCTTCCTCCTTCACCGATACTTCTTCAGTCGCCGATGCTTCTTCACTCTACACCATCTGCTTCGTCCTCCCACTCTTAAATGGTTAGTGAACATGAATACATATATGTTGCTTCTTCCTCCCACCCCAACTCCACTCATTGATCTAGAATTCCCGTCGCAATGCTCCAAAAATTGACACTTTCCTCGTGTCATTCATCCAAAAAATGATCGGTGTATGTGCGTGTTCTCGTGTTTACGCTCGAATCTATCGGTGTATGTGTGTCTTCATCTGAAATTCTCGTCGGTATGCCCAATCGAAGGACCCTCCTTGACCTAGAACACTAAATGGAGTGTCTATAATTCCCGTCGGTGTATGTTCATCCTTAATTACCGATTAGGATTTGTGTGTTAATCTGAAGTTCCTTCGATGGGTAGGTTGTTCTGTGATTATCAGATGTTATTTTTTTAACATCTAATTGGTATTCTTAATTGATTTGTTATGTTTCTAACACCCTGCAAAGGTTCTTACAAAAATTGTTTTCTTTTTCAATGTTGTATAGTGGATTGAATAATTTGTTGTCGTTGTTTTCCAATGATAAATTTCTGAAATGATGAATCATTGAATTAAACACTTTGCAATGGTAAGTTTATACTACGATAAATCTTTGAATTTGCAGGATACAAGTATCTAGTTTGATGAGTCTTTGAATTTGCAGGATGGATTAAATTGTTTTTCATGGCTATTTTTGTTGTGATTTTGTAAGGAAAAAGGAAACTTGGGATCTTTCTTTATATTATTTTATTATTGATTAATTATATAAAAGGGTATAAATGTCAATGCATAAACATTTTCTGTGGATGAATGACAATCTCATGTGGAAGAATCAGGCCATATATATATATATATATATATATATATATATATATATATATATATATATATATATATATATATAAGGGTTATTTGGAAAACAAAAAAAACCCTAAAAATCATAAAAATACATAAAAAAAAATACTTAGAGATCACAAGACTTTTTTTTAATTTTTTTATTGAAAAATCGCAGCTTTTTTAATAAAATCGCTGAAAAAAAAATAATTTTTTTTTAAATTGATTTTTTTTTGAAAAATTTTCAACGATTTTATACTAAAAGCTACGATTTTTTCATAAAAAAAATCAAAAAAAAGTTTTGTGATCTCTAAGTATTTTTTTTATGCATTTTTTTTTAGGGTTTTTTGTTTTACATAGAACCTAAACATATATATATATATATATATATATATATATATATATATATATATATAGATTATTAACATTAAAACATATATGATATAACTTTATTTTTCCATGGGTAATAATTCTTACGTAACATATATATATATATATATATATATATATATATATATATATATATATATATATATATGATATAACTTTATTTTTCCATTGGTAATAATTCTTACGTAACATATATATATATATATATATATATATATATATATATATATATATATATATATATATGTTACGTAAGAATTATTACCCATAGAAAAATAAAGTTATATCATATATGTTTTAATGTTAATAATCTCTTTGTTGGTTATTTCAAATTGTATTAACTTCTAAAATAAGCTTTCATTAAATATATTTTATATACGTTTAATTTTGGAAAAAGCAAGGTCAGCATCATGACTTTTATAGTTTTATAGTCATTATTTATTTTTTAGAAAAGACTAATGTTTTTTATTGAGCAAAATCACATTTTGTCATAAAAAATATTCAACAAAGTAGTTTCATAATATTAATCGGTATATCCATTTGTTCTTTTTTATTTTATTTTTTTCTGAAAAAAAAAGAAATTTCCCTAACGAGTGTTTTCAAGCTAGTTTTTTGTACACTGACTAATCCCAACTATGAGAGAACTTCCAAGACCACAAAATTTGAATGATGTTAGGATTTAAACATGAGTGACCACAACCCAAAAACTAATAACATCTTCACTTTGTTGTGTAAAATGAGGAAAAAATAGCGTAATCCCATAAATAAATCATTAGCCAATTTCGAAATAATCATAGAATTTATCATTAAGAGGAACATGTAAATCATATATATATATATATATATATATATATATATATATATATATATATATATATATATATATATATTATCAAACTAAAAACAATACTTTTAAAACTACAAACAGAGATCACATCTAAACATTTTGAGACCTACAACAAAAAACAAATTGGAAAGAGGAAAGATCATCAAGGGAGGTTGTTTCTGAAAATCTAGTGAAGTTAATAATTTAAATTTGAATTTAACATAAAGAGAAATCAAACACCCTTCTACTTTTCTTTCTAATTATCTTGCTATCAATTTAAAATGATGACAAATGTCCAAAAATATAATTAACTTTATCAAAATATAACATTTGTCATTATTTCATATTGATAGGAAGATATGTAATTCTCTAATAAAAGATCGAAATATATAATCAACATTTAAAATTACATTAATAATGTATACGATTTGTATTATGCACAATAACAAAACAAAATTAATGAATAGTATGATGGCGAGTTTATTATTAAATATTTTGCTTTCTAGAAAAAATAGAATATGGAAGCATTAGTTGTTCGTTAGAAAAGTCTTAATTTTTTTTTTCTTTTGCACATGCACACTTGTCTAAATAATAAAGAATAAGTGAAAATCCGTAAATAAGTTCTAGGAAGGGAGGTGATATTTTCTTATTGATACATTTGAAAACAAGGTATTTTGATTTTTATATCTTTAATTTTAATTGTAAAGAAAGAATTATGATGATCATATACTAAACCTTTTTCATTAACATATACTAAATAAAGTATCCACGGTTATATACTTGTACTCACACATAATCGTATCAATTATATCATTTTTCATTCAATTTCATTTCAATTGTCAAATTCCATAAAAACCAGTCTACTTTGATTTTTTTTATTTAACTACTGAAATATTTTTTTTGGCTTAGTGAGTTTTTTTGGTAATGAATTGTAAAAAACAACGGAAAAACTATTTTTCTGGTAATTTATAAAAAAAAATCAAAATTTTAATGGTTCAAAGGTGAATAGCATATTCTTTTAGAAAAAAATTGCAAAGCAACACAAAATTAAGGTTATGTATGGCACTCTACAACTATTTTATTTTTGGAGTTTTTTTTTTTTTAAATTGTCATTCTTATAAGCTAGTTTTTTAAAAAACTATTTAGACTAGTTTTTCAGAAGCTTTTTTTATATTTTCTAAATATACTCTTAATTAATTATAAATATTATTTTTCTAAATGATATTTTATGTCATTTTATATATTTCAGCTAACTTTTCAGCTAGTTTTTTTATTAAACTTCATTTTTTATCGACTAACTTATAAGCTAATAGATAGTTTTTCATCTAATACGCCAAACATAACCTAAAACTTTGTAGGTTTAAACTATTTTTTTTTTATCTTCAAATTACTTTTTTTCACATCTTTTTCTAGTACTACCAAATTTTCATTTTTTTAACAAAGAAGATTGGTTTTTGTCCCTTTCCATAAACACGTTCAAAACTTAACCCAAAAACACAAAGAAGAATTTTGAAAATCATGCATAGGATTTGAGAATTTTTGAATACTATATGAATTTTCGAACCTCCTGAAGAAGAAGAAGAAAAAAAAACATGTTTTGTCAGAAAAAATAGTTCAAAAATTATAAATTTTCAAATCCCGTTGTCATTTGCAAAAAAATCTAAGTAAAAATGGTTATTGGCTTCTAATAATTAACCTTGTATCACGTCAACTTGTACTACATTGACTAATTATCTTAATTGATTTGATTAAATTTAAAAAATACAAATACAACTCCAAAAGAATTTCAAAGAATCAACAATCTAAATCCCAAATTTTCATTAAATAATCTAAAGTGTTGTATTTTCTAGTTACTATATTTAGTTGTTGTATGGAGGACGAATGAATTATTAGAAAGACTTAACAATACAAAATAATAAAACACCAGACCATTACACGAGTAAATTAAAAATAATAATAATAATTAAAAAAAAATCCCCTGCATGCCAGCTCATCGCCTCCCACCCCGGCGCGTGGGTCCCGACCTTGGACCTGGATACTTGGAGAACTGCAGCCTCAGATATGCAGAATCAGGATCATGTTCATCCATCTTATAACCTATTCACCAAAATAATCAAATTAATAAATAAAAATGATGTAATAAAAAAAAATGAAAGTAAGATTCTATAATACACAAATAATATTTCTTGCATTTAGCCTTAAAAATCAATACCTTGTAAAGCACTCATTGCAGTTGCTGCACAAGCAGGAGTACTAAAATCCACAAAACTAATAATAACGGGATCTCCATTTCGTTGCTATAAAGAGAAAAATAATGCAAATTTAATTTGTATTAAATAAAAGTAGGATATTTATATAAACATATTAATGGAAGCATGATGCTATTTCTTGCATTTAACCAATATAAAAATATAAGTAGTGGAGAAGAAAACAAATATAACTAAATTTGGTGTTATGAATTTTGGCTTACATGTTTTGATTCCTTGCTTACAAGTCGCACTTCTTTATACCCAACAAAAGGACGAAAAATATCTTGGTACCAAAGTAAAGGAATGTGAGTATTTCATTTAATATTGTACAAAAGACATGAGGGGCATTTACGTCTTTTACACACACGAGAGGTTGCGAGATCAGGAGCAAGTCTTTGTCCCACCTTTTTGAATGGGACAAAAACTTGCAATTTTGTCCCATTAACATCAGCCTCAGTCCTCGTTCAATGCACGTAAAATGACCATTTTGCCCCTCTCCCGCATAACAAACAAGGCAAAAAGGATATTTCGGATGAGGAGGGCATTCACGTCTTTTTGCACAGGTGAGAGATCAAGAAGTCAAGAGAGAGTCTCTGTCCCACCTTATTCCACCTTTTTGGGTGGGACAAAAATCCCATTAACATCAGTTTCAGTCCTAGTCCAATGCACGTAAAATGACCATTTTGCACATGTTATGCATAACAAACGGGTCCCAAAGGATATTTATGATGATGAAGATTAGGAGGGCAGTAATGTCTTTTGCACATACCAAAGGTCAAGAGTTCGGTATCCCATCCGCCTCTCCGTCTCTGTCCCACCTTTTTTAATGAGACAAAATTTCAAATTTTGTCCTGTTAACATCAGTCTTAGTCCTAGTCCAATGCAGTAAAATGACCATTTTACCCCTGTCCCGTGGGACTCAAAAGGATACAAGCCACCTCTCTCCTCATTAAAACTTTTTGAACGGGACAAAAACTTTCAACTTTTGTCCCATTACCATCAGTCTCAGTCCTAGTCCAACGCATGCAAAAAATGACCATTTTGCCCCTGTCCTACATAACAAAGGATACGAGCCACTTCTCTCTTTGTGCAATTTGGTGGGAGTCCCTCAATGTAAAGGGTACTTGATGCATTAGCAGGAAGAGGCAAAGTTTCACGTACACCTCTACCCATCATATTCATATCAACAGGCGAATGATGATGATGATTATGATGATCCATTTGAAGGGCTCGACCATTTGGTCCATGATCAAGGCCCATGGGCCCACCACGGGTCATTGAAATCGGATCCGATAAAGGAAAAGAATGCATTCCACCACCAATTTCCCTTCCTACCCCTGACACAACACCATAGCCACTACCTTCCCCCGATGAAAGCTTCTAAATTAGTCATAAACAAGAACATGTAAGCAAACTAATCAAATAACAAGACAATCAGATGCTCTTTCTTTTTGACTTAATAAAAAAAGTCAAGGAAATGAGATTTTTTAAGATTATTTATCCAGACAACACTTCATACAAGGTGGACTTAAAAAAAAAAAGTAGATTGGGATTACTGCAGTTTGGAGGTAGTGATCATATGCAGATCCAATTGTCTTTGTGTCCTTTACAGCATGACTGTGGGCCCCTCCAAGATCATCATTTTGTGGCAAATAATTATTAGGCATTTCATAAGAGAATGGTAATCCAGCAGGTGGGAGATCTGCATTTATCCATAACAGGTTATAAATTAGCCACTTATTAAGTATTATTACAGTTATATGCCACTTGCTATAACAGGTTATAATGGTATATTTTGAACAACCATTAATTGGTTATAATTGGTTACCTTCTAGACATTAAAATGAGAATAATGACTAAATGAGCATACATACAATATAATTGGTTGCTAAATGCCTAAATCATTACATAAAGTATGAAATGAGCACATAGGGAATCGTTTGTTGCTAAATCTTGACATAAACCATTCTTTATGCTCAAATGTTAAAGAACTGATATTTTATCAACTAAAAATTTAGGATGTTAAATTCTAGAAAATCAAGATCAGGCCTGGTTGAATGTTGTTACATAGAAGGAGCATTGAGATTGAAAGTAGTAGGATCTGGATCCCTAAGAATAAGATCATGGGTGGATTCAAGTACTTTTAGACAATTGATTCAGGGTATTTCGAAGTCACCCCTAGACTACTAAAACGGATCCAGATTCCAGGAAACTGACATTTGTATTGCACCATGATTACTTCAAACTTAATTAGCTATGGGGTTTTATATTTGTGAATCAAAGCATCAATCTTGCATACCCAAGCACCAAATCACTACCAATAATCAAACGAAAAAAGCTCATAGAGATCAATTGGTATCTACCATAATCAGAACGAGGTCGTTTAAGCAGTGAAGCTGAAGAATATAGCTGCTGTTGTTCGTGCTGTTGTTGTTGCTGCTGCTGCTGCTCTCGTTGTCTACTCCAATAGCCATCTGCCATTTCTGCTGTAAATTCAGCTTGTGCAAGTAAAGTATCGAATCAAACGAAAGACGAAACTGAAAATCCGTGAAAAATGCGATAATTGGAGGGTAATTAGCGGGAACCCGAGTTAAGTACCTGGCGCAGAGTATAGAACCCTAGGGTTTGCGTGTTGTGCCCTGTCGTTAAAGGTCAAACAGAATCAAAATTGAAGGCTTCTCCTGTTAGGAATTTGGATTGCGGATGCAGTTTGAAGCGACTCAAGAGAAGTCCAGTGGCAACGACGCACGTCCACTCCGTAGACGTGGATTTGTTACGCTATTGAGCCCCCTAGGGTTGCATAATTGTGGCGACTCCAAACGTGTTGGTGGTAGGTTATTTTCGTTACCAAAAAAATTAGGGGATAATCAATAAATATCATTAAATGATTTTTTTTTTTTTGAAAATTTACTATAAAACTATTATTTAGTATTTTTGTAATATATTATTTTTGTAAAATTAATTAAGAATAGGTTTATAAAAAAATTATGAATACGAATTCATTGAGAAACACAATAAAATATATAAAAAAAACGATAATTCTCCATAAAATATAATGGCCACTTCACTCGATGAATTTGACATGGTTTTACAATAATATGAAATAGACATTGTATCTCCAACCTCTATATAATTTATACTAAGTTTATTTTTAGATTAAAATATCAAACTATACACTAAATATATCATTATATATAGTGTTAGGTGCATATTGTAACATTGAATATAACGTTATACTATTCATCAACACTATCTTTTTACACTATAAAAGTTGGATAAAATATAATATACCTAGAATAATTTTTTCAGTGTTAAGTATAATGTAAGAAAGAATTAAGTTGCATTATTTTTATACTATAATTATAAGTTTAGTATAAAAGATAGTGTAAAGGATTGACAATTATCTAAATCTAATACAAATCTAGGAAACAAACAAGTCTTGCAAGAAATAAATGATTTACTAATGCATCTCCCCATATACGGTCGATTGGCTCGCTTTTTGTCTCCTTTTGGTCAATGATCGTGTATCCTCTAACGAGATGGGCTCGTGTTTTTCCCTAAGTCGGGAAACTAGTTGGCATCCGCTTCTAAAAAGGGATCGCACTTTCAGTGTTTGTAATTGCATAAGAGATCAATGAAACTTATGAATGTTTCGTTCGGAATAAGAAACTTAAGGAGATTCCCAACAGACAGTTAACTATCTGGTATATAGGTCAACCCTAAGTGACGTTTCTTAAGACAATAAGACATTGATTAAACAAACGTATCGAAAGTCCGATGGGATGGTGAAACTGACAGCTTTCGATTACGATTGATTGCTTGGAGAAGGTGATCTCTACCCATAGGCTTCTACGGCTCTACTATAGAAGATTCTAATATGATATATTCCTTTTGATGTGAAAGTCAATGGTAATTTAATACATAAAGTCGAATAGTTAAGGGTGTCTTTTTTTTTTTTTTTTTTTTACAATCATGTTGGTTAAAAACTTATTACAAACAAAGTAGGAGTTAAACCAATAATTAATCCGGTAATTACACTTGCTTCAAATGTTAATCATGAAAATCTCCTTTGAAACTTCTTGCTTCTTCATCTCTGTGTCTTTAATTCGAATCCCCCCCCCCTCCCGGAAAAATGCTTCTTTCCTCTCGTAAACGAACTCAAAAATTACCGTAATCGCAATGAAATCATCCAATATGATTGTGTGCTTTTTTTTCCTTGGGTCTACATGGTTGTGTAAAATGTCCTTTGTGTCCTTCCTTTCACACGATTGTGTGGATTTTAAGGCATGCATCTATATGTTCGTGTCTATATGTTGTTGGATCACCATCTTGTGATTTCTATTTTTTCGTTTCTCGCTTTTGGCACCTGAAAATAGTCCCAACGGACCCTCAAATGTTCCAAACCATGTCCCACGACAATAAACCAACTCCACACAAGTACAGAAAAGTCCCAGAAAGCAATGAAATGCATCATGTGAATATGTGAAATGCAATGCAAAAAGACAAGGAAAACATGTTAAAATATGCATAATTGTATACTAGGGCAAATGTATTTAAAATAGGAGGATCTATTCATATGTCGTAAGTGCTATTAACTTTTTCAGATCATGCTTGTTGTTGACAAGGCTTAAAATGCATCCAATACATATAAAAAAATGGTTTTGTTTATGAATCTAAATTAATTATACTAACGACGCCGCAAAACACATTTAGAAATGATTATATATGTATAATGGAGTCCCACTAACCACACCTGCCATGAGTGCAAGAGAAACCTAGTAATCATTCCAAACAAGGCATAGGAAGATTTAATTATTTAACAATAATAATTCTTGTTTTAACCCAAGTTGCTTCCATAATAAAATCGAACAGTCTATTCTACAGATTGAACGGTTAAAAGTTTTGTTCAAAATCCAGACAAAATAAGAATGCAATGTATTTTATCAAGCGTTAATGAACTCGTGTTACAATATTCACAATATTAACGTATCTAAATTTTTATGGATCAAGTACAAGGGCGAAAACACAACCGTTAAACTAAACTTCCTTGTGCAATAGTAATGTATTTTTTTTTCACATTTTTTGATCTTGTTTTGTTGAAACTTTGAAAACTTACATTGTTTACATATAATAACAACATGTTTCCAACTCCTTGAACATAACAAACTTATATTTATTTAACACTTTGTACAAATAAAACACATTCGAAATATAAGTATGTTGGTATTATAAATAAAGTTCAATTACAAAGTTATCAATGATAAAAATAAAATGCATGTTGTTATAACGGTTAAAACTAAAATACATTGCCCTTGCAAGTGCAAAGTACATTATTATTCTACACAATTTTATGTGTAAAATAAACTAAATGCGTTGTCATTATAAGTAAAAACTAAAATAAATTATCCATATTTGTAGTCAGTTTAAATTGTGTTACTATTATACACAATTTTACTCGTAAAGTTATGATTTTTAAATTTATAAATCACGTAGAGCCTTTTTTATGATATATTGACAAGTCCATAACTAAATAGGTAATATCATCAATTCTTGACGGACCTGTGGTTGGGAGTCTTTGCACATCTAACCTTGTGTTGCTAGCAAAATGGCGGTGGCACATCAAAACTGAAGAAAATTCTCTTTGGGCTCTTGTAATTTGTAATATCCAAAAGTATTTTTGTCAAAACAATGAGCCTTTAGCTAAAAGATCTATTCTCAACTCGTGACTTAGTATTACTAAATTAACGAGGACCTTTTCGGACATCGTGATTGGCCTTGCATATTTATTCAAAAGGAATGTAAGAAATGGATATGGACTTAAGGTTTTGGAAGGATAAGTGGGCTGAAAATATACATATGAAAAGGTAGATTTCGTCGTTTATACCATATTAAAGCCGAGAAAATTTGCATTGGTTCTCATAGGGTATTGATCAAGGAAGACTTGTCCATTCATTGGTCATGGAATTAGAAAAGAAGGAGATACGAAGTTGAAGAATTTGAGTATTTTAATTTGGTCTAACTGATACAAACGTTTAGCTTTTTGTTTCATGTGGCACTTGGGAGTAGGTGGGTGATCATTGGTGTGTTTTCTGTAAAATCCCTTAGATTAATCATCGATGCTTCAGTTTTCAACCCTTATCTTGTTGACATTCAATGGAGACAAGTTAGGTTCGTGGCCAAAATCAATTGTTTCACATGGAGATTGCTTCAAAAAAACATAAATTTATCCATAAATCCTAATCACATAGTAGTCTTGATTTCATCTACTTCTTATCCATTTTTTGGCAACACTGCTCCAAGAGTGTGGATTGGTGTGTTATTGGCGTTGGTAAAAAAAAACACTTTTTTGTTCCATTTAACTCTCACCTCTCACTCGTCTCACTCATGTAGTTTTTTTTTTTTTTTTTCATATAGAAGACTAGAAATGCTCTTATTTTCAAAAAAAAAAAAAAGGATTATTACATAAATAAAATCGTTAGATGAAATCTAATTTGATCTCTTTAATTGGCTAAAACATAAAGCAAAGTTATTCAACATTAATTAGTATTCTTGATGTGTTGCTCCCCTTTGATTGCTTGCTCATTTAGTTAATATATATTTCCGCCATTCTAACAAAATGTATTGTCACTTGTATACATCCATTTTCTTTATAAAAAAAACTAAAGAATGTGCATAGAACATAAAACAAGTCCTAAATCGAAAATAACTAAGGGTAAAACAGTTTCGAAAATCAGTAATCTAAATTTATTTAAAAAGAAACCAAAATATTCGGTCCGATTCGATTTTAAACAATCACAAATATCAAGAACCGAACCGTTAGACATTAAACTATGCTGCCTAGTTATATTGCTCAATAATTTTCAATTAATATTTAACAAAATACATGTTTATTTTACCAAAAAGCATACACAAGCAGAAAAATAACTAAACTAACAGATCTAAAAGAACCAAAACTCAAAAACAGTTTTGTAAAACTCCGACCAATGCATTATGGCCTGGTTTCACTTTTATGCTAACATTGAACCAATCCCTAATGTTAATTTTTAATTTTAATTTAACAAGTATAATTAAAAAGAAAAAGCATTGAGAGTGATTGAACAGTGTTTGGTGAGCTTCCCCTTCCAAGTTTACACATACACCCCACTTAGTTTATTTTATTACAAAAGGGCCCCGCATATGCATCATTCATACCAATACCTTGGTCGCTCACCTACACAATCTTCGTAGCTCGTCATCCCAAAATTCTGAGCCGATTACCGATAACGAGAACGCTTTTTTTCACTTTTCTTTTTGTCACGCATGCTTCGAGGAAAGATCGCCGTACTTAATAATCCTCGTTACCCTTCATTGATTATTACTTAGTTAATCAAAGTTTTAATGATTCAAATATGATATTATAATACCTTTTTTTTATTGTAAATAAAATATTTTCTAATTCCAAAACAATAATATTATAGTAAGTAGGGAATGCGTAACCACTATTATTTCTTTGTGTTGGTATATCAGTTGGCATTAACTATTTTGTTAACATGTTATCAAAAACATTTTCCAAATTATTTTTTAAATTGTTTAATATGTTTTAAAAAATGAATAATAATTTAAATTATTATTTAATGAAACAAATAAAGTACAATACAGAAAGTTAGAAAATTAAAATAACTGGTTATTTCTTTGAAAATATAAAAAGTAATAAAATTATTGCATGCATAGTTATAAAATATAAATATAAATACTCTATAATTATTATAAGTTTAATATTTAATATTAAAAATTAAAATTAAACAAATTGAATGATCAGAAAATAATAAATATTTTAGAATTAAATATAATTAAAGAGTTATTAAATGAAGGGGTTTTACACCTAAAACTTCAAATATCATTTAGTACAATCTAAATGATTGATAGTAGTGTGACTAAATAATAAACATAATAATTTTTCAATAGTATAAACTTGTTTTATTTGATTATAGAGTATATAGAGTATTAGCGTTTCAAAAAAAAAACTTCACGTTGAATATGTTTTGATTATATATTATTAGCAGGTAATTCGAATTTGAACATTAGTTTGATTATATATCATTAACCTTTTAAAAAACTTCACTTTGGATATGCTTTAATTATATATTATTAGCCTCTTAAAATCTTTATCTTCCTGTTGAATATGTTATAAAACCGTTTTATATTTTAAGTACATAAATAAACTTGGAACATTTATTTATTTTTCATAATATTTTGATGTGAATGATGTTAATAACTTCTTTTACTAGACTTAATTATTTGAGATAGTTTCATAGTTATTTTTAAATAATTCAAATTGTCTAGTGAAATTTATGATATCAAATACAATTCTGAAAAAATAAAATAAAAATATATCTAAAGTAAATCACAAAAATGGTCCATATAATTTCATCAGAATCGTAAATTCAGCCCCAATTTGTACATTATTCACATATCGTAAATTGAGTGTCTCATGTTTAAGTGGAAATGGTGTGTATTTTGGAGGTTTGGTTGCACATTTTGTCATATATATGTTTGGAGCTTTTGAACCCATATTCTTGATATGGTTTACTAGGGTTTTGTAAGGTGTCTTGAAGTGTACTTAACGGAGTTATAGAAGAAACAAATGTTTATATTAATGGACACATTTTTCTATTTTTTTGTGTATTAATTTTCATGATGGTGGTGGTGGGGTGCCATTTATATTTGTAAATAATAAAACAGAAAAAAATGGTTATTTTCACGGATTTAACAGTTAATCATAGCCAAGATGAACCAACTTTGTAATTTTGTGAAAATACATGAATGCAATCTAACAACTTTTTAAAAATTACACAAAACCCACTATTATTCTCTAACTTATTTACACATCTGATTATATCAATTCTTCTTAGAAAGAAAATGACACTTGTACTTTTCTGTTGTTGTATTTTGTTGTGATTTAGTCACTTGTTAATCTCGTGGTTTTTTTTAATGATATTTACCGTTTAAAAAAAAATCAAAACTTGTATAATAACAAAACAAAATTAATTCTTGATGACTTAAAAAAAAAACAGTTAAGAAATTATGTTACTATTTAATAAGATTGTCTTTAAATTATAATATAACGGAAATTATAACAGTGACATAATAATTAGCATAGTATAAATTAGAAAACAGAATTGTGTTCTTACATTTACTCCGCCAAACAGCCAGAAATTCTCTCTTTGACTCCGCTTACTCCGACGGGACCACAATCCGATTTCGTCGCTTCCGTCGTCAATCTACCAATTTGACGGCCGGGAACCGCCTCTAATCAGCGTCAGTGTCATACCTTTCTTCACCGGTTGAAAACAGATAAGCTTCAAGCATCATACTTTCCCCCATTTATAGTTCAAGGTCAAACAGCTGTTGAAATCTTCCAAGATAACTCAAAGGTGTTCAACTCAAACGGATTATTGGCGCGGTTTGTAGATCTGGTGGGCGGAGTTGGTGATTTCTAGGGTTTGAAAGGACGATTTTCGTTTCTCTGACAGTGACGTGAAGGGAATTTCGTATGCTTTGAGGGTTTGAACTTAGATGTGAAGTGAAAGGTTGATGGTAGTGTACGAAAGACCAAGCCTGCTCGCCATTGATGATGACCGGAGATTACAGTGACGTCTGGTGGTGGGCCGGTGAATCTGTCACATGGAATGGCAGATCTTGTTAGCTACGGTAACGCAGACCGTGAGACCGAGCAGGTATTTTTGAATCCCCTATGATATATAGCCTGCCCTACCCTCGGAAAATATGAGATCTTGTTAGGTTTGACATGACCAAATATATTATCACTCTTCTCCATGAATCTGTCAATATATATGAAGAGTAATTTAAGCAAAATATGCGTTTTCCTTATCAATTGCTACAGTTGAGGAATTGGATGTCTTCTCTTAGGGTGTTTGGTTTTGTACATTTCCTGGTAGAATAATTGAATTTTAGGGAGATCACTCAATGACATTGGATCATAGCTATCTGTTAGCCTTAGGACAATGGAAGGAAAAAATTAGGGTTCTCACTCATGAAACTGTGCTTATGTATATCATGTTGGGCTCTAATTGATATACCAGTAATCGCCATGAAATTATATATCTCATTAATAAGCTACCATATAACTTATGCATATGTATTAGTTACAAAACATACCATATATATAAATAGATCATCAAGAATTATGTGAACAATATAACTAATGATGTAGCTTGATCGATGGTTTATATGTTTACATGATATTGCAACTAGTATTTCCATTGTTCTTAAATGCTCTCTTCCCTTTTGCAGACATTAATTGCTCTGAAGAAGGGCGCTCAGTTACTTAAATATGGTCGTAAAGGGAAGCCCAAATTTTGTCCTTTTAGACTTTCTCATGTGAGTTATCAAACTTATTCCTGCTTACTGTTTTTGTTTTGCTTTTGGCAACATTATATCATATGAACAAAAATTGCATCACATGACAACGTGAAGAAAGTTTGTGTTGGCTCAAGTTCTGTTTCTATGGATTCATTTGCATCAGGGTAGTATTGTCATTTCACTCATATGTGTGTATTTTCCAAACGGAAGGGTAAAATGGCCGTTTATTCAAAAGAAACAGACTTTGTGTATACAACACTTGCTCCATACATTCCAGACAAACATCATTTTCCTGTTCAACACTTACTTCATAGAAACAAACACTAAATTTGAAAAAGACGAAACAACCCCTTAGATTTTTTTGAGAATATATGATTGCTGATGTCTTTATATCTAAAAATATACACAGGATGAATCATCTTTAATTTGGATTTCCACAAGTGGTGAAAGGAATCTGAAGTTATCTTTAGTCTCAAGAATTGTCCCTGGACAAAGAACTGTAAGTATCTATAATCTTGTATCATTATTTACATATATGCCCCTCTATATGTCTTGCAAATATTTATCTCATTATCTAAAATATTTCACATAATGCTTCTTTTTACAAATATGCCACTAGGCTGTTTTCAGACGTTACCTACGCCCCGAAAAAGACTATCTTTCATTCTCTCTCATATACAACGACGGAAAACGATCTCTTGATTTGGTAAGTAATAATTCTAAAATCTAAATATCTAATACAATTACATTTTCATCATTTTTTTAAAAAAATTATTTGTTTTTTTAGATTTGCAAGGATAAAGTAGAAGCTGAAGTGTGGATAGCTGGCCTCAAAGCATTGATTTCTGGACAAGGAGGTCGTTCCAAAATTGATGGATGGAGTGAAGGAGGTCTCAACATTGAAGTAATTTTTCTTTTTAATTATTAATTGTGATTATTTTTTGCTATTTTATACTAATTTAATGTTAAACAAACAGGAAAATAAAGATTCAACATCAAACAGTGCAAGTGACAATTCCATCAGTGCTCCACCAGATTTAAGCTCCCCAGACGCATCATTCGGCTCAAATTCCAACACTTCTCCCATGAATTATCAAAATTCTTCTACTTTCGAAAAGTCAACTACAATGTTTGACCAAACAAACATCCAAGTCAAAGGATTCGGGTCGGATGCTTTTCGGGTCAGTGTCTCAAGTGCTCCAAGCACATCCAGTCACGGGTCAGCCCAAGATGACTATGATGCTTTAGGTGATGTGTACATTTGGGGCGAAGTAATATGTGATAATAATAACATCATCAAATTAGGCCCCGATAAAAACCCTAATTCTTCAACCACTCGAGCAGATGTCCTCTTACCTCGACCCTTAGAATCCAACCTAGTCCTAGATGTAAACCATATATCATGTGGGGTCCGCCATGCTGCCCTGGTCACCCGCCAAGGTGAAGTTTTCACATGGGGCGAAGAATCGGGCGGGCGGCTCGGGCACGGGTTTCAAAAAGACGTGACACAACCGCGTTTACTCGAATCACTATCCGTTTCCAACATCGATTTTGTTGCATGCGGCGAGTTCCACACGTGTGCGGTCACAATGTCGGGCGAGCTTTACACATGGGGAGACGGGACCCACAACGCCGGGCTACTCGGGCACGGGACAAACGTGAGCCATTGGATCCCGAAACGAATCGGTCACCCTCTCGAAGGGCTTAAAATCGCGTCGGTCACCTGCGGGCCGTGGCACACCGCTTTGATTACCTCCACCGGGCAGCTGTTCACCTTCGGTGACGGGACATTCGGTGTTCTCGGTCACGGTGACCGAGAGCACGTCCCCTGCCCGAGAGAGGTCGAATCTTTATTAGGGTTACGAACTATCGCGGTCGCGTGTGGCGTATGGCACACCGCCGCGGTAGTCGAAGTAATCGTGACACGGTCAAGCACCGGGGTTTCCTCCGGGAAACTCTTCACATGGGGCGACGGGGATAAAAATCGGTTAGGTCACGGTGACCGAGAGCCGCGTCTCAAACCGACATGTGTCCCGTCGTTAATCGATTACAATTTCCACAAAGTTGCATGTGGACATAGTTTGACCGTAGGGTTGACCACCTCCCGACACGTTTTCACAATGGGGAGCACAGTCTACGGGCAGCTCGGGAACCCTCAATGTGACGGAAAGCTCCCGTGTTTAGTAGAAGACAAACTATCCGGTGAGCCCGTTGACGAAATCGCATGTGGGGCCTACCATGTTGCGGTTTTAACTTCCCGAAATGAAGTCTACACATGGGGAAAAGGGGCGAATGGGCGGTTAGGGCACGGAGACATCGAAGACCGAAAAACCCCGACTTTAGTCGAATCGTTAAAAGACCGACACGTGAAGTTTATATCTTGCGGGTCGAATTACACTGCTTCCATTTGTCTACACAAATGGGTTTCGGGGACCGAGCAGTCGCAGTGTTCATCGTGTAGACAAGCGTTCGGGTTTACTAGAAAGCGACATAATTGCTACAACTGTGGGCTCGTTCATTGCCATTCGTGTAGCTCGAGAAAAGCGTTACGTGCTGCTTTAGCACCGAACCCGAGCAAACCGCATCGCGTGTGCGATTCGTGTTTTGTTAAATTGAGTAAAATGGCGGAAACGGGCGTAGGGAGTAGACGGAATGTGATGCCACGGTTGTCGGGGGATAACAAGGATAGATTGGATAAATCGGATATGAGATTAGCAAAGTCGGGGTTGCCTTCGAATCATGATTTGATTAAGTTGTTAGATAATAAAGCGGCCCGCCAAGGGAGAAGGGCGGATGCGTTTCCGGTAGGGCGGTCTTCTCAGGCGGGTGGTGGTGGTGGTGGTGGTGGTGGGGATTTCCGATATGCGGTTCCGAGGCCGATTGTGACTCAGTCGGGTGTTAATTCGAGGGCGGTTTCACCGTTCTCGAGGAAATCGAGTCCTCCGAGATCGGCAACACCAGTTCCTACAACATCGGGGCTTTCTTTCTCGAAAAATGTGGCGGATAGTTTGAAGAGGACTAATGATTTGTTGAATCAAGAAGTCCTTAAATTACGTGGGCAGGTAGATTCTTAAAGTTTTGTTAAATTACAATGTTTTGTTTTTTTACTTTTTATGAATCTTGTTTAGGTTGATAGCCTCAGACATCAATGTGAAATTCAAGAAGCAGAACTTCAAAAGTCAAGAAAACAATCTCAGGAAGCAATGGTATTGGCTGCAGAGGAATCTGCTAAATGTAATGCTGCTAAAGATGTGATAAAGTCTCTTACTTCACAGGTATTTCTTATAGATAAGAATTAAAAAAACAATAACTTTTTATGATTGAATTTGTTATTGTATGTTGCAGCTTAAAGATATGGCAGAGAGATTGCCACCTGGATCCTATGACCTTGACAGCATTAAGTTACCAAATGGTCTGGACAAGAATTCCATGCTTCACAATCCTGATACAAATGGAGAAAATCAAATAATAACTCCAATGGACACGTCATCTTTTATAAATGAAACATCGGGACCCACTGAATCATTCGCTGGATTCACTGAATCTATACGGACATCTAACGGGAATGATGGCGATTCAGATGCCAGATCTCTTAATGGCACCACAGGGGCAGTGGTGGAAATGGGGAACAAATATTTGTCGGATCATGCGCCTCCTTCTCAAGAAGCAGAAAATAACGGCTTCAAATCTAGAAATCCAGCTTCCAATAGTAACAATAACAACCACAACAACAACAATAATAATAATACCTATAATGCCACTGATCAAGTTGAGGCCGAATGGATCGAGCAATATGAGCCTGGTGTGTACATAACACTTGTAGCTCTACGTGATGGGACCCGTGATCTCAAAAGAGTCCGCTTCAGGTACTTCCCATTACATAAAACAGGTTGTACTGTGTTTGACATGCATTGGTCTGAGACGGAGACTGATGTCAATACGACAAAAAAAAATGCAAATTTTTGTCCCGCCCAATAAGGCGGGACACGAACTTACTTTCGATCTCTCATCGCGCAAAAGACGTAAATACCCTCCTCGTCTTCATCATGAAAAACTACCCTTGAAAAGTTTGTCAAGTCTGTCCTGTCCGGTCTACTCCCATTTTGTCCCGTTACACAGGACATGATTGGATTGGACAGGATGGACCTAACAAACTTTTCAAAGGTTGTTTTTCATGATGAGGATGAGGAGGGCATTTACGTCTTTTGCGCGACGAGAGATCGAAAGTAAGTTCGTGTCATGCCTTTTTGGGCGGGACAAAATTTTGCATTTTTTTTTGTCGTATTGACATCAGTCTCACAGACCAATGCATGTCAAACACAGTGTAAGGTGACATACTTAAAATTGGTTGTATGAATGTGCAGTCGTAGGAGATTTGGGGAGCACCAAGCGGAGACATGGTGGTCGGAAAACCGTGAAAAAGTTTATGAGAGATATAATGTGCGAGGTGGGTCAGATAAGTCATCAGTATCTGCTGCCCAGACTGCCCGAAGGTCAGGGGAATCTCTAGGTCCACCCAGCCAGTACTAAAATGCTTCTTTACCAACAGAGATGGTTCCTTTCCATGGCTCCTAATTTTTTTTTTTTTTTTTTCCTCAGATATTAATTTTTGGTTAACCTTTTTTATTGTGATTTATTTATTTAGAGGGTTTAAATTAAATTCAAGGGTAGTTGGTTTGTTACCTGTGTATTGTGGTGTAGTGTACATAACTCGGTAGTTATTTTTATGATTATATCTATTTAACAACCAAGCTACCATGTTCTCTCTCTCTCTCTCAACAATTTCAATGGATTTATATCTATTTTTTTTATCAAATCTATACAACAAAACGACTTTCTTACTAATTTATACAATAGGTATGTTTTATTTGTAACCGAAGATTCCAAACTAAAACAAGAACACACATAAATTAATTAACGAGAAAGTTGCACTTGTAGTAAATTATCATCATTTGTTTTATCAGCAGTTGCAATTTCCATTGTTTCATAATTTTTTTGTGACTTATAAAGACTACTTATATGGCTCATACTCTTATGATAACTTATCAACGTTTACTTTTAAAAATCTTTCATAGGTTAACTTTACAACATTCACGAAATGGTGAAAGTATGTAAACACTAGTGATTTTGCTATCACATGAGCACAAGGTATACCCGAGCATTGTCATTTATTACACATGAGCACAAGGTATACCAGCACACTTTGTCATTTATTACATATACGAGTAATATCATGTAGATTAACAACATCATTCTTCATTTTATATAATCATGTACTTCAAAGATTTTATTCTCAATAGGGTATTACCTTATAAGGTACACATTTGAATATCCTCCTTCGAAGCACAAGGCCTGATTTCATCATAAATTTATGATGCAATAGATATTATGATTCTCGTCATACAATGCTAAAATAGTTATATGTTGATGTTTATATATTTATCTCCACCATCTTTGCGTTGAGAATACCATCATTCCATCGTGTTATGTAAAAACTAAAAACCTTGATGAACATCATTATCATTACATTTAATTAATCTATCGACCATGCGTAAATGGAATCGAAGATATTAGAGATAATTATATTATAATGCATGCTATGGAAGCATACAATCACCAATTAATTTATAATGACCCAATATTGTCAAACATTTACTTAACCTCATTAAAAATTAAGGCCACGATTCTCGAGACTCTATTTTACCCACTCAATTGGCTAGGAGAATGATTGGGTGGTTTCTTTCCATGGAAAACGTTATAAACATGTTTCCTAAATAATTCCCCTTAAGGGGTGTACTATGTGTGAACATCAGGGGCCACATGAAGTTTAGAAACACCCAAAGCTACAAATTATTTGTTCATCAACGACAAAAATATTAATAAAACTAGTGTTGTATTTAAAATTAACCTTACCATGAAATTCATGGCAGCAAATAAGAACTCAAACCCATCAGAGTCATTTTCTTGATATGAGTAAATGTTTCGAGATTGATCTTTTCTAGATTATAACAATAGACAGGAAGGCTATAAAAACTTTTTTTAATGATTAGGTTAGATGAACTCATTTCTAACAACAATTTTTTTTCCTTAAGATAAAATGTATATGTGGTGCTTGAGATAAGTTTGTCAAAACTTTAACCAATATATATGATGGAAATTTTTTTTAAGACGCCGAGTATAGAAAACTTTCATCATGTTCTTCAGTTTTTTAAGGACGGAAATGGAATGAAATGGGATGAAATGTGTGTACTTGAGTTTTTTTTAAGGAGGAGAAGGGAAGGAAATAAGTGTTCTTGAGTTTTTTGGGGAAGGAAAAGAAAGGAACATAAATGTGTTCTGAGTTTCATTTAAGGATGGAAATGAAATGAAATTGAAGGATTGAGAGGGAATGAGAAGACTTATTTATTTATTTTTTTATTTTATCAAATCTTTCCTCCCACTTTTGGAATGAATGAGAGGGAAACGAAAAGAAAGGAAAATGAAGGAAAGGAAACTTTTATTTCTTTCCCCTTCCATTTCCTCCTTCTCCATTTTTTTTTCCTTAAAAAAACTCAAGAAGTGTTGGATAAAGTCAAATCTATGTTAGATAAAGTAAATCCGGAACGTAATTGCTAAAATTATTGTGTGAAGTGTTAAAGCGTGGAACACTTTAGGTCCCTTCTTGTTAGAAAACACATGCTTTGATTTTGTTTTAGTGTTAAATGGGACATTTGAGAATTGTTGGTCATATTTGCAAATGCCCAAAACTTTTGTTAATTTTATGTATTCTACTGGATGTTAAAAAAAAATTCCAAAATCCGAACTAAAATTATCTTAAATATTTGGATATTCGGACATCCAATTTTTCGGATTTGAATTCAGGTAGGATTTTCGAATTTTCATATATTAGGATTATCAAATATTTGGAATAATAATAATAATAATAATAATAATAATAATAATAATATATGTTATATATCATTTATTTGAACTTTTATTCTAGTTCTGATTTGGATATATGGTACCTAGAGCATTTTATTGTGAATGTCTATGTCATTACATATTTTTTTTGGAACGACAAATATATTATAAAAACTAACGAAAAGATAGAACTAACCCATCACAACAATATAGAAGTTAGAGCAGGGTTATGAAGCCAAGTATTCTAAGAAATCTTGGCTTTACTACACCTACTGGAAATCCAATAATATGCCTTATCTATGACATTATCAAGAAGAAGAGATTTTCTAGATAAAACTGTTCCAAAAAAAGTGAAATATCAAAAATTCCAAAGACACCAAAAAGATGTGAAAACCACAACATCAAAAGTCTTTCTTTAACCTCTCCTCAACGAAACCGTGTTCGGCCAAGAAAGTAAGGAGTGAACGGAAATGTTATCTTGAAGAGGCACATCCCACCAAATAGCAATACGGCTTCAAAGGCCGAGCATCTAGATGCAGCCCACAAAAAGATGATCAATGGTCTCTATGGAAGTGTGACAGATAAGGCACATAATTAACTCCACTTCAATACCTTTATACGAAAGTCGCTCTCTGGTGGGTAAACTCTGCAACTCCAACCTCCAAATGAAAATATTGAGTTTAATGGGAACCCAATTATTTCATCTAGTGTTTATGCCTCCTGCTAAGAACAATATACCATTATCAAGAAAAGATCGAGTCGAAGAAATAGTAAAGGTATCATAAATATCATAGAGTCACCCCAGTCTATCTGGTTTAGTCTCCAGCTGAAGATTCTGCATCAACTCCATGAAATCATCCCACTGAGTTTACTCAATACCGAACCCTAGGCATGCGTCTATAATTTTCCATTAACACCTAGTTTCCAAAACGGATCGGTTTAGAGCATCAAGAAGTCAAAGGCTTGGTCTTTGGGTAAACACAGGTGTGTCGACATGACCATAGGGAGGTCACGCCGTGCCAAGTGAATAAATGAAAAACGGATCCAGCTGATCTCACGACGTGACACATAGGTTGTCACAATGTGAGAGTAGTTGCAGCCCAAGCCACAAAATTTTAGGGTTCTCTCCATATTTAAGGAACTTATCTCATCACCTAGGGTATTTTCTTCAGTCTTCACTTCATTCAAATGAAACCCTATCCCCCTCCATGAGTTGTTGAGTTTTTTAGGGTGTTTTGGTGATTTGAAGAAGAAAGGGTCATCTTTGGGGCATAGATCTAGCTTGCAAGCTTCATTGGCATTTTCTAACAACCTCTTTGGTCCCTTGTGAGTATTCAAGCTTCATGCTTTATGGTTCCTTGTTGCTAGATCTATAGTTTTATGCATTATGGTTCATGATTAGATTTGTTAGAGTGTTGGGACTCCATAAAGTTGGCAACTTTATGGGTCCTTAGAGTCCCTTGGTGACTATATGTGGTAGATATAAAGTTTGGGTGATGTTTGAGCTCATGCTTGAGGTTTTGACCTCCTTTTCTTCATAAATTCCCTAAATTAAGCTCAAGTCTTGCATTAGACATGCAAGACCTTAAACCATTGACTATTATGGTTTTTGGGATGTTAGGAAGTCTTCTGGAGGAGGTGGATTAGTGGCTTAATGGATTAAGGGGTTTAATTCATCAAAATGACATTCCAACAGTTCTCAAAACATGAGACTATGCCTGTCATGTCGTGAGGATCGAAGGACCGTGACTATTTTGACTTTTAGTGGGTCACGACGTGACCTATTGTCACATCGTGAGGGGCAGTTGACCTGTTGACCGTTGACTTTTTGAACAGTTTGACTTTAAGTCAAACTTGAAGGACTTGGGTTGTTGATTAAGATTCTTTCATGTTTTGGTGCTAGAGGGCTTAAGGGAGCAAACAGTGCAGAAAGGGAATCACGTCACAGTGTTTCTAGATTCTTCGATTCAGGAGAGTTTTCCTCACTATACCTGTGGGTCGAAAGCACCAATGTCATCCCACTAGATTTCTTTATGTATCATTGTGTATAGGATGTTGTTGCACTGTAGTGAGTTGTTAGATTTATTTATATCCTTATGTGTTAGGATACAACAATAATGGTATGCTGGTTAGAGTACCAGTAGGTTGGTTATCGTCTAGTGGAATGCCTAGGGGTTGTATGTAGTTGTATAGGATAGCCTGGGAACTCTTGATCTAGGCTTTCTTGCCTGCTCCTAATTTGGTTGTGGATCTAGAGTAGAATCATCTATTCAGGTGGCTATCTCATCTCTAGTTACTTATGGTTATGCATTCCATGGAGATTTGATGGTAGCAGAGCAGTGTATTATGAGGGGTCTAGTAGGCGGTAGTGAGCTGTATGATTGGTAGTTTCCTGTATTTATTTGCATACTTGATTTCTTGATTGTTTATATGTCAACATATTGTAGCAGTCACGTTAAGGCAACAGACCAACAAACCCGAGGAGCGGTTGGGTTAAGGCAGCATGCCAACAAACCCAGTATGCATATTGTATATATATGTTTTGCTATGTGGGGTATTTTGGGGGAACTTGCTAAGATTTGTGCTTACCCAACTGTTATTGTTTTCCAGGTATCATAGGTTATCGAGGGAAAGTGAAGGCAGGACTATACACATTCATCAGCAGCAATGAAGATTTCACGTTTACTATAATACTCTGATTTTAAATAATATACCTTGGAACAAATGGATTTCTTAACTTGTATTCTAAAAATGAATAATTTTACCTTAATTAAAAATGAAAATTTTTGATGTGAAAATGGGACGTTACATCCATCCCCAACCTAATAAGACCTGATCTCTGACAGAGGCCTGCGTATGATTATCTAAAGAGAAGATCCTATGGAAGGTGACTGTAAGAGGGAGATCTCCCCTCCAGGCATCCCACCAAAAGGAAGTAGAAGATTCATCTCTCACCAAAACGAATAAAGGCCTTGAAGGCCAATCCCTCGGTCATGAAGATGCGAAGGCATCCAAATAATACTATTCCAAGGACCCTTCCAAGATCTCCGCGGGGGGGGGGGGGGGGGTCAAAGAAGAACTACCCCATCAGTACCATAAAGAGATTTAACAACCCATACCCATAACAACTCAGGATGGTGTAAGAATCTCCAATGCCACTGAAAAAGCATCGTCATATTAAAAGAAACTAGGTTACCCACTCCTAACCCTCCACTGGATTTAAATACAAGACTCTATCCCATTTAACCCAATGCATGCATCTTGTAACACCCATTTTCCAGGATAGATCGGTGGAGGGTTTAGAAGGATAAAAAGAAAAGTTTTGGGAAAAACCTTGTACCACGACGTGGTGGTTTGAGCACCATGACGTGGCATGCCAAATTCATTAATGTGTATCCAGGATGGCCGTTACGACATGAATAAAGGAAGGTTACGCAGGCTGCCGCTGCTGCAGCTACTACAGCTGTCACCGATGTAGGACTTCGGAGAGGTGGGACGATGTAGTATCGAGAGTTCAGTATTATGAAGCCTCCGGAGTTCAAAGGCGATGAGGACACGATTATTTCTTTGAGATAGATATCTTACGTGGAGGGATGTTTCTATACGTGTTCGTGTCCCGGGGACCAGAAAGTAAGTTTGTGGGAATCTTCTTCGCGTAGGAGCGAAGGATTGGTGAGAGTTTGTGACCCATACCTTTTCTCATGTAGAAAGAGCTGCAGTGACTTGGGAGCAGTTTCTGGAGATGTTTCATGCAGAGTATGTTCCACTTGTGGAGGAGAGCGATTGGCACAGGAGTACCTTTCGCTCAAGCAGACGACTGAGTCGATGACGGAGATCACCAAGATGTTGTGACAACCGTCAAATTCAAGTCAAAGTCAACAATTTGAGTCAACAAGTCAAACCGGTCAAACTTAATTAGTACTTGTATGCTAAAAGTTATTCTATGTATAAAAATGTGCATTTGTATGTCAAGAATTCAAGTGTCTTGAAGAATCTATGTGTTAACAATGTAAAAACCCTAAAAAGGGAGATAAACGCATCAAAACACGACTAAGGACCCTTGCGGGGACTTAAAACAATCATAAACAAAGCAAAACGGGGTTCACGAACCTTGCATTACGAGATTATACGATAATAATGGCTAAGGTTAAATCTCTCCCAAATTTCTCCAAGTATGTGAAATCTCCCCCAAATCTCTCCAAGTATGTGAAATATCTCCCAAATCTCTCCAAGTATGTGAAATCTCTCCCAAATCTCTCCAAGTATGTGAAATCTCTCCAAGTATGTGAAATCTCTCCCAAATCTCTCCCAAAATCTCTCTCAAACTTTTTATAGTCATTCGGGTCATCCCGACCCTTAACTTGGTCAAAGATCACGCAAAACGGAAAGATTTCTCGAAAAATAGTCATGTAGGACCGAAACCCCTCTTAGGAACCGAACCTCTTAGGAACCGAACCTCTTAGGGCCGAACCCTTCTAATAGGACCGAACCCTCTCGGAGCCGAACATGTCAGAAGCGAACATGTCAGAAGCGAACCTACCCACTTCGAACCGAGCCTTCGCACCTTCGGTCCCTCCCCCTCGCACCTTCGGTCCCTTCTCCTACTCTCGGTTCCTTCTTTCCCTTCTCGCGGTTCTCACTCTCTTAGAGCCGAACCTCGCAGGTTCGGTCCATATTGCCCGATTTTCGACTACTTTCGCTTCCTAAGCCCGTTTTTGATGGGATTTTTTCACTAAATTCATATTTTTATCATTTTTAACCCCCAGAACTCATATTTTAATTATTTTTCAAGGATTTTTAATTAAAAATCATTATTTTATAATAAGAAGGGTATTCTACCCCACAAGTGGGTCAAGTGTGCCCACTTGCCTCCTATGTGTTACTTTCTCATTGATCCAACCTTATCCACATCACACTAACCAATGAAAACATCCCTTCACCCTAGCCACTTGCTCCAGCAACCCTCCATATAAGGAAATGCCTGAGATTTCTTTGATCATTTGCTTCACCATCAAACACTTATACACTTCTTAAACCATCAAGAGGGTCTCTTTTCTCTCAACTTTCAGCCACACTTTTGAGGTGTTCTTGAGTCATTTATTCACTTTTTGGTAAGTATTCCATCTAAACTCAAGTGTTATTCCATAATTTCATAACACTCTTGGATCATCGACTCATATCTTAACACCAAAAATCGTTCTTAGGATCATCCAAGCCTTCACGTGTTCATCAAGTGCTCTTGACTTGATACTCCTTGACTTCAACCTTCAACTCTTCAAGAAATCACTCAAGGTGAGTTCATACCCCTACATTTTCTAGTTTTTTTCTGTTTTCAGGGGGGGTACAAGTTAAAACACCAAAACATATTCAAAACTTAACTTGACAGCTTATAACAGAAAAGTTGTGACCTGTTCACGAACTGTTTTACCCAACTTAAACTTAATATTTTTCAAAACTGTTTAATATGCAAATAGTTCAGGTTTATACCTTTAAAATGACTACTTGCACATCTCCATATGATTTTTCTACGATTTATGGTGATTTTTACAAAATTCCCTATCATTTCATAAACGAATTCGGACCAGTCTGTGATTATGAACACTTTCACATAAGTTAGAGACTTCTAAAAATCATAATAGAAATTATGAATAAACTAGACACATTTTCTAAACTCTAAGAGTTTACGGATTTAGTTTTCGACTTCATATGATTTTTCCATGATGTTTTCAAAACAGCGCAGAAAGAGTAAAAACTAGTTACATAGCTTACCATATTAACAACACTTTGTAGTATGTTGAGCAAAGTGCATAACAAAAAGTTTCTAAATGTTTGGATGCATTCTTGTTAGTTTACCATCATAAACAGAAATTAGTCATTCATGTTAAGGACTTTTCCATTCATTACGAACACGTATAATAAACTATAATAAGTATGGTTTATGAAATTTCCGATAAAAGCATACTACATGGAAAGGGTTTTACTCTCAAAACAAATGAGTTTTTCATAAGCTACATGATAAACTATAATAGTAATAGTTTATGGATTTCATATCACTAATTTATTTCATAGAATGTGATTTCACTTCCACCACGGAAGAGGTTTTATACTCTATCGTACTCTTAGGGTAGGGGTTCGAAAATCCTGTAAGTTATAACCAGAGTCTCTTGTAGGGAGAGCGTGATAATTGTGTATAGATCTATATTGGGATTGACAACCCACACCCATGCTGCTTGCATAAGTCCGATCGGCCGATCGGGGGTGACAAATGTCATTTCGTTTCCGACGTCTGAAGAACGTCGCAGCAGGTCATCCGGTCGTAGTATGGTTATAACGACTCACATAGGGAGTTAACAATCTTTCAAGTTTACAGGAAAAATTCTACTTTGAAAAGGGGTTACTTGAACATTAATAGTACAAAACACACACTCATATTCTCGGTCTTGGGATTTAAGGCTACATAACTTTTTATAAGTAAAATATTGGATTTTCTTTGGAAACGTATTACGATTATAAACATCATAAGTACAAAACACACACACATATTCTCGGTCTTGGGATTTAAGGCTACATAACTTTTTATAAGGAAAATAAGGGATTTTTCTTGAAGTATACATGATAAAGTACCAGGTTTATCACTAAATGGCTTTCATGATATTAAAACTACGTTTCATCTAGAATTGTTAGACTTCAGCTATAATTTGCTAAGTGTGCATGTTAGAGTTATATATGAATTTAGTCGCAATCGACATAGAATTGGTGGGCCTGCCTTACTTCCTGTTCCTTGTTTGGTTGTGGACCTAGGGCAGACCCACTACATTCGACGGTTTATTTAACTTAAATTTTATATAACTTATATACACTGGGTGATTATAGAAGGAATCTACAAGTCTTTCTAGGGTACATTATTGCATAACATAGGAGCATTCATGTCACGCTTACTAAAGAAAATATTGGATTTTCTGGAATCATACTCTATCGCTTTTACAAGGAAAACGACTTCTTTCTAAAATAAAACTCTTATGAACTCACCAACTTAATTGTTGACACTCTTTCCAAAACTACTTGTATTCTCAGGAAATCAGTGAAACAGGAAATCAACAGCTTTTGAGGATGGGACGTTAAATCGTCAAGCATTTCATTTTTGTCATCATAGTGTAATTGAATTGAAACATGTAAAAACATATTATGGTGTAACTTTTTCAATTATATTTATGATGGTTGTATTTACTTTGAGCACTATTATACTCGTTGTTGTGATACTATACATGAAGTCCTCCACCCCCGGACGTTTCCGCCATCCTTGGTTTGGGGGTGTGACAGATGTTTACAAAGAGAGCCCTTTTCTTCCCAGAGTATGTCGCTTCAGAGCCGGTGCAGATGTCATGATACTTGAGTATGCTCAAGACGGAGATTCAAACAAGAACATACAAGGAATTCCTCCTCACAACCCTCAACCTGAGCTCCTAACACCATAGGAACCTAAAGTTGTAGTTGAATGCCAGGAGGATGGAGATTGAGTATGCTCAAGACCCAACCGTACCAGACCTTGGCTGAGTTGCAGTTGAATGCCAGGAGGATGGAGATTGAGTTAGAGATCCATAGGAAGGAGGAGAGGCCAGTTTCAATGCAGTTGTAACCAGCGACCAAGCGGTTCAAGTCTGCCGACATGAGATCAAGACCAGTAAAGTAGGGGAGTTTTGGGTGTGATAAGTGTGGGAGGTTTCATGATGGAAGGTGTCAATCTTTTTCATGTCGCATATTTCGGCAGGGATTGCAAGCATATTGTTCAGGTTCATTCCCATTGCGACCAGGAGGGCCACATCAGAGCTCATTGCCCCTTTTCGTTTTCGGTGAAGTGAAAAATCCCACACCTTTAGCATGACAAATGTCAGATGGATGCCAAGGGAGGGATGAGGTTCCTACGACTAAAGAAAGAGCCTACTAGTTTGTTGCATATGATCCAGGTGTGGCGACCATGTCGACTGCGGGTATGTTTTCAATTTATTTTATTTATATCTTGCATTAAGAATTGGGTTTTTATTTTGGAATTTTCCTTCTGGATGAAAGTTGTCCTATGTATGCATTTGTGTTGGTAGTGTTTTGAGGTCCTCGTTGGACTGCATTGCTGGGGTGACTTAGACTCAGGTCCCCTATCTTCCTCCATTTCGGGTTATTCATTAGGGGAAAAAATAAGTAGTGCTCCAGTTAGTTCAAGTTAAAATTTTAGATTTTTGTTGGCCACGTTTGAATGATTCTTTTATTCCAAGTGGGGGAGAATGGAGATTTTGTAGCAAAAAGAATTCATGCCAGAATGTAGTTTTCATCCAGATTGTTCAAGTTCAAGACTTTCATGTAAGTGCTTAATCTTCCGATTTTCGTATCGGGGTCAACAGTAGCTGTTGAATTCTGTTTGAATTGTCTTAGTTGCATTTGTGTTAGCAATTCGTAGGGAGTCTTCGTACTTTAGGGTCCTATGGTGTTAGGAGCTCAGGTTGAGGGTTGTGAGGAGGACTTCATTGTCTGTTCTTGTTTGATTGGGACCTGGAAGTCTGAGGTGCGACCCAAAGACCTGATAGGGATAGTTAAGTCTCGCGGGTTGATGTGTGCCTATGTTAGGCTGTGAAAGTTGTTAGTGGTTGGTGGATCGAGGGTAATCCTGAGTGTTCTTAGTGGATAGCAAATCAGGTTTGTTAGAGTCGAGTGAGTATATGGTCTAGTTTAGCATGCGATCGATTGGATTTGGGTCAAGTTTGTTAGTACATTTATATTTATGCAAGGTTATCGATGATGATAGTCAGCCATGGGTTCTATATTTGGCTTAACAGTAAGATGGAGTGTGGCTGGGAAGGTCTCGGACAGATAAAATTTGCAGATTTCGGTCGAAACGGTGAATGTATAGGCTAGTGTAGTCCTTGTATGTTGGGTTTTCGTTTAGGGTTTTTGCTGGTATGTCAATGTGTGAGGTAGTCGGCTATGTGTTGGTTGTAGATTTCGTCTTCAATTATACGATAGTCGGCGTAAGATCAAGAGGTCTTGGTCGAATCAGGTATGTGAGCTTTTGGTCAGCATGGGTGGCTTACGGGGTCGCTCTGTCTACCTAGATGTTAGTTATGGCTTTAGGGTCTATAAGTTATAGGTAAGGGAATTAGTTATGCTAATTGTGGGTTAGTGGTGTTATGTTGGAACTCGTTCCTCGTCAAGTCATTCTCGCTAAGAATGGTGTTGCCATGAGTGTCAGAAGGTGGTTGACTGCTTAAGATATGTTGCATTAATTGTGATTCAGATCCTTGGAGTTTTTGCTCGGATTGGCTTAGGAGCTTGGTTTTGAAATCATTTTGTCAATGATTGCAGACGTTGGCATTCTAAGCGATATCGACTCGTGTTGAAGGAATCGGGTTTGGAGAACCCACAAGGGGTTCGAAGGGTGTTATGAGAGTAAATTGTTAGGACAGATTTCGAGGATGAAATATAATTTAAGTGGGGGAGAATTGTAACACCTGTTTTCCAGGATAAATCGGTGGAGGGTTTATAAGGATCAAAAGAAAGGTTTTTGGGAAAAACCTTATGCCATGATGTGGTGGTTCGAGCACCACAACGTGGCATGCCAAATTCATGAATGCGTATCCGGGATGGCCATTACGATGTGAGAAAGGAAGGTCACGAAAAATTGTAGACACATGTAATGATACGAAAAAGTTCAATCGAATATGCATAACGATCATTAGTTTGATCAAGGGTTATCGACATTGAGTTTTTTTATGTTTGTTATGGCGAAGGAAGGGTAAAAGTTATTCTTGTTGTCTTTTTTTTAATCTGAGGAGGGAGTAATAGAGTTCTATTATGGAAGATGAGAAAGACAAAAATATAAGAGGGATATCAGCCGTTGGCGAGAAGAAGAAGAAAGGATGGGTTGTTCTTCTTCCATCAACGAACCCTATGACTCCTAATCAGAATAACAAAATTGTAACATCTGTTTCAAGTATGAAACAATTTTTATATATTAACCTTAATTTGGGTGTCCACAGCGTGGTGGAGCATCACCACGGCATGGTGGAATGTTTTGAACGGCGGGAATTAAATGACCCGCCCCGGCATGACCATAGGTGCCACGGTGTGGCAGGAGTTTTTAGTGAAAAACCCTAATTTTTGGGCTTTGTACCCTATATAAAGAACATTAATGCTAGGGTTCCAGCCTCCATCACCCTCTTAAACTCAGAAACCCTAACCCTAGCCTCCATTGAAGTTGTGAGCTCATTCTTGGTACTTTTTAGTGATTTTTGAAGGAGAAGGAAGCCCTTGGTGTAGTAGTTACTTGGCAAGCATCATTTTCTTCAGCTAGCACATCTCCTGGACCTTGGTGAGTGTCCAAAATTCAACCTTTTCCTTTCTATGTTACTAGATCTCTTGATTTTGTCCCTTTTATTCATGTCTTGATGGATTTGAGAGGTGTGATCTCATAAAGTTTGCAATTTTATGAGTCTCCAAACCATTTTGGGCCTTAGATGCTTTGGATCTGAAGTAATATTGAGTTTTAGCATCATGCATGGGAGATTTGGTCAAAAACCCTCATTTTGACATAAAATGGAAAGGACATGCACTGGACATGCATGTCTATAAAGCCATGATTTTTAGGGTTTATTAGGAATATGAAGTCATTTTGGAAACTTTGGAGGTGCAAATCTAAGGATTGGGTGCTTAATGAGAGTCTTGATGCATTAAGTTATCCTTAGGAGTTAGAGTTTTGGGATCTTGACTTATTGAGGGGTCTTAAGGATTAAAGTATGAAACTTTATCCATCAAGACACTGGGAAGGACCAGATCTAAGCTTTGGAGCTCTTGAAGTTGGGGGTGGGGGGGGGGAGAATGACTTAATAGTTTAAGCTGCCCAGACCAGTCCCCACGACGTGGCGATTGGGTCGAGACCTATTTGTTTTGTCGACTAGCAGCCACGGCGTGGCCAAGGATGGCCACGGCGTGACGACTAGCTGGAGTTGACTTTGACTTTGACCGTTGACTGTTGATTTTGACCAAGTTTGACTTAGGGGCATTTTGGGTATTTTGAGTTTAGGTTATTGTTTGTTGTTTAGGTGACCTGTAGAGTTGGCATTTGGAGCAGCGTTCTTTTTTGCTATCTTTTCATACTGTGAGATGAGTTTCCTCACTATACCCGTGGGTCGAATGCACCAATGTCGGCCCATTCAGTTATGTATCCCGGTATATATGATGTTGTTATGCTACATCTATTAGATATGTATAATTATCTATTTGCTGGTTATATGTTATATGTTGCATATGTCGACATAGTGCGGTTAGGTTGAGACAATATTGCTCTGTGTGGAAGCCAACAACCCGGAAGCAATCCAGACATAAGTTGTGGGCTGGAAAGGCAACCCAGACTTATGTTGTGGGCTCGGGAGCAAGCCAGACATGAGTTGTGGGCCAGAAATGCAAGCCAGACTTATACAATGGGCTCAGGAGCAATCCATACATGAGTTGTGGGCCTGAAAGGCAAGCCAGACTCATGTTATGGGCTCAGAGTTAATCCAGCCCGATGGCTAAGGACCCAGTATGCATGTTGTTATATGTTTGTGTGGTGGTACTTTGGGGAAACCCACTAAGTTTTGGCTTACAGTTTAAGTTTTATGTTTTAGGTACTTCAAATGATCGGGGGAAAGCAAATGTGTGATCATACACATCCTTTGGTGATATGTTTTGGAGATGTTATGATACATTGATTTTCGAACGATTGTACTTAATCTTGGGTTTTTATTACTTGGGTTTGATTGAAAACAATGATTTCTCTTTAATTTAAAAATGAAAAATTTTGTTGTGATTTTGGGATGTTACAGAAACCAACAACAACAACTTTCACCATTTCTTCTCCATAACCAACATTAAAAACTGAGTGTCGATAATCCTTGATCAAACTAAAGACTGTTACACATCTTGGGTTGAACTTTTCTGGATCATTACTTGCGTCTACAACATTTTTCACCACATCAATGATTTCGCTTGAAAGAAATTTCATGCAATCGTCAAGCAATGGATTTACAACACAATATCTTTAGATTACTCCAGACCATCATGAAAAGGTAAGAGCCAAAACGAAAAAAAAAATGTAAGGGTTTTTTAGAAAAAAAAATGAAAAAAATGTAAGTTCAAAAAAATAAAAAATGTAAGTACGTTTTCAAGAAAAAAAATTGAGGTTTAACCCATAAAAAAACTCAATATATAAGATCTTTTATATAATTAATCTATGATTCATACATAATTCTCAAAGTCTATATATAAGTTTTATGGTAGCTATCCTATTAAATACAATAAGTGGGCATCTAGATCGTTGGATTCTTTTCATTGTGATTTTAAAGTATAAGATGATTTGGATTTAGATGAATTTAAATGTTGTTATATTCTTTGATGATAAAATTTGAATGGGTTTAAAATTCATTCATTTTACAATCTTGGTTTGCAAAAGATTGGGATATGTATATGCAAATGATATATAAATACCCTTATTTAAATTTATTATACAAAAATGTTTTGTATAAAAAAAACCTATATAATTAAATTACAAATTGTTATTAAAGTAATTTTATAAAACAATTTGTAAAATTGTCTTAAAATAAAAACATAAAGATCGAGGTAGAAGAACGTAGGGTGTTGGAGGTGAGTGGATAGAGGAAGGCAGATGGGGAAGTAAACCACGATATTTGGAATAAGGGAGAGAGGAAAAGTGCAAAATTTTTTGTTTTTCGAGAATGCATTGGGATAGTAATGTGATCATGAGACGTAAGGAGGGAGAATGTATACACGATTATAGAAAAAGAAAAAGAAGTTTGATTTGTATTCTAAAGTTTTTTTGCAATTTAAAACGACGGGATAAAGAGGTTTTTAAAACCAAATAAACATGTTATTATACAATGATTATCGATTTGTAAATATATATATTTTAAAACCAAATATGAATTTATTAACATTTTAAACTTAAATAAAGATCCCCCTTGATAGCCTAACTCTTAGGAAATCACCCTCAAGATGAGCTAGGTTTGATCATTGGCTTCAATTGAGGACCGTTCAAGAGAAGGCATACAACGTCGCTTGTAAATGCAAGACAATTATGTATCTTCATCAAATGGTGAACCTTCTTTGAGGGAGCCCATTATAAAAGGGAATACCCTAAAAAAAACTCAAATTCATTGAGAAGATTTCAAATACTTCAAACCAAACTCCACCAAAGTCATATCTTCTTTCTTTTTTATCAAGGTTGTCAAGAGTGAGATCTTATATAAGATTGTTTTCAGCTTTGCAAGATCATGATCATAAAATCGAAACGGATCGTAAAATCCTACTGAAAGCATTTCAAAATATAAAAAACACATTTTCATCCATCCATTAACCATTCTGTTAACAATAAATAGTTTAAAAAATAAAAAGTTACATATCTAATACATCACGTAACGATAAACACTACAAAATGGGTATTTTACGTAGTTAGTAGTAACGATCCGACGATCTTATGATCGATTCTACGATCTTACGATACAATCCTATGATCCTACAATGATCTAAAATGATCCTATTAAGATCGACATCGATTTACCTAGTTGGATCGTAGGATCATACGATCCTTCGATTCGATTTACCTAGGTGGATCGTAGGATCATACGATCCTTCGATCAGAATCACGATTTTAATATCCTTGGTTTTTACATCAACAAGGTGTGAGATAATAGATTGCTTTATTGATCATTCAAAAGACAATTACATAATATATAGAGAATACTCAAACCCTAATTACTAAACCCTAAAGGGCTTGGGCCTAAAGCTTAATCACTAACATCACCCCCCCCCCCCCTCCCGCGCACAGTTTAATCGAGGAGAGAAGATTAAACTAGAAAAATAAACAAAAGAACGAAACATAAAAAATAGATGAATATAGCGGCAATGGAGAAATCAGAACTTTAACGATGGTGGCTAACAACTACTGCTTGTCGAAGAAGAATAAAGAAGAAGCGCCATCTAGAGGCGATTATGTTGTAGAAGAAGAGAAGAACGGCAGCAACGATGATCATGGAATCGGCGGCAGAGGAGTCCGAAGAAAGGCAACGAGAAAGAAAGATGGCTCAAGCTGCGGCGGACGAGGCCAATTCCAACGAGAACGACGACTATAGTGATAATAGAGAGAGACGACTGCAGATCATAGGTTAACTTGGAAAAGAGACCTGAAGAAGAAGGGGCCAACCAAGGAGGAGATAAAAGGTTCATAGGCAGGGGCCATCCGAGGACGAGGCAGTAGAAGAAGCCGATGAAGAAGCTATGTTCGGTGCCGACGACTGTTTTATTATTTACAAGTAGAAGAGAAGAAAGTAAATAATATGAAACATAATGAAGGAACCTCCAATGACTATTATAGAAAGGTCACCAGAAGTGGAGGGCAGCGGTTGGGGGTTGTGATCAGTAGGGTTTTAACCTAGGGCTTTGATACCATGTGAGATAATAGATTGTTTTACTGATCATTCATAAGACAATTACATAATACTAGTATATAGAGAATACTCATACCCTAATTACTAAACCCTAAAGGGATTAGGCCTAAAGCTTAATCACTACCACAAGGTACTCTTCCTTGATATTTATGTCCATCTATTTCACAACCAAATTATGGTAAAGTTAAAGAAACACAAGCACATATCCTTGATATTGTTTGCTCTCCCTCCTTATTTCTGCATAGTGTCCAGAAAGCATATAGGGTGAAGTTTCCTTCACTGTAGTCTACACCCTTTATTTCCATCCCATTCTCATCGTCCAACTACAACTACAAGAACGCTTAAACACTAGAATTTGGCTCTCGTTATGTTGCTTATTGGGTATATGATTGAACAAAAAGGATACTGATGTTGCGATCCCAATTGTAACACCCATAAAAATTATGAAAAATTTAAACTTTTAAAACCAATCCACAAAGCATCATTGTTTACAATATAGTTTTCAAAACATGTTTAATATCAGAGTTTTCCCAAAATCATAAATCAAAACACGATAAGGTGTACGATCACGCCTTCGCCTTCCCGTGGTCATCTGAAATAACACGTATACGATAACAACATGCAATGGGTCTACAGCTAAAAGACTGGATTATCTTTGAGCCCACATCATAAGTCTGGCTTGCCCTCGGGGCCCACAACTTATGTCTGGCTTGCTCCCCGACCAAATCAGTTCTCAGACTGAATACCACCAAACCCTCAGTACGAGTCTGACATGCCCTACCCGACATTTAGTTCGTATCTGGAATGCTCATGAGCCCTCAGTATGAGTCTGGCATGCCCTACCCGGCCCTCAGCTGGATTGCTCCAGGGTTTGTTGGCTACCGTACGGAGCAGTACAACCTCAACCTAACCCACACAATATGTCGACATATAACAGATACTAACATATACATATAATCATACAGACAGTATCACAGTGTAACGACCCAAAAATCCTAATATCAACGATGTTACCTTCCATTACGCAAATGTTTATTTGGTAAAGTTATTTCGATCCTGAGTGATAAAACGAGATAAATTAAAGAGAAAGGGTATTACTTAATATTTAAAAGACTTATTTAATTATTAAAGTATTGTAGAAATTTCAGGGCGTTAAGTTGTAAATATGCCAAAGTATATAAATAAGTCTTATTAAAGGTGGGGGTTGGAATAATTCAAACAAAAGTAAAAGGTTATTTGTGAAAAAAAAGAGAGAATCGAGGGTTTAATGTTGTAAATTGGTTGCTAAAATGAATTCATACGTTCTTTTTATGTATCCTCTGATCAAATGCTTTCATGCCAAAGTTACCGTCACAATAAATATCGATGCTTCGTTGTTTATAACCGACACACCAAAGGAATTACCATTAAAGATTAGGCATACGTTTTTGGGCTTAACCTAGCAACATCTAATCTCCGTGGCTGGGTTTGTACCATAATCTTTGTTTCTTGGTGCCACAAGGTGAAACGGAAAATAGAATTAGAGGAAACAGGAGAAAGGTAATCAAGCTTGTGAAACAGTCTGTGGTGTTGGGTTATATCCCGACGGTGGCTAGTGTGAGTCAGGGAGGTCCGATAAAAAGGAATGGTTGACGTTTGCAGTTTGAAACCTATCCGGTGAACATTATTCAACAAAGAGCAACACAGAACAATGGCGGAATGAACCGTATACCAAGGAGTTTCCCGATACAGGGTTGGGTCGATAATGCTCCAGTTTTGAGATATCTTAGCAAGAAGGTATACAGCTTAGGCTATAGTTTCGGTTTAAAACTTCAGAGGTGAACGGTCAACATTGGTAGAATATAACTACAAAATAAAACAGAAGTCTGAGGTGGGGTGTGCATCTGGCTACTTGTGCTCCCGATCGATTTAAATAGGCTCGACAAATGCGTGAGGTTGTAATCAACTTTGTGTGTCCTTCCGGCAGCAATGTGATGGTTGTTTCTTGTTTCAAACTCTTCTTGAGGAGGAAAAAAGGGAACAATTTGTACATGTAGGTGTGAGCAAAGGGACGTGGCACATGTAGTCTAGATGGACGACAGAAAGAGGGAGAGATCAAGTGGCGATGAGCTTGCTAATGGCTGCAACCATACGCAAAAAGGGTTGGATCGGGTCATCAATAGGGGCGGACGCAGGATTTTACAGTAGGGGTTGCACGGGAGAGTTAGGGGTTGCACAGTAGTAGAAAAAATAAAATTTTCAAAGATTTTCGAAAAAATTTCTACTGCGGCTGGAAAACTTAGGGGTTGCCGGTGCCACCGTGGACCACCCTTAGGTCCGCCCCTGGTCATCAATCAATATCGATCTGGTTGTTGGTGTAGTGAGTTACAAATAATGAGGACATAACCTTTATTGATTTGAGTTCTTAGATATAGTAATCGGCATTGAAATATAGTGATGTTTTATGTGAAAGACCTTAGTTTCGGTATTTAGAACATCATGCATTCACAAAAATATTAGATCCGGAGGACAACTGATTAATCAGAAGTAACGAACGATGTCTGTGTCCTTACTGTTGGAACGTTGCGATGGAACGAGGTTCATGCTACAATGAATTTCAAACCATTCTTGAATATGCTTGATGGCAATGCGAATTTGATGCATTCATGAGGATGATTTGTTGTAAGAGAAGGATATCTCAAATTGGGATACTTCTAGGCACGAGAATGTTATGAGATTTGGTGCTGACTGTTCGGTAGACATCGAGGTGAGTCAACTCTGTGGTTTTTAAAAGTACATTGTTAGGAGTATCCCATATCTTAGATGGAATGGGATGAACCTAGTAATCTAGGATGTATGTGCCCTTTTGATGATTGATTGTTGTGCCATCATTGTTGAAATGTTTTATGTGTAACGCTATCTAGGATGTTGCATGCTAGATTCCTCTTTGTTTGATGTGAGATGTGGGCTAGGGTCATGCTAGATTGAGTGATGTGTATGAAATACTATGTGATGCGAGCATGTTAATACATGTTGAAAATATTTGTTTAAGATGTTTTAGGACAAACATGCTAGTGCTGTATAATCATATTTGAAGTGTTGTGAATGAAAGTAATGTGTGATGTAAGATGTAATAACTTCATAGTTTGAACTCACTAAGGTGAATACTTGAAACGTGCAATCTATAAATGGCGATTTGATTCACATTAGGATGACCTTGTCTTAACTTGCTCTTGTTGATGACATGATATTTGTGATGCTATAGTATGCTTTGTGCTATTGCCATATTATGAGTTAATTGCTATGGTGCTTTCATTTTGTAGATGCAAATTAGGATTATGATTGAATAGCTAAATGCTTGTAATAATTGTTTGAAATATGTTGTTTGCATCTTGTGTATGGTATGCCTGTGAATCGTTTGGTATGATGTTCTGCATGTTATGTTTTAGATGATATTGTATGCGGTTATGATTTTTTTTAAAGAATTGGTAGTCACTTACTATAATATGATAATATGATGAATTTATTACATGATCATTGCTCGTTAAGGTTTTATGAGTAACATGTCTATGGTGATGTATGATTGTTTTTGCGGAGTATAATGGTGTAATGGGTAGAACCTTGCAAGTTTAATCGGTTGAAAGAGCTTAAGCCATAACGGTGATTAGTTACACGGTCTTTCTAGACGGCCGTGTGACACGTGGTTCGCGTGCTCCTCGGTGTACAAGAACTGGAGTGGTGTTGGCTTTATGGTGTGGCCGAATCAAGCATCACATGGGAATCGGGAGGTGTATCGGTAGAATTGGCACCGTTTGTACCGATCCTGAACGACAACGCGAAGTACTTGTTCTTTGCAAAGTCGGAGTAGCGAAAGTGGAAGTCTTGGGGTTGGTGAACTCGGGTGGAAGTCATGAGCCACTTAGAGCACTAAACTGGTTGAGCACACGAGTTGTGAACGGGGTTAAGTTGTTGGGTAGGCTGTCACTAAGAAACCCCAAAGTAGATAATCGGTTGAAAGGTGATTACATACAATAAATGGTTGAATTGAACTTGTATATGATAATCGGTTGAAAGAAATTACGTATAATAAATGGTGAATTGAAGTATATGTAATATTCGGTTGCATTAAGTTGATAACTATATTTGGTCGAACTGAAATTAAAATGGTATGGTGAAATGTTGTATTGTTAATGGTTGAAAGTATTATGATGCAAATGGTTGAGTGTTGGCTGCTATTTGGTCCGTTATATGATGTTTTGTTTGACCCATTTGGGATATGTGTGTTCTCTTAACACTGTACTATACTGACTCACTTAGATTGTGCTAACACTTGTTCTTTGCTTGTTGGTTTCTGTGCATTCGAACAGGTAGCTTGACATGATGCCTTGGTGAGGATGGGAACCTTTGGGTAGTTTAATTTAGTATCTTTAGTTATAATATCATTTGGATATGTTGGGTTTTCATCATTATGTTTTTGTGAACTTTAAATTTTGATGGGTTTGTTTTGACATGAAAGTAACATTGGTGATGTTTTTGAAATAATCATAATAAGTCTTCCGCAACGTTTTCTGTTAAAAAGTGTTTGAATTTAAAAAAAAATTGTGAAATATCACAGTGTTACACACAGGTAGTCCTACCGATCTACCAGACTAGCATATCTAAACTAGCATGTATATCTATTCCATACTCAGGATACCAACGAATATCAGGTTATCAAATCAATGGGTCGGCCTTGGTGCCTTCGACCCGAAGTACAGTGAGGAAAACTCACCTCGCAAACTGAACAGAACTGATGAGGTCCAACTCCGAATATCAGCTCTCTAACCGATACCTATTTCCACAAAGTGTCCAATTCCATCAAAATCCCAAAATACCTAAAATACCCTCAAGGTCAAACTTGGTCAAAGTCAACTGGTCAAACCCACTAAGTCAACTGAGTCAACCTAACCGAGTCAACTCAATAAGGCTGACCCATGCGAGTACGCGGGGCGTACCCCGGAGGTACGCTTAGCGTACGCGAAGCCTCGTAGAAGACCACCACCGGGGTAGTTGACTGAGTATGCGGGACGTACCCTCGCAAACTCTAAAATCCAATAAGTGCTTAATGGCTTAAGCACTTAAGTCCATATTTCAGTTCTACGGTCTAAATGCACTCTAGATTCATAAAGTTTCCAACTTTATGACTTTACAAGCCCAAAAAGTGTTTAACACAAGGTCTTAATCTATTAAGACCCTCTACAAGATGCATGAAGTAATCCTAACAATTGGGACCTCATTTTTATGGCTTAGGGTATGAAAGGACAACTCAAGATGACAAGAACAAACCATGCACAATATGGGACCTTTGGGACCAAAAAGTGACACATAAACACCCAAAATGAGATCTAGCAAACAAGTTATCAAGCAATGAACTTTATACCTTCTAGAGCTTCTCAAGAAGGCAAATATCCCAGATCAACAAGCTTGCTTCCACACCAAGGCTCCTCAATGTATCTTTTTTCCTCCTTCAACACACCAAGAACACACACTTAAGCTCAAAACACACACTCAAAGGGCTAGGGTTTGCAAAAACGTCTCAAAGGAAATGGAAGCTGGAGAGGTGAGGGAAAATGAGGCTTAATGTTGCTTAAATACCACCCAAACCCTGAAAATTAGGGTTTTCCTCCTGAAGTTAGTACGCCCCGCGTACATAGGTGTACGCATGCCCTAGTACGCTCAACGTACACACATGTACGCATGGCGTACTCCTCCTGTCCTAATTACGAAATTGTCACTAGGGTTTCAAAACACAATTTCTTGGACTTAGGGACCAAAATGACTTTAAATAAAATTATAGGGATGATTTTAAAAATACCTAAACATGGGGATGTTACACCAATCCCGTCTCTAAATGCTACAAAATATATTCATATCTCTCCAAATTTCACGCAACATCCTCTTTGACCATTCTTTCATTATTTACTAGATGTATATGTCTCTTTGTAATCACTTCATAGTGAGCCCCATCCATTATGAATTGTCCCACAAAGTCATCGACCCTTTCAATCCGAGTCACCAATCAAAGCGTAGTCATATTCATCCACCTCATATAATCATGACCAAACATCTACTCCGTCTCCAACGCCCACTTCCAATACATTCCATGTTTGTAAGGATCCAAGCATCTCTCCACCAAACTTGATAAAAAAATGTACTCTCTCATCTTCATGATTTTAATTGATATTAAGTATTATTATTAACTAGTTATTTTGTCTCATCATCAACCTACTTCTTACAAGGCAACTTGTTCTTTTTTTTTTGAAAAGGCAAATAAGGAGTATATTATAAATAAAGAGAAACTTAGCAAGGAGCTAAGGCAATATCAAGTACGTAACAGAGTCCAAAAAACAAAATAAAACAAATTGGACAAGGCAACTTGTTCTATCATAAAAATAATAAATACGAAGAGAATATAAGACTTTTGACCCCTCCAAACCATGCGTTATTCAATAAATAAGGTTTAAGGTGATTAAAACAAAAGAAAAGGGTTGCAACTTGAGTGACCCTGGAAACTGCAAAAATTAAGTTACTACTATTGTACTTATTAGAAATATACCCATGTTGCCAATAAACAAGCAATGTATGACGAGCTTCAATTCCCGAAATTTGGGATATAGAAATAAACAAACTTGAAAAAGAATGAATTATTGTTTATATTGACAATTCAACATAAAATGTATTATGTTTTCTTAGAATTTGGAAGGTGGAATAAATTCAAAATTTCACATTGGTCAAACAATTGTGGATGGGTCTTTAACTCAGCAATGCATGTACACCTACTATAGTCCATAGATGCATATTGACTAGGAAACGAAAGGGACAGCTTAGTAAATAAGGCAGACCGTTGGCCGAAAAATATGGAAATTATTTTGTTGTTTACATAATAAACATTTAAATAAAAATATTATTAGTTTTATGTTCTTTTCTTTCTTTTGTTTAATAAATTGATTAATGTGAATGCTCAAATTTAATGAAATGAACGTCCGTTTAAAAAAATAACAACACCATTAATCTGAATCTGATCCCATATAAATAGGATAAAAGAGAAGTATGATGGTCTGCAGGCCCTAACATAGGGTTGAGTAGGAGGTATCCAGAAAAAAAATGTAAAGTTTTTAAAATAGTATCTGCATTGAGGTAATCCCTGCAAAAGATCTCTGCACGACAAGCCTTATAACTTTATAAGGGTTACAGTGGAATATTACAAAAATGAAAATTTGCACATAAATAGGGGATATGGGTGTAAAACATGATAAATATGTATATATTGGCAACATATACAAAAAGTAAGTTGAAAGTAGATTCTAGTTGTACATGGTTTAAGTACATAGGAACATAAGAGTAAGAAGGTGAAAATTGACCGGAAAGCACTAATAGTGAAACGAAAGCTAGACCCTAGACTACCTAATACAATTATGTTACCCTGATTTTAAGTCCCTATACTTTATATTTTAGGTCATGTCATAGATAAGGACTAACTTTTTCTAAGTCTAACCTCATACCATTCTCATCCGACCTCTTCTCCTCACACCATTTGCTATAACTGTCTCCATTATTATTGAAGATTTATGATTGGTAATTTTATTCAAATAGAACACGACTAATATGATTAATGTTGTTGTAGTACTATAAACATGTAAGCAATAGTTTTCTTGTCTCAGTTACAACTGAAAAACAGTTTTTGCAAGATAAGATTGTCACTGGTACAATCAGGGACGGACGTATGATTTCATAGTAGGGGTTACACAATAGTAATTAAAAAATTCGAAAATTTTTGCACTGCGTCCGAAAAAGTCAGTAGTTGCACGGGTCACCGTGTGTCTTATATTAGAACTGCCCCTGGGTACAATATTTTGTATGATAGAATGGAATGGTTTATCCACTAACAAAATAAAGTTGTTTATATTGCATAATTAAATGGAGTAGAAAAATGTTAGAAAGAATTTGATTCGTGATTCCATTAAGTTTGTTAACTTTTATTCCTAAATTTCATCATGGGATGGAATAAATATTTGAAACGTAGCCCATGTATATTTATAAACTTTCATTAACACAAATATTTCTAAAATATTCATGGTTTTAGGTAATTATTACATCATGTTCTTAAAGACAACTTGAAAATATATTTTCATTATAATATATTTGAGACTATAATAAGTTCTTATAATGTTTATTATATTATTTTTTATGAATAAAAACTCAATAACTTCTAATAAATAATGTATAAAACAAAAATATAATATGTTTGTCACGCAAATTTTGAGAGTTTCTACCTTTTAGTTTAAGAACAAATTCAAAAAAAAAAATGTTCGGTATCAGGAGCTTTTAGGTAAAACAAAAAACTAATTTAATAGCATTTAACAAAAAAAAAATTGTTTTATAATTTTGCAAATTGACTTGATTATCTTCTTTTTTGCAAATTGATTTAATTATATAAATAAAAGCTACAACTTTCAGCTTTAAGCTACCACCTTCCAATTGGTTTTTCAAAACACGTCCAATGTCATAAAATAGTAACCAAGAGTCGTTCCACTTTGATATTTCAAAAAAAAATAAAATTAATCGTTCAAGTTTCCTTTTTATATTTATTTTTTTGTTTTATATATATATATATATATATATATATATATATATATATATATATATATATATATATATATAGTTTCATTTTCTATATAATTTGAAAACAAAGTTTCCTAGCTGTTCTCTATATATCTACACCTCAAATACGATGTTTTTTTCCTCTTTTTTGACGTCAAAATCTTTGTCACCCCAAAACAAAAACCACGGATACACAAATTGTACAAAAGCATGTCGATTGTTGTTAGAATATCTATATACTACTTCTCATCGTAAATAGTATAAGGTTTGACCTTTAAAAGTTAGCATAAGGAAGTTAACATGTAATTTTCCAGTTCGTTTACCAGAAAATGGTAAAATCAAGCGAAGTGATCTTATGCATTGAAAATGTAGCTCAAACTCAGAAAATATGGCCGGACCTCTCGATCAAAGTTGAAAATATATATTAATAATATCGACCCTCTAAAAGTCAGAAGTCTAGTCTAATCTCGTAAACTCTTTTCAAAAATTTGAGATAAGTACGCGGAATAAACCTAAAAATTAATTATTATATAATATAATGATACTAACCCTAAAGTAAAGTTGAAAATATATTCTATATATACGGACAAAACAAAAATAAATATGAAAAGTCATTTCATTGCTATAGTCCTATAGACATATAGACAAAGCTATCGTCATAGAATGCCAATTTGGAAAGCAACAAAAACAGAAAGTAAAAATATAGAATTGAAACTCAAAGCGATCTAAATTGATATAATTTCGTGTTTCTAGAAGAGGGTTTTGGTTTCAAACCATGCACAGTTGCACACTGTAAACCGGATACATAATTATGACTTTTAACTCTAAAAAATTACGTTGTTTTCAAATCAATAAGTGTAAAAGCTTGGTTTTAATTTCTAACTGAACAAAAACTGAAAAATATGTTGATGAATTTACGGTAAAAACTATGATCTAGTTCAATCACATATTTATATTATTACTATTTTTTGTTTTGCAAAAACGATATACTTTTTTTTCTAGAAGAAGCGAGCCAAGACCATACAAGTCACTAGTGGCGAATTCAAATTAGGCCAGCATTAAAAACGGTGTATCCCCTTATGCTTGTTTGGTTTGACTGGTTGGTCAAAGTCAATATTTATATGCCACACTTTGTAGTTTGTATACTAGGAGGTATGGTGATCACTTGTTTAATTCAAATTTTGGTGTTTACTAATAATTTTATAAATAAATAATTTTCCAGATTTAGCAATATCTAAAGGTGAATAATGTGATAGTGTCTAGTGGATGTGAGACTCCAATATGTGGATCTTGAGATGGAAGCTTGATGAGAGATTAGGCGTGTTTCAAGGTTTAAGTTCTAAAGTTTAAAGATGCTAGACATCGATACCAATACCATGTTGAATAAATTAGTTCTTGATTTATCATAAAAAGAGTCATTAATAAAATAGAAGAGAATACACCATATATAGAAGTGGATTATCTCGTCTCTAACTGTTGTAGGATTCCAACATGCGCCATCTTATGGAGACTCAATCATGAGATTAGACTAGATGTGTGTTGAGTCCATGAAGGTGTTAGACCCTGACTTTGATACCAAGTGTAAGTGGAGTACTGAAGTACTTGATTTTCTCTCCAAAATAACCCTTGAGAAAAGAGAGAAGAGACTCCAACTACAACACCTTTTAATATTTGTTGTTTTAAAATACAAAACAGCATCATCGTGTGTGTGTGCAAAAAAAAGTATAGAAACAGATTTTCCTAACATCAATGATTCTTATATCATTTAAGGATAAAGAACCATAAGGTTTTCATGTACTTGCAAAAAGAAACGTCACTGCAATATCCTAATCTACTCATTCAACCCTAATCTATACAATGATTTATATGAATAGATGAGAGTGAAGAAGAACCCTAATCTGGAGAGGGAAAGAACGATAGAGCAGATGAAACAAATGTGTGAAGTAAAATGACTCGAATGAGCTCACATCTACTCTTGAGTACTATATGTATCCGGGTCAAGAACCCGACCCATCTGGAAAAGATATGCGCTCCCATTACATTAACTTTGAAAATAGTGCTTCGCAGTCCACAAGAGTTAACAAGTTGGCACAAAATATCCTTGAACCAAAATAGACAACAAAACAAGATACCATAGAACTTACCATATTAACCCTGCAAATATAAATGTTAACACGAAACACCCAAAACCTCACAAAATGTTAAGTTTGAATTAAATATATAACCAAGTCATTTACAGTGTGTGTATGTATGTATGTATATATATATATATATATATATATATATATATATATATATATATATATATATATATATATAGAGAGAGAGAGAGAGAGATAGACAAATAGACAGACAGACAGACAAATGCTATAATTCCTAAATAATACATGTGACCAACAGTTCTCCAAAGGCAGTGTACCTCTTGACATATATTGCCTTTACAACCTCAACGGTTGTTACTACCTGTTATTAGGTTTTATTCAAGTCACAACAATCATGATAACAACATGAGAAAATCATGATTGAAACTCATATAATGACCAAAGGGATGATCCGTAGGGTAACCCATTATAGCATAAATACCACAAACCATAACTTGTTGACCATTTCCCATTGCTAACTTTTGAACAATGGTGGTAAAATATTCAAGCTTAGACTCAATTTTGGATGTGTCAACTTCATTCACCTTGTGGTATGCATCTCTTTTCCATGTCTTGACGAGGACCAAAATGTTGGGAATTGGCGGTCATGATATTGAGAAGTTGTCTAGTATGTTGTAATGTTTTGGTAAAGATGTCACCACCACTTGAAGCATCCATTATCCTCCTTTCCATGGGTAACAAGGCTTCATAAAAGTGTTGGATAAGGATTTGTTCGGGAATTTGATGTTGTGGACAGCTCAAACATAGACTATTAAATCGCTCCCAATAATCGTTTTTACCTTGGTGAATCCAAAAAATTTCGTTATGATGACTTAACACTATTGAGGCGGGATATATTTTTTATAAGAAATATCTTTCCATATTGGTCCATGTGTTTATCGATTTTAGGTGGAAGATAAAAAAAACCAATCTATTGCTCTACCGGCCAAAGAAAAGGTATATGCCCTTAACTTCATTTGATCATTAGTACATCATTGTGCTTCATACCAATGCAAGTTATGTGAAACATTTTCAAATGTTTGTATGGGTCTTCAGTCTCCAAACCATGGTAAGTGTGAAGATGGTTAACCAAACTTGATTTGAATTCCATATCAAGCTTCAAGAATGGGTACTTCATCTCAATAAGAGTTTATATGACATCGGTTTCCATTATTTATCTTAAGGTTATTTTGGGAACTTCTTACATCGCAATAGGAATTTGGTTTATATAGGTTGATATTCAAAATTTAGGGGATGTGTTTCGATAGTATTATGTGTGGTTTTGATAGGAGATGTTTCGTGAAAGACTTAGCAAAGACATGGGATTGATTCGGGCGTAATGTCGGTAACACTTGATGACTCAGAGTAAATTTATGGTGCCACGTTAATTCTAGAAGTTTACCCATGTTGTAATATTGCTTCTTGATGGGTTTTAAAGATCCTTAGACAACATTAGAGAGACAGAGGAAGCAACAGTTTTTTGATCCTCAATAGGATCAAAACTGGATCTATGAACAACCTATCAATTGCAACTTATAATATGCGAGAATTCATACCTTTTGTAGTCATAGAAATCCTCGTAGATCTTAGATTAATTGATGAGAGCTAAGTCCAATGTAGAACTCCTCTTTCATAGTCCCACCCAAGGCACTCATATCAACAACACCCAACAACAACCCATGCAACGAACACCATAAACAAACACTCCAAAATATGTAGTTGCTGGAAACAATGTCGCCACATCGTGGCTATGTAGCCACCACGACGTGGTTACAAGAACTTGGTGGTTACAAGAATAAAGAGGGGCAACCGATTTCTCTTAGTGTTTTGGGAAAATCATCATTTAAATTCGTCCATAGTGCCCTCTGTTTATAGGGAAGGATATGAAACCCGAAAGGATAATTATCTAGTCACCTAATAATTACCCAGATACTTGGTAATTATTTGACTACTTAAATTATCCTCTTTTTGTAATGTCCCAAAAATAGTAGCAAAAATTTTCCTTTTTAACCATCAAGTCATACAATCATATAATCCAAAAGGACCAAAACCAACACAGTAAAAATGTATTTCTCAAACAGCAGAATAAATCAAAAGTAATCAGTGCGGAAAAGCCTTCAAGGGATGTGGTGCAGTCAAGCCGGGCCCTTCCCTTTGGAACTGAAAGTACCTAAAAATGTTTAAACCACAAACCGTAAGCACAAAGATTAGTGAGTTCCCCAAAATACCACATATCATAAACATGGGTTCGGCTCAATATGTAAATGGGTCCAACCCAACATACATATGCAAGAGTCACAAAGACGACTAGCATCCCACACAGTATAGTGAGAAGACTCACATGACTCACGAAATCAGCTAAACCACAACTCAATGCCCCGCAACAGATGCTAAAACACTCCTATTAAAACATACAAGGTCCAACCTTAGTCTACACACTGAATCCAACAATATTGACCAAAGGTTAACCCAGGTCAACAAGTCAACCATCAAAGTCAAAGTCAACAGCTAACAATATCAACCATTGAGCCTCACGTCGTGACCAACCCTTGGTCATGTCATGAGAATACACTCAACCCGATTCCAACTCGTCTCGCTCCAACTCAACCAACTCGGTCATGGACAACCCACTCAGCAAGCACCACAACGTGAACCCTCCTTGGTCACGTCGTGAGCACAACAGGACAAGATAATTGCGGAAACTTCAATTGTCACATCGTGACATCCTCAATGTCACGTCGTAACCACAATCTGAGACAACAACTTAATGGTTTGATTCCTTAATTCATTAAGTTTTCAACTCCTATTTTCCAGAAAGCTTTAAGGTACTCCATAGGTTCATAAAAATGACAACTTTATAGATATGCATGCTCCATGCATGTTCTCTACCCAACCTAGGTCAAAAGCCAAGAAAATGATCCAAAACTCATGCAAGGGCTCACAATTCACTACAAATTCTTAGATCCATAAGATATGATGCTCTAGGGACTCATAGGGACCATAAAGTTGACAACTTTATTCCATCCATTTACTTAAATCAAAACCATGACCCAAAAGGGACCAAAACAACTTAGATCTAAAAGAACAAACCATAAAGGTAGAGGCTTGAATCCTTAAAAATGGCCTAGAAGGTGATATCAAAGACAAGAAGATGATGCTTGCTTGATCCTTGCCCTAATTCTCCTTTACGTCCTTCAAATATCACCATAACCACCAAAGATGAGCCAAAACCACCAAGAGAGATTAGGGTCAGGGTTTTCTGAGGTTTGAGGATGATGGAGGCTGATAGTGAACTCTAAAATCGAGTTAATGGGATTTAAATACAAAGGAAACCCTAAAAGATCATGGGCTTGAGCTGCATCCTTCCTCACGTCGTGACCACATACGTGTCACATCGTGCCCACATACATGTGTCATGTCGTGACCACAGTCCAAATACGTGTTCTTTACTTTGGCTTATCACGTCGTGACCTCCCTATGGTCATGTTGTGGCACCTGGTTTTCCCCAAAAAACCATGTTTTTGACTCCTTAATGCCATAAACCAATCCATTCTAGAAAATAGGTGTTACACTTGTATCCTCCAGAACTTCTAGATTTCAATTAATTAATTACAAACTCTTAATTAATTAACAAATCAAGTCCCTATAATATTTACAAGTCATTTATTGCTTATTTTGTCCTTGCGTGTAACCCAAAAGGACCATACTATTAATAGTAATATTACCAATTGTTGTAACTGTGTTGTGACGATGGGCACCATTCTCCATCATTCCCACTTGCACAAGTTAGCAACATTATATGGTCTATATTCACTAGTATTGAGTAGAGAGTATAAAGTCAAATGTATCTTCCATACTCGCAACATAAGTTCGTGATATAACCCTTAGATAAGTGATCAAATATTCTTTTTTTCTTTTAGATATTTATATGAACGTGAAACATTCAAGATTCTATTTCCCAAAAACTGACTTGTGTCAACCAAAAGCAAACTGCATAATTGATCCATCAATTCAGTCTTAACACGACCATGAATTTTTAATATCAACACCAAATCATCGAGGGACCCAAATATATCGACTCTAATTATTTAAAGAAGAAGCGAACAAATAAACTTTGATCGCATAGATTCCACTTATTCCTCATGTCATATCCAGCCAAACTCTATATGATTTCCATTTACGAACAACGTTGGGGAAAAACCAAGACACAACAGATTGTAGGAGAAAATCTCATGCATCTCCCTTTGAAGAAAATATGATATTACCATCTTAGAATTACTTGTGACAGAATCCATGAAGTGATCTCTAAGTGCAGGTTACTCCAATAGTTTAAAATCTCCATTTAAAGTACTCATAAGTATTTGTTGCAAACTTTGTTATGTTCATCCCCATGGACAATCTACCAATGCTCCATGACAATCTTAAATCACTACTTACTTCCAAGAGTAGGACCGATTGTGGAAGTTTGAATAAATTAACATTCTAGAAGTCGTTCTAAACACGCAAAATTGGAACACAGTGATAATCTAAATGAAATAACCGAACTCCATCAAATATTAAGTTCTTCACTTAATAATCGCCAGATCAAATAGAGACCACAACTGCATCAGTTCCTGAATTAAAACAAACTAAACTAAAAGTGCTCAAGTTAATACACATGCAAGTCTAAAATCATTAGATCTTAATGTGACTATTAACCTTGATTAGGGTTTTTAGTTTAAAGGAATGAATCGACAAAATTCTCTTTAGTTGACTATGATGTCCTCACAATCGTGAAGGTACTTACTGAGTATTTACCATGTGATCTTATGTGGCTTGGGGTCTATACTTGAGGTAAGGTTACCTTTTAGTCACAAGAAACTTCAAGAGAACCCTCAATGAACACTGGGGTCACTAATGAATTTCTTTTAGTCACATAGTTTGTCTTTGCAATTTAACTAACTGCAATATACTTTAAGCTTATTATCAAATCCACTTAGGTGTATTAGTTGGAACTCTTACAAGCTAGTACTTTATTATTCATTAAGAGCATGAAATTCGACTGCTAAACGGAAACGTCTCTATTAGTAAAGAACTCACCACCAATGTAACTCTTTCACGGATTTCTTCCATACTAGCAAGATTATCTCTTTCTTCCTTTTAGGATTCCAGAGAATATTCTTGATTCTTGATTTGTTTATTAAAGCCAAAAATGATCTTATGTGACTTGTTATGCACAAGGCATACGAATAATTTCATTTACTAGCATGAACTCTTTAAGAATTATGCATCTTAGGTTTCCTCGAGATTCCAAATACTTGGCTTAAATCAATGATTCACTTAGATCTATCTCCATAGACTCTAAGTATACTTTCTTGTTCCTCCCATGTGATTCACAACGAAACAATTTCTAAGTTATGTAAAGCTTTCACACTTAGCAATGTTAGAACATCGTTTCCTATTTCAATAGAAGGGACAACATCGCTCCCAGACATTTATATGGATTATCTTTTATTTTTCGTGATTCAACTTTTGAATTTCTCATCGAAGCAAATGATCCAAACATGAGATGCTTGTTAGAACCCATCAATGGACTTCTCCAGCCTACGCACCTTTCACAACCTATCTTTGTTTAAATATATGTTGGTTCCTATCAATGACTATCATCTTTTGAAGATCTACAAACATTATATTGTTTTAACACCAAGTGTCATATCAATTCAAATTTCTAACATGCATGGGCTAAATCTCATTCCTCATAGTTTCCTCCAATTTTGGCTTATTGGGCCTTCCATAGCTTTCGATAATCGATAGCCTCTGATCGTAATCTATCAGTGACTCATTTTTCATGTGACATGGAGTCAACAAGGTCCATGACGTCTTCTATTATATCTACGTGGAAAAGATATACATCATGATCTTGGATATCTCATTAGATACCCAATCATTTGAAAATTCCGTCTTATCCAAGAAGGTTGCCACATAGTAATCGACAAACATGCCACCTTTCTCATTGGATTATCTTTCATGAAAACCAAAGTTCAAATTGATTTGTTTTTTGTAAATTGTCTTCTTTATGGGTTTCATTCATGAATTGGATTCCCTTTTCTATGAACATGCATCAAATTGATCGGATTTTGGATGTATGCAAATTGTATGACAAATGTTCCCAAAAAACATGGTTACCGTTAATATTAAGAAAGAACAGAGGTTGGGTTGTTAAAACCAATGTTTGGATGGGTTTCAAGAGATTGTGTCACTTGCTTCCTTTTACCCTTTGTCATCTTGTCACGACGGCCACCAATAACTATCGCCTTCACCTGGAGAAGAATAACCCACCCCCCCCCCCTTCATTTTTGTCTCTTCATCTCTCCACCTCCATGTTCGCTCAACACCCCAACACCGATAGCTAGTTGTGGGACCAAAATCAAGTTTGAATCAATCTTAGGTATCAACTAACACAAATATGGGTTTCTCCGATTAAACACGCGGGTTTGAAAAAGAAGCTAAGAGGGGAAGTAGAAAGGGAAGAAATTATTAAAATGACTAAAATACACTTGTGTGCATGATTCTTGACGTAAGCAAACTAACAGGAGTTAGTCCAAGAGACTAATCTCGCTAATATAGTTTGAAATAGATACCAATGTTGAAATAATGATGATAGTTACATGAGAGATGTAATAAAACCTAAATATTATGACCAAGCATGTAATTACTCTTAATATTATTATAAAAATAAAAAACAATAAAAATAAATTAAAAATAAGAGAGAATATGATAGTTTTTTTTATTTGTCGGGGATTAAACTTATAACAAAATAAAACTATAGTTCCATCCGAATGAAAAAGAAACGATAAAAACGAAATACAAAGTCGCAACTCACAAACCACGTAGATGATTTGTGTAATTTACTCAAAATAATTAATAATCAAATAGATAAACAAAATTATAAATATTACGTCGTTTTACATTTATCTGATATACAATCATTATTTTTTCTTAATAATATTGTTTTTTAATGCTAGTTATGACTTCCATTATATGATTAAACACGCTTTCATCTCCTTTTTCAAGGCAAAATTTAAGAATAGGTCCTTATGGTTTACAAAAAGGACAACTATAAAAAGTGTCATGTCATTAGTCCTTGTGGTTTAGCTTTTGGCGTGGTTGATCCTTGTGGTTTTATTTTGTTTTAAAATTATTATTGTACACCTACACTTTTAAATTTTGATTTTCCTTTTAATTTAAAATAATATTTTAAAACTAAAAAAATCTACTATAACCCTAATTAAACTCGAGCCTTTCTTCCCCTCTTTAGACCACGTGGAAAGAAAAGAGCATCTTATATCTCTACATCTCTCTCTTTCTTATATTCTTCGGTGAGACACGACTACTTCCGCTACACACATTTGAGAAACCCTAAAGTTGTTGGGTCACCTCAGTGTCGTCCCCATACGAGAAACATCGACGTCGTCCGACCACCTTAGTGCCTTCATCGCCTCTCTTTTGTGGTTCAAGAGTTTGCTTCCTCACCCCGTTATAGAGCTTCGACCATCGGATGCTCCACCTGACAGCCTTCTTCCACCGGTCATTGGTTACAGTCCCTCCCTTTCTGCTAAAGCCCATCATGAAAAAATATAAACCGTATCGTGGGAAGCTAAAACCTAAGGCTATGGTTAAGAAACCCATCAATACAAGGGAATAATATTATTTTCTAAGAAAACTACCTAAATGAGTGTTGATTAAACCATAGATGATGCTTCTAATTCGGAGGAAAAAGAAATACAAGCTGAAACTACTCATTCTCAGCCCTCGATTATGCTTGACAGAGCTACAAAACTGCTTTTGACATTGATTCCACCCAATTCTTCCTCCCTTGAAGGATTTGCATCCTCAAATGATTTTATTAGCCTTGTCTTGGTTTTTGGAAAGGGAACTTCCCTAACGAGGGTTTCCGGGCCAGCTTTCGCGCACCGACTAATCCCCCGCTGCAAACATGAGGCTTTGCCTCATGCCCTGGAGTCACTGCAAGCGAACCTCCATGGCCACAAGGGCTGAGTAGTGCCAAGATTTGAACATGGATCAATAGGTTATCTACCAAATCTTCCACATGCCTTACCAAGTCACCACAACCCATTCCACATGCCTTGTCTTGGTTCTCACATGAGTGAAAAGTATTAATCCACATTATGAGTATGAAGCCTTTCTTGCCCTAAAAGAGAAGGTGTAATGGTAGGGGTTTAGAAAAGGAGGTCGGAGATGATGATGAAGATGGTGTCCGGAGTTGAAATAGGGGTGGTGATGAACGAAATATATGAAAAACGATTAGGTATGGGGTGAGGTGGGGTGTTTTTTTTAATTTAATATTATAAAAAATTAAAAATAGTTAAAAGAAAAGAAAAGAAATACATTAGAAAGGGCAATATAGTCTTTCATATAGATAATGACCAACCACGTAAAAAGATAAAACTACAAGGACCACCGGTGTGATATTTTGCAACGTTGTCATTAAAATGAAAATTTTGATAAACAACAAGGATCAATTCTGAAATTTTATCTTTTTTTTAACCTAAATAATAAAAAATTGATAAACTTACAAAACTTCAACCCAAGTACCCACACAACAACGAATCGTTGACTAAATGACGTCATCTCTTCCCCTTTGACTCTCTCTCTCCCCGTCCCTTCAAAGACCCCAAAGTTCTCTCTCTTTATACCCTCCAACTTCTCTCTCTCTTTCTCTCTCTAAAAAGTCTAAACACACAATTGATTCCTACACAAAAACACACACAAATGGCGAGAGAAAAGAGCAACGGATTGTACCTGAGTGTTCCCAGCTTCTTCAAGTGCCCGATTTCCATGGACGTCATGAAATCTCCGGTCAGTCTATGTACCGGCGTCACCTATGACCGGGCCAGCATCCAGAAATGGCTCGATTCCGGCCACAATACTTGTCCCGCCACCATGCAAGTCCTTCAATCTACCGATGTCGTTCCTAACCTCACACTCCGCCGTCTCATTCGTGTATGGTCTGATTCCTATCTCCTCAGCCCTGCATCAAACGCCTCATTCAACAACCATCTTGCCTTTGATTCCTTAAAGAAATTGATTAACAACGAACAGACGCAACCGCAACTCCTTTCGTTAGGTACGCTATCGAGTATTGTTAGTTTTGCGAAATTGTCGATTGAAAACAGAGAATCATTGGCGAAATTGGACGGATTCGTTCCGACGCTAGCGAGGAATTTAAGAATTAGTAATGAGATTGAAGTTGCTGAATTGCTGGTCACTGCTTTGGATCTGATTCTCCCTGAGAAAGGAGTTAAAGAGCAATTAATCAACTTGAATTCAGACGATGCCTCATTGTCGCCGTTCACTTTCGTTCTTCAGAAAGGCGGTTTGGATGCTAGAATCAGCGCAGCTAGGGTTATGAAATCACTCGCGGCGTTTGACAACGAATCTCGCCGAGTAATCGCCGATCAAATCACCTTATTAAAAGAGCTATACCGCCTAACAAGTTCCGAAACCGACCTAAAGGCGGTGGAGGCAGGATTCGCAGCTCTGATCGCCGTTTCCACATCTCGCCAATCGAAAAAGGAACTCGTCCGTCTCGGGATCGTGAGAACCGCCGGTAAAATCCTCTCCGGTCCGGAAAACACAGTTCCGGTGATTGAAAAAGTGATGAAGATACTAGAGATGGTGTCGACATGCACCGAAGGACGGACGGCGATTTCTGAAGACGAGAACTGTGTAACGGCGGTCGTACACCGGCTGATGAAAGTATCACCGGCGGCGACGGATCACGGAATCGGAGTGATCTGGAGCTTGTGTTACATGTCAAGAGATGGAATGGCTCAGGAATCTGCAATGAGAAACAATGGATTGACAAAGGTGTTGCTCGTGATGCAGAGTAATTGCTCCGGCACAGTGAGGCAAATGTGCGGCGACTTGGTCAAGGTTTTCCGAGTTAACTCAAAGTCATGTTTGGCGAGCTACGAAACGCGGACTACTCACATCACGCCGTATTGACTCGGTCTATACAACTTTTTTTTTTTTTTTTTTTTTTTTTTTTTTAGAATTCATCTGACTTACGATTTTAGATCAAAAAGCTGTAAATCATATTTTTATTATAAAATGACAAATTGATCCCTCCCTCCACCGCTACCAATCAAGCAATTGCATAAAACCTAATTTTGTCTTTTACTATAATTTTCTTATAAACAATTGCAAAAAATAAATAATAATAATTGAAATGAATTAATAGAATCTATTAATCTGAAAAGTTAAGTGTTAATATAAATAGGTTTTGTCTTCTATTTTATTGCTAGTATATATTTTTATTGTTGCATATTTGTATTGTTTTACTTGTTTGCCCTTATCCCTCTTATGTATACTTCTAGTTTTAATGTTTTCATTTGTTTTTTTATATTTGCTTATTTTTCATTTTGAGTTGGCGCTTTCATATGAATGAGACCACTCTCTGTGGGCAAGTTATCTGGTTTTTATGGCGTTAAGGTATTGTTGTTGTTCTCGTTGTATTAATGGTTAATATTTTTTATGTGCTAAATTAGGTTTTATATTATGAAGCTCAAAAATAATTTATATTTATTATATATAATAGTTCATATTTATGGTTTTCGATTTTCGGTTAATTAATGTATAAAGCGCGATTCGATTGCTTGAAGAAATTTGTTAAGATAAAACTTGTTGCTGAGAAAAAAAATTAGGGATTTATAACCAGGTACAAACCAATATAAATCAAAATAAAAATTTTCACTTTAAGGTATATTTGATAAAACTAGTTAGAAATGTAACTTCTGTTTGTTTAGAATTGTTAAGTAAAAATATAAAAATATATAAAATAAACTAAAACATAAAAAGATAAAGATAAAAACTCTTAAAAACTTTTTTGAAACCTCTCAAAAGCTAAACTTATTTACATTTTATGTTTTCAACCACATACATACACAAACCCTTTTTTGTATTGTAAAAGGAATTTATTAACAAAATGATCATCTATTTTTTTTTCTTGTCTAATGGCATTGCATATGCAATTCCGCATGTTAAAATATAAAAATTTCCAAATTTGAATAAGGATTAACGTTTGGTTTGAATCCTACGTATGGACAACTTCTACCTTAGACTTTGACCAATACCTGTAAGAGAAAGATGCTTTTGGAGATGTATAAAGACAAAACCAGTATTAACTATTACGTGACAGAATATAAAATAAATTATATTTATATGAGAAAGATGAATTAAATTAATTAAACTAAAAGCAGGGACTACTGTTTTTGACTTTTGTGGTTTGACAAATATTTATAGGTTGATGCTTTTGACCCTAAAATCGGGTAATTGTTGGACATGATTTAAAGTGGTTTTGATTCTTGATGTTGGCATGTTTTAAACCAAATGTGTTTTCTTTTTTATGTGAAGAATATATGACGTTAGTTAAATGCCATTATTTCCTTTATTGGTATCAAGAATAGTTGCAAAAATTGTTCTAAAAGCTACCATTTCATATTCTATATTTCACTTTTTTATAACTTTATGAATAAATTACGGATTTCGTTTATTTGGTTTTGCTTTATTTGTAGGTTTGGTCTAGTAGTATTAGTGGTTACAATTTTAATCAGAATTTTTTAATTTAACAAGGAACTTCGATTTTTTTATAAGGCATGTGGTATACGTATTAGTCATTTTCCTTATTTTGTTTTTAAACGGATTTTAATTTTTTAACAATCATAAAATTCTAGAACATACTTACATAAGCTTCATTAACTTATAAATTAAAATCCTAATTAAGTGACTTAATATAGAGCTAGAAATAAACGCAAATGATAAAGATCTTTGATCTAACAATATCAGGAATTATAGATAACCGTCTTTCAGATTTAGACAAAATATTTAAATTTTAAAAATAAAATAATGGATATTTATTTAAATCGTTCTAAAAAAGATGTAATAAAATTGGATTTAAATTTTGACGTTTTATTTAAAAGAAAATAAAAAAGATAACATAAGTTATTAAGCTTTTTCTCATAAATAAACTAAACTTTAAAAATATTAAAAAATAACCACCATCTTTCGGCGATGCCTATGTAGCGGATCTCAATGGGCGGAAGTGGTTCTAACTGTTTAAGCCATTTTTTCATATTTCTTTTTAAGTTTTCAGTTTTATATGATTTAAAAGAGAAAATAAATATATTCCTCTATTTTCTTTCTACTAATTTTCCTACCATTCTTAAACATTAATATGTATCATATTTAATAAAATTAATAATATTTTAATACATCATTTAAAAACGCTTTTATCTCACCATAATTGAACAACGGACTTATTCGAGTAAACTTTTTCTTATATATTAGTTTGTATTTGCCTATATTTTTCTACCATGTAGAGAACTTTTTTTTTTTTTTTTATATATATTTGAGCATTTTCGTAGGCACCACACCAAATGCATTTTCATAAGTCACCCTACGCAAATGCATTTTTGCATTGTACCCCGAGAAACTTTTTTTTTTTTTTTTTTTTTTGTTATTTTTTGTTTCAACTCTTTTACAGGTATACTAGCATAAGATTTCTTACTTAGGCATTAGGATGTATAGTTTATTTATAGAAAAAAATAGAGTAAATTACACGAATGGTCCCTATGGTTTAGCGTAATTTGTGCGTTTGATCCCTAACTTATTTTTTTAACTCGAAAGGTCCCTACTGTTTGTTTTTGTTACGCGTTTGGTCCCTATTTTACCCTTTATTTTTTAATTTATTTAAATAAACACACCCCAACCCCACCCCCTCACCTTACCTTACCTAACTCACCATTTTTTTCCTATTTAAATAATAGTCTTTTTAGGTAAGATAGGGACCAAACGCGTAACAAAAACAAACAGTAGGAACCAAACACGTAATAATAACAAACCACAGAGACCTTCCGAGTTAAAAAAATAAGTTGGGGACCAAACACGCAAATTACCCCAAACCATAGGGACCATTTGTGTAATTTACTCAAAAAAATATTTTCGCAAGTCATTTTGCATGATACCCAGCGAATATGGTTTTATGGGGACTTGTTTGTAGGTTGGTTTGGTTCTTAACAGGTCCTATTGATCATATCTCAACACTTTTAACTTCTTGTTTTGTGTTTTTTTACTGTAGTATATTTTTCTTATGTATAGTTTTACAAGTTACTCGTACATTAGGAAATTGGAAATTTTTCTTAATTTGAAAAAATAAATAGAAAATATATTACGCCAAACACATTTTCAAAATTTACACTTCTCTTATAAAATGTTTATGGAAAACAAAGAAGTGCGGTTGGTTATAGAAATTATTTTCAGTTTCTTGAAAAGTATTCAAGAAAAAAAGGATAGTAGAGTCTTTATTTTGAATGGAAAATTTAAAAAACACGTTTGATTAAAACTTATTGAGTTTTATTTTTCATTTTAGAAAATTTACAAAAAGTGTTTGAATTATTGAATATGTATGTCCAAACGGTTTTTATTTTTCAATTTTCGTTACATCAATACAATATTTAACATATTACCTTTTACAAGTTATATTTAATTTAGAAAATCAAGAAACTCTCTTTTCTTGGAAAAAATTTGGAAAAAAATTGAACCAAAAATGTTTTTCTAAGTTCTCAATTTTTCTTTAGAAATTTTTTTACAACCAAACATACCCTTGTATTTAGTGAATTTTGTTTATACTAACTATTTGAATAAAACCACAAAATACTAATTAGATTTTATATTTTATATTAAAAACAACTTTCACATGTTATAGCAGATAAAAACGATCAAAATAGAAAATATGCCAAACGTGATTAGCTGTTACGAAATTAAAATATAATAATTACACCATTAAAACGATAACAATATAATAAATTTATGTATTTTTCCAAATAAAAAAGCGAAGTTTCGACTATTTTAAAAGCAAGACAATTTGAGTCGTTGATTTTAACTAAAATCGACCTATAAAATCAAAAGGGTTGTTCATTAATGTACTAAAACAAAGGATGCTATATCATTAAACCACCTCTTTTTAACATTCACTACACCTGGACATAAGTTCTTTTAGGGGAAATGCATTTATGAATTGTTCCCACTACAAAAAATGAAAATTCTATAAAAAACAATTTGTGGCATGCTTTCTGTTCTGCAGAATATGGTTTTTGGGAATTGAATTTTTTAATCTTTTGTGAATTCGCCTGTTTTGCGGATTTCTTGTGAGATCCACATCATCCACTCACAAACATTTAAAAAAGTCATTTTAAAAATTGTTTTAACAAGCTAAAGCTTTAAACATAATTCAGATCAACTGGAAAAAAAACAATATACTCAAATCAAGCACCAAATAGATCTAAAAAACACTGAAAACAGATCCATTCAACATTTCAAGGAATTTGTTGTTCGAAAGATAAACAAATACTAGAATCTGGAAATTAAAATAGATTATATTATAGATTTCCGGTTTCACATTATCCAAAATGGGACTGAATGCAATCTCACGTAAATCACTCATGTTTTGCTACATCCAGCTTCTTTACCTGCCACACCTGAAATATCAACAACCATTAGACCCCACTTGCTAAACAGAACAATTTGTACTGTGTTTGACATGCATTGAACCAAAACAGGTGTCAATGGGACAAAATTTACAATTTTTTGTCCCATCTAAAAAAGTAGAACAAGGTAGGACAGAGACTCACTTTCTATCTCTCGTTTGTTAAAAAGACATAAATGCCCTCCACATCCTAATCATCAAAAATAGCCCTACAAAGCTTGACCAGTCCCAATAGTGTCGTGTCCAGTAACAAATGCAGCCTTCGGCTGCATTTGTTACACGGGACACGACAAGACAAGACTCAACAAGCTTTTTAGGGCTGTTTTTTATGATTAGGATGTGGAGGGCATTTACGTCTTTTTAACAAACGAGAGATAGAAAGTGAGTCTTTGTCCCACCTTGTTCTACCTTTTTGGATGGGACAAAAAATTGTAAATTTTGTCCCATTTGACACCTATCTCGGTTCAATGCATGTCAAACACAGTACAAACTGTTCTGTTTATGTCTTATTACAAAAAAATTAAATCTAAAATGTTTTTATTACAAGAAACTAAAAAACATTACCTTAGATGCATAATCAAGGGCGTTCATAGGGACCAGAACGATCGCGATCGCGATCACGTCTATCGCTTCCCGAGCCACCACGACTGCCGGAATCCCTATTCCGTCCACTCGAACGATCACGATCTCCGCCACGGTCAGGACCATGGCGGCTGCCGCCACCACCACCACCACCACCATATCTGTCATCTCTTCCACCATACCTACTACCACCTCTTGACCCTTCTCCAGATGGACATTCACGAGCAAAATGTCCAGGCTTTCCACATTTGAAGCAGTCACCGCCAGATCCCCGCCCACCACCACCGCCGCCGCCGCCATAATCACGATCTCGCCCGCGGTCCCTGCCCCTGTCGCGGTCACGGTCACGACCGCCATCACGGTCTCTACCACCACCACCACCGCCGCCTTGATTTGGTTGAGCTTTGTCTACTGAAATCGGACGCCCATCTAAATCTATTCCATTCATTGCTTCAATTGCATCTTCCATTGATTTTTCATCATCAAAAGTAACAAATCCAAACCCACGTGATCTCCCTGATGATCTGTCCATAACCACCTAGAAAACAAAGAAATGTGAATTAGTGTACAAATGAAAAAAGATTGCAACTTTATGTCCTGAATTTGTGTACACATGAAAAGAGTTTACCTTGGCATCTAGAAGATGGTCAAATTTTTTAAAGGCTTCTTTCAAATCCCTGTCAGATGTTGACCATGAAAGGTTCCCAATGAAACAACGATATTCATCCTGATCAATCATGTTCACCTGAAAGAAGAAGAAATAGAAGGTGTCATATACAGCTAAGAGATGAATAAATCCATCACTCTGTTTCAGCAAAAAGCAAATACATTTTGAAATTTTGGAATTTTGAAGATTATATTATGTCTCAACTAAGATCTAACATTGTATTTGAGTAAGTGACCTAAACACCCCTAAACTTGCAAATCTTTGATACTCCAAAGTGAAGAAATGCCAAACTGCATTCACCTTTTATCATACAATACAGCTCAGTAAACTGGAAAACAAATATTGTTACAGGTTTCTCCATTTTTGGCGAGAGAAATTACCACATGAACTCTGAAAATATTTAACCAGCTAAATCACACTAACACCAAAAGCGGCCAATGAAATAGTTACAGTGAAGGAATATCCAAGGTTTCAACTTACACTTATCGGATTAGGCAAAACGTGTTAGATACCTAGATCGTTGAGGATCATCAACATTTTTACAACAGCCGTGTCACCGGAGATATTTGAAGCCAAAACTGTATTAAAATTTATGGGCTGGGATACCGTAAAAAATCAATATGTTCGAGTTCAAAACGAATTGGCTTAGATTGTTGGGTCCCTATCACATACGTCGAATATATGAAACAAAATGCAGAGATACAAATTTAATGCATCATGAACGAAAAAGAAGAGCTATAAAGCTACCACGGAGTGAAAAATCGTCCGATAGAAACTAGATAGCTGCAGATACTAGATCAAGAACATCGTTTAGCAAATACGACACGTAAAGTATAAGAGAAAGATGAATCTAAGATGCTATTCTGTTGTAGAGTAAAGAGCCGAAGTACTTACAGTTTTTTCGCAAACGATTGCGTCTATAAGCGAGAGAGTTCCTTCTCTTCGCTTTCCAAAACCCTAACCCTAATCTGATTGAGGTGGAGACCTCAAATTCGGTTCGAGAAGGATTTTTGTCAATTATTAAGTTAACTAGGCAAAATATTATAATTTGTACCCTTATGGTTTAAAAATACTGCTATCACAGTCCCTCTCCAGGTGTTTTGAGACAACATAGACAAATAATTGCGTTTCTAACAATTTTGTTAGGTTTAATAAAGAACTAAGAACTAGGGGAATATATGTATATTGTGCCGGGTAAAATTATATGATTAGAATTTGGCAAGTATGATTAGAATTTGGCAAGTGCATATTAAAATTAATTATGTTTTTTTTGGAAAAAGAACTTTCCTAACGAGGGTTTTTGGACCAACTTTCGCGTACCGACTAATCATCCGCTACGAACATGAGGCTATGTCTCATGCCCTGGAGTCACTGCAGACGAACCTCCATGGCCACATAGGTTGAGTAGTGTCAGGATTTGAATATGAATCAATAGGTTATCCACAATATCTTCCACATTTATTACCACGTCACCACAACCTAAGTGGTTTAAAAGTAATTATGTTATTAATACTAACCATGAAATAATAATTTTTTACAGTAATTTGTTATGGAAATTTATAATGATTTTGAACAATGTTATAACATTTATTAAAAACATATCATTTAATGGTCGTTACTCGCAGCTGATATATGAATAAAACTAAATATAATTCTCAATTTAATGTTGCTTTTAACATTATGATTAACTAATTTAGAAATTACTTATTTGATTTTTTTGTAAGGTAACGTAATGTAATTTATAATGTTATGTTATTTTTAACTATTATTATTGTTAATGGTTATGATTTAAAAACCATTTATTTGAAAAAATTCCAGTTATTATAAAAATTTACATTTGGATATTTTTAGTTAGTTTGACATATCGATTTAGTTTTATATTTAAATATTTTAAATTATTTTAATTCCAATACTTTTATGTTTATTTTATATTTTGGACTTAACATGATATTAAAACTAATAGTTTAAGTATTTGTATTGATAATTCAAAAAATCTGTCACACTCCCAAACCGGAACGGCGGAAACGTTCGGGGGTGGTTGACGTCATGCGTAGTATCACAACAATTGTATCATAGCAAGCATAGTAAACACAACCAGACATTGAATACATATATGAAAAAGTTTTACATTGTTTAATACATAGTTTGTTCATATCAAAAGTAAAATGGAAAGACGTGACTCTACGCTCCGACTTCTCCAAATTCATGGAAGTACTTGTGTACTAATTCCATGAGGATACAAGCAGTTTTGAAAGAATATCAGCATAAAGCTGGTGAGTTCATAAGCATTTAGTTTTGGTGGAAAAATGTTCTTTGATTCTTGTGAAAAGTGTTCCTCAATAAAATCCTATATTTTCTTATGAAAGCATGTTTGAAAACCCATTCTTTCCATGACTTCCCGGTTCGTACTAAATACGCACAATCCAAGGAGTCATGGAATGAATACGAACGTCCATTAGTAGAAAATAAACCATCAGTTTTAGAAATGTCAGTGTTATCCTAGGAAAATCCTATATTTTCCCTAAAAGCAGGTTATCCGTCCTAGAGGTAGAGATGCCAGTTTAGAAATCCCCGATTAATATCAGCATATATAAAAGTAGTTTTATTACTCAAAATAAAACAAATGAAGATTAGAGTCCGTAAACCAAAGTTAGTTTATACTTATTTGCGAGTCGTATAACCATACTTGATATGACCGAGAGACCTTAATAATATTCTTCAGGCGTTAAGCTAAATGACATTTGTTCACCCCAGGCGTGCCCGCCTAACTGTAGCTAGCAGTTCAGGTGTGGGATTGTCAGTCCCGAATAGATCTATTCACAAATCTCACGCTCTCCCTCCAGGAGACTCTGGTTATACTAAAAGGATTTATCACTGTACACCTAAGAGTACAATATTGAAGTAGAGCCTCACAATTCTGTATAATCTAGTTTACGTGCTAAAAACAGTATAAAACAATAATCATCCTTAAATAATTGTATTTTATACTCCTTAGAAAATATATAACATAAACTAAATTTGTCATAGTTTAGATATATTCATTTATCAAATCTGAATTGGTAAGAGCTGCCTAGAGGGTTATCTCAAACTATACCCATTATAGTTTATTAGAGTTGATATGGAAAATGTTTTGTAAAAACCTTTCTGAAAACCATGAAGTAGATTGCCAAAATAAAAGCTTCCCTTATGCTCGACATAATACAAAAGGGATAAAATATCGGAATATTTTATTAAACATGGAAATCGTTGAATTGTATTAATAAGTTTAAAACTTAATAAAATACTTTGAGTTTGGCTTGTATTCCCCCCTGAAAGCATTAAAAACACGGAAAATGTGGGGGTATGAACTCACCGTGGTTGTGTGGAAACGTCCACTGGAAACGAAGATCCTCGGGTTGTTGTACGTGGCACTTAACGGAATCCTAATATCAATAAATACGTATATGTATCTAAATTAGAGATTTCGTTAGATAAAGTGTTAGAAAAACACTTGCTTTCGGTTAAGGAATGTTACCGGAACCTGCTTGAATCGAGAAAACGAGCTTTCACCACTTAAGAAGAGTTTGCGGCCGTGAAGAGTGGTTTACGGCCGTGAACTGGGTTTACGGTCTTTGAAGATGGGCCGTAAACGGGTTTACGGTCTTTGAATATGGGCCGTAAACTCAAGAACAAGGGTGCTGATTTCGAAGAGAAATGTGTTCCAGATGCCCTGAAATAACTCTAAACGGTGTTTCTCGGTGTTTTCTCGAAGATTGAAGGCCTTCTAGGTGTTTACGGTCACGAGTTTTAGAGAGAGAAAGAGAGAGTTTCCGGTCAAAGGTGTTCAAATGAGGGTGGGGTCTCATATTTATAGAGGTTTTGTGGTCGGTGGGTGGGGTCCACCCGACGTTGGCCGCAAACGAGTTTACGGCCGTGAACTCCAGTCAGGCCGTGAACATGATGTTTTTCGAGGATAATTCGAGTTTCGCGCGATTTTGGTTCTGACTTGCATATTTAAGTTTAATTATATAATACCAGATGATTTTCTAAATCAAAGGTTCGACGGAATATTAATAAAATTCAAATTTTATTAACGGAAATTGCATAATGGAAACGGAAAAAGTTTCGGGTTGTCACAAAATCTACCATTAATATGACAATATTTCATATTTAATAACACATATAAATTAATAAAATAAATATTACAATGAAATATAAAGAGTTTGGGGGTTTCAAATGCATGTCATGATGAAAGGAAAAATGTTTTTTTATAGTATAGTATAGTATATAGTATAAATATGTATTTGTATTTTTAAGAGGATTTGAATTTGTAAGAAAGTTTAAAAAGGTATGAATTTTTAAAATCTGAATTTCTAACATGTTGATTGGTTGAAACCTACGAATTGTTGTGTTGAATTATAAAAATAATCATTTACCCTTATGTATTATTCTTTGTTGAGTTTAATGTTTCTGTTTATATAATAATTGAACAACTGCTTGAATAATTATAAAAAGATATATATAAACACCATACAAAACCAAAATCAAACATAAATCAAAATTAAACACAAACCCAAATTTGTAACATCTCAAAAATCCAGGTAAATTTTTCATTTTTAAATTACAAACAAAAACCATAATTGTTTGCTAAAATAACTTCCAAAAGTAATAATCACGAATCAAAGTATCCCAAAATCAAATATCATAAAAATCAGAAGGATGTGCACGATCATGCATTTGCTTTCCCCCGATCATCTGAAGTACCTCGAACATAAAACTTAAACTGTAAGCCAAAGTTTAGTGAGTTCCCCCAAAGTACCACACAAAACCAATACAAATAACTGATGGGTTTTGAGCACTACAACATTTCTATGGTGTACATGCAACCCTAATGCTTTGGATCTAGTTTTTTCTCAAGTTATACATGCAAATAATCATCCAAAGCATAAACCCTAATTCTAGCATACTATTTTCGAAAATCCACACAATATTAGTGTTATAACATTACCTCTCTTATTATGTAGCAATAACAAGTATAATCCTTCTTGATCTTGACTTCTGAAAGCCTAGTGCCCCAAGTGTTGACCCTTAATGAAGTCTCAAACACCCAATGCAATAGGAATGACTTAGGAGAGAAGGATTTTCGGCCACCTTAGGGTTTTAAAAGGCATTGGACGACAATCCCTTGATATGGGGTTCTATATATATAGTTGTGGCTGCTAGGGTTTTCTGGTGGAAACCCTAATACCTGACTTAGGCAACAAGCGGCCCTTTAACTCCTTCCTTAGAGTCCATGGACGAAATCTTATTGTCTTCCCCATAAATTTCGTCCACTCCACTCTATGGAGTCCATCAGCCCATTTATGCAACTATCAATGATTTGCATAACAGTCCCCCAATTATTTAATCAGTCTCATTTGACCACTAAATTAATTCCAAATTAATTTCTGATCAATACTAATTAAATAATATGATTTCCAAATAATATATTAATCTTGTAATATATTAATAAAACCATTTTGAGTACCAATTTATTATTCATATAATAAATCTTACTCTCTCTCCTCTTGTCATCCTACCAAGTTGCATGAGTGAAGGCAACCCAAAAGGACCATGCTCATAATCGGGTCAAGTACATACCAATAATAGTTATGGGCTTAGACACCTAATCCAACAGTCTCCCACTTGGATAAGTCTAATAACTATAACTGCAAGTACGACTTCAAAATCTGATTAACAATCGTAGCTTTCAAAAGCCGTTGTCGAACTCTGATCTTATCAGTAACGCGTCCTTTAGATAAGGGATCATATATTCCTCCATTCTAGATATCGAATGAACTGAGACATGGATTACAATCATTCTCTCTGTTCATGTATTGTTTCCTGATTTTCGATTTATGAAGACTGACTAATTGAACAAATCAAATCAGTCCAAGTTTGGCCAAACGCTTAGGGGTGTCATCACTAAATCATCGAGGGGCCCACATATATCGCTTTTATCCCTCTTAGGGTAAAAGGAATGGATAAACTTCGACTCATATGCTTGCACTATTTACTCATCAAATCATACACAACAATACGTTTTATAACATCAAGTTACTGATACGTTTACGTATTATTAATGTGCAACCGACTCGTAAACAACAATTCATATATCTTCGTTTCAAGAATATAAGATATTATCATATCACAATCACTCGTGATAAAATCCATGAAGTGATTCATGTGAGCGTGGGTTTAATCCAATACTCAAATCTTATTTCATAAGCACTCATGAACCTTGCAACAAACTTTTGCTATGTCTAAACGCTTTAGACAATCTACAAGCCAATTCATGACAGTCTTGCGTCAATACCTACTTCCAACGTATGATCGACTGTGAATAGTTTGAATAATCTTATTATTCGGGAAGTCAAAACATGCGAAGTGAAACACAAGAATAATCGAATCCAATATGGTCTCAACACTTTTGAGTATAAATAAAACACTTATTATTTAATGACCATATTGATTACACATTATTCATTGTATAATGTTTCGAGCAATCAACTAAATACTTGAACTGAAACAATAGTTATCCCATGCTCCAAGCATGCACGCTATGTTTACCTATGGTCCTTTCTTTGTGAAATAGATCAATTGAACACATTTCCAATGATACTCATTTCACAATTCCCAATCCTTATCACAGGTGTAAGAATACCAAATTCTTGCCACTATTAGAATGTGTTAGATTCTAACATTTTACGCAATGATCATTTTGTAATGTCATAGCACCAAGGTCACAAAGACTTTGCCAATGATATTACAAAGTACTCTATTTGAGATTGTTACAAGACAACTCCATAGATATGAATTCTCACATTCAAAGTACATTCCTTTGAACATCCTTCTCGCATAAAAGCTTCTAACCTACACATAGATTCTTAATATACAACTCCCATTATGGAAACATTTCCATATTTTCCATATGACAACTCATTCTTAATAGAATCCTATCTATTCATAATAATGTCAATATAGTCCATTCACTGCTATACTTCCAACTGCCCACAAGCGACAAATCCTTAGTGAACCTTAGATTGTCCTTAACAGTTGTTTAACTACCTTAGTCATATTTTGTTCTAGTCCTTTTTCCTTCTTAATGCCCCAGGCATTTGGAAAATACAGAACGGTCGAATATTACAACATATGCAATCGATCTTATACCCGAAGCGTATGGGATACGATTCATAATGTCTTACATAAAGACATGATACTTTACCAGTCTCTTGTTATAATATTTCCTTATATAGAATTCTCAATGTTGAAACATTTCAACACGATATTCATAAACGTCAATGACTAAGTTTGATTAACACTTCAATCTAAACTTTTAGAATTGAAATAAAGTATAAGTATCCTCTCCCTTACTATAGCGAAACAACTTTTCAAACTCTGTGACTTTGCAAATTAAAACTTTTGTTTCCTATAAATCAGCATTGCTACCTTGCAATACTTATAATAGTTATGCTCCCACTAGCATAATAATTATTTTCTTTCCAGCATAACACTTATGCTCCCACTAGCTTTGACATGTACCCAGGAATCAGTTGTACTTCTATAAATTCAATACTTATTGACTTTCTTTCCAAAGTTCAGATTTCTGATACGAGATGCTTCGATAAACCTTTATCTATGCTTCTCAAGCCCACACACATTTTATTAGAAAGCTCATATGTGTGTCTAAACAATTTTAGAACTTACAACAATAAGTCTTAAATGTTCAAACTATTTGCCATTTCTCACAATTCGAACTATGAAGAGGGATGCCGTAATCATACTCGAATTTGAGAATGCAATTTACACAACTACTGTCTCCTTAAAATCCACTTAGTGAAAGTGTTTCCTCGCAATCATTTTCATGAAGTGGAGAGAAACCTTATGTCACTTAGATTTTATGGTGTATGTATTCCTATCCATGTGAATTTGTCATAACCATAATCACAAGACAAGGTTTGTGACAAATCCAAACTCATGTGGACTGAACTTGTTCAATCTTAATTTCTTACCATCTATTAGCACAAGGGCCTACCATTGCTTCCAGGTTGTTGAGAAGCTCACCCACACATATCAGTGAACTTTCACTAATCAAGGTGTTTTACCTTATGCAGTCAATTGAGAACTCGTAGAACTCACATGCATAGTTAACTTATCTGGAATGGGCACATAAACAAAAATATGTCAATACGATAGGTTACAAACCTCAAGTCGCATGCCAGTGATAAACAATAGGTTTAATCTTGATAAGTTCTTGAAACTTTTCAAGATCTTCAAGACTCCTACTGACCTCTTGACATATAAGATTCTCTTGTCAAGAAACATTCCTTGACAAACAAATATTCAAGAGTTAGTGTGGTTTCTTATCAAGACAAGCACTTCACACAATTGGTCTTAGTTGATCGTTGTCTTATCCAAGATATCACAACTTATCAATTTCAAATGTGCAGGAGTAAGAAACATTTCCACTCCATATTTGATGAGTGTTATAAACCTTCTTAAGATACGTCACCCAAGGCTCAATCTTGGAGTATGACTCTAAGACTTGATTTTGGAACGAAGTATGACTCATCTTCTTGATTTAACCATTTCAACAATTCCCGATTCCTTTTCTAATGCACCAAGGTGTCCTTAGAGGATAAATTGTGATATGGTATCATAACCACTAAGATGATCATAAAACATGATGCAAAGTACTTTCCTTTCCTTTCAGATTGGAGAAACCTTTTATCTTTCTGCCTAATTGATTCTTCTTATTCGTTCTGCCATACATTGAAACTTTTCCAATGATTTAGAATTTCACTTAATCTTGTAAGCATAACCATATTTACTAAACTTTTAGTGAATCATGACGAATAGTCTTATCATTTTTTGTGGTGGACTTGACCAGTGCACAACAATGTGTACTAGATCTCCTAGTCCTTCACTTGACTCACATTTACATGTGAACAAGGAATTGGTCTTAATTTCCCAAGTACCAAGATTTTCATACATCACATGATTCAAATCATATGATTCCAAGTTTCTGTCCAATTGAAACTTGGGCGATGGGAATCTTTCCTTACTTGGAAAATTATGACACTACTACAAATAACATAACTAAGAATCACATTCATTTTCAATATTGATATTAATAGAAACATACAAACATCAATTTTCACAAATGCCATTGCAAGGAAATGTAAAATAAGATAAATCAAAAAATTTCTTTATTTATAAAAGCGCGGAAAAACTTGTCCTTACAACGCAATTACATATGAAAACTATGTTACTAAATATCTCTAAGCAATCTATCATAACTCCTAAGTAGCAGCTCAAAAATCCGATCATCGAACCATGCAATCGAAATCCATTTCTTCTCGATCAGACTCAGCTCACTCTTCCTTTAAGCTTCCTTTCTTTTATTCGATCCTACAAAACATCAAAATGCAATCTTATCACATCATGTATTAAGAATAAGAAATAGAAACTTAATAGAGTTAGATAGTGGACTTTACCTGAAGTGGAACCATACAATTTGATTTTACCATCTCTTAGATATCTTAGGTAGTCAGGGCAGCTTCGCAACCAATGCTCATTCTCTTGGCAGTAAAAGCAAACATATTCTTTTGGAATGGGACAGGGGACAATCTCAGACTTAGCCTTTCTCTATACCAGTTGGTCAAAAGGTTTGACCTTGGCCGATCCCTTTCCATTGGGAAGAGAATACTTTTCTGGACTTCCATTGTTGCCATTGTCAATGTCCGTGGAAGTTTGGGAGGTTGATCTACCAGACAAATTTGCTTGACCAGTGCGCCAAATCATTGTTGATTCAGCAACAATTACCAAATAGATAAGATCAATGAGGGTCATGTCGAGGTCTGTCATATAGTAATCTTTTATGAACTCACTATACGACTCAGGAAGCGATTGAAGAACCAAGTCAACAACCAGCTTCCTTGAGACATCGACACCCAACATTCTCAACTTGTCAATATGTAACTTCATCACCAAGACGTGAGCACATATAGACTTTCCATCTTCGTGTTTGCTTGCCAATAGGGCTTGAGTGACCTTGAAAATTTTCAAGTCGACGAACACGTGGGTCAAGGAGAATAATTGGAGGAGGTGGAGGAAGTGAAGCATGATTTCCATTTTCACGATCCAATCGTGGAACATCATCTACATGAGGAAAGCATTTTCCAAAAGATTCGGGAAGATCATAGTTATCAGAACTAGACATCTACAAATGGGAGAAATTCAAGTTAGTCGATTTCAGTCCTTAATATAACACCCAAATGAAATATTAAGGCTAGGACCCAACACAATATTCAACAATTCGGAAGAGGGATGCCGTAATCCAATTGCAAAATATTTGAAGGTAGGTAAATGACGATTTAACAATTTCCACCATGAAAAACGAAAATGAACGTTAGGTTTTAAATGAATTGAAATTCCTAGATTCTTTGAGATTCATTGAACTTTTCAATGACATGTTTAATCTTGATTATGCCCTTTAAGTTTGTGACTGGGATGCCGAGGATCACAAACAAGGTGTGAATAACCATGCAAATTAGCTTGGTATTCTCGCAGATGTTTATCACCTAATCAATGTGCCGGTTAACCACACACGCTCCATTGATCTATGATAATCTACGATCTACCCATTTCCACCCTTCATTAGTCCCATATTAGTGTGTCGGTTAACCACACACGCTCCACTAATGACCAACAAGGTGCAATGTGCAATTTCATGGATTAGCATCAAATTCACATTTTTCCTAAAGTAACTAAGATTTGGGAATTTATAAAAGCGTTTAGTTACTTCGTATTTCATTATACTTATAATGGAAGTTTGTGTCCTATCCTACCCGTTCGGCTAACGACCCTCCACAAGTCAAGGGTGCGGTGGTTAAGAGTGGATACCCAATGGCAGTCATTTTACAGGCCGCTTCCATAAACACCCCTTATAGACTAGCTTCGTGAATGAGGCCTACTAACGGTAAGACTGACTTTTACTTATACATATATAATATATTAGACTTTTAATTTTATATAGTATAAGGGTGTATTTTACATATTTAAAATACTAAGTGGTTTAATCTATTAATAAATTAGACTTTTAATTTAATTAAATTTAAACCGTGTCATTAGGGATTTATTAATTCTCTCTTTTAATTAAACACTTAATTAATTTAATAAAACTATAAGGGTGTAATTTGAACTATTCAAAATACTAGGGTTTTAGAATTTAATATTTCAAAATTAAAACTTTTAATCAAATTTTAAATTCCAAAACTTGAGGACAAATTTTGAAACCTTTCAAAAACTTCTAAATCAAATTGAAAATAATTAAATTAATCATATAATTTTTATCTCTATCAAAAATTTGACCTGGTCTACTTTATATGGTAAGATAATTAAATTCAAATTTTACAAACAATTATTTTATCTTATAATCTTTCAATTATCTTAAAATTTGATCATTATCTTTTAATTTGATTAGGATATCAATTACCATAACAAAAAATCGGATTTTAATTTGCAAAATAATTTATGGTAATTATCCAAATCAAATTAGAGCAAAAATTTCGAATTTCACTGTCAGAACCGACTTCACGTCGTGACAAGCTTTTTTCACGTCGTGAAGATGGTTCAGAACAAAAACGAAAAAAATTCTAGCTTTGAAAACTTTACCTTTGTATCATATAACAGAAAAACTACCCTTTGCTCTGATACCACTGATGAGTTTTTGAGCACTACAACATTCTTATGGTGTACATGCAGCTCTAATGCTTTGGATCTATGTTTTTATCAAGTTATACATGCAAATAATCATCCAAAGCATAAACCCTAATTCTAGCATACTATTTTCGAAAATTCACACATGATTAGTGTTAGAACATTACCTCTCTTGTTATGTAGCAGTAACAAGTATAATCCTTCTTGATATTGACTTCTGATAGCCTAATGCCCCAAGTGTTGCACCTCTAATGGAGTCACAAACACCTAATGCAAGAGGAATAACTTAGGAGAGAAGGATTTTCGGTCACCTTAGGGTTTCAAAAGACATTGGACGACAATCCCTTGATATGGGGTTCTATATATATAGTTGTGGCTGCTAGGGTTTTCAGGTGGAAACCCTAATACCTGACTTAGGCAACAAATAACCCATGAAATCCTTCCTTAGAGCCCATGGACGAAATCTTATGGGCTTCCTCATAAATTTCATCCACTCCACTCTATGGAGTCCATCACCCCATTTATGCAACTATCAATGATTTGCATAACAGTCCCCCAATTAGTTAATCAGTCTCATTTGACCACTAAATTAATTCCAAATTAATTTCTGATCAATACTAATTAAATAATATGATTTCCAAATAATATATTAATCTTGTAATATATTAATAAAACCATTTTGAGTACAAATTTATTATTCATATAATAAATCCTACTCTCTTTCCTCTTGTCATCCTACCAAGTTGCATGAGTGAAGGCAACCCAAAAGGACCATGCTCACAATCGGGTCAAGTGCATACCAATAATAGTTATGGGTTTAGACACCTAATCCAACAATAACAACATCCATATATGAGCCTTCAGCCTGATTGGACCGCCTCACAGGGCCTATAGCCTATCTGGACAGTTCTCAGGGCCTTCGGCCTGACTCGGTATTGGGGCCTGCTGGCGACAATCCCTCACATAGTGCCCCTCTTTTCCATATTTGTCGCATCCAATAGAAAGAATATCGACAAACACCCTCATGAACCTTGTCTCACTTGCCACAAGTGCGGACCCTCTGACCTCCTGATCGTGAATCAATGGGCTTGAACCACTTCACTGCAGGCTGGGACTAAACTGGAGCCTGATGTTTCTCCCTCGTCTGGGTCTCTATCTCAATCTCTAGTCTCCTCGCGTCATCCTGAAGCTCAACTAGGGTACTGTATCGTTGGGTAGACACAAACTATTGAATATCCGTCGTGAGCATGCTCAAGTACTGAGTCATTTGGGCATGATCTGTAGTAGCAAACTCAGGGCAGAAAAGAGCCCTCTTTGTGAACATCTTGGTGATCTCCGTCACCGTCTCAGTCGTCTTCCTCAAGTCTAAGTACTCATGAGCCAACCTCTCCCTCTCCACCAGGGGGACATACCTCGTGCAAAACATCTCCGAGAACTGCTCCTAGGTCACAACAATCCTCTACTCAAGACTGTAGGAACCAGTCACCAGGTTTCACCAATCCTTCGCGCCCAGTCAAAGGAGGTTCAGGGCGCACCTGACCTTCCAGTCCTCTAGAAAGTAACAAATAAAGAAACAACCCTCAACATATGATAACCATCTCATGGAAATGATCGGGTCCTTGACCCCGTCGAACTCCGGGGGTTTTCTGTTGTTAAAGTCCCAGTAATGGAATGAACCTACTCCTCAACTTCCCGCAACATCGACGGTTGCGGTGGCTGTAGCAACAACAGCCTCATCCATGGCGGCGTACCGCACATCAAATAGCTCAATCATAACGGTCTTGATATACCCATAGACCTCGGGGATGGCACCCCGGACAGCAACAACTACCTCAGTAGCAATCAACTCACGAATGTCATCATCTGTCAATTCTGACCTATCATGACACCAGCTCCGGAACCAGATCCTCTCGTGAACACCATACTAAAAATGAACCAAAATATATCAGAAAATACCACAATTCATACTATTACAATAATCACAAAGAGGCTAAACTCGCAGGGTTTATGACTTCCTTGTTACGCGTACGGAACTTGTGCTTTCAGTATAAGGGGCCATACTACCTTCCATACCTACCCGTATTTGTCTCAATAGATTGTCACAAAATACCCGAAAACAAACCCACAACTAGGATACACATACATCCTATACTCACTCACTCGAGAGTGGCTAATCATTCTCATATGGTCGGCTGCTCACATACTCACTCATGAAACTTCCACCAACCATGTAGCTGCTCGTGCATGCTAATCATACATAACGTTGGATCCCATAGACAGCCGACTACTTGATTATACCCTAATCCCACAACCAAAAAAGGAATAGGAAATAAGGCTACACCAAACATTTTTAGGCTATAGAATCTTAGTTATGTATAACTATGATGCACACACTAAGCAACTATAGTAATGATGTCAATTTCATCTTGCATACAAGAATTTCTTCTAGGCTATTCGACATCATACAACAGGAAATTTTATCATAAATTCCTGAAGATCCCTATCCTACCACTAGCATGCAGATCTATCATAACATCATAACAAATAACAATGTGGGTATCTTGGGGTTCACTTTCTTGCTCCGTGATCGTATACATCTCATCCTTTATTCATTGGTTACTTTTGAAAACAATTTTAAAAACCATTTTGAAAACTTTTACAGATCCTTAGTTTGAGTATGGATTCACATGAATGCTCATCTAATTCTCTTAAACCAGGGCTCTGATACCAACTTGTAACATCCCAAAAATCAAGGTAAAATTTTCATTTTTAAATTCCAACCAAAAACCATAACTGTTTGACAAACATACTCTCTAAAAGTAATAATCATGAATTAGAGTATCCAAAAATCAAAGATCATTAAAATCAGAAAGATGTGCACGATCACGCATTTGCTTTTCCTCGGTTATCTGAAGTACCTGAAACATAAAACTTAAATTGTAAGCTAAAGCTTAGTGAGTTCCACCAAAGTACCATACACAACCAATACATGTAACAACATGCATATATGAGCCTTCAGCCTGACTGGACCGCCTCACAGGGCCTACAACCTATCTGGACCGCTCTCGGGCCTTCGGCCTGACTAGACCGCCTCACAGACCTTCATTCTATCCGGACCGCCACGAGCGTCTTGGACTTCATCACAAAGTAGGACCGCCTCAACCCAACAACCATAACATGTTGACATATACAATAACAATCAATAACCAACAACACATGTAATCATACAGATCTACCAATCTAACGCATACTAAGCATAACAACAATCCAATATACCAGGATACAAAATTCAGTGGGCTGGCCTTGGTGCCTTCGACCCACAAGTACAGCGAGGAAGACTCACCTCACAGTCCGAAAAGATAGTTGAATAGATCACAACTCCAACTGCTGACTCTACAGGTCACATATTCAACAAATAATGACCTAGTCTCAAACTACTGCTCAAAATACCTAAAATACCCCTATGTCAAACTTGGTCAAAATCCTGGTCAAATTCATAGTGTAACATCCATAAAAATCATGCCAAATTTAAACTTTTTAAAACATTTCAAAACCAATAATTATTACAAAACTTGTTTCCAAAATAGTATAATATCAGAGTATCCCAGAATCAAATCATGAAAACATAAGGAGGTGTACGATCACGCCTTGGCCTTCCGGCGATCATCAGAAGTACCTGAAACAAAATCAACAACTGTAAGCCCGAAGCTTAGTGAGTTCCCCTAAAATACCAACGCCATACAATCATAATCATATCATATAAACAAACAGCATGCATAATGAGCCTTCAGCCTGACTGGACCGCCTCGCAGGCCTTCAACCTATCTGGACAGCTCTCCGAGCCTTCGACACGTCTGGACCGCCTCGCAGGCCTACAGCCTATCCGGACCGCTCGCCGAGCCTTCGTCCTGACTAGTATGCCCTCCCGGGCCTATAGTCTATTCGGTCCGCCCTGGGTATGTTGGCCTTCAGCACAAAGCAGGACCGCCTCAACCAAACCCCCAATTCAAACAATCATGTGCACATAAATATCATACACTAGCATATATAACAGTCAAACCGATCTAACAGATTACTAATCATAACAACATCCTATAACCAGGATACAGACCTAACCAGTTCACTAACATAGCATCATCCTATATACCAGGATACCGACCTAACCAGGTCATTAAGCATATCACCATCCTAACTACCAGGATGTAATCAATAAGCATATCATGTAATAACCCAGATACAAATCCGAAAAGGGTCGGCATTAGTGCCTTAGACCCTGTTGATATAGTGAGAAGAACTCACCTCACAAGTGGTGCAGAACTGGACTGAAAGTCTCCGACCGCTGTCTCACCGAAAGTCCTGAACTATCCAAAATAACGAATACTAAGTCACTAATTGGGATCTCAATATTTCCCAGGGGTCGTGCATAGAATAATTGTCCACTATTGCCTTTTCTCTAATTTGGGCCAATGCCCAATGCCCAATCCATGATCTTAAAAGTCCATATATCCAAAGCCCATTAATGGCCCAATTTTCCCAATTGGTCCCAACTCCCTAACTGGACCTTATTCTAGGATCCATTACAAACCCTATTTTTCTGAACGTCCAGCAAGACCCAAGTCCAACTAGTCCAAAGGCGGCCCAATCCGTCAAAAGCCCAACATAGGGCGTACGCGGGGCGTATTCCTCTAGTATGTTGGGCGTATTTCTGTTTTGCATTGACCACCATCAGGGTGGTTGACTCTGTACGCTGGGCGTATAGAAATTACGCGGGGCGTACGCAAGGTTTCACCAAAACCCTAATAAGTGCTTAATGGCTTAAACACTTAAGCCCAAACTCCAGATCCATCGACCAAATGCGCCTTAGAACCATAAAGTCTTGAACTTTAAGAGTTTGGACATCCAGAAAGTTCCTAATACATGGTCTTAACCCATTAAGACCTTTCTACTACATGCATGGGACACTTTCAGTCATTGGGACATCATTTTTATCACTTAGGACTCTTTCTAGGGTCTGAAAGGACAGCTTATCTCGTTCAAATCATAACATGCACCAACTTGGGACTTTTGGGACAAGAAATGGTTTCATAAAGCTAGCATGGCAAGATCTACATCATACAAGCTTAAAGGTTGGAGCTTTTTACCCCCTGGAGCTTCTAGAGCACAAAGAAACCTCAGATCTACAATCTTGTCCTCCTTCTCCAACTTCTTGATGCAACACCTTGTTCTCAAACTACTCAAAACACATATTTTTAGCTCACACACTCAAGAAAAGGGTTAGGGTTTGGGGAAAACGGCTCAAAGTTATGGAGGCTGAAATGATGGAGGGTTTTGAGCTCATAAGGTTGTTTATATAGCACCCAAACGCTAAATATTAGGGTTTCCATCTGACGTGAGTACGCTTAGCGTACACAAGTGTACACCCAACGTACTAGGGCGCGCCTAGTACGCTCAGCGTACCTTATGTACGCTTAGCATACTCTCTTGATCCCAAGGTTGCAACTTTAGCCCATAGGCTTCACATGGCTCGACTCTTCCAACCCCAGGGACTACAAATGACAAATAAATAATAGAAGAGAGGATTCGGAATACCTGCAAATATCGGGATGTTACACATAGGCTAAAAAGTCAAAGAAGTCAAACTTCAGACTCAGTACGCCCTGCGTACTTAGCATGTACGCATGACGTACTCACCCATCCAAAAGCGGGGCTCCAATTGAGTACGTGCAGCATACCCATAAGTATGCCCAACGTACTCGGCTTGGTAACAATATTCCCATTAAGTGCTTATTCTCTTAAGTCCTTTCGTCCAAAGCCTAAATCTAATCCCAAATAATGCATGGCTATTAAGTGCCCAACACCAAAACCTTAACCTATCATAAGGTTCTAAGCCACCAAAATGCATGCATTGAGGAATGTGAACGATCAAGATCCTATTTTTTTTTAACTCTAAGCATTCTAAAATGTCCAAAAGGAAAACTTATTTGGTTCAGTGTAGCTCATATCAAAATCGACCAAGATTATGGGACTAAAAAGCACAAAACTCCACATCTAGCAAGATATAATGAGATAACCAACAAGTTCAAAAGTTTATACCTTCTAGAGGTTTATTAAGCGTTCTAAAACTCAGATCTCTAAAGCTTGGTGATCCTTCCTTGCTTTTCAATGGTTTATTTCCTTCCAAAATGAGCTCAAAACACCACCAATGGAGATTAAGGTTAGGAAGGGACGAAGTGGGAAATGGAAGTTGATGATGGAAAAGGCCTTGGGAGATAATGATGCTTAAATATGGCTGAAACCCTAAAAATTAGGGTTTGAACATCGACCACGTACACCCGACATACTCACTTGAGGCGTGTTTCCTATTAATGAACCATAAGACTAACTTTGCAATAAAATTTCATATTAAGGGTGTAAAAGGAAAATACCTGAACAAGAGTGTTACAAAATTAAACTCATATATTTTCAAATCCATGAAATCATACTAAAATCCAGATAAAATTCAACAAATTTAAGCATCTGAAATAATTGATTCGCAGTCTGGTCATGCAAATTAGTCATGTATTCATTTCCTTATGAACCCCATTCTATGTCGTGTACGCTTACTTTTTTCTTGAAATAAACTAGAATTAAACTAAGATTTAAATGGAAAATTTCAACAAAAACAAGAATTTGATATAAAATCAATAAGGGAAAGATGGTTGACTTAAGGTTTCCTCACTTTTTCTTTTGATGAGCATATAATTAGAATCCAATGGTGCAATACTTGTTTTAAATCCTTAAATTGGCTATAGTCAGTGTTGTAGTGTTGTAAAACTCGCAGAGTTGGCTGATTACTCCTCCGAGTACTCGCTACTCAGCCCCTTACCGAGGCGAGTTACAAAATCTCGAGTACTCCCCGGTCGACCCCTTACTGAACCGAGCAGTGTTGTCAAACTCGGCCAACTCGGTGATTAATACGTATAATATACTTAATGATTTATTATTTAACACACACACATGTGATTATTACTACATATATATCTTAAATTTCCAGTAATTATTTATGCAGTGAGACCATTATGTGTTTTTCAATTTTTGTGTATTTACATGTAGCTAATTTTGTTATATATTTCAATTAAATTATGATTTTGACATATATAATTTCCCTAAAAATATTTCTACATGAATTACCGAATCCAAGTACTCCCCGAGTACTCCCGAGTACTCGTTACTCGGTAGTCGGCCGAACAGGTACCGAGTAACGAGTTCTACAACCTTGGCTATAGTAATCCAAGAAGCTTGAGATTACCTAGACTTTTCTTAACTGTTAAAATGGTTAGAGATGCTCATAACAATTTCCTTAGTCAAAGTCATAATTTCCATTAAGCATGTAATTAGTGAAAGTCAACTAGCATTAAGAACCAAAAAGTCACCAAATCCAAGAGGAGTCAAATGCTTTCACTACCATGTTGGAGAAAATGTTTTTATGATTGTGTGAAGTAAAACTAACACAAAAATCACTTGTTGCTTGCTAATTTGAGGATCCTTTACTTAATCAAGAAATTAGCCAACTAATCACCACAAGCACATTTAAACTCATGAATAAAAACATACAAGTAGTAATAAGATGTTGAAACACAAAACATTCTCATAAAGATTTAAGAACAAGTTCATTGAGTCTTCAACATTCAACAAACATTCAAAGGATTTCACCAAAGTCAACCAAGTTTAGTTTAGCCTAGCATGGCTAAACTCAAGAAAACAAAGTAAGAAAAGATTGTACCAAACATTCAACAAGATTTAGAAATGAAAAGATAATGTTCTTCAAGTGTTCTTGGCCTTCAAAACCTTCAAAATATCCTGAGAAAAGGCTCCAAAATCGGATGTGCAAGTGTGTAGAAAAGTGGCACACCAACCTTCCTCATATAGACATCCAATTAAAATTCCGAAATTGCCCCTGCAGTGTCGTGTGCGGCCGCGCAGCCTTGCGCGGGTGGGTTGCGCGAGTGGTCCCTGAATGTGGCTTCTTTGAGTATTGGGCCTCCACAGCGTAGCCCACTTGGCCTAGTTCGACTCCAATCAGCTCGTAGCCTATTTTCTTCAAGTTTTCTTCATTTTAAGCCCAATTTGGCTTTTCCAAATCCTCCAAAGCTCTCGTAATCTCCCGATCATTAATTCCCGCAAGCTTGAAAAAATTCTTCCCTCTTCATTTAATTAAGAGACCTTTTTCCTTGCTCCATCCATCTAAATCCCATTTTATGCATCACCTCCAATAGATATTAAGCCCAAAAATCTTTATTGTTCTCCAAATCCAATCGCTTTCCATACGTCCTGAACATTCCCGCTCCACTAGTCTCCTTGAAATCTGCAATAAAGCTCACGAAACTAGAAAGTACCCGAAATAGTCATAAAATAACAAAAAGGAAAATATGCATGGAAATTATCTAAATTATGAATGAAATATGCTAAAATAAACTATAAAAAGAAGTAAATAAAATAAACTATCACCTTATGTAACTGGTATGCGGACTTTAATAACTCGAAAGTCAAGTTCCATCGTGTAGGGGTGTCACCACATAGAAACCTCTTCGTTTGTAACCCGCAATCTTCCATCGCCTTCTTAAACTTGTTTATTATTTGTAGTGACAATCTAATATACCGTACGGCCTTTTGGATACACTCAACATGATAGTTTTGGTATTTTAGTCTATCCTTTACTACAAGGTTTAAAATGTTGGCCATACACCAAACTTGGAAATGCTTTCCACCCTCGTAAAGATTGGGTAACTTTTTGACCAAAAAGGCAATTGCCTTGTCGTTTGTAGCGGCGTTATCCAAGGTAATGGTCATGACATTTTTCATTCCCTACCGCGAATACAATCGAGTAATTATTGGCCCATATCCTCTCGCTTATGGCTATCTATCTCCCTAAAGTTTATAATTCTCTTGTACATTATCCAATTCTCGTCTATGAAGTGAGCTGTGATCACCATGTAAGTAGTCCTTTGACAAGAAGACGTCTAAGTGTCCATTGTCTAATGTATAGCGGTCTTTAGGTTACTTAAAAATTGAAGCATTTTGGTTCTTTCTTCCATGTAAAACTTGGAAACATCATGGGATATCATATGTCTAGATGGCAACACAACCTTAGCATTAAGTGCATTGGTGTATTCCACACTCGTTTTCAACGAACTTGAAAGGTAGTTCGCCTACCAAAAAAGGTTAAGTAATGCTTTTTTGATCCTAGTGTCGTCGTGTTTCCATGTTTTAACACTAGTCTCCCCATTTGACTCCTTATTTAGATTCAATTTGGTTTGAGTTTGATCCTGTAGCTTATCCGAGTTTTGTTTACACCTACCTATGTGTTTGAATAAACTAGAAGTCTCATTTATGTCCACATCGACCTTTAGTAGCCTTACGCACCAATGACATTTTCCATGTCTTCTTTTGACACCATCATCTTCTTTTGTCATAACTTTATCAAACGTGTCCCAGCAAGAGGATGTTTCTTTGTCACTTGTTTTTTTTGCCACTTGTTTTTTCCTTTGCTACTCGTTTTTTATTTGACACTTGTTCTTTTTCGTTTATTAAGATTTGGTTGATCATCTTTTTCCGAATCGTCAACTAAATTAATTTGTGGTGTATTCTCAACAAACTCCTCTTCATTAACCTAAAAACAAATAAAATGATTCAATATATATCAACAAACCATAGCAACCTACTTTATAACATTAAAAGAAATTCAAGATATATCAACACAATTCAATCATATTCACAATAAATTACAATAAAAACTTTTTCAACAATATTTTGTAAAATTTAACCAACAATAGTAACCTAGTTTACATATTGAACTATAAAAACTTTTTCACACTAAATCCACTAAATATAGCAACATACTTTATAACATTTAACAAAATTTAACAAAATTCAACCAACAATAGTAACCTAGTTTTCATATAATCACAATAAAATGTTTTTCACAATAAATCACCTAAATATAACAACATACTTTATACAATTTAACAAAATTTAACAAAATTCAACCAACAATAGTAAGTTAGTAACCTAGTTTTCATACAATTACAATAAAAAGTTTTCCATAATAAATGAACTAGATATAACACATACTTTATAACATTCAACAAAATTTAACAAAATTAATCAAAACTTACTTGAGTTTCATCATCATCGTCTCCAATCCAATGTTTTATTCTTTCTTTTTTATTCCATTACTTTTGATTACACCCTCTGTAAGACTTGTGATGAGTTGAAGCTTTATGGCTTGATTTTTTTCCAACCTTCCAACAATGTAAACGTGATGAGAAAGAGATATGGCGTAGAGAATGTGAAAATCAATTTGTGAAAATCGATTTTTGTTGAGAGATATCACACATTGCGAGAGATAGATGGAGGCTTGATGATGGAGGTTCGATTTTTTATCCGATCGACAATAAGTTGTTGAGGTTGTATGGAAATCGATTTGAGAGAAGTTGATTTCTTCTCTGACTGACGTGAAAATCGGGTTCTCTTTTTTGCTTTCTGTATGACGTGTGAAAGAGATGGAGTAGGGAAGAGGGTTACCGTCGAGTTATGGCTACACGTTTGGTCATATGGATAATTAGAAAAGATATGCAAAGTTTTTTCTAAACCATGTCCAAAACCGGTTTTTACCTGGAACCGGTGAAAAAACTAGACCAGTTTTGAGCAAATCTTAGAACCGAGAACTGGCTCGGGGGTCCAAAAAACGTGTCCAGGTCCGGTCCGGTTCACCGGCAGTGGCGAATCTAGAACAAAATATCATGTGGTTCCCAAATTAAGTGAAGCCGATAAAAAATCAACAACACTTGTGAGGGGTTGGGTCGGGTCGTTTTAATGAAATATAACTGAAAAAACCGATCAGCCACCACCAATTAAAATTTTTAAAAAAATCGACTGAAATATAATTGAAAAAACCGAACGATTTAATGAAAAATTAATTGCTTATTAGTGCATTGATACATTATTGTTTGATAAAAACTATATATTATATTTAACCCTATATATTTAACAGCACAAATGTCGCATACAACTTATTTTTTTGCCCCTTTTAAAATGGTTTTTTTAAGACATTTTTTAGAAAAAACAAAGTCAAGGTAGGTCCTTTATTTTTTCTAAGGTAGTTCCTAATTTTTGTGGTATATATATTATAAATGAAATTCAAATTTTAGGTAGGTCGTAGGACCTACCTTCTTATATGTTAGATACGCCTCTGTTCACCGGTCTACAGGTCCAAATGCTCACCCCTACATTTAAACCTTACAAAAACAAGCTTACAGGGGCAATACCTGAACTGTATGCTTATATGGATCACATTACATGTATGCCACCAGATTCATTTACACATCATTATCTAACCGAACAAACAAAAAAAACTTTAAATAAATTAGAAATTGAAACCTTTCCATGACTCTATGTGTTCCAAATTAATGTTATGTGGTTAACCAACAAAATTTTCAAGCTTTAAGCTCATTAACTTGATTCACTTCAACCCAAATTCATTTGGAAGCTCATTCAAAACATCCTTACAAAACCCAAAAATCTATCCAACTATGACATGTTCATAGTCGATTCCTCTTTGCTGAAAATAAAAGATTTGGTAGGATTTGTCAACATCTACAACTCTCATTAAACTCTAAAAATATCCGCTTTCAGGAAAGAAAAAAAAAGAGCAAAACGAGCATCTATTTGCTGGGCAAAAAAAAAAAAGAACAAAACATCCATCTATTTTCAGATTCCAAAAAAATACAACAAAAAACAAGTTTTTATATACTAATAGTCAATTTCTAGAGCAAAAAAAAAACTTACCTACAATGAAAGGTTCGCATCATTGCAACCAGCTGTAGATCGGCGTCGTAGGCGAAGCTCATAGCAATACCATTATAGATCGGATGGAGGAGACATATTGTTGAAGATGGGTGAAGGAGGAGAATAAGTAGGGGAGGAGAAGGAGTTGTGTTTTGATGAGTATAAAAAAAGTGGCTCCCGTATTTTCAAAAATGTAGGGTACAAATGTCTTTTTTTAAGGCCAAATGGCATAAAAAACCTTCAGTTTGTCTAAAATGTTCGGTTTAACCCCTAGCCACAATTTAGGTCCAGAGAAACCGGGTAGTTGTCCAAGTTGTGTCGCAGTAGCCCTTTAACCTGCAAACTCGCTCATTTAATTTCCTGCTACCGGTCACCCTAACCATAAAGTCAAGATTGGGGCTCGTCGTCTTCAAGTGTGCTCCCAATTCAATTGAAGGTTCAAGACGAGGGATTTTCACGGAAGAAATTTATGACAACATCCCGATCGAATTCGAGCACCGTGCGATCTTCACCAGGTAGGGTTAGCGAGAAAATATGCGGGTGTGACGAATTTTGCCCAATTCAGGTTGCACACACACCTAAGAACTATGGCAGAAAGTATCGAGGGTGCCCAAATTACAGGGATGATGACGGGGGGTGTGGGTTCTTTAGGTGGATCGATGAAGAGGATTGCATGCCTTCAAGGTCCCAACTCACGGCCTCAAGGTCCCAACTGCACCTGCATAAGAACAACAGCAGAGACACATTGACAGTTCTAGTGTGTTTGATTACAGGACTTCTAATGGCAATATTTGTGTGTCTTATTGTAGTTATCATCAAGATGTAGTTGATAGATTGGTATTAAGTCTGTAATAGTCTCTTCCAATGGTATGTATGTGTTGAAACCCCATTTTGTGATAATGAAGCTGGGTTTAGTGTCTTATATGCACCTGTATTTGATGGTAAATTAAACAAAATATGTTGTTAATATGAGAAATTTAACAGCTTGTGTATATGGTGCCAATTTAGCAACAAATGTATGATTAAAATGAGACAGTTTGTGCTCTTATATGCACCTGTATAGCTTGTGTATATGCTGCCAATTTAGCAACAAATGTATAGCTTGTGTATATGGTGCCAATTCAGCAACAAATTATATGCAGATGGACTCAACCCCTTTATCCTTTCCATGTACCTCATAAAATCAGATTCAACACAGCTCATTGATGCACCCCAAAACAGCTTCTTGAACTCTAATCCAGTAAAAGCTTTCCCAAAGTTGGCATAAATGTGCCTAGCACACTGCCTGTGCTAAACATTAGGCATTACATCCCTAACAGCTTCAACTAAACCCTATAATAACAAGTTACAAAATCATAACATATAGGAAATAAACAATAGAATATGGTTCTTACTTTGTGCTGATCTGATATGATCACCAAGCCATTGCCCCTGTCAATGTCCAGATACATGAGTCTGTACCAAACTTTTTACTTGAACTGTTTTATCATTGTACATCCACCCTGCATACAGTCTAAAAGGACACTGATTCCCCTTCTCCTTTTCCTGACCCCTCTTTCCACATCTCACTACTAACCTTGTGCTGTCACATTTATCATAATACAGCCCATATCCGTTTGCCACTGCATAGTTTTGAATACAAAACTTTAGTTGTGCCATAGACTCAAACATGTCACCTAACTTGGGTTCCATAAGATCCCATCTTGTATTTGGATCATGAATTCTGTGATTTTTCTTCACTTTCTCACTTTCTTCGACAACCTCTTCATCACTTTGCCAGTCACCAGCATGATAAACTTGTGCTCTAACCTCATCAGCTATGCTAGAATTGCGTAGATTATCATCACTAAGAAGTACATTCAGAAAAGAATCCTTACATTTGTTCAGAGGAGAAAGAAATTCGTTCTGAGGTTCATGATCCATGTAGATACTGTGCAGCTCGAAATCCATCTCACTCAGGCCTGCGAATGGCTCGTACAAACCACCAAAGACATATTTGAAGACATCATCTGAGAAATCCATCGCCTTCGTTGAGAATTCCAACTAATTTTGGTGTTCAGTGACGTTGCATCCGTTTAAATTTGAGAGTAATTTTTGGTGTGAGTAAATTAGGGTTCACAATTAGTTTAGCATGTATTGAGAGTAACAGAGGGTGATACGGGATAAATGGGGGGAAGCGGCTGATCCTTCTTCCCGCTCATTGTGGTTACCGGCACGTGGCCTCCTATTTAAGTGAGAATCACCGGTTACAAACATGTTTATCAGGTAATAGGGCAATTACGACACAAAGTAGACAACTACCCGGTTTCTGTGGACCTAAATTGTGGCCAGGGGTTAAACTGAACATTTTAGACAATCTTGAGGGTTTTTATGCCATTTGGCCTTTTTTTAAATTCTGATGTACCTCTACATCTGATTTTTTAGGAGGATTTTAAAAAATTATGAGGTTTTTTTTTTTTTTTTTTTTTTTTTTTTTTTTTTTTCACATGCTACCAAACATCCTATATCTAAAAAAGCAAGAGTATGCCTATTATTATTCTAAAAAACTAAGAGTATGCCTATTAATTTTTTTTAACTAAGAAGCTACCAAACAACACTATGGTATTTATTAGGAGAAAAAGTTGGTACATATTTGAATTATTAAACCCAAATAAGGATATTTTTAGATTTGATTTGCTACTTTGGGATATGATAAATTGGACTATATGATAAACTTTCCGGACGAGAATACAAAAATATTCCTTCAAATCTTTTGGGTTTTCAATACAATCATACTGGTTAATATTCATAATTTTAACATAATAATCATTGAAAAATTGTCGTTAATGCAGTGTAATCATTTACTACATTTTGACGTCATACTACATTTTGACGTCATAATACCATTTGGAGTGAATATCTCGTGGCATTTCACACGTCATAATACCATTTGCAATCAATTTAACATAAGATAAATAAAATATTTTTTAAAACACAACTAAATCTGTATTTATTAATATCAACATATTGTTTATATTATTATAATTATAAAATAGTATAAATATGGCTAAGTCTTTGGTTTTAGGCTAAATTCAGTTTATGCTCTTCTTTAATGTCGACCTTTAAACTCTAGGACGCCTCCTTCCCTACTTTTATACTTTTGTTTTTCTTAACCCTTAACAATGAAGTTCCGAAAGAGACCATATGGTTAGAGTTTTGCCCAACAAACCGGGTTTCGAAGAATCTTACTTCCTTGCAAACTTTATTTGTTCGACAAGCAAGACGGACTTTATTGTCCAGTATCACACTCTTCTAAATGAAGATGATTTTATGCCTTTAAGAGAGCTGGTTAGACTCAAGAAATCCAAATCGTATCTTATCAAATTTTGATAAATGATTTTGCAGTATTTGATATTATTGATGTTTGACATATGGATGGCTAGTGAGTGCGAAAGATTATGAGGAAAATATTTGGTGTATTTTCGGCATAAAAAGGATATGTTCATTATGTATGAGCTACGATTCATCAAGTTTGGGTTGATGTCTCAGTTTATGCAAAAAAAAATAGGTTAGATTTTATTGTTAGGTCTGTTTTTTTTAATAATGTAATGTTAGTCTTTGTAATTGTTAAATTACATAATGCTTATATGGGTATGTTTACTAATTTGTTGATGTTAATAGCTTTTGTATGTGTATGTATTTGATAGTCTACATGTTTATATCTATTTGTGCATGTTTATATATATATATATATATATATATATATATATATATATATATATATATATATATATATATATATATATATATATACCATCTTATAAAGCATACATAATCAATGTCTTAATTACAAATTGTAAAGCCCAAGGTACAACAAATAAAGCCTATTATCTTAAAAAACAAGGAAACATGATCCTGACCATTAATTATTAAATGAATGGTATAGATATGTCCATGTTGGCAATCCGTGTGCTGAATAAATATTTGATCAAAAACATACTCCCCAAAACAAACCTCTTCCGAGTTAGTGGATTCAAAATTTGAATATTGATCTTAAAATTTTCAAAATCTCACTTTCTCTCCTCAAGAACTGCCATCGATCACATATTTCATCTCCCCCACCATGTACTGTCGCCTTCTCCACCACATACAACGACTTCGTTACTCACCACTTGCTCCACCGGTGTCGCTTTCTTCGCTTCCACATATGTACGACTGATCAAATTTGGTCACTTATGGACGACGACTCACCATCTCCATCTTACTACCGCCTTCATCTGTCACCACCATCCGCCGGAGTCACCTTTTCCGATTCCACCACGACTCCCTCTATTTCTTCTTCTATATATGTAAGTAACTTAACCACCACGAACCATTATTTGATGATCTCTTTCTCTACTGTAGAAACTAGAAAGATACATAGGAAAGACACAAATCGCCACCGCCACCGTTATAGAATACAACATATGGAGATTATAATCTTCCCGAGTCGATCTACGCACGTAAGTTATCTATTTTTTTGTTGTTTTTCTCCCTTAATGAAGACAGAGACAATTTAGGGTTTTTATGTTTTTCTTATTTGGTTCATGTTTATTGAATGTCTTTCATGTTTCTGCAGGGGATTTTGTCGTTTGTTAGATTCAAATCGGACATAGGATTGACGTTTCAAACATTCAAATCAATCAGGTTCACATTTCAAGCTTCCCTAATCCACAGACTCTGAATGAGAAAAAAGATTAAAAAAAATAACAAAAGGATTATTTTCATTTGTGTAGAATCGCAGAAAGAGGAAATAAAAGAAACTTGGCGACCAAACCTAAAGCCTGACCACCAGGGTTTGCTTTTGATTTCTCGATTTCTTTTTGCGTTTCTGCAGACAAAGCTGGGTGAAGACATATCTGGGGGAGACGGATTTGGAAGATGATCCATTATAGAATCTGGATCACAAAATGATCATTTGAAAAATCTTTTGTATGCTCCTAACACGGTAAGAATTTGCTTCTTGATTTATTTCATTTTTTATCAAGGTTTTATTATTGATTGGTTATACCCATTGTTTCTGATGTTTCATTGGAATTTGGAATTTGTTTGTCTAGGTGAGTTCATTCATTTTGGTGGTCTCTTCTTAATTTTGTTATCTTTCGTTCTAATTTTGAATTGGTTTTTATATGTAATTATTCTCTGTAGTTTTTACATTCTTCCAACTTACTAAATACTAACTTTGAACAACCATTCTTGCTATCAGTCAGTCTTTGCTCATGGAGTCTTCGAGTAACAGATTTGAATGAATAGAACCCCAATCATATCTTCTGATACCATAATGGATGAACCTGGTAAAATAAAGAAAAAGGTAAGTGGTTTGATTGAATAAAACTAAATGTTGTTGATAAGAATTTGTGCTTTAATTTTGTTGATTTTAAAATTAATTTATTCCTTGTGGTGACTGTGATATGCTATGCTTGAACTAATTTTGTGGAAAAGATTCAAGTTGTGGCTCAGTTGCTGGAGCAACTGATTTGGAAAAGAATGTAACCTGGTGCTTTGACTTGAATAATTTTTGTCAGGTTACTTTCATGCAACTCTAAAAATTGATTAAAATCTTTTTCACAATAGATCAATAGCAAAATATTGACATGTGCAATAATTTAAATTAAAAAATGTATGACTGCAGATGAATTGTAAAAAGGTGGCAGCAAAAAACCATTTTAAGGTAAGTTTAATAAATTCATGTGCATACTTGAGAAATTTGAAGGAAAATGGGTTTTTTGACTTTTAAGTTCAAATTTATTAGTCGTTTGTTTGATTCATTTATAGAAAAAACGCCTTGACTTTGGCTCCAAATGAGTTTTTTAAGCAAGTCAAGTCTGAGTTTTTGAAGCAAGTTATCCAGTCCCCTGGTTTCAAAAGGGAGAGAAGGAGGAAGCACAAGTCATTTTCAACTGAAAAGGCTGGAGTATACGCTCTATTATGAGACTTCCAAAGACTATGTGGAGAGCCCATGGATTTCCTACTAAAAACACCATGGGAGAGCCCATGACACTCGGATGTAAGACCATGTGGAGAGTCCATGACTTTCCTATTAAAGACCATGGGGGGAGCCCATGGCACTTAGGTGTAAGACCATGTGGGGAGCCCCTGACATCCTGGAGTAAGACCCTGGGGGGAGCCCATGACATCTGTATATGTTATATATATATATATATATATATATATATATATATATATATATATATATATATATATATATATATATGAGGGTTCAATTGAGAAAAAAATGTTGAGAACGAGGTAAATATGGGCCATTCATTTCAAATTTGCCGTTTAAACTGTAACGTCTGGTTCCTGGTATGTATCTAATTTATAATTATTCACTTTTATATAGAAACTCGATGAGTTGGATGCCCCAAACAGTGAGTTCGTAAGAGAGTACTATGCGATGGTTTACGACGTGACCCTCGTTGATTTGACCTATTTGCTTATTGTTGCTGAATCAACGATGATTTGGCGCACTGGTCAAGCAAAATTGATTGGTCGATCATACTCACATACTTCATTGGACACTGGCTACATTGGAAGTCCAGAAAAGGCTGCGATTGTCCCTTGAGAACTAGTCAGAGGTCTCCCTATTTTCAAATTCAGCAATGATACTCTCTGTCCGGCTTGTGAATGTGGAAAGCAATCTAAAGCAATTCACCCCATGGTAACTGATTCTTCAATCTCTGAACCACTAGAGCTCTTACACATTGATCTCTGCTGGTCGATCTATCAATACTTTTTGGTACTATGGTTTGTTCCGAATCACAGCAAGGTAATAATTGAAATTAGTAAAGTTGTTGACAACATCTATAAGGTTTAATGATGTTAGATTTTGGGGATTTTTTTTGATAAAAGTACCATCTTCAAAGGAGCACCCTTATGGCACCAGGAAGGTCTAATGGTTAGATAAAAATATAAAGAAACAAAGCACAAAAGACACTTGGTAGCTCAACATCTGTTTTGGTGGTAGGGGTTTCATTTACTGTTTTTCTGGAGCATCCACAAATCCAATGACATCATGATATAAGGAGTCGAGTTTGTGGTTTTAACACTTGTATAGACTTGATATCTATCTTACTTTAAATTGTTTGCTTGTAGGAGCCGAGTTAGTCAAAAAAAAATGTAAAATATCATCTTAAGCCCTATACATGATGACTTATGGACTTTGGAAATGGGGCTGCTTGAGGTCTAATGTATACATCCCTGGAGTGATGGCTCTTACGGAGATCCAAGGTTTATGGCTTTTGAATACTTGAATTCTTCACTTCATGGATTCTTCTTTTTGTGTGCGAGTTTCCTAATTGTTTGGTTTTGGAGGAAAATTCAATATCTTATTTTGGTGTTTTAATAGGTTTGGGCAGGATGTTGGTGTGAGTTTTATTTCTTTTGTGTGTGGTGATTTTTAGATGTGGATACAGGTGGGGTATTTTTTAATGTCTGGTAGACTTATGTTGTTATTGTTAACTCAGTGGCTCGATTTGATGTTGTGGTTATATGCTGGAAGGATTACATTGTTGGAATGATTTATGGCCTTCAAGCTACCATTATTAACAATAGAAGAATATTAGGTGGGCTATACACTTTTATGTTTTTATGTTTTCTTATTAGGGCTAAATGCAAGTAATAGCAATGTATTTTCAACTATTTTACTTCTCATAGATGCTATATGTTATAATTTACTATGCCTACTTGAAAAATATTCATCCTTATATTTATTTGAAAATTCACTTTTCGTCTGCTGTTTTTTCCTCTAAATGGGTTAACTACTGATCAAGTTTCAAAACTACCCGATTGCCATTTGAAGGATAAGTCGTTGGAGTGTTTAAGGTTAAATTTTGATTTAGGTATAATGAAAGTAGTAACTGTTGAGTTTGATTTTTACTGGTTAAAAGCAAAAGAATATCAAGATGAGAGAAAAGCATTACTTAGATCAAGTCATTTCCACTATTTGTCCCTTCAACATTGTTGATGCAGAAAATAGTGGTGCTTTTATCATTTTATGCATTGTTACAATTATAGAAAAAAAATATCAATGTACTTTTTGTTTTCTGATATTTTACGGTGCAAGGGTTTAGTTGCAGGAATATATTATTGTTTGATTAAAAAAGTATTAAATATTAAAGTGTAACATTAAATATTTTTTAAAATGAAATTTCAAAATAATAATGAAGAAAGAAACATATTTATTGCAATTTTCAGTCACATTTATTACAATAAAAATACTTTACATATATAAGTATATAAGTACTATGTAGCTTTTAATTTTAAAATTTGAAAAAATCCATAAAATAACATGTAAATATTATTTATTTTAAAAATACTACAAAATGACGAGTGTTAAAACTTATAAGAAATTGACAAGTGGCAAAAAAAATATTAATTTATTAGAGAATGTAATCTTTTGAAAGTACGATATAATATATAGTATTCTTTTTATATTTTTAAATATAGATAATTCAAACTTTGAATTGTCAATTCTAAGCCCTAACATAGTTTTATTGGCTAAAAAATAGTGTAAAAAGGATAAAAATAATGATTATCTTTGATCAATGATCACACAATTTTAAACAAAAAAACGATATTTAAAAAATATTGTATTTTTTTAAAGCAATTTAAATTTAAAAAATGTGTATATATTATTAACTTTAAATATATGACACCGAAATCAAATATCAAAAAGTTGCATTAGGTTCATATTCGTTTAACAAAATAATACCAGCATAAAATAGATATTAAGGATTTTTTTTTGATCAATTCCATTAATATAGTATGATAATTATGATGACTATTTCTCATATGCAGCATGGAAAACTTTACATTATCAAGAGCAATATCATGTGACAATACAAGCTCAAGATGAACTATTAACACTGATCGTCTTATCAAAAGCAAATACTAATGCTTAATCTAACACTAACGGAAATTGGTGTTGAAAGAAACTACGTGTCGCAAAATGATCTATCAAAAGACTAAGATGAATTATCTGACACGAAAAGTAAAATAGCGCCGAATTAAACTATCTGCTCAAAGGAACAATCTCGCACCGCTGCATCGCGCGGGTACGCTACTAGTATATATATATATATATATATATATATATATATATATATATATATGTGTGTGTGTGTGTGTGTGTGTGTGTGTGTGTGTTTTCTTTGTCTAAACGTCTCATGTATAAATATTTGTATCTCTATGAATGTAAAATGTCATAAAAGAAGAGACGAATAGAAAAATTATGTCTTATATTCCTAAACAGTAAGTAGTTCAAAATTTGTATCTTTGTATTCTCTTTGGTTGTTCAACCGTGTTTGTTGTCTTTGAATTTATAATTTATTGACAATTAGGTGTTATTTTATAAAGTTAATACAATTGTTTGTTGTTTACATATGACATAATAAAGAGAAAATTATAAAAATAGCCATTTTTTCTAATCCCTTTGCAGAAAATAGCCAAAAAATCCAAGATTACAAAAGTAGTCACTAAAATTACAAATGGATTATGGTCATCTGCGATTTTGCCTTCTCATCTGCAAACGTACAAGTTGTTAAAGCAGTCTCGTGCATAAGCGAGTTGTGCGTTCGCCAATGGACATGTCCAACTGTGAACATGAGACCGTCTATGCAATTTTAGCTTTTCAATGGTATAAATACCTTATTTTTTTTGAAGCACTCATTTTTCTTTATTTTTGTTGGGGGAAAAGTCTTTCGGAGGAAGCTATGTTATAGAAATGTGATAATAATATAATTTGTTTTAAAAAACTAATTTTTGACGCATCTTGAAGTTGTACCTTTCCATTTGTGAGGTTATACATTCTGTTTTCATATTTTATATTTGTAGCCAACTAATTTTTGATGCAAGTATTATGTAAATATGTTAGACAATTGTGATATAAATATGATTTGTGTTATAAAACTGATTTTTGATATATCTAGGGTTGTACATTTGTATTGTACGTCAATAATTTTTTTCACTTGGAAAAGTTCGTCCGATAGACTTTTTCCAAAACAAAAATAAAGAAAAATGAGTACTCCAAAAAAAATTAAGGTATTTATACCCTGAAAAAACTAAAATCGTAGATGGTCTCACATGTTCACAGATGGACAGGTCCACTGGGAACGTACAACTCACTACTGCACGGGCCTGCTTTAATGACTTGTACGTTCGCAGATGAGAATGCAAAATCGCAGATGACAATAATCCATCTGCGATTTTAGTGACTATTTTTGTAATCTTGGGTTTTTTTTAGCTATTTTCTACAAAAGGATTTGGAAAAATGGTTATTCTTGTAATTTTCTCCAAAATAAAATGTGCTTCAATATTCTTAAACACATCTTAATAACATTAATCAAAATTACTTTTTTCACTCATAGTAAAAAACATACGTAAAATTAAACACAAAATAAAACATATCAGTTGTTATTAGACCTGTTAGAACCTAAGGTGTTATTTTTTCTCATCAAGAACAATTATAATTGTGTAAGGATGAACATTACTTGACCGAAAAAATTACCACATGGACCGCACCTTAGTCGGTTTAGCGGGTTCAGGTTATAAGGTTATGGTTTGATTTTCAAATTGGATGACCATCTAGTTCGATTTAACAGTAAATCTATTTTATTCGGGGATCAACGGAAATCCAACTAATAGTTTAATTTTTAAAATACGTAAGTGAAGTTAATTCAAATAATATAATTTACCATACATAAGCGAAGTTAAAATTTTGTTCATAAACAATTAATGATTTTGGTCCTTAATTAATTTCGTTTAATATAAATGTAATTTATGATTATTTCAAAATAAAAAAAACTAATTCAGGGTGAACAACCCGAAATCGAGAAATTGATCAGTTTTGGGGTAGTTTGGATGTCAGACATAAAACCGATTAACTGGAAGAATCGAAGGGTGCTCACCCCAAGCGTAAATGTAAGGGGGGGGGGTGAAAGATTAGTTTATATGATTGTAATAATTTATCATATAGTGGATCTTATCTTTGAATGCATGCGAGTTTTCTCAAATCTTGTAGTTTGCCACGTATATTCTTGTGTTTAATTATTTTCTCTATTATTGGCGTTGGAATTATTTTAGAGATCTTTGAGGCCATTTCTCAACAACAATGTGATTAAGAAAGCTAATATAATTTATTATTTCAAAAGTAAAAAAATACAAACTAAATAAATTTGTGATAACCAAACCGAACCCGAAAAACCAAAAAACCAAATATAATATGTTCGGTTTACTGGCAATTTAGATGACAAACACAAAATCGATTAACTTGAAAACTCGAAGACCTACGTATGCTCACCCCAAATATGGGGTGTAATTTTGGGTGAGGCTTGTGAAAGATAATAGATTGTTTTATTGATCATTCAAAAGACAAATACATAATACATAGAAAATACTCAAACCCTAATTACTTAACCCTAAAGGGTTTGGGCCTAAACCTTATCACTAACATCCCCCACCCCTTCCCTGCAATTTCATTAGGAGGAGTGTCACACCCCGAAACTAGAATGACGGAAACATTCCGGGGTGGAGGACGCCATGTTTAGCATCACAACCAGTGTATAATAGCAATCATAGTAAACACAACCAAACATAGCATATATGAAAATTAAATAAGTTTACATCCGTTTTAAATCTGATTCGAATACATCAAAAGTATAAAAAGGTATAAAGATAATATCTTATTAGCTCCAACTTCTTCACAATGCTCGGAAGGTACCTATCTACTGATTCCCTGAGAATACAAGCAGTTTAAAAGAATATCAGCATAAAGCTGGTGAGTTCATAAGCATTTAGTTTTGGTGGAAAAATGTTTCTTTGATCCTTTTGAAAAGTGTTCCTCAAGAAAATCCTATATTTTCTTATGAAAATCGGTTTTGAAAGAGTGTCTATTAGTATGAAACAAACCATCAGTTTTAGAAATGCTAGTGCTATCTTGGGAAAATCCAATATTTTCCCTCAAAACAGGTTATCCGTCCTAGAGGTAGAGATGCAAGTTTAGAAGTCATTGATTACTATCAGTATATATAAAAGTAGGTTTTATTACTCAAAATAAAACAAATGAAGAGTAGAGTCCGTAAACCAAAATTAGTTTATACTTAGTTGTGAGTCGTATAACCATACTTGATATGACCGAGAGACCTTTATAACGTTCTTCAGGCGTTAAGCTAAATGACATTTGTTCACCACAGGCGTGCCCGCCTAACTGTAGCTAGCAGTTCTGGTGTGGGATTGTCAGTCCCGAATAGATCTATTCACAAATCTCACGCTCTCCCTCCAGGAGACTCTGGTTATACTGAGATAGGATTTATCACTATACACCTAAGGGTACAGTATTGAAGTAGAGCCTCACAATTCTGTATAATCTAGTTTACTAGCGAGAAACAGTATAAAACAATGATTATCCTTGAATAATAGTACTTTATACTCCTGAGAAAATATATAACATAAACTAAATCTGCCATAGTTTATATATATTCATTTATGAAATCTGATTAGATAGAGATGCCTAGAGGGTTATCCCAAACTATACCCGTGATAGTTTATTAGAGTTGATATTGAGATGCTTTGTAAAAACCTTTCTGAAAGCTATGAAGTTAGATTTCCAAAATAGTAGTTTCCCTTATGCTCAACATATTACAAAAAGAGATAAAATATCCGAATATGTTATTAACGTGGAAATCGTTGGACTGCATTAATAAGTTTAAAACTTAATAAAATACTTTGAGTTTGGCTTGTATTCCCCCCCCCCCCCCTGAAAAACATTAAAAACACGGAAAATATAGGGGTATGAACTCACCTCGGGCGATTTGGGTGAAGGATCGATACGGAATGCGGGATGTTCAAGTGAAGTCTTGAACACGATTTGATCCTAATTAACATGTAATGACACAAAAAGGAGTCAAATGAAGGTATTTCACCACTAGATGTGATTGAGAACCACTCTAGGGACTTGGAACTACTTGCACTAAGTGTTAGGACCTTAAAGGATTGCATGAGGGAAGTGTATGACCACCTTAATGGTGTGTGCGGCCATGTGTGTGCGGCCCAAGGGGTGTGCGGCCGTACACTCATGTTGGAAAGTGTCTTTGAGGTGATTCAAGGTCCATACTTGCATCCATGAAGTGTCCTAGGTCCATCCTTGGTTGTAGTACAAGTTTAGGGTCTTAGAAATGGGTTTGTGGTCCTAGGATGTGTGTGTGTGGTTGCACAAATGTGTGTGATGCTGCACAAGGGAGTGTGCTACCACACACAGGAGTGTGCTGCCGCTCACAGGAGTGTGTGGCCGTACACAGGAGTGTGTTGCCGCACACATGAGTGTGCTGCCGCACACATGAATGTGTGGTCGTACACCCATCAAGTTTTGTGTCCAAAAATGCCATTTCCAAGGTGTAGCAAGGCTATGGTCATGTCTAACTCGAAGATAGAAGCCAAACTCTCACTTTGGAGGGTCTTTTAGGAGTGTGAGGCTACTTATGTGGGTATGTGGCCACACTCCTTCAAAGAGATGAAGAACATGACGAGACTTTGATGATTCAAGGCCTAGATCAAGAGGTTCTTCAATCACAACAAGCTAAGGGATGGATTACTCACGTTTTTTAGGCCTTGAGAGGGTTTGCGGTTGAAGAAGCTTGAGAGGAAAAATGTTGTGTGCTGCCAAGGTGTCAAAGGAATGAAAGGTAAGGGGGCTACCCTTTATATAGGGGTGAGTGTGCTGTCTAGAAGGGAGTGTGCTGCCCAGAGGTGAGTGTGCGGCCGCACACCCATGTGTACGGCCGTACACTCCCCATAAGGGTGTGTATGGCCCGGTTTTTACACTATATGACTTGTTGACTCATTCCTAAACTCAACCTTGGTCATACTCAAGCTTAGAACACTTAAATTTACTCTTAAACAACACGAAAAGTCAACAAAGCAAGTTTAATATTGATTGAATTTGACTAAGTGTACAAGATAGAAGTTTCGTATTGTCACATCATCCCCCCCGTTAGAGGGAATTTCGTCCCGAAATTCAAGAATAGAGCACTATCATGAACTTTGAAAGAGATGAGGGTACTTCTGCTTCATTGAATCCTCACGCTCCCAAGTGAATTCAGGTCCCCGCTTGGCATTCCAGCGAACCTTTACTATCGGGATGCGGCTCTGCTTAGTGTGCTTGACCTCTCAGTCCAAGATTTCGACAGGTTCTTCCACGAAACGTAGACTTTCATGTAGCTCGATCTCGTCGAGAGGGATCACAAGTGTCTCATCGGACAGACACTTCTTTAGGTTCGACACGTGGAAGACAGGGTGGACGTTGCTGAGTTCTTGGGGTAACTGGAGTTTGTATGCTGCGGGACCGATCCTAGCAAGGATCTCGAATGGCCCAATGTACCTTGGGTTTAGCTTTCCACATTTTCCGAAACGTATCATGCCTTTACATGGTGAGACCTTCAAAAGGACACGGTCACCAACCCGGAATTCCAAGGGTTTTCGTCTTTTATCGGCGTAGCTCTTTTGTCTATCTCGTGAGGCTTTCAGTCGTTCTCGGATTTGTACGATCTTTTCAGTCGTTTCTAGGATGATCTCAGGACCAGTGAGAGTGCTGTCAGGGACTTGACCCTTGACTAGCTGTGTGTCACCCACTTTAGCCCAGAACAGAGGGGATCTGCACTTACGACCATAGAGGGCTTCAAATGGCGCAACCTTGATGATGGTATGGTAGCTGTTGTTGTAGGAAAATTTGACCAAGGGAAGATGAGTGTCCCACGACGTGCCAAAGTCGATGACACAGGCTCTCAACATATCTTCCAATGTCTGAATTGTTCTCTCACTCTGTCCATCTGTCTGTGGATGATAAGCCGTGCTTATATCCAATTTAGTTCCAAGAGCCTTTTGCAGCGATTGCCAAAATCTCGAGGTGAACTTGCTGTCTCGGTCGGAGATAATGGATGCAGGTACTCCATGAAGGCGAACTATCTCTCGAACGTAGATTCGCGTGAGTCTCTCCATTTTAAAGTTTTCCTTGATTGGCAGGAAGTGGGCGGATTTAGTTAACCGATCGACAATTACCCAGATGACGTCGTGCCCACTCGGAGATCTGGGTAACTTGGTGATAAAATCCATGGTGATCCTTTCCCACTTCCACTCAGGTATTTCCGGCTGCTGAAGTAAACCTGAGGGCTTTTGATATTCCACCTTCACCTTGGCGCAAGTCAAGCACTTGCCCACGAAGGTTGCGATTTCTGCTTTCATGTTTGGCGACCAATAAAGATGTTTGAGATCCAGATACATCTTATCTGAACCTGGGTGAACGAAGTATCTAGACTTGTGAGCCTCGTTCATGACAACGTCCCTGTACCCACCGTACTTTGGGGTCCAGATCCGGTTCATAAAATAGTAACCTCCGTCTCCCTTGACCTCTAAGTTCTTGTCCATTCCCCGCATCGCTTCATCTGCCATGTTCTCGGGTTTCAAGGCTTCCAGTTGAGCCTCTCTGATTTGTGCGGACAAACGGGAATGAATGGTCATTGTTAGTGCCTTCACCCTACGACCTGAATACTCCTTGCGGCTAAGGGCATCTGCTACCACATTGGCCTTGCCGGGATGGTAGCGAATTTTGCACTCGTAGTCACTGAGTAGCTCTACCCATCGTCGTTGTCTCATATTTAACTCCTTCTGATCAAAGATATGTTGCAAGCTCTTATGGTCGGTGAAAATGGTGCACTTGGTTCCATAGAGGTAGTGTCTCCAGATCTTTAACGCGAAGACCACTACTCCCAACTCTAGATCGTAAGTTGTGTAATTAACTTCATGTGTTTTTAACTGCCTCGAGGCATAGGCGATAACCTTTCCCCGTTGCATGAGCACACAGCCTAGGCCCTGATTGGATGAATCACAGTAGACAACGAAGTCTTCCGTCCCTTTGGGCAGGGACAAAATAGGTGTGTTGCATAGGGCCTGCTTCAATGTTTCAAACACAGTGTCTTGATTGATTCCCCAACTAAAGGTTACACTTTTCTGTGTCAGGGTAGTGAAAGGCTTAGCGATTCTGGAGAAGTTATGGATAAACTTGCGATAATAGCCCGCGAGACCCAAGAATTGCCGGATTTCTGTGGGTGTCTTTGGTGCAGACCAATTCTCGATCGCTTTGATTTTGGAAGGGTCCACGTGTATGCCTTCCTCGCTAACCACGTGGCCAAGGAAAATTCACCTTCCTGATCCATAACTCACACTTTGAGAATTTTGCATATAGCTTCTCCGCCCTTAATGTTTCCAGCACCTGTCTCAAGTGTTGTTTATGATCGTCTTCACTCCGAGAATAGACAAGTATATCGTCAATGAACACGATCACGAACTTGTCTAGGAAAGGGCGGCACACTCGATTCATCAGATCCATGAATACTGCCGGCGCGTTGGTTAGACCAAAGGGCATTACTACAAATTCGTAGTGTCCATAGCGAGTTCGGAATGCCGTTTTGGGAACATCATCCTCGTGAACTCGTAACTGATGGTACCCTGACCTAAGATCTATCTTGTAGAAATAACTGGCTCCCTGAAGTTGGTCGAAGAGATCATCGATTCTAGGTAAGGGATATCGGTTCTTGATGGTCAGCTTGTTCAGTTCTCGGTAGTCAATGCACATCCGAAAGGATCCATCTTTCTTTTTCACGAATAAGATCGGAGCTCCCCAAGGTGAGGAACTCGACCTTATAAACCCCTTGCTGATCAGCTCATTGAGCTGACTGGATAACTCTTGCATCTCCGCTGGCGCTAAACGGTAAGGAGACTTAGCTACAGGAGTAGCTCCGGGGATCAAGTCGATACGAAACTCGACTTGACGCTCGGGAGGAATTCCTGGGAGGTCTTCGGGGAAGACATCAGGAAAGTTGCAGACTTCGGGGATGCTCTCGAGGTCGTTAACTTTTTGCGTATCATCGACAACATGAGCTAGGAATGCATGGTACTCTTTTCGCAAATACTTCTGGGCTTGGATGCATGAAATGATACGAAGATTCGAACTGAGTTTATCACCGTAAATAGTGATGGTTTCGCCAGAGGGGAGATTGAGATAGATAGCTTTCTCGTAACAAAGAATATCAGCACGATTAGGGCTCAACCAATCCATGCCGATTATGACGTCGAAGCTCTTAATAGATACCGACATAAGGATGATGGGAAAGGAATGACCGTCTAGGGTAAGAGTACAGCCTAGGAATATATCGTTAGTGCTCTCCTTCTTTCCGTTAGCCATCTTGACGGTAAATGTTTTGGTTAAAGGTTGGGATTTACACTTGATTAGATGTTTAAATGCATGACTAACAAAGCTTCTCTCTGCACCAGAATCAAAAAGAATGCATGCATAAGAGTTGTCAAGGAGGAACGTACCCGTCACGACTGTAGGATCAACGACCGCTTCCTCCTGGCCCATAGCTAGTACCTTTCCAGTGTTGCCAGCTGCTGTTGCCTTGGGGCAATTTCTTTTGAAATGCCCAACCTCACCACAGCCATAACAGGCTTGCCCAACACCCGCTCCAGAAGTCTGAGTGGTAGGTTGGACTGGTGCTCTGCAGTATCGGGTCGTGTGTCCCTTCCTTCCACAGTTGTTGCAATTCAAATCACGATAAGGTCCGTGATGATAAAAGGTACACTTGTTGCACAGAGGTAGCTTCCCTGAATAACCACTGGTAGGAGCTTGGGTGGTTGGAACAGCAGTGGGAGTAGCAGTAGGAGTAGTAGCAGCGTGGACTGCCACTGTTTGTTGCTTCTTGGAGGGCTCCTGAGGATACTGGCCCTTGCGTTTGTTCCAAAATTTCTTTCTCTTTTCACTAATCTCCTTTTGGGGCTCGGCGACCGCTGATGCCCCATCCAGATCGATCACATGATCTTTCAGAGTCTGTGCCAGATCCTTGGCGCTCTCTAACGTGGCCGGTCTAGCAGCCAAGATATCCCCCTTGGTTGGTTGCGTCAATCCCCAAATGTACCTCTCGATTTTCTTGCTTTCCGGGGTGACCATTCCCGGACAGAGGAGAGCCAGATCACAGAATCTCGCGGTGTAGGCAGCGATGGGACCCCTTCATCTTTAAGTTCCAGAGTTCGTGCTCCAACTTTTGCACCTCGCCCCTTGGGCAGTATTCCGCAAGCATGAGTTCCTTCAGTCTTTCCCAACCCATGGCATTAGCCACCGTTAGGGTTAGGGTTTTGACTCGACCATTCCACCAGGTCAAGGCTCTGTCGGTGAAGGTGCAGGCGGCAAAATTCACCTTGTTTGTTTCGGAACAGGCGCAACTTTCGAAGATGGATTCGATCTTCTCAAACCATCGAGTCAGAGCGATGACACCTCCATTCCCGTCGAAGGACTTGGGTTTTGCAGTCATGAAGTCCTTGTAGGAACACTCCTTTTGATGTCCCTGACTTCCATCTTGTCTCTGTGGGTCGGTTCCACCTCCAGCCCCACCAGCATTCACTTGTGCCATTGCTGCAGTCACGGCGGCAATAACTGCTGCCTGAAACATGACATGGTCGAACTGAGGGGGTGGTGGTGGTGGCAGAGTGTTGTCGTTTCTTCTGATGGGTCTTGGTCGGGGAGGCATATTTCTCTAGAAACAATCAGGAAGAAGAGGATGGTAAGTCCTCAAGATATATGAAACAAGATATATCTTATCCTGATACAAAAGTGTTCTACCAAGCAATAACTACAAAAAGGTTACTAATGCAAGCAAGTTATCGCTTAAGGAAGAAGAGGTAGCAACACTTGAAATGAATCTATATACTGAGTTTGGCTCTAGCTAAAATACTCCTATAGTATTTTATGTGAGATGATTTTGGTAAGTTTTTAGGCTTTCTGCAACACCACAGTCACTCCCAAGCACATGTTAGTGATGTCTCGACTGAATATAGTTGATCAGGCTATATTCACCCTAGACATGATTACATAACTGCCCAGGTTTAACCGCAACTTTCCAACATCCAAATACTTTTGCTTTGTTCTACTAGTGACACGAATTCTGTTATGTATGCATGCTCGTATACTTTTATAAAAATACTTATATTTTTGAAAGTATACTTTTAGTGTAGAGCACTTAGGCCCCTTAGTGTTTATAGTTGTATACCACGTAAGGCTCGGTATACTAGTTCGCTATAAACAAGGGCTTTGATACCAATCTGTCACACCCCGAAACCAGAATGGCGGAAACGTTCCGGGGTGGAGGACGTCATGTTTAGCATCACAACCAGTGTATAATAGCAATCATAGTAAACACAACCAAACATAGCATATATGAAAATTAAATAAGTTTACATCGGTTTTAAATCTGATTCGAATACATCAAAAGTATAAAAAGGTATAAAGACAAGATCTTATTAGCTCCAACTTCTTCACAAAGCTCGGAAGGTACCTATCTACTGATTCCCTGAGAATACAAGCAGTTTAAAAGAATATCAGCATAAAGCTGGTGAGTTCATAAGCATTTAGTTTTGGTGGAAAAATGTTTCTTTGATTCTTTTGAAAAGTGTTCCTCAAGAAAATCCTATATTTTCTTATGAAAATCGGTTTTGAAAGAGTGTCTATTAGTATGAAACAAACCATCAGTTTTAGAAATGCTAGTGCTATCTTGGGAAAATCCAATATTTTCCCTCAAAACAGGTTATCCGTCCTAGAGGTAGAGATGCAAGTTTAGAAGTCATTGATTACTATCAGTATATATAAAAGTAGGTTTTATTACTCAAAATAAAACAAATGAAGAGTAGAGTCCGTAAACCAAAATTAGTTTATACTTAGTTGCGAGTCGTATAACCATACTTGATATGACCGAGAGACCTTTATAACGTTCTTCAGGCGTTAAGCTAAATGACATTTGTTCACCACAGGCGTGCCCGCCTAACTGTAGCTAGCAGTTCTGGTGTGGGATTGTCAGTCCCGAATAGATCTATTCACAAATCTCACGCTCTCCCTCCAGGAGACTCTGGTTATACTGAGATAGGATTTATCACTATACACCTAAGGGTACAGTATTGAAGTAGAGCCTCACAATTCTGTATAATCTAGTTTACTAGCGAGAAACAGTATAAAACAATGATTATCCTTGAATAATATTACTTTATACTCCTGAGAAAATATATAACATAAACTAAATCTGCCATAGTTTATATATATTCATTTATGAAATCTGATTAGATAGAGATGCCTAAAGGGTTATCCCAAACTATACCCGTTATAGTTTATTAGAGTTGATATAGAGCTGCTTTGTAAAAACCTTTCTGAAAGCTATGAAGTTAGATTTCCAAAATAGTAGTTTCCCTTATGCTCAACATATTACAAAAAGAGATAAAATATCCGAATATGTTATTAATGTGGAAATCGTTGGACTGCATTAATAAGTTTAAAACTTAATAAAATACTTTGAGTTTGGCTTGTATTCCCCCCGAAAAACATTAAAAACACGGAAAATGTAGGGGTATGAACTCACCTCGGGCGATTTGGGTGAAGGATCGATACGGAATGCGGGATGTTCAAGTGAAGTCTTGAACACGATTTGATCCTAATTAACATGTAATGACACAAAAAGGAGTCAAATGAAGGTATTTCACCACTAGATGTGATGGAGAACCACTCTAGGGACTTGGAACTACTTGCACTAAGTGTTAGGACCTTAAAGGATTGCATGAGGGAAGTGTATGACCACCTTAATGGTGTGTGCGGCCATGTGTGTGCGGCCCAAGGGGTGTGCGGCCGTACACTCATGTTGGAAAGTGTCTTTGAGGTGATTCAAGGTCCATACTTGCATCCATGAAGTGTCCTAGGTCCATCCTTGGTTGTAGTACAAGTTTAGGGTCTTAGAAATGGGTTTGTGGTCCTAGGATGTGTGTGTGTGGTCGTAAAAATGTGTGTGCTGCTGCACAAGGGAGTATGCTACCACACACAGGAGTGTGCTGCCGTACACAAGAGTGTGTGGCCGTACACAGGAGTGTGCTTCCGCACACATGAGTGTGCTGCCGCACACATGAGTGTCTGGTCGTACACCCATCAAGTTTTGTGTCCAAAAATGCCATTTCCAAGGTGTAGCAAGGCTATGGTCATGTCTAACTTAAAGATGGAAGCCAAACTCTCACTTTGGAGGGTCTTTTAGGAGTGTGAGGCCACTTATGTGGGTATGTGGCCGCACTCCTTCAAAGAGATGAAGAACATGATGGGACTTTGATGATTCAAGGCCTAGATCAAGAGGTTCTTCAATCACAACAAGCTAAGGGATGGATTACTCACGTTTTTTAGGCCTTGAGAGGGTTTGCGGTTGAAGAAGCTTGAGAGGAAAAGTGTTCTGTGCTGCCAAGGTGTCAAAGGAATGAAAGGAAAGGGGGCTACCCTTTATATAGGGGTGAGTGTGCTGTCTAGAAGGGAGTGTGCTGCCCAGAGGTGAGTATGCGACCGCACACCCATGTGTACGGCCGTACACTCCCCATAAGGGTGTGTATGGCCCGGTTTTTACACTATATGACTTGTTGACTCATTCCTAAACTCAACCTTGGTCATACTCAAGCTTAGAACACTTAAATGTACTCTTAAACAGCACGAAAAGTCAACACAGCAAGTTTAATATTGATTTAATTTGACTAAGTGCACAAGATAGAAGTTTCGTATTGTCACAAGGAGACAGTTAAACTGGAAAAACAAAAAACAAAAACATAGATGATGATATAAAAAAAGTAGAAGATGGAGGCCAACGGAGATCAAGAACTTGGCGCATTAGTGGTAGCAACAATGGCTACAGGCAGCGACTTCCGCAATAGCGGTGGCGACGACTTAAGCATTTAGAACTATACACAACGGTGGTAGGGAATAACTAATGGTCCAACAAAGACGACGTTGAAATATGACAGAGAAGGCAACAAAGGTTACAATGGCTATTTATATGAGAGATGTTTTCTTTAGGAGGAGAAAGAGGAAAGAAGATTGGAGAAGGGGGGTGATTTAAGCATAATTACGACACCTCTAACGACTATTAGAGAAGGTCGTCGTAGGTGGTTGGTGGCAGTTGGGGGGTTGTAATCAGTAAGGTTTTAACCTGGATCTCTGATACCATGACAAATAATAGATTGTTTTATTGATCATTCAAAAGACAATTACATAATATATTGAGAATACTCAACCCTAATTACTAAACCCTAAAGGGCTTCGACCTAAACCCTAATCATTAACAACTTGAAATTAATTTATGTGATTGTTATAATTTATCATATAACAAATCTTTATTTTTGGAGGCCGATGGTTTTTCTCCGATTTTGGAGTTTTCCACATACATTATTGTGTTCAATGTTTTTCTTTATTATTGGCTTTGGAATAATTTTAGGCATTTTTATGGCTATTTACCAACAACTATTGATTAAAAAAGCCAAGTCTTCCCCTACCGGGACAACCACATCGTGGAGAACTTATTATGAAAGTCACATGGGTGTAAAAATGTAACGCCCGTAGATCCGGGCTAGTCAATTTAGAGACAATAAACATCAAAAATGACTTTTTGATGGATGATTATTTAGAAGGAGTAATTTTAACTAAGTTGTAGTATATGTTACAAGGATTCCGTACATAAAAAGAACGTCCAAATCTGACTTCGTATGAGGAAGTTATGATTTTTCTAAATTTCAGCTTAGCGGTATGCAGCCCAAAGTTCGATTATGAGATCGAGTGATTTCTAAACAAAACAATCTAAACGAGAATCGAAGATCTCGTCGATAGTAGTCCAACGGTGAAAAGACAGACGAAAATAATATAATAAAAATAAATCAAAACTAGCTAACGGAGTCTAAACGAGAGTTGTAGAGCATAATCTCACCTACGCGTGCATATAAAGAACGTAAAAAACGGACCTCGTATGCGAAAGTTATGAATTTTTGAAGTTCGGAACACAAATTTCGAGGCTATGTCAGAGCTCATGACGTGAGCACAGTGTTCACGACTTGAGCAGAGACTGGACGTCCTCCAGAGCAAGTGGACGAATGACGAACGCAGTGACCTACTGAGCTTACGACATGAGCACTAAAATCTCACGACGAGAGTACAGAAAATGACCCTATAAATAGAAGTTGAAGGCCAGCCGAGTTTTGTTGCTCAATTCCTTTCCTCTCTCCCGTATTACATCATTTTACGTGCAAAGAAGTACCTCCGAAGCCCCGTTATCATCCCGAGACCCGAAGCGAGTCCCGAAGCTCCGAAGATCCCGAGAAGAAAAGAGTTTCCGAGCCGAAGCTCTGCCCGCGAGAAGCCCGGTGTGTGAAGATATTCCAGTTTCACTGAAGAATACTACTCTTAGAGCTGTAGTGCTGTCCGATCATCTTCTGATCAAGTGAGTGTATAGTCCCTTTCATAAACACTGTTTTAATACAAGTATTGGTTGAATGTATTACATCTATGTTATGAGTGAGTGTGTAGTTACTTTCTTCTAACACATAAATACGAAGTATTTGCTATGAAATACGTGCTATGTGTTTATATATCGTTTATTTATATGAGATGGGTGTGGAATGGATATTCTATATAGTTTTTAAATAAGTTAAACTGTATATGTATTTTATATCTAAAACTATGTTGGGTAGGACATGGGTAGATGAACGATGAGAGATGAAAGATGGTATGAGTAAACATCGATAGTTATGGACCTAGCACCTGTTAGATAAGAACTTTGGTAGCTACGGATTAATGTATAGTTAATTGTCCCTATTCTGGGAGTATGGATTGGGCACAGTTATTGGTCCGGGAGTATGGATCCGATCAAGATTTAGGTATAGTTAATTGTCTCTATTCCGGGAGTATGGATTGGGCACAATTATTGATCCGAGAGTATGGATCAGATCAAGAGGTTAATTTAGATCCGGGAGTATGGATTTGGTAGAGAGGTCAGTTTTAGATCCGTGAGTATGGATTTGGTAGAGAGGTCAGTTTTAGATCCGTGAGTATGGATTTGGTAGAGAGGTCAGTTTTAGATCCGTGAGTATGGATTTGGTAGAGAGGTCAGTTTTAGATCTGTGAGTATGGATTTGGTAGAGAGGTCAGTTTTAGATCCGTGAGTATGGATTTGGTAGAGAGGTTAGTTTTAGATCCGTGAGTATGGATTAAGTAAAGAGATAAATTGTGATACGAGAGTATGGATCATTTCGCTGTAAGGATCGACGGGGTGGGATAAGTGTTGCTTGTGTATAGTGAAATTGTATATGTTTGTGAGTTCTAATATATATATGATACAACATTGTGGGTTGAAAACCCTATATGCTCACCAGGCTCCCAAGCCTGACCCACTCAGTTTTCTTTGTATTACAGGTAATGGCACAAGAGTATAAGTTGGTGGACTTGACGAGAGATTTTGGATAATAGACCAGTAGTTGTAAATAACTGCTGTAAGGTCGAATTGTACTGTTTATGCTTTTGGTGTGTATCGGAACATGACATCCCGAAGTTTTATTATTTAATGAAAATACATTCTCTTTGAGAAATGTTTTGATAAATTTTATCATATTTTGTTTTGGGAACGAATTCTGCAACTCTTTTAATCAAAGGATTACTCTGATTTTATAAAACAAAGCATAAACAAATCGGTCTTTTTTGGTCGTGAATTTGGGGATGTCACAGTTGGTATCAGAGCATTAGTTTAAGCGAACTAGGAATTTGTAGGATTTCTAGACTTAAACTTAGAATGCTAAGCGATGATTGTGAGATGAGTGTCTACCATATTTTAGACACAAGCACTAGTATATTTCAGGAAAGATGCCTAAAATGCTTTTATGTTCTAAATGTTATATGTTTGCTATATATGATATTGTTTGTTCGGATCTATGGTCTGTTGCCGACCAGATCTGGAAACGTTTCAGAGTGATAAGGATGATTTGAATATCTATCGTGAATGAGGATCTAAAATCACCTTATTCGGTGTATAGATAAAAAATGGCAAGAACCAGGAGTGGAGCTGGAAACGTGAACGAAAACAGGAATCAACCAACTGTGATTGAGCAAGTAGTTGTTGCAGCAGCACCACCTGAGCCGATGACAATGGCTGGAGTACAATTGATGATTCAAATGATGTTGGATCGTAAGATGGAAGAAACTAGACGTATGCTTCGGCAGAATCGTAAAGAACTTTCAATACAAGTTAAAGAGCCCGAAGTGATCGAAGGGCAGTCAGAAGGAGGAAACTTAAGTGGGATTATTGGTCAAGCCGACCCATCGTTAGTTCGACAGAACAACCAGGATGGAGGAAATGATGGGCGTGGGTGCAAGTACAAGGATTTCATGGCATCCAAACCGCTGTGTCTATCTGGAAGCCCGACACCAGCGGAAGTCATGGACTGGATCTCCGAGATGGAGACGATGTTTGAAAGTTGCGAGTGTAGCAACAGACAGAAGACCGCTCTTGCGATTCCTCTGTTAAAATCTGGAGTGTTAAGCTGGTGGAAGCTACTGGCTGGTTCTATGCCCAAGGGGGAAGCTAGCAAGATGCCGTGGGAAGATTTTGGGGTGCAACTAAAGATGCAATACTGCTCTGAGCAGGATCTTCTGGAAATCAATAATGAGTTCCAGAATCTGAAAAAGGGAAGGTTGAGCGTCACTGAGTACGCTACTAGTTTTACGGAGAAAATGAAGCTTGTTCCCTACCTACTTCCAACAGAACTCTCCAAGGTTAACAAGTTTGCCCGTGGATTACCAGCGGACTTTGGTCCGATGGTCAAGCAAGCAGCCACTTTGACAGCCGCCATCTGGGCTGCTAAGAACGTCGAGACCCAGATAAGGGAAAAGAATCAGGAGAGGGCCGAAGTGGGCGAGAAAAGAAAGTTTGAAGGATCCTCAAGGTCCGATGAGAAGAGAAAAGTCTCGAAGTCTGATCCGAAGGAGTTCGAAGAAGGAGCACAATGGTGTGATAAGTGCAAGAGGAAGCACATTGGGAGATGCTCTAAAGAGATGACCTGCTTCAAATGTGGGAAGACTGGTCATTATGTCAGTGAATGCACAACCAAAAGAGAAGCCTGATTTAAGTGTGGTGAAGAAGGACACTTCAAGTAAAATTGCCCAAGAAGAGAAGGGTCTACAAGGCTGAATGTGCTGCCACAACCAAAGGCAAGAGCATTTCAAATGATCCTTGACGAAGCGGATGACAATGCGAGGAATCAAGGATGAAGACTTCATATCAGGATATAGCTAGTATTAGGAAGTGTAGCCTATTAAAGGCATAGTATAGGGTGAACTTGAACCTTTGTGTAATAATTTCAAGAAATTAATATAAACCATGGTTTTGATATCTACGTGATATTCATGGTTTTAATATCTGATGTGTTAAATGATCGTGTGATTTTTTGTATGGTGACTTGGTTAGACTGAGAGACAATACTTGGGACAAGTATGAGTAGGTGTGAATAGTAGTAGAGATCTACACTACTGGAAGCACAGGACTCACGCTTGGATCAGGGAAAGTCACAAGGTTACCAAGAAGCTAGTAATTGATTCCGTTTTATTCAAGTATGTCATTACCATTGTTTCGGTAATGACTAGTAAGATGGTTGTTATTCCAACCTTAGTGGTCATATCGAATTGAGTCCGACTACAATGAGTTTGTTACGTGGTTCGGAGAACCAAGTTCGAGGTAGCATATGACTTAAGTCAGAAGATTGAAATCAATGCGACCAATTGTATCACGCTCGTTGTTAAAGAAGTTGGTAGCTAGAAATGCTACATGCTAAAATGTGATTATCACATTAGAATATGAAGGAAGGTATATTCCATTCTGGAATTTGACTCTAAGAGACTTGAGTCTAAGCGTTGCATCATACGATGTGAGGTCATTAGAACATGACCCATCGATCTGTTACAATAGATAAAGGAAAGTACTTATCCTAAGAAGAAGAAGGAGTCCTCAATAAGGATTTATTTTGTAACTTGTAGGTTACGATTGAAAGTCCAACATAATACGAAGAACAAGTGCCAGATTTAGCATCACAGTTATTACTTAGGATGGAAAGATAACGTATGGAATCATTATACAAGCCCTATTTCGTTGATGATTCCGAGACGTAATCATCCTAAGGGGGAGATAATCGTAACGCCCGTAGATCCGGGCTAGTCAATTTAGAGACGATAAGCATCAAAAATGACTTTTAGATGGAAGATTATTTATAAGGAGTAATCTTAACTAAGTTGTAGTATATGTTACAAGGATTCCGTACATAAAAAGAACGTCCAAATCTGACTTCGTATGAGGAAGTTATGATTTTTCTAAGTTTCAGCTTAGCGGTATGCAGCCCAAAGTTCGATTATGAGATCGAGTGATTTATAAACAAAACAATCTAAACGAGAATATAAGATCTCGTCGATAGTAGTCCAACGGTGAAAAGACAGTCGAACACGGACGTCAGATGAAGAAGATATGATTTTCTACGGAGTTTTCCTGTCCCGGCCTACTAAAAATAATATAATAAAAATAAAATCAAAAATAGCCGACGGAGTCTAAACGAGAGTTGTAGAGCATAATCTCACCTACGCGTGCATATAAAGAACGTCGAAAACGGAGCTCGTATGCGAAAGTTATGAATTTCTGAAGTTCGAAACACAAATTTCGAGGCTGTGTCAGAGCTCACGACGTGAGCACAATGTTCACGACTTGAGCAGAGACTGGACGTCCTCCAGAGCAAGTGGACGAATGACGAACGCAGTGACCTACTGAGCTCACGAGGTGAGCACTAAAATCTCACGACCTGAGTACAGAAAATGACCCTATAAATAGAAGTTGAAGGCCAACCGATTTTTGTTGCTCAATTCCTTTCCTCTCTCCCGTATTACATCGTTTTACGTGCAAAGAAGTACCCCAGAAGCCCCGTTATCATCCCGAGACCCGAAGCGAGTCCCGAAGCTCTGAAGATCCCGAGAAGAAAAGAGTTTCCGAGCCGAAGCTCTGCCCGCGAGAAGCCCGGTGTGTGAAGATATTCCAGTTTCACTGAAGAATACTACTCTTAGAGCCGTAGTGCTGTCCGATCATCTTCTGATCAAGTAAGTGTATAGTCCCTTTCATAAACACGGTTTTAATACAAGTATTGGTTGAATGTATTACATCTATGTTATGAGTGAGTGTGTAGTTACTTTCTTCTAACACATAAATACGAAGTATTTGCTATGAAATACGTGCTATGTGTTTATATATCGTTTATTTATATGAGATGGGTGTGGAATGAATATTCTATATAGTTTTTAAATAAGTTAAACTGTATATGTATTTTATATCTAAAACTATGTTGGGTAGGACATGGGTAGATGAACGATGAGAGATGAAAGATGGTATGAGTAAACATCGATAGTTATGGACCTAGCACCTGTTAGAGAAGAACTTTGGTAGCTACGGATTAAGGTATAGTTAATTGTCCCTATTCCGGGAGTATGAATTGGGCACAATTATTGGTCCGGGAGTATGGATCCGATCAGGATTTAGGTATAGTTAATTGTCTCTATTCCGGGAGTATGGATTGTGCACAATTATTGATCTGAGAGTATGGATCAGATCAAGAGGTTAATTTAGATCCGGGAGTATGGATTTGGTAGAGAGGTCAGTTTTAGATCCGTGAGTATGGATTTGGTAGAGAGGTCAGTTTTAGATCCGTGAGTATGGATTTGGTAGAGAGGTCAATTTTAGATCCGTAAGTATGGATTTGGTAGAGAGGTTAGTTTTAGATCCGTGAGTATGGATTAAGTAAAGAGATAAATTGTGATACGAGAGTATGGATCATTTCGCTGTAAGGATCGACGGCGTGGGATAAGTGTTGCTTGTGTATAGTGAAATTGTATATGTTTGTGAGTTCTAATATATATATGATACAACATTGTGGGTTGAAAACCCTATATGCTCACCAGGCTCCCAAGCCTGACACACTTTGTTTTCTTTGTATTACAGGTAATGGCACAAGAGTATAAGTTGGTGAACTTGACGAGAGATTTTGGATAATAGATCAGTAGTTGTAAATAACTGCTGTAAGGTCGAATTGTACTGTTTATGTTTTTGGTATGTATCGGACCGTGACATCCCGAGGTTTTATTATTTAATGAAAATACATTCTCTTTGAGAAATGTTTTGATAAATTTTATCATATTTTGTTTTGGAAACGAATTCCACAACTCTTTTAATCAAAGTATTATTCTGATTTTATAAAACAAAACATAAACAAATCGGTCTTTTTTTGCCGTGAATTTGGGGATGTCACAAAAAAGACAGTGGAATCTGTTGAAGCATCCAGAAACAACACAAGGTTCTGAAAGAATACTCTATAGATTTCGAACACTAACATTCGATCTGAATTAGATGAACCATAACAACGTATTATTGAATGAGAATAAATGTTGCATAGACTAATGTGATGAAGATCCGAGGAGAAGAACAAGGTGATGAGCAAACAATCGCAGGGAGCATGAAGAAGCATATGTGAATTATGGTTTTTTCTAGCCATCAGTATACGGATAATTCCAAAGGCTTGTACCCCAAAAAATATTTACCAACATGTGTATACTCCACAACAAAATGGTATTACTAAAAGAAAACATAAACAACTGTTAATGTTGCTCGATCATTATATTATTTCAAATTGGGATTCCTCTTAAGTATTGGGACGATGTTATACTTTGAGCAACCGATCTTATTAATTGTACTCTATCTTCTCTTGTAAAAGGAAAACCCCATTTGAAATGATTTATGGTAAAGTACCTTCTTTGAGTCATTTACGTGTTTTTAGTAGCCTTTGCTTTGCTACAAAGTTAAATTTACATGATAAATTTGAATCAAATGTATGTTTCTAGTTTTAAAAAGGGATATAAATTGTTGAGTTTGGAAAATAATACACTTTGTTTCTCCATGCATGTGAAGTTTTACAAACATAGTTTTCCATTCTACATGTCGCCCGAATCACCTAATGGAGAGACTATTTATGGTCAAAATCATTCGGTAAGTTTTTTTTATAACAATGTCACTTTAATTTCTAATGATGAAATCTCTAGTTTTAGTCATGGAATTGATCCATGCGTAGGTGATCCACATACTTATGATAAAAATGACAATTCAGAACTTTGTAGTCATGGTATAACAACAACATTACAATTTCACAATTCCAATGTCGATGGCTCAAGTGTAGACTAAACTTTTGACTTGGAATTCTCAACTGAGAATTTAGAACACTTGCACTCGGAGGGACAAAAGTATTGATAAGTTTAATTATGATTTTGAAAATAATAAAGCGGAGGGAACTTAGTTAATTAAATATGAATCTGTAAGTGTTGGTATCGATAGTTGTTTAGGAGTTGTTAGGAAATCTGGTAGAGTGTCTATAATCTCTGATAAATTAGATGATTTTATTCTAGAAGGAAAGTATAAATATGAGATTAAAACAATTGTTAAGTACTCCTTTCTTGATTTTAACACTTGATATTTTGAATATAACCTTAATAAGACTATTGAACCCAAACACTTCCATGAATCTTGTAACGATCCTAATTTTGTTGATGCCATGAATAAAGGGATGGACAGTCTTTATCACAATCAAATCTGAATAATTATTGATCTTCCTCCAAACATAAAACCAATTGGTTGTAAATGGGTTTCCAGAATTAAATATAAATCTAGTGGGGAAGTAAAGCGTTATAAAGCTCGTTTAGTTGCTAAAGGTTATTCACAAAAAGATGTCACAAAAAGAAAAAATTGATTATTACGAGACTTTTTCGTCTTTTGCTAATTTTTTAATACTTAGATGTTATGTTTACTTTCTCTTGTTGTTTGTAATAGATGGCATTTATATCAAATTGACATAAATAATGCATTTTTATATGTTAGCTTTGCAATATGATTATTTTTCAAAGGCCGATTCTAAAGTTTGGAAGTTACAAAAATCGTTATATGATCTTCAACAACACCCTAGAAAGTGGAAGGAAAAATTAATTTCTTTCTTAAGTGAATATAGGTTTTGTCAAAGTAAGATTGATTACTCACTATTTACATTAACAAAAGATCAAACTGTTTTGTTGCTCTTTTTAGTGTGTGTTGATGATATAACATCGACATGAAATTCAGATTGTGAAATTGAAAATGTTAAATCATCTTTGAAAACAAAATTCAAAATCAAAGATTTGAGTTCTCTAAAGGTTTTTGTAGGAATTGAGATTGTTAAGTTTTCCAATGGAATTTAAAGAATATATACTTTAGAGTTGTTACATGAGTATGGTGTGTTGGGGTGTAAACCATTAAACACACCTCCAGATCTATCTACGGTAATTAGTAGTAAACGAGTTGATGAAAATGATGACTTATTTATAAATTTTACTAGGTATCAATAGTTCGTTGGTATGTTAATTTATCTTACTAAATACTAACACTCGACCTTATATCTCTTTTGCCATCCAAACGGTAAGTCAATTTATGCACCCTCCTAGGAAGTCTCATTTAAGACTTGCTATTAGAGTTTCAGATATTTGATACTTAATCCTAGAAAAAGAATTATATTAAAAAATTTGATAATTTGAATTTAATTGCTCATGTTGATGCTTAAGGGAAGGTGTTTAAGTACACGAATGTCCATTTCTGGTTTTTGTGTGTTTCTATGAGAATCTTTGGCATCGTAGAAAAGCAAAAAACATATAAGAATCTATATCTTCGAATATAGGGCATTGGCTACGGTAACATTTGAATTACTTTGGATTGTAAAACTATTAAAGGATTTGAGTATTAAAGTTCAATATCTAGTTGAAATTTGGGGTGATAACAATTTCAACAATTCAATTGAGCTTAAATCTTGTATATTTTGTATTTCATGATAGGACCAAACTAATTGAAAATAATGTTCATTAGGTTAGAGAAAAGGTTTTAGATGAAATTGTCAATGTAAAGAAACTGCATCAAAGGAACAACCGAACAAGTTGCATATTTTTACAAAATCACTAAATTGGGGTCCAACACTCTAATTTATCTAAAAATAAAAAATGTTTGATCCATTTCAAAGATGAGTTTGAAGGGAGTATTAAAGATTGATATACACACCAAAGCAATCTTATATTTTCTATATTTTTTATTGTCTTAAATACATGTTTATTTCATTTAATATTTTTCCTATAACATATTGCAGTTAAATGGTTAATTGCTAAGAAGGTGGTGTTTAATGGGCTAAAAGCAAGCATTGAAATTTGCTTTTTAAAGATGGAAACAACTAGAACATACGGACCTTCAATCAATGACCCGAACTCACAAATAATAGAGAGATAAATGTTCAATATTTATTTATAAAAAAGAATACTTTTGTTTATGGTAGATGAAATGAATTAATCAAGTTAAAATTGTAATGATATCAATAGAAAACAAATTGTAGCATTTACAAAACAAACTGACTACAAAATCCAGTAAAAAATCCACAAGAATTATCTAATGTTTACTAAAATGACTCTTTGGTGTTCCCCATGACGTCATACCTTCGTCAACACCACACCTCACCACCGCTTCCGGCGACCTGTCAAAATTAACCGACCGAATCATCACCGTCGGCTTCGTCGCCGGCAAATCTGGAAGTAACCCACCTTGCAGCATCCGCATCGCCTCCTTCATGGTGGGTCTCATCTCGTAATTTGGATGAACACATATCAACCCAGCCATTAACATCATCTCCATATCCATCCGATGAAATCTCCCCATCAAATTAGGATCTGCAGCAGCAACCAATTCCTTATCCTCCCACAAATCCCACACCCAATCAGTCATCATTGTCCCGTTCTCATCCACCGGCCGCCGCCCTGAAGCCACCTCCAACACCAACACCCCAAAACTGTACACGTCGGTTTTCACAGTCGGAACGCCGGAGTAGACGTATTCAGGAGCAAGGTAGCCCATTGTGCCCGCCGGAACCGTCGCTTCCCTCGCCCTCGAGCTATGCTCGTAAAGCTCCGCCGTTCCGAAATCGCCTAATTTTGGAGTGAAATCAACATCCAACATTATGTTACAGCTTTTTACGTTCCGGTGGATGATCGGACGTTCGCATTCTTCGTGTAGATAGATCAGCGCCGATGAAACTCCGAGCAGAACGTTCAATCTCGTTCCGAAATTCAATCTACTGGGAGTTATTCGAGTGTGAAGAATCTTGTCGAGTGATCCATTGGGCATGTATTCGTAAACCAGGACCAATTCGTTTCGCTCACAACACCATCCTTGAAGCTGCATTAGGTTTTTATGGCTTAACGAACCCACCATTGTTGCGAATTCTGCAGCGAATTGACTCCCAAACGATCCCGTTTTGGTGGGTTGGCGAAATCTTTTCACGGCGACGTTACCATACGGCGGAAGATTGGCTTCATACACAGTTGCAGAAGGCCGTTGACTGATTATTTGATTCCTGCTAAACCCTTTTGTGGCTGATCTGATTACAGAGAGTTCCAATCTTCTGGGCATTTTTTTCTCCTGAAATGTACGGATTTGGCCTTGTTCCATGAGATCTTGCATCTGATTTCTTCTCTTTAATACACACATGTAAAACACTACGAAACCCACAGTTAAAAGAATCAAAATCAGATTGAGAGCTAATAATCCAACGGCTAACTGAAACACCCTTTTGTCTTTATGATGATTATTTGGTAAACCCGTTTCGTGTTCTTCTTTGACGGGAGCCACCGGAAAACATATGAAACAGTTCCCCGGCCCAATGGCGTCAATGTCGATGATCGGAGACATAGATTCAGACGTCTTGAAATACCAACTATCAATCAAATGTGTTGCAGAGCCTCTTCCATTAGCAGCAGAGAAACCCACATACATATAACCACTGAATCGTTTTGAAAGATCGATAGGTGATACGAGAATGGGGTTTTCCGGTTTGGTCTGGGTATACCCGACCCAAATCTGGATGATCTTTTCTGGGTTTCTGTATTCAATCCAAGCTGTTATCTGTTTCCCACTCTTCAAATTGATCCTATTTGTCATTAAATCCACCGAAGCTACAGAAACAATGGAATCCAAATCAACCCCAACATGATTGTCGTTGATATCGTCAAGACCCTGGTCAAAATTGGTGTCGAATTCCACTGCCAAGAACGAAGAATCAAGTGTTTTCAAATCGATTGGTTTAGGTAAACCAAGAGACCCAACTGAGTGTGACAAGGAGTTTGAATCCGACGTGATCAAGAACGCTATTCCTTCGCCGGAGATACAGGGAGGCGGCGGAGGGATGACGGTGAACGTGAAACGGGTGAAGAAAGAATCGGTGGAATTGAATGAAGAATCAAGAAATCGAATTGGGTGTTTGTAGAATACTCTTCCGATGTTTGAATCTGGTGGATTTGAGATACAGTTATTGTGATGATGAGTGAGCGTGATGGAGGTCTGATTGAGAATGGTAGTGCCGAACATGGTGAAGTTTAATGGCGGAGTAGGAGGTGATGATGAAGTGAAGGTGAAGAAGAAGATGAAGAGAAATAGGAGCTTAATAATCATATTATAATGGAATGAAGAAGATAGAGTGCTTATGGAGGGAGAAATAATCGATGATGCAAAAAGTATGAACTGTAGGAATATGAACAGGAATACAGGGGCGTCGAACAAGATGATATTCGAGTCGCAACTGAGAGACTTCTGGATTCATTTTCCAAAATCAATTTTGGATAAGACCAACAAGGGGAAGGCTGAAGCGGAAACCTGCAACAAAAGTTTGGACTTTGGAGGGAAATGGAAAAGAGAAATATAAATAGATATATATCATCAATATTTTCTCTAATTACAATGTACGGCAAATTGCAGGAAAATCGAGTAATCTAGCTTTAATAAAAGGATCTAACTATAATAAGACTATTAGGTGTCAGCAACATGTTATATCACACCCAAAATGTGTCATGTCAGCATCCTACTCATACATGGTGTTATAACACCCAAGGTGGAAATGGGCAACATCTAATAACATGTGATAACACCAATTATTTTCTATTTTTTTTTAATTTTTTTTTATGTTTTTTTTCTATATTTCGAATTTTTTTTTTTATTTATTTATATTTGAAACGTAAAAATAAAATTTTAATAAATCTTAAATTAAAAAAAAAATTACAACAAAACACAAAAACATTTCAAAACCTAAAAAAAACAAAAAAACAAAAAAAAGATGATAAAACCTACATTTTTTGCCCTAAAACTATTCATCTTCATCTTCGTGACCAACATAAATGTAATCCGCCAAGTCTTCACGGAGTTGCTTGTGTTTTCGCTGATCTTGAATATCAACCACTCTATGTAAATATTCTGATGTCCCTGGTTGAAATTGCACATGTCTTGGTTCCGTAGGAGAATACGTTGCAATATTGCGTCCTTTATCTTCGACAACCATGTTATGCATTATGATACATGCATACATGATATATCGTAGAGTATCTAACTCATAAGGTCTCGCCGCATGTTCTACAATGTGTCATTTTGATTTCAAAACCCCAAAAGCACGTTCAACGTCCTTACGTGCTCCTTCTTGTCGTCTCTTGAAATATTTGTCCCTTGGATCTATTGGGTGTCGAAACGCCTTCACAAACGTAGAATATTGTGGATATATTCCGTCTGTAAGGTAATACCCGAACTTATATTCATTTCCATTCACTGTGAAAGGAGCATCCGGGGCTTTTCCTGATAAAAGATCCTCAAATAGCGGTGATTGATCGAGAACGTTGACGTCGTTGTTAGAACCCGCAACCCCGAAAAAAACATGTCAAATCCATAAATCTTGTGAAGCAACAGCCTCTAATACCAACGAAGGCGCTCCATGATGACCGCTCGAATACTGGCCTTTCCACGCCACGGGGCAATTTCTCCATTTTCAGTGTGTGCAGTCAATGCTCCCAAGCATACCCGGAAAACCATGTCTTTCTTCATGCGCCGCATATAATTGTTGCATATCATGCAACGAAGGTTTGCGCAAATATTGGTCACCGAAGGTTTCGACAACACCTCTTGCCAATAAATACAAACTTTCTCGTGCGGTCCTCTCAGACATTCTCATGTAATCGTCAATAGAATCGGGCGACTCCCCCATTGCCATAAGTTTAATTGCAGCAACACATTTTTGCAACCCTGTGAATCCTCGTTTGCCTCTAGCATCATATCTCATTTGGAAAAATTCATACCTAAATAAATATTAAACACGTAAAAATTATATTTATATTTATCTAAAAGTGACATTTTATAAATTATAAAAGTTGAAACAAACGATACCTAAATAAATAGTAAACAAACGATACCTAAATAAATATTAAACACGTAAAAATTATATCTATATTTATCTAAAAGTGACATTTTATTAATTATAAAAGTTGAAACAAACGATACATTGCTTCCATAGCGTTGGCTATCCTTTCAAAAACATTTTTTCGCAAACGAAATCTTCTTTTGAAATCGTTTGGTTGGTAGACAAAATTTTCCGCAAAGTAATCGTTAAGTAGTCGTCTATGCCCTTCCTCGCGATCTCTATTTAACGCCGCACGCCGCGTGAGTAATGGAGCTGGATCTAGCTGTAATAGGCTGCTTGTATAATACTGGTACATCATACTCACGAACAAATCATCTTCGTTGTTATCATCGTTGTACGGATGGGCCGGATCAAATTCATTCATAGTTGGTTGATTTTTGTGTTTGTGTTTTGAGTGATATAGAAATAGAGATAGATATAGAGAAATATGTGTAGTAAAAAGAATGAGGTATATATATATATAAAATGAAAATGCAATTAGTAATTTTTTTTTATTTAAAGTTACCGTTTTTAAACGGTTTGAATTTGTAAACGGTCCAATTTTACGCGTTATGAAATGTTACCACAATCACGCGACGTAACATAACATGCGATAACGGGAGGGGGGGGGGCGGTGTTCCCCCGTTATGGCGCCGTTATGGCGCTGCCACATCAGATAACGCCACACGGGCGTTGCCCACACCCGCCCCTCTAAAAGAGTAGTCTTTTTGCCATGGCGTTTTCTTAGACCCTCTTCCAAATGTTTTCCTGCCTACAGGCTCTTTTTGATAAATGTATGGACATATTTTTTTTTATAAATTTAAATATACCAGAAAAATATGGTAAATCCCATTAAATAATGACATAAGACCATAAGGTGTGAGCAACTAGATTTTGGTGTCACATCACATGCCACATCATCAATGGTGTTATAACACCAAGTGGGGAAATGGGCAACATGTTGTATCTTGTTATGACACCAACTTTTTTTCCATTTTATAATTTATTTTTTATTTATTTCGATTTTTTTTAAATTTAGACAAATATTTTTTAAATATAAATAATAAATAAACATAATGTTTAAAAATTATAAATAACAATTAAAATTTTTTAAAGATTAAAATTAACATAAAGACTAAATTTAGTCTTCATTCTTTTTCCTGATTTCACTCTTCATTCAGTTTCCTTTTATTATATTAATAAAAATCCCATAAAATGGCCCATTAAATTATCATCAAGATATGTTAATAAACTGAATCTAAAAAAATCAGTATTTCAGAATTGAAATTGTACTGGTTTTCTCACTTCATATTTTTTTTTCTTCTCATTGTATAATGGATTAGCGACACTGAACTCAAGTCCAAATTATCCGATTTCCGGGTACCAGTGCCACTCAACCCCTCATCGTATTCCAACTCATTCGCTTTCCTTAAGTTGACCATTATTGCATATATATTGTAAAGAGAAGAATGAAATTGAATAAGTGGAATATTCATTTGGTGATTATAGGTCGAGAAAGTTGGAATTGAGTTGAATAACAGCTTTGAGAAGTTGGTTTTGTGGTATTCTTCATTTTAATTAGAGATAATTTGAAAAAATAAATTGTTATAACATTGCTTTGTTTTATGCCTTATGTAGGATCTGGGATGAAGGCTAAATGTAAGAAGAGTCAGATGAGTAATTTTGTTGAGCGGTCATGACTTTTAGATTATGATTGATTTGAGAGTAAGATACTCATTTATTATCATTATCATGCTTTTCATTTTCTGAGTTAAAAATGCAATGTGACATTAGCAAACGAGAGCGTTAAACATCATAAAAGAAATACATTAAACACTACAAAGTTTTCTAATTTTAATATTTACAGCACTTTGCGAACTAATACTAAAAAGTATCTCAAATTTTAATCTACACATACACATTTTTAAATCTTAATGCCTTTTAGCTATTAGTTAAACGTTTATGTTAGAGAAGAACATCATCATGGTAATGGTTTTATTTTTTTATTTTTTTTAATTGGTCCTTGTAGTGCTTCGTTTAAGAAAATGTCTAAGAAATGAAAATATAACATAAGCACGTTATTATTTCAAATATGTTCAAGATGGGGTATGAAACACATGATAAAGCTTGTTTGAGAATGAAAATGAAGGCACTGCTTCATTTACATCAAGTTCAAATTTTAATTAAGTTATAAAACATAGTAAAGAAATATTAATAAAATATATTAAGATTTTAAATTATCAATGTTTATTTTTAACCGTGGTTTCCACGGGTATTAACCTAGTATTTTAATAATAATAACCAATTAAATTTGTTCCGTAAAATGATCATTTTCTTTGAAATATATCATTTTTTTAGGGAAAATGAGTAATCTAATTTTTATAAACGTGTATTTTAATAATAATAACCAATTTAAATTTGGTTATGTAAAATGACTATTTTTTCTGGAATATACTATTTTGGAGTCAGTATATATATTCTGTAGCTTTGGTCCGTAATAAGAATATTCGTACATTTCGGACTTACTTTCCGGAGTACCACTGTCTGAAACAATAATCTATGTACAATTGCCATGCCCATAATTTGAAGCGGCATTATGAAGTCACACACACGTTCCGTACAGTTAATCTAGAATAAAAAAAAACATTAATTTTCATCCCCTATATATAAATGTTCGACGCTTACTTTGGATCATCTGTAATTATCTCCTATAACTCCTTGAAGCCGAGTTTCTCAAAGAGTGAAAACGAAGAAAGCTTGTTTACCTACGCAACTTTAGGCGGGTCAACCCTCATACTTACACAAACATCAAAACTGACATGATGGATCGTTTCCAAGTTTGTTTTGTGGCTATTGGATGTATGATAAATTTTTTTGTTCCAAATTTTTATTGTTTCTTTAAAACTGATATCATTTGTATACTTAACACTAATTGGTTTGTTTTTCCAAAAAATACAGCTACATGCATTCATAGGTTGTTTGATGTTTGTCATATTTATAGGCAGTGTCTGTCTAAGAGGTTACTAACTAAAGACAATGTTCGTAGTTGGTTGATATGGACGAGAACAACAGACCCTCCTTATAGCATTTGGTTTGGGCGTGACAATTAGTGTTGACTCTTATACCTGGTTCCTGATAAGGTTGAAGGAAGCTCTTAAAGAGGGTAGGGAAGTATCGTTCATAACCAATATGGATGATGTCATTAGTTCTGTCGGCTAACCCATGATGCACATGATGTGCTTGCCAACATCGGTCATGCGAAAAAGGGCAAAATCCTATTTCCCTATCATTAGTTGGAATGTACTCAACATTGATATTCCACAATTTTGTTGGTGTTATCGGTTAATCAATGCAATATACCGATAATAACGCTTACTGAGACAATTCGTGACTAAATTCAACAGATATTTGTTGAATGCAATTTAATTTGAGGTAAAATACCGTAAAATATTTAATTATTTTTTACTTGTACAATAACCCTAATTGATAATATTTACTTTTTAGGGTGGTTGACTAGCGTACTCACCCCGTATGCAAAAATAGTGCTTCATAGGAGGATGCAAAATTATATTCGGTGGCAAGCAACAATGATCCCGCTCAAGATTCCACCCGAAATCCCCTCTCCATTCTCGTCTGGCATTTTTTGTGTTTTATTTTAAAACAACTTGTGTTGTAGATCTGAACCACCATACATGTTCAACGGCCAAAAAATATACTCGTCTAGGAGCCTCTGGGAAAGGACCCACAATGTCGATTCCTCATTGGTGAAAGGGCCATGGGTTGGTAATGTTGGTTTGCTTTGTAGATGGGACCCTTTGTACTGGCGAGAAGCTTTGGAATTCAACACATATCCTTGTGATTTCTTCTGCTCTAATGTACATTTTTGGCAAATAGAGTCCCATCCGCAAGACTCTACTAGTCAGGGCTCTTGCTCCCTTGTGTGCTTTCGCCTCACCAGCGTGTGTTTGTTTGAGTACTTATTGGCCTTCATTGTCATTAATGCATTTCAACCATGAAGTTAGGCACCCTTTCTTGTATAGGTTGCCATTATTGATCATGAAATGTGAGGCCTTTATTTTTATCTTCCTTGCTTCTGCGACGTCGTCTAGTAGATTACCAAATATCAAATAATCGTACATCGGAGTAATCCAAGTAGTTTCCTCTGCGTTATTGTGTCAATAGATTCTTCGTCTATACTCCTATTGTATAATACTTCTACTAAAACACTTTTTGACAGATGATTGAATGTCGTTGTTGTTAGATTAGGTGTCTAAGCCAATAACTAAATTGGTATATACTTCAGTTATTAGCAAAGTCCTTTTTGGTTGCCCTCTAACCTAGTAATTGGCTAGAATGACTTTTGGAGAGATAAGTTGATTTATTAATTTTTTATAAGATTAATAAATAACAATAAATAATTTATCAATATATTATGAGAATAATATAATAATTAGAAATATTATTATTTAATTAAAAATTAATTAGAAATAATTTTGGGATTAATTGTATTAATTAAAAGTACAAGGACCTAAGATATAATTGCTCAATAGTTGAACAAAAGGGATTCCAAAACCTTACAAGGGGGTGGACGGTTTTGGGGTGGTTCTAGGGTTTCTAGAATATTTGTTGGGTCGAATGTAAATAGTGAGAAGTTGAAAGTAGTTTGTGTTTGTAAAGTGTCGAAACTTGTATAGTTTCGACACTCTATCTATTTATAAGGCAATTTAGTTTCGACACTTAAATGTCTAGTCCTTGTATTTTTTTGTGAGTCTGTAGTACCCTATAAATAGGGTAAGTACATAGAGTAGAGTAAAGAATGACCTAAGAGTCATTATTCTTCTTGTACTCAGAAACTCTCTTGTACTCTTCAGACGTAATCGATCCAAACAGATCTTATTTAGATCTTGTGTCCATTTACAACTTTAATTGATTCAATCGTGTTCTTAATAAATTTCTAACATGATTCAATTGGTATCAGAGCAGGATCCACTCAATCGATTGAAGTTTTCACGTAATTTTTTTTTGAATCGCTCTTTTCGATTCAAAATCTTTCGCAAATTGAATCAAGAAACCGGTGTCAATTGATTGTATTGAATTGATTATGCACTCTGTGTGTTAGATCGATTGATTTCTGATCAATATCTGATTGATTTCTTTCTCAGATTTCTATTTGAATAAAAAATTCTCTTTCTTCAAAATCCGTACAACAATGGCGAATTTCTGTATGAACATGATGACTAATTTCTCTTACTTACTCGGATCATCAACAAAGATTCTGATGTTGATTTCGGAGTATTATGAGCAATGGGCTGACAGGATGGAGGATTATCTGAATGATATTGATGAAGATCTGATGATATTGATAGTTTATTTTATTTACTTATTTTTATAGTTTATTTTAGTATATTTCATTCATATTTTAGTTAATTTCCATATATATTTTCCTTTTTGTTATTTTATGACCACTTTCGGGTACTTTCTAGTTTCGTGAGCATAATTGCAGATTTTAAGGAGACTAGCGGAGCGGGAATGTTCAGGGATTATGGGAAGCGATTGGGCTTGGAGGATAACAAGGATTTTGGGCTTGATGGCTATGGAGGTGATGCATGAAGTGGGCTTGAAAATTAATTGAAGGCTTGGAAGAAATAAACTTTAAAGATGCGAGATGCAGGGGATTTTTCAAGTGAGTGAAGATTGATGATCGGGAGATTACGGGAGCTGCGAATCGTTTAGAAAAGGCTAGTTGGGCTCAAAATGAAGAAAGCTTGAAGAAAAATGGGCTAGAAACTGATCGGGCTCAAACTGGGCCAATGGTTAAGCTGTGGAAGCCCAACACTTGAAGAAGGCCAAAACTCCGTCATCCTTACGCGGCCCGCGTGGATCCCTGCATGGGGCATTTTTGGAAATTCAAATGGAGCTCTATATGGGGAAGGTTGGTGTGCCACTTTTCACAACTTTTACACATCCGAAAATACAACTATTCTCTGGAGAATTTGGAGCATTTTGAAGACCAAAAACCTTGAAGAACTTCATCATTTTGGCTCTTGATTCTTGTTAAATGTTTGGTACAATCTTATCTAACTTTTTTTATTCAAGTTTATCCATGCTTGGCTAAACGAAACTTGGTTGACTTTGGAGAAATCCTTTGACTTTTTGTTGAATGTTGAAGATTCCATGAACTTGTGTTTGAATCTTTATGAGAATGTTTTGTATTTTAACATCTTATCACTACTTGTATGTTTTTATTCATGAGTTTAAATGTGTTTGTGGTGATTAGTTGGCTAATTTCTTGATTAAGTTAAGGATCTTCAAATTAGCAAGCAACATATGAATTTTGTGTTAGTTTTACTTCACACAATCATAAAAACATTTTCTCCAACATGGTAGTGGAAGCTTTTGACTCCTCTTGAATTTGGTGACTTTTTGGTTTTTAATGCTAGTTGACTTTCACTAATTACATGCTTAATGGAAATTGTGACTTTGACTAAGGAAATTGTTATGAGCTTCTCTAACCATTTTAACAATTAAGAAAAGTCTAGGTAATCTCAAGCTTCTTGGATTACTATAGCCAAATTAAATAATTAAAACAAGTATTGCACCATTGGATTCTAGTGATATGTTCATCAAAAGTCAAAGTGAGGAAACCTTGAGTCAACCATCTTTCTCTTATTGATTTTACATCAAACTCTTATTTTTGCTAAATCGTTCATTTAAGTTCTAGTTTAATTCTAGTTTTAATTTAAGTATTTCAAAATAATCAAAACCCCCCATTTTTATTTTTATTGCCTTTTTACAAGTACTTTTGCAAAGAGATTTTCCATAGAGTTATAAAATTGAACCAATCTCCGCGGATTCGACCCTTTTACAACTATACACTATTTTAGTGTAAAAGATTTAGGGTTATTTATTTTGTTGGCCTCGACAACCACCAGAGATCCATAAAAAGAGGACCATTTAGTCAAGATATGTTGGTCGATGTTGGTACCCGAGGCATCTGGTATAAGACCTTGGAGGGTTTCTGTGGCATCCTTGGTAAAGACCTCGGGGGGGTTCCCGATGCGCATGGGCGCGGGGTTCCTGAGGCACCCGGAGTAAGACCTTGGAGGGTTTCCAGGCATCCTTATATGGGCTTTATGGGAGGGCTGGGAGTTTGGGTCTCCCTTGATGATTCAAGTCCTAACATTATCTCATATTATTATTCAACAGCGGAGGTTACAGCCCGTTAGGAGAGCAGCTTTTATATTCAGCAGACAAAGGTGAGTCTCCTCACCATACCAATGGGTCTAAGGCACCAAGGCCGGCGCATCAATTGTTATGTGATGTGTTATGCTTGATTAATTGTGACAGGGGTTCCCGAGGCACTTGGTATAAGACCTCGGAGGGTTTCCGAGGCATCCTCGGTAAAGACCTCGGGGGGTTCCCGAGGCATCTGGTATAAGACCTAGGAGGGTTCCCGATGCATATGTTGTGTGCATGGCTTATGTGATGTATGTAGCCGTAGGGCTAATATGATATGCGGTAACTGATTTGTATGTGTGGTATGCTCTGGGGAACTCACTAAACATTAGCTTACAGTTTGTGGATTTGTTTCAGGTACATCTGAGCCCAAGGGCAAGGGCAAGGTTTGATGTCGTGGCGTGCACTCTCACGTGGATGTTTTACGGGACACTCTGATAAACTGAAAAATAAAGTTGTTATGAATATGGATTTGAAACAATTGTTTTGGAACTTCTTGATTCATGGGAATGTATTTGGTTAATTAAAAATGAAAATTTGTTTTGAAAATTTGGGTTGTTACATTATTCAACTCCAACGAAGAAACAGTTGCATATTATTCAAACAATAAGGTCGAGAAACTATTTAAAAAGCAATTTAATGGAAAGTTCAAGAATAATTATGATGGCAAGGGTGTATCTTTGACTGGGAAATTTGTGAAGGCAACAATAAAGGTAGAAAATAAAGATGTAGAGAGTTTGAATGAGAATAAGAAGGAATTGAATTTGAAGGGTGTTTCTGGATATAATTGTAACTGATGCAATGGTTACAAACACTTAGCGAAAGATTGTATGCTAAGAAAGAAAGAAGAGCAGAAGGAGAGAGTTAAGGATGAGGCTTAGTATGTTGAGAAGATTTGTAACATCTGGTTTTGAGGAACTTGTATTATCCCATCGAACTTATCGTGTTTGTTTTAAAAGGTCACCCAACTTTTTTTTTGTACATTAAGGGAATGAACTCTTGTTTAACCTGTTAAAAAAGTCACTTAACCCACTATATGAGGTTTTAATCTCATTGTATCCACATTTCAGTTTCTTATACCCAAATCCTTTAATCAATCGGAACCAGTACTCTTTAAATACATCTCTTCTTCAGTGCCACTCCAAAAATGGTGAACACCATATCCAAAATCAAAAAAAGCCAGAACACTAAGAACAACCAAAACACCAAATAAAACCAAAAACACCAAAAAATCCCAAAACAACCCAGAACACCAAAAAACCAAAAATCCTTCTTCTTCCTCTTCCAAACCATTTGCTGATGATACTTACTGTTCCTAGTAGCTTCCAGTTGCAATATACGAAACCATTGCTTGTAAGCAAATAGCTGTGAAGCTTGCTTCATAAACTGACTGATCATGTCTTCTTTTACATTGATTGCTTTTTGTGCAGCTTTTTCAGCTTCCCTTGCTCGTGTTTGAGAATGGAAAAGTGCTTCTAAAAGCTCAGGCTTGCTCAGTTCATTTTGACTCTTTTTCTCTGCTTCAAATTCCTTGATTTTTGCATATTTTTCTTCCATTTCCATGGTTTCCCATGATGGTTCTCAAAAAGAGTTGGGATTTTCTTTAGCTTGATGTTGTAACCACAATTTGGTGTCACCTGCAAGATCATATAACTTGACTCCATCACCGGGACTTTCTTCTGAAGGTGATTTAGATGAAGATGGTGAAGTTCCCTTGTAATCTTCTTGAACTACGGAACTATTAGCGTAATGAACCCACCTAGGCTTACCTTCTCCTGAATCCGTTATCTCCTGAACAGATTTACAGAAAAATCAAACGAATAATTAGGAAATAGCACATCTGCCGCCTGTTAACATGAAGATGTGTAACAATCAGATAACAAGATATCGATCGATGAATCTGGTTGTAGGGTTAACCATGGAATTAAGGAACAATCAGATACAAGAGCAATCGATTAAACAAAGTAGTATCAATAATTGATCCGATTAAACAAAGTAGAAATTGGCAAATAATTAATGATGAAATGAACAACAAAGAGCAATACCTTTTAACATGAAGATGGGTAACAAGATATCGATCGATGAATCTGATTTCTTGGTTGGTGGTCGTATCGATCGATGAATCTGCAAGTATGAATTACAAGACCCGTCCTCCACTATTGTAATAAAAGAAGCCAGGAGAGATCGAGGCCATCTTCATTTGGCGGATACCCTTGATGGAAATCGGAACCATTCACATTTGAATGTGTACGAGATCTGGGTGGTCAAACAGTGGTCAAGGCATACTTTTTACAGGCTTACCCGGTATTAGGTCACATAAGGATGTTTTAAAATAGGAAAATGAGAGTTCATTCCCTTAATGTACAAAAAAAAGTTGAGTGAAATTTTAAAACAAACACGATAAGTTCGATGGGCTAATATGACATTTGCCCTATTGAGATTTATTGCATATTGGTCCTTAAGTAAATGGAATAGTGCAAGGGCCACATCAATCCTATGGTGCACATGCAACCCTAATGCTTTGGATCTAGGTTTTTCTCAAGTTATACATGCAATATTAATCATCCAAAACATGAACCCTAACTAGCATACAATTTTCGAGATTTACAATCATAAAACCAAGTTAGGAGAATACCTTTTCCTTGCATCTTGTAAATCTTGACCTTCAAGATCTTAGTGCCTCAATTGTTGTACCTCTAACGAGTCACAAAAACCAAGTAACAATTGGAAGAATATGAGAGAGGTTAGAGAGGCTCAAAATCGGCTAGGGTTTCTTTCTTAGAAGAATAGGCCGAAATTGGGAGTCCAGGGGGTTCCTTTTATAGTTGAGGCTTATAGGGTTTTCAACATGGAAACCCTAATTCCCTTGCTTAGGCCCTAAGAAACATATGGATTACCATAAGTCAAGCCTTGGACGAAATCTATATGGATCCCCATGAAGATTTCGTCCACCCTATACCAATAGGGTCCATGAGCCCAAACTACAACTATTACTGATTTACATAATCAGTCCCTATTAATTTAATCAGTCTCTTTTGATCACTAAATTAATTTCAAATTAATTCTTGATCAATACTAATTAAATAATATGATTTCTTAATTAATATATTATTCTTATAATATATTAATAAATCACAATTAACCTCTTTCTCTATTATCCATCCTATCAAATTGCTATAGTGAAGGCAACCCAAAAGGACCATGCTACTATCGGGTCAAGTACATACCAATTATAGTTATGGGCTTAGACATCTAATCCAACAGTCTCTCATTTGGATAAGTCTAATAACTATAATTTTCAATGCAACTTCAAATTCCGATTAGCAATCGTAGCTCTCAAATAGCCGCTATCGAACTCTGACCTAGTCAATGACGCGTCCTTTAGATAAGGGATCATATAATCCTCTATTCTTCAAGATATCGTGTGGACAAAGACATGGAATAGAGTCATACTCAATGTCCAACTGTTTGTTTCCCGATTTCTGATTTGTTTGACATAGAACTTAATTGAACACATCAATTCAGTGTTGATCGGGCCCGGCATATAAATCAACACAAAATCATCGAGGGGACCAAGATATTGCTTTTAATCCTCTTAGTATAAAAGGAACAGATAAACTTTGACTTATATGCTTGTACTAATTACTTGTCAATTTATACACAACAATACGTTTTATAACATCAAGTGACTGATGCGTTTTCATACTATCAATGTACAACCAACTCATAATCAACAACTCATATATCTTGGTTTGAAGATTATAAGATATTATCATATCACAATCACTTGTGATAAATTCCATGAAGTAATTCATATGAGCGTGGGTTTAATCCAATAATCAAATCCCTATTTCAAGAATACTCATGAACGTTGCAGCAAACTTTTGCTATGTCTAAACACTTAGACAATCTACAAGCCAATTCATGACAGTCTATCCTCATAACTTACTTCCAAAGTATGATTGACTGTGGATAATTCGAATAATCCTATTATTCAAGAAGTAAAACATGCAAAGGTGAAACACAAAATAAACAATTGACAAAAGATAGTAAACTTTACTCATAAATAAAACTCTTATTACTTAATCATCAAATGTCAATTACATTTATTTATTACAAGTTTATAACTGTCTATCTAATCACTAAAAATAATATCGTCCCTCGGGCCAATGCTCCTAGAATGCTGAAAATGCTTAACCCTACTTAGTCCCTTTGTAAGAGGATCTGTTGGGTTCTCCTCTGACGATACCCTCTTCACTACAAGGAGTCCCTCTTCTACCCCATGTATGATGAAGTGATATTTTCTGTCGATGTGCCTAGATCTGCCATGATCCCTTTCTTCCTTGGTTAAGGCGACCGCACCCTTGTTATCACAGAAAATTTCCATGCTCCTTTATAGCCGGTACAACTCCAAGGTCTCCAATGAATTTCTTTATCCATATTGCCACCTTCGACGCTTCGATCGCTTCTATGTACTCTGATTCGCACGTTGAATCAGCTACGGTCTCCTGCTTATAACTTTTCCAAGTCACTGCTCCTCCATTTATGGTAAATACCCAGCCCGACTGAGAGCGGAAATTATCTCGGTCGATCTGAAAGCTGGCGTCACTATACCCTGTCACTCTCAAGTCATCACTCCGACCGAGGGTAAGGACCCAATCCTTAGTCGTTTGTAGGTACTTTAGAATGTTCTTTACTGCTATCCAATGAGCTCTACCAGGGTTCCCTTGATATCGACTAATCATGCTCAAAGCAAAAGCCACATCAGGGCGAGTACATGTCATAGCATACATGATCGATCCAACAGCGGAAGCATATGGCACTCGCCTCATCTCTACCATCTCGACATCAGTACTCAGACTCTGATTTTTACTCAGTTTGGTATTGCTCTGGATAGGTAATTCTCCTTTCTTGGAATTCTCCATGTTAAAACGTTTCAACACCCTGTCCAAGTAGGTACTTTGACTAAGTCCTATTAGTCTTGTTGGGTTTTGAGCATTCTAATACTCCTATGGTGTACATGCAACCCTATGTGATTTGGATCTATGTTTTCTCTATTATACATGCATACATTCAAAATTCCAAAGCATCATCCTAATTGGCATATTATGAAGCAACTATACTACAAAAGTCTAGTTAGATGACATACCTTTTGATGGAGATTGAAGTCTTGAACCTTTAAGAGCTTAGTGCCCCAAGTGTTGCACCTCAAATGGTTCACACAACACCACCAACAATTGGAATAACTTGAGAGAAGGTTATTTGGTTCACCCTTTATGAAATTTGGCTGCCCTCTTTTGTGTATGCACTAGTGCCCATTTCATGAACCATAGGGCCCTTTATATAGTGTGGCTCATTAGGGTTACACCATGTAAACCCATGACTTTCCATTTCCTTCATGATAAAGCCTTCATGGAGTATCCATGGGTTAAGCCCAACATGAAGGACAATGGATCACAAGCCCACACATATATAAGAATGAATGATTTACGTAATCAATCCCCATATATTTAATTAGTCTCTTTTGATCACAAAATTAATTCCAAATTAATTCTTGATCAATACTAATTAAATAATATGATTTCATATTAATATATTCGAACTTATAATATATTAATATAAATCATAATAAATAACCTTTTCTCATTTGTCTATCTAATTATTCCGATGTCATGCAACCCAAATGGACCATGCTACTCTCGGGTCAAATACATACCAATAATAGTTATGGGATTATACATCTAATCCAACAGTCTCCCACTTGGTTAAGTCTAAAACTATTATTACGTATGACTCCAAGATCCCGACTAGCAATCGTAGCTCTTAAAGCCGCTGTCGAACTCTGACCCAGTCAATGACGTGTCCATTAGATAAGGGATCATATATTCCTCCATTCTAGATATCATATGGACTGAGACATGGATTATAATCATTCTCTCTGTCCATCTGTTGTTTCCCGATTTCCGATTTATGATGACTGACTAATTGAACAAATCAAATTAGTCTGGTCCCGACCGAGCACTTAGAATTTGTCATCACTAAATCATCAAGGGACCCACAGATATCGCTTTTATCCCTCCAAGGGTAAAAGGAATGGATAAACTTCGAACCAAATGCTCGCTTGCACTTACTTATCAAATCACACACAACAACATGTTTTATAACACCGAGTTACCGGAGCGTTTTCATATTATCAATGTGCAACCGACTTGCAGTTACAACTCACATGTCTAGGTTTCAAGAATATAAGATATTATCGTCTCATTAATCACCCGTGATAAAATCCATGAAGTGATTAGATGAGCGTGGGTTGAATCCAATACTCGAATCTCATTCCAGGAGCACTCATGAACACTGCAGCTATGTCTATAAACAAACTACAGAGCCATTCATGACAGTCTTGCCTCAATACCTACTTCCAAAGTATGATCGACTGTGGATGGTTTGAATAACCTAGTTATTCGGGAAGTCAAAACATGCAAAGTGAAACACAAGAATAATACTAATCCTATATGGCCCCGAACCTTTTGAGCCATATTGATTACTCATTATTCATTGTTTAATGTTTCGAATAATCAACTTAATACTTGAATTGAAACAATTGACATGCCATGCTCCAAGCATGCACACTATGTTTGTCCAAACAATAGTTATGCCATACTCCAAGTATGCACACTATGTTTGTCTATGATCCTTACTTTGTGGAATAGATCAATTAAACATAATTCCAATGATGCACATTTCACAATCCCAAATACTTATTGTAAATGTAAGAATTCCAAATTCTTGCCATTTACCAAAATCTGTCAGATTCTAAACTTATATGCAATGATCCTCTTGTAATGACTATGCACACAGTCATAAACACTTGGCAACAGACATTACAAAGTATACCAATGGAGAGCAATTCCATGGAAACTAAGTCTCACATTCAAAGTATATTCCTTTGAACATCTTTCTTGCATTAAGTTTTCTAATCTTTCACAAATTCAAGGAATAACTTCCACCTATGGAAACATTTCCATATTCCCATTTCGACTATCACTTCTGAACAAGAGTTGCCTCTTTTTCAGAATATGTCAATATGGTCTTTTCCAAAATTTACACCATACTTCCAACTGTCCATGAGCAACCAATCTTCGGTAAACCTCAGATTGTCCTCAACAATTGCTTAATCATTTTAGTCATATCCAGTTCTAGTCCCTTTTCCCTCTTAATTCCTAGGCATTTGGAAAAATTAGAACGGATAAATATTATAGTACATGTAATCGATCCTATACCCGAGGCACATGGGACACAATTCATGATGTCTCACATAAAGACATGATCCTAGACCAGTCATACCTGAGGCATATAGGACACGATTCATTATGTCTCACATAAAGACATGATTCTAGACCAGTCTTTTGCTACAATATGTTTTATTTGCCATGTTCTCATAATTCGAATTATGAAGAGGGATGTCGTAATCATAATCGAATATTGAGAACGCAATGTATATATAATTTCCTTATGTTGAACCATTCCAACATAAAATTCATATATATATATATATATATATATATATATATATATATATATATCCTTGACTAAAGATGATTAAAATCTCAATCTAAGCTTTTAGAATTGAAATGAAGTATGAATTCCTCTCCCTTAATTATAGCAAAACAACTTTTCCAAGCGAATTGAAACTTTTGTTTTCTATAATTAACATTGCTAACTTGCAACATAATAATCATTCTCCCACTAACACGATAATTATATCCTTATAAGCATAACACTTATGCTCCCACTAGCTTTGACATGTACTCAGAAACCAGCTGGACTTCTAGAAATCAATACTTTATTGACTTTCTTACCAAAGTTCAGATTTCTGATACAAGATGTTTTGATAAGACTTTATCAAAATCATACACCTTTCCTTAGATAGCTCACATGAGTGTCTAAACAAATATGAAGAGGGATGCTGTAATCATAATCTTTAGACCTTTTCCATTTCTCACAAGTCCATGTTAGTGTGCCGGTTAGCCACACACGCTCCACTAACGACTTTGAGAATGCAAATATCATAATTTCCAACTATTTAAAATATACTTCATGAAAGCGTTTCCTCACCATCATTTTCATGAATCAGAGAGAAACCTTATAACACTTAGATTTTTATGGTGTATGTGTTCCTATCCATGTGAATTTGTCAAAACCATAATCACAAGACAAGGTTAGTGACAAATCCAAACTCATATGGACTGAACTTGTTCAATCTTAATATCTTGCCACTTGGTAGCACAATGCCCACTATTGCTTCTGAGTTGTTATGCAAACAAATGAGAACTCATAGGACCCACATGCACAATAACCTTTAACTGGAATGGACACAGAGACAAGAACATGTCAACACGATAGGTTACAAACCTCAAGTCGTGTGCTAGTGATTAACAATAGGTTTTATTCTTGATTAGTTCTTGAAACTTTTTCAAGATCCTTAAGACTCCCACTGTCCACTTGACATATAAGATTCTCTTGTCAAGAACCATTCCTTGACAAACAAATATTCAAGAGTTAGTGCGGATTCTTATCAAGAAAAACACTTTCACACAATTGGTCTTAGTTGGTCTTTGTTTTAACCAAAACATCACAACTTACCAATTTCAAATGTACAAGAGTAGAAAACATTTTACTCTACATTTGACAAGTGTTATAAACCTTCCTCAAGATTATGTCACTCAAGTTACAATCTTGGAGTATAACTCTAAGACTTGATTTTGGAATGAAGTATGATTTATCTTTTGATTTAACCATTTCAACAATTCACGATTCCTTTTCTTAGTCACACAAATGCACTAAGATGTCCTTAGAGGATCAACTGTGATATGGTTTCATAATCACTAAGATAATCATAAAACAAGATACACAAGTACTCTCCCATCTTTTCAGATTGGAGAAACTTTTATCTTTCTGCCTAATTTGATTCTTCTTATTCGTCCTGTCATACACTGGAACTCTTCCAATGTTTCAGAATTACACTTAAACTTGTAAGTGTAACCATATTTACTAACTTTTAGTAAATCATGACGAATAGCCTTATCGATCTTTGTGGTGGACCTGACCAGCGTACAACCAAGTGTACCTGATCCCTTTGTCCTTTACTTGACTCACATATGCTTGTGAACAAGGAATTAGTCTTAATTTACCAAAGATGAAAATTCTCACTCATCATACAATACCAATTGCATGATTCCAAGTTTCTATCTAACTGAAACTTGGGTGATGAGAATTTTTTCCTTATTTGGCAAATTCTGACACTACCACAAACGAAAAAATCAAATTCATATTGCTATCAATGGAAACATATAAACAACAACTTTCATAAATGCCATTGTAAGGAGATATAATATAAAAAAAAAAAAAAATATTTATTTATAAAATGCGGAAAGTTTTTTCCTTACAATGCAATTGCAAGTGAAAAATATGTTGTTAACCACTCCTAAGCAACCTATCATAACTCTTAAGCAGCAGCTCAAAATCCGATCCTCGAACCATGCGATTGAAATCCATGTTCGCGATCAGAATCAACTTACTCTTCTTTTAAGCTTCCTCTCTTTTCTTTGATTCTACAAAACATCAAAACGTGACCTAGTCACATCATGTATTAAGAATCTCCAAATATGAACTTAATTGAGTTAGATAGTGGACTTTACCCGAAGTAGAGTTAAACCATTTTGACTTTACCATCCTTATGGACTTTTAGGTAAATTAGGCAGCTTCGCAACTAATGCCCCTTCTCTTGGCAAAAGAAATATATGGACTCTCTGGGAATGGTACACGAGACTATCTCAGACTTAGCCTTTCTCTTTACCATTGGGTCAAAATGACTTGACCATGGCCGATCCCTTTCCATTGGGAAGAGAAAGCTTTTCTGGACTTCCAATGTTACCATTGTCAATGTCCAAGTATGCTTGGGAAGTAGATCTTCCAATCATATTTGCTTTACCAGTGCTCCAAATCATTGCTGATTCAGCAGCAACAAGCAAATAGGTAAGATCATTAAGGGTCATGCCATAGTCTGTTACATAATAGTCCTTAAAGAACTCACTATGTGACTTAGGAAGTGATTGAAGAATCCAGTCAACAACCAACTTCCTTGAGACTTTGACACCCAACTCTCCCAGCCTGTCAATATGTGACTTCATCTCCAAGATGTGAGTACACATAGACTTGCCAATATGGCTTGAGTGACCTTGAACTATTCAAGTCCTTAAACTTGTGGGTTAGGGAGAATTATTGGAGGAGATGCAGAAAGTGAAGTATGATTTCCATTTCCACAATCCAATCGTGGAACATCATCTTCAATTGGGAAGCTTGTTCCAAGAGATTTGGGAAGATCATAGTTGTCTAAACTAGACATCTATATGGGAGAAATTCAATTTAGTTGATTTAAGTCCTTAATATAACACCCAATATGAAATATTAAGGCTAGGACCCAACACAATATTTTATAACTTAGAAGAGGGATGCCGTAATCCAAGCTACAAAATATTTGAAGGTAGGTAAATGACGATTTACCAATTTCCACCATGAAAAACGAAATTTAACATAAGGTTTTAAATGAATAGAAATTCCTAGATCCTTTAAGATTCATTGAACTATTCAATGACATGTTTAAATCTCGATTGTGCCCTTCAAGTTTGTGACTGGGATGCCGAGGATCACAAACAAGGAGTGAATAACCATGCAAATTAGCTTGGTACACCCAATGTTACATCCACCTAATCAATGTACCGGTTAACCACACACGCTACATTGATCTATGATTAACATCAAACTACCCTTTGCCACGCATTCTCAGTCCCAGACTAGTGTGCCGGTTAACCACACGGGCTCCACTAACGACTTAACAAGGTGCAAAGTGCAATTTCATGGGTTAGCACCAAGTTCACATTTTCCTAAAGTAACTAAGATTGAGAATTTAATAAAGTTTAGTTACTTTATATTTATCATTATACTTTTAATGAAGGGAGAATTATAGTCCCATCCTATCCGTTCGAGTAACGACCCTTCACTAGTCAAGGAAGCGGTGGGTTAGAGTAGACACCGGTTAAACTGCCATTTTATAAGCAGTAACCTTATACCCCCCTTATAGACCGGCTTCGTGAATGAGGCCTACTAACGGTAAGATTGACTTTTACTCTTATACATATATATACATATTAACTTTTAATATTATAATAGTATAAGGGTTGAATTTTAAACTATTTAAAATTCTAGGGTTTGGAACTAAATGTGTCAAAAGAAGACTCTACATTTACAAATTCCAAAACTTGAGGGCAAGTTTTGAACAATTCAAAAACTTTTCAATTTCATAACATATGAGTTTAATATAGGTTTTAAAGACTTTAATGAAGAGACTCTTGAACATCCATAAATTGATGACAAGTTATGGAGTCCATAAAACTATTTATGAGAAAAGACTCTTCAATTGTGTAACCTGTGGCTTTAATGAAGATTTAACAAAAAACTTTTGGTTTTCCATAACTTGAGGACAAGTTATGGAATCCATTAAAAAAACATTAAGATCATCAATTTAACTAACAATCATGTCAAGAAAAACTATGATCTAGATTAAACTCATATGAACAAGACAATTCAAATCAAACAATTTTCATGTAATTAGCCTAACCATTAAACTAATACAAAACATGAAACTTTTGACAATTATCTTTTGAATTGGATTAGAATGATCATTACCACATCAAAAACAGGTTTATAGGTTCAAAAACAGCTTAGGGTAATGATTCTAGTCCAATTTCAGTCTTAAAACTTGAAGATATGCTGTCAAGGGCTCCAACTCATCGAGTACATGAACCAACTCGACGAGTTGGATGAATTTTTGAAGATTTTACACTTGGACTTGTCGAGTCACCCTATGGACTCGTCGAGTCAGTTGTCCAGACAACAAAAAACTTCGATTTTCAGCCTTAAAAAGCAAGTAGCATCAAGTACAATTGAAAACAACCCTAGGCTTTGATACGACTGTTGGGTTTTGAGCATTCTAACACTCCTATGGTGTACATGCAACCCTATGTGCTTTGGATCTATGTTTTCTCTATTATACATGCATACATTCAAAATTCCAAAGCATCATCCTAACTAGCATATTATAAAGCAACTATACTACAAAAGTCTAGTTAGATGACATACCTTTTGATGGAGATTGAAGTCTTGAACCTTTAAGAGCTTAGTGCCCCAAGTGTTGCACCTCAAATGGTTCACACAACACCACCAAAAATTGGAATAACTTGAGAGAAGGTTATTTGTTTCACCCTTTATGAAATTCGGCTGCCCTCTTTTGTGTATGCACTAGTGCCCATTTCATGAACCATGGGGTCCTTTATATAGTGTGGCTCATTAGGGTTACACCATGTAAACCCATGACTTTCCATTTACTTCATGATCCATGGGTTTTAACCTCCATGGAGTATCCATGGGCTACGCCCAACATGAAGGACAATGGATCACAAGCCCGCACATATATAAGAATGAATGATTTACATAATCAATCCCCATATATTTAATTAGTCTCTTTTGATCACAAAATTAATTCCAAATTAATTCTTGATCAATACTAATTAAATAATATGATTTCATATTAATATATTAGAACTTATAATATATTAATATAAATCATAATAAATAACCTTTTCTCATTTGTCTGTCCAATTGTTCCAATGTCATGCAACCCAAATGGACCATGCTACTCTCGGGTCGAATACATATCAATAATAGTTATGGGCTTAGACATCTAATCCAACAAGTCTTTCACTCCTATTTCTCAAAATCCTTATCCCAAGAATGTAAGCAGCTTCTCCGAGGTCCTTCATAGCGAAACACTTCCCAAGCCAGGACTTAACCTCCTGCAAGGTTGGAACGTCGTTTCCTATGAGTAGTATATCATCCACATACAACACCAGAAAACTAACTATACTCCCACTAGCTTTGATATATACGCATGACTCATCCTCGCTTCTCGAAGAACCAAACTCTTTGACTTTCTCATCGAAACAAAGATTCCATCTGCGAGATGCTTGCTTTAATCCATAAATGGATTTCTCAAGCTTACACACTCTATTAGGGTACTTCGCATCCACAAAACCCTCTAGCTGGCTCATGTAAACATCCTCAGCCAACTTCCCATTAAGGAAAGCGGTTTTGACATCCATCTGCGATATTTCATAGTCATGAAACGCAGCTATGGCTAGCATAACCCTTATAGACTTGATCTTCACTACTGGTGAGAATGTCTCGTCATAGTCATCTCCAGGAGTTTGAGTAAATCCCTTCACAACCAATCGCGCCTTATATGTGTGTACTTTCCCATCCATGTCGGTCTTCTTCTTGAAGATCCATTTGCACCCGACCGTTTTACGACCTGATACATTGTCAACCAAGTTCCAAACTTGATTGTCATACATGGACTGAATCTCGCTGTCCATCGCCTCTTTCCATTTTGCAGACTCTTAGCCCGCCATGGCTTCCTTGTAGTTGTTAGGTTCATCCAAATTTACTAGTGTATTATCACTGATAAACGTATCACCTTCACTTGTTATATGAAAACCATACAACACAGGTGGAACACTAACTCTACTGGAACGTCTCAGAGGTTAGGACTCGTCAACTGGTTCAACAGGAGTCTCATCCTCAGATTGGACACTAGTATTAGAGGTTCCTTCATCGCTTATCTCTTGAATCTCTTCAAGATCAATTTGCCTCCCACTATCCTTTTGGCATATGAGTTTTCTTTCATGAAAGGCACCCCTTTGTGCTACAAAGACCACGTCTCACTAGGTCTATAATACAAATATCCAAAGGATTTATGTGGATAGCCGATGAAAATACAACGCTCAGTATGAGGTTCGAGCTTGTCGTGAGTCTCTCGTTTTACGAAAGCCTTGCAACCCCAAACCTTGATATGTGCTAACGAGGGAACCTTCCCTGTCCACATCTCGTGAGGTGTTTTGGCAACTTTCTTAGTTGGGACTAGATTAAGGATATGGATGGCAGTCTCTAAGGCCTACCCCCAGGATGAGATAGGTAACGAAACTCGACTCATCATGGAACGAACTATGTCCAACAAGGTTCGATTGCGCCTCTCAGCTACACCATTAAGTTGTAGTGTCCTAGGTGGCGTAAATTGTGAAACAATTCCATATTCCTTAAGATACTCGTGGAACTCGATACTAAGATACTCACCACCTCTATCAGATCTGAGCATATTTATCTTCTTGCCCAATTGATTTTCCACTTCTTACTTAAACTCTTTGAACTTTTCAAAAGTTTCTGACTTATGCTTGATTAAGTAGATATATCCATATCTGCTATAATCATCAGTAAAAGTCACGTAGAAGCGATTCACATACCTTGTGGTGGATCTGAAGGGCCCACATACATCTATATGTATGAGATCCAACAAACCTTCACCTCTTTCACAAGAACCAAATAAAAGGTGATTTAGTCATCTTTCCAAGAAAAAAAGATTCGCACGTGTCATCCGACCTAAGATCAAATGACTCCAACACTCCATCCTTTTGGAGTTGGGCTATGCGCTTCTTGTTGACATGCCCAAGACGACAATGCCATAATCATGTTTTGTCTAGACCATTAGACGAATCAATATGCAACACATCATTTCCGAAGTTATCAACAACCATCACAGTTTCATATACTCCATTACAAGGCATGCTTAAAAATAAAAGTACTATTATAGAAAGCTTAATAGAACCAACTTCATTATTAAATGAAAATCTAAAACCTTGTCTGTACAAACCATGAAAGGAAATAATATACCTCGTCATCTCTGACGAGTAGCAACAATTATTCAAATCTAATCCTAACCCATTACTAAGCACTAAAGAATATACTCTGATCTTCGTCACAGTCGACGATATCCTATTTCCCATTATCAGGTTCATCTTCCCATGCTCCACATCCCTACTTCTTCTTAGAACCTACAAATCAGAACAAATGTGAAAACCACATCATGTATTGAGGACCCAATAAGAACTAGCATGTGATGAGTTTTTAGACAGAATGGTGTAAATACCTGAGAATGTGGGTTTTATCTTCCCATCCTTAATGTGCTGCAAGTATTTAAGGCAACTTGGTTTCCAATGCCCTTTTGTCATGACAATATAAATACTCTGCTTCCTTTTGATTGGATGAGGGAGCAGCATAACCACCTTCGGATCTACTGGAAGAGGATCCATCATGAGACTTTATGTTGTGATTCTTAGAGGAAAATTTCCTCTTCTTCCCCTTCCCATGTCCAATTACCAGGACTGGGGCAGCAACAATAGGAGTGGGTACAACAACCTTTCCTTTTAAACCACTTTCAGTAGTTCTCAGTAGGCCTTGAAGTTTGCTTAAAGTGAGCTCCTCCTTGTTCATATGATAAGTCATCTTGAACTGATCATAACAAGGAGGCAAAGAGTGTAGGATAATATCAATATCCAACTCTTCATCAAAGTTGACATTCAACTTAAGCAATCGGTCCACATACCTTTGCATCCTTTGCAAGTGGGTTGTGATGGACTCTCCATCATTCATCCTGGTTGTTATCATGGAAGCAACAATCTTGTACCTTTCTTGACGAGCACTTTGATGGTACCTTTCCATCAAGTCTTGGTGCATCTCGAAAGGCCATAATTCCTCATAGGACCTCTGAAGCTCAGGAGTCATAGTGGTAATCATGATGCACGACACCTTTGCCGCGCCCTTTTCATGAATCTTATACTCAGCCAGTTGCTCAAGAGTAGCAGTTTCTTCATTATCTCCTTTAGCTATTTGTCAAGGACATATTCTTTTTCCTCGTATCGAAAGGGCCATGCGAATGTTGCGAATCCAATCGTTGAAGTTTGACCCATCGAAGATTACCCTCCCATATAAGTTCATGAGGGAAAACGAGCCAGAGGAGTTGGAGCTTGAGCCAGAAGCGTTGGTAGACATCTGAAAAAAGAAGAACAAGTTTTATTAGATAGAAATTCCTTAATATAACACCCAAATGAAATATTAAGTCTAGGACCCAAATACAATAATTCACAATTCAGAAAAGGGATGTCGTAATATAATTGCAAATTATTTGAAGGGAGGTAAATAACGATTTACCAATTTCACCACCTAAAAACAAAATTTGAAATAATTAAGTTTTATGAAATTCCTAGTTCTTTGAGATTCATTGAACTTTTCAATGGCATGTTTAATCTCGATTATGCCCTTCAAGTTTGTGACTGGGATACCGAGGATCACAAACAATGTGTGAATAACCATGCAAATATGCATGGTACTCTCGATGTCATTTACCACCTAATCAACGTGCCGGTTAGCCACACATGCTCCATTGATCTATGATAATTCTCGATCTACCCTTTGCCACCCTTATTAGTCCATATTAGTGTGCCGGTTAGCCACACACGCTCCACTAACAACTTGGCAAGGTGCAAAGGCCGTGAATCTGGCAGAACGACGAAAGGTCATGAGTCATCAGGTGGTATACATTGTATGTTTAATGGAATGTGCGGTATACTGGGGAACTGACTAAGCTTTGTGCATAGTTTTAAAGTTAAAATATTGTTATGGTTGTTCAGATGAGAAAGGAAAGTGCACGGTGTGACTATACAATCACATCAGTATTATGATTATGTTTTGAGATGTAACATCCCAAAAATTTCAGCAAATTAAAACTTTTCAAAACAACCCATTTATTAACAAAAGTGTTTACAAAAACATTGTCTCTAAAAGATGATTTAAAATCAAGTCTCCCAAGTGCAATTTCATGGAATAGTACCATTTTCACATTTATCCTAAAGTAACTAAGATTGAGAATTTATGAAAAAACATTTAGTTACTTTTCTAATTATCATTATACTTATTAATGAGAATTAATGTCCTATCCTACCCGTTCGACTAACGACCCTCCACTAGTTTAGGAAACGGTGGGTGAGAGTGGACACCCATTCATTCGCCATTTTATAAGCAATTTCCTTATACCCCCCTTATAGACCAGCTTCGTGAATGAGGTCTACTAACGATAAGATTGACTCATCTTATACATATATATAAGTATTAATCTTTTAATATTATGATAGTATAAGGGTTGAATTTTAAACTTTTAAAACTCTATGGTTTAGAATTTAAATATTTCAAAATCAAAACTTTTTAATCAAATTTTAATTTCCAAAACTTGATGGAAAATTTTGAAACTTTTCAAAACCTTTTAGATCAAATTTTAAAAACAATTTAAATTAAACATATAATTTATCTTTTTCACATAATTTGACCTAATCCAATTTTATATGGTAAGATGATTCAAATCAAATTCTACAAATAATTAATTTATCATATAATCTAGTAATTATCTTAAAATTTGACAACTATCTTTCAATTAGATGAGGATATTCATTACCATATCATAAAAAACGTTTTTAATCAATTAAAACAACTTATGGTAACTATCCTTATCTAATTTAGGCCAAAAATCCGAAAAATCTGCCAACAAACGCGTAAACTCGTCGAGTCAAGCTTGGACTCGTCGAGTTCATCTGGCAGAGTCCAGATTTCGACTTCTTTCAGCTTTGAACAATCAACATGGCATCAAATACAACAGAAAAACACCCTAAGCTCTGATACCATTGATGGTTTTGAGCACTACATCAATCCTATGGTGCACATGCAGCCCTAATGCTTTGGATCTAGGTTTTTCTCAATTTATACATGCAATATTAATCATCCAAAACATGAACCCTAACTAGCATACAATTTTCGAGATTTATAATCATAAAACCAAGTTAGAAGAATACCTTTTCCTTGTAGCTTGTGTTGGATAAGGTGTCTAAGTCCATAACTATATTTGGTATGTACTTGACCCGACCTGACATGGTCCATTTGGGTTGCACTTCACCATAACAATTTGTATGGATAGTCTTTTGAGAATAGTACATTTATGATTTATTAATATATTATAAGTTATAATATATTAATATGAAATCATATTATTTAATTAGTATTGGTCAAGAAGTAATTTGGAATTAATTTAGTGATCAAAAGAGACTAATTAAATATGGACTCTTATATATAGAATTGGGCCAAGGTTTATTTAGGATGGGCTACGCTTGCATGGAAGTCCATGGATAGTCCATGGAGCCTTTTAACCCATGGATCCTATGTAAATGAAAGGTCATGGGTATTAGGGTTTACATGGATGTAACCCTAATCCACCATACTATATAAAGAGGTCCTTGGCACTTGAAATTGGCACTAGTGTGTGAGATTAAAAGGGTGGGCCGATTTCTACAAGTGCATCTTATTCTCTCAAAGTTTCCAAGTTGTTTTGGTGATTTGTGATTCCACTTGAGGCATCCACATTATTGGTGCTAGGCTCTCAAACTCCAAGCAATCAATCACAAGTAAAAGGTATGTCACTCTACTAGAATTTTGTATTGCAAGTACCTCATGATATGCTAGTTAGGATGTGAAACCTTGGAAATCAAATTTGCATGTATAATAGTGAAAACATATATCCAAGGTTTCTAGGGTTGCATGCACACCATAGAAGTCTTAGAATGCTCAAAAACCATAAGTGGTATCAGAGCCTAGGCTTGTTTTCAATTATATTGTTGCTTATTTGAGTTTTTGCAAAACAGTTTTGCTGTCTAACTGCTCAAATCGGCAAGTGCATGAACAGACTCGACGAGTTGATGCTTTTAGGCGTGGACTCGACGAGTCTGTTTATGCACTCGACGAGTCTGCTGCCCAGACATCATGATGTTCGAGTTATTTAGCCAGAATTGGGTTAGGATCATTACCTTAATCTAATTACAAGGTAATTGTCATAATTTCAAGATTAGTGTTAATATGATTATGCTAAATGTCTTGAATTTTGATGATATGAATTATCTTGCACTATGAGTTTGAATATGATCATGCATGTGTTATTTGATTATTATGATTAGTTGTGACAACCCGAAATTTCTAGCTTACATTCTTCATTTTTATCAAAGTTAGCCTCGTTTTGCTATTTTATAATGAAGTTTTGGGTCTATATTAGTGATTAAGGCGTAGTATAATCGAGATATGAGTAGCAGGATGGGTTAGAAAGGGTGAAGCATCTAAAAATCGGGCCAAACACACCAAGAGAGGTGTGTGCGGCCGCACACCAGAGTGTGCGGCCAGCCAGCCGCACACCCCTCCCAGCCTCACACTCTCTCCTATATATATGCTACCCTTAGTCATTTTGAACATTATTTGCACTTCTTCAAAGATAGAACCCGAAATCCTCTCAAGTATCATCCAAGTCTTCTTGTGGATCTTTATAAAAGGTATCATCTTTCACCAAGAACACCAAGAACACTATGTGTATGGCCGCACACACCTGCTGGCCGCACACACTGGCCGCACATGTGTCCTGGCCGCATACCCTGGCCGCACACACACTTATAGTGTGTATTTTGGCCACACACCCCTTTGTATTGCCTTATAACCCTTATATACAATCATGTATGGTTGTAACACTGTATTCTAAAGTGTTTTTAGGTCCCAAAGGCGTGTCCCTATCACTTTAAGTGATTATATACATTGAATGTATTCATATATGTGTATTTATATGTTAAATAGGATTCGTTTGTGCTCAAGTCTTCACTTAACACTTAGCAATCCTATCTCTTCAGTTCATCCAAACCACTAACTACAGGTGAGTTCATACCCCTTAATTAACCTTTTAAATGTTTTTAAATGCTTTTATGGGGGGAATACAAGTTGAACAACTATAGTTATTATATCAATCACATGTGATTAATAACTACAGATCAAATGGTTTTCTTACTTTTCAAACTGTTTATCAAACTGTTTTACCTCAAACTATTTTACAAACTCGTTTACTTGTCAAATACTTTTATTAAACTCTTTTAACTAAAATTTCTGTGTATCTATATAGATATAGTTATATAAGTAGGATTGAAAGGACTTAGGACTGCTAGCCTACCTTGCTTCCTGTTCCTTGTTTGGTTGTGGACTTAGGGTATCAAGGTTAGTTGTCCGAAGGTCGTTTGAATCCTAGTTATATATTATGTATATGTATATAGATATAAAAGGTTATTTCTTCCATTCAACTCCATGCCCTTGGGTAGCAAGGGTATACAAACATGTTCATACATTACTAGTAAGCTACCATAGGGGTAGTTTAGGAAGGTACTATTACTAGAACAATGAAACATACAAGGAGTCAGTTCATACATGAGTCAATACATACTATGATGAGAAACAAACATAAAACAGAGTGAGGAGAAACAAACATAAAACAGAGTGAGGAGAAACAAACATAGAACAGAGTGAGGAGAAACAAACATAGAACAGAGTGAGGAGAAACAAACAATAGACACTATGGCGAGAAACAAACATACAGGCTAGACAGAGAAAGAACATACAATACAGCTAGCACTCAATTCACAAAACATAAACATTTATACATTTATGTGAGCCATTAAACAGGGCGTGGCACTACCTGCCATGACTGTTTTTGTATCAGAATCTCCTTAATTGGGGAGCGTATGAGTTTGCGTATAGATCTATATTGGATTGACTATCCTACACCTTGCTGCTCGCTACAGTGGGACTTGCAAGTCTACGGGTGCCAAACGTCATTTTTGTGGCATCTTACATTGTCACTTTACTATTGAGTCGGTAGCAAGATACAGGCCGATCACATGTAACCTTAAAATATACAATGGATTTAAGGTAGATAGTATAGCAGTGGTTTACCTAATACTACATGATAATGCTATAACATTTTCCCTTTACATTTTACTTGCGATATTCACACAATAAACAATAATGTAAAAAAAACTATATTTTTGGTTAATGATAGTCGGATTTGGGAAAATACACACTTTTACAAGTGATACACACACAGATACTAGATGCCTTGGTAGAAGGCTACTTTTAGTAGGAAACATAGGGTTTTCTAGGAGAGTTCAAACAAATACAAAACTTTTACAAACATATACAGTACATTTTACAAAACATCTTACAAATGCTTTCATACAAACACAGACACTAATATACTTATGATCTCACCAGCTTTAAAGCTGATAAACTCTTTCAAAATAACTTGTATTCTCAGGTCACCACTAGACAGGTACCGGAGCCAAGTTTTGATAAGATGGAGCTCATTCAAGACTCATCTTATATTTTTGATGTATATTGTTTTTGGTGTCTTTAAAACTTTACAGAACACACTTGTATGTAATTATATTATTTAATGCAATGGATGATGTTGTTGCTTGTTTACTACTTGCATTGTTATGATACTGTACATGACGTCCTCCACCCCAGAACGTTTCGGCCGTTCATAGGTTTTGGGGGTGTGACAGATTGGTATCAGAGCATTGTTTATAGTGAATCGAGTGTATCAACCCATAAAAGATATACGAACTATAAACACAAGCGGGATTAAAATACTCTGATAAAGAGTTTATACTTTTAAATAATAAAATATTTAACCAAGTATACATACCTGCATTCATACTCAAATCAGTGTCACTAGGATAGAACAAAAGTATTACGATTGTTGGACAGCACAAGTAGACTTAGAGACATATGGTCAACCCTGGGAAGATGTAGCCTGATCAACTACATTATCCGAGGAGTGATTAGCATGTGCCTAAGAATGGTTGCGAGGTTGCAGCAAGTCTAAAAACTTACCAACACTACTACAACGAGAACAGTAGAACAGAACAATAAACTTAAAATACTATAGGAGTATTTTGTGTTACCTTAATCACTTATCTGAGAACTAAAAGATCTTTATTAGTATGTCAATAGTTGTTTAGTGGATACGCTAAGGTTATAGGTAACTAGGATGTCATAGACTGAGAATATGTGATCTTTGCTTTACTTCCTGTTCCTTGTTTGGTTGTGGGCTTAGAGTTAGGATCACTTATTCGAAGGTCTATCATGTTGTGGAATACATATAACTGGTATGGTCTAAACAAATGTTGGAGTAACTGATAAAGATCATCTTATAATTATCTAGTTAACTCGTCTATTAATTATTTCTTAAATCCCTTTTCTCGCGTAGATTTAATGGCTGGTTTCCATCTTCCTGGAGACCCGTACTATCCCAACCACGACAATGCTGAGTGGCTTAATGAGGAGCCAGAAGATAATCATCCAATCCCATTGGATGATCATTCTGCTGAAGGATTTTCTGATGGTTCTGATTCAGAACCTGAAGTCAACAACCTACCCCCAGCGGCTCAAGACCCAAACCTGAACCCTCGTCCAGCATTTCAAGGACCCACACCTCTGTGGGCCACAAACTTGAACAGATGGAGTCAGGAACAAGGTCAACCCATTCCCTACAATGGAGACAGAAGCTTCTACAACCTCACTAAAGGAGGTTCAGCTGATAGGGTCCTACCTGTCATGGTTCGTAGGATTGCTCGGAACACCGAGCTGGGTCGATCAGCTATCGACCGAGTAGTAGAAGTTGATGCCAACTCTGGTGTTAACACTGTCCGCATACGCCAACTCGAGTCTGCTCATGAAAGGACTCAAGTCGGTAACGCAATGCTTCAGAGGGAACTTGCTGAAACCCGAGCTGAAGTCAGGGAACTCCGAGCTCAGCAAGCCAGATCTGATAGGTGCGTGAGAGACATAGAACGCCTTCTGTCGGATTCGAGAAATCACTCTAGCAGTTCTCGTCGCCGATAGAATCTTATCAACTTCTCTTTTGAGATATAACTTAGTTATGTAAAAACTTAAGTCTAATTTCCTATCCTTATAAATCTTAGACCTGCTAGGTTTTGATTAGGTCATAGTTCTGTCAAAATTTTTCCCATCTTGGTGGATGTAAGACCTACTTCTAGGTCATTCTTTTTCAAACTCATTACATCTGTAATTCCAATATCTTTGACAGATATCTAATCTAATGGAAATTTTATCTAAATTCTTCCATCTTCATTCAAAATTTTCATTCAATTATGCTGTTGGGCTATGGAGAGTTAGTCCATGGGTCATTCTCATCAAACTTTCCTATCAAATTCTTATCAATGTTCATAACTTTCTAAACTTTCAGTTAAAAGATGCCTCCACGTAAATCAACAAGACGTAGTCCTCCCGCACCAACTCCATCTGCACCTCAATTCGATACAGCAGCCCTCAATGCTGCTGTAGCTGCGGCTGTGGCTACAGCCATGGCTGAATATCATTCCTCAAGTTCCACTAGAGGAGGGACTCCTGTCCCGATTATTCAGGTCGAAACCCCGGTGCGCTCGAGAGAGTGCTCCTACAAAGACTTAACAAACTGCAAGTCGTTGTCCTTTATGGGAACTGGCGGAGTCCTTGTACTCTCGCAGTGGTTCGAGAAGACAAAGTCAGTCTTTGCGATCTGCTCGTGCCCGGAGGGAAGTAAGGTCAAGTTTGCCGCTTGTACCTTCGAATCAAAAGCCCTAACGTGGTGGAATAGCCATGTTAAGTCACTAACTCTGGAAGTGGCTAATGACATGGGCTGGAGTTCCATGAAAGACCTCATGATTGAGGAGTACTGCCCGAGAGGCGAGATCCAGAAGCTGGAGGAAGAACTTTGGCGCCTAACCATGAAAGGCTCCGACATCGTAGCATATACCGCCAGGTTCTGTGAACTGGTGGCCCTCTGTCCCAACATGATTCATACAGAGGGAAAGAAGATCGAGAGGTATATATGGGGGTTGGTGCCACCATACCAAGGAAATGTAATGTCATCACGCCCCACTACCTTTGACAGTGCCAAGCGATTGGCACAACAGCTAGTTGACCACGGGGTCCGTACCCCGACTGCAACAACCACCCTGGCCATCTCAGAGCCCGTCAGAACCGCTGAGTCCAAGCGGAAATTCTGGGATGACAAGAAAAAGAAGAAGGCTGCCAAGAAACAGCAGACCGTGGCAGTTCATAGTGCGACAGCGCCTGCCACTGCTGCTGTTCCATTTAAGCAGTATTCTGGAAGTTTTCCGCTCTGCAACAAGTGAAACTACCACCATGTGGGAGCCTGTCGGGAGATGCAGTGTGTAAACTGCAACAGGAAGGGGCACACAGCCCGTTTCTGCAAAGCTCCGGCGAGGCCAATCACCCAAGTCCCCGGCGCTGGAGTGGGCCAAGCTTGCTACAGCTGTGGCGAGGTGGGCCACTACAAAAGGAACTGCCCTAAGGCAGGGAATGCCGAAGGAGTAAGAAGAGTTCTGGCTATAGGCCATGAGGAAGCGGTTGCCGACCCCACAGTGGTCACTGGTACGTTTCTCCTCGACAACTCTTATGCTTGTATACTATTTGATAGTGGAGCGGAGAGGAGCTTCGTGAACCAAAAGTTTGCTCATTTACTTAAGCAAAAATCACGAGCACTCAAAGAACCGTTCACAGTAGAAATGGCTAATGGGAAGACAGAGAGCACTAGCTGCATATACATAGGGTGTACATTAACGTTAGATAGCCATTCATTCTCGATCGATCTCATGCCAGTCTCAATTAAAAGTTTCGACGTCATCATTGGCATGGATTGGTTGAGTCTTCAACGTGCCGACATCATGTGTTACGAAAAGGCTGTCCGCCTAAATCTATCGTCTGACGAAACTCTAGTAGTTTATGGCGACAAACCCGACACAAACCTTCGTATCATCTCGAGCATTCAAGCTCATAAATTCTTGCGAAAGGAATGTCGCGCATTCCTTGCTCATGTTGTCGATGTGAGCCAAGAAACGAAACCTATTCAGAACATTCCAGTAGTACGCGACTTTCCTGACGTCTTTCCAGAAGAGCTACCAGGATTACCTCCGCAACGACAAGTCGAGTTCAGAATCGACTTAGTTCCAGGGGCTACCCCAGTAGCCAAATCGCCTTATCGTCTAGCACCTGCAGAGATGCAAGAACTATCCTGTCAACTTAACGAGTTGCTCAGCAAGGGCTTTATAAGACCGAGTTTCTCACCCTGGGGAGCTCCAGTCTTGTTCGTCAAGAAGAAAGACGGATCGTTTCGAATGTGCATCGACTACAGGGAGCTCAACAAACTGACCGTCAAAAATCGTTATCCTTTGCCTCGGATAGACGACTTATTCTATCAACTTCAAGGGGCGAATTTCTTTTCCAAAATCGACTTAAGGTTCGGATATCACCAGCTACGAGTACTAGGGGAGGATGTTCCGAAGACAGCCTTCCGAACTCGTTATGGGCACTACGAATTCGTAGTGATGCCATTCGGATTAACAAACGCGCCCGCTGTATTCATGGATTTAATGAATAGGGTGTGTCGTCCTTACTTGGATCAGTTCGTCATCGTCTTCATCGATGACATACTTATCTACTCTCGTAGTAAGGAGGAACATAGTCAACATCTGCGCTTAGTCTTAGAAACTCTACGTGCGGAGAAGCTTTATGCGAAGTTCTCAAAATGTGAATTTTGGATCCGTCGAATCGAATTCTTAGGGCACGTGGTTAGCAAAGAGGGAATACATGTGGACCCTTCCAAAATCAAAGCCATTGAGAGCTGGTCAGCACTGAAGACGCCTACAAAAATTCGTCAATTTCTAGGCCTCGCTGGCTACTATCGCAGGTTCATTCAGAACTTCTCCCGCATTGCGAAGCCTCTTACAACGCTTACCCAGAAGGGCGTATCCTTTGACTGGAAAGAGAAGCAGGAGAGAGCATTACAAACGCTCAAACGAGCCTTGTGTACTGCACCAATACTATCCCTCCCCGAAGGGATAGAAGACTTAGTTGTCTATTGCGATGCATCGAATCAAGGTCTCGGATGTGTTCTGATGCAGCGAGGTAGGGTCATCGCCTATGCCTCGAGATAGCTGAAGACACATGATGTTAACTACACCACCCACGATCTCGAACTAGGAGCAGTGGTGTTTGCTTTGAAGATCGGGAGACACTACTTGTACGGAACAAAAAGCACAATCTTTACAGACCACAAGAGCCTGCAACATATATTCGACCAGAAGGAGCTCAACATGAGACAACGACGGTGGGTCGAGCTACTCAGTGACTACGAATGCGAAATTCGTTATCATCCCGGCAAGGCCAATGTAGTAGCTGACGCCCTAAGTCGGAAAGAATATTCTGGTCGTAGAGTCAAATCTTTGACTATGACTATCCATTCACACTTATCCACACAAATCCAGGTAGCTTAGCTCGATGCTTTAAAACCTGAAAATGTGACCAGTGAATCCCTTCGAGGGATGGATAAGAACTTGGAGGTCAAAGGTGGCGGAGCTTATTATCTCATGGACCAGATCTGGACCCCGAGACTTGGTGGTTTCAGAGACTTGGTCATGAACGAGGCACACAACACTCATTATTCCGTCCACCCATGTTCAGATAAGATGTATCTGGATCTTAAAAAGTTATACTGGTGGCCTAACATGAAAGCAGAGATTGCTACCTTTGTAAGTAAATGCCTTACTTGCGCCAAGGTCAAGGTCGAATACCAGAAACCCTCAGGTCTTCTACAACAACCTGAGATCCCAGAATGGAAGTGGGAGCGGATAACTATGGACTTCATAACCAAGTTGCCCAAGACAACGGGTGGACTTGATACCATATGGGTCATCGTCGACAGATTGACCAAGTCTGCGCACTTCCTACCTATCAAAGAGACAGACAAGATGGAGAAGCTTACAAGAACTTACATTAGGGAGATTGTACGACTGCATGGTGTTCCCATATCCATTATCTCAGACAAAGATAGTAGATTCACTTCGAGGTTCTGGCAGTCGTTACAAAGTTCCCTAGGAACTAGGCTGGACATGAGTACAACCTACCATCCGCAGACAGACGGGCAAAGTGAGAGAACTATCCAAACCTTGGAAGATATGTTGCGAGCCTGTGTGATCGACTTTGGGAAAGCATGGGATACTCATTTACCCCTTGTAGAATTTTCCTACAACAACAGTTATCACACAAGCATAAAGGCTGCTCCATTCGAGGCCCTCTACGGCCGCAAGTGCAGATCCCCTCTGTGCTGGGCTGAGGTGGGTGATACCCAGTTAGCTAAAGGGCGAGTCCCTGAAAGCACTCTCACAGGTCCGGAGATCATACGGGAAACGTCGGAGAAGATCGTTCAAATCCGTGAACGACTAAAAGCCTCCAGAGACCGACAGAAAAGCTACGCGGATAAACGCAGAAAACCGTTGGAATTCCAGGTGGGTGACCGGGTTCTATTGAAGGTCTCACCCTGGAAGGGCTTGATACGCTTTGGAAAGCGTGGAAAGCTAAATCCAAGGTACATTGGGCCTTTCGAGATTCTCGCAAGAATCGGCCCTGTAGCTTACAAACTTAACTTACCACGTGAGCTCAGTAACGTACATTCTACCTTCCACGTATCGAACTTGAAAAAGTGTCTGTCCGACGAGACTCTTGTAATCCCACTCGACGAGATCGAGATCAACGAGAGCCTCAACTTCGTGGAAGAACCAGTAGAGATCATGGACCGGGAGGTCAAGCAAACGAAACAAAGCCGTATCCCGATAGTGAAGGTTCGCAGGAACGCCAAGCGAGGACCAGAGTTCACTTGGGAGCGAGAGGATCAGATGAAACTAAAATATCCTCGTCTTTTTACTTAGTTGTTTGTAACTACTTATTTGCTTAAACTATAATTTCGGGACGAAATTCCCTTTAACAGGGGGATGATGTGACAACCCGAAATTTCTAGCTTACATTCTTCATTTTTATCAAAGTTAGCCTCGTTTTGCTATTTTATAATGAAGTTTTGGGTCTATATGAGTGCTTAAGGCTTAGTATAATCGAGATATGAGTAGCAGGATGGGTTAGAAAGGGTGAAGCATCTAAAAATCGGGCCAAACACACCAAGAGAGGTGTGTGCGGCCGCACACCAGAGTGTGCGGCCAGCCAGCCGCACACCCAGCCGCACACCCCTCCCAGCCTCACACTCTCTCCTATATATATGCTACCCTTAGTCATTTTGAACATTATTTGCACTTCTTCAAAGATAGAACCCGAAATCCTCTCAAGTATCATCCAAGTCTTCTTGTGGATCTTCATAAAAGGTATCATCTTTCACCAAGAACACCAAGAACACTATGTGTACGGCCGCACACACCTGCTGGCCGCACACACTGGCCGCACACGTGTCCTGGCCGCACACCCTGGCCGTACACACACTTATAGTGTGTATTTTGGCCACACACCCCTTTGTATTGCCTTATAACCCTTATATACAATCATGTATGGTTGTAACACTATATTCTAAAGTGTTTTTAGGTCCCAAAGGCGTGTCCCTATCACTTTGAGTGATTATATACATTGAATGTATTCATATATGTGTATTTATATGTTAAATAGGATTCGTTTGTGCTCAAGTCTTCACTTAACACCTAGCAATCCTATCTCTTCAGTTCATCCAAACCACCAACTACAGGTGAGTTCATACCCCTTAATTAACCTTTTAAATGTTTTAAATGCTTTTATGGGGGGGGGGGGGAAGTTGAACAACTATAGTTATTATATCAATCACATGTGATTAATAACTACAGATCAAATGGTTTTCTTACTTTTCAAACTATTTATCAAACTGTTTTACCTCAAACTACTTTACAAACTCGTTTACTTGTCAAATACTTTTATTAAACTCTTTTAACTAAAATTTCTGTGTATCTATATAGATATAGTTATATAAGTAGGATTGAAAGGACTTAGGACTGCTAGCCTACCTTGCTTCCTATTCCTTGTTTGGTTGTGGACTTAGGGTATCAAGGTTAGTTGTCCGAAGGTCGTTTGAATCCTAGTTATATATTATGTATATGTATATAGATATAAAATGTTATTTCTTCCATTCAACTCCATGCCCTTGGGTAGCAAGGTTATACAAACATGTTCATATATTACTAGTAAGCTACCATAGGGGTAGTTTAGGAAGGTACTATTACTAGAACAATGAAACATACAAGGAGTCAGTTCATACATGAGTCAATACATACTATGATGAGAAACAAACATAAAACAGAGTGAGGAGAAACAAACATAAAACAGAGTGAGGAGAAACAAACATAGAACAGAGTGAGGAGAAACAAACATACAGGCTAGACAGAGAAAGAACATACAATACAGCTAGCACTCAATTCACAAAACATAAACATTTATACATTTATGTGAGCCATTAAACAGGGCATGACACTACCTGTCATGACTATTTTTGTATCAGAATCTCCTTAATTGGGGAGCGTATGAGTTTGCGTATAGATCTATATTGGATTGACTATCCTACACCTTGCTGCTCGCTACAGTGGGACTTGCAAGTCTACGGGTGCCAAACGTCATTTTTGTGGCATCTTACATTGTCACTTTACTATTGAGTCGGTAGCAAGATACAGGCCGATCACATGTAACCTTAAAATATACAATGGATTTAAGGTAGATAGTATAGCAGTGGTTTACCTAATACTACATGATAATGCTATAACATTTTCCCTTTACATTTTGCTTGCGATATTCACACAATAAACAATAATGTAAAAAAACTATATTTTTGGTTAATGATAGTCGGATTTGGGAAAATACACACTTTTACAAGTGATACACACACAGATACTAGATGCCTTGGTAGAATGCTACTTTTAGTAGGAAACATAGGGTTTTCTAGGAGAGTTCAAACAAATACAAAACTTTTACAAACATATACAGTACATTTTACAAAACATCTTACAAATGCTTTCATACAAACACAGACACTAATATACTTATGATCTCACCAGCTTTAAAGTTGATAAACTCTTTCAAAATAACTTGTATTCTCAGGTCACCACTAGACAGGTACCGGAGCCAAGTTTTGAGAAGATGGAGCTCGTTCAAGACCCATCTTATATTTTTGATGTATATTGTTTTTGGTGTCTTTAAAACTTTACAGAACACACTTGTATGTAATTATATTATTTAATGCAATGGATGATGTTGTTGCTTGTTTACTACTTGCATTGTTATGATACTGTACATGACGTCCTCCACCCCAGAACGTTTCCGCCGTTCATAGGTTTTGGGGGTGTGACATTAGTTGAATCCATGATCTATGTGTTTTAATGGAGTCCATAATTTGTCCTCAAGTTATGGATTAACAAAAGTCATTTCTTTTAAAAATCCATTAAAGAACTCATAAGTTACAGAAAATGAAGAGTCTTCATTTTAATTGGCCATTAACTCATAAGTTATGGAGTTGAAAAGTTTTGAAGAGTTTCAAAACTTGCCCTCAAGTTTTGGAATTTGTAAAGTCTCACACATTAATACTTTAATTCCAAATTAAACCTTACAATTTTAAAAGTTTAAAATTCAACCCTTATACTATTATAATATTAAAAGTTTAATTATTATATATATATATATATATATATATAAGAAAAGTCGGTCTTACCGTTAATAGGTCTCATTCATGAAGCTGGTCTATAAGGGGGTATCAGGTTACTGCCTATAAAATGACAGTTTAATGGGTGTCCACTCTCACCCACCGCTTCCTTGACTGGTGGAGGGTCGTTAGCCGAACGGGTAGGATAGGACATTAATTCTCATTAAAAGTATAATGATTATTATTATAAAGTAACTAAACCTTTTATAAATTCCCATTCTTAGTTACTTTAGGAAAATGTGAATTTGGTGCTAACCCATGAAATTACACTTTGTACCTTACCAAGTCGTTAGTGGAGCGTGTGTGGTTAACCGGCACACTAACATAGACTAGTAAGAGTGGCAAATGGTAACTTAATGATTATCATAGATTGGTGGAGTGCATGTGGTTAACTGGCACATCATTTAGGTGGTAAAGTTACGGGTACCAAGTTAATTTGCATGGTTATTCACACCTTGTTTGTGATCCTCGGCATCCCAGTCACAAACTTGAGAGGGCACAATCGATATTTAAACATGCCATTGAAAAGTTCAATGACTCTCAAAAGATCTAGGAGTTTTCAAACCAATTAACACTTAATAATCTATTTCGTTTTTCGTGGTGGAAATTGGTGAATTGTCATTCACCTACCTTCAAATATTCTATAGCTAAGATTACGGCATCCTTCTTCTAAGTTATAAAATATTGTGTTGGATCCTAGCCTTAATATTACATTTGGGTGTCTTATTAAGGACTCTTTATCTAATCTAAACTTGTCTTTCTTCCTTTTTAGATGTCTTCCAACAACGTTGCTTCAAGCTCAAACTCTACAGGCTCCTTCTCTCTCATGAACCTTTGTGGGAGGGTCATTTTTGATGGGTCCAATTTCAATGAATGGATCAGGAACATCAGAATGGTCACACGCTACGAGGACAAGGAATATGTCCTTGACAAGGAGCTTAAGGAAATCGATGAGACTGCTGCTACTCCTCAGGAAATTGCAGATTTTAGGGCACATGAGAAGGATACTACCAAGGTAGCTTGTATCATGCTTGTCACTATGCCACCTGAACTCCAAAAGTCCTATGAGGACTTCTACCCTTTTGAGATGCACAGGACCTGATGGAAAGGTACCATCAGAGTGCTCGTCATGAGCAGTATGAAATAATCACCTCCATGATTACAACTAAGATGAAGAATGGAGAGTCCATCACGGGCTACCTACAGAAAATGAAAAGGTTTGTGGACCGTGTTCTCAAGCTGAATGTGAACTTTGATGAGGAGCTGGCAATAAATATCATTCTACACTCCTTACCTCCATGCTATGATCAGTTCCGCATGACCTACCATATGAATAAGGAGGAGGTTACCTTGAGTAAGCTTCAGGGACTTTTGAGGACTGCTGAAAGCAACCTCAAAGGGAAAAATGTTGTTTCTACTCCTACCACTGCCCCAGTTTTGGCAATCGGGCAAGGTAAGGGGAAGAAGAGGAAGACCCCTACGAAGGGTACCAAGGGAAAGTCCCTTGAAGGCTCCTCTTCTAGTGGGACCAAAGGTGGTCCTACTACTCCCTCTTCCAACCCTAAAGAGGCTGAATGCTTCTATTGCCATGATAAGGGGCACTGGAAAATAGACTGCCCAAAGTACCTGCAAGATGTCAGGGATGGGAGAGTAAAACCCACCCATGCAGGTATTTACACTATATTGTCTAATAACTCACCACATACTAATTCTTGGGTCCTTGATACTGGTTGTGGTATTCACATATGTTCTGATTTGCAGGGCCTAAAAAGAAGTGAGAATGTGGAGCACTGGAAGATAAACTTAATCATAGGGAATAGGAAAGCTTCACCTGTCACCGAGATTGGAGTTTATACTTTGTTGCTTAATAACGGGTTAATGTTAGATTTGAATAAATCTGTTACTCGTCTGAAATGGAAAAAAATATTATTTCTTTTCACGGTTTTTACAAACAAGGATTTACTTTTTCATTTGATAATGAATGTGGTGGTATTAATGCTTTTTATAATAATGCTTTTTTATTTTAAAGCATTACCTTGTGATGGTGTATATGAAATTGTGTCTGTTGTAGATAACTTAGGAAATAATGTATTGCATATTGATTCTTCCATTAGCTTGGACAAAGCATCCTTGTGGCATTGTCGTCTTGGACATGTTAACAAGAAGCGCATAGGCCAACTCCAAAAGGCTGGAGTTGGTTGACAATCAAGTTTGGAACTTGGTTGACAATGTACCGGGCCGTAAGACAGTCGGGTGCAAATGGATCTTCAAGAAGAAGACCGACATGGATGGGAAGGTACACACTTACAAGGCGCGACTGGTTGCGAAGGGCTTCACTCAAACTCTGGGAGTTGACTATGATGAAACCTTCTCACCAGTAGCAAAGATTAAATCTATTAGGGTTATGCTAGCCATTGCTGCATTTCATGATTATGAAATATGGCAAATGGATGTCAAAACTGCTTTCCTTAATGGAAAGTTGGCTGAAGATGTTTACATGAGTCAGCCAGAGGTTTTTGTCACTGCAAAGTACCCTGATAGAGTGTGTAAGCTTGAGAAATCCATTTATGGATTAAAACAAGCATCTCACAGTTGGAATCTTTTTTTTGATGAGAAAGTCAAAGAGTTTGGTTTTTTGAGAAGCGAGGATGAATCATGTGTATATGTCAGAGCTAGTGGGAGTATAGTTAGCCTTTTTGTACTATATGTGGATGACATACTACTCATAGGAAATGACATCCCAACCTTGCAGGAAGTTAAGTCCTGGCTTGGGAAGTGTTTCGCTATGAAGGACCTTGGAGAGGCTGCCTATATCCTAGGGATAAGGATATTGAGAGATAGGAGTAGGAGACTAATTGGACTTAGTCAAAGTACCTACTTGGATAAGGTGTTAAAGAGGTTCAACATGCAGAATTCCAAGAAAGGAGAATTACCGATCCAGAGCAATGCCAAACTGAGTAAGGCTCAGAGTCCGAGTACAGAGGCTGAGATAGCTGAGATGAGTCGATTACCATATGCTTCCGCTGTTGGATCGATCATGTATGCTATGACTTGTACTCGCCCTGATGTGGCCTTTGCTTTGAGTATGGTCAGCAGATATCAGGGGAACCCTGGCAAGGCTCACTGGACTGCGGTAAAGAACATTCTTAAGTATCTGCGGAGGACCAAGGATTGGATCCTTACCCTCAGTGGGAGTGATGACTTGAGAGTGGTGGGGTACAGTGATGCTAGCTTTCAAACTGATAGGGATAATTTCCGCTCTCAGTCGGGCTAGGTCTTTACCCTGAATGGAGGTGTAGGTACTTGGAAAAGTTCCAAGCAGGAAACGGTAGCTGATTCGACATGTGAATCAGAGTACATAGCAGTGAGTGAAGCGGCGAAGGAGGCGATATGGCAGAAGAACTTCATTGGAGACCTTGGAGTTGTACCAACTATAAAAGAGCCTATGGAGATTTTCTGTGACAACAATAGTGCGGTTGCCTTAGCTAAGGAACCAAGAGATCATGGCAGATCCAGGCATATTGACAGAAAATATCACTTCATAAGAAACAAGATAGAAGAAGGACTCCTCGTGGCAAAGAGGATATCGTCAGAAGAGAACCCAACAGATCCCCTCACGAAGGGACTGACCAGGGTTAAGCATTTGCAGCATGCGAGGCGCATCGGGCTGAAGGACGATATTAGTTTTACTGATTAGATAGCTATTTCTGAAACTTGTAAAACTTAATTGACATTTGATGCTTAAATAAAAGTTGTTGTTTATTTATGAGTAAAGTGTTACTATCTTATGTTAATCGTTTACTATTGTTTCAACTTTGCATGTTTTGACTTCCAGAATAATTATATTATTCAAACATTCCACAGTTGATCATACTTTGGAAGTAGGTATGAATCAAGACTGTCATGAATTGGGATTGTGGATGTCTAAGGTGGTTAGACATAGCAAAAGTTGCTACAACATTCATGAGTGCTCATAAGTGCTGAGTATTGGATTAAACTTACGCTCACTTGTATCACTTCATGGAATTTATCTCGAGTGATCGTGAGACGGAAATATCATATAAGTCTTCAAACCTAGAGATATGAGTTGTTGACTATGAGTTGGTTGTACATTGATTGTACGAAAACGCATCAGTAACTTGATGTTATAAAACGTGCCTTTGTGTATGATTCAACAAGTAGTTAGTATAAGCATATGAGTCAAAGTTTATCCGTTCCTTCTAGGATTAGAAGCGATATCTGGACCCCTCGATGATTTTGTTTTGACCTGTGTACCGGGCCCGGTCAAAACTATATTGATGTGTTCAATTAATTTCTATGTCAAACAAATCGGAAATCGGGAAACAAACTGCTGGACAATAAGTACGACAGCGTTCCATGTGTTTGTCCAGCTGATATCTTGAGAACAGAGGATTATATGATCACTCATCTAAAATGGCACTTCATAGTTCAACAGAGTCTTTAGAGCTACGATTGCTGTCCGGTTCCTGAAATCATACTTGCAACTATAGTTATCAGACTTATCCAAGTGGGAGACTATTGGATAAGGTGTCTAAGTCCATAACTATATTTGGTATGTACTTGACCCGACCAGGCATGGTCCATTTGGGTTGCACTTCACCATAACAATTTGTATGGATAGTCTTTTGAGAATAGTACATTTATGATTTATTAATATATTATAAGTTATAATATATTAATATGAAATCATATTATTTAATTAGTATTGGTCAATAATTAATTTGGAATTAATTTAATGATCAAAAGAGACTAATTAAATATGGACTCTTATATATAGAATTGGGCCAAGGTTTATTTAGGATGGGCTAAGCTTACATGGAATTCCATGGATAGTCCATGGAGCCTTTTAACCCATGGATCCTATGTCATGAATGGTCATGGTATTAGGGTTTACATGGATGTATCCCTAATCCACCATACTATATAAAGAGGTCCTTGGCACTTGAAATTGGCACAAGTGTGTGAGATTAAAAGGGTGGGACGATTTCTACAAATGCATCTTATTCTCTCAAAGTTTCCAAGTTGTTTTGGTGATTTTTGATTCCACTTGAGGCATCCACATTATTGGTGCTAGGCTTTCAAACTCCAAGCAATCAATCACAAGTAAAAGGTATGTCACTCTACTAGAATTTTGTATTGCAAGTACCTCATGATATGCTAGTTAGGATGTGAAACCTTGGAAATCAAATTTGCATGTATAATAGTGAAAACATAGATCCAAGGTTTCTAGGGTTGCATGCACACCATAGGAGTGTTAGAATGCTCAAAACCCATCAGCTTGTAGATCTTGACCTTCAAGAGCTTAGTGCCTCAATTGTTGCACCTCTAATGAGTCACAAACACCAAGTAACAATTGGAAGAATATGAGAGAGGTTAGAGAGGCTCAAAATCGAATAGTGTTTCTTTCTTATAAGAATAGGCCAAAATTGGGAGTCCAGGGGGTTCCTTTTATAGTTGAGGCTCCTAAGGTTTTCAACATGGAAACCCTAATTCCCTTGCTTAGGCCCTAAGCAACATATGGATTACCATAAGGCAAGCCTTGGAAGAAATCTATATGGATCCCCATGAAGATTTCGTCCACCCTATACCAATAGGGTCCATGAGCCCAAACTACAACTATTACTAATTTACATAATCATTCCCCGTTAATTTAATCAGTCTCTTTTAATTCCAAATTAATTCCAAATTAATTCCAAATTAATTCCAAATTAATTCCAAATTAATTCCAAATTAATTCTTGATCAATACTAATTAAATAATATGATTTCTCAATTAATATATTATTCTTATAATATATTAATAAATCACAATTAACCTCTTTCTTTATTATTCATGCTATCAAATTGATATGGTGAAGGCAACCCGAAATGACCATGCTACTATCGGGTCAAGTACATACCAATTATAGTTATGGGCTTAGACACCTAATCCAACAACCATGACACGCCCTAGTTCGCTGGGTGTACATCTATACGTAGGGCGTACGCGCCAGACATGCAAACCCTAATTTTAGGGTTCGGCTCATATTTAAACCCCATTATAGCCTCATTTCCCTTCAATTCATCAGCCTCCATCCTCTTAAAACTTTTTGTAACCCTAATCTACCTTGTGGAATATTTCTAAGCTTGAGTGTGTGTGTTTTATGCTTTTGAAGTAGAAGGAAGGAAGTAGATGTCACACCCCCCAGCCAAGGCGGAACATGCCGGGAGTGCGACTAAGTTCATGGATCACAGATAAACTGAATATAGCACAAGTACAACGATAAAACAAAACAACATTTATATTCCATCATTAAGTTTGAATACATGGTTCTTACAGATAATAGTACAGTAGTTGCCTTAAACAGGTAGGAAGATTGTCAAACCCAAAAATTTAATGCCAAATTAAAACTTTTTCAAATAATTTAAAACCATTTATCATTACAAAGTTTGTTTTCAAAATATTTAATATCAGAGTTTTCCCAGAAACATAAACAAATCATGAGGACATGTACGATCATGCCTTCGCCCTGCCACGATCCCCTGATGTACCTGAAACAATAAACTGAAACTGTAAGCCCGAAAGCTTAGTGAGTTCCCCCAAAATACCCATACCCACAATAATACACATATAATCATAAACAGCATACTACGGGTCCAGTCAACCATCGGGTTGGAATACCCCAGGCCCACAACCAACAGGTTGGAATGCCAACATACTATGGGTCCAATCATCCTTGGGATGGAATACCCTAGGCCCACAACCAAAAGGTTGGAATGCCCACATACTATGAGTCCAATCATCCTCAGGATGGAATACTCACAGCCCACAACCAACATGTTGGAATGCTCAGGTGTATTGACGTCCGCACAAAGCAGATAAGCCTCAACCGCCCAACAAACATGTGCACATATATATAACAGATAATCACATAACAGTCTGTAGACAACAACTGATCTAACAGATCATACCACATAACACATAATACCATCCTATCTACCAGGATACCGATCTAACAGATCATACCACATACTACATAATATTATCCTACCCTCTAGGATACCGATCTAACAGATCATACCACATACTACGTAATATTATCCTACCCTCTAGGATACCGATCTAACAAATCATACTAGCATATCATAACCAGATAACAATCCAAAGGGCCGGCCTTGGTGCGTTAGACCCTTGATTATAGTGAGGATAACTCACCTTGCAAATGCCGGATTGAACCACAAAATCTCGCTCCCGAAACACTGTCCCAAACTCCAACACCTATAACCACCAATGATCAAATTCATAAATACTCGCTTACCAATTACTCTCAAAAGTAAAACTAGTCAACCCTTGGTTCAAGGTCAAAGTCAACTGTCAAAGTCAACAGTCCATGTTGACCTCAACTCGTCGAGTACAACCAGCCACTCGCCGAGTTCCTTGCATACTCACCAAATCGCCGAGTCACTTGAGTGACTCGTCGATTTCCTAGTGTCAGTGGACGTAACTCCTTGGCCAACTCGACGAGTTTTCCCCTTACAACTTGTCGCGTTCATACGTGTCCAAAGGTTGGGAAAACCCTAGCCGACTCGCCAAGTCATCGACTGACTCGCCGAGCCCAAGGCAAATCTTCATCGGACTCGCCGAGTTGTTCATCCAACTCGTCGAGTTCATGACCATCTTCATATGAATCGCCGAGTCCCTTCAATCCTTCATCCATACAGATGCTTTTTAAGCTATGCAAAGGCTCCATACTGCAGATCTAAGCTCCTAGGGCATGTTTACCACGTAAAGTTGCAAACTTTACGTGTATGCAAGATGATAATGACCCAAAGCAAGCTAAAGGAGTGGCTTAAGGTAAGGGAAAGGTCATAGCTCAACAAAGACTGACGCTTTATGACAAAGAGGGGCTAAAGGAGTCCAGATCTGAGGTTGCAACCTCAGATCTTGACCCAAATCGGAGAACCACCACACAAAACCCTAAAATCCCAACCCATAATGAAGAGATCTAACTAAGAGAGAGCCAAGGTAACAACTTTTTACCTCCAAAATGATGCCAAGACAGATAAGAATCCGGATCTACAACAGCCCCTTGCTCCAAACTTCTTAAACTCCAAGCTTTTTACTCCAAAGATCCTCTTCCAAGCTAAGGAGCACACAATTATAGAGAGCAACCATGAATTAGGGTTTCTGAACTCAAGGGAGGTAGTAAGAGAGGCTAAGGGGAATAAGTGGTCCTTAAATAGGGTGAAAATCCCCATAATTTAGGGTTTCATCTGCTAGCTCCTACTCGTCGAGTCCCTTCTTGGACTCGGCGAGTAGGTCACTTAAACACGTGGACCAACCCGCTGCTACTCGGCGAGTCAGCCAACTAACTTGTCGAGTAGACCTTGAAATCATGAGAAATAATAACCACAAATTGATACTCGGGAATCGGGGCGTTACAAAGATAACAAAAACTAGATAACTAGGCCGTCTGCAATCCACGACCAATCTTCTATCTGAAAGCCTGTCTAATGATCTCCTGAGAATACATGTATGTTTGAGGGTCAACACAAATGTTGGTGAGAGTCACAGGTTTTCTGAAATAATAATACTTTTAATATGATCCAAAAAGTATTGCCTTTGTTGCAAGTAAAACTGTATTTTGAAATGTTTGATAAAGATAGAAATCTAAACCGTGCTTTCTAGATAATGAAATCTAGTTAAAGTTTATAGTGACAAAGTTATACAGATAACAGATAAACAAACATTCGGATATACAGATAAATTTACTAGGTTCATTAGGGTTCTTGATATTCAATAGATTATAGCATTCAATAGAGAAAACTTAGATCCAAATACGTTGCATGTGAACTTAAGAGTTTGGTTATTTTCCGCCACATGAAATTTTTTAACCTATAAAACCTATCGGTTGCCGCCAGCCTGCTCAATGTGTCAATTCTTTTGTTTTCACTTTGTTTTATTTGCTCAATTGTGAACACGTCAAAAAATGTTGTTGTATTGCTTACTGCGTTTACATATTTTTCCATCCAAGCATCTCTCACGTCATATGTCCCATTGATTTGGTTGGTAACGAGTAATGAGTCAGTTAAGACGCTCAGTTTTTGCACCCATCTCGATCACCAGCTAGAAAGGCCTCATGTTCCGCTTCATTATTAGATGTTTCGAAGTCAAAGCGTAATGCGAAACTTATATTGTCTCCTTCAGGATTAGTGATGATGAGACCATCTCTTGAACCCTCCTTTTGTACTGCATCGTCTGTATATAAAGTCCACATGCATGACGTTTCCTCGTGGTCAGGGCGCTTATGATCTTTATGGTCATTGCACTGGTCATCCGATATCTCTGTCAAGATGTCTATGCACTTGACTCTTGGTGCTTGTTCTCGGATGGTACTCTATGTCATGTTCTCCCAACTCTATGTCTCACTTTGCCAACCTTCCTGAATTCTCTGGTTTTAATAGGACATGTTTGAGCGGTTCTGTTGTCAGCACCTCGACACGATGGGCTTGGAAGTACCGTCTTAGTCTCTTTGTTGAGTAAACTAATGTCAGTACTAACTTTTCTAATATGGGGTAATTCATTTCCGCTCCTTGAAATGCTTTGTTAACAAAGTATATCAGCAGTTGCCTTTTTCCTCTTTCAACTTTCAAGACTGTCGATATGGCGTCATTTGTGGTAGATAAGTAAATTGAAAATGTTTCACTTGGGACGGGACTAGCCAGGGTTGGCAGTATCTGGAGGGCTTTCTTTAATTCTCGTAATGTGTGCTCTGCTTGTGGTGTCCATTGAAAATTACACTTGTCTACACATCCCTTTAGATCTAGAACAATGGTAAGGCTTTATCTGCTGATCTTGCTAGGAACCGTCCCAAGGCAATGATCTTTCCGTTTAATGCTTGCATGTCCTTCAAGCTCCTTGATTATGTTGTGTCTATCAAATGATTCACTTTTTCTGGGCTCGACTGTATTCCCTCATTCGTGACATAGTACCCCATGAATTTGCCCTCATGTACTCCAAATGTGCACTTCACTGGATTGAGTTTCATGCAGACTTTTTCTAATGTTCGTAATGTTTCCTCGATATCTTTGAGTAGTCCTGTCTCACCCAAACTTTTAATCACTATATCGTCCACGTATACCTCTATATTCCTGCTAATCCGATCCTTGAAGATTTTGTCAATCAATCTTTGATATGTTTCTCTCACGTTCATCAAACTATAGGGCATCTTTTTTTAACAAAAAGTTATGTGATCCGTGTAGAATGTTGTCCTCTCTTCGTCTTCTTTCTTCATTAATAATTGGTGATAGCCCTTGTATGCATCTAAAAAACATTTCCATTGAAACCCTTGTAGTAGTTCAACCTTTTGGTCTATCTCTAAGAGTGGATAGAGTCTTTAGGGAAAGCTTTGTTAAGGTCTGAGTAATCTATGCTCATCCTCCAACTTCTATCGCTCTTTTTCACCATAATTAGGTTTGGAATCCACGTTGGGAAGATGGCCTCTCTGACTAAGTTGGATTCCACAAGCTTTGCGACCTTAACATTGATTGATATGTTTTTCTCGTGGATGTTTGACACCCCTTCAGATATTCGTTGTTCCTATGATCTAGTAGCATTTGTATTTTCTTTGTGTTTCAGCTATGGCTACTGCTGGGTCATTGACAGTATGTAATTTGACGATTCCATGGATTGTAGATGGTATGTCTCCGAATTTATGCAATGATGTCCTCCCAAGGATAATATTGTGTTCGCTGGGTGGTGTATCACAACGAATTCTATCAACACCGTTTTTTGTCGCTTGTTATCGTGGCTTCACAGGGACAACGGTAGGTAGATCATCCCTGGCGGCCAGAGACTGTGACCTATAAATCCGGTTAACCTGTCGGCTTAGGGTTGGATTCTTTCTCTCCACTTTTTGGGAAGTTTCTTGAAGCATTGTTCGTAGATTATGTCTGCGAAACTTCCCGTTTCTATATATACCCTGTAGATCACGATATTACAGACATATGCTTGAATTGTTAGCGGATCAGTCCCATTCCAGTTTGATGGTTTGGGATCATCTATAGAAAAATTGAGGTTCATCATGTTCTTTTCCAGGTTATATATGTCTTTTGCTCGCGAGTAGCTTCTTCAGTATGCGCGAATAGCTAATATTTCATGTACCTTCTCTGTCATCTCACCGTTACCCCTTGTTTGTCTACGCGGTGTTCTTCGCTCTTCCCATTGAGTTCGTAGATTTCGTGTTATCTCGATGATATTTCCTTTTAGCTTATTCTCCTCTATTTCGCATCGGAGAGAGGTGCAATCAGTTGTGTCATGTGTTGTGCATGTGCTTCGATGGTACTCACATAATATGGGTTTTCCTTTGGCATTCTTCTCTTGTTTCCTATCGATTACCGCATAGATATCTGTCCGGCGTAACCTTTTGTCGTCTCTTCAGTATGGTTGGTACCATTTCGAGGATCTAGCCACCTGGAAGGATTGCCTGTGATTATTATTGCTTCCCTCAACGTTGTAACTACTGTATTGATCAGCATGTCGGGATTTAGCATCGACTATTGCTTTGAGGTATGCTTGTGTGTCCACTGTTCCTATTTATTGTCGTAGGTATTTCTCTACCCGCTCCTTGATTTCTTGTCGTGTCTGAGGTGTCTTCCCAAAAAAATTTCTGGATAATTCGTCTGGCAATAATCCCCATGTAAATGCGCCAGTGACCATACTTTCGTCTTGTCCTCGTGTGTCTAGAGTTGCTTTGGTGAAACGATTAAAATAATCTTTCACTGATTCTCCATTCTTTTGATTATACCCGATGATTACATGTGTGTCTCCCGGTACTTCCTTAGCTGCATGAAGTTGGTTAGGAAGGCGTATTTCAATTGTGCTAAGTTACTTATGCTTCCAGGGGTCAATGTTTTGAACTACGTGTCGATGTTTCCATCTAAGGTTGTGGGAAAGTAGGTGCACCAAAACCTCTCGTTCAATTTCAACGAGGTCATCGTCCATTCACAAGTTTCGATATGGCTTTCTGGATCTGTTATCCCATTATATGTTTTCAACATCGGAAGTTTGGAGGTGCTTGGTATCTCGTAATTCAATAGGTCCATTGTAAACGGAGAACTCACGCTACGCCCTATTGAGTTGTGGGAGAAATAAGGTTGAAAGATTGGTGTGTGAGTGAAAGTATGGTGAGTGGTGTAGCGATATGGAGGGTTTTGTAATGGCGTATAGGTATTTGCATTGGCATTAGGGAAAAATGTAGGCATTACGGTTGGGAGTGTTGGTTGTGCCTTCTGTGGTGTACTGGTTGTCGGCGTGAACGTGTAGTTTCAATGGACCACGTTCCATGCCAAAAGACCATTGGTTGATTGTGTCGGTTATTAGCTTCCTTATTGCTAACAAGTACAGTGTAACGGTTTATTTTCTTAGCAAAGAAGGTTCGTCAACATGTTTTCCACTATGACTTGGTTCTCAAGACATTTCAACTCATAAAGTTTTTTTTATTGCTCGTATTGTAGATGATCATTATGTGAAGTTGATATAAAAGAGCATATCCGATGCCTACTATTTTACCACTATGGTGTTACTTATGAATGAACGATAACAGATCCAGACATCCATATCGAAACTTATAAATGTAGGATGACCTCGTTGAAATTGGACGAGAGGTTTTGGTGCACCTACTTTCCCACAACCTTAGATGGAAACGTCGGCACGTAGTTTAAAACATTAACCCTTGGAAGCATCAGTAACTTAGCACAATTGAAATACACCTTCCCTTTAATTCTTTAGCCATTTTCACACTTCTGGTCCTTGCAGTCAAAACTTTTACATTTTTTGTCTGGGGCAAAGCCCGGACTTTTCACCCTTGCACTTTCTATGTCTGTCATATTTATCAATTCGGAAACAACATTGAAAGCTTATTGCCCCCGCGTAGCGGAGGTAACCTTTCTAGTTTTAATAATGATTATGTTTAATGAAATAAAAAACGTGTATATATACATTATGTTTATAAACATACTTTTTAGCAAACATATTTATATATACTTTATATTTATAAATAAATTGATAATAAAATTTTTGAAAATCAATTTTAAGTCTACTAGAATAATTCATCACATTATATTTATTTCGCAAGAAATCGTACCCGGGTTTAAAGCTCCAATAATTACATTTCGGATTCTTAATTTTATTGAGAGCTATAATAAACTATGGGCCAAAAGCCCAAAACCGAATTTTATGAGTTTGTAAAACGAAAATTGAAGCGTATCTGTTGTATGATTACACCACATATATATTGTACAAAATATGTGTTTAATTTATAAGTTCTAATGGTATCGAATAATATTTATGTCGTTATAAAAATAATTGTCTAAAACTATTAAATAATATTTGTCACTATAAAAATAATTTATAAAATATAATTAAACGTTAATACTTAATTGATAAATATTTAACATTTATATTTATATCGTCAAAATCGAATACATCCTTCGCCACTTTAATTATTATCATCATTATTATCTTCAGGTTTCATTTAATATAAGTTAATAAAATATATAGGATGGGATAGAAAAAGTTAGCAGGGGGATATAATAGAAAATCCCTTTTGAAATTCAATATTTAGATAATGGTGCCGCCTGATTGTTCATGCAAACACACACACCACCTTCGTTCTGTAGCTCCGTTGGATTTCTGTTACGCATCTCTGGAAAGTTCTTTATTACAGTATATATAGGGCCACCACTCCGCTTCATTTTCCAAAATCCATTTTCCACAATGAAAATCATGATGTTCCTGTTCCTCTTTCTGATTGTTGAGGTTTCTGCCATAATCCCTTCCTTCAAAGTCCCCAGATCCAACTTCACTCAACACGGAACGGCTTTTCAATACGATGACGCTCTCGTCCTGACGGAGATGCACTGTGCTGTTCACCGGTCAGCAACACAAACCGGCAGAATTCACCATGCAATCCCCATAAAATTCCTAGATCATTCGTTTCAGCCCTTTAGTTTTTTCTATTCCAAACTTCAGTTCTCTGTAAACTGTCAACCACGGCAATGTCCGCCTGGTGACGGCCTGGCTTTGGTAGTTACCTCCGATTCGTCATTGTTCGCTTCCGAGTCCAGTGGGAGCTTCGGACTCCCCGCCGATAAACTTCACGATTTATCGTTTGTGGCTTTTGAATTTGATACATCATATGATGAAGTCTTCTCAGATTTAAACGCAAATCACGTTGGAGTCAACATAAATTCTTTAATGTCCATGGCTGCTGTGGATCTAAACACACATGGAATGAAGTTGACCAGTGGCGTACAAATAACAGCATGGATTTCATATTCTCAGCCTGATACCTTAATTCAGATTTGGATGTCGTATTCATCTACAAAACCTCACCATCCTATTCTAACAGTTCCAGTGGATCTGTCGACGTACTTTACTGGTTATATCTTCGTCGGCTTAACCGCCTCCAATAGAGGAGGTTCAAGCAGTCATATCGTTCATAGTTGGTATTTCAAGAGTTCTGAATCTCCCTACATCGCCGGAGAAGCTGCGGGGCCGGAATTTTGTGATGTTTGTTTTCCAGGTCCTAGAAGGTATTTGATAGATTTCACCATCACTAATGTGCTTTTTTTCTTTGGCGTGCCTGCTTTGATTATCGTATCCCGGTCGGTGTGGAGTTACACTCTTCGTCAAGCTAAGAGAGTTAGAGTGAGTTTTGATGATGCAGGTTAGGGATAGATATGAAAGTAGATATGAAAGTAGTATAATATGATAAATAATGTTGTCCTGATTTGATCCAAATGATGAATAAAAGTTTGATTGTAATTCAATGGAATGGAATGGAATAGAAGTTTGATTACTAATGGAAAACGTTCTATATTACTATTTTACTGGTTTTATATCATCGATTGTTATGTAATTTCGCCTGGCGATTTGAATTTGTTATGTAATTTCGCCGGCCAATTTGAATTACGTTTTGGTTTCGATATGGAGGAACTAGGACGCATGTTGGTTCAGATCCTTTAAAAACACACACAACACACACTATGATAGAAAGAAGATTGGCAAGTCTCATTGAATACTACATCTTTGCCTAACTGCATATGTTACATATAAATAAGAGCAATTTTTCCACATGGCATTGTATTAGCCCGCCCCAAGCAATTTATCCCGCCTAAATTACTTAAGTGATTTTCCCAAACTACCCTTGTGCCTCTTATTCATTCGTTATCATCGGGAGACATCAGCTTATCAATTTGAAACCCTAATCCAGTCGCTCATCAATCGCTGGCTCCCTCTCTCTTTGGTCAAAACCACCATTGCTACCTGTTTCTCTACTCAAGAAAATGGTAGCATCTCAACGAAAGAACACCATTTATGACGACTAAAGACTTACACACACAGTAGGTCTCTCTCTCTCGCTGGTTTACGATCATAAACCACCACATACTACATGTAATGGTTTCTTTCCCTTCTCAGGTTTGATATTTGATTATTGATTCCCAGATTTGGTTCTTAAAATTTTCTGATTTCCAAATCCCTTGGCGTTAGCGGTTGATTTGATCTCCTTTTCGAAAGACGGACGAGGAGGAGAAAAGGGTATGTTTCAAACCCTAAAACAATTTGAAGGTATGTTCAATAATATCATGATCCATCTTATTCTCATCTCTATTCCATGGTTATGTGTTTCAGCATTCTGAGTGATCGTTTTCTTATTTCTCCTCGCTATTTAGGTTACATGTATGCCAAGTGTTTGTGAAAATGCTTAAATGAAATACAACTATTTAAGGTTATATGCTATTTACATGTGTATGTATAATGTATCATATCACATATGCATGTGCAAGAACCATGACTAAACTATTGAATCTGCCTTCTTGAATCCAGATAGCGAAGAAAACAAGCAAAGGTTGAAAAGAGAACGTCCAGATGACATACCAACACACAAACCAATACCTGCTTCTAACAAGTCTATGGATGATCATCTTTCTCATTGCAAGAACCAGAGAGCATATGATAAAAGCAGGCTTTGTCGAGGTTATTATCCACCAAGTAAACCTTGCTTTGTTAATACTTTGATATGATGCTTCATTGTAGTGTTCCTTTTTCTATTATATTTCTGATCATGTTTTTATCCACTGTTAACTTATAAGATATAGAGACGAAGTTGTGGAAACTATTGTGTCATTTATATTTTTTAAATGGTATTAGCTAATATATCACATAATGAACTCTTTTAGTGCAAATTACAAAAATATAACTCTCATGTTGCATAACAAAAAGAATGATAAAGTGATTCACGCTCAACTATTTAATCATATGGCTTTTTTTTTTTACCTCTGATAACATGATAATAACATGACAGGGGAACGAAAATACAACTCTGAAAAAGTAGTAGAATGAAAGGGAAATGAGATTACAGGGCTGAAAAGAAAAAAGGTAAGCATGCTACTCTATTACCTTTTTTTAACAACAAGATTTAAATCACACTGACTTTACTCAAATTTCGAATTGCTTGATACTAAGTAAAATATATTTATTATTGTAGTTTGAACTGATGATTTCTTTTGGGCTATAAATGAACCTTGAGTAAATGATGGTGTAGGGGTTATTCAAAAATCAAGATAGAACCCAAGGCTTGCTTGTCAATTTTGTGGAATGAATCAAGATATATAGTTAGTCTTTAATTTTGGAGTGCATCTTTTTAAAAAAATGATTGTTACCCCAAATGATATTTCACAAATGATCAAATTTTTTAATAAACTAAATGAATCAAGTTGATACTTACCACCATTACACAGCACTTAAACTCAAGTGGGTACTTACATGTGCTTGCTGTTTCTTAATCACTTGCTATTAAATCCATTACAACGCCTGTAATGAAAACTTAACATAAAAAAGATTTATTCCTTTTCTTTAGATCCAATAGCCTGTACCCATTGTTTTTGATCCTTTTGACTCCAAGATTTACTATATATATATATATATATATATATATATATATATATATATATATATATATATATATATATATATATCATGTTTCCTATATCCAGGTCCTAATCTCCAATAGCCATCACTATCTCTACCAAAAGCAAGGGCCATGGAATGCTAACCAGAAAGTTAGTAGTTGAGTCTCTTTGAATTTTTAGAAGATAGATATTTATACAAAAAATGGTGTATTGATTGAGATGAGGGGTAATTTTGTCTTTCTGTAATTGGGTGTTTGGTTATTTCTATTAATAACTATCTGTTATATTTATAGATATGTTTGAAGATTTTTATGGTGGGCATTATTGATATAAAATTTGTGAAAAGGTTGGTGTTTTTTTTGTTGTTTGAATGGTGATATTATATTAAGGTGTGGAGAGGCAAGTTTGTTAAAGGGCAATTTGGTAATCTTTACCAAAAGAAAATTGATCCAGGTTTGTAAGGGAGTTTTCCATGGAGTAGGATTAATGCAAGAAAACGTGAGTTTGTTTAATTCAGAAGAAACATGGTCTTTTAGTTGTAATAGTTGATAGATGTGTGAGATACTATGATGGATGTGTTTCATTCGGCTTCATTATAAGTCTTAAAGCCAATTGTTTTTTATGGAATTTGGCAAAGAATTCTTCTTGGTTGATTAAGGACTTAATGAAAGATCATATGATTTTCCAAATTGGAGTACCACTTTTGCATCTTAGAATTAATCGAGTATTGGAATTGTAGAAAAAGAGACCGGGAATTTGGAAATGGTATTTTGTAGATATCATGTATGGTACTGATTATACGACTTGTACTAAATGCATGTGGATTTTCCTTTTTGGAATTTTTTATGGGTAGATCCGATAAATAAAATGATAAAAAGATTTATGAATTTTAATTACAACTTATCTTTAAAAATTAAAATTGTATTTTATAGTATAATATATATATATATATATATATATATATATATATATATATATATATATATATATATATATATATATATATATTGTCTAAAGTAATGTTAATTTCAAAAGTCATTGCAGTAGCAAATATCCACACTCAATATGCCCAACATCAGTATAGTCAATAGGCACATGTGTGCTGGTCAATATAAAAAACAAACAAATTCAATTGATTTTGTGCAACTACTACTTCAATGAGGAATTTACATTTTATAAAACCAGACTAGCATGACATGCATTTATCAAATGGAACTTGATAGAGAACGAAGAGTATAATTATTTATTTTACTATGAAATGATAGTTTGTAAAAGTTTTATGCATTATTTGGTTTGTATTATTATTATTATTATTGTTATTATTATTATTATTATTAATGAACGATCACATTTGAAAAGTGTGGTTATGATAAATTGTTAGTGATCGATTTTTTTGAGTAACGTTTTTCATTAGAAATCATTTTTTTTCCTTAACCGTGGTTTCTACGGATTTAAACAAGTATGTTATTGGTTTTGTGGTATTGGAGTTTTTCGAATACTTAATTATTTTTTAATTTTAATATCATTCTTAGTGTACTTTTTAGTATGTAAAGTATAAAAATATAAGTTTTTAACTGAAAACTAACATTTATACGATTGTGGTCAATTTGATATTTTCACCATTTTTATGTCCTTTTTATCATTTCGCCGATTGTGAATGTTTTGTATGTTGGTACATAATATGATAGAAAGCTTCAACTTTTGGTAGAATATCATTTATTGTTCATTAAATCACAAATAAAAATTGTTTCATATATCTTGAAAAGTAATTTAAATTTTTTTTTAATAAACAGTTATAATGTTACATAAATAAAAACATAAATCTCTTAATTAATAATTTATTTAAAATAATTGATTAATAATTATGATTTTTTAAGAGTAAAAAAATTAATTATAAAAAAACCCGTGGTTTCCACGGGCTATAACCTAGTATATATATATATATATATATATATATATATATATATATATATATATATATATATATATATATATATATATATATATATATATATATATATATAAAAGAGGAGATAACCCACTCTACTGCCACCTAATCAATATTTTAAATACTAAACAACTAATTAATTACTCCTAAAGAAAAGGTCCTCATTTATTTCCCAAAGACCCGGTCATATTCTGACTAAGTCAGAATTAAACCCAACAGTCCCCAGAACCTAGACCGCAACCCCAGCACCACCACGAATATGGCGATGAGGATTATGAAGAAGACCACAGTGTCATAAACACAGCCCGCATCCCGAATTTGGTGATGACGACGTATTCACCTGAAGTGTTTCCATCAATCAAACTCTAAATAAACACCATCATTCAAAGTGTTACCAGGGAGAGAGCTTTCCAAGCTGGGAATCCTGCAGTGGGACCAAGAGTGGCTGCAGTAGCTTGTGTCCATATTGTTGAGGATGATCACTTATTAGCTTGTCAATTGACATATTTCTGTTTTTAATTTGTGATTAGGCTGATCAAGAGAGACAAAGAATCTCTTTAGGAATGAAGGGATCATATTTTGATATTGAAACACAAGAAATTCATAATTCTGATGCATCTGAAGATGAAGATTATGTTCTTCCTCTTGAAGTTACTTTAGATGAAGAAGCAGATGAGTCACCTATGCAGGAAGAACAAGCTCAAAGTCCAGAGCCCCTTGATAACAACAAACTTGAAAAGATGAGAACAAAAGTAAGTAAACCAAGAAGAAAGGTATGCACATTGGCTGATAATCTCTCCTTCCCTTCCCTTCCCTCACTATGAAAAAGGCAGTATCATAATTTTGAAGTTCTTTTGTAACCAGGGAGCGAGAAATTCGGAAAAAATCTCATAATTTGCAGAAGATGAAAGCCTTTTACCTGTTTGTTAAAATGTCTAATATAAAGATTTTTTCTTAATTAATAACAGTGAAGGTACTGCAAAAAATGGTTATTTCTAGCTTGAACCTGCACCCAAGAACTGTGATGATGTTATTGAAGTTCAGTGGAGATCCCTCACAATAAAAGGTAACTATAAGTAAATCAACCATTTTACTAAAATGATATTTAATCACTATTACTTGCATATATTAATGGATGTAATGGTTTGTATATTTATAGAATTGATGAAGAATTACATTTATTGCCTATTGATTTTCTTTCTATGATTTGATCAGGGGATCTAATTTTTTGTACAGAACATACTCATTTCTATGCGATTTATTAATATGGTATTTTTGTTATTTTCCAGGTTAAAGATAATTTGAATGTATGTAGGTTTGACTGGTTTTGAGAGAATGGGCTTGGAGCTCGCGGCAAAAGGTATGTAGGTTTGACTGGCCAATTTCTCAATTGAGTTTATACATGTTTCTTTAGTCTAAATAAATTTCCTGAAAGAATCAAAATCATCAGTAAAAAGTTATTGGTTGTTGAACAAAGGATGCAGGGCAACAACTAATAGCACCTTGTGAAATCTTTTGGTTTAATGCAAAGCATGCAACTAATAGCTTTTTCTTGAACAAAGGATGCACGGCAACAACCATGTTGTGTTATAATGCTTGAGGTAAGTGCTATCTATATTTGTTTCTACTAAAATTACAATTTCCTTAGGAGATATTTCATGAAGGAATCAATTTACAATTACTTTTTAATTTTTATCAATTTCTGCTAAGTTCTTGATAACCTTATCTATTTGAAAAATCAAGTTTCACCATGGTTGGAAGTTTTGGGTAGAAAAGCAACACGACATGTGATAAATGCCAACTAATTCCAATTTATTAATTGGAAATATGTAATGTATTAACAATCAATACTCTACTCTACTGATAATGGCTACATGATTAAGAAGATGTAAATTATCCAAGTTTTAAAGCTGATGCAAGATGCTTTGAGTAGTTTCAAGACTTTATTAAGCGAAATAATGTAAGCACATTTCCAGTTCTCATGTATATTATTCTGAATTTTTTTCATATATTTTAATAACTTTTATCATGTGTGTAATGAAAAATGTTGCTCCTGATGAACTTTTATAACCTGATTTTCAGATTTTGGACTTTCATATCAGAAACAATAGATGTTGTTTTGTGGATGAATTTGTAATAATAATATAATCTTTTCTTCTTCTTCAAGAGTTAGTGTGGTACGAGTTGTATCAATGCATGCTTCATAATAAGAATTAATATTGAGTAGTTAATAATGAAAAACATGATGCTCTTCACTTGAATTATTTCTTAACAAAGTCACACATTGATGCTTTCTTCCCTTTATAATGTGAAGAATTAATATTTTCATGGAATTATCTAATATCAACCGGTAATGTCATCAGGTGGATGGTGCCTCTTTCCTGCAACCGTTCAGGACTTTTACGCTTATGCTTAGACCAGGCCAACTAGGGATGGATACTTGTCCGGAACCGGCCTGAACCGAAAATCAAATATGACCAAAAAATAGGAACCGAAAACCAGACCGATTATATGAATACGAGACCGGCTCCGGTTCAGGTATTAACTGGGAAGGATCGAAAAATATGAGCAATTTGCTTTGGAACCAAAAAGAACCGGTTTAGGTTCTAGAACCGGAAAAAGCGGACTCTTGTGGTAAAAAAAAAAAAATGTTTGCAGGGGATATTTGGTGCTCTCTCTTTAATTAAAAAATACCATAGGAAGATTGTAAATCACCATATTTTAATTACCAAAGAAAAAAAATCATATTATGATGATATCTAGGAATCAAATAAACTTTGCTAGTATTTAAACTTTTTAAATTATATTTTTCAAACACATGTCGCCTTGATACAAACTATAAACTTACTAAAAAAATAAATATTAGCTTTAATTTTGATACGCGTATTTTTTTAAATTGTTTCTTAATATTTAAATATTTTTAAAATTTTTCCTATCCAACGTATTACTAAAATACAACATTTAAGATTTTTAGATAACTCTATCATTACGATATAACATCGTAACAAATAAAAATATGCAAAAAAATAATTTATAAAATACATTTCAAAATATTCCACCATCTAGATTCAAAAATCATACTTTCTACTTTAGCTTAAATAACAGGATTAGAATCTTTTGTCCATCTTCTTCTACATTAATACCAATAAAATACAAAAGTTAATCAACAAATCATAAAATGTAAATGTAATGTTTATAATTAAACTAGGGAAGAATCCCACGTTGCGGGGTTGGTTACGGTATACGATATTGGTTACTTTGGTTTCAAAAAGGGCTGATGTGTTTATCACTTTATTTGGTAATTTGTAGCATCTTTTCGAATATAATTTTCATGTGTTCAAACCGATATTAGTGGCTAATGCTTCCGGAAATCACAACCAAAAATAAATTGAAGTTAATATTCTACAACAATCTTGCACGTTCGCATCTATTGCTAATCTTCGGCCGCCAAAAAGCAAGTAAATGAATAAACATTACTCTCAACATTAAACCCTGCAAATAATCATATTTTAATCAAAATTTAAAAAACTAATTGCCCATTTAAAAAGAAAAATAAAGTATAAAAAGCGACCAAATTAAAGTAATCGACCTTATCAGCATCCACTTCAATGCAATGGTCCTAGTCAACTCCAAAACCAAAACCGGAAAAGTAATTAGAGGTGGGAGAGTTACAATCAAAAGGAAATGTAACCTAACAGGAAAAAAAATACATGATTAATCAACGATCGGGATAATTATCATCAGGCAAATAGCCATGTTATGACATACCTAGGCAAAGTCATAGAAGCAAATGAATTACAAATATAACATTAACTGGATAATTAGAACGATTGAATATTCAATTTTTACAAAAGAATGAATTAATTGTACCTCTTTTAATTCTCTGTTTTTTTTTTCCCAAATATAAATTGTAAAAAGATTTTAAAAAACTGAAAGCTTTTTATACACGTTTTACATAAAAGAGTTTACCTTGTGTCGAGATTCTGTAATTTCTACATGTTCATCCAGATGAGATCATCCTGTGTAACATAAGTAGATCACTTTCAGAGGCTCAATAGAAAACATATTGGAAAAAAGGTCTGTTGCATTGCTCCATTGCATTTCCTCTTTCAATAACTGAATACCAAACACTAAGTAAAAATGGAATGAAAAAGATAGAAGGGCATACAATGAGTCTAGTGTGCAGGTTAAGTTCTTCATTGACTGCTAAAGCAATATGTTTGGTTCTTATCACTGTCTCCTCCAGTTTCTCTAAGCCTTCATCTTGTTCTGCATACACAAATTCCAATTGATTAATTTCCTAAATTAAAAAGGGTTGTACATAATGATTAGAATTTAGAACACAATATCTTGCCTCTCATGATTTGTCAGGATAAAAAAGAACATGCTCCATGATTCAAAATAACGGAATAGAAATGGAATTAGAGTCTGTTTAAAGATAATAGAAGCTTACCGAACCAAAATAAGGTATAATAGAAATTAGAGTAAACTACAAATTTGGTACCTATACTACACTTAAAATTAAAATTTGGAATGAACTTGCAAATTTTATTTAAGCATAAGGACCAAATTTGTAATTTACTCTAAAACTCATATCAGTAAGTTATTTTTAATAAACAAAATAGTAACTTAATTAAAATAGTAAAAGAAATTCTAAGGATATGTGTCATTGAAAATTACATTATAAAAATAGGTTACATTGCACTTTTTCCTTTCCTTTCATGATGGAATGAAAAAGAACAACAGTTGAATGTTGGAATCTTGTTATCAGCATATAGTAGACGAATCAGAAATCATAAGAAAACAGTTTCAGATTAGAGAAACATAATAAGCTTCTTATAGTTTGATACGGTGGAGAAGCAATGTCACCAATGAGAGATGCTGCCAAGTGCCAACATGACTTGGGTGAAACCGACATCTAACAATTTTACCAACTCATATTTAGTCAATGAGAAAGCATTCCATCAATAAAAATATTTCAAATAATATGATTCAAGAAAAAGCTTAGGCCTTCACCAAAAGCTGTTAACAAATGATAAACAATGGATGAACTTAATGATCAGAAGTTTTGTAAAAACCTGAACATGAAATATGATATACCTCAAAAGGTTCTAAAAATGAACTTGAATTCCGTCAAGAAAGCAAAAGCTGAAAAGGTAGAAATGCAGAAGCCCTAAGTTTTTAGAGCAATATTCTGATATGTACCTCAATTGGTTATCAAAACCAAATAGCAAGTGGAGGTCGGTGGCGTGCTGATGGCGAAACAAAGAGAAGCAACCCCTTGCAAGAGGTGTCGCTTCAAACCCTCGACGTACTGGTGATTTCTAGTGGTGATGATAAGAAATTATATCAGAGAGAGTATAGAGAAAGAAAGAGAAGGATGCACCTCCATTCTGCTGTGAAGGTATCATTAGTCGTCATTGATTCTTGCTTCCTGTGTTGGTGGTCCCCCTATACAAAAAGCCCTAAAATAGATGAACAAATAATTACTACATACAAATTAATAACAGAAACATCTTTTTTATAACCGGAACTTTCAGTATTCTACCTGGTTGAGGTGCTTCATCGACACAGAAGGTTAGAAATCCCGTTCGAACAACTGTTGGACAAAGAGGGTAGCGGACAACAAATTTTCAGAGTGAAAAGTAATAGACAATCCTCAAGTCGAAAAATAGGGCTCAGAATCATCTATCCAGATTTCCCCTTTACTGGAGCACTCATGTAGATCCGAGCTTAAGAAACCACATAAATTGAAATCATTGTACAGTGCAAATGATGAACTTACTTGGGATTTGCTAACTTCTGAAATGAAGCCCACGAAATAAAAGAATCGGATTTTGGGGTATAGAGGAGAAGGAAAGAAATTGATAAGATAGAAAATATGTACCAGTAGTGGAGAAGTCGGAGGGCAAATTTGACACAGATTCTCCTTCAATCGATGTAGAGGTAAAGGTTTTCTGGGAATCGCACTGGTGGTTGTCCGCTATGAACAGAGATCGGAAGAGGACGGTGGAATTTGGGGAGATAGAAGGAGGACGGGACGAAGGTTGATTGAGGGCAAAGGAGAGCGAAAGAGCATCATGCGATTGGAAGAGAACGGATGGTCTGAAGTGGTAGAAGTTAAGATTAGCGGTGGAGAAGGCAGAGACTGTGGGAAGGTACAGGATGCGGTAAAGGAAAAGGAGAAGACGACCCGTGTAAATGATGAACAGTACCTTCACTCTAACCACAACACGTGTACATTAACATATAAAATCACAGGGAATTTTTGGAGAAAAAGAATAAAAACAAAAAAAAATAAAAATTTATAAATGGTCCAATAGGAAGCAAGTTTAACAAATAAAGAAAAAAAAAGATTCCAGCCAATTAGATGCAAGGACTGTTCATGATGTATTTCAAAATTAGTATATATAAGACTGTTCATGATGTAGTTCAAAATTAGTATATATAAGACTGTTCAAAATTAGTATATATATAAATAAGAATATGAAATCAATTTTGTTGAGTTAAAAAAACTTTCATTTACAAATCAAACATAGACAGTATAAACAGTTTTGCTTTTTTTTTTGTCTAATGCCAACACAAAGAACCTCTTCTTCCTCGTCCCGTTACATAAGGCCACGAAACATATCTAACTAAATAAATAAAATCAAATCTGAACAACACATACATAAATATTTCACTTTTTTTAAATACAAGAAACGAAAATATTAACAAAACAAAATGAACGAACACAAACTTTTTATTGCCTCTCACAATGTGTACTACATTTTTCTTCTACAAGATATGCCTATAGAAAAATAGATCTAGACAAATATGAATACACAAAATATCATATCTGATGGTTACAAAGTGAAGTAGCCACAACATTAAGGATGTGGTAGCAGATGAGGAACGGTGATAACGGCAATGAGTGGTTGAGAGTGGAAGATCGTGGAGACGGTTGTGTGTATGGATTTGGCTGTTTGCTAAGTTACGAAGGCTGCGATATGTAGGAGCGCTGGGTTAGTTATGGTTATGTAATAGAAAGAGAAAGGGAGAGAAAATGAGAGATCTCCACCGGTGGTGTAGCAGTGGTGGATTCAAAGAGAATGTAGGTTTAGAGATAGAAAGTGTTAATATTCTATAGATTCAGAGAAGGAGTATCTGATATTTCAGCCATTATCCACCATCTTAACCACTATCAGCCTTCACCGCCCTAAGCACCGTCGCTCACCATCGTTGTAACCACCTTCAACCATCCACCTCCGTCTCACACCATAAACCACCACCGTTTTTGCTGCTTCCTCCTCCTTTTCATTCTCACTTTTTTGTGCATCTGTGTTCCTATATCCCCTTTTTTTTGCCGACCACCCATCTCAAACCCTAACAATCTCTCTTCTTTTGATTTTAAGGTTTTCGTTTTGTTTTTGGATATTGATTTTGATTTCATTTTTGTTGGGTTTCTCAATTTACCACTCCCTTTTCATTTTTGAAGAAATGGTGATAATCAGCACCTTATGTTGACGTCTTCACACCTATGCTCGATTTCAAGCTACTCTCCATTCCTACATGGTTTGAAGGCCAGTCTATTCCTACCTGTTCCTTTAAATGGAGCTGCTTTCCACGTTCCTTCTTGGGGTCACTACTGGAAATAATTTTGGGTTTGAGAAGAATGGATTCAAAGTAAAAAGTTTGAAGCTTTTAGAGTGATTATTCTTGGAAGCATTTTCCTTATCGCATGTCATAGTTGCATCAGAAGTTCAAAGCACTACATTAGGGGGCAAGGTAAACTTTTGGCTAACAATCTTGGACCTTTGAATTGACATAAGCTTTTATATTGCTTTTGATGGTGATGGTAGCAACAAGGGACAAAGGAAAACAAGTTGCTTTAAAATCCATTCCATGATCCATAATAACCTGCTAGAATTCAACCTTGACTTTGTAAAGATCCGCTATAGTTCAATCCATGGAGATGGGAGGTATTATATTGTTAACATGCACAAATAGTTAAAATAAACTCAATTTCTTGAAATACCCTTTGATTTTCTTGATGGTTAAGTTATTTACACATGATGGAATATGATATTGTTGCAGCTCAGCAGGTTCATACTTGATAGGAACTTGGACAGTTAAGATTTGCAGGTTTGTAGTTGACTGTCATAACTAATTTTTGATATTTATTCTAAGTGTTGTTTTGTTTGTCTACTTCATTTTAGTTTTCTTTAATAACTAATTTTAATATGTATTCTGCATTCACCATGGAACCCTCTGGTAGAGGGTGGACATGTTTGGACCGGTTAGCATAGATCTTAATGTTAAGATTTATGGAGTCTTGAATAAATTGACAAGTTCCTAAGAGTTTAAGGGTCATAAATGAAACTTGGAAATTAAAACAATTGAATATTGAATTGTACGCACTATCAATTGTTTAATAATATTGAAATGGACGGCGGCTCTATTTGGACGGCTAAAGAAATCAACGCATTCTTTTTTTCAAACTTTGCGGCATATATATATTTTAGTCAAATATAGCGGCAATTTGTGTAAACAAAAGAAAAAGGCTTACGGCTCTCTCCTATATATATATATATATATATATATATATATATATATATATATATATATATATATATATATATATATGAATTGTAAGAAGAGCGATGTAGCGCAGAACAACAAAAGTGTCGAGTAATATTACCATTTGTAATCTTATAGTGAGTTAATATAAAATCTAGTTGTGCCCGTGGACGTAGGATTTACACCGAATCCGAACCACGTAAAATCCTTGTGTTCCTTCTTGCTTTATTTCCTTCGTGTGTTTGTGTGTGTGATAGTGTTTCCGCTGCGTGTACCCTGTCTCGATTCCTAACAATTGGTATCAGAGCCTTGGTTTTAGCTCCAGAGGGTGATTTTCAGTTTTTGGTCGAATTTTTTTTTGTCAAAAACAATTTTGGTGTATACCGTTGGAAAGGTCTCGTTCCGAAGATTCCGAAAATATTTTTTTTCTGAATTTTTTGACCACCGGAAGACGTCCAAATCGCCGGTCAAAGGTTTGCCGGAATAGTGACCGGGAAAACCAGTTGCCGGAAACGACGACACTGTAGCACCGAAGTTCTGCCGGAGAAGACGACACTGTAGCAGTACTGTAGCTGCACTGTAGCAATTTTGAAAAACTCAGATTTGACCCCTGAAGTTTCAGAAAATTGCAAGACAGGTCCTGTTCTTTCAGGAAATTGTCGTAATGGCTGAAGACAAGGTTGTAATCGAGAAGTTCAACGGCTCTGACTTTAGCTGGTGGAAAATGCAATTAGAAGCATTGCTATGTCAGAAAGACTTAGACATGGTACTCGGAGACAAACCGGAAAAAATGGAAAAAGCTGCTGAAGATGCATGGAACTCAAAGGACAAGAAAGCCAAGGCGGTTATTACATTGTCATTGACGAAGAGCGTTGCTTTCAACATCATGAATGAAACCACGACGCGTGGTATGATGGAGGCTCTGTCAAATATGTATGAGAAACCATCGGCGGCTAACAAGGTGTTCTTGATGAAGGAGCTGTTCACTACAAGGATGAATGAGGAAGGCTCAGTTACGGTTCACATTAACAATCTAAATTCAATTCTGTCCAGATTATCATATGTGGGAATTAAATTTGATAATGAGACTCAAGCTTCGCTGCTACTAGCTTCTCTACCTGATAGCTGGTCCGGAACAGTTACTGCTGTTACGAGTTCCGTGGGGACCAGTGGTATGACTTTTGAAGGGGTTAGAGATTTGGTTCTAGGCGAAGATATCAGACGCAAGAATCAAGGTGGATCTTCCTATTCTAATTTATTAAATGTCGGAAGAGGTAGAGGGAATAGCAGGAATAGTGGGAGCAGTGGGAGTCGGGGAAGAAGTTCGTCTAGAACTTGGAAGAATGTGAAGTGTTGGAACTGCCAAGAGGTGGGACATGTTAAGAGTCAATGTCCAAAGAAAGAATTGAACATTGCCGGTGCTGAGAGTGTGTCTGAGGATGATGCATTGTTACTCAGTATGGAAAGTTCTGTAGACTCTTGGGTCATGGATTCAGGGGCTTCGTTTCACGCCATGGACAACGGGGAAACGATGGTGAATTTGAAAGAAGGAGATTTTGGAAAGGTATGTTTGGCAAATGACGAGATGCTTCAGGTAACGGGAATGGGAGATATTGATCTGGTTACTTCATTGGGAACTACATGGAACCTGAAAAATGTCAGGGTGATTCCGGAGCTGAAGAAGAAATTGATTTCTGTTGGTCAGCTGGATAAACAAGGACTGGAAGTAAGGTTTGGTGGTGGTAAATGGAGGGTGGTCAATGGTAATTCTGTGATTGCTCATGGTATGAAGTGTGGGTCATTGTATATGGTTGAGGTACCTGCTGAGGGAAGTATGACCGTCCCTGTTAAGCAAGACAAAATATGGTTCGCTAAATCTACGGCTAAGAGAGTTCATTTTGCAAACATGAATTCTGGAGCCAAAGAGATGTTAGCTGAACGAGTTCGAAAGTCTAAACCATTCAGGGGATTCTGTGACAGTGGGAGCACGGGACGTGTTTCGGGTACAGTTACAAAGAGCCGTTGGGTTTTGAAGACTAAGACTGAAAAATTCTCTCATGTTGAATGTTTGCAAAGTTGGGAGAGTGTTAGTGGTCCTCGGTGTATCTCTGGATCTGGTGGAGTGTCCAAACCGGTTGAGACAGAGGATGAGTTGGTGGCGGGATTAGCCATGGCTGAGTTGGAGCTAGTGGGAGCTTCAACTGGCCCTTCTAGTAATTGATGATGAGGGGCGGCTGCAACTAGAGAAATCAGACTAAGTTTTAGCTTGTTCTTTGGAACTGGAAGCCTAAAAGGACTTGGTTATTTTTTTAAGATTACTGGAGTAATTGAGAGTTGAATGGCGGAGAAAAGCTAAAGTTGTTCAAGCCTCCAAGTGGGAGATTGTTAAGATTTATGGATTCTTGAATAAATTGACAAGTTCCTAAGAGTTCAAGGGTCATAAATGAAACTTGGAAATTAAAACAATTGAATATTGAATTGGACACACTATCAATTGTTTAATAATATTGAAATGGACGACGACTCTATTTGGACGGCTAAAGAAATCAACACATTCTTTTTTTCAAACTTTGCGGCATATATATATATTCTAGTCAAATATAGCGGCAATTTGTGTAAACAAAAGAAAAAGGCTTATGACTCTCTCCTCTATATATATATATATATATATATATATATATATATATATATATATATATATATATATATATATATATATATATATATATGAATTGTAAGAAGAGCGATGTAGCGCAGAACAACAAAAGTGCCGAGTAATATTACCATTTGTAATCTTATAGTGAGTTAATATAAAATCTAGTTGCGCCCGTGGACGTAGGATTTACACCGAATCCGAACCACGTAAAATCCTTGTGTTCCTTCTTGCTTTATTTCCTTCGTGTGTTTGTGTGTGTGATAGTGTTTCCGTTGCGTGTACCCTGTCTCGATTCCTAACACTTAATCATTTTAAAGTGGAAAGTGGGAGAGTCGCATCAATCATTTAACAAGGAATACATGGATAAATGATTGATGTATGGACTGTTACTCATATGTTACTGAGTAAGCCTAAGACTAAGCGGAGTGGAGGTCGCCACCGGCCTCGCTACGCTCGCTAGCCACCTTGAAACACCGCCCCTAGCACTCGCTAGGGGGGTCGCTACCGGGCACTCGTCGTTGTTTTGGCGAGAAGAGAGAGAAACAACAACACATTATGATTGGTTGGAAGAAGACGAAGCGGAAATCGATTTTGGTGTTATTTTGCTTTTGATCTGGGTTTGCGCTTGATGCTCTCCAATACCAACAAAATCGTAGAGGCTCGCCAATTGATCGGTTCACTCTTCGTCTAAGCTCCTTCTCCAAAAAAGAGAAAAACATCCATTGATGCTCCCGCTCCAAAATAATCAATTCTGAACCAGCGACTCAAGAAATTGGCATCTACGGATGTCTGAACCAACGACTCAAGAATGTGTCAATTGAGAATGTCTCGATGTCAAGTATGAATTTGTCGACTAATAATTGAGGTACACATGACTCATTACACAATCTATTTGTAATTATGTATAGTTTTATATGGTGCTCTTTCTGTTTTTCTTTCAAGATCAATATAGACGACCTTGCAGAACATTGATAGGCACACACATGTTGTACAAATGCTAACCGGTTTTCTGTTTTTTGTTATTGGGAGTTTGATTTCTTATATTTTGTTGTTTTACCCCAAACTGTGTAGAACATAAAATTGCAAGTACTCTTTATTTTTGTATGAACACCAAGTGTTCGATAAAATTCCTCAATGAAAAACTTCCTCCAGTTTTGGGCTCTTCTGCTTGTTTACACTTATAAAATCAAATGCATATCTGGTTTTTATTGAATTTGTAAACGAATATTATTTATGTGATTGTTAAAACTTTGAAGTCAATCTTTTCAGAGCATACTCTGTGATTTGCAATGAATGAACATACATTTTTATTTTTCTTTGCTTTGTATATGACAAATCCAAGAAGGTAAGAGCAATGTTAAATGCAATTAGCACCTAAAATTCTTCATGGCATACTTTTTGTTTTCTTGAAATAGGAATGAAAAATAAAAGATGTAATTTACTGAATTTTAGTCTCTGATTGGAACTTTTGACAAGTTAGTAGTTATGAGTTTTAACCTTATATTAATCATTAATTGTAACACTATTAAATTCGTTTTACGCCTTTGAGGTAATTTCAAGATCTTGAATTTGAATTGGTTTTAGGTATATGCGAAGTATTTGGGTAGAAACAAGAATAGCTTCTCAGGCACTGTTATGACTGCAAATTAAAAAAGGGATTGAGCAAAACACTAGTTGGGGCTAATATATGACTGCAAATGCAGAAACTTTATTTGCATATAGTGTAACAAGCCGTGGGAAGACACAAACTATGCATGTAAGCATAGTTTTTTTTATGTGATATTAATGAACTGTAATGATCTTGATTGGTATTTACAATTTCAAATTGCATTTATGATGACAGTTAAGTAAGAATATAGTATGTGTAATCCATTGTTTGAGGAGTTTAATTAATATGGATAATGTAGTAATAGTTGCTCTGTATCTTAAAAAGGATATGATAGGAGCTTGTTGTATATACTATATAGCAATTATTAATTGGGGTTTTAAGCATTCATACCCTCCAAGGGAAATGACGTAAATATCAACTATCAAGGGTAGTTTCCAAAATGAACTAGGGCATTTTCGGCATAAAAGCAAAGTTTTCCATGTTGTTCAAAATCCCAAATATGGGAGATGGTTTGACTTTAACAAAAGTCAAAAGAGGTTTTGAAATGTGTCGCATTGTTCTTAGATATACAATCAAATTTGAATGTTCTCGCATGAGTGGTATTTTGTTTCATTCCAAAAAAAAAAAAAAAAAAAACTGAAAGAAATTTGGAGCTACTGTATTTCTTTCAAATGTAAAAAAGAGTAATTTATTTGAATGTTGGTTGATTATTTATAAAGTAATTTAATTAAATTAGAAAAAAAAATAATAATAAAGTGCTAGGAGTGTTACCACTCCTTACCAAATGCTAAGATTAGATGCTAAAAGGTAAAAAATGAGGTGACACTCCAAAATCTGATGTGGCAAGGTGTTAAGAGTGTTACCACTCCCTTAGCCTAAGGATATAGAAACAAGACAATCATTACTCAATTTTAAAGTTTTGATTTAGTTCCCCCTTTTCCATTAATTTCCTAAAATTAAATTAATATGATTATTAAATCATTATCTAACCAGGATAACCCATCAAATAAAACTATAAATCAAGGATGATTGGTTGCTTTAAGTTTGGACGCGCCACAAGTTATTGCTGCAGATGGTAGTCGGAATCAGGTATGTGATGCTACGGTGGACGGAATAAATTTTAATTTAACCTTCAGTAATATCACTTTTTTTCCCCTTTTGTGCAATCACCGAAATTCAATTTATATTAAATTTGTTCGTGAACGAATATTCGTCTTTTCATATCTTGCAATTTTGTATACCCTTTCAGGTTAGACATTTATTATTTAGATTTTATTTTGGTGAGCACATTGCAATGCTAATACCCATAGAGAGCAGGGCTTCCAAATTTGTATATCCATTGAGAAATTAGGGGTTCTGTCATAGCGGAAGAGCAAGGGTTCCACTTTTTTTTTTTCATCTCATTTTTACACTCTGTTAATTTTCATGATTGTAACTGATGGTTGTATTTTTTTTTCACATATAGGGAATTTGAAAGAACTTGAGGCATAACAAGAAGTTTGAGGTATGAAATGTTGCATTTATTTCTATTATGCAGTTGAAGGATGTTCCGGTCTTTAGCTTTCTACATTGCTTGGTGTTATGGAGAAATATTGACCAACACTAAGTTGGGTCTCTCTCTCTCTCTCTCTCTCTCTCTCTCTCTCTCTCTCTCTCTCTCTCTCTCTCTCTCTCTCTCTTAGCACTAAGTTGGTGTATATGTTTTTAGGGAAATCTCCAGAAAAGTCCTAAAATTTTACCCTAATTTACGAAAAAGTCCCAAACTAAATTTTGTTTACGAAAAAGCATGAATTACCGGTAAAAATCGCGATTTGACCCTTTTTTTCCGGTTTACCGGTTTTATTATTTACTTGTTTCACTAAAGTCTCATTATTTTACCCTAATTTGCGAATAAGTCCCAAAATAAAATTTACTGATGATTTGGCCCTTTTCCTCATGTAATATAAATTTTATCGGTTTCATTGATGACTTATCCACCTAGTCATTAAATTAGTTGATAAGATGGATACGATGAATTATATAATGCTACATTTACTGTAAAATTTGATATCCATCTCATCGGCTCATTTATGACTATGTATCTACGTCAGCAATGAAACCAATAAAATGTGTGTTTCAAAGAAAAAAGGACATAAAATGAGTTGATGTTTGATGAGATGGATATATTGGGTTACATAAGATTAGATAAACAATTTGATATTTCTTATAAACGTAAAAAATAACACAGTTGTTGTTAGTTTATGGAATTATTGTAGTCTTCGTTGGATGCATTTTATGTTCCATAAAAATACACAATACATCAGGATATCAAGTTTTATGCTAAACATAACATTATATAACTCAACATATCAATCTCATAATCTCATTTAATGACTAGGCGTCCGGATCAACAATGAAACCGGTAAAATGTATGTTACATAGAGAAAAGGGCCAAATCATTAGTAAATTTTATTTTGGGACTTATTCGCAAATTAGGGTAAAATAATGGGACTTTAGTGAAACAGGTAAGTAATAAAACCGGTAAACCGGAAAAAAGGGTCAAATCACCATTTTTACCGGTAATTCATGTTTTTTCATAAACAAAATTTAGTTTGGGACTTTTTCGTAAATTAGGGTAAAATTTTAGGACTTTTCTGGAGATTTCCCTATGTTTTTTTGAAAATCACATAAATGGACCAGTAGAGACAACATTGCCTCAATTGATTGCATATTTATTGTAGAGTTGTGTATTTTTGTGAAAATAAAATGCTAGAATAAAGGAATCAAGCAAACTATGTTTTTTTTTTTTTTTTTTTTTTTTTTTTACAAACCAGCATATGACATTGCACTTTCATTGTTTCCATTATTATAGTATCTTCTTTTATTGCATATACCCCTTTTGGGTACTACAAGTTCTGCCTTTTATGGAACTTCTTGATAATTTGACAAATCTTTAATTTATTTGACCGAACCTACTAAATCTTAATAGCATCCTACTTTCATTATTTTTACCCATTCGCATGTTCTTTTAATGAATCTAAGTGTAATCTTTTTTTCTTGCAAATGCATGTTAATATTGTAAGTTACCTCTCCATGTTGCTGATAAGAATGTATTTTATGGTACTCCCGTCGTTTTTAACAAACCAACTTTTTAGTCCGAGTGATGTATTGTATATTTGTTATGTTCCTGTTTTTCCATTTATTGATTAATTTATATTTGTTCATTAAAAGTCAATTCTGAATTTCGCAAAGTTTGTGTACCTAAGGCTATTATGTGTTTGTGCAAGAAAGCCAATTTATGTTTTCATAAATATTTGATGATTCTATCAATGAAATTGAACATAGAACTTCCACTTTCATATTTTTTATTTTGGTAAATATTTGATGATTCGCAAGAGGATAAGTGTTTAAGTGATCTTCTTGGTAATGTTTTTGATCCACATCCGAACTTTTTGTAAGATATTTCATTGATTAAAAAATAATGACTATTTTTTGAAAAAAATTATTAAATAATAATTAAGTTTCAATTTTGTTCGAACTACAAATCGATGTTGCAAAAATCATTGGATGTTTTCAGGTCGGTCGACTAGCGACTAACATGTAGTCGGTATAGGTGAGGAGTACTCGGATTTGGTAAACTATAAAATAATACCTTTATTAATATTTATAACATAATAAATGGATATAAACAGCAAATAGATTTTTTTTTTAAAGTCAAGATTACTGTGTTTGACCACTTGATTTAGTTTTTCTGAGTTTGAGTGTATTTTTCTGAGTAGAGTTAGTAGACCATGTTTGTCTCGAGTTTGACTGAGTAATACCGAGGTTGATTGATTCTGAATACACCGAGTATCCCGGGTTTGCAACATTGCTAAGTATTAAAATCAATTTTATTCACAATAATTTATTTATATCTTTTGCATTGTGGAAGTTAAATTTGCATAAATTTCTAATATTGGTTTACAACTTACCTTAAATAAGAAACATACTCATACTTCTAAGCAAAAAATCATCGTATCTCTAAATATTATTAAAAGAGAAACCTTATGATATTATCTTAAATAATCTGGACCCTTGATTGTATTTCAATCTTATTTTTTCCACCCTTAGATCAAATTGCTGACATCATCTTCCCCATATGGAATGTATTTAATTCCAATAAATGTTTTCCAATCGTCAAACAATAACTTACATTCGTTGAAATGGAATGTATTTAATTCCAATAAAAGCTTTCCATATTTTAAATCTTGAATTTTCGGTTATGAAGATTTTAATATGGTCAATTTTAAAAGCGTCTTACTAATAAACCATTTCAATCAAGGCATTAATATCAACCATTAATATAAATCCGTTTATATTAGTAAACCATTAATATAAAATCTATTTTTATTAGGAAATCATTAATACCAGAAAATCATATTCAAATTATCACATACATATACGATTCATCATTGAATCCACGACTTACACTTATTTTCAATCGTTTCTTTTCTTCAAACCTTCACCTACAACATTATTCTTATTGCTTATAATTTCCATCATCATTCTCTGCTTCAAACATTCACTCTTGTGCACTAGAAGGTCAGTACCTTCTTTCGCTTTTTATATTTTTTTCGATTATTTTTTGTTCCTATATCAAATATATGTATTCATATATTTCGATTTTCTTTGTCACAAATTACATGAAATCAGTTAACTACTTTTCTGAAACTTTTCAAATAAACAGGAAAATATATTACGTACCTTTAACAAAACATAAATTAACTATCTTGGGAACTGACATTAATTACGAAAATGTTACTTTTATATATTAGAGATGATTATGATTTTTTTTAAAATTTTTATGTCATAAGAATCCGGTTAATTTTGGAATGATTTTAAAATATCATTGAAATTATTATGTTTTTGTATATCATATCAACCTACTTTTTTATCTTTATATAGTAACAATAAAATTTATAAATTTACACAACAAATATACATATTTCGAATTTTGTAATATTATTATACCTTATAAAATACAACTCCCTCCAAAATAATTTTCGCCAGTAATTTCATCTATAATTTCACCAAATTTAAATTTGTATTTTCTTTATATAAATTTTTTAATGATCCTTATTTTTTTCCTCCAAAAGTATATCAAACATTTACGTCTTAGATAAGGTTGCCCCATTATAATTATTACTTTCCAAAATATATTCATTTAATGAGGAATTTGATTTAATGAAGGAAGTAAATGTTAATTAAAACGAGATATATATTCCATAATTATTACACGGGTTTATTATAAAAAATTAATATCAAAATTTAAACATTAAACATTTTTAAAGTGAAATTTCAGAATACATACAAACGATGATGTTGTACAATGAAATATAAAATTGAATAGACTAAAAAAAAACTACTAAGACAGTTAATCTTGAAAATAACATAGTTATGAAAAATTATAAAGTAAGATAAAAGTTATAAGATATAAGGAGATTTGTAAAAAGTACAATTAGTAAAATCATTACGGTTATTAGAAAAAAATAAGACCGTTAAGATTAGTAAAAATACAAAATATAAACTAAATTATCACAATAGTAATGAAATGTCATTATTTGATATTTCATATAATTGAAAGATATACCAAATTACATTGATGATATATTAAAATTATTCAAAGTTGCGCCAAAACTAATGCAAAGTTCTTGCGAACACCAAATAAATAAGAACAAACATAAAAGCTAGCACTTATATTCATAATCAATTTAAAATATTATGATTTAGAAAAGAATCTCCATTGATGATATACAAAAATTAAACACATCTAACATTTACCATTCTAACCCAAATAACATTTAACGGTATATTGGTTGTTAATATATGTTTAAATTAGGTAACCTTATTATGTAAGAAGCGTCTAATTAAAATGCTTATAATTATATAACAATATCATAACTATATGAGACGAGGAAGATCATTCAACTAATAAAACAAAAAATGTTGTCTACAAAAAGGTCCTTCAATGATTATAAATATTTATCGTTTTCAATGTATTTTCTACACATTTCAATAATATCAATAACCATACATTTTTGTATAATCATTATGCAATATCTGTAGACAATTATATGTTTTTATGTCTTTCCCGCGTTTAACGCGGACTATAATCTAATTTATATTTTTAATCCGATAAAACAATTTGACTTAACATCTACCCAAAATAGCGACAAAAATTTATTTATCAAAAAACAACATATATTTTGTTTTAACGCAAGAACACAATGTAATTTTTCTTTTAAACCAAATAAAAATACTTTAACCAAAATAGCAAGATACATATTAATTTACATCAAAACAAAAACATACTTATATTCGACGTTCAAAAGAACTAATCATCTCTAAAAACTAATTTCTGAAAAGAAAATTGCACCCGTCATATATATATATATATATATATATATATATATATATATATATATATATATATATATATATATATATATATATTATACGACTCGTCTCTCGCTCAAGTGTTAAAATGCACATTTAGTTTCTACTTTTAAAAATTAACTTGAACCGTCCTGTAATATTTGTTTCTCACTCAAACCATCCGTGAGAGACATGAAATGATGGGAGGCATGAAATGAGTATTTTATTCTTTCCATTTCTTTTTCTTTTTTTCTTTTTAATATATTTTTTGATTTGTTTATTATTAACAATTAAAAAGAAAAATAAAAAATAAAGCCCACCACCACCACTAATCGTTGTTGGAGCTGCTGGAAGAGGGAAATAGAAGAAAATCACTTCACTCCACCTGCACACCTCTGGTCGGCAGCTACCGACCACCTCCATAGGTTCCCCTCCATCCCATTCTTCATTGTACTCATTTTCTACCACCACCCACTACTCTTACCTCCAACTACTAAATCTCAGTCAATTGTGCAAAGCACTCTAAACCACACTTTCTTGTTACCATTCCCTTTCCCCTTTTCCTTATACCTTCCTAAACCACACCAGGTCACCAGACCACCCCTAATCCATTCAAATCCAACCACCATCACATATCTGTCATCGAAAGCTGCCCATCACCATCGCTGCACCTCCGATAAACATTCCCAGGTGAATCGTCATCGACTCTTCCACTTCAAAACCTGTAACTCCAACCGGTTTCTTCAACTTGAAGTTTAATGATCTTCCTCAGATGTTATTGATGGGTTTTGACCATCCTAACAACCTTAAGGTGCACATACAACCCTAGAAGCTTTGGAACTATGCTTTCTCTATTATACATGCAAAATGATTTCCAAAGCCTTCACATAACTAGCATGCAAAACTAGGTACATAAATAACAAAACACTAGATAGAATTACATACCTTGATGTTGCTTGGATTCCTTCAAGACTTTGTGAGCCTAGCACCCTAAATGTTGTGCCTCAAATGCTTCACACAACACCACAAAACTTGGAATAACTTGAGAGAATATCACTTAGCCTCAAAATCGGTTATGCCCTCTCTAGTAACCACTAGGTACCAATTTTGCTAGCCATAGGGTTCCTTTTATAGTGTTGTCACAATTAGGGTTTACACATGAATGCCCTTAATTGTCATGACTCTTGATTTCTCATGATCCATGGGTTTGTAACTCCCATGGACTATCCATGGAGCTCCATATGGTTATAACCAAACCCATAAACCATGGATCATTAATCCACCATAAAAGAATTGATGATTGTCATAATCAACCCTATATATTTAATTAGTCTCAATTTGATCACCAAATTAATACTAGATTAATACTTGATCAATACTAATTAAATAATACTATTATTAATATATTAGAACTTATAATATATTAATAATCATAAGTGCCTTATTCTCTCATTTAGTCTATCCAAGTATTGCAATGCCATGCAACCCAAATGGACCATGCCGGGTCGGGTCAAGTACATACCAAATAAAGTTATGGACTTAGACACTATATCCAACAGTCTCCCACTTGGATAAGTCTAATAACTATATTTGCAAATATGACTTCAAAACCTGACTAGCAATCGTAGCTCTTTCAAAGTCTCTCGGAACTGAGATGATGATGATACGCCATTTAAGATAAGTGATCATATAATCCTCTGTTCTCATGATATCAGCCGGACAAACACATGGAACGTGGTCTTACTTATTGTCCAACATTTATTTCTCGATCTCTGATTTATTTCGACAAAGAACTAAATTGAACACATCAATTAGGTTCTGACCTGGCCCGGTACATAGGTCAAAACCAAATCATCGAGGGGCCCAGATATCGCTTCTATTTCTAGAAGGAACAGATAAACTTCGACTGATATGCTTGTACTAACTACTTGTTGAATTATTCACAAAGGCACGTTTTATAACATCGAGTTACCAATGCGTTTTCGTACAATCAATGAATAACCAACTCATAGTCAACAACTCATATCTCTAGGTTTGAAGATTTATATGATATTACCGTCTCATGATCACTCGAGATAAATTCCATGAAGTGATGCAAGTGAGCGTGGGTTGGATCCAATACTCAGCCCTTATGAGTACTCATGAATGTTGTAGCAACCATTGCATTGTCTAAAGCACTTTAGACAAATCATACAAGCCAAATTCATGACAGTCTTAAATCAATACTTACTTCCAAAGTTTGACTGACTGTGGATGGTTTGAATAATAACATAATTATTCTGGAAGTAAAACATGCAAAATTGAAACATAGTAAACAATCAACACAAGATAGTAACACCTTACTCATAAACAAATAACAACTTTTATTTATCATCAAATGTCAGTTACATTTTACAAGTTTCAGGAATCTAATTATTGAAACTAATATCATCCTTCAGCCCAATGCGCCTCGCATGCTGTAAATGCTTAACCCTGCTCAGTCCCTTCGTGAGGGGATCTGCCGGGTTCTCATCTGATGATACCCTCTTAGCCACGAGGAGTCCTTCTTCCATTCGATGTCTGATGAAATGGTATTTTCTATCAATGTTCCTAGATCTCCCGTGATCTCTCGGTTCCTTAGCCAAAGCAACCGCACTTTCGCTGTCACAGAAAATTTCCATTGGCTCCTTTATAGCTGGTACAACTCCAAGGTCTCCGATGAAGTTCTTTAGCCATATCGCCTCCTTAGCTGCTTCACTCGCTGCTATATACTCTGATTCACAAGTAGAATCAGCTACTGTCTCCTGCTTGGAACTTTTCCAAGTAATTGCCCCTCCATTTAGGATAAAGACCCAGCCTGACTGAGAGCGGAAATTATCCCTATCAGTCTGAAAGCTAGCATCGCTATATCCTTCCACTCTCAAGTCATCACTGCCTCCGAGGGTAAGGACCCAGTCCTTAGTCCTCCGCAGATACTTGAGAATGTTCTTTACCGCTGTCCAGTGTGCCTTGCCAGGGTTCCCTTGATATCTACTGACCATGCTCAAAGCAAATGCCACATCAGGGCGAGTACAAGTCATAGCATACATGATCGAGCCCACAGCGGAAGCATATGGTATATGACTCATCTCAGCTATCTCCGCCTCTGTACTCGGACTCTGAGTCTTACTCAGCTTGGCATTACTCTGGATTGGTAATTCTCCTTTCTTGGAATCTTGCATACTGAACCTCTTCAGTACCTTATCCACATAAGTACTTTGACTAAGTCCAATTAGTCTCTTACTCCTATCTCTCAATATCCTTATCCCTAGGATATAGGCAGCTTCCCCAAGGTCCTTCATAGCGAAACACTTCCCAAGCCAGGACTTAACCTCCTGCAAGGTTGGGACGTCGTTTCCTATGAGAAGTATGTCATCCACATACAACACCAAGAAGCTAACTATGCTCCCACTAGCCCTGATATACACACAAGACTCATCCTCACTCCTAGAAAAGCCAAACTCTTTGACTTTCTCATCAAAGCAAAGATTCCATCTGCGAGATGCTTGTTTCAATCCATAAATGGATTTCTCAAGCTTACACACTCTATTAGGGTATTTTGGATCGACAAAACCCTCTGGCTGAGCCATGTAAACATCCTCAGCCAACTTCCCATTAAGGAAAGCGGTTTTGACATCCATTTGCCATATTTCATAATCATAAATTGCAGCGATGGCTAACAATACTCTAATAGACTTAATCTTAGCTACTGGTGAGAAGGTCTCATCATAGTCAACTCCCGGAGTTTGAGTAAAGCCCTTCATAACCAGTCGCACTTTGTAAGTGTGTACCTTCCCATCCATGTCGGTCTTCTTCTTGAAGATCCATTTGCACCCAACTGTCTTACGACCTGGTACATTGTCAACCAAGTTCCAAACTTGATTGTCATACATGGACTGAATCTCGCTGTCCATAGCCTCCTTCCATTTAGCAGACTCAGGGCCTGCCATGGCTTCCCTGTATTTATTAGGTTCATCCAAATCTATTAGTGTACTATCACTAATAAATGTATCGCCTTCAGTGGTGATGTGATAACCATAATAAAAATCAGGTGTGTTCCTCACCCTAGTGGAACGTCTTGGAGGTACAGACTCATCTATCAGATCAACAGGAGTTTCCTCCTCAGGTTGGTCGATAGCATTTGAGGTTCCTTCACCACTTGACTCTTGAAGCTCTTCAAGGTCAATTTGCCTCCCACTGTCCCCTTGGCTTATGAATTCTCTCTCACGAAAGACTCCTCTTCTTGCTACAAAGACCACATTATCACTGGGTCTGTAGAAGAGGTAACCAAAGGATCTCTGTGGGTAGCCGATGAAAATACACCTCTCACTTCGAGGTTCAAGCTTATCATGAGTCTCACGCCTCACGAAAGCTTCACAACCCCAAATCTTGATGTGGTCTAAATTGGGAACTTTCCCAGTCCACATCTCGTGAGGTGTTTTGGCAACCTTTTTAGTAGGGACTAGATTAAGGATATGGGCGGCAGTCTCTAAGGCATACCCCCAGAAAGAGATTGGTAACGAAGCTCGACTCATCATGGAACGAACCATATCCAACAAGGTTCGATTGCGCCTCTCAGCAACACCATTCAACTGTGGTGTTCTGGGAGGTGTCAATTGTGAGACAATCCCACATTCCTTAAGATAGTCAAGGAACTCTATGCTAAGATACTCTCCTCCCCGATCGGATCGGAGCATCTTGATGTTCCTGCCCAATTGATTCTCAACTTCCTGCTTAAACTCTTTGAACTTTTCAAAGGTTTCTGACTTATGCTTGATTAAGTAAATATATCCATATCTACTGTAATCATCAGTAAAAGTCACATAATAGCGATTAGCATCCCTTGTAGCCACTCTGAAGGGCCCACACACATCCGTGTGTACAAGGTCCAACAAACCTTCACCCCTATCACAAGTACCTGTGAAGGGTGATTTTGTCATTTTTCCAAGTAAACAAGACTCGCAACTATCATCCGACTTTAGGTCAAACGATTCCAAGACTCTAGCCTTTTGGAGTTGGCCTATGCGCTTCTTGTTGACATGTCCAAGACGACAATGCCACAAGGATGCTTTATCTAAGCTATTCGAAGAATCAATATACAACAAATTATTCCCTAGATTGTCTACAACATTCACAGCTTCATATACACCATCACAAGGTAATGCTTTAAAGTAAAATACATCATTGTAATAAACATTAATAGCACCATTATTATTATCAAATAAAAATGTAAACCCTTGTTTGTACAAGCCATGAAAGGAAATAATATTTCTTGCCATTTCGGGCGAGTAACAACACTTATTCAAATCTAACACTAACCCATTATTAAGCAATAAAGAATAAACTCCTATCTTGGTAACAGGTGATGCTTTCCTGTTGCCCATGACTAAGTTTATCTTCCCATGCTCCACTTGCTCACTTCTTCTTAGTGCCTGCAAATCAGTACAAATGTGAATACCACAACCTGTATCAAGCACCCAAGAATTGGCATTAGATGAGTTGTTAGACAATATTGTGTAAATACCTGCATGGGTGGGTTTAACCTTCCCATCCTTTACATCTTGCAAGTATTTGGGGCAGCTTCGCTTGAAGTGTCCCTTATCCTGGCAATAGAAGCACTGTGCTTCCTTTGGGTTTGAAGAAGGAGTAATGGGACCTTTCTTTGTCCCACTTGAAGAGGAACCATCAAGAGTCTTACCCTTGGTACCCTTTGAAGGGTTTTTCCTCTTCTTACCCTTTCCCTGCCCAATAGCCAGAACAGGGGCTGTTGAAGGAGTAGAAGTAACAACCGCTTTACCCTTAAGGCCATTTTCAGCTGTCCTTAAGAGTCCTTGAAGTTTACTCAGTGTGACTTCCTCCTTGTTCATATGATAAGTCATACGAAACTGATCATAACTAGGAGGTAAGGAATGGAGAATGATATCAATCGCCATTTCTTCAGGAAAGTCCACATTAAGCTTCAATAACTGGTCAACAAACCTTTGCATCTTCTGCATATGACCGGTGATGGGTTCACCATCTTTCATTCTGGTTGTTATCATGGAGGAGATGATTTCATACCTCTCCTGACGCGCGCTCTGATGGTACCTTTCCATCAGATCTAAGTGCATCTCATAGGGGTAGAAATCTTCATAGGATTTTTGAAGTTCAGGAGTCATGGTGGCCATCATGATGCATGCTACTTTAGTAGCATCCTTTTCATGTGCCACAAACTCCGCAAACTCTTCAGGAGTAGCAGTGGCTTCATTCACAACCTTAAGCTCCCTATCAAGGACATATTCTTTGTCCTCATAGCGGGTAATCATTCTGATGTTTTTGATCCATTCATTGAAGTTGGATCCATCAAAAGTGACTTTCCCACACAAGTTCATAAGGGAAAAGGAGCCTGTTGGGTTTGAGCCAGAAGCATTGTTGGAAGACATCTGAAAGAAAAGAAAGACAAGTTTCATTAGATTAAGAGTCCTTAATAAGTCACCCAAATGAAATATTAAGGCTAGGATCCAACAAACTATTTATAGTTGGAAGAGGGATGCCGTAATCCAAGCTATAAAATATTTGAAGGTAGGTAAATGACGATTTACCAATTTCCACCATAAGAACGAAATAATGTATTATTAGGTTTTATTGGTTTTGAAACTCCTAGATCTTTTGAGATACATTGAACTTTTCAATGGCATGTTTGAATCTCGATTGTGCCCTCTCAAGTTTGTGACTGGGATGCCGAGGATCACAAACAAGGTGTGAATAACCATACAAATTGACTTGGTACCCTCAACAATATTACCTAATCGATGTGCCGGTTAACCACACACGCTCCACCGATCTATAATAAAGTCAAGTTACCCTTTGCCACACTTACTAGTCCATGTTAGTGTGCCGGTTAACCACACACGCTCCACTAACGACTTGGTAAGGTACAAAGTGTAATTTTATGGGCTAGCACCAATTTCACATTTTCCTAAAGTAACTAAGATTGGGAATTAATAATGTATAGTTACTTTATAATTCATTATACTTTTAATGAGAGTTAAAGTCTGTCCTACCCGTTCGGCTAACGACCCTCCACCAGTCAAGGAAGCGGTAGGTGAGAGTGGACACCCATTAAGTTGCCATTTTATAGGCAACAACCTTATACCCCCCTTATAGACCGGCTTCGTGAATGATGCCTACTAACGGTAAGAATGACATATTCTTATACATATCTATATAATAAAATTATAATAATAGTATAAGTGTTGATTTTTAAACTTTTTAAAAATCTAAGGTTTAATTTGGAATTAAAGTATTAAAGTGTAAGACTTTTCAAATTCCAAAACTTGAGGGCAAGATTTGAAACTATTCCAAGTCTCTTCAAATTCATAACTTATGAGTTATTGGCCAATAAAATGAAGACTCTTCATTTTATGTAACCTATGAGTTCTTTAAATGTTTTAAATGAAAAAGACTTTTGGAAATCCATAACTTGAGGACAAATTATGAACTCCATTAAAACATATAATCATGGACTTAACTAACCATAATAATCAAACAAACATACATGATCATATTCAAACTCATAATTCAAGATAATTCATATCATCAAGTTTCAAGACAATTAGCATAATCATATTAACACTAATCTTGAAAGTATGACAACTACCTTGTAATTGGATTAGGATAATCATTACCATATCATAAAAAACAGTTTAAATGATTCAAAATGGTTATAGGTAATGATCCTAACCCAATTCTGGCCAAAAAACTCAAACAACATGCATTCTGATCAACAAACTCGTCGAGTTCCTTCAAGAACTCGTCGAGTTCATGCCCAAAGTCATGAACTCGTCGAGTTTTCTACAAAAACTCGTCGAGTTTTGCAGTCTGGACAGATTTCAGCTTTGCAAAATCACATAAACATCAATATAACAGAAAACAAGCCTAGTCTCTGATACCACTGATGGGTTTTGAGCATCCTAACAACCTTAAGGTGCACATACAACCCTAGAAGCTTTGGAACTATGTTTTCTCTATTATACATGCAAAATGATTTCCAAAGCCTTCACATAACTAGCATGCAAACCTAGGTACATAAATAACAAAACACTAGATAGAATTACATACCTTGATGTTGCTTGGATTCCTTCAAGACTTTGTGAGCCTAGCACCCCAAATGTTGTGCCTCAAATGCTTCACACAACACCACAAAACTTGGAATAACTTGAGAGAATATCACTTAGCCTCAAAATCGGTTATGCCCTCTCTAGTAACCACTAGGTACCAATTTTGCTAGCCATAGGGATCCTTTTATAGTGTTGTCACAATTAGGGTTTACACATGAATGCCCTTAATTGTCATGACTCTTGATTTCTCATGATCCATGGGTTTGTAACTCCCATGGAGCTCCATATGGTTATAACCAAACCCATAAACCATGGATCATTAATCCACCATAAAAGAATTGATGATTGTCATAGTCAACCCTATATATTTAATTAGTCTCAATTTGATCACCAAATTAATACTAGATTAATACTTGATCAATACTAATTAAATAATACTATTATTAATATATTAGAACTTATAATATATTAATAATCATAAGTGCCTTATTCTCTCATTTAGTCTATCCAAGTATTGCAATGCCATGCAACCCAAATGGACCATGCCGGGTCGGGTCAAGTACATACCAAATAAAGTTATGGACTTAGACACTATATCCAACAGTTATTCTACCAATCGTGTCAAGGGTTTCTACTTACCGGGGTTCTAGATTCGTTTTTCCGGCAACAAGGGTTTCACAAGATCCATTTTCCGACAAGGGTTTTACCAGATGCGTTTATGTTCACCAGGTTCTGAATAATTTCATTCCATCAATATTTTAATTGTCATCGTACAATGAGTGAGATGGCAAACTGGCAACAAGCTGTGCCGCTAAGCCTTTTTGAATGGTAAAGCTAATCCTTTTAAAGACTACATCCGAAGATCTAGAGGATATAACATTACTATGCATGATTCGTTGTACTCTTTTAAGAAGCTCTACCGCATCCGGTGCGAGGAAACCAAACGTATCAAATGCAAATGGTATGAACACGTGTTGATTTTTCATGCACGATTTCTCATGTTTGGTGACTTTGCCTGTAGCTGCTTTTACAGCAGCATGTCCCGCCGTGAAACCCCCAGCCCTCAGGCCCATGAGAGGGGATACCCCTGTAAGATCCACACATGCGTGTTTCCCTCCTCCCCATCCAAAAACCAAAATGTCAGCCGGTCTGAGGGTTGACCTTCCTTCTGTCGGGTCAGTCAAGAAATTAACAGGTGCTTCTTTCTTAGCGGAAACCCCGACACGCTTAAATATGTCAAACAAAACATCCCTAACCATATCGTGCCTGTATTTGAACCCCGAGAGTTCTTTACAGTGAACTGCATTCTCTCCAAAAGAGTCCAAACATGCCTTGCGACACACATGACATATCTCGTCAGCTGGGAATATGGGAATCATGAGTCGATATTTGAGAATAGTACGATACTCCACGGGAGACATGTGTTGGCCAAGCCCATCTATAGGGATAGCCAGAAGAAAATCTTGAGCATATGGTGCACGTAAGCACTGGAAAACCACATTCTGCCGAGCCGTCATGTCGAGATGCACTTCCATATCTTGGACAATTTTACGAAAAAGGGCACTCGTCAGTGTATTCTAGGATTTAGGGGGGGCGGTGTCTTTAGTAGTAAAATTGTTAAGGTCAAAATCTGGAAGCTTTTTGCGAAGGGATGCCAAGGCACAGTCATAATCAGAATCCATACCATGTATACCGCTATCCTGTAAGATGTGGTCTTGCAATACCCAAGATTGGGCCCTTGAGGCAACAAAAGCATAGGAGGTAGCCTCTACTGCCGAGTATAAACCCAAACCCCCAAACCTAATGGGTAAGGAAGCAATTCACCATTGTATGTCACCAAAGAAAGGGCCCCCACAAACCACAATGTCCTCAATCGCCCCGCGCAATCCATTGTCAAAGAATATTGCCGCCTCCTCCATGTGAACGGGTTGGCACGTCCTCAACCCAAAGAAAAGCTTAGCAATACCCATACAAGACCGAAGAAGAAGGAGCTCACTATGGGGGTCAAACAATTATGCAAGAGCGGGTGCAACACAATGGCAAAGAGAAGTGGTCCCAAGAGGTCTCCTTGCTGAACCCTAGTAGAAGACCGAATATGTGTGTTTCCTAGATATAACCTTGCTGCTTGACCATATAGGAATTCTACCCACAAGGAAATAGAGGGACACCTCAATCTGAACTCATGAAGTAATGCGGATCTGTCAACAAGGTTAAAGGCATTAGAGAAGTCCACGGTAAGCATGGAGAGAGATTTGTCATCGTGGCGCTCACTCAACAACCTCTTGGCGCTATGTAAAACGACCTCAGCGCCACCCGACACCACGACTCCGAACTGAAAGTCATTGAGATATTTGGCCATTTCTTTACCAACCCCCTTCATGGTCAACTTGGAAACCAAACGTCTCCATATAGTACCTACTGCAATAGGTCGTATTCCCTTGTCAGGTTTTAAGAGCGGCGTGAGAGGAGCAGAGGTAACAAATTCTGCCAAGCTCAAAGGGCATCTTCCCCTAGCCATAGATTAACCACATAAGTAATAGCACGTAGGAGGTCTTTGGCTATAGCCGAACCTTCTCCACAAAGGGCATCTAAAATGTGTTGAGCTCTCAACCCGTCCCTCCCACACGAGGTACCTTTAGGGAAGGATTTAATTCCCCCAAGGACATTGTCAACATCCACTACCAGGGGAGGTTCTGAAAATATGGTGTTGGGCATGGAAGGCGGTGGCTTGTGTGGATGCTTATCCTCCAATGCCTTCGTGGTATCACCCCCAAATGAAGCAACCCCCGAAGAACATAAAACTTTCACTGCTGCTGTAAAATGTCCCTCGGCAACCTTACGAAGACATTGTCTGACATTGGTGCTGCCCGGTGTTCTTTTCTCCTGAATGTACTCTTCTTTTTTATCTTGTTGCTCCAGTCTTGCATTGTCAACTAAGTTTTTAACTAGCTTGGCGATACCGTCTTCAGTCCCCCAAGTAGCTAAAGCGCTCAAGATATTACGATGTTGCAAAGACTTCCTGTTGCCAGACCTACTTTCTTGCCTATTCTTGGGCCTGAACACCTGAAGAGTACACCTAGGAAGAATTAACAAAGCAACCCACGCTTCAACGGATCTGGGATGAGCAACCACCTTGGAAATGGCTGCTTTCAAAGCCTGAGAGAAAGCCATACGACAGTTATGAGGGATGCTTTTGACAGTGGTGATAGGCAGCTTAAAAACACGATCAAGTAGTTGAGCATCCATCACCAACCCATCATTGAGGTCGGCTTCCGGTTCATTGGGTATCGGCTTTGGAATGCCAACAATATGCATGCTCATGTCATCAGCCCCGTCAATAAACTTAATCAAGCCACCCGGGTGGTGACATGAACGACTCAGGGCATGAAGCTTCATGCAATCCCCACATATCCATTGACCAAACTCCTTCAAAGTTGCTGCCACAGACATAAACAATCCAATGTCAGAAGTAATAGCCTCCCGCAACATAGCTCTGCGTTCAACTGTATGGAGGTGTAAGCTCTTGAGATTAGATATCATACGGGAAATCCCTTTACTTCCAACAATACCATTTGGGCAACAGTGAAACCCCCGAAAAGGGCACGGCCAAGCCCCGCTCTCAAAGGAATGAGAGGACGCCATGAACCAACAAATAAAGATTATTTAAACCTCTAGGTGAGACCCAAAATTAGAAGCACTAACCCAAAAGAAAAAGTGACACTCCAACGAAAGGCTGGAGTGTGCACAATGGAACCCACACCGGATAGAATCTCTACATCAGCTTGAGTCAAAATTGGCAACAACACTTGAAAAACTCATTTAGGCACTTTATCAAACACTTGGCGGGCAGAAAAAGAAACACCTTGTTTACATCACCAAGCCTTAAAAACTCATTTAGGCATTTTATAAAGCTAATAGTTTGTTCAGATAATCAAAACTAAAATAAACTCTTACATTTAAAATTAGACACAAGCACAAGAAACTAAAGGTATAGAGATGAATAGTTCACAGATGGTAATGGTGGAGAAGGCGAATGACCACTTTGCTTCCCGCTTCTGGAGGTCCGGTTAGTGATGGCAGCGGCAGAGCACCAGTGATATCATGGTGGTGGATGGCGACATTGGTCGGTGGTGACGACGATTTAATCTCGTCGGAGATAGATAAGAGCAAAATGAGAGTGATAATAATACTTGGAAGCTTGTGAGGGTGTGGATGGGTGATTTAGGGCTCATGAAAGGAAAAAGGTGAGGAAGAGGGGAAATAGACGAGGGTAGGCCCAATTAGTTAATGAATTGTTTTTAATTATAATTATAATAATAACAGCCAAAAATAAATAATATATAAATTTATAAGTGCAAAATAGACATTTTATGTCTGGTAAATGATTTTAGGGATGAAGCATGAAAATTTTAATGATGTAAGGGACGGTATGGATTAATTTTTGAAAATAAAGACTAAACTTGCAATTTGTCACTTGAACCAGGGACAAACCATGTAATTTACTCTCTCTCTCTCTCTCTCTATATATATATATATATATATATATATATATATATATATATATATATATAAAGAGAGAGAGAGAGAGAGAGAGAGAGAGAGGATCAAATGAGAACCAAAAAAGGTTAAGAATCATTTTTTACAATCATATTATATCTGATGTTTAGATATAAAAATTCCAAACTTTATAATTTCTCATCTCTCTTACATTAATAACTAGCTCATACTCTCTCTCTCTCTTCCAAAGCAAAAAAAAAACCCAACACCTCTGATACCTTCTCTTCTCTGGCGATGATACGTCCTTTCTCCGGCGACTTCACCTCCGTCGTCATCGATAGAGCAACCATCGACGTTGTCATGACCTCCTTCTTCCATGGTGGATTTGCTCCACTATCATTTCTTCTTCTTCTTCTTCTCCTGTAAAAAACTACCATCAGACACCACCAACCAGATCACCTTCTTTGTTTTAGATCTGCTTCGACAAGCACATAAAAACCTGTTAGAATCACTCAGATCTAGTTCGCAACCACTCTCCACCATCAGATTTAAAGCCTAAACCATCTCCACCGCTCACCTCCTCCAAATCTATCGTAAACCACAACTACCACCCCCACCGATGACCACCACGACCATATCTCATACCGGATTTGTTTAGATATGATATAGATCTAAGAATTTGGTGCTATTTCGTAAAGAGATTTGTTGCATCTTACGGATGACATTACACCACCACCTGTCGACGACCGCCGCCACCATAGTGGTTTGCCTCTATGTATTTCTCTCTAATCTATGTGAAACGCCACCAGATCTGTTTAGATATGGTTTAGATCTGTTCAGATCTGGTCCAGATCTAGTCTACCACCAACTTTCGACGACTTTCCACCATCGCCACCATCAATCTCCGACGCATCATATCTATTACAAGACCGTGAACGTTAAACCACCGCTTCAGCTTCAGTTTTTCTCACTAAATGACCGGAAAATGTTAGATATTGATACAAATCGTCAGAATGTCTTAGATATGAAGAGAAACAGACAAAAAATGACCAATACACGCCGAATTTGCTTATATATGAAACCTTAGTGTAGCTACTGGAATGAACAGACAAATCTATTATCTCAGACGAGTGAAGAGGCCATATTTACAAGCTTTAGTCACCAACGAGGATCCACCAGAACCTCCTCCATTTATGTCTTTCTCTCTGACCATTGGTGAAACACATAAGGTATGTCGATTTTTCTAGTTTTTCCTTCTATTAAACTGTGAATTTAATGTTTTAATCTCTCATTTCTGTTTCTTTTTGTTAATTTTAGTTTTAACGTTGTTCAGTTGTGAATATATGTTAATTTTCTTAGTTGCTGCAATATTTTTAGAAAATTGTTATTGTTATTTTTATTTTATTATATTTATGTTGTAGATTGAGTTTAGAATATGTGTTATTATGTTAGTGTTTTCTCAAAATAATAATAATAATAATAATAATAATAATAATAATAATTGAAGTTATAAACTACAAATTCATGAGTTTTTATAAGTTTTAAACTATGAATTTTGTGTATTAAATTGTGATTTGACCACATTAAGAGTTTTAATTTGATAATATGGTTGTGAATGCATACTTTTTATGTACTAAAGTGTAAATTTATTATATTAAGTTGTGAATTTTGTGTATTAAGCTGTGAGTTTTATGTTTTAAACTGTAAATTAACTAAACTAAGCTGTGAATTTTATGTTTAAAGTATGAACTGACTATATCAATCTGTGAATTTTATGTTTTAAACTATGAATTTATTGTTTTAGGCTGCGATTTTTGTGTTTTAAACTGTAAATTGACTATATTAAGCTGTGAATTTCATGTTTAAACTATGAATTGATTATATTAACCTATAAATTTTGTGCTTTAAACTAATAATTTATTGTATTAAACTGTGAATTTTGTGTATTAAATTGTGAATTAGCTGTATTAAGAGTTTTAAGTTGATAATATGTTTTTACTTGCATTTGTTGTAGATCTATATGATATAGTTTTTTTTGTTTGTTTTTTTTTTCTGTTTAAGTATGAATTTGATGTTTTAATCTCTCATTTGTCGTATAATTTTGTTAATCTTATTTTTAACTGCTATTAAGTTGTGAATGTATCATTTTTTTTAATTAAACTTTGAATTTATTATACTAGTTTTTAAATTTTTTATATTAAATTATGTATTAATTGTAATAAGTGTTTTAAGTTGATAATATGGATGTGAATACTACTTTTTGTATATTAAAATGTGAATTTAGTGTACTAAGCTGTGATTTTTGTGTTTTAGACTGTGAATTGATTGCATTAAGTTTTGAATTTAATTTTTAAACTACGAATTGATTGCATTAAGCAGTGAATTTTTTGTTTGAACTGTAAATTGACTAGATTAAGCTGTGAATTATGTGTATGAAACTATGAAGTTACTTGTATTAAGCTATAAATTTTGTGTATAAACTTTGAATTGACTATATAAAGAGTGTTAAGTTGAAAATATGGTTGTGGATGCATACTTTTTGTTTATTAAACTTTGAATTTTGTGTATTAAACTGTGATTTTTGTGTTTTAAAACTATGAATTGACTGCATTAAACTGTGTATTTTCTTCTTAGACTATGAATTGACTATATTAAGCTGTGAATTTTGTGTATTAAATTATGAGTTGAGTGTATTAAGCTGTAAATGAATTGACATTAAGCTGTGATTATTTTATAATTTTTTTGTTTGTTTTTGCAATAATGTAAATTTTATTCACAGTTTAATATATTAAATTCACAATTTAAAATATGAATGATTTATGCATAATTTTTTTGTTAATTTTTTTCTGAATATATTTATTTTTTGTGTTGTATAAGTATGTAAGAAGACATTTTAATAATAATTTTGCATTAAATTTAAAATAAGTGAAATAAATGGTTTTATTAGACTGTGAATGTAGTATTTAAGTTATTAATGCATGACTTTGTTTACATATCTGATTTAGATGAAAATAATGGTTGCGATGCTGGTACAAGTGGTTGGTGGCAGCGTGTGGTGGTGATAGTAGTAGAGTTTGAAATTTTGATTTCTTTGAGTTTGTGAATTATTATAAAATGGTTTGTATTAAGTTGTGAATTTTGTGAATTAAACTATAAATGGACTGTATAAACTTGTAATTTATATAAGTTTTGTGTTCAAATATGAGAACATATAAGAATGAAAATATTATACTACAAAAATTACAATTTTGCCCTTTTTGTATCGAAAAGCGAAAAAAAAGGATTTTCACATGTTTAATAAGAATATCATGTAAATATTTACTAACTAATAGGGGTTCTTAGGGTTCTTAATCTTTTGTGGTTCTCATTTGAACAACTTCATATATATATATATATATATATATATATATATATATATATATATATATATATATATATATATATATATATATATATATATGTTACATGCATTTCATGCATTCATTTTGTAGTTTTAATCCATAAAAATACATTGCATTTAGGTTTAAACTCATGCATTTTGCATATTTTCGGGATTTTTCATGAGGCAATTTCATTCAAATACTTTTGTGATATTTCAGGGACTTTTGGAGGTAGGATATTGTTGGAGGAGGTAAATAAAAGTTGCGGACAAAATTTCAGGACTTGCGGTGCACCGAGGAGCAAGATATCAAAGAAATGAAGATTTTGGCTTTACAGAGATTTACACGGCCGTGTAAATGCAAGCCTTGCGTTTACGCGGGCCGTGTAAACGTAGATTTCTGCACAGTATATTTTTGCGTTTACGCGGGCCGTGTAAATGACAGTGTTAATTTACGCGAGCCGTGTAAATGTAAATGCGGGTTTTAAAGCAGTTTTTCACCATTTTTAAAGGGGGGAACCGACTTTTTACTTTGGGGGGTCGACTTTTGGAGTAGAGAAGGCGATTTTCTTGAGGATTTTGAAGTTGATTAACACTTGGGAACATTTGATTTCATTTTGTAAGAACCTTAATTTCATTTTCTAGATTTGTGATCTTGTTCTAGTCATGAGTGGCTAGAACCCTAGATTCTCCAACTTTATGTCTTGACTTCTAGTTCTGATTTCAATCATATGACTTGATGTTTTCTTTCAATTTTCTATCTAGTGAATTTGATTTTGTTTCAATCGAATGTTTGATTCTAATTGTGATTCTTATTGGCCATTTGAATTAGGGTTAGATCATTCAAGTTATCTAATTGCAAAATCCGTAATTGTTTTGTAAATTGGACTAGGTAACAAGCACTAAACTGATTTCTATTGAATGAATTTAGTGTAAATCTTATTCACACATTCTTATGGTCCCGAGCTTATGAGGAGTATTGAGTGTTGTTGGGAACATTCACATAAAGTTTAATGCAATCTTTCAACCTAATTCTAAGAGTTTGTTTAGATTAGATTGGTAAGGTTAGGATTGATCAAAGAGCTTGTTTTGGTTAATTATTGTGGTGAATGGGAAGTGTTAGAGTTTGTTAACACTTTCAAGTACCAACTTAGATAGAATTAAACAAATATCTTGTCATCCATGGAATCACATTGCTAATTTGTCTTGCATAGAGTTGGAGTACTTACAAATCTTGAACTTATTTCACTTCATCAATCATTTACTTATTGCTTTATTCTATAGTTTAAATCATTGCTTATAAATTCCCCCCATTCTGTGACCATTTTTGTACCTTACGCAAAAAGGTATAAACACTTGTCCCGTGTCTCTGTGGATCGACCCTACTTACCTTGTACTACGTTTTTAGTGCATAGTAGTAGTGTTTAAGGAGTCATTTGTACCCTTTATTTGTTGGGTTTGACACGCCTAACAATATATGTATACACACACACACACACACACACATATATATATATATATATATATATATATATATATATATATATATATATATATATATAGGCTTAGGTTATTTTGTTTTTACTAACTAATGTGTGCCAGAATGCACAAATCTGGACCACCGGATGGAATAGAATCAAAGGTCATGATCTGAGGGTCTATGATTGTCACAACTAGCATTTTTGGCTAGGAAATTCTGTCTTCATGTAATCAACGCTTGTGAAACTTGTGATCTAAATCTATCTTATGTATAAATGTTCATTTCAAAACAACTAGTCGAATCGAAACCCACTCGTGAAGTTCAAAACCCAATTCAATACATCTCCTATACTCAACTATGGGTTTGAAACCCTAATATCCCGGTTCAAACTCATAATGGACGAGGATCCTCTTGTTGGGCCTAATGGGCCAGTAAACTCTCAATTTGGTCATTTTGGGTCAAGGAACCCTATTTGGGCCTTAAATAGACCCATATTCATTAAATAATAGCATTTTTGGGCCATAAGACTTTTCATGGGCCTTATTGGGCCTAAAATGTCTCACTTTGTTGGCATGGGCCTTAATGGGCCCTAAATGGTTTCTTGAACCTTAATGGGCCGTAAACTCCCTTTTCGTTATCATTATTGGGTCGTAAACCCATAGGAGGGCCCAATGGGCCAAAAACCTTCACTTTGGGCTTATGAATTTCGAATATACTCATAATAGCCCAAACAATTTCTTTCTTTTCCCTCCCATCTCTAATTCTCGGTTTTAAAAAAAAAAGATGGGATAAGATTAAGGCTTGACACCTCATGTTTATTTAATGGATATCTAAGCATATTATACACCATACAACCATGCATTCCCATATTTCCATGCAACATCAAATCACTCTCTTCTCTATTATTTTCTTCTCCCTTTCTTATTCTCAGCCACATTCATCCATTCCAAACCTCACTCTCACTTCTAAAGTTCACTCATAAATCTTAAGAAAGCTCTCATATCCTATCTCGTAAATTTCATGTGTGCCTTGTGTAAGATCAAGAATTCTTCATCAAAGATCATCACTCTTGGAACTTCTTAGAACTCGAAAATCTCTTCAAGGAAGCTTGTTAGAGCCGAAAACTCCTCCAATATTCTTCTAAAACCGATCCATCAACCCCAATGTGAGTTCATACCCCCTATTTTCGGTTTTTGTTATGTTTGGGGGGGGATACAAGTTGTTTTGTGTAGATCTATGTGTATATGCATGACTATGTGTGTTTTTCATGATTTATTTGGTGATTATGTGTTGTTTACTCCATAAATATGAAAATATGTTAAAAATATGAAGTTTATCACTTAGATATTTATAAAAACCATGAGAAAAGTATGTGTTGTCTTATATAGTACATGTAAACTTGTAGATCTGAGATTTATACACTCAAAATAGCAAAAACAAGTGTTGTGTTCAAAAATCTATAACCTAAACTCAAAAATCTGCTCTTAACATAAACGCTTTGGTCTAATTACGGACTGTTTTGACCACCATGATGGTAATATTTGAAAGTCTATAATATTGTGGTTTGAGCTTGGCATCAATTTTGTATAGAATCTGTTAGGGTGGTTGAGTATGTAGAGCAGTGTAACATTTTATGCATTGTAAGTGTGTGCAGCCACACACGTGTGTGCGGCCGCACACAGTGTGTGCGGCCGCACACGCGTGTGAGGTTGCACATGAGTGTGAGGTTGCACTTGTGTGTGCTGTTGAGGGGCTATATATAGGGGTGATGATGTCAGTAGGTATAACACTGCTGAACAAGTGCATGTGTGTGTTTTTCCCAAGGTGTACCAGACATTTATTGTTAATAGATGTGTGCATGCTTGGCTTGATTCTTCTTCTACTCCTTCTACACTCTGATTGATTGTTTGCTTTTCATTGATTACTGATTTGGATCCTAGTTTAGGGATCAACAATTGGTATCAGAGCAAATTCAGTTTCAATCCAAAGTTTACATCAATCAATTTTTCAGATCTAGAACTTAATTGGTATTGTTTTGAAAGGATTTTCACGTTTTTGAATAGATCGGGGCAAATTAAAGAGGGTTTCTTCTTTGAATTTTTCCTAAAAACAAGTTGTTAATCCAGTTTTTGAGCAAAAATAGTAAAAGACGTCGTTTTTCTGGAACTATTCAGTGTGTGCGGTTGACACTGTTGAAGGTGTGCGGCTGCACTGTTGAATATTTGAAGGAATACGGTTGGAACTGTTGAAGATTTGAAGGAGTACGGTTGACACTATTGAAGGTCTACGGTTGAACGTTTGCGGTTGTATTCTTTATCGTGTACGGTTGAAGGATCGTGTACGGTTAAGAAACAGTGTGTACGGTTAAGAAACAGTGTGTGCGGTTCATTAAAGAAACAGTGTGTGCGGTTCATTAGAGTGTGCGGTTAACTCTGTGTGCGGTTCAGAAGTGTGAACGTGTACGGTTTGGTGAAGTGAAGTGTGTGCGGTTCAGAAGTGTGTGCGGTTCAGAAGTGTGTACGGTTATAACTCTGTGTGCGGTTCTGAGTGTAGTTGAAGCCTTGTGTGCGGTTGAATTTGCTGTGTGTGGTTGAAAACTATTTGCTGTCTCAAACATTTTCAAATGGATTCTCAAAATCAAAATCATTTCCATGAATTTAGACACTGTTATGGGCACCACCACTCGAATTCCAAGGTTAATGTCTGCAGATGGTTTCCCGGAATGGAAATATAGGATAGAAAAATACATCAAAATGAAGGATTTTAAAGTATGGAGAAGCATCCTTAGAGGCCCTGTTAGAATCACCACTACAGTGGGAGGCCAGGTGATTGACAAGGAAATTGAGAACTATACTGATGAAGAATTTGAAAAAATTGAGGAACAGGAAAGGGCCCTAGCCACCTTAACCATGGCATTATCTCCAGATATTGCTCAAGGTTTTCGTGAGTACACTTCAGCCAAAGATCTGTGGGAAGCCTTGATTGAAGTTTATGAAGGAAATGAGGACATGAAAGAGAGTCGCCAGGACATGCTGAGACAAAAGTTCAACATGTTCAACTACATTCCAGGAGAGACTCTCGAGGCTCAATTGCAGAGGTTCACTACTCTCACAACGGACATGAACATATCTGGGATTTACTTGACTAAGTCAGAAATCAACAAGAAGCTTCTAAATGCTCTTCCTAGATCATGGGATATGAACGTTGCTGTGATTAAGAAAACCAAGGATTTGAATCGCCTTACTCTTGTTGAGACCATGGCAGTCATCAAAGCCTGTGACATTGATGACAAACAAAGAGAGATCAATCATGTGAGCTCATACTCTACTGCAAATCTTGGAGTCTCTTCCAACAATGCTCTCTCATCCATAATGACTTCCTCAGGACAAGCCTTTGCTACTCAACAACCTCAGATTCAGACCTTCGCTGCAGCTTCATCCAAGCCTCATTCTCAGAATCAGCCATTTGTCACTTCACAAGTGGCTCCTTCCCAAAATATGCCTACTGTAGCCTCCTCTTCAAACTCAAAGGATACTGATGAGAATCTGGCTCTAGCTACTGGACTTGTTAACTGCTATAATGCCTTTGTAGCTGGAGAGCTTCCACCTCAGCTGTCATTTGCTGATCTGGATCAGATTCACCCAGAAGATGTGGAGGAAATGGATATCACTTGGCAGATCGTGATGGCTTTCTTCAGGGCCAAGCAATTTGCAAAGAAGACTGGGAAAAGCAACTGGGGAATGAATGGTGAGAAGAAGGTAGGATTCAACAAGGGAATGCTGAGATGCTTCAACTGTCATGAGCCGGGTCATTTTGCTCGTGAATGTCCTAAGCCGGATCGCAGGGTCAACAACAACAGGACGATGGTTGCAGTGGGAAACAATCGTACGGGTGCTGCAGCTAGTGGTGAGACAGCTATGGTTGCTCAGTCTTTTGACTGGGAGGATCAAATTCAGGCTTTGAACATCTCAGGGCCAGAAAATGCTCACCTTGCTCAGATTGATGATGCTTCCCTGAAGACCGATGCAGCTGATCCAGAAGCAGAAATGATGGAGCTGCAATTTGCTTTCATGGTGTCCACCTCTTCAGAGCCAAAGAAAAGCTAGGTAACCCTACCATCTTGTTCTTTTGCTTGTAAAGAATATGTTAAAATCCTTCGTGATGAAATCCAATTATTACGAAGGGAAGTAGAGGACCTTAGATATGAGGGTTACCAACTGAGAAAAGGACAAAAGCCCCTTAAATCCCAATTAGAAGCTAAGATAAACGACTTTAGAAGAATCCAGGCAGAGTACAGTGAAAAATGTGAACTGTACAATTATATTAAACGACAAAATGATGCGCTAACTGCCGAGCTTGATACATTGAAGAAAAAGTTTGATTCTGCAAACTTTGCTTTTCAAAAATTTGATGGATCAAGCGAGGTAGTTGCCAACATGCTCGATCACTGCATGGATTTTAACGAAACCAACAAAAGGGTTTGGGATACGATAGTGTGCCTCCTCCTTATAATCACACTTATCAGTATCAACCCTTGTCTAAAGATGAGATTGCCAAAGAACCATCTATGGTTTACGGCAAACCATCTGGTTTTGTCTCTGGAGGGTTTATAAATGTCGAAAGTACTGACGCTTCTACTTCCTCTGCAGATCAACCATTAGATAAGGCAAAGCATGGAGTTGGAGTTTCCGTTCCCGTTTCTGTTTCTAATTCTAATATTTCTGTTTCTATTTGTGATTTAAATGTTAAAACTGATGATGTTTTGTGTGATACTTCTATGTCTGTTGAATTTAATTTCTTGATATGTTTGATGAATTGTTTGGTAATTCTGATGCTACTAATTCTCATGATAAACCATCAACTTCGGAATCTACAACATCTGAGACACCCTCACTTTTCTCACAGCCTATTTCTCATCCATGTCCTACTGAGAAAAGTAAGAGTGTCCATAAAGAAAACAAATCTGAAAAAGGCAGTACAAGTTCAAATAATAAACATATTTGTTTCAGTTGTGGTGTTGGTGGTCATATAGCTAGGAATTGTCAACATAGGATCTTTGTAAACTATCTATCACCAAGAGGGGAGAATGAGTCTCGAGGAAGGTCTTTGATTAGAAAATCCTCAAGAGCTCGTTCTCGAAATAATGATTGGAAAGATGATAAAAGCAGAAAGAGGGCTGTTTTTCAAAAGAACAAAAAGGTTTTTACTAACAATGCTCAAAATAGTGTGCCAAAACCGAACAAGGCTCCGCCAAGGTCGGTTTCGTCAAAAAGCAATTCTCGATATTCAACCAATTCTGGTAGAACATCCAGAAGCTTTGTGCAAACTCCAAAGAAACCCATTGTAAAACCACCTGAGAATGTTGTAAATCCTAAACTACAATGGAAGCCAAAATCTATTTCTATTTCATCATTACCACCCTCTGAAGTGATTAGGAATGAAGATCCTAATGTAAAAAGCTTGAAAATTAAATCAGAAAAGGTCAAAAGGAAACCCAGGACAGTGATGACCTGGGTTCCTAAATCTAAATGATTCCGCTCATTGTGCAGGGACAGTTGCGGAGGAATGTCGCTCGTCCTTGGTACGTCGACAGCGGCTGCTCCCGGCACATGACTGGAGACATCTCCCAACTGCATGACATTCAAACTTTTAATGGGGGCTATGTCTCTTTCGCGGGCGGAGATGGTGGAAAGATAACACAGAAGGGAACAGTGACGAATGGGGTGCTTAGTTTTGAGAATGTTAACTTTGCTCCAGAACTAAAACACAGCTTGCTGAGCGTATCACAGATTTGCGACAAGGGTTATTCTACTCACTTCACAGATAAAGAGTGTCTGATCTTAAAGCCAGGCGTTGTCATTCCGGATGATTGGATTCTTGTAAAATCTAAGCGGGATGGAAATGCCTACATTATTGACATGAACAACAATATTCCCGACGAAGTCACTTGTCTTTTCTCCAAAGCTTCTGAACAAAATGCGATGTTGTGGCATCGTCGTCTCGGTCACGCTAATGCAAAGAACCTGAATCAGCTTGCAAAGAACAGACTGGTCCGAGGATTACCTGTCCGAGATTTCATTACTTTTGAAAAATGTGTTTCCTGTGCTCAGGGAAAACATCATCGGAAGCCACACTTTCCAAAGCAGATTAACTCCATTAGCCATGTGCTCGAGTTGTTACGTATGGATTTATTTTGTCCGGTTAACGTTCTCAGCATCAATCGCAATTCATACTGTCTCGTTGTGATAGACGATTACTCTCGGTTCACTTGGGTTTTCTTTCTGTCCAACAAAGCTGGAATCGCTGACCTCATCAAAAGATTCATTATGATGATCGAAAATCAGACCAACCACTGAGTGAAAGCGCTGCGTTCTGATAATGGTGCAGAGTTCAAGAACGCTGTTCTTGACCATTTTTGCGCTGAGAAAGGGATTATGCGTCAGTTTAGTTCTGTTCGAACACCTCAACAAAACGGGGTTGCCGAACGCAGGAATCGAACTCTTAAAGACGCTGCAAGGACGATGCTATGTGATTCCAAACTTCTTGTGTTCTTTTGGGCGGAGGCGATTAACACGGCGTGCTATGTTCAAAATCGCGTGCTTATCAACAAAGCCCAAATGAAAACACCGTACGAAATTCTATACGGACGCAAGCTATCTGTCAGCCACTTCAGAGTTTTTGGCTGCCCTTGCACCCTTCTTCACTTGGAATCAAACCCCAAATTCAACGCAAAAGCTGATGACTGTTACTTTGTTGGATACGCTGCTCGTACTGCATACAGGGTTTACAACAAGAAGACAAAACAGATTGTGGAGTCTTTCGATGTTCGCTGGCTTGAAGAAAATGATACAGACGCTAGAGTGGGTCCAGATTGGCTATTTGATTACACATCTCTTTTCAAATCATTCAATGTGTCATTGGATAATCAAGCAGGGTCTACGTCTAGTTCAAAAACTATCTCTGAAGACGAAGATGAAGAAGTTATTTACAGACCTCCATCGGTTTCTTCTGATTCTCCGGCGGTGTCATCTGTTCAAACCGATTCTTCTAAGTCCTCTCCTCTTCAACTTTTTCCTGATGCTGACGCTACTCCTCTATCTCCAGTGGAAAGAGAGTTCATGAACCAAGAGACTTCCGCTGTAACTACAAATCTGATGGAACTTCTCTTTCCAGAAAATATTGCTGATGAGTATGTAGCAGATTCGACAAACGAACCTGGTTCTTCTAACGTGGATCATTCAGCAAATGAAGGAATGGTTAACATTCATACTCTTCCAGTCAACGTCAATGATGTCAGCTTCGAGATCCCTGCACGCATTCAGCGCGACCATCCAATAGAGAACGTCATTGGCCAGCTGGGCGACGGTGTTCAAACGAGAAGTCAGAGTGGAGATGTCAATACATGTCTCTACTCTTGCTTCATTTCTCAGATAGAGCCCAAGAATGTCGATATGGCTCTGAATGATCCCAGCTGGGTTGATGTCATGCATGACGAACTTAACCAATTCGAGAAACTAGGGGTTTGGAAGTTGGTGGAGCTGCCAAAAGGAAAGAAATCTCTTGACACCAGATGGGTCTTTCGGAACAAACAGGACGATTCAGGTGTCATCGTGCGCAACAAGGCGAGATTAGTGGTTCGCGGGTTTCGGCAAATTGAGGGTCTTGATTATACGGAGGTTTATGCTCCGGTGGCACGCTTGGAGGCAATTCGTATCTTCCTTGCTTATGCTTCCTACATGAACTTCACCGTATACCAAATGGATGTCAAGACGGCTTTCATGTACGACAAGGTCAAGGAGGAGATTTATGTTGACCAACCTCCCGGTTTCGTTAATTCAAAGCTTCCCAACCATGTCTACAAGTTTGACAAAGCTTTGTATAGGCTGCATCAAGCTCCTAGAGCCTGGTATGCTACCCTAACTCAGCATTTACTCAATCACGGCTATTCCCGAGGCACCATTGATCAAACCCTATTTATCAAACATGTCGGTCCGGATCAAATTCTTGTTCAAATCTATGTGGACGACATCATTTTCGGGTCGACGAGCCATCAACTTTGCAAAGAGTTCGAAGAAGTGATGAAGAAGCGGTTCGAGATGAGTTCGCTTGGGGAGATGACCACGTTTTTGGGACTTCAGGTCAAACAATCTTCAACCGGAATCCTTATTCATCAAGCAAAATATGTGGATGATATGCTGGAGAAGTTTGGGTTCCGAGACGCGAAACCTGCTCTTACACCCATGGCGGAGAGACCATTACTGGCTCCTGATCTTGAAGGCGAATCCGTAGATCAGAAATACTATCGATCAATGATCGGATCGCTCATGTATCTGACTGCTAGTCGCCCAGACGTGATGTTTGCGGTCTGTCAATGCGCACGCTACCAGGCCAATCCTAAACTCTCTCATCTTACTGCCGTTAAAAGGATTTTTCGGTATCTCAAAGGCTGCCCAAAACTGGGACTTTGGTATCCGAAAAATCCCGAATTTGACTTTTATGCTTTTGCAGACAACAATTATGGCGGGTGCGAGCTTGACAAAAAATCGACTTCAGGAGGATGCCAATTTCTGGGAGATAGACTGGTCTCATGGCAATGCAAGAAGCAGCATACCGTTTCTACCTCAACAGCAGAAGCAGAATACGTCGCTGCGTCTGCTTGTTGCTCTCAAGTCATATGGATCCAACATCAGCTGTTGGATTACGGTTTGAATTTTCAAGAAACCCCTATTTTTTGTGATAATGAAGCTGCGATCCAAATTGCCAAAAACCCGGTCCAGCACTCAAAAACCAAGCACATCGACATCAAAATTCATTTTATAAGAGATTGTTATGAGCGTTCGCTCATTCGGCTAGAACAGGTTCACACTGATAATAATGTGGCAGATCTGTTCACCAAGCCGTTCAACAAAGCTCGATTCGATGTGCTGGTTCATTTTCTGAAAATGATTCGTTTTGAGGATTAAATTTTTGAATTTTCTTAGGTTTAAATTTGCGCATTTTTGTCATTTCATTCTCTTCCATGCACAAATTTAGGGGGAGAAATAAACAAAAATCCAAAAACATTAAATATCTCAAAAATCCAAAAATATTTCTGTTTTATTTTTTTGAGAAAAACTTTCAAAAATCCAAAAACATAAAAATTTCAGAAAAATCAAAAATATTGTTGAAATTTGTTCTGTCTGTGACTGGGAAGTGATATCAGCTTGTGATAATAGACAATCTGAGTCTGCGTAAAGCTCCAAAGCTGAATTGTCTAGGCTCTGTGTTCGATGCGCTGGTAGGCACAAAAATTTAATGGACCTGACTAGGTGCAGATGAACTTAAGGAATCTAGAGACTTGATAAATCTTAACCTAGATAGTTCCGTTTAGCCTGACAATACGACGCTCGGATAGGTTGAGCAGGGAGATATACATGAGAATCCACCAGTCACATTAAAAGTACCCGTATCTAGAACTGTGGTTTAACTTTTCCTCGATGTGCGGATTCTGTCCTTAATTCCGGTATTGATGGGGCGACTGGTAAATTCCGATGAGTTAGGTCTGTAGAAAATTGTTTTCTTTCTCTTCTTATCTGTCAGTCATATGTTGCCTCCTTTACGTGATTGGAAGAGATCCGACCTGGACTGCAACATATGCAAATCTATTTCTCTGCAAATTATATATATGAAATTCCTCCTATCTGTTAGCCATATGCTGTCTCCTTTGCGTGACTCACAATCCGACCTGGTACACAGCATATGCAACCTTCTACTTCTCAATCCCTCTAAAATTATAATTAATAATAATCTGAATCTATCTTCTCTCTGAATGATGGTCTGCTCACCCGATGTAAGGAGTACTCTGGAAGTTCTTGATTATTGGGGCATATCAGGAAGCGGGAAACATGTTCTAGTACATCTTAAAAATTAAACGATTCTAGATTGTCTGTAGATCTCGCTGCTCAACTTAGGTGGACAACAATATCCTTGGTCGTCGTCAGATAAATGGTCCTTAGGTATTATTTTTGTTTCTAAGTAACTTAGGATAAATCTGCCTTGTCACAAATAGAACTCCTAAATCTCGTCACAATTTTTGTGTTTAAGTGGACCACAATACTGGTGATCGACCAGATCTGTTCATGAAAGGAGAGGGGCTGATAAACAGGAAATATTTGTCCAAAAACTTTGATCCCATGTCTCAAAAGTTTAAGCATTTTATAGGATTAAATTTAAAATTTAGTTTTTTTACCGTTATTAGTATTTATTTTATTTTATTATATTTTTTATTTTTATTTTATTTTATTTTACTAAGCTTAGTTTTATATTTTATGCTATTTAGAAAAATTATTTTTGAATTTTTTCCTCAAAATGATTCATTTTTGATAATAAATTGAGTTTGGGGCTGGGTTATCAATAATTAAAAAGGTGAAGGGGGTATTTTTGAAAAATTTTCCTCTATATAAGAGAGTGTGCGGTGAAGTTGTTTCCAACTCTGTTCTCATTTTTTTTTCCTTCTCAACCGCACACCCGTTTCCTGTTCTCTCATTTTCTCTCTAACAAACAACGAGATTTCTTGAAAACAAAGCTATTCATCGGTAATTTCTCATGAACTCAAATCAAAATAATAATTTTTTATGGAAAATTGTTCATAGTTTGCTGATTTAATCGATGATTAATGTGTTTAACCGCACACGGCGTGTGCGGTTGTACATGGAGTGTGCGGCTAACACGGAGTGTACGGTTTATCCGTATGCGGTTGACTCATTCACGTGTGCGGTTGACTCATTCACGTGTGCGGTTGATCTATTTTCATGCGTGTGCGGCTGGCTGTGTGCGGCCACTCACATGAGTGTGCGGTTGGCCGTGTGCGGCCACTCACATGAGTGTGCGGTTGGCCGTGTGCAGCCACTCACATGTGTGTGCGGCTAGGGTGTGTACGGCCATTCACATGGGTGTGCGGTTGTGAATGGTTGCACATTGTATGTTATTGTCAAAATTATTTTTACCCTAAATGCTTGCTTGTGTTTATTCTCAGGACATAATGGGAGATATGGAATTCGCCAAGACTCACAACTCCGCTGTTTTTCTGGAAGATCCTCCTGTGGCTCATAAAGACATGAAGTTTATTGTTGAAGGCTTAAGGAAGTGCTGTCTGATGCACGCATTTACGACCAGCCCAACAATTTACCAAAACTTAATCAAGGGCTTCTGGAGAAACGCTACAGTGAAAAAGGGCAACAAGGACGAAGATTTAATCGAAGCTTCAGTGGAGGGAAAGAAAATTCAAATTTCTGAGGATATCATTCGTGAATGCCTTCAAGTTAATGACAAATCTACTTACCCAATGGAGATTGATATTCAACAAATCCAAGATGTGTTAAATAACATGGGTTATGAAGGAACTTTCCCCCCAACCGTCAAAAAGTTGCTTCCTCCCTGCTGGAAGTACTTGGCTCATGTATTTGTGAGCTGTATTTATGGAAGCAAATCTGGTGCGAATGAAGTCTCCATCGTCAACACAGGAGCATTCACTGCTTTAGCAGCAGGATTTGAATTCAATTTCTCTCGGTTTATCATGCACGAGATGGTCTTGAACCTCGAAGGGAATAAGAGAGACAAGTTTTTGATGTACCCGAGATTCTTACAAATCATCTTCAATGTGAAGCATCCGGAACTGAAAAGGGGTAATGAAACCTTGGATCTGATATCCATTGGTCCAAGTGCTTTTGGGCTGATGAAGCAGAAAAGAGGAGGAAAATTCACCTTTGAAGGAAAATTTCCATTGATAAAGTTTGGAATTTTTGAAGAGAGAGAACAAACAGGAAATCAATCAGTCCACTCTGAGCCAGAAGAAATTGTGCCCTCATCTTCCGAGCCTGAAGTAATTAAGCCTGTATCATCTGAGCCCGAAGTCGAAGAGGTCCATGTTTCTTCTTCTGCTACAGTGGCAGAGGAACATGACCTTCACAAAGAAGATGAATCTCATTTAGCTCATGAGGAAGATGAGGATGATGAATTATACGGTGATGAAGTCTTCTTGAAAGAGATTGACTTCACTGGGATCAGTGACGACATCCCCACCAACATTGAATTTGACTTCAATGACGAAGAGTTCGACCCCTTTTCCGGCATTTCAAGCAGCGAAGTTAATAAAGTCGATGAAGTTGCTCCTGTAGCAACCAAGACTAGAGATGAAGGAAACATTCTCAAGATTTTGCTTTCCCATTCTAAACCCTTGGAGGTCACGTTCACTCAAGGAGATGTGAACACAGAGATTCCTCCCTCTATGTCTACTATCTCTACATCTGCTCCAGGTGTTCTCGAATCTTCTCAGCCCCAGACCTCCCAGACTTCTGCAGAAACAAGCCAAACAATTGCAAGTCTGGAGGTTCCCCTTGTCAGCACTGCTCCTCTTGTGTTCTCAACTGTTACTGCTTCTACAGTGTACTCCCCACCGAGACTATCCGATGAAGGTCCAAGCACTATATTCGAGGCAGGTGGTTCATCATCTAGCCCTGCTTATTCTCCTACAAGACCTTCATTGGATGAGCTTTCTGTAAGAATGGCAAAGCACCTGGCCCAACACAGTCCAACCTCTTCTCACGGCAACGGAATATCATTTAGAGAAGGGGTCACAGGTGATGATGATTCTTCAAAGTCTGATCTTCGAGAGGAAGTTGGGATTCTACATCAGGAGCTGATTGAGAAAACAATTCAAATTGATAATCTCACTTCCTCCATTGAAGATCTTAAAGCGAAAGATGAAGAAAAGTCTAAGAAAATTCAAGATCTTCAGACAAGTCTCGGTTCTATAACTGCCATATACTTTAATCTCAAAAACGTTCTGTATGACGCTTTTGGAGATAAAGTAAAAGCTCTCTTCCAGCAACCTCATGGAGTCGACGATCCCCCTTCAGCCCCTACACAGTCTGCTCCTGAAGACTTTCCTGTTAGCTCACCTGTTCCTAGAACTACCACAATTGTTAATAGATTTGAGAAGGAGCCAGAAGGAGGCAGTGGTAGAATAACCATCAGACAAGGAAAGAGAACAGTGACGGCCAACCAGAAAGAGGGCCTACTTTTCATGAAAAACACAAACGAGAATCGCAGGTCAAAGGACCCTGAGTTGACCGTTACTGAATTGAAAAAGAGAAAATTTGGTGATGAGTTTGGAGATCACTCCGGAATCAGAATGTGGGGCTTTGATCCGGAATCCAAACTCTGGGTTGTCAAGAGAAATTCTGGCAACTCAGAGTACTACAAGAGCACTCATGACTTCAATTCCTGGACTAAAGTCGATCTCTCTGAACTCTCTAGAGCTCCATTTCACAATCCAGCAAATGCTCCTAGCGCAACGGCCTTTAAACAGTTTCTTGAAAGACAGGTCAGAGACAACTTCCCTTCTATGAAGACAACTAAAGCTCTGGTCTTGAAGGATAAGGATGTGCTTGATCCTGAAACTGATCGCCCTATGAAGATTATGCTGTGGCCTGCCACAAAACAAGTCAAAGAGATTCCCATTCCTCAACACTTTCAGGAGGGATATCTCGATGACATGGAGTTTTGGGCTTTCGACGATGAAACGGCGACCGCAGCTATCAAGTTCAAGAATAGTGAAACTGTGGTGAGGCTCGTTTGTGCAAAAGACCTGCTGAGATTCAGAGAGAGAGACATTCGCACTCTAGCTCGTCACCAGATTCTATGTCGAAAAGATGTTATGGAGGCTGCTGCCAAAGAATTCACTGCAATGGTGGCTACTATCATAAATGGAAAGATGTGGATGGGGTCGATGGGGAGATCAGACATTATGCTGCGAGAGAAGCCCACCGAGTAAAAGATCAAGACTATGCCAGCTTCAAACCAAGGGGGAGATTGAAAGTCTATAATATTGTGGTTTGAGCTTGGCATCAATTTTGTATAGAATCTGTTAGGGTGGTTGAGTATGTAGAGCAGTGTAACATTTTATGCATTGTAAGTGTGTGCAGCCACACACGTGTGTGTGGCCGCACACAGTGTGTGCGGCCGCACACGCGTGTGAGGTTGCACATGAGTGTGAGGTTGCACTTGTGTGTGCTGTTGAGGGGCTATATATAGGGGTGATGATGTCAGTAGGTATAACACTGCTGAACAAGTGCATGTGTGTGTTTTTCCCAAGGTGTACCAGACATTTATTGTTAATAGATGTGTGCATGCTTGGCTTGATTCTTCTTCTACTCCTTCTACACTCTGATTGATTGTTTGCTTTTCATTGATTACTGATTTGGATCCTAGTTTAGGGACCAACAATATTTTTCAAAACTGTTTTACATGCAAAAAGTTCAGGATCATACCTTTAAAATGACTACTCTCACGCGTTCATACGATTTTTCTACAATTTTTGGCGATTTTTACAAAACTGACTATCATTTCAGGAAGGATTTCTGACCAGTCTGTGAAGATGAACATTTTCACACTGGTTTGAGATCACTAAAAATTATAATAAAATTTATGAAGAAAGTAGACTCATTTTCCAAACTCTCAGAGTTTACGGATCCAAATTTCGACTTATGATGATTTTTCTATAACTTTTTTAAAATTGAGACAGAAAGGCCAAAAATCAGAAAATTGTTTTAACTTACTAAAAGTGTTTACACTTTTGTTAGATGCAAGTTATATGACTTATACATACTTTAAAAACATCTAGACATGTTAACTCATGTGTATATATATATATATATATATATATATATATATATATATATATATATATATATATATATATATATATATATGATTACAAAAAGTGGTCTTTTTAAGTCAAATTGACAAATAATTGGGCTAAAATTTATAAAATAATAACAAACGGGTTAAACACGATACTCATATCCTTATTGGGCTTGGAGATAATATACATGTTTAGTGGGCCTTAGTTGTCCTTCTACATGTATATTGGGCCCAAGATATACCTTCTCATCCTTATTGGGTCTGGAAATAATATACATGTTTAGTGGACCTTAGTTGTCCTTTTACATGTATATTGGGCCCGGGATATTCTCGTCCTTATTGGGCCTGGAAATAATATACATGTTAAATGGGCCTTATTTGTTATTTTTCATGTATATTGGGTCCGGGACATATATATATTCTCATTCCTATTGAGCCTAGAAATAATTTACATGCTTAGTGGGCCCTAGTGTCCACTTACATGTTTATTGGGCATGGAATATATCTTATATGTTTTCTCTTTCGCGTAAATTCGATTAAGGATCTAGTGAGACGTGTCGGTTGACACCTATTGAGTGTACAATCGTAGCCTGTAGTTATAACCAGAGTCTCATGGAGGGAGAGCAGGAGTTTGTGTATAGATCTATACGGGGGTGACACCCCACACCTGAGCTGTTCGCTACAGTTAGACTAGGCCAGTCTAGGGTGACAAAAACCTTACCTTGTTCCGCCGGTGTCCGAAAAACGCCAAGACATGCAAAAGTGTAATTATTTAGTATAGTTATAACGACTCACTTAGATGAATTAATGTTTTAAAATTTATGGGAAACCATTCTCTTTGCTGTTTGGATAACACGGTAATATACTAGCGCTGGTACTCAATCTCGGGGGTTGAGATACCAGCATTCTCATTGGCAGACAACATAGGGTTGTCTGGGGGCATTCTCTTATACTCTCAGTCATTCTCTTTATACTCTCCTTACATTTATCAAACATTAACACACATGCATTAATACAAGATCGGACACAAGCATATCAAACTGTTTTTCAGAAAATATCGGATTTTATGGTGTTTACAAAGCTATACAAAACATTCTACTCAAACATGCTTATGAACTCACCAACATTATATATGTTGACGTTTTTAAATTAACTTGTGTTCTCAGGAAACCGTTAAGCAGACGGACTTCAAGATCATGTGGAATTTTGATTTGTTATGTTTACACTTTATGTAGTTGGCATATAACTTTATAATACATTACTCGATGTAAGCAATGACAGTTGTACTATGAATATATGATGATGGTGTTGTTATGTTTCATTTATATTCACTGTGATGATATTCCAAGATAAAGTCATCCAACCTCCGAGCGTTTCCGCCGATGATTCTCCGGTTCGGGGGTGTGACAGATTGGTATCAGAGCATTGTTTTTAGTGAACTGACATATCTAATCATATAGGATATGCAATTATAAATACATTGGGACTAAATAACTCTAAACAAAACAAAATAAAACACCTATGTGTGCATATTAGGGTAATAACAATTAACCGAAAAAGTCTCTGGAGGAAATTGAACACCATGGTTAAACCCGGACAGTTATGTAGTCGTATTGGGGATAAATGTCACACCCCCAAACCAAGGATGGCGGAAACGTCCGGGGGTGGAGGACTTCATGTATAGTATCACAACAACGAGTATAATAGTGCTCAAAGTAAATACAACCATCATAGATATAATTGAAAAAGTTACACCATAGAATGTGTTTACATGTTTCAAATCAATTACACTATGATGACAAAATGAAATGTTTGACGATTTAACGTCCCATCCTCAAAAGCTATTGATTTCCTGAGAATACAAGTAGTTTTGAAAGAGTGTCAACAATTAAGTTGGTGAGTTCATAAGAGTTTTATTTGAGAAAGAAGCCGTTTTCCTTGTAAAAGCGATAGAGTATGATTTCAGAAAATTCCCTATTTTCTTTATTGAGTGTGAAATGAACGCTCCCATGTTATGCAAGAATGTACCCTAGAAAGACCCGTAGATTCCTTCTATGCGCACCCAGTGTATATAAGTTATATAAAATTTAAGTTAAATAAACCGTCGAATATAATGGGTCTGCCCTAGGTCCACAACCAAACAAGGAACAGGAAGTAAGGCGGGCCCACCTATTCTAAGTCGACTGCAACTAAATTCTTATATTACTCTAACATGTACACTTAGCAATTATAGCTGAAGTCTAACAATTCTAGATGAAACGTAGTTTTAATATCATGAAATTCATTTAGTGTAAACCTGGTACTTTATAATGTACATTTCAAGAAAAATCCCTTATTTTCCTTATAAAATGCATTGTAGTCTTAAAAGTCAAGACCGAAATGTACAAGTATTTTACCATACTTAAATAATTTATGTAAGTTTAAATCAACATAAACTCGTTTAATTGGAAGTAAAACCCGTAAATCTTATGTTTTGTTAATACCCCATGTGAGTTATTATAACCATACTATGACTCAGACGGCCTCGTAATAGGACATTCTTTAGGCGTCACAAAGTTAAATGACACTTGTCACCCTAGACCTGCCGGTCTAGCTGTTGCATGCAGCTCAGGTGTGGGTTTGTCAGACCCAATATAGATCTGTACACAACTATCACGGTCTCCCTACAAGAGACTCTGGTTACAATTTACAGGACTTTTGATTTCGTTACTTTGGAAGTAACGTGAAGCGAATGTCTCACAAATTTATTCATTAACAGATTTACGTGAACTGAACTGAAAACCCATTTTTGTATAAACCCGGTACTTTGTATTCGCACCCCGTTTATATGAACTGAAAACCTTTTGTAATGAGTTTGAAATGTAAATGAACCATAAACTATACCTATTATAGTTTAACATAATTGTTTATAACGTATATGAAACATAAACTATACTTACCATAGTTTATCATAAGTGTTTGTAATGCATATGAAACATAAACTATACCTATTATAGTTTATCCAAAACGTTTGTAATGTAAAAGAACCCTTTTCCATGTAAGTCGAATGTATAGCCAAAAAAAATATGACTATGTTTATCATGCCTTGTCTTGTACTATTGGTAATGATGGAGGATTCTTACAAATCAGTGAGTATTTTCGGTTATATAATTATACCACAACAAGAAACACATGTATAATATGAAATCCTCAAAGATTAACACTTTGCTCAACATGTTACAAAGTGTGATGAAAGTTATAAGCTGTTAACTTGTTTCTAACATTTCTACACTGTTTTGGAAAAATCACAGAGAAATCATACGAAGTCGAAAACCAAATCCGTAAACTCTGAGAGTTTATAAAATGTGTCTAGTTTGTTCATAAATTTTATTATGATTTTTAGAAGTCTCTAACTGGTGTGAAAACGTTCATATTCACAGACTGGTCCGAATTCGTAGCTACAGTGATAGGCAGTTTTGTAAAAATCACCATAAATTGTAGAAAAATCGTATGGAGATGTACAAGTAGTCATTTTAAAGGTATTAACCTCAACTACTTGCATGTGAAACAGTTTTGAAAGATAAAAAGTTTAAGAAGGTCAAAACAGTCAGTGAATGGGACTCAACTTTCCTGTTGAAAGCTGATGATTGAGTTTAAGTTATATTATGTTGATTTAACTTGTATTCCCCCCTAAAACTTGAAGAAAACATGAAAATGTAGAGATATGAACTCACCTTGACTGATTTCAGGAGATGGATGATGAAGAAAAGAAATTTCCAAGTCAAGAACACTTGGGAGATGCTTGAAGATTTTGCAGATCTAGCAACAATTATGATGATATTTGTGTGAGAAATCCAAGACTTGAGTGAAGAAGTATGGGATAATAAGGTGAAGGATGAAATTTACTTACCAAAACTGAATTGAAAAGCTCAAGAACATCCTTGAAATCTCGAGTTAGAGAGGGAAAGTGAGAGAGAGAGAGAGAGGTGTGTGCTTTTTGGTGAGAGAGAGTGAGTAAAGTGGAAAGAGATATGATAGTTTCCAGCCTTTGATGAAGCTATGCAGCTGGAGGAGGTGTGTCAAATGACAAATAGTTGCCTAGGTAGGGAGGAATAGTGACTGAGGGTTGTCCTATGAGGGTATGGGTGTTAACTTGTGTCATACTCTAGCTAAAGTCAACACTCCAACACCAATATCTTACCCACTAGATTTTATTCTTAGGCAATGATTTTCCTCCAAAAATGATTAAAACATGATTATATAGGGTCTCATATGCCAAAATACGAGTTTGGGTGAAAATCCCGCGTCAAAATCATGAAAAACGGGCTTAAAACGAAGTTGGGGTCGAAAACCGGGAAAAAGATGCGAAATCTGCGAAATTCTGAGCTCAGGACCGAAGTTCGGTCCTAACATGCTTAGAACCGAAGGGTACTTCGGTTGTATGATGAGAACCGAGAGAGAAGGGTTCGGCCGAGAAATCTCGCAGGCGAAAGGGAAGGGATCGAAAGCGAAGGCGACGCGTGAGAAGCGAAGGCGAGGTTCGGTCCTGCGAGGTTCGGTCCGATATGTAGTTTCGGTCTTATGTAGGTTCGGCTCCCTGGTCTTCGGCTTCGGTCCTTTGGTTTCGCTTCCCAGGGGTCTCGCTTCTTAGGGTTTCGGCCTTATAAGGCTGTTTTTCAAGTAAACTTTCCGTTTTGCGCAATTTTTGGCTAAGTTAAGGGTCGAGATGCCCCCAAATGATTATAAAAAGTTGAGGGAGGTTATGAGAGAGATTTGGGAGAGATTTCACATACTTGGAGAGATTTGGGAGAGATTTCACATACTTGGAGAGATTTGGGAGAAATTTCACATACTTGGAGAGATTTGAGAGAGATTTCACATACTTGGAGAGATTTGAGAGAGATTTCACATACTTGGAGAGATTTGGGAGAGATTTCGCATATTTGGAGAGATTTGGGAGAGATTTTAGATAGAGAGAGATAGAGTGAAAGAGGTTGAGAGAGACTACGTTTGTGACATTTTTGAGTGTTTGGCTTCATAACGCAAGGTTCTTATACTCTGTTAAGCCTCGCTATGAATGTTATACGCCCCCGAGGGGTATGGAATAATGTTTTATCGAGTAGTTTCATCACTTGCCCTGATTAGGGTTTAGAATTTACGAACACATGAAAACTCTAAGTGATACTTTGTATTAAGATTGCGAGTAGTACAATAAGAAACATAATGGAAACCCTAATATACAAGGGTTAAATGAGTTGACCAGTTTGACGTGTTGAATTTATTTGACTTTGACTTGACTAGAAATTGACGGTTGTCACAATAAATATAGCCTGGTCAACTATATTTATTCAAAATATGACCAACATGTGGCTGGGAGTGATCATGTTGGGAAATACATCTAGAAACTTACCTCGTATCCAAAAAGTATTAAGGAACAAAACCTAAATAATTAAAAATACGATAAGAGTATTTCGCGTATATCCTTCCTCTTCATTTCTCATGCCTCCCTTCTCAGACTCCATGGATAAATTTCAGCAAGGAGACCTCTACTATCAGGCCTTGGTGGCCGACGAAGAGATAAAAAAGTAGGATCGAAAGAATATGACGAAACCGACTATGAGGTGGGAGAATCCGACAAGGAGTCGGATAAGGAAGAAGGCATTGGAGAAATCCCTATGGAACCCCATCCTTCAGAAGCAATACCGTCCCAACACACAATTCAGGAAAACTCCACAGACCATATACGCTCTCTTGAGGAAGAAATAGCCAATCTCAAGCATCAACTCTTTGCGGCCGAAGTTAGGGCCGTTCGAGCCGAGCAAAGGGAAGAAGTGATCACCCAAGAGGTGAACGAACTGGCCGAACTTCTGATACGACAATTCGACGTTTGAGTGCCATCGTCAGCACTACTGATAGGACTTGCTCTCCTGTTTACTATTATAGGTACTACTATACTACTGTATAACGAAACTACTCATAGAGCCGTTATGCTATCAGATCATATTTTCACTATATACTATATGCCTTTTCAAGGGCAAGTTTTCACATATTGTACTACAAAGTCTACTATTAATTAAATGACTCTTTGTTTTATTCGTGATGTTGCGATCTGTCATGCATATTATACTCCTTATTTCATGACATTGTATGAAATCACTTATATGCACAATCGAATCATCGACGCCGAAGGATACTAAGGGAACTCGAAACCAGAGACTTTACGAATGCCAAGCCTTGAGTGTTCAATGGAACTGGAGGCGTGATAACTTTAAAGCGATGGATAGAAAAGGTTGACTCAGTTTTTGAGAACTACGAATGTCATGAAGAATACAACGTGAAATTTGCAGCTTGCACGTTTTTCGACCAAGAACTTTTAGGGTGGAATGCTCATGTGGAGGCTATGACACTCCTAGTGGCAATTACAATGCCATGGGAAGAACTCAAGGAGATGTTATCGGCAGAGTACTGTTCCCGTAAGGGAGTACAGAAACATGAGCAGGAAACTGTGGAATCTCGCAGTACAAGACATCGATGCTTACATCTCAAGGTTTAGCGAATTGGCACTCCTGTGCCCATGAATGATCACATCAAAAGGGAAGAAGATTGAATGATTCATTTGGGGATTAACCTCTCTAATCCAAGGAAATGTAATAGTAGCGAACCCTAAGACGTATGACAAATGCTAAAAGACTAGCCAAGAAGTTATACGACCATGGCAACAAGAAGAGTGCCAAAACTGGGGAAACTGAAGTCAGGAAGGAGGGAAATAAGAAGGAATGGAATAACAAACAAAAGGGGAAACAAAACCTGGGATCATCGAAGAAGCAACAAACTATAGCAGTCCATGCTGCTATTGCTTAGGTTGCTCCAACACCACATGCTTCAGCCTCATCTGTGCAAACCACCACCAAACCTTACTCGGGGACCCTACCAAAGTGCAACAAATGTAACTTCTACCACCACTATGGGGAATGCAGAGACATGCAGTGTACCAACTACAATCGTAAGGGGGCATACCGCTCGGTACTGCAGATCTCCACCCCAACCCAACCAGCGTCACAACAACAACAGTAACACAGGGGCAATTCAAACTTGTTTGTTATGGATGTAGGGATGAGCGTGGGACGGAACCGGTACCAACCCGTACCGTTCCCGATTTCCCAAAAACCGAGTTCGATCAAAAGTTAATCCCGAGTACCGAACCGAATTAAAATCACTAGTACCGGTACCGGGAATGGTACCGGTTTTCGGTACTAGTACCGGTACCGACGGTACCGAATCCCGAATTTTGTATATTTGGAGTACCAAGTACCGTCCCATATTTTTAAATTCGGTACAGTTCGGTACCGGTTCCGGTATGGTACCGGTACGGGATCGGGATTTGGGACAAACTGCTCATCCCTATATGGATGTGGAGGAACCGGTCATTTCAGGCACAACTGCCCCAAAGCCAATACTCAAGGCGCCGGAGGATCGAGTAGAGTCCTCGCAATCTGGCAGGGTGAAGCGGTTCTAGATCCAACCGTTGTCACTGGTACGTTTCCACTCAACAACACTTATGCACACATATTGTTTGATAGCGGGGCTGAGCGGAGTTTCATGAGTAATAAAATCAAACACTTACTAAACCAACAACCCCAGAAGCTAAGCGAAGCCTTCACGGTGGAGATGATTAATTAAAAAACCGAATTAACCAAAGAAATATACATAGGGTGCACTCTCACGATAAATAATCATACATTTCCAATCGATTTGATGCCAACAGATATTAGGAGCTTTGATGTGATTATAGGCATGGATTGGTTAAGCCCCACCATGCCGACATTATGTGCCACGAGAAGGCCGTTCGCCTTCACCTCCCTAACCAAGAAACCCTAATCATCTACGACGATAAGTCAGGCGTCAATCTCCTTCACATCTCGTGCATTAAGGCACAAAAGTGCCTGCACAAGAAGAATCTTGCTTTTCTCGCGCACGTCGTGAATAAACATAAAGAGGAGGTAAACATCAATGACATTCCAGAAGTGAGAGATTTTCCCGATATATTTCCTGAAGATCTTCCGGGAATACTACCTGAGAGACAGGTCGAGTTCAGAATTGACCTTGTACTTGGGACAATGTCAATTGCCAAATCACCCTATAGGTTAGCCCCGCCGAAATGACAGAATTATCGAACCAACTAAGTGAACCTATGGATGAAGGACTCATCAGGCCGAGCTTCTCACCATGAGGAGCTCTGGTCATGTCTATCTAGAAGAAAGATGGATCCTTCAGAATGTGCCTCGACTATAGGGAATTGAATAAACTTACCATCACGAACCAATATCCACTCCCTCGGATTGACGATCTATTTGACCAGCTTCAAGGAGCTGGTTACTTCTCTAAAATAAATCTAAGATCCGGTTATCATCAGCTCCGAGTCCGAGAATAGGACATTCCAAAAACTGCCTTCCGAACTTGATACAGTCACTTCGAATTTGTTGTTATGCCCTTTGGTCTGACGAATGCCCCCGTGGTATTCATGGACCCCACAAACCGAGTTTTCCACCCATTCCTAGTCAACTTTGTAAGTATTTTCATCAATAACATACTCATCTGCTCTTGAAACAAGAACAAACGCAGTCAACACCTACAACCGTCTTGGAAGCATCAAAGCCGGAGAATACCACGAAGGAAGCGCTGCGTGGAATGGATAAAAATCTCGAAGTCAAAAATACGAAGCTTATTACTACATAAGATGGATCTAGACCCCCAAGATTTGGAGGATTCAGAGACATGGTCATGAACAAAGCCCATAAAACGTGATAGCCCGTCCATCTAGGTTTCGATAAAGTATACCTGGACATCAAACGATATTATTGGGAGTTGAACATGAAGGCAGAAATTGCGACTTATGTGGGAAAGTGACTCACTTGTGCCAAGGTTAAAGTGGAAAACTAGAAGCCCTCGGGATTGCCACAACAACCTGAAATTCCCGAGTGGAAATAGGAAAGGATTACAATGGGTTTCATAACCAAGTTTCCTAAGACAGTGGATGGATTGGATACTATCTGGGTAATAGTCGATAGGCTAACCAAATCCGCCCATTTCCTGACAATAAAGGAGACATATAAGATGGAAAGATTAACTCGGATCTATATAAACGAGATCGTGAGACTTCATGGGGGTACCAGTATCTATTATCTCGAATCGAGATAGTAGATTTACTTCAAGATTTTGGCAATCGCTCTAGAAGGCAATGGGAACACAACTAGACATGAGCACTGCTTACCACCCTCGAACCGATGGCCAGAGCGAGCGAACCATCCAAACACTTGAAGACATGCTCCGAGCCTGTGTGATCGATTTTGGCAAATCATGGGATACTCACTTGCCTTTAATTGAGTTCTCATACAACAAAAACTTTCACACGAGCATAAAGGTAGCTCCTTTTGAGGCTTTGTATGGTTGTAAATACAGATCGCCTCTCTGCTGGGCTGAGGTGGGTGACACCCAACTGGCAAAAGGACAATCACCAAGTAGTACTCTTACAGGACCGAAAATCATTCGAGAAACGACAGAGAAGATTATCCAAATTAAGGCAAGACTCCAAGCATCGTGTGAACGACAAAAGAGTTATATTAATAAACGATGAAAGCCTCTGAAATTCCAAGTAGTAGATCAGGTGCTATTAAAGGTCTCTCCTTGGAAAATGATGATCCGTTTTGGGAAATGGGGAAAACTAAATCCGCGATACATCGGACCGTTCGATATTCTTGCCCGAATTGGTCCTGTCACACCCCAAAACCGGAACGGCGGAAAAGTTCGGGGGTCGAGGACGTCATGTTTAGTATCACAAGACATGCATCATAGTAATCAAAGTAATGAACAACCATTTCATTAGAAAGAAAGTGTTTACAAAGTATGTGGTTCACATAACATAGACTACAAAGTAAATAACATAACAAGACTTGAAGCTATACTGCTCCATCTTCTGAATCCCAGTGGCGTACCTGTCTACTGGTCTCCTGAGAATACAAGTTATTTTGAAAGAGTTGATCAGCAATTAAGCTGGTTAGTTCATAAGATTTTAGTGATGTGAGTAAGTTGTAGAAAGCTTAGTAAGTTGTAGTAAATTGTAACTTTTGTTTAGAAAAGTTCGCCTGTTCCTCCAGAAAATCATATATTTCCTGCTTTAATGAAAGATAAGTAAAAATGACTCTACAATCCTTTCTATGAGTACTAAATGGATACAAGTTATATAAAACTCAGAGTAAACAAACAATCGATTGTGTGTATCTGCCCTAATCCCACAACCAAACAAGGAACAGGAAATGAGGCGGATGGCACACATCCCATTGGTTGTTAGACCCTTGTTGTATATAACCCTGGTGTATTCCCTTGGTACTCACGGAGTTAACTGTAATGGTTCCTTTATATTTGATGAAAAGATTCTTTAAGAAAACCCTTATTTCTTAAAATAAAATAGTAACCACAGTGGTTCCTTCTATAATCACTTAGTTTATACTAGCTATATATAATCTAATATCGAATAGATAGTTAAATGTGTGGATCTGCCCTAAGCCCACAACCACACAAGGAACAGGGAATGAGGCGGAAGGCACACATCCAACTACCTATCGGGTATTAATTATATATAACCCTGATGTATAAACTAAGGTATTATAGAGTTAACCACCTAAGGTCCTTTAAGTTATGCTGGTTTAATAAAATGGATTAAACCCTTTACCGGTAAGTTTCTAGTTTTGTACACCAAAAGTTCTATTTGAAAAGTATGTTTAGTACTAGAAAACTGTGCATTAAATTAGTGTTAATGACCTAACCCATACCTGGTACCCCTTATGATGACTTAATGTATACGAAACATATATATATATATATATATATATATATATATATATATATATATATATATATATATATATATATATATATATATATATATATATATATTTATATTTATATATAACTAAGATCGAATGGATAATAGAGTGGGTGAATCCGCTCTAAGCCCACAACCAAACAAGGAACAATAAATGAAGCGGAAAGCACACATCCTATTACCTGTCGGATCCTATTAATATATATCCCTTGATGTATACATTAAGGAATCATAAGGTTAGCATTATGGTCCCTTTCTACTGAATGTACTAGACCCAACTGTTCTGTCTGTCGTTTTGAAAAGATGTAAGTTTTCCCTAGTTTATAACTATCTTAACTCGAAAATAGTTTGCATTAACTTTCAAGTGGAACTGTCACAATATGAAAGTAATGGGAAAATGTAAGTACACAGTTGTCTTTTAAATTGACATCCTGACGTACTGATTACCTTAAAACATGTATGTTTTATTAAGGTCATAATGTGATGGATAGTACCCATACTATACGCTCTCCTTGCAAGAGATTCGGGGGACCAAACGCGACTTCCGCAAACAAATTACTAGGCCGTGTAAATTCACATTAAAGTTATATGATCATGTATACCCAATTTAACTATCACCTTTTGTTTAGAACAATGAGTTAGTGATTCATTGGTATAATTAGATCCTGTAGTTGTTTCCATGCTATAGCATCTTAGTAAGTTCGTTCTGTTATAGTATCTTATTATGTTCTTTCTGTATAGTGTAGTGTGTTCTCTTTGTTTCTCATCATAGCATGTTCTCTTATCTAGTATGAACTGAACCTCTAAACTATACCCCATATAGTTTACTAGTGTTTTACATGAAATGTTATTGAAAAGACTCATTTTACTACTAAGTTATGCTTATACTTTAAAAATGGAGTTTTGTTAAACTATAAAGTAACATAACTTTAAAAAAGTTTTTGAAATGTTTTGATCACTTATAAAAGACATAAGCAATCTTTTGAAAGATGTTTATTACAAACATTTACACAATTATCATTGTGTTCAACTTGTATCCCTCCCCTTAAAGCATTTAAAACAGTTAAAAGATTCATTACGGGGTATGAACTCACCTTATGTGGGTGATTCAAACGAATATGCGTGTAAGGATGATAAGTTCCACGAATAAAGTCCCGAGACACAACGAGTCCTAAATGACATATATGGCATGTATTTGCATGAATATAGTGTTTATAAGCGACTAACATGCAAGGAAACACCTTTAGGGACTAGGAAACACTTGGACCAAGTGTTAGAATCACATGTGATTCATCTAAGGGGTGTTTAGGGCCATCATTTGGTGTTTACGGCCATGGGTTTACGGCTATGGAGTTTACGGCCGTAAAGTCATGGTAAAAGGTGCACAAGAGGGTGTTTGAATGCTAGGGAAACTTGAGGGACCATTGCTCTACACATGGATGAGCAAAACCAACTTATTGGAATATGTTGAGGTGTTTACGGCCACACCTTAAAGTCTTGGGCCGTAAACTCTCAAAATGGTCTTAATTTGGGTCTTAATGGCAAGGAGTTTCAAAGGTTCAAGTGTTCTAAGGGTTACCAAGGGTCTAGAAGTGTTTAAGGCTCAAAACATCACAATTACAAGGGTTTACGACCAAGGTGTAAACTCCTGGCCGTAAACTCTCTTTGATGATGAGTTTGATGAAGTTTTAAGGCTATGATGAAGTGTTTAACATGCACTACTAGATGATAGATGGAATACTCACACTTTGGAGGGCCTTTGAGGAGTTTTCGGCCACCAAGAACAAGTGTGTGTTCTTGGTGTTCTTGGTGAAAGTTGAAGATCTATCCAAAAGATGTTTTCATGGATGGAATCAACAGGTGATTCAAGAATAAGATATGTATTAACACATAGATGGAAGGAATCACTTACATTTTGAGGGTTTTGAAGCAAAATCCTATGATACTTGAGAGAGTTTTCGAGTTCCAAGCCTTGGAAATGGAAAAAGTGAAGAAAATGGCCCAAGCTTCATACTTATAGGCTAGAGTTTTCGGCCATGGTTGAGTTTACGGCCGTAAACTCCATGTTTACGGTCGTAAACTCCACATGATGGAGTTTAGGGCTTGAATGTTACACAGTGAATCTAACAGGTACTTCCTAACACTCATTCCTTGAATGTACTAGGCTTAAAACAGTCAAGCAGACTCTAAACAGTGCTAAATGATAGTAGGAGCGAGTCTGACTTAAGGTTGATTGGCTTGACTTTACAAGGAAAAAATTTTCAGGTTGTCACATCATCCCCCCGTTAGATGGAATTTCTTCCCGAAATTAGCTTTCCTAGCAGAACTACTGGGGTTGTGCTTCTCTGATTAGCAGAATAGCCACTCGTAGACCTGGCACTTTGCCTTACTGTTCATGATAGGATTCATACCTGGTCCATCTATCCTTACCTCGTGTATACAAGTCGTATATATTTAGGATTAGTAAGACGGTCAGATGTGCGATTCTGCCCCAGGTCCACAACCAAACGAGGAACAGGAGATAGGGCGGAAACACACATACTAAATCTGCGTAATCATAATCATATACCACCCTCGCGTATACACTGAATTGTGATAGGTGGGCTGTATTCGTCCTTAGCCTCTGTGTTCAAACTTGGTCTGCTGAACGAGTGGTATTTCGGAAAGGTCTGCGGACATATGACGACAAGGCTTCGGAGGACAAAGTACTATTCCCACGAGTACTTCAGGGTTTAGGATACGAAGACAAAACTGAGGTTTAGGTCGGACTGTCGTTACGAATGACGAAGGTTTCGTGAATTTGACGGTCGAAGCGATAGAAACATATGAACTTAGTATGGTGAGGACCACACCAACTCATGACGAATGATAGTAACAGACTCTTTACTGAACAAAGTTTGGCCGATTTGAAAGAAACGTCTGTTATACGATGATCTACCCCTAGTGTGTTCGACAATGTACTCTTTGTAAATGTTCTTGTGCTTTCTGTTTTCCTTTTGATGTTAACACCTCTACGTATCGTACCGCGATGAGCGAGTACATACTATGAAAGTGCTTTGATAACTAGTGTCGATACTTTTGACTACGATCCTCTTTGGTACCACTACGATCGCCTGTCATATACAAGTTATAAATAATTAAGATGGATAAGACAGTCGATTGAGTAACTCTGCCTCAAGTCCACAACCAAACAAGGAACAAGAATTAAGGCGGAATCACTCACTCTAAGTCTGCAACATCTTAGCTATGCATAACCCTGATGTATATGCTTAGCCATCATAGCTTCTCTGAACGGATCTTTTAGTTCTCTTGAATACTGTGATCTATTTCAATATGTGAGTTATTATAATTACTTTTAAGTGTTTTTCCCCCAAGTTTTAATCTTATATAAATATAAATTAATTTTTAAAGTAATTACTATTTTGAAAACGTACCGCTGCTCGCTGACGACTCCGGGGTTGATTCTCCTGCGGTGATCATCAGAATTTGTCCATCCGCGCCTGAGTTCTTTGTTATCGGGCAGTCCCTGTGGTAGTGTCCAGTCTCACCATGGGCATAGCAGGCTTGGTTTTCTTCAGCTCCGGGGAATTGGGAGATCGGTTGAGCCGGTGCCCTGCAGAAACGGACTGTGTGTCCCTTTCTGTGGCAGTTCAGACATTGCATTTCCCGGCATACTCTGGTGTCGTGATAGTTGCACTTTCCACACTTCGAAAGGGTTCCAGCATATCGACTGGCAGGTGCTGGAGTAGTAAGTGTTGTGGCGGCGTACATAGTACTCGTTTGTTCCTCATGCGGGGTTTCTTGTGTTGTTCGCTTCTTTTCCCTCTTGTTCCCCGACTTCCGTTTATAGTCCTCTCCCTTTGATGGCTCGGGAATGGGGACTTACACACCATGGCGGACTCCATGGTCAATGAGTCGTTGGGCCAAGTGTTTGGCATTATCGAATGTGGCTGGGTCAGAAGATAGTACATCTCCTTGGATCGGGGGCAGTTAGACCCCAAATGTATCTTTCTATCTTCTTGCTCTCTGGGGTAACCATCCCGGGGCATAGTGCTGCTAGGCCGCTGAACCTGTCAGTGTAGGCCACTATGTTTGAGCCGACCATAGTGTGCTCCCATAGTTCTTGTTCCAGCTTTTGAACTTCGCCCAACGGGCAGTATTCTTCCAGCATTAACTCTTTTAGGTTCTTCCAACCTATTGAGTTAGCCACAGATAGGGTCAGTGACTTAACATGGCTATTCCACCATGTTAGAGCTCTGTCGTAGAAAGTGCAGGCAACAAACTTCACTTTGCTCCCTTCTGGGCACGAACAGATTGCGAAGACCGAATCTGTTTTCTCGAACCATCGCATCAGAGTGATGACTCCACCAATTCCATTAAAGGGATTGGGTTTGCAGTTCATAAAGTCCTTATACGAACACTCCCTTGGGTGTCCGTGAGTAGCTCCGGGGTTGGCTAAGTGGGTACCGCTACCAGATCCGGAGGTACCACTTTCATCGAAGTGAGCTAGAGCAGTTGCCACTGCGGAGGATATCGCTGCTTGGAGAGAAGTAGAGTCGAATTGAGGTGGAGGTAATGGCAGTTGAGTTGGAGTTATCGGAGTAGTGTGTCTATTCGATCTGCGAGGACGCATCTTTGCTAAAAGAATACAAAGATGAGATGGAGTAAGTCTATAGCAGTGGATAAAAGCCGAAAGCTGAAAGACAAGGTTATCCTAGTTCTGAGTGTATCGGGTCCTGACTTCGCAGGGTTTTGGAAACGATTCATAAAAGGGTCTATACCTAATAAACTTTATGAATTAGAAATGGCTATCCTCGAATGAATATCTGTTACTTGAATAACTGTTACCAGCTGCATGTAAGAAAATAATCCTAACACATAATGTGAGCAGTGTTTCCACTAACTCATTAAGTTAACCAAGATTATTATTTATTAGTGTGACGCATATGACGTTTTGGTTACTTCGGCTGATCCTTCTTTGAAAGCTTCTCCTGAACCTGCTCTTGTTCCTCCTTGACTCTTCTGTCGACTGCTATGGGGAAGTGGTTACATCTATCTGGGTTTGTCGTGCGAGAATGGAAGCGTCTAAAGAATCTACGAGATTTAAATGAAACATTATGGGGTGATCCTTACAGAGTCCTTCTATAATTGCACAATGTATACAAGTTGTATATAACTTAAGATAAAATAGACCTTCGAATAAGTGATCCTACTCCAAAACCACAACCAAACAAGGAATAGGTAATGAAGCGTAGATCACAAATTCTAAGTCTATAAAATCTCAATTATATATAACCTTGGGAGTATACATTGCAAGATTATAGACCTATCCGTAAGGGTCTTTTAAGTTATCACATAAGTTATTTATATAGTGCCTAAAATACTCCTATAGTATTTTAATGTAATGTACTTAGTATGTTTCAAACTTGTTATCGTGTTGTAGTGTCATAGAATACTCTTATAGTATTCTAACTTTCATGTTCTGATCGAGAAATCTCTTGTATAGAGTTAGGTAAGTTTTAACACCGTTGCAACACCACATCACTCCCAAGCACATGTCGGTCGCATCTCAAATTAATATAGTTGATCAGGCTATATTGATCCCAGATACGATTACATAACTGCCTAGGTTTGACCGCAATATTCAACCTCTAAATACTTCTGTTCTGTTCTTCTTGTGATACTTGTTCTAGTATGTATACATGTATGAGCAAGTAGGTATATTTTTATAATTTATTGTTATATTCTTAAAATATATTATTATCCAGAGCACTTAAGGCCCATTGTATTTATAGTTGTATATCTTTTATCGGTTGATATACTTAGTTCACTATAAACAATGCTCTGATACCAATCTGTCACACCCCAAAATTGGAACGGCGAAAATGTTCGGGGGTGGAGGACGTCATGTTTAGTATCACAAGACATGCATCATAGTAATCAAAGTAATGAACAACCATTTCATTAGAAAGAAAGTGTTTACAAAGTATGTGGTTCACATAACATAGACTACAAAGTAAATAACAAAACAAGACTTGAAGCTATACTGCTCCATCTTCTGAATCCCAGTGCGCGTACCTGTCTACTGGTCTCCTGAGAATACAAGTTATTTTGAAAGAGTTGATCAGCAATTAAGCTGGTGAGTTCATAAGATTTTAGTGATGTGAGTAAGTTGTAGAAAGCTTAGTAAGTTGTAGTAAATTGTAAATTTTGTTTAGAAAAGTTCGCCTGTTCCTCCAGAAAATCGTATATTTCCTGCTTTGATGAAAGATAAGTAAAAATGACTCTACAATCCTTTCTATGAGTACTAAATGGATACAAGTTATATAAAACTCAGAGTAAACAAACAATCGATTGTGTGTATCTGCCCTAAGCCCACAACCAAACAAGGAACATGAAATGAGGCGGATGGCACACATCCCATTGGTTGTTAGATCCTTGTTGTATATAACCCTGGTGTATTCCCTTGGTACTCACGGAGTTAACTGTAATGGTTGCTTAATATTTGATGAAAAGATTCTTTAGGAAAACCCTTATTTCTTATAATAAAATAGTAACCACAGTGGTTCCTTCTATAATCACTTAGTTTATACTAGCTATATATAATCTAATATCAAATAGTTAGTTAACTGTGTGGATCTGCCCTAAGCCCACAACCAAACAAGGAACAAGGAATGAGGCGGAAGGCACACATCCAACTACCTATCGGGTATTAATTATATATAACCCTGATGTATAAACTAAGGTATTATAGAGTTAACCACCTAAGGTCCTTTAAGTTATGCTGGTTTAGTAAAATGGATTAAACCCTTTACCGGTAAGTTTCTAGTTTTGTACACTAAAAGTTCTATTTGAAAAGTATGTTTAGTACTAGAAAACTGTGCGTTGAATTAGTGTCCTATGATCTGAACCATACTTGGTACCCCTTATGATGACTTAATGTATAAGGAACATATATATAACTAAGATCGAATGGATAATAGACTGGGTGAATCCGCTCTAACCCCACAACCAAATAAGGAATAGGAAATGAAGCGGAAAGCACACATCCTATTACTTGTCGGATCCTATTAATATATATCCCTTGATGTATACATTAAGGAATCATAAGGTTAGCATTATGGTCCCTTTCTACTGAATGTACTAGACCCGACTGTTCTGTCTGTCGATTTGAAAAGATGTAAGTTTTCCCTAGTTTATAACTATCTTAACTCGAAAATAGTATGCATTAACTTTCAAGTGGAACTGTCACAATACGAAAGTAATGGGAAAATGTAAGTACACAGTTGTCTTTTAAATTGACATCCTGACGTACTGATTACCTTACTCACTTGCCTTTAATTGAGTTCTCATACAACAAAAACTTTCACACGAGCATAAAGGTAGCTCCTTTTGAGGCTTTGTATGGTCGTAAATGCAGATCGCCTCTCTGCTGGGCTGAGGTGGGTGACACCCAACTGGCAAAAGGAAAATCACCAAGTAGTACTCTTACAGGACCGAAAATCATTCGAGAAACGACAGAGAAGATTATCCAAATTAAGGCAAGACTCCAAGCATCGCGTGAACGACAAAAGAGTTATGTTAATAAATGATGAAAGCCTCTGAAATTCCAAGTAGGAGATCAGGTGCTATTAAAGGTCTCTCCTTGGAAAGGGATGATCCGTTTTGGGAAATGGGGAAAACTAAATCCGCGATACATCGGACCGTTCGAGATTCTTGCCCGAATTGGTCCTGTCACACCCTAAAACAGGAACGGCGGAAAAGTTCGGGGGTCGAGGACGTCATGTTTAGTATCACAAGACATGCATCATACTAATCAAAGTAATGAACAACCATTTCATTAGAAAGAAAGTGTTTACAAAGTATGTGGTTCACATAACATAGACTACAAAGTAAATAACATAACAATACTTGAAGCTATACTACTCCATATTCTGAATCATAGTGTGCGTACCTGTCTACTGGTCTCCTGAGAATACAAGTTATTTTGAAAGAGTTGATAAGCAATTAAGCAGGTGAGTTCATAAGATTTTAGTGATGTGAGTAAGTTGTAGAAAGCTTAGTAAGTTGTAGTAAATTGTAAGTTTTGTTTAGAAAAGTTCTCCTGTTCCTCCAGAAAATCCAATATTTCCTGCTTTAATGAAAGATAAGTAAAAATGACTCTGCAATCCTTTCTATGAGTACTAAATGGATACAAGTTATATAAAACTCAGAGTAAACAAACAATAGATTGTGTGTATCTGCCCTAAACCCACAACCAAACAAGGAACAGGAAATGAGGCGGATGGCACACATCCCATTGGTTGTTAGACCCTTGTTGTATATAACCTTGGTGTATTCCCTTGGTACTCACAGAGTTAACTGTAATGGTTCCTTTATATTTGATGTAAAGATTCTTTAAGAAAACCATTATTTCTTATAATAAAATAGTAACCATAGTGGTTCTTTCTATAATCACTTAGTTTATACTAGCTATATATAATCTAATATCGAATAGATAGTTAAATGTGTGGATCTGCCCTAAGCCCACAACCAAACAAGGAACAGGGAATGAGACGGAAGGCACACATCCAACTACCTATCGGGTATTAATTATATATAACCCTGATGTATAAACTAAGTTATTATAGAGTTAACCACCTAAGGTCTTTTAAGTTATGCTGGTTTAATAAAATGGATTAAACCCTTTACCGGTAAGTTTCTAGTTTTGTACACCAAAAGTTCTATTTGAAAAGTATGTTTAGTACTAGAAAACTGTGCATTAAATTAGTGTCCTATGACCTAACCCATACCTGGTACCCCTTATGATGACTTAATGTATACGGAACATATATATATATATATATATATATATATATATATATATATATATATATATATATATATATATATATATATATATATATATATATATATATATATATATATATATATATATATATATATATATATATATTTATATATAACTAAGATCGAATGGATAATAGAGTGGGTGAATCCGCTCTAAGCCCACAACCAAACAAGGAACAAGAAATGAAGCGGAAAGCACACATCCTATTACCTGTCGGATCCTATTAATATATATCCCTTGATGTATACATTAAGGAATCATAAGGTTAGCATTATGGTCCCTTTCTACTGAATGTACTAGACCCAACTGTTCTGTCTGTCGTTTTGAAAAGATGTAAGTTTTCCCTAGTTTATAACTATCTTCACTCGAAAATAGTTTGCATTAACTTCCAAGTGGAACTGTCACAATATGAAAGTAATGGGAAAATGTAAGTACACAGTTGTCTTTTAAATTGACATCCTGACGTACTGATTACCTTAAAACATGTATGTTTTATTAAGGTTATAATGTGATGGATAGTACCCATACTATACGCTCTCCCTGCAAGAGATTCTGGGGAACAAACGCGACTTCCGCAATCAAATTGCTAGGCCGTGTAAATTCACATTAAAGTTATATGATCATGTATACCCAATTTAACTATCACCTTTTGTTTAGAACAATGAGTTAGTGATTCATTGGTATAATTAGATCCTGTAGTTGTTTCCATGCTATAGCATCTTAGTAAGTTCGTTCTGTTATAGTATCTTAGTATGTTCTTTCTGTATAGTGTAGTGTGTTCTCTTTGTTTCTCATCATAGCATATTCTCTTATCTAGTATGAAATGAACCTCTAAACTATACCCCGTATAGTTTACTAGTGTTTTACATGAACTGTTATTGAAAAGACGCATTTTACTACTAAGTTATGCTTGTACTTTAAAAATGGAGTTTTGTTAAACTATAAAGTAACATAACTTTAAAAGAGTTTTTGAAATGTTTTGATCACTTATAAAAGACATAAGCAATCTTTTGAAAGATGTTTATAACAAACATTTACACAATTATCATTGTGTTCAACTTGTATCCCTCCCCTTAAAGCATTTAAAACAGTTAAAAGATTCATTACGGGGTATGAACTCACCTTATGTGGGTGATTCAAACGAATATGCGTGTAAGGATGATAAGTTCCACGAATAAAGTCCCGAGACACAACGAGTCCTAAATGACATATATGGCATGTATTTGCATGAATATAGTGTTTATAAGCGACTAACATGCAAGGAAACACCTTTAGGGACTAGGAAACACTTGGACCAAGTGTTAGAATCACATGTGATTCATCCAAGGGGTGTTTAAGGCCATCATTTGGTGTTTACGGCCATTGGTTTACGGCCATGGAGTTTACGGCCGTAAACTCATGGTAAAAGGTGCACAAGAGGGTGTTTGAATGCTAGGGAAACTTGAGGGACCATTGCTCTACACATGGATTAGCAAAACCAACTTATTGGAAGATGTTGAGGTGTTTACGGCCACACCTTAAAGTGTTGGGCCGTAAACTCTCCAAATGGTCTTAATTTGGGTCTTAATGGCAAGGAGTTTCAAAGGTTCAAGTGTTCTAAGGGTTACCAAGGGTCTAGAAGTGTTTAAGGCTCAAAACATCACAATTACAAGGGTTTACGGCCAAGGTGTAAACTCCTGGCCGTAAAATCTCTTTGATAATGAGTTTGATGAAATTTTAAGGCTATGATCTAGTGTTTAACATGCACTACTAGATGATAGATGGAATACTCACACTTTGGAGGGCCTTTGAGGAGTTTTCGGCCACCAAGAACAAGTGTGTGTTCTTGGTGTTCTTGGTGAAAGTTGAAGATCTATCCAAAAGATGTTTTCATGGATGGAATCAACAGGTGATTCAAGAATAAGATATGTATTAACACATAGATGGAAGGAATCACTTACATTTTGAGGGTTTTGAAGCAAAATCCTATGATACTTGAGAGAGTTTTCGAGTTCCAAGCCTTGGAATGGAAAAAGTGAAGAAAAATGGCCCAAGCTTCATACTTATAGGCTAGAGTTTTTGGCCATGGTTGAGTTTACGGCCGTGAACTCCATGTTTACGGTCGTAAACTCCACATGATGGAGTTTAGGGCTTGAATGTTGCACAATGAATCTAACAGGTACTTCCTAACACTCATTCCTTGAATGTACTAGGCTTAAAACACTCAAACAGACTCTAAACAGTGCTAAATGATAGTAGGAGCGAGTCTGACTTAAGGTTGATTGGCTTGACTTTACAAGGAAAAATTTTTCAGGTTGTCACATCATCCTCCCGTTAGATGGAATTTCGTCCCGAAATTAGCTTTCTTAGCAGAACTACTGGGGTTGTGCATCTCTGATTGGCAGAATAGCCACTCGTAGACCTGGCACTTTGCCTTACTGTTCCTGATAGGATTCATACCTGGTCCATCTATCCTTACCTCGTGTATACAAGTCGTATATAGTTAGGATTAGTAAGACGGTCGGATGTGCGATTCTGCCCCAGGTCCACAACCAAACGAGGAACAGGAGATAGGGCGGAAACACACATACTAAATCTGCATAATCATAATCATATACCACCCTTGCGTATACACTGAATAGTGATAGGTGGGTTGTATTCGTCCTTAGCCTCTGTGCTCGAACTTGGTCTGCTGAACGAGTGGTATTTCGGAAAGGTCTGCAGAGATATGACGACAAGGCTTCGGAGGACAAAGTACTATTCGCACGAGTACTTCGGGGTTTAGGATACGAAGACAAAACCGAGGTTTAGGTCGGACTGTCGTTACGAATGACGAAGGTTTCGTGAATTTGACGGTCGAAGCGATAGAAACATATGAACTTAGTATGGTGAGGACCACACCAACTCATGACGAATGATAGTAACGGACTCTTTACTGAACAAAGTTTGGCCGATTTGAAAGAAACGTCTGTTATACGATGATCTACCCCTAGTGTGTTCGACAATGTACTCTTTGTAAATGTTCTAGTGCTTTCTGTTTTCCTTTTGATGTTAACACCTCTACGTATCGTACCGCGATGAGCGAGTACATACTATGAAAGTGCTTTGATAACTAGTGTCGATACTTTTGACTACGATTCTCTTTGGTACCACTACGATCGCCTGTCATATACATGTTATAAATAATTAAGATGGATAAGACAGTCGATTGAGTAACTCTGCCTCAAGTCCACAACCAAACAATGAACAAGAATTAAGGCGGAATCACTCACTCTAAGTCTGCAACATCTTAGCTATGCATAACCCTGATGTATATGCTTAGCCATCATAGCTTCTCTGAACGGATCTTTTAGTTCTCTTGAATACTGTGATCTATTTCAATATGTGAGTTATTATAATTACTTTTAAGTGTTTTTCCCCTAAGTTTTAATCTTATATAAATATAAATTAATTTTTAAAGTAATTACTATTTTGAAAACGTACCGCTGCTCGCTGACGACTCCGGGGTTGATTCTCCTGCGGTGATCATCAGAATTTGTCCATCCACGCCTGAGTTCTTTGTTATCGGGCAGTCCCTGTGGTAGTGTCCAGTCTCACCATGGCCATAACAGGCTTGGTTTTCTTCAGCTCCGGGGACTTGGGAGATCGGTTGAGCCGGTGCCCTGCAGAAACGGACTGTGTGTCCCTTTCTGTGGCAGTTCAGACATTGCATTTCCCGGCATACTCCGGTGTGGTGATAGTTGCACTTTCCACACTTCGAAAGGGTTCCTGCATATCGACTGGAAGGTGCTGGATTAGTAGGTGTTGTGGCGGCGTACATAGTACTCGTTTGTTCCTCATGCGGGGTTTCTTGTGTTGTTCGCTTCTTTTTCCTCTTGTTCCCCGAATTTCGTTTATAGTCCTCTCCCTTTGATGGCTCGGGAACGGGGACTTCCACACCATGGCGGACTCCATGGTCAATGAGTCGTTGGGCCAAGCGTTTGGCGCTATCGAATGTGGCTGGGTTAGAAGATAGTACATCTCCTTGGATCGGGGCAGTTAGACCCCATATGTATCTTTCTATCTTCTTGCTCTCCGGGGTAACCATCCCGGGGCATAGTGCTGCTAGGTTGCTGAACCTGTCAGTGTAGGCCACTATGTTTGAGCCGACCAAAGTGTGCTCCCATAGTTCTTGTTCCAGCTTTTGAACTTCGCCCAACGGGCAGTATTCTTCCAGCATTAACTCTTTTAGGTTCTCCCAACCTATTGAGTTAGCCACTGATAGGGTCAGTGACTTAACATGGCTACTCCACCATGTTAGAGCTCTGTCGTAGAAAGTGCAGGCAGCAAACTTCACTTTGCTCCCTTCTGGGCACGAACAGATTGCGAAGACCGAATCTGTTTTCTCGAACCATCACATCAGAGTGATGACTCCACCAATTCCATTAAAGGGATTCGGTTTGCATTTCATGAAGTCCTTATACGAACACTCCCTTGGGTGTCCGTGAGTAGCTCCGGGGTTGGCTAAGTGGGTACCGCTACCAGATCCGGAGGTACCACTTTCACCGAAGTGAGCTAGAGCAGTTGCCACTGCGGAGGATATCGCTGCTTGGAGAGCAGTAGAGTCGAATTGAGGTGGAGGTAATGGCGGTTGAGTTGGAGTTATCGGAGTAGTGTGTCTATTCGATCTGCGAGGAGGCATTTTTGCTAAAAGAATACGAATATGAGATGGAGTAAGTCTATAGCAGTGGATAAAAGCCGAAAGCTGAAAGACAAGGTTATCCTAGTTCTGAGTGTATCGGGTCCTGACTTCGCAGGGTTTTGGAAACGATTCATAAAAGGGTCTATACCTAATAAACTTTATGAATTAGAAATGGCTATCCTCGAATGAATATCTGTTACTTGAATAACTGTTACCAGCTGCATGTAAGAAAATAATCCTAACACATAATGTGAGCAGTGTTTCCACTAACTCATTAAGTTAACCAAGATTATTATTTATTAGTGTGACGCATATGACGTTTTGGTTACTTCGGCTGATCCTTCTTTGAAAGCTTCTCCTGAACCTGCTCTTGTTCCTCCTTGACTCTTCTGTCGACTGCTATGGGGAAGTGGTTACATGTATCTGGGTTTGTCGTGCGAGAATGGAAGCGTCTAAAGAATCTACGAGATTTAAATGAAACATTATGGGGTGATCCTTACAGATTCCTTCTATAATTGCACAATGTATACAAGTTGTATATAATTTAAGATAAAATAGACCTTCGAATAAGTGATCCTACTCCAAAACCACAACCAAACAAGGAACAGGTAATGAAGCGTAGATCACAAATTCAAAGTCTTTAAAATCTCAATTATATATAACCTTGGGAGTATACATTGCAAGATTATAGACCTATCCGTAAGGGTCTTTTAAGTTATCACATAAGTTATTTATATAGTGCCTAAAATACTCCTATAGTATTTTAATGTAATGTACTTAGTATGTTTCAAACTTGTTATCGTGTTGTAGTGTCATAGAATACTCCTATAGTATTCTAACTTTCATGTTCTGATCGAGAAATCTCTTGTATAGAGTTAGGTAAGTTTTAACACCGTTGCAACACCACATCACTCCCAAGCACATGTCGGTCGCATCTCAAATGAATATAGTTGATCAGGCTATATTGATCCCAGATACGATTACATAACTGCCTAGGTTTGACCGCAATATTCAACCTCTAAATACTTCTGTTCTGTTCTTCTTGTGATACTTGTTCTAGTATGTATACATGTATGAGCAAGTAGGTATATTTTTATAATTTATTGTTATATTCTTAAAATATATTATTATCCAGAGCACTTAAGCCCCATTGTATTTATAGTTGTATATCTTTTATCGGTTGATATACTTAGTTCACTATAAACAATGCTCTGATACCAATCTGTCACACCCCAAAACCGGAACGACGGAAATGTTCGGGGGTGGAGGACGTCATGTTTAGTATCACAAGACATGCATCATAGTAATCAAAGTAATGAACAACCATTTCATTAGAAAGAAAGTGTTTACAAAGTATGTGGTTCACATAACATAGACTACAAAGTAAATAACAAAACAAGACTTGAAGCTATACTGCTCCATCTTCTGAATCCCAGTGCGTGTACCTGTCTACTGGTCTCCTGAGAATACAAGTTATTTTGAAAGAGTTGATCAGCAATTAAGCTGGTGAGTTCATAAGATTTTAGTGATGTGAGTAAGTTGTAGAAAGTTAGTAAGTTGTAGTAAATTGTAAGTTTTGTTTAGAAAAGTTCGCATGTTCCTCCAGAAAATCCTATATTTCGTGCATTGATGAAAGATAAGTAAAAATGACTCTACAATCCTTTCTTTGTGTACTAAATGGATACAAGTTATATAAAACTCAGAGTAAACAAACAATCGATTGTGTGTATCTGCCCTAAGCCCACAACCAAACAAGGAACATGAAATGAGGCGGATGGCACACATCCCATTGGTTGTTAGATCCTTGTTGTATATAACCCTGGTGTATTCCCTTGGTACTCACGAAGTTAACTGTAATGGTTCCTTTATATTTGATGAAAAGATTCTTTAAGAAAACCCTTATTTCTTATAATAAAATAGTAACCACAGTGGTTCCTTCTATAATCACTTAGTTTATACTAGCTATATATAATCTAATATCAAATAGATAGTTAATTGTGTGGATCTGCCCTAAGCCCACAACCAAACAAGGAACAGGGAATGAGGCGGAAGGCACACATCCAACTACCTATCGGGTATTAATTATATATAAACCTGACGTATAAACTAAGGTATTATAGAGTTAACCACCTAAGGTCCTTTAAGTTATGCTGGTTTAATAAAATGGATTAAACCCTTTACCGGTAAGTTTCTAGTTTTGTACACTAAAAGTTCTATTTGAAAAGTATGTTTAGTACTAGAAAACTGTGCGTTGAATTAGTGTCCTATGACCTGAACCATACATGGTACCCCTTATGATGACTTAATGTATACGGAACATATATATAACTAAGATCGAATGGATAATAGACTGGGTGAATCCGCTCTAAGCCCACAACCAAATAAGGAACAGGAAATGAAGCGGAAAGCACACATCCTATTACTTGTCGGATCCTATTAATATATATCCCTTGATGTATACATTAAGGAATCATAAGGTTTGCATTATGGTCCCTTTCTACTGAATGTACTAGACACGACTGTTCTGTCTGTCGTTTTGAAAAGATGTAAGTTTTCCCTAGTTTATAACTATCTTAACTCGAGAATAGTTTGCATTAACTTTCAAGTGGAACTGTCACAATATGAAAGTAATGGGAAAATGTAAGTACACAGTTGTATTTTAAATTGACATCCTGACGTACTGATTACCTTAAAACATGTATGTTTTTTAAGGTCATAATGTGATGGATAGTACCCATACTATACGCTCTCCCTGCAAGAGATTCTGGGGACCAAACGCGACTTCCGCAAACAAATTGCTAGGCCGTGTAAATTCACATTAAAGTTATATGATCATGTATACCCAATTTAACTATCACCTTTTGTTTAGAACAATGAGTTAGTGATTCATTGGTATAATTAGATCCAGTAGTTGTTTCCATGCTATAGCATCTTAGTAAGTTCGTTCTGTTATAGTATCTTAGTATTTTCTTTCTGTATAGTGTAGTGTGTTCTCTTTGTTTCTCATCATAGCATGTTCTCTTATCTAGTATGAACTGAACCTCTAAACTATACCCCATATAGTTTACTAGTGTTTTACATGAACTGTTATTGAAAATACTCATTTTACTACTAAGTTATGCTTGCACTTTAAAAATGGAGTTTTGATAAACTATAAAGTAACATAACTTTAAAAGAGTTTTTGAAATGTTTTGATCACTTATAAAAGGCATAAGCAATCTTTTGAAAGATGTTTATAACAAACATTTACACAATTATCATTGTGTTCAACTTGTATCCCTCCCCTTAAAGCATTTAAAACAGTTAAAAGATTCATTACGGGGTATGAACTCACCTTATGTGGGTGATTCAAACGAATATGCGTGTAAGGATGAGAAGTTCCACAAATGAAGTCCCGAGACACAACGAATCCTAAATGACATATATGGCATGTATTTTCATGAATATAGTGTTTATAAGCAACTAACATGCAAGGAAACACCTTTAGGGACTAGGAAACACTTGGACCAAGTGTTAGAATCACATGTGATTCATCTAAGGGGTGTTTAAGGCCATCATTTGGTGTTTACGGCCATGGAGTTTACGGCCGTAAACTCATGGTAAAAGGTGCACAAGAGGGTGTTTGAATGCTAGGGAAACTTGAGGGACCATTGCTCTACACATGGATGAGCAAAACCAACTTATTGGAAGATGTTGAGGTGTTTACAGCCACACCTTAAAGTGTTGGGCCGTAAACTCTCCAAATGGTCTTAATTTGGGTCTTAATGGCAAGGAGTTTCAAAGGTTCAAGTGTTCTAAGGGTTAGCAAGGGTCTAGAAGTGTTTAAGGCTCAAAACATCACAATTAGAAGGGTTTACGTCCAAGGTGTAAACTCCTGGCCGTAAACTCTCTTCGATGATGAGTTTGATGAAGTTTTAAGGCTATGATCTAGTGTTTTACATGCACTACTAGATGATAGATGGAATACTCACACTTTGGAGAGCCTTTGAAGAGTTTTCGGCCACCAAGAACAAGTGTGTGTTCTTGGTGTTCTTGGTGAAAGTTGAAGATCTATCCAAATGATGTTTTCATGGATGGAATCAACAGGTGATTCAAGAATAAGATAGGTATTAACACATAGATGGAAGGAATCACTTACATTTTGAGGGTTTTGAAGCAAAATCCTATGATACTTGAGAGAGTTTTCGAGTTCCAAGCCTTGGAAATGGAAAAAGTGAAGAAAATGGCCCAAGCTTCATACTTATAGGCTAGAGTTTTCGGCCATGGTTGAGGTTACGGCCGTGAACTCCATGTTTACGGTCGTAAACTCCACATGATGGAGTTTAGGGCTTGAATGTTGCACAATGAATCTAACAGGTACTTCCTAACACTCATTCCTTGAATGTACTAGGCTTAAAACACTCAAACAGACTCTAAACAGTGCTAAATGATAGCAGGAGCGAGTCTGACTTAAGGTTGATTGGCTTGACTTTACAAGGCAAAAATTTTCAGGTTGTCACAGTTCTGTAGCATATAAGCTGCAGCTACCTGCGGAGCTCAGCAAAGTACACCCTGTGTTCCACGTCTCAAATCTGAAAAAGTGTTTATCTGATGAAACCCTAGTCGTTCCTCTGGATGAGATCAAGGTAAATGAAAATCTTTTATTCATTGAAGAACCTGTTGAGATCATGCACAGAGAAGTGAAGCGTACAAAGCAGAGTCGCATTCCGATTGTGAAGGTTCGATGGAACGCTAAGCGTGGACCGGAATTCACATGGGAACGTGAAGGCCAGATGAAGCTAAAGTACCCTCACCTATTCTCTCGTTCATAATTCTATCTTTCAAAATAATTCCGAGATGAAATTCCCTCTAACGGGGGGATGATGTCACAACTAGCATTTTTGGCTAGGAAATTCTGTCTTCATGCAATCAACGCTTGTGAAACTTGTGATCTAAATCGATCTTATGTACAAATGTTCATTTCAAAACAACTAGTCGAATCGAAACCCACTCATGAAGTTCAAAACCCAATTCAATACATCTCATGTACTCAACTATGGGTTTGTAACCCTAGTATCTCGGTTCAAACTCAGAATGGACCAGGATCCTCTTGTTGGGCCTAATAGGCCAGTAAACTCTCAATTTGGTCAATTTGGGTCAAGGAACCCTATTTGGGCCTTAAATAGACCCATATTCATTAAATAATAGCATTTTTGGGCCATAAGACTTCTCATGGGCCTTATTGGGCCTAAAATGTCTCACTTTGTTGACATGGGCCCAATGGTCCGAAAACCTTCACTTTGGGCTTATGAATTTTGAATATACTCATAATAGCCCAAACAATTTCTTTCTTGTCCCTCCCATCTCTAATTCTCGGTTTAAAAAAAAGATGGGATAAGATTAAGGCTTGACACCTCATGTTTATTTAATGGATATCTAAGCATATTATACACCATACAACCATGCATTCCCATATTTCCATGCAACATCAAATCACTCTCTTCTCTCTTCTTTTCTTCTCCTTTTCTTATTCTCGGCCACATTCATCCATTCCAAACCTCACTATCACTTCTAAACTTCACTCATAAATCTCAAGAAAGCTCTCATATCCTATCTCTTAAATTTCATGTGTGCCTTGTGTAAGATCAAGAATTCTTCATCAAAGATCATCACTCTTGGAACTTCTTAGAACTCGAAAATATCTTCAAGGAAGCTTGTTAGAGCCGAAAACTCCTCCAATCTTCTTCCAAAACCGATCCATCAACCCCAATGTGAGTTCATACCCCCTATTTTCGGTTTTTGTTATGTTTGGGGGGGGGGATACAAGTTGTTTTGTGTAGATCTATGTGTATATGCATGACTATGTGTGTTTTTCATGATTTATTTGGTGATTATGTGTTGCTTACTCCATAAATCTGAAAATATGTTAAAAATATGAAGCTTATCACTTAGATCTTTATAAAAACCATGAGAAAAGTATGTGTTGTCTTATATAGTACATGCAAACTTGTGGATCTGAGATTTATACACTCAAAATAGCAAAAAAAAGTGTTGTGTTCAAAAATCTATAACCTAAACTCAAAAATCTGCTCTTAACATAAACACTTTGGTCTAATTACGAACTGTTTTGACCACCATGATGGTAATATTTGTCACACCCCCAAACCGTAATACAAATGGCGGAAACGATCGGAGGAGGATGACGTCATATGTAGTATCACAACAATTGCATCATAGTAATCAAAGTAAACACAACCATTACATTATAATATGAATATTTACATTTGTTGTTTGGTACAGGTTTGTATATATATCAAAAGTAGCAAAAGATAAAGACGAGACTCCAAAATGCTCCGTCTTCTCCAAAAGCTGGCAAGTGTACCTGTCTATTGTTGTCCTGAGAATACAAGTGATTTTGAAAACGTATCAGCATAAAGCTGGTGAGTTCATAAGCATGTTTTTATAATGAAAACTAGTCACTGAATTTGTATAAATGTTTGTTTGCTTTCCCAGAAAATCCAATATTTTATATCATGTTTGTTGGTTACAGTATGAATAGTGTGATCCGTTGAAAACCCTGGCTACCTCCAGTATGTATGTTCTTGTTTGAAAACCCTGGCTACCACCAGTATAAAACAAAATGATGTATCCCTGGAATACCCTCCAGTATAGTATGTAGGTAGTTTTATTAATTAAAATAAAACTGTTGAAGAATGATAATCCCATAAACAAAGGTTAGATGATACTATTGTGAGTTCGTATAACCATGCTAATATGACTGATGACCTCCGCGACGTTTCTTCAGGCGTCGTATGTTACGAAATTTGTCACCCCATGCATGCCTGCCTAACTATAGCTAACAGTTCAGGTGTGTGATTGTCAGTCCCGAATAGATCTATTCATAAATCTCACGCTCTCCCTCTAGGAGACTCTGGTTATACTAAATGTAGAGGATTTACCGGTACCACGAAGGGTACAATGAAGAGATGTCTCACAATCCTGTATTAACTAGTTTACATGTTGTTCTGTTGTTCTCATGTTCGAAATCATTTGTGTACTGTGTAGAGTATAAGTAATTATACGTAAAATAATTATCTAGTATGGTACTCTTGTTATCTATATGTAGAAATGGATAAACTAAATCTATCATAGTTTATATGCTCGACCGTGTAAGTAGTTTGAATCTGCAAAACTGGTAATGAATTCCCCAAACTATACCTATTATAGTTTGACTGATATGTTATGTTTATGTACTGTTCTGAAAACTATGCAATTATGTATAGAAAACTTCCCTTATGCTCTGCATAATACAAAAGGGAATAAATGTCTATATGTTTTATGAAACACGTTGGATCGTGTCAATTGCATAGGTTTTAATATGTTGAAAACATTTCTGTTTTAGTTCACAAAAATCCTTTTGTGTTTGGCTTGTATCCCCCCTGAAAACGTTGAAAAATCTTAAAATTGTAGGGGTATGAACTCACTGTTTGACGTAGGATTCGAGTGTAAGATCGGTACGGATGCTGAGTGTCAATTGAAGTTTCACACGCAAATGGATCCAATTTAACATATAATAGCACATATATGTATTAGATTAGGGTATTTCATGACTAGACATGATAGGAAACCACTCTAAGGACCTGGAAATACTTGAACTAAGCGTCGAAACCATATATGATCGAATGAGGGAGGTGTACAGCCACCCTAAGGGTGTGTACGACCATGGGTGTACGGCCCATGAGTGTACGGTTGTACACTCATGAAGGGAAGTGTTTTTGAGGTGTTTCCAAGGTCCTACTAGCATCCAAGGAGTGTTCTAGGTCCCATGCTTGGTGGTATTGCAATTTTGAGGCCAAATATGATCATCAAAGTGGGTGTACGACCCTAAGGGTGTGTGTACGGCTTTACAAAGGGTTGTGCGGCCGTACAGAGGGGTGTGCGGCCGTACACTCTCCATGTTCATGCCCAAGATGTTGATTTTTAGGTGCATCAAGGCTAATACCAAGTCCAACTCGAAAATAGGGACCAAACTCTCACTTTGGAGAGCCTTTAAGGCGTGTACGGCCAACCTTATGAAGGTGTGCGTCCGTACACCTTCAAAGAATGAAGAACAAGGCTAAAACATGAAGAATCAAGAGATATTTCAAGTATAACAAGTTAGGGGATGAATCACTTACGTTTTTGAAGCCTTTGGAGGGTTGTTGGATGGAGATTCTAGAGAGAGAAAGTAGTGTGCGACCAAGAGGAGAAAGGAATGAAGGATGGGAGTCTACTCCTATATATGGGAGTGAGTGTGCGGCCATGAGGGGGTGTACGGCCGTACACCCATGTGTACGTCCGTACACTCCTCCTAAAGGAGTGTATGGCCCGATTTGCTACTTTTACGACTTGATAACTCATCTCTAATCTCAATCTTGGTTGTACTCAAGCTTAGAACACTTAAACGAACCCTTAAACAGCTAAAAGGTAATAGAATCGAGTTTAACATTGATAGAACTGACTAATTGTACAAGATAGAAGTTCCGGGTTGTCACAATATTTTTCAAAACTGTTTTACATGCAAAAGGTTCAGGATCATACCTTTAAAATGATTACTCTCACGCGTTCATATGATTTTTCTACAATTTTTGGCGATTTTTACAAAACTGCCTATCATTTCAGGAAGGATTTCGGACCAGTCTGTGAAAATGAACATTTTCACACTGGTTTGAGATCACTAAAAATTATAATAAACATTATGAAGAAAGTAGACTCATTTTCCAAACTCTTAGAGTTTACGGATCCAAATTTCGACTTACGATGATTTTTCTATAACTTTTCTAAAAATAGAGACAGAAAGGCCAAAAATCAGAAAATCGTTTTAACTTACTAAAAGTGATTATACTTTTGTTAGATGCAAGTTATATGACTTATACGTACTTTAAAAACATCTAGACATGTTAACTCATGTGTATTTATATATATATATATATATATGATTACAAAAAGTGGTCTTTTTAAGTCAAATTGACAAATAATTGGGCTAAAATTTATAAAATAATAACAAACGTGTTAAACACAATACTCATATCCTTATTGGGCTTGGAAATAATATACATGTTTAGTGGGCCTTAGTTGTCCTTCTACATGTATATTGGACCCGGGGTATACCTTCTCATCCTTATTGGGTTTGGAAATAATATACATGTTTAGTGGACCTTAGTTGTCCTTTTACATGTATATTGGGCCCGGGATATTCTCGTCCTTATTGGGCCTGAAAATAATATACATGTTAAATGGGCCTTAGCTGTCCTTTTTCATGTATATGGGGCCCGGGACATATATATATTCTCATTCCTGTTGAGCCTAGAAATAATTTACATGCTTAGTGGGCCCTAGTGTCCACTTACATGTTTATTGGGCATGGAATATATCTTGTATGTTTTCTCTTTCGCGTAAATTCGATTAAGGATCTAGTGAGACGTCTCGGTTGACACCTATTGAGTGTACAATCGTAGCCTGTAGTTATAACCAGAGTCTCCTGGAGGGAGAGCGGGAGTTTGTGTATAGATCTATACGGAGGTGACACCCCACACCTGAGCTGTTCGCTATAGTTAGACTAGGCCAGTCTAGGGTGACAAAAACCTTACCTTGTTCCATCGGTGTCCGAAAAACGCCAAGACATGCAAAATTGTAATTATTTAGTATAGTTATAACGACTCACTTAGATGAATTAATGTTTTAAAATTTACGGGAAACCATTCTCTTTGCTGTTTGGATAACACGGTAATATACTAGCGCTGGTACTCAATCTCGAGGGTTAGGTTATTTTGTTTTTAATAACTATTGTGTGCCAGAATGCACAAATCTGGACCACCGGATGGAATAAAATCAAAGGTCATGATATGAGGGTCTATGATTGTCACAACTAGCTTTTTTGGCTAGGAAATTCTGTCTTCATCTAATCAACGCTTGTGAAACTTGTGATCTAAATCGATCTTATGTATAAATGTTCATTTCAAAACAACTAGTCGAATCGAAACCCACTCGTGAAGTTCAAAATCCAATTCAATACATCTCATATACTCAACTATGGGTTTGAAACCCTAATATCCCGGTTCAAACTCATAATGGACGAGGATCCTCTTGTTGGGCCTAATGGGCCAGTAAACTCTCAATTTGGTCATTTTGGGTCAAGGAACCCTATTTGTGCCTTAAATAGACCCATATTCATTAAATAATAGCATTTTTGGGCCATACTACTTCTCATGGGCCTTATTGGGCCTAAAATATCTCACTTTGTTGGCATGGGCCTTAATGGGTCGTAAATACTCCCTTTTCCTTATCATTATTGGGCCGTAAACCCATAGGAGGGCCCAATGGGCCAAAAACCTTCACTTTGGGCTTATGAATTTCGAATATACTCATAATAGCCCAAACAATTTCTTTCTTTTCCCTCCCATCTCTAATTCTCAGTTTAAAAAAAAAGATGGGATAAGATTAAGGCTTGACACCTCATGTTTATTTAATGGATATCTAAGCATATTATACACCATACAACCATGCATTCCCATATTTCCATGCAACATCAAATCACTCTCTTCTCTCTTCTTTTCTTCTCCCTTTCTTATTCTCGGCCACATTCATCCATTCCAAACCTCACTCTCACTTCTAAACTTAACTCATAAAACTCAAGAAAGCTCTCATATCCTATCTCTTAAATTTCATGTGTTCCTTGTGTAAGATCAAGAATTCTTCATCAAAGATCATCACTCTTGGAACTTCTTAGAACTCGAAAATCATACAGGATATGTTGACGTTTTTAAATTAGCATGTATTCTCTGGAAACCGTTAAGCAGACGGACTTCAAGATCATGTGGAATTTTGATTTGTTATGTTTACACTTTATGTAGTTGGCATATAACTTTATAATACATTACTCGATGTAAGCAATGACAGTTGTACTATGAATGTATGATGATGGTGTTGTTATGTTTCATTTATATTCACTGTGATGATATTCCAAGATAAAGTCACCCAACCTCCGAACGTTTCCGCCGATGATTCTCCGGTTCAGGGATGTGACAATGATATTAGAATAGGATAACATGTACCATATAATCACACAAATTTCAGCATAAGGGCATTTTAGTCAATTAACCTATATTAGAAAAGGAATTTTCGGATTTTTAGGGATAATTAATTCCTTTATTTTTAAAAATATGAATACTTTAAATTAATTCAAATTTAAAAATCCGATTTTATTCTGTCAAAATGACAGAATGCCAACCATGAATTAGTAAATATATTTTCGATTTTATTATGTCAGAATGACAGAATGCAAATCATAAACTACTAAATACATTATGAAAGAAAACACAAAATCGATTCTTGAAGTAATAATATACCAAATAATTACATTGTATGATTGTGATTCATTGAATAATAACAATATTCTGAAAGAATAACAAGTGTAATTCTTAAAAAATAACAACATTCTTAAACAGTGAGTGTGATCATTCTTTAATTCGTTCTACAAGCCTTTCCCATCAGGTTTTCAAGCCATTCTTCAAGCCATTTCTATCACAAATTTTGTTAGAATGCAATAGTAAAATTATGTTAGAATACACTATCAACATATAAATACTAAAATTTTATCAAAATAAAACAGTAAAATTCTAGCAGAATTTATTATCAACATATAAATAATTAACCAAAACCATGATCGGAAGACATGAACAAAAAAAATTAACAAATTTTTTTTCCTCTCAATTTATTAACAATCAAATGAATAACAGATATCTAACATTGGTTTTTATCCTATCATGTTACTTGCAATTTCTATCACTTTATATATTCTGACAAAATATACAGAATATGATAGAATACATAGAATATATTTTGGCAGAATACATAGAATGCATAAACATATATACTTATCTGTTGTGATATCCCCAAAATCACGGCCAGAAAAGACCGGTTTCATTTATGCTTTTAAAATAATTTCAGAGTAAATCCATTGATTTAAAAGAGTTGCGGAATTTGTTCCCAAAACGAAGTATGATAAAATAAGATTTACCAAAGCATTTCTTAAAGAAATGTATTTTCATTATATATCAAAACTCGGGATGTCATGTTCCGATACAGACACAAAAGCATAAACAATAAAACATAGACCTTACACAGTTTTATACAACTACTGGTCTATAAACAAAAACATCTTCACAAGTTCTCCAACTTATGCTCTCGCGCCATTACCTGTAATACAAAGAAACTGAGTGGGTCAGACTTGGGAGCCTGGTGAGCATATAGGGTTTTCAACCCACAATAAATAGTTATATTTAATTTCACCAAACAACAACAACCCAATTACCCATTCCCGTTATCCTCACTTTACGTCCCTATGACAACAATTATTACAAGGGACCTAATCTAGGATCTTCATCGGGACGGACACTACTGCAAAAGGGGTTTCCTCAGCAATGAATGTCCTAAGGCAACCATGAGGGGGATAGAATACAACAAATGAACACCCAAGTTCACTACACCTACAGGTTATGAGCCTGCCATCGTTCCACTGAACTGTCTAGAAAAGTCTGTGGTCGTCATCCATATTTTGCTGGACGACTAGATCACAATAACATCGAGGCCTCTCATCATTTTTATTTCATCACACATCACTATCTACCCATGTTCTACCCAACATATTTGTAGATAAAAGATACTTGTTTATATACAACTTAAAACCTGTATAACATATTCATTTAATACTCATACCACATAACAAATAATATATAATCACTTAGCATGTATTTTATAGAGTATAATTCATATATGTGTATTATCAGAAAGCAACTACACACTTACTCATATCATATATCTAATACATTCATCAATACTTGTATTAAAATCGTGTATGTAAAAGGGACTATGCACTCACCTGATAAGATGTTTATCGGACAGCACTACGGCTCTAAGTGTAGTATTCTTCGGTGAAACTGTGATCTCTTCACACACCGGGCTTCTCGCGGGCAGAGCTTCGGCTCGGGAACTCTGTTTCTCGGGATCTTTGGGGATTTGGGGCTTCGGGACTTGCTTCGGGTGTCGGGATGATACCGGGGCTTCGGGGGTATAACTTGCACGTAAATCGAGGTAATATGGAGTGAGAGAGAAGAGATTAGCAACCCTAAATGGCTGGCCTCGCTTTCTATTTATAGGAAGCTGAAAATCCATGCTCACGTCATGAGCCACTTATGCTCACGTCGTGAGTTCGAAGATGTCATTGCGTTCGTCATGGCCACTTGCCCTGGAAGACGTCCATCACCTGCTCACGTCGTGAACACTGTGCTCACGTCGTGACTCTGACACAGGTGGAAGTTTGTACCCCAAACTTCAGAAATTAATATCTTTCGCATACGAGCTCCATTTTCGACGTTCTTTATATCCACACGTAGGTGAGATTATGCTCTACAACTCTCGTTTATACTCCGTCGGCTAATTTTGACTTTAACTTTTATTATATTATTTTTAGTAGGCCGGGACAGGAAAACTCCGTTAGAAATTCATAACTCCTTTATCTGACGTCCGTTTTCGTTTGTCTTTTTACCGTTGGACTACTATCGACGAGATCTTCGATTCTCGTTTAGATTGTTTCGGTTAGAATGTAACATCCAAATTCTGGTATGTCTTGAAACCCTAAGGAATGTTAATTTTTGCATAATTGGTCCCTTAAGTATGCTGGGCGTACTTAAGTGTACGCTTAGCGTACTGCATGGTTGTGGTCACAGAGGAATCAGGATACGCTGGGCGTACCTTGAGTTACGCGGGGCGTACGCGCCAGGGACGCAAAACCCTAAATCCCGGACTTGAGGCCTATTTAAGCATCCTTAAGTTTCTTGGACTAAGCCCTAGAGAGCCTCCCCAGCTAAAGAACGTCCATATACTCCTGGAAACCTTGTGAGATCATTCTTATGCCTTAAAGAGTGCATTTGTGGCCTTTTAGTGTGTATTGCAAGAAGAAGGGGTGGTCAAGCAAGCTTGGATCAAGTGGGTGCTTGAAGATCCTGCACCAAAATCATCTTGCAAAGCTTCTGGAGGTAAAAAGCTTGCATCTTTCATTTCTAATCTTTAGATCTAGCTAGGGTTTTGGTGGTTTGTCCCTTTGGTGAACTTTGGACCTCTTTTGTTGAGCTAAGCCTCCCCATTCGATATGAGAGTCAGATCTGAGGTCCCTTATTCATTTAGAAGTATAAAATGGAAGCTTGATGAGAGTTTTGACCTCATGCATAGGTAAAAGACCTTGGAAAGGTCTTAATGGAGTAGTTGGGTGTGTATGAGACATGCAAGGGCATAAAGTTGCCAACTTTATGCCTTAGGACATCTTGTTAGACTCAGATCTAGCTTTTGGACGAGAAAGATTCGAGCATTAAGCACTTAATGGAAAAAGTGTATAAAACGGTTGTACGTTGGACGTAACTAGCTATACGCAGTGCGTAGTCCCTAAGCCTTCATTACGCTGCGCGTACCAGGGTGGTACACTGGGCGTACGCAACTCAGTTGGGCCCTAAGCTGTTTTGGGCCTTTGGGCCTTAGTTGGTTGTTGGGCTTGATTGTACTCTGTGAGTTAGATGCCTTTTCATCTGTTTGGGCCGTGGATTTATCGGTTGGGCCTTGTTGGGCCAAGGGGGGTCCATTAAGGATGTTGGACTTGGACTTGGGGCCCATTTGCAAAGGAAAGGGTAATTGGGCCTTGGGGGTAGAATTGGAAGGTTGGGCCTTCCTGGAATAATTTAAGGACTTAATATTGATTATATTATTATTGTTATGATTCAGCTCGGGAGATTGCAGATTATTAGGAGGACAGTATTTGTATTCATCGGACGGAGGTGAGTCTTCTCACCATACCAATGGGTCTAAGGCACCAAGGCCGGCCCATTTTATGTTATGTGTTATACTAGCTGTAGTATGGATATGTGGTATAATAGTTAGCTTTATGCTAAATGGTATGCTGGTGGTTTTATGTTATGTGTTACACTAGCTGTAGTATGGATATGTGGTATGATAGTTAGTTTTATGCTAAGTGGTATGCTAGTGGTTATATGATATGTGTTATGCTAGTTGTCTTTGTGATACTTGCATGGAGGACCCCGGGGGAGCCCGTGGCATTGGATATAAGACCATGTGGGGTAGCCCATGGCATTCCTAGGTAAAGACCATGAGGGGTAGCCCATGGCATTGGACGTAAGGCCATGTGGAGTAGCCCATGGCAGTCCTATGTAAAGACCATGTGGGGTAGCCCATGACATTCTTGTTGAATCGTCTTGCATGGTTTCTGTGGCATGTTTATAGCTTATTAGCTAACAGGATATGTGTATGTTAATATGTGTGGTATGCTCTGGGAAACTCACTAAGCATTTCGCTTACAGGTTGTTGATTGTTTCAGGTACTTCTGAGCCTAAGGGCAAGGGCAAGGCGTGATGACGCGGCGTGCACTCTATCTCTCTTTTAATGTAATTGGGACCCTCTGATGTCTTAAAAAGGAAACAATGATGTAATGAATGATATCTTGAAAACATATGTTTTGGAAATCTATGGTCTATGAGATTGGTTTTGATTAATTCAAAATGAAAAATTTTCTTTGTAAAAATGGGTCGTTACAAGTTGGTATCAGAGCCTTGGTTTGAGGGATTCGGACACATCCTCGGGTGTGTCAGGGCTCAAACTAAGGAGGCAATAAAATGTTCTTAAAAGTAACCATAAAGGAATTTAAAAGAAACCCAAAAGATGAGAGTGCGACGCACGTGATCAGCCGAGCCAAGTAAGTAGTTTCCCAATTTGTTGATTATGTGGAACATGCTAAGTGTATGTTTTTAAAATTGTATACGGTTAGGAGCTTTATAGCCTCAGAATGATTGATTTGGCCTTATTCTCTTTTCCTCGTTTGGATATAGTCTTAGGGTAGAATCTCTTATTCGAAAGTCTATTTGATCCTTTCTGTGTATAATTTGCATACATAAAAGCATCCGGTCATGAATGGTTTGGTTGATATGAGTAGAACGAGTCTTAGGATAGCCTGAGGCTGATGTATTTGGTAATTATGAGGTATGGTAGGGTTGTGGGATGAATTGAAGTTATCAGGTAGAGCAGTGGGGAAAGGTACAGGTAGGTGTGGAAGGTAGTATTGGGCCCGTACTACTGGAAGCACAGGACCTGTACCCGAAGCATTGCTAGATCTGACGACCTCGAGGAGGAACAATGTGGGAAGATCCCTTATATGGAAATACTGATCATTTTGATTTATGATATTTCAGTTCAGAATGGTGATGACACGATTAGGAGCAGGGGGATCAGGATCGGGATCTGGATCCGGGGCTGGGTCAGGCGGTCCTACTGATGGTATCGATGAGAGGCTGCGTGAGTTGATTGCGACTGAGGTTACGAGGGGCATCCTTGACGCTACCCCAGTCATCTTTGGGACGGTCAAGGAAGGTATGATGGAGATCATGGAGGAGAGACTTTGGGTATTCAGGGCTGATGTTGTTGCGGGTTAGGGTGGTGCCCGAGCTCCCTCGTTTCAGGAGTTCAAGGCATGTGGAGTTCCAGAGTTCTCCGGGGTCAGGGACCCCATTGTGAGCAGACGCTGGGTAGCGGACATTGAGAATGCCCAACGCACGAGTTCTTTCCTGGAGGAGGCAAAGGTTGGATTTGCTTCCTGTATGCTGAGGGATAGGGCCCGAGATTGGTGGGGCGAGGTTACTAGCCAGGTGGGAGCAGCCGGTGTGGGCTGAGATGTCGTGGGCCGAGTTTGTTCGACGTTTCGACGAGGAGTTTGCACCACATATTAAGGTGCAACGGTTGGTGATGGAGTTTCATGGGTTGCAGCAGACTACTGAGACTGTTGTGGAGATCACCACCAAGTTTCGAGAGCGAGCTTTGTTGATTCCACAGTATGCTGCAGATGAGGAAATGAGGCGGACCCGATATCATGCTATGTTGAGGGACGATATTCGGGAGTTTGTGAGCTTTACAGGGTGCAAAACCCTGAACGAGATGGTGGAGAAGGCCCGTGAGAGGGAGATGGAGTTGGAGTCCCGCACGAAGCGGAAGACTGAGCATGTACAAGCAGCAGGGGCTCAGGCTAAGAAGCCTAAGACCTCTGACTCTTCGGGTAGGGGCCAGCAGGGCCGGGGCCGGTGTGCCAAGTGCGGGAGGTTCCATAGTGGGGCTTGTCGGACAGCCGGGATATCAGGATGTTACTCCTGTGGTCAGCAGGGCCATATGAGTAAGGATTGCCCCAAGAAGGGATAGATATGTTTCCACTGCAACCAGACAGGCCATAAAAAGGCCGATTGTCCGAGGTTGCAGGGAGGAGGAGGAGGATCAGTGGCGGCATCCGCGCCCACCACTATAAGGATTGCTGACGGCCGCCCTGTCAAGGCGGAAGCTCCAGCGGTGAAAAGCCGCGCTTTCCAGCTGACTACCGAGGAGGCTCGGGCAGCACCAGACGTCGTGGCTGGTATGTGTTTATTCTTCTCCATTTTGTGCTTGATAATTGCTTATATGTATGTATTATGTTTTGCATAGGGACCTTTTTGGTCAATGGTATGTCAGCTCATGTTTTGTTTGATTCGGGTGCTACCCAATCGTTCGTGTCTCTTGCGCTTAGCAAGAAGTTCCGAGACGCGCCGGGGACTCTGGATACCCCGCTTGAGGTGGAGATTGCGAATGATCGCACTGTAAGTGCTGCAAGGGTATTTCAGGGTTGTATCCTGAATGTGCATGGCGAGAGGTTTCACCTGGATTTAGTTCCCATACCGGTGTGAGGATTGAAGGTGATCATTGGGATGGACTGGCTGGGGGCCAATGGGGCCATGATCGATTGTGAGCGACAGTTGGTCCGGGTTTGAACCCCAAGGGGGGGGGGAGCTGATTATTCAGGGCGAGAGGGCCTCGCAGGGCCCGACCCTCTGTTCAGCCGCGAGGGCTAGGAGATTTTTGAAGCAGGGCTGCACGAGATTTTTGGCCTATGTTTTGGATACGCGAGAAGAGGCGGTAATGGATATGGACAGTGTGCCAGTGGTGCAAGAGTTTTGGGACGTATTTCCCGAAGAATTGCCAGGAGTGCCTCCGGAGAGGCAAGTGGAGTTTCGTATTGACTTGGTACCTGGTGCCGCCCTGATCGCGAAGGCACCATATCGGTTGGCACCACCCGAGATGCAGGAGTTATCTACGCAGCTTCAGGAGGTTCTAGACCGGGGGTTCATACGTTCGAGTAGTTCCCCGTGGGGTGCACCGATTCTTTTCATGAAAAAGAAAGACGGATCGCACAGGATGTGCATTGATTACAGGGAGCTGAACAAGCTGACGGTGAAGAACCGTTATCATTTGCCAAGGATCGACGATTTATTTGATCAGCTTCAGGGTGAATCTTGGTTCTCCAAGATTGATCTTCGGCCCGGGTATCATCAAATGAGGATTAGGGATGAGGATATACCGAAGACAGCTTTCAGGACTCGTTATGGGCATTATGAGTTTGTGGTGATGCCATTTGGGCTCACCAATGCCCCGACAACGTTCATGGATCTCATGAACCGGGTGTGCAGACCGATGTTTGATCAGTCAGTGATCGTTTTTATTGATGATATTATGGTTTACTCCAAAACCAGAGAGCAGCACGAGCAGCATTTGAGAGAGGTGCTGGAGACCTTGAGGGCGGAGAAGCTTTATGCAAAGTTCTCCAAATGTGATTTCTGGCTGCGGGAAGTGCAGTTTTTGGGACATGTCATCAATCAAGAGGGTATTTCGGTTGACCCAGCTAAGGTGGAGGCTGTGATGCGATGGGAGGTGCCAAGGAACGCCTCGGAGATTCGTAGCTTCTTGGGTTTAGCGGGTTACTATCGAAGATTTATTCAGGATTTCTCCAAGATTGCTACGCCATTGACCCGGTTGACCAAGAAGAATGTGACTTTCCGGTGGGATGAGGATCAGCAGAGGGCTTTTGAGACTCTGAGGCGGAAGTTATGCGAGGCTCCAGTCCTAGTACTACCAGAAGGGTTAGATGATTTAGTGGTATATTGTGATGCATCGATTTCAGGGTTGGGTGCAGTTTTGATGCAGAGGGGGCATGTGATTGCTTATGCCTCGAGGCAAATGAAGCCTCACCAGGCAAATTACCCCACACATGATCTGGAGCTGGGGGCGATGGTGTTTCCCCTCAAGATTTGGAGGCATTATTTGTATCGGGTGCGGTTCACTATTTATACCGACCACAAGAGTCTAAAGTATCTGATGGATCAGCAGAATCTTAATATGCGGCAGAGGAGATGGTTGGATGTACTAAAGGATTATGATTGCGAGATCCTATACCATCCAGGGAAGGCCAACGTGGTGGCCGATGCTTTGAGTTGCAAGGCGATAGGGTTCGCGATTAGGGACATTTGTATGAGGATGACGGTGGTTTCGCCTTTGTTGGATATGATCAAGGAGGATCAAGTTGAGGGGGTGAATAAGGAGAACTGGAGCTCAGAGAAAATTCGGGGTCAGTATCCTTTGTTTGTCAAGGATAGCCGGGGCCTTTTGACTCAGTGTGGCCGAGTGTGGGTACCTTTGGCAGGGGAAGTGAGGCAGACTCTATTAGAGGAGGCACATAAGTCCAAGTTTTCTATACATCCAGGCGCGACAAAAATGTATAGGGACTTGAGACTGAGTTATTGGTGGCCCTGCATGAAGCGGGAAATCGCCTGGTTTGTCGAGCGGTGCTTGACCTGCAGGAAGGTCAAGGCCGAGCATCAGCGGCCTCATGGCAAGGTTCAGCAGTTACCCATTCTCATGTGGAAGTGTGAAGAGATCACTATGGACTTCATTACGAAGCTACCAAGGACGACGAGAGGAGTGGATGCTATATGGGTTATCGTGGACAGACTGAAGAAGAGTGCCCATTTCATCCCGATCTCTGAGAGTATATCCGCAGAAAAGTTGGCGGACGTTTATGTTCGAGAAGTGGTGGCTAGGGACGGGGTGCCGGTGTTAGTGGTTTCAGATAGGGATGTTCGGTTTACATCCAGGTTTTAGGGAAAGTTCCACGAGGAACTGGGTACACAACTACACTTCAGTACAACATATCACCCTCATACGAACGGTCAGAATGAGAGGACGATTTAGGCGTTGGAGGACATGCTGCGAGCGTGCGTGCTGGATTTTGGAGGAAGTTGGGATACGTACCTCCCACTGGCAGAGTTTTCATACAACAACAGTTACCATGCTAGTATCGATCGAGCTCCTTTTGAGATGTTATATGGTCGGAGGTGTAGGAACCCAGTATGCTGGGGCGAGGTCGGGTATCGGGTGATGGGGAGCACGGAGGTGGTACTCAAGACCACCGGGTTGATCCAGCAGGTGTGCGATCGGTTGTGGGTCGTGCAGAGCTGTCACACCCCGAAACCGATGGCGGAAATGTTCCGGGGTGGAGGACGTCATGCGTAGTATCACACAATTGTATCATAGCAAGCATAGTAAACACAACCAAACATTGAATACATACATGAAAAAGGTTTACATTGTTTAATACATAGTTTTGTTCATATCAAAAGTAAAGACGTGACTCTAACGCTCCGTCTTCTCCGAACTCCTGGAAGTACCTGTCTACTAATTCCCTGAGAATACAAGCAGTTTTGAAAATATATAAGCATAAAGCTGGTGAGTTCATAAGCGTTTAGTTCGGGTGAAAGAAATGTTTCTTTGATCCTTTGAAAAAGTGTTTCCCAAGAAAATCCTATATTTTCTTATGAAAGAAGTTTGATTATCCATTAGTTATACGTTAAACCGCCTGTTTATGAAAGATTAAGTTATCCCAGGAAAATCCTACATTTTCCATAAAAGAAGTTTGTTATCGATTCTGAAATCAGGTGTACAAGTATCTACCATACTTGTATCGTTAGATGAAGTTTCCTTGAAAAACCCTGTTTACTCTCAGTGAGATGGATTAGCCTTATTACATAAGTAAGACTAATAAAGAAGTAGTGAACTGGAACCTAAGGACATTACTAATGCCCTCTAGTAATCAAATCGGTTATTACTTTGAGGTTAGTTCACTTATTTTGTTATTACATAAGTAAATTTTCGCTACCTAAGTTGTGAGTGCCATAACCGTACTTAGACTGGATAAGGCACGAAATGGGGGCCAATATCTTTTATGACTTTGTCACCCCTGAACCTAACGGTTCCGCTGTAGCTAGCAGCGAGGGTGCGGGATAGTTAGTCCCATATAGATCTATACACAATAGTCACGCTCTCCCTCCAAGAGATTCTGGTTATAAGTCGTAGTCCTCCACTCATGAATCCGATGGAGTGTTACCAAGGACATGTCTCAAACTTAGCCTAACAAATTTACAAGTAATAGTACGAAAATCCTGCTTATGATTTACATGAATCCTTTATAAGATAATACATATTATAACATGATTCAAAAGTTTCTTGCTTTAGATTTGAAAACTGTTTCAACGAGTTGATTCCTTAATCGATTGGTAAAATGGTTTTCTGAGTTAAAAGCATACTGAGCATAAAATCATTCTATGCAAAATGAGATAATTTGAGCACAAGTTTCCTTGTGCTTTTGCTTGTATTCCCCCCTGAAAACATGAAAAACTTAGAAAAAGCGTAGGGTAAGAACTCACTGTTTGACGGATGATTCGAGCGGATGATTGGTTACGAGTGTTGAGTGTCAATTGAGGTTTCGCACTCAAGTGGATCCTAGTAACATATAATAACACATATATGTATTAGATTTAGGTATTCCATGACAAAACATGACGGGAAACCACCCTAAAGACTTGGAAATGCTTGTCGGGACATTATGTTATCAAACAAAAGAGGTGTACGGCCAAAAGGGTGTGTGTGCGGCCAGGGTGTGCGGTCAGCATGTGTGTGCGGTTGCACACAGGAGTGTGCGGCCGTACAGAGGGTGTGTGCGGCCGTATACAGGAGTGTGCGGCCGTACACTCCTCATTTATGCCCGAAATGTCGATTTTTAGATGTTCTAGTGCTAATACCAAGTCCTACTAGTGAATGAAGGCCAACCTCTTCACTTTGGAGAGCCTTAAGGTGTGTACGGCCACCTTATGAAGGTGTGCGGTCGTACACCTTCAATGGATGAAGAACACGAAGAACACTATGAGTTTTAGGCTTAGATTCATGTGTCTTACCAATATAACAAGCTGAATGATGAAGTAGTTCACGTTTTTGAGGCCTTTTGAGTGTTCTTGGATGAAGTTTTTAGAGAGAGAAAGTAGTGAGAGAAAGTAGAGTGCAGCCAAAGGAAAGGAATGAGTGAAGGGGTCTCCTTATATATATTAGGGGGTGGGTGTACGGTTGGAGGATAGGTGTGTGGCCGCACACCCGTGTGTGCGGCCGTATACACCTCTCATGAGGGTGTATGGCCCGATTTTGCTTCTAAACGACATGTTGACTCATTCCTAATCTCAACCTTGGTCATACTCAAGCTTAGAATCACTTTAACGAACCCTCAAACAGTGCCAGAAGTCAACGAAACATGTTTAACTTTGATTGAATTGGCTAAGTGTGCGGGACAGAAGTTCCGGGTTGTCACATCATTCCCCCGTTAGAGGGAATTCCGTCCCGAAATTCAAGAATAAGAATATAACTCATGGTATTGGAAAAAAGATGTAGGTATTTAAGGTTCATGGGACTCTCGTGCTCCCAAGTGAATCCAAGTTCCTGTTTGACATTCTAGCGGACCTTCACTATCGGGATGTGACGTTATTTCGTTCGCTTGACTCATCGATCCGTGGGCTCGGATGATTCTCTCACAAAGTGTAGACTCTCGTCTAATTCGAGGCTGTCGTGAGGAAATCATAAGTGTCTCATCGGCCGGACACTCATTTTGGTTTGGAACGAGGAAGACGAGATGAGCGTTGCTAAGCGCTCAAGGTAACTGGAGTTTGTGCGCTATGGGACCGATCCTGTCATGGATCTCGGACGGTCTAACGTATCTTGGATTTAGCTTTCTACGCTTTCCGAAGCGTATCAGACTTTTCCAGGGTGAAACCTGTAAGAAAGACACGTTCGCCAATCGGGGACTCCAATTGTTTTTGTCTATTAACAACATAGCCCCTTTCGTACGATCTTTTTTGCCGTCTCTATGATGATTCCAGGACTCGTGAGAGTGCTATCGGGGACTTGACTCTTATCTATTTGCGTGTCGCCCGCCTCAGCCCAGGACAGATGGTCTCTATACTTATGGTTGCAGAGGGCTTTGAACGACGCAACCTTGCTACTGGAAAGGTCGCCGTTGTTGCAAGAAGGTTCAATTAAGGATAGATGTGGGTCCCATGACACATCTTCAATTGTCCGGATGGTTCTCTTAATCTGTCCTTCTCTTTGCGGATGATACTCTTCGTATGAATACTTTCGAATTTCGAAGAGAGATGGATTCTTTGAAGTTTGCATCTGGTTGTCGTCACGAGCGACGGGAGTTTCGCAATCGAACGACTTAAGACAAAAGGGTTTGGTATAACATAGACTCAGTCGAGCTAGACAGAATAGTGTCGTAGAATCGCGTGTCAAGTTAGTCCGGGAGGATCGTTTTGCTAGCACATTGGCATCCCTAAATGAACGTCTCTGGTATTTTATGCGTTTGATTTGGACTTGGTAGGTACTACTACTAATGTGGGGGTCCAAATGTTTTGAAACTATGGGCTCTCGATGGAATGGTTCTCACTAGATTTTCCTATGATTGCTTGGCGTATACAAGTCATGTATAATTACAACTGACCCTAATGTATACACTAGGCTACCATAATTTACCGATTAGGGCATCAACTTTTAAAAGTACGTCGTGATTAAATTTGGACGGGAAAGAAATCACGATTACGAATATTTATTGAGGTTTTCGGAAACGTACCAATACACAGTAGGTTTCTTTTATGCTTCCTCATTCCCAGAGGTTAGACTCCTTATGTTTCCTCATTATTCTTCTCTGTTGGGCAGTCTCTTTTGAGATGTCCCGTTTCGCCACATACGCAGCACACTTGGACTATGCTAGCATCAGTAGTGGAAGTGATGTGTTGGGTCGGGGTCTTTGCGAAGCGGGCTTCCTTGCCATCCTTAAGTCTTGGACAATTTCTTTTGTAATGTCCGGGTTCACCACAATTGTAGCAAACCTGACCCATCTCTATGCCAGGAATCGAGGCGTTTGGCTGTGCAGGTGCCCTACAACATCGTGTGGTGTGTCCTTGTCTATTGCAGTTCTCACATCGAAGTTCGCGGCACTTTCCTACGTGGTGGAAGTTGCATTTCTCGCAACTTGGAAGTTTTTCAGCATATTGCCGCGCTGGCGTTGGCACCGGTTGGGCGGATGTGGCGGTTGTAGAAGTTATCTCGAGTTGTCGTTTCCTAGCAAGTTTCTGAGACGACTTGTCCTTCCTCTCGGACCAAAATTTCCGTTTGGCGCTCTTAGGTTTAGGAGTTGGAATGTTCTCTTGGACAAGCCCTTGCTGATTTCCTGGTGTGTTGTTACATCTTGAGGTGTGGGAGTCGTTCCCATTCCCATTCAGGTTGTGAGTGTTAAGAACAGCTAGGGCGGCTGCTACGGCTGCGGTGACAGTAGCTTGGAACGTAGCTGAGTCCATCTGGAGGATTGGTGCCTTACTGGTGGATTGGTTCTGCTTTTTCGGAGGCATGATCTGCTACATTTCAAGAAAAACGTTTGTGAGCAACAATGGTTGCCTATTGATGTAACCTAAATGTTTGTCTACGCATTGATATTTCCCGTTTTGCTAACTGACTCTCTTTGATACGACCCACATCCCCATGCTGTGGTCTTAGCAAGGATAGAAAAGATTTGAGTACACAAGATCACATAAAATAAGTTTAAGAATTCTTGTTTGCTAAGCCCATCGAGCTGGCTGAGTAACTCTCCCATCTCTTCGGCTCCAGATGAAATGAAGGGTTAGCTATAAGAGTAGTTACGGGTATCAAGTCGACATGGGATTCAACTTGACGCCCTGGAGAAATCACTGGAATGTCTTTGGGGAAGACATCGGGAAAGTCGCGGACTTCGGAAATGCTCTCGAGGTCTTTAACTTTTTGCGTCTCATCGACAACACGAGCCAGGAATGCATAACATTCCTTTCGTAAATGTTCCTAGGCTTTGACGCAGGAAATGATACGAAGGTTCGAACGATCTTATCACTAAAACTAGTGAGGACTCCGTCAGAGGGACGATTGAGACGAATCGCTTCTTCGAAGCAAGGACATTGGCACGATGTGAGGCTCATTCGTCCTATGCCGATTAGGACATTGAAGCTTTTCATGGATATTGATATGAAATCGATGGGGAAACGGAATGATCGTCTAAGGTAAGAGCATATCCTATGATGCATGATTTAGCTGAAATACGATTGTTGTCATCTTAACTAAAACTGAGATTACATATTCCGGAACTTAGGACCTAACAATAGGTCTAAGTCTTAATAATAAAGAGAAAATTTCGGCAATATGGAAGACAGAGATGTTTACGGGAAAGAGCTACTCAGAACATAAACATGAAAGTTATTCCTTAGACGAGAAATGAAGAACTAGTAGAGTGTTCCTCTGTTGGCGACGGGCACTCTTTAAGGGAAACTCTGATTCGGCCAGCTGTCGCTCTGTGTAAAGCAGGCGTCCTTCATACTCTGACTGGCGGGCTCGAAGCTTTATGATCTCAGTTTGGGTTATAGCTAATTCTCACTGCAGAGTTTCATTGCTCCTCGTAGTTCTCACGTGAGCAACTTCAAGATTACGAATGTGGTTTGTGTTGGCCTCCGAGTTTGCCTCAAGTTCCATAGTTCGCTGTAGGTTTGCCACACCTAGCTCCACATTGCAAGCCACTCGGCGTATCAGGATTGGAAGAGCCCTGTCTGCAGGTCCTCCTTGATTCAGATTGTAGAAGTTGCGGTTTCCGTCGTATAGGAGGGGTTGTTCTTGCTCGTGGCTCCACCTATTCAACTCCCGGCCCACATGGGCGTTGGACATTGGAATTCAACTCGAGAATTAGGATTCAGTATTGGAGCCACTGGGGTAAGTTCTCGACTTCGGGTTCTGAGTTAGTCTCTTCAGGAAATGGTTCGGCAAATCCATCGTCGAAAGGGATTTCATGGTTTCCTTCTGGCTCTGGTTCGATCCATCCACCATCTCCTTGGTTGGAAAAGTACGGGTCGCCAAGGAGATGGAATCCAGGCATGCTATCTACGCGCGGTGATGGTAAAGGAATAGTTAATAGGCATCGAATCTAATAATACTTCCAATGTATCATGGCTACGTGCTTGATTCTTGAAGGATGGGTCCTTGGGTAAGTTTTCGGCTTAGTTGCTATAGCATCCTAAAATACTCCTATAGTAATTTAATCCTTATGTTTGGCTCTAGAACTCCTCTAGTATCTAGGTAAGTTTTAGACTTGCTGTAACACCATAGTCACTCCCAAGCACATGTTGGTCATGTCTCGAATGAATATAGTTGATCAAGCCATATTGATCCTAGACATGATTACATAACTGCCCAGGTTTAACCGCAATGTCCAACATCCAAATACTTTTATTTTGTTCTACTTATGACACGGATTCTGGTACTCGGGTATACTTGTATACTTTGTTATAAAAATACTTCTATTTTTGAAAGTATACTTTTAGTTTAGAGCACTTAGGCCCCTTAATGTTTATAGTTGTACACCATGTAAGGTTCGGTATACTTAGTTCACTATAAACAATAGCTCTGATACCAATCTGTCACACCCCGAAACCGATGGCGGAAATGTTCCGGGGTGGAGGACGTCATGCGTAGTATCACACAATTGTATCATAGCAAGCATAGTAAACACAACCAAACATTGAATACATACATGAAAAAGGTTTACATTGTTTAATACATAGTTTTGTTCATATCAAAAGTAAAGACGTGACTCTAACGCTCCGTCTTCTCCGAACTCCTGGAAGTACCTGTCTACTAATTCCCTGAGAATACAAGCAGTTTTGAAAATATATCAGCATAAAGCTGGTGAGTTCATAAGCGTTTAGTTCGGGTGAAAGAAATGTTTCTTTGATCCTTTGAAAAAGTGTTTCCCAAGAAAATCCTATATTTTCTTATGAAAGAAGTTTGATTATCCATTAGTTATACGTTAAACCGCCTGTTTATGAAAGATTAAGTTATCCCAGGAAAATCCTACATTTTCCATAAAAGAAGTTTGTTATCGATTCTGAAATCAGGTGTACAAGTATCTACCATACTTGTATCGTTAGATGAAGTTTCCTTGAAAAACCCTGTTTACTCTCAGTGAGATGGATTAGCCTTATTACATAAGTAAGACTAATAAAGAAGTAGTGAACTGGAACCTAAGGACATTACTAATGCCCTCTAGTAATCAAATCGGTTATTACTTTGAGGTTAGTTCACTTATTTTGTTATTACATAAGTAAATTTTCGCTACCTAAGTTGTGAGTGCCATAACCGTACTTAGACTGGATAAGGCACGAAATGGGGGCCAGTATCTTTTATGACTTTGTCACCCCTGAACCTAACGGTTCCGCTGTAGCTAGCAGCGAGGGTGCGGGATAGTCAGACCCATATAGATCTATACACAATAGTCACGCTCTCCCTCCAAGAGATTCTGGTTATAAGTCGTAGTCCTCCACTCACGAATCCGATGGAGTGTTACCAAGGACATGTCTCAAACTTAGCCTAACAAATTTACAAGTAATAGTACGAAAATCCTGTTTATGATTTACATGAATCCTTTATAAGATAATACATATTATAACATGATTCACAAATTTCTTGCTTTAGATTTGAAAACTGTTTCAACGAGTTGATTCCTTAATCGATTGGTAAAACGGTTTTCTGAGTTAAAAGCATACTGAGCATAAAATCATTCTATGCAAAATGAGATAATTTGAGCACAAGTTTCCTTGTGCTTTTGCTTGTATTCCCCCCCTGAAAACATGAAAAACTTGGAAAAAACGTAGGGGTATGAACTCACTGTTTGACAGATGATTCGAGCGGATGATCGATTACGAGTGTTGAGTGTCAAATGAGGTTTCGCACTCAAGTGGATCCTAGTAACATATAATAACACATATATGTATTAGATTTAGGTATTCCATGACAAAACATGATGGGAAACCACCCTAAAGACTTGGAAATGCTTGTCGGGACCTTATGTGATCAAACAAAGGAGGTGTATGGCCAAAAGGGTGTGTGTGCGGCCAGGGTGTGCGGTCAGCATGTGTGTGCGGTTGCACACAGGAGTGTGCGGCCGTACAGAGGGTGTGTGCGGCCGTACATAAGAGTGTGCGGCCGTACACTCCTCATTTGTGCCCGAAATGTTGATTTTTAGATGTTCTAGTGCTAATACCAAGTCCTACTAGTGAATGAAGGCCAAACTCTTCACTTTGGAGAGCTTTAAGGTGTGTACGGCCACCTTATGAAGGTGTGCGGCCGTACACCTTCAAAGGATGAAGAACACGAAGAACACTATGAGTTTTAGGCTTAGATTCAGGTGTCTTACCAATATAACAAGCTGAATGATGAAGTAGTTCATGTTTTTGAGGCCTTTTGAGTGTTCTTGGATGAAGTTTTTAGAGAGAGAAAGTAGTGAGAGAAAGTAGAGTGCAGCCACAAGAAAGGAATGAGTAAAGGGGTCTCCTTATATATATAAGGGGGTGGGTGTACGACTGGAGGATGGGTGTGCGCCCGTACACACCTCTCATGAGGGTGTATGGCCAGATTTTTCTTCTAAACGACATGTTGACTCATTCCTAATCTCAACCTTGGTCATACTCAAGCTTAGAATCACTTTAACGAACCCTCAAACAGTGCCAGAAGTCAACGAAACATGTTTAACTTTGATTGAATTGGCTAAGTGTGCGGGACAGAAGTTCCGGGTTGTCACAAGAGCCGTCAGAAGAGTTATGCTAATCGAAGATGATCGGACCTTGAGTTTCAGGTGGGGGATTTCGTTTTGCTGAAGGTGTCACCCTGGAAGGGGATTATCAGGCTTCGTAAAAGATGCAAGTTGGGGCCTCGGTTTATAGGCCCGTTCAGGATCATAGCCCGAGTGGGCAAGGTAGCCTATCATTTAGAGCTCCCAGAGGAGCTTAGTCAGATTCACAACACCTTCCACGTTTCTCAGCTTCGGAAGTGTGTTGCTGACGAGTCCGCGGTTATATCCTTGGATGACATTCAGGTGGATGGGGGCCTGAATTATGTCGAGAGGCCGGTTTCCATACTAGACAGGAAGACGAAGGGACTTCGGAACAAGGAAGTAAAGTTGGTAAAGGTGCAATGGCAGCACCGAAGGGGCTCTGAATGGACTTGGGAGCCGGAGGAGGAGATGCGGGAGCATTACCCCGAGCTGTTTTCAGCCACGGACTTTGAGGGCGAAGTCTAGTTCAAGTGGGGGAGAGTTGTAACATCCAAATTCTGGTATGTCTTGAAACCCTAAGGAATGTTAATTTTTGCATAATTGGTCCCTTAAGTACGCTGGGCGTACTTAAGTGTACGCTTAGCGTACTGCATGGTTGTGGTGGCGGAGGAATCAAGGTACGCTGGGCGTACCTTGAGTTACGCGGGGCGTACGCGCCAGGGACCCAAAACCCTAAATCCTGGACTTGAGGCCTATTTAAGCATCCTTAAGTTTCTTGGACTAAGCCCTAGAGAGCTTCCCCACCTAAAGAACGTCCATATACTTCTGGAAACCTTGTGAGATCGTTCTTAAGCCTTAAAGAGTGCATTTGTGGCCTTTTAGTGTGTATTGCAAGAAGAAGGGGTGGTCAAGCAAGCTTGGATCAAGTGGGTGCTTCAAGATCCTCCACAAAAATCATCTTGCAAAGCTTCTGGAGGTAAAAAGCTTGCATCTTTCATTTCTAATCTTTAGATCTAGCTAGGGTTTTGGTGGTTTGTCCCTTTGGTGAACTTTGGACCTCTTTTGTTGAGCTAAGCCTCCCCATTCGATATGAGAGTCATATCTGAGGTCCCTTAGTCATTTAGAAGTATAAAAATGGAAGCTTGATGAGAGTTTTGACCTCATGCATGGGTAAAAGACCTTGGAGAGGTCTTAATGGAGTAGTTGGGTGTGTATGAGACATGCAAGGGCATAAAGTTGCCAACTTACAGGTTGTTGATTGTTTCAGGTACTTCTGAGCCTAAGGGCAAGGGCAAGGCGTGATGACGTGACGTGCACTCTATCTCTCTTTTAATGTAATTGGGACTGTCTGATGTCTTAAAAAGGAAACAATGATGTAATGAATGATATCTTGAAAACCTATGTTTTGGAAATCTATGGTCTATGAGATTGGTTTTGATTAATTCAAAATGAAAAATTTTCTTTCTAAAAATGGGTCGTTACATAGAATTCACTCGATCTCAATTTCGAGATTTGGGCTGCATACCGCTAAGGCGAAACTTCGAAAAATCATAACTTCGTCATACGAAGTCAGATTTAGACGTTCTTTTTATGTACGCTCCCGGTTTAACTTATTCTACGACTTTCGTTTAGATCACTAAGGCTAGATATCGCTCTATCTTAAATTCATATTTTACGTCATACAGCGTCGTGCCGGTTCTGTCGCGAAACTTCGAAAGGCCATAACTCCTTCGTTATAACTCGGATTTCGACATTCTATATAATTTCAGAATCCTCGCCACGACCACTACAACTTCCTTCATAGATATCAGATTTATCTAATATATTATTATTACGCTTATTCTTGTTCTTAATTCATTTAAGTTACACAATTAAGCATAAAACACATAACACTCGAATAATACATTTTTATTATTTCACAACGGTTTACAAAGGTTAACCTAGACTATTACATCATTATTAATGTCTAGTCTAGAAACACGGGCGTTACATCTGTTGGTTAAAAAACTGATGATTGTGTTCAAAAATCAAAATCAAAAAGCAATTGGATGTAAAATCTATTTTCAGGATTGAGGTAAATAATTTCTACAGTTAAGCACAAGTTACTACATCACATAAACAATCTTTTGTTTTCCAGTTACAAACACCTAGATTTCAACTATGCATTTTATCGAACACGTGGTGTGCTTCTTCAATTTCTTCAAAAAAAATTAGTGAGAGTCTTACCAATCATCATGTCGCCATTGATGGCGACATCCATGGAGTTGATAACTCCTTCTGTACATAATTGCCTGGTTCTGAACATCGTTTCTCTTCTTTCTTTCGCCACTGAAACAACATGTTGTCTTCTCCTTTGTACAGCCGCATCCCAACTGCAGTTTCAAATAAATATAATTGAAATCACTTGTGATTTGTCTAATTCAAACTCTTTCAGTCGTTCGTTTCCCCCAAAACCCAAATTAAACCTTCAAAATTGAAGTAAATAGGGAACTGTATGATGCATAAAAGGGGTCAGATTCATCCAGACAACATGAAATGGATTCATCGCTATATTATCACAATCAACAGAAATAACCGGAAGAGAGAAAAACCAGTCAAATTCCATGTGTTATGAACTGTAGAGAAAGAAAGCATGCCTATATTCATGATCGGTGGCAGCATTCGGCGTAGGGTTTTTTGGGTTTGACTTTGATATCCCATATTTAAATGTATGATAAATATATTAATTATCTACCATATTTAAATATGCCAAGATTACTATAATACCCTTAAATGAATTATTTAATGATTTATTATTTCTTGAATTCTCATTGATGCATACAGGTACACAATAGTTGTCAAAAACATTTGAATCTATATATATATAGTAGCCGTTTTCCAGCGCCAAGCGATAGATACAAATAGTTTTTTCAAAAATTAGTTTCTAGAGCCAATTTTTTTTTTACGTAAATAGTTTACTATAACGTATCAGCAACAAAAATGAAATTAACCAAACCACATAAGGGCAAAACCAAAAATCCATACCAAAACTACCCGATCCAAGTTAGGTGTTCGGTTTTCTCATTGCTAGGAACAAACTGAAAGGCACCGGTACAAAGTGACGGACAATTAAAAGTTTGTTTCATCAATTAGTTATTTATTTATTTACTTTTTTTTTTTGCACAATGATTCGTTTAAATCTTAATTCTATATTTCTCATAAATACTTTAATTTGTTAAATTTATGTATCTTTTTATTTAGTACAACATATTCTTAATATTTACTAAAAACTAAAAAAAATTGTATTAGATTAAATGATCAATAGAATATTTTTATTCAATTTTTTCTTATATTTTCTCGAAATTTTTTGATTTATTCGGTTGAACTTAAACGAATATCAATATCGTGTTCAGTTTAATAGATTATACAAAACATGGTTCTCATAGCATATTTTCAGTATACGATCTAATCCAAATTAGCTAAGACCTTAATATTTTTCAATTTTATTTTTCCATCCACACTCTATTCAATCAATATTTTAATAAAAAAATACATCTATTTATGTTTTGTCAACTTGGTGAAGAATTTTTTTTTGGGTAAAATTCAATAATATCCTTGGATTGTTATTAATAACAATCTTAATTATTATTAATATCGATCTATTTTGGAGAGAGGTGTTCAGGTCATTTTAATATAAATAATTTTATTTCACGTAATCTTTTTTCTGTTTTTAATTAACTATGTTATTATTAATTGCATTCAATTATAATAGACTATTTAATTAATACAAAGAATCGGAACCGAATTGATTTATCTATTCGGTTCTCGTACGGTTTAGTTATGTCGGATATTTTGCTCATCCCTAGTAGAAAACAAATAAATCAATAATTAATAAAGATGTTTATTTTTGTCATTTTTTATTTATAAACTAAAACTAAATAAAAATTAAACTTTAAAGAAAACTTATATTTAAGTAAATAACATCACCTACATTTTTAAAGTCTAGTTGTAGGCATTTCACACTCTCCAATCTTCCGTTAATTAAATAAATAACAAAAGAAATAGGCAAACCAAAAACATGACTTAATTTAATAAGCGTTAAAAATTAATTAGAGTTGTTAAAACTAAATACCGATTAATTTTAAACAATTACACTTTTGTATATAGTAATAGTAAACAAGGTCATTATGAATTTTCTTTTTGACAGCAAATAAATAGCCATAACACCATATTTTTGTGGGAAAATACCGCAAATAGACAAAAAATGGGGGTCAATTTCTAAATTTAGTCATAAAAATAGTAGATTTTTCCGGCTATAGACATACATTCCGCGGAGGACCCTCCGCAGAACCATGAAATCTCCGCGTACAGGGGGTGATTTCGTAATTTCAACCCTTTTTTTGAGAAAAACGAAGGGGTCCTCTTTTGGTCCCCACTGGTCCCCGTTTGTGTGCGTCACGCCGCATCGCCTTGCATAGTCAATCATCGAAGACTTCAAATCCGACGACGACTTCAACTCCGGCGGAATACGCCGTCAAACGACTTCAACTCCGGTGGAATACTCCGGCGAAATCGAGTATAAAGCACTTGAAATCCGTCACCGATGGACCGCGACTTCCCCGATGTTATGGCCGATGGATACGGTTCCCGAGTATTTCTCACATTCCCATCTAATTATTAATGTCGAAAATGTCGAATATGATTCAAATCAGAGGAAAACCCATTTTATTACATTGAATATGTATATAGTTTTAGAATTTTTAGGTTTACAAATCACAGGAACGATTTTTGGGATGATACATTCCGCGGAGGGAGACGTCAGTCCGCAGAGGGTGCTCCGCGGAGTGATGTGCTACCTCCGCGGCATGTTATAAATGAAGAAATGCATGTCTCCGCGGAGGCTAGAGGTCACTCCGCAGAGAGGCCTCCGCGGAATGACATCTAGCCTCCGCGGAATGACATTAAAAATGGTTTTTGCACAATTTTTTTTTCTGCTTTTGCTGCCATTTTCTTTTGTGTATTTAGTTATATATAAAAAGTATGTTGCTATTTATTTCATAAAACGAATTAGAAAAGTAATTTTGGAAGCTTATTTTTTATTTTCAATTAGTAATGTCTTAAATGAAATAAGATTTTTTTTGTTGTGTAGCACGAAGATCTCAATCAAAAAGTGGATATAACTTTGAAAGACATGGCGGAGACTATCATTAAAGACTATTTTCCGCGCCTTACACAATCACAACGAGTATTATTCAAAGATTCTGCCATTTGGAATATTCTTAGGAATGCATATCCCACATGGTGATCCCTTACTTGTGCATATGATGATGTTGCACGAAGTAAGGAGTCAACAAATATTTGAAATGTGGAGATTTCTGTTTGATATAGAGGGGATCCAGTTGGATTTTGGTGAAACTGAATATATTCTCATTTATGGTTTAAAAGTTGGTACTTATGTGGATTTACTCCATGACGAAAAGGGCCAGTCAAATTCAAATCTCCGTGCTCGGTTGTTCCCAGATATTTCTGATGCACGTTTGCGGCTGAAAGATTTAGAAGAATTGATTATGTCCCCGAATTATTTAGCACTACAAGATGAAGATGCTGTGATGCTTATCCAACTTGTTTTTATGTTGAAGGGTCTACACGGACGAGATGTTAAAACGGGCATTCCTACAGCAGTATACAAGCTTGCTGATAATATAGATGATTGGAACAGACATTACATTTAAAACAGGCATTCCCGCAGTAGTATGCAATGCACTAATTATAATAAATAAATTGAAAATTGTAGGTTTGCATGGAGTACGTATTTCTGGAAATATACTTCGCGTATGATGCGTGGAATGTTTAAGAAAATAGAAGATTTTAGAGTATTGAAGCAGGCCAATCCCGAATCGAAGAAAGTACACAAGTATACCGTTCTCGGTTTTATGCTTCCGTTTAAGGTTACTTTCTAATGCATTTAAATAGTTAACATTGTTTACTTTTTTCTACTATAAAAATTTGAACTTCGTTTTGTATTATATAATAAGTTTGTATCCTGACTTTTATAGTATAATAGAACGATACTTACATTTTTTTGTCATAGATATGAATTTTGGAGACGTTCCCAAAGGCAACCAAGTTTTATATACGCACGCCGACAGAATTGCCACGAATGAGGGCGTGGAGAAGTAAAACACCGTTATCTTGGGTTCAATGTTGTCGAATAATGAACATGTCTGTGGTATGGTTTTTATATTAACAATCATCTATATTTACAAATTCCAATGTAGTTTCATGTTAAACTAACAATCTGATTTTTGCAGCCTAACAACCAACCTATTAATGTCATGGCAACCCCGGAGGAGCTGATGTTTCCGTTTTATGTTCGTTATGTCAATTGGACTCTTAACCCTGTAGAGTCTCCCCCACGGCAACATAGTCCTATCCGAAATAGTCCCATGTTGCCTCGCCTGCTCGAAGAAGGATGTACAAGTCCGAAATAGAAACATGTTCGACTAAATCTGCCACAAATGCTTCTTCCTCGCAACATCTTGAAATAGAAACAAGTTATATGTCAAACGACACATCAAGATTGGTAAAGAAGAATAAGACGAGCACAAAGGCATTAGTGAAGCGTCTACTAGGCGTTGTGGTTGACTTAAGTTCTAAAGTAGACCGTGTATTACAGAAAAAAGATGAACCAGACACAAATGTTGAACCAGATAGAGGGTTTCTAGAGGAGGAAGAGGTGGAGGAGGAGGAAGAGATGATAAATGAAGAGGAGGAAGTAAAATATTACCATGATACACATTTTCACTATGATGATATAGGTACTCATGGTTTGGAGGGGGAATTTGGGCCTACACCTACGCATGTTGAGCCGTCATCGGACGTGGGTGAACATCACACAAAAGAAATGACTCTTATTGTTAGGCCGCAACGAAAGAGGGGTGTTCCATGGTATCAACGGACTCCGTTCACAGTGGTACAAAACTCATATTTTAAATTTGGTATATTTTTAAAATATTAACGTATTGATAATTATTTAACATGTTAATTTTTTAGTTGCAATCCACACCAAAATTGAAGAAAATCACCAAAGCAAAGAAAAAAAAATGGTGAAGAGTCCTGAAAAACCAAATGAAGACATTGTGAATGAAGAGAGTAATGATGTTTCAAATCATCTCCTGCTCGACAGTGTTGAAGCTGCCAGTACGTTGAGTTTTTGGAAAGAATGGAATAGGATCTCTTCCAACCTAAACACTAAACATAGGCTGCATATGCTCACACTGGATGTGGAGTTTTGGTCGAGGTTACTTGCAGTTACTGACGCTGGGTGGTTAATTTCTTCGGTAACATTTGTTAAATATAATTTTTAACTACATTTTTAGACGATAATCTATATAAAAAACTGTAATATTTTTATCTTAAAATGTACAACATATTGCGATATGGAGTGCCTTGCTCATGGAAAGACGGCCGACGAAAGCAAGGTGAACGATATTCCCTCAAGAACTTAATTTGCAAAACGGAAAAACATATTTTCTTAGGAATATAGCAAATGGTGTCGGAGGCCATCCTAAATGGAAGGATGTGGATATGGTTAGTTAAGTTTATTAATTATTTATTTTATATAGGAACTGAATTAATGACTATTAAATTTGTTTTTGTTTGCAGGTTCTATTCCCCATAAACGTTCCTCATGCCCATTGGTTTTTGGCAGTGCTACATTTAGATATTTGGAAAGTACACATTTATGATTCAGCACGATGTATGAATTACTTCACAACGTACTTGACTGGTGGAGAATTCAAAAGTGTTGGGGATAGTATAATCGAAGAGCTAGATGCGATTGACTACTGGAAGGATTTCCCCGATGGACACAAAGACAACGCAGTTGTGGAGTTTATTGATATTATAGACGCGCCACAACAAGAATATATTACTAATAGAGGGGATTCTGGAGTATTCGTAAGCATGTATATGGAAATGATTGCTTCGGGGGTACCGGTGAAGAGTGATAAGCCATGTAGAGATGCAGGATTTCTCTACAGAAATAGGATGACAAATATTATTTGGGATACTAAATAACTTGATGTTTGGAAGTTTGTATACATTATTATTAAATACTTGTTTTTAGTAGTTTTGTTTAATATAAACAACTTTTGTATCATATATTTTTTGAAATACAATTCACCAACATATATTACGATACATTAAAAACAAAACCAACATTTGAAATAACATAATAACATTACAGAAAACATTACAAATAAAAGATGAACGCCTAACAAACATTACATAGAACATTACGAATAAAAGAGTCGTCTACATGAAAAAGGGTTTATTTCTAACTAGATTCCAAATGTCCGTATACTCGAACTCAGTTTCATCAAACTGGCACAGGTAATATCCATTCACGTATTCAAGAAGTTCTTCATCATCAGCATCAGAGCATCACATTTTCTCATAATTGTAGCATCGATTGTACCATGTGACTTTAGTCTTTAAATCCATCCATTTACTAATAATATCGGGTTTTAGTCGTTCTTGTCCTTGTCCGACCTTATAGTTGAACAAAGCTACTAAGAGGGACCATTCATCACCAAGAAGGCAATTAAGGGCAGCCATTACTGACAGACCCTCGTAAACGGTAATCCAGCATCCTGTTAGGACCAACACCTCTGTTGTCGTCCATGGAGATGTACCATTTGTTGGAGCAGACGCATTAGACAGATTAGCTGCATTTGAAGACGTTGGTACATTGGATGCCTTTTTGTGAAATGATCCCTTGCCTCTAATTCGGACGTATAGATACGTGCTTTACTATATATAAAAAGATAGGTAACGCGGGCTGACAAGTCAGTAACGCAGACTGACCATTCGCTTTGCGGACTGACAAGTCAGTAATTCGGACTTACAAGTCAGTAACGCGAACTGACGAATAGTTATGCGGACTGATAAGTCAGTAACGCGGACTGACAAGTCAATAACACGGACTGACCATTCGCTTTGCGAACTGACAAGTCAGTAAAATGGACTGACAAGTCAGTAACGCGGACTGAGGAATAGCTCTCTGCGGAGTTGAAGGGTCTATATATTGTATCACTTCATCTAATCTATTTTAGTTCATGTACTTTGTATGTTTTACAATGGGTTCAAACCCATGGACCGCTAAGGAGTATTGTAACAATTCGTAATATCAAACCTATATAATAATTTAGGTCAATGTGTAGTTCTTTTTATAATAATAAAGAGAAATTTTAGCATAATGTGCATATTTACAAAAGTGACACTCAAAAATAAATTATTTAGCAATCTCGATTGGGATGAACCAAATGATAGAGATTGTAACAAGGTTTCCAAAAACATAAAGAACACGAAAATCCGAGTTATAACGAAGAAGTTATGACCAATCGAAAATCCGCGACAAAACCGGCAAAACACTATTCAGTGTAAAAACTGAATTTTCAATAAAAGGCTTTTTAGCCTTAACAATCTAAATGAAAGTTGTAGTTTATGTTAAACCAAGAACTTTCATAAAAAGAACGGAAAAATCTGACTTCGTATGAAGAAGTTATGATTTTTCTAAGTTTCAGAATAGCAGTGTACAACTAAAAACTCGAAATTTAGATCGAGTGGTTTTTAGCCGACACAACCTAAACGAGAATTGAAGGTCTCATCATTAGTAGTACAACGGTAAAAAGACAGACAAAAACGGACGTCGTATGAAAAAGTTATGAATTTATAACAGATTCACGTCCCGGTCTGTTTAAAATAATAATATTAAAAATAAAGTCAAAATTAGCCGACGAAGTCTAAACGAAAGTCGTAGAGTATAATTTTACCTACGCGTGCATATAAAGAACGTCAAAAACGGAGTTTGTATGCAAAAGTTATGAATTTTACAAGTTTTGGCAAAAAAATAAAGAAAAATACCAAAAACCGGGAAAATTCGCATGAACAGTGACTGCCACGTCACCCTCACATGCGAGGCCTCCACGTGTCGGCTGCTGAGTGGACCGATGTCTCGCGTGTCACCTTCTGATTCGGCCAACTCTGCGGTCCAATCCTACTCGGACAGGCTCGCAAGAAGACACCCCGGAGACGCCCCTCGCACGCTCTTCGGACACCCCTTCGCACGTGCCCTCTTCCCATTGGACCGAGGTCTGGTCCAATCCGAGCATACCACCTCCGAACCGAAGCTGCTTCCCTTCGCAACGTGTCAGCCTCGCATAGCCTCGCAGGGCTCCGGGTCCGAACCTTCGGACTATATATAGCCTGCGAGGGTTCCGAAGAATTTTCACTTTTTCACCCTAAATTTTACCCTCTTTCACCTTTTCCACTCCCTTAAGCTCATATACAACCCCTAAAGCCCCAGTATCAAGACTCGAGCCCGAAGTAAGCCGTGAAGCCCGAAATTCTCGAGAATTCATCCTCTCTCCTGTCAAAACTCTGCCCGATTTAAGCCGGTTTCTCGACAAATAAACTCCTTTTCGTGAAACGAAACTCTGTCCAATTCACCATCTATCAAGTGAGTACATACCCCCGTATTTTCATAATTTCTATTGTTTTAAGGGGGGGAATACAAGCATAACACAAGAACTTTGTGTTATAAAATCATGAATTAAATCATGATAAAATAACATTAAATTATCTAAGAATACTCAAAACATCAAACTCTTTTATAATCTTATATTTTTCCCCAAAATTCATATATATATATATATATATATATATATATATATATATATATATATATATATATATATATATATAAATAAGATTTAAAAGGCTTAGGACTGATAACTCATTCTGAGTCCTTTTCCTTGTATGGATGTGGGCTTATAGATACGGTTATTTGTCCGAGGGTCGTTTAGATTGTACTTATATATGAAATTGTGTATGTATATAAATATAAAAGTTATTTTATCAATTCAAACACCTTTGTAATACGTTGAGCAAGGGGTTACATGCTAAATACAGTTATATACACATTCAGAAAGTACATATAAATTATAATAGGTATAATTTATACATAGAACAAGAATTCATAATACAAGAATATACAGTCTTACAAGAAACTAAGGTTTTTATACAAAACAAATCAAGGGTTTACACTTATTAAATACATGTTAGAAATTCAAATTCAAGAACATACAGTCAATCATTATTTCCGAATGATTGGGTTTTCATAAATAATATACATGTAACGTTTATATGCTTTTAATGAGACGTTCAGGTTGTTTAATTTATTTTAGACAACCAAGGTAAAGTCCTGACATTATAACTAGAATCTCCAGCCTCGGGGATCGAAACAAGTGTGTATAGATCTATATCGGGATTGACAACCCCGTACTCAGGCTGCTAGCTACACTTAGATGAGTGACAATTGTTATCAACAGTTTAAACGCCCACAAAGCGTTTGTTTCAGGCCTTCCGTCATAGTATGGTTATAAGACTCACTAAAAAGATATTAACAATACGTTAGTGTATATATAACTAAACGAAAGTACACCTCCAAAGTACCAGTTTACAGAATACAAAATACAAAGATTCAATATAGTTTTCAACAACAGCTGGTGAAGCCAGGCACACTCTTAGTTACAAGTTTTTATAACTAATACAAATACAAAACATTTATACACAGAGAACGGTTTTATGGGAATAAAACTACTTTTCATATACAACAGAAAATATAGGATTTTCTGGAACAAGTTACATATACAAGATACAGAGATACTCTTTTAAACATAAATACTCATGCTCTCACTCAACTTTATGTTGATACTCTCTTTTCAAAATTACTTGTATTCTCAGGGAAATAATACACAGGTACACCCCGAACTTTTGAGAAGATGGAGCTTTGTTGAGTCATATCTTCTTTTGTATAAACTATATTTTGGTTCAATATACAATGGTTGAACACATGTAATTAATTATACTTTTTAAATACAATGGTTATTTGTACTTTGATTACTATGATGCATGTGTTGTGATACTATAATTCAAGTCCTCCACCCCCAGACGTTTCCGCCGTCTGGTTTGGGGGTGTGACAGATTGGTATCAGAGCATTGTTTATAGTGAACTCAGTATATCAATCAATAAAAGATATACAAACTATAAATACATCGGGGCAAGGAGCTCTGACTACAAGTATACTTTTAAAGATTTAAGTATTTTTATGAGAAGTATACTAATATTCATACTTACAAGTACAATATCACAATCATAAGAACTTAAAAGTATTTGGATATTGAACACTATAGTCAAACCTGAGCAGTTATGTAATCATACCTAGAATTAATATAGCCTGATCAACTATATTGACTTGAGATATGACCAACATGTGTTTGGGAGTGATAGTAGTGTTGCGACAGGTCTGAAACTTACCATACATATTCAGAAGAACTATAGAACAGAATACAAAGATTAAAATACTATGGAGAGTATTTTACTAACCTTATTTAATATACAGAACCTATGGCTGCACCCAATCTACCAGGAGACCCCTACAATCCACAGAATGCAGGATGGATCACAGACTCAGACGAAGAACCCTTTGAGGACAGCGAGTCAAGTGGTACAGATACAGAGCCACAAGTCTACAACCCTGGAGAGCGTCCCCAGAGGCAAGAGGACGCAGAACCAATACCTGAGTGGGGCCAATACATAAACTATTAGAGTCGACAAGACGGCCAACGCCCTCCATACGAAATGGCACGAGGTTTCTATAACGTATCTAGAGGAGGAACCGCTGATAGAGCCCTTCTAGTTATAGTAAACCGAATAGCCCGACAGTTCGATCAATCAAGGATATCGATCAATCGGATCCTAGAGGTGAATGCAGTTGCACAGACTAACACTGCAAATATCCTTCGTCTTGATGAGATGCAAGATGACACCCAGCACCATACTGAAGCCCTTCAAAGGCAACTTAGTGCTGCTGAATCAGAAATCAGAGAACTAAGGGAGCGTCAAGCTGCCCAAGAAAAACGTTGGAAAGCGCAAGACGAAGCGGAGTCAAGCAATCGTCGTAGAAATCGTCGCAAGTAGTGTTCGCACTACTTCTACTTTCTACTTTTTACTTTCTATATCGAATGTATACATACTACTTTCCACGTTATGTACAAACCGAGTATCAATAAAACAATAAGCACTTTACTTCAAACAAGAGTTAGTACAATTCTCATAAACATTCTATTTCAAAGTTTTGGATCACAGAAATGTTCCAGTGTTATTTTTCATGCTTTCAATACAACCGCGGAAATTTTATTTTTCCGGTAGGTTGGTTAGATGTCAACACTTTCTTAGTATTGGAAAATATATTATAATCCTGCTTTAAGGTTAAGTTTTCTGGACCTTATATACTTAATATACCAATACAGTTGACATATACACTCATACTTTTTGAAAAATAACCATTCAATTTCATATCATCCTGTTGCAAGTTGTACTTGCAGTGGATTCCTATTTCCAATTCTTTGTGAAATTCATGTTAAATGTCTAGTTCAGAGATATCAAATTCATATTCATTCCTGATATCTCACTATCTTTCTATCCATTGACTTATATAGCAAGAGATGCCTCCTCGTAGAAATCCAAGACGTATCAACACCAATGAAGCACCGACGCCACCACCACCACCTCCTCAATTCGACCCCGCTATGTTTCAAGCGGCAGTCACGGCGGTTGTAGCGGCTGCCATGTCTCACGTTCATACTCCTGGTGCTAGTGGGTCGGGAGTCGGTGCGCATCCTTCTAACCATGGCGAAAGTCATGGGCATTCGCGAGAATGTACTTATAAGGATTTCACTAATGCTAAACCCAGGACCTTTGATGGGACTGGAGGAGTTATGGCACTACGACGATGTATTGAGAAGACGGAAGCAATCTTTGAAATTTGCTCCTGTCCTGAGGGTAGCAAAGTTAAATTTGCCGCCTGTACTTTTTCTGATAAGGCTCTAACATGGTGGAATGGCCACATAAAGTCACGTACTCTAGTTGTGGCTAACTCCATCGGCTGGGAGAGCCTAAAAACCATGTTAATGCGGGAATACTGCCTGCGAGGGGAGATACAGAAACTGGAGCAAGAACTATGGACTCTTACAATGGATGGTTCTGATATATCCACCTATACTAGTAGGTTCTGTGATCTGGCAATTCTTTGTCCGGATATGCTTCCTATAGAGAGCAAGAAGATTGAGAGATATATTTGGGGTATGTCGCCCCAAATTCAGTCAAGTGTTTTAGCTTCAAAATCTATTACTTTTGACAGTGCCAAGGAAATGGCACAATCTCTTATCGACCATGGAGCCCGTCAAAACTATGTGGTCTCTACTCCAACACAACCCAAGGAAAACAACAACAACAGCAAGAAGAGGGTCTGGAATAAAGGGAAGAGAAAATCTCCCCTGGAACCAGCAAAGAAGCAACCAATAGTAACAGTCCATGCTACCACTGTACCTGCTACCATAACCGCTACTGTACCTACTGCTGTCTCCAATAACTTTACACCAACAAAACCCTATGCCGGTACCCTCCCTAAATGCAACAAGTGCAATTTTCACCACAACGGAAATTGCCCAGAAATGCAGTGCCGAAACTGCAACAGGAAAGGGCATACTGCCCGATTCTGTAGAATACCACCCCAACCACTTAACCAAGTACCTGCCACTGGAGTAGGCCGAGCATGCTACCAATGTGGTGATGTGGGGCATTTCAAGAAAGATTGTCCAAAGGCTGGAAAGGCCGGTGGAGTGGGGAGGATTTTAGCATTGGGTCATGAAGAAGCAGTGGCAGACCCTGCTGTGGTCACGGGTACGTTCCTTCTCAATAATACTTATGCATGCATTCTATTTGATTGTGGTGCTGAGAGGAGCTTCGTGAGCCATAATTTTAAACACCTACTAAATCAAAACTCCCAACCACTAAATGAAACTTTTATAGTAGAAATGACTAACGGGAAATCTGAATCCACCAACAATATATACATAGGATGTATCCTTACCTTGAATGACTTGTCTTTCCCAATAGACCTTATGCCGGTCTCTATCAAAAGTTTTGATATCATAATAGGTATGGATTGGTTGAGCCCCAACATGCCGACATCCTATGTTATGAAAGAGTTGTTCGTTTGAACTTACCAACTAACGAAACTCTTATTATCTATGGCGACAAACCCGGAGCAAAACTTCGGATCATTTCTTGCATAAAGGCACGGAAGTATCTTCACAAAAAGTACTGTGCTTTCTTAGCTCACATAGTTGACAAAAAGCAAGAAGTAAAAGATATCGCAAGCATTCCAGAGGTTTGCAACTTTCCCGATATTTTTCCCGATGATCTTCCAGGAGTACCTCCCGAACGACAAGTCGAATTTCGAATCGACTTAATCCCTGGAGCTACCCCTGTAGTTAAATCCCCCTATCGTCTTGCACCTTCTGAAATGCAAGAATTATCCAGCCAACTTAACGAATTCCTTAGTAAAGGTTTCATAAGACCAAGCTTCTCACCATGGGGAGCACCGGTTTTGTTCGTAAAGAAGAAGGATGGATCATTCCGCATGTGCATAGACTACCGCGAGCTAAATAAACTTACCATTAAAAATCGATACCCTTTACCTCGCATTGACGACCTGTTCGACCAACTTCAAGGTGCGAACTACTTCTCGAAAATAGACTTAAGATCCGAATATCATCAGTTACGGATTTTGGAGGAAGACATTCCCAAGACCGCGTTTAGAACTCGTTATGGTCATTACGAGTTTATAGTGATGCCATTCGGATTGACGAATGCACCTGCTGTGTTCATGGATCTAATGAACAGAGTGTGTCGCCCATTCCTGGACAAGTTCGTCAGAGTCTTCATCGACGACATCCTTATCTACTCAAGGAGCAAGGAAGAACATGGCCAACATCTTAGTCTAGTATTACAAACCCTTAGGACAGAAAAACTTTATGCGAAGTTTTCAAAGTGCGAGTTTTGGATTAGGAAGGTTGAATTCCTAGGTCACGTGGTTAGTTCAGAAGGAATACACGTGGACCCTTCCAAAATCAAAGCAATTGAAAACTGGCCAGCACCCAAAACACCTACAGAGATCCGTCAATTCTTAGGTCTTGCTGGCTACTATCGCAGATTCATCCAAAATTTCTCCAGAATAGCTAAACCTCTTACCACCCTGACGCAAAAGAGTGTAACCTATAACTGGGGAGAGAAGCAAGAAACCGCATTCCAAACGCTCAAACAAGCCTTGTGCAGTGCACCGATTTTGTCCCTACCCGAAGGGACAGAAGATTTTGTAGTGTACTGTGATGCTTCAAATCAAGGGCTTGGGTATGTACTTATGCAAAGAGGAAAGGTTATCTCCTACGCCTCAAGACAACTTAAGACGCATGAAGTCAACTACACAACACACGACCTTGAACTAGGAGCGGTGGTGTTTGCTCTGAAGATCTGGAGACATTACCTATATGGCACGAAATGCACAATATTCACGGACCATAAAAGTCTCCAGCATATCTTCAATCAGAAAGAGTTAAACATGAGACAACGACGATGGGTGGAGCTACTGAATGACTACGAATGTGAAATTCTTTATCACCCTGGTAAAGCCAACGTAGTAGCTGACGCCCTTAGCAGAAAAGAATACTCAGGTCGCCGAGTAAAGTCGTTGACCATGACAATCCATTCACATCTGTCCACACAGATCAAAGAAGCTCAACTTGAAGCCTTAAAACCAGAAAACGTGGCAGGTGAAACTCTGAGAGGAATGGATAAGAATCTCGAAGTCAGGGATAATGGAGTCTATTATTTCATGAACCGGATCTGGACACCAAAGTTCGGTGGTTACAGAGACGTGGTTATGAATGAAGCACACAGAACCCGATACTCCATTCATCCAGGTTCAGACAAGATGTATCTGGACCTTAAGAAACTATACTGGTGGCCTAATATGAAGGCCGAAATCGCTACCTTTGTGGCCAAGTGCCTTACTTGTGCCAAAGTTAAGGTAGAATACCAGAAACCTTCAGGTTTATTACAACAACCTGAAATCCCTGAATGGAAGTGGGAGCGGATTACAATGGATTTCATAACCAAATTACCCAAGACTTCGAGTGGTTATGATACTATTTGGGTAATCGTCGACAGATTAACCAAATCCGCACACTTCTTGCCAATAAAAGAAACTGACAAGATGGAGAAACTAACCCGAACTTACCTCAAGGATATTGTTAGACTGCATGGTGTACCAATATCTATTATCTCGGATCGAGATAGTAGATTCACCTCTCGTTTCTGGCAGTCTTTACAAAACTCTTTGGGAACTAGGTTGGACATGAGTACAGCCTACCATCCACAAACCGATGGACAAAGTGAGAGGACAATTCAAACACTAGAAGACATGTTGCGAGCTTGCGTGATAGACTTTGGAAAAGAATGGGATATTCACTTACCTCTTGTTGAATTCTCTTATAACAACAGTTATCACACTAGCATTAAGGCTGCTCCATTCGAAGCCCTTTATGGCTGTAAGTGTAGATCCCCTCTATGCGGGGCTGAAGTGGGTGACACGCAGCTAGCTAGAGGTCAAACTCCTGATAGTGCTCTCACTGGTCCGGAAATCATTCGAGAAACCACCGAGAAAATCATACAAATTTGGGAACGACTTAAAGCTTCCAGAGATAGACAGAAAAGCTACGCTGACAAACGAAGAAAACCCTTGGAATTCCAAGTTGGTGAGCGCGTCTTGTTAAAGGTCTCACCCTGGAAGGGCATGATACGCTTTGGAAAGCGTGACAAATTGAGTCCAAGGTACATAGGACCCTTCGAAATTCTTGCTAGAATTGGTCCCGTAGTTTACAAACTTCGACTACCCCAAGAACTAAATGATATTCATCCTACATTCCACGTTTCAAACTTGAAAAAGTGTTTATCTGATGAGACTCTTGTAATCCCACTCGAGGAAATCGAGTTAAACGAGAGCCTCAACTTTGTGGAAGAACCCGTAGAGATTCTAGACAGGGAAGTTAAGAAAACCAAGCAAAGCCGTATCCCGATAGTGAAGGTTCGCTGGAATGCAAAACGGGGACCTGAATTCACTGGGGAGCGGGAGGATCAAATGAAACAAAAGTATCCACATCTTTTTCCCTAGTCTACCTGAAATACTAATTTCGGGACGAAATTCTCTCTAACGGGGGGGATAATGTAACAATTCGTAATATCAAACCTATGTAATAATTTAGGTCAATGTGTAGTTCTTTTTATAATAATAAAGAGAAATTTTAGCATAATGTGCATATTTACAAAAGTGACCCTCAAAAATAAATTATTTAGCAATCTCGATTGGGATGAACCAAATGATAGAGATTGTAACAAGGTTTCCAAAAACATAAAGAACACGAAAATCCGAGTTATAACGAAGAAGTTATGACCAATCGAAAATCCGCGACAAAACCGGCAAAACACTATTCAGTGTAAAAACTGAATTTTCAATAAAAGGCTTTTTAGCCTTAACAATCTAAATGAAAGTTGTAGTTTATGTTAAACCAAGAACTTTCATAAAAAGAACGGAAAAATCTGACTTCGTATGAAGAAGTTATGATTTTTCTAAGTTTCAGAATAGCAGTGTACAGCTAAAAACTCGAAATTTAGATCGAGTGATTTTTAGCAGACACAACCTAAATGAGAATTGAAGGTCTCGTCATTAGTAGTGCAACGGTAAAAAGACAGACAAAAACGGACGTCGTATGAAAAAGTTATGAATTTATAACAGATTCACGTCCCGGTCTGTTTAAAATAATAATATTAAAAATAAATTCAAAATTAGCCGACGAAGTGTAAACGAAAGTCGTAGAGTATAATTTTACCTACGCGTGCATATAAAGAACGTCAAAAACGGAGTTCGTATGCAAAAGTTATGAATTTTACAAGTTTTGGCAAAAAAATAAAGAAAAATACCAAAAACCGGGAAAATTCGCATGAACAGTGACTGCCACGTCACCCTCGCATGCGAGGCCTCCACGTGTCGGCTACTGAGTGGACCGATGTCTCGCGTGTCACCTTCTGATTCGGCCAACTCTGCGGTCCAATCCTACTCGGACAGGCTCGCAAGAAGACACCTCGGAGACGCCCCTCGCACGCTCTTCGGACACCCCTTCGCACGTGCCCTCTTCCCATTGGACCGAGGTCTGGTCCAATCCGAGCCTACCACCTCCGAACCGAAGCTGCTTCCCTTCGCAACGTGTCAGCCTCGCATAGCCTCGCAGGGCTCCGGGTCCGAACCTTCGGACTATATATAGCCTGCGAGGGTTCCGAAGAATTTTCACTTTTTCACCCTAAATTTTACCCTCTTTCACCTTTTCCACTCCCTTAAGCTCATATACAACCCCTAAAGCCCCGGTATCAAGACTCGAGCCCGAAGTAAGCCGTGAAGCCCGAAATTCTCGAGAATTCATCCTCTCTCCTGTCAAAACTCTGCCCGATTTAAGCCGGTTTCTCGACAAATAAACTCCTTTTCGTGAAACGAAACTCTGTCCAATTCACCATCTATCAAGTGAGTACATACCCCCGTATTTTCATAATTTCTATTGTTTTAAGGGGGGGAATACAAGCATAACACAAGAACTTTGTGTTATAAAATCATGAATTAAATCATGATAAAATAACATTAAATTATCTAAGAATACTCAAAACATCAAACTCTTTTATAATCTTATATTTTTCCCCAAAATTCATATTTGTATATATATATATATATATATATATATATATATATATATATATATATATATGTATATAAATAAGATTTAAAAGGCTTAGGACTGATAACTCATTGTGAGTCCTTTTCCGTGTATGGATGTGGGCTTATAGATACGGTTATTTGTCCGAGGGTCGTTTAGATTGTACTTATATATGAAATTGTGTATGTATATAAATATAAAAGTTATTTCATCAATTCAAACACCTTTGTAATACGTTGAGCAAGGGGTTACATGCTAAATACAGTTATATACACATTCAGAAAGTACATATAAATTATAATAGGTATAATTTATACATAGAACAAGAATTCATAATACAAGAATATACAGTCTTACAAGAAACTAAGGTTTTTATACAAAACAAATCAAGGGTTTACACTTATTAAATACATGTTAGAAATTCAAATTCAAGAACATACAGTCAATCATTATTTCCGAATGATTGGGTTTTCATAAATAATATACATGTAAAGTTTATATGCTTTTAATGAGACGTTCAGGTTGTTTAATTTATTTTAGACAACCAAGGTAAAGTCCTGACATTATAACCAGAATCTCCAGCCTCGGGGATCGAAACAAGTGTGTATAGATCTATATCGGGATTGACAACCCCGTACTCAGGCTGCTAGCTACAGTTAGATGAGTGGCAATTGTTATCAACAGTTTAAACGCCCACAAAGCATTTGTTTCAGGCCTACCGTCATAGTATGGTTATAAGACTCACTAAAAAGATATTAACAATACGTTAGTGTATATATAACTAAACGAAAGTACACCTCCAAAGTACCAGTTTACAGAATACAAAATACAAAGATTCAATATAGTTTTCAACAACAGCTGGTGGAGCCAGGCACACTCTTAGTTACAAGTTTTTATAACTAATACAAATACAAAACATTTATACACAGAGAACGGTTTTATGGGAATAAAACTACTTTTCATATACAACAGAAAATATAGGATTTTCTGGAACAAGTTACATATACAAGATACAGAGATACTCTTTTAAACATAAATACTCATGCTCTCACTCAACTTTATGTTGATACTCTCTTTTCAAAATTACTTGTATTCTCAGGGAAATAATACACAGGTACACCCCAAACTTTTGAGAAGATGGAGCTTTGTTGAGTCATATCTTCTTTTGTATAAACTATATTTTGGTTTAATATACAATGGTTGAACACATGTAATTAATTATACTTTTTAAATACAATGGTTGTTTGTACTTTGATTACTATGATGCATGTGTTGTGATACTATAATTCAAGTCCTCCACCCCCAGACGTTTCCGCCGTCTGGTTTGGGGGTGTGACAAGTATTTTCTTCTAACTCATGCATATATTAATGTCTACGAGAACACCAGTTTGGAGGATAGAATGTTTTGGGTCCTATTAACGAATACCTTCAACACTGATGCTGAAACCACCATAGAAAACCATCACAACACGCTTGATATTGCTTCAAAATGGTATGAATAGAAAACAGAAGTTGTGTTATTCAACGATCTTTATAATAAGATTGAAGACGATCATGTGAATGATACCGAGGAAGACATCTTAGAGGCGGCTAAAGAAGAATACAAATCCATTAGCAACAGACAAAGTTTCGAGTATGAAGCCCCTTGGAATCTTTTGAAAAATGTCCCGTTTTTTTAACTAGTACTGCTTTTTGTATTGTTCTTGTATTGCTTTATTTATATGTAATATGGTATTTATCCTTTATTTTTTGAAACATAATTCACCAACAAATGTTATGAAACCATACATTCAAATAACATAATCTGACAAACAGGTTATGCGGACTGAAAAATAAGTTACGCGTACTGACAAGTCATTTACGGGGACTGACAAGTAAGTTCTGCGGAATAATGTATACTAATTCCTTATAAATTGGACAAGCATTTTCATTTTTACAAGGTTTTGAAAGTTGTGAAAATGAGTTCGGTCAATCAGGTATTAAGAAAAAGTTTCTCCAGCCTACCGACTTTTTTCCATAATCTGCAAAGAACCAATCCTAACACCTTCACGTACATTACGAAAGATCAGTACAATCGTTTCCAAATTTGTTTCGTAGCATTGGGATGCGTGGTATGTAATCCCTTATAGTAAATAAATATTTAGTTATTTCAAGTTGTTATATGCCCAATATTCTTATCTTGACTTACAGATTCGTACGTTTCTCACGTCTATGATACCAATCATATTCGTTGGTCAAGTACCTCTAATTGGGGCGTATGTAAGATCCATGTACATTGCGGTTGCTTTAGATGGAAATCATGAACCCCTTCTCATAGCGTTTGCTTTGGGAACTATAAACCGTGACAATTCATGGTTATGGTTCATGAGGAGGCTTAACGAATGTTTAGGTGACAATACAGAAGTTGGTTTCATAAGACATATGTCTGATTCCATAGACTTTGCAGTTCAAAGAGTCTACCCTGATTCATATCATGGCTATTGTTGTAAAAATATAGCCGAGAAAATACGCGCTTCCACCGGAAGCAATACAGTTGTAGAGCAGTTGTTCTGGAAGACTCGTAAAGCGTATAATTTGTCTCATTTTTATGCATGTTTGAACAACTTAAAAAATGAGGTTAATGGGAATGATCTTCATTGGCTTGACAATATTTCCATTACAAAATGGGTAAGGGCTTGTTTTCCAAGAATACGTTTCAATGTTAAATTCATTGACATTCCCGTTGTTGTCAATTGGTTAAGAACAAACACGCATGAGTTTCCAATAACAACAATCATTGAAATGGTACATGACTCGATGCAAGCAGTGTATCTTCAACGTGCTACGTTTGGAGGTAATTATAAGTTATGACATCACTCAAATGGTCAATTGATATGTTATTATACGTTATGACATCATAATTTTTGTTTTTTGATTCAGTTCATTTCACAGGGGATTTTCATGGTCTTCTAACCCCTTATGCACTTAAGGTGATTCATAAAAGATTTATCCACTCGGATAGTTGTAGGATTACGCATATTATTGGCGACAAATATGAAGTGAGTAAGTATTCAACAAACGAATCTGTCCAATTAGACCCTGGTATTTGTAGTTGCGGTAAATGGAAAAAATGCGGTATACCTTGTGAGCATGCTATAGCTTCACTACAAAGACTTGAGATTGCAGAAATCCAGCAAATGGTAAATTTAAAGTTAAGTACCGCGGTGTATCGAAATGCTTATCAAACTGAGACGGTCAATCCTATTCAAACTCTTAGGCATTGGGAAATACCAGTTGAAAGTGTTGTGGTCTTACCTCCATGACAATTCAATTGAACTGTATTGTATGAATCACAACGAATATTAGTTTGTATTCAGTTCTAAGTTAACCGTAGTTGTAATGGTCTATTGGCGTTCTCTAGTTTTTAATAAAAAATGTTTACCTTTAAATAAATAATTGTATTCCCATAATTGTAATGTATGGATGACAACGACTAGACAAACAGCTCTGCGGACTGACAAACATTATTGCGGACTGATAAAAAGCTCTGCGGACTGACAACAGCTCTCTGCGGAGTGGAAGGGACTATATATAGTCATGGATGGTCGTTGGATTTTTGGTATAGAGTTATAAATTTTTTTTATATTTAAAATGAGTTCATCTTCAACTTTGTATATTTGCTCGTGCAACGAAGTTGATTGTTTCTATTGTGATCCGATCAACCCTTTTCTTGCCCCATCACCAAATTTAAGAGAGCCGTATATGTCTGAGGATACTTTGCAACAACTACAATGGGCTGAAGAACAAAAAAAAAAGATAAAGACACATCTCGAGCTCTCACTGAACGTCGTGACCTCATTGCGGCGGAGTGCAAGGAGGTTGAGGAAAGGATGACGATTACTAAAAAAAAATCAAAGATCATGAGGAATAGATAAAAAAAACTAAGAAGAATATCAAACTGTCTGAAAAATGGCTTGCTGACAAGGATGCAGAAATGATAGAACTTAGTAGCCAAAAGGACCGTATGGAAGATAAAATAAGAATTAGGGACGACTACATAACAATGGAGAAAGAAAAGTATCCTTTGTAATTCCCTTAAGTTAATTACTGTTGTTGTACGTTTACTATATGTTTCTGGTTTGTTGAATGTATTATCTTCGAGTATTAGTTATTATTCTACTAGTAATGATGCACTAATATAATCATAATATTACCCATCATCTTTAAAATAAACACACCATTTCAAAGTACACAAATTAATGTCCTCTAAAACAAAACATAATTAATTATAAATACAACATCAATCATTCAAATCAAACGTTGAACAATAGTCTTCTCTCTGCGTCCCACTCGTCCAACGCGTCTCTTGTGTCCCGTGCGTCTCTAGCGTCTCCTGAGTCCCTTCTGTCCCTTTCCCTTTCCCTTTTGTGTTACTACCTGATGACGCACTACTTTTTGTAGCCTTTTTTTGTTTCTTTGGGACCAATGCCGGACAAGTCGCTGGATTATGTGTTGTACTATCACATCTACTACACCTTCTTACTATAGGTTCCTCACCTTGTGATGGGATACGATTTCTGTTTCTCGGTCTACCAGCTTGACGTGTATCCATTATCGGGGGTTTAACAACCATCATCTCAGCAGGAATCTCCCAATCACACGGTTCTGGAAGGGGGTAAACCGGCTCCTCATACGTACTTTGGTACGTTTCCATTTTGTAAGCATCTATAGCCAGATGTCCGAAGTTAGTTTTTTTCAAGTGCTTCAAGAGCATTATGACATGACCACAAGGCAACCCAGTTCCTTCCCAATATTTGCATGTACAAGTCTCTTGCCTCAGATCAACTATTCCACCATGTTTGAAATCATGCACTTGATATATTGCATCTGAAACACTAGAAACGGACCATCCTGTCGTACGCTCTTCATTTTTACTAACTACTTTTTCAGCCCACTCGGTTAGCACTGTTGAACGTTTCCCTGTAAAGAATATATATATATATATATATATATATATATATATATATATGTATATATATATATATATATATATATATATATATATATATATATATATAATTAATTAATTAACTTATTATTCGACCTAATTAAAGTCGAAATTAAATTCATACCTCCTTCGATGCGACGCTTGTTACACCATTCCTGTGAAAGACGATGGAAGAACTCAAGAAGGGGTATTATAGGCATCTTCCTTGCATCTACAGATAAAGCATTCATGGACTCTGCACTATTCAAGGTCATGTAATCGTACCATTTCGACAGCGAAAATGCTCTAGTCCATTTAGCACGGTGAATTTCACTTAGATACGCTGCTACTTGCGGCCTAGTAGAACTAAATCTATACCACAATTCTTCAAAAACATTTCTTTTGTAAGCTTTCACAAGCCTCCAAAACAACACTTTTGTTTTATCATTTTTCCCAAACCTGTGTACTATGTTTCCTAGTAGATGAAAAGCACACAAGCCATGATGAGCATGTGGGAAAACATTTTCAATACTAACCCGAATTGCATCGGCCCTATCAGTTACAAAAGTCAATTCTTGACAATCACCAACACATTCATACAACTTTTCAAGAAACCATGTCCAAGTAAGACCACTCTCTTTTTTGCATATTCCATGCGCAAGGGGCAGTATCTGGTTGTTCCCATCCATAGCTACTGCATGCAATATGGTTCCCTTAAAATCACCCTTCAAATGGGCACCATCCATAATTATAACTTTACGACAAAAACGTTTGAATGCTCGTATCTGCAATATATTAAAATGGAACACATAAACACTCTATAATTTGTTTAAAAAAATTATATATTAAATAACAAGTTTTTTGTATTTACCGTTCTCCCAATGGCATAAAAACAACACTCGAAACAATCTTCAGAATCTGTTTGAATATAGGCCACTGTACCGGGATTATGCCTATTCAAATTGTGAAAATAAATAGGAAGTTTGCAAAAACATTCTTCAGAGGATCCCAACAACAGTTCCATAGCATATTGTGTTGCACGCCAAGCTTGTTTGTAATCTACATTGATTTCCAGCAAAGCATTCAAATCCCTTGATATTTCATTAGGCCTCCAAACCTTGGAACGAGTTTTTCCCATAATTTCATGCAATATAGTACCCATCACTTTTTTAGAAGCATGCTTATGATTAGGGTGTATCTGTAATGACGAACATGTGTGCACGTTGTTGAAAGTCCTGATTTCAAATTCATCAATGGGATCAAGCCGTTTTGCATATAAACGCCAACTACAGTTCTCAATTTCACAATATACCTCATAACGATTTTTGGTAGAATGTTTGGTCTTAAACTGAAACTTTTCTCTGGTTGCTTTAAGACTCAAAGCAAATATTAGTTGTTGTTTGTTATCATATGTTTGACGAACAAACATATCATCATTTGAACCTAAACTGTAAAATGGTCCGGGTTCAACAATAGGATCAGGACAATCAGGTATGGGAGGCATACCGTAAAATATGTCTGAAGCTTTTTTCCCGTGTGTGAACTCATCTTCTGACCATCCTTCATTTGACTCTTCACCGTCTGACAAAGTTTTGTCAGTCAGTCTTCCAAACTCATATAAATTTTTTTCTTCAACCGTATTCACTGCCACAGTTTCTTCTTGTGGACACTCTTCAACATTATCAGATACAACGTTTTCAACATTGTATGGTACAATCTTGTTACCCGCTTCTGTCTGTTCGACCAATCCCTGAAACACCTCTAAATACAAATGCATAATCTCCTTCGTTTCAAAAATTACATTTCTGAGTTGATGAACATCTGCTTCGTCTAAAATATTCATAACATACCCATGAACCGGGTGTTGAAATGACAATGATATATTACTATTGAACACATTAGCCTTAATTTTGACCAAATCAAACAATATTCGACGATCAAAATTTGGCGGAAGCAGTAAACCTAAGTTGTTAAACTTTGGTCTAACGTAGGTGTTAATCCCATTACTTATCTGCCAAAAACCCCCAATGCATAAAATAACAAAACTCATATTTTTTTTTGAAAATGAAATGAAAAAGAACTCATCTATTGTATAGATAATCGACCAAATGGAGCTAAAAAAAATGAAAAAGAACACTTTGTATCAAAAAAACCGTCTAAAATGCGTTGCAACCACCCATTTCGACCTTTTCCGTGGAGGAATTTATGACCGCCAAACAACTCATTCCGCGGAGGTGTTAATGTATCCGCAGAGGGTCTACGCGGAACAATCTTTTAAACATTAAAAAATCAGACTTTTGGGTGGTCCGCGGAGATGACGTCATTCCGCAGAGGTCCGCAGAGGGTCCTCCGCGGAATGTATGTCTATAGCCGGAAAAACCTATTTTTATGACTAAATTTAGAAATTGACCCCCATTTTTTGTCTATTTGCGGTATTTTCCCTTTTTTTGTAATTATCTACCATCTACTTTCACTTTAATCATTAACTAACCTAATCTTCTTTTCACTTTTGACAACAACAAACTAAATACAGTCTTGAGAAATTTTACATATTTCCCTTTATTATCTCCCCAAATCTCAAAATGCTTGCACTTCTACAGTTTTTTGTCGCTGCCACAAGTGCTAACTCTCCCTTATGCTGCAAAATCATCATTAATTGTTAATCAATGGATCAGAATATTTGGAACCTCACGACTACCTTTCACCTGATTGATCTTTAGAAATAACATTACATAAAAAAAACAAAAAAAAAACCAACACAACACTGACAACTCACAACTCATTTTGAAATCAGGATTGATAAAGAACATAACTAACCAAAACAATAAACATCCAAAAAAATACATTCACATTCGTAAAGGAGAATCAATGAAACCTGGATAGTATGGACATAATACCAAATACATTGATGACTTTCTTGTTTTCTCTATCTTTCTAGTTCTGCCATGTTGCCATGTTATTGACATAGCAAACAAAAAGCAAAAAGTTAATTAAAAATTTCATATAGAAATAATAAGAAGTTCGAGAAAACATAAGTAAAAAGTTTTTTAGTTTATTATCATCTCATTCATCATGATCACCATTTACATAGAAATTCATTTCTTCAAGAATGAAAAGAAGATGGAGACATCAATCAAAGGTTTTAAAAGACATATGGCTTCCTTTCGTCTCAAATATCATAACCAAAGAATTGATCTTTAGGAACACACACAGATATAGGACTTATTATTATATTATGTGACAACCCGATATTTTTCAATCCAATGTAACCTTCGAAAAGTCAAGTATAATGAACTATTTGAAATCAATGAATTTAGCGTCAAAAATGAAGTGTTCTGAAATCTTAATTGGGATGCATAAAGTGTTAGATATCGTGCCAATGTTTCCAAAAAACATAAAGAACACTCAAATCCGACTTATAACGAAGGAGTTATGACCAATCAAAAATCCACGACACACCCGGTAAAACACTGTTAAAACGTAAAAAGTGAAACTTCAATAAAATACTTTTTAGCCTTAGGTATCTAAACGAAAGTCGTAGATAATGTTAAACCGTGAACATACATAAAAAGAACGCCCAAATCTGACTTCGTATGAGGAAGTTATGATTTTTCGAAGTTTCGGGACAGCGGTAGACAGCTAAAAACTCGAAATAGAGATCGAGCAATTTTTAGCCGAAACAACCTAAATGAGAATCGAAGATCTCAACAATAGTAGTGCAACGGCGAAAAGCCTGACGAAAACGGACATCGGATGAGGAAGTTACGCATTTTTAACGGAATTATCGTGTCCCGGCCTATTAAATAAAATATAATTAAAAATGAAGTTAAAATTAGCCGACGAAGTCTAAATGAAAGTTGTAGAGTATTTTCTCACCTTCGCGTGGATATAAAGAACGTAAAAATCGGAGCACGTATGATGAAGATACGGATTTTACAAGTTCGAGGTGCACAAACCGAGAGGATTTACGCCCAGCGTACTCGGATGATAGGTTCCGGATCATCCACGTCGCCCTCCTACGCCTCTACGCCGTCCCATCCGAAGTCCGGCAGTCAAAGAAGTGGTAAGCAGTGACGCAAGCGAACGCCCAGCGTAACCTCGGAGTACGCCCAGCGTACGAGGTACGCCCCGCGTAACTCCGAAGTACGCCCCGCGTACGCGAGGGTTCCAACACCTATAAATAGGATGCGAGGGTTCCGGGCATTTTGCTCATTTTCTCTCCTTTTTCTTGCGTTTTACCTCATTTTGCGTGCACGGTATATCCCGAAGCCCCGGTTTTCATACCCAAGCCCCGAAGGAAGATTTACGCTCCCGAGATTCTCGAGAATCCCGAGAAAATCAACATTTCCAAGTCGAAGTTCTGCTCGATTTTCATCTCGCTTTCTTCAATCAATCAAGTGAGTTCATACCCCTACTTTTTCACATCTTTTCATGTTTTTAGGGTGGGGGGGGGGGATACAAGTGCAATACGAGAAAACATATCGTTTTATACAGATTTAAATATAACATTCACATTTTTAAAACTTCGATATCATCATTATACTTTACATGCACAATTAGTATTACATCGAGTTTTATCACCAAATGAGACACATTTTCGGAAGACTATAATGGGTATAGTTTGCGGGTTATTCATTACATCTTTACGTAAACATTGTAAAAATGAAATACTTTCATCTACATGAAATATAGACTTTCTTTTTAGTAAATCCATTAATACTAAGTGTTGTGAGATATTCAACTTCAACGTACTCTCAAGTACGCATTTCAAGTCCTGTATTATAAACCATAATCTCTTGGAGGGAGAGCGTGATACTTGTGTATAGATCTATATGGGATTGACAATCCCGCACCTAAACTGTTAGCTAGAGTTAGACCGGCAGGTCTGGGGTGACAAACGTCATAACACTACAACGCCTGAAGAACGTTGTTACAGGCAGTCTGGGTCAATAGCATGGTTATAAAACTCACACGGAAGTATTAAAATAAGTTTGATTTACGAGACTCTTGAACGCATTCAGTAAATACATTGTATAAATACACTTTCACCATTTTAGCACAAAAGACACTATTTCACTTCAGCCTTTGGAACTTTTCAAACTATATGTAAGAAAATATTGGATTTTTTCTGGGAAACACGTTCAGTTATTTTTACTAAAGGACATACATATTTCAGTACAAAAACGCTTATGAACTCACCAACTTAATTGTTGACACTTTTTCAAAACTACTTGTATTTCTCAGGGAATCAGTAATACAGGTAACTACCAGCTTTTGGAGAAGGAACGCTAAGGCGTCTTTTGTCAAAACACTTTAAATCATCATATTTGTAATATTATTTTGAAACATGTATTACTCGCAACAATGTAAGCTTTTATTATATTTATGATGGTTGTGTTACTTTCTTTACAATATTCAACTGTTATGGTACTACGTGAAGTCACCCACCCCCGAATGTTTCCGCCATTCTGGTTTGGGGGTGTGACAGATTGGTATCAGAGCATTGTTTATAATGAACTAAGTATATCGAACCACATAAGATATACAAACTATAAATGCAAAAGGGACTAAAACCCTCTGATTTAAAAACGTTTTCCTAAACGATGCTTTTAAATTAAAGTGATATACATTTTCTTTTAAAAAAAAGCACAAATACATGCATACAAAGAGTCATTTTCATAGTAGAACTATACAAAACGTATTAAGACAAGTTGGACACTACGACTAGGCCTCGGGGTATGTAATCAAATCGAGAATAAATATAGCCTGATAACTATATTTATCCTGGATGTGACCAACGTATGTCGAGGAATGGTCGTAGTAAGCAACAAGTCGAAAACTTACCAAATTTACATACTAGCATCAAACTCGCAAATTTGAAATACTATACGAGTGTTTTAAAACCATAAAAACTATAATAATCGTGCGAACCTCAAATGTTAGTTAAAACTTAGAATATCGTCGAATAAAATTTATCCTTATCAAAATTTCCCTTCTTACTCCCGAATTCTATATATAATTCTCTTACTCCTATTCTCGACCAGGCGAAATGGCTGGTTTTCACATTCCCGAGGATCCCTACTACCCTAACCAGGGTAATGGAGGCTGGATCGAAGACGACCCAGAAGAGGATTCCGAAGAGGAAATTCCCGAAGAAGAACCCAAAGAGGATGAGGAACCTATAGAAATGGAGGAAGAGGAGGACTCTGGGACAGACACAGAACCAAAAGTAATCAACCCACCAGTCGCTCAACCTCCCGCAATTAGGAGAAACTTTCAAGGACCGAATCCCGTTTGGGGAAGCCACCTACACCATTGGAGCCAACAGAAAGGATTACGTCCTCCCTATGGTATGTGTCAGGACTTCTACGACGTCAGGAATGGAGGTTTAGCCGACCGAGCACTCCCGGTCATGGTGGGCAAACTAGCCAACCAGTCCTATCAATCCGGGGTTCAAGCTAACCGACTTCGTGAAGTCAACGTAGAAGTGCAAGTTCACACTTTCGACATCCGTCGACTGGACAGGTTGCAGGATGAAGCCGAACTCCGCACCGACGCACTCCAAGCACAACTGATGGCAACACTCTCTGAGATAAGGGAGCAGCAAGCTGACTTCGATAGGCGTCTCATTGAAGCCAAACAATCAGACACTGAGTCGAGCTCCAGGCGCAACCTACGTCGCAAGTAGTGCTTGCCCAAAAATTCCCAAACTTTTGATATAGAATAGGAACTTGGCTAAATGTTTTACTTTTCTTAACTTCTGTATCGGAGACCCTTAGAGGGGTCGAAATTTTCCTAACTCCAAATGTAACCCAACTTATGTTTAATATATATGAAGAAATTCCTTTGTGTGTTAATTCTTTGAATACTACTCAGATTCATAAGTTTATCTATCACTGTGCAAACTCTTATTATGAATCAAACTTTGGGTAGGTCAGTCAAATTCATTCATTAAAATAACAAGTTTATTAACACACAGCTTCCAATCATTAAAGGCTTACATTCTTCATTATATTTCTCTAAACAGAACAATGCCACCCCGTAGATCTACACGCCGTGTCAACAACGCAACACATCCACCACCACCTCCACCGGCGGATAACGCCGCCTTGATAGCTGCCGTAACAGCTGCAGTGACAGCAGCAATGGCACAGATGAGTAATAATGGATCTGGAGGGGGGGGGGGGTGAATAGCTCTACAAATGGCCAACGTCAGGGTCACCCCGGAGAATGTACCTATAAGGACTTCTCCAACAGCAAACCCATCCCCTTTAATGGAACTGGGGGAGTGATGGCTCTATCCCAATGGATAGAGAAAACAGAAGCCGTGTTCGAGACATGCTCGTGCCCCGAGGAAAGCAAAGTAAAATTTGCCGCCTGTACTTTCTCCGAGCGAGCCCTAACGTGGTGGAATGGCCATGTCAAATCACTAACACTAGTGGTGGCAAACTCCATGGGTTGGGAGAACCTGAAACGAATGCTACTACGAGAGTACTGCCCAAGGGGCGAGATTCAGAAGCTCGAGCAGGAGCTTTGGGGCCTTACGATGGTAGGCTCGGACATCACAAGCTATATGAATAGGTTCAGTGATTTGACAGTACTTTGCCCAGGAATGATGATTCTAGAAAGCCAGAAGGTGGAAAGGTATATCTGGGGGCTGTCGCCCCAGCTTCGAGGAAGTGTGCTAGCTTCCAAACCCGTGACATTCGATAGCGCCAAGGAGCTGGCACAATCTCTCGTTGATCATGGAGTCTGCCAAGGTGTCACGACCATCGCCCCGGAACCAACCAAAGGAAGCAACAACAATAACAGCAATGCCAACAACAACAACAAGAAGAAGTTTTGGAACAAGAGGAAAGGTCAAACTTCGCAAGAACCTTCAAAGAAACAAATGGTGGCAGTCCATGCCGCCACAACCCCCGCTGTTGTTCCTGCTACCCCCGCACCGACAAAACAATATGTTGGGAATCTGCCAAAGTCCAACAAATGTAATTACCATCACCACGGTAATTGCCAAGAGATGCACTGTAAAAACTGCAACAGAAAAGGGCACACTGCCCGTTTCTGTAAGGCACCAGCGCGACCAATCACCCAAGTTCCTGGTACTGGAGTAAGCCAGGCATGTTATGAGTGTGGAGAAACTGGGCACTTCAAGAGGGATTGCCCTAAGGCGAAGAATGCTGGCGGTGTAGGAAGAGTGCTGGCAATAGGGCAGAACGAGGCAATAGCCGATCCCACGGTGGTTACGGGTACGTTTCTCCTCAACAACATTTATGCATGCATACTCTTTGACTGTGGTGCGGAGAGAAGTTTCGTGAGTCATAAATTCAAACACTTACTTAATCAAAAACCCCAAGCACTCAATAAAATATTTACGGTAGAAATGGCAAACGGTAAAACGGAAAGCGCAAACGATATGTACATAGGCTGTACACTAAATTTAAATGAACACTCGTTCCAAATCGATCTCATGCCAAATACAATAAGAAGTTTTGATGTCATCATAGGTATGGACTGGTTAAGCCTTCACCATGCCGATATACTTTGTCACGAAAGGGCCGTCCGCCTCAATCTGCTAAGTGGCAAAACCCTTGTCATTTATGGTGACAAACCCAGTACAAATTTACAAATCATCTCTTGCGTCAAAGCCCAAAAATACCTTCGCAAGGAATATCATGCCTTTCTAGCCCACGTGGTAGACAAGAAACGAGAGGTGAAAGACATTAAAGATATTCCAGAAGTCTGCGATTTCCCCGACATTTTCCCAGAGGATCTTCCAGGAATCCCACCGGAACGTCAAGTCGAGTTCAGAATCGACTTAATTCCCGAAGCTACCCCAGTAGCAAAATCGTCGTACCGTCTAGCACCGGCTGAAATACATGAGTTATCTAGCCAGCTGAATGAACTTTTAAGCAAGGGATTCATCAGACCGAGCTTCTCACCTTGGGGAGCACCAGTTCTGTTCGTAAAGAAGAAGGACGGATCTTTCCGCATGTGCATCGATTACCGAGAACTGAACAAACTCACGATCAAGAACCGATATCCCTTACCGCGCATAGACGACCTGTTCGACCAACTACAAGGAGCGAGCTACTTCTCTAAGATCGATTTAAGGTCTAGATATCACCAGCTGCGAGTCCTGGAAGGAGATATTCCCAAAACGGCATTTCGAACTCGCTATGGTCACTACGAGTTTGTAGTGATGCCTTTTGGATTGACAAATGCACCGACAGTGTTCATGGACCTGATGAACCGAGTATGTCGTCCTTTCCTAGACAAGTTTGTGATCGTGTTCATAGATGATATACTCATCTATTCAAGAAGCAAGGAGGAACATAGCCAACATCTCCGACAAGTCTTGGAAACTTTAAGGACATAGAAGCTATACGCAAAATTTTTCCAAGTGCAAATTTTGGATTCGGAAAGTGGATTTCCTAGGTCACGTAGTCAGCAAGGAGGGGATACACGTGGACCCTTCCAAAATCAAGGCAATCGAGAACTGGACGACTCCACGGACTCCGACGGAAATCCGACAATTCTTAGGCCTCGCCGGGTATTACCGAAGGTTCATACAAAACTTCTCAAAGATTGCTAAGCCACTTACCACCCTGACTCAGAAGAGTGTAATCTTCAGCTGGGGAGATAAACAAGACGTTGCATTCCAAACACTAAAGCGAGCCCTATGTAGTGCACCCATACTATCTTTGCCAGAAGGAACAGAAGACTTCGTGGTCTACTGTGATGCGTCAAACCAAGGACTTGGATGTGTCCTGATGCAACGAGGGAAGGTCATCGCATACGCCTCGAGACAACTTAAGACGCACGAAGTCAATTATACGACGCACGATCTCGAACTAGGAGCCGTCATCTTCGCCCTAAAGATCTGGAGACACTATCTCTACGGCACGAAATGTACAATCTTCACCGATCATAAAAGCCTTCAACACATCCTCAGTCAAAAGGAACTCAACATGAGACAAAGGCGGTGGGTAGAACTACTAAACGATTACGAATGCGAAATTCGTTATCATCCCGGAAAGGCTAATGTAGTAGCTGATGCCCTCAGCCGAAAGGAATACTCGGGCCGCCGAGTGAAATCCTTAACCATGACTATCCATTCACTCCTGCCCACACAAATCAAAGAAGCCCAGATAGAAGCCTTAAAATCCGAGAATGTGGCAGGGGAAGCCTTAAGAGAAATGGATAAGAATCTTGAAGTCAAGGATGACGGAGTTCGATACTTCATGAATCAGATCTCGACGCCGAAGTTTGGCGGATTCAGAGATGTTGTCATGGACGAAGCCCATAAGACACGATACTCCATACATCCTGGTTCAGATAAGATGTATTTGGACCTCAAGAAGTTGTATTGGTGGCCGAACATGAAAGCCGAAATTGCTACCTACGTAGGCAAATGTTTGACTTGCGCCAAGGTCATGGTGGAATACCAAAAGCCATCAGGATTGTTGCAACAACCGGAAATACCCGAGTGGAAGTGGGAGCGGATAACCATGGACTTCATAACCAAGTTACCTAATACGGCAAGCGGACTCGACACCATGTGGGTGATTGTCGACAGGTTAACCAAATCCGCGCACTTCCTACCAATCAAAGAAACGGATAAACTAGAGAAACTAACTAGAACATACATCAGGGAGATTGTACGACTGCATGGTGTACCCATATCCATTATCTCGGACCGAGATAGTAGATTCACCTCAAGGTTCTGGCAGTCACTACAGAAATCCCTAGGAACGAGGCTAGACATGAGTACCGCTTATCACCCTCAGACCGACGGTCAGAGTGAGAGAACCATACAAACCTTAGAAGATATGCTAAGAGCTTGTGTGATCGATTTTGGTAAGGCATGGGACACCCATTTACCATTGATCGAATTCTCGTACAACAATAGCTATCATACTAGCATCAAGGTTGCCCCATTCGAAGCCCTCTACGGCCGTAAGTGCAGATCACCTCTGTGCTGGGCTGAAGTGGGTGACACACAACTAGCAAAAGGACAAGCAACCGACAGCACTCTCACTGGACCGGAAATCATAAGGGAAACTACAGAGAAGATAGTTCAAATCCGAGAACGACTGAAGGCTTCAAGAGACAGACAAAAGAGTTATGCGGATAAAAGAAGGAAACCCTTGGAATTCCAGGTTGGGGACCGGGTACTACTAAAGGTCTCACCCTGGAAGGGATTAATATGTTTCGGAAAGCGTGGAAAACTAAACCCAAGGTATATCGGACCATTCGAGATCCTTGCCAGGATCGGCCCGGTGGCTTACAAACTTCGATTACCGCGGGAATTCAATAACGTGCACCATACCTTTCACGTATCAAACCTAAAGAAGTGTTTGTCCGATGAGACCCTCGTTATCCCTCTAGACGAAATTGAAATCAACGAGAGTCTCCAATTCGTGGAAGAGCCGGTAGAGATCATGGATCGGGAAATTAAAAGAACTAAACAAAGTCGCATACCCATTGTGAAGGTCCGCTGGAACGCCAAGCGAGGACCTGAATACACCTGGGAACGCGAGGATCAGATGAAACAAAAGTACCCGCATCTTTTTCCTAGAACTCTATCTTAGATTAAATTTCGGGACAAAATTCCCTCTAACGGGGGGATGATGTGACAACCCGATATTTTTCAATCCAATGTAACCTTCGAAAAGTCAAGTATAATTGACTATTTGAAATCAATGAATTTAGCGTCAAAAATAAAGTGTTCTGAAATCTTAATTGGGATGCGTAAAGTGTTAGATATCGTGCCAAGGTTTCCAAAAAACATAAAGAACAGTCAAATCCGAGTTATAACGAAGGAGTTATGACCAATCAAAAATCCACGACACACCCGGTAAAACACTGCTAAAACGTAAAAAGTGAAACTTCAATAAAATACTTTTTAGCCTTAGGTATCTAAACGAAAGTCGTAGATAATGTTAAACCGTGAACATACATAAAAAGAACGCCCAAATCTGACTTCGTATGAGGAAGTTATGATTTTTCGAAGTTTCGGCATAGCGGTAGACAGCTAAAAACTCGAAATAGAGATCGAGCAATTTTTAGCCGAAACAACCTAAATGAGAATCGAAGATCTCAACAATAGTAGTGCAACGGCGAAAAGCCTGACGAAAACGGACATCGGATGAGGAAGTTACGCATTTTTAACGGAATTATCGTGTCCCGGCCTATTAAATAAAATATAATTAAAAATGAAGTTAAAATTAGAGGACGAAGTCTAAATGAAAGTTGTAGAGTATTTTCTCACATTCGTGTGGATATAAAGAACGTAAAAATCGGAGCTCGTATGAGGAAGATACGGATTTTACAAGTTCGAGGTGCACAAACCGAGAGGATTTACGCCCAGCGTACCCTCGTACGCCCAGCGTACTCGGATGATAGGCTCTGGATCATCCACGTCGCCCCCCTACGCCTCTACGCCGTACCATCCGAAGTCCGGCAGTGGAAGAAGCGGTAAGCAGTGACGCAAGCGAACGCCCAGCGTAACCTCGGAGTACGCCCAACGTACGAGGTACGCCCCGCGTAACTCCGAAGTACGCCCCGCGTACGCGAGGGTTCCAACACCTATAAATAGGATGCGAGGGTTCCGGGCATTTTGCTCATTTTCTATCTTTTTTCTTGCGTTTTACCTCGTTTTGCGTGCACGGAATATCCCGAAGCCCCGGTTTTCATACCCAAGCCCCGAAGGAAGATTTACGCTCCCGAGATTCCCGAGAATCCCGAGAAAATCAACATTTCCAAGTCGAAGTTCTGCTCGATTTTCATCTCGCTTTCTTCAATCAATCAAGTGAGTTCATACCCCTACTTTTTCACATCTTTTCATGTTTTTAGGGGGGGGGGGATACAAGCGCAATACGAGAAAACATATCGCTTTATACAGATTTAAATATAACATTCACATTTTTAAAACTTCGATATCATCATTATACTTTACATGCACAATTAGTATTACATCGAGTTTTATCACCAAATGAGACACATTTTCGGAAGACTATAATGGGTATAGTTTGCGGGTTATTCATTACATCTTTACGTAAACATTGTAAAAATGAAATACTTTCATCTACATGAAATATAGACTTTCTTTTTAGTAAATCCATTAATACTAAGTGTTGTGAGATATTCAACTTCAACGTACTCTCAAGTACGCATTTCAAGTCCTGTATTATAAACCATAATCTCTTGGAGGGAGAGCGTGATACTTGTGTATAGATCTATATGGGATTGACAATCCCGCACCTAAACTGTTAGCTAGAGTTAGACCGGCAGGTCTGGGATGACAAACGTCATAACACTACAACGCCTGAAGAACGTTGTTACAGGCAGTCTGGGTCAATAGCATGGTTATAAAACTCACACAGAAGTATTAAAATAAGTTTGATTTACGAGACTCTTGAACGCATTCAGTAAATACATTGTATAAATACACTTTCACCATTTTAGCACAAAAGACACTATTTCACTTCAGCCTTTGGAACTTTTCAAACTATATGTAAGAAAATATTGGATTTTTTCTGGGAAACACGTTCAGTTATTTTTACTAAAGGACATACATATTTCAGTACAAAAACGCTTATGAACTCACCAACTTAATTGTTGACACTTTTTCAAAACTACTTGTATTTCTCATGGAATCAGTAATACAGGTAACTACCAGCTTTTGGAGAAGGAACGCTAAGGCGTCTTTTGTCAAAACACTTTAAATCATCATATTTGTAATATTATTTTGAAACATGTATTACTCGCAACAATGTAAGCTTTTATTATATTTATGATGGTTGTGTTACTTTCTTTATAATATTCAACTGTTATGGTACTACGTGAAGTCACCCACCCCCGAATGTTTCCGCCATTCTGGTTTGGGGGTGTGACATATTATTAAAAGAAAATTATATAATAATCACATACTTTATTAAACCAAGACCTCTAGACCCACCCGTCAAAATTTTGTTGTAGTCACATGTGCCTACTCTACGTTCTTGCTCACAAAACCTATAAATTAATTAAGAATAATAGAATGGAAATAATCATTCATTGCCTTTCTCCATTATCAATCAAGTATATATACACTATACAAATATAAAATTGGGCCTATACAGAACAATGGGCTAATCAATACATGGACTAAGAGTAATATACACTAATACGCCCCTGCAGTTCGAGGGGTAGATGAAGGTCGAACACTCAAACTGGATCAAAAATCAGAAAAAAAAGAGTGTGGAAGCCCTTTCATGAAGATATCTGCATACTGAAGAGAGGATGGAACATGTAGAACTCGAACCTGACCGGTAGGAACTCGATCCCGTACAAAGTGAATGTCAATCTCTATGTGTTTTGTCCGCTGGTGTTGAACAGGATTGGAAGAAAGATACACGGCACTGACATTGTCGCAGTATACAATCGTGGCTTTTGTCAAATGGAAATGAAGTTCATGAAGTAGATTTCGAAGCCAACAGGTTTCTGCAACAGCATTCGCCACCCCCAGGTATTCAGCCTCTGCACTAGATCTAGACATGGTAGCCTGGCGTTTAGAAGATCAGGAAATGATGTTGTCACCCAAATAAACACAATAACCACTGGCGGAACGTCTGGAGTCAGGGCATCCTCCCCAGTCAGCATCAGAGTAAGGAATAAGACTGGATGTCGTGGAGGGCTGGATATGAATGCCGTAATCAATCGTGCCTCGAATGTAGCGAAGGATGCGCTTGAGGGCGTGAAGATGAGGCTCGTGAGGGTCATGCATGTATAAACAAATTTGTTGCACTGCATATGAGATGTCTGCGAGAGTGAAGGTAAGATACTGGAGACCACCTGCAAGACTACGGTATAGAGTGGGGTCGGCAACGGGAGGACCATCATGTGATAACTTTGACTGAGGCTCGGCAAGAGTGCGACATGGATTGCATGTAGACATGTGAGCACGCTCGAGAAGTTCCAACGCATATTTGCATTGAGAGAGGAATAAGCCAGACTGCTAACGAGAGGCGGAGATGCCAAGTAAGTATGATAGGTGTCCAAGATCAGTCATGGAAAATTCAGTGGAAAACATGGTGATGATACGTTGAAGTAGCGCTGAGGAAGATGCCGTGAGAATGATGTCGTCAACATATAAAAGTAAATAAGCAACCTCATCTTTCCGCCGGAAAATAAAAAGTGAGGAGTCGGTTTTGCTATGAACAAAACCGATGCGGGTAATATACTCTGTGAATCGTTGAAAACATGCTCTGGGAGCTTGATTGAGGCCATAAAGAGACTTCTGTAAGTGGCAAACATAATCCGAATGGGTGCTGTCACGAAAACCAGGGGGTTGGTGCATGTAGACAGTCTCCTGTAGTTGACCGTGAAGGAATGTATTTTTGACGTCTAGCTGATGTATGGGCCAATGTCTGGATACTGCAATGCTGAGAACAGTACGTATCGTGGCTGGTTTAACCACCGGGCTAAAGGTTTCATCACAATCGATTCCGGGACGTTGGCTTTTCCCATTTGCTACAAGGCGAGCTTTGTACCTATCAAGAGTGCCATCGGCCTTATATTTCTTCTTGAATAACCACATAGACCTAACCACATTGGCCCCTAGGGGTCTCGGAACAAGAGTCCAAGTCCTATTAGAAATAAGAGCATCAAATTCATCCTACATGGCAATGGTCCAGTTGTGGTCACGAAGAGCATGGATGTGCGATTTGGGGAGAGGAGATTCAGAGGTGACATGAAGATTAGGACGGTTGATGGGTTTGGAGATCCCATGATGAGAACAAGTGGTCATAGGGTGAGAGGGAGGTGGGGGAGGAGGAGATGGAGGAGAATCCTCGGTGGTGGTGGCAGGAGAGAGAGAGGAGTGGTTTGGAGTAGTGGGAGTGGGGATGGGAGGATTTGTTGAGTGGGGCCAAGAGTACAGGAGGTGACGAGATATAGGAGAGATGTTATCAGTGGTTTCAAGGAAATGATAAGAGGGGGGAGTGTTAGGAGACATGGAACGGAAGGGGAAGGATGACTCATCAAACACGACATGACGAGATATAATGATCTTGCGAGAGGCGAGATATAATGATCTTGTGGTGCGGGGTGCTAGTTTATGAGGATGGTGGATGTATGGATAGCAGAGACATCCAAACACTTTGAGGTGTGTGAAGTTCGGGTTTTGTTTGAATAGTTTGAGATATGGAATTTGATTATCTATAGAGGTGGAGGGAGTAATGTTGAGAAGATGGGTGGCCATATGAAGAGCTTCCACCCAATAAGGGGGTGGAATGTGAGCTTGGAAAAGAAGGGTACGTATGATGTTATTTATGGTTCGGATCATACGTTCGGACATGCCATTTTGTTGAGATGTGTGAGGGCAAGAGAAATGAAATTTAATTCCATGTTGGTCAAATAACCGGTGAAATTCGTGGTTATTGAACTCTCCCCCATTATCACATTAAAAATATTTGATTTCTTGTTTGAATTGATTTTTAACAAAAGCACGAAAGTGTATGAATTTGGTGATCACATCATATTTGTTGCGTAAGGGGTAAACCCAAAGAAAATGAGAGTAATGATCTAAGAAAAGAACATAATATTTTATTCCACTAATACTCAGTACAGGAGATGTCCATAAATCCGAGTGTATGATATCAAACGGTTCAGAAACAATAGAAGTAGAAAGAGAAAAAGATAAACGAACATGTTTGCCTAAACGGCATGCATCACAAACAAAAGCATTGAAGCGTTGATTACATGGAATAAAGTCATTACAAACTAAATTGTGTAGCACACGAGGACTCGGGTGACCAAGGCGTTGGTGCCACAAGGTAGGGCTGCTGGAAAGTAAGGCAACAGGAGGTGAGTGCTTCGTAAAGGCGGGGTAGAGATCACCGGTGCTATCAGATCGGAGGAGCACCGGTTTGATCAGAAAATCCTTAACAGAAAAACCAAACTCATCAAATTCAATAAAAACTTTGTTGTCTTTAGTAAATTTACGGACAGAGACAAGATTTTTTATAATATCGGGTGTAACAAGGACGCTATGTAAGTGAAAGGGACGGTGTTTGGATGGAAGGAATGTGTGACCAGTGTGAGTAACAGGAATGGATGAGCCATTGCCAACTAAAATTGAATTAATTTTTCTCTTATTACTAAAGGATTGGAGTATACCTGTGTCCGATGCTAAATGAGAAGTGGCACCCGTGTCCATGAACCAAGTGGAATCATTTGGCTGTTGGAGAGACATGGAGCTAAAGGCTTCACCAATATTTGTAGCTTGATCACTTGCTATTGGAGGAAACCAATTCCATGGAGGCTGCATAGGAGTGGATTGAGAGACATGGAAAGCAGCTGGAGGTATTGATGTAGGGTGCTGGTCGAGAATCCCAGGTTGCTGTTGGGAACGAGATGGCAAGTTGCTGAGAGATGGAGGCTGTTGTGGTGATCGGTAAGGGAACCAGGGGGAAGGAGGCCACCACGGTGGAGGATAATGAGCCCAGGGAAGCGACTGTTGAGGACGCTTTTGCTGCTGTTGTTGACGTACCGCTGGGGGCTGCTGGCGACGGCTGTCGCGGCTGTTGTTGCGACGGTTGTCGCGTGGTGGTCTGTGACATCCCCATTTTCACGGCCAGAAAAGACCGGTTTTGTTTATGCTTTATAAAAATCAGAGTACCTCTTTTAATAAAAATGTTGCGGAATTTGTTCCCAGTAAAACATGATAAATACGTTATCAAAGCATTTCCGAAGAAAAGTATTTTTATTCATTTTAAAACATTTGGGATGTCATCGTCAATACAGAAACATAAGCATAAACAGAACTTACATTCATTATCACTAGTGATTTATATCTCCTTAATCTCTCAGTGTAATGTGACTTCATATCAACACATGTGATATAAATAAACTGAGTGGGTCAGGTTGGGAAACCTAGTGAGTACATAGGGTTTTCAACCTACAACAATATAATTATTATGTTTAAACATCAAACAATCAACCCAATTACCCATCCCTATTATCTTCGTTACTCTTAAGGATCTACCCTAAGAATCAGCTATTCCTCGTTCATTTATTCCTAAGGATCATCCTAAGGAATCGACATGAAGTCCATCATTGCCTTGGTTTACACAATAGGCACTAAGTCTGCATAGTCACCAGGGATTAGGCACCAAGTCTGCATGGTCACCAGGGTTTAGGCATCAAGTCTGCATGATCGCCAAGGTTTAGGCACTAAGTCTGCATAGTCACCAGGGTTTAGGCATCAAGTCTGCATGATCGCCAAGGTTTAAGCACTAAGTCCGCATAGTCACCAGGGTTTAGCCATCAAGTCTGCATGATCGCCAAGGTTTAGAGTACACCGGGTGAACACATCGTTCACAACACCTACAGGTTGCGAGCCTGCTAGTGTTCCACTGGACTGTCTAGAATAGTCCGTGGTTGTCATCCATACTCTGCTAGATGACAGGTCCATCATTTGGGTAAAAGGCTTCTCTCATTGTTCACCTCTCACCCTTATCTCATGGTCTATATCACCTCTCATCTCATCATCCGACTCATATTTCATCTACCCATGTTTTACCCAACATATTTTGTAGATATAAAAAATACATATACAGTTTAAATCATTTAAAACATGTATAAAATCGTTCATCCAACATAGATAACAAGTATACAGATAAGATGCACACATAGCACGTAATTTATATAATATACTTCATATCTATGTGTAAGATGAAAGTAACTATGCACTTACCTGATTAGGTGGTGACTCGGCACTCGGACAGCACTTCGTTACTCTTAAAACAATTTCCTCGACAAAACCTAGTATCAATATCACTAGGGTTTAGTCTGACGTTAACCGCGACTAATTAATAGTCTAGCTATTATTACTATTATATAAGCGTTAACACAATACTTTTCACCCACTATATACAGACGAGGCCAGACATGGAACACCGAAGGGCAGGATCATTTCGGCATATAAGCACTTCTGAATCCAGCAACCCAAGCGGCCCTCCAAACCGGAACCCCCGTACCGCGAGTGGTTAAATGATATTATATGATACATATATAACCCATAATAATAGCCCAAATACTTATTATAAGGTCCTAATAACATTACTATATTAAAACATTAGCTATACTAAATATAGGGTAGGCATAGCTCACTGACAGCGGGTTTTCACGAAAACCGAGCTCTGCCGGAGCAGAGTTTATGAGCCGAAAGGCTCTTTTCTCGGGGCTTCGGGAGCCTCGGGGCTTCCTTCGGGTGCTAGGGGGTTTACCTAGACTTTAGGGGGGGGGGGTTGGGGCTTTAGAGAGAGAAACCAGAGAGAGAAAGTGAAGTTGGGAAGGTGTGAAGAATGAGGGAACCCGGCCCCTCTATTTATAGGCTGGAAATCCCAAAAAATCGTCGAGTTGGCCTCCAAATCATCGAGTTCCAGGCCAGGTGTCAGCATTCTGGTGGCGAAACGTGTGTGGCCAACATTGTGCCACGTCACCCATTTTGCAGCAGCACCCTGCCGACTTCTAAACCCCGTAACTTTCTCATACGAGCTCCATTTTCGACGTTCTTTTTTTTCACGCGTAGGTAAAAACAAGATCTAGAAATTTCGTTTAGACTCTGTTGGCTAATTCTCGGCCGATCATAAATTTATCAGTAAGAGGAGATTAGACTGCTAAATGACCGCGAAGAATTCGTAACTCCTTCATACGGACTCCGTTTTCGTCTGTCTTTTCACCGTTGAGTTTCTATTAATGAGATCTTCAACTTTCATTTAGGTCGCGTAGGCCAAAAACCGCTCGAACTAAAATTCGAGTTTCGGGTCGTGCACTGCTATGCCGAATCTTAGAAAAATCATAACTTCCTCATACGAAGTCAGATTTGGGCGTTCTTTTTATGGATGTGATGTGCACAAAAGTACCCACTAATTTTATTATTTATAACCTAACTAACTTAACTAACTAAAATGAACCTAGGCAGTGTACCTAGTCGAATTATAGAATAGTTGGGTAAGTCGGGTGTCGATCTCAGGGAACAGTTTTGACTAATTAATTTATCTACTATTAAATTGACCTAATTTTAGAGCAAGAGGGGGTTTTATCTGATTTTGCAAGACCAGACGAACTTAAATCACAAAATTCAATCAAGTAATTAAAAACATTTCTGTCTAGTTTGAATCCACTTCTTTATTTATGTTTAGCTAATAATTATGAATTATCAAAGTTGGTCACCAATTATTATGTAATTAGCAATTCAAATCCAAATTTACTAATCTTTTTACCAATTCATGAACTACCTTGTATGATCACACATAAGCAAAACACATAATTAGTTATTTATAGGTGAGCTATGTAAGATTTATCTAAGCAAACACAATTATGGTCATAAATTATGTCCTCTAGCACAGCTAAATTAGTTACTTTGATCACTTATCTAAGATTTTGGTCGATCCTAGCTCTAGCAATTCAATGTTCACTAAATCACTAGGTTTCAAGTTCATGTAATTTAATGGTCACTAAGCTACACAGAACATGACTTTAAGCAACTGAGAAACTAAAATAACATGCTAGGTAATGATAATCAAACACAAGCAATTTACCAACTAATCAAATTCAATAGTCATTAAGCTAAAACATAATTCAGAAGCTTCATCTAGCTAGACACGAGCTGCTAGATTCAGCTACTCATAGTAACAAGTAAGCAAAAACAAATCAAATTATCAACCATGTTCATAACTATCAAACTAATTAACTAAGTATGGACCTTTACTCTTTTTGATGTTGAAAGCCTTTTCCAGAACTCTTTCTCTTCTCAAAATCATCTTCAGTTCGCCTTTCAATCAGCCAAAAAACTCCCAAGTCGTAATGGGAAAGGGAATTTATAGTTTTCTGATTTCCCGAGTTCACGTCGTGAACCATAAAGATTCACGTCGTGAATATGAGATAAGCGTGTTTGGAAAGGACTCTTTCACCCGCATGCATATCTTCTAGAATTCTCCTCTCACGTCGTGAATCATGAATTATTCACGTCGTGAGTGCGTCTTTTGCTGACTTTTTCCGTTCTTCTTTTCTTCAATCTCCAAAGTTCCATATTTTGTCAATTTCAGTCCCTATCTTCGAAAATGCTTCACTTTGGCTGCAAAATAACAATTTAATCTTATAAGTACCATAATTCTATGCAAATGACCAAAATATTAATAGAAATGTAAATAAATATTGCCTAAAAATGTGTATAATAATGGCAATATCAAAATACCCCACACTTGTTCTTTGTTTGCCCTCATGCAAATCTAATTATTAAATCAAACCTTCATCACCAATATCACATAGAACGATCCAACTCAAGCTCAGCCATTATGCTAAGACCTCAACGCATGCATTTGTGTCTAAAATTTTTCCTAAGTAACCCCCCTCAATTCTAAATACTCACAATCCTCATAAACACGCGCTCACTTCTTTTGAACAATGCTCATTTTATGCAACCCTCCGAATCCATCCGCAGAAGACTACCCTAACCTCAAGGTATTTTTGTAAAGCTACCCAAGCATACATAAACTAGAGAATTACAACTTTTTAGAAGATACCACAACTTGGAGCTCTTGAATTCTTCTTTTCTTTGATATTTGATATTTGATTTCTTCAAATTCACCACCTTTTTATGTAACTTTCGTATCTTCAACTTTGAGACTTCAGATCTTTGATCTTTGATCTTCATACTTTGATACTTTTATGCTCCAAAATTCTTCAATTTCTTTACTTTTGGTAATTTCTCTCTTCTCTCTTGTTTTTTACATGTATCTCACTTTTTTATATCACTCAAAAACCTACATGCTTAAGCAGGGGCGCTTAGCTTCAACCTTTATTGGTTAAGACATAGCTTCCTGGATACATTTCAAGTTTAGGCTGCTAAACATATTGCATCCCTCAAACTAAAAAAGGTTGTGTTTTTGTCCGATGATTTCACTACAATAAAGGAGGCCACAAATGCACTATAACGTATATCGGCTCAACTAAACATTTAAGCTCTTACCGGATCATCCCAATGCAACACTAGCAACTAAAGTTTAAATTATTATTACTAGAACTAATTAGATTATTGTTTCAAAATTTTAAAATTTCTAGCAATTTCTAGCAATTTACTTTTTCGACCCCCTACCCCACACTTATTACATACAATGCCCTCATTGTATGTATAAACTAAAACTAAAAGCAATAAAAGGGAGAAAAAGGAACAGACTCCCCTGGGATAGAAGTGGCAAGATCGAACTCCAAACTGTAGTTGACATGTGCATCTTGAATAGGGAACTTCATCTAAATAGGAACTTGGACTTGAACTCGCGAAAAATGTAAGTGAGCCAACAAGTGAAAAAGCAATGAATCGAAACTTCAATCTCCATAAGAATGGTGTAAGTCTTCAAAATGTATACAATAATGTATAGTAGAGGAAATGGCTAGAATGCTCGTCATAAAAACACCGAATTTTGTGAAAATGGGAAATTCACGACGTGAATTAGATAGGCTCACGACATGAAGTTGCAGGAATGCGGATTCAGAAATCCCTTGGAACCCAACTCAAGACGTGAGTAGTAGATGCTCACGTCGTGAATACTGGGCGACTGAAACATGAAACTGCCCATTCTTCTTATTACTATTAGCATCCCACTCCAATTTCTAAATTGACAAAGATACCTCTGAATGCAAAATTTCTATGACTCCTTGCTAATCTCATCCTCTCTCTCGACTCACCCCACACTTATTTTAATTGTGGGTCTCGACTCTTAACTCTAGACTCGTAACGACTCTTGACTAGACGATCACATCTCTTGACTCGACTTTACTCCCTTCCTAAGACTCCTTAGCAAGCTGTAGTTCAAACATCCAAAAGAAATAAAAGTAACATAATAGTAATCAAACAAGTGTTTAACAATCCATATAATGTTTTCAAACCAACAAATCAAAACTAAACAAACGAAAAACGAAAAACTAAAATAAAAACCAAACTAGCGATCAATCATCTTCCTCTTCATCCCGAGCTCAACTAGTGCCTGCCCCATCTCCTCCTTGGCCTCGATACTCACTCATCCTAGGGCAAATTGGGTAGTGATACCCCAGGTGAGGTGGCTACTCCACATTGAAGTGCCGAACAATATTCTCCATAGTCCCTCCAATCCAGTTCACGCTCAAGGAAAGCTGGTCAAAATACCCTGTCATATCATCCCCAATATGTCATCCTACCATGGTTGCGGGTGTATGCACCGGCTGCCCTCTCTCTCCTCTTCCGCTAACATTCCTTCTCATCGGCCTTGGTTGTGGTGCGGGTTGATCACCCTGCTGCTCACCACCATCCTCATCATCCGACCCCAAAATACCCCAATGAGTTCCATAATTTTGGACCACCCGCATGGTCTCCAAATAACCCATACTAAACTCGTGTCCATCCATGCAAGTCATGGAACAAGTGATACCAGGAATAAGCAACCCATATGATAGGGCCAAACGGGTAATGAACTGCCCTCCACAAATAGGGCTCCCGGGGCGAGAACTGGCAGCAGAGTCAGCCAGGAAGCGTGCCAAAAAGTAGGGAATGTTGCAACACACTCCCGACTGCAATATGCACCATAAAAAGAATAAATTATGCTTGGTTACCTTGTCCCCATGCCTTCTGTGATTGATGGAGAAATTGATGAAGCGATGTAGTACTCGATGGATAGGAGATCGAATGCTACTTTCGGTGGACACTCCGGAATTGAATATCCCGGATGCAATCGAATGCCAAAAATCAAATCATGTGACACCATCCGCATAACCTCTAGTTGTCTCCCTCAAAAACATTCCAAATTCAGGACCCATCGACTCTTGGTGATCATATATACCAACCCTCCAAGAAAATTCCATGAGGCTACATTCCCGATACTCACCCCCGAGACGAAAGACCAGTGCTTGCGGATAATGTGGATCTTGGACATTCTCATGGAATGTCACTGTGGAGAAAAACTCCACACACAACTCCTTATAGACCCGCTCTTGGACACGGAAAAGATTGAGCCATCCCGAGCAAGTGAATGAAAAGCCATCTCCAATAAAAATTTTAGTAAGAAACGGGGACAACCTATCCATAAGCCCGACCTCCCTCAAACGTGCCCATTCAATAGTGGGTGCAACAGCAATCTACCGGTTGTACAACCATCCTCGCCGGTTGTTCCAATGCGTATATATATCTCGTGACATATTCATTGGAAAGACGTAAAACGGGTGGAGAATAGAAACCCCGGTTGGAACTTCTCTTCTGGGACCCATTCCTGTAAAAACAAACAGCAAACACAGCCAAAAGAAATAACCCAACAGATTAGAAATAAAAGAAACATGAAACTGTCCAGTCCAGAATTCACGTCATGAATTCCTAGGAATTCACATCGTGAGTTCGTCACCGCAAACTGAAACTGTCCATTTTCTGTAGAAATCGGGCCAATACAATGCTTGGGGTTTACTCCTATGCTAATTTCAACCACAAATCATCAACATTCCAAGGCTATTATGGGATTTTTAGGTAACATTTTCGACATTTCAACTAATTACAAACCCTAACCCTAAGTTTCAACTATTAAAGAAGAATTAGACATGAGAATAAAGAAGTATTACCTTAGATCGAAAGATTACGTAAGTAAAAACGAAAATGGATTGTATGTCGGCCGAAATCGGAGCAAAGGGTGGACCAGTATTCTCTTTCACTTCGTGGGGAATAAAGAATTATTTGGTCAAAGAGGGTTATGTGTTCTTTAATCTGTGGTCCCGTGTTTGTTACTGTTCACGTCGTGAATCTCTACGGATTCACGTCGTGAGTCATGTCTGGGCTTAATTTTGGGCTATTCATTCCACATCATACGTGGATAGGTCTTAAAAATATTGGGCCATTTAATAGAAAACGGGCTAATTATGGATCAATGATATATTGCCCATTACATTCCAACTCACGTCGTGAATAATACTTATTCACGTCGTGAATACTGTATGATAATAAAATTTTTATTAATCCTAAATTTTGTATTATATTCCATAAATTTTACCACTTCATTTTTAGGATCCCACACTAAGTGTTTAATTATGAATAAAGTAAGTTGGATGATATGATCGATGTTTCTAAAACTAAAAATGCAAAAACTAAAAAGAAAAAGAATGAAAACGCAAACCAAACTCGGGTTGCCTCCCGAAAAGCGCTTCTTTTTGAGGAGTCTTGAGCTGGACTCCGTGCATCCTACGTTGAATCTTTAGATGAGTCCACCACCAGGATCTTCTGCTCCTTGAAACGCCTCTTGTAAGCTTGCACTCGACGAATATACGCCTTTTTAGAGTTCTCCTTTTTAGCCTTGACTTCGTTTCCATCGAGCTTGCGTTTGATCCCTTGAGTCTTCAATTTTTCATCATTTTTAAGCTTCATAATATCCTCCTCCTCCTTCACCACTAGGCTAATCACCTTTGATGTAACCTCCTCTTCATCACTAGACACATCATCACCTTCCTTACTCTCCCAAGATGTTGGTGTTTTATAAGCAAACACCTCGAATACAAGTGGAACAGAAGCTCTTGGTTTGGTGCGCTTGATTTGCTGAATTGTTTTAATTTCTTCTTCCATAAGTGTCTCCAATTCTGCAAGCTCATTATCATCCTCAACATTGAACACTTCACCGTGAACATCATATCCTTGGAAACCATCTTGTAGTCCAAAAGTTTCTTCTTCATCACCAACCCTCAACTTGAGCTTGGATTCTCGAATATCGACAAGAGCCCGAGCAGTATTTAGTAGAGGATGGTCAAGAATAATGGGAACATTAGTGTGACAACCCGATATTTTTCAAGTCAATGTAGCATCTGAAAAGTCAAATGTAATGAACAAATTTGAAATCAATGAATTTAGCGTCAAAAATGAAGTGTTCTGAAATCTAAATTAGGATGCATAAAGTGTTTGATATCGTGTCAAGGGTTCCAAAAACATAAAGAACACTCAAATCCGAGTTATAACGAAGAAGTTATGACCAATCGAAAATCCACGTCACACCCGGTAAAACACTGCTAAACGTAAAAAGTGAAAATTCAATAAAATACTTTTTAGCCTTAGGTATCTAAACAAAAGTCGTAAATAATGTTAAACCGTGAGCATACATAAAAAGAACGCCCAAATCTGACTTCGTATGAGGAAGTTATGATTTTTCGAAATTTCGGGATAGCGGTAAACAGCTAAAAACTCGAAATAGAGATCGAGCAATTTCTAGCCAAAACAACCTAAATGAGAATCGAAGATCTCAACAATAGTAGTGCAACGGCGAAAAGCCTGACGAAAACGGACATCGGATGAAGAAGTTACGTATTTTTAACGGATTTATCGTGTCCCGGCCTGTTAAAAATATATAGTTAAAAATAAATTCAAAACTAGACAACGAAGTCTAAATGAAAGTTGTAGCGTATATTTTCACCTACGCGTGCATATAAAGAACGTAAAAATCGGAGCTCGTATGAGGAAGATACGGATTTTACAAGTTCGAGGTGCACAAACCGAGAGGATTTACGCCCAGCGTACCCTCGTACACCCAACGTACTCGGATGATAGGCTCCGGATCGTCCACGTCACCCCCTACGCCTCTACGCCGTCCCATACGAAGTCCGGAAGTCGAAGAAGCGGTCATGCATGACGTCCGGTATGCCCCGCGTAACCCGTAGGTACTCCCCGCGTACCGAGGGTTCCCAGCCCCTATAAAAGGGATGCGAGGGTTCCGGGCATTTTGCTCATTTTCTCTCCTTTTTCTTGCGTTTTACCTCGTTTTGCGTGCACGTAATATCCCGAAGCCCCGGTTTTCATACCCAATCCCCGAAGGAAGATTTACGCTCCCGAGATTCCCGAGAATCCCGAGAAAATCAACTTTTCCTGTCAAAGTTCTGCCCGGTTTTCGTCTCACTTTATTCAATCTATCAGGTGAGTTCATACCCCTACTTTTCACACTTTTTCATGTTTTAGGGGGGGAATACAAGTGCAATACTAGAAAATTTTATCGTTTTATACGGGTTCGAATACATGATCTATATATTTATAAATATTAAATAACCTTGGTATTAACATTATACCTTACATGCAAGTTGATATTACACTAAGTTTTCGTTATCAAATGGAACACACTTTCGGAAAACTAAAATGGGTATAGTTTGCGGGTTATTCATTACATCTTTACGTAAACGTAGTGAAAATGAAATACTTTCATTTACATGAAATATAGACTTTCTTTTTAGTAAATCCATTAATACTAAGTGTTGTGAGTCATTCAACTTCAACGTACTCACAAGTACGCATTTCAAGTCTTGTATTATAAACCATAATCTCTTGGAGGGAGAGCGTGATACTTGTGTATTGATCTATACGGGATTGACAATCCCGCACCTAAACGGTTAGCTACAGTTAGACCGGCAGGTCTGGGGTGACAAACGTCATAACACTACAACGCCTGAAGATCGTTGTTACAGGCAGTCTGGGTCAATAGCATGGTTATAAAACTCACACGGAAGTATTAAAATAAGTTTGATTTACGAGACTCTTGAATGCATTCGGTAAATACATTGTTTAAATACACTTTCAGCATTTTAGTACAAAAGACACTATTTCACTTCAGCCTTTGGAACTTTTCAAACTATATGTAAGAAAATATTGGATTTTTTGGGAAACACGTTCAGTTATTTTTACTAAAGGACATACATATTTCAGTACAAAAACGCTTATGAACTCACCAACTTAATTGTTGACACTTTTTCAAAACTACTTGTATTTCTCAGGGAACCAGTAATACAGGTAACCATCAGCTTTTGGAGAAGGAACGCTAAGGCGTCTAATATTAAAACATTTTGAATCATCATATTTGTAATATTCTTTTGAAACTTGTAATACACGCAACAATGTAAGTTTTTATTATATTTATGATGGTTGTGTTACTTTCTTTACAATATTCAACTGTTATGGTACTACGTGAAGTCACCCACTCCCGAATGTTTCCGCCATTCTGGTTTGGGGGGTGTGACAGATTGGTATCAGAGCATTGTTTATAGTGAACTAAGTATATCGAACCACATAAGATATACAAACTATAAATGCAAAAGGGACTAAAACCCTCTGATTTAAAAAAAACGTTTTCATAAACGGTACTTTTAAATTTAAGTGATACACATTTTCTTTTTATATAAAAGCACAAATACATGCATACAAAGAGTCATTTTCATAGTAGAACTATTCAAAAAGTATTAAGACAAGTTGGACACTACGACTAGGCCTCGGGATATGTAATCAAATCGAGAATAAATATAGCGTGATCAACTATATTTATCCTGGATGTGACCAACGTATGCCGAGGAATGGTCGTAGTAAACAATAAGTCAAAAACTTACCAAATTTACATACCAGCATCAAACTCACAAATTTGAAATACTATAGGAGTATTTTAAAACCATAAAAACTATAATAATCGTGCAAACCTCAATGGTTAATTATACTTAGAATATCGTCGAATAAAATTTATCCATATCAAAAATTTCCCTTCTTACTTCCGAGTTCTATATAAAATTCTCTTACCCCTATTTTCTCGACCAGGCGAAATGGCAGGTTTTCACATTCCCGGGGATGCCTATTACCCTAACCAGGGTAATGGAGGCTGGATCGAAGACGACCCAGAAGAGGATTCCGAAGAGGAAATTCCCGAAGAAGAACCCGAAGAGGATGAGGAACCTATAGAAATGGAGGAAGAGGATGACTCTGGGACAGACACAGAACCAGAAGTAATCAACCCACCAGTCGCTCGACCTCCCGCAGTCAGGAGAAACTTTCAAGGACCAACTCCCGTTTGGGGAAGCCACCTACACCATTGGAGCCAACAGCAAGGATTATGTCCTCCCTATGGTATGTGTAGGGATTTCTACGACGTCAGGAATGGAGGTTCAGCCGACCGAGCACTCCCAGTCATGGTGGGCAAACTAGCCAATCAGTCCTATCAATCTGGGGTTCAAGCTAACCGACTTCGTGAAGTCAACGTAGAAGTGCAAGTTCACACTTCCGACATCCGTCGACTGGACAGGTTGCAGGATGAAGCCGAACTCCGCACCGACGCACTCCAAGCACAACTGATGGCAGACCTCTCTGAGATAAGGGAGCAGCAAGCTGACTTCGATAGGCGTCTCATGGAAGCCAAACAATCAGACACGGAGTCGAGCTCCATGCGCAACCTACGTCGAAGTAGTGCTTGCCCAAAAATCCCAAACTTTTGATATAGAATAGGAACTCGGCTAAATGTTTTACTTTTCTTAACTTTCGTATCGGAGACCCTTAGAGGGGTCATAATTTTCCTAACTCCAAATGTAACCCAACTTATGTTTAATATATATGAAGAAATTCCTTTGTGTGTTAATTCTTTGAATACTACTCAGATTCATAAGTTTATCTATCACTGTGCAAACTCTTATTATGAATCAAACTTTGGGTAGGTCAGTCAAATTCATTCATTAAAATAACAAGTTTATTAACACACAGCTTCCAATCATTAAAGGCTTACATTCTTCATTATATTTCTCTAACAGAACAATGCCGCTCCGTAGATCTACACACCGTGTCAACAACAAAACACCTCCACCTCCACCGACGGATAACGCCACCTTGATAGCTGCCGTAACAGCTGCAGTGACAACAGCAATGGCACATATAAGTAATAATGGATCCGGAGGGGGAGTGAATAGCTCTACAAATGGCCAACATCAGGGTCGTTCCGGGGAATGTACCTTTAAGGACTTCTCCAACAGCAAACACATCCCCTTTAATGGAACTGGGGGACTGATGGCTCTATCCCAATGGATAGAGAAAACAGAAGCCGTGTTCGAGATATGCTCATGCCCCGAGGAAAGAAAAGTAAAATTTGCCACCTGTACTTTCTCCGAGCGAGCCCTTACGTGGTGGAATGGCCACGTCAAATCACTAACTCTGGTGGTGGCAAACTCCATGGGTTGGGAGAACCTGAAACGAATGCTACTACGAGAGTACTGCCCAAGGGGCGAGATTCAGAAGCTCGAGCAGGAGCTTTGGGGCCTTACGATGGTAGGCTCGGACATCACAAGCTATACGAATAGGTTCAGTGATTTGACAATACTTTGCCCAGGAATGATGATTCTGGAAAGCCAGAAGGTGGAAAGGTATATCTGGGGGCTGTCGCCCCAGCTTCGAGGAAGTGTGCTAGCTTCCAAACCCACGACATTCGATAGCGCCAAGGAGCTGGCACAATCTCTCGTTGATCATGGAGTCTGCCAGGGTGTCACGGCCATCGCCCCAGAACCAACCAAAGGAAGCAACAACAATAACAGCAATGCCAACAACAACAACAAGAAGAAGTTTTGGAACAAGAGGAAAGGTCAAACTTCGCAAGAACCTTCAAAGAAACAAATGGTGGCAGTCCATGCCGCCACAACCCCCACTGCTGTTCCTGCTACCCCCGCACCGACAAAACAATATGCTGGGAATCTGCCAAAGTGCAACAAGTGTAATTACCATCACCACGGTAATTACCGGGAGATGCACTGTAAAAACTGAGATAGAAAAGGGCACACTGCCCGTTTCTGTAAGGCACCAGCGCGACCAATCACCCAAGTTCCTGGTACTGGAGTAAGCCAGGCATGTTATGAGTGTGGAGAAACTGGGCACTTCAAGAGGGATTTCCCTAAGGCAAAGAATGAGGCAATAGCCGATCCCACGGTGGTTACGGGTACGTTTCTCCTCAACAACATTTATGCATGCAAACTCTTTGACTGTGGTGCGGAGAGGAGTTTCGTGAGTCATAAATTCAAACACTTACTTAATTAAAATCCCCAAGCACTCAATAAAATATTCACGGTAGAAATGGCAAACGGTAAAACGGAAAGCGCAAACGATATGTACATAGGCTGTACATTAAATTTAAATGAACACTTGTTTCAAATCGATCTTATACCAATTACAATAAGAAGTTTTGATGTCATCATCGGTATGGACTGGTTAAGCCTTCACCATGCTGATATACTTTGTCACGAAAGGGCCGTCCGCCTCAATCTGCCAAGTGGCAAAACTCTTGTTATCTATGGTGACAAACCCAGTGCAAACTTACAAATCATCTCTTGCGTCAAAGCCCGAAAATACCTTCGCAAGGAATATCATGCCTTTCTAGCCCACGTAGTAGATAAGAAACGAGAAGTGAAAGACATTAAAGACATTCCAGAAGTCTGCAATTTCCTCGACATTTTCCCAGAGGAACTTCCAGGAGTCCCACCAGAACGTCAAGTCGAGTTCAGAATCGACTTAATCCCCGGAGCTACCCCAGTAGCAAAATCGCCGTACCGTCTAGCACCGACTGAAATGCAGGAGTTATCCAGCCAACTGAACGAGCTTTTAAGCAAGGGATTCATCAGACCGAGCTTCTCACCTTGGGGAGCACCAGTTCTGATCGTAAAGAAGAAGGACGGATCTTTCTGCATGTGCATCGATTACCGAGAACTGAACAAACTCACGATCAAGAACTGATATCCCTTAACGCGCATAGACGATCTGTTCGACCAACTACAAGGAGCGAGCTACTTCTCTAAGATCGATTTAAGGTCTGGATATCACCAGCTGCGAGTCCTGGAAGGAGACATTCCCAAAACGGCATTTCGAACTCGCTATGGTCACTACGAGTTTGTAGTGATGCCTTTTGGATTGACTAATGCACCAGCAATGTTCATGGACTTGATGAACCGAGTATGTCGTCCTTTCCTAGACAAATTTGTGATCGTATTCATAGATGATATACTCATCTATTCAAGGGGCAAAGAGCAACATAGCCAACACCTCCGACAAGTCTTGGAAACGTTAAGGATAGTGAAGCTATACGCAAAGTTCTCAAAGTGCGAATTTTGGATTCGGAAATTGGATTTACTAGGTCACGTGGTCATCAAGGAGGGGATACACATGGACCCTTCCAAAATCAAGGCAATCGAGAACTGGGCAACTCCAAGGACTCCAACGGAAATCTGGCAATTCTTAGGCCTCGCCGGGTATTACCGAAGGTTCATACAAAATTTCTCGAAGATTGCTAAACCCCTTACCACCCTGACTCAGAAGGGTGTAACCTTCAGCTGGGAAGAAAAACAAGACGTTGCATTCTAAACACTAAAGCGAGCCCTATGTAGTGCACCCATACTATCTTTGCCAGAAGGAACAGAAGACTTCGCGGTCTACTGTGATGCGTCAAACCAGGGACTTGGATGTGTCCTGATGCAACGAGGGAAGGTCATCGCATACTCCTCGAGACAACTCAAGACGCACGAAGTCAATTATACGACGCACGATCTCGAACTAGGAGCCGTCATCTTCGCCCTAAAGATCTGGAGACACTATCTCTACGGCGCAAAATTTACAATCTTTACCGATCATAAAAGCCTTCAACACATCCTCAATCAAAAGGAACTCAACATGAGACAAAGACGGTGGGTAGAACTACTAAACGATTACGAATGCGAAATTCGTTATCATCCCGGGAAGGCAAATGTAGTAGCTGATGCCCTCAGCCGAAAGGAATACTCGGGCCGCCGAGTGAAATCCTTAACCATGACTATCCATTCACACCTGTCCATGCAAATCAGGGAAGCCCAAATAGAAGCCCTGAAATCCGAAAATGTGGCAGGGAAAGCCTTAAGAGGAATGGATAAGAATCTTGAAGTCAAGGATGACGGAGTTCGTTACTTCATGAATCGGATTTGGACGCCGAAGTTTGGCGGATTCAGAGGTGTTGTCATGGACGAAGCCCATAAGACACGATACTCCATACATCCTGGTTCGGATAAGATTTATTTAGACCTCAAGAAGCTGTATTGGTGGCCGAACATGAAAGCCGAAATTGCTACCTATGTAGGAAAATGTTTGACTTGCACCAAGGTCAAGGTCGAATACCAAAAGCCCTCGGGACTATTGCAACAACCGGAAATACCCGAGTGGAAGTGGGAGCGGATAACCATGGACTTCATAACCAAGTTACCAAAGACGGCAAGCGGACTCGACACCATCTGGGTGATCGTCGACCGGCTAACCAAATCTGCGCACTTCCTACCAATCAAAGACACAGATAAGCTGGAAAAGCTGACCAGAACATACATCAGGGAGATTGTACGACTGCATGGTGTACCCATATCCATTATCTCGGACCGAGATAGTAGATTCACCTCGAGGTTCTGGTAGTCACTACAGAAATCTCTGGGGACGAAGCTAGACATGAGTACCGCTTATCACCCGCAGACCGACGACCAAAGTGAGAGAACCATACAAACCTTAGAAGATATGCTTAGAGCTTGTGTGATCGATTTTGGTAAGGCGTGGGAAACCCATTTACCATTGGTCGAATTCTCATACCAAAATAGCTATCACACTAGCATCAAGGTTGGCCCATTCGAAGCCCTCTACGGCCGCAAGTGCAGATCACCTCTGTGTTGGGCTGAAGTGGGTGACACACAACTAGCAAAAGGACAAGCAACCGACAGCGCTCTCACTAGACCTGAAATCATAAGGGAAACTACAGAGAAGATTGTTCAAATCCGAGAACGACTGAAGGCTTCAAGAGACAGACAAAAGAGTTATGCGGATAAAAGAAGGAAACCCTTGGAATTCCAGGTTGGAGACCGAGTCCTACTAAAAGTCTCACCCTGGAAAGGATTAATATGTTTTGGAAAGCGTGGGAAATTAAAGCCAAGGTATATCGAACCATTCGAGATCCTTGCCAGGATCGGCCCGGTGGCTTACAAACTTCGATTACCGCAGGAACTCAATAACGTGCACCCTACCTTTCACGTATCAAACCTAAAGAAGTGTTTGTCCGATGAGACCCTCGTTATCCCTCTAGACGAAATCGAAATCAACGAGAGTCTCCAAATCGTGGAAGAGCCGGTAGAGATCATGGATCGGGAAGTTAAAAGAACTAAACAAAGTCGCATACCCATTGTGAAGGTCCACTGGAACGCCAAGCGAGGACCTGAATACACCTGGGAACGCGAGGATCAGATGAAACAAAAGTACCCGCATCTTTTTCCTAGAACTCTACCTTAGATTAAATTTCGGGACGAAATTCCCTCTAACGGGGGGATGATTTGACAACCCGATATTTTTCAAGTCAATGTAGCATCTAAAAAGTCAAATGTAATGAACAAATTTGAAATCAATGAATTTAGCGTCAAAAATGAAGTGTTCTGAAATCTAAATTGGGATGCATAAAGTGTTAGATATCGTGTCAAGGGTTACAAAAACATAAAGAACACTCAAATCCGAGTTATAACGAAGAAGTTATGACCAATCGAAAATCCACGTCACACCCGGTAAAACACTGCTAAACGTAAAAAGTGAAATTCAATAAAATACTTTTTAGCCTTAGGTATCTAAACGAAAGTCGTAGATAATGTTAAACCGTGAACATACATAAAAAGAACGCCCAAATCTGACTTCGTATGAGGAAGTTATGATTTTTCGAAGTTTCGGGATAGCGGTAAACAGCTAAAAACTCGAAATAGAGATCGAGCAATTTCTAGCCGAAACAACCTAAATGAGAATCGAAGATCTCGACAATAGTAGTGCAACGGCGAAAAGCCTGACGAAAACGGACATCGGATGAAGAAGTTACATATTTTTAACGGATTTATCGTGTCCCGGCCTGTTAAAAATATATAGTTAAAAATAATGTCAAAACTAGCCAACGAAGTCTAAATGAAAGTTGTAGAGTATATTTTCACCTACGCGTGCATATAAAGAACGTAAAAATCGGAGCTCGTATGAGGAAGATACGGATTTTACAAGTTCGAGGTGCACAAACCGAGAGGATTTACGCCCAGCGTACCCTCGTACGCCCAGCGTACTCGGATGATAGGCTCTGGATCGTCCACGTCGCCCCCTACGCCTCTACGCCGTCCCATCCGAAGTCCAGCAGTCGAAGAAGCGGTCATGCATGACGTCCGGTACGCCCCGTGTAACCCGGAGGTACGCCCCGCGTACCGAGGGTTCCCAGCCCCTATAAAAGGGATGCGAGGGTTCCGGGCATTTTGCTCATTTTCTCTCCTTTTTCTTGCGTTTTACCTCGTTTTGTGTGCACGGAATATCCCGAAGCCCCGGTTTTCATACCCAAGCCCCGAAGGAAGATTTACTCTCCCGAGATTCCCGAGAATCCCGAGAAAATCAACTTTTCCTGTCAAAGTTCTGCCCGGTTTTCGTCTCACTTTCTTCAATCAATCAGGTGAGTTCATACCCCTACTTTTCACACTTTTTCATGTTTTAGGGGGGGAATACAAGTGCAATACTAGAAAAACTTATCGTTTTATACCGGTTCGAATACATGATCTAAATAATTATAAATATTAAATAACCTTGGTATTAACATTATACCTTACATGCAAGTTGATATTACACTAAGTTTTCGTTATCAAATGGAACACACTTTCGGAAAACTAAAATGGGTATAGTTTGCGGTTTATTCATTACATCTTTACGTAAACGTAGTGAAAATGAAATACTTTCATTTACATGAAATATAGACTTTCTTTTTAGTAAATCCATTAATACTAAGTGTTGTGAGTCATTCAACTTCAACGTACTCACAAGTACGCATTTCAAGTCCTGTATTATAAACCATAATCTCTTGGAGGGTGAGCGTGATACTTGTGTATAGATCTATACGGGATTGACAATCCCGCACCTAAACTGTTAGCTACAGTTAGACCGGTAGGTCTGGGGTGACAAACGTCATAACACTACAACGCCTGAAGAACGTTGTTACAGGTAGTCTGGGTCAATAGCATGGTTATAAAACTCACACAGAAGTGTTAAAATAAGTTTGATTTACGAGACTCTTGAATGCATTCAGTAAATACATTGTTTAAATACACTTTCACCATTTTAGTACAAAAGACACTATTCCACTTCAGCCTTTGGAACTTTTCAAACTATATGTAAGAAAATATTGGATTTTCTGGGAAACACGTTCAGTTATTTTTACTAAAGGACATACATATTTCAGTACAAAAACGCTTATGAACTCACCAACTTAATTGTTGACACTTTTTCAAAACTACTTGTATTTCTCAGGGAACCAGTAATACAGGTAACCATCAGCTTTTGGAGAAGGAACGCTAAGGCGTCTAATATTAAAACATTTTGAATCATCATATTTGTAATATTCTTTTGAAACTTGTAATACACGCAACAATATAAGTTTTTATTATATTTATGATGGTTGTGTTACTTTCTTTACAATATTCAACTGTTATGGTACTACGTGAAGTCACCCACCCCCGAATGTTTCCGCCATTCTGGTTTGGGGGTGTGACAATTAGCATCTTCTTTCATATCCATCACTACAAAGTCAACTGGGAAAACGAATTTCCCAATTTTTACAAGGATGTCTTCTACTGTCCCTCTTGGGTGAGTTACTGAACGATTTTCCATGTGGATTGTCATCTTTGTAGACTTCATCTTCTGAATATTTAACTTTTGGTAAAATAAAAAAGGCATCAAATTAATGCTATCCCCAGAATCGGCTAAAGCATATGTCTTCAAATTATTACCAAACTCACATGGAAGAGTGAGGCGTCCAAGATCTCCCATCTTCTTAGGTATCTCTCCCAATACGGCCCTTGAGCTTTGTTCACTTAGAATGATCTTGGAATTCTTCCTTAATTCTTGAGCTTTGTTCGCGTATTCGGGAATTTTGGAAAGCGAATCAATGAAAGGAGTATTAATAGGAATACCCTTTATTTGTTGAATAAACTCCAAATGTTCCCTTTCCAGTGGGCTAAGATGTGCTCGAGACGGGAATGGAAAAGGTGGTTTATAAGCTGGAACAAATACGATTTTTTTCTGTTCAGACCGAGCCCACGACGTGAGCATAGCGGGCTCACGACGTGAATCTGGCGTTTCAGCAGATTCTTCGTTTTCAAGTTTTGTCTTCTTAGGATTTGGTTCAGATGGCTTTGGCTCCACTTCTAAAGCTTCTAGGAATTCAGAAATCGCCTCTTCTTCAGTATCAATGGCCATGACGTGAGATTGGGTATTCTTTTCAGGAATTTGTGGAGACAATCTTTTATTTACCAAAGTAGTAAGTTGACCAAGTTGAACTTCAAGGTTATTGATGGAAGCTTGCTGATTTTTTAACAATGATTGTTGGTCAATCATCATAGCATGATGATTCTTCATCATAGTTCTTTGATCCTCTATTGCAGTATTAGTAGCATCATGCCTTTTTTCTGAAGCTTCCATAAACTTCATTAACATGGTCTCTAGATCAACTTTCTTCTCAGCTGGTGGTTGCTCTCTTTGGTAGAAGCCCCGGCCAGTTTGCCTAAATTTCTCTTCTTTTTGCTTATTGTACTCATCATATGGCATCCACTATTTCTTTGGTTTCCTCCAGTCTTCATCATATTTGTCCCCACTTGAATAGCAAACTTGAGCTTTCTTATTGCCATATTCATCCATATTACAATCTTTTGTCAAATGTGGGCCACTACATCTCTCGCAACCAACTCGAATTGCATGAATTGATTGGTCCATTAGGGTCAATCTCCTATCCATAGTGTTAAGCATTGCCATGACAGTAGCCATCTCTTCAGTTTGTGCACCTCCACTGCCCTTTATTCAATCACGCCCTGGGTTATGATACTGACGAGAGTGCTTTGCAAATTCTTTAACTAACACCTTGATTTGATTTGGATTTTTTTTGTAAGCGGTCCTTGCGAATCAAGAAGTTGACGTGTCATGACATTTACTCCATCGTAAAATATAGATACTTCTTGTTGGTTGTTGAGGTTGTGATGAGGACAACTCCTTAACAAGCCCTTGTAACGCTCCCATGCCTCATATAATGACTCCCCTGGTTGTTGCTCAAAGTTGGCTATCGCCTTCTTGAGTTTAGCGATCTTGGATGGTGGGAAAAACTGACCTAAAAACTGCTCACACATTCGAGCCCAAGTAGTTATTGTGCCAGGTGGAAGTGCCTTCAACCAGTCTTTTGCAGCTCCTTTGAAAGTAACTGGTAGCATCCTCAGCAAGACAGTATTTCTCTCAACATTTGGAACATTAAAGTAATCAGCAATGTCATTCACTTCATCTAAATGTTTGTAATCCCCCATGGCCATCTCATCAATGTTCGCCATTTCGTTCTCCGGCTCGTTCTCGGGTTCACTCGTATAAAGCCCAAATTCTGTTTTTGATTTGTATTCGGACTCGTGTGGATTAGGAAATTGATCGAAGACTTCAAACTTGCTCTTTGAGGCTGAACTCGATTCTCCCGTTTTCTTTCCTGACTACCTTGAAAAGGCTAATTTTAGTTCTTGTAAAAGCGACTTCTTATTATTCTTTTTGTGCAGGGTAGACTCCGGATCTTCAAGTGGTGGCACCAAAGGTGTGTTGGATCCTCTCGTCATGAACTCCTGCAAAAAAATCAAAATAAAAACGTAAAACTGAACAAAAACTAAAAAAAAATTCCTACAGACTGGCCACCACGTCGTGGTAAAGACTACCACCTCGTGTTGTCGCAGAAAAAATAACAAAAAATAAAATCACAAAAAAAAACTAGAAATTACTGAACTCACGTCGTGAACTTAAGGTTCACATCGTGAGCCTAGTACTGAAAAAAACTAAGCTAAAAAAAGTAACTTTTTGCAGGTTTTACCCCACAAAAAGGATCAATCAACCTAAAGCAAATAAATCAAACAAATCAAATAAGTCATTCCCCGGCAACGGCGCCAAAATCTTGATGTGCACAAAAGTACCCACTAATTTTATTATTTATAACCTAACTAACTTAACTAACTAAAATGCACGTAGACAGTGTACCTAGTCGAATTATAGAATAGTTGGGTAAGTCGGGTGTCGATCTCAGGGAACGGTTTTGACTAATTAATTTATCTACTATTAAATTGACTTAATTTTAGAGCAAGAGGGGTTTTATCTGATTTTGCAAGACCAGACGAACTTAAATCACAAAATTCAATCAAGTAATTAAAAACACTTTTGTTTAGTTTGAATCCACTTCTTTATTTATGTTTAGCTAATAATTATGAATTATCAAAGTTGGTCACCAATTATTATGTAATTAGCAATTCAAATCCAAATTTACTAATCTTTTTACCAATTCATGAACTACCTTGTATGATCACACATAAGCAAAACACATAATTAGTTATTTATAGGTGAGCTATGTAAGATTTATCTAAGCAAACACAATTATGGTCATAAATTATGTCCTCTAGCACAGCTAAATTAGTTACTTTGATCACTTATCTAAGATTTTGGTCGATCCTAGCTCTAGCAATTCAATGTTCACTAAATCACTAGGTTTCAAGTTCATGTAATTTAATGGTCACTAAGCTACACAGAACATGACTTTAAGCAACTGAGAAACTAAAATAACATGCTAGGTAATGATAATCAAACACAAGCAATTTACCAACTAATCAAATTCAATAGTCATTAAGCTAAAACATAATTCAGAAGCTTCATCTAGCTAGACAAGAGCTGCTAGATGCAGCTACTCATAGTAACAAGTAAGCAAAAACAAATCAAATTATCAACCATGTTCATAACTATCAAACTAATTAACTAAGTATGGACCTTTACTCCTTTTGATGTTGAAAGCCTTTTCTAGAACTCTTTCTCTGCTCAAAATCGTCTTCAGGTCGCCTTTCAATCAGCCAAAAAACTCCCAAGTCGTAATGGGCAAGGGAATTTATAGTTTTCTGATTTCTCGAGTTCACGTTGTGAACCATAAAGATTCACGTCGTGAATCTGAGATAAGCGTGTTTGGCAAGGACTCTTTCACCCGCATGCATATCTTCTAGAATTCTCCTCTCACGTCGTGAATCATGAATTATTCACGTCGTGAGTGCGTCTTTTGCTGACTTTTTCCGTTCTTCTTTTCTTCAATCTCCAAAGTTCCATATTTTGTCAATTTCAGTCCCTATCTTCGAAAATGCTTCACCTTGGCTGCAAAATAACAATTTAAACTTGTAATTACCATAATTCTATGCAAATGACCAAAATATTAATAGAAATGTAAATAAATATTGCCTAAAAATGTGTATAATTATGGCAATATCACGATGTTCTCGGTTTAACATATTCTATGACTTTGGTTTAGATTATTAAGGCCATAAAGTCTTCTGTCGTAAATTCACTTTTTACGCTTCCCGGTGTCGCGCTGGTTCTGTCGCGAAACTTCGACGGGTCATAACTTCTTCGTTATAACTCAGATTTCGACGTTCTTTATATGTACAAAAACCTTGAGACATATTCTAAAACTTGGTTAAGACTATTTATTCTAAATAATCTTTTGCCAAAAAGTCGTTTTCGACACTTATTGCCTCTAAATTGACTAGCCCGGATCTACGAGCGTTACATTTATCTCCCCCTTAGGATGATTACGTCCCGGAATCATCAACAAAACATGATTGTATAATGACTCCATACGTTATCTCTTCATCCTAGGCAATAACCGTAACTTCTATGTTGCTTCGAACGCATATCTACTCCTGGACTTCTTGACTGCAAGGGGTGCTTTGATCTTGCACCCGTTCTCTATGTCTTGTTAGACTTTTAATCATAACCTTAATGTCACAACCTCGCTCTTTATTAGCGACTCCTTCTTCTTCTTAACCAACTTTAGATAAGTTGTATGATTTCCATAATAGATCGATGGATCACGTTCCAATGACCTCTCATCGTGTGTTGCCATGCTTAGACTCGGGTCTCTTAGAGTTAAATTCCAGAATATACTTTCCTTCATGTTCTAATGTGATATAATCACATTTTAACACGTAGCATTTCTAGCTATCAATTTTCTTATCAACGAGCGTGATACTTCTATTGATCGCTTTGATTTCAACCTTCTGGTTTAAGTCGGACGCTACATCGAACTTGGTTCTCTGAACCACGTAACATACTAATCGTAGTCGGACTCAATTTGATATGACCACTAGGGTCGGAATAACAATCATCTTCTTAGTCATTACCAAAACGATGGTAACGACATACTTGAATAAAACAGAATCAATTACTAGCTTCTTGGTAACCTTGTGACTTTCCCTGATCCAAGTGTGAGTCCTATGCTTCCGGTAGTATAGGCCTCTACTACCATTCACACCTACTCATACTCGTCCCAAGTATTGTCAAGCAGTTTTACAAGTCACCATACAAGAAAATCACATAACCACTTAACACACCAGATAACAAAATGAAGATTTTATATTATTCCTTGAAACGATTACATAAGTGTTCAAGTTCACCCTAGACTATGCCTCTAATAGGCTACATCACGTGGTACTATTTACACGACTACTTCATAACTTGATCTTTGGATATGAAGTCCTCATCCTTGATTCCTCGCGTTGTTCTCTGCTTCGTCGAGGAGCATGTGGAATGCCCTTGGCCTTGGTGGCGTCTCTGGCCTTGCAGCCTCGTTTCTCTTCGGGCAGTCTTTAGAAACATGCCCTTCTTTGTTACATCTGTAGCACACCTTCTTGTAGGATGTGCACTTGCTGGCGTAATGCCCTGTCTTTCCACATTTGTAGCAAGTAACCTCTTCACTACAATTCCCGAAGTGTTTCTACTTACACTTATCACACCACTTAGCTTCACCTCCTCCTCCTCCTTCAGACTTTGAAAATTTCCTTTCTTTGTTGGATTTTGAAGATCCTTCGTACTTCCTTTTCTCGCCAACTTCAGCTCTTTCCAGACCCTTCTCTTTAATCTGTGTCTCAACATTCCTGGCTGCCCAAATGACGGATTTCAAAGTGGTTGCTTGCTTGACCATTGGACCAAAGTCCGCTGGTAATCCATTGGAAAACTTGTTGACCTTGGAGAGCTCAGTTGGAACTAGGTAAGGAACGAGCTTCATTTTCTCGGTAAAACTTGCAGCATACCCGGTGACACTCATCCTCCGCTTCTTCATATTCTGAAATTCATTGTTGACATCCCCAAGTGTGACATCCCCAATTTCACGGCCAGAAAAGACCGGTTTGTTTATGCTTTGTTTTATAAATCAGAGTAATCGTTTAAATAAAACGGTTGCGGAATTTGTTCCCAAAACAAGATATGATAATAACTTATCAAAACATTTCTGAAAGAGAATGTATTTTTATTTAATAATAAAACCTCGGGATGTCATGTTCCGATACAGAAACATAAGCATAAACATATCATACATTCATTTACACTAGTGATTTACATCTCTTTTAATCTTTCAGTGAAATGGGTCTTCGCATCGATACCTGTGATACAAAAAAAACTGAGTGGGTCAGGCTTGGGAGCATGGTGAGCATATAGGGTTTTCAACCCACAATAATACACTTATTATATTCAATAATCAAACAATCAACCTAAACACCCATCCCCATATCTCCTTTATTTCTTAAGGGTTTACCCTAAGAATCAACTATCCTTCATCCATTCATTCCTAAGGATTTATCAAAGGGATTGGCACGAAGTCCATTGCTGCCAAAGTTTATCTATAAGGTACTAAATCCATAGTTATCAGGTGCTAACTCCGTAGTCACCAAGGTTTATACAATAGGCGCTAACTCCATAGTCACCAAGGTTTATACAATAGGCGCTAACTCCATAGTCACCAAGGTTTACTTAACAGTAGGCGCTAACTCCATAGTCACCAAGGTTTACTTAACAGTAGGCGCTAACTCCATAGTCACCAAGGTTTACTTAACAGTAGGCGCTAACTCCATAGTCACCAAGGTTTATCTAATAGGCACGACGTCGCATCGTCACCAAAGCTTATATAATAGGCACGAAGTCGCATCGTCACCAAGGCTTACTTAATAGGCATGAAGTCACATCGTCACCAAAGCTTATCTAATAGGCACGAAGTCGCATCGTCACCAAGGCTTACTTAATAGGCACGAAGTCACATCGTCACCAAAGCTTATCTAATAGGCACGAAGTCGCATCGTCACCAAGGTTTTACTCAATAGGTACGAAGTCGCATCGTCACCAACTATTCCATCTACCCATGTTCTACCCAACATTTTTGTAGATATAAATACAAACACAGTTTAAATCATTTAACACCCGTATAAAAACATCAATTCCAAGCCCATCTCAAATAGACAAATAATATATAACACATAGCATGTATTTCATAGCTAATACTTTATATTTATGTGTTAGAAGAAAGTAACTATACACTCACTTGATCAGAAGATGATCGGACAGCGCTACAGCTTGTAGAAGTAGTATTCTTCGGTGAAACCGGGAGATCTTCACAAAAACCGGGCTTCTCGCGGGCAGAGCTTCGGCTCGGGAATTTCACTTCTCGATATCTTCGGGGCCTCGGGACTTGCTTCGGGGCTCGGGAATGATACCGGGGCTTCGGGATATTTCTTGCACGAAAAACGATGCAAAAACGCGAGAGAAAAGGAAGAAATGAGCAAAGAACTCGGTTGCCCTCGCATCCCTTTTATAGGGGCTGAACCACCGAATTACGCTGGGCGTAATTAAGGTTACGCTGGGCGTAACCTGGATAAGCTCGCTGACTCCCCCCCTTTGGATAATATCGGAAGTTTATATTTAAATTAAATACTTTAATTATTTAATAAACTTCAAAAATTCATATCTTCCTCATACGAGCTCCGTTTTCGACGTTCTCTATATCCCCGCGTAGGTGAGACTACGCTCTACAACTTTTGTTTAGACTCTGTCGGCTAATTTTGACTTTATTTTTATTATTTATTTTTAGTAGGCCGGGACAAGAAAACTCTGTTATAAATTCATAACTTCTTCATCCGACGTCCGTTTTCGTCTGTCTTTTTACCGTTGCACTACTATCAACAAGATGTTTGATTCTTGTTTAGATTGTTTCGGCTCAAAACCGTTCGATCTCAAATCGAGTATTCTGGCTGCATACCGCTAAGTCGAAACTTAGAAAAATCATAACTTCCTCATACGAAGTCAGATTTGGACGATCTTTTTATGCACGCTCATGGTTTAACGAACTCTACGACTTTCGTTTAGATCGCTAAGGCTAAATATCACTCTAACGTAAATTCACTTTTTACGTCATTCAGCGTCGTGCCGGTTCTGTCGCGAAACTTCGACAGGTCATAACTTCTTCGTTATAACTCGGATTTCGGCGTTCTTTATATGTACGGAATCCTTGTAACATATACTATAACTTAGTTAAGATTACTCCTTCTAAATAATCTTCCATAAAAAATTCATTTTTGACGCTTATCGTCTCTAAATTGACTAGCCCGGATCTACGGGCGTTACACCAAGGTTTAGAGTACACCGGGTGAACACATCGTTCACAACACCTACAGGCTGCGAGCCTGCTAGTGTTCCACTGAACTGTCTAGAATAGTCCATGGTTGTCATCCATACTCTGCTAGATGACGGGTCCATCATTTGGGTAAAAGGCTTATCTCATTGTTCACCTCTCACCCTTATCTCATGGTCTATATCACCTCTCATCTCATCATCCGACTCATATTTCATCTACCCATGTTTTACCCAACATATTTTGTAGATATAAAAATACATATACTGTTTAAATCATTTAAAACATGTATAAAATCGTTCATTCAACATAGATAACAAGTATACAGATAATATGCACACATAACATGTAATTTATATAAAATACTTCATATCTATGTGTAAGATGAAAGTAACTATGCACTCACCTGATTAGGTGGTGACTCGGCACTCGGACAACTCTTCGTTACTCTTAAAACAATTTCCTCGACAAAACCTTGTATCAATATCACTAGGGTTTAGTCTGACATTAACCGCGACTAATTAATAGTCTAGCTATTATTACTATTATATAAGCGTTAACACAATACTTTTCACTCACTATACACAGACGAGGCCAGGCATGGAACACCGGAGGGCAGGATCATTTCGACATATAAGCACTTTTGAATCCAACAACCCAAGCGACCCTCCAAATCGGAACCCCCGTACCGCGAGTGGTTAAAAGATATTATATGATACTTATATAACGCATAATAATAGCCCAAATACTTATTATAAGGTCCTAATAACATTACTATATTAAAACATAAGCTATAGTAAAGATAGGGTAGACATAACTCACTTACAGCGGGTTTTCTCGAAAACTGGGCTCTGCCGGAGCAGAGTTTATGAGCCGAAAGGCTCTTTTCTCGGGGCTTCGGGAGCCTCGAGGCTTCCTTCGGGTGCCAGGGGGTTTACCTAGACTTTAGGGGGGGTTGGGGCTTTAGAGAGAGAAACTAGAGAGAGAAAGTGAAGTTGGGAAGGTGTGAAGAATGAGGGAACCCGACACCTCTATTTATAGGCTGGAAATCCAAAAACTCGTCGAGTTGGCCTCCAACTCGTCGAGTTCCAGGCCAGGTGTCAGCATTCTGGTGGCGAAACGTGTGTGGCCTACATTGTGCCACGTCACCCCTTTTGCAGCAGCACCCTGCCGACTTCTAAACCCCGTAAATTTCGCATACGAGCTCCGTTTTCGACGTTATTTTTTTCCACGCGTAGGTTAACACAAGATCTACAACTTTCATTTAGACTCCGTCGGCTAATTCTCGGCCGATCATAAATTTATCTATAAGAGGAGATTAGACTGCTAAATGACCGCGAAGAATTCGTAATTCCTTCATACGGACTCCGTTTTCGTCTGTCTTTTCACCGTTGAGTTCCTATTAATGAGATCTTCAACTCTCATTTAGGTCGCGTAGGCCAAAAACCACTCGAACTAAAATTCGAGTTTCGGGCCGTGCACTGCTATGCTGAATCTTAGAAAAATCATAACTTCCTCATACGAAGTCAGAATTGGGCGTTCTTTTTATGGATGTTCTCGGTTTAACATATTCTATGACCTTGGTTTAGATTACTAAGGCCAAAAAGTCTTCTATCGTAAATTCACTTTTTACGCTTCCCGGTGTCGCGCCGGTTCCGTCGCGAAACTTCGACGGGTCATAACTTCTTCGTTATAACTCGGATTTCGGCGTTCTTTATATGTACGGAAACCTTGAGACATATTCTAAAACTTGGTTAAGACTATTTATTCTAAATAATCTTTTGCGGAAAAGTCATTTTCGACACTTATTGCCTCTAAATTGACTAGCCTGGATCTACGGGCGTTAGATGGTCCTCGGTGGTGGTTGCTGCGATTTGGGGCACGGGTAAGGTTCCCCCGGGGCTGAGATTGAGACCCATCAGTTGCTGTATGGAGAACCTGAGAAGATGAAGAATGATCCGAGTGGGCAGCATGCAAAGGATGAGTTCGATCAAATCGTTGTTCTTCAAGAACGAGCATGGAGCAGGCTTAAAGGAAGCTGGGAAGTGGCTCACGATGGCGAATAATAGTGGCAATGTTGTCAAACTTTGGACCCAAGCCATTGAGGAGATGCGTGACCAAGGTCTTCTCGGGGACAGGAGACCCGATATTTGCTAGAAGTTTTGCAACAACATTGAGTTTCTGACAGTAGTCAACAATGGTTCGGTCCCCAAGTACCATAGAGCGCAGTTCATCCTCCAGTTCTATAGCACGTGCATCTTTGTTGTCTCAGAAAAGGTCTTCAAGTGCTTTTAAGACGTCTCGAGCCTTGTAACCACTTTTAAGGACCATGGTGAGAAGAGGCTGAGTGAGAGTGCCATAGATCCACATGGCAACGAGATTGTCAAGATTGTGCCATGGCTCGTCCTTGGCATTCTTAGGACGGGAGGAGCCATCAAGGTGACCATAAACTCCATAAGCTCTGCAGTGGGTCTCAAACAGGACTCTCCAGGAGTCATAGTTCAGTTGATTCAGGTCAAGAATCAAGGGAACAAATGACTTAATGTTGTTGATGCTAAAGGGCTTGAGATTGGAGTCTGCCATGAAAGAAAAGAAAGAGAGAAGAAGGGGAGAAGATGTCATCGACGACAGCTAGGGTTAGAGGGGGAAGATCTCTGATACCATAATAGAATGGAAATAATCATTCGTTGCCTTTATCCATTATCAATCAAGTATATATACACTATACAAATAGAAAATTGGGCCTATACAGAACAATGGGCTAATCAATACATGGACTAAGAGTAATATACACTAATAAAGAACATATCACCTCGCAAGAAAACCATAAATTAACTATTAGAAAATCATATGAACAAAACTCACTTTTCATTGAGTAATTTTATCGAACATTTGGTGTTCAATAATAATAAAGAAGTACAAACTATATACACATGCTTATATACATCAAAACATAAATATCATCTTAACAATTACACATTCATAAATGTTATGTATGAATGTTTGGTATCTGGTAAAATAAATAAATAAACAAAATTAAACTGTGTCAAAAAAGAAATTCCAAATAACTTGAGAAGTTGGGTCTTGAAATATACTCACACCAATCATCATTATAATGAAACCGGCCCCTTTCAGGCATGAAATTCATCATAAAGTTTGTTAACTCTTGGACATATACAATAGATCAAAGAAGGTATGTTAAATAGAGTTCAATCCTATACATATTGGTTCTACATAACCCATTACACATTAGGAGGAAAAAAGGCGGGCACTCACACATGCTGAAACACCAAGAAGCATACATATAAAACTGTTGTATTTGAACCAAATCCACAACCCTATGATGTTGTTGAACTATCGCAAAATATCATGTTGAACTATCACTATCTATTGGTCGACGTGATTCGTCTTTGTTGGAGATCCAAAGATAAAATCAAACATCAAAGGGTAATTAAGGGTAAGGGGTTTATACCTTTTCGTTATCTCTGACCATTATGTTGGAACCTACTAAATCAAAAAACAATCATTGTGAAATCAGAAGCAAAACAAAATTGGGGTGGTGATGTTGTGAGGAAGAAACAAAGTGGATGAAACAGAAAAATAAAAAGAAGAAAAACAACTGAATTGTACCTTTAATAACAATACATATCCAAACCAAATTAGAAGAAACTCTTCATCATCAACTCGCCATAAATATAGTCCATATCCAGGACAAAATCCAAGCCAAACTTATTATAAGGTGAAAGGAACCGATTATAAGGTGAAAGTACATTATCATTTTTTAAAGTTTACCTTGATATAAAAACGGCTTAATCAAGAAAAGTGTCTAGTATCTGATTAAAAGTATCGACAATGGTAGACTCTGTTAACAAAGTATATAGATCACAATCATTCTGTAAAACAATAAAAGTGAATAAAAGCAGAAATTAGAAAAATCAATCAAATAAGAAAATAATGTAGAAAAATTGATAAAGTTTCTTAATTTAAGGATGCAATGAAACATCGACGAACCAAATATAACAAATAGTCGGAGACAGGAAACATATCCAGAAATAGTTGTGTTCAAATAAAAATGAATATATGGGCCAGAAACATTGGCGAGGAAGCATAAATGAGAGAAGTTAAAGATTGCAATGGTAAATGGCGGTGCACGAGTGTGTTTCTGTTGCTGTTGGGATGTGGTGATGAAAAATGGAAATGATGTTTTAGGGTTTTTCATATATAGAGGTTGGGCAAGAGAAACAGAAACAGAAAGTGGTGAGTGTGAGGGGTAACAACAATTGACAAAATTGATGATAAATAAAATAAAACCTAGGAAATCAGATAATGACCACGATAGAGAAAGTAAAAGGATCAAACATTGTGGTCGATTTGAGCCGTTCCTGCACTAAATTGAAAAATCAAAACAATACACATTTTCATTTAGAGCTCGTAAAAAGGGTGATAAAACCAAGAAAAAAAGTCACAAACAGATACATAAAAATAGAATCTACAACATATTTCAACTTGATAACAAACTATGCATACCTTTGTTTCAAAAGAGGCATAAAAAAGTTGAGAAAATCTAGCCAGGTGACCAACATAAGGTTTACCTGTGTCAATGAGTGGTGGTTTTGATGGTTTGGTGGTCAATGGTTATGGAAACGAAGGTTTAGAGGTTTTCTTTAGGGGAGAGACACAGGAGGTGGTGAGCGAGTATAAGGTTGCTGGGAGTGGTTGAGGAGAGATGGGGAAAGAGAATGAGGGTTGCAATTCATTAAATCGGCTGGAAGAAAGTTATAAGGGAAGGTGGCCAAGAATGAAGAGATATTTCCTGGATATTGGGATTAACATTGACTACGTCATACTGTAGTAGTGTTAAAGGGCTCAGTCAAAAGCCTCCAAAATAATTTTTTATGCATTAAGAAATTGTATTTATTGCTTCATGATTTGTAACTACTTAATCCAATAATTCTATCCTTTCCTTAATTTTCTGTAAAGTTTGTTATTTCCAGCATTGTTGACCGAATTAGATTTCAGGCATAAAATTGTTGTACATATTGCATAAGGGCTTGTACGACTTAAAATTCAACATTTGACCAAATATACTTTATAAGGTATTGATGGGTTTTATACAAAAGAACATCCTATGTGCTCATTCAAATCTTAATGCTTGGATCTAGGTTTCTCTATTGTACATGCAATTCATCCAAGACTCAAGAACCCTAATCTAGCATACATAATCTGAAATTATCAAATAAGAATAGATCCAGATGATTACCTCTTCTTGAATGGCTTGAATCTTCTTGTCTTGGAGCTTAGAGTCGCAAATGTCACTCCTCTAATGGCTTACAAACACCACAAGCAAGAGAATGAAGTAGAAGAGAGAGGATGAGAGGCAAAATCGGCTCTAGGATTCCTTAGCATCAAGTGTAGCCGATTTTCCTAGCCCTAAGGGTCCTTATATACTTGTGATGCTAGGGTTTCAGTCCAAAACCCTAATGGATAGCTTAAGCCTTAAGCATTCTAAGGAACCTTCTGGAATAAGGCCCCTTTGGACGAAATTGGATGGCCTAGCCTCTAAAATTTCGTCCACCCTTATTCCTTAGGGTTTCCCAGCCCAAATCCACCTATCATACATTTGACAGTTTTAGTCCCCTTTATTTAGTTAATCTCTTTTAGCCACAAAATTAATTCTTATTAATTCTTGACCAATATTTATTAAACAATATAATTTCTCCTTTAATATATTAATCTTATAGTATATTAATAAGTCATAATTAATCCTCTTTCTTTATAAATCATCCTATCAAGTTGCTTTGGTGAAGGCAACCCAAAAGGACCATGCACAACCGGGTCAAGTGCATACCAAATATAGTTATGGACATAGACACTAATCCAACAGTCTCCCACTTGGATAAGTCTAATAACTAAATTTGCAAGTATGACCCGATTAACAATCGTAGCTCTCAAAGACGTTGTCAAACTCTGATCTTATCAGTAATCTGTCCTTTAGATAAGGGATCATATATTCCTCCATTCTAGATATCGTATGAACTGAGACATGGATTTTAATCAGACTCTCTGTTCATGTGTTGTTTCCCGATTTTCGATTTACGACGACTGACAACAGACTATAATTGAATACATCAACTTATTCTCGGCTTGGCCAAGCGCTTAGGTGTCATCACTAAATCATCGAGGGGCCCACAAATATCGCTTTTATCCTACTTTGGGTAAAAGGAACGGATAAACTTTGACTCAATGCTCTCTTGTACTCACTCACCGAATCACACACAACAATACATTTTATAACACCAAGTTACTGGTGCGTTTACATATTATCAATGTGCAACCGATTTGCAAGATACAACTCACACATCTCCGTTTCAAGAATATAAGATATTATTGTCTCACCAATCACTCGTGATAAAATCCATGAAGCGATCCAAGTGAGTGTGGGTTTAATCCAATGCTCAATTCATATTCATAAGCACTCATGAACGTTGTAGAAATCCTTTGCTATGTCTAATACACTTTAGACAATCTACAAACCAATTCATGACAATCTTCTTTCATACCTACTCCCAAAGTATGACTGTGGAACATTTCGAATAATCTCATTATTCAGGAAGTCAAAACATGCAAAGTGAAACACAATAATAATCGAATCCAATATGGTCCTAACCTTTTGAGTATAAATAAAAACTCCTTTTATTTAATCACTATATTGATTACACATTATTCATTGTATAATGTTTCGGGTAATCAACTTATCACTTGAATTATATCAACAATTGTCCCATGCTCTTGGCATGTACACTATGTTTACCTATGGTCCTTACTTTGTGAAATAGTATAATTAAATAACATTTTCAATCACACTTATTTCACAATTCCCAATCCTTACCACAAGTGTAAGAATACCAAATTCTTGCCACTTATAAAATATGTTAAATTCAAATATTTTATGCAATGATCCTTTCGTAATGTTACAGCGCTAAAGTCACAAAGACTTTTCCAATGAAATTACAAAGTCCTCTGTTGGAGATTGTTGCAAGACAATTCCATAGATACGAAGTCTCACATTCAAAGCACATTCCTTTGAACATCCTTCTTGCATAAAAGTTTCTAATCTAGAGATATAGGTTCTTAACGTCCAACTCCCAATATGGAAACATTTCCATATTTGTCATATGACAACTCATTATTAATAGAATCATATCTAATAATAATAATGACAGTATGGTCCTTTCATTACTATACTTCCAACTGCTCACAGGCGACCAATCCTTGGCGAACCTTAGATTGTCCTCTTGACAGTTTGTTGAAAAATATTTTTGTATGTGACCATCACTGAAATAAGACGAATTGTTTTTTTTATATTATCTAACAAATATTATCAGTTATTTCAGGTTGCATAAATTCGTCATCAAACGGAAAATATGAAAACACGCGAATGACGAAAACGCATAGACGATAAAATTAGTTGTGCGACTAAACAGTTTCAACGATATATATATATATATATATATATATATATATATATATATATATATATATATATATATATATATTGTGTTGAAAAGTCAAAGAAAGAAGCATACCACTTGCACACACTAGCCATTACTTTAAAAATACTCAAGTGAAGAAGATATTTGTTTCATGTATGTATACTTGTATGTATGTATGTAAAGTGTATGTATATGTAAGTTAGTATATAAGAGAGTTGTGTGCTCTTTCATTCATAACCTCTTATAAACTTTGAAAAACCTCTCCATACACCAAAAACCTCTCAACCAAGAACACCAAGAACACCAAGAACATCAAGAACACCAAGAACACCAAGAACACCAAAAACATCAAGAACACCAAGAACACCAAGAACACCAAGAACAACTCCAAACAACCTACAAATACCCTCCAAACATCCTATAAATACCCTCCAAACATCCTCCAAATAACCTCCTTAAACCTCCTCCAAACATCCTTTAAACCACCACAAAATCTCCACCTTGCTGTTTTTTTTCGACATCAGAATTTCGAAGTTAAGAAAAAAATCACCGAGCACAACTCAAGAAGATAACCCTGGAGAGATTTTCACCGCAACTTATTCAGGACCTTACCTACATCCAGGAATTTTCCTCGATTTTTTTGACCACTGGAAACCCCAGAGAGACGCGAGAGAGAATTGGCTATCCAGAGAGATTTACTCCGAAAATCTACATTCATCACCACCCAAAGCTCTTTCAACATCACCATCTTTGCTACCTTACACCACCAAAATTACAACCTTATTCCACCTTCAAACACCCTCCAAATACCCACTTCAACCTCATCAAATTACCTCAAAACACCCTATACCCATAAACAAGAAAACATAACTCATGTATTTTGTACTGTTTTATAAACAATTCATTATTACATAAAAAGAACCTTTTTGTTACTGATCAAATACCGGATTGAACTTTGAACAAATAGAGACACAGTCTATTAAGATCCAGTCCAACCCTAAGCCAGTTCAGTCATTTATTTGACGAACCTACTTGATAGACCAGTCGTTCCATCAGTCAAGTTCAGTCAATTTATTGACGAACCTACTTGATATATATTTATATATTTATATATTTTATTACAACTTTACGTCATTTAAATACAGTTATTTATTTATTTATAGCTTTCTCGTATTTATTTATTTATAGCTTTCTCGTATTTATTTATTTATAGCTTTCTTATATTTATTTATTCCATATTTCTTATATTTCCGCATCTTAAATCATTAAATATATATATCTGTCACATAGTAATTGGTAACCGAGCCTTTATTTGTGGTGATCAGATCTTATATTTTCAACAATTGGTATCAGAGCTTGTGTGATTTATTCTGAAATTTTTGTCGAAAACTTTTGGTTAGCGTTTTATAAACCTTCCATAAGCTTTTCTTTAAAAACTTCATTCTAATATCACTTGTTAAAACTCCTCATAATAAAAAAAAATCATGTCTTCTGCAAATTACTCAAACATGAACTCTGTTTCTATTGCTAACAGTTTAGGATCAGGTTCACGGGCACCCATACTTATACCTGAAGAGTATAATTCGTGGGTTGGCCGTATGAACCTTCATCTAAATACTTTAGGTGAAAATGTCTGGAAATGCGTGGAAGGAACGTATACTGGAATCTCTACAGAAGATATGGCCACTCTTGCTACAAATCAAATCACAATAGCCGAAAACAACAGAAAGCTTGAACTCCAAGCTAAAAAGGAACTAGTTTCTGGAATCCCACACAGTATTCTAAGTCAAATGGATGACATTATACTGTTAACCGCAAATCAAATTTGGGAAAGTTTAAAAAATCGTTTTTATGGAAACGAAAGAATAATCGGAAACAAGAAAACATCCATTTTGAATGAATTTGACAATTTCAAAATGTTTTCATCAGAAACCATTCATGATGCTCACGACAGGTTCAATTTTATTGTTATTTAAATGAACAATTTGGGTATCAAAAAGTCACAACATGAGATAAATCTCAAATTTTTGAATAATATTTTTGAAAGCTGGAAAATGGTAAAACTCATTATTCAGGGAAATCCAGCAATTCATACTGAATCTTTGTACAATTTGTATGGAAAACTTCAATCGTATGAATCCTCTATTGAATCACCAACCACTACAACTTTTGGTGGACCATTAGCTCTTTTGTCCACATCTTCTCAACACCAAACACCCTTTTTCGATCAAAATCAAAACCAAGCATTTTTGGGAAATTGTTATAATTCTTTTGATTCAAATGATGAAGCGGATTATCAACAACTATGTGCCTTGGTAGCAAACACAAACCTACAAAGATTTTTGCCAAATTCTGGTCAATCAAATTTCAGACCAAATTATCAAAACAGGCCATCTTTTGGACCAAACAATTCAGGTTTTCAACCAAGACCATACTTTGGACAAAACAATCCAGGTTTTCAACAAAGACCATCTTTTGGACAAAGTTCTCAAAGACCATCTTTCCAAAACTACCCAAACCAAGGTTTCCAAAACCGGGGATTTCAAAACAATCCCAATCCAATTTTTAATAACAACTCAAATCAAGGTTCTAACAACAATCAAACTTTTGGATTTCAGCAATCTCAACAAAAGAACCAAGCCCAGGCACCTGAAAGACCACCAATTCAAAGTCAAAAGGCTGACAGTGATAATGATGATGTGATCATTTGTCACAATTGTAAAGGAACAAATCACTATGCTCGAGAATGTCGTGCTAAAAGCAAATCCAAAGTCAAGGACTCAGCGTACTACGTTCAAAAAGCTGAAGAACTGAAGAAACAAGAAAAGAAAGATAAAGCTTTAATGGCAATCCACGAACCCAACGTCGAATACTGGCCAACTTCAGATGATGAAGCAGACTCTGAACCAGCACAGTCAAATTTCTGCTTCATGGCTGGTGAAGAAATACCTTCAAGGGCTCCAAACGTCATTGAACAGGTATGGAACATGGTTGTAGAACTTGGTTATTCTAAAACAATTTTTGAATCCCATATAACCAAGATTGAGAATAGCCTGCAAGTTGATCTCAATACATATCATAACAACATGGTTAAAATGGACATTGTCAAGTCTGAATCACAAACGATGCAATTCAAACTCGGAGAAAATACAAGAACGATTTTGAAATTGGAAAGAGACGTTGAACGAAAATCTGAAGATAATGTTCACGTCTTGGAACAATTAAATCAAGCCCTAATTCAAAAGAGGGATTTGGAATTGAAAAACCAGTCAGTTATTTCTTCTGAAATTAAAGATATTTTAGAAATGGAAATCATTAAGTTGAAACAAAAATTTCAATCTTCAACTGATGAAAATTATGTTTTAACTCAAAAACTGACTGATTTTTCAAACAAAATCATATTTCTTGAATCCGAAAACAAAAGACTGCAAGGAAAATTGGATTCTATTAATATTGCTAGAAAATTAAGTGATGATATTTTCACTAAGGCAAAAACCTTAGGATCTGGCACAGTTAATACAAGTTATAAACCAGGAATTGGTAGAGAAGCATTTGAAAAGGAACAAATTGAAAACATGACAAATGTGAAAACTCTGAATCCACTCTACCAGATCTTTTCACATCTGCCAACGAGGCAGATTCAGATGACGAAACAATTATCAACTGTAGCCCAGATGATACTGATTTCTTTATTTCCAAAAAGTCATACAAAAGAGTTGTGAATTCTGAATCAGACTCTGTTAGTTCAATAACTCATCACTAACAAAGAATGATGGCACAATCAAACCTGAGATTTTCCTAAATGGACAAAAATCTACTCATGAGCATGGAAATACTTCTGCTCCAAATGTCTTCCCTTCTTTGAATTCTACCATAGTTGGAAAGAACAGTTTGGGACAAAAGTATTCAAAGAAACAACAAAAAAATAAGCAACCCATTCAGGCTGTCCACGCTCAGTCCACAAAACCAAGGAAACTTTTGAAACCTGACTTTGTGCCACAAAAACAAGTTTTCAACTATAAACCAAAACCTTTGCGAAAGACTGTTGAAAATTACTTTCAGGATATCAATTTCAAACAGTCAGGGAACTTTCAAAAACCATCATATCAGAAAGTTCAAAACCATCATTATAATGCTTTTCAAAACCATACTTCACATCCTAGATATGAGAAAACAATTTCTAACAAAACATCACATCTAGGATATCCTACACCAAAACACAGATCTTATCAACCCACGGGTTTTCAAAAACAAATCACTTTTTGGGAAAACTTGATAAGTCAGATCAAACCACAACAATTCCGTCATAATAAACCAAGACCCTACAACAAAAGAAATTCATCAAACAAAGTACCTAAGTTAACAACTGACAAACCAGGACCCATTCAGATTTGGGTACCTAAACCTTCTGTCTAATTGCAGGTACTTAATGTTGGAGAGCCCAAGGATGATACATGGTATATCGATAGCGGCTGCTCTAAGCATATGACAGGAAAGAGGAATTTCTTACGTGACTACAAACCAACCGACACCAATCAAGATGTTACCTTTGGCAACAACATGACAGCAAAAATCATGGGTTATGGAAACATAACAAATGGTAACTTTACCATCAAGAAAGTTGCTTATGTTGATGACCTGAAACACAACCTCATCAGTGTTTCTTAGTTGTGTGACAACAATCTTGAAGTTATGTTCACAAAACAACGAAGCTTGATCATGGATGCCAAAACAAAAGATGTTATTGTTGACTCTGACCGTGCCGGAAATATGTATCACTTGACATGGATCTTATTTATGGTAAACCCGATATATGTCTGCTATCAAAAGCCCCAGCAGATATTAGTTGGTTATGGCACCGCCGCCTTTCCCATCTAAACTTTGGGTACATCAACAAACTGATCGGCGATGATCTTGTTCGAGGGCTACCACTTCTAAAACTTGACAACGAAACTCTTTGTGCTGCTTGTGAAGGAGGAAAACTTTCCAAATCAACTCACAAAAGCATCCTAAATTCTAGTGTATCTGAACCACTAGAATTGTTGCACATAGACCTTTGTGGCCCTGCCAAAACCCAAACCATACAAGGGAAGAAGTACATTCTCATTGTCGTTGATGGATTCTCACGCTTTACATGGGTCTTTTTCTTAAGACTAAAATCTGAAGCACCTGAAGAGATGATCAACTTCATCAAACAGATCGAACTGAAACTCAAACGACCTGTTCGAAGAATCAGAAGTGACAATGGTTTAGAGTTCAAAAACAACACTCTAGATTCATTTCTCAAAAACAAAGGAATTGAACACAACTTCTCAGCCCCATACACTCCACAACAAAACGGAGTTGTCGAAAGAAGGAACCGAACACTATGTGAAGCTGCAAGATCAATGCTTATCTTCGCTGATCTGCCACAATACTTCTGGGCAGAAGCAATAGCCACAGCTTGCTACACTCAAAATCGTTCCTTAATCCATAAACATCTTCATAAAACACCATATGAAGTCATTAACAACCGAAAACCAAACATCAAATTTTTCCATATTTTTGGTTGTCGATGCTTCATAAAGAATAATAAAGACCACCTTTCAAAATTTGAATCAAGGTCGGACGAAGGAATTTTCCTTGGTTACTCGTTTACCTCAGCTGCTTATCGAGTACTGAATAAACGCACCAGAGTAATTGAAGAAAGTACTGACGTTCATTTCGATGAATTTTATGTCAGAAAATTGGATCGTGAACATTTTGGTTCTAAAATGATTGAAAACATTTTTCAAAATCCAATCCAACAATCTCCTTCTCCTGATATAGACATTGACATTGATCTTGACTTACTTTTTGAACAACCCAAAACAGCTTACAATTCTGAACTTCTAACTACTTCAACTATTCGTACAGGTACACCCAGTAAAGACACTCCACAGTCAAATCAAGATAATGCAGATCACTTTGAGGGGGAACCACAAACACTATCATCCTCTTTGGACACACCAACACCAATTGTCCAAGAAAAACCCAATGCATCATCTATGGGGGAACAACCAACACCTATTCCCTCTTTAAACACCCCAACCCCAAATATCCAAAACAATACTACTGAATCATCCATGGGGGAACCTTCAAACCTATTCCACGATGAAAGACCTGGAGAAGAGATATGGGATGAAGAAATACCAATCATCATAGCTGAAGAAAACCGATTAACAAAGTGGACCAGAAATCATCCTGTAGACCAAATCATCGGAGATCCAAACTCAGGCATTCAGACTAGAGCCGCAACTTCTAATGATTGTTTATTTGGAGCCTTCTTATCCTTGACTGAACCCAAAACCATACATTCTGCTCTCAAAGATCCAGACTGGGTAAAAGCTATGCAAGAAGAGCTAGCAGAATTCGAAAGAAATGACGTATGGAATCTTGTTCCAACTCCACCCGATGTGAGTGTCAGAGGTTCAAGATGGGTATTCAGAAAAAAAACCGACGATCAAGGAATCGTGTGTCGAAACAAGGCACGTCTCGTAGTCAAAGGATATTCACAACAAGAAGGAATCGACTACGATGAAACATATGCTCCAGTTGCCAGAATTGAAGCAATTCGCATCTTTCTTTCATATGCTGCACATAAGAACTTCAAAGTATACCAAATGGATGTTAAATGTGCATTCCTACATGCAGAGATAGATCGCGATGTATACATCCAACAACCACCAGGCTTCGAAGATCTCAAATTTCCTGATCACAGCTTTAAATTGCAGAAAGCTGTCTATGGGTTGAAACAAGCACCCCGAGCCTGGTATGCCACGTTGTCGACTTTTCTCGAAGAATCAGGTTTTAAAAGAGGATCAATTGATCAAACCCTCTTTCGTAAAATCTATAATAAACATCTGTTAATCGTACAAATATATGTTGATGACATTATTTTCGGTTCTACTGATGAATATTTGAGTGTTAAGTTTGCAGATTTAATGAAAAGCAAGTTTGAAATGAGCATGATAGGCGAAATGACTACCTTTCTTGGACTTCAAGTCAAACAATCATCAGATGGAATTTTCATCAAACAAGAAAATTATGTGAAAAACCTACTAACTCGCTTTTCAATGGACAAATCCAACACTGCTAAAACCCCAATGGCATTTGGATACAAAATAGATGCAGACTTAAACGGCAAACCTGTTGATCAGAAAAGATATCGTGGAATGATAGGATCACTATTATACCTCACTGCCAGCAGACCTGACATCATGTTTTCTACATGTGTCTGTGCCAGATACCAAGCAAATCCTATGGAATCCCATGTAGTTGCAGTGAAACGCATCTTTAAATACCTTAAAGGCACTCCGAAACTTGGCCTTTGGTATCCAGCTAAATCCGATTTTCAGCTGCACGCTTTCACCGACTCAGACTACGGAGGATGCAAGCTAGATAGGAAGAGTACATCTGGTAGCTGTCAATTCCTAGGAGGTAGACTAGTAAGTTGGACTTCAAAGAAACAGACTTGTGTATCCACATCAACAGCAGAAGCTAAATACGTCGCTGCCGCCAGCTGTTGTTCACAAGTCATATGGATGCAAACTCAACTGCGTGACTATGGCTTCAAAATCTCACAAATTCCCATATTTTGTTACTCAACCAGTGCAATTGCTATCTCTCACAATCCCGTTCACCATTCCATGACAAAGCACATCGACATTCGATATCATTTCATCAAAGACAACATTCAAAAGGGTCATATCGAATTGCACTTCATCAACACCGAAGATCAAATTGCCGATGTCTTCACTAAGGCTCTCGATGAAACAAAGTTTCAATACTTCCTAGGCCGTCTAGGAATGTTAAATCCAGATAACATCCATCCTTAAACTTTTACTTTTTGTTTGTACAAAAGTGTGTTTACTTTCATTCAAAAAGAAAATTCAAAAACAATTGAAAATTGCTTTCCTTTCAAAAATACCAAAAACATTCAAATAACCAATATTTCCAAAAACATTCAGAAAAACAAATCTTCTAAAATATAATAAAAGACTTGCCATAATAAGCTTTTATAGAACCTTGTGATTAATCGTCTCTTGACTTAATTTTCAGATGCTTATGCTCGATGAAGATTTTAAGTCATATTGATTCTCAATTGGAGTGAAGGTTCAAATCTCATACTTTTCATAATGTATATAACTTTATTTCCTTCGATTTTATTTCATTATTGACGATTTTAAACAATCAAGGGACATAAGGTTAGGAGGTTCAGATGAAAACAAAAACCCATGTGAGAATTTGTGCCTCGTCAATCCGTATCATTGTGGAATTCATTTCTTGTGAGCTTAGGTGTGTCACTATTGCTTATAAGGTATACCCAATTATACCTTGTCACAGTCTCATTTTTTCTTAGATATCAAAATGACCAGGGACGATACAATCATTTCATACATATCAGACAAACTGTCTTTTATACCACCTATCCCTACCCAGATAAAGCCTACCAAAAATGAAGACTTGCGATCCCGTGATCCATCAACAAGAAAAGACGAAACAAAAATAAATTCAAGAATGACCTATCAAAGCAGAATCAACAAGAAAGAAGAATCATTCACCGAAGAAAATCCAAACAAAACAAAAAAATTACAATTCGATAGTTGGTATTTTCCAACAAATTTTCAAACAAATGGTTATTTCAAAAAAAAAACATAAGATCCCTCGATCTGTTTTTAACCATTTTTCACAAAAGAAGATATCTCAATCCCTCAAGACAAATACTCTCAAAAACAAATTTTCTCAAAAGTAGCTAACTCTCGATGCTAAAAGAAAATATCTTTACAAAAATCGATATTGATCAACAAACAGAATACCATCAAAGAAGAAGCTACAACAACATTGGATTTCCCGGGATACTGTAGCCTTCATCACTGAAGATTCTTAGTTGCAAACTACACTATGAAAACTGCTAAACCCCTCTACATGTATTTCCCGACCGAGAGAGAGTGAAACTTTAATGGCATGAATGAAGAAACCCGTTGATTAATGTCGAAACCAGTCTTATGTGATTGATTATCTAATAATGAGACTAAGTGACCTTTCAGGAAAAGCATAGCTGAACACCTCCAATATGAGTGTGAGTCGTCAGAGAGAGATATCACTCATTTTTAGTGATCATTAACTTGTTCTGCTGCCAGAACAACCAAACACCCAAGTGAAGTGTGAGCTATACCTATGAGCGTTCATCTGAATCGACCTGTTAGACCACTTGTCGTCATTAATAATGCTATAAAATCTTAGGAAATTTCTTTAGATACATATATAGCTACCCTTTGATAACCGAACCCGAGACTTTGATTCGGAAACAAATTTCTGAAAATCTTTTACATAAGATATGTTAAACAAAGTCACAAACTTTCAAAACAATCACTATATTTTATATATCTTATCTATTGACAAATCTTTTATCTCGAATCTTCAAAAGTTCAAAACTGTCAATATGATTAAATCATAACTGTCCTTATTCCAGCAATGATCACATAGGGGGAAATTGTTGAAAAATGTTTTTGTATGTGACCATCACTGAAATAAGACGAATTGTTTTTTTTATATTATCTAACAAATATTATCAGTTATTTCATGTTGCATAAATTCGTCATCAAACGGAAAATGTTAAAACACGCGAATGACAAAAACGCATAGACGATAAAATTAGTTGTGCGACTAAACAGTTTCAACGATATATATATATATATATATATATATATATATATATATATATATATATATATATATATATATATTGTGTTGAAAAGTCAAAGAAAGAAGCATACCACTTGCACACACTAGCCATTACTTTAAAAATACTCAAGTGAAGAAGATATTTGTTTCATGTATGTATACTTGTATGTATGTATGTAAAGTGTATGTATATGTAAGTTAGTATATAAGAGAGTTGTGTGCTCTTTCATTCATAACCTCTTATAAACTTTGAAAAACCTCTCCATACACCAAAAACCTCTCAACCAAGAACATCAAGAACACCAAGAACACCAAGAACAACTCCAAACAACCTACAAATACCCTCCAAACATCCTATAAATACCCTCCAAACATCCTCCAAATAACCTCCTTAAACCTCCTCAAAACATCCTTTAAACCACCACAAAATCTCCACCTTGCTGTTTTTTTTTCGACATCAGAATTTCGAAGTTAAGAAAAAATCACCGAGCACAACTCAGGACGATAACCCTGGAGAGATTTTCACCGCAACTTATTCAGGAACTTACCTACATCCAGGAATTTTCCTCGATTTTTTTGACCACTGGAAACCCCAGAGAGACGCGAGAGAGAATTGGCTATCCAGAGAGATTTACTCCGAAAATCTACATTCATCACCACCCAAAGCTCTTTCAACATCACCATCTTTGCTACCTTACACCACCAAAATTACAACCTTATTCCACCTTCAAACACCCTCCAAATACCCACTTCAACCTCATCAAATTACCTCAAAACACCCTATACCCATAAACAAGAAAACATAACTCATGTATTTTGTACTGTTTTATAAACAATTCATTATTACATAAAAAGAACCTTTTTGTTACTGATCAAATACCGGATTGAACTTTGAACAAATAGAGACACAGTCTATTAAGATCCAGTCCAACCCTAAGCCAGTTCAGTCATTTATTTGACGAACCTACTTGATAGACCAGTCGTTCCATCAGTCCAGTTCAGTCAATTTATTGACGAACCTACTTGATATATATTTATATATTTATATATTTTATTACAGCTTTACGTCATTTAAATACAATTATTTATTTATTTATAGCTTTCTCGTATTTATTTATTTATAGCTTTCTCGTATTTATTTATTTATAGCTTTCTTATATTTATTTATTCCACATTTCTTATATTTCTGCATCTTAAATCATTAAATATATATATATCTGTCACATAGTAATTGGTAACCGAGCCTTTATTTGTGGTGATCAGATCTTATATTTTCAACACAGTTGATTAACCACTTTTAGTCATATCTGGTTCCAATCCATTTTTCCTCTTAATGCCCTACGTATTTGGAAAATTTAGAACACGTGAATCTTATAGCATATGCAATCGATCCTATACCCGAAGAATATGGGATACGATTCATAATGTCTTACATAAAGACGTGATACTTGACCAGTCTTTTGCTATAATATCTCTATTTGCCATGTTCTCATGATTCGAACTATGAAAAGGGATGCCGTAATCATAATCGAATTTGAGAACATAATCTTAGATTTATATGAGTAAATTAGTTTAAAATCTCTCGGTCTAAGCTCTTAGACTTTGGAAAGAATTATAATATTCTCTCCCTTAATTATAGCAAAACAACTTTTCAACATTGCAACTTTGCAAATTGAAACCTTTTTGTTTTCTATAAATAATATTGATAACTTGCAACTTACCATAATTATCATGTTCCCACTAACATGATGATTATATCCATATCAGCATAACACTTATGCTCCCACTAGCTTTGACATGTATTCAGAAATCAGCTGGACTTCTAGAAACCAATACTTATTGACTTTCTATACCAAAGTTTAGATTTCTGAAACCGAGATACTTTGATAAGCCTTTATCTAAGCTTCTCAAATTCATACACCTTTTCCTTAGATAACCCACATGTGTGTCTAAACAATTCTAGAACTCATAACAATAAGTCTCGAATGTTCAAACTAATTTGCCGTTTCACTTCCAGGTTCTGGGAGAAGTTTCATGAGGAGTTCGGGACAAGGTTGCACTTCAGTACCGCTTACCACCCCAGACAGACGGGCAGAGCGAGCGGACGATTCATACGCTCGAGGACATGCTTCGAGCATGTGTGTTGGACTTTGGGGGAAGTTGGGACACGTATCTGCCATTGGCTGAGTTTTCTTATAACAACAGCCATCATTCGAGTATTGGGATGCCTCCCTACGAGTTGTTATATAGGAGGAGATGTCGGACTCCCATTTGCTGGGGAGAGGTAGGGCAACGTGTGATGGGTAGCACTGAGATAGTGCTTCAGACGACAGAGCAGATACAGCAGGTTAGACAGAGGTTATTGACGGCTCAGCGTCGTCAGAAGAGTTATGCGGATAGGCGACGATCCGAGCTTGAGTTTCAGGTGGGAGATTTCGTACTCCTGAAGGTATCTCCTTGGAAAGGAGTGATCCGATTTAGGAAGAGGGGCAAGTTGGGACCCCGGTAAATCGGTCCGTTCAGGGTGACCGTGAGGGTGGGCAGGGTAGCATATCGGTTGGAGCTACCCACGGAGTTGAGCCAGATTCATAATACCTTCCACGTGTCTCAGTTGAGGAAGTGTATAGCCGATGAGTCGGCGGTGGTACCACTGGAGGATATTCAGGTGGATGCGAACCTGAATTATGCGGAAAGGCCAATCGCGATTCGGGATCGGAAGATCAAGGTTCTGAGGAATAAGGAAGTGTCACTGGTGCAGGTCCAGTGGCAACACCGGAAGGAGTCCGAGCTGACCTGGGAGCCGGAGTTGGAGATGCGGGAGCAGCATCCAGAGTTGTTTGATGAGCAGGACTTCGAGGGAAAATTCTGATTCTAGTGGGGGAGAATTGTAACATCCGGATTCCCAGGTATCTTATTTTATGTATTTATATTGAGTATTAGAGAGGGACTCGGCGAGTAGACGCTCAAACTCGCCGAGTAGGAACACCAATGCTGACTGGATTTAATGAATGGACTCGGCGAGTCCATTCGTGGACTTGGCGAGTCCGCACTGTTAAGTGAAACCCTAATCCCCGGGTTTGGGAGCCTATTTAAAGACCTTTATGGCCTTCATTTGCGGCTACCTTGTTCCAGAGAAACCCTAGAGAGCTGAGATAGTGATTTTGAGGGCAAAAGGAGGCTAGTTCTTCATCTTTTGTGTGGTTTTGCTTGAAGGAAGAAGGAAACACCCATCTAGAACGTGAAGGGATCTTGGATCTGGGCTAATCATCTTGAGAGTTCATCTCTGGAGGTATAATTCCATCTATTTCGTGTTGATATGATAGATTTTGGGGTTTTTACCTCCATTTTATATGAGATCTAGTGAGTATGAGGTCCCCTTTTGTGTTGATAATATCAGATCTGGACCATGAGAGGTCCATAGAGTCACTACCTTCTAGATTTTTGCAAGCAAATAAGCAATTGGAGACTAGGTTGCCATTTATAGTGTTATTTCTCCATTTAAGGCTTGATATGGGTTGCATGCACGTAAACGTTGCACCTTTACTTGACTTTTGAGTGTTAGAAGGATGGATCTACTGTTTGGTGAAGCAGATCTGACCTCAAAAGATCTTTTGAGAGTTTTCATGGGAGGAATTCACCGAGTCCATAAGGGACTCGACAAGTCGAGTCAGGTTGCCCCGCGACTCGCGACCTGTGACGACCCATGGAGCACCGGGTTGACCCAGCGAGTCAAGGGAGAACCAGGGACGAAGAGTACAGGCATGTACTCGCCGAGTCACTCTATTGCACTCGGCGAGTCCGGTCAATGTTGACCGTTGACTTTTGTTGACTTTTAGGGTATAGTCAGTGGTTGGACTTATGAGCCATTAGAGGGGCAGATTGGTCTTTTGCCCTTCTTAGAGAACTTATAGAGAGGGGTTGACCTAGCCTTTGGAAGTTGTATTAACTAGAGTAATTATTTATGTGACTTGTGGGTTTGGGAGAACAACGGGAGGAGGTGGAGGAAGTGAAATCAAGCTAGTCCACAAGGCAGGGATTGATCTTTCACCTTCATTGTAGAACAGACTTTCACTTTGAGCAGGAAAACTTTTTCCATGGGATTCGGGAAGACCACGGTTAAAATCAGACATCTACAAAACGGGAGAAAAATCAAGTTAGTTGATTAAATCCTTAATAAAACACCCAAATGAGATATTAAGGCTATCCAACACAATGTCCTACAAATTGGAAGAGGGATGTCGTAATCCAACTCGCAGAACATTTGAAGGTAGGTAAATGACGATTTACCAATTTCCACCATGAAAAAAAAAACAAAAAGAAGGTTAAGTATTAAATGTATTGGAAACTCCTAGTTCTTTTGAGATTCATTGAACTTTTCAATGTCATGTTTAAATCTCGATATGCCCCTCGATTTGTGACTGGGATGCCGAGGATCACAAAACAGGGTTGAATAACCATGCAAATATACATGGTGCCCTCAATGTTACGGTCACCTATTCGACGTGCTGATTAACCACACACGCTCCATCGAACTATGACAAATATCGAGTCACCCTTTGTCACCTTTTCTTAGAGCCCAATTTGTGTGCCGGTTAACCACACACGCTCCACAAACGTCTAAGCAAGGGTACAAAGTGTAATTTCATGGAATTGCATCAATTCACTTTTGCCTAAAGTAACTAAGATTGGGAATTTTGTAAAACATTTAGTTACTTTATTATTCATTATACTTTTAGTGAGGAGAGAGTTTGCCCTATCCTACCCGTTCGGCTAACGACCCTCCACTAATCAAGGAAGTGGTGGGTGAGAGTGGACACCCATTAAACGACCATTTTATAGGCCATAACCTTATACCCCCCCCCCCTTATAGATCGGCTTTGTAATGAGGCCTACTAACGGTAAGACTAGCAGTTTAAGTTATACGTATATAATATTAGACTTTTAATGTTATATATAGTATAAGGGTGTATTTTACACTTTTAAAATACTAGGTGGTTTAACTATCAATAAATTAGACCTTTAATTTGATTAATCTTAAACCATATAATTATGATTTATTAATTTTCTCTTTTAATTAAACTTTTAATTAAATTAACAAACCATAAGGTTATAATTTGAACCTTTTTCAAAACTAGGGTTTTAGAATTTAAAATTTCAAAATTAAACCTTTAATCATAATTTAAATTCCAAAACTTGAGGGCAAGTTTTGAAACATTTCAAAGAATAGGGTTTAGAATTTAAATATTTCAAAATTAACTTTTAATCAAAAATTCAAATTCCAAAACTTGAGGGCAAGTTTTGAAACCTTTCAAAACTATCTAGATCAAAATACAAATAAGGCAATTAAACAATTAATTGGTGATTATCTAGTTTTGACCTAATCCAATTTCATGCAAGATAATTGACGAAATAATTCAAATAATTTAACATTTATCAAATAAGGTAATAATTATCTAATTACATGATAAAAATCTTTTATTTTGACAAAGATAATCATAAAGAATCAATAAAATTCGTATTTTATTAATTTGAAACATTTATGGCAATTATCTTAAGTCAAAATAGGAAAAAAATCCCGAAAATTCGTGTGTCTGACAGCCAGACTCGCCGAGTCACCATATGGACTCGCCGAGTCTACATTGGGACTCGACGAGTTTGTCAGGAAGATGGCCAAAAAACTCGACTTTGCAATCAAGAATGAAACACTAAGCATCAATACAATAGAAACCAATCAAGGCTCTGATACCACTGATGGGTTTTATACAAAAGAACATCCTATGTGCTCATACAAACCCTAATGCTTGGATCTAGGTTTCTCTATTGTACATGCAATTCATCCAAGACTCAAGAACCCTAATCTAGCATACATAATCCGAAATTATCAAAAAAGAATATGTCACACCCCCGAACCAGACGGCCGACACGTCCGGAGTCTCGCGTGACTTCATCTTGAAATATCATTACAATGAATATAAATGAAACATAACAACATCATCATCATACACATCAAATACAACCATCCTTGTTTACATCAAGTTACATGCCAAAAAGAGAGTTCAATGTATGATGAGTACAAAACATAATAAATTTCCCGTCCTCTGTTGATCTTCCACTTAACGATTTCCTGAGAATACAAGTCATTTTGAAAACGGTCAACATATATAATGTTGTTGAGTTCATAAGTGTATTTGAATGAAAAGTTTTGTATCGTTAGTAAAACACCAGAAAATCTGATATTTTCTGCAAAAGAGTTTGAGAGTGATGTATTAAATCTAGTATTAATGCATGTGTGAATTCGGTTTTTAAAAATGTATCTAAAAAGCAGTCCAGAAAACCCTGTGTTTTCTGTTGTAAGTAAAATAATGTATAATTGTGTTTATTCCAGAAAATCCGATATTTTCTGCCTATGAGAGTGTTGAAATTATGAAAATCCCAAGAGCGAGTATTGATGTATGGGTGTTTTTAGTATTGTCAAGACTGGTATAAATATATCGAATCTTTGATGGAGTTAGTCTCTAAGTGAGTCGTTACAACCATGCTTGATAATGACTAGTTCGCCTGTCTTGGCATTTTCAGGCGCCGAGTTTGATGTAGATAAGGTTTGTCGCCCTAGACTGGCCTAGTCTAGCTGTAGCGAACAGCTAAGGCGTGGGGGGTCACCCCGTATAGATCTATACACAAACTCACGCTCTCCCTCCAAGAGACTTTGGTTATAACTACAGGCTACGATCATACACTCAAAGGTGTTAATCGACAAGTCTTACTAGATTCTCAACTTGATCACGAGTAATGTATTTCACCATGTATAATGTTTACGAGAATGTTTTTAGTGTTCCGAATTCCAAGAGTAAATGATGTATCGTCCAAGCCCAATTATCATGTAAATGGACCACTAAGGCCCAATAAACACGTAAAAGGGTAATTTAGGCCCAATAGGCATGTAAATGCGCCACTAAGGCCCAATGAACATGTGATCCATAGTTCAGGCCCAAATTAACATGTAAATGGACCACGAGGCCCAATAAACATGTCATGGAAAATATTAGGCCCGGTATACACTTGAATGGGCCACTAAGGCCCATTACCCATGTAACGAGAGTATTAGGCCCAATAGATGTGAATCGATGCTTTTTGTTTGCTCGTTTAAACATTTGCTCATTTTAACTTGAACGTTTTTCCAAAGCGTTGAAAAAGCCACATTAATTACATGGATATTTTGATCCGTTAAGTCGTGATATTTCAGTTTGAATTCGTATTTCATAAAAATTGTCACTTAGGGTCCCTTTAGACTTAAAATAGACATTTTTGGACTTATTTCAAATAAAATGACACTTTTGGTCTATTTTTATTAAAAATAACATTTTAGCCCATTAATTTATGAAATTTGGCATTTTCAGCCCAATTGTAAAATAATTTACAATTTTGGTCCAAAATACATCCATTAACATTTTCAGCCCTTACTTCTTGACAATTGACATTTCCAGCCTATATTTCGCAAAAGTCTACATTTTCAGCCCTTATTTTGTAAAAGTGATATTTTCGGCTCAATTTTTATAAAGTTGACATTTTTGGCCCAATTTCGAACTAAGTTCTATTTTCAGCCAATATTTTCGTTTATTTTCAGTTTTGTCTCAAATCTTGATTAAATAACATTTTAATCCTTAAAAATTGATGTTTTTGCAAATTTGGGCCCCTAAAACCGTAAGGCCCGGTTTTTAGGGCCCAACATGCTAAATTTCACACTTTTGGCCCTTTGAAAAGTATGATTGTCATAAAAACTCAATTTTATACAAATGTGACCTTTTTGATCCTCATAAAACCGTAAGTGTCAAATTTGTCCCAATCTTTTGTTTATTTTGACAAAAATGATCCTTATACAGGACTTTTGTTTTGTGTTTCACATTTTAAGCATATATAACACTTTTATCTTTGTAATATGATAACTAGTGTGTTTTAGTTCGTGAATCTCACATGTTTTTGTTAGAGATTTCGAGATATATCATGTTTCACCACACATTCACAACATAAACCATGAAAATCACACATAACATGCATAAATACATAGATCTACACATAAGACTTGTATTCTTCCCCCAAAAACATATAAAAACCGAAAACAAGGGGGTATAAACTCACCTTTCTTGTTTGTTCTCGGTTTGGTGAAGAAAAGAGAGAGGTTTCCGCTCTAGCAAGCCTTCCTTGAGTAGATCTCGAACTTAGGAGGTTCTAGGAAGCAAATCACGAGAATAGGTGTTGATAATGAGTGATTTAGCTAAATATGAAGTAAACCAACTTAAGTGTACAAGATCTTACCACAAGAGTGTAACTTGGAGTGATTTTGGATGAAAAACCTTCTTGGAAAAGCTCACAATTTCGAAAATTCTAAGAGGAATGGGGAGGATGTTCTTGAAAGTATGTTTGAAGGAGAGAGTTTTGAAAGCGTGTGTGTGTTGTGGGCTTGTCTTCGGTCGAGAGGAAGAAAAGGGAGAAAGGGAGGAAAGAGGTTAGATGTGATGGAACCTTGATGTATGAGATTGGAGTTTACTTGGAGGATATTTAGCATGGAAGACCACCACGCAATCTTGAGGTGGCACCGTAAGATCTTTTCGCTCTTTTTTTTACACATGGGCCGAGAATGGGCCAAATGGAATGAAGGAAAAATAATTTTTGGGCTCAATCCTTGGCTTTGATCGAATTTCATATACCCAATAATATCTTTCGGCCCATTGGACCCTTAGGATGGTTCACGGCCCAATGAGGTCCAATTAGAGAGGTTTAAGGCCCATTGGGGTAAATGGAATCATTTATGGCCAAACAAGGCCCATTAGAGGTAAACCAATCCATTTTAGTCCTAAATGGCCCAAAATGTTAAGTTTTATAAATATGGGTCCATTTAGAGCCCAATTAGGGTTTCTAGGCCCAAAATAGTCAACTGGGATACTTATTGGTCCATTTGGCCCAATAAGAATGTCCTAGACCATAATAGACTTGAACCGGGAATTTTAGAGTTTCAAACTCTTAGCTGAACATGAGAGATGTATTTGAATGAGCATTGAGTGATATTTACTTAGAGTACATGCTTTACAATAGTTGAATGATTATATGAGAATAGAATTTCCTAGCTAAAATGCTAGTTGTGACATCATCCCCCCGTTAAAGGGAATTTCGTCCCAAAATTCTTTCAAAAGATAGGTTTACGAATGAGAGAATATGTGAGGGTACTTCTACTTCATCTGGTCTTCGCGTTATCGGAATGCGGCTCTGCTTCGTACGCTTCACCTCCCTATCCAGTATCTCGACTGGTTCCTCGACGAACAGAAGATTCTCGTTTATTTCGATTTCTTCTAGAAGAATGATAAAATTTTCATCTGATAGACACTTTTTCAGATTCGAGACGTGGAACACGGGGTATACGTTGCTGAGCTCGGCAGGTAGGTTCAGCTTATAAGCCACTGGACCAATCCGGGAAAGAACCTCGAACGGTCCAATGTATCGCGGGTTCAGTTTTCCCCGTTTCCCAAAGTGGATCATCCTTTTCCAGGGAGAGACCTTCAATAACACTCGATCTCCAACTTAAAACTCCAGAGGTTTTTTCCGTTTGTCGGCATAACTCTTCTGTCGGTCTCGAGATGCTTGAAGTCGAGCTTTGATTTGGATTATCTTCTCTGTCGTTTCTCGAATAATCTCGGCCCTGTGAGAGTATTGGCTGGTGATTGCCCTTTCGCTAGTTGGGTGTCACCCACCTCAGCCCAACATAGAGGCGATTTGCATTTACGACCATAAAGAACCTCGAAAGGAGCTACCTTGATGCTCGTGTGATAACTGTTGTTGTATGAGAATTCAATCAAGGGCAAATGGGTATCCCATGACTTGCCGAAATCTATCACACAAGCTCGTAGCATGTCTTCGAGTGTTTGGATAGTTCGTTCCCTTTGGCCATCGGTTTGAGGGTGGTAAGCCGTGCTCATGTCAAGCTGCGTTCCCATTTCCTTCTGAAGAGATTGCCAAAATCTTAAAGTGAATCTACTATCTCGATCAGAGATGATAGATACTGGTACCCCTTGAAGTCTTACGATTTCTTTGATGTAAATCCGTGTCAACCTTTCCATCTTATAAGATTCCTTTATTGGCAAGAAATGAGCGGATTTGGTTAGTCTATCGACAATTACCCATATGGCATCCAATACATCAGTTGTCTTGGGTAACTTGGTTACAAAGTCCATAGTAATCCGTTCCCATATCCACTCGGGTATCACTGGCTGTTGTAATAGTCCCGAGGGCTTTTGATATTCCACTTTCACCTTGTCGCAAGTGAGGCACTTGCCCATGTAAGTAGCGATCTCTGCCTTCATATTTGGCCACCAATAGTGTTGTTTGATGTCCAGGTAAATTTTTTCTGAACCCGGATGGATGGAGTATCGTGTATTGTGAGCTTCATTCATGACTACTTCTCTGAATCCCCTATGCTTAGGGACCCAGATTCTGTTCATGCAGTAGTGTGCTCCATCCTCTTTGACTTCAATACTCTTCTCCATTCCACGCAGTTTCACTAGCGACATTCTCCGACTTTAACGCATCCAATTGAGCTTCCTTGATCTGGGAGGTTAGGTGAGATTTAATGGTGATTGATAGATTTTCACTCGAGGAATTGAATATTCTTTTCGGCTCAGGAAATCAGCTACCACATTAGCCTTGCCTGGGTGGTACTTGATTTCGCACTCATAATCGTTTAGCAGCTCGACTCATCTCCGTTGCCTCATGTTTAATTCTTTCTGATTCAGAATGCGATGGAGGCTTTTGTGGTCGGTGAAGATGGTGCACTTTGTACCATAAAGGTAGTGTCTCCAAATATTTAATGCAAAGACCACTGCTCCCGACTCGAGATCATGAGTGGTGTAATTCACTTCATGCGTTTTCAGTTGTCTGGATGCATAAGCTATCACCTTTCCTCGTTGCATAAGTACATAGCCTAAACCCTGATTTGAAGCATCACAGTAGACTATGAAGTCTTCGGTTCCTTCTGGTAAGGATAGCATAGGTGCACTACAGAGGGCTAGCTTCAAGGTTTGGAAGGCAACTTCTTTCTTTTCCGTCCAGTTGAAAGGTACGCCCTTCTGTGTCAACGTGGTGAGGGGTTTGGCTATTTTGGAAAATTTTTGGATAAACCTTCGGTAGTAGCCTGCGAGTCCTAAGAATTGACGGATTTCTGTCGGGGTTCTCGGAATCGCCCAGCCTTCAATGGCCTTGATCTTGGAAGGATCTACATGAATCCCTTCCTTGCTGACGACGTGACCCAAGAAGTTCACACTGCGGAGCCAGGACTCGCATTTAGAGAGCTTCGCATATAATTTCTCGGCTCGTAGGGTTTCCAAGATTTTTCGTAGGTGTTGACCATGCTCTTCTTTGCTTCGGTAGTAGATAAGAATATCGTCAATGAAAAAAATTACGAAATTATCGAGGAATGGGCGGCAGACTCGGTTCATGAGGTCCATAAATGCAGCAGGGGCATTTGTCAGACCGAAGGGCATCACGACGAATTCGTAATGACCGTAACGAGTTCGAAAGACAGTTTTTGGAATATTCTCTTCTCGGACTCGGAGTTGACGGTAACCGGATCTCAGATCTATTTTGGAGAAATAACTACCTCCTTGAAGCTGGTCAAATAGATCATCGATTCGTGGCAGTGGGTACCGGTTTTTGATGGTGAGTTTATTCAGTTCTCTGTAGTCAATGCACATCCTGAAGGATCTGTCCTTTTTCTTAACAAACAAGACAGGAGCTCCCTAAGGTGAGAAGCTTGGTCGGATGAATCCTTTGTTCAACAATTCGCTTAGCTGGCTTGCCAATTCTTGCATTTCGGCGGGAGCTAATCGGTAGGGTGATTTGGCGACTGGAGTGGCTCCTGGTACAAGGTCGATTCGAAACTCGACTTGTCATTCCGGGGGTATTCCCGGTAGATCTTTTGGAAATACATCCGGGAAGTCGCATGCTACTGGGATGTCTTTAACGTTCACTTTTTCTTTGGTCTTATCCACCACATGAGCGAGGAACGCATAATTCTTCTTATGCAAGCACTTTTGTGCCTTGATGCACGAGATAAGACGAAGATTGGCGCCAAGTTTATCACCATAAATTATTAGGGTTTCGTGATTGGGGAGATGAAGGCGAACTACCTTCTCGCGACACATAATATCAGCATGGTGGGGGCTTAACCAATCCATGCCAATTATCACATCAAAGCTCCTAATATTTACTGGCATCAAGTCTATTTGAAAAGAGTGTTTGTTTAGTGTTAATGTGCACCCTGCATAGACGTCTTTCACTGTTTCGGTTTTCCCATTAGCCATTTCCACCATGAAGTCTTCGTTGAGCTTCTGGGGTTGTTGATTTAGTAAAAGTCTAAACTTGTTACTAACGAAGCTTCGCTCCGCTCCATTATCGAATAAGATACATGCGTATGCGTTGTTAAGTAGGAACGTACCAGTAACAACAGTCGGGTCTTGGACTGCCTCTCCTTGACCCATGGTTAGGACTCTTCCTGATCCTCCCGCTCCCTGATTGTTATCCTTGGGGAAATTGCACCTGAAGTGGCCGGTTCCTCCACACCCATAGCAGGTGTGACTGGCCCCAACATTGTTGTTGTTGCTGTTGTTGTTGTTGTTGTTGTTGTTGTTGTTGTTGTTGTGATTTGATTGTTGATTATGTTGTGGGTAAGTCCTGCAGTACCTTTCCGTGTGACCCTTTCGGTTGCAACTCGTGCAATGCATCTCCCTACATTCGCCGTTGTGGTGGAAGTTGCACCTGTTACATTTGGGTAGATTTCCTGTGTATTTTCGTGGAGCATTTGGTGTGGATGAGGCTGGAGCATGTGGTGTGGTGGTAGATTTCCTGCTTTGGCACCCTTTTTGTTTCCGTGATCATATAACTTCTTTGCTAGCCTTTTAGCACTGTCGTATGTCTCAAGGTTTGCCACGATTACATTTACCTGAATCGGGGAGGTCAATCCCCAGATGAATCTCTCGATCTTTTTCCCCTCAGACGTGATCATTCCGGGGCATCAGAGTGACAACTCACTGAATCTTGAGATGTTAGCATCAATGTTAGAATTTTGAACCGTGAGATTCCACAGTTCCTGTTACATCTTTTGAATTTCTTCCCTGGGACAATATTCAGCCATGAGCATCTCCTTAAGCTCCTCCCATGGCATGGCATTTTCCACAGGGAGTATCATGGCTTCCACGTGTCCGTTCCACCAAGAGAGAGCTTGATCAATGAACGTGCAAGCTGCGAACTTGACTTTGCACTCCTCAGGACATCCGCAAATCTCGAACACTGATTCCACCTTGTCTATCCATCTTTTCAGAGTTATCACACCTCCTGTTCCATTGAAGGTTCGAGGCTTGGCGTTCGTGAAGTCCTTGTAGGTACAGGTTTTGATGGGTCCTTGGTTCATTCCGTTGTTTGAACTTCCGGCTCCCTGTCCGTTGCCTCCACCGTTGTTTCCATTGTGAAATTGTGCCAGTGCTGTTGTGACTGCAGCTGACACTGCCGCTTGGAATACGACTGAGTTAATCTCCGGTGCCGTTGGAGGCTGATTGTTTCCGTGGATTGGTCTTTGAGGCATCTTACTGTCATGGAACGGAAAGATGTTGAGTACATATCATATTTAAGTTCAGAACTCTACAATTTCGGCGAATCGAACTGTGCATCTAAGTGATTTCATACATTAACATGAAATAAAGAAATATAACACATAGCAGATAACAACATCACGATAAAACGTAGCATTTCCATTAATAATATCCGTTTTGATACATGGAAAAATTGCCTATGTGGCATACAACACATAGGGAAAATGTAAAATCCGATAGCATGACGACCTGATGAGTAGTGTGATCACTTAAACATAAGGTCGATAGTACATAGAGTAATACATAAAAAGAAACATAGCACTAGTAAGAAATATAGCTGCTCCTAGTCGTGATGAGATGTGCTAAGGGGTAGTGGTATCAAATGCCAAAGTGTCGTGCCACAAGAGTAGCCATCTCGGTAATCTCTCTTATGACTTCGTCTCGCTCGTGCTCTGCCTGCACAGACCGAGCCTCTGCTGTTAATAGTTGTCGTCTAAGGGTGGCAACCTCCTCTTCCAAGGAGTGAGTTCCACCAACTGGGTTCCTTGGTGATACAGGGTGATTTTGGCTTGCCTCTATGATAGTAGGTTCGGTAGGGGTTTCATCAGTGTCTTTATCTTCTCCCATGACCTCGTCAGTCTTGTTGAACTCATAATCCATCTCCATGTACTCCTTGTTGGATTAGTGTCTAAGCCTGTAACCATATTTGGTAGGTACTTGACCCGGTTGTGCATGGTCCTTTTGGGTTGCCTTCACCATAGCAACTTGACAGGGTAATTTATGGAGAGAGAAGAAATATTATGGCTTATTAATATATTATAAGAATAATATATTAAAAGAGAAATCATATTATTTAATTGATATTAGTCATAAATTAATTAGGAATTGATTTGGTGACTAAAAGAAATTAATTGAATAAAGGGGACTAAAGCTGTCAAATGTTTGATAGTTGTATTTTGGGCTGGGAAACCTAATAGACTAAGGGGTGAACGAAATTATGATGAGAGTCCATCATATTTTCGTCCATGGCCTTATTCCAGAAGGTTCCATGGGCTGCTTAGGTTTTAAGCTGTCCATTAGGGTTTTGGACTGAAACCCTAGCTGCTCACAGTATAAATAGAACCCTTAGGGTACAGAAATCGGCCATTGCTTCTTGAAGAGCCCTAGAGTCGATTTTTGGTGTCCCTCCTCTCTCTCATATACAACCCTCTTGCTAGTTGGTGTTTGTAAGCCATTAGAGGAGTTACATTTGTGACTCTAAGCATCAAAGACAAGAAGAATCAAGCAAGCAACAAGAGGTAATCTTCTAGATCTGATTTTGTTATTATAATTTCGAATTATCATCACTAGATCTATGGCTAGGAAGTCTTGGATGAATGCATGTACAATAGAGAAACCTAGATCCAAGCATTAGGGTTTGCATGTGCACATAGGAATGTTCTTATGGCTCAAACCCATCAGTGGTATCAGAGACTTGATTGGTTTCTGTTGTATGTGATGCATTGCTAGTTTATCTGCTTAAAATCGACTTTCTGGCCTCTGCCCGACCTGACTCGGCGAGTCAGTATCTGGACTCGGCGAGTCAGTCCAACTCGGCGAGTCCAGGTAGTGACTCGGCGAGTCGGAGCGTCAGACAGAGGGAATTTCGGGATTTCTTGTTGTTTTGATTAAGGATACTTACGTAAATCGTTTTAGTTTAATAAAATCCAAATTTTATCACCTTTTTGTCAATATCCTCATCAAAACAAAAGATAATTTCTAATTATTTGAATAATAACATCCTTATATGATAAAAGTTGATTATTTAAATTATTTGGTAAATTATCTTGTAATTAAAATGGATTAGATCAAATCTAGATAATCATTAAATTAATTGTTTAATTTGAATTATTTGCTATTTGATCCTTTCTGTTTTGAAAAGTTCAAAACTTGTCCTCAAGTTTTGAAATTTAAATTTTATGATTAAAATGTTTAATATGAACTATTTAAATTTAAAACCCTAGAATTTTACAAGTTTAAAATTTAACCTTATAATATATGATATTAAAAGATTAATATATATATATATATATATATATATATATATATATATATATATATATATATATATATGTACAACCTAAATGCTAGTCTTACCGTTAGTAGGCCTCATTCACGAAGCCGATCTATAAGGGGGGTATAAGGTTATGGCCTATAAAATGGCCGTTTAATGGGTGTCCACTCTCACCCACCGCTTCCTTGATTGGTGGAGGGTCGTTAGCCGAACGGGTAGGATAGGGCAACCCTTTCTCATTAATAAGTATAATGAGTTATTAAAGTAACTAAATGTTTTTACAAAATTCCCAATCTTAGTTACTTTAGGAAAAGTGAATTGGTGCAATTCCATGAAATTACACTTTGCACCCTTGCTAGGACGTTAGTGTAGCGCGTGTGGTTAACCGACACACTAATTGGATTCTAAGCAAAGGTGGCAAAGGGTGAATCATTGTTTGTCATAGTTCGATGGAGCGTGTGTGGTTAACCGACACGTCGAATAGGTGACTGTAACAATGAGGGCACCATGTACATTTGCATGGTTATTCACACCCGCTTTGTGATCCTCGGCATCCTAGTCACAAACTAGAGGGGCAAATCGAGATTTAAACATGCCATTGAAAAGTTCAATGAATCTCAAAGGAATCTAGGAGTTTTTAATACATTTAAAACTTAATCTCTTTTTCGTTTTTCATGGTGGAGAATTAGTGAATCGTCATTCACTTACCTTCAAATTATTTGCATGTTAGATTACATCATCCCTCTTCTAATTTGTAAATAATGTTGTTGGATCCTAGCCCTAATTTCTCATTTGGGTGTTTAATTAGGGATTCTTGTCTAATCAAACTTTGTTCTCTTCCTTTTCAGATGTCGAACAACAACAACAACGCTTCCGGCTCGAGTTCCTCTGGCTCATTCTCACTCATGAACTTGTGTGGGAGGGTGATATTTGACGGGAACAATTTTAACGATTGGATCCGTAACATAAGAATGGTCACCCGTTACGAGGACAAAGACTATGTCCTTGATAAGGAGCCGAAGGAGATCGACATGAACACTGCCACTCCCGAAGAGATCGCTGCCTTCGAGGCCCACGAACGTGATGCTACAAAAGTCCATTGCATCATGCTAGCGACAATGACTTCCAAACTCCAAAAGTCCTATGAGGACATGTATCCCTACGAGATGCATCTAGACTTGCTGGACCGGTACCACCAAAGTGCGAGGCAATAGAGGTATGAGATCATCACTTCGATGATCACTGCCCGAATGGGCAGTGGAGAGTCCCTTACCGCTCATCTGCAAAAGATGCAGAGATATGTTGATCGCTTGCTGAAGTTAAATGTTAACTTTGATGAAGAGCTGGAAATTGACATCATCCTTCATTCCCTGCCTCCCTGATACAACCAGTTCCGCATGACCTACCATATAAATAAGGAAGAGGTCACCTTGAGCAAGCTTCAAGGCTTGTTAAGGACTGCTGAGAGCAATCTCAAGGACAAGTCTGTTGCACCGACTCCCACTCCCACTGCTGCGCCTGTCTTGGCAATAGGTCAAGGGAAGGTCAAGAAGAGGAAGGCTCCCTCAAAGAGCCACCACAAGGGAAAGTCCCAAGATGGTACCTCTTCTAGTGGAACCAAAGTTGGTTCTGCGAAGCCCAACTCTAACCCGAAGGAGGCAGAGTGCCACCACTACCACAAGATAGGGCATTGGAAGAGAAGTTTCCCGGAATATCTACAAGCCATCAAGGATGGGAAGATCAAGCCATCTTTCGCAGGTTTTTACATGATTAAATCTAATGATTCATCACATGCTATTTCTTGGGTTCTTGATCAGGATGTGGTTTTCACATATGTTCTGATTTGCAGGGACTAAGAAGAAATAGGGATGTGGAGCAAGGAAGGATAAATCTAATCACGGGAAATAAAAGATTGTTGCCTGTCACCAAGATTGGAGTGTATTCCTTAATGGTTAGTAATGGATTAGGTTTAGATTTAAACAATTGTTGCTATTCGCCAGATATGGAAAGAAACATCATTTCTTTTCATGGTTTGTTTAGACAAGGATTTAGATATTCATTTGATAATGAGAAAGGTTCTATTTATGCTTATCTAAATAATGTTTTATATTTCGAAGCATTGCCTAGTAATGGAATATATGAAACTGTGATGGTTGTAGATAACTTAGGAAATGATGTGTTATGTGTGGATTCTTCCAATAGTATGGATAAAGCATGATTGTGGCATTGTCGTCTTGGACATGTCAACAAGAAACACATAGCCCAACTCCAAAAGGATGGAGTGTTGGAATCATTCGACCTTAGGGACGATGACGTGTGCGAGTCTTGTTTACTTGGAAAGATGACCAAGTCACCCTTCACTAGCACCTGTGAGAGGGGTGAGGGTTTATTGGATCTCATACACACCAATGTGTGTGGGCCCTTTAGATCCACCATAAGGGATGCGAACCGCTTCTATGTGACTTTCACCGACGATTATAGCAGATATGGGTATATCTACTTAATCAAGCACAAGTCGGAAACCTTTGAAAGGTTCAAAGAGTTCAAACAAGAAGTGGAGAATCAAGTGGTCAGGAAAATCAAGATGCTTCGATCCGATCGAGGAGGAGAGTACCTAAGTCTTGAATTCCACGACTATCTTAAGGAATGCGGAATCGTTTCGCAATTGACGCCACCTAGAACACCACAGTTAAATGGTGTAGCTGAGAGGCGTAATCGAACCTTTCTCTACATGGTTCATTCCATGATGAGTCGTGCTTCACTACCTATCTCATTCTGGGGTATGCCTTAGAGACTGCCACCCATATCCTTAACTTAGTCCCTACGATGAAGGTTGCCAAAACACCTCATGAGATGTGGATAGGGAAGGCTCCCTCGTTAGCACATATCAAGGTTTGGGGTTGCGAGGCTTTCGTAAGACAAGAGACTCACGAAAAGCTCGAACCTTGTAGTGAGCGATGTATTTTCATTAGCTACCCGCAGAAGTCCTTTAGATATCTCTTCTATAGACCGAGTGACAAAGTTGTCTTCGTTGCGAGGAGAGGGGTTTTCTGAGAGAGAGAGAACTCATAAGCCAAGGGGACAGTGGGAGGCAAATTGATCTTGAAGAGATTCAAGAGTCGAGCGATGAAGGAACCTGTAACGCTGGCGCTCAACCCGAGGAGGAAACTCCGGTTGAACCGATTGACGAATCATTACCTCTTATACGTTCCAGTAGAGTTACTGTTCCATCCGTGTTGTATGGTTTTCATATAACCACCGAGGGTGATACGTATATTAGTGATAGTACGCTAATAAATTTGGACGAACCTAACAGATACAAGGAAGCCATGGCAGGCCCGGAGTCTGCAAAATGGAAAGAGGCAATGGACAGCGAGATTCAGTCCATGTACGATAACCAAGTTTGGAGCTTGGTTGATCATGTACCGGGTCGTAAGACGGTCTAGTGCAAATGGATCTTCAAGAAGAAGACCGACATGGATGGGAATGTGCACACTTATAAGGCGCGATTGGTTGCGAAGGGCTTTACTCAAACTCCCGGAGTTGACTATGATGAGACCTTCTCACCAGTTGCCAAGATGAAATCTATTAGAGTGATGCTGGCCATTGTTGCATTTTACGATTATGAAATATGGCAAATGGATGTCAAAACCGCTTTCCTTAATGGGAAGTTGGGTAAGGATGTTTACATGGCTCAGCTAGAGGGTTTTGTCAATGCGAAGCATCCTAATAGAGTGTGTAAGCTTGAGAAGTCCATTTATGGACTTAAGCAAGCGTCTCGCAGATGGAATCTTTGTTTCGACGAGAAAGTCAAAGAGTTTGGGTTTCTGCGAAGCGAAGATGAATCATGTGTATATGTCAAAGCCAGTGGGAGTATAGTGAGCTTCCTCGTATTGTATGTCGATGACATACTACTCATAGGAAACGACATCCTGACACTGCAGGAAGTTAAATCCTGGCTCGGGAAGTGCTTCGCTATGAAGGACCTCGGAGAAGCTGCATATATTCTGGGAATAAGGATAGTGAGAAACAGGAGTAAAAGTCAAATAGGACTTAGTCAGAATACTTACTTGGACAAGGTACTAAAGCGTTTTAGTATGGAGAATTCCAAGAAAGGGAGTTACCGATCCAAAGTAATGCCAAGTTGAGTAAGACTCAATGCCCGAGTACCGAAGCCGAGATAGCAGAAATGAGTAGAGTACCTTACGCTTCCGCAGTTGGCTCGATCATGTATGCTATGACTTGTACTCGCCCTGATGTGGCCTTCGCTTTGTGCATGGTCACCAGATATCAAGGGAACCCTGGCAAAGCACATTGGACCGCAGTCAAGAATATCCTTAAGTACCTTCGGAGGACCAAGGAATGGTTTCTAGTCCTCGGTGGTAGTGATGACTTAAAGGTACGAGGGTACATTGACGCCAGTTTTCAGACCGACAGGGACAACTACCGTTCGCAGTCGGGCTGGGTCTTTACCCTTAATGGAGGAGCAGTGACTTGGAAAAGTTCCAAGCAAGAGATCGTAGCTGATTCAACATGTGAATCAGAGTACATTGTGGCGAGCGAAGCGTCAAAGGAGGCGATATGGTTGAAGAACATCATTGGAGACCTTGGAGTTGTGCCTGCCATAAAGGAGTTCATGTAAATTTTCTGTGATAATGAAGGAGCGGTTGCCTTGACCAAGGAACCGAGGGATCACGACAGATCTTGTCATATCGACATAAAATATCATTTTATTCGACATCGGGTGGAAGAAGGACTCCTCGTAGTGAAGAGGGTATCGTCAGAAGATAACCCAACAGATCCGCTTACGAAGGGACTGAGCAGGGTTAAGCACTTGCAGTACGCTAGGAGCATTGGTCTGAAGGACGATATTAGTTTAGATTAGATAGTTTAGAAACATGTAATATATAAATGTAATTGACATTCGATGATTAAATAAATGAGTATTATTTATAAGTAAAGTTACTGTCTTATGTTAATTGTTTAACTATTGTTTCATTTGGCATGTTTTGACTTCCTGAATAATAGATTATTCGAACAGTCCACAGTCGTTCATATGTTGGAAGTAGGTATGAATGAAGACTGTCATGAATTGGTGTGTAGATTGTCTGAAAAGTATTATACATAGCAAATGTTTGCTACAACGTTCATGAGTGCTTATGAGTTTGATTTGAGCATTGGAATAAACCCACACTTGCTGGAATCACTTCATGGAATTTATCACGAGTGATCGCAAGACGATAATATCATATGGTCTTAAAACCTAGATATATGGTTTATTATTTGCTGGTTGGTTGTGCATTGATAATGCGAAAACGCATCAGTAACTTGATGTTATAAAATGCATTGTTGTGTATGACTTAATTAGTGAATATTAAATGCATATAAGTTGAAGTTTATCTGTTCCTTTTATCCTAAGAGGGTAAAAACGATATCAGGGCCCCTCGATGATTTGGTTTGACTTATGTGCCGGTCCCGGTCAGGACTGAATTGATGTGTTCAATTAAGTTCTATGTCAAACGAATCTGAGATCGAGAAACAAACTGCTGGACAATAAGTATAACTATGTTCCATGTGATTGTCCGCACGATAATATCTAGAACAGAGGATTTTACGATCCTTTATCTAAAGGACAGGTTACTGATAAGATCAGAGTTCGACAGTGTCTTTGAGAGCTACGATTGCTAATCGGATTCTACTTGCATTTATGGTTACTAGACTTATCCAAGTGGGAGACTGTTGGATTAGTGTCTAAGCCCGTAACCATATTTGGTAGGTACTTGACCCGGTTGTGCATGGTCCTTTTGGGTTGCCTTCACCACAGCAACTTGACAGGGTAATTTATGAAGAGAGAAGAAATATTATTGTTTATTAATATATTATAAGAATAATATATTAAAAGAGAAATCATATTATTTAATTAATATTAGTCATAAATTAATTAGGAATTGATTTGGTGACTACAAGAAATTAATTGAATAAAGGGGACTAAAGCAGTCAAATGTTTGATAGTTGTATTTTGGGCTGGGAAACCTAATGGACTAAGGGGTGAACGAAATTATGATGAGAGTCCATCATATTTTCGTCCATGGCCTTATTCCAGAAGGTTCCATGGGCTGCTTAGGGTTTAAGCTGTCCATTAGGGTTTTGGACTGAAACCCTAGCTGCTCACAGTATAAATAGAACCCCTAGGGTACAGAAATTGGCCACTGCTTCTTGAAGAACCTTAGAGCCGATTTTTGGTGTCCCTCCTCTCTCTCATATACAACCCTATTGCTAGTTGGTGTTTGTAAGCCATTAGAGGAGTTACACTTGTGACTCTAAGCATCAAAGACAAGAAGAATCAAGCAAGCAACAAGAGGTAATCTTCTAGATCTGGTTTTGTTATTATAATTTCGAATTATCATCACTAGATCTATGGATAGGAAGTCTTGGGTGAATGCATGTAGAATAGAGAAACCTAGATCCAAGTATTAGGGTTTACATGTGCACATACGAATGTTCTTATGGCTCAAACCCATCACTCCACATGCCCAATGTCGGGAGCTGCCTCCTGTTCCACCATAGGGTCTTCCTCAATCTCTCCGTGTGCCGCTAGGGCCTAACAGTAAAGATCGCCCTTGGGTGCCTCGTCCATGTCGACTGCGCGAGAAACTGGGGGTGAGGGATGTATAAGAAGAGTATGCACATAGTATCTAAAAATACTCCTATATTATTTTAATGTTAATTATGTTTGAGTTCCTTAGAGTTCTTGGATACGAGGTAAGCTTCTAGATCCATTTCCCGCCATGATTACTCCCAAACACATGTTAGTCATATTTTGAATAAATATAGTTGATCAGGCTATATTTATCTCCAATATGATTACATAACTGCCCGGGTTTAATTACAGCGTTCAATTTCCTCCAGATACTTTTAGTGTTAAATTTTAATGTATACTTAGGTATGCATTTATTCAGAGTGTTTTAGTCCCATTGTATTTATAGTTGCATATCAAGTATGATTAGATATTCCAGTTTACTATAAACAATGCTCTGATAACAATCTGTCACACCCCCGAACCAGACGGCGGAAACGTCCGGGGGCTCGCGTGTCTTCATCTTGAAATATCATTACAATGAATATAAATGAAACATAACAACATCATCATCATACACATTAAATACAACCAGCCTTGTTTACATCAAGTATGAATTCATAAGTTACATGCAAAAAAGAGAGTTCAATGTATGATGAGTACAAAACATAATAAATTTCCCGTTCTCTGTTGATCTTCCACTTAACGATTTCCTGAGAATACAAGTCATTTTGAAAACGGTCACCATATATAATGTTGGTGAGTTCAGAAGTGTATTTAAATGAAAAGTTTTGTATCGTTAGTAAAACACCTGAAAATCCGATATTTTCTGCAAAAAAGTTTGAGAGTGATGTATTAAATCTAGTATTAATGTAACACCCATAAAAATTGAGCCAATTTAAAACATTTTAATTCATTCAAAAACCATTAAGTTCATACATCTCGTTTCCAAAATAGTTTAAACATCAAAGTATCCCCCAGAACCATATCACATAAATCATAAAACATGAGGAGCGGTACGATCACGCCTTCGCCTTGCCACGACCTCCTGAAGTACCTGAAACATTACACTGAAACTGTAAGCCCGAAAGCTTAGTGATTTACCCCCAAAATACCAACCACACATAGACATACTCATAACATATCACAAACAGAACAGCCATGCACATCGGGTCTACTGTGTGACTGGTCCGCCCGCACCGGGCCTTCAGTCCACCTGGTCCACCCTCCGAGTCTAGCCATATACATCGAGTCTACAGTGTGATTGGTCCGCCCGCACCGGGCCTTCAATCCACCTGGTCCACTCTCTGAGTCTACAGTATGACTGGTTCGCCCGCACCGGGCCTTCAGTCGGCCTCGTCCACTCTCCGAGCCTCGGCACGTCTGGTCCGCCCACTTGGGCCTTCAGCCTATCCGGACCGCTCGCTAGGCCTTCGGAATATCCGGTCCGCCCTAGGTATGTTGGCCTACAGCACAAAGCAGGACCCGCCTCAACCCAACCCCCGTCAGCCAACCATGTGCACATAAAACAATCAATCGCATAACAAATCCTTAACCAAACAAGTAGTCTAACAGATCACATAGCATATCAACATCCTAACCAGGATTCTGACCTAACCGGTCACTAGCATAACATTACCTTATATACCGGGTACCGACCTTAACCAGGTCACTAACATAACACCATCCTAAGTACCAGGATACAGATCTAGCAAAGCAATAACATAACAAACAATACCCGGATTTCCATCCGATAAAGGGCCGGCCTTGGTGCCGTAGACCCTATCGATATAGTGAGTAACTCACCTGAAATTTCCGACTGAAGAGATACGACCAAGCTGCTCCGACCACCGACACGAACTTCACCACAGCACACTACCAAACGACCAATACCAAGATTACCAAAATACCCTTTGAAGTCAAACTGGTCAACTCTTGGTCAAAGTCAAAGTCCTCAGTCAAAGCCAACTTCCTGACTGACCCTACTCGCCGAGTCCACCCGTTGACTCGTCGAGTCCTTATACTCTGAAAACTCTTAGAACACGACTTAACTCGCCGAGTCACCCCAAGGCTCGTCGAGTCCAACGATCTCCGAGTCCCATCCTGTCCAACTCACTAAGTCACCCCTTGACTCACTGATCTGTATCTTAATCAGAAGAGGTTAGGGGTTCTGCGACCTGACTCGCCGAGTCCAAGAACAAACTCGCCGAGCCCAAGGCAATCTTCAACAGACTCGCCGAGTTGTTCTTCCAACTTGCCAAGTCCATGCACATGTTCATACAACTCGTCGAGTACACCCATGTGGCTCGCCGAGTCTCTCCAGTTCTAAATCCATACAGTGGCTTTTCGAGCTATGCAAGGGATCCAATCCATAGATCCACCCTTCTACAATCCAACCCTCACATAAAGTTGCAAACTTTACGTGAAACCAAGGATTTAAAGGTCCAAATCACTCTAGGGCTTGGGTTTGAGACAAGGATCCTTTCAAACAAACCCAAAGGATGATGCTTTCTGCTCTCATAGCTCAAAACTAACCTAGATCCGAAGTTGCAACCTCAAATCTAGCCTCTAAACCCGAAATGGATCTTAAACAAGCTAAGGGACCCCAAATCAACCACCATAAAGGAAATAGCTTAGGATAAAGGCTTCTTACCTCTGAGATGTGCCCAAACTACTGTACATTCCAGATCTACACAAGCCCCTTGATGCTAGCCTCTAATTCCTCAAAGCCTCTTACACCAAAATCTTCTTCCAAGCTCCAATCTTCTCAATCAATGGTGTTTCATACGAACTAGGGTTTGCTGGAACTCTCAGGGTAGTAAGGAGGCTAAGGATGGGTTATAATGTTCTTTATATAGGGCACAACCCCTGGGATTAGGGTTTTCTCTCTACAGCACCAACTCGTCGAGTCCAAGCCGTCGACTCGGCGAGTTGGCCACTTAATCCGTGACAGATTCCTGCCCCGACTCGACGAGTAAGTGAGCCTACTCGTCGAGTCCGTTTCCTTAATTTACACTTTAAGTCCTTCAATAGCACCTTTGGAATTTGGGGTGTTACAACTCTCCCCCACTTAAATTAGGCTTCGTCCTCGAAGCCTGTTGTAGTATACGTTTCAGAACAAACCCCTTGCACTGCAGACTCCGATTTCTCAATCAGCTCATGCTCTTACAGGCCTTACTTCAATATCTCTCTTAAAATGGCTTATTCTCGCGTGGCATCCTTGCCAGTACTCCAAGCCGATCATCGGCCTTTTAGCTCAATAGCAGTACATATTAACCACGTATCACCCGATGATACCATCCCTTCCAATCAGGAACACACCCTCGCACCCTGCGAATGCTAGATACCACAAACACCCACTTAGCTCTGCTAAGAACTAATCCATCTTCTTTCGCCCAAAATTGGCGATAACCCTGACAACTTGCAACCTGGAATGAATCATCATGATGGAATACCCCAGGTTGGAATACCTCCACATACATAACTCAAGCCTACAACCATACTCGGAACTAAGGACCTTGTCCTTGCGTCACCCTCTAACCCTTCGGTTCGACACAATGGAGTGCAATCCGCTCACACTTCCCTATCGCGATCTCTAGGTCCTTGACCTCCGACTGTAATATCCTTATGCAGTCCTCAGCACCGGCCCAGACTGCTCCCGAGTGTAACATCCGGATTCCCAGGTATCTTATTTTATGTATTTATATTGAGTTTTGGAGAGGGACTCGGCGAGTAGGCGCCCAGACTCGCCGAGTAGGATCGCGCATGGTTGGACTGATTTAGTGACGGACTCGGCGAGTCCATACGTGGACTCAGCGAGTCCATGCTGTTTAATGAAACCCTAATTCTCGGGGCCTGAGCCCTATTTAAGGACCTTTATAGCCACCATTTGCGGCTATCAGACCCCTGAGAAACCCTACAAATCAGAGAGAAGGCTTGTGGTGCAAGAGGAAGGCTATTTCATCTTTCTAAGTGTGATTTTGCAAGAAAGAAGGAAGAAGGACAAACAAGGAAGGTTGAGGAGCTCAAATCTATCATCCATTTCATCAGAGGAGGCTACTAGAGGTACTAATATGTGCTCAAACTCGTGTATTTGGTGTTCTAGTTGAATCTAGGGTTTTCTTGTGCCTTCTTTGGCTTGGATTCGAAGTATGTGAGGTCCCAAGGTGGAGTTCTTCTTAGAACTGGACCTTAAGAGGTCCAGAGAGTCCTATCCATATTGCTTTTTGCTATTCCATTAGAGATATGGCCCTAGGTTGCCATTTTAGGGGTTATTTCACCCAAAGAAGCTTTATGGTCATTGCATGGGTGTAAAGGTCGGACCTTTACGTGATTATAGTGGTTGGGAATGCTAGATCTATGGATTAGAGGAACAGATCTGACCTCAGAAGGTTATTTGAGTGTGAGCATGGAATGAACTCGCCGAGTCCATGAGTGGACTCGACGAGTTGAGTCGGGTTGCCCCGCGACTCGCGATCTGTGACGACCCGTGGAGTATAGGGTTGACCCAGTGAGTCAAGAGAGGACCAGGGGCAAAGAGGGCAGGCGTGTACTCGCCGAGTCACCTTAGTGCACTCGGCGAGTCGGGTCAAAGTGTGGCCGTTGACTTTCGTTGACTTTTAGGGTTTCGGTCAACAGTTGGACTTTTGAGTCAAGGAGGGGTAAAATGGCCTTTTACCCTTCTGAGGGATCGTAGAAGGGGGTTTAATCTAGCCTTTGAGAGCCATTACTTATTGAGGATATTTTGTATGTGATTAGGCGGGGGCTAGATCAGTAGATTCGTGTGCGAGATCATCCGAGATTTACCGAGTCATCCGAGGTGAGTCTTCTCACTATACTTTACCTTGAGTGGTAATAGAGCTATGTGATAGAGTATCTTGTACGTTATGTATGTGATGTGTTGCACTGCATTATTTCTATGTGATATATGTTGTGTGTATTTCAGAGTTACAGAGTTAGAACCGTAAGGTTCACAGAGTTAGAACCGTAAGGTTCACAGAGTTAGGACCAGAGGGTCCACAGAGTTAGGACCAGAGGGTCCATAGAGTTAGGACCGGAGGTCCACAGAGTTATAGCCTCGAGTGGCTAGTACGTATTATATGTGGTATTTTGGGGAACTCACTAAGCATTTATGCTTACAGTGTTGTGTTATGTGTTTCAGGTACCAGTGAGGATCGCGGGAAGGTGCCGGCATGATCAGTACACACACGAGGAGCTTTTTTATATTTTTGATCTTGGGATATGCTTTATGGATTGTTACGTGATACAATGAGATTTTATAATGTTGTGAATGAAAGTATGATTTTAAAATGTGAAAAATTGTTTTGAAAAATTTGGGTGTTACACCGAGTCTGTTATCCTGCTGACTCACCTTCCTCTGTCCCATTCCCCAATCTGGAACCACAATCCTCCTCCTCTTCCAAGGAGACTGAAAACATGCTTGCGCATCATCCAACATTGCCACAATCTCAACGGGCATCCAACCCGTATGTGCTTCCATATATCTGGTACAATCCCAGTGCTGACTACCAAGAACCGAAGCACTTTCGATCCTCCTTTTACCTTGCTGCCTTCCTCTCAGAGGGCCCAAACTCCTTCCGGAGCTACATACCTTTCCTTTCCAGGAAGTCTACTCAACAACCCTTACCGCACCTATAAGTGCCACCCTGCTAAACTCCACTCTATACTATCCATGTAGAGCAACTGCTATTCTCGAACTCCCATATATTCTGAATCCGATCACATAACTAACAAGGCCCACGCACGGCCTCCATCCAACTTCATCATCATGATCAATACTTGGGGCCAGACCATATTGATTACTATTGCATGGCGACATATTCACTCATTCTCCACATATCGGTCTCCTAACACATCCAGAGTCTTCAGCATGACTGGACCGCCTTACCAAGCCTTCAACCTATCTGGACCACTCTCAGAACCTTCAGCATGTCTGGACCGCCCTCCTGGGTCTTCAGCCTGTCTGGACCGTTCCCCGAGCCTTCGGCCTGACTGGTACGCCTTCCGGCCTTCAGTCTATCCGGACCGCTCAAAAACATCGTACGTCACCCTGAACCGTCCTCCCCGGAAATCTCTCCCATGCAGTCTGTTCTAGCCCTCTTGGGGTTCCGAACTCCCGTTCTGTTCCCGGAATCCTTTCCATGGCCTAACCCAGGCCTCACATCGACCAACTATCTTAACTGAACCCATGGTCTGTTCCCTGCCCCACTTGTCTATCGCTTGCTCCAATCATGCCACACTCTCGGCCAACAATTCTGATAAATCTGAACAGCGAACCATCCTTGGATGCATGTTGTTCCACCGGAGAATTTTCCAATTCTCCCCCACTTAGTGCATCGACTACTAACCACCGTTCCCAAAACTGGCATGACTCAAACGACAACAACATACCTACCACTACCGGCCAACTAGCACGGCCCTCATACCTAACCCATACCGCTTCCTTCGGGTTAGCATACCCACATGTCTAATCAATCCAACTATCGAGTCGAAAACTCTCAGGGTTTGCTGTCCTACCGCCTCAACCCTACTGCTCCCTTCGAGCCTCCGTGCCTACGACTTACAGTCGGCCCGCACCGGGTATCTTGGCCTACTGCGTAGAGCAGGACCGCCTCAACCCCATTCAAATGCCATAACCGATCAAGAAAAGATACAACCCGGTTCCCAAAACCTGAATGACAGGATATTCTAATCCCAGACCTTCCCAAAACTGAATAATACCTATTCGGATTCACTCTCAGTCCCCAACTGGAGTATTACCCGATCCAAGACGATGAAATCTCGGAGACACTCCGAACTGATGAGATCACCAAGATCCTTTAAACTCCGTCCAACCACTACTAACACTTCCGATCAACAAAAATACACCGGAGTCCTCAGCCTACTCCAACCGCATGTTCAAAAATTGGAACAAACCCATTGATTTCTATGGCATAGCAGCCTACTCAATACCCGCACATAGTTCTACTAACATATACAGAGTCTTCAGCATGACTGGACCGCCCTACCAGGCCTTCAGTCTATCTGGACCACTCTCAGAACCTTCAGCATGTCTGTACCGCCTCTCTAGGCCTTCAGCGTGTCTGGACCGTTCTCCGAGTCTTCGGTCTGACTAGTACGCCCCACTGGCCTTCAGTCTATCCGGACTGCTCTAAACTGTTGAGCATCTCCCTGGACCACCCCTCTTGATGCTCCCTCTCATGCATCCTGTTCTCACCCACTTGGGACTTCGAACTCCTGATCTACTCTGTGGACTATATCCCCAGCCCAACCCTAGGCCTCATGTCGATTGTCCACCCTCTTGGAAATCCGTGATACACATGTTGGGGAGTTTTACCAAACTCCCAACTCACACAATCCTCCAACCAAACAGCCACTTGGGTTGTCTTCCTTCCTGCCAACGATGCGAGACCTATCCCATTTTCAACACCGCTCCTGCTTCTGTATCCTAGGACGATTCTCCCCCACTTAGATTCGACCAAGTCTTTATAATACATGGACATTGGGGAAGGTCCCAACCCTTCTCACTTTCCCACAATTGATCCGATGGCGACCAACTCTTTCCCAATTTATCACACACTTCCAGTAACCAGATGGACACTTCCTGCATCCCAGTGCAACCGACAGTCACTAATGCTTGAATGGCCCCACCCTCATGTCCAAAAGATAAATTTTGCAAATAATACCCCAGCCACGAACCACTCCCCTTGGCGCTTTCCTCCGCCAATCAATAATGCTTACTAAAACCACTGAATCCTGACAATGATGAATAACCATCTTGTGGGACCCTGTCCACAGACCTCCCACATAATACCCTTCTTCCCAAAGCATTCCAACAATCCTCCCACTTTCGACTCTAGAACTCATCGTTCAGGGCCTCGCACCCTGACTCACTCACCAGCTCAATCATCCATAGCTGAACTGCAGTAGCTGAAACAACCTTTGCCTTAAACTAGGCTACAATCACTCCCAAGACGTAGTCTATAATCCCGAAAGTGCAATAGATCGCACCATCAATCCTTAGCGTCTGATACAAGAGATCCAAGGCGAAATGGACCTCCAAAATACTTATGCCACATCGACCCACCTGCGCTTACCAGCGCTAAACCATTGTGACCAATCCCGGCGACCAACTAACCCCGAGTTAGAATACAACCTGATCCTGGGGTCACAAGCCTGCTTAATCCTTCTAGCTCGTAAACTGAAAGGGCACAATCCTTGCCCTAGAAAATAAATCATTTTAATTCCAGTTGCATAACTCCAGCTGAACATAATCATTGCTCCTTTCCGGAGTCCCCACGACTCACATTCCGGCCTCGAACAAAACCCTCGAAGTCTTAATCCGGAATCGCATGTTCTGGACTCTCCCGCTTAACCCGCAGACTGTAACAAGTACAGAACACCTCACTGATCCCAAGTAGCCGCAGCTCTCTGCTCCTCAGAATACGTCCCAATAACAAGTCCCCGCTAATCCTTCGCCCCGAACCTTAGCAGGTTCAGAGCGTGCCTGACCTTCTGGTCAGTAGAACATGAACATGTAAAACAACATCCCTCCACGTCATATGGCTACCTCATGGCTATAACCGGGTCCTGAACCCTATCAAAAGTCGGGGCTTCGCATTATCGAAGTCCTGATACTCGAAAGCCTAACCGGCTTCTCCGCCTGCCGTTGTTACAGCTGCTATAGTTGCCACGAAAATCGTCTCGGCACTAGCTGTATAGCGCTCGTCGAAATACTCGACCGTAACGGTCTTGATAGACCCAACCATCTCCGCCAACAGTCCCCGAACAATCTCAATCACCTCCTCCCGGATGATCCTATTAACACGATCCTCTAATCAATGTTGGCCCATCCTAGCTGCCAACTCCCGATCCTAACCTGGATCCGTTCTCAAGACGCCTCGTAACCACCATTCTGGTAAGACACCAGAAGGATCTCTGATAATGCATAATATGACAGGGGACCAACTCCTTACCCAACCCTAGGGGTCGTGACTTACTTGCTACGCGTATGGGTCCTGTGCTTTCAGTAGTATGGGCCCATACTACCTTCCACACCTACCCATATTTGTCTCAAGTATCATCACAACGCCCTAACAATGTACATAAACATAGCGAGCGCTCAGTCCTCACTCCTAGAGGAATGCTAAATATCTCATAACTGTCCTCCCGGTCTCACACAACCCACCCATCCATGAAACTTCCATCAACCCCTGCAGCACTAGTGTATGCTAGCCATACATAACGCTGGACCCTATAGACTTTCGAATATCCATTCCTACCCTAAGCCCTAATCAATAAGACAGAACATAAGGCCGGATCAAACATTCTTAGGCTATAAGATCTTAATTATATACAACTGTGATGCATACACAAGTAACTACAGTAATGATGTAAATTTCACATAAAGGAAACCCTAGGCTAGCAAGCATCATGTAATCAGGCAATTCTATCATGCAATTCCTGAAGATCCCTAGTCTAGTACTAGCATGTTGTTCTAACATATCACAATATCAAATAGCTGTATGGTATTTTTGGGTCTACTTACTGGCTCCGGCTGATCGTACCCTCTTCATCCTCCTTTACTTATTTCGAAAACCTTTTGAAAACCATTTTGAAAATCCCTCCTTGATTTGAGACTGGATTCACATGAATATTCCTCCAATTCACTCAAACCAAGGCTCTGATACCAACTTGTAACACCCATAAAAATTGAGCCAATTTAAAACATTTTAATTCATTCAAAAACCATTAAGTTCATACATCTCGTTTTCAAAATAGTTTAAACATCAAAGTATCCCCCAGAACCATATCACATAAATCATAAAACATGAGGAGCGGTACGATCACGCCTTCGCCTTGCCACGACCTCTTGAAGTACCTGAAACATTACACTAAAACTATAAGCCCGAAAGCTTAGTGAGTTACCCCCAAAATACCAACCACACATAAACATACTCATAACATATCACAAACAGAACAGCCATGCACATCGAGTCTACTGTGTGACTGGTCCGCCCGCACCGGGCCTTCAGTCCACCTGGTCCACCCTCCGAGTCTAGCCATATACATCGAGTCTACAGTGTGATTGGTCCGCCCGCACCGGGCCTTCAATCCACCTGGTCCACTCTCTGAGTCTACAGTATGACTGGTCTGCCCGCACCGGGCCTTCAGTCGGCCTGGTCCACTCTCTGAGCCTCGGCATGTCTGGTCCGCCCTCTTGGGCCTTCAGCCTATCCGGACCGCTCGCTGGGCCTTCGGAATATCCGGTCCGCCCTGGGTATGTTGGCCTACAGCATAAAGCAGGATCCGCCTCAACCCAACCCCCGTCAGCTAACCATGTGCACATAAAACAATCAATTGCATAACAAATCCTTAACCAGACAAACAGTCTAACAGATCACATAGCATATCAACATCCTAACCAGGATTCCGACCTAACCGGTCACTAGCATAACATTACCCTATATACCGGGTACCGACCTTAACCAGGTCACTAACATAACACCATCCTAAGTACCAGGATACAGATCTAGCAAAGCAATAACATAACAAACAATACCCGGATTTCCATCCGATAAAGGGCCGGCCTTGGTGCCGTATACCCTGTCGATATAGTGAGGATAACTCACCTGAAATTGCCGACTGAAGAGATACGACCAAGCTGGTCCGACCACCAACACGAACTTCACCACAGCACACTACCAAACGACCAATACCAAGATTACCAAAATACCCTTGGAAGTCAAACTGGTCAACTCTTGGTCAAAGTCAAAGTCCTCAGTCAAAGTCAACTTCCTGACTGACCCTACTCGCTGAGTCAACCCGTTGACTCGTCGAGTCCTTATACTCTGAAAACTCTTAGAACACGACTCAACTCGCCGAGTCACCCCAAGACTCGTCGAGTCCAATGATCTCCGAGTCCCATCCTGTCCAACTCACTGAGTCACCCCTTGACTCACTAATCTGCGTCTTAATCAGAAGAGGTTAGGGGTTCTGTGACCTGACTCGCCGAGTCCAAGAACAAACTCGCCGAGCCCAAGGCAATCTTCAACAGACTCGCCGAGTTGTTCTTCCAACTCGCCGAGTCCATGCACATGTTCATACAACTCGTCGAGTACACCCATGTGGCTCGCCGAGTCTCTCCAGTTCTCAATCCATACAGTGGCTTTTCGAGCCATGCAGGGGCTCCAATCCATAGATCCACCCTTCTACAATCCAACCCTCGCATAAAGTTGCAAACTTTACGTGAAACAAGGGATTTAAAAGTCCAAATCACTCTAGGGCTTGGGTTTGAGACAAGGATCCTTTCAAACAAACCCAAAGGATGATGCTTTCTGCTCTCATAGCTCAAAACTAACCTAGATCCGAAGTTGCAACCTCAAATCTAGCCTCTAAACCCGAAATGGATCTCAAACAAGCTAAGGGACCCCAAATCCACCACCATAAAGGAAATAGGTTAGGATAAAGGATTCTTACCTCTAAGATGTGCCCGAACTACTGTAGATTCCAGATCTACACAAGCCCCTTGATGCTAGCCTCTAATTCCTCAAAGCCTCTTACACCAAAATTTTCTTCCAAGCTCCAATCTCCTCAATCAATGGTGTTTCATACGAACTAGGGTTTGCTGGAACTCTCAGGGTAGTAAGGAGGCTAAGGGTGGGTTATAATGTTCTTTATATAGGGCACAACCCCTGGGATTAGGGTTTTCTCTCTACAGCACCAACTCGTCGAGTCCAAGCCGCCGACTCGGCGAGTTGGCCACTTAATCCGTGACAGATTCCCGCTCCGACTCGGCGAGTAAGTGTGCCTACTCGTCGAGTCCCTTTCCTTAATTTACACTTTAAGTCCTTCAATTGCACCTCTGGAATTTGGGGTGTTACAATTAATGCCTGTGTGAATTCGGTTTTTAAAAATGTATCTGAAAAGCAGTCCAGAAAACCCTGTGTTTTCTGATGTAAGTAAAATAATGTATAATTGTGTTTATTCCAGAAAATCCGATATTTTCTACCTATGAGAGTGTTGAAATTATGAAAATCCCAAGAGCGAGTATCGATGTTTGTGTGTTTATAGTATCGTCAAGACTGGTATAAATATACCGAATCTTTGATGGAGTTAGTCTCTAAGTGAGCCGTTACAACCATGCTTGATAATTACTAGTTCGCCTGTCCTGGCGTTTTCAGGCGCCGGGTTTGATGTAGATAAGGTTTGTCGCCCTAGACTGACCTAGTCTAGCAGTAGCGAACAACTAAGGCATGGGGGGTCACCCCGTATAGATATATACACAAACTCCCGCTCTCCCTCCAGGAGACTCTGGTTATAACTATAGGCTACGATCATACACTCAAAGGTGTCAATCGACAAGTCTCACTAGATTCTCCACTTGATCAAGAGTAATGTATTTCACCATGTATAATGTTTACGAGAATGTTTTTAGTGTTCCGAATTCCAAGAGTAAATGATGTAACGTCCAAGCCCAATTATCATGTAAATGGACCACTAAGACCCAATAAACACGTAAAAGGGTAACTTAGGCCCAATAGGCATGTAAATGGGCCACTAAGGCCCAATGAACATGTGATCCATAGTTCAGGCCTAAATTAACATGTAAATGGACCACCAGGCCCAATAAACATGTCATGGAAAATATTAGGCCCAATATACACTTGAATGGGCCACTAAGGCCCATTACCCATGTAACGAGAGTATTAGGCCCAATAGACGTGAATGGATGCTTTTTATTTGCTCGTTTAAACATTGCTCATTTTAACTTGACCGTTTTTCCAAAGCGTTGAAAAAGCCACATTAATTATATGGATATTTTGATCCGTTAAGTCGTGTCATTTCGGTTTGAATTCGTATTTCATAAAAATTGTCACTTAGGGTCCCTTAAGACTTAAAATAGACATTTTTGGACTTATTTCAAATAAAATGACACTTTTGGTCTATTTTTATTAAAAATAACATTTTAGCCCATTAATATATGAAATTTGGCATTTTCAGCCCAATTGTAAAATAATTTACAATTTTGGTCCAAAATACATCCATTAACATTTTCAGCCCTTACTTCTTGATAATTGACATTTCCAGCCCTTATTTCGCAAAAGTTTACATTTTCAGCCCTTACTTTGTAAAAGTGCATTTTCGGCCCAATTTTTATAAAGTTGACATTTTTGGCCCAATTTCAAATTAAGTGCTATTTTCAGCCAATATTTTCGTTTATTTTCCGTTTTGGCTCAAATCTTGATTAAATAACATTTTAATCCTTAAAAATTGGTGTTTTTGCAAATTTGGGCCCCTAAAACCGTAAGGCCCAATTTTTAGGGCCCAACATGCTAAATTTCACACTTTTGGCACTTTGAAAAGTATGATTGTCATAAAAACTCAATTTTATACAAATGTGACATTTTTGATCCTCATAAAACCGTAAGTGTCAAATTTGTCCCAATCTTTTGTTTATTTTGACAAAAATGATCCTTATACACGACTTTTGTTTTGTGTTTCACATTTTAAGCATCTATAACACTTTTATCTTTGTAATATGATAACTAGTGCGTTTTAGTTCGTGAATCTCACATGTTTTTGTTAGAGATTTTGAGATATATCATGTTTCACCACACATTCACAACATAAACGATGAAAATCACACATAACATGCATAAATACATAGATCTACACATAAGACTTGTATTCTTCCCCCAAAAACATATAAAAACCGAAAACAAGTGGGCACGGGATTTAAACGGGGAACTCGGCGAGTCGATGCATGGACTCGGCGAGTTAACCTGTCTGGATGAAACCTCTATTTTAAGACATTGCACCCTTTCTTTATACCCATTTTCATCCCATTTACTCCTAGAGAACTGTAAAGCGACCCATTAGCCCCTATTTCATGTTTGTGAGTGATTTTGGCCTCGGAAAGGAAGGTTTTGGAGCTTAAGGAAGAAGGAAGAAGTCGGAGTGCTCCAGAAGTGAAGGTAGATCCGAATCTACTCTGTGGAAGGCTTCAAATCAGGTAATAAAACTCCCCACTTTGCTCATTAGCTTCTTAGGTTCCTTTTTATCCCCAATATGTGGTTTGCTAGCCCTAGAAACCCCCATACTACATGTGTTTATACCTTAGGAGCTTAGATATAAGGATTGGAACCGTTGCATGTCTCAGATTTGGCCAGTTTGGGTGAAGAGTCGAAGAGACTCGGCGAGTGCCAAAGTGCACTCGGCGAGTTCCATGTAGATGGCCTCAGACTCGGCGAGTTGGATGATCAACTCGGCGAGTCCCTTGAATGTAGCCTTGAACTCGACGAGTTGTTCCTCAAACTCGGCGAGTCCTATGAAGATTTCTTGGTACTCGGCGAGTTGCTCTTCCAACTCGGCGAGTCCAGTCGCGAGTCTGTCAGTTGTCCCCGTTTAGCGAGTCAGGCTGACTCAGTGAGTGGGAACAGGGACCCGGTGAGTCAGAATCGGACTAGACGAAGAGGGACTCGGCGAGTCGCTATATGGACTCAGCGAGTCCAGTCAATCAGAGCGTTGACTTTGACCAAGGAGTTGACTTTGACCAGTCATTTGACCTAGGAGGTATTTATGAGTACCTAATCCATGTTTATGGGTTTATAGCCGGAGGGATTACCGGTGCAGCCGCCAGGCGTAGGTTGAGCAGGTTTTCAGCAGCTACTCTCGAGGTGAGTTACCTTCCAGTAGCGGTGGGTCTACGGCCACAATGCCGGCCCACCAGTAGGAGTTGTATGTTGGATGATTGTCTTTGTGATATCATCTAGGTTTGTTACTATCTGATATGCTTTATGTGTTAGGAGATTATGATATATGGGTTATGTGATATGTTAATATGTGATAGTAGTAGTAGGGGGAGAACAGTCCCCGATCCGGTCGACAGGACCGAAGGGGTAGGCCAGCACCCAGATATGCTAGGCAGTATCCGGTCTACAGGACCGAAAGGGAAGGTCGGGCACCCAGAAATGCCCGGCAGACATGTATGCTATGTGATTGTATGGTATGAGGTTCGTTGGGGGAACTCACTAAGCTTTGTGCTTACGTTTTATAGTTTTGTTTTCAGGTACCTCTTCAGCTAAGGGGAAGGAGCCGGCGCGGTAGCGGCATATCACACACACTCTTATTTTCCGCATTATGAGCTATTCTGGGATTTTATACTCTGACATTATGGTTGTTTTCTTGTATGTTTGGTTTCAGACACTTAACATGTTTTAAAAAAAGTTATGATCGAATGTTGTTTATTTTCAAATGTTTTGCAAAGTGTTTAATTAAAAATGAAATTTTTGGACTAGAAAATTGGGTCGTTACAAATTGGTATCAGAGCCCTGGTTTGAGGGATTCGGACACACCTTCGGGGGTGTCTGGACTCAAATCGAGGGATTAAAAGGTTTTTATAAATAAATGATTTTCAAAAAAAAAATAAAAAAAAAACTAAGTAAAGGAGTTTTCGAGAAAGAACAAGGTGTGTGATGTGCGCGACCGGCCAAGCTCAAGTAAGTTTTCCCCAAAGTACCCATACAAGTTATGTTATGATTATCAGTTTCAGTTTCAGTAGAACAGCATGCTAGAATAGGACTAAGGATCTAGGAATGATGCCTTATGTGCCTGCTTTATGTGTTCCAGCTTTGTGAGAATTGAATGCTAGTACTGAGTTGACAGTAGTAGGGTAGCCTGTTTAGGTTATGCCTGGTAGTATGAGCTTAGCACTGAATGCTAGTACGGATCAGTCAGTATGATAGCCAGAATAGTATATACTTGATTATGTGTACTCAATGCCCGAATGCTGCTTGCTATGTGCTTTTAGGAGTTCTAGTTGTCTTTCACTAACTAGCAAGCGAATATGTTAAGTTACATATTACAAGGACTAAATAATTTCAGAAGGTTGGGTCTAGCCCTACCTCGCAGCTCTTGTTTGAGTCCAACCGTTGTAGGGTAGGACCTCTCATTCGAAGAACTATCTAGTCTGAGTAATATGTAATAGTATTCGTGAGCTAGTTAGGGGAGAAAGCAGGGACTTCTTATGCAGCTGATGGCGGAGAGTGGGATGGCGGTCACCTAGGGCAAGCCTAGGGCAAGAGTAGAATTAGATCAGCAATAGTAGTAGAAAGGACTTGGTTGAGTTGAGGCAATTCTTGAGAAAAGTACGGATAGACGTGGAAGGTAGTATGGGCCCGTACTACTGAAAGCGGAGGATCCGTAATCGATTCAAAAGGGCCGAGACGAGACTGGGGACTTGTGATGTGTATGTGAGCCACGTTAGTAGAATGTATTTTGATGGTGGTTATATTATGTTTTTCAGTATGGTGACCACACGACATGGAGCGGGAGGCTCAGGATCAGGATCGGGTTCGGGTTCAGGGTCTGAACCGGTTGATGAGGGTCTACGCGAGTTCATCGCGTCAGAGATTACCAGGGGCATCCTTGAGTCGACTCCCATCATCTTCGGGTCGATCAAGGAGGGTATTATTGAGATGATGGAGGACCGCCTCAGGGCGTTCATGAGTGATATGGCGGCTAGCCAGTCAGGACCGCGCACACTGTCCTTTAAGGACTTCAGGGGCAGTGGTGCACCAGATTTCCACGGGGAGAAGGACCCCATTGCCGCCAGACGATGGATTGCAGACATTGAGTCTGCACAGATGATCAGCTTCTGCACCGAAGGGTCGAAGGTGCGATTTTCAGCAGGGTGTCTACGTGACAGAGCTAGAGATTGGTGGGAGTCGGTTTGTGACTCTTTGGGAGCCGCGGCCCTTGAGGCTATGACATGGCCGGACTTTATGACACGATTCAAGATGGAGTTCGCACCTGCGGTGGAGCTCCAGCTGTTAGCCAGGGAGTTTTTGGATATGAGGCAGGCGACAGAGACAGTGGCGGAGATCACCGCCAAGTTCCGAGAGAGGGCGTTACTGGTACCTCAGTACGCGGGTGATGAGGACATGAGGAGGACCCGCTACCATGACATGCTCCCGGCCGACATCCGGGAGCATGTCAGTTTTTCAGCATGCCCTACCCTGGAGTCCATGATTGCCAGGGCAAGGGAGAGGGAGATTGACTTGAGTCACATTCAGAAGAGGAAGGCTGAGGAGAGACAGGTGACTGGGGCTTCGGGGAAGAAGCCCAAGGGATCAGATCCGGGCCCAAGAGGCCCATCGGGACGTAGCCGCTGCAGGAAATGCGGCAAGTCACATGAGGGACCATGCATATTAGGATCGTCAGGCTGCTATAAGTGCGGCAAGGCGGGGCACTTTAGCAGGGATTGTACTGCCCCTACTCCGGTATTTCAGACGACCGAGTTGCTGTGTTTCCACTGCAACAAGAGGGGCCACAAGAGGGCTAACTGCCCCCAGTTGACAGCAGCAGCGCCAGTGATGGCGCCAGCTCCAGCGACCCTGCGGATTACGGATGGCCGACAGGGCAATGCAGAGGCTCCAGTGGTGAGGAGTCAGACATTCCAGCTGACAGCCGAGGAGGCACGCGTTGCACCCGACGTGGTGACGGGTATGAATCTTTCCCTCTGACTTATGTATATGATGTTATGAGATTGATATGTGCTCTGTGTATATATGTTCAGGATCGTTCCATGTGAATGGTATCCCAGTACAGGTGTTGTTTGACTCGGGTGCCACCCGATCGTTTGTTTCCCTTGCGCTTAGCAAGAAGTTTTCTGAGTCTTCGGGCATGTTGGATTGCCCTCTATAGGTAGAGATTGCGGATGACCGATCAGTGCGAGCATCGACAGTATTCCGAGATTGTGTGCTGAGATTATTCGAGGAGCGCTATTTGGTAGACCTGGTTCCCATTCCTTTGCGTGGGAACAAGGTCATTATTGGCATGGATTGGTTGAGCCCCAATGGGGCAGTGATCGACTGCGCTCAGCAGCTGGTGCGGATCAGGACCCCAAGTGGGGGAGAGTTGGTAGTTCAGGGCGAGAGGCCACAGCGAGGACCGGTTTTGTGTTCAGCAGCGAGAGCTAGGCGTTACCTTCAGCAAGGTTGCGCAGGTTATGTCGCGTATGTTATGGATACCCGGGAGTCGGGTAGGACTACGGTGGACGACATGCCCGTGGTGCGAGAGTTCGCGGACGTATTTCCCGAGGAGTTGCCTGGGATACCTCCGGAGCGACAGGTGGAGTTCAGGATCGACCTAGTCCCTGGTGCGGCTCCGATATCCAAGGCACCATATCGGTTGGCTCCTCCCGAGATGCATGAGTTGTCTACACAGCTACAAGAGCTGTTAGACAAGGGATTCATTAGACCGAGTAGTTCGCCCTGGGGAGCCCCGATACTGTTTGTGAGGAAGAAGGACTGGTCGCATCGGATGTGTATAGATTATCGGGAGTTGAATAAGGTAACGGTGAAGAACCGTTACCCACTCCCGAGGATTGATGACCTCTTTGACCAGCTTCAGGGAGCATCTTGGTTCTCCAAGATTGATCTGCGTTCGGGGTACCATCAGGTGAGGGTCAGAGAGGAGGATGTACAGAAGACCGCGTTTCGGACGCGCTATGGCCATTATGAGTTCGTGCTGATGCCGTTCGGGCTCACCAATGCTCCTGCCGCGTTCATGGATCTCATGAACCGCATGTGCAGACTGATGCTAGACCGGTCGGTGATAGTATTTATCGATGATATCTTGGTTTACTCTAAGACGCGAGAGCAGCATGAGGAGCATTTGCGGGAGGTTCTGGAGACTTTGAGGAGGGAGAACTTGTATGCTAAGTTCTCCAAGTGTGAGTTCTGGTTGCGCGAGGTGCAGTTTCTTGGGCACCTTGTCAACCAGAACGGGATTTCGGTGGACCCGGCCAAAGTGGAGACCGTGATGAGTTGGGAGGTTCCGAGGTCTCCATCAGAGATTCGGAGTTTCCTAGGTTTAGCAGGGTACTACAGGAGATTCATCTAGGATTTCTCCAAGATAGCAGTTCCGCTCACCCGACTGACTAAGAAGTCAGTGGTGTATCATTGGGGGCCTGAGCAGCAGGCCGCGTTTGAGACACTGAGATAGAGATTGTGCGAGGCGCCAATCTTAGCCCTGCCAGAGGGCATGGAGGATTTTGTGGTATACTGCGATGCGTCCATCTCAGGTTTGGGCGCAGTATTGATGCAGAGAGGGCATGTTATCGCCTACGCATCGAGGCAGCTGAAGCCTCACGAGGCGAACTACCCGACGCATGATTTGGAGTTGGGGGCTGTTGTGTTCGCCCTCAAGATTTGGCGACATTACCTCTACGGGGTTCGTTGTACGATTTACACGGACCACAAGAGTTTGAGGTACCTCATGGATCAGCCAAATCTGAACATGAGGTAGCGTAGGTGGTTGGATGTGGTGAAGGACTACGACTGCGAGATTCTTTACCACCCGGGGAAGGCCAATGTCGTGGCCGATGCGCTTAGCCGCAAGGCAGCACCGATCAGAGATATCTGTTTGAGGATGACGGTGGTGACTCCGCTTCTGGAGCGGATCCGGGAGGCTCAACAGGAGGCTATGAAGGAGGAACATCGGAAGAGTGAGCGGATTGTGGGACAGGTTTCATCCTTCGATTATGATAGCCGAGGGTTATTGACCCTTCACCGTAGGGTGTGGGTCCCGTATCATGGAGGCGTGCGCCAAGTCCTGATGGAGGAGGCGCACAAGTCCAGATTTTCCATCCATCCCGGAGCGACGAAGATGTATAGGGATCTTCGTCCCGATTATTGGTGGCCCTGCATGAAGCGGGACGTAGCTTGGTATGTGGAGCGGTGCCTGACCTGCAGGAAGGTCAAGGCCGAACACCAGAGACCGCACGGCAAGATGCAGTCGTTGGATATCCCGCTGTGGAAATGGGAAGACATCACGATGGACTTTATCACCAAGCTTCACAGGACCGCGCGGGGAGTGGACTCGATTTGGGTCATCGTCGACCGATTGACCAAGAGCGCCCATTTTATCCCGATTCAGGAGAGCATTTCGGCCGAGAAATTGGTCGATATCTACATCCGAGAGGTGGTGACACGGCACGGAGTGCCAGTTTCGGTGATTTCGGATAGGGATGTGCGGTTCACTTCCAGGTTTTGGAAGAAATTTCATGATGACCTGGGTACTCGTCTGCTTTTTAGTACCGCCTTCCACCCGCAGACTGATGGCCAGAGCGAGCGGACCATCCAGACTCTAGAGGACATGCTGCGGGCGTGTGTTTTAGACTTCGGAGGTAGCTGGAATACCTACCTTCCGTTGGCGGAATTCTCGTATAATAACAGCTATCATGCGAGTATTGACTGTCCACCCTTCGAGATGTTGTATAGAAGGAAGTGCAGGACCCCGATATGTTGGGGCGAGGTTGGACAGAGAGTGATGGGGAGCACCGAAGTGGTGCTCAAGACGACGGAGAAGATTCATCAGGTCTGGAGCAGGCTTCAGACTGCCCAGAGTCGGCAGAAAAGTTATGCCGACAAGCGACGATCAGACCTGGAGTTCCAGGTCGGGGATATGGTTCTCCTAAAAGTGTCGCCTTGGAAGGGCGTCATCCGATTCAGGAAGCGGGGCAAGTTGGGTCCCAGGTATATTGGACCGTTTACGGTTGCAGCCCGAGTGGGCAAGGTGGCATACCGGCTGGATCTGCCAGCCGAACTCAGTTAGATCCACAGCACTTTCCACGTCTCCCAGCTGCGGAAGTGCCTGGTGGACGACTCAGCAGTGGTACCTTTGGAGGACATCCAGGTTGATGACAGCCTGAATTATATCGAGCGGCCTATAGCGATTCTCGATCGGAAGACGAAGGATCTGAGAAACAAGAGGGTCGAGTTGGTGAAGGTGCAATGGCAGCACCGGAAGGGCTCAGAATGGACATGGGAGCCGGCAGAAGAGATGATGGAGCACTACCCAGAGCTGTTCCAGGATCGAGCGACAGACTTCGAGGACAAAGTCTAAAATAAGTGGGGGAGATTTGTAACAGCGGATTCCTGGTACGATTTTATTTAAGTATTTTTCTTAAATTTTTTTTTGCCATGAACTCGGCGAGTCTGCGTCTCGACTCGCCGAGTAGTAGCGAGGTGGGCACGGGATTTAAACGGGGAACTCGGCGAGTCGATGCATGGACTCGGCGAGTTAACCTGTCTGGATGAAAACTCTATTTTAAGACATTGCACCCTTTCTTTATACCCATTTTCGTCCCATTTACTCCCAGAGAACTGTAAAGCGACCCATTAGCCCCCATTTCGTGTTTGTGAGTGATTTTGGCCTCGGAAAGGAAGGTTTTGGAGCTTAAGGAAGAAGGAAGAAGTCGGAGTGCTCCAGAAGTGAAGGTAGATCCGAATCTACTCTGTGGAAGGCTTCAAATCAGGTAATAAAACTCCCCACTTTGCTCATTAGCTTCTTAGGTTCCTTTTTATCCCCAATATGTGGTTTGCTAGCCCTAGAAACCCCCATACTACATGTGTTTATACCTTAGGAGCTTAGATATAAGGATTGGAACCGTTGCATGTCTCAGATTTGGCCAGTTTGGGTGAAGAGTCGAAGAGACTCGGCGAGTGCCAAAGTGCACTCGGCGAGTTCCATGTAGATGGCCTCAGACTCGGCGAGTTGGATGATCAACTCGGCGAGTCCCTTGAATGTAGCCTTGAACTCGACGAGTTGTTCCTCAAACTCGGCGAGTCCTATGAAGATTTCTTGGTACTCGGCGAGTTGGTCTTCCAACTCGGCGAGTCCAGTCGCGAGTCTGTCAGTTGTCCCCGTTTAGCGAGTCAGGCTGACTCAGTGAGTGGGAACAGGGACCCGGTGAGTCAGAATCGGACTAGACGAAGAGGGACTCGGCGAGTCGCTATATGGACTCAGCGAGTCCAGTCAATCAGAGCGTTGACTTTGACCAAGGAGTTGACTTTGACCAGTCATTTGACCTAGGAGGTATTTATGAGTACCTAATCCATGTTTATGGGTTTATAGCCGGAGGGATTACCGGTGCAGCCGCCAGGCGTAGGTTGAGCAGGTTTTCAGCAGCTACTCTCGAGGTGAGTTACCTTCCAGTAGCGGTGGGTCTACGGCCATAATGCCGGCCCACCAGTAGGAGTTGTATGTTGGATGATTGTCTTTGTGATATCATCTAGGTTTGTTACTATCTGATATGCTTTATGTGTTAGGAGATTATTATATATGGGTTATGTGATATGTTAATATGTGATAGTAGTAGTAGGGGGAGAACAGTCCCCGTTCCGGTCGACAGGACCGAAGGGGTAGGCCAGCACCCAGATATGCTAGGCAGTATCCGGTCTACAGGACCGAAAGGGAAGGTCGGGCACCTAGAAATGCCCGGCAGACATGTATGCTATGTGATTGTATGGTATGAGGTTCGTTGGGGGAACTCACTAAGCTTTGTGCTTACGTTTTATAGTTTTGTTTTCAGGTACCTCTTCAGCTAAGGGGAAGGAGCCGGCGCGGTAGCGGCATATCACACACACTCTTATTTTCCGCATTATGAGCTATTCTGGGATTTTATACTCTGACATTATGGTTGTTTTCTTGTATGTTTGGTTTCAGACACTTAACATGTTTTAAGAAAAGTTATGATCGAATGTTGTTTATTTTCAAATGTTTTGCAAAGTGTTTAATTAAAAATGAAATTTTTGGACTAGAAAATTGGGTCGTTACAAAAATTCTTTCAAAAGATAGGTTTACGAATGAGAGAATAGGTGAGGGTACTTCTGTTTCATCTGGTCTTCGCGTTCCCATGTGAATTCCGATCCACGCTTAGCGTTCCAACCAACCTTCACAAGCGGAATGCGACTCTGCTTCGTACGCTTCACCTCCCTATCCAGTATCTCGACTGGTTCTTCGACGAACAGAAGATTCTCGTTTATTTCGATTTCTTCTAGAAGAATGATAATATTTTCATCTGATAGACACTTTTTCAGATTCGAGACGTGGAACACGGGGTGTACGTTGCTGATTTCGGCAGGTAGTTGCAGCTTATAAGCCACTGGACCAATCCGAGAAAGAACCTCGAACGGTCCAATGTATCGCGGGTTCAGTTTTCCCCGTTTCCTAAAGCGGATCATCCTTTTCCAGGGAGAGACTTTCAATAACACTCGATCTCCGACTTGAAACTCTAGAGGTTTTTGCCGTTTGTCGGCATAACTCTTCTGTTGGTCTCGAGATGCTTGAAGTGGAGCTTTGATTTGGATTATCTTCTCTGTCGTTTCTCGAATAATCTCCGGCCCTGTGAGAGTACTGGCTGGTGATTGCCCTTTCGCTAGTTGGGTGTCACCCACCTCAGCCCAACATAGAGGCGATCTGCATTTACGACCATAAAGAGCCTCGAAATGAGCTACCTTGATGCTCGTGTGATAACTGTTGTTGTATGAGAATTCAATCAAGGGAAAATGGGTATCCCATGACTTGCCGAAATCTATCACACAAGCTCGTAGCATGTCTTCGAGTGTTTAGATAGTTCGTTCGCTTTGGCCATCGGTTTGAGGGTGGTAAGTCGTGCTCATGTCAAGCTGCGTTCCCATTGCCTTTTGAAGAGATTGTCAGAATCTTGAAGTGAATCTACTATCTCGATCAGAGATGATAGATACTGGTACCCCATGAAGTCTTACGATTTCTTTGATGTAAATCCGTGTCAACCTTTCCGTCTTATAAGATTCCTTTATTGGCAGGAAATGAGCGGATTTGGTTAGTCTATCGACAATTACCCATATGGCATCCAATCCATCAGTTGTCTTGGGTAACTTGGTTACAAAGTCCATAGTAATCCGTTCCCATTTCCACTTGGGTATCACTAGCTGTTGTAATAGTCCCGAGGGCTTTTGATATTCTACTTTCACCTTGGCGCAAGTGAGGCACTTGCCCACGTAAGTGGCGACCTCTGCCTTCATATTTGGCCACCAATAGTGTTGTTTGATGTCCAGGTATATTTTGTCTGAACCCGGATGGATGGAGTATCGTGTCTTGTGGGTCCATTTAGAGCCCAATTAGGGTTTCTAGGCCCAAAATAGTCAACTGGGATACTTATTGGTCCATTAGGCCCAATAAGAATGTCCTAGACCATAATAGACTTGAACCGAGAATTTTAGAGTTTCAAACTCTTAGTTGAACATGAGAGATGTATTTGAATGAGCATTGAGTGATATTTACTTAGAGTACATGCTTTACAATAGTTGAATGATTATATGTGAATAGAATTTCCTAGCTAAAATGCTAGTTGTGACAGAATAGATCTAGATGATTACCTCTTCTTGAATGTCTTGAATCTTCTTGTCTTGGAGCTTAGAGTCACAAATGTCACTCCTCTAATGGCTTACAAACACCACAAGCAAGAGAATGAAGTAGAAGAGAGAGGATGAGAGGCAAAATCGGCTCTAGGATTCCTTAGGATCAAGTGTAGCCGATTTTCCTAGCCCTAGGGGTCCTTATATACTTGTGCTACTAGGGTTTCAGTCTAAAACCCTAATGGATAGCTTAAGCCTTAAGCAGTCCAAGGAACCTTCTGGAATAAGGCCCCTTTGGACGAAATTGGATGGCCTAGCCTCCAAAATTTCGTCCACCCTTATTCCTTAGGGTTTCCCAGCCCAAATTCAACTATCATACATTTGACAGTTTTAGTCCCCTTTATTTAATTAATCTCTTTTAGCAACAAAATTAATTCTTATTAATTCTTGACCAATATTAATTAAAAAATATGATTTCTCCTTTAATATATTAATCTTATAATATATTAATAAGTCATAATTAATCCTCTTTCTTCATAAATCATCCCATCAAGTTGTTTTGGTGAAGGCAACCCAAAAGGACCATGCACAACATGATCAAGTACATACCAAATATAGTTATGGACTTAGACACTAATCCAACAGTTATAATATATATATATATATATATATATATATATATATATATATATATATATATATATATATATATATATATATATATAGCATGAGAGAGAGAGAGAGTTAGGTTCATGTGAAACGGCCTAATTTTGTGAGACCGTGAGACGCAATCATAGCCACTCATTTAGTAGATAAAACAAAAACATTTTTAAAATGTAAAATAATTGAAAATTTTCGAAATTTCTTTTTTCCAATTATATTTTCGGAATATATATTTTCCAAAAAAAAAATAAAAAAATACCAAAAATAAATACAAAAAAAAATACATTTTTTACATATTTTAGTAGAATATTTAGAATATTCTACATATCTGGTAAATCTAGTAGAATATTCTAAACATTCTAAAAATCATATTAGAAATGTAGAGTGTAATATTCTATTAGAATATTTCACGTATTTAAAAAAAAACGGTAATTTTTTATTTATTTACTTTTTTTATTTACTATTTTTTTTAGGTAAATAAAGTTCCGAAAATAATAATTAAAAAAAGAATTTTTGGATTTTTCATTTTATTTTGCATTTTAAAATTATTTTTAGATTTGGTCTCACGGTCTCACTAAATTAGCATGGTCTCAAATGAACCTGAACCTATATATATATATATATATATATATATATATATATATATATATATATATATATATATATATATATATATATATATATATATATATATATATATAGGGGATAGGGAATATACATTACAACCCCACCTAAGCTTAGTTACTAAACCTCTAAAATATGTCGTTTTAACTTGCTAAATATACCCGGTTTGGTTCACTTGGTAAATATATCATCCTCCATAACATTTCTTTCTTTCATTATTGTTTTACCATATCTGTTTTCTTTCCCCCATTATCATTTATTACTTCACCCAAGTGAACATTACTAAACCCTAAACCTAAACCCTAAACCCTAACCCCTAAACCCTAAACCCTAAACCCTAAACCTAAACCCTAACCACTTGGGTTGTGGTGACTTGGTAAAGCATGTGGAAGATATGGTGGATAAACCTTAAACCTAAACCCTAAACCCTAAACCCTAAACCTAAACCCTAAACCTTAAACCCTATTGTGTCGATCTTGAATTTACATCTTGAAGTATTAATCATGAATCCATTAACCGTAATCTTTATATAGTAAAACAATGTATTTTTAATAAGTTTAGTACCTAAGTTTAGGTGGGGCTGTAATGTATATTCCATTTTCCCATATATATATATATATATATATATATATATATATATATATATATATATATATATATATATATAAGAGGGCCGATATAATACAAATGGGCCAGGATGTATCCTAAAACAATATAAATACAAATATAGCGAATGATATAGCGAACACATCAGATTTAGCACTTTGATACAAATGGGCCAGGATGTATCCTAAAACAATACAAATGTAAATATAACAATGGTTTGATATTTTCGCTCGACCATTTTGTTACCATAAAATTTTCAAACACATGAGAATCAGAACAAGACGGATATACCTACACAAAATGCGTAAAATCATCAAAGAAATATGACATAATATTTGATACCATTTATGCTAGCAATAGGAGATGTCCAAACATCCTAATGAACAAGTTCAAAAGGAAAAGTAGTAATATTGTTCGAAGCTTTAAATGACAACTTAACATGTTTGCCGGTTTGACATTCATGACATAAAGAAGTGTCTTTATAATTAGAATGACATGAAATAAAACTACTAGAAACAAGGTGCTTAAAAACTTGATGTCCCGGATGGCCAAGTCGTTGTTGCCAAAGGGAAGAACCAACTACAACGAGAGCTTGGGAGAAGAGTTCGTGACACGATAGAGCTCTCCTGTGCTATCACATCTTATTACAAGTTGACAGGTAAGAAAATCCTTCATAGAAAAACCAAGAGGGTCAAATTCAGTAGTGCACACTTATTTTCACGAACAAAACGACAAACATAAATAAGATTTTTAATAAAGGAAGGAGTAATCAAGACATTATTAAGATGTAAAGGACAATAAGGGTTTGAAGAGGGAAGAGAGAGGTGTGTTCTATAATAGTTACAGGAATAGCTAAACAGATGGCAAAGAATTACTATTATTATCAGGAAACAGACTTGAGCTGCATTTGAGTGAAGATGAGATGTATCATGTACCATTCAGTTTGCCCCAGATGATTTAATGTCATGGCATTGAACATTTTAGGGAGGGCGGTGGGCTCGTTATTTTGTTGTAGGGACTGATGAGACGAGTGAAAGACTTGAGGTGGTGTAAACGAGCTGTTGGGCTGTAAAGGAGTAAAAAATTGGTGCTATTGGGCCGGTTGAAATGGAGTCGTTTGTTGTGGAGGCCCAGAAGGTACAAGCATAGGCTGTTGTTGCTGATTGGTTGGGCTAGGAAGACCAGGTTTAGTTGATGCAATATTAGGGTGTTGGACTTGAAAGTTGAAACCAACCATAGGCCCAAGGTGCAGTACCTTCTCATGTACATTGTTGCTGCCGCTGTCCACTTTGAAATTTTCCACCGCTGCCATTAAATTGCTGTCGTCCCCACAAACCGGCCGCCATCACCACCGTTCCTGCCATGCCGGCCACCACGTACGCCACGGTGATCGTGGTTGCTGGTGCTGCTGGTAGAATCCACAGTGAGGGCCGATTGTGAAGAGGGGTGATCGGAGTGAGTAAGGGAAGCATCAAGTTAATCATCCAATAGCATTTGTTGTTATTCACAGATGAGAATCAACAGGGCATTGCAATATACCGAACTTTAGAGGATAGGCCATTAAGCATGTATGCAACAAGATTACTTTCAGATACCATTGAGTCCATGTGTTCAAGACGATCCGACAAGAGTTACCAATCGTGATGTTGCGAAGCTCACGGTCAAGCTGAATAACTTTGGACGATCTGTTATCACGAAACACTTTTTCCAGACTTGTCCATACTTGATACTTCATACTCAGTGGCTTGTCATTTGAAGATCATGTGAAGAAGAGGAATGGAGAGAGTTCCGTACATCCAAGATCTGACAATCGAATCCATACGGGTCCATGAAGCTTTGGCAGCTGCTGATTCAGCAGTGGCTTTGTCCTTCTCTTTGTCGGCTGGATCAGTGGTTGCTTGGGGTGGCTGATGGTGATGCTCAACACCATATCGGATGCAGTGAATTTCAAATAATTCTCTCCAGATGTCATAGTTCATCTTATCTAGATCTAGCACAAGAGGCACTGCATGTTTGATAATAGTTGAAGATGGCTTATCATTGATCATGGTAGTCGACATGCTGAAAGAAGATGAGGAGAAAGCGTAGCAGAGAAGGGAGAAAGAATGAGAGATCTGCTGCAGTAATGGTGCCGACGGCTAGGGTGAGAAAAAGATGGGAACCAGAAATCGCTCAAATACCATGAAACAATTAATATTTTCCCATAAAAGAGATCTCTCGACTCTCATTCATTAAATACAATATATACATCATACAACTAAAGAGGGCCGATATAATACAAATGGGTCAAGATGTATCCTAAAACAATACAAATACAATAATATATATCGCTAAAAAATACAACTATGGTCATCGGTTGGGCTACTACTTGGCCTTACTATTGATTGAAAACATATGCAGTTATTTTTTCACTAATATTGAGAAACTCTTCTAATACAATTGATATTACTGATATCTTTAAGGTTTTTTTTTTAGAAGATATATATTTAACGTTAAAACGTTGTAACGGCCATTAACCGCTGTCTTCCATGTATAAAAAGAAGAAGATGAGCATTGCATGCAAAGATAACTGGTTATAATAACCGAGAACTGATCTTTTCTTTGAATCAAATTGTCTATCTGAAAACGCAAAACAACATGGAATTTTTTGTGTTTCAGATTTGATAGAAGGTTGAATTCGAAATCAATTGTTCTTTGATTATCCTAAATCAAATTTCATGATACCCACAAACAATAGGGTTAAATCACAGATTTTGAAAATTGTTACAAACACAATCCTAAAATTATGCAAGTTATTATTGACATTCAGGGCGGTCCATTAATTTTGAGGGCCCTGTGCAAAATATAAAAATGGGTCCTTCAATTTTTTTTTTGTTATACGAACAAAATCCATTAATACGACAAAAAGTCGATAATTATTATAAAAATAATAAAGAAAAAGAACCATAATACAATTGATATTATTATATAGTTACATGAATCGTCGTAAGACTCTTCCAACATCCTAGCATTTGATTAAGGTATATGACGGTGATTTAAAAAAATGGTTGGTTAAACGATTATGCAGAAATTTAGAATAAAGTGGATTAATAAACATAAAATTACCAAAAAGCAAGAAAAAAAAAAGAATTGAACATTTTTAGGATTAAGGTAAGCACTTAGACGGGTGGGAGCGGGCAACGCCTTTAGGCGTTATTTCGACGTGGACGACAAATAACGGCGTTATAACGCCCTCTAAACCCCCCTGCGTTTTTTGGTGTTATGGTAACACATGTTATGGTGGTAACGGGAGGAAACGAGGTATTTGATTGGAACGGTCACATTTTCGACGGTTTGCAAATGGTCACGAATATAAAAAAAATCCCTATTAATATAAATACACAACATTTTTATCTCCATTTTACCTAAAAAACTCAACAAATTCTTTCATTAATTCCTATTTCTTTAAATTTCATTTTATTTTCGGTAGAGTTCGAAGTATGTTGGGTGGTGTCGAAGTACAGATAGGACTGGTTAGATTTGAAGTTTGTGTATTGTATTTCGAATGTAAGTACTACATAAAGCATTGTTAGAAGGTAGAAGCTATCATGTTTAGTCCTTGTGTTTTTTTTTGTACGCGTTTGTATATCCCTATAATTAGGGGTAAATATAAGGGTGAGAGTAACTTTTGTGTACTAGTGAGCGAGAACACTTTACTCTTTCAGAACTCTTGTATTCTTTCAGACGCAATCAAAGAGCCAAACATATTCTATTTACATCTTTTGTCACACCCCCGAACCGAAGAGTACGGCGGAAACGTCCGGGGGTTGGGTGACTTCGTCTTGGAATATCATCACAGTGTATATAATTGAAACAAGACAAACATCATCATCATACATTCAAAAATACAACCATCATCGTTTACATCAAGTATTGTATTGAATATTACATGTCCAGACAATCAATGTGTAACGCCCGGGTTTCGGGGCTAAGCATTTTTAGACGATGTAATAGTCTAGGTCAACTATTGTAACTCTTTTGATGTAATAAAAATGAAATATTTGAGTATTTTGTGAATTTATGTGCTTATTATTTATTTATAAATGTATAATTAATAAAGAATAAAAATAAGCGTCAAAATTAAAATATAAGATAAGCCCGATATCTTTACATAAAGTTGTAGTGGTCAAAACAAGGATTCCGGAGATATAAAGAACGCCGAAATCCGAGTTATAACGAAGAAGTTATGACCCGACGAAGTTTCACGACGGAACCGGCACGATACCGGGAAGCGTGAATAGTGAATTTATGATAAAGCGAGTTTTTAGCCGACACGACCTAAACGAGAATCGAAGAGCTCTTTAATTGTGGCGTAACAATAAAAAGACAGACGAAAACGGACGTCGGATGAAGAAGTTATGAATTTTTAACGGACCAATCCTGTCCCGGCCTGTTAAAAATATAACTTTTAAAATAAATTCAAAATTAGCCAACGGAGTCTAAACGAAAGTTGTAGATTACGTTCCCGCCTTCGCGTGGATATAAATAACGTCAAAAACGGAGCTCGTATGCGAGAGTTATGATTTTTCTAAGACGGGAGGCCGATACGCGATATTGGGTGACATGGCACCACCAGAAATTGGACATGTGGCACCACCAGAAATTGGACACATGGCACCACCAGAAATTGGACATGTGACACCACCAGAAATTGGACATGTGGCACCACCAGAAATTGGACATGTGGCACCACCAGAATTTGGACAAGTGGCACCACCAGAAGGCCACCACATGCCCCAACTCACTATAAATAGAAGTGCCGGGTTCTCTCATTTCTTACACCTTTCCTCTTCCACTCTCTCTCTCTCTAAACTCTCTCTCTCTAAGCTCCTTGAGCCCCTAAAGTCTAGGTAAACCCCCTAGCACCCGAAGGAAGTTCCGAGGCTCCCGGAGTCCCGAGAAAAGAACCTTTCGGCTCGGAAACGCTGCTCCAGCGAAGCCCGGTTTTGAGAAAAACCCGCTGTAAGTAAGGTACGCCTACGAAAATTTTAATATAACTATTAAATAATTATAGTAATGTTATTAGGTCCTTAAAATAATTATTTGGGCTATTATTATTTATATATTGAGTGTTATTTAACGCTTATATAATAATAATCATAGCTAGACTATTAATTAGTCACGGTTAACGTTAAAACTAAACTCTAGTGGTATTAATACTAGGTTTTGGTCAAGGAAAAATTGTTTTGAGATAACGAAGTGCTGTTCAAATACCGAGTCACCACCTAATCAGGTGAGTGCATAGTTACTTTCATCTTACACATAGATATGAAGTATTTTATATTAATTACGTGCTATGTGGGCATATTATCTGAATACTTGCTGCCTATGCTGATGAAAGATTTTTATACATGTTTTAAATAATTTAAACTGTATATGTATTTTATATCTACAAAAATGTTGGGGTAAAACATGGGTAGATGTAATAAGACGACGTGTGAAAAAATGATGAGAGGCCTCGATGTTGTTGTTGTTGATTCTGTCATCTAGCGGAGTATGGATGACGACCACAGACTCTTCTAGACAGTCCAGTGGAACGCTAGCAGGCTCGCAACCTGTAGGTGTTTGTGAACGATGTGTTCACCGGTGTACTCCATCCCCCTCATGGTTGCCTTTAGGACATTTATTGTTGAGGAAACCCCTTGGCAGTAGTGTCCATCCCGATATTGATCCTTAGTCTAGGTCCCTTATGATAGGTGTTTTAGGGACGTAATGTGAGGATAACGGGAACGGGTAATCGGGTTATTGTTGATTGATGAAATTAATAAACTTATTTATTGTGGGTTGAAAACCCTATGTGCTCACCAGGCTCCCAAGCCTGACCCACTCAGTTTCTTGTATTACAGGTAGTGGCGCACGAGCATAGATATGATGTTTGGGATGAGAGAATTACGGATATAGGCCTGTAGATATGAATAAATGTAGTAACGCTTATATTGTACTGTTTATGCTTTTGATCTATATTGAACATGACATCCCGAGGTTTTTAATGAAATACATTTCTACGGAAATGCTTTGATAAATCTTTATCATATTTTATTTTGGGAACAAATTCCGCAACACTTTTATTTAAAATGTTACTCTGATTTTTAAACAAAGCATAAACAAAATCGGTCTTTTCTGGCCGTGAAAATGGGGATGTCACAGTTGGTATCAGAGCATTAGTTTAAGCGAACTAGGAATTTGTAGGATTTCTAGACTTAAACTTAGAATGCTAAGCGATGATTGTGAGGTGTGAGCACTAGCTTATTTTAGGAATTGTGCCTAAAATGCTTTTATGTGCTAAATGATTTATGCCTTATATGTTGTTATTTGTTCGGATCTATGGTCTGTTGCCGACCGGATCTGGAAACCTTATGTGTTTAGGATTCTAAACGTACGACTACGATATTAGAACTAACATGTAAACGTTTCGGAGAGATAAGGATGATTTAAACGTCTATCCTGAATAAAGATCTAAATTCACCTTATTCGGTGTATAGATCAAAATGGCAAGAACCCGCAGTGGAGCTGGAAACGCAAACGAAAACAGGAATCGACCACCTGTAATTGAGCAAATACCTGTTGTAGCTGCAGCACCTGAGCCAGTAACGATGGCTGGTGTACAATTGATGATTCAGGCGATGTTGGATAATCAGATGGAAGAAACTAGACGTCTGCTTCGACAAAATCGTGAAGAACTTTCAATCCAAGTTGAAGAGCCCGAAGTGAATGGAGGGCCATCGGAAGGTGGAAACTTCAGTGGTACCGTTGGTCAAGACAACCCACAAATTGTTAGACAAGGCAATCGTAATGGAGGAAATGATGGAAGAGGATGTAAATACAAGGATTTTATGGCGTCTAAGCCACCGTGTCTATCCGGAAGCCCGACGCCGGTGCAAATTATGGATTGGATCTCCGAAATGGAGACAATGTTTGAAAGTTGCGAATGCAGCAACAGGCAGAAGACCGCTCTTGCGATCCCGTTGTTGAAATCTGGCGTGTTGAGTTGGTGGAAGCTGTTAGCTGATTCTATGCCCAAGGAAGAAGCGAGTAAAATGTCTTGGGAAGATTTTGTGGAACAACTGAAACTGCAATACTGCTCAGAGCAGGACCTACTGGAAATCAATAACGAGTTTCAGAATTTGAAGAAGGGAAAGATGAGCGTTGCTGAATACGCTGCAAGTTTCACGGAGAAAATGAAGCTTATCCCATACCTAGTTCCAACAGAACTCTCAAAGGTCAATAAGTTTGCCCTTGGACTACCAGCGGACTATGGTCCAATGGTTAAGCAAGCAACCACGTTGAAAGCCGCCATCTGGGCTGCCAGAAATGTTGAGACCCAGATCAGGGAGAAAGGTCTGGAAAGGTCAGAGGTTGGTGAGAAGAGGAAGTTTGACGGACCCTCGGGGTCCAGCAAAAAGGGTAAATTCTCAAAGTCTAGTTCGAAAGGAGGTGGAGGAGGCGAAGTGAAGTGGTGTGACAAGTGTAAGAAGAAGCACTCTGGGAAGTGCGACGGAGGAGTCACTTGTTTCAAGTGTGGGAAGCCTGGGCACTATGCCAATGAATGCACATTCACTAAGAAGGTCTGTTATGAGTGCAACGAGGAGGGGCACATTTCGAGGGACTGCCCGAAGAAGAAGGAAGCAGGAAGACCCAACATTCCACCAAAGCCGAAGGCTAGAGCCTTCCAGATGACACTGGAAGCTGCTAAGGAAGAAGCTGATGTCGCTTCAGGTACCTTTCTCGTAAACAAATTGCATGCCCAAAATTTATTTGATTCTGGAGCCAACTACTCATTTATTTCGCATGAATTTGGTAGAAAGCTAGCTTTGCCTGTCGATAGACTAGATAATGCCTTATTAGTCGAAGTTGCTAGTGGCAAGTTTGTACCTGTTAGCCATCGTATGAAAAACATCTTAATTGATTTGAACGGGAATAAGTTTCACGAGGAATTATTGACTATCGAACTTAACGGTTTCGACATCGTGTTGGGAATGGATTGGCTTAGCACCAATGATGCGGAAATACTGTGCAAAAAGAAGATCGTAAAAGTAAACCCGCCTAGGAAAGAGTCGTTTATGGTGTATGGGGACAAACGCAGGGTAAATTCTGGAATCATTTCTCTAATGAAAGCCAGAAAATGTTTGACCAAGGGATGTACATCATATTTAGCATTCGTGATCGATGCTAAGAAGGAAAAGAAGGTGATACAGAGCATTCCTGTCGTGTGTGATTATCCGGAAGTATTTCCCGAAGATCTTCCCGGATTACCGCCTGATCGACAAGTAGAATTCCGTATTGACTTGTTACCAGGAACGACACCAATAACAAAAGCACCTTACCGATTAGCACCGACGGAGATGAAGGAGCTGATGATGCAACTTCAGGAGTTATTGGACAAAGGTTTCATTAGACCTAGTTCATCACCCTGGGGAGCTCCGGTGTTATTCGTGAAAAAGAAAGATGGAAGTATGAGAATGTGTATTGATTACAGAAAGCTGAACAAGGCAACAAAAAAGAATAGATATCCGTTGCCAAGGATTGATGACCTGTTCGATCAACTGCAAGGTTCAAGTTATTTTTCAAAGATCGACCTAAGGTCAGGATATCATCAGCTAAAGGTAAGAGAGCAAGATATAGAGAAGACTGCATTCAGAACACGATATGGACACTACGAGTTTTTGGTTATGTCGTTTGGACTAACCAATGCTCCAGCAACATTCATGGATTTAATGAACAGGTTTTGTAATCCGTTTCTTGATAAATATGTGATAGTGTTCATAGATGACATTCTGATTTACTCAAAAAGCCAAGAAGAGCATGGTAGACACTTGCGGGAAGTGTTAGAAGTCTTGAAGAAGGAGAAGTTGTATGCTAAATTCTCCAAATGTGATTTTTGGATTCGAGAAGTCCAATTCTTGGGTCACGTGGTCAACCAAGAAGGGATAATGGTCGATCCAGCAAAGATTGAAGCGGTAATGAAGTGGGAACAACCAAAAAGTCCCACGGAGATCCGAAGCTTTTTGGGATTAGCCGGATATTACCGAAGGTTTATCCAAGGATTTTCTTCAATCGCTAGTCCATTAACAGCGTTAACCCACAAAGGAGTTACCTATGCTTGGAGTGATAAGCATAAAGAAGCATTCGAGAAGCTAAAGAAGAAACTATGCGAGGCACCGATACTTTCTCTACCCAATGGAGTTGAAGAATTCGCTGTTTATAGCGATGCGTCTGGTGTTGGGTTGGGTTGTGTTTTGACCCAAAGAGAAAAGGTGATCGCATATGCGTCTCGACAGTTGAAGGAACATGAAAAGAACTACCCGACTCATGACTTGGAGTTGGCGGCGGTAGTTTTCGCTCTAAAAATATGGAGGCATTACCTCTATGGCACGAAGTGCAAACTTTTCACCGATCATAAGAGTCTCCAATATCTCTTTAATCAGAAAGAATTGAACATGAGGCAACGACGCTGGCTAGAATTACTCAAGGACTATGACTGTGAGATACTTTACCACCCCGGTAAAGCAAACGTTGTCGCTGATGCTCTCAGTCGAAAAGTCAACCTTGAAAGAAAAAGGCCAAGAGCGTTGAGAATAGAAGTTGTCTCGACCATTGTGGAAAGTATCAGGGAAGCTCAAGAAGAAGCTTCAGAGAAGAGTGACCGAAAAGAAGAACGTTTGGGAAAAACATTAGTGTTCGGTACAAACAGTCAAGGACTAAAGGTATTCCAAGATCGGATTTGGGTACCTAAGACTGGAGGAATAAGAGATCTTCGGATGGAAGAAGTTCACAAGACCATGTACTCGATTCATCCCGGTAGCACTAAAATGTATAGGGACCTAAAACCCTACTACTGGTGGCCGACGATGAAGCTCGACGTTGCGAAATATGTGGCCGAGTGTGTAACTTGTGCAAGAGTTAAGGCCCAACATCAGAAACCATATGGGAGTTTAGAACCCTTACCTGTACCCATGGGTAAATGGGAAGACATCACCATGGATTTTGTGACTAAACTACCCAGGACGAAGAACGGTCACGACATGATTTGGGTGGTCGTGGATCGTTTCACAAAGAGTGCACACTTCATAGCTGCCAATGAAAGGTGGTCTATGGATAAGCTTGCAAATGCTTACGTGAAGGAAATTGTGAGACTTCACGGTGTTCCTCTAACAATTGTATAGTCGTTTCACGTCAAGGTTTTGGAGAAGTCTACAAGAGGAATTGGGTACGAAGTTATGTCTGAGTACAGCTTACCATCCGCAGACTGATGGTCAGAGTGAAAGAACGATTCAAACGCTTGAAGATATGTTGAGAGCATGTACCCTCGAGTTCCAAGGTAACTGGGATGAGCACTTACCTTTGGTAGAATTTTCCTACAACAACAGTTTCCACTCGAGCATCAAGATGTCACCTTATCAAGCTTTGTACGGACAAAAGTGTCGTACGCCTTCTTGTTGGCTTGAGGCTGGAGAAAAGCAGTTTATGGGCCCCGAGATAATCCATGAGACTGCTGAGAAACTAAAGGTGATAAAGGAAAGGATGTTAGCAGCTCAGGATCGTCAGAAGAGCTATGCTGACAAGAAAAGACGACCGATGACCTTCGAAGTTGGGGATTCCGTTTTGCTTAAAGTCTCACCGTGGAAAGGACTTATACGATTCGGGAAACGAGGAAAGCTGAGTCCAAGGTTTATTGGACCGTTCAAAGTTCTTCAGAAGATTGGGAACCAAGCTTACAAGCTGGAATTGCCCGAAGAACTCGATGGTATTCATAACACCTTCCATGTATGTTATCTGAGGAAATTCACGGGAGAAGTTCCCGACATAATTCCGATCTCGGAGTTAAGAATGGATGAGAATAAGAGGCTAATCGAACAGCCCGAGGCAATTGTTGACCGTAAGATTTAAGAAGTTACGACGCAAGATGGTCGACTTAGTGCTAGTCCGATGGAAACATTCGAATGGGCCGAATCTCACTTGGGAAACAGAGGATGACATGATGAGTCGCTATCCGCATCTGTTTGCTGACGCATGATTCCGGGACGGAATCATCCTAAGGGGGAGAGAATTGTATCGCCCGGGTTTCGGGGCTAAGCATTTTTAGACGATGTAATAGTCTAGGTCAACTATTGTAACTCTTTTGATGTAATAAAAATGAAATATTTGAGTATTTTGTGAATTTATGTGCTTATTATTTATTTATAAATGTATAATTAATAAAGAATAAAAATAAGCGTCAAAATTAAAATATAAGATAAGCCCGATATCTTTACATAAAGTTGTAGTGGTCAAAACAAGGATTCCGGAGATATAAAGAACGCCGAAATCCGAGTTATAACGAAGAAGTTATGACCCGACGAAGTTTCACGACGGAACCGGCACGATACCGGGAAGCGTGAATAGTGAATTTATGATAAAGCGAGTTTTTAGCCGACACGACCTAAACGAGAATCGAAGAGATCTTTAATTGTGGCGTAACAATAAAAAGACAGACGAAAACGGACGTCGGATGAAGAAGTTATGAATTTTTAACGGACCAATCCTGTCCCGGCCTGTTAAAAATATAACTTTTAAAATAAATTCAAAATTAGCCAACGGAGTCTAAACGAAAGTTGTAGATTACGTTCCCGCCTTCGCATGGATATAAATAACGTCAAAAACGGAGCTCGTATGCGAGAGTTATGATTTTTCTAAGACGGGAGGCTGATACGCGATATTGGGTGACATGGCACCACCAGAAATTGGACATGTGGCACCACCAGAAATTGGACACATGGCACCACCAGAAATTGGACATGTGACACCACCAGAAATTGGACATGTGGCACCACCAGAAATTGGACATGTGGCACCACCAGAATTTGGACAAGTGGCACCACCAGAAGGCCACCACATGCCCCAACTCACTATAAATAGAAGTGCCGGGTTCTCTCATTTCTTACACCTTTCCTCTTCCACTCTCTCTCTCTCTAAACTCTCTCTCTCTAAGCTCCTTGAGCCCCTAAAGTCTAGGTAAACCCCCTAGCACCCGAAGGAAGTTCCGAGGCTCCCGGAGTCCCGAGAAAAGAACCTTTCGGCTCGGAAACGCTGCTCCAGCGAAGCCCGGTTTTGAGAAAAACCCGCTGTAAGTAAGGTACGCCTACGAAAATTTTAATATAACTATTAAATAATTATAGTAATGTTATTAGGTCCTTAAAATAATTATTTGGGCTATTATTATTTATATATTGAGTGTTATTTAACGCTTATATAATAATAATCATAGCTAGACTATTAATTAGTCACGGTTAACGTTAAAACTAAACTCTAGTGGTATTAATACTAGGTTTTGGTCAAGGAAAAATTGTTTTGAGATAACGAAGTGCTGTTCAAATACCGAGTCACCACCTAATCAGGTGAGTGCATAGTTACTTTCATCTTACACATAGATATGAAGTATTTTATATTAATTACGTGCTATGTGGGCATATTATCTGAATACTTGCTGCCTATGCTGATGAAAGATTTTTATACATGTTTTAAATAATTTAAACTGTATATGTATTTTATATCTACAAAAATGTTGGGGTAAAACATGGGTAGATGTAATAAGACGACGTGTGAAAAAATGATGAGAGGCCTCGATGTTGTTGTTGTTGATTCTGTCATCTAGCGGAGTATGGATGACGACCACAGACTCTTCTAGACAGTCCAGTGGAACGCTAGCAGGCTCGCAACCTGTAGGTGTTTGTGAACGATGTGTTCACCGGTGTACTCCATCCCCCTCATGGTTGCCTTTAGGACATTTATTGTTGAGGAAACCCCTTGGCAGTAGTGTCCATCCCGATATTGATCCTTAGTCTAGGTCCCTTATGATAGGTGTTTTAGGGATGTAATGTGAGGATAACGGGAACGGGTAATCGGGTTATTGTTGATTGATGAAATTAATAAACTTATTTATTGTGGGTTGAAAACCCTATGTGCTCACCAGGCTCCCAAGCCTGACCCACTCAGTTTCTTGTATTACAGGTAGTGGCGCACGAGCATAGATATGATGTTTGGGATGAGAGAATTACGGATATAGGCCTGTAGATATGAATAAATGTAGTAAGGCTTATATTGTACTGTTTATGCTTTTGATCTGTATTGAACATGACATCCCGAGGTTTTTAATGAAATACATTTCTACGGAAATGCTTTGATAAATCTTTATCATATTTTATTTTGGGAACAAATTCCGCAACACTTTTATTTAAAATGTTACTCTGATTTTTAAACAAAGCATAAACAAAATCGGTCTTTTCTGGCCGTGAAAATGGGGATGTCACACAATGTATAATGATAACAATATAAGACAACTTCTACATGTTCTTGCTGACCATTCCGCTTAAAGATTCCATGAGAATACAAGTTATTTTGAAAACGTCAACATATATAATGTTGGTGAGTTCATAAGCATGTTTGAGTAAAATGTTTTGTATTGCTTTGTAAACACCAGAAAATTCGATATTTTCTGAAAAATGGTTTGGAAGGTTTGTGTCCGATCTTCTATTAATGCATGTGTGTTATTGTTTGAAAATGTATAAAGTGAGTAATCCCAGAAAATCCGATATTTTCTGTTGTAAGTAGAAGGTATTGTACAGTTGTATGTTTTCCTAAAAAATCCGATATTTTCTGTTTATAAAATATTGTGGTCTTAAAACCCTAAGACCGAGTACCAGTGTATGTATGTTTTCGTGTTATCAAGCTGTATATGTATTCCGTAAATTTATAATGGCGTTAATTTCTCTGTGAGTCGTTATAACCATACTTGATTTGACTGATCTGCCTGTCATGACGTTTTTCAGGCGTCGACTTGTTTAAGGTAAGGTTTCTCATCCTAGACTAGCCTAGTCTAGTTGTAGCGAACAACTCAGGGATGGGGTGTCAACCCCGTATAGATCTATACACAAACTCTCGCTCTCCCTCCATGAGACTCTGGTTATAACTACATGACTTAAGGTTGTACGCTAGGTAGGTACGGATGAATACGTGTCTCACAAGAAACTTAACTAAATTTACGTGAATATTGTATCACACTATTTAACGTAGTAAATCATGTTTTCCGAGTATGTTGTAAGTATACAAGGCCCAAAGTGTATGTATGTGAATGTATGAAGCCCACAAGCATGTAAATGGACTACAAAGGCCCAATAAACAGGTAATGTGTGTTCCAGGCCCAATAACATGTAAAAGGACAACTAAGGCCCACTAAACATGTATTGTATATTCCAGGCCCAATAAGCATGTAAAAGGACAACTAAGGCCACTAAACATGTATTGTATATTATAGGCCCAATAAGCATGTAAAAGGACAACTAAGGCCCACTAAACATGTATTGTATATTCCAGGCCCAATAAGCATGTAAAAGGACAACTAAGGCCCACTAAACATGTATTGTTTATTCAAGGCTCAATAAACTTGTAAAAGGACAACTAATGCCCACTAAACATGTAAATTATATTCCAGACCCAATAGAAGTGAATTTCACGTATTTGACTCGTTTGTTATTGTATTGTTCGTTCTTGTTCAATTATTTACCAAAATGACATAAAAGCTCACTTTTTGTAATATTGACATTTTTGGTCCAGTAGACTAAAAATTTACAATTTAGGCATGTTTTTGGTAAAAATGACACTTTAGGTCCCTTAAGACCAAAAGTTTACATTTAAGGGCTAGTTTCAAATAAAATAACATTTTTATCCAACTTTTGTCAAAAATATCATTTTCGGTCCAATTTTATGAAAGTTGGCATTCTCGGCCCAATGGTATGAAAATTTACATTTTCGGCCCAAAAGCATATAATTTAACCTATTTTGGCAAAAGTTTAATAAAATTATCATTTTCAGTCCATATAACCGAAAAATAAAATTTTTGGCTCAAATTTGTTTAAAATGACACTTAAGTCCACAAAAGTCCAAAAATTTACAAACTTAGCCGATGAAACCGTGAGGGCCCAATTTGAGGCCCATTTGTAAAAATTTACACTTTTAGCCCTTTTAAAATCATGAATATCATAAAGATCCATGTTTATTTACAATAACCCTTTTTGGTCATTTCAAAACCGTGAGTTACATAAGAACCTTACTTTTTGATTATTTTGTCCATTTTGGCCCCTTACACGATTTTCTTAGTTTCAAACATCCTTGAAATGTTTTAATCCTTTTATTTTCATAATAAGTTGCATCAAGTGTTTTGTTTTACAAATATCATCATGTTTTAGCAAATTTTTCGAGTTTAGTAAGCTTTCAACACATAATCACAACACATATCATGAAAAACACACATAAACATGCATATACACATAGATCTACACAAAGCAACTTGTATTCTCCCCCAAAACTTAGTAAAAACCGAAAATAGGAGGTATAAACTCACATTGGGAGATGGATTTGGTTTTGGAAGGAGATTGGAGGAGTTTTCGGCCTAACTCACCTCTTTGAAGAGATCTTTGAATTCTAGGATATTTTATGAACATGGATCATGAAATGGAGTGTTAAGGAGTGAAGGATTTATCATAAAATGAAGTTAAACATCTTGTTTAGAGAGTAGTTTATCCCAAAAGTGACGGTCTTTGATGAAGTGTTCTTGAATACCACACAAGCACACACGAATTTGGAGAGGGAAATGAGATTTTCTTGAGAGATCTAAAGAGAATTTTTTGGTGAGTTTGAGAGTAAAAATGAAGGTGGTGGGGTGGTGGCTTCGGCCGAGACTAGAAGAAGAGAGGGATAAGAGAAGATTAGGTAATACTTAGTGGTTAATTGTTATTTTCCTTAGATATTTGTGGGGTAATATGCATGTTTACATGCAAAACAATATGGAGGTGTCACAAATCTAGCCATTTCCACATTTGTTTTATTAAAGGCCGAGGGGTGGAGAGGGGAGGAAAAGAGATAGGTATTGTGCTTGAACATAAATGGAGACTATATTAGCCCAAATAGAATATTTCCGACCCATTGGGCCCACACAAGTGTTTACGGCCCAATATGATGAGAGTAATGGGTTTTCGGCCCATTAAAGACAAAACTGCATAAATGGTCCCTGTGGTATGTCAAAAATTGCCACTTTGGTGCAAAAAGGTTTGGACTAGCACCAGAGGTCCAAAACTTTCATTTTGTTGTGGTTTTGGTCCAATGTTTTTTGAAAATATTTATAGTGACGATTTTTCCCTTGTTATTTTCTTTTTCTGTTTTCTTTTATTAATTTTATTATTATTTTTTTAATATAAATAAGAAACAAAATGTAATAACCCCTCATCCCTTTTATCTGTGCATCCATCAGCAGTACAACCACCACCGCCACCGGAAGCCGCCACCACCGTCGGAAGAGGAGTGAAACGAAGAGACACGACGTTACGGTTTGTTATGAAAGACGGCGACACTACGGTTTGCTATAATAGGCGGCTGCGACGGTTGGTTTTCAGTGCCAAAGAAGGGCTCCGATGGTGGGTTTTCATCACCAATGAAGGGTTTCGTATCTATTTATTACCCGAGCTTCGACGAGAAGTTTTTCAGATCTGAGGGTTTATGGAGTGAAAACCTTAAATCGTTTGGGTAAAGGGTGCCATATCCGACTCCGGCGTATGCGAAGAGGCGGCGTTTCGGAAAACAGATCCGGAGACGGACGACCTTCATGGTTTCGACATGGGGAAGAGTTTTTTTGTCTGAAAACCGACAACGACCACGAGCTAGATTTAAAGAGGGGGATCTTTTTCAGATCGACAACGTTTAAGGAGGTTTTTGAGGGTTTTTTTGTCTCACCGGAAAATCGGAGGTTTGTCGGTCTATGCCGGAAAATCGAAGGTTTGTTTGTCTTTGCCGTCGGGAAACAATGCTTTTCAGATCGAAGGTTTTTCTAGTAGATGGGGGTGTGGTGTTGACATGCGGTGGTTGAAACGGTCATCTTTTCCGGTGGTGGTGATTGCGTTCTTTTCCAGTGATGGTGGTTGCGTTCATATTTTCCGGCAATGGTATTCAAGCTTTCCGGTGATGGTCAAGTTAGCTGAAGATATATATATATATATATATATATATATATATATATATATATATATATATATATATATAGAGAGAGAGAGAGAGAGAGAGGGTTGGAGTGGGGGACGGAGTGAGGGTGGGGGTTAGTTTCTTTTTGTTTTTTAATTATAAAAGTTTTAGAAGTAAATAAAAAAAATGGAAAAAGAAAATATCAAGGGCAAATTCGTCAATTTAATAATGTTCCAAAACTTTTGGACCAAACTAGCAACAAAATTAAAGCTTTGGACCAGTGGTGCTACTCCAAACTTTTTTGGACCAAAGTGGCAATTTTCGACATACCACAGGGACCATTTGTGCAGTTTAGTCCCCATTAAAATCAAAGGGATAGTTTTTGGCGCAATAAGGCCCATGAAAACAAAGTGAGACATTCTAGGCCCAATAAGGCCCATTATGCTATAGTTTAATGAATGTGTGTTCAACTAGAGCCCAAATGGGGTTCCTTGTACTAAATAATCAAATTGATAGTTTATTGGCCCAACAGGCCCAATAAAAGGATCCTGGTCCATCCCGAGTTTGAACCGGGACATTAGGGTTACAAACCCATAGTTGAGTGTATGAAATGTATTGAAGTAGGTTTTGGACTTCACGAGTGAGTTTCGATTCAGATAGTTGTTTTTGAATGAGCATTGTGCATAACATCATCTTAGAGTTACAAGTTATACAGGAGTTGGTTACAGGTAGACAAAATTTCCTAGCCAAAAATGCTAGTTGTGACATCATCCCCCCGTTAGAGGGAATTTCGCCCCGAAATTCTTTTGAAGGATAGTACTAAGAACGAGAGAGTAGGTGAGGGTACTTTTGCTTCATCCGTTCTTCGCGTTCCCATGTGAATTTCGGTCCACGCTTAGCGTTCCGTCGAACCTTCACAATTGGAATGCGGCTCTGTTTTGTACGCTTCACTTCTCTGTCCATTATCTCAACATGCTCTTCAAATAATAGGATATTTTCATTTACTTCGATCTCATCCAGGGGAAGGACTCGGGTTTCATCTGATAAGTACTTTTTCAGGTTCGACACGTGGAAAACGGGGTGTACGTTGTTGAGCTCCGCAGGTAGCTGATTGGTTTTTTTACAAAAGAACAATCATATGTGCTCATACAAAACCCTAAAGCTTGGATCTAGGTTTCTCTATTGTACATGCAACTCATCCAAGACTTGAAACCCTAATCTATCATACTACAAAACTTGAGATCTATATAAACCAAGTAATAATATTACCTCTTGATTGTAGTAAGAAACTTGAATCTTTAAATCTTACGAGAACCAAGCACCTCAAATGTGATGCCTCTAATGGCTTACAAACACCAAGGCAAAAGGATGATGTTTAGGAGAGAGGATGAGAGGCTAGAATTCGGCTCCAAGCTTCCAAGGGATCGAGTGGCCGATTTTGCTAGCCCTAGGGGTCCTTATATACTTATGCTGCTAGGGTTTCAGTCAAAACCCTAATTGGATAGCTTAGGCCTTAAGCAGTCCAAAGAATCTTCCAGAATAAGGCCCCGTTGGACGAATTCAAGATGGACTCCACCTTAATTTCGTCCATGCCCTAATCCATAAGGATTCTCAGCCCAAAATCAACTATCACACAATTGACAGTTCCAGTCCCCTTTATTCAATTAATCTCTTTTAGCCACAAAATTAATTCTCAATTAATTCTTGACTAATATTAATTAAACTATATGATTTCTCCTTTAATATATTATTCTTATAATATATTAATAAATCATAATATCCACTTTCTTAATAAATCATCCTGTCAAGTTGCTTTGGTGAAGGCAACCCAAAAGGACCATGCTCAACCGGGTCAAGTACATACCAAATATAGTTACAGGCTTAGACACTAATCCAACAGTCTCCCACTTGGATAAGTCTAGTAACTATAAATGCAAATACAACTTCAGGATCCGATTAGCAATTGTAGTTCTCATAAGCCGCTGTCAACTTTGATCAGTCGCCTGTCCTTTAGATAAGGGATCGTATAGTCCTCCGTTCTAGATATCGTGCGGACAATCACATGGAACTAAGTCATACTTATTGTCCAATAGTTTATTTCTCGATCTCTGATTTGTTCGACATAGAAATCCGTTGAACACATCAACTTTGTCCTGACCGGGCCCGACACATAAGTCAAACCAAATCATCGAGGGGCCCATATATCGCTTTTACCCTCTTAGGATAAAAGGAACATATAAACTTCGACTTATATGTATTTACTATTCACTCATCGAATCGTACACAACAATGCATTTTATAACATCAAGTTACTGATGCGTTTACGCATTATCAATGCACAACCAACTCACAAACAATAAACCATATATCTAGGTTTAAAGACTATATGATATTATCGTCTTGCGATCACTCGTGATAAATTCCATGAAGTGATGCCAGCAAGCGTGGGTTTAATCCAATGCTCAAATCCTTATTCATAAGCACTCATGAACATTGCAGCAAACCTTTGTTATGTCTAATACACTTTAGATAGTCTACAAACAATTCATGACAGTCTTCATTCATACCTACTTCCAAAGTATGAGCGACTGTGGACAGTTCGAATAATCTTATTATTAAGGAAGTCAAAACATGCAAAATGAAACAACAGATAAATAATTAACATAGGACAGTAACGTTACTCATAAATAATACTCCTTTATTTAATCATCAAATGTCAATTACAATTTATCTATTACACGTTTCGAAATTATCTAATCTAAACTAATATCGTCCTTCAGCCCAATGCTCCTAGCGTGCTGCAAGTGCTTAACCCTACTCAGTCCCTTTGTAAGGGGATCTACTAGGTTATCCTCTGACGATACCCTCTTCACTACGAGGAGTCCCTCTTCCACCCGATGTTGAATAAAATGATATTTCCTGTCGATATGTCGAGATCTACCGTGATCCCTTGGTTCATTTGTCAAGGCAACTGCTCCTTCATTATCACAGAAAATTTCCATAGGCTCCTTTATGGCTGGTACAACTCCAAGGTATCCGATGAAGTTCTTCAACCATATCGCCTCCTTTGATGCTTCGCTCACCGCTATGTACTCTGATTCGCACGTTGAGTAAGCTATGGTCTCCTGCTTGGAACTTTTCCAAGTCACTGCTCCTCTATTTAGGGTAAAGACCCAGCCCGACTGAGAACGGTAGTTGTCTCGCTCGGTCTGAAAATTGGCGTCACTGTACCCTCGCACCCTTAAGTCGTCACTCCCACCGAGGACTAGAAATCATTCATTGGTCCTCCGAAGGTACTTAAGAATATTCTTGACTGCGGTCCAATGTGCTTTGCCAGGGTTCCCTTGATATTTACTGACCATGCTCAGAGCGAATGCCACATCAGGGCGAGTGCAAGTCATAGCATACATGATCGAGCCAACTGCGGAAGCATAAGGTCCTCGGCTCATCTCTGCTATCTCGACTTCGATACTCGGGCTTTGAGTCTTACTCAACTTTGCATTGCTTTGGATCGGTAACCCCCCCTTCTTGGAATTCTCCATATTAAAACGTTTTAGTACCTTGTCCAAGTAAGTATTCTGACTAAGTCCTATTAATCTTTTACTCCTGTTTCTCACTATCCTTATTCCCAAAATATAGGTAGCCTCACCGAGATCCTTCATAGCGAAACACTTCCCAAGCCAGGACTTGACTTCCTGCAAGGTCGTCATGTCATTTCCTATGAGTAGTATGTCATCAACATACAATACGAGGAAGCTAACTATACTCCCACTGGCTTTGATATATACACATGAATCATCCTCGCTTCGTAGGAAGCCAAACTCTTTGAGTTTCTCATCGAAACAAAGATTCCATCTGTGAGATGCTTGTTTCAATCCATAAATGGACTTCTCAAGCTTACACACTCTATTAGGATGCTTCGCATCGACAAAACCCTCTGGCTGGCTCATGTAAACATCCTCAGCCAACTTCCCATTAAGGAAAGCGGTTTTGACGTCCATCTGCCATATTTCATAGTCATGAAATGCAGCAATGGCTAGCATCACCCTAATAGACTTTATCTTCGCAACTGGTAAGAAGGTATCATCATAGTCAACTCCGGGAGTTTGAGTAAAGCCCTTCGCAACCATTCGTGCTTTATAAGTGTGTACTTTCCCATCTATGTTGGTCTTCTTCTTGAAGATCCACTTGCACCCAACCGTCTTACGACCTGGCACATTATCAACCAGATTCCAAACTTGGTTGTCATTATTGGACTGAATCTCGCTGTCCATTGCCTCTTTCCATTTCGCAGACTCCGGGCCTGCCATGGCTTCCTTGTAACTGTTAGGTTCGTCCAAATTTACTAGTGTACTATCACTAATAAATGTATCCCCTTCAGTAGTAATATGAAAACCATTAAATTGGGGTGGAACACTAACTCTATTGGAACGTCTAAGAGGTAAGGACTCGTCAATCGGTTCAACAAGAGTTTCCTTCTCAAGTTGAGTGCCAGTGCCAGAGGTTCCTTCATCGCTCGATTCTTGAAGCTCTTCAAGATCGACTTGCCTCCCACTCTCTCCTTAGCTTATGAGTTCTCGTTCTCGGAAAACCCCTCTCCTCGCAACGACGACAACATTGTCACTCAGTCTATAGAAGAGATATCCAAAAGACTTATGTGGGTAGCCGATGAAATACACTGCTCACTGCGAGGTTCGATCTTGTCGTGAGTCTCTCGTCTTACGAATACCTCGCAACCCCAAACCTTGATATGTGCCAACGAGGGAGCTTTCCATGTCCACATCTCATGAGGTGTTTTGGCAACCTTCTTTGTTGGGACTAAGTTAAGGATATGGGCGGCAGTCTCTAAGGCATACCCCCAGAATGAGATAGGTAGCGAAGCATGACTCGTCATGGAACGAACCATGTGTAGCAAGGTTCGATTACACCTCTCAGCTACACCATTCAACTGCGGTGTCCTGGGCAGCGTCAATTGCGAAACGATTCCGCATTCCTTGAGGTAGTCGTGGAATTCAAGACTTAGGTACTCTCCTCCTCGATTGGATCGAATCATCTTGATTTTCCTTCCCAACTGATTCTCCACTTCCTGCTTAAACTCGTTGAACTTTTCAAAGGTTTCTGACTTGTGCTTGATTAAGTAGATATACCCATATCTGCTATAATCGTCGGTGAAAGTCACATAGAAGCGGCTCGCATCCCTTGTGGTGGATCTAAAGGGACCATACACATCGGTGTGTATGAGATCCAATAAACCCTCACTTATTTCACAAGTGCCAATGAAGGGTGACTTGGTCATCTTTCCAAGCAAACAAGACTCGCACACGTCATCGTCCCTAAGGTCGAATGACTCCAACACTCCATCCTTTTGGAGTTGGGCTATGCGTTTCTTGTTGACATGTCCAAGACGACAAAGCCACAATCATGCTTTGTCCAAACTATTGGAAGAATCGATATGCAACACATCATTTCCTAAGTTGTCTACAACCATCACAGTTTCATATATTCCATTACAAGGCAATGCTTCAAAATAGAAAACACCATTAAGATAAGCATTAATAGAACCTTTTTCATTATCAAATGAAAATCTAAATCCTTGTCTGTACAAACCATGAAAAGAAATGATGTTTCTAGCCATTTCTGGCGAATAGCAACAATTATTCAAATCTAGCCCTAACCCACTACTAAGCACTAAAGAGTAAACTCCAATCTTGGTGACAGGCGACGATCTTCTGTTTCCCATGATCAATTTTATATTCCCATGCTCCACATCCCTATTTCTTCTTAGGCCCTGCAAATCAGAACAAATATGAAAACAACACCATGTATCAAGAACCCAAGAAATAGCATGCGATGAGTTATTAGATTGAATAGCATAAATACCTACGAAGGATGGTTTGATCTTTCCATCCTTTATGTCTTGCAGATACTTCGGGAGCATGTCTTCTAGCGTTTGAATCGTCCGCTCACTTTGGCCGTCTGTTTGGGGGTGGTAGGCAGTGCTCATGTCTAGTTGTGTTCCCATAGCTTTCTAGAGCGACTGCCAAAATCGTGAAGTGAATCTACTATCTCGATCTGAGATAATAGATATCAGTACTCCATGGAGTCTCACGATCTCTTTTATATAGATCCATGTTAATCTTTCCATCTTATATGTCTCCTTTATTGGCAGGAAATGGGCGGATTTGGTTAACCTATCGACAATCACCCAGATAATATCCAATCCATCTGCTGTCTTAGGTAACTTGGTTATGAAATCCATTGTAATCCTTTCCCATTTCCACTCGGGAATTTCAGGTTGTTGCAGTAATCCCGAGGTCTTCTGGTTTTCCACTTTAACTTTAGCACAAGTGAGACACTTGCCCACATAAGTAGCGATCTCTGCCTTTATGTTTGGCCACCAATAATGTTGTTTGATGTCCAGGTACATTTTATCGGAACCTGGATGGACGGAATATCGTGTCTTATGAGCTTCGTTCATGACTATGTCTCTGAATCCCCCAAATTTTGGGACCCAGATTCTATTCATGAAGTAGTAGGTTCCGTCCCCTTTGGCTTCAAGGTTCTTATCCATCCCACATAGCGTTTCATTCACAGTTTTCTCCGACTTCAATGCCTTTGATTGAGATTCCTTGGTCTTTGAGGTTAGGTGGGAATGGATGGTTATTGTTAGCGTTCTCACTCGGCGGCCCGAGTACTCTTTCCTGCTTAAGGCATCGGCCACCACGTTAGCCTTGCCTGGGTGATACTTGATCTCGCATTCATAGTCATTTAGCAGCTCAACCCATCTTCGCTGCCTCATGTTCAGTTCCTTTTGATTCAATATATGCTAGAGACTCTTGTGGTCTGTGAAAATGGTGAACTTGGTACCATAAAGGTAGTGCCTCCATATTTTAAGAGCAAAGACCACTGCTCCCAGCTCGAGATCATGCATACTATACTTTACTTCGTGGGTTTTTAGTTGTCTGGATGCTTATGCAATCACCTTTCTGCGCTGCATCAACACACAACCTAGCCCTTGGTTCGATGCATCACAATACACCACGAAGTCTTCTGTTCCCTCCGGCAAGGACAACACTGGAGCACTGTAGAGAGCTCGCTTTAAAGCTTGAAAATCCATTTCTTGCTTGTTACTCCAATTGAAAGGTACACTTTTCTGGGTTAGGGTGGTGAGAGGTTTGGCTATCTTGGAAAAGTTCTGAATAAACCTTCTGTAGTAGCCTGCAAGACCCAAGAATTGTCGGATCTCCGTTGGCGTCTTCGGAGTTGCCCAACCTTCAATAGCTTTAATCTTAGCAGGATCCACATGTATCCCCTCTCTGCTAACCACATGACCCAAAAAGTTTACCTTGCGAATCCAAAATTCGCACTTAGAGAGTTTTGCGTACAACTTCTCTGCTCTGAGTGTTTCCAAAATTTGTCGTAGGTGTTGACTGTGTTACTACTTGCTTCGAGAGTATATGAGAATGTCTTCAATGAATACGATTACGAAATTATCAAGGAATGGGTGACAAACTCGGTTCATGAGGTCCATAAACGCTGCAGGAGCATTTGTCAGACCGAATGGCATAACAACGAATTCGAAATGGCTATATCAAGTTCGGAAAGCCGTTTTTGGAATATCTTCTTCCTGGACTCGAAGTTGATGATAACCAGATCTTAGATCTATTTTAGAGAAGTAGCTGGCTCCTTGGAGCTGGTCAAATAGATCGTCAATCCGTGGAAGTGGGTATCGTTTTTGATGGTAAGCTTATTCAACTCTCTATAGTCGTACATATTTCGAAGGATCCGTCTTTCTTCTTGACGAACAAAACCGGAGCTCCCCATGGTGAGAATCTTGGTCTGATGAATCCTTTACCCAGAAGTTCACTTAACTGGCTTGATAATTCTTGCATTTCAGTGGGAGCCAGCCTTTAGGGTGATTTGGCAATTGGCATTGCCCCAGGTACAAGGTCAATTCTGAATTCGACCTGTCTCTCGGGAGGTATTCCTGGGAGATCTTCAGGGAATACATCGGGAAAATCTCGCACTTCGGGAATATCATTGATGTTCGTCTCTTCTTTTCGCTTATCTACCACGTGAGCGAGAAATGCATGATTCTTTTTGTGCAGACAATTTTTTGCCTTGATGCACAAGATAAGACGAAGATTGACGCCCGACTTGTTGCCGTAGATGATTAGGGTTTCTTGGTTAGGGAGGTAAAGGCGAACGACCTTCTCGTAGCACATAATGTCGGCATGATGGGGGCTTAACCAATCCATGCCTATAATCACATCAAAGCTCCTAATATCTATCGGCATCAAGTTGACTGGAAATGAATGATTATTTAATGTGAGTGTGCAACCTATGTATATATCTTTTGTTGTTTCGGTTTTCCCATTAGCCATCTCCACCGTGAAGGCTTCGCTTAGCTTCTGGGTTTGTTGGTTCAGTAAGTGTTTGAATTTATTACTCACAAAACTTCGTTCAGTGCCACTAACAAATAGGATGCATGCTTAAGTGCTGTTGAGTGGGAACGTACCAGTGACAACGGCTGGGTCCTAAACCGCTTCACGCCGCCCTATTGTAAGGATCCTGCCCGATCCTCTGGTACCTTGAGCATTGGCTTTGGGGCAGTTTCGTCTATAATGGCCCGTTCCGCCGCATCCGTAACAAGTATGACTCGCCCCTGCATTGTTGTTGTTTCCATTGTTGTTGTTGTTGTTGTTGTTGTTGTTGTTGTTGTTGTTGTTGTTGTTTTGATGCTGGTTTGGTTGGGGTGGAGATCTGCAGTACCGGGCGGTATGCCCCTTATGGTTACAGTTAGTACACTGCATATCTCTGCATTCTCCATGGTGGTGGTAATTGCATTTGTTGAACTTCGGTAGAGTTCCTGAGTAAGGTTTGGTGGTAGTTTGCACAGATGAGGCTGGAGCAAGTGGTGCTGGCACAACCTGAGCAGCAGCAGCATGGACTGCTACGGTTTGTTGCTTTTTCGATGATCCTTGGTTTTGTCGCCCTTTTCGTTTGTTATTCCATTCCTTCTTGTTTCCCTCCTTCTTAACCTCAGTTTCACCAGTTTTGGCTAGGGATGAGCGTAGGCGGGTACCCGCCTTAATTATTTGGAACCGGAACCGGCGGTTCCTAAAATGTTGGGACCAGAACTGGAACCGGCGGGTAGCGGTTCCACTAGCGGGTACCCGGTTCGTTAAACATGTTGAATTTTTTAAACATTTAAAACTATATCTATGAGTTACCATTCAAAGAATTGAAGTCCATAGCTAAACAAATATTTCTATGAATTAGAATCTAACTTGAACATAATAGTAACCTATGTCTATTATCTATAAATTCATTTTAAGAAGGGATAATTTAATTTCAAAGTGAAAATCATATATAGACATTTAAAGGTTTAAAACAAATTATTTAAAATTCTAGAATTTTAAATGATGTTATTCAGGAAGATACTATATAATGTATGTGATTGTGATATATATATATATATATATATATATATATATATATATATATATATATATATATATATATATATATATATATATATATACACACACACACACACACACCAGTTCCGGCGGGTACCCAACGGGTAGCGGTTCTGTAAACATGAAAACTGGAACCGGAACCCCTTAAGGCGGTTCCGATTCCGGAACCGGCGGTTCCGAGGCGGTTCCGGTTCCGAAAGCGGGTACCAGTTCCGCTGCTTATCCCTAGGTTTGGCACCCTTCTTGTTGCCATGATCATATAACTTCTTAGCTAGTCTTTTAGCACTGTCATACGTCTCAGGGTTTGCTGCTATTACATTTCCTTGGATTGGAGAGCTTAATCCCCAAATGAATCTTTCAATCTTTTTTCCCTCGGATGTGATCATACCCGGGCATAGGAGTGACAATTTACTGAACCTTGAGATGTAAGCATCGATGTCTGAGTTCTGTACTGTGAGATTCCATAGTTCCTGCTCCATTTTCTGGATTTCCCCTCTGGGACAATACTCTGCCGTTAACATTTTCTTAAGCTCCTCCCATGGCATAACATTTGCCACTGGGAGTGTCATAGCCTCTACATGACCATTCCACCACGAAAGAGCTTGGTCAACAAATATGAAAGCTGCAAAATTTACTTTGCATTCCTCAGGACATTCGTAGATTTCGAAAACTGACTCGACCTTTTCTATCCACCGCTTTACAGCTATCACTCCTCCAGTTCCATTATACGTCCGAGGTTTGGAATTCGTGAAGTCTTTGTAAGTACAGACTTTTGTAGGTCCTTGGTTCATCCCTTGGTTCTAGCTTCCAGCTCCTTGCCCGTTACCGCCACCATTGTTCCCTGTTTGAATGTGTGCCAAGGCTACTGTAACTGCAGCCAAAACTGCTGATTGAAATGCAGCAGAGTTCACCTCTGGTGGTGGCGGTGGTGGTGGTGCATCTGTGTTGTTGTTCCTACGCGGGGGTCTTCAAGGCATCTTCTGTCATGGAACAGAAAGACGATGAGCACATAGTGTATTTTGGTTTCGAGATCCTTGAGTATATAACGGTTTCGGTGATTCGGTTGCGCGTGTAAGTGAATGCATACAATAACATGAAATAAGGATAATAGAACATATAGCAGATAACAACATCACGTTAAAACACATAACTGTTTTACTAGTAATAATCATTTTTAATACATGAAAATTTGCCTCAAAAAGGCATACAGTACATAGAGAAATATATAATCCGACAACATAACAGCTTTATGAGTAATGTAATCAGTTAATCATAAAGTCGATAGTACATAAAGTAGTACATAATAGGGAACCATAACATTAATGGTGGTAGAGAGTGGAGCTGATCCTAGTCGCGGTGAGAAGTGTATGGTGGTGGTGCTAATGAAGTGGAGGCACCCTGGAGACGAGCTACCCGTCGCTCGGTGTCTCGTAGTCGTGCCTCCCAAGCTGTCTGTCTCACTTGGAAGTCTCTGATTACCTCATGTGTTTCTCTCTCAGCTCTCGCGACAGCAGCTCGCATTTGATCCATCTGATCAGCAGTAACCTGATCCTGGTTGCCAATATCTCGCGTACGCCTCACTATGACCGGAAGCGCTCGATCTACTGATCCACCATTACTAAGATCATAGAACCTTCGCTCCATACCAAACGGGGGTCGTTGCCCCTGCTGCCTACTCCACCTCCAAATATCATGAGCCCATGGAGGCGTAGGGCCATTGGGACTAAATAGGTATGCGGGCACCCTCACTGGGTATGGTGGGTTGATGACCTCAGACTTCGCGTCCGAGTCACCATCGTCACTGTCACTGAGCTCCTATTCCTTGAAATCCACCACTGGCTCAGCAGGTCCATCTTCAAGTTCCACTTCCTGTTCCTCCTCTGGGTGTTCCTCTGGTTCTTCCTCTTGGTCTTCCTCTGGGTCTTCCTCTGGGTCAATCCACCCTACATTCCCCTGATTGGGGAAATAGGCGTCTCCTAACAAATGAAACCCGACCATAGCGTCTGCACAAAAGTGTATAAATACTAGAAATAAATAGCACATCAAATACTCCTATAGTATTTTAATTGTTAAGTTTGGTTCAATAAACTCTTTGGATAGTTTAGATGGTAAGTTTTTGATTCATTGACCATCACAATTACTCTCGAACAAATGTGGGTCCTATATTGAATAAATGTAGTTGATGTGACAACCCGAAATTAATTCCGTCGCTGTAACCCAACTCCGTTAATAAAAGTGATTTTTATCATTAAAGTCTTCCGTTAATTTTGGGTTTAAGAATTCATTTGGAATTCTTGTTGTAAATTCTTAAGGTGTAAAGATGAATTTAAAATCATGAAATACCCACATAAATTATTTTGTTAAAAATAATTAGTCGGGTTACGTTAGTCTTACCGGGTAAAATGTTAAGCCCCGTTTAATGCCGGTAGAGAGTGGGACTTCCACCTAGTTTGGACTCCCACATATAAATAGAGTGAGTGGGCATCTTTGACCACTTTTCCCACTCCAAACACTCTCTCTCTACTCCCTCTCTCTCTAGCACTCGATTTTTTGGCAAGAATCATCAAGTTTCAAGCTCAAGTCTAGTAAGTAATCCTTCCTAGTTGTTGTTTATCCTTAGTGTGCATACATTTTCGGGATTGGAAGCATCCCATTTCACCATAAACTTGTGTTTACGGTTTGGGAACATCTCCCAAAACCGTAAACTCCCAATAAGGGGGTTTTGAAGCCCCAAAACCCTTCCAATCTTCTTCTAATGCTTAGATATGGCCTGGATGATTGCATGCATGAGCAAAGAACCAAAGAATCATGTGTTTTAGGGGTGGACCATGAGTTTACGGTCCATGAACATTCATGAACCGTAAACTCCCCTAGATGGGGTTTTGGTGCCCCTAAACTCCTCCAAATGCATGTCTATTAGCCTTGGAACTTGCTTGAATGGCCTAAAAACCCAAAAACATGTCCAAGAAGTTTAAACATGAGTTTACGGTTCATGAACCGTAAACCCAAAACCGTAAACACCTCAAAGGGTGTTTTGGTGCCCCTAACCCCTTCCTTAGCTTGTTTGATGAACTAGAAACTTGTGTAAATGAGCTTAGGACCTCAATTCATGAAATAGACGAAGTGACCAGGGGTTTACGGCCGTAAACCCTAGAGTTTACGACCGTAAACTCCCAAGGAGTGGTCCAAGGACCGGAAACTCCAAGGGAGTACCCTTTTGAACCCTAATCACTTCTCAAGCCTTTGAATTGATCCTAGAAGCCTTCCTTGTGATGCATAAGACCTTTGGACACTCAAAACCGCACCACCATGAGTTTACGGCCGTAAACTCATGGGGGACATGGTCCCAGGACCGTAAACACCCCTAAAGGGTTTACACTTGAAGAGTAAACTCCTTTACAAGGCCATACACTCCTTTCATGCATCTCGCATCATTCCTAACACTTGAAATGGAGTGTTTTCATCCGTCGGAGTGTGTCATCTTTCTTAGTTAGTTATGCATTAACTAATTAGATACAAATGTGTATCTCCTCATGTACATAGGATCCTCGCGCGTGTTCAAGTCCTAGTGTGGCACTTAGCATCCTATCCGGCACACATTTTCTCTGGGTGAGTTCATACCCCTTCATTTTCTGTGTTTTCAATGTCTTCAGGGGGGAATACAAGCAAAACCTAAATGTTTTCATAAAACTCTTGCAATTCTCATACTTTAATCCCTTTTGTATTGTGTTGAGCATAAGGGACGTTTTCACTAAAATTGCATAGTTTTCCGAATATGCTATTCACTATACATGCAAACTATAATCGGGATAGTTTGGGTTTTCATATACATAACGAGTACAATAACTTTCACTACTAAACATATGCATGGAACAGAAACAGATTACAGTTACATTACTATTTGAGCATGGTATTCATACAGTATTCATTGCTACATGCGGTATACATACAGATTTTCAATATGGTAGAATGCTGCCACACTTCATGTAAACTAGATTTTTACGATACTGTGAGGCACTACTTCACTACTGTACCCTTAGGTGTACAGGGATAAATCCTACCACTGTATAACCAGAGTCTCCTGGAGGGAGAGCGTGAGATTTGTGAATAGATCTATTCGGGACTGACGATCCCACACCTAAACTGCTAGCTACAGTTAGGCGGGCACGCCTGGGGTGAACAAATGTCATTTAACTTAACGCCTGAAGAACGTTAGAAAGGTCACTAGTCATATCAAGTATGGTTATACGACTCATATTATGTATAAATCATAGATAGTTTACCAACCTGGTTTTTCTTCAATAGTTTTATGCATATTCAAATAGAACTATATACACTATACATACCGGTCTAGCCAGCCACCATTCATTACGCTATTTTCATTAGAAAACATGGGGTTTTCTCAACCAACGGGATTCATTACGCTATTTTCATTAGAAAACATGGGGTTTTCTCAACCAATGGGATTCACTACATGACATGGGATTCACTACACTACTTTTATAAGAAAATATGAGATTTTCTTGGAAACAGCTTTTCATAACTAAAAGAAATACATTCTTTTACCGAAACAAACCGCTTATGAACTCACCAGCTTTATGCTGATATTTTTTTTAAAACTGCTTGTGTTCTCAGGTCATCATTAGACAGGTTTTCAGCTGCTTTTGGAGGAGACGGAGCGTTAGAAGTCTCGTCTTATTTTTGTAGTTTAACTTGGTCACTTTTGGATCTTGTAGTACACTACATTTCAAACAATGTAACTTTTTCATATGTAATGTAATGGTTGTGTTTACTATGCTTGTTATGTACATTGGTTGTGATACTTTACATGACGTCCTCCGCCTCGGGACGATTCCGCCGTCGGTCTCGGGGTGTGACAGATTGGTATCAGAGCCCTTGTTTATAGCGAACTAAGTATGCCACACCTTACATGGTATACAACTATAAACACTAAGGGGCCTAAGAGCTCTAAACTAAAAGTATGCTTTTTAAAATATAAGTATTTTTACAAAAAGTATACAAGTATACCCGAGTACCATAATCCGCATTATCTAGAACAAAAGTATTTAGGAGTTGAACATTGTGGTTAAACCTGGGCAGTTATGTAATCATGTCTAGGGTCAATATAGCCTGATCAACTATATTTATTCGAGACATGACCAACATGTGCTTGGGAGTGACTGTGGTGCGCAACAGGCCTAAAACTTACCAAATATCCATTCAATTTAAAATACTATGGGAGTATTTTAGTCCAAACCAAAATCATTGTAGAAATTCCTTCCGAGTGTTGTTACTCATTCCCGCTCTAGTAATGGTTTACTTGCTATAGTGAATCTTTCTGTTCTATCGCTTAATAGAACACTCTGCTTGCTATAATGAGATATCTCCTGTTTCATATCTCTTAATTCCATTCCGAGGACTTACCATCGTCTCTTTTCTGATCTTTGCAGACCAAGATGCCTCCTCGAAGGAGATCTGTCAGGAGAAACGAAGACGCTCCGCCGCCACCACCGCCAACACAACTCGATCCTGCAATGTTCCAGGCGGCTGTTACTGCTGCCGTGGCTGCTGCAATGTCCCAGATAAATACGGGTGGATCTGGTGGGCAGGGGAGTGGTACGCATCCCCGATTCCCAGAGGGGACTCCGGAGCAACCGAAGGAATGCTCCTACAAAGACTTCGTGAACACGAAACCCCCGACCTTCGATGGCACTGGAGGTGTCATTGCTCTGACTCAATGGTTCGAAAAGATTGAGTCTATCTTCGAAATCTGTGCCTGTTCGGAGGACAGTAAAGTGAAGTTTGCCGCTAGTACCCTCTCTAGAAAGGCGCTGACTTGGTGGAATGGCCGAGTCAAATCTCTAACTCTACCGGTGGCCAACGCTATGGGTTGGCAAAACTTGAAGGAGCTAATGATAGCCCAATACTGCCCGCGGGGTGAAATGCAGAAACTTGAGCACGAGCTTTGGAACCTGAAGATGAAGGGTTCCGATATCGAAGCCTACATTTCCAGATTTGAGGATCTGGCACTTCTTTGCCCGGGTATGGTCACCCCAGAGAGTCAAAAGATCGAACGATTCACTTTGGGGCTGACCCAACCCACCAGGGGCAATGTTTTGGCTGCAAAGCCAGACACCTTCGATAGCGCCAAGTGTTTGGCGCAAATCCTGATTGACCACGGTGACGATTCCGAGGTGGTGACCATCGCTCCTGAACCTGCAAAAGGGAGCGGTGAAAACAAAAAGAAATTTTGGAACAAACGGAAGGGTCAGAGTTCACAAGGATCCTTCAAGAAGCAACAAACAGTGGCAGTCCGCGCTGCTACTACTCCAACTACTACCACCACTGCAGTTCCAACCACTCAAACTCCTACCAGTGGCTATTCAGGAAAGTTACCTCTGTGCACCAAGTGTAATTTCCACCATCACGGACCCTGCCATGAATTGAGTTGCTACAACTGTGGAAGGAAGGGACACACGGCCCGATACTGCAAGTCCCCAGCCCAGCCAACAAATCAAACTCCCGGAGCGAGTGCCGGTCAAGCCTGCTACAACTGTGGAGAGGCTGGGCATTTCAAAAGAAACTGCCCCAAGGCTGCAACTGGTGTCACCGGGAGAGTTCTATCCATGGGGCAAGAGGAGGCAGTCGCTGATCCTACCATTGTGACGGGTATGTTCCTCCTCGACAACTCTTATGCATGCATCCTTTTTGATTCCGGTGCTGAAAGAAGTTTTGTTAGTCATTCATTCAAACGTTTTCTTAAACATAAATCTCAACCGTTAACCGAAAAATATACCGTCGAGATGGCTAATGGCGAGAAAGAGAGCACTAACGAAGTATACGTAGGTTGTACTCTTACTCTGAATGGTCATTCCTTCCCTATCGACCTTATGCCAGTCTCCATAAAGAGCTTTGATGTCATCATCGGTATGGATTGGCTGAGCCCCAATCGTGCTAATATCCTTTGTTTCGAGAAAGCTATCCGTCTCCATCTTCCCTCGGACGAAAATCTTGTAATCTATGGCGATAAACATAGCTCGAATCTTTGCATCATTTCGTGCATTAAAGCTCGGAAACTCCTGCGGAAGGAGTGTTGTGCATTCCTAGCCCATGTCATTAACATAAACCAGGAAGTTAAAGGCCTCGAGGGCATCCCCGAAGTCTGCAACTTTCCCGATGTCTTTCCCGACGAGCTTCCGGGAATTCCTCCCGAATGTGAAGTCGAGTTTTGTATTGATCTAATTCCTGGAGCTACCCCCGTAGCCAAGTCTCCGTATCGATTAGCTCCAGCAGAAATGCAGGAGTTATCCAGTCAGCTCAATGAGCTGCTCCGTAAAGGGTTCATCAGACCGAGTTCCTCTCCTTGGGGAGCTCCGGTGCTGTTTGTAAAGAAGAAAAATGGATCCTTCCGGATGTGCATCGACTACCGTGAACTGAACAAGTTAACCATCAAAAACCGTTATCCTCTTCCTCGGATAGACGACCTTTTTGATCAACTTCAGGGAGCCAGCTACTTCTCAAAGATAGACCTCCGATCCGGATACCATCAGCTTCGAGTTCATGAGAGTGATGTTTCCAAGACAGCATTCAGAACTCGGTATGGTCACTATGAGTTCGTAGTAATGCCCTTCGGTCTATCTAACGCACCGGCAGTGTTCATGGATCTGATGAACCGAGTGTGTCGTCCATTCCTGGACAAGTTTGTTATCGTGTTCATCGATGACATACTTGTCTATTCCAAAAGCGAAGAAGATCACAAGCAACAGTTGCGGTTAGTGTTGGAAACTCTTAGATCGGAGAAACTATTCGCAAAATTCTCCAAGTGCGAATTCTGGATTCGAAAAGTAACCTTCCTTGGTCACATGGTAAGCGAGGAGGGTATTCATGTAGATCCGTCCAAAATCAAGGCGATAGAAAACTGGTCGGCACCAAAGACACCCACAGAAATCCGTCAATTCTTGGGCCTCGCCGGCTACTATCGTCGATTCATTCAAAACTTTTCCAGAATCGCCAAACCCCTCACCACTCTAACACAGAAGGGCGTACCCTTTTGTTGGAATGAGAAACAAGACACTGCATTCCAAACCTTGAAGCGAGCCTTGTGCAGTGCGCCTATCCTGTCCCTACCCGAGGGGACAGAGGACTTCGTTGTCTATTGCGATGCATCCAACCAGGGTTTAGGCTGTGTGCTTATGCAAAGAGGAAAAGTCATTGCTTATGCCTCGCGTCAGCTGAAAGCACACGAAGTCAACTATACTACTCACGACCTAGAGTTAGGAGCAGTGGTCTTCGCATTGAAAATCTGGAGACATTATCTCTATGGAACCAAGTGCACCATCTTCACTGACCATAAAAGTCTACAGCACATCCTCAACCAGAAGGAGCTGAACATGAGACAACGGCGATGGGTTGAACTACTCAACGACTACGTGTGTGAAATTCGCTACCATCCCGGCAAGGCCAATGTGGTGGCAGATGCCCTTAGCCGAAAGGAGTGCTCCGGACGAAGGGTGAAGGCACTATCCATGACTATCCATTCCCATTTGTCCGCGCAAATCAAAGAGGCTCAGTTGGAAGCCTTAAAACCTGAAAACCTGCCGGGCGAAGCCCTGAGAGGAATGGAAAAGAACCTAGAAACCAAGGAAAACGGAGCCTATTACTTTATGAACCGAATCTTGATCCCAAGATTCGGCGACTACCGAGAGGTTGTCATGAGCGAAGCTCACAAGACCCGATACTCCGTTCACCCAGGGTCGGACAAGATGTACCTCGATCTCAAAGGACTGTATTGGTGGCCGAACATGAAAGCCGAGATCGCTACCTTCGTGGGCAAGTGTCTGACTTGCGCCAAGGTAAAGGCCGAATATCAAAAACCCTCCGGTCTACTCCATCAACCCGACGTGCCTGAATGGAAGTGGGAAGATATTGCCATGGATTTCGTCACCAAATTACCTAAAACTCCGAGTGGGTACGACGTCATCTGGGTAATAGTCGACCGACTAACCAAATCCGCTCACTTCCTTCCTATCAAGGAAAACTTCAAAATGGAGAGACTCACTCGAATCTACATCCAAGAGATAGTCCGATTGCACGGTGTGCCTGTGTCCATTATCTCTGATAGAGATAGTAGGTTTACCTCTAGATTCTGGCAATCTCTTCATAGAGCTCTTGGAACTAAGCTGGACATGAGTACATCTTATCATCCTCAAACTGATGGACAGAGTGAGAGAACCATTCAGACCTTGGAAGACATGTTGAGAGCTTGCGTCATCGACTTCGGCGCATCATGGGACACTCATCTTCTTTTGGTTGAATTCTCTTACAACAACAGTTATCACACCAGTATCAAGGCTGCACCCTTTGAAGCTCTCTACGGCCGCAAGTGCAGATCCCCTCTGTGCTGGGCTGAGGTGGGCGACACGCAGTTGGCCAAGGGGAAGGTCCCCGACCGCTCTCTCACTGGTCCAGAAATCATCCGCGAAACCACCGAAAAGATCTTCCAAATCCGAGAGCGACTTAAAGCCTCCCGTGATAGACAGAAGAGCTATGCCGATAAACGCTGAAAACCCTTGGAATTCCAGGTTGGAGACCGTGTCCTATTGAAAGTCTCACCCTGGAAAGGCGTGATACGCTTTGGAAAGCGCGGGAAGCTTAACCCGAGGTACATAGGACCTTTTGAGATCCTCGCAAGGATCGGTCCCGTAGCCTATAAACTCCGATTACCTCAAGAGCTTGGAAACATCCATCCCGTCTTCCACGTTTCAAATCTTAAAAAGTGTCTTTCTGACGAAACCCTTGTGATCCCTCTTGACGAGATTGAGATGAACGAAAACCTGAACTTCGTGGAAGAGCCAATCGAAATCATGGATCGTGAGGTCAAGCAAACGAAACAAAGCCGCATCCCGATAGTGAAGGTTCGCTGGAATGCCAAGCGAGGGCCCGAATTCACTTGGGAGCGCGAAGATTCAATGAAACAGAAACATCTGCATCTCTTTCCAAATCCATGATTGTATTTTGATTCTGAATTTCGGGACGAAATTCCCTCTAACGGGGGGATGATGTGACAACCCGAAATTAATTCCCTCGCTGTAACCCAACTCCGTTAATAAAAGTGATTTTTATCATTAAAGTCTTCCGTTAATTTTGGATTTAAGAATTCATTTGGAATTCTTGTTGTAAATTCTCAAGGTGTAAAGATGAATTTAAAATCATGAAATACCCACATAAATTATTTTGTTAAAAATAATTAGTCGGGTTATGTTAGTCTTACCGGGTAAAATGTTAAGCCTCGTTTAATGCCGGTAGAGAGTGGGACTTCCACCTAGTTTGGACTCCCACATATAAATAGAGTGAGTGGGCATCTTTGACCACTTTTCCCACTCCAAACACTCTCTCTCTAGCACTCGATTTTTTGGCAAGAATCATCAAGTTTCAAGCTCAAGTCTAGTAAGTAATCCTTCCTAGTTGTTGTTTATCCTTAGTGTGCATACATTTTCGGGATTGGAAGCATCCCATTTCACCATAAACTTGTGTTTACGGTTTGGGAACATCTCCCAAAACCGTAAACTCCCAATAAGGGGGTTTTGAAGCCCCAAAACCCTTCCAATCTTCTTCTAATGCTTAGATATGGCCTGGATGATTGCATGCATGAGCAAAGAACCAAAGAATCATGTGTTTTGGGGGTGGACCATGAGTTTATGGTCCATGAACATTCATGAACCGTAAACTCCCCTAGATGGGGTTTTGGTGCCCCTAAACTCCTCCAAATGCATGTCTATTAGCCTTGGAACTTGCTTGAATGGCCTAAAAACCCAAAAACATGTCCAAGAAGTTTAAACATGAGTTTACGGTTCATGAACCGTAAACCTAAAACCGTAAACACCTCAAAGGGTGTTTTGGTGCCCCTAACCCCTTCCTTAGCTTGTTTGATGAACTAGAAACTTGTGTAAATGAGCTTAGGACCTCAATTCATGAAATAGACGAAGTGACCAGGGGTTTACGGCCGTAAACCCTAGAGTTTACGACCGTAAACTCCCAAGGAGTGGTCCAATGACCGCAAACTCCAAGGGAGTACCCTTTTGAACCCTAATCACTTCTCAAGCCTTTGAATTGATCCTAGAAGCCTTCCTTGTGATGCATAAGACCTTTGGACACTCAAAACCGCACCACCATGAGTTTACGGCCGTAAACTCATGGGGGACATGGTCCCAGGACCGTAAACACCCCTAAAGGGTTTACACTTGAAGAGTAAACTCCTTTACAAGGCCATACACTCCTTTCATGCATCTCGCATCATTCCTAACACTTGAAATGGAGTGTTTTCATCCCTCGGAGTGTGTCATATTTCTTAGTTAGTTATGCATTAACTAATTAGATACAAATGTGTATCTCCTCATGTACATAGGATCCTCGCGCGTGTTCAAGTCCTAGTGTGGCACTTAGCATCCTATCCGGCACACATTTTCTCTGGGTGAGTTCATACCCCTTCATTTTCTGTGTTTTCAATGTCTTCAGGGGGGAATACAAGCAAAACCTAAATGTTTTCATAAAACTCTTGCAATTCTCATACTTTAATCCCTTTTGTATTGTGTTGAGCATAAGGGACGTTTTCACTAAAATTGCATAGTTTTCCGAATACGCTATTCACTATACATGCAAACTATAATCAGGATAGTTTGGGTTTTCATATACATAACGAGTACCATAACTTTCACTACTAAACATATGCATGGAACAGAAACAGATTACAGTTACATTACTATTTGAGCATGGTATTCATACAGTATTCATTGCTACATGCGGTATACATACAGATTTTCAATATGGTAGAATGCTGCCACACTTCATGTAAACTAGATTTTTACGATACTGTGAGGCACTACTTCACTACTGTACCCTTAGGTGTACAGGGATAAATCCTACCACTGTATAACCAGAGTCTCCTGGAGGGAGAGCGTGAGATTTGTGAATAGATCTATTCGGGACTGACGATCCCACACCTAAACTGCTAGCTACAGTTAGGCGGGCACGCCTGGGGTGAACAAATGTCATTTAACTTAACGCCTGAAGAACGTTAGAAAGGTCACTAGTCATATCAAGTATGGTTATACGACTCACATTATGTATAAATCACAGATAGTTTACCAACCTGGTTTTTCTTCAATAGTTTTATGCATATTCAAATAGAACTATATACACTATACATACCGGTCTAGCCAGCCACCATTCATTACGCTATTTTCATTAGAAAACATGGGGTTTTCTCAACCAACGGGATTCATTACGCTATTTTCATTAGAAAACATGGGGTTTTCTCAACCAATGGGATTCACTACATGACATGGGATTCACTACACTACTTTTATAAGAAAATATGATATTTTCTTGGAAACAGCTTTTCATAACTAAAAGAAATACATTCTTTTACCGAAACAAACCGCTTATGAATTCACCAGCTTTATGCTGATATTTTTTTTTAAAACTGCTTGTGTTCTCAGGTCATCATTAGACATGTTTTCAGCTGCTTTTGGAGGAGACGGAGCGTTAGAAGTCTCGTCTTATTTTTGTAGTTTAACTTGGTCACTTTTGGATCTTGTAGTACACTACATTTCAAACAATGTAACTTTTTCATATGTAATGTAATGGTTGTGTTTACTATGCTTGTTATGTACATTGGTTGTGATACTTTACATGACGTCCTCCGCCTCGGGACGATTCCGCCGTCGGTCTCGGGGTGTGACAGTTGATCAGGCTACATTTACCCCCAATACGACTACATAACTGTCCGGGCTTAACCGCGATGTTCAATTCCTCCAAAGACTTTTACTGTTTCTTATTGTGTTATTACCCTAATTGTACACATAGGTATGGATTTTTTTTTGTTCAGAGTATTTTAGTCCCAATGTATTTATAGTTGCATATCCTGTATGATTAGATATGCCAGTTCACTATAAACATTGCTCTGATACTGTAACGCCCGTAGATCAAGGCTAGTTAATTTAGAGACGATAAGCGTCAAAAATGAATTTTTGATGAAAGATTATTTATAATGAATAATCTTAACTAAGTTATAGTATATGTTACAAGGATTCCGTACATATAAAGAACGCCGAAATCCGAGTTATAACGAAGAAGTTATGACCTGTCGAAGTTTCGCGACAGAACCGACACGACGCTGAATGACGTAAAAAGTGAATTTATGTTAGAGTGATATTTAGCCTTAGCAATCTAAACAAAAGTTGTAGAGTTCGTTAAACCGTGAGCGTGCATAAAAAAGAACGTCCAAATCTGACTTCGTATGAGGAAGTTATGATTTTTCTAAGTTTCGACTTAGCAGTATGCAGCCCGAATACTCGATTTGAGATCGAGCGGTTTTTAGCTGAAACAATCTAAATGAGAATCGAAGATCTTGTTGATAGTAGTGCAACGGTAAAAAGACAGACGAAAACGGAAGTCGGATGAAGAAGTTATGATTTTATAACGAAGTTTTCCTGTCCCGGCCTCCTAAAAATAATATAATAAAAATAAAGTGAAAATTAGCCGACAGAGTCTAAATGAAAGTTGTAGAGCATAATCTCGCCTACGCGTGGATATAAAGAACGTCGAAAACGGAGCTCGTATGCGAAAGTTATGATTTTTTGAAGATCGTGGCACGCATACCAAAGCTTATCCGAAGAGTACGCCCAGCGTACTGATTACGCCCAGCGTAACTGGAGCATTACGCCCAGCGTAATACCAGTTTCAGCCCCTATAAATACCTTGCGAAGGCAGCCAAGTTTCTTTGCTAATTTCTCTTCTCTCTCTCCCGTTTTGCCTCGATTTTCGTGTAAGAAATATCCCGAAGCCCCGGTATCATTCCTGAGCCCCGAAGCAAGTCCCGAAGCCCCGAAGATCCCGAGAAGTGGAGTTTCCGAGCCGAAGCCCTGCCCGCGAGAAGCCCGGTTTTTGTGAAGATCTCCCGGTTTCACCGAAGAATACTACTTCTACAAGCCATAGTGTTGTCCGATCATCTTCTGATCAAGTGTATAGTTACTTTCTTCTAACACATAAATATAAAGTATTGGCTATGAAATACATGCTATGTGTTATATATTATTTGTCTATTTGAGATAGGCTTGGAGTTGATGTTTTTATACGGGTGTTAAATGATTTAGACTGTGTTTGTATTTATATATACAAAAATGTTGGGTAGAACATGGGTATATGGAATAGTTGGTGACGATGCGACTTCGTGCCTATTGAGTAAGCTTTGGTGACGATGCGACTTCGTGCCTATTTGATAAACCTTGGTGACGATGTGACTTCGTGCCTATTGAGTAAAGTCTTGGTGACGATGCGACTTCGTGCCTATTGAGTAAGCTTTGGTGACGATGCGACTTCGTGCCTATTTGATAAACCTTGGTGACGATGTGACTTCGTGCCTGTTGAGTAAACCTTAGTGACTATGGAGTTAGCGTCGGATAGTTATGGATTTAGTATCTGATGGATAAATTTTTGGCAGCAATAGACTTCGTGCCAATTCCTTGGGTAAATCCTTAGGAACGAATGAATGAAGGATAGTTGGTTCTAAGGGTAAAAACTTAAGAAATAAAAAAGATAATGGGGATGGGTAATTTTGTTGATTGTTTGCTGATTAAATATAATAATTATATTATTGTGGGTCGAAAACCCTATATGCCCACCAGGTTTCCTAACCTGACCCACTCAGTTTTCTTTGCATCACAGGTATCAATACGAAGACATATTTCACTGAGAGGTTAAAGGAGATATAAATCATTAGTGTAAATAAATGTAAGTTCTGTTTATGCTTATGTTTCTGTATTGGCAATGACATCCGAAATGTTTTAAAATGAATAAAAATACATTTCTTCGGAAATATTTTGATAACGTATTTATCATGTTTTTCTGGGAACAAATTCCGCAAGATTTTTATTAAAAGAAGTACTCTGATTTTTTTATAAAGCATAAACAAAATCGGTCTTTTCTGGCCGTGAAAATGGGGATGTCACAGTTGGTATCAGAGCATTAGTTTAAGCGAACTAGGAATATGGATTTATTTCTAGACTTAAACTTAGAATGTTAAGTGATGATTGTGAGATGAGTGTCTACCATATTTTAGACACGAGCACTAGTATATTTTAGGAAATATGCCTAAAATGTTTTTATGTGCTAAATGTTATATGTTTTCCATATATAATATTATTTGTTCGGATCTATGGTCTGTTGCCGACCGGATCTGGAAACCTTATGTGTTTAGGATTCTAAGCGTGCGGCGACGGTATTAGAACTAGCATGTAAACGTTTCAGAGCGATTTGGATAATTGTCTATCGTGAAGGAGGATCTAAATTCACCTTGTTCGGTGTATAGATCAACGATGGCAAGAACAAGAAGCGGCGCTGGAAACGCAAACGAAAATAGGAATCAACAACCTGTAATTAAGCAAATACCTGTTGTAGCAGCAGCACCTGAGCCGGTAACAATGGCTGGTGTGCAAGCGATGATTCGGGCGATGTTGGATCATCAGATGGAGGGAACTAGACGTCTGCTTCGACAAAATCGTGAAGAACTTTCAATCCAAGTTGAAGAGCCCGAAGTGAATGGAGGGCCGTCGGAAGGTGGAAACTATAGTGGTACCATTGGTCAAGCCAACCCACCAAGTGTTAGACAAGAAAATCGCAATGGAGGAAATGATGGAAGAGGGTGCAATTACAAGGATTTCATGGCATCCAAACCATCGTGTCTTTCTGGGAGCCCGACACCGGTGCAAGTCATGGACTGGATCTCCGAGATGGAGACAATGTTTGAAAGTTGTGAGTGTAGCAACAGACAGAAGACCGCTCTTGCAATTCCTCTGTTAAAATCTGGAGTACTGAGCTGGTGGAAGTTACTGGCTGGTTCGATGCCCAAGGGGGAAGCTAGCAAGATGTCTTGGGAAGAGTTCGTGGTGCAACTGAAAATGCAATACTGCTCTGAGCAGGATCTTCTGGAAATCAACAATGAGTTCCAGAATCTGAAGAAGGGAAAATTAAGTGTCACTGAATACGCTACAAGCTTTACGGAGAAGATGAAGCTTATTCCATACCTACTTCCAACTGAACTTTCCAAGGTTAACAAGTTTGCCAATGGATTACCAGCGGACTTTGGTCCGATAGTCAAGCAAGCAACCACTCTGAAAGCCGTCATCTGGGCAGCCAAAAATGTTGAGACCCAAATAAAAGAAAAGGGTATGGAGAGAGCTGAAGTTGGGGAGAAAAGGAAACATGAAGGATCTTCAATGATCAACAAAGAAATCAAATTCTCAAAATCTGGAGGAAGAGATGAAGCTAAGTGGTGTGAGAAGTGTAAAAAGAAACACATCGGGAAGTGTAGCGAGGAGACGACCTGCTACAAATGTGGCAAGACAGGGCATTTCGCCAACAAATGTGCAACTAACAAGAAGGTGTGCTACGGATGTAACGAAGAAGGGCATATTTTTAGAGACTGCCCAAAGAAAAACACACCTCCACAGCCAAGGGCATTCCACATGCTCCTCGACGAAGCAGAAAACGATGGGAGGATTAAAAGATGAAGACTTCATGCCTATATATAAAGTCTGTATCAGGAAGTGTAGCCTATTAGAGGCATAGTATAGGGTGAACTTGAACCTTTGTGTAATCGTTTCAAGAAATAATATAAACCCTGGTTTTGTTATCTGATGTGTTGAATGATTATATGATTTATGTATGGTGACTTGGTTGACTGCGAGACAATACTTGGGACGAGTATGAGTAGGTGTGAATGGTAGTAGAGATCTATACTACCGGAAGCACATGACTCGCGCTTGGATCAGGGAATGTCACAAGGTTACCAAGAAGCTAGTAATTGATTCCATTTTATTCTGGTATGTCATTACCATTGTTTCGGTAATGACTAGTATGATGGTTGTTGTTCCGACCCTAGTGGTCATATCCAAATTGAGTCCGACAAAGATGATTTGGTTGCATGGTCCAGAGGACCAAGTTCGATGTAACATCTGACTTAACTCAGAAGATTGGAATCATTTTACAAGCCTTATTTCGTTGATGATTCTGGGACGTAATCATCCTAAGGGGGTGATAATTGTAACGCCCGTAGATCAGGGCTAGTCAATTTAGAGATGATAAGCGTCAAAAATGAATTTTTGATGAAAGATTATTTAGAATGAATAATCTTAACTAAGTTATAGTATATGTTACAAGGGTTCCGTATATATAAAGAACTCCGAAATCCGAGTTATAACGAAGAAGTTATGACCTGTCGAAGTTTCGCGACAGAACCGGCGCGACGCTGAATAACGTAAAAAGTGAATTTACGTTAGAGCGATATTTAGCCTTAGCAATCTAAACGGAAGTTGTAGAGTTCATTAAACCGTGAGCGTGCATAAAAAGAACGTCCAAATCTGACTTCGTATGAGGAAGTTATGATTTTTCTAAGTTTCGACTTAGCAGTATGCAGCCCGAATACTCGATTTGAGATCAAGCGGTTTTTAGCCGAAACAATCTAAACGAGAAGCGAAGATATTGTTGATAGTAGTGCAACGGTAAAAAGACAGACGAAAACGGACGTCGGATGAAGAAGTTATGATTTTATAACGAAGTTTTCCTGTCCCGGCCTCCTAAAAATAATATAATAAAAATAAATTGAAAATTAGCCGACGGAGTCTAAATGAAAGTTGTAGAGCATAGTCTCACCTACGCGTGGATATAAAGAACGTCGAAAACGGAGCTCGTATGCGAAAGTTATGAATTTTTGAAGATCGTGGCACGCATACCAAAGCTTATCCGAAGAGTACGCCCAGCGTACTCTATGTACACCCAGCGTACTGATTACGCCCAGCGTAACTGGAGAATTACGCCCAGCGTAATACCAGTTTCAGCCCCTATAAATACCTTGCGAAGGTAGCCAAGTTTCTTTGCTAATTTCTCTTCTCTCTCTCCCGTTTTGCCTCGATTTTCGTGCAAGATATATCCCGAAGCCCCGGTATCATTCCCGAGCCCCGAAGCAAGTCCCGAAGCCCCGAAGATCCCGAGAAGTGGAGTTTCCGAGCCGAAGCCCTGCCCGCGAGAAGCCCGGTTTTTGTGAAGATCTCCCGGTTTCACCGAAGAATACTACTTCTACAAGCCGTAGTGCTGTCCGATCATCTTCTGATCAAGTGAGTGTATAGTTACTTTCTTCTAACACATAAATGTAAAGTATTGGCTCTGAAATACGTGCTATGTGTTATATATTATTTGTCTATTTGAGATAGGCTTGGAGTTGATGTTTTTATACGGGTGTTAAATGATTTAGACTGTGTTTGTATTTATATCTAAAAAAATGATGGGTAGAACATGGGTAGATGGAACAGTTGGTGACGATGCGACTTCGTGCCTATTGAGTAAGCTTTGGTGACGATGCGACTTCATGCCTATTTTATAAACCTTGGTGACGATTTGACTTCGTGCCTATTGAGTAAAGCCTTGGTGACGATGCGACTTCGTGCCTATTGAGTAAGCTTTGGTGACGATGCGACTTCGTGCCTATTTGATAAACCTTGGTGACGATGTGACTTCGTGCCTGTTGAGTAAACCTTGGTGACTATGGAGTTAGCGCCGGATAGCTATGGATTTAGTATCTGATGGATAAATTTTTGGCAGCAATGGACTTCATGCCAATTCCTTAGGTAAATCCTTAGGAACGAATGAATGAAGGATAGTTGGTTCTTAGGGTAAAACCTTAAGAAATAAAGAAGATAATGGGGATGGGTAATTTTGTTGATTGTTTGCTGATTAAATATAATAATTATATTATTGTGGGTCGAAAACCCTATATGCTCACCAGGTTTCCCAACCTGACCCACTCAGTTTTCTTTGCATCACAGGTATCAATACGAAGACATATTTCACTGAGAGGTTAAAGGAGATATAAATCATTAGTGTAAATAAATGTAAGTTCTGTTTATGCTTATGTTTCTGTATTGGCAATGACATCCCAAATGTTTTAAAATGAATAAAAATACATTTCTTCGGAAATATTTTGATAACGTATTTATCATGTTTTTCTGGGAACAAATTCCGCAAGATTTTTATTAAAAGAAGTACTCTGATTTTTTTATAAAGCATAAACAAAATCGGTCTTTTCTGGCCGTGAAAATGGGGATGTCACAGATACCAATCTGTCACACCCCCTAACCGAAGAGTACGATGGAAATGTCCAGGGGTTGGGTGAGTTCGTCTTGGAATATCATCACAATGTATATAACTGAAACAAGAAAATGATCATCATCATACATTCAAAAATACAACCATCATCGTTTACATCAAGTATTGTATTGAATATTACATGTTCAGACAATCAATGTATAATGATAACAAAATAGGACAACTTCCACATGTTCTTGCTGACCATTCCGCTTAACGATTCCATGAGAATACAAGTTATTTTGAAAACGTCAACATATATAATGTTGGTGAGTTCATAAGCATGTTTGAGTAAAATGTTTTGTATTGCTTTGTAAACACAAGAAAATCCGATATTGTCTGAAAAATGGTTTGGAAGGCTTGTGTCCGATCTTGTATTAATGCATGTGTGTTATTGTTTGAAAATGTATAAAGTGAGTAATCCCAGAAAATCTGATATTTTCTGTTGTAAGTAGAAGGTATTGTACAGTTGTATGTTTTCCCAGAAAATCCGATATTTTCTGTTTATAAAATATTGTGGTCTTAAAACCCTAAGATCGAGTACCAGTGTATGTATATTTTCGTGTTATCAAGCTGTATATGTATTCCGTAAATTTATAATGGAGTTAATTTCTCTGTGAGTTGTTATAACCATACCTGATTTGACTGATCTGCCTGTCATGACGTTTTTCAGGCGTTGACTTGTTTAAGGTAAGGTTTGTCACCCTATACTGGCCTAGTCTAGCTGTAGCGAACAGCTCGGGTATAGGGTGTCAACCCCGTATAAATCTATACACAAACTCTCGCTCACCCTCCAAGAGACTCTGGTTATAACTACATGACTTAAGGTTGTACGCTAGGTAGGTATGGATGAATACGTGTCTCACAAGAAACTTAACTGAATTTATGCGAATATTGTATCACACTATTTACGTAGTAAATAATGTTTTCCGAGTATGTTGTAAGTATACAAGGCCCGAAAGTGTATGTATGTGAATGTATGAAGCCCAAAAGCATGTAAATGGACTACAAAGGCCCAATAAACATGTAATGAGTGTTCCAGACCCAATAACATGTAAAAGGACAACTAAGGCCCACTAAACATGTATTGTATATTCCAGGCCCAATAAGCATGTAAAAGGACAACTAAGGCCCACTAAACATGTATTGTATATTCTAGGCCCAATAAGCATTTAAAATAACAACTAAGGCCCACTAAACATGTATTGTATATTCTAGGCCCAATAAGCATGTAAAAGGACAACTAAGGCCCACAAAACATGTATTGTATATTCCAGGCCTAATAAGCATGTAAAAGGACAACTAAGGCCCACTAAACATGTATTGTTTATTCCAGGCCCAATAAACATGTAAAAGGACAACTAAGGCCCACTAAACATGTAAATTACATTTCAGTTCAATAGAAGTGAATTTGACGTATTTGACTCGTTTGTTATTGTAATGTTCGTTCTTGTTCAATTATTTACCAAAATGACATAAAAGCCCACTTTTTGTAATATTGACATTTTTGGTCCATTAGACTAAAAATTTACAATTTAGGCATGTTTTTGGTAAAAATGACACTTTAGGTCCCTTAAGACCAAAAGTTTACATTTAAGGGCTAGTTTCAAATAAAATAACATTTTTATCCAACTTTTGTCAAAAATATCATTTTCGGTCCAATTTTATGAAAGTTGGCATTCTCGGCCCAATTGTATGAAAATTTACATTTTCAGCCCAAAAACATAGAATTTAACCTTTTTGGCAAAAGTTTAATAAAATTATCATTTTCAGCCCATATAACCGAAAATAACATTTTTGGCTCAAATTTGTTTAAAATGACACTTAAGTCCACAAAAGTCCAAAATTTTACAAACTTAGCCCATGAAACCGTGAAGGCCCAATTTGAGGCCCATTTGTAAAAATTTACACTTTTAGCCCTTTTAAAATCATGAATATCATAAAGATCCATGTTTATTTACAATAACCCTTTTTGGTCCTTTCAAAACCGTGAGTTACATAAGAACCTCACTTTTTGATTATTTTGTCAATTTTGGCCCCATACACGATTTTCTTAGTTTCAAACATCCTTGAAATGTTTTAATCCTTTTATTTTCATAATAAGTTGCATCAAGTGTTTTGTTTTACAAATATCATCATGTTTTAGCATATTTTTTGAGTTTATGAAGTTTTCAACACATAATCACAACACATATCATGAAAAACACTCATAAACATGCATATACACATAGATCTACACAAAACAACTTGTATTCTCCCTTAAAACTTAGTAAAAACCGAAAATAGGAGGTATGAACTCACATTGGGAGATGGATTCGGTTTTGGAAGGAGATTGGAGGAGTTTTCGGCCTAACTCACCTATTTGAAGAGATCTTCGAATTCTAGGAGATTTTATGAGCGTGGATCATGAAATGGAGTGTTAAGGAGTGAAGGATTTATCATAAAATGAATTTAAACATCTTGTTTAGAGAGTAGCTTACCCCAAAAGTGATGATCTTTGATGAAGTGTTCTTGAACACCACACAAGCACACACAAATTTAGGGAGGGAAATGAGATTTTCTTGAGAGCTCTAGAGAGAATTTTTGGGTGAGTTTGAGAGTAAAAATGAAGGTGATGGGGTGGTGGCTTTGGCGGAGACTAGAAGAAGAGAGGGATAGAGAGAAGATTAGGTAATACTTAGTGGTTAATTGTTATTTTGCTTAGATATTTGTGGGGTAAAATGCATGTTTACATGCAAAACAATATGGAGGTGTCACAAATCTAGCCATTTCCACATTTTTTTTTATTAAAGGTCGAGGGGTGGTGAGGGGAGGAAAAGAGATAGATATTAGGCTTGAACATATATGAAGAATATATTAGTCTAAATAGAATATTTTCGGCCCATTGGGCCCATACAAGTGTTCACGGCCCAATATGATGAGAGTAATGGGTTTTCGGCCCATTAAAATCAAATGGATAGTTTTCGGCCCAATAAGTCCCATTATGCTACAGTTTAATGAATGTGGGTTCAAATAGAGCCCAAATGGGGTTCCTTGGCCCAAATAATCAAATTGAGAGTTTATTGGCCAAACAGGCCCAATAAAAGGATCCTGGTCCATCCCGAGTTGGAACCGGGACATTAGGGTTACAAACCCACAGTTGAGTGTATGAAATGTATTGAAGTAGGTTTTCGACTTCACAAGTGAGTTTCGATTCAGATAGTTGTTTTTGAATGAGCATTGTGCATAACATCATCTTAGAGTTACAAGTTATACAGGAGTTGGTTACTGGTAGACAGAATTTCCTAGCCAAAAATGCTAATTGTGACATCTTTGTTCTTAATTCATTCTATACTTTGATTTCGTTCTTAATACTCGATTCATACGAACTTCATTTGGTATCAGAGCAGGATTTAATCAGTAGTTTTCTGGTTTTGTAGTATTTTCAAAAGTTTTGAATCGCTATTTCCGATTCAGAAGTATTCCACACTTTTGATTTAGAAAACCTGATCTAATCAGCTGGTTTGATTCGATTCTGTATTTTGTTTGACAAATCGAGTGTTCTGTGATCTTTTTTTATGAAAGAATCATCTGTTAGATTCCATTTTCTGAAGCTTTACATCATTTTACTCCATACATCAATGGCGAACTTCAACATAAATAGTTGAATACTATGTCTGGTTTCTCCCATCTTCTCAGATCTTCTACCAAAATTCCGATGCTAATTCCCGAATATTACGAGCAATGGGTGGATAGAATGGAAGACTACATCAACGGTATTGATGAGGATCTTTGGCGTTGCATTACAAGTGGAAACTACCGTCCATGAAAGCTACAACAAGTTGGGATAACTGGTTCTTCTGCTTGATAAACAAAAAGAAAATGTCAAGAAATGTTTGAGTGAACTTCGTGGTGCTCTTCCACCGGTGGTTTACAACTATGTTCGTCATAGTAAAATGGCTAAAGAGATCTAGGATACTTTAAAAGAAAAGTATCAGGGAAGCGAGAAGACGAAGAAGAGCTCGATGAAGCAATGTCTACTTGAACTCGGTGAATTCAAGCAAAAGGACGGTGAACCCATCAAATTCTACTATGATCGTCTCAATGAGTTGATCTTCAAATGCAATTATTATGGAGTTACACGCTCAACACTTGAGTACAATCTCACTTTCTTGGTGGGACTTCGAAAGGAATGGAGAAACACCAACTTAATGATCAAGACACAACAAAGCTTTGATGACACTCATTAGGAGATCTTTACAATGTTCTCAAAGCTCATGAGAACGAAATCAATGAGATAGCTAAAGAGGGAAAGTTGAATTTGGGAGGCACTCTTGCTTTGATGTAGAAGGTGTCTACAAAAGAATCTGAGATCGAAGTAGCTGAGAAGGTTGATTATGAAGACGAACTTTTTCTTGTGAATTCGGAAGATGAAGCGGTGGCGTATTATTCCAACAACAAAGTAAAGAAGTTCTTTAAAAAGCCATTTAATCTGAAGTTCAAAGGAAACAATGATTTCAAGGGAAATGTTTCATCTTGAAAAGGATTGAAAGAGGAGTCTAAGGTAGAGAAGAAGCAGAGCAAGAATGTTTCTAAGAAGGTCAAAAAGAAACTGAAGGGATATTTTGGTTTTGACTGCAATTACTGCAATGGTTCGAACCATCTGGCAGTTAATTACATGCTAAGGAAGAGAGAGGAGAAGAAAGAGAGAGTTAAAGATGAGGCATATTATGTTGAAAGGTTGGAGGAATTACGAGCAAGGAAGAAGGGTATGTCACTCTCTGTGAGGGGAAATGGTGATGGGGATGAAACCTACCAGATCTGGTCTTTTGGTTCTGATGACGAGGAAATGCGAAATCTCACCCATGGCGCAATGTATGTGAGGTTTGAAGAAGGTAGTTCTAAGGAAGAGAAGGTGACAGGGAAAGGCTTTGTGTCAACTGGTGCAGACTAATATCCAATGACATCGAAGGTATGTTATCTTCTTGAATCATTTGATATTCCTTTCAGTTCTTATCATACAGTTGTATCTTACTTCAATGATACTCTTTATTATATTAGGGACATGCTTATTTGTTAGATTAGGTGTCTAAGCCCATAACTATTATTGGTATGTACTTGACCCGATTATGAACATGGTCCTTTTGGGTTGCCTTCACTCATGCAACTTGATAGGATGACGAGAGGAGAGAAAGTAGAATTTATTATGTGAATAATAAATTCGGACTCAAAATGGTTTTATTAAAATATTAAAAGATTAATATATTATTTGGAAATCATATTATTTAATTAGTATTGATCAGAAATTAATTTGGAATTAATTTGGTGATCAAAAGAGACCGATTAAATAAAGAGGACTGATATTGCAATTATCTGATAGTTGCTAGTTGGGCTATGGATTCCTAATAGAAAGGGATTGGACGAAATCTATGGAGAGTCCAAGAAGATTTCATCCAAAGGGCTTTCTAGAAAGGCTCCATGGATTGCTTAGGACCTAAGCAAGGAAGTTAGGGTTTCCACCTTAAAACCCTAATGAACTCAACTATAAGTAGACCTCTAAGCTAGGAGATTTCGCCCAATGAGTTTCTGGGAAACCCTGGCCGATTTCCTCCCCTCTCCTAAGTCATCTTGTTGCAAGAGTGTTTGTGACTCCATTAGAGGTGCAACACTTGGGGCACTAAGCTTTCAGAAGTCAAGATCAAGAAGGATTGTGATTGTAATTGCTACATAACAATCAAGGTAAATTTTCTAACTTTTTTATTATGTCAATTTCGAAATAATCATGCTAATCTAGGGTTTATTGCTTTGGTATTCAATGTTGTATGTTCAAATTAGAAAACCCTAGATCAAAGCAATTAGGGTTGCATGAACACCATAGGATTGATGTTATGCCCATAACCCAATAGTGGTATCAGAGACTAGGTCGTTTTTCTAGTTGAATAGATGCAAAAGTGAACTGCCAAAGGATCAAAAAGTCGAAAATTCGCTGTCTAACAGACAGACTCGACGAGTCGGTTCGGCTGACAACAGATTTTCCAGATTTTTGGTCAGATTTTGATTAGGATAATTACCAAAACTCGTTTTTATTGCCTAAAATCGATTTTATGATTGGTATGAGATATCCTTATTAAAATTAATCGATTTAGTTAAATATGGATAATATAGGATTATTATGATTCAAATATTTAACCTAGTAATTTTGAAAAAGTTTTAAATTACACCCTTTAGGTTTTATAGTTTAAATTTGAACTTAAAAGTTTTAGTTTTTGAAATTTAAATAGTGAACCCCTAATATTTTGAAAGGTTTCAAAATTTGTCCTCAAGTTTTGGAATTTAAAATTTAACGAAACATTATTAATTTTGAAATATTAAATTCTAAAACCCTAGTATTTTTGAAAAGTTCAAATTGCACCCTTATGGTTTTATTAAATTAATTAAGTGTGTAATTAAAAGAGAATTAATAAATCCATAATGTAATGGTTTATATTTAATAAAATTAAAAGTATAATTTATTAGATTAGACCATCTAGTATTTTAAAAGTGTAAAATACACCCTTATACTATATAAAATTAAAAGTCTAATATATTATATAAGTATAAGTAAAAGTTAGTCTTACAGTTAGTAGGCCTCATTCATGAAGCTGGTCTATAAGGGGTGTTTAAGGAAGCGGCTTGTAAAATGACCGCCATTGAGTATCGACTCTTACCCACCACACCCTTGACTAGTGAAGGGTCGTTAACCGAAGGGTAGGATAGGACGCTACCTTCCATTATAAGTATAATGAAATACGAAGTAACTAAACGCTTTTATAAAATTCCGAAATGTTAGTTACTTTAGGAAAAATGTGAATTTGGTGCAAATCCATGAAATTACACATTGCACCTTGTTGGTCGTTAGTGGAGCGTGTGTGGTTAACCGGCACACTAATATGGGACCAATGAAGGATGACAATGTGTAGCTCATAGATTATCGTAGATCAATGGAGCGTGTGTGGTTAACCGGCACATTGATTAGGCTTTAAACGGCTTCAAGAGTACCAAGCTAATTTGCATGGTTATTCACACCTTGTTTGTGATCCTCGGTATCCCAGTCACAAACTTGAAGGGCATAATCGAGATTAAACATGCCATTCAAAAGTTCAATGAATCTCAAAAGATCTAGGAGTTTCAATTCATTTAAAACCTAATTTTTCTTTTTCGTTTTTCATGGTGGAAACCGGTAAATCGTCATTTACCTACCTTCAAATATTCTGCAACTGGATTACGGCATCCCTCTTCCGAGTTGTAGAATATTGTGTTGAGTCCTAGCCTTTATATTCCATTTGGGTGTTATATCGAGGACTCTTATCAACTAACTTGAATTTTCTCCCGTTTTGTAGATGTCAAAGAACTATGGTTTTCCTGAATCCTTTGGAAAAAGCTTTCCACAAAAAGATGATGTTCCATGATTGGATCATGGAAATCATGTTTCACTTCCTCCACCTCCTCCAATTATTCTTCCTGACCCACGTATTCGAAGACTTGAAAAGTTCAAGATCACTCAAGCCTATTGGAAAAAAGACATGAAGATTAAAAGTTTGTGTGTGCATACATCTTGGAGATGAAGTCACACATTGACAAGTTGAGAATGTTGGGTGTCGATATCTCAAGGAAGTTGGTTGTTGATTGGGTTCTTCAATCACTTCCTTATATAGTGAGTTCATTGGAGAGTACTATATGATGGACCATGACATGACCCTCATTGATCTCACCTATTTACTTATTGTTGCTGAATCAGCAATGATTTGGCGCACTGGTAAAGTAAATTTGTCTGGTAGATCTACTTCTTAAACTTCCATGGACATAGGCAATGGCGACGATAGTCCAGAAAAGATTTCTTCTCCTAAGGGAAGGAAACCTACCATGGTCAAAAAGTTTGACCATAAGAGAAAGGCAAATTCTGAGATTGTCCCTTGTGTCATTCCCAAAGAGTCAATATGTTTCTATTGCCAAGAGAAGGGGCATTGGTTACGAAACTGCCCTGACTACCTAAGAGATCTAAGAGATGGGAGAGTCAAGATGTATGACTCTGCTTCAGGTAAAATCCACTATCTAACTCTATTAAGTTTCTGTTTGTAGATTCTTAATACATGATGTGATAAGATTGCATTTTGATGTTTTGTAGGATTGAAGAAAAGAAAGAAAGCTTAAAGGAAGAAGTGAGCTGAGTCTGATCGCGAAGAAATGGATTTCGATCACATGGTTCGATGATTGGATTTTTGAGCTAGTACTTAGGAGTTATGATAGATTGCTTAGGAATATTTACATAGTTTTCATTTGTAATTGCGTTGTAAGGACAAGTTTTTCTGCAAATTTTATAAATAAAATAAATTTTGAGTTTTGTCTTATTTATGTTTCCTTGCAATGGCATTTGTGAAAATTGATGTTTGTATGTTTCTATTGTTAGCAATATTGAAAATGGATGTGATTCTTAATTACGTTATTTGTGGTATTGTTGACAGTTTACCAAATAGGGAAAGTTTCTCATCGCCCAAGTTTCAATTGGACCGAAACTTGGAATTATACAACTTGTATTGTGCGATGAATGAGAACCTTTGTATTTGGAAAATTGAGACTAATTCCTTGACAAAGAGTCAAGTGAAGGACTAAAGATTTGGTACGCATTGATGTGCACTGGTCAAGTGGACCACAAAGAACAATAAGACTATTCATCATGATTTAATGAAAGTTTAGTAAACGTGGTTATACTTACAAGATTAAGTGTAATTCTAAATCATTTGAAAAGTTTCAATGAATAGCAGAACGAATAAGAAGAATCAATTAGGCAGAAAGATAAAAGTTTCTCCAGTCTGAAAAGAAGGGAGAGTACTTGAGTATCATGTTTTATGATCGTCTTAATGATTATGAAACCATGTCACAATTTATCCTCTAAGGACACCTTAGTGCACTAGTATGGCTAAGGAGAGGAATCGAAAATTGTTGGAATGGTTAAATCAAAAGGTGAATCATACTTCGTTCCAAAATCGAGTCTTAGAGTCATACTCCAAGATTGTGACTTGAGTGACACATCTTAAGAAGGTTTAGAACACTAATCAAATGTGGAGTAAGAAATTTTTGTTACTCTTGCACATTTGAAATTGGTAAGTTGTGATGGCTTGGATAAGACAAAGACCAACTAGGACCAATTGTGTGAAGTTTTTGTCTTGATAAGAACCCACACTAACTCTTGAATATTTGTTTGTCAAGGAATGTTTTTAACAAGAGAATCTTATATGTCAAGAGGTCAGTGGGAGTCTTAAAGATCTTGAAAAAGGTTTCAAGAACTAATCAAGAGTAAACCAATAATCACTAGCACACGACTTGAGGTTTGTGACCTATCGTGGTTGGCATATTTTGTTTCTGTGCCTATTGCAGTTAAATTTGACCATGCATGTGAGTTCTATGTGTTCTCAATTGATTGCGTAAGGTAAAGCACCTTGATCAATGAAAGTACATTGACTAGTATAGGTGAGCTGCTCAACTACTTGGAAGACATGGTGGGCACTTGTACTGCCAGGTGGCAAGAAATTGAGATTGAAGAAGTTCAGTCCATATGAGTTTGATTTTGTCATAGACCTTGTCTTGTGATAATGGTTGGAATTGACAAATTCACATGGATTGGAACACATACACCATAAAATCTAAGTGTCATAAGTTTTCTCTCCATTTCATGAAAATGATTGTGAGGAAACGCTTTCACTAAGGAAGATTTGAAGGAGATAGTTGTTGTGTAAATTGCGTTCTCAAAATTCGATTATGATTACGGTATCCCTCTTCATAGTTTGAATTGTGAGAAGTGGGAAATAGTTTAAACATTTAAGACTTATTGTTGTAAGTTCTGAAATTGTTTAGACACACATATGAGCTTTCTAAAAGCTGTATGAGCTTAGATAAAAGCTTATCGAAGCGTCTAGTATCAGAAATATGAACTTTCATAAGAAAGTCAATAAGTATTGAATTCTAGAAGTCCAGCTGATTTCTGGATACATGTCAAAGATAGTGGGAGCATAAGTGTTATGCTGATAATGATATAATTATCATGTTAGTGGAAGCATGATTATTATGCTAAGTATTGCGAGTTAGCAATATTAATTATATAGAAAACAAAAGTTTCAATTCGCAAATTTGCAGTGGTTGAAAAAGTTGTTTTTCTATAATTAAGGGAGAGAATATTATACTTCATTTCAAATCTAAAAGCTTAGATCGAGAAATTTTAATCAAATTTAGTCAAAGGACATATATGAATATTATGTTGAAAAGGTTCAACATAAGGGAATTCTATATATGGCAATAATATAGCAAGAGAATGGTAAAGTATTATGTCTTTATGTAAGACATTGTGAATCGTATCCCATACGCTTCGGTTATAGGATCAATTGCACATGCTATAATATTCACGCGTTCTGATTTTCCAAATGCCTAGGGAATTAAGAGGGAAAAAGGACCAGAACCGGATATGACTAAAATAATTAAACAACTTTCAAGGACTATCTAAGGTTTGCTGAGGATTGGTTGCTTGTGGGCAGTTGGAAGTAAAGTATTGAATGGAACATATTGGCATTATTATGAATAGATAGGACTCTATTAAGAATTAGTTGTCATATGGCGAATATGGAAATGTTTCGATAATGGGAGTTGGATATTAAGAATCTATGTAGATTAGAAACTTTTATGCAAGAAGAATGTTCAAAGGAATGTACTTTGAATGCGAGACTTAATGTCTATGGAGTTGTCCTGTAACAATCTCCAATAGAGCACTTTGTAACTTCATTGGCAGAGTTTTGGTGACTTCGGTGCTGTGATATTATGAAAGGATCATTGCATAAAATGGTAGAATCTAACACATTCTGATAGTGGCGAGAATATTGGTATTCTTACACTTATGACAATGATTAGGAATTGTGAAATGAGCATCATTGGTAATGTGTTCAATTAATCTATTTCACAAAGTAAGGACTATAAGTAAACATAGTATGCATGCTTGGAGCATGGGACAACTAGTGTTTTAATTCAAGTAGTAAGTTGATTACTCGACACATTATACAATGAATAATATGTAATCAATATGGTGATTAAATAATAAGTGTTTTATTTATACTGACAAGTTTGAGACCATATTGGATTTGATTATTCTTGTGTTTCACTTTGCATGTTTTGACTTCCCGAATAACTAGGTTATTCAAATATCCACAGTAGATCATACGTTGGAAGTAAGTATTGAGGCAAGACTATCATGAATCCTTATGTAGATTGTCTAAAGTTCTTAGACATAGCACAAGTCTGCTGCAGAGTTCATGAGTACTTCAGCAATAAGATTAGAGTAATGGATTAAACCCACGCTCACGTGAATCACTTCATGGATTTTATCATGAGTGATTGTGAGACGATAATATCTTATATTCTTGAAACGGAGAGATATGAGTTGCGGTCTACAAGTAGGTTGCAAATTGATAATACATAAATGCATCAGTAACTTGATGTTATAAAACATATTGTTGTGTGTGATTTGATGATTAAATAGAGCAAGCATATGAGTCGACGTTTATCCGTTCCTTTTACCCAAAAGTGGGATAAAAGCAATATTTGTGGGCCCCTCGATGATTTATTGATGACACCCCAAAGCGCTTGGCCAAGCCTGAACTGATTTGATCTGTTGAATTAGTCAGTCGTCATAAGCTAGAAATCGGGAAACAACACACGAACAGAGCGAATGATTATAATACATGTCTCGGTTCATACGATATCTTGTAGAATGGAGGAATATATGATCCCTTATCTAAAGGACGTACTTATGATAAGATCAGAGTTGACAGTGGCTTTTGAAAGTTGCGATTGCTAATCAGGTTCTGAAGTCGTACTTGCAATAATAGTTATTAGACTTATCCAAGTGGGAGACTATTGGATTAGGTGTCTAAGCCCATAGCTATTATTGGTATATACTTGACCCGATTATTAGCATGGTCCTTTTGGTTTGCCTTCACTCATGCAACTTGATAGGACGACGAGATGAGAGAGAGTAGAATTTATTATGTGAATAATAAATTCAGACTCAAAATGGTTTTATTATATATATATATATATATATATATATATATATATATATATATATATATATATATATATATATTACAATATTAGTATATTATTTGGAAATTATATTATTTAATTTGTATTGATCAGAAATTAATTTGGAATTAATTTGGTGATCAAAAGAGACTAATTAAATAAAGAGGACTGATATTGCAATTATCTGATAGTTGCTAGTTGGGCTATGGATTCCTTATAGAAAGGGATTGGACGAAATCTATGGAGAGTCCAAGAAGATTTCGTCCAAAGAGATTTCTAGAAAGGCTCCATGGATTGCTTAGGGCCTAAGCATGGAAGTTAGGGTTTCCACCTTAAAACCCTAATGGCCTCAACTATAAATAGACCTCTAAGCTAGGAGATTTTGCCCCTATGAGTTTCTGGGAAACCCTGGCCGATTTCCTTCCCTCTCCTAAGTCATCTTGTTGCAAGAGTGTTTGTGACTCCATTAGAGGTGCAACACTTGGGGTACTAAGCTTTCATAAGTCAAGATCAAGAAGGATTGTGATTGTTATTGCTACATAACAATCAAGGCAAAGTTTCTAACTTGTTTATTATGTCAATTTCGAAATAATCATGCTAATCTAGGGTTTATTGCTTTGGTATTCAATGTTGTATGTTTAAATTGGAAAAACCTAGACCAAAGCAATTAGGGTTGCATGAACACCATAGGATTGATGTTATGCCCATAACCCAACATTATTTCTGTTAGTAGCGAAGCTGAGAAAATGAAATCTTTGTTGCTAGAAACACAGAAACCGTTGTCATCTAAGAGGAGTCGAGTAGAAAATCTAGAATTACAACTAAATAATATTACTCTACATAGGTATGTTGTTAGAAAAGACAATATTTTGTTGATGAAAGAAAGGAATATTTACTGTAATAGTGCAAAAAACTGTATGCTAAACTCGCTGATCTTCATCATTCATCCGACATTAGCAAATAACAACATAGGAAGCTATTGCCTTTTCTAGTATTCGAAAGAGAGAAAATCGATACTACTTCCTATGATTGTGAGAAAAAGATCTCTGAATTTGATAAAGTTCCCAATAATTCTTATGCTTATCGGATTGTTAAAATAGATGAATGTTTAGATTCTAATGATTTAGTCCATATTGTGAATGAGACTCTGAACAAGACTGAACAAGTCAAAATTTTGAAAAGGACTGAGAATTCGACATTTGACTCTCAACACAATTTTGTTGATATCGAAGATGATTCTGACAATATCAGTGAGATTGAGGAAGAGGAAATTATTGATTGTTTTCAATTGTCTATCATTAATGTCACTTCGATGTCCAAGCGTAAAGAAATTTGTCATGATTCAATGGAGAAGGTTAACACTGACCAACCCTCTACATTGAAAGTTCATGAATATGATCATGTGGTTGTCGAATATTGTGAGACTGAGAGTGATAATGACGACATACCGATTGAAACAGCTATTCCTCGATTTGTTGTCGAACAGGTTTATGGAGAAACTAAGAAATTTGAAAAGGTGATGAAAGAAAAGGGTCCTTATTATCTTGAGTCCAGCACAATTGTCTATCCGAATTTCAAATGCACTGATAATGTTGTGTTTCCTAATCAAGTGTTTGTTACCACTGGAAATGGTGACAAAGTCAAACCAGAAATCAACAAAATTATTGAGGAATATAACCAAGAAACAACAAAAGAAGGGTTTTTCTCAAACCAAAGCACCATCGAAAATACTCTTAACAAAAACTCATCAACCTTTCAAAGACAAAAACCGAAAAAAATTTGAGATGTTAAATCAGAAAAGTCAAAAGTTGATGCACAAACAAATGAACCAATTACAAAAACTCTGAAAACAAAAGCTCAAATTTTCAATGAAAATGTTGAAAAAGTGGCAAAAGAAGAAGGAGTTTCAATGTCAAAGGCTCGAAACAAAGTTTATTGGAAAAATGTCAAAACTTTTCAAAAACAAAAACTTTTCAAGCAAAAACGAACTGAACCAGTTAACACGGTTTCTCAAAAACAGAATTTTGATCAACATAAATCCACCCCAAAGCAAAATGATTTTCCAAAGCGTCAATCTAAAGTTCAAAAACCCGTTTGAACACCAATTGTTCAAATACAAAGAAATGAAAATTTTGGACAATCCAATGTTCATGGGATATTGTTTCTATTTCTCAAAATGGAAGGATTTCGTGAAACAATTTTCAAAGAAATGTTCTTCAAAACAATGAACAAAGAAATTTCAATAAATTTCGAGGTCAAAGAAGTTTTCCAAAAGAACAAAAAGTTTTTAATCGGACATCAGTAGGTTATAATAAACCTTTTCAAAATCGGTTTCAAAACCCTTCATAACAATCATTTTCAAAACCATCATTTCCAAAAAGAAATTTTGAAAAATTAGAGGTAAAAGGAAAGAATTAGAAACAATTTAAAACAACACAACCTCACTTTCCAAATCCAGATTCAAAGCAGAAAGTCAAAGCTTCATTTGTCAAAGGAATAACTAATGTGAAGAATATAAATCATTGGCAGGAAGGCAAAGGGAAAATATATCTATCAGGAAAGTTCTCTGAAAAACAAATCAAGGATGCTTATGAAAGCTACTTGAATAAGTTAAATAATGGTAGTACGTCATCAATGGAATCGACTCCGTCAATGAAAAGATGGAAATAAATACCAAAGAAGAAGGATGAACCTCAACGAACTGTAGATGGAAAAGGGAAAGTTGGTGAAAAAAACCTAAACCATTAAAGTCAATAGTTCGAAATTGGGTTTTAGGTTCATCATTTCACCATGCATTACAAAATAAAATCCAAGGACCCAAAAAGCCTTGGGGACCTAAATTCTTTTGATTGATCGCAGGTACTATGTGAAAAGAAATATGATGAACATTGGTATATCGATAGTGGTTGCTCTCGTCACATGATAGGTCAGAAAGAAAATATGCGAGATTATAGGAGTTTGGACAATGCTGGAGTCGTGAATTTCGGCAATAACCAAAGTGCAAAGTCAAAGGTTGTGGAAAAGTTACGAATGGAAAATTTACAATCACTCGGGTGGCATACGTCGAAGGTCTTCAACATAACTAGATAAGTGTCTCACAACTTGTAGTGGGCACTGGAAATAAATTAGTCTTCGATGTGGAAGGTAGTTTAATCTCGAAGAAAGAAACAAAGGAACTAATACTTAAGTCTAAGAGGAAAGGTGATATGTTCACACTCAACATTAAGTCTGTAGTTGGTGTTCCGTCTGTTTGCTTACTTTTGAAGACATAGTCTGATCTAAGCTGGTTGTGGCATCGAAGACTTTCTCATCTGAATGTCAAGAACCTTAATAAACAGGTTATAAATGATCTTTTTCGTGGATTACATGTTTTAAAATTTAATAACGATTCGTTATGTGCATCATGTGAAAAGTGCAAGCAACATCGACAAGGTCATCCAATTGTCATTGATTCGGAGATCATCGAACCTATGGAACTTCTTCACATTGACCTTTGTAGACCTTCTACTGTTGAGACTCTCAACCAGAAAAGGTACATATTGGTCATTGTTGATGATTTTTCAAGGTTCACTTGGGTGTACTTGCTTTGTCAACAGTCTGAAACTGCTCAAGTAATGATTGATTTCATCAAGCACATCGACCTTAGTTTGAGAAAGAAATTCAGAAAAATCAAAAGCGATAAAGGCTCATAATTCAAGAATCAAGCTCTTGATTCATTTTTGGCTGAACTAGGGATCACACATAATTTCACATCTCCTTACACACCACAACAAAATGGTGTTGTCGAACGGAGAAACAGATCACTATGCAAAGCTACGAAGACTATGCTAACCTATGCGAACTTGCCTCAATATTTCTGGGCAGAAACAGTCTCAATAGCATGTTTTACTCAAAGCAGATCATACATTCACCGTCGCTTTAACATCACCCCTTATGAAATTATAAACAATCGAAAACCTAATGTGAAATTCTTCCATGTTTTTGGTTGTAGGTGCTTCATCATGAATCTAAAAGATAACCTTTCAAAATTTCAGTCCAAAGCTGATGAAGGGATTTTCTTGGGATACTCTCACAACTCAGTAGCATATCGGGTGTTGAATAAGCGAACACGGAAGAATGAAGAGACATACAATTTTACTTTCGATGATTATATCATGTCAAAAGCATCGAGAAGACATTCACACAAAAACCAATTCTTTCATAAACAAATGATGAATCTGCTATTTTTAATTCTTTTTATCCAGATTATGAATTAATTTATGGTGTTCCAGACAGGGTGTAATCACCCAAAAGATTTAGATCAAGTAAAGTCTAGATTGAAGCCATGATCAAAGAATATACAATGTAACTTTGCTACAAGGGATTCTTGCAAATCAAAGAGGAACATTGTTTGTATACACATATAAGCATATTTGGAGGACCATGTTCGTAACAAATAGCTAAAAGTCTAAATAAAGTAAATAGTTGAAAACATAATCAAAATTGGAATGTGCTTGAGGGTTTTCGGCCATGGGAACCCCATGACCGAAATCACCTTATAGGAAAATCAATGGGACCGAAAACACCCTCATTTGGGCCACCCTTGGCCGCAAACACCCTAATGGGCCATAACTTGGCCGCAAACATCATTTTAGACCCTATAGGACCAAAATCCCCTTAGTGTGAGGTGTACCAAGGGTTTACAGTCATGCCTAGGCCGCAAACCCCTTCCAATGGAAGCAAACCCATAAAGCGATTCATGAATAGTAGTTTCCAGGGGAGTTTTCTATTAGATTTTAGTACGTTAAGGATTTGCTTGGGGAAAAGGATTCAGCTTTACACCATTATACCCAACAAACTACCATGCACCACACTCAATTACCTAGCATATATCCATGGCCATTCATCCCATTTAAACCACGTCCAGAGAACACTTCCCATTTTGTTTACCAGCAAACTTCACTCTTTCCTTCTTCCAATTTCCTTTTACACTTCCAGCTTCAAGTTTCAACTTGTCCTCAAGAACAAGTTAGGTGCTTCAACATCTAAGTGGTCCTTCGATTTATGGTAAGTAGTTTTTAAAACTCCAAGTGTTTTTACACATTATTATGTAAATTTCATCCTCTTTACACACAAAATTCGTGGGTTAACCTTCTTAGGGTGTTAGAAGCTTCAAGGAGTTCTTCAAGAGCATCTTAGTGTTTAGGCTCACAAACCCTTCACAACACTTCAAATCGTCCACAAAAACAACCAATGTGAGCTTCATACCCCCACTATTTTCGAGTTTTACATGTTTTTATGGGGGGGGGGATACATGTCAAACCACGCTTACCCAATGGTTAATTACATGCACAAACTTGTTTATGGAATTATTTGTGCATATGATGTCAAAAACTTCATGCTTACACATATAAAAATCGTGTTTATAAGCTAAATGTGTGTTTGTCCATTGGAAAATTCCATGCACTATGAATTTAGGTTGAATATGGAACCATATCGTATACATAAAGGATGATAACATTTGTTACATGCATAAAAATCAGAATACATGTATATAAAAGTCCAAAAATGTTTTGGTCAATAAGTATTTACAAGTTTTACTATCACAAATTATCTTTGTATAAGTGTAAAAATGTTAAAGTCATCATAGGTTATTCATAAAAATCTTGACCAACTAATGTAGGTCAAAGCAAACAATTTTGTATTTGCTAGGCACAACCAGAAAAACTAGGGATGTACTAGAGCTACAAATTCTTGGAAATTTTTACTAAAAATAAACTTCTTTTAGTAAAATGGACGTAATTATTGTCGTAACTATTTTGAAGGTTTGAAGCCCGAAAATATTATGTTAGTATTACAACATGTATTACTACTAGACTTATTTATCATTGCCTATTTTTATAAAATTTTGTGAATAGTTTCCACAAAAAGGAATACAAATGTATATATTATGAAACTTATAAAAATGCGTCATGAAACTTAATAAACGCGTGTCATAAACAATATATTATGAAACTTATAAAAACGCGTGTCGTAAACTGCATGTCATGAAACTCATAAAACGCGTATCATAAAATACTTGTCACGAATTTTCAAAAGTATAATTATTTCACGATACAAGAAAATGAGTCATAGTTCACGTAAATTTGTTAATGCTCTTGTGAGACGTTCCTTCATTGTACCTACCTAGCATACACCTTAAGTCCTGCATTATAACCAAAGTCTCCTGAAGGGAGAGCGAGACCGTTGTGTATAGATCTATACGGGATTGACAACCCCACACCTCAGCTGTTCGCTACAGTTAGACCGACAAGTCTAGGGTGACAAATGTCTTACCAGATCCGATGCCTGAAGAACGTCGTTTCAGGCATATCAGTCGTATTAGCATGGTTATAATAACTCACATAGGGATTAGCAAAACCATTTGGTTTACGGGAAGCTTACACTTCATTAGTTCTTTTTATCAAATGAAATAAAACTACATATTATATTACGTACAACATCTACTTACATCTTGGTCTTAGGGTTTAAGACTACATTTTTCATACATCAGAAAATATTGGATTTTCTGGAAACATACAATATTAATTTACAAGAAAAAGATACAAAGGAATTACATAAAGTTACAACTCATATTAAAGAAAATATCAGATTTTCTGGAAGTTTACTAAACCATTTTTCGCAAAACAGTTACAAACCCTTTTTCATACAAAAATGCTTATGAACTCACCAACTTTATAGTTGACGCCTTTTTCAAAATGACTTGTATTCTTAGGGAACCAGTAAGCAGGTACTTAAGTCTTTGAGAACCGGATTGCTGCATTTTGGAAATTATCACCTTCCAATCACTTTTGTGTAACTTATGAACAAATACAGTATGTAAACAATGTAAGTTTGTATTCTCAATGTATGCCGCTTGGGTTGCTATGTTTCATTACTATTCAATTGTTATGATACTATACAATGACGTCATCCGCCCCCGGACATTTCCACCATCCTGGTTCGGAGGTGTGACAGATTGGTATCAGAGCATTGTTGATAGTGAACTAGTATATTAAACCGTACACGATATACAACTATAAATACAATGGGACTAAAACACTTTGACTAAAGTATAATCTTTCCAAAAATAAGTATTTTCGTAAAAGTATATACATACATGCATACCTACTAGGAGCAATTTCATAATAAATACATTATAGAAGTGGTATGATGAGTTGAACACTACGGGTAGGCCTCAGAATATGTTATTAGACCTTGAATAAATATAGTCTGATCAACTATATTTATCCGAGGTGTAACTAGCATATGCTGGGAAATAGTCGTAGTAAACGACAAGTCTACACTTACCAACACCAAGATACCCAGAATCAAACGCAACATTTAAAATACTATAGGAGTATTCTAGGATACCATAACCCTCTATGTAATTCACATGCCTCTAATCTCACACATACGACATGGCTACCACGAAGACCCCTATCACCATGATATGGCAGCCCACGGATGGTTTGAGGACGAGCCAGAAGAGGTCCAAGAGGAGAACCCAGAAGTGGGTCCTGAAGAATACCAAGAGGTGGACTACGAAGGGGAGGAGTCTCATGAGGAGCCAGAAGAGGATGATGGTGTTGGAGAGATCCATAGCGAGCCTTACCCAATCGAGAGCGGGCAAGAGACCCTTTCACTTCATTCCTCCCAGGTACGTAGGCACCCAATAAAGGTCCTCTTGGGACGAATATACTTAGTAAGAAATATTGCTCATGCAAGGGCAAGCTTCGTTGATGATATCTACCTCTGTCTAGGATGCACTCTTACAAAGGGAAACTCAGCTACGTACCTGGGCTAGGGAAGACAGTCAACGATCCGCGTTAGGCATGCACCATACTCCGGGCTCCATAACCCTCACAAATCAAGCACCACCTCCAATCGTACCATAAGTGACCCCTCTAGACACCGAGATTCAGGCTTCCCATCATGAGATGATGGGGATTGGAGATGAAGTCTGATATGCAACAATGTAAATTCGATGCCCCCATGAAGAACCTGAACACCATTCAGGAGCCATACTAAACTAGGAAGTAGAGCAAGAGAACCTTACGGACCGGATACACTCCTTAGAGGAGGAAGTGGCCACCATGAGACAACAACTCCTTGCAGCCGAAGCAAGGGCATCCTTGGCGGAACAAAGAGTGGAGGAGGCCACTCGCGAGATGAGTGAAATGACTGGGCACCTTATGCGCCATTTTGGCGTATGAAAGACTGGGATAGCCAAGTGTGTTATTAACTACACTAATTGCACTATGTCTTAGGTTTATTACATTGTTCATCACAACTAGTAGTAGCAAATCAAGAGAGGTACTCCCTCCAAAGATCCCTGTAATCCCTAAAACAACTTAATGTATCGATGACTATGTACAATTTTGATAACTTAACTTTAGTACAATACCTACTACTTGCCACCACAAGTACATTTTATGATGATAGTTGAAACATTTAGGAAACATACGACAAAACATGCAATTTCTATGAGTATACATATATATACAAGTATAGACGAGACACAAATAGCAACGACCCCCAATTACTTACAGACATGTTTCATGACAGATGACAGAGTTATGCCACAACAAGGAAGTAACCAGCCAACCGGCGAGACACCAATTATGTAGATAGACTCCGCTACGTTTCAAGGGGCGGTCACAGCCGTCGTGACAGTCGTCATGGAACAACTCAATGCTAGCAACACAAATGAAAATGGAAATGGTGTCGACAATTCCAACCGCAGTGAAAACAAAGGGCACCAACGTGTGGTCGTCTACAATTACACCTCAAAACATAAACCTAAGAACAAGAAACGAGGGTTCTGGGTCAAGAAAGGGAGCAGTTCGACTCAAGGGCCTACCAAAAGGCAGCAAGTTGTGACATTCCCTACCCGCACTAACCCTACTACCTCAAATCCGAGAAAACCATATGCTGGAAACCTCCCAAAATGAAACAAGTGCAGCTTCCATCATAGTGGAGTCTGGCGGGAGTTGCATTGCAATAGGTGCAACAAGAAGGGGCACACCGCCCGCCACTGTAGGACCACGGACCAATACATCACTCCAACCCCCGATGTTGGAGTAAGTCCAATATGCCATACATGCGGTGAAACAGGACATTTCAAGAGATATTGTCCAACAGAGAGGAATGACGGAAGAGCGGGAGGAGTTTAACAACTGGACATGAAGAAGAAACGAGGAACCCTGCTGGGATTTTTAGTATACTTCCAAACAACAATAATTAAGCATCAATTTTTTCCAATTAAATCAAAATCATAAATTGCTCCCTCATTCTAACAAATCATATCATTCATAGAAAAACTAAAGATCCTTACCGGTGAGCTATGATGGCTTAGTGTAAATGCAGGGTCATATATAATTAAGATTCTACAGACTTAGAATGCGTGATTCCGCCTTAATTCTTGTTCCTTGTCTGGTTGTGGATTTAGGGAAGGGCCACTCAGTCAACTGTCTTTTAAATCTTAATTATATACGACTAGGTTACACCAAACTATTATAGAGAGACTTAGTAGGAAACATACTACGAGATTTCATCATTATTTATCCAAGCACTCGTGCTGCTAGAACTCACTAATCCCGGTACAAAATATTTGCAATAGTAATAACAAGGATAAAAATGGAAAGCACTAAAGACGTACACATAGAAAGCACAATTGTTCTAGACAATCATCCCTTCCAAATCGACATAACATCTGTTACAATAAGAAGTTCCAACATCGTCACTTGACATGGATTGGGTTGGTCCACACCATACCAATTTCATGTGCTATGAAAAGACCCTTCGCCTTAGCTGATCGACTAACGAAACCCTTTCAATCTATAACGACAACCTCCGAATCATCCCTTGCACTTGGACTCAGAAGTGATGGGTTTTGAGCATTCTAACACTTCCTAAGTGTACATGCAACCCTAATAACCTTGAATCTATGTTTTCTCTATATACATGCAAATATATTTTTCAAGGTTATTTCCTAACTAGCATGGCATGGGGATTACATAAAACATAAAGACTAGTAGAAATACATACCTTGTTGTTGCTTGGATTCCTTCAAGACTTTGTGAGCCTAGCACCCCAAATGTTGTGCCTCAAATGCTTCACACAACACCACAAAACTTGGAATAACTTGAGAGAATACTTCTTACACTTGAAAATCGGTTATGCCCTCTCTAGAAACACTATAGTACCAATTTTGCATGCTATAGGGTTTCTTTTATAGTGTGTCATAATTAGGAGTTACAAATGTAAACCCTAATTGTCATGACTCTTCATTTCTAATGATCCATGGGTTTGCAACTCCCATATCCATGGAGCTCCAAATGGTTATAACCAAACCCATAAACCATGGATCATTAATCCACCATAAAAGAATTGATGATTGTCATAATCAACCCTATGTATTTAATTAGTATCACTTTGATCACCAAATTAATACTAGATTAATATTTCATCAATACTAATTAAATAATATCATTATTAATATATTAGAACTTATAATATATTAATAATCACAAGTGTCCTTTCTCTCATTTAGTCTATCCAAGTATTGCAATGCCATGCAACCCAAATGGACCATGCCGGGTCGGGTCAAGTACATACCAAATAAAGTTATGGACTTAGACACTATATCCAACAGTCTCCCACTTGGATAAGTCTAATAACTATATATGCAGATATGACTTCAGGATCCGACTAGCAATCGTAGCTCTTTCAAAGTCTCTCGGAACTGAGATAAAAATGATACGCCATTTAAGATAAGTGATCATATAATCCTCTACTCTCAAGATATCAGCTGAACAAACACATGGAACATGGTCTTACTTATTGTCCAGCATTTGTTTCTCGATCTCTGATTTGTTTCGACATAGAACTAAATTGAACACATCAATTAGGTTCTGACCGGGCCCGATACATAAGTCAAAACCAAATCATCGAGGGGCCCAGATATCGCTTCTATTTCTAGAAGGAACAGATAAACTTCGACTCATATGCTTGTACTGACTACTTGTTTAATTATGCACAAAAGCACATTTTATAACATCGAGTTACCAATGCGTTTTCGTACAATCAATGGATAACCAACTCATAGTCAACAACTCATATCTCTAGGTTTAAAGATTTATATGATATTACCGTCTCACGATCACTCAAGATAAAATTCCATGAAGTGATGCAAGTGAGCATGGGTTGAATCCAATACTCAGAACTTATGAGCACTCATGAATGTTGCAGCAACTATTGCTATGTCTAATACCCTTCAGACATATCATACAAACCAAATTCATGACAGTCTTGATTCATATCTACTTCCAACATATGACCGACTGTGGATGGTTTGAATAACTTAGTCAGTCGGGAAGAATGACCTAGTTATTCTGGAAGTCAAAACATGCAAAGTGAAACACAAGAATAATACTAATCTTATATGGCCCCAACACTTTGAGTGTAAATAAAAACACCTTTTATTTAAGAACCATATTGATTACTCATTATTCATGTTTCGATTAATCAACTTTATGCTTGAATTAAAACATTAGTTGTCCCATGCTCCAATCATGTACACTATGTTTTTCCAAACAACAATTATGCCATACTCCAAGTATGCATACTATGTTTACATATGGTCCTCTCTTTGTGAAATAGATTAATTGACAATATTCCAATGATGCTCATTTCACAATTCCAATCTTTGTTGTAAATGCAAGAATACCAAACTCTTGCCATTTATTGTAATCTGTTAGATTCTAAACTTATATGCAATGATCCCCTTGTAATGACTATGCACAGAGGTCACAAAGACTTGGTAACAGACATTACAAAGTATTCCAATGGAAAACAATTCCATGGAAATGAAGTCTCAAATTCAAAGTACATTCCTTTGAACATCCTTCTTAGCATTAAGTTCTTTAATCTTACACAGATTCAAAGAATAACTTCCACCTATGGAGGCAATTCCATATTACCATTTTGACCATCACTTCTGAACAAGAGTTGCCTCTTTTCAAAATATGTCAATATGGTCCTTACTCTATACTTCTAATTGTCCATGAGCAACCAATCTTTGGTAAACCTCAGATTGTCCTCGATAATTTTGCTTAATCATTTTAGTCATTTCCAGTTCTATTCCTTTTTCCATCTTAATGCCCTAGGCATTTGGAAAATTTAGAATGGATGAATATTATAGCACATGTAATCAAACCTATACCCAAAGCATATGGGACATGATTTATGCTATAAAATTTTTTATTTGCCATGTTTTCATAACTCGAACTATGAAGAGGGATGTCGTAATCATAATCGAATTTTGAGAACGCAACATATATAGAATTTCCTTATGTTGAACCATTCCAGCATAACATTCATATATATTCTTGACTAAAGTAGATTAAAATCTCAATCTAAGCTAACATATATAGAATTTCCTTATGTTGAACCATTCCAGCATAACATTCATATATATTCGTGACTAAAGTAGATTAAAATATCAATCTAAGCTTGTAGAATTGGAATGAAGTATAAAATCCTCTCCCTTAATTATAGCAAAACAACTTTTTCAAGGCGAATTGAAACTTTTGTTTTCTATAATTAATATTGCTGACTTGCAACACTTAACATAATAATCATGCTCCCACTAGCATAATGATTATTATCTTACTAGCATAACACTTATGCTCCCACTAGCTTTGACATGTATCCAGAGACCAGCTGGACTTTTAGAAACCAACACTTTATTGACTTTTCTACCAAAGATCAGATTTCTGATACGCAATTTCTTTGATAAGACTTTATCAAAACCATACACCTTTCCTTAGATAGCTCACTTGTGTGTCTAAACAATTATGAAGAGGGATGTCGTAATCATAATGTTTAGACCTTTTGTCATTCTCACAATTGCTATCTACTCAAAATCTACTTATTGAAAGAGTTTCCTTACCATCATTTTCATGAATCGAAGAGAAATCTTATGACACTTAGATTTTTATGGTGTATGTGTTCCTATCCATGTGAATTTGTCATAACCATAATCACAAGACAAGGTTAGTGTCAAATCCAAACACATATGGACTGAACTTGTTCAATCTTAATTTCTTGCCACCCGGCAGCACAAGGGCCTACCACTGCTTCCAGGTTGTTATGCAAACAATTGAGAACTCATAGAACTCACAAGCATAGTCAACTTTTAACTGGAATAGACACAGAAATAAAAATATGTCAACACGATAGGTTACAAACCTCAAGTCGTGGGCTAGTGATTAACAAAACTCTTGATTAGTTCTTGAACCTATCTTAAGATCTTTTAGACTCCCACTGTCCTCTTGACATATAAGACTCTCTTGCCAAATAATCAAGAGATAGTGCGGAATCTTTTACAAACACTTCACACAATTGGCCTTAGTTGGTCTTTGTTTTATCCAAAACATCAAAACTTACCAATTTCAAATGTACAAGAGTAAGAAAACATTTTACTCTACATTTGACAAGTGTTTTAAACCTTTCTTAAGATTATGTCACTCAAGGATCAATCTTGGAGTATGACTCTAAGATTTGATTTTGGAACGAAGTATGATTTATCTTTTGACTTAACCATTTCCACAATTCATGATTCCTCTCCTTAGCCAACAAATGCACTAAGGTGTCCTTAGAGGATCAATTGTGATATGGTTCCATAATCACTAAGATAATCATAAAATAAGATACACAAGTACTCTCCCATCTCTTCAGATTGGAGAAACTTTTATCTTTCTGCCTTATTTGATTCTTCTTATTCATTCTGCCATACATTGAAACTTTTCCAATGTTTCAGAATTACACTTAAACTCGTAAGGATAACCATATTTACTAAACTTTAGTAAATCATAACGAATAATCTTATCTACCTTTGTGGTGGACCTGACTAGTGCACAACTTAATGTACCCGATCCTTTAGTCCTTCGCTTGACTCACATGGGAATGTGATCAAGGAATTAGTCTTAATTTACCAAAGATGAAAATTCTCATTCATCACACAATACAACTTGCATGATTCCAAGTTTCTATCCAACTGAAACTTGGGTGATGAGAATCTTTCCTTATTTGGTAAATTATGACACTACCACTAATGAAAGAATCAAATCCATTTACCCATATTGCTTATCAATGGAAACATATAAGCAACAACCTTTTTCACAAATGCCATTGTAAGGATACTTAAAATAATTAAAACCATTTTTCTTTTATTTTAAAACTTTGCGGAAAACTTATCCTTACAATCCATATGGAAAACTTGTTGTTATCTATTCCTAAGCAATATATCATAACTCTTAAGTAACAACTTAAAATTCTGATCACCGAACCATGAGATCGAAATCCATCTTCACGATCAGAATCAGCATATACTTCCTTTAAGTTTCTTCACTCTTCTTTGATTCTTAAAACATCAATATGCGACCCAGTCACATCATGCAATAAGAATCTCAGAATAGAAACTTAATAAAGTTAGATAATGGACTTTACCTAAAGTAGAGTCAAACATTTGACTTTACTATCCTTATGGACTTTTAGGTAAATTTGGCAGCTTCGCAACCAATGCCCTTCCTTTGGCAACAAAAACATATGGACTCTTTGGAAACGGTACACAGACTTAGCCTTTCTCTTTACCATTTGGTCAACCGAGTTGACTATGGCCAATCCCTTTCACTTGGAAAGAGAAAGTTTTTCTGGACTTCCAATGTTACCAATGTCAACGTCCATGAAGTTTTGGGAAGTAGATCTTCCAATCTAATTTGCTTTACCAATGCTCTAAATCATTGTTGATTCAGCATCATCAACCAAATCGGTAAGATCATTAAGGGTCATGTCGTGATCCGTCATCAGGGAGTGACTGAAGAACCAAGTCAACAACCAGCTACCTTGAGACTGCGACGCTCGACTCTCCCGGCTTGTCAATATGTGACTTAATCTCCAAGACCTAAGCACATATAGACTTTGTCTGCCAATAGGGATTGAGTGACTTAGAACTTATCAAGTCTTGAAACTTGTGGGATAGGGAGATTTATTGGAGGAGGTGGAGGAAGTGAAGTATGATTTCCAGTCCCATTAGTGCTCAATAAAGGGATTAGTCTTTCACCTTGATTGCCCTTTTGGGATATCATCTTCATTAGGAAGCTTGTTCCTAAAGATATGGGAAGACCATAGATGTTTAAACTAGACATCTATAAGGGAGAAATTCAAGTTAGTTGATTTAAAGTCCTTAATATAACACCCAATATGAAATATTAAGGCTAGGATCCAACAACCTATTTATAACTGGAAGAGGGATGCCGTAATCCGAGTTATAAAATAGTTGAAGGTAGGTAAATGACGATTTACCAATTTCCACCATGAAAAACGAAATATAATTAAGTTTTAATTGGATTTGAAACTCCTAGATCTTTTGAGATACATTGAACTTTCAATGGCATGTTTGAATCTCGATTGTGCCCTCCCAAGTTTGTGACTGGGATGCCGAGGATCACAAACAAGGTGTGAATAACCATACAAATTGACTTGGTACCCTTAACTTTATCACCTAATCGATGTGCCGGTTAGCCACACAGCTCCACCGATCTATAATAAGGTCAAGTTACCCCTTGCCATACTTACTAGTCCTTGTTAGTGTGTCGATTAACCACACACGCTCCACTAACGACTTGGTAAGGTACAAAGTGTAATTTTATGGATTAGCACCAAATTCACATTTTCCTAAAGTAACTGAGATTGGGAATTATTAAGGTATAGTTACTTTATAATTTCATTATACTTTTAATGAGGATTAAGGTCCTATCCTACCTTTTTCGGCTAACGACCCTCCACCAGTCAAGGAAGCGGTGGGTGAGAGTGGACACCCATTAAATGCCATTTTATAGGCAGTAACCTTATACCCCCCTTATAGACCGGCTTCGTGAATGAGGCCTACTAATGGTAAGATTGACTTATTCTTATACATATCTATATAATTAAAATTATAATAATAGTATAAGGGTGTATTTTAAACATTTAAAATACTTGGTGGTTTAATCTTTTAATTAAACTATACTCTTAATTTAATTAAACTTAAACCATGTCTTTATGGAATTATTAACTCTTTTAATTAAACACTTTAATTAATTTAATGAAGTCCATAAAGTTTGAATTTTTTTAACTTTAAAAAAGGTTTAATTTTGGAATTAAAGTGTAAGACTTTACAAATTCCAAAACTTGAGGGCAAGTTTTGAAACTATTTCAAGACTCTTCAAATTTGTAACTTATGAGTTTTAATGGTTCATAAAATTGAAGACTCTTCATTTTATGAAACCTACTATTCTTTAATGACAACTTTTAAAGAAGTGACTTTTGGTTATCCATAACTTGAGGACAAGTTATGGACACCATTATTAACATTAAGATCATGAATTAAACAAGCATGTAGGTTACACACAATTCCTATGATCTTCTAAAACTCATAAGAACAAATATTCATATCAAATAATTTCAAGAAATCATATAAACATATACAATACTTGAAAATTGATAAAAGTCATGTAAAATGGGTTAACATAATCATTATCATTTTGAAAAACAGATTTTACAAGTCCAAAACAGATTGGGATAATGATTTTAATCCATTTCCAGCAACAAAACTCGAAAAACTGCCCAACACGCTCCTACTCGTCGAGTGCATGATTCTACTCGTCGAGTAGGATGAATTTGTTCATGGACTCGGCGAGTCCTCCCCATGAACTCGGTGAGTCCAGTCGTCAGAGTGCAGAATTTTCAATTTTTTAAGCAGTTTTGCATCAAGTATACAAAAAACAATCCTAGGCTCTGATACCACTGATGGGTTTTGAGCATTCTAACACTTCCTAAGTGTACATGCAACCCTAATAACCTTGAATCTATGTTTTCTCTATATACATGCAAATATCTTTTTCAAGGTTATTTCCTAACTAGCATGGCATGGGGATTACATAAAACATAAAGACTAGTAGAAATACATACCTTGTTGTTGCTTGGATTACTTCAAGACTTTGTGAGCCTAACACCCCAAATGTTGTGCCTCACATGCTTCACACAAAGCCACAAAACTTGGAATAACTTGAGAGAATACTTCTTACACTTGAAAATCGGTTATGCCCTCTCTAGAAACACTCTAGTACCAATTTTGCATGCTATAGGGTTTCTTTTATAGTGTGTCATAATTAGGAGTTACAAATGTAAACCCTAATTGTCATGACTCTTCATTTCTAATGATCCATGGGTTTGTAACTCCCATATCCATGGAGCTCCAAATGGTTATAACCAAACCCATAAACCATGGATCATTAATCCACCATAAAAGAATTGATGATTGTCATAATCAACCCTATGTATTTAATTAGTATCACTTTGATCACCAAATTAATACTAGATTAATATTTGATCAATACTAATTAAATAATATCATTATTAATATATTAGAACTTATAATATATTAATAATCACAAGTGTCCTTTCTCTCATTTAGTCTATCCAAGTATTGCAATGCCATGCAACCCAAATGGACCATGCCGGGTCGGGTCAAGTACATACCAAATAAAGTTATGGACTTAGACACTATATCCAACAAGAAGTACCTATACAAGAGGTACCACACCCTTTTCAGACCATAATAGAAAAAAAAAGAAAAAGATATCAAGGGTATCCAGAGGTTTATAACCTTCCCGAAGTATGCCCAAAAGATCTTTCATAAATACCACCCATGTACCAAGTTGAGTTCGGAATCAAATCGACACTTGGAGCCATTCTCGTAGCCAAATCCCCAATACCACATGGCACCAACATAAATACATAAATTGTACGGTCGATGGAACGACCTAATAAGTAAGGAAGTTATCAGACCAAGCCTCTCACTTCGGAAAAGTGCTAGTATGGCTCGTGAAGAAGAAGGGCAGATTGTCCATATGACCATTGACTACCAAGAACCAAACCAACTGAAACGTCCCAAAATACAACCCAAAAATTTTCGTTTATTTAATAGATAAAATCATGCACTGAATATCATATCATAAAAACAGTACGTCAAATATCTCAAATCATAATAAAACTGTATCAAACTGTATCATCTCATATCAAAATAACTGATCAAACTCCCAGGACTAACTGAAGCTGTGGTGTGTGCGATGCCATCATCCCGAGCTCTTCCCTTTACTTGCGGAAGTACCTGAAACCAAAACTGAAAACTGTAAGCACAAAGCTTAGTGAGCTCCCCCAAACTACCACATACCATACAATCAACATATAAGCAACTACTGGGCCTTTCCCACTGCATCGGACCGAAGTCCGGAAACTGCATCGAACCGAAGTCCGGAAACTGCATCCGACCGAAGTCCGGAAACTGACTGGGACCTTATCCCCTGCATCGGACAGAATTCCGGAACTAACTGCATCGGACCGAAGTCCGGAACTAACTGGGACCTTGTCCCCTGCATCGGACCGAAGCCTGGAACTAACTGCATCGGACCGAAGTCCGGAAACTGCATCGGACCGAAGTCTGGAACTAACCAGGGCCTTGCCCTCTGCATCGGACCGAAGTCCGGAAACTGACTGAACATAGCATAACATAATCACAAATACTGGCATAATCACATATACTGTACACTGCATCAGACCGAAGTCCGGAACACATAATCACATAATCATGCTTGAATCACAAAGACATCAAGCATACTGAACTACTTCATCAGACCGAAGTCTGGAACTACTGCTGAACTAAACGGGCCGGCATTGTGGCCGTAGACCCGTTCCTACTGGAAGGAAACTCACCTCGTAACACTGGCTGCTGAGGTGCTAAATCTGAGATTGTCTGACAGCTGCTCCGGAACTACCGGCTACAAATCCCATAACACTAAGTCAAAATACTGATAATTAATCTCAGGGTAAAATGACTGTTTTACCCCTGGTTAAAGTCAACTTCCTGGTTGACCGGACTCGCCGAGTTGGCTCGCCCAACTCGCCGAGTCCCTTTCATCTGTTTTGGTTCTGTACTCGCTTCTACTCGTCGAGCTTGGCAAAGACTCGTCGAGTTCTTCTTCGATGCACACATTCTGAGTCCAAATTCATCCGACTCGCCGAGTTGAAGAACAACTCGTCGAGTCTAAGGCAATCTTCATCGGACTCGCCGAGTTGCTCATCCAACTCGTCGAGTTCACGGCTATCTTCATAGGACTCGCCGAGTCCAGCTTTCTACTCGCCGAGTTCATTCAGTCCTTTTTCCATACAGACCTGATTTGAGCCATGCAGTGGCTCCAAATCACAGATCTAGGCTTCTAGGGCATGCTTATCACGTAAAGTTGCAAACTTTACGTGCATGCATAGCTTTAAAGGCTTCAAATGTCAAAACTAAGCTCTTAATAAGGTTCTAAGCTCAAGAGGGACCTTAATCACGAATATGACTGAAACTTTACACTCCCAGAATGCAATGAGGGTCCAATCTGAAGTTTTCATCCAAAGAGAGTCCATGTCCCAATTTTGAATCCATAAAAGGCTCCAAAGAAGGCATAACAAGCATAAAGAGGGTTTAATGAAGGAATAAGCAAGGTAACAACTTTATTACCTGAATATGAAGCTGATGGGAGCTAGTTCCTGGATCTCCTTCCTCTCCTTTGCACCTTTACTCCTTCTTTACTTCTACTCTTCCAAGAAAACACCAAACACTCAAAAATCAAGAAGGAATTCTCTCAAGCTCACCAATGGAGGCTAGGGTTTCGAGGGGAATGTTCTGAGAGTGATGGAGGCTGGGATGGAGGCTATAAGGACGTTTAAATAGGGTTCAAACCCTAAGGGTTAGGGTTTCCTCCTGACTGGCCTACTCGCCGAGTCCAGGCGTGGACTCGCCGAGTAGATCACTTAAAACCCGTGTCTAACTCGACATCTACTCGGCGAGTTAGGGCTACAACTCGCCGAGTAGCTCTTCCAAAAAGAACATTTAATTCAAATTAAATACGTACCAGGAACAGGGGCATTACAATTCTCCCCCACTTGTCTCAGACTTCATCCCCGAAGTCTGTTGCTGCTGGATCTGAAAACAACTCTGGGTAATGCTCCCGCATCTCTTCCTCGGACTCCCACGTCCACTCCGAACCCTTCCGGTGCTGCCACTGCACCTTCACCAACTGAACCACCTTGTTCCTCAAGGTCTTCGCCTTTCGATCTATGATCGCAACTGGTCTCTCGATATAACTCAGGCTGCTATCAACCTGAATATCCTCCATGGGTACTACTGTTGACTCGTCCACCAAACACTTCCTTAGCTGAGAGACATGAAAAGTGTTGTGGATCTAGCTAAGCTCTGCTGGAAGATCCAATCGGTAGGCGACCCGACCCACCCGGACCAAAATCCTAAAAGGACCAATGAACCTGGGGCCCAGCTTGCCCCTCTTTCAGAATCTGATGACACCCTTCCAGGGTGATACCTTCAGGAGGACCTTGTCATCCACCTGAAACTCCAAGTCTGAACGCCTCCTGTCGGCGTAACTCTTCTGCCGACTCTGCGCAGTCTGCAGTCTACTACGAACCTGCTGGATCAACTCTGTCGTCTTGAGCACCACTTCGGTGCTCCCCATGACTCGCTGATCGACCTCGCCCCAACAGATTGGGGTCCTGCCCTTCCTCCCGTAGAGCATCTCGAAGGGAGGTCGGTCTATACTGGAGTGGTAGCTGTTGTTATACGAAAATACCGCTAGCGGAAGATACGTATCCCAACTGCCACCAAAATCTAGAACACATACCCGAAGCATGTCCTCGAGAGTCTGAATCGTCCTCTCGCTCTGCCCGTCCGTCTGAGGGTGGAAAGCGGTGCTGAAATGGAGACGAGTCCCCATCTCGTCGTGGAACCGCTTCCAGAATCTGGAAGTAAAACGGACGTCTCGATCTGACACTATCGTAACACGCACCCCATGCCGTGCCACAACCTCTCGCACATAAATATCGGCTAGCTTCTCTGCCGATATACTCTCCTGGATCGGTATAAAATGAGCACTCTTCGTCAACCGATCCACAATGACCCAAATCGAATCCACCCCACGTGCGGTCCTGGGAAGCTTAGTGATGAAATCCATGGTGATATCCTCCCATTTTTACACGGGAATGTCTAACGGCTGCATTTTGCCGTGGGGTCTCTGGTGCTCTGCCTTGACCTTTCTGCAGGTCAGGCACCTCTCTACGTACCAGGCGACATCCCGCTTCATGCAGGGCCACCAATAATAGGGTCGAAGATCTCTATACATCTTCGTCGCCCCTGGGTGGATGGAAAATCGAGACTTATGGGCCTCATCCATCACCACCTGTCGTACTCCGCCCCAGTACAGCACCCAAACTATCCCATGAAGGGTCAATAATCCGCGACTGTCATAGTCAAAGGAAGCTACTCGACCCATGATTCTCTCACACTTCCGCCTCTCCTCCTTGACGCCCTCAACCTGTGCCTCTCTGATCTGCTCCAACAATGGAGTAATCATTGTCATCCTCAGACATATATCCCAGATCGGGGCTGCTGCCGCCTTGCGGCTCAGGGCGTCGGCCACCACGTTGGCCTTCCCTGGGTGATAAAGGATCTCACAATCGTAATCCTTCAACACATCTAACCATCGTATCTGCCTCATGTTCAGATTCGGCTGATCCATGAGGTACCTCAAGCTCTTGTGATCCGTGTAAATGGTACAACGGACCCCATAGAGGTAATGTCTCCAAATCTTGAGGGCAAACACCACTGCCCCCAACTCTAAATCATGTGTAGGATAGTTAGCCTCGTGAGGTTTCAACTGTCTCGAGGCGTAAGCTATCACACGTCCTTGCTGCATCAGCACTGCGCCCATACCTGTGATCGAAGCGTCACAGTAGACTACAAAATCCTCTACCCCCTCTGGCAGGGTAAGAATCGGCGCCTCGCATAATCTCTGTCTGAGGGTCTCAAATGCTGCCTGCTGGTCAGGCCCCCAGCAAAACACCACCGACTTCTTAGTCAGTCGGGTGAGCGGTACGGCTATCTTGGAGAAATCCAGTATGAATCTCCTGTAGTACCCTGCCAAACCTAGGAAGCTCCGAATCTCTGTTGGAGACCTCGGGACCTCCCACTGCATCACGACCTCTATCTTGGCCGGATCTACTACAATACCCTTCTGGTTGACGAGGTGACCAAGAAACTGCACCTCGCGCAACCAGAATTCACACTTGGAGAACTTCGCAAAAAGTGTCTCCCTCCTCAAGGTCTCTAGCACCTCTCTCAGGTGCTCCTCATGCTGCTCCTGAGTCTTGGAATAAACCAAGATATCATCGATGAACACTATCACAGACCGATCCAGCATCGGTCTGCATACGCGGTTCATGAGGTCCATGAACGCAGCTGGAGCGTTGGTGAGCCCAAACGGCATCACCACAAACTCATAATGACCATAGCGGGTCCTGAAAGCAGTCTTCTGCACATCCTCATCTCTGACTAGCATCTGATGATACCCGGAGCGTAAATCGATCTTGGAAAACCAAGACGCTCCCTGAAGCTGATCAAACAAATCGTCTATCCTCGGGAGTGGGTAATGGTTCTTCACCGTTACCTTATTCAACTCCCGGAAATCTATACACATACGGTGCGACCCATCCTTCTTCTTCACAAACAAAATCGGCGCTCCCCAGGGTGAACTGCTCGGCCTGATAAAACCCTTGTCTAGCAGCTCTTGCAGCTGCGTAGATAACTCCTGCATCTCTGGGGGAGCCAACCGATACGGTGCCTTGGCTATCGGAGCCGCACCTGGGATTAGGTCAATCCTGAACTCGACCTGTCTCTCGGGAGGTATTCCAGGCAAATCCTCTGGAAATACATCTGGGTAGTCTCGCACTACCGGAACATCATCAGCCGTCGTTTTGCCCTTCTCCCGGGCATCTAAAACATAGGCTATGTATCCGGCGCAACCCTGCTGGAAGTAGCGCCTCGCTCTCGCTGCTGAACACAGAACTGGTCCGCGCTGTGGCTTCTCGCCCTGAATCACTAACTCTCCCCCACTGGGAGTGCGAACCCTCACCAACTGTAGCTCGCAATCTATCACCGCCCCATTGGGGCTCAGCCAATCCATGCCTACTATGACCTTATTCCCTCGCAGGGGAATAGGGACCAAGTCTACTGGAAACTAGCCCAGAATTCCATAGGAAGAAACTTCCAAGACAACCTAAGATTCATAAGGCCAGCTGCACCACACGCAACATTAACCTTAGCGACAATAGTGTTCGTCTTAAGTTCTAGAGGCACTACCTTTAAGGCGTCGAGTATACAACCTTCATTAGACCAATCAAGATCCTCGCCAGGATCGATCCCGTAACCTATAAACTTGGTTTACCACAAGAATTCAGCGTCATACATCCCACATTCCACGTATCCAACCCTAAGAAGTGCTTGATCGCCGAACATCTTGTGGTCCCACTCGACGAGATAAAGGTAAAAGAAAACCTACACCCCAAACAGGAGCATGTGGGGATCATGGCGAAGAAATCAAAAGAAAAAAGCCACATACCAAAAGTAAAGGTCCACTAGAACGCAAAGCAAGGACATGAACTCATCTAAGAACAAAGAGGCTAGACGAAACAGAGATACTCGCAACTTTCTCCTAGTTTCAAGCGTCGTCCAAGATACGAATTTTGGGACGAAATTCCCTCTAACGGGGGGATGATGTGACGACCCGAAATATTTAGATCAAGCAAAGTCTAGATTGAAGCCATGATAAAAGAATATACAATGTAACTTTGCTACAAGGGATTCTTGCAAATCAAAGAGGAACATTGTTTGTATACACATATAAGCATATTTGGAGGACCATGTTTGTAAAAAAATAGCTAAAAGTCTAAATAAAGTAAATAGTTGAAAACATAATCAAAATTGGAATGTGCTTGAGGGTTTTCGGCCAAGGGAACCCCATGACCGAAATCACCTTATAGGAAAATCAATGGTATCGAAAATATACTCATTTAGGCCACCCTTGGCCGCAAACACCCTAATGGGCCATAACTTAGCCGCAAACATCATTTTAGACCCTATATGACCGAAATCCCCTTAGTGTGAGGTGTACCTAGGGTTTACGGTCATGCCTAGGCCGCAAACCCCTTCCAATGGCGACAGATCCATAAAGCAGTTCATGAAAAGTAGTTTCCAGGGGAGTTTTCTATTAGATTTTAGTACGTAAAGGATTTTCTTGGGGAAAAGGATTCAACTTTACACCATTATACCCAGCAAACTACCATGCACCACACTCAATTACCTAACATATATCCATGGCCATTCATCCCATTTAAACCACGTCCAGAGAACACTCCCCATTTTGTTCACCAACAAACCTCACTCTTTCCTTCTTCCAATTTCCTTTTACACTTCTAGCTTCAAGTTTTAACTTTTCCTCAAGAACAAGTTAGGTGCTTCAACATCTTAGTGGTCCGTAGATTTTTGGTAAGTAGTTTCAACAACTCTAAGTGTTTTTACACCTTATTATGTAAATTTCATCCTCTTTACACACAAAATTTGTGGGTTAATCTTATTAGGGTGTTAGAAGCTTCAAGGAGTTCATCAAGAGCATCTTAGTGTTTAGGCTCACAAACCCTTCACAACACTTCAAATCCTCCACAAAAACAACCAAGGTGAGCTTCATACCCCCACTATTTTTTAGTTTTACATGTTTTTAACGGGGGGGGGGGGGGGGGGGGGGGAATACAAGTCAAACTACGCTTACCAATGGTTAATTACATGCACCAACTTGTTTATGGAATTATTTGTGCATATGATGTCTAAAACTTCATGCTTACCCATATAAAAATCATGTTTATAAACTTATTTTAAGTTAAATGGGCGTTTGTCCATTGGACAATTCCATGCACTATGAATTTAGGTTGAGTATGGAAGCATATCGTATACATAAAAGATGATAACATTTGTTACATGCATAAAAATCAGAATACATGTATATAAAATTCCAAAAATGTTTTGGTCAATAAGTATTTACAAGTTTTACTATCACAAATTATCATTGTATAAGTGTAAAAATGTTAAAGTCATCATAGGTTATTCATAAAAATCTTGACCAACTAAAGTAGGTCAAAGTAAACAATTTTGTAATTGCTAGGCTCAACCAGAAAAACTAGGGATGTACAAGAGCTACAAATTCTTGGAAATTTTTACTAAAAATAAACTTCTTTTAGTAAAATGGATGTAATTAACTGTCTAACAAATCTAAATTATTATCGTTGAGCTTTCATGATCCTTTGAGATTAACTTATTCCACAACTATAATTTTGTACTAACGTTTGTTCAAGTGTATCCCAAAGTTCTTCTCTCAACACATTAGGGTTGCATGTGCACCATAGGAATGATGTAGTGCTCAAAACCCATCAATATTTGCTCTGGTATTGCTTGACTCGGGGGCTACCTGATCTTTTGTGTCGCTCGCACTCAGCAAGCGATTTGTAGGGGCTCTAGAGAGCTGGATTGCCCACTTGATGTAGAGATAGCAGATGATAGGACCGTTTGGGTCGCGAGGGTTCACCGAGGATGTACACTGCAGTTGTTCGATGAGCAGTTTTCTGTGGATCTAATCCCTATTCCCCTTCAAGGGAATAAGTTTATAGTTGGTATGGACTGGTTAAGCCCCAATGGGGCAGTGATCGACTGTGAGCAGCAACTAGTGAGAGTTCGGACTCCTAGTGGCGGAGGGTTAGTGATTCAGGGAGAAAGGCCACAGGGTGGACCGACCTTATGTTCAACAGCGAGGGGGATGCGCTAACTTCAGCAGGGTTGCGCAGGTTATGTTGCATATGTTATGGATACCCAGGAGAAGGGTAACGCGACTGTGGATGATGTACCGGTCGTACGGGAGTATCTGGACGTGTTCCCAGAGGATTTTCCTCGATACCTCTGGAGAGACAGGTTGAGTTTAGGATTCACCTAGTCCCTGGTGCAGCTCCAATAGCCAAGGAACCATATCGGTTGGCTCCTCCTGAGATGCAGAAGTTGTCTACACAGCTGTAGGAGCTGTTAGATAAGGGATTTATCAGGCCGAGCAGTTCGCCATGGGGAGCCCCGATCCTGTTTGTGAAGAAGAAGGGCGGGTCACATCGGATGTGCATAAACTATCGGGAGCTAAATTAGGTAACTGTGAAGAACCGTTATCCCCTCTCGAGGATTGATGATTTGTTTGACCATCTACACTGTGTATATTGGTTCTCTAAGATTGATCTGCGATCAGGTATCACTAGATGCAAGTCAGAGACAACGATGTACAGAAGACTAGTTTTAGGACTTGCTATGGTCACTATGAGTTTGTGGTGATGTCGTTTGGGCTCACCAATTATCCTACCGCATTCATGGATCTCATGAACCGCATGTGCAGACCGATGTTGGATCGGTCTGTGATAGTCTTCATAGATGATATCTTGGTTTATTCCAAGACTCAAGAGCAGCATGAGGAGCACCTGAGGGAGGTGCTGGAGACACTGAAGAGGGATAGACTTTTCACAAATTTCTCCAAGTGTGAATTCTGGTTGTGCGAGGTGCAGTTTCTGGGGCACCTTGTCAACTAGAAGGGTATTCTGGTCAATCTGGCCAAGATAGAGACCGTGATGCAGTGGGAGGTTCCGAGGTCTCCAACTGAGATTTGAAGTTTTCTTGGTCTCGTGGGTTATTATCGGAGATTCGTCCAGGATTTCTCCAAGATCGTTGTTCCTTTGACCCGATTGACCAAGAAGTCAGTGACATTTCGCTGGAGGCCTGAGCAACAGGCAGCCTTTGAGAGTCTTAGACAGCGGTTATGTGAGGCACCGATTCTGACTTTGCTAGAAGGCGTCGACGAATTTGTGGTATACTATGACGCTTCGATCATGGGCATGGGTGCGGTGTTGATGCAACGAGGTCACGTGATAGCTTACGCTTAGAGGCAGTTGAAGCCTCACGAGGCGAACTATTCGACGCATGATTTAGATTTGGGGGTGGTGATGTTCGCCCTCAAGATTTGGCAGCATTACCTCTATGGGGTCCGTTGTACCATTTACACGGACCACAAGAGTTTTAGGTACCTCATGGATCAGCCGAATCTGAACATGAGGCAACGTCGGTGGTTAGATGTGGTGAAAGACTATGACTGTGAGATCCTTTACCACCCGGGCAAGGCCAATGTGGTGGCCGATGCTCTTAGCCGCAAGGCAGTGGCAGCTCCGATTCGGGAAATATGTATGAGGATGACAGTGATTACTCCGTTGTTGGAGCAGATCCGAGAGGCACAGGTCGAGGGTATGAAGGAGTAGCGCCGGAAGTGTGAGTAGATCATAGGCCAAGTGGCCTCATTTGATTATGACAAATGTGGGTTGTTGACCCCGAATGGGAGGGTCTGGGTTCCATATTGGGGCGGAGTACGACAAGTTCAGATGGATGAGGCCCAAAAGTCGAGGTTATCCATCCATCCTGGGGCGACGAAGATGTATCGGGATCTTTGCCCTGATTACTGGTGGCCCTGCATGAAGCGGGACGTAGCATGGTACGTGGAGTGGTGCTTGACTTGTAGGAAAGTCAAGGCCGAACACCAGCGCTCACACGACAAGATGCAACTGTTAGACATTCCCGTGTGGAAATGGGAGGATATCACTATGGATTTCATCACAAAGCTTCCCAGGACCGCACGTGGAGTAGATTCGATTTGGGTCATCGTGGATCGGTTGACAAAGAGTACTCATTTTATCCCGATCCAGGAGAGCATATCGTCTGAGAAGCTAGCCGAAATCTACGTTCGCGAGGTGGTGGTACGTCTTGGAGTGCCGATTTCGGTTATGTCAGACCGAGACGTTCGTTTCACTTCCAGATTTTGGAAGCGGTTTCATGACGAGATGGGTACTCATCTTCACTGTAGTACCGCTTTCCACCCTCAGACAGATGGGCAGAGTGAGAGGACGATTCATGCTCTCAAGGACATGCTGCGCGCATGTGTTTTGGATTTCTGCGACAGTTGGGATACGTATCTTCCGTTAGCGGAATTTTCGTATAACAATAGTTACCACATCAGCATAGACCGACCTCCCTTCGTGATGCTCTATGGGAGGAAGTGTAGGACCCCAATCTATTAGGGCGAGGTCAGACAGAGGGTCATAGGGAGTACTGAGGTAGTACTCAAGACCACAGAGATGATCCATCAGGTCCGGAGCGGGCTTCAGACTGCTCAGAGTCGGCAGAAGAGTTATGCTGATAGGCGTCGATCGGACCTAGAGTTTCAGGTAGGGATATGGTTGTACTGAAGGTTTCACCTTGGAAAGGTGTCATCCGGTTCAGGAAGTGGGGCAAGCTGGACCCCAGGTATATCTGTCCGTTCATGGTTTTGGCTCGGGCGGGCCAGGTTGCTTATCGTTTGGATCTTCCAACAGAGCTTAGCAAGATCCACCGCACTTTTCATGTCTCCCAGCTGCAGAAGTGCTTAGTGGATGACTCCGCAGTTGTACCTATAGAAGATATTCATGTTGATGGTAGCCTGAACTACATCGAGAGGCCGGTAGCTATTAGTGGGCTTGAGGGAAGGCCCGTTTGAGAATTTGGGCCCAATTTAGAAATTGGGCCACAATTGGGCCATTAGTGGGCTTGGGACAAGTTACATTGAATTGGGCTTCCATGTTATTGATTTGGGCCTAGGTCATGGACCAAAGTAGATCAGGGGTAAAATAGTCATTTTTACCCTAAGAAGGATTATTGGATTTTGACTAAATGTCATTTTGGTAATGATAGCCGGGAGTAGCGGGAGCAGCCGTTAGAGATTCCTTACTGTGAGATTCAACAGTCAGCTTGGGAGGCGAGTCTTCTCCTGTAGGAACGGGTCTAAGGCACCAATGTCGGCTCGTTTATATGTGATAGTAGATTCCGGACTAGTGTCCGATGACGGGCAGTGCCCGATGTTGGTTTATATGTTATGTGTGCCGGACTTCGGTCTGATGTCGGGGCAAGCCCGAGGAATGTTTGTATGCTTGATGTCTTTGTGATTCTTGCATGTGTTTGTTTATATGTTTCGGATCTCGGTCCGATGTCGGGGAAAGCCCGAGGAATGTTTGTATGATTCCGAATATATGTCCTATGTCGGGCGGGGCCCGAGGAATGTTTATATGTTTATGTTATATGATTGTTCATGTATATGTTGATATGTTCATATGTATACTGAGTTTTTCTCGATGTCGGGAGGGGCCCGATGCCGGAAGGGGACCCGCTGTACTAGGCAAGGCCCAAGTTATGTGATTATGTGATTATGTGTATGGTATATTGTAGCTTGGGGAGACACACTAAGCTTCGTGCTTACAGTTTTCAGTTTTGGTTTCAGGTACTTCCTGTAGCAAGGGGAAGAGCTCGGGATGACTGCAGTGCACACACCATTTGTTTAGCCTGGGATGTTTATATTATGATATTTGGATATGTGATTTTGATACAGTATTTTGATATGATGTTTTGAGATATTACCACCTATGTTTTTATGAGATGATTTGGGTTACTATGGTTTTATATATAAATTAAAAATGAAAATTTTAAACCGTATTTTTGGGACGTTTCAATGTACCACATATAATCAAAAAGTGTAAGCGCAAAGCTTAGTGAGTTCCCCAAAATACCATATACAGCACAACATAAAATTGAAAATTATAGATTATCAGCAATCCTGGGGACTATCAATAGTCCCAATGAGCTAACAGCACGCCCGATGGTTTATCAGCCACCCTGGAGACTATCAGCAATCCAAGTCACATATAATTAGCAATACATAAAGCATCAAGACCCAGCTCGTCATCACAGATACAAATATTCTACCACACAGGTAAGAATAAGAGAGGACACTCACCTGATAATGATGACAGGAACACCTAGCACTCGAACTGTCAGATCTAGACTCTGTCCAGTCAACAAAACAATTAACCCTAATTAATAATTAAGGTCAAAAACCTCACTTGCATGTCCAAATCCGACAGCTACACCTTCTAAGGGAAAACGGAACATTTTGCCCTCCTCATGGTTCAAAAACCCTAAAACTTGACCAAGGGTCAAAGTCAATGAAATTCAAAACTTGGCGCGTACACTGAGCGTACCAATCCTTATGTTGGGCGTACAACAGGGTCATCATGCATCAGGGAAGAATCAAGCTACGCTGCGTGTAGCCAGGAGTACGCCCGGTGTACTCCATCAGTCTCTAAATCCACTATGTTGGTGTCTTAAATCTTTAAGACTGCCAACGCAACCCTAGATATGACTAATTTGAGACCTTGTAATCTATGAAGTCGTTGGCTTTAAGCCATTGCATGGAAAGGAAAGGCTCAAAGAATCACTTCATCCATTGTAACCTACTTTACTCATGCATGACCCAAAGGGGAAGATCAAGCAAGCATTTTTATGAATCTAATTTTTCTAATATTCATGAAAGGACAACTTAAACCCCTAGAACAGTCCCAAACTCATAAAGATCCAAATTTAAGGACTTTTAGCTCATAAATCTTAAACCAAAGAGATCTAGAAGAACACTTGTCAAGGTATAGACTTTATACCTGAAAATGATGCATAAAGGTGGGAAGTTCCTGGATCTTCAAGCTTGCTAGTAACTTCTTCTTCTTCTCTAACCTCCTTCTTCTACCAAAAGAGCCAAGAACACTCAAAACTTGCAAAAACACACACACAAGCCACTCACATGAGACTTGGGTTTATAGGAGGGTTGGAGATTGATAAGGGTGGCCAGAAATGATGTCATCTTTTTCCTTCAATAGGGCCAACCCTTCAAATTTGGGTTTAACATTTGGGCTAGTACGTCCAGCGCACCACATGTACGCCCAACGTACTAGCTGGCCATCTGCATCCATGCATGTTGCATGAGTATATTGCGCGTACTCATATATACACATCGCGTATAACTACTTTTGCAAGTTTTTTTCTATGATGGACCAAATGTGACACTTTTGATAAAGATTCAATAGATGATAAAATGTACCTTATCTCGGGATGTTACAACATGCTTTTCGAATGCCTCCAATTCTCACAGATGTCAATCCCATGCATGCACCTTCCATCAGTAATATGATACGTATGTATGGATGATACTATCAATTTTACTATGGCAAGAGGTATATCATCTATCAACAATTAATCAATTATGTTGCAACATATCGATTAGTTAATATCTTGTTCTTTTTATATGCTCCTTAAATTATGCAACCTCAACACCACGAAATCTTATTCTTAAAAAACAAACATAACCCATTTCTAAATTCTCACCATCATTTTTTTCCCCATAAATAGGTATAACAAATTAACCCATCTTTTTACAAATTTCCTAAATGACCACCAAGTTCTAAACTCGAACATGTTGAGATCATATTTTTCTAAAAAAATGGTTTAAAGCTTGGGAATTTTGAGCAAAATAAGTCCTTAATTTGTGAGCTTCTCTATGGTGGGCCGGTGGCAAAATTTCTAATATGGTGTCAAAAAATGTGCAACATACTTTTAAATTTTCCTAGTTTCGTACATGTGATGTTTATGTTTTATACTTTGAACTTACTGTGAGCATGACGTCCATATTACAATCCCCGTTTTCAATATCTTGAAATGCAGTTTCCACAAGTCTTCAAACAACTTAAAAACAAATTAAATTTTGGTTACTAATTTTGAAGTGAAAAACTTATTAAACCGGAACAATGAAAATAATGTTAGTGTATTCCACATTGGTGCGATACAGTTCAATAGATTTCTATTTATGTTGAGGTTCCCATTCTCTCCTTAACGAGCTCTTTGGAGAGATAATATTAGGCTCCACATGTATTTACATGATATCAGAGTCAGCGTTCCGCACCCTTGTGACTCAATACATCCATGTCTATCCTCATCGAGCCTCCAACTCCGAGGGGGGGGGGTGTTACTGTATGTAACACCCGTGTATCAGGCTAAGCATTAGTAAGATGATGTAATAGTTAGGGTCAAGAATTGAATCAATTCTGAAGTAATTAAAAGGAATTATTTGAGTATTATGTGAATTACGTGAATTTATGTGCATTAAACTTGTTTATATAGATATAATAAAAGAAGAATGAAAATAAGCGTCAAAAATAAAATAACAGATAAACCCGATATCTATGAAGAAAGGTGTAGTTGTCGTGACAGGGATTCTGGAGATATAAAGAATGCCGAAAACCGAGTTATAACGAAGAAACTATGACATGTCGGAGTTCCGTAAAAAAACCGGCACGGCGCTGTGTGACGTAAAAAGTGAGTTTACGATAAAGTACTTTTTAGCCTTAGCGATCTAAACAAAAGTCGTAGTATACGTTAAACCGAGAGCGTGCATGAAAAGAACGCCCAAATCTGACTTCTTATGAAGGAGTTCTGATTTTTCTAAGATTCGGCATAGCAATATGCAACCCGGAGTTCGAATGTTAGATCGACCGATCTTTAGATGACACAACCTAAACGAGAATCAAAGATCTCGTTAATAGTAGCTCAACGATAAAAAGACAGACGAAAATGGACGTCGGATGACAAAGTTATGATTTTTAAACGGACTTTTCCTGTCCCGGCCTGTTAAAAATATAACTTTAAAAATAAAGTCAAAATTACCAACAAAGTCTAAATGAAAGTTGTAGAGTTTGTCTCCACATACGCGTGGATATAAAGAACATCGAAAATGGAGCTCGTATGCGAATGTTACGAATTTTAGAAGTCGAGATGGTCATCTATGAGACTGCTCAGGGAACACCCGCGCAAAGAGAAGGAACGACATGCGTTCACATGCTTGGCTCCGGACCCTCCATGTCGACCCAGCAGGCTTCGGACACGTAGCCTCCGAAATGCGCTGCGTACGCAGGTACGCCCTGCGTAATCGAGGCTCAACCCCTATAAAAGGGATACGAGGGTTGCCCCATTTTTCACACCATAAACCCTTTCTTTCTCAATCTACTCTCTCTCTCTCTCTCTAACCCTTCCAAAACACCCCTAAGTCCTAGGAAACTTCCCTAGCGCTAGAAGAAAGCTCCGGAGCGCCCGAAGGCTCCGAGAAAATGAGCTTTTCGGCTCAGGAAGCTCTGCTCCAGCGGAACCCGGTTTTTAGCAAAACCCGCCGTAAGTGAGATACGCTTACCCTACTTTAAGTATAGCTTATATTTAAATTAAGTATTGTTATTATGAACTTATAATAAGTATTTGAGCTAGTATTATTACTTATATAAGTGTCGTTATAATATTTTTTTAGCTACTCGCGGTACGGGGAATCTGGTTTGAAGGCCCCCCTAGGTTGTTGGATATCAGAAGCGCTTTAATGCCAAAATGGTCTTGCCCTCCGGTGTTTCATGTCTAGCCAGTGTCTGTACATAGTAGTTGAGAAGTATTGTTTAACGCTTATATAATAATAATAATAATAATAATAATAATAATAATAATAATAATAATAATATTAATAATAATAATAATAATAATAATAATAATAATAATAATAATAATATTAATAATTAGTCACAATAAATATTAGATTAAAATCTAGTGGTAATGATATACTAGGTTTCGTCAAAGGAAAGTAATTAATAGAAGCAAAGTGTTCTCTGAGTTCAGAATCACCATCTTTACAGGTGAGTGCATAGTTACTTTCATCTTAAACATAGATATTAAGTATTTTATATAAATTATGTGATTTGTGTGCATATTATTTATTTACTTGATATCTATGTTGGATGAACAATTTTATACATGTTTTAAATGATTTAAACTGTATATGTATTTTATATCTACATATATGTTGGGTAAAACATGGGTAGATGAAATAGTTGATGGGTGATAAAATGATGAGAGGCCTCAATGTTTACGATGATCCAGTCATCTAGCGGAGTATAGATTACGACCACAGACTAGTTTAGGAAGTCCAGTGGAATCATCTAGCGGAGTATAGATTACGACCACAGACTAGTTTAGGAAGTCCAGTGGAATGCTAGCAGGCTCGCAACCTCTAGGTGTTTATTTGAACTACGTGTTCACCAGCTGTACTCCATCCCCCTCATGGTTGCCTTATTTGACATAAATTGCTGAGGAATCCCCTAAGCAGTGTTGTCACCACGAAGAAAATCCTTAGGCTAGGTCCCTTATAATAGAGACTTTAGCGACGTAAAGTGAGGATAACGGGAAGGGATAATCGGGTTGAATGATTTGATGAAAATGATAAACTTATTTATTGTGGGTTGAAAACCCCATGTACTCACCAAGCTCCCAAGCCTGACCCACTCAGTTTCTTATAGTACAGGTAGTGACACAAGAGCATAGATGTGATGACTTGATGAGAGATTATGGATTATAGGCCACTAGATATAAATAAATGTTGTCAGACCTATGTTGTTCTATTTATGCTTTTGATCTGTATTGACAATGACATCCCGAGGTTTTAGTATAATGAAACTGTAACATACCAAAATTCAAGGCCAAAATTTTCGTTTTTAAATGAATTATAACATAAAAACCATCGGTATAAAAACATTCATAATGATATATCATGTCACGACCAATATGTCAATAATCCAAAACATGTCACCATAAAAACCATTTTGTCAAAAGTAAAATAAATCAGAGTACATTCCTAAGAATCTCATAATGCGGAAATCCAACATGTGTGTGTATGATGTGCAGCTACCGCGCCAGCTCCTTCCCCTTCGCTGAAGAGGCACCTGAAACAAAACTGAAAACTGTAAGCACGAAACTTAGTGAGTTCCCCCATCGTACCACATACCATATAATCACATAACATGCATATACTGTCAGGCATATCTGGGTGCCCGACCTACCCCTTCGGTCCTCTCGACCGGATACTGCGTAGCATATCTGTGTGTCGGCCTCCCCTTCGGTTCTCTCGACCGGATACTGCCTAGCATATCTGGGTGCTGGCCTCCCCTTCGGTCCTCTCGACCGGATATTGCCTAGCATGTCTGGGTGCTGGCCTCCCCTTCGGTCCTCTCGACCGGATACTGGGGACTATTTCACCCCTCTACTACTACCACATAACATGTAACACATAATCGTATTCTATCTAGCATGACTGGGTATGACTACCCCCTTTGGCCCTCTCGACCGAGAATCTTGGGGACTGTCTCCCCCTACTGCTACTAGCATATAACATCATATCATACTAGCACATAACATATCAGGTAGTAGCAAACCTAGATGAATATCACAAAGACAGTCATCAAACATACGACTCCTACTGGTGGGCCGACATTGGTGCCTTAGACCCACCGCTACTGGAAGGTAACTCACCTCGTAAGGCTGACTGCTGAAAAGCTGATCGGAAGGTGTCTGACTACTGCTCCGGTGATCCTCCGGCTATAAATCCATAAAAATCTTAATCAAACACTGATAACTACTCTTATGGTAAAATGACTATTTTACCCCTGACCAAGTCAAAGTCAAAGTCAACTTTCAGTTGACTTTACTCGCCGAGTTGGGCCGCCAACTCGTCGAGTCCCTATCCTTTCATCTGACCTTCTTCACGCTTCTACTCGTCGAGTTTAGCAACGACTCGACGAGTCCTCCTTCTAAAATAACCTCGAATGAACCTTCATCCGACTCGCCAAGTTGTATGAACAACTCGTCGAGTTCATCCCCATCCAATGAACAAGTCCTGACCTTGACTCGCCGAGTTGTATGAACAACTCGTCGAGTTCATCTTCAATGGGTGGGAGGTTGCCTTGGACTCGCCGGGTCTGCTCATGCACTCGTCGAGTCCTATGAACTCCAGGTCTATGGCTAAGTCCAACATGTTGGGCTACTCCCTTGGACCCTCTAAAACCCTTCTAACACTCAACTGGGTTCCTTTGAACCTTAACAGAAAAGGGAGTCAAGCCTCGGACTCGCCGAGTCCCAAGAACGACTCGCCGAGTCGAGGTTGTCCAAGTCTCATTTTCTCGATTTCTGATGTACAACACTTGTCCAAATGATAGATCTAGGCTCCTAAGATCGATCTAGCACGTAAAGTTATGAACTTTACGTGCATGCATGGGACTATGAGCTAAAAGGACCCTAAAAGAAGCTTTTGAGTTGCATGGGGCTTTCCTTGGGTGCAAAGGCAGTCCCTTTCTGCCTTCTAACTCCTTAAAGAGCCGAGATCTGAAGCCTCAACCCCCAACCATGCTTGCAATCATGATTGGTCACCAAGAATGGCTTATAAAAAGCCCTAAATCTCCCCAAAAAGGGATCTAATGCAAGAAGGAGCAAGGTGTCGACTTTATACCTTCCAAGAACTGTAGATGATGCACAAGTTTGATTCCTCTGGCCAACCTCTTGGTTCCTCAAGCTTTTCCCTTCCTTCTTGCCACCACAAGCTACCAAGAATCACCAAAAAGGCATTTAGATCTTCACAACACGATTAGGGTTCTGTATGGAGTGTTCTAGGAGCATAAAGGGGCGATGGAGGTTGTATAAGGTTGTTTAAATAGGGTGCAAACCCTCAGATTAAGGTTTTTCCCAGCCAGAGTCTACTCGTCGAGTCTTGCCGCCGACTCGACGAGTCCGTTACTTAACCCCCGGGTCCAAACCGCTACTACTCGACGAGGTGGGCCATCAACTCGCCGAGTCTCAGTCCAAATTGCGAAAAATACCAGAATGAAATACATACCAGGAACCGGGTGCTACAGAAACACATTTCTTTGGAAATGGTTTGATAAAATCTTTATCATATTTTCTTTTGGAACAAATTCCACAACATTTTCCTTTAAAAGGTTACTCTAATTTTAAAATAAAGCATAAACAGTTCGGTCTTTTCTGGCCGTGAAAATCGGAAAGTCACACCGTATCCCATATCGGTGTGACACGGTCTTGTATGTGTTTGTATATGTTGGACTTCTCTTCTCTTTATATGGACTCTATAACTATTTTAGAAAAAAGGTTAAATACCTTATGCATGATATCAGAGTTCCTTTCTCTCCATATGGGCTCTATAACTGTTTTAGAAAAAGGGTAGAAAAACTTATACATGATATCAGAGTTCCCTTCTCTCCATATGGGCTCTATAATTATATCACATGATATCAGAGCCGGCATCCCGCACCCTTGTGACTCAATACATCACTGTATATACTCATTGAGCCTTCAACTTCGAGGGGGAGTGTTACAGTATCCCACATCGTTGTGACACGGTCTTGTAAGTGGTTGTATATGTTGGAGTTCCCTTCTCTCCATATGGGCTCGATAACTATTTTAGAAAAAAGGTAGAATAACTTATATAGTTATGTTTAATTCTGATTCACATGAACATAAATCTGATAAGAAAAACATTGATACCTCTAGCCTCTACAAAAACTTTAGGAGAACGAAGAACTTTAGAATTTGGGAGAACAAAAAAAATCAGATTTTCGGCCTTGAAGAGAACCAAGAACTGAGAATAGCTAGAATGAAAGAAAGAATCATCATCAAAATGTGCGAAAGAAAGGTTTTTAGGGGAACCAAGAACTTGAGAAGAATATTTGGCGTGCGTTTTTTGACTTTTCTGCACATTTCCTTGCATTCTTCTCCTTGTCTCCTCCCCATCTCTATATTTAGGAATGCATATTTCTTTTCTTGGTTCAATTGCTGCTTCAATTTTAGGACAGTCGTGGCAGTTGATGAAGGTGATAAGGTTGCTCTGATGACATGCATGATAGGAGATTTACAAAGAAACAAGTTAAATACGATAAATACCCAATCTTTTAAAAACCAGTTTAAACCGGTTGGTTGAACCGGGAATCGGGAACGAGAGAGGTTCAATTACGATCGATTTTATATTAAATTCTTCACAAATCAATCCGGTCGGTTTCTTCAGAAATCGGGTTGAACCGGTGTGATAAACCTGTAAATAACCGTTTTAACCAGTTTATTGGACTTCTATAAATGTATTTTACTTAGCCTGTTAAAAAAAACTCATTGATGAAAAAAATTGAACTTTTGAAGTGTACACAACTCAAAAGTCGACGCACACCACCGCCATATGTAGGAATTTTTTTAGGTGAATCGGCAATCGAACCGGTTGTAACGGAAACCAGTCACCATAGCGGTTCAACTATAAAACCGATTTTAAAACATCATAAATACCGTATGTCACAAATATATCGCAATAAATATAATAAACAGAAAAATTTCATGAAATAACCATATCTTAATGAGTGTTTTTTACCTTTTAACCATAAAATTTCAAAATTTGTAAAATGGCCATCAGATTTGCAGAGGGTGCTCCGTTTACCCTTCTGAGGATCTTAACACACCTCTGCAGAAATGAGGTGGCAGCACTAAAGGACAAAAAATTTCGGAGGTTTTTAGATTTCCGCAGAGGTGGCTCTGAGGATTTGTTCTTGAGCTAAACATAGTGCCAAAATCAACAAGTCTAATTTTTTTTGATAATTTTTGTTACTTAATAATCCTTTTTAATAATTTTTGTTACTTAATAATCCTTTTTGCATATAAAATAAAAAAAATAATAAATTCGCAGAGATGAACATCGATCCTCAGAGGGCGCTCTGTGGATCTGTTCTTGAGCAAACACCTCTACGGATCTGTTCTTCGCAGAAACGATATTTCCATGGCAAAAATCGGGCAAAATTTTGGGATTTACTAATCACTAAACTATTATACATTCATACAAACTATCATACACCCTAACAACATATAATTAACTCAGAAAACGGGCAATTAGGTTTTCATACCGAAAAATTTGGCACTATGTTTTGCTTAAGAACAGAGCCATTAACCAATCCTCAGAGCCATTAAGTGATCCTGAGAGCACCCTCTGTGGATTTGATGGTCATTTTACAAATTTCAAAGTTTTATGGTTAAAAGATGAAAACACCCTTTAGAGTATGGTTATTTCATAAAATTTCTCTAATAAACACTACATATAACAAATATAAACAAAAATCTGGAAGGATTTGATAAGGAAAATCGAAGATGTTTAAAAAAAAAAAAGATAAATAGAGTTGCATTTACATCATTTCTCCTCTTTAATAATAGAGATAATTATATGTCAATAGTTTGTTGCAAGTAGAGATGGCAATGGGTACGGGTATACCGGGTTTCGTGTTCCCCATCCCCATACCCGAATCCCCATCCCCATCCCCATACCCGACCCCATCCCCATCAGGGATTAAAAATCTATCCCCATCCCCATCCCCAATGGGTATCCGGGATCCCCAATGGGTACTCAGGGATTTTTCTCCGTTATAAAGTTTTGAACTTTTATGAAAAATAACTCATAATTATATATTAACCAACAAAACAAAAACTAACAGAACTAATATAAAACACTATAATCACTGAATGTCTTCAAACACGAACATTTACATTCAAGGTTACAAATAAAATCATTTTTTGCAAAAAAAGACATAAAAATTCTTCCCAAAACTATACGTTTGATTGTTAAAAAACCTTACTTTGTCTACTGAAAATTTGCTTATGCATTATTAAAAATAAAAACATAAGTAATAATATATATATATATATATATATATATATATATATATATATATATATATATATATATATATATATATATATATATATTTGACTTAACCCTACCAGATAACTAAACATCTATAAATACGGCACATCGTTTGCCGTCTAAGAGTCATCTTATTCAATACCAAAATTTCTTGACATCGTAGGTATCTGTCTTCAACTTCAATGGAATCCTTGTTGTCGAGTTGCTATTCTCTCAAGGATATTCGCCAAATCTCTCCTGAAGTTCAGACTGCTCTGAAGCAGGTTTGTAAACTGTATATTCTGTGGAATCTGGCTGATCTGGCTTAATAGTAAATAAATCATAAATGTGTGGTTTTGGATAAAAATGGTTCTGTGAAATTTTTAGATGATTCTTTTTGTTTAACAATTTTGTTTAGGAAATCTTGAAAGAGTATATCTTCTTTTTCATTCTTTTTCTAACCAATATTTATTAGACGATATATTGTTATTATTATTGTATATTTAATATTCAGACTGCGTTGAGTCTTTCTTGTTTTGATTACTTGGTTTTCAAAGTGCATGTGGATTGTGGAAGTATTTCTGAGTTTTGTATAATGAATAAAAAAAAAAAAAAAATCAACGGTCTAATGTTTCTATGCTGTTCGTTTTGTGGTGCTAACATCAAACTCGCTAATTGTGATAAAAAATAATCAAATAAAATATTGCTTACATGGACTTTATACAAGGCATGTGTATATGTATGATAACATATAATTCCTATAATCATGTGATTGCAGGGATATGCGAAAGTATGTTGCTTGTTAATAGCATATGCACTCGGGTTTTATCTCCATATCCTATTGGACAATGGATGTTTTTTCACTGCCTTGGCAACATTTGAATGTATGCTTTGGTTGATCGCCACTCCTCCATGGGAAGAGGTAGTTGTCTAGTTATCTTCTACGTATATACCCAATGATTTCTTGAAATCTTATTAATCTTAATTATTCCTTATATATTCTTCATGGGATTCTTATTCCAGCACAAAAGGTTAATGACATATTACCTATTTAGCATTCTCTACGGAGCCTCCTCTGTTTCTGTAGCCAAATTATTCATAGATTTTGACACGCGGTTTGTTCTTTTCCTTTTATTAATTATTATATTTCTATTGGTTTTGTAGCATGTGGGTGAGTGAATACATAGGAGCTGCCATCGCATTTGCTTGTTTCTCAGGCGCTGCCATGCTAGAAAGGCGTAGAGAGTTTTTTTATCTTGGAGCTCTTCTTTCCTCTGGTGTTTCAATCTTCTTCTGGTCACATTTTGCTTCAAAAATCTTTGGTGGTGCCACTGCTTATTTCCAATCTGAGGTAAATACGTAACTCCTGATTCATTCTTTTTTACAGTTTCTTTCCATCTTTTTCGACCATTTGTGTTAATTGTCTTTGTTTCAAATTTGCAGATTTATTTTGGGTTAATGGCGGTTGTTGGTTGCATGGTTGTTGCAACTCAGGTGCTCATCCCAATGACTTGGAGTATGTGAAGCATCCCCTCAAACTTATTTTCTGACTTGAATGCTGTTTTTGCTCCCTCACATTTTATACTGATTTTATTGCTGTTTTTATTAGTATGTTATGCAGTTGAACAATTCGGACGGAAGGGAACAGAGGAAGAATATGAGGACGAGGGGGATTATGAACAAAAGCTGCATTCAACTACAAATAAAAACTCGGTATAATTTATACTTTTGTGTGGTACATGTTTTTTTTTTTTTTTAACATCAGTCGTGGATATGTTCTATGTCACTTAGAGACTTAATATGATATCGGGTTTTACAGTGAGCTTTTGTCATAAAAGGTTTTTTTTTGTTTTTTTGGCCTCTTTGATCATCCGGTGTGAAAAGGGTATTTTATATGGGATAATCATAAGAAAAACCAAAATCATAGGGTTTTTATCATAAAGGCCTTTTGGCCAATTGAGATCGTGTTTGGTTTAGCAAATGGTTTGCCAAATTTTTGTATATGGTCAAAAATATTTAACATATACAAAAATATTTAAACAATATAACACCATGAGCTGTTGGGGTCGGAAAACTCTTCTATTAAACACTAAAATAGAATTACAATAGGAGGAGCAACTCTCACACTCAACTATTACAAAAGACCAACCCTCTCACTAACACTCTCACTCTAAGTTTTATACCATTTGTGTCTCTGTTTTTGGGATGCATACAACTGAAGAATGAAGTCTCTATTTATAGTCTTGGCAGCCACCATTGTAGTTGCGTCTATTAATTGTGTTCATCATAGGGTGGGAAGAAAAACTTGTCCCGTAGGTTTCATTTTGTCAACAATGATGGCTACTGTAGCTTTGGAGGCTTTGGAGGCTGGAACACAACAAATCTCCCCCTCCAGTCTCCGTCCAACAATCCTCATCCCAACTATGTCAGCACATAGTCTGTGTTTCTCTTGTGTCACCACCTTTGTCAACATGTCTGCAGGATTGTTATTGGTGTTGATCTTGAACAACTTCAATTCTCGTCCCTCAATTGCTTCTCTAAGCCAGTGATAACGTATATCAATATGTTTTGTACGGGAATGGTACATCGAGTTCTTACTCAGGTCCATAGCACTCTGACTATCGCAATGAATGATGTACTCTTCTTGTGGAAAGCCTAATTCTTGAAGAAACCGTTTCATCCATATAAGCTCCTTCCCAGCTTCAACGGCAGCAATATACTCGGCTTCTGTTGTTGACAGTGCGACACACTTCTGTAACTTGGATTGCCACGAGATAGCTCCCCCTGCCAAAGTAAAAATGTAACTTGATGTAGATTTCCTACTATCAAGATCTCCTGCCATATCGGCATCTGTATAACCTTCCACGATTGGCTTTGCTCCCCCGTAGCATAAACATAGTTTCGAACTACCCTTCAGGTATCGAAGTATCCATTTGACTGCTTCCCAATGTTGTTTTCCCGGATTAGCTAGATATCTACTCACAACACCGACAGCATGAGCAATATCTGGTCTTGTACACACCATTGCATACATAAGACTTCCTACGGCTGAGGAATAGGGGACTGCCTTCATCTCTTCTTTTTCTTTCTCAGAAGATGGACAATTTTTCTTACTCAACTTGAAGTGGTTAGCCAAGGGCGTACCAACGGGCTTGGCATTTTCCATGTTGAACCTTTTGATCACACGTTCAACATACTCTTCCTGTGATAAGAACAATTTTCTTGATTTTCTATCACGGATAATTTTCATGCCCAATATCTGTTGTGCTTGGCCTAAGTCTTTCATATCAAAGAACTTAGACAAATCCTTCTTCAAGTTGTTGATCATCATTGCATCTTGGCCTACTATCAACATATCATCCACGTAGAGCAAAAGGATGACAAATTTCCCATCTGGAAACTTCTTCAGATAGACACAATGGTCTGCAACAGTTCTCTTGTACTCATGATTCATCATAAATGAATCAAACTTCTTGTACCACTGCCTTGGGGCTTGCTTAAGACCATAAAGGCTCTTCTTTAATTTACAGACGAGATGCTCTTTCTTTGGGACTTTAAAGCCATCAGGTTGCTCCATGTATATTTCTTCATCCAAATCACCATGGAGAAAGGCTGTTTTCACATCCATCTGCTCAAGTTCAAGATCTAGACTGGCAACTAATCCGAGTACAACTCGAATAGACATCATCTTCACAACTGGCGAAAAAATTTCATCAAAGTCGATTCCTTCTTTTTGTTGGAAACCTTTGACAACGAGTCTCGCCTTATACTTCATAGTAATTCCCTTGCCGTCTTTCTTCAACTTGAAAACCCACTTGTTTTTCAAGGCTTTCTTTCCTTTGGGGAGGTTTACCAACTCATATGTTTGATTCTTCTGCAAAGAATTCATTTCTTCTTCCATGGCCTTCTGCCAATTTGCTTTGTCAATATGAGATTGAGCTTCTTGAAAACTCTCTGGCTCCCCCTCACTAGTAAGAAGGATGTAGTTTGAAGTCGGATATCTTGTTGATGGAGCACGTACTCGTTCGGATCGTCTAACTTGAGTTCCTTCGTTTGCAACTTCTGGCAGTGGATCTGAATTATCCAGGGGTGGAAGCTCCCCCTGCTCAACACCTTCTTGATCTGCATCATCGACTTCTTCATCCACTTCTTCAGTGGAAACATCATCTTTATTTTTAGATATTATATCTGAAACTTTGGAGCTTTGTTGCTTGTTAACCGGTGCCTTGAAATCATAATACTGGTTTTCATAAAAAACCACATCTCTGCTTCGAATAACCTTATTTAGTTCTGGGTCCCATAGCCTGTACCCGAACTCTTCATCTCCATATCCAATAAAGATGCATGCAGTGGATTTGAGGTCCAATTTCTTCCGCAATTCACTTGATACATGTGCAAACGCTTTGCACCCAAATACTCTCAAGTGAGAATATGATATGTCTTTACCCGTCCATATCTTCTCCGGAACTTCAAAATTCAATGGAGCGGAAGGTGACCTATTTATTAGATAGCAAGATGTCAATACAGCTTCACCCCAGAATGGATTTGGGAGTTTAGTCATGCTGAGCATGCATCGAACTTTCTCAACAATGGTGCGATTCATCCGTTCTGCTACACCATTGTGTTGTGGGGTTCGTGGGACAGTCTTTTCATGTCTGATACCATGTTCCGTGCAGTATTTAGAGAACTCACGGGAATAGTATTCGCCTCCATTATCTGATCGGAGACATTTTAGTTTCTTGCCTGTTTGTCTTTCCACCATTGCATGAAAAGCTTTGAAGCGGTCCAATACTTGGTCATTCGTTCTCAAACAGTATGCCCATACCTTTCGTGACGCATCGTCAATGAATGTCACAAAATACCGGCTTCCACCAAGAGATTCTACTTCAATGGGTCCACATACGTCGGAGTGGACAAGGCTCAGCAACTCAGAGCGGTTCTTTCTTGTGGAGCTAAAGGAAACTCTGTGTTGTTTCCCGAATAGGCAGTATTTACAAGGATCCAAGGCAACATCTTTTGCCATTGAAATGGACTCCTTCTTTGCAAGAGTCGTCAATCCCTTCTCGCTCATGTGGCCTAGTCTTCTATGCCACAAGTTTGGTGATGTCTCTTCTTTAACAACATTGAGACTTGGTTGAAGCAACTTTGCATGACTTTTATAAATAGTACCATCAAGTTTTCCCCTTGCAACAACCATAACACCTTTCAACAACTTCCAGGTGCCATTTTTGAATTGATTATCATATCCTTGGACGTCAAGAGCTCCAACTGAGATAAGATTCATTCTCAGCTCTGGGACATGCCGAACATCTTTCAACACCAATGTACATCCAACATTGGTCTTTAAATGCACATCACCAATACCAGCAACGCTTGAGAAACTGGTGTTTCCCATCTTCACGGTACCATGGTCTCCGGGTTTATAAGTACTGAATAAATCCCGGTTTGGAGTCGAATGATATGATGCAGCGCTATCAATCACCCACTCATCATCATGAGTTTCAACATGTAGGCATGCTTCCTCCTCGTATGTAACAAGGGCAACGTCTTGTGTTATGGTGACCATGGTTTCACCATTCTCCCTGCTTGGATTCTGGCTTGTCTCGGCTGCTCTCGTAAGAACCTTCGGCAATCACTCCTTTTGTGGCCATAATAATTACAATGATTGCAATAGCCTTCGAACCATGTATTTGAAGATTTACCTCGCTCTCGCGATTTCCCTCGATCTCGTGATTTCCCACGATCTTGGGATCTTCCTCTACTTTGACCATGTCTACCTCTGCCTCTACCTCGACCTCGGCCTCCAGTTCTGCCTCCGCCTCTTTCTTTGTTTTCTGACACGAGGGCAAAAGACTGGTCTGTACCAGCTTCTTTCCTTCTGGCTTCCTCGTTCATTAGGGCATCTGTGACCATCTTCATTGTCACTTTACCACCGGGGGCAGAATTGCTGAGAGTCACAACAAGCGTCTCCCAATTATCTGGTAGAGAACTCAAGAGCAATATGGCTTGTTCCTCGTCTTTGAGAACCCAATCAGCAGCACCGAGCTGGTTTACGAGATCCTGGAACTGACTCGTATGCTCGGTTATGGACGTACCACTTCGTAACTTGTGGTTTACAAGGCGCCTCATCAGCAAGGTCTTGTTGCGTGCCGTCTTTGCCTGATACATATTCTCGAGCTTCTCCCAAAGTTTGTACGCGTCTGTCTCTTGAGAAACATGATGAAAAACACTGTGGTCGATCCACTGTCGAATTTGTGCCACCGTTTTCCTGTTTATTCTCGTCCAAACTTCGTCTGTCTTCATGTTGGGTTTGACGCCTTGCTTTTCTATAGGCTCTGCTAAATCTTTCAGATTAAGCAAATCTTCCATCCTTGGCTTCCACATGTTGTAATTTGTGGGCGTAAGTCGAACCATTGTAATCGTACTTGTAGATTCCATCGAAAATAAATGCAAATTTATTTTACAAATATTTCAAGGAAAAATTAGATAAAACCGAGCTCTCGGTTGGATTCGGAAGCGTCAAAAATGGTTGGGTAGAGTTTTTCGGGGTCAAAATATACTTTCTTGAAAAGTTATGTGTTAATTTGTAACTTTTCGGAACTACAGGGGCTAAACTGTAATTTTCGGAACTTACAGGGTCCAATCTGAAATATTTCTGCCAACCAGGGAATTTTCTGAAACTTTTCAGAACTCCAGGGACCAAAACAGTTATTTTCAGAACAACAGGGACCGAACTGCAGTTTTTCAGAAACAGGGGGACCTTTCTGCAATTTTCTGAAACTTCAGGGGCTAAACTGCAACTTTTCTGAAAAGCTGGTCAATGCTGACGTCACTGATGACGTCACCCGTCTTCTCCGGCAGTCTTCTCCGGCCACCTGGTTTTTCGGCGAATTTTTCGGCAGGTTTGACCAATCTTTGACCGGTGTTTTGGAGGTCTTCCCGTAGTCAAAAAATTACGAAAAATATATTTTCGGAATCCTTGAAACAAGCCCTTTCCAACGGTGTACTCAAAAATGGATTTTGAGACAAAACAATTTTGACGAAAAAACAGAGAAATTCGTGAAAAATTCCCTGGACACCAAACGGGGCTCTGATACCAGTTGTTGGGGTCGGAAAACTCTTCTATTAAACACTAAAATAGAATTACAATAGGAGGAGCAACTCTCACACTCAACTATTACAAAAGACCAACCCTCTCACTAACACTCTCACTCTAAGTTTTATACTATTTGTGTCTCTGTTTTTGGGATGCATACAACTGAAGAATGAAGTCTCTATTTATAGTCTTGGCAGCCACCATTGTAGTTGCGTCTATTAATTGTGTTCATCATAGGGTGGGAAGAAAAACTTGTCCCGTAGGTTTCATTTTGTCAACAATGATGGCTACTGTAGCTTTGGAGGCTTTGGAGGCTGGAACACAACATGAGCATGAGCTTCTATGCTTCTCTAGCTAAGCATGGTCCTTCCCCTTGTCACAGGGCCCTATATATGTGAAATGCCAACACAACAACTATAAAGTAACATATCTCATAAATATTTAATAATATATCCTATTAATAATGAGACATGCATAGATAAGTCATAAGTGATTAACCTATACATGAATGATGTAATGTGGATATCTGCAACTTGCCTCATTTCCCACGTGTCCTCATATTCTGATATTCACCTCGTCTTCTGTTTTTCCTTCCAAATTCTAGTTTTCTGTTCTTCATCTAATCTCCACATAAATCAGCAAACATATTTAAATTCAACTAGAAAGTATACTGGAAGGTAGCGTTTTTTTGATACATCTTCTACGACTTGTTTTGACGTTTGGATTTTATCGGCCTAGATGAAAAATATGTCCACCTTCAGCTGAAAAATAATAGGTTAAACAAAAAAGTGACATAATATGTATCGAACTAAAAAGTAAGCAATAAAGACAACACATATCATTATACAGTAAAAGAAAAGAGAATTACTTCTACATTTATTTTTTTTGCTGAAATTATTTCCCAATTGATTAATGCCAAACACTCTTTCCATACATAAACTATGTCTTTGCTTGTGGTCTATTAACCTGAAGCAAATCTAGAAATTCATTCTTTTTAAGCAACCTACTTGCATATTTCTCATAAAACCAAAATACTTAGAATTCTAACTAATAATAGCAACCTAGTTACACTTCCTTATAAGTCCCATAATATTTAAAAAGAAAATGGGTTTCTATGTACTTGTAATTTCTCTCACCTATAATAGCAATTTGCTTAGAGTTTTTAACCATAATAGCAACGTACGTACATTTCTTTTCTTTATTTTTAGCCATAATAGTAAGCACTTTCCTATAATGGTTGAAGAGATGTAAGCAAACTGCTATAAGGAGGTACATATTGCGATTATCACTAAAAATGTAAGTACAATGTCGATTATAGGTAAGGAAAACGTAAATAGATTGCTTTTACGGGTATTTATTATAAAGTGAATTGCTTATATTAGTAAAAAGAGTAAAGTAAGTTGTTATTTCCTGCAATTTGCTCTTCAAAAAATATTATAAACCTTTCCAAGTAGAGAATCATAGGTTGGTGGAAAAACGTATTTGGTATAAATGTGATTATCCATTCTCACAAATGGACCTCCAGATGGCAAGTAAGATGTAATTCACCCTGATTTTAAAGAAATGAATAAATAAACAACTTAAGTATTAAATAATTTAGAAACGACTATATGTATGGCGTATCAACAAAAAAAATACGAAAGAAAACCTGGTTCTGGTCTAAAATTTTTGAATGCAACTTCTACATTGCTACGATGTTCAATCAAGAGACCTCTAAGCAGAATATCAACTTGTAATAATAATTGCAAGATTAAATAAACTGTCGATGCATAAAAACTAAATCATAATGGGATTGGAGACCAACTACCTGAACAAATGGATGTGTATTTGCACAAATTCTGTTCAAAAGCATTGTAAACCCACCTACATAAATTCAGAGCTATATTCAAGTTTACCAAGAGTAAAAATTCTATGAAAATGTACCAGTTCTCTCACCTTGATATCTTCATAAACTTGCTTTCTGACCCCTGGTGCATGCACTCACCTTTATTGACTGAATCACTTCGGATGCAATGCTACCAGAACCATATTTTGCAACTTCAGTAAGAGATGGCAAAAGAAACTTGTCACCATGCAAATTACTACTTCTGAACCTTCAACAGCTACAAAGAAAAATATACTGAATGATATAATTTATGCCCTTGTCCTTAAACTTTGGTTATAAAGCACAAGTACAATAGAGAGGCACAAGAGCATTCGTGCTATTTTCTACAATTAGCTGTGTATGTAGCATAATGACCAATAGTACATGTCACTGATTAGACATATATCAACATCAAGGTGCCTGAAGCTTTTCATTGTATGGATGTTCATTGTTTCTGTTATTTATACCATAAGCAGGGTATTACAGTCAAATTTGAAAATTTTGAAGTACGTATTCAACTAAAACTTTGATGAATTACATCAAGAACGGTTGCATTTGTGATGAATTGCATCAAGAAGCAAAAATACACCAAGTAACAAAAAACTCACCAGGTACCATTAGTGGTTGTAGCAAAAAAATCTGAACACAGAAGAAGAATAGCATCAAGTAGTAAAGATTTCCAGAACACTAAAAATATAGTCATCTTACAGCAAGGTTAAAAGCTGGTGGAGTACCCACCAACCCCAGAAGTTGCACATACGTTGATATCAACATTAGAGCAACATTGAATACATTTGCAAAATTATGATTACTGGTTTAAGTATGCTATGAAATGTAAACTTAAGCTCCCAAAACACTTTACTTTTAACTTTCCCACAGAAGAGGACACATTTACAATCACTGATGAATTGATGATTGAAGAAGGGGAATTAAATATTGAACCATTCTTTCCGAACTATAGTAGTTTGTTACCGTAAATTCTACACCCATCACATTAGACTGTATCGATATTTTATTCCAATCGATTTAAAAAAAAAACAAAAAAAATCATGTATGATGTTTTACCTGAGTGAAAATAACATCGAAGAAAAGGGGTTTTTTAGTGACCGAAACTTGAATTCGGAGCAGGTGCTATTGTAGCGTGGAGATTCTAGCATTAAGAGGGTAGAGTTCTCCCATCTAGTGTAGTAGTGTATGTGTGTAATTTGTTTGTTAAAAGGAACGACCATTGGAAAGTTGGAAAACCACAGCCACAAAATTCAGAAAACAGACGATAAATACAAAACATGTACCGGTGTAGAAGACGACATAATTGGTTGGTCGCTGATGGCGGTGCTAGCTGAACAGAACCGCCAACTCAATCGTCGTCCTCGCCTACCACCTCATGCTGTCTTCAACAATAGTGACGCCACTTTTCCGTCATACATCCTCTATGTCCCTATCTTCGATGGCGAAACAGTAAAGGACCCGGTTTATTATACTATCGGTGTGCATAACAAAGCAAACGAAGGTGGATTGCAGAGACAGAGAGGAGGGGGGGGGGGGGGGAGGGGGGGGGGGGGAAGAGTCGATGACGGTGGATAGAGAAAAAAGAAGTCGGACAGGTAGGGATATTTTGAAGCAGTCAAAGGTCGGAGGGATCTCCTGACTGTAATTGATGCTCCCTTTGTGTTTGGATGGAGGAGGGAGGAAGGGTAGAAGAAGATTCGAGGAGGGCTTAGTATGTGGATCGGTTGACCTAACCTGAGTAAAATAACTAAATGAACAGTACCGGGTACTGTTCATAAGAGAGCTCTTTTATATATATATATATATATATATATATATATATATATATATATATATATATATATAATGGAAAGAAATAATCATATCCAAATTTAAAATTTGTGTTTATATTAATTAGAAAACCCTTTATACTTAAGTTACTTTTCATTTGTACGCAAACATCCAATTTATAAAGAAGTTACCGTTTTGTGACATAACATTTATCTTGTTCCTTTTTAGGTTGACATGGAAAAAAATAAGCGATGTTACTTATTTCCTTGAGTAAATAGTTGTTGAGTAGATGATCTATTTCTCACATTTTACCTAAGACAAAAGGCAACACCACTTATGTTTACTTATAGTAGTTTGACAACTTTTTTAAAATTGAAAACTTGATTCCCAATATTAAATGAACATTAATCCTATTAAATGAATTTTAATTTAGATAAATATCAATTCCATATAAGGACATAATAGCGATCACACTTGTTGTCAAACAAGTACACAAAATGTTACAAATCCTACAATATATGTCTACACAGATGCAAGTCAAGACAAAATCATAGGTAATATCTCAATATATATCGCACTAGGTTATAACTTGTATGGTACACGGTTAACAAAGTAAAATAACATATATACTATGCAACCTGTAGGTGTTGTGAACGATGTGTTCACCGGTGTACTCTAAAAACCCATTTACATGTATTGCGAGTGGACTCTCGAAAACGATACTGTCAATAAATGAGGTAAACCCTGTCGACTATGCAGACTTAGTGCCCATTGTATAAACCCTGGCGACTATGCAGACTTAGTGCCTAAACCCTGGCGACTATGTAGACTTAGTGCCCGTTGTATGAACCCTTGCGACTATGCAGACTTAGTGCCTAAACCCTAGCGACTATGCAGACTTCGTGCCTATTCCTTAGGATAATCCTTAGGAATGAATTGACGAGAAATAATTGGGTTGAAAACCCTATGTACTCACCAGGTTTCCCAACCTAACCCACTCAATTCATTTGTATCACAGGTGTCAATATGAAGTAACAATACACTGAGAGATTAAGGAGATATAAGTCACTAGTGATAATGATTGTAAGTTCTGTTTATGCTTATGTTTCTGTATTGACGGTGACATTTCAATGTTTTAAAATGAATAAAATACGTTTCTTTGGAAATGCTTTGATAACGTATTTATCATGTTTTTCTGGGAACAAATTCCGCAACACTTTTCTTTAAAAGGTTACTCTGATTTTCAAAATAAAGCATAAACAAATTGGTCTTTTCTGGTCGTGAAAATAGGGATGTCACAGTTGGTATCAGAGCATTAGTTTAAGAGAACAAGGAATAAAGATTTATTTCTAGACTTAAACTTAGAATGTTAAGCGATGATCCTGAGGAGTGTGTCTAATATATTTTAGGTAGCACACCTGAATAGACACAAGCACTAGCTTAATTAGGAAAGATGCCTAAAATGATTTTATGTGCTAAATGATTTATGATATGCATTATAGGATCGTATCCATGGTCTGTTGCCGACCGGATCTGGAAACTTTACGTGTTCAGATTTCTAAACGTTTAATTATGGTATTAGAACTGGCATATAAATTTTTGGAGTAATAAGGAGGATTACACGTCTAAATCTTCTCTATCTATATTCTCGTCTTGATGCACTAAACGCATGCTTTCGTGAACAAAGCATCATGGTGAAGACTCGTAGAGAATTGAGTAAATGGAGGAAATGAAAAGGCTTATGATAGTGAATGACACCTATCAGAAGATATCGTAAGAGTGGTATATTTCCTTTATAATATGTATCATAAGGTAACAGTACATTCACAGGAGTATGGTACGTCTGAAGTACACCTTCGATTTGCGGGATGATGGAACGATTGGTGTAATTCCTGAAGTTGTCCCATCGTATGGCTTTTCCACCACCAACCGAGTTGAAGCAGAATTGATGATTGAAGATACGCATGGAAGAAGTCCTAGTAGGGTCTAGGGAAAATTATATGATTATTTGGACACATTTGTATGTGTTAAAATTGTTTTTGTGACAATAACTTGGAGAACTGCGAGACAATACTTGAGACGAGTAAGACTAGGTGTGAATGGTAGAAGAGGCCTATACTATCGGAAGCACGGGACTCACGCTTGAATCAGGGAAAGTCACAAGGTTACCAAGAAGCTAGTAATTGATTTTGTTTTGTTCATGTCTGTCGTTACCATCGTTTTGGTAATGACTAAGAAGATGATTGTTAGTCCGACCCAAGTTGTCAAAACAAAGTGAGTCTGACTAAGATGAGTATGTTACGTGGTTCAAAGAACCAAGATTGATGTAGCATCTGACTTAAGCCAGAGGATTGATGTGAAGCGATCAATTGAAGTATCGCAACCGTTGTTAAGGTAAGAAGCTTATAGCTAGAAGTGCTACATACTAGAATGTGATTCTATCACATTAGAACATGAAGGAAGGTGTCTTCCATTCTGGAATCTGACTCAAAAAGACCTGAGTCTAAAGCATTTCATCATACAATGAGAGGTCATAGGAAAATGACCCATCGGTATGATACGATAATCGAAGGAAAAAACCTATCTTAATTTAAGTCTGTTAAGAAGGAGCAGGAGTCTCCAATAAGGATCGAATTTGTAACTCGAAGGTTACGATTGAAAGTCCAACATAGTATGAAGAGCAGGTGCAAGATTGAGCATCGTCTGCAATCAAGAAGACCAAGAATTAGATACCCATTCGAAGGAACATAGAAGTTATGATTATTACCTAGGATGAAGAAATAACGTACGGAGTCATTATACAACCCTGTTTCGTTGATGATTCCGGGACGTAATCATCCTAAGGGGGAGATCATTGTAACGCCCACAGATTCTGGCTGGTCAATTTAGAGACAATGAGCATCAAAAATGAGTTTTTATGGAAGATTATTTAGAAGAAGTAATCTTACCCAAGTTGTAGAATATGTCACAAAAGTTCCGTATATATAAAGAACACCGAAATTCGAGTTATAACGAAGAAGTTATGGCTCGTCGAAGTTTCGCGACAAAACCGCCACGACGCTGTGCGACGTAAGTGTGAATTTACGATAGAGGACTTTTTAGCCTTAGGAATCTAAACAAAAGTCGTAGTATACGTTAAAACGAGAGCGTGCATAAAAAGAACGCCCAAATCTGACTTCGTATGAGGAAGTTATGATTTTTATAAGATTTGACATAGCAGTGCACAGCCCGGAATTCGAATTTTAGATCGAGCGGTTTTTGGCCAACGAGACCTAAATGAGAAATGAATATCTCATTAATAGCGACTCAACGATAAAAAGACAGATGAAAACGGAGTCCGTATGTAGAAGTTATGAATTTTACGCAGTCATTTAACAGTATAATCTTCTCATACTGTTAATTTTAGAATCGGTCAAGAATTAGCCAATGCGGTCAAAAGTAAAGTTGTAGATCTTGTCATAACCTACGAGTGGATATAAAGAACGTCAAAAAAGGAGCTCGTATGCGAAAGTTATGAATTTTCAAAAATTGACTGTTTTACCTGTTTTGTTCGACGCCACGTGTCAGCATCAGACTTTGCCTTGGAGCCTAAGCAAGCTCACGACGTGAGCACTAAAAACTCACGACATGAGAGGGCTCCTGGCAGCCTATAAATAGAAATGTGATCCTTCTTCATTCCTCACACCTTACCCATTCTTTCTTCACTCTATACACTCTCTAATACCCCCCCCCCCCTAAAACCCCCAAAAAGCCTAAGGAACCCCCTTAGCACGAGAAGGAAGCCCCGAAGCTCCCGATGACTCCGAGAAGAAGAACTTTCGGCTCAGAAGTTCTGCCCGCGCAGAGCCCAGTTCTTCGCTAAACTCCAATATAAGTGAGTTATGCCTACCCCACTTTAAATATAGCTTATATTTAAATATAATATCGTTATTATGAACCTATAAATAAGATTTATCAGTGATTCAAATTCGTTATAATGATTGATCTACTTATGGGAATGATGTCTAGGCTGTGATTAGTGAGGTGTTTAAAGTGGGATTTCCAAACAGTATAGTTCGTATACCAAACAGACCCTACCTCTGATATGATCCTACCTGGTTGTTCCTTACTTGATAGATCATGAAGTAGACTCTGAGTTAATGACGAATCTAGACTAATAATTAGTCGTAATAAATATTAGACTAAAATCTAGTGGTGATAATACTAGGTTTTGTCGAAGGAAATCATATTGTTAAGAAGCGAAGCGCTGATCGAATTTCGAGTTGTCACTTTAACAAGTGAGTCCATAGTTACTTTCATCTTACACATAGATATGAAGTAGTTAATATAAATTACGTGCTATGTGTGCATTTTATCTGTATACTTGCTATCTATGTTGGATGAACGATTTCATACATGTTTTAAATTATTTAAACTGTATATGTATTTTATATCTACAAAATATGTTGGGTAAAACATGGGTAGATGAAATATGAGTTGGATGATGAGATGAGAGGTGAAATATACCATGAGGTAAGGGTGAGAGGTGAACAATGAGAGAAGCCTTTTACCCAAGCTTTGGCCCCGTCATCTAGCAGAGTATGGATGACAACCACAGACTATTCTAGACAGTCCAGTGGAACACTAGCAGGCTCGCAACCTATAGGTGTTGTGAACGATGTGTTCACCGGTGTACTCTAAAAACCCATTGACATGTATTGCGAGTGGACTCTCGAAAACGATACTGTTAATAAACGAGATAAACTCTGGCAACTATGCAAACTTAGTGCCCGTTGTATAAACCCTGGCGACTATGCAGACTTAGTGCCTAAACCCTGGAGACTATGCAGACTTAGTGCCTAAACCCTGACGACTATGCAGAATTAGTGCCCGTTGTATGAACCCTGACGACTATGCAGACTTAGTGCCTAAACCCTAGCAACTATGCAGACTTAGTGCCTAAACCCTGGCAATGATGGACTTCGTGCCTATTCCTTAGGATAATCCTTAGGAATGAATTGATGAGAAATAATTGGGTTGAAAACCCTATATACTCACCATGTTTCACAACCTGACTCACTCAATTCATTTGTATCACATGTGTCGATATGAAGTTACAATACATTGAGAGATTAAGGAGATATAAATCACTAGTGATAATGATTGTAAGTTCTGTTTATGCTTATGTTTCTGTATTGACGATGACATCCCAATGTTTTAAAATGAATAAAATAAATTTCTTCGGAAATTCTTTGATAACGTATTTATCATGTTTTTCTGGGAACAAATTCCGCAACACCTTTCTTTAAAATGTTACTCTGGTTTTCAAAATAAAGCATAAACAAATCGGTCTTTTCTGGTCGTGAAAATGGGGATGTCACATAATCCTAGGAACACAATAGCGAAGCAAGGAGTATATATTCAGGTGATAAACTTACCTCGATAGACACCTATATCTGAAAAAAAAAAATCACAATCACAAACCTTAAAAAATTGCAAACCCACGATTACATCAATAGCATAAACTCAAAAAACAAATAAATAATAATCTCACCACAGTAGCTTGGGGTTCGCTTGAGGCAATTGAGACAAACCATGATTAAGGAAGACCTTGAAGATAGTGACCGGTAAGAGCGGCGATTTAGGGTAAGACGGATGATGGGTGGCGATGGTGGCAACAGTGACGCGAGGATGGTGCAGTGTTATCGTCGATGATGGTGTTGTAGCGATAGAGGTTGGGGATCCGTGCAACAATAAGGAAGATGTAGGAATTACAACAAAATACAAAGACCTTCAGTAGATTATTCAGCCAATGAAATTCTTATATTTTTGGCTGGTTAACTATCTTCATCAAAAGGCCAACTTCAACACTGTGTGCTTCTAAGATGAGAGAGAGAGAGAGAGAGAGAGAGAGAGAGAGAGTGAGTGAGTGAGTGAGTGAGTGAAGATATTATCGATGCCTTGTATAGATATTACTGTGGATCATAACTAGTTAAGAGAGATATATGAAGGAGGAACAGCAACTACAATGAGGCAAAGCGGCGATGATGTTGTGGTAGAGAAGAAGGAAAACGAAACCAGTAGCGGTGGAAGAGAAGCGGCAGCCTTGAGAAGAGATATTTATCTTTTAAATTTCAAATTGATAGATTTGATATGGTTTCCAAAGCGAGAGGCGAATTTTTTGGAAATACAGTCGTTATTAAGGGATGACCATGTATAGTTTTAAGGGTGAACGGGAAAACAAAAAAAGAAGTTCACGTAAAGATGACACGTGGAAAGTATAGTGGTTGAAAAGTGTCATGTGACAATTTTAGGAGTCTTTTATTAGAAGAAGGTATATATATATATATATATATATATATATATATATATATATATATATATATATATATATATATATATATAGAGAGAGAGAGAGAGAGAGAGAGAGAAGGATCCCCGCTTCGCGGGGGTTGGATTTTGTTTGTAGTATTTTTAATTCAGTGACGTAGTTAGGATAAATAGAAAATTACATTGCTCTTCTTTCACATTAACCAAAACGATGTTAATTATAAATAGAAATGTGATCCTTCTTCATTCCTCACACCTTACCCATTCTTTCTTCACTCTATACACTCTCTAATACCCCCCCCCCCCTAAAACCCCCAAAAAGCCTAAGGAACCCCCTTAGCACGAGAAGGAAGCCCCGAAGCTCCCGATGACTCCGAGAAGAAGAACTTTCGGCTCAGAAGTTCTGCCCGCGCAGAGCCCAGTTCTTCGCTAAACTCCAATATAAGTGAGTTATGCCTACCCCACTTTAAATATAGCTTATATTTAAATATAATATCGTTATTATGAACCTATAAATAAGATTTATCAGTGATTCAAATTCGTTATAATGATTGATCTACTTATGGGAATGATGTCTAGGCTGTGATTAGTGAGGTGTTTAAAGTGGGATTTCCAAACAGTATAGTTCGTATACCAAACAGACCCTACCTCTGATATGATCCTACCTGGTTGTTCCTTACTTGATAGATCATGAAGTAGACTCTGAGTTAATGACGAATCTAGACTAATAATTAGTCGTAATAAATATTAGACTAAAATCTAGTGGTGATAATACTAGGTTTTGTCGAAGGAAATCATATTGTTAAGAAGCGAAGCGCTGATCGAATTTCGAGTTGTCACTTTAACAAGTGAGTCCATAGTTACTTTCATCTTACACATAGATATGAAGTAGTTAATATAAATTACGTGCTATGTGTGCATTTTATCTGTATACTTGCTATCTATGTTGGATGAACGATTTCATACATGTTTTAAATTATTTAAACTGTATATGTATTTTATATCTACAAAATATGTTGGGTAAAACATGGGTAGATGAAATATGAGTTGGATGATGAGATGAGAGGTGAAATATACCATGAGGTAAGGGTGAGAGGTGAACAATGAGAGAAGCCTTTTACCCAAGCTTTGGCCCCGTCATCTAGCAGAGTATGTATGACAACCACAGACTATTCTAGACAGTCCAGTGGAACACTAGCAGGCTCGCAACCTGTAGGTGTTGTGAACGATGTGTTCACCGGTGTACTCTAAAAACCCATTGACATGTATTGCGAGTGGACTCTCGAAAACGATACTGTTAATAAACGAGATAAACTCTGGCAACTATGCAAACTTAGTGCCCGTTGTATAAACCCTGGCGACTATGCAGACTTAGTGCCTAAACCCTAGAGACTATGTAGACTTAGTGCCTAAACCCTGACGACTATGCAGAATTAGTGCCCGTTGTATGAACCCTGACGACTATGCAGACTTAGTGCCTAAACCCTAGCAACTATGCAGACTTAGTGCCTAAACCCTGGCAATGATGGACTTCGTGCCTATTCCTTAGGATAATCCTTAGGAATGAATTGACGAGAAATAATTGGGTTGAAAACCCTATATACTCACCATGTTTCACAACCTGACTCACTCAGTTCATTTGTATCACATGTGTCGATATGAAGTTACAATACATTGAGAGATTAAGGAGATATAAATCACTAGTGATAATGATTGTAAGTTCTGTTTATGCTTATGTTTCTGTATTGACGATGACATCCCAATGTTTTAAAATGAATAAAATAAATTTCTTCGGAAATTCTTTGATAACGTATTTATCATGTTTTTCTGGGAACAAATTCCGCAACACCTTTCTTTAAAATGTTACTCTGGTTTTCAAAATAAAGCATAAACAAATCGGTCTTTTCTGGTCGTGAAAATGGGGATGTCACATAATCCTAGGAACACAATAGCGAAGCAAGGAGTATATATTCAGGTGATAAACTTACCTCGATAGACACCTATATCTGAAAAAAAAAATCACAATCACAAACCTTAAAAAATTGCAAACCCACGATTACATCAATAGCATAAACTCAAAAAACAAATAAATAATAATCTCACCACAGTAGCTTGGGGTTTGCTTGAGGCAATTGAGACAAACCATGATTAAGGAAGACCTTGAAGATAGTGACCGGTAAGAGCGGCGATTTAGGGTAAGACGGATGATGGGTGGCGATGGTGGCAACAGTGACGCGAGGATGGTGCAGTGTTATCGTCGATGATGGTGTTGTAGCGATAGAGGTTGGGGATCCGTGCAACAATAAGGAAGATGTAGGAATTACAACAAAATACAAAGACCTTCAGTAGATTATTCAGCCAATGAAATTCTTATTTTTTTGGCTGGTTAACTATCTTCATCAAAAGGCCAACTTCAACACTGTGTGCTTCTAAGATGAGAGAGAGAGAGAGAGAGAGAGAGAGAGAGTGAGTGAGTGAGTGAGTGAGTGAAGATATTATCGATGCCTTGTATAGATATTACTGTGGATCATAACTAGTTAAGAGAGATATATGAAGGAGGAAGAGCAACTACAATGAGGCAAAGCGGCGATGGTGTTGTGGTAGAGAAGAAGGAAAACGAAACCAGTAGCGGTGGAAGAGAAGCGGCAGCCTTGAGAAGAGATATTTATCTTTTAAATTTCAAATTGATAGATTTGATATGGTTTCCAAAGAGAGAGGCGAATTTTTTGGAAATACAGTCGTTATTAAGGGATGACCATGTATAGTTTTAAGGGTGAACGGGAAAACAAAAAAAGAAGTTCACGTAAAGATGACACGTGGAAAGTATAGTGGTTGAAAAGTGTCATGTGACAATTTTAGGAGTCTTTTATTAGAAGAAGGTATATATATATATATATATATATATATATATATATATATATATATATATACATATAGAGAGAGAGAGAGAGAGAGAGAGAGAGAGAAGGATCCCCGCTTCGCGGGGGTTGGATTTTGTTTGTAGTATTTTTAATTCAGTGACGTAGTTAGGATAAATAGAAAATTACATTGCTCTTCTTTCACATTAACCAAAACGATGTTAATTATAAAATTGGCTATGTTGTAACAGAAAAGATGAATGTAGTGTAATGGAATGTACATTGCTACTTATGGAAATATAAGATTGATACAAATTAAATCAGCAATTTAAGGCATATTCGTCCTACCATTCAATTATGTTTTAAGTGAATAATACTTGTATTGGAATATGTAAACATAAGCATTACATTACATTACATAATTAGTTCAAGGGTAAGATCATTAAACTTTAACAAATTGAAAATACCCAGAATAAAATACATCCTTAGTTATTGGTTTGATGAAGAAAGAATAAAATGTGCAGAGAACCTGTGGAGTCCAACCATCATCAATTCCACCATCACCATACCTGCAAAGAAAAAAAGGGACTCAAACACTTGATTGGATGCATGCAAGTACTCAAAAGGACATCTCATAATTCAATTTATTCAAATGGTTTGAAGTCGATGGTAATATTTCCATGAAATTTCATCTAAATTGTTTCTATTACAATATTATTTTAAAAAAGTAGGATGCTATTTTCAGAAAATGTGGGTATGTTTAATAACAAATAAATAATCACGATTCTGAGTTTAGGATGCTATTTTATGCATATTTACATAAAATATGAGGCCATTTTAGTATTTTATGCATATTTTCTAGAATTAGATCCTATTAAATGGCCATCTTATGAAAGCATTTTATTTTGAAAAAAAATTCCAACCATAGCCTTATACTTTTATCTATTTCATGGAATCTACTCTGAAGCTAACCTTAGACAACTTTTTTACAATGAAGCGAGCTAATATTTGACTGATGGATATGGTGACTGATATGATCAAAAAACAAAAATAACAAATAATTATCGAAACTTATAACAAACCTGAATTATTGAAAATTTAGTCTTCATCGCCATTTTAAGAGAACCGCAATTAGCATGACCTGCAAATTCAGATGATAAATCTTAAAAATGAACTTATGTGTGTGTGTGTCAAAAGTATTTCTTTCATTTAATGAAATAGAACAATGCGACATACAAACTACCTTCAATTGCTTAGCAAATAAAGACCAGCAAATGGAAATCCATTATAAACTAAGCAATAAAAGCACACTGTTATCTAAAAAAACAATAAAGTTCATTGCACTTGAAGTGAAATCAATTAAATTGAAAATCTAGAAAAAAAAAAGACCAAAATGCCCTTACCTTCAAAATCGCAACAACCTGGTTTATCTAAATTGGTAAACAATGATCCTATTTTAACGTCCATTGTTTTGATATACTGCTTTCAGAGGTAAATTAATAAAATATTTCATAAAACTCATAATAGAAACTTATTTAGAATGAATTCATGGAATTACCTTATCTAGTTAAGTAAAAAATGTGTATTTCTTGAAATCTGCACTGGAAATTATGATTCTAACCCCATGTAGTATCTAATTATACAATATGGAAATGTCTATTGCACTTGATGATTGATGACATATACATGAATCGCTTTGATTTCCAAACGGTGTTCAATTTAGGGGATAGATGATTACTGCTTTTAACGATTGCCGGATGACAGAATAAGAGGAAATCTACAAATTAACCACCAGCAAACAATAATCAGATAAACAAACTGTTACTTCATCAATACAATGCAGAAAAATAATAAAACCTTGACAGCAATTAGCTTTTCTGTTTGTATTCCCGTTTCGCCCTTAGACCCAAGAATAAGCAATGACCATAACCAAGATAAAAGAAAGTAAATAGAGAATGAAGAACAATAGATTTAACGTGGTTCAGCAATAACTTGCTTACATCCACAAGAAGAGAGAAAAACTTTTGTATTAGGTTAAGAAGCAATTTACCTTGCTTTTTGTTCCCCTGTTACAAAACTTACGTACCTTTCTCTTTACAGCTGAAATCAGCATATAAGCAAATATACATGGGCCTACAAATATTGGGCTATTAAATGGGTCATTTAACCCAAAACAGTTGGGCTGACCCAAGTCAACTCAAGCTAAGATCTTTGGGCTGACCACTTACAATTCTCCACCTCGAACAACATTTGATAGACCTCAAATTTTGGACGATACACCAAAGAAGAAATTGCACACCTTGATATGTAGAACTCAATCCGGCTGCACCATTTGACCATGGTTGCCTACGTACCCACATCTGGGATCAAGCCACCGTAGTTCACTCCACCGGGTGAAAAAACTCCACCTCACCCTGACACCGCCCCGCAATGTGATTGCCCTCAAGGGCAATCAACACTGATTAATATTAAGCAAGTTCAAGCAATGCTTAAACTTGCCACCTGGTACCACTTTGGTTAACATGTCTGCTGGGTTCTCATCAGTGTGCACCTTCATAAGAGAAATATCACCATCTTCTATGACATCCCGCACAAAATGATATCTGACATTTATATGTTTGGTACGAGCATGATAAACTTGATTCTTAGCTAAGTGAATTGCACTTTGACTATCACACCACAAGTCTACACAATCTTGCTCAAACCCCAAATCATCTAAAAAACCCCACAACCACAGTGCTTCCTTTACACCTTCTGTTATAGCCATATACTCAGCTTCTATAGTAGAAAGCGCTACTGTTGCTTGTAGTATCGATCGCCAACTAACTGGAGCACCATGTATTTTGAACACATAACCAGTAGTATATCGACATCTATCCAGATCACCAGCATGATCAGAATCCACAAATCCAGTAATTCGACATGTATTTCCACCAAAGCATAAACCAATATTAGTGGTTCCTTTCAAATATCTCAAGAACCATTTCACAGCTTCCCAATGTGCCTTCCCTGGGTTCGCCATGAACCTGCTGACCACACTGACCGCCTGTGAAATATCTGGACGTGTACACACCATGGCATACATCAGACTGTCGACTGCACTGGTATAATGCACACGCCCCATGTACGTCTTATCTTCTGCTGTAGAAGGAGATTGTCTACTAGAGAGCTTAAAATGTGGAGCCAATGGAGTCACCACTGACTTGGTATCTTGCATCCCGAACCTCGCAATGACCCGCTCAATGTAGCCTTTTTGGCTCAAGAACAATCGATGTTTTGTCCTCTCTCTTCTAATCTCCATACCCAATATTTTCTTGGCAATTCCCATGTCCTTCATCTCAAACTCTTTACCAAGTTGAGATTTCAGCCTATCTATCTCCACCTTGCTCTTCGAAGCAATAAGCATGTCATCCACATACAAAAGAAGATAAATATAATCACCTCCATGAAGCTTCCGCATGTAAACACAACAGTCATACAGACTTCTGGAGAACCCATGCTTCAGCATGAAAGAGTCAAACCGCTTGTACCACTGTCGAGGAGATTGCTTCAATCCATATAGTGATTTCCTCAAGCGACATACCTGACTTTCCTTATCAACAACCTTGAATCCATCAGGTTGATGCATATAGATTTCCTCATCCAATTCTCCGTGCAAGAAAGCGGTTTTTACATCGAGTTGTTCCAGCTCCAAATCACCATGAGCAACAATACTAAACAATACCCGGATGGAAGTGTGTTTCACTACCGGAGAAAATATCTCATTGTAGTCTACTCCCTCTCTTTGTGCAAACCCCTTTGCTACTAATCTTGCCTTGTACCTTGTACCACCGAGTTCGGAAGAATCCTCCTTTTTCTTGTACACCCACTTACAACCAATAGCTTTCTTTCCTACGGGTAATGGGACCAACTCCCACGTTTGGTTCTTTCGAAGAGACTCCATCTCTTGTTCCATAGCAGCCAACCAACTCTCATTATTGCCATTCTGAATAGCTTCCTTGAAGGAGACCGGCTCATCTTCCTCCATCGAGAGTGCATACTCAACCAAACTTGCATGTCCGTAGTGCTTCAAGGGTTGATCAGACCCCAACTTTTGAACTTTCTTATATGCTTGCCTCGGCCTAGTAGGGACCGAATTGTCCTCGAGCTCTTGTTCCTCTGGTTCGTGTACATTTTATTGCTGAACCGTCTCATGTTCAATATCATCGTGAATACCACCACGATCTTCTTCGTGAACACGACTAGAACCTTGTTGGCTTTTAGGTTCTATATCAACTACTTGAGACTTGACCGTCTCAATGTCATCACCATTTGGGACCGTAGCTTTTGAAGAAGCTACATTGGAGTTCTCATCAAAAGTAACATCCCTGCTGTTTATAAACTTGGAATCTTCCAAACACCAAAGACGATAGCCTTTCACACCTGATGCATATCCCAAGAAGATTGCATTCTTGGCTCTTGCTTCAAGCTTTCCCTCACTAACATGATAATAGGCTGTTCACCCGAAGATTCTGAGTTTCTCATAATCTGCATGTTCCCCTGACCATACCCTATAGGGTATATTTCCATCTAGAGACGCATGAGGAGACCGATTGATAATGTAGCAAGTTGTAGCAATCGACTCTGCCCACCATTCTTTACCCAAACCAGCATATAATCGTATACACATTGATCTCTCTCGCAATGTACGATTCAGCCTTTCTACGACTCCATTCTGCTGTGGAGTTTTTCTGACCGTCCAATGTCTAGCAATTCCTTCATGATCACAAAATTTCTTGAAGGCACCTTCTGTATACTCTGTACCATTATCAGATCGAAGTGTCTTCAATTTCTTGCCTGTTCTGTTCTCAACCATTGCTTTCCACTTCTTAAACGTGTCAAATACCTCATTCTTGTGTTTCAGAAAGTAAATCCAAACATACCTAGAATGATCATCCACAAAAGTGACAAAATATCTGGAACCTCCCTTGGAAGTGACTGAAGCCGGACCCCAAACATCTGTATGCACATAGTCTAAAATTCCTCTGCTTTTGTGTTTGCTTGATTTGAACCGAACCCGATGTGCTTTACCGTACACGCAATGCTCACAAAGGTTCATGCAAGGCTTCTTCAAGTTCTTCAACAAAACTTCTTTACCAAGCAAATCAAGACCCTTTTTGGACATATGCCCAAGCCGTCTATGTCATAACCGAGTGCTTTCACATGGGTCACCACCACTACCATTTGTTCCAACTGCTGCACCATCTGTCACAGTTGTACCTGAAAGAACGTAAAGGTTTCCTTGACGAATACCTTTCATTACAACCAAAGAACCACAAACAACCTTCTTTACTCCTTCCCATGTAACTATCTTACACCCACCAGAGTCCAATACACCTTTAGAGATGAGATTCTTTCGCAACTCAGGAACATGTCTCACATCTAATAAAGTTCTAACCACTCCATCATGCATTTTGATTCTAACAGAACCGAGCCCAACCGTTTTGCAGGAATGGTTATTTCCCATTACCACGGTTCCACCATCTATGCTCCTATAGTTAGTAAACCACTTCCTATTTGGGCACATATGGTACGAGCAACCTGAATCAATAATCCATTTACCAGAGATTTCTTCATCAGAAGTGGCAAAGTAACACTCATCGTTGCTTTCTTCTCCCGAGGCATAACTGACTTCTTGCTTCTCTTGTGCATTTCCTTTGTTGTTGTTGTTGTTGTTGTTGTTGTTGTTGTTGTTGTTCTTTTCTTTGTTCCATCCTACTCTCTTGTTAGGACAGTTTGCTTTGAAATGTCCAAGCTCGCCACACTTAAAACACCGCCTTTCAGCAAGAGTTCTAGATTTAGATCTAGACTTTCCTCCTTTGCCTTTTCCTCTCTCATTACTTCTACCTCTTGCAAACAATCCTTGTGGCTGGTCTTTGTTACCACTAGCAGCAGCCATGTCACCAGTTGCAATCTTTCGAAGATCATCCGCTAGAATTGACGTTCTAGTCTCATCTATCGTAATACTATCACCCACAAGCATCAATGTTTGTACAAGATTCTCGTAAGACTTTGGCAATGAAAGAAGTAGTAAAAGTGCTTGATCCTCATCTTCTACCTTCACATCAATGTCTTTTAAATCTGATATACACCTATCAAATTTACTGATGTGTTCCTGGATTGAAGAACCTTCATCCATTTTGCAAGTAAACAATTTGGACTTCAAATAGATCCTGTTTGTTAGAGTTTTCATCATGAAGTTTGCCTCTAACTTTTCCCACACCGCAGCTGCCGATTCTTCATTACCAACCAAGAAAGCAACATCCCTTTCAAGGCATAAAATGATCGATGCTCGTGCTTCAAGATCTAACTCCTCCCAATCCTCATCGGACATATCTTTGTGCTTCTTTGTCTTACCCGCCAAAGCCTTGTGTAACTTCTGTGAGATTAATAGATTTTTCATTTGCATCCTCCAATAAGAAAAATCATTCTTTCCATTGAACTTCTCTAATTCATACTTCCCAACTTTAACCGTTCCGCTTGTAGATGCCATTTACCCACTTGTTTTAGAATCTGCCTCTCTTAGGACTTTTATCGAACACCTTGTGTGCAGAACACAAAATACCACCTAAATACCTCAAATATGAGCTTTACCACCCGGATTTGATATTAAGCTCTGATACCAATTGTTACTTCATCAATACAATGCAGAAAAATAATAAAACCTTGACAGCAATTAGCTTTTCTGTTTGTATTCCCGTTTTTCCCTTAGACCCAAGAACAAGCAATGACAATAACCAAGATAAAAGAAAGTAAATAGAGAATGGAGAACAATAGATTTAACGTGGTTCAGCAATAACTTGCTTACATCTACAAGAAGAGAGAAAAACTTTTGTATTAGGTTAAGAAGCAATTTACCTTGCTTTTTGTTCCCCTGTTACAAAACTTACGTACCTTTCTCTTTACAGCTGAAATCAGCATATAAGCAAACATACATGGGCCTACAAATATTAGGCTATTAAATGGGTCATTTAACCCAAAACAGTTGGGCTGACCCAAGTCAACTCAAGCTAAGATCTTTGGGCTGACCACTTACACAAACTAAATAACCAACTTTGGTTGGGAATTCCAAATATGAATTTAACCCAAGTGATGTAGGATTGGAATGAACCGATGCTATCGATCTGCTTGAATTATTCAGACCATACTAAATGTATACTAAAAACCCTGTACCAGGGAAGCAAAGAAATCAAAGAGACAAACTAATACATAAACCATGATTCTCATAAAAGTGAAACTACTTTTGCTAGGGCTGTTAATAAGATTATTCCTTGTATGCAAAGTTGTCTTGTCAGCCCTTAAATCCGTTGTTCATCTCAGAAACACCAAGTTAACATATGTTGTTTGGTTTCGACAACTGGTGTAAACGGCCATTACATCAATGAAAACTGAAACGAACGGGTTTTCAAACCGAAAGTTGCAAGAACTTTACATTTACTAACCTCTGGGAAGACAAATCAAGTTCACATCCGTAAATCGCTATCTGAGTACTTGCGTCTTTCCATCGAAGGACATGCGACCTGAAATTAAACCATCAAGTCAACTCTATGGAAGCGAATGGAAATTGCTTTGTATTGAACACAAAAGAGTAACTGCGACGGAGTAAGAAGGTAAATCATGTGTGTGGTGGTACCAACCAATTGGGTAACAGAGTCGGTGAAGGATAAGGGGTCGTCGGGAAACGCAGAGACACCGATGAGCCTTTAGGACCGACCATCATCGTCGTTGCTGTAATTAGCCTCGCCTTCGGTCTCCCCGCAAACGAAATTACCTGATGGCAGTTTAGAAGGGTTGATACGGTAGGTCGATTCTCGATCCCGGTATTGTAAGAAGCTTCAATTGATTTAGAATCTGGGAGAAAACATGAAAGAAATGGAGAATATAGATGAGAAGTAAAGGAGAAGCGGTGGAGGAGCAGGAAACGGGCTTGGATCTGATTGGAGGAGAAATCTGTGGAGAGATGTATTCTAGATCACATGGGAGACGCGTGTGTTGAAGAAAGCATTGCGAAAATACAACTGTGCTTCAAAGTGTTTTGTCACTTCATACGGCGAACAAAAAGAAACAGACACATATAAAGGGTGAATAAAAAGAAGCAGACACATATACAAAGACTGTCCATAAAAATCAGATACAATGGCATAAATTGCCCAAAACAAAAATATTAGTAAAAAATCCAGAAAATGACAAACCAATATAACCAAAGGACCAGTTTTGCCAAAAACCATCAAATTCGTTGTAGCTAAGGTAGGAGAAATTTAATATATATATATATATATATATATATATATATATATATATATATATATATATATAATGGAAAGACATAATCATATCCAAATTTAAAATTTATGTTTATATTAATTAGAAAACCCTTTATATTTAAGTTACTTTTCATTTGTACGCAAATATCCAATTTATAAAGAAGTTACCGTTTTGTGACATGACGTTTATCTTGTTCCTCTTTAGGTTGACATGGAAAAAAAAGCGATGTCACTTATTTCTTTGAGTAAATAGTCGTTGAGTAGATGATCTATCTCTCACATTTTACCTAAGACAAAAGGCAAGCCACTTATGTTTACTTATATTTTAAACTAAAAATGAAAAAGATAAATATTCACAAAATAATCGATATATATATATATATATATATATATATATATATATATATATATATATATATATATATATATATATATATATATATATATATATATATACACACACACACACACACACACACACACACACTCTCTCTCTCTCTCTCTCTCTCTCTCTCTCTCTCTCTCTCTCTCTCTCTCTCTCTCTCTCTCTCTCTCTCTCTCTCTCCTTTGTGGCATGTTGGGACAAGCTTCTTATTATAATGTCAAGCCACTCCCCAATGCCTTATAGTATTTTGACAACTTTTTTAAAATTGAAAACTTGATTCCTAATATTAAATGAACATTAATCCTATTAAATGAATTTTAATTTAGATAAATATCAATTCCATATAAGGACACAATAGCGATCACACATGTTGTCAAACAAGTAAAAAAAGGTTACAAATCCTACAATATATGTCTACACAGATGCAAGTCAAGACAAAATCATGGGCAATATCTCAATATATATCGCACTAGGTTATAACTTGTATGTACACGGTTAACAAAGTAAAATGACATATATACTATAAAAAAAGTAATCATTAACTATAAAACTGTAAACAATACTTTTTTATGCAACATTGGATGTTTTGTACATCATTATTTTTAATTAATATGTAAAATGATTTCAAAATATCAACAATGTTTTTACCTATAGATTATATATATATATATATATATATATATATATATATATATATATATATATATATATATATATATATATAATACATTGGTTGATGAAATGATATTAAAGAGAAAAAGTAAACATTAAGGATTTACAACACTATGTTTTCATTAGATATTTCCTTAATGAAAGATTTTGATTATATTAAATCAATTTATTGAACAAAATAATACGCATAACTAAATTCAAAATAAAATCTTGAAGTTTGTAATGCATTTAGCATAAAACCGAAGAATGCAAAGTAAACTTGTTGCATGATAAAAAATACCTTATGATGCATATGTTAAAAATCAAAGTTCCGGACTTCGGTCTGATATCAGGGCAAGCTCGAGGAATGTTTGTATGCTTGATGTCTTTGTGATTCTTGCATGTGTTTGTTTATATGTTCCAAACCTCGGTCCGATGTCGGGGAAAGGCCGAGGAATGTTTGTATGATTCCTGATATCGGTGTGATGTCGGGCGGGGCCCGAGGAATGTTTATATGTTTATGTTATATGATTGTTTATGTATATGATGATATGTTCATATGTATACCGAGTTTTGCTCGATGTCGGGCGGGGCCCGATGCCAGATTTCGGTTCGATGCCGGGCGGGGTGTCATAACTGGAAAAATTCTCGATCAATGAAGGTCCAAACTTCAACCATGTACCCGTAAATTTTCAATGTCAAAGTCTAGATCAACCATTGTAACTCGTTTTGAAGAAATAAAGATATAAAACAAATAAAATGAAAATAAGCGTCAAAAATAAAATGTTATATAAACTTGATTTGTATAAATAAAGTGGTAGTGGTCGTGACAAGGATTCCGAAAATATAAAGAACACCGAAATCCGAGTTATAACGAAGAAGTTATGACAAATCGAAGTTCCGCGACAGAACCTGCACAACACTGTGTGACGTAAAAAGAGAACTTACAATAAAATGCTTTTTAGCCTTAGGTATCTAAATGAAAGTTTTGGTATACGTCAAACTGAGAGTGTGCATAAAAAGAACGTCCAAATCTGACTTCGTATGAGAAAGTTATGATTTTTCTAAGATTCGACACATCAATATACAGCCGGAAATTCGAATTAAAGATCGAGCGATTTTTAGCTGACACGACCTAAACAAGAAATGAAGATCTTGTCAATAGTTGTTCCACGGTAAAAATACAAACAAAAACGGACGTCGGATGAAGAAGTTATGAATGTTTAACTGACTTTTCCTGTCCCGGCCTGTTAAAAATATAATATTAAAAATAAATTCAAAATTAGCTGACGGAGTCTAAATGAAAGTTGTAGAGTACGAACTGATCTACGCGTAGATATAAAGAACGTCGAAAACGGAGCTCGTATGCGAAATTTATGAATTTTTGAAGTTCGGGGCACAAAATCCGAAGTCCTTCGCATATGCTAGGTCCAGAATCAACCAGGTCGCCTATACCTTCACACATCCGACGCGTTTCCTAGCTGTGACACGTCCGAAGCGAGCCGCATCCAAGATCCGATGCGTGTTCCTAGCCGTGGCACGTCCGAAGCGAGCCATGTACCGCTTCCGAGATTCCGACGCTTGTCCCTCGCCTGCGAGGCTTCGGTCACCTATATAAGGGTGCGAGATCTCCCGATTTCTTTGGTCATTTTGCTCCTTCTTTCACACTTTATACCCTCTCAAGCCACTTTAAAACCCCCTAAAGCCTCAGGAACCTCCCTAACACCCGAAGAAAGCCTCAAAGCACATTAAGTCCCCGAGAAAAGAGTCTTTTCGGTTTGAAACTCGGCCCTCGCAAAGCCTGGTTTTTAACAAAAACTCCCGGTTTCGTCAAGGAAATCATTTCTAGAAGCGAAGTGTTGTCCAAATCACCAATGTTTGTTTGGGAGTGATTGTGGTGTGTTGTGGCAACAAGTCTAAAACTTACCAACTATATATACAAATGAATACTAGAACCAAACATAAAGTTTAAAATACTATAGGTGTATTTTGATGATACTATACAATAACAACAAGTCTAAAAAAACTTATCAACTTTGTATACCAAGAAACTCTTACATAAAGTTAAAATACTATAGCAGTATTTTAAGGTACTATTAATAACATATGTGAAAACTAAAAAACCCTTACTGGTAGGTTTATAATTGCTGAGTGTATACGCTAAGGTTATATATAATTGAGATTTTATAAACTTAAAATTTGTGATTTTCGCTCTATTTCCTGTTCCTTGTTTGGTTATCGTTGTAGAGTAGAATCACTTATTTGAAGGTCTGTTCGATCTTAGATATATATAACTGGTATGCACTACATAATTATAGAAGGACCCGGTAAGGATCACTCTATAAAAATTTAATAGAAATATTTTAGTAATCTAATAGATTCTTTAGCACCCCTATTCTCACACCAACATATCTAGACATCGCAACCTTACCACAACAACCAATAGAAGAGTCGAGGAAGAACCAGAAGGGGGGTTCAGGAGGAAGATTCTGAGAAAGGATCAAACGAAGAGAAAGGCGCTAGTGAAATCATTAATGAACCTTGCCTTACCAGAAGTAGGCATAAGACTCTTTCACCTCTTTCTAAGATACATCCCTACGATGTGCGACCCAACTGTGTGCATAGACTAGAGAAGACAACCAATGATCCACATTCAACATACACCCAGTACACCATGCTCCCTACAATTGAGAAATACCCCTGATTGTACCATGAGAGACCCACTTAGACATTCAGATTCAGACTCTCTATCATGAAGTAACGGAGATCGATGGCGAAACCCAGGACACGACGGTGCAAAATTCAACACACCCATAAAGAACAAAGACACCATATGATTTCTATGCTAAACATACAGGAAGATCAAGAAAACAATACGAATCACCTACACTCTTTAGAGGAAGAAATAGCCACCCAGAAACGACAAATCTTTACGACTAATACTAGAACAACCATAATGGACAGAAAGCAGAAGAGACCACTCACGAGACGTATAAAGTAGCAGGACACCTTATGTGTTACTTCAATAACTAGTAACTAATATAGCCTAGTGAGTTAGTGACTTCACTACTCACACTATGTGTTAGGCTTATCGCATCTTTCATCGCGACTATTAGTAGTAAATCAAGTGAGATACACCTTTCCAAAACTCATGAAACACGAACCAACTAAAAGTTTTGATGCCTATAATATGTTTTTGGTAACTTAACATTTGTACAATACTTACTTTTACTCTCTACCATAAAAACATCACAGGTATGTTGGCTGAAACATTTAGAATCATATAATAAAATGTGAAAAGTATATGTGTATATACATGTATAAGATACAACTAGAAACAACCATAGTTACTTACGAACTTGTTGCACACCTTGTAACAGACTCATGACTTCACATGGAAATAACCAGCCAGTCGGCGAAACACCAATTCTACAGATAGACTCCGCCACTTTTCAAGCCGCGGTCACAGTCGTCGTAACAGCCGTCATAGCACAATTCGACACTAACGACACAAACAGAGACGGAAATGGTTTCGAAAATCCCAATTGTAGTAACAACCAAAGGCACTCACGAGTTACTAATCATAATCACACCCCAAAACGCACACCTAAGAACAAGAAACGAAAGTTCTGGAACAAGAAAGCGGGCAGTTCGACTCAAGGACCCGCCAAAATACAACCGACGATGGCAGTCCATACCCCCACTGACCCTACTACCTCAAAACCGACAAACCCCTATGTTGGAAAACTCCCAAACTGCAAAAAGTGTAACTTTCATCACACCGGAGCTAGCCGGAAGATGCATTGCAAGAACTGCAACAGGAAGGGGAACACCGCCAGTTTCCATAGGACTCCGGCCCAACACATCACTTCTATCAGCGATGCTAGTACAAGTCAAGTATGCCATGCATGTGGTGAAATAGGACATTTCAAGAGAGATTGTCTCTAACGCCCGTAGATCCGGACTAGTCAATTTAGAGACAATAAGCATCAAAAATGAGTTTTTGATGAAAGATTATTTAGAAGGATTAATCTTTTCCAAGTGGTAGTATATGTTACAAGGGTTCTGTACATATAAAGAACGCTGAAATCCGAGTTATAACGAAGAAGTTATGACCTGTCGAAGTTTTTCGGCAAAACCGACACAACACCGGGAGACGTAAATAGTTAATTTACGACAGATGACTTTTTAGCCTTAGAAATCTAAACAAAAGTTGTAGCATACGTTAAACCGAGAACATACAAAAAAAGAACGCCCAAATCTGACTTCGTATGAGGAAGTTATGAATTTTCTAAGATTTAGCATATCAGTGCACGGCTCGAAACTCGAATTTTAGTTCGAGCGGTATTCGGCTTACGCGACCTAAATGAGAGTTGAAGATCTCATTAATAGGAACTCAACGGTAAAAAGACAGACGAAAACGGAGTCCGTATGAAGGAGTTACGAATTCTTCGCGGTGATTTAATAGTCTAATCTCCTCCTACTGTTAAATTTAAGATCGGTCAAGAATAAGCCGATGGAGTCAAATTGAAAGTTGTAGATATTATTTTTACCTACGCGTGGATATAAAGAACGTCGAAAACGGAGCTCGTATGCGAAAGTTATGAATTTTTTAAAATCAGTTGATTTCCACCCTATGTGCGATGCCACGTGTCAGCACCAGGCTGTGACTTGGAGCCCAAGCTCACTCACGACGTGAACATCAAGATATTCACGACGTGAGAGCCATTTCAGCCTCCTATAAATAGATGTTCGGGGGTAGAGCATTCTTCACACCTCTCAAGCTTTCTTTCTCTCTCTAAAGTCTCTCTCTAAGCCCCCTTAAGCCCCATAAAGTCTAGGTAAACCCCCTAGCACCCGAAGGAAGCCCCGAGGCTCCCGGAGTCCCGAGAAAAAGGGTCTTTCGGTTCAGAAACGCTGCTCCAAGCGAAGCCCGTTTTTTTTTAAAATCCGTTGTAAGTAAGCTACGCCTAGGAAATTTTTAATATAGCTTTTAAATAATTATAGTAATGTTATTAGGTCCTTAAAATAATTATTTGGGCTATTATTATGAGTTATATAGAGTGTTGTTTAACGCTTATATAATAATAATAATAACTAGACTATTAATTAGTCGCGGTTAACGTTAGACTAAACCCTAGTGGTAATGATACTAGGTTTTGTCCGAGGAAAATTGTGTTGAGAGTAACGAAGTGTTGTTCGAGTGCCGAGTCACCACCTTAACAAGTGAGTGCATAGTTACTTTCATCTTACACATAGATATGGAGTATTTTATATAAATTACGTGCTATGTGTGTATACTGTCTGAATACTTGTTGTCTATGTTGGATGAAACGTTTTATACATGTTTTAAATGATCTAAACTGTATATGTATTTTATATCTACAAAATGTGTTGGGTAAAACATGGGTAGATTAGAGGTGAGATAAATGATGAGCGATGAAAGATGAGATAAATGATGAGCGATGAAAGATGAGATGAACGATGAGCAATGATATATTAGTGATAAAATATGGTGCGAAGCGATGAGCCAAAGCAATGAGCCAAAACGATGAGCCAAAGCGTTGAGCCAAATCGATGAGCCAAACGATGAGCCAAACGATGGCCCCGTCATCTAGCAGAGTATGGATGACAACCACGGACTATTCCAGATAGTCTAGTGGCACACTAGCAGGCTCGCAACATGTAGGTGTTGTGAACGACGTGTTCACTTGGTGTACTCTAAAAACCCATTGACAGGTATTACGAGTGGACTCTCGAAAATGATACTGTTAATAAACGAGATAAACCCTGGCGACTATGCAGACTTAGTGTCGATTCCTTAGGATACTCCTTATGAATGAATGATCGAGGAATAACTGAATCTTAGGGTAGACCCTTAAGAGTAAAGAAGATAATGGGGATGGGTAATTGGGTTGATTGTTTGATGTTTAAACATAATAATTATATTATTGTGGGTTGAAAACCCTATGTACTCACCAGGTTTCCCAACCTGACCCACTCCAGCTTATTTCTATCACAGGTGTCGATATGAAGCTAATTTACACTGAGAGATTTAAAAGAGATGTAGATCACTAGTGTAAATGAATGTAAGTTCTGTTTATGCTTATGTTTCTATATTGACAATGACATCCCAAGGTTTTGAAAATGAATAAAAATACATTTCTTTGGAAATGCTTTGATAACGTATTTATCATGTTCTTCTGGGGACAAATTCCGCAACATTTTTATTAAAAGAGGTACTCTGATTTTTATAAAGCATAAACAAAATCGGTCTTTTCTGGCCGTGAAAATGGGGATGTCACAGTTGGTATCAGAGCATTAGTTTAAGCGAACTAGGAATATGGATTTATTTCTAGACTTAAACTTAGAATGTTAAGCGATGATTGTGAGGAGTATATCTAATATATTTTAGGTAGTACACCTAAATAGACGCAAGCACAAGCTTATTTAGGGAAAATGCCTAACATGCTTTTATGTGCTAAATGATTTGTGATGCTTTATGCTATCGTTTGATCGGATCTATGGCCTGTTGCCGACCGGATCTGGAAACTTTATGTGTTCAGATTTCTAAACGTTTAATTACGATATTAGAACTGGCATATAACTTTTCGGAGAGATAAGGGGATTTATACGTCAATCATATATAAAATCTTTCCTATCTTAATTCTCGTCATTACACACCGACCGTCTGATTTGGTGTATAGACCGAAATGGCAAGAACCCGAAGTGGAGTTGGGAACGCGAATGGAAATAGGAATCAACAACCCCCAGTGATTGGACAAATACCTGTTGTAGTAACAGCACCTGAGCCAATGACAATGGCCGGGGTACAAGCGATGATCCAAATGATGTTAGATCGTCAAATGGAGGAAACAAGACATTTTCTTCAACAAAATCGAGAGGAACTTACGATGCCTATTGAACAGCCCGAGCTGAATGATGGGCAGTCAGAAGGAGGGGACTACAGTGGGACGGTTGGTCAAGCCAACCCACCGATAGTTAGACGAAACAATCAGGATGGAGGAAATGACAGACGTGGATGCAAGTACAAGGATTTCATGGCATCCAAACCCCCGAGTCTTTCTGGAAGCCCATCACCGGTGGAAGTTATGGACTGGATCTCCGAGATGGAGACAATTTTTAAGAGTTGCGAGTGTAGCAACAAACAGAAGACCGCCCTTGCGGTCCCTCTGTTAAAGTTTGGAGTACTGAGCTGGTGGAAGCTACTAGCTAACACGATGCCCAAGGGAGAAGCAAGCAAGATGTCTTGGGAAGATTTCCTAGTGCAATTGAAGATGCAGTACTGCTATGAGCATGATCTTCTAGAGATCAACAATGAATTCCAGAATCCGAAGAAGGGGAGGATGAGTGTCACCGAGTATGCTGCAAGTTTTATGGAGAAGATGAAGCTCGTTCCTTATCTAGTTCCAACTGAGCTCTCCAAGGTCAACAAGTTTGCCCACGGATTACCAGCGGACTTTGGTCCAATGGTCAAGCAAGCAACCACTCTGAAAGCCGCCATCTGGGCTGCTAAGAATGTGGAGACCCAGATAAGAGAGAAGGGTCTGGAGAGAGCTGAAGTTGGCGAGAAAAGGAAGCATGAAGGATCTTCAAGGTACAACAAGGAGAGAAATTTCCCGAAGTCTGGAGGAGGGGGAAGTGAAGCAAGATGGTGTGATAAATGCAATAAGAAACACTTAGGAAAATATGGCGAATAGGTGATATGTTTCAAGTGTGGAAAGTCGGGCCATTACGCCAACGAGTGCACATTCAACAAGAAGGTATGTTTCGGATGTAACAAAGAAGGACATGTTTCTAGAGACCGCCCAAAGAAAAACGAAGCAGCAAGGCCAAATGCACCGTCAAAGCCAAGGGCATTTCACATGATCCTCGACGAAGCAGATAACAACGCGAGGAATGAAGGATGAGGACTTCATATCCGAAGATCGAGTTATGTAGTAGCCATAGTATCGTATGATGTAGCCTGTTAGAGGCATAGTCTAGGGTGAACTTGAACACATATGTAATCGTTTCAAGGAATAATATAAAACCTTCATTTTTCTATCTGATGTGTTAAGTTGTTATGTGATTTTCTTGTATGGTGACTTGGAGAACTACGAGACAATACTTGGGACGAGTATGAGTAGGTGTGAATGGTAGTAGAGGCCTATGCTACCGGAAGCACAAGACACACACTTGGATCATGGAAAGTCACAAGGTTACCAAGAAGCTAGTAATTGATTTTGTTTTATTCAAGTACGTCGTTACCATTGTTTCCGTAATGACTAAAAAAAAGATGATTGTTATTCCGAACTTAGTGGTCATATCAAATCGAGTCCGACTAAGATGAGTATGTTACGAGGTTCAGAGAACCAAGTTCGATGTAGCATCTGACTTAAGCCAGAAGATTGAAGTGAAAGATAAGCGAAGCGATCAATAGAACTATCGCGCTCGTTGTTAACGGAGTTGGTAGCTAGAAACGCTGCATGTTGAAATGTGATTTTATCACATTAGAACATGAAGGAAGGTATAGTCTGTTCTGGAAGACTCTAAGAGACCTGAGTCTAAGCGTTGCAACATACGATGATAGGTCATTAGAATATGACACATCGTTCCATTGTAGTAATAAAAGAACTTATCTTAAGTTTGTATCCAGTGAGGATCAGGATTGTGACTTGAAGGTCATAAATTGGAGTCTAACGTGAGATAGGGAGCAAGTGCAAGATCGAGCACCGCCTACAGTCAAGGAGTCCAAGATTTAGAGACTCATTCGATGGAACAAAGAAGTTACGATTATTACCTAGGATGAAGAGATAACGTATGGAGTCATCATACTACCTTGTTTCGTTGATGATTCTGGGACGTAATCATCCTAAGGGGGAGATAATTGTAACGCCCGCAGATCTGGGCTAGTCAATTTAGAGACAATAAGCATCAAAAATGAGTTTTTGATGGAATATTATTTATAAGGATTAATATTTTCCAAGTTGTACTAGATGTTACAAGGGTTCCGTACATATAAAGAACGCCGAAATCCGAGTTATAACGAAGAAGTTATGATCTGTCGAAGTTTTTTGGCAAAACCGGCACAGCACCGGGAGACGTAAATAGTAAATTTACGATGGAGGACTTTGTAGCCTTAGAAATCTAAACAAAAGTTGTAGCATACGTTAAACCGAGAACATACAAAAAAAGAACGCCCAAATCTGACTTCGTATGAGGAAGTTATGAATTTTCTAAGATTTGGCATAGCAGTGCACGACCCGAAACTCGAATTTTAGTTCGAGCGGTTTTCAGCTTACGCGACCTAAATGAGAGTTGAAGATCTCATTAATAGGAACTCAACGGTAAAAAGACAGACGAAAACGGAGTCCGTATGAAGGAGTTACGAATTCTTCGCGATCATTTAACAGTCTAATCTCCTCCTACTGTTAAATTTAGGATCGGTCGAGAATTAGCCGACGGAGTCAAAATGAAAGTTATAGATATTATTTTTACCTACGCGTGGATATAAAGAACGTCGAAAACGGAGCTTGTATGCAAAAGTTATGAATTTTTGAAAATCAGTTGATTTCCACCGTGTGTGCGATGCCACGTGTCAGCACCAGACTGTGACTTGGAGCCCAAGCTCACTCACGACGTGAACATCAAGATATTCACGACGTGAGAGCCATTTCAGCCTCCTATAAATAGATGTTCGGGGGTTGAGCATTCTTCACACCTCTCAAGCTTTCTTTCTCTCTCTAAAGTCTCTCTCTAAGCCCCCTTAAGCCCCCTAAAGTCTAGGTAAACCCCCTAGAACCCGAAGGAAGCCCAGAGGCTCCCGGAGTCCTAAGAAAAAGGGTCTTTCGGTTCGGAAACACTGCTCCAAGCGAAGCCCGATTTTCTTTAAAATCCGCTGTAAGTAAGCTACGCCTAGGAAATTTTTAATATAGCTTTTAAATAATTATAGTAATGTTATTAGGTCCTTAAAATAATTATTTGGGCTATTATTATGAGTTATATAGAGTGTTGTTTAACTCTTATATAATAATAATAATAGCTAGACTATTAATTAGTCGCGGTTAACGTTAGACTAAACCCTAGTGGTAATGATATTAGGTTTTGTCCGAGGAAAATTGTGTTGAGAGTAACGAAGTGTTGTTCGAGTGCCGAGTCACCACCTTAATAAGTGAGTGCATAGTTACTTTCATCTTACACATAGATATGAAGTATTTTATATAAATTACGTGCTATGTGTGTATACTGTCTGAATACTTGTTGTCTATGCTGGATGAAACGTTTTATACATGTTTTAAATGATCTAAACTGTATATGTATTTTATATCTACAAAATGTGTTGGGTAAAAAATGGGTAGATTAGAGGTGAGATAAATGATGAGCGATGAAAGATGAGATAAATGATGAGCGATGAAAGATGAGATGAACGATGAGCGATGATATATAAGTGATAAAATATGGTGCGAAGCGATGACCTAAGCGATGAGCCAAAGCAATGAGCCAAAACGATGAGCCAAAGCGTTGAGCCAAATCGATGAGCCAAACGATGAGCCAAACGATGGCCCCGTCATCTAGCAGAGTATGGATGACAACCACGGACTATTCCAGATAGTCTAGTGGCACACTAGCAGGCTCGCAACATGTAGGTGTTGTGAACGACGTGTTCACTTGGTGTACTCTAAAAACCCATTGACAGGTATTACGAGTGGACTCTCGAAAATGATACTGTTAATAAACGAGATAAACCCTGGCGACTATGCAGACTTAGTGTCGATTCCTTAGGATACTCCTTATGAATGAATGATCGAGGAATAACTGAATCTTAGGGTAGACCCTTAAGAGTAAAGAAGATAATGGGGATGGGTAATTGGGTTGATTGTTTGATGTTTAAACATAATAATTATATTATTGTGGGTTGAAAACCCTATGTACTCACCAGGTTTCCCAACCTGACCCACTCCAGCTTATTTCTATCACAGGTGTCGATATGAAGCTAATTTACACTGAGAGATTTAAAAGAGATGTAGATCACTAGTGTAAATGAATGTAAGTTCTGTTTATGCTTATGTTTCTATATTGACAATGACATCCCAAGGTTTTGAAAATGAATAAAAATACATTTCTTTGGAAATGCTTTGATAACGTATTTATCATGTTCTTCTGGGGACAAATTCCGCAACATTTTTATTAAAAGAGGTACTCTGATTTTTATAAAGCATAAACAAAATCGGTCTTTTCTGGCCGTGAAAATGGGGATGTCACAGTTGGTATCAGAGCATTAGTTTAAGCGAACTAGGAATATGGATTTATTTCTAGACTTAAACTTAGAATGTTAAGCGATGATTGTGAGGAGTATATCTAATATATTTTAGGTAGTACACCTAAATAGACGCAAGCACAAGCTTATTTAGGGAAAATGCCTAACATGCTTTTATGTGCTAAATGATTTGTGATGCTTTATGCTATCGTTTGATCGGATCTATGGCCTGTTGCCGACCGGATCTGGAAACTTTATGTGTTCAGATTTCTAAACGTTTAATTACGATATTAGAACTGGCATATAACTTTTCGGAGAGATAAGGGGATTTATACGTCAATCATATATAAAATCTTTCCTATCTTAATTCTCGTCATTACACACCGACCGTCTGATTTGGTGTATAGACCGAAATGGCAAGAACCCGAAGTGGAGTTGGGAACGCGAATGGAAATAGGAATCAACAACCCCCCAGTGATTGAACAAATACCTGTTGTAGTAACCGCACCTGAGCCAATGACAATGGTCGGGGTACAAGCGATGATCCAAATGATGTTAGATCGTCAAATGGAGGAAACAAGACATTTACTTCAACAAAATCGAGAGGAACTTACGATGCCTATTGAACAGCCCGAGCTGAATGATGGGCAGTCAGAAGGAGGGGACTACAGTGGGACGGTTGGTCAAGCCAACCCACCGATAGTTAGACGAAACAATCAGGATGGAGGAAATGACGGACGTGGATGCAAGTACAAGGATTTCATGGCATCCAAACCCCCGAGTCTTTCTGGAAGCCCATCACCGGTGGAAGTTATAGACTGGATCTCCGAGATGGAGAGAATGTTTGAGAGTTGCGAGTGTAGCAACAAACAGAAGACCGCCCTTGCGGTCCCTCTGTTAAAGTTGTTATATGATTCTCTTGTATGGTGACTTGGAGAACTGCGAGACAATACTTGGGAGAACTGTGATTTTCTTGTATGGTGACATGGAGAACGTCAAACGAGGACCTGAGTTTACCTGGGAACTAGAAGACAAGATGAAACAAAAGTACCCACATCATTTCCCTAGTTCAAGAGTGTTCACTTTGGAACTAATTTCGGGACGAAATTCCCTCTAACGGGGGGATGATGTCACAACTAGAAAAATTCTAGATCAATGAAGGTCCAAACTTCAACCATGTAGCCGTAAATTTTCAATGTCAAAGTCTAGATCAACCATTGTAACTCGTTTTGAAGAAATAAAGATATAAAACAAATAAGATGAAAATAAGCGTCAAAAATAAATTTTCAAATAAACTTGATTTGTATGAATAAAGTGGTAGTGGTCGTGACAAGGATTCTGAAAATATAAAGAACACCGAAATCCGAGTTATAACGAAGAAGTTATGACATATCGAAGTTCTGCGACAGAACCGACAAAACGCTGTGTGACGTAAAAAGTGAACTTACAATAAAATGTTTTTTAGCCTTAGGTATCTAAATGAAAGTATTAGTATACGTTAAACTGAGAGTGTGCATCAAAAGAACGTCCAAATCTGACTTCGTATGAGAAAGTTATGATTTTCTAAGATTCGACACAACAAATATACAACCGGAAATTTGAATTAAAGATCGAGCGATTTTTAGCCGACACAACCTAAACGAGAAACGAAGATCTCGTCAATAGTAGTTCAACGGTAAAAATACAGACAGAAACGGACGTCGGATGAATAAGTTATGAATTTTTAACGGACTTTTCAAGTCCCGGCCTGTTAAAAATATAATATTAGAAATAAATACAAAATTAGCCAATGGAGTCTAAATAAAAGTCGTAGAGTACGGTCTCACCTACGCGTGGATATAAAGAATTTCGAAAACGGAGCTCTTATGCGAAAGTTATGAATTTTTGAATTTTGGGGCACAAAATCTGAAGTCCTTCGCATACGCTAGGTCTGGAATCAGCCACGTCGCCTATACCTTCGCACATCCGACGCGTGTCCTAGCTGTAACATGTCAGGAGCGAGCCGCATCCGAGATCTGATGCGTGTTCCTAGCCGTGGCACTTCCGAAGCGAGCCACATACCGCTTCCGAGATTCCGACGCGTGTCCCTCGCCTGCGAGGCTTCGGCCACCTATATAAGGGTGCGAGATCTCCCAGTTTGTTTAGTGATTTTGCTCCTTCTTTCACACTTTACACCCTCTCAAGCAACTTTAAAACCCCCCGAAGCCTCAGGAACCTCCCTAACACCCGAAGAAAGCCCCGAAGCACCTGAAGTCCCCGAGAAAAGAATATTTTCGGATTGAAACTCGTCCCTCGCAAAGCCCGGTTTTCAACAAAAACTCTCGGTTTCGTCAAGTAAAATCATTTCTAGAAGCGGAGTTGTAACATCCCAAAATTCAAGCCCAAAAATTCCGTTTTAATTATGTTGTTATATAAAACCATCAGTATAAAAACATTCATATTAATATCTCATGTCAAAACCAAAGTGTCAATAATCAAAACATATTATCATAAAAACTTATCAGAGTATAATCCCAAAGATCTCATGTGCGGAAAACCATAGTGTGATACGCTGCGATCGAGCCGGCTCCTTTCCTTTGAAAACGAAGTACCTAAAACCAAAACTAAAAACCGTAAGCACAAAGCTTAGTGAGTTCCCCCATCATACCACATACCACATAATGCCTATCCCTCGGTATCTTTCAACCGGTATCTGTCTGGCATAACTGAGAGCTGGGCTCCCCTTCGGTATCTTTCAACCGGCAACCGGGAACTAACCTCCCCGTCGGTATCTTTCAACCGGTAACCGGGAGCTAACCTCCCCTTCGGTATCTTTCAACCGGTAAACGGGAACTAACCTCCCCTTCGGTGTCTTTTAATCGGTAACCGAGAGCTAACCTCCCCGTCGGTATCTTTCAACCGGTAATCGGGGACTATTTCACCCCTACCACTATCACATAATAACATATCATAAGCATACTGATCACATTACAACATATCATAAGCATACTGATCACATTACAACATATCATGCATGGGTTCTGTCTACCCCTTCGGTATCTTTCAACTGGTAACCGGGGACTATTTCACCCCTACCACTATCACATAATAACATATCATAATCATACTACTAGGCATGCATGGGTACTATCTACCCCTTCGGGATCCTTCAACCGGTAACTAGGGGCTATATCACCCCTACCACTACTAACACATATGTCATAGCATCCTAGCATATCAGATAACAACATACCAGATAATTATCACAAAGACAATCATCTAACAAACAACTCCTACTAGTGGGTCGGAATTGTGGCCGTAGACCCACTCCTACTGGAAGGTAACTCACCTCACACTACTGAAGTCCCGCAGACTCAATCCCACACTGCTGAAGTCCCGCAGACTCAGCCCCGGCTGCTGGATGACAGATTCCCGAACTGTCAACACCAAAATAACACCCAATTAATAATTGGGTTCCACTACATAATGTAACATCCCGAAATTTAGATATATCTATTTAACCCTTCTTCTTCTTCAAATTGTCAAGATAAGCCCCTAGTGGAAATGTTGCAAAGGAGTACGCCGCGCGTACCCACTCGCTTATTGTAAACGCGGACTCCATGAAGTACGCTGGGCGTACTAAGGTTATGCTGGGCGTAACCGGCCTAGATGCAAAACCCTAAATTGGTGCTTGTACACTATAAAAGGAACATTATGGCCTTGACCTCAGCCTCCATTCCAGAGAGTGAAACCCTAAGAAAGAGTTCCCCTTCGTTTCTAGCTTGTGTGTGTGTGTTCTAAGCTTCAAGGTGCCATTTCAAGGTGGTGAAAGAGAAGAGGAGGCCATCTTAGGAGCTAAAAGTTGGTGGACAAGAGTAGATCTGAGTTCTACAGAGGTGGGAGCTTCTTCCTGAGGTAAAAAGCTCAAAGCTTTCCATGTCATTTGTGATTTATGCTTCTTGGACCAACTTTGGGGGTTTTTGGTCCCAAGGTGGAGACCTTGTGAGCAAATGGTCTCTATAAGCCTAGATCTGCCATATTTCAGAGTAGAATGAGTTGTAGGTTCATAAAAATCTAATCTTGGACGTGAATAATGAGCCATGCATGAGATCTAGACTTTATAAGGAATGAAGGAAGGTGTTAAAGTGATTAAGGACCTTTTCTGCCATGCAAAGGCTTAAAGGTCTCGACTTTATGGATTAAATGGTATTAGAGAAGCCAGATCTGGAGTTTGAGTTGGTGTCTTAACCATTTAAGACCAAATCCAGGAGGAGCATGAAACTGAGACTTACGTTGGGCGTAAATCTGAGTACGCGCGGCGTAAGGGTCCGAGACCCCGATTCTGTAAGGTTGCCGGGTACGCCGAGCGTACAAGTTTGGTACGCGCAGCGTAACCCGGAGGGTTGACTTTTAGGATTTGGTCAACATTTGGACTTTTGGGTCAAGGAGGGGTAAAATGGTCTTTTATCCTTCCGTGAGATTGTAGGAAGGGATGTAGTCTAGACTTGAGAGACGTTAATGAGTTGAAATAATTACTTTATGTGATTAGGCGGGGCTAGTTCGTTGTTTCGAGATTCAGGGATATCGAGCACGTGAGTTACTAGACATCTTACGAGGTGACTCTTCTCACTATACATTACCTAGAGTGGTATTTATGTGTAGACCAGAGGGTCTTGTATGCTATGTGTATGTATGAGATTATGTGTATTGTGTTATATGTATGCTATGTGTTGTATAGATCGGACCGGAGGGTCCAACTATATAGACCGGACCGAAGAGTCCAACGATATAGACCGGACCGAAGGGTCCAATGATATAGACCGGACCGGAGGGTCCAACGAGCTATGACCGGACCGGAGGGTCCAACGAGCTACGGGACTGGAGGGTCCAGCTGAGACACATTAAACCGGAGGGTTGTATTGTAGCCTCGAGCGGCGTATGTGTCGTATGTGGTATTTTGGGGAACTCACTAAGCATCTATGCTTACAGTTGTGGTGTGATGTGTTTCAGGTACTAGCGAGGATCGCGGGAAGGCGCCGGCTTGATCAGTACACACATGGGGATATTTTTATTTTGATCTTGGGATATGATATTATGATTGACTATGTGATACAATGGTGTTTTTATAACGATTATGAATGAAAATGTGTTTTATAAAAATGTGAAAATTTGTTTTGAAAATCTGGGTGTTACAAGTTGGTATCAGAGCCTTGGTTTGAGGGATTCGGATACATCTTCGGGCGTATCTGAACTCAAACTGAGGATTTGAGATAAATTTTGACAACAAAACTATTTTAAAAGAGTAAAAAGAGTTTTGAGACAAACAGAGCAGAGCCGTGTGTACGATCAGCCAGCGCCCGAACGGTGATTTCCCAAAATACCCTCACTTTATGTGTTATGAGATATGTTATGATATGATTTGATATGCATGCTAGAGTAGGCTAGGTATTCATGATAGGACTAGAGTGGCCTGATCTGTGATGCCTTAGCCTAGGAAGGATTTTACTGCTATGTGATGCTTGAGAGCGAATAGGTAGCAGTGAGGAGCTGAGGAGAGGTCTACCGAAGGGTAGCCTATGCCAGTGAGATATAGAGTACTTGTGATTTGGGATCCAAGGAGGAGGACTTAGAGTGAATACTGATGCGGTGTGGACGGTAGTATAGGGCCCGTACTACTGAAGACACCGGAGCAGTGCGCACCCTAAGTAAGAATCCTTTGGGTACCAAGGAACAAGTGGGGTGAGTTATCGAGTGCGAGTATACTCGATCGAGTCTCTGGTATCTTCATGTTGTGTTTCAGAGACATCATGGTTGGTACGCCAGACACGCAGGAGAGCAGCGGTGTTAGCAATGATGAGATTCGCCGTATGATTTATGACGATATGACCGCGACGATCCGAAAGGCTAATTCGGAGGATTTTGAGTAGCGGATTGAGAAGTGATGACATGGTTCGAGTACCATGATGAGTAGCGGATTGAGAAGTGATGACATGGTTTGAGTACCATGATGAGTAGCGGAGTGAGAGGTGATGTTATGGTCCGAATGCCATGATGTGAGGTGGAATGAGAAGAGGGAACATGGTTTGAGTACCATGATTCATAGCAGATCGAGAGGTGGCCACACGGTTTGAGTACCATGGCATGTGGCAAGTTAGTATTCCTGGTTCTTATCGGTCATTCCATGGGGATGGTCTAGACTGAGATCAGAGGCGAATGATTATGGGGCCAGAGGGCCATGACGAACGAGTTTTAGTGGAGCATCCCTTGAAGGGGAAATCGAGTTAGCTCCGAGGGATTGTTGGTGAGATGCCATTTGGGGTCGCAAGACTCAGGATTGAGTAGGGATGGTACGTTACGGGAGAATACGGTCTGGGCTGAGCGACCGGCCAAAGGTGGAGATGTCATTTTCTGTGACTTGAGCGGTGCTATTTCTGTTCCTGTGGGGAACATGAGGAGTGTTGATATTTTCGGTTTCCAAGGTTGGGGACGAGCCCTGTGGGGGTAGCTTTGGTTACGATCTTTCTTCAGGGTATTTGGGCAGTATGTCTGACGAGAGGTACTGATAAATCATGGGCAGGTTGTCAGCAGGGACTGAGATGGTTGAGGACTCCACTCTTACTACAACCCACGTGATGGAACGTTGGTTGAAGAGTCGAGGATGAGGAATATGTTAGTTCATTATTTTCAGACTGAGAGTCAGAGTTACGACTGGACAGTTGAGATGTCCGGTAACGGGATGGTATGAGATTCTGAATGACTAGAGGCGGTCATGATGGTAAGTTCTGAAGATTTCCCATGAGATTAGGGTATTTGGAGTTGTTTGATATCTGTCAAGGAGATCATCGAGCGTTGCGTAGCACCTTGCGGGATTGGGTGCGATGTTACTGGTGGAGACAGTCTGTGGAATAGAGTGTTGGTGCACCAATTGGTGATGGTTCGAACCCTAAGTGGGGGGAGGACCGAGTATTTTGTCGAGTGGATCAGAGATCTGTTCGAGATCGGTTAGAGATCTGGATATAGAGACCTACGGTGCAGATTCTTGAGTCTCGGGTTATTAGTGATCAAGGAGAGGTGCAGAGCGAGATAATGCAGGAGGTATATGATTGAAAAGGGTGAGTGTGTCCACGGAAAGTGACCGTTGGTCGGAGACCTTGATGTGGATAGGAATACTTCAAGGTTAGAATAATGAATTCGAGATGGTTGGCTTGTGAGGTTAGTTCGGCGGCTGAGAATTTATGGTTCAGAGTATGGGCTATTATATGCAGTATGGGAAGGAAAGAAGTTGACTGGGCAACCAACTTCAGGGTCGATATGAGTATTCTTGCATGAGTTTTGAGCAATAGGGAAGGAAGTTTCAGATTGTCATCTTCGTGTTCTGAGTCGTGGGCAATTTCTCCGTGTTTTAATTTGGGAGATGGAGTATTCCGGGGGTTACAAGTGGCACAAGAGAAAGACCGGTTGCGAGATTCCGAGGAAGCAATACGGTATCCGAGTATGATGCCATGAGTATGATTAGTGGTAGAGTCAAGACACTGTGAAGCGTTGTGATGGTATTCTAGGGTATCCGAGTTTATTTGCCTGAATCTCGGATTGTTTTGTGTTTTGAGTTTGAGATGATGAGTGATGTATCAAGTGTCTGCGGTTTCGGTGGGGGCCTTCAGCTAATTGACGTCAAGGGGATTTATTTGGGAATGCAAATTGCAGCGAGAAAAAGAAGTTTTGTCATGACGGTGGTCGTCCGAAGTAGTGATGCTTAGCCTGAACGGGTGTGTGTGCACCTATCTATGCTGGGCCGCAAAGCATGAGTTAATGATCGCAGTGTGGCGTCAATCTGAGAATGAGTTGTGAAGTGGTAAGAGCTAGTGGAGTGGGACTGCTGAGAGCGGCAGTTAAATGAGTTAGTCAGAGAGAGGGTGTTGTGATACTACCGGGAGCCGTAGTACTCACTAGTCAGAGAGAGAGGGTGTTGTGATGCTATGGGGAGCCGTAGTACTCACTAGTCAGAGAGAGGGTGTTGTGATGCTACGGGGAGCCGTAGTACTCAATAGTCAGAGAGAGGGTGTTGTGATGCTACGGGGAGCCGTAGTACTCACTAGTCAGTAGAAGGTCGTTGTGATGCTATGGGGAGCCGTAGTACGCACTAGTTAGCGAGAGGCTGTTATGAGGAAGCACTCTCGATCAGAGCATGATACAGAAGGGTTTTAGGCTTGAAAAGCCCTACGCATGAGTTTTGGGAGCCTGGTGGCCGGACCAGGGGTGAGACCGGGGTCTCCTCAATGATCGGGAATCATTATATTCTGAGTAAATGTAGACATCCAACCCGAAGGGATTGGATAAGTGAAGCACGTATGAGTTGCGGGTCACAAGCTATGAGTTGAATGGGTCATTGGAACAAGCGATTCCAACTACGGGTCGGACCAAACTCCTGAGTTGAGTTGAGTCCTAGTGGTGTGTTGAACAGACCGGACCGAAGGGTCCAACGACATAGACCGGACCGAAGGGTCCAACGATGAGCATTAGATGATAGAGGTCGGGGTTGAGTCGATCTCCAGTCGGGACGCGTATTTACCCTTGGCTGAGTTCTCCCATAACAACAGCCATCCTTCGAGCATTTGTATGCCACCCGTTGAGCTGTTGTATGGGAGGAGGTGTCAGACCCCCATTTGCTGCGGTGAGGTAGGGCAGCTTGTGATGGGTAGTACAGAAATAGTACTCCAGACGACAGAACATATACAACAGGTCAGACAGAGGTTATTGACCACTCAGAGTCGTCAGAAGAGTTGCGCGGATAGGCGTCGTTCGAAGCTCGAGTTTCAGGTCGGGGACCTTGTACTCCTGAAGGTGTCTCCTTGAAAATGAGTAATCCGTTTCAGGAAGAGAGGCAAGTTGGGACCACGGTATATTGGTCCTTTCAGGGTGACCGCCAGGGTGAGCAGAGTAGCGTATCGTTTGGAGCTACCTGCAGAGTTGAGTCAGATTCATGATACCTTCCACGTGTCTCAGTTGAGGAAGTGTATCGCCGATGAGTCGGCAGTGATTCCATTAGAGGACATTCAGGTGGATGCGAGCCTGAACTATGTTGAGAGACCGATCGCGATTCGGGATAGGAGGATCAGGTTTTGATATTCGAGGAGCGAGTATCATGGTGATCGCTTGAGTAGGCGATCTGACGGCTGTCAAGCCACCAGAGTTACCATATTTTGAGAAGGAGTATGTTAGAGGCAGAAGGGGTTGGATTAGTTATGGATTTGGGAGTTTTCGGTGTGTTTTCAGGTGTCCATGGAAAAATTTCGGTGCGGCATGAGATCCTTTTGGTGGTGCCTTTCGGGTTGTTGAAATTCGTTCTATGTGTGGTTTAAAGAGCGATTTCGAGGGCGAAATCAAAATAAGTGGGGGAGAATTGTAACATCCCGAAATTTAGATATATCTATTTAACCCTTCTTCTTCTTCAAATTGTCAAGATAAGCCCCTAGTGGAAATGTTGCAAAGGAGTACGCTGGGCGTACTAAAGAGTACGCCGCGCGTACCCACTCGCTTATTGTAAACGCGGACTCCATGAAGTACGCTGGGCGTACTAAGGTTACGTTGGGCGTAACCGGCCCAGATGCAAAACACTAAATTGGTGCTTGTACACTATAAAAGGAACATTATGGCATTGACCTCAGCCTCCATTCCAGAGAGTGAAACCCTAAGAAAGAGTTCCCCTTCGTTTCTAGCTTGTGTGTGTGTGTTCTAAGCTTCAAGGTGCCATTTCAAGGTGGTGAAAGAGAAGAGGAGGCCATCTTAGGAGCTAAAAGTTGGTGGACAAGAGTATATCTGAGTTCTACAGAGGTGGGAGCTTCTTCCTGAGGTAAAAAGCTCAAAGCTTTCCTTGTCATTTGTGATTTATGCTTCTTGGACCAACTTTGGGGGTTTTTTGTCCCAAGGTGGAGACCTTGTGAGCAAATGGTCTCTATAAGCCTAGATCTGCCATATTTCAGAGTAGAATGAGTTGTAGGTTCATAAAAATCTAATCTTGGACGTGAATAATGAGCCATGCATGAGATCTAGACTTTATGAGGAATGAAGGAAGGTGTTAAAGTGATTAAGGACCTTTTCAGCCATGCAAAGGCGTAAAGGTCTCGACTTTATGGATTAAATGGTATTAGAGAAGCCAGATCTGGAGTTTGAGTTGGTGTCTTAACCATTTAAGACCAAATCCAGGAGGTGCATGAAACTGAGACTTACGTTGGGCGTAAATCTCAATACGCGCGGCGTAAGGGTCCGAGACCCCGATTCTGTAAGGTTGCCGGGTACGTCCAGCGTACAAGTTTGGTACGCGCAGCGTAACCCGGAGGGTTGACTTTTGTTGACTTTTAGGATTTTGTCAACATTTGGACTTTTGGGTCAAGGAGGGGTAAAATGGTCTTTTATCCTTCCGTGAGATTGTACGAAGGGATGTAGTCTAGCCTTGAGAGCCGTTAATGAGTTGAAATAATTACTTTATGTGATTAGGCGGGGCTAGTTCGTTGTTTCGAGATTCAGGGATATCGAGCACGTGAGTTACTAGACATCTTACGAGGTGAGTCTTCTCACTATACATTACCTAGAGTGATATTTATGTGTAGACCAGAGGGTCTTGTATGCTATGTGTATGTATGAGATTATGTGCATTGTGTTATATGTATGCTATGTGTTGTATAGATCGGACCGGAGGGTGCAACGATATAGACCGGACCGAAGGGTCCAACGATATAGACCGGACCGAAGGGTCCAATGATACAGACCGGACCGGAGGGTCCAACGAGCTATGACCGGACCGGAGGGTCCAACGAGCTATGGGACTGGAGGGTCCCGCTGAGACACATCAGACCGGAGGGTCGTATTGTAGCCTCGAGCGGCGTATGTGTCGTATATGGTATTTTGGGGAACTCACTAAGCATTTATGCTTACAGTTGTGGTGTGATGTGTTTCTGGTACTAGCGAGGATCGCGGGAACGCGTCGGCTTGATCAGTACACACATGGGGATATTTTTATTATGATCTTGGGATATGATATTATGATTGACTATGTGATACAATGGTGTTTTTATAACGATTATGAATGAAAATGTGTTTTATAAAAATGTGAAAAATTGTTTTGAAAATCTGGGTGTTACACATAACCATGAGTACATACTTTGGATAATTACTACATTATCCCAAGCTAGGCTTTATGCAAGCCCAAGGCCCAATCCATAGGCCCAAAGTCAATTAGGAATCAAAGCCCAACACATGGCCCAATTTTCCAAATTGGGCCCAGGCCTATACATGGCCTTATTTAAAGGCCCAACCAAAAACTCCAGTCCAACATTTGGTATTCTAATGGCCCAATACCTCATAATCATGAAGGCCCAAACTATGGCCCATCTATGGCCCAATTTTCCAAATTAGGCCCAATTCCTCATATGGTCCTTACCACAAAGCCCATTAATTATTCTAGTCCATTTGTTTGATCTTGGACGACCCATTAATAACCCAATCATCAAGGCCCAATAGAAAGACCCAACAATAAACCCAAGTGAAATTAGGGTTTCACATAAAATGACGATTAGGGTTAAGTGTTTCTCACTTAACCCATTAAGGATTTAATCCATTAAATCCATCACTCTTCTAAATAAATCATATGGTGTGATTGGGCTTAACACACAATTCCATTCCAGTGGCCCAAATGTGGGTCCCGATAGGTCCAAGCCCATAAATCCAATATTAGGGTTTTCTAAACCCTAATTAGGGTTTCCAATCCCCATCTTAGCTCAATAGGCCCAATAGCTAGGTCCTTAAGCCCATTAGGGTTTCCTAAGGTCAATTAAGGTCCATTAGACCCATTAGACACATGTTTGGGCTTTAATGTCAATTAGGGCTTCATTAGGCCCAATAGGGTTTCATTAAGCCCATTAAGGCTTCTTTGGGCCCATTAGGGTTTTAGTCCCTTGTCCAAACATCCTAACCAAATCACAACATCAACGAGGCACACCGTCACCCGACACGGCAGCCGGTGGCGGCAGCCACCACCCTACGGTGGTGGTTAGGGTTTCTTTCTCATTATTCCATTTCCAATTACATTTTACAAGGCTAAATCTCAAGATGACACACACACACACACTAACAAAATAAGCACACAGGCGGCACATGGCGGAAGCCACCACCTCACGGCGGTGGTGGTGGCTGTTCTTGTTATTCCAACTAGACAAAACACACGCACATAAACTTTAGATTGCATCCAACACTCCAGCCACCCACCTGGCGGCTCAAGGCGGCGGCAACAACACCAAAACGGCAGTAGCAGCAGCGGTTACGATGATAGACACCACCTCACGGTGGTGGCGCTTGTTTTTCTTTGTCCCCAGCCGAGCAGACATACACACACACTCGTAAACAAGAACTGGACACCGAATTACTCCCAACCCAGCCACTACGGTGGCAGGTGCCGATCGGAAACACCAAAAACGGTGATCTAAAATCACCGACAGCTCCTGTCGACATAAACTACTCCAAATCACAGAAAGAACGAAGAGAAAGGAGTAGATGGGTGGTTACAATCATTACCGAGAACTTCGTATCCACACACACGACTTGCACAGTGGCGAACATGGCTCGTTTCACCGGAGGAGGGCAGCGACAGCCCGCTGCTGGCATCCTTGTGCTGCTCTTCGTCGCTGGCAGCAGCTACGCCGATGATTTTGGGTGCGGTGGACTCCAGCTTCAACGTCAAGGAGGCGGCGGTCGGACCCGACACCAACGATGGCGGCTAGGGGTAGTTTCTTGTGGTGGCGGCTGTGCATCAATTAGGGTTAGGGGTCCTGTTCCATTAAAATGAGAGGGAAGGAAGAGTCGACGGGTATAAGTCCCGTATTCTTGAAACTTTCACTCATTTACCATTTTTAGTCCCTCCCCACAATATCTTCTTCACTTTAAATCTAATATTTACCCATTAGCCCCTGATCTCATAAATTCCTTTCAAATTCGACCCATGAATTACCAAACAACCCCTAATGTCGTAATTATGACATATTCAGCCCCTCCACCTCTTTTCCTTTTTAAATTAAATATAATTAATTACCACGGGGTCCCTATCTTCATATATATATATACAAACTGAGTTCGGAACTTACACTTTTAATTCCCGACTTTTAAAATCTTTACAATTAGCTCCTCAAAAACACACCCTGCTAAATAATTACTGATTTTAGGGTTGTAATACAATCATTAATTAATTAATTTATTTATTAAATAGACGGGTGTTACAACTCTCCCCCACTTAAATTAGATTTCGTCCTCGAAATCATTCCTTACCATTCCTTACTCGCCCAACCACTCTAGTAGCATGGTCACCAACCTGGGCACGCCCTAGCCTTCTCATGGTAGCTATGACCAATCCTCGTAAATCCCTAAAATCAACAGGTGTCGAATTCCTTGCAACAAGACCACATGTACTCTGTCCGAAATCTGCTGTCTCGAGATGGTATGAATCCCTGAAAGACCACTCATACTAAGTCATTATCGTTGAATCTAGCATGTTTATCCCTCAAATGACTACTCAACTTCTGATAGCTCGAGGTTCCCACTATAAAACAGGGTCATAGACCCAATTATCCATGCAGACCACTAATACTTGACCAAGGCTCAGATACTCCCGTTGTGAGTGACTTGTCACTCCCCAAATCATCTAGCTATTCCGTCCAAACTTGCAACCCTAAACACAAATTCTACTATTGCCAATCGCTGAAACTGCCCAAACACTGAACTGCCTGAAGCAGTATGTTGCCACATGGCTGCTTTCCAAAATCTAACGAGACCTGCCTGGTCTCAATTCATCCGTCCGTCATCTGAATTTACCGGGTCCCAGCCCGGTTGCTGATCTAAAAGGGCTCCCACTTGGTCGTCTCACACGACTTCTAAACGAAATCCTTCTCGGGAACTAGTTGCCACTAGTTATCATGCCACTGTGGTTCTAACAACCTCCTGACCAAACCGATTGGGTCCATGCGTCGAATCCTGACGTCACCAAATCCAAGGCTAAAAGTGATTGTTACCTAACCGATGGTAGCCTTACATCACAAACGACCTTAAGCAGTCCATTGCTTCCTTGATCTCATAACTGTAGTGGCGTCCCTGCAGCCTCACTACTGGCTTAACCAGATCTAATCCATTTGGGTAATTCCGAAATCCAATCCGTAGATTTCCATATCCTCACTGCTGCACCCGAACTGGTGGGTACTACTGTTCATTTCACGTCCTAATAACGCGTTCATGCTATCTGCCATCCAAGTGAAGGTTGTGGCTACACTCACAGACTTACATCACTCAAGCACTATCTGCTAACCTTGTGAATGCTATGGCTACACCCGCAGACTTACAACACGCTAACACTATCGGTCAACCTCGTGAATGCTACGGCTACCCCCGCAATCTTACAACACTTCCAATACTATCTGATCGCTAGTGAATGCTACGAGTACACCCGCAGTCTTACGTCACTTTCCATACTAACTGACCACTAGTGAATGCTACGGCTACCCCCGTAGTCTTACAACACTTTCCATACTATCTGACTGCTAGTGAATGCTATGGCTACCCCCGTAGTCTTACAACACTTTCCATACCACCTGATCGCTAGTGAATGCTACGGCTACCCCCGTAGTCTTACAACACTTTCCATACCGGTCGAACGGGCACTCAACCTCACACACAACTGAACTCGAGTCCTAACTGGAGCTCTAACTTGGTTCCCGAAACCTATTGTCTGAGAGTCTCGAAGGCTGTCTGCTGCTCAGGGCCCCAACGAAAGGCCACCGACTTCTTGGTCAGTCGGGTCAAAGGAACTACAATCTCGGGGAAGTCCCGTATAAATCTCCGATAATAACCCACTAGACCCGGGAAGCTCCGAATCTCAGTTGGAGACCTCAGAATCTCCCACTACATCACGGCCACTATCTTGGCCGGATCGACCAGAATACCCTTCTGGCTGACAAGGTGCACAAGAGATTGCACCTTGCGCAACCAAAACTCACAGTTGGATAACTTTATAAAAAGTCTCTCCCCCACTTAGATTCGACTAAGTGTACACAGTACATGAGAATTGAAGGATTCCCAATCCCTCTCGCTTTCTAATACCCCACTAATGACAACCTGTGCCTGCCAATGCTAGCGTTTAATCACCGATTAAACCTTGAGATCTCCCATCCTCGGAAATCTTGATGAGTACTCTTAAAATCTGGTCCAATTTGACACCTTAGTCCATATACCATGTTGTCAATTGAAGGCCTCAATTTTCACTCTAGCTGACGAATCCTCGTTCCCACTTCCAATCTTGCAGTACCACTGAACTCTAACCGAACACAGCCCATGCGAAAATACCTTTCTCTTGAACATGCGATGACCAACCACTTATGTATCTAACACCCGTGACTGACACTACCCTCTTCATGTCACCAGCTCTGTCCTTACAATGGTAGTGCCTTGAACTCCAAAGTTCATCCATAGATAATTACCGACCATACCTGAACAATGATAGAACCCCTGAACACTGACTTCACTGGAGAACTATCACTCCAATCCAGACCGAGTATCATCTAAATAATACTCCTGCATAGATCCCGACAAAGATCCGAAATGATAACGGTACATGCGGAACCCACTCCGCAAGATGCATCCCTCTGTGGGTTCATCAAGGACCTTTCGGCATGCAGGATGGCATATATGATCCTTGATAACCCGAACACTAGTAGGAAACTGACCCGAGATCTAACTTATCCAAACTCACTCATAACTCCAACGCGATACGTATCCCCAACATCCATCTAGTAGCAATAGAAGATGACATACCCGCAACATCTGGAGGAATACTGATCACCTTCGGCTGACGTGACCAACCCCGCTACCCTGTAGCAGCCTAAACCCTTGGAGCGACAAACTGCCTTGTGCACTTTCCTGTACGTGCTGCACTGACTCCGACCCTGCTGGCCTTTCACCCGATGATCAGAAGTCATGGGTCTCTTCCCGGGATCCTCTCCCATACGCACCTGGCACAACCCTCTCCTTCCAGGGTGCTCCAAATCGATCTTGCATCTGCAACTCTTGGAAATCATATCCTTCAAGGTCTGTCACCCTGTCACGCTCACTAGCTCGCTTGCCAATGGCTAAGCTGCAACAACTGGAACATACTCTGTCCCCAAACCGGGTCACGAACTTCTCCCCGAAGCTTCTCAGATTCTCCAAGACTCTCACCGATTCGAGTATGGATCCTGTGCTTTCAGTAGTACGGGCCCAATACTACCTTCCACACCTATCCATACTTTCCTCAGCAATCCTCCTGAATCCTCCAAGTCACTTCCTCAAACTGGTACACCCAAGTCTCACTGAGCCTCACTACTAACCCACCGAATCATATCCTAGGCTCTCCTACGTTCCCAAACTCGCCCAGTCCTCAGCTGCTGAAAGATTCCCAGTAATGTCAACTAGCTACCTCATGAATATAGCTAGCTCACATTACTAAGAGTCCCACAAAGCACAAAGCAAGCAACATTCAGACAATGGAGAATCTAACCATTCTATCCTCTACTCAGGGATCTGTACATGCAATTCAAAGGATCATACAATCAGGCATAACCTAAATAGGCTATCCTGTCACTGACTGATCAGTACTACTAGCATGCAAGTCTACAAGCACATACAATAGGCATACAAGGCATCCTCCTAGATCCTCAGCCCTAATCTAGCATGCAGTTCTCATAACCATATCATAACATAACATTGTTGGATTAGTGTCTAAGTCCATAACTATAATTGGTATATACTTCACCCGACCCGGCATGGTCCATTTGGGTTGCATGGCATCATGCATTTGGATAGACTAAAATGAGAGAAATAACACTTAAGGTTTATTAATATATTATAAGTTCTAATATATTAATAAGATTATTTAATTAGTATTGATCAAGAATTAATCTAGAATTAATTAAGTGATCAAAAGAAGACTAATTAAATATATGGGTTGATTGTGTAAATCATCCATACTTATATAGTGGGCTAATGCTCGATGGATTATCAAGTTGGGCTAAAACCCATAGGATGCTCCACGGATGCTCCATGGTGTATTTGAACCCATGGATCCAAGGAAATGGAAAGCCATGACAATTAGGGTTTACCCTAATTGTAACAACTATATAAGCATCCTATTATTGAAGAAATCGGCCACTAAGTGATGAAGTGAGGGCAAAACGATTTCATGAAGGGTTATACTTTCTCTCAAGTTATTCCAAATGCACTTGATGTTGTGTGAACCATTTGAGGTGTCATATTTGGGGCACTAGGCTCTTGAGCTACATGGAATCAAGCACCAACATGGAGGTATGTAATTCTACTAGATTTTATATTATATGTACTTTATATTATGCTAGTTAGAACAATACATTGGAAATTGATATTTGCATGTATAATAGAGAAAACATAGATCCAAGGTATTTAGGGTTTCATGTACACCATATGAGTGTTAGAATGCTCAAAACCCAACAGTGGTATCAGAGCCTAGGCTTGTTTTCAATTATACTTGATGCAAATTGCTGAAAAATGCTGAAAAAATCGAATTTTTGTGCTGTCTGATCAGGGGACTCGACGAGTGCATTAAGGGACTCGACGAGTCCAAGAAAAAATGCATCTAACTCGCCGAGTTTGTTCATGCACTCGACGAGTTGGACCCCCAAACAGCATATCTTTGAGTTTTGGTGCTGGAATTGGTCTAGAATCATTACCTTTGATTGTTTTGGACTTATAAAACCTGTTTTTAATGTGGTAATGATTATGCTAAACCAATTTCAATGCTATAATCAAAGTTTCAAGTTTATATGTGTTTATGTTATTCTTGAAAATTGTTGATTATGAATGTTCATGCTTGTGAGTTTTGCTAGATCATAGGAATTATGTGCAAATTGTTTGTTAGTATAATTCATGATCTTGATGAAAATTGTATGGAGTTCATAACATGTCCTCAAGTGATGAATTTCCAAGTGTTTTATGTTTCCTTGATTTATGAGTTAGTTTAGATTAATGAAAAAAAAATTGTGTTTTAGTTGTTTTGATCCAAATTAATCTAAAAGGAGTTCATAAAATATGTTTTTGTAACTTGTCTTCAAGTTATATGAAAAGTCATATTTATGAATCTTAAAACTCATAAAATTGTCATAGGTTACATAAAAATGAAGAATCTTTTTCATTAAATGGTTTTATGACTCCATAACTTGTCCTCAAGTTATGGATGTTGAAAAGTCACTTCCTTAAAATTATTATTAAAAGATAAGGAATTACATAAAAATGAAGAGTCTTCTTTTTATGTATATTAAACTCATAAGTTATGAAATGAAAGGTCTTGAATAGTTTCAAAACTTGCCCTCAAGTTTTGGAATTTGTAAAGTTACTCTTCATGTATACTTTAATTCCAAAATTGAACCCTTAGAATTTTAAAAGCTAAAATTCAAACTTTATGGACTTCATTAAATTAATTAAAGTGTTTAATTAAAAGAGTTAATAATTCCATAAAGACATGGTTTAAGTTTAATTAAATTAAGAGTATAGTTTAATTAATAGATTAAACCACAAAGTATTTTAAATGTTTAAAATACACCCTTATACTATTATTATAATTTTAATTATATATATATATATATATATATATATATACATGTATAAGATAAAGTCAATATTACCATTAGTAGGCCTCATTCACGAAGCCGGTCTATAAGGGGGGTATAAGGTTACTGCCTATAAAATGGCAGTTTAATGGGTGTCCACTCTCACCCACCGCTTCCTTGACTGGTGGAGGGTCGTTAGCCGAACGGGTAGGAAAGGACTATAATTCTCCCTTCATTAAAAGTATAATGAAAAAAATACTAAGTAACTAAACACTTATAAATTCCCAATCTTAGTTACTTAGGAAAATGTGAAATAGGTGCTAACCCATGAAATTACACTTTGTACCTTACCAAGTCGTTAGTAGAGCGTGTGTGGTTAACTGGCATGCTAATAAGGACTAGTAAGAGTGGCAAAGGGTAACTTGACTTTATTATAGATCGGTGGAGCGTGTGTGGTTAACCGGCACATCGATTAGGTGATAAAGTTAAGGGTACCAAGTCAATTTGCATGGTTATTCACACCTTGTTTGTGATCCTCGGCATCCCAGTCACAAACTTGAGAGGGCACAATCGAGATTCAAACATGCCATTGAAAGTTCAATGTATCTCAAAAGATCTAGGAGTTTCAAATCCAATTAAAACTTAATTATATTTAGTTTTTCATGGTGGAAATTGGTAAATCGTCATTTACCTACCTTCAACTATTTTATAACTCGGATTACGGCATCCCTCTTCCAGTTATAAATAGGTTGTTGGATCCTAGCCTTAATATTTCATATTGGGTGTTATATTAAGGACTTTAAATCAACTAACTTGAATTTCTCCTTTATAGATGTTTCCTTTAGACAGCTATGGTCTTCCCAAATCTTTAGGAACAAGCTTCCTAATGAAGATGATATCCCAAATGGCAAACAAGGTGAAAGATCAATCCCTTTGTTGTGCATCAGTGGGACTGGAAATCATACTTCACTTCCTCCACCTCCTCCAATAAATCTCCCTATCCCACAAGTTTCAAGACTTGATAAGTTCTAAGTCACTCAATCCCTATTGGCAAACAAAGTCTATATGTGCTTAGGTCTTGGAGATTAAGTGACATATTGACAAGCCGGGAGAGTCGGGTGTCGAAGTCTCGAGGTAGCTGGTTGTTGACTTGGTTCTTCAGTCACTCCCTGATGACAGAACACGACATGACCCTTTAATGATCTTATCTATTTGCTTGGTGCTGCTGAATCAGCAATGATTTGGAACACTGGTAAATCAAATTTGATTAGAAGATCGACTTCCCAAAACTTCATGGACATTGACAATGGTAACACTGGAAATCCAGAAAAACTTTCTCTTCCCAATAGAAATGGATCGGCCATAGTCAACCCGGTTGACCAAATGGTAAAGAGAAAGGCTAAGTCTGAGATGGTCCCATATACCATTCCCAAAGAGTCCATATGTGCCTATTGCCAAAGGAAAGGGGCATTGGTTGCGAAGCTGCCAAATTTACCTGAAACCTCATAAGGATGGTAAAGTCAAAAGTTTGACTCAACTTCAGGTAAAGTCCGTTATCTAACTCTATTAAGTCTCTTTTGGAGATTCTTAATACATGATGTAATGTAATTACATTTTGATGTTTTTGAAGAATCAAAAGGAGCTTAAAGAAAAGGTGTGCTGATTCTGATCGCGTGGTTCGATGACCAAAATTTTGAGCCACTGCATAAGAGTTATGAGATATTGCTTAGGAATAGATAACAACAAAGTTTTCATATGAATTTCCACTGTAAGGATAAGTTTTTTCCGCAAGTTTTTAAAATAAAAGGAAAAGTTTTGATTTTATTTATTTTAAGTATCCTTACAAAGGCATTTGTGAAAAATTGTTGTTTATATGTTTCCATTGATAAGCAATATGGGAAAATGAATTTGATTCTTTCGTTTGTGGTAGTGTCATAATTTATCAAATAAGGGAAGATTCTCATCACCCAATTTTCAGTTGGATAGAAACTTGGAATCATGCAAGTTGTATTGTGTGATGAATGAGATTTTTCATCTTTGGTAAATTAAGACTAATTCATTGTTCACATTCGCATGTGAGTTAATCGAAGGACTAAAGGATCGGGTACATTAGGTTGTGCACTAGTCAGGTCCTCCACAAAGGTTGAATAAGAAGAATCAAATAAGGCAGAAAGATAAAAGTTTCTCCAATCTGAAGAGATGGGAGAGTACTTGTGTATCTTGTTTTATGATTATCTTAATGATTATGGAACCATATCATAATTGATCCTCTAAGGACACCTTAGTGCATTTGGTGGATAAGGAGAGGAATCGTGAATTGTGGAAATGGTTAAATCAAAGGATAAATCATACTTCGTTCCAAAATAAAATCTTAGAGTTATACTCCAAGATTGATCCTTGAGTGACATAATCTTAAGAAAGGTTTAAAACACTTGTCAAATGTAGAGTAAAATGTTTTCTTACTCTTGTACATTTGAAATTGGTAAGTTGTGATGTTTTGGATAAAACAAAGACCAACTAAGGCCAATTATGTGAAGTGTTTGTAAAAGAATCTGCACTATATCTTGAATATTGGGCAAGTGAGTCTTATATGTCAAGAGGACAGTGGGAGTCTAAAAGATCTTAAGATAGGTTCAAGAACTAATCAAGATATTTGTTAATCACTAGCCCACGACTTGGGGTTTGTAACCTATCGTGTTGACATATTCTTATTTCTGTGTCTATTCCAGTTAAAAGTTGACTATGCTTGTGAGTTCTATGAGTTCTCAATTGTTTGCATAACAACCTGGAAGCAATGGTAGGCCATTGTGCTGCCGGGTGGCAAGAAATTAAGATTGAACAAGTTCAGTCCATATGTGTTTGGATTTGCCACTAATCTTGTCTTGTGATTATGGTTATGACAAATTCACATGGATAGGAACTCATACACCATAAAATCTAAGTTTCATAAGGTTTCTCTTCGATTCATGGAAATGATGGTGAGGAAACGCTTTCACTAAGAAGATTTTAAGTAGATAGCAGTTGTGATATTTGCATTCTCATATAGTTAGTGGAGCGTGTATGGTTAACCGGCACACTAACTAGTGAGAATTGAAAAAGGTCTAGACAAACATGTGAGCTATCTAAGGAAAGGTGTATGATTTTGATAAAGTCTTATCAAAGCAATTGTGTATCAGAAATCTGAACTTTGGTAAGAAAGTCAATAAAGTATTGTTTTTCTAGAAGTCCAACTGATTTCTGAGTACATGTCAAAGCTAGTGGGAGCATAAGTGTTATGCTAGTAAGATAATAATCATCATGTTAGTGGGAGCATGATTATTATGTTAAGTGTTGCAGGTTAGCAATGTTAATTATAGAAAACAAATTTTTCAATTCGCTTTGAAAAGTTGTTTCCCTATAATTAAGGGAGAGGATTTCATACTTCATTCCAATTCTACAAGCTTAGATTGAGATTGTAATAAACTTTAGTCAAGGATATATATGAATGTTATGTTGGAATGGTTCAACATAAGGAAATTCTATATATGTTGCGTTCTCAAAATTCGATTATGATTACGGCATACCTCTTCATAGTTCGAATTGTGAGAATATGGCTAATAAAAAATTTTATAGCATGAATCATGTCCGATATGCTTCGGGTATAGGTTCGATTACATGTGCTATAATCCTTTCTAAATTTTCCATAGGAATGCTTAGAGCATTAAGAGGGGAAAAGGGATTAGAACTGGATATGACTAAAATGATTAAGCAATTGTCGAGGACAAATTGAGGTTTAACAAAGATTGGTTACTCATGGACAATTAGAAGTATAGAGTAAGGACCATATTGACATATTTTGAAAAGAGGCAACTCTTGTTCAAAAGTGATGGTCAAAATGGGAATGTGGAACTGTTTCCATAGGTGGAAGTTATTCTTTGAATCTGTGTAAGATTAGAGAACTTAATGCAAGAAGGATGTTCAAAGGAATGTACTTTGAATCTGAGACTTCATTTCCATGGAATTGATCTCCATTGGAATTCTTTGTAATGTCAAGTGTTGCCAAGTCTTTGTGACTTTTGGGTATAGTCATTACAAGAGGATCATTGCATATAAGTTTAGAATCTAACAAGATTACGGTAAATGACAAGAATTTGGTGTTCTTACATTTATTGTAAAGAATTTGGGATTGTGAAATGAGCATCATTGAAATATTGTCAATCGATCTGTTTCACAAAGAGAAGACCACATGTAAACATAGTGTGCATACTTGGAGTATGGCATAGCTACTATTTGGACGAACATAGTGTGCATGCTTGGAGCATGGCATTACTATTGTTTTAATTCAAGTACTAAGTTGATAAACCGAAACGATGAATAATGAGTAATCAATATGGTGCTTAGATAAAAGGGGTTTTTATTTACACTCAAAGTGTTGGGGCCATACAGGATTAGTATTATTTTGTGTTTCACTTTGCATGTTTTGACTTCCAGAATAACTAGGTCATTCTTCTGAACGACTAAGTTATTCAAACCATCCACAGTCGGTCATATGTTGGAAGTAGATATGAATCAAGACTGTCATGAATTTGGCTTGTACGATTTGTCTAATGTGCATTAGACATAGCAATGGTTGCTACAACATTCATGAGTGCTCATAAGTTCTGAGTATTGGATTCAACCCATGCTCATTTGAATCACTTCATGGATTTTATCACGAGTGAATCATGAGACGATAATATCTTATATTCTTCAAACCTAGAGATATGAGTTGTTGACTATGAGTTGGTTATACATTGATTGCACGTAAACGCATTGGTAACTCGATGTTATAAAACGTGCCTTTGTGTATGATTCAACAAGTAGTCAGTACAAGCATATGAGTCGAATTTTATCCATTCGTTTTACCTTCGGGATAAAAGCGATATCTGTGGGCCCCTCGATGATTTAGTGATGACAAAACGTAAGTGCTCGGCCGGGCCTGGACTGATTTGATTTGTTCAATTAGTCAGTCGTCATAAATCGGAAATCAGGAAACAACAAATGGACAGAGAGAATGATTATAATCCATGTCTCAATCCATATGATATCTAGAATGGAGGAATATATGATCACTTATCTAATGGACGCGTCATTGATTTGTTCAGAGTTCGACAACGGCTTTTGAGAGCTACGATTGCTAGTTGGGTTATGAAGTAATACTTGCAATAATAGTTTTAGACTTATCCAAGTGGGAGACTGTTGGATTAGTGTCTAAGTCCATAACTATAATTGGTTTATACTTGACCCGACCCGGCATGGTCCATTTGGGTTGCATGGCATCATGCATTTGGATAGACTAAAATGAGAGAAATAACACTTAAGGTTTATTAATATATTATAAGTTCTAATATATTAATAAGATTATTTAATTAGTATTGATCAAGAATTAATCTAGAATTAATTAAGTGATCAAAAGAAGACTAATTAAATATATGGGTTGATTGTGTAAATCATCCATACTTATATAGTGGGCTAATGCTCCATGGATTATCAAGTTGGGCTAAAACCCATAGGATGCTCCATGGATGCTCCATGGTGTATTTGAACCCATGGATCCAAGGAAATGGAAAGCCATGACAATTAGGGTTTACCCTAATTGTAACAACTATATAAGCATCCTATTATTGAAGAAATGGGCCACTAAGTGATGAAGTGAGGGCAAACCGATTTCATGAAGGGTTATACTTTCTCTCAAGTTATTTCAAATGCACTTGATGTTGTGTGAACCATTTGAGGTGTCACATTTGGGGCACTAGGCTCTCGAGCTACATGGAATCAAGCACCAACATAGAGATATGTAATTCTACTAGATTTTATATTATATGTACTTTATATTATGCTAGTTAGAACAATACCTTGGAAATTGATATTTGCATGTATAATAGAGAAAACATAGATCCAAGGTATTTAGGGTTGCATGTACACCATAGGAGTGTTAGAATGCTCAAAACCCAACAAACATATCATAACATGTATGGGTATCTTGGGGAAAACTTACTTGAGCTCGGCTGATTGCACGCATCACACACCTAGTTCTTTTCAAAGTTCTCTTCTCTTTTCAAATTCTTTTCAAACTTCTTTTTACTTTTGAAAATTTTCATACCAAGTCCTTAGTTTGAGTTTAGACACACCCGAGAGTGTGCCCGAATCCCTCAAACCAAGGCTCTGATACCAACTTGTAACATCCCAAAATTCAAGACCAAAAATTTCGTTTTAATTATGTTGTTATATAAAACCATCAGTATAAAAACATTTATATTAATATCTCATGTCAAAACCAAAGTGTCAATAATCAAAACATATTATCATAAAAACATATCAGAGTATAATCCCAAAGATCTCATGTGCGGAAAGCCATAGTGTGATACGCTGCGATCAAGCCGACTCATTTCCTTTGAAAACGAAGTACCTGAAACCAAAACTAAAAATCATAAGCACGAAGCTTAGTGAGTTCCCCCATCATACTACATACCACATAATGCCTATCCCTTGGTAACTTTCAACCGGTATCTGTCTCGCATAACTGGGAGTTGGGCTCCCCTTCGGTATCTTTCAACCGGTAACCGGGAACTAACCTCCCCTTCGGTATCTTTCAACCGGTAACCGGGAGCTAACCTTCCCTTCGGTATCTTTCAACCGGTAAACGGGAACTAACCTCCCCTTCGGTGTCTTTCAACCGGTAACCGCGAGCTAACCTCCCATTCGGTATCTTTCAACCGGTAATCGGGGACTATTTCACCCCTACCACTATCACATAATAATATATCATAAGCATACTGATCACATTACAACATATCATAAGCATACTGATCACATTACAACATATCATGCATGGGTGCTGTCTACCCCTTCGGTATCTTTCAACCGGTAACCGGGGACTATTTCACCCCTACCACTATCACATAATAACATATCATAATCATACTGCTAGGCATGCATGGGTACTATCTACCCCTTCAGTATCTTTCAACCGGTAACTAGGGGCTATATCACCCCTACCACTACTAACACATATGTCATAGCATCCTAGCATATCAGATAACAACACACCAGATAATTATCACAAAGACAATCATCTAACAAACAACTCCTACTAGTGGGTCGGCATTGTGGCCGTAGACCCACTCCTACAGGAAGGTAACTCACCTCACACTGCTGAAGTCCCGCAGACTCAATCTCACACTGCTGAAGTCCCGCAGACTCAGCCCCAGCTGTTGGATGACAGATTCCCGAACTGTCAACACCAAAATAACACCCAATTAATAATTGGGTTCCACTACATAACCATGAGTACATACTTTGGATAATTACTACATTACCCTAAGCTTGGTTTTATGCAAGCCCAAGGCCCAATCCATAGGCCCAAAGTCAATTAGGAATCAAAGCCCAACACATGGCCCAATTTTCCAAATTGGGCCCAGGCCTATACATGGTCTTATTTAAAGGCCCAACCAAAAAGTCCAGTCCAACATTTGGTATTCTAATGGCCCAATACCTCATAATCATGAAGGCCGAAACTATGGCCCATCTATGGCCCAATTTTCCAAATTGGGCCTAACTCCTCATATGGGCCTTACTACAAAGCCCATTAATTATTCTAGTCCATTTGCTTGATCTTGGATGGCCCATTAATAACCCAATCATCAAGGCCCAATAGAAAGGCCCAACAATAAACCCAAGTGAAATTAGGGTTTCACATAAAATGACGATTAGCGTTAAGTGTTTCTCACTTAACCCATTAAGGACTTAATCCATTAAATCCATCACTCTTCTAAATAAATCATATGGTGTGATTGGGCTTAACACACAATTCCATTCTAGTGGCCCAAATGTGGGTCCCGATAGGTCCAAGCCCATAAATCCAATATTAGGGTTTTCTAAACCCTAATTAGGGTTTCCAATCCCCATCTTAGCCCAATAGGCCCAATAGCTAGGTCCTTAAGCCCATTAGGGTTTCCTAAGGTCAATTAAGGTCCATTAGACCCATTAGACACATGTTTGGGCTTTAATGTCAATTAGGGTTTCATTAGGCCCAATAGGGTTTCACTAAGCCCATTAAGGCTTCTTTGGGCCCATTAGGGTTTTAGTCCCTTGTCCAAACATCCAAACCAAATCACAACATCAACGAGGCACACCGCCACCCGACACGGCGGCCGGTGGCGGCAGCCACCACCCTACGGTGGTGGTTAGGGTTTCTTTCTCATTATTCCATTTCCAATTACATTTTACAAGGCTAAATCTCAAGATGACACACACACACTAACAAAATAAGGACACACAGGTGGCACATGGCGGAAGCCACCACCTCATGGCGGTGGTGGTGGCTGTTCTTGGTATTCCAACTAGACAAAACACACGCACATAAACTTCAGATTGCATCCACCACTCCAGCCACCCACCTGGCGGCTCAAGGCGGCGGCAGCAACACCAAAACGGCAGTAGCAGCAGCGGTTACGACGATAGCCACCACCTCACGGTGGTAGCGGTGGTTTTTCTTTGTCCCCAGCCGAGCAGACATACACACGCACTCGTAAACAAGAGCTGGACACCGAAGTACTCCCAACCCAGCCACTACGGTGGCAGGTACCGATCGGAAACACCAAAAACGGTGATCTAAAATCACCGGCAGCCCTGTCGACATAAACTACTCCAAATCACAGAAAGAACGAAGAGAAAGGAGTAGATGGGTGGTTACAATCATTACCGAGAACTTCGTATCCACACACACGACTTGCACAGTGGCGAACAAGGCTCGTTTCACCGGAGGAGGGCAACGAAAGCCCGCTGCTGGCATCCTTGTGCTGCTCTTCGTCGCTGGCATCAGCTTCGCCGACGATCTTGGGTGCGGTGGACTCCAGCTTCAACGTCAAGGAGGCAACGGTCGGACCCGACACCAACGATGACGGCTAGGGGTAGTTTCTTGTGGTGGCGGCTGAGCATCAATTAGGGTTAGGGGTCCTGTTCCATTAAAATGAGAGGGAAGGAAGAGTCGCCGGGTATAAGTCCCGTATTCTTGAAACTTTCACTCATTTACCATTTTAGTCCCTCCCCACAATATCTTCTTCACTTTAAATCTAATATTTACCCATTAGCCCCTGATCTCATAAATTCCTTTCAAATTCGACCCATGAATTACCAAACAACCCCTAATGTCGTAATTATGACATATTCAACCCCTCCACCTCTTTTCCTTTTTAATATAAATCCAATTAATTACCACGGGGTCCCTGTCTTCATATATATATACAAACTGAGTTCGGAACTTACACTTTTAATCCCCGACTTTTAAAATCTTTACATTTAGCTCCTCAAAATCACACCCTGCTAAATAATTATTGATTTTAGGGTTGTAATACAATCATTAATTAATTAATTTTTTTATTAAATAAACGGGTGTTACAGAAGTGCTGTCAAAATCACCACCTTTATCAAATGAGTTCATACCCCTGTATTTTTACAAGTATTTTCTATGTTTTTAAGGGGGGGGGGGGATACAAGTAATATACAAGAAAATTTACTTTAAAATGCACACATCCAAATACGTTTATCATTCTATTTTTATGAAAAGATTTTACTATCAAATTCATATATTACTACGGGCAAAGTTTTGGTAAAACATAACGATACGATAAACAAATACAAGAGATTTCGTTTTATTCAACTTAATATATATAACTATATATATACAAATATTGTGTATAACTTGAATACTATGATAAACTATACAAATACAGTATACGGAACATGTAAAGATGCAACGATTTTCACACAACATGGAAACAAACTTATAAACAATGATAGGTATAGTTTATGGAACAAAGATACTATTTTACAAAGTTCAGGTTATAACACGAAAACAAACTTATAAACTATTATAGGTATAGTTTATGGAACAAACAAACTATTTTTATAAACTTTCATGTTATAAAGTAAAAAGATTTTCAGTTATTACTTGTAAACACGTTGAAACAATTTGTGAGACGTCTTCGTGTACTTATCTAAGTACTGGTAAAAGTCTTGCCTTGTAACCAAAATCTCTTGTAGGGATAGCGAGATATTTGTGTATAGGTCTACATGGGACTGACAATCCCACACCTGTAATTTTAGCTACAGTCAGGCCGGCAGGCCTGGGGTGACAAATGTCGTTAACATTTCGACGCCTGAAGAACGTCACGATCAGGCCATCTTAGGTTAGAGTACGGTTATAAGAACTCACAAGAAGAAAACAACAACATATTTACGATTAATATATTTTCAAATAATTTTATTTGAATATTAACTTTACATTTGGATTTCAGGGCAAATATATTTTCAAGGGTTTTATTTTAATAATAAAACAAATATTACATTATTTGCAAGTACAAAATTTCTAGATTTACACACAGTTACACGAAAAACAATACATTATATTACTTACCTAAATACTGGTAAAAGTCTTCGTGTACTTATAAACTTCATGTTATAAAGTAAAAGGATTTTCAGTTATTACTTGTAAACACGTTGAAACAATTTGTGAGACGTCTTCGTGTACTTATCTAAGTACTGGTAAAAGTCTTGCCTTGTAACCAAAATCTCTTGTAGGGAGAGCGAGATATTTGTGTATAGGTCTACATGGGACTGACAATCCCACACCTGTAATTTTAGCTACAGTCAGGCCGGCAGGCCTGGGGTGACAAATGTCGTTAACATTTCGACGCCTGAAGAACGTCACGATCAGGCCATCTTAGGTTAGAGTACGGTTATAAGAACTCACAAGAAGAAAACAACGACATATTTACGATTAATATATTTTCAAATAATTTTATTTGAATATTAACTTTACATTTGGATTTCAGGGCAAATATATTTTCAAGGGTTTTATTTTAATAATAAAACAAATATTACATTATTTGCAAGTACAAAATTTCTAGATTTACACACAGTTACACGAAAAACAATACATTATATTACTTACTAATATGGTACGAACAGGATTTTAGAAAAACACATATCGAATATTCTCTTTGCTAAAGTCTATGATTACTTAATGTTTACGTTAGGGTTATATACAATGAAGATCCGATATGTAGTGGAATGTGTAGTTTCCGCCTTTCTTCCTGTTCCTTGTTTGGTTGTGGGCTTAGGGCAGGATCACCCAATCGACTGTCCATTCAATTTTAATTATATATAATTTGCATACACTAAGCAATCATAGGAGGTAACAGTACGGGTCATACCAGTTACTTGAACCAGAACCTCGAATCATAGCTTATAAACATACGAAACTTATACTTTTTGGTATAAAGGTACTAAGACTATGACTTATTTACTAAGAAAATATTGGATTTTCTGGAAGAACAAATTAACATTTATAATAACAAAGAACATATATTTTCCAACAAAATACTTATGAACTCACCAACTTAAATGTTGACACACTTTTTCAAAACATTTGTATTCTCAGGAAAGTTAGTAGACAGGTACTCTCTCGGGCGTTTCGAAGACGGAGCATAGATGTATCTCGTCTTATCTTTTGTTATAGTATTAATGTTAAACAAGTAATGTTTTGAACACAATGTAAATACTATGTTATCAATACAATGATTGTTGTTACTTTAATTACTATTATACATTTGTTGTGATATTGTACATGACGTCATCCCCCCCCCCCCCGAATGTTTCCGCCGTTCCTGTTTGAGGGTGTGACACGGGGCCCGATGTAGTAGGCAAGACCCAGGTTACGTGATTATGTGATTATGTGTATGGTATGTGGTAGCTTGGGGAGACTCACTAAGCTTCGTGCTTACAGTTTTCAGTTTTGGTTCAGGTACTTCCGGTAGCAAGGGGAAGAGCTCGGGATAACTGCAGTGCACACACCATTTGTTTAGCCTGGGATGTTTATACTCTGATATTTGGATATGTGATTTTGATACAGTATTTTGATATGATGTTTTGAGATATTACCACCTATGTTTTTATGAGATGATTTGGGTTTCTATGGTTTTATATATAAATTAACAAGTATAAGCACAATTATAATCAACAAGTATAAGCACCGTATTTTGGGACGTTTCACCGTACCACATATAATCAACAAGTATAAGCACAATTCTTAGTGAGTTCCCCAAAATATCATATACAGCACAACATAAAATTGAAAATTATAGATTATCAGCAATCCTGGGGACTATCAGTAGTCCCAATGAGCTAATAGCACGCCCGATGGTTTATCAGCCACCCTGGAGACTATCAGCAGTCCCATTCACATATAATTAGCAATACATAAAGCATCAAGACCTAGCTCGTCATCACAGATACAACTATTCTACCAGACAGGTAAGAATAAGAGAGGACACTCACCTGATAATGATGACAGGAACACCTAGCACTCGAACTGTCGGATCTAGACTCTGCCTAGTCAATAAAGCAATTGACCCTAATTAATAATTAAAGTCAAAAACCTCACTTGCATGTCCAAATCTGACAGCTAAACCTTCTAAGGGAAAACGGAACATTTTGACCTCCTCATGGTCCAAAAACACTAAAACTTGACCAAGTGTCAAAGTCAACGAAAGTCAACACTTGGCGCGTACACTGAGCATACCATTCCTTGTGTTGGGCGTACACTAAAACTTGACCAAGATTTGCAGAGGGTGCTCCGTTTACCCTTCTGAGGATCTCAACACACCTCTGCAGAAATGAGGTGGCAGCACTAAAGGACAAAAAATTTCGAAGGTTTTTAGGGTTCCGCAGAGGTGGCTCTGAGGATCGCTTAATGGCTCTGAGGATCGCTTAATGGCTCTGAGGATTTGTTCTTGAGCAAAACATAGTGCCAAAATCAACAAGTCTATTTTTTTTTTTGATAATTTTTGTTACTTAATAATCCTTTTTAATAATTTTTGTTACTTAATAATCCTTTTTGCATATAAAATAAAAAAATAATAATTTTGCAGAGATGAACATCGATCCTCAGAGGGCGCTCTGTGGATCTGTTCTTGAGCAAACACCTCTACGGATCTGTTCTTCGCAGAAACGATATTTCCATGGCAAAAATCGGGCAAAATTTTGGGATTTACTAATCACTAAACTATTATACATTCATACAAACTATCATACACCCTAACAACATATAATTAACTTAGAAAATGGGCAAATAGGTTTTCATACCTAAAAATTTGGCCCTATGTTTTGCTTAAGAACAGATCCTCAGAGCCATTAACCAATCTTCAGAGCCATTAAACGATCCTGAGAGCACCCTCTGTAGATCTGATGGTCATTTTACAAATTTCAAAGTTTTATGGTTAAAAGATGAAAACACCCTTTAGAGTATGGTTATTTCATAAAATTTCTCTAATAAACACCATATATAACAAATATACCGTCTAAAAATTATAACAAACAAAAATCTTTAAGGATTTGATAAGGAAAATCGAAGATGTTTAAAAAAAAAAAAAAAAAAAAAGATAAATAGAGTTGCATTTACATCATTTCTCCTCTTTAATAATAGAGATAATTATATGTCAATAGTTGGTTGCAAGTTCGAATATTTGACTTAACCCTACCAGATAACTAAACATCTATAAATACGGCACATCGTTTGCCGTCTAAGAGTCATCTTATTCAATACCAAAATTTCTTGACATCGTAGGTATCTGTCTTCAACTTCAATGGAATCCTTGTTGTCGAGTTGCTATTCTCTCAAGGATATTCGCCAAATCTCTCCTGAAGTTCAGACTGCTCTGAAGCAGGTTTGTAAACTGTATATTCTGTGGAATCTGGCTGATCTGGCTTAATAGTAAATAAATCATAAATGTGTGGTTTTGGATAAAAATGGTTCTGTGAAATTTTTAGATGATTCTTTTTGTTTAACAATTTTGTTTAGGAAATCTTGAAAGAGTATATCTTCTTTTTCATTCTTTTTCTAACCAATATTTATTAGACGATATATTGTTATTATTATTGTATATTTAATATTCAGACTGCGTTGAGTCTTTCTTGTTTTGATTACTTGGTTTTCAAAGTGCATGTGGATTGTGGAAGTATTTCTGAGTTTTGTATAATGAATAAAAAAAAATAAAAAATCAACGGTCTAATGTTTCTATGCTGTTCGTTTTGTGGTGCTAACATCAAACTCGCTAATTGTGATAAAAAATAATCAAATAAAATATTGCTTACATGGACTTTATACAAGGCATGTGTATATGTATGATAACATATAATTCCTATAATCATGTGATTGCAGGGATATGCGAAAGTATGTTGCTTGTTAATAGCATATGCACTCGGGTTTTATCTCCATATCCTATTGGACAATGGATGTTTTTTCACTGCCTTGGCAACATTTGAATGTATGCTTTGGTTGATCGCCACTCCTCCATGGGAAGAGGTAGTTGTCTAGTTATCTTCTACGTATATACCCAATGATTTCTTGAAATCTTATTAATCTTAATTATTCCTTATATATTCTTCATGGGATTCTTATTCCAGCACAAAAGGTTAATGACATATTACCTATTTAGCATTCTCTACGGAGCCTCCTCTGTTTCTGTAGCCAAATTATTCATAGATTTTGACACGCGGTTTGTTCTTTTCCTTTTATTAATTATTATATATTACTCAACTTACCCCGTTAATGTTTCTTGATGTATATTTCTATTGGTTTTGTAGCATGTGGGTGAGTGAATACATAGGAGCTGCCATCGCATTTGCTTGTTTCTCAGGCGCTGCCATGCTAGAAAGGCGTAGAGAGTTTTTTTATCTTGGAGCTCTTCTTTCCTCTGGTGTTTCAATCTTCTTCTGGTCACATTTTGCTTCAAAAATCTTTGGTGGTGCCACTGCTTATTTCCAATCTGAGGTAAATACGTAACTCCTGATTCATTCTTTTTTACAGTTTCTTTCCATCTTTTTCGACCATTTGTGTTAATTGTCTTTGTTTCAAATTTGCAGATTTATTTTGGGTTAATGGCGGTTGTTGGTTGCATGGTTGTTGCAACTCAGGTGCTCATCCCAATGACTTGGAGTATGTGAAGCATCCCCTCAAACTTATTTTCTGACTTGAATGCTGTTTTTGCTCCCTCACATTTTATACTGATTTTATTGCTGTTTTTATTAGTATGTGATGCAGTTGAACAATTGGGACGGAAGGGAACAGAGGAAGAATATGAGGACGAGGGGGATTATGAACAAAAGCTGCATTCAACTACAAATAAAAACTCGGTATAATTTATACTTTTGTGTGGTACATGTTTTTTTTTTTTTTTTTAACATCAGTCGTGGATATGTTCTATGTCACTTAGAGACTTAATATGATATCGGGTTTTACAGTGAGCTTTTGTCATAAAAGGTTTTTTTTTGTTTTTTTGGCCTCTTTGATCATCCGGTGTGAAAAGGGTATTTTATATGGGATAATCATAAGAAAAACCAAAATCATAGGGTTTTTATCATAAAGGCCTTTTGGCCAATTGAGATCGTGTTTGGTTTAGCAAATGGTTTGCCAAATTTTTGTATATGGTCAAAAATATTTAACATATACAAAAATATTTAAACAATATAACACCATGAGCATGAGCTTCTATGCTTCTCTAGCTAAGCATGGTCCTTCCCCTTGTCACAGGGCCCTATATATGTGAAATGCCAACACAACAACTATAAAGTAACATATCTCATAAATATTTAATAATATATCCTATTAATAATGAGACATGCATAGATAAGTCATAAGTGATTAACCTATACATGAATGATGTAATGTGGATATCTGCAACTTGCCTCATTTCCCACGTGTCCTCATATTCTGATATTCACCTCGTCTTCTGTTTTTCCTTCCAAATTCTAGTTTTCTGTTCTTCATCTAATCTCCACATAAATCAGCAAACATATTTAAATTCAACTAGAAAGTATACTGGAAGGTAGCGTTTTTTTGATACATCTTCTACGACTTGTTTTGACGTTTGGATTTTATCGGCCTAGATGAAAAATATGTCCACCTTCAGCTGAAAAATAATAGGTTAAACAAAAAAGTGACATAATATGTATCGAACTAAAAAGTAAGCAATAAAGACAACACATATCATTATACAGTAAAAGAAAAGAGAATTACTTCTACATTTATTTTTTTTGCTGAAGTTATTTCCCAATTGATTAATGCCAAACACTCTTTCCATACATAAACTATGTCTTTGCTTGTGGTCTATTAACCTGAAGCAAATCTAGAAATTCATTCTTTTTAAGCAACCTACTTGCATATTTCTCATAAAACCAAAATACTTAGAATTCTAACTAATAATAGCAACCTAGTTACACTTCCTTATAAGTCCCATAATATTTAAAAAGAAAATGGGTTTCTATGTACTTATAATTTCTCTCACCTATAATAGCAATTTGCTTAGAGTTTTTAACCATAATAGCAACGTACGTACATTTCTTTTCTTTATTTTTAGCCATAATAGTAAGCACTTTCCTATAATGGTTGAAGAGATGTAAGCAAACTGCTATAAGGAGGTACATATTGCGATTATCACTAAAAATGTAAGTACAATGTCGATTATAGGTAAGGAAAACGTAAATAGATTGCTTTTACGGGTATTTATTATAAAGTGAATTGCTTATATTAGTAAAAAGAGTAAAGTAAGTTGTTATTTCCTGCAATTTGCTCTTCAAAAAATATTATAAACCTTTCCAAGTAGAGAATCATAGGTTGGTGGAAAAACGTATTTGGTATAAATGTGATTATCCATTCTCACAAATGGACCTCCAGATGGCAAGTAAGATGTAATTCACCCTGATTTTAAAGAAATGAATAAATAAACAACTTAAGTATTAAATAATTTAGAAACGACTATATGTATGGCGTATCAACAAAAAAAATACGAAAGAAAACCTGGTTCTGGTCTAAAATTTTTGAATGCAACTTCTACATTGCTACGATGTTCAATCAAGAGACCTCTAAGCAGAATATCAACTTGTAATAATAATTGCAAGATTAAATAAACTGTCGATGCATAAAAACTAAATCATAATGGGATTGGAGACCAACTACCTGAACAAATGGATGTGTATTTGCACAAATTCTGTTCAAAAGCATTGTAAACCCACCTACATAAATTCAGAGCTATATTCAAGTTTACCAAGAGTAAAAATTCTATGAAAATGTACCAGTTCTCTCACCTTGATATCTTCATAAACTTGCTTTCTGACCCCTGGTGCATGCACTCACCTTTATTGACTGAATCACTTCGGATGCAATGCTACCAGAACCATATTTTGCAACTTCAGTAAGAGATGGCAAAAGAAACTTGTCACCATGCAAATTACTACTTCTGAACCTTCAACAGCTACAAAGAAAAATATACTGAATGATATAATTTATGCCCTTGTCCTGAAACTTTGGTTATAAAGCACAAGTACAATAGAGAGGCACAAGAGCATTCGTGCTATTTTCTACAATTAGCTGTGTATGTAGCATAATGACCAATAGTACATGTCACTGATTAGACATATATCAACATCAAGGTGCCTGAAGCTTTTCCTTGTATGGATGTTCATTGTTTCTGTTATTTATACCATAAGCAGGGTATTACAGTCAAATTTGAAAATTTTGAAGTACGTATTCAACTAAAACTTTGATGAATTACATCAAGAACGGTTGCATTTGTGATGAATTGCATCAAGAAGCAAAAATACACCAAGTAACAAAAAACTCACCAGGTACCATTAGTGGTTGTAGCAAAAAAATCTGAACACAGAAGAAGAATAGCATCAAGTAGTAAAGATTTCCAGAACACTAAAAATATAGTCATCTTACAGCAAGGTTAAAAGCTGGTGGAGTACCCACCAACCCCAGAAGTTGCACATACGTTGATATCAACATTAGAGCAACATTGAATACATTTGCAAAATTATGATTACTGGTTTAAGTATGCTATGAAATGTAAACTTAAGCTCCCAAAACACTTTACTTTTAACTTTCCCACAGAAGAGGACACATTTACAATCACTGATGAATTGATGATTGAAGAAGGGGAATTAAATATTGAACCATTCTTTCCGAACTATAGTAGTTTGTTACCGTAAATTCTACACCCATCACATTAGACTGTATCGATATTTTATTCCAATCGATTTAAAAAAAAAACAAAAAAAATCATGTATGATGTTTTACCTGAGTGAAAATAACATCGAAGAAAAGGGGTTTTTTAGTGACCGAAACTTGAATTCGGAGCAGGTGCTATTGTAGCGTGGAGATTCTAGCATTAAGAGGGTAGAGTTCTCCCATCTAGTGTAGTAGTGTATGTGTGTAATTTGTTTGTTAAAAGGAACGACCATTGGAAAGTTGGAAAACCACAGCCACAAAATTCAGAAAACAGACGATAAATACAAAACATGTACCGGTGTAGAAGACGACATAATTGGTTGGTCGCTGATGGCGGTGCTAGCTGAACAGAACCGCCAACTCAATCGTCGTCCTCGCCTACCACCTCATGCTGTCTTCAACAATAGTGACGCCACTTTTCCGTCATACATCCTCTAAATGATTTATGATATGCATTATAGGATCGTATCCATGGTCTGTTGCCGACCGGATCTGGAAACTTTACGTGTTCAGATTTCTAAACGTTTAATTATGGTATTAGAACTGGCATGTAAATTTTTGGAGTAATAAGGAGGATTACACGTCTAAATCTTCTCTATCTATATTCTCGTCTTGATGCACTAAACGCATGCTTTCGTGAACAAAGCATCATGGTGAAGACTCGTAGAGAATTGAGTAAATGGAGGAAATGAAAAGGCTTATGATAGTGAATGACACCTATCAGAAGATATCGTAAGAGTGGTATATTTCCTTTATAATATGTATCATAAGGTAACAGTACATTCAGAGGAGTATGGTACGTCTGAAGTACACCTTCGATTTGCGGGATGATGGAACGATTGGTGTAATTCCTGAAGTTGACCCATCGTATGGCTTTTCCACCACCAACCGAGTTGAAGCAGAATTGATGATTGAAGATACGCATGGAAGAAGTCCTAGTAGGGTCTAGGGAAAATTATATGATTATTTGGACACATTTGTATGTGTTAAAATTGTTTTTGTGACAATAACTTGGAGAACTGCGAGACAATACTTGAGACGAGTAAGACTAGGTGTGAATGGTAGTAATTGATTTTGTTTTGTTCATGTCTGTCGTTACCATCGTTTTGGTAATGACTAAGAAGATGATTGTTATTCCGACCCAAGTTGTCAAAACAAAGTGAGTCCGACTAAGATGAGTATGTTACGTGGTTCAAAGAACCAAGATTGATGTAGCATCTGACTTAAGCCAGAGGATTGATGTGAAACGATCAATTGAAGTATCGTAACCGTTGTTAAGGTAAGAAGCTTATAGCTAGAAGTGCTACATACTAGAATGTGATTCTATCACATTAGAACATGAAGGAAGGTGTCTTCCATTCTGGAATCTGACTCAAAAAGACCTGAGTCTAAAGCATTTCATCATACAATGAGAGGTCATAGGAAAATGACCCATCGGTATGATACGATAATCGAAGGAAAAAACCTATCTAAATTTAAGTCTGTTAAGAAGGAGCAGGAGTCTCCAATAAGGATCGAATTTGTAACTCGAAGGTTACGATTGAAAGTCCAACATAGTATGAAGAGCAGGTGCAAGATTGAGCATCGTCTGCAATCAAGAAGACCAAGAATTAGATACCCATTCGAAGGAACATAGAAGTTATGATTATTACCTAGGATGAAGAAATAACGTACGAAGTCATTATACAACCCTGTTTCGTTGATGATTCCGGGACGTAATCATCCTAAGGGGGAGATCATTGTAACGCCCACAGATTCTGGCTAGTCAATTTAGAGACAATGAGCATCAAAAATGAGTTTTTATGGAAGATTATTTAGAAGAAGTAATCTTACCCAAGTTGTAGAATATGTCACAAAAGTTCCGTACATATAAAGAACACCGAAATTCGAGTTATAACGAAGAAGTTATGGCTCGTCGAAGTTTCGCGACAAAACCGCCACGACGCTGTGCGACGTTAGTGTGAATTTACGATAGAGGAATTTTTAGCCTTAGGAATCTAAACAAAAGTCGTAGTATACGTTAAAACGAGAGCGTGCATAAAAAGAACGCCCAAATCTGACTTCGTATGAGGAAGTTATGATTTTTCTAAGATTTGACATAGCAGTGCACAGCCCGGAATTCGAATTTTAGATCGAGCGGTTTTTGGCCAACGAGACCTAAATGAGAAATGAATATCTCATTAATAGCGACTCAACGATAAAAAGACAGATGAAAACGGAGTCCGTATGTAGAAGTTATGAATTTTACGCAGTCATTTAACAGTATAATCTTCTCATACTGTTAATTTTAGAATCGGTCAAGAATTAGCCAATGCAGTCAAAAGTAAAGTTGTAGATCTTGTCATAACCTACGCGTGGATATAAAGAACGTCAAAAAAGGAGCTCGTATGCGAAAGTTATGAATTTTCAAAAATTGATTGTTTTACCTGTTTTGTTCGACGCCACGTGTCAGCATCAGACTTTGCCTTGGAGCCTAAGCAAGCTCACGACGTGAGCACTAAAAACTCACGACATGAGAGGGCTCCTGGCAGCCTATAAATAGAAATGTGATCCTTCTTCATTCCTCACACCTTACCCATTCTTTCTTCACTCTATACACTCTCTAATACCCCCCCCCCCTAAAACCCCCAAAAAGCCTAAGGAACCCCCTTAGCACGAGAAGGAAGCCCCGAAGCTCCCGATGACTCCGAGAAGAAGAACTTTCGGCTCAGAAGTTCTGCCCGCGCAGAGCCCAGTTCTTCGCTAAACTCCAATATAAGTGAGTTATGCCTACCCCACTTTAAATATAGCTTATATTTAAATATAATATCGTTATTATGAACCTATAAATAAGATTTATCAGTGATTCAAATTCGTTATAATGATTGATCTACTTATGGGAATGATGTCTAGGCTGTGATTAGTGAGGTGTTTAAAGTGGGATTTCCAAACAGTATACTTCGTATACCAAACAGACCCTACCTCTAATATGATCCTACCTGGTTGTTCCTTACTTGATAGATCATGAAGTAGACTCTGAGTTAATGACGAATCTAGACTAATAATTAGTCGTAATAAATATTAGACTAAAATCTAGTGGTGATAATACTAGGTTTTGTCGAAGGAAATCATATTGTTAAGAAGCGAAGCGCTGATCGAATTTCGAGTTGTCACTTTAACAAGTGAGTCCATAGTTACTTTCATCTTACACATAGATATGAAGTATTTAATATAAATTACGTGCTATGTGTGCATTTTATCTGTATACTTGCTATCTATGTTGGATGAACGATTTCATACATGTTTTAAATTATTTAAACTGTATATGTATTTTATATCTACAAAATATGTTGGGTAAAACATGGGTAGATGAAATATGAGTTGGATGATGAGATGAGAGGTGAAATATACCATGAGGTAAGGGTTAGAGGTGAACAATGAGAGAAGCCTTTTACCCAAGCTTTGGCCCCGTCATCTAGCAGAGTATGGATGACAACCACAGACTATTCTAGACAGTCCAGTGGAACACTAGCAGGCTCGCAACCTGTAGGTGTTGTGAACGATGTGTTCACCGGTGTACTCTAAAAACCCATTGACATGTATTGCGAGTGGACTCTCGAAAACGATACTGTTAATAAACGAGATAAACTCTGGCAACTATGCAAACTTAGTGCCCGTTGTATAAACCCTGGCGACTATGCAGACTTAGTGCCTAAAGCCTGGAGACTATGCAGACTTAGTGCCTAAACCCTGACGACTATGCAGAATTAGTGCCCGTTGTATGAACCCTGACGACTATGCAGACTTAGTGCCTAAACCCTAGCAACTATGCAGACTTAGTGCCTAAACCCTGGCAATGATGGACTTCGTGCCTATTCCTTAGGATAATCCTTAGGAATGAATTGACGAGAAATAATTGGGTTGAAAACCCTATATACTCACCATGTTTCACAACCTGACTCACTCAATTCATTTGTATCACATGTGTCGATATGAAGTTACAATACATTGAGAGATTAAGGAGATATAAATCACTAGTGATAATGATTGTAAGTTCTGTTTATGCTTATGTTTCTGTATTGACGATGACATCCCAATGTTTTAAAATGAATAAAATAAATTTCTTCGGAAATTCTTTGATAACGTATTTATCATGTTTTTCTGGGAACAAATTCCGCAACACCTTTCTTTAAAAGGTTACTCTGGTTTTCAAAATAAAGCATAAACAAATCGGTCTTTTCTGGTCGTGAAAATGGGGATGTCACATAATCCTAGGAACACAATAGCGAAGCAAGGAGTATATATTCAGGTGATAAACTTACCTCGATAGACACCTATATCTGAAAAAAAATCACAATCACAAACCTTAAAAAATTGCAAACCCACGATTACATCAATAGCATAAACTCAAAAAACAAATAAATAATAATCTCACCACAGTAGCTTGGGGTTCGCTTGAGGCAATTGAGACAAACCATGATTAAGGAAGACCTTGAAGATAGTGACCGGTAAGAGCGGCGATTTAGGGTAAGACGGATGATAGGTGGCGATGGTGGCAACAGTGACGCGAGGATGGTGCAGTGTTATCGTCGATGTTGGTGTTGTAGCGATAGAGGTTGGGGATCCGTGCAACAATAAGGAAGATGTAGGAATTACAACAAAATACAAAGACCTTCAGCAGATTATTCAGCCAATGAAATTCTTATTTTTTTGGCTGGTTAACTATCTTCATCAAAAGGCCAACTTCAACACTGTGTGCTTCTAAGATGAGAGAGATAGAGAGAGAGAGAGAGAGAGAGAGAGAGAGAGAGAGAGAGAGTGAGTGAGTGAGTGAGTGAAGATATTATCGATGCCTTGTATAGATATTACTGTGGATCATAACTAGTTAAGAGAGATATATGAAGGAGGAAGAGCAACTACAATGAGGCAAAGCGGCGATGGTGTTGTGGTAGAGAAGAAGGAAAACGAAACCAGTAGCGGTGGAAGAGAAGCGGCAGCCTTGAGAAGAGATATTTATCTTTTAAATTTCAAATTGATAGATTTGATTTGATTTCCAAAGAGAGAGGCGAATATTTTGGAAATACAGTCGTTATTAAGGGATGACCATGTATAGTTTTAAGGGTGAACGGGAAAACAAAAAAAGAAGTTCACGTAAAGATGACACGTGGAAAGTATAGTGGTTGAAAAGTGTCATGTGACAATTTTATGAGTCTTTTATTAGAAGAAGGTATATATATATATATATATATATATATATATAGAGAGAGAGAGAGAGAGAGAGAGAAGGATCCCCGCTTCGCGGGGGTTGGATTTTGTTTGTAGTATTTTTAATTCAGTGACGTAGTTAGGATAAATAGAAAATTACATTGCTCTTCTTTCACATTAACCAAAACGATGTTAATTATAAAATTGGCTATGTTGTAACAGAAAAGATGAATGTAGTGTAATGGAATGTACATTGCTACTTATGGAAATATAAGATTGATACAAATTAAATCAGCAATTTAAGGCATATTCGTCCTACCATTCAATTATGTTTTAAGTGAATAATACTTGTATTGGAATATGTAAACATAAGCATTACATTACATTACATAATTAGTTCAAGGGTAAGATCATTAAACTTTAACAAATTGAAAATACCCAGAATAAAATACATCCTTAGTTATTGGTTTGATGAAGAAAGAATAAAATGTGCAGAGAACCTGTGGAGTCCAACCATCATCAATTCCACCATCACCATACCTGCAAAGAAAAAAAGGGACACAAACACTTGATTGGATGCATGCAAGTACTCAAAAGGACATCTCATAATTCAATTTATTCAAATGATTTGAAGTCAATGGTAATATTTCCATGAAATTTCATCTAAATTGTTTCTATTACAATATTATTTTAAAAAAGTAGGATGCTATTTTCAGAAAATGTGGGTATGTTTAATAACAAATAAATAATCACGATTCTGAGTTTAGGATGCTATTTTATGCATATTTACATAAAATATGAGGCCATTTTAGTATTTTATGCATATTTTCTAGAATTAGATCCTATTAAATGGCCATCTTATGAAAGCATTTTATTTTGAAAAAAAATTCCAACCATAGCCTTATACTTTTATCTATTTCATGGAATCTACTCTGAAGCTAACCTTAGACAACTTTTTTACAATGAAGCGAGCTAATATTTGACTGATGGATATGGTGACTGATATGATCAAAAAACAAAAATAACAAATAATTATCGAAACTTATAACAAACCTGAATTATTGAAAATTTAGTCTTCATCGCCATTTTAAGAGAACCGCAATTAGCATGACCTGCAAATTCAGATGATAAATCTTAAAAATGAACTTATGTGTGTGTGTGTCAAAAGTATTTCTTTCATTTAATGAAATAGAACAATGCGACAAACAAACTACCTTCAATTGCTTAGCAAATAAAGACAAGCAAATGGAAATCCATTATAAACTAAGCAATAAAAGCACACTGTTATCTAAAAAAACAATAAAGTTCATTGCACTTGAAGTGAAATCAATTAAATTGAAAATCTAGAAAAAAAAAAAGACCAAAATGCCCTTACCTTCAAAATCGCAACAACCTGGTTTATCTAAATTGGTAAACAATGATCCTATTTTAACGTCCATTGTTTTGATATACTGCTTTCAGAGGTAAATTAATAAAATATTTCATAAAACTCATAATAGAAACTTATTTAGAATGAATTCATGGAATTACCTTATCTAGTTAAGTAAAAAATGTGTATTTCTTGAAATCTGCACTGGAAATTATGATTCTAACCCCATGTAGTATCTAATTATACAATATGGAAATGTCTATTGCACTTGATGATTGATGACATATACATGAATCGATTTGATTTCCAAACGGTGTTCAATTTAGGGGATAGATGATTATTGCTTTTAACGATTGCCGGATGACAGAATAAGAGGAAATCTACAAATTAACCACCAGCAAACAATAATCAGATAAACAAACTGTTACTTCATCAATACAATGCAGAAAAATAATAAAACCTTGACAGCAATTAGCTTTTCTGTTTGTATTCCCGTTTCACCCTTAGACCTAAGAACAAGCAATGACCATAACCAAGATAAAAGAAAGTAAATAGAGAATGAAGAACAATAGATTTAACGTGGTTCAACAATAACTTGCTTACATCCACAAGAAGAGAGAAAAACTTTTGTATTAGGTTAAGAAGCAATTTACCTTGCTTTTTGTTCCCCTGTTACAAAACTCACGTACCTTTCTCTTTACAGCTGAAATCAGCATATAAGCAAATATACATGGGCCTACAAATATTGGGCTATTAAATGGGTCATTTAACCCAAAACAGTTGGGCTGACCCAAGTCAACTCAAGCTAAGATCTTTGGGCTGACCACTTACAATTCTCCACCTCGAACAACATTTGATAGACCTCAAATTTTGGACGATACACCAAAGAAGAAATTGCACACCTTGATATGTAGAACTCAATCCGGCTGCACCATTTGACCATGGTTGCCTACGTACCCACATCTGGGATCAAGCCACCGTAGTTCACTCCACCGGGTGAAAAAACTCCACCTCACCCTGACACCGCCCCGCAATGTGATTGCCCTCAAGGGCAATCAACACTGATTAATATTAAGCAAGTTCAAGCAATGCTTAAACTTGCCACCTGGTACCGCTTTGGTTAACATGTCTGCTGGGTTCTCATCAGTGTGCACCTTCATAAGAGAAATATCACCATCTTCTATGACATCCCGCACAAAATGATATCTGACATTTATATGTTTGGTACGAGCATGATAAACTTGATTCTTAGCTAAGTGAATTGCACTTTGACTATCACACCACAAGTCTACACAATCTTGCTCAAACCTCAAATCATCTAAAAAACCCCACAACCACAGTGCTTCCTTTACACCTTCTGTTATAGCCATATACTCAGCTTCTGTAGTAGAAAGCGCTACTGTTGCTTGTAGCATCGATCGCCAACTAACTGGAGCACCATGTATTTTGAACACATAACCAGTAGTATATCGACATCTATCCAGATCACCAGCATGATCAGAATCCACAAATCCAGTAATTCGACATGTATTTCCACCAAAGCATAAACCAATATTAGTGGTTCCTTTCAAATATCTCAAGAACCATTTCACAGCTTCCCAATGTGCCTTCCCTGGGTTCGCCATGAACCTGCTGACCACACTGACCGCCTGTGAAATATCTGGACGTGTACACACCATGGCATACATCAGACTGCCGACTGCACTGGCATAAAGCACATGCCCGATGTACGTCTTATCTTCTGCTGTAGAAGGAGATTGTCTACTAGAGAGCTTAAAATGTGGAGCCAATGGAGTCACCACTGACTTGGTATCTTGCATCCCGAACCTCGCAATGACCCGCTCAATGTAGCCTTTTTGGCTCAAGAACAATCGATGTTTCGTCCTCTCTCTTCTAATCTCCAGACCCAATATTTTCTTGGCAATTCCCATGTCCTTCATCTCAAACTCTTTACCAAGTTGAGATTTCAGCCTATCTATCTCCGCCTTGCTCTTCGAAGCAATAAGCATGCCATCCACATACTTCATACAGACTTCCTTGAACACAACAGTCACCTCCATGAAGCTTCCGCATGTAAACACAACAGTCATACAGACTTCTGGAGAACCCATGCTTCAGCATGAAAGAGTCAAATCGCTTGTACCACTGTCGAGGAGATTGCTTCAATCCATATAGTGATTTCCTCAAGCGACATACCTGACTTTCCTTATCAACAACCTTGAATCCATCAGGTTGATGCATATAGATTTCCTCATCCAATTCTCCGTGCAAGAAAGCGGTTTTTACATCGAGTTGTTCCAGCTCCAAATCACCATGAGCAACAATACTCAACAATACCCGGATGGAAGTGTGTTTCACTACCGGAGAAAATATCTCATTGTAGTCTACTCCCTCTCTTTGTGCAAACCCCTTTGCTACTAATCTTGCCTTGTACCTTGTACCACCGAGTTCGGAAGAATCCTCCTTTTTCTTGTACACTCACTTACAACCAATAGCTTTCTTTCCTACGGGTAATGGGACCAACTCCCACGTTTGGTTCTTTCGAAGAGACTCTATCTCTTGTTCCATAGCAGCCAACCAACTCTCATTATTGCCATTCTGAATAGCTTCCTTGAAGGAGACCGGCTCATCTTCCTCCATCGAGAGTGCATACTCAACCAAACTTGCATGTCCGTAGTGCTTCAAGGGTTGATCAGACCCCAACTTTTGAACTTTCTTATATGCTCGCCTCGGCCTAGTAGGGACCGAATTGTCCTCGAGCTCTTGTTCCTCTGGTTCGTGTACATTTTATTGCTGAACCGTCTCATGTTCAATATCATTGTGAATACCACCACGATCTTCTTCGTGAACACGACTAGAACCTTGTTGGCTTTTAGGTTCTATATCAACTACTTGAGACTTGATCGTCTCAATGTCATCACCATTTGGGACCGTAGCTTTTGAAGAAGCTACATTGGAGTTCTCATCAAAAGTAACATCCCTGCTGATTATAAACTTGGAATCTTCCAAACACCAAAGACGATAGCCTTTCACACCTGATGCATATCCCAAGAAGATTGCATTCTTGGCTCTTGCTTCAAGCTTTCCCTCACTAACATGATAATAGGCTGTGCACCCGAAGATTCTGAGTTTCTCATAATCTGCATGTTCCCCTGACCATACCCTATACGGTATATTTCCATCTAGAGACGCATGAGGAGACCGATTGATAATGTAGCAAGTTGTAGCAATCGACTCTGCCCACCATTCTTTACCCAAACCAGCATATGATCGTATACACATTGATCTCTCTCGCAATGTACGATTCAGCCTTTCTGCGACTCCATTCTGCTGTGGAGTTTTTCTGACCGTCCAATGTCTAGCAATTCCTTCATGATCACAAATTTCTTGAAGGCACCTTCTGTATACTCTGTACCATTATCAGATTGAAGTGTCTTCAATTTCTTGCCTGTTCTGTTCTCAACCATTGCTTTCCACTTCTTAAACGTGTCAAATACCTCATTCTTGTGTTTCAGAAAGTAAATCCAAACATACCTAGAATGATCATCCACAAAAGTGACAAAATATCTGGAACCTCCCTTGGAAGTGACTGAAGCCGGACCCCAAACATCTGTATGCACATAGTCTAAAATTCCTCTGCTTTTGTGTTTGCTTGATTTGAACTGAACCCGATGTGCTTTACCGTACACGCAATGCTCACAAAGGTTCATGCAAGGCTTCTTCAAGTTCTTCAACAAAACTTCTTTACCAAGCAAATCAAGACCCTTTTTGGACATATGCCCAAGCCGTCTATGCCATAACCGAGTGCTTTCACATGGGTCACCACCACTACCATTTGTTCCAACTGCTGCACCATCTGTCACAGTTGTACCTGAAAGAACGTAAAGGTTTCCTTGACGAATACCTTTCATTACAACCAAAGAACCACAAACAAACTTCTTTAATCCTTCCCATGTAACTATCTTATACCCACCGGAGTCCAATACACCTTCAGAGATGAGATTCTTTCGCAACTCAGGAACATGTCTCACATCCAATAAAGTTCTAACCACTCCATCATGCATTTTGATTCTAACAGAACCGAGCCCAACCGTTTTGCAGGAATGGTTATTTCCCATTACCACGGTTCCACCATCTATGCTCCTATAGTTAGTAAACCACTTCTTATTTGGGCACATATGGTACGAGCAACCTGAATCAATAATCCATTTACCAGAGATTTCTTCATCAGAAGTGGCAAAGTAACACTCATCATTGCTTTCTTCTCCCGAGGCATAACTGATTTCTTGCTTCTCTTGTGCATTTCCTTTGTTGTTGTTGTTGTTGTTCTTTTCTTTGTTCCATCCTACTCTCTTGTTAGGACAGTTTTCTTTGAAATGTCCAAGCTCGCCACACTTAAAACACCGCCTTTCAGCAAGAGTTCTAGATTTAGATCTAGACTTTCCTCCTTTGCCTTTTCCTCTCTCATTACTTCTACCTCTTGCAAACAATCCTTGTGCCTGGTCTTTGTTACCACTAGCAGCAGCCATGTCACCAGTTGCAATCTTTCGAAGATCATCCGCTAGAATTGACGTTCTAGTCTCATCTATCGTAATACTATCACCTACAAGCATCAATGTTTGTACAAGATTCTCATAAGACTTTGGCAATGAAAGAAGTAGTAAAAGTGCTTGATCCTCATCTTCTACCTTCACATCAATGTCTTTTAAATCTGATATACACCTATCAAATTTACTGATGTGTTCCCGGATTGAAGAACCTTCATCCATTTTGCAAGTAAACAATTTGGACTTCAAATAGATCCTGTTTGTTAGAGTTTTCATCATGAAGTTTGCCTCTAACTTTTCCCACACCGCAGCTGCCGATTCTTCATTACCAACCAAGAAAGCAACATCCCTTTCAAGGCATAAAATGATCGATGCTCGTGCTTCAAGATCTAACTCCTCCCAATCCTCATCGGACATATCTTTGTGCTTCTTTGTCTTACCCGCCAAAGCCTTGTGTAACTTCTGTGAGATTAATAGATTTTTCATTTGCATCCTCCAATAAGAAAAATCATTCTTTCCATTGAACTTCTCTAATTCGTACTTCCCAACTTTAACCGTTCCGCTTGTAGATGCCATTTACCCACTTGTTTTAGAATCTGCCTCTCTTAGGACTTTTATCGAACACCTTGTGTGCAGAACACAAAATACCACCTAAATACCTCAAATCTGAGCTTTACCACCCGGATTTGATATTAAGCTCTGATACCAATTGTTACTTCATCAATACAATGCAGAAAAATAATAAAACCTTGACAGCAATTAGCTTTTCTGTTTGTATTCCCGTTTTTCCCTTAGACCCAAGAACAAGCAATGACAATAACCAAGATAAAAGAAAGTAAATAGAGAATGGAGAACAATAGATTTAACGTGGTTCAGCAATAACTTGCTTACATCCACAAGAAGAGAGAAAAACTTTTGTATTAGGTTAAGAAGCAATTTACCTTGCTTTTTGTTCCCCTGTTACAAAACTTACATACCTTTCTCTTTACAGCTGAAATCAGCATATAAGCAAACATACATGGGCCTACAAATATTGGGCTATTAAATGGGTCATTTAACCCAAAACAGTTGGGCTGACCCAAGTCAACTCAAGCTAAGATCTTTGGGCTGACCACTTACACAAACTAAATAACCAACTTTGGTTGGGAATTCCAAATATGAATTTAACCCAAGTGAAGTAGGATTGGAATGAACCGATGCTATCGATCTGCTTGAATTATTCAGGCCATACTAAATGTATACTAAAAACCCTGTACCAGGGAAGCAAAGAAATCAAAGAGACAAACTAATACATAAACCATGATTCTCATAAAAGTGAAACTACTTTTGCTAGGGCTGTTAATAAGATTATTCCTTGTATGCAAAGTTGTCTTGTCAGCCCTTAAATCCGTTGTTCATCTCAGAAACACCAAGTTAACATATGTTGTTTGGTTTCGACAACTGGTGTAAACGGCCACTACATCAATGAAAACTGAAACGAACGGGTTTTCAAACCGAACGTTGCAAGAACTTTACATTTACTAACCTCTGGGAAGACAAATCAAGTTCACATCCGTAAATCGCTATCTGAGTACTTGCGTCTTTCCATCGAAGGACATGCGACCTGAAATTAAACCATCAAGTCAACTCTATGGAAGCGAATGGAAATTGCTTTGTATTGAACACAAAAGAGTAACTGCGACGGAGTAAGAAGGTAAATCATGTGTGTGGTGGTACCAACCAATTGGGTAACAGAGTCGGTGAAGGATAAGGGGTCGTCGGGAAACGCAGAGACACCGATGAGCCTTTAGGACCGACCATCATCGTCGTTGCTGTAATGACCCTCGCCTTCGGTCTCCCCGCAAACGAAATTACCTGATGGCAGTTTAGAAGGGTTGATACGGTAGGTCGATTCTCGATCCCGGTATTGTAAGAAGCTTCAATTGATTTAGAATCTGGGAGAAAACATGAAAGAAATGGAGAATATAGATGAGAAGTAAAGGAGAAGCGGTGGAGGAGCAGGAAACGGGCTTGGATCTGATTGGAGGAGAAATCTGTGGAGAGATGTATTCTAGATCACATGGGAGACGCGTGTGTTGAAGAAAGCATTGCGAAAATACAACTGTGCTTCAAAGTGTTTTGTCACTTCATACGGCGAACAAAAAGAAACAGACACATATAAAGGGTGAATAAAAAGAAGCAGACATGTATACAAAGACTGTCCATAAAAATCAGATACAATGGCATAAATTGCCCAAAACAAAAATATTAGTAAAAAATCCAGAAAATGACATACCAATATAACCAAAGGACCAGTTTTGCCAAAAACCATCAAATTCGCTGTAGCTAAGGTAGGAGAAATTTAATATATATATATATATATATATATATATATATATATATATATATAATGGAAAGACATAATCATATCCAAATTTAAAATTTATGTTTATATTAATTAGAAAACCCTTTATATTTAAGTTACTTTTCATTTGTACGCAAATATCCAATTTATAAAGAAGTTACCGTTTTGTGACATGACGTTTATCTTGTTCCTCTTTAGGTTGACATGGAAAAAAAAGCGATGTCACTTGTTTCTTTGAGTAAATAGTCGTTGAGTAGATGATCTATCTCTCACATTTTACCTAAGACAAAAGGCAAGCCACTTATGTTTACTTATATTTTAAACTAAAAATGAAAAAGATAAATATTCACAAAATAATCGATATATATATATATATATATATATATATATATATATATATATATATATATATATATATATATATATATACACACACACACACACACACACACACACACACACACACACACACTCTCTCTCTCTCTCTCTCTCTCTCTCTCTCTCTCTCTCTCTCTCTCCTTTGTGGCATGTTGGGACAAGCTTCTTATTATAATGTCAAGCCACTCCCCAATGCCATATAGTATTTTGACAACTTTTTTAAAATTGAAAACTTGATTCCTAATATTAAATGAACATTAATCCTATTAAATGAATTTTAATTTAGATAAATATCAATTCCATATAAGGACACAATAGCGATCACACATGTTGTCAAACAAGTAAAAAAAGGTTACAAATCCTACAATATATGTCTACACAGATGCAAGTCAAGACAAAATCATGGGCAATATCTTAATATATATCTCAATATATATCGCACTAGGTTATAACTTGTATGTACACGGTTAACAAAGTAAAATGACATATATACTATAAAAAAAGTAATCATTAACTATAAAACTGTAAACAATACTTTTTTATGCAACATTGGATGTTTTGTACATCATTATTTTTAATTAATATGTAAAATGATTTCAAAATATCAACAATGTTTTTACCTAAAGATTATATATATATATATATATATATATATATATATATATATATATATATATATATATATATATATATATATATATAATACATTGGTTGATGAAATGATATTAAAGAGAAAAAGTAAACATTAAGGATTTACAACACTATGTTTTCATTAGATATTTCCTTAATAAAAGATTTTGATTATATTAAATCAATTTATTGAACAAAATAATACGCATAACTAAATTCAAAATAAAATCTTGAAGTTTGTAATGCATTTAGCATAAAACCGAAGAATGCAAAGTAAACTTGTTGCATGATAAAAAATACCTTATGATGCATATGTTAAAAATCAAAGTTCCGGACTTCGGTCTGATATCAGGGCAAGCTCGAGGAATGTTTGTATGCTTGATGTCTTTGTGATTCTTGCATGTGTTTGTTTATATGTTCCAAACCTCGGTCCGATGTCTGGGAAAGGCCGAGGAATGTTTGTATGATTCCTGATATCGGTGTGATGTCGGGCGGGGCCCGAGGAATGTTTATATGTTTATGTTATATGATTGTTTATGTATATGATGATATGTTCATATGTATACCGAGTTTTGCTCGATGCCGGGCGGGGCCCGATGCCAGATTTCGGTTCGATGCCGGGCGGGGTGTCATAACTGGAAAAATTCTAGATCAATGAAGGTCCAAACTTCAACCATGTACCCGTAAATTTTCAATGTCAAAGTCTAGATCAACCATTGTAACTCGTTTTGAAGAAATAAAGATATAAAACAAATAAGATGAAAATAAGCGTCAAAAATAAAATGTTATATAAACTTGATTTGTATAAATAAAGTGGTAGTGGTCGTGACAAGGATTCCGAAAATATAAAGAACACCGAAATCCGAGTTATAACGAAGAAGTTATGACAAATCGAAGTTCCGCGACAGAACCTGCACAACACTGTGTGACGTAAAAAGAAAACTTACAATAAAATGCTTTTTAGCCTTAGGTATCTAAATGAAAGTTTTGGTATACGTCAAACCGAGAGTGTGCATAAAAAGAACGTCCAAATCTGACTTCGTATGAGAAAGTTATGATTTTTCTAAGATTCGACACATCAATATACAGCCGGAAATTCGAATTAAAGATCGAGCGATTTTTAGCTGACACGACCTAAACAAGAAATGAAGATCTTGTCAATAGTAGTTCCACGGTAAAAATACAAACAAAAACGGACGTCGGATGAAGAAGTTATGAATGTTTAACTGACTTTTCCTGTCCCGGCCTGTTAAAAATATAATATTAAAAATAAATTCAAAATTAGCTGACGGAGTCTAAATGAAAGTTGTAGAGTACGAACTGATCTACGCGTAGATATAAAGAACGTCGAAAACGGAGCTCGTATGCGAAAGTTATGAATTTTTGAAGTTCGGGGCACAAAATCCGAAGTCCTTCGCATATGCTAGGTCCAGAATCAACCAGGTCGCCTATACCTTCACACATCCGACGCGTTTCCTAGCTGTGACACGTCCGAAGCGAGCCGCATCCAAGATCAGATGCGTGTTCCTAGCCGTGGCACGTCCGAAGCGAGCCACGTACCGCTTCCGAGATTCCGACGCTTGTCCCTCGCCTGCGAGGCTTCGGTCACCTATATAAGGGTGCGAGATCTCCCGATTTCTTTGGTCATTTTGCTCCTTCTTTCACACTTTATACCCTCTCAAGCCACTTTAAAACCCCCTAAAGCCTCAGGAACCTCCCTAACACCCGAAGAAAGCCTCAAAGCACATTAAGTCCCCGAGAAAAGAGTTTTTTCGGTTTGAAACTCGGCCCTCGCAAAGCCTGGTTTTTAACAAAAACTCCCGGTTTCGTCAAGGAAATCATTTCTATAAGCGAAGTGTTGTCCAAATCACCAATGTGTGTTTGGGAGTGATTGTGGTGTGTTGTGGCAACAAGTCTAAAACTTACCAACTATATATACAAATGAATACTAGAACCAAACATAAAGTTTAAAATACTATAGGTGTATTTTGATGATACTATACAATAACAACAAGTCTAAAAAAACTTATCAACTTTGTATACCAAGAAACTCTTACATAAAGTTAAAATACTATAGCAGTATTTTAAGGTACTATTAATAACATATGTGAAAACTAAAAAACCCTTACTGGTAGGTTTATAATTGCTGAGTGTATACGCTAAGGTTATATATAATTGAGATTTTATAAACTTAAAATTTGTGATTTTCGCCCTATTTCCTGTTCCTTGTTTGGTTATCGTTGTAGAGTAGAATCACTTATTTGAAGGTCTATTCGATCTTAGATATATATAACTGGTATGCACTACATAATTATAGAAGGACCCGGTAAGGATCACTCTACAAAAATTTAATAGAAATATTTTAGTAATCTAATAGATTCTTTAGCACCCCTATTCTCACACCAACATATCTAGACATCGCAACCTTACCACAACAACCAATAGAAGAGTCGAGGAAGAACCAGAAGGGGGGTTCAGGAGGAAGATTCTGAGAAAGGATCAAACGAAGAGAAAGGCGCTAGTGAAATCATTAATGAACCTTACCTTACCAGAAGTAGGCATAAGACTCTTTCACCTCTTTCTAAGATACATCCCTACGATGTGCGACCCAACTGTGTGCATAGACTAGAGAAGACAACCGATGATCCACATTCAACATACACCCAGTACACCATGCTCCCTACAATTGAGAAATACCCCTGATTGTACCATGAGAGACCCACTTAGACATTCAGATTCAGACTCTCTATCATGAAGTAACGGAGATCGATGGCGAAACCCAGGACACGACGGTGCAAAATTCAACACACCCATAAAGAACAAAGACACCATATGATTTCTATGCTAAACATACAGGAAGATCAAGAAAACAATACGAATCACCTACACTCTTTAGAGGAAGAAATAGCCACCCAGAAACGACAAATCTTTACGACTAATACTAGAACAACCATAATGGACAGAAAGCAGAAGAGACCACTCACGAGACGTATAAAGTAGCAGGACACCTTATGTGTTACTTCAATAACTAGTAACTAATATAGCCTAGTGAGTTAGTGACTTCACTACTCACACTATGTGTTAGGCTTATCGCATCTTTCATCGCGACTATTAGTAGTAAATCAAGTGAGATACACCTTTCCAAAACTCATGAAACACGAACCAACTAAAAGTTTTGATGCCTATAATATGTTTTTGGTAACTTAACATTTGTACAATACTTACTTTTACTCTCTACCATAAAAACATCACAGGTATGTTGGCTGAAACATTTAGAATCATATAATAAAATGTGAAAAGTATATGTGTATATACATGTATAAGATACAACTAGAAACAACCATAGTTACTTACGAACTTGTTGCACACCTTGTAACAGACTCATGACTTCACATGGAAATAACCAGCCAGTCGGCGAAACACCAATTCTACAGATAGACTCCGCCACTTTTCAAGCCGCGGTCACAGTCGCCGTAACAGCCGTCATAGCACAATTCGACACTAACGACACAAACAGAGACGGAAATGGTTTCGAAAATCCCAATTGTAGTAACAACCAAAGGCACTCACGAGTTACTAATCATAATCACACCCCAAAACGCACACCTAAGAACAAGAAACGAAAGTTCTGGAACAAGAAAGCGGGCAGTTCGACTCAAGGACCCGCCAAAATACAACCAACGATGGCAGTCCATACCCCCACTGACCCTACTACCTCAAAACCGACAAACCCCTATGTTGGAAAACTCCCAAACTGCAAAAAGTGTAACTTTCATCACACCGGAGCTAGCCGGAAGATGCATTGCAAGAACTGCAACAGGAAGGGGAACACCGCCAGTTTCCATAGGACTCTGGCCCAACACATCACTTCTATCAGCGATGCTAGTACAAGTCAAGTATGCCATGCATGTGGTGAAATAGGACATTTCAAGAGAGATTGTCTCTAACGCCCGCAGATCCGGACTAGTCAATTTAGAGACAATAAGCATCAAAAATGAGTTTTTGATGAAAGATTATTTAGAAGGATTAATCTTTTCCAAGTGGTAGTATATGTTACAAGGGTTCCGTACATATAAAGAACGCCGAAATCCGAGTTATAACGAAGAAGTTATGACCTGTCGAAGTTTTTCGGCAAAACCGACACAACACCGGGAGACGTAAATAGTTAATTTACGATGGATCACTTTTTAGCCTTAGAAATCTAAACAAAAGTTGTAGCATACATTAAACCGAGAACATACAAAAAAAGAACGCCCAAATCTGACTTCGTATGAGGAAGTTATGAATTTTCTAAGATTTGGCATATCAGTGCACTGCTCGAAACTCGAATTTTAGTTCGAGCGGTATTCGGCTTACGCGACCTAAATGAGAGTTGAAGATCTCATTAATAGGAACTCAACGGTAAAAAGACAGACGAAAACGGAGTCCGTATGAAGGAGTTACGAATTCTTCGCGGTCATTTAATAGTCTAATCTCCTCCTACTGTTAAATTTAAGATCGGTCAAGAATAAGCCGACGGAGTCAAAATGAAAGTTGTAGATATTATTTTTACCTACGCGTGGATATAAAGAAGGTCGAAAACGGAGCTCGTATACGAAAGTTATGAATTTTTTAAAATCAGTTGATTTTCACCCTATGTGCGATGCCACGTGTCAGCACCAGGCTGTGACTTGGAGCCCAAGCTCACTCACGACGTAAACATCAAGATATTCACGACGTGAGAGCCATTTCAGCCTCCTATAAATAGATGTTCGGGGGTAGAGCATTCTTCACACCTCTCAAGCTTTCTTTCTCTCTCTAAAGTCTCTCTCTAAGCCCCCTTAAGCCCCATAAAGTCTAGGTAAACCCCCTAGCACCCGAAGGAAGCCCCGAGGCTCCCGGAGTCCCGAGAAAAAGGGTCTTTCGGTTCAGAAACACTGCTCCAAGCGAAGCCCGTTTTTTTTAAAAATCCGTTGTAAGTAAGCTACGCCTAAAAAAATTTTAATATAGCTTTTAAATAATTATAGTAATGTTATTAGGTCCTTAAAATAATTATTTGGGCTATTATTATGAGTTATATAGAGTGTTGTTTAACGCTTATACAATAATAATAATAACTAGACTATTAATTAGTCGCGGTTAACGTTAGACTAAACCCTAGTGGTAATGATACTAGGTTTTGTCCGAGGAAAATTGTGTTGAGAGTAACGAAGTGTTGTTCGAGTGCCGAGTCACCACCTTAACAAGTGAGTGCATAGTTACTTTCATCTTACACATAGATATGGAGTATTTTATATAAATTACGTGCTATGTGTGTATACTGTCTGAATACTTGTTGTCTATGTTGGATGAAACGTTTTATACATGTTTTAAATGATCTAAACTGTATATGTATTTTATATCTACAAAATGTGTTGGGTAAAACATGGGTAGATTAGAGGTGAGATAAATGATGAGCGATGAAAGATGAGATAAATGATGAGCGATGAAAGATGAGATGAACGATGAGCAATGATATATTAGTGATAAAATATGGTGCGAAGCGATGACCTAAGCGATGAGCCAAAACGATGAGCCAAAGCGATGAGCCAAATCGATGAGCCAAACGATGACCCAAGCGATGGCCCCGTCATCTTGCAGAGTATGGATGACAACCACGGACTATTCTAGATAGTCTAGTGGCACACTAGCAGGCTCACAACCTGTAGGTGTTGTGAACGATGTGTTCACCTGGTGTACTCTAAAAACCCATTGACAGGTATTACGAGTGGACTCTTGAAAATGATACTGTTAATAAACGAGATAAACTCTGGCGACTATGCAGACTTAGTGCCGATTCCTTAGGATACTCGTTATGAATGAATGATCGAGGAATAACTGAATCTTAGGGTAGACCCTTAAGAGTAAAGAAGATAATGGGGATGGGTAATTGGGTTGATTGTTTGATGTTTAAACATAATAATTATATTATTGTGGGTTGAAAACCCTATGTACTCACCAGGTTTCCCAACCTGACCCACTCCAGCTTATTTCTATCACAAGTGTCGATATGAAGCTACTTTACACTGAGAGATTTAAAAGAGATGTAGATCACTAGTGTAAATGAATGTAAGTTCTGTTTATGCTTATGTTTCTGTATTGACAATGACATCCCAAGGTTTTGAAAATGAATAAAAATACATTTCTTCGGAAATGCTTTGATAACGTATTTATCATGTTCTTCTGGGGACAAATTCCGCAACATTTTTATTAAAAGAGGTACTCTGATTTTTATAAAGCATAAACAAAATCGGTCTTTTCTGGCCGTGAAAATGGGGATGTCACAGTTGGTATCAGAGCATTAGTTTAAGCGAACTAGGAATATTGATTTATTTCTAGACTTAAACTTAGAATGCTAAGCGATGATTGTGAGGAGTATATCTAATATATTTTAGGTAGTACACCTAAATAGAAGCTAGCATAAGCTTATTTAGGGAAAATGCCTAACATGCTTTTATGTGCTAAATGATTTGTGATGCTTTATGCTATCGGTTGATCGGATCTATGGTCTGTTGCCGCCCGGATCTGGAAACTTTATGTGTTCAGATTTCTAAACGTTTAATTACGATATTAGAACTGGCATATAACTTTTCGGAGAGATAAGGGGATTTATACGTCAATCATATATAAAATCTTTCATATCTTAATTCTCGTCATTACACACCGACTGTCTGATTTGGTGTATAGATCGAAATGGCAAGAACCCGAAGTGGAGTTGGGAACGCGAATGGAAATAGGAATCAACAACCCCCAGTGATTGAACAAATACCTGTTGTAGTAACCGCACCTGAGCCAATGACAATGGCCGGGGTACAAGCGATGATCCAAATGATGTTAGATCGTCAAATGGAGGAAACAAGACATTTACTTCAACAAAATCGAGAGGAACTTACGATGCCTATTGAACAGCCCGAGCTGAATGATGGGCAGTCAGAAGGAGGGGACTACAGTGGGACGGTTGGTCAAGCCAACCCACCGATAGTTAGACGAAACAATCAGGATGGAGGAAATGACGGACGTGGATGCAAGTACAAGGATTTCATGGCATCCAAACCCCCGAGTCTTTCTGGAAGCCCATCACCGGTGGAAGTTATGGACTGGATCTCCGAGATGGAGACAATTTTTGAGAGTTGCGAGTGTAGCAACAAACAGAAGACCGCCCTTGCGGTCCCTCTGTTAAAGTTGTTATGTGATTTTCTTGTATGGTGACTTGGAGAACTGCGAGACAATACTTGGGAGAACTGTGATTTTCTTGTATGGTGACATGGAGAACGTCAAACGAGGACCTGAGTTTACCTGGGAACTAGAAGACAAGATGAAACAAAAGTACCCACATCATTTCCCTAGTTCAAGAGTGTTCACTTTGGAACTAATTTCGGGACGAAATTCCCTCTAACGGGGGGATGATGTCACAACTAGAAAAATTCTAGATCAATGAAGGTCCAAACTTCAACCATGTAGCCGTAAATTTTCAATGTCAAAGTCTAGATCAACCATTGTAACTCGTTTTGAAGAAATAAAGATATAAAACAAATAAGATGAAAATAAGCGTCAAAAATAAATTTTCAAATAAACTTGATTTGTATGAATAAAGTGGTAGTGGTCGTGACAAGGATTCTGAAAATATAAAGAACACCGAAATCCGAGTTATAACGAAGAAGTTATGACATATCGAAGTTCCGCGACAGAACCGACAAAACGCTGTGTGACGTAAAAAGTGAACTTACAATAAAATGTTTTTTAGCCTTAGGTATCTAAATGAAAGTATTAGTATACGTTAAACCGAGAGTGTGCATCAAAAGAACGTCCAAATCTGACTTCGTATGAGAAAGTTATGATTTTCTAAGATTCGACACAGCAATATACAACCGGAAATTTGAATTAAAGATCGAGCGATTTTTAGCCGACACAACCTAAACGAGAAACGAAGATCTCGTCAATAGTAGTTCAACGGTAAAAATACAGACAGAAACGGACGTCGGATGAAGAAGTTATGAATTTTTAACGGACTTTTCAAGTCCCGGCCTGTTAAAAATATAATATCAGAAATAAATACAAAATTAGCCGATGGAGTCTAAATGAAAGTCGTAGAGTACGGTCTCACCTACGCGTGGATATAAAGAATTTCGAAAACGGAGCTCGTATGCGAAAGTTATGAATTTTTGAATTTTGGGGCACAAAATCTGAAGTCCTTCGCATATGCTAGGTCTGGAATCAGCCACGTCGCCTATACCTTCGCACATCCGACGCGTGTCCTAGCTGTAACATGTCAGGAGCGAGCCGCATCCGAGATCTGATGCGTGTTCCTAGCCGTGGCACTTCCGAAGCGAGCCACATACCGCTTCCGAGATTCCGACGCGTGTCCCTCGCCTGCGAGGCTTCGGCCACCTATATAAGGGTGCGAGATCTCCCAGTTTGTTTAGTGATTTTGCTCCTTCTTTCACACTTTACACCCTCTCAAGCAACTTTAAAACCCCCCGAAGCCTCAGGAACCTCCCTAACACCCGAAGAAAGCCCCGAAGCACCTGAAGTCCCCGAGAAAAGAATATTTTCGGTTTGAAACTCGTCCCTCGCAAAGCCCGGTTTTCAACAAAAACTCTCGGTTTCGTCAAGTAAAATCATTTCTAGAAGCGGAGTTGTAACATCCCAAAATTCAAGCCCAAAAATTCCGTTTTAATTATGTTGTTATATAAAACCATCAGTATAAAAACATTCATATTAATATCTCATGTCAAAACCAAAGTGTCAATAATCAAAACATATTATCATAAAAACTTATCAGAGTATAATCCCAAAGATCTCATGTGTGGAAAACCATAGTGTGATACGCTGCGATCGAGCCGGCTCCTTTCCTTTGAAAACGAAGTACCTAAAACCAAAACTAAAAACCGTAAGCACAAAGCTTAGTGAGTTCCCCCATCATACCACATACCACATAATGCCTATCCCTCGGTATCTTTCAACCGGTATCTGTCTGGCATAACTGAGAGCTGGGCTCCCCTTCGCGTATCTTTCAACAGGCAACCGGGAACTAACCTCCCCGTCGGTATCTTTCAACCGGTAACCGGGAGCTAACCTCCCCTTCGGTATCTTTCAACCGGTAAACGGGAACTAACCTCCCCTTCGGTGTCTTTCAATCGGTAACCGGGAGCTAACCTCCCCTTCGGTATCTTTCAACCGGTAATCGGGGACTATTTCACCCCTACCACTATCACATAATAACATATCATAAGCATACTGATCGCATTACAACATATCATAAGCATACTGATCACATTACAACATATCATGCATGGGTTCTGTCTACCCCTTCGGTATCTTTCAACCGGTAACCGGGGACTATTCCACCCCTACCACTATCACATAATAACATATCATAATCATACTGCTAGGCATGCATGGGTACTATCTACCCCTTCGGGATCCTTCAACCGGTAACTAGGGGCTATATCACCCCTACCACTACTAACACATATGTCATAGCATCCTAGCATATCAGATAACAACATACCAGATAATTATCACAAAGACAATCATCTAACAAACAACTCCTACTAGTAGGTCGGAATTGTGGCCGTAGACCCACTCCTACTGGAAGGTAACTCACCTCACACTACTGAAGTCCCGCAGACTCAATCCCACACTGCTGAAGTCCCGTAGACTCAGCCCCGGCTGCTGGATGACAGATTCCCGAACTGTCAACACCAAAATAACACCTAATTAATAATTGGGTTCCACTACATAATGTAACATCCCGAAATTTAGATATATCTATTTAACCCTTCTTCTTCTTCAAATTGTCAAGATAAGCCCCTAGTGGAAATGTTGCAAAGGAGTACGCTGAGCGTACTAAAGAGTACGCCGCGCGTACCCACTCGCTTATTGTAAACGCGGACTCCATGAAGTACGCTGGGCGTACTAAGGTTATGCTGGGCGTAACCGGCCCAGATGCAAAACCCTAAATTGGTGCTTGTACACTATAAAAGGAACATTATGGCCTTGACCTCAGCCTCCATTCCAGAGAGTGAAACCCTAAGAAAGAGTTCCCCTTCGTTTCTAGCTTGTGTGTGTGTGTTCTAAGCTTCAAGGTGCCATTTCAAGGTGGTGAAAGAGAAGAGGAGGCCATCTTAGGAGCTAAAAGTTGGTGGACAAGAGTAGATCTGAGTTCTACAGAGGTGGGAGCTTCTTCCTGAGGTAAAAAGCTCAAAGCTTTCCTTGTCATTTGTGATTTATGCTTCTTGGACCAACTTTGGGGGTTTTTGGTCCCAAGGTGGAGACCTTGTGAGCAAATGGTCTCTATAAGCCTAGATCTGCCATATTTCAGAGTAGAATGAGTTGTAGGTTCATAAAAATCTAATCTTGGACGTGAACATTAAGGACCTTTTCAGCCATGCAAAGGCGTAAAGGTCTCGACTTTATGGATTAAATGGTATTAGAGAAGCCAGATCTGGAGTTTGAGTTGGTGTCTTAACCATTTAAGACCAAATCCAGGAGGTGCATGAAACTGAGACTTACGTTGGGCGTAAATCTCAGTACGCGCGGCGTAAGGGTCCGAGACCCCGATTCTGTAAGGTTGCCTGGTACGCCCAGAGTACAAGTTTGGTACGCGCAGCGTAACCCGGAGGGTTGACTTTTGTTGACTTTTAGGATTTTGTCAACATTTGGACTTTTGGGTCAAGGAGGGGTAAAATGGTCTTTTATCCTTCCGTGAGATTGTACGAAGGGATGTAGTCTAGCCTTGAGAGCCATTAATGAGTTGAAATAATTACTTTATGTGATTAGGCGGGGCTAGTTCGTTGTTTCGAGATTCAGGGATATCGAACACGTGAGTTACTAGACATCTTACGAGGTGAGTCTTCTCACTATACATTACCTAGAGTGATCTTTATGTGTAGACCAGAGGGTCTTGTATGCTATGTGTATGTATGAGATTATGTGCATTGTGTTATATGTATGCTATGTGTTGTATAGATCGGACCGGAGGGTCCAACGATATAGACCGGACCGAAGGGTCCAACGATATAGACCGGACCGAAGGGTCCAATGATACAGACCGGACCGGAGGGTCCAACGAGCTATGACCGGACCGGAGGGTCCAACAAGCTACGGGACTGGAGGGTCCCGCTGAGACACATCAGACCGGAGGGTCGTATTGTAGCCTCGAGCGGCGTATGTGTCGTATATGGTATTTTGGGGAACTCACTAAGCATTTATGCTTACAGTTGTGGTGTGATGTGTTTCAGGTACTAGCGAGGATCGCGGGAAGGCGTCAGCTTGATCAGTACACACATGGGGATATTTTTATTATGATCTTGGGATATGATATTATGATTGACTATGTGATACAATGGTGTTTTTATAACGATTATGAATGAAAATGTGTTTTATAAAAATGTGAAAAATTGTTTTGAAAATCTGGGTGTTACAAGTTGGTATCAGAGCCTTGGTTTGAGGGATTCGGATACATCTTCGGGCGTATCTGAACTCAAACTGAGGATTTGAGATAAATTTTGACAACAAAACTATTTTAAAAGAGTAAAAAGAGTTTTGAGACAAACAGAGCAGAGCCGTGTGTACGATCAGCCAGCGCCCGAACGGTGATTTCCCAAAATACCCTCACTTTATGTGTTATGAGATATGTTATGATATGATTTGATATGCATGCTAGAGTAGGCTAGGTATTCATGATAGGACTAGAGTGGCCTGATCTGTGATGCCTTAGCCTAGGAAGGATTTTACTGCTATGTGATGCTTGAGAGCGAATAGGTAGCAGTGAGGAGCTGAGGAGTGGTCTACCGAAGGGTAGCCTATGCCAGTGAGATATAGAGTACTTGTGATTTGGGATCCAAGGAGGAGGACTTAGAGTGAATACTGATGCGGTGTGGACGGTAGTATAGGGCCCGTACTACTGAAGACACCGGAGCAGTGCGCACCCTAAGTAAGAATCCTTTGGGTACCAAGGAACAAGTGGGGTGAGTTATCGAGTGCGAGTATACTCGATCGAGTCTCTGGTATCTTCATGTTGTGTTTCAGAGACATCATGGTTGGTACGCCACACACGCAGGAGAGAAGCGGTGTTAGCAATGATGAGATTTGCCGTATGATTTATGACGATATGACCGCGACGATCCGAAAGGCTAATTCGGAGGATTTTGAGTAGCGGATTGAGAAGTGATGACATGGTTCGAGTACCATGATGAGTAGCGGATTGAGAAGTGATGACATGGTTTGAGTACCATGATGAGTAGCGGAGTGAGAGGTGATGTTATGGTCCGAATGCCACGATGTGAGGTGGAATGAGAAGAGGGAACATGGTTTGAGTACCATGATTCATAGCAGATCGAGAGGTGGCCACACGGTTTGAGTACCATGGCATGTGGCAGGTTAGTATTCCTGGTTCTTATCGGTCATTCCATGGGGATGGTCTAGACTGAGATCAGAGGCGAATGATTATGGGGCCAGAGGGCCATGACGAACGAGTTTTAGTGGAGCATCCCTTGAAGGGGAAATCGAGTTAGCTCCGAGGGATTGTTGGTGAGATGCCATTTGGGGTCGCAAGACTCAGGATTGAGTAGGGATGGTACGTTACGGGAGAATACGGTCTGGGCTGAGCGACCGGCCGAAGGTGGAGATGTCATTTTCTGTGACTTGAGCGGTGCTATTTCTGTTCCTGTGGGGAACATGAGGAGTGTTGATATTTTCGGTTTCCAAGGTTGGGGACGAGCCCTGTGGGGGTAGCTTTGGTTACGATCTTTCTTCAGGGTATTTGGGCAGTATGTCTGACGAGAGGTACTGATAAATCATGGGCAGGTTGTCAGCAGGGACTGAGATGGTTGAGGACTCCACTCTTACTACAACCCACGTGATGGAACGTTGGTTGAAGAGTCGAGGATGAGGAATATGTTAGTTCATTATTTTCAGACTGAGAGTCAGAGTTACGACTGGACAGTTGAGATGTCCGGTAACGGAATGGTATGAGATTCTGAATGACTAGAGGCGGTCATGATGGTAAGTTCTGAAGATTTCCCATGAGATTAGGGTATTTGGAGTTGTTTGATATCTGTCAAGGAGATCATCGAGCGTTGCGTAGCACCTTGCGGGATTGGGTGCGATGTTACTGGTGGAGACAGTCTGTGGAATAGAGTGTTGGTGCACCAATTGGTGATGGTTCGAACCCTAAGTGGGGGGAGGACCGAGTATTTTGTCGAGAGGATCAGAGATCTGTTCGAGATCGGTTAGAGATCTGGATATAGAGACCTACGGTGCGGATTCTTGAGTCTCGGGTTATTAGTGATCAAGGAGAGGTGCAGAGCGAGATAATGCAGGAGGTATATGATTGAAAAGGGTGAGTGTGTCCACGGAAAGTGACCGTTGGTCGGAGACCTTGAGGTGGATAGGAATACTTCAAGGTTAGAATAATGAATTCGAGATGGTTGGCTTATGAGGTTAGTTCGGCGGTTGAGAATTTATGGTTCAGAGTATGGGCTATTATATACAGTATGGGAAGGAAAGAAGTTGACTGGGCAACCAACTTCAGGGTCGATATGAGTATTCTTGCATGAGTTTTGAGCAATAGGGAAGGAAGTTTCAGATTGTCATCTTCGTGTTCTGAGTCGTGGGCAATTTCTCCGTGTTTTAATTTGGGAGATGGAGTATTCCGGGGGTTACAAGTGGCACGAGAGAAAGAACGGTTGCGAGATTCCGAGGAAGCAATACGGTATCCGAGTATGATGCCATGAGTATGATTAGTGGTAGAGTCAAGACATTGTGAAGCGTTGTGATGGTATTCTAGGGTATCCGAGTTTATTTGCCTGAATCTCAGATTGTTTTGTGTTTTGAGTTTGAGATGATGAGTGATGTATCAAGTGTCTGCGGTTTCGGTGGGGGCCTTCAGCTAATTGACGTCAAGGGGATTTATTTGGGAATGCAAATTGTAGCGAGAAAAAGAAGTTTTGTCACGACGGTGGTCGTCCGAAGTAGTGATGCTTAGCCTGAACGGGTGTGTGTGCACCTATCTATGCTGGGCCGCAAAGCATGAGTTAATGATCGCAGTGTGGCGTCAATCTGAGAATGAGTTGTGAAGTGGTAAGAGCTAGTGGAGTGGGACTGCTGAGAGCGGCAGTTAAATGAGTTAGTCAGAGAGAGGGTGTTGTGATACTACCGGGAGCCATAGTACTCACTAGTCAGAGAGAGAGGGTGTTGTGATGCTATGGGGAGCCGTAGTACTCACTAGTCAGAGAGAGGGTGTTGTGATGCTACGGGGAGCCGTAGTACTCACTAGTCAGAGAGAGGGTGTTGTGATGCTACGGGGAGCCGTAGTACTCACTAGTCAGTAGAAGGTCGTTGTGATGCTATGGGGAGCCGTAGTACGCACTAGTTAGCGAGAGGCTGTTATGAGGAAGCACTCTCGATCAGAGCATGATACAGAAGGGTTTTAGGCTTGAAAAGCCCTACGCATGAGTTTTGGGAGCCTGGTGGCCGGACCAGGGGTGAGACCGGGGTTTCCTCAATGATCGGGAATCATTATATTCTGAGTAAATGTGGACATCCAACCCGAAGGGATTGGATAAGTGAAGCACGTATGAGTTGCGGGTCACAAGCTATGAGTTGAATGGGTCATTGGAACGAGCGATTCCAACTACGGGTCGGACCAAACTCCTGAGTTGAGTTGAGTCTAGTGGTGTGTTGAACAGACCGGACCGAAGGGTCCAACGACATAGACCGGACCGAAGGGTCCAACGATGAGCATTAGATGATAGAGGTCGGGGTTGAGTCGATCTCCAGTCGGGACGCGTATTTACCCTTGGCTGAGTTCTCCCATAACAACAGCCATCCTTCGAGCATTTGTATGCCACCCGTTGAGCTGTTGTATGGGAGGAGGTGTCAGACCCCCATTTGCTGGGGTGAGGTAAGGCAGCGTGTGATGGGTAGTACAGAAATAGTACTCCAGACGACAGAACATATACAACAGGTCAGACAGAGGTTATTGACCACTCAGAGTTGTCAGAAGAGTTGCGCGGATAGGCGTCGTTCGAAGCTCGAGTTTCAGGTCGGGGACCTTGTACTCCTGAAGGTGTCTCCTTGAAAAGGAGTAATCCGTTTCAGGAAGAGAGGCAAGTTGGGACCACGGTATATTGGTCCTTTCAGGGTGACCGCCAGGGTGAGCAGAGTAGCGTATCGTTTGGAGCTACCTGCAGAGTTGAGTCAGATTCACGATACCTTCCACGTGTCTCAGTTGAGGAAGTGTATCGCCGATGAGTCGGCAGTGATTCCATTAGAGGACATTCAGGTGGATGCGAGCCTAAACTATGTTGAGAGACCGATCGCGATTCGGGATAGGAGGATCAGGTTTTGATATTCGAGGAGCGAGTATCATGGTGATCGCTTGAGTAGGCGATCTGACGGCTGTCAAGCCACCAGAGTTACCAGATTTTGAGAAGGAGTATATTAGAGGCAGAAGGGGTTGGATTAGTTATGGATTTGGGAGTTTTCGGTGTGTTTTCAGGTGTCCATGGAAAAATTTCGGTGCGGCATGAGATCCTTTTGGTGGTGCCTTTCGGGTTGTTGAAATTCGTTCTATGTGTGGTTTAAAGAGCGATTTCGAGGGCGAAATCAAAATAAGTGGGGGAGAATTGTAACATCCCGAAATTTAGATATATCTATTTAACCCTTCTTCTTCTTCAAATTGTCAAGATAAGCCCCTAGTGGAAATGTTGCAAAGGAGTACGCTGGGCGTACTAAAGAGTACGCCGCGCGTACCCACTCGCTTATTGTAAACGCGGACTCCATGAAGTACGCTGGGCGTACTAAGGTTACGTTGGGCGTAACCGGCCCAGATGCAAAACACTAAATTGGTGCTTGTACACTATAAAAGGAACATTATGGCCTTGACCTCAGCCTCCATTCCAGAGAGTGAAACCCTAAGAAAGAGTTCCCCTTCGTTTCTAGCTTGTGTGTGTGTGTTCTAAGCTTCAAGGTGCCATTTCAAGGTGGTGAAAGAGAAGAGGAGGCCATCTTAGGAGCTAAAAGTTGGTGGACAAGAGTATATCTGAGTTCTACAGAGGTGGGAGCTTCTTCCTGAGGTAAAAAGCTCAAAGCTTTCCTTGTCATTTGTGATTTATGCTTCTTGGACCAACTTTGGGGGTTTTTGGTCCCAAGGTGGAGACCTTGTGAGCAAATGGTCTCTATAAGCCTAGATCTGCCATATTTCAGAGTAGAATGAGTTGTAGGTTCATAAAAATCTAATCTTGGACGTGAATAATGAGCCATGCATGAGATCTAGACTTTATAAGGAATGAAGGAAGGTGTTAAAGTGATTAAGGACCTTTTCAGCCATGCAAAGGCGTAAAGGTCTCGACTTTATGGATTAAATGGTATTAGAGAAGCCAGATCTGGAGTTTGAGTTGGTGTCTTAACCATTTAAGACCAAATCCAGGAGGTGCATGAAACTGAGACTTACGTTGGGCGTAAATCTCAGTACGCGCGGCGTAAGGGTCCGAGACCCCGATTCTGTAAGGTTGCCTGGTACGCCCAGAGTACAAGTTTGGTACGCGCAGCGTAACCCGGAGGGTTGACTTTTGTTGACTTTTAGGATTTTGTCAACATTTGGACTTTTGGGTCAAGGAGGGGTAAAATGGTCTTTTATCCTTCCGTGAGATTGTACGAAGGGATGTAGTCTAGCCTTGAGAGCCATTAATGAGTTGAAATAATTACTTTATGTGATTAGGCGGGGCTAGTTCGTTGTTTCGAGATTCAGGGATATCGAACACGTGAGTTACTAGACATCTTACGAGGTGAGTCTTCTCACTATACATTACCTAGAGTGATCTTTATGTGTAGACCAGAGGGTCTTGTATGCTATGTGTATGTATGAGATTATGTGCATTGTGTTATATGTATGCTATGTGTTGTATAGATCGGACCGGAGGGTCCAACGATATAGACCGGACCGAAGGGTCCAACGATATAGACCGGACCGAAGGGTCCAATGATACAGACCGGACCGGAGGGTCCAACGAGCTATGACCGGACCGGAGGGTCCAACAAGCTACGGGACTGGAGGGTCCCGCTGAGACACATCAGACCGGAGGGTCGTATTGTAGCCTCGAGCGGCGTATGTGTCGTATATGGTATTTTGGGGAACTCACTAAGCATTTATGCTTACAGTTGTGGTGTGATGTGTTTCAGGTACTAGCGAGGATCGCGGGAAGGCGTCAGCTTGATCAGTACACACATGGGGATATTTTTATTATGATCTTGGGATATGATATTATGATTGACTATGTGATACAATGGTGTTTTTATAACGATTATGAATGAAAATGTGTTTTATAAAAATGTGAAAAATTGTTTTGAAAATCTGGGTGTTACACATAACCATGAGTACATACTTTGGATAATTACTACATTACCCCAAGCTAGGCTTTATGCAAGCCCAAGGCCCAATCCATAGGCCCAAAGTCGATTAGGAATCAAAGCCCAACACATGGCCCAATTTTCCAAATTGGGCCCAGGCCTATACATGGTCTTATTTAAAGGCCCAACCAAAAACTCCAGTCCAACATTTGGTATTCTAATGGCCCAATACCTCATAATCATGAAGGCCCAAACTATGGCCCATCTATGGCCCAATTTTCCAAATTAGGCCCAATTCCTCATATGGTCCTTACCACAAAGCCCATTAATTATTCTAGTCCATTTTCTTGATCTTGGACGACCCATTAATAACCCAATCATCAAGGCCCAATAGAAAGACCCAACAATAAACCCAAGTGAAATTAGGGTTTCACATAAAATGACGATTAGGGTTAAGTGTTTCTCACTTAACCCATTAAGGACTTAATCCATTAAATCCATCACTCTTCTAAATAAATCATATGGTGTGATTGGGCTTAACACACAATTCCATTCTAGTGGCCCAAATGTGGGTCCCGATGGGTCCAAGCCCATAAATCCAATATTAGGGTTTTCTAAACCCTAATTAGGGTTTCCAATCCCCATCTTAGCTCAATAGGCCCAATAGCTAGGTCCTTAAGCCCATTAGGGTTTCCTAAGGTCAATTAAGGTCCATTAGACCCATTAGACACATGTTTGGGCTTTAATGTCAATTAGGGCTTCATTAGGCCCAATAGGGTTTCATTAAGCCCATTAAGGCTTCTTTGGGCCCATTAGGGTTTTAGTCCCTTGTCCAAACATCCTAACCAAATCACAACATCAACGAGGCACACCGTCACCCGACACGGCAGCCGGTGGCGGCAACCACCACCCTACGGTGGTGGTTAGGGTTTCTTTCTCATTATTCCATTTCCAATTACATTTTACAAGGCTAAATCTCAAGATGACACACACACACACACTAACAAAATAAGCACACACAGGCGGCACATGGCGGAAGCCACCACCTCACGGCGGTGGTGGTGGCTGTTCTTGTTATTCCAACTAGACAAAACACACGCACATAAACTTTAGATTGCATCCAACACTCCAGCCACCCACCTGGCGGCTAAAGGCGGCGGCAACAACACCAAAACGGCAGTAGCAGCATCGGTTACGATGATAGACACCACCTCACGGTGGTGGCGCTTGTTTTTCTTTGTCCCCAGCCGAGAAGACATACACACGCACTCGTAAACAAGAACTGGACACCGAATTACTCCCAACCCAGCCACTACAGTGGCAGGTGCCGATCGGAAACACCAAAAACGGTGATCTAAAAGCACCGACAGCCCCTGTCGACATAAACTACTCCAAATCACAGAAAGAACGAAGAGAAAGGAGTAGATGGGTGGTTACAATCATTACCGAGAACTTCGTATCCACACACACGACTTGCACAGTGGCGAACATGGCTCGTTTCACCGGAGGAGGGCAGCGACAGCCCGCTGCTGGCATCCTTGTGCTGCTCTTCGTCGCTGGCAGCAGCTACGCCGACGATCTTGGGTGCGGTGGACTCCAGCTTCAACGTCAAGGAGGCGGCGGTCGGACCCGACACCAACGATGGCGGCTAGAGGTAGTTTCTTGTGGTGGCGGTTGTGCATCAATTAGGGTTAGGGGTCCTGTTCCATTAAAATGAGAGGGAAGGAAGTGTCGACGGGTATAAGTCCCGTATTCTTGAAACTTTCACTCATTTACCATTTTTAGTCCCTCCCCACAATATCTTCTTCACTTTAAATCTAATATTTACCCATTAGCCCCTGATCTCATAAATTCCTTTCAAATTCGACCCATGAATTACCAAACAACCCCTAATGTCGTAATTATGACATATTCAGCCCCTCCACCTCTTTTCCTTTTTAAATTAAATATAATTAATTACCACGGGGTCCCTATCTTCATATATATATATACAAACTGAGTTCGGAACTTACACTTTTAATTCCCGACTTTTAAAATCTTTACAATTAGCTCCTCAAAAACACACCCTGCTAAATAATTATTGATTTTAGGGTTGTAATACAATCATTAATTAATTTATTTATTTATTAAATAGACGGGTGTTACAACTCTCCCCCACTTAAATTAGATTTCGTCCTCGAAATCATTCCTTACCATTCCTTACTCGCCCAACCACTCTAGTAGCATGGTCACCAACCTGGGCACGCCATAGCCTTCTCATGGTAGCTATGACCAATCCTCGTAAAGCCCTAAAATCCGCAGGTGTCGAATTCCTTGCAACAAGACCACATGTACTCTGTCCGGAATCTGCTGTCTCGAGATGGTATGAATCCCTGAAGACCACTCATACTAAGTCATTATCGTTGAATCTAGCATGTTTATCCCTCAAATGACTACTCAACTTCTGATAGCTCGAGGTTCCCACTATAAAACAGGGTCATAGACCCAATTATCCATGCAGACCACTAATACTTGACCAAGGCTCAGATACTCCCGTTGTGAGTGACTTGTCACTCCCCAAATCATCTAGCTATTCCGTCCAAACTTGCAACCCTAAACACAAATTCTACTATTGCCAATCGCTGAAACTGCCCAAACACTGAACTGCCTGAAGCAGTATGTTGCCACATGGCTGCTTTCCAAAATCTAACGAGACCTGCCTGGTCTCAATTCATCCGTCCGTCATCTGAATTTACCGGGTCCCAGCCCGGTCGCTGATCTAAAAGGGCTCCCACTTGGTCGTCTCACACGACTTCTAAACGAAATCCTTCTCGGGAACTAGTTGTCACTAGTTATCATGCCACTATGGTTCTAACAACCTCCTGACCAAACCGATTGGGTCCATGCGTCGAATCCTGATGTCACCAAATCCAAGGCTAAAAGTGATTGCTACCTAACCGATGGTAGCCTTACATCACAAACGACCTTAAGCAGTCCATTGCTTCCCTGATCTCATAACTGTAGTGGCGTCCCTGCAGCCTCACTACTGGCTTAACCAGGTCTAATGCATTTGGGTAATTCCGAAATCCAATCCGTAGATTTCCATATCCTCACTGCTGCACCCGAACTGGTGGGTACTACTGTTCATTTCGCGTCCTAATAACGCGTTCATGCTATCTGCCATCCAAGTGAAGGTTGTGGCTACACTCACAGACTTACATCACTCAAGCACTATCTGCTAACCTTGTGAATTCTATGGCTACACCCACAGACTTACAACACGCTAACACTATCAGTCAACCTCGTGAATGCTACGGCTACCCCCGCAATCTTACAACACTTCCAATACTATCTTATCGCTACTGAATGCTACGACTACACCCGCAGTCTTACGTCACTTTCCATACTAACTGACCACTAGTGAATGCTACGGCTACCCCCGTAGTCTTACAACACTTTCCATACTATCTGACTGCTAGTGAATGCTATGGCTACCCCCGTAGTCTTACAACACTTTCCATACCACCTGATCGCTAGTGAATGCTACGGCTACCCCCGTAGTCTTACAACACTTTCCATACCGGTCGAACGGGCACTCAACCTCACACACAACTGAACTCGAGTCCTAACTAGAGCTCTAACTTGGTTCCCGAAACCTATTGTCTGAGAATCTCGAAGGCTGTCTGCTGCTCAGGGCCCCAACGAAAGGCCACCGACTTCTTGGTCAGTCGGGTCAAAGGAACTACAATCTCGGGGAAGTCCCGTATAAATCTCCGATAATAACCCACTAGACCCGGGAAGCTCCGAATCTTAGTTGGAGACCTCAGAATGTCCCACTGCATCACGGCCACTATCTTGGCCGGATCGACCAGAATACCCTTCTGGCTGACAAGGTGCACAAGAGATTGCACCTTGCGCAACCAAAACTCACAGTTGGATAACTTTATAAAAAGTCTCTCCCCCACTTAGATTCGACTAAGTGTACACAGTACATGAGAATTGAAGGATTCCCAATCCCTCTCGCTTTCTAATACCCCACTAATGACAACCTGTGCCTGCCAATGCTAGCGTTTAATCACCGATTAAACCTTGAGATCTCCCATCCTCGGAAATCTTGATGAGTACTCTTAAAATCTGGTCCAATTTGACACCTTAGTCCATATACCATGTTGTCAATTGAAGGCCTCAATTTTCACTCTAGCTGACGAATCCTCGTTCCCACTTCCAATCTTGCAGTACCACTGAACTCTAACCGAACACAGCCCATGCGAAAATACCTTTCTCTTGAACATACGATGACCAACCACTTATGTATCTAACACCCGCGACTGACACTACCCTCTTCATGTCACCAGCTCTGTCCTTACAACGGTAGTGCCTTGAACTCCAAAGTTCATCCATAGACAATTACCGACCATACCTGAACAATGATAGAACCCCTGAACACTGACTTCACTGGAGAACTATCACTCCAATCCTGACCGAGTATCATCTAAATAATACTCCTGCATAGATCCCGACAAAGATTCGAAATGATAACGGTACATGCGGAACCCACTCCGCAAGATGCATCCCTCTGTGGGTTCATCAAGGACCTTTCGGCATGCAGGATGGCATATATGATCCTTGATAACCCGAACACTAGTAGGAAACTGACCCGAGATCTAACTTATCCAAACTCACTCATAACTCCAACGCGATACGTATCCCCAACATCCATCTAGTAGCAATAGAAGATGACATACCCGCAACATCTGGAGGAATACTGATCACCTTCGGCTGACGTGACCAACCCCGCTACCCTGTAGCAGCCTAAACCCTTGGAGCGACAAACTGCCTTGTGCACTTTCCTGTACGTGCTGCACTGACTCCGACCCTGCTGGCCTTTCACCCGATGATCAGAAGTCATGGGTCTCTTCCCGGGATCCTCTCCCATACGCACCTGGCACAACCCTCTCCTTCCAGGGTGCTCCAAATCGATCTTGCATCTGCAACTCTTGGAAATCATATCCTTCAAGGTATGTCACCCTGTCACGCTCACTAGCTCGCTTGCCAATGGCTAAGCTGCAACAACTGGAACATACTCTGTCCCCAAACCGGGTCACGAACTTCTCCCCGAAGCTTCTCAGATTCTCCAAGACTCTCACCGATTCGAGTATGGATCCTGTGCTTTCAGTAGTACGGGCCCAATACTACCTTCCACACCTATCCATACTTTCCTCAGCAATCCTCCTGAATCCTCCAAGTCACTTCCTCAAACTGGTACACCCAAGTCTCACTGAGCCTCACTACTAACCCACCGAATCATATCCTAGGCTCTCCTACGTTCCCAAACTCGCCCAGTCCTCAGCTGCTGAAAGATTCCCAGTAATGTCAACTAACTACCTCATGAATATAGCTAGCTCACATTACTAAGAGTCCCACAAAGCACAAAGCAAGCAACATTCAGACAATGGAGAATCTAACCATTCTATCCTCTACTCAGGGATCTGTACATGCAATTCAAAGGATCATACAATCAGGCATAACCTAAACAGGCTATCCTGTCACTGACTGATCAGTACTACTAGCATGCAAGTCTACAAGCACATACAATAGGCATACAAGGCATCCTCCTAGATCCTCAGCCCCCTAATCTAGCATGCAGTTCTCATAACCATATCATAACATAACATTGTTGGATTAGTGTCTAAGTCCATAACTATAATTGGTATATACTTGACCCGACCCGGCATGGTCCATTTGGGTTGCATGGCATCATGCATTTGGATAGACTAAAATGAGAGAAATAACACTTAAGGTTTATTAATATATTATAAGTTCTAATATATTAATAAAATTATTTAATTAGTATTGATCAAGAATTAATCTAGAATTAATTAAGTGATCAAAAGAAGACTAATTAAATATATGGGTTGATTGTGTAAATCATCCATACTTATATAGTAGGCTAATGCTCCATGGATTATCAAGTTGGGCTAAAACCCATAGGATGCTCCATGGATGCTCCATGGTGTATTTGAACCCATGGATCCAAGGAAATGGAAAGCCATGACAATTAAGGTTTACCCTAATTGTAACAACTATATAAGCATCCTATTATTGAAGAAATCGGCCACTAAGTGATGAAGTGAGGGCAAACCGATTTCATGAAGGGTTATACTTTCTCTCAAGTTATTCCAAATGCACTTGATGTTGTGTGAACCATTTGAGGTGTCACATTTGGGGCACTAGGCTCTTGAGCTACATGGAATCAAGCACCAACATGGAGGTATGTAATTCTACTAGATTTTATATTATATGTACTTTATATTATGCTAGTTAGAACAATACATTGGAAATTGATATTCGCATGTATAATAGAGAAAACATAGATCCAAGGTATTTAGGGTTTCATGTACACCATATGAGTGTTAGAATGCTCAAAACCCAACAGTGGTATCAGAGCCTAGGCTTGTTTTCAATTATACTTGATGCAAATTGCTGAAAAATGCTGAAAAAATCGAATTTTTGTGCTGTCTGATCAGGGGACTCGACGAGTGCATTAAGGGACTCGACGAGTCCAAGACAAAATGCATCTAACTCGCCGAGTTTGTTCATGCACTCGACGAGTTGGACCCCCAAACAGCATATCTTTGAGTTTTGGTGCTGGAATTGGTCTAGAATCATTACCTTTGATTGTTTTGGACTTATAAAACCTGTTTTTAATGTGGTAATGATTATGCTAAACCAATTTCAATGCTATAATCAAAGTTTCAAGTTTATATGTGTTTATGTTATTCTTGAAAATTGTTGATTATGAATGTTCATGCTTGTGAGTTTTGCTAGATCATAGGAATTATGTGCAAATTGTTTGTTAGTATAATTCATGATCTTGATGAAAATTGTATGGAGTTCATAACATGTCCTCAAGTGATGAATTTCCAAGTGTTTTATGTTTCCTTGATTTATGAGTTAGTTTAGATTAATGAAAAAAAAATTGTGTTTTAGTTGTTTTGATCCAAATTAATCTAAAAGGAGTTCATAAAATATGTTTTTGTAACTTGTCTTCAAGTTATATGAAAAGTCATATTTATGAATCTTAAAACTCATAAAATTGTCATAGGTTACATAAAAATGAAGAATCTTTTTCATTAAATGGTTTTATGACTCCATAACTTGTCCTCAAGTTATGGATGTTGAAAAGTCACTTCCTTAAAATTATTATTAAAAGATAAGGAATTACATAAAAATGAAGAGTCTTCTTTTTATGTACATTAAACTCATAAGTCATGAAATGAAAGGTCTTGAATAGTTTCAAAACTTGCCCTCAAGTTTTGGAATTTGTAAAGTTACTCTTCATGTATACTTTAATTCCAAAATTGAACCCTTAGAATTTTAAAAGCTAAAATTCAAACTTTATGGACTTCATTAAATTAATTAAAGTGTTTAATTAAAAGAGTTAATAATTCCATAAAGACATGGTTTAAGTTTAATTAAATTAAGAGTATAGTTTAATTAATAGATTAAACCACCAAGTATTTTAAATGTTTAAAATACACCCGTATACTATTATTATAATTTTAATTATATATATATGTATAAGATAAAGTCAATCTTACCATTAGTAGGCCTCATTCACGAAGCCGGTCTATAAGGGGGGTATAAGGTTACTGCCTATAAAATGGCAGTTTAATGGGTGTCCACTCTCACCCACCGCTTCCTTGACTGGTGGAGGGTCATTAGCCGAACGGGTAGGAAAGGACTATAATTCTCCCTTCATTAAAAGTATAATGAAAAAAATACTAAGTAACTAAACACTTATAAATTCCCAATCTTAGTTACTTAGGAAAATGTGAAATAGGTGCTAACCCATGAAATTACACTTTGTACCTTACCAAGTCGTTAGTAGAGCGTGTGTGGTTAACTGGCATGCTAATAAGGACTAGTAAGAGTGGCAAAGGGTAACTTGACTTTATTATAGATCGGTGGAGCGTGTGTGGTTAACCGGCACATCGATTAGGTGATAAAGTTAAGGGTACCAAGTCAATTTGCATGGTTATTCACACCTTGTTTGTGATCCTCGGCATCCCAGTCACAAACTTGAGAGGGCACAATCGAGATTCAAACATGCCATTGAAAGTTCAATGTATCTCAAAAGATCTAGGAGTTTCAAATCCAATTAAAACTTAATTATATTTAGTTTTTCATGGTGGAAATTGGTAAATCGTCATTTACCTACCTTCAACTATTTTATAACTCGGATTACGGCATCCCTCTTCCAGTTATAAATAGGTTGTTGGATCCTAGCCTTAATATTTCATATTGGGTGTTATATTAAGGACTTTAAATCAACTAACTTGAATTTCTCCTTTATAGATGTTTCCTTTAGACAGCTATGGTCTTCCCAAATCTTTAGGAACAAGCTTCCTAATGAAGATGATATCCCAAATGGCAAACAAGGTGAAAGATCAATCCCTTTGTTGTGCATCAGTGGGACTGGAAATCATACTTCACTTCCTCCACCTCCTCCAATAAATCTCCCTATCCCACAAGTTTCAAGACTTGATAAGTTCTAAGTCACTCAATCCCTATTGGCAAACAAAGTCTATATGTGCTTAGGTCTTGGAGATTAAGTGACATATTGACAAGCCGGGAGAGTCGGGTGTCGAAGTCTCGAGGTAGCTGGTTGTTGACTTGGTTCTTCAGTCACTCCCTGATGACAGAACACGACATGACCCTTTAATGATCTTATCTATTTGCTTGGTGCTGCTGAATCAGCAATGATTTGGAACACTGGTAAATCAAATTTGATTAGAAGATCGACTTCCCAAAACTTCATGGACATTGACAATGGTAACACTGGAAATCCAGAAAAACTTTCTCTTCCCAATAGAAATGGATCGGCCATAGTCAACTCGGTTGACCAAATGGTAAAGAGAAAGGCTAAGTCTGAGATGGTCCCATGTACCATTCCCAAAGAGTCCATATGTGCCTATTGCCAAAGGAAAGGGGCATTGGTTGCGAAGCTGCCAAATTTACCTGAAACCTCATAAGGATGGTAAAGTCAAAAGTTTGACTCAACTTCAGGTAAAGTCCGTTATCTAACTCTATTAAGTCTCTTTTGGAGATTCTTAATACATGATGTAATGTAATTACATTTTGATGTTTTTGAAGAATCAAAAGGAGCTTAAAGAAAAGGTGTGCTGATTCTGATCGCGTGGTTCGATGACCAAAATTTTGAGCCACTGCATAAGAGTTATGAGATATTGCTTAGGAATAGATAACAACAAAGTTTTCATATGAATTTCCACTGTAAGGATAAGTTTTTTCCGCAAGTTTTTAAAATAAAAGGAAAAGTTTTGATTTTATTTATTTTAAGTATCCTTACAAAGGCATTTGTGAAAAATTGTTGTTTATATGTTTCCATTGATAAGCAATATTGGAAAATGAATTTGATTCTTTCGTTTGTGGTAGTGTCATAATTTATCAAATAAGGGAAGATTCTCATCACCCAATTTTCAGTTGGATAGAAACTTGGAATCATGCAAGTTGTATTGTGTGATGAATGAGATTTTTCATCTTTGGTAAATTAAGACTAATTCCTTGTTCACATTCGCATGTGAGTTAAGCGAAGGACTAAAGGATCGGGTACATTAGGTTGTGCACTAGTCAGGTCCTCCACAAAGGTTGAATAAGAAGAATCAAATAAGGCAGAAAGATAAAAGTTTCTCCAATCTGAAGAGATGGGAGAGTACTTGTGTATCTTGTTTTATGATTATCTTAATGATCATGGAACCATATCATAATTGATCCTCTAAGGACACCTTAGTGCATTTGGTGGATAAGGAGAGGAATCGTGAATTGTGGAAATGGTTAAATCAAAGGATAAATCATACTTCGTTCCAAAATAAAATCTTAGAGTTATACTCCAAGATTGATCCTTGAGTGACATAATCTTAAGAAAGGTTTAAAACACTTGTCAAATGTAGAGTAAAATGTTTTCTTACTCTTGTACATTTGAAATTGGTAAGTTGTGATGTTTTGGATAAAACAAAGACCAACTAAGGCCAATTATGTGAAGTGTTTGTAAAAGAATCTGCACTATCTCTTGAATATTGGGCAAGTGAGTCTTATATGTCAAGAGGACAGTGGGAGTCTAAAAGATCTTAAGATAGGTTCAAGAACTAATCAAGATATTTGTTAATCACTAGCCCACGACTTGAGGTTTGTAACCTATCGTGTTGACATATTCTTATTTCTGTGTCTATTCCAGTAAAAAGTTGACTATGCTTGTGAGTTCTATGAGTTCTCAATTGTTTGCATAACAACCTGGAAGCAATGGTAGGCCATTGTGCTGCCGGGTGGCAAGAAATTAAGATTGAACAAGTTCAGTCCATATGTGTTTGGATTTGCCACTAACCTTGTATTGTGATTATGGTTATGACAAATTCACATGGATAGGAACTCATACACCATAAAATCTAAGTTTCATAAGGTTTCTCTTCGATTCATGGAAATGATGGTGAGGAAACGCTTTCACTAAGAAGATTTTAAGTAGATAGCAGTTGTGATATTTGCATTCTCATATAGTTAGTGGAGCGTGTATGGTTAACCGGCACACTAACTAGTGAGAATTGCAAAAGGTCTAGACAAACATGTGAGCTATCTAAGGAAAGGTGTATGATTTTGATAAAGTCTTATCAAAGCAATTGTGTATCAGAAATCTGAACTTTGGTAAGAAAGTCAATAAAGTATTGTTTTTCTAGAAGTCCAGCTGATTTCTGAGTACATGTCAAAGCTAGTGGGAGCATAAGTGTTATGCTAGTAAGATAATAATCATCATGTTAGTGGGAGCATGATTATTAAGTTAAGTGTTGCAGGTTAGCAATGTTAATTATAGAAAACAAATTTTTCAATTCGCTTTGAAAAGTTGTTTCCCTATAATTAAGGGAGAGGATTTCATACTTCATTCCAATTCTACAAGCTTAGATTGAGATTGTAATCAACTTTAGTCAAGGATATATATGAATGTTATGTTGGAATGGTTCAACATAAGGAAATTCTATATATGTTGCGTTCTCAAAATTCGATTATGATTACGGCATACCTCTTCATAGTTCGAATTGTGAGAATATGGCAAATAAAAAATTTTATAGCATGAATCATGTCCGATATGCTTCGGGTATAGGTTCGATTACATGTGCTATAATCCTTTCTAAATTTTGCATAGGAATTCTTAGAGCATTAAGAGGGGAAAAGGGATTAGAACTGGATATGACTAAAATGATTAAGCAATTGTCGAGGACAAATTGAGGTTTAACAAAGATTGGTTACTCATGGACAATTGGAAGTATAGAGTAAGGACCATATTGACATATTTTGAAAAGAGGCAACTCTTGTTCAAAAGTGATGGTCAAAATAGGAATGTGGAACTGTTTCCATAGGTGGAAGTTATTCTTTGAATCTGTGTAAGATTAGAGAACTTAATGCAAGAAGGATGTTCAAAGGAATGTACTTTGAATCTGAGACTTCATTTCCATGGAATTGATCTCCATTGGAATTCTTTGTAATGTCAAGTGTTGCCAAGTCTTTGTGACTTTTGGGTATAGTCATTACAAGAGGATCATTGCATATAAGTTTAGAATCTAACAAGATTACGGTAAATGACAAGAATTTGGTGTTCTTACATTTATTGTAAAGAATTTGGGATTGTGAAATGAGCATCATTGAAATATTGTCAATCGATCTGTTTCACAAAGAGAAGACCACATGTAAACATAGTGTGCATACTTGGAGTATGACATAGCTACTATTTGGACGAACATAGTGTGCATGCTTGGAGCATGGCATTACTATTGTTTTAATTCAAGTACTAAGTTGATAAACCGAAACGATGAATAATGAGTAATCAATATGGTGCTTAGATAAAAGGGGTTTTTATTTACACTCAAAGTGTTGGGGCCATATAGGATTAGTATTATTTTGTGTTTCACTTTGCATGTTTTGACTTCCAGAATAACTAGGTCATTCTTCTGAACGACTAAGTTATCCAAACCATCCACAGTCGGTCATATGTTGGAAGTAGATATGAATCAAGACTGTCATGAATTTGGCTTGTATGATTTGTCTAATGTGCATTAGACATAGCAATGGTTGCTACAACATTCATGAGTGCTCATAAGTTCTGAGTATTGGATTCAACCCACGCTCATTTGAATCACTTCATGGATTTTATCACGAGTGAATCATGAGACGATAATATCTTATATTCTTCAAACCTAGAGATATGAGTTGTTGACTATGAGTTGGTTATACATTGATTGCACGTAAACACATTGGTAACTCCATGTTATAAAACGTGCCTTTGTGTATGATTCAACAAGTAGTCAGTACAAGCATATGAGTCGAATTTTATCCATTCGTTTTACCTTCGGAATAAAAGCGATATATGTGGGCCCCTCGATGATTTAGTGATGACAAAACGTAAGTGCTCGGCCGGGCCTGGACTGATTTGATTTGTTCAATTAGTCAGTCGTCATAAATCGGAAATCGGGAAACAACAAATGGACAGAGAGAATGATTATAATCCATGTCTCAATCCATATGATATCTAGAATGGAGGAATATATGATCACTTATCTAATGGACGCGTCATTGATTTGTTCAGAGTTCAACAACGGCTTTTGAGAGCTACGATTGCTAGTCGGGTTATGAAGTAATACTTGCAATAATAGTTTTAGACTTATCCAAGTGGGAGACTGTTGGATTAGTGTCTAAGTCCATAACTATAATTGGTTTATACTTGACCCGACCCGGCATGGTCCATTTGGGTTGCATGGCATCATGCATTTGGATAGACTAAAATGAGAGAAATAACACTTAAGGTTTATTAATATATTATAAGTTCTAATATATTAATAAGATTATTTAATTAGTATTGATCAAGAATTAATCTAGAATTAATTAAGTGATCAAAAGAAGACTAATTAAATATATGGGTTGATTGTGTAAATCATCCATACTTATATAGTGGGCTAATGCTCCATGGATTATCAAGTTGGGCTAAAACCCATAGGATGCTCCATGGATGCTCCATGGTGTATTTGAACCCATGGATCCAAGGAAATGGAAAGCCATGACAATTAGGGTTTACCCTAATTGTAACAACTATATAAGCATCCTATTATTGAAGAAATCGGCCACTAAGTGATGAAGTGAGGGCAAACCGATTTCATGAAGGGTTATACTTTCTCTCAAGTTATTTCAAATGCACTTGATGTTGTGTGAACCATTTGAGGTGTCACATTTGGGGCACTAGGCTCTCGAGCTACATGGAATCAAGCACCAACATGGAGATATGTAATTCTACTAGATTTTATATTATATGTACTTTATATTATGCTAGTTAGAACAATACCTTGGAAATTGATATTTGCATGTATAATAGAGAAAACATAGATCCAATGTATTTAGGGTTGCATGTACACCATAGGAGTGTTAGAATGCTGAAAACCCAACAAACATATCATAACATGTATGGGTATCTTGGGGAAAACTTACTTGAGCTCGGCTGATTGCACGCATCACACACCTAGTTCTTTTCAAAGTTCTCTTCTCTTTTCAAATTCTTTTCAAACTTCTTTTTACTTTTGAAAATTTTCATACCAAGTCCGTAGTTTGAGTTTAGACACACCCGAGAGTGTGCCCGAATCCCTCAAACCAAGGCTCTGATACCAACTTGTAACATCCCAAAATTCAAGACCAAAAATTTCGTTTTAATTATGTTGTTATATAAAACCATCAGTATAAAAACATTTATATTAATATCTCATGTCAAAACCAAGGTGTCAATAATCAAAACATATTATCATAAAAACATATAAGAGTATAATCCCAAAGATCTCATGTGCGGAAAACCATAGTGTGATACGCTGCGATCAAGCCGACTCATTTCCTTTGAAAACGAAGTACCTGAAACCAAAACTAAAAACCGTAAGCACGAAGCTTAGTGAGTTCCCCCATCATACCATATACCACATAATGCCTATCCCTTGGTAACTTTCAACCGGTATCTGTCTCGCATAACTGGGAGTTGGGCTCCCCTTCGGTATCTTTCAACCGGTAACCGGGAACTAACCTCCCCTTCGGTATCTTTCAACCGGTAACCGGGAGCTAACCTTCCCTTCGGTATCTTTCAACCGGTAAACGGGAACTAACCTCCCCTTCGGTGTCTTTCAACCGGTAACCGCGAGCTAACCTCCCATTCGGTATCTTTCAACCGGTAATCGGGGACTATTTCACCCCTACCACTATCACATAATAACATATCATAAGCATACTGATCACATTACAACATATCATAAGCATACTGATCACATTACAACATATCATGCATGGGTTCTGTCTACCCCTTCGGTATCTTTCAACCGGTAACCGGGGACTATTTCACCCCTACCACTATCACATAATAACATATCATAATCATACTGCTAGGCATGCATGGGTACTATCTACCCCTTCAGTATCTTTCAACCGGTAACTAGGGGCTATATCACCCCTACCACTACTAACACATATGGCATAGCATCCTAGCATATCAGATAACAACACACCAGATAATTATCACAAAGACAATCATCTAACAAACAACTCCTACTAGTGGGTCGGCATTGTGGCCGTAGACCCACTCCTACTGGAAGGTAACTCACCTCACACTGCTGAAGTCCCGCAGACTCAATCTCACACTGCTGAAGTCCCGCAGACTCAGCCCCAGCTGTTGGATGACAGATTCCCGAACTGTCAACACCAAAATAACACCCAATTAATAATTGGGTTCCACTACATAACCATGAGTACATACTTTGGATAATTACTACATTACCCTAAGCTTGGTTTTATGCAAGCCCAAGGCCCAATACATAGGCCCAAAGTCAATTAGGAATCAAAGCCCAACACATGGCCCAATTTTCCAAATTGGGCCCAGGCCTATACATGGTCTTATTTAAAGGCCCAACCAAAAAGTCCAGTCCAACATTTGGTATTCTAATGGCCCAATACCTCATAATCATGAAGGCCGAAACTATGGCCCATCTATGGCCCAATTTTCCAAATTGGGCCTAACTCCTCATATGGGCCTTACTACAAAGCCCATTAATTATTCTAGTCCATTTGCTTGATCTTGGATGGCCCATTAATAACCCAATCATCAAGGCCCAATAGAAAGGCCCAACAATAAACCCAAGTGAAATTAGGGTTTCACATAAAATGACGATTAGCGTTAAGTGTTTCTCACTTAACCCATTAAGGACTTAATCCATTAAATCCATCACTCTTCTAAATAAATCATATGGTGTGATTGGGCTTAACACACAATTCCATTCTAGTGGCCCAAATGTGGGTCCCGATAGGTCCAAGCCCATAAATCCAATATTAGGGTTTTCTAAACCCTAATTAGGGTTTACAATCCCCATCTTAGCCCAATAGGCCCAATAGCTAGGTCCTTAAGCCCATTAGGGTTTCCTAAGGTCAACTAAGGTCCATTAGACCCATTAGACACATGTTTGGGCTTTAATGTCAATTAGGGCTTCATTAGGCCCAATAGGGTTTCACTAAGCCCATTAAGGCTTCTTTGGGCCCATTAGGGTTTTAGTCCCTTGTCCAAACATCCAAACCAAATCACAACATCAACGAGGCACACCGCCACCCGACACGGCGGCCGGTGGCGGCAGCCACCACCCTACGGTGGTGGTTAGGGTTTCTTTCTCATTATTCCATTTCCAATTACATTTTACAAGGCTAAATCTCAAGATGACACACACACACTAACAAAATAAGGACACACAGGTGGCACATGGCGGAAGCCACCACCTCATGGCGGTGGTGGTGGCTGTTCTTGGTATTCCAACTAGACAAAACACACGCACATAAACTTCAGATTGCATCCACCACTCCAGCCACCCACCTGGCGGCTCAAGGCGGCGGCAGCAACATCAAAATGGCAGTAGCAGCAGCGGTTACGACGATAGCCACCACCTCACGCTGGTAGCGGTGGTTTTTCTTTGTCCCCAGCCGAGCAGACATACACACGCACTCGTAAACAAGAGCTGGACACCGAAGTACTCCCAACCCAGCCACTACGGTGGCAGGTACCGATCGGAAACACCAAAAACGGTGATCTAAAATCACCGGCAGCCCCTGTCGACATAAACTACTCCAAATCACAGAAAGAACGAAGAGAAAGGAGTAGATGGGTGGTTACAATCATTACCGAGAACTTCGTATCCACACACACGACTTGCACAGTGGCGAACAAGGCTCGTTTCACCGGAGGAGGGCAACGAAAGCCCGCTGCTGGCATCCTTGTGCTGCTCTTCGTCGCTGGCAGCAGCTTCGCCGACGATCTTGGGTGCGGTGGACTCCAGCTTCAACGTCAAGGAGGCAACAGTCGGACCCGACACCAACGATGACGGCTAGGGGTAGTTTCTTGTGGTGGCGGCTGAGCATCAATTAGGGTTAGGGGTCCTGTTCCATTAAAATGAGAGGGAAGGAATAGTCGCCGGGTATAAGTCCCGTATTCTTGAAACTTTCACTCATTTACCATTTTAGTCCCTCCCCACAATATCTTCTTCACTTTAAATCTAATATTTACCCATTAGCCCCTGATCTCATAAATTCCTTTCAAATTCGACCCATGAATTACCAAACAACCCCTAATGTCGTAATTATGACATATTCAGCCCCTCCACCTCTTTTCCTTTTTAATATAAATCCAATTAATTACCACGGGGTCCCTGTCTTCATATATATATACAAACTGAGTTCGGAACTTACACTTTTAATCCCCGACTTTTAAAATCTTTACATTTAGCTCCTCAAAATCACACCCTGCTAAATAATTATTGATTTTAGGGTTGTAATACAATCATTAATTAATTATTTTTTTTATTAAATAAACGGGTGTTACAGAAGTGCTGTCAAAATCACCACCTTTATCAAGTGAGTTCATACCCCTGTATTTTTACAAGTATTTTCTATGTTTTTAAGGTGGGGGGGGGGGGGGATACAAGTAATATACAAGAAAAATTACTTTAAAATGCACACATCCAAATACGTTTATCATTCTATTTTTATGAAAAGATTTTACTATCAAATTCATATATTACTACGGGCAAAGTTTTGGTAAAACATAATGATACGATAAACAAATACAAGAGATTTCGTTTTATTCAACTTAATATATATAACTATATATATATACAAATATTGTGTATAACTTGAATACTATGATAAACTATACAAATACAGTATACGGAACATGTAAAGATGCAACGATTTTCACACAACATGGAAACAAACTTATAAACAATGATAGGTATAGTTTATGGAACAAAGATACTATTTTACAAAGTTCAGGTTATAACACGAAAACAAACTTATAAACTATTATAGGTATAGTTTATGGAACAAACAAACTATTTTTATAAACTTTCATGTTATAAAGTAAAAAGATTTTCAGTTATTACTTGTAAACACGTTGAAACAATTTGTGAGACGTCTTCGTGTACTTATCTAAGTACTGGTAAAAGTCTTGCCTTGTAACCAAAATCTCTTGTAGGGAGAGCGAGATATTTGTGTATAGGTCTACTTGGGACTGACAATCCCACACCTGTACTTTCAGCTACAGTCAGGCCGGCAGGCCTGGGGTGACAAATGCCGTTAACATTTCGACGCCTGAAGAACGTCACGATCAGGCCATCTTAGGTTAGAGTACGGTTATAAGAACTCACAAGAAGAAAACAACGACATATTTACGATTAATATATTTTCAAATAATTTTATTTGAATATTAACTTTACATTTGGATTTCAGGGAAAATATATTTTCAAGGGTTTTATTTTAATAATAAAACAAATATTACATTATTTGCAAGTACAAAATTTCTAGATTTACACACAGTTACACGAAAAACAATACATTATATTACTTACTAATATGGTACGAACATGATTTCAGAAAAACACATATCGAATATTCTCTTTGCTAAAGTCTATGATTACTTAATGTTTACGTTAGAGTTATATACAATGAAGATACGATATGTAGTGGAATGTGTAGTTTCCGCCTTTCTTCCTGTTCCTTGTTTGGTTGTGGGCTTAGGGCAGGATCACCCAATCGACTGTCCATTCAATTTTAATTATATATAATTTGCATACACTAAGCAATCATAGGAGGTAACAGTACGGGTCATACCAGTTACTTGAACCAGAACCTCGAATCACAGCTTATAAACATACGAAACTTATACTTTTTGGTATAAAGGTACTAAGACTATGACTTATTTACTAAGAAAATATTGGATTTTCTGGAAGAACAAATTAACATTTATAATAACAAAGAACATATATTTTCCAACAAAATACTTATGAACTCACCAACTTAAATGTTGACACACTTTTTCAAAACACTTGTATTCTCAGGAAAGTTAGTAGACAGGTACTCTCTTGGGCGTTTCGAAGATGGAGCATAGATGTATCTCGTCTTATCTTTTGTTATAGTATTAATGTTAAACAAGTAATGTTTTGAACACAATGTAAATACTATGTTATCAATACAATGATTGTTGTTACTTTAATTACTATTATACATTTGTTGTGATATTATACATGACGTCATCCCCCCCCCCCCCCGAATGTTTCCGCCGTTCCTGTTTGAGGGTGTGACACGGGGCCCGATGTAGTAGGCAAGACCCAGGTTATGTGATTATGTGATTATGTGTATGGTATGTGGTAGCTTGGGGAGACTCACTAAGCTTCGTGCTTACAGTTTTCAGTTTTGGTTTCAGGTACTTCCGGTAGCAAGGGGAAGAGCTCGGGATAACTGCAGTGCACACACCATTTGTTTAGCCTGGGATGTTTATACTCTGATATTTGGATATATGATTTTGATACAGTATTTTGATATGATGTTTTGAGATATTACCACCTATGTTTTTATGAGATGATTTGGGTTACTATGGTTTTATATATAAATTAAAAATGAAATTTTTAGACCGTATTTTGGGACGTTTCACCGTACCACATATAATCAACAAGTATAAGCACAATTCTTAGTGAGTTCCCCAAAATACCATATACAACACAACATAAAATTGAAAATTATAGATTATCAGCAATCCTGGGGACTATCAGTAGTCCCAATGAGCTAATAGCACGCCCGATGGTTTATCAGCCACCCTGGAGACTATCAGCAGTCCCATTCACATATAATTAGCAATACATAAAGCATCAAGACCTAGCTCGTCATCACAGATACAACTATTCTACCAGACAGGTAAGAATAAGAGAGGACACTCACCTGATAATGATGACAGGAACACCTAGCACTCGAACTGTCGGATCTAGACTCTGCCTAGTCAATAAAGCAATTGACCCTAATTAATAATTAAAGTCAAAAACCTCACTTGCATGTCCAAATCTGACAGCTAAACCTTCTAAGGGAAAACGGAACATTTTGACCTCCTCATGGTCCAAAAACACTAAAACTTGACCAAGTGTCAAAGTCAACGAAAGTCAACACTTGGCGCGTACACTGAGCGTACCATTCCTTGTGTTGGGCGTACAACGAGGTCATCATGCATTAGGGAAGAATCAGGTTACGCTACGTGTAGCCAGGAGTACGCCTAGTGTACTCCATCAGTCTCTAAATCCACTAAGTTGGTGTCTTAATCCTTTAAGACTACCTACCCAACCCTAGATATGACTAATTTGAGACCTCTTAATCTATGAAGTCGTTGGCTATAAGCCATTTCATGGCAAGGAAAGGCTCAAAGCATCACTTCATCCATTCTAACCTACTTTACTCATGCATGAGCCAAAGGGGAAGATCAAGCAAGCATTTTTATGAATCTAAGTGTTCTAATATGCATGAAAGGACAACTTAAACCCCTAGGATAGTCCCAAACACATAAAGATCCAAATTTGGGGACTTTTAGCTGATAAATCTTAAACCAAAGAGATCTAGAAGAACACTTGTTAAGGTATAGATTTTATACCTGAAAATGATACACAAAGGTGGGAAGTTCCTGGATCTTCAAGCTTGCTAGTAACTTCTTCTTCTTCTCTAACCTCCTTCTACTACAAGAGCCAAGAACACTCAAAACTTGCAAAAACACACACAAGCCACTCACATGAGATTAGGGTTTATGGGAGGGTTGGAGGCTGATAAGGGTGGCCAGAAATGAGGTCATCTTTTTTCTTAAATAGGGCAGCCCTTAAAATTAGGGTTTAACATTTGGGCTAGTACGCCCAGCGTACCACATGTACGCCCAACGTACTAGATGGTCATCCGCGTCCATGCATGTTGCATGAGTACGCTGTGCATACTCATATATACGCACCGTGTACAACCACTTTTCCAAGCCTTTTTCTATGATGGACCAAATGTCACACTTTTGATAAATATTCAAGAGATGATAAAATGTACCTTATTTCGGGATGTTACAACATGCTTTTCGAATGCCTCCAATTCTCACAGATGTCAATCCCATGCATGCACTTTCCATCAGTAATATGATACGTATGTATGAATGATACAATCAATTGTACTATGGCAAGAGGTATATCATCTATCAACAATTAATCAATTATGATGCAACATATCGATTAGTTCATATCTTGTTCTTTTTCTATGCTCCTTAAATTATGCAACCTCAACACCACGAAATCTTATTCTTAACAAACAAACATAACCTATTTCTAAATTCACACCATCATTTTTTCCCCATAAATAGGTATAACAAATTAACCCATCTTTTTACAAATTTCCTAAATAACCACCAAGTTCTAAACTCTAACTTGTTGAGATCATATTTTTCTAAAAAATGGTTTAAAGCTCGGGAATTTTGAGCAAAATAAGTCCTTAATTTGTGAGCTTCTCTACGGTGGGCCGGTGGCAAAATTTCTAATATGGTGTCAAAAAAATGTGCAGCATACTTTTAAATTTTCCTAGTTTCGGACATGTGATGTTTATGTTTTATACTTTGAACTTATTGTGAGCATGACGTCCATATTACAATCCTCGTTTTCAATATCTTGAAATGCAGTTTCCACAAGTCTTCAAACAACTTAAAAACCAATTACATTTTGGTTACTAATTTTGAAGTGAAAAACTTATTAAACCGGAAAAATGAAAATAGTTTTAGTGTATTCCCCATTGGTGCGATACGGTTCAATAAATTTCTATTTATGTTGAGGTTCCCATTCTCTCCTTAAGGGGCTCTTTGGAGAGATAATATTAGCCTCCACATGTATTTACATGATACCAGAGTCAGCGTTCTGCACCCTTGTGACTCAACACATCTATGTCTATCCTCATCGAGCCTCCAACTCTGAGGGGGGTGTTACTATATGTATCGCACGTGTATCAGGCTAAGCATTAGTAAAATGATGTAATAGTTAGGGTCAACAATTGTAATCAATTCTGAAGTAATTAAAAGGAATTATTTGAGTATTATGTGAATTATGTGAATTTATGTGCATGAAACTTGTTTATATAGATATAATAAATGAAGAATGAAAATAAGTGTCAAAAATAACGAAGAAACTATGACATGTCGAAATCCGAGTTATAAAGAACGCCGATCTCTATGTTTAGGAATGCATTTTTCCTTGCATACTTTTCCTTGTCTCCTCCCCATCTCTATGTTTAGGAATGCATTTTTCTTTTCTTGGTTTAATTGCCGCTTCAATTTTAGGTCAGTCGTGGCAGTTGATGAAGGTGATAAGGTTGCTCGGATGACAAGCATGATACGAGATTTACAGAGAAACAAGTTAAATACGATAAATACCCAATCTTTTAAAAACCAGTTTAAACAGGCCGGTTGAACCAGGAATCGGGAGCGAAAGCGGTTCAATTACGATTAATTTTATATTAAATTCTTCACAAATCAATCCGGTCGGTTTCTTCAGAAATCGGGTTGAACCGGTGTAATAAACCTGTAAATAACCATTTTAACCAGTTTATTGGACTTCTATAGATGTATTTTACTTAGCATGTTAAAAACAACTCATTGACGAAAAAAATTGAACTTTCGAAGTGTACACAACTCAAAAGTCGACGCACACCACCGCCATATGTAGGAATATTTTTAGGTGAATCGGCAATCGAACCGGTTGTAACGGAAACAAGTCACCATAGCGGTTCAACTAACCATATCTTAAGGGGTGTTTTTTACCTTTTAACCATAAAATTTCAAAATCTGTAAAATGGTAATCAGATTTGCAGAGGGTGCTCCGTTTACCCTTCTGAGGATCTCAACACACCTCTGCAGAAATGAGGTGGCAGCACTAAAGGACAAAAAATTTCGAAGGTTTTTAGGGTTCCGCAGAGGTGGCTCCGAGGATCGCTTAATGGCTCTGAGGATCGGTTAATGGCTCTGAGGATTTGTTCTTGAGCAAAACATAGTGCCAAAATCAACAAGTCTATTTTTTTTTTGATAATTTTTGTTACTTAATAATCCTTTTTAATAATTTTTGTTACTTAATAATCCTTTTTGCATATAAAATAAAAAAATAATAATTTCGCAGAGATGAACATCGATCCTCAGAGGGCGCTCTGTGGATCTGTTCTTGAGCAAACACCTCTACGGATCTGTTCTTCGCAGAAACGATATTTCCATGGCAAAAATCGGGCAAAATTTTGGGATTTACTAATCACTAAACTATTATACATTCATACAAACTATCATACACCCTAACAACATATAATTAACTTAGAAAATGGGCAAATAGGTTTTCATACCTAAAAATTTGGCCCTATGTTTTGCTTAAGAACAGATCCTCAGAGCCATTAACCAATCTTCAGAGCCATTAAAAGATCCTGAGAGCACCCTCTGTGGATCTGATGGTCATTTTACAAATTTCAAAGTTTTATGGTTAAAAGATGAAAACACCCTTTAGAGTATGGTTATTTCATAAAATTTCTCTAATAAACACCATATATAACAAATATACCGTCTAAAAATTATAACAAACAAAAATCTGGAAGGATTTGATAAGGAAAATCGAAGATGTTTAAAAAAAAAAAAAAAAAAAAAAAAAAGATAAATAGAGTTGCATTTACATCATTTATCCTCTTTAATAATAGAGATAATTATATGTCAATAGTTTGTTGCAAGTTCGAATATTTGACTTAACCCTACCAGATAACTAAACATCTATAAATACGGCACATCGTTTGCCGTCTAAGAGTCATCTTATTCAATACCAAAATTTCTTGACATCGTAGGTATCTGTCTTCAACTTCAATGGAATCCTTGTTGTCGAGTTGCTATTCTCTCAAGGATATTCGCCAAATCTCTCCTGAAGTTCAGACTGCTCTGAAGCAGGTTTGTAAACTGTATATTCTGTGGAATCTGGCTGATCTGGCTTAATAGTAAATAAATCATAAATGTGTGGTTTTGGATAAAAATGGTTCTGTGAAATTTTTAGATGATTCTTTTTGTTTAACAATTTTGTTTAGGAAATCTTGAAAGAGTATATCTTCTTTTTCATTCTTTTTCTAACCAATATTTATTAGACGATATATTGTTATTATTATTGTATATTTAATATTCAGACTGCGTTGAGTCTTTCTTGTTTTGATTACTTGGTTTTCAAAGTGCATGTGGATTGTGGAAGTATTTCTGAGTTTTGTATAATGAATAAAAAAAAAAAAAAAATCAACGGTCTAATGTTTCTATGCTGTTCGTTTTGTGGTGCTATCATCAAACTCGCTAATTGTGATAAAAAATAATCAAATAAAATATTGCTTACATGGACTTTATACAAGGCATGTGTATATGTATGATAACATATAATTCCTATAATCATGTGATTGCAGGGATATGCGAAAGTATGTTGCTTGTTAATAGCATATGCACTCGGGTTTTATCTCCATATCCTATTGGAGAATGGATGTTTTTTCACTGCCTTGGCAACATTTGAATGTATGCTTTGGTTGATCGCCACTCCTCCATGGCAAGAGGTAGTTGTCTAGTTATCTTCTACGTATATACCCAATGATTTCTTGAAATCTTATTAATCTTAATTATTCCTTATATATTCTTCATGGGATTCTTATTCCAGCACAAAAGGTTAATGACATATTACCTATTTAGCATTCTCTACGGAGCCTCCTCTGTTTCTGTAGCCAAATTATTCATAGATTTTGACACGCGGTTTGTTCTTTTCCTTTTATTAATTATTATATATTACTCAACTTACCCCGTTAATGTTTCTTGATGTATATTTCTATTGGTTTTGTAGCATGTGGGTGAGTGAATACATAGGAGCTGCCATCGCATTTGCTTGTTTCTCAGGCGCTGCCATGCTAGAAAGGCGTAGAGAGTTTTTTTATCTTGGAGCTCTTCTTTCCTCTGGTGTTTCAATCTTCTTCTGGTCACATTTTGATTCAAAAATCTTTGGTGGTGCCACTGCTTATTTCCAATCTGAGGTAAATACGTAACTCCTGATTCATTCTTTTTTACAGTTTCTTTCCATCTTTTTCGACCATTTGTGTTAATTGTCTTTGTTTCAAATTTGCAGATTTATTTTGGGTTAATGGCGGTTGTTGGTTGCATGGTTGTTGCAACTCAGGTGCTCATCCCAAAGACTTGGAGTATGTGAAGCATCCCCTCAAACTTATTTTCTGACTTGAATGCTGTTTTTGCTCCCTCACATTTTATACTGATTTTATTGCTGTTTTTATTAGTATGTGATGCAGTTGAACAATTCGGACGGAAGGGAACAGAGGAAGAATATGAGGACGAGGGGGATTATGAACAAAAGCTGCATTCAACTACAAATAAAAACTCGGTATAATTTATACTTTTGTGTGGTACATGTTTTTTTTTTTTTTTAACATCAGTCGTGGATATGTTCTATGTCACTTAGAGACTTAATATGATATCGGGTTTTACAGTGAGCTTTTGTCATAAAAGGTTTTTTTTTGTTTTTTTGGCCTCTTTGATCATCCGGTGTGAAAAGGGTATTTTATATGGGATAATCATAAGAAAAACCAAAATCATAGGGTTTTTATCATAAAGGCCTTTTGGCCAATTGAGATCGTGTTTGGTTTAGCAAATGGTTTGCCAAATTTTTGTATATGGTCAAAAATATTTAACATATACAAAAATATTTAAACAATATAACACCATGAGCATGAGCTTCTATGCTTCTCTAGCTAAGCATGGTCCTTCCCCTTGTCACAGGGCCCTATATATGTGAAATGCCAACACAACAACTATAAAGTAACATATCTCATAAATATTTAATAATATATCCTATTAATAATGAGACATGCATAGATAAGTCATAAGTGATTAACCTATACATGAATGATGTAATGTGGATATCTGCAACTTGCCTCATTTCCCACGTGTCCTCATATTCTGATATTCACCTCGTCTTCTGTTTTTCCTTCCAAATTCTAGTTTTCTGTTCTTCATCTAATCTCCACATAAATCAGCAAACATATTTAAATTCAACTAGAAAGTATACTGGAAGGTAGCGTTTTTTTGATACATCTTCTACGACTTGTTTTGACGTTTGGATTTTATCGGCCTAGATGAAAAATATGTCCACCTTCAGCTGAAAAATAATAGGTTAAACAAAAAAGTGACATAATATGTATCGAACTAAAAAGTAAGCAATAAAGACAACACATATCATTATACAGTAAAAGAAAAGAGAATTACTTCTACATTTATTTTTTTTGCTGAAATTATTTCCCAATTGATTAATGCCAAACACTCTTTCCATACATAAACTATGTCTTTGCTTGTGGTCTATTAACCTGAAGCAAATCTAGAAATTCATTCTTTTTAAGCAACCTACTTGCATATTTCTCATAAAACCAAAATACTTAGAATTCTAACTAATAATAGCAACCTAGTTACACTTCCTTATAAGTCCCATAATATTTAAAAAGAAAATGGGTTTCTATGTACTTGTAATTTCTCTCACCTATAATAGCAATTTGCTTAGAGTTTTTAACCATAATAGCAACGTACGTACATTTCTTTTCTTTATTTTTAGCCATAATAGTAAGCACTTTCCTATAATGGTTGAAGAGATGTAAGCAAACTGCTATAAGGAGGTACATATTGCGATTATCACTAAAAATGTAAGTACAATGTCGATTATAGGTAAGGAAAACGTAAATAGATTGCTTTTACGGGTATTTATTATAAAGTGAATTGCTTATATTAGTAAACAGAGTAAAGTAAGTTGTTATTTCCTGCAATTTGCTCTTCAAAAAATATTATAAACCTTTCCAAGTAGAGAATCATAGGTTGGTGGAAAAACGTATTTGGTATAAATGTGATTATCCATTCTCACAAATGGACCTCCAGATGGCAAGTAAGATGTAATTCACCCTGATTTTAAAGAAATGAATAAATAAACAACTTAAGTATTAAATAATTTAGAAACGACTATATGTATGGCGTATCAACAAAAAAAATACGAAAGAAAACCTGGTTCTGGTCTAAAATTTTTGAATGCAACTTCTACATTGCTACGATGTTCAATCAAGAGACCTCTAAGCAGAATATCAACTAGTAATAATAATTGCAAGATTAAATAAACTGTCGATGCATAAAAACTAAATCATAATGGGATTGGAGACCAACTACCTGAACAAATGGATGTGTATTTGCACAAATTCTGTTCAAAAGCATTGTAAACCCACCTACATAAATTCAGAGCTATATTCAAGTTTACCAAGAGTAAAAATTCTATGAAAATGTACCAGTTCTCTCACCTTGATATCTTCATAAACTTGCTTTCTGACCCCTGGTGCATGCACTCACCTTTATTGACTGAATCACTTCGGATGCAATGCTACCAGAACCATATTTTGCAACTTCAGTAAGAGATGGCAAAAGAAACTTGTCACCATGCAAATTACTACTTCTGAACCTTCAACAGCTACAAAGAAAAATATACTGAATGATATAATTTATGCCCTTGTCCTGAAACTTTGGTTATAAAGCACAAGTACAATAGAGAGGCACAAGAGCATTCGCGCTATTTTCTACAATTAGCTGTGTATGTAGCATAATGACCAATAGTACATGTCACTGATTAGACATATATCAACATCAAGGTGCCTGAAGCTTTTCATTGTATGGATGTTCATTGTTTCTGTTATTTATACCATAAGCAGGGTATTACAGTCAAATTTGAAAATTTTGAAGTACGTATTCAACTAAAACTTTGATGAATTACATCAAGAACGGTTGCATTTGTGATGAATTGCATCAAGAAGCAAAAATACACCAAGTAACAAAAAACTCACCAGGTACCATTAGTGGTTGTAGCAAAAAAATCTGAACACAGAAGAAGAATAGCATCAAGTAGTAAAGATTTCCAGAACACTAAAAATATAGTCATCTTACAGCAAGGTTAAAAGCTGGTGGAGTACCCACCAACCCCAGAAGTTGCACATACGTTGATATCAACATTAGAGCAACATTGAATACATTTGCAAAATTATGATTACTGGTTTAAGTATGCTATGAAATGTAAACTTAAGCTCCCAAAACACTTTACTTTTAACTTTCCCACAGAAGAGGACACATTTACAATCACTGATGAATTGATGATTGAAGAAGGGGAATTAAATATTGAACCATTCTTTCCGAACTATAGTAGTTTGTTACCGTAAATTCTTCACCCATCACATTAGACTGTATCGATATTTTATTCCAATCGATTTAAAAAAAAAACAAAAAAAATCATGTATGATGTTTTACCTGAGTGAAAATAACATCGAAGAAAAGGGGTTTTTTAGTGACCGAAACTTGAATTCGGAGCAGGTGCTATTGTAGCGTGGAGATTCTAGCATTAAGAGGGTAGAGTTCTCCCATCTAGTGTAGTAGTGTATGTGTGTAATTTGTTTGTTAAAAGGAACGACCATTGGAAAGTTGGAAAACCACAGCCACAAAATTCAGAAAACAGACGATAAATACAAAACATGTACCGGTGTAGAAGACGACATAATTGGTTGGTCGCTGATGGCGGTGCTAGCTGAACAGAACCGCCAACTCAATCGTCGTCCTCGCCTACCACCTCATGCTGTCTTCAACAATAGTGACGCCACTTTTCCGTCATACATCCTCTATGTCCCTATCTTCGATGGCGAAACAGTAAAGGACCCGGTTTATTATACTATCGGTGTGCATAACAAAGCAAACGAAGGTGGATTGCAGAGACAGAGAGGAGGGGGGGAGGGGGGGGGGAAGAGTCGATGACGGTGGATAGAGAAAAAAGAAGTCGGACAGGTAGGGATATTTTGAAGCAGTCAAAGGTCGGAGGGATCTCCTGACTGTAATTGATGCTCCCTTTGTGTTTGGATGGAGGAGGGAGGAAGGGTAGAAGAAGATTCGAGGAGGGCTTAGTATGTGGATCGGTTGACCTAACCTGAGTAAAATAACTAAATGAACAGTACCGGGTACTGTTCATAAGAGAGCTCTTATATATATATATATATATATATATATATATATATATATATATATATATATATATATATATATATATATATATATATATAATGGAAAGAAATAATCATATCCAAATTTAAAATTTGTGTTTATATTAATTAGAAAACCCTTTATACTTAAGTTACTTTTCATTTGTACGCAAACATCCAATTTATAAAGAAGTTACCGTTTTGTGACATAACATTTATCTTGTTCCTTTTTAGGTTGACATGGAAAAAAATAAGCGATGTTACTTATTTCCTTGAGTAAATAGTTGTTGAGTAGATGATCTATTTCTCACATTTTACCTAAGACAAAAGGCAACGCCACTTATGTTTACTTATAGTAGTTTGACAACTTTTTTAAAATTGAAAACTTGATTCCTAATATTAAATGAACATTAATCCTATTAAATGAATTTTAATTTAGATAAATATCAATTCCATATAAGGACATAATAGCGATCACACTTGTTGTCAAACAAGTACAAAAAATGTTACAAATCCTACAATATATGTCTACACAGATGCAAGTCAAGACAAAATCATAGGTAATATCTCAATATATATCGCACTAGGTTATAACTTGTATGGTACACGGTTAACAAAGTAAAATAACATATATACTATGCAACCTGTAGGTGTTGTGAACGATGTGTTCACCGGTGTACTCTAAAAACTCATTTACATGTATTGCGAGTGGACTCTCGAAAACGATACTGTCAGTAAATGAGGTAAACCCTGTCGACTATGCAGACTTAGTGCCCATTGTATAAACCCTGGCGACTATGCAGACTTAGTGCCTAAACCCTGGCGACTATGTAGACTTAGTGCCCGTTGTATGAACCCTTGCGACTATGCAGACTTAGTGCCTAAACCCTAGCGACTATGCAGACTTCGTGCCTATTCCTTAGGATAATCCTTAGGAATGAATTGACGAGAAATAATTGGGTTGAAAACCCTATGTACTCACCAGGTTTCCCAACCTGACCCACTCAATTCATTTGTATCACAGGTGTCAATATGAAGTAACAATACACTGAGAGATTAAGGAGATATAAGTCACTAGTGATAATGATTGTAAGTTCTGTTTATGCTTATGTTTCTGTATTGACGGTGACATTTCAATGTTTTAAAATGAATAAAATACGTTTCTTCGGAAATGCTTTGATAACGTATTTATCATGTTTTTCTGGGAACAAATTCCGCAACACTTTTCTTTAAAAGGTTACTCTGATTTTCAAAATAAAGCATAAACAAATTGGTCTTTTCTGGTCGTGAAAATAGGGATGTCACAGTTGGTATCAGAGCATTAGTTTAAGAGAACAAGGAATAAAGATTTATTTCTAGACTTAAACTTAGAATGTTAAGCGATGATCCTGATGAGTGTGTCTAATATATTTTAGGTAGCACACCTGAATAGACACAAGCACTAGCTTAATTAGGAAAGATGCCTAAAATGATTTTATGTGCTAAATGATTTATGATATGCATTATAGGATCGTATCCATGGTCTGTTGCCGACCGGATCTGGAAACTTTACGTGTTCAGATTTCTAAACGTTTAATTATGGTATTAGAACTGACATATAAATTTTTGGAGTAATAAGGAGGATTACACGTCTAAATCTTCTCTATCTATATTCTCGTCTTGATGCACTAAACGCATGCTTTCGTGAACAAAGCATCATGGTGAAGACTCGTAGAGAATTGAGTAAATGGAGGAAATGAAAAGGCTTATGATAGTGAATGACACCTATCAGAAGATATCGTAAGAGTGGTATATTTCCTTTATAATATGTATCATAAGGTAACAGTACATTCAGAGGAGTATGGTACGTCTGAAGTACACCTTCGATTTGCGGGATGATGGAACGATTGGTGTAATTCCTGAAGTTGTCCCATCGTATGGCTTTTCCACCACCAACCGAGTTGAAGCAGAATTGATGATTGAAGATACGCATGGAAGAAGTCCTAGTAGGGTCTAGGGAAAATTATATGATTATTTGGACACATTTGTATGTGTTAAAATTGTTTTTGTGACAATAACTTGGAGAACTGCGAGACAATACTTGAGACGAGTAAGACTAGGTGTGAATGGTAGAAGAGGCCTATACTATCGGAAGCACGGGATTCACGCTTGAATCAGGGAAAGTCACAAGGTTACCAAGAAGCTAGTAATTGATTTTGTTTTGTTCATGTCTGTCGTTACCATCGTTTTGGTAATGACTAAGAAGATGATTGTTATTCCGACCCAAGTTGTCAAAACAAAGTGAGTCTGACTAAGATGAGTATGTTACGTGGTTCAAAGAACCAAGATTGATGTAGCATCTGACTTAAGCCAGAGGATTGATGTGAAGCGATCAATTGAAGTATCGCAACCGTTGTTAAGGTAAGAAGCTTATAGCTAGAAGTGCTACATACTAGAATGTGATTCTATCACATTAGAACATGAAGGAAGGTGTCTTCCATTCTGGAATCTGACTCAAAAAGACCTGAGTCTAAAGCATTTCATCATACAATGAGAGGTCATAGGAAAATGACCCATCGGTATGATACGATAATCGAAGGAAAAAACCTATCTTAATTTAAGTCTGTTAAGAAGGAGCAGGAGTCTCCAATAAGGATCGAATTTGTAACTCGAAGGTTACGATTGAAAGTCCAACATAGTATGAAGAGCAGGTGCAAGATTGAGCATCGTCTGCAATCAAGAAAACCAAGAATTAGATACCCATTCGAAGGAACATAGAAGTTATGATTATTACCTAGGATGAAGAAATAACGTACGGAGTCATTATACAACCCTGTTTCGTTGATGATTCCGGGACGTAATCATCCTAAGGGGGAGATCATTGTAACGCCCACAGATTCTGGCTGGTCAATTTAGAGACAATGAGCATCAAAAATGAGTTTTTATGGAAGATTATTTAGAAGAAGTAATCTTACCCAAGTTGTAGAATATGTCACAAAAGTTCCGTACATATAAAGAACACCGAAATTCGAGTTATAACGAAGAAGTTATGGCTCGTCGAAGTTTCGCGACAAAACCGCCACGACGTTGTGCGACGTAAGTGTGAATTTACGATAGAGGACTTTTTAGCCTTAGGAATCTAAACAAAAGTCGTAGTATACGTTAAAACGAGAGCGTGCATAAAAATAACGCCCAAATCTGACTTCGTATGAGGAAGTTATGATTTTTCTAAGATTTGACATAGCAGTGCACAGCCCGGAATTCGAATTTTAGATCGAGCGGTTTTTGGCCAACGAGACCTAAATGAGAAATGAATATCTCATTAATAGCGACTCAACGATAAAAAGACAGATGAAAACGGAGTCCGTATGTAGAAGTTATGAATTTTACGCAGTCATTTAACAGTATAATCTTCTCATACTGTTAATTTTAGAATCGGTCAAGAATTAGCCAATGCAGTCAAAAGTAAAGTTGTAGATCTTGTCATAACCTACGCGTGGATATAAAGAACGTCAAAAAAGGAGCTCGTATGCGAAAGTTATGAATTTTCAAAAATTGACTGTTTTACCTGTTTTGTTCGACGCCACGTGTCAGCATCAGACTTTGCCTTGAAGCCTAAGCAAGCTCACGACGTGAGCACTAAAAACTCACGACATGAGAGGGCTCCTGGCAGCCTATAAATAGAAATGTGATCCTTCTTCATTCCTCACACCTTACCCATTCTTTCTTCACTCTATACACTCTCTAATACCCCCCCCCCCCTAAAACCCCCAAAAAGCCTAAGGAACCCCCTTAGCACGAGAAGGAAGCCCCGAAGCTCCCGATGACTCCGAGAAGAAGAACTTTCGGCTCAAAAGTTCTGCCCGCGCAGAGCCCAGTTCTTCGCTAAACTCCAATATAAGTGAGTTATGCCTACCCCACTTTAAATATAGCTTATATTTAAATATAATATCGTTATTATGAACCTATAAATAAGATTTATCAGTGATTCAAATTCGTTATAATGATTGATCTACTTATGGGAATGATGTCTAGGCTGTGATTAGTGAGGTGTTTAAAGTGGGATTTCCAAACAGTATACTTCGTATACCAAACAGACCCTACCTCTGATATGATCCTACCTGGTTGTTCCTTACTTGATAGATCATGAAGTAGACTCTGAGTTAATGACGAATCTAGACTAATAATTAGTCGTAATAAATATTAGACTAAAATCTAGTGGTGATAATACTAGGTTTTGTCGAAGGAAATCATATTGTTAAGAAGCGAAGCGCTGATCGAATTTCGAGTTGTCACTTTAACAAGTGAGTCCATAGTTACTTTCAACTTACACATAGATATGAAGTAGTTAATATAAATTACGTGCTATGTGTGCATTTTATCTGTATAGTTGCTATCTATGTTGGATGAACGATTTCATACATGTTTTAAATTATTTAAACTGTATATGTATTTTATATCTACAAAATATGTTGGGTAAAACATGGGTAGATGAAATATGAGTTGGATGATGAGATGAGAGGTGAAATATACCATAAGGTAAGGGTGAGAGGTGAACAATGAGAGAAGCCTTTTACCCAAGCTTTGGCCCCGTCATCTAGCAGAGTATGGATGACAACCACAGACTATTCTAGACAGTCCAGTGGAACACTAGCAGGCTCGCAACCTGTAGGTGTTGTGAACGATGTGTTCACCGGTGTACTCTAAAAACCCATTGACATGTATTGCGAGTGGACTCTCGAAAACGATACTGTTAATAAACGAGATAAACTCTGGCAACTATGCAAACTTAGTGCCCGTTGTATAAACCCTGGCGACTATGCAGACTTAGTGCCTAAACCCTGGAGACTATGCAAACTTAGTGCCTAAACCCTGGCGACTATGCAGAATTAGTGCCCGTTGTATGAACCCTGACGACTATGCAGACTTAGTGCCTAAACCCTAGCAACTATGCAGACTTAGTGCCTAAACCCTGGCAATGATGGACTTCGTGCCTATTCCTTAGGATAATCCTTAGGAATGAATTGACGAGAAATAATTGGGTTGAAAACCCTATATACTCACCATGTTTCACAACCTGACTCACTCAATTCATTTGTATCACATGTGTCGATATGAAGTTACAATACATTGAGAGATTAAGGAGATATAAATCACTAGTGATAATGATTGTAAGTTCTGTTTATGCTTATGTTTCTGTATTGACGATGACATCCCAATGTTTTAAAATGAATAAAATAAATTTCTTCGGAAATTCTTTGATAACGTATTTATCATGTTTTTCTGGGAACAAATTCCGCAACACCTTTCTTTAAAAGGTTACTCTGGTTTTCAAAATAAAGCATAAACAAATCGGTCTTTTCTGGTCGTGAAAATGGGGATGTCACATAATCCTAGGAACACAATAACGAAGCAAGGAGTATATATTCAGGTGATAAACTTACCTCGATAGACACCTATATCTGAAAAAACAATCACAATCACAAACCTTAAAAAATTGCAAACCCACGATTACATCAATAGCATAAACTCAAAAAACAAATAAATAATAATCTCACCACAGTAGCTTGGGGTTCGCTTGAGGCAATTGAGACAAACCATGATTAAGGAAGACCTTGAAGATAGTGACCGGTAAGAGCGGCGATTTAGGGTAAGACGGATGATGGGTGGCGATGGTGGCAACAGTGACGCGAGGATGGTGCATTGTTATCGTCGATGATGGTGTTGTAGCGATAGAGGTTGGGGATCCGTGCAACAATAAGGAAGATGTAGGAATTACAACAAAATACAAAGACCTTCAGTAGATTATTCAGCCAATGAAATTCTTATTTTTTTTGGCTGGTTAACTATCTTCATCAAAAGGCCAACTTCAACACTGTGTGCTTCTAAGATGAGAGAGAGAGAGAGAGAGAGAGAGAGAGAGAGAGAGAGAGAGAGAGAGAGAGAGAGTGAGTGAGTGAGTGAGTGAGTGAAGATATTATCGAATGCCTTGTATAGATATTACTGTGGATCATAACTAGTTAAGAGAGATATATGAAGGAGGAAGAGCAACTACAATGAGGCAAAGCGGCGATGGTGTTGTGGTAGAGAAGAAGGAAAACGAAACCAGTAGCGGTGGAAGAGAAGCGGCAGCCTTGAGAAGAGATATTTATCTTTTAAATTTCAAATTGATAGATTTGATTTGGTTTCCAAAGAGAGAGGCAAATTTTTTGGAAATACAGTCGTTATTAAGGGATGACCATGTATAGTTTTAAGGGTGAACGGGAAAACAAAAAAAGAAGTTCACGTAAAGATGACACGTGGAAAGTATAGTGGTTGAAAAGTGTCATGTGACAATTTTAGGAGTCTTTTATTAGAAGAAGGTATATATATATATATATATATATATATATATATATATATATATATATATATATAGAGAGAGAGAGAGAGAGAGAGAGAGAGAGAGAGAAGGATCCCCGCTTCGCGGGGGTTGGATTTTGTTTGTAGTATTTTTAATTCAGTGACGTAGTTAGGATAAATAGAAAATTACATTGCTCTTCTTTCACATTAACCAAAACGATGTTAATTATAAAATTGGCTATGTTGTAACAGAAAAGATGAATGTAGTGTAATGGAATGTACATTGCTACTTATGGAAATATAAGATTGATACAAATTAAATCAGCAATTTAAGGCATATTCGTCCTACCATTCAATTATGTTATAAGTGAATAATACTTGTATTGGAATATGTAAACATAAGCATTACATTACATTACATAATTAGTTCAAGGGTAAGATCATTAAACTTTAACAAATTGAAAATACCCAGAATAAAATACATCCTTAGTTATTGGTTTGATGAAGAAAGAATAAAATGTGCAGAGAACCTGTGGAGTCCAACCATCATCAATTCCACCATCACCATACCTGCAAAGAAAAAAAGGGACTCAAACACTTGATTGGATGCATGCAAGTACTCAAAAGGACATCTCATAATTCAATTTATTCAAATGGTTTGAAGTCGATGGTAATATTTCCATGAAATTTCATCTAAATTGTTTCTATTACAATATTATTTTAAAAAAGTAGGATGCTATTTTCAGAAAATGTGGGTATGTTTAATAACAAATAAATAATCACGATTCTGAGTTTAGGATGCTATTTTATGCATATTTACATAAAATATGAGGCCATTTTAGTATTTTATGCATATTTTCTAGAATTAGATCCTATTAAATGGCCATCTTATGAAAGCATTTTATTTTGAAAAAAAATTCCAACCATAGCCTTATACTTTTATCTATTTCATGGAATCTACTCTGAAGCTAACCTTAGACAACTTTTTTACAATGAAGCGAGCTAATATTTGACTGATGGATATGGTGACTGATATGATCAAAAAACAAAAATAACAAATAATTATCGAAACTTATAACAAACCTGAATTATTGAAAATTTAGTCTTCATCGCCATTTTAAGAGAACCGCAATTAGCATGACCTGCAAATTCAGATGATAAATCTTAAAAATGAACTTATGTGTGTGTGTGTCAAAAGTATTTCTTTCATTTAATGAAATAGAACAATGCGACATACAAACTACCTTCAATTGCTTAGCAAATAAAGACCAGCAAATGGAAATCCATTATAAACTAAGCAATAAAAGCACACTGTTATCTAAAAAAACAATAAAGTTCATTGCACTTGAAGTGAAATCAATTAAATTGAAAATCTAGAAAAAAAAAAGACCAAAATGCCCTTACCTTCAAAATCGCAACAACCTGGTTTATCTAAATTGGTAAACAATGATCCTATTTTAACGTCCATTGTTTTGATATACTGCTTTCAGAGGTAAATTAATAAAATATTTCATAAAACTCATAATAGAAACTTATTTAGAATGAATTCATGGAATTACCTTATCTAGTTAAGTAAAAAATGTGTATTTCTTGAAATCTGCACTAGAAATTATGATTCTAACCCCATGTAGTATCTAATTATACAATATGGAAATGTCTATTGCACTTGATGATTGATGACATATACATGAATCGCTTTGATTTCCAAACGGTGTTCAATTTAGGGGATAGATGATTACTGCTTTTAACGATTGCCGGATGACAGAATAAGAGGAAAACTACAAATTAACCACCAGCAAACAATAATCAGATAAACAAACTGTTACTTCATCAATACAATGCAGAAAAATAATAAAACCTTGACAGCAATTAGCTTTTCTGTTTGTATTCCCGTTTCGCCCTTAGACCCAAGAATAAGCAATGACCATAACCAAGATAAAAGAAAGTAAATAGAGAATGAAGAACAATAGATTTAACGTGGTTCAGCAATAACTTGCTTACATCCACAAGAAGAGAGAAAAACTTTTGTATTAGGTTAAGAAGCAATTTACCTTGCTTTTTGTTCCCCTGTTACAAAACTTACGTACCTTTCTCTTTACAGCTGAAATCAGAATATAAGCAAATATACATGGGCCTACAAATATTGGGCTATTAAATGGGTCATTTAACCCAAAACAGTTGGGCTGACCCAAGTCAACTCAAGCTAAGATCTTTGGGCTGACCACTTACAATTCTCCACCTCGAACAACATTTGATAGACCTCGAATTTTGGACGATACACCAAAGAAGAAATTGCACACCTTGATATGTAGAACTCAATCCGGCTGCACCATTTGACCATGGTTGCCTACGTACCCACATCTGGGATCAAGCCACCGTAGTTCACTCCACCGGGTGAAAAAACTCCACCTCACCCTGACACCGCCCCGCAATGTGATTGCCCTCAAGGGCAATCAACACTGATTAATATTAAGCAAGTTCAAGCAATGCTTAAACTTGCCACCTGGTACCGCTTTGGTTAACTTGGCTGCTGGGTTCTCATCAGTGTGCACCTTCATAAGAGAAATATCACCATCTTCTATGACATCCCGCACAAAATGATATCTGACATTTATATATTTGGTACGAGCATGATAAACTTGATTCTTAGCTAAGTGAATTGCACTTTGACTATCACACCACAAGTCTACACAATCTTGCTCAAACCCCAAATCATCTAAAAAACCCCACAACCACAGTGCTTCCTTTACACCTTCTGTTATAGCCATATACTCAGCTTCTGTAGTAGAAAGCGCTACTGTTGCTTGTAGTATCGATCGCCAACTAACTGGAGCACCATGTATTTTGAACACATAACCAGTAGTATATCGACATCTATCCAGATCACCAGCATGATCAGAATCCACAAATCCAGTAATTCGACATGTATTTCCACCAAAGCATAAACCAATATTAGTGGTTCCTTTCAAATATCTCAAGAACCATTTCACAGCTTCCCAATGTGCCTTCCCTGGGTTCGCCATGAACCTGCTGACCACACTGACCGCCTGTGAAATATCTGGACGTGTACACACCATGGCATACATCAGACTGCCGACTGCACTGGCATAATGCACACGCCCCATGTACGTCTTATCTTCTGCTGTAGAAGGAGATTGTCTACTAGAGAGCTTAAAATGTGGAGCCAATGGAGTCACCACTGACTTGGTATCTTGCATCCCGAACCTCGCAATGACCAGCTCAATGTAGCCTTTTTGGCTCAAGAACAATCGATGTTTCGTCCTCTCTCTTCTAATCTCCATACCCAATATTTTCTTGGCAATTCCCATGTCCTTCATCTCAAACTCTTTACCAAGTTGAAATTTCAGCCTATCTATCTCCACCTTGCTCTTCGAAGCAATAAGCATGTCATCCACATACAAAAGAAGATAAATATAATCACCTCCATGAAGCTTCCGCATGTAAACACAACAGTCATACAGACTTCTGGAGAACCCATGCTTCAGCATGAAAGAGTCAAACCGCTTGTACCACTGTCGAGGAGATTGCTTCAATCCATATAGTGATTTCCTCAAGCGACATACCTGACTTTCCTTATCAACAACCTTGAATCCATCAGGTTGATGCATATAGATTTCCTCATCCAATTCTCCGTACAAGAAAGCGGTTTTTACATCGAGTTGTTCCATCTCCAAATCACCATGAGCAACAATACTCAACAATACCCGGATGGAAGTGTGTTTCACTACCGGAGAAAATATCTCATTGTAGTCTACTCCCTCTCTTTGTGCAAACCCCTTTGCTACTAATCTTGCCTTGTACCTTGTACCACCGAGTTCGGAAGAATCCTCCTTTTTCTTGTACACCCACTTACAACCAATAGCTTTCTTTCCTACGGGTAATGGGACCAACTCCCACGTTTGGTTCTTTCGTAGAGACTCCATCTCTTGTTCCATAGCAGCCAACCAACTCTCATTATTGCCATTCTGAATAGCTTCCTTGAAGGAGACCGGCTCATCTTCCTCCATCGAGAGTGCATACTCAACCAAACTTGCATGTCCGTAGTGCTTCAAGGGTTGATCAGACCCCCAACTTTTGAACTTTCTTATATGCTCGCCTCGGCCTAGTAGGGACCGAATTGTCCTCGAGCTCTTGTTCCTCTGGTTCGTGTACATTTTATTGTTGAACCGTCTCATGTTCAATATCATCGTGAATACCACCACGATCTTCTTCGTGAACACGACTAGAACCTTGTTGGCTTTTAGGTTCTATATCAACTACTTGAGACTTGACCGTCTCAATGTCATCACCATTTGGGACCGTAGCTTTTGAAGAAGCTACATTGGAGTTCTCATCAAAAGTAACATCCCTGCTGTTTATAAACTTGGAATCTTCCAAACACCAAAGACGATAGCCTTTCACACCTGATGCATATCCCAAGAAGATTGCATTCTTGGCTCTTGCTTCAAGCTTTCCCTCACTAACATGATAATAGGCTGTTCACCCGAAGATTCTGAGTTTCTCATAATCTGCATGTTCCCCTGACCATACCCTATAGGGTATATTTTCATCTAGAGACGCATGAGGAGACCGATTGATAATGTAGCAAGTTGTAGCAATCGACTCTGCCCACCATTCTTTACCCAAACCAGCATATGATCGTATACACATTGATCTCTCTCGCAATGTACGATTCAGCCTTTCTACGACTCCATTCTGCTGTGGAGTTTTTCTGACCGTCCAATGTCTAGCAATTCCTTCATGATCACAAAATTTCTTGAAGGCACCTTCTGTATACTCTGTACCATTATCAGATCGAAGTGTCTTCAATTTCTTGCCTGTTCTGTTCTCAACCATTGCTTTCCACTTCTTAAACGTGTCAAATACCTCATTCTTGTGTTTCAGAAAGTAAATCCAAACATACCTAGAATGATCATCCACAAAAGTGACAAAATATCTGGAACCTCCCTTGGAAGTGACTGAAGCCGGACCCCAAACATCTGTATGCACATAGTCTAAAATTCCTCTGCTTTTGTGTTTGCTTGATTTGAACTGAACCCGATGTGCTTTACCGTACACGCAATGCTCACAAAGGTTCATGCAAGGCTTCTTCAAGTTCTTCAACAAAACTTCTTTACCAAGCAAATCAAGACCCTTTTTGGACATATGCCCAAGCCGTCTATGCCATAACCGAGTGCTTTCACATGGGTCACCACCACTACCATTTGTTCCAACTGCTGCACCATCTGTCACAGTTGTACCTGAAAGAACGTAAAGGTTTCCTTGACGAATACCTTTCATTACAACCAAAGAACCACAAACAACCTTCTTTACTCCTTCCCATGTAACTATCTTACACCCACCAGAGTCCAATACACCTTCAGAGATGAGATTCTTTCGCAACTCAGGAACATGTCTCACATCTAATAAAGTTCTAACCACTCCATCATGCATTTTGATTCTAACAGAACCGAGCCCAACCGTTTTGCAGGAATGGTTATTTCCCATTACCACGGTTCCACCATCTATGCTCCTATAGTTAGTAAACCACTTCCTATTTGGGCACATATGGTACGAGCAACCTGAATCAATAATCCATTTACCAGAGATTTCTTCATCAGAAGTGGCAAAGTAACACTCATCATTGCTTTCTTCTCCCGAGGCATAACTGACTTCTTGCTTCTCTTGTGCATTTCCTTTGTTGTTGTTGTTGTTGTTGTTGTTGTTGTTGTTGTTGTTGTTCTTTTCTTTGTTCCATCCTACTCTCTTGTTAGGACAGTTTGCTTTGAAATGTCCAAGCTCGCCACACTTAAAACACCGCCTTTCAGCAAGAGTTCTAGATTTAGATCTAGACTTTCCTCCTTTGCCTTTTCCTCTCTCATTACTTCTACCTCTTGCAAACAATCCTTGTAGCTGGTCTTTGTTACCACTAGCAGCAGCCATGTCACCGGTTGCAATCTTTCGAAGATCATCCGCTAGAATTGACGTTCTAGTCTCATCTATCGTAATACTATCACCCACAAGCATCAATGTTTGTACAAGATTCTCATAAGACTTTGGCAATGAAAGAAGTAGTAAAAGTGCTTGATCCTCATCTTCTACCTTCACATCAATGTCTTTTAAATCTGATATACACCTATCAAATTTACTGATGTGTTCCCGGATTGAAGAACCTTCATCCATTTTGCAAGTAAACAATTTGGACTTCAAATAGATCCTGTTTGTTAGAGTTTTCATCATGAAGTTTGCCTCTAACTTTTCCCACACCGCAGCTGCCGATTCTTCATTACCAACCAAGAAAGCAACATCCCTTTCAAGGCATAAAATGATCGATGCTCGTGCTTCAAGATCTAACTCCTCCCAATCCTCATCGGACATATCTTTGTGCTTCTTTGTCTTACCCGCCAAAGCCTTGTGTAACTTCTGTGAGATTAATAGATTTTTCATTTGCATCCTCCAATAAGAAAAATCATTCTTTCCATTGAACTTCTCTAATTCATACTTCCCAACTTTAACCGTTCCGCTTGTAGATGCCATTTACCCACTTGTTTTAGAATCTGCCTCTCTTAGGACTTTTATCGAACACCTTGTGTGCAGAACACAAAATACCACCTAAATACCTCAAATCTGAGCTTTACCACCCGGATTTGATATTAAGCTCTGATACCAATTGTTACTTCATCAATACAATGCAGAAAAATAATAAAACCTTGACAGCAATTAGCTTTTCTGTTTGTATTCTCGTTTTTCCCTTAGACCCAAGAACAAGCAATGACAATAACCAAGATAAAAGAAAGTAAATAGAGAATGGAGAACAATAGATTTAACGTGGTTCAGCAATAACTAGCTTACATCTACAAGAAGAGAGAAAAACTTTTATATTAGGTTAAGAAGCAATTTACCTTGCTTTTTGTTCCCCTGTTACAAAACTTACGTACCTTTCTCTTTACAGCTGAAATCAGCATATAAGCAAACATACATGGGCCTACAAATATTGGGCTATTAAATGGGTCATTTAACCCAAAACAGTTGGGCTGACCCAAGTCAACTCAAGCTAAGATCTTTGGGCTGACCACTTACACAAACTAAATAACCAACTTTGGTTGGGAATTCCAAATATGAATTTAACCCAAGTGAAGTAGGATTGGAATGAACCGATGCTATCGATCTGCTTGAATTATTCAGACCATACTAAATGTATACTAAAAACCCTGTACCAGGGAAGCAAAGAAATCAAAGAGACAAACTAATACATAAACGATGATTCTCAGAAAAGTGAAACTACTTTTGCTAGGGCTGTTAATAAGATTATTCCTTGTATGCAAAGTTGTCTTGTCAGCCCTTAAATCCGTTGTTCATCTCAGAAACACCAAGTTAACATATGTTGTTTGGTTTCGACAACTGGTGTAAACGGCCACTACATCAATGAAAACTGAAACGAACGGGTTTTCAAACCGAAAGTTGCAAGAACTTTACATTTACTAACCTCTGGGAAGACAAATCAAGTTCACATCCGTAAATCGCTATCTGAGTACTTGCGTCTTTCCATCGAAGGACATGCGACCTGAAATTAAACCATCAAGTCAACTCTATGGAAGCGAATGGAAATTGCTTTGTATTGAACACAAAAGAGTAACTGCGACGGAGTAAAAAGGTAAATCATGTGTGTGGTGGTACCAACCAATTGGGTAACAGAGTCGGTGAAGGATAAGGGGTCGTCGGGAAACGCAGAGACACCAATGAGCCTTTAGGACCGACCATCATCGTCGTTGCTGTAATTAGCCTCGCCTTCGGTCTCCCCGCAAACGAAATTACCTGATGGCAGTTTAGAAGGGTTGATACGGTAGGTCGATTCTCGATCCCGGTATTGTAAGAAGCTTCAATTGATTTAGAATCTGGGAGAAAACATGAAAGAAATGGAGAATATAGATGAGAAGTAAAGGAGAAGCGGTGGAGGAGCAGGAAACGGGCTTGGATCTGATTGGAGGAGAAATCTGTGGAGAGATGTATTCTAGATCACATGGGAGACGCGTGTGTTGAAGAAAGCATTGCGAAAATACAACTGTGCTTCAAAGTGTTTTGTCACTTCATACGGCGAACAAAAAGAAACAGACACATATAAAGTGTGAATAAAAAGAAGCAGACACATATACAAAGACTGTCCATAAAAATCAGATACAATGGCATAAATTGCCCAAAACAAAAATATTAGTAAAAAATCCAGAAAATGACAAACCAATATAACCAAAGGACCAGTTTTGCCAAAAACCTTCAAATTCGTTGTAGCTAAGGTAGGAGAAATTTAATATATATATATATATATATATATATATATATATATATATATATATATATATATATATATATATATATATATATAATGGAAAGACATAATCATATCCAAATTTAAAATTTATGTTTATATTAATTAGAAAACCCTTTATATTTAAGTTACTTTTCATTTGTACGCAAATATCCAATTTATAAAGAAGTTACCGTTTTGTGACATGACGTCTATCTTGTTCCTCTTTAGGTTGACATGGAAAAAAAAGCGATGTCACTTATTTCTTTGAGTAAATAGTCGTTGAGTAGATGATCTATCTCTCACATTTTACCTAAGACAAAAGGCAAGCCACTTATGTTTACTTATATTTTAAACTAAAAATGAAAAAGATAAATATTCACAAAATAATCGATATATATATATATATATATATATATATATATATATATATATATATATATATATATATATATATATATACACACACACACACACACACACACACACACACACACACTCTCTCTCTCTCTCTCTCTCTCTCTCTCTCTCTTTCTCTCTCTCTCTCTCTCTCTCTCTCTCTCTCTCTCTCTCTCTCTCTCTCTCTCCTTTGTGGCATGTTGGGACAAGCTTCTTATTATAATGTCAAGCCACTCCCCAATGCCTTATAGTATTTTGACAACTTTTTTAAAATTGAAAACTTGATTCCTAATATTAAATGAACATTAATCCTATTAAATGAATTTTAATTTAGATAAATATCAATTCCATATAAGGACACAATAGCGATCACACATGTTGTCAAACAAGTAAAAAAAGGTTACAAATCCTACAATATATGTCTACACAGATGCAAGTCAAGACAAAATCATGGGCAATATCTCAATATATATCGCACTAGGTTCTAACTTGTATGTACACGGTTAACAAAGTAAAATGACATATATACTATAAAAAAAGTAATCATTAACTATAAAACTGTAAACAATACTTTTTTATGCAACATTGGATGTTTTGTACATCATTATTTTTAATTAATATGTAAAATGATTTCAAAATATCAACAATGTTTTTACCTAAAGATTATATATATATATATATATATATATATATATATATATATATATATATATATATATATATATATATAATACATTGGTTGATGAAATGATATTAAAGAGAAAAAGTAAACATTAAGGATTTACAACACTATGTTTTCATTAGATATTTCCTTAATGAAAGATTTTGATTATATTAAATCAATTTATTGAACAAAATAATACACATAACTAAATTCAAAATAAAATCTTGAAGTTTGTAATGCATTTAGCATAAAACCGAAGAATGCAAAGTAAACTTGTTGCATGATAAAAAATACCTTATGATGCATATGTTAAAAATCAAAGTTCCGGACTTCGGTCTGATATCAGGGCAAGCTCGAGGAATGTTTGTATGCTTGATGTCTTTGTGATTCTTGCATGTGTTTGTTTATATGTTCCAAACCTCGGTCCGATGTCGGGGAAAGGCCGAGGAATGTTTGTATGATTCCTGATATCGGTGTGATGTCGGGCGGGGCCCGAGGAATGTTTATATGTTTATGTTATATGATTGTTTATGTATATGATGATATGTTCATATGTATACCGAGTTTTGCTCGATGCCGGGCGGGGCCCGATGCCAGATTTCGGTTCGATGCCGGGCGGGGTGTCATAACTGGAAAAATTCTAGATCAATGAAGGTCCAAACTTCAACCATGTACCCGTAAATTTTCAATGTCAAAGTCTAGATCAACCATTGTAACTCGTTTTGAAGAAATAAAGATATAAAACAAATAAGATGAAAATAAGCGTCAAAAATAAAATGTTATATAAACTTGATTTGTATAAATAAAGTGGTAGTGGTCGTGACAAGGATTCCGAAAATATAAAGAACACCGAAATCCGAGTTATAACGAAGAAGTTATGACAAATCGAGGTTCCGCGACAGAACCTGCACAACACTGTGTGACGTAAAAAGAGAACTTACGATAAAATGCTTTTTAGCCTTAGGTATCTAAATGAAAGTTTTGGTATACGTCAAACCGAGAGTGTGCATAAAAAGAACGTCCAAATCTGACTTCGTATGAGAAAGTTATGATTTTTCTAAGATTCGACACATCAATATACAGCCGGAAATTCGAATTAAAGATCGAGCGATTTTTAGCTGACACGACCTAAACAAGAAATGAAGATCTTGTCAATAGTAGTTCCACGGTAAAAATACAAACAAAAACGGACGTCGGATGAAGAAGTTATGAATGTTTAACTGACTTTTCCTGTCCCGGCCTGTTAAAAATATAATATTAAAAATAAATTCAAAATTAGCTGACGGAGTCTAAATGAAAGTTGTAGAGTACGAACTGATCTACGCGTAGATATAAAGAACGTCGAAAACGGAGCTCGTATGCGAAATTTATGAATTTTTGAAGTTCGGGGCACAAAATCCGAAGTCCTTCGCATATGCTAGGTCCAGAATCAACCAGGTCGCCTATACCTTCACACATCCGACGCGTTTCCTAGCTGTGACACGTCCGAAGCGAGCCGCATCCAAGATCCGATGCGTGTTCCTAGCCGTGGCACGTCCGAAGCGAGCCACGTACCGCTTCCGAGATTCTGACGCTTGTCCCTCGCCTGCGAGGCTTCGGTCACCTATATAAGGGTGCGAGATCTCCCGATTTCTTTGGTCATTTTGCTCCTTCTTTCACACTTTATACCCTCTCAAGCCACTTTAAAACCCCCTAAAGCCTCAGGAACCTCCCTAACACCCGAACAAAGCCTCAAAGCACATTAAGTCCCCGAGAAAAGAGTCTTTTCGGTTTGAAACTCGGCCCTCGCAAAGCCTGGTTTTTAACAAAAACTCCCGGTTTCGTCAAGGAAATCATTTCTAGAAGCGAAGTGTTGTCCAAATCACCAATGTTTGTTTGGGAGTGATTGTGGTGTGTTGTGGCAACAAGTCTAAAACTTACCAACTATATATACAAATGAATACTAGAACCAAACATAAAGTTTAAAATACTATAGGTGTATTTTGATGATACTATACAATAACAACAAGTCTAAAAAAACTTATCAACTTTGTATACCAAGAAACTCTTACATAAAGTTAAAATACTATAGCAGTATTTTAAGGTACTATTAATAACATATGTGAAAACTAAAAAACCCTTACTGGTAGGTTTATAATTGCTGAGTGTATACGCTAAGGTTATATATAATTGAGATTTTATAAACTTAAAATTTGTGATTTTCGCTCTATTTCCTGTTCCTTGTTTGGTTATCGTTGTAGAGTAGAATCACTTATTTGAAGGTCTATTCGATCTTAGATATATATAACTGGTATGCACTACATAATTATAGAAGGACCCGGTAAGGATCACTCTACAAAAATTTAATAGAAATATTTTAGTAATCTAATAGATTCTTTAGCACCCCTATTCTCACACCAACATATCTAGACATCGCAACCTTACCACAACAACCAATAGAAGAGTCGAGGAAGAACCAGAAGGGGGGTTCAGGAGGAAGATTCTGAGAAAGGATCAAACGAAAAGAAAGGCGCTAGTGAAATCATTAATGAACCTTACCTTACCAGAAGTAGGCATAAGACTCTTTCACCTCTTTCTAAGATACATCCCTACGATGTGCGACCCAACTGTGTGCATAGACTAGGGAAGACAACCGATGATCCACATTCAACATACACCCAGTACACCATGCTCCCTACAATTGAGAAATACCCCTGATTGTACCATGAGAGACCCACTTAGACATTCAGATTCAGACTCTCTATCATGAAGTAACGGAGATCGATGGCGAAACCCAGGACACGACGGTGCAAAATTCAACACACCCATAAAGAACAAAGACACCATATGATTTCTATGCTAAACATACAGGAAGATCAAGAAAACAATACGAATCACCTACACTCTTTAGAGGAAGAAATAGCCACCCAGAAACGACAAATCTTTACGACTAATACTAGAACAACCATAATGGACAGAAAGCAGAAGAGACCACTCACGAGACGTATAAAGTAGCAGGACACCTTATGTGTTACTTCAATAACTAGTAACTAATATAGCCTAGTGAGTTAGTGACTTCACTACTCACACTATGTGTTAGGCTTATCGCATCTTTCATCGCGACTATTAGTAGTAAATCAAGTGAGATACACCTTTCCAAAACTCATGAAACACGAACCAACTAAAAGTTTTGATGCCTATAATATGTTTTTGGTAACTTAACATTTGTACAATACTTACTTTTACTCTCTACCATAAAAACATCACAGGTATGTTGGCTGAAACATTTAGAATCATATAATAAAATGTGAAAAGTATATGTGTATATACATGTATAAGATACAACTAGAAACAACCATAGTTACTTACGAACTTGTTGCACACCTTGTAACAGACTCATGACTTCACATGGAAATAACCAGCCAGTCGGCGAAACACCAATTCTACAGATAGACTCCACCACTTTTCAAGCCGCGGTCACAGTCGCCGTAACAGCCGTCATAGCACAATTCGACACTAACGACACAAACAGAGACGGAAATGGTTTCGAAAATCCCAATTGTAGTAACAACCAAAGGCACTCACGAGTTACTAATCATAATCACACCCCAAAACGCACACCTAAGAACAAGAAACGAAAGTTCTGGAACAAGAAAGCGGGCAGTTCGACTCAAGGACCCGCCAAAATACAACCGACGATGGCAGTCCATACCCCCACTGACCCTACTACCTCAAAACCGACAAACCCCTATGTTGGAAAACTCCCAAACTGCAAAAAGTGTAACTTTCATCACACCGGAGCTAGCCGGAAGATGCATTGCAAGAACTGCAACAGGAAGGGGAACACCGCCAGTTTCCATAGGACTCCGGCCCAACACATCACTTCTATCAGCGATGCTAGTACAAGTCAAGTATGCCATGCATGTGGTGAAATAGGACATTTCAAGAGAGATTGTCTCTAACGCCCGCAGATCCGGACTAGTCAATTTAGAGACAATAAGCATCAAAAATGAGTTTTTGATGAAAGATTATTTAGAAGGATTAATCTTTTCCAAGTGGTAGTATATGTTACAAGGGTTCCGTACATATAAAGAACGCCGAAATCCGAGTTATAACGAAGAAGTTATGACCTGTCGAAGTTTTTCGACAAAACCGACACAACACCGGGAGACGTAAATAGTTAATTTACGACGGATGACTTTTTAGCCTTAGAAATCTAAACAAAAGTTGTAGCATACGTTAAACCGAGAACATACAAAAAAAGAACGCCCAAATCTGACTTCGTATGAGGAAGTTATGAATTTTCTAAGATTTGGCATATCAGTGCACGGCTCGAAACTCGAATTTTAGTTCGAGCGGTATTCGGCTTACGCGACCTAAATGAGAGTTGAAGATCTCATTAATAGGAACTCAACGGTAAAAAGACAGACGAAAACGGAGTCCGTATGAAGGAGTTACGAATTCTTCGCGGTGATTTAATAGTCTAATCTCCTCCTACTGTTAAATTTAAGATCGGTCAAGAATAAGCCGACGGAGTCAAAATGAAAGTTGTAGATATTATTTTTACCTACGCGTGGATATAAAGAACGTCGAAAACGGAGCTCGTATGCGAAAGTTATGAATTTTTTAAAATCAGTTGATTTCCACCCTATGTGCGATGCCACGTGTCAGCACCAGGCTGTGACTTCGAGCCCAAGCTCACTCACGACGTGAACATCAAGATATTCACGACGTGAGAGCCATTTCAGCCTCCTATAAATAGATGTTCGGGGGTAGATCATTCTTCACACCTCTCAAGCTTTCTTTCTCTCTCTAAAGTCTCTCTCTAATCCCCCTTAAGCCCCATAAAGTCTAGGTAAACCCCCTAGCACCCGAAGGAAGCCCCGAGGCTCCCGGAGTCCCGAGAAAAAGGGTCTTTCGGTTCAGAAACGCTGCTCCAAGCGAAGCCCGTTTTTTTTAAAAATCCGTTGTAAGTAAGCTACGCCTAGGAAATTTTTAATATAGCTTTTAAATAATTATAGTAATGTTATTAGGTCCTTAAAATAATTATTTGGGCTATTATTATGAGTTATATAGAGTGTTTTTTAACGCTTATATAATAATAATAATAACTAGACTATTAATTAGTCGCGGTTAACGTTAGACTAAACCCTAGTGGTAATGATACTAGGTTTTGTCCGAGGAAAATTGTGTTGAGAGTAACGAAGTGTTGTTCGAGTGCCGAGTCACCACCTTAACAAGTGATTGCATAGTTACTTTCATCTTACACATAGATATGGAGTATTTTATATAAATTACGTGCTATGTGTGTATACTGTCTGAATACTTGTTGTCTATGTTGGATGAAACGTTTTATACATGTTTTAAATGATCTAAACTGTATATGTAATTTATATCTACAAAATGTGTTGGGTAAAACATGGGTAGATTAGAGGTGAGATAAATGATGAGCGATGAAAGATGAGATAAATGATGAGCGATGAAAGATGAGATGAACGATGAGCAATGATATATTAGTGATAAAATATGGTGCGAAGCGATGACCTAAGCGATGAGCCAAAACGATGAGCCAAAGCGATGAGCCAAATCGATGAGCCAAACGATGACCCAAGCGATGGCCCCGTCATCTTGCAGAGTATGGATGACAACCACGGACTATTCTAGATAGTGTAGTGGCACACTAGCAAGCTCACAACCTGTAGGTGTTGTGAACGATGTGTTCACCTGGTGTACTCTAAAAACCCATTGACAGGTATTACGAGTGGACTCTCGAAAATGATACTGTTAATAAACGAGATAAACTCTGGCGACTATGCAGACTTAGTGTCGATTCCTTAGGATACTCCTTATGAATGAATGATCGAGGAATAACTGAATCTTAGGGTAGACCCTTAAGAGTAAAGAAGATAATGGGGATGGGTAATTGGGTTGATTGTTTGATGTTTAAACATAATAATTATATTATTGTGGGTTGAAGACCCTATGTACTCACCAGGTTTCCCAACCTGACCCACTCTAGCTTATTTCTATCACAGGTGTCGATATGAAGCTACTTTACACTGAGAGATTTAAAAGAGATGTAGATCACTAGTGTAAATGAATGTAAGTTCTGTTTATGCTTATGTTTCTGTATTGACAATGACATCCCAAGGTTTTGAAAATGAATAAAAATACATTTCTTCGGAAATGCTTTGATAACGTATTTATCATGTTCTTCCGGGGACAAATTCCGCAACATTTTTATTAAAAGAGGTACTCTGATTTTTATAAAGCATAAAGAAAATCGATCTTTTCTGGCCGTGAAAATGGGGATGTCACAGTTGGTATCAGAGCATTAGTTTAAGCGAACTAGGAATATGGATTTATTTCTAGACTTAAACTTAGAATGCTAAGCGATGATTGTGAGGAGTATATCTAATATATTTTAGGTAGTACACCTAAATAGAAGCAAGCACAAGCTTATTTAGGGAAAATGCCTAACATGCTTTTATGTGCTAAATGATTTGTGATGCTTTATGCTATCGGTTGATCGGATCTATGGTCTGTTGCCGCCCGGATCTGGAAACTTTATGTGTTCAGATTTCTAAACGTTTAATTACGATAGTAGAACTGGCATATAACTTTTCGGAGAGATAAGGGGATTTATACGTCAATCATATATAAAATCTTTCATATCTTAATTCTCGTCATTACACACCGACCGTCTGATTTGGTGTATAGATCGAAATGGCAAGAACCCGAAGTGGAGTTGGGAACGCGAATGGAAATAGGAATCAACAACCCCCAGTGATTGGACAAATACCTGTTGTAGTAACAGCACCTGAGCCAATGACAATGGCCAGGGTACAAGCGATGATCCAAATGATGTTAGATCGTCAAATGGAGGAAAAAAGACATTTTCTTCAACAAAATCGAGAGGAACTTACGATGCCTATTGAACAGACCGAGCTGAATGATGGGCAGTCAGAAGGAGGGGACTACAGTGGGACGGTTGGTCAAGCCAACCCACCGATAGTTAGACGAAACAATCAGGATGGAGGAAATGACAGACGTGGATGCAAGTACAAGGCTTTCATGGCATCCAAACCCCCGAGTCTTTCTGGAAGCCCATCACCGGTGGAAGTTATGGACTGGATCTCCGAGATGGAGACAATTTTTAAGAGTTGCGAGTGTAGCAACAAACAGAAGACCGCCCTTGCGGTCCCTCTGTTAAAGTTTGGAGTACTGAGCTGGTGGAAGCTACTAGCTAACACGATGCCCAAGGGAGAAGCAAGCAAGATGTCTTGGGAAGATTTCCTAGTGCAATTGAAGATGCAGTACTGCTATGAGCAGGATCTTCTAGAGATCAACAATGAATTCCAGAATCCGAAGAAGGGGAGGATGAGTGTCACCGAGTATGCTGCAAGTTTTATGGAGAAGATGAAGCTCGTTCCTTATCTAGTTCCAACTGAGCTCTCCAAGGTCAACAAGTTTGCCCACGGATTACCAGCGGACTTTGGTCCAATGGTCAAGCAAGCAACGACTCTGAAAGCCACCATCTGGGCTGCTAAGAATGTGGAGACCCAGATAAGAGAGAAGGGTCTGGAGAGAGCTGAAGTTGGCGAGAAAAGGAAGCATGAAGGATCTTCAAGGTACAACAAGGAGAGAAATTTCCCGAAGTCTGGAGGAGGGGGAAGTGAAGCAAGATGGTGTGATAAATGCAATAAGAAACACTTAGGAAAATATGGCGAATAGGTGATATGTTTCAAGTGTGGAAAGTCGGGCCATTACGCCAACGAGTGCACATTCAACAAGAAGGTATGTTTCGGATGTAACAAAGAAGGACATGTTTCTAGAGACCGCCCAAAGAAAAACGAAGCAGCAAGGCCAAATGCACCGTCAAAGCCAAGGGCATTTCACATGATCCTCGACGAAGCAGATAACAACGCGAGGAATGAAGGATGAGGACTTCATATCCGAAGATCGAGTTATGTAGTAGCCATAGTATCATATGATGTAGCCTGTTAGAGGCATAGTCTAGGGTGAACTTGAACACCTATGTAATCGTTTCAAGGAATAATATAAAACCTTCATTTTTCTATCTAATGTGTTAAGTTGTTATGTGATTTTCTTGTATGGTGACTTGGAGAACTACGAGACAATACTTGGGACGAGTATGAGTAGGTGTGAATGGTAGTAGAGGCCTATGCTACCGGAAGCACAAGACACACACTTGGATCATGGAAAGTCACAAGGTTACCAAGAAGCTAGTAATTGATTTTGTTTTATTCAAGTACGTCGTTACCATTGTTTTCGTAATGACTAAAAAAAAGATGATTGTTATTCCGAACTTAGTGGTCATATCAAATCGAGTCCGACTAAGATGAGTATGTTACGAGGTTCAGAGAACCAAGTTCGATGTAGCATCTGACTTAAGCCAGAAGATTGAAGTGAAAGATAAGCGAAGCGATCAATAGAACTATCGCGCTCGTTGTTAACGGAGTTGGTAGCTAGAAACGCTGCATGTTGAAATGTGATTTTATCACATTAGAACATGAAGGAAGGTATAGTCTGTTCTGGAAGACTCTAAGAGACCTGAGTCTAAGCGTTGCAACATACGATGATAGGTCATTAGAATATGACACATCGTTCCATTGTAGTAATAAAAGAACTTATCTTAAGTTTGTATCCAGTGAGGATCAGCATTGTGACTTGAAGGTCATAAATTGGAGTCTAACGTGAGATAGGGAGCAAGTGCAAGATCGAGCACCGCCTACAGTCAAGGAGTCCAAGATTTAGAGACTCATTCGATGGAACAAAGAAGTTACGATTATTACCTAGGATGAAGAGATAACGTATGAAGTCATCATACTACCTTGTTTCGTTGATGATTCTGGGACGTAATCATCCTAAGGGGGAGATAATTGTAACGCCCGCAGATCCGGGCTAGTCAATTTAGAGACAATAAGCATCAAAAATGAGTTTTTGATGGAATATTATTTATAAGGATTAATATTTTTCAAGTTGTACTAGATGTTACAAGGGTTCCGTACATATAAAGAACGCCGAAATCCGAGTTATAACGAAGAAGTTATGATCTGTCGAAGTTTTTCGGCAAAACCGGCACAGCACCGGGAGACGTAAATAGTAAATTTACGATGGAGGACTTTGTAGCCTTAGAAATCTAAACAAAAGTTGTAGCATACGTTAAATCGAGAACATACAAAAAAAGAACGCCCAAATCTGACTTCGTATGAGGAAGTTATGAATTTTCTAAGATTTGGCATAGTAGTGCACGACCCGAAACTCGAATTTTAGTTCGAGCGGTTTTCAGCTTACGCGACCTAAATGAGAGTTGAAGATCTCATTAATAGGAACTCAACGGTAAAAAGACAGACGAAAACGGAGTCCGTATGAAGGAGTTACGAATTCTTCGTGGTCATTTAACAGTCTAATCTCCTCCTACTGTTAAATTTAGGATCGGTCGAGAATTAGCCGACGGAGTCAAAATGAAAGTTATAGATATTATTTTTACCTACGCGTGGATATAAAGAACATCGAAAACGGAGCCTGTATGCGAAAGTTATGAATTTTTGAAAATCAGTTGATTTCCACAGTGTGTGCGATGCCACGTGTCAGCACCAGGCTGTGACTTGGAGCCCAAGCTCACTCACGACGTGAACATCAAGATATTCACGACGTGAGAGCCATTTCAGCCTCCTATAAATAGATGTTCGGGGGTTGAGCATTCTTCACACCTCTCAAGCTTTCTTTCTCTCTCTAAAGTCTCTCTCTAAGCCCCCTTAAGCCCCCTAAAGTCTAGGTAAACCCCCTAGAACCCGAAGGAAGCCCAGAGGCTCCCGGAGTCCTGAGAAAAAGGGTCTTTCGGTTCGGAAACACTGCTCCAAGCGAAGCCCGATTTTCTTTAAAATCCGCTGTAAGTAAGCTACGCCTAGGAAATTTTTAATATAGCTTTTAAATAATTATAGTAATGTTATTAGGTCCTTAAAATAATTATTTGGGCTATTATTATGAGTTATATAGAGTGTTGTTTAACGCTTATATAATAATAATAATAGCTAGACTATTAATTAGTCGCGGTTAACGTTAGACTAAACCCTAGTGGTAATGATATTAGGTTTTGTCCGAGGAAAATTGTGTTGAGAGTAACGAAGTGCTGTTCGAGTGCCGAGTCACCACCTTAATAAGTGAGTGCATAGTTACTTTCATCTTACACATAGATATGAAGTATTTTATATAAATTACGTGCTATGTGTGTATACTGTCTGAATACTTGTTGTCTATGCTGGATGAAACGTTTTATACATGTTTTAAATGATCTAAACTGTATATGTATTTTATATCTACAAAATGTGTTGGGTAAAAAATGGGTAGATTAGAGGTGAGATAAATGATGAGCGATGAAAGATGAGATAAATGATGAGCGATGAAAGATGAGATGAACGATGAGCGATGATATATAAGTGATAAAATATGGTGCGAAGCGATGACCTAAGCGATGAGCCAAAGGGATGAGCCAAAACGATGAGCCAAAGCGTTGAGCCAAATCGATGAGCCAAACGATGAGCCAAACGATGGCCCCGTCATCTAGCAGAGTATGGATGACAACCACAGACTATTCCAGATAGTCTAGTGGCACACTAGCAGGCTCGCAACATGTAGGTGTTGTGAACGACGTGTTCACCTGGTGTACTCTAAAAACCCATTGACAGGTATTACGAGTGGACTCTCGAAAATGATACTGTTAATAAACGAGATAAACCCTGGCGACTATGCAGACTTAGTGTCGATTCCTTAGGATACTCCTTATGAATGAATGATCGAGGAATAACTGAATCTTAGGGTAGACCCTTAAGAGTAAAGAAGATAATGGGGATGGGTAATTGGGTTGATTGTTTGATGTTTAAACATAATAATTATATTATTGTGGGTTGAAGACCCTATGTACTCACCAGGTTTCCCAACCTGACCCACTCTAGCTTATTTCTATCACAGGTGTCGATATGAAGCTACTTTACACTGAGAGATTTAAAAGAGATGTAGATCACTAGTGTAAATGAATGTAAGTTCTGTTTATGCTTATGTTTCTGTATTGACAATGACATCCCAAGGTTTTGAAAATGAATAAAAATACATTTCTTCGGAAATGCTTTGATAACGTATTTATCATGTTCTTCCGGGGACAAATTCCGCAACATTTTTATTAAAAGAGGTACTCTGATTTTTATAAAGCATAAAGAAAATCGATCTTTTCTGGCCGTGAAAATGGGGATGTCACAGTTGGTATCAGAGCATTAGTTTAAGCGAACTAGGAATATGGATTTATTTCTAGACTTAAACTTAGAATGCTAAGCGATGATTGTGAGGAGTATATCTAATATATTTTAGGTAGTACACCTAAATAGAAGCAAGCACAAGCTTATTTAGGGAAAATGCCTAACATGCTTTTATGTGCTAAATGATTTGTGATGCTTTATGCTATCGGTTGATCGGATCTATGGTCTGTTGCCGCCCGGATCTGGAAACTTTATGTGTTCAGATTTCTAAACGTTTAATTACGATAGTAGAACTGGCATATAACTTTTCGGAGAGATAAGGGGATTTATACGGCAATCATATATAAAATCTTTCATATCTTAATTCTCGTCATTACACACCGACCGTCTGATTTGGTGTATAGATCGAAATGGCAAGAACCCGAAGTGGAGTTGGGAACGCGAATGGAAATAGGAATCAACAACCCCCAGTGATTGGACAAATACCTGTTGTAGTAACAGCACCTGAGCCAATGACAATGGCCAGGGTACAAGCGATGATCCAAATGATGTTAGATCGTCAAATGGAGGAAAAAAGACATTTTCTTCAACAAAATCGAGAGGAACTTACGATGCCTATTGAACAGACCGAGCTGAATGATGGGCAGTCAGAAGGAGGGGACTACAGTGGGACGGTTGGTCAAGCCAACCCACCGATAGTTAGACGAAACAATCAGGATGGAGGAAATGACAGACGTGGATGCAAGTACAAGGCTTTCATGGCATCCAAACCCCCGAGTCTTTCTGGAAGCCCATCACCGGTGGAAGTTATAGACTGGATCTCCGAGATGGAGAGAATGTTTGAGAGTTGCGAGTGTAGCAACAAACAGAAGACCGCCCTTGCGGTCCCTTTGTTAAAGTTGTTATGTGATTCTCTTGTATGGTGACTTAGAGAACTGCAAGACAATACTTGGGAGAACTGTGATTTTCTTGTATGGTGACATGGAGAACGTCAAACGAGGACCTGAGTTTACCTGGGAACTAGAAGACAAGATGAAACAAAAGTACCCACATCATTTCCCTAGTTCAAGAGTGTTCACTTTGGAACTAATTTCGGGACGAAATTCCCTCTAACGGGGGGATGATGTCACAACTAGAAAAATTCTAGATCAATGAAGGTCCAAACTTCAACCATGTAGCCGTAAATTTTCAATGTCAAAGTCTAGATCAACCATTGTAACTCGTTTTGAAGAAATAAAGATATAAAACAAATAAGATGAAAATAAGCGTCAAAAATAAATTTTCAAATAAACTTGATTTGTATGAATAAAGTGGTAGTGGTCGTGATAAGGATTCTGAAAATATAAAGAACACCGAAATCTGAGTTATAACGAAGAAGTTATGACATATCGAAGTTCCGCGACAGAACCGACAAAACGCTGTGTGACGTAAAAAGTGAACTTACAATAAAATGTTTTTTAGCCTTAGGTATCTAAGTGAAAGTATTAGTATACGTTAAACCGAGAGTGTGCATCAAAAGAACGTCCAAATCTGACTTCGTATGAGAAAGTTATGATTTTCTAAGATTCGACACAACAAATATACAACCGGAAATTTGAATTAAAGATCGAGCGATTTTTAGCCGACACAACCTAAACGAGAAACGAAGATCTCGTCAATAGTAGTTCAACGGTAAAAATACAGACAGAAACGGACGTCGGATGAAGAAGTTATGAATTTTTAACGGACTTTTCAAGTCCCGGCCTGTTAAAAATATAATATTAGAAATAAATACAAAATTAGCCAATGGAGTCTAAATGAAAGTCGTAGAGTACGGTCTCACCTACGCGTGGATATAAAGAATTTCGAAAATGGAGCTCTTATGCGAAAGTTATGAATTTTTGAATTTTGGGGCACAAAATCTGAAGTCCTTCGCATACGCTAGGTCTGGAATCAGCCACGTCGCCTATACCTTCGCACATCCGACGCGTGTCCTAGCTGTAACATGTCAGGAGCGAGCCGCATCCGAGATCTGATGCGTGTTCCTAGCCGTGGCACTTCCGAAGCGAGCCACATACCGCTTCCGAGATTCCGACGCGTGTCCCTCGCCTGCGAGGCTTCGGCCACCTATATAAGGGTGCGAGATCTCCCAGTTTGTTTAGTGATTTTGCTCCTTCTTTCACACTTTACACCCTCTCAAGCAACTTTAAAACCCCCCGAAGCCTCAGGAACCTCCCTAACACCCGAAGAAAGCCCCGAAGCACCTGAAGTCCCCGAGAAAAGAATATTTTCGGTTTGAAACTCGTCCCTCGCAAAGCCCGGTTTTCAACAAAAACTCTCGGTTTCGTCAAGTAAAATCATTTCTAGAAGCGGAGTTGTAACATCCCAAAATTCAAGCCCAAAAATTCCGTTTTAATTATGTTGTTATATAAAACCATCAGTATAAAAACATTCATATTAATATCTCATGTCAAAACCAAAGTGTCAATAATCAAAACATATTATCATAAAAACTTATCAGAGTATAATCCCAAAGATCTCATGTGCGGAAAACCATAGTGTGATACGCTGTGATCGAGCCGGCTCCTTTCCTTTGAAAACGAAGTACCTAAAACCAAAACTAAAAACCGTAAGCACAAAGCTTAGTGAGTTCCCCCATCATACCACATACCACATAATGCCTATCCCTCGGTATCTTTCAACCGGTATCTTTCTGGCATAACTGAGAGCTGGGCTCCCCTCCGGTATCTTTCAACCGGCAACCGGGAACTAACCTCCCCGTCGGTATCTTTCAACCGGTAACCGGGAGCTAACCTCCCCTTCGGTATCTTTCAACCGGTAAACGGGAACTAACCTCCCCTTCGGTGTCTTTTAATCGGTAACCGGGAGCTAACCTCCCCTTCGGTATCTTTCAACCGGTAATCGGGGACTATTTCACCCCTACCACTATCACATAATAACATATCATAAGCATACTGATCACATTACAACATATCATTAGCATACTGATCACATTACAACATATCATGCATGGGTTCTGTCTACCCCTTCGGTATCTTTCAACTGGTAACCGGGGACTATTTCACCCCTACCACTATCACATAATAACATATCATAATCATACTGCTAGGCATGCATGGGTACTATCTACCCCTTCGGGATCCTTCAACCGGTAACTAGGGGCTATATCACCCCTACCACTACTAACACATATGTCATAGCATCCTAGCATATCAGATAACAACATACCAGATAATTATCACAAAGACAATCGTCTAACAAACAACTCCTACTAGTGGGTCGGAATTGTGGCCGTAGACCCACTCCTACTGGAAGGTAACTCACCTCACACTACTGAAGTCCCGCAGACTCAATCCCACACTGCTGAAGTCCCGCAGACTCAGCCCCGGCTGCTGGATGACAGATTCCCGAACTGTCAACACCAAAATAACACCCAATTAATAATTGGGTTCCACTACATAATGTAACATCCCGAAATTTAGATATATCTATTTAACCCTTCTTCTTCTTCAAATTGTCAAGATAAGCCCCTAGTGGAAATGTTGCAAAGGAGTACGCTGGGCGTACTAAAGAGTACGCCGCGCGTACCCACTCGCTTATTGTAAACGCGGACTCCATGAAGTATGCTGGGCGTACTAAGGTTATGCTGGGCGTAACCGGCCCAGATGCAAAACCCTAAATTGGTGCTTGTACACTATAAAAGGAACATTATGGCCTTGACCTCAGCCTCCATTCCAGAGAGTGAAACCCTAAGAAAGAGTTCCCCTTCGTTTCTAGCTTGTGTGTGTGTGTTCTAAGCTTCAAGGTGCCATTTCAAGGTGGTGAAAGAGAAGAGGAGGCCATCTTAGGAGCTAAAAGTTGGTGGACAAGAGTAGATCTGAGTTCTACAGAGGTGGGAGCTTCTTCCTGAGGTAAAAAGCTCAAAGCTTTCCATGTCATTTGTGATTTATGCTTCTTGGACCAACTTTGGGGGTTTTTGGTCCCAAGGTGGAGACCTTGTGAGCAAATGGTCTCTATGAGCCTAGATCTGCCATATTTCAGAGTAGAATGAGTTGTAGGTTCATAAAAATCTAATCTTGGACGTGAATAATGAGCCATGCATGAGATCTAGACTTTATAAGGAATGAAGGAAGGTGTTAAAGTGATTAAGGACCTTTTCAGCCATGCAAAGGCTTAAAGGTCTCGACTTTATGGATTAAATGGTATTAGAGAAGCCAGATCTGGAGTTTGAGTTGGTGTCCTAACCATTTAAGACCAAATCCAGGAGGAGCATGAAACTGAGACTTACGTTGGGCGTAAATCTGAGTACGCGCGGCGTAAGGGTCCGAGACCCCGATTCTGTAAGGTTGCCGGGTACGCCCAGCGTACAAGTTTGGTACGCGCAGCGTAACCCGGAGGGTTGACTTTTGTTGACTTTTAGGATTTGGTCAGCATTTGGACTTTTGGGTCAAGGAGGGGTAAAATGGTCTTTTATCCTTCCGTGAGATTGTAGGAAGGGATGTAGTCTAGACTTGAGAGACGTTAATGAGTTGAAATAATTACTTTATGTGATTAGGCGGGGCTAGTTCGTTGTTTCGAGATTCAGGGATATCGAGCACGTGAGTTACTAGACATCTTACGAGGTGAGTCTTCTCACTATACATTACCTAGAGTGGTATTTATGTGTAGACCAGAGGGTCTTGTATGCTATGTGTATGTATGAGATTATGTGTATTGTGTTATATGTATGCTATGTGTTGTATAGATCGGACCGGAGGGTCCAACTATATAGACCGGACCGAAGAGTCCAACGATATAGACCGGACCGAAGGGTCCAATGATATAGACCGGACCGGAGGGTCCAACGAGCTATGACCGGACCGGAGGGTCCACCGAGCTACGGGACTGGAGGGTCCAGCTGAGACACATCAAACCGGAGGGTTGTATTGTAGCCTCGAGCGGCGTATGTGTCGTATGTGGTATTTTGGGGAACTCACTAAGCATCTATGCTTACAGTTGTGGTGTGATGTGTTTCAGGTACTAGCGAGGATCGCGGGAAGGCGCCGGCTTGATCAGTACACACATGGGGATATTTTTATTTTGATCTTGGGATATGATATTATGATTGACTATGTGATACAATGGTGTTTTTATAACGATTATGAATGAAAATGTGTTTTATAAAAATGTGAAAATTTGTTTTGAAAATCTGGGTGTTACAAGTTGGTATCAGAGCCTTGGTTTGAGGGATTCGGATACATCTTCGGGCGTATCTGAACTCAAACTGAGGATTTGAGATAAATTTTGACAACAAAACTATTTTAAAAGAGTAAAAAGAGTTTTGAGACAAACAGAGCAGAGCCGTGTGTACGATCGGCCAGCGCCCGAACGGTGATTTCCCAAAATACCCTCACTTTATGTGTTATGAGATATGTTATGATATGATTTGATATGCATGCTAGAGTAGGCTAGGTATTCATGATAGGACTAGAGTGGCCTGATCTGTGATGCCTTAGCCTAGGAAGGATTTTACTGTTATGTGATGCTTGAGAGCGAATAGGTAGCAGTGAGGAGCTGAGGAGAGGTCTACCGAAGGGTAGCCTATGCCAGTGAGATGTAGAGTACTTGTGATTTGGGATCCAAGGAGGAGGACTTAGAGTGAATACTGATGCGGTGTGGACGGTAGTATAGGGCCTGTACTACTGAAGACACCGGAGCAGTGCGCACCCTAAGTAAGAATCCTTTGGGTACCAAGGAACAAGTGGGGTGAGTTATCGAGTGCGAGTATACTCGATCGAGTCTCTGGTATCTTCATGTTGTGTTTCAGAGACATCATGGTTGGTACGCCACACACGCAGGAGAGCAGCGGTGTTAGCAATGATGAGATTCGCCGTATGATTTATGACGATATGACCGCGACGATCCGAAAGGCTAATTCGGAGGATTTTGAGTAGCGGATTGAGAAGTGATGACATGGTTCGAGTACCATGATGAGTAGCGGATTGAGAAGTGATGACATGGTTTGAGTACCATGATGAGTAGCGGAGTGAGAGGTGATGTTATGGTCCGAATGCCATGATGTGAGGTGGAATGAGAAGAGGGAACATGGTTTGAGTACCATGATTCATAGCAGATCGAGAGGTGGCCACACGGTTTGAGTACCATGGCATGTGGCAGGTTAGTATTCCTGGTTCTTATCGGTCATTCCATGGGGATGGTCTAGACTGAGATCAGAGGCGAATGATTATGGGGCCAGAGGGCCATGACGAACGAGTTTTAGTGGAGCATCCCTTGAAGGGGAAATCGAGTTAGCTCCGAGGGATTGTTGGTGAGATGCCATTTGGGGTCGCAAGACTCAGGATTGAGTAGGGATGGTACGTTACGGGAGAATACGGTCTGGGCTGAGCGACCGGCCGAAGGTGGAGATGTCATTTTCTGTGACTTGAGCGGTGCTATTTCTGTTCCTGTGGGGAACATGAGGAGTGTTGATATTTTCGGTTTCCAAGGTTGGGGACGAGCCCTGTGGGGGTAGCTTTGGTTACGATCTTTCTTCAGGGTATTTGGGCAGTATGTCTGACGAGAGGTACTGATAAATCATGGGCAGGTTGTCAGCAGGGACTGAGATGGTTGAGGACTCCACTCTTACTACAACCCACGTGATGGAACGTTGGTTGAAGAGTCGAGGATGAGGAATATGTTAGTTCATTATTTTCAGACTGAGAGTCAGAGTTACGACTGGACAGTTGAGATGTCCGGTAACGGGATGGTATGAGATTCTGAATGACTAGAGGCGGTCATGATGGTAAGTTCTGAAGATTTCCCATGAGATTAGGGTATTTGGAGTTGTTTGATATCTGTCAAGGAGATCATCGAGCGTTGCGTAGCACCTTGCGGGATTGGGTGCGATGTTACTGGTGGAGACAGTCTGTGGAATAGAGTGTTGGTGCACCAATTGGTGATGGTTCGAACCCTAAGTGGGGGGAGGACCGAGTATTTTGTCGAGAGGATCAGAGATCTGTTCGAGATCGGTTAGAGATCTGGATATAGAGACCTACGGTGCGGATTCTTGAGTCTCGGGTTATTAGTGATCAAGGAGAGGTGCAGAGCGAGATAATGCAGGAGGTATATGATTGAAAAGGGTGAGTGTGTCCACGGAAAGTGACCGTTGGTCGGAGACCTTGAGGTGGATAGGAATACTTCAAGGTTAGAATAATGAATTCGAGATGGTTGGCTTGTGAGGTTAGTTCGGCGGTTGAGAATTTATGGTTCAGAGTATGGGCTATTATATGCAGTGTGGGAAGGAAAGAAGTTGACTGGGCAACCAACTTCAGGGTCGATATGAGTATTCTTGCATGAGTTTTGAGCAATAGGGAAGGAAGTTTCAGATTGTCATGTTCGTGTTCTGAGTCGTGGGCAATTTCTCCGTGTTTTAATTTGGGAGATGGAGTATTCCGGGGGTTACAAGTGGCACGAGAGAAAGACCGGTTGCGAGATTCCGAGGAAGCAATACGGTATCCGAGTATGATGCCATGAGTATGATTAGTGGTAGAGTCAAGACACTGTGAAGCGTTGTGATGGTATTCTAGGGTATCCGAGTTTATTTGCCTGAATCTCGGATTGTTTTGTGTTTTGAGTTTGAGATGATGAGTGATGTATCAAGTGTCTGCGGTTTCGGTGGGGGCCTTCAGCTAATTGACGTCAAGGGGATTTATTTGGGAATGCAAATTTCAGCGAGAAAAAGAAGTTTTGTCACGACGGTGGTCGTCCGAAGTAGTGATGCTTAGCCTGAACGGGTATGTGTGTACCTATCTATGCTGGGCCGCAAAGAATGAGTTAATGATCGCAGTGTGGCGTCAATCTGAGAATGAGTTGTGAAGTGGTAAGAGCTAGTGGAGTGGGACTGCTGAGAGCGGCAGTTAAATGAGTTAGTCAGAGAGAGGGTGTTGTGATACTACCGGGAGCCGTAGTACTCACTAGTCAGAGAGAGAGGGTGTTGTGATGCTATGGGGAGCCGTAGTACTCACTAGTCAGAGAGAGGGTGTTGTGATGCTACGGGGAGCCGTAGTACTCAATAGTCAGAGAGAGGGTGTTGTGATGCTACGGGGAGCCGTAGTACTCACTAGTCAGTAGAAGGTCGTTGTGATGCTATGGGGAGCCGTAGTACGCACTAGTTAGCGAGAGGCTGTTATGAGGAAGCACTCTCGATCAGAGCATGATACAGAAGGGTTTTAGGCTTGAAAAGCCCTACGCATGAGTTTTGGGAGCCTGGTGGTCGGACCAGGGGTGAGACCGGGGTCTCCTCAATGATCGGGAATCATTATATTCTGAGTAAATGTGGACATCCAACCCGAAGGGATTGGATAAGTGAAGCACGTATGAGTTGCGGGTCACAAGCTATGAGTTGAATGGGTCATTGGAACGAGCGATTCCAACTACGGGTCGGACCAAACTCCTGAGTTGAGTTGAGTCCTAGTGGTGTGTTGAACAGACAGGACCGAAGGGTCCAACGACATAGACCGGACCGAAGGGTCCAACAATGAGCATTAGATGATAGAGGTCGGGGTTGAGTCGATCTCCAGTCGGGACGCGTATTTACCCTTGGCTGAGTTCTCCCATAACAACAGCCATCCTTCGAGCATTTGTATGCCACCCGTTGAGCTGTTGTATGGGAGGAGGTGTCAGACCCCCATTTGTTGCGGTGAGGTAGGGAAGCGTGTGATGGGTAGTACATAAATAGTACTCCAGACGACAGAACATATACAATAGGTCAGACAGAGGTTATTGACCACTCAGAGTCGTCAGAAGAGTTGCGCGGATAGGCGTCGTTCGAAGCTCGAGTTTCAGGTCGGGGACCTTGTACTCCTGAAGGTGTCTCCTTGAAAAGGAGTAATCCGTTTCAGGAAGAGAGGCAAGTTGGGACCACGGTATATTGGTCCTTTCAGGGTGACCGCCAGGGTGAGCAGAGTAGCGTATCGTTTGGAGCTACCTGCAGAGTTGAGTCAGATTCATGATACCTTCCACGTGTCTCAGTTGAGGAAGTGTATCGCCGATGAGTCGGCAGTGATTCCATTAGAGGACATTCAGGTGGATGCGAGCCTGAACTATGTTGAGAGACCGATCGCGATTCGGGATAGGAGGATCAGGTTTTCATATTCGAGGAGCGAGTATCATGGTGATCGCTTGAGTAGGCGATCTGACGGCTGTCAAGCCACCAGAGTTACCAGATTTTGAGAAGGAGTATATTAGAGGCAGAAGGGGTTGGATTAGTTATGGATTTGGGAGTTTTCGGTGTGTTTTCAGGTGTCCATGGAAAAATTTCGGTGCGGCATGAGATCCTTTTGGTGGTGCCTTTCGGGTTGTTGAAATTCGTTCTATGTGTGGTTTAAAGAGCGATTTCGAGGGCGAAATCAAAATAAGTGGGGGAGAATTGTAACATCCCGAAATTTAGATATATCTATTTAACCCTTCTTCTTCTTCAAATTGTCAAGATAAGCCCCTAGTGGAAATGTTGCAAAGGAGTACGCTGGGCGTACTAAAGAGTACGCCGCGCGTACCCACTCGCTTATTGTAAACGCGGACTCCATGAAGTACGCTGGGCGTACTAAGGTTACGTTGGGCGTAACCGGCCCAGATGCAAAACACGAAATTGGTGCTTGTACACTATAAAAGGAACATTATGGCCTTGACCTCAGCCTCCATTCCAGAGAGTGAAACCCTAAGAAAGAGTTCCCCTTCGTTTCTAGCTTGTGTGTGTGTGTTCTAAGCTTCAAGGTGCCATTTCAAGGTGGTGAAAGAGAAGAGGAGGCCATCTTAGGAGCTAAAAGTTGGTGGACAAGAGTATATCTGAGTTCTACAGAGGTGGGAGCTTCTTCCTGAGGTAAAAAGCTCAAAGCTTTCCTTGTCATTTGTGATTTATGCTTCTTGGACCAACTTTGGGGGTTTTTTGTCCCAAGGTGGAGACCTTGTGAGCAAATGGTCTCTATAAGCCTAGATCTGCCATATTTCAGAGTAGAATGAGTTGTAGGTTCATAAAAATCTAATCTTGGACGTGAATAATGAGCCATGCATGAGATCTAGACTTTATGAGGAATGAAGGAAGGTGTTAAAGTGATTAAGGACCTTTTCAGCCATGCAAAGGCGTAAAGGTCTCGACTTTATGGATTAAATGGTATTAGAGAAGCCAGATCTGGAGTTTGAGTTGGTGTCTTAACCATTTAAGACCAAATCCAGGAGGTGCATGAAACTGAGACTTACGTTGGGCGTAAATCTCAGTACGCGCGGCGTAAGGGTCCGAGACCCCGATTCTGTAAGGTTGCCGGGTACGCCCAGCGTACAAGTTTGGTACGCGCAGCGTAACCCGGAGGGTTGACTTTTGTTGACTTTTAGGATTTTGTCAACATTTGGACTTTTGGGTCAAGGAGGGGTAAAATGGTCTTTTATCCTTCCGTGAGATTGTACGAAGGGATGTAGTCTAGCCTTGAGAGCCGTTAATGAGTTGAAATAATTACTTTATGTGATTAGGCGGGGCTAGTTCGTTGTTTCGAGATTCAGGGATATCGAGCACGTGAGTTACTAGACATCTTACGAGGTGAGTCTTCTCACTATACATTACCTAGAGTGATATTTATGTGTAGACCAGAGGGTCTTGTATGCTATGTGTATGTATGAGATTATGTGCATTGTGTTATATGTATGCTATGTGTTGTATAGATCGGACCGGAGGGTCCAATGATATAGACCGGACCGAAGGGTCCAACGATATAGACCGGACCGAAGGGTCCAATGATACAGACCGGACCGGAGGGTCCAACGAGCTACGACCGGACCGGAGGGTCCAACGAGCTACGGGACTGGAGGGTCCCGCTGAGACACATCAGACCGGAGGGTCGTATTGTAGCCTCGAGCGGCGTATGTGTCGTATATGGTATTTTGGGGAACTCACTAAGCATTTATGCTTACAGTTGTGGTGTGATGTGTTTCAGGTACTAGCGAGGATCGCGGGAAGGCGTCGGCTTGATCAGTACACACATGGGGATATTTTTATTATGATCTTGGGATATGATATTATGATTGACGATGTGATACAATGGTGTTTTTATAACAATTATGAATGAAAATGTGTTTTATAAAAATGTGAAAAATTGTTTTGAAAATCTGGGTGTTACACATAACCATGAGTACATACTTTGGATAATTACTACATTATCCCAAGCTAGGCTTTATGCAAGCCCAAGGCCCAATCCATAGGCCCAAAGTCAATTAGGAATCAAAGCCCAACACATGGCCCAATTTTCCAAATTGGGCCCAGGCCAATACATGGTCTTATTTAAAGGCCCAACCAAAAACTCCAGTCCAACATTTGGTATTCTAATGGCCCAATACCTCATAATCATGAAGGCCCAAACTATGGCCCATCTATGGCCCAATTTTCCAAATTAGGCCCAATTCCTCATATGGTCCTTACCACAAAGCCCATTAATTATTCTAGTCCATTTGTTTGATCTTGGACGACCCATTAATAACCCAATCATCAAGGCCCAATAGAAAGACCCAACAATAAACCCAAGTGAAATTAGGGTTTCACATAAAATGACGATTGGGGTTAAGTGTTTCTCACTTAACCCATTAAGGATTTAATCCATTAAATCCATCACTCTTCTAAATAAATCATATGGTGTGATTGGGCTTAACACACAATTCCATTCCAGTGGCCCAAATGTGGGTCCCGATAGGTCCAAGCCCATAAGTCCAATATTAGGGTTTTCTAAACCCTAATTAGGGTTTCCAATCCCCATCTTAGCTCAATAGGCCCAATAGCTAGGTCCTTAAGCCCATTAGGGTTTCCTAAGGTCAATTAAGGTCCATTAGACCCATTAGACACATGTTTGGGCTTTAATGTCAATTAGGGCTTCATTAGGCCCAATAGGGTTTCATTAAGCCCATTAAGGCTTCTTTGGGCCCATTAGGGTTTTAGTCCCTTGTCCAAACATCCTAAGCAAATCACAACATCAACGAGGCACACCGTCACCCGACACGGCAGCCGGTGGCGGCAGCCACCACCCTACGGTGGTGGTTAGGGTTTCTTTCTCATTATTCCATTTCCAATTACATTTTACAAGGCTAAATCTCAAGATGACACACACACACACACACACTAACAAAATAAGCACACAGGCGGCACATGGCGGAAGCCACCACCTCACGGCGGTGGTGGTGGCTGTTCTTGTTATTCCAACTAGACAAAACACACGCACATAAACTTTAGATTGCATCCAACACTCCAGCCACCCACCTGGCGGCTCAAGGCGGCGGCAACAACACCAAAACGGCAGTAGCAGCAGCGGTTACGATGATAGACACCACCTCACGGTGGTGGCGCTTGTTTTTCTTTGTCCCCAGCCGAGCAGACATACACACACACTCGTAAACAAGAACTGGACACCGAATTACTCCCAACCCAGCCACTACGGTGGCAGGTGCCGATCGGAAACACCAAAAACGGTGATCTAAAATCACCGACAGCTCCTGTCGACATAAACTACTCCAAATCACAGAAAGAACGAAGAGAAAGGAGTAGATGGGTGGTTACAATCATTACCGAGAACTTCGTATCCACACACACGACTTGCACAGTGGCGAACATGGCTCGTTTCACCGGAGGAGGGCAGCGACAGCCCGCTGCTGGCATCCTTGTGCTGCTCTTCGTCGCTGGCAGCAGCTACGCCGACGATTTTGGGTGCGGTGGACTCCAGCTTCAACGTCAAGGAGGCGGCGGTCGGACCCGACACCAACGATGGCGGCTAGGGGTAGTTTCTTGTGGTGGCGGCTGTGCATCAATTAGGGTTAGGGGTCCTGTTCCATTAAAATGAGAGGGAAGGAAGAGTCGACGGGTATAAGTCCCGTATTCTTGAAACTTTCACTCATTTACCATTTTTAGTCCCTCCCCACAATATCTTCTTCACTTTAAATCTAATATTTACCCATTAGCCCCTGATCTCATAAATTCCTTTCAAATTCGACCCATGAATTACCAAACAACCCCTAATGTCGTAATTATGACATATTCAGCCCCTCCACCTCTTTTCCTTTTTAAATTAAATATAATTAATTACCACGGGGTCCCTATCTTCATATATATATATATATACAAACTGAGTTCGGAACTTACACTTTTAATTCCTGACTTTTAAAATCTTTACAATTAGCTCCTCAAAAACACACCCTGCTAAATAATTACTGATTTTAGGGTTGTAATACAATCATTAATTAATTTATTTATTTATTAAATAGACGGGTGTTACAACTCTCCTCCACTTAAATTAGATTTCGTCCTCGAAATCATTCCTTACCATTCCTTACTCGCCCAACCACTCTAGTAGCATGGTCACCAACCTGGGCACGCCCTAGCCTTCTCATGGTAGCTATGACCAATCCTCGTAAAGCCCTAAAATCCGCAGGTGTCGAATTCCTTGCAACAAGACCACATGTACTCTGTCCGAAATCTGCTGTCTCGAGATGGTATGAATCCCTGAAAGACCACTCATACTAAGTCATTATCGTTGAATCTAGCATGTTTATCCCTCAAATGACTACTCAACTTCTGATAGCTCGAGGTTCCCACTATAAAACAGGGTCATAGACCCAATTATCCATGCAGACCACTAATACTTGACCAAGGCTCAGATACTCCCGTTGTGAGTGACTTGTCACTCCCCAAATCATCTAGCTATTCTGTCCAAACTTGCAACCCTAAACACAAATTCTAGTATTGCCAATCGCTGAAACTGCCCAAACACTGAACTGCCTGAAGCAGTATGTTGCCACATGGCTGCTTTCCAAAATCTAACGAGACCTGCCTGGTCTCAATTCATCCGTCCGTCATCTGAATTTACCGGGTCCCAGCCCGGTCGCTGATCTAAAAGGGCTCCCACTTGGTCGTCTCACACGACTTCTAAACGAAATCCTTCTCGGGAACTAGTTGCCACTAGTTATCATGCCACTGTGGTTCTAACAACCTCCTGACCAAAGCGATTGGGTCCATGCGTCGAATCCTGACGTCACCAAATCCAAGGCTAAAAGTGATTGTTACCTAACCGATGGTAGCCTTACATCACAAACGACCTTAAGAAGTCCATTGCTTCCTTGATCTCATAACTGTAGTGACGTCCCTGCAGCCTCACTACTGGCTTAACCAGATCTAATCCATTTGGGTAATTCCGAAATCCAATCCGTAGATTTCCATATCCTCACTGCTGCACCCGAACTGGTGGGTACTACTGTTCATTTCGCGTCCTAATAACGCGTTCATGCTATCTGCCATCCAAGTGAAGGTTGTGGCTACACTCACAGACTTACATCACTCAAGCACTATCTGCTAACCTTGTGAATGCTATGGCTACACCCGCAGACTTACAACACGCTAACACTATCGGTCAACCTCGTGAATGCTACGGCTACCCCCGCAATCTTACAACACTTCCAATACTATCTGATCGCTAGTGAATGCTACGACTACACCCGCAGTCTTACGTCACTTTCCATACTAACTGACCACTAGTGAATGCTACGGCTACCCCCGTAGTCTTACAACACTTTCCATACTATCTGACTGCTAGTGAATGCTATGGCTACCCCCGTAGTCTTACAACACTTTCCATACCACCTGATCGCTAGTGAATGCTACGGCTACCCGCGTAGTCTTACAACACTTTCCATACCGGTCGAACGGGCACTCAAACTCACACACAACTGAACTCGAGTCCTAACTGGAGCTCTAACTTGGTTCCCGAAACCTATTGTCTGAGAGTCTCGAAGGCTGTCTGCTGCTCAGGGCCCCAACGAAAGGCCACCGACTTCTTGGTCAGTCGGGTCAAAGGAACTACAATCTCGGGGAAGTCCCGTATAAATCTCCGATAATAACCCACTAGACCCGGGAAGCTCCGAATCTCAGTTGGAGACCTCAGAATCTCCCACTGCATCACGGCCACTATCTTGGCCGGATCGACCAGAATACCCTTCTGGCTGACAAGGTGCACAAGAGATTGCACCTTGCGCAACCAAAACTCACAGTTGGATAACTTTATAAAAAGTCTCTCCCCCACTTAGATTCGACTAAGTGTACACAGTACATGAGAATTGAAGGATTCCCAATCCCTCTCGCTTTCTAATACCCCACTAATGACAACCTGTGCCTGCCAATGCTAGCGTTTAATCACCGATTAAACCTTGAGATCTCCCATCCTCGGAAATCTTGATAAGTACTCTTAAAATCTGGTCCAATTTGACACCTTAGTCCATATACCATGTTGTCAATTGAAGGCCTCAATTTTCACTCTAGCTGACGAATCCTCGTTCCCACTTCCAATCTTGCAGTACCACTGAACTCTAACCGAACACAGCCCATGCGAAAATACCTTTCTCTTGAACATGCGATGACCAACCACTTATGTATCTAACACCCGTGACTGACACTACCCTCTTCATGTCACCAGCTCTGTCCTTACAACGGTAGTGCCTTGAACTCCAAAGTTCATCCATAGACAATTACCGACCATACCTGAACAATGATAGAACCCCTGAACACTGACTTCACTGGAGAACTATCACTCCAATCCTGACCGAGTATCATCTAAATAATACTCCTGCATAGATCCCGACAAAGATCTGAAATGATAACGGTACATGCGGAACCCACTCCGCAAGATGCATCCCTCTGTGGGTTCATCAAGGACCTTTCGGCATGCAGGATGGCATATATGATCCTTGATAACCCGAACACTAGTAGGAAACTGACCCGAGATCTAACTTATCCAAACTCACTCATAACTCCAACGCGATACGTATCCCCAACATCCATCTAGTAGCAATAGAAGATGACATACCCGCAACATCTGGAGGAATACTGATCACCTTCGGCTCACGTGACCAACCCCGCTACCCTGTAGCAGCCTAAACCCTTGGAGCGACAAACTGCCTTATGCACTTTCCTGTACGTGCTGCACTGACTCCGACCCTGCTGGCCTTTCACCCGATGATCAGAAGTCATGGGTCTCTTCCCAGGATCCTCTCCCATACGCACCTGGCACAACCCTCTCCTTCCAGGGTGCTCCAAATCGATCTTGCATCTGCAACTCTTGGAAATCATATCCTTCAAGGTCTGTCACCCTGTCACGCTCACTAGCTCGCTTGCCAATGGCTAAGCTGCAACAACTGGAACATACTCTGTCCCCAAACCGGGTCACGAACTTCTCCCCGAAGCTTCTCAGATTCTCCAAGACTCTCACCGATTCGAGTATGGATCCTGTGCTTTCAGTAGTACGGGCCCAATACTACCTTCCACACCTATCCATACTTTCCTCAGCAATCCTCCTGAATCCTCCAAGTCACTTCCTCAAACTGGTACACCCAAGTCTCACTGAGCCTCACTACTAACCCACCGAATCATATCCTAGGCTCTCCTACGTTCCCAAACTCGCCCAGTCCTCAGCTGCTGAAAGATTCCCAGTAATGTCAACTAGCTACCTCATGAATATAGCTAGCTCACATTACTAAGAGTCCCACAAAGCACAAAGCAAGCAACATTCAGACAATGGAGAATCTAACCATTATATCCTCTACTCAGGGATCTGTACATGCAATTCAAAGGATCATACAATCAGGCATAACCTAAACAGGCTATCCTGTCACTGACTGATCAGTACTACTAGCATGCAAGTCTACAAGCACATACAATAGGCATACAAGGCATCCTCCTAGATCCTCAGCCCTAATCTAGCATGCAGTTCTCATAACCATATCATAACATAACATTGTTGGATTAGTGTCTAAGTCCATAACTATAATTGGTATATACTTGACCCGACCCGGCATGGTCCATTTGGGTTGCATGGCATCATGCATTTGGATAGACTAAAATGAGAGAAATAACACTTAAGGTTTATTAATATATTATAAGTTCTAATATATTAATAAGATTATTTAATTAGTATTGATCAAGAATTAATCTAGAATTAATTAAGTGATCAAAAGAAGACTAATTAAATATATGGGTTGATTGTGTAAATCATCCATACTTATATAGTGGGCTAATGCTCGATGGATTATCAAGTTGGGCTAAAACCCATAGGATGCTCCATGGATGCTCCATGGTGTATTTGAACCCATGGATCCAAGGAAATGGAAAGCCATGACAATTAGGGTTTACCCTAATTGTAACAACTATATAAGCATCCTATTATTGAAGAAATCGGCCACTAAGTGATGAAGTGAGGGCAAACCGATTTCATGAAGGGTTATACTTTCTCTCAAGTTATTCCAAATGCACTTGATGTTGTGTGAACCATTTGAGGTGTCACATTTGGGGCACTAGGCTCTTGAGCTACATGGAATCAAGCACCAACATGGAGGTATGTAATTCTACTAGATTTTATATTATATGTACTTTATATTATGCTAGTTAGAACAATACATTGGAAATTGATATTTGCATGTATAATAGAGAAAACATAGATCCAAGGTATTTAGGGTTTCATGTACACCATATGAGTGTTAGAATGCTCAAAACCCAACAGTGGTATCAGAGCCTAGGCTTGTTTTCAATTATACTTGATGCAAATTGCTGAAAAAATCGAATTTTTGTGCTGTCTGATCAGGGGACTCGACGAGTGCATTAAGGGACTCGACGAGTCCAAGAAAAAATGCATCTAACTCGCCGAGTTTGTTCATGCACTCGACGAGTTGGACCCCCAAACAGCATATCTTTGAGTTTTGGTGCTGGAATTGGTCTAGAATCATTACCTTTGATTGTTTTGGACTTATAAAACCTGTTTTTAATGTGGTAATGATTATGCTAAACCAATTTCAATGCTATAATCAAAGTTTCAAGTTTATATGTGTTTATGTTATTCTTGAAAATTGTTGATTATGAATGTTCATGCTTGTGAGTTTTGCTAGATCATAGGAATTATGTGCAAATTGTTTGTTAGTATAATTCATGATCTTGATGAAAATTGTATGGAGTTCATAACATGTCCTCAAGTGATGAATTTCCAAGTGTTTTATGTTTCCTTGATTTATGAGTTAGTTTAGATTAATGAAAAAAAAATTGTGTTTTAGTTGTTTTGATCCAAATTAATCTAAAAGGAGTTCATAAAATATGTTTTTGTAACTTGTCTTCAAGTTATATGAAAAGTCATATTTATGAATCTTAAAACTCATAAAATTGTCATAGGTTACATAAAAATGAAGAATCTTTTTCATTAAATGGTTTTATGACTCCATAACTTGTCCTCAAGTTATGGATGTTGAAAAGTCACTTCCTTAAAATTATTATTAAAAGATAAGGAATTACATAAAAATGAAGAGTCTTCTTTTTATGTATATTAAACTCATAAGTTATGAAATGAAAGGTCTTGAATAGTTTCAAAACTTGCCCTCAAGTTTTGGAATTTGTAAAGTTACTCTTCATGTATACTTTAATTCCAAAATTGAACCCTTAGAATTTTAAAAGCTAAAATTCAAACTTTATGGACTTTATTAAATTAATTAAAGTGTTTAATTAAAAGAGTTAATAATTCCATAAAGACATGGTTTAAGTTTAATTAAATTAAGAGTATAGTTTAATTAATAGATTAAACCACAAAGTATTTTAAATGTTTAAAATACACCCTTATACTATTATTATAATTTTAATTATATATATATATATATATATATATATATATATATATATATATATGTATAAGATAAAGTCAATATTACCATTAGTAGGCCTCATTCACGAAGCCGGTCTATAAGAGGGGTATAAGGTTACTGCCTATAAAATGGCAGTTTAATGGGTGTCCACTCTCACCCACCGCTTCCTTGACTGGTGGAGGGTCGTTAGCCGAACGGGTAGGAAAAGACTATAATTCTCCCTTCATTAAAAGTATAATGAAAAAAATACTAAGTAACTAAACACTTATAAATTCCCAATCTTAGTTACTTAGGAAAATGTGAAATAGGTGCTAACCCATGAAATTACACTTTGTACCTTACCAAGTCGTTAGTAGAGCGTGTGTGGTTAACTGGCATGCTAATAAGGACTAGTAAGAGTGGCAAAGGGTAACTTGACTTTATTATAGATCGGTGGAGCGTGTGTGGTTAACCGGCACATCGATTAGGTGATAAAGTTAAGGGTACCAAGTCAATTTGCATGGTTATTCACACCTTGTTTGTGATCCTCGGCATCCCAGTCACAAACTTGAGAGGGCACAATCGAGATTCAAACATGCCATTGAAAGTTCAATGTATCTCAAAAGATCTAGGAGTTTCAAATCCAATTAAAACTTAATTATATTTACTTTTTCATGGTGGAAATTGGTAAATCGTCATTTACCTACCTTCAACTATTTTATAACTCGGATTACAGCATCCCTCTTCCAGTTATAAATAGGTTGTTGGATCCTAGCCTTAATATTTCATATTGGGTGTTATATTAAGGACTTTAAATCAACTAACTTGAATTTCTCCTTTATAGATGTTTCCTTTAGACAGCTATGGTCTTCCCAAATCTTTAGGAACAAGCTTCCTAATGAAGATGATATCCCAAATGGCAAACAAGGTGAAAGATCAATCCCTTTGTTGTGCATCAGTGGGACTGGAAATCATACTTCACTTCCTCCACCTCCTCCAATAAATCTCCCTATCCCACAAGTTTCAAGACTTGATAAGTTCTAAGTCACTCAATCCCTATTGGCAAACAAAGTCTATATGTGCTTAGGTCTTGGAGATTAAGTGACATATTGACAAGCCGGGAGAGTCGGGTGTCGAAGTCTCGAGGTAGTTGGTTGTTGACTTGGTTCTTCAGTCACTCCCTGATGACAGAACACGACATGACCCTTTAATGATCTTATCTATTTGCTTGGTGCTGCTGAATCAGCAATGATTTGGAACACTGGTAAATCAAATTTGATTAGAAGATCGACTTCCCAAAACTTCATGGACATTGACAATGGTAACACTGGAAATCCAGAAAAACTTTCTCTTCCCAATAGAAATGGATCGGCCATAGTCAACTCGGTTGACCAAATGGTAAAGAGAAAGGCTAAGTCTGAGATGGTCCCATGTACCATTCCCAAAGAGTCCATATGTGCCTATTGCCAAAGGAAAGGGGCATTGGTTGCGAAGCTGCCAAATTTACCTGAAACCTCATCAGGATGGTAAAGTCAAAAGTTTGACTCAACTTCAGGTAAAGTCCGTTATCTAACTCTATTAAGTCTCTTTTGGAGATTCTTAATACATGATGTAATGTAATTAAATTTTGATGTTTTTGAAGAATCAAAAGGAGCTTAAAGAAAAGGTGTGCTGATTCTGATCGCGTGGTTCGATGACCAAAATTTTGAGCCACTGCAAAAGAGTTATGAGATATTGCTTAGGAATAGATAACAACAAAGTTTTCATATGAATTTCCACTGTAAGGATAAGTTTTTTCCGCAAGTTTTTAAAATAAAAGGAAAAGTTTTGATTTTATTTATTTTAAGTATCCTTACAAAGGCATTTGTGAAAAATTGTTGTTTATATGTTTCCATTGATAAGCAATATTGGAAAATGAATTTGATTCTTTTGTTTGTGGTAGTGTCATAATTTATCAAATAAGGGAAGATTCTCATCACCCAATTTTCAGTTGGATAGAAACTTGGAATCATGCAAGTTGTATTGTGTGATGAATGAGATTTTTCATCTTTGGTAAATTAAGACTAATTCCTTGTTCACATTCGCATGTGAGTTAATCGAAGGACTAAAGGATCGGGTACATTAGGTTGTGCACTAGTCAGGTCCTCCACAAAGGTTGAATAAGAAGAATCAAATAAGGCAGAAAGATAAAAGTTTCTCCAATCTGAAGAGATGGGAGAGTACTTGTGTATCTTGTTTTATGATTATCTTAATGATTATGGAACCATATCATAATTGATCCTCTAAGGACACCTTAGTGCATTTGGTGGATAAGGAGAGGAATCGTGAATTGTGGAAATGGTTAAATCAAAGGATAAAGCATACTTCGTTCCAAAATAAAATCTTAGAGTTATACTCCAAGATTGATCCTTGAGTGACATAATCTTAAGAAAGGTTTAAAACACTTGTCAAATGTAGAGTAAAATGTTTTCTTACTCTTGTACATTTGAAATTGGTAAGTTGTGATGTTTTGGATAAAACAAAGACCAACTAAGGCCAATTATGTGAAGTGTTTGTAAAAGAATCTGCACTATCTCTTGAATATTGGGCAAGTGAGTCTTATATGTCAAGAGGACAGTGGGAGTCTAAAAGATCTTAAGATAGGTTCAAGAACTAATCAAGATATTTGTTAATCACTAGCCCACGACTTGGGGTTTGTAACCTATCGTGTTGACATATTCTTATTTATGTGTCTATTCCAGTTAAAAGTTGACTATGCTTGTGAGTTCTATGAGTTCTCAATTGTTTGCATAACAACCTGGAAGCAATGGTAGGCCATTGTGCTGCCGGGTGGCAAGAAATTAAGATTGAACAAGTTCAGTCCATATGTGTTTGGATTTGCCACTAATCTTGTCTTGTGATTATGGTTATGACAAATTCACATGGATAGGAACTCATACACCATAAAATCTAAGTTTCATAAGGTTTCTCTTCGATTCATGGAAATGATGGTGAGGAAACGCTTTCACTAAGAAGATTTTAAGTAGATAGCAGTTGTGATATTTGCATTCTCATATAGTTAGTGGAGCGTGTATGGTTAACTGGCACACTAACTAGTGAGAATTGCAAAAGGTCTAGACAAACATGTGAGCTATCTAAGGAAAGGTGTATGATTTTGATAAAGTCTTATCAAAGCAATTGTGTATCAGAAATCTGAACTTTGGTAAGAAAGTCAATAAAGTATTGTTTTTCTAGAAGTCCAACTGATTTCTGAGTACATGTCAAAGCTAGTGGGAGCATAAGTGTTATGCTAGTAAGATAATAATCATCATGTTAGTGGGAGCATGATTATTATGTTAAGTGTTGCAGGTTAGCAATGTTAATTATAGAAAACAAATTTTTCAATTCGCTTTGAAAAGTTGTTTCCCTGTAATTAAGGGAGAGGATTTCATACTTCATTCCAATTCTACAAGCTTAGATTGAGATTGTAATCAACTTTAGTCAAGGATATATATGAATGTTATGTTGGAATGGTTCAACATAAGGAAATTCTATATATGTTGCGTTCTCAAAATTCGATTATGATTACGGCATACCTCTTCATAGTTCGAATTGTGAGAATATGGCAAATAAAAAATTTTATAGCATGAATCATGTCCGATATGCTTCGGGTATAGGTTCGATTACATGTGCTATAATCCTTTCTAAATTTTCCATAGGAATGCTTAGAGCATTAAGAGGGGAAAAGGGATTAGAACTGGATATGACTAAAATGATTAAGCAATTGTCGAGGACAAATTGAGGTTTAACAAAGATTGGTTACTCATGGACAATTGGAAGTATAGAGTAAGGACCATATTGACATATTTTGAAAAGAGGCAACTCTTGTTCAAAAGTGATGGTCAAAATGGGAATGTGGAACTGTTTCCATAGGTGGAAGTTATTCTTTGAATCTGTGTAAGATTAGAGAACTTAATGCAAGAAGGATGTTCAAAGGAATGTACTTTGAATCTGAGACTTCATTTCCATGGAATTGATCTCCATTGGAATTCTTTGTAATGTCAAGTGTTGCCAAGTCTTTGTGACTTTTGGGTATAGTCATTACAAGAGGATCATTGCATATAAGTTTAGAATCTAACAAGATTACGGTAAATGACAAGAATTTGGTGTTCTTACATTTATTGTAAAGAATTTGGGATTGTGAAATGAGCATCATTGAAATACTGTCAATCGATCTGTTTCACAAAGAGAAGACCACATGTAAACATAGTGTGCATACTTGGAGTATGGCATAGCTACTATTTGGACGAACATAGTGTGCATGCTTGGAGCATGGCATTACTATTGTTTTAATTCAAGTACTAAGTTGATAAACCGAAACGATGAATAATGAGTAATCAATATGGTGCTTAGATAAAAGGGGTTTTTATTTACACTCAAAGTGTTGGGGCCATATAGGATTAGTATTATTTTGTGTTTCACTTTGCATGTTTTGACTTCCAGAATAACTAGGTCATTCTTCTGAACGACTAAGTTATTCAAACCATCCACAGTCGGTCATATGTTGGAAGTAGATATGAATCAAGACTGTCATGAATTTGGCTTGTACGATTTGTCTAATGTGCATTAGACATAGCAATGGTTGCTACAACATTCATGAGTGCTCATAAGTTCTGAGTATTGGATTCAACCCACGCTCATTTGAATCACTTCATGGATTTTATCACGAGTGAATCATGAGACGATAATATCTTATATTCTTCAAACCTAGAGATATGAGTTGTTGACTATGAGTTGGTTATACATTGATTGCACGTAAACGCATTGGTAACTCGATGTTAAAAAACGTGCCTTTGTGTATGATTCAACAAGTAGTCAGTACAAGCATATGAGTCGAATTTTATCCATTCGTTTTACCTTCGGGATAAAAGCGATATCTGTGGGCCCCTCGATGATTTAGTGATGACAAAACGTAAGTGCTCGGCCGGGCCTGGACTGATTTGATTTGTTCAATTAGTCAGTCGTCATAAATCGGAAATCGGGAAACAACAAATGGACAGAGAGAATGATTATAATCCATGTCTCAATCCATATGATATCTAGAATGGAGGAATATATGATCACTTATCTAATGGACGCGTCATTGATTTGTTCAGAGTTCGACAACGGCTTTTGAGAGCTACGATTGCTAGTCGGGTTATGAAGTAATACTTGCAATAATAGTTTTAGACTTATCCAAGTGGGAGACTGTTGGATTAGTGTCTAAGTCCATAACTATAATTGGTTTATACTTGACCCGACCCGGCATGGTACATTTGGGTTGCATGGCATCATGCATTTGGATAGACTAAAATGAGAGAAATAACACTTAAGGTTTATTAATATATTATAAGTTCTAATATATTAATAAGATTATTTAATTAGTATTGATCAAGAATTAATCTAGAATTAATTAAGTGATCAAAAGAAGATTAATTAAATATATGGGTTGATTGTGTAAATCATCCATACTTATATAGTGGGCTAATGCTCCATGGATTATCAAGTTGGGCTAAAACCCATAGGATGCTCCATGGATGCTCCATGGTGTATTTGAACCCATGGATCCAAGGAAATGGAAAGCCATGACAATTAGGGTTTACCCTAATTGTAACAACTATATAAGCATCCTATTATTGAAGAAATCGGCCACTAAGTGATGAAGTGAGGGCAAACCGATTTCATGAAGGGTTATACTTTCTCTCAAGTTATTTCAAATGCACTTGATGTTGTGTGAACCATTTGAGGTGTCACATTTGGGGCACTAGGCTCTCGAGCTACATGGAATCAAGCACCAACATAGAGATATGTAATTCTACTAGATTTTATATTATATGTACTTTATATTATGCTAGTTAGAACAATACCTTGGAAATTGATATTTGCATGTATAATAGAGAAAACATAGATCCAAGGTATTTAGGGTTGCATGTACACCATAGGAGTGTTAGAATGCTCAAAACCCAACAAACATATCATAACATGTATGGGTATCTTGGGGAAAACTTACTTGAGCTCGGCTGATTGCACGCATCACACACCTAGTTCTTTTCAAAGTTCTCTTCTCTTTTCAAATTCTTTTCAAACTTCTTTTTACTTTTGAAAATTTTCATACCAAGTCCTTAGTTTGAGTTTAGACACACCCGAGAGTGTGCCCGAATCCCTCAAACCAAGGCTCTGATACCAACTTGTAACATCCCAAAATTCAAGACCAAAAATTTCGTTTTAATTATGTTGTTATATAAAACCATCAGTATAAAAACATTTATATTAATATCTCATGTCAAAACCAAAGTGTCAATAATCAAAACATATTATCATAAAAACATATCAGAATATAATCCCAAAGATCTCATGTGCGGAAAACCATAGTGTGATACGCTGCGATCAAGCCGACTCATTTCCTTTGAAAACGAAGTACCTGAAACCAAAACTAAAAATCGTAAGCACGAAGCTTAGTGAGTTCCCCCATCATACTACATACCACATAATGCCTATCCCTTGGTAACTTTCAACCGGTATCTGTCTCGCATAACTGGGAGTTGGGCTCCCCTTCGGTATCTTTCAACCGGTAACCGGGAACTAACCTCCCCTTCGGTATCTTTCAACCGGTAACCGGGAGCTAACCTTCCCTTCGGTATCTTTCAACCGGTAAACGGGAACTAACCTCCCCTTCGGTGTCTTTCAACCGGTAACCGCGAGCTAACCTCCCATTCGGTATCTTTCAACCGGTAATCGGGGACTATTTCACCCCTACCACTATCACATAATAACATATCATAAGCATACTGATCACATTACAACATATCATAAGCATACTGATCACATTACAACATATCATGCATGGGTGCTGTCTACCCCTTCGGTATCTTTCAACCGGTAACCGGGGACTATTTCACCCCTACCACTATCACATAATAACATATCATAATCATACTGCTAGGCATGCATGGGTACTATCTACCCCTTCAGTATCTTTCAACCGGTAACTAGGGGCTATATCACCCCTACCACTACTAACACATATGTCATAGCATCCTAGCATATCAGATAACAACACACCAGATAATTATCACAAAGACAATCATCTAACAAACAACTCCTACTAGTGGGTCGACATTGTGGCCGTAGACCCACTCCTACTGGAAGGTAACTCACCTCACACTGCTGAAGTCCCGCAGACTCAATCTCACACTGCTGAAGTCCCGCAGACTCAGCCCCAGCTGTTGGATGACAGATTCCCGAACTGTCAACACCAAAATAACACCCAATTAATAATTTGGTTCCACTACATAACCATGAGTACATACTTTGGATAATTACTACATTACCCTAAGCTTGGTTTTATGCAAGCCCAAGGCACAATCCATAGGCCCAAAGTCAATTAGGAATCAAAGCCCAACACATGGCCCAATTTTCCAAATTGGGCCCAGGCCTATACATGGTCTTATTTAAAGGCCCAACCAAAAAGTCCAGTCCAACATTTGGTATTCTAATGGCCCAATACCTCATAATCATGAAGGCCGAAACTATGGCCCATCTATGGCCCAATTTTCCAAATTGGGCCTAACTCCTCATATGGGCCTTACTACAAAGCCCATTAATTATTCTAGTCCATTTACTTGATCTTGGGTGGCCCATTAATAACCCAATCATCAAGGCCCAATAGAAAGGCCCAACAATAAACCCAAGTGAAATTAGGGTTTCACATAAAATGACGATTAGCGTTAAGTGTTTCTCACTTAACCCATTAAGGACTTAATCCATTAAATCCATCACTCTTCTAAATAAATCATATGGTGTGATTGGGCTTAACACACAATTCCATTCTAGTGGCCCAAATGTGGGTCCCGATAGGTCCAAGCCCATAAATCCAATATTAGGGTTTTCTAAACCCTAATTAGGGTTTCCAATCCCCATCTTAGCCTAATAGGCCCAATAGCTAGGTCCTTAAGCCCATTAGGGTTTCCTAAGGTCAATTAAGGTCCATTAGACCCATTAGACACATGTTTGGGCTTTAATGTCAATTAGGGTTTCATTAGGCCCAATAGGGTTTCACTAAGCCCATTAAGGCTTCTTTGAGCCCATTAGGGTTTTAGTCCCTTGTCCAAACATCCAAACCAAATCACAACATCAACGAGGCACACCGCCACCCGACACGGCGGCCGGTGGCGGCAGCCACCACCCTACGGTGGTGGTTAGGGTTTCTTTCTCATTATTCCATTTCCAATTACATTTTACAAGGCTAAATCTCAAGCTGACACACACACACACTAACAAAATAAGGACACACAGGTGGCACATGGCGGAAGCCACCACCTCATGGTGGTGGTGGTGGCTGTTCTTGGTATTCCAACTAGACAAAACACACGCACATAAACTTCAGATTGCATCCACCACTCCAGCCACCCACCTGGCGGCTCAAGGCGGCGGCAGCAACACCAAAATGGCAGTAGCAGCAGCGGTTACGACGATAGCCACCACCTCACGGTGGTAGCGGTGGTTTTTCTTTGTCCCCAGCCGAGCAGACATACATACGCACTCGTAAACAAGAGCTGGACACCGAAGTACTCCCAACCCAGCCACTACGGTGGCAGGTACCGATCGGAAACACCAAAAACGGTGATCTAAAATCACCGGCAGCCCCTGTCGACATAAACTACTCCAAATCACAGAAAGAACGAAGAGAAAGGAGTAGATGGGTGGTTACAATCATTACCGAGAACTTCGTATCCACACACACGACTTGCACAGTGGCGAACAAGGCTCGTTTCACCGGAGGAGGGCAACGAAAGCCCGCTGCTGGCATCCTTGTGCTGCTCTTCGTCGCTGGCAGCAGCTTCGCCGACGATCTTGGGTGCGGTGGACTCCAACTTCAACGCCAAGGAGGCAACGGTCGGACCCGACACCAACGATGAAGGCTAGGGGTAGTTTCTTGTGGTGGCAGCTGAGCATCAATTAGGGTTAGGGGTCCTGTTCCATTAAAATGAGAGGGAAGGAAGAGTCGCCGGGTATAAGTCCCGTATTCTTGAAACTTTCACTCATTTACCATTTTAGTCCCTCCCCACAATATCTTCTTCACTTTAAATCTAATATTTACCCATTAGCCCCTGATCTCATAAATTCCTTTCAAATTCGACCCATGAATTACCAAACAACCCCTAATGTCGTAATTATGACATATTCAGCCCCTCCACCTCTTTTCCTTTTTAATATAAATCCAATTAATTACCACGGGGTCCCTGTCTTCATATATATATACAAACTGAGTTCGGAACTTACACTTTTAATCCCCGACTTTTAAAATCTTTACATTTAGCTCCTCAAAATCACACCCTGCTAAATAATTATTGATTTTAGGGTTGTAATACAATCATTAATTAATTAATTTTTTTATTAAATAAACGGGTGTTACAGAAGTGCTGTCAAAATCACCACCTTTATCAAATGAGTTCATACCCCTGTATTTTTACAAGTATTTTCTATGTTTTTAAGGGGGGGGGGGGGGGATACAAGTAATATACAAGAAAATTTACTTTAAAATGCACACATCCAAATACGTTTATCATTCTATTTTTATGAAAAGATTTTACTATCAAATTCATATATTACTACGGGCAAAGTTTTGGTAAAACATAACGATACGATAAACAAATACAAGAGATTTCGTTTTATTCAACTTAATATATATAACTATATATATACAAATATTGTGTATAACTTGAATACTATGATAAACTATACAAATACAGTATACGGAACATGTAAAGATGCAACGATTTTCACACAACATGGAAACAAACTTATAAACAATGATAGGTATAGTTTATGGAACAAAGATACTATTTTACAAAGTTCAGGTTATAACACGAAAACAAACTTATAAACTATTATAGGTATAGTTTATGGAACAAACAAACTATTTTTATAAACTTTCATGTTATAAAGTAAAAAGATTTTCAGTTATTACTTGTAAACACGTTGAAACAATTTGTGAGACGTCTTCGTGTACTTATCTAAGTACTGGTAAAAGTCTTGCCTTGTAACCAAAATCTCTTGTAGGGATAGCGAGATATTTGTGTATAGGTCTACTTGGGACTGACAATCCCACACCTGTACTTTTAGCTACAGTCAGGCCGGCAGGCCTGGGGTGACAAATGTCGTTAACATTTCGACGCCTGAAGAACGTCACGATCAGACCATCTTAGGTTAGAGAACGGTTATAAGAACTCACAAGAAGAAAACAACGACATATTTACGATTAATATATTTTCAAATAATTTTATTTGAATATTAACTTTACATTTGGATTTCAGGGCAAATATATTTTCAAGGGTTTTATTTTAATAATAAAACAAATATTACATTATTTGCAAGTACAAAATTTCTAGATTTACACACAGTTACACGAAAAACAATACATTATATTACTTACCTAAATACTGGTAAAAGTCTTCGTGTACTTATAAACTTCATGTTATAAAGTAAAAGGATTTTCAGTTATTACTTGTAAACACGTTGAAACAATTTGTGAGACGTCTTCGTGTACTTATCTAAGTACTGGTAAAAGTCTTGCCTTGTAACCAAAATCTCTTGTAGGAAGAGCGAGATATTTGTGTATAGGTCTACTTGGGACTGACAATCCCACACCTGTACTTTTAGCTACAGTCAGGCCGGCAGGCCTGGGATGACAAATGTCGTTAACATTTCGACGCCTGAAGAACGTCGCGATCAGGCCATCTTAGGTTAGAGTACGGTTATAAGAACTCACAAGAAGAAAACAACGACATATTTACGATTAATATATTTTTAAATAATTTTATTTGAATATTAACTTTACATTTGGATTTCAGGGCAAATATATTTTCAAGGGTTTTATTTTAATAATAAAACAAATATTACATTATTTGCAAGTACAAAATTTCTAAATTTACACACAGTTACACGAAAAACAATACATTATATTACTTACTAATATGGTACGAACAGGATTTCAGAAAAACACATATCGAATATTCTCTTTGCTAAAGTCTATGATTACTTAATGTTTACGTTAGGGTTATATACAATGAAGATCCGATATGTAGTGGAATGTGTAGTTTCCGCCTTTCTTCCTGTTCCTTGTTTGGTTGTGGGCTTAGGGCAGGATCACCCAATCGACTGTCCATTCAATTTTAATTATATATAATTTGCATACACTAAGCAATCATAGGAGGTAACAGTACGGGTCATACCAGTTACTTGAACCAGAACCTCGAATCACAGCTTATAAACATACGAAACTTATACTTTTTGGTATAAAGGTACTAAGACTATGACTTATTTACTAAGAAAATATTGGATTTTCTGGAAGAACAAATTAACATTTATAATAACAAAGAACATATATTTTCCAACAAAATACTTATGAACTCACCAACTTAAATGTTGACACACTTTTTCAAAACACTTGTATTCTCAGGAAAGTTAGTAGACAGGTACTCTCTCGGGCGTTTCGAAGACGGAGCATAGATGTATCTCGTCTTATCTTTTGTTATAGTATTAATGTTAAACAAGTAATGTTTTGAACACAATGTAAATACTATGTTATCAATACAATGATTGTTGTTACTTTAATTACTATTATACATTTGTTGTGATATTGTACATGACGTCATCCCCCCCCCCCCCCCGAATGTTTCCGCCGTTCCTGTTTGAGGGTGTGACACGGGGCCCGATGTAGTAGGCAAGACCCAGGTTACGTGATTATGTGATTATGTGTATGGTATGTGGTAGCTTGGGGAGACTCACTAAGCTTCGTGCTTACAGTTTTTAGTTTTGGTTCAGGTACTTCTGGTAGCAAGGGGAAGAGCTCGGGATAACTGCAGTGCACACACCATTTGTTTAGCCTGGGATGTTTATACTCTGATATTTGGATATGTGATTTTGATACAGTATTTTGATATGATGTTTTGAGATATTACCACCTATGTTTTTATGAGATGATTTGGGTTACTATGGTTTTATATATAAATTAAAAATGAAATTTTTAGACCGTATTTTGGGACGTTTCACCGTACCACATATAATCAACAAGTATAAGCACAATTCTTAGTGAGTTCCCCAAAATACCATATACAGCACAACATAAAATTGAAAATTATAGATTATCAGCAATCCTGGGGACTATCAGTAGTCCCAATGAGCTAATAGCACGCCCGATGGTTTATCAGCCACCCTGGAGACTATCAGCAGTCCCATTCACATATAATTAGCAATACATAAAGCATCAAGACCTAGCTCGTCATCACATATACAACTATTCTACCAGACAGGTAAGAATAAGAGAGGACACTCACCTGATAATGATGACAGGAACACCTAGCACTCGAACTGTCGGATCTAGACTCTGCCTAGTCAATAAAGCAATTGACCCTAATTAATAATTAAAGTCAAAAACCTCACTTGCATGTCCAAATCTGACAGCTAAACCTTCTAAGGGAAAACGGAACATTTTGACCTCCTCATGGTCCAAAAACACTAAAACTTGACCAAGTGTCAAAGTCAACGAAAGTCAACACTTGGCGCGTACACTGAGCATACCATTCCTTGTGTTGGGCGTACAACGAGGTCATCATGCATTAGGGAAGAATCAGGTTACGCTACGTGTAGCCAGGAGTACGCCTAGTGTACTCCATCAGTCTCTAAATCCACTAAGTTGGTGTCTTAATCCTTTAAGACTACCTACCCAACCCTAGATATGACTAATTTGAGACCTCTTAATCTATGAAGTCGTTGGCTATAAGCCATTTCATGGCAAGGAAAGGCTCAAAGCATCACTTCATCCATTCTAACCTACTTTACTCATGCATGAGCCAAAGGGGAAGATCAAGCAAGCATTTTTATGAATCTAAGTGTTCTAATATGCATGAAAGGACAACTTAAACCCCTAGGATAGTCCCAAACACATAAAGATCCAAATTTGGGGACTTTTAGCTGATAAATCTTAAACCAAAGAGATCTAGAAGAACACTTGTTAAGGTATAGATTTTATACCTGAAAATGATACACAAAGGTGGGAAGTTCCTGGATCTTCAAGCTTGCTAGTAACTTCTTCTTCTTCTCTAACCTCCTTCTACTACAAGAGCCAAGAACACTCAAAACTTGCAAAAACACACACAAGCCACTCACATGAGATTAGGGTTTATGGGAGGGTTGGAGGCTGATAAGGGTGGCCAGAAATGAGGTCATCTTTTTTCTTAAATAGGGCAGCCCTTAAAATTAGGGTTTAACATTTGGGCTAGTACGCCCAGCGTACCACATGTACGCCCAACGTACTAGATGGCCATCCGCGTCCATGCATGTTGCATGAGTACGCTGTGCATACTCATATATACGCACCGTGTACAACCACTTTTCCAAGCCTTTTTCTATGATGGACCAAATGTCACACTTTTGATAAATATTCAAGAGATGATAAAATGTACCTTATTTCGGGATGTTACAACATGCTTTTCGAATGCCTCCAATTCTCACAGATGTCAATCCCATGCATGCACTTTCCATCAGTAATATGATACGTATCTATGAATGATACAATCAATTGTACTATGGCAAGAGGTATATCATCTATCAACAATTAATCAATTATGATGCAACATATCGATTAGTTCATATCTTGTTCTTTTTCTATGCTCCTTAAATTATGCAACCTCAACACCACGAAATCTTATTCTTAACAAACAAACATAACCCATTTCTAAATTCACACCATCATTTTTTCCCCATAAATAGGTATAACAAATTAACCCATCTTTTTACAAATTTCCTAAATGACCACCAAGTTCTAAACTCTAACTTGTTGAGATCATATTTTTCTAAAAAATGGTTTAAAGCTCGGGAATTTTGAGCAAAATAAGTCCTTAATTTGTGAGCTTCTCTACGGTGGGCCGGTGGTAAAATTTCTAATATGGTGTCAAAAAAATGTGCAGCATACTTTTAAATTTTCCTAGTTTCGGACATGTGATGTTTATGTTTTATACTTTGAACTTATTGTGAGCATGACGTCCATATTACAATCCTCGTTTTCAATATCTTGAAATGCAGTTTCCACAAGTCTTCAAACAACTTAAAAACCAATTACATTTTGGTTACTAATTTTGAAGTGAAAAACTTATTAAACCGGAAAAATGAAAATAATGTTAGTGTATTCCACATTGGTGCGATACGGTTCAATAAATTTCTATTTATGTTGAGGTTCCCATTCTCTCCTTAAGGGGCTCTTTGGAGAGATAATATTAGCCTCCACATGTATTTACATGATACCAGAGTCAGCGTTCTGCACCCTTGTGACTCAACACATCTATGTCTATCCTCATCGAGCCTCCAACTCTGAGGGGGGTGTTACTATATGTATCGCACGTGTATCAGGCTAAGCATTAGTAAAATGATGTAATAGTTAGGGTCAACAATTGTAATCAATTCTGAAGTAATTAAAAGGAATTATTTGAGTATTATGTGAATTATGTGAATTTATGTGTATGAAACTTGTTTATATAGATATAATAAATGAAGAATGAAAATAAGCGTCAAAAATAACGAAGAAACTATGACATGTCGAAATCCGAGTTATAAAGAACGCCGATCTCTATGTTTAGGAATGCATTTTTCCTTGCATACTTTTCCTTGTCTCCTCCCCATCTCTATGTTTAGGAATGCATTTTTCTTTTCTTGGTTTAATTGCCGCTTCAATTTTAGGTCAGTCGTGGCAGTTGATGAAGGTGATAAGGTTGCTCGGATGACAAGCATGATACGAGATTTACAGAGAAACAAGTTAAATACGATAAATACCCAATCTTTTAAAAACCAGTTTAAACATGCCGGTTGAACCAGGAATCGGGAGCGAGAGCGGTTCAATTACGATTAATTTTATATTAAATTCTTCACAAATCAATCCGGTCGGTTTCTTCAGAAATCGGGTTGAACCGGTGTGATAAACCTGTAAATAACCATTTTAACCAGTTTATTGGACTTCTATAGATGTATTTTACTTAGCATGTTAAAAACAACTCATTGACGAAAAAAATTGAACTTTCGAAGTGTACACAACTCAAAAGTCGACGCACACCACCGCCATATGTAGGAATATTTTTAGGTGAATCGGCAATCGAACCGGTTGTAACGGAAACCGGTCACCATAGCGGTTCAACTAAAAAAACCGATTTTAAAACATCATAAATACCATATGTCACAAATATATCGCAATAAATATAATAAACAGAGAAATTTCATGAAATAACCATATCTTAAGGGGTGTTTTTTACCTTTTAACCATAAAATTTCAAAATCTGTAAAATGGTAATCAGATTTGCAGAGGGTGCTCCGTTTACCCTTCTGAGGATCTCAACACACCTCTGCAGAAATGAGGTGGCAGCACTAAAGGACAAAAAATTTCGAAGGTTTTTAGGGTTCCGCAGAGGTGGCTCTGAGGATCGCTTAATGGCTATGAGGATTTGTTCTTGAGCAAAACATAGTGCCAAAATCAACAAGTCTATTTTTTTTTTGATAATTTTTGTTACTTAATAATCCTTTTTAATAATTTTTGTTACTTAATAATCCTTTTTGCATATAAAATAAAAAAATAATAATTTCGCAGAGATGAACATCGATCCTCTGAGGGCGCTCTGTGGATCTGTTCTTGAGCAAACACCTCTACGGATCTGTTCTTCGCAGAAACGATATTTCCATGGCAAAAATCGGGCAAAATTTTGGGATTTACTAATCACTAAACTATTATACATTCATACAAACTATCATACACCCTAACAACATATAATTAACTTAGAAAATGGGCAAATAGGTTTTCATACCTAAAAATTTGGCCCTATGTTTTGCTTAAGAACAGATCCTTAGAGCCATTAACCAATCTTCAGAGCCATTAAACGATCCTGAGAGCACCCTCTGTGGATCTGATGATCATTTTACAAATTTCAAAGTTTTATGGTTAAAAGATGAAAACACCCTTTAGAGTATGGTTATTTCATAAAATTTCTCTAATAAACACCATATATAACAAATATACCGTCTAAAAATTATAACAAACAAAAATCTGGAAGGATTTGATAAGGAAAATCGAAGATGTTTAAAAAAAAAAAAAAAAAAAAAAAAGATAAATAGAGTTGCATTTACATCATTTCTCCTCTTTAATAATAGAGATAATTATATGTCAATAGTTTGTTGCAAGTTCGAATATTTGACTTAACCCTACCAGATAACTAAACATCTATAAATACGGCACATCGTTTGCCGTCTAAGAGTCATCTTATTCAATACCAAAATTTCTTGACATCGTAGGTATCTGTCTTCAACTTCAATGGAATCCTTGTTGTCGAGTTGCTATTCTCTCAAGGATATTCGCCAAATCTCTCCTGAAGTTCAGACTGCTCTGAAGCAGGTTTGTAAACTGTATATTCTGTGGAATCTGGCTGATCTGGCTTAATAGTAAATAAATCATAAATGTGTGGTTTTGGATAAAAATGGTTCTGTGAAATTTTTAGATGATTCTTTTTGTTTAACAATTTTGTTTAGGAAATCTTGAAAGAGTATATCTTCTTTTTCATTCTTTTTCTAACCAATATTTATTAGACGATATATTGTTATTATTATTGTATATTTAATATTCAGACTGCGTTGAGTCTTTCTTGTTTTGATTACTTGGTTTTCAAAGTGCATGTGGATTGTGGAAGTATTTCTGAGTTTTGTATAATGAATAAAAAAAAAAAAAAAATCAACGGTCTAATGTTTCTATGCTGTTCGTTTTGTGGTGCTAACATCAAACTCGCTAATTGTGATAAAAAATAATCAAATAAAATATTGCTTACATGGACTTTATACAAGGCATGTGTATATGTATGATAACATATAATTCCTATAATCATGTGATTGCAGGGATATGCCAAAGTATGTTGCTTGTTAATAGCATATGCACTCGGGTTTTATCTCCATATCCTATTGGACAATGGATGTTTTTTCACTGCCTTGGCAACATTTGAATGTATGCTTTGGTTGATCGCCACTCCTCCATGGGAAGAGGTAGTTGTCTAGTTATCTTCTACGTATATACCCAATGATTTCTTGAAATCTTATTAATCTTAATTATTCCTTATATATTCTTCATGGGATTCTTATTCCAGCACAAAAGGTTAATGACATATTACCTATTTAGCATTCTCTACGGAGCCTCCTCTGTTTCTGTAGCCAAATTATTCATAGATTTTGACACGCGGTTTGTTCTTTTCCTTTTATTAATTATTATATATTACTCAACTTACCCCGTTAATGTTTCTTGATGTATATTTCTATTGGTTTTGTAGCATGTGGGTGAGTGAATACATAGGAGCTGCCATCGCATTTGCTTGTTTCTCAGGCGCTGCCATGCTAGAAAGGCGTAGAGAGTTTTTTTATCTTGGAGCTCTTCTTTCCTCTGGTGTTTCAATCTTCTTCTGGTCACATTTTGCTTCAAAAATCTTTGGTGGTGCCACTGCTTATTTCCAATCTGAGGTAAATACGTAACTCCTGATTCATTCTTTTTTACAGTTTCTTTCCATCTTTTTCGACCATTTGTGTTAATTGTCTTTGTTTCAAATTTGCAGATTTATTTTGGGTTAATGGCGGTTGTTGGTTGCATGGTTGTTGCAACTCAGGTGCTCATCCCAAAGACTTGGAGTATGTGAAGCATCCCCTCAAACTTATTTTCTGACTTGAATGCTGTTTTTGCTCCCTCACATTTTATACTGATTTTATTGCTGTTTTTATTAGTATGTGATGCAGTTGAACAATTCGGACGGAAGGGAACAGAGGAAGAATATGAGGACGAGGGGGATTATGAACAAAAGCTGCATTCAACTACAAATAAAAACTCGGTATAATTTATACTTTTGTGTGGTACATGTTTTTTTTTTTTTTTAACATCAGTCGTGGATATGTTCTATGTCACTTAGAGACTTAATATGATATCGGGTTTTACAGTGAGCTTTTGTCATAAAAGGTTTTTTTTTGTTTTTTTGGCCTCTTTGATCATCCGGTGTGAAAAGGGTATTTTATATGGGATAATCATAAGAAAAACCAAAATCATAGGGTTTTTATCATAAAGGCCTTTTGGCCAATTGAGATCGTGTTTGGTTTAGCAAATGGTTTGCCAAATTTTTGTATATGGTCAAAAATATTTAACATATACAAAAATATTTAAACAATATAACACCATGAGCATGAGCTTCTATGCTTCTCTAGCTAAGCATGGTCCTTCCCCTTGTCACAGGGCCCTATATATGTGAAATGCCAACACAACAACTATAAAGTAACATATCTCATAAATATTTAATAATATATCCTATTAATAATGAGACATGCATAGATAAGTCATAAGTGATTAACCTATACATGAATGATGTAATGTGGATATCTGCAACTTGCCTCATTTCCCACGTGTCCTCATATTCTGATATTCACCTCGTCTTCTGTTTTTCCTTCCAAATTCTAGTTTTCTGTTCTTCATCTAATCTCCACATAAATCAGCAAACATATTTAAATTCAACTAGAAAGTATACTGGAAGGTAGCGTTTTTTTGATACATCTTCTACGACTTGTTTTGACGTTTGGATTTTATCGGCCTAGATGAAAAATATGTCCACCTTCAGCTGAAAAATAATAGGTTAAACAAAAAAGTGACATAATATGTATCGAACTAAAAAGTAAGCAATAAAGACAACACATATCATTATACAGTAAAAGAAAAGAGAATTACTTCTACATTTATTTTTTTTGCTGAAATTATTTCCCAATTGATTAATGCCAAACACTCTTTCCATACATAAACTATGTCTTTGCTTGTGGTCTATTAACCTGAAGCAAATCTAGAAATTCATTCTTTTTAAGCAACCTACTTGCATATTTCTCATAAAACCAAAATACTTAGAATTCTAACTAATAATAGCAACCTAGTTACACTTCCTTATAAGTCCCATAATATTTAAAAAGAAAATGGGTTTCTATGTACTTATAATTTCTCTCACCTATAATAGCAATTTGCTTAGAGTTTTTAACCATAATAGCAACGTACGTACATTTCTTTTCTTTATTTTTAGCCATAATAGTAAGCACTTTCCTATAATGGTTGAAGAGATGTAAGCAAACTGCTATAAGGAGGTACATATTGCGATTATCACTAAAAATGTAAGTACAATGTCGATTATAGGTAAGGAAAACGTAAATAGATTGCTTTTACGGGTATTTATTATAAAGTGAATTGCTTATATTAGTAAAAAGAGTAAAGTAAGTTGTTATTTCCTGCAATTTGCTCTTCAAAAAATATTATAAACCTTTCCAAGTAGAGAATCATAGGTTGGTGGAAAAACGTATTTGGTATAAATGTGATTATCCATTCTCACAAATGGACCTCCAGATGGCAAGTAAGATGTAATTCACCCTGATTTTAAAGAAATGAATAAATAAACAACTTAAGTATTAAATAATTTAGAAACGACTATATGTATGGCGTATCAACAAAAAAAATACGAAAGAAAACCTGGTTCTGGTCTAAAATTTTTGAATGCAACTTCTACATTGCTACGATGTTCAATCAAGAGACCTCTAAGCAGAATATCAACTAGTAATAATAATTGCAAGATTAAATAAACTGTCGATGCATAAAAACTAAATCATAATGGGATTGGAGACCAACTACCTGAACAAATGGATGTGTATTTGCACAAATTCTGTTCAAAAGCATTGTAAACCCACCTACATAAATTCAGAGCTATATTCAAGTTTACCAAGAGTAAAAATTCTATGAAAATGTACCAGTTCTCTCACCTTGATATCTTCATAAACTTGCTTTCTGACCCCTGGTGCATGCACTCACCTTTATTGACTGAATCACTTCGGATGCAATGCTACCAGAACCATATTTTGCAACTTCAGTAAGAGATGGCAAAAGAAACTTGTCACCATGCAAATTACTACTTCTGAACCTTCAACAGCTACAAAGAAAAATATACTGAATGATATAATTTATGCCCTTGTCCTGAAACTTTGGTTATAAAGCACAAGTACAATAGAGAGGCACAAGAGCATTCGTGCTATTTTCTACAATTAGCTGTGTATGTAGCATAATGACCAATAGTACATGTCACTGATTAGACATATATCAACATCAAGGTGCCTGAAGCTTTTCATTGTATGGATGTTCATTGTTTCTGTTATTTATACCATAAGCAGGGTATTACAGTCAAATTTGAAAATTTTGAAGTACGTATTCAACTAAAACTTTGATGAATTACATCAAGAACGGTTGCATTTGTGATGAATTGCATCAAGAAGCAAAAATACACCAAGTAACAAAAAACTCACCAGGTACCATTAGTGGTTGTAGCAAAAAAATCTGAACACAGAAGAAGAATAGCATCAAGTAGTAAAGATTTCCAGAACACTAAAAATATAGTCATCTTACAGCAAGGTTAAAAGCTGGTGGAGTACCCACCAACCCCAGAAGTTGCACATACGTTGATATCAACATTAGAGCAACATTGAATACATTTGCAAAATTATGATTACTGGTTTAAGTATGCTATGAAATGTAAACTTAAGCTCCCAAAACACTTTACTTTTAACTTTCCCACAGAAGAGGACACATTTACAATCACTGATGAATTGATGATTGAAGAAGGGGAATTAAATATTGAACCATTCTTTCCGAACTATAGTAGTTTGTTACCGTAAATTCTTCACCCATCACATTAGACTGTATCGATATTTTATTCCAATCGATTTAAAAAAAAAACAAAAAAAATCATGTATGATGTTTTACCTGAGTGAAAATAACATCGAAGAAAAGGGGTTTTTTAGTGACCGAAACTTGAATTCGGAGCAGGTGCTATTGTAGCGTGGAGATTCTAGCATTAAGAGGGTAGAGTTCTCCCATCTAGTGTAGTAGTGTATGTGTGTAATTTGTTTGTTAAAAGGAACGACCATTGGAAAGTTGGAAAACCACAGCCACAAAATTCAGAAAACAGACGATAAATACAAAACATGTACCGGTGTAGAAGACGACATAATTGGTTGGTCGCTGATGGCGGTGCTAGCTGAACAGAACCGCCAACTCAATCGTCGTCCTCGCCTACCACCTCATGCTGTCTTCAACAATAGTGACGCCACTTTTCCGTCATACATCCTCTATGTCCCTATCTTCGATGGCGAAACAGTAAAGGACCCGGTTTATTATACTATCGGTGTGCATAACAAAGCAAACGAAGGTGGATTGCAGAGACAGAGAGGAGGGGGGGGGGGGGGGGAGGGGGGGGGGGAAGAGTCGATGACGGTGGATAGAGAAAAAAGAAGTCGGACAGGTAGGGATATTTTGAAGCAGTCAAAGGTCGGAGGGATCTCCTGACTGTAATTGATGCTCCCTTTGTGTTTGGATGGAGGAGGGAGGAAGGGTAGAAGAAGATTCGAGGAGGGCTTAGTATGTGGATCGGTTGACCTAACCTGAGTAAAATAACTAAATGAACAGTACCGGGTACTGTTCATAAGAGAGCTCTTTTATATATATATATATATATATATATATATATATATATATATATATATATATAATGGAAAGAAATAATCATATCCAAATTTAAAATTTCTGTTTATATTAATTAGAAAACCCTTTATACTTAAGTTACTTTTCATTTGTACGCAAACATCCAATTTATAAAGAAGTTACCGTTTTGTGACATAACATTTATCTTGTTCCTTTTTAGGTTGACATGGAAAAAAATAAGCGATGTTACTTATTTCCTTGAGTAAATAGTTGTTGAGTAGATGATCTATCTCTCACATTTTACCTAAGACAAAAGGCAACGCCACTTATGTTTACTTATAGTAGTTTGACAACTTTTTTAAAATTGAAAACTTGATTCCTAATATTAAATGAACATTAATCCTATTAAATGAATTTTAATTTAGATAAATATCAATTCCATATAAGGACATAATAGCGATCACACTTGTTGTCAAACAAGTACAAAAAATGTTACAAATCCTACAATATATGTCTACACAGATGCAAGTCAAGACAAAATCATAGGTAATATCTCAATATATATCGCACTAGGTTATAACTTGTATGGTACACGGTTAACAAAGTAAAATAACATATATAGTATGCAACCTGTAGGTGTTGTGAACAATGTGTTCACCGGTGTACTCTAAAAACCCATTGACATGTATTGCGAGTGGACTCTCGAAAACGATACTTGATGGGTTTTAGGTAAAACAAATAAACTAGAAAACAATTCCTAAGTTCACATGCAACCTACTTTGGATCTATGTTTTAACTATTAAACATACAACTTTGAATTGCAAAACAAGAACCCTAGAGGAGAGAGGCTAATTTCGAAATTAACAAACTAGGGTTTAGGGTTTACATACCTTTCAATTGTTATAGCAAACAATTGATAATCCTCTTGATCTTGATCTTGATCTTCTTGGAAGCTTAGCACCACAAATGTAATGCCTCTAATGGAATCACACCCAAGAACTAGCAAGAAGGAAACTTGGAGGAGAGAGGATGGAGAGAGTATGCAATTTCGGCCTTAGGGTTTCTTCCAAAGAAATCAGTCCCCAAAATGTGAGCCAGGAGGCTCCTTAAATAGTTGAGGGAACTAGGGTTTAGGAGAAACCCTAGTTATCCTTTGCTTAGGGCCTAAGCAAGACCCAAGGGCCTTACTTGGACCCCTTGGACGAATTCTCTAGGGTTTCCCCTAGGGTTTTCGTCCACCTCCTTTCAAGGGGGTTCTGGATCCTTCCATTCAACTATCCGTTAATTGCAAACTAGTCCCTGCACTTTATAATTAATTCTTTTAACCCCAAAATTAATTCTGATTAATTTCTGGTTAACTATTAATTAAACATAATGATTTCTAATTAATATATTAATCCATTAACATATTAATAAATCATTTATATATATTAATTTATTAATCTTATAAATTAATATCTCTCCTTTCATAATTTCCTTGTCCAGTTGCTAGGTTGAGGGCAACCCAAAAGGACTGTGCTGCTATCAATTCAAGTACATACCAATTATAGTTATGGGCTTAGACACCTAATCCAACAGTCTCCCACTTGGATAAGTCTGTAACTATAATTGCTAGTATGCCTTCTAAATTTGACCAGCAAATTGTAGCTTCCAAAAAGCTGCTGCCGAACTCTGACCCAGTCAGTTACATGTCCTAAGATAAGTGATCATATAACCCTTCGTTTTGCTTGATATCCCCAGACAAAAGACATGGAAAGTAATCAATCTCTTTGTCCAGAATCTATGTTTCCCGATTTCTGATTTGTGATGACGTAGGACTTCTAATCGAACACATCAATTTAGTCCTGGCTGGGCCCAGCACATAAGTCAACACCAAATCATCGAGGGGCCCACAGATATCGCTTTTCCCGTTAGGGCAAAAGGAACGAATAAACGTTGACTCATATGCTTGTATCTTTTACTCATCAAATTATGCATGACAATACGTTTTATAACACCAAGTTACTGATGCGTTTTCGTATCACCAATGCATGACCGACTTGTAAATTACAACTCATATATCTTCGTTTCAAGATTATAGGATATTATCGTCTCAGTATTACTCGTGATGAATTCCATGAAGTGATACTCTGAGCGAGGGTTTATCCAATACTCAAATCTCAATTTCTGAGTACTCATGAATGTTGCAGCAATTCTATTGCCATGTCTATCCTTAGACAATCTACAATCCAATTCATGACAGTCTTAATTCACTACTTACTTCCAAGAGTACGAGCGACTGTGGAGTTTGAATAATCTTATTATTTAGGAAGTAAAACATGCAAAATATGAAACACAATAATAAACAATTGACAAAAGGTAGTAGCCAAACTTATAAATAATACTTTATTATTTAATCACCAAAAGTCAATTACATTTACTTTGTTACAAGTTTCAAAACTAATCTAACTACTAAAACTAATATCATCTTTCAGTCCTATGCTCCGAGCATGCTGAATATGCTTAGCCCTACTCAGACCCTTTGTGAGGGGATCTGCTGGGTTATCCTCAGATGACACCCTCTTTACTATAAGATGGCCTTCTTCTACTCTATGTCTGATGAAATGGTACTTTCTGTCGATATGTCTGGTTTTACCATGATCTCTCGGTTCCTTTGTCAAGGCAACCGCTCCTTCATTATCGCAGAACAGTTCCATAGGCTCCTGGATGGTTGGAACAACTCCGAGATCTCCGATGAAGTTCCTCAACCAAGCTGCTTCTTTCGACGCTTCACTCGCTGCTATGTACTCTGATTCACAAGTAGAATCAGCCACCGTATCTTGCTTGGAACTTTTCCAAGTAACTGCTCCTCCATTCAGTAAAAATACCCAGCCTGTCTGAGAACGGAAGTTATCTCTATCCGTCTGAAAGCTGGCATCACTGTAACCATCTACTCTCAAAGTATCATTGCCACCAAGCACAAGGACCCAGTCCTTTGTCCTTCGCAAATACTTGAGTATATTCTTAACGGCTATCCAATGAGCTCTACCCGGGTTTCCCTGATAGCGACTGACCATGCTCAAAGCAAATGCCACATCAGGGCGAGTACATGTCATAGCGTACATGATCGATCCGACAGCGGAAGCATAAGGTACACGACTCATGTCATCTATTTCCTCATCTGTACTCGGACATTGAGTCTTACTCAATTTGGTATTGCTCTGGATAGGTAGCTCTCCCTTCTTGGAATTTTCCATACTAAACCTCTTTAGTACCTTATCCAAGTATGTGCTCTGACTAAGTCCAATTAGTCTCTTCTTTCTATCTCTCAATATTCTAATCCCAAGAATATAAGCAGCTTCTCCAAGGTCTTTCATGGCAAAACACTTTCCAAGCCAAGACTTAACTTCTTTCAAGGTTGGAACGTCGTTACCAATGAGTAATATGTCATCGACATATAACACCAGAAAAGTTACTATACTCCCACTAGCCTTGATATACACACAGAACTCATCTTCACTTCTAGAGAATCCAAACTCTTTGACTTTCTCATGGAAGCAAAGATTCCAACTGCGAGATGCTTGTTTCAATCCATAAATGGATTTCTCAAGCTTGCACACTCTATTGGGAAACTTTCCATCAACAAAACCCTTTGGCTGACTCATGTAAACATCTTCAGCCAACTTTCCATTAAGGAAAGCAGTTTTGACATCCATCTGCCAGATTTCATAATCATGAAAGGCAGCTATGGCGAGCAATATCCTAATAGATTTAATCTTAGCCACTAGTGAGAAGGTCTCATCATACTCAACCCCTGGGGTTTGAGTGAAACCTTTTGCAACCAGTCGAGCTTTGAATGTGTGCACATTCCCATCCATGTCTGTCTTCTTCTTGAAGATCCATTTGCACCCAACTGTCTTACGACTTGGTGCACTATCAACCAAATTCCTAACTTGGTTGTCATACATGGACTTAATCTCGCTGTCCATTGCCTCTTTCCACTTGGAAGCCTCTGGGCCTGCCATTGCTTCCTTGTAAGTGACTGGTTCATCTAAGTTTACCAGTGTCCTATCACTGATGAATGTGTCACCATCTGAAGTAATATGAAAACCATACAACTCAGGTGGCACACTCACCCTAGTGGATCTTCTAAGAGGTAATGAGTTATCAATTGGTTCAACAGGAACTGTTTCTTCTGGTTGAGTGCTAGTGTCATCTAAGGTTCCTTCATTGGCTGACTCTTGAATTTCTTCAAGGTCAATAGTGCTCCCACTGTCCTCTTTGAATATGAGCTCTCTTTCAAGAAAAACTCCTCTTCGTGCTACAAAAACCATGTTTTCACTAGGTCTGTAGAACAAATATCCAAAAGACTACTTTGGGTAACCAATGAAAACACATTTCTCACTTCTAGCTGCTAGCTTGTCGTGAGTCTCTCGTCTTACGAAAGCTTCACAACCCCAGACTTTAATATGCGCTAACGAGGGAACTTTTCCTGTCCACATTTCGTGAGGTGTTTTGGCAACCTTCTTTGTAGGGACAAGATTGAGGATGTGGGCGGCTGTCTCTAAGGCATACCCCCAGAAGTGAATAGGAAGCGAAGCACGACTCATCATAGAACGAACCATGTCTAACAAGGTTCGATTGCGCCTCTCAGCTACACCATTTAACTGTGGTGTCCTAGGAGGAGTCAATTGTGAGACTATCCCACATTCTTTCAGATAGTCGTTGAACTCGATACTAAGATACTCCCCGCCTCTATCGGATCTAAGTATCTTTATCTTTCTGCCCAATTGATTTTCGACCTCATGCTTAAACTCTTTGAACTTTTCAAAGGTTTCTGACTTATGCTTGATCAAGTAGATATAACCATATCTGCTATAATCGTCAGTGAAAGTCACATAGAATCGATTAGCATCCTTTGTGGTTGATCTGAAGGGCCCACACACATCTGTGTGTATGAGATCCAACAGACCTTCACCTCTTTCACAAGACCCTGTGAATGGTGATTTTGTCATCTTTCCCAAAAGACAAGATTCACACATATCATCTGATTTTAGGTCAAATGATTCCAACACTCCATCCTTTTGGAGTTAGGCTATGCGTTTCTTGTTAATGTGTCCAAGACGACAATGCCACAAGCATGCCTTGTCTACACTATTAGACAAGTCAATATTAAGTACACTATTTCCTAAGCTATCAACACAAGTCACTGTTTCATACACACCATCACAAGGTAAAGCTTCAAACATGAAAACACCATTCTTATAAACAGAAATTGAACCATTCAAATCATTAAAAGAATATTTAAAACCTTGTCTGAACAATGCATGAAATGAAATAATGTTTCTCGTCATCTCAGAAGAATAGCAACAATTTATTAAATCTAATCTAACATCATTACTAAGCAGAAGCTGATAAACTCCGATCTTGGTTATTGGTGAAGACTTTCTGTTTCCCATGATCATGTTTATCCTTCCTCGCTCTATCTCCTCACTTTCCCTTAGCCCATGCAAATCAGAATAGATATGAAAACCACATCCTGTATCAAGGACCCAAGAACGAGAAGATAATGAGTTATTAGCAGAAATAGTGTAAATACCTGCCGAAGATGACTTCACTTTGCCATCCTTGATATCTTGCAGATATTGTGGGCAAGATCTCTTCCAATGCCCCTTTTGGTTGCAGTAAAAGCAAACTGCCTCTTTTGGATCAGAAACATGGGGAGTGGAACCATTGGGTTAGCCTTTGGGCCATTACTAGATGACCCAGCTTGAACCTTGCTCTTCCAGTTTTGCTTGGGAGGACCTTTCCTCTTTTTCCCCTTTCCCTGTCCAATAGCCAAAACAGGGGCACTTGCAGGTGTGGAGGGTATACTTTTACCCTTCATCCCTGCCTCAGCTGTCTGCAACAAGTTGTGCAATTGGGCCAAGGTCTGCTCAGTGTTGTTCAAATGGTAAGTTAGGATAAACTGACCATAACACTCTGGCAATGAGTTCAAGACCATGTCAATGGCCAATTCCTCATCGAATTGAATGTTGAGCTTGACCAAACGCTCTATGTAGCGTTGCATTCTTTGCACATGTGACACAACCGACTCCCCTTCTTTCATCTTGCAAGCCATGAGTAACTTGACTACTTCAAACTTTTCTTGACGAGCTCGTTTATGGTACTTTTCCATAAGGTCCTTGTTCATCTCGAAAGGCCAGTAGTCCTCATAGTACCTCTGCAGTTCTGGGGACATGGTTGCCACCATGATGCACGCCACTTTGGTAGCATCATCGTAGTGTTTCTTGTAGGCAACAAGATCTTTAGGAGTAGCTTCATTCTCATCAATCTCTTTGAGCTCCTTTTCAAGAACATATTCTTTGTTCTCGAAACGAAGAGCCATCTTGATGTTGCGCATCCCATCGTTATAGTTTGAGCCATCCATAACGACTTTGGAGCAGATATTAAGCAAGGAGAAGTTTTGGTTGGAGGAGGACGAAGCAGAAGTGTTTCCAGGAGTAGACATCTGAAAAGAAGAAAGTTTTAGTTAGATTTCAAGATACCTTAATAAAATAACCCAAAGATATAATATCAAGGTTAGGATCCAACTATGAAGATTTACAACTTAGAAATAGGATGCCGAGATCCAAGAGTAAATTTCATAAAGGTAGGTGAATGACGATTCACCAATTCCACCATTAGACGAAACAAACGAAGTGAAATTCCTAATTCTTTTGAGATACATTGAAACTATTCAATGGCATGTTTTAATTTCAGATTATGCTCTTCTATTTGTGACTGGGATGCCGAGGATCACAAACAAGATGTGAATAACCATGCAAATGTGCTTGGTAACCTCATTGTCTGTATCATTAACTATTGATGTGCTGGTAAACCACACACACTCCATCAAAATGACAATTATGAGATACCCATTACTACTCTTTATTAGTGCTTTTTAGTGTGCTGGTTAACCACACACGCTCCACTAACGACCAATAAAGCATAATGTGCAATTTCATGGATTAGCATACTTTTCACATTTTTCCTAAAGTAACTAGAGTTGGGATTTTGAAAATAATGTTCTAGTACTTTGTTTAATAGCATTATACTTTTAATGAGAAGTAGTTGTCCTATCAAATCCGTTCTGCTAACGACCCTCCACTAATCAAGGAAGCGGTGGGTGAGAGTGGACACCCATTCAACTACCATTTTATAGGCAGTTTCCTTATACCCCCTTATAGATTAGCTTCGTGAATGAGGCATACTAGCGATTTGACTGACCATATTCTTATATATATATATATATATATATATATATATATATATATATATATATATATATATATATATATATATATATATATATATATATATATATATAATATTAAACTTTTAATCATAATACATATATAAGGTATGTTTTAAAACATTTTAAAACTTCAAGGGTTTATATAAATTTCGAAATTCAAATTTAAATAAACCAATTAACTAGATTTAATATTTATCTTTTAATTAACTATTAATCAAATTATTAAATCTTGTAAGGATTATCTAATCAAATTAATCAATTAATTTAATCCTAATCCTTATCCCTCTAAATTTCGAAAATTAGGGTAAGGATAATTATCCAATTAATCTAATTAAGTAACAATTATCCAAAAAACAAGAAACCCTAAAACTTCTAGGCAAATTTCGAAATTCACAAGGGAGGAGGCTAGGGTTTTCAAAACCCTAACCCTAAATTTCGATTTGGGTTCTTTGGAGGCTAGGGTTTTGAAAACCCTTTTATCCAAAACCCTAGAAATCGAAAATCTGGCCTTTAGGGTTTAATAGCTATAAACCCTAATTTGCAATTCAACAATTGTAGCAATTCAATTTAAAACAAAACAATGGCTCTGATACCACTGATGGGTTTTAGGTAAAACAAATAAACTAGAAAACAATTCCTAAGTTCACATGTAACCTACTTTGGATCTATGTTTTAACTATTGAATATACAACTTTGAATTGCAAAACAAGAACCCTAGAGGAGAGAGGCTAATTTCGAAATTAACAAACTAGGGTTTAGGGTTTACATACCTTTCAATTGTTATAGCAAATAATTGATAATCCTCTTGATCTTGATCTTGATCTTCTTGGAAGCTTAGCACCACAAATGTAATGCCTCTAATGGAATCACACCCAAGAACTAGCAAGAAAGAAACTTGGAGGAGAGAGGATGGAGAGAGTATGCAATTTCGGCCTTAGGGTTTCTTCCAGAAATCAGTCCCCAAAATGTGAGCCAGGAGGCTCCTTAAATAGTTGAGGGAACTAGGGTTTAGGAGAAACCCTAGTTATCCTTTGCTTAGGGCCTAAGCAAGACCCAAGGGCCTTACTTGGACCCCTTGGACGAATTCTCTAGGGTTTCCCCTATGGTTTTCGTCCACCTCCTTTCAAGGGGGTTCTGGATCCTTCCATTCAACTATCCGTTAATTGCAAATTAGTCCCTGCACTTTATAATTAATTCTTTTAACCCCAAAATTAATTCTGATTAATTTCTGGTTAACTATTAATTAAACATAATGATTTCTAATTAATATATTAATCCATTAACATATTAATAAATCATTTATATATATTAATTTATTAATCTTATAAATTAATATCTCTCCTTTCATAATTTCCTTGTCCAGTTGCTAGGTTGAGGGCAACCCAAAAGGACCGTGCTGCTATCAATTCAAGTACATACCAATTATAGTTATGGGCTTAGACACCTAATCCAACAATACTGTCAATAAATGAGGTAAACCCTGTCGACTATGCAGACTTAGTGCTCATTGTATAAACCCTGGCGACTATGCAGACTTAGTGCCTAAACCCTGGCGACTATGCAGACTTAGTGCCCGTTGTATGAACCCTTGCGTCTATGCAGACTTAGTGCCTAAACCCTAGCGACTATGCAGACTTCGTGCCTATTCCTTGGGATAATCCTTAGGAATGAATTGACGAGAAATAATTGGGTTGAAAACCCTATGTACTCACCAGGTTTCCCAACCTGACCCACTCAATTCATTTGTATCCATTTGTATCACAGGTGTCGATATGAAGTTACAATACACTGAGAGATTAAGGAGATATAAATCACTAGTGATAATGATTGTAAGTTCTGTTTATGCTTATGTTTCTGTATTGACGATGACATCCCAATGTTTTAAAATGAATAAAATATGTTTCTTCGGAAATGCTTTGATAACGTATTTATCATGTTTTTCTGGGAACAAATTCCGCAACACTTTTCTTTAAAAGGTTACTCTGATTTTCAAAATAAAGCATAAACAAATTGGTCTTTTCTGGTCGTGAAAATAGGGATGTCACAATTGGTATCAGAGCATTAGTTTAAGAGAACCAGGAATAAGGATTTATTTCTAGACTTAAACTTAGAATGTTAAGCGATGATCCTGAGGAGTGTGTCTAATATATTTTAGGTAGCACACCTGAATAGACACAAGCACTAGCTTAATTAGGAAAGATGCCTAAAATGCTTTTATGTGCTAAATGATTTATGATATGCATTATAGGATCGTATCCATGGTCTGTTGCCGACCGGATCTGGAAACTTTACGTGTTCAGATTTCTAAACGTTTAATTATGGTATTAGAACTGGCATGTAAATTTTCGGAGTAATAAGGAGGATTACACGTCTAAATCTTCTCTATCTATATTCTCGTCTTGATGCACTAAACGCATGCTTTCGTGAACAAAGCATCATGGTGAAGACTCATAGAGAATTGAGTAAATGGAGGAAATGAAAAGGCTTATGATAGTGAATGACACCTATCAGAAGATATCGTAAGAGTGGTATATTTCCTTTATAATATGTATCATAAGGTAATAGTACATTCAGAGGAGTATGGTACGTCTGAAGTACACCTTCGATTTGCGGGATGATGGAACGATTGGTGTAATTCCTGAAGTTGTCCCATCGTATGGCGTTTCCACCACCAACCGAGTTGAAGCATAATTGATGATTGAAGATACGCATGGAAGAAGTCCTAGTAGGGTCTAGGGAAAATTATATGATTATTTGGACACATTTGTATGTGTTAAAATTGTTTTTGTGACAATAACTTGGAGAACTGCGAGACAATACTTGAGACGAGTAAGACTAGGTGTGAATGGTAGTAGAGGCCTATACTATCGGAAGCACAGGACTCATGCTTGAATCAGGGAAAGTCACAAGGTTACCAAGAAGCTAGTAATTGATTTTGTTTTGTTCATGTCTGTCGTTACCATCATTTTGGTAATGACTAAGAAGATTATTGTTATTCCGACCCAAGTTGTCAAAACAAAGTGAGTCCGACTAAGATGAGTATGTTACGTGGTTCAAAGAACCAAGATTGATGTAGCATCTGACTTAAGCCAGAGGATTGATGTGAAGCGATCAATTGAAGTATCGCAACCGTTGTTAAGGTAAGAAGCTTATAGCTAGAAGTGCTACATACTAGAATGTGATTCTATCATATTAGAACATGAAGGAAGGTGTCTTCCATTTTGGAATCTGACTCAAAAAGACCTGAGTCTAAAGCATTTCATCATACAATGAGAGGTCATAGGAAAATGACCCATCGGTATGATACGATAATCGAAGGAAAAAACCTATCTTAATTTAAGTTTGTTAAGAAGGAGCAGGAGTCTCCAATAAGGATCGAATTTGTAACTCGAAGGTTACGATTGAAAGTCCAACATAGTATGAAGAGCAGGTGCAAGATTGAGCATCGTCTGCAATCAAGAAGACCAAGAATTAGATACCCATTCGAAGGAACATAGAAGTTATGATTATTACCTAGGATGAAGAAATAACGTACGGAGTCATTATACAACCCTGTTTCGTTGATGATTCCGGGACGTAATCATCCTAAGGGGGAGATCATTGTAACGCCCGCAGATTCGGGCTAGTCAATTTAGAGACAATGAGCATCAAAAATGAGTTTTTATGGAAGATTATTTAGAAGAAGTAATCTTACCCAAGTTGTAGAATATGTCACAAAGGTTCCGTACATATAAAGAACACCGAAATTCGAGTTATAACGAAGAAGTTATGGCTCGTCGAAGTTTCGCGACAAAACCGCCACGACGCTGTGCGACGTAAGTAGTGAATTTACGATAGAGGACTTTTTAGCCTTAGGAATCTAAACAAAATTCGTAGTATACGTTAAAACGAGAGTGTGCATAAAAAGAACACCCAAATCTGACTTCGTATGAGGAAGTTATGATTTTTCTAAGATTTGATATAGCAGTGCACAGCCCGGAATTCGAATTTTAGATCGAGCGGTTTTTGGCCAACGAGACCTAAATGAGAAATGAATATATCATTAATAGGGACTCAACGATAAAAAGACAGATGAAAACGGAGTCCGTATGTAGAAGTTATGAATTTTACGCAGTCATTTAACAGTATAATCTTCTCATACTGTTAATTTTAGAATCGGTCAAGAATTAGCCAATGCAGTCAAAAGTAAAGTTGTAGATCTTGTCATAACCTACGCGTGGATATAAAGAACGTCAAAAAAGGAGCTCGTATGCGAAAGTTATGAATTTTAAAAAATTGACTGTTTTACCTGTTTTGTTCGACGCCACGTGTCAGCATCAGACTTTGCCTTGGAGCCTAAGCAAGCTCACGACGTGAGCACTAAAAACTCACGACATGAGAGGGCTCCTGGCAGCCTATAAATAGAAATGTGATCCTTCTTCATTCCTCACACCTTACCCATTCTTTCTTCACTCTATACACTCTCTAATACCCCCCCCCTAAAACCCCCAAAAAGCCTAAGGAACCCCCTTAGCACGAGAAGGAAGCCCCGAAGCTCCCGATGACTCCGAGAAGAAGAACTTTTGGCTCAGAAGTTCTGCCCGCGCAGAGCCCAGTTCTTCGCTAAACTCCAATATAAGTGAGTTATGCCTACCCCACTTTAAATATAGCTTATATTTAAATATAATATCGTTATTATGAACCTATAAATAAGATTTATCAGTGATTCAAATTCGTTATAATGATTGATCTACTTATGGGAATGATGTCTAGGCTGTGATTAGTGAGGTGTTTAAAGTGGGATTTCCAAACAGTATACTTCGTATACCAAACAGACCCTACCTCTGATATGATCCTACCTGGTTGTTCCTTACTTGATAGATCATGAAGTAGACTCTGAGTTAATGACGAATCTAGACTAATAATTAGTCGCAATAAATATTAGACTAAAATCTAGTGGTGATAATACTAGGTTTTGTCGAAGGAAATCATATTGTTAAGAAGCGAAGCGCTGCTCGAATTTCGAGTCGTCACTTTAACAAGTGAGTCCATAGTTACTTTCATCTTACACATAGATATGAAGTATTTAATATAAATTACGTGCTATGTGTGCTTCTTATCTGTATACTTGCTATCTATGTTGGATGAACGATTTCATACATGTTTTAAATTATTTAAACTGTATATGTATTTTATATCTACAAAATATGTTGGGTAAAACATGGGTAGATGAAATATGAGTTGGATGATGAGATGAGAGGTGAAATATACCATGAGGTAAGGGTGAGAGGTGAACAATGAGAGAAGCCTTTTACCCAAGCTTTGGCCCCGTCATCTAGGAGAGTATGGATGATAACCACAGACTATTCTAGACAGTCCAGTGGAACACTAGCAGGCTCGCAACCTGTAGGTGTTGTGAACGATGTGTTCACCGGTGTACTCTAAAAACCCATTGACATGTATTGCGAGTGGACTCTCGAAAACGATACTGTTAATAAACGAGATAAACTCTGGCAACTATGCAAACTTAGTGCCCGTTGTATAAACCCTGGCGACTATGCAGACTTAGTGCCTAAACCCTGGAGACTATGCAGACTTAGTGCCTAAACCCTGGCAACTATGCAGAATTAGTGTCCGTTGCATGAACCCTGGCGACTATGCAGACTTAGTGCCTAAACCCTAGCAACTATGCAGACTTAGTGCCTAAACCCTGGCAATGATGGACTTCGTGCCTATTCCTTAGGATAATCCTTAGGAATGAATTGACGAGAAATAATTGGGTTCAAAACCCTATATACTCACCATGTTTCCCAACCTGACTCACTCAAATCATTTGTATCACAGGTGTCGATATGAAGTTACAATACATTGAGAGATTAAGGAGATATAAATCACTAGTGATAATGATTGTAAGTTCTGTTTATGCTTATGTTTTTGTATTGACGATGACATCCCAATGTTTTAAAATGAATAAAGTAAATTTCTTTGGAAATGCTTTGATAACGTATTTATCATGTTTTTCTGGGAACAAATTCCGCAACACCTTTCTTTAAAAGGTTACTCTGGTTTTCAAAATAAAGCATAAACAAATCGGTCTTTTCTGGTCGTGAAAATGGGGATGTCATTGTAGGAACACAATAGCGAAGCAAGGAGTATATATTCAGGTGATAAACTTACCTCGATAGACACCTATATCTGAAAAAAAAAATCACAATCACAAACCTTAAAAAATTGCAAACCCACGATTACATCAGTAGCATAAACTCAAAAAACAAATAAATAATCATCTCACCACAGTAGCTTGGGGTTCGCTTGAGGCAATTGAGACAAACCATGATTAAGGAAGACCTTGAAGATAGTGACCGGTAAGAGCGGCGATTTAGGGTAAGACGGATGATGGGTGGCGATGGTGGCAACAGTGACGCGAGGATGGTGCAGTGTTATCGTCGACGATGGTGTTGTAGCGATAGAGGTTGGGGATCCGTGCAACAATAAAGAAGATGTAGGAATTACAGCAAAATACAAAGACCTTCAGCAGATTATTCAGCCAATGAAATTCTTATTTTTTTGGTTGGTTAACTATCTTCATCAAAAGGCCAACTTCAACACTGCGTGCTTCTAAGATGAGAGAGAGAGAGAGAGAGAGAGAGAGAGAGAGAGAGAGAGAGAGAGAGAGAGAGAGAGAGAGAGAGAGAGAGAGAGAGAAGATATTATCGATGCCTTGTATAGATATTACTGTGGATCATAACTAGTTAAGAGAGATATATGAAGGAGGAAGAGCAACTACAATGAGGCAAAGCGGCGATGGTGTTGTGGTAGAGAAGAAGGAAAACGAAACCAGTAGCGGTGGAAGAGAAGCGGCAGCCTTGAGAAGAGATATTTATCTTTTAAATTTCAAATTGATAGATTTGATTTGGTTTCCAAAGAGAGAGGCGAATTTTTTGGAAATACAGTCGTTATTAAGGGATGACCATGTATAGTTTTAAGGGTGAACGGGAAAACAAAAAAAGAAGTTCACGTAAAGATGACATGTGGAAAGTATAGTGGTTGAAAAGTGTCATGTGACAATTTTAGGAGTCTTTTATTAGAAGAAGATATATATATATATATATATATATATATATATATATATATATATATATATATATATATATATATATAGAGAGAGAGAGAGAGAAGGATCCCTGCTTCGCGGGGGTTGGATTTTGTTTGTTGTAGTATTTTTAATTCAGTGACGTAGTTAGGATAAATAGAAAATTACGTTGCTCTTCTTTCACATTAACCAAAACGATGTTAATTATAAAATTAGCTATGTTGTAACAGAAAAGATGAATGTAGTGTAATGGAATGTACATTGCTACTTATGGAAATATAAGATTGATACAAATTAAATCAGCAATTTAAGGCATATTCGTCCTACCATTCAATTATGTTTTAAGTGAATAATACTTGTATTGGAATATGTAAACATAAGCATTACATTACATTACATAATTAGTTCAAGGGTAAGATCATTAAACTTTAACAAATTGAAAATACCCAGAATAAAATACATCCTTAGTTATTGGTTTGATGAAGAAAGAATAAAATGTGCAGAGAACCTGTGGAGTCCAACCATCATCAATTCCACCATCACCATACCTGCAAAGAAAAAAAGGGACACAAACACTTGATTGGATGCATGCAAGTACTCAAAAGGACATCTCATAATTCAATTTATTCAAATGATTTGAAGTCAATGGTAATATTTCCATGAAATTTCATCTAAATTATTTCTATTACAATATTATTTTAAAAAAGTAGGATGCCATTTTCAGAAAATGTGGGTATGTTTAATAACAAATAAATAATCACGATTCTGAGTTTAGGATGCTATTTTATGCATATTTACATAAAATATGAGGCCATTTTAGTATTTTATGCATATTTTCTAGAATTAGATCCTATTAAATGGCCATCTTATGAAAGCATTTTATTTTGAAAAAAAATTCCAACCATAGCCTTATACTTTTATCTATTTCATGGAATCTACTCTGAAGCTAACCTTAGACAACTTTTTTACAATGAAGCGAGCTAATATTTGACTGATGGATATGGTGGCTGATATGATCAAAAAACAAGGATTACAAGATTACATTTAATGGCTACTGCTAAATTCATGAGTTTACTTTTATGAACTTCCTTTATGAATTGTCTGCAACATTGAAAATCGGGAAAACATTACACTTAAAAACTAATGATTTAGTTTTGCGTCTCCCGACTGACAACCATTACTAAATGGCTCATACTCATTTCATCTTTGAATTACCTTAACAGAAAAATACCGCCTCGTAGATCTGCTAGATGCACCGAAGGGACGCAAACAAATCCACCGCCACCACCACCCCAGTACGACCCTGTGATGTTCCAAGCGGCAGTCACAGCCGCAGTAGCAGCTGCTATGTCCCAAATCAACATCGACGGTGCCAGGCGTACGGGGAGTGGTACTAATAACTCCACGCAAGGAGATAGCCAGGGGCGTACGAGGGAGTGTTCCTTTAAGGACTTCACTAATGGAAAACCCGACTTATTCAATGGAAGCGGGGGAGTCATCGAATTGATGCAATGGTTCGAAAGAACCGAATCCGTCTTTGAAATCTGTGCGTGTCCTGAAGCCAACAAAGTCAAATTCGCAGCTCGCACTCTCACCGGCAGGGCTCTTACCTGGTGGAATGGCCACGTAAAAACCGGCCACGTAAAAACCCTAACCCTCCATGTTGCAAATTCGATAAGCTGGGAAAATTGGAAAACCATGATGCTGAAGGAGTATTACCCACGGGGGGAGGTGCAAAAATTAGAACAGGAACTGTGGAGTCTCAAGATGAAGGGCACTGATCTCAGAGCTTACACTACCCGATTTAATGACCTGGCACTCCTCTGTCCGGCAATGGTTACGCCGGAAAGCAAAAAGGTGGAACGATATCTCTGGGGGTTGTCTGCCCCAATACAAGATAGTGTGTTGGCTTCACGGCCAACTACTTACGAGAGTGCCAAGGAGTTGGCACAACAACTCATTGATCATCGGGCCAGCCATGCCACAGTGACAACCACCTCCGATCAAGCTCGACGAGGGAACAACAAGAGGAAATTCTGGGATAATAAAAAGAAGCAGTCAATGCCAGACTCCACCAAAAAGCAACAGACAGTTGTGGTCCACGCTGCCACTACCCCTGCCACTCCAACACCACAGAGGCAATATGCTGGAAACCTTCCCAAATGCAACAAATGTAATTTCCACCACACCGGAGCTTGTCGGGAAATGCACTGCAAAAATTGCAACAAGAAGGGGCACGCCGCTCGCTTCTGTAGGACGCCAGCCGAACCAATCACTCAAGTCGCTAACACCGGAGCAAGTCGTACTTGCTATGGCTGTGGGGAAGCAGGGCATTTCAAGCGACACTGCCCAAAGACACGAAACGCTAATGCTGGGGGTGTAGGGAGAGTCCTGGCTATAGGACATGGAGAAGCAGTCAAGGACCCCACGGTGGTTACCGGTACGTTCCTCCTTAATAACTCTTATGCATGCATACTCTTCGATAGTGGAGCGGAGAGGAGTTTTGTGAGCCATCAATTCAAACATTTACTTAATCAAGATCCCCAATTACTAAAAGATACTTACGTCGTAGAAATGGCAAACGGAAAGGCAGAGCACGCTAGTGATATATACTCAGGGTGTACCCTCACTCTGGATAATCATTCATTTAAAATCGACCTAATGCCGGTAACAATAAAAAGTTTTGATGTAATCATCGGTATGGATTGGTTAAGTTCTCATCGTGTCGACATTCTATGTTACGAAAGGGCCGTTCGCCTCAATCTGCCAAGTGGCGAAACCCTTCTCGTCTACGGTGATAAACCCAGTGCAAACTTACAAATCATCTCTTGCGTCAAGGCGTAAAAGTATCTCCGAAAGGAATACCACGCCTTCTTAGCCCACGTAGTAGATAAGAAACAAGAGATGAAGGATATCAAAGACATTCCAGAAGTGTGCAACTTTCCTGACGTATTCCCTGATGACCTTCCAGGCATACCCCTCGCACGACAAGTCAAATTCTGAATCGACTTGGTCCCCGGAGCTACCCCAGTAGCCAAAGCTCCATACCGCCTAGCGCCGACAGAAATGCAAGAATTGTCCATTCAATTTAACGAGCTGCTAAGCAAAGGGTTCATCAGGCCGAGCTTTTCACCTTGGGGAGCACCGGTCTTGTTTGTAAAGAAGAAGGACGGATCTTTTCGCATGTGTATAGACTACCGCGAGTTAAATAAACTTACCATCAAAAACCGGTACCCTCTACCCCGAATCGACGACCTTTTCGACCAGCTCCAAGGAGCAAGCTACTTTTCAAAAATCGATCTGAGGTCGGGTTACCATCAGCTACGAGTTCAAGAAGAAGATATCCCCAAGACAGCCTTCAGAACTCGCTATGGGCACTACGAGTTCGTGGTAATGCCCTTCGGATTAACCAACACACCTGCGGTATTCATGGACCTGATGAATCGAGTGTGTCGACCCTACTTAGACAAGTTCGTGATCGTGTTCATCGACGACATTTTGGTCTACTCACGAAACAAGGAAGAGCATCGCCAACATCTACGACAGGTGCTAGAGACATTGAGAGCTGAGAAGCTTTATGCCAAATTCTCTAAGTGCGAATTCTGGATCCGAGAAGTGGATTTCCTTGGCCATGTGGTCAGCAAGAAAGGAATACATGTGGACCCCTCCAGAAAAAGGGGGCAGTCCAAGAACCGAAAAGATATTGAATGTTAGAATTGCAAAGAAAAATGTCACTTTAGAAACCAATGTCCAAAACCACCAGCTGCAAAGAAAGAAGTAAACAATGTCTCCTCTGAAGAATCGGGAGATTTTCTCATATGTTGTGTTGAAAATTCAATGGAATCCTGGATTATGGATTCGGGTGCTTCTTTCCATGCCGTCTCATGCACAGATATGGTCAAGAACCTACAAACAGGTGACTTTGGCAAAGTTCGTTTGGCCGATGATCAAGTGCTTGATATTACGGGTATAGGAGACGTAGATTTGAAGACCTCCATGGGAACCACCTGAACATGGAAAGATGTCAGGGTTATCCCAAACTTAAGGAGAAAGTTGATTTTAGTTGGTAAGTTGGATGATGAAGGACTTGATGTTTACTTTGGGGGTGGACAATGGAAAGTGATCAAAGGCAACTTGGTGATTGCCAAAGGAAAGAAGAAAGACACTTTATACATGGTAGAGATACCTGGTGATGTGTTCATGTCGTAACCACCAATCCGAGTCCATCTAATTTATGGCACCAACGACTCGGACACATGAGCGATAAGGGATTGAAGATGTTGGCTCAGAAAGGAAAGTTTCTAGACTTGAAGAAAGTTGAAACTGAATTTTGTGAATCATGTGTTCTTGGGAAACAAAAGCGGGTTACTATTGTAAAAACGGGGAAGACACCGAAAGAAAGTTGAAACTGAATAAATCTGATGTATTTGATACTTTTAAGATATGGAAATCTGCTGTTGAAAATGAAACTGATTTGAAGGTAAAATGCCTGAAGTCGGGTAATGGTGGTGAATACATAAGCAAGGAGTTTGTTGACTATTGTGCCAAGCAAGGGATAAAGATGATCAAGACGATCCCAGGAACCCCTCAGCAGAATGGTGTAGCTGAGAGAATGGATAGAACTCTGAATAAAAGAGCTAGAAGCATGAGGTTGAATTCTGGTTTACCTAAGACATTCTGGGCTGATGCAGTTAACACTGCAGCCTACTTGATCAACCGTTCACCGTGTGTTCCCTTGGATTTTAAATTACCAGAAGAAATGTGGCAAGGGAAGGAAGTAAGTCTCAAACACCTGAAAGTTTTTGGTTGTACTGCTTACAGTTTGTTAAAAGAAGGTGACAGGGATAAACTTGATTCAAAGACCAAGAAGTGTACATTCATTGGTTATGGGTCAGACAAAATGGGTTACAGGCTTTGGGATAGTGAAAACAGGAAGTTAATCCGAAGCAAGAACGTCACCTTTAACGAAACTGAGTTATACAAAGACAGAAACAACAAAAGTCCAGAAATTCAGAAGGAGTATGTTGAGTTTGAAGATGATGAAAAGAAGAAAGAAGCTTCAGTCGAAATCCCTGAATCTGGGGATGACTCAACTGACAGTGAGAGCTCAGGGGATAATTCCAGTAATGATTCTGAAGATGAAGAAACCAGTCCTCCAACTCCAGAGTCCCCAGTCACACCTCAAGTTCAACTAAGAAGATCTTCCAGAGTCACCAGACCACCAAAAAGATACTCACCATCTGTTAACTACATTCTCCTGACGGAAAATGGTGAACCCCAGTGTTACTCTGAAGCTATAGGGTTGAAAGATTCATTGCAGTGGGAGCTAGCAATGAAAGATGAAATGAAGTCGCTTGAGAATAACAACACCTGGCAGTTACCAAAGCTTCCAGTTGGGAAGAAGGCTCTTCAGAATAAATGGGTTTTCAGGGTCAAAGATGAACATGATGGTACCAAACGGTACAAAGCAAGATTAGTAGTCAAGGGCTTTCAACAGAAAGAGGGAATCGATTTCAATGAAATATTCTCTCCAGTAGTGAAGATAACCTCTATCAGACTTGTTCTCAGTATTGTAGCAGCAGAAGGTTTGCATCTAGAGCAGCTAGATGTCAAGACAACTTTTCTACACGGTAACCTAGATGAAGACATTTACATGACACAACCAGAGGGTTTCCAGGTTAAAGGCAAAGGAAACTTGGTGTGTAAATTGAAGAAGAGTTTGTATGGTCTGAAACAAGCACCCAGACAATGGTATTTGAAGTTTGATAACTTCATGAGAAGAGTTAGTTACAAGAGATGCGACAATGATCATTGTTGTTACATCAAGAAGTTTAAGGGTTCTTATATCATTCTACTACTCTATGTAGATGATATGTTGATTGCCGGTTCAGACATGTCAGAGATCAAGAAGTTAAAGAAACAAATGTCTGAAGAATTCGAGATGAAAGACTTGGGAGCTGCAAACCAAATACTCGGGTTGAGTATTTCCAGAAACAAAGAAGATGGCTCTTTGACACTCTCTCAAGAGAAGTACATTGAGAAAGTGTTAGAGAAATTCAGCCTTAAAGATGCCAAGATCAGAAGCACACCTTTGGGAGCCTCATGTATGCAATGGTATGCACAAGACCAGATATCGCTCATGCAGTGGGAGTTATTAGTCGGTTTATGTCCAATCCGAGAAGAGAACATTGGGAAGCAGTTAAATGGCTGCTAAGATATTTGAAGGGGACTTCAAAGATGGCATTGCATTTTAAGGGAAATGATGTCATTCTAAGGGGTTATGCAGATGCAGACCTTGGAGGTTGTAAAGATTCATACAAAAGCACCACAGGGTATGTTTTTACAGTGGGAGGCACTGCAGTAAGTTGGATGTCCAAACTACAGAAAAGTGTTGCCCTTTCAACCACAGAAGCAGAGTATATGGCAGTTGCTGAAGCAAGCAAAGAGCTTATATGGTTGAAGAACTTTCTCGAAGAACTTGGCAAGGAACAAGTTGATTGTGTACTATTTTGTGATAATCAAAGTGCAATACACCTTGCAAAGAATCCTGTCTTTCATTCGAAGACAAAGCACATACAGCTGAGATATCACTTCATCAGAGAAAGAATTAATGATGGCACTCTGAAGTTGAATAAGATCAAAGGAACTGAAAATCCAGCTGATATGTTGACTAAGGTTGTCACCTTAGAGAAGTTGAAGCTTTGCATAGCTTCAACTGGCCTTCAGGATAATTGAAGAGAAGGTCGGGTAACTATGATGGAGTCAAGATCAAAAGTGTTTTACAGAAATACAGATGCACAGTTGAAGCACAGGTGAAGATTGTTCCGTGGCTTCAAGTGGGAGATTGTTGAGTGTGAATCCACGTCAAAGTGGTCCACAGAAAAGTTTGATTAAAAAAAAAAGGAATGGTGAACCGGTTCTTACGGACCATGTTTTATGGTTTTCTTTTTTCTCCATTCAATCCTATATAAGATTGTATTGTATCTGTAGTTTCATAACACAGAAAAAGAAGAAGAAATAAAACTCCTAGTTACCTATGTGTGGATGTAGGTCATCAGATTGAACCACCTTAAATCTTTGTGTTCTTGTTTTGTTTAATTTCGTGAGCTGTGTATGTTTAGAGTCATCTGTTAAGTGTCTCGATCCTAACAATTGGTTTGATGAAGAAAGAATAAAATGTGCAGAGAACCTGTGGAGTCCAACCATCATCAATTCCACCATCACCATACCTGCAAAGAAAAAAAGGGACACAAACACTTGATTGGATGCATGCAAGTACTCAAAAGGACATCTCATAATTCAATTTATTCAAATGATTTGAAGTCAATGGTAATATTTCCATGAAATTTCATCTAAATTGTTTCTATTACAATATTATTTTAAAAAAGTAGGATGCTATTTTCAGAAAATGTGGGTATGTTTAATAACAAATAAATAATCACGATTCTGAGTTTAGGATGCTATTTTATGCATATTTACATAAAATATGAGGCCATTTTAGTAATTTATGCATATTTTCTAGAATTAGATCCTATTAAATGGCCATCTTATGAAAGCATTTTATTTTGAAAAAAAATTCCAACCATAGCCTTATACTTTTATCTATTTCATGGAATCTACTCTGAAGCTAACCTTAGACAACTTTTTTACAATGAAGCGAGCTAATATTTGACTGATGGATATGGTGACTGATATGATCAAAAAACAAAAATAACAAATAATTATCGAAACTTATAACAAACCTGAATTATTGAAAATTTAGTCTTCATCGCCATTTTAAGAGAACCGCAATTAGCATGACCTGCAAATTCAGATGATAAATCTTAAAAATGAACTTATGTGTGTGTGTCAAAAGTATTTCTTTCATTTAATGAAATAGAACAATGCGACATACAAACTACCTTCAATTGCTTAGCAAATAAAGACCAGCAAATGGAAATCCATTATAAACTAAGCAATAAAAGCACACTGTTATCTAAAAAAACAATAAAGTTCATTGCACTTGAAGTGAAATCAATTAAATTGAAAATCTAGAAAAAAAAAAGACCAAAATGCCCTTACCTTCAAAATCGCAACAACCTGGTTTATCTAAATTGGTAAACAATGATCCTATTTTAACGTCCATTGTTTTGATATACTGCTTTCAGAGGTAAATTAATAAAATATTTCATAAAACTCATAATAGAAACTTATTTAGAATGAATTCATGGAATTACCTTATCTAGTTAAGTAAAAAATGTGTATTTCTTGAAATCTGCACTAGAAATTATGATTCTAACCCCATGTAGTATCTAATTATACAATATGGAAATGTCTATTGCACTTGATGATTGATGACATATACATGAATCGCTTTGATTTCCAAACGGTGTTCAATTTAGGGGATAGATGATTACTGCTTTTAACGATTGCCGGATGACAGAATAAGAGGAAAACTACAAATTAACCACCAGCAAACAATAATCAGATAAACAAACTGTTACTTCATCAATACAATGCAGAAAAATAATAAAACCTTGACAGCAATTAGCTTTTCTGTTTGTATTCCCGTTTCGCCCTTAGACCCAAGAATAAGCAATGACCATAACCAAGATAAAAGAAAGTAAATAGAGAATGAAGAACAATAGATTTAACGTGGTTCAGCAATAACTTGCTTACATCCACAAGAAGAGAGAAAAACTTTTGTATTAGGTTAAGAAGCAATTTACCTTGCTTTTTGTTCCCCTGTTACAAAACTTACGTACCTTTCTCTTTACAGCTGAAATCAGAATATAAGCAAATATACATGGGCCTACAAATATTGGGCTATTAAATGGGTCATTTAACCCAAAACAGTTGGGCTGACCCAAGTCAACTCAAGCTAAGATCTTTGGGCTGACCACTTACAATTCTCCACCTCGAACAACATTTGATAGACCTCGAATTTTGGACGATACACCAAAGAAGAAATTGCACACCTTGATATGTAGAACTCAATCCGGCTGCACCATTTGACCATGGTTGCCTACGTACCCACATCTGGGATCAAGCCACCGTAGTTCACTCCACCGGGTGAAAAAACTCCACCTCACCCTGACACCGCCCCGCAATGTGATTGCCCTCAAGGGCAATCAACACTGATTAATATTAAGCAAGTTCAAGCAATGCTTAAACTTGCCACCTGGTACCGCTTTGGTTAACTTGTCTGCTGGGTTCTCATCAGTGTGCACCTTCATAAGAGAAATATCACCATCTTCTATGACATCCCGCACAAAATGATATCTGACATTTATATGTTTGGTACGAGCATGATAAACTTGATTCTTAGCTAAGTGAATTGCACTTTGACTATCACACCACAAGTCTACACAATCTTGCTCAAACCCCAAATCATCTAAAAAACCCCACAACCACAGTGCTTCCTTTACACCTTCTATTATAGCCATATACTCAGCTTCTGTAGTAGAAAGCGCTACTGTTGCTTGTAGTATCGATCGCCAACTAACTGGAGCACCATGTATTTTGAACACATAACCAGTAGTATATCGACATCTATCCAGATCACCAGCATGATCAGAATCCACAAATCCAGTAATTCGACATGTATTTCCACCAAAGCATAAACCAATATTAGTGGTTCCTTTCAAATATCTCAAGAACCATTTCACAGCTTCCCAATGTGCCTTCCCTGGGTTCGCCATGAACCTGCTGACCACACTGACCGCCTGTGAAATATCTGGACGTGTACACACCATGGCATACATCAGACTGCCGACTGCACTGGCATAATGCACACGCCCCATGTACGTCTTATCTTCTGCTGTAGAAGGAGATTGTCTACTAGAGAGCTTAAAATGTGGAGCCAATGGAGTCACCACTGACTTGGTATCTTGCATCCCGAACCTCGCAATGACCCGCTCAATGTAGCCTTTTTGGCTCAAGAACAATCGATGTTTCGTCCTCTCTCTTCTAATCTCCATACCCAATATTTTCTTGGCAATTCCCATGTCCTTCATCTCAAACTCTTTACCAAGTTGAAATTTCAGCCTATCTATCTCCACCTTGCTCTTCGAAGCAATAAGCATGTCATCCACATACAAAAGAAGATAAATATAATCACCTCCATGAAGCTTCCGCATGTAAACACAACAGTCATACAGACTTCTGGAGAACCCATGCTTCAGCATGAAAGAGTCAAACCGCTTGTACCACTGTCGAGGAGATTGCTTCAATCCATATAGTGATTTCCTCAAGCGACATACCTGACTTTCCTTATCAACAACCTTGAATCCATCAGGTTGATGCATATAGATTTCCTCATCCAATTCTCCGTACAAGAAAGCGGTTTTTACATCGAGTTGTTCCATCTCCAAATCACCATGAGCAACAATACTCAACAATACCCGGATGGAAGTGTGTTTCACTACCGGAGAAAATATCTCATTGTAGTCTACTCCCTCTCTTTGTGCAAACCCCTTTGCTACTAATCTTGCCTTGTACCTTGTACCACCGAGTTCGGAAGAATCCTCCTTTTTCTTGTACACCCACTTACAACCAATAGCTTTCTTTCCTACGGGTAATGGGACCAACTCCCACGTTTGGTTCTTTCGAAGAGACTCCATCTCTTGTTCCATAGCAGCCAACCAACTCTCATTATTGCCATTCTGAATAGCTTCCTTGAAGGAGACCGGCTCATCTTCCTCCATCGAGAGTGCATACTCAACCAAACTTGCATGTCCGTAGTGCTTCAAGGGTTGATCAGACCCCCAACTTTTGAACTTTCTTATATGCTCGCCTCGGCCTAGTAGGGACCGAATTGTCCTCGAGCTCTTGTTCCTCTGGTTCGTGTACATTTTATTGTTGAACCGTCTCATGTTCAATATCATCGTGAATACCACCACGATCTTCTTCGTGAACACGACTAGAACCTTGTTGGCTTTTAGGTTCTATATCAACTACTTGAGACTTGACCGTCTCAATGTCATCACCATTTGGGACCGTAGCTTTTGAAGAAGCTACATTGGAGTTCTCATCAAAAGTAACATCCCTGCTGTTTATAAACTTGGAATCTTCCAAACACCAAAGACGATAGCCTTTCACACCTGATGCATATCCCAAGAAGATTGCATTCTTGGCTCTTGCTTCAAGCTTTCCCTCCCTAACATGATAATAGGCTGTTCACCCGAAGATTCTGAGTTTCTCATAATCTGCATGTTCCCCTGACCATACCCTATAGGGTATATTTCCATCTAGAGACGCATGAGGAGACCGATTGATAATGTAGCAAGTTGTAGCAATCGACTCTGCCCACCATTCTTTACCCAAACCAGCATATGATCGTATACACATTGATCTCTCTCGCAATGTACGATTCAGCCTTTCTACGACTCCATTCTGCTGTGGAGTTTTTCTGACCGTCCAATGTCTAGCAATTCCTTCATGATCACAAAATTTCTTGAAGGCACCTTCTGTATACTCTGTACCATTATCAGATCGAAGTGTCTTCAATTTCTTGCCTGTTCTGTTCTCAACCATTGCTTTCCACTTCTTAAACGTGTCAAATACCTCATTCTTGTGTTTCAGAAAGTAAATCCAAACATACCTAGAATGATCATCCACAAAAGTGACAAAATATCTGGAACCTCCCTTGGAAGTGACTGAAGCCGGACCCCAAACATCTGTATGCACATAGTCTAAAATTCCTCTGCTTTTGTGTTTGCTTGATTTGAACTGAACCCGATGTGCTTTACCGTACACGCAATGCTCACAAAGGTTCATGCAAGGCTTCTTCAAGTTCTTCAACAAAACTTCTTTACCAAGCAAATCAAGACCCTTTTTGGACATATGCCCAAGCCGTCTATGCCATAACCGAGTGCTTTCACATGGGTCACCACCACTACCATTTGTTCCAACTGCTGCACCATCTGTCACAGTTGTACCTGAAAGAACGTAAAGGTTTCCTTGACGAATACCTTTCATTACAACCAAAGAACCACAAACAACCTTCTTTACTCCTTCCCATGTAACTATCTTACACCCACCAGAGTCCAATACACCTTCAGAGATGAGATTCTTTCGCAACGCAGGAACATGTCTCACATCTAATAAAGTTCTAACCACTCCATCATGCATTTTGATTCTAACAGAACCGAGCCCAACCGTTTTGCAGGAATGGTTATTTCCCATTACCACGGTTCCACCATCTATGCTCCTATAGTTAGTAAACCACTTCCTATTTGGGCACATATGGTACGAGCAACCTGAATCAATAATCCATTTACCAGAGATTTCTTCATCAGAAGTGGCAAAGTAACACTCATCATTGCTTTCTTCTCCCGAGGCATAACTGACTTCTTGCTTCTCTTGTGCATTTCCTTTGTTGTTGTTGTTGTTGTTGTTGTTGTTGTTGTTGTTGTTGTTGTTGTTCTTTTCTTTGTTCCATCCTACTCTCTTGTTAGGACAGTTTGCTTTGAAATGTCCAAGCTCGCCACACTTAAAACACCGCCTTTCAGCAAGAGTTCTAGATTTAGATCTAGACTTTCCTCCTTTGCCTTTTCCTCTCTCATTACTTCTACCTCTTGCAAACAATCCTTGTAGCTGGTCTTTGTTACCACTAGCAGCAGCCATGTCACCAGTTGCAATCTTTCGAAGATCATCCGCTAGAATTGACGTTCTAGTCTCATCTATCGTAATACTATCACCCACAAGCATCAATGTTTGTACAAGATTCTCATAAGACTTTGGCAATGAAAGAAGTAGTAAAAGTGCTTGATCCTCATCTTCTACCTTCACATCAATGTCTTTTAAATCTGATATACACCTATCAAATTTACTGATGTGTTCCCGGATTGAAGAACCTTCATCCATTTTGCAAGTAAACAATTTGGACTTCAAATAGATCCTGTTTGTTAGAGTTTTCATCATGAAGTTTGCCTCTAACTTTTCCCACACCGCAGCTGCCGATTCTTCATTACCAACCAAGAAAGCAACATCCCTTTCAAGGCATAAAATGATCGATGCTCGTGCTTCAAGATCTAACTCCTCCCAATCCTCATCGGACATATCTTTGTGCTTCTTTGTCTTACCCGCCAAAGCCTTGTGTAACTTCTGTGAGATTAATAGATTTTTCATTTGCATCCTCCAATAAGAAAAATCATTCTTTCCATTGAACTTCTCTAATTCATACTTCCCAACTTTAACCGTTCCGCTTGTAGATGCCATTTACCCACTTGTTTTAGAATCTGCCTCTCTTAGGACTTTTATCGAACACCTTGTGTGCAGAACACAAAATACCACCTAAATACCTCAAATCTGAGCTTTACCACCCGGATTTGATATTAAGCTCTGATACCAATTGTTACTTCATCAATACAATGCAGAAAAATAATAAAACCTTGACAGCAATTAGCTTTTCTGTTTGTATTCTCGTTTTTCCCTTAGACCCAAGAACAAGCAATGACAATAACCAAGATAAAAGAAAGTAAATAGAGAATGGAGAACAATAGATTTAACGTGGTTCAGCAATAACTTGCTTACATCTACAAGAAGAGAGAAAAACTTTTGTATTAGGTTAAGAAGCAATTTACCTTGCTTTTTGTTCCCCTGTTACAAAACTTACGTACCTTTCTCTTTACAGCTGAAATCAGCATATAAGCAAACATACATGGGCCTACAAATATTGGGCTATTAAATGGGTCATTTAACCCAAAACAGTTGGGCTGACCCAAGTCAACTCAAGCTAAGATCTTTGGGCTGACCACTTACACAAACTAAATAACCAACTTTGGTTGGGAATTCCAAATATGAATTTAACCCAAGTGAAGTAGGATTGGAATGAACCGATGCTATCGATCTGCTTGAATTATTCAGACCATACTAAATGTATACTAAAAACCCTGTACCAGGGAAGCAAAGAAATCAAAGAGACAAACTAATACATAAACGATGATTCTCAGAAAAGTGAAACTACTTTTGCTAGGGCTGTTAATAAGATTATTCCTTGTATGCAAAGTTGTCTTGTCAGCCCTTAAATCCGTTGTTCATCTCAGAAACACCAAGTTAACATATGTTGTTTGGTTTCGACAACTGGTGTAAACGGCCACTACATCAATGAAAACTGAAACGAACGGGTTTTCAAACCGAAAGTTGCAAGAACTTTACATTTACTAACCTCTGGGAAGACAAATCAAGTTCACATCCGTAAATCGCTATCTGAGTACTTGCGTCTTTCCATCGAAGGACATGCGACCTGAAATTAAACCATCAAGTCAACTCTATGGAAGCGAATGGAAATTGCTTTGTATTGAACACAAAAGAGTAACTGCGACGGAGTAAGAAGGTAAATCATGTGTGTGGTGGTACCAACCAATTGGGTAACAGAGTCGGTGAAGGATAAGGGGTCGTCGGGAAACGCAGAGACACCAATGAGCCTTTAGGACCGACCATCATCGTCGTTGCTGTAATTAGCCTCGCCTTCGGTCTCCCCGCAAACGAAATTACCTGATGGCAGTTTAGAAGCGTTGATACGGTAGGTCGATTCTCGATCCCGGTATTGTAAGAAGCTTCAATTGATTTAGAATCTGGGAGAAAACATGAAAGAAATGGAGAATATAGATGAGAAGTAAAGGAGAAGCGGTGGAGGAGCAGGAAACGGGCTTGGATCTGATTGGAGGAGAAATCTGTGGAGAGATGTATTCTAGATCACATGGGAGACGCGTGTGTTGAAGAAAGCATTGCGAAAATACAACTGTGCTTCAAAGTGTTTTGTCACTTCATACGGCGAACAAAAAGAAACAGACACATATAAAGTGTGAATAAAAAGAAGCAGACACATATACAAAGACTGTCCATAAAAATCAGATACAATGGCATAAATTGCCCAAAACAAAAATATTAGTAAAAAATCCAGAAAATGACAAACCAATATAACCAAAGGACCAGTTTTGCCAAAAACCTTCAAATTCGTTGTAGCTAAGGTAGGAGAAATTTAATATATATATATATATAATGGAAAGACATAATCATATCCAAATTTAAAATTTATGTTTATATTAATTAGAAAACCCTTTATATTTAAGTTACTTTTCATTTGTACGCAAATATCCAATTTATAAAGAAGTTACCGTTTTGTGACATGACGTCTATCTTGTTCCTCTTTAGGTTGACATGGAAAAAAAAGCGATGTCACTTATTTCTTTGAGTAAATAGTCGTTGAGTAGATGATCTATCTCTCACATTTTACCTAAGACAAAAGGCAAGCCACTTATGTTTACTTATATTTTAAACTAAAAATGAAAAAGATAAATATTCACAAAATAATCGATATATATATATATATATATATATATATATATATATATATATATATATATATATATATATATATATATATATATATATATATATATATATATATATATGTATATACACACACACACACACACACACACTCTCTCTCTCTCTCTCTCTCTCTCTCTCTCTCTCTCTCTCTCTCTCTCCTTTGTGGCATGTTGGGACAAGCTTCTTATTATAATGTCAAGCCACTCCCCAATGCCTTATAGTATTTTGACAACTTTTTTAAAATTGAAAACTTGATTCCTAATATTAAATGAACATTAATCCTATTAAATGAATTTTAATTTAGATAAATATCAATTCCATATAAGGACACAATAGCGATCACACATGTTGTCAAACAAGTAAAAAAAGGTTACAAATCCTACAATATATGTCTACACAGATGCAAGTCAAGACAAAATCATGGGCAATATCTCAATATATATCGCACTAGGTTATAACTTGTATGTACACCGTTAACAAAGTAAAATGACATATATACTATAAAAAAAGTAATCATTAACTATAAAACTGTAAACAATACTTTTTTATGCAACATTGGATGTTTTGTACATCATTATTTTTAATTAATATGTAAAATGATTTCAAAATATCAACAATGTTTTTACCTAAAGATTATATATATATATATATATATATATATATATATATATATATATATATATATATATATATAATACATTGGTTGATGAAATGATATTAAAGAGAAAAAGTAAACATTAAGGATTTACAACACTATGTTTTCATTAGATATTTCCTTAATGAAAGATTTTGATTATATTAAATCAATTTATTGAACAAAATAATACACATAACTAAATTCAAAATAAAATCTTGAAGTTTGTAATGCATTTAGCATAAAACCGAAGAATGCAAAGTAAACTTGTTGCATGATAAAAAATACCTTATGATGCATATGTTAAAAATCAAAGTTCCGGACTTCGGTCTGATATCAGGGCAAGCTCGAGGAATGTTTGTATGCTTGATGTCTTTGTGATTCTTGCATGTGTTTGTTTATATGTTCCAAACCTCGGTCCGATGTCGGGGAAAGGCCGAGGAATGTTTGTATGATTCCTGATATCGGTGTGATGTCGGGCGGGGCCCGAGGAATGTTTATATGTTTATGTTATATGATTGTTTATGTATATGATTATATGTTCATATGTATACCGAGTTTTGCTCGATGCCGGGCGGGGCCCGATGCCAGATTTCGGTTCGATGCCGGGCGGGGTGTCATAACTGGAAAAATTCTAGATCAATGAAGGTCCAAACTTCAACCATGTACCCGTAAATTTTCAATGTCAAAGTCTAGATCAACCATTGTAACTCGTTTTGAAGAAATAAAGATATAAAACAAATAAGATGAAAATAAGCGTCAAAAATAAAATGTTATATAAACTTGATTTGTATAAATAAAGTGGTAGTGGTCGTGACAAGGATTCCGAAAATATAAAGAACACCGAAATCCGAGTTATAACGAAGAAGTTATGACAAATCGAAGTTCCGCGACAGAACCTGCACAACACTGTGTGACGTAAAAAGAGAACTTACGATAAAATGCTTTTTAGCCTTAGGTATCTAAATGAAAGTTTTGGTATACGTCAAACCGAGAGTGTGCATAAAAAGAACGTCCAAATCTGACTTCGTATGAGAAAGTTATGATTTTTCTAAGATTCGACACATCAATATACAGCCGGAAATTCGAATTAAAGATCGAGCGATTTTTAGCTGACACGACCTAAACAAGAAATGAAGATCTTGTCAATAGTAGTTCCACGGTAAAAATACAAACAAAAACGGACGTCGGATGAAGAAGTTATGAATGTTTAACTGACTTTTCCTGTCCCGGCCTGTTAAAAATATAATATTAAAAATAAATTCAAAATTAGCTGACGGAGTCTAAATGAAAGTTGTAGAGTACGAACTGATCTACGCGTAGATATAAAGAACGTCGAAAACGGAGCTCGTATGCGAAATTTATGAATTTTTGAAGTTCGGGGCACAAAATCCGAAGTCCTTCGCATATGCTAGGTCCAGAATCAACCAGGTCGCCTATACCTTCACACATCCGACGCGTTTCCTAGCTGTGACACGTCCGAAGCGAGCCGCATCCAAGATCCGATGCGTGTTCCTAGCCGTGGCACGTCCGAAGCGAGCCACGTACCGCTTCCGAGATTCTGACGCTTGTCCCTCGCCTGCGAGGCTTCGGTCACCTATATAAGGGTGCGAGATCTCCCGATTTCTTTGGTCATTTTGCTCCTTCTTTCACACTTTATACCCTCTCAAGCCACTTTAAAACCCCCTAAAGCCTCAGGAACCTCCCTAACACCCGAACAAAGCCTCAAAGCACATTAAGTCCCCGAGAAAAGAGTCTTTTCGGTTTGAAACTCGGCCCTCGCAAAGCCTGGTTTTTAACAAAAACTCCCGGTTTCGTCAAGGAAATCATTTCTAGAAGCGAAGTGTTGTCCAAATCACCAATGTTTGTTTGGGAGTGATTGTGGTGTGTTGTGGCAACAAGTCTAAAACTTACCAACTATATATACAAATGAATACTAGAACCAAACATAAAGTTTAAAATACTATAGGTGTATTTTGATGATACTATACAATAACAACAAGTCTAAAAAAACTTATCAACTTTGTATACCAAGAAACTCTTACATAAAGTTAAAATACTATAGCAGTATTTTAAGGTACTATTAATAACATATGTGAAAACTAAAAAACCCTTACTGGTAGGTTTATAATTGCTGAGTGTATACGCTAAGGTTATATATAATTGAGATTTTATAAACTTAAAATTTGTGATTTTCGCTCTATTTCCTGTTCCTTGTTTGGTTATCGTTGTAGAGTAGAATCACTTATTTGAAGGTCTATTCGATCTTAGATATATATAACTGGTATGCACTACATAATTATAGAAGGACCCGGTAAGGATCACTCTACAAAAATTTAATAGAAATATTTTAGTAATCTAATAGATTCTTTAGCACCCCTATTCTCACACCAACATATCTAGACATCGCAACCTTACCACAACAACCAATAGAAGAGTCGAGGAAGAACCAGAAGGGGGGTTCAGGAGGAAGATTCTGAGAAAGGATCAAACGAAAAGAAAGGCGCTAGTGAAATCATTAATGAACCTTACCTTACCAGAAGTAGGCATAAGACTCTTTCACCTCTTTCTAAGATACATCCCTACGATGTGCGACCCAACTGTGTGCATAGACTAGAGAAGACAACCGATGATCCACATTCAACATACACCCAGTACACCATGCTCCCTACAATTGAGAAATACCCCTGATTGTACCATGAGAGACCCACTTAGACATTCAGATTCAGACTCTCTATCATGAAGTAACGGAGATCGATGGCGAAACCCAGGACACGACGGTGCAAAATTCAACACACCCATAAAGAACAAAGACACCATATGATTTCTATGCTAAACATACAGGAAGATCAAGAAAACAATACGAATCACCTACACTCTTTAGAGGAAGAAATAGCCACCCAGAAACGACAAATCTTTACGACTAATACTAGAACAACCATAATGGACAGAAAGCAGAAGAGACCACTCACGAGACGTATAAAGTAGCAGGACACCTTATGTGTTACTTCAATAACTAGTAACTAATATAGCCTAGTGAGTTAGTGACTTCACTACTCACACTATGTGTTAGGCTTATCGCATCTTTCATCGCGACTATTAGTAGTAAATCAAGTGAGATACACCTTTCCAAAACTCATGAAACACGAACCAACTAAAAGTTTTGATGCCTATAATATGTTTTTGGTAACTTAACATTTGTACAATACTTACTTTTACTCTCTACCATAAAAACATCACAGGTATGTTGGCTGAAACATTTAGAATCATATAATAAAATGTGAAAAGTATATGTGTATATACATGTATAAGATACAACTAGAAACAACCATAGTTACTTACGAACTTGTTGCACACCTTGTAACAGACTCATGACTTCACATGGAAATAACCAGCCAGTCGGCGAAACACCAATTCTACAGATAGACTCCACCACTTTTCAAGCCGCGGTCACAGTCGCCGTAACAGCCGTCATAGCACAATTCGACACTAACGACACAAACAGAGACGGAAATGGTTTTGAAAATCCCAATTGTAGTAACAACCAAAGGCACTCACGAGTTACTAATCATAATCACACCCCAAAACGCACACCTAAGAACAAGAAACGAAAGTTCTGGAACAAGAAAGCGGGCAGTTCGACTCAAGGACCCGCCAAAATACAACCGACGATGGCAGTCCATACCCCCACTGACCCTACTACCTCAAAACCGACAAACCCCTATGTTGGAAAACTCCCAAACTGCAAAAAGTGTAACTTTCATCACACCGGAGCTAGCCGGAAGATGCATTGCAAGAACTGCAACAGGAAGGGGAACACCGCCAGTTTCCATAGGACTCCGGCCCAACACATCACTTCTATCAGCGATGCTAGTACAAGTCAAGTATGCCATGCATGTGGTGAAATAGGACATTTCAAGAGAGATTGTCTCTAACGCCCGCAGATCCGGACTAGTCAATTTAGAGACAATAAGCATCAAAAATGAGTTTTTGATGAAAGATTATTTAGAAGGATTAATCTTTTCCAAGTGGTAGTATATGTTACAAGGGTTCCGTACATATAAAGAACGCCGAAATCCGAGTTATAACGAAGAAGTTATGACCTGTCGAAGTTTTTCGACAAAACCGACACAACACCGGGAGACGTAAATAGTTAATTTACGACGGATGACTTTTTAGCCTTAGAAATCTAAACAAAAGTTGTAGCATACGTTAAACCGAGAACATACAAAAAAAGAACGCCCAAATCTGACTTCGTATGAGGAAGTTATGAATTTTCTAAGATTTGGCATATCAGTGCACGGCTCGAAACTCGAATTTTAGTTCGAGCGGTATTCGGCTTACGCGACCTAAATGAGAGTTGAAGATCTCATTAATAGGAACTCAACGGTAAAAAGACAGACGAAAACGGAGTCCGTATGAAGGAGTTACGAATTCTTCGCGGTGATTTAATAGTCTAATCTCCTCCTACTGTTAAATTTAAGATCGGTCAAGAATAAGCCGACGGAGTCAAAATGAAAGTTGTAGATATTATTTTTACCTACGCGTGGATATAAAGAACGTCGAAAACGGAGCTCGTATGCGAAAGTTATGAATTTTTTAAAATCAGTTGATTTCCACCCTATGTGCGATGCCACGTGTCAGCACCAGGCTGTGACTTGGAGCCCAAGCTCACTCACGACGTGAACATCAAGATATTCACGATGTGAGAGCCATTTCAGCCTCCTATAAATAGATGTTCGGGGGTAGATCATTCTTCACACCTCTCAAGCTTTCTTTCTCTCTCTAAAGTCTCTCTCTAATCCCCCTTAAGCCCCATAAAGTCTAGGTAAACCCCCTAGCACCCGAAGGAAGCCCCGAGGCTCCCGGAGTCCCGAGAAAAAGGGTCTTTCGGTTCAGAAACGCTGCTCCAAGCGAAGCCCGTTTTTTTTTAAAATCCGTTGTAAGTAAGCTACGCCTAGGAAATTTTTAATATAGCTTTTAAATAATTATAGTAATGTTATTAGGTCCTTAAAATAATTATTTGGGCTATTATTATGAGTTATATAGAGTGTTGTTTAACGCTTATATAATAATAATAATAACTAGACTATTAATTAGTCGCGGTTAACGTTAGACTAAACCCTAGTGGTAATGATACTAGGTTTTGTCCGAGGAAAATTGTGTTGAGAGTAACGAAGTGTTGTTCGAGTGCCGAGTCACCACCTTAACAAGTGAGTGCATAGTTACTTTCATCTTACACATAGATATGGAGTATTTTATATAAATTACGTGCTATGTGTGTATACTGTCTGAATACTTGTTGTCTATGTTGGATGAAACGTTTTATACATGTTTTAAATGATCTAAACTGTATATGTAATTTATATCTACAAAATGTGTTGGGTAAAACATGGGTAGATTAGAGGTGAGATAAATGATGAGCGATGAAAGATGAGATAAATGATGAGCGATGAAAGATGAGATGAACGATGAGCAATGATATATTAGTGATAAAATATGGTGCGAAGCGATGACCTAAGCGATGAGCCAAAACGATGAGCCAAAGCGATGAGCCAAATCGATGAGCCAAACGATGACCCAAGCGATGGCCCCGTCATCTTGCAGAGTATGGATGACAACCACGGACTATTCTAGATAGTGTAGTGGCACACTAGCAAGCTCACAACCTGTAGGTGTTGTGAACGATGTGTTCACCTGGTGTACTCTAAAAACCCATTGACAGGTATTACGAGTGGACTCTCGAAAATGATACTGTTAATAAACGAGATAAACTCTGGCGACTATGCAGACTTAGTGTCGATTCCTTAGGATACTCCTTATGAATGAATGATCGAGGAATAACTGAATCTTAGGGTAGACCCTTAAGAGTAAAGAAGATAATGGGGATGGGTAATTGGGTTGATTGTTTGATGTTTAAACATAATAATTATATTATTGTGGGTTGAAGACCCTATGTACTCACCAGGTTTCCCAACCTGACCCACTCTAGCTTATTTCTATCACAGGTGTCGATATGAAGCTACTTTACACTGAGAGATTTAAAAGAGATGTAGATCACTAGTGTAAATGAATGTAAGTTCTGTTTATGCTTATGTTTCTGTATTGACAATGACATCCCAAGGTTTTGAAAATGAATAAAAATACATTTCTTCGGAAATGCTTTGATAACGTATTTATCATGTTCTTCCGGGGACAATTTCCGCAACATTTTTATTAAAAGAGGTACTCTGATTTTTATAAAGCATAAAGAAAATCGATCTTTTCTGGCCGTGAAAATGGGGATGTCACAGTTGGTATCAAAGCATTAGTTTAAGCGAACTAGGAATATGGATTTATTTCTAGACTTAAACTTAGAATGCTAAGCGATGATTGTGAGGAGTATATCTAATATATTTTAGGTAGTACACCTAAATAGAAGCAAGCACAAGCTTATTTAGGGAAAATGCCTAACATGCTTTTATGTGCTAAATGATTTGTGATGCTTTATGCTATCGGTTGATCGGATCTATGGTCTGTTGCCGCCCGGATCTGGAAACTTTATGTGTTCAGATTTCTAAACGTTTAATTACGATAGTAGAACTGGCATATAACTTTTCGGAGAGATAAGGGGATTTATACGTCAATCATATATAAAATCTTTCATATCTTAATTCTCGTCATTACACACCGACCGTCTGATTTGGTGTATAGATCGAAATGGCAAGAACCCGAAGTGGAGTTGGGAACGCGAATGGAAATAGGAATCAACAACCCCCAGTGATTGGACAAATACCTGTTGTAGTAACAGCACCTGAGCCAATGACAATGGCCAGGGTACAAGCGATGATCCAAATGATGTTAGATCGTCAAATGGAGGAAACAAGACATTTTCTTCAACAAAATCGAGAGGAACTTACGATGCCTATTGAACAGACCGAGCTGAATGATGGGCAGTCAGAAGGAGGGGACTACAGTGGGACGGTTGGTCAAGCCAACCCACCGATAGTTAGACGAAACAATCAGGATGGAGGAAATGACAGACGTGGATGCAAGTACAAGGCTTTCATGGCATCCAAACCCCCGAGTCTTTCTGGAAGCCCATCACCGGTGGAAGTTATGGACTGGATCTCCGAGATGGAGACAATTTTTAAGAGTTGCGAGTGTAGCAACAAACAGAAGACCGCCCTTGCGGTCCCTCTGTTAAAGTTTGGAGTACTGAGCTGGTGGAAGCTACTAGCTAACACGATGCCCAAGGGAGAAGCAAGCAAGATGTCTTGGGAAGATTTCCTAGTGCAATTGAAGATGCAGTACTGCTATGAGCAGGATCTTCTAGAGATCAACAATGAATTCCAGAATCCGAAGAAGGGGAGGATGAGTGTCACCGAGTATGCTGCAAGTTTTATGGAGAAGATGAAGCTCGTTCCTTATCTAGTTCCAACTGAGCTCTCCAAGGTCAACAAGTTTGCCCACGGATTACCAGCGGACTTTGGTCCAATGGTCAAGCAAGCAACGACTCTGAAAGCCACCATCTGGGCTGCTAAGAATGTGGAGACCCAGATAAGAGAGAAGGGTCTGGAGAGAGCTGAAGTTGGCGAGAAAAGGAAGCATGAAGGATCTTCAAGGTACAACAAGGAGAGAAATTTCCCGAAGTCTGGAGGAGGGGGAAGTGAAGCAAGATGGTGTGATAAATGCAATAAGAAACACTTAGGAAAATATGGCGAATAGGTGATATGTTTCAAGTGTGGAAAGTCGGGCCATTACGCCAACGAGTGCACATTCAACAAGAAGGTATGTTTCGGATGTAACAAAGAAGGACATGTTTCTAGAGACCGCCCAAAGAAAAACGAAGCAGCAAGGCCAAATGCACCGTCAAAGCCAAGGGCATTTCACATGATCCTCGACGAAGCAGATAACAACGCGAGGAATGAAGGATGAGGACTTCATATCCGAAGATCGAGTTATGTAGTAGCCATAGTATCATATGATGTAGCCTGTTAGAGGCATAGTCTAGGGTGAACTTGAACACCTATGTAATCGTTTCAAGGAATAATATAAAACCTTCATTTTTCTATCTGATGTGTTAAGTTGTTATGTGATTTTCTTGTATGGTGACTTGGAGAACTACGAGACAATACTTGGGACGAGTATGAGTAGGTGTGAATGGTAGTAGAGGCCTATGCTACCGGAAGCACAAGACACACACTTGGATCATGGAAAGTCACAAGGTTACCAAGAAGCTAGTAATTGATTTTGTTTTATTCAAGTACGTCGTTACCATTGTTTTCGTAATGACTAAAAAAAAGATGATTGTTATTCCGAACTTAGTGGTCATATCAAATCGAGTCCGACTAAGATGAGTATGTTACGAGGTTCAGAGAACCAAGTTCGATGTTGCATCTGACTTAAGCCAGAAGATTGAAGTGAAAGATAAGCGAAGCGATCAATAGAACTATCGCGCTCGTTGTTAACGGAGTTGGTAGCTAGAAACGCTGCATGTTGAAATGTGATTTTATCACATTAGAACATGAAGGAAGGTATAGTCTGTTCTGGAAGACTCTAAGAGACCTGAGTCTAAGCGTTGCAACATACGATGATAGGTCATTAGAATATGACACATCGTTCCATTGTAGTAATAAAAGAACTTATCTTAAGTTTGTATCCAGTGAGGATCAGCATTGTGACTTGAAGGTCATAAATTGGAGTCTAACGTGAGATAGGGAGCAAGTGCAAGATCGAGCACCGCCTACAGTCAAGGAGTCCAAGATTTAGAGACTCATTCGATGGAACAAAGAAGTTACGATTATTACCTAGGATGAAGAGATAACGTATGGAGTCATCATACTACCTTGTTTCGTTGATGATTCTGGGACGTAATCATCCTAAGGGGGAGATAATTGTAACGCCCGCAGATCCGGGCTAGTCAATTTAGAGACAATAAGCATCAAAAATGAGTTTTTGATGGAATATTATTTATAAGGATTAATATTTTTCAAGTTGTACTAGATGTTACAAGGGTTCCGTACATATAAAGAACGCCGAAATCCGAGTTATAACGAAGAAGTTATGATCTGTCGAAGTTTTTCGGCAAAACCGGCACAGCACCGGGAGACGTAAATAGTAAATTTACGATGGAGGACTTTGTAGCCTTAGAAATCTAAACAAAAGTTGTAGCATACGTTAAATCGAGAACATACAAAAAAAGAACGCCCAAATCTGACTTCGTATGAGGAAGTTATGAATTTTCTAAGATTTGGCATAGTAGTGCACGACCCGAAACTCGAATTTTAGTTCGAGCGGTTTTCAGCTTACGCGACCTAAATGAGAGTTGAAGATCTCATTAATAGGAACTCAACGGTAAAAAGACAGACGAAAACGGAGTCCGTATGAAGGAGTTACGAATTCTTCGTGGTCATTTAACAGTCTAATCTCCTCCTACTGTTAAATTTAGGATCGGTCGAGAATTAGCCGACGGAGTCAAAATGAAAGTTATAGATATTATTTTTACCTACGCGTGGATATAAAGAACATCGAAAACGGAGCCTGTATGCGAAAGTTATGAATTTTTGAAAATCAGTTGATTTCCACAGTGTGTGCGATGCCACGTGTCAGCACCAGGCTGTGACTTGGAGCCCAAGCTCACTCACGACGTGAACATCAAGATATTCACGACGTGAGAGCCATTTCAGCCTCCTATAAATAGATGTTCGGGGGTTGAGCATTCTTCACACCTCTCAAGCTTTCTTTCTCTCTCTAAAGTCTCTCTCTAAGCCCCCTTAAGCCCCCTAAAGTCTAGGTAAACCCCCTAGAACCCGAAGGAAGCCCAGAGGCTCCCGGAGTCCTGAGAAAAAGGGTCTTTCGGTTCGGAAACACTGCTCCAAGCGAAGCCCGATTTTCTTTAAAATCCGCTGTAAGTAAGCTACGCCTAGGAAATTTTTAATATAGCTTTTAAATAATTATAGTAATGTTATTAGGTCCTTAAAATAATTATTTGGGCTATTATTATGAGTTATATAGAGTGTTGTTTAACGCTTATATAATAATAATAATAGCTAGACTATTAATTAGTCGCGGTTAACGTTAGACTAAACCCTAGTGGTAATGATATTAGGTTTTGTCCGAGGAAAATTGTGTTGAGAGTAACGAAGTGCTGTTCGAGTGCCGAGTCACCACCTTAATAAGTGAGTGCATAGTTACTTTCATCTTACACATAGATATGAAGTATTTTATATAAATTACATGCTATGTGTGTATACTGTCTAAATACTTGTTGTCTATGCTGGATGAAACGTTTTATACATGTTTTAAATGATCTAAACTGTATATGTATTTTATATCTACAAAATGTGTTGGGTAAAAAATGGGTAGATTAGAGGTGAGATAAATGATGAGCGATGAAAGATGAGATAAATGATGAGCGATGAAAGATGAGATGAACGATGAGCGATGATATATAAGTGATAAAATATGGTGCGAAGCGATGACCTAAGCGATGAGCCAAAGCGATGAGCCAAAACGATGAGCCAAAGCGTTGAGCCAAATCGATGAGCCAAACGATGAGCCAAACGATGGCCCCGTCATCTAGCAGAGTATGGATGACAACCACGGACTATTCCAGATAGTCTAGTGGCACACTAGCAGGCTCGCAACATGTAGGTGTTGTGAACGACGTGTTCACCTGGTGTACTCTAAAAACCCATTGACAGGTATTACGAGTGGACTCTCGAAAATGATACTGTTAATAAACGAGATAAACCTTGGCGACTATGCAGACTTAGTGTCGATTCCTTAGGATACTCCTTATGAATGAATGATCGAGGAATAACTGAATCTTAGGGTAGACCCTTAAGAGTAAAGAAGATAATGGGGATGGGTAATTGGGTTGATTGTTTGATGTTTAAACATAATAATTATATTATTGTGGGTTGAAAACCCTATGTACTCACTAGGTTTCCCAACCTGACCCACTCCAGCTTATTTCTATCACAGGTGTCGATATGAAGCTAATTTACACTGAGAGATTTAAAAGAGATGTAGATCACTAGTGTAAATGAATGTAAGTTCTGTTTATGCTTATGTTTCTACATTGACAATGACATCCCAAGGTTTTGAAAATGGATAAAAATACATTTCTTTGGAAATGCTTTGATAACGTATTTATCATGTTCTTCTGGGGACAAATTCCGCAACATTTTTATTAAAAGAGGTACTCTGATTTTTATAAAGCATAAACAAAATCGGTCTCTTTTGGCCGTGAAAATGGGGATGTCACAGTTGGTATCAGAGCATTAGTTTAAGCGAACTAGGAATATGGATTTATTTCTAGACTTAAACTTAGAATGTTAAGCGATGATTGTGAGGAGTATATCTAATATATTTTAGGTAGTACACCTAAATAGACGCAAGCACAAGCTTATTTAGGGAAAATGCCTAACATGCTTTTATGTGCTAAATGATTTGTGATGCTTTATGCTATCGTTTGATCGGATCTATGGCCTGTTGTCGACCGGATCTGGAAACTTTATGTGTTCAGATTTCTAAACGTTTAATTACGATATTAAAACTGGCATATAACTTTTCGGAGAGATAAGGGGATTTATACGTCAATCATATATAAAATCTTTCCTATCTTAATTTTCGTCATTACACACCGACCGTCTGATTTGGTGTATAGATCGAAATGGCAAGAACCCGAAGTGGATTTGGGAACGCGAATGGAAATAGGAATCAACAACCCCCAGTGATTGAACAAATACCTGTTGTAGTAACCGCACCTGAGCCAATGACAATGGCCGGGGTACAAGCGATGATCCAAATGATGTTAGATCGTCAAATGGAGGAAACCAGACATTTACTTCAACAAAATCGAGAGGAACTTACGATGCCTATTGAACAGCCCGAGCTGAATGATGGGCAGTCAGAAGGAGGGGACTACAGTGGGACGGTTGGTCAAGCCAACCCACCGATAGTTAGACGAAACAATCAGGATGGAGGAAATGACGGACGTAGATGCAAGTACAAGGATTTCATGGCATCCAAACCCCCGAGTCTTTCTGGAAGCCCATCACCGGTGGAAGTTATAGACTGGATCTCCGAGATGGAGAGAATGTTTGAGAGTTGCGAGTGTAGCAACAAACAGAAGACCGCCCTTGCGGTCCCTTTGTTAAAGTTGTTATGTGATTCTCTTGTATGGTGACTTGGAGAACTGCAAGACAATACTTGGGAGAACTGTGATTTTCTTGTATGGTGACATGGAGAACGTCAAACGAGGACCTGAGTTTACCTGGGAACTAGAAGACAAGATGAAACAAAAGTACCCACATCATTTCCCTAGTTCAAGAGTGTTCACTTTGGAACTAATTTCGGGACGAAATTCCCTCTAACGGGGGGATGATGTCACAACTAGAAAAATTCTAGATCAATGAAGGTCCAAACTTCAACCATGTAGCCGTAAATTTTCAATGTCAAAGTCTAGATCAACCATTGTAACTCGTTTTGAAGAAATAAAGATATAAAACAAATAAGATGAAAATAAGCGTCAAAAATAAATTTTCAAATAAACTTGATTTGTATGAATAAAGTGGTAGTGGTCGTGACAAGGATTCTGAAAATATAAAGAACACCGAAATCTGAGTTATAACGAAGAAGTTATGACATATCGAAGTTCCGCGACAGAACCGACAAAACGCTGTGTGACGTAAAAAGTGAACTTACAATAAAATGTTTTTTAGCCTTAGGTATCTAAGTGAAAGTATTAGTATACGTTAAACCGAGAGTGTGCATCAAAAGAACGTCCAAATCTGACTTCGTATGAGAAAGTTATGATTTTCTAAGATTCGACACAACAAATATACAACCGGAAATTTGAATTAAAGATCGAGCGATTTTTAGCCGACACAACCTAAACGAGAAACGAAGATCTCGTCAATAGTAGTTCAACGGTAAAAATACAGACAGAAACGGACGTCGGATGAAGAAGTTATGAATTTTTAACGGACTTTTCAAGTCCCGGCCTGTTAAAAATATAATATTAGAAATAAATACAAAATTAGCCAATGGAGTCTAAATGAAAGTCGTAGAGTACGGTCTCACCTACGCGTGGATATAAAGAATTTCGAAAATGGAGCTCTTATGCGAAAGTTATGAATTTTTGAATTTTGGGGCACAAAATCTGAAGTCCTTCGCATACGCTAGGTCTGGAATCAGCCACGTCGCCTATACCTTCGCACATCCGACGCGTGTCCTAGCTGTAACATGTCAGGAGCGAGCCGCATCCGAGATCTGATGCGTGTTCCTAGCCGTGGCACTTCCGAAGCGAGCCACATACCGCTTCCGAGATTCCGACGCGTGTCCCTCGCCTGCGAGGCTTCGGCCACCTATATAAGGGTGCGAGATCTCCCAGTTTGTTTAGTGATTTTGCTCCTTCTTTCACACTTTACACCCTCTCAAGCAACTTTAAAACCCCCCGAAGCCTCAGGAACCTCCCTAACACCCGAAGAAAGCCCCGAAGCACCTGAAGTCCCCGAGAAAAGAATATTTTCGGTTTGAAACTCGTCCCTCGCAAAGCCCGGTTTTCAACAAAAACTCTCGGTTTCGTCAAGTAAAATCATTTCTAGAAGCGGAGTTGTAACATCCCAAAATTCAAGCCCAAAAATTCCGTTTTAATTATGTTGTTATATAAAACCATCAGTATAAAAACATTCATATTAATATCTCATGTCAAAACCAAAGTGTCAATAATCAAAACATATTATCATAAAAACTTATCAGAGTATAATCCCAAAGATCTCATGTGCGGAAAACCATAGTGTGATACGCTGTGATCGAGCCGGCTCCTTTCCTTTGAAAACGAAGTACCTAAAACCAAAACTAAAAACCGTAAGCACAAAGCTTAGTGAGTTCCCCCATCATACCACATACCACATAATGCCTATCCCTCGGTATCTTTCAACCAGTATCTTTCTGGCATAACTGAGAGCTGGGCTCCCCTCCGGTATCTTTCAACCGGCAACCGGGAACTAACCTCCCCGTCGGTATCTTTCAACCGGTAACCGGGAGCTAACCTCCCCTTCGGTATCTTTCAACCGGTAAACGGGAACTAACCTCCCCTTCGGTGTCTTTTAATCGGTAACCGGGAGCTAACCTCCCCTTCGGTATCTTTCAACCGGTAATCGGGGACTATTTCACCCCTACCACTATCACATAATAACATATCATAAGCATACTGATCACATTACAACATATCATTAGCATACTGATCACATTACAACATATCATGCATGGGTTCTGTCTACCCCTTCGGTATCTTTCAACTGGTAACCGGGGACTATTTCACCCCTACCAGTATCACATAATAACATATCATAATCATACTGCTAGGCATGCATGGGTACTATCTACCCCTTCGGGATCCTTCAACCGGTAACTAGGGGCTATATCACCCCTACCACTACTAACACATATGTCATAGCATCCTAGCATATCAAATAACAACATACCAGATAATTATCACAAAGACAATCATCTAACAAACAACTCCTACTAGTGGGTCGGAATTGTGGCCGTAGACCCACTCCTACTGGAAGGTAACTCACCTCACACTACTGAAGTCCCGCAGACTCAATCCCACACTGCTGAAGTCCCGCAGACTCAGCCCCGGCTGCTGGATGACAGATTCCCGAACTGTCAACACCAAAATAACACCCAATTAATAATTGGGTTCCACTACATAATGTAACATCCCGAAATTTAGATATATCTATTTAACCCTTCTTCTTCTTCAAATTGTCAAGATAAGCCCCTAGTGGAAATGTTGCAAAGGAGTACGCTGGGCGTACTAAAGAGTACGCCGCGCGTACCCACTCGCTTATTGTAAACGCGGACTCCATGAAGTACGCTGGGCGTACTAAGGTTATGCTGGGCGTAACCGGCCCAGATGCAAAACCCTAAATTGGTGCTTGTACACTATAAAAGGAACATTATGGCCTTGACCTCAGCCTCCATTCCAGAGAGTGAAACCCTAAGAAAGAGTTCCCCTTCGTTTCTAGCTTGTGTGTGTGTGTTCTAAGCTTCAAGGTGCCATTTCAAGGTGGTGAAAGAGAAGAGGAGGCCATCTTAGGAGCTAAAAGTTGGTGGACAAGAGTAGATCTGAGTTCTACAGAGGTGGGAGCTTCTTCCTGAGGTAAAAAGCTCAAAGCTTTCCATGTCATTTGTGATTTATGCTTCTTGGACCAACTTTGGGGGTTTTTGGTCCCAAGGTGGAGACCTTGTGAGCAAATGGTCTCTATGAGCCTAGATCTGCCATATTTCAGAGTAGAATGAGTTGTAGGTTCATAAAAATCTAATCTTGGACGTGAATAATGAGCCATGCATGAGATCTAGACTTTATAAGGAATGAAGGAAGGTGTTAAAGTGATTAAGGACCTTTTCAGCCATGCAAAGGCTTAAAGGTCTCGACTTTATGGATTAAATGGTATTAGAGAAGCCAGATCTGGAGTTTGAGTTGGTGTCCTAACCATTTAAGACCAAATCCAGGAGGAGCATGAAACTGAGACTTACGTTGGGCGTAAATCTGAGTACGCGCGGCGTAAGGGTCCGAGACCCCGATTCTGTAAGGTTGCCGGGTACGCCCAGCGTACAAGTTTGGTACGCGCAGCGTAACCCGGAGGGTTGACTTTTGTTGACTTTTAGGATTTGGTCAGCATTTGGACTTTTGGGTCAAGGAGGGGTAAAATGGTCTTTTATCCTTCCGTGAGATTGTAGGAAGGGATGTAGTCTAGACTTGAGAGACGTTAATGAGTTGAAATAATTACTTTATGTGATTAGGCGGGGCTAGTTCGTTGTTTCGAGATTCAGGGATATCGAGCACGTGAGTTACTAGACATCTTACGAGGTGAGTCTTCTCACTATACATTACCTAGAGTGGTATTTATGTGTAGACCAGAGGGTCTTGTATGCTATGTGTATGTATGAGATTATGTGTATTGTGTTATATGTATGCTATGTGTTGTATAGATCGGACCGGAGGGTCCAACTATATAGACCGGACCGAAGAGTCCAACGATATAGACCGGACCGAAGGGTCCAATGATATAGACCGGACCGGAGGGTCCAACGAGCTATGACCGGACCGGAGGGTCCACCGAGCTACGGGACTGGAGGGTCCAGCTGAGACACATCAAACCGGAGGGTTGTATTGTAGCCTCGAGCGGCGTATGTGTCGTATGTGGTATTTTGGGGAACTCACTAAGCATCTATGCTTACAGTTGTGGTGTGATGTGTTTCAGGTACTAGCGAGGATCGCGGGAAGGCGCCGGCTTGATCAGTACACACATGGGGATATTTTTATTTTGATCTTGGGATATGATATTATGATTGACTATGTGATACAATGGTGTTTTTATAACGATTATGAATGAAAATGTGTTTTATAAAAATGTGAAAATTTGTTTTGAAAATCTGGGTGTTACAAGTTGGTATCAGAGCCTTGGTTTGAGGGATTCGGATACATCTTCGGGCGTATCTGAACTCAAACTGAGGATTTGAGATAAATTTTGACAACAAAACTATTTTAAAAGAGTAAAAAGAGTTTTGAGACAAACAGAGCAGAGCCGTGTGTACGATCGGCCAGCGCCCGAACGGTGATTTCCCAAAATACCCTCACTTTATGTGTTATGAGATATGTTATGATATGATTTGATATGCATGCTAGAGTAGGCTAGGTATTCATGCTAGGACTAGAGTGGCCTGATCTGTGATGCCTTAGCCTAGGAAGGATTTTACTGTTATGTGATGCTTGAGAGCGAATAGGTAGCAGTGAGGAGCTGAGGAGAGGTCTACCGAAGGGTAGCCTATGCCAGTGAGATGTAGAGTACTTGTGATTTGGGATCCAAGGAGGAGGACTTAGAGTGAATACTGATGCGGTGTGGACGGTAGTATAGGGCCTGTACTACTGAAGACACCGGAGCAGTGCGCACCCTAAGTAAGAATCCTTTGGGTACCAAGGAACAAGTGGGGTGAGTTATCGAGTGCGAGTATACTCGATCGAGTCTCTGGTATCTTCATGTTGTGTTTCAGAGACATCATGGTTGGTACGCCACACACGCAGGAGAGCAGCGGTGTTAGCAATGATGAGATTCGCCGTATGATTTATGACGATATGACCGCGACGATCCGAAAGGCTAATTCGGAGGATTTTGAGTAGCGGATTGAGAAGTGATGACATGGTTCGAGTACCATGATGAGTAGCGGATTGAGAAGTGATGACATGGTTTGAGTACCATGATGAGTAGCGGAGTGAGAGGTGATGTTATGGTCCGAATGCCATGATGTGAGGTGGAATGAGAAGAGGGAACATGGTTTGAGTACCATGATTCATAGCAGATCGAGAGGTGGCCACACGGTTTGAGTACCATGGCATGTGGCAGGTTAGTATTCCTGGTTCTTATCGGTCATTCCATGGGGATGGTCTAGACTGAGATCAGAGGCGAATGATTATGGGGCCAGAGGGCCATGACGAACGAGTTTTAGTGGAGCATCCCTTGAAGGGGAAATCGAGTTAGCTCCGAGGGATTGTTGGTGAGATGCCATTTGGGGTCGCAAGACTCAGGATTGAGTAGGGATGGTACGTTACGGGAGAATACGGTCTGGGCTGAGCGACCGGCCGAAGGTGGAGATGTCATTTTCTGTGACTTGAGCGGTGCTATTTCTGTTCCTGTGGGGAACATGAGGAGTGTTGATATTTTCGGTTTCCAAGGTTGGGGACGAGCCCTGTGGGGGTAGCTTTGGTTACGATCTTTCTTCAGGGTATTTGGGCAGTATGTCTGATGAGAGGTACTGATAAATCATGGGCAGGTTGTCAGCAGGGACTGAGATGGTTGAGGACTCCACTCTTACTACAACCCACGTGATGGAACGTTGGTTGAAGAGTCGAGGATGAGGAATATGTTAGTTCATTATTTTCAGACTGAGAGTCAGAGTTACGACTGGACAGTTGAGATGTCCGGTAACGGGATGGTATGAGATTCTGAATGACTAGAGGCGGTCATGATGGTAAGTTCTGAAGATTTCCCATGAGATTAGGGTATTTGGAGTTGTTTGATATCTGTCAAGGAGATCATCGAGCGTTGCGTAGCACCTTGCGGGATTGGGTGCGATGTTACTGGTGGAGACAGTCTGTGGAATAGAGTGTTGGTGCACCAATTGGTGATGGTTCGAACCCTAAGTGGGGGGAGGACCGAGTATTTTGTCGAGAGGATCAGAGATCTGTTCGAGATCGGTTAGAGATCTGGATATAGAGACCTACGGTGCGGATTCTTGAGTCTCGGGTTATTAGTGATCAAGGAGAGGTGCAGAGCGAGATAATGCAGGAGGTATATGATTGAAAAGGGTGAGTGTGTCCACGGAAAGTGACCGTTGGTCGGAGACCTTGAGGTGGATAGGAATACTTCAAGGTTAGAATAATGAATTCGAGATGGTTGGCTTGTGAGGTTAGTTCGGCGGTTGAGAATTTATGGTTCAGAGTATGGGCTATTATATGCAGTATGGGAAGGAAAGAAGTTGACTGGGCAACCAACTTCAGGGTCGATATGAGTATTCTTGCATGAGTTTTGAGCAATAGGGAAGGAAGTTTCAGATTGTCATCTTCGTGTTCTGAGTCGTGGGCAATTTCTCCGTGTTTTAATTTGGGAGATGGAGTATTCCGGGGGTTACAAGTGGCACGAGAGAAAGACCGGTTGCGAGATTCCGAGGAAGCAATACGGTATCCGAGTATGATGCCATGAGTATGATTAGTGGTAGAGTCAAGACACTGTGAAGCGTTGTGATGGTATTCTAGGGTATCCGAGTTTATTTGCCTGAATCTCGGATTGTTTTGTGTTTTGAGTTTGAGATGATGAGTGATGTATCAAGTGTCTGCGGTTTCGGTGGGGGCCTTCAGCTAATTGACGTCAAGGGGATTTATTTGGGAATGCAAATTTCAGCGAGAAAAAGAAGTTTTGTCACGACGGTGGTCGTCCGAAGTAGTGATGCTTAGCCTGAACGGGTATGTGTGTACCTATCTATGCTGGGCCGCAAAGAATGAGTTAATGATCGCAGTGTGGCGTCAATCTGAGAATGAGTTGTGAAGTGGTAAGAGCTAGTGGAGTGGGACTGCTGAGAGCGGCAGTTAAATGAGTTAGTCAGAGAGAGGGTGTTGTGATACTACCGGGAGCCGTAGTACTCACTAGTCAGAGAGAGAGGGTGTTGTGATGCTATGGGGAGCCGTAGTACTCACTAGTCAGAGAGAGGGTGTTGTGATGCTACGGGGAGCCGTAGTACTCAATAGTCAGAGAGAGGGTGTTGTGATGCTACGGGGAGCCGTAGTACTCACTAGTCAGTAGAAGGTCGTTGTGATGCTATGGGGAGCCGTAGTACGCACTAGTTAGCGAGAGGCTGTTATGAGGAAGCACTCTCGATCAGAGCATGATACAGAAGGGTTTTAGGCTTGAAAAGCCCTACGCATGAGTTTTGGGAGCCTGGTGGTCGGACCAAGGGTGAGACCGGGGTCTCCTCAATGATCGGGAATCATTATATTCTGAGTAAATGTGGACATCCAACCCGAAGGGATTGGATAAGTGAAGCACGTATGAGTTGCGGGTCACAAGCTATGAGTTGAATGGGTCATTGGAACGAGCGATTCCAACTACGGGTCGGACCAAACTCCTGAGTTGAGTTGAGTCCTAGTGGTGTGTTGAACAGACAGGACCGAAGGGTCCAACGACATAGACCGGACCGAAGGGTCCAACAATGAGCATTAGATGATAGAGGTCGGGGTTGAGTCGATCTCCAGTCGGGACGCGTATTTACCCTTGGCTGAGTTCTCCCATAACAACAGCCATCCTTCGAGCATTTGTATGCCACCCGTTGAGCTGTTGTATGGGAGGAGGTGTCAGACCCCCATTTGTTGCGGTGAGGTAGGGAAGCGTGTGATGGGTAGTACAGAAATAGTACTCCAGACGACAGAACATATACAATAGGTCAGACAGAGGTTATTGACCACTCAGAGTCGTCAGAAGAGTTGCGCGGATAGGCGTCGTTCGAAGCTCGAGTTTCAGGTCGGGGACCTTGTACTCCTGAAGGTGTCTCCTTGAAAAGGAGTAATCCGTTTCAGGAAGAGAGGCAAGTTGGGACCACGGTATATTGGTCCTTTCAGGGTGACCGCCAGGGTGAGCAGAGTAGCGTATCGTTTGGAGCTACCTGCAGAGTTGAGTCAGATTCATGATACCTTCCACGTGTCTCAGTTGAGGAAGTGTATCGCCGATGAGTCGGCAGTGATTCCATTAGAGGACATTCAGGTGGATGCGAGCCTGAACTATGTTGAGAGACCGATCGCGATTCGGGATAGGAGGATCAGGTTTTGATATTCGAGGAGCGAGTATCATGGTGATCGCTTGAGTAGGCGATCTGACGGCTGTCAAGCCACCAGAGTTACCAGATTTTGAGAAGGAGTATATTAGAGGCAGAAGGGGTTGGATTAGTTATGGATTTGGGAGTTTTCGGTGTGTTTTCAGGTGTCCATGGAAAAATTTCGGTGCGGCATGAGATCCTTTTGGTGGTGCCTTTCGGGTTGTTGAAATTCGTTCTATGTGTGGTTTAAAGAGCGATTTCGAGGGCGAAATCAAAATAAGTGGGGGAGAATTGTAACATCCCGAAATTTAGATATATCTATTTAACCCTTCTTCTTCTTCAAATTGTCAAGATAAGCCCCTAGTGGAAATGTTGCAAAGGAGTACGCTGGGCGTACTAAAGAGTACGCCGCGCGTACCCACTCGCTTATTGTAAACGCGGACTCCATGAAGTACGCTGGGCGTACTAAGGTTACGTTGGGCGTAACCGGCCCAGATGCAAAACACGAAATTGGTGCTTGTACACTATAAAAGGAACATTATGGCCTTGACCTCAGCCTCCATTCCAGAGAGTGAAACCCTAAGAAAGAGTTCCCCTTCGTTTCTAGCTTGTGTGTGTGTGTTCTAAGCTTCAAGGTGCCATTTCAAGGTGGTGAAAGAGAAGAGGAGGCCATCTTAGGAGCTAAAAGTTGGTGGACAAGAGTATATCTGAGTTCTACAGAGGTGGGAGCTTCTTCCTGAGGTAAAAAGCTCAAAGCTTTCCTTGTCATTTGTGATTTATGCTTCTTGGACCAACTTTGGGGGTTTTTTGTCCCAAGGTGGAGACCTTGTGAGCAAATGGTCTCTATAAGCCTAGATCTGCCATATTTCAGAGTAGAATGAGTTGTAGGTTCATAAAAATCTAATCTTGGACGTGAATAATGAGCCATGCATGAGATCTAGACTTTATGAGGAATGAAGGAAGGTGTTAAAGTGATTAAGGACCTTTTCAGCCATGCAAAGGCGTAAAGGTCTCGACTTTATGGATTAAATGGTATTAGAGAAGCCAGATCTGGAGTTTGAGTTGGTGTCTTAACCATTTAAGACCAAATCCAGGAGGTGCATGAAACTGAGACTTACGTTGGGCGTAAATCTCAGTACGCGCGGCGTAAGGGTCCGAGACCCCGATTCTGTAAGGTTGCCGGGTACGCCCAGCGTACAAGTTTGGTACGCGCAGCGTAACCCGGAGGGTTGACTTTTGTTGACTTTTAGGATTTTGTCAACATTTGGACTTTTGGGTCAAGGAGGGGTAAAATGGTCTTTTATCCTTCCGTGAGATTGTACGAAGGGATGTAGTCTAGCCTTGAGAGCCGTTAATGAGTTGAAATAATTACTTTATGTGATTAGGCGGGGCTAGTTCGTTGTTTCGAGATTCAGGGATATCGAGCACGTGAGTTACTAGACATCTTACGAGGTGAGTCTTCTCACTATACATTACCTAGAGTGATATTTATGTGTAGACCAGAGGGTCTTGTATGCTTTGTGTATGTATGAGATTATGTGCATTGTGTTATATGTATGCTATGTGTTGTATAGATCGGACCGGAGGGTCCAATGATATAGACCGGACCGAAGGGTCCAACGATATAGACCGGACCGAAGGGTCCAATGATACAGACCGGACCGGAGGGTCCAACGAGCTATGACCGGACCGGAGGGTCCAACGAGCTACGGGACTGGAGGGTCCCGCTGAGACACATCAGACCGGAGGGTCGTATTGTAGCCTCGAGCGGCGTATGTGTCGTATATGGTATTTTGGGGAACTCACTAAGCATTTATGCTTACAGTTGTGGTGTGATGTGTTTCAGGTACTAGCGAGGATCGCGGGAAGGCGTCGGCTTGATCAGTACACACATGGGGATATTTTTATTATGATCTTGGGATATGATATTATGATTGACGATGTGATACAATGGTGTTTTTATAACGATTATGAATGAAAATGTGTTTTATAAAAATGTGAAAAATTGTTTTGAAAATCTGGGTGTTACACATAACCATGAGTACATACTTTGGATAATTACTACATTATCCCAAGCTAGGCTTTATGCAAGCCCAAGGCCCAATCCATAGGCCCAAAGTCAATTAGGAATCAAAGCCCAACACATGGCCCAATTTTCCAAATTGGGCCCAGGCCTATACATGGTCTTATTTAAAGGCCCAACCAAAAACTCCAGTCCAACATTTGGTATTCTAATGGCCCAATACCTCATAATCATGAAGGCCCAAACTATGGCCCATCTATGGCCCAATTTTCCAAATTAGGCCCAATTCCTCATATGGTCCTTACCACAAAGCCCATTAATTATTCTAGTCCATTTGTTTGATCTTGGACGACCCATTAATAACCCAATCATCAAGGCCCAATAGAAAGACCCAACAATAAACCCAAGTGAAATTAGGGTTTCACATAAAATGACGATTGGGGTTAAGTGTTTCTCACTTAACCCATTAAGGATTTAATCCATTAAATCCATCACTCTTCTAAATAAATCATATGGTGTGATTGGGCTTAACACACAATTCCATTCCAGTGGCCCAAATGTGGGTCCCGATAGGTCCAAGCCCATAAATCCAATATTAGGGTTTTCTAAACCCTAATTAGGGTTTCCAATCCCCATCTTAGCTCAATAGGCCCAATAGCTAGGTCCTTAAGCCCATTAGGGTTTCCTAAGGTCAATTAAGGTCCATTAGACCCATTAGACACATGTTTGGGCTTTAATGTCAATTAGGGCTTCATTAGGCCCAATAGGGTTTCATTAAGCCCATTAAGGCTTCTTTGGGCCCATTAGGGTTTTAGTCCCTTGTCCAAACATCCTAAGCAAATCACAACATCAACGAGGCACACCGTCACCCGACACGGCAGCCGGTGGCGGCAGCCACCACCCTACGGTGGTGGTTAGGGTTTCTTTCTCATTATTCCATTTCCAATTACATTTTACAAGGCTAAATCTCAAGATGACACACACACACACACACACTAACAAAATAAGCACACAGGCGGCACATGGCGGAAGCCACCACCTCACGGCGGTGGTGGTGGCTGTTCTTGTTATTCCAACTAGACAAAACACACGCACATAAACTTTAGATTGCATCCAACACTCCAGCCACCCACCTGGCGGCTCAAGGCGGCGGCAACAACACCAAAACGGCAGTAGCAGCAGCGGTTACGATGATAGACACCACCTCACGGTGGTGGCGCTTGTTTTTCTTTGTCCCCAGCCGAGCAGACATACACACACACTCGTAAACAAGAACTGGACACCGAATTACTCCCAACCCAGCCACTACGGTGGCAGGTGCCGATCGGAAACACCAAAAACGGTGATCTAAAATCACCGACAGCTCCTGTCGACATAAACTACTCCAAATCACAGAAAGAACGAAGAGAAAGGAGTAGATGGGTGGTTACAATCATTACCGAGAACTTCGTATCCACACACACGACTTGCACAGTGGCGAACATGGCTCGTTTCACCGGAGGAGGGCAGCGACAGCCCGCTGCTGGCATCCTTGTGCTGCTCTTCGTCGCTGGCAGCAGCTACGCCGACGATTTTGGGTGCGGTGGACTCCAGCTTCAACGTCAAGGAGGCGGCGGTCGGACCCGACACCAACGATGGCGGCTAGGGGTAGTTTCTTGTGGTGGCGGCTGTGCATCAATTAGGGTTAGGGGCCCTGTTCCATTAAAATGAGAGGGAAGGAAGAGTCGACGGGTATAAGTCCCGTATTCTTGAAACTTTCACTCATTTACCATTTTTAGTCCCTCCCCACAATATCTTCTTCACTTTAAATCTAATATTTACCCATTAGCCCCTGATCTCATAAATTCCTTTCAAATTCGACCCATGAATTACCAAACAACCCCTAATGTCGTAATTATGACATATTCAGCCCCTCCACCTCTTTTCCTTTTTAAATTAAATATAATTAATTACCACGGGGTCCCTATCTTCATATATATATATATATATATATATATATATATATATATATATATATATATATATATATATATATATATATATATACAAACTGAGTTCGGAACTTACACTTTTAATTCCTGACTTTTAAAATCTTTACAATTAGCTCCTCAAAAACACACCCTGCTAAATAATTACTGATTTTAGGGTTGTAATACAATCATTAATTAATTTATTTATTTATTAAATAGACGGGTGTTACAACTCTCCTCCACTTAAATTAGATTTCGTCCTCGAAATCATTCCTTACCATTCCTTACTCGCCCAACCACTCTAGTAGCATGGTCACCAACTTGGGCACGCCCTAGCCTTCTCATGGTAGCTATGACCAATCCTCGTAAAGCCCTAAAATCCGCAGGTGTCGAATTCCTTGCAACAAGACCACATGTACTCTGTCCGAAATCTGCTGTCTCGAGATGGTATGAATCCCTGAAAGACCACTCATACTAAGTCATTATCGTTGAATCTAGCATGTTTATCCCTCAAATGACTACTCAACTTCTGATAGCTCGAGGTTCCCACTATAAAACAGGGTCATAGACCCAATTATCCATGCAGACCACTAATACTTGACCAAGGCTCAGATACTCCCGTTGTGAGTGACTTGTCACTCCCCAAATCATCTAGCTATTCCGTCCAAACTTGCAACCCTAAACACAAATTCTAGTATTGCCAATCGCTGAAACTGCCCAAACACTGAACTGCCTGAAGCAGTATGTTGCCACATGGCTGCTTTCCAAAATCTAACGAGACCTGCCTGGTCTCAATTCATCCGTCCGTCATCTGAATTTACCGGGTCCCAGCCCGGTCGCTGATCTAAAAGGGCTCCCACTTGGTCGTCTCACACGACTTCTAAACGAAATCCTTCTCGGGAACTAGTTGCCACTAGTTATCATGCCACTGTGGTTCTAACAACCTCCTGACCAAACCGATTGGGTCCATGCGTCGAATCCTGACGTCACCAAATCCAAGGCTAAAAGTGATTGTTACCTAACCGATGGTAGCCTTACATCACAAACAACCTTAAGAAGTCCATTGCTTCCTTGATCTCATAACTGTAGTGGCGTCCCTGCAGCCTCACTACTGGCTTAACCAGATCTAATCCATTTGGGTAATTCCGAAATCTAATCCGTAGATTTCCATATCCTCACTGCTGCACCCGAACTGGTGGGTACTACTGTTCATTTCGCGTCCTAATAACGCGTTCATGCTATCTGCCATCCAAGTGAAGGTTGTGGCTACACTCACAGACTTACATCACTCAAGCACTATCTGCTAACCTTGTGAATGCTATGGCTACACCCGCAGACTTACAACACGCTAACACTATCAGTCAACCTCGTGAATGCTACGGCTACCCCCGCAATCTTACAACACTTCCAATACTATCTGATCGCTAGTGAATGCTACGACTACACCCGCAGTGTTACGTCACTTTCCATACTAACTAACCACTAGTGAATGCTACGGCTACCCCCGTAGTCTTACAACACTTTCCATACTATCTGACTGCTAGTGAATGCTATGGCTACCCCCGTAGTCTTACAACACTTTCCATACCACCTGATCGCTAGTGAATGCTACGGCTACCCGCGTAGTCTTACAACACTTTCCATACCGGTCGAACGGGCACTCAAACTCACACACAACTGAACTCGAGTCCTAACTGGAGCTCTAACTTGGTTCCCGAAACCTATTGTCTGAGAGTCTCGAAGGCTGTCTGCTGCTCAGGGCCCCAACGAAAGGCCACCGACTTCTTGGTCAGTCGGGTCAAAGGAACTACAATCTCGGGGAAGTCCCGTATAAATCTCCGATAATAACCCACTAGACCCGGGAAGCTCCGAATCTCAGTTGGAGACCTCAGAATCTCCCACTGCATCACGGCCACTATCTTGGCCGGATCGACCAGAATACCCTTCTGGCTGACAAGGTGCACAAGAGATTGCACCTTGCGCAACCAAAACTCACAGTTGGATAACTTTATAAAAAGTCTCTCCCCCACTTAGATTCGACTAAGTGTACACAGTACATGAGAATTGAAGGATTCCCAATCCCTCTCGCTTTCTAATACCCCACTAATGACAACCTGTGCCTGCCAATGCTAGCGTTTAATCACCGATTAAACCTTGAGATCTCCCATCCTCGGAAATCTTGATAAGTACTCTTAAAATCTGGTCCAATTTGACACCTTAGTCCATATACCATGTTGTCAATTGAAGGCCTCAATTTTCACTCTAGCTGACGAATCCTCGTTCCCACTTCCAATCTTGCAGTACCACTGAACTCTAACCGAACACAACCCATGCGAAAATACCTTTCTCTTGAACATGCGATGACCAACCACTTACGTATCTAACACCCGTGACTGACACTACCCTCTTCATGTCACCAGCTCTGTCCTTACAACGGTAGTGCCTTGAACTCCAAAGTTCATCCATAGACAATTACCGACCATACCTGAACAATGATAGAACCCCTGAACACTGACTTCACTGGAGAACTATCACTCCAATCCTGACCGAGTATCATCTAAATAATACTCCTGCATAGATCCCGACAAAGATCCGAAATGATAACGGTACATGCGGAACCCACTCCGCAAGATGCATCCCTCTGTGGGTTCATCAAGGACCTTTCGGCATGCAGGATGGCATATATGATCCTTGATAACCCGAACACTAGTAGGAAACTGACCCGAGATCTAACTTATCCAAACTCACTCATAACTCCAACGCGATACGTATCCCCAACATCCATCTAGTAGCAATAGAAGATGACATACCCGCAACATCTGGAGGAATACTGATCACCTTCGGCTGACGTGACCAACCCCGCTACCCTGTAGCAGCCTAAACCCTTGGAGCGACAAACTGCCTTATGCACTTTCCTGTACGTGCTGCACTGACTCCGACCCTGCTGGCCTTTCACCCGATGATCAGAAGTCATGGGTCTCTTCCCAGGATCCTCTCCCATACGCACCTGGCACAACCCTCTCCTTCTAGGGTGCTCCAAATCGATCTTGCATCTGCAACTCTTGGAAATCATATCCTTCAAGGTCTGTCACCCTGTCACGCTCACTAGCTCGCTTGCCAATGGCTAAGCTGCAACAACTGGAACATACTCTGTCCCCAAACCGGGTCACGAACTTCTCCCCGAAGCTTCTCAGATTCTCCAAGACTCTCACCGATTCGAGTATGGATCCTGTGCTTTCAGTAGTACGGGCCCAATACTACCTTCCACACCTATCCATACTTTCCTCAGCAATCCTCCTGAATCCTCCAAGTCACTTCCTCAAACCGGTACACCCAAGTCTCACTGAGCCTCACTACTAACCCACCGAATCATATCCTAGGCTCTCCTACGTTCCCAAACTCGCCCAGTCCTCAGCTGCTGAAAGATTCCCAGTAATGTCAACTAGCTACCTCATGAATATAGCTAGCTCACATTACTAAGAGTCCCACAAAGCACAAAGCAAGCAACATTCAGACAATGGAGAATCTAACCACTATATCCTCTACTCAGGGATCTGTACATGCAATTCAAAGGATCATACAATCAGGCATAACCTAAACAGGCTATCCTGTCACTGACTGATCAGTACTACTAGCATGCAAGTCTACAAGCACATACAATAGGCATACAAGGCATCCTCCTAGATCCTCAGCCCTAATCTAGCATGCAGTTCTCATAACCATATCATAACATAACATTGTTGGATTAGTGTCTAAGTCCATAACTATAATTGGTATATACTTCACCCGACCCGGCATGGTCCATTTGGGTTGCATGGCATCATGCATTTGGATAGACTAAAATGAGAGAAATAACACTTAAGGTTTATTAATATATTATAAGTTCTAATATATTAATAAGATTATTTAATTAGTATTGATCAAGAATTAATCTAGAATTAATTAAGTGATCAAAAGAAGACTAATTAAATATATGGGTTGATTGTGTAAATCATCCATACTTATATAGTGGGCTAATGCTCGATGGATTATCAAGTTGGGCTAAAACCCATAGGATGCTCCATGGATGCTCCATGGTGTATTTGAACCCATGGATCCAAGGAAATGGAAAGCCATGACAATTAGGGTTTACCCTAATTGTAACAACTATATAAGCATCCTATTATTGAAGAAATCGGCCACTAAGTGATGAAGTGAGGGCAAACCGATTTCATGAAGGGTTATACTTTCTCTCAAGTTATTCCAAATGCACTTGATGTTGTGTGAACCATTTGAGGTGTCACATTTGGGGCACTAGGCTCTTGAGCTACATGGAATCAAGCACCAACATGGAGGTATGTAATTCTACTAGATTTTATATTATATGTACTTTATATTATGCTAGTTAGAACAATACATTGGAAATTGATATTTGCATGTATAATAGAGAAAACATAGATCCAAGGTATTTAGGGTTTCATGTACACCATATGAGTGTTAGAATGCTCAAAACCCAACAGTGGTATCAGAGCCTAGGCTTGTTTTCAATTATACTTGATGCAAATTGCTGAAAAAATCGAATTTTTGTGCTGTCTGATCAGGGGACTCGACGAGTGCATTAAGGGACTCGACGAGTCCAAGAAAAAATGCATCTAACTCGCCGAGTTTGTTCATGCACTCGACGAGTTGGACCCCCAAACAGCATATCTTTGAGTTTTGGTGCTGGAATTGGTCTAGAATCATTACCTTTGATTGTTTTGGACTTATAAAACCTGTTTTTAATGTGGTAATGATTATGCTAAACCAATTTCAATGCTATAATCAAAGTTTCAAGTTTATATGTGTTTATGTTATTCTTGAAAATTGTTGATTATGAATGTTCATGCTTGTGAGTTTTGCTAGATCATAGGAATTATGTGCAAATTGTTTGTTAGTATAATTCATGATCTTGATGAAAATTGTATGGAGTTCATAACATGTCCTCAAGTGATGAATTTCCAAGTGTTTTATGTTTCCTTGATTTATGAGTTAGTTTAGATTAATGAAAAAAAATTGTGTTTTAGTTGTTTTGATCCAAATTAATCTAAAAGGAGTTCATAAAATATGTTTTTGTAACTTGTCTTCAAGTTATATGAAAAGTCATATTTATGAATCTTAAAACTCATAAAATTGTCATAGGTTACATAAAAATGAAGAATCTTTTTCATTAAATGGTTTTATGACTCCATAACTTGTCCTCAAGTTATGGATGTTGAAAAGTCACTTCCTTAAAATTATTATTAAAAGATAAGGAATTACATAAAAATGAAGAGTCTTCTTTTTATGTATATTAAACTCATAAGTTATGAAATGAAAGGTCTTGAATAGTTTCAAAACTTGCCCTCAAGTTTTGGAATTTGTAAAGTTACTCTTCATGTATACTTTAATTCCAAAATTGAACCCTTAGAATTTTAAAAGCTAAAATTCAAACTTTATGGACTTTATTAAATTAATTAAAGTGTTTAATTAAAAGAGTTAATAATTCCATAAAGACATGGTTTAAGTTTAATTAAATTAAGAGTATAGTTTAATTAATAGATTAAACCACAAAGTATTTTAAATGTTTAAAATACACCCTTATACTATTATTATAATTTTAATTATATATATATATATATATATATATATATATATATATATATATATATATATGTATAAGATAAAGTCAATATTACCATTAGTAGGCCTCATTCACGAAGCCGGTCTATAAGGGGGGTATAAGGTTACTGCCTATAAAATGGCAGTTTAATGGGTGTCCACTCTCACCCACCGCTTCCTTGACTGGTGGATGGTCGTTAGCCGAACGGGTAGGAAAAGACTATAATTCTCCCTTCATTAAAAGTATAATGAAAAAAATACTAAGTAACTAAACACTTATAAATTCCCAATCTTAGTTACTTAGGAAAATGTGAAATAGGTGCTAACCCATGAAATTACACTTTGTACCTTACCAAGTCGTTAGTAGAGCGTGTGTGGTTAACTGGCATGCTAATAAGGACTAGTAAGAGTGGCAAAGGGTAACTTGACTTTATTATAGATCGGTGGAGCGTGTGTGGTTAACCGGCACATCGATTAGGTGATAAAGTTAAGGGTACCAAGTCAATTTGCATGGTTATTCACACCTTGTTTGTGATCCTCGGCATCCCAGTCACAAACTTGAGAGGGCACAATCGAGATTCAAACATGCCATTGAAAGTTCAATGTATCTCAAAAGATCTAGGAGTTTCAAATCCAATTAAAACTTAATTATATTTAGTTTTTCATGGTGGAAATTGGTAAATCGTCATTTACCTACCTTCAACTATTTTATAACTCGGATTACAGCATCCCTCTTCCAGTTATAAATAGGTTGTTGGATCCTAGCCTTAATATTTCATATTGGGTGTTATATTAAGGACTTTAAATCAACTAACTTGAATTTCTCCTTTATAGATGTTTCCTTTAGACAGCTATGGTCTTCCCAAATCTTTAGGAACAAGCTTCCTAATGAAGATGATATCCCAAATGGCAAACAAGGTGAAAGATCAATCCCTTTGTTGTGCATCAGTGGGACTGGAAATCATACTTCACTTCCTCCACCTCCTCCAATAAATCTCCCTATCCCACAAGTTTCAAGACTTGATAAGTTCTAAGTCACTCAATCCCTATTGGCAAACAAAGTCTATATGTGCTTAGGTCTTGGAGATTAAGTGACATATTGACAAGCCGGGAGAGTCGGGTGTCGAAGTCTCGAGGTAGCTGGTTGTTGACTTGGTTCTTCAGTCACTCCCTGATGACAGAACACGACATGACCCTTTAATGATCTTATATATTTGCTTGGTGCTGCTGAATCAGCAATGATTTGGAACACTGGTAAATCAAATTTGATTAGAAGATCGACTTCCCAAAACTTCATGGACATTGACAATGGTAACACTGGAAATCCAGAAAAACTTTCTCTTCCCAATAGAAATGGATCGGCCATAGTCAACTCGGTTGACCAAATGGTAAAGAGAAAGGCTAAGTCTGAGATGGTCCCATGTACCATTCCCAAAGAGTCCATATGTGCCTATTGCCAAAGGAAAGGGGCATTGGTTGCGAAGCTGCCAAATTTACCTGAAACCTCATAAGGATGGTAAAGTCAAAAGTTTGACTCAACTTCAGGTAAAGTCCGTTATCTAACTCTATTAAGTCTCTTTTGGAGATTCTTAATACATGATGTAATGTAATTACATTTTGATGTTTTTGAAGAATCAAAAGGAGCTTAAAGAAAAGGTGTGCTGATTCTGATCGCGTGGTTCGATGACCAAAATTTTGAGCCACTGCAAAAGAGTTATGAGATATTGCTTAGGAATAGATAACAACAAAGTTTTCATATGAATTTCCACTGTAAGGATAAGTTTTTTCCGCAAGTTTTTAAAATAAAAGGAAAAGTTTTGATTTTATTTATTTTAAGTATCCTTACAAAGGCATTTGTGAAAAATTGTTGTTTATATGTTTCCATTGATAAGCAATATTGGAAAATGAATTTGATTCTTTTGTTTGTGGTAGTGTCATAATTTATCAAATAAGGGAAGATTCTCATCACCCAATTTTCAGTTGGATAGAAACTTGGAATCATGCAAGTTGTATTGTGTGATGAATGAGATTTTTCATCTTTGGTAAATTAAGACTAATTCCTTGTTCACATTCGCATGTGAGTTAATCGAAGGACTAAAGGATCGGGTACATTAGGTTGTGCACTAGTCAGGTCCTCCACAAAGGTTGAATAAGAAGAATCAAATAAGGCAGAAAGATAAAAGTTTCTCCAATCTGAAGAGATGGGAGAGTACTTGTGTATCTTGTTTTATGATTATCTTAATGATTATGGAACCATATCATAATTGATCCTCTAAGGACACCTTAGTGCATTTGGTGGATAAGGAGAGGAATCGTGAATTGTGGAAATGGTTAAATCAAAGGATAAAGCATACTTCGTTCCAAAATAAAATCTTAGAGTTATACTCCAAGATTGATCCTTGAGTGACATAATCTTAAGAAAGGTTTAAAACACTTGTCAAATGTAGAGTAAAATGTTTTCTTACTCTTGTACATTTGAAATTGGTAAGTTGTGATGTTTTGGATAAAACAAAGACCAACTAAGGCCAATTATGTGAAGTGTTTGTAAAAGAATCTGCACTATCTCTTGAATATTGGGCAAGTGAGTCTTATATGTCAAGAGGACAGTGGGAGTCTAAAAGATCTTAAGATAGGTTCAAGAACTAATCAAGATATTTGTTAATCACTAGCCCACGACTTGGGGTTTGTAACCTATCGTGTTGACATATTCTTATTTCTGTGTCTATTCCAGTTAAAAGTTGACTATGCTTGTGAGTTCTATGAGTTCTCAATTGTTTGCATAACAACCTGGAAGCAATGGTAGGCCATTGTGCTGCCGGGTGGCAAGAAATTAAGATTGAACAAGTTCAGTCCATATGTGTTTGGATTTGCCACTAATCTTGTCTTGTGATTATGGTTATGACAAATTCACATGGATAGGAACTCATACACCATAAAATCTAAGTTTCATAAGGTTTCTCTTCGATTCATGGAAATGATGGTGAGGAAACGCTTTCACTAAGAAGATTTTAAGTAGATAGCAGTTGTGATATTTGCATTCTCATATAGTTAGTGGAGCGTGTATGGTTAACTGGCACACTAACTAGTGAGAATTGCAAAAGGTCTAGACAAACATGTGAGCTATCTAAGGAAAGGTGTATGATTTTGATAAAGTCTTATCAAAGCAATTGTGTATCAGAAATCTGAACTTTGGTAAGAAAGTCAATAAAGTATTGTTTTTCTAGAAGTCCAACTGATTTCTGAGTACATGTCAAAGCTAGTGGGAGCATAAGTGTTATGCTAGTAAGATAATAATCATCATGTTAGTGGGAGCATGATTATTATGTTAAGTGTTGCAGGTTAGCAATGTTAATTATAGAAAACAAATTTTTCAATTCGCTTTGAAAAGTTGTTTCCCTGTAATTAAGGGAGAAGATTTCATACTTCATTCCAATTCTACAAGCTTAGATTGAGATTGTAATCAACTTTAGTCAAGGATATATATGAATGTTATGTTGGAATGGTTCAACATAAGGAAATTCTATATATGTTGCGTTCTCAAAATTCGATTATGATTACGGCATACCTCTTCATAGTTCGAATTGTGAGAATATGGCAAATAAAAAATTTTATAGCATGAATCATGTCCGATATGCTTCGGGTATAGGTTCGATTACATGTGCTATAATCCTTTCTAAATTTTCCATAGGAATGCTTAGAGCATTAAGAGGGGAAAAGGGATTAGAACTGGATATGACTAAAATGATTAAGCAATTGTCGAGGACAAATTGAGGTTTAACAAAGATTGGTTACTCATGGACAATTGGAAGTATAGAGTAAGGACCATATTGCGATATTTTGAAAAGAGGCAACTCTTGTTCAAAAGTGATGGTCAAAATGGGAATGTGGAACTGTTTCCATAGGTGGAAGTTATTCTTTGAATCTGTGTAAGATTAGAGAACTTAATGCAAGAAGGATGTTCAAAGGAATGTACTTTGAATCTGAGACTTCATTTCCATGGAATTGATCTCCATTGGAATTCTTTGTAATGTCAAGTGTTGCCAAGTCTTTGTGACTTTTGGGTATAGTCATTACAAGAGGATCATTGCATATAAGTTTAGAATCTAACAAGATTACGGTAAATGACAAGAATTTGGTGTTCTTACATTTATTGTAAAGAATTTGGGATTGTGAAATGAGCATCATTGAAATATTGTCAATCGATCTGTTTCACAAAGAGAAGACCACATGTAAACATAGTGTGCATACTTGGAGTATGGCATAGCTACTATTTGGACGAACATAGTGTGCATGCTTGGAGCATGGCATTACTATTGTTTTAATTCAAGTACTAAGTTGATAAACCGAAACGATGAATAATGAGTAATCAATATGGTGCTTAGATAAAAGGGGTTTTTATTTACACTCAAAGTGTTGGGGCCATATAGGATTAGTATTATTTTGTGTTTCACTTTGCATGTTTTGACTTCCAGAATAACTAGGTCATTCTTCTGAACGACTAAGTTATTCAAACCATCCACAGTCGGTCATATGTTGGAAGTAGATATGAATCAAGACTGTCATAAATTTGGCTTGTACGATTTGTCTAATGTGCATTAGACATAGCAATGGTTGCTACAACATTCATGAGTGCTCATAAGTTCTGAGTATTGGATTCAACCCACGCTCATTTGAATCACTTCATGGATTTTATCACGAGTGAATCATGAGACGATAATATCTTATATTCTTCAAACCTAGAGATATGAGTTGTTGACTATGAGTTGGTTATACATTGATTGCACGTAAACGCATTGGTAACTCGATGTTATAAAACGTGCCTTTGTGTATGATTCAACAAGTAGTCAGTACAAGCATATGAGTCGAATTTTATCCATTCGTTTTACCTTCGGGATAAAAGCGATATCTGTGGGCCCCTCGATGATTTAGTGATGACAAAACGTAAGTGCTCGGCCGGGCCTGGACTGATTTGATTTGTTCAATTAGTCAGTCGTCATAAATCGGAAATCGGGAAACAACAAATGGACAGAGAGAATGATTATAATCCATGTCTCAATCCATATGATATCTAGAATGGAGGAATATATGATCACTTATCTAATGGACGCGTCATTGATTTGTTCAGAGTTCGACAACGGCTTTTGAGAGCTACGATTGCTAGTCGGGTTATGAAGTAATACTTGCAATAATAGTTTTAGACTTATCCAAGTGGGAGACTGTTGGATTAGTGTCTAAGTCCATAACTATAATTGGTTTATACTTGACCCGACCCGGCATGGTACATTTGGGTTGCATGGCATCATGCATTTGGATAGACTAAAATGAGAGAAATAACACTTAAGGTTTATTAATATATTATAAGTTCTAATATATTAATAAGATTATTTAATTAGTATTGATCAAGAATTAATCTAGAATTAATTAAGTGATCAAAAGAAGACTAATTAAATATATGGGTTGATTGTGTAAATCATCCATACTTATATAGTGGGCTAATGCTCCATGGATTATCAAGTTGGGCTAAAACCCATAGGATGCTCCATGGTGTATTTGAACCCATGGATCCAAGGAAATGGAAAGCCATGACAATTAGGGTTTACCCTAATTGTAACAACTATATAAGCATCCTATTATTGAAGAAATCGGCCACTAAGTGATGAAGTGAGGGCAAACCGATTTCATGAAGGGTTATACTTTCTCTCAAGTTATTTCAAATGCACTTGATGTTGTGTGAACCATTTGAGGTGTCACATTTGGGGCACTAGGCTCTCGAGCTACATGGAATCAAGCACCAACATAGAGATATGTAATTCTACTAGATTTTATATTATATGTACTTTATATTATGCTAGTTAGAACAATACCTTGGAAATTGATATTTGCATGTATAATAGAGAAAACATAGATCCAAGGTATTTAGGGTTGCATGTACACCATAGGAGTGTTAGAATGCTCAAAACCCAACAAACATATCATAACATGTATGGGTATCTTGGGGAAAACTTACTTGAGCTCGGCTGATTGCACGCATCACACACCTAGTTCTTTTCAAAGTTCTCTTCTCTTTTCAAATTCTTTTCAAACTTCTTTTTACTTTTGAAAATTTTCATACCAAGTCCTTAGTTTGAGTTTAGACACACCCGAGAGTGTGCCCGAATCCCTCAAACCAAGGCTCTGATACCAACTTGTAACATCCCAAAATTCAAGACCAAAAATTTCGTTTTAATTATGTTGTTATATAAAACCATCAGTATAAAAACATTTATATTAATATCTCATGTCAAAACCAAAGTGTCAATAATCAAAACATATTATCATAAAAACATATCAGAATATAATCTCAAAGATCTCATGTGCGGAAAACCATAGTGTGATACGCTGCGATCAAGCCGACTCATTTCCTTTGAAAACGAAGTACCTGAAACCAAAACTAAAAATCGTAAGCACGAAGCTTAGTGAGTTCCCCCATCATACTACATACCACATAATGCCTATCCCTTGGTAACTTTCAACCGGTATCTGTCTCGCATAACTGGGAGTTGGGCTCCCCTTCGGTATCTTTCAACCGGTAACCGGGAACTAACCTCCCCTTCGGTATCTTTCAACCGGTAACCGGGAGCTAACCTTCCCTTCGGTATCTTTCAACCGGTAAACGGGAACTAACCTCCCCTTCGGTGTCTTTCAACCGGTAACCGCGAGCTAACCTCCCATTCGGTATCTTTCAACCGGTAATCGGGGACTATTTCACCCCTACCACTATCACATAATAACATATCATAAGCATACTGATCACATTACAACATATCATAAGCATACTGATCACATTACAACATATCATGCATGGGTGCTGTCTACCCCTTCGGTATCTTTCAACCGGTAACCGGGGACTATTTCACCCCTACCACTATCACATAATAACATATCATAATCATACTGCTAGGCATGCATGGGTACTATCTACCCCTTCAGTATCTTTCAACCGGTAACTAGGGGCTATATCACCCCTACCACTACTAACACATATGTCATAGCATCCTAGCATATCAGATAACAACACACCAGATAATTATCACAAAGACAATCATCTAACAAACAACTCCTACTAGTGGGTCGGCATTGTGGCCGTAGACCCACTCCTACTGGAAGGTAACTCACCTCACACTGCTGAAGTCCCGCAGACTCAATCTCACACTGCTGAAGTCCCGCAGACTCAGCCCCAGCTGTTGGATGACAGATTCCCGAACTGTCAACACCAAAATAACACCCAATTAATAATTTGGTTCCACTACATAACCATGAGTACATACTTTGGATAATTACTACATTACCCTAAGCTTGGTTTTATGCAAGCCCAAGGCCCAATCCATAGGCCCAAAGTCAATTAGGAATCAAAGCCCAACACATGGCCCAATTTTCCAAATTGGGCCCAGGCCTATACATGGTCTTATTTAAAGGCCCAACCAAAAAGTCCAGTCCAACATTTGGTATTCTAATGGCCCAATACCTCATAATCATGAAGGCCGAAACTATGGCTCATCTATGGCCCAATTTTCCAAATTGGGCCTAACTCCTCATATGGGCCTTACTACAAAGCCCATTAATTATTCTAGTCCATTTGCTTGATCTTGGATGGCCCATTAATAACCCAATCATCAAGGCCCAATAGAAAGGCCCAACAATAAACCCAAGTGAAATTAGGGTTTCACATAAAATGACGATTAGCGTTAAGTGTTTCTCACTTAACCCATTAAGGACTTAATCCATTAAATCCATCACTCTTCTAAATAAATCATATGGTGTGATTGGGCTTAACACACAATTCCATTCTAGTGGCCCAAATGTGGGTCCCGATAGGTCCAAGCCCATAAATCCAATATTAGGGTTTTCTAAACCCTAATTAGGGTTTCCAATCCCCATCTTAGCCCAATAGGCCCAATAGCTAGGTCCTTAAGCCCATTAGGGTTTCCTAAGGTCAATTAAGGTCCATTAGACCCATTAGACACATGTTTGGGCTTTAATGTCAATTAGGGTTTCATTAGGCCCAATAGGGTTTCACTAAGCCCATTAAGGCTTCTTTGAGCCCATTAGGGTTTTAGTCCCTTGTCCAAACATCCAAACCAAATCACAACATCAACGAGGCACACCGCCACCCGACACGGCGGCCGGTGGCGGCAGCCACCACCCTACGGTGGTGGTTAGGGTTTCTTTCTCATTATTCCATTTCCAATTACATTTTACAAGGCTAAATCTCAAGATGACACACACACACTAACAAAATAAGGACACACAGGTGGCACATGGCGGAAGCCACCACCTCATGGCGGTGGTGGTGGCTGTTCTTGGTATTCCAACTAGACAAAACACACGCACATAAACTTCAGATTGCATCCACCACTCCAGCCACCCACCTGGCGGCTCAAGGCGGCGGCAGCAACACCAAAATGGCAGTAGCAGCAGCGGTTACGACGATAGCCACCACCTCATGGTGGTAGCGGTGGTTTTTCTTTGTCCCCAGCCGAGCAGACATACACATGCACTCGTAAACAAGAGCTGGACACCGAAGTACTCCCAACCCAGCCACTACGGTGGCAGGTACCGATCGGAAACACCAAAAACGGTGATCTAAAATCACCGGCAGCCCCTGTCGACATAAACTACTCCAAATCACAGAAAGAACGAAGAGAAAGGAGTAGATGGGTGGTTACAATCATTACCGAGAACTTTGTATCCACACACACGACTTGCACAGTGGCGAACAAGGCTTGTTTCACCGGAGGAGGGCAACGAAAGCCCGCTGCTGGCATCCTTGTGCTGCTCTTCGTCGCTGGCAGCAGCTTCGCCGACGATCTTGGGTGCGGTGGACTCCAACTTCAACGTCAAGGAGGCAACGGTCGGACCCGACACCAACGATGAAGGCTAGGGGTAGTTTCTTGTGGTGGCGGCTGAGCATCAATTAGGGTTAGGGGTCCTGTTCCATTAAAATGAGAGGGAAGGAAGAGTCGCCGGGTATAAGTCCCGTATTCTTGAAACTTTCACTCATTTACCATTTTAGTCCCTCCCCACAATATCTTCTTCACTTTAAATCTAATATTTACCCATTAGCCCCTGATCTCATAAATTCCTTTCAAATTCGACCCATGAATTACCAAACAACCCCTAATGTCGTAATTATGACATATTCAGCCCCTCCACCTCTTTTCCTTTTTAATATAAATCCAATTAATTACCACGGGGTCCCTGTCTTCATATATATATACAAACTGAGTTCGGAACTTACACTTTTAATCCCCGACTTTTAAAATCTTTACATTTAGCTCGTCAAAATCACACCCTGCTAAATAATTATTGATTTTAGGGTTGTAATACAATCATTAATTAATTAATTTTTTTATTAAATAAACGGGTGTTACAGAAGTGCTGTCAAAATCACCACCTTTATCAAATGAGTTCATACCCCTGTATTTTTACAACTATTTTCTATGTTTTTAAGGGGGGGGGGGGGGATACAAGTAATATACAAGAAAATTTACTTTAAAATGCACACATCCAAATACGTTTATCATTCTATTTTTATGAAAAGATTTTACTATCAAATTCATATATTACTACGGGCAAAGTTTTGGTAAAACATAACGATACAATAAACAAATACAAGAGATTTCGTTTTATTCAACTTAATATATATAACTATATATATACAAATATTGTGTATAACTTGAATACTATGATAAACTATACAAATACAGTATACGGAACATGTAAAGATGCAACGATTTTCACACAACATGGAAACAAACTTATAAACAATGATAGGTATAGTTTATGGAACAAAGATACTATTTTACAAAGTTCAGGTTATAACACGAAAACAAACTTATAAACTATTATAGGTATAGTTTATGGAACAAACAAACTATTTTTATAAACTTTCATGTTATAAAGTAAAAAGATTTTCAGTTATTACTTGTAAACACGTTGAAACAATTTGTGAGACGTCTTCGTGTACTTATCTAAGTACTGGTAAAAGTCTTGCCTTGTAACCAAAATCTCTTGTAGGGATAGCGAGATATTTGTGTATAGGTCTACTTGGGACTGACAATCCCACACCTGTACTTTTAGCTACAGTCAGGCCGGCAGGCCTGGGGTGACAAATGTCGTTAACATTTCGACGCCTGAAGAACGTTACGATCAGGCCATCTTAGGTTAGAGTACGGTTATAAGAACTCACAAGAAGAAAACAACGACATATTTACGATTAATATATTTTCAAATAATTTTATTTGAATATTAACTTTACATTTGGATTTCAGGGCAAATATATTTTCAAGGGTTTTATTTTAATAATAAAACAAATATTACATTATTTGCAAGTACAAAATTTCTAGATTTACACACAGTTACACGAAAAACAATACATTATATTACTTACCTAAATACTGGTAAAAGTCTTCGTGTACTTATAAACTTCATGTTATAAAGTAAAAGGATTTTCAGTTATTACTTGTAAACACGTTGAAACAATTTGTGAGACGTCTTCGTGTACTTATCTAAGTACTGGTAAAAGTCTTGCCTTGTAACCAAAATCTCTTGTAGGGAGAGCGAGATATTTGTGTATAGGTCTACTTGGGACTGACAATCCCACACCTGTACTTTTAGCTACAGTCAGGCCGGCAGGCCTGGGATGACAAATGTCGTTAACATTTCGACGCCTGAAGAACGTCGCGATCAGGCCATCTTAGGTTAGAGTACGGTTATAAGAACTCACAAGAAGAAAACAACGACATATTTACGATTAATATATTTTCAAATAATTTTATTTGAATATTAACTTTACATTTGGATTTCAGGGCAAATATATTTTCAAGGGTTTTATTTTAATAATAAAACAAATATTACATTATTTGCAAGTACAAAATTTCTAAATTTACACACAGTTACACGAAAAACAATACATTATATTACTTACTAATATGGTACGAACAGGATTTCAGAAAAACACATATCGAATATTCTCTTTGCTAAAGTCTATGATTACTTAATGTTTACGTTAGGGTTATATACAATGAAGATCCGATATGTAGTGGAATGTGTAGTTTCCGCCTTTCTTCCTGTTCCTTGTTTGGTTGTGGGCTTAGGGCAGGATCACCCAATCGACTGTCCATTCAATTTTAATTATATATAATTTGCATACACTAAGCAATCATAGGAGGTAACAGTACGGGTCATACCAGTTACTTGAACCAGAACCTCGAATCACAGCTTATAAACATACGAAACTTATACTTTTTGGTATAAAGGTACTAAGACTATGACTTATTTACTAAGAAAATATTGGATTTTCTGGAAGAACAAATTAACATTTATAATAACAAAGAACATATATTTTCCAACAAAATACTTATGAACTCACCAACTTAAATGTTGACACACTTTTTCAAAACACTTGTATTCTCAGGAAAGTTAGTAGACAGGTACTCTCTCGGGCGTTTCGAAGACGGAGCATAGATGTATCTCGTCTTATCTTTTGTTATAGTATTAATGTTAAACAAGTAATGTTTTGAACACAATGTAAATACTATGTTATCAATACAATGATTGTTGTTACTTTAATTACTATTATACATTTGTTGTGATATTGTACATGACGTCATCCCCCCCCCCCCCCCCGAATGTTTCCGCCGTTCCTGTTTGAGGGTGTGACACGGGGCCCGATGTAGTAGGCAAGACCCAGGTTACGTGATTATGTGATTATGTGTATGGTATGTGGTAGCTTGGGGAGACTCACTAAGCTTCGTGCTTACAGTTTTCAGTTTTGGTTCAGGTACTTCCGGTAGCAAGGGGAAGAGCTCGGGATAACTGCAGTGCACACACCATTTGTTTAGCCTGGGATGTTTATACTCTGATATTTGGATATGTGATTTTGATACAGTATTTTGATATGATGTTTTGAGATATTACCACCTATGTTTTTATGAGATGATTTGGGTTACTATGGTTTTATATATAAATTAAAAATGAAATTTTTAGACCGTATTTTGGGACGTTTCACCGTACCACATATAATCAACAAGTATAAGCACAATTCTTAGTGAGTTCCCCAAAATACCATATACAGCACAACATAAAATTGAAAATTATAGATTATCAGCAATCCTGGGGACTATCAGTAGTCCCAATGAGCTAATAGCACGCCCGATGGTTTATCAGCCACCCTGGAGACTATCAGCAGTCCCATTCACATATAATTAGCAATACATAAAGCATCAAGACCTAGCTCGTCATCACAGATACAACTATTCTACCAGACAGGTAAGAATAAGAGAGGACACTCACCTGATAATGATGACAGGAACACCTAGCACTCGAACTGTCGGATCTAGACTCTGCCTAGTCAATAAAGCAATTGACCCTAATTAATAATTAAAGTCAAAAACCTCACTTGCATGTCCAAATCTGACAGCTAAACCTTCTAAGGGAAAACGGAACATTTTGACCTCCTCATGGTCCAAAAACACTAAAACTTGACCAAGTGTCAAAGTCAACGAAAGTCAACACTTGGCGCGTACACTGAGCATACCATTCCTTGTGTTGGGCGTACAACGAGGTCATCATGCATTAGGGAAGAATCAGGTTACGCTACGTGTAGCCAGGAGTACGCCTAGTGTACTCCATCAGTCTCTAAATCCACTAAGTTGGTGTCTTAATCCTTTAAGACTACCTACCCAACCCTAGATATGACTAATTTGAGACCTCTTAATCTATGAAGTCGTTGGCTATAAGCCATTTCATGGCAAGGAAAGGCTCAAAGCATCACTTCATCCATTCTAACCTACTTTACTCATGCATGAGCCAAAGGGGAAGATCAAGCAAGCATTTTTATGAATCTAAGTGTTCTAATATGCATGAAAGGACAACTTAAACCCCTAGGATAGTCCCAAACACATAAAGATCCAAATTTGGGGACTTTTAGCTGATAAATCTTAAACCAACGAGATCTAGAAGAACACTTGTTAAGGTATAGATTTTATACCTGAAAATGATACACAAAGGTGGGAAGTTCCTGGATCTTCAAGCTTGCTAGTAACTTCTTCTTCTTCTCTAACCTCCTTCTACTACAAGAGCCAAGAACACTCAAAACTTGCAAAAACACACACAAGCCACTCACATGAGATTAGGGTTTATGGGAGGGTTGGAGGCTGATAAGGGTGGCCAGAAATGAGGTCATCTTTTTTCTTAAATAGGGCAGCCCTTAAAATTAGGGTTTAACATTTGGGCTAGTACGCCCAGCGTACCACATGTACGCCCAACGTACTAGATGGCCATCCGCGTCCATGCATGTTGCATGAGTACGCTGTGCATACTCATATATACGCACCGTGTACAACCACTTTTCCAAGCCTTTTTCTATGATGGACCAAATGTCACACTTTTGATAAATATTCAAGAGATGATAAAATGTACCTTATTTCGGGATGTTACAACATGCTTTTCGAATGCCTCCAATTCTCACAGATGTCAATCCCATGCATGCACTTTCCATCAGTAATATGATACGTATGTATGAATGATACAATCAATTGTACTATGGCAAGAGGTATATCATCTATCAACAATTAATCAATTATGATGCAACATATCGATTAGTTCATATCTTGTTCTTTTTCTATGCTCCTTAAATTATGCAACCTCAACACCACGAAATCTTATTCTTAACAAACAAACATAACCCATTTCTAAATTCACACCATCATTTTTTCCCCATAAATAGGTATAACAAATTAACCCATCTTTTTACAAATTTCCTAAATGACCACCAAGTTCTAAACTCTAACTTGTTGAGATCATATTTTTCTAAAAAATGGTTTAAAGCTCGGGAATTTTGAGCAAAATAAGTCCTTAATTTGTGAGCTTCTCTACGGTGGGCCGGTGGTAAAATTTCTAATATGGTGTCAAAAAAATGTGCAGCATACTTTTAAATTTTCCTAGTTTCGGACATGTGATGTTTATGTTTTATACTTTGAACTTATTGTGAGCATGACGTCCATATTACAATCCTCGTTTTCAATATCTTGAAATGCAGTTTCCACAAGTCTTCAAACAACTTAAAAACCAATTACATTTTGGTTACTAATTTTGAAGTGAAAAACTTATTAAACCGGAAAAATGAAAATAATGTTAGTGTATTCCACATTGGTGCGATACGGTTCAATAAATTTCTATTTATGTTGAGGTTCCCATTCTCTCCTTAAGGGGCTCTTTGGAGAGATAATATTAGCCTCCACATGTATTTACATGATACCAGAGTCAGCGTTCTGCACCCTTGTGACTCAACACATCTATGTCTATCCTCATCGAGCCTCCAACTCTGAGGGGGGTGTTACTATATGTATCGCACGTGTATCAGGCTAAGCATTAGTAAAATGATGTAATAGTTAGGGTCAACAATTGTAATCAATTCTGAAGTAATTAAAAGGAATTATTTGAGTATTATGTGAATTATGTGAATTTATGTGTATGAAACTTGTTTATATAGATATAATAAATGAAGAATGAAAATAAGCGTCAAAAATAACGAAGAAACTATGACATGTCGAAATCCGAGTTATAAAGAACGCCGATCTCTATGTTTAGGAATGCATTTTTCCTTGCATACTTTTCCTTGTCTCCTCCCCATCTCTATGTTTAGGAATGCATTTTTCTTTTCTTGGTTTAATTGCCGCTTCAATTTTAGGTCAGTCGTGGCAGTTGATGAAGGTGATAAGGTTGCTCGGATGACAAGCATGATACGAGATTTACAGAGAAACAAGTTAAATACGATAAATACCCAATCTTTTAAAAACCAGTTTAAACATGCCGGTTGAACCAGGAATCGGGAGCGAGAGCGGTTCAATTACGATTAATTTTATATTAAATTCTTCACAAATCAATCCGGTCGGTTTCTTCAGAAATCGGGTTGAATCGGTGTGATAAACCTGTAAATAACCATTTTAACCAGTTTATTGGACTTCTATAGATGTATTTTACTTAGCATGTTAAAAACAACTCATTGACGAAAAAAATTGAACTTTCGAAGTGTACACAGCTCAAAAGTCGACGCACACCACCGCCATATGTAGGAATATTTTTAGGTGAATCGGCAATCGAACCGGTTGTAACGGAAACCAGTCACCATAGCGGTTCAACTAAAAAAACCGATTTTAAAACATCATAAATACCATATGTCACAAATATATCGCAATAAATATAATAAACAGAGAAATTTCATGAAATAACCATATCTTAAGGGGTGTTTTTTACCTTTTAACCATAAAATTTCAAAATCTGTAAAATGGTAATCAGATTTGCAGAGGGTGCTCCGTTTACCCTTCTGAGGATCTCAACACACCTCTGCAGAAATGAGGTGGCAGCACTAAAGGACAAAAAATTTCGAAGGTTTTTAGGGTTCCGCAGAGGTGGCTCTGAGGATCGCTTAATGGCTCTGAGGATCGCTTAATGGCTATGAGGATTTGTTCTTGAGCAAAACATAGTGCCAAAATCAACAAGTCTATTTTTTTTTTGATAATTTTTGTTACTTAATAATCCTTTTTAATAATTTTTGTTACTTAATAATCCTTTTTGCATATAAAATAAAAAAATAATAATTTCGCAGAGATGAACATCGATCCTCAGAGGGCGCTCTGTGGATCTGTTCTTGAGCAAACACCTCTACGGATCTGTTCTTCGCAGAAACGATATTTCCATGGCAAAAATCGGGCAAAATTTTGGGATTTACTAATCACTAAACTATTATACATTCATACAAACTATCATACACCCTAACAACATATAATTAACTTAGAAAATGGGCAAATAGGTTTTCATACCTAAAAATTTGGCCCTATGTTTTGCTTAAGAACAGATCCTTAGAGCCATTAACCAATCTTCAGAGCCATTAAACGATCCTGAGAGCACCCTCTGTGGATCTGATGATCATTTTACAAATTTCAAAGTTTTATGGTTAAAAGATGAAAACACCCTTTAGAGTATGGTTATTTCATAAAATTTCTCTAATAAACACCATATATAACAAATATACCGTCTAAAAATTATAACAAACAAAAATCTGGAAGGATTTGATAAGGAAAATCGAAGATGTTTAAAAAAAAAAAAAAAAAAAAAAAGATAAATAGAGTTGCATTTACATCATTTCTCCTCTTTAATAATAGAGATAATTATATGTCAATAGTTTGTTGCAAGTTCGAATATTTGACTTAACCCTACCAGATAACTAAACATCTATAAATACGGCACATCGTTTGCCGTCTAAGAGTCATCTTATTCAATACCAAAATTTCTTGACATCGTAGGTATCTGTCTTCAACTTCAATGGAATCCTTGTTGTCGAGTTGCTATTCTCTCAAGGATATTCGCCAAATCTCTCCTGAAGTTCAGACTGCTCTGAAGCAGGTTTGTAAACTGTATATTCTGTGGAATCTGGCTGATCTGGCTTAATAGTAAATAAATCATAAATGTGTGGTTTTGGATAAAAATGGTTCTGTGAAATTTTTAGATGATTCTTTTTGTTTAACAATTTTGTTTAGGAAATCTTGAAAGAGTATATCTTCTTTTTCATTCTTTTTCTAACCAATATTTATTAGACGATATATTGTTATTATTATTGTATATTTAATATTCAGACTGCGTTGAGTCTTTCTTGTTTTGATTACTTGGTTTTCAAAGTGCATGTGGATTGTGGAAGTATTTCTGAGTTTTGTATAATGAATAAAAAAAAAAAAAAAATCAACGGTCTAATGTTTCTATGCTGTTCGTTTTGTGGTGCTAACATCAAACTCGCTAATTGTGATAAAAAATAATCAAATAAAATATTGCTTACATGGACTTTATACAAGGCATGTGTATATGTATGATAACATATAATTCCTATAATCATGTGATTGCAGGGATATGCGAAAGTATGTTGCTTGTTAATAGCATATGCACTCGGGTTTTATCTCCATATCCTATTGGACAATGGATGTTTTTTCACTGCCTTGGCAACATTTGAATGTATGCTTTGGTTGATCGCCACTCCTCCATGGGAAGAGGTAGTTGTCTAGTTATCTTCTACGTATATACCCAATGATTTCTTGAAATCTTATTAATCTTAATTATTCCTTATATATTCTTCATGGGATTCTTATTCCAGCACAAAAGGTTAATGACATATTACCTATTTAGCATTCTCTACGGAGCCTCCTCTGTTTCTGTAGCCAAATTATTCATAGATTTTGACACGCGGTTTGTTCTTTTCCTTTTATTAATTATTATATATTACTCAACTTACCCCGTTAATGTTTCTTGATGTATATTTCTATTGGTTTTGTAGCATGTGGGTGAGTGAATACATAGGAGCTGCCATCGCATTTGCTTGTTTCTCAGGCGCTGCCATGCTAGAAAGGCGTAGAGAGTTTTTTTATCTTGGAGCTCTTCTTTCCTCTGGTGTTTCAATCTTCTTCTGGTCACATTTTGCTTCAAAAATCTTTGGTGGTGCCACTGCTTATTTCCAATCTGAGGTAAATACGTAACTCCTGATTCATTCTTTTTTACAGTTTCTTTCCATCTTTTTCGACCATTTGTGTTAATTGTCTTTGTTTCAAATTTGCAGATTTATTTTGGGTTAATGGCGGTTGTTGGTTGCATGGTTGTTGCAACTCAGGTGCTCATCCCAAAGACTTGGAGTATGTGAAGCATCCCCTCAAACTTATTTTCTGACTTGAATGCTGTTTTTGCTCCCTCACATTTTATACTGATTTTATTGCTGTTTTTATTAGTATGTGATGCAGTTGAACAATTCGGACGGAAGGGAACAGAGGAAGAATATGAGGACGAGGGGGATTATGAACAAAAGCTGCATTCAACTACAAATAAAAACTCGGTATAATTTATACTTTTGTGTGGTACATGTTTTTTTTTTTTTTAACATCAGTCGTGGATATGTTCTATGTCACTTAGAGACTTAATATGATATCGGGTTTTACAGTGAGCTTTTGTCATAAAAGGTTTTTTTTTGTTTTTTTGGCCTCTTTGATCATCCGGTGTGAAAAGGGTATTTTATATGGGATAATCATAAGAAAAACCAAAATCATAGGGTTTTTATCATAAAGGCCTTTTGGCCAATTGAGATCGTGTTTGGTTTAGCAAATGGTTTGCCAAATTTTTGTATATGGTCAAAAATATTTAACATATACAAAAATATTTAAACAATATAACACCATGAGCATGAGCTTCTATGCTTCTCTAGCTAAGCATGGTCCTTCCCCTTGTCACAGGGCCCTATGTATGTGAAATGCCAACACAACAACTATAAAGTAACATATCTCATAAATATTTAATAATATATCCTATTAATAATGAGACATGCATAGATAAGTCATAAGTGATTAACCTATACATGAATGATGTAATGTGGATATCTGCAACTTGCCTCATTTCCCACGTGTCCTCATATTCTGATATTCACCTCGTCTTCTGTTTTTCCTTCCAAATTCTAGTTTTCTGTTCTTCATCTAATCTCCACATAAATCAGCAAACATATTTAAATTCAACTAGAAAGTATACTGGAAGGTAGCGTTTTTTTGATACATCTTCTACGACTTGTTTTGACGTTTGGATTTTATCGGCCTAGATGAAAAATATGTCCACCTTCAGCTGAAAAATAATAGGTTAAACAAAAAAGTGACATAATATGTATCGAACTAAAAAGTAAGCAATAAAGACAACACATATCATTATACAGTAAAAGAAAAGAGAATTACTTCTACATTTATTTTTTTTGCTGAAATTATTTCCCAATTGATTAATGCCAAACACTCTTTCCATACATAAACTATGTCTTTGCTTGTGGTCTATTAACCTGAAGCAAATCTAGAAATTCATTCTTTTTAAGCAACCTACTTGCATATTTCTCATAAAACCAAAATACTTAGAATTCTAACTAATAATAGCAACCTAGTTACACTTCCTTATAAGTCCCATAATATTTAAAAAGAAAATGGGTTTCTATGTACTTATAATTTCTCTCACCTATAATAGCAATTTGCTTAGAGTTTTTAACCATAATAGCAACGTACGTACATTTCTTTTCTTTATTTTTAGCCATAATAGTAAGCACTTTCCTATAATGGTTGAAGAGATGTAAGCAAACTGCTATAAGGAGGTACATATTGCGATTATCACTAAAAATGTAAGTACAATGTCGATTATAGGTAAGGAAAACGTAAATAGATTGCTTTTACGGGTATTTATTATAAAGTGAATTGCTTATATTAGTAAAAAGAGTAAAGTAAGTTGTTATTTCCTGCAATTTGCTCTTCAAAAAATATTATAAACCTTTCCAAGTAGAGAATCATAGGTTGGTGGAAAAACGTATTTGGTATAAATGTGATTATCCATTCTCACAAATGGACCTCCAGATGGCAAGTAAGATGTAATTCACCCTGATTTTAAAGAAATGAATAAATAAACAACTTAAGTATTAAATAATTTAGAAACGACTATATGTATGGCGTATCAACAAAAAAAATACGAAAGAAAACCTGGTTCTGGTCTAAAATTTTTGAATGCAACTTCTACATTGCTACGATGTTCAATCAAGAGACCTCTAAGCAGAATATCAACTTGTAATAATAATTGCAAGATTAAATAAACTGTCGATGCATAAAAACTAAATCATAATGGGATTGGAGACCAACTACCTGAACAAATGGATGTGTATTTGCACAAATTCTGTTCAAAAGCATTGTAAACCCACCTACATAAATTCAGAGCTATATTCAAGTTTACCAAGAGTAAAAATTCTATGAAAATGTACCAGTTCTCTCACCTTGATATCTTCATAAACTTGCTTTCTGACCCCTGGTGCATGCACTCACCTTTATTGACTGAATCACTTCGGATGCAATGCTACCAGAACCATATTTTGCAACTTCAGTAAGAGATGGCAAAAGAAACTTGTCACCATGCAAATTACTACTTCTGAACCTTCAACAGCTACAAAGAAAAATATACTGAATGATATAATTTATGCCCTTGTCCTTAAACTTTGGTTATAAAGCACAAGTACAATAGAGAGGCACAAGAGCATTCGTGCTATTTTCTACAATTAGCTGTGTATGTAGCATAATGACCAATAGTACATGTCACTGATTAGACATATATCAACATCAAGGTGCCTGAAGCTTTTCATTGTATGGATGTTCATTGTTTCTGTTATTTATACCATAAGCAGGGTATTACAGTCAAATTTGAAAATTTTGAAGTACGTATTCAACTAAAACTTTGATGAATTACATCAAGAACGGTTGCATTTGTGATGAATTGCATCAAGAAGCAAAAATACACCAAGTAACAAAAAACTCACCAGGTACCATTAGTGGTTGTAGCAAAAAAATCTGAACACAGAAGAAGAATAGCATCAAGTAGTAAAGATTTCCAGAACACTAAAAATATAGTCATCTTACAGCAAGGTTAAAAGCTGGTGGAGTACCCACCAACCCCAGAAGTTGCACATACGTTGATATCAACATTAGAGCAACATTGAATACATTTGCAAAATTATGATTACTGGTTTAAGTATGCTATGAAATGTAAACTTAAGCTCCCAAAACACTTTACTTTTAACTTTCCCACAGAAGAGGACACATTTACAATCACTGATGAATTGATGATTGAAGAAGGGGAATTAAATATTGAACCATTCTTTCCGAACTATAGTAGTTTGTTACCGTAAATTCTACACCCATCACATTAGACTGTATCGATATTTTATTCCAATCGATTTAAAAAAAAAACAAAAAAAATCATGTATGATGTTTTACCTGAGTGAAAATAACATCGAAGAAAAGGGGTTTTTTAGTGACCGAAACTTGAATTCGGAGCAGGTGCTATTGTAGCGTGGAGATTCTAGCATTAAGAGGGTAGAGTTCTCCCATCTAGTGTAGTAGTGTATGTGTGTAATTTGTTTGTTAAAAGGAACGACCATTGGAAAGTTGGAAAACCACAGCCACAAAATTCAGAAAACAGACGATAAATACAAAACATGTACCGGTGTAGAAGACGACATAATTGGTTGGTCGCTGATGGCGGTGCTAGCTGAACAGAACCGCCAACTCAATCGTCGTCCTCGCCTACCACCTCATGCTGTCTTCAACAATAGTGACGCCACTTTTCCGTCATACATCCTCTATGTCCCTATCTTCGATGGCGAAACAGTAAAGGACCCGGTTTATTATACTATCGGTGTGCATAACAAAGCAAACGAAGGTGGATTGCAGAGACAGAGAGGAGGGGGGGGGGAGGGGGGGGGGGGGGGGGGGAAGAGTCGATGACGGTGGATAGAGAAAAAAGAAGTCGGACAGGTAGGGATATTTTGAAGCAGTCAAAGGTCGGAGGGATCTCCTGACTGTAATTGATGCTCCCTTTGTGTTTGGATGGAGGAGGGAGGAAGGGTAGAAGAAGATTCGAGGAGGGCTTAGTATGTGGATCGGTTGACCTAACCTGAGTAAAATAACTAAATGAACAGTACCGGGTACTGTTCATAAGAGAGCTCTTTTATATATATATATATATATATATATATATATATATATATATATATATATATATATATATATATATATATATATATAATGGAAAGAAATAATCATATCCAAATTTAAAATTTGTGTTTATATTAATTAGAAAACCCTTTATACTTAAGTTACTTTTCATTTGTACGCAAACATCCAATTTATAAAGAAGTTACCGTTTTGTGACATAACATTTATCTTGTTCCTTTTTAGGTTGACATGGAAAAAAATAAGCGATGTTACTTATTTCCTTGAGTAAATAGTTGTTGAGTAGATGATCTATTTCTCACATTTTACCTAAGACAAAAGGCAACGCCACTTATGTTTACTTATAGTAGTTTGACAACTTTTTTAAAATTGAAAACTTGATTCCTAATATTAAATGAACATTAATCCTATTAAATGAATTTTAATTTAGATAAATATCAATTCCATATAAGGACATAATAGCGATCACACTTGTTGTCAAACAAGTACAAAAAATGTTACAAATCCTACAATATATGTCTACACAGATGCAAGTCAAGACAAAATCATAGGTAATATCTCAATATATATCGCACTAGGTTATAACTTGTATGGTACACGGTTAACAAAGTAAAATAACATATATACTATGCAACCTGTAGGTGTTGTGAACGATGTGTTCACCGGTGTACTCTAAAAACTCATTTACATGTATTACGAGTGGACTCTCGAAAACGATACTGTCAATAAATGAGGTAAACCCTGTCGACTATGCAGACTTAGTGCCCATTGTATAAACCCTGGCGACTATGCAGACTTAGTGCCTAAACCCTGGCGACTATGTAGACTTAGTGCCCGTTGTATGAACCCTTGCGACTATGCAGACTTAGTGCCTAAACCCTAGCGACTATGCAGACTTCGTGCCTATTCCTTAGGATAATCCTTAGGAATGAATTGACGAGAAATAATTGGGTTGAAAACCCTATGTACTCACCAGGTTTCCCAACCTGACCCACTCAATTCATTTGTATCACAGGTGTCAATATGAAGTAACAATACACTGAGAGATTAAGGAGATATAAGTCACTAGTGATAATGATTGTAAGTTCTGTTTATGCTTGTGTTTCTGTATTGACGGTGACATTTCAATGTTTTAAAATGAATAAAATACGTTTCTTCGGAAATGCTTTGATAACGTATTTATCATGTTTTTCTGGGAACAAATTCCGCAACACTTTTCTTTAAAAGGTTACTCTGATTTTCAAAATAAAGCATAAACAAATTGGTCTTTTCTGGTCGTGAAAATAGGGATGTCACAGTTGGTATCAGAGCATTAGTTTAAGAGAACAAGGAATAAAGATTTATTTCTAGACTTAAACTTAGAATGTTAAGCGATGATCCTGAGGAGTGTGTCTAATATATTTTAGGTAGCACACCTGAATAGACACAAGCACTAGCTTAATTAGGAAAGATGCCTAAAATGATTTTATGTGCTAAATGATTTATGATATGCATTATAGGATCGTATCCATGGTCTGTTGCCGACCGGATCTGGAAACTTTACGTGTTCAGATTTCTAAACGTTTAATTATGGTATTAGAACTGGCATATAAATTTTTGGAGTAATAAGGAGGATTACACGTCTAAATCTTCTCTATCTATATTCTCGTCTTGATGCACTAAACGCATGCTTTCGTGAACAAAGCATCATGGTGAAGACTCGTAGAGAATTGAGTAAATGGAGGAAATGAAAAGGCTTATGATAGTGAATGACACCTATCAGAAGATATCGTAAGAGTGGTATATTTCCTTTATAATATGTATCATAAGGTAACAGTACATTCAGAGGAGTATGGTACGTCTGAAGTACACCTTCGATTTGCGGGATGATGGAACGATTGGTGTAATTCCTGAAGTTGTCCCATCGTATGGCTTTTCCACCACCAACCGAGTTGAAGCAGAATTGATGATTGAAGATACGCATGGAAGAAGTCCTAGTAGGGTCTAGGGAAAATTATATGATTATTTGGACACATTTGTATGTGTTAAAATTGTTTTTGTGACAATAACTTGGAGAACTGCGAGACAATACTTGAGACGAGTAAGACTAGGTGTGAATGGTAGAAGAGGCCTATACTATCGGAAGCACGGGATTCACGCTTGAATCAGGGAAAGTCACAAGGTTACCAAGAAGCTAGTAATTGATTTTGTTTTGTTCATGTCTGTCGTTACCATCGTTTTGGTAATGACTAAGAAGATGATTGTTATTCCGACCCAAGTTGTCAAAACAAAGTGAGTCTGACTAAGATGAGTATGTTACGTGGTTCAAAGAACCAAGATTGATGTAGCATCTGACTTAAGCCAGAGGATTGATGTGAAGCGATCAATTGAAGTATCGCAACCGTTGTTAAGGTAAGAAGCTTATAGCTAGAAGTGCTACATACTAGAATGTGATTCTATCACATTAGAACATGAAGGAAGGTGTCTTCCATTCTGGAATCTGACTCAAAAAGACCTGAGTCTAAAGCATTTTATCATACAATGAGAGGTCATAGGAAAATGACCCATCGGTATGATACGATAATCGAAGGAAAAAACCTATCTTAATTTAAGTCTGTTAAGAAGGAGCAGGAGTCTCCAATAAGGATCAAATTTGTAACTCGAAGGTTACGATTGAAAGTCCAACATAGTATGAAGAGCAGGTGCAAGATTGAGCATCGTCTGCAATCAAGAAAACCAAGAATTAGATACCCATTTGAAGGAACATAGAAGTTATGATTATTACCTAGGATGAAGAAATAACGTACGGAGTCATTATACAACCCTGTTTCGTTGATGATTCCGGGACGTAATCATCCTAAGGGGGAGATCATTGTAACGCCCACAGATTCTGGCTGGTCAATTTAGAGACAATGAGCATCAAAAATGAGTTTTTATGGAAGATTATTTAGAAGAAGTAATCTTACCCAAGTTGTAGAATATGTCACAAAAGTTCCGTACATATAAAGAACACCGAAATTCGAGTTATAACGAAGAAGTTATGGCTCGTCGAAGTTTCGCGACAAAACCGCCACGACGTTGTGCGACGTAAGTGTGAATTTACGATAGAGGACTTTTTAGCCTTAGGAATCTAAACAAAAGTCGTAGTATACGTTAAAACGAGAGCGTGCATAAAAAGAACGCCCAAATCTAACTTCGTATGAGGAAGTTATGATTTTTCTAAGATTTGACATAGCAGTGCACAGCCCGGAATTCAAATTTTAGATCGAGCGGTTTTTGGCCAACGAGACCTAAATGAGAAATGAATATCTCATTAATAGCGACTCAACGATAAAAAGACAGATGAAAACGGAGTCCGTATGTAGAAGTTATGAATTTTACGCAGTCATTTAACAGTATAATCTTCTCATACTGTTAATTTTAGAATCGGTCAAGAATTAGCCAATGCAGTCAGAAGTAAAGTTGTAGATCTTGTCATAACCTACGCGTGGATATAAAGAACGTCAAAAAAGGAGCTCGTATGCGAAAGTTATGAATTTTCAAAAATTGACTGTTTTACCTGTTTTGTTCGACGCCACGTGTCAGCATCAGACTTTGCCTTGGAGCCTAAGCAAGCTCACGACGTGAGCACTAAAAACTCACGACATGAGAGGGCTCCTGGCAGCCTATAAATAGAAATGTGATCCTTCTTCATTCCTCACACCTTACCCATTCTTTCTTCACTCTATACACTCTCTAATACCCCCCCCCCCCCCTAAAACCCCCAAAAAGCCTAAGGAACCCCCTTAGCACGAGAAGGAAGCCCCGAAGCTCCCGATGACTCCGAGAAGAAGAACTTTCGGCTCAGAAGTTCTGCCCGCGCAGAGCCCAGTTCTTCGCTAAACTCCAATATAAGTGAGTTATGCCTACCCCACTTTAAATATAGCTTATATTTAAATATAATATCGTTATTATGAACCTATAAATAAGATTTATCAGTGATTCAAATTCGTTATAATGATTGATCTACTTATGGGAATGATGTCTAGGCTGTGATTAGTGAGGTGTTTAAAGTGGGATTTCCAAACAGTATACTTCGTATACCAAACAGACCCTACCTCTGATATGATCCTACCTGGTTGTTCCTTACTTGATAGATCATGAAGTAGACTCTGAGTTAATGACGAATCTAGACTAATAATTAGTCGTAATAAATATTAGACTAAAATCTAGTGGTGATAATACTAGGTTTTGTCGAAGGAAATCATATTGTTAAGAAGCGAAGCGCTGATCGAATTTCGAGTTGTCACTTTAACAAGTGAGTCCATAGTTACTTTCAACTTACACATAGATATGAAGTAGTTAATATAAATTACGTGCTATGTGTGCATTTTATCTGTATACTTGCTATCTATGTTGGATGAACGATTTCATACATGTTTTAAATTATTTAAACTGTATATGTATTTTATATCTACAAAATATGTTGGGTAAAACATGGGTAGATGAAATATGAGTTGGATGATGAGATGAGAGGTGAAATATACCATGAGGTAAGGGTGAGAGGTGAACAATGAGAGAAGCCTTTTACCCAAGCTTTGGCCCCGTCATCTAGCAGAGTATGGATGACAACCACAGACTATTCTAGACAGTCCAGTGGAACACTAGCAGACTCGCAACCTGTAGGTGTTGTGAACGATGTGTTCACCGGTGTACTCTAAAAACCCATTGACATGTATTGCGAGTGGACTCTCGAAAACGATACTGTTAATAAACGAGATAAACTCTGTAGACAGTCCAGTGGAACACTAGCAGACTCGCAACCTGTAGGTGTTGTGAACGATGTGTTCACCGGTGTACTCTAAAAACCCATTGACATGTATTGCGAGTGGACTCTCGAAAACGATACTGTTAATAAACGAGATAAACTCTGGCAACTATGCAAACTTAGTGCCCGTTGTATAAACCCTGGCGACTATGCAGACTTAGTGCCTAAACCCTGGAGACTATGCAGACTTAGTGCCTAAACCCTGGCGACTATGCAGAATTAGTGCCCGTTGTATGAACCCTGACGACTATGCAGACTTAGTGCCTAAACCCTAGCAACTATGCAGACTTAGTGCCTAAACCCTGGCAATGATGGACTTCGTGCCTATTCCTTAGGATAATCCTTAGGAATGAATTGACGAGAAATAATTGGGTTGAAAACCCTATATACTCACCATGTTTCACAACCTGACTCACTCAATTCATTTGTATCACATGTGTCGATATGAAGTTACAATACATTGAGAGATTAAGGAGATATAAATCACTAGTGATAATGATTGTAAGTTCTGTTTATGCTTATGTTTCTGTATTGACGATGACATCCCAATGTTTTAAAATGAATAAAATAAATTTCTTCGGAAATTCTTTGATAACGTATTTATCATGTTTTTCTGGGAACAAATTCCGCAACACCTTTCTTTAAAAGGTTACTCTGGTTTTCAAAATAAAGCATAAACAAATCGGTCTTTTCTGGTCGTGAAAATAGGGATGTCACATAATCCTAGGAACACAATAGCGAAGCAAGGAGTATATATTCAGGTGATAAACTTACCTCGATAGACACCTATATCTGAAAAAAAAAATCACAATCACAAACCTTAAAAAATTGCAAACCCACGATTACATCAATAGCATAAACTCAAAAAACAAATAAATAATAATCTCACCACAGTAGCTTGGGGTTCGCTTGAGGCAATTGAGACAAACCATGATTAAGGAAGACCTTGAAGATAGTGACCGGTAAGAGCGGCGATTTAGGGTAAGACGGATGATGGGTGGCGATGGTGGCAACAGTGACGCGAGGATGGTGCAGTGTTATCGTCGATGATGGTGTTGTAGCGATAGAGGTTGGGGATCCGTGCAACAATAAGGAAGATGTAGGAATTACAACAAAATACAAAGACCTTCAGTAGATTATTCAGCCAATGAAATTCTTATTTTTTTTGGCTGGTTAACTATCTTCATCAAAAGGCCAACTTCAACACTGTGTGCTTCTAAGATGAGAGAGAGAGAGAGAGAGAGAGAGAGAGAGAGAGAGAGAGAGAGAGTGAGTGAGTGAGTGAGTGAGTGAAGATATTATCGAATGCCTTGTATAGATATTACTGTGGATCATAACTAGTTAAGAGAGATATATGAAGGAGGAAGAGCAACTACAATGAGGCAAAGCGGCGATGGTGTTGTGGTAGAGAAGAAGGAAAACGAAACCAGTAGCGGTGGAAGAGAAGCGGCAGCCTTGAGAAGAGATATTTATCTTTTAAATTTCAAATTGATAGATTTGATTTGGTTTCCGAAGAGAGAGGCGAATTTTTTGGAAATACAGTCGTTATTAAGGGATGACCATGTATAGTTTTAAGGGTGAACGGGAAAACAAAAAAAGAAGTTCACGTAAAGATGACACGTGGAAAGTATAGTGGTTGAAAAGTGTCATGTGACAATTTTAGGAGTCTTTTATTAGAAGAAGGTATATATATATATATATATATATATATATATATATATATATATATATATATAGAGAGAGAGAGAGAGAGAGAAGGATCCCCGCTTCGCGGGGGTTGGATTTTGTTTGTAGTATTTTTAATTCAGTGACGTAGTTAGGATAAATAGAAAATTACATTGCTCTTCTTTCACATTAACCAAAACGATGTTAATTATAAAATTGGCTATGTTGTAACAGAAAAGATGAATGTAGTGTAATGGAATGTACATTGCTACTTATGGAAATATAAGATTGATACAAATTAAATCAGCAATTTAAGGCATATTCGTCCTACCATTCAATTATGTTATAAGTGAATAATACTTGTATTGGAATATGTAAACATAAGCATTACATTACATTACATAATTAGTTCAAGGGTAAGATCATTAAACTTTAACAAATTGAAAATACCCAGAATAAAATACATCCTTAGTTATTGGTTTGATGAAGAAAGAATAAAATGTGCAGAGAACCTGTGGAGTCCAACCATCATCAATTCCACCATCACCATACCTGCAAAGAAAAAAAGGGACTCAAACACTTGATTGGATGCATGCAAGTACTCAAAAGGACATCTCATAATTCAATTTATTCAAATGGTTTGAAGTCAATGGTAATATTTCCATGAAATTTCATCTAAATTGTTTCTATTACAATATTATTTTAAAAAAGTAGGATGCTATTTTCAGAAAATGTGGGTATGTTTAATAACAAATAAATAATCACGATTCTGAGTTTAGGATGCTATTTTATGCATATTTACATAAAATATGAGGCCATTTTAGTATTTTATGCATATTTTCTAGAATTAGATCCTATTAAATGGCCATCTTATGAAAGCATTTTATTTTGAAAAAAAATTCCAACCATAGCCTTATACTTTTATCTATTTCATGGAATCTACTCTGAAGCTAACCTTAGACAACTTTTTTACAATGAAGCGAGCTAATATTTGACTGATGGATATGGTGACTGATATGATCAAAAAACAAAAATAACAAATAATTATCGAAACTTATAACAAACCTGAATTATTGAAAATTTAGTCTTCATCGCCATTTTAAGAGAACCGCAATTAGCATGACCTGCAAATTCAGATGATAAATCTTAAAAATGAACTTATGTGTGTGTGTGTCAAAAGTATTTCTTTCATTTAATGAAATAGAACAATGCGACATACAAACTACCTTCAATTGCTTAGCAAATAAAGACCAGCAAATGGAAATCCATTATAAACTAAGCAATAAAAGCACACTGTTATCTAAAAAAACAATAAAGTTCATTGCACTTGAAGTGAAATCAATTAAATTGAAAATCTAGAAAAAAAAAAGACCAAAATGCCCTTACCTTCAAAATCGCAACAACCTGGTTTATCTAAATTGGTAAACAATGATCCTATTTTAACGTCCATTGTTTTGATATACTGCTTTTAGAGGTAAATTAATAAAATATTTCATAAAACTCATAATAGAAACTTATTTAGAATGAATTCATGGAATTACCTTATCTAGTTAAGTAAAAAATGTGTATTTCTTGAAATCTGCACTAGAAATTATGATTCTAACCCCATGTAGTATCTAATTATACAATATGGAAATGTCTATTGCACTTGATGATTGATGACATATACATGAATTGCTTTGATTTCCAAACGGTGTTCAATTTAGGGGATAGATGATTACTGCTTTTAACGATTGCCGGATGACAGAATAAGAGGAAAACTACAAATTAACCACCAGCAAACAATAATCAGATAAACAAACTGTTACTTCATCAATACAATGCAGAAAAATAATAAAACCTTGACAGCAATTAGCTTTTCTGTTTGTATTCCCGTTTCGCCCTTAGACCCAAGAATAAGCAATGACCATAACCAAGATAAAAGAAAGTAAATAGAGAATGAAGAACAATAGATTTAACGTGGTTCAGCAATAACTTGCTTACATCCACAAGAAGAGAGAAAAACTTTTGTATTAGGTTAAGAAGCAATTTACCTTGCTTTTTGTTCCCCTGTTACAAAACTTACATACCTTTCTCTTTACAGCTGAAATCAGAATATAAGCAAATATACATGGGCCTACAAATATTGGGCTATTAAATGGGTCATTTAACCCAAAACAGTTGGGCTGACCCAAGTCAACTCAAGCTAAGATCTTTGGGCTGACCACTTACAATTCTCCACCTCGAACAACATTTGATAGACCTCGAATTTTGGACGATACACCAAAGAAGAAATTGCACACCTTGATATGTAGAACTCAATCCGGCTGCACCATTTGACCATGGTTGCCTACGTACCCACATCTGGGATCAAGCCACCGTAGTTCACTCCACCGGGTGAAAAAACTCCACCTCACCCTGACACCGCCCCGCAATGTGATTGCCCTCAAGGGCAATCAACACTGATTAATATTAAGCAAGTTCAAGCAATGCTTAAACTTGCCACCTGGTACCGCTTTGGTTAACATGTCTGCTGGGTTCTCATCAGTGTGCACCTTCATAAGAGAAATATCACCATCTTCTATGACATCCCGCACAAAATGATATCTGACATTTATATGTTTGGTACGAGCATGATAAACTTGATTCTTAGCTAAGTGAATTGCACTTTGACTATCACACCACAAGTCTACACAATCTTGCTCAAACCCCAAATCATCTAAAAAACCCCACAACCACAGTGCTTCCTTTACACCTTCTGTTATAGCCATATACTCAGCTTCTGTAGTAGAAAGCGCTACTGTTGCTTGTAGTATCGATCGCCAACTAACTGGAGCACCATGTATTTTGAACACATAACCAGTAGTATATCGACATCTATCCAGATCACCAGCATGATCAGAATCCACAAATCCAGTAATTCGACATGTATTTCCACCAAAGCATAAACCAATATTAGTGGTTCCTTTCAAATATCTCAAGAACCATTTCACAGCTTCCCAATGTGCCTTCCCTGGGTTCGCCATGAACCTGCTGACCACACTGACCGCCTGTGAAATATCTGGACGTGTACACACCATGGCATACATCAGACTGCCGACTGCACTGGCATAATGCACACGCCCCATGTACGTCTTATCTTCTGCTGTAGAAGGAGATTGTCTACTAGAGAGCTTAAAATGTGGAGCCAATGGAGTCACCACTGACTTGGTATCTTGCATCCCGAACCTCGCAATGACCCGCTCAATGTAGCCTTTTTGGCTCAAGAACAATCGATGTTTCGTCCTCTCTCTTCTAATCTCCATACCCAATATTTTCTTGGCAATTCCCATGTCCTTCATCTCAAACTCTTTACCAAGTTGAAATTTCAGCCTATCTATCTCCACCTTGCTCTTCGAAGCAATAAGCATGTCATCCACATACAAAAGAAGATAAATATAATCACCTCCATGAAGCTTCCGCATGTAAACACAACAGTCATACAGACTTCTGGAGAACCCATGCTTCAGCATGAAAGAGTCAAACCGCTTGTACCACTGTCGAGGAGATTGCTTCAATCCATATAGTGATTTCCTCAAGTGACATACCTGACTTTCCTTATCAACAACCTTGAATCCATCAGGTTGATGCATATAGATTTCCTCATCCAATTCTCCGTACAAGAAAGCGGTTTTTACATCGAGTTGTTCCATCTCCAAATCACCATGAGCAACAATACTCAACAATACCCGGATGGAAGTGTGTTTCACTACCGGAGAAAATATCTCATTGTAGTCTACTCCCTCTCTTTGTGCAAACCCCTTTGCTACTAATCTTGCCTTGTACCTTGTACCACCGAGTTCGGAAGAATCCTCCTTTTTCTTGTACACCCACTTACAACCAATAGCTTTCTTTCCTACGGGTAATGGGACCAACTCCCACGTTTGGTTCTTTCGAAGAGACTCCATCTCTTGTTCCATAGCAGCCAACCAACTCTCATTATTGCCATTCTGAATAGCTTCCTTGAAGGAGACCGGCTCATCTTCCTCCATCGAGAGTGCATACTCAACCAAACTTGCATGTCCGTAGTGCTTCAAGGGTTGATCAGACCCCCAACTTTTGAACTTTCTTATATGCTCGCCTCGGCCTAGTAGGGACCGAATTGTCCTCGAGCTCTTGTTCCTCTGGTTCGTGTACATTTTATTGCTGAACCGTCTCATGTTCAATATCATCGTGAATACCACCACGATCTTCTTCGTGAACACGACTAGAACCTTGTTGGCTTTTAGGTTCTATATCAACTACTTGAGACTTGACCGTCTCAATGTCATCACCATTTGGGACCGTAGCTTTTGAAGAAGCTACATTGGAGTTCTCATCAAAAGTAACATCCCTGCTGTTTATAAACTTGGAATCTTCCAAACACCAAAGACGATAGCCTTTCACACCTGATGCATATCCCAAGAAGATTGCATTCTTGGCTCTTGCTTCAAGCTTTCCCTCACTAACATGATAATAGGCTGTTCACCTGAAGATTCTGAGTTTCTCATAATCTGCATGTTCCCCTGACCATACCCTATACGGTATATTTCCATCTAGAGACGCATGAGGAGACCGATTGATAATGTAGCAAGTTGTAGCAATCGACTCTGCCCACCATTCTTTACCCAAACCAGCATATGATCGTATACACATTGATCTCTCTCGCAATGTACGATTCAGCCTTTCTACGACTCCATTCTGCTGTGGAGTTTTTCTGACCGTCCAATGTCTAGCAATTCCTTCATGATCACAAAATTTCTTGAAGGCACCTTCTGTATACTCTGTACCATTATCAGATCGAAGTGTCTTCAATTTCTTGCCTGTTCTGTTCTCAACCATTGCTTTCCACTTCTTAAACGTGTCAAATACCTCATTCTTGTGTTTCAGAAAGTAAATCCAAACATACCTAGAATGATCATCCACAAAAGTGACAAAATATCTGGAACCTCCCTTGGAAGTGACTGAAGCCGGACCCCAAACATCTGTATGCACATAGTCTAAAATTCCTCTGCTTTTGTGTTTGCTTGATTTGAACTGAACCCGATGTGCTTTACCGTACACGCAATGCTCACAAAGGTTCATGCAAGGCTTCTTCAAGTTCTTCAACAAAACTTCTTTACCAAGCAAATCAAGACCCTTTTTGGACATATGCCCAAGCCGTCTATGCCATAACCGAGTGCTTTCACATGGGTCACCACCACTACCATTTGTTCCAACTGCTGCACCATCTGTCACAGTTGTACCTGAAAGAACGTAAAGGTTTCCTTGACGAATACCTTTCATTACAACCAAAGAACCACAAACAACCTTCTTTACTCCTTCCCATGTAACTATCTTACACCCACCAGAGTCCAATACACCTTCAGAGATGAGATTCTTTCGCAACTCAGGAACATGTCTCACATCTAATAAAGTTCTAACCACTCCATCATGCATTTTGATTCTAACAGAACCGAGCCCAACCGTTTTGCAGGAATGGTTATTTCCCATTACCACGGTTCCACCATCTATGCTCCTATAGTTAGTAAACCACTTCCTATTTGGGCACATATGGTACGAGCAACCTGAATCAATAATCCATTTACCAGAGATTTCTTCATCAGAAGTGGCAAAGTAACACTCATCATTGCTTTCTTCTCCCGAGGCATAACTGACTTCTTGCTTCTCTTGTGCATTTCCTTTGTTGTTGTTGTTGTTGTTGTTGTTGTTGTTGTTGTTGTTGTTGTTCTTTTCTTTGTTCCATCCTACTCTCTTGTTAGGACAGTTTGCTTTGAAATGTCCAAGCTCGCCACACTTAAAACACCGCCTTTCAGCAAGAGTTCTAGATTTAGATCTAGACTTTCCTCCTTTGCCTTTTCCTCTCTCATTACTTCTACCTCTTGCAAACAATCCTTGTAGCTGGTCTTTGTTACCACTAGCAGCAGCCACGTCACCAGTTGCAATCTTTCGAAGATCATCCGCTAGAATTGACGTTCTAGTCTCATCTATCGTAATACTATCACCCACAAGCATCAATGTTTGTACAAGATTCTCATAAGACTTTGGCAATGAAAGAAGTAGTAAAAGTGCTTGATCCTCATCTTCTACCTTCACATCAATGTCTTTTAAATCTGATATACACCTATCAAATTTACTGATGTGTTCCCGGATTGAAGAACCTTCATCCATTTTGCAAGTAAACAATTTGGACTTCAAATAGATCCTGTTTGTTAGAGTTTTCATCATGAAGTTTGCCTCTAACTTTTCCCACACCGCAGCTGCCGATTCTTCATTACCAACCAAGAAAGCAACATCCCTTTCAAGGCATAAAATGATCGATGCTCGTGCTTCAAGATCTAACTCCTCCCAATCCTCATCGGACATATCTTTGTGCTTCTTTGTCTTACCCGCCAAAGCCTTGTGTAACTTCTGTGAGATTAATAGATTTTTCATTTGCATCCTCCAATAAGAAAAATCATTCTTTCCATTGAACTTCTCTAATTCATACTTCCCAACTTTAACCGTTCCGCTTGTAGATGCCATTTACCCACTTGTTTTAGAATCTGCCTCTCTTAGGACTTTTATCGAACACCTTGTGTGCAGAACACAAAATACCACCTAAATACCTCAAATCTGAGCTTTACCACCCGGATTTGATATTAAGCTCTGATACCAATTGTTACTTCATCAATACAATGCAGAAAAATAATAAAACCTTGACAGCAATTAGCTTTTCTGTTTGTATTCTCGTTTTTCCCTTAGACCCAAGAACAAGCAATGACAATAACCAAGATAAAAGAAAGTAAATAGAGAATGGAGAACAATAGATTTAACGTGGTTCAGCAATAACTTGCTTACATCTACAAGAAGAGAGAAAAACTTTTGTATTAGGTTAAGAAGCAATTTACCTTGCTTTTTGTTCCCCTGTTACAAAACTTACGTACCTTTCTCTTTACAGCTGAAATCAGCATATAAGCAAACATACATGGGCCTACAAATATTGGGCTATTAAATGGGTCATTTAACCCAAAACAGTTGGGCTGACCCAAGTCAACTCAAGCTAAGATCTTTGGGCTGACCACTTACACAAACTAAATAACCAACTTTGGTTGGGAATTCCAAATATGAATTTAACCCAAGTGAAGTAGGATTGGAATGAACCGATGCTATCGATCTGCTTGAATTATTCAGACCATACTAAATGTATACTAAAAACCCTGTACCAGGGAAGCAAAGAAATCAAAGAGACAAACTAATACATAAACGATGATTCTCAGAAAAGTGAAACTACTTTTGCTAGGGCTGTTAATAAGATTATTCCTTGTATGCAAAGTTGTCTTGTCAGCCCTTAAATCCGTTGTTCATCTCAGAAACACCAAGTTAACATATGTTGTTTGGTTTCGACAACTGGTGTAAACGGCCACTACATCAATGAAAACTGAAACGAACGGGTTTTCAAACCGAAAGTTGCAAGAACTTTACATTTACTAACCTCTGGGAAGACAAATCAAGTTCACATCCGTAAATCGCTATCTGAGTACTTGCGTCTTTCCATCGAAGGACATGCGACCTGAAATTAAACCATCAAGTCAACTCTATGGAAGCGAATGGAAATTGCTTTGTATTGAACACAAAAGAGTAACTGCGACGGAGTAAGAAGGTAAATCATGTGTGTGGTGGTACCAACCAATTGGGTAACAGAGTCGGTGAAGGATAAGGGGTCGTCGGGAAACGCAGAGACACCAATGAGCCTTTAGGACCGACCATCATCGTCGTTGCTGTAATTAGCCTCGCCTTCGGTCTCCCCGCAAACGAAATTACCTGATGGCAGTTTAGAAGGGTTGATACGGTAGGTCGATTCTCGATCCCGGTATTGTAAGAAGCTTCAATTGATTTAGAATCTGGGAGAAAACATGAAAGAAATGGAGAATATAGATGAGAAGTAAAGGAGAAGCGGTGGAGGAGCAGGAAACGGGCTTGGATCTGATTGGAGGAGAAATCTGTGGAGAGATGTATTCTAGATCACATGGGAGACGCGTGTGTTGAAGAAAGCATTGCGAAAATACAACTGTGCTTCAAAGTGTTTTGTCACTTCATACGGCGAACAAAAAGAAACAGACACATATAAAGGGTGAATAAAAAGAAGCAGACACATATACAAAGACTGTCCATAAAAATCAGATACAATGGCATAAATTGCCCAAAACAAAAATATTAGTAAAAAATCCAGAAAATGACAAACCAATATAACCAAAGGACCAGTTTTGCCAAAAACCATCAAATTCGTTGTAGCTAAGGTAGGAGAAATTTAATATATATATATATATATATATATATATATATATATATATATATATATATATATATATATATAATGGAAAGACATAATCATATCCAAATTTAAAATTTATGTTTATATTAATTAGAAAACCCTTTATATTTAAGTTACTTTTCATTTGTACGCAAATATCCAATTTATAAAGAAGTTACCGTTTTGTGACATGACGTCTATCTTGTTCCTCTTTAGGTTGACATGGAAAAAAAAGCGATGTCACTTATTTCTTTGAGTAAATAGTCGTTGAGTAGATGATCTATCTCTCACATTTTACCTAAGACAAAAGGCAAGCCACTTATGTTTACTTATATTTTAAACTAAAAATGAAAAAGATAAATATTCACAAAATAATCGATATATATATATATATATATATATATATATATATATATACACACACACACACACACACACACACACACACACTCTCTCTCTCTCTCTCTCTCTCTCTCTCTCTCTCTCTCTCTCTCTCTCTCTCTCCTTTGTGGCATGTTGGGACAAGCTTCTTATTATAATGTCAAGCCACTCCCCAATGCCTTATAGTATTTTGACAACTTTTTTAAAATTGAAAACTTGATTCCTAATATTAAATGAACATTAATCCTATTAAATGAATTTTAATTTAGATAAATATCAATTCCATATAAGGACACAATAGCGATCACACATGTTGTCAAACAAGTAAAAAAAGGTTACAAATCCTACAATATATGTCTACACAGATGCAAGTCAAGACAAAATCATGGGCAATATCTCAATATATATCGCACTAGGTTATAACTTGTATGTACACGGTTAACAAAGTAAAATGACATATATACTATAAAAAAAGTAATCATTAACTATAAAACTGTAAACAATACTTTTTTATGCAACATTGGATGTTTTGTACATCATTATTTTTAATTAATATGTAAAATGATTTCAAAATATCAACAATGTTTTTACCTAAAGATTATATATATATATATATATATATATATATATATATATATATATATAATACATTGGTTGATGAAATGATATTAAAGAGAAAAAGTCAACATTAAGGATTTACAACACTATGTTTTCATTAGATATTTCCTTAATGAAAGATTTTGATTATATTAAATCAATTTATTGAACAAAATAATACACATAACTAAATTCAAAATAAAATCTTGAAGTTTGTAATGCATTTAGCATAAAACCGAAGAATGCAAAGTAAACTTGTTGCATGATAAAAAATACCTTATGATGCATATGTTAAAAATCAAAGTTCCGGACTTCGGTCTGATATCAGGGCAAGCTCGAGGAATGTTTGTATGCTTGATGTCTTTGTGATTCTTGCATGTGTTTGTTTATATGTTCCAAACCTCGGTCCGATGTCGGGGAAAGGCCGAGGAATGTTTGTATGATTCCTGATATCGGTGTGATGTCGGGCGGGGCCCGAGGAATGTTTATATGTTTATGTTATATGATTGTTTATGTATATGATGATATGTTCATATGTATACCGAGTTTTGCTCGATGTCGGGCGGGGCCCGATGCCAGATTTCGGTTCGATGCCGGGCGGGGTGTCATAACTGGAAAAATTCTAGATCAATGAAGGTCCAAACTTCAACCATGTACCCGTAAATTTTCAATGTCAAAGTCTAGATCAACCATTGTAACTCGTTTTGAAGAAATAAAGATATAAAACAAATAAGATGAAAATAAGCGTCAAAAATAAAATGTTATATAAACTTGATTTGTATAAATAAAGTGGTAGTGGTCGTGACAAGGATTCCGAAAATATAAAGAACACCGAAATCCGAGTTATAACGAAGAAGTTATGACAAATCGAAGTTCCGCGACAGAACCTGCACAACACTGTGTGACGTAAAAAGAGAACTTACGATAAAATGCTTTTTAGCCTTAGGTATCTAAATGAAAGTTTTGGTATACGTCAAACCGAGAGTGTGCATAAAAAGAACGTCCAAATCTGACTTCGTATGAGAAAGTTATGATTTTTCTAAGATTCGACACATCAATATACAGCCGGAAATTCGAATTAAAGATCGAGCGATTTTTAGCTGACACGACCTAAACAAGAAATGAAGATCTTGTCAATAGTAGTTCCACGGTAAAAATACAAACAAAAACGGACGTCGGATGAAGAAGTTATGAATGTTTAACTGACTTTTCCTGTCCCGGCCTGTTAAAAATATAATATTAAAAATAAATTCAAAATTAGCTGACGGAGTCTAAATGAAAGTTGTAGAGTACGAACTGATCTACGCGTAGATATAAAGAACGTCGAAAACGGAGCTCGTATGCGAAATTTATGAATTTTTGAAGTTCAGGGCACAAAATCCGAAGTCCTTCGCATATGCTAGGTCCAGAATCAACCAGGTCGCCTATACCTTCACACATCCGACGCGTTTCCTAGCTGTGACACGTCCGAAGCGAGCCGCATCCAAGATCTGATGCGTGTTCCTAGCCGTGGCACGTCCGAAGCGAGCCATGTACCGCTTCCGAGATTCCGACGCTTGTCCCTCGCCTGCGAGGCTTCGGTCACCTATATAAGGGTGCGAGATCTCCCGATTTCTTTGGTCATTTTGCTCCTTCTTTCACACTTTATACCCTCTCAAGCCACTTTAAAACCCCCTAAAGCCTCAGGAACCTCCCTAACACCCGAACAAAGCCTCAAAGCACATTAAGTCCCCGAGAAAAGAGTCTTTTCGGTTTGAAACTCGGCCCTCGCAAAGCCTGGTTTTTAACAAAAACTCCCGGTTTCGTCAAGGAAATCATTTCTAGAAGCGAAGTGTTGTCCAAATCACCAATGTTTGTTTGGGAGTGATTGTGGTGTGTTGTGGCAACAAGTCTAAAACTTACCAACTATATATACAAATGAATACTAGAACCAAACATAAAGTTTAAAATACTATAGGTGTATTTTGATGATACTATACAATAACAACAAGTCTAAAAAAACTTATCAACTTTGTATACCAAGAAACTCTTACATAAAGTTAAAATACTATAGCAGTATTTTAAGGTACTATTAATAACATATGTGAAAACTAAAAAACCCTTACTGGTAGGTTTATAATTGCTGAGTGTATACGCTAAGGTTATATATAATTGAGATTTTATAAACTTAAAATTTGTGATTTTCGCTCTATTTCCTGTTCCTTGTTTGGTTATCGTTGTAGAGTAGAATCACTTATTTGAAGGTCTATTCGATCTTAGATATATATAACTGGTCTGCACTACATAATTATAGAAGGACCCGGTAAGGATCACTCTACAAAAATTTAATAGAAATATTTTAGTAATCTAATAGATTCTTTAGCACCCCTATTCTCACACCAACATATCTAGACATCGCAACCTTACCACAACAACCAATAGAAGAGTCGAGGAAGAACCAGAAGGGGGGTTCAGGAGGAAGATTCTGAGAAAGGATCAAACGAAAAGAAAGGCGCTAGTGAAATCATTAATGAACCTTACCTTACCAGAAGTAGGCATAAGACTCTTTCACCTCTTTCTAAGATACATCCCTACGATGTGCGACCCAACTGTGTGCATAGACTAGAGAAGACAACCGATGATCCACATTCAACATACACCCAGTACACCATGCTCCCTACAATTGAGAAATACCCCTGATTGTACCATGAGAGACCCACTTAGACATTCAGATTCAGACTCTCTATCATGAAGTAACGGAGATCGATGGCGAAACCCAGGACACGACGGTGCAAAATTCAACACACCCATAAAGAACAAAGACACCATATGATTTCTATGCTAAACATACAGGAAGATCAAGAAAACAATACGAATCACCTACACTCTTTAGAGGAAGAAATAGCCACCCAGAAACGACAAATCTTTACGACTAATACTAGAACAACCATAATGGACAGAAAGCAGAAGAGACCACTCACGAGACGTATAAAGTAGCAGGACACCTTATGTGTTACTTCAATAACTAGTAACTAATATAGCCTAGTGAGTTAGTGACTTCACTACTCACACTATGTGTTAGGCTTATCGCATCTTTCATCGCGACTATTAGTAGTAAATCAAGTGAGATACACCTTTCCAAAACTCATGAAACACGAACCAACTAAAAGTTTTGATGCCTATAATATGTTTTTGGTAACTTAACATTTGTACAATACTTACTTTTACTCTCTACCATAAAAACATCACAGGTATGTTGGCTGAAACATTTAGAATCATATAATAAAATGTGAAAAGTATATGTGTATATACATGTATAAGATACAACTAGAAACAACCATAGTTACTTACGAACTTGTTGCACACCTTGTAACAGACTCATGACTTCACATGGAAATAACTAGCCAGTCGGCGAAACACCAATTCTACAGATAGACTCCACCACTTTTCAAGCCGCGGTCACAGTCGCCGTAACAGCCGTCATAGCACAATTCGACACTAACGACACAAACAGAGACGGAAATGGTTTCGAAAATCCCAATTGTAGTAACAACCAAAGGCACTCACGAGTTACTAATCATAATCACACCCCAAAACGCACACCTAAGAACAAGAAACGAAAGTTCTGGAACAAGAAAGCGGGCAGTTCGACTCAAGGACCCGCCAAAATACAACCGACGATGGCAGTCCATACCCCCACTGACCCTACTACCTCAAAACCGACAAACCCCTATGTTGGAAAACTCCCAAACTGCAAAAAGTGTAACTTTCATCACACCGGAGCTAGCCGGAAGATGCATTGCAAGAACTGCAACAGGAAGGGGAACACCGCCAGTTTCCATAGGACTCCGGCCCAACACATCACTTCTATCAGCGATGCTAGTACAAGTCAAGTATGCCATGCATGTGGTGAAATAGGACATTTCAAGAGAGATTGTCTCTAACGCCCGCAGATCCGGACTAGTCAATTTAGAGACAATAAGCATCAAAAATGAGTTTTTGATGAAAGATTATTTAGAAGGATTAATCTTTTCCAAGTGGTAGTATATGTTACAAGGGTTCCGTACATATAAAGAACGCCGAAATCCGAGTTATAACGAAGAAGTTATGACCTGTCGAAGTTTTTCGACAAAACCGACACAACACCGGGAGACGTAAATAGTTAATTTACGACGGATGACTTTTTAGCCTTAGAAATCTAAACAAAAGTTGTAGCATACGTTAAACCGAGAACATACAAAAAAAGAACGCCCAAATCTGACTTCGTATGAGGAAGTTATGAATTTTCTAAGATTTGGCATATCAGTGCACGGCTCGAAACTCGAATTTTAGTTCGAGCGGTATTCGGCTTACGCGACCTAAATGAGAGTTGAAGATCTCATTAATAGGAACTCAACGGTAAAAAGACAGACGAAAACGGAGTCCGTATGAAGGAGTTACGAATTCTTCGCGGTGATTTAATAGTCTAATCTCCACCTACTGTTAAATTTAAGATCGGTCAAGAATAAGCCGACGGAGTCAAAATGAAAGTTGTAGATATTATTTTTACCTACGTGTGGATATAAAGAACGTCGAAAACGGAGCTCGTATGCGAAAGTTATGAATTTTTTAAAATCAGTTGATTTCCACCCTATGTGCGATGCCACGTGTCAGCACCAGGCTGTGACTTGGAGCCCAAGCTCACTCACGACGTGAACATCAAGATATTCACGACGTGAGAGCCATTTCAGCCTCCTATAAATAGATGTTTGGGGGTAGATCATTCTTCACACCTCTCAAGCTTTCTTTCTCTCTCTAAAGTCTCTCTCTAATCCCCCTTAAGCCCCATAAAGTCTAGGTAAACCCCCTAGCACCCGAAGGAAGCCCCGAGGCTCCCGGAGTCCCGAGAAAAAGGGTCTTTCGGTTCAGAAACGCTGCTCCAAGTGAAGCCCGTTTTTTTTTAAAATCCGTTGTAAGTAAGCTACGCCTAGGAAATTTTTAATATAGCTTTTAAATAATTATAGTAATGTTATTAGTTCCTTAAAATAATTATTTGGGCTATTATTATGAGTTATATAGAGTGTTGTTTAACGCTTATATAATAATAATAATAACTAGACTATTAATTAGTCGCGGTTAACGTTAGACTAAACCCTAGTGGTAATGATACTAGGTTTTGTCCGAGGAAAATTGTGTTGAGAGTAACGAAGTGTTGTTCGAGTGCCGGGTCACCACCTTAACAAGTGAGTGCATAGTTACTTTCATCTTACACATAGATATGGAGTATTTTATATAAATTACGTGCTATGTGTGTATACTGTCTGAATACTTGTTGTCTATGTTGGATGAAACGTTTTATACATGTTTTAAATGATCTAAACTGTATATGTAATTTATATCTACAAAATGTGTTGGGTAAAACATGGGTAGATTAGAGGTGAGATAAATGATGAGCGATGAAAGATGAGATAAATGATGAGCGATGAAAGATGAGATGAACGATGAGCAATGATATATTAGTGATAAAATATGGTGCGAAGCGATGACCTAAGCGATGAGCCAAAACGATGAGCCAAAGCGATGAGCCAAATCGATGAGCCAAACGATGACCCAAGCGATGGCCTCGTCATCTTGCAGAGTATGGATGACAACCACGGACTATTTTAGATAGTGTAGTGGCACACTAGCAGGCTCACAACCTGTAGGTGTTGTGAACGATGTGTTCACCTGGTGTACTCTAAAAACCCATTGACAGGTATTACGAGTGGACTCTCGAAAATGATACTGTTAATAAACGAGATAAACTCTGGCGACTATGCAGACTCAGTGTCGATTCCTTAGGATACTCCTTATGAATGAATGATCGAGGAATAACTGAATCTTAGGGTAGACCCTTAAGAGTAAAGAAGATAATGGGGATGGGTAATTGGGTTGATTGTTTGATGTTTAAACATAATAATTATATTATTGTGGGTTGAAAACCCTATGTACTCACCAGGTTTCCCAACCTGACCCACTCTAGCTTATTTCTATCACAGGTGTCGATATGAAGCTACTTTACACTGAGAGATTTAAAAGAGATGTAGATCACTAGTGTAAATGAATGTAAGTTCTGTTTATGCTTATGTTTCTGTATTGACAATGACATCCCAAGGTTTTGAAAATGAATAAAAATACATTTCTTCGGAAATGCTTTGATAACGTATTTATCATGTTCTTCCGGGGACAAATTCCGCAACATTTTTATTAAAAGAGGTACTCTGATTTTTATAAAGCATAAAGAAAATCGATCTTTTCTGGCCGTGAAAATGGGGATGTCACAGTTGGTATCAGAGCATTAGTTTAAGCGAACTAGGAATATGGATTTATTTCTAGACTTAAACTTAGAATGCTAAGCGATGATTGTGAGGAGTATATCTAATATATTTTAGGTAGTACACCTAAATAGAAGCAAGCACAAGCTTATTTAGGGAAAATGCCTAACATGCTTTTATGTGCTAAATGATTTGTGATGCTTTATGCTATCGGTTGATCGGATCTATGGTCTGTTGCCGCCCGGATCTGGAAACTTTATGTGTTCAGATTTCTAAACGTTTAATTACGATAGTAGAACTGGCATATAACTTTTCGGAGAGATAAGGGGATTTATACGTCAATCATATATAAAATCTTTCATATCTTAATTCTCGTCATTACACAACGACCGTCTGATTTGGTGTATAGATCGAAATGGCAAGAACCCGAAGTGGAGTTGGGAACGCGAATGGAAATAGGAATCAACAACCCCCAGTGATTGGACAAATACCTGTTGTAGTAACAGCACCTGAGCCAATGACAATGGCCAGGGTACAAGCGATGATCCAAATGATGTTAGATCGTCAAATGGAGGAAACAAGACATTTTCTTCAACAAAATCGAGAGGAACTTACGATGCCTATTGAACAGTCCGAGCTGAATGATGGGCAGTCAGAAGGAGGGGACTACAGTGGGACGGTTGGTCAAGCCAACCCACCGATAGTTAGACGAAACAATCAGGATGGAGGAAATGACAGACGTGGATGCAAGTACAAGGCTTTCATGGCATCCAAACCCCCGAGTCTTTCTGGAAGCCCATCACCGGTGGAAGTTATGGACTGGATCTCCGAGATGGAGACAATTTTTAAGAGTTGCGAGTGTAGCAACAAACAGAAGACCGCCCTTGCGGTCCCTCTGTTAAAGTTTGGAGTACTGAGCTGGTGGAAGCTACTAGCTAACACGATGCCCAAGGGAGAAGCAAGCAAGATGTCTTGGGAAGATTTCCTAGTGCAATTGAAGATGCAGTACTGCTATGAGCAGGATCTTCTAGAGATCAACAATGAATTCCAGAATCCGAAGAAGGGGAGGATGAGTGTCACCGAGTATGCTGCAAGTTTTATGGAGAAGATGAAGCTCGTTCCTTATCTAGTTCCAACTGAGCTCTCCAAGGTCAACAAGTTTGCCCACGGATTACCAGCGGACTTTGGTCCAATGGTCAAGCAAGCAACCACTCTGAAAGCCGCCATCTGGGCTGCTAAGAATGTGGAGACCCAGATAAGAGAGAAGGGTCTGGAGAGAGCTGAAGTTGGCGAGAAAAGGAAGCATGAAGGATCTTCAAGGTACAACAAGGAGAGAAATTTCCCGAAGTCTGGAGGAGGGGGAAGTGAAGCAAGATGGTGTGATAAATGCAATAAGAAACACTTAGGAAAATATGGCGAATAGGTGATATGTTTCAAGTGTGGAAAGTCGGGCCATTACGCCAACGAGTGCACATTCAACAAGAAGGTATGTTTCGGATGTAACAAAGAAGGACATGTTTCTAGAGACCGCCCAAAGAAAAACGAAGCAGCAAGGCCAAATGCACCGTCAAAGCCAAGGGCATTTCACATGATCCTCGACGAAGCAGATAACAACGCGAGGAATGAAGGATGAGGACTTCATATCCGAAGATCGAGTTATGTAGTAGCCATAGTATCGTATGATGTAGCCTGTTAGAGGCATAGTCTAGGGTGAACTTGAACACCTATGTAATCGTTTCAAGGAATAATATAAAACCTTCATTTTTCTATCTGATGTGTTAAGTTGTTATGTGATTTTCTTGTATGGTGACTTGGAGAACTACGAGACAATACTTGGGACGAGTATGAGTAGGTGTGAATGGTAGTAGAGGCCTATGCTACCGGAAGCACAAGACACACACTTGGATCATGGAAAGTCACAAGGTTACCAAGAAGCTAGTAATTGATTTTGTTTTATTCAAGTACGTCGTTACCATTGTTTCCGTAATGACTAAAAAAAAGATGATTGTTATTCCGAACTTAGTGGTCATATCAAATCGAGTCCGACTAAGATGAGTATGTTACGAGGTTCAGAGAACCAAGTTCGATGTAGCATCTGACTTAAGCCAGAAGATTGAAGTGAAAGATAAGCGAAGCGATCAATAGAACTATCGCGCTCGTTGTTAACGGAGTTGGTAGCTAGAAACGCTGCATGTTGAAATGTGATTTTATCACATTAGAACATGAAGGAAGGTATAGTCTGTTCTGGAAGACTCTAAGAGACCTGAGTCTAAGCGTTGCAACATACGATGATAGGTCATTAGAATATGACACATCGTTCCATTGTAGTAATAAAAGAACTTATCTTAAGTTTGTATCCAGTGAGGATCAGGATTGTGACTTGAAGGTCATAAATTGGAGTCTAACGTGAGATAGGGAGCAAGTGCAAGATCGAGCACCGCCTACAGTCAAGGAGTCCAAGATTTAGAGACTCATTCGATGGAACAAAGAAGTTACGATTATTACCTAGGATGAAGAGATAACGTATGGAGTCATCATACTACCTTGTTTCGTTGATGATTCTGGGACGTAATCATCCTAAGGGGGAGATAATTGTAACGCCCGCAGATCCGGGCTAGTCAATTTAGAGACAATAAGCATCAAAAATGAGTTTTTGATGGAATATTATTTATAAGGATTAATATTTTTCAAGTTGTACTAGATGTTACAAGGGTTCCGTACATATAAAGAACGCCGAAATCCGAGTTATAACGAAGAAGTTATGATCTGTCGAAGTTTTTCGGCAAAAAAAGAACGCCCAAATCTGACTTCGTATGAGGAAGTTATGAATTTTCTAAGATTTGGCATAGTAGTGCACGACCCGAAACTCGAATTTTAGTTCGAGCGGTTTTCAGCTTACGCGACCTAAATGAGAGTTGAAGATCTCATTAATAGGAACTCAACGGTAAAAAGACAGACGAAAACGGAGTCCGTATGAAGGAGTTACGAATTCTTCGTGGTCATTTAACAGTCTAATCTCCTCCTACTGTTAAATTTAGGATCGGTCGAGAATTAGCCGACGGAGTCAAAATGAAAGTTATAGATATTATTTTTACCTACGCGTGGATATAAAGAACATCGAAAACGGAGCTTGTATGCGAAAGTTATGAATTTTTGAAAATCAGTTGATTTCCACAGTGTGTGCGATGCCACGTGTCAGCACCAGGCTGTGACTTGGAGCCCAAGCTCACTCACGACGTGAACATCAAGATATTCACGACGTGAGAGCCATTTCAGCCTCCTATAAATAGATGTTCGGGGGTTGAGCATTCTTCACACCTCTCAAGCTTTCTTTCTCTCTCTAAAGTCTCTCTCTAAAGTCTCTCTCTAAGCCCCCTTAAGCCCCCTAAAGTCTAGGTAAACCCCCTAGAACCCGAAGGAAGCCCAGAGGCTCCCGGAGTCCTGAGAAAAAGGGTCTTTCGGTTCGGAAACACTGCTCCAAGCGAAGCCCGATTTTCTTTAAAATCCGCTGTAAGTAAGCTACGCCTAGGAAATTTTTAATATAGCTTTTAAATAATTATAGTAATGTTATTAGGTCCTTAAAATAATTATTTGGTCTATTATTATGAGTTATATAGAGTGTTGTTTAACGCTTATATAATAATAATAATAGCTAGACTATTAATTAGTCGCGGTTAACGTTAGACTAAACCCTAGTGGTAATGATATTAGGTTTTGTCCGAGGAAAATTGTGTTGAGAGTAACGAAGTGCTGTTCGAGTGCCGAGTCACCACCTTAATAAGTGAGTGCATAGTTACTTTCATCTTACACATAGATATGAAGTATTTTATATAAATTACGTGCTATGTGTGTATACTGTCTGAATACTTGTTGTCTATGCTGGATGAAACGTTTTATACATGTTTTAAATGATCTAAACTGTATATGTATTTTATATCTACAAAATGTGTTGGGTAAAAAATGGGTAGATTAGAGGTGAGATAAATGATGAGCGATGAAAGATGAGATAAATGATGAGCGATGAAAGATGAGATGAACGATGAGCGATGATATATAAGTGATAAAATATGGTGCGAAGCGATGACCTAAACGATGAGCCAAAGCGATGAGCCAAAACGATGAGCCAAAGCGTTGAGCCAAATCGATGAGCCAAACGATGAGCCAAACGATGGCCCCGTCATCTAGCAGAGTATGGATGACAACCACGGACTATTCCAGATAGTCTAGTGGCACACTAGCAGGCTCGCAACATGTAGGTGTTGTGAACGACGTGTTCACCTGGTGTACTCTAAAAACCCATTGACAGTTATTACGAGTGGACTCTCGAAAATGATACTGTTAATAAACGAGATAAACCCTGGCGACTATGCAGACTTAGTGTCGATTCCTTAGGATACTCCTTATGAATGAATGATCGAGGAATAACTGAATCTTAGGGTAGACCCTTAAGAGTAAAGAAGATAATGGGGATGGGTAATTGGGTTGATTGTTTGATGTTTAAACATAATAATTATATTATTGTGGGTTGAAAACCCTATGTACTCACCAGGTTTCCCAACCTGACCCACTCCAGCTTATTTCTATCACAGGTGTTGATATGAAGCTAATTTACACTGAGAGATTTAAAAGAGATGTAGATCACTAGTGTAAATGAATGTAAGTTCTGTTTATGCTTATGTTTCTACATTGACAATGACATCCCAAGGTTTTGAAAATGGATAAAAATACATTTCTTTGGAAATGCTTTGATAACGTATTTATCATGTTCTTCTGGGGACAAATTCCGCAACATTTTTATTAAAAGAGGTACTCTGATTTTTATAAAGCATAAACAAAATCGGTCTCTTTTGGCCGTGAAAATGGGGATGTCATAGTTGGTATCAGAGCATTAGTTTAAGCGAACTAGGAATATGGATTTATTTCTAGACTTAAACTTAGAATGTTAAGCGATGATTGTGAGGAGTATATCTAATATATTTTAGGTAGTACACCTAAATAGACGCAAGCACAAGCTTATTTAGGGAAAATGCCTAACATGCTTTTATGTGCTAAATGATTTGTGATGCTTTATGCTATCGTTTGATCGGATCTATGGCCTGTTGCCGACCGGATCTGGAAACTTTATGTGTTCAGATTTCTAAACGTTTAATTACGATATTAGAACTGGCATATAACTTTTCGGAGAGATAAGGGGATTTATACGTCAATCATATATAAAATCTTTCCTATCTTAATTTTCGTCATTACACACCGACCGTCTGATTTGGTGTATAGATCGAAATGGCAAGAACCCGAAGTGGATTTGGGAACGCGAATGGAAATAGGAATCAACAACCCCCAGTGATTGAACAAATACTTGTTGTAGTAACCGCACCTGAGCCAATGACAATGGCCGGGGTACAAGCGATGATCCAAATGATGTTAGATCGTCAAATGGAGGAAACAAGACATTTACTTCAACAAAATCGAGAGGAACTTACGATGCCTATTGAACAGCCCGAGCTGAATGATGGGCAGTCAGAAGGAGGGGACTACAGTGGGACGGTTGGTCAAGCCAACCCACCGATAGTTAGACGAAACAATCAGGATGGAGGAAATGACGGACGTAGATGCAAGTACAAGGATTTCATGGCATCCAAACCCCCGAGTCTTTCTGGAAGCCCATCACCGGTGGAAGTTATAGACTGGATCTCCGAGATGGAGAGAATGTTTGAGAGTTGCGAGTGTAGCAACAAACAGAAGACCGCCCTTGCGGTCCCTTTGTTAAAGTTGTTATGTGATTCTCTTGTATGGTGACTTGGAGAACTGCGAGACAATACTTGGGAGAACTGTGATTTTCTTGTATGGTGACATGGAGAACGTCAAACGAGGACCTGAGTTTACCTGGGAACTAGAAGACAAGATGAAACAAAAGTACCCACATCATTTCCCTAGTTCAAGAGTGTTCACTTTGGAACTAATTTCGGGACGAAATTCCCTCTAACGGGGGGATGATGTCACAACTAGAAAAATTCTAGATCAATGAAGGTCCAAACTTCAACCATGTAGCCGTAAATTTTCAATGTCAAAGTCTAGATCAACCATTGTAACTCGTTTTGAAGAAATAAAGATATAAAACAAATAAGATGAAAATAAGCGTCAAAAATAAATTTTCAAATAAACTTGATTTGTATGAATAAAGTGGTAGTGGTCGTGATAAGGATTCTGAAAATATAAAGAACACCGAAATCTGAGTTATAACGAAGAAGTTATGACATATCGAAGTTCCGCGACAGAACCGACAAAACGCTGTGTGACGTAAAAAGTGAACTTACAATAAAATGTTTTTTAGCCTTAGGTATCTAAGTGAAAGTATTAGTATACGTTAAACCGAGAGTGTGCATCAAAAGAACGTCCAAATCTGACTTCGTATGAGAAAGTTATGATTTTCTAAGATTCGACACAACAAATATACAACCGGAAATTTGAATTAAAGATCGAGCGATTTTTAGCCGACACAACCTAAACGAGAAACGAAGATCTCGTCAATAGTAGTTCAACGGTAAAAATACAGACAGAAACGGACGTCGGATGAAGAAGTTATGAATTTTTAACGGACTTTTCAAGTCCCGGCCTGTTAAAAATATAATATTAGAAATAAATACAAAATTAGCCAATGGAGTCTAAATGAAAGTCGTAGAGTACGGTCTCACCTACGCGTGGATATAAAGAATTTCGAAAATGGAGCTCTTATGCGAAAGTTATGAATTTTTGAATTTTGGGGCACAAAATCTGAAGTCCTTCGCATACGCTAGGTCTGGAATCAGCCACGTCGCCTATACCTTCGCACATCCGACGCGTGTCCTAGCTGTAACATGTCAGGAGCGAGCCGTATCCGAGATCTGATGCGTGTTCCTAGCCGTGGCACTTCCGAAGCGAGCCACATACCGCTTCCGAGATTCCGACGCGTGTCCCTCGCCTGCGAGGCTTCGGCCACCTATATAAGGGTGCGAGATCTCCCAGTTTGTTTAGTGATTTTGCTCCTTCTTTCACACTTTACACCCTCTCAAGCAACTTTAAAACCCCCCGAAGCCTCAGGAACCTCCCTAACACCCGAAGAAAGCCCCGAAGCACCTGAAGTCCCCGAGAAAAGAATATTTTCGGTTTGAAACTCGTCCCTCGCAAAGCCCGGTTTTCAACAAAAACTCTCGGTTTCGTCAAGTAAAATCATTTCTAGAAGCGGAGTTGTAACATCCCAAAATTCAAGCCCAAAAATTCCGTTTTAATTATGTTGTTATATAAAACCATCAGTATAAAAACATTCATATTAATATCTCATGTCAAAACCAAAGTGTCAATAATCAAAACATATTATCATAAAAACTTATCAGAGTATAATCCCAAAGATCTCATGTGCGGAAAACCATAGTGTGATACGCTGTGATCGAGCCGGCTCCTTTCCTTTGAAAACGAAGTACCTAAAACCAAAACTAAAAACCGTAAGCACAAAGCTTAGTGAGTTCCCCCATCATACCACATACCACATAATGCCTATCCCTCGGTATCTTTCAACCGGTATCTTTCTGGCATAACTGAGAGCTGGGCTCCCCTCCGGTATCTTTCAACCGGCAACCGGGAACTAACCTCCCCGTCGGTATCTTTCAACCGGTAACCGGGAGCTAACCTCCCCTTCAGTATCTTTCAACCGGTAAACGGGAACTAACCTCCCCTTCGGTGTCTTTTAATCGGTAACCGGGAGCTAACCTCCCCTTCGGTATCTTTCAACCGGTAATCGGGGACTATTTCACCCCTACCACTATCACATAATAACATATCATAAGCATACTGATCACATTACAACATATCATAAGCATACTGATCACATTACAACATATCATGCATGGGTTCTGTCTACCCCTTCGGTATCTTTCAACTGGTAACCGGGGACTATTTCACCCCTACCAGTATCACATAATAACATATCATAATCATACTGCTAGGCATGCATGGGTACTATCTACCCCTTCGGGATCCTTCAACCGGTAACTAGGGGCTATATCACCCCTACCACTACTAACACATATGTCATAGCATCCTAGCATATCAAATAACAACATACCAGATAATTATCACAAAGACAATCATCTAACAAACAACTCCTACTAGTGGGTCGGAATTGTGGCCGTAGACCCACTCCTACTGGAAGGTAACTCACCTCACACTACTGAAGTCCCGCAGACTCAATCCCACACTGCTGAAGTCCCGCAGACTCAGCCCCGGCTGCTGGATGACAGATTCCCGAACTGTCAACACCAAAATAACACCCAATTAATAATTGGGTTCCACTACATAATGTAACATCCCGAAATTTAGATATATCTATTTAACCCTTCTTCTTCTTCAAATTGTCAAGATAAGCCCCTAGTGGAAATGTTGCAAAGGAGTACGCTGGGCGTACTAAAGAGTACGCCGCGCGTACCCACTCGCTTATTGTAAACGCGGACTCCATGAAGTACGCTGGGCGTACTAAGGTTATGCTGGGCGTAACCGGCCCAGATGCAAAACCCTAAATTGGTGCTTGTACACTATAAAAGGAACATTATGGCCTTGACCTCAGCCTCCATTCCAGAGAGTGAAACCCTAAGAAAGAGTTCCCCTTTGTTTCTAGCTTGTGTGTGTGTGTTCTAAGCTTCAAGGTGCCATTTCAAGGTGGTGAAAGAGAAGAGGAGGCCATCTTAGGAGCTAAAAGTTGGTGGACAAGAGTAGATCTGAGTTCTACAGAGGTGGGAGCTTCTTCCTGAGGTAAAAAGCTCAAAGCTTTCCATGTCATTTGTGATTTATGCTTCTTGGACCAACTTTGGGGGTTTTTGGTCCCAAGGTGGAGACCTTGTGAGCAAATGGTCTCTATAAGCCTAGATCTGCCATATTTCAGAGTAGAATGAGTTGTAGGTTCATAAAAATCTAATCTTGGACGTGAATAATGAGCCATGCATGAGATCTAGACTTTATAAGGAATGAAGGAAGGTGTTAAAGTGATTAAGGACCTTTTCAGCCATGCAAAGGCTTAAAGGTCTCGACTTTATGGATTAAATGGTATTAGAGAAGCCAGATCTGGAGTTTGAGTTGGTGTCCTAACCATTTAAGACCAAATCCAGGAGGAGCATGAAACTGAGACTTACGTTGGGCGTAAATCTGAGTACGCGCGGCGTAAGGGTCCGAGACCCCGATTCTGTAAGGTTGCCGGGTACGCCCAGCGTACAAGTTTGGTACGCGCAGCGTAACCCGAAGGGTTGACTTTTGTTGACTTTTAGGATTTGGTCAACATTTGGACTTTTGGGTCAAGGAGGGGTAAAATGGTCTTTTATCCTTCCGTGAGATTGTAGGAAGGGATGTAGTCTAGACTTGAGAGACGTTAATGAGTTGAAATAATTACTTTATGTGATTAGGCAGGGCTAGTTCGTTGTTTCGAGATTCAGGGATATCGAGCACGTGAGTTACTAGACATCTTACGAGGTGAGTCTTCTCACTATACATTACCTAGAGTGGTATTTATGTGTAGACCAGAGGGTCTTGTATGCTATGTGTATGTATGAGATTATGTGTATTGTGTTATATGTATGCTATGTGTTGTATAGATCGGACCGGAGGGTCCAACTATATAGACCGGACCGAAGAGTCCAACGATATAGACCGGACCGAAGGGTCCAATGATATAGACCGGACCGGAGGGTCCAACGAGCTATGACCGGACCGGAGGGTCCAACGAGCTACGGGACTGGAGGGTCCAGCTAAGACACATCAAACCGGAGGGTTGTATTGTAGCCTCGAGCGGCGTATGTGTCGTATGTGGTATTTTGGGGAACTCACTAAGCATCTATGCTTACAGTTGTGGTGTGATGTGTTTCAGGTACTAGCGAGGATCGCGGGAAGGCGCCGGCTTGATCAGTACACACATGGGGATATTTTTATTTTGATCTTGGGATATGATATTATGATTGACTATGTGATACAATGGTGTTTTTATAACGATTATGAATGAAAATGTGTTTTATAAAAATGTGAAAATTTGTTTTGAAAATCTGGGTGTTACAAGTTGGTATCAGAGCCTTGGTTTGAGGGATTCGGATACATCTTCGGGCGTATCTGAACTCAAACTGAGGATTTGAGATAAATTTTGACAACAAAACTATTTTAAAAGAGTAAAAAGAGTTTTGAGACAAACAGAGCAGAGCCATGTGTACGATCAGCCAGCGCCCGAACGGTGATTTCCCAAAATACCCTCACTTTATGTGTTATGAGATATGTTATGATATGATTTGATATGCATGCTAGAGTAGGCTAGGTATTCATGATAGGACTAGAGTGGCCTGATCTGTGATGCCTTAGCCTAGGAAGGATTTTACTGCTATGTGATGCTTGAGAGCGAATAGGTAGCAGTGAGGAGCTGAGGAGAGGTCTACCGAAGGGTAGCCTATGCCAGTGAGATATAGAGTACTTGTGATTTGGGATCCAAGGAGGAGGACTTAGAGTGAATACTGATGCGGTGTGGACGGTAGTATAGGGCCCGTACTACTGAAGACACCGGAGCAGTGCGCACCCTAAGTAAGAATCCTTTGGGTACCAAGGAACAAGTGGGGTGAGTTATCGAGTGCGATTATACTCGATCGAGTCTCTGGTATCTTCATGTTGTGTTTCAGAGACATCATGGTTGGTACGCCACACACGCAGGAGAGCAGCGGTGTTAGCAATGATGAGATTCGCCGTATGATTTATGACGATATGACCGCGACGATCCGAAAGGCTAATTCGGAGGATTTTGAGTAGCGGATTGAGAAGTGATGACATGGTTCGAGTACCATGATGAGTAGCGGATTGAGAAGTGATGACATGGTTTGAGTACCATGATGAGTAGCGGAGTGAGAGGTGATATTATGGTCCGAATGCCATGATGTGAGGTGGAATGAGAAGAGGGAACATGGTTTGAGTACCATGATTCATAGCAGATAGAGAGGTGGCCACACGGTTTGAGTACCATGGCATGTGGCAGGTTAGTATTCCTGGTTCTTATCGGTCATTCCATGGGGATGGTCTAGACTGAGATCAGAGGCGAATGATTATGGGGCCAGAGGGCCATGACGAACGAGTTTTAGTGGAGCATCCCTTGAAGGGGAAATCGAGTTAGCTCCGAGGGATTGTTGGTGAGATGCCATTTGGGGTCGCAAGACTCAGGATTGAGTAGGGATGGTACGTTACGGGAGAATACGGTCTGGGCTGAGCGACCGGCCGAAGGTGGAGATGTCATTTTCTGTGACTTGAGCGGTGCTATTTCTGTTCCTGTGGGGAACATGAGGAGTGTTGATATTTTCGGTTTCCAAGGTTGGGGACGAGCCCTGTGGGGGTAGCTTTGGTTACGATCTTTCTTCAGGGTATTTGGGCAGTATGTCTGACGAGAGGTACTGATAAATCATGGGCAGGTTGTCAGCAGGGACTGAGATGGTTGAGGACTCCACTCTTACTACAACCCACGTGATGGAACGTTGGTTGAAGAGTCGAGGATGAGGAATATGTTAGTTCATTATTTTCAGACTGAGAGTCAGAGTTACGACTGGACAGTTGAGATGTCCGGTAACGGGATGGTATGAGATTCTGAATGACTAGAGGCGGTCATGATGGTAAGTTCTGAAGATTTCCCATGAGATTAGGGTATTTGGAGTTGTTTGATATCTGTCAAGGAGATCATCGAGCGTTGCGTAGCACCTTGCGGGATTGGGTGCGATGTTACTGGTGGAGACAGTCTGTGGAATAGAGTGTTGGTGCACCAATTGGTGATGGTTCGAACCCTAAGTGGGGGGAGGACCGAGTATTTTGTCGAGAGGATCAGAGATCTGTTCGAGATCGGTTAGAGATCTGGATATAGAGACCTACGGTGCGGATTCTTGAGTCTCGGGTTATTAGTGATCAAGGAGAGGTGCAGAGCGAGATAATGCAGGAGGTATATGATTGAAAAGGGTGAGTGTGTCCACGGAAAGTGACCGTTGGTCGGAGACCTTGAGGTGGATAGGAATACTTCAAGGTTAGAATAATGAATTCGAGATGGTTGGCTTGTGAGGTTAGTTCGGCGGTTGAGAATTTATGGTTCAGAGTATGGGCTATTATATGCAGTATGGGAAGGAAAGAAGTTGACTGGGCAACCAACTTCAGGGTCGATATGAGTATTCTTGCATGAGTTTTGAGCAATAGGGAAGGAAGTTTCAGATTGTCATCTTCGTGTTCTGAGTCGTGGGCAATTTCTCCGTGTTTTAATTTGGGAGATGGAGTATTCCGGGGGTTACAAGTGGCACGAGAGAAAGACCGGTTGCGAGATTCCGAGGAAGCAATACGGTATCCGAGTATGATGCCATGAGTATGATTAGTGGTAGAGTCAAGACACTGTGAAGCGTTGTGATGGTATTCTAGGGTATCCGAGTTTATTTGCCTGAATCTCGGATTGTTTTGTGTTTTGAGTTTGAGATGATGAGTGATGTATCAAGTGTCTGCGGTTTCGGTGGGGGCCTTCAGCTAATTGACGTCAAGGGGATTTATTTGGGAATGCAAATTGCAGCGAGAAAAAGAAGTTTTGTCACGACGGTGGTCGTCCGAAGTAGTGATGCTTAGCCTGAACGGGTGTGTGTGCACCTATCTATGCTGGGCCGCAAAGCATGAGTTAATGATCGCAGTGTGGCGTCAATCTGAGAATGAGTTGTGAAGTGGTAAGAGCTAGTGGAGTGGGACTGCTGAGAGCGGCAGTTAAATGAGTTAGTCAGAGAGAGGGTGTTGTGATACTACCGGGAGCCGTAGTACTCACTAGTCAGAGAGAGAGGGTGTTGTGATGCTATGGGGAGCCGTAGTACTCACTAGTCAGAGAGAGGGTGTTGTGATGCTACGGGGAGCCGTAGTACTCAATAGTCAGAGAGAGGGTGTTGTGATGCTACGGGGAGCCGTAGTACTCACTAGTCAGTAGAAGGTCGTTGTGATGCTATGGGGAGCCGTAGTACGCACTAGTTAGCGAGAGGCTGTTATGAGGAAGCACTCTCGATCAGAGCATGATACAGAAGGGTTTTAGGCTTGAAAAGCCCTACGCATGAGTTTTGGGAGCCTGGTGGCCGGACCAGGGGTGAGACCAGGGTCTCCTCAATGATCGGGAATCATTATATTCTGAGTAAATGTGGACATCCAACCCGAAGGGATTGGATAAGTGAAGCACGTATGAGTTGCGGGTCACAAGATATGAGTTGAATGGGTCATTGGAACGAGCGATTCCAACTACGGGTCGGACCAAACTCCTGAGTTGAGTTGAGTCCTAGTGGTGTGTTGAACAGACCGGACCGAAGGGTCCAACGACATAGACCGGACCGAAGGGTCCAACGACATAGACCGGACCGAAGGGTCCAACAATGAGCATTAGATGATAGAGGTCGGGGTTGAGTCGATCTCCAGTCGGGACGCGTATTTACCCTTGGCTGAGTTCTCCCATAACAACAGCCATCCTTCGAGCATTTGTATGCCACCCGTTGAGCTGTTGTATGGGAGGAGGTGTCAGACCCCCATTTGTTGCGGTGAGGTAGGGAAGCGTGTGATGGGTAGTACAGAAATAGTACTCCAGACGACAGAACATATACAATAGGTCAGACAGAGGTTATTGACCACTCAGAGTCGTCAGAAGAGTTGCGCGGATAGGCGTCGTTCGAAGCTCGAGTTTCAGGTCGGGGACCTTGTACTCCTGAAGGTGTCTCCTTGAAAAGGAGTAATCCGTTTCAGGAAGAGAGGCAAGTTGGGACCACGGTATATTGGTCCTTTCAGGGTGACCGCCAGGGTGAGCAGAGTAGCGTATCGTTTGGAGCTACCTGCAGAGTTGAGTCAGATTCATGATACCTTCCACGTGTCTCAGTTGAGGAAGTGTATCGCCGATGAGTCGGCAGTGATTCCATTAGAGGACATTCAGGTGGATGCGAGCCTGAACTATGTTGAGAGACCGATCGCGATTCGGGATAGGAGGATCAGGTTTTGATATTCGAGGAGCGAGTATCATGGTGATCGCTTGAGTAGGCGATCTGACGGCTATCAAGCCACCAGAGTTACCAGATTTTGAGAAGGAGTATATTAGAGGCAGAAGGGGTTGGATTAGTTATGGATTTGGGAGTTTTCGGTGTGTTTTCAGGTGTCCATGGAAAAATTTCGGTGCGGCATGAGATCCTTTTGGTGGTGCCTTTCGGGTTGTTGAAATTCGTTCTATGTGTGGTTTAAAGAGCGATTTCGAGGGCGAAATCAAAATAAGTGGGGGAGAATTGTAACATCCCGAAATTTAGATATATCTATTTAACCCTTCTTCTTCTTCAAATTGTCAAGATAAGCCCCTAGTGGAAATGTTGCAAAGGAGTACGCTGGGCGTACTAAAGAGTACGCCGCGCGTACCCACTCGCTTATTGTAAACGCGGACTCCATGAAGTACGCTGGGCGTACTAAGGTTACGTTGGGCGTAACCGGCCCAGATGCAAAACACTAAATTGGTGCTTGTACACTATAAAAGGAACATTATGGCCTTGACCTCAGCCTCCATTCCAGAGAGTGAAACCCTAAGAAAGAGTTCCCCTTCGTTTCTAGCTTGTGTGTGTGTGTTCTAAGCTTCAAGGTGCCATTTCAAGGTGGTGAAAGAGAAGAGGAGGCCATCTTAGGAGCTAAAAGTTGGTGGACAAGAGTATATCTGAGTTCTACAGAGGTGGGAGCTTCTTCCTGAGGTAAAAAGCTCAAAGCTTTCCTTGTCATTTGTGATTTATGCTTCTTGGACCAACTTTGGGGGTTTTTTGTCCCAAGGTGGAGACCTTGTGAGCAAATGGTCTCTATAAGCCTAGATCTGCCATATTTCAGAGTAGAATGAGTTGTAGGTTCATAAAAATCTAATCTTGGACGTGAATAATGAGCCATGCATGAGATCTAGACTTTATGAGGAATGAAGGAAGGTGTTAAAGTGATTAAGGACCTTTTCAGCCATGCAAAGGCGTAAAGGTCTCGACTTTATGGATTAAATGGTATTAGAGAAGCCAGATCTGGAGTTTGAGTTGGTGTCTTAACCATTTAAGACCAAATCCAGGAGGTGCATGAAACTGAGACTTACGTTGGGCGTAAATCTCAGTACGCGCGGCGTAAGGGTCCGAGACCCCGATTCTGTAAGGTTGCCGGGTACGCCCAGCGTACAAGTTTGGTACGCGCAGCGTAACCCGGAGGGTTGACTTTTGTTGACTTTTAGGATTTTGTCAACATTTGGACTTTTGGGTCAAGGAGGGGTAAAATGGTCTTTTATCCTTCCGTGAGATTGTACGAAGGGATGTAGTCTAGCCTTGAGAGCCGTTAATGAGTTGAAATAATTACTTTATGTGATTAGGCGGGGCTAGTTCGTTGTTTCGAGATTCAGGGATATCGAGCACGTGAGTTACTAGACATCTTACGAGGTGAGTCTTCTCACTATACATTACCTAGAGTGATATTTATGTGTAGACCAGAGGGTCTTGTATGCTATGTGTATGTATGAGATTATGTGCATTGTGTTATATGTATGCTATGTGTTGTATAGATCGGACCGGAGGGTCCAACGATATAGACCGGACCGAAGGGTCCAACGATATAGACCGGACCGAAGGGTCCAATGATACAGACCGGACCGGAGGGTCCAACGAGCTATGACCGGACCGGAGGGTCCAACGAGCTACGGGACTGGAGGGTCCCGCTGAGACACATCAGACCGGAGGGTCGTATTGTAGCCTCGAGCGGCGTATGTGTCGTATATGGTATTTTGGGGAACTCACTAAGCATTTATGCTTACAGTTGTGGTGTGATGTGTTTCAGGTACTAGCGAGGATCGCGGGAAGGCGTCGGCTTGATCAGTACACACATGGGGATATTTTTATTATGATATTATGATTGACTATGTGATACAATGGTGTTTTTATAACGATTATGAATGAAAATGTGTTTTATAAAAATGTGAAAAATTGTTTTGAAAATCTGGGTGTTACACATAACCATGAGTACATACTTTGGATAATTACTACATTATCCCAAGCTAGGCTTTATGCAAGCCCAAGGCCCAATCCATAGGCCCAAAGTTAATTAGGAATCAAAGCCCAACACATGGCCCAATTTTCCAAATTGGGCCCAGGCCTATACATGGTCTTATTTAAAGGCCCAACCAAAAACTCCAGTCCAACATTTGGTATTCTAATGGCCCAATACCTCATAATCATGAAGGCCCAAACTATGGCCCATCTATGGCCCAATTTTCCAAATTAGGCCCAATTCCTCATATAGTCCTTACCACAAAGCCCATTAATTATTCTAGTCCATTTGTTTGATCTTGGACGACCCATTAATAACCCAATCATCAAGGCCCAATAGAAAGACCCAACAATAAACCCAAGTGAAATTAGGGTTTCACATAAAATGACGATTGGGGTTAAGTGTTTCTCACTTAACCCATTAAGGATTTAATCCATTAAATCCATCACTCTTCTAAATAAATCATATGGTGTGATTGGGCTTAACACACAATTCCATTCCAGTGGCCCAAATGTGGGTCCCGATAGGTCCAAGCCCATAAATCCAATATTAGGGTTTTCTAAACCCTAATTAGGGTTTCCAATCCCCACCCTAGCTCAATAGGCCCAATAGCTAGGTCCTTAAGCCCATTAGGGTTTCCTAAGGTCAATTAACGTCCATTAGACCCATTAGACACATGTTTGGGCTTTAATGTCAATTAGGGCTTCATTAGGCCCAATATGGTTTCATTAAGCCCATTAAGGCTTCTTTGGGCCCATTAGGGTTTTAGTCCCTTGTCCAAACATCCTAAGCAAATCACAACATCAACGACGCACACCGTCACCCGACACGGCAGCCGGTGGCGGCAGCCACCACCCTACGGTGGTGGTTAGGGTTTCTTTCTCATTATTCCATTTCCAATTACATTTTACAAGGCTAAATCTCAAGATGACACACACACACACACACTAACAAAATAAGCACACAGGCGGCACATGGCGGAAGCCACCACCTCACGGCGGTGGTGGTGGCTGTTCTTGTTATTCCAACTAGACAAAACACACGCACATAAACTTTAGATTGCATCCAACACTCCAGCCACCCACCTGGCGGCTCAAGGCGGCGGCAACAACACCAAAACGGCAGTAGCAGCAGCGGTTACGATGATAGACACCACCTCACGGTGGTGGCGCTTGTTTTTCTTTGTCCCCAGCCGAGCAGACATACACACACACACTCGTAAACAAGAACTGGACACCGAATTACTCCCAACCCAGCCACTACGGTGGCAGGTGCCGATCGGAAACACCAAAAATGGTGATCTAAAATCACCGACAGCTCCTGTCGACATAAACTACTCCAAATCACAGAAAGAACGAAGAGAAAGGAGTAGATGGGTGGTTACAATCATTACCGAGAACTTCGTATCCACACACACGACTTGCACAGTGGCGAACATGGCTCGTTTCACCGGAGGAGGGCAGCGACAGCCCGCTGCTGGCATCCTTGTGCTGCTCTTCGTCGCTGGCAGCAGCTACGCCGACGATTTTGGGTGCGGTGGACTCCAGCTTCAACGTCAAGGAGGCGGCGGTCGGACCCGACACCAACGATGGCGGCTAGGGGTAGTTTCTTGTGGTGGCGGCTGTGCATCAATTAGGGTTAGGGGTCCTGTTCCATTAAAATGAGAGGGAAGGAAGAGTCGACGGGTATAAGTCCCGTATTCTTGAAACTTTCACTCATTTACCATTTTTAGTCCCTCCCCACAATATCTTCTTCACTTTAAATCTAATATTTACCCATTAGCCCCTGATCTCATAAATTCCTTTCAAATTCGACCCATGAATTACCAAACAACCCCTAATGTCGTAATTATGACATATTCAGCCCCTCCACCTCTTTTCCTTTTTAAATTAAATATAATTAATTACCACGGGGTCCCTATCTTCATATATATAATTAATTACCACGGGGTCCCTATCTTCATATATATATATATACAAACTGAGTTCGGAACTTACACTTTTAATTCCTGACTTTTAAAATCTTTACAATTAGCTCCTCAAAAACACACCCTGCTAAATAATTACTGATTTTAGGGTTGTAATACAATCATTAATTAATTTATTTATTTATTAAATAGACGGGTGTTACAACTCTCCTCCACTTAAATTAGATTTCGTCCTCGAAATCATTCCTTACCATTCCTTACTCGCCCAACCACTCTAGTAGCATGGTCACCAACCTGGGCACGCCCTAGCCTTCTCATGGTAGCTATGACCAATCCTCGTAAAGCCCTAAAATCCGCAGGTGTCGAATTCCTTGCAACAAGACCACATGTACTCTGTCCGAAATCTGCTGTCTCGAGATGGTATGAATCCCTGAAAGACCACTCATACTAAGTCATTATCGTTGAATCTAGCATGTTTATCCCTCAAATGACTACTCAACTTCTGATAGCTCGAGGTTCCCACTATAAAACAGGGTCATAGACCCAATTATCCATGCAGACCACTAATACTTGACCAAGGCTCAGATACTCCCGTTGTGAGTGACTTGTCACTCCCCAAATCATCTAGCTATTCTGTCCAAACTTGCAACCCTAAACACAAATTCTAGTATTGCCAATCGCTGAAACTGCCCAAACACTGAACTGCCTGAAGCAGTATGTTGCCACATGGCTGCTTTCCAAAATCTAACGAGACCTGCCTGGTCTCAATTCATCCGTCCGTCATCTGAATTTACCGGGTCCCAGCCCGGTCGCTGATCTAAAAGGGCTCCCACTTGGTCGTCTCACACGACTTCTAAACGAAATCCTTCTCGGGAACTAGTTGCCACTAGTTATCATGCCACTGTGGTTCTAACAACCTCCTGACCAAAGCGATTGGGTCCATGCGTCGAATCCTGACGTCACCAAATCCAAGGCTAAAAGTGATTGTTACCTAACCGATGGTAGCCTTACATCACAAACGACCTTAAGAAGTCCATTGCTTCCTTGATCTCATAACTGTAGTGACGTCCCTGCAGCCTCACTACTGGCTTAACCAGATCTAATCCATTTGGGTAATTCCGAAATCCAATCCGTAGATTTCCATATCCTCACTGCTGCACCCGAACTGGTGGGTACTACTGTTCATTTCGCGTCCTAATAACGCGTTCATGCTATCTGCCATCCAAGTGAAGGTTGTGGCTACACTCACAGACTTACATCACTCAAGCACTATCTGCTAACCTTGTGAATGCTATGGCTACACCCGCAGACTTACAACACGCTAACACTATCGGTCAACCTCGTGAATGCTACGGCTACCCCCGCAATCTTACAACACTTCCAATACTATCTGATCGCTAGTGAATGCTACGACTACACCCGCAGTCTTACGTCACTTTCCATACTAACTGACCACTAGTGAATGCTACGGCTACCCCCGTAGTCTTACAACACTTTCCATACTATCTGACTGCTAGTGAATGCTATGGCTACCCCCGTAGTCTTACAACACTTTCCATACCACCTGATCGCTAGTGAATGCTACGGCTACCCGCGTAGTCTTACAACACTTTCCATACCGGTCGAACGGGCACTCAAACTCACACACAACTGAACTCGAGTCCTAACTGGAGCTCTAACTTGGTTCCCGAAACCTATTGTCTGAGAGTCTCGAAGGCTGTCTGCTGCTCAGGGCCCCAACGAAAGGCCACCGACTTCTTGGTCAGTCGGGTCAAAGGAACTACAATCTCGGGGAAGTCCCGTATAAATCTCCGATAATAACCCACTAGACCCGGGAAGCTCCGAATCTCAGTTGGAGACCTCAGAATCTCCCACTGCATCACGGCCACTATCTTGGCCGGATCGACCAGAATACCCTTCTGGCTGACAAGGTGCACAAGAGATTGCACCTTGCGCAACCAAAACTCACAGTTGGATAACTTTATAAAAAGTCTCTCCCCCACTTAGATTCGACTAAGTGTACACAGTACATGAGAATTGAAGGATTCCCAATCCCTCTCGCTTTCTAATACCCCACTAATGACAACTTGTGCCTGCCAATGCTAGCGTTTAATCACCGATTAAACCTTGAGATCTCCCATCCTCGGAAATCTTGATAAGTACTCTTAAAATCTGGTCCAATTTGACACCTTAGTCCATATACCATGTTGTCAATTGAAGGCCTCAATTTTCACTCTAGCTGACGAATCCTCGTTCCCACTTCCAATCTTGCAGTACCACTGAACTCTAACCGAACACAGCCCATTCGAAAATACCTTTCTCTTGAACATGCGATGACCAACCACTTATGTATCTAACACCCGTGACTGACACTACCCTCTTCATGTCACCAGCTCTGTCCTTACAACGGTAGTGCCTTGAACTCCAAAGTTCATCCATAGACAATTACCGACCATACCTGAACAATGATAGAACCCCTGAACACTGACTTCACTGGAGAACTATCACTCCAATCCTGACCGAGTATCATCTAAATAATACTCCTGCATAGATCCCGACAAAGATCTGAAATGATAACGGTACACGCGGAACCCACTCCGCAAGATGCATCCCTCTGTGGGTTCATCAAGGACCTTTCGGCATGCAGGATGGCATATATGATCCTTGATAACCCGAACACTAGTAGGAAACTGACCCGAGATCTAACTTATCCAAACTCACTCATAACTCCAACGCGATACGTATCCCCAACATCCATCTAGTAGCAATAGAAGATGACATACCCGCAACATCTGGAGGAATACTGATCACCTTCGGCTGACGTGACCAACCCCGCTACCCTGTAGCAGCCTAAACCCTTGGAGCGACAAACTGCCTTATGCACTTTCCTGTACGTGCTGCACTGACTCCGACCCTGCTGGCCTTTCACCCGATGATCAGAAGTCATGGGTCTCTTCCCAGGATCCTCTCCCATACGCACCTGGCACAACCCTCTCCTTCCAGGGTGCTCCAAATCGATCTTGCATCTGCAACTCTTGGAAATCATATCCTTCAAGGTCTGTCACCCTGTCACGCTCACTAGCTCGCTTGCCAATGGCTAAGCTGCAACAACTGGAACATACTCTGTCCCCAAACCGGGTCACGAACTTCTCCCCGAAGCTTCTCAGATTCTCCAAGACTCTCACCGATTCGAGTATGGATCCTGTGCTTTCAGTAGTACGGGCCCAATACTACCTTCCACACCTATCCATACTTTCCTCAGCAATCCTCCTGAATCCTCCAAGTCACTTCCTCAAACTGGTACACCCAAGTCTCACTGAGCCTCACTACTAACCCACCGAATCATATCCTAGGCTCTCCTACGTTCCCAAACTCGCCCAGTCCTCAGCTGCTGAAAGATTCCCAGTAATGTCAACTAGCTACCTCATGAATATAGCTAGCTCACATTACTAAGAGTCCCACAAAGCACAAAGCAAGCAACATTCAGACAATGGAGAATCTAACCATTATATCCTCTACTCAGGGATCTGTACATGCAATTCAAAGGATCATACAATCAGGCATAACCTAAACAGGCTATCCTGTCACTGACTGATCAGTACTACTAGCATGCAAGTCTACAAGCACATACAATAGGCATACAAGGCATCCTCCTAGATCCTCAGCCCTAATCTAGCATGCAGTTCTCATAACCATATCATAACATAACATTGTTGGATTAGTGTCTAAGTCCATAACTATAATTGGTATATACTTGACCCGACCCGGCATGGTCCATTTGGGTTGCATGGCATCATGCATTTGGATAGACTAAAATGAGAGAAATAACACTTAAGGTTTATTAATATATTATAAGTTCTAATATATTAATAAGATTATTTAATTAGTATTGATCAAGAATTAATCTAGAATTAATTAAGTGATCAAAAGAAGACTAATTAAATATATGGGTTGATTGTGTAAATCATCCATACTTATATAGTGGGCTAATGCTCGATGGATTATCAAGTTGGGCTAAAACCCATAGGATGCTCCATGGATGCTCCATGGTGTATTTGAACCCATGGATCCAAGGAAATGGAAAGCCATGACAATTAGGGTTTACCCTAATTGTAACAACTATATAAGCATCCTATTATTGAAGAAATCGGCCACTAAGTGATGAAGTGAGGGCAAACCGATTTCATGAAGGGTTATACTTTCTCTCAAGTTATTCCAAATGCACTTGATGTTGTGTGAACCATTTGAGGTGTCACATTTGGGGCACTAGGCTCTTGAGCTACATGGAATCAAGCACCAACATGGAGGTATGTAATTCTACTAGATTTTATATTATATGTACTTTATATTATGCTAGTTAGAACAATACATTGGAAATTGATATTTGCATGTATAATAGAGAAAACATAGATCCAAGGTATTTAGGGTTTCATGTACACCATATGAGTGTTAGAATGCTCAAAACCCAACAGTGGTATCAGAGCCTAGGCTTGTTTTCAATTATACTTGATGCAAATTGCTGAAAAAATCGAATTTTTGTGCTGTCTGATCAGGGGACTCGACGAGTGCATTAAGGGACTCGACGAGTCCAAGAAAAAATGCATCTAACTCGCCGAGTTTGTTCATGCACTCGACGAGTTGGACCCCCAAACAGCATATCTTTGAGTTTTGGTGCTGGAATTGGTCTAGAATCATTACCTTTGATTGTTTTGGACTTATAAAACCTGTTTTTAATGTGGTAATGATTATGCTAAACCAATTTCAATGCTATAATCAAAGTTTCAAGTTTATATGTGTTTATGTTATTCTTGAAAATTGTTGATTATGAATGTTCATGCTTGTGAGTTTTGCTAGATCATAGGAATTATGTGCAAATTGTTTGTTAGTATAATTCATGATCTTGATGAAAATTGTATGGAGTTCATAACATGTCCTCAAGTGATGAATTTCCAAGTGTTTTATGTTTCCTTGATTTATGAGTTAGTTTAGATTAATGAAAAAAAAATTGTGTTTTAGTTGTTTTGATCCAAATTAATCTAAAAGGAGTTCATAAAATATGTTTTTGTAACTTGTCTTCAAGTTATATGAAAAGTCATATTTATGAATCTTAAAACTCATAAAATTGTCATAGGTTACATAAAAATGAAGAATCTTTTTCATTAAATGGTTTTATGACTCCATAACTTGTCCTCAAGTTATGGATGTTGAAAAGTCACTTCCTTAAAATTATTATTAAAAGATAAGGAATTACATAAAAATGAAGAGTCTTCTTTTTATGTATATTAAACTCATAAGTTATGAAATGAAAGGTCTTGAATAGTTTCAAAACTTGCCCTCAAGTTTTGGAATTTGTAAAGTTACTCTTCATGTATACTTTAATTCCAAAATTGAACCCTTAGAATTTTAAAAGCTAAAATTCAAACTTTATGGACTTTATTAAATTAATTAAAGTGTTTAATTAAAAGAGTTAATAATTCCATAAAGACATGGTTTAAGTTTAATTAAATTAAGAGTATAGTTTAATTAATAGATTAAACCACAAAGTATTTTAAATGTTTAAAATACACCCTTATACTATTATTATAATTTTAATTATATATATATATATATATATATATATATATATATATATATATATATATATATATATGTATAAGATAAAGTCAATATTACCATTAGTAGGCCTCATTCACGAAGCCGGTCTATAAGGGGGGTATAAGGTTACTGCCTATAAAATGGCAGTTTAATGGGTGTCCACTCTCACCCACCGCTTCCTTGACTGGTGGAGGGTCGTTAGCCGAACGGGTAGGAAAAGACTATAATTCTCCCTTCATTAAAAGTATAATGAAAAAAATACTAAGTAACTAAACACTTATAAATTCCCAATCTTAGTTACTTAGGAAAATGTGAAATAGGTGCTAACCCATGAAATTACACTTTGTACCTTACCAAGTCGTTAGTAGAGCGTGTGTGGTTAACTGGCATGCTAATAAGGACTAGTAAGAGTGGCAAAGGGTAACTTGACTTTATTATAGATCGGTGGAGCGTGTGTGGTTAACCGGCACATCGATTAGGTGATAAAGTTAAGGGTACCAAGTCAATTTGCATGGTTATTCACACCTTGTTTGTGATCCTCGGCATCCCAGTCACAAACTTGAGAGGACACAATCGAGATTCAAACATGCCATTGAAAGTTCAATGTATCTCAAAAGATCTAGGAGTTTCAAATCCAATTAAAACTTAATTATATTTACTTTTTCATGGTGGAAATTGGTAAATCGTCATTTACCTACCTTCAACTATTTTATAACTCGGATTACAGCATCCCTCTTCCAGTTATAAATAGGTTGTTGGATCCTAGCCTTAATATTTCATATTGGGTGTTATATTAAGGACTTTAAATCAACTAACTTGAATTTCTCCTTTATAGATGTTTCCTTTAGACAGCTATGGTCTTCCCAAATCTTTAGGAACAAGCTTCCTAATGAAGATGATATCCCAAATGGCAAACAAGGTGAAAGATCAATCCCTTTGTTGTGCATCAGTGGGACTGGAAATCATACTTCACTTCCTCCACCTCCTCCAATAAATCTCCCTATCCCACAAGTTTCAAGACTTGATAAGTTCTAAGTCACTCAATCCCTATTGGCAAACAAAGTCTATATGTGCTTAGGTCTTGGAGATTAAGTGACATATTGACAAGCCGGGAGAGTCGGGTGTCGAAGTCTCGAGGTAGCTGGTTGTTGACTTGGTTCTTCAGTCACTCCCTGATGACAGAACACGACATGACCCTTTAATGATCTTATCTATTTGCTTGGTGCTGCTGAATCAGCAATGATTTGGAACACTGGTAAATCAAATTTGATTAGAAGATCGACTTCCCAAAACTTCATGGACATTGACAATGGTAACACTGGAAATCCAGAAAAACTTTCTCTTCCCAATAGAAATGGATCGGCCATAGTCAACTCGGTTGACCAAATGGTAAAGAGAAAGGCTAAGTCTGAGATGGTCCCATGTACCATTCCCAAAGAGTCCATATGTGCCTATTGCCAAAGGAAAGGGGCATTGGTTGCGAAGCTGCCAAATTTACCTGAAACCTCATAAGGATGGTAAAGTCAAAAGTTTGACTCAACTTCAGGTAAAGTCCGTTATCTAACTCTATTAAGTCTCTTTTGGAGATTCTTAATACATGATGTAATGTAATTACATTTTGATGTTTTTGAAGAATCAAAAGGAGCTTAAAGAAAAGGTGTGCTGATTCTGATCGCGTGGTTCGATGACCAAAATTTTGAGCCACTGCAAAAGAGTTATGAGATATTGCTTAGGAATAGATAACAACAAAGTTTTCATATGAATTTCCACTGTAAGGATAAGTTTTTTCCGCAAGTTTTTAAAATAAAAGGAAAAGTTTTGATTTTATTTATTTTAAGTATCCTTACAAAGGCATTTGTGAAAAATTGTTGTTTATATGTTTCCATTGATAAGCAATATTGGAAAATGAATTTGATTCTTTTGTTTGTGGTAGTGTCATAATTTATCAAATAAGGGAAGATTCTCATCACCCAATTTTCAGTTGGATAGAAACTTGGAATCATGCAAGTTGTATTGTGTGATGAATGAGATTTTTCATCTTTGGTAAATTAAGACTAATTCCTTGTTCACATTCGCATGTGAGTTAATCGAAGGACTAAAGGATCGGGTACATTAGGTTGTGCACTAGTCAGGTCCTCCACAAAGGTTGAATAAGAAGAATCAAATAAGGCAGAAAGATAAAAGTTTCTCCAATCTGAAGAGATGGGAGAGTACTTGTGTATCTTGTTTTATGATTATCTTAATGATTATGGAACCATATCATAATTGATCCTCTAAGGACACCTTAGTGCATTTGGTGGATAAGGAGAGGAATCGTGAATTGTGGAAATGGTTAAATCAAAGGATAAAGCATACTTCGTTCCAAAATAAAATCTTAGAGTTATACTCCAAGATTGATCCTTGAGTGACATAATCTTAAGAAAGGTTTAAAACACTTGTCAAATGTAGAGTAAAATGTTTTCTTACTCTTGTACATTTGAAATTGGTAAGTTGTGATGTTTTGGATAAAACAAAGACCAACTAAGGCCAATTATGTGAAGTGTTTGTAAAAGAATCTGCACTATCTCTTGAATATTGGGCAAGTGAGTCTTATATGTCAAGAGGACAGTGGGAGTCTAAAAGATCTTAAGATAGGTTCAAGAACTAATCAAGATATTTGTTAATCACTAGCCCACGACTTGGGGTTTGTAACCTATCGTGTTGACATATTCTTATTTCTGTGTCTATTCCAGTTAAAAGTTAACTATGCTTGTGAGTTCTATGAGTTCTCAATTGTTTACATAACAACCTGGAAGCAATGGTAGGCCATTGTGCTGCCGGGTGGCAAGAAATTAAGATTGAACAAGTTCAGTCCATATGTGTTTGGATTTGCCACTAATCTTGTCTTGTGATTATGGTTATGACAAATTCACATGGATAGGAACTCATACACCATAAAATCTAAGTTTCATAAGGTTTCTCTTCGATTCATGGAAATGATGGTGAGGAAACGCTTTCACTAAGAAGATTTTAAGTAGATAGCAGTTGTGATATTTGCATTCTCATATAGTTAGTGGAGCGTGTATGGTTAACTGGCACACTAACTAGTGAGAATTGCAAAAGGTCTAGACAAACATGTGAGCTATCTAAGGAACGGTGTATGATTTTGATAAAGTCTTATCAAAGCAATTGTGTATCAGAAATCTGAACTTTGGTAAGAAAGTCAATAAAGTATTGTTTTTCTAGAAGTCCAACTGATTTCTGAGTACATGTCAAAGCTAGTGGGAGCATAAGTGTTATGCTAGTAAGATAATAATCATCATGTTAGTGGGAGCATGATTATTATGTTAAGTGTTGCAGGTTAGCAATGTTAATTATAGAAAACAAATTTTTCAATTCGCTTTGAAAAGTTGTTTCCCTGTAATTAAGGGAGAGGATTTCATACTTCATTCCAATTCTACAAGCTTAGATTGAGATTGTAATCAACTTTAGTCAAGGATATATATGAATGTTATGTTGGAATGGTTCAACATAAGGAAATTCTATATATGTTGCGTTCTCAAAATTCGATTATGATTACGGCATACCTCTTCATAGTTCGAATTGTGAGAATATGGCAAATAAAAAATTTTATAGCATGAATCATGTCCGATATGCTTCGGGTATAGGTTCGATTACATGTGCTATAATCCTTTCTAAATTTTCCATAGGAATGCTTAGAGCATTAAGAGGGGAAAAGGGATTAGAACTGGATATGACTAAAATGATTAAGCAATTGTCGAGGACAAATTGAGGTTTAACAAAGATTGGTTACTCATGGACAATTGGAAGTATAGAGTAAGGACCATATTGACATATTTTGAAAAGAGGCAACTCTTGTTCAAAAGTGATGGTCAAAATGGGAATGTGGAACTGTTTCCATAGGTGGAAGTTATTCTTTGAATCTGTGTAAGATTAGAGAACTTAATGCAAGAAGGATGTTCAAAGGAATGTACTTTGAATCTGAGACTTCATTTCCATGGAATTGATCTCCATTGGAATTCTTTGTAATGTCAAGTGTTGCCAAGTCTTTGTGACTTTTGGGTATAGTCATTACAAGAGGATCATTGCATATAAGTTTAGAATCTAACAAGATTACGGTAAATGACAAGAATTTGGTGTTCTTACATTTATTGTAAAGAATTTGGGATTGTGAAATGAGCATCATTGAAATATTGTCAATCGATCTGTTTCACAAAGAGAAGACCACATGTAAACATAGTGTGCATACTTGGAGTATGGCATAGCTACTATTTGGACGAACATAGTGTGCATGCTTGGAGCATGGCATTACTATTGTTTTAATTCAAGTACTAAGTTGATAAACCGAAACGATGAATAATGAGTAATCAATATGGTGCTTAGATAAAAGGGGTTTTTATTTACACTCAAAGTGTTGGGGCCATATAGGATTAGTATTATTTTGTGTTTCACTTTGCATGTTTTGACTTCCAGAATAACTAGGTCATTCTTCTGAACGACTAAGTTATTCAAACCATCCACAGTCGGTCATATGTTGGAAGTAGATATGAATCAAGACTGTCATGAATTTGGCTTGTACGATTTGTCTAATGTGCATTAGACATAGCAATGGTTGCTACAACATTCATGAGTGCTCATAAGTTCTGAGTATTGGATTCAACCCACGCTCATTTGAATCACTTCATGGATTTTATCACGAGTGAATCATGAGACGATAATATCTTATATTCTTCAAACCTAGAGATATGAGTTGTTGACTATGAGTTGGTTATACATTGATTGCACGTAAACGCATTGGTAACTCGATGTTATAAAACGTGCCTTTGTGTATGATTCAACAAGTAGTCAGTACAAGCATATGAGTCGAATTTTATCCATTCGTTTTACCTTCGGGATAAAAGCGATATCTGTGGGCCCCTCGATGATTTAGTGATGACAAAACGTAAGTGCTCGGCCGGGCCTGGACTGATTTGATTTGTTCAATTAGTCAGTCGTCATAAATCGGAAATCGGGAAACAACAAATGGACAGAGAGAATGATTATAATCCATGTCTCAATCCATATGATATCTAGAATGGAGGAATATATGATCACTTATCTAATGGACGCGTCATTGATTTGTTCAGAGTTCGACAACGGCTTTTGAGAGCTACGATTGCTAGTCGGGTTATGAAGTAATACTTGCAATAATAGTTTTAGACTTATCCAAGTGGGAGACTGTTGGATTAGTGTCTAAGTCCATAACTATAATTGGTTTATACTTGACCCGACCCGGCATGGTACATTTGGGTTGCATGGCATCATGCATTTGGATAGACTAAAATGAGAGAAATAACACTTAAGGTTTATTAATATATTATAAGTTCTAATATATTAATAAGATTATTTAATTAGTATTGATCAAGAATTAATCTAGAATTAATTAAGTGATCAAAAGAAGACTAATTAAATATATGGGTTGATTGTGTAAATCATCCATACTTATATAGTGGGCTAATGCTCGATGGATTATCAAGTTGGGCTAAAACCCATAGGATGCTCCATGGATGCTCCATGGTGTATTTGAACCCATGGATCCAAGGAAATGGAAAGCCATGACAATTAGGGTTTACCCTAATTGTAACAACTATATAAGCATCCTATTATTGAAGAAATCGGCCACTAAGTGATGAAGTGAGGGCAAACCGATTTCATGAAGGGTTATACTTTCTCTCAAGTTATTTCAAATGCACTTGATGTTGTGTGAACCATTTGAGGTGTCACATTTGGGGCACTAGGCTCTCGAGCTACATGGAATCAAGCACCAACATAGAGATATGTAATTCTACTAGATTTTATATTATATGTACTTTATATTATGCTAGTTAGAACAATACCTTGGAAATTGATATTTGCATGTATAATAGAGAAAACATAGATCCAAGGTATTTAGGGTTGCATGTACACCATAGGAGTGTTAGAATGCTCAAAACCCAACAAACATATCATAACATGTATGGGTATCTTGGGGAAAACTTACTTGAGCTCGGCTGATTGCACGCATCACACACCTAGTTCTTTTCAAAGTTCTCTTCTCTTTTCAAATTCTTTTCAAACTTCTTTTTACTTTTGAAAATTTTCATACCAAGTCCTTAGTTTGAGTTTAGACACACCCGAGAGTGTGCCCGAATCCCTCAAACCAAGGCTCTGATACCAACTTGTAACATCCCAAAATTCAAGACCAAAAATTTCGTTTTAATTATGTTGTTATATAAAACCATCAGTATAAAAACATTTATATTAATATCTCATGTCAAAACCAAAGTGTCAATAATCAAAACATATTATCATAAAAACATATCAGAATATAATCCCAAAGATCTCATGTGCGGAAAACCATAGTGTGATACGCTGCGATCAAGCCGACTCATTTCCTTTGAAAACGAAGTACCTGAAACCAAAACTAAAAATCGTAAGCACGAAGCTTAGTGAGTTCCCCCATCATACTACATACCACATAATGCCTATCCCTTGGTAACTTTCAACCGGTATCTGTCTCGCATAACTGGGAGTTGGGCTCCCCTTCGGTATCTTTCAACCGGTAACCGGGAACTAACCTCCCCTTCGGTATCTTTCAACCGGTAACCGGGAGCTAACCTTCCCTTCGGTATCTTTCAACCGGTAAACGGGAACTAACCTCCCCTTCGGTGTCTTTCAACCGGTAACCGCGAGCTAACCTCCCATTCGGTATCTTTCAACCGGTAATCGGGGACTATTTCACCCCTACCACTATCACATAATAACATATCATAAGCATACTGATCACATTACAACATATCATAAGCATACTGATCACATTACAACATATCATGCATGGGTGCTGTCTACCCCTTCGGTATCTTTCAACCGGTAACCGGGGACTATTTCACCCCTACCACTATCACATAATAACATATCATAATCATACTGCTAGGCATGCATGGGTACTATCTACCCCTTCAGTATCTTTCAACCGGTAACTAGGGGCTATATCACCCCTACCACTACTAACACATATGTCATAGCATCCTAGCATATCAGATAACAACACACCAGATAATTATCACAAAGACAATCATCTAACAAACAACTCCTACTAGTGGGTCGGCATTGTGGCCGTAGACCCACTCCTACTGGAAGGTAACTCACCTCACACTGCTGAAGTCCCGCAGACTCAATCTCACACTGCTGAAGTCCCGCAGACTCAGCCCCAGCTGTTGGATGACAGATTCCCGAACTGTCAACACCAAAATAACACCCAATTAATAATTTGGTTCCACTACATAACCATGAGTACATACTTTGGATAATTACTACATTACCCTAAGCTTGGTTTTATGCAAGCCCAAGGCCCAATCCATAGGCCCAAAGTCAATTAGGAATCAAAGCCCAACACATGGCCCAATTTTCCAAATTGGGCCCAGGCCTATACATGGTCTTATTTAAAGGCCCAACCAAAAAGTCCAGTCCAACATTTGGTATTCTAATGGCCCAATACCTCATAATCATGAAGGCCGAAACTATGGCCCATCTATGGCCCAATTTTCCAAATTGGGCCTAACTCCTCATATGGGCCTTACTACAAAGCCCATTAATTATTCTAGTCCATTTACTTGATCTTGGATGGCCCATTAATAACCCAATCATCAAGGCCCAATAGAAAGGCCCAACAATAAACCCAAGTGAAATTAGGGTTTCACATAAAATGACGATTAGCGTTAAGTGTTTCTCACTTAACCCATTAAGGACTTAATCCATTAAATCCATCACTCTTCTAAATAAATCATATGGTGTGATTGGGCTTAACACACAATTCCATTCTAGTGGCCCAAATGTGGGTCCCGATAGGTCCAAGCCCATAAATCCAATATTAGGGTTTTCTAAACCCTAATTAGGGTTTCCAATCCCCATCTTAGCCCAATAGGCCCAATAGCTAGGTCCTTAAGCCCATTAGGGTTTCCTAAGGTCAATTAAGGTCCATTAGACCCATTAGACACATGTTTGGGCTTTAATGTCAATTAGGGTTTCATTAGGCCCAATAGGGTTTCACTAAGCCCATTAAGGCTTCTTTGAGCCCATTAGGGTTTTAGTCCCTTGTCCAAACATCCAAACCAAATCACAACATCAACGAGGCACACCGCCACCCGACACGGCGGCCGGTGGCGGCAGCCACCACCCTACGGTGGTGGTTAGGGTTTCTTTCTCATTATTCCATTTCCAATTACATTTTACAAGGCTAAATCTCAAGATGACACACACACACACTAACAAAATAAGGACACACAGGTGGCACATGGCGGAAGCCACCACCTCATGGTGGTGGTGGTGGCTGTTCTTGGTATTCCAACTAGACAAAACACACGCACATAAACTTCAGATTGCATCCACCACTCCAGCCACCCACCTGGCGGCTCAAGGCGGCGGCAGCAACACCAAAATGGCAGTAGCAGCAGCGGTTACGACGATAGCCACCACCTCACGGTGGTAGCGGTGGTTTTTCTTTGTCCCCAGCCGAGCAGACATACACACGCACTCGTAAACAAGAGCTGGACACCGAAGTACTCCCAACCCAGCCACTACGGTGGCAGGTACCGATCGGAAACACCAAAAACGGTGATCTAAAATCACCGGCAGCCCCTGTCGACATAAACTACTCCAAATCACAGAAAGAACGAAGAGAAAGGAGTAGATGGGTGGTTACAATCATTACCGAGAACTTCGTATCCACACACACGACTTGCACAGTGGCGAACAAGGCTGGTTTCACCGGAGGAGGGCAACGAAAGCCCGCTGCTGGCATCCTTGTGCTGCTCTTCGTCGCTGGCAGCAGCTTCGCCGACGATCTTGGGTGCGGTGGACTCCAACTTCAACGTCAAGGAGGCAACGGTCGGACCCGACACCAACGATGAAGGCTAGGGGTAGTTTCTTGTGGTGGCGGCTGAGCATCAATTAGGGTTAGGGGTCCTGTTCCATTAAAATGAGAGGGAAGGAAGAGTCGCCGGGTATAAGTCCCGTATTCTTGAAACTTTCACTCATTTACCATTTTAGTCCCTCCCCACAATATCTTCTTCACTTTAAATCTAATATTTACCCATTAGCCCCTGATCTCATAAATTCCTTTCAAATTCGACCCATGAATTACCAAACAACCCCTAATGTCGTAATTATGACATATTCAGCCCCTCCACCTCTTTTCCTTTTTAATATAAATCCAATTAATTACCACGGGGTCCCTGTCTTCATATATATATACAAACTGAGTTCGGAACTTACACTTTTAATCCCCGACTTTTAAAATCTTTACATTTAGCTCCTCAAAATCACACCCTGCTAAATAATTATTGATTTTAGGGTTGTAATACAATCATTAATTAATTAATTTTTTTATTAAATAAACGGGTGTTACAGAAGTGCTGTCAAAATCACCACCTTTATCAAATGAGTTCATACCCCTGTATTTTTACAAGTATTTTCTATGTTTTTAAGGGGGGGGGGGGGGATACAAGTAATATACAAGAAAATTTACTTTAAAATGCACACATCCAAATACGTTTATCATTCTATTTTTATGAAAAGATTTTACTATCAAATTCATATATTACTACGGGCAAAGTTTTGGTAAAACATAACGATACGATAAACAAATACAAGAGATTTCGTTTTATTCAACTTAATATATATAACTATATATATACAAATATTGTGTATAACTTGAATACTATGATAAACTATACAAATACAGTATACGGAACATGTAAAGATGCAACGATTTTCACACAACATGGAAACAAACTTATAAACAATGATAGGTATAGTTTATGGAACAAAGATACTATTTTACAAAGTTCAGGTTATAACACGAAAACAAACTTATAAACTATTATAGGTATAGTTTATGGAACAAACAAACTATTTTTATAAACTTTCATGTTATAAAGTAACAAGATTTTCAGTTATTACTTGTAAACACGTTGAAACAATTTGTGAGACGTCTTCGTGTACTTATCTAAGTACTGGTAAAAGTCTTGCCTTGTAACCAAAATCTCTTGTAGGGATAGCGAGATATTTGTGTATAGGTCTACTTGGGACTGACAATCCCACACCTGTACTTTTAGCTACAGTCAGGCCGGCAGGCCTGGGGTGACAAATGTCGTTAACATTTCGACGCCTGAAGAACGTCACGATCAGACCATCTTAGGTTAGAGTACGGTTATAAGAACTCACAAGAAGAAAACAACGACATATTTACGATTAATATATTTTCAAATAATTTTATTTGAATATTAACTTTACATTTGGATTTCAGGGCAAATATATTTTCAAGGGTTTTATTTTAATAATAAAACAAATATTACATTATTTGCAAGTACAAAATTTCTAGATTTACACACAGTTACACGAAAAACAATACATTATATTACTTACCTAAATACTGGTAAAAGTCTTCGTGTACTTATAAACTTCATGTTATAAAGTAAAAGGATTTTCAGTTATTACTTGTAAACACGTTGAAACAATTTGTGAGACGTCTTCGTGTACTTATCTAAGTACTGGTAAAAGTCTTGCCTTGTAACCAAAATCTCTTGTAGGAAGAGCGAGATATTTGTGTATAGGTCTACTTGGGACTGACAATCCCACACCTGTACTTTTAGCTACAGTCAGGCCGGCAGGCCTGGGATGACAAATGTCGTTAACATTTCGACGCCTGAAGAACGTCGCGATCAGGCCATCTTAGGTTAGAGTACGGTTATAAGAACTCACAAGAAGAAAACAACGACATATTTACGATTAATATATTTTCAAATAATTTTATTTGAATATTAACTTTACATTTGGATTTCAGGGCAAATATATTTTCAAGGGTTTTATTTTAATAATAAAACAAATATTACATTATTTGCAAGTACAAAATTTCTAAATTTACACACAGTTACACGAAAAACAATACATTATATTACTTACTAATATGGTACGAACAGGATTTCAGAAAAACACATATCGAATATTCTCTTTGCTAAAGTCTATGATTACTTAATGTTTACGTTAGGGTTATATACAATGAAGATCCGATATGTAGTGGAATGTGTAGTTTCCGCCTTTCTTCCTGTTCCTTGTTTGGTTGTGGGCTTAGGGCAGGATCACCCAATCGACTGTCCATTCAATTTTAATTATATATAATTTGCATACACTAAGCAATCATAGGAGGTAACAGTACGGGTCATACCAGTTACTTGAACCAGAACCTCGAATCACAGCTTATAAACATACGAAACTTATACTTTTTGGTATAAAGGTACTAAGACTATGACTTATTTACTAAGAAAATATTGGATTTTCTGGAAGAACAAATTAACATTTATAATAACAAAGAACATATATTTTCCAACAAAATACTTATGAACTCACCAACTTAAATGTTGACACACTTTTTCAAAACACTTGTATTCTCAGGAAAGTTAGTAGACAGGTACTCTCTCGGGCGTTTCGAAGACGGAGCATAGATGTATCTCGTCTTATCTTTTGTTATAGTATTAATGTTAAACAAGTAATGTTTTGAACACAATGTAAATACTATGTTATCAATACAATGATTGTTGTTACTTTAATTACTATTATACATTTGTTGTGATATTGTACATGACGTCATCCCCCCCCCCCGAATGTTTCCGCCGTTCCTGTTTGAGGGTGTGACACGGGGCCCGATGTAGTAGGCAAGACCCAGGTTACGTGATTATGTGATTATGTGTATGGTATGTGGTAGCTTGGGGAGACTCACTAAGCTTCGTGCTTACAGTTTTTAGTTTTGGTTCAGGTACTTCTGGTAGCAAGGGGAAGAGCTCGGGATAACTGCAGTGCACACACCATTTGTTTAGCCTGGGATGTTTATACTCTGATATTTGGATATGTGATTTTGATACAGTATTTTGATATGATGTTTTGAGATATTACCACCTATGTTTTTATGAGATGATTTGGGTTACTATGGTTTTATATATAAATTAAAAATGAAATTTTTAGACCGTATTTTGGGACGTTTCACCGTACCACATATAATCAACAAGTATAAGCACAATTCTTAGTGAGTTCCCCAAAATACCATATACAGCACAACATAAAATTGAAAATTATAGATTATCAGCAATCCTGGGGACTATCAGTAGTCCCAATGAGCTAATAGCACGCCCGATGGTTTATCAGCCACCCTGGAGACTATCAGCAGTCCCATTCACATATAATTAGCAATACATAAAGCATCAAGACCTAGCTCGTCATCACAGATACAACTATTCTACCAGACAGGTAAGAATAAGAGAGGACACTCACCTGATAATGATGACAGGAACACCTAGCACTCGAACTGTCGGATCTAGACTCTGCCTAGTCAATAAAGCAATTGACCCTAATTAATAATTAAAGTCAAAAACCTCACTTGCATGTCCAAATCTGACAGCTAAACCTTCTAAGGGAAAACGGAACATTTTGACCTCCTCATGGTCCAAAAACACTAAAACTTGACCAAGTGTCAAAGTCAACGAAAGTCAACACTTGGCGCGTACACTGAGCATACCATTCCTTGTGTTGGGCGTACAACGAGGTCATCATGCATTAGGGAAGAATCAGGTTACGCTACGTGTAGCCAGGAGTACGCCTAGTGTACTCCATCAGTCTCTAAATCCACTAAGTTGGTGTCTTAATCCTTTAAGACTACCTACCCAACCCTAGATATGACTAATTTGAGACCTCTTAATCTATGAAGTCGTTGGCTATAAGCCATTTCATGGCAAGGAAAGGCTCAAAGCATCACTTCATCCATTCTAACCTACTTTACTCATGCATGAGCCAAAGGGGAAGATCAAGCAAGCATTTTTATGAATCTAAGTGTTCTAATATGCATGAAAGGACAACTTAAACCCCTAGGATAGTCCCAAACACATAAAGATCCAAATTTGGGGACTTTTAGCTGATAAATCTTAAACCAAAGAGATCTAGAAGAACACTTGTTAAGGTATAGATTTTATACCTGAAAATGATACATAAAGGTGGGAAGTTCCTGGATCTTCAAGCTTGCTAGTAACTTCTTCTTCTTCTCTAACCTCCTTCTACTACAAGAGCCAAGAACACTCAAAACTTGCAAAAACACACACAAGCCACTCACATGAGATTAGGGTTTATGGGAGGGTTGGAGGCTGATAAGGGTGGCCAGAAATGAGGTCATCTTTTTTCTTAAATAGGGCAGCCCTTAAAATTAGGGTTTAACATTTGGGCTAGTACGCCCAGCGTACCACATGTACGCCCAACGTACTAGATGGCCATCCGCGTCCATGCATGTTGCATGAGTACGCTGTGCATACTCATATATACGCACCGTGTACAACCACTTTTCCAAGCCTTTTTCTATGATGGACCAAATGTCACACTTTTGATAAATATTCAAGAGATGATAAAATGTACCTTATTTCGGGATGTTACAACATGCTTTTCGAATGCCTCCAATTCTCACAGATGTCAATCCCATGCATGCACTTTCCATCAGTAATATGATACGTATCTATAAATGATACAATCAATTGTACTATGGCAAGAGGTATATCATCTATCAACAATTAATCAATTATGATGCAACATATCGATTAGTTCATATCTTGTTCTTTTTCTATGCTCCTTAAATTATGCAACCTCAACACCACGAAATCTTATTCTTAACAAACAAACATAACCCATTTCTAAATTCACACCATCATTTTTTCCCCATAAATAGGTATAACAAATTAACCCATCTTTTTACAAATTTCCTAAATGACCACCAAGTTCTAAACTCTAACTTGTTGAGATCATATTTTTCTAAAAAATGGTTTAAAGCTCGGGAATTTTGAGCAAAATAAGTCCTTAATTTGTGAGCTTTTCTACGGTGGGCCGGTGGTAAAATTTCTAATATGGTGTCAAAAAAATGTGCAACATACTTTTAAATTTTCCTAGTTTCGGACATGTGATGTTTATGTTTTATACTTTGAACTTATTGTGAGCATGACGTCCATATTACAATCCTCGTTTTCAATATCTTGAAATGCAGTTTCCACAAGTCTTCAAACAACTTAAAAACCAATTACATTTTGGTTACTAATTTTGAAGTGAAAAACTTATTAAACCGGAAAAATGAAAATAATGTTAGTGTATTCCACATTGGTGCGATACGGTTCAATAAATTTCTATTTATGTTGAGGTTCCCATTCTCTCCTTAAGGGGCTCTTTGGAGAGATAATATTAGCCTCCACATGTATTTACATGATACCAGAGTCAGCGTTCTGCACCCTTGTGACTCAACACATCTATGTCTATCCTCATCGAGCCTCCAACTCTGAGGGGGGTGTTACTATATGTATCGCACGTGTATCAGGCTAAGCATTAGTAAAATGATGTAATAGTTAGGGTCAACAATTGTAATCAATTCTGAAGTAATTAAAAGGAATTATTTGAGTATTATGTGAATTATGTGAATTTATGTGTATGAAACTTGTTTATATAGATATAATAAATGAAGAATGAAAATAAGCGTCAAAAATAACGAAGAAACTATGACATGTCGAAATCCGAGTTATAAAGAACGCCGATCTCTATGTTTAGGAATGCATTTTTCCTTGCATACTTTTCCTTGTCTCCTCCCCATCTCTATGTTTAGGAATGCATTTTTCTTTTCTTGGTTTAATTGCCGCTTCAATTTTAGGTCAGTCGTGGCAGTTGATGAAGGTGATAAGGTTGCTCGGATGACAAGCATGATACGAGATTTACAGAGAAACAAGTTAAATACGATAAATACCCAATCTTTTAAAAACCAGTTTAAACATGCCGGTTGAACCAGGAATCGGGAGCGAGAGCGGTTCAATTACGATTAATTTTATATTAAATTCTTCACAAATCAATCCGGTCGGTTTCTTCAGAAATCGGGTTGAACCGGTGTGATAAACCTGTAAATAACCATTTTAACCAGTTTATTGGACTTCTATAGATGTATTTTACTTAGCATGTTAAAAACAACTCATTGACGAAAAAAATTGAACTTTCGAAGTGTACACAACTCAAAAGTCGACGCACACCACCGCCATATGTAGGAATATTTTTAGGTGAATCGGCAATCGAACCGGTTGTAACGGAAACCAGTCACCATAGCGGTTCAACTAAAAAAACCGATTTTAAAACATCATAAATACCATATGTCACAAATATATCGCAATAAATATAATAAACAGAGAAATTTCATGAAATAACCATATCTTAAGGGGTGTTTTTTACCTTTTAACCATAAAATTTCAAAATCTGTAAAATGGTAATCAGATTTGCAGAGGGTGCTCCGTTTACCCTTCTGAGGATCTCAACACACCTCTGCAGAAATGAGGTGGCAGCACTAAAGGACAAAAAATTTCGAAGGTTTTTAGGGTTCCGCAGAGGTGGCTCTGAGGATCGCTTAATGGCTATGAGGATTTGTTCTTGAGCAAAACATAGTGCCAAAATCAACAAGTCTATTTTTTTTTTGATAATTTTTGTTACTTAATAATCCTTTTTAATAATTTTTGTTACTTAATAATCCTTTTTGCATATAAAATAAAAAAATAATAATTTCGCAGAGATGAACATCGATCCTCTGAGGGCGCTCTGTGGATCTGTTCTTGAGCAAACACCTCTACGGATCTGTTCTTCGCAGAAACGATATTTCCATGGCAAAATTTTGGGATTTACTAATCACTAAACTATTATACATTCATACAAACTATCATACACCCTAACAACATATAATTAACTTAGAAAATGGGCAAATAGGTTTTCATACCTAAAAATTTGGCCCTATGTTTTGCTTAAGAACATATCCTTAGAGCCATTAACCAATCTTCAGAGCCATTAAACGATCCTGAGAGCACCCTCTGTGGATCTGATGATCATTTTACAAATTTCAAAGTTTTATGGTTAAAAGATGAAAACACCCTTTAGAGTATGGTTATTTCATAAAATTTCTCTAATAAACACCATATATAACAAATATACCGTCTAAAAATTATAACAAACAAAAATCTGGAAGGATTTGATAAGGAAAATCGAAGATGTTTAAAAAAAAAAAAAAAAAAAAAAAAAAGATAAATAGAGTTGCATTTACATCATTTCTCCTCTTTAATAATAGAGATAATTATATGTCAATAGTTTGTTGCAAGTTCGAATATTTGACTTAACCCTACCAGATAACTAAACATCTATAAATACGGCACATCGTTTGCCGTCTAAGAGTCATCTTATTCAATACCAAAATTTCTTGACATCGTAGGTATCTGTCTTCAACTTCAATGGAATCCTTGTTGTCGAGTTGCTATTCTCTCAAGGATATTCGCCAAATCTCTCCTGAAGTTCAGACTGCTCTGAAGCAGGTTTGTAAACTGTATATTCTGTGGAATCTGGCTGATCTGGCTTAATAGTAAATAAATCATAAATGTGTGGTTTTGGATAAAAATGGTTCTGTGAAATTTTTAGATGATTCTTTTTGTTTAACAATTTTGTTTAGGAAATCTTGAAAGAGTATATCTTCTTTTTCATTCTTTTTCTAACCAATATTTATTAGACGATATATTGTTATTATTATTGTATATTTAATATTCAGACTGCGTTGAGTCTTTCTTGTTTTGATTACTTGGTTTTCAAAGTGCATGTGGATTGTGGAAGTATTTCTGAGTTTTGTATAATGAATAAAAAAAAAAAAAAAAATCAACGGTCTAATGTTTCTATGCTGTTCGTTTTGTGGTGCTAACATCAAACTCGCTAATTGTGATAAAAAATAATCAAATAAAATATTGCTTACATGGACTTTATACAAGGCATGTGTATATGTATGATAACATATAATTCCTATAATCATGTGATTGCAGGGATATGCGAAAGTATGTTGCTTGTTAATAGCATATGCACTCGGGTTTTATCTCCATATCCTATTGGACAATGGATGTTTTTTCACTGCCTTGGCAACATTTGAATGTATGCTTTGGTTGATCGCCACTCCTCCATGGGAAGAGGTAGTTGTCTAGTTATCTTCTACGTATATACCCAATGATTTCTTGAAATCTTATTAATCTTAATTATTCCTTATATATTCTTCATGGGATTCTTATTCCAGCACAAAAGGTTAATGACATATTACCTATTTAGCATTCTCTACGGAGCCTCCTCTGTTTCTGTAGCCAAATTATTCATAGATTTTGACACGCGGTTTGTTCTTTTCCTTTTATTAATTATTATATATTACTCAACTTACCCCGTTAATGTTTCTTGATGTATATTTCTATTGGTTTTGTAGCATGTGGGTGAGTGAATACATAGGAGCTGCCATCGCATTTGCTTGTTTCTCAGGCGCTGCCATGCTAGAAAGGCGTAGAGAGTTTTTTTATCTTGGAGCTCTTCTTTCCTCTGGTGTTTCAATCTTCTTCTGGTCACATTTTGCTTCAAAAATCTTTGGTGGTGCCACTGCTTATTTCCAATCTGAGGTAAATACGTAACTCCTGATTCATTCTTTTTTACAGTTTCTTTCCATCTTTTTCGACCATTTGTGTTAATTGTCTTTGTTTCAAATTTGCAGATTTATTTTGGGTTAATGGCGGTTGTTGGTTGCATGGTTGTTGCAACTCAGGTGCTCATCCCAAAGACTTGGAGTATGTGAAGCATCCCCTCAAACTTATTTTCTGACTTGAATGCTGTTTTTGCTCCCTCACATTTTATACTGATTTTATTGCTGTTTTTATTAGTATGTGATGCAGTTGAACAATTCGGACGGAAGGGAACAGAGGAAGAATATGAGGACGAGGGGGATTATGAACAAAAGCTGCATTCAACTACAAATAAAAACTCGGTATAATTTATACTTTTGTGTGGTACATGTTTTTTTTTTTTTTTAACATCAGTCGTGGATATGTTCTATGTCACTTAGAGACTTAATATGATATCGGGTTTTACAGTGAGCTTTTGTCATAAAAGGTTTTTTTTTGTTTTTTTGGCCTCTTTGATCATCCGGTGTGAAAAGGGTATTTTATATGGGATAATCATAAGAAAAACCAAAATCATAGGGTTTTTATCATAAAGGCCTTTTGGCCAATTGAGATCGTGTTTGGTTTAGCAAATGGTTTGCCAAATTTTTGTATATGGTCAAAAATATTTAACATATACAAAAATATTTAAACAATATAACACCATGAGCATGAGCTTCTATGCTTCTCTAGCTAAGCATGGTCCTTCCCCTTGTCACAGGGCCCTATATATGTGAAATGCCAACACAACAACTATAAAGTAACATATCTCATAAATATTTAATAATATATCCTATTAATAATGAGACATGCATAGATAAGTCATAAGTGATTAACCTATACATGAATGATGTAATGTGGATATCTGCAACTTGCCTCATTTCCCACGTGTCCTCATATTCTGATATTCACCTCGTCTTCTGTTTTTCCTTCCAAATTCTAGTTTTCTGTTCTTCATCTAATCTCCACATAAATCAGCAAACATATTTAAATTCAACTAGAAAGTATACTGGAAGGTAGCGTTTTTTTGATACATCTTCTACGACTTGTTTTGACGTTTGGATTTTATCGGCCTAGATGAAAAATATGTCCACCTTCAGCTGAAAAATAATAGGTTAAACAAAAAAGTGACATAATATGTATCGAACTAAAAAGTAAGCAATAAAGACAACACATATCATTATACAGTAAAAGAAAAGAGAATTACTTCTACATTTATTTTTTTTGCTGAAATTATTTCCCAATTGATTAATGCCAAACACTCTTTCCATACATAAACTATGTCTTTGCTTGTGGTCTATTAACCTGAAGCAAATCTAGAAATTCATTCTTTTTAAGCAACCTACTTGCATATTTCTCATAAAACCAAAATACTTAGAATTCTAACTAATAATAGCAACCTAGTTACACTTCCTTATAAGTCCCATAATATTTAAAAAGAAAATGGGTTTCTATGTACTTATAATTTCTCTCACCTATAATAGCAATTTGCTTAGAGTTTTTAACCATAATAGCAACGTACGTACATTTCTTTTCTTTATTTTTAGCCATAATAGTAAGCACTTTCCTATAATGGTTGAAGAGATGTAAGCAAACTGCTATAAGGAGGTACATATTGCGATTATCACTAAAAATGTAAGTACAATGTCGATTATAGGTAAGGAAAACGTAAATAGATTGCTTTTACGGGTATTTATTATAAAGTGAATTGCTTATATTAGTAAAAAGAGTAAAGTAAGTTGTTATTTCCTGCAATTTGCTCTTCAAAAAATATTATAAACCTTTCCAAGTAGAGAATCATAGGTTGGTGGAAAAACGTATTTGGTATAAATGTGATTATCCATTCTCACAAATGGACCTCCAGATGGCAAGTAAGATGTAATTCACCCTGATTTTAAAGAAATGAATAAATAAACAACTTAAGTATTAAATAATTTAGAAACGACTATATGTATGGCGTATCAACAAAAAAAATACGAAAGAAAACCTGGTTCTGGTCTAAAATTTTTGAATGCAACTTCTACATTGCTACGATGTTCAATCAAGAGACCTCTAAGCAGAATATCAACTAGTAATAATAATTGCAAGATTAAATAAACTGTCGATGCATAAAAACTAAATCATAATGGGATTGGAGACCAACTACCTGAACAAATGGATGTGTATTTGCACAAATTCTGTTCAAAAGCATTGTAAACCCACCTACATAAATTCAGAGCTATATTCAAGTTTACCAAGAGTAAAAATTCTATGAAAATGTACCAGTTCTCTCACCTTGATATCTTCATAAACTTGCTTTCTGACCCCTGGTGCATGCACTCACCTTTATTGACTGAATCACTTCGGATGCAATGCTACCAGAACCATATTTTGCAACTTCAGTAAGAGATGGCAAAAGAAACTTGTCACCATGCAAATTACTACTTCTGAACCTTCAACAGCTACAAAGAAAAATATACTGAATGATATAATTTATGCCCTTGTCCTGAAACTTTGGTTATAAAGCACAAGTACAATAGAGAGGCACAAGAGCATTCGTGCTATTTTCTACAATTAGCTGTGTATGTAGCATAATGACCAATAGTACATGTCACTGATTAGACATATATCAACATCAAGGTGCCTGAAGCTTTTCATTGTATGGATGTTCATTGTTTCTGTTATTTATACCATAAGCAGGGTATTACAGTCAAATTTGAAAATTTTGAAGTACGTATTCAACTAAAACTTTGATGAATTACATCAAGAACGGTTGCATTTGTGATGAATTGCATCAAGAAGCAAAAATACACCAAGTAACAAAAAACTCACCAGGTACCATTAGTGGTTGTAGCAAAAAAATCTGAACACAGAAGAAGAATAGCATCAAGTAGTAAAGATTTCCAGAACACTAAAAATATAGTCATCTTACAGCAAGGTTAAAAGCTGGTGGAGTACCCACCAACCCCAGAAGTTGCACATACGTTGATATCAACATTAGAGCAACATTGAATACATTTGCAAAATTATGATTACTGGTTTAAGTATGCTATGAAATGTAAACTTAAGCTCCCAAAACACTTTACTTTTAACTTTCCCACAGAAGAGGACACATTTACAATCACTGATGAATTGATGATTGAAGAAGGGGAATTAAATATTGAACCATTCTTTCCGAACTATAGTAGTTTGTTACCGTAAATTCTTCACCCATCACATTAGACTGTATCGATATTTTATTCCAATCGATTTAAAAAAAAAACAAAAAAAATCATGTATGATGTTTTACCTGAGTGAAAATAACATCGAAGAAAAGGGGTTTTTTAGTGACCGAAACTTGAATTCGGAGCAGGTGCTATTGTAGCGTGGAGATTCTAGCATTAAGAGGGTAGAGTTCTCCCATCTAGTGTAGTAGTGTATGTGTGTAATTTGTTTGTTAAAAGGAACGACCATTGGAAAGTTGGAAAACCACAGCCACAAAATTCAGAAAACAGACGATAAATACAAAACATGTACCGGTGTAGAAGACGACATAATTGGTTGGTCGCTGATGGCGGTGCTAGCTGAACAGAACCGCCAACTCAATCGTCGTCCTCGCCTACCACCTCATGCTGTCTTCAACAATAGTGACGCCACTTTTCCGTCATACATCCTCTATGTCCCTATCTTCGATGGCGAAACAGTAAAGGACCCGGTTTATTATACTATCGGTGTGCATAACAAAGCAAACGAAGGTGGATTGCAGAGACAGAGAGGAGGGGGGGGAGGGGGGGGGGGGGGGGAAGAGTCGATGACGGTGGATAGAGAAAAAAGAAGTCGGACAGGTAGGGATATTTTGAAGCAGTCAAAGGTCGGAGGGATCTCCTGACTGTAATTGATGCTCCCTTTGTGTTTGGATGGAGGAGGGAGGAAGGGTAGAAGAAGATTCGAGGAGGGCTTAGTATGTGGATCGGTTGACCTAACCTGAGTAAAATAACTAAATGAACAGTACCGGGTACTGTTCATAAGAGAGCTCTTATATATATATATATATATATATATATATATATATATATATATATATATATATATATATATATATATATATATAATGGAAAGAAATAATCATATCCAAATTTAAAATTTCTGTTTATATTAATTAGAAAACCCTTTATACTTAAGTTACTTTTCATTTGTACGCAAACATCCAATTTATAAAGAAGTTACCGTTTTGTGACATAACATTTATCTTGTTCCTTTTTAGGTTGACATGGAAAAAAATAAGCGATGTTACTTATTTCCTTGAGTAAATAGTTGTTGAGTAGATGATCTATCTCTCACATTTTACCTAAGACAAAAGGCAACGCCACTTATGTTTACTTATAGTAGTTTGACAACTTTTTTAAAATTGAAAACTTGATTCCTAATATTAAATGAACATTAATCCTATTAAATGAATTTTAATTTAGATAAATATCAATTCCATATAAGGACATAATAGCGATCACACTTGTTGTCAAACAAGTACAAAAAATGTTACAAATCCTACAATATATGTCTACACAGATGCAAGTCAAGACAAAATCATAGGTAATATCTCAATATATATCGCACTAGGTTATAACTTGTATGGTACACGGTTAACAAAGTAAAATAACATATATAGTATGCAACCTGTAGGTGTTGTGAACGATGTGTTCACCGGTGTACTCTAAAAACCCATTGACATGTATTGCGAGTGGACTCTCGAAAACGATACTTGATGGGTTTTAGGTAAAACAAATAAACTAGAAAACAATTCCTAAGTTCACATGCAACCTACTTTGGATCTATGTTTTAACTATTAAACATACAACTTTGAATTGCAAAACAAGAACCCTAGAGGAGAGAGGCTAATTTCGAAATTAACAAACTAGGGTTTAGGGTTTACATACCTTTCAATTGTTATAGCAAACAATTGATAATCCTCTTGATCTTGATCTTGATCTTCTTGGAAGCTTAGCACCACAAATGTAATGCCTCTAATGGAATCACACCCAAGAACTAGCAAGAAGGAAACTTGGAGGAGAGAGGATGGAGAGAGTATGCAATTTCGGCCTTAGGGTTTCTTCCAAAGAAATCAGTCCCCAAAATGTGAGCCAGGAGGCTCTTTAAATAGTTGAGGGAACTAGGGTTTAGGAGAAACCCTAGTTATCCTTTGCTTAGGGCCTAAGCAAGACCCAAGGGCCTTACTTGGACCCCTTGGACGAATTCTCTAGGGTTTCCCCTAGGGTTTTCGTCCACCTCCTTTCAAGGGGGTTCTGGATCCTTCCATTCAACTATCCGTTAATTGCAAACTAGTCCCTGCACTTTATAATTAATTCTTTTAACCCCAAAATTAATTCTGATTAATTTCTGGTTAACTATTAATTAAACATAATGATTTCTAATTAATATATTAATCCATTAACATATTAATAAATCATTTATATATATTAATTTATTAATCTTATAAATTAATATCTCTCCTTTCATAATTTCCTTGTCCAGTTGCTAGGTTGAGGGCAACCCAAAAGGACTGTGCTGCTATCAATTCAAGTACATACCAATTATAGTTATGGGCTTAGACACCTAATCCAACAGTCTCCCACTTGGATAAGTCTGTAACTATAATTGCTAGTATGCCTTCTAAATTTGACCAGCAAATTGTAGCTTCCAAAAAGCTGCTGCCGAACTCTGACCCAGTCAGTTACATGTCCTAAGATAAGTGATCATATAACCCTTCGTTTTGCTTGATATCCCCAGACAAAAGACATGGAAAGTAATCAATCTCTTTGTCCAGAATCTATGTTTCCCGATTTCTGATTTGTGATGACGTAGGACTTCTAATCGAACACATCAATTTAGTCCTGGCTGGGCCCAGCACATAAGTCAACACCAAATCATCGAGGGGCCCACAGATATCGCTTTTCCCGTTAGGGCAAAAGGAACGAATAAACGTTGACTCATATGCTTGTATCTTTTACTCATCAAATTATGCATGACAATACGTTTTATAACACCAAGTTACTGATGCGTTTTCGTATCACCAATGCATGACCGACTTGTAAATTACAACTCATATATCTTCGTTTCAAGATTATAGGATATTATCGTCTCAGTATTACTCGTGATGAATTCCATGAAGTGATACTCTGAGCGAGGGTTTATCCAATACTCAAATCTCAATTTCTGAGTACTCATGAATGTTGCAGCAATTCTATTGCCATGTCTATCCTTAGACAATCTACAATCCAATTCATGACAGTCTTAATTCACTACTTACTTCCAAGAGTACGAGCGACTGTGGAGTTTGAATAATCTTATTATTTAGGAAGTAAAACATGCAAAATATGAAACACAATAATAAACAATTGACAAAAGGTAGTAGCCAAACTTATAAATAATACTTTATTATTTAATCACCAAAAGTCAATTACATTTACTTTGTTACAAGTTTCAAAACTAATCTAACTACTAAAACTAATATCATCTTTCAGTCCTATGCTCCGAGCATGCTGAATATGCTTAGCCCTACTCAGACCCTTTGTGAGGGGATCTGCTGGGTTATCCTCAGATGACACCCTCTTTACTATAAGATGGCCTTCTTCTACTCTATGTCTGATGAAATGGTACTTTCTGTCGATATGTCTGGTTTTACCATGATCTCTCGGTTCCTTTGTCAAGGCAACCGCTCCTTCATTATCGCAGAACAGTTCCATAGGCTCCTGGATGGTTGGAACAACTCCGAGATCTCCGATGAAGTTCCTCAACCAAGCTGCTTCTTTCGACGCTTCACTCGCTGCTATGTACTCTGATTCACAAGTAGAATCAGCCACCGTATCTTGCTTGGAACTTTTCCAAGTAACTGCTCCTCCATTCAGTAAAAATACCCAGCCTGTCTGAGAACGGAAGTTATCTCTATCCGTCTGAAAGCTGGCATCACTGTAACCATCTACTCTCAAAGTATCATTGCCACCAAGCACAAGGACCCAGTCCTTTGTCCTTCGCAAATACTTGAGTATATTCTTAACGGCTATCCAATGAGCTCTACCCGGGTTTCCCTGATAGCGACTGACCATGCTCAAAGCAAATGCCACATCAGGGCGAGTACATGTCATAGCGTACATGATCGATCCGACAGCGGAAGCATAAGGTACACGACTCATGTCATCTATTTCCTCATCTGTACTCGGACATTGAGTCTTACTCAATTTGGTATTGCTCTGGATAGGTAGCTCTCCCTTCTTGGAATTTTCCATACTAAACCTCTTTAGTACCTTATCCAAGTATGTGCTCTGACTAAGTCCAATTAGTCTCTTCTTTCTATCTCTCAATATTCTAATCCCAAGAATATAAGCAGCTTCTCCAAGGTCTTTCATGGCAAAACACTTTCCAAGCCAAGACTTAACTTCTTTCAAGGTTGGAACGTCGTTACCAATGAGTAATATGTCATCGACATATAACACCAGAAAAGTTACTATACTCCCACTAGCCTTGATATACACACAGAACTCATCTTCACTTCTAGAGAATCCAAACTCTTTGACTTTCTCATGGAAGCAAAGATTCCAACTGTGAGATGCTTGTTTCAATCCATAAATGGATTTCTCAAGCTTGCACACTCTATTGGGAAACTTTCCATCAACAAAACCCTTTGGCTGACTCATGTAAACATCTTCAGCCAACTTTCCATTAAGGAAAGCAGTTTTGACATCCATCTGCCAGATTTCATAATCATGAAAGGCAGCTATGGCGAGCAATATCCTAATAGATTTAATCTTAGCCACTAGTGAGAAGGTCTCATCATACTCAACCCCTGGGGTTTGAGTGAAACCTTTTGCAACCAGTCGAGCTTTGAATGTGTGCACATTCCCATCCATGTCTGTCTTCTTCTTGAAGATCCATTTGCACCCAACTGTCTTACGAATTGGTGCACTATCAACCAAATTCCAAACTTGGTTGTCATGCATGGACTTAATCTCGCTGTCCATTGCCTCTTTCCACTTGGAAGCCTCTGGGCCTGCCATTGCTTCCTTGTAAGTGACTGGTTCATCTAAGTTTACCAGTGTCCTATCACTGATGAATGTGTCACCATCTGAAGTAATATGAAAACCATACAACTCAGGTGGCACACTCACCCTAGTGGATCTTCTAAGAGGTAATGAGTTATCAATTGGTTCAACAGGAACTGTTTCTTCTGGTTGAGTGCTAGTGTCATCTAAGGTTCCTTCATTGGCTGACTCTTGAATTTCTTCAAGGTCAATAGTGCTCCCACTGTCCTCTTTGAATATGAGCTCTCTTTCAAGAAAAACTCCTCTTCGTGCTACAAAAACCATGTTTTCACTAGGTCTGTAGAACAAATATCCAAAAGACTACTTTGGGTAACCAATGAAAACACATTTCTCACTTCTAGCTGCTAGCTTGTCGTGAGTCTCTCGTCTTACGAAAGCTTCACAACCCCAGACTTTAATATGCGCTAACGAGGGAACTTTCCCTGTCCACATTTCGTGAGGTGTTTTGGCAACCTTCTTTGTAGGGACAAGATTGAGGATGTGGGCGGCTGTCTCTAAGGCATACCCCCAGAAGTGAATAGGAAGCGAAGCACGACTCATCATAGAACGAACCATGTCTAACAAGGTTCGATTGCGCCTCTCAGCTACACCATTTAACTGTGGTGTCCTAGGAGGAGTCAATTGTGAGACTATCACACATTCTTTCAGATAGTCGTTGAACTCGATACTAAGATACTCCCCGCCTCTATCGGATCTAAGTATCTTTATCTTTCTGCCCAATTGATTTTCGACCTCATGCTTAAACTCTTTGAACTTTTCAAAGGTTTCTGACTTATGCTTGATCAAGTAGATATAACCATATCTGCTATAATCGTCAGTGAAAGTCACATAGAATCGATTAGCATCCTTTGTGGTTGATCTGAAGGGCCCACACACATCTGTGTGTATGAGATCCAACAGACCTTCACCTCTTTCACAAGACCCTGTGAATGGTGATTTTGTCATCTTTCCCAAAAGACAAGATTCACACATATCATCTGATTTTAGGTCAAATGATTCCAACACTCCATCCTTTTGGAGTTAGGCTATGCGTTTCTTGTTAATGTGTCCAAGACGACAATGCCACAAGCATGCCTTGTCTACACTATTAGACAAGTCAATATTAAGTACACTATTTCGTAAGCTATCAACACAAGTCACTGTTTCATACACACCATCACAAGGTAAAGCTTCAAACATGAAAACACCATTCTTATAAACAGAAATTGAACCATTCAAATCATTAAAAGAATATTTAAAACCTTGTCTGAACAATGCATGAAATGAAATAATGTTTCTCGTCATCTCAGAAGAATAGCAACAATTTATTAAATCTAATCTAACATCATTACTAAGCAGAAGCTGATAAACTCCGATCTTGGTTATTGGTGAAGACTTTCTGTTTCCCATGATCATGTTTATCCTTCCTCGCTCTATCTCCTCACTTTCCCTTAGCCCATGCAAATCAGAATAGATATGAAAACCACATCCTGTATCAAGGACCCAAGAACGAGAAGATAATGAGTTATTAGCAGAAATAGTGTAAATACCTGCCGAAGATGACTTCACTTTGCCATCCTTGATATCTTGCAGATATTGTGGGCAAGATCTCTTCCAATGCCCCTTTTGGTTGCAGTAAAAGCAAACTGCCTCTTTTGGATCAGAAACATGGGGAGTGGAACCATTGGGTTAGCCTTTGGGCCATTACTAGATGACCCAGCTTGAACCTTGCTCTTCCAGTTTTGCTTGGGAGGACCTTTCCTCTTTTTCCCCTTTCCCTGTCCAATAGCCAAAACAGGGGCACTTGCAGGTGTGGAGGGTATACTTTTACCCTTCATCCCTGCCTCAGCTGTCTGCAACAAGTTGTGCAATTGGGCCAAGGTCTGCTCAGTGTTGTTCAAATGGTAAGTTAGGATAAACTGACCATAACACTCTGGCAATGAGTTCAAGACCATGTCAATGGCCAATTTCTCATCGAATTGAATGTTGAGCTTGACCAAACGCTCTATGTAGCGTTGCATTCTTTGCACATGTGACACAACTGACTCCCCTTCTTTCATCTTGCAAGCCATGAGTAACTTGACTACTTCAAACTTTTCTTGACGAGCTCGTTTATGGTACTTTTCCATAAGGTCCTTGTTCATCTCGAAAGGCCAGTAGTCCTCATAGTACCTCTGCAGTTCTGGGGACATGGTTGCCACCATGATGCACGCCACTTTGGTAGCATCATCGTAGTGTTTCTTGTAGGCAACAAGATCTTTAGGAGTAGCTTCATTCTCATCAATCTCTTTGAGCTCCTTTTCAAGAACATATTCTTTGTTCTCGAAACGAAGAGCCATCTTGATGTTGCGCATCCCATCGTTATAGTTTGAGCCATCCATAACGACTTTGGAGCAGATATTAAGCAAGGAGAAGTTTTGGTTGGAGGAGGACGAAGCAGAAGTGTTTCCAGGAGTAGACATCTGAAAAGAAGAAAGTTTTAGTTAGATTTCAAGATACCTTAATAAAATAACCCAAAGATATAATATCAAGGTTAGGATCCAACTATGAAGATTTACAACTTAGAAATAGGATGCCGAGATCCAAGAGTAAATTTCATAAAGGTAGGTGAATGACGATTCACCAATTCCACCATTAGACGAAACAAACGAAGTGAAATTCCTAATTCTTTTGAGATACATTGAAACTATTCAATGGCATGTTTTAATTTCAGATTATGCTCTTCTATTTGTGACTGGGATGCCGAGGATCACAAACAAGATGTGAATAACCATGCAAATGTGCTTGGTAACCTCATTGTCTGTATCATTAACTATTGATGTGCTGGTAAACCACACACGCTCCATCAAAATGACAATTATGAGATACCCATTACTACTCTTTATTAGTGCTTTTTAGTGTGCTGGTTAACCACACACGCTCCACTAACGACCAATAAAGCATAATGTGCAATTTCATGGATTAGCATACTTTTCACATTTTTCCTAAAGTAACTAGAGTTGGGATTTTGAAAATAATGTTCTAGTACTTTGTTTAATAGCATTATACTTTTAATGAGAAGTAGTTGTCCTATCAAATCCGTTCTGCTAACGACCCTCCACTAATCAAGGAAGCGGTGGGTGAGAGTGGACACCCATTCAACTACCATTTTATAGGCAGTTTCCTTATACCCCCTTATAGATTAGCTTCGTGAATGAGGCATACTAGCGATTTGACTGACCATATTCTTATATATATATATATATATATATATATATATATATATATATATATATATATAATATTAAACTTTTAATCATAATACATATATAAGGTATGTTTTAAAACATTTTAAAACTTCAAGGGTTTATATAAATTTCGAAATTCAAATTTAAATAAACCAATTAACTAGATTTAATATTTATCTTTTAATTAACTATTAATCAAATTATTAAATCTTGTAAGGATTATCTAATCAAATTAATCAATTAATTTAATCCTAATCCTTATCCCTCTAAATTTCGAAAATTAGGGTAAGGATAATTATCCAATTAATCTAATTAAGTAACAATTATCCAAAAAACAAGAAACCCTAAAACTTCTAGGCAAATTTCGAAATTCACAAGGGAGGAGGCTAGGGTTTTCAAAACCCTAACCCTAAATTTCGATTTGGGTTCTTTGGAGGCTAGGGTTTTGAAAACCCTTTTATCCAAAACCCTAGAAATCGAAAATCTGGCCTTTAGGGTTTAATAGCTATAAACCCTAATTTGCAATTCAACAATTGTAGCAATTCAATTTAAAACAAAACAATGGCTCTGATACCACTGATGGGTTTTAGGTAAAACAAATAAACTAGAAAACAATTCCTAAGTTCACATGTAACCTACTTTGGATCTATGTTTTAACTATTGAATATACAACTTTGAATTGCAAAACAAGAACCCTAGAGGAGAGAGGCTAATTTCGAAATTAACAAACTAGGGTTTAGGGTTTACATACCTTTCAATTGTTATAGCAAATAATTGATAATCCTCTTGATCTTGATCTTGATCTTCTTGGAAGCTTAGCACCACAAATGTAATGCCTCTAATGGAATCACACCCAAGAACTAGCAAGAAGGAAACTTGGAGGAGAGAGGATGGAGAGAGTATGCAATTTCGGCCTTAGGGTTTCTTCCAGAAATCAGTCCCCAAAATGTGAGCCAGGAGGCTCCTTAAATAGTTGAGGGAACTAGGGTTTAGGAGAAACCCTAGTTATCCTTTGCTTAGGGCCTAAGCAAGACCCAAGGGCCTTACTTGGACCCCTTGGACGAATTCTCTAGGGTTTCCCCTATGGTTTTCGTCCACCTCCTTTCAAGGGGGTTCTGGATCCTTCCATTCAACTATCCGTTAATTGCAAATTAGTCCCTGCACTTTATAATTAATTCTTTTAACCCCAAAATTAATTCTGATTAATTTCTGGTTAACTATTAATTAAACATAATGATTTCTAATTAATATATTAATCCATTAACATATTAATAAATCATTTATATATATTAATTTATTAATCTTATAAATTAATATCTCTCCTTTCATAATTTCCTTGTCCAGTTGCTAGGTTGAGGGCAACCCAAAAGGACCGTGCTGCTATCAATTCAAGTACATACCAATTATAGTTATGGGCTTAGACACCTAATCCAACAATACTGTCAATAAATGAGGTAAACCCTGTCGACTATGCAGACTTAGTGCTCATTGTATAAACCCTGGCGACTATGCAGACTTAGTGCCTAAACCCTGGCGACTATGCAGACTTAGTGCCCGTTGTATGAACCCTTGCGTCTATGCAGACTTAGTGCCTAAACCCTAGCGACTATGCAGACTTCGTGCCTATTCCTTGGGATAATCCTTAGGAATGAATTGACGAGAAATAATTGGGTTGAAAACCCTATGTACTCACCAGGTTTCCCAACCTGACCCACTCAATTCATTTGTATCCATTTGTATCACAGGTGTCGATATGAAGTTACAATACACTGAGAGATTAAGGAGATATAAATCACTAGTGATAATGATTGTAACTTCTGTTTATGCTTATGTTTCTGTATTGACGATGACATCCCAATGTTTTAAAATGAATAAAATATGTTTCTTCGGAAATGCTTTGATAACGTATTTATCATGTTTTTCTGGGAACAAATTCCGCAACACTTTTCTTTAAAAGGTTACTCTGATTTTCAAAATAAAGCATAAACAAATTGGTCTTTTCTGGTCGTGAAAATAGGGATGTCACAATTGGTATCAGAGCATTAGTTTAAGAGAACCAGGAATAAGGATTTATTTCTAGACTTAAACTTAGAATGTTAAGCGATGATCCTGAGGAGTGTGTCTAATATATTTTAGGTAGCACACCTGAATAGACACAAGCACTAGCTTAATTAGGAAAGATGCCTAAAATGCTTTTATGTGCTAAATGATTTATGATATGCATTATAGGATCGTATCCATGGTCTGTTGCCGACCGGATCTGGAAACTTTACGTGTTCAGATTTCTAAACGTTTAATTATGGTATTAGAACTGGCATGTAAATTTTCGGAGTAATAAGGAGGATTACACGTCTAAATCTTCTCTATCTATATTCTCGTCTTGATGCACTAAACGCATGCTTTCGTGAACAAAGCATCATGGTGAAGACTCATAGAGAATTGAGTAAATGGAGGAAATGAAAAGGCTTATGATAGTGAATGACACCTATCAGAAGATATCGTAAGAGTGGTATATTTCCTTTATAATATGTATCATAAGGTAATAGTACATTCAGAGGAGTATGGTACGTCTGAAGTACACCTTCGATTTGCGGGATGATGGAACGATTGGTGTAATTCCTGAAGTTGTCCCATCGTATGGCGTTTCCACCACCAACCGAGTTGAAGCATAATTGATGATTGAAGATACGCATGGAAGAAGTCCTAGTAGGGTCTAGGGAAAATTATATGATTATTTGGACACATTTGTATGTGTTAAAATTGTTTTTGTGACAATAACTTGGAGAACTGCGAGACAATACTTGAGACGAGTAAGACTAGGTGTGAATGGTAGTAGAGGCCTATACTATCGGAAGCACAGGACTCATGCTTGAATCAGGGAAAGTCACAAGGTTACCAAGAAGCTAGTAATTGATTTTGTTTTGTTCATGTCTGTCGTTACCATCATTTTGGTAATGACTAAGAAGATTATTGTTATTCCGACCCAAGTTGTCAAAACAAAGTGAGTCCGACTAAGATGAGTATGTTACGTGGTTCAAAGAACCAAGATTGATGTAGCATCTGACTTAAGCCAGAGGATTGATGTGAAGCGATCAATTGAAGTATCGCAACCGTTGTTAAGGTAAGAAGCTTATAGCTAGAAGTGCTACATACTAGAATGTGATTCTATCATATTAGAACATGAAGGAAGGTGTCTTCCATTTTGGAATCTGACTCAAAAAGACCTGAGTCTAAAGCATTTCATCATACAATGAGAGGTCATAGGAAAATGACCCATCGGTATGATACGATAATCGAAGGAAAAAACCTATCTTAATTTAAGTTTGTTAAGAAGGAGCAGGAGTCTCCAATAAGGATCGAATTTGTAACTCGAAGGTTACGATTGAAAGTCCAACATAGTATGAAGAGCAGGTGCAAGATTAAGCATCGTCTGCAATCAAGAAGACCAAGAATTAGATACCCATTCGAAGGAACATAGAAGTTATGATTATTACCTAGGATGAAGAAATAACGTACGGAGTCATTATACAACCCTGTTTCGTTGATGATTCCGGGACGTAATCATCCTAAGGGGGAGATCATTGTAACGCCCGCAGATTCGGGCTAGTCAATTTAGAGACAATGAGCATCAAAAATGAGTTTTTATGGAAGATTATTTAGAAGAAGTAATCTTACCCAAGTTGTAGAATATGTCACAAAGGTTCCGTACATATAAAGAACACCGAAATTCGAGTTATAACGAAGAAGTTATGGCTCGTCGAAGTTTCGCGACAAAACCGCCACGACGCTGTGCGACGTAAGTAGTGAATTTACGATAGAGGACTTTTTAGCCTTAGGAATCTAAACAAAATTCGTAGTATACGTTAAAACGAGAGTGTGCATAAAAAGAACACCCAAATCTGACTTCGTATGAGGAAGTTATGATTTTTCTAAGATTTGATATAGCAGTGCACAGCCCGGAATTCGAATTTTAGATCGAGCGGTTTTTGGCCAACGAGACCTAAATGAGAAATGAATATATCATTAATAGGGACTCAACGATAAAAAGACAGATGAAAACGGAGTCCGTATGTAGAAGTTATGAATTTTACGCAGTCATTTAACAGTATAATCTTCTCATACTGTTAATTTTAGAATCGGTCAAGAATTAGCCAATGCAGTCAAAAGTAAAGTTGTAGATCTTGTCATAACCTACGCGTGGATATAAAGAACGTCAAAAAAGGAGCTCGTATGCGAAAGTTATGAATTTTAAAAAATTGACTGTTTTACCTGTTTTGTTCGACGCCACGTGTCAGCATCAGACTTTGCCTTGGAGCCTAAGCAAGCTCACGACGTGAGCACTAAAAACTCACGACATGAGAGGGCTCCTGGCAGCCTATAAATAGAAATGTGATCCTTCTTCATTCCTCACACCTTACCCATTCTTTCTTCACTCTATACACTCTCTAATACCCCCCCCCCCCTAAAACCCCCAAAAAGCCTAAGGAACCCCCTTAGCACGAGAAGGGAGCCCCGAAGCTCCCGATGACTCCGAGAAGAAGAACTTTTGGCTCAGAAGTTCTGCCCGCACAGAGCCCAGTTCTTCGCTAAACTCCAATATAAGTGAGTTATGCCTACCCCACTTTAAATATAGCTTATATTTAAATATAATATCGTTATTATGAACCTATAAATAAGATTTATCAGTGATTCAAATTCGTTATAATGATTGATCTACTTATGGGAATGATGTCTAGGCTGTGATTAGTGAGGTGTTTAAAGTGGGATTTCCAAACAGTATACTTCGTATACCAAACAGACCCTACCTCTGATATGATCCTACCTGGTTGTTCCTTACTTGATAGATCATGAAGTAGACTCTGAGTTAATGACGAATCTAGACTAATAATTAGTCGCAATAAATATTAGACTAAAATCTAGTGGTGATAATACTAGGTTTTGTCGAAGGAAATCATATTGTTAAGAAGCGAAGCGCTGCTCGAATTTCGAGTCGTCACTTTAACAAGTGAGTCCATAGTTACTTTCATCTTACACATAGATATGAAGTATTTAATATAAATTACGTGCTATGTGTGCTTCTTATCTGTATACTTGCTATCTATGTTGGATGAACGATTTCATACATGTTTTAAATTATTTAAACTGTATATGTATTTTATATCTACAAAATATGTTGGGTAAAACATGGGTAGATGAAATATGAGTTGGATGATGAGATGAGAGGTGAAATATACCATGAGGTAAGGGTGAGAGGTGAACAATGAGAGAAGCCTTTTACCCAAGCTTTGGCCCCGTCATCTAGGAGAGTATGGATGATAACCACAGACTATTCTAGACAGTCCAGTGGAACACTAGCAGGCTCGCAACCTGTAGGTGTTGTGAACGATGTGTTCACCGGTGTACTCTAAAAACCCATTGACATGTATTGCGAGTGGACTCTCGAAAACGATACTGTTAATAAACGAGATAAACTCTGGCAACTATGCAAACTTAGTGCCCGTTGTATAAACCCTGGCGACTATGCAGACTTAGTGCCTAAACCCTGGAGACTATGCAGACTTAGTGCCTAAACCCTGGCAACTATGCAGAATTAGTGTCCGTTGCATGAACCCTGGCGACTATGCAGACTTAGTGCCTAAACCCTAGCAACTATGCAGACTTAGTGCCTAAACCCTGGCAATGATGGACTTCGTGCCTATTCCTTAGGATAATCCTTAGGAATGAATTGACGAGAAATAATTGGGTTCAAAACCCTATATACTCACCATGTTTCCCAACCTGACTCACTCAATTCATTTGTATCACAGGTGTCGATATGAAGTTACAATACATTGAGAGATTAAGGAGATATAAATCACTAGTGATAATGATTGTAAGTTCTGTTTATGCTTATGTTTTTGTATTGACGATGACATCCCAATGTTTTAAAATGAATAAAGTAAATTTCTTTGGAAATGCTTTGATAACGTATTTATCATGTTTTTCTGGGAACAAATTCCGCAACACCTTTCTTTAAAAGGTTACTCTGGTTTTCAAAATAAAGCATAAACAAATCGGTCTTTTCTGGTCGTGAAAATGGGGATGTCATTGTAGGAACACAATAGCGAAGCAAGGAGTATATATTCAGGTGATAAACTTACCTCGATAGACACCTATATCTGAAAAAAAAAATCACAATCACAAACCTTAAAAAATTGCAAACCCACGATTACATCAGTAGCATAAACTCAAAAAACAAATAAATAATCATCTCACCACAGTAGCTTGGGGTTCGCTTGAGGCAATTGAGACAAACCATGATTAAGGAAGACCTTGAAGATAGTGACCGGTAAGAGCGGCGATTTAGGGTAAGATGGATGATGGGTGGCGATGGTGGCAACAGTGACGCGAGGATGGTGCAGTGTTATCGTCGACGATGGTGTTGTAGCGATAGAGGTTGGGGATCCGTGCAACAATAAAGAAGATGTAGGAATTACAGCAAAATACAAAGACCTTCAGCAGATTATTCAGCCAATGAAATTCTTATTTTTTTGGTTGGTTAACTATCTTCATCAAAAGGCCAACTTCAACACTGCGTGCTTCTAAGATGAGAGAGAGAGAGAGAGAGAGAAAGAGAGAGAGAGAGAGAGAGAAGATATTATCGATGCCTTGTATAGATATTACTGTGGATCATAACTAGTTAAGAGAGATATATGAAGGAGGAAGAGCAACTACAATGAGGCAAAGCGGCGATGGTGTTGTGGTAGAGAAGAAGGAAAACGAAACCAGTAGCGGTGGAAGAGAAGCGGCAGCCTTGAGAAGAGATATTTATCTTTTAAATTTCAAATTGATAGATTTGATTTGGTTTCCAAAGAGAGAGGCGAATTTTTTGGAAATACAGTCGTTATTAAGGGATGACCATGTATAGTTTTAAGGGTGAACGGGAAAACAAAAAAAGAAGTTCACGTAAAGATGACATGTGGAAAGTATAGTGGTTGAAAAGTGTCATGTGACAATTTTAGGAGTCTTTTATTAGAAGAAGATATATATATATATATATATATATATATATATATATATATATATATATATAGAGAGAGAGAGAGAGAGAGAAGGATCCCTGCTTCGCGGGGGTTGGATTTTGTTTGTTGTAGTATTTTTAATTCAGTGACGTAGTTAGGATAAATAGAAAATTACGTTGCTCTTCTTTCACATTAACCAAAACGATGTTAATTATAAAATTAGCTATGTTGTAACAGAAAAGATGAATGTAGTGTAATGGAATGTACATTGCTACTTATGGAAATATAAGATTGATACAAATTAAATCAGCAATTTAAGGCATATTCGTCCTACCATTCAATTATGTTTTAAGTGAATAATACTTGTATTGGAATATGTAAACATAAGCATTACATTACATTACATAATTAGTTCAAGGGTAAGATCATTAAACTTTAACAAATTGAAAATACCCAGAATAAAATACATCCTTAGTTATTGGTTTGATGAAGAAAGAATAAAATGTGCAGAGAACCTGTGGAGTCCAACCATCATCAATTCCACCATCACCATACCTGCAAAGAAAAAAAGGGACACAAACACTTGATTGGATGCATGCAAGTACTCAAAAGGACATCTCATAATTCAATTTATTCAAATGATTTGAAGTCAATGGTAATATTTCCATGAAATTTCATCTAAATTATTTCTATTACAATATTATTTTAAAAAAGTAGGATGCTATTTTCAGAAAATGTGGGTATGTTTAATAACAAATAAATAATCACGATTCTGAGTTTAGGATGCTATTTTATGCATATTTACATAAAATATGAGGCCATTTTAGTATTTTATGCATATTTTCTAGAATTAGATCCTATTAAATGGCCATCTTATGAAAGCATTTTATTTTGAAAAAAAATTCCAACCATAGCCTTATACTTTTATCTATTTCATGGAATCTACTCTGAAGCTAACCTTAGACAACTTTTTTACAATGAAGCGAGCTAATATTTGACTGATGGATATGGTGGCTGATATGATCAAAAAACAAGGATTACAAGATTACATTTAATGGCTACTGCTAAATTCATGAGTTTACTTTTATGAACTTCCTTTATGAATTGTCTGCAACATTGAAAATCGGGAAAACATTACACTTAAAAACTAATGATTTAGTTTTGCGTCTCCCGACTGACAACCATTACTAAATGGCTCATACTCATTTCATCTTTGAATTACCTTAACAGAAAAATACCGCCTCGTAGATCTGCTAGATGCACCGAAGGGACGCAAACAAATCCACCGCCACCACCACCCCAGTACGACCCTGTGATGTTCCAAGCGGCAGTCACAGCCGCAGTAGCAGCTGCTATGTCCCAAATCAACATCGACGGTGCCAGGCGTACGGGGAGTGGTACTAATAACTCCACGCAAGGAGATAGCCAGGGGCGTACGAGGGAGTGTTCCTTTAAGGACTTCACTAATGGAAAACCCGACTTATTCAATGGAAGCGGGGGAGTCATCGAATTGATGCAATGGTTCGAAAGAACCGAATCCGTCTTTGAAATCTGTGCGTGTCCTGAAGCCAACAAAGTCAAATTCGCAGCTCGCACTCTCACCGGCAGGGCTCTTACCTGGTGGAATGGCCACGTAAAAACCGGCCACGTAAAAACCCTAACCCTCCATGTTGCAAATTCGATAAGCTGGGAAAATTGGAAAACCATGATGCTGAAGGAGTATTACCCACGGGGGGAGGTGCAAAAATTAGAACAGGAACTGTGGAGTCTCAAGATGAAGGGCACTGATCTCAGAGCTTACACTACCCGATTTAATGACCTGGCACTCCTCTGTCCGGCAATGGTTACGCCGGAAAGCAAAAAGGTGGAACGATATCTCTGGGGGTTGTCTGCCCCAATACAAGATAGTGTGTTGGCTTCACGGCCAACTACTTACGAGAGTGCCAAGGAGTTGGCACAACAACTCATTGATCATCGGGCCAGCCATGCCACAGTGACAACCACCTCCGATCAAGCTCGACGAGGGAACAACAAGAGGAAATTCTGGGATAATAAAAAGAAGCAGTCAATGCCAGACTCCACCAAAAAGCAACAGACAGTTGTGGTCCACGCTGCCACTACCCCTGCCACTCCAACACCACAGAGGCAATATGCTGGAAACCTTCCCAAATGCAACAAATGTAATTTCCACCACACCGGAGCTTGTCGGGAAATGCACTGCAAAAATTGCAACAAGAAGGGGCACGCCGCTCGCTTCTGTAGGGCGCCAGCCGAACCAATCACTCAAGTCGCTAACACCGGAGCAAGTCGTACTTGCTATGGCTGTGGGGAAGCAGGGCATTTCAAGCGACACTGCCCAAAGACACGAAACGCTAATGCTGGGGGTGTAGGGAGAGTCCTGGCTATAGGACATGGAGAAGCAGTCAAGGACCCCACGGTGGTTACCGGTACGTTCCTCCTTAATAACTCTTATGCATGCATACTCTTCGATAGTGGAGCGGAGAGGAGTTTTGTGAGCCATCAATTCAAACATTTACTTAATCAAGATCCCCAATTACTAAAAGATACTTACGTCGTAGAAATGGCAAACGGAAAGGCAGAGCACGCTAGTGATATATACTCAGGGTGTACCCTCACTCTGGATAATCATTCATTTAAAATCGACCTAATGCCGGTAACAATAAAAAGTTTTGATGTAATCATCGGTATGGATTGGTTAAGTTCTCATCGTGTCGACATTCTATGTTACGAAAGGGCCGTTCGCCTCAATCTGCCAAGTGGCGAAACCCTTCTCGTCTACGGTGATAAACCCAGTGCAAACTTACAAATCATCTCTTGCGTCAAGGCGCAAAAGTATCTCCGAAAGGAATACCACGCCTTCTTAGCCCACGTAGTAGATAAGAAACAAGAGATGAAGGATATCAAAGACATTCCAGAAGTGTGCAACTTTCCTGACGTATTCCCTGATGACCTTCCAGGCATACCCCTCGCACGACAAGTCAAATTCTGAATCGACTTGGTCCCCGGAGCTACCCCAGTAGCCAAAGCTCCATACCGCCTAGCGCCGACAGAAATGCAAGAATTGTCCATTCAATTTAACGAGCTGCTAAGCAAAGGGTTCATCAGGCCGAACTTTTCACCTTGGGGAGCACCGGTCTTGTTTGTAAAGAAGAAGGACGGATCTTTTCGCATGTGTATAGACTACCGCGAGTTAAATAAACTTACCATCAAAAACCGGTACCCTCTACCCCGAATCGACGACCTTTTCGACCAGCTCCAAGGAGCAAGCTACTTTTCAAAAATCGATCTGAGGTCGGGTTACCATCAGCTACGAGTTCAAGAAGAAGATATCCCCAAGACAGCCTTCAGAACTCGCTATGGGCACTACGAGTTCGTGGTAATGCCCTTCGGATTAACCAACGCACCTGCGGTATTCATGGACCTGATGAATCGAGTGTGTCGACCCTACTTAGACAAGTTCGTGATCGTGTTCATCGACGACATTTTGGTCTACTCACGAAACAAGGAAGAGCATCGCCAACATCTACGACAGGTGCTAGAGACATTGAGAGCTGAGAAGCTTTATGCCAAATTCTCTAAGTGCGAATTCTGGATCCGAGAAGTGGATTTCCTTGGCCATGTGGTCAGCAAGAAAGGAATACATGTGGACCCCTCCAGAAAAAGGGGGCAGTCCAAGAACCGAAAAGATATTGAATGTTAGAATTGCAAAGAAAAATGTCACTTTAGAAACCAATGTCCAAAACCACCAGCTGCAAAGAAAGAAGTAAACAATGTCTCCTCTGAAGAATCGGGAGATTTTCTCATATGTTGTGTTGAAAATTCAATGGAATCCTGGATTATGGATTCGGGTGCTTCTTTCCATGCCGTCTCATGCACAGATATGGTCAAGAACCTACAAACAGGTGACTTTGGCAAAGTTCGTTTGGCCGATGATCAAGTGCTTGATATTACGGGTATAGGAGACGTAGATTTGAAGACCTCCATGGGAACCACCTGAACATGGAAAGATGTCAGGGTTATCCCAAACTTAAGGAGAAAGTTGATTTTAGTTGGTAAGTTGGATGATGAAGGACTTGATGTTCACTTTGGGGGTGGACAATGGAAAGTGATCAAAGGCAACTTGGTGATTGCCAAAGGAAAGAAGAAAGACACTTTATACATGGTAGAGATACCTGGTGATGTGTTCATGTCGTAACCACCAATCCGAGTCCATCTAATTTATGGCACCAACGACTCGGACACATGAGCGATAAGGGATTGAAGATGTTGGCTCAGAAAGGAAAGTTTCTAGACTTGAAGAAAGTTGAAACTGAATTTTGTGAATCATGTGTTCTTGGGAAACAAAAGCGGGTTACTATTGTAAAAACGGGGAAGACACCGAAAGAAAGTTGAAACTGAATAAATCTGATGTATTTGATACTTTTAAGATATGGAAATCTGCTGTTGAAAATGAAACTGATTTGAAGGTAAAATGCCTGAAGTCGGGTAATGGTGGTGAATACATAAGCAAGGAGTTTGTTGACTATTGTGCCAAGCAAGGGATAAAGATGATCAAGACGATCCCAGGAACCCCTCAGCAGAATGGTGTAGCTGAGAGAATGGATAGAACTCTGAATGAAAGAGCTAGAAGCATGAGGTTGAATTCTGGTTTACCTAAGACATTCTGGGCTGATGCAGTTAACACTGCAGCCTACTTGATCAACCGTTCACCGTGTGTTCCCTTGGATTTTAAATTACCAGAAGAAATGTGGCAAGGGAAGGAAGTAAGTCTCAAACACCTGAAAGTTTTTGGTTGTACTGCTTACAGTTTGTTAAAAGAAGGTGACAGGGATAAACTTGATTCAAAGACCAAGAAGTGTACATTCATTGGTTATGGGTCAGACGAAATGGGTTACAGGCTTTGGGATAGTGAAAACAGGAAGTTAATCCGAAGCAAGAACGTCACCTTTAACGAAACTGAGTTATACAAAGACAGAAACAACAAAAGTCCAGAAATTCAGAAGGAGTATGTTGAGTTTGAAGATGATGAAAAGAAGAAAGAAGCTTCAGTCGAAATCCCTGAATCTGGGGATGACTCAACTGACAGTGAGAGCTCAGGGGATAATTCCAGTAATGATTCTGAAGATGAAGAAACCAGTCCTCCAACTCCAGAGTCCCCAGTCACACCTCAAGTTCAACTAAGAAGATCTTCCAGAGTCACCAGACCACCAAAAAGATACTCACCATCTGTTAACTACATTCTCCTGACAGAAAATGGTGAACCCCAGTGTTACTCTGAAGCTATAGGGTTGAAAGATTCATTGCAGTGGGAGCTAGCAATGAAAGATGAAATGAAGTCGCTTGAGAATAACAACACCTGGCAGTTAACAAAGCTTCCAGTTGGGAAGAAGGCTCTTCAGAATAAATGGGTTTTCAGGGTCAAAGATGAACATGATGGTACCAAACGGTACAAAGCAAGATTAGTAGTCAAGGGCTTTCAACAGAAAGAGGGAATCGATTTCAATGAAATATTCTCTCCAGTAGTGAAGATAACCTCTATCAGACTTGTTCTCAGTATTGTAGCAGCAGAAGGTTTGCATCTAGAGCAGCTAGATGTCAAGACAACTTTTCTACACGGTAACCTAGATGAAGACATTTACATGACACAACCAGAGGGTTTCCAGGTTAAAGGCAAAGGAAACTTGGTGTGTAAATTGAAGAAGAGTTTGTATGGTCTGAAACAAGCACCCAGACAATGGTATTTGAAGTTTGATAACTTCATGAGAAGAGTTAGTTACAAGAGATGCGACAATGATCATTGTTGTTACATCAAGAAGTTTAAGGGTTCTTATATCATTCTACTACTCTATGTAGATGATATGTTGATTGCCGGTTCAGACATGTCAGAGATCAAGAAGTTAAAGAAACAAATGTCTGAAGAATTCGAGATGAAAGACTTGGGAGCTGCAAACCAAATACTCGGGTTGAGTATTTCCAGAAACAAAGAAGATGGCTCTTTGACACTCTCTCAAGAGAAGTACATTGAGAAAGTGTTAGAGAAATTCAGCCTTAAAGATGCCAAGATCAGAAGCACACCTTTGGGAGCCTCATGTATGCAATGGTATGCACAAGACCAGATATCGCTCATGCAGTGGGAGTTATTAGTCGGTTTATGTCCAATCCGGGAAGAGAACATTGGGAAGCAGTTAAATGGCTGCTAAGATATTTGAAGGGGACTTCAAAGATGGCATTGCATTTTAAGGGAAATGATGTCATTCTAAGGGGTTATGCAGATGCAGACCTTGGAGGTTGTAAAGATTCATACAAAAGCACCACAGGGTATGTTTTTACAGTGGGAGGCACTGCAGTAAGTTGGATGTCCAAACTACAGAAAAGTGTTGCCCTTTCAACCACAGAAGCAGAGTATATGGCAGTTGCTGAAGCAAGCAAAGAGCTTATATGGTTGAAGAACTTTCTCGAAGAACTTGGCAAGGAACAAGTTGATTGTGTACTATTTTGTGATAATCAAAGTGCAATACACCTTGCAAAGAATCCTGTCTTTCATTCGAAGACAAAGCACATACAGCTGAGATATCACTTCATCAGAGAAAGAATTAATGATGGCACTCTGAAGTTGAACAAGATCAAAGGAACTGAAAATCCAGCTGATATGTTGACTAAGGTTGTCACCTTAGAGAAGTTGAAGCTTTGCATAGCTTCAACTGGCCTTCAGGATAATTGAAGAGAAGGTCGGGTAACTATGATGGAGTCAAGATCAAAAGTGTTTTACAGAAATACAGATGCACAGTTGAAGCACAGGTGAAGATTGTTCCGTGGCTTCAAGTGGGAGATTGTTGAGTGTGAATCCACGTCAAAGTGGTCCACAGAAAAGTTTGATTAAAAAAAAAAGGAATGGTGAACCGGTTCTTACGGACCATGTTTTATGGTTTTCTTTTTTCTCCATTCAATCCTATATAAGATTGTATTGTATCTGTAGTTTCATAACACAGAAAAAGAAGAAGAAATAAAACTCCTAGTTACCTATGTGTGGATGTAGGTCATCAGATTGAACCACCTTAAATCTTTGTGTTCTTGTTTTGTTTAATTTCGTGAGCTGTGTATGTTTAGAGTCATCTGTTAAGTGTCTCGATCCTAACAATTGGTTTGATGAAGAAAGAATAAAATGTGCAGAGAACCTGTGGAGTCCAACCATCATCAATTCCACCATCACCATACCTGCAAAGAAAAAAAGGGACACAAACACTTGATTGGATGCATGCAAGTACTCAAAAGGACATCTCATAATTCAATTTATTCAAATGATTTGAAGTCAATGGTAATATTTCCATGAAATTTCATCTAAATTGTTTCTATTACAATATTATTTTAAAAAAGTAGGATGCTATTTTCAGAAAATGTGGGTATGTTTAATAACAAATAAATAATCACGATTCTGAGTTTAGGATGCTATTTTATGCATATTTACATAAAATATGAGGCCATTTTAGTATTTTATGCATATTTTCTAGAATTAGATCCTATTAAATGGCCATCTTATGAAAGCATTTTATTTTGAAAAAAAATTCCAACCATAGCCTTATACTTTTATCTATTTCATGGAATCTACTCTGAAGCTAACCTTAGACAACTTTTTTACAATGAAGCGAGCTAATATTTGACTGATGGATATGGTGACTGATATGATCAAAAAACAAAAATAACAAATAATTATCGAAACTTATAACAAACCTGAATTATTGAAAATTTAGTCTTCATCGCCATTTTAAGAGAACCGCAATTAGCATGACCTGCAAATTCAGATGATAAATCTTAAAAATGAACTTATGTGTGTGTGTCAAAAGTATTTCTTTCATTTAATGAAATAGAACAATGCGACATACAAACTACCTTCAATTGCTTAGCAAATAAAGACCAGCAAATGGAAATCCATTATAAACTAAGCAATAAAAGCACACTGTTATCTAAAAAAACAATAAAGTTCATTGCACTTGAAGTGAAATCAATTAAATTGAAAATCTAGAAAAAAAAAGACCAAAATGCCCTTACCTTCAAAATCGCAACAACCTGGTTTATCTAAATTGGTAAACAATGATCCTATTTTAACGTCCATTGTTTTGATATACTGCTTTCAGAGGTAAATTAATAAAATATTTCATAAAACTCATAATAGAAACTTATTTAGAATGAATTCATGGAATTACCTTATCTAGTTAAGTAAAAAATGTGTATTTCTTGAAATCTGCACTAGAAATTATGATTCTAACCCCATGTAGTATCTAATTATACAATATGGAAATGTCTATTGCACTTGATGATTGATGACATATACATGAATCGCTTTGATTTCCAAACGGTGTTCAATTTAGGGGATAGATGATTACTGCTTTTAACGATTGCCGGATGACAGAATAAGAGGAAATCTACAAATTAACCACCAGCAAACAATAATCAGATAAACAAACTAAATAACCAACTTTGGTTGGGAATTCCAAATATGAATTTAACCCAAGTGAAGTAGGATTGGAATGAACCGATGCTATCGATCTGCTTGAATTATTCAGACCATACTAAATGTATACTAAAAACCCTGTACCAGGGAAGCAAAGAAATCAAAGAGACAAACTAATACATAAACCATGATTCTCATAAAAGTGAAACTACTTTTGCTAGGGCTGTTAATAAGATTATTCCTTGTATGCAAAGTTGTCTTGTCAGCCCTTAAATCCGTTGTTCATCTCAGAAACACCAAGTTAACATATGTTGTTTGGTTTCGACAACTGGTGTAAACGGCCATTACATCAATGAAAACTGAAACGAACGGGTTTTCAAACCGAAAGTTGCAAGAACTTTACATTTACTAACCTCTGGGAAGACAAATCAAGTTCACATCCGTAAATCGCTATCTGAGTACTTGCGTCTTTCCATCGAAGGACATGCGACCTGAAATTAAACCATCAAGTCAACTCTATGGAAGCGAATGGAAATTGCTTTGTATTGAACACAAAAGAGTAACTGCGACGGAGTAAGAAGGTAAATCATGTGTGTGGTGGTACCAACCAATTGGGTAACAGAGTCGGTGAAGGATAAGGGGTCGTCGGGAAATGCAGAGACACCGATGAGCCTTTAGGACCGACCATCATCGTCGTTGCTGTAATGACCCTCGCCTTCGGTCTCCCCGCAAACGAAATTACCTGATGGCAGTTTAGAAGGGTTGATACGGTAGGTCCATTCTCGATCCCGGTATTGTAAGAAGCTTCAATTGATTTAGAATCTGAGAGAAAACATGAAAGAAATGGAGAAGATAGATGAGAAGTAAAGGAGAAGCGGTGGAGGAGCAGGAAACGGGCTTGGATCTGATTGGAGGAGAAATCGGTGGAGACATGTATTCTAGATCACATGGGAGACGCGTGTGTTGAAGAAAGCATTGCGAAAATACAACTGTGCTTCAAAGTGTTTTGTCACTTCATACGGCGAACAAAAAGAAACAGACACGTATAAAGGGTGAATAAAAAGAAGCAGACACGTATACAAAGACTGTCCCTAACAATCAGATACAATGGCATAAATTGCCCAAAACAAAAATATTAGTAAAAAATCTAGAAAATGACAAACCAATATAACCAAAGGACCGGTTTTGCCAAAAACCATCAAATTCCCTGTAGCTAAGGTAGGAGAAATTTAAAATATATATATATATATATATATATATATATATATATATAATATAATCTAATATCCAAATTTAAAATTTGTGTTTATATTAATTAGAAAACCCTTTATATTTAAGTTACTTTTCATTTGTACGCAAATATCCAATTTATAAAGAAGTTACCGTTTTGTGACATGACGTTTATCTTGTTCCTCTTTAGGTTGATATGGAAAAAAAGCGATATCACTTATTTCTTTGAGTAAATAGTCGTTCAGTAGATAATCTATCTCTCACATTTTACCTAAGACAAAAGGCAAGCCACTTATGTTTACTTATATTTTAAACTAAAAATGAAAAAGATAAATATTCACAAAATAATCGATATATATATATATATATATATCTCTCTCTCTCTCTCTCTCTCTCTCTCTCTCTCTCTCTCTCTCTCTCTCTCTCTCTCTCTCTCTCTCTCTCTCTCTCTCTCTCTCTCTCTCTCTCTCTCTCTCTCTCTCTCTCTCTCTCTCTCTCTCCCCTTTGTGGCATGTTGGGACAAGCTTGTTATTATAATGTCAAGCCACTCCCCAATGCCTTATAGTATTTTGACAACTTTTTTAAAATTGAAAACTTGATTCCTAATATTAAATGAACATTAATCCTATTAAATGAATTTTAATTTAGATAAATATCAATTCCATATAAGGACACAATAGCGATCACACATGTTGTCAAACAAGTACAAAAAAGGTTACAAATCCTACAATATATGTCTACACAGATGCAAGTCAAGACGAAATCATGGGCAATATCTCAATATACATCGCACTAGGTTATAACTTGTATGTACACGGTTAACAAAGTAAAATAACATATATACTATAAAAAAAGTAATCATTAACTATAAAACTGTAACAATACTTTTTATGCAACATTGGATGTTTTGTACATCATTATTTTTAATTAATATGTAAAATGATTTCAAAATATCAACAATGTTTTTACCTAAAGATTATATATATATATATATATATATATATATATATATATATATATATATATATAATACATTGGTTGATGAAATGATATTAAAGAGAAAAAGTAAACATTAAGGATTTACAACACTATGTTTTCATTAGATATTTCCTTAATGAAAGATTTTGATTATATTAAATCAATTTATTGAACAAAATATTACGCATAACTAAATTCAAAATAAAATCTTGAAGTTTGTAATGCATTTAGCATAAAACCGAAGAATGCAAAGTAAACTTGTTGCATGATAAAAAATACCTTATGATGCATATGTTAAAAATCAAAGTTCCGGACTTCGGTCTGATATCAGGGCAAGCTCGAGGAATGTTTGTATGTTTGATGTCTTTGTGATTCTTGCATGTGTTTGTTTATATGTTCCAAACCTCGGTCCGATGCCGGGGAAAGGCCGAGGAATGTTTGTATGATTCCTGATATCGGTCTGATGTCGGGCGCGGCCCGAGGAATGTTTATATGTTTATGTTATATGATTGTTTATGTATATGATGATATGTTCATATGTATACCGAGTTTTGCTCGATGCCTGGCGGGGCCCGATGCCAGATTTCGGTTCGATGCCGGGCGGGGTGTCATAACTGGAAAAATTCTAGATCAATGAAGGTCCAAACTTCAACCATGTACCCGTAAATTTTCTGTAACATTCCGATTTTTATAAAATAATTAAATAATAAACCTGAAACCCGAGTAGTAATTTTAATTGTTATTTTATATTATTTATTGCCTAAAAATAATTAATAATTATTGGAGTGCTGGTTTTAGAAGGCCAAATGAGATAATTTTGATTTCCGAGGGTTAAAATGTAATTTCGGGATTTATTTTGTGAAGTTTTTATGGAGTCAGGGGCTAAAGTGTAAGTTCCGGACCTTATTTGTAAGGGTTTTCAGAATGAGGGGTTGAAATGGTAATTTATGGACTAGTTTTGAAAGAAATAAGGCAATGGGGGACTAATTATGTTATTATGGGGTTATGTTTGGGAACCGGGTATATAACCCGTGTTATCCCCGTCACTTGCAACCCTAAACCTAAATCTACTGTAGCTGCCACCTCCATTTCCTTTTTACCTTCCAGCCGCCACCCTCTCAATGTACCACCGATTGCCTCCCGAACATCACCACTGAAACCTTGCTGCTAGCGAACTCGTCACTGTCGTGACTCCGACGACGGACTTTGGGTCGTTCCGCAGCTGCCGTGGCGTTTCCATCCTCCGTGTCTTCTCCGTCTCCTGCTTTCCGTCGGTTACTGCTGCAGTACTCGGTGGGTCTCGGACCACCTTCTCCTTCTCCCTTTTTCTTCCGGTGGTCACCCCACCACTGCTGTTCAGGAAGACCGCTACCGCCGATGCCCTCTATCAGCCTCCTGCCACCGTGTAATGGTGGCTGAGTTCGTGACTTGTGATGCAGATGTTCGTGACTTGTGATGCAGATGTTCGTGTGTGTGGGTTTGTTGGTCGAGTAGATGGGCTTTAGGATAAGGCACATGTGAGGACTTGGGCCCAATTTGGAAAATTGGGCCATATGTTGGACTTTGGCCCATTATTTTACTTTTGGGCTTTGGTAGTGTGAGTTGGACCTTGGGCTTGGAACCCAGTTATTAATTGGGTATTGTTTGATGTTGACAGTTCGGGAATCTGTCAACCAGCAGCGGGAGCTTTACCTGCGGGACTTCAGCATTGTCAGGTGAGTTATCCTCACTATACTAAGGGGTCTAAGGCACCAAGGGCGGCCCTTATTGAATTGGTATCCGGGTTATTGCATGTTATTGCACGTGAGGTGTATTGATTTACATCCTGGTAGTTAGGATGACATTATGCTAGTGACCAGTTAGGTCGGTATCCTGGTTATAGGATGTTGCTATGATCTGTTAGATCGGTTAACTGTTTTATATGCTAGCGTATGATATGTATGTGCACATGTTTGCTTGTTTGGGGGTTTGGGTTGAGGCGGTCCTGCCTTGTGCTGAAGGCCAACATACCCAGGGCGGTCTGGATAGACTACAGCCCCCGGAGGGTGTGATAGTCAGATCGAAGGCCCAACGAGCGGTCCGGATAGGCTGAAGGCCCGGCGAGGCGGCCCAGACTTGCCGAAGGCTCGGAGAGCGGTCCAGATAGACTGAAGGCCTGTGAGGCGGTCCAGTCCGGCTGAAGGCTCATTATGCTTGCTTTTTGGATATATGTTTATATGGCATGGTTATGTGGGTGGTATTTTGGGGGTAACTCACTAAGCTCTCGGGCTTACAGTTTCAGTTTATTGTTTCAGGTACCTCAGGGGATCGCGGCAAGGCGAAGGCATGGTCGTACAGCTCATCCTATATGTATATGTTTCTGGGAATACTCTGATATAAATGTATTTTGAAAACAAAGTTGTAATTTTTTGATGAATTCGACATGTTTTGAAAGTTTAAATTTGTTCAAAATTTTTGGGTGTTTCAAGTTGGTATCAGAGCCTTGGTTTGAGTGAATTGGAGGAACATTCGTGTGAATCCAGTCTCAAATCAAGGAAAGGTTTTCAAAATGATTTCTAAAATGGTTTTCAAAATAAGTAAAGGAGGATGCAGGGTGTACGATCAGCCGAAGCCAGTAAGTAGACCCCAAAATACCATACAAGTTATTTGATTATGAGATATGTTAGAACAACATGTTAGTGCTAGGCTAGGGATCTTCAGGAGTTGCATGATAAAATTTGCCTGATTACATGATGCCTGCTAGCCTAGGGTTTACTTTATATGAGATTGACATCATTACTGTAGTTGCTTAGTGTATGCATCACGGTTATACATAACTAAGATCTTATAGCCTGAGAATGTTTGATTTGGCCTTATGTTCTGTTCTTGTTCGATTGGGAGCTTAGGGTAGGATTGGATATTCGAAAGTCTATAGGGTCCAGCGTTATGTATGGCTAGCATACACTAGTACTGCAGGGTTGGTGGAAGTTTCATGGATGGGTAGTTTGTGTGAGGCCGGGAGGCCAGTTATGAGATATTTAGCATTCCTCTAGGAGTGAGGATTGAGCGCTCGCCATGTCGTGTATTCAGTTAGGGCGTTGTGGTGATACTTGAGATAAATATGGGTAGGTGTGGAAGGTAGTAGGGGCCCATACTACTGAAAGCACAGGACCCATACGCGTGTCAAGTAAGTCACAATCCCTAGGGTTGGGTTGGGAGTTGGTCCCCTATCATTATATGGATTATCAGAGATCTTTCTGGTGTCTTACCAGAATGGTGGTTACGAGACGACTTGAGACCGAATCCAGGTTAGGACCGGGAGCTGGCAGCCAGGATAGGCCAGCATTGTCAAGGGACTGTGTCAGTAAGATCATCCGGAAGGAGGTGATCGAGTTGTTTGGGGACAGTTACCGGAGATGTTAGGGCCTATTAAGACCGCCATGGTTGAGTATTTCGATGAGCGCTACACAACCATTGCTGAGACGGCTGCCGCAGCAGCTTTATTAGCTGTAACGACGGCAGGGGTAGGAGTTGGTCGAGCTTTTCAGTACCGGGACTTGTTACTGGGACATATTCTGATGAGCAGAGGGCTACAGTTACTTGGGATCAGGGAGATGTTTTGTACTTGTTACATTCCGCAGGTTAAGCGGGAGAGACTAGCACATGAGTTCCTAGATTTGAGGATCGGGGGTGCTGCTCGAGGCCGGAATGTGAGTCGCGAGGACTCCGGAAAGGAGTGATGATTATGTTCAGTTGGGATTTTGCAACTGGAGGTAGGATGGTTAGTTGATGGATATGGAGGTCGTTTTCCAGGACAAGGATTATGCCCTTTCAGTTTACGAGCTCGAAGGATTGAGCAGGCTTGTGACCTAGGATCAGGTTGTATTCTAGCTCGGGGTTAGTTGGTCGCCGAGATTAGCGACAGTAGTTTAGCGCTGGTAAGTGCGGGTGGTCGATGTGGCATAAGTATTTTGGAGGTCCATTTCGCCTTGGATCTCTTGTATCGGACGGTAAGGATCGATTGTGCAATCTATTGCACTTTTGGGATGGTAGACTATGTCTTGGGAGTAGTTATAGCCCGGTTTAGGGTAGAGGTTGTTTCAACTACTGCAGTTCAGTTGTGGATGATCGAGGTGGTGAGTGAGTCAGGGTACGAGACCCTGAATGATATGATTTCTAAAGCTGAGAGCGGGAGATTTGTTTGAGCACTTTGGGAAGAAGGGTATTATATGGGATGTCTGCGGACAGGGTCCCACAGGATGGTTATTCAGTATTGTCAGGATTCAGTGGTTTTAGTAAGCGTTATTGATTGGCGGAGGAAAGCGCCAAGGGAAGTAGCTCGTTGTTGATACATTAGTTGGAGCATCTATTTTTGGACTTCAAGATTTGGGTGTGGGATCATTCGAGCTTTAGGGACTGTTGGTTTCCCGGGAATTCAGGAAGTGTTCATCTAGTTATCAAAAACATGTGATCATTTGGTATTGGCTGGTAATGGAGCACCAGTTGGAAAGAGTTGGTTGTCATCAGATCGATCATTGGAAACTGATAAGGATTGGAAATTCTCCAACTTTCATGTATTGTGAGGACTTAGTCGAATCTAAGTAGGGGAGAATCGTCCCGGAACGCAGAACCCGGATCGGTTTTGAAAGTGGGATAAGTTTCACATCGTTGTCAGAAAGGAAGACAACCCAAGTGGCTGATTGGTTTGAGGTTTGTGTGAGTTGGGAGTTCGGTAAAACTCCCCAGCGTGTGAATCGTGTCATCTCGGTTCTTGATAGCAGAATTCGGAATTTTCAGGTTGAGCATCAGCCATTGAAAGTTTTGTTTGTTGTTGTTCAGATTGCGGTTTCAAGAAGGGTCGGACAGGCGTTAATCGGTGAACCTCCCAGAAAGAGGGAAATTCTCCGAAGGAAATTCATGAGGAGACAGTTGAGGAGCTAGGAACGTGTCAACAATTTACTTGTGCAGTGTGCTTACATTTCCTAAGTCTTTGGGGTATGTTCCCCCCCCCCAGTAGTGGAATAGACATTTGATTCTTATCGGACTCGGATTTTCGGTAACCTTGGGAATAATTGTGGAAGTTTTCTTGGACTAGTTTTGGTATTAGTATAATCGGATCAGTCTCGATCCAATTTGGGCTTTGTGGCGAGTGAATGTGGAGTTAGGGATTCCCAATTATGTACATGGTAGTGATTCTTCATGTGTATCGGCGGGTATTCAAAGTGGCAATAGGGTTGGTTCGGCTTACGTGCTTGATCAGATTTGGGATGTAGTTTGCAATTGGATTTAGAGTTCGACTATCATGTTAGTCTAGGGTCGTGTGCAACCAAGGTTGCAGGGTTTTGCTTGGGTAAGCAACTTTTTTCTATAGGTGGATCGTGCATAGTGGGATTTCAGCATTATGGTGCAGGTTGGTGTTGTAAAGGATGTTGGTTAGGCCTTTTCTTTTGGATAAAGTTGATCGTTTATCAGGAGCATTCTAGTCATGAGCTGAGGGCCAGGTGGGGCATACCAGACTCATGTTGTGGGCTCAGAGGCAATCCAGACCTATGCTGAGGACCTCGTAGCGGTATTCCAGTCATAGGCTATGGGCCTAGTGATCTTAGTAGTCTATTTCTTCTGTTGAGCGCTTTTGGAATGGACATATTGTTGATATTCCGGTGAGCCGTAATCGGCCAGGAGGAATCAGAAGATTTTGTGAGAAAGACAAGGACAGGTCGTTGAACTCCAAGATATGAGTTTAGACCCGGGTTTCGTATATAGTGGTATACTAATCTAGGGTACTCCATCCCGGGGATGACCGGACCCTATGATTGATTGGACATGGCATGTTGGTATTCCAACCCAAGGGTTGATTGGGCCAAACATGCACAGGATACGAGGGTATTGTATCTCGAGGATGACTGGACTCATCGTAGGCATGCCTGGTATTCCAGCCCGAGGCTGATTGGGCCAGGTATGAGTATTTGTGCTTATGAGCCGGTTATTATATGTATGTGGTTCGGGAACTAAAGGATCATAATTAGCAGTGTGGGAATTGTGATTCTGTTTTATAGTGGGAACCTCAGATTATAAGAAGTTGAGTAGCCAGTTGGGAGTTAAGTGTAGTGCATTCGACAATGGTCCAGTGTGAGAGGTCTGTCAGGGAGCAAGACCACCTCGAGGCTTCAGGCTTCAGATTAAGTAAATGTGATCATCTTGCAAGGGATTTGTTTGTTTTCAGGTTTTAGAACCCTGCGAGGGATGGTTACGGTTGCCTGGAAAGGGCTGGGGTTATGATCGAGATTGTAGTTCAAGTTGTCTGGCGAGTAAGGAATGATAAGAAACGATTTCGAGGACGAAATCAAATTTAAGTGGGGGAGAGTTGTAACATTCCGATTTTTATAAAATAATTAAATAATAAACCTGAAACCCGAGTAGTAATTTTTATTGTTATTTATATTATTTATTGCCTAAAAATAATTAATAATTATTGGAGTGCTGGTTTCAGAAGGCCAAATGAGATAATTTTGATTTCCGAGGGTTAAAATGTAATTTCGGGATTTATTTTGTGAAGTTTTTATGGAGTCAGGGGCTAAAGTGTAAGTTTCGGACCTTATTTGTAAGGGTTTTCAGAAGGAGGGGTTGAAATGGTAATTTATGGACTAGTTTTGAAAGAAATAAGGCAATGGGGGACTAATTATGTTATTATGGGGTTATGTTTGGGAACCGGGTATATAACCCATGTTATCCCCGTCACTTGCAACCCTAAACCTAAATCTACTGTAGCCGCCACCTCCATTTCCTTTTTACCTTCCAGCCGCCACCCTCTCAATGTACCACCGATTGCCTCCCAAACATTACCACTGAAACCTTGCTGCTAGCGAACTCGTCACTGTCGTGACTCCGACGACGGACTCTGGGTCGTTCCGCAGCTGCCGTGGCGTTTCCATCCTCTGTGTCTTCTCCGTCTCCTGCTTTCCGTCGGTTACTGCTGCAGTACTCGGTGGGTCTCGGACCACCTTCTCCTTCTCCCTTTTTCTTCCGGTGGTCACCCCACCACTGCTGTTCAGGAAGACCGCTACCGCCGATGCCCTCTATCAGCCGCCTGCCACCGTGTAATGGTGGCTGAGTTCGTGACTTGTGATGCAGATGTTCGTGTGTGTGGGTTTGTTGGTCGAGTAGAAAGTCATGACGAACCACCATGGTGGCGGTCGCCGGATACGAAGTTGTTATCGCTGCTGCCGCCTTATAGTGTCGTCGCCGCCGCCTTACACCACTTGGAGTGTCTGAGTTCCTCTCTTAATTAGAAGATGTGTGGGTGTGTATTTTCTGTTTGCGTGTGTGGTTACCTTGGCCGGAAAACACTAGCGGGGCGCCACCACCACCGTGAGGTGGTGGCTAGCACTTCCGACCACCACCTGCCGCCACAGTGCGACTGTGTGTATGGGTATGAGAGTTTATTTAGTGTGTGTGTGTTAATATGGCAGTTTATTGTAAAATTGTAACCGTATCGAAATAATGGAAAGAAAGTCAAAAACCACCACCATGAGGTGGTGGCTGCCGCCTCCTGCCGCCACCGGCCGCCGTGTCGGGTGGCGGTGTGCTTGCCTTGTGAGTTGACTCGTTTGGGGATGCTTGAAACCCTAATGGGCCTTGTTAGCCTAATGGGCCCAATGAAGCCAAATGGGCTTAGTGAAAACCCTAATGAGTCTAATGGACTCCAATTGACCCAATATAACCCTAATGGGCTTAATGATATTCTAGTGGGCCTTATAGGCACAATAAAGCCCTAATCTCACTCGGGCCTTGAATTGGGCCTTCCTTTTGGGCTTTGGCAATTGGATTATTAATGGATTGTCCAAGAACAAGTTAATGGACCAAAATAAGTAGATGTGCTTTAGGATAAGGCCCATGTGAGGACTTGGGCCCAATTTGGAAAATTGGGCCATATGTTGGACTTTGGCCCATTATTTTACTTTTGGGCTTTGGTAGTGTGAGTTGGACCTTGGGCTTGGAACCCAGTTATTAATTGGGTATTGTTTGATGTTGACAGTTCGGGAATCTGTCAACCAGCAGCTGGAGCTTTACCTGCGGGACTTCAGCAGTGTCAGGTGAGTTATCCTCATTATACTAAGGGGTCTAAGGCACCAAGGCCGGCCCTTATTGAATTGGTATCCGGGTTATTGCATGTTATTGCACGTGAGGTGTATTGAGTTACATCCTGGTAGTTAGGATGACATTATGCTAGTGACCAGTTAGGTCGGTATCCTGGTTATAGGATGTTGCTATGATCTGTTAGATCGGTTAACTGTTTTATATGCTAGCGTATGATATGTATGTGCACATGTTTGCTTGTTTGGGGGTTTGGGTTGAGGCGGTCCTGCCTTGTGCTGAAGGCCAACATACCCAGGGCGATCCGGATAGACTACAGCCCCGGAGGGTGTGATAGTCAGACCGAAGGCCCAGCGAGCGGTCCGGATAGGCTGAAGGCCCGACGAGGCGGTCCAACGTGCCGAAGGCTCGGAGAGCGGTCCAGATAGACTGAAGGCCTGTGAGGCGGTCCAGTCAGGCTGAAGGCTCATTATGCTTGCTGTTTGGATATATGTTTATATGTCATGGTTATGTGGGTGGTATTTTGGGGGTAACTCACTAAGCTCTCGGGCTTACAGTTTCAGTTTATTGTTTCAGGTACCTCAGGGGATCGCGGCAAGGCGAAGGCATGATCGTACAGCTCATCCTATATGTATATGTTTCTGGGAATACTCTGATATAAATGTATTTTGAAAACAGAGTTGTAATGTTTTGATGAATTCGACATGTTTTCAAAGTTTAAATTTGTTCAAAATTTTTGGGTGTTTCATTTTCAATGTCAAAGTCTAGATCAACCATTGTAACTCGTTTTGAAGAAATAAAGATATAAAACAAATAAGATGAAAATAAGCGTCAAAATAAAATGTTAGATAAACTTGATTTGTATAAATAAAGTGGTGGTGGTCGTGACAAGGATTCCGAAAATATAAAGAACACCGAAATCCGAGTTATAACGAAGAAGTTTTAACAAATCGAAGTTCCGCGACAGAACCGGCACAACACTGTGTGACGTAAAAAGAGAACTTACAATAAAATGCTTTTTAGCCTTAGGTATCTAAATGAAAGTTTTGGTATACGTCAAACCGAGAGTGTGCATAAAAAGAACGTCTAAATCTGACTTCGTATGAGAAAGTTATGATTTTTCTAAGATTCGACACAGCAATATACAGCCGGAAATTCGAATTAAAGATCGAGCGATTTTTAGCTAACACGACCTAAACAAGAAACGAATATCTTGTCAATAGTAGTTCCACGGTAAAAATACAAACAAAAACGGACGTCGGATGAAGAAGTTATGAATTTTTTAACTGACTTTTCCTGTCCCGGCCTGTTAAAAATATAATATTAAAAATAAATTCAAAATTAGCTGACGGAGTCTAAATGAAAGTCGTAGAGTACGAACTGATCTACGCGTAGATATAAAGAACGTCGAAAACGGAGCTCGTATGCGAAAGTTATGAATTTTTGAAGTTCGGGGCACAAAATTCGAAGTCCTTCGCATATGCTAGGTCTAGAATCAACCAGGTCGCCTATACCTTCACATATCCGACGCGTTTCCTAGCTGTGACACGTCCGAAGCGAGCCACATCCAAGATCCGATGCGTGTTCCTAGCCGTGGCACGTCCGAAGCGAGCCACGTACCGCTTCCGAGATTCCGACGCGTGTCCCTCGCCTGCGAGGCTTCGGCCACCTATATAAGGGTGCGAGATCTCCCGATTTCTTTGGTCATTTTGCTCCTTCTTTCACACTTTATACCCTCTCAAGTCACTTTAAAACCCCCTGAAGCCTCAGGAACCTCCCTAACACCCGAAGAAAGCCTCAAAGCACATGAAGTCCCCGAGAAAAGAGTCTTTTCGGTTTGAAACTCGGCCCTCGCAAAGCCTGGTTTTTAACAAAAACTCCCGGTTTCGTCAAGGAAATCATTTCTAGAAGCGAAGTGTTGTCCAAATCACCAATGTGTGTTTGGGAGTGATTGTGGTGTGGTGTGGCAACAAGTCTAAAACTTACCAACTATATATACTGATAGTTCATTTTTATTACTTCTTTTTATAGTTTATTTTAGTTTATTTCATTCATATTTTAGTTAATTCTCATGCATATTTTCCCTTTTTGTTATTTTATGACTATTTCGGGTATTTTCTAGTTTCGTGAGCTTAATTGCAGATTTTAAGGAGACTAGCGGAACGAGATCTTTAAGAGGAGATTGGACTTGGAAGATAACAAGAATGTTGGGCTTGAAAGCTAGTGGAAATGATGCATATTGGAGGCTTTGGAATAACACAAATGGGCTACCAAGAGTTGTGCAAGTGGGCTGAAGCATAAAAAGAAGATTGGGTTGGTTTGTAATTTTTATGGCCCAAATTACACTATCAGCTAGACCCACGCGGTCCGCGTGAGTCCATACGCGGTCCGCGTGAATTATGTTGGACAGAATTCGGGTTTTGACTTGTTGACTCTATTATTGGATGAGTTGTGGGAATCTTTTGGCAACTTTAACAGCCGAATTTAAGGCTCCTTTTGGTGATAAAGGGAGGCATGACACCTTGTCTATGAATAGAAATAACAACACCTTTTTGCTTTTGGGAGATATAAAAGGATTGGCTTGGAAGAAGAATAGACACAACATATACACCAAGAAAACATCATAGAAGCTAGTATATTCTCTGCACTTGGGAGTTCTTGAAAGAAGAAGAACACTTTGCAACTTTTTGATTTCATCTTTGTAAGTCAATTTGAATTTCATTTAATTATGTGTGGCTAGTTTCTATTATCATTTCCGATTCTGAATTCTTAGTATGTGTTGTTAGTTTATAATTTGAACTTGATTTGTGTTTTAATCTAGTAATCTTTGATTTGATCTTAATCATATGTTTGATTTGTTTTCTTTTTCACTTGATCAATGGATTAAGATTCTTGTCAATCTAGTTAATCAAATTATAAAATTCGTATATGTTTTATGAATTGATGTTAGTAATACACACTTAATTGGTTATAAATAAATCGAAATAAGTGTAATCAAAGATTAAATGTTCATATTCCCAAGCCTAAGAGGAAAGTTGAACATTGTTGGTAAATGTTGCAAGATCTTAAAGTCATTTAATGGGTTAATGAAAGAACTTATTTGAGTTAAACCAATTAAATGAAGTTTTATTTGAAGAACTTATTTTGAATAAAACACTTTTGTCAACTTGGATACTAGAGCTTATTAATATCTAAATTACCAACCTAGATTGGACATGATCATAGTTCAATTGTATCTTTCAACATAATACATATATAAGAATCAGAATCGGAAATGAATTTCTTTTTACTGAATTTTATTATCAAACTTTGTTTATTTATGAACTTTAAGTCTATTACAAACACAATCCCCCACTTTAATACCATTTGTATTATGTGTGAGAATTTGGCAAGATAAGAAGTCTCGTGTTCCTGTGGACCGACCCTGCTTACTCTATACTATCTTTAGTATATAAAATAGCAGTGATTTGAACTCTATCGATATTAATATTATTATACCCCTTTATTTGTTGGTTTGACAACCAAACAAATTGGCGCCGTTGCCGGGGACACGGTAATACTAATCGTTTATGCCAAGATCTTTTCGTACAGGTACACCTTTACTAGTTGATTTGGAGATAGAAAAATCTGCTAAACAAAGAAGAAAGCAAACCAATCTTCTAAAGAAACAACAATCTGGAGTTTCTTCATCAAATCCATCAACTACATTTTCACCAAAATCCAAAAATACCATCCCACCATCTTCACCTTTACCCGAATCTGAAACCTTTATCCCTACTTCTACCATGGGAGACCATATCAACCAAAATCCTCCCCCAGTACCTGACCAAACCTTTAGACAGTGGGCTACTCAAGATGTCAAACAACAACCTTTATGCATAAATTACCCTGCAGCAATAAACTTTGAACTAAAATCTGGACTTATCCATTTGTTACCCACATTCCATGGTGTTGAAAATGAAGACCCACATAAATTCCTTAAGGAATTTCATGTTGTTTGTGTGGGTATGAAGCCACATGAAGTTACAGAAGATCAAATCAAGTTAAGGGCATTCCCCTTTTCTTTACAAGATGCATCAAAGGAGTGGTTATATGACTTACCATCGGGGTCAGTCACAACATGGAATGAACTTGCAAGGATGTTTCTGGATAAATATTTTCCAGAAATGAAAGCTTCATCCTTACGCAGGGAAATAATTGGTATCAAGCAACAAAAGAGAGAAGCCTTGCACACTTATTGGGAACGGTTCAAGAAATTATGTTCAGGATGTCCAAAGCATGGGATTACAGAGTATAAGTTGATGCAGTATTTTTGTGAAGGGATGTCATATTGGGATAGGAGATTACTCAATGCATCAAGTGGTGGATCTATAGCTGATAAGACTCCAACAGAAATCAGAGCTCTTATCAAGAACATGGCAGAAGAGTCCAAACATACAGTCCAAGAAGAAGAATGGTACAGTGATACCCCAAGAGGAGTGAAAGAAATTTCCAACCCAAAAATTGAGAGTCAACTTTCTGAGTTGACTAAAGTAGTGATGATGCTTGCAAAAGACAAGGGAATTCAATCACCAGCAGTTAGGCCTTGTGGTATTTGTACAAAAGTTGGACACCCCACTGATATGTGTCCAATGTTACAAGAAGATATAGAACCAGTTCAAGCTATGGGGTATTCAAGTCAACAACAAGGAAATTTCCAGCCAAGAAGCGATCCAAATTGGCACCAACCTAATGCCAATTTTCGGCCAAGGCCACCACCTTATCAACCAAGACCCCCATTTCAAAATCAAACTCATCACCAACAGAATTATCAACCATATTTCCAGCCAACTCAACCTCCTCATCAATCTCAATTCCAACCTCAAAACATGCATCAAGGAAGTAGTTCAAGCGGATCAGGAATGTCTTTAGAAGACATTGTTAAGAGTTTAGCCGCAAGTACTCAAACTTTTCAAAGTGAGACTAAGGCGAGTATCAAGACTTTGGAGCAACAAATGACTCAACTCGCCACTTCCGTGAGTAAATTGGAGTCACAAGGCAAACTACCCGCACAAACCGAGAAGAATCCAAAACATGGTGCATGTGCCATCACTCTGAGGAGTGGAAAAGAATATGAAGGTCCTAAAATGGTTGAAGAAGAAGAAGAGAGGGAGCTAGAGAAAGAAGAAGACAAGTCAAAAACACCTTCAAAACAAGTCCCTATTGAAGCAAAAGTCACTCCTCCCCCATTTCCCACAAGATTAAGCAACTCAAAGCGTGAGAAGGAAGACAATGAAATCATGGAGATGTTCAGAAAGGTTGATGTAAATATTCCTCTTATTGATGCCATCAAACAAGTCCCTAGATATGCTAAATTCCTCAAGGAATTATGCACATCTAAGAAAAAGCTAAAAGGGAATGAGACGGTTAAAGTAGGAGAAAATATCTCTGCAGTGTTATAGAAAAGAATACCTCAAAAATGTAAGGATCCGGGTGTTTTCACGGTTCCTTGCAAAATAGGTAATCTTCATGTTCCACGGGCTATGCTAGACCTTGGAGCTTCTATCAATGTTTTGCCATTTTCCATTTTTAAAACCTTAAATATTGGTACATTGAAGAAGACTGGGGTAATCATTCAATTGGCTGATAGATCTTTAGTACATCCAAAAGGTGTGCTAGAAGATGTGTTAGTCCAAGTGAATGAGCTAGTGTTCCCAGCAGACTTTTATGTCCTTGATATGGAAGATGATGACTCACCAAATTTGAGTTCAATTCTCCTAGGAAGACCCTTTTTGAAAACATCCAGGACAAAAATTGATGTTTATGATGGTACATTGTCCATGGAATTTGATGGAGAGGTGATCAATTTCAATATCTATGATGCTATGAGATATCCAAGTGATGTTTCATCTTTGAATTTTTTGGATGTTATTGAACCATTGACAGAAGAATGTTTTGATTTGTCTAATCTTGATGTGTTAGCTCTCATTTTAGACAGGAATCTTCAAAAAGAAACAGTGGAAAAACTTGCCAATCAATTTACAATTGATGAAGAGATTATGGAGATTGTGTCTTGCATGGATGAGAAGAAAGAAATGAGGTTTGATGTTCTAAAGCTGAAAATACCGATATCTAATGAGAAACTTATTCCTTCTATTGTGCAGGCACCGGAATTGGAGCTCAAGACTTTACCCGAGCATCTCAAGTACGCATATCCTGGAGACAAAGAAACTTTGCCAGTGATCATCTCCACCAAACTATCAACAAAAGAAGAAGAAGAGCTTGTCACCACTTTAAAGGAATATAAGGAAGCTATTGGGTGGACTATAGCCGACATCAAAGGGCTAAGTCCTTCGCTTTTCATGCACAAAATCCTTATGGAAGAAGACTACAAGCCTTCCCGAGAAGCTCAAAGGTGTTTGAACCCTCCAATGATGGAGGTAGTGAAGAAAGAGATTTTAAAGTTGTTAAATGCAGGGATGATCTATCCTATATCGGATAGCAAGTGGGTAAGTCCGGTCCAAGTTGTACCCAAGAAGACATGTATTACTGTTAAAAAGAATGACCAAGGTGAGTTAGTCTCCACCCGTGTGCAAAACGGATGGCGAGTTTGCATTGATTATAGAAAACTTAATTCCTCAACCCGGAAAGACCATTTCCCACTTCCCTTCATTGATCAAATGTTGGAAAGGCTAGCGGGAAAAACACATTATTGTTGCTTGGATGGGTATTCCGGTTTCCATCAAATACCTGTTGCACCCGAGGACCAAGAAAAAACTACTTTTACATGTCCCTTCGGAACATTTGCATATAGGCGAATGCCTTTTGGACTTTGCAATGCTCCAGCCACTTTTCAAAGGTGCATGGTAAGTATTTTTTCGGAGTATGTTGAGGAAATCATTGAAGTTTTTATGGACGACTTCATAGTTTATGGTAATTCTTTTGAGGAGTGTTTGGGTAGTTTGAAAAAGATTTTGCAAAGGTGTATTGAGACCAATCTTGTTTTGAATTATGAAAAGTGTCACTTTATGGTTGACAAAGGTCTCATTCTAGGTCACATTGTGTCTTCTAAAGGTCTAGAAGTTGACAAAGCAAAAATAGATGTCATAAAGTCTTTACCTTATCCCACTTGTGTTCGTGAGGTACGCTCATTTCTTGGTCATGCAGGATTCTATAGAAGATTTATCAAAGATTTCTCCAAGATATCTCGTCCCATGTGTGAACTCCTACAAAAAGATGCAGAATTCAAATTTTCAAAAGAATGCAAGCAAGCTTTTGATCAGTTGAAAGAGTTGTTGATAACATCACCAATACTTCAATCACCGGATTGGAGTATGCCTTTTGAAATCATGTGTGATGACAGTAATCATGCAGTTGGTGCAGTGTTGGGGCAAAGAAAAGATAGAGTTCCTAATGTCATTTACTATGCCTCAAAAACACTTGACAATGCACAAACCAACTATTCAACAACTGAGAAAGAATTACTATCTATCGTTTTTGCTTTGGATAAATTTCGTCAATATTTGCTAGGTACTAAAGTCATTGTTTATTCTGATCATGCAGCTATCAGGTACCTACTTGCAAAGAAGGATTCAAAACCTAGACTCTTTCGATGGGTGCTACTCTTACAGGAGTTTGACATTGAAATCAGAGACAAGAGTGGAAAGTCAAACCTTGTAGCTGACCATCTTAGCAGGATTGTTTCTCCTTATGACTCGACTCCCATTCGTGATGCATTTCCCGATGAGAACCTATTTTTAGCAAAAGTTGTCCCATGGTATGCCGATATTGTGAACTACATTGTCACAAATCAATTTCCATCAGATATGACTCGATGGCAAAAAGACAAGATCAAGAAAGAAGCCAAGAGGTATGTATGGGATGAGCCATACTTGTGGAAATATGGTGCTGACCAAATGATCAGACGATGTGTGGATCAACAACAGGTATCTTCTATCTTAGCATTTTATCACTCATATGCTTGTGGAGGGCATTTTGGTCCTCAAAGGACTGCAAGGAAAGTTTAGAGAGTGGATTTTACTGGCCAAGTGTTTTCCACGACTCTTATGTCTATTGTGCAAGCTGTGATAAATGCCAAAAAATGGGCTCTTTAAGCTCAAAGAATTAAATGCCCCTCAATCCCATATTAGTTTGTGAAATTTTCGATGTATGGGGCATTGATTTTATGGGACCTTTTCCATCATCTTCGGGTTTTATTTACATTCTTTTGGCTGTAGATTATGTTTCCAAGTGGGTGGAAGCAAAAGCTACCCGTACTAACGATTCAAAAGTTGTGATAGATTTCTTGAAGGCTAACATTTTTTCCAGATTTGGTGTTCCAAAGGCCTTAATCAGTGATCGTGGTACACATTTTTGCAATCGTATGCTCGGGAGTGTCTTGAAGAAATATGGTGTTACTCATAAAGTTTCCACAGCATACCACCCACAAACAAACGGACAAGCCGAGGTGAGCAATCGACAAATCAAGGGCATTTTGGAGAAAACCGTGAATACAACAAGGAAAGACTGGAGTACACGCCTTGATGATGCTTTGTGGGCATACCGCACTGCATACAAAACTCCAATTGGAATGTCTCCATACCGAATTGTTTTTGGAAAGCCGTGTCGATTACCCGTTGAGTTGGAGCATAAGGCCTATTGGGCAATCAAGCAGTTTAACATGGATCTAAGTGAATCGGGAAAGAAGAGGAAACTGGACATACAAGAACTTGAAGAAATCCGCAATGAAGCTTATGAGAATGAGATGCTTTACAAGGAAAAGACCAAAGCATACCATGACAAGATGATAACACGCAAGGTATTTCAAAAAGGTCAAAAGGTACTACTTTACCATTCGCGTTTTAAATTGTTTCCTGGTAAATTAAGGTCCCGTTGGGTGGGACCATTTGTTGTCACTAATGTTTTTGAGCATGGTGCAATAGAAATTACAAGTGAGAAAACCGGGAAGATTTTCAAGGTAAATGGTCACCGATTGAAGCCTTATTATGAAGGATTTCAAGTCAAGAATGAATAGGTGGAGGAAGTAATGGATCCAAAATACCAAGATTAATAAATAATTGGGGTCCAAGTCGAGCCAACGACGTTAAAAAAAGGGCGGCTAACCGGGAGGCAACCCGGGGGTATTTTTGTCAATTCTTATTTTGAATTTTCTTTGTGTTAAAAAAAAAATTTAAAGTAAATACACGCGGACCGCGTGGACTCGATATGGTGTCCGCGTTTATAAACCAAACGGTCCGCGTGTGTATCCGGGAAGTGTCCGCGTCCATAAACCAGAAGAACAGAATGTTTCAGTCAAATACACGCGGACCGCGTGTACTCAAGAGGTTGTCCGCGTGAACTCTTAAAACGGACCGTTTGTAGCTTAGATCGACCACACGCGGACCGCGTGTACTCGCAACCCCGTCTGCGTGATGTGTTGACCAGCGTTGACCCGGGTTTTGACCAACTTTGACCATGACTTAAACCCTCTATACACTACAGCCGGCCCTTTCTCCTCCCCACTTCTTCTTCTTCATTCCAAAAACCTCCATTAGAGAACTTCCACCTCCACCACTCAAACTCATTTTCCCGTCAAACCGCCGGTCGGAATTTCACGAGACCACCGCCATTCTTCTCCAAATTCCGAGCTCTACAAACCCCAATAAAAAACTGGTCCGATCTGTTGCTGTAGCTCGGGGCGCCACCACCTCTAAACCGCCACTTCCCGGGTCTTTTCCGTCCAACTCCGGCCTCTTCTCAAAATTCCGACACCACCATTGAACTCCTCTTGGACAAGGCTACAAACCCCACCAAGAATATCTCCCAAAGCTCGCCGGAAAATTTCGCCGGAATTTCAAGCCATTACCGGATTCTTTGGGTTTTCGAGGTAAAAAGCTTCTAACGAGATATTGGATAAAGCTTTAAGCTTGGGGTGGAGAGTTGCAAGATTTTTAAATCCCAATTTTACGCGCGCAAATTTTGAACTTTCAACAAAAACGGGTCTTTTCTTTCCTTTATTTTAATTGATCAATATGCATGTCTTTGAACCACAATTCATATGCTATTGCCTCAAATGAGTCTAGGAATTGTTTCTTGCTTTGATTGTTGAAATTGCTTTAGAAGTCCATAGGGAGTCGATTGGTGATTTGGATTGGATTATCATTTGTTGAAAATTGTGGTTCGTATAGTTGTTTTTTTTTTCGTGTAGGTTTCCCATGTCTACATCTAGGAAGCGCCCGACTGCTGCCCGAGGCAAAGCCCCGGCTACAAGCAATGATCCCGATATCCCAAGATTTCGGGATGCCAAGGCAACCAATAACTACACGAAGAGCTTGACTAGGAAGGTTGCATCAACCAAATTCGTGTGCAGACCCACACTCATATCGTTAGGGGTTCTTGAAGGGGTCACCCAACTGTTCCGTAACATTGGGTGGGAAAACCTTCTAAACCTCATGGCACACACTTACGAGCTCCCCACTAGAGAGTTTCTTGCAGATAGTGGGTATGATAGCGAAAAGAAGAAAGCCGTATTTCAACTTCTAGGGAACCGACGGTACATCGATTTTGCAACAATAAATGACATCTTGGGTTTGCCTTCTGCAAACACATCCACAGTTTTCGATGTCCTACCTACTGAGTTCAATCACGAGACCTTTTGGACGGAGATCACCGGGGGTATCTTTTCGTGTGCGGGTCGGGACAAAGAAACCTCTATCATCCAACCATGCCTCCGCATCGCCCATTGCATCTTGGTGTGTACAGTTTTCGGCCGCAAAGAAGCATGCTAAGTCACCAAAAATGAACTCTTCTTCCTTTGGTGTATGACGAGGCGTGACAGGCCACCAATCCCGGACTTCGCTTCATTCTTTTTCCACAAATGCGCACATATGAGGTCCAAAACGTCCGGAGATATTTGCATAGGCGGATTTGTCACACTTTTGGCTCGCGGTCTTGACATCAAGCTCCCTGACGAATACCAGCATGTTGACAACAAAAATCTTTTGGATGAATGCGCTCTAATAAACATGCACCACATACGACGCAGGGACAGGAGCAGCTTCACATGGTTTTGTCCTCAAGGGGTCGGGTATCTCGTTCTTCCCGACCCTCGAGTCGCCAATTTCACCATCCACGATTGTAATCAGTGGAGACTCACGAGGACCATCACTCAGTCAATCAATGAAGACGTGCTCCAAGAACAAGACGAGGATGAGATGCATATGGATGAAGAGACCGGCGATGAACACGCCCATGGTGCACAGCACCACCAGCCACAAGCTCCTCCCGGGTACTACCAGCTTCCCCCAAATTTTGCTGAACGGTTCGAGAATCTTTGCGTCTCCAACCAAATCATGTCCCAACAAATGCATCATATGTGGGGGTGGCACCAATCCCAAAACCATTTTGAGAACATCCCAATGCCACCTCCATATCCATACCCTCCACCCACCCATCCTTATCCACCTCCACCTTACCCTTACCCTTACCCCCAATACCCGTATCCTCCTCCAGATCCCCCGGTTTAGGTACTTTCGCCTCGCCCCAAGCATTGAGGACAATGCTTATTTCTAAGCTTGGGGTGGGGTATTTCCTTTTTATTATTTAACTTTTTATGCATTTTTTTTAGTTAGGTTGCATAACATTTTTTTTTAAACTAATTATAAAAAAATAAAAAAATAAAAAAAATAAAAAATAAAAAATAAAGAAAATAAAAAATAAATAAATAAATAAAAATTTCTTTTCCACTTTTATTTGCATAACATTTAGTTTAGGGCATTAGCATTCATGCATTTTTGTTGTCTGTTTATTCTCACCTCCTTGGATGCCATGAAACAGGTTCAAAGTTATTGTATCATTATTGGTCCAGGATCTTGTTGCTATCTCACCCATCGAACCGGGACCACTAGCTGCAGTTTGGGATTTCATACTTGGGATCAGATGCTGGTAGCTTAACGGGGTAAGTGATCATGGTCAGGTAGTTTTATGAAGAATTATGCATACAATACTAACAACTGTAGGATATACTATAGCAATGGATGTTCTTAGCCTTGCGATCAATACCGCTGAGAGGATCACACTTGATCATGTTTGAACTGTTAGGATGAAGCATTGGTGCTTGTCCCCGAGTAGAATCCATATCCGGTCTCTTTACATCACCATATCTTTTTGCGATTTTTTTTAGGATTTTAGAGAGTCTTTTAGTCCGCATATGGACATTTTTATAATAAAAAAAATTAAATTTGCAAGTTTGAAAAGGAGCATACACTACAACTTATGCTCCACACATGGTCATTTTCACACTTAGACCATTCTGATTATATTACTACCCTTTCGGTTCCACTTACACACTTTTGGGAACCAAATTTTGAGTCAAAGGGTTCTATTGTTAAAAAAAAAAAAATTGTTCGATTGTTAATACATTACCTTCAAAAAAAAAATCAGAAAAAGGATAGCATGCGAATTTCCAGCTGCAACTATCTTAAATAGGTGACCGGTTCAATTATTGAACAAATTTTCCAACATTTTGGTCACCCGACATTTGATATTCATAGAGTTGTCTTATTGTATATAGATCGAGTTGTTTCTTTTCGCAAATTGGTGATGATAGAGAGACTGTTGAGTCGGATACTACGGGAGGTTTGGGCCAACACTAAGTGAACCGATTCCTACAACGGTGCCCGAGCGATTAAACCCAAATTACACATGAGAGTGGCCGAAAGACGTGAGATCAGAGTGTACACTGAAAAGAAGAGCTCCACACGAGCCCATCCAGTTGCTTTCTCCCTACCACATATGTTATTCATTATATGCATGTTCCATTGAGGCTGCCACTGACCATCCCTCCTTACTCACCTAGAGGAGTTGTCCTGGCTGTGGTTTATGATCCCATTGTCATCGGATGAAAAAGTTGTGAGATAGCAGCAAAATCAATTCTGATCATGTTGACTAACGATGAACAGGTTCCATGGTTCTATCCATTTATATTTTTTTTAGGGTAGTTCATCCCGAGTTCATTTTAGTCTTGTCTTACTTGAGGACAAGTAAGGTTCAAGCTTGGGGTGATTTCATAGTTCATTTTTATTACTTCTTTTTATAGTTTATTTTAGTTTATTTCATTCATATTTTAGTTAATTCTCATGCATATTTTCCCTTTTTGTTATTTTATGACTATTTCGGGTATTTTCTAGTTTCGTGAGCTTAATTGCAGATTTTAAGGAGACTAGCGGAACGAGATCTTTAAGAGGAGATTGGACTTGGAAGATAACAAGAATGTTGGGCTTGAAAGCTAGTGGAAATGATGCATATTGGAGGCTTTGGAATAACACAAATGGGCTACCAAGAGTTGTGCAAGTGGGCTGAAGCATAAAAAGAAGATTGGGTTGGTTTGCAATTTTTATGGCCCAAATTACACTATCAGCTAGACCCACGCGGTCCGGGTGAGTCCATACGCGGTCCGCGTGAATTATGCTGGACAGAATTCGGGTTTTGACTTGTTGACTCTATTATTGGATGAGTTGTGGGAATCTTTTGGCAACTTTAACAGCCGAATTTAAGGCTCCTTTTGGTGATAAAGGGAGGCATGACACCTTGTCTATGAATAGAAATAACAACACCTTTTTGCTTTTGGGAGATATAAAAGGATTGGCTTGGAAGAAGAATAGACACAACATATACACCAAGAAAACTGATGGGTTTTAGGCATAAGAACAATCCTATGTGCTCATACAAACCCTAATGCTTGGATCTAGGTTTCTCTATTGCACATGCTTTGAATCCAAGACTTACAAACCCTAGATCTATCAATAAGAACTGAAATAAAGGTTTAGTAATTACCTTGATTGTTATATAGCAATAACAATCAATCCTTGCTTTGAATGGCTTCAGAAAGCTTAGTGCCTCAAGTGTTGCACCTCTAATGGAGTCACAAACACCACTAAGCAACTTGGATGAAGAGGGAGGAGAGTGGAGGCACCAAAAACGGCTGGAAACCCTTGAGAATCACTTGTCCACGTTTTTGGGGCTTAAGGGTCCTTTATATACATGTAGGCTATTAGGGTTTGCAACTAGAAAACCCTAATCTGACTGCTTAGGCCCTAAGCAGTCCATGGATCCCTTTCTTTAGAGTCATGGACGAAATCTTATGGGCTTCCCCATAAATTTCGTCCACTCCACTCTCTGGAGTCCATTAGCCCACTCTTGCAATTATCTTATAATTACAATTCCAGTCCCTTAAGTTTAATTAATCTCTTTTAGCCACAAAATTAATTATCAACTAATTCTTGACTAATATTAATTAAACAATATGATTTCTCCTTTAATATATTATTCTTATAATATATTAATAAATCATAATTCTCCTTAATTCATCCTACATATTGCCATGGTGAAGGCAACCCAAAAGGACCATGCTCATAATCGGGTCAAGTACATACCAAAATAGTTATGGACTTAGACACTAATCCAACAGTCTCCCACTTGGATAAGTCTAATAACTATTCTGCGTATGACTTCAGAACCTGATCAGCAATCGTAGCTTCCAAAAGCCGCTGTCAACTCTGATCTTATCAGATACGCGTGTCCTTTAGATAAGGAATTATATATACCTCCATTCTACAAGATATCGTATAGACATGAGACATGGATTGAAATCATTCTCTCAGTCTATGTGTCGTTTCCCGATTTCCGATTTATGACGACTGACTAATTGAACAAATCAAATCAGTCCTGGCCCGGCCGAGCACTTTCCTTTGTCATCACTAAATCATCGAGGGGCCCACAGATATCGCTTTTATCCCACTTTGGGTAAAAGGAATGGATAAACTTTGACTCAAATGCTTGCTTGCACCTACTAATCGAATCACACATAATAATAAGTTTTATAACACCAAGTTACTGGTGTGTTTACTTATCATCAATGTGCAACCGATTAGAAAATAACAACTCACACGTCTTGGTTTCAAGAATATACAACGTTATCGTCTCACTAATCACCCGTGATTACCCATGAAGTGATTCAAGTGAGCGTGGGTTTAATCCAATATCTTAATCTTATCAAAGCACTCATGAACTCTACAGCAAACTTGTGCTATGTCTAGACACTTAGACAATCTGCAGACAGATTCATGACAGTCTTACTTCATACCTACTTCCAACGTATGACCGACTGTGGAGGTTCGAATAACCCAGTTATTCTGGAAGTCAAAACATGCAAAGTGAAACGCAATAATAATATTAATCCTATATGGCCCCAAAACTTTTGAGCGTAAATAAAACACTTTTATTTAAACACCATATTGATTACTCATTATTTATTGCTTACTGTTTCAGAAAATCAACTTATTACTCGGAATTATAACCACAATTGTCCTATGCTCCAAGCATGCACACTTTGGTTTCCTATGGTCCATACTTTGTGAAATAGATCAATCGAAAAACTTTTCTAATTAAACTCATTTCACAATCCTCAATCCTTATCATTAGTGTAAGAAAACAAGGTTCTTGCCACTATTAGAATATGTTAGATTCTAACATTTTATGCAATGATCCTTTCGTAAAGTCATAGCACAAAAGTCACCAGGACTTGGCTAATGAATTTACTAAGTTATCTATCAGAAATTGTCACAAAAAACAATTTTATAGATGTGATGTCTCTCACTCAAAGTACAATCCTTTGAACATCCGTTTGCATAAAAGTTTCTAATCTACATAGATTCTTAATATCCAACTCCCATTAATGGAAACATTTCCATATTTGCCATATGACAACTCATTCTTAATAGAATCTTATCTATTCATAATAATGTCAATATAGTACATCCAATACTATACTTCCAACTACTCACAAGCGACAAATCCTCAGTGAACCTTAGATCGTCATTTGATAGTTTGTTTAAATATTTTAGTCAAAACCGATTCTAGTCCTTTTCCCTCTTAATGCCCTAGGCATTTGGAAAATTTAGAATGGTCAAATATTATAGTATATGCAATCGATCCTATACTCGAAGCGTATTGGACACGATGCATAATGTCTCACATAAAGACGTGATACTTTATCAGCCTTCTGCCATAATATTTTATGTGCCCTGTTTCCACAATTCGAACTTTGAGAACACACTATGTATCCTTTGACTAAATTTATTAATATTTCTCGATCTAAGCGTTAGATTTTGAAACAAAGTATAATATTCTCTCCCTTAATTATAGCAAAACAACTTTTCAACCCTTGCAACTTTGCAAAATGAATCTTTGTTTTCTATAATTAATATTGCTAACTTGCAATACTTACCATAATAATCATGCTCCCACTAACATGATGATTATTTTCTTACCAGCATAACACTTATGCTCCCACTAGCTTTGACATGTATTCAGAAAACAATTTGAACTTCTAGAAAACAATGCTTATTGAATTCCTTAAGTTCATATTTCTAATACCTAATGCTTTGATAAGCCTTTATCTAAGCTTTTTAAGCTCATACATTTTTCCTTAGATAGCTCACATGTGTGTCTAAACAATTCCAGAACTTATAGCAATAAGTCTCGATTGTACAAACTAATTGCCAAATCTCACAATGCGAACTATGAAAAGGGACGCCGTAATCATAATCGAATTTGAGAATACAATTTTCACAATTACAATCTTCTTAAAATCTCTCTTAGTGAAAGCATTTCCTTACAATCATTTTCATGAAGAAGGGAAATCTCATGACACTTTGATTTTAAAGTGTATGTGTTCCTATCCATGTGAATTTGTTAAAACCAAAGTTTGCGAGAAATCCAAACTCATATGGACTGAACTTGTTCAATCTTGATTTCTTGCCTCATGGTAACACGAGTGCCCACCATGTCTTCCAAGTGGTCCACCCCTACATATCAATGTACTTTCCATTGATCAAGGTGTTTTGTCTTTATGCACTCAAATGAGAACTCATAGAACTCACAAGCACAATTAACTCAACTGGAATGGCACAGAAACAAGACAATGTCAACACGATAGGCTTTAAACCTCAAGTCGTGTGCTAGTGATGATCAACTAGGTTTAACTTTTGATTTGTTCTTGAATCCTTTCAAGACCATTAAGACTCCCACTAACTCCTTGACATATAAGGTTCTCTTGTCAAGAAACATTTCTTGACAAACAAATATTCAAGAGTTAGTGTAGCTTCTTATCAAGCTTAACACTTCACACAATTGGTCTTAGTTGGTCTTTGACTTATCCAAGACATCACAACTTACCAATTTCAAATGTGCAAGAGTATGAAAACTTTTCCAAATTCCACATTTGATGAGTGCCATAAACCTTCTTAAGACTTGTCACTCAAGTCACAATCTTAGACTCTAAGACTTGATATTGAAACGAAGTATGACTGAATTCTTGATTTTAACCATTTCCACAATTCTCGATTCCTCTTCTCATACATACAAATGCACTAAGATTCACTTAGAGGATTAATTGAGATATGGTTCTTAATCATTAAGACTTATCATAAAACACAATAAAAGGTACTCTCCCTTCTTCTTGGAATAGAGAAACTTTTATCTTTCTGCCTACTTGATTCTTCTTATTCGTTCCGCTATTGATTGAAACTCTTTCGATCAACTCAGAATTATACTTAATCTTATAAGTATAATCATATTTACTAAACTTTAGTAAATCATGACGAATATTATTATCACTCTTGTGGTGGACTTGATCAACGCACAATCTTGTGTACTTGATCTCCTAGTCCTTCACTTGACACTTTGTCAAAGAATTAGTCTAATTTCCAAACATGAAGTTTCTCATTCATCGCGCAACCAAGTTGTATGATTCCAAGTTTCTTTCCAATTGAAACTTGGGCGATGAGAAACTCTCCCTATTTGGTAAATTCTCGATATTTCCACAATTAACCTAATTAAGAATCACATCCATCATTGCTAATAATGGAAACATTCAAACATCAATTTTTCATACACACAATTGAAAGGATAAATAAATAAGACAGAATCAAAATTTATTTTATTGCGGAAAAATTTGTCCTTACAATGCATTCAACTGAAAAACTATGCTATTACATATTTCTTAGCAAACTATTCTAACTCCAAGTAGTAGCTCAAGAATCCAATCTTCAAGCAATGCGATCGAAACCCATTTCTTCACGATCAGATTCAGCTCACTTCTTTCCTTAAGCTTCCTCTCTGTTCTTCGATCCTACAAAACATCAAAATGTAATCTTATCACATCATGTATTAAGAATCTAGAATAGGAACTTAAAAGAGTTAGTCAACGGATTTTACCTGAAGTAGAGCCATACATCTTGACTCTCCCATCTCTCAGATCTCTCAGGTAAACAGGACAGCTTCGTCTCCAATGCCCCTTCTCTTGGCAGTAGAAGAAAATGTACTCTTTTGGAATGGCACAAGGAACTATCTCAGAATTCACCTTTTCTGGATTTCTAATGTCACCATTTTCAATGTCCATAGAAGTTTGGGAGTTTGATTTGCCAGGCAAATTTGCTTGATCAGCACGCCAAATTATTTCTGATTCAGCAGCTATAAGCAAATAGGTCAAATCAATGAGGGTCACGTCATGGTCCATCACATAGTACTCTCTAACGAACTCACTATATGATTCAGGAAGTGACTGAATAACCCAGTCAACAGCCAATATTTCTGAGATATCGACACCCATCATCCTTAACCTATCAATGTGTGACTTCATCTCTAAGACGTGTGCACACACAGGTTTCCCATCTTCGTGTTTACTTGCCAAAAGGGCTTGAGTGAGCTTGAACTTTTCAAGCCTCTGAACTTGTGGGTTAGGGAGAATAATTGGAGGAGGTGGAGGAAGTGAAGCATGACTCTCATTTCCTTGATCGTATCGTGGAACGTCATCTTTATTTGGAAAACTTGTTCCAAGGGACTTGAGAAGACCATTGTAAGATTTAGACATCTACGAAACGGGAGAAAATTCAAGTTAGTTGATAAGAATCCTTGATGCAACACTCAAATGAAACATCAAGGCTAGGATCCAACACAATACTCTACAACCTAGAAAAGGGATGTTGTAATCTAGTTGCAGAATATCTGAAGGTAGGTAAATGACGATTTACCAATTCCCACCATGAAAAACGAAAAAGAAATTTAAGCTTTAAATGAATTGAAACTCCTAGATCTTTTTGAGATTCATTGAACTTTTCAATGGCATGTATAATCTCGATTATGCCCTTCTATTTGTGACTGGGATGCCGAGGATCACAAACAAGGAGTGAATAACCATACGAATCACGTGGTGCACTCAACGTCATGCTCACCTAATCAATGTGCCGGTTAACCACACACGCTCCATTGATCTATGACAAACATCGAGCCACCCTTCGTCACCAATGTCAATCCCAAATTAGTGTGCCGGTTAACCACACACGCTCCACTAACGTTTGACAAGGGTACGAAGTGTAATTCCATGGATTAGCATACAAATTCACATTTTTCCCTAAAGTAACTATGATTTGGGAATTTAAAAAAAACATTTAGTTACTTTGTACTTCATTATACTTATAATGGAAGGTTTCGTCCTATCCTACCCGTTCGGCTAACGACCCTCCACCAGTCAAGAGTGCGGTGGGTAAGAGTGGATACCCATTCAATCGCCATTTTATAGGCAATTTCCTTAAACACCCCTTATAGACCAGCTTCATGAATGAGGCCTACTAACGGTAAGACTGACTCTTTACTCATATATATAATATTAGACTTTTAATGTTAGATATATATAGTATAGGGTGTATTTTATACCTTTTAAAATACTAGGTGGTTTTATTAACTTTCTCTTTTAATTAAACTTTTAATTAACTTAACAAAACCATGAGGGTGTATTTGAACTTTTCAAAATACTTGAGTTTTAGAATTTAAATATTACATAATTAAACTATTATTCAAAATTTTAAATTCCAAAACTTGAGGGCAAGTTTTGAAACATTTCAAAACATTAGGGTTTAACTATTTAAATTTCAAAATCAAAACTTTTAAGTTCAAATTTAAACTATAAAACCTAAAGGGAGTAATTTGAAACTATTCAAACTTACTAGGGATCAAATAACAAATAATATAAATCAAACAATTAATTTAGTGATTATCTATATTTGACCTAATTCAATTTCTTGTAAGATAAGTTACCCAATTAATACAAATAATCAATTTTAATCATATAAGGAATCTATTATCTAATCAATTGGTAAATATCTATTGCTTTTTGGCAAGGATAGACTCACAAATCATTAAGATTCGAATTTTATCAGTAAAAACAGATTAGGAAACTATTCCACAGCAAAAACAGCAAGAAATCTCGAAATATTCTCTGTCAGATAATAAAACTCGTCGAGTTCACTTTGGAACTCGTCGAGTTCATCCAACTCGTCGAGTTTTTCCAAAGAACTCGTCGAGTTTTTCATACTGTTAGCACAAAAACGATTTTCAGCAATTAAACAGTTAAAGCATCACATACAATTGAAACCAATCAAGGCTCTGATACCACTGATGGGTTTTAGGCATAAGAACAATCCTATGTGCTCATACAAACCTTAATGCTTGGATCTAGGTTTCTCTATTGCACATGCTTTGAATCCAAGACTTACAAACCCTAGATCTATCAATAAGAACTGAAATAAAGGTTTAGTAATTACCTTGATTGTTATATAGCAATAACAATCAATCCTTGCTTTGAATGGCTTCAGAAAGCTTAGTGCCTCAAGTGTTGCACCTCTAATGGAGTCACAAACACCACTAAGCAACTTGGATGAAGAGGGAGGAGAGTGGAGGCACCAAAAACGGCTGGAAACCCTTGAGAATCACTTGTCCACGTTTTTGGGGCTTAAGGGTCCTTTATATACATGTAGGCTATTAGGGTTTGCAACTAGAAAACCCTAATCTGACTGCTTAGGCCCTAAGCAGTCCATGGATCCCTTTCTTTAGAGTCATGGACGAAATCTTATGGGCTTCCCCATAAATTTCGTCCACTCCACTCTCTGGAGTCCATTAGCCCACTCTTGCAATTATCTTATAATTACAATTCCAGTCCCTTAAGTTTAATTAATCTCTTTTAGCCACAAAATTAATTATCAACTAATTCTTGACTAATATTAATTAAACAATATGATTTCTCCTTTAATATATTATTCTTATAATATATTAATAAATCATAATTCTCCTTAATTCATCCTACATATTGCCATGGTGAAGGCAACCCAAAAGGACCATGCTCATAATCGGGTCAAGTACATACCAAAATAGTTATGGACTTAGACACTAATCCAACAAAAACATCATAGAAGCTAGTATATTCTCTGCACTTGGGAGTTCTTGAAAGAAGAAGAACACTTTGCAACTTTTTGATTTCATCTTTGTAAGTCAATTTGAATTTCATTTAATTATGTGTGGCTAGTTTCTATTATCATTTCCGATTCTGAATTCTTAGTATGTGTTGTTAGTTTATAATTTGAACTTGATTTGTGTTTTAATCTAGTAATCTTTGATTTGATCTTAATCATATGTTTGATTTGTTTTCTTTTTCACTTGATCAATGGATTAAGATTCTTGTCAATCTAGTTAATCAAATTATAAAATTCGTATATGTTTTATGAATTGATGTTAGTAATACACACTTGATTGGTTATAAATAAATCGAAATAAGTGTAATCAAAGATTAAATGTTCATATTCCCAAGCCTAAGAGGAAAGTTGAACATTGTTGGTAAATGTTGCAAGATCTTAAAGTCATTTAATGGGTTAATGAAAGAACTTATTTGAGTTAAACCAATTAAATGAAGTTTTATTTGAAGAACTTATTTTGAATAAAACACTTTTGTCAACTTGGATACTAGAGCTTATTAATATCTAAATTACCAACCTAGATTGGACATGATCATAGTTCAATTGTATCTTTCAACATAATACATATATAAGAATCAGAATCGGAAATGAATTTCTTTTTACTGAATTTTATTATCAAACTTTGTTTATTTATGAACTTTAAGTCTATTACAAACACAATCCCCCACTTTAATACCATTTGTATTATGTGTGAGAATTTGGCAAAATAAGAAGTCCCGTGTTCCTGTGGACCGACCCTGCTTACTCTATACTATCTTTAGTATATAAAATAGCAGTGATTCGAACTCTATCGATATTAATATTATTATACCCCTTTATTTGTTGGTTTGACAACCAAACATATACAAATGAATACTAGAACCAAACATAAAGTTTAAAATACTATAGGTGTATTTTGATGATACTATACAATAACAACAAGTCTAAAAAAACTTATCAACTTTGTATACCAAGAAACTTTTACATAAAGTTAGAATACTATAGCAGTATTTTAAGGTACTATTAATAACATATGTGAAAACTAAAAGACCCTTACTGGTAGGTTTATAATTGCTGAGTGTATACGCTAAGGTTATATATAATTAAGATTTTATAAACTTAAAATTTGTGATTTTCGCTCTATTTCCTGTTCCTTGTTCGGTTATCGTTGTAGAGTAGAATCACTTATTCGAAGGTCTATTCGATCTTAGATATATATAACTGGTATGCACTACATAATTATAGAAGGACCCGGTAAGGATCACTCTACAAAAATTTAATAGAAATATTTTACTAATCTAATAGATTCTTTAGCACCCCTATTCTCACACCAACATATCTAGACATCACAACCTTACCACAACAACCAATAGAAGAGTCAAGGAAGAACCAGAAGGGGGGTTCAGGAGGAAGATTCTGAGAAAGGATCAAACGAAGAGAAAGGTGCTAGTGAAATCATTAATGAACCTTACCTTACCAGAAGTAGGCATAAGACTCTTTCACCTCTTTCTAAGATACATCCCTACGATGTGCGACCCAACTGTGTGCATAGACTAGAGAAGACAACCGATGATCCACATTCAACATACACCCAGTACACCATGCTCCCTACAATTGAGAAATACCCCTGATTGTACCATGAGAGACCCACTTAGACATTCAGATTCAGACTCTCTATCATGAAGTAACGGAGATCGATGGCGAAACCTAGGACACGACGGTGCAAAATTCAACACACCCATAAAGAACAAAGACACCATATGATTTCTATGCTAAACATACAGGAAGATCAAGAAAACAATATGAATCACCTACACTCTTTAGAGGAAGAAATAGCCACCCAGAAACGACAAATCTTTACGACTAATACTAGAACAACCATAATGGACAGAAAGCAGAAGAGACCACTCACGAGACGTATAAAGTAGCAGGACACCTTATGTGTCACTTCAATAACTAGTAACTAATATAGCCTAGTGAGTTAGTGACTTCACTACTCACACTATGTTTTAGGCTTATCGCATCTTTCATCGCGACTATTAGTAGTAAATCAAGTGAGATACACCTTTTCCAAAACTCATGAAACACGAACCAACTAAAAGTTTTGATGCCTATAATATGTTTTGGTAACTTAACATTTGTACAATACTTACTTTTACTCTCTACCATAAAAACATCACAGGGATGTTGGCCGAAACATTTAGAATCATATAATAAAATGTGAAAAGTATATGTGTATATACATGTATAAGATACAACTAGAAACAACCATAGTTACTTACGAACTTGTTGCACACCTTGTAACAGAATCATGACTTCACATGGAAATAACCAGCCAGCCGGCGAAACACCAATTCTACAGATAGACTCCGCCACTTTTCAAGCCGCGGTCACAGTCGCCGTAACAGCCGTCATAGCACAATTCGACACTAACGACACAAACAGAGACGGAAATGGTTTCGAAAATCCCAATTATAGTAACAACCAAAGGCACTCACGAGTTACTAATCATAATCACACCCCAAAACGCACACCTAAGAACAAGAAACGAAAGTTCTGGAACAACAAAGCGGGCAGTTCGACTCAAGGACCCGCCAAAATACAACCAACGATGGCAGTCCATACCCCCACTGACCCTACTACCTCAACACCGACAAACCCCTATGTTGGAAAACTCCCAAACTGCAAAAAGTGTAACTTTCATCACACCGGAGCTTGCTGGAAGATGCATTGCAAGAACTGCAACAGGAAGGGGAACACCGCCAATTTCCATAGGACTCCGGCCCAACACATCACTTCTATCAGCGATGCTAGTACAAGTCAAGTATGCCATGCATGTGGTGAAATAGGACATTTCAAGAGAGATTGTCTGTAACGCCCGCAGATCCGAGCTAGTCAATTTAGAGACAATAAGCATCAAAAATGAGTTTTTGATGAAATATTATTTAGAAGGATTAATCTTTTCCAAGTGGTAGTATATGTTACAAGGGTTCCGTACATATAAAGAACGCCGAAATCCGAGTTATAACGAAGAAGTTATGACCTGTCGAAGTTTTTCGGCAAAACCGACACAACACCGGGAGACGTAAATAGTTAATTTACGATGGATGACTTTTTAGCCTTAGAAATCTAAACAAAAGCTGTAGCATACATTAAACCGAGAACATACAAAAAAAGAACGCCCAAATCTGACTTCGTATGAGGAAGTTATGAATTTTCTAAGATTTGGCATATCAGTGCACGGCTCGAAACTCGAATTTTAGTTCGAGCGGTATTCGGCTTACGCGACCTAAATGAGAGTTGAAGATCTCATTAATAGGTACTCAACGGTAAAAAGACAGACGAAAACGGAGTCCGTATGAAGGAGTTACGAATTCTTCGCGGTCATTTAATAGTCTAATCTCCTCCTACTGTTAAATTTAAGATCGGTCGAGAATTAGCCAACGGAGTCAAAATGAAAGTTGTAGATATTATTTTTACCTACGCGTGGATATAAAGAACGTCAAAAACGGAGCTCGTATGCGAAAGTTATGAATTTTTGAAAATCAGTTGATTTCCACCCTGTGTGCGATGCCACGTGTCAGCACCAGGCTGTGACTTGGAGCCCAAGCTCACTCACGACGTGAACATCAAGATATTCACGACGTGAGATCCATTTCAGCCTCCTATAAATAGATGTTCGGGGGTAGAGCATTCTTCACACCTCTCAAGCTTTCTTTCTCTCTCTAAAGTCTCTCTCTAAGCCCCCTTAAGCCCCCTAAAGTCTAGGTAAACCCCCTAGCACCCGAAGGAAGCCCCGAGGCTCCCGGAGTCCCGAGAAAAAGGGTCTTTCGGTTCGGAAACGCTGCTCCAAGCGAAGCCCGGTTTTCTTTAAAATCTGTTGTAAGTAAGCTACGCCTAGGAAATTTTTAATATAGCTTTTAAATAATTATAGTAATGTTATTTGGTCCTTAAAATAATTATTTGGGCTATTATTATGAGTTATATAGAGTGTTGTTTAACGCTTATATAATAATAATAATAATAGCTAGACTATTAATTAGTCGCGGTTAACGTTAGACTAAACCCTAGTGGTAATGATACTAGGTTTTGTCCGAGGAAAATTGTGTTGAGAGTAACGAAGTGTTGTTCGAGTGCCGAGTCACCACCTTAACAAGTGAGTGCATAGTTACTTTCATCTTACACATAGATATGAAGTATTTTATATAAATTACGTGCTATGTGTGTATACTGTCTGAATACTTGTTGTCTATGTTGGATGAAACGTTTTATACATGTTTTAAATGATCTAAACTATATATGTATTTTATATCTACAAAATGTGTTGGGTAAAACATGGGTAGATTAGAGGTGAGATAAATGATGAGCGATGAAAGATGAGATAAATGATGAGCGATGAAAGATGAGATGAACGATGAGCGATGATATATGAGTGATAAAATATGGTGCGAAGCGATGACCTAAGCGATGAGCCAAATCGATGAGCCAAACGATGACCCAAGCGATGGCCCCGTCATCTTGCAGAGTATGGATGACAACCACGGACTATTCTAGATAGTCTAGTGGCACACTAGCAGGCTCACAACCTGTAGGTGTTGTGAACGATGTGTTCACCTGGTGTACTCTAAAAACCCATTGACAGGTATTACGAATGGACTCTCGAAAATAATACTGTTAATAAACGAGATAAACTCTGGCGACTATGCAGACTTAGTGCCGATTCCTTAGGATACTCCTTATGAATGAATGATCGAGGAATAACTGAATCTTATGGTAGACCCTTAAGAGTAAAGAAGATAATGGGGATGGGTAATTAGGTTGATTGTTTGATGTTTAAACATAATAATTATATTATTGTGGGTTGAAAACCCTATGTACTCACCAGGTTTCCCAACCTGACCCACTCCAGCTTATTTCTATCACAGGTGTCGATATGAAGCTACTTTACACTGAGAGATTTAAAAGAGATGTAGATCACTAGTGTAAATGAATGTAAGTTCTGTTTATGCTTATGTTTCTGTATTGACAATGACATCCCAAGGTTTTGAAAATGAATAAAAATACATTTCTTCGGAAATGCTTTGATAACGTATTTATCATGTTCTTTTGGGGACAAATTCTGCAACATTTTTATTAAAAGAGGTACTCTGATTTTTATAAAACATAAACAAAATCGGTCTTTTCTGGCCGTGAAAATGGGGATGTCACAGTTGGTATCAGAGCATTAGTTTAAGCGAACTAGGAATATGGATTTATTTGTAGACTTAAACTTAGAATGCTAAGCGATGATTGTGAGGAGTATATCTAATATATTTTAGGTAGTACACCTAAATAGACGTAAGCACTAGCTTATTTAGGGAAAATGCCTAACATGCTTTTATGTGCTAAATGATTTGTGATGCTTTATGCTATCGTTTGATCGGATCTATGGTCTGTTGCCGACCGGATCTGGAAACTTTATGTGTTCAGATTTCTAAACGTTTAATTACGATATTAGAACTGGCATATAAATTTTTGGAGAGATAAGGGGATTTATACGTCAATCATATATAAAATCTTTTCTATCTTAATTCTCATCATTACACACCGACCGTCTGATTTGGTGTATAGATCGAAATGGCAAGAACCCGAAGTGGAGTTCGGAACGCGAATGGAAATAGGAATCAACAACCCCAGTGATTGAACAAATATCTGTTGTAGTAACCGCACCTGAGCCACTGACAATGGCCGGGGTACAAGCGATGATCCAAATAATGTTAGATCGTCAAATGGAGGAAACAAGGCATTTACTTCAACAAAATTGAGAGGAACTTACGATGCCTATTGAACAGCCCGAGCTGAATGATGGGCAGTCAGAAGGAGGGGACTACAGTGGGACGGTTGGTTAAGCCAACCCACCGATAGTTAGATGAAACAATCACGATGGAGGAAATGACGGACGTGGATGCAAGTACAAGGATTTCATGGCATCCAAACCCCCGAGCCTTTCTGGAAGCCCATCACCGGTGGAAGTTATGGACTGGATCTCCGAGATGGAGACAATGTTTGAGAGTTGCGAGTGTAGCAACAAACAGAAGACCGCCCTTGCGGTCCCTCTGTTAAAGTTTAGAGTACTGAGCTGGTGGAAGCTACTAGCTAACACGATGCCCAAGGGAGAAGCAAGCAAGATGTCTTGGGAAGATTTCCTAGTGCAATTGAAGATGCAGTACTACTCTGAGCAGGATCTTCTAGAGATCAACAATGAATTCCAGAATCCGAAGAAGGGGAGGATGAGTGTCACCGAGTATGCTGTAAGTTTTATGAAGAATATGAAGCTCATTCCTTATCTAGTTCCAACTGAGCTCTCCAAGGTCAAAAAGTTTGTCCACGGATTACCAGCGGACTTTGGTCCAATGGTCAAGCAAGCAACCACTCTAAAAGCCGCCATCTGGGCTGCTAAGAATGTGGAGACCCAGATAAGAGAGAAGGGTCTGGAGAGAGCTGAAGTTGGCGAGAAAAGGAAGCATGAAGGATCTTCAAGGTCCAACAAGGAGAGAAAATTCCCGAAGTCTGGAGGAGGGGGAAGTGAAGCAAGATGGTGTGATAAATGCAATAAGAAACACTTAGGAAAATGTGGCGAAGAGGTGATATGTTTCAAGTGTGGAAAGTCGGGCCATTACGCCAATGAGTGCACATTCAACAAGAAGGTATGTTTCGGATGTAACAAAGAAGGACATGTTTCTAGAGACCGCCCAAAGAAAAACAAAGCAGCAAGGCCAAATGCACCGTCAAAGCCAAGGGCATTTCACATGATCCTCGACGAAGCAGATAACAACGCGAGGAATGAAGGATGATGACTTCATATCCGAAGATCGAGTTATGTAGTAGCCATAGTATCGTATGATGTAGCCTGTTAGAGGCATAGTCTAGGGTGAACTTGAACACCTATGTAATCGTTTCAAGGAATAATATAAAACCTTCATTTTTCTATCTGATGTGTTAAGTTGTTATGTGATTTTCTTGTATGGTGACTTGGAGAACTGCGAGACAATACTTGGGACGAGTATGAGTAGGTGTGAATGGTAGTAGAGGCCTATGCTACCGGAAGCACAAGACTCACACTTAGATCATGGAAAGTCACAAGGTTACCAAGAAGCTAGTAATTGATTTTTTTTTATTCAAGTACGTCGTTACCATTGTTTCCGTAATGACTAAAAAAAAGATGATTGTTATTCCGAACTTAGTGGTCATATCAAATCGAGTCCGACTAATATGAGTATGTTACGAGGTTCAGAGAACCAAGTTCGATGTAGCATCTGACTTAAGCCAGAAGATTGAAGTGAAAGATAAGCGAAGCGATCAATAGAACTATCGCGCTCGTTGTTAACGGAGTTGGTAGCTAGAAACGCTACATGTTGAAATGTGATTTTATCATATTAGAACATGAAGGAAGGTATAGTCTGTTTTGGAAGACTCTAAGAGACCTGAGTCTAAGCGGTGCAACATACGATGATAGGTCATTAGAATATGACACATCGTTCCATTGTAGTAATAAAAGAACTTATCTTAAGTTCGTATCCAGTGAGGATCGAGATTGTGACTTGAAGGTCATAAATTGGAGTCTAACGTGAGATAGGGAGCAAGTGCAAGATCGAGCACCGCCTGCAGTCAAGGAGTCCAAGATTTAGAGACTCATTCGATGGAACAAAGAAGTTACGATTATTACCTAGGATGAATAGATAACGTATGGAGTCATCATACTGCCTTGTTTCGTTGATGATTCCAGGTCGTAATCATCCTAAGGGGGAGATAATTGTAACGCCTGCAGATCCGGGCTAGTCAATTCAAAGACAATAAGCATCAAAAATGAGTTTTTGATGGAAGATTATTTATAAGGATTAATCTTTTCCAAGTTGTACTAGATGTAACAAGGGTTCCGTACATATAAAGAACGCCGAAATCCGAGTTATAACGAAGAAGTTATGATCTGTCGAAGTTTATCGGCAAAACCGGCACAACACCGTGAGACGTAAATAGTAAATTTATGATGGAGGACTTTGTAGCCTTAGAAATCTAAACAAAAGTTGTAGCATACGTTAAACCGTGAACATACAAAAAGAGAACGCCCAAATCTGACTTCGTATGAGGAAGTTATGAATTTTCTAAGATTTGGTATAGCAGTGCACGGCCCGAAACTCAAATTTTAGTTCGAGCGGTTTTCGGCTTAGGCGACCTAAATGAGAGTTGAAGATCTCATTAATAGGAACTAAACGGTAAAAAGACAGACGAAAACGGAGACCGTATGAAGGAGTTACGAATTCTTCGCGGTCATTTAACAGTCTAATCTCCTCCTACTGTTAAATTTAGGATCGGTCGAGAATTAGCCGACGAAGTCAAAATGAAAGTTGTAGATATTATTTTTACCTACGCGTGGATATAAAGAACGTCGAAAACGGAGCTCGTATGCGAAAGTTATGAATTTTTGAAAATCAGTTGATTTCCACCCTGTGTGCGATGCCACGTGTCAGCACCAGGCTGTGACTTGGAGCCCAAGCTCACTCACGACGTGAACATCAAGATATTCACGATGTGAGAGTCATTTCAGCCTCCTATAAATAGATGTTCGGGGGTAGAGCATTCTTCACACCTCTCAAGCTTTCTTTCTCTCTTTAAAGTCTCTCTCTAAGCCCCCTTAAGCCCCCTAAAGTCTAGGTAAACCCCCTAGAACCCGAAGGAAGCCCAGAGGCTCCCGGAGTCCCGAGAAAAAGGGTCTTTCGGTTCGGAAACGCTGCTCCAAGCGAAGCCCGGTTTTCTTTAAAATCTGCTGTAAGTAAGCTACGCCTAGGAAATTTTTAATATAGCTTTTAAATAATTATAGTAATGTTATTAGGTCCTTAAAATAATTATTTGGGCTATTATTATGAGTTATATAGAGTGTTGTTTAACGCTTATATAATAATAATAATAGCTAGACTATTAATTAGTCACGGTTAACGTTAGACTAAACCCTAGTGGTAATGATACTAGGTTTTGTCCGAGGAAAATTGTGTTGAGAGTAACGAAGTGCTGGTCGAGTGCCGAGTCACCACCTTAACAAGTGAGTGCATAGTTACTTTCATCTTACACATAGATATGAAGTATTTTATATAAATTACGTGCTATGTGTGTATACTGTATGAATACTTGTTGTCTATGCTGGATGAAACGTTTTATACATGTTTTAAATGATCTAAACTGTATATGTATTTTATATCTACAAAATGTGTTGGGTAAAAAATGGGTAGATTAGAGGTGAGATAAATGATGAGCGATGAAAGATGAGATAAATGATGAGCGATGAAAGATGAGATGAACAATGAGCGATGATATATAAGTGATAAAATATGATGCGAAGCGATGACCTAAGCGATGAGCCAAAGCGATGAGACAAAACGATGAGCTAAAGCGTTGAGCCAAATCGATGAGCCAAACGATGAGCCAAACGATGGCCCCGTCATCTAGCAGAGTATGGATGACAACCACGGACTATTCTAGACAGTCTAGTGGCACACTAGCAGGCTCGCAACCTGTAGGTGTTGTGAACGATGTGTTCACCTGGTGTACTCTAAAAACCCATTGACAGATATTACAAGTGGACTCTCGAAAATGACACTGTTAATAAACGAGATAAACCCTGGCGACTATGCAGACTTAGTGTCGATTCCTTAGGATACTCCTTAGGAATGAATGATCGAGGAATAACTGAATCTTAGGGTAGACCCTTAAGAGTAAAGAAGATAATGGGGATGGGTAATTGAGTTGATTGTTTGATGTTTAAACATAATAATTATATTATTGTGGGTTGAAAACCCTATGTACTCACCAGGTTTCCCAACCTGACCCACTCCAGCTTATTTCTATCACAGGTGTCGATATGAAGCTAATTTACACTGAGAGATTTAAAAGAGATGTAGATCACTAGTGTAAATGAATGTAAATTCTGTTTATGCTTATGTTTCTGTATTGACAATGACATCCCAAGGTTTTGAAAATGAAAAAAATACATTTCTTTGGAAATGCTTTGATAACGTATTTATCATGTTCTTCTGGGGACAAATTCCGCAACATTTTTATTAAAAGAGGTACTCTGATTTTTATAAAGCATAAACAAAATCGGTCTTTTCTGGCCGTGAAAATGGGGATGTCACAGTTGGTATCAGAGCATTAGTTTAAGCGAACTAGGAATATGGATTTATTTCTAAACTTAAACTTAGAATGCTAAGCGATGATTGTGAGGAGTATATCTAATATATTTTAGGTAGTACACCTAAATAGACGTAAGCACTAGCTTAGAACTGGCATATAACTTTTCAGAGAGATAAGGGGATTTATACGTCAATCATATATAAAATCTTTCCTATCTTAATTCTCGTCATTACACACCGACCGTCTGATTTGGTGTATAGATCGAAATGGCAAGAACCCAAAGTGGAGTTGGGAACGCGAATCGAAATAGGAATCAACAACCCCCAGTGATTGAACAAATACCTGTTGTAGTAACCGCACCTGAGCCAATGACAATGGTCGGGGTACAAGCGATGATCCAAATGATGTTAGATCGTCAAATGGAGGAAATAAGACATTTACTTCAACAAAATCGAGAGGAACTTACGATGCCTATTGAACAGCCCGAGCTGAATGATGGGCAGTCAGAAGGAGGGGACTACAGTGGGACGGTTGGTCAAGCCAACCCACCGATAGTTAGACGAAACAATCAGGATGGAGGAAATGACGGACGTGGATGCAAGTACAAGGATTTCATGGCATCCAAACCCCCGAGTCTTTCTGGAAGCCCATCACCGGTGGAAGTTATGGACTGGATCTCCGAGATGGAGACAATGTTTGAGAGTTGCGAGTGTAGCAACAAACAGAAGACCGCCCTTGCGGTCCCTCTGTTAAAGTTTAGAGTACTGAGCTGGTGGAAGCTACTAGATAACACGATGCCCAAGGGAGAAGCAAGCAAGATGTCTTGGGAAGATTCCCTAGTGCAATTGAAGATGCAGTACTGCTCTGAGCAGGATCTTCTAGAGATCAACAATGAATTCAAGAATCTGAAGAAGGGGAGGATGAGTGTCACCGAGTATGCTGCAAGTTTTATGGAGAAGATGAAGCTCGTTCCTTATCTAATTCCAACTGAGCTCTCCAAGGTGAACAAGTTTGCCCACAGATTACCAGCGGACTTTGGTCCAATGGTCAAGCAAGCAACCACTCTGAAAGCCGCCATTTGGGCTGCTAAGAATGTGGAGACCCAGATAAGAGAGAAGGGTCTGGAGAGAGCTGAAGTTGGCGAGAAAAGGAAGCATGAAGGATCTTCAAGGTACAACAAGGAGAGAAAATTCACGAAGTCTGGAGGAGGGGGAAGTGAAGCAAGATGGTGTGATAAATGCAATAAGAAACACTTAGGAAAATATAGCGAAGAGGTGATATGTTTCAAGTGTGGAAAGTCGGGCCATTACGCCAACGAGTGCACATTCAACAAGAAGGTATGTTTCGGATGTAACAAAGAGTGACCTATTTCTAGAGACTGCCCAGAGAAAATCGAAGCAGCAAGGCCAAATGCACCGTCAAATCCAAGGGCATTTCACATGATCCTCGACGAAGCAGATAACAACGCAAGGAATCAAGGATGAGGACTTCATATCCGAAGATCGTTTTATGTAGTAGCCATAATATCGTATGATGTAGCCTGTTATAGGCATAGTCTAGGGTGAACTTGAACACCTATGTAATCGTTTCAAGGAATAATATAAAACCTTCATTTTGCTATCTGATGTGTTAAGTTGTTATGTGATTTTCTTGTATGGTGACTTGGAGAACTGTGAGACAATACTTGGGAGAACTGTGATTTTCTTGTATGGTGACATGGAGAACGTCAAACGAGGACATGAGTTTACCTGGGAACTAGAAGACAAGATGAAACAAAAGTACCCACATCATTTCCCTAGTTCAAGAGTGTTCACTTTGGAACTAATTTCGGGACGAAATTCCCTCTAACGGGGGGATGATGTCACAACTAGAAAAAATCTAGATCAATGAAGGTCCAAACTTCAACCATGTACCCGTAAATTTTCAATGTCAAAGTCTAGATCAACCATTGTAAATCGTTTTGAAGAAATAAAGATATAAAACAAATAAGATGAAAATAAGCGTCAAAAATAAAAAGAACGTCCAAATCTAACTTCGTATGAGAAAGTTATGATTTTTCTAAGATTCGATACAGCAATATACAGCCGAAAATTTGAATTAAAGATCGAACGATTTTTAGCCGACACAACCTAAACGAGAAACGAAGATCTCGTCAATAGTAGTTCAACGGTAAAAATACAGACAGAAACGGACGTCGGATGAAGAAGTTATGAATTTTTAACGAACTTTTCAAGTCCCGGCCTGTTAAAAATATAATATTAGAAATAAATACAAAATTAGCCGATGGAGTCTAAATGAAAGTCGTAGAGTACGGTCTCACCTACGCGTGGATATAAAGAACTTTGAAAACGGAGCTCGTATGCGAAAGTTATGAATTTTTGAATTTTGGGGCACAAAATCTAAAGTCCTTCGCATATGCTAGGTCTGGAATCAACCACGTCGCCTATACCTTCGCACGTCCGACGCGTATCCTAGCTGTGACATGTCAGGAGCGAGCCGCATCCGAGATCTGATGCGTGTTCTTAGTCGTGGCACTTCCGAAGCGAGCCACATACCGCTTCCGAGATTCCGACGCGTGTCCCTCGCCTGCGAGGCTTCGGCCACCTATATAAGGGTGCGAGATCTCCCGGTTTGTTTAGTGATTTTGCTCCTTCTTTCACACTTTACACCCTCTCAAGCAACTTTAAAACCCCCCGAAGCCTCAGGAACCTCCCTAACACCTGAAGAAAGCCCCGAAGCACCTGAAGTCCCCGAGAAAAGAATATTTTCGGTTTGAAACTCGTCCCTCGCAAAGCCCGGTTTTCAACAAAAACTCTCGGTTTCGTCAAGTAAAATCATTTCTAGAAGCGGAGTTGTAACATCCCAAAATTCAAGACCAAAAATTACGTTTTAATTATGTTGTTATATAAAACCATCAGTATAAAAACATTCATATTAATATCTCATGTCAAAACCAAAGTGTCAATAATCAAAACAAATTATCATAAAAACTTATCAGAGTATAATCCCAAAGATCTCATGTGCGGAAAACCATAGTGTGATACGCTGCGATCGAGCCGGCTCCTTTCCTTTGAAAACGAAGTACTTAAACCAAAACTAAAAACCGTAAGCACAAAGCTTAGTGAGTTCCCCCATCATACCACATACCACATGATGCCTATCCCTCGGTATCTTTCAACCGGTATCTGTCTCGCATAACTGGGAGTTGGGCTCCCCTTCGGTATCTTTCAACCGGTAACCGGGAACTAACCTCCCCGTCGGTATCTTTCAACCGGTAACCGGGAGCTAACCTCCCATTCGGTATCTTTCAACCGGTAAACGGGAACTAACCTCCCCTTCGGTGTCTTTCAATCGGTAACTGGGAGCTAACCTCCCCTTCGGTATCCTTCAACCGTTAATCGGGGACTATTTCACCCCCTACCACTATCACATAATAACATATCATAAGCATACTGATCACATTACAACATATCATAAGCATACTGATCACATTACAACATATCATGCATGGGTTCTGTCTACCCCTTCGGTATCTTTCAACCGGTAACCGGGGACTATTTCACCCCTACCACTATCACATAATAACATATCATAATCATACTGCTAGGCATGCATGAGTACTATCTACCCCTTCGGGATCCTTCAACCGGTAACTAGGGGCTATATCACCCCTACCACTACTAACACATATATCATAGCATCCTAGCATATCAGATAACAACACACCAGATAATTATCACAAAGACAATCATCTAACAAACAACTCCTACTAGTGGGTCGGCATTGTGGCCGTAGACCCACTTCTACTGGAAGGTAACTCACCTCACACTGCTGAAGTCCCGCAGACTCAATCTCACACTGCTGAAGTCCCGCAGACTCAGCCCCGACTGTTGGATGACAGATTCCCGAACTGTCAACACCAAAATAACACCCAATTAATAATTGGGTTCCACTACATAACCATGAGTACATACTTTGGATAATTACTACATTACCCCAAGCTTGGTTTTATGCAAGCCCAAGGCCCAATCCATAGGCCCAAAGTCAATTAGGAATCAAAGCCCAACACATGGCCGAATTTTCCAAATTGGGCCCAGGCCTATACATGGTCTTATTTAAAGGCCCAACCAAAAAGTCCAGTCTAACATTTGGTATTCTAATGGCCCAATACCTCATAATCATGAAGGCCGAAACTATGGCCCATCTATGGCCCAATTTTCCAAATTGGGCCTAACTCCTCATATGGGCCTTACCACAAAGCCCATTAATTATTCTAGTCCATTTGCTTGATCTTGGATGGCCCATTAATAACCCAATCATCAAGGCCCAACAATAAACCCAAGTGAAATTAGGGTTTCACATAAAATGACGATTAGCGTTAAGTGTTTCTCACTTAACTCATTAAGGACTTAATCCATTAAATCCATCACTCTTCTAAATAAATCATATGGTGTGATTGGGCTTAACACACAATTCCATTCCAGTGGCCCAAATGTGGGTCCCGATAGGTCCAAGCCCATAAATCCAATATTAGGGTTTTCTAAACCCTAATTAGGGTTTCCAATCCTCATCTTAGCCCAATAGGCCCAATAGCTAGGTCCTTAAGCCCATTAGGGTTTCCTAAGGTCAATTAAGGTCCATTAGACCCATTAGACACATGTTTGGGCTTTAATGTCAATTAGGGCTTCATTAGGCCCAGTAGGGTTTCACTAAGCCCATTAAGGCTTCTTTGGGCCCATTAGGGTTTTAGTCCCTTGTCCAAACATCCAAACCAAATCACAACATCAACGAGGCACACCGTCACCCGAAACGGCGGCCGATGGCGGCTGCCACCACCCTACGGTGGTGGTTAGGGTTTCTTTCTCATTATTCCATTTCCAATTACATTTTACAAGGCTAAATCTCAAGATGACACACACACACTAACAAAATAAGCACACACAGGCGGCACATGGCGGAAGCCACCACCTCACGGCGGTGGTGGTGGTTGTTCTTGGTATTCCAACTAGACAAAACACACGCACATAAACTTCAGATTGCATCCAACACTCCAGCCACCCACCTGGCGGCTCAAGGCGGCGGCAACAACACCAAAACGGCAGTAGTAGCAGCGGTTACGACGATAGCCACCACCTCACGGTGGTGGCGGTTGTTTTTCTTTGTCCCCAGCCGAGCAGACATACACACGCACTCGTAAACAAGAGCTGGACACCGAATTACTCCCAACCCAGCCACTACGGTGGCAGGTGCCGATCAGAAACACCAAAAACGGTGATCTAAAATCACCGGCAGCCCCTGTCGACATAAACTACTCCAAATCACAGAAAGAACGAAGAGAAAGGAGTAGATGGGTGGTTACAATCATTACCGAGAACTTCGTATCCACACACACGACTTGCACAGTGGCGAACATGGCTCGTTTCACTGGAGGAGGGCAGCGACAGCCCGCTGCTGGCATCCTTGTGCTGCTCTTCGTCGCTGGCAGCAGCTACGCGGCGATCTTGGGTGCGGTGGACTCCAGCTTCAACGTCAAGGAGGCGGCGGTCGGACCCGACACCAACGATGGCGGCTAGGGGTAGTTTCTTGTGGTGGCGGCTGAGCATCAATTAGGGTTAGGGGTCCTGTTCCATTAAAATGAGAGGGAAGGAAGATTCGACGGGTATAAGTCCCGTATTCTTGAAACTTTCACTCATTTACCATTTTTAGTCCCTCCCCACAATATCTTCTTCACTTTAAATCTAATATTTACCCATTAGCCCCTGATCTCATAAATTCCTTTCAAATTCGACCCATGAATTACCAAACAACCCCTAATGTCGTAATTATGACATATTCAGCCCCTCCACCTCTTTTCCTTTTTAAATTAAATCCAATTAATTACCACGGGGTCCCTGTCTTCATATATATATACAAACTGAGTTCGGAACTTACACTTTTAATTCCCGACTTTTAAAATCTTTACAATTAGCTCCTCAAAAACACACCCTGCTAAATAATTATTGATTTTAGGGTTGTAATACAATCATTAATTAATTTATTTATTTATTAAATAGACGGGTGTTACAACTCTCCCCCACTTAAATTAGATTTCGTCCTCGAAATCATTCCTTACCATTCCTTACTCGCCCAACCACTCTAGTAGCATGGTCACCAACCTGGGCACGCCCTAGCCTTCTCATGGTAGCTATGACCAATCCTCGTAAAGCCCTAAAATCCACAGGTGCCGAATTCCTTGCAACAAGACCACATGTACTCTGTCCGAAATCTGCTGTCTCGAGATGGTATGAATCCTTGAAAGACCACTCATACTAAGTCATTATCATTGAATCTAGCATGTTTATCCCTCAAATGACTACTCAACTTCTGATAACTCGAGGTTCCCACTATAAAACAGGGTCACAGACCCAATTATCCATGCAGACCACTAATACTTGACGAAGGCTCAGATACTCTCGTTGTGAGTGACTTGTCACTCCCCAAATCATCTAGCTATTCCGTCCAAACTTGCAACCCTAAACACAAATTCTAGTATTGCCAATCGCTGAAACTGCCCAAACACTGAACTGCCTGAAGCAGTATGTTGCCACATGGCTGCTTTCCAAAATCTAACGAGACCTGCCTGGTCTCAATTCATCCGTCCGTCATCTGAATTTACCGGGTCCCAGCCCGGTCGCTGAGCTAAAAGGGCTCCCACTTGGTCGTCTCACACGACTTCTAAACGAAATCCTTCTCGGGAACTAGTTGCCACTAGTTATCATGCCACTGTGGTTCTAACAACCTCCTGACCAAACCGATTGGGTCCATGCGTCGAATCCTGACGTCACCAAATCCAAGGCTAAAAGTGATTGTTACCTAATCGATGGTAGCCTTACATCACAAACGACCTTAAGCAGTCCATTGCTTCCCTGATCTCATAACTGTAGTGGCGTCCCTGCAGCCTCATTACTGGCTTAACCAGATCTAATCCATTTGGGTAATTCCGAAATCCAATCCGTAGATTTCCATATCCTCACTGCTGCACCCGAACTGGTGGGTACTACTGTTCATTTCGCGTCCTAATAACGCGTTCATGCTATCTGCCATCCAAGTGAAGGTTGTGGCTACACTCACAGACTTACATCACTCAAGCACTATCTTCTAACCTTGTGAATGCTATGGCTACACCCGCAGACTTACAACACGCTAACACTATCGGTTAACCTCGTGAATGCTACGGCTACCCCCACAGTCTTACAACACTTCCAATACTATCTGATCGCTAGTGAATGCTACGACTACACCCGTAGTCTTACGTCACTTTCCATACTAACTGACTACTAGTTAATGCTACGGCTACCCCCGTAGTCTTACAACACTTTCCATACTATCTGACTGCTAGTGAATGCTATGGCTACCCCCGTAGTCTTACAACACTTTCCATACCACCTGATCGCTAGTGAATGCTACGGCTACCCCCGTAGTCTTACAACACTTTCCATACCGGTCGAACACGCACTCAACCTCACACACAACTGAACTCGAGTCCTAACTGGAGCTCTAACTTGGTTCCCGAAACCTGCTGTCTGAGAGTCTCGAAGGCTGTCTGCTGCTCAGGGCCCCAACGAAAGGCCACCGACTTCTTGGTCTGTCGGGTCAAAGGAACTGCAATCTCGGGGAAGTCCCGTATAAATCTTCGATAATAACCCACTAGACCCGGGAAGCTCCGAATCTCAGTTGGAGACCTCAGAATCTCCCACTGCATCACGGCCTCTATCTTGGCCGGATTGACCAGAATACCCTTCTGGCTGACAAGGTGCACAAGAGATTGCACCTTGCGCAACCAAAACTCACAGTTGGATAACTTTATAAAAAGTCTCTCCGCCACTTATATTCGACTAAGTCTACACAGTACATGAGAATTGAAGGATTCCCAATCCCTCTCGCTTTCTAATACCCCACTGATGACAACCTGTGCCTGCCAATGCTAGCGTTTAATCACCGATTAAACCTTGAGATCTCCCATCCTCGGAAATCTTGATGAGTACTCTTAAAATCTGGTCCAATTTGACACCTTAGTCCATATATCATGTTGTCAATTGAAGGCCTCAATTTTCACTCTAGCTGACGAATCCTCGTTCCCACTTCCAATCTTGCAGTACCACTGAACTCTAACCGAACACAGCCCATGCGAAAATACCTTTCTCTTGAACATGCGATGACCAACCACTTATGTATCTAACACCCGCGACTGACACTACCCTCTTCATGTCACCAGCTCTGTCCTTGCAACGGTAGTGCCTTGAACTCCAAAGTTCATCCATAGACAATTACCGACCATACCTGAACAATGATTGAACCCCTGAACGCTGACTTCACTGGAGAACTATCACTCCAATCCTGACCGAGTATCCTCTAAATAATACTCCTGCATAGATCCCGACAAAGATCCGAAATGATAACGGTACATACGGAACCCACTCCGCAAGATGCATCCCTCTGTGGGTTCATCAAGGACCTTTCGGCATGCAGGATGGCATATATGATCCTTGATAACCCGAACACTAGTAGGAAACTGACCCGAGATCTAACTTATCCAAACTCACTCATAACTCCAACGCGATACGTATCCCCAACATCCATCTAGTAGCAATAGAAGATGACATACCCGCAACATCTGGAGGAATACTGATCACCTTCGGCTGACGTGACCAACCCCGCTACCCTGTAGCAGCCTAAACACTTGGAGCGACAAACTCCCTTGTGCCCTTTCCTGTACGTGCTGCACTGACTCCGACCCTGCTGGCCTTTCACCCGATGATCAGAAGTCATGGGTCTCTTCCTGGGATCCTCTCCCATACGCACCTAGCACAACCCTCTCCTTCCAGGGTGCTCCAAATCGATCTTGCATCTGCAACTCTTGGAAATCATATCCTTCAAGGTCTGTCACCCTGTCACGCTCACTAGCTCGCTTGCCAATGGCTAAGCTGCAACAACTGGAACATCCTCTGTCCCCAAACCGGGTCACAAACTTCTCCCCGAAGCTTCTCAGATTCTCCAAGACTCTCACCGATTCGAGTATGGATCCTGTGCTTTCAGTAGTACGGGCCCAATACTACCTTCCACACCTATCCATACTTTCCTCAGCAATCCTCCTGAATCCTCCAAGTCACTTCCTCAAACTGGTACACCCAAGTCTCACTGAGCCTCACTACTAACCCACTGAATCATATCCTAGGCTCTCCTAGGTTCCCAAACTCGCCCAGTCCTCAGCTGCTGAAAGATTCCCAGTAATGTCAACTAGCTACCTCATGAATATAGCTAGCTCACATTACTAAGAGTCCCACAAACCACAAAGCAAGCAACATTCAGACAATGGAGAATCTAACCATTCTATCCTCTACTCAGGGATCTGTACATGCAATTCAAAGGCTCATACAATCAGGCATAACCTAAACAGGCTATCCTGTCACTGACTGATCAGTACTACTAGCATGCAAGTCTACAAGCACATACAATAGGCATACAAGGCATCCTCCTAGATCCTCAACCCTAATCTAGCATGCAGTTCTCATAACCATATCATAACATAACATATCATAACATGTATGGGTATCTTGGGGAAAACTTACTTGAGCTCGGCTGATTGCACGCATCACACACCTAGTTCTTTTCAAAGTTCTCTTCTCTTTTCAAATTCTTTTCAAACTTCTTTTTACTTTTGAAAATTTTCATACCAAGTCCTTAGTTTGAGTTTAGACACACCCGAGAGTGTGCCCGAATCCCTCAAACCAAGGCTCTGATACCAACTTGTAACATCCCAAAATTCAAGACCAAAAATTTCGTTTTAATTATGTTATTATATAAAACCATCAGTATAAAAACATTATCATAAAAACATATTACAGTATAATCCCAAAGATCTCATGTGCGGAAAACCATAGTGTGATACGCTGCGATCGAGCCGACTCCTTTCCTTTGAAAACGAAGTACCTGAAACCAAAACTAAAAACCATAAGCACGAAGCTTAGTGAGTTCCCCCATCATACCACATACCACATAATGCCTATCCCTTGGTATCTTTCAACCGGTATCTGTCTCGCATAACTGGGAGCTGGGCTCCCCTTCGGTATCTTTCAACCGGTAACCGGGAACTAACCTCCCCTTCGGTATCTCTCAACCGGTAACCGGGAGCTAACCTTCCATTCGGTATCTTTCAACCGGTAAACGGGAACTAACCTCCCCTTCGATGTCTTTCAACCGGTAACCGGGAGCTAACCTCCCCTTCGGTATCTTTCAACCGATAATCGGGGACTATTTCACCCCTACCACTATCACATAATAACATATCATAAGCATACTGATCACATTACAACATATCATAAGCATACTGATCACATTACAACATATCATGCATGGGTTCTATCTACCCCTTCGATATCTTTCAACCGGTAACCGGGGACTATTTCACCCCTACCACTATCACATAATAACATATCATAATCATACTGCTAGGCATGCATGGGTACTATCTACCCCTTCGGTATCTTTCAACCGGTAACTAGGGGCTATATCACCCCTACCACTACTAACACATATATCATAGCATCCTAGCATATCAGATAACAACACACCAGATAATTATCACAAAGACAATCATCTAACAAACAACTCCTACTAGTGGGTCGGCATTGTGGCCGTAGACCCACTTCTACTGGAAGGTAACTCACCTCACACTGCTGAAGTCCCGCAGACTCAATCTCACACTGCTGAAGTCCCGCAGACTCAGCCCCGACTGTTGGATGACAGATTCCCGAACTGTCAACACCAAAATAACACCCAATTAATAATTGGGTTCCACTACATAACCATGAGTACATACTTTGGATAATTACTACATTACCCCAAGCTTGGTTTTATGCAAGCCCAAGGCCCAATCCATAGGCCCAAAGTCAATTAGGAATCAAAGCCCAACACATGGCCGAATTTTCCAAATTGGGCCCAGGCCTATACATGGTCTTATTTAAAGGCCCAACCAAAAAGTCCACTCTAACATTTGGTATTCTAATGGCCCAATACCTCATAATCATGAAGGCCGAAACTATGGCCCATCTATGGCCCAATTTTCCAAATTGGGCCTAACTCCTCATATGGGCCTTACCACAAAGCCCATTAATTATTCTAGTCCATTTGCTTGATCTTGGATGGCCCATTAATAACCCAATCATCAAGGCCCAATAGAAAGGCCCAACAATAAACCCAAGTGAAATTAGGGTTTCACATAAAATAACGATTACATAAAATAACGATTAGGGTTAAGTGTTTCTCACTTAACCCATTAAGGACTTAATCCATTAAATCCATCACTCTTCTAAATAAATCATATGGTGTGATTGGGCTTAACACACAATTCCATTCTAGTGGCCCAAATGTGGGTCCCGATAGGTCCAAGCCCATAAATCCAATATTAGGGTTTTCTAAACCCTAATTAGGGTTTCCAATCCCCATCTTAGCCCAATAGGGCTAATAGCTAGGTCCTTAAGCCCATTAGGGTTTCCTAAGGTCAATTAAGGTCCATTAGACCCATTAGACACATGTTTGGGCTTTAATGTCAATTAGGGCTTCATTAGGCCCAATAGGGTTTCACTAAGCCCATTAAGGCTTCTTTGGGCCCATTAGGGTTTTAGTCCCTTGTCCAAACATCCAAACCAAATCACAACATCAACGAGGCACACCGCCACCCGACACGGCGGCCGGTGGCGGCAGCCACCACCCTACGGTGGTGGTTAGGGTTTCTTTCTCATTATTCCATTTCCAATTACATTTTACAAGGCTAAATCTCAAGATGACACACACACACACTAAAATAAAATAAGCACACATAGGTGGCACATGGCGGAAGCCACCACCTCACGGCGGTGGTGGTGGTTGTTCTTGGTATTCCAACTAGACAAAACACACGCACATAAACTTCAGATTGCATCCAACACTCCAGCCACCCACCTGGCGGCTCAAGGCGGCGGCAGCAACACCAAAACGGCAGTAGCAGCAACAGTTACGACGATAGCCACCACCTCACGGTAGTAGCGGTGGTTTTTCTTTGTCCCCAGCCGAGCAGACATACACACGCACTCGTAAACAAGAGCTGGACACCGAAGTACTCCCAACCCAGCCACTACGGTGGCAGGTACCGATCGGAAACACCAAAAGCGGTGATCTAAAATCACCGGCAGCCCCTGTCGACATAAACTACTCCAAATCACAGAAAAAACGAAGAGAAAGGAGTAGATGGGTGGTTACAATCATTACCGAGAACTTCGTATCCACACACACGACTTGCACAGTGGCGAACATGGCTCGTTTCACCGGAGGAGGGCAGCGATAGCCGGCTGCTGGCATCCTTGTGCTGCTCTTCGTCGCTAGCAGCAGCTTCGCCGACGATCTTGGGTGCGGTGGACTCCAGCTTCAACGTCAAGGAGGCGGTGGTCGGACCCGACACCAACGATGGCGGCTAGGGGTAGTTTCTTGTGGTGGCGGTTGAGCATCAATTAGGGTTAGGGGTCCTGTTCCATTAAAATGAGAGGGAAGGAAGAGTCGCCGGGTATAAGTCCCGTATTCTTGAAACTTTCACTCATTTACCATTTTTAGTCCCCCACAATATCTTCTTCACTTTAAATCTAATATTTACCCATTAGCCCCTGATCTCATAAATTCCTTTCAAATTCGACCCATGAATTACCAAACAACCCTTAATGTCGTAATTATGACATATTCAGCCCCTCCATCTCTTTTCCTTTTTAATATAAATCCAATTAATTACCACGGGGTCCCTGTCTTCATATATATATACAAACTGAGTTCGGAACTTACACTTTTAATCCCCGACTTTTAAAATCATTACAATTAGCTCCTCAAAATCACACCCTGCTAAATAATTATTGATTTTAGGGCTGTAATACAATCATTAATTAATTAATTTTTTTTATTGAATAAACGGGTGTTACAGAAGTGCTGACAAAATCACCACCTTTATCAAGTGAGTTCATACCCATGTATTTTTACAAGTATTTTCTATGTTTTTAAGGGGGGGGGGGGGGATACAAGTAATATACAAGAAAATTTACTTTAAAATGCACACATCCAAATACGTTTATCTTTCTATTTTTATGAAAAGATTTTACTATCAAATTTACTTTAAAATGCACACATCCAAATGCACACATCTAAGTACTGGTAAAAGTCTTGGCTTGTAACCAGAATCTCTTGTAGGGAGAGCGAGATATTTGTGTATAGGTCTACTTGGGACTGACAATCCCACACCTGTACTTTTAGCTACAGTCAGGCCGACAGGCCTGGGGTGACAAATGTCGTTAACATTCCGACGCCTGAAGAACGTCGCGATCAGGCCATCTTAGGTTAGAGTACGGTTATAAGAACTCACAAGAAGAAAACAACGTCATATTTACGATTAATATATTTTCAAATAATTTTATTTGAATATTAACTTTACATTTGGATTTCAGGGCAAATATATTTTCAAGGGTTTTATTTTAATAATAAAACAAATATTACATTATTTGCAAGTACAAAATTTCTAGATTTACACACAGTTACACGAAAAACAATACATTATATTATTTACTAATATGGTACGAACAGGGTTTCAGAAAAACACATATCGAATATTCTCTTTGCTAAAGTCTATGATTACTTAATGTTTACGTTAGGGTTATATACAATGAAGATCCGATATGTAGTGGAATGTGTAGTTTCCGCCTTTCTTTCTGTTCCTTGTTTGGTTGTGGGCTTAGGGCAGGATCACCCAATCGACTGTCCATTCAATTTTAATTATATATAATTTGCATACACTAAGCAATCATAGGAGGTAACAGTACGGGTCATACCAGTTACTTGAACCAGAACCTCGAATCACAGCTTATAAACATACAAAACTTATACTTTTTGGTATAAAGGTACTAAGACTATGACTTATTTACTAAGAAAATATTGGATTTTCTGGAAGAACACATTAACATTTATAATAAAAAAGAACATATATTTTCCAACAAAATACTTATGAACTCACCAACTTAAATGTTGACACACTTTTTCAAAACACTTGTATTCTCAGGAAATTTAGTAGACAGGTACTCTCTCGGGCGTTTCGAAGACGGAGCATAGATGTATCTCGTCTTATATTTTGTTATAGTATTAATGTTAAACAAGTAATGTTTTGAACACAATGTAAATACTATGTTATCAATACAATGATTGTTGTTACTTTAATTACTATTATACATTTGTTGTGATACTGTACATGACGTCATCCGCCCCCGAATGTTTCCGCCGTTCCTGTTTGAGGGTGTGACACGGGGCCCGATGTAGTAGGCAAGACCCATGTTATGTGATTATGTGATTATGTGTATGGTATGTGGTAGCTTGGGGAGACTCACTAAGCTTCGTGCTTACAGTTTTCAGTTTTGGTTTCAGGTACTTCCGGTAGCAAGGGGAAGAGCTCGGGATAACTGCAGTGCACACACCATTTGTTTAGCCTGGGATGTTTATACTCTGATATTTGGATATGTGATTTTGATACAGTATTTTGATATAATGTTTTGAGATATTACCACCTATGTTTTTATGAGATGATTTGGGTTACTATGGTTTTATATATAAATTAAAAATGAAATTTTTAGACCGTATTTTGGGACGTTTCACCGTACCACATATAATCAACAAGTATAAGCACAATTCTTAGTGAGTTCCCCAAAATACCATATACAGCACAACATAAAATTGAAAATTATAGATTATCAGCAATCCTGGGGACTATCAGTAGTCCCAATGAGCTAATAGCACGTCCGATGGTTTATCAGCCACCCTGGAGACTATCAGCAGTCCCATTCACATATAATTAGCAATACATAAAGCATCAAGACCTAGCTCGTCATCACAGATACAACTATTCTACCAGACAGGTAAGAATAAGAGAGGACACTCACCTGATAATGATGACAGGAACACCTAGCACTCGAACTGTCGGATCTAGACTCTGCCTAGTCAATAAAGCAATTGACCCTAATTAATAATTAAAGTCAAAAACCTCACTTGCATGTCCAAATCTGACAGCTAAACCTTCTAAGGCAAAACGGAACATTTTGACCTCCTCATGGTCCAAAAACACTAAAACTTGACCAAGTGTCAAAGTCAATGAAAGTCAACACTTGGAGCGTACACTGAGCGTACCATTCCTTATGTTGGGCGTACAACGAGGTCATCATGCATTAGGGAAGAATCAGGTTACGCTACGTGTAGCCAAGAGTACGCCTAGTGTACTCCATCAGTCTCTAAATCCACTAAGTTGGTGTCTTAATCCTTTAAGACTACCTACCCAACCCTAGATATGACTAATTTGAGACCTCTTAATTTATGAATTCGTTGGCTTTAAGCCATTGCATGGCAAGGAAAGGCTCAAAGCATCACTTCATCCATTCTAACCTACTTTACTCATGCATGAGCCAAAGGGGAAGATCAAGCAAGCATTTTTATGAATCTAAGTGTTCTAATATGCATGAAAGGACAACTTAAACCCCTAGGATAGTCCCAAACACATAAAGATCCAAATTTGGGGACTTTTAGCTGATAAATCTTAAACCAAAGAGATCTAGAAGAACACTTGTTAAGGTATAGATTTTATACCTGAAAATGATACACAAAGGTGGGAAGTTCCTGGATCTTCAAGCTTGCTAGTAACTTCTTCTTCTTCTCTAACCTCCTTCCACTACAAGAGCCAAGAACACTCAAAACTTGCAAAAACACACACAAGCCACTCACATGAGATTAGGGTTTATGGGAGGGTTGGAGGCTGATAAGGGTGGCCAGAAATGAGGTCATCTTTTTTCTTAAATAGGGCAGCCCTTAAAATTAGGGTTTAACATTTGGGCTAGTACGCCCAGCGTACCATATGTACGCCCAGCGTACCACATGTACGCCCAACGTACTAGATGGCCATCAGTGTCCATGCATGTTGCATGAGTACGCTGTGCATACTCATATATACGCACCGTGTACAGCCACTTTTGCAAGCCTTTTTCTATGATGGACCAAATGTCACACTTTTGATAAATATTCAAGAGATGATAAAATGTACCTTATTTCGGGATGTTACAACATGCTTTTCGAATGCCTCCAATTCTCACAGATGTCAATCCCATGCATGCACTTTCCATCAGTAATATGATACGTATATATGAATGATACAATCAATTATACTATGGCAAGAGGTATATCATCTATCAACAATTAATCAATTATAATGCAACATATCGATTAGTTCATATCTTGTTCTTTTTCTATGCTCCTTAAATTATGCAACCTCAACACCACGAAATCTTATTCTTAACAAACAAACATAACCCATTTCTAAATTCACACCATCATTTTTTCCCCATAAATAGGTATAACAAATTAACCCATCTTTTTACAAATTTCCTAAATGGCCACCAAGTTCTAAACTCTAACTTGTTGAGATCATATTTTTCTAAAAAATGGTTTAAAGCTCGGGAATTTTGAGCAAAATAAGTCCTTAATTTATGAGCTTCTCTACGGTGGGCCGGTGGCAAAATTTCTAATACGGTGTCAAAAAAATGTGCAGCATACTTTTAAATTTTCCTAGTTTCGGACATGTGATGTTTATGTTTTATACTTTGAACTTATTGTGAGCATGACGTCCATATTACAATCCTCGTTTTCAATATCTTGAAATGCAGTTTCCACAAGTCTTCAAACAACTTAAAAACCAATTACATTTTGGGTACTAATTTTGAAGTGAAAAACTTATTAAACCGGAAAAATGAAAATAATGTTAGTGTATTCCACATTGGTGCGATACGGTTCAATAAATTTCTATTTATGTTGAGGTTCCCATTCTCTCCTTAAGGGGCTCTTTGGAGAGATAATATTAGCCTCCACATGTATTTACATGATACCAGAGTCAGCGTTCTGCACCCTTGTGACTCAACACATCTATGTCTATCCTCATCGAGCCTCCAACTCCGAGGGGGGGGGGGGGTGTTACTATATGTATCGCCTGTGTATCAGGCTAAGCATTAGTAAAATGATGTAATAGTTAGGGTCAACAATTCTAATCAATTCTGACGTAATTAAAAGGAATTATTTGAGTATTATGTGAATTATGTGAATTTATGTGCATGAAACTTGTTTATATAGATATAATAAATGAAGAATGAAAATAAGCGTCAAAAATAATGAAGAAACTATGACATGTCGAAATCCGAGTTATAAAGAACGCCGATCTCTATGTTTAGGAATGCATTTTTCTTTGCATACTTTTCCTTGCATACTTTTCCTTGTCTCCTCCCCATCTCTATGTTTAGGAATGCATTTTTCTTTTCTTGGTTTAATTGCCGCTTCAATTTTAGGTCAGTCGTGACAGTTGATGAAGGTGATAAGGTTGCTCGGATGACAAGCATGATAGGAGATTTACAGAGAAACAAGTTAAATACGATAAATACCCAATCTTTTAAAAACCAGTTTAAACAGGCCGGTTGAACCGGGAATCGGGAGCGAGAGCGGTTCAATTACGATCAATTTTATATTAAATTCTTCACAAATCAATCCGGTCGGTTTCTTCAGAAATCGGGTTGAACCGGTGTGATAAACCTGTAAATAACCGTTTTAACCAGTTTATTGGACTTCTATAGATGTATTTTACTTAGCATGTTAAAAACAACTCATTGACGAAAAAAATTGAACTTTCGAAGTGTACACAACTCAAAAGTCGACGCACACCACCGCCATATGTAGGAATATTTTTAGGTGAATCGGCAATCGAACCGGTTGTAACGGAAACCAGTCACCATAGCGGTTCAACTAAAAAAACCGATTTTAAAACATCATAAATACCATATGTCACAAATATATCGCAATAAATATAATAAACAGAGAAATTTCATGAAATAACCATATCTTAAGGGGTGTTTTTTACCTTTTAACCATAAAATTTCAAAATCTGTAAAATGGTAATCAGATTTGCAGAGGGTGCTCCGTTTACCCTTCTGAGGATCTCAACACACCTCTGCAGAAATGAGGTGGCAGCACTAAAGGACAAAAAATTTCGAAGGTTTTTAGGGTTCCGCAGAGGTGGCTCTGAGGATCGCTTAATGGCTCTGAGGATTTGTTCTTGAGCAAAACATAGTGCCAAAATCAACAAGTCTATTTTTTTTTTTATAATTTTTGTTACTTAATAATCCTTTTTGCATATAAAATAAAAAAATAATAATTTCGCAGAGATGAACATCGATCCTCAGAGGGCGCTCTGTGGATCTGTTCTTGAGCAAACACCTCTACGGATCTGTTCTTCGCAGAAACGATATTTCCATGGCAAAAATCGGGCAAAATTTTGGGATTTACTAATCACTAAACTATTATACATTCATACAAACTATCATACACCCTAACAACATATAATTAACTTAGAAAATGGGCAAATAGGTTTTCATACCTAAAAATTTGGCCCTATGTTTTGCTTAAGAACAGATCCTCAGAGCCATTAACCAATCTTCAGAGCCATTAAAAGATCCTGAGAGCACCCTCTGTGGATCTGATGGTCATTTTACAAATTTCAAAGTTTTATGGTTAAAAGATGAAAACACCCTTTAGAGTATGGTTATTTCATAAAATTTCTCTAATAAACACCATATATAACAAATATACCGTCTAAAAATTATAACAAACAAAAATCTGGAAGGATTTGATAAGGAAAATCGAAGATGTTTAAAAAAAAAAAAAAAAAAAAAAAAAGATAAATAGAGTTGCATTTACATCATTTATCCTCTTTAATAATAGAGATAATTATATGTCAATAGTTTGTTGCAAGTTCGAATATTTGACTTAACCCTACCAGATAACTAAACATCTATAAATACGGCACATCGTTTGCCGTCTAAGAGTCATCTTATTCAATACCAAAATTTCTTGACATCGTAGGTATCTGTCTTCAACTTCAATGGAATCCTTGTTGTCGAGTTGCTATTCTCTCAAGGATATTCGCCAAATCTCTCCTGAAGTTCAGACTGCTCTGAAGCAGGTTTGTAAACTGTATATTCTGTGGAATCTGGCTGATCTGGCTTAATAGTAAATAAATCATAAATGTGTGGTTTTGGATAAAAATGGTTCTGTGAAATTTTTAGATGATTCTTTTTGTTTAACAATTTTGTTTAGGAAATCTTGAAAGAGTATATCTTCTTTTTCATTCTTTTTCTAACCAATATTTATTAGACGATATATTGTTATTATTATTGTATATTTAATATTCAGACTGCGTTGAGTCTTTCTTGTTTTGATTACTTGGTTTTCAAAGTGCATGTGGATTGTGGAAGTATTTCTGAGTTTTGTATAATGAATAAAAAAAAAAAAAAATCAACGGTCTAATGTTTCTATGCTGTTCGTTTTGTGGTGCTAACATCAAACTCGCTAATTGTGATAAAAAATAATCAAATAAAATATTGCTTACATGGACTTTATACAAGGCATGTGTATATGTATGATAACATATAATTCCTATAATCATGTGATTGCAGGGATATGCGAAAGTATGTTGCTTGTTAATAGCATATGCACTCGGGTTTTATCTCCATATCCTATTGGACAATGGATGTTTTTTCACTGCCTTGGCAACATTTGAATGTATGCTTTGGTTGATCGCCACTCCTCCATGGGAAGAGGTAGTTGTCTAGTTATCTTCTACGTATATACCCAATGATTTCTTGAAATCTTATTAATCTTAATTATTCCTTATATATTCTTCATGGGATTCTTATTCCAGCACAAAAGGTTAATGACATATTACCTATTTAGCATTCTCTACGGAGCCTCCTCTGTTTCTGTAGCCAAATTATTCATAGATTTTGACACGCGGTTTGTTCTTTTCCTTTTATTAATTATTATATATTACTCAACTTACCCCGTTAATGTTTCTTGATGTATATTTCTATTGGTTTTGTAGCATGTGGGTGAGTGAATACATAGGAGCTGCCATCGCATTTGCTTGTTTCTCAGGCGCTGCCATGCTAGAAAGGCGTAGAGAGTTTTTTTATCTTGGAGCTCTTCTTTCCTCTGGTGTTTCAATCTTCTTCTGGTCACATTTTGCTTCAAAAATCTTTGGTGGTGCCACTGCTTATTTCCAATCTGAGGTAAATACGTAACTCCTGATTCATTCTTTTTTACAGTTTCTTTCCATCTTTTTCGACCATTTGTGTTAATTGTCTTTGTTTCAAATTTGCAGATTTATTTTGGGTTAATGGCGGTTGTTGGTTGCATGGTTGTTGCAACTCAGGTGCTCATCCCAAAGACTTGGAGTATGTGAAGCATCCCCTCAAACTTATTTTCTGACTTGAATGCTGTTTTTGCTCCCTCACATTTTATACTGATTTTATTGCTGTTTTTATTAGTATGTGATGCAGTTGAACAATTCGGACGGAAGGGAACAGAGGAAGAATATGAGGACGAGGGGGATTATGAACAAAAGCTGCATTCAACTACAAATAAAAACTCGGTATAATTTATACTTTTGTGTGGTACATGTTTTTTTTTTTTTTTAACATCAGTCGTGGATATGTTCTATGTCACTTAGAGACTTAATATGATATCGGGTTTTACAGTGAGCTTTTGTCATAAAAGGTTTTTTTTTGTTTTTTTGGCCTCTTTGATCATCCGGTGTGAAAAGGGTATTTTATATGGGATAATCATAAGAAAAACCAAAATCATAGGGTTTTTATCATAAAGGCCTTTTGGCCAATTGAGATCGTGTTTGGTTTAGCAAATGGTTTGCCAAATTTTTGTATATGGTCAAAAATATTTAACATATACAAAAATATTTAAACAATATAACACCATGAGCATGAGCTTCTATGCTTCTCTAGCTAAGCATGGTCCTTCCCCTTGTCACAGGGCCCTATATATGTGAAATGCCAACACAACAACTATAAAGTAACATATCTCATAAATATTTAATAATATATCCTATTAATAATGAGACATGCATAGATAAGTCATAAGTGATTAACCTATACATGAATGATGTAATGTGGATATCTGCAACTTGCCTCATTTCCCACGTGTCCTCATATTCTGATATTCACCTCGTCTTCTGTTTTTCCTTCCAAATTCTAGTTTTCTGTTCTTCATCTAATCTCCACATAAATCAGCAAACATATTTAAATTCAACTAGAAAGTATACTGGAAGGTAGCGTTTTTTTGATACATCTTCTACGACTTGTTTTGACGTTTGGATTTTATCGGCCTAGATGAAAAATATGTCCACCTTCAGCTGAAAAATAATAGGTTAAACAAAAAAGTGACATAATATGTATCGAACTAAAAAGTAAGCAATAAAGACAACACATATCATTATACAGTAAAAGAAAAGAGAATTACTTCTACATTTATTTTTTTTGCTGAAATTATTTCCCAATTGATTAATGCCAAACACTCTTTCCATACATAAACTATGTCTTTGCTTGTGGTCTATTAACCTGAAGCAAATCTAGAAATTCATTCTTTTTAAGCAACCTACTTGCATATTTCTCATAAAACCAAAATACTTAGAATTCTAACTAATAATAGCAACCTAGTTACACTTCCTTATAAGTCCCATAATATTTAAAAAGAAAATGGGTTTCTATGTACTTATAATTTCTCTCACCTATAATAGCAATTTGCTTAGAGTTTTTAACCATAATAGCACGTACGTACATTTCTTTTCTTTATTTTTAGCCATAATAGTAAGCACTTTCCTATAATGGTTGAAGAGATGTAAGCAAACTGCTATAAGGAGGTACATATTGCGATTATCACTAAAAATGTAAGTACAATGTCGATTATAGGTAAGGAAAACGTAAATAGATTGCTTTTACGGGTATTTATTATAAAGTGAATTGCTTATATTAGTAAAAAGAGTAAAGTAAGTTGTTATTTCCTGCAATTTGCTCTTCAAAAAATATTATAAACCTTTCCAAGTAGAGAATCATAGGTTGGTGGAAAAACGTATTTGGTATAAATGTGATTATCCATTCTCACAAATGGACCTCCAGATGGCAAGTAAGATGTAATTCACCCTGATTTTAAAGAAATGAATAAATAAACAACTTAAGTATTAAATAATTTAGAAACGACTATATGTATGGCGTATCAACAAAAAAAATACGAAAGAAAACCTGGTTCTGGTCTAAAATTTTTGAATGCAACTTCTACATTGCTACGATGTTCAATCAAGAGACCTCTAAGCAGAATATCAACTTGTAATAATAATTGCAAGATTAAATAAACTGTCGATGCATAAAAACTAAATCATAATGGGATTGGAGACCAACTACCTGAACAAATGGATGTGTATTTGCACAAATTCTGTTCAAAAGCATTGTAAACCCACCTACATAAATTCAGAGCTATATTCAAGTTTACCAAGAGTAAAAATTCTATGAAAATGTACCAGTTCTCTCACCTTGATATCTTCATAAACTTGCTTTCTGACCCCGGTGCATGCACTCACCTTTATTGACTGAATCACTTCGGATGCAATGCTACCAGAACCATATTTTGCAACTTCAGTAAGAGATGGCAAAAGAAACTTGTCACAATGCAAATTACTACTTCTGAACCTTCAACAGCTACAAAGAAAAATATACTGAATGATATAATTTATGCCCTTGTCCTGAAACTTTGGTTATAAAGCACAAGTACAATAGAGAGGCACAAGAGCATTCGTGCTATTTTCTACAATTGCTCTCTGACCTACGTCCACCGGTAACTAGGAATTTATATTTCTTGGTGCTAATCTGCACTCTTTCTGTGTTACTCTAGATACAAGTTTTACAAATACAGATGAATCTCTTATATAGAGATGGAAATCAGAAGTAGTCAAAAAACACAACCGGGTCTTCAGCCAACCTTTGAAAAAAGCTTCACATTCAACAATTGTGGCTTCACAACTTCACATTCAACAATTGTGGCTTCACATTCAACAATTATGGCTTCACATTCAACAATCTCCCACTTGAAGTCACGTAACAATCTTCACCTGTGCTTCAACTGTGCATCTGTATTTTAAAAATTTTGATCTTAACTCCTTCCTAGTTACCCTGGCCTTCTCTTCAATTAACCTGAAGGCCAGTTGAAGCTTTCGTTAGCTCCAACACATCAGTCATGGCTAAGTCTGCTACTGACCTGTTCTCTGTCTCCACCGTCTCCCACTGAAATGAACTGCCCGATCCTAGAACATCATGAGAATAAACGATACTCTCCATGTGAAGCAGATAATCTGGAGAGACTTTTACAGATGGAATACTGGTTCTCTTAACCCACTGTGTTCTGGGTATTTTAGCTGAAACAAAGCCCATGCTCCCACTGCTATGAATGCCCTTGACTGGTTTTTCTGAACCGTTCCAAACACGTTCAACCTGAATCTAACCTGTGACTCTGGGTTTGCCATCTGCAAAGCAAACCTTCTTCTGTCCACTAGACTCTATGAACCAGATTTTGTTTTTCTTCTGAACTGGGACGGTTACTCCCTCAGACGGTAAACTGACCATATATAATGAACCCCTCTTATGTCCACGAGCTATCACAAGATTTCCTTTGACAACCTTCCATTGCCCATTCCTGAACTTAACCTCGTGTCCCTGTTCATCCAACTGCCCAAAAGAAATCAACTGTTTCTTCAGACTTGGAATTACCTGGACATCCTTCAAAGTCTATGGACCGACTGGAGTCTTCAGATCTAAGTCACCTATGCTCGTCACATCAAGAACCTCATCGTTCGCCAGTCTTACCTTACCAAAATCCCCTTCTTTCAGATTCCGCAGTGCTTCACGGATGTGGGTAGCGTGAAATGAAGCACCCGAATCCATAACCCAGGAATCCACATTGCTCTCCACACTACATATCAAAACATCATCATCTGAATGGTCTACTGCAACGTTAACTTCTTTCTTGTCTTTTGGACATTGATTCCTGAAATGTCCAACCTCTTACAGTTCCAACAAGTCACATCATTTCGAGTCCTCGACTGACTCCTTCTCCTGTTCCCGCTCCCACTACCTCTGTTATTTCTTCTACCTCTGACCGCATTCAATTGTTCACTTGATGATTCCCCGGAATTTCTTCGTCTGACGTCTTCGCCTAGAATTAAATCCCGAATTCCCTCAAAAGTGAGCTCTTTCGATCCTGCGGAACTAGTAACGGCTGTAACTGTTCCGGACCAACTGTCAGGTAATGTTGATAACAGTAGTAAAGCTTGAACTTCGTCCTCAAATTTTATTCCCACTGACCCAAGTCTGGATAAAATCGAGTTCAAATTGTTGATGTGTACTGTAACTGAACTTCCTTCCCTCATCCTCGTGCTGACTAGTTCCCGAATCAGGAAGACTTTATTTGCTGTCGACGGCTTCTCGTACATATTAGACAATGCCTCCATGATTCCCTTTGCCGAGGTTTCCTTCAAAATGTTGAAGGCAACATCCTTTGACAACGTCAGTCTAATAAATGCCTTGGCCTTCTTATCCAAAGTCTCCCAGTCTGCCTGTGTCATCGCCTCCGGTTTTTCACCTAAAACTACGTCCAAGTCTTTTTGCACGAGCAAATCTTCAATTTGCATCTTCCACCAACCAAAATCTTTCCCATCAAACTTCTCAATCTGAAGTTTACTGCTTTCTGCCATTTTCTGAAAGAACAATGACCTATCTTGCAATTTTCTGGAAATTTAGGGGCCAAATTGCAAATTTTCAAATCTGCTACAGTGTTGCTACAGTGTCTGCTACAGTGTCTGCTGACGTCACCGCTGACGTCGTGCTACAGTGTCGTCTTCTCCGGCAACTGGTTTTCCCGGTCACTATTCCGGCAAACCTTTGACCGGCGATTTGGACGTCTTCCGGTGGTCAAAAAATTCAGAAAAAAATATTTTCGGAATCCTCGGAACGAGACCTTTCCAACGGTATACACCAAAATCGTTTTTGACGAAAAAAAATTTCAACCAAAAACTGAAAATCACCCTCTGGAGCTAAAACCAAAGCTCTGATACCACTTGTTAGGATCGAGACACTTAACACACGACTCTATACACACACACAGCTCACGAAAAACAAGAACACAAGGATGAACACGAGGGATTTAACGTGGTTCGGTCCTTCTCTGACCTACGTCCACCGGTAACTAGGAATTTATATTTTTTGGTGCTAATCTGCACTCTTTCTGTGTTACTCTAGATACAAGTTTTACAAATACAGATGAATCTCTTATATAGAGATGGAAATCAGAAGTAGTCAAAAAACACAACCGGGTCTTCAGCCAACCTTTGAAAAAAGCTTCACATTCAACAATTGTGGCTTCACAACTTCACATTCAACAATTGTGGCTTCACATTCAACAATTGTGGCTTCACATTCAACACATATTTTGCAACTTCAGTAAGAGATGGCAAAAGAAACTTGTCACCATGCAAATTACTACTTCTGAACCTTCAACAGCTACAAAGAAAAATATACTGAATGATATAATTTATGCCCTTGTCCTGAAACTTTGGTTATAAAGCACAAGTACAATAGAGAGGCACAAGAGCATTCGTGCTATTTTCTACAATTAGTTGTGTATGTAGCATAATGACCAATAGTACATGTCACTGATTAGACATATATCAATATCAAGGTGCCTGAAGCTTTTCATTGTATGGATATTCATTGTTTCTGTTATTTATACCATAAGCAGGGTATTATAGTCAAATTTGAAAATTTTGAAGTACGTATTCAACTAAAACTTTGATTAATTACATCAAGAACGGTTGCATTTGTGAAGAATTGCATCAAGAAGCAAAAATACACCAAGTAACAAAAAACTCACCAGGTACCATTAGTGGTTGTAGCAAAAAAATCTGAACACAGAAGAAGAATAGCATCAAGTAGTAAAGATTTCCAGAACACTAAAAATATAGTCATCTTACAACACGGTTAAAAGCTGGTGGAGTACCCACCAACCCCAGAAGTTGCACATACGTTGATATCAACATTAGAGCAACATTGAATACATTTACAAAATTGTGATTACTGGTTTAAGTATGCTATGAAATGTAAACTTAAGCTCCCAAAACACTTTACTTTTAACTTTCCCACAGAAGAGGACACATTTACAATCACTGATGAATTGATGATTGAAGAAGGGGAATTAAATATTGAACCATTCTTTCCGAACTATAGTAGTTTGTTACCGTAAATTCTACACCCATCATATTAGACTGTATCGATATTTTATTCCAATCGATTTAAAAAAAAAAACAAAAAAGATCATGTATGATGTTTTACCTGAGTGAAAATAACATCGAAGAAAAGGGGTTTTTTAGTGACCGAAACTTGAATTCGGAGCAGGTGCTATTGTAGCGTGGAGATTTTAGCATTAAGAGGGTAGGGTTCTCCCATCTAGTGTAGTAGTGTATGTGTGTAATTTGTTTGTTAAAAGGAACGACCATTGGAAAGTTGGAAAACCACAGCCACAAAATTCAGAAAACAGACGATAAGTACAAAACATGTACCGGTGTAGAAGACGACATAATTGGTTGGTCGCTGATGGCGGTGCTAGCTGATCCACTACTACAAGAATAAACACCTATAGGATCCCTATAGGGACGACCTGTCGTCACCGTAGAGTTGACCAAATTTTATTGACTCTTGAAGCTACCGGGACGACTTCTTGTCTCAACATGTTAAGCGGGAAAAGAAAGTGGGTTGGCGCGTTCTTGAAAAACCTGTAGGGACGACTTCTTGTCCCCATACCTTTCTATGCCCAAAAATATATATTTTTTAATATATTTAGTTGGAAAATAAAAAAACGACGTCGTTTGTTTATGGTTATAGTGGCGATAGGTCGTCCCCATAGGTTATGATCTGAGAATCCGCTTCCCCTTAGTCGTCTCCGGTCTCGGACTTCTCTGTAGCTCATCGATTAGTTTGTCTCAGGATCCGTCTCCCCCTTCACCACCGATGTTTAACCTAACCCTTAACACCAGTTCATTAACGCCTCCATCTCCATTTCTCATTCGTTCAAGGCTTTCAGAACTCAAGCAAATCTCCATTTTTCTGTACAGGTTCGTTGAAGCTCATGCGCATCTCCATATTTCTAAGTTTTTTGTTCCTTCGTCACCATCCCTAACTCGTGATTTTCTATGATTTCATAGTTGCTCTCTCAGGATGTGATTTTCTCACATCGATTCGCAAATCTCCATCACCATTTTTCGTTCCCCAGCTTATCTTCTGTGATTCAAAGGTATTTTGTTTTCAGAATTGATAATATGCTACCCTTGCTAATCCTGTACTTTAATTGTTGAAATCTTTTGTTTTACTCAAATCTAGTTGAGAATTTCATACGTTTGCTTAAGAAAATCCATTATTTTCATCCAATTTTGGGATTTTAAGCTGCCTGATTACATTTTTAGGTGTACAGAGATGCATAAACCCAATCAAGAATCAAAAGCTTTTTTGCTGATGTGCAACATGAGTTTTCATGATGTGGATTTGTATGCTACCAATGGTAATGGTGAGTTTTTCAGAAAAAAGATTTAGTGATATTTGTATCCATTTGTGCAGGAAGATCTTGAATTGATGAAGTATTATCATTGGGATTCAAAATGACACATTTAGCCTTTGCTTTTCTCCTTTTTCTCTTTCTTGATGCTTCATAACTTACAATGTTAGCACCATTAGTGAGTTTTGTGTACTCTTCTCCTTTTGTGACCATTTTGCCCTTAACAATATCTAAGTAACTTCCTGTTTTTGAGACCATTTTAGGGTGCTCTTCTCTTTTGTACACTGTACTCTTCATATTTTTTATGGATATTCAAATTGTGATATTATAATTTTGTTCCTTTTTTCATCAATTTCTGTATCTTCTTCTTCTTAGCTCTCATTCTAAACTTGCACCTCACTTTTGAATTTGATTCCCCTTTTTGTGATTTCTCAAATTAGTAGGCTGCATTGATTTCTATTGATTCAAGTTTCAGATAGCATTGCCAGAACTTTTGGTCTTTTAATGTTATTTATAGTATTTATTTATGCATGTCCACTCTGGTAATTAATTAAACTGGAAAGGCATGTAATTGTCCTTTTGTGTGTGATGGTTTTTGGTTCTGGGATTAGCACTTGAACGTTTGATTAGGTTCTAGCATACTTAAACCTTTTGTCTTTTTTAATTTTGCTATTTCTTGCAATTAACTCTTATGGATCCTCAACCTTTTGACTTTTTTACCCTTTAGGTTTGGCCATATGAGGAAGGTGGAGAGTATGGATTTGTTCAAGGGCTTTTTGGATTAATGCACACTCTTTTTTCACGTACTCATCGTTTCTCTCTTCAGCTCAATCAGTAAGTTATAATTTATAATCAAGCATTATTAAATTATTAATTAATTTTCTTCTCTTCATGAAGGATTTCCAGAAACAGAAGAAATCAGAATTGAGTGTGTTGCATGAGCTCTTATCTCTAACTCTGCAAAGGCTATAGGTTGCACGGTAGTCAATGTTGGTAGCCAGGATCTAGTTGAAGGAAGAGTAAGCTTTTTTTTTACTTTTTTTTTCTTTTTTTTTTCTTTTTTTCAAGTTACAACAACAATAATCACTTTAACTCGTAGTTGATGCTTTTAGCTTAGGTTGTCTGACTTTTTCTTCCTCAATTTTGCAGCCTCATTTTGTACTTGGCCTAATTTCTCAAATCAATTTTGCAGCCTCATTTGGTACTTGGCCTAATTAGTTAGGTGGTTTTTCTTTTGTCTAATAAATACAAATCAAAAGTTAACGATTTAATTTAACCAATCATGAAAAAACAATATGAGTTATCATAAACAGAATGATGGTTGCACCTGCAGATACAACTCCTGGCTGATCTCAACCTTAGAAAGACACCTCAACTTCTGGAATTGCAGATACAATATGAGGTAATTCTTGATCCTTGTTTTTTATTTTTGGATTAATGAGAATCTTCAGCATGTGTTTATATGTATGGTGTTTTATTTATAGGATGTTGAGGAGCTCATAACATTATCACCTGAGAAAATCTTATTGAAATGGATGAACTTTCATCTTAAGAAAGCAGGCTACACAAAAACTGTAACAAATTTCTCTACAAATATAAAGGTAACCGCCACTACCGGATTTTTTCATTTAGGATCTTTTTGTAAGTAGATGGTTGTCTCTCTCTCACGTAGTTGAAATTACCTATTTGCCCTTTTTCACTTTTGATGGGAAAATTAGAGTGTGATTTATAACAGGTGAGCACCTACGCGTTGCTGGTTGAAGATGTACTTGAAGTTGTATCCGATACAGTTGTGGTGCATGAAGCTGCAGCCTCACGCATACAACGCCTAACTAAGGTAAATATAATACAACCTTTTCTGTTTAACAAACGGGATCTTACAGTCATGTTCTTTTATGTTCTGTCCTTTCCTCTTTAACAAAATGGGGTCTTACAGTTTGTCGAATTTGAATCATTTTATAGCAAACCATGGTGTTTTTCCATAATTTGAGATTTTTAAAATTTAAAATCTTGATGAATTCCGGGGTTTTGGGGTGGCCAGAGAGTGGGGTACTGAATGGAAGATCTTGATGATTACTCAGATTTCGAAGGGCAATCTGAATACCGAAAGGACAAGAGAAGAAGGTCTAGTGGTCAAACCCAAAAACCCAAGAAAAAAAGTAGCTTTAAGGGCATACCTATAGAGACGACATGTTGTCTCTATAGATGCATCAACCACGACGTCATGTTGTCGCTTTATGGTAAGTGTTGACTCTATATATATGTACCTATGGAGACAAAAAGTTGTCTCTATAGCTATACCTATGGAGACGACATGTTGTTTTTATAGATGAATCTATAGAGACGACTTGTCTTCTCTACAAATTCATCAAAGGAGACCAAAAACTTATAGCGACGAACCAGAATAGAACGACAGATCGTCTCCAAAGGCTACCAATTGCGACGATTTTTTTAGCGACGACAATAAAGATCTATTGCGACGGGGCTATGGTGACGAGAGCTATAGGGACGACATGTCATCCCGGACACCTATAGGGACGACTTTTGGAACCTATAGAGACGACAATTGTCGTCCCTATAGGTCCCGTTTCTTGTAGTGTGAACAGAACCGCCAACTCAATCGTCGTCCTCGCCTACCACCTCATGCTGTCTTCAACAATAGTGACACCACTTTTCCCTCATACATCCTCTATGTCCCTATCTTCGATGGCGAAACAGTAAAGGACCCGGTTTATTATACTATCGGTGTGCATAACAAAGCAAACAAAGGTGGATTGCAGAGACAGAGAGGGGGGGGGGGGGGGAAGAGTCGATGACGGTGGATAGAGAAAAAAGAAATCGGACTGGTAGGGATATTTTGAAGCAGTCAAAGGTCGGAGGGATCTCCTGACTGTAATTGATGCTCCCTTTGTGTTTGGATGGAGGAGGGAGGAAGGGTAGAAGAAGATTCGAGGAGGGCTTAGTCGGTGGATCGGTTGACCTAACCTGAGTAAAATAACTCGATGAACAGTACCGGGTACTGTTCATAAGGGACCTCTTTCTCTATATATATATATATATATATATATATATATATATATATATATATATATATATATATATATATATATATATATAATGGAAAGAAATAATCATATCCAAATTTAAAAATTGTGTTTATATTAATTAGAAAACCCTTTATACTTAAGTTACTTTTCATTTGTACGCAAACATCCAATTTATAAAGAGGTTACCGTTTTGTGACAGGACATTTATCTTGTTCCTTTGTAGGTTGACATGGAAAAAAATAAGCGATGTTACTTATTTCCTTGAGTAAATAGTCGTTGAGTAGATGATCTATCTCTCACATTTTACCTAAGACAAAAGGCAACGCCACTTATGTTTACTTATAGTATTTTGACAACTTTTTTAAAATTGAAAACTTGATTCCTAATAATAAATGAACATTAATCCTATTAAATGAATTTTAATTTAGATAAATATCAATTCCATATAAGGACATAATAGCGATCACACTTGTTGTCAAACAAGTACAAAAAAGGTTACAAATCCTACAATATATGTCTACACAGATGCAAGTCAAGACAAAATCATGGGCAATATCTCAATATATATCGCACTAGGTTATAAATTGCATGGTATACGGTTAACAAAGTAAAATAACATATATACTATGCAACCTGTAGGTGTTGTGAACGATGTGTTCACCGGTGTACTCTAAAAACCCATTGACATGTATTGCGAGTGGACTCTCGAAAACGATACTGTCAATAAACGAGATAAACCCTGGCGACTATGCAGACTTAGTGCCCATTGTATAAACCCTGGCGACTATGCAGACTTAGTGCCTAAACCCTGGCGACTATGCAAACTTAGTGCCTAAACCCTGGCGACTATGCAGACTTAGTGCCCGTTGTGTGAACCCTGGCGACTATGCAGACTTAGTGCCTAAACCCTAGCGACTATGCAGACTTAGTGCCTAAACCCTAGCAATGATGGAGTTCGTGCCTATTCCTTAGGATAATCCTTAGGAATGAATTGACGAGAAATAATTGGGTTGAAAACCCTATGTACTCACCATGTTTCCCAACCTAACCCACTCAATTCATTTGCATCACATGTGTCGATATGAAGTTACAATACACTGAGAGATTAAGGAGATATAAATCACTAGTGATAATGATTGTAAGTTCTGTTTATGCTTATGTTTCTGTATTGACGATGACATCCCAATGTTTTAAAATGAATAAAATGCGTTTCTTCGGAAATGCTTTGATAACGTATTTATCATGTTTTTCTGGGAACAAATTCCGCAACACTTTTCTTTAAAAGGTTACTCTGATTTTCAAAATAAAGCATAAACAAATCGGTCTTTTCTGGTCGTGAAAATGGGGATGTCAAAGTTGGTATCAGAGCATTAGTTTAAGAGAACAAGGAATAATGATTTATTTCTAGACTTAAACTTAGAATGTTAAGCGATGATCATGAGGAGTGTGTCTAATATATTTTAGGTAGCACACCTGAATAGACACAAGCACTAGCTTAATTAGGAAAGATGCCTAAAATGCTTTTATGTGCTAAATGATTTATGATATGCATTATAGGATCGTATCCATGGTCTGTTGCCGACCGGATCTGGAAACTTTACGTGTTCAGATTTCTAAACGTTTAATTATGGTATTAGAACTGGCATTTAAATTTTCAGAGTAATAAGGAGGATTACACGTCTAAATCTTCTCTATCTATATTCTCGTCTTGATGCACTAAACGCATGCTTTCGTGAACAAAGCATCATGGTGAAGAGTCGTAGAGAATTGAGTAAATGGAGGAAATGAAAAGGCTTATGATAGTGAATGACACCTATCAGAAGATATCGTAAGAGTGGTATATTGCCTTTATAATATGTATCATAAGGTAACAGTACATTCAGAGGAGTATGGTACGTCTGAAGTACACCTTCGATTGGCGGGATGATGGAACGATTGGTGTAATTCCTGAAGTTGTCCCATCGTATGGCGTTTCCACCACCAACCGAGTTGAAGCAGAATTGATGATTGAAGATACGCATGGAAGAAGTCCTAGTAGGGTCTAGGGAAAATTATATGATTATTTGGACACATTTGTATGTGTTAAAATTGTTTTTGTGACAATAACTTGGAGAACTGCGAGACAATACGTGAGACGAGTAAGACTAGGTGTGAATGGTAGTAGAGGCCTATACTATCGGAAGCACGAGACTCATGCTCAAATCAGGGAAAGTCACAAGGTTACCAAGAAGCTAGTAATTGATTTTGTTTTGTTCATGTCTGTCATTACCATCGTTTTGGTAATGACTAAGAAGATGATTGTTATTCTGACCCAAGTTGTCAAAACAAATTGAGTCCGACTAAGATGAGTATGTTACGTGGTTCAAAGAACCAAGATTGATGTAGCATCTGAATTAAGCCAGAGGATTGATGTGAAGCGATCAATTGAAGTATCGCAACCGTTGTTAAGGTAAGAAGCTTGTAGCTAGAAGTGCTACATACTAGAATGTGATTCTATCACATTAGAACATGAAGGAAGGTGTCTTCCATTCTGGAATCTGACTCAAAAAGACCTGAGTCTAAAGCATTTCATCATACAATGAGAGGTCATAGGAAAATGACCCATCGGTATGATACGATAATCGAAGGAAAAAACCTATCTTAATTTAAGTTTGTTAAGAAGGATCAGGAGTCTCCAATAAGGATCGAATTTGTAACTCGAAGGTTACGATTGAAAGTCCAACATAGTATGAAGAGCAGGTGCAAGATTGAGCATCGTCTGCAGTCAAGAAGACCAAGAATTAGATACCCATTCGAAGGACCATAGAAGTTATGATTATTACCTAGGATGAAGAAATAATGTACGGAGTCATTATACAACCATGTTTCGTTGATGATTTCGGGACGTAATCATCCTAGGGGGGAGATCATTGTAACGCCCGCAGATTCGGGCTAGTCAATTTAGACACCATGAGCATCAAAAATGAGTTTTTATGGAAGATTATTTAGAAGAAGTAATCTTAAACAAGTTGTAGAATATGTCACAATGGTTCCGTACATATAAAGAACGCCGAAATTCGAGTTATAACGAAGAAGTTATGGCTCGTCGAAGTTTCGCGACAAAACCGGCACGACGCTGTGCGACGTAAGTAGTGAATTTACGATAGAGGACTTTTTAGCCTTAGCAATCTAAACAAAAGTTGTAGTATACGTTAAACCGAGAGCGTGCATAAAAAGAACGCCCAAATCTGACTTCGTATGCGGAAGTTTTAATTTTTCTAAGATTTGACATAGCAGTGCACAGCCCGGAATTCGAATTTTAGATCGAGCGGTTTTTGGCCAACGAGACCTAAATGAGAAATGAAGATCTCATTAATAGGGACTCAACGATAAAAAGACAGATGAAAACAGAGTCCGTATGTAGAAGTTATGAATTTTACGCAGTCATTTAATAGTATAATCTTCTCATACTGTTAATTTTAGAATCGGTCGAGAATTAGCCGATGCAGTCAAAAGTAAAGTTGTAGATATTGTCATAAACTACGCGTGGATATAAAGAACGTCAAAAAAGGAGCTCGTATGCGAAAGTTATGAATTTTCAAAAATTGACTGTTTTACCTGTTTTGTTCGACGCCACGTGTCGACATCACACTTTGCCTTGGAGCCTAAGCAAGCTCACGACGTGAGCACTAAAAACTCACGACATGAGAGGGCTCCTGGCAGCCTATAAATAGAAATGTGATCCCTCTTCATTCCTCACACCTTACCCATTCTTTCTTCACTCTATACACTCTCTAATACCCCCTAAAACCCCCAAAAAGCCTAGGGAACCCCCTAGTACGAGAAGGAAGCCCCGAAGCTCCCGACGACTCCGAGAAGAAGAACTTTCGGCTCAAAAGATATGCCCGCGCAGAGCCCGGTTCTTCGCTAAACTCCAATATAAGTGAGTTATGCCTACCCTACTTTAAATATAACTTATATTTAAATATAATATCGTTATTATGAACCTATAAATAATATTTATCAGTGATTCAAAGTCGTTATACTGATTGATCTACTTATGGGAATGATGTCTAGGCTGTGATTAGTGAGGTGTTTAAAGTGGGATTTCCAAACAGTATACTTCGTATACCAAACAGACCCTACCTCCGATATGATCCTACCTGGTTGTTCCTTACTTGATAGATCATGAAGTAGACTCTGAGTTAATGACGAATCTAGACTAATAATTAGTCGCAATAAATATTAGACTAAAATATAGTGGTGATAATACTAGGTTTTGTTGAAGGAAATCATATTGTTAAGAAGCGAAGCGCTGCTCGAATTTCGAGTCGTCACTTTAACAAGTGAGTCCATAGTTACTTTCATCTTACACATAGATATGAAGTATTTAATATAAATTACGTGCTATGTGTGCATCTTATCTGTATACTTGCTACCTATGCTGGATGAACGATTTCATACAAGTTTTAAATGATTTAAACTGTATATGTATTTTATATCTACAAAATATGTTGGGTAAAACATGGGTAGATGAAATATGAGTTGGATGATGAGATGAGAGGTGAAATAGACCGTGAGGTAAGGGTGAGAGGTGAACAATGAGAGAATCCTTTTACCCAAGCGTTGGCCCTGTCATCTAGCAGAGTATGGATGACAACCACAGACTATTCTAGACAGTCCAGTGGAACACTTGCAGGCTCGCAACCTGTAGGTGTTGTGAACGATGTGTTCACCGGTGTACTCTAAAAACCCATTGACATGTATTGCGAGTGGACTCTCGAAAACGATACTGTCAATAAACGAGATAAACTCTGGCGACTATGCAGACTCAGTGCCCGTTGTATAAATCCTAGCGACTATGCAGACTTAGTGCCTAAACCCTGGCGACTATGCAGACTTAGTGCCTAAACTCTGGAGGCTATGCAGACTTAGTGCCCGTTGTGTGAACCCTGGCGACTATGCAGACTTAGTGCCTAAACCCTAGCGACTATGCAGACTTAGTGCCTAAACCCTGGCAACGATGGAGTTCGTGCCTATTCCTTAGGATAATCCTTAGGAATGAATTGACGAGAAATAATTGGGTTGAAAACCCTATGTACTCACCATGTTTCCCAACCTAACCCACTCAATTCATTTGTATCACAGGTATCGATATGAAGTTACAATACACTGAGAGATTAAGGAGATATAAATCACTAGTAATAATCATTGTAAGTTCTGTTTATGCTTATGTTTCTGTATTGACGATGACATCCCAATGTTTTAAAATGAATAAAATACGTTTCTTCGGAAATGCTTTGATAACGTATTTATCATGTTTTTCTGGGAACAAATTCCGCAACACCTTTCTTTAAAAGGTTACTCTGATTTTCAAAATAAAGCATAAACAAATCGGTCTTTTCTGGTCGTGAAAATGGGGATGTCACATAATCCTAGGAACACAATAGCGAAGCAAGGAGTATATATTCAGGTGATAAACTTACCTCGATAGACACCTATATCTGAAAAAAAAAATCACAATCACAAACCTTAAAAAATTGCAAACCCCCGATTACATCAGTAGCATAAACTCAAAAAACAAATAAATAATCATCTCACCACAGTAGCTTGGAGTTCGCTTGAGGCAATTGAGACAAACCATGATTAAGGAAGACCTTAAAGATAGTGACTGGTAAGAGCGGCGATTTAGGGTAAGACGGATGATGGGTGGCGATGGTGGCAACAGTGACGCGAGGATGGTGCAGTGTTATCATCGACAGTGGTGTTGTAGCGATAGAGGTTGGGGATCCGTGCAACAATAAGGAAGAGGTAGGAATTACAGCAAAATACAAAGACCTTCAGCAGATTATTCAGCCAATGAAATTCTTATTTTTTTGGCTGGTTAACTATCTTCATCAAAAGGCCAACTTCAACACTGCGTGCTTCTAAGATGAGAGAGAGAGAGAGAGAGAGAGAGAGTGAGTGAGAGAAGATATTATCGATGCCTTGTATAGATATTACTATGGGTCATAACTAGTTAAGAGAGATATATGAAGGAGGAAGAGCAACTACAATGAGGCAAAGCGGCGATGGTGTTGTGGTAGAGAAGAAGGCACACGAAACCAGTAGCGGTGGAAGAGAAGCGGCGGCGTTGAGAAGAGATATTTATCTTTTAAATTTCAAATTGATAGATTTGATTTGGTTTCCAAAGAGAGAGGCGAAATTTTTGGAAATACAGTTGTGATTAAGGGATGACCATGTATAGTTTTAAGGGTGAACGGGAAAACAAAAAAAGAAGTTCAGGTAAAGATGACACGTGGAAAGTATAGTGGTTGAAAAGTGCCATGTGGCAATTTTAGGAGTCTTTTATTAGAAGAAGGTATATATATATATATATATATATATATATATATAATGGAAAGAAATAATCATATCCAAATTTAAAATTTGTGTTTATATTAATTAGAAAACCCTTTATATTTAAGTTACTTTTGTTGGTTGGTGGAGAAAATTGGTGGAGGAAAAGGTGGTCAAAGAAAATGGCCATAGAATTGGTGAACATCAATTTTCAACCTTTGCCTAACATTTGTGTGCTCTTACTTTGGAAGTTTATGCACATATACAACTATATATATGTGTATTGTGTAGAAGAGAATGTGTGCATTAAAATAACTTGTAGAGTTATAAATTGTAATCTTATTGAGTTAATAAGAAAATCTAGTTGCAGCCCGTGGACGTAGGATTTACACCGAATCCGAACCACGTAAAATCCTTGTGTTCTTTATTGCTTTATTTTCTCGTTTCGTTTGTGAGTGTGTGATAGTGTTTCCGCTGCATGTACCCTGTCTCGATTCCTAACAATTGGTATCAGAGCCTTGGTTTTAGCTCCAGAGGGTAATTTTCAGTTTTTGGTCGAAATTGTTTTTGTCAAAAACGATTTTGGTGTATACCGTTGGAAAGGTCTCGTTCCGAAGATTCTGAAAATATTTTTTTCTGAATTTTTTGACCACCGGAAGACGTCCAAATCGCCGGTCAAAGGTTTGCCGGAATAGTGACCGGGAAAACCAGTTGCCGGAGAAGACGACACTGTAGCACCGAAGTTCTGCCGGAGAAGATGACACTGTAGCAGTACTGTAGCTGCACTGTAGCAATTTTGAAAAACTCAGATTTGACCCCTGAAGTTTCAGAAAATTGCAAGGTTGAAGGAGGTCGTATCTTGTATTATGCTCTGTGGTTGCGGCTTAGTCTGATCTGCCACATCAGAAACAAGGTTGACCGTTTTGTGTACGACAGATTTATATTCTAGTATACAATATTATTTTTCGAGAGGGTACTGTACGATCGGTGTCGTTGTTTCGGTTTTTGAAAGGCGTGATCGTGTTTTCTGTCACACAAAAGTACTATAAAAAGATTTGTCTCTTGTTTATCGTAATGGCTGAAGACAAGGTTGTAATCGAAAAGTTCAACGGTTTTGACTTTAGCTGGTGGAAAATGCAATTAGAAGCATTGCTATGTCAGAAAGACTTGGACATGGTACTCGGAGACAAACCGGAAAAAATGGAAAAAGCTGCTGAAGATGCGTGGAACTCAAAGGACAAGAAAGCCAAGGCGGTTATTACATTGTCGTTGACGAAGAGCGTTACTTTCAACATCAGGAATGAAACCACGACGCGTGGTATGATGGAGGCTCTGTCAAATATGTATGAGAAACCATCGGCGGCTAACAATGTGTTCTTGATGAAGGAGCTGTTCACTACAAGGATGAATGAGGAAGGCTCAGTTACGGTTCACATTAACAATCTAAATTCAATTCTGTCCAGATTATCATCTGTGGGAATTAAATTTGATAATGAGACTCAAGCTTCGCTGCTACTAGCTTCTCTACCTGATAGCTGGTCCGGAACAGTTACTGCTGTTACGAGTTCCGTGGGGACCAGTGGTATGACTTTTGAAGGGGTTAGAGATTTGTTTCTAGGCGAGGATATCAGACGCAAGAATCAAGGTGGATCTTCCTCTTCTAATTTATTAAATGTCGGAAGAGGTAGAGGGAATAGCAGGAATAGTGGGAGCAGTGGGAGTCGGGGAAGAAGTTCGTCTAGAACTTGGAAGAATGTGAAGTGCTGGAACTGCCAAGAGGTGGGACATGTTAAGAGTCAATGTCCAAAGAAAGAATTGAACATTGCCGGTGCTGAGAGTGTGTCTGAGGATGATGCATTGTTACTCAGTATGGAAAGTTCTGTAGACTCTTGGGTCATGGATTCAGGAGCTTCGTTTCACGCCATGGACAACGGGGAAACGATGGTGAATCTAAAAGAAGGAGATTTTGGGAAGGTACGGTTAGCAAATAACGAGATGCTTCAGGTAACGGGCATGGGAGATATTGATCTGGTTACTTCATTGGGAACTACATGGAACCTGAAAAATGTCAGGGTGATTCCGGAGCTGAAAAAGAAATTGATTTCTGTTGGTCAGCTGGATAAACGAGGACTGGAAGTAAGGTTTGGTGGTGGTAAATGGAGGGTGGTCAATGGTAATTCGGTGATTGATCATGGTATGAAGTGTGGATCATTGTATATGGTTGAGGTACCTGCTGAGGGAAGTATGACCGTCCCGTTTAAGCATGACAAAATCTGGTTCGCTAAATCTGGTGCTAAGAGAGTTCATTTTGCAAATATGAACTCTGGAGCCAAAGAGATGTTAGCTGAACGAGTTCGAAAGTCTAAACCATTCAGGGGATTTGGTGACAATGGGAGCACGGGACGTGTTTCGGGTAAAGTTACAAAGAGCCGTTGGGTTTTGAAGACTAAGACTGAAAATTTCTCTCCTGTTGGATGTTTGCTATGCTTGGAGAGTGTTAGTGGTCCTCGGTGTATCTCTGGATCTGGTGGAATGTCCAAACCGGTTGAGACAGAGGATGAGTCGGTGGTGGGATTAGCCACGACTGAGTTGGAGCTAGTGGGAACTTCAACTGGCCCTTCTAGATGATGATGAGGGGCGGCTGCAATTAGAGAAATTGGACTAAGTTTAGCTTGTTCTTGGGAACTGGAGGCTTGGAAGACTTGGTTGTTTTAAGATTACTGGAGAATTGTTGGGTTATTTTCTCCAAGTGGGAGATTGTTGGTTGGTGGAGAAAATTGGTGGAGGAAAAGGTGGTCAAAGAAAATGGCCATAGAATTGGTGAACATCAATTTTCAACCTTTGCCTAACATTTGTGTGCTCTTACTTTGGAAGTTTATGCACATATACAACTATATATATGTGTATTGTGTAGCAGAGAATGTGTGCATCAAAATAACTTGTAGAGTTATAAATTGTAATCTTATTGAGTTAATAAGAAAATCTAGTTGCAGCCCGTGTGGACGTAGGATTTACACCGAATCCGAACCACGTAAAATTCTTGTGTTCTTTATTGCTTTATTTTCTCGTTTCGTTTGTGAGTGTGTGATAGTGTTTCCGCTGCATGTACCCTGTCTCGATTCCTAACAACTTTTCATTTGTACGCAAATATCCAATTTATAAAGAAGTTACCGTTTTGTGACATGACGTTTATCTTGTTTCTTTTTAGGTTGACATGGAAAAAAAAACGATGTTACTTATTTCCTTGAGTAAATAGTCGTTGAGTAGATGATCTATCTCTCACATTTTACCTAAGATAAAAGGCAACGCCACTTATGTTTACTTATATTTTAAACTAAAAATGAAAAAGATAAATATTCACAAAATAATCGATATATATATATATATATATATATATATATATATATATATATATATATATATATATATATATATATATATATATATATATATATATATAGGTTCAGGTTCATTTGAGACCATTCTAATTTTGTGAGACCTTGAGACCAAATCTAAAAATAATTTTAAAATGCAAAATAACTGGAAAAATCCAAAAATTCTTTTTTTAAATATTATTTTCGGAACTTGAATTAACTAAAAATAAATAACTAAAAATATAAATAAAAAAAAATTAAAAAAAATTAAAAAAAACAAGTTTTTTTTTTAAAATACGTGAAATATTCTAATAGAATATTACACTGACATATTCTAAAAAATAATTTTAAAATGCAAAATAAATGGAAAAATCTAAAAATTCTTTTTTTAAATATTATTTTCGGAACTTGAATTAACTAAAAAAATAAAAAATAATAAAAAAAAATCTCATTTTTTTTTGAAAAATACGTGAAATATTCTAATAGAATATTACACTGTACATATTCTAAAAAATAATTTTAAAATGCAAAATAAATGGAAAAATCCAAAAATTCTTTTTTTAAATATTATTTTCGGAACTTGAATTAACTAAAAAAAATAAAAAAAAATAAAAATAATAAAAAAATGCGTCTCACGGTCTCACAAAATTAGGCCGTCTCACATGAACTTAACCCTATATATATATATATATATATATATATACATATATATATATATATATATATATATATATATATATGTTCTCTCTCTCTCTCTCTCTCTCTCTCTCTCTCTCTCTCTCTTTCTCCCCCCCCCTTGTGGGATGTTGGGACAGTGTTTGCCAAGCTTGTTATTATAATGTCAAGCCACTCCCCAAAGCCTTATAGTATTTTGACAACTTTTTTAAAATTGAAAACTTGATTCCTAATATTAAATGAACATTAATCCTATTAAATGAATTTTAATTTAGATAAATATCAATTCCATATAAGGACACAATAGCGATCACACATCTTTGGAATTGGATTCTTTGTTTGTTTTCCTATCTGAGTGAATAAGTTCCAGGATTTCAGTTGCCCTCCAGGTACTCATCTTTGGAATTGGATTATGTGTTTGTTTTCCTATCATGCATTCCCCGCACACCGTTTTGTTGATGGAGAAATTAGGAAGATCACGAACCATGTCCTTTGTTTGAAGTTGATCCATGCCTGTATCACCTAAGTGCCCCATTCTTTCATGCCACAACTTGGCAGTGTCTTCTTCACTAGTGTACATGCAACCTTCAGTCTTGTGTTCAATGATGCCATCTGAATCTTCACTAATTGGGAACATGCGATTTGCACTCATCATACTCTGAAAGATTAGCCCTTTTTCTTGATGGTAGACCTTGCAAACATCCAGTTGAAAAAGAAAAGAAATTCCCTTTTGTTGCAACTGGCCTATGCTCAAGAGATTGTTTTCAGGTCAGGGACATAGTAGACAACATTGAGTACATATGTTGCTCCATTTAAATGCAGCTTCACACTTCCTTTTCCATCAACTATCATACGAGTATTGTTTCCCAATTTGACAGAGTTTGAGAAGCTAGAATCAAAATTGAGAAACCTGTCCCTGTTTCCACACATGTTGTTAGAGCAGCCTGAATCTAAGAACCAAAGCATCCCCTTGCTTGATTCTGTCACGAGCCCATGCTTTTCTTCATTTACCTCAGCCATTAGCATGACTTCTTCATCTTCATCAAAGCCAGCATAGTTTGCTTCCTTTGACTGAGGGCATTCGTAGGAATAGTGCCCCAGCTTGTGGCAATTGTAACATTCAATAGTCTCTTTATTGAATGATAGTCGTCCACGGCCCCGTCCCCTTCCTCTGCCAGTGACACGACCTCCCCCACGTCCTCTACCAGTTGGACTGAACCCTGTCTCCACCTTTAGTGCTTGTTCGTCATCCTTTTCAACCCTTTTGAACTTCCGTTCGTGCACAATCAGGGTGCTTTTCAACTCTTCAATTGACATCTCATCAACGTTCTTTGACTCCTCAATCGACACCACCACATTCGTGAATTTCTCAGTTAGGGTTCTGAGTATCTTCTCGATAATTTTGACATCCTCCATCTTTTCACCGTTGCTTCTAATTTCATTCGAGATTGTGAGAACCCTTCCAAACTATTCAAGAATTGTTTCACTGTCTTTCATCTCCAATACCTCGAAATCTCTCCGGAGCTTCTGCACCATGGATCATTTCACCCTGTCATTTCCAGCAATTCGTTGCTTCATCGATTCCCACACAACCTTGGATGTTCGTCTGTCCATGATTTGCTCAAATGTTACTCTATCTATAGCTTTATAGAGATAATGTTTGATCTGCAAATCTTTCATGCGTAGCACCTATTGGGTTTGTGCATTCTAACACTCCTATGGTGTACATGTAACCCTATAAACCTTGGATCTATGTTTTTCTCTATTATACATGCAAATAATCAATATTCCAAGGTTTCATCCTAACTAGCATATTATGAAGCAACTATACTACAAAGTTCTAGTTAGATGACATACCTTTGATGTTGCTTGAAGTCTTGAACTTTAAGAGCTTAGCCCCAATAGTGTGTGTTGAAAATATACGATCTGATTACCACGAATAAAGGCTCGGATACCAGTTACTGGGTGACAGATATATATATTTAAGGAGATAAGATGCGGAAAGAAAAAAAAATAAGAAGTGCGGAATAAATATAAATTGGAAAGCTATAAATGACTGAAAGCTATAAATGAAATAAATGACAGTATTTAAATGACGTAAAGCTGTAATAAAATATATAAATATATATAAAGTCGGTTCGTCAATAAATTGACTGAACTGGTTTAGAATTGGACTGGATCTTAATAGACTGTGTCTCTATTTGTTCAAAGTTCAATCCGGTAAGTAACAAAAAGTTCTTTTTATGTAACAATGAATTGTTTACAAAACAATACAAAATACACGGGTCATGGTTTTTTTTTGTATGTGGGTATGGGGTTTTTTAAGGTGATTTGATGAGGTTGAAGTGGGTATTTGAAGGGTGGTAGAAGGTGGAATAAGGTTGTAGTTTTGGTGGTATAAGGTAACAAAGAGGGTGATGTTGAAAGAGCTTTGGGTGGTTATGAATATAGATTTTCGTAGTAAATCTCTCTGGATAGCCAATTCTCTCTCGCGTCTCTCTGGGGTTTCCAGTGGTCAAACAAATCGAGGAAAATTCCTGGATGTAGGTAAGGTCCTGAATAATTTGTGGTGAAAATCTCTCCCGTATTATCTTGTTGAGTTGTGCTCGGTGAGTTTTTTCTTAACTTGCAAATTCTGATGTCGAAAAACAGCAAGGTGGTGATAGTTGTGGTGATTTGAAAGGTTTTTGGAGGAGGTTTAAGGATAGTATTTGGAGGGTGTTTGGAGAGTATTTTGAGGTTGGCTATGTGTTTATTCTAAGATGAAAGAGTTACAGGAGATATTACAATCAAACACTTAAAAACACTCACAAAACACACACTCTCACTCACGTATACATGCATGTATATATATATGCAAAAGGATTCAAGCAACTCTTGTACTTTGTGTTTATTTATGGAGAAGTAATGAAGTGGTGGATTGTAGAGGCTGGAAGCACACATGATGTTTGGTACTTTTGCTTTTGTGAAGATTTCTTTCCAATATATATATATATATATATATATATATATATATATATATATGCACGATTCATGTATATATATATATATATATACAATATATACAATATAATATATATATATATATATATATATATATATATATATATATATGTGAATTGAATTTCCATTTTTGACCCTTGAGGTTTTAAATTCTTGACAATTTTAGCATTGATTTGTTTGGTCTTCAAACGACCAAATATTGCGTCTATTTTTCCGTCTTTGCGTATTTCGTCTTTTGCATATTTTTCTATTTCATAATTAAGCACGAATCCACGCAACCTGAAATAACTGATAATATTTGTTAGATAATATAAACCAATTCGTCTTATTTCAGTGATGGCCACATACAAAAACATTTTTCAATAATTTCCCCCTATGTGATCATTGATGAAATAAGGACAGATATAATCACATTAACAGTTTTAATCTTGAAGATTTGGGATAAAAGTTTTGTCAATGAGAAGATATATATATATATATATATAAAACCATTGTAATCGTTTTGAAAGTTTGTGACTCGGTTTTACATATCTTATGTTTTGAAAAAGATTTTGAAGAATGTTTGTTTCCGAATCAAAGTCTCGGGTTCGGTTATCAAAGGGTAGCCATATATGTATCTAAAGAAATTTCTTAAGATTTTATAGCATTATTTATGACGACAAGTGGTCTAACAGGTCGATTTAGATGAACGCTCATAGGTATAGCTCACATTTCACTTGGGTGTTTGGTTGTTCTGGCAGCAGAACAAGTTAATGATCACTAAAAATGAGTGATATCTCTCTCTGACGACTCACACTCATATTGGAGGTGTTCAGCTATGCTTTTCCTGTAAAGTCACTTAGTCTCATTATTAGATAATCAATCACATAAGACTGGTTTCGGCATTACTCAGCGGGTTTCTTCATTCATGCCATTAACGTTCACTCTCTCTCCGTCGGGAAATACTTGTAGAGGGGTTTAGCAATTTTCATAGTGCAGTTTGCAACTAAGAATCTTCAGTGATGAAGGCTACAGTATCCCGAGAAATCCATTGTTGTTGCAGCTTCTTCTTTGATAGTATCCTGTTTGTTGATCAATATCGATTTATTGTAAAAGGATATTTTGTTTTAGCATTGAGAATTTGCTACATTTGAGACCTTTTTAAGAGTATTTGACTTGAGTGATTGAGATATCTTCTTTTGTGAAAAATGGTTAAAACAAATCGCGGGATTTTATGATTTTTGTTTTGAAATAACCATTTGGTTGAAAGTTTGTTTGAAAATACCAAATATAGAATATATTTTTTTTGTTTTGTTTGGTATATCTTTATTGAATCCATTTGTTTTCTTGTTGATTTGTCTTTGAGGATTGGATGTTGATAGATATTTGTTTCTCCTTTTGTTTTCTTGTAAGGATATGTCGTTGTTTGCTTGATGGATCATGGGATCGCAAGTCTTCATTTTTGGTTGGCTTTTATCTAGGTAGGGATAGGTGGCATAAAAGACAGTTTGTCTAGTATGTAAGAAATGAATGTATCGTCCCTGATCATTTTGATATCTAAGCAAAAATGAGACCGTGACAAGGTATAATTGGGTATACCTTATAAGCAATAGTGACACACCTAAGCTCACAAGAAATGATTTCCACAATGATTTAGATCGACGAGGCACAAATTCTCACATGGGTTTTTGTTTTCATCTGAACCTCCTAACCTTATTTCCCTTGATTGTTTAAAATCGTCAATAATGAAATAAAATCGAAGGAAATAAAGTTATATACATTATGAAAAGTAGGATATTTGAACCTTCACTCCAATTGAGAATCAAAATGACTTAAAATCTTCATCGAGCATAAGCATCTGAAAATTAAATCAAGAGACGATTAATCACAAGGTTCTATAAAAGCTTCTTATGGCAAGTCTTTTATTATGTTTTTTTTGAAGATTTGTTTTTCTGAATGTTTTTGGAAATATTGGTTATTTGAATGTTTTTGGTATTTTTGAAAGGAAAGCAATTTTCAATTGTTTTTGAATTTTCTTTTTGAATGAAAGTAAACACACTTTTGTACAAACAAAAAGTAAAAGTTTAAGGATGGATGTTATCTGGATTTAACATTCCTAGACGGCCTAGGAAGTATTGAAACTTTGTTTCATCGAGAGCCTTAGTGAAGACATCGGCAATTTGATCTTCGGTGTTGATGAAGTGCAATTCGATATGACCCTTTTGAATGTTGTCTGTGATGAAATGATATCGAATGTCGATGTGCTTTGTCATGGAATGGTGAACGGGATTGTGAGAAATGGCAACTGCACTGGTTGAGTCACAAAATATGGGAATTTGTGAAATTTTGAAGCCATAGTCTCGCAGTTGAGTTTGCATCCATATGACTTGCGAACAACAGCTGGCGGCAGCGACGTATTCAGCTTCTGCTGTTGATGTGGATACACAAGTCTGTTTCTTTGAAGTCCAACTCACTAGTCTACCTCCTAGGAATTGACAGCTACCAGATGTACTCTTTCTATCTAACTTGCATCCTCCGTAGTCTGAGTCGGTGAAAGCGTTCAGCTGAAAATCGGATTTAGCTGGATACCAAAGGCCAAGTTTGGGAGTGCCTTTTAGGTATTTGAAGATGTGTTTCACAGCAACTACATGGGATTCCATAGGATTTGCTTGGTATCTGGCACAGACACATGTAGAAAACATGATGTCAGGTCTGCTGGCAGTGAGGTATAAGAGTGATCCGATCATTCCACGATATCTTTTCTGATCAACAGGTTTGCCATTTAAGTCTGCATCGATTTTGTATCCAAAAGCCATTGGGGTTTTTGTGGTATTAGATTTGTCCATTGAAAAGCGAGTGAGTAGGTTTTTGACATAATTCTCTTGGTTGATGAAAATTCCATCAGTTGACTGTTTGATTTGAAGTCCGAGAAAAGTAGTCATCTCCCCAATCATGCTCATTTCAAATTTGCTCTTCATTAGATCTGCAAACTTAATACTCAAAGATTCATCAGTAGAACCGAAAATAATGTCATCAACATATATTTGTACAATTAAAAGATGTTTATTAAAGATTTTACGAAAGAGGGTTTGATCGATTGAACCTCTTTTAAAACCTGATTCTTCGAGAAATGTTGACAACGTGGCATACCAGGCTCAGGGTGCTTGTTTCAAGCCATAGACTGCTTTCTGCAATTTAAAGCTGTGATCAGGAAATTTGGGATCTTCGAAACCTGGTGGTTGTTGGATGTATACTTCGCGATCTATCTCTCCATGTAGGAATGCACATTTAACATCCATTTGAAATACTTTGAAGTTCTTATGTGCAGCATATGCAAGAAAGATGCGAATTGATTCAATTCTAGCAACTGGAGCATATGTTTCATCGTAGTCGATTCCTTCTTGTTGTGAATATCCTTTGACTACAAGACGTGCCTTGTTTCGACAAACGATTCCTTGATCGTCAGTCTTGTTTCTGTATACCCATCTTGAACCTATAACAGTAACATCGGGTAGGGTAGGAACAAGATTCCACACGTCATTTCTTTCAAATTCTGCTAGCTCTTCTTGCATAGCTTTTACCCAGTCTGAATCTTTGAGAGCAGAATGTATGGTTTTGGGTTCAGTCATGGATAAGAAGGCTCCAAATAAACAATCATTAGAAGTTGCGGCTCTAGTCTGAATGCCTGAGTTGGGATCTCCGGTGATTTGGTTTGTAGGATGGTTTCTGGTCCACTTTATTAAGCGATTCTCTTCCGCTATAATAATTGGAATTTCAGTATCCCATTGTTCATCTCCAAGTGTTTCATCTTGGAATAGGTTTGAAGGTTCCCCCATAAATGATGCATCGGGATTGTTTTGGCTATTTGGGGATTGGGTGTTCAAAGGAGGATTTGGTGTTTGTTCCAAAGAGGAAGTATGTGTTGGTGGTTCCCCCTCGAATTGATCTGCATCATTTCGGTTTGTTTGTGGAGTTCCTTCAGTGGGTGTTCCTGTAGGATCAATTGAAGTAGTTAGAAGTTCAGAATTGTAAGCGGTTTTGGGTTGTTCAAAAAGTAAATCAAGATCGATTTCAATGTCTATGTCAGGAGAAGGTGTTTGTTGAATTGGATTTTGAAAAATATTATCAATCATTTTAGAACCAAAATGTTCATGATCCAATTTCCTAACATAAAATTCATCGAAATGAACATCGGTACTTTCTTCAATTACTCTGGTACGTTTGTTCAGTACTCGATAAGCAGCTGAGGAAAACGAGTAACCAAGGAAAATTCCTTCGTCCGACCTTGATTCAAATTTTGAAAGGTGATCTTTATTGTTCTTTATGAAGCATCGACAACCAAAAATATGGAAAAATTTGATGTTTAGTTTTCGGTTGTTAATGACTTCATATGGTCTTTTATGAAGATGTTTATGGATTAAGGAACGATTTTGAGTGTAGCAAGCTGTGGCTATTGCTTCTGCCCAAAAGTATTGTGGCAGATCAGCGAAGATAAGCATTGATCTTGCAGCTTCACATAGAGTTCTGTTCCTTCTTTCGACAACACCGTTTTGTTGTGAAGTGTATGGGGCTGAGAAGTTATGTTCAATTCCTTTGTCTTTGAGAAATGAATCTAGAGTCTTGTTTTTGAACTCTAAACCATTATCACTTCGGATTCTTCGAACAGGTCTTTTGAGCTTCAGTTCGATTTGTTTGATGAAGTTGATCATCTCTTCAGGTGCTTCTGATTTTAGTCTTAAGAAAAAGATCCAAGTAAAGCGCGAGAAACCATCAACGACAACAAGAATGTACTTCTTCCCTTGTATGGTTTGGGTTTTGGCAAGGCCACAAAGGTCTATGTGCAACAATTCTAGTGGTTCGGATACACTAGATTCTGAGATGCTTTTGTGAGTTGATTTGGAAAGTTTTCCTTTTTCACATGCGGCACAAAGAGTTTCGTTATCAAGCTTCAGAAGTGGTAGCCCTTGAACAAGATCATCGCCAATCAGTTTGTTGATGTACCCAAAGTTTAGATGGGAAAGGCGGCGGTGCCATAACCAACTAATATCTGCTGGGGCTTTAGATAGCAGACATATATCGGGTTTACCATAGATAATATCCATGTCAAGTGGATACATATTTCCGGCATGGTCTGAATCAACTATAACATCTTTGGTTTTGGCGTCAATGATCAAGCTTCGTTGTTTGGTGAATAGAACTTCAAGATTGTTATCACACAGTTGAGAAACACTGATGAGGTTGTGTTTCAGGTCATCGACAAAGGCAACTTTCTTTATGGTAAAATTACCATTTGTTATGTTTCCATAACCCTTGATTTTTGCTGTCATGTTGTTGCCGAATGTAACATCTTGATTGGTTTGTGTAGGTTTGAAGTCACGTAAGTAGTTCCGGTTTCCTGTCATATGCTTGGAGCAGCCACTATCAATATACCATGTATCATCATTGGGTTCTCCAGCATTAAGTGCCTGCAATCAGACAGAAGATTTAGGTACCCAAATCTGAATGGGTCCTTGTTTGTTAGTTGTAGTTATTTTGGGTGCTTTGCTTAATGACTTTCTTGTAGCATTTGACTTCACGTCGCTGTAAGAGTTTGGTTTATGAGGATGGAATGGTTGAGGTTTGATTTGATTTATCAAGTTTACCCAATATGTGATTTGTTTTAGAAAACCTGTGGGTTGATAAGATCTGTGATTTGGTGAAAGATATCCTAGATGTGAAGATTTGTTTGAAAAGTGTTCTTCATATATGGGATGTGATGAGCGGTTTTGAAAAGCTTTTTGTTGATGATGGTTTGGAACTTTTTGATGTGATGGTTTTTAAAAGTTCCTTGAATGGTTAAAAGTGATATCTTGAAAGCGGTTTTCAAAAGGTTTTTAAAAGGTTTTGGTTTTTGTTTGGAAACCTGTTTTTGAGGTATGACGTAGGGTTGAACAGGTTTCTTTGGTTGGTTTTCAAAAACGTTTGGCTTGTTAAGTGGGGTTTTGGTGGTTTCATTGGTATGTTTGATTTGTTGAGTTAAAGAACTAGCAGAGTCTGTTTCAGAATTTACAACTCTTTTGAAAGAATTTTTGGAAACGGTGAAAGTAGTATCATCTGGGCTACAGTTGATAACTGTTTCGTCATCTGAATCTTCCTCATTAACAGATGTGAAAAGATCTGGTAGAGTGGATTCAGAGTTTTCACAATTCGTCATGTTTTCTTGTTTTGCTTGTTCAATTTCAAAGGATTCTCTTCCAATTCCTGGTCTGTAATTCGTATCAATTTTGCCAGTTCCTAAGGTGTTTGCCTTGGTGAAAATATAATCACTTAGTTTTCTAACAACTTTGATAGAATCCATATTCCATATCAATCTTTTGTTTTCAGTTTCAAGAAAATTGATTTGTTTTAAAGAATCAGTCAGTTTTTCATTTAAAATTTTGTATTCTTCAGTTGATTCTTGAAAGTCTTGTTTCAACTGAAGGATTTCCATTTCTGAAACATCTTTTATTTCAGAAGAAATGACTGACTGACTTTTTAGTTCCAAATCCTTTTTCTGAATTAGGGTCTGATTTAATTGTTCCAAGACGTGATTATAATCTTCTGATTTTCTTTCAACGTCTCTTTCCAATTTGTTCTTTATTCTTGTTGATTCTCCAAATTTGAGTTGCAAGGTTTGTAACTCAGATTTGCAAATATCAAAATTGACCATTGTGTCATGATATGTTTTGAGATCAGCTTCCAGACTTTTCTCAATCTTGGTTATGTGGGACTCAAAAATTGTTTTTGAAAAGCCAAGTTCAGAGATCATAGACCATACCTGTTCTATGACGTTTGGAGCTCTTGAAGGTATATCAACACCAACTACGAAGCAGAAGTTTGATTGTGTTGGTTCATTGTCAGCTTCGTCATCAGAAGTTGGCCAGTATTCCACGCTTGGTTCATGGATTGCCATCAATGCTCTTTGCTTTTCTTGGTTTTCCAGTTTCTTCAATTAATCGGTTTTTTGAGCATAGTATGCTGAGTCTTTGACTTTGGTTTTGTTTTTGGCTCGGCATTCTCTGGCATAGTGATTTGTTCCTTTGCAGTTGTGACAAATGATCACTTCTTCATCACTGTCATCCTTTTGACTTTTAATCGGAAGTCTTTCAGGTGCTTGAGTTTGGATTTGTTGGGGAGGTTGAGAATGGTTCTGTTGGAATCCAAAATTTTGGTTGTTTTGAAAACCATTGTTTTGATTGTTCTAACCTTGATTTTGGAAACCTCTGTTTTGATTCTGAAAACTGTTGTTTGGATTATTGTTATGATGACCTGAGTTAGGATTGTTTTGAAATCCCTGGTTTTGAAAACCTTGATTTGAGTTGTTATGGAAGGAAGGTCTTTGAGAATTTTGTCCAAAATAAGGTCTTGGTTGAAAACCTGAGTTGTTTTGAACAGATGGAGGTCTTGGTTGAAACCCTGAATTATTTTGTCCAAAAGATGGTCTGTTTTGAAAATTTGGTCTAAAATTTGATTGACCATGATTTGGGAGAAATCTCTGGAGATTTGTGTTTGCAACCAACGCACACAGTTGTTGATAGTCTGCTTCATCATTCAAATCAGACTGATCAAAAGAATTATTCACAAAGGCTTGGTTTTGAAAAGATGTAGCCTGATTAAAATGATTAAAGTTTTGATCATTGAAAGGTGTTTGGTTTTGTGAAGTTGTGGACACAAGAGCAAGTGGTCCTCCGAAAGCTGTAGTGGTTGGTGGGTCAATCGAGGATTCATACGATTGAAGTTCTCCATACAAATTGTACAAAGTTTCAGTATGAATAGCTGGATTACCCTGAATAATGAGTTTAACCATTTTCTAGCTTTCAAAAAGATTGTTTAAAAACTTGAGATTTATCTCGTGTTGTGTCTTTTTGATACCCAAATTGTTCATTTTAACCATAATAAAATTGAACCTATCATGAGCATCATGGATGGTTTCTGATGAAAGCATTTTGAAATTATCGAATTCATTTAAAACAGATGTTCTTTTGTTTCCGATAATTCTTTTATTTCCACAAAAACGATTTTTCAAAATTTCCCAAATTTGATTTGCGGTCAACAGTATAATGTCATCCATTTGACTTAGAATAATGTGAGGTATTCCAGACACAAGTTCCTTTTTGGCTTGGAGTTCCAACTTTTTTTTTATTTCGGTTTGAGTGGCTTGATTTGTAGCAAGAGTAGCCATATTTTATGGAGTAATATATGTTCCTTCTACGCATTTCCAGACATCTTCATTTATAGCGTTAAGATGAAGATTCATACGGCCAACCCACGAATTATACTCTTCAGGAATAAGTATGGGTGCCCGTGAACCAGATCCTAAGCTATTTGCAATGGAGACAGAGTTCATGTTGGAGTAATTTGCCAAAGACATTTCCTTTTTTTTTTTTTTGAAATTTTATGAAAGGATTTTAAACAAGTGATATTAAAATGAAATTTTTAAAGAAAAGCTTATGGAAGGTTTTATAACGCTAACCAAAAGTTTTCGACAAAAATTTCAAAGTAAATCACACAAGTTCCCCTTTTTTTTTAATTTTTTTTTGAAAGGATTTTGAACAAGTGATATTAAAATGAAATTTTTAAAGAAAATCTTATGGAAGGTTTGTGACGCTAACCAAAAGTTTTCGACAAAAATTTCAAAGTAAATCACACAAGCTCTGATACCAATTGTTGAAAATATACGATCTGATTACCACGAATAAAGGCTCGGACACCAGTTACTGGGTGACAGATATATATATATATATATTTAAGGAGATAAGATGCGGAAAGAAAAAAAAATAAGAAGTGCGGAATAAATATAAACTGGAAAGCTATAAATGACTGAAAGCTATAAATGAAATAAATGACAGTATTTAAATGACGTAAAGCTGTAATAAAATATATAAATATATAAATATATATAAAGTCGGTTCGTCAATAAATTGACTGAACTGGTTTAGAATTGGACTGGATCTTAATAGACCGTGTCTCTATTTGTTCAAAGTTCAATCCGGTAAGTAACAAAAAATTCTTTTTATGTAACAATGAATTGTTTACAAAACAATACAAAATACACGGGTCATGGTTTTTTTTTTGTATGTGGGTATGGGGTTTTTTATGGTGATTTGATGAGGTTGAAGTGGGTATTTGGAGGGTGGTAGAAGGTGGAATAAGGTTGTAGTTTTGGTGGTATAAGGTAACAAAGAGGGTGATGTTGAAAGAGCTTTGGGTGGTTATAAATATAGATTTTCGTAGTAAATCTCTCTGGATAGCCAATTCTCTCTCGCGTCTCTCTGGGGTTTCCAGTGGTCAAAAAAATCAAGGAAAATTACTGGATGTAGGTCAGGTCCTGAATAATTTACGGTGAAAATCTCTCCTGTATTATCTTGTTGAGTTGTGCTCGGTGATTTTTTTCTTAACTTGCAAATTCTGATGTCGAAAAACAGCAAGGTGGTGATAGTTGTGGTGATTTGAAAGGTTTTTGGAGGAGGTTTAAGGATAGTATTTGGAGGGTGTTTGGAGAGTATTTTGAGGTTGGCTATGTGTTTATTCTAAGATGAAAGAGTTACAGGAGATATTACAATCAAACACTTAAAAACACTCACAAAACACACACTCTCACTCACGTATACATGCATGTATATATATGCAAAAGGATTCAAGCAACTCTTGTACTTTGTGTTTGTTTATGGAAAAGTAATGAAGTGGTGGATTGTAGAGCCTGGAAGCACACATGATGTTTGGTACTTTTGCTTTTGTGAAGATTTCTTTCCAATATATATATATATATATATATATATATATATATATATACATATATATAATATATACAATATAATATATATACTTATATATACTTATATATATATATATATATATATATATATATATATATATATATATATCCAATTGTGAATTGAATTTCCATTTTTGACCCTTGAGGTTTTAAATTCTTGACAATTTTAGCATTGATTTGTTTTGTCTTCAAACGACCAAATATTGCGTCTATTTTTCCGTCTTTGCGTATTTCGTCTTTTGCATATTTTTCTATTTCATAATTAAGCACGAATCCACGCAACCTGAAATAACTGATAATATTTGTTAGATAATATAAAACCAATTCGTCTTATTTCAGTGATGGTCACATACAAAAACATTTTTCAATAGTGTGGAAGCCTCAAGTGGAATCACAAATCACCAAAACACCTTGGAAGAACTTGAGAGAATATGTATGCTCACTAAAACGGCCCACATTTTTTTTCACACACTAGTGCACATTTTGTGAGCCAAAGACCCCTTTATATATTATGGAGGATTAGGGTTACATCCATGTAAACCCTAATACCCATGACCTTTCATTTCTATAGGATCAATGGGTTAAAAACTCCATGGACTATCCATGAAAGCTTAGCCCAACCTAAATGAACTTGGCCCACCCCATATATATATATATATATATATATATATATATATATATATATAAGAGTCCATATTTAATTAGTTCCTTTTGACCACTAAATTAATTCTAAATTAATTCTTGATCAATACTAATTAAATAATATGATTCCATATTAATATATTAGAACTTATAATATATTAATATAAATCATAAAACATACTATTCTCAAAAGACTATCATATAAATTGTTCCGGTGAAGTGCAACCCAAATGGACCATGCCAAGTCGGGTCAAGTACATACCAATTATAGTTATGGACTTAGACATTAATCCAACAGTCTCCCACTTGGATAAGTCTAAAACTATTATTGTGTATGACTCCAAAAACCGACCGGCAATCGTAACTCTTTAAGCCCCCGTCGAACTCTGACGTTGTAACTGAACTCTGATCTCGTCAATGACTTGTCCATTAGATAAGGGATCATATATTCCTCCATTCTAGATATCATATGGATTAAGACATGGATTATCAATCATTCTCTCAGTCCATTTGTTGTTTCCTGATTTCCGATTTATGATGACTGACTGATTGAACAAATCAAATCAGTCCTGGCTTGGCCAAGCACTCACATGTGTCATCGCTAAATCATCGAGGGGCCCACAGATATCGCTTTTATCCTGAAGGTAAAAGGAATGGATAAACTTCGACTCATATGGCTTGTTCTACTACTTGTTGAATCATACACAAAGGCACGTTTTATAATATCGAGTTACCAATGCGTTTTCGTGCAATCAATGTATAACCAACTCATAGTAACAACTCATATCTCTAGGTTTGAAGAATATAGGATATTATCGTCTCATGATCACTCGTGATAAAATCCATGAAATGATTCCAATGAGCGTGGGTTGAATCCAATACTCAGAACTTATGAGCACTCATGAGTGTTGTAGCACCACTTTGTCCAACATCTTAGACCTCTACAAGCCAACCCATGACAGTCTTGATTCATATCTACTTCCAACATATGACCGACTGTGGATGGTTTGAATAACTTAGTGATTCAGGAAGAATGACCTAGTTATTCTGGAAGTCAAAACATGCAAAGTGAAACATAAGAATAATCGAATCCAATATGGTCTCAAAACTTATGAATATAAATAAAACACCTTTTATTTATCACCATATTGATTACACATTATTCATTGTATACTGTTTCAAACTATCAACTTTATACTTGAATTAAAACAATATTTGTCCCATGCTCCAAGCATGTACACTATGTTTTCTAGACACTAGTCATGCCATACACCAAGTATGCATACTAAGTTTGTCTATGATCTTTACTTTGTGAAATAGATCGATTGAACATGATTCCAATGATTCTTATTTCACAGTCCCAAATCCTTACTGCAAATGCAAGAATTCCAAATTCCTGCCATTTACCAAAATCTTGTTAGATATTAAACTTATATGCACTGATGCTCTTATAATGATTATGCACAAAGTCACAAAGACTTGTCAACAGACATTACAGAGTATTCTAATGGAGATCAACTCCATGGAAACATCCTTCTTGTATTAAGTTTTTCTAATCTTACACAAATTGAATATCTTCCACCAATGGAAACATTTCCATATTCTCATTTTGACTATCACTTCTGAACAAGAGTTGCCTCTTTTCAGAATATGTCAATATGGTCCTTCCAAAATTAACACTATACTTCCAACTGTCCCTGAGCAACCAATCTTTGGTAAACCTTAGATTGTCCTCGACAATTGCTTAATCATTTTAGTCATATCCAATTTTAGACTTTTCCTCTCTTAATGCCCTGAGCATTTGGAAAATTTAGAAAGGATGAATATTATAGCACATGCAATCGATCCTATATCCGAAGCATATGGGACACGATTCATGATGTCTCACATAAAGACATGATACTAGACCAGTCTTTTGCTATAATATTTTTATTTCTATTTGCCATGTTCTTAAAATTCAGATTATGAAAAAAGATGCCGTAATCATAATCGAATTTTAGAATGCAAATATTGTTCCCATATATAGAATTTCCATATGTTGAACCATTCCAACATAATATTCATATATATACTTGACTAAATTTGCTTAAAAACTCACGATCTAAGCTTTTAGATTTGAAATGAAGTACAATTTCATTTCCCTTAATTATAGCAAAACAACCTTTCCCAATTGAACTTTTTTGTTTTTCTATAATTAACACTTATCATAATTATCATGCTCCCACTAACATGATGATTATTAGCATAACACTTATGCTCCCACTAGCTTTGACATGTACTCAGAAATCAGCTGGACTTCTAGAAATCAATACTTTATTGACTTTCTTACCAAAGTTCAGACTTCTGATACGAGATGCTTTGATAAAACTTTATCAAAATCATACACCTTTCCTTAGATAGCACACATGTGTGTCTAAACAATTTCAGAACTATAAAAAGGGATGTCGTAATCATAGTCTCAATTGTTTAGACCTTTTCCATTCCTCACAAGTCCATGTTAGTGTGCCGGTTAACCACACACGCTCCACTAACGACTTTGAGAATGCAAATATCACAACAGTTATCTACTTAAAATCTGCTTAGTGAAAGCACTTCCTCACCATCATTTTCATGAATCGGAGAGAAAACTTTTGACACTTAGATTTTATGGTGTATGTGTTCCTTTCCATGTGAATTAGTCAAAACCATAATCACAAGACAAGGTTAGTGACAAATCCAAACTCATATGGACTGAACTAAATCTTAATTTCTTGCCACCTGGCAGCACAAGGGCCTGCCATTGCTTCCAAGTCGTTATGCAACCAATTGAGAACTCTCAGAACTCATATGCAAAGCCAACTTTAACTGGAATGGGCACAAAAATTGGAAAAATGTTAACACGATAGGTTATAAACCTCACGTCGTGTGCTAGTGTCAAACTTACAGGTTTTTATTCTTGATTAGATCTTGAAATTTTTCCAAGATCTTTGAGACTCCCACTGTCCTCTTGACATATAAGACTCACTTGCCAAATATTCAAGCGATAGTGTGGATTCTTTATCAAGACAAACACTTCACACAATTGGCCTTAGTTGGTCTTTGTTTTATCCAAAACATCACAACTTACCAATTTCAAATGTACAAGAGTAGGATACTTTTACTATTACATTTGACTAGTGTTAGGAAACCTTCCTTTAAATATATGTCACTCAAATTACAATCTTGGAGTATGACTCTAAGATTTGTTTCGGAGCGAGGATGACACATCTTCTTGATTTAACCATTTCAGCAATTTTTGATTCCTCTTCTTAGCCATCAGAATGCACTTAGAGGATGAATTGTGATAAGGTCTCTTAATCATTGTGATGATCACAAAAACTTGATACTAAAGTACTCTCCCATCTTTTCAGATTTGAGAAACTTTTATCTTTCTACCTAATTTGATTCTTCTCATTCGTTCTGCCATACATCGAAACTTTTCCAATGTTTCAGAATTATACTTAAACAGGTAAGTATAACCATATTTACTAAACTTTAGTAAATCATGATGAATAGTCTTATAGATCTTTTGTGGTGGACTTGATCAGTGCACAAGAATGTGTACTCGATCCCTTAGTCCTTCACTTGACTCACATATACATGTGAACAAGGAATTAGTCTTAATTTTCCAAAGATGAAAATTCTCATTCATCATACTATACAACTTGCATGATTCTAAGTTTCTATCCAACTGAAACTTAGGTGAGAATCTTTCCTTGTTTGGTAAATTTAGACACTACCACAAATGAAGGAATCAAATTCATATTTCCACTCTTGCTATTAATGGAATCATAACAACAATTTTCCACAACTGCCATTGTAAGGATATTTTAAAATAAATAAAATAAAAATTTTCGTTTTATTTTAAAACTTTGCGGAAAACTTATCCTTTACAGTGCAAAAACATATGAAAAACTTGTTGTTATCTATTCCTAAGCAATATATCATATGTAGCACCTGGTTCTTGGTATGTATTTTTATTTAAGTATTTTGCATTTTTGGCCTTGGACTCGGCGAGTTGAAGGACCAACTCGCCGAGTAGAAGTGGGATGAGGTGCGGAATTTATGTGATGGACTCGACGAGTCGGGTCACGGACTCGACGAGTATGATCTGACTGGACAAAACCCTAATCTGAGGGTTTGTACCCTATTTAAACAACCTTATACAGCCTCCATCGCCCCTTTATGCTCCCAGAAACCGTCCATAGCAAACCCTAAGTGTTTTGGTGCACGATCTAAGGCTTTTGAGTGATTTTTGTGGGTTTTGACCTCAAGGAAGAAGGAAGAGCATAGAAGGATCAAGAGGAGGCTAAAGGATCCGAGTTTGGTTCATGATTTGCAACCTTTGAGAGGTATAAAGTTTGTACCTTGCTCTTTCATTTGATAGATCCCTTTTTGGGGAGATTTAGGGCTTTTATAAGCCATTTTGGTAACCAACCATGATTGCAAACATGGTTGGGGGTCAAGACTTCGGATCTAGGTCTTGGGAGGGGTCACAAGGCAGATTTGGGTTGCTTTTGCACCCAAGGAAGGCCCCATGCAACACTAGAGCTTATTTTATGTCCTTGTGAGCTCAAAGTCTCATGCATGCACGTAAAGTTTGTAAATTTACGTGCTAGAACGATTAAAGGAGCCTAGATCTATCTTTTGGTCAAGTGTTGTACATCAGAAATCGAGGATTTTGGGTGTGGACGTTATCGACTCGGCGAGTCCGTTCTTGGGACTCGACGAGTCCAAGGCTTTGAGGCCCATTTATGTTGAGGGTCAAAAGGACTCAGTTGGGCGTTAGAAAGGTTGTAACAGTACAGAAGGAATGACCTAACGCACTGGACTTAATTTTAGACCTGGAGTTCATGGGACTCGATGAGTGCTAGAACAGACTCGGCGAGTCCAAGACAATCTTCTTAAGTTTGAAGATGAACTCGACGAGTTGTTCATACGACTCGGCGATTCAAGGTCAAGACTTGTTCATCAGTTGAAGGTGAACTCGACGAGTGTTCCTCCGACTCGGCGAGTCGGATGAAGGTTCATTGATGTTCGTAAGGAAGGGGACCTCGTCGAGTCGTTGCCAAACTCGATGAGTCGAGTCGTGGATAAGGACGAGCAAAGGGAAGGGACTCGACGAGTTGATGGCCCAACTCGGCGAGTCGGGTCAACTGGAAGTTGACTTTGACTTGGACTTGGTTGGGGGGTAAAATGGTCATTTTGCCCTAAGAATAGATATCAGTTTCTAACTGAGTGTTTTGTGGGGGTTGTAGCCGGAGGATTTCCGGAGCAGCAGCGGACGGAGGTTTCCCGCACAGATTATCAGCAGCTTCCCGTACGAGGTGAGTTACCTTCCAGTAGGGTTGGGTCTAAGGCCACAATGCCGACCCACCAAAGAGGAGTATTTAGGAGATGATTGTCTTTGTGATAATTATCTTGGTTTGGTTACATGCTTTGGTCATGAGTGTTATTTGTATGATATGTTACGTGTATGGTAGGGATTGGTTTCCCTGGTAGCGGTCCTTAGGACCGAAGGGTAGGTCAGTACCCAGATATGCCTGACTGTATGTTTATATCTTGTTGCTGTATGCTAGTGGTAGGGGGTAGAATAGTCCCCAGTTACCGGTTGAAAGATACCGATGAGGATTACCGGTTGAAAGATACCGATGATGGTTACCGGTTGAAAGATAGCGATGATGATTACCGGTTGAAAGATACCGATGATGATTACCGGTTGAAAGATACCGAAGAGGATTACCGGTTGAAAGATACCGACGATGATTACCGGTTGAAAGATACCGAGGATATTGTATGGTATGTGGTATGATGGGGGAACTCACTAAGCTTTGTGCTTACGGTTTACAGTTTTGGTTTCAGGTACCTCTTCGTCTAAGGGGAAGGAGCCGGCGGCGTAGCATCGCATCACACACGCATATACATGATTTCCGCATGGAGTTTTCTGGGATTGTACTCTGATATGTATTATTTTATGACTTGGGTTTTTTTAGACATGATGATTTGTTTATGAGATGATGTGTTTTCACAGTATTTTCTTATGGATGTTTTTATGAGTCGGTTAATTAAAAAGAAAATTTTGGACCTGAAAATTGGGATGTTACAAGTTGGTATCAGAGCCCTGGTTTGAGGGATTCGGACACACCCTCGGGGGTTTCTGGACTCAAACTGAGGGGCTAAAAGTTTTTTTTCAAGGAAAATGGTTTTCTAAAATCTAAATGAAAGGATTTTAAGAAAGACAAAGTGTGTGATGCATGCGACCGGTCGGGCTCAAGTAAGTTTTCCCCAAGATACCCATACTTGATATGTTATGCTATATGGTTTTGATTCAGATAACTGCATGATAGAATAGGACTAAGGATCTAGGAGGATGCCTTGTGTGCCTGATATATGATTCTGAGAATTGCATGCTAGTTAGGGCTAAGGATCTAGGAGGATGCCTTATATGCCTGTTGTATGAGTTGTATGCTAGGACTGTTTAGTCAGCAGTAGGATTGCCTGTGTAGGTTATTCCTGATTTGGTTACCCAATGCATGAATGCTGCTTGCTTTGTGCTATGGGGGTTCTGGCCATCTTCAACTAGCTAAGGAACGGATATGTAATAGTATCCGCAAGTTAGTTAGGGGGAAGTGGTGGGGACTCCTAGTGCAGCTGATGGCGGAGGGTAGGTCGGAGAGTGCCCTAGGAAAGCCTAGGACGAGGTAAGTGAAAAGGGTATCGGGAAAAGGGACTTGGTGAAGTTGACGCAATTCTTGAGGAAAGTACGGGTAGATGTGGAAGGTAGTATGGGCCCGTACTACTGAAAGCAGAGGACCCGTACTCGAATCAAGGAAGGTTGAGACAGAACCGGGAACCTTGGAGAGTGTGTTAGACCTCTCGAGAGTATGTATCATCCTGACATTTATGCGTGTATTTCCAGCATGGTGACCACGCGACATGGAGCAGGAGGTTCCGGATCAGGATCAGGATCGGGCTCGGGTGCAGGATCCGAGCAGGTTGATGACGGGCTGCGCGAGTTCATCGCGTCTGAGATCACGAGAGGCATTCTTGAGTCGACCCCGGTCAGTTTCGGGTCGATCAAGAAAGGGATTGTTGAGCTGATGGAGGATCGCCTCCGTGCATTGAGGAGTGATATGGTGTCTAGCCAGACGAGTACGCACACACTGTCCTTTAAGGACTTCCGTAAGAGTGGTGCGCCAGATTTCCATGGGTTTAAAGACCCCATTGCTGCTAGGAGATGGGTCGCAGACATCGAGTCTGTGCAGCTGACCAGCTTCTTCCCCGAGGGGTCGAAGGTGAGATATGCAGCAGGGTGTTTGAGAGACAGAGCTAGAGATTGGTGGGAGTTTGTTGGTGACTCATTGGGAGCCTCGGCTGTTGAGGCTATGACCTGGTCAGACTTTGTGACCAGATTCAGGGCAGAGTTTGCACCAGCTGTGGAGCTTCAGCAGCTGGCCAGGGATTTCTTGGACATGAGACAGACTATGGAGACTGTGGCGGAGATCACCGCAAAGTTCCGGGAGAGGGCATTGCTGGTGCCCCAGTATGCGGGTGATGAGGACATGAGGAGGACTCGCTACCATGATATGTTATGAGCTGATATCCGGGAGCATGTCAGTTTCTCAGCTTTCCCAACCCTGGATTCCATGATTTCCAGGGCTAGGGAGAGGGAGATTGATCCGGAGCACATCCAGAAGAGGAAGACAGCGGAGGGGCTGACGGCGGGGGCTTCGGGGAAGAAGCCCAAGGGATCCGATGGTAGGCCGAAAGGCCAGTTCGGGCGGGACCGCTGTGGGAAATGCGGTCGGTCACACGAGGGAGCTTGTCGCACTGGGCCGGGTTCAGGCTGCTATAAGTGTGGCAAGGTTGGGCATTTTGGCAGAGATTGTACTGCCCCTGCTCCTGTGATTCAGATATCAGACCTGATTTGCTTTCATTGCAATCAGAAGGGCCATAAAAAGGCCAATTGCCCTAGATTGACAGCGACAGTGGCGCCGACACCAGCGACAACACGGGTTGTGGATGGCCGGAAGGCCAAGTTGGAGGCTCCAGTGGTTCGGAGCCGAGCGTTTCAGCTGACAGCCGAGGAGGCACGCGCTGCACCCGATGTGGTGACGGGTATGACTTCTTGTTTATGCTTTTATGATATGTTGCGGTGATGTTAATATGTTATGTATGCGCTCTGGTTAGGATCGTTCCATGTGAACGCTATTCCAGTTTAGGTATTGTTTGATTCGGGTGCTACCCGGTCGTTTGGGTCTCTTGCGCTTAGCAAGAAGTTTTCGGAGTCTTCGGGCATGTTGGATTGCCCTCTAGAGGTCGAGATTGCGGACGACCGGTCGGTACGAGCGTCAGAGGTCTACCGGGATTGTGTTTTGAGGCTGTTCGAGGAACGTTACCTGGTGGACCTGGTTCCCATACCTTTGTGGGGGAACAAGGTTATTATTGGTATGGATTGGCTGAGCCCCAATGGGGCAGTGATTGACTGCACGCAGCAGTCAGTACGGATTAGGACCCCTAGTGGGGGAGAGCTGGTGCTTCAGGGCGAAGGGCCACAGCGAGGACCAGCTTTATGTTCGGCAACGAGGGCTAGGCGCTACCTCCAGCAGGGTTGCGCAGGATATGTCGCCTATGTTATGGATACCCGGGAGGCGGTCAGGGCGACGGTGGGCGATGTACCCGTGGTACGAGAGTTTGCGGACGTATTCCCCGAGGAGCTGCCTGGGATACCTCCGGAGCGACAGGTGGAGTTCAGGATCGACCTAGTCCCTGGTGCGGCTCCAATAGCCAAGGCACCGTATCGGTTGGCTCCTCCTGAGATGCAGAAGTTGTCTACACAGCTGCAGGAGCTGTTAGACAAGGGATTCATTAGACCGAGTAGTTCTCCCTGGGGAGCCCCAATTCTGTTTGTGAAGAAGAAGGACGGGTCGCATCGGATGTGTATAGATTATCGGGAGCTGAATAAGGTAACGGTGAAGAACCGTTACCCACTCTCGAGGATTGATGACCTCTTTGACCAGCCACAGGGAGCATCTTGGTTCTCCAAGATTGATGTGCGTTCAGGGTATCATCAGATGAGGGTCAGAGAGGAGGATGTGCAGAAGACGGCGTTTCGGACGCGTTATGGTCACTATGAGTTTATGGTGATGCCTTTCAGGCTCACCAACGCTCCTGCCGTGTTCATGGATCTCATGAAACGTGTGTGCAGACCGATGTTGGATCGATATGTGATAGTATTTATTGATGACATCTTGGTTTACTCCAAGACGCGAGAGCAGCATGTGGAGCATCTGCAAGAGGTTTTGGAGACTTTGAGGAGGGAGAGCTTGTATGCTAAGTTCTCCAAGTGTGAGTTCTGATTGCGCGAGGTGCAGTTTCTTGGGCACCTTGTCAACCAGAACGGGATTTCGGTAGATCCGGCCAAAGTGGAGGCCATTATGAGTTAGGAGGTTCCGAGGTCTCCATCTGAGATTCGGAGCTTTCTGGGATTGGCAGGCTACTATCGGAGATTCATTCAGGACTTCTCCAAGATAGTCGTGCCCTTGACCAGGCTGATGAGGAAATTCGTGGTCTTTTTGCTGGGGGCCTGAGCAGCAGGCCGCATTCGAGACACTGAGACAGAGATTGTGCGAGGCGCCAATCTTAGCCCTGCCAGAGGGCATGGAGGATTTCGTCGTGTACTGTGATGCGTCCATCTCGGGTTTGGGCGCAGTATTGATGCAGAGGGGGCATGTCATTGCTTACGCTTCGAGGTAGCTGAAGCCTCACGAGGCGAACTACCCGACGCATGATTTGGAGCTGGGGGCTGTTGTGTTCGCCCTCAAGATTTGGCGTCATTACCTCTATAGGGTTCGTTGTACAATTTACACGGACCACAAGAGCCTGAGGTATCTCATGGACCAGCCAAATCTGAATATGAGGCAGCGTCGGTGGCTTGATGTGGTAAAGGATTATGACTGTGAGATCCTCTACCACCCGGGGAAGGCCAATATGGTGGTCGACGCGCTTAGCCGCAAGGCAGCGCCGATCAGGGATATCTGTCTGAGGATGATAGTGGTGACTCCGCTGTTGGAGCAGATTCGGGAGGCCCAGCAGGAGGCCATGAAGGAGGAACATCGGAAGAGCGAGCGGATTGTGGGGCAGGTTTCCTCTTTCGACTATGATAGCCGAGGGTTATTGACTCTTCACCGTAGGGTCTGGGTCCCTTATCATGGAGGCGTGCGCCAGATCCTGATGGAGGAGGCACACAAATCCAGATTTTCTATCCATCCCGGAGCGACGAAGATGTATAGAGATCTTCGTCCTAATTATTGGTGGCCCTGCATGAAGCGGGACGTAGCATGGTATGTGGAGCGGTGTTTGACCTGCAGGAAGGTCAAGGCCGAGCACCAGAGGCCACACTGCAAGATGCAGCCGTTGGATATCCCGCTATGGAAATGGGAAGACATTACAATGGATTTTATCACAAAGCTTCCCAGGACCGCGCGAAGGGTGGATTCGATTTGGGTCATCGTCGATCGATTGACCAAGAGTGCTCATTTTATTCCGATTCAGGAGAGCATCTCGGCCGAGAAGCTGGCCGGCATTTATATCAGAGAGGTGGTGGCGCGGCACGGGGTGCCAGTGTCGGTGATTTCAGACAGAGATGTTCGGTTTACTTCCAAGTTTTGGAAGAAGTTTCATGACGAGCTGGGTACTCGTCTGCATTTTAGCACCGCCTTTCACCCACAGACGGATGGTCAGAGCGAGCGGACCATCCAGACGCTAGAGGATATGCTGCGGGCATGTGTTTTAGACTTCGGAGGTAGTTGGGATACCTACCTTCCGTTGGCGGAGTTCTCGTATAATAATAGCTATCATGCGAGTATTGACCGTCCTCCCTTCGAGATGTTATACGGGAGGAAGTGCAGAACCCTGATATGTTGGGGTGAGGTTGGCCAGAGGGTCATGGGGAGCACCGAAGTGGTGCTCAATACGACAGAGAGGATTCAGCAGGTTCGGAGCAGAGTTCAGACTGCTCAGAGTCGGCAGAAAAGTTATGCCGACAAGCGCCGATCGGACCTGGAGTTTCAGGTTGGGGATATGGTTCTCCTAAAGGTGTCGCCATGGAAGGGCGTCATCCGATTCAGGAAACGGGGCAAGTTGGGTCCCAGGTATATTGGACCCTTCAGGGTTATAGCCCGGGTGAGAAAGGTGGCTTATAGGTTGGATCTGCCAGCCGAACTCAGACAGATCCACATCACTTTCCACGTCTCTCAGCTGCGGAAGTGCCTGGTGGACGACTTAGCAGTGGTACCCTTAGACGAGTTGGTACAAACGGGGCAAGTTGGTATGTATTTTTATTTAAGTATTTTGCATTTTTGGCCTTGGAATCGGCGAGTTGAAGGACCAACTCGCCGAGTAGAAGCGGGATGAGGCGTGGGATTTAAGTGATGGACTCGACGAGTCGGGTCCCGGACTCGACGAGTAGGCTTTGACTGGACAAAACCCTAATCTGAGGGTTTGTACCCTATTTAAACAACCTTATACAGCCTCCATCGCCCCTTTATGCTCCCAGAAACCCTCCATAGCAAACCCTAAGTGTTTTGGTGCATGATCTAAGGCTTTTGAGTGATTTTTGTGGGTTTTGACCTCAAGGAAGAAGGAAGAGCATAGAAGGATCAAGAGGAGGCTGAAGGATCCGAGTTTGGTTCATGATTTGCAGCCTTTGAGAGGTATAAAGTATGTACCTTGCTCTTTCATTTGATAGATCCCTTTTTGGGGAGATTTAGGGCTTTTATAAGCCATTTTGGTAATCAACCATGATTGCAAACATGGTTGGGGGTCAAGACTTCAGATCTAGGTCTTGGGAGGGGTCACAAGGCAGATTTAGGTTGCTTTTGCAACCAAGGAAGGCCCCATGCAACACTAGAGCTTATTTTATGTCATTTTGAGCTCAAAGTCCCATGCATGCACGTAAAGTTTGTAACTTTACGTGCTAGAACGATTAAAGGAGCCTAGATCTATCTTTTGGTCAAGTGTTGTACATCAGAAATCGAGGATTTTGGGTGTGGACGTTATCGACTCGGCGAGTCCGTTCTTGGGACTCGACGAGTCCAAGGCTTTGAGTCCCATTTATGTTGATGGTCAAAAGGACTCAGTTGGGCGTTAGAAAGGTTGTAACAGTACAGAAGGAGTGACCTAACGCACTGGACTTAATTTTAGACCTGGAGTTCATGGGACTCGATGAGTGCTAGAACAGACTCGGCGAGTCCAAGACAATCTTCTTAAGTTTGATGATGAACTCGATGAGTTGTTCATACGACTTGGCGAGTCAAGGTCAAGACTTGTTCATCAGTTAAAGGTGACCTCGACGAGTGTTCATCCGACTCGGCGAGTCGGATGAAGGTTCATTGATGTTCGTAAGGAAGGGGAACTCGTCGAGTCGTTGCCAAACTCGACGAGTCGAGTCGTGGATAAGGACGAGTAAAGGGAAGGGACTCAACGAGTTGATGGCCCAACTCGGCGAGTCAGGTCAACTGGAAGTTGACTTTGACTTGGACTTGGTTGGGGGTAAAATGGTCAATTTACCCTAAGAGTAGATATCAGTTTCTAACTGAGTGTTTTGTGGGGGTTGTAGCCGGAGGATTTCCGGAGGAGCAGCGGACGGAGGTTTCCCGCAAAGATTATCAGCAGCTTCCCGTACGAGGTGAGTTACCTTCCAGTAGGGGTGGGTCTAAGGCCACAATGTCGGCCCACCCAAGAGGAGTATTTAGGAGATTATTGTATTTGTGATAATTATCTTGGTTTGGTTACATGCTTTGGTCATGAGTGTTATTTGTATGATATGTTACGTGTATGGTAGGGATTGGTTTCCCTGGTAGCGGTCCTTAGGACCGAAGGGTAGGTCAGTAGCCAGATATGCCTGACTGTATGTTTATATCTTGTTGTTGTATGCTAGTGGTAGGGGGTGGAATAGTCCCCAGTTACCAGTTGAAAGATACCGATGAGGATTACCGGTTGAAAGATACCGATGATGGTTACCGGTTGAAAGATACCGATGATGATTACCGGTTGAAAGATACCGATGATGATTACCGGTTGAAAGATACCGAAGAGGATTACCGGTTGAAAGATACCGACGATGATTACCTGTTGAAAGATACCGAGGATATTGTATGGTATGTGGTATGATGGGGGAACTCACTAAGCTTTGTGCTTACGGTTTACAGTTTTGGTTTCAGGTACCTCTTCGTCTAAGGGGAAGGAGTCGGCGGCGTAGCATCGCATCACACACGCATATACATGATTTCCGCATGGAGTTTTCTGGGATTGTACTCTGATATGTATTATTTTATGACTTGGGTTTTTTTAGACATGATGCTTTGTTTATGAGATGTTGTGTTTTCAAAATATTTTCTTATGGATGTTTTTATGAGTCTTTTAATTAAAAAGAAAGTTTTGGACCTGAAAATTGGGATGTTACATCATAACTCCTAAGCAACAGCTCAAACTTCTGATCACCGAACCATGCGATCGAAAACCATCTTCGCGATCAGAATCAGCATATACTTCCTTTAAGTTTCTTCACTTTTCGTTGATTCTTAAAACATCAACATGTAACCAAGTCACATCATGTAATAAGAATCTCAGAATAGAAACTAAACAGAGTTAGATAGTGGACTTTACCTGAAGCAGAGTCAAACTTCTTGACTTGATCAACCTTATGATCTTTCAAGTAAATAGGCAGCTTCACAATCAATGTCCCTTCCTTTGGCAAGAGAAACATATGGACTCACTGGGAATGGTATATGGGACTATCGCAGACTTAGCCTTTCTCTTTACCATTTGGTCAACCTAGTTGACTATGGTCAAACCCTTTCTTTGGGATGAGAAGGCTTTTCTAGATATCCAATGTTACCATTGTCAATGTCCATTGGGAAGTTGATCTCCTAATCAATTTGCTTTACTAGTTCTCAAATCGTTGCTGACCAAGCAAATAGATAAAATCATTAAGGGTCATGTCATAGTCTGTTTCATAGTAGTCCCAAAGGAACTCACTATGTGACTTAGAAAGTGATTGAACATCCAACCTTCTTAAGACTTTGACACCCAACTCTCCCGGCTTGTCAATATGTGACTTCATCTCCAAGATGCGATCACACATAGACCTTGCTTGCCAATAGGGCTTGAGTGACCTTGAACTTGTGGGTTAGGGAGAATAATTGGAGGAGGTGGCGGAAGTGAAGTTCAAAAAGATTTGGGAAGATCATAGATGTCTGAACTAGACATCTTTTGGGAGAATTTCAAGATAGTTGATCTAAAGTCCTTAATATAACACCCAATATGAAATATTAAGGCTAGAACCCAACACAATAGTTTTATAACTTGGAAGAGGGATGCCGTAATCCAAACTATAAAATATTTGAAGGTAGGCGAATGACGATTCACCAATTTCCACTTTGCTTAACGACTTAAGCAAAGTGAAAAGTGTAATTTCACGGGTTAGCACCAAATTCACATTTTTCTAAGTAACCAAGATTGGGAATTTATAAAAAGTTTAGTTACTTAGTATTTATCATTAATACTTTTAATGAAGGGAGAATTATAGTCGTTGTCCTACCTGTTCGGCTAACGACCCTCCACCAGTCAAGGAAGCGGTGGGTGAGAGTGGACACCCATTAAACTGCCATTTTATAGCCAGTAACCTTATACCCCCCCCCCCCTTATAGACCGGCTTCGTGAATGAGGCCTACTAATGGTAAGACGACTTGCTCTTATACATATAATATATTAAACTTTTAATATTATAATAGTATAATGACGTATTTTAGACATTTAAAATACTTGGTGGTTTAATCTATTAATTAAACTATACTCTTAATTTAATTAAACTTAAACCATGTCATTATAGAATTATTAATTCTCTTTTAATTAAACACTTTAATTATCTATTAATAAAGTCCATAAGAGTTAATTGAATTATTCAATAAAAACATCATAATTCCAATTATTAAATTCAAAATTAAAACCATTTAATTAATTGTTTAAGTTATGAACCCAAGAGTTTTAGAATTCAATTCTTTTTTTTATCATAAAAAAAACTTTTTCCAAATTCCAAAACTTGAGGGCAAGTTTTGTCACTTTTGAAAACTTTTGGATTCCATAACTTATGGAGTTAAATACTTGTTTTATGATGAAACTTTTCATGTTCCATAAATTAAGAACAAGTTATGGAATTCTTTAAAACATTAACACCAAATTTTGTAACTCCATAAAAACTTTGAATCAATTATTTTTTTAAAGTTTCATATCCATAACTTATGGAAGTTTCAAAACTCTTAAGATCACAACTTTAAAAAAAACTTTTGAGCTTTAAAATTTTATGACAAAATTTGTAACCCCTTAAAACATTTAGATCAACCTTTTAAAACTAATAAAATAATCATATCATTTTATCTTTTACTAAATTTGACCTAATTCAACTCATATAGCAAATGATTCAAATTTTACAAATAATTAGTTTTTCACAAAACAAGTAATTATCTTAAAATTTGACAAACGTCATGTTTTTTTCCTTTTTTTTCCAACTTTGAAAATAAAACATTTGCATCAATATAACAGAAAACAACCCATGGCTCTGATACCACTGTTGGGTTTGTGCATTCTAACACTCATATGGTGTACATGCAACCCTATAAACCTTGGATCTATGTTTTTCTCTATTATACATGCAAATAATCAATATTCCAAGGTTTCATCCTAACTAGCATATTATGAAGCAACTATACTACAAAGTTCTAGTTAGATGACATACCTTTGATGTTGCTTGAAGTCTTGAACTTTAAGAGCTTAGCCCCAATAGTGTGGAAGCCTCAAGTGGAATCACAAATCACCAAAACACCTTGGAAGAACTTGAGAGAATATGTATGCTCACTAAAACGGCCCACATTTTTTTTCACACACTAGTGCACATTTTGTGAGCCAAGGACCCTTTTATATATCATGGAGGATTAGGGTTACATCCATGTAAACCCTAATACCCATGACCTTTCATTTCTATAGGGTCCATGGGTTAAAACTCCATGGACTATCCATGAAAGCTTAGCCCAACCTAAATGAACTTGGCCCACTCCATATATATATATATATATATATATATATATATATATATATATATATATATATATATATAAGAGTCCATATTTAATTAGTTCCTTTTGACCACTAAATTAATTCTAAATTAATTCTTGATCAATACTAATTAAATAATATGATTCCATATTAATATATTAGAACTTATAATATATTATAAATCATAAAACATACTATTCTCAAAAGACTATCCATATAAATTGTTCCGGTGAAGTGCAACCCAAATGGACCATGCCAAGTCAGGTCAAGTACATACCAATTATAGTTATGGACTTAGACATCAATCCAATAGCTCCTCCAATCGCTTCTTTTCTGCTTCACTCTGAGTGATTCCCACCGCTGGTTCTCTGATCTCGGGATCAATTGGGTTCCACACCTGCTTTGCTCGCAAAAAATTCTCCATCATTTCACTCCAGTGTTCGTAGTGACCGTTGAAGATTGGCACAACCGTCGTTTCGTCATTCATGATTCAAACTTTGAGAAATTTCTCTCACGCTCATGTTTGCTCTCAAACTCACACAATGGATCTTTAGCTCTGATACCACAATGTAATACTTAGATAGTGGTATATTGCTCACTAATCAGATGCTTTATTCAATGAGCCAAAAGGCTTTTAAATACAGAAAGGGAAATAACGGAAAAGCAAGAAAACAGGTAAAAAGCTAAAGCTAAGGAAATAGTTGACGACTAAGTAATTGCACGTGCAACTCCTAAGACTTGACTAGTCAAGTTTATTTTGAATTCTTTTATTTGCAACGGTACTAAATATCTCCAACAATAGTGGCGTGGAGATTCTAGCATTAAGAGGGTAGGGTTCTCCCATCTAGTGTAGTAGTGTATGTGTGTAATTTGTTTGTTAAAAGGAACGACCATTGGAAAGTTGGAAAACCACAGCCACAAAATTTAGAAAACAGACGATAAATACAAAACATGTACCGGTGTAGAAGACGACATAATTGGTTGGTCGCTGATGGCGGTTCTATCTGAACAGAACCGCCAACTCAATTGTTGTCCTCGCCTACCACCTCATGTTGTCTTCAACAATAGTGACGCCTCTTTTCCCTCATACATCCTCTATGTACCTATCTTCGGTGGCGAAATAGTAAAGGACCCGGTTTATTATACTATCGGTGTGCATAACAAAGCAAACGAAGGTGGATTGCAGATACAGAGAGGGGGGAGAGTCGATGGCGGTGGATAGAGAAAAAAGAAGTCGGACAGGTAGAGAAATTTTGAAGCATTCAAAGGTCGGAGGGATCTCCTGAGTGTAATTGATGCTCCTTTTGTGTTTGGATGGAGGAGGGAGGAAGGGTAGAAGAAGATTCGAGGAGGGCTTAGTCGGTGGATCGGTTGACCTAACCTGAGTAAAATAACTCGATGAACGGTACCGGGTACTGTTCATAAGGGGGATCTTTTTATCTCTCTCTCTCTCTCTCTCTCTCTCTCTCTCTCTCTCAATCGAGCGATTTTTGCAGTGCACAGTCCGGAATTCGAATTTTAGATCGAGCGGTTTTTGGCCAACGATACCTAAATGAGAAATGAATATCTCATTAATAGGGACTCAACTATAAAAAGAGAGACGAAAACGGAGTCCGTATGTAGAAGTTATGAATTTTACGCAGTCATTTAATAGTATAATCTTCTCATACTGTTAAATTTAAAATCGGTCGAGAATTAGCCAATATAGTCAAAAGTAAAGTTATATATCTTTTCACTACCTACGCGTGGATATAAAGAACGTCAAAAACGGAGCTCGTATGCGAAAGTTATGAATTTTCAAAGATTGGCTGTTTTACCTGTTGTGTTCGGCGCCACGTGTCAGCATCAGGCTTCGCCTTGGAGCCTAAGCAAGCTCACGACGTGAGCACTAAAAATCACGACGTGAGAGGGCTCTTGGCAGCCTATAAATAGAAATGCAATCCCTCTTCATTCCTCACACCTTACCCATTCTTTCTTCACTCTCTAATACCCCCTAAACCCCCAAAAAGCCTAGGGAATCCCCCTAGCACGAGAAGGAAGCCCCGGAGCTCCCAACGACTCCGAGAAGAAGAACTTTCGACTCAGAAGTTCTGCCTGCGCAGATCCCGGTTCTTCGCTAAACTCCAATATAAGTGAGTTATGCCTACTCTACTTTAAATATAGCTTATATTTAAATATAATATCGTTATTATGAACCTATAAATAAGATTTATCAGTGATTCAAAGTCGTTATACTGATTGATCTACTTACGGGAATGATGTCTAGGCTGTGATTAGTGAGGTGTTTAAAGTGGGATTTCCAAACAGTATACTTCGTATACCAAACGGACCCTACCTCCGATATGATCCTACCTGGTTGTTCCTTACTTGATAGATCATGAAGTAGACTCTCAGTTAATGACGAATCTAGACTAATAATTAGTCTAAATAAATATTAGACTAAAATCTAGTGGTGATAATACTAGGTTTCGTCGAAGGAAATCATATTGTTAAGAAGCGCAGCGTTGCTCGAATTTCGAGTCGTCACTTGAACAAGTAAGTTCATAGTTACTTTCATCTTACACATAGATATGAAGTATTTAATATAAATTATGTGCTATGTTTGCATCTTATCTGTATACTCGTTATCTATGCTGGATGAACGATTTCATACATGTTTTAAATGATTTAAATTGTATATGTATTTTATATCTACAAAATATGTTGGGTAAAACATGGGTAGATGAAATATGAGTTGGATGATGAGATGAGAGGTGAAATAGACCATGAGGTAAGGGTGAGAGGTGAACAATGAGAGAAGCCTTTTACCCAAGCGTTGGCCCCGTCATCTAGCAGAGTATGGATGACAACCACAGACTATTCTAGACAGTCCAGTGGAACACTAACAGGCTCGCAACCTGTAGGTGTTGTGAACGATGTGTTCACCGGTGTACTCTAAAAACCCATTGACATGTATTGCGAGTGGACTCTCGAAAACGATACTGTCAATAAACGAGATAAACTCTGGCGACTATGCAGACTTAGTGCCCGTTATATAAACCCTGGCGACTATGCAGACTTAGTGCCGAAACCCTGGCGACTATGCAGACTTAGTGCCCGTTGTATGAACCCTGGCGACTATGCAGACTTAGTGCCTAAACCCTAGCGACTATGCAGACTTAGTTCCTAAACCCTGGCAACGATGGAGTTTGTGTCTATTCCTTAGGATAATCCTTAGGAATGAATTGATGAGAAACAATTGGGTTGAAAACCCTATGTACTCACCAGGTTTCCCAACCTGACCCACTCAATTCATTTGTATCACATGTGTCGATATGAAGTTACATTACACTGAGAGATTAAGGAGATATAAATTACTAGTGATAATGATTGTAAGTTCTGTTTATGCTTATGTTTCTGTATTGACGATGACATCCCAATGTTTTAAAATGAATAAAATATGTTTCTTTGGAAATGCTTTGATAATGTATTTATCATGTTCTTCTGGGAACAAATTCCGCAACACTTTTTTTTAAAAGGTTACTCTGATTTTCAAAATAAAGCATAAACAAATCGGTCTTTTCTGGTCGTGAAAATGGGGATGTCACAGTTGGTATCAGAGCATTAGTTCAAGCGAACTAGGAATTAGGATTTATTTCTAGACTTAAACTTAGAATGTTAAGCGAAGATCGTGAGGAGTGTGTCTAATATATTTTAGGTTGTACACCTGAATAGACACAAGCACTAGCTTAATTAGGAAAGATGCCAAAAATGCTTTTATGTGCTAAATGATTTCTGATATGCATTATAGGATCGGATCCATGGTCTGTTGCCGACTGGATGTAGAAACTTTACGTGTTCACATTTCTAAACGTTTAATTATGGTATTAGAACTGAAATGTAAATTTTCGGAGTAATAAGGAGGATTACACGTCTAAATCTTCTCTATCTATATTCTCGTCTTGATGCACTGAACGCATGCTTTCGTGAACAAAGCATCATGGTGAAGACTCTTAGAGAATTGAGTAAATAGAGGAAATGAAAATGCTTATGATAGTGAATGACACCTATCAGAAGATATCATAAGAGTGGTATATTGCCTTTATAATATGCATCTTAAGATAACAGTACATTCAGAGGAGTATGGTACGTCTGAAGTACACCTTCGATTGGCGGGATGATGGAACGATTGGTGTAATTCCTGAAGTTGTCCCATCGTATGGCGTTTCCACCACCAACCGAGTTGAAGCAGAATTAATGATTGAAGATACGCATGGAAGAAGTACTAGTAGGGTCTAGGGAAAATTATATGATTGTTTGGACACATTTATATGTGTTAAAATTGTTTTTGATAATAACTTGGAGAACTGCGAGACAATACTTGAGACGAGTAAGAGTAGGTATGAATGGTAGTAGAGGCCTATACTACCGGAAGCACGGGACTCACGCTTGGATCAGGGAAAGTCATAAGGTTACCAAGAAGCTAGTAATTGATTTTGTTTTGTTCATGTATATCGTTACCATCGTTTCGGTAATGACTAAGAAGATGATTGTTATTCCGAACCTAGTTGTCAAAGCAAATTGAGTCCGACTAAGATGAGTATGTTACGTGGTTCAAAGAACCAAGATTGATGTAGCATCTGACTTAAGCCAGAGGATTGATGTGAAGCGATCAATTGAAGTATCGCAACCGTTGTTATGGTAAGAAGCTTATAGCTAGAAGTGCTACATACTAGAATGTGATTCTATCACATTAGAACATGAAGGAAGGTGTCTTCCATTCTGGAATCTGACTCAAAAAGACCTGAGTCTAAAGCATTTCATCATACAATGAGAGGTCATAGGAAAATGACCCATCGGTATGATACGATAATCGAAGGAAAAAACCAATCTTAATTTAAGTCTGTTAAGAAGGAGCAGGAGTCTCCAATAAGGATCGAATTTGTAACTCGAAGGTTACAATTGAAAGTCCAACATAGTATGAAGTGCAGGTGCAAGATTAAGCATCGTCTGCATTCAATAAGTCCAAGAATTAGATACGCATTTGAAGGAACATAGAAGTTATGATATTACCTAGGATGAAATTGTAATCCTAATGGGGAGATAATTGTAACGCCCGCAGATTCGGGCTAGTCAATTTAGAGACAATGAGCATCAAAAATGAGTTTTGATGGAAGATTATTTAGAAGGAGTAATCTTAACCAAGCTGTAGAATATGTCACAAGGGTTCCGTACATATAAAGAACGCCGAAATTCGAGTTATAACGAAGAAGTTATGGCATGTCGAAGTTTCGCGACAAAACCGGCACGACGCTGTGCGATGTAAGTAGTGAAATTATGATAGAGGACTTTTTAGCCTTAGCAATCTAAACAAAAGTCATAGTATACGTTAAACTGAGATCGTGCATAAAAAGAATGCCCAATTCTGACTTCGTATGAGGAAGTTATGATTTTTCTAAGATTTGGCATAGGAGTGCACAGCTCGGAATTCGAGTTTTAGATCGAGCGGTTTTTGGCCAACGCGACCTAAATGAGAAATGAAGATCTCATTAGTAGGGACTCAACGATAAAAAGATAGATGAAAACGGAGTCCGTATGTAGAAGTTATGAATTTTACGCAGTCATTTAACAATATAATCTTCTCATACTGTTAAATGTAGAATCGGTCGAGAATTAGCCAATGCAGTAAAACGTAAAGTTGTAGATCTTGTCATTACCTACGCGTGGATATAAAGAACGTCAAAAATAGAGATCGTATGCGATAGTTATGAATTTTCAAAGATTGGATGTTTTACATGCTTTGTTCGGCGCCACAAGTCAGCATCAGGCGTTGCCTTGGAGCCTAAGCAAGCTCACGACGTGAGCACTAAAAACTCACGACGTGAGAGGGCTCCTGGCAGCCTATAAATAGAAATGCAAGTCCTCTTCATTCCTCACACCTTACCCATTCTTTCTTCACTCTATACACTCTCTAATGCCCCCCTAAACCCCCCCCCCCCCCCAAAAGGCCTAGGGACCCCCTAGCACGAGAAGGAAACCCCGGAGCTCCCGACGACTCCGAGAAGAAGAACTTTCGGCTCAGAAGTTTTGCCCGCGCAGAGCCCGGTTCTTCGCTAAACTCCAATATAAGTGAGTTATGTCTACCCTACTTTAAATATAGCTTATATTTAAATATAATATCGTTTTTATGAACCTATAAATAAGATTTATCAGTGATTCAAAGTCGTTATATTGGTTGATCTACTTATGGGAATGATGTCTAGGCTGTGATTAGTGAGGTGTTTATAGTGGGATTTCCAAACAGTCTACTTCGTATACCAAACAGACCCTACCTCCGACGTCGGATGAAGAAGTTATGATAGTACTTACGGGAATAATAGTAGTTCAACGGTAAAAAGATAGACAAAAACGGACGTCGTATGAAGAAGTTATGAATTTTTAACAGACTTTTCCTGTCCATGCCTGTTGAAAATATAATATTAAAAATAAATTCAAAATTAGCCGACAGAGTCTAAACGAAAGTCGTAGAGTTCGGTCTCATCTACGCGTGGAAATAAAAAACGTCTAAAACGGAGCTCGTATGCGAAATTTATGAATTTTTGAAGTCCGTGACACAAAATCTAAAATCCTTCGCATATGCTAGGTCCGGAATCAGCCACGTCGCCTATACCTTCGCACATCCGACGCATGTTGTGACAACCGTCAAAATTCGAGTCAGTTCTAGAATTGATAAACTTATTTGCACATGTAGGCATGACACATACTAGACTTAGTAACTAGAAGCTAAGTTATAACCTACTAGAAACTTGGAAACAAGTAGAATCAAAGGATAGTGTACTTGGATTTCATATTGTATCTGAATTCTACAACTACTTAACTATAGTGACTATCCGTATTCGGGTCATTCCTTGACTTGAACACCTTTTCATGAATCATATACACACATCATGCATTTGACTTAGTAGTAGAAATTAGGTCCAAGTCTCGTTGGAACTTAAGTCAAAGTTGAAAGCTAGGACTAGTATACTTGATTCCTCAATTTAACTTGAATCTCGAAACCACTACATAGAATGCCAATAAACCGATAAAATAAGTTACAAACATTATTTATAACTATAAAAGAATTATAATACCATAAGATAAATTTAAGTCACAAAGATTCTATTGATTTTGATATCCAAAGAATTACAAACTCTCAAAAACCCTAAATGCCCTAAAAACCTTAATTTATGAAATTTAACCTTAAAAATTCTATAAAAATAGTTATGAACCTTATAATATGATCTTATAATAATTAAAAATTATGAAAATGCATTCAAGGAAAATAAAATTTAACTCATTAACATTTACCCTTAATTTATAAATCAAAAATCAAGGTTTTATGAATAAAAACTTGATTTTAGTGCACATTTTATATAAATATTGAGATATTTTATAAAAGAATTTAAATTTTATAAAAGAAAATGAATGAGAAAGGGGTATTACACCTCAAAAATTGGCCCCCCTCTCCTCATTTCACTCTCATTCTCCAACACACACACACATCTCTTCTTTCTCTCTCTAAAAACTTCTCTCTCACTTCTCTCTAAAACTAACGAACATAGATGCAAAATCTATGGGAGAGATTTATCCAGTTGATAATTCATGAGTCATCATGCATCTCAGTATTTTGGTGGAGGGAATCCCCAAAGAGATGACGATAGAGATTGGGCATCCAGAGAGATGAAATCTTTCTTTTCTCTCTTTTCTTCTCTCTAAAACCCCCATTCCTTCTCTTCCTTTTACCCACGAAAATTTCCAGAAAAAACCACCATTTTGGATAAAAATATCCATCATCCATAAGGGCTCATCAAGGTAAAAGCACCTAACTAAATCATGCATGCAAGTTTCTACTATTTTCTTATGATTTTATGTGCATATTACTTCAAAAAAACCAACTTCTACTTCTTCATCTTCTTCAAACTTGTTTTTTTTTGTTAAAATGGTTTCTATAACATCATGGATGTGTTTTAACACCATGCATGTATGATAAACAAGGTTGCATGTTCATGATCTTAGTGCTAAAATCGATTTTAAGGATTAAAACATAAAACTCAAGTTAAAAGTTTTTGAGAAACAAAATTTTGTTCATAAATGCATGTATACATTTTGATAAGTTTTAATCTTTTGATATCTGGAAACATGACTAGAATATGAGTTTATCATGATATATTTAAAATATTTCAAAAGATTTACTCAAAGAAATGATGAAAACTCACTTTTCTAACCAATCATCATGCATGCAATCTGCCAGATTTCTTTACCTGACTTTAAACAGCCATATCTCACTCGTTTCCTAACCAAAATTCGAGATTCTTTTTCGGAAATATAAAATTGTGAGTTATCTTTCAAACTCATCTGACCTCACTGGAAAATTCCAATATTTCGATTTTTTGGAATTTTTACAAAACTGTTGTTCAAAACAACACCTTTTTGTGAATACTAGTTTTGTATCACATGTTCAAAGGTCTTATGCCTCACTAAAAATCTACGAAAGATTAATTTGAGCACTTAACATCATGTATTAAGAGGGACAAAAAGATCTTGATTCAAAAGTCTTTGGAACATGTTGCAAAAATTCTTAAAGTAACATCAATTATTTATACCAAAATCACAAGAATCAAGTTTTCTCTATAATTTTTTGATCCTTTAGGTATGTTTTTCGACATAAAAAATAAGAATACGATTTTTTTATTGTTATTAAATTATATGAAGATGCATTCTAGAAATTTTCAGCTCAATATATATTTTCTTTATTTTTACATTAAAATAATAAAAAAAATAGAGTGTTAAAGCATATAAAATACTTACACTAGTAAATAAATTCTAGAAAAATACTTTCATCGATTTTCGTTACTGTTTATTATGGTTTTGATTTTTCTTTTTATTTAGTTCCAATAAATCATAAAACCACTTTAGAGAATGTGAAAATATTATCTCTTCTTTTTCGCAGCTGCTACCTGATGTGGAAGACTCAGAAACATATTTTTGGAATTTTTCAAAATGTATATCTACTTTTCTATGATTTTTGTGTATTTAACAGACTAAAAACAGGAAAAATAGTGTTACTCATCCAAAACTCATGAACATTTACCAGAACACCTTATAATATATTTGGATGCTGCATAAAAATTTTGATGATTTTTCTCTTCGGTATGCTATTTTTCTTCTATTTTTCTAAGATTAAATACACTTAAATCCACAAAAATCATAAAATCGAGTTAAACTGTTTAGAAATCCATTTTTATATTTTTCCCAGCCTAAGTATGTTTAATAACAATATTACAAAAAGTTTGGTAATTTTCCTTAACTGTGTAATAATTATTCACGAATTAATGCTTATTTAAGTGAATAAAACAAAGAAAAATATATCTAGACTGTTTGGAAACCAACTTTTATATTTTTCCCAGCTTTCATATATGTAATAACACTTGTAAAAAACATTTGGTGAATTTTTGAAACTCTTTTCAATTTATCTCTATTTTTATAGAATAAATACATAAAAATCAGAAAAAATATGTTAAACTGTTTCAAAACACATTTTATTATTTTTCCCAGGTTATTTACACTGTAAAACAGTTACACAAAATTTATAAGAATTTTTCATGATAATTTACTATTTTTCCATGATTTTATGATTATTCAAGGAATTGAAATGGTGAAAAATTGTTAGACATATCAAAAATTCAAGAAAATTTATCTTAAAGTCTTTGACTTCAATTAAAACTGAAATGCAAAGTTTGCGAATTTTTGGAACTAAATTGACTTGGTTTTTAAATATTTAATAATTGGAACACCTTCTAAAATGTTAAATTTTAACATTTCAATAATGGGAATTTCCACTTGAATTTGGTATACAACAAATTGATTTGTAGAAATCTAAACTTTATAGAAAAATGTTTGTAACTTATCAATATTAAAATTGGACACAATATTGGCATAATTCTATTGTAGTAGTAAGTATACTAGTGTTAGATTTTTATTAGAGACTCACTAGCGTATTTGTAGGAATCAGTAGTAGTACGAATGGAACGTAGTTCAAGGCATCATTTGCATCATCTTAAAGCATTATGAGTATTCACGACTCCCCTATTTTCGGTTTTTATGTTTTGGGGTGGAAAAACATGTCCAAAAAACTATTTATTGTACGTTGTATTTAAATTTATTTGTATCAAACTTGATTGCTATATTTTGCTATATTTCTCTATGTATGTCTATGTAACACGAAACATGAGACCTTATCATCTTAAGTCCCTTCCCTTATACTTTACTCCAACCATTAACTCTTTGAGCCAATGGTCATTATGGATAGCGCTATTAGGAATTGACAACTCCTCACTCGCCCGATTGCTTGAGTGCATGATACCATATAATATATGGAACGATAAGCATAGATCTTGATAGGGCATCAGTCATAGGCTTGGTTAGGAACTCATTGTTTGCTCATATACATACAAATTCGTTTATTAATTATAGCAATGAACTTTGTTTCTCATTATAGCAATGAACTTTGTTTCTCATAATAGTAACAAACTTTTGTTACTAGATACTTATTTACTTGTTTTAGCAACGAACTTGGTTGCTCCTTATACTAACAAACTTGTTTGCTCCTTGTAGCAAGGAACTTGATTGCTCATTATAGCAATGAAACTTGTTTACTTACTTTAGTAACAAACTTTATTTCCCATGAGGATATGAACGTTGCATCTCTTTTCGGCAACATACTTCATTTCTCATGATGACAACGAACTTTGTTTATACAAACTTATTTACTCATTTTTGCAATATATTTCTTTATATGGAAACTTTATTACTCGCTTTAGCAACGAACTTCTATTCATGAAAACTTATTTACTCATTTTAGCAATATATTTTTATCTATGGAAACTTATATCAAAACTTTGATTTCGATTCATGAAACCAATATTATTTTTAACTTGTGAACTCACCAACTATTTCGGTAGTTAACCGCTCATTTTACATGCTTTTTCAGGTATCATCTAGTAAGAGGCACCTAGAGACACCTCACTTGTAGGAGCATTTGCATGTATTATATTTCAAATACATTGTAATTTATTTTATAAAGTTGTTCAAACTCATTGTAAATTGTAATGCTTTTTAATACTATGGTTGGTGTTATCTTTATCTTTTGCTATGAAACCCTTTGTACTGCCACGCCCTGTATTTCCGCTTTAGCGGGGTGTGACAGAAATGGTATCAGAGCCGAAGGTTATAGAGAATACCAGGTTTCCTTTGGAGAGCCACAACTATAGCCAAAAAATTTCAAAACGTTTATAAAATACCGCACATACTACTGGTATAACTAATTCGAGTACGCATTATTGGACTTTAATTAAGTATAGTTTGGCCAACTATGCTTAATTAAGGAAAGTTAATACGAGGCTGGAAACGGTTATAGTAGAATTATGTTCAAAATGATTTTCAACTTGAACTTTTGAAAAACAAAATTTTTCGGTGTGCGTACGGGCATTGTATATTGTAGGCATTCATCTAGGTACACTTAGAAATTAAGTCCACTTTTACCATAATGTCTTATTTAGAAATATTCTTATCACTTATCAAGTGCTAAGTTAACCACTTAGGTTATATCACTAGCCACTCTAGGATCAATCCACTTAGTACTGAGAATGAGTATTCTTCGGTAGCTATTGACTTTAGATTTAAGGTTAGTAGTTAGATAGACACTAGTAATAATCTTAAGTTGAAACTTATACCAATTATACATCAATACCTCTTCATCGTCTTCGTACTAGAATTACAAATAGAAAAGTGTTCTGATACCGACACGGATAAAAATTTGAGCATCGCGTAAGGAGGTAGGTGAGTCGCCACTAAATAATCACTTGGATATCATTGGCGGGCATTCCGGATTCGACTTATGAGGAGACACGGAGGTTTAACTCGTACGTGAGACCTTATTACTACGCTACGATTTAGCTCTACGTCGTTTCCCACCTTGAGCTTAAAACTTAACATAGGATATCCCTTTGACCTCTATAAAAGGCTGCGAAACTGCATTGACACTATAAAACGTTTTACAAACAATTTTTCTTGTCCTTTATCTTGGGGAAAAGACATCGGTACTTGCTTTATACTCGTCTTATACCCGCCTTAGTATTTAGGTACGATAAGCTACATTAATCTACTTATTCCTTACTTTTTAATCTTCCATCAAAAAGTTATTTCGCTTCATCGATTTTATTTATAATCGATAAAGTACTTTATAAACACTTCATACAACCTACTAGACCTTTCTTAACAATGTGAGTCATATCCTCGCTAAAATATTTTGATAACTTGCTTTAACTTAACACTTTTCTTCAAAACTCAATTTAACTTTCTTTAACTTAAAACTTTTCTTCAAAACTCAATTTAACCAATATAGGTTTTAACCTTGCTATTTCAATTTCATTTCAAATCCATTTCAATGGATAGATGTGCTTTTAAGGGCATATAAACCATTTTAAACCTTCCTTACCATTTTCGAAAAACTTAGAAACATTTTCTTTTATTAAAGTGTTTAGACTCTATGCTATAAAACTTAAACATATGACATTGAAGTTCGTATTACGTGTAAAGGCTTCACTAGGTCTTTCAAACCACTTTTGTTTTGGTTGACCGCTTTCTCATTTAGGCATTATACTTTACTTAAATGTGTTTACTTGAAACCTAACATGATATTTTTACAACATTCTACTCCAAACGTGTTTACATGACATCACTAATGCATACATTTCAAAACACACCTTATTTGTATATTTTATTACAAATTAGTTATATAATTTGTAAAGTTTCTAGATTTTATCGCATCGTAAACCATAGTGTTCACTTTTAAATTTCCAGTGATACACTCTCAACAATGTATGATTACTCTTCTAAATATATTAATTCTTTACCTTATCCATTTTATCCATTGTTGGACTCCAGTCTAAAAGGTCTAAACTGTCAGATTTTCAATTACCAGTTGTAGTGCTTCTTCTTTTTCACAAATGGAGTGTAACTTAATAGATCACTCATGATTTTTAGCAAACACTTTAAAACTTCCACATGTCTATTTTATCATCAACATACATCAAAGTTTGAAAATTGAAATATATCTCTACTTGGTTTTAAATCTACCTATATGTATTGTTCTTAAAATTTTAACAATAACAATCATTGATGCTACCTTCCTTTTCTTTCTCCCGAATTTGATTTTTGCTCTCCCTATGATATGAGATCTCGCAAACCCATAATAATAAAATAATACATTGTCTAACTTTGTTTCTGTCTATTTTGCTTCTCTTGGTACGATGTTCGTACACATACAGAGTAGAAGTCTACCCTTTCGTTTTGAGCGATTAATACGTGTATAGTCGTGAGGCATAATTTTGATTTAGTCAAATTTGATATATTCAAATACGCCATTTATCATATACTTTTTATTTTTATTTTGAAATCTACTGTTAAACAAGTAATCCTTGTTTACATTTGCTCCTTTTGCTCTAAATTTAAATTTTTGATTAAACGCGCAATCTTCATTGTATTTAGCTTACAATTAATACACAAGATGAATACCCTTATGCTTATCATTTTTCTATATCCGGAAAATATATGTGAAAGAATACATTTTCTTATGTTTCATGTTTTCTTTAATAGTATAAAAAAAAGTTTTAAATGTTACGATTATCTATCATTCAGATGATTGTTTTTGTAAAATCACTAAATTAAGAATGCACTGTTTTCGATGATCGACATTTTTACACATTTATTAAATAGCATTCTACTTTGTAATTTTCAGTGAGTTCCTAAACTCACAACCTTGTTTTCATAAATATTCTGAATCGTAAACTCGAAGTTGTCCTGACTTAAACAATTGGACAATTTCTCAAAAATTGTAATATGAATATTTCTATATAAATTTCCTCACTGACGACTTAACCTTTAACATTAATTAATCTCTTTGTTATTTACTACTGCGTTTTATTTCCACACATGTATCTTCGTTTTCTTGGAATTATCACATATTTTTAATAACAGTGAGATTACTTATCATTTTTAAATGCTCAAAATGCTACCTAAATAATGTGATTTAAAATAACATAAACTTTCACCGCCTTCATTAGAAACAACGACTCTCTAACTATACTATTCAATTATTGTTCTATTATAGTTAGAGTACCCGTAGTGGAAATTATAACTTCGGAAATTCTCGATCGTTTCGTAACTTCTTTTGTTGACGGGACTTCAATAGTTTTACGCTTGAGATGTACCAATAGCACGTATCATTAGGAACTTACCCTTGATTTCTTCTCTTTGATTCGTGCTACCCCTTCTTATTTCCAAATATACCTTTTTCATATTTAGTAGACAATCTGGAAGTGAACAAATTGTTCCTAATCCCTTCTTTATTAGACAGCGAATTTACACTTAGCGATGTTTTAGAACGTGACTTAAGGCTCAATGCGGACTTAACACTTAATGCAGTTGGTGCGTCGGAAAAACTTATAGCACTCTCTTAAGTTAGAAAATATCTAACTAAATAATCGTTTTCGACTAGGTCGCCATGGTTGGGTCATGATTTCCATGATCCTAATTTCCCACAATCTAGAATGTAGAACTCGAATTAGGGAAACACTAATTTGATTATAGCTAAAGAGTTGAGCCCTTCCCTTGAGGAATTCACCCAAAATAATCAAAGAGCTCTTCAAGTCACCATCTCTCCAATTATACAATTGTATTCGACTGAGTTCTAATAGAATGCGTCACGAATTGAATTTCGAGACGAAATTCTTACAACCGGGGGAGACTGTGACAACAGTCAAAATTCGAGTCTGTTCTAGAATTGATAAACTTAGTTGCACATATAGGCATGACACATACTAGACTTAGTAACTAGAAGCAAAGGTATAACCTACTAGAAACTTGGAAACAAGTAGAATCGAAGGATATTGTACTTGGATTTCACATTGGTATGTGAATTCTACAACTACTTAACTGTAGTGACTATCCATATTCGGGTCATTCCTTGACTTGAACACCTTTTCATTAATCATATACACACATCGTGCATTTGACCTAGTAGTAGAAATTAGGTCCGAGTCTCGTTGGAACTTAAGTCAAAGTTGAAAGCTAGGACTAGTATACTTGATTCCTCAATTTCACTTGAATCTCGAAACCACTACATAGAATGCCAATAAACCGATAAAATAAGTTACAAAAATTATTTATAACTATGAAAGATTTATAATACCAAAAGATAAATTTAAGTCACAAAGATTCTATTGATTTTGATATCCAAAGATTTACAAACTCTCAAAAACCCTAAATGCCCTAAAAACCTAAATTTATGAAATTTAACCTTAAAAATTCTATAAAAATAGTTATGAACCTTATAATATGATCTTATAATAATTAAAAATTATGAAAATGCATTCAAGGAAAATAAAATTTAACTCATTAACATTTACCCTTAATTTATATATCAAAAAATCAAGGTTTTATGAATAAAAACTTGATTTTAGTGCACATTTTATATAAATATTGAGATATTTTATAAAAGAATTTAAATTTTATAAAAGAAAATGATTGAGAAAGGGGTATTACACCTCAAAAATCGGCCCCCCTTCCTCATTTCACTCTCATTCTCCAACACACACACACACACATCTCTTCTTTCTCTCTATAAAAACTTCTCTCTCACTTCTCTCTATAACTATCGAACATAGATGCAGAATCTATGGGAAAGATTTATCCAGTTGATAATTCATGCGTCATCATGCATCTCAGTATTTTGGTGGACAATTTTGGTGGAGGGAAACCCCAAAGAGATGACGAGAGAGATTGGGTATCCAGAGAGATGAAATCTTTCTTTTCTCTCTTTTCTTCTCTCTAAAACCCCCATTCCTTCTCTTCCTTTTACCCACAAAAATTTCCAGCAAAAACCACCATTTTGCATAAAAATATCCATCATCCATAAGGGCTCATCAAGGTAAAAGCACCTAACTAAATCATGCATGCAAGTTTCTACTATTTTCTTATGATTTTATGTGCATATTACTTCAAAAAAACCTACGTCTACTTCTTCATCTTCTTCAAACTTGTTTTTTTTTGTTAAAATGGTTTTTAGAACATCATGGATGTGTTTTAACACCATGCATGTATGATAAACAAGGTTGCATGTTCATGATCTTAGTGATAAAATCGGTTTTAAGGATTAAAACATCAAACTCAAGTTAAGGGTTTTAGAGAAACAAAATTTTGTTCATAAATGCATGTATACATTTTGATAAGTTTTAATCTTTTGATCTCTGGAAACATGACTATAATGTGAGTTTATCATGATATCTTTAAAATATTTCAAAATATTTACTCAAAGAAATGATGAAAACTCACTTTTCTAACCAATCATAATGCATGCAATCTGCCAGATTTCTTTACCTGTCTTTAAACAGCCATATCTCACTCATTTATTAACCAAAATTCGAGATTCTTTTACTGAAATATAATATTGTGAGTTATCTTTCAAACCCATCTGACCTCACTGGAAAATTCCAATATTTCAATTTTTAGCAATTTTTACAAAACTGTTGCTTAAACAGCACCTTTTTGTGAATACTAGTTTTGTATTGCATGTTCAAAGATCTTATAAAAATTAATTTGAGCACTTAACATCATATATTAAGAGGGAAAAAAAGATGTTGATTCAAAAGTCTTTGGAACATGTTGCAAAAATTCTTAAAGTAACATTAATTATTTATACCAAAATCACAAGAATCAAGTTTTCTCTATAAATTATTGATCCTTTAGCCATGTTTTTCGACATCAAAAATAAGAAACAGATTTTTTTATTGTTATTAAATTGTATGAAGATACATTCTTGAAATTTTCAGCTCAATATATATTTTCTTTATTTTTACATAAAAATAATAAGAAAATAGAGTGTTAAAGCATATAAAATACTTACACTAGTAAATAAATTCTAGAAAAATTTGTGGATGATCCTTTAAGCTAATAAACATCTTTCATGAAGTTTCATCGATTTTTGTTACTGTTTATTATGGTTATGATTTTTCTTTTTATTTAGTTCCAATAAATCATAAAACCACTTTAGAGAACGTGAAAATATTATCTCTTATTTTTCACAGCTGCTACATGATGTGGAAGACTCAGAAACATATTTTTGGAATTTTTCAAAATGTATATCTACTTTTCCATGATTTTTGTGTATTTAATGGACTAAAAACAGGAAAAATAGTGTTACTCATCCAAAACTCATGAACATTTACCAGAACACCTTATAATATATTTGGATGCTGCATAAAAATTTTGATGATTTTTCTCTTCGGTATGCTATTTTTCTTCTATTTTTCTAAGATTAAATACACTTAAATCCACAAAAATCATAAAATCGAGTTAAACTGTTTAGAAATCCATTTTTATATTTTTCCCAGCCTAAGTATGTTTAATAACAATATTACAAAAAGTTTGGTAATTTTCCTTAACTGTGTAATAATTATTCACGAATTAATGCTTATTTAAGTGAATAAAACAAAGAAAAATATATCTAGACTGTTTGGAAACCAACTTTTATATTTTTCCCAGCTTTCATATATGTAATAACACTTGTAAAAAACATTTGGTGAATTTTTGAAACTCTTTTCAATTTATCTCTATTTTTATAGAATAAATACATAAAAATCAGAAAAAATATGTTAAACTGTTTCAAAACACATTTTATTATTTTTCCCAGGTTATTTACACTGTAAAACAGTTACACAAAATTTATAAGAATTTTTCATGATAATTTACTATTTTTCCATGATTTTATGATTATTCAAGGAATTGAAATGGTGAAAAATTGTTAGACATATCAAAAATTCAAAAAAATTTATCTAAAGGTCTATGACTTCAATTAAAACTGAAATGCAAAGTTTGGGAATTTTTGGAACTAAATTGACTTGGCTTTTAAATATTTAATCATTGGAACACCTTCTAAAATGTTAAATTTTAACATTTCAATAATAGGAAATTCCACTTGAATTTGCTATACAACAAATTGATTTGTAGAAATCTAAACTTCACAGAAAAATGCTTGTAACTTATCAATATTAAAATTGGACACAATATTGGCATAATTCTATTGTAGTAGTAAATATACTAGTGTTAGATTTCGATTAGAGACTCACTAGCGTATACCATTATTATAGGAATCGGTAGTTGTACGAATGGAACGTAGTTCAAGGCATCATTTGCATCATCTTAAAGCATTGTAAGTATTCACGACTCCCATATTTTCGGTTTTTATGTTTTGGGGTGGAAAAGCATGTCCGAAAAACTATTTATTATTCGTTGTATTTAAATTTACTTGTATCAAACTTGATTGCTATATTTTGCTATATTTCTCTATGTATGTCTATGCAACACGAAACATGAGACCTTATCGTCTTAAGTCCCTTCCCTTATACTTTACTCCAACCGTCAACTTTTTGAGCCAATGGTCATTATGGATAGCGCTATTAGGAATTGACAACTCCTCACTCGCCCGATTGTTTGAGTGCATGATACCATATAATATATGGAACGATAAGCATAGATCTTGATAGGGCATCAGTCATAGGCTTGGTTGGGAACTCATTGTTTGCTCATATACATACAAACTCGTTTATTAATTATAGCAATGAACTTTGTTTTTCATTATAGCAATGAACTTTGTTTCTCATTATAGCAATGAACTTTGTTTCTCATTATAGTAACAAACTTTGGTTACTAGATACTTATTTACTTGTTTTAGCAACGAACTTGGTTGCTCCTTATAGTAACAAACTTGTTTGCTCCATGTAGCAACGAACTTGATTGCTCATTATAGCACTGAAACTTGTTTACTTAATTTAGTAACAAACTTTATTTCCCCTGAGGATATGAACGTTGCATCTCTTTTGGGCAACATACTTCATTTCTCATGATGACAACGAACTTTGTTTATACAAACTTATTTACTCATTTTTGCAATATATTTCTATTTATGGAAACTTTATTACTCGCTTTAGCAACAAACTTCTATTCATGAAAACTTATTTACTCATTTTAGCAATATATTTTTATCTATGGAAACTTATATCAAAACTTTGATTTCGATTCATGAAACCAATGTTATTTTTAACTTGTGAACTCACCATCTATTTCGGTAGTTGACCGCTCATTTTACATGCTTTTTCAGGTATCATGTAGTAAGAGGCACCTAGAGACACCTCACTTGTAGGAGCATTTGCATGTATTATATTTCAAATACATTGTAATTTATTTTATAAAGTTGCTCAAACTCATTGTAAATTGTAATGTTTTTTAATACTATGGTTGGTGTTATCTTTATCTTTTGCTATGAAACCCTTTGTACTGCCACGCCCTGTATTTCCGCTTTAGCGGGGTGTGACACATGTCCTAGCTGTGACACGTCCGAAGCGAGCCGCATCCGAGATCCGACGCGTGTTCTTAGCCATGGCACGTCCAAAGCAAGCCACATACTGCTTCCGAGATTCTGACGCGTGTCCCTCGCCTGCGAGGCTTCGGCCACCTATATAAGGGTGCAAGATCTCCGGGTTTCTTTGTTGATTTTGCTCCTTCTTTCACACTTTACACCCTCTCAAGCCACTTTAAACCCCCCCCCCCCCGAAGCCTCGGGAACCTCCCTAACACCCGAAGAAAGCCCCGAAGCACCTGAGGTCCTCGAGAAAATAGTCTTTTCGGTTTGAAACTGGGCCCTCGCAAAGCCCGATTTTTAACAAAAACTCCCGGTTTCGTCAAGGAAAATCATTTCTAGAAGCGAAGTGTTGTCCAAATCACCAACGTGTGTTTAGGAGTGATTGTGGTGTGGTGTGGCAACAAGTCTAAAACTTACCAACTATATATACAAATGAATACTAGAACCAAACATAAAGTTTAAAATCCTATAGGAGTATTTTATGATACTATACAATAACAACAAGTCTAGAAACTTATCAACTTCGAATACCACGAAACTCTTACATAAAGTTAAAATACTATAAGAGTATTTTAAGGTACTATAAATAACATATGAGAAAACTAAAAGACCCTTACTGGTAATTTATACTTCTGTATGTTCTATGACATTTAGAGACTTAGGCCCCGTTTGATACTGTAACGCCCGTAGATCAGGGCTAGTTAATTTAGAGACGATAAGCGTCAAATATGACATTTGATAGAAGATTATTTAGAATGAATAATCTTAACTAAGATGTAGTGGTCGTGACAAGGATTTCAGATATATAAAGAATGCCGAAATCTGAGTTATAACAAAGAAGTTATGACCTGTCGAAGTTTCGCGACAGAACCGGCACGACACAGCGCGACGTAAATAGTGAATTTGCGATGATGTAATTTTTAGCCAAAACAATCTAAACGAGAATAGAAGATCTCGACGATAGTAGTGCAACAGTAAAAAGACAAACGAAAAAGGACGTCGGATGAAGAAGTCATGAATTTCTAACAGAGTTTTCCTGTCCCGGCCTGCTAAAAATAATATAAAAAACATAAAGTCAAAATTAGCCAACGGAGTCTAAATGAAAGTTATAGAGCATAATCTCACGTGCGTGTGCATATAAAGAAAGTTGAAAACGGAGCTCGTATACGAAAGATATGAATTTCTGAAGTTCGGGGCACGAACTTCCACCACTGTCAGAGTTCACGACGTGAACATGGCGTTCACGACGTGAACAGGTGATGGACGCCTTCCAGAGCAAGTGGACGGATGACGAACGCCATGAGTTGAGCAGGACCAAACTCACGACGTGAGTTATGCAAAACTCACGACGTGAGAGTCGAGATTTCAGGCTATAAATAGAAGCCGAAGCCTTCCGGGTTTGGTTGTTATTTGTCGACCTCTCTCCTCTCTTAAACGCTCTCTAACCACTCTTCAACCCCCCGAAGCCCCGACATCATCCCCGACACCCGAAGCAAGTCCCGACGCTCCGAAGATCCCGAGAAAAAGAGTTTTCGAGCCGAAACTTTGTCCGCATGAAGCCCGGTTTTGTGAAGATACCCCAGTTTCATCGAAGAGTACTACTTTACAAGTCGTAGTGTTGTCCGGTCATCGTCTTATCAAGTGAGTGCATAGTTATTTTCATCTTACACATAGATAGGAAGTATTTTATATAAATTATGTGCTATGTGTGCATACTATTTGAATACTTGCTTTCTATGTTGTATGAACAGTTTCATACAGGTTTTAAATGATTTAAACTGTAAATGTATTTTACATCTACTAATATGTTGGATAAAACATGGGTAGATGAACGATGAGAGATGAAAGATGGCATGAGTAAACATTGGCAGCTATAGACTTAGTGCCTATTGGACAGACGATGGTAGCTATGGACTTAGTACCTGTTAGATAGACGATGGTAGCTATGGACTTAGTACCTGTTAGATAAACGTTGGTAGCTATGGACTTAGTATCTACACTGGTAGCTATGGATTTAGTACCCGATGAATGAACTATAGCAGCTATGGAATTAGTGCTTTACGAACGAGCATTGGAAGCTATGGACTTAGTGCCTGTCTTATAACCCTGTAAGCAAGGGACTTCGGAATGAACGAATAGATGACTCTTAGGGTAGACTCTTAAGAGTAAGGAAGGTAATGGGGATGGGTAATTGGGTTGATTGTTTGATGTTTAAACATAATAATTATATTATTGTGGGTTGAAAACCCTATATGCTCACCAGGCTCCCAAGCCTGACCCACTCAGTTTTCTTTGTATTACAGGTAGTGGCACAAGAGCATAAGTTGGTTGACATGACGAGAGATTTTAGATTATAGGCCAGTAGTTATAAATAACTGTTGTAAGGTCTATTTTGTTCTGTTTATGCTTTTGTTCTGTATCGGAGCATGACATCCCGAGATTTTGTTATATAATGAAAATATATTTCTTTAAAGAAATGATTTGATAAATTCTTATCATATTTTGTTTTGGGAACAAATTCCGCAACAGTTTTCTCTAAAACGATTACTCTGATTTTAAAAACAAAGCATAAACAAATCGGTCTTTTCTGACCATGAAATGGGGGATGTCATAGTTGGTATCAGAGCATTAGTTTAAGCGAACTAGGAATTTGTAGGAAATTTCTAGACTTAAACTTAGAATGCTAAGTAATGATCGTGAGGATTGTGTCTAAAATATGTTAGGTAGTACGCCTAAATTGACACAAGCACTAGTATATTTTAGGAATGATGCCTAAAATGCTTTTATGTGCTAAATGCTATATGATTGCCATATATGATATTATTTGTTCGGATCTATGGTCTGTTGCCGACCAGATCTGGAAACCTTATGTGTTTAGGATTCTAAGCATACGACTACGGTATTAGAACTAGCATGTAAACATTTCGGAATGATAAGGATGATATATATATCTATCATGAATGAGGATCTAAATTCACCTTATTCGGTGTATAGATCAAAATGGCAAGAACAAGAAGCGGAGTTGGAAATGCGAACGAGAACAGGAATCAACCACCTGTGGTTGAGCAAGTAGCTGTTGCAGCAGCAGCACCTGAGCCAATGACAATGGTTTGGGTACTAGCGACGATTCAAATGATGTTGGATCGTCAAATGGAGGAAACTATACGTCTGCTTCAACAGAATCGTGAGGAACGTACAATACCAATTGAAGAGCCCGAAGTGAATGAAGGGCAGTCGGAAGGAGGAAACTTCAGTGGGACTATTGGTCAAGCCAACCCACCGTTAGTTTGGCAGAACAACCAGGATGGAGGAAACGATGGTCACGGATGCAAGTATAAAGATTTCATGGCATCCAAACCACCGTGTCTATCTGGAAGCCCGACACTAGTGGAAGTTATGGATTGGATCTCCGAGATGGAGACAATGTTTGAAAGTTGCGAGTGTAGCAACAGACAGAAGACCGCTCTTGCAATTCCTCTGTTGAAATTTGGAGTATTGAGCTGGTGGAAGTTACTGGCTGGTTCGATGCCCAAGGGAGAAGCTAGCAAGATGTCTTGGGAAGAGTTCGTGGTGCAACTGAAGATGCAATACTGCTCTAAGCAGGATCTTCTGGAAATCAACAATGAGTTCCAGAATCTGAAGAAGGGAAGAATAAACGTCACTGAGTAAATGAAGCTTGATCCTTATTTAATTCCAACAGAACTCTCCAAGGTTAACAAGTTTGCCAACGGATTACCAACGGACTTTGGTCTGATAGTCAAGCAAGCAACCACTCTGACAGCCGCCATCTGGGCTGCTAAGAATGTAGAGACTCAGATAATAGAGAAGGGTCTGGAGAAAGATGAAGTTGGAGAGAAGAGGAAGCTTGAAGGATCCTCAAGACCTGATAATAAGGGAAAGTTCGCAAAGTCTAACCTGGATGACCAAAGGTATGGATCCAAGTGGTGTGAAAAGTACAGGAAGAAGCACTTTGGGACATGCAACGAAGAAGTAACCTGTTACAAATGTGGAAGGATCGGCCATTATTCCAAGAATTATACACAAAATGATAAGGTATGCTACGGATGCGGAGAGGGGCACATGTCTAGAGACTGCCCAAAGAAAAAGGAAGCAGCAAGGCTAGAGGCACCGCCACAGCCAATGGCATTCCACATGATCCTCGATGAAGTAGAAAACAATGCGAGGAATCAAGGATGAAGACTTCATATAAAGATATAGCTCTTATCAGGAAGTGTAGCCTAATAGAGGCATTTAATAGGGTGAACTTGAACCTTTGTGTAATCGTTTCAAGAAATAATATAAACCCTGGTTTTGTTATCTGACGTGTTGAATGATTGTATGATTTATGTATGGTGACTTGGTCGAATGCAGGACAACACTTGGGACGAGTATGAGTAGGTGTGAATAGTAGTAGAGGCCTATACTACCGGAAGCACAAGACTCACACTTGGATCAGGGAAAGTCACAATGTTACCAAGAAGCTAGTAATTGATTCCATTTTGTTCATGTATGCCATTACCATTGTTTCGGTAATGACTAAGAAGATGATTGTTATTCCGACCCTATAGGTCATATCAAATTGAGTCCGACTACGATGAGTTGTTACGTGGTTCCGAGAACCAAGTTCGATGTAGCATTTGACTGAAGTCAGAAGATTGAAATCAATGCGATCATTGGTATCGCGCTCGTTATTAATGAAGTTTGTAGCTGGAAATGCTACATGCTGAAATGTGATTATATCGCATTAGAATATGAAGGAAGGTATATTCCATTTTGGAATTTAACTCTAAAAGACCCGAGTCTAAGCGTTGCATCATACGATGAGAGGTCATTAGAGCACGACCCATCGGTCTGTTACAATAGATAAATGAAAGTATTTATCCTAAGAAGAAGAAGGAGTCTACAATAAAGACTTATTTTGTAGCTCGAAGGTTGTGATTGAAAGTCCAACATAATACGAAAAGTAGATGCAAGATTAAGCATTGTCTGCAGTCAAGAAGCCCTAAAGTTGGATACTCTTTCGAGGAAACATAGAAGTTATGGTTATTACCTAGGATGAAGGGATAACGTATGGAATCATTATGCAATCCCTATTTCGTTGATGATTCCGGGACGTAATCATCCTAAGGGGGAGATAATTGTAATGCTCGTAGATCAGCGCTAGTCAATTTAGAGACAATAAGTGTCAAATATGACATTTAATAGAAGATTATTTAGAATGAATAATCTTAACTAAGTTGTAGTGGTCATGACAAGGATTTCGGATATATAAAGAATGTCGAAATCCGAGTTATAACGAAGGAGTTATGACCTGTCGAAGTTTCGCACCAAACCCCGGTAAGATATGTATTTCCCAGAAAGCCCCAAAATCATATCATATCTTTCTGGCTGAATGGGCTGGCAAGATAATTATGCACCAAACCCCGTCTCTTTCTTTCTTTCTTGGATTATTATTTTTTTTTAAATTTATTTTTTATTGAATTATTATTTTTTTAATGTATTATTTTATATTAAGAAATATTATTTTAATAAATAATATTTATGTATGAATAAATATTATTTTATTCGATTATTAATTTTTTTTAAATTTCCTTTTTATGGATTAATTCTTTTTATTGGATTATTATATATTCATAAATATTATTTATAATATATAATATTTATATATTAATAAATACTACTTTATTGGATTATTAATTTCTTTTAGTTAATTTTTTTAATTCATTTTTATTGGATTAATTTTTTTTTTGGACAATACCACCACCATCCTAATTTAGTTTAAAAATCTCATCCATCCCACCACTATCGGACATAAACCGGGTCATTTTTCATCATTCAGCACAGTCAATCACATATACAATCAAACAACATGGTTTCTTTCCCAGTCAGAAAACTTTCCTGGACAGCACTTTACCAGACAGCACTTTCCCAGACAGAAACTATCAAACGGGACCCTAATATGATATCGGGTTTTAAAATGAGCTTTTTTCATAAAAAAAAATTGGCCTCTTGATCATCCGGTGTAGAACGGGTATTTTATACGGGATAGTTATAGGAAAAACCAAAATCGTAGGGTTTTTGTCATAAAGGTCTTTTGGCCAATTGAGTTCGTGTTTGGTTTAGCAAATGGTTTGCCAAATGTTCTGTATATGGTCTAAAATATTTAAACATTTATGTTTCTCTAGCTAAGCATGGTCCTTCCCCTTTGCACAATTATGGCCCTATATATGTGATATGCCAACACAAAGTATAAACGTAAAGCATGAACATCTACATGAAGGGAATATGACTTATAAAGGTAATTATTTTTTGTTTTATTCAAATATGAGTAATTTTTTTTGTATACATCTAGGTAATGAACTTGTTCAAAGTGACGTTCACATATGACCAATATGACGTACTGTAGCAAGTTACAAACAGACATAATGGTCATATGTGAACACTTTCAACAAGTTCGTTTCCTAGATGGGTACAAAAAAAATCAAAAAAAGTTACCATTTTGGTAAATGTCTTTTTAAAATACACCACTTTGGTGAAAGAAAAATAAAAAAAATTGAGATTTGACCGGGAAAAAATCAAATCGGCATTTTATAGAATTTTATTGTTTAAGATATTAAATAAAAAATTAAAATGTACAAGAGACTAAAAGTAGTAACAACATGAAGAAGAATATCATCTTCAATAAAGTTTGCTACATATATGAAAATCTACATAGATAGCATTGCTTTTGTCTTATATATATAAAGAGTTATTTGATAATTATGCTAGCAAAAACCACACTCCCCACAGGCCAAAATAAGTGATGTTTTTTCTCATATATATATATATATATATATATATATATATATATATATATATATATATATATATATATATATATATATATATATTATAAGGTACCTAAAGATTCATTTTTTTTAAGATATTATCGGTTTTTTTGCGACTAGTTCGTTTTTAGGTTGACATGGAAAAAAAATAAGTAATGCCACTTATTTGCTTGAATAAAGAGTCGTTGATTAAAGCTTTATTTCTCACTTTTTACCTTAGAAAAAAGGTAACGCGTTTGGGTTATTGTGAAAGGTATCTGCGAATATAAGGGTATTCTTAAAAACAAAATATAAAAGATTTTGTGAAAGCTGATAGGGAACTGGTTGTGTTTTTTTTTTTTTTTTTTTGTTACCTCTTAAAAAATCCTTTCTAATAAATGAAGATTTTTTGGCACTTGTCAATCTCTTATGAGTTTTGATACTTGTCATTTTGTAGTATTTTTAGAATAAATAATATTCACATGTCATTTTATGGATTTATTCAAATTTCTTTCTTATAGTTATTATAAACTAGATTATAACCCACGTTAAACGCAGGGGAACATATTAAAAAAATTACCAAAACATTTATATATATATATATATATATATATATATATATATATATATATATATATATTGCATAATGATTATAAAAGGAAGTTTATGATTATTGTTATTATTGAAAGGTGAAGAAGAAACACTGAAATCGATAAATATCTATAAACGTTGCAGGACCTCTTTGTAGACAACGTTTTTTGTTTTATTAGTTGAACGACCTCCCTCGTCGCATATGAGTACCTTCAAACCTTTTTTGCTTGTTACACGAGATACGGCTACATATAACTGACCATGGGTGAAGACAGATCTACGCAAGTATAATCCAACATTTGATAATGATTGTCCTTGACTTTTGTTAATGGTCATAGCGAAACAAACTGCTATTGGGAATTGCCTACGTTGAAAACGGAATGGAATTTTTTTATCGGATGGGGTCAACTTCATGCGAGGTATATAAGTAATCTCGTTGAAAAATCTACCAGATATGATTCGTGCTTCAATGACGTGTCTTCCAAGCCTTAGGATTTGTAATCTAGTATCATTGCATAGTCCTCTGGTTTGGTCGATATTACGAAGCAACATGACCGGAACACCTTTTTTAGTACAATTTTATGGTTGGGAATTCCGAAGGCCTTAAAAGCGCTCAACACATCCGGAGAGTATACTGATTCCTCAAAAGAATCTTATGCCTCGGTCTCGCAGAAGGAATCTGAACTCAGATATGTTTTCCCTTCATCTTTCATCAATTCTAACATGTAGTCGTTGATAGCATCAACTTCTTCATTAGTAGGGACCAAAATAGCTTTATCTTGAAAATACGATGGATCATCAAGATGGTTCTGAAAAGATGAATAAATGCAGGATACAATTGAATGAATATGGTCACCCGTAGAGGGAACGATCACATCTTCTAGAAATTCAACTTCAACTTCACCATCATTAGGACCACCGATAGTACCTTCACCAATTTTAAGAATCCAATCAGCAAATGATTTTGTCTCTTCGAAATCATTGTTTGGACAATTGACCTGAAGCCTCATGTTTACAGTCAAACGTAAAACTATACATTCACGCCATAATCTTAATGAATGCAATGATGCCTGCACAATATCTGAACGATTTCCTCTTTGTATTACTGGAAGAATTTATCGAAAGTCGCCTCCAAATACAATGTTCTTGCCTCCAAATGGATTATAATTGTCCTTAGGAAGGATAATATCTCTAAGTGTCCTATCAACTGCTTCGAAACAATGACGATGCATCATTGGGCTTCGTCCCAAATTATAAGGCTCGCTTTTTTCAACAGGGCATCTACATCGTTACCTGGCTTAATAGAACAAAACGAATTCTCATTCACGTTAATTGGTATATGAAATCTTGAATGCGCTGTCCTACCACCAGAAACCAAGAGTGCTGCAATTCCGCTTGAAGCAACATTAATAACTACTTCACCTTTAGATCTAATAGCAGCATACAATGTCTTCCAAACAAATATTTTTCATGTTCCTCCATAACCATAGAGGAAAAAGACACCACCTTTTTTGTTGTTAACTGCATTCATAATTATATCATAAACATTTTTTTGCTCGACATTTAATTTTGAATGCAGTTGTTGATGTTCATATTCAAGACTGGACGGATCATAATTAAGCTCATCTAGAATTAACATATTGCAACAATCTTGAATATATTTGTGATTAGGTAATGGCATATTGGGTATTTGCTTAAGACTCAGTCCACAGCTCAATAAAGATTTCTAAATGTACGACAGCGTTAGGTGGTAAATTGCTTCCGGTTTTAGCTTCAAGCCAGAAAACATAAAAAAGTAATGAAATAATTTATTTATAATATCAATTAAAGTGGGAACGTTTTTTGTGTGAATGTACCTTTCACGCCTATTTCTTGTTCATGAACGTGAACGACATCATCAGAAAGACAATTATATGTCTCTTTAAAAACATAACGAATAGAGATCTGCAGAAAGAAGCGGTGGCGCAGTGATGTGTTTCTTGTATAGAAGATATGTACTCTCTATCATCGTCTAATAGACCAAGAGCGTAGCAAGCATCTTTGTAAGACTCATAAACGGTCCCATTAACCGTTCTAATATCTTCATAACAAGTAGGACCCTTTACTTTGTTGAGCAAAATGCGCAAGTAATAAACATCACCAGACTTGGGAGACACATGATTAATTCTGCCAAGTGACTTTGTCTTTGTTTTTCTTCTTGTCCATACTTTATCTGATTTATTCCAAACATATTGAGTTGGGAATTCAACATAGGATAACTCCCTTGCCTTTTCGTCATAGCTATTACATTCCATCCAGGCCAAAAATTGAGAAGCAGCAATAGTTGGTTTAGAAACAACATTAATAACACGTTGGGATGGTTTAAACACAACAGGTTGTTTGTCTTGTAGGTGAAACGACAACCTTTCAACAGGTGGTGTTCTATAATGAATGTCATGCCTAAAAAGTCTCCAACATGCCTCACAAGCAGAAATATAACGACAATTGTAATACTCAACAATTTCATAACGATCGTTATTTTCTGTATGTTGTTTTTTTGTTATTTTTGGCGTCGTAAAAAGACGCGGTGATCCTGTCTGGACCTTTGTTAATATACTTAAAAAGGTACTTTATCGATCCAAGCTGATTACACCACTCAAGATTCATATGGGCTTGGTATTGCTTCAAAAGTGTCTTATTATATGGAACAACATATCTGAAAAAAGAAACAAAATGTCATAAAGAAAATTAAGATCATTTAACATATCTTTCCTATAAAAGATAACATTTATAAAGAAATAAATGTTTATATAAATAAAAATTTAATTTTTATACCTATTGTCCAAAGAAACTCCGTTTTTCATGACATTGTTTCCGTTGTCGCGTCTTCGGTAAACTGGATAACCATCATCATCAATATACGTATCATTTGTAAAGTCTTTTGGAAATCCTTTAGAACATTTGCCATTTTTCATACATGACATAAATGGAAAATCATTGACGCAAGGTCCATGTATCATGTTGTCAGAGACAATTTGATACAGATCTGGTTCAAGTTCCTTGTCTGGCAATTCAACACATATAACGCGATCTATGTCTTCGGGATTTGGAAGTTTAGACTTTTTTTTCTAAAAATAGGCATATGTGACAATGTGGAAGACCCATTTTTTGAAACTCGATCGTATATATAACTGTATGATGCAAATATGTACCCTGGTTAAGGCATGATATTATAAAATCAAAATTAAATTAAATGAATAATGAGATTTTAGATTTATACCTCCATCGACTTCACCAAAAAAAATTTATTCCTTGAGTCTAGTGATTAGTGAATCAAGTTTTATTTTGAATATTCTTGTCAAAATATCGGGCCTGTCTTCGGGTTTTAGATTTTCAGATTCAACGAATCTAATTATCTCTGGCCATTTAGGATTACATGTAACGGTTAAAAAAAGACCAGGATAACCAAACCACTTAACCAAAGTCATTGCGTCTAAGTAATTCTATTGCATGTAACGGCTGCCACTCGTAAAAGAAGACGGAATAATAATATGGTTTCCCATCGCAGAAGCATCTTCAGTTCCTTCTTGAGCAGCCTCGGCCAAGTCTCCATAAGGAGCGACACGTAATGTTGGTTGGTTAAACCGAATATAATTTAGCCGGCCATTTTCAACCATTGTATACGAATCAACCAAAAACTGTTGGGAGAGTTTTCTGGAACGTAATATCAAAGATATTTCATTAGTTCTCTGTTGTATACGATAAGCACAAAACTCTCGCATTGTCAGTGTTATTCGTCCTTTGGAGTTTGGTTCTTCAACACCACGATGTAATATATCCAATCGAAATCCATCTTCGGCATAAGAGAACAATAAAGGATATTGATGTGAAAGATATTGCGGATGCAACTCATTAATGCGTTGAAGTTGACGACTTTGAGTTTCCAAAACAATATCTCGTGAATCGGAACTGTCAATGTCACCTACAATAAATGCAGCAACCTCACTTGTGGTAGGAAGATTATACCATCTACCGTCCTTTTCTCTTGTCCCAATTAATTTAAGCCTAATACGCTCTGTTGGATTCGATCCAATTCAATCACGTGCCATTCTAAATTGTTTAACTATTGGATTTATAAATTCCAATAAACTCATTAGCTCATGAACAGTCAAGAACTCCAGTGAAAAAGGATTTCCCATTGAATTATGAGATGTTGACCTTTTCTTTTTTGAACTACATTAATAGGAAAACAAAATCATGGATATAAATATTATGAGACATAATAAAAAATTTAAACATATATATATATATATATATATATGTGTGTGTGTGTGTGTTTATGTGTATTTAATTCTATTATATGATAGAATGTATTTACATACTCGTATGCATTGAATCTGTTGTCTACCTCGTGATCTGTATCGTATATATACAACTGGCAAAATTTCGGTAATTCGCCATCCTCTGGTAGTAAGCTACCTGCAATATGATAATTATGTCCATGCATTCGATAAACATAAGGACCACCTCCAGAGTTAATGGCATGATCAGTCTTACCAGCCATAGATGTAAATGCAAACATCATATTGTATCTACGAATATTTTTTATAAAGTTCTGACTTTTTCAGTAACTCCGCTATATAAATCAAGCAATAACTGAGGTGGGTGAATCAAGTTTGGTAATTCTACTTTTTCCATTTTAACAACATATGGAATAATAGGTTTTCCTTAAATCTTTATTTCCTCTTATTGCTTCTCCCTTTTAAACCCTAGCTTTACATACAGAGCAAACGTATACCGCATCGCCAGAATCCAAATAATCTATAAAGAAACAAAAAAAACCAATCACATAATATATACTATAAGCGTAATATGAAAAGGGTGATAACATACTAAAAGGATAATTTTCATTGGATAACCAAAATTTTAAAATTTAAATAGAAAGAAACAGTACCTTTGCTTATGCCAATACATTTAGTCTGGGTGTCAATCCTTACATCATTTTGACCAACTGAATTATAAGGCACAGATGTTTGTTTCTTTTTTCTTGGTGCTGTAAAATAAACATAATTTAAATTACTAATAAGACGATGAATATTTATAAAATTAAGTGCAAAATGTATAAATTGACGTATTAACAAAATAGATGACAACATACATTGGTAATCAACCGTATCAGTTTAACCGCATGAAGGTTGAGAACGAATAGTAGTATTGTTTGAGTTCTCCACAAAATCTTCATTCAAATCAAAAAATGGAATATCCTTTGTATTGAACTGTTTTCGTTTCCCTCTTGTCGTTTTTGTTGTGTTATTTTCTTGAAATGTTGCACATTTTTTTGAAAAAATAATGATTAGATAAGATCAATGATTGTGTTGGTAATAATTGTGAAGTAACTTTTAAACGTGAAAAAAAGGAATAAAGTCAAATATAGCGAATGTAATTATATGATAAAATAAAAAATATTATGTATTAATTAATAATGACATAATTTGAAATATATGACCATAGTTCAGATAGGTCTTGCCTGCGTTGAAAGTTGTTTCATTTTGAATTGTTTGGTGATTTGAAATTGGCAACGTACTTGAACTGTTTACAACTGTTCATTAGTAGTTTTTTATGTTAGTAAATATTGAATGTATTAAAGTTTTTATATTATCTACATTGTTTAGGTAAACATAATAAAAAAATAATTATGAAAAACTTACCTTGACCGGTGATATGTGACAGTGGCGACCTTGAGGAAATTAATGAATGTTGCACATTTTTCCGTATATGGTTATGAGAGGATGATGTTGAAGGTGATGGAGTAACTTCCCGATTAACTTGAGAAACAGGCGTTATGAAGATACGATTTTCTGGAAAAAAAAATTGTAATGTAAATGACAATGAAAATATGAATATGTATTCTAATATTAAAGTACATATATTGAAATTAAATTTATAATTAATTAAATACAAAAAATATAATAAGTAGTAATATAACAATAGGATAACTATTACCAGAGTTGTGATTCGTCCTTACATCCTTGAAAATTGTTGCATTTTTGTTTGTTTGGACATTTGAAAACTGTTTATTAGTATCATAACAGTTATTAAATTAGGAAAAATTAATAGTCTATATATGGTTTTGACTGGCAGTGAGAGAATAATATAAAAGTAATTATTAATAATTTACCCTGATTTGTTATTTGTGAAAGTGGCGACCTTGATGAAATTGTTGTAGGTTGCAAATTCGGTTGTAGGACGTTATGGGATGATGAGTTTGAATGTAATTCCGGGCATTTTCGAATAACTCGACAATTAGTGGGGATGTAGAAGTTATTTTCTTCAAAAAAAAAATAAGTATGATAAAGGTGGATGAAATGAAAATATATTAGACATTAAATATGAAATTTAACGGGAATATATATTACATAAAAAGAAAATCAATTAATTATATGTATTGAACATCTAATGATAATATTAAATTAAAAGTTTACCGTTTGTGATGTTCGACAGTGGTGGGTATGGCGATGTTTTTGATTTGGTTCTTCCATTGTTGGTATTCACATATGTTGTATACTGTAAAATGTAAGATGAAGTACATAAAGTTGGAGAGAATAGTAAATGCATAAATGGATATCATAACATGCCATAAAAAATGCTTATACAAAGAATGGAATTAAAGGATATTGGTGAAGAAAATAACGAATTAAAGTTGGTTAACAAATATAGAGATATAATTGGAAAACATGTGTCATGATTTAATATTAAATAAAAATATGTATCAAAAGTAGATGAATTAAATCTTTTTTAATAAAATTAAATTAAATGATGGTTTCTAAATTGATAAGGGTACATGATTTTGAAAAGATTTAAAGATAATATATCCTTATTAAACGATTTAATCATAAATGTCTGGATTCTATATATTGAAACATGATAAATATATATATAATTGTTTTGAAAGTTTTTATGATTGACAGTATAATTGGAATGATAATCTGCATGCATAAGAATATAAGATTCATGAAAGAAATTAAAATTTGTAGAGTATGTGCTCATGTTGACAATTATACCCTTGATCATAAGGAAATTACCTTTAAACTTAAAACGAATTGACAATAATAGACTTGGTAAACATAGTTTGTTATTTAAATTTAAAATAAATTGACAGTAATAGACTTGGTCAACATACTTTGTTACGAACAATAAAAAAATTATTGTTATAAAATCTTGTTTGTGGAATAACAAACTCAGTGGCTTAAGCCAAAAATTAAGGAGATTACCTTTAAACTTAAAACAAATTGACAATAATAGACTTGGTCAACATAGTTTGTTATTTAAACTTAAAACAAAATGACAATAATAGACATGGTCAACATAGTTTGTTACGAACAATAAAAAAAATTGTTATAAAATCTTGTTTGTGGAATAACAAACTCAGTGGCTTAAGCTAAAGATTAAGGGATGAAAAAGTAACTTTTTGGCCAAAGTGTAACCGTTAAAGTCAAATATTGGGATCCTATTGTAGATTTGCAAAGTTGGATGATATAAAGTATATATACTTTTAAAAAAAATAGTTGATATATATATATATATATATATATATATATATATATATATATATATATATATATATATATATATACATACAATTATTTTGGAAAGTATTTATGATTGACGGTGTAATTGGAATGATAATCTGCATAAATAAGAATAAAAAAATTCATGAAAGAAATTAAAATTTGTAGAGTATGTGCTCGTGTTGACAATTATACTCTTGGTCATAAGGAAATTACATTTAATGTTAAAATATATCTAGAATTTACATTACAGTTATACCATTTTGTATGAATTAAACTAATCCTCATAAATGAACTTATTAACAAAAATATTCATTTTTTTCAGTTTTAGAAAAATAATTATTTTATCTAGAATAAGTATCGATTATTTATTCATATAAAATGACAATCTCAAACACCAAAAAAAAAGAATTTTAATGGGCACACATTTGCAAATGCAAAAGAAAGTGCAATTAAATACCATAAAAAAAGGCCTGTATAATGAATTTAACTTCAAAAACAGAAATAACATGTTTTATAAAGGGTTGTAAAAGAAACATCAAGTTACTCTTTCATTAAACATCATGTTGTATTGTTGTATGTTGTAAAAAAGAAAGGGAAGTATGTTGTTTTAAGCCTATATTATCCGATTAAAATTTTGTTTTTCTTAGTATAATTATGATTTATTATTTTTTTTTTGTTAAGGGTGTGAATAATTTGTTTTGTTACGGGTGTGAAGGATTTGACTGATATCAAATAAAACGAACATAAAGGGAGGAAATGAAGGATTTGACTGATATCAAATAATAAATTTAAAAAACATATAAATATAGATAGTTTACAATTTTTTTTCAAGTATGAATTATGGACTTTGTTTAAGTATGTGGACTTGCAATATTTTTGTATTTTTGGTTTATAATGAACTTTTATATATTTGTTTTCTATTAGTTTTTTATATGCGTTTTGTTAACACAAATCTATTTAAATGAACACAATTACACTTTTGAATGTAAATAAAATAAACTTAACTAAAATGTAACGTCCCGATTCCAGGTATGGATTTAAATAAAAGGTTAATTGGTTTAATGTCCTACTCGGCGAGTTGGTTGCCCTACTCGTCGAGTAGCAGCGGGGTTGGAACGCGTGTTTAGTGACCTACTCGACGAGTCCACTAAGGGACTCGACGAGTAGGAGCTGGCAGATGAAACCCTAAATCTCGGGGTTTTGCACCCTATTTAAGGAATGATAAGCCTCCTATGGCCTCTTTGTAGTCTTTGAGAGCCCCTTAAAACCCTAATACGTGTGTGTGTGCCCATTGTGTGTTTGAAGCTTGAAGAGAGGATCCTTGGAGGGAGAAGGCTTAGAGGAGAAGGAGATTGGAGCAAGTAGAGTGTGGGAATCAACTCTTATCTCAGTTATCATCTTCTGGAGGTAACCAAATCGCCTTTTCTTTGTGAATCTCTTCTATTGGTTGAGTTTTAGGGTTTTTGGTGAGATATTAAGTTGGAAAGATGAGCTATGGGCTAGATCTGAGGTTGTAACTTCAGATCTGGACCCTCCTTGGATTCTATAAGCATAAAGTTTCAGTTTTGGTCATGATTAAGGTCCTTCTTGAGCATGAAGTTCCATTAAGAACTTAAAATAGGCATTTAGAGCCTTTATAGCCATGCATGCACGTAAAGTTTGCAGCTTTACGTGATAAGCATGCCCTAGAAGTTTGGATCTGTGAGTTGGAGCAGCTGCATGGCTCAAAACAAGTCTGTATGAAAAAAGGACTGAATGGACTCGGCGAGTCGCAAGGTTGACTCGGCGATTCACATGAAGATGGCCGTGAACTCGACGAGTTGGATGAACAACTCGGCGAGTCCGATGAAGATTACCAAAAGACTCGGCGAGTTGAAGAACAACTCGGCGAGTCGGATGAGTTTTCCCCAAGTTATGAATGTGTGTGTGTCCGTCGTGTGCAAAAAGGAAAACTCGACGGGTGGCCTTAGAGTTGGTCGAGAATCGGAGAAACTCGACGAGTCATCTCGATGACTCGGCGAGTGGGATAGTGCTTCAAGGAACTCGATGAGTAGCTGAGGGTACTCGGCGAGTAAGGTCAACATGGACTGTTGACCTTGACTGAGGACTTTGACTTTGACCAGGGGTTGACTAGTGCGTTATGGAGTACCTTATAAGGTTAAGGACTTATGAGTATATTGTGCTATGGTATTAGGTGGTGGAGCCTGCGCCAAGTGATTCGAGAGTTGGGTTTTATCTTCCGGGTCGACATTTGCGAGGTGAGTTATCCTCACTATACTAAGGGGTCTAAGGCACCAAGGCCGGCCCATTGGATATGTTATCCTAGCAGTGTTAGACGTTGAGTATGAGTTAGTTTTGCATGATAGTGGTTATGCCAGTTAGGTAGACCTGTAGGACTACCTGTGATGTTATGTGATTATTGCATGCTCAGTGGTTATGATATGTGTTTGTTATATGGGATGGGTTGAGGTTGTACTGCTTCGTGCGGTAGCCAACAAACCCTAGGAGCATTCCAGTTACGGGCTAAGGGAGACTCGTACTGTGGGCTCGGGAGCATTCCAGTTACGGGCTAAGGAAGACTCGTACTGTGGGCTCGTGGGTATTTCAGTATGTAGGGTTGTGGACCCGTTATGTGTTGTTCTGTTCAGTTTGTTATGATATGTTATTGCTGACATGGTTATGTGGACTGTATGTGTATCGGTGGTTTGGGGGTAACTCACTAAGCTTTCGGGCTTACAGTTTCAGTTTATTGTTTCAGGTACATCAGGGGATCGTGGCAAGGCGAAGGCATGATCGTACAGCTCCTCCTGTTATGTTTATGTTTCTGGGAATACTATGATAGAATGTATTTTGAAAACAAAGTTGTAATGCTTTGATGAACTTGACATGTTTTGAAAGTTTAAATTTGTTCGAAAAATTTTGGGTGTTTCAAGTTGGTATCAGAGCCTTGGTTTGAGTGAATTGGAGGAACACTCGTGTAACTCCAGTCTCAAATCATGGAAAGGATTTTCAAAATGATTTTTTTTCAAAAAAAAGGTTTTCAAAATAAATAAAGGAGGATGCAGGGTGTACGATCAGCCGGAGCCAGTAAGTAGACCCCAAAATACCATACAAGTTATCTAATTATGTGATATGATAGAACAACATGTTAGTGCTAGGCTAGGGATCTTCAGGAATTGCATGATAGAATTGCCTGATTACATGATGCCTGCTAGCCTAGGGTTTCCTTTATATGAGATTGACATCATTACTGTAGCTGCTTAGTGTATGCATTACAGTTGTACATAACTAAGATCTTATAGCCTGAGAATGTTTGATTTGGCCTTATGTTCTGTTCTTTGTTGATTGGGAGCTTCGGGTAGGATTGGATATTCGAAAGTCTATAGGGTCCAGCATTATGTATGGCTAGCATACACTAGTGCTGCAGGGTTGGTGGAAGTTTCATGGATATGTGGGTTGAGTGAGGCCGCGAGGCCAGTTATGAGATGTATATCTTTCCTCTAGGGTGAGGGTTGAGCGCTCGCCATGTTGTGAATTCCGCTAGGGCATTGTAATGATGCTTGAGACAAATATGGGTAGGTGTGGAAGGTAGTATGGGCCCGTACTACCGAAAGCACAGGACCCATACGTGTGTCAAGTAAGTCACAATCCCTAGGGTTAGTAGGGAGTTGGTTCCCAGTGATTTATATGGATTATCTGATATCTTGTGGTATGTTTCAGAATGGTGATGACGAGGCGCTTCGTGGCTGGATCCGGTTCGGGATCAGGATCAGGGGACAGAGGCCAGGAGAGGCCAGCAGTACCTGAGCCAGTGGTACAGATGGGTACAGAGGAGTTGGATGCCAGGATCCGAGAGATCCTACATGCTGAGGTTGCTGCTGCATTCTGGGCACAGTTACCAGAGATGTTTGGGTCGATTAAGACCGCCATGGTGGAGTACTTTGATGAGCGTTATGCAGCCCTTGCAGAGATAACCGCCGCAGCAGCTGCATCAGCTGTATCAGCGGCAGGGGGAGGAGTTGGTAGGGGTTTTCAGTACAGGGACTTCGATAACACGAAGCCCCCTACTTTTGATGGGATGCAGGATCCCATCAAGGCTATGAGATGGATTTCAGATGTGGAGGGGTGTTTCTTCACCTGCTCGTGTCCTGCTGACCAGAAGGTCAGGTGTGCTCTGAACCTGCTTAGGTCTGGGGCCAAGGACTGGTGGAGACTTGCGACTGGGTCGTACACTGATGATCAGATAACTGCTGTTACTTGGGAGCAATTCAGAGATATGTTCCGCGCCCATTACATTCCACGGGTTGAGCGGGAGCGATTGGCACAGGAGTTTCTGAGTTTAAGACAGGATGGGGAGTCGGTGATGGAGATTACCCGGATGTTCACTGAGAGGGCGATGTTTTGCCCGGAGTTTGCTTCAGAGCAGGCTCAGATGACCCGTTATCTGAGCATGCTCAAGACGGATATCCGTCAGTTTGTGTCTACCCAGCGATGTGATACACTTCTAGAGTTGCAGGAGGCCACCAGACGGCGTGAGTTGGAGATTGAGCAGCAGTTAAGAGAACAGCGGCAGGCCCCGACACATTCTCAGCCGGCACCGAAACGGTCTAAGACCGCTGATACTAGGACCGGGGGTCAGCAGAGTCGCACTTGTGGGAAGTGTGGCAAGGGTCATTCTGGTGTATGTCGAGCCAGCAGTGGGTGCCACAGGTGTGGCAAGGAGGGGCACTATGCGAAGGATTGTCGCCAGGCCGTTCTGATACCGAGTATGAAGTTATGTTACCATTGTGATCAGGTTGGCCATTTGAAGGCCAACTGCCCGTTACTCGCCGCCAAACCGGCGCAGACTCCAGCGCTGGCTACTTTGAGGATTACGGATGGGAGACCAGTTAGTGCAGAGCCTCCGAAGGCTCAGGGTCGTGCCTTCCAGCTTACAGCGGAGGAGGCCAGAGCAACACCAGATGTGGTTGCTGGTATGTTTCTATCCTTTATCTCGTTTCCTATATATGTTGTATGCTTATCTGTTGTACATGTGGTTAGGTACGTTTTTAGTGAACTCCTTTCCTGCTTTGGTCTTATTTGACTCGGGGGCGAGTCGGTCCTTCGTATCTCAGTCGTTTAGTAAGGAGTTCAGTGCGCCTATGGGCGAGCTAGAGTGTCCGTTGCGAGTGTCTATCGCCAACGAGCACGGGGTTTCTGCTTCTTCAGTTTATAGAGGGTGTGACTTGGAGATTTTTGAGGTATCCTTTCCGATAGATTTGATTCCGATCCCCATGGGGGAGGTGTGCGTGATTGTGGGCATGGATTGGCTCAGTCGGTTCGGTGCTATGATTGATTGCGAGGGCCAGCGAGTGGTAGTTCGAACCCCAAGAGGGGGAGAACTGATCGTATATGGCGAGGGCACCAGAGTGGGATCAGGGTTTTGTTCAGCTGCCACAGCTCGGCAGTACATTTAGCACGGGTGTGCGGGTTATCTAGCGTATGTGGTAGATACGCGAGTCATGGATCAGATTTTGGTTTCCGATGTACCGGTGGTCAGGGAGTTCGCAGATGTGTTTCCGGAGGAATTGCCAGGGATACCTCCGGAGAGACAGGTCGAGTTTAGGATTGACCTGGTGCCAGGTGCGGCCCCTATTGCTAAGGCGCCGTACCGATTGGCACCACCAGAGATGCAGGAGCTGTCGTCGTAGCTACAGGAACTGCTGGGCAAGCAGTTCATTCGACCTAGCAGTTCTCCATGGGGAGCACCGATACTTTTTGTCCGGAAGAAGGACGGTTTGCACAGGATGTGTATTGATTACCGGGAGTTGAATAAGTTGATGGTGAAGAACCGTTACCCACTCCCGAGGATAGACGATCTCTTCGATCAGTTACAGGGCGCATCTTGGTTTTCCAAGATAGACTTGAGGTCTGGGTATCATCAGGTCAGGGTCAGAGAGGAGGACGTGGAGAAGACCGCGTTCCGAACTCGTTATGGACATTACGAGTTCGTGGTGATGCCGTTTGGGCTCACCAACGCGCCAGCGGTGTTCATGGACCTGATGAATCGGGTCTGCAGACCGATGCTTGATCGCTCGGTCATAGTGTTTATAGATGATATCTTGGTGTATTCCAAGACCCGAGAGCAGCATGAGGAGCATCTGAGAGAGCTGTTGGGAGTTCTGAGACGAAAACGGATGTACGCCAAGTTCTCGAAGTGTGAGTTTTGGTTACGAGAGGTCCAGTTCCTCGGACATCTCGTTAACCAGGAGAGGATTTTGGTCGATCCGGCCAAAATCGAGGCAGTTATGTAGTGGGAGATTCCGAAATCTCCCTCAGATATTAGGAGCTTTCTGGGATTAGCAGGGTACTACCGGAGGTTCATACGGGATTTCTCCAAGATTGCAGTACCCCTCACTCGTCTGACGAGGAAGGGGGTGGATTTTCGGTGGGGTCCCGAGCAGCAGAGGGCGTTTGAGACCCTCCGGCAGCGTTTGTGTAAGGCACCAGTATTGACACTCCCGGATGGAGTTGAGGATTTTGTGGTGTTCTGTGATGCATCCATCACAGGTTTAGGGGTGGTCCTCATGCATAGAGGACGAGTGATAGGCTACGCATCGCGGCAGCTGAAGCCGCATGAGACGAGATATCCTACGCATGAGTTGGAGCTGGGGGCGGTGGTGTTCGCCCTCAAGATATGGAGACATTACCTCTATGGGGTCCGCTGTACCATTTACACGGATCACAAGAGCTTGAGACATATCATGGATCAGCCGAACCTGAACATGAGGCAGCGCAGGTGGCTGGATGTAGTCAAGGACTACGATTGTGAGATCCTTTACCACCCCGGTAAAGCGAATGTGGTTGCGGATGCTTTGATCCGCAAGTCAGTTGGGTCTTCCACCCCCGCGATTTGTATGAGGATAGCGGTGGATTCTCCGCTTGTGACTTTGATCAGAGATGCCCAGGTAGAGGGCATGCGACCGGAAAATTGGAAGCTGGAGAGGATCAAGGGAGAGAATACCCGGTTCATACAGGATAGTCGGGGACTATTGACCCGATGTGGTCGGGTTTGGGTTCCGATGTCTGGTGGGGTTAGGCAGACGGTTATGGAGGAGGCTCATAAGTCTCATTTCTCTATTCACCCGGGGGCCACCAAGATGTACCGGGATTTGAGTTTGAGCTATTGGTGGCCGTGCATGAAGCGAGAGATCGCTTGGTACGTCGAGAGGTGCTTGACCTGTAGGATGGTCAAGGCCGAGCATCAGAGGCCGCATGGAAAGCTGCAGCCCCTAGAGATTCCCATGTGGAAATGGGAACAGATGTGGCAACCGTCAAAATTCTAGTCAAAGTCAAACAAGTCAAACCAGTCGAATTTAATTAGTGCTTGTACGTTAGATGTTATTCTATGAATAAAAATGTGCACTGTATGTCAAAAAAAATTTAGTGTCTCGAAAATTCAATGTGTTAACAACGTGAAAACCCTAAAAAGAGAGTTAAACGCATCAAAACACGACTAAGGACCCTTTCGGGGACTTAAAACAATCATAAAAGAAGCATAACAGGGTTCACAAACCTTGCATTACGAGATTATACGATAGTAAAGGATAAAGTGAAATCTCTCCCAAATCTCTCCAAGTATGTGAAATCTCTCCCAAATCTCTCCAAGTATGTGAAATCTCTCCCAAATCTCTCCAAGTATGTGAAATCTCTCCCAAATCTCTCCAAGTATGTGAAATCTCTCCCAAATCTCTCTAAGTATGTGAAATCTCTCCAAGTATGTGAAATCTCTCCCAAATCTCTCTAAATATGTGAAATCTCTCCAAATATGTGAAATCTCTCCCAACTCTCTCTCAAAATGTGAAATCTCTCCAAGTATGTGAAATCTCTCCTAAATCTCTCTCAAAATCTCTCTCAACTTTTTATAGTCATCCCGACCCTTAACTTGGCCAAAAACCGCTCGAAACGGGAAGTTATATCGAAAAACAGCTAAATAGGGCCGAAACCCCTCTTAGGAACCGAACCTCTTAGGAAACGAACTTATTAGGACCGAAGCCCCATTGGAACCGAAACTCCTCAGGACCAAACCCTCAGAACCGAAACTACCCTTCTGAGCCGAGACCAGCCTTCGGGTCCGAGACCCACTTTCGCTTCTTTCACCTTCGAGCCCGAACCTCTACCTTCGGTCCCTTCACCTGCCTTCGGTCCCTCCTCCTCCCTTCTCTCGATTCTCATCTCCTAAGGGCCGAACCTCGCAGGTTCGCTTCCTTCTTCCGGTTTTCGACTACTTTCGCCTCCTAAGCCCGTTTTTGACGGGATTTTTTCACCAAATTCATATTTTTATCATTTTTAACCCCCAGAACTATTATTTTAATTATTTTTCATGGATTTATTAATTAAAAATCATTATTTTATATTAAGAGGATATTTACCCCACAAGTAGGCCAAGTGTGCCCACTTGCCTTCCATGTGTCACCCTCCCACTTGCCACCTTATCCACATCACACAAACCAATGAACACATCACTTCAAACTCCCAAGTTGCTCCAGTAACCTGATATATAAAGAAATCTCTGGAGGATTCCTTGATTTACTTGCTCATTTCAAAAACTTCCACATTTCTCATATCACACCAAGAAAACTTCTTTCTCTCTACATCCCACCACCTTGTGCAAGTGTTCTTGAGTTGCTACTGCACTTTTTGGTAAGTATTCTATCTAAACTCAAGTATTATTCCATAACTTCATAACACTCTTGGATCATTGACTCATATCTTAACACCCAAAATCGTTCTTAGGATCATCCAAGTCTTTACGTGTTCATCAAGTACTCTTGGCTTGATATCCCTCAACTTCAACCTTCCACTCTTCAAGTCATCACTCAAGGTGAGTTCATACCCCTACATTTTCTAGTTTTCTTCAGTTTTCAGGGGGGGGGGGGGAATACAAGTTAAAACACCAAAACATATTCAAACTAAACTTGACAGCTTACAACAGAAAAGTTATGACCTGTTCACGAACTGTTTTACCCAACTTAAACTTAATATTTTTCAAAACTGTATAATATTCAAGTAGTTCAGGCTTATACCTTTAAAATGACTACTTGCACATCTCCATACGATTTTTCTACAATTTATGGTGATTTTTACAAAACTGCCTATCACTGCAGCAACGAAATCAGACCATGTTGTGAAAATGAACATTTTCACACTAGTTTGAGATCACCAAAAATTATGGGAAAATTTATGAACACTGTAGACACTTTTTACAAACACTCAGAGTTTGCGGATTCAGTTTTTGACTTACGATTATTTTTCTATAATTACTCAAAAACAGTGACAGTTAAGGGTAAAACTGTCAAATACATATTTAAGAGTTATTCACACCTTGTAACATGTTGAGCAAGGTGTGTAAGATTTACACTTAGCATTTCCAATTTCCTTTATTTGAAATACATATACATGCATAACCAGGTTTTACACCATCATACAACACTTTTGATAAACTATAATGGGTATAGTTTGAACACTTCATTTAACAAAGAAAACAATAACACTATCGATTTACAAAACGAACTTTCTCTACACACTACGTGAACTCGTTAATGAATATTTGTGAGACATTATCCTTCGGGTTCTCCAAGTACCACAGAAAAGCCCTTTAGTTATAATCAGAATCTCGCGGAGCGAGAACGTGATAGTTGTGTATAGATCTATACTGGGTCAAACAAACCCGCACCTGATCTGCTTGCAACAGCTAGACCGGCAGGTCTATGGTGACAAGTGTCATAACTTTCCGACGCCTGAAGAACATCGCATTAAAGGCCATCTAGTCTTTAGTATGATTATAACATCTCGCATGGAATATTAACACAGCATAACGTTCACGGAAATTCTAAGGCTTTATACAAAGATGTTTTATTTAAATATAAAACACACACATAAGTATGACGATTTACTTACACATACTAGGCCTTGTTTCAATTCAGTTTTACAACAAATCTTTTAGAAAATATTGGATTTTCTGGAAACAAACTTGTAACGAACGTCAAGGAAACAACATTCATTTTTATAAAATACTTGTGAACTCACCAGCTTTATGCTGATACTCTCTTTTCAAAACAACTTGTATTCTCAGGTAATCAGTAATACAGGTAACCGCAAGATTTCTGAAGTCAAGACACTAAGGCGTAGATTATTTTGCTACACTTTATCATCATATGTAATTTAATTGGAAACATGTATTTTGGAACATGTATTTTGGAAACAATGTAATCTTTTAAATTATATCTATGATGGTTGTGTGTTACTTTCTTCACTATAGTTATGATACTGAGCATGACGTCATCCGCCCCCGAACGTTTCCGCCGTTCTGGTTTGGGGGTGTGACAACAGATCACGATGGATTTTATTACCAAGTTGCCGAGGACGGCAAAGGGGTTTGATGTTATATGGGTCATCGTGGATCGATTGACCAAGAGCGCCCACTTCTTGGCTATACGGGAGAGCACATCGGCCGAGAAATTGGCCGAATTGTACGTTCGCGAGATCGTGTCTCGCCATGGGGTTCCTGTCTCCATTGTCTCTGATCGGGATGCCAGGTTTACCTCCCGTTTCTGGCAAAAGTTTCACGAGGAGCTGGGCACGCGGTTGCACTACAGTACACCATTCAACCCACAGACAGACGACCAGAGCGAACGGACTATTCAGACCCTCGAGGACATGTTGAGGGCGTGCGTCATTGATTTCGGTGGGAGTTGAGATTCTCACCTACCGCTTGCGGAGTTTGCCTACAACAACAGCTATCATTCTAGCCTTGGGGCCCCGCCATTCGAGCTATTGTACGGGCGGAGATGTCGCACCCCGGTCTGTTGGGGCGAAGTTGGACACAGAGTGATGGGTAGTACGGAGGTAGTCTTGCAGACTACCGAAAAGATCCAGCAGGTTAGACAGCGTTTGCAGACCGCTCAGAGTCGGCAGAAGAGTTATGCCGACAGACGCCGATCTGAGTTGGAATTTCAGGTGGGTGACATGGTACTCCTGAAGGTCTCGCCCTGGAAAGGCGTGACTCGCTTCAGGAAGAGGGGAAAATTGGGTCCCCGATATATTGGGCCGTTCAGGATCATTGCCAGGATTGGCAAGGTGGCTTACAGGCTAGAGCAGCCGGAGGAGCTTAGTCGGATACACAGCACTTTCCACGTTTCGCAGCTGCGAAAGTGAATCATGGACCAGGAGGCAGTAGTATCGCTGGATGATATTCAGGTCGATGAGCGCCTGAGCTATGTGGAGAGACTTGTGGCCATTTTGGAGATGAAGAGGAAGATTCTGAGGAATAAGGAGATATCTTTGGTGAAAGTACAGTGGGAGCATCGAAGGGGGTCCGAGTGGACGTGGGAGACGGAGGCCGAAATGCGGGAGCATTACCCGGAGTTATTCGCTGCAGCAGACTTCGAGGACGAAGTCTAGTTCAAGTGGGGGAGAATTGTAACGCCCCGATTCCAGGTATGGATTTAAATAAAAGGTTAGTTGGTTTAATGTCCTACTCGACGAGTTGGTTGCCCTACTCGTCGAGTAGCAGCGGGGTTGGAACGCGTGTTTAGTGACCTACTCGACGAGTCCACTAAGGGACTCGACGAGTAGGAGCTGACAGATGAAACCCTAAATCTCGTGGTTTTGCACCCTATTTAAGGAATGATAAGCCTCCTATGGCCTCTTTGCAGTCTTTGAGAGCCCCATTAAACCCTAATACGTGTGTGTGTGTGTGCCCATTGTGTGTTTGAAGCTTGAAGAGAGGATCCTTAGAGGGAGAAGGCTTAGAGGAGAAGGAGATTGGAGCAAGTACAGTGTGGGAATCAACTCTTATCTCAGTTATCATCTTCTGGAGATAACCAAATCGCCTTTTCTTTGTGAATCTCTTCTATTGGTTGAGTTTTAGGGTTTTTGGTGAGATATTAAGTTGGAAAGATGAGCTATGGGCTAGATCTGAGGTTGTAACTTCATATCTGGACCCTCCTTGGATTCTATAAGCATAAAGTTTCAGTTTTGGTCATGATTAAGGTCCCTCTTGAGCATGAAGTTCCATTAAGAACTTAAAATAGGCATTTAGAGCCTTTATAGCCATGCATGCACGTAAAGTAACTTTACGTGATAAGCATGCCCTAGAAGCTTGGATCTGTGATTTGGAGCCGCTGCATGGCTCAAAACAAGTCTGTATGGAAAAAGGACTGAATGGACTCAGCGAGTCGCAAGGTTGACTCGGCGAGTCACATGAAGATGGCCGTGAACTCGACGAGTTGGATGAACAACTCGGCGAGTCCGATGAAGATTACCATAAGACTCGGCGAGTTGAAGAACAACTCGGCGAGTCGGATGAGTTTTCCCCAAGTTATGAATGTGTGTGTGTCCGTCGTGTGCAAAATGGAAAACTCGACGGGTGGCCTTAGAGTTGGTCGAGAATCGGAGAAACTCGACGAGTCACCTCGATGACTCGGCGAGTGGGATAGTGCTTCAAGGAACTCGATGAGTAGCTGAGGGTACTCGGCGAGTAAGGTCAACATGGACTGTTGACCTTGACTGAGGACTTTGACTTTGACCAAGGGTTGACTAGTGCGTTATGGAGTACCTTATAAGGTTAAGGACTTATGAGTATATTGTGCTATGGTATTAGGTGGTGGAGCCTGCGCCAAGTGATTCGAGAGTTGGGTTTTATCTTTCGGGTCGACATTTGCGAGGTGAGTTATCCTCACTATACTAAGGGGTCTAAGGCACCAAGGCTGGCCCATTGGATATGTTATCCTAGCAGTGTTCGACGTTGAGTATGAGTTAGTTTTGCATGATAGTGGTTATGCCAATTAGGTAGACCTGTAGGACTACCTGTGATGTTATGTGATTATTGCATGCTCAGTGGTTATGATATGTGTTTGTTATATGGGATGGGTTGAGGTTGTACTGCTTCGTGCGGTAGCCAACAAACCCTAGGAGCATTCCAGTTACGGGCTAATGGAGACCCGTACTGTGGGCTCGGGAGCATTCCAGTTACGGGCTAAGGGAGACTCGTACTGTGGGCTCGTGGGTATTTCAGTCTGTAGGGCTGTGGACCCGTTATGTGCTGTTCTGTTCAGTTTGTTATGATATGTTATTGCTGACATGGTTATGTGGACTGTATGTGTATCGGTATTTTGGGGGTAACTCACTAAGCTTTCGGGCTTAAAGTTTCAGTTTATTGTTTCAGGTACATCAGGAGATCGTGGCAAGGCGAAAGCATGATCGTACAGCTCCTCCTGTTATGTTTATGTTCCTGGGAATACTCTGATAGAATGTATTTTGAAAACAAAGTTGTAATGTTTTGATGAACTTGACATGTTTTGAAAGTTTAAATTTGTTCGAAAATTTTTGGGTGTTTCATAAAAAGTATAAATCACGGAAAAATAAGTATAAACAATGAAATGCGTACCTTTTTGCCTTTGATTAACTAAGCTAACAATTGTTTACTGCTATAAAGGGCTGTACAAAGGAAGAAGTATTGATTTAGTATCGTGAATATCAATATAAACGAAGAAGTAAAAACATAGATAAAACACAATAAAAACCATCCTTTTGCAGGAGCGTGGAAGGAAAAAAAATGGGTTTCGGCGGAATATGTCATATATATGTATTGAATCCAAGTTGGTTTTGGAGGGATAAGATAAAAGTCATTTTTATCTTATCCCTTAAATGTTGAATTTCAAAATGTAGTTAGGATAGATTATGTAGAAAATTTTAGGATTATTTTTTAAAATTTAAAATTAGGATAATGTTGATGGTTAGTTTGGAAAAAAAGATAATTTTTGTAACAGCCCAAGAATATATTATTTACCAAAACAGCCCATGACTTTACATTTAATACCAAACAGCCCCTACTATAGATTGTTTATTATGTAAGCATTTTACAACCATAATTAATAAGATATAATTAAATGACCGGATTTGAAATTGATAAGGGTACATGATTTTGAAAAGATTTAAAGATAATATTTCCTTATTAAACGATTTAATCATAAATGTCTGGAATTTTATATATTGAAACATGATATATATATATATATATATATATATATATATATATATATATATATATAATTATTTTGGAATGTGTTTATGATTGACGATATAATTGGAATGATAATCTGCATAAATAAGAATAAAAAGATTCATGAAAGAAATTAAAATTTGTAGAGTATGTGCTCGTGTTGACAATTATACCATTGGTCATAAGGAAATTACATTTAAACTTAAAACAAATTGACAATAATAGACTTGGTAAACATAGTTTGTTATTTAAACTTAAAACAAATTGACAATAATAGATTTGGTCAACATAGTTTGTTACGAACAATAAAAAAAAAATTATTGTTATAAAATCTTGTTTGTGGAATAACAAACTCAGTGGCTTAAGCCAAAGATTAAGGAGATTACCTTTAAAATTAAAACAAATTGACAATAATAGACTTGGTCAACATAGTTTGTTATTTAAACTTAAAACAAATTGACAATAATAGACTTGGTCAACATAAACATAAGTTGAGGGGAAAATATATCAAAATATGTAATAGTTAAAATTCATAAAAAGAATTCAACATAATTATGAACTTGTCTCAAATAACATGACTACTATCGTGTTATAATTAAATGAAAACAAACATAATCTTCAAAATGAAAACAACGTACTTGTCAAAGAAATCCTTAAGCAAATAATAAAAACTCAAAGAAAAATCGTCAATGATAAATGTCAAATAATCATAACTGCTAAATTTATTCGAGTTTTTCCATTTTTGGAATCTTAAGGGTATGAAGAGCAACACCATCTTTTGAGGAAGAGCATTCAAACGATTCAGTGGTGGAACAATCTCAATAGGCCGTTTCAGTGAAGTTGTTGTCGGTGTCACTGCATCAAGATTAACAACATTAATATTGTCACCTTCAACAGAAACACTCTTTTCCTATATCAAATTAATAAAACAATGTTAATTAACAACATTAATATTGTCACCGCATCAAGAATAAATGTTTATTAACAATGTTAAAATGCTAAATTATATGAATTTAATTTTACCTTAATATACTTGTTGATAGGAGTACCATTAGAATGAATATTGTTTTCTTCGTATGCAGATGAATGTTTGAAAACTGCACCAACTACAACTTCATCATCAGTCATCTTATGAACGGTGTAGGCGTGATAGTTGTTCTCGAGATTAAACTTTGAAATATAAACTTTAAAAACAAACTTCCTATTAAGCATGGTATTGAACTCATCAGGGATCTTTTGGCGTCCTTGATCCTACAGAATATTATAATAAAACATGTGAGTAGTTAATAAATCCCGATTAAAATAAAATGCAATAACAATATACAGTTAACTTGTCGTGTGTACAAATTAAAAGAATAGTATAATATAACGCTACCTTTGATATCTTTTCCATCAACCAATGATTACCGCGGTGAATAAGATCTTTAACATGACGGTCAAACAATACAAAAGAAGCAGACCCAGTTTCATCTTGAACACGTATTACCACCCTTACCTTAAATATTATTGTATGACATATTAGTGGACAATGAAATAAAAATTGAAACATTGTAATAAAGATTCATGAGACAAGAAGTTTACAAATGTAAAATTATGAACTTACTTGCTGAATACATCAGAAACTCCTCCGTAATCATTACAATTAAATGGTTCACCATCATTATCATCACCATTTTTAGTTACCTTTTTCGAACAGTCACGACAATAAAAAGAATACCATCCTTCCTCTAAATCGAAACCGATTATAGTAGCAATGATAGACAAAAATACATACATATATATATATATATATATATATATATATATATATATATATATATATATATATATGTATATATATATATAGACACACACACACACATACATTAAAAAAATTGTTATATATAATGGAAAAATATGAATAATATTAAGTATACCTCATTGTAATCTGGAATATCATCAATGTCTTTGATTGGAAAACAGAGGTAGTAATCTTCTGGGTTGGTCACAACAGTTTCTGTGTTAAGTTGTGTAGTATTAATGGAAGACTCAACATTCAAATCGATATCAGCAATGCTACATATAAGAAGGAAAAATGAAGAAGATCAAAAATAATAATAATTATTGATTAAGAATAAGTAAACATAAAACAGTAAATAATTATATCATAGTCATCAAATACATACGCCTTTTTAAATTTTGAAATATGATGCATATCATCATTAATATGCAATCTCAACCCAAATAAACAGTTACCGACTTGTGGCTGACCTATAAATAGCAATTGAAGTAATATATTATTTCATATTATAAATAAAATGTTAATGTAATGAGCATAGACATCTAAAAATAATTATTCTTACCACCCCAAGTTTTGAGCTTTGCCATACGTAGGAGGATGATCACAAGAGCATTTTCATTTTGATGTTCAGATATGTAGCTGTTCAATTTCAATGCAAAACCATCCCACAAAGCAACTTGCATTTTCCTACCACTATAATTCATTGTTTGGGTTATATGAATAAAATATTAAACATGATAAATTAATGAAAAATAAAGAAAAGTACCTCATATCTTGTGCAACAATACTCAATAGCCTTGTTTCCCTTGCATTCTTCTTAATCACTCTCATGGGTTCAGTAGACACAACTTGACCAATAAAATCTACAAAAAGTAAATTTGAATCAATTATTATAATATAAATTGGTTAAAAAATATATAATATAATAAATGCAAAATTGTTAAGGGAAAAAAACTCACCAAATGCAACACGAGTGTCAAAATTTCTGGCTGTCAGATCATGAAACCTCACAAAATTAAAAGGATCGATCCTATCAACAAAAGGAGTTGATACACGAATTGTGGTTGTTTTGTAGAAATTTATCTTATGCCTGTGAGCAACCAACATGTAATCTCCTTCGTTTCTTCTCATACCAAAGTTAGTGATTTGCCTTACAGCTCCTTCTTCCAGGAGGGCTTGAAATGCATTTATGAGATTTTTTTTATTGTTGCATGTATTCTAGTGCCCTGTAGGTGATAAAGAATATTACTATATGAAACAAAAATAAAACATAAGTTTTTTTCATATTATTTTAATCTTACCTCCTGGTCCATTAAAATCATGTCCAAGCTGCTGACCATGTTTGAGTTGTTTTGGTATGTCTGTTTCCAAATCATGACAACTTGAACACGAATATTCCATGATTCTTTGGAGGAATCTATGTCAGCCAACTTATCAATGACGAATTCAATGTCACTGTTATGTGTCATTTCGCTTGTGCTATGAGAAATAGAAAAGTATTAGAGATAATTATGAGATATAGTGAAAAAAGTAATTCAAAGATTCACAAGGTTTTTGTTTAATGTAAATATGATGTTGTTTAATTAACATAGACATTCTTCACTGGCAAACTTAACCATGAAAAAACAAAAATAAACATTAATTGTATTTTGCAAAATAATAGTTGGCTGCAATTATGGATTAATGGAAGTAGGATGGTATCAAATCAAAACATACATAGTATGTTGATATATTTCACAGAAAACAACAAAGCAAAAAAAAAAGTATGAACACTTATCATATAGAAGGTTGTAGAAAGGAAGAAGTGTTGATAAACAACGAAATGCATACCTTTTTGCCTTTGATTAACCAAGCTAACAATTGTTTACTGTTATAAAAGGTTATACAAAGGAAGAAGTATTGATTTAATATCGTGAATATCAATATAAACGAAGAGGTAAAAACACAGATAAAACACAATAAAATACTCACGTTTTGCAGGAGCGTGAAGGAAAAATAAAAATGGGTTTTGGCGGAATATGTCATATATATGTATTGAATCCAACTTGGTTTTGGAGGGATAAGATAAAAGTCATTTTTATCTTATTCCTTAAATGTTGAATTTCAAAATGTAGTTAGGATAGATAATGTAGAACATTGTAGGATTATTTTTTAAAATTTGAAATTAGGATAATGTTGATGGTTAGTGTATTGAATCCAAGTTGGTTTTGGAGGGATAAGATAAAAGTCATTTTTATCTTATCCCTTAAATGTTGAATTTCAAAATGTAGTTACGATAGATAATGTAGAACATTTTAGGATTATTTTTTAAAATTTAAAAATAGGATAATGTTGATGGTTAGTTTGGAAAAAAAGATAATTTTTGTAACAGCCCAAGAATATATTATTTACCAAAACAGCCCATGACTTTACATTTAATACCAAACAGCCCCTACTATAGATTGTTTATTATGTAAGCATTTTACAACCATAATTAATAAGATATAATTAAATGACCGGATTTGAAATTGATAAGGGTACATGATTTTGAAAAGATTTAAAGATAATATTTCCTTATTAAACGATTTAATCATAAATGTCTGGAATTTTATATATTGAAACATGATATATATATATATATATATATATATATATATATATATATATATATATATATATATATATATATATATATAATTATTTTGGAATGTGTTTATGATTGACGATATAATTGGAATGATAATCTGCATAAATAAGAATAAAAAGATTCATGAAAGAAATTAAAATTTGTAGAGTATGTGCTCGTGTTGACAATTATACCATTGGTCATAAGGAAATTACATTTAAACTTAAAACAAATTGACAATAATAGACTTGGTAAACATAGTTTGTTATTTAAACTTAAAACAAATTGACAATAATAGATTTGGTCAACATAGTTTGTTACGAACAATAAAAAAAATTATTGTTATAAAATCTTGTTTGTGGAATAACAAACTCAGTGGCTTAAGCCAAAGATTAAGAAGATTACCTTTAAAATTAAAACAAATTGACAATAATAGACTTGGTCAACATAGTTTGTTATTTAAACTTAAAACAAATTGACAATAATAGACTTGGTCAACATAAACATAAGTTGAGGGGAAAATATATCAAAATATGTAATAGTTAAAATTCATAAAAAGAATTCAACATAATTATGAACTTGTCTCAAATAACATGACTACTATCGTGTTATAATTAAATGAAAACAAACATAATCTTCAAAATGAAAACAACGTACTTGTCAAAGAAATCCTTAAGCAAATAATAAAAACTCAAAGAAAAATCGTCAATGATAAATGTCAAATAATCATAACTGCTAAATTTATTCGAGTTTTTCCATTTTTGGAATCTTAAGGGTATGAAGAGCAACACCATCTTTTGAGGAAGAGCATTCAAACGATTCAGTGGTGGAACAATCTCAATAGGCCGTTTCAGTGAAGTTGTTGTCGGTGTCACTGCATCAAGATTAACAACATTAATATTGTCACCTTCAACAGAAACACTCTTTTCCTATATCAAATTAATAAAACAATGTTAATTAACAACATTAATATTGTCACCGCATCAAGAATAAATGTTTATTAACAATGTTAAAATGCTAAATTATATGAATTTAATTTTACCTTAATATACTTGTTGATAGGAGTACCATTAGAATGAATATTGTTTTCTTCGTATGCAGATGAATGTTTGAAAACTGCACCAACTACAACTTCATCATCAGTCATCTTATGAACGGTGTAGGCGTGATAATTGTTCTCGAGATTAAACTTTGAAATATAAACTTTAAAAACAAACTTCCTATTAAGCATGGTATTGAACTCATCAGGGATCTTTTGGCGTCCTTGATCCTACAGAATATTATAATAAAACATGTGAGTAGTTAATAAATCCCGATTAAAATAAAATACAATAACAATATATAGTTAACTTGTCGTGTGTACAAATTAAAAGAATAGTATAATATAACGCTACCTTTGATATCTTTTCCATCAACCAATGATTACCGCGGTGAATAAGATCTTTAACATGACGGTCAAACAATACAAAAGAAGCAGACCCAGTTTCATCTTGAACACGTATTACCACCCTTACCTTAAATATTATTGTATGACATGTTAGTGGACAATGAAATAAAAATTGAAACATTGTAATAAAGATTCATGAGACAAGAAGTTTACAAATGTAAAATTATGAACTTACTTGCTGAATACATCAGAAACTCCTCCGTAATCATTACAATTAAATGGTTCACCATCACTATCATCACCATTTTTAGTTACCTTTTTCGAACAGTCACGACAATAAAAAGAATACCATCCTTCCTCTAAATCGAAACCGATTATAGTAGCAATGATAGACAAAAATACATACATACATATATATATATATATATATATATATATAGACACACACACACACATACATTAAAAAAATTGTTATATATAATGGAAAAATATGAATAATATTAAGTATACCTCATTGTAATCTGGAATATCATCAATGTCTTTGATTGGAAAACAGAGGTAGTAATCTTCTGGGTTGGTCACAACAGTTTCTGTGTTAAGTTGTGTAGTATTAATGGAAGACTCAACATTCAAATCGATATCAGCAATGCTACATATAAGAAGGAAAAATGAAGAAGATCAACAATAATAATAATTATTGATTAAGAATAAGTAAACATAAAACAGTAAATAATTATATCATAGTCATCAAATACATACGCCTTTTTAAATTTTGAAATATGATGCATATCATCATTAATATGCAATCTCAACCCAAATAAACAGTTACCGACTTGTGGCTGACCTATAAATAGCAATTGAAGTAATATATTATTTCATATTATAAATAAAATGTTAATGTAATGAGCATAGACATCTAAAAATAATTATTCTTACCACCCCAAGTTTTGAGCTTTGCCATACGTAGGAGGATGATCACAAGAGCATTTTCATTTTGATGTTCAGATATGTAGCTGTTCAATTTCAATGCAAAACCATCCCACAAAGCAACTTGCATTTTCCTACCACTATAATTCATTGTTTGGGTTATATGAATAAAATATTAAACATGATAAATTAATGAAAAATAAAGAAAAGTACCTCATATCTTGTGCAACAATACTCAATAGCCTTGTTTCCCTTGCATTCTTCTTAATCACTCTCATGGGTTCAGTAGACACAACTTGACCAATAAAATCTACAAAAAGTAAATTTGAATCAATTATTATAATATAAATTGGTTAAAAAATATATAATATAATAAATGCAAAATTGTTAAGGGAAAAAAAACTCACCAAATGCAACACGAGTGTCAAAATTTATGGCTGTCAGATCATGAAAACTCACAAAATTAAAAGGATCGATCCTATCAACAAAAGGAGTTGATACACGAATTGTGGTTGTTTTGTAGAAATTTATCTTATGCCTGTGAGCAACCAACATGTAATCTCCTTCGTTTCTTCTCATACCAAAGTTAGTGATTTGCCTTACAACTCCTTCTTCCAGGAGGGCTTGAAATGCATTTATGAGATTTTTTTTATTGTTGCATGTATTCTAGTGCCCTGTAGGTGATAAAGAATATTACTATATGAAACAAAAATAAAACATAAGTTTTTTTCATATTATTTTAATCTTACCTCCTGGTCCATTAAAATCATGTCCAAGCTGCTGACCATGTTTGAGTTGTTTTGGTATGTCTGTTTCCAAATCATGACAACTTGAACACGAATATTCCATGATTCTTTGGAGGAATCTATGTCAGCCAACTTATCAATGACGAATTCAATGTCACTGTTATGTGTCATTTCGCTTGTGCTATGAGAAATAGAAAAGTATTAGAGATAATTATGAGATATAGTGAAAAAAGTAATTCAAAGATTCACAAGGTTTTTGTTTAATGTAAATATGATGTTGTTTAATTAACATAGACATTCTTCACTGGCAAACTTAACCATGAAAAAACAAAAATAAACATTAATTGTATTTTGCAAAATAATAGTTGGCTACAATTATGGATTAATGGAAGTAGGATGGTATCAAATCAAAACATACATAGTATGTTGATATATTTCACAGAAAACAACAAAGCAAAAAAAAAAAAGTATGAACACTTATCATATAGAAGGTTGTAGAAAGGAAGAAGTGTTGATAAACAACGAAATGCATACCTTTTTGCCTTTGATTAACCAAGCTAACAATTGTTTACTGTTATAGAAGGTTATACAAAGGAAGAAGTATTGATTTAATATCGTGAATATCAATATAAACGAAGAGGTAAAAACACAGATAAAACACAATAAAATACTCACGTTTTGCAGGAGCGTGAAGGAAAAATAAAAATGGGTTTTGGCGGAATATGTCATATATATGTATTGAATCCAACTTGGTTTTGGAGGGATAAGATAAAAGTCATTTTTATCTTATTCCTTAAATGTTGAATTTCAAAATGTAGTTAGGATAGATAATGTAGAACATTGTAGGATTATTTTTTAAAATTTGAAATTAGGATAATGTTGATGGTTAGTGTATTGAATCCAAGTTGGTTTTGGAGGGATAAGATAAAAGTCATTTTTATCTTATCCCTTAAATGTTGAATTTCAAAATGTAGTTACGATAGATAATGTAGAACATTTTAGGATTATTTTTTAAAATTTAAAAATAGGATAATGTTGATGGTTAGTTTGGAAAAAAAGATAATTTTTGTAACAGCCCAAGAATATATTATTTACCAAAACAGCCCATGACTTTACATTTAATACCAAACAACCCCTACTATAGATTGTTTATTATGTAAGCATTTTACAACCATAATTAATAAGATATAATTAAATGACCGGATTTGAAATTGATAAGGGTACATGATTTTGAAAAGATTTAAAGATAATATTTCCTTATTAAACGATTTAATCATAAATGTCTGGAATTTTATATATTGAAACATGATATATATATATATATATATATATATATATATATATATATATATATATATATATATATATATATATATATATATAATTATTTTGGAATGTGTTTATGATTGACGATATAATTGGAATGATAATCTGCATAAATAAGAATAAAAAGATTCATGAAAGAAATTAAAATTTGTAGAGTATGTGCTCGTGTTGACAATTATACCATTGGTCATAAGGAAATTACATTTAAACTTAAAACAAATTGACAATAATAGACTTGGTAAACATAGTTTGTTATTTAAACTTAAAACAAATTGACAATAATAGATTTGGTCAACATAGTTTGTTACGAACAATAAAAAAAAATTATTGTTATAAAATCTTGTTTGTGGAATAACAAACTCAGTGGCTTAAGCCAAAGATTAAGAAGATTACCTTTAAAATTAAAACAAATTGACAATAATAGACTTGGTCAACATAGTTTGTTATTTAAACTTAAAACAAATTGACAATAATAGACTTGGTCAACATAAACATAAGTTGAGGGGAAAATATATCAAAATATGTAATAGTTAAAATTCATAAAAAGAATTCAACATAATTATGAACTTGTCTCAAATAACATGACTACTATCGTGTTATAATTAAATGAAAACAAACATAATCTTCAAAATGAAAACAACGTACTTGTCAAAGAAATCCTTAAGCAAATAATAAAAACTCAAAGAAAAATCGTCAATGATAAATGTCAAATAATCATAACTGCTAAATTTATTCGAGTTTTTCCATTTTTGGAATCTTAAGGGTATGAAGAGCAACACCATCTTTTGAGGAAGAGCATTCAAACGATTCAGTGGTGGAACAATCTCAATAGGCCGTTTCAGTGAAGTTGTTGTCGGTGTCACTGCATCAAGATTAACAACATTAATATTGTCACCTTCAACAGAAACACTCTTTTCCTATATCAAATTAATAAAACAATGTTAATTAACAACATTAATATTGTCACCGCATCAAGAATAAATGTTTATTAACAATGTTAAAATGCTAAATTATATGAATTTAATTTTACCTTAATATACTTGTTGATAGGAGTACCATTAGAATGAATATTGTTTTCTTCGTATGCAGATGAATGTTTGAAAACTGCACCAACTACAACTTCATCATCAGTCATCTTATGAACGGTGTAGGCGTGATAATTGTTCTCGAGATTAAACTTTGAAATATAAACTTTAAAAACAAAATATGTTGAGTCTAACAAAGTTGATAACAAAGTTGATAACCAAGTTAAAGTTAATATTGAATATATTATACGATATAATCCCATAATTTAAGTCTAACAAAATGTTGATAAATGGAATGTTGAATATATTTTTAAATATTAAAGATAATGCTAATCTTTAACATGTTAAAGATAATATTTAATATATTATACGATATAATCCCATAATTTAAGCCTAACAAAAAGTTGATAAATGGAATATTGAATATATTTTTAAAAATTAAAGACAATGCTGATCTTTACCAAGTTAAAGATAATATTGAATATATTATACGATATAGCCCCATAATTTAAGCCTAACAAAAAGTTGATAAATAGAATGTTGAATATATTTTTAAAAATTAAAGATAATGATAATCTTTACCAAGTTAAAGATAATATTGAATATATTATACGACATAATCTCATAACTTAAGCCTAACAAAAAGTTGATAAATAGAATATTGAATATATTTTTAAAAATTGTATACATAATTAATCTATCACAATACATAAAAAAATTGATCTAAGTCATGATTGATTGATTGTGGTCATATGCAGCCATTTCTGATGAAATATAAATAAATGACGAAAAGACCCATGTCACAAGTATGTATATAGGTATGTTGTTAAAAGTGTTGGTCATTTTTTACATAAGTGAATTTTGAGTTTGTTTATACGGGCAACAATGGTACTTCAATATTTGTAGTTTAATCATTTTGTATTGTACACAGAAAATAAAACATGAGTTTATGATTAAAAGAATAAATAAAAAAACTAATAAATCATAGAGTTATATAAAATATTTAAATACTCCATTACAAAAAACAACTATGTTCGAATGCAAATTAATATATATATATATATATATATATATATATATATATATATATATATATATATATATATATATATATATATATATATATATATATATATATAGGAGTAGGATCAAATGAGAACACCTAAAAGGTTGAGAACGCGAGAACAGATCTGAACCATTTAAAAAACTAAATCTAAGGTTATTATCGAATGGGTCATTTATGTAAATTCTTAAAATTAAAGGAATTAAAGTGTAACTTTAAAATTGTGATAAGGGTACAACAGTAATTAAAACTTTAGCTAACTCCTAAAATTTCTCAATTCTCGTCTATTTCCTTTCATATTCCCGTCTTTTTCTTTCTCCCTTGGATACATAGGGCTTCATGGTTAGTTCCGCCTCCTCATCGGCTCATCCATGCTTCATCTGCTTCGAATCAATCCAACCGACTCACAATCGCTTTTTCCCCAATTCGGGAAAGAAAGTGGTAGCGGAAGGACCCCTGCATCGACATCGACGACAGTGGATGCATATATCGATCGACGCTGACTTCATTCTCTCCTCTGGAAGCCTTCCATGCCCGTTGAGATCTCCGACGCTCCCCTTTCTTGCACCACGAGTCGCTCCCCTTTTTTCTATCCCTCTACCACCACCCGTCTTCGACGTCGTCATCACACTCACAACTTCAAAGGTACATCGATTCTCTATTTCCACATTTTTAACTGTGTGATTTATCACATTCTTGCTTTCTTGATTTCAATGTTGGGATTAATCGATCCGCTCATGTGCTTTGTATTCCGTCAACGACACCTCTCTCCGTTAGCAGCTCTTTTGTTTGTCACTGGTCATTGTTTCCTCACTTATTAACTTCATCTCAGTTCCTTGTATGCTATTTGGTTCATTTATGTTTGTGAAGAATAACTCTCTATTTTCTCCATTACACATGCCTATAAGGTGTTCGATGAAATGTGTGAGCCAGTTAAGGTATTCATTCCAATTTACTTTACTTGATTGAGTAATTTATACTATGATATTAATTTATGATTAGAAGTGTATTCATTTTTTGTTAATGATATATATATATATATATATATATATATATATATATATATATATATATATATATATATATATATTCATGTATGAATATAATTACAAGTATAGGAATTCATATGTATTTTATTTTTGTTCATGTCTCATATTAATTTATGATTAGAAGTGTATTCATATGTAATATATTCATGTATGAATATAATTACAATTATAGGAATTTATATTTATTTTTTATTTTGTTCATGTCTCTTCATTTATAATTTGATACCATATGTGTTTTTCTAAATCCTTTTCATTTAATTGATTGTTAATTTTATTTATTTCTTTATTTGATAGTGTGTAGAGGAAATCGAGATACATCTACAAACGCGATGTTGGACTGCTATTATACAACAAAACAATACAAAGTGGAAAAGATATCGTCTTATTCATTTATGATTATATAATAATAGTTAATTATTTTTATTCGAATTTTTGTTTATGTTGTATTCATATGTGATTATAGAAAAATAGATATGTATTACATTGTAACTTTTTGTGTTACTATTATTTATGAATAGATGTATAATCTAGATATATATCCAATATGTTTTTATTTATTTATGATTATAGTTCTATTGTAATTTTTCTCTATAAATTGTGTTATATTCGTTTATTATTACAACTTAATTCATCTATTCATTCACGATTATAGCGGATTCATATATGATTACAAATATGTTTTATTTTTGTATGATTACACATATTCGGTTGAAATGATAAATTCATCAATCTTTTTGATATACCGGTAAAAAAAATTAAAAAAAAAAGTTTTTTAATCATGGTAAAAAAGTTTTTTTCTTTTTTTTAATAATCTATTTGATGAAAGATAGATTAAATTCATTTATAATATTTAGGTAAAAAATAATTAATTAGACAACATCCCATGATTTTAGGAAATCATTAATTATCCATATTTAATTACATTGTAAAATTTCTTTTACGCCCTTATGGAATGATTGGTCTACAATTGTTCTCGCGTTCTCAACCTTTTAGGTGTTCTCATTTGATCCTCTCCCTATATATATATATATATATATATATATATATATATATATATATATATATATATATATATATATATATATATATATGTATATATATATATATATATATATATATATATATATATATATATATATATATATAATCACAAATATCTACTTGGCATAGTCACTGTATCAAAATCAGAACGAATTGAGAAAACTTGTTGAGAAGAATGTGTCGGAACCACATACTCAATCGTATTTCCTTCAAAGAAATATAGGGTATTGCTTCTATAATCTCACCATTCATGTGCACCTTCATTGTAAGTATTAACATCTACTTTAACCCACCGATTGTGAATGAAAACCCAAATATCCCACAAACAATCTCCAATTATAGAGAAATATCCCAATTTTCCGTGAAACTTGATCAGTCTCGATGTATACGGTTTGAAGTCATTAATAGTAGAAGGTGCAAATATGAGTATATGTTCTTCCGAATAAATATCAAATCGCAATATGGTATCGTTAGATAATAAGAAGTAAACGACACCGCTACTTGTAACTGCCTCATCAGAAACAGGATAAACAGATGATGGTAACTAGATATTTTGAAACTCCCTCCATTGTCATGTAGTAAATGAAAACAATTCTATGTTGTAGTAATCGTAGTCCACTTTTTCCTTAAGCATATCACTACAAACAAAATAACATATAAGTAAAAAATAAAGTAAATTAATAACATAAAATATACGACATATAAACTCTTACGATGACATTGTGTTTGACAATCGAATGACCTTGAAATGTAACGGGTTCGAACTGATAACTACCAAAACAAACTTTACCGTAGTGTATTCAGAGCTCGGAAACGATATCCTTTTTGGCATCTGTAGTCGTTGGTTTCAAAACAAATAAAAGCTTTGAAATGTATTCATTTGGATCATAGGATTCAGCAAGAAGGAGTCCGCACAAGGATGATGCTAAAATCATACAAGTATGTGGTAGCCAATCAATGTCAAGATTGTTGCGAGCAGAAGACGGAACAAACTGACACTCTATATTTCCCCATGGTTTTTTTTGTTGAACGATAACTCCACAAACCATATTATTTCTATGCTTGTGGTTATGAAGAACATGGTTGTTGTATGTTAGATTTCTATAATATTTATTTGTACAACGTATAGTAACAAATGTTTGTAATGATGTTCGTGAAAGAATTTCAATAATTAGTTCAGAAGTCAATAATGATAACTGCAAAAGAAAGAAATAATAAGATAATAATATTAGAAAAACTTGAAATTTAATCTTTCATGACATACGAATTGAAATGATAATAAGTATACTGTTTGTAGTATTGATGGTAAAGAATTTTACCCAATCCATTTTCAATATTTTTTCCAATTCATCAATGATTGTATTGTTAGACGTGATCCTTGAGATAGAATAACCTTCTTTTTTGTTCTTCAAATTGTCATGTGAAATTTGAATTTTGAACGCCATCTTTTTTTTCAATAGTATATTCAGAGCAGATGGATAAATTTCGTTATTACCATCCTAAAAAAAGAACGTTTATAAAAATAAATATACAAAATAATAAATTTGTTTTATGTAAATGAAGTTAATATCGATAACCTCATAAAACTGATGAACCAACTTTTGTGCGTTTTTTTATAAGCTTCTTTGCGTCACAATCATATAAAGTAAGTGACACCGAACCGGTAATATCTTCAACTATAATGGTGATTTTCAAACAGAAAGCATTGATGTAAAGAGATTTAGTAATATAAATTTATATAATTTAGCAGAACAATATAATAATATTTATAAAATAAGTTTCAAAACCTGGGAACAACATAAATGACTTTGTTCATGCAGCTTGAAGTGTTACAATAAAAAATTTCTTTATCTTGAAACTGATCATCATGGGTTAAAATTTGTTTTACGGCTTTTTGTTGACATCTAGTACAAGTAAAACAATACCAATCCCCTTCAGCACATACTTTCTTAATCGTACCGACAATAATCAAAGTTTTTTCCTAAAATATGTTAATGGAAGTATAACTTTTAGTAAAAAATAATAATAATCAAGGATTAAGATATAAATAATACAAAACCAATTTCACATAATTTATATATTATAAATGAAAGTGATGTATATCAACCTGATGTACTTGTTGGAGATCAGCGATACTATGAAAATCAAAGTTATGAAGGAAATCTTCATTTCAGAGCAGTTGATCAAGGACGAAGGGTTGCTACAATTAGCAATTGTGCTTTGAGCCATTTATCTGTTTGTAGACAAAATAATGATTGTTTCAAGTTAAATGTTTATGAAGTATAAAGCTTAAACGGGACTTTTATAAAAAAAATATCAAACTTTTTGCAAGTATGGTTTTATGATTAAAGGTACTAAGCAAAAAAAAATGCAAATTTCTTGTTATAAAATGTGTAGTAAAAATAAATGTACAATGCATGGGCAATTTGGGAATGTTGGTATATATATTTTTATTTTGTCGTATCACGGTTATCGGATTTGTGAATGTAATTTTCAAACCATTAATAACAACATAGCTAAATATGCAATTTTTGGGATATCACACTTATCAGATTTGTGAAAGTAATTTTCAAATTTGGAGAAAATAGATTTAAAGTTAACTTTTTAAAATAGCATTAGTACCATCTAACATGACTCACTTTTTTATGTGTCCAAGTAAAAACCATGTGGATTATTAGTTAATAATTTGACATTTTGTAATTCAGTATGCTACATGGTCAAATTTCAAAAAAATGACCATTCTACCCCTACTCATACATAAACAATGATTAGAAAGACACAGACAATTAGAAAGACATAGACCAAAGTTACAAACAGAAAGATATTTGCAATTTTGAATTTAGGTAGAAAATAACAACCAACTTGGGTCAAAGTCATCATTATATCAATATATTGCAATTAGCAGATTGATTTTTTATAGTTAACGTGAAAAAAAAAAATTCAAGTTCTTTTCATCAAACATGAATGGAAAAACGATTAATTTAAACAGAATTGAAAGATTAACAGACATAAGTTAAGAAACCACAACAAAATTGATGATAAGAACTTTAACTTGCAAAGATTGTAAATGTCTTCTGAATGAATTAACATGTAATTTGGATGACAATTCAATGAGAGGTTCATCCCCATACGTGGTTGATTAAAAAGACTTCAAAAGTTGTATTTTAGATTGTAATAACAATCGACAAAGAGAGATATCAACACAGAGAAGATTATGGAGAAGAAAATATATCTAAACATGTTTACCTGATGTTCTCGTTTCTTCAAAGCAGATGATCGGATTTAGAAGCAATAGATGTAAACGATTTAGAAATTACAAAAGTTTTGTCGTTTATATAAATATATATACCAGCAAATATCAGTAATAGGGTAAATTGGAGATAAATATATTATTTAAAAAATAATATATCAACATTAAAATATTAATATTTTTTGGATATTATGTGATTTCAATTCAAAAAATTACGTGTACCGATTTATTAGCATTTAGTTTTAATATGCTATTAGATTGATATTTGAATTTTAATAAGCTTTAGATTAGATAACGGTATATGCCGAAAAGTGAAGAAAAAGGTTGAAGTATTCAAATAGTCAATGCCGCTTCTTTGTGATAATTAATGCTATAGGTTTTCTCAATTAGTCGGTCCATTTTAGCATGAAGGGAATGATCAAAAAGTCAAAGTGATAGATAATTTCAAAACAGGCCTTCAAGAATTTCTGCCTAGGAAACAATTTGTTGCCTAGATTGAAAATTGTAGTGTGTGCTTTTGGGATTAATAGAACTCGTCACATGCTGCAATCGACATCAAACCAAATAAAAGGAAAAAAAATCACCTACATATAACAAAGGTTTGTTAAGTTCCTGTCTTTGATGGCTGTCTGATTTTTCGATTTGAATATGGGATAATTCGAATTTAGTATTTTTTCATTAAATGGTGAATTGTTTTGTTAGGATAACATCACAAGAAATATTAAGAACGATCTAAGGGTTGAAATCAATCAAAGAAATCCAACGAATGGTTCTGATTGTTGAAGGTGACATCATCAGCTTTCTGTTTTAATATATATAGAGATTGGTTAATAATGTTAAAATAATACAAAAACTAAATTTTAATCATAAATTAACTAAACTACAATATTAAAATATGATATTTTACTTCTATTTATAAAATTATGACTTTAACTTTTTACATATTATAGTTAACATATTAGTTTAGATATGTTGTCGTATGTGAACAATTATTATTTTAAAGTCACAACTTTTGTATAATTTATGATTTTATGCAAAAATAGTTAAATTATTAATTTCAATATAATGTTAAATGGCTAACTTAAATAAAAATTTTAGTTAAACATTGAAAAAAATCGAGAGACTATTTTATAAATAGTTAAAAGTTATAAATTATAGTGTTAAACCTAAATTGTAATCTTAAATTAACAAGAAAAACCCATGAAACAATTTTTTATAATCATGAAGAATTTTCAAATAAGTAGCTTAAAAATAACTTACAATAAGAATAGTTAAAAGTAATAGTATATAAAAAATTATAATGTTATATTTAAAAACAAAAACAATGTTTGTTGTCTTAGTTAATTACAATCAAAAAAACTAACAATATTCATCAAATATATTTTAAAATAAAGTTAAATTTCTGAAACCAAATTAAAATAATTAAGAGTTTCGAAATGCGTTACGTTAAATAACTTACAGCAACAATAGTTGAAAGTAACATCATATACAAAAATTATATTGTTATCTTTAAAAACAAAAACAATGTTTGATGTTTTAAATAATTACAATGACAGAAATTAAAATCTTAAGCAAATACACTTTTTAAAATTACTAATTCGTCATTATCACCAACAATTTGGAAGAATAATTGTAAACTCCTTTCATCAAAATCAATTCTAAAAAACTACATTGATGTTATTTACAACAAAATAAGCGATAGAAATTAACATAATATATAACTTATAATAGCATAAAATACATATATCATACTATTATACTATACTTATAAAGGAGACATTTTTCCTATCACCTCATGCATTTGAAACCCTCACACAAATTTCCAAGCACCTCATGCATTTGAAACTCCCACACCTTTTCACCTTCAAAGTAATTAATCACACATCATGAAAGGTTTTATAACTTATATAATATGATTAATAAACAATTAATGGATAGTCAACTATAAAAATGTCATTATCTTTGAGTAGACACATCAATACAAATCACATACAAAATTCACAAAGAAAATCATAAATTATATAATAATTCTTCTTTTTATATTTTTCTTGGTTTAAGTATTCTTCTAAGACAATCATTGTATGTTGTGATTGAAACTTTAATGTAATTAGATTAGATTCACGTATTGATCATATGTTATGGAAAGTGATATAGATAATATTTAATTAAATATTGTATAAATGTTTGTATGTTTGTCTCGCTTCAAAGTAATAACTAATTAAAAATCATGGATATGCAATATTATCCATAGTATCCATGTAAGTCTCTTTTAAAATGCAAATTGTCCATCTTATCATTTTATATTTTAGTATATGTTTAACATTTTAATTATAATAATAAGTGTCTTTTAAAAGTTTTCTTTCATTTAATAATAAGTGGTTTTAAAACTAATGAACAATAGTTATAAATAATAAAATCAAATTATAAAAATCATGGATATGTCATATTATCCATGCAAGTCTCTTTTGAAATGAAAATTGTCTATCTTATCAGTTTATTATTTAGTGTATATTTCACATTTTAATAGTAATATTAAGTGTTTCATAAAAGTCTTATTTAACTTATTAATAATAATAAGTGGTTTAAAACTAAAGAACAATAATTTTAAATGATAATAACATCAATTTATAAATTACATAGCGTTAACAACAAATAAATTGTATTTTAAATGAACATCATTAATGAAATTAGAAAATAATAGCATAAGTAAAAATTTAAATTAATCAATCATAGCAATTGTTAAAAATAATATTAAATAGATAATTAAGTTTACTTTTATTAATGAGGAAGGTGGGTTGATGTCAATAAATAATATTGTTCAAAATATTATGTCAAAGTTAATGTCAATAACATAACCATTTTAAACATATATTTTTCAACATTTTAACAATATATTTTTAACCTACGTTGCGCAACGAGCGAGAAGGTGTCTAGTCTATATCATTATCATTATAAAGGAAACATTTTTCCTTTCACCACATTCATTTTAAACTCTCATTCATTTTTCCTTTCACCACATTCATTTGAAACTGTCATGACTTTTCAATTTCTTTTTAATAATGATTATATGTTGGTTAATAAGGTTAAATAAATATCAAACTTAAAGTGTAATCATATATAAACTAAATTTCAATATTAAAAGAATATATTTTCTTCTACTTATAAAGTTATGTTTTTAACTTTTAACATATTATACTTAATTTATTAGGTATAATATGTTGTTGTATGTAAACCGTTATTATTTTAAAGATACAATTTTAAAATTTTTTGATTAAAATACTTAAATTGTTAATTTAAATATAACCTTACAGGATCAACTTAGTTCAACTTAAACAACCCAAAGAATATTTTATAAATAGTTAAAAGTGATAAATTGTAGTGTCTTTCTAATAATGATTATAAGTTGGTTAATAATGTTAAATAAATATCAAACCTAAAGTGTAATCATAAATGAACTAAATTTCAATATTTAAATATTATTTTTACTTCTACTTATAAAGTTATGTCTTTAACTTTTAACATATTATACTTAATTTATTATATTTAATATGTTGTTGTATGTAAACCATTATCAGTTTAAAGCTACAACTTTTGAAAAGTTTGGACAAAATACTTAAATTGTTAATTTAAATATAACATTACATGGTCAACTTCAATATAAATTTCAGTTCCACTTAAAAAACCCAGAGAATATTTTGTGAATAGTTAAAAGTGATAAATTGTAGTGCTAAATGCAAAAACTAAATTGTAAGATCAATTTAACTAAAATATTTCCTAAAGATATTTTTGTAATTGTAACATCCCAAGTTTTGTCATTGGTAGTCCATGGGGATGGAAGGGTAAAATCATGAAGAGCCTAAGGGCTAAGTGGTAATTTTGGACCAAGAGGAGTACGTTGCGCGTACATAAGGGTACGCTGGGCGTACACTTGTGTACGCTGGGCGTACTCGTAAAAGATGGAAACCCTAATGTCTTGGCTTGGGGGCTATATAAACATCCTTAAGGCTCATTTCTCTCCTCCTTCTCAGCCTCCATCTTCCAGAAACGTCCCCAAACCCTAGTTATTGTGTGAGAGTGTGAGTTGGTGGGTATTTTGAGCTCTTGGAGGTAAAGGCATTGCGCCAAGAAGTTGGAGAAGAAGATTGGCTTGAAGATCTAAAGTTGGTGTGGGTTCTAGAAGCTCCAGGAGGTAAAAAGCTTGGAACTTTATTCTTGTATGAGTTAGATCTAGTCATTTTAGCTTTATGGAAGCATTCTTTTCCCAAAAGTCCCAAAATGGTGCATGTCATGATTTGGACGAGATGAGTTGTCCTTTCAGGCTCTTGAAGGGATTTTGAGTGTTAAAAATGAGGTCCCAATGACTTAAGGTGTCCCATGCATGTATAAGGAAGGTCTTAATGGATCAAGACCTTAGATTAAGAGCTTTCTGGACGTCCAAATTGATAAAGTTCGAGACTTTATGAGTCCTAGGCATATTTGGTCGATGGATCTGAAGTTTGGGCTTAAGTGCTTAAGCCATTAAGCACTTATGAGAGTTTTTGTTGAACACGCATACGCCCCGCGTAGATTGAAGTACGCCCCGCGTACCGGGTCAATGGCCCGTTTTCCAGTCAACAGGAGTTGAAGTACGCCCCACATACCAAAGGAGTACGCCCAACGTACGTCCTCTGTTGGGGTTTTTGATATTGGGATTCGAGTTGTGGGCTGCCTATGGACTAGCTAGACTTGGGCCTTTGCTGGACATTATGGGTAAGGTGTTATGGGCCAAGTCTTAGTTTTGGATCTTGGATGTAGGCCCAATTAGGTAGTTGGGCCCAATTTGGAAAGATGGGCCCAAGATGGGCCTTGTTATATGGACTTGGATCATGACTTTGGTTTTGGGCCTTGGCCCAAATCAGAGTAAGGCGAATTGGCTATTGTTGTATGAGTGATTCTTGGTCGAGATTTATACTCCCGTGTATTGACTAATTAATTTCTATTCTGGATAGTTCGGGATTGTCAGTGAGGCGGTGGTTCGGAAATCTGCTTCTTCGGTTCAGATCGGCATTTCGAGGTGAGTTGTCCTCACTTTATCAACAGGGTCTAAGGCACCAAGGCCGGACCTTTCTCGGATTGTATACTGGTATTTGCTTGTTATGCTTATTGATCTTTTAGATCGGCATCCTGGTAGTTAGGATGGTACTATGTTAGTGACCTAGTTAGGTCGGTACTCTGGTATATGGGATGATGCTATGTTAGTGACCGGTTAGGTCGGTATCCTGGTTAGGATGTTGCTATGCTATATGATCTGTTAGATCGGTTTGTTATATATGGTCTGTTATGTGATTATCTTTTATGTGCACATGATTGTTTGGTATGGGGGTTGGGTTGAGGCGGGTCCTGCTTCGTGCTGTAGGCCAACATACCCAGGGCGGACTGGATAGACTGCAGACCCAGGAGAGCACATAGTCAGGCCGAAGGCCCGACGAGCGGTCCAGATAGGCTGAAGGCCCCGCGAGGGCGGTCCAGACGTGCTGAGGCTCGGAGAGTGGGCCAGATAGAATGAAGGCCCGGTGCGGGCGGTCCAGTCATACTGTAGACTCAGAGAGTGGACCAGGTGGACTGAAGGCCCGGTGAGGGCGGACCAGTCACTCTGTAGACTCGAGATGCATGGTTGTTCTGTGTTTGTTATACGATACGTTATGGTTGTATGAGGTTGGTATTTTGGGGGTAACTCACTAAGCCTTCGAGCTTACATTTATCGTTTATTGTTTTAGGTTTGGCGGATGACTGCGGGAAGGCGAAGGCGTGACCGTACACTTTCCTCGATTTATGATTTTGATTTCTGGGAAATCTGATATGAAACTATTTTGGAAACCTTTTTGTAATAACTATTGGTATTTTAAATGTTTTAAAAGTTTAAATTTGCCATGAATTTTTATGGGTGTTACAAGTTGGTATCAGAGCCTTGGTTTGAGTGAATTGGAGGAACACTCGTGTGAATCCAGTCTCAAATCAAGGAAAAAGATTTAAAAAAATGATTTTCAAAATGGTTTACAAAGTGAATAAAGGAGGATGCAGAGTGTACGATCAGCCGGAGCCAGTAAGTAGACCCCAAAATACTATATTGTTATCTGATACTATAATTTGTTAGAACAGCATGCTAGAGATAGGCTAGGGATCTTCAGGAATTTCATGATAGAATTGTCTGATTACATGATGCCTGCTAGCCTAGGGTTTCCTTGTATGAGATTGACATCATTACTACAGTTATTAGTGTACACATCGCGGTTGTACATAATTAATATCTTATAGCCTGAGAATGTTTGGTTCAGCCTTTTGTTCTGTTCTTGTCTGATTGGGGGCTTAGGGTAGAGTCAATTATTCGGAAGTCTATAGGGTCCAACATTATGTATGGCCAGCATACACTAGTGCTGCAGGGGTTGGTGGAAGTTTCATGGATGGATGGATTGTGTGAGGGTCAGTTGGCCAGTATGAGATATTAGTTTTCTCCAGGAGTGAGAATTGAGCGCTCGATATAGTTATGAATATTGTATAGGGTGTTGTGGTGATACTTGAGACAAATATGGGTAGGTGTGGAAGGTAGTATGGGCCCGTACTACTGAAAGCACAGGACCCATACGCGTAGCAAGGAAGTCACAACTCCTAGGGTTTAGTTAGAAGTTGGTCCCTTGTGTTTATGCGGATTAATTGATATCTTCTCAGTATGTTCAGAATGGTGGTTACGAGACGCGTGGTGTCTGGATCCGAGTCAGGATCAGGATCAGGAGATGGAGGCCAGGAGGGGCCAACAGCACCCGAGATTATGGTACAGATGGGGACAGGGGAGCTAGATGCTAGGATTCGGGAGATCCTGCATGATGAGGTTGCCACTATGTTTCGGGCACAGCTACTAGAGATGTTTGGGTCAATCAAGACCGCCATGGTTGAGTACTTTGACGAGCGCTATGCAGCCCTTTCGGAGGCGGCTGCCGCGGCAGCTACTGCAGCTGTATCAGCGGCATGGGTGGGAGCCGGTCGGACTTTTCAGTAACGGGACTTCGATAATACGAAGCCCCCGACTTTCGATGGGATTTAGGACCCGATCATAGCCATGATGTGGCTATCGGACATCGAGGGATGCTTTTTCACATGTTCCTGCCCGACTGACTAGAAGGTCAGGTGTGCCCTGAACATGCTGAGGTCCGGGGTGAAGGACTGGTGGACGTTGATGACAGGGTCTTATTCGGATGAGCAGAGAGCTGCAGTCTCTTGGGATCAGTTTAGGGAGATGTTCCGCTCCCGCTACATTCCGCGGGTCGAGCGTAAGCAGCTAGCTTAGGAATTCTTGGAGTTGAAGCAGGATTCGGAGTCAGTGATGGAGATCACCCGTATGTTCACTGAGAGGGTGATGTTTTGCCTGGAGTTCGCTTCTGAGCAGGCTCAGATGACGCGTTATCTGAGCATGCTCAAGACTGACATCAGACAGTTTGTTGCTACCCAGCGATGTGATACATTGCTGGAGTTACAGGAGGCAGCTAGGTGGCGGGAGTTGGAGATTGATTTACAGTTGAGAGAGCAGAGGCAGGCCCCGGTGCAGTCACAGCCGGCGCCAAAATGGTCCAAGACCATTGATCCTATGGTTGGAGGATAGAGCGGCCGCACTTGTGAGAAGTATGTGAAGGGTCATTCCGGAGTTTGTAGGTCCGGTGGTGCGTGGCGCAAGTGCGGAAAGGAAGGGCACTATGCGAGGGATTGTCGCCAGTTGGCCCCGATTCAGGACATGAAGATTTGTTATCATTGCCATCAGGTTGGTCACATGAAGGCCAACTGTCCTCAACTTGCTGCAAGACCGGTGTAGGCTCCAGCACCGGCTACATTGAGGATTACTGGCGGGGGTCAGGGTAGAGCAGAGCCTCCGAAGGCTCAGGGACGTGTCTTCCAGCTCACAACAGAGGAGGTCAGGGCAGTGCCAGATGCGGCAACTGGTATGTTCCTATCTTTTATCTTATTGTTATGTTATATTGTGAATTGTTCCTACATGAGACATTAGAACATAGGAAGGTCGAGGGAGTTAGTATCGAGCGATTGTAGCGGTTAGTATCCAGGGGTGTTAATGATCAGGAATCTAGGGCAAAAGGATCGCTATTTCAGGGTTAGTAGCTGTGAAGCAGAGATGCAGAAGTGTCCAGCGAGGATTCGGGTTCTTTTGAAGTTCGATTGATCCATGCCGAAAAGGTTTCTCTGCGGAGGTGGTCCACTCCAAGGTTAATTGATCCATAGTTAAGGATAATAATACCCAGTAAGGGCGGTTGAGTTGTGTTGGTTTCGCCGCCAGTAGGCGATGGTTAGTGTCCCAAGTGGGGTAGAATTGGAAATTCTCAGATGGAGCATCAATCATTGAGGGTTCAATTAATTGCCACGGTCAGGCAGTATCTCAGCATGTGTATGCTGGATCTTAACGTATGGGGTAGATACGCGGGTCATGGATTAGACCATGGGTTGTCGAAGGGGTGGGCGATCGGCATGAGGCCTAGGTTTAGGCCGGTGTTATAGTCTGCAGGATAGATCCGGAGTTTGAAGCCAAGTGGGTGAGTATAGACTGCTTGGGAGAGATAGCATTAGGAAGGGGGTGGTCCAGGGTGATGCTCAATAGTGCAAAGCGGTCCGGATAGACTGAAGGCCGGTGGGGCGTATCAGTCAGGCCGAAGGCTCGGAGAACGATCCAGACAGGCTGAAGACCCAGAGAGGCGGTCTAGACACGCTGAAGGTTCAGAAAGCGGTCCAGTCAGGTTGAAGGCCTGGTGAGGCGGCCCAGCCATGCTGAAGGCTCTATAGGCGTTTGTGGATCTATGTTCAGGTATTGAGTATGCTTCTATGCTATAGCAATCAGTAGGTTTGTCTCCTGGTGTGGATTATGATGTTGGGTATGCAGAAGAGTCCGGTGTATTTCGGATTTGATTGGAATTTGCTATTGAGATAAGTCGAAGTGCAGAGAATCTTGGTGATCTCATCAGTTCGGAGTGTCTCTGAGGTTTCATCTTCTTGGATCTGGTAATGCTCCAGTTGGGGACTGGGGGTAGATCCGACTAGGTATGCATCAGCTATAGGAAGGTTTGAGATGTCCTGCCTTTCAGGTTTTGGGTACCTGGGGGCTCGACCAGCCGGGAGACTGATGGACTCAGCAGTAAGTGGAAGAATCTTTTCACCCAAGATAGCAAGGGATGCTAAGATAGGGCATCCTGGTTCGTCAGCCTCTGAGAACTTGGTTAAATCTTGCTCCATATTATATAGGGCAACACTTCGTGTTGGGGAGGTTAAGGCGGTCCTGCTCGATGCAGTAGGCCAAGATACCCGGTGCGGACCGACGGTGAGTCGTAGGCACGAAAGCTTCAGGAGAAAAAAAAACAGAATTGGGGCAGAAGGTTGGCGGACCAGGATGGTCCGGGTAGATTGAAGGCCTGGTAAGGTGGTGCAGTCAGGTCAATGCCCGACGAGCGGTCCGGGGAGGCTGTAGGCCCTGCGAGGCGATCCAGTCATGCCGAAGGCTCGGTGTACCCTAGCTTGGTAATCTATGGAAGCATTAATTGTCATGGCAGCGGGTAATCTGCGGTTCTATTTCTGGTGGGAAACCTTAAATTATCAGGAGTTGGTTAATCAGTCTAAGGGATCAGTGGAATGGAAGTAACAACAGATCAGTAGATAAGGCCTGTCAGGAAGACAGACCGGTTTCGGGATTTCAGATTTTAGGGTTCAAGAGAGGTGGGATTGGTTTTTTTCGTGAGATTGAAATGAAAGTCTTCAAGGTAGTGAATTTTGTTGGGTTGCTCACCTTGGGAACCATTATGAATTCGAGTGGTGGAGGTGCCCCTCAAGATGTCGGAATGTCAAGAACGGTAAGGAAGGATTTCGAGGAGGAAATCGAATTTAAGTGGGGGAGAGTTGTAACTTCCCAAGTTTTGTCATTGGTAGTCCATGGGGATGGAAGGGTAAAGTCATGAAGAGCCTAAGGGCTAAGTTGTAATTTTGGACCAGGAGGAGTACGTTGCGCGTACATAAGGGTACGCTGGGCGTACACTTGTGTACGCTGGGCGTACTCGTAAAAGATGGAAACCCTAATGTCTTGGCTTAGGGGCTATATAAACATCCTTAAAGCTCATTTCTCTCCTCCTTCTCAGCCTCCATCTTCCAGAAACGTCCCCAAACCCTAGTTCTTGTGTGAGAGTGTGAGTTGGTAGGTATTTTGTGCTCTTGGAGGTAAAGGCATTGCGCCAAGAAGTTGGAGAATAAGATTGGCTTGAAGATCTAAAGTTGGTGTGGGTTCTAGAAGCTCCAGGAGGTAAAAAGCTTGGAACTTTATTCTTGTATGAGTTATATCTAGTCATTTTAGGTTTATGGAAGCATTCTTGTCCCAAAAGTCCCAAAATGGTGTATGTCATGATTTGGACGAGTTGAGCTGTCCTTTCAGGCTCTTGAAGGGATTTTGAGTGTTAAAAATGAGGTCCCAATGACTTAAGGTGTCCCATGCATGTATAAGGAAGGTCTTAATGGATCAAGACCTTAAATTAAGAGCTTTCTAGACGTCCAAATTGATAAAATTCGAGACTTTATGAGTCCTAGGCATATTTGGTCGATGGATCTGAAGTTTGGGCTTAAGTGCTTAAGCCATTAAGCACTTATGAGAGTTTTTGTTCAACACGCGTACGCCCCGCGTAGATTGAAGTACGCCCCGCGTACCGGGTCAATGGCCCATTTTCCAGTCAACAGGTGTTGAAGTACGCCCCACATACCAAAGGAGTACGCCCAGCGTACGTCCTCTGTTGGGGTTTTTGATATTGGGCTTCGAGTTGTGGGCTGCCTATGGACTAGCTAGACTTGGGCCTTTGCTGGACATTATGGGTAAGGTGTTTTGGGCCAAGTCTTAGTTTTGGATCTTGGATGTAGGCCCAATTAGGTAGTTGGGCCCAATTTGGAAAGTTGGGCCAAAGATGGGCCTTGTTATATGGACTTGGATCATGAGTTTGTGTTGGGTATTTAGTGTTGCGTCATGGGCTTTATTTTGTATATCCGGTTTGGGCCTGTCCATCCGTGATTATTGATTAGGGTTAAGCTATAAATAGTGCATGCATGTATGCCTTAGTTACGTTCGTGATTATGATTATTGTTGCTTTGTAACCCTAAACACCTCTACAGTCGAAGTTCTTAATCGAGCTCTTCTGAGGTGTTAAAGTTTAATCATTCGACATCAGTTCAACCATTCTTGTGTTTTTCATTACGTTGTTTATTGCTTTTCTGCTGAGAATCAATCGATCCTACTAGAACTTTGTTCTAACAATTGGTATCAGAGCAGGAGACTGTGTAATCAATACACATTCCTTCTGTTTGAAGAATTCTTAAGGGTTTCTGCTTTTATCGAATATAAAGAAGTCGTCTTCTTCCTGCCGACGGTAACTCTTGTGTTTGATAAAACCCTAATCTCAAGTTTACATGTCTGATTCTAGCAGTTTCAAGAAAAGGCTCATCATGTCTCATGACGATACTCAAACTAATCCCATCAACATCTCCAACAGCATTGGATCCACTACAAGGGTTTCCATTCTTTACACTCAAGACTATGAAGTATGGGCGCATCACTTTGAAGATTACGTAGTTGGATCTGAAGATAATGGTTATCTCATCTGGGAAGCTATCACGCTCGGACCATTTGTTCACTCTCGAACGAACAGGACAGTGAAGACTCAAAAAGAATATAATCAGCTTGTGGCGGACGTAGATTAGATGCCACATGATGAAAAGGACAAGGTGCTATGTAACGTGAAAGCCATGAGAATGATCAGATTCGCATTACAATCTGACACTTTTCGTTTAGTCGGTTCATGCACGACGGCTAAAGAAATCTGGGATAGGTTAAAACAACTCTACTCAACCGATGAGGATCTAGAACACTCAATCCAAACCTTGTTGCTCTCAGAATTTGGAGTTTTCGAACAGAAACCTGAAGAGAAACTGATACAAACCTTCGATCGCTTCAATCATCTCCTAAGCAAGATGATCAAGCATGGTATTGAAAGAAAATTGATTGAGCAAAAGGTGACTTTCATGAATGGTTTAAGACCAGAATGGATGGCTGTGGTTTCCACAGTGAAAGCTCATGAACAGTTTAAATCATACTCACTCGAGAAACTGGTGGGTATCCTTAAATCCCATGAAAGCGTGGTAACCAAGGAGGCGAAGGTAGTTTCTGGTGTGGGATCACTGGCCCTTGTCTCAAAAGGAAAAAGTGTTGCAGAAGAAGAGGAGGATTCAGATATGTCTGAGTGTGACCTTACAGGCGAAGAATATGCAATGATGGTCACCAACCCAAAGAAGTTTGCACGAAAGAAGTTCCCTGTCAATAAGAACCGAAACTGGCAAGGAAGTTACAGCTCTGAGAAGGAGAAAGAAGAAACGAAAAATACCTCTCAAAAGAATGACGACAAGAAAGAAAGCAAGCTTGCAGGAGACTCTAGATTCGACTGCAATTACTGTCATGGCAAGAACCATTTTGCCAAAGATTGTATGTTGAGGAAGATGGCTGAGAAAAGGGACGGTGAAGATGATGAGGCGTATTACATGTGAAAGTTGGAAGAAATAAAGAAAAATAAGGCAATTAATAGTTCAATGAATGCCTTGATTGTGCAGGAAAATGTGGATGAAGATGAGTTCGGTGGCGTCGAAGTCTGGTCAACCGATTCCGAGGATGAATAAGTGAGAAAACTCACACATGGAAGGGCTTATGTAGCGAGACACTGGTTCGGCTGGAAAATGTTTGATGGTTACTGCTGGAAGACCAACCGAAGGTGAGCTTAAGGAGTCGAACCTGAATGAGGACAAGTGCTTTGCAGCCAAGCCCGTGAGTGAGAAGATAAACGACTGTGATCGGCTGATCAAAAAGGTACAATCCATCCTTGAATCACTTAAAGTTCCGGTAACAAATTATGAAGAAGAATTAAATGAACTAAAATTTAAATTTTCGAACTTAAGTGGTAGTCTCATGCAAACTCGCTTAGCGAACTCTAACCTAACTAACCAACTCAGCAGGGTGTCTTCGAAGAGTGAGGAGAGAAGGAGTTAAATAGGGCTAGGGATGAGATTGTTTATTTGCAACGAGACAATTTAAAGTTTTTAAAACAAAGGAATGTTTTTTGCCTGATTGCTAAACGCTTATATACGAATATTACTCAGTTGCACTTAAACTGTGAAATAGGGAAAAAGATTCATAAGATGATCTTACCCTTCCTTGAATTTAAGGAGGATGAGGTCATCGCTGAGTGTGAATCCATAATGTCCTCAGAAGAAACTTCCATCACTTATAAAATCGGACTAGACAAGATTGAGACCTTTATTGACTCTAAGGAACATAAGTGTATGCTCAAAAATCTTTTAGATGAAAATGATAGGTTGAAAATTAAGTCCGAGACCATTCAAACTTTTGACTCATCTAACGCCAAATTAATTTCAGAACATAAAATGAATATAGAAAATACGTCTGAATTTGATGAGGTAAGTAAGATGAGCGAAATCTCGGTGGAAGATGAGATTGATTGCTCTGAATTTATGAAGAACGAAACCGAGAATGAAAAACCACTCATATCTGAGAACTCGGTTGAGTATGCTCGCCTGTCAAAGGACAAGCCGCAGAAACTCAAAGAGAAAGCAATGGTCTATCAGAAAGTTCAAACAGTACCAAATCAAGTATATGCTGTTACAGGGGTCTCTGAAAAACAAACAGCAGAACTGAAAATTTTGGTCGACAAAGACAATGCTGAAGGGTGCGACGATTATTTCTGGTCTGTCCCTATCGATAATGCAGACGAAACCGTCGGCTTATCTGAGCAAACCTCGTGGAGGGTAAGAGGTAGATATGTTGCAGAACCCATCAACAAACCCTCAAGTTTTGACAAACCAAGCATGAGTGGAACAAAACAGATACCAGAAGAACCAAAGAAGGCATCTTATGTACCTTTCAAGATATCTGAAGCTCAAAAGGAGAAGCCAAAATCAAGCTTCAATATTCATAAATCTCAAAAGCAGCTGGCTGAACAGAAACGCCAAAGAAATCAGAGGTACATGAAGAATCTGAATGAGCGAAAACGGTACTGGAAGTCTCAAAACCCTAACTACGTTTCTTCCAAGAAAGAGTCAGGGGTCAAGAAAAATGACAAGCCAAACCGAAATGAGAGTTTTAGTCCAAGCTCCTATTATTCCAATGCTAAGAAACGAACATCCAGTTTCGGTTCAAACACCAGAGCCGTGAACCGAACATCCAGTTTCGGTCACACCGTCAAGGCTAACAACCGAAAGTCAAGCTTTGGTCCTTTTTGCTACCAACAAAAGAATAATTCCGTGAAGGACATCAAAGGAAAGGGAAAGCTTGATTCGAAATTCTGACATCAACAATAAGAAAAAGTCAGCTAACCCTAGGACTCACAAGTATATTCCAAAACCATCTAACAACAAACCATCTGAAACACCACAATTTAAACAAGATAAAAACAAAATCAAGATGTATACAATCAAAAGAAAAGATGAAACCACTTTAATAAAAATAACTTATTTGGTTGATCTTTCTGTTGCTATTCCTTTTTCTGTAAAAGACTCACCAGGGCCCAAGAAACTTTGGGTTCCTAAATCTGCTTAAATTTGCAGGTTATAAGCGACGAGCAGTTCGATGACGAATGGTACATAGACAGTGGTTGCTCACGTCACATGATAGGAAGGAGGGAAGAGCTAAGGGAGTTTCGGTCCCTTAAGGATGGTGGGTGTGTGAAGTTTGGAAACAATTCTTATGGCACAATCAAAGGATATGGAATGATAACCAACGGAGAATTCACGATTAGAAAAGTGGCTTACGTGGAAGGATTGCAGCACAACCTAATCAGTGTATCTCAATTGGTTGTCGGAACCGGTTTGAAAGTTTCTTTCGATGATGAGGGAACAAAAATAATTGAAAAGCAATCCAAAAGAGTTCTGTTGAAGTCTGAACGCAAGGGAGAGATGTATCCACTAAATATCAACCCAATACGAGGAAAACCAGCAATATGCTTGTTGTCAAAAGCGAACTCTGATGAAAGCTGGTTATGGCATCGACGTCTATCACACCTGAACTTCAAAGACATTAATAAGTTGGTGCTTGGTGATCATGTTCGAGGCCTTCCTCTTCTCAAGTTTGATAAGGAACACCTGTGTGCAGCGTGTGAGCTGGGCAAACAAAGCAGAAAGATCCATCCTACACGTATCAATACAAAGATTGTTGAAGCTCTTGAACTTCTGCATATTGACTTATGTGGACCTTCGGCTATCGAAAGCTTCGGTGGTAGTAAGTTCATTCTTGTCATATTAGATGATTTTTCACGCTTCACCTGGGTTTTCTTTCTTAAACGGAAATCAGAAGCAACTCCCAAGTTGAAGGTGTTTATTAAGCAAGTGGAAGTGCAGATGCGAAAGCTGGTGAGGAACATTAGAAGTGATAATGGGCTTGAATTAAAGAATAAAGATTTTGAAGACTTTCTGGAAGAAAAAGGGATATCTCACAACTTCTCGGCCCCCTATACACCACAACAGAATGGAATTGTTGAAAGACGAAACCGTTCCTTGTGTGAAGCAGCCCGAACAATGTTAAGTTTCGCTTCTCTTCCCTTATACTTCTGGGCCGATGCAGTTGCAACCGCGTGCTATACCCAGAACCGATCCTTACTTAACAAACGATTCTCCATCACTCCGTACGAGATTCTGAACAATCGGAAGCCCAATGTTAAGTTTTTCCACGTATTCGGTTCAAGATGCTTCATTTTCAACTCAAAAGAGAACCGAAACAAGTTCGACGCCAAAGCCGATGAGGGAATTTTTCTTGGTTATCCACTCACATCAAAGGCATATAGGGTTTTGAATAAACATTCCAAGCGTATTGAAGAAACCTACTATGTAACCTTTGATGACAATTACATGAAGAAAGCTCAAACAAGCGAAAGTACTTTGGGGGAAATATTTCCAGCATCAGGACAAGTCTCGGTTCCCATTTCCAACCTGTTTGAAGAATACATAAGGCTATTTGATGAACCAGAAAAGGCTATCCACTCTGAGGCGAAAGCAGCAGACAACAAAATCGATAATCTGAAAAATATCATCGATGAAGCTGCAAAAGATATGGAAAATAAACCTCCTAAACAACCGACCGATGGTCAACCCTCAACTGACTCGCCAAACAATAGCTCAACGTTCAAGGGGGAGGGCTCATTTGTACCAAAAACAAGTCATAATAGTCCAACCGAGGGGGAGAATCCTGAACCTAACATAGGATTCGGTTCGCCATTTGAGGGGGAGAGTGAGAATACAAATGACGAAGGAGATCAATCGGAACTTGAAGAAGAGGTAAATGCAGAATTGGATCCTGCCTATGACCCTAATTACCATCCTCTAATGAAATGGACTAAGGATCATCCCAAAACACAAATTATTGTTAAATCATCTGAACAAGTTCTAACACGTTCTCAATTGAAAGCGAAACAAACTGCTTTATTCTCTCATGTTGAATTCTGCATGTTTAATTCGTTTGTCTCCAAAATTGAACCGAAGACGGTTAATAATGCACTTGATCATGCTGATTGGGTACAAGATATGCAAGATGAACTTCATGAGTTTGAATGTAATCGAGTTTGGAGGCTGATTCCCACTCCAAAGGATGCTTCTATAGTCGGCTTAAAATGGGTCTTCAGGAATAAATTGGATAAAGAGGACAACATAATTCGCAATAAGGCTCGGTTGGTGGTGAAGGGATATTTCCAAGAAGAAGGGATAGACTATGAGGAGACCTTCGCTCCTGTAGCAAGGTTGGAATCAGTAAAAACATTTATGGCATATGCTGCACATAAAAACTTCGAAGTTTTCCAAATGGATGTGAAATGTGCTTTCTTAAATGGAGAACTAGAAGAAACGGTATATGTTGAGCAACCACCTGGGTTCGTAAACGAGAAATACCCTGATGACTGCTATGTGTTGGACAAAGCTGTATATGGTCTGAAGCAAGCACCGAGGGCCTGGTATGAAACATTAACTCGCTTTCTTAAAATGTCGAAATTTAAGCAAGGTTCGGTTGACCCAACCTTCTTCCAAAAGAAAGAAGGCGAACATATAATGATAGTTCAGATTTATGTTGATGACATCATCTTCGGCTCCACGAATCCTAGCTTAACGGCTGAATTCAGGAAGTTGATGGAGACTAAATTTGAAATGAGCGCAATAGGTCCAATTAACTTTTTCCTTGGATTGAATATAAGATAGGGATCAGAAGGCATTTTTATCAACCAGGAGGCCTATACGAAGAACTTGCTGACGAAGTTCGGTATAACGGGAGATTCAAAGGTGAAGGTTCCCATGGCGTTTGGCACAAAGTTAACACCTTCTCTGGAAAAAACTGTTGTTGACGTAACACTCTATCGACAAATGATAGGGTCTCTTATGTATCTAACGGCTAGTAGACCAGACATTATGTTCTTTGTTTGTTATTGTGCCAGGTTTCAAGCAAATCCAAGAGAACCTCACATGGTGGCAGTGAAAACATTTTCCGTTATCTGAAGCGAACCTCTTCTCTTGGTCTTTGGTACCCTGCTAGATCCGGATTCTTTGTTCAAGCTTTTTCTGACGCCGATCTTGGAGGACGCGGTCTGGACCGGAAGAGCACAACTGGAGGATGCCAATTCCTTGATGGTAAACTAGTTAGCTGGCAGTCCAAGAAGCAAACTTGTGTGTCTCTTTCAACAGTCGAAGCTGAGTACATTGCTGCAACATCCTGTACCTCACAAGTGATATGGATACATAGCCAACTAAGAGACTACGGACTGAGTATGAAGAAAATACCCCTCTATTGTGACTCTGAAAGCGCGATAAGAATATGTTACAATCCTGTGCAACACTCAAAGACAAATCATATTGCACTAAGATACCATTTCATCAAGGACCATGTTAAAGATGGAAACGTGGAAGTACATTTCGTTCGGTCCTCTGATCAACTGGCAGACATCTTCACTAAAGCCTTACCAGAAGCAAGCTTCAATAAAATTCTACAAGGTTTAGGAATGATGGAAGCAAAGTCGGTATCGAACCCTCAAACCTCTCTCTAAAAATTAGACAAGCGAAATAGAGCGAACGCTCGGTCTATTTCGGTTCGGATTTATCGGGAACCAAAATGAATCGAATGGTCGGTCTATTTCGGCTCCATAATTTTCGGGAACCAAAATGAACCGAACGCTCGGTCTATTTCGGCTCCGGAATTTTAAGGAACCGAAATGAACCGAACGCTCGGCTTATTTCTCTTCATTACTTTATGGTTTGATTTCGGTTATATACTTTGTAAACTTTCTTTTAACTCTTTTTCTTGCTATGTTTTATTCTTATTCCTAAAGTTTTTAACATTAATTTTGTTTTATTTCTTTTTCTATTTTTATTATTTCTCAGAAACTTCAAAAATCCAAAAATATTTTCTGTTTTTATTTTTTAGAAACTTCAAAAATTCAAAAATAATTTGTTTTTATTCTTTTTCAGAAAATTCAAAATTCCAAAAGGTTTTTTTTATCTCTTGATTATTTTCTGTTTTTTTTGGTTTGTTTGTTTTTTTTTGTTTTATTTGTTTTGTTTGTTCGTCTTTGTTTATTTTTTTTTACTAGGTACGAAGTACATTGTTGATACATACGTTGGAGCTAGGTCAGGTATGACCATTTTAAGCTGAACTAGTTAAGTGTCCCTAGAAGCATGCTGCTGCATGTAGACCAAAGCCTCTAAGACTATGAGTAAGGTCTTAATGATTCGATCGATACCTATCGTTTCTTCCCAATTAGGCTGCTAATTTACCTCAAGTCATGAGCTACCTCACTCTTCTCAAATGAGTTACGTGTTTTCTGCTTTGTCACTTCCATATAGCAGGGGTACTTTCGGTTCCTTAACCACCTACTCACAATTCTCCATCAACTTTCGTTTTACTAAGGTAACCCTTGAGACTCTCAGATATTACCACTGAGGTTTATGGTTACACCCAATCTGCGTTTATGATCTTAGATGCGTACACCACGTGCTAAGTGAGACCCAAATTCCAACACAAATAATGAATTGACGGTGAATATTTCTATTCAAGATCTCACTTGTTACCTATCAAAATCTCATTTTATTTTTTGAGTGGTCTTTATGAAATTGTCTAACACCAAGGCATTTCCATCCAAAAAGATCCAGTTTGTTTTTATTTTTGAGATTTTTATAACATCTTGTCATCACAAATATTATCCAACCTACTTGTTCAACAGACCACATTGGTCTCACAAGTACTTCATCCAACTTTCGGTCTTATGTTAAGTATCGATGTTCGGTTGAAGATAAGCCACCCTTTCAACCTATTATTTAAAAGAAGCCTTTCGGTGTTTCTTTACAAACACTCGATCGTATTTTCTCGGGGAACCACACAAGCACTTCAAGTCTCTCTTGACTTTGAAGGAAGAGATTCTTGTCCGGAATCATCTGCTTCATGTCTTATTAAAGACATCACTAACCTCCTATACACATTTTGCTTTATTTCTTTATTTTTGTCACACTCTTGCACGAAAATTCTTTGTGATTTTCCAAAATTCTGGTTGATGTTCCATGTGGCTCGTTTAAAGTTTTTATTTGGAGCGAAAGTGAATTTGAAAAGACAATATGTGGATAAGATTTTGGGCGCGTGAATTTGAATGGTTCCTAAACCCACGCTTGTTGACGTATATCTGGGGAAACCAACTTGTCACATCGCGCTTTTTCAGGCTACGTTTCAATGATCGCATCATCATCACGAAGATTCTTTCTCTCTCCTGGCAACGGTATATAAAGGGTTTCTCAGACCAATTGTCTCTTTTACCGTCTTCCAACTCTCTCAAATACACAAGGCAATCAGCAACTGTTCATCTTCTTCTTTACCTCAACAATGGCGGAATCATCATCTATTCAAGATCAAACTACATCATCGTCATTGCTTGTGATCAAACCTAATCAGAACTTGATCATTCAACTGAACCCCTTTTTGTATGATTCGTACATGCTCTACGTCGTTGAATGTCTCAAGTACTCTCCTCTAGTTATTGCTCTAACGCAGGTGGAATCCATACCCATGTCTTTATTGTCACAAGTGTATTCTACTGCGTCCTACGACAAGAACAAGGAGAGAATCTACTTCCAAATCTTCAATCACAAGGCTTCTATTTCGAAAGCTCGATTCTGCTCCCTATTAGGGCTTGCCGTCGATGCATCTGTTAGTTCTCCTGACTTCATCACCACAACCCAACTGTTCATGATGTTCTATGAGATGGGATATACTGACGTCCTTACCACTGTAACCAAGTTTAAGAAGTCATGTTTTCCGCCGCAATGGAATGGGTTACTTACTCTTATCAACAAGGGTTTGGTGGAACGGGTAGCTGGGTCCAATGGTACAAGCAAGGGTTTTATGACCATTCTCTATGGTCTCTACAATGGTATTAATTTGGATTATGGATCAATTATTTGGTCGCAACTGGTACAAAGTCTCAACACATCAACGAGACATTCGGAGATCTCATGTGGTCGTTTCTGGACCATCATCACTAGACGATCCATTGAGTCCTTGCAGATTCCGGTTATGAAGGACGCAATGTTGTCTTCTGTGGCTCCTTTTCATACAAACAAGATCATCTTCTCAGATGCCACAAAGTTCTCTCACCTTGGTTCTATCCCTGAAACTATGTACAAGTGTGTGTCCAGTGAAAGTAAGGTGATGGCTGACTACCGAAAGCTTCCTCCCAAGGGTCCAAGAGAACTGACTCCTGAACAGAAGGCTGCCTTGGATTCTGTGGAAAAGCCAGCTAAGCGAGGGAAGAGGACCGGAACCAAAAAGGTGGAAACCGAAGGTCCTTCTTCTAAGCCTGTGAATTCCAAAAAGCGAAAGGCTGAAAAGGATGACTCTTCGGCTCCTAAGAAAATTAAGAAGATGGCAAGAAACCAAAGAGTCCCACTCCTTCAAGCTCTGAACATGATGAGGAGCATTCGGTTGATGAGGAAGAAGAGGTTCAACATCATGGTTCACCAAGAGGTAATACACCTCCTCGTTCTCCAACTCCTACTGAACCCCTTCATGACAAGATTCCAACTCCTCCTCCATCTCCACCGAAAACAACAGTTCCAGTTTCGGTTGCTCCAATTCCACCACCTCCTCCATCTCAAAACACCACTACTGTATCACCACCACCACCAGTTAGTACAATTCCCTTATCTCCCACTCCTTTGCCAACTCCAATCTTTTCCCAAGCAACTACTACAACTACTCCTATCTCCACCACTACAACCGAACCTCCAGTCAACGTCAACGTATCTGATACGGGGGCTAATACTGAAACCGAACCTCCTGTTACACCCATACCTCTTTCACCCTCACCTTCAACTGATTCTGGTGCTACTCTTGGAGATGACAATCTTGAGTTTGACTCCAACTATTACAGTCCTTATCGACTCCCTACTGATGAAGATGAAGATGCTCCGGTAACCAGACACCAAGTACAAAATCTTGATGAGAAGCTTGATCGATTGCTCGCTTCTTCTTCCAATTATAATGATGTTGTGTTGAAGGCCTTCCTGAATACTGCTTTTAAACAATATACAGGTGCGATTGATAAATCAACTAAGGCGGTTGAAGCATCCACCTCTTCGTGTTAGAAGGCTACTACAGATGTTGCAGAACCCCTTCACAGTTCAAAGATTTTTCTTGAATCCCTTAAGGGTCATGCTGATACGAATGCAGCAAAAGTGAATGCATCGGTTGACTCTCTCTCGAAGTCACTACAAGAAGAGCAAGCTAAATTCGAGACTGTTCGCTCTGCTATTCAAGCTGAGAACACTTCTATTCTTAGCTCAGTGAATTCTCACCTTGAAAAACTACAGGCTGATTTAGCAATGGAGAGTACCTTAAGGGAGGATCTTGCTCGTTAAACCTCTACCGTTGAAGTCCAGAAGGTTCAACTCGCTTAAAGCTGAGAGCGAAATTTCATTGTTGAAAACCGAGTGTGCTATGTTTCAGAGTTGTGCTGGTGATGTTCAGAACATGCTCCACAATATTCTTAGTGCTCATGATCCAATTTTGACTTTGACGATCCGGAATCATCTAACCTCCAAGCTCCTTCCTGCACTTGAACTTCTACATGAAATGAAGGGTGTTTCGGAGCGGTTCGTCCCTCCAAAACAAGGGGGAGAAGGTGCTCAGAAAACTGAACCGAAGGTAACTGTCAAAACCGAACCGAAGGGTAATGAAGCTTCGGGTTCTGGTACTTAAGAAAAGAATAAAGGTCTTGCTGATAATAGTGATGAAGACGAAACAATTGCTGAGGCCCTGAAACGAAAGAAAAGGGATAAGGAGTTAGATGAAACTCTTCGTGTTGCAAAGGAAGATGAAGAGAGGGAGCGAAAGAACAAGGAAAAGCAAGATACCTTAATTTGCAAAAAGGCCTTGTTTCCTCCTTGGACTAGGGAGACGCTCATCAAAGAAGCAATAGAGTTTCCAAGCATGTACTGGCTGGAACCTGTAGCTTCATTTGATTGTGAGAATACGAGAGACTCACAGTTCGATATGCCTATAACACGAAATGCATTTATTTTCCACTGCTTCGATTCAACAGTTCAAGTTCCCTCACCTCACCCTCAAGTTGATCGTGAACTTATTGATTTCTATCTCAAGTTCGGTCAGCCTCAGTACCTGACTTGGAGTGCACAGAAGATTACCACAGTCAAGGTGCTGAAACCTTCGCCTGCAGGGAAGTTTGTCAATGTTAATTTCAAAATTACTCGAGGTTCAGACAACTCGGTTTCTGTGATATCCCTGGCAGATCTTCCTAACTTGAATCCTCATGATTGGATATTGTTGTTCAACATTTTGCTCATTAATGCGAAGGAGTATGAGCCGATCCTAGATCATCTGAAGATGATGTTGGCTTCCTATGTCCATGAAGTTGCTACAATGGATCAGGAGATTGCTAAAGTTTTGAAGAAGAACCCTACTATGAAGCCAACTGGAAAGCCTGGAGGTGTTAACAAGATGCAAATGGGTCGAATTGATTCTACACATCTCATAGTGATGTTCACAGAAGGCGAAGCTAACAGATTTCTTTTCGCTCTTGTTGATAAGCATCTGTTCTCAACGGACTGCTTAGAGCATATAATTAGTATTATCCATCGGTGCAAGCACAACACTGAGCCAGATAAGAAGAACTTCACTGACATGCTTCGGTGGTATATTACTTTTCGTCATAATCTACTGGCCATTATACCGAAGGTGTTCAAGACAGTTAAGAAGTCTTCTATAGCTCAACCGAATTGAGCTCTCGGCTCCATGGACGCAAAGGGGGAGATTGTTGGGTATTTAGTGTTGCTTCATGGGCTTTATTTTGTATATCCGGATTGGGCCTGTCCATCCGTGATTATTGATTAGGGTTAAGCTACAAATAGTGCATGCATGTATGCCTTAGTTACGTTCGTGATTATGATTATTGTTGCTTTGTAACCCTAAACACCTCTACAGTCGAAGTTCTTAATCGAGCTCTTCTGAGGTGTTAAAGTTTTTAAAATAATCATTCGACATCAGTTAAACCATTCTTGTGTTCTTCATTACGTTGTTTATTGCTTTTCTGCTGAGAATCAACCAATCCTACTAGAACTTTGTTCTAACAGTTTCGTTTTGGGCCTTGGCCCAAATCAGAGTAAGGCGAATTGGCTATTGTTGTATGAGTGATTCTTGGTCGAGATTTATACTCCCGTGTATTGACTAATTAATTGCTATTCTGGATAGTTCGTGATTGTCAGTGAGGCGGTGGTTCGGAAATCTGCTTCTTCGGTTCAGATCGGCATTTCGAGTTGAGTTATCCTCACTTTATCAACAGGGTCTAAGGAACTAAGGCCGACCCTTTCTTGGATTGTATACTGGTATTTGCTTGTTATGCTTATTGATCTTTTAGATCGGCGTCCTGGTAGTTAGGACGGTACTATGTTAGTGATCTGGTTAGGTCGGTACTCTGGTATATGGGATGATGCTATGTTAGTGACCGGTTAGGTCGGTATCCTCGTTAGGATGTTGCTATGCTATATGATCTGTTAGATCGGTTTGTTATATATGGTATGTTATGTGATTATCTGTTATGTGCACATGATTGTTTGGTATGGGGGTTAGGTTGAGGCGGGTCCTGCTTCGTGCTGTAGGCCAACATACCCAGGGCGGACCGGATAGACTACAGACCCGGGAGGGCACATAGTCAGGCCGAAGGCCCGGAGAGCGGTCCGGATAGGCTGAAGGCCCCGCGAGGGCGGTCCAGACGTGTCGAACCTCGGAGAGTGGGCCAGATAGACAGAAGGCCCGGTGCGGGCGGTCCAGTCATACTGTAGACTCAGAGAGTGGACCAGGTGGACTGAAGGCCCGGTGCGGGCGGACCAGTCACTCTGTAGACTCGAGATGCATGGTTGTTCTGTGTTTGTTATACGATACGTTATGGTTGTATGAGGTTGGTATTTTGGGGGTAACTCACTAAGCCTTCGAGCTTACATGTATCGTTTATTATTTCAGGTTTGACGGATGGCCGCGGGAAGGCGAAGGCGTGACCGTACACTTTCCTCGATTTATGATTTTGATTTCTGGGAACTCTGATACGAAACTGTTTTGGAAACCTTTTTGTAATAACTATTGGTATTTTAAATGTTTTAAAAGTTTAAATTTGCCATGAATTTTTATGGGTGTTACAGTAATCGTTAAAAGTTTTAAATAAGTAGTTTAAAATAACTTACAGTAACAATAGTTAAAAACAACTCTATATAAATGGTTATATTGTTACCTTTCAAATAAAAAAAACAAATTTGTTTGCTGTTTTAAATAATTAGAATGATATAAATTAAAACGTTAAGCAAATAAATTTAAAAAAATTAACTAACAATAACCATAACTATAAATAACATTAAAACATATATTATATTTAATTTTATTCATGAGTAACCCGCGGGTAGAGGTCATTCAAAAGATTGAGATTATGCAGTTTTAATAGATGTATATATTATCATATAATTCAAAATAATCAATATATTATATCAACTTAGTATAAGAATTATTATATCAAATTTAACAACATTATTGTTATATTTAAAAAACATATATTTGTAAAGATTTCAGCTATATAGATGCTTCTGCGCAACGCGCGGGCATTCACCTAGTATACTTATAAAGGAAGCATTTTTCCTTTCATCATATTCATTTGAAACTTCCATGCATTTTTCCTTTCACCACATTCATTTGAAATACATACTTATAAAGCTAGCATTTTTTCTTGAATCTCATGCATTTGAAACCCCCTTTTTTTAACTAATGCAACTCAAAAGTTATCTTAATTATGATTTAACACTCAAACGTTTTATAACTTATATTATGTTTAATTAGCATTTAGTGAAAAGTTTACTATAAAAAAGGCAATCTTTTGGAAAGACATGCATACAAATCATATACAAATTTCAGAAAGAAAACAAACTTAAAGGTTTTTGTGTTGGATTGAGGTCTTATGACCACTTTTGGAGATATGCTATTGTATTAGAGCTTTTAATTTGTAAGTTTGTTATACTAATTCGTTTTTATATTTTCTTCGTTTTTGGATTATTGTAATACAGTCGTTGTATGTCGCGGTTTAATCGTTAATATATTGATGATATGTTATATAGGGTGATGTCGAAAATATTTAATTAAATAATTTAAATATGTTTTTTTTGTTTTGTAATTGTACCGTTTCAAAAAGATAATTAATTAAAACTCATACATATGTTATACTTTCCATCTCTCTCTCTCTCTCTCTCTCTCTCTATATATATATATATATATATATATATATATATATATATATATATATATATATATATATATATACTAGTGGCGTACCCGCGCGATGCGGCAGCGGCAGCTAGTTCCTTTCGGGAGATTGTTTAAACACGACAATTAGTTTCTTCTTTGCGACAGATAGTTATTTTATTTTTTCGGCAAGCTGGTTTGCGCCAAATAGTACCTTTCCACATATAGTTTCTAGCTGGATGCATAGATTTGCAGATGGGGTATTCATAATTCATTCAAATTAGTAAATCTAAGCCTAGATTTAGGTAGTTTAATACGTAATAAATTAAATGGACATTAATACAAACTAAAGCATAAGTCAAATCAGTTGTAAAAGAGAGAATTTATATAGATGATCGTGAGAGAGTTTGACCATCTTTACGACTTCATATTTTGATATATAGATAGTTTATTAAAATGATAGCAAACATCTTTTATTTCTGTATTGTTGTAATTTCATTTTTCCTTCTCTTTAGCTCAGTTAACCTTTACTATGTTGGGTAGGTCATAAGACAAAAAAAAAATAGTAAACTAACAATTACACAAATTGATCTCAAACAATTTGTTAAAATAAATAAAAGAAATCAAGAAATATAAAAAAGCAACAATTTCTTAGATAAAAGATAGCAACAATCCAAGTAGCTTAGAGAAAAGTTATTTTTTTAATAATGCTTAATTGAAAAAAAAATTAAAGACAAAATTTTCATATATCCAAGTTATTATCAAACTAAAATATGAAATATTGGAGTTTAAATCGAATATCAATTTCCTATCTGAAATTTTAAGTAAATACTTTAATAAATATGATAGAATGGTAAATTGTACTTGAAACTACTCTACTCATGCGCACAAAACTCAAATAATTGGAGTTCTGACAAGCTTTGCAAATAGAAGCAGCCTGTTTTGATTTCTAAGACAATACATTAAATACCTTAAAATTTTTAATAGAAATGGTAAAATGAAGGAAAATATATAAAGAGATGAAGTCTTTATTCTAAATATCATATATACAACCACCAAGGAATTAAAAAAGAAGTCGTGCTTTAAATTGTTAACTCAAAATATTAATTACAAACCATAAATTTAACCTATACTATAGAGCATGTAAACTTAGATGCTAACTTAATCTTCTTCTTGTTCGCTTTCGGGGGTCAAGCCTTGTATTTTCCTGCAATAAAAACATTCACATTATTCCTATAGTAGATCCTGCTCCTTTCTGATCCTCAAATAGATTTTTATTTTCACATCGTAAATCCCAAAAAAAACCGTCTTTTATTGATGAAATATTAGTCCTATAAACAAATGACTGTCATAAACCAACTTTCCTGCCCAAGAACAAATCAATAAGATTACATGAAATAAGCAACAAACAGAGACATAAAGCTCCAATAAACAGGTGTGCCAAAAAACAATGGGGCAACACTTACCAATCAATGGAAGGGTTGGCATTTTGCATAAAAACCTTAGGTTTGTACACCTAAAAAAGCCTTCATTGAATTGAAATAAAGCAAAATAATAGTAATACCACCAACAAACCCCTTTAAGGGAAAAAAGGGTCAAACCAGTACAATGTATGTCATTGGCTTAAGTATATAAGCTTTAAGCGTGGGATATTGTAATCGGTTAGTCTACAAGCTAGGTTTAATACATAGAGCCATTACAGGGCAACTAAAAAAAGCATTACACTTCTAACTTATGAGGGTGGCACAATAGGAGCGATGAACTTCCAAGGATGAACCAATAACAACAATGCACTATCAAGTGAAAAGCAACAAAAGCAATGTACACTCAAAGGCAAACCAGCATAGGCAATGAACTCTCCAGTGAATTAGAGATAACAACTTTAGCCACAAGAACAACACCAATTTGAACCATCCATAAGACAAAAAACCTGTAGGGGCAAAATAGTCCAAAGTCAGATGAAAGGTGACACACATCAACAACTCAAGAAAAAATACAGGAGCAAAATAAATAAATCTAAACCAAAAATCTATTTAAATCATCCGAGATGTGAATCACATAGTAAAAAGATAACACACAAGCATAAAATCGATTAATGAATCACACAGTAAAAAGAAAACATAAATCCAAAATTTTAGGCGCTCTTTTTAATTTTAATGCGCCAAATTTCACTTACATATTTGAAATAGGTCTTGAATACATATTGGTTTGATATCATAGACCCTAGAGAGAAGAGCAACGTCGATGTCTATGGTTCACTCTTACTCATTCCATACTCATCTGCATCCGTTTGATTTTGATTTATACACCATTTTTCATTCATGAATCCCTTTCCAGCTGTTTGTGACCAAAGATCTGAGCATTATTCGTATTATACAGAAGGAAATTTCAAAAAAAAAATCTAAAATGACCGATGAAGGTTTAACCTGGATGGAATCTATCAACATATGTCTTAAGCGTTAGAATTTTCTGCGAGAGTGCCAAAAACTGTAAGATTCCAAAACATAAATTAGATCTGAAAGTTTACATTTACGATTTCAGCTCAAAACAAACCACCCCATGAACCAAGAGACCAGATCCAACATTAATATTTTAGCCATCAAAGTTTAAAGAAGGAGGAAAGAAAGAAAGGGAGAAAATGAGACAAAAAGATGAAGAAAGGTTATCAAAACTTTACCCGGTGACTGGATCCAACTTTCCTCGCAATCTTCTTACAAACTCCATGTTTTTACGCATTCCAAACCCCTCTCTGCAAATATGAGTGTGTTTGCCTTTTGTTTCTACAAAAGAGAGAGAGCGAGAGATTGATAGAGACCTGTGACCACTAAAAAAATCAAATAGTCATATGCGTGTTTATAGTTTGAAGAACACCAACCGTGAAAAGTGTCAATCTAGGTACTTCCATTTGTAAGTGATATATTCTAATCTCAAGCCACCAGAAATGCAGCGACAATAGGTCAGTATGTCGTTAACCAAAAAATTGGGATATGTCGGTCTACGGGTAAAAAAATATCCACAACTGTGGTGAAGAAAAACGGTGATGTAATCGCGTTAGGTTTTTCAGAAAGGAGCGTGTTGAATTCAAATTTTGAATCGAGATTTGGCGAGGAAGCAGAAGAGAGCGACGCTTTTAGGTCTGAGAAAGAGGGAGGCTTGTAAACAAAAAATAGGTCTATGTGTTTTTTTATGCTTAATCTTTTGTACATTGAGCTTAAATTGTATATTTTTTCCTTTGATTTTGATTGGTCAGTTTTGGATCACATGGATTACCATCTTGGCCATTGGAATAAGAATGGAGGGTCAAGATTTCACCCCCTTGAATTTTAAGACATTAGGCTTAGTTTGTTGTACATCATGCTTAAAATTTTGTATTTAAGACATTAGATATGTATGCTTTATAAGATGGTATATATATATATATATATATATATATATATATATATATATATATTAATAGAGGTCAAAACACTTCGACCAAAATTCATTTAAAATCTAATATTTCAAATGCTTTTTAATAATGATTGTAAAAATTTCAACATGTGTTACTTAATTGATTGATTAATAAAAATATTAATGTTTTGAAACTCCTACCTCTTAAACTTATCTTATTTAATTTGTTAGTTAACTAAAATATTTTTCCTACATAAAGATAATATTTTTATGTTTGGTTACTCCTATTTGTTTATGTAATTAGAAAACATGGTAGACATAGAATGACTACTTCAATTTCACATAGGAATCGATACCACTAGAGATGTATGTTGTCTTTAACCGGTGGTAGGAGATCAACATACCCTTTTTAATTATTTATATTAATTCTTAGTAATATCTATTTTATATTCCTATTCACTTTAAATTTTTAGGTACAAATTAAGAAAGATGATTCTCGGCGCACCAACATAAAGTCAAACGTACGCCTTGCAAAATATGTAATTAAAATTAAATATCATATTTACTAATCGACTTATTTTAAAACTCTTGATGACATTTATGTATAATGATATATTTTGTATTACTTCATTCTTAATTTCAATGTTTAATATTTGAAAGTTCATATATGAAACCTTAGATGTTTTGGTGTAATATAAATAGTGTAATACAAAGTTTATTAGTTCAATATTGTTTATTAATAGCTCATTCAAAACAACTTATTTCTTATTTTATCCAAAAAATATTATCGGACATAAGAAAAGTAGATTATATTAATATTATACAAAAACTTATAATATATATTGGATATTATAAAAGTAAAAGCAAAGTTTATAAGGTATGGACTATATTAGATAGTATCAAAATATAAGTTGGTGAATTTTATGTTATTTGATAATTCGGTTAATGCCCAAAACATGACTAAAAACGGAAATTTCAACATATTTCTATTTTTTCCCATAATTATTTTAACCACTTAAATGTATTATTGCGCAATGCGCGAGGTTACGCCTAGTATACTTATAAAGGAAGCATTTTTCCTTTCACCATATTCATTTGAAACTTCCATGCATTTTTTCTTTCACCACATTCATTTGAAACTCCCATGACTTTTCAACTTCTTTCTAATAATGATTATAAATCGGTTAAAATAGTAGCTTTATTTTTACTTATAAAGTTATGTCTTTAACTTATAACACATTATACATAATTTATTAGTTTTAATATATTGTTATATATAAACCATTATCATTCTAAAGTTATAACTTTTGATCAGTTTGGATAGATACTTAAATTGTTAATTTAAATATAGGGTCAACTAAAATATAAATTTTAGTTTAACTTAAACAACCCAAAGAATAGTTTGTAAATAGTTAAAAGTGATAAATTGTAGTGTTTTTCTAATAATGATTATAAGTTGGTTAATAAGGTTAAATAAATATCAACCTACAGTGTAAACATAAATAAACTAAATTTCAGTATTATAATAATATATTTACTTCTACTTATAAAGTTATGTCGTTTACTTTTAACATATGACACTAAATATATTAGATTTAATATGTTGTTGTATGTAAACCATTATCAGTTTAAAGCTAAAACTTTTGAACAGCTTGGATAAAATACTTAAATAGCTAATTTAAAACATTACATGATCAACTTAATTATAAATTTCAATGCCACATAAAAAACCCAAAGAATATTTTGTGATTAATTAAAAGTAATAAATTATAGTGCTAAATGCAAAAACTAAATTGTAATCTCAATTTAACTAATATATTTCCTAAAGATACTTTTATAATCATTAAAAGTTTTCAAATAAGTAGCTTAAAATAACTTACAATAACAATAGTTAAAAATAACTCTATATAAATGATTATATTGTTACCTTTAAAAACGAAAAACAATGTTTGATGTTTTAAATAATTTCAATGATATAAACTAAAAAGTTAAGAAAATAAATTTTAAAAAATTAATTAACAATAACTGCTATAAATAACATTAACCCGTTGGTAAAGGTCATTCAAACGATTCGGATTATGAAGTTTTAATAGATGTATATATTATCATATAATTCAAAATAATCAATATATTTTATCAACTTAGTATACGAATTATTATATCAAATATAACACATATTTGTAAATATTTCAAATATATAGGTGTATGCGCAACACGCGAGAATTCGCCTAGTATACTTATAAAAGAGACATTTTTACTAGCACCACATTCATTTGAAACTTCCATGACTTTTCAATTTCTTTTTAATGATTATTAAAAACTGGTTAATAATGTTAAATTAATACAAAAACTAAATTCTAATAACAAACTAACTAAACTACAATATTAAAATATCATATTTTACTTCTAATTATAAAATTATCACTTTAAATTTTTAACATATTATAGTTTACTTATTAGTTAATTATAATTTATGATTTTTTGCAAAATAGTTAAATTATTAATTTCAATATAATTTAAAACTATTATCTTAAATAAAAAATTTAGTTAAAGTTGAAAAAAATCGAGAGAATATTTTATAAATAGTTAAAAGTTATAAATTATATTGTAAAACCTAAATTGTAATCCAAAATTAATAAAAAAAAAACATAAAACGTTTTTATAATCATTAAAAATTTTCAAATAAGTAGCTTAAAAATAACTTACAATAATAATAGTTAAAAATAATATTATATAAAAAAATTATAATGTTTTCTTTAAAACCAAAAACATTGTTTGTTGTTTTAAACAATTACAATCAAAGAAACAAACAATATTCATCATATAAATTTTTTAAAAGTTATATTTCTAAACCAAGTTAAAATAATTAAGAGTTTCCAAATATATTACTTTAAATAACTTAAAAAAGCAATAGTTAAAAGTAACATTATATACAAATATCATACTATTACCTTTAAAAACAAAAATAATGTTTGATGTTTTAATTAATTACAATGATAGAAATTATAATCTTTACCAAACAAACCTTTTAAAATTAATTAATCGTAACAATAACTATAAATATCATTATACCCTATATTATATTTAATTTTCTTTATGAGTTACTCGCATGTATAGGTCATTAAGACAATTGAGATTATAGAATTTTCAAAGATGTCTATATTATCATATAATTCAAAACAAACAACGTTTATATCAACTTATTATAAGATTTATTATAAAAGAGGTAACAACACCGTCATTAGTATATTTAGAAAACATATATTTGTAAACATTTGAAATATATTGTTGTATTCTGCGCATATTCGCCCTATATATATATATATATATATATATATATATATATATATATATATATATATATATATATATATATATATATATATATATATATATATATATATAAGAAGGATCATTTGAGAACTCAAAGTTTCCCGAGAACCCGAGAACTAAAGGTGGAACGTTCGATCAAAAAAACGGATGACCATGATCACTTGTGGCATTTTTGTAAATAAATAGAAATATATAAGGACAGAGGTATCTTAATTTAAAAGGACAAGGGCATCATGGGAAACACATATTTAATTGAATAATATCCTAAATCACAATATATGATAAAAACATATATTGTTTTCTCTCGATTAAATCTCTGTGGCTATCACTTACATCTTCCCACCATCTCCCCCAAAAACCTACACCATCGACTCACCTTGCCGTCCGCAACCGATTACATCTCCGCCTTCTATATAAATTCCTCGCCGCCAAAGGCATCTTCTTCTTGTTCACGTCTCCTCCACTGTGTATATGAAATCGGTGTCATTGGAGATTCATCAAGTTTTGTTCTAAAATCGAATTCCGTAGATCTGGAATCGATTCAACCTAACGTCGCCATTTTGTAACTGAAATTGTAGGATTGTCTCTCTGTTCGTTTTACCTTCATCGATCAATTCACCTCAACTTCTCCGGTAAGATTAATTGATGGCGTTAAGGCAATATCAGATTCTATCAGAAAGTCACAAATTGACAACTGCAATTTTGTGTTTACTGGTAAGTCAATCAATAATTGATCTCAATTATATTTGTGTATTTTAAATATCAGTATGTTGAGTTTCTGATTGCTTTTTTAATCACATAAGTATAAATGAACTTTTTTCCGGCATCGTTGAATAAAATTTTCTATGAAATTCAACGGAGTTATTGATATTTGATACCGGTGACTTAGGAATCTAGTTCAATTTTCCTTTACAATTAAATATATTATTCTCCTTTTTACTAATCAAATGTGATCCATACGATTTTTAATACCATGATATAAATAAATATTTAACTTTTTTTACTATCAGTATAAGAGAATAAGTAAATGTCCTAACTTGTGGGTGCTTAAACTAGCGCAAAGCTATTAACCTGTTGTCTTTTAATTTGTAGTATTGTTGTAATGTGATAATATAATGTTTAATTGTTTACTATTCAAGAAAAAAACTCAAGTATAAATGAACATATTTGTTTTTAACTACAGGAATTCACTATGTTTTATGACTTGATCTTCATCTCAAATCCTCTCATTCTAAATTTTGATGAAATGTTTTTTTATTGACTTATTATTTCTGTCAGTGGATTTTATGATACAGATTTAGGTTTAGTTTGTAGGTGTGATTTATTTAATGTCAAGAAAAATCTAGTAAAGCATTTTTCTAGGCTATAGCCTATGATGTGTATCATTGTGCTATAGCCATTTGTATAGGGCATGGATGGGATAAAATTTTAGTGGTTTTGGTGAATAAGTGCACAACATCCATAAAAGTCAATATGTTTTGTTGGTAAAAGTTGAATTTGTGCAGACCTTATTATTGCCCGTTCATGTTGATATTCATTTGATTTTGTGTAGGTGAATCTATTTAGTAAGTAAGAAATCAAATGGTCTTAATACAAGAAAGTGTCTATACTCATGGTGGATGGTCAACTAGTACAAGATGCATCAGGGCTATAAGTATGTAGTAATTAATTGGTCAATGACAATAATCAATTACAAATCATATGTGGTTTGTGTGAATTGGCATAATATTTTAGTAATTAATTGGAAGCAAGATTATAAATGTGTAGTGATTCGCATGTAAATTACAAGTGAATCATGAATTACATGTGATTCACATGTAATTCACATATGAATCACATTTAATTCACTTGTAAATCACATATGAATCACATGTAAATCATAAGTAAATTAAATGTGAATAAAATGTGATTCACATGTAAATCACATTTAATTCACATATGAATCATATGTGATTCACATGTAAATCACAAGTTAATGTAATTCACATATGAATCATATTTAATTCACTTGTAAATCACATGTGAATTACATGTGATTCACATGTAAATCACAAGTGAATTAAATGTGATTCACATGTAATTCACATATGAATTACATGTGATTCACATGTAAATCACGTATAAATTACATGTGATTCACATGTAAATCATAAGTGAATGTAATTCACATAAGAATCACATTTAATTCACTTGTAAATCACATATGAATCACATGTGATTCACATGTAAATCAAAAGTGAATTAAAGGTGATTCACATGTAAATCACATGTAATTTACATATGAATCACATGAAGTGAATCACATATGAATTACATGTGATTCACACGTAAATCACAAGTGAATCACATATAAATTACGTCTATATGCATACTTGCATTTTGTTATCTTTTTAAATTTTCTTGTTAATTTCACATTTGAATATTAAAAGATACAATTACATGTGAATATCACATTATATAATCCAATGTGAATGTTACATGATATAATCACATGTGAATCTTACATGATATATACATATGCATTTTTGGGAGTGTTCTTGCATTAATCAATTTTTTTAAATTTTTTTGTAGATTTGGAAGAATTTGTGGAAAATATTGAAGAGGTGAAAAGTGATAAATTGAAGAAAATATGGAAATATTGACATGAAGAAATGATAACATTGTAAATCTTTGTAGCTTTTTTTTTATTTTTTATATATTATTTTGTATCGAAAAAAATACTTGTATTATTATGTTTATAGATTGATTAATAAAAATAAGATATTTTAGTATTTACTTATGAATATTATAGTATAAGAAATATGTATATATATGCATTTGAAAAGTTAGGTTTTTTTTTAAATATTCTAGGTTTTTTTTTAATTTACTGATTTCTAAAATTTTACTTTTTAAAAAAATGCAGTTTTATTTGAAAAAATTGCACTTTTATTTGAAAAAAATATAGTTTTTTTATAAAAAAAATTGCAGGTTTTTTTTGAAAAAGTTACAGTTTTTTTTTTAGAAAATACAGTTTTTTTTTAAAAAAAAAAAGGAGTTTTTTTGAAAAAATTGCAGTTATTTTTTTTGAAAAAAATGCAAGTTTTTTTTATAAAAAACTGCAGTCTTTTTTTTTTTTTTGAAAAAAATGCAATTTTTTATTTTTATTTTTATAAAAGCAGTTTTTTTTTGAAAAATTGTGCAGTTTTTTTTAAAAAATTACATGTTTTCATTTTTTTTTAAATTCATGTTTTTTGAAAAAAGTTAAAATAACTCAATTTAAAAAATAAATTATTAAAAAAAAATCTGAAATTTGATTTATTATGTTAATTTTGTCCAATAACACAAAAAAAAAAATAAACATTAAATGAGATCGTTAAGATTACGATCATGCCCTTAATGATTTAATTTTGATTTAACGCTCCACTTTTAGTTCTTAGGTTGTCGGGAAACTATGAGTTCTCAACCGATCTCACCCCTATATATATATATATATATATATATATATATATATATATATATATATATATATATATATATATATATATATATATATATATATATATATATATATATATATAGGGGAGCGTTCAATTGAGAACATTTTTTATCGCGAGAACATTTAAGAACAAATTTTAACCATACAATTTTTTTAATTAAAATTATAAAATAATATTCATATAAATCAAAACATAGTTACAAACAATTAAAAAACCCACTAACTAACACCATTCACCACCCAACCAACACCACCCACCATCACTACTTACCACCTATCACCATCACCCACCACGCCCACCCATCAAAATATATATATATATATATATATATATATATATATATATATATATATATATATATATATTCGAAAATAAAAACCATTAAGACTTGATAAATGAATTAAATAAAAAAGAAATTGTTCAATGAGATTAGCTAATAATTTAACAAAAAGAAATAATAATAATAATAATAATAATAGTAAATAAATAAATAAACAAATAAGTTGAGTAAATAATAATAAAAATAATTAGAAATATTTATGTAAAATATAAATGGGTTAAAATCTAAAAGGGACGAACATAGTTCAAATTTGAAACTTAAACTCTTAATACTTTTGACTTTAGGGGCAAGTTTTGTCAAAATAAAAACGTTGAGCGGCTGTGTAAAAATAGGGGTAAAGGCAATAGACGATTAGGTAATAGGTGGATACGTAATGGCCCAAAACACTAGCCTACTTTAGGTTCACCATTGGTTTTTTAAGAATAAGAAAGGGGTGAGTTGTGGTGGTGAATTGCAATCGAGAGAGGAGGAGCAGTGCGGAGCTTTGCCAGCGCTCGTCGAAAACCTGTCAGGGAAGTGAAGAGGAGGAGAGGAAGTGTTATCATGTTTAAGAATAGTTTGTAATTTTTTTCCGATATTAAATAAATAAGATTATATTTATCAATAGTTGCGCTACAACACATAATGACTAATAAACAATCTCAAAACATTATTGTGTTTTAAAATTTCAATATGTATTTAAATTTTTATATCAACTTGATACACAAAAAATAAAGTTTATATTTATAGTTAAATAATATAATTTAATATATAACTGAATATTATAAATATTAAATATTACATTTAAATTATAACTAATAAATAAAAATAAACTAAAAATGTATAAATATATAAAAAAAGGGACTAAAACCGACAAATGAAAGTTCATCCCCATTTTAGGAGGAATAAATCAAGGTTATCAAGATCGGGATGCTACGTAGGATCGTTTTTGGGCTTGTAATATCAGGATCGGGATCCTAAGATCCCACAAAATAAAACGTAATTTTAACTTATAATGTTAAAACATGAAAAATATATAAAACATTCAGTTTTTCGCTAAAAAACTATAAAAACTTCAAACATTAGTCACAACTCACAACACAAAATGATAAATAGTAAACTGATAAAAGATAAAAGACATAAAATGGTAAATTCATTTTTTTTAAATATATATTTAAGGGAAGGTAAGATCGGATCGGATTGTGATTCTACGATCCTACAACCCTACCAGCGATCCTACCCCAAATACGATCTGTATACGACACGATTTGTTTCTCATACCTAGGATCATAGGATCGTACGATCGAAATTGTGAATTTGACAACCTTGGAATGAATAGTGTTACTCTATTTGGTGTAATAAAAAAAGAGAATAAATGGGGTAGGGTTGGAGTACAATGGAAAAAAAATAGTGGGAATAGGTTGGAGATCGTGGTCAAAGTTGCAAGGATCATGTGCAATTTGGTTGTAGGGGTTGTTGATCTCGATTCCTCTACGGAGAAAATAAGGTATAGAAAATAAGAAGAAATATTTTGCATACCAAGAAATTCAACATCAAATGTAAACAACCATAGATTATAACAAATTTTTGTGCAAACAAATATGAGTATGTTTATCAGGACAAAATGTCAATCATAGCTAAGAAATTCGATCATAGCCAATGATCCAATAGATTGAAGACAATCAGGTATATTTACGTCTTAAAATGGAAGTGGTAGGTCATCCTCCATGATATGTTAGCATGTAGCTTCCACTATTGTCGATTAAGACCAAATGGAGTGGCCTCAACGAGAACCTTGGCGACCTCGAAAAACACAGACCAGTCGGCGTGCCAAGCTTGGCTCGGCAACTCGGTGGAATATTGCTAAAGAGAGAGTAAAGGATTTGGGTGTTTTGAATTTTTTTGACCATTTTCTTGGTTAAAAATGACCGTTTTGTTTTTCAAAAACAAAAATAAATAAAAAATTACCCTCTTTCTACCCTATATAAATACTACTATATACGATATTTCATCCCACTTTACATTCTTCAATTTTTCACTCGAACAACATCATTTTTGTGAAAAAAATGGCTTCTCCTTCCAACCTAAAAACTCCGAAAAATACCAAAAGAACTACCCAAAACACAAACACGATCTCACCTTCTTCACCAAATTTTGTCCAAAGCCAAAGTGATCGGCCTATTTATTCACCTCCAAATTTACACATTGGTGGTGTTTACTATCCATATCAAGTCCAAAACCAACCTCAATACCAAAACAAACCTCAATTCCAAAACCAACCTCAATTTCAAATCAACCATCAATTTCAAAATCAACCTCAAATGAATTTTCCATCCCAGCTCCAACCTCAAATGGAAAATGACTTCAACCTATTTGACAATCTTCCCCACTCCCCAATGAATGTCGAAACCCAATTCCAAACTCAAGGAGAACCCGAAGTCGTCCCCGAAACGGAATCTGAGCTAGAAGAGATTCGACCACAAACCAAGAAAAGTGGAAAGGCGGGTCCAAGGCAATGGAATATTGTGAAATTGTCAAAATAAAATTGGCAAGACGTCAAAACTTTTGAAACGTTTATGGGTGGTTCTTCTAAAAGAACCAAAACATCTGAAACGACACATAGTGAATCGTCTGATGCACATGTACGATTGATCTCAATGAAAAGTAGCCTTTTGAGGTTCACTCGTCTCATGGGAAGAGACCGAGCCAAGCAAAAGAGAAAAGTGGCGGCACGTGATTCGGGTGGCATCGACCAACTAACAAACAAAATGGGTAACTTAAAGTCGTCCCCGGAACAATATTTTGTGGTCGCACAAGAGAAAGAAAAAAATTGGGCCATGGTGATCTTAACGAGAGACACTAGCGCTTTCACCGGACGTGAAAAAGAAATGACGATAAAAGCAAAAGAGGAGGTTGCGAAAAAATATAACATCTACGTTTCGTTATTTTACTTTCGTGCTTTCATTATTTAAATTTCTAGGTTCATAATTTGAAATTCTCTGTTTTTTTTGGTGTGTTGTAATTTTCTTTTCAAGTTTAATGAAAATTTAGTTTTTGAAAAAATAATATGTTTGAAATGTTTATTTTTTATATTAATTAATTTTAGAAAAAAAACATAGCAAGTGTGGCAACTCATGCAATCATGTCATGTAAATGACAAAAATTTGAAGCGTGGCAAATCCTAGGTGGCACCTACGTGGACCGTGCAAACTTGACACCACTACCTACGGTCTAAGTATTATCATTCTTGTCGGTATTTTTAGGGGATTAGAGAGAAATGTAGAATGGAGATTTACAACGAGAAAAGGCACCTTTAGAGACGACAAAATGTGTCGCAAATAGTCAAGATTGTCGCCCCTAAAGGTATTAGTGACGCCATGTTGTCTCAATTGGGTCGCCGCAAATACCTCGTAGCTAATACTCAAAAGTCGACCCTAAAGGTGTCGTCCCTAATACATGTCGTCGCTAATAGCAGTCGTCGTCCCTAAAGGTGTCGTCCCTAATAATATTCCGGCCACCGGCCAGTGTTACTCCGAACAAATATTCCGGCGGGATATGTCGTCGCTAATGCTTATGTCACAACTAGCCTTTTTGACTAAGGAAATTCCGTCCTCAAGTAAGCAAGGACTATTGTGAGACTTGTGCTAGCACACCTAAGTGTACAATATGAGTTCCTAAGGAGCCATGTAGTGTTAGTATGCGAAATCTCTCCAAGTATAGTGAATTTCTCCCAAATCTCTCCAAGTATGCGAAATCTCTCCAAGTATAGTGAATCTCTCCCAAATCTCTCCAAGTATAGTGAATCTCTCCCAAATCTCTCCAAGTATGTGACATCTCTCCCAAATCTCTCCAAGTATGTGAAATCTCTCCCAAATCTCTCCAAGTATGTGAAATCTCTCCCAAATCTCTCCAAGTATGTGAAATCTCTCCCAAATCTCTCTAAGCACCTTCCTCAGTCGAAATCAGCTCAAAACCGGAAGAGGAAACCCCAAAAGGACCCTTTTGGTCCGGAACCCTCTTGCTCCTGAACCCTCTTAGTCCGGACACCTCATAAGGAACCAAGAAGGTTCTCACCTTCGGAACACCCCTGCTTCGGACCTCCTTATTACTCCGGAAGGTGCAAGCTCCGTAATGCTTAGCTTAAGCCTGATTTCGGAATTTCCTAGCCAGCCTTCGCATCCTCGGTCCGGACCAGCCAATTTCGCACCTGACCCGGAACTTGAGAACTCCCTTCGGAACACGTCCAACGCCTTCGGAACTCACCCAGCAGCTTCGGAACCTCGCCTATTGACTCCGGATTTTTGCTAAGAGGCTCCGGAACTTTGAGAAATGCTTCGGAAATTAGAAGCTGACTCCGGAACTTCTCCTAGACCCTTCGCACCCTCGCAGGAACAACCCTCCACTCCAGATTTTGGTCATTTTCAGACTTTTTCACCATTTTAAGGCATTTTGACGCCGATAATCACACTAAACTCGTATTTTTCCTATCCTAAACCCCTTAAACCCCTATTTTATGCTAAAATTAATTATTTTAAACATATTTTCATAAAAATAAATGTTTGAGATTTAGGAAAACCTTATCCTAAATCAAGATAAGGACAAAGAGGTTGACTTTGTGATTTGATGAAATCCTCATTTCCCATGCAAATCACACTATCCCATGCTTTACCCACCAAATATCCATGCATGGACCAACAGATCCCCTTGCACCAAAGATTCCCTCCCTTTTTCTTACTCTTAAGCACGACAGTAGAAGACAGATTGGGCTATCCATTTCCTCTCACTCCTCTCATATCCTCTCAAAAGCTTATCCCCAAGAGCAAAATAAGGATCTTGCTGGAAGCAAAATTCTCAAAATTCTTCCTGGAAATTTTAAAGTAAGTTCTCAACTCATCTAATATTTTATAATATTTCAAGATGAATCCATATTATTTTATTCATAATAATATGTGATAATCACCTTAAAGAAAACATTTTCCCCAAAGAAGTTCCTCATCCCAGCCAAGAGTTTAAGCTTGAGATCTTCACTCCATAGCTCCAAACAACTCCTCAACTAACTCAAGGTGAGCTTCATACCCCACCTTTTTCAATGTTTTAATGTTTTTGGGGGAGAGTACAAGTCAAATATTGCCTAAATTCTTAAATGATTCTTATATACGTATGTTTGTATGCATGTGTGAAATATTATTAAATTAATATTTCAGTAATATACTCATGAACGTAAGAATTCTCAATTTCATAAAGAACAGAGGATACTTTGTACAAAAGAGCCTCCCAACTATTGGTTGTGTCCAACTTAACCCCTTTATCTATGCTTTCATGTCTAGAGATAAAAGTTATAAAAAGGGATCATGATATGTGGACACCAATTCTAGAAATTTTCAAAAATGGAAACTTTGTGACTAATTGCAAACTATTATGGGGTATTTTATAAATATTTGATATAAAAGTTTGCGTCAAGAAAATATACAAAAAGAGCCTTTATGACAAAAATATTTGCATGTCATAAGCTGCTGTCGTAAAACCTCCAAGAACATAAGTAATGTTCTATATGTCATAAACAGAAAATGCGTGTCATAACCGGCTGTTATAAATTTATACAAATTATAACTTGACACTTTTTCTCTTGACTAAAATGACTCATTTTTCAATAAACGAAAAGGAACGAACACGAGCACCCAGTTAACTTGCACAATCAACGATATGGAACGAGAACGATATTTCTATTCAATGAGTATGAATTTCATTATTTATCTAACAAATAATGGAACTCTAACGATTGCTCAAAAGGTTGTTAATATTCTAGTCAGACAAATCTCAAAAGTACCTAAATATGAAAATATTAGTGTACGTCTAAGTCCTGTAAGGAGTTATAGCCAGAGTCTCCTGGAGGGAGAGCGGGAACTTGTGTATAGATCTATACGGGGTTGACACCCCGCACCTACGCTGTTCGCTACAGCTAGACACGCCAGTCTAGGGTGACAAATGTCTTTTCCAAACCGAGGGCGCCTGAGAAACGCCAAAACAGGCACTTCGTCAGATTAGTATGGTTATAACGACTCACTAGAATATGTTATATTAACTAGAAATTTATGTAAGGGAAACCTCATAAATAACTTTTGGCACGTTGTGTTGACTGTCCTACACGTGATAGGTGATAGTCCGCATTTGTTGTGTTGACTGTCCTTTTTCATCGCGTAGAATGTCCACAATTGCCATGTTGATTCTTTCTCCTAACAAGCATAGAGTCGAACTACTGCTATTTTACAAACTAAAAAGCGTAGGACTCTATGGGAAACGTTTGAAAACGATAAACTAACCTACACATATACATAATTGGAACTAGAATTTCAAATATTTTATAGCATAAAATATAGGATTTTCTGGAGAAAACGGTTTTTCTACGATTTCGATAACGATAAACTAGAACGCATACCCAATTTTACTCGATAAGAGGAACAAAATTTTCAACCATATTTTCCTTTTGAAAATAAGGGATTTTTATTGAAACAGTTGACTATTACTATTCAAAAGAACTATTCTCATACACAGCTCGCTTTTACAAATCACACTACTTTCAAAATCACTCCTTATAAGGATGAACGAAAGTGATGACATACACACATATATCCATGATTTTCAAGGCAAGACTTCAAACGATTTCATAGAAAATATCGGATTTTCTTAAAGTACAATGAGAACGATTCTAATCAAGTGTAAACGATTTTATACAAAAATGCTTATGAACTCACCAACTTTTTAGTTGACGCTTTTCAAAACGACTTGTATTCTCAGGGATCTAGTAAGAAGGTAACAAGGGACGCTGATGCAAGACCATTTAGCTGTAGCTTGGATTCTTTTCTACTTATGTATCTTTTGTGTAACTCGAAGAACAAATACAATATGTAAACAATGTAAGTTTGTCATCTCAATGTATGATGTTTGGATTGCTCTGTTTCATTTATATTCAATTGTTATGATACTGCACAATGAAGTCACCCGCCTCTGGACGTTTCCGCCGTCTGGTCCGGGGGTGTGACAGCTTAAGATCGTCCCTAAAGGTGTCGCCACTAATGCTTGTTTTTTTAGATAAAATTTATATTTTATATTAGTTTATATTATAAAAATACAAAAATTATAAAATTATAAAATTATAACACTTATAATTTAAAAATCTGCATTACATAAAACATCAAATAACATTACATAAAATATATCAAACTAACATCATCTAAATCCATAATAACAGCATCCATAACATAAAACAATATATACTAATCATCGTCCCCATCATCGTTTTCCTCGTCGTTGTTGGTCGCATTTTCGACTTGCTTGCTAAATGACCGGATAATATCTCCAATTGCCATCACAAATGCCGGGTTTTGGAGAAAAGCATTAACATCCACATCCTGCAAAGTAAGAATATAAGTTAAAATATATCATACTATAAAAACAAATTATTATTACTTAACAGTTAAGTCACAAACACATTAAGTCCTTAACAATTTAACAAACAACCAAATTCATAACAATTTAACAAACTACCAAACTATCAAACAACAAAATTCACAACAAATTAATAAGTACCTGTGTTGCGGTGTTTGTGACTGTGACTGCCACTGGGTGGGAGCACTTGTACCCGCTACAGAAGGCTTAGGCCCGATGCCTCTCACATGTCCCCTTCGAGCACCTAACACCTTCTCAAATAAGGCTATCCAATCAATGGAGTTCGGATCACCACCGAAATCGGCTATGTGCTGAGTTTGTAAAGCAAGCTCAGCAACTAAATAATTCTGCATTTCACGAAAATTGTTAATATACTTCAAAACAAACATAAAAAAACAACATTCTACTTCACTTTTAAGTAATAATAACTTACATATTGTTCTTCAACTAACGGGTCAACGAATTCCCCTTGTTTATTGACATGTGCACGGTGAAATACTTCAAGTTTATTCAAATTTTGTTTAACATTAAAAAAATATGTTATACTTAAATAAACATTACAAAATATGTTATAACTGAATAAACATTAATGTAACTTACATTTTTGAAAGAAGCACTACCGTAGCTGCACGTCACTCCACGATTCTTAACTACTTGCTTCTTCCAACATTCTTTGTTTACACTGGATCGTTTACAATGCGTATCAGTTAAAAAGTGGCCCATAGTAGCACTCCAACGCGTTGAATCCATACCCGCGGGGGGTCGAGCCCTTGCTGCCTCCGCACCCTCTAGCATATCTATAAATTTACCTTTTGCAATATTTTTGTGGCCTCTATACTGCTGACATATCCGATGGTTCAGTGATGCCCATAAAATTCTAGCATCAGGATCATTTGAAATGGCTTGAAAATCAAAATATATCTACAAAAAATAGAGAAGTTAAAAATAAATCAAAATTAAACATGTTAAATATAACTTTATAAATAATAAATAATTTACCGAAAGATATGTAAACATGTCATTCCGATCGGCTTCAGGAACTTCTTTCCATGTGTTCTTATCCAAAGCTATGTCACGCTAGATATAACTTCCAACCTCCCGCATTAAGCATTCGTATACATCCCCAATCGGCACAAAAGTATTTCTGTCAAATATTATTTTTAGAGGCTATCTGCCGTTTGCTTCATATAACCGATGCATTTTCTTGTTTACTGCAATACCTCTTCGTCTGGGAGGTACAACTGCAAAAAATATTAGTAAACATAGTTTTTTATATATATAGAATATGAAATACAATGAATTAGAAAAAATGTTAATTACCATCAATCTGGTGAACACCAAAATCTCCACCGAACGGATGTGGTGGCTCGTCACCACCATCACCTCCATGGCCCATCACAGCGCAACCCAAAAAAATAACATCATGAAGAATTATAACAATATATATATATATATATATATATATATATATATATATATATATATATATAAAACACAAGTGGGAGTTGTTTTTCATATGTGTATTTATTTTTTCCATATCTTTATTTTTAATATCAACTTGTTTTTATTTTTAGTTTTATTTTTCTATTACGACATTGTACAATTTCATATTTTTCTATTTTTTTCCAATTATACAACCATATACATTTCACATTATAACATCAAATAAACATAAACATTTTTACATACATATACAAACATATACATACATTTTTACATACATATACATACATTTTTACATACATATCCACACATATACATACATATACATTTTTACATACATATATAGACATATACATACATTTTTTCATACATATCCACACATATACATACATATTTATATAAATATACACATATACATATACATTTCACATACAAATACATACATTTCATATACATACATACATTTTAACATAGATTTTTTCATATATTTACACCCATATACTTAGATTTTTCACATATACATACATTTCACATACAAATACTCTTATACACATATTTTTCATACATACACATAAATTTCATATACAAATACACATATACATTTATATTTCACATACAAATACTCTTATACACACATTTTTTCATACATAGTCATACATTTCATATACAAATACACATATACATATACATTTCACATATAAATACCATTATTTCTTATACCTACATTAAAAACATAAAAAAAAATTGGAAATCGTTTAGGTGGTGGTGCTGTGGTCGAGGTCGAGGTCGCCGGAGTAAATGTGGTATCATCGGAGAAGAGGTGGTGTCATCGGAGATGTTGCTATGAAACCACCAAAATCCAAAATTAACACACAAATTCGTTCTAGAAAAGAAATTGAAAGAGAAATCAGGGAAGGGAGCACCTACCGTTGCTGCAGATGCCGGAAAATTGGAGTTTGTCCCCGGAAAACTTATCACAGCGTCGGCCAAATGTGGGGGAGAGGAGGAATGAAGAGGAAAAGAGAAATGAGAGGCTTTGTGGTGGTGGTCGCCGATCAAATCGAGAGGATCGGGGTTTTTTTGGCCGAACAATCACCGGAAATCGTGTAAGAGATTTTTGGAGTGAAGCTGTAACCTGTTCTGAGAGACGATGGGGAGGTAAAACGGTCGTACCCTTTAGCGGCGACGCTATTTGCGGCGACAGGGTACTAATTGGGGCGACACGTTGGAGGGAAGATATCCCGTGTCTTTTTTCGTAACTAGTAGCGACGACGTCGTCGTCTCGATTGTCGTCGCCGCTATTGCGTTGGTACGGAGAAACCCTGCCTGTTGGATCAGATCAAAAACGAACGGCTACGATTCACTCTGGGCGAAGTCACACGGATCGCCGACGTGGACTATTAGAGGCGACCCTTTAGCGGCGACTCCAAGCTTTTAGCGACGACAAAACACGTCTTGTCACCTGTCGTCCCTAATACTACCTGTCGTCTCTAATGGCGTTGCCCCTAATAACCATATTTCTTGTTGTGATTGAGTTTTATTCTTGAAAACTTGAAGTCTTGAATTGTGAACAGACGAAGACTCAAAGAGTTGAAGCATTGAAGTCTCAACTCTCTATTTGGATTTCTCAAAGACAGTTACCATAATGTGTGAGTCAAATTTGCATCGCTAGTCTCGCTGTAATAAAAGTGTACAATTTTCTTTTATAAAAAGTTTTTCACTACTCTTGTGACAATCTAGACAATCACTTGCCTAAACTTAAAGGACTCCTAATGCTATTGCAAGCCAATAGTTTTCTGCGTTTTGTTATTCATGTGAACGGATTGAAACAATTACTGGAGTTGATGCTTTCAAATGAAAGATTAGAATACGTCCTTAATTACATGTTTTGAACAGTCTATGTTGGAGAAACCCACGTACATAGTTTTGTTAAGCTTCTTTGAAAGATAGATTGGGACAAGATCCAATGGTGCAACAAGGATGTGACTTACATGTTTTTCTTTCATACGGTAGACAACCCATATCAAAAGAACTTCTGTCCATGCCGATATGTGATCAAAACAGTAATTTACCGAAACCACTGAAAATTTTGAATTAATGTCAACTTCAACATGGTTATCATTGATCCCTGATATCAACCTCATAATTGTTGTCAAATTCTACACCCAAGAATGAAGAACCAGGCTTTGCCTAAGGCAAACCATTGAACTGACAAAATTTTCCAAGAAATTCGATTTGGAAGAAAGCATAAATGCAATTGCGTCACCTTACACACATGGTGGCAGGGAATCCAATGGCGGAGTGATGCTGGTGAACGCAATCCATATAATTAAGGATATATCATATCAACAATAATACGTAATAACAACATACGCAAAATATAAATACATTCCAATTATACGTAAATTGTTATTATTGGTAAGGAAATGTAAGTATATTGCTAATATAGGTGATGGCACCCCTCGAGTATCACAAGTGAATAATACATTTAGTCATACAGAAAGAGGAATGAGCATTCTTAAATCCATCGGTAAAAATTCCACATTTGGTAAATACTACACTTGTTAAAAGATTTTAACATAGGTTATTCAAGAATTCGGAAGAATATGCATGTTCATAACGACCAAAATGACCTTACAAGTTCTAATCCTTATTTTGGGAATCTTGTTCCAAATACCGAAGATTCACCGGATAGAGATGTTGTGGGTGGTCTTGTGGACATGTATTGGAGTTAATGTTTTGGTTAAATGCAATAAATAGCCAATTACAACATTTTACTTTAGTTTCTTTAAGTGATTTCAGGTCATCCTTTTTATTATTCTTCTAGAAGTTGAATTGTTGTTTGCTTGCCTTTTTGTTAAGCTAAAGCATAGAAATAAGTCTGAATAAAAAAAAATAGGGTTGTTTAATCTAAACGAGACCATCTTTTCTCTAGTATTACTTTCCGATTGCTATCAAATAAAACAAATTATGGTCTTATTTCCAAAAAGATATGATGAAAAAATTCAAGAAAAAGATGGGGAGAAACAACCAACAACTTATGTTGAAAGATTATTCGTTTTTTGATGTTGCCTTAGAGAAAAATTTGTTATACCTAATCTGCCCTTGTATCCTTTTACTCCCACCAATTAGATAACTTTCTTTATTAAAAAAATGGTATAGCCCCTTTAGTTTCTAGTTTTGTTCTTCTCAACATTTTAATTGCTCTTAAAATTTTTAGTGTGTGTGGGTGTTCTAGAATTATGAATATTTTCTTTAACTCTTTAAAGATAATCTTGATGTTGATGAAATACCTTCACAGTGAAGTACCTTTCTAGATGAGTTAGAATCACCCTTTAAAGATTCCCTTTCTGCAAAACCTCATATAGAAATGTTAATTGTATTCCTTACTTCCTATGTTTAGTGTAGATTTTATATATGTTGTATAGATTAGGGGTCCTTATGTAATTATGCTAGTACTAATCAATTTGCACGTACCACTTCAAGTCAAAATTCACATTTTGCAGGAATACTGGGGTCTCATCCAAATGCCAACGCTCCAGCCACTCAAAATAATCCTCTACAATTTTTTAGTAATTCACAGGTGCCTATAAATAATTATTTTCACCCTTTTTACTATGCACCTAGTAATCATGGAGATCCCCCATATGTTGCTTTTCCCATTGCTGTCAGCCCAGCATCTAGCAGCCCACTTCTTCGCTTAACAGCCCAGCGCTGCTGGATCTGTTCTGAAGAAGGCCCACTTTGGATTTCCTGGACAGCCCACATCAGCCAGGCCTACCAGCACCAGCCCACAGCAACATGCTGGTGGAGTTTTTGCATCTCAAGGTTCGATATATGCCTGATGCCTCCATCATGACCACAATATACGGACTTGTTTTTGCTTTTTTAAGCTATGTCAATTCAGCCACCACCCATAATAATTATTACATGGACATGGAAGCTGCTCGTACATGAATTTTAATCAAGGTATTATGTTTTCCTTTACACCTTGTAATTCTAATTCCACAATAGTTGGTAATGATGCTATTATTCCGGTTTCTTCATTGGTCAAACCTTTCTTCCTATTCTAATTATAAATTTTCTCTAAAAAACGTTATTGTTTCAAATCAAATGATTAAAAATTTAATTTCTATTCGCAAATTTACCGTTGATAATTGGGTTTCCGTCTGTTTTGACTCTTTTGGTTTTTCTGTAAAGGATCTTGACACCGACGAACTTCTTTAGTGATGTGATAGTGTTGGTGATTTGTACCTATATTTTGACTCTCTTCCACAGTCACAGATTCAGCTCTCACCGCAGTCTCTCTTCTCGACTGGCATCGTCGTTTGGGAAATCCTATGTAACGACCCAATTTTCACGCCCAAAAATTTCATTTAAAATAAGTGGTTTGCAAAACATTTGTGGTAAAACATCATCCGATCATATCATTTCATAAAAACATATCTCGTGTCTGAAAACCAAATCATGAAAATAATAATAATGACAGAGTACAATCCCAGAACATCTCATAATGCGGAAAACCAATGCGTGTGTGTATGATGTGCCGCTACCGCGCCAGCTCCTTCCCCTTCGCTGAAGAGGTACCTGGAAACAAAACTGTAAACTGTAAGCACAAAGCTTAGTGAGTTCCCCCATCGTCCACATACCATACAATCATATAACATACATACTGCCAGACATTTCTGGGGTCCCGACCTACCCGTACGACCATTCTGGGGTGCCGACCTACCCATGCGGCCATTCTGGGGTGCCGTCCTACCCGTGTCAAGCCATTCTGGGGTGCTGACCTACCCATGTCGAGCCATTCTGGGGTGCTGACTACCCTTCGGTCCTAACAACCGAACCTCAGAGACTATTTCACCCCCTACTTCTACTGTCACATATATCATAACAATATCTACTGTCAGACATATCTGGGGTGTCCGACCTACCCTTCGGTCCTAACAACCGAATCTTGGGGACTATTCCCCCTCCTACTACCTCTATCTCATATAACATATCATGCTAGCAGCTAAACATATCATAACATACTGTTAGGCATATCTGGGGTGCCTAACCTACCCTTCGGTCCTAATAACCGAACTCTATCACTATCACATATCATATCACACTAGCATATAACATAACAGGTAGTAGCAACACAGATGAATATCACAAAGACAAACATCTATCATACGATCCCTACTGGTGGGCCGACATTGTGGCCGTAGACCCACCGCTACTGGAAGGTAACTCACCTCGTAGTAGCTGCTGATCTGTGCGGGAACTCTCTATCTGCTGTTGCTGCTCCGGAAATCCTCCGGCTATAAATCCCACAAAACACACCATCAGAGTCTGATATCTACTCTTTGGGAAAAATGACCATTTTACCCTTGATTAAGTCAAGTCAAAGTCAAAGTCAACTTCCTGTTGACCTGACTCGCCGAGTTGGGCCTCCAACTCGTCAAGTCCCTATCCATTTGATTGTCCTTACTCCCGTCCCTACTCGTCGAGTTAGGCAATGACTCGACGAGTTTCCCTTATACTTGAAAATCGACTGAATCTTCATCCGACTCGCCGAGTTGTATGAACAACTCGTCGAGTTCATCTTCAATCTTAAGAAGACTGCCTTGGACTCGCCGAGTCCGTTCATGCACTCGCCGAGTCCCATGAACTTCCAGAATAATGGCTTAGTCCGGAACGTTGGGTCACTCCCTGGGACCTTCCTGAAACCTTTCCACACTCAACTGGGTCCTTATGACCCTCAACAGGTATGGGACAGAACCATGAACTCGCCGAGTCCAAGAATGGACTCGCCGAGTTGGTCACAACCTTTCACTAAATCTTCGATTTCTGATGTACAACCCTTGATCAAAAGACAAATCTATGCTTCTACAATCGATCTAGCACGTAAAGTTACAACCTTTACATGCTTGCATGGGACTTTGAGCTCAAAAGGACATAAAACAAGCTCCTAAGGTGCATGGGACCTTTCATGGGTGCAAAAGCAACCCATATCTGCTTAGTGGCTCCTTTAATGATGTGATTCAGAAGCTCAAACCCCCAACCATGTTTGCAAACATGGTTGGTTACCAAAATGGCTTATAAAAGCCCTAAATCTTCCCAAAAAGGGATCTAACAAATGAAAGAGCAAGGTTACAGCTTTTTACCTTCAATGAACTGCAGAAGGTGCACAAACTCGGGTTCCCTTGATCTCTTCCTGCTTCCTCAAGCTTCTCTCCTCCCTTCTAAGATCACATGCACCAAAATCCACCAACAAGGCTTAGATTGCTTCAAAAACGGCTAGGGTTTGCTATGGGGGTCTTCTGGGAGTAAATCGGACGAAGGAGGCCAAGTTAAGGTGTTTAAATAGGGTGCAAACCCTCGGGTTAGGGTTTTTGTCCAAACATGGTCTACTCGCCGAGTCCGGGACTCGACTCGCCGAGTCCACAGCTTAAACTCCGCGCCTCATCCCGCTTCTACTCGGCGAGTTAGTCCTTCAACTCGCCGAGTCCAAGGCCAAAAATGCAAAAATATTTTAAAGAATTAATGAAAGAAGACGTACCAAGAACCAGGTGCTACAAATCTCCCCCACTTATTTTAGACTTCGTCCTCGAAGTCTGCTGCTCGATCCTGGAACAGCTCGGGGTAATGCTCCATCATCTCGTCCACCAGCTCCCAAGTCCACTCCGACCCCTTCCGGTGCTGCCACTGCACCTTTACGAGTTCTACCCTCTTGTTCCTCAAATCCTTCGAATTCCGGTGAAGGATCGCTACAGGTCGCTCGATGTAATTCAAGCTGTCATCAACCTGAATGTCGTCCAAAGGTACCACTGCTGAGTCGTCCACCAAGCACTTCCGCAGCTGAGAGACGTGGAAAGTGCTGTGGATCTGTCTGAGCTCGGCTGGCAGATCCAACCGGTACGCCACCTTGCCCACCCGGGCTACAACCCTGAAGGGTCCAATGTACCTGGGGCCCAACTTGCCGCGCTTCCTGAATCGAATGACGCCCTTCCATGGCGAAGCCTTCAGGAGAACCATATCCCTGACCTGGAACTCCAGGTCTGATCGGCGCTTGTCGGCATAACTCTTCTGCCGACTCTGCGCAGTCTGAAGCCTGCTCCGAACCTGCTGAATCCTCTCGGTCGTCTTGAGCACCACTTCGGTGCTCCCCATCACTCTCTAGCCAACCTCGCCCTAACATATCGGGGTCCTGCACCTCCTCCCATACAACATCTCGAAGGGAGGGCGGTCGATACTCGCATGATATCTATTATTATACGAGAACTCTGCCAACGGAAGGTAGGTATCCCAACTACCTCCGAAGTCTAAAACACATGCCCGCAGCATATCCTCCAGAGTCTGGATGGTCCGCTCGCTTTGGCCATCCGTCTGCGGGTGAAAGGCGGTACTAAAATGCAGCCGAGTACCTAGCTCGTCATGAAACTTCTTCCAGAACCTGGAAGTGAACCACACATCCCTATCCGAAATCACCGAAACTGGCACTCCGTGTCGCGCCACCACCTCCCTGATATAGATATCGGCCAATTTCTCGGCCGAGATGCTCTCCTGAATCGGGATAAAGTGGGCGCTCTTGGTCAATCGATCGACGATGACCCAAATCGAATCCACTCCCCACGCGGTCCTGGGAAGCTTGGTGATAAAATCCATCGTCATGTCTTACCATTTCCACAGCGGAATATCCAACGGCTGCATCTTGCCGTGTGGTCTCTGATGCTCGGCCTTGACCTTCCTGCAGGTCAAGCACCGCTCCACGTACCATGCCACATCCCTCTTCATGCAGGGCCACCAATAGTCCAGATGAAGATCCCTATACATCTTCGTTGCCCCGGGATGAATAGAAAATCTGGATTTGTGTGCCTCCTCCATCAGGATCTGGCGCACACCTCCATGATAAGGGACCCACACCCTACGGTGGAGGGTCAATAACCCTCGGCTATCATAGTCGAAGGAGGAAACCTGTCCCACTATACGCTCACTCTTCTGATGTTCCTCCTTCATGGCCTCCTGCTGGGCCTCCCGAATCCGCTCCAATAGCGGAGTCACCACTGTCATCCGCATGCAGATATCTCTGATCGGCGCCGCCTTGTGGCTAAGCGCATCGGCCACCACGTTGGCCTTCCCCGGATGGTAAAGGATCTCGCAGTCGTAATCCTTTACCACGTCCAATCACCGACGCTGCCTCATGTTTAGATTCGGCTGGTCCATGAGGTACCTCAAACTCTTGTGGTCTGTGTAAATGGTACAGCGAACCCCATAGAGGTAATGACGCCAAATCTTGAGGGCGAACACAACGGCCCCCAACTCCAAATCATGCGTCGGGTAGTTCGCCTCGTGAGGCTTCAGCTGCCTCGACGCGTAGGCAATGACATGCCCTCTCTGCATCAATACTGCGCCCAAACCTGAGATGGACGCATCGCAGTACACAACAAGATCCTCCATGCCCTCTGGCAGGGCTAAGATTGGCGCCTTGCACAATCTCTGTCTCAGTGTCTCGAACGCGGTCTGCTGCTCAGGCCCCCAACGAAAGACCACGGCCTTCCTCGTTAGCCTGGTCAGGGGTAAGGCTATCTTGGAGAAATCCTGGATGAATCTCCGATAGTAGCCAGCTAATCCCAGGAAACTCCGAATCTCAGATGGAAACCTCGGAATCTCCCATCTCATCACGGCCTCCACTTTGGCCGGATCTACCGAAATCCCGTTCTGGTTGACAAGGTGTCCAAGAAACTGCACCTCGCGCAACCAGAAATCACACTTGGAGAACTTAGCATACAAGTTCTCCCTCCTCAAAGTCTCCAGAACCTCTCGCAGGTGCTCCTCGTGCTCCTCCTGCGTCTTGGAGTAAACCAAGATATCATCAATAAACACTATCACAGACCGGTCTAACATCGGTCTACACGCGCGGTTCATGAGGTCCATTAACGCGGCAGGAGAATTGGTGAGCCCGAAAGGAATCACCCCGAACTCATAGTGGCCATAACGCGTCCGAAACGCCGTCTTCTGCACATCCTCCTCCCTGACCCTCATCTGATGATACCCTGAATGCAAATCAATCTTGGAGAACCAAGATGCTCCCTATAGCTGGTCAAAGAGGTCGTCAATCCTCGGGAGTGGGTAACGGTTCTTCACCGTTACCTTATTCAGCTCCCTATAGTCTATACACATCCGATGCGACCCGTCCTTTTTCTTCACAAACAGAATTGGGGCTCCCCAGAGTGAACTGCTCGGTCTAATAAAACCCTTGTCTAACAGCTCCTGCAGCTGTGTAGACAACTCCTACATCTCAGGAGGAGCCAACCGATACGGTGCCTTGGCTATCGGAGCCGCACCAGGGACTAGGTTGATCCTGAACTCCACCTGGTGCTCCAGAGGTATCCCAGGTAGCTCCTCGGGGAATACGTCCGCGAACTCTCGTACTAAGGGCACATCGCCCACCATCGCCCTACCCGCCTCCCGGGTATCCATAACATACGCGACATAACCCGCGCAACCCTGCTGGAGGTAACGCCTAGCTCTCGCTACTGAACATAAAGCTGGTCCTCGCTGTGGCCTCTCGCCCTGAATCACCAGCTCTCCCCCACTTGGGGTCCTGATCCGCACCAACTGCTGCGCGCAGTCGATCACTACCCCGTTAGAGCTGAGCCAATCCATGCCTATAATTACCTTGTTCCCACACAACGGAATGGGAACCAAGTCTACCAAGTAGCGCTCCTCAAATAATCTCAAAACATAATCTCGGAAGACCTCAGATGCTCGCACTGACCGGTCGTCCGCAATCTCGACCTCTAAAGGGAAATCCAACATGCCCGAAGACTCAGAAAACTTCTTGCTAAGCGCAAGAGAAACAAACGATCGGGTAGCACCCGAATCAAACAATACCTGAACTGGGATACCGTTCACATGGAACGATCCTAAACAGAGCACATATCAATACCATAACATCACATGAATAAATCAGAGGGAAAGAATCATACCCGTCACCACATCGGGTGCGGCGCGTGCCTCCTCGGTGGTCAACTGGAAGGCCCGACTCCTCACCACTGGAGCCTCTGACTTGCCCTTCCGGCCATCAGTAATCCGCAGGGTCGCTGGGGCTGGCGCCTTCACTGGCGTTGCTGCTGTCAATTGGGGGCAGTTGGCCTTCTTTTGGCCCCTCTAGTTGCAGTGGAAACACAGCAACTCAGACGTCCGAATAACAAGTGCAGGGGCGGTACAATCCCTGCTGAAGTGTCCCATCTTGCCGCACTTATAGCAGCCCGACGATCCCGATCTACACGCCCCCTCATGTGGCCTGCCGCATTTCCTGCAGCGGCCCGATCCTGTCTGGCCTTTCGGCCTACCATCTGATCCCTTGGGCTTCTTCCCCGAAGCCCCTATCGTCTGTCCCTCCTTTGCCTTCCTCTTCCGGATGTGCTCCATATCTATCTCCCTCTCCCTTGCCATGGCAATCATGGAATCCAGGGTAGGGCAAGCTGAAAAACTAACATGCTCCCGAATGTCAGCTCGTAGCATGTCATGATAGCGGGTCCTCCTCATGTCCTCATCACCCGCGTACTAGGGCACCAACAACGCCCTCTCCCGGAACTTGGCGGTGATCTCCGCCACAGTCTCCGAAGTCTGCCTCATATCCAAAAACTCCCTGGCCAGCTGTTAAAGCTCCACAGCTGGTGCAAACTCTGCTCTGAACCGGGTCACAAAGTCCGGCCATGTCATAGCCTCCACAGCCGTGACTCCCAATGAGTCACCAACAGACTCCCACCAATCTCTAGCTCTGTCTCTCAAACACCCTGCTGCATATCTCACCTTGGACCCCTCGGGGCAGAAGCTGGTCAGCTGCGCAGACTCAATGTCTGCGGTCCATCGTCTGGCCACAATGGGGTCCTTCACCCCATGGAAATCCGTCGCACCGCTGCTCCTGAAGTCCTTAAAGGACAGTGTGCGAGATCCTGACTGGCCAGATGCCATGTCGCTCCTGAACGCCCTGAGGCAGTCCTCCATCAGCTCAACTATCCCTTCCTTGATCGACCCGAAAATGATGGGGGTCGACTCAAGGATGCCTCTGGTGATCTATGACGCGATGAACTCGCGTAGCCTCTCATCCACCGGTTCGGAACTTGAACCCGAACCCGATCCCTCTCCTGAACTGCCAACAGCTGGCCTCGAACGTAGTACCACCATTCTGCAATACATAACGACAACCGTCGGTGATACTGGTACATCTAGAGGGATCACATCCATCACGAGCTCCCTGGTCTTGCCTTAGCCTTTCTCGATTCGAGTACGGATCCTCTGCTTCCAGTAGTACGGGCCCATACTATCTTCCACATCTATCCGTACTTTCCTCAAGAACTGCCTCGACTCCACCAAGTCACTACTACTATTACTGCTGATCTCATGCTAATCTCATCCTAGGCTCGCCCTAGGAAGTCGCCAACCCACTCTCTGCCCTCAGCTGCATAAGAAGTCCCTGCTTTCTTCCCCTAACTAGCTCACGAATACTATTACATATTACTCAGACTAGATAATTCTTCGAATGAGAGATCCTACCCTATAACGGTTGGACTCAGACAAGAGCTGCGAAATAGAGCTAGACCCAACCTTCTGAAATTATTTAGTCCTTGCAATATGTAACTTAACATATTCGTTTACTAGTTAGTGAAAAGCAACTAGAACTCCTAAAAGCACAAAGCAAGCAACATTCAGACAAGGAAACTACTCAAGCAAATCTATTCTCATAACAAGAACTGTACTAGCATATAATGCTAAGCTCATACTATCAGGCATAACCTAAACAGGCTATCCTACTACTGTCTACTCAATACTAGCATGCAATTCTCATAAAGCTAAAACACATAAAGCAGACACATAAGGCATCATTCCTAGATCCTTAGTCCTATTCTAGCATGCTGTTCTACTGAAACTGGTAAAACATAACATAAACTTGTATGGGTACTCTGGGGAAAACTTACTTGAGCTCGGCCGGTCGCGCACATCACATACCTTGTTCTTTCTCAAAACTCTTTTACTTAGCCTTTAGAAAATCATTTTTTAAAAAAAAAGTTTTAATCCTTCGATTTGAGTTCAGACACCCCCGAAAGTGTGTCTGAATCCCTCAAACCAGGGCTCTGATACCAACTTGTAACGACCCAATTTTCACGCCCAAAAATTTCATTTAAAATAAGTGGTTTGCAAAACATTTGTGGTAAAACATCATCCGATCATATCATTTCATAAAAACATATCTCGTGTCTGAAAACCAAATCATGAAAATAATAATAATGTCAGACTACAATCCCAGAACATCTCATAATGCGGAAAACCAATGCGTGTGTGTATGATGTGCCGTTACCGCGCCAGCTCCTTCCCCTTCGCTGAAGAGGTACCTGAAAACAAAACAGTAAACTGTAAGCACAAAGCTCAATGAGTTCCCCCATCGTCCACATACCATACAATCATATAGCATACATACTGCCAGACATTTCTGGGGTGCCCGACCTACCCGGTACGGCCATTCTGGGGTGCCGACCTACCCGTACGACCATTCTGGGGTGCCAACCTACCCATGCGGCCATTCTGGGGTGCCGTCCTACCCGTGTCAAGCCATTTTGGGGTGCTGACCTACCCATGTCGAACCATTCTGGGGTGCTGACTACCCTTCGGTCCTAACAACCGAACCTCGGGGACTATTTCACCCCTACTTCTACTGTCACATATATCATAGCAATATCTACTGTCAGACATATCTGGGGTGTCTGACCTACCCTTCGGTCCTAACAACCGAATCTCGGGGACTATTCCCCCTCCTACTACCTCTATCTCATATAACATACCATGCTAGCAGCTAAACATATCATAACATATTGTTAGGCATATCTGGGGTGCCTAACCTACCCTTCAGTCCTAACAACCGAACTCTATCACTATCACATATCATATCACGCTAGCATATAACATAACAGGTAGTAGCAACACAGATGAATATCACAAAGACAAACATCTATCATACGATCCCTACTGGTGGGCCGACATTGTGGCCGTAGACCCACCGCTACTGGAAGGTAACTCACCTCGTAGTAGCTGCTGATCTGTGAGGGAGCTCTCTATCTGCTGCTGCTGCTCCGGAAATCATCCGGCTATAAATCCCACAAAACACACCATCAGAGTCTGATATCTACTCTTTGGGTAAAATGACTATTTTACCCCTGATTAAGTCAAGTCAAAGTCAAAGTCAACTTCCAGTTGACCTGACTCGCCGAGTTGGGCCTCCAACTCGTCGAGTCCCTATCCATTTGATTGTCCTTACTCCCGTCCCTACTCGTCGAGTTAGGCAATGACTCGACGAGTTTCCCTTCTACTTGAAAATCGACTGAATCTTCATCCGACTCGCCGAGTTGTATGAACAACTCGTCGAGTTCATCTTCAATCTTAAGAAGATTTCCTTGGACTCGCCGAGTCCGTTCATGCACTCGCCGAGTCCCATGAACTTCCAAAACAATGGCTTAGTCCGGAACGTTGGGTCACTCCCTGGGACCTTCCTGAAACCTTTCCACACTCAACTGGGTCCTTATGACCCTCAACAGGTATGGGACAGAACCATGAACTCGCCGAGTCCAAGAATGGACTCGCCGAGTTGGTCACAACCTTTCACTAAATCTTCGATTTCTGATGTACAACCCTTGATCAAAAGACAGATCTATGCTTCTACAATCGATCTAGCACGTAAAGTTACAATCTTTCCGTGCTTGCATGGGACTTTGAGCTCAAAAGGACATAAAACAAGCTCCTAAGGTGCATGGGACCTTTCATGGGTGCAAAAGCAACCCACATCTGCTTAGTGGCTCCTTTAATGATGTGATTCAGAAGCTCAAACCCCCAACCATGTTTGCAAACATGGTTGGTTACCAAAATGGCTTATAAAAGCCCTAAATCTTCCCAAAAAGGGATCTAACAAATGAAAGAGCAAGGTTACAACTTTTTACCTTCAATGAACTGCAGAAGGTGCACAAACTCGGGTTCCCTTGATCTCTTCCTGCTTCCTCAAGCTTCTCTCCTCCCTTCTAAGATCACAAGCACCAAAATCCACCAACAAGGCTTAGATTGCTTCAAAAACGGCTAGGGTTTGCTATGGGGGTCTTCTGGGAGTAAATGGGACGAAGGAGGCCAAGTTAAGGTGTTTAAATAGGGTGCAAACCCTCGGGTTAGGGTTTTTGTCCAAACAGGGTCTACTCGCCGAGTCCGGGACTCGACTCGCCGAGTCCACAGCTTAAACTCCGTGCCTCATCCCAATTCTACTCGGTGAGTTAGTCCTTCAACTCGGCGAGTCCATGGCCAAAAATGCAAAAATATTTTAAAGAATTAATGAAAGAAGACGTACCAAGAACAAGGTGTTACATCCTGACTCCTCTATTCTTCAATTTTTGTAGGCGCTTCATTTTATTTCTAGTAGTACTAATAAAATTCCAATTTTTCATGCGTGTCAACTTGGAAAACATTGTCGGTTCTCTTTTTCTTCCTCTTTGTCAAAAACTACTTGTGTGTTTGAACTTATTCATTCTGGTTTATGGACATCTCCAATCACTAGCTTGAGTGGTTTTAAGAATTATATATTGTTTCTTGATGATTTTTCACATTTTTATGGGGTTTTCCTCTTCGTGCTAAATCTAAGGTTTATTCAGTTTTTTTTTTCAATTTTCGAATGTATGTCAAAAATCAATTTAAAACAAATATCCAATCTTTTCAATGTGACAACGGACACGAATTTCATAACCATTTTCTTCTTACGTATATTCAATCTAATTGTATTACCATTCGATTCTCATGTCGATACACATCTCAATAAAATGGAAAAGTCGAGCGATCTATTCACACCATTAATAATATTATTCGCACATTCTTGTTTCAAGCGTCTGTATGTCCTAAGTTTTGGATTGAAGTGCTTCTTACGACTGTTCACGCTCTTAATATTCTGCTTACCACTACTCTCTCCTTTAAGATACCCTTTGAAGTTCTCTTTGGTTTCTTTCCAAAGTACGATCACCTTCAAGTCTTCGGGTGTTTGTTTTATCCTAACACATCCTCTAGCTCCCATCATAAACTCTCTCCGCGTTCCACTGCTTGTATTTATCTTGGTCCCACTACAACTCACAAAGGACATATGTTTCTTGACTTGTTACATAGTGTGTAATCATATCTCGACACATCATCTTTGATGAACATCATTTTCCTTATTATGATTTTCATCCTTCCCCCTCCTATGACCACTTCACTCTTGATGATGATCTACCTCCCACTCTTCCTTCTCCCATAGTACCTCCAACCAAAAATGTGGTAACACAACCACCCTCTCCTACCAACACTCCTCCACCTCATCTTCATGCTCCTGCTACAACTTCAAGTCATCCCATGACTAGTCGTTTCCACACATGTTCCCTCAAACCTCATGTATTTCTTAATCTCTCTGTTACTTCCGACATCTCTTTTATTCCTAGTTCCACAACTCAGGCTATGTGTGATCCGAACTAGAAGTCAGTAATGGATGCAGATATGTCAGCCCTCACTGACAATCATACATGGGATTTTGTCCCTCGCACTCCCACTACTAACATTGTTGATTATCGATGGCTCTATCGTCAAAAGTTTAACTCACACGGTAACCTCGATCACTACAAAGGCAGATTAGTCGCTCAGGGTTTCTCTAAACAACATGGACTAGATTTTGATGACACATTTCGTCCGGTTATTAAAACTTTAACCGTTCATATCGTTCTTAGTAATCTTGTCTCTTGTCATTGGCCAATCCATCAGCTTGATGTCAAAAACGCCTTCCTCCATGGTGATCTAGCTAAAGAGGTTTACATGAAACAACCACCTGGCTATGTTCATCCCACCTTACCTGATCACGTGTGTCGCCTCCGCAAGTCGTTACATGGTCTCAAACAGCCCCATGTGCCTCATATAAACTGTTTGTTGTTTATCTCTCTTTTCTTGGCTTCATCAACAATAGGTTGGACACCTCCCTTTTCACTTTCCACCATAATAATGACACTATCTATATCATCCTTTATGTTGATGATATCATTCTCACATCCTCCAACTTGTCTCTCATCACAAGACCTATTTCCCGTATCTCGTCTAAGTTTGCCATGACGAACTTAGGTCTGTTGCTTTTTCTTGGCATTGCTACTACTCGGTCCTACGGCAGTTTGTTTCTTTCACAATCTGCATTAGCCCTCAAGCACATCCTATGTTATCTTCACGGAACTCTTCATTATGGTCTATCGATGTGTCCTTTTCATTCCGATCGTTTGGTCTCTTATTATGATGCTGACTGGGTCGAGTGTCCCCTGACACATCAGTGCATGTCTAGGATCTGTGTTTATCTCGGTGATAATTTTGTTTCATGGTCTTCCAAACGTCAACATGTCGTCTCTCGGTCTAGTGCATAAGCTTAGTATCATGGGGGGGGGGGGGTAGCTAATATAGTTGTTGAAATTGCTTTGCTCCAAAATCTCCTTCTGGAACTTTCTTGCCTTTGACTCCTTATATGGTTGTGTTTTGTGATAATGCGAGTGCCATGTACTTAGCTTCTAACCCAGTTCAGCACCAAAGAACCAATCATGTGGAACTAGATTTCCATTTTGTTAGGGAATGTGTTGCCATTAGTCAAGTTCGTATGTTGCATGTTCCTTCGGCTCATCATTTTGTAAATATTTTTACTAAAAGACTACCCACACAATTATTTCTTGATTTTTGAGACATTTTAAGCATTAGCGAACCTCCCACTCAAACTGAGGGGGAGTGTTAATTGTATTCCTTATTTTATATGTTTAGTGTATGTTCTTGTTGGGATTAAAACCCTAATAATGATTTGATGAATAAGATGCGAAAAATAAGAACAGACACAATTATGAAGATATGTCGAATGATCAATCGATTTATTAATGAACATAAGGAATAAATTACACTTTCAGAATAGACTAAAGAATCTAACTCTACATAAGAAACCTCATAATGTTTGACGGCTACATTTTACCTCACTCTTAACCCTAATTATGAATAATACATGACTATTTATAGGGAATAAGACAAGTTGTTGGGTCTAATTGTGTTGCGTCATGGGCTTGTGTTTTGTATCCAGATTGGGCCTGTCCATCCGTGATTAGCTAGTAGGGTTAGACTATAAATAATGCATGCATGTATGCATTAAAGAGTAATCGTTCGTAATTATTATCGATTATTGTTTTGTAACCCTAAACACCTCTATAGTCGAAGTTCTTAATCGAGCTCTTCTGAGGTGTTAAAGCATTAATCATACGGCATATTCAAAGTCATTCTTGTGTTCATTATTACGTTCTTAATTGTTTGCCTGCATAGAATCTATCGATCCTGATTGAACTTTGTTTCAATAATTGGTATCAGAGCAGGAGACTGTGTGATCAATACACATTCCTTCTGTATTCAGAATTCTTTAGGGTTTCCGCTTTTATCGTATAAATAGAAGTCGTCTTCTTCATATCGACGACAACCCTGTTTCTGATAAAACCCTAATCTCAAGTTTACAGGTCTGATTCTAGCAGCTCACCATGTCTCACGAAGATTCGCAAACAAATCCCATCAACATCTCAAACAACATTGGATCCACTACCAGGATTCCCATTCTTGACACTCAAGACTATGAAGTATGGGCGCATCACTTTGAAGATTACGTGGTTGGATCTGAAGATAATGGCTATCTCATCTGGGAAGCTATCACGCTTGGGCCGTTTGTTCACTCAGGAACGAACACAACAGTTAAGTCCCAAAAGGAATATAACAAGCTGGTGGCGGATGTAGAGAAGATGCCACAGGATGAGAAAGACAAGTTGCTGTGTAATGTGAAGGCCATGAGAATGATCAGATTCGCCTTACAATCTGACACTTTTCGGTTGGTTGGTTCATGCACGACGGCCAATGAAATCTGGGATAGGTTGAAAGAACTTTATTCAACCAATGAAGATCTAGAACACTCCATTCAAACCTTGCTGCTGTCAGAATTTGGAGTTTTTGAACAGAAACCAGAAGAAAAACTCATACAAACTTTCGATCGGTTCAATCATCTCCTAAGTAAGATGATCAAGCATGGAATAGAAAGAAATTTGATCGAGCAGAAGGCAACCTTCATGAACGGTCTGAGACTAGAATGGATGGCTGTGGTTTCAACCGTGAAAGCACATGAACAGTTTAAATCTTACTCACTAGCGAAACTTGTGGGAATACTTAAGTCCCATGAGAGTGTAGTAACCAAAGAAGCGAAGGTAGTTTCTGGTGTGAGATCGCTGGCCCTTGTCTCAAAAGGAAAAAGCATTGCAGAAGAAGAAGAAGAGTCTGATATATCTGAGTGTGACCTTACAAGCGAGGAGTATGCTATGATGGTCACCAATCTAAAGAAGTTTGCACGAAGAAAATTTCCTGTCAACAAGAACCGAAACTGGCAGGGAAGTTACAGTTCTGAGAAGGTGAAGGATGAAGCGAAAAATTCTTCTCAAAAGGATGAAGAAAAGAAGGAGTGCAAGCTTGCAGGAGACTCTGGGTTCGACTGCAATTACTGTCACGGCAAGAACCACTTTGCCAAAGATTGCATGCTGAGGAAAATGGCTAAGAAAAGAGATGGTGAAGATGATGAGGCGTACTACATGCGCAAGTTGGAAGAGATCAAGAAAAAGAAGGCGACTAACAGTTCTATGAATGCCTTAATTGTGCAGGAGAATGCAGATGAAGATGAGTTCGGTGGCGTTGAAGTTTGGTCAACCGATTCTGAAGATGAAGAGGTGAGAAATCCCACTCATGGAAGAGCTTATGTGGCAAAGGATGTAGGTTCGGCTGGAAGATGTTTGATGGTCACAGCTGGTGCATCAACCGAAAGTGCAAGTGAGGAACCGAACCTGATTGAGGACAAATGTTTTGCAGCCAAGCCCGTAAGTGAGAAGATCAACGACTGCGATCGGCTGATCAAAAAGGTACAATCCATCCTTGAATCACTTAAAGTTCCAGTAATAGATTATGAAGAAGAATTAAAAGAATTAAAATTTAAATTTTCTAACTTAAGTGGCAGTCTCTTGCAAACTCGCTTAGCGAATTCTAACCTAACTGACCAACTCAGCAGGGTGTCTTCAAAAAGTGAGGAGAGAAGGATGTGGATTGAGCTGAAGGAGGCGGAATTAAATCGATCTAGGGATGAAAGTATTTATTTGCAAAGAGACAATTTAAAGTTTTTAAAACAAAGGAATGTTTTTTGTTTGATTGCTAAGAGCTTATATACTAATATTGCTCAATTGCATTTAAGTTGTGAGATAGGGAAGAAGATTCACAAGATGATCTTGCCCTTCCTTGACTTTAAGGAGGATGAGGTCATCGCTGAGTGTGAATCAATAGTGTCCTCAGAAGAGACATCCATGTCTTACAAAATCGGACTGGACAAGATAGAGACCTTCATTGAGTCTAAGGAACATAAATGTATGCTAAAAAATCTTTTAGATGAAAATGATAGGTTAAAAATAAAGTCCGAAGCTATTCAATCGTTTGACTCGTCTAACGCCAAATTAACTTCAGAAAATAAAATGAACTTAGAAAACACGTCTGAATTTGATGAGGAAAGTGAGACGAGCGAAATCTCAGTGGAAGACGTAGTTGATTGCGCTGAGTTTATGAAGAGCGAAACCGAAAATGAGAAACCCCTCATATCTGAAAATTCGGTTGAATTCGCGAGCCTGTCAAAAGAAAAGCCACAGAAACTCAAAGAAAAAGCTATGGTCTATCAAAAAGTTCAAACAGTGCCGAATCAGGTCTATGCAGTTACCGTTGTCACTGCAAAACAAACATCAGAGTTGAAAATCTTGGTCGACAAAGACAATGCTGAAGGGTGTGACGATTACTTCTGGTCAGCCCCTATTGACAACGCAGATGAAACCATAGGCTTATTTGAGCAAACTTCATGGAGGGTTAAAGGAAGATATGTTGCTGAACCCATCAACAAACCCTCGAGTTTCGACAAACCAAGCACAAGTAGAACTAAAGAAATCCCTGAAGAACCAAAGAAAGAACCGATAGTTCCAGCTAGGACAACCGAAACTCAAAAGGAGAAGCCAAAGGCTAGCTTCAATATCCACAAATCGCAGAAGGAGTTAGCTGAACAAAAACGCTTAAGAAATCAAAGATACATGAAGAATCTGAATGAGCGAAAACGTCATTGGCAATCTCAAAATCCCAACTACGTTCCTCCAAAGAAAGAATCATTTGATAAAGGAAAGGAAAAACTGAAAGGAAAAGAAAATTTCAGTCCAAATTCCTACTATTCCAAATCTCAGAACCGAACATCTACTTTCGGTTCCAAAACTAGCGCGCAGAACCGAACGTCTAGTTTCGGTCCAAACGTCAAGGCTAACAACCAAACACCTACTTTCGGTCCCAACAACGACACTCAGAACCGAAAGTCAAGTTTCGGTCCTAAGACAAGTTTCGGTCCTAAGTCTAGTTTCGGTCCTTCCCACTCACAAAGCAAATTAAATTCAATAAAGGATATCAAAGGCAAGGGATAGCTTGATTTTGAGTTCAATAATAAGAAAAAGTCAGCTAACCCTAGGATTCAAAAGAAAACACAAAAACCATCTAACAAAACACCATCTAATACACCAAAGTTTAAACAAGATAAAACTAAAATCAAGGTGTATACCATCAAAAGAAAAGATCAAACCACTCTAGTAAAACGAACATATTTGGTTGATGTTTCTACTGCAATTCCTTTTTCTGTGAAAAACTCACCAGGACCCAAGAAACTTTGGGTTCCTAAATCTGCTTGAATTTGCAGGTGATACGTGACAAGCATTCGATGACGAATGGTATATAGACAGTGGCTGCTCGCGTCACATGTCAGGAAGGAAGGAAGAGCTGAGGGAGTTTCAGTCCCTAAAGGATGGTGGATGTGTGAAGTATGGCAATAACTCGTATGGAACAATCAAAGGATATGGGATGATAACCAACGGAGATTTCTCGATTCGAAAAGTAGCGTATGTGGAAGGATTGCAGCATAACCTCATCAGTGTATCACACTTAGTTGTGGGAACAGGTTTGAAAGTTTCATTTGATGATGAGGGCTCAGAAATAATTGAGAAACAATCCAAAAAGGTTCTGTTGAAGTCTGAACGCAAGGGAGAGATGTACCTTTTAAATCTCAACCCAATTCGAGGAAAACCAGCTATATGTCTGCTATCAAAGGCGAACACTGATGAAAGTTGGTTGTGGCATCGACGACTATCGCACCTGAACTTCAAAGACATTAATAAGTTGGTGCTTGGTGATCATGTTCGAGGCCTTCCTCTTCTCAAGTTTAACAAGGAACATCTGTGTGGAGCGTGTGAGATGGACAAACAAAGCAGAAAGAGCCATCCTACATGCATCAATACAAAGATTGTTGAAGCTCTTGAACTTTTGCACATTGAGTTATGTGGACCTTCGACTATCGAAAGCTTCAGTGGTAGTAAGTTCATTATTGTCATAGTAGATGATTTTTCTCGCTTCACATGGGTTTTCTTTCTTAAACAGAAATCAGATGCAACTCCCAAGATGAAGACGTTCATCAAGCAAGTGGAAGTACAGCTGCAAAAGACAGTGTGGAATATCAGAAGTGACAATGGGCTGGAATTCAAGAATAAAGATTTTGAGGATTTTCTGGCAGACAAGGGGATATCTCACAACTTTTCATCCCCTTATACTCCACAACAGAATGGGATTGTTGAAAGACGAAACCGTTCTTTATGTGAAGCAGCCGGAACTATGCTCAGCTTCGCCTCTCTTCCACTATACTTTCGGGCTGATGCAGTTGCAACCGCGTGCTACACTCAGAACCGATTTTTGCTCAACAAAAGGTTCTCAATCACTCCATATGAGATCTTAAACAATCGAAAGCCCAATTTCAAATTTTTCCATGTGTTCGGTTCAAGGTGTTTCATCTTTAGTTCAAAGGAGAACCGAAACAAGTTTGACGTCAAAGCAGATGAGGGAATTTTTCTTGGTTATTCACTCACTTCAAAAGCATACAGAGTTTTGAACAAATGCTCCAAACGGATTGAAGAAACATATTATGTAACCTTTGACGATAACTACATGAAGAAAGTTCAAAGGAGTGATAGTGCCTTAGGTGAAATATTTCCTGAATCAGGACAAGTCTCGGTCCAATATCCAACTTGTTTGATGAGTATATTTGGTTATTTGATGAACTAGAGAAAGCAGCACACTCAGAGGCGAAAGCAGCAGACAACAAAATTGACAATCTTAAAAAGATCATAGATGAAGCTGCTAAAGAAATGGAAAGTGAACCTCCTAAACAGACAGGTGGTCAACCCTTAACTGACTCTCCAAACAACGACTCAATGTTCAAGGGGGAGAGTTCATCAGCACCAAAGACAACCGAAATGTCTTTCGAGGGGGATAATCCTATTCCATCCCCAACTCATAAAGGTCCAGGCGAGGGGGAGCGTACATCTCCAAACCCACCAAATAATAGTCCAATCAAGGGGGAGAATCCGACGTCCACAAAGGATGAAATCTCTAGCCCTGACACAGGTTACACTTCGCCAGTCGAGGGGGAGAAAGAGAATACAACTGACGAAGGTGATCAATCAGAACTTGAAGAGGAAGTAAATGCAGAGTTGGATCCAGCCTATAACCCAAATTATCCTCCATTAGTAAAATGGACCAAGGATCATCCCAAAGCACAAATCATTGGTGAATCATCTGAGAAAGTTCTCACTCGTTCTCAATTGAAAGAAAAACAAACTGCACTATTCTCTAAAGTTGAATTATGTATGTTTAATTCGTTTGTCTCCAAAGTCGAACAAAAAACAGTTAATGCTGCACTTGATCATTCTGATTGGGTTCAAGCAATGCAAGATGAGCTTCATGAGTTCGAACGAAATCGAGTTTGGAGGCTGATTCCCACACCAAAGGATACTTCAGTGGTTGGCTTGAAATGGGTATTCAGGAATAAATTGGACAAAGAGGGGAATATTATTAGAAACAAGGCTCAGTTGGTAGTTAAAGGATATTGCCAAGAGGAAGGGATTGATTACGAGGAAACCTTCGCTCCAGTAGCTAGGTTGGAATCAGTTAGAATCTTCCTGGCATATGCTGCTCATAAAAACTTCGAAGTTTTCCAAATGGATGTAAAATGCGCTTTTTTGAATGGAGAACTAGAAGAAACAGTGTATGTTGAGCAACCTCCCGGGTTCGTGAATGAAAAATTCCCTGATCATTGCTATGTGCTGGATAAAGCTGTATATGGTTTGAAGCAAGCACCGAGAGCCTGGTATGAAACTTTAACTCGCTTTCTGATAATGTCGAAATTTAAGCAAGGTTCAGGTGACCCAACCTTCTTCCGAAAGAAAGAAGGCGAACATCTAATGATAGTTCAAATTTATGTCGATGACATCATCTTCGGCTCCACGAATCCTAGCTTGACAACTGAATTCAGGAAGTTGATGGAGACTAAATTTGAAATGAGCGCAATGGGTCCAATTAATTTTTTCCTTGGTTTGAATATTAGACAGGGACCAGAAGGTATCTTTATCAATCAGGAGGCATACACAAAGGATTTGCTAACAAAATTTGGTATGACAGGAGACTCGAAAGTAAAGGTTCCTATGGCGTTTGGCACTAAGTTAACACCTTCTCTGGAAAAACCTGCTGTTGACATAACACTATATCGACAAATGATAGGGTCCCTTATGTATCTAACAACTAGTAGACCGGAAATTATGTTTTCTGTTTGTTATTGTGCCAGGTTTCAAGCTAATCCAAGAGAACCTCACATGGTGGCGGTGAAAAATATTTCCGTTACCTGAAGCGAACCCCATCTCTCGGTCTCTGGTACCCTGCTAGATCTGGATTCTTCATTCAAGCTTTTTCTGATGCTGATCTTGGAGGATGTGGTCTGGACCGAAAGAGCACGACAGGTGGATGCCAATTTCTTGACGGTAAACTTGTTAGCTGGCAGTCCAAGAAACAAACCTGTGTGTCACTTTCAACAGCCGAAGCTGAGTATATAGCTGCAGCATCTTGTACCTCTCAGGTAATGTGGATTCAAAGTCAACTAAGAGATTATGGGCTGAGTATGAAGAAGATTCCTCTCTATTGTGACTCAGAAAGTGCAATAAGGATTTGTCACAATCCAGTGCAACACTCGAAAACTAAGCATATTGCACTTAGATATCATTTCATCAAGGACCACGTAGAAGATGGGAACGTGGAACTACATTTCGTTCGGTCCTCTGATCAACTGGCTGACATATTCACTAAAGCCTTACCTGAAGCGAGTTTCAATAAAATTTTACAAGGCTTGGGAATGATGGAAGCAGAGTCGGTGCCGAATCCTCAAATCTCTTACTAAAAATTAGACAAGCGAAATAGAGCGAACGCTCGGTCTATTTCGGCTCCATAATTTTCGGGAACCGAAATGAACCGAACGCTCGGTCCATTTCGGCTCTGGAATTTTAAGGAACCGAAATGAACCGAACGCTCGGTCTATTTCGGCTCCATAACTTTCGGGAACCGAAATGAACCGAACGCTCGGTCTATTTCGGCTCTAGAATTTTAAGGAACCGAAATGAACCGAACGCTCGGCTTATTTCACTTCATTCTTTTAAGATAAGGTTTCGGTTGTACATTATTATTATTATTATTATTATTATTATTTTTTGGTGTTTTGTGCTACTTTATTTTTCTCTTTCTGTTTTTATTATTTTTCAGAAAACTTCAAAAATCCAAAAATATTTTCTTTTTCTGTTTTTATTATTTTTCAGAAAACTTCAAAAATCCAAAAATATTTTCTTTTTCTGTTTTTATTATTTTCAGAAAATCTTAAAACTTCAAAAATTATTTTTTGGTTTGTTTGTTTGCTTTGTTTGTGTGGTGTGTTTGTTTGCTTGTTCTTTTAATTAGGTCACAAGTATACCAGTACAACAGAATTTGGAGCTAAGGCAGGTATGATCATTTCTGAACTAGTTAGGAGTCCCTAGAAGCATGCTGCTGCATGTTGACCAAAGCCTCTACGACTTAGAGCAAGGCCTTAATGATTCGATCTATACCTATCGTTTCTTCCCAATCAGGCTGTTAAAATCAACTCAAGTCAAGAGCTACCTTACTCTTCTCAAATGAGTTAAGAGTTTTTCTGCTTAGTCATGTCTTTATAGCAGAAGGTACTTTCGGTTCTTTAGCCACCCTTCTTATATTCTCCATCAACTTTCGGTTCACCACTGTAACCCTTGAGACTCTCGGTCTTTACCACTGAGGTTTATGGTTGCATAAAATATGTGTTTGTGATCTTAGATACGTACACCACGTGCTGAGTGAAACCCACAATCCAACACTAACAATGAATTAACGATGAATTATTATATTCAAGATCTTACTGGTTACCTAATGAAATCTCATTTTTATTTTTGACCGATCTTGTATGAAATTGTCTAACACCAAGGCTTTTCTTCCCAAAAAGATCCAGTTTATTTTTGTTTTTGAGATTTCCATCACTTGTATCGTCACTACATCTTATATCCCACCTACTTGTTCAACAGACCACATCGGTCTCTCAAGTACTTCTTCCGACGTTCGGTCTTATGTTAAGAATTGATGTTCAGTTGAAGATAAGCCACCCTAAGCCGATAAATTAAAAAGAAGCCTTTCAATGTTTCTCTACAAACACTTGATCGTTATTTCTCGGGAATCCACACAAGCACTTCAAGTCTCTCTTGACTTTGAAGGAAGCGATTCTTGCCCGGAATCACCTGCAATCTGTCTTCTAATAGACATCACTCACATCCAATACACATTTTGCTTTATTTCTTTATCTTTTGTCACTCTATTGCACGAAATTTTTTATTTTCCAACATTCTGGTTGCTATTGGTTCTCTTTTTGTTTATCTTGTGGAACAACAGGGGTTATCCTAAATCTTGGAGCGAAACTGAATTTCAAATGACGAATTGAGGATAAGATTTTGGGCGCGTGAATTTGAACGGTCTCTATACCCACGCGTGCTGACGTATACCTGGGAGTAACCAACCTGTCATATCGCGCTTTTTCAAGCGACGTTTTAGTGATCGCGTCATTGTCATGATGATTTTTCTCTCTCCTAGCAACGATATATAAAGGGTTTCTAATCTTATTTGTCTTTTACCAGCAACACATTCTCTCAAATTACAATGCAATTTGAAACTGTTCATCTTCTTTCTTCAATCAACAATGGCGATTTCTTCATCGACTCATGATCAAACTGCTTCGTCCACATTGCTTTCGATCAAGCCAAATCAGAACATGGTTATTGAACTCAATCATTTTCTGTACGATTCGTATATGCTACAGGTGGTTGAGTGTTTGAAGTATTCACCACTGGTTCTAGCCCTAACACAGATGGAAGCTGTCCCTATGTCACTCTTATCACATGTTTACTCTACTGCCTCATATGAGAAGAACAAGGAACGAATCTACTTCCAAATCCATTCTCATAAGGCTTCTATTTCAAAAGGGAGATTTTGTTCCCTATTGCACCTGGCTGTGGATTCATCTGTGATTTCACCAGACTTCATCACCACTATTCAACTGTTCTCGATGCTCTACGAAATGGGATACACTGACGTGCTTACCACGGTAACGAAGGTTAAGAAGTCATGCTTACCGTCCCAATGGAATGGATTGCTTACTCTTCTCATCAAGAGTTTGGCGGAGAGAAGTGGTGGATCTGATGGCGCCAGTAAGGGTTTCCTAACCCTTCTCTACGACATTTACAATGGTCTCAATCTCGATTACGGGACGATTATCTGGTCTCAAGTGGTGCAAAGCCTCAACACTTCAATGAGGCATTCTAAAATCTCGTGTGCACAATTCTGGACTCTCATTACAAGAAGGGCGATTAATTCTTTGGAAATTCCGGTAATGAAGGATGCCCTAGTCGCGTCTATTGCTACGTTTCACACCAAGAAAATCATAATTTCCGATCCTAAGAAGTTCCCTCACATTGGCTCTATACCAGAGACAATGTACCGGTGTGTCACAACCATGGTTTTGAAAATCGGACCGGACCGGACGGTCCGAGCGGTTCAACCAGGAACCGGCCATGGTTCCGGTTTTTTAATGTTTAAAAACCGCTTGTGAATCAAACCGGAAAAAACCGGCGGTTCAACCAAACACCGGTGAAAACCGGCTTGGTCAAACCGGTAAAACCAGTGGTTTTTAATAAAAAAAAATTGTACTAAAAAAAATCTAAAGGGACCCACAGTTTTATATTAAAGTCCACGCTTCGCTTTTTTTCAATTCCTTTGTGACCCACTCCTTTTATAGAACTCCCAATCCCTCTTACTTTTGTGTTTTGGCCGATGTGGGATATGTGAGATGGCTGTCTTCAACATAAAACAATCACTAATAGTCCATGAATATTCCTCTTATTATTTTATTTTATTTTTTTAGAAGGATGTATAAAATTACTAGAACATAAATCGTGATGTTTTATTAGTTAATATATTAGAACATATATTAAAACTTAAATGTGTTGTTTTATTTTCAATCGTGTGTGTGTGTGTGTGTATATATATATATATATATATATATATATATATATATATATATATATATATATATATATATATATATATATATATATATATATATATATATATTCCGGTTCATCCGGTTTTTGGGACCGGTTCGACCAATCGAACCAATTGAACCATCGAACCGGTAAGACGGCTGGTTCGATGTCCGGTCCGGTTTTCAAAACATTGGTCACAACCGAGAGTAAAGTCATGTCTGATTATCGCAAGCTTCCTCCCAAGGAACCGATAGTCCTATCTCCTGAACACCAGGCTGCCTTAGATGTTGTGGATAAGCCTGGTAACCGAGGGAAACAGACTACTACCAAGAAAGAGCCAACAGAGGATGATAAGTCTAAGTCAGCCAAGTCCAAGAAGCGAAAGTCTGAGAAAGGGGATTCTTCTAAACCAAAGAAGATTAAGAAGATGGCGAAGAGGTCCAAGAGTCCCACTCCTCCCAGTTCAGAACATGATGAGGAGGATGAAGACGAAGAAATTCATCTTGAATCACCGAGAGGTAACACTCCTCCCCGATCTCCTACTCCAACCGAGTCTCTTCATGACAGACTTCCGACACCACCTCTATCACCGAAACATACAGTTCCAGTTTCGGTTGCTCCTGTTCCCCCACATACCACATCTCAAACAACAACTTCTTTTCCACCACCACCACCACCACCACCAGTTTCTTCTATTCCTATTTCTACAACTCCCTTACCACCTCCTATTATTGCTCAATCAACTACCACTACTATTCGTGAACCGACAGTAAGAGTCAACGTATCTGATACGGGGGCGACTACTGAAACAGAACCACCAGTTACTTCCAAACCACTTTCACCCTCACCTTCAACCGATTCCGGTGCCACTCTCGGTGGTGCTAATGATGAGTTTGATTCAACATACTACAGTCCCTATTGGCTTCCTACCGATGAGGATGATGATGCTCCTGTCACACTCCAACACTTGCAGAGCATTAATGAGAAACTGGATAAATTGCTTGATGACAACAAGTCCTATAGTGGTGTTGTGCTCAAAGCCTTTTTAGACACAACTCTTGAGTAATACACTGACTCCATTGACAAATCCACTAAGGCTGTTAATGAGTCCACTTCTTCTTGCAAAAAGGCCACTGATGATGTTGCTGATATTGTTCATACTACTCAGATCTTTCTCGATTCACTTAAAGGGCATGCTGATACAACTGCAGCCAAGGTGCAAGCCTCTGTGGATTTTTCAAAGTCCCTTCAAGAGGAGCAAACAAAGTTTGAGGCTGTTCGTTCTTCCATCCAAGCATAGAACACTTCACTTATCAGTTCCGTGTCTTCTCGGCTGGAATCCCTTCACGCTGATTTAGCAAAAGAAAGTGCTCTGAAGGAAGATCTTGCTCGACAAGCATCCATAATTGAAGTTTAGAAGGTTCAGCTTGCTCAAGCTGAAAACGAAATTACTTTGTTGAAGACAGAGAGAGCTATTTTTCGAAGCTGTACAGGGGATGTCAAGGATATGCTGATCAACATTCTTGGTGCTCATGATCCTATCCTTACTTTGACCATAAGGAATCATCGCACTACAAAACTTCTTCCTGCCCTTGCGTTGTTACACGAGATGAAGGGTGTTTCAGAGAGATTCATACCTCCAAAACAAGTGGGAGAAGGTGCTCAACTGAAGGTTCCTGTGAAAACTGAGACCGAATCTGCTCAACTAAAAGTCAAAGTTACAACCGAACTGAAGGGTAATGAAGCTTCAGGTTCTGGTTCTCAAGCTAAGCAGAAGGAGATTGATGATGATAGTAATGACGAATCTGATGAAACTATTGCTGAGGCCCTTAAACGAAAGAAGAGGGATAAAGAGCTGGATGAAACCTTGAGGGTTGCAAGGGAAGCAGAGGAGAGGGAAAAGAGGAACAAGGAAGAAGAAAAAGCCTTAAACTGCAAGAAGGCCTTGTTTCCCCTGTGGACAAAAGAGGCACTTATCAATCAAGCTATAGAGTTTCCAAGTGTTTACTGGTTGGAACCTGTTGCTTCGTTTGATTGTGACAATTCTAAGGACTCACAGTTCGACATGTCGATAACACGAAAGGCATTCACGTTTCATTGTTTCGATTCGACTGCTGAAGTTCCTTTCCCTCATCTAAAGGTTGATCGTGAGCTTATAGACTTTTACTTGAAGTATGGTCAACCGCAGTACTTGAAATGGAGCGCACAGAAGATAATTACTGTCAAGGTACTAAAACCTACGCTTGTTGGGAAGTTCATAAATGTTAATTTTAAAGTCACACGAGGATCAGTGTCACACCCTAAAACCGGAACGGCAGAATCGTTCGGGGGTGGAGGACGTCATGTACAGTATCACAACAATGTAAAGTAGTAAACAAGTAACAACATCATCCATTGCATTAATAATATAATTTCATACAAGTGTGTTCTGTCAAGTTGTATAGACACCAAAAATAATATACATCAAAATAAAAGAGGAGTCTTGAACGAGCTCCATCTTCTCAAAACCTGGCTCTGGTACCTGTCTACTGGTGACCTGAGAATACAAGTTATTTTGAAAGAGTTTATCAGCTTTAAAGCTGGTGAGATCATAAGTATATTAGTGTCTGTGTTTGTATGAAAGCATTTGAAAGATGTTTGTAATGTAAGTTATGTAAAAGTTTGTAATTGTTTGAACTCTCATAGAAAACCCTATGTTTCCTACTAAAAGTAGCCTTCTACCAAGACATCTAGTATCTGTTTGTGTGTCTCTTGTAAGAGTATGTATTTTCCCAAATGAGACTATCATTAACCAAAATATAGTTTTTACATTACCGTCATTGTGTGAATGTTCACAAAGTGAATGTAATGGGAAAATGGATTAGTACTGTAGTGTTGTGTTAAGTAACTACTGCTGTACTAAGTACTTTAAACTAATTTGTTATTTAAAGTGCCATGTGATCGGCCGATATCCTGCTACCTACTCTAGTAAAACAACGATGTAAGACGTTGTAAGAAATGACGTTTGGCACCCGTAGACTTGCAAGTCCCACTGTAGCGAGCAGCGAGGTGTAGGATAGTCAATCCAGTATAGATCTATATACAAACTCATATGCTCCCCACTTAAGGAGATTCTGGATACAAAAACGGTCATGACAGGTAGTACCATGCCCCGTTTAGTGGCTCACATAAATGTATATGTAATGTATATGTAATGTATGTGGCTGTGCTAGCTGTATTGTGTGTTCTTTCTCTGTCTAGCCTGTATGTTTGTTTCTCATCACTCTGTATTATGTTTGTTTCTCATCACTCTGTATTATGTTTGATTCTCATCACTATGTATTATGTTTGTTTCTCATCACCATGTATTATGTTTGATTCTCATCACTATGTATTATGTTTGATTCTCATCACTCTGTATTATGTTTGTTTCTCATCACTTTGTATTATGTTTGATTCTCATCATTATGTATTATGTTTGTTTCTCATCATTATGTATTATATTTGATTCTCATCACTATGTATTATGTTTGTATACCCTTGCTACCCAAAGGTATTGAACTGTATGAAAGAAGGAACCTTTATATCTATATACATATACATAATATATAACTAGGATTCAAACGACCTTCGGACAAATAACCGGAATACCCTAAGTCCACAACCAAACAAGGAACAGGAAGTAAGGTGAGCTATCAGTCCTAAGTCCTTTCAATCCTACGTATATAATTATATCTATATAGATACCCTTTTAACAGTATATAAGTTTAAAAGAGTTTAAGTAAAAGTATTTTACATGTAAAAGAGTTTGTAAGACAGTTTGAAGTAAAACAGTTTGGTAACACAGTTTGAAAAGTAAGAAATCCACTTGTTTGGTAGTTATTAATCACATGTGATTGATATAATAACCATCATTGTTCAACTTGTATTCCCCCCCCCCATAAAATCATTTAAAACATTTAAAAGGTTAATTAAGGGGGTATGAACTCACCTGTAGTGAGTGGTTTGGATGAATGGATTGATATAGGATGCTAAGTGTCAAGTGAAGACTTGAACACACACAAGGATCCTAGTTAACATATAATAACACATATATGTATCCAATTAGTCTTTAAACAACTAATTAACAAAGTTAAGACATCCTAGGACATGTAAAACACCTTATATAAGTGCTATAAGTCCTAAGGATTGCATCTAAGTGTTGTAGGACATTGCTATTGAGTTTAGGGTTCAAGGGGACCCTTTATTTGAGTTTACGGTTTTGTGACCATAACTCATTGAGTTTACGGTCGTAAAACCACGAGTTTACGGCCGTAAACTCATGTTTCTTTGACCTTTTTGAGTTTTGAAGCTTTACAAGTCCTTAGAAGCATTTCTACTTGAAATATAAGCCTTAGGAAGAGATTAGGGCACCATTTTACTCCTTTTAGGAGTTTACGGTCCTTGGACCATTTCCCTTTGGGTTTACGGTCGTAAACCCAAATGGTTTATGGTCTTTTGATGTTTTCAAGTACTACGCACCTCAAGGAAGGGATCTAGGCTAGTTTCCAAGGCTTAGAAGGGACTAGGGCATACTTTGACACCCTTGTAGGGTTTACGGTCCAAGAACATCTTGGACCGTAAACACCTTTGATCCTTGGTTTCTTGGGTGTTTTCTTGATGTTTAGAAGTGTAACAAGATTTACAATACACTAGGGTAGGAGTACTTACTAGATAGAAGCTTTAAAAGGTGCTAAAAGTCCAAGAACACTAGTGTGTGTTCTTGGTGTTCTTGGTGAAACTTGAAGATCTACACTTTTGGAATAATTTCACGGATGGAAACATGTAAGATCACTAGATTAAGTAAGATATCAACTTTTTAGGGCTAGAAACACTTACAATGTTGAAGATCAAGAAGAAAAGTCGATGATACTTGAGAGAGAAACGAGTTTTGGATCTTGAAAATGTGAAAAAGTGGTAAATAATGACTAAGTGTCATGTTTATACCTCCTTTTAGGGTTTACGGCCGTAAACACCTTTGTTTAGGCCGTAAACTCCAAAATCTTGGAGTTTTGGGACATTATTGTTGCACAATCAACCCTAGGGCATCCTCTCTCCTGATATCTATTGAAGTACTAACTTTAAAACACTAAAACTTAATCCAAAAAGCTTGAAAGTTAGCAACAACTGTTTTGACCTCTATTCAAGTGAATGATTGTACAGGATAGAAATTTCGGGTTGTCACATCATCCCCCCGTTAGAAGGAATTTCGTCCCGAAATTAGAGTTTAAGCAAATAAGTAGTTACAAATAACTAAGTAAAAAGACGAGGATATTTCAGTTTCATCTGATCCTCTCACTCCCAAGTGAATTCAGGTCCTCGCTTGGCATTCCAGCGAACCTTCACTATCGGGATACGGCTTTGTTTCGTTTGCTTGACCTCTCGGTCCATGATCTCTACAGGTTCTTCCACGAAGTTGAGGCTGTCGTTGATCTCGATCTCGTCGAGTGGGATTACAAGAGTCTCGTCGGACATACACTTTTTCAAGTTCGATACATGGAAAGTAGAATGTATGTTACTGAGTTCGCGCGGTAAGTTAAGTTTGTAAGCTACAGGGCCGATTCTAGCGAGAATATCGAAAGGCCCTATGTACCTTGGATTTAGCTTTCCACGCTTTCCGAAGCGTATCAAGCCCTTCCAGGATGAGACCTTCAATAGAACATGGTCGCCCACCTGGAATTCCAACGGTTTCCTTCGTTTATCAGCGTAGCTTTTCTGTCGGTCTCTAGAGGCTTTCAATCATTCATGAATCTGAACGATCTTCTCTGTCGTTTCCCGAATGATCTCCGGACCCGTGAGAGTGCTTTCAAGAACTTGTCCTTTAGCTAACTGGGTATCACCCACCTCAGCCAAGCACAGAGGGGATCTGCACTTCCGGCCATAGAGGGCCTCGAATGGAGCAGCCTTTATGCTCGTGTGATAACTGTTGTTGTAGGAGAATTCGACAAGGGGTAAATGAGTATCCCATGCCTTCCCAAAGTCGATCACACAGGCTCGCAACATATCTTCCAAGGTTTGGATAGTCCTCTCACTTTGTCCGTCGGTCTGTGGATGATAGGCTGTACTCATGTCCAGCCTAGTTCCTAGGGAACTTTGTAGCGACTGCCAGAACCTAGAAGTGAATCTACTATCTCTGTCCGAGATAATGGATATGGGAGCACTGTGCAGTCGTACAATCTCCCGTATGTAAGTTCTTGTAAGCTTCTCCATCTTGTCTGTTTCCTTGATAGGCAGGAAGTGTGCGGACTTGGTGAATCTATCGACGATGACCCATATGGTGTCAAGTCCACCCGTTGTCTTAGGCAACTTGGTTATGAAATCCATAGTGATGCACTCCCACTTCCATTCTGGTATCTCCGGCTGTTGTAGAAGACCTGAGGGTTTCTGTTATTCGACCTTGACCTCGGCGCAGGTAAGGCATTTACTTACGAAGGTAGCAATCTCTGCTTTCATGTTAGGCCACCAGTATAGCTTTTTAAGATCCAAATACATCTTATCTGAACCTGGGTGGACGGAATAACGAGTTTTGTGTGCCTCGTTCATGACCAAGTCTCTAAAGCCACCGTGTTTCGGTGTCCAGATCCGATCCATGAGATATAAAGCTCAGCCACCCTTGACTTCTAAGTTCTTATCCATCCCTCTCAGGGATTCACTTGTCACATTTTCAGGCTTTAAAGCGTCGAGCTGAGCTGCCTTGATTTGTGTGGATAAGTGTGAATGGATAGTCATAGTCAATGATTTGACTCTACGACCAGAATATTCTTTCCGACTCAGGGCGTCAGCTACTACGTTGGCTTTACCCGAATGATAACGAATTTCGCATTCGTAATCACTGAGCAGCTCGACCCACCGTCGTTGTCTCATGTTGAGCTCCTTCTGGTCGAATATATGTTGTAGGCTTTTGTGGTCTGTAAAGATAGTGCTTTTTGTACCATACAGGTAGTGTCTCTAGATCTTCAGAGCAAACACAACTGCTCCTAGCTCAAGATCGTGTGTGGTGTAGTTGACCGCGTGTGTCTTCAGCTGTCTCGAGGCATAGGCGATGACCTTACCTCGCTGCATCAGAACACATCCGAGCCCTTGATTTGAGGCATCGTAATAGACAACGAAGTCTTCTATCCCTTCGGGGAGGGATAGTATCGGTGCGGTGCACAAGGCTCGCTTGAGCGTTTGGAACGCTCTCTCCTGCTTCTCTTCCCAGTCAAAGGCCACGCCCTTCTGGGTCAGTGTTGTAAGAGGTTTCACAATGCGGGAGAAGTTCTATATGAACCTGCGATAGTAGCCAGCGAGGCCTAGAAATTGACGAATTTCAGTAGGCATCCTTGGTGCTGACCAGCTCTCAATGGCTTTGATTTTGGATGGGTCCACATGTATTCCCTCTTCGCTAACCACGTGCCCTAAGAATTCGACTCTTCGGATCCAAAATTTGCATTTCGAGAACTTCGCATAGAGCTTCTCCGAACGAAGTGTTTCTAAGACTAATCGCAGATGTTGACTATGCTCCTCCTTACTACGGGAGTAGATTAGTATGTCATCGATGAAGACGATTACAAAATGATTCAAGTAAGGACGGCACACCCTATTCATTAAATCCATGAATACAGCGGGCACGTTAGTTAATCCAAACGACATAACTACGAATTCGTAGTGCCCATAACGAGTTCGGAAGGCTGTCTTTGGAACATCCTCCCCTAACACTCGTAACTGGTGATATCCGGATCTTAAGTCGATTTTTGAAAAGAAATTCGCCCCTTGAAGTTGGTCAAATAAATCGTCAATACGAGGCAAAGGATAACGATTTTTGACTGTCAACTTGTTGAGCTCCCTGTAGTCGATGCACATACAGAATGATCCGTCTTTCTTCTTTACGAACAAGACTGGAGCTCCCCAGGGTGAGAAGCTTGGTCTTATAAAGCCCTTGCTGAGCAGTTCGTTAAGTTGACAGGACAGTTCTTGCATCTCTGCAGGTGCTAGAGGATAGGGCGATTTGGCTACGGGGGTAGCCCCTGGAACTAAGTCGATTCTGAACTCGACTTGACGTTGCGGAGGTAATCCTGGGAGTTCTTCTGGAAAGATGTCGGGAAAGTCGCGTACTACTGGAATGTTCTGAATGTCTTTTGTTTCTTGGCTCACATCAACCACATGAGCAAGGAATGCGCGACATTCCTTTCGCAAGAATTTCTGAGCTTGAATGCTCGATATGATACGAAGGTTAGTGCTGGGTTTGTCGCCATAAACTACTAGAGTTTCGCCAGACGGCAGATTAAGGCGAACAGCCTTTTCGTAACACAAGATGTCGACACGATGTAAACTCAACCAATCCATGCCGATAATGACGTCGAAAATTTTAATTGAGACCGACATGAGGTCGATCGAAAATGAATGGCTATCTAGAGTTAGGGTACACCCTATGAATATACTGTTAGTGATTTCTGTCTTTCCATTAGCCATTTCTACAGTGAATGGTTCTTTAAGTGCTCGTGATTTTTGCTTAAGTAAATGAGCAAATTTTTGGTTCGCGAAGCTCCTCTCCGCTCCACTATCAAACAGAATGCATGCATAAGAGTTATCCAGGAGAAACGTACCCGTGACCACTGTGGGGTCGGCAACCGCTTCCTCATGGCCTATAGCCAGAACTCTACCCACTCCACCGGCATTCCCTGCCTTAGGGCAGTTCCTCTTGTAGTGGCCCACTTCGCCACAGTTGTAGCAAGATTGGCCCACTCCAACACTGGGGGCTTGGGTGATTGGCCTCGCCGGAGCTTTGCAGAAACGGGCAGTGTGCCCCTTCCTGTTGCAGTTCAAACACTGCATTTCCCGGCAGGCACCGACGTGGTGGAAGTTGCATTTGTTGCACTTAGGCAAACTTCCAGCGTACTGCTTTATCGGAGCAGCAGCGGCAGGTGCTATCGCAGCATGAACTGCCACGACCTACTGCTTTTTGGCAGCCTTCGTCTTCTTTCTGTCATCCCAGAACTTCCGCTTGGAATCAACGGTTTTGGAAGGTTCTGAGATGGCCAGGGTTGTTGTTGCGGCCGGGGTACGAACCCCATGGTCTATAAGCCGCTGTGCCAATCGCTTGGCACTATCAAATGTAGTGGGGTTTGAAGCCAAAACATTTCCCTGGAATGGAGGCACCAGCCCCCATATGTACCTTTCAATCTTCTTCCCCTATGTATGAACCATGTTGGGACAGAGGGCCACCAGTTCACAGAACCTGACGGTGTAGGAGACTATGTTGGAGCCCTTCATGGTTAGGCTCCACAGTTCTTCCTCCAGCTTTTGAATCTCGCCCCTCAACCATCAGTGTCACACCCAAAAACCGAGAACGGCGGAAACGTTCAGGGGCGGAGGATGTCATGTCAAGTATCATAACAGTGTAAAGTAGTAAACAAGCAACAACATCATCCATTGCATTAAAAGTTAAGTTTTAATACATGAGTGTTCTTTCATTGTAATAAGACACCAAAAATGTAATCAAAATAAAAGACAAGTCTTGTCTGTGCTCCATCTTCTCAAAACCTGGCCATCGTACCTGTCTACTGGTGACCTGAGAATACAAGTTATTTTGAAAGAGTAGATCAGCATAAAGCTGGTGAGTTCATAAGTATTTTTGTGTCATCACCCTGAAAAGCTGTTATGAAAGCATGGTGAATGTTAAATGAAACATTTGGTATAAGTTGTGAAAACCCTAGAAAATCCTATATTTCCTACTAGTATAAAAGGTAGTCTTCTACCAAGACCTGACTATTTTGAAAGTAGTCTTCTACCAAGACCTGAATGTTTTGAAAGTAGTCTTCTACCAAGACCTGAATGCTTTGAAAGATGTAATTCTACTTCAAAGATGGTTTTTCCCCTTGTTTGACTATTATTATAAAATATATAGTCTACCTCATCGTTTATGTGAATGTGACACAAGATAAAAGTAATAGGAAATATATATATATGTATTATCCTTTTGCATTAGGATAAACTCGGCGTGGAAACTCGCTGTAATATAACAACCGTAGGAATCTGTAGATGTTCATTGTCCTCTGTAGCTAACAGCAGGGTGTAGGAATGGTTAGTCCCGTATGGTACATATTTAATAGTATCTACACCTATAATATGTAGTAGTAGTAACCGTAGACATCCGTAGATGTACATTTACCTCTGTTGCTAACAGCTGGGTGTAGGAATGGTTAGTCCCTTAAGTATCCTTTTGCACTAGGATAGACAGATTTAATCTACATATATAATATGTAATAGTATCTCATCATGTAAGTGTATCCATGTAAGAGGATTCATGTAAGTGTATCCATGTAAGAGGATCCATGTAATTGTATCCATGTAAGAGGATTCATGTAAGTGTATCCATGTAAGAGGATCCATGTAAGTGTATCTCTTCATATAGTATTTAGTATAGACTCATGAATGAACTGACTCTGGTGTAATTCCTTGTAATAGGAATAATGTTTTGTATCCCCTAAACTATTCCTATAATAGTTTACTGGAATGTAATTGATGTCCAAGAAGGTTTATACACCCTTGCTACACAAGAGTGTTGGTATTGAAGAAAGAATGAAAGAGGTTTTGTAAATCATTTAAGAGTTTTGAACAATAAATAAATATGACTTGATATCATTTTATAAAACCTTTCAAAAGTAAGTTATTTGATAACCAAGTATAAAACAACTTAAAACCATTGTGATTAACACATTTTGAAGTATGTGAAATCAGTTGATGGAAAACACAGTTATAAATCACATGTGATTGATTCTATAACTTCCTGTTTCCTACTTGTATTCCCCCCATTAAAGCATTTAAAAACATTTAAAAGATTGATTTAGGGGTATGAACTCACCTGTAGAGGGTGATTGTGGATGAACTGGATGATGTAGGATGCTAAGTGTCAAGTGAGGACTTGTACACACTCAATGATCCTAGTTAACATATAATCACACATATATGTATCCAATTAATCATATAACAACTAAATTACCAAGTTTAAGACATCCTAAGACATGTATAACACTTGATTTAAGTGCTATAAGCCATAAGGGTTGCATCTAAGGGTGGTAGGACCTTACTATTGTGTTTGGGGTTCAAGGGTAAACTCCCTTGGAGTTTACGGTTTTGTGACCATAACCCCATGAGTTTACGGTCGTAAACCCATGAGTTTATGGCTGTAAACTCATGGTACTTCAACCATATGTTGTTTTGATGCTCTACAAGCCATTAGAAGTATTCCCTCTTCATGTTTAAGCCTATGGAAGTGATTAGGACACCATTTCACTCCTAAAGGGAGTTTACGGTCCCTGGACCATTTCCCTTTGGGTTTACGGTCGTAAACCGCTATGGGTTATGGTCTTTTGATGTTTTCAAGCCCTTAACACATCAAGGAATAGCTCTATGCAAGTTTCCAAGGCTTGTGGAGGGACTGGGGACATTTTGGCACCCTTAATAGGGTTTACGGTCCAAGAACATCTTGGACCGTAAACACCTTGATATTGGTGTTTCTTGGTGATTTCGTGATATATGGAAATGTAAGAAGGCTTACAATACACTAGGGTAGAAGTACTTACTAGTTAGAAGCTTGAAAATGTGCTAAAAGTCCAAGAACACTAGTGTGTGTTCTTGGTGTTCTTGGTGAAACTTGAAGATCTAACCTTTTGGAATGATTTCACAGATGGAAGTGTGTTAAAACACTAGATTAAGTAATATATCAACTTAATAGGGCTAGAAACACTTACAAGTTGAAGATCTAGAAGGAAAACTCGGATGCTACTTGAGAGGATTTGAGGTTTTGTTCTTGAAAAGTGAAAAGGTGAAATAAATGGCTAAGTGCCATATATATACTCTTGGGGTTTACGGTCGTAAACACCAAGTTTATACCGTAAACTCCAAACTTTTGAAGTTTAGGGACTTTATTGGTGCACAATAAACCCTAATGCATCCTCTCTCCTGTTATCTCCTAATGCACTAACTTTGAAACACTCAAACTTTAACCAAAAAGCTTGAAAGTTAGCAGAAACAGTTTTGACTTCTATTGAATTGCATGGTTGTACATAATAGAAATTTCGGGTTGTCACATCATCCCCCCGTTAGAAGGAATTTCGTCCCGAAATTAGAGTTTAAGCAAATAAGTAGTTACAAATAACTAAGTAAACAGACGAGGATATTTCAGTTTCATCTGATGTCACACCCCGAAACCGACAGCGGAAACGTTCCGGGGCGGGGGACGTCATTCGTAGTATCACAACCATTGAACATAGTAAGCATAGTAAACACAACCATTACATTACATAAGAATGTTTACATTTGTTTGAAAAAGAAGAAAATACATGTTTCATATATATATCAGTATGAACAAAAGTAAAGACGAGGCTTCTATACGCTCTGTCTTTTCCAAAAGATCGCGGGATACCTGTCTATCAAGAACCTGAGAATACAAGCAGTTTTAAAATATCAGCATAAAGCTGGTGAGTTCATAAGCAGTTGATTTTGGTGAAAGAAATGTTCCTTTGTTTAAGAAAAGTTGTTTCCCAAGAAAATACCATATTTTCTTATGAAAGAAGTTTGGTTATCCATTTGTTAAACAGCCTGTTTATGAAAAGTTAAGTTATCCCAGGAAAACCCTATGTTTTCCTTAAAAGTTGATGGTTGGTTTCGATCCCGATGTGAAGTGTACAAGTATCTACCATACTTGTATCGTTTGGTATAGTTTCCCTGAAAAACTTTGGTACTTCCAATGAGGTGTATTAGCTTTACTATGTACATAAAACTAATATGTAGTGAACTATTTCCTAAGGGTACTACTGATACCCTCTAGTAATCAAAACGGTTATTACTTTGAGGTTAGTTCACTAGGTTCATTATTACTCAAAAGTAAATCTCCATTATCTAAGTTGCGAGTTCTATAACCATACAATAAACTGGATATGGCACGTACGGTGGCCAGTATCTTTTATGACTTTGTTACCCCTGAACCTAACGGTTCCGCTGTAGCTAGCAGCGAGGGTGCGGGGTAGTCAGTCCCGTATAGATCTATACACAAAAGTCACGCTCTCCCTCCAGGAGATTCTGGTTACAGGGATAGTCCTACACTCGTGTATTCCGGTGGAGTGTTACCAAGGACGTGTCTCCAATCATAAGATAACGAATTTACAAGTAATAATATGGAAAATCCTATTTATGGTTGGCATGAATCCTTTGTGAAAATATAACATTTTATGATAAGATTCACGAGTTTCCTTGCTTTAGTTTTAAAAACTGTTTCTATGAGTTGATTTCTTAATCGGTTGGTAATACGGTTTTCTGTGTTAAAAGCATGCTAAACATGTAAGTATTTCATACGACACAATAGGTTTTTGAGTACAAGTTTCCTTGTACTTTTGCTTGTATTCCCCCCCTGAAAACATGAAAAACTTGGTAAAAGGTGTAGGGGTATGAACTCACCTGACGTGGGTTTGCCGGTTTAGGATGCTAGGTGTCAACTTAGGACTTGAACACACGCAAGGGTCCTAGGTAACATGAAGTGATACATAATTGTATCTAATTAGTCATTAAACTACTAATTAAGCAAGTAAATACACTCTAATGTGAGGAAACACTTTATTTCAAGTGCTAGGAATGGTATGGGTTGCATTCAAGGAGTGTATGGTCTCATTAAGGAGTTTACTCTTTAAGTGTAAGCCCTTAGGGGTGTTTACGGTTTTAAGACCATATTCCCCATGAGTTTATGGCCGTAAACTCATGGGAATGGTGCATTTGGGTGTTCCAAGGTCTCATGCTTCACAAAGAAGGGTCCTAGGGTTGAATCAAAGGCTTAGGAAGTGTTTGGGGGTTGAAATGGAGACTTTTTGGAGTTTACGGTCCTTAGACCACTCCTTGGGGAGTTTACGGTCATAAACACATGGGTTTACGGCCGTAAGCTCATGTTTGTCCATTTTTCATGAGTTTTGGTGGTTGTAGGTCATGCATGCAAGGTTCTAGACCCAAATGTAAGCCATACAAGGTGTTAAGGGCACTTAAACACCCTTTGGAGGTGTTTACGGTTTTCGGAGATCTTCCCAAACCGTAAACTCATGTTTACGCCTTTCAATCCATGTTTTTGGGTTCCAAGATCATTCAAGCAAGTTTCTAGTTCATTAACCAAGCATTGGAAAGGTTTTGGGGCATCAAAACCCCTTTTTAGGGTGTTTACGGTTCATGAATGTTCATGGACCGTAAACTCATGTTTACTCCCAAAAAGACATGATTTTGGGGTTCTAAGTTCATGCATGCAAGTTTCTAAGCCATAGCTAAACATTAGAAGTGGTTTGAAAGGGTTTTGGGGCTTCAAAACCCCCTTATGGGAGTTTACGGTTTTGGGAGATGTTCCCAAACCGTAAACACAAGTTTTTGGGTGATTAATTCACGAATTTGCATGCATGCTAAGGTAAACAACAAGCTAGGAAGGATTACTTACGATTTTGGAGCTTGAATGAGGTGATTCTTGAACAAAAATCCGATTTTTAGAGAGAAAGAGTAGAGAGAGAAAGTTCAAGGTGGGGAAAAGGCTCAAAAGATGACCACTCAACCTTTATATAGGTCTTGAGTTAGTGGCCAGGTGGGGATCCACCCAATCCCGACATTAAACGGAGTTTAGGATTTTACCCGATTAAATGACCGTAACCCGGCTTAGTCGTGAACTAGAAATTTTCCCGAAAGAATTTGAAGGTATTTCATGCGATTTTATATCGTCCCGACACTTAAGAAATTATAATAAAAATCTTAATTAAATTGTCTAACCCAAAAGTGAACGGAAAATTTTAAATAAAATAAATTTTATTAACGGAAATGGGTTACAGTGACGAAATAAATTTCGGGTTGTCACATCATCCCCCCGTTAGAGGGAATTTGTCCCGAAATTTAGAATCAAGATACAAATCATGGATTTGGAAAGAGATGCGGATATTTCTGTTTTATTGAATCTTCGCGTTCCCAAGTGAATTCGGGTCCCCGCTTGGCATTCCAGCAAACCTTCACTATCGGGATGCGGTTTTGTTTCGTTCGTTTGAGATCCCAATCCATGATTTCGATTGGTTCTTCCACGAAGTTCAGATTTTCGTTGATCTCGATCTCATCAAGAGGGATCACAAGGGTTTCATCGGAAAGACACTTTTTAAGATTAGAAACGTGGAAGACAGGGTGAATATTGCTAAGTTCATGAGGTAATCGGAGTTTGTAAGCTACGGGACCGATCCTGGCGAGGATCTCGAAGGGTCCTATGTATCTTGGGTTTAGCTTTCCACTCTTTCCGAAGCGTATCATGCCCTTACAGGGTGAGACTTTCAACAGGACACGGTCTCCAACCTGGAATTCCAAAGGTTTTCGTCGTTTATCGGCATAGCTCTTTTGTCTATCTCGGGAGGCCTTAAGTCGTTCTCGGATTTGTACGATCTTTTCAGTGGTTTCGCGGATGATTTCTGGACCAGTGAGAGTGCTGTCAGGGACTTGTCCCTTGACCAGCTGCGTGTCGCCCACCTCAGCCCAGCACAGAGGGGATCTGCACTTGCGGCCGTAGAGGGCCTCGAAGGGTGCAGCCTTGATACTGGTATGGTAATTGTTGTTATAGGAAAATTCAACCAAAGGAAGATGAGTGTCCCATGATGCGCCGAAATCGATGACGCAGGCTCTCAACATGTCTTCCAAGGTTTGGATGGTCCTCTCACTCTGTCCATCTGTCTGAGGATGATAAGCTGTACTCATGTCCAGCTTAGTTCCAAGAGCTTTCAATAGGGACTGCCAAAATCTCAAAGTGAACCTGCTATCTCGATCGGAGATAATGGACACAGGAACACCGTGCAGTCGGACTATCTCTTGGATATACATTCGCGTGAGTCTCTCCATTTTGAAGTTTTCCTTGATAGGAAGGAAGTGAGCGGATTTGGTTAGTCGGTCGACAATTACCCAAATGGCGTCGTACCCACTCGGAGATTTGGGTAGTTTGGTGATGAAATCCATGGTAATCCTCTCCCACTTCCATTTAGGTATTTCTGGTTGTTGGAGTAGACCTGAGGGTTGATGATATTTGACCTTCACCTTGGCACAAGTGAAGCACTTGCCCACGACGGTAGCGATCTCTGCTTTCATGTTCGGCCACCAATACACTCTTTTGAGATCGAGGTACATCTTGTCCGAACCTGGGTGAACGGAGTATCTGGTCTTGTGAGCTTCGTTCATTACAACTTCTCGGTAACCACCGAATTTTGGGACCCAGATCCGGTTCATAAAGTAATAGACTCCATCCCCCTTGATTTCTAGGTTCTTTTCCATTCCTCTCAGGGCTTCACCCGACATGTTCTCTGGTCTTAAGGCTTCCAACTGAGCCTCTTTGATTTGTGTGGATAAATGGGAATGGATAGTCATGGTTAGTGCCTTCACTCTACGACCTGAGTACTCTTTCCGGCTGAGGGCATCTGCTACCACATTGGCCTTGCCGGGATGGTAGCGGATTTCACACTCGTAATCGTTGAGTAGTTCAACCCATCGCCGTTGTCTCATGTTCAGCTCCTTCTAGTCGAGGATGTGCTATAGACTTTTATGGTCAGTGAAGATAGTGCACTTAGTTCCGTAGAGATAATGTCTCCATATTTTCAATGCGAAGACTACTGCTCCCAACTCCAGGTCGTGCGTCGTGTAGTTGACTTCGTGCACTTTCAACTGTCTCGAGGCATAAGCAATGACTTTTCCCCGTTGCATGAGCACACAACCTAGGCCCTGATTGGATGCATCACAGTAGACAACAAAGCCCTCTGTCCCCTCGGGTGGAGACAAGATAGGTGCGCTACATAGGGCCCGTTTCAATGTTTGGAACGCAATGTCTTGCTTTTCACTCCAACAAAAGGGGACGCCTTTCTGAGTTAGAGTGGTTAAGGGTTTGGCAATTTTGGAGAAATTTTGGATAAATCTGCGATAGTAGCCAGCGAGGCCCAAGAATTGACGGATTTCGGTGGGCGTCTTCGGTGCTGACCAGTTCTCTATCGCTTTCATTTTGGAAGGGTCCACGTGTATGCCTTCCTCGCTTACTACGTGACCTAGAAAGGTTACTCTTCGGATCCAGAACTCACATTTGGAGAATTTCGCGAACAACTTCTCCGTCCTTGAGGTTTCCAGCACTGATCTCAAGTGCTTTTTGTGATCTTCTTCGTTTTGGGAATAGACAAGTATATCGTCAATGAATACGATGACGAATTTGTCTAGGAAAGGACGACACACCCGATTCATCAGGTCCATGAATACTGCCGGTGCGTTGGTTAGACCGAAGGGCATAACTACGAACTCGTAGTGACCATATCGAGTCCGAAATGCTGTTTTAGGAACATCACCCTCATGGACTCGGAGATGATGGTACCCTGATCTTAAATCTATTTTCGAAAAGTAGCTGGCTCCTTGAAGTTGATCGAAGAGGTCGTCGATTCGAGGAAGAGGGTAACGGTTCTTGATTGTGAGCTTATTCAGCTCCCGATAATCGATACACATACGAAAGGATCCATCCTTCTTTTTCACAAATAAGATCGGGGCTCCCCAGGGTGAGGAACTCGGTCTGATGAACCCTTTGCTGAGCAGCTCATTGAGCTGGCTAGATAGCTCCTGCATTTCTGCTGGTGCTAGGCGGTATGGAGATTTGGCTACGGGAGTAGCTCCGGGGACTAAGTCGATACGAAACTCGACTTGGCGTTCAGGAGGGATTCCTGGGAGATCTTCTTGAAAGACATCAGGAAAGTTGCAGACTTCAGGGATGCTCTCGAGGTCTTTAACTTCCTGCTTCTCGTTAATGACGTGGGCTAGGAATGCATAACACTCCTTCCGCGAGAGTTTTTGGGCTTTTATGCACGAAATGATGTGAAGGTTTGAGCTGAGTTTATCACCGTGGATTACAAGAGTTTCATCCGGGGAAAGATTGAGACGAATAGCTTTTTCGAAACAAAGTATATCAGCACGATTGGGGCTCAACCAATCCATGCCGATGATGACATCAAAGCTCTTTATGGAGACTGGCATAAGGTCAATGGGAAATGAATGGCCGTTTAAGGTAAGGGTACAGCCTACGTATACCTCGTTAGTGCTCTCTTTCTCACCGTTAGCCATCTCGACGATAAACTTTTCGGTTAATGGTTGAGGTTTATGCTTAAGGAGATGTTTAAATGCATGGCTAACAAAACTTCTTTCGGCACCAGAATCAAAAAGAATGCATGCATAAGAGTTGTCGAGGAGGAACGTACCCGAAACAACCGTGGGATCCGCGACTGCCTCCTCGCGTCCCATCGTCAGTACTCTCCCTGTGCCACCAGCTGTTGTTGCCTTGGGACAGTTTCTCTTGTAGTGCCCAACCTCTCCACAATTATAACAGACTTGACCGATGCTTGCTCCGGATGTTTGATTGGTTGGTTGATATGGTGCTTTGCAAAATCTAACTGTGTGCCCCTTTTTGCCACAGTTAGAGCATGACATTTCACGACATGGTCCGGGATTATGGTGGTAATTACACTTTTCGCACCGAGGAAGGGTACCAGCATATTTACTGGTAGGTGCTTGAGTGGTAGGAGTAGCAGTAGGAGTAGTAGCAGCGTGGACTGCTACTGTATGTTGCTTCTTTGAGGGCTCCTGCGAAGACTGTCCCTTTCTCTGTTTCCAAGATTTCCTCTTCTCACCACTCCCTTTAGTCGGTTCAGGGGTGGCGGTTAATTCGTCGAGGTCGACTCCATGATCGATCAGAGTCTACGGCAGGTACTTGGCGCTATCAAATGTAGCTGGCCGAGCGGCCAAGACATTTCCTTTGGTCGACTGGGTCAGCCCCCAGATGTATCTTTCAACCTTTTTGCTTTCCGGGGTGACCATTCCGGGACAGAGAAGCGCTAGGTCTTCAAACCTAGATGTGTAGGCAGCAATGTCGGAACCTTTCATCCGTAGGTTCCAGAGTTCGTGCTCTAGTTTCTGCATCTCGCCCCGTGGGCAGTACTCAGCTATCATGAGCTCCTTTAAGTTTTCCCAACCCATAGCATTTGCCACTGGTAGGGTTATGGATTTGACCCGACCATTCCACCAGGTCAGTGCTCTTTTGGCGAAAGTACAAGCGGCGAACTTCACTTTGTTGGCCTCAGAACAGGAACATATTTCGAAAACGGACTCAATTTTCTCGATCCATTGAGTCAAGGCAATGACATCTCCAGTGCCGTCGAAAGATGTGGGTTTTGCGTTCATGAAATCCTTATAAGAGCATTCTTTTTGGTGTTCCTGACCACCTTCCCGGAATTAGGGATGCATTCCACCTCCCTGTCCACCAGGTCCGCCCGGATTCATCTGAGACATCGCGGCAGCCACAGCAGCAGTAACAGCTGCCTGGAACATTACAGGATCAAATTGAGGAGGCGGTGGTGGTGGTGGAGTGTCGTCGTTTCTCCTGACAGGTCTCCTTCGGGGAGGCATTTTGATCTAAGATGATCAGAAAAGAGAGGATGGTAAGTCCTCTGGATAGAATCAAAGAGATATGAAGCAATAGATATATCTCACTATGATAGTTAGAGTGTTCTACTAAGCGATAAAGCAAGGAAGAGCTATCAATGCAGTTTAATTACCGCTAAGACGTGTAAGTAGTAACACTAGGAATGGATTCCTACAATGTATTCGGTTCTGACTAAAATACTCCTATAGTATTTTAAGTTGGATGGTTACTGGGTAAGTTTTAGGCCTGTTGCAACACCAAAGTCACTCCCAAGCACATGTTGGTCATGTCTCGAATGAATATAGTTAATCAGGCTATATTGACCCTAGACATGATTACATAACTGCCCAGGTTTAACCGCAGTGTCCAACACCCAAAATACTTTTGTTTTGTTTTACTTGTGATACATATTCTGGTACTCGGGTATACTTGTATACTTTTTGTAAAAATACTTATATTTTAAAAGTATACTTTTAGTTTAGAGCACTTAGGCCCCTTTGTGTTTATAGTTGTATACCATGTAAGGTTCGGTATACTTAATTCACTATAAACCTGTCTCTGATACCAATCTGTCACACCCCGAAACCGACGGCAAAAACGTTCCGGGGCGGAGGACGTCATGCGTAGTATCACAACCATTGAACATAGTAAGCATAGTAAACACAACCATTACATTACATAAGAATGTTTACATTTGTTTGAAAACAAGAAAACACATGTTTCATATATATATATATATATATCAGTATGAACAAAAGTAAAGACGAGGCTTCTATACGCTCCGTCTTTTCCAAAAGATCGCGGGATACCTGTCTATCAAGAACCTGAGAATACAAGCAGTTTTAAAATATCAGCATAAAGCCGGTGAGTTCATAAGCAGTTGATTTTGGTGAAAGAAATGTTCCTTTGTTTAAGAAAAGTTGTTTCCCAAGAAAATACCATATTTTCTTATGAAAGAAGTTTGGTTATCCATTTGTTAAACAACCTGTTTATTAAAAGTTAAGTTATCCTAGGAAAACCCTATGTTTTCCTTAAAAGTTGATGGTTGGTTTCGATCCTGATGTGAAGTGTACAAGTATCTACCATACTTGTATCGTTTGGTATAGTTTCCCTGAAAAACTTTGTTACTTCCAATGAGGTGTATTAGCTTTACTATGTACATAAAACTAATATGTAGTGAACTATTTCCTAAGGGTACTACTGATACCCTCTAGTAATCAAAACGATTATTACTTTGAGGTTAGTTCACTAGGTTCATTATTACTCAAAAGTAAATCTCCATTATCTAAGTTGCGAGTTCTATAACCATACAATAAACTGGATATGGCACGTACGGTGGCCAGTATCTTTTATGACTTTGTCACCCCTGAACCTAACGGTTCCGCTGTAGCTAGCAGCGAGGGTGCGGGGTAGTCAGTCCCGTATAGATCTATACACAAAAGTCACGCTCTCCCTCCAGAAGATTCTGGTTACAGGGATAGTCCTACACTCGTGTATTCCGGTGGAGTGTTACCAAGGACGTGTCTCCAATCATAAGATAACGAATTTACAAGTAATAATATGGAAAATCCTATTTATGGTTGGCATGAATCCTTTGTGAAAATATAACATTTTATGATAAGATTCACGAGTTTCCTTGCTTTAGTTTTGAAAACTGTTTCTATGAGTTGATTTCTTAATCGGTTGGTAAAACGGTTTTCTGTGTTAAAAGCATGCTAAACATGTAAGTATTTCATACGAAACAATAGGTTTTTGAGTACAAGTTTCCTTGTACTTTTGCTTGTATTCCTCCCCTGAAAACATGAAAAACTTGGTAAAAGGTGTAGGGGTATGAACTCACCTGACGTGGGTTTGCCGGTTTAGGATGCTAGGTGTCAACTTAGGACTTGAACACACGCAAGGGTCCTAGGTAACATGAAGTGATACATAATTGTATCTAATTAGTCATTAAACTACTAATTAAGCAAGTAAATACACTCTAATGTGAGGAAACACTTTATTTCAAGTGCTAGGAATGGTATGGGTTGCATTCAAGGAGTGTATGGTCTCATTAAGGAGTTTACTCTTTAAGTGTAAGCCCTTAGGGGTGTTTACGGTTTTAAGACCATATTCCCCATGAGTTTATGGCCGTAAACTCATGGGAATGGTGCATTTGGGTGTTCCAAGGTCTCATGCTTCACAAAGAAGGGTCCTAGGGTTGAATCAAAGGCTTAGGAAGTGTTTGGGGGTTGAAATGGAGACTTTTTGGAGTTTACGGTCCTTAGACCACTCCTTGGGGAGTTTACGGTCATAAACACATGGGTTTACGGCCGTAAGCTCATGTTTGTCCATTTTTCATGAGTTTTGGTGGTTGTAGGTCATGCATGCAAGGTTCTAGACCCAAATGTAAGCCATACAAGGTGTTAAGGGCACTTAAACACCCTTTGGAGGTGTTTACGGTTTTCGGAGATCTTCCCAAACCGTAAACTCATGTTTACGCCTTTCAATCCATGTTTTTGGGTTCCAAGATCATTCAAGCAAGTTTCTAGTTCATTAACCAAGCATTGGAAAGGTTTTGGGGCATCAAAACCCCTTTTTAGGGTGTTTACGGTTCATGAATGTTCATGGACCGTAAACTCATGTTTACTCCCAAAAAGACATGATTTTGGGGTTCTAAGTTCATGCATGCAAGTTTCTAAGCCATAGCTAAACATTAGAAGTGGTTTGAAAGGGTTTTGGGGCTTCAAAACCCCCTTATGGGAGTTTACGGTTTTGGGAGATGTTCCCAAACCGTAAACACAAGTTTTTGGGTGATTAATTCACGAATTTGCATGCATGCTAAGGTAAACAACAAGCTAGGAAGGATTACTTACGATTTTGGAGCTTGAATGAGGTGATTCTTGAACAAAAATCCGATTTTTAGAGAGAAAGAGTAGAGAGAGAAAGTTCAAGGTGGGGAAAAGGCTCAAAAGATGACCACTCAACCTTTATATAGGTCTTGAGTTAGTGGCCAGGTGGGGATCCACCCAATCCCGACATTAAACGGAGTTTAGGATTTTACCCGATTAAATGACCGTAACCCGGCTTAGTCGTGAACTAGAAATTTTTCCGAAAGAATTTGAAGGTATTTCATGCGATTTTATATCGTCCCGACACTTAAGAAATTATAATAAAAATCTTAATTAAATTGTCTAACCCAAAAGTGAACGGAAAATTTTAAATAAAATAAATTTTATTAACGGAAATGGGTTACAGTGACGAAATAAATTTCGGGTTGTCACATCATCCCCCCGTTAGAGGGAATTTGTCCCGAAATTTAGAATCAAGATACAAATCATGGATTTGGAAAGAGATGCGGATATTTCTGTTTTATTGAATCTTCGCGTTCCCAAGTGAATTCGGGTCCCCGCTTGGCATTCCAGCGAACCTTCACTATCGGGATGCGGTTTTGTTTCGTTCGTTTGATCTCCCAATCCATGATTTCGATTGGTTCTTCCACGAAGTTCAGATTTTCGTTGATATCGATCTCATCAAGAGGGATCACAAGGGTTTCATCGGAAAGACACTTTTTAAGATTAGAAACGTGGAAGACAGGGTGAATATTGGTAAGTTCATGAGGTAATCGGAGTTTGTAAGCTACGGGACCGATCCTGGCGAGGATCTCGAAGGGTCCTATGTATCTTGGGTTTAGCTTTCCACTCTTTCCGAAGCGTATCATGCCCTTACAGGGTGAGACTTTCAACAGGACACGGTCTCCAACCTGGAATTCCAAAGGTTTTCGTCGTTTATCGGCGTAGCTCTTTTGTCTATCTCGGGAGGCCTTAAGTCGTTCTCGGATTTGTACGATCTTTTCAGTGGTTTCGCGGATGATTTCTGGACCAGTGAGAGTGCTGTCAGGGACTTGTCCCTTGACCAGCTGCGTGTCGCCCACCTCAGCCCAGCACAGAGGGGATCTGCACTTGTGGCCGTAGAGGGCCTCGAAGGGTGCAGCCTTGATACTGGTATGGTAATTGTTGTTATAGGAAAATTCAACCAAAGGAAGATGAGTGTCCCATGATGCGCCGAAATCGATGACGCAGGCTCTCAACATGTCTTCCAAGGTTTGGATGGTCCTCTCACTCTGTCCATCTGTCTGAGGATGATAAGCTGTACTCATGTCCAGCTTAGTTCCAAGAGCTTTCAATAGGGACTGCCAAGAATCTCGAAAGGCCCAATGTACCTTGGTTTTAGCTTTCCACGCTTTCCGAAGCGTATCAAGCCCTTCCAGGGTGAGACCTTCAGTAGAACACGGTCGCCCACCTGGAATTCCAACGGTTTCCTTCGCTTGTCAGCGTAGCTTTTTTGTCGGTCTCTGGAGGCTTTCAATCGTTCACGAATCTGAACGATCTTCTCCGTTGTTTCCCGAATGATCTCCGGACCCGTGAGAGTGCTTTCAGGAACTCGTCCTTTAGCTAACTGGGTGTCACCCCCCTCAGCCCAGTACAGAGGGGATCTGCACTTGCGGCCATAGAGGGCTTCAAAGGGAGCAGCCTTGATGCTCGTGTGATAACTGTTGTTGTAGGAGAATTCGACGAGGGGTAAGTGGGTATCCCATGCCTTAACAAAGTCGATCACACAGGCTCGCAGCATATCTTCCAGGGTTTGGATAGTTCTCTCACTTTGTCCGTCGGTCTGTGGATGGTAGGCTGTACTCATGTCCAGCCTAGTTCCTAAGGAGCTTTGTAGCGACTGCCAGAACCTAGAAGTGAATCTACTATCTCTGTCCGAGATAATGGATATGGGCACACCGTGCAGTCGTACAATCTCCCTAATGTAGGTTCTCGTAAGATTCTCCATTTTGTCGGTTTCTTTGATAGGTAGGAAGTGTGCAGATTTGGTCAATCTGTCGACGATGACCGATATGGTATCAAATCCACCCATTGTCTTGGGCAACTTGGTGATGGAGTCCATAGTAATCCGTTCCCACTTCCACTCCGGTATCTCCGGTTGTCGTAGAAGACCGGAGGATTTCTGGTATTCGACCTTGACCTTGGCGCAAGTAAGGCATTTACTTACGAAGGTAGCAATATCTACTTTCATGTTAGGCCACCATTATAGCTTTTTGAGATCCAGATACATCTTATCTGAACCTGGGTGGACGGAATAACGAGTGTTGTGCGCCTCGTTCATGACCATGTCTCTGAAACCACCAAGTTTGGGTGTCCAGATCCGATCCATGAGATATAAAGCTCCGCCACCCTTAACTACTAAGTTTTTATCCATTCCTCTCAGGGATTCACCTGCCACATTTTCAGGTTTCAAAGCGTCGAGCTGAGCCTCCTTAATTTGTGTGGACAAGTGTGAATGGATAGTTAGAGTCAAAGATTTGACTCTACGACCAGAATATTCTTTCCAACTTAGGGCGTCAGCTACTACGTTGGCTTTACCCGGATGATAACGAATTTCGCATTCGTAATAACTGAGTAGCTCGACCCACCGTCGTTGTCTCATGTTGAGCTCCTTCTGGTCAAATATATGTTGAAGGCTTTTGTGGTCTGTAAAGATCGTGCTTTTTGTACCATACAGGTAGTGTCTCCAAATCTTCAGAGCAAACACAACTGCTCCTAGCTCAAGATCGTGGGTGGTGTAGTTAACCTCGTGTGTCATCAGCTGTCTCGAGGCATAGGCGATGACCTTACCTCGTTGCATTAGAACACAGCCGAGCCCTTGTTTCGAAGCATAGCAATAGACAACGAAGTCTTCTATCCCTTCGGGGAGGGATAGTATTGGCGCGGTGCACAAGGCTCGTTTGAGCGTTTGGAACGCTTTCTCCTGTTTCTCTTCCCAGTCAAAGGCCACGCCTTTCTGGGTCAGGGTTGTAAGAGGTTTCGTGATGCTGGAGAAGTTCTTAATGAACCTGCGATAGTAGCCAGTGAGACCTAGAAATTGACGAATTTCTGTAGGTGTCTTCGGTGCTGACCAGTTCTCAATGGCCTTGATTTTGGAAGGGTCCACGTGTATTCCCTCTTCGCTAACTACGTGGCCTAAGAACTCGACCCTTCGGAACCAAAATTCACATTTAGAGAACTTCGCATAGAGCTTCTCCGAACGCAGCGTTTCTAAGACTAGACGTAAATGTTGACTATGCTCCTCCTTACTACGAGAGTAGATGAGTATGTCATCGATGAAGACGGTGACGAACTGATCCAAGTAAGGACGGCACACCCTATTCATCAAATCCATAAATACAGCGGGTGCGTTGGTTAATCCGAATGGCATCACTACGAATTCGTAGTGTCCATAACGAGTTCGGAAGGCTTTATTCGGGACATCCTCCCCTAGCACTCGTAGTTAGTGATATCCGGATCGTAGATCTATCTTCGAGAAGTAGTTGGCTCCTTGAAGTGGATCAAATAAATCGTCAATGCGGGGCAAGGGATAACGATTTTTAATTGTAAGCTTGTTGAGTTCCCTGTAGTCGATGCACATCCAAAACGATCCATCTTTCTTCTTGACGAACAAGACTGGTGCTCCCCATGGTGAGAAGCTTGGCCTAATGAATCCCTTCTTGAGAAGTTCGTTAAGCTGACTGGAAAGTTCCTGCATCTCTGCTGGTGCCAGACGATATGGAGATTTGGCTACGGGAGTAGCCCCTGGCACTAAGTCGATTCTGAACTCGACTTGGCATTGCGGTGGTAATCCTGGGAGTTCTTCTGGAAAGATGTCGGGAAAGTCACGTACCTCTGGGATGTTCTGAATGTCTTTTACTTCTTGGCTCGTATCGACGATGTGTGCGAGGAATGCATGATATTCCTTACGTAAGCACTTCTGAGCTTGAATGCACGAAATGATGCGAAGACTCGTACTAGGTTTGTCGCCGTAGATAACTAGGGTTTCGCTGTTAGGAAGGTTAAGATGATCTGCTTTATCAAAGCACATGATGTCGGCGCGAAGAAGACTCAACCAATCCATGCCGATAATGACGTCGAAACTTTTAATAGGGACCGGCATGAGGTCTATCTTGAAAGTATGGCCATCTAAAGTTAGAGTACAACCTACGTGTATACAGTTAGCACTTTCCGTTTTCCCGTTTTCCATTTCTACAGTGAATGATTTATCTAGTGCACGAGGTTTTTGTTTAAGAAGGTGTGCAAATTTCTGGCTTACGAAACTTTTCTCCGCTCCACTGTCGAAGAGTATGCAAGAATAAGAGTTATCGAGGAGAAACGTACCAGTAACTATCGTAGGATCAGCTACGGCTTCCTCGTGGCCTATGGCCATAACTCTTCCTACTCCGGCAGCTATCCCTGCCTTAGGGCAGTTCCTTTTGTAGTGGCCCACCTCTCCACAATTGTAGCACGCTTGGCGCACACCGGCATTAGGAACTTGAGCGGTCGGCCTTGCTGGAGTTTTGCAGAAACGGGCGGTATGCCCCTTCCTGTTGCATTTAGAACACTGAATTTCCCGGCAAGGTCCGTTGTGGTGGAAGGTGCATTTGTTGCACCTCGAAAGATTACCGGCATATGGCTTTGCTGGTAATGGATTAGCAGGGGCAACAGGGGTTACCGTGGCAGCATTGATTGCCACTAGTTATTGCCTATTTGAGGATTCTTGCGATGCCCCACCTTTCCTCTTGTTCCACCCCTTTTTCCTGTCGTTGTTGTTGTTTCCCTTTTGTGGGACGGGTGTAGGAGTTGTTGGGTTCAGGTGTTTTCCGTGATCTATGAGAGATTGTGCCAGCTCTTTGGCGCTGTCGAAAGTAACAGGCCTGGATGCTAACACACTAGACTGGATCTGGGGCGATAGTACCCAAATATATCTCTCTATTCTCTTGCTCTCAAGAGCAACCATGTCTGGGCATTGAATTGCCAGATCATAGAATCTGTTGGTATAGGTTGATATGTCGGAACCAACCATTTCGAGACCCCAGAGTTCCTGCTCTAGTTTTTGAATTTCCCCTCGAGGGTAGTACTCTCTCATCAGCATGGCTTTCAAGTTTTCCCAGCTGATCGAATTTGCCACCGTTAGAGTCAGAGACTTAACGTGGCCATTCCACCAGGTTAACGCTGTGTCAGAAAAGGTACAAGTAGCAAACTTGACCTTATTGCCCTCCGGGCAAGCGCAGATTTCGAAGACTGATTCGGTCTTCTCTATCCACTGCCTTAAGATCATCACCCCTCCAGTTCCATTGAAATTCCGGGGTTTGGCATTCGTAAAATCTTTGTAGGTGCATTCCCGGGGATGCCCATGGCTATCGCCATGGTGAGAAGGAGGTGAACCTGTTCCCGATCCACTAGGGACAAGAGTATTGATGGCTGACACGGCAGCCGCTACAACCGCCGTGAAAGCTGCCTGGAACATAGCAGCATCGAAGTGAGGTGGTGGTTGAGGTGGTGGAGGAGGTGGTGGTATTGGTGTTTCGTTAACATTGTTACGCCTTGTACTTCTGCGAGGAGGCATCTTTTAACTAAAAGTTTAAAAGATAGAAACAATGATAAGAATGTAAAATAGGAAAAATTGATGAGAATGTCTCATGGACTAACTCTCCATAGTCCAACAACACGATTTAATGTAGATCTAGAACTAACAGATGATAACATTTGGATAATAATTCCCCTGAGATTAGGTGCCCGCCATTATTACTGGAATTACAGATGTAACAAGTTCGGGAAAAATGGCCTAGTAGGAGGCCTTACATCGACCATGAAGGGAAAATTTGACAGCACTTCGAACTAATCAAGACCTAACAGGTCTAAGATTTACAAAGATAGGAAATTAGACCAGATTTTTACATAAACTAGGTTATATCCAAAAGAGAAGTTGAGGAGATTTTACCGGCGATGAGAACTACTAGAGTGAGTTCTTGATCCCGATAGCAGGCGTTCTATGTCCCTCATACGCCTGTCAGATCTTACTTGTTGAGCTCGAAGTTCTCGGACTTCAGCTTGGGTTTCAGCAAGTTCTCTCTGCAGAGCAGCATTGAGTACCAGAGTCCTTTCATGAGCAGACTCTAGTTGGCGAATGCGGACTGTGTTTACGCCAGAGTTGGCATCAATCTCCACGACTCGGTCGATAGCTGCTCGATCTTGTTCTGTGTTCCAGGAAATCCTACGAACCATGATGGGTAGGACCCTGTCAGCTGAACCTCCCTCAGTGAGGTTGTAAAAGCTTCTGTCTCCATTGTAGGGAATGGGTTGACCCTGTTCCTGACTCCATCTGTTCAAGTTTATGGCCCACATAGGTGTGAGTCCTTGAAATGCTGGACGAGGGTTCAGGTTTGGGTCTTGAGCAGCCGGGGGTAGATTGTAGACTTCAGGTTCCGAGTCAGAACCATCAGAAAAGCCTTCAGCTTCATGATCATCCAAAGGGATTGGGTGATCATCTTCTGGTTCTTCCTCTAGCCATCCAACATTGCCTTGGTTTGGGTAGTACGGGTCTCCGGGAAGATGGAAGCCAGCCATTAATCTACGCGAGAAAAGGGATAACGAAATAATTCATAGACGAACTAACTAGATAATTATAAGGTGATCTTTATCAGAAACTTCAATACTTGTTTAGTGCATACTAATTATATGTATTCGGGACAGGATAGACCTTCGAATAAGTGACCCTAACTCTAAGCCCACAACCCAACGAGGACAGGACATAAAGCAAAGATACACAGATTCTGAGTCTATGACATCCTAGATACATATAACCTTAGTGTATCCACTAAACAACTATTGACATACTAATAAAGACCTTTAGTTCTCAGATAAGAAATTAATAGTAACACAAAATACTCCTATAGTATTTTAAGTTTATGTTATGTTCTTCTGTTCTTATTGTAGAAGTGTTGGTAAGTTTTTAGACTTGTTGCAACTTCACAACCATACTTAGGCACATGCTAATCACTCCTCAGATAATGTAGTTGATCAGGCTACATCTTCCCAGGGTTGACCATATGTCTCTAAGTCTACTTGTGCTGCCCAACAATCGTAATACTTTTGTTCTGTCCTAGTGACACTGATTTTAGTATGAATGCAGGCATGTATACTTAGTTAAATATTTTATTATTTAAAAGTATAAACTCTTGGTCAGAGTGTTTTAATCCCATTGTATTTATAGTTAGTATATATTTTATGGGTTGATACACTTGATTCACTATAAACAATGCTCTGATACCAATCTGTCACACCCCAAAACCGAGAACAACGGAAACGTTCAGGGGCGGAGGACGTCATGTCAAGTATCATAACAGTGTAAAGTAGTAAACAAGCAACAACATCATCCATTGCATTAAAAGTTAAGTTTTAATACATGAGTGTTCTTTCATTGTAATAAGACACCAAAAATGTAATCAAAATAAAAGACAAGTCTTGTCTATGCTCCGTCTTCTCAAAACCTGGCCATGGTACATGTCTACTGGTGACCTGAGAATACAGGTTATTTTGAAAGAGTAGATCAGCATAAAGCTGGTGAGTTCATAAGTATTTTTGTGTCATCACCCTCAAAAGCTGTTATGAAAGTATGGTGAATGTTAAATGAAACATTTGGTATAAGTTGTGAAAACCCTAGAAAATCCTATATTTCCTACTAGTGTAAAAGGTAGTCTTCTACCAAGACCTGCCTGTTTTGAAAGTAGTCTTCTACCAAGACCTGAATGTTTTGAAAGTAGTCTTCTACCAAGACCTGAATGCTTTGAAAGATGTAATTCTACTTCAAAGATGGTTTTCCCCTTGTTTGACTATTATTATAAAATATATAGTCTACCTCATCGTTTATGTGAATGTGACACAAGATAAAAGTAATAGGAAATAGATATATATGTATTATCCTTTTGCATTAGGATAAACTCGGCGTGGAAACTCGCCGTAATATAACAACCGTAGGCATCTGTAGATCTTCATTGTCCTCTGTAGCTAACAGCAGGGTGTAGGAATGGTTAGTCCCGTAAGGTACATATTTAATAGTATCTACACCTATAATATGTAGTAGTAGTAACCGTAGACATCCGTAGATGTACATTTACCTCTGTTGCTAACAGCTGGGTGTAGGAATGGTTAGTCCCTTAAGTATCCTTTTGCACTAGGATAGACAGATTTAATCTACATATATAATATGTAATAGTATCTCATCATGTAAGTGTATCCATGTAAGAGGATTCATGTAAGTGTATCCATGTACGAGGATCCATGTAATTATATCCATGTAAGAGGATTCATGTAAGTGTATCCATGTAAGAGGATCCATGTAAGTGAATGTCTTCATATAGTATTTAGTATAGACTCATGAATGAACTGACTCTGGTGTAATTCCTTGTAATAGGAATAATGTTCTGTATCCCCTAAACTATTCCTATAATAGTTTACTAGAATGTAATTGATGTCCAAGAAGGTTTATACACACTTGCTACACAAGAGTGTTGGTATTGAAGAAAGAATGAAAGAGGTTTTGTAAATCATTTAAGAGTTTTGAACAATAAATAAATATGACTTGATATCATTTTATAAAACCTTTCAAAAGTAAGTTATATGATAACCAAGTATAAAACAACTTAAAACCATTGTGATTAACACATTTTGAAGTATGTGAAATTAGTTGATGGAAAACACAGTTATAAATCACATGTGATTGATTCTATAACTTCCTGTTTCCTACTTGTATTCCCCCCCATTAAAGCATTTAAAAACATTTAAAAGATTGATTTAGGGGTATGAACTCACCTGTAGAGGGTGATTGTGGATGAACTGGATGATGTAGGATGCTAATTGTCAAGTGAGGACTTATACACACTCAATGATCCTAGTTAACATATAATCACACATATATGTATCCAATTAGTCATATAACAACTAAATTACCAAGTTTAAGACATCCTAAGACATGTATAACACTTGATTTAAGTGCTATAAGCCATAAGGGTTGCATCTAAGGGTGGTAGGACCTTGCTATTGTGTTTGGGGTTCAAGGGTAAACTCCCTTGGATTTTACGGTTTTGTGACCATAACCCCATGAGTTTACAGTCGTAAACCCATGAGTTTACGGCCGTAAACTCATGGTACTTTGACCATATGTTGTTTTGATGTTCTACAAGCCAATAGAAGTATTCCCTCTTCATGTTTAAGCCTATGGAAGTGATTAGGGCACCATTTCACTCCTAAAGGGAGTTTACGGTCCCTGGACCATTTCCCTTTGGGTTTACGGTCGTAAACCCCTATGGGTTATTGTCTTTTGATTTTTTCAAGCCCTTAACACATCAAGGAATGGATCTATGCAAGTTTCCAAGGCTTGTGGAGGGACTAGGGACATTTTGGCACCCTTAATAGGGTTTACGGTCCAAGAACATCTTGGACCGTAAACACCTTGATATTGGTGTTTCTTGGTGATTTCTTGATATATGGAAATGTAACAAGGCTTACAATACACTAGGGAAGAAGTACTTACTAGTTAGAAGCTTGAAAATGTGCTAAAAGTCCAAGAACACTAGTGTGTGTTCTTGGTGAAACTTGAAGATCTAACCTTTTGGAATGATTTCACGGAGGGAAGTGTGTTAAAACACTAGATTAAGTAATATATCAACTTAATAGGGCTAGAAACACTTACAAGTTGAAGATCTAGAAGGAAAACTCGGATGCTACTTGAGAGGATTTGAGGTTTTGTTCTTGAAAAGTGAAAAGGTGAAATAAATGGCTAAGTGCCATATATATACTCTTGGGGTTTACGGTCGTAAACACCAAGTTTAGACCGTAAACTCCAAACTTTTGAAGTTTAGGGACTTTATTGGTGCACAATAAACCCTAATGCATCCTCTCTCCTGTTATCTCCTAATGCACTAACTTTGAAACACTCAAACTTTAACCAAAAAGCTTGAAAGTTAGCAGAAACTGTTTTGACTTCTATTGAATTGCATGGTTGTATAGAATAGAAATTTCAGGTTTTCACAATCAGCTCCCTAAGAGCTTCCCAGCCCATAGCATTAGCCACTATAAGAGATAGTGGCTTTACATGGCTATTCCACCATGTTAGGGCTTTTGACTCGAAGGTACAAGCAGCAAATTTGACTTTGCTTCCCTCCGGGCATGAGCATATCTCAAAGACCGAATCCATCTTTTCGAACCATTGCGAGAGGGCAATGACTCCGCCAGTCCCCTTAAAGGATAATGGCTTGCAGTTTGTGAAGTCCTTGTAGCAGCACTCTCTCAAGCGCACCAGGGTTTCAACGGGAGTAGATTGAACAGGAGTTCCTCCTCTAGTGGAACCAGAAGAATGATATTGAGGCAAGGCGTTTGCCACAGCCGCAACTACTGCAGCATTTAGAGCTGCTGTATCAAATTGAGTAGGAGTTGGAGTTACAGGAGGTTCGCGTCTCGTTGATCGACATGGAGGCATCTTTTAACTGAAAGTTTACAAAGATAAAGATATTGATAAGAATTTAATAGAGAGAATTTGATGAGAATGACTCATGGACTAACTCTCCATAGCCCAACATCACATTTGAATGTAATGATTGAATGAAGATGAAAGCATTTGGATAAAAATTTCCATGAGATTAGATATCTGTCAATAATACTGGTATTACAGATGTAATTAGTTCGGGAAAAATGACCTAGAAGTAGGTCTTACATCAACCAAGATGGAAAATTTTGACAGAACTATGATCTAATCAAGACCTAACAGGTCTATGATCTAACCACGATAGGAAATTAGACTAGAGTTTTACATAACTAAGTTATATCCAAAAGAGAAGGTTGAGTAGGCTCTATCTACGACGAGAGCCACTAGAGTGAGTCCTTGAGTCAGACATACGGCGCTCCATGTCTCTCATGCGCCTTTCTGTCATTGCTTGTCGAGCTTGAAGTTCCCTAACTTCAGCTTGGGTTTCGGTAAGTTCTCTCTGCAGAGCTGCATTATGAACCTGGGTCCTTTCATGAGTAGACTCTAGCTGATGTATGCGGACCGTGTTAACGCCAGAGTTGGCGTTAATCTCCACTACTCGGTCGATAGTTGCTCGACCTTGTACCTCATTCTGAGAAATCTACGAACCAGGATGGGTAGGACTCTGTCAGCTGAACCTCCCTCGGTGAGGTTGTAGAAGCTTCTGTCTCCATTGTATGGAATGGGTTGACCCTGTTCCTGACTCCATCTGTTCAAGTTTGTGGCCCACAGAGGTGTGGGTCCTTGAAATGCTGGACGAGGGTCAGGATTTGGTTCTTGAGCAACTGGGGGTAGGTTGTTGACTTCAGGTTCCGAGTCAGAACCATCAGAAAATCCTTCAGCAGAGTGATCATCCAAAGGGATTGGTTGATCATCTTCTGGTTCTTCATTAAGCCACCCAGCATTTCCGTGGTAGGGATAGTACGAGTCTCGGGAAGATGGAATCCAACCATGATATCTACGTGAGAAAAGAGGTGTAAGATATAACTAAGTAGACGATCTAATTAGATAATTATAAGATGATCTCTATCAGTTACTTCAATACTTGTTTAGTGCATACTAGTTATATGTATTCCAAAACATGATAGACCTTCGAATAAGTGATCCTAACTCTAAGCCCACAACCAAACAAGGAACAGGAAGTAAAGCAAAGATCATAGATTCTAGGTCTATGCCATCCTAGTTACATATAACCTTAGTGTATCCACTAAACAACTATTGACATACTAATAAAGACCTTTAGTTCTCAGATAAGTAATTATAGTAACACAAAATACTCCTATAGTATTTTAAGTTTATGTTCTGTTCTACTGTTTTCATTGTAGTAGTGTTGGTAAGTTTTTACACTTGTTGCAACCTCACAACCACACTTAGGCACATGCTAGTCACTCCTCAGATAATATAGTTGATCAGGCTATATCTTCCCAGGGTTGACCATATGTCTCTAAGTCTAATTGTGTTGCCCAACAATCGTAATACTTTTGTTCTGCCCTAGTGAGACTGTTTTTAGTATGAATGCAGGTATGTATACTTGGTTAAATATTTTATTATTTAAAAGTATAAACTCTTTATCAGAGTATTTTAATCCCGCTTGTGTTTATAGTTCGTATATATTTTCTGGGTTGATACACTCGATTCGCTATAAACAAAGCTCTGATACCAATCTGTCACACCCCAAAACCGGAACGACAAAATCGTTCGGGGGTGGAGGACGTCATGTATAGTATCACAACAATGTAAAGTAGTAAACAAGCAACAACATCATCCATTGCATTAATAATATAATTTCATACAAGTGTGTTCTGTCAAGTTATATAGACACCAAAAATAATATACATCAAAATAAAAGAGGAGTCTTGAACGAGCTCCATCTTCTCAAAACCTGGCTCCGGTAGCTGTCTACTGGTGACCTGAGAATACAAGTTATTTTGAAAGAGTTTATCAGCTTTAAAGCTAGTAAGATCATAAGTATATTAGAGTCTGTGTTTGTATGAAAGCATTTGAAAGATGTTTGTAATGTAAGTTATGTAAAAGTTTGTAATTGTTTGAACTCTCCTAGAAAACCCTATGTTTCCTACTAAAAGTAGCCTTCTACCAAGGCATCTAGTATCTGTGTGTGTGTCTCTTGTAAGAGTATGTATTTTCCAAATTAGACTATCATTAACCAAAATATAGTTTTTACATTACCGTTCATTGTGTGAATGTTCACAAAGTGAATGTAATGGGAAAATGGATTAGTACTGTAGTGTTGTGTTAAGTAACTACTGCTGTACTAACTACTTTAAACTAATTTGTTATTTAAAGTGCCATGTGATCGGCCTGTATCCTGCTACCGACTCTAGTAAAACAACGATGTACGACGTTGTAAGAAATGATGTTTGGCACCCGTAGACTTGCAAGTCCCACTGTAGCGAGCCGCGAGGTGTAGGATAGTCAATCCAGTATAGATCTATACACAAACTCATACGCTCCCCACTTAAGGAGATTCTGGATACAAAAACGGTCATGACAGGTAGTGCCATGCCCAGTTTAGTGGCTCACATAAATGTATATGTAATGTATGTGCTAGCTGTATTGTGTGTTATTTCTCTATTTAGTCTGTATGTGTGTTTCTCATCACTCTGTATTATGTTTGTTTCTCATCACTCTGTATTATGTTTGATTCTCATCACTATGTATTATGTTTGTTTCTCATCACTATGTATTATGTTTGATTCTTATCACTATGTATTATGTTTGATTCTCATCACTTTGTATTATGTTTGTTTCTCATCACTCTGTATTATGTTTGATTCTCATCACTATGTATTATGTTTGTTTCTCATCACTATGTATTATGTTTGATTCTCATCACTATGTATTATGTTTGATTCTCATCACTTTGTATTATGTTTGTTTCTCATTACTATGTATTAGTATATCCCTAAACTATACCTATTATAGCTTACTAGTAATGTTGTTTGAATGTATGAACATGTTTGTATACCCTTGCTACCCAAAGGTATTGAATTGTATGAAAGAAGGAACCTTTATATCTATATACATATACATAATATATAACTAGGATTCAAACGACCTTCGGACAAATAACCAGAATACCCTAAGTCCACAACCAAACAAGGAACAGGAAGTAAGGTGAGCTATCAGTCCTAAGTCCTTTCAATCCTACTTATATAACTATATCTATATAGCTACACTTTTAACAGTATATAAATTTAAAAGAGTTTAAGTAAAAGTATTTAACATGTAAAAGAGTTTGTAAGACAGTTTGAAGTAAAACAGTTTGGTAACACAGTTTGAAAAGTAAGAAATCCACTTGTTTGGTAGTTATTAATCACATGTGATTGATATAATAACCATCATTGTTCAACTTGTATTCCCCCCCCCATAAAAGCATTTAAAAACATTTAAAAGGTTAATTAATGGGGTATGAACTCACCTGTAGTGAGTGGTTTGGATGAATGGATTGATATAGGATGCTAAGTGTCAAGTGAAGACTTGAACACACACAAGGATCCTAGTTAACATATAATAACACATATATGTATCCAATTAGTCTTTAAACAACTAATTAACAAAGTTAAGACATCCTAGGACATGTAAAACACCTTATATAAGTGCTATAAGTCCTAAGGATTGCATCTAAGTGTTGTAGGACATTGCTATTGAGTTTAGGGTTCAAGGGGACCCTTTATTTGAGTTTACGGTTTTGTGACCATAACTCATTGAGTTTATGGTCGTAAACCCATGAGTTTACGGCCGTAAACTCATGTTTCTTTGACCTTTTTGAGTTTTAAAGCTTTACAAGTCATTAGAAGCATTTATACTTGAAGTATAAGCCTTAGGAAGAGATTAGGGCACCATTTCACTCCTTTTAGGAGTTTACGGTCCTTTGACCATTTCCCTTTGGGTTTACGGTCGTAAACCCAAATGGTTTATGGTCTTTTGATGTTTTCAAGTACTACGCACCTCAAGGAAGGGATCTAGGCTAATTTTCAAGGCTTAGAAGGGACTAGGGCACACTTTCGCACCCTTTTTAGGGTTTACGGTCCAAGAACATCTTGGACCGTAAACACCTTTGATCCTTGGTTTCTTGTGTGTTTTCTTGATGTTTAGAAGTGTAACAAGCTTTACAATACACTAGGGTAGGAGTACTTACTAGATAGAAGCTTGAAAAGGTGCTAAAAGTCCAAGAACACTAGTGTGTGTTCTTGGTGAAACTTGAAGATCTACACTTTTGGAATAATTTCACGGATGGAAACGTGTAAGATCACTAGATTAAGTAAGATATCAACTTTTTATGGCTAGAAACACTTACAATGTTGAAGATCAAGAAGAAAAGTTGATGATACTTGAGAGAGAAATGAGTTTTGGATCTTGAAAATGTGAAAAAGTGGTAAATAATGACTAAGTGTCATATTTATACCTCCTTTTATGGTTTACGGCCATAAACATCTTTGTTTAGGCCGTAAACTCCAAACTCTTGGAGTTTTGGGACATTATTGTTGCACAATCAACCCTAGGGCATCCTCTCTCCTGATATCTATTGAAGTACTAACTTTAAAACACTAAAACTTAATCCAAAGAGCTTGAAAGTTAGCAACAACTGTTTTGACCTCTATTGAAGTGAATGATTATACAGGATAGAAATTTCGGGTCGTCACAATCAACAAACTCGGTGTCGATTATTTCCCTGGCAGACCTTCCAAATCTAAATCCTCATGACTGGATCCTATTGTTTAACATTCTGCTCACCAATCCGAAGGAATATGAGCCGATACTGGATCACTTGAAGAGGATGTTGGCTTCTTACATCCATGAGGTTGCTTCTATGGATCAGGAGATAGCGAAAGTAATGAACAAGAAACCGACCATCAAGCCAACACCGAAACCAGGAGATGTGAATAAGATGAAGATGGGTCAAATCGATTCTACGCATCTTACTGTAATGTTTACAAAAGGCGAAGCACACAGATTTTTATTCGCCCTTGTTGATAAACATCTGTTTTCAACAGAATGCTTGGAGCACATCATCAATCATTCATTGGTGCAAGCAGAACTCAGAAGCAGACAAGAAGAACTTCACAGACATGCTTCGGTGGTACATAACGTTTCGTCATCATCTATTGGTCATCATACCGAAGGTGTTCAAAACAATAAAGAAGTCTTCTGCAGCTCAACCGAAGTGAGCTCTCGGCTCCATTGACGCAAAGGGGGAGATTGTTGGGTCTAATTGTGTTGCGTCATGGGCTTGTGTTTTGTATCCGGATTGGGCCTGTCCATCCGTGATTAGCTAGTAGGGTTAGACTATAAATAATGCATGCATGTATGCATTAAAGAGTAAACATTCGTAATTATTATCGATTATTGTTTTGTAACCCTAAACACCTCTACTGTCGAAGTTCTTAATCGAGCTCTTCTGAGGTGTTAAAGCATTAATCATACGACATATTCAAAGTCATTCTTGTGTTCATTATTACGTTCTTAATTGTTTGCCTGCATAGAATCTATCGATCCTGATTGAACTTTGTTTGAACACAAGTCTTGGGCTTTTAACCTACACTTTATTAAAGGGGCCCATTTCCATAATCCATGGAGTACTTTGAACCCTACATCCCCCCCCCCCCCGGGCAAAGTATGGAATGGACGACAAGGATTCAACTTCCAAAACAAGCATCTAGCAAATAAGAAAAGATCTCGCAACGAGGAATATCAAAAGCGATCCACGAATCTTGATTCTTCAATAGTCTTCAAAAAGGGGTTCTAGGATATATAAACCAGGCACTGAAGTAATGTTTTTAAACTTCATTTTCAAATGTAATCCCAAAGATCTTCAAGAAAGCCAAACCCGCCATAAAAAACCCATTTTAGAATTAAGAAACAAAATCACTTCTTGCCTTTGAAGAACCCCCCCCCCTCCAAGTCACAATGATCTTCAAATAAGCTAATGATATAATCCACCGAAAAATATCATGTAACAACAAAAATTAAGATTCGTAATGCCACTTGATCGAGAAAATACTAGAAGTTGGAGATATATCAAGGCCTTAGAAGAGATCGATGAAGAACTGCAACTATAAAGACTATTTCTCTGTAAAAGCATTAGAAGAGCTCGATTAAGAACTTCTACTGTAAAAGCTACCTTCATATCGCTACCACAAGCTTCATAAAAAATCCTCAAATTTGAAATGTCACAAATCCAATTTCAGATGGCCATATCAAATTCTCCCCCGATTTATAAAACATATTATAAAACATTCAGATGGTCATGAGAATGATCTTGAATGGATAAACAAATACTATGTTCCCCTGGACAAAATGTGTAACACCCTTAAAAATCAAGCCAATTTAAAACTTTTTAAATCATTCAAAAACCGATAATTATTACAAATATGTTTTCAAAATGGTTTAATGTCCGAGTATCCCAGAATCAAATCATAAAAACGTAAGGAGGTGCATGATCACGCCTTCGCCTTCCCGTGATCATCAGAAGTACCTGAAACATAATAAACAACAGTAAGCCTGAAGCTTAGTGGGTTCCCCCAAAATACCAACGTCATACAAAACCATATCAATATCATATAAACAAACAACATGCATAATGAGCCATCAACCTAACTGGACCGCCTCGCAGGGCCTTCTGTCTATCTAGACCGCTCTCCGAGCCATCAACATGTTTGGACCGCCTCTCAGGGCCTTCAGCCTATCCGGACCGCTCGTCGGGCCTTCGGTCTGACTAGTATGCCCTCCCGGGCATGCAGTCTATCCGGTCCGCCCTACGTATGTTGGCCTTCAGCACAAAGCAGGTCCGCCTCAACCCAACCACCAAATCAAACAATCATGTGCACATAAAACCATAAAAATATCATATTCTAGCATGTATAACAGTCAAACCGATCTACCAGATCACTAATCATAGCAACATGCTATAACCAGGATAACGACCTAACCGGTCAGTAACATAGCACTATCCTATATAGCAGGATACCGACCTATCCGGTCACTAATATAGCATATCACCATCCTAACTACCAATACGCAAATTAATATGCATATCATGCAATAAACCCGGATACAAATCCGAAAAGGGCCGACATTGGTGCCTTCGACCCTGTTGGTATAGTGAGGACAACTCACCTCACAAGTAGCTCAGGATGATAACTGTCCAACTCCCCGAATCCAACTCCAAACTCAATCACCAACATCCACCAATGATCCACTTTTATAAATTCCCAAATTACTAAAATACCCTCAGAAGTCAAACTGGTCAACCCTTGGTCAAACTCAAAGTCAATGGTCAAGGTCAACAGTCCATGTTTACCCAACTCGTCGAGTGCAACCTACAGAATCGTCGAGTTCCTTCAGAACTGAGAGAGTCGTTAAAATCAGAGTCGACTAGCTGAGTTGGCTATCCAACTCGTCGAGTCCATGCAACGTCCAAAAGATCGCGAAAGCCCTCTCTACTCGTCGAGTTTTCTTACTAACTCGTCGAGTTCATGCCGAATCCAAAAAACCGGGAAACCCGTCTCGACTCGTCGAGTTGGCTTATCCAACTCGTCGAGTTCATGCAATCCACTTCTTATCCAAACGATTTCAAGCTACTCCAAAGCACCAAATGGTAGATCTAGCCTCCTAGGGCATACTTACCGCGTAAAGTTGCAAACTTTACGTGCATGTAAGGTCTTAAGGGCCAAAACCAAGATAAAGAAATTTTTTTTGGTAAGGAGAAGGCCATGACTTGCTAAAGACTAGAAATTTATGACTATAAGGGGCTAGAGGAGTCCAAATCTGAAGTTACAACTTCAGATCATGCCCAAAACCAGAAATAACTCTACAACAACCTAGAAATAGCCCTAAACCTTTGCATGAAGAGATATAGCTAGAGGGAAGTCAAGGTAGCGTCATTGTTACCTTCAAGATGATGCTAAGATGAAGTAGAAATCAGATCCACAAGCTTCTCCTTGCTCCAAGCTCCTTAGACTTCAAGCTTTCTTCACAAAATCCACCTTCCAAGCTTCTTAACACTAAAAAATGGAGAGTAGGCACAATTACGGTTTTCTGAGCTCAAGGGGGACGGTAAGGGAGGCAGAGGGAGGCTAATGACCCTTTAAATAGGGTGTAGAACTCTGGAAATTAGGGTTTCATTTTCCAACTCCTACTCGTCGAGTTGGGCTCTTTCGACTGGTCGAGTAGACCTCATAAATCACGCGGGATGACCAATCTCTACTCGACCAGTTGGGGCCTCCAACTCGCCGAGTAGGCTTCTTAATTGCATGAAACCCGTAAGATCTCATTACTGGAAATCGGGATGTTACATCTCTCCCCCACTTGAACTAGGCTTCGTCCTTGAAGCCTGCTGCAGTGGATAAATCCAGACAATGCTTTTGCATTCCAGCCTTCGGCTCCCAAACTTACTCGGGTCCCCTCCGATGCTGCCACTTGTACCTTTTACCAAAGGTACCTCCTTGCCACGCAGAACCTTTGTCTCTCCTTCCAAGACGACCACTAGCCTCTCGACATAGTTCAGGCGCTCATCGTCCTGAAGATCACCCAATTATGCCACGACATCCTTGCCCGACATGCACTTTCACAACTGCAAGACATAAGAAGTGCTATGAATCCGACTGAGCTCCTCCGGGAGACCCAGCCGATACGCTGCCTTACCAACCTTGGAACAACCCAAAATGGCCCGATATATCGGGAACCAAATTCCCTTCTTCCTGAAGCGGATCACACTCTGAAAACCAGGAGTCCTTCCCAGAACACAATCATGGATCATACGCGGCTGCCGATAATTCTCTGCTGGAGAAGAGATTATATATTCTGTCAAGGGAACTCATTCAATGACCGAATTTTCAGAGATGTCATGGACTACGGGAGGAAAACTAGGAGAACAACCCTCTTTGTGCTGACAGGATAATGCTTCCTTCAGCTCCCGAATCTACATATAGTAACAGTCAACTGCTATCACATAACCACAACACCTATGATTGGCCCGATCAGCCTCGGGCTGCAATATTAATATGTCGAATCCAATTGATGACAGTATACCTTTCGCCTGTAACTCGTGATTCACCCCCACAAACCAAAAGGTTCTCCCCATTTACCTCACCGACCTCCAGAGTGCATTCCTCACACGGATACACTTGCGATCCCCAACGCAAGTTTCCACTATAAGCCATCTTGAAATGGCCGTCCATGAATCCACCCCAAGTTTCTAACTGAAACTACCACAAATCATGCAGAGAATACCCTCATATAGGTCAATAGCGAACCTTTCATAATTCGAATCCATATGATACACCAAAAACTTAGTATAACCTCTGACTCTTTAGCATGCCGTTACCAATCTCCGGAGCGACAAAAGAAGATGATCAACCAAGAACTTCTACATTACATCTGATCCCTAACAACAACTTACGAACATGTGGGAATACCGGGCAAACATTCCCTGGATTCATTCTGAGTCCTGACTGATACTCCCCTTAGTCCTTACTGCTTCCTTCATCCAACCAACGGACTTATGACTCGCAAGGCCCCCAACAACGCATCAATCCCGAGAACACCACAAGCAGAAGGAATGAATCTTTACGATAATTAGGCCCACATCCTATGACCGGAACGCTTTTGATAACCTATCAATGATGTCGTCTTCTCATCAGTGGCCCATTCATTCGGGCCTTAAGGTACCCACTTTCCTCCGCTGCTCGAAAGGCCTAATCAACATTCCTCACATCACCAAACAAACATCGCAATACTGAAACTCTACCATGATTCCCTTCTTGGAACAAGTTGCTACTCAAGAGTTTCCAAGCTCTCCTACATGACCACCGACGGTTCCTAAGGGCACTCTATAAGTGATAACCAGCAAGTACGAAACGTACAATTCCACAGGTTATTATCACAAAGCAGCATGCTTAATACCAGAACATAGATCTAACAAAATACATACAGAGTGTTCAGCATGACTGGACCGCCTCACCAGGCCTTCAGCCTATCTGGACCACTCTCAGAAACTTCAGCATGTCTGGACCGCCCCTCCGGGCCTTCGGCCTGTCTGGACCGTTCTTCAGGCCTTCGGCCTGACTGGTATGCCCCGGTGGCCTTCAGTCTATCTGGGCCGCCCTAAGTCTATTGAGCAAAACCTTGAACCCATCATGGTGCCCTTTCCATAAATAACCAGCTCTCCCCCACTTGGGGTTCGAACTCTCGATTCAATTCGTAGACTGTAATCCCGACCTAACCATACACGCAAGTCGAACTAAACCCCCAATGCTACCTTGAACACCTGCAGATATACTCGAAAAGATCGCCTCCATATCTGTACTTGGGGAACCCCTTGACCTCCTGCTTGATCGCCCTACCTCTCTGGAAACCGTTATCCGGATAGTAACAAACAAAACCTTCATTGGATGATGTCCCATCTAGAATTCTCAATTCTCCCCTTCGATCCCAAGTGACATTAACTAGTCCCTGTTTACAATCCAAATGACAATTCGGCACCCGGCCTACCCGAGAATATGGTACCTAACTTGCCTGCAAGATACTCATGCCACATCGAATCACCTGCGATTACCAGCACTAAATACTGCCGCCAACCCTTGCGACCAATAGATCCCGGCTGGAAATACCACCTGACCCCGGGGTCACCAGCCTGCTCACTCCTGCTCACTCGGAAAACTGAAAGGGTACAACCCTTGCCATAGATGATAAAATTCCAATTCATCAATCAACCATTGTACTTCCCATCCTCTAATGATTCCATGAACTCTAACTACCTACAATCCTTTGATAATAAAATTCTCCTGAAACTTCTAGTGACCTAACGACTCATGATGTTCCGCCACACGTAGATCAGACAAAACATGTAACTAACCCGAAGTTGCTGCTTACCCATACTCAACGAGATTCCAAGGCAAGAAAAATACCGATCAAAGATATTAACCATAATATTATTACAGAATGGGGGTTTCCAATTACATACCTGAGATTTCTTGCGGCTCGACTTTGACCTCCTGAGGAGCGATAACCGTTGGAATCCGAATTCCTTCCGTCCCCAACGTAGGATAGCTGGACCTGAAATGACCTGGCTGGTGACAGTGAAAGCATAACTGATCCTTCTTGCAATCCCGTTGCACATGCCCTCTCTCTTCGCACTTGTAGCACCTGAATTTGTGACAAGCAAATCTGTGGTTTTCCCCACACTTGCCACACACCTCCTGACCCTCCTTACTTCCAGTACCCAGGTCAGCAGCCTCCAACTCTTCGTTCTCTGCTGAAAAGTTCCTCCTCCTCTTTCCTAGTTGTGACCCTACAACCGGCACTCCCCCAGTAGTCATCCCAGTAGCAACGTCTCTCACAGTTTGCAGGACTGCAATTTGCTCCCCGAGCTTGGCGATCACCTTGGCAGTGATCCGGTTCACGACACCGAACAATTCTTCTTGCAAAATCAGAGATACCTCCACGAGAATCATCTCCCTCATTTGAAGAACGGAAAAATACTAGCCTACCCTGGCTGCTAGCTCCTCCCCCTGCTACCGTTACAACTTCTGCGGCAGCCATCTCAGCAATGGATGCATAGCGCTCATCGAAGTACTTAACCATGGCGGTCTTAATAGACCCAAACATGTCCAAAATCTGACCCCGGACAATCTCGACTACCTCCTCCTGGATAATCTCCCTAACGCGATCCTATGTCAACGCTGGCCTATCCTGGCTGCCAGCTCCTGATCCTGACTCGGATCCGGCCTCAAATCGTCTCGTAACCACCATATTGAAAATACATACCTGGAAGATATAAGACATTACGTGCAACAACGGAATACCAACTACCAACAAAACCCTATGGGTTGTGACTTCCTTGCTACGTGTATGGGTCATGTGCTTTTAGTAGTACGGGCCCATACTACCTTCCACACCTACCCATATTTATATCAAGTATCATCACAACGCCCTAACAATATATGTATGCATGGAGAGCGCTCAATCTTCACTCCTAGAGGAAGGCTAAATATCTCTTAACTGGACTATTGACCCAGCACAACCCAACCATGAAACTTCCACCAACCCTGCAACACTCGTGTATGCTAGCCATATATAACGCTGGACCCTATAGACTTTCGCATACCTGATCCTACCTTAAGCCCTTAATCAGACAAGAACAGGAAATAAGGTCAAACCAAACGTTCTCAGGCTATAAGATCTTAGTTATGTACATCTGTGATGCATACACTAAGCAACTACAATAATGATGTCAATTTCATATAAGGAACAACCCTTGGCTATCATGCATCATATAATCAGGCTATTCTATCATGCAATTCCTGAAGATCCCTAGCCTAGTACTAGCATGCTGTTCTATCATATCACAAAATCATATAATTCGTAAGGTATATTGGGGTCTACTTACTGGCTCCGACTGATCGTACACTTGCATCTTCCTTTAGTATTTTGAAAACCATTTGAAAAATCATTTTAAAAACTTCTCCTTAGTTTGAGATTGGAGACACACGAGTTTCTCCTCCAATTCACTCACACCTAGCTCAGATACCAACTTGTAACACCCATAAACATCAAGCCAATTTAAAACTTTTTAAATCATTCAAAAACAGATAATTATTACAAATATGTTTTCAAAATGGTTTAATGTCAGAGTATCCCAGAGTCAAATCATAAAAAATGAGGAGGTGCACTATCACGCCTTCACCTTCCTGCGATCATCATAAGTACCTGAAAAATAATCAACAACTGTAAGCCCGAAGATTAGTGAGTTCCCCCAAAATACCAACGCCATATAAACCATATCAATATCATATAAAAACAACATGCATAATGAGCCATCAGCAAGACTCGACCGCCTCGCAGGGCCATCAGTATATCTGGACCGCTCTCCGAGCCATCGACACGTCTGGACTGCCTCTCAGGGCCTTTAGCCTATCCGGACCGCTCGTGGGCCTTTGGTCTGACTAGTATGCCCTCCGGGGCCTACAGTCTATCCGGTCTGCCCTTAGTATGTTGACCATCAGCACAAAGAAGGTCCGCCTCAACCCAACCCCCAAATCAAACAATCATGTGCACATAAAACCATAACAATATGATACGCTAGCATATATAACAGTCAAACCGATCTAACATATCACTAATCATAGCAACATGCTATAACCAGGATACCGACCTAACCGGTCACTAACATAGCACTATACTATATACCAGGATACCGACCTATCCGATCACTAACATAGCATATCACCATCCTAGCTACCAGGATGCAAATTAATATGCATATCATGCAATAAACCCGAATGCAAATCCGAAAAGGGCCGACATTGGTGCCTTCGACCCTGTTGGTATAGTGAGGACAACTCACCTCACAAGTAGCTCGAGATGATAAATGTCCAACTCCCCAAATCCACCTCCAAACTCAATCACCAACATCCACCAATGATCCACTTTCATAAATTCCTAAATTACTAAAATACCCTTAGAAGTCAAACTGGTCAACCCTTGGTCAAACTCAAAGTCAATGGTCAAGGTTAACAGTCCATGTTGACCCAACTCGTCGAGTGCAACCTACAGACTCGTCGAGTTCCTTCAGAACTAAGAGAGTTGCAAAAATCAGAGTCAACTCGCCTAGTTGGCTATCCAATTCGTCGAGTCCATGCAACGTCCAAAAGATCGCGAAAAACCTCTCTACTCGTTGAGTTTTCTTACTAACTCGTCGAGTTCATGCCGAATCCAGAAAACGGGGAAACCTGTCTCGACTCGTCGAGTTCATGCAGTCCACTTCTTATCCAAACGGTTTCAAGCTACTCCAAAGCTCCAAATGGTAGATCTAGCCTCCTAGGGCATAGTTACCACGTAAAGTTGCAAACTTTACGTGCATGCAAGGTCTTAAGGGCCAAAACCAAGCTAAATAAAAAGTTTTAGGTAAAGAGAAGGCTATGACTTGCTAAAGACTAGAAATTTATGACTATAAGGGGCTAGAGGAGTCCAGATCTGAAGTTACAACTTCAGATCATGCCCAAAACCAGAAATAACTCCACAACAAGCTAGAAATAGCCCTAAACCTTTGCATGAAGAGATCTAGCTAGAGAGAAGTCAAGGTAAAGACAATGTTACCTTCAAGATGATGCTAAGATGAAGTAGAAATCAGATCCACAAGCTTCTCCTTACTCCAAGCTCCTTAGACTTCAAGCTCTTTTCACAAAATCCACCTTCCAAGCTTCTTAACACTAAAAAATGGAGAGTAGGCACAATTACGGTTTTCTGAGCTCAAGGGGGACGGTAAGGGAGGCAGAGGGAGGCTAATGACCCTTTAAATAGGGTGTAGAACTCTGGAAATTAAGGTTTCATTTTCCAACTCCTACTCGTCGAGTTGGGGTCCTTCGACTGGTCGAGTAGACCTCATAAATCACGCGGGCTGACCAATCTCTACTCGACCGGTTGGGGCCTCCAACTCGCCGAGTAGGCTTCTTAATTGCATGAAACCCGTAAGATCTCATTACTGGAAATCGGGATGTTACAACTCTCCCCCACTTGAACTAGGCTTCGTCCTTCAAGCCTGCTGCAGTGGATAAATCCAGACAATGCTTTTGCATTCCAGCCTTCGGCTCCCAAACTTACTCGGATCCCCTCCGATGCTGCCACTTGTACCTTTTACCAAAGGTACCTCCTTGCCACGCAGAACATTTATCTCTCGTTCCAAGACGACCACTAGCCTCTCGACATAGTTCAGGCGCTTATCGTCCTGAAGATCACCTAATTATGCCACGACATCCTTGCCCGACATGCACTTTCACAACTGCAAGACATAAGAAGTGCTATGAATCCGACTGAGCTCCTCCGGGAGACCCAGCCGATACGCTGCCTTGCCAACCTTGGAATAACCCAAAATGGCCCGATATATCGGGAACCAAATTCCCTTCTTCCTGAAGCGGATCACACTCTGAAAACCAGGATTCCTTCCCAGAACACAATCATGGATCATACGCGGCTGTCGATAATTCTCTGCTGGAGAAGCGATTATATATTCTATCAAGGGAACTCATTCAATGACCGAATTTTCAGAGATGTCATGGACTATGGGAGGAAAACTAGGAGAAGAACCCTCTTTGTGCTGACAGGATAATGCTTCCTTCAGCTCCCGAATCTATATATAGTAACAGTCAACTGCTATCACATAACCACAACACCTATGACTGGCCCGATCAGCCTCGGGCTGCAATATTAATATGTCGAATCCAATCAACCACCGGATTGAAATTATCAGGGTTTGTCGTCCTACCGCCTCAACCATACTGCTCCTTCTAGCCATCGTGCCTACAACTTACAGTCGGCCTGGACTGGGTATCTTGGCCTACTGCATCGAGCAGGACCGCCTCAACCCTCCCAACACGATGTGTTGCCATAGATAATCAGGAGAAAGATCTAACCTGGTTCTCAGAACCTGACAGACAAAGACGCTCTAACCCAGCAACCATCGACTTCCCGTTGATGACATTAAACCTTTCGCCTGTAACTCGTGATTCACCCCCACAAACCAAAAGGTTCTCCCCATTTACCTCACCGACCTCCAGAGTGCATTCCTCACACGGATACACTTGCGATCCCCAACGCAAGTTTCCACTATAAGCCATCTTGAAATGGCCGTCCATGAATCCACCCCAAGTTTCTAACTGAAACTACCAGAAATCATGCAGAGAATACCCTCATATAGGTCAATAGCGAACCTTTCATAATCCGAATCCATATGATAAACCAAAAACTTAGTATAACCTCTGACTCTTTACCATGCCGTTACCAACCTCCGGAGCGACAAAAGAAGATGATCAACCAAGAACTTCTACATTACATCTGATCCTTAACAACAACTTACGAACATCTGGGAAAATGGGGCAAACCTTCCCCGGATTCATTCTGAGTCCTGACTGATACTCCCCTTAGTCCTTACTGCTTCCTTCATCCAACCAACGGACTTATGACTCGTAAGGCCCCCAACAACGCATCAATCCCGAGAACACCACAAGCAGAAGGAATGAATCTTTACGATAATTAGGCCCACATCCTATGACCGGAACGCTTTTGATAACCTATCAATGATGTCGTCTTCTCATCAGTGGCCCATTCATTCGGGCCTTAAGGTACCCACTTTCCTCCACTGCTTGAAAGGCCTAATCAACATTCCTCACATCACCAAACAAACATCGCAATACTGAAACTCTACCATGATTCCCTTCTTGGAACAAGTTGCTACTCAAGAGTTTCCAGGCTCTCCTACATGACCACCGACGGTTCCTAAGGGCACTCTATAAGTGATAACCAGCAAGTACGAAACGTACAATTCCACATGTTATTATCACAAAGTAGCATGCTCAATACCAGAACATAGATCTAACAAAATACATACAGAGTGTTCAGCATGACTGGACCGCCTCACCAGGCCTTCAGCCTATCTGGACCACTCTCAGAAACTTCAGCATGTCTGGACCGCCCCTCCGGGCCTTCGGCCTGTCTGGACCGTTCTCCAGGCCTTCGGCCTGACTGGTATGCCCCGGTGGCCTTCAGTCTATCTGGGCCGCCCTAAGTCTATTGAGCAAAACCTTGAACCCATCATGGTGCCCTTTCCATAAATAACCAGCTCTCCCCCACTTGGGGTTCGAACTCTCGATTCAATTCGTAGACTGTAATCCCGACCTAACCATACACGTAAGTCGAACGAAACCCCCAATGCTACCTTGAACACCTGCAGATATACTCGAAAAGATCGCCTCTATATCTGTACTTGGGGAAACCCTTGACCTCCTGCTTGATCGCCCCACCTCTCTGGAAACCGTTATCCGGATAGTAACAAACAAAACCTTCATTGGATGATGTCCCATCTAGAATTCTCAATTCTCCCTTTCGATCCCAAGTGACATTAACTAGTCCCTGTTTACAATCCAAATGACAATTCGGCACCCGGCCTACCCGAGAATATGGTACCTAACTTGCCTGCAAGATACTCATGCCACATCGAATCACCTGCGATTACCAGCACTAAATACTGCCGCCAACCCTTGCGACCAACAGATCCCGGCTGGAAATACCACCTGACCCCGGGGTCACCAGCCTGCTCACTCCTGCTCACTCGGAAAACTGAAAGGGTACAACCCTTGCCATAGATGATAAAATTCCAATTCATCAATCAACCATTGTACTTCCCATCCTCTAATGAATCCATGAACTCTAACTACCTACAATCCTTTGATAATAAAATTCTCCTGAAACTTCTAGTGACCTAACGACTCATGATGTTCCGCCACACGTAGATCAGACAAAACATGTAACTAACCCGAAGTTGCTGCTTACCCATACTCAACGAGATTCCAAGGCAAGAAAAATACCGATCAAAGATATTAACCATAATATTATTACAGAATGGGGGTTTCCAATTACATACCTGAGATTTCTTGCGGCTCGACTTTGACCTCCTGAGGAGCGATAACCGTTGGAATCCGAATTCCTTCCGTCCCCAACGTAGGATAGCTGGACCTGAAATGACCTGGCTGGTGACAGTGAAAGCATAACTGATCCTTCTTGCAATCCCGTTGCACATGCCCTCTCTCTTCGCACTTGTAGCACCTGAATTTGTGACAAGCAAATCTGTGGTTTTCCCCACACTTGCCACACACCTCCTGACCCTCCTTACTTCCAGTACCCAGGTCAGCAGCCTCCAACTCTTCGTTCTCTGCTGAAAAGTTCCTCCTCCTCTTTCCTAGTTGTGACCCTACAACCGGCACTCCCCCAGTAGTCATCCCAGTAGCAACGTCTCTCACAGTTTGCAGGACTGCAATTTGCTCCCCGAGCTTGGCGATCACCTTGGCAGTGATCCGGTTCACGACACCGAACAATTCTTCTTGCAAAATCAGAGATACCTCCACGAGAATCATCTCCCTCATTTGAACAACGGAAAAATACTAGCCTACCCTGGCTGCTAGCTCCTCCCCCTGCTACCGTTACAACTTCTGCGGCAGCCATCTCAGCAATGGATGCATAGCGCTCATCGAAGTACTTAACCATGGCGGTCTTAATAGACCCAAACATGTCCGAAATCTGACCCCGGACAATCTCGACTACCTCCTCCTGGATAATCTCCCTAACGCGATCCTATGTCAACGTTGGCCTATCCTGGCTGCCAGCTCCTGATCCTGACTCGGATCCGGCCTCAAATCGTCTCGTAACCACCATATTGAAAATACATACCTGGAAGATATAAGACATTACGTGCAACAACGGAATACCAACTACCAACAAAACCCTATGGGTTGTGACTTCCTTGCTACGTGTATGGGTCATGTGCTTTTAGTAGTACGGGCCCATACTACCTTCCACACCTACCCATATTTATATCAAGTATCATCACAACGCCCTAACAATATATGTATGCATGGAGAGCGCTCAATCTTCACTCCTAGAGGAAGGCTAAATATCTCTTAACTGGACTATTGACCCCGCACAACCCAACCATGAAACTTCCACCAACCCTGCAACAACCGTGTATGCTAGCCATATATAATGCTGGACCCTATAGAATTTCGAATACCTGATCCTACCTTAAGCCCTTAATCAGACAAGAACAGGAAATAAGGTCAAACCAAACATTCTCAGACTATAAGATCTTAATTGTGTACATCCGTGATGCATACACTAAGCAACTACAATAATGATGTCAATTTCATATAAGGAAAAACCCTAGGCTATCAGGCATCATATAATCAGGCTATTCTATCATGCAAAACCTGAAGATCCCTAGCCTAGTACTAGCATGCTATTCTATCATGTCACAAAATCAAATAATCCGTAAGGTATTTTGGGGTCTACTTACTGGCTCCGACTGATCGTACACTTGCATCTTCCTTTAGTATTTTGAAAACCATTTGAAAAATCATTTTAAAAACTTGTCCTTAGTTTGAGATTGGAGACACACGAGTGTCTCCTCCAATTCACTCACACCTGGCTCAGATACCAACTTGTAACACCCATAAAAATCAATCCAATTTAAAACTTTTTAAATCATTCAAAAACAGATAATTATTACAAATATGTTTTCAAAATGGTTTAATGTCAGAGTATCCTAGAATCAAATCATAAAAACATAAGGTGCTGCACTATCACGCCTTCGCCTTCACGCGATCATCATAAGTACCTGAAAAATAATCAACAACTTTAAGCCCGAAGCTTAGTGAGTTCCCCCAAAATACCAACGCCAAACAAACCATATCAATATCATATAAAAAACAGCATGCATAATGAGCCATCAGCAAGACTCGACCGCCTTGGAGTGCCATAAGTCGATCTGGACCGCACTCCGATCCATCGACACGTCTAGACTGCCTCTCAGGGCCTTCAGCCTATCCGGACCGCTTGCGGGCCTTTGGTCTGACTAGTATGCATTCCTGGTCCTGCAGTATATCCGGTCTGCTCTTGGTATGTTGGCCATCAGCACAAAGAAGGTCCGCCTCAACCCAACCCCCAAATCGAACAATCATGTGCACATAAAACCATAAGAATATGATACGCTAGCATATATAACAGTCAAACCGATCTAACATATCACTAATCATAGCAACATGCTATAACCAGGATACCGACCTATCTGGTCACTAACATAGCATATCACCATCCTAGCTACCAGGATGCAAATTAATATCCACATCATGCAATAAACCCGAATGCAAATCCGAAAAGGGCCGACACTGGTGCCTTCGACCTTGTTGGTATAGTGAGGACAACTCACCTCACAAGTAGCTCGGGATGATAAATGTCCAAATCCCTAAATCCAACTCCAAACTCAATCACCAACATCCACCAATGATCCACTTTCATAAATTCCCAAATTACTAAAATACCCTCAGAAGTCAAACTGGTCAACCCTTGGTCAAACTCAAAGTCAATAGTCAAGGTCAACAGTCCATGTTGACCCAACTCGTCGAGTGCAACCTACAGACTCGTCGAGTTCCTTCAGAACTCAGAGAGTTGCAAAAATCACAGTCGACTCGCCGAGTTGGCTATCCAATTCGTCGAGTCCATGCAACGCCCAAAAGATCGCGAAAACCCTCTCTACTCGTCGAGTTTTCTTACTAACTCGTCGAGTTCATGCCGAATCCAGAAAACGGGGAAACCCCTCTCGACTCGTCGAGTTCATGCAGTCCACTTCTTATCCAAACGATTTTAAGCTACTCCAAAGCTCCAAATGGTAGATCTAGCCTCCTAGGGCATAGTTACCACATAAAGTTGCAAAGTTTACGTGCATGCAAGGTCTTAAGGGCCAAAACCAAGCTAAAGAAAAAGTTTTAGTTAAGGAGAAGGCTATGACTTGCTAAAGACTAGAAATTTATGACTATAAGGGGCTAGAGGAGTCCAGATCTGAAGTTACAACTTCAGATGATGCCCAAAACTAGAAATAACTCCACAACAAGCTAGAAATAGCCCTAAACCTTTGCATGAAGAGATCTAGCTAGAGAGAAGTCAAGGTAACGACAATGTTACCTTCAAGATGATGCTAAGATGAAGTAGAAATCAGATCCACAAGCTTCTCCTTGCTCGAAGCTCCTTAGACTTCAAGCTTTTTTCACAAAATCCACCTTCCAAGCTTCTTAACACTCAAAAATGGAGAGTAGGCGCGATTACAGTTTTCTGAGCTCAAGGGGGACAGTAAGGGAGGCAGAGGAAGGCGAAAGACCCTTTAAATAGGGTGTAGAACTCTGGAAATTAGGGTTTCATTTTCCCAGCTCCTACTCTTCGAGTGGGGGTCCTTTGACTCGTCGAGTAGACCTCATAAATCACGCGGGCTGACTAATCTCTACTCGACGAGTTGGGGCTTCCAACTCGCCAAGTAGGCTTCTTTAATTGCATGAAATCCCTAAGATCTTATTCCCGGAAATAGGGATGTTCCAAAATGAAATAAACATTGAAGTTTAAAATCCGAAATAGTCGAAAAAATTTGACGTTATCGCAAAAAACGACTTTCCGAACCGCCAAGACTTGTTGGAATCCATAATTTTCACATGAACAGTATTAGAAAACATGATTCTCCATGAATAGTTGCTTAAACAGAAAGCTTGATTCCAAACAGCCAAAACACCAAAAATCTTCAATAACTTGTGCCCAAAATCATCAAATCAAGAACAGATATTTCAAAAATCAATAGATCTTCAAAGACCCGCTCTGATACCACTTGTTGGGATTGAAACCATAATAATGATTTGATGAATAAGATGCGGAAAATAAGAATATACACAATTATGAAGATATGTCGAATGATGTGAAAATCCGAAATTTCTATCCTGTACAACATAACAAGTCAATAGAAGTCAGAACAGTTACTGTTAAATTTTCAGACTTTTTGGAATAAGTTTGAGTATTTTAGGATTTACACTTTAGGAGATAGCAGGAGAGGGGATGCCCTAGGGTTTATTGTGCAACAATAAAGTCCCTTCACATCAAAAATTTAGAGTTTACGGCCTAAACTTGGTGTTTACGGCCGTAAACCCTAAAGGGGAGAAGTATAAAAGTGGCACTTAGCCATTTTTAGCATTTTTCCACCTTTTCATGATCAAATCCCAATTTCTCTCAAGTATCATCCAAAGTTTTCTTCAAGATCTTCATCTAGTAAGTGTTTCTAACCCTTTTAAGTTAGTATATCACTTAATCTAGTGATTTAACACACTTCTATCCATTAGATCTTCCCAAAAGATCAAATCTTCAAGTTTCACCAAGAACACCAAGAACACACACTAGTGTTCTTGGAACTTTTGGCTCATTTCAAGCTTCTATATAGTAAGTACTTCTATCCTAGAGTATGTTTAATCTTGCTACACTTCATTATAACATGAAAACACCCATGAAACACCAAGAACATGGTGTTTACGGTCCAAGAACATTCTTGGACCGTAAACCCATTTTATGGGACCAAAGTGTCCCTAGTCCCTTCCTAAGCATATGTAACTATCTTGGATCAATACCTTGATGTGTTAAGGACTTGAAATCATCAAAATACCATAATCCATAGGGGTTTACGGCCGTAAACCCAAAGGGAAATGGTCTTAGGGCCGTAAACTCCAAATAGGAGTGAAATGGTGCCCTAGTTTCTTCCTTAGGCTTATACTTCAAGTGGAAACACTTCTAAGGGCTTGGAAATCTTCAAATCAACAAATGGTCAAAAGGGGGAGAGTTTACGGCCGTAAACTCATGGGTTTACGACCGTAAACTCATGGGGTTATGGTCCAGAAACCGTAAACTCATTAAAGGGTTTCTTTTGAACCCTAAACCCAATAGCTTGTTCCTACAACACTTAGATACAATCCATAAGGCTTAAAGCACTTATATAAAGTGTTTTACATGTCTTAGGATGTCTTAACTTTGCTAATTAGTTGTTTAAAGTCTAATTAGATACATATATGTGGTATTTATATGTTAAATAGGATCATCGTGTGTGTACAAGTCTTCACTTGACACCTAGCAATCCTATCTCTTCAGTTCATCCAAACCACCAAATACAGGTGAGTTCATACCCCTTAATTAACCTTTTAAATGTTTTTAAATGCTTTTATGGGGGGGGGGATACAAGTTGAACAACTATAGTTATTATATCAATCACATGTGATTAATAACTACCAAACAAATGGTTTTCTTACTTTTCAAACTGTTTTCCAAACTGTTTTACCTCAAACTACTTTACAAACTCTTTTACTTGTCAAATACTTTTATTAAACTCTTTTAACTAATATTCTGTGTATCTATATAGATATAGTTATATAAGTAGGATTGAAAGGACTTAGGACTGCTAGCCTACCTTGCTTCCTTTTCCTTATTTGGATGTGGCTGTAGGGCATCGGTTATCCGTCCGAAGGTCGTTTGAATCTTAGTTATATATTGTATATATGTATGTAGATATAAAAGATGCCTATATATGTATAGTTATATAAATGATGTTTAAAGGACTTAGGAAGGCTAGCTCGCTTTATTTGCTTTTCCTTGTTTGGATGTGGCTTTAGGGCATCGGTTATCCGTCCGAAGGTCGTTTAAATGTTAGTTGTATATCATGTATACCTATATAGTCATAAAGGTTATTTTTTTCCATCCAACTCCATGCCCTTGGGTAGCAAGGGTATACAAACATGTTCATCCATTACTAGTAAGCTACCATAGGGGTAGTTTAGGAAGTTACTATTACTAGAACAATGAAACATACAAGGAGTCAGTTCATACATGAGTCAATACATACTTTGATGAGAAACAAACATAAAACAGAGTGAGGAGAAACAAACATAGAACAGAGTGAGGAGAAACAAACAATAGACACTATGACGAGAAACAAACATACAGGCTAGACAGAGAAAGAACACACGAAACAACTAGCACTCAATTCACAAAACATATACATTAATACATTTATGTGAGCCATTAAACAGGGCATGACACTACCTGCCATGACTGTTTTTGTATCAGAATCTCCTTAATTGGGGAGCGTATGAGTTTGTGTATAGATCTATACTGGATTGACTATCCTACACCTTGCTGCTCGCTACAGTGGGACTTGCAAGTCTACGGGTGCCAAACGTCATTTTTGTGGCATCTTACATTGTCACTTTTCTATTGAGTCGGTAGCAAGATACAGGCCGATCACATGTAACCTTAAAATACACAATGGATTTAAGGTAGGTAGTATAGCAGTGGTTTACTTAATACTACATGATAATGCTATAACATTTTCTTTTTACATTTTACTTGTGTTATTCACACAATAATCTATAATGTAAAAACTATATTTTTGGTTAATGATAGTCGAATTTGGGAAAATACACACTTTTACAAGTAATAAACACACAGACACTAGATGCCTTGGTAGAAGGCTACTTTTAGTAGGAAACATAGGGTTTTCTAGGAGAGTTCAAACAAATACAAAACTTTTACAAACATACAGTACATCTTACAAAACATCTTACAAATGCTTTCATACAAAAACAGACACCAATATACTTATGTTCTCACCAGCTTTAAAGCTGATAAACTCTTTCAAAATAACTTGTATTCTCAGGTCGCCACTAGACAGGTACCGGAGCCAGGTTTTGAGAAGATGGAGCTCGTTCAAGACTCCTCTTATATTTTTGAAGTATATTGTTTTGGTGTCTTTAAAACTTGAAAGAACACACTTGTATGAAATTATATTATTAATGCAATGGATGATGTTGTTGCTTGTTTACTACTTGCATTGTTATGATACTGTACAGGACGTCCTCCACCCCAGAACGTTTCCGCCATTCACCGGTTTTGGGGGTGTGACAGAGTGGTATCAGAGCATTGTTCATAGTGAATCGAGTGTATCAACCCATAAAAGATATACAAACTATAAATACAAGCGGGACTAAAATACTCTGAAAAGGAGTTTATACTTTTAAATAATAAAATATTTAACCAAGTATACATACCTGCATTCATACTAAAATCAGTGTCACTAGGACAAAACAAAAGTATTGCGATTGTTGGACAGGACAAGTAAATTTAGAGACATATGGTCAACCCTGGGAAGATGTAGCCTGATCAACTACATTATCCGAGGAGTGATTAGCATGTGCCTAAGTGTGGTTGTGATGTTGCAACAAGTCTAAAAACTTACCAACACTACCACAACGAGAACATTAGAACAGAACATTAAACTTAAAATACTATAGGAGTATTTTATGTTACCATAATTACTTATCTGAGAACTAAAGATCTTTATTAGTATGTTAATAGTTGTTTAGGGGATACGCTAAGGTTATAGGTAACTAGGATGTCATAGACTGAGAATTTGTGATCTTTGGTTTACTTCCTGTTCCTTGTTTGGTTGTGGGCTTAGAGTTAGAATCACTTATTCGAAGGACTATCATGTTTTAGATTACATATAACTGGTATGCTCTAAACAAGTGTTGGAGTAATTGATAAAGATCATCTTATAACTATCTAGTTAACTCGTCTATTAAATATTTCTTTATCCCTTTTCTCGCGTAGATTTAATGGCTGGTTTCCATCTTCCCGGAGACCCGTACTTTCCCAACCACGGAAATGTTGGGTGGTTTAATGAAGAAGCAGAAGATGATCACCCAATTCCTTTGGATGATCATGAAGCTGAAGGCTTTTCTGATGGTTCTGAGTCAGAACCTGAAGTCAACAACCTACCCCCAGCTGCTCAAGACGCAAACCTGAACCCTCGTCCAACATTTCAAGGGCTCACACCTATGTGGGTCACAAACTTGAACAGATGGAGTGAGGAGCAGGGTCAACCCATTCCCTACAATGGAGACCGAAGTTACTACAACCTCACCGAGGGAAGTTCAGCAGATAGGGTCCTACCTATCATGGTTCGAAGGATTGCTCGGAACACCGAGCAAGGTCGAGCAGCTATCGACCGAGTAGTGGAAGTTGATGCCAACTCTGGCATTAACACTGTCCGCATTCACCAACTTGAGTCTGCTCATGAAAGGGCTCAGGTCAGTAATGCAATGATTCAAAGGGAACTTACTGAAACCCGAGCTAAATTCAGAGAGCTCCGAGCTCAGCAAGCCAGATCTGATAGGCGCGTGAGAGACATAGAACGCCTTCTGTCGGACTCAAGAACTCACTCTAGCAGTTCTCGTCGCCGATAGAATCTATCAACTTCACTTATGGGATGTAACCTAGTTATGTAAAAACTTAAGTCTAATTTCCTACCCTTATAAATCTTAGACCTGTTAGGTTTAGATTAGGTCGTAGTCTGTCAAATTTTCCCATTTTGGGTGATGTAAGACCTACTTCTAGGTCATTTTTCCCAAACTCATTACATCTGTAATTCCAATATCTTTGACAGATATCTAAATCTAATGGAATTTATATCGAAATCCTTCCATCTTCATTCAAATGCCTCATTCGTTTATGCTGTTGGGCTATGGAGAGTTAGTCCATGGGTCATTCTCATCAATATTTCCTATCAAATTCTTATCAATGTTCATAACTTTCCAACTTTCAGTTCAAAGATGCCTCCACGTAAGTCAACAAGACGTAATCCTTCTGCACCAACTCCATCTGCACCTCAATTTGATACAACAGCCCTCAATGCTGCTGTAACTGCAGCTGTGGCTACAGCAATGGCTGAATATCATTCCTCGAGTTCCACTAGAGGAGGGACTCCAGTCCCGATTATTTTAGTTGAAACTCCTGTGCACTCGAGAGAGTGCTCCTATAAAGACTTCACAAACTGCAAGCCGATGTCCTTTAAAGGAACTGGCAGAGTCCTGGTACTCTCGTAATGGTTCGAGAAGACCGAGTCAGTCTTTGCAATCTGCTCGTTCCCGGAGGGAAGTAAGGTCAAGTATGCCGCTTGTACCTTCGAATTAAAAGCCCTAACGTGGTGGAATAGCCATGTTAAGTCACTATCTCTGGATGTGGCTAATGACATGGGTTGGATTTCCATGAAAGACCTCATGATTGAGGAGTACTGCCCAAGGGGCGAGATCCAAAAGCTGGAGGAAGAACTTTGGCGCCTAACCATGAAAGGCTCCGAAATCGTAGCATATACCGCCAGGTTTTGTGAAGTGGTGGCCCTCTGTCCCAACATGATTCATACAGAGGGAAAGAAGATCGAGAGGTACATATGGGGGCTGGTGCCACCATACCAAGGAAATGTAATGTCATCACGCCCCACTACCTTCGATAGTGCCAAGCGATTGGCACAGCAACTAGTTGATTGCGGGGTCCGTACCCCGGCTGCAACAACCACCCTGGCCATCTCAGAACCCGTCAGAACCGCTGAGTCCAAGCGGAAATTCTGGGATGACAAGAAAAAGAAGAAGGCTTCCAAGAAACAGCGGACCGTGGCAGTTCATAGTGCGACAGCACCTGCCACTGCTGCAGTTCCATTAAAGCAGTATTCTGGAAGTTTGCCGCTCTGCAACAAGTGCAACTACCACCATGTGGGAGTCTGTCGGGAAATACAGTGTGTAAACTGCAACAGAAAGGGGCACACAGCCCGTTTCTGCAAATCTCCGGCGAGGCCAATCACCCAAGTCCCCGGCGCTGGAGTAGGCCAAACTTGCTACAACTGTGGTGAGGTGGGCCATTTCAAGAGGAACTGCCCGAAGGCAGGAAATGCCGGCGGAGTAGGAAGAGTTCTGGCTATAGGCCATGAGGAGGCGGTTGCCGACCCCACAGTGGTCACTGGTACGTTTCTCCTCGACAACTCTTATGCTTGTATACTATTTGATAGTGGAGCGGAGAGGAGCTTCGTGAACCAAAAGTTTGCTCATTTACTTAAGCGAAAATCACGAGCACTCAAAGAACCGTTCACAGTAGAAATGGCTAATGGGAAGACAGAGAGCACTAGCTGCATTTACATAGGGTGTACATTAACGTTAGATATCCATTCATTCTTGATCGATCTCATGCCAGTCTCAATTAAGAGTTTCGACGTCATCATTGGCATGGATTGGTTGAGTCTTCAACGTGCCGACATCATGTGTTACGAAAAGGCAGTCCGCCTAAATCTTTCATCTGGCGAAACCCTAGTAGTATATGGCGACAAACTCGGCACGAACCTTCGTATCATCTCGAGCATTCAAGCTCAGAAATTCTTGCGAAAGGAATGTTGCGCATTCCTTGCTCATGTGGTTGATGTGAGCCAAGAAACGAAACCTCTTCAGAACATTCCAGTAGTACGCGACTTTCCCGACATCTTTCCAGAAGAACTACCCGGATTACCTCCGCAACGACAAGTCGAGTTCAGAATCGACTTAGTTCCAGGGGCTACCCCAGTAGCCAAATCGCCCTATCGTCTAGCACTTGCAGAGATGCAAGAACTATCCTGTCAGCTTAACGAGCTGCTCAGCAAGGGCTTTATAAGACCGAACTTCTCACCTTGGGGAGCTCCAGTCTTGTTCGTCAAGAAGAAAGACGGATCGTTTCGAATGTGCATCGACTACAGGGAGCTCAACAAACTGACCGTTAAAAATCGTTATCCTTTGCCTCGGATAGACGACTTATTCGATCAACTTCAAGGGGCAAATTTCTTTTCAAAAATCGACTTGAGATCCGGATATCACCAGTTACGAGTGCTAGGGGAGGATGTTCCGAAGACAGCCTTCCGAACTCGTTATGGGCACTACGAATTCGTAGTGATGCCGTTCGGATTAACAAACGCGCCCGCAGTATTCATGGATTTAATGAATAGGGTGTGTCGTCCTTACTTGGATCAGTTCGTCATCGTCTTCATCGATGACATACTTATCTACTCTCGTAGTAAGGAGGAGCATAGTCAACATCTGTGCTTAGTCTTGGAAACATTACGAGCGGAGAAGCTTTATGCGAAGTTCTCGAAATGCGAATTTTGGATCCGACGAGTCGAATTCTTAGGGCACGTGGTTAGCGAAGAGGGAATACACGTGGACCCTTCCAAAATTAAAGCCATTGAGAGCTGGTCAGCACCGAAGACGCCTACATAAATTCGTCAATTTCTAGGCCTCGCTGGCTACTATCGCAGGTTCATTCAAAACTTCTCCCGCATTGCGAAGCCTCTTACAACGCTTACCTAGAAGGACGTATCCTTTGACTGGGAAGAAAAGCAGGAGAGAGCGTTCCAAACGCTCAAACGAGCGTTGTGTACCGCACCAATACTATCCCTCCCCGAATGGATAGAAGACTTCGTTGTCTATTGCGATGCATCGAACCAAGGTCTCAGATGTGTTCTGATGCAGCGAGGTAAGGTCATCGCCTATGCCTCGAGACAGTTGAAGACACATGAGGTTAACTACACCACCCACGATCTCGAACTAGGAGCAGTGGTGTTTGCTTTGAAGATATGGAGACACTACTTGTACGAAACGAAAAGCACGATCTTTACAGACCACAAGAGCCTACAACATATATTCGACCAGAAAGAGCTCAACATGAGACAACGACGGTGGGTCGAGCTACTCAGTGATTACAAATGAGAAATTCGTTATCATCCCGACAAGGCCAATGTAGTAGATGACACCCTAAGTCGGAAAGAATATTCTGGTCGTAGAGTCAAATCTTTGACTATGACTATCCATTCACACTTATCCACACAAATCCAGGCGGCTCAGCTCGACGCTTTGAAACCTGAAAATGTGGCCAGTGAATCCCTTCGAGGGATGGATAAGAACTTGGAAGTCAAGGGTGGCGGAGCTTTATATCTCATGGACCGGATCTGGACCCCTAGACTTGGTGGGTTCAGAGACTTGGTCATGAACGAGGCGCACCACACTCGTTATTCCGTCCACCCAGGTTCAGATAAGATGTATCTGGATCTTAAAAAGTTATACTGGTGGCCTAACATGAAAGCAGAGATTGCTACCTTCGTAAGTAAATGCCTTACTTGCGCAAAGGTGAAGGTCGAATACCAGAAACCCTCAGGTCTTCTTCAACAAACTGAGATCCCAGAATGGAAGTGGGAGCGGATCACTATGGATTTCATAACCAAGTTGCCCAAGACAACGGGTGGACTTGATACCATATGGGTCATCGTCGTCAGATTGACCAAGTCTGCACACTTCCTGCCTATCAAAGAGACAAACAAGATGGAGAAGCTTACAAGAACTTACATTAGGGAGATTGTACGACTGCATGGTGTTCCCATATCCATTATCTCGGACAGAGATAGTAGATTCACTTCGAGGTTCTGGCAGTCGCTACAAAATTCCCTAGGAACTAGGCTGGACATGAGTACAGCCTACCATCCACAGACACACGGGCAAAGTGAGAGGACTATCCAAACCTTGGAAGATATGCTGCGAGCCTGTGTGATCGACTTTGGGAAAGCATGGGATACTCATTTACCCCTTGTAGAATTTTCCTACAACAACAGTTATCACACAAGCATAAAGGCTGCTCCATTCGAGGCCCTGAATGGCCGTAAGTGCAGATCCCCTCTGTGCTGGGCTGAGGTGGGTGATACCCAGTTAGCTAAAGGGCGAGTCCCTGAAAGCACTCTCACAGGTCTGGAGATCATACGGGAAACGACGGAGAAGATCGTTCAAATCCGAGAACGACTAAAAGCCTCCAGAGACCGACAGAAAAGCTACGCGGATAAACGCAGAAAACCGTTGGAATTCCAGGTGGGCGACCGTGTTCTATTGAAGGTCTCACCCTGGAAGGGCTTGATACGCTTTGGAAAGCGTGGAAAGCTAAATCCAAGGTACATAGGGCCTTTCGAGATTCTCGCAAGAATCGGCCCAGTAGCTTACAAACTCAACTTACCATGCGAGCTCAGTAACGTACATTCTACCTTCCACGTCTCGAACTTGAAAAAGTGTCTAACCGACGAGACTCTTGTAATCCCACTCGAGGAGATCGAGATCAACGAGAGCCTCAACTTCGTGGAAGAACCAGTAGAGATCATGGACCGGGAGGTCAAGCAAACGAAACAAAGCCGCATCCCCATAGTGAAGGTTCGCTGGAACGCCAAGCGAGGACCAGAGTTCACATGGGAGCGAGAGGATCAGATGAAACTGAAATATCCTCGTCTTTTTACATAGTTATTTGTAACTAATTATTTGCTTAAACTCTAATTTCGGGACGAAATTCCCTTTAACAGGGGGATGATGTGACAATCCAAAATTTCTATCCTGTACAACATAACAAGTCAATAGAAGTCAGAACAGTTACTATTAAATTTTCAGACTTGTTGGAATAAGTTTGAGTATTTTAGGATTTACACTTTAGGAGATAGCAGGAGAGGGGATGCCCTAGGGTTTATTGTGCAACAATAAAGTCCCTTCACATCAAAAGTTTAGAGTTTACGGCCTAAACTTGGTGTTTACGGCCATAAACCCTAAAGGGGAGAAGTATAAAAGTGGCACTTAGCCATTTTTAGCATTTTTCCACCTTTTCAAGATCAAATCCCAATTTCTCTCAAGTATCATCCAAAGTTTTCTTCAAGATCTTCATCTAGTAAGTGTTTCTAACCCTTTTAAGTTAGTATATCACTTAATCTAGTGATTTAACACACTTCTATCCATTAGATCTTCCCAAAAGATCAAATCTTAAAGTTTCACCAAGAACACCAAGAACACACACTAGTGTTCTTGGAACTTTTGGCTCATTTCAAGCTTCTATATAGTAAGTACTTCTATCCTAGAGTATGTTTAAGCTTGCTACACTTCATTATAACATGAAAACACCCATGAAACACCAAGAACATGGTGTTTACGGTCCAAGAACATTCTTGGACCGTAAACCCATTTTATGGGACCAAAGTGTCCCTAGTCCCTTCCTAAGCATAGGTAACTATCTTGGATCAATACCTTGATGTGTTAAGGACTTGAAATCATCAAAATACCATAATCCATAGGGGTTTACGGCCGTAAACCCAAAGGGAAATGGTCTTAGGGCCGTAAACTCCAAATAGGAGTGAAATGGTGCCCTAGTTTCTTCCTTAGGCTTATACTTCAAGTGGAAACACTTCTAAAGGCTTGGAAACCTTCAAATCAACAAATGGTCAAAAGGGGGAGAGTTTACGGCCATAAACTCATGGGTTTACGACCGTAAACTCATGGGGTTATGGTCCAGAAACCGTAAACTCATTAAAGGGTTTCTTTTGAACCCTAAACCCAATAGCTTGTTCCTACAACACTTAGATGCAATCCATAAGGCTTATAGCACTTATATCAAGTGTTTTACATGTCTTAGGATGTCTTAACTTTGCTAATTAGTTGTTTAAAGTCTAATTAGATACATATATGTGGTATTTATATGTTAAATAGGATCATCGTGTGTGTACAAGTCTTCACTTGACACCTAGCAATCCTATCTCTTCAGTTCATCCAAACCACCAAATACAGGTGAGTTCATACCCCTTATTTAACCTTTTAAATGTTTTTAAATGCTTTTATGGGGGGATACAAGTTGAACAACTATAGTTATTATATCAATCACATGTGATTAATAACTACCAAACAAATGGTTTTCTTACTTTTCAAACTGTTTTCCAAACTGTTTTACCTCAAACTACTTTACAAACTCTTTTGCTTGTCAAATACTTTTATTAAACTCTTTTAACTAATATTCTGTGTATCTATATAGATATAGTTATATAAGTAGGATTGAAAGGACTTAGGACTGCTAGCCTACCTTGCTCCCTTTTCCTTGTTTGGATGTGGTTGTAGGGCATCGGTTATCCGTCCGAAGGTCGTTTGAATCTTAGTTATATATTGTATATATGTATGTAGATATAAAAGATGCCTATATATGTATAGTTATATAAATGATGTTTAAAGGACTTAGGAAGGCTAGCTCGCTTTAATTCCTTTTCCTTGTTTGGATGTGGCTTTAGGGCATCGGTTATCCGTCCGAAGGTCGTTTAAATGTTAGTTGTATATCATGTATACCTATTTAGTCATAAAGGTTATTTTCTTCCATCCAACTCCATGCCATTGGGTAGCAAGGGTATACAAACATGTTCATACATTACTAGTAAGCTACTATAGGGGTAGTTTAGGAAGTTACTATTACTAGAACAATGAAACATACAAGGAGTCAGTTCATACATGAGTCAATACATACTATGATGAGAAACAAACATAAAACAGAGTGACGAGAAACAAACATAGAACAGAGTGAGGAGAAACAAACAATAGACACTATGACGAGAAACAAACATACAGGCTGGATAGAGAAAGAACACACGAAACAGCTAGCACTCAATTCACAAAACATATACATTAATACATTTATGTGAGCCATTAAACAGGGCATGACACTACCTGCCATGACTGTTTTTGTATCAGAATCTCCTTAATTGGGGAGCGTATGAGTTTGTGTATAGATCTATACTGGATTGACTATCCTACACCTTGCTGCTCGCTATAGTGGGACTTGCAAGTCTACGGGTGCCAAACGTCATTTTTGTGGCATCTTACATTGTCACTTTTCTATTGAGTCGGTAGCAAGATACAGGCCGATCACATGTAACCTTAAAATACACAATGGATTTAAGGTAGGTAGTATAGCAGTGGTTTACTTAATACTACATGATAATGCTATAACATTTTCCCTTTACATTTTACTTGTGTTATTCACACAATAATCTATAATGTAAAAACTATATTTTTGGTTAATGATAGTCGGATTTGGGAAAATACACACTTTTACAAGTAATACACACACAGACACTAGATGCCTTGGTAGAAGGCTACTTTTAGTAGGAAACATAGGGTTTTCTAGGAGAGTTCAAACAAATACAAAACTTTTACAAACATACAGTACATCTTACAAAACATCTTACAAATGCTTTCATACAAAAACAGACACCAATATACTTATGTTCTCACCAGCTTTAAAGCTGATAAACTCTTTCAAAATAACTTGTATTCTCAGGTCGCCACTAGACAGGTACCGAAGCCAGGTTTTGAGAAGATGGAGCTCGTTCAAGACTCCTCTTATATTTTTGATGTATATTGTTTTGGTGTCTTTAAAACTTGAAAGAACACACTTGTATGAAATTATATTATTAATGCAATGGATGATGTTGTTGCTTGTTTACTACTTGCATTGTTATGATACTGTACATGACGTCTTCCACCCCAGAACGTTTCCGCCATTCACCGGTTTTGGGGGTGTGACAAATGATCAATCGATTTATTCAAGAACATGAGGAATAAATTACACTTTCAGAATAGACTAAAGAATCTAATTCTAAATAAGAAACCTCATAATGTTTGACGACTACATTTTTCCTCACTCTTAACCATAATTATGAATAATACATGATTATTTATCGGGAATAAGACAAGTCTTGGGCTTTTAACCTACAGTTCATCAAGGGGGCCCATTGCCATAATCCATGGAGTACTTTGAACCCTACAGTTTTCTATATGTTGTATAGATTAGGTGTCCTTTATGTAATTATTCTATACATTGTATTATATATCTGATGAATAATAATGAAAACCCTAAGATGGAAATTACCATAAAAACAAGAAAAACAGAACATCTTTGTTTTTACTATATATTTCATCAAGAATCAAGATGCTTACTTTCTTACTCTATGTGTATATATCTCTGGAAAAAGTGTTATATACAATATACTTTAGGTCTATTTATATATATATATATATATATATATATATATATATATATATATATATATATATATATATATATATATATCAGACTGAATAAAAAGTCTGAATGAGACTATATGACTATTTAACCCTTACATTCCAATAAAACTATTTCACAATCTTCATAATTATGATACTATATATCAAATTTAACATGAGAGGAGTTTCGATGGAAAACAAAGGGCAACTAGGTAAAGGGTTGATGTCTTAACGGATATGTGCCCCTCAAGCAATGGTTGAGGGTTCAAGTCTCGGATATGTGCCCCTCAAGCAGAGTAGTGGGTGCATCTGTAAGCCTTCTAAAAGAGTAAAAACGAAACGACCCAAAATTCAAACATATATAAAGGGTGTTGCTCTATGATATAATGTATACAACATATATTAATGGGTAAAGGTGAAAGGGTTTCACTTTATGCATTAAGACCAACATTTTTTAGTTCTTTTTTTACCTCCTTACCCTTTTACAAAATTCCTTCCCCTCAATTTTTGTTCCTTGATATCGATGGTATATTTGTATGTTTTTTTCTTTCCAAATATGCCAAATCGACCAAGTACTTTAAGAGAAATGTAAAATTATTTACAATTTAAAATTTTAAGAATTTTCAGATAAACAATCATTAGTTACTCAACATTACCTCTAAACAAAAGGATACATTGGTCATTTATTTACATTTACCAAAATGTTGTTTATATAACAATTACTCTACACCAATATCATTTACCCATTCAACACTTAATGAAAATATTATAAAAAATTATTCTTTTCTAGTTATTCAATCTTATCATTCATAGGAAGCTTTTCGTCTTCTTCCGGATATCTCAGGCCCCACAACACATCCAAAGTGGCACTTGGTTCATTAGAAATACATAATTTTACTCTTCGTATTAGAATAAATCTAGTTGTCCAAATTATTGTGTAGCATGGAATATTGATGAAGAAAAACATCTACACAGGTGTCTTTTGGATTATGCTTTTGATGAACTTTTGATTTGACCAAGGATTAACCTATAATATTAATTCATTGAAAATACATGACTTTATAATTCATATATATGTATATTGTAAACTATACTTATTTAGGAATGGAGAAATGGCAGAAAATATCAATGTAGTTTACACTTCTTATCAATATAGGTAATATACCATAATTTGTACCCACAATAACAACGTACTTATAATTTTTTACCCATAATAGCATGGTAATTATAACTTTTACTAAAATTAGATATATTTTCAAGGAATTAAATTGCACAGATGATTGCCAAAACAAGGCACAAAATTATTGTAAAAAAAATGAGAAATGAAACATAACAAAACAGAGGGTGTTTGGGTCTAGTTTTCTGGGGTTTTCAATGCTACCAATCAACTATTACAAGAGTAAATTAAATAATATAAATTGCAACAAATTATCCTAAAAAGACTGAAACTATAGGATGCTAAATCTCTAGTTCCAACATGGCCATTTACTTATTTGTAATCTAAACAAAAGACTAAAATGCCCTTAAAAAAATGTGTGCTTTGAACCAGTGAACCAAATACCAACTTAACCCAACAATATTACCTAACATATGTAACCTATAAAGCATGTACTTACATTTCTTTGGACATAATAACAAAAAAACTTACAATTACTTTACCCATGATATCAATATACTTATATCTCTTTACCAACAATAGCAATATGTAACATGTAAAGTAGATTTCTATTTTTGGTAAAAAAAATATTTTAACTATGGTATAATGGGTTATAAATATGTTGCTCTTGTAGCTAAAGAAAGTACATTGCTATTATCAGTAAACAGTGTAAGTATGTTGCTATTATGGTTAAACAAATGTGTAACAACATTGCCATTATTGGTGGAAAATGAACTATATTTTCCATATTGATAGTGAGAATATGAAGTACATTGCTAAAAGGGGTAAAAGTGAACTCATCAATAATAATTAGCAAAGTATTGGTGTAAGGGCATTTTGGAAATTTTACAATACATAGTTTGTTATGAGAGAATATTATAAGAGTTCAGTGGGACGAGACTGGATTATCATTTCCTGATTCGGTATAGTTACCTTTTGGGAGGAAACTAGCTTCTCAAATTGCAGGGTTATCTTTTATTTTATTTTGAGTATTGAATCAATAATAATGTAGTTCTTAATTCCCTCTTCAACATGTTCTTGTTCTCAACATTATTTCTTTAGATAAGTTAGCATGTGAAAGCTTAACATAAGTAATATGCCCATATTGGTAGAAAAATGTAAGTACATTGATATTGTAGGTAAAAAATAAAGTATATTGCAATTATACGGAAAAAATTAAGCGCATTTAGGGAAATGTAAGTATGTTTCTATTATGGGTGAAATTATAAGTACATTACTCGTATTAGCAGAGATAGCTAAACACATTGTTATTCACTATTTGCGCTTCCTATATAATATGCAAACCTATTATTATGGTTAAGTTCAAATAACAACACTAAGGTGTTGTTTGTTTTTTTAAAACATAAATTCATGAAGTCTGTGGACCACCTCTACAACCCTCTGTAGTAGAAGAGGTGGACCAAACGGCTGCAGACTGTATGTCACACCCCAAAACCGGAACGACGGAAACGTTCGGGGGCGGAGGACATCATCTACAGTATCATAACAATGCAAAGTAGTAAACAAGCAACAACATCATCCATTGCATTAATAGTATAATTTAATACAACTGTGTCCTTTGAAAGTAGTAAGACACCAAAATGAATAATCAAAATAAAAGACGAGTCTTGAACATGCTCCGTCTTCTCAAAACCTGGTCGACTGTACCTGTCTACTGATGACCTGAGAATACAAGTTATTTTGAAAGCATAGATCAGCATTTAAGCTGGTGAGTTCATAAGTATTTAGTGTCAATGTTTGTATAAGTTTACTGAAAGTGTTTGTGAATGTTCATTGTAAATGTTTGTATATGTTTGAAGACTCCTAGAAAATCCTATGTTTTCTACTAGTATAAAAAGTAGTCTTCTACCAAGACCCGACTGTTTTGTATGTTTGTTTCTCTGTAAAAGTGGATGCTTTTCCCAAATATGACTATCATTACCAAAATATAGGTTTATATTACCCTTTATGTGAGAAGATCACAATTTGAATATAACGGGAAAATGTATGTGTACTGCAGTATTATTTGTATTAACTACTGAAGTAATAACTACCTTAAAACCAATGGTTTAATTAAGGAAAAATGTGATAAGATTGTTACCATACTAAACTGACTATAACACGACGATGAAAGATGTCGGAAGAAATGACATTTGGCACCCGTAGACTTGCAAGTCCCACTGTACCGAACAGCTAGGTGTAGGATAGTCAATCCAGTATAGATCTATACGCAAACTCACGCTCTCCCTCCAGGAGATTCTGGTTACAAAACGTGACACAACAAAATGGTTGCTGTGTCATGAAGTAGTATCTCATATTATGTTATCTTGAATCTTGTTATAGTATACTTGATATAGTAATAGTAATTGTATGTATAGTATTATCTGTATAGTATTCTCTGTCTAGTATTCTTTGTTATAGTATTCTCTGTTATAGTATTCTCTGTCTAGTATTCTCTGTTATAGTATTCTCTGTTATAGTGATAGTGCATTGGTATCAGAGCCCTTGTTTATAGTGAACTAAGTATGCCGCACCTTACATGGTATACAACTATAAACACTAAGGGGCCTAAGAGCTCTAAACTAAAAGTATGCTTTTAAAAATATAAGTATTTTTACAAAAGTATACAAGTATACCCGAGTACCAAAATCCATGTCATCAAAACAAAAGTAATTGGGAGTTGAACATTGTGGTTAAACCTGGGCAGTTATGTAATCATGTCTAGGGTCAATATAGCCTGATCAACTATATTTATTCGAGACATGACCAACATGTGCTTGGGAGTGACTGTGGTGTGCAACAGGCCTAAAACTTACCTATCCATTCAACATAAAATACTATGGGAGTATTTTAGTCCAAACCAAAATCATTGTAGAAGTTCCTTCCGAGTGTTGCCACTCATTCCTACTCTAATGATAGTTTACTTGCTATAGTAACTTCTTTCTGTTCTATCGCTTAATAGAACACTCTACTTACTGTGATGAGATATCTCTTGTTCTATATCTCTTGATTTCATTCCGAGGACTTACCATCCTCTCTTTCCTGATCTTTGTAGATCAAGATTGTGACAACCCAAAATTTCTATCCTGTACAACATCACTATTCAGTAGAAGTCAAAACAATTTCTGAAAACTTTCAAAGCTTTTTGAATAAGGTTTGAGTATTTAGGATTAATGCTTCAGGAGATACCAGGAGAGAGGATGCATTAGGGTTTATTGTGCAACAATAAAGTCCCGACAAATAAAAAGTTTAGAGTTTACGGCCTAAACTTGGTGTTTACGGCCGTAAACCCTAAAGGGAGGTGTTATATAAGTGGCACTTAGCCATTTTCACCATTTTTCCAACTTTCAAGATCCAAAAGCAAAACTCTCTCAAGTATCATCCAAGTTTTCTTCAAGATCTTCAAATTAGTAAGTGTTTCTAGCCTTTTCAAGTTAGTATATCACTTAATCTAGTGATTTAAAACACTTCTAACCGTGAAATCATTCCAAAAGGTTGATTCTTCCATTTTCACCAAGAACACCAAGAACACACACTAGTGTTCTTGGACTTTTGGCTCATTTCAAGCTTATAGATTGTAAGTACTTCTATCCTAAAGTGTGTTTAAGCTAGTTATACATGCTTACATTAAGAAAATGTCCCAAGAACACCAAGATCAAGGTGTTTACGGTCCAAGAATGTTCTTGGACCGTAAACCCTAAATAAAGGGCCAAAGGGTGCCTTAGGGTGCCTTAGTCCTTCACAAGCCTTTGAAACATTTCTAAGTCCTTCATAGATGTGTTTAAGACTAAAAAAACACCAAAATCCCACATTTATATGTGTTTACGGTTTGGGAATCTCCCAAAACCGTAAACACCCCAAAGTATGTATAAATGGCCCACTTTCCTTCCTAAGCCTAGATAACTAACTTGGATCCTTTCCTTGTTGAGTTAAGGACTTGAAATCATCAAAATACCAACATCCATAAGGGTTTACGGCCATAAACCCAAGAGGATATGGTCTTTGGACCGTAAACTCCTTTTAGGAGTGAAATGGTGCCCTAGTTTCTTCCTTAGGCTTATACATCAAGTGGAAACACTTCTATGGACTTAGAAACCTTCAAAACACCAAATGGTCAAAAGGGGGTGAGTTTACGGCCGTAAACTCATGGGTTTACGACCGTAAACTCATGAGGTTATGGTCCAAAAACCATAAACTCATTAAAAGGGTTCCCTTGAACCGTAAACCCAATAGCTTTGTTCCACAACAGTTAGAGGCAATCCTTAAGGCTTTTAACACTTATATAAAGTGTTTTCCATGTCTTAGGATGTCTTAACTTTGCTAATTAGTTGTTTAAAGTCTAATTAGATACATATATGTGGTATTTATATGTTAAATAGGATCATTGTGAGTGTACAAGTCTTCACTTGACACCTAGAAATCCTATCTCTTCAGTTCATCCAAACCACCATCTACAGGTGAGTTCATACCCCTTTAATTAACCTTTTAATGTTTTAAAATGCTTTTATGGGGGAGGATACAAGTTGAACAATCATAGTTATTAGATCAATCACATGTGATTAATAACTACCAAACAAAGGGTTTTCTTACTTTTCAAACTGTTTTACTAAACTGTTTTGCTACGAACTGTTTTACAAACTCTTTTCCTAACAAAAGCTTTTACTTAAACTCTTTACAACTATTTCATACCAAATGCATGTCAGTAGATGTATAGTTATATAAGTAATGTTTAAAGGACTTAGAAAGGCCAGCTTGCCTTGTTTCCTTTTCCCCGTTGGGATGTGGTCTGATGGGTATCGGCTATCCGTTCGAAGGTCGTCCAAATATTAGTTATATATCATGTATACACATATTGTCATAAAAGCTTCTTTCAGTCAATTCAATACCCTTGGGTAGCAAGGGTATACATCCACGTCATCTTACTAGTAAGTTACTATAGGTGTAACTTAGGGAGTACTAATACTACTACTAGATCAATGAATCACAATGAGTCAGTTCATTCATGAGTCAATACATGCTAGATAGTACACACAGAACATTTCAATACATGCTAGATGGAGAGAGAGCACACATTTCAGTACAGAGTGATGAGAAACAAAACATACATGCTAGACAGAGAAGGAACATACAATACAGCTAGCACACAAATACATTACATATACATTACATGCAGTTATGTGAGCCACGTCCGGGGCATGGCACTACCTGCCATTGTCCGTTCATGTATCCAGAATCTCCTTAATTGGGGAGCGTATGAGTTTGCATATAGCTATACTGGACTGACTATCCTACACCTTGCTGCTCGCTACAGTGGGACTTAAATGTCTATGGGTGCCAAACGTCATTTTTCTCCGACATCTTGCATTGTCGCGTACTAAAGTCCGTAGCAGGATTACAGGCCGATCACATGTTTACTTTAAATTATAATTGATTTAAGGTGAATAGTACAGAAATAGTTATTCATTACAATACTATAGTACTATTTGATTTTCCCCATTTGCATTCCTTTTGTGATTTCACACAATAATCAGAAATGCTAAAACTATATTTTCAGATAAATGATAGTCAGATTTGGGAAAATACACACTTTTACTAGAGACACACACAGATACTAGATGCCTTGGTAGAAGGCTACTTTCAGTAGGAAACATAGGGTTTCCTAGGATGTTCAAAACTTTTACACACAGACACTTACAAATATATTCTTACAAATATATTCTTACAAATACATTCTTACAAATACAGACACTAAAACACTTATGATCTCACCAGCTTTAAAGCTGATAAACTCTTTCAAAATAACTTGTATTCTCAGGTCACCACTAGACAGGTACCGGAGCCAGGTTTTGAGAAGATGGAGTTGTTCAAGACTCATCCTATATTTTGATATATATTGTTTTTGGTGTCTATCAAATTTGTAAGAACGCACATGTATGAAATTATATTATTAATGCAATGGATGATGTTGTTGCTTGTTTACTGCTATTCATTGTTGTGATACTGTACATGACGTCCTCCACCCCAGAACGTTTCCGCCGTTCATAGGTTTTGGGGTGTGACAGATTGGTATCAGAGCATTGTTTATAGTGAATCGAGTGTATCAACCCATAAAAGATATACGAACTATAAACACAAGCAGGATTTAAATACTCTGATAAAAAGTTTATACTTTTAAATAATAAAATATTTAAGTAAGTATACGTGCCTGCATTCATACTAAAATCAGTGTCACTAGGACATAACAAAAGTATTACGATTGTTGAACAACTCAAGTAGACTTAGAGACATATGGTCAACCCTGGGAAGATGTTGCCTGATCAACTACATTATCCGAGGAGTGATTAGCATGTGCCTAAGTATGGTTGTGAGGTTGCAACAAGTCTAAAAACTTACCAACACTACTACAACAGGAACAGTAGAACAGAACAATAAACTTAAAATACTATAGGAGTATTTTGTGTATCTATTAATTATTCCTTTATCCCTTTTCTCGCGTAGATTTAATGACTGGTTTCCATCTTCCCGGAGACCCGTACTATGCCAACCACGGCAATGCTGGGTGGCTTAATGAGGAGCCAGAAGATAATCACCCAATTCCATTGGATGATCACTCTGCTGAAGGATTTTCTGAGGGTTCTGATTCAGAACCCGAAGTCAACAACCTAACCCCAGCAGCTCAAGACCCAAACCTGAACCCTCGTCCAGCATTTCAAGGACCCACACCTCTGTGGGCCGCAAACTTGAATAGATGGAGTCAGGAACAGGGTCAACCCATTCCCTACAACAGAGACAGAAGTTTCTACAACCTCACGGAAGGAGGTTCAGCTGATAGGGTTCTACCTGTCATGGTTCGTAGGATTGCTCGGAACACCGAGCTAGGTCGATCAGCTATCGACCGGGTAGTAGAAGTTGATGCCAACTCTGGTGTTAACACTGTCCGCATACGCCAGCTGTAGTCCGCTCATGAAAGAGCTCAAGTCAGCAATGCAATGCTTCAGAGGGAACTTGCTGAAACCCGAGCTGAAGTCAGGGAGCTCCGAGCTCAGCAAGCCAGATCTGATAGGCGTATGAGGGATATGGATCGTCTCCTATCGGACTCAAGAACTCACTCTAGTAGTTCTCGTCGCCGATAGAGTCTTATCAACTTCTCTTTTGGATATAACTTAATTACGTAAAAACTTAAGTCAAGTTTCCTATCCTTATAAATCTTAGACCTGCTAGGTCTTGATTAGGTAGTGGTCTGTCAAAATTTTGCCCCTCTTGGTTGATGTAAGACCTACTTCTAGGTCATTTTTCCCGAACTTATTACATCTGTAATTCCAGTATATTTGACACATATAAAATCTATTGGAAATTATATCCAAATGCTTCCATCTTCATACAAGTATTTCATTCGATTATGCTGTTGGGCTACGGAGAGTTAGTCCATGAGTCATTCTCATCACTTTCCTATCAAATTCTTATCAATGTTCTTAACTTTCTAAACTTTCAGTTCAAAGATGCCTCCACGTAAATCAACAAGACGTAATCCTTCCGCACCAACTCCACCTACTCCTCAGTTTGATACTGCAGCCCTCAATGCTGTTGTAGCTGCGGCTGTGGCTACAGCCATGGCTAAGTATCATTCCTCAAGTTCCACCGGAGGAGGGACTCCTGTCCCGATCATTCAGGTTGAAACCCCTGTGCGCTCGAGAGAGTGCTCCTATAAAGACTTTACCAACTGCAAGCCGTTATCCTTTAAAGGAACTGGCGGAGTCCTTGTACTCTCGCAGTGGTTCGAGAAGACGGAGTCGGTCTTTGCGATCTGCTCGTGTCCGGAGGGAAGTAAGGTCAAGTATGCCGCTTGTACCTTCGAATTAAAAGCCCTAACGTGGTGGAATAGCCATGTTAAGTCACTCACTCTAGAAGTGGCAAATGACATGGTCTGGAGTTCCATGAAAGACCTCATGATTGAGGAGTATTGCCCGAGAGGCGAGATCCAAAAGCTGGAGGAAGAACTATGGAGCCTAACCATGAAAGGCTCCGACATCGTAACATATACCGCCAGGTTCTGTGAACTGGTGGCCCTCTGTCCCAAGCGATTGGCACATACCAGGGAAATGTAATGTCATCACGCCCCACTACCTTCGACAGTGCCAAGCGATTGGCACAGCAGCTAGTTGACCAAGGGGTCCGTACCCAGCTGCAACAACCACCCTGGCCATCGCAGAACCCGCCAGAAACGCTGATCCCAAGTGGAGGAATTGGGAAGATAAGAAAAGGAAGCAGGCTGCCAAGAAGCAGCGGGTAGTGGCAGTTCATGCTGCGATAGCACCTGCCACGGCTGCTGCTGCTGCTCCGACGAGGCAGTACTCTGGAAGTTTGCCTAAGTGCAATCAGTGCAACTTCCACCATGTTGGAGCCTGTCGTGAAATGCAGTGCTCTAACTGCAACAGGAAGGGGCACACTGCCCGCTTCTGCAAGGCTCCAGCAAAACCAATCACCCAAGTCCCCGGCGCTGGAGTGGGCCAAACTTGCTACAACTGTGGCGAGGCGGGTCACTACAAGAGAAACTGCCCGAAGCCAGGAAATGCCGACGGAGTAGGAAGAGTTCTGGCCATGGGCCATGAGGAGGCGGTTGCCGACCCCACAGTGGTCACTGGTACGTTTCTCCTCGACAACTCTTATGCTTGTATACTATTTGATAGTGAAGCGGAGAGGAGCTTCGTGAACCAAAAGTTTGCTCATTTACTTAAGCAAAAATCACGAGCACTCAAAGAAACGTTCACAGTAGAAATGGCTAATGGAAAGACAGAGAGCACTAGCTGCATATTCATAGGGTGTACCCTAACTTTAGATAGCCATTCATTTTCGATCGATCTCATGCCGGTCTCAATTAAAAGTTTCGACGTCATCATCGGCATGGATTGGTTCAGTCTTTAGCGTGCCGATATCATGTGTTACGAAAAGGCTGTCCGCCTTAATTTGTCGTCCGGCGAAACCTTGGTAGTTTATGGCAACAAACCCGACACGAACCTTCGTATTATCTCGAGCATTCAAGCTCAGAAATTCTTACGAAAGGAATGTCACGCATTCCTTGCTCATGTGGTCGATGTGAGCCAAGAAGCGAAGCCCATTCAGAACATTCCAGTAGTACGTGACTTTATCGACATCTTTCCAGAAGAGCTACCCGGATTACCCCCGCAACGACAAGTCGAGTTCATAATTGACTTGGTTCCAGGGGCTACTCCCGTAGCCAAATCGCCTTATCGTCTAGCACCTGCAGAGATGCAATAACTATCCTGTCAACTTAACGAGCTGCTCAGTAAGGGCTTTATAAGACCAAGCTTCTCACCTTGGGGAGCTCCAATCTTGTTCGTCAAGAAGAAAGACGGATCGTTTCGAATGTGCATCGGCTACAGGGAGCTCAACAAGTTGACCGTCAAGAATCGTTATCCTTTGCCTCAGATAGACGATTTATTCGATCAACTTCAAGGGGCGAATTTCTTTTCAAAAATCGACTTGAGATCCGGATATCACCAGCTGCGAGTGCTAGGGGAGGATGTTCTGAAGACAGCCTTCCGAACTCGTTATGGGCACTACGAATTCGTAGTGGTGCCGTTCGGATTAACAAACACGCCCGCAGTATTCATGGATTTAATGAATAGGGTGTGTCGTCCTTACTTGGATCAGTTCGTCATCGTCTTCATCGATGACATACTAATCTACTCTCGTAGTAAGGAGGAGCATAGTCAACATCTACGACAAGTCTTAGAAACCTTGCGCGCGGAGAAGCTTTATGCGAAGTTCTCAAAATGCGAATTTTGGATCCGCCGAGTCGAATTCTTAGGTCACGTGGTTAGCAAGGAGGGAATACACGTGGACCCATCCAAAATCAAAGCCATTGAGAGCTGGTCAGCACCGAAGATGCCTATAGAAATTCGTCAATTTCTAGGCCTCGCTGGCTACTATCGCAGGTTCATTCAGAACTTCTCCCGCATTGCGAAGCCTCTTACAACGCTTACCCAGAAGGGCATGTCCTTTGACTGGGAAGAAAAGCAGGAAAGAGCGTTCCAAACGCTTAAACGAGCCTTGTGCACCGCACCCATACTATCCCTTCCCGAAGGGATAGAAGACTTCGTTGTCTATTGCGATGCGTCGTACCAAGGTCTCGGATGTGTTCTGATGCAGCGAGGTAAGGTCATCGCATATGCCTCGAGGCAGCTGAAGACACATGAAGTCAACTACACGACCCACGATCTTGAACTAGGAGCGGTTGTCTTTGCTCTGAAGATCTGGAGACACTACTTGTACGGAACGAAAAGCACAATCTTTCCAGACCACAAAAGCCTACAACACATATTCGACTAGAAGGAGCTCAACATGAGACAACGACGGTGGGTCGAACTACTCAGTGATTACGAATGCGAAATTCGATATCATCCCGGCAAGGCCAATGTAGTAGCTGACGCCCTAAGTCGGAAGGAATATTCTGGTCGTAGAGTCAAATCCTTGACAATGACTATCCATTCGCACTTATCCACACAAATTCAGGCGGCTCAGCTTGACGCTTTAAAACCTGAAAATGTGACCAGTGAATCCCTGCGAGGGATGGATAAGAACTTGGAGGTTAAAGCTGGTGGAGCTTTTTATCTCATGGACCGGATCTGGACCCCGAAACTTGGTGGTTTCAGAGACTTGGTCATGAACGAGGCACACAACACTCGTTATTCCGTCCACCCAGGTTCAGATAAGATGTATCTGGATCTTAAAAAGTTATACTGGTGGCCTAACATGAAAGCAGAGATTGCTACCTTCGTAAGTAAATGCCTTACTTGCGTGAAGGTCAAGGTCGAATACCAGAAACCCTCAGGTCTTCTTCAACAACCTGAGATTCCGGAATGGAAGTGGGAGCGGATAACCATGGATTTCATAACCAAGTTGCCCAAGACAACGGGTGGACTTGATACCATATGGGTCATCGTCGACAGATTGACCAAGTCCGCGCACTTCCTACCTATCAAAGAGACAGACAAGATGGAGAAGCTTACAAGAACTTACATTAGGGAGATTGTACGACTGCATGGTGTTCCCATATCCATTATCTCGGACAGAGATAGTAGGTTCACTTCGAGGTTCTGGCAGTCGTTGCAAAGTTCCCTAGGGACTAGGCTGGACATGAGTACAGCCTACCATCCGCAGACAGACGGGCAAAGTGAGAGGACTATCCAAACCTTGGAAGATATGCTGCGAGCCTGTGTGATCGACTTTGGGAAAGCATGGGATACTCATTTACCCCTTGTAGAATTTTCTACAACAATAGTTATCACACGAGCATAAAGGCTGCTCCATTCGAGGCCCTCTATGGCCGCAAGTGCAGATCCCCTCTGTGCTAGGCTAAGGTGGGTGATACCCAGTTAGCTAAAGGACGAGTTCCTGAAAGCACTCTCACAGGTCCGGAGATCATACGGGAAACGACGGAGAAGATCGTTCAGATCCGTGAACGATTGAAAGCCTCCAGAGACCGACAGAAAAGCTACGCTGATAAACGCAGGAAACCGTTGGAATTCCAGGTGGGCGACCGTGTTCTATTAAAGGTCTCACCCTGGAAGGGCTTGATACGCTTCGGAAAGCGTGGAAAGCTAAATCCAAGGTACATAGGGCCCTTCGAGATTCTCGCAAGAATCGGCCCTGTAGCTTACAAACTTAACTTACCTCACGAGCTCAGTAACGTACATTCTACCTTCCACGTATCGAACTTGAAAAAGTGTCTGTCAGACGAGACTCTCGTAATCCCACTCGACAAGATCGAGATCAACGAGAGCCTCAACTTCGTGGAAGAACCAGTAGAGATCATGGACCGGGAGGTCAAGCAAACGAAACAAAGCCGCATCCTGATAGTGAACGTTCGCTGGAACGCCAAGCGGGGACCGGAGTTCACTTGGGAGAGAGAGGATCAGATGAAACTGAAATATCCTCGCCTTTTTACTTAGTTATTTGTAACTAAATATTTGCTTAAATCCTAATTTCGGGACGAAATTCCTTCTAAGGAGGGGATGATGTGACAACCTGAAATTTCTATCCTGTACAACATCACTATTCAGTAAAAGTCAAAACTGTTGGATATAGTGTCTAAGTCCATAACTTTATTTGGTATGTACTTGACCCGACCCGACATGGTCCATTTGGATTGCATGGCATTGCAATACTTGGATAGACTAAATGAGAGAATAAGGCACTTATGATTATTAATATATTATAAGTTCTAATATATTAATAATAGTATTATTTAATTAGTATTGATCAAGTATTAATCTAGTATTAATTTGGTGATCAAATTGAGACTAATTAAATATATAGGGTTGATTATGACAATCATCAATTCTTTTATGGTGGATTAATGATCCATGGTTTGTGGGTTTGGTTATAACCATATGGAGCTCCATGGATAGTCCATGGGAGTTACAAACCCATGGATCATGAGAAATCAAGAGTCATGACAATTAAGGGCATTCATGTGTAAACCCTAATTGTGACAACACTATAAAAGGAACCTTATGGCTAGCAAAATTGGTGCCTAGTGGTTACTAGAGAGGGCATAACCGATTTTGAGGCTAAGTGATATTCTCTCAAGTTATTCCAAGTTTTGTGGTGTTGTGTGAAGCATTTGAGGCACAACATTTGGGGTGCTAGGCTCACAAAGTCTTGAAGGAATCCAAGCAACATCAAGGTATGTAATTCTATCTAGTGTTTTGTTATTTATGTACCTAGGTTTGCATGCTAGTTATGTGAAGGCTTTGGAAATCATTTTGCATGTATAATAGAGAAAACATAGTTCCAAAGCTTCTAGGGTTGTATGTGCACCTTAAGGTGGTTAGGATGCTCAAAACCCATCAGTGGTATCAGAGACTAGGCTTGTTTTCTTTTATATTGATGTTTATGTGATTTTGCAAAGCTGAAATCTGTCCAGACTGCAAAACTCGACGAGTTTTTGTAGAAAACTCGACGAGTTCATGACTTTGGGCATGAACTCGACGAGTTCTTGAAGGAACTCGACGAGTTTGTTGATCAGAATGCATGCTGTTTGAGTTTTTTTGGCCAGAATTGGGTTAGGATCACTACCTATAACCATTTTGAATCATTTAAACTGTTTTTTATGATATGGTAATGATTATCCTAATCCAATTACAAGGTAGTTGTCATACTTTCAAGATTAGTGTTAATATGATTATGCTAATTGTCTTGAAACTTGATGATATGAATTATCTTGAACTATGAGTTTGAATATGATCATGTATGCATGTTTGTTTGATTAGTATGATTAGTTAAATCCATGATTATATGTTTTAATGGAGTTCATAACTTGTCCTCAAGTTATGGATTTCCAAAAGTCTTTTTCCATTTAAAACATTTAAAGAACTCATAGGTTACATAAAATGAAGAGTCTTCATTTTATTGGCCATTAACTCATAAGTTATGAATTTGAAGAGACTTGGAATAGTTTCAAATCTTGCCCTCAAGTTTTGGAATTTGAAAAGTCTTACACTTTAATACTTTAATTCCAAATTAAACCTTAGATTTTTAAAAGTTTAAAAATCAACACTTATACTATTATTATAATTTTATTATATAGATATGTATAAGAATATGTCATTCTTACCGTTAGTAGGCCTCATTCACGAAGCCGGTCTATAAGGGGGGTATAAGGTTGTTGCCTATAAAATGGCAACTTAATGGGTGTCCACTCTCACCCACAGCTTCCTTGACTGGTGGAGGGTCGTTAGCCGAACGGGTAGGACTCGACTTTAAATACTTATTAAAAGTATAATGAATTATAAAGTAACTATTCATTATAAATTCCCAATCTTAGTTACTTTAGGAAAATGTGAAATTGGTGCTAGCCCATAAAATTACACTTTGTACCTTACCAAGTCGTTAGTGGAGCGTGTGTGGTTAACCGGCACACTAACATGGACTAGTATGTGTGGCAAAGGGTAACTTGACTTTATTATAGATCGGTGGAGTGTGTGTGGTTAACCGGCACATCGATTAGGTAATATTGTTGAGGGTACCAAGTCAATTTGTATGATTATTCACACCTTGTTTGTGATCCTCAACATCCCAGTCACAAACTTGAGAGGGCACAATCGATATTCAAACATGCCATTGAAAAGTTCAATGTATCTCAAAAGATCTAGGAGTTTCAAAACCAATAAAATCTAATAATAAAATATTTCATTCTTATGCTGGAAATTGGTAAATCGTCATTTACCTACCTTCAAATATCTTATAGTGTGGATTACGGCATCCCTCTTCCACCTATAAATAGTTTGTTGGATCCTAGCCTTAATATTTCATTTGGGTGACTTATTAAGGACTCTTAATCTAATGAAACTTGTCTTTCTTTCCTTTCAGATGTCTTCCAACAATGCTTCTGGCTCAAACCCTACAGGCTCCTTTTCCCTAATGAACTTGTGTGGTAAGGTCATCTTTGATGGATCCAACTTTAATGAGTGGATCAGAAACATCAGGATGATTACCCGCTATGAGGACAAAGAATATGTCCTTGACAGGGAGCTTAAGGTTGTTAATGAAGCCACTGCTACTCCTGAAGAGTTTGCAGAGTTCATTGCACATGAGAAGGATGCCACCAAGGTGTCCTGCATCATGATGGCCACAATGACTCCGGAACTCCAAAAATCTTATGAAGATTTCTACCCCTATGAGATGCACCTGGATCTGATGGAAAGGTACCATCAGAGCGCGCGTCAAGAGTGGTATGAAATCATTTCCTCCATGATAACCGCAAGGATGAAGGATGGTGAACCCATCACCGGTCACTTGCAGAAGATGCAGAGGTTCGTTGACCGGTTGCTAAAGCTCAATGTTGACTTCCCTGAGGAAATGGCGATTGACATCATTCTCCATTCCTTACCTCCAAGTTATGATCAGTTTCGTATGACTTATCATATGAACAAGGAGGAAGTCACACTGAGTAAACTTCAAGGACTCTTAAGGACAGCTGAAAATGGCCTTAAGGGTAAAGCGGTTGTTACTTCTACTCCTTCAACAACCCCTGTTCTGGCTATTGGGCAGGGAAATGGTAAGAAGAGGAAAAACCCTTCAAAGGGTACCAAGGGAAAGACTCTTGATGGTTCCTCTTCGAGTGGGACAAAGAAAGGTCCCATTACTCCTTCTTCAAACCCAAAGGAAGCACAGTGCTTCTATTGCCAGGATAAGGGACACTTCAAGCGAAGCTGCCCCAAATATCTGCAAGATATAAAGGATGGGAAGGTTAAACCCACCCATGCAGGTATTTACACAATATTGTCTAACAACTCATCTAATGCTAATTCTTGGGTGCTTGATACAGGTTGTGGTATTCACATTTGTACTGATTTGCAGGCACTAAGAAGAAGTGAGCAAGTGGAGCACGGGAAGATAAACTTAGTCATGGGCAACAGGAAAGCATCACCTGTTACCAAGATAGGAGTTTATTCTTTATTGCTTAATAATGGGTTAATGTTAGATTTGAATAAGTGTTGTTACTTGCCCGAAATGGCGAGAAATATTATTTCCTTTCATGGCTTGTACAAACAAGGGTTTACATTTTTATATGATAATAATAATGGTGCTATTAATGTTTATTACAATGATGTATTTTACTTTAAAGCATTATCTTGTGATGGTGTATATGAAGCTGTGAATGTTGTAGACAATCTAGGGAATAATGTGTTGCATATTGATTCTTTGAATAGCTTGGATAAAGCATCCTTGTGGCATTGTCGTCTTGGACATGTTAACAAGAAGCGCATAGGCCAACTCCAAAAGGCTGGAGTCTTGGAATCATTTGACCTCAAGTCAGATGATAGTTGCGAATCTTGTTTACTTGGAAAAATGACAAAGTCACCCTTCACATGTACTTGTGATAGGGGTGAAGGTTTGTTGGACCTGGTACACACGGATGTGTGTGGGCCCTTCAGAGTTGCTACAAGGGATGCTAATCGCTATTATGTGACTTTTACTGATGATTACAGTAGAAATGGATATATTTACTTAATCAAGCATAAGTCAGAAACCTTTGAAAAGTTCAAAGAGTTTAAGCAGGAAGTTGAGAATCAATTGGGCAGGAACATCAAGATGCTCCGATCCGATCGGGGAGGAGAGTATCTTAGCATTGAGTTCCTTGACTATCTTAAGGAATGTGGGATTGTCACACAATTGACACCTCCCAGAACACCACAGTTGAATGGTGTAGCTGAGAGGCGCAATCGAACCTTGTTGGATATGGTTCGTTCCATGATGAGTCGAGCTTCGTTACCAATCTCTTTCTGGGGGTATGCCTTAGAGACTGCCGCCCATATCCTTAATCTAGTCCCTACTAAAAAGGTTGCCAAAACACCTCACGAGATGTGGACTGGGAAAGTTCCCAATTTGGACCACATCAAGATTTGGGGTTGTGAAGCTTTTGTGAGGCGTGAGACTCATGACAAGCTTGAACCTCGAAGTGAGAGGTGTATTTTCATCGGCTACCCACAGAGATCCTTTGGTTACCTCTTCTACAGACCCAGTGATAATGTGGTCTTTGTAGCAAGAAGAGGAGTCTTTCGTGAGAGAGAATTCATAAGCCAAGGGGACAGTGGGAGGCAAATTGACCTTGAAGAGCTTCAAGAGTCAAGTGGTGAAGGAACCTCAAATGCTATCGACCAACCTGAGGAGGAAACTCATGTTGATCCGATAGATGAGTCTGTACCTCCAAGACGTTCCACTAGGGTGAGGAACACACCTGATTTTTATTATGGTTATCACATCACCACTGAAGGTGATACATTTATTAGTGATAGTACACTAATAGATTTGGATGAACCTAATAATTACAGGGAAGCCATGGCAGGCACTGAGTCTGCTAAATGGAAGGAGGCTATGGACAGCGAGATTCAGTCCATGTATGACAATCAAGTTTGGAACTTGGTTGACAATGTACCAGGTCGTAAGACAGTTGGGTGCAAATGGATCTTCAAGAAGAAGACCGACATGGATGGGAAGGTACACACTTACAAAGCGCGACTGGTTGCGAAGGGCTTTACTCAAACTCCGGGAGTTGACTATGATCAGACCTTCTCACCAGTAGCTAAGATTAAGTCTATTAGAGTATTGTTAGCCATCGCTGCATTTCATGATTATGAAATATGGAAAATGGATGTCAAAACCGCTTTCCTTAATGGGAAGTTGGCTAAGGATGTTTACATGGCTCAGCTAGAGGGTTTTGTTGATCCAAAATACCCTAATAGAGTGTGTAAGCTTGAGAAATCCATTTATGGATTGAAACAAGCATCTCGCAGATGGAATCTTTGCTTTCATGAGAAAGTCAAAGAGTTTGGCTTTTCTAGGAGTGAGGATGAGTCTTGTGTGTATATCAGGGCTAGTGGGAGCATAGTTAGCTTCTTGGTGTTGTATGTGGATGACATACTTCTCATAGGAAACGACGTCCCAACCTTGCAGGAGGTTAAGTCCTGGCTTGGGAAGTGTTTCGCTATGAAGGACCTTGGGGAAGCTGCCTATATCCTAGGGATAAGGATATTGAGAGATAGGAGTAAGAGACTAATTGGACTTAGTCAAAGTACTTATGTGGATAAGGTACTGAAGAGGTTCAGTATGCAAGATTCCAAGAAAGGAGAATTACCAATCCAGAGTAATGCCAAGCTGAGTAAGACTCAGAGTCCGAGTACAGAGGAGGAGATAGCTGAGATGAGTCATATACCATATGCTTCCGCTGTGGGCTCGATCATGTATGCTATGACTTGTACTCGCCCTGATGTGGCCTTTGCTTTGAGCATGGTCAGTAGATATCAAGGGAACCCTGGCAAGGCACACTGGACAGCGGTAAAGAACATTCTCAAGTATCTGCAGAGGACTAAGGACTAAGGACTGGGTCCTTACCCTCGGAGGCAGTGATGACTTGAGAGTGGAAGGATATAGCGATGCTAGCTTTCAGACTGATAGGGATAATTTCTGCTCTCAGTCAGGCTGGGTCTTTATCCTAAATGGAGGGGCAATTACTTGGAAAAGTTCCAAGCAGGAGACAGTAGCTGATTCTACTTGTGAATCAGAGTACATAGCAGCGAGTGAAGCAGCTAAGGAGGCGATATGGCTAAGGAACTTCATCGGAGACTTTGGAGTTGTACCAGCTATAAAGGAGCCAATGGAAATTTTCTGTGACAGCGAAAGTGCGGTTGCTTTGGCCAAGGAACCGAGAGATCACGGGAGATCTAGGCACATTGACAGAAAATACCATTTCATCAGACATCGAATAGAAGAAGGACTCCTCGTGGCTAAGAGGGTATCATCAAATGAGAACCCGGCAGATCCCCTCACGAAGGGACTGAGCAGGGTTAAGCATTTACAGCATGCGAGGCGCATTGGGCTGAGGGATGATATTAGTTTCAATAATTAGATTCCTGAAACTTGTAAAATGTAATTGACATTTGATGATAAATAAAAGTTGTTATTTGTTTATGAGTAAGGTGTTACTATCTTGTGTTGATTGTTTACTATGTTTCAATTTTGCATGTTTTACTTCCAGAATAATTATGTTATTATTCAAACCATCCACAGTCAGTCAAACTTTGGAAGTAAGTATTGATTTAAGACTGTCATGAATTTGGCTTGTATGATTTGTCTAAAGTGCTTTAGACAATGCAATGGTTGCTACAACATTCATGAGTACTCATAAGGGCTAAGTATTGGATCCAACCCACGCTCACTTGCATCACTTCATGGAATTTATCTCGAGTGATCGTGAGACGGTAATATCATATAAATCTTCAAACCTAGAGATATGAGTTGTTGACTATGAGTTGGTTATTCATTGATTGTACGAAAACGCATTGGTAACTCGATGTTATAAAACGTGCCTTTGTGAATAATTCAACAAGTAGTTAGTACAAGCATATCAGTCGAAGTTTATATGTTCCTTCTAGAAATAGAAGCGATATCTGGGCCCCTCGATGATTTGGTTTTGACCTATGTACCGAGCCCGGTCAGAACCTAATTGATGTGTTCAATTTAGTTCTTTGTCGAAACAAATCAGAGATCGAGAAACAAATGCTAGACAATAAGTAAGACCATGTTCCATGTGTTTGTCCGACTGATATCATGAGAACAGAGGATTATATGATCACTTATCTTAAATGGCGTATCATCATCATCTCAGTTCCGAGAGACTTTGAAAGAGCTACGATTGCTAGTCAGGTTTTGAAGTCATATTTGCAAATATAGTTATTAGACTTATCCAAGTGGGAGACTGTTGGATATAGTGTCTAAGTCCATAACTTTATTTGGTATGTACTTGACCCGACCCGGCATGGTCCATTTGGGTTGCATGGCATTGCAATACTTGGATAGACTTGTAACGCTCTAATTTTTCAATTCAATTTTTCATTGGAAAACATACTTTCATTCTCGTAATAATCATAAAAACATAATGTGTACACTGTATCATAATAAAAACATGTCCCAAGATCTCATATACATAAATCCTCTGAGTGTGTGTACAGATCATGCCGGCGCCTTCCCGCGATTACCACTAGTACCTGAAACACATAACACATAACACTGTAAGCATAAAGCTTAGTGAGTTCCCCAAAATACCACATACCCCACATACGCCTTTCCAGGCCATAATCTATACGATCTTCCGATCCATGTGTCTCAGGGGACTTGCGTCCCAAATCCCGGTAGACCTTCCGGTCCTACCCGTATCGTCTTGACCTTCCGGTCCATCACATATATAGCATATACATATCATCTTGACCTTCCGGTCCATAACATACATAGCACATTCATACATATCACATAACCGCATATAGCACATACATCGTAACATACAAGACCTTCCGGTCACACATAGGTACCTTTCCAGGTACAGTATAGTGAGAAGACTCACCTCGTAAGATGTCTAGAACTCCCGTGCTCTATATCCCTGAATCTCGAAACCACGAACTAGCCCCGCCTAATCACATGAAGTAATCGTTCCAACTCATTAACGGCTCTCAAGGCTAGACTACATCCTTTCTTACAATCTCACAGAAGGGTAAAAGACCATTTTACCCCTCCTTGACCCAAAAGTCCACATGTTGACCACACCCTAAAAGTCAACAAAAGTCAACTCTCTCCGGGTTACGCTGCGCGTACCAAATCTGTACGCTGGGCGTACCCGGCAACCTTACAGAAACGGGGGAGCGCGACCCCTACGCCCCGCGTACTGGGATTACGCCCGGCGTAATGCCCAGTTTCAGTCTTCTTTGAATTTTGGGTCTTAATCAGTTAAGACTTGCGTCCAAATTCCAGATCTGACTTCTCTAATACAACTTAATCCATAAAGTCGGTGACTTTAAGCCTTTGCATGGCTGTGGAAGTCACCAACACCCAAACTATTCCAGTTCCAACCTTTAAGGGTTCATATCTCATGCATGAACGCCTTTTGACAACCAAGACTGCATTTTTATCACATAACAACCCTAAATGAGCTAGCATGGGACAGATCTCGGCTCCCAAGAACTCAACAACTCATAAAGCCATAAACTTGGGGGATAAAAACCCTAAAACATCCTTCTTATTAAACAACCATAATAAATGGAAAGCATGAGGCTTTATACCTTAAACTGGAGCTTTTCCCACTGCTGAACTTGGATCTAAAAGCTTGAGCTCCAACTCTTCCTCTTCCAAAGCTTTTCTCTTCACTCAAATGGCTAAGAACACACCAACAAGCTCTCCAAGGCACCTCCTTGCTATATGAACGAGAATTAGGGTTTTGAGGAGATAAGACTCTGGAGAAAGGTGGCCAACAAAGGGGTCATAAGGTTCTTTAAATAGGGAGGCTCAAGGATTAGGGTTTTGCATCTGGGCCGGTTACGCCCAGCGTAACCTAGGTACGCCCAGCGTACCCGGATGAATCCGCGTACCAAATAAGTGTGCGAGTACGCGCAACGTACTCCTTAATACGCGCAGCGTACTCACAAACTTAGCATTTCCTTTTTAAGGGCCAATTTTGACAATTTTGAAAATAAGAAGGATTTAAGAGATATACCTGAATTTCGGGATGTTACAATTCTCCCCCACTAGAACCAGACTTCGCCCTCAAAGTCTCATGCCGGAAACAGCTCCGGATGTTGCTCCCGCATCTCCTCCTCTGTCTCCCATGTTAGCTCGGACCCCTTCCGATGCTGCCACTGAACTTGAACTAATGACACCTACTTGTTCCTTAGAACCTTGATCCTCCGATCCAGAATCGCGATTGGCCTCTCCGCATAATTCAGGCTCGCATACACCTGAATATCCTCCAGCGGTACTACTGCTGTCTCGTCGGCAATACACTTCCTCAGCTGAGACACATGGAAGGTATCATGAATCTGACTCAACTCCGCAGGTAGCTCTAATCGATACGCTACCCTGCCCACCCTGGCAGTCACCCTGAAAGGACCAATATACCGGGGCCCTAGCTTGCCCCTCTTCCTGAAGCGGATCACTCCTTTCCAAGGAGATACCTTCAGGAGTACAAAATCTCCGACCTGAAACTCGAGCTCTGACCGTCGTCTATCTACATAACTCTTCTGACGACTCTGGGCCGTCAGTAACCTCTGTCTGACCTGCTGAATCTGCTCAGTCGTCTTAAGTACTATCTCTGTACTACCCATCACACGCTGCCCGACCTCACCCCAGCAGATGGGAGTCCGACACCTCCTCCCATACAACAGCTCAAAGGGTGGCATACCAATGCTCGAATGATGGCTGTTGTTATAGGAGAATTTAGCCAAGGGTAGATACGTATCCCAACTTCCTCCAAAGTCCAATACACATGCCCGAAGCATGTCCTCGAGTGTCTGAATCGTCCGCTCGCTCTGCCCGTCTGTCTGGGGGTGGTAAGCAATACTGAAATGTAATCTCGTGCCCAACTCCTCGTGAAACTTCTTCCAGAACCTGGAAGTGAAACGCACATCTCGATCTGACACGATCGAGATCGGCACCCCATGACGCGATACCACCTCCCTCATGTACAACTCCGCCAACCTCTCAGCGGAAGAGCTCTCACTGATAGCTAGGAAGTGAGCGCTCTTCGTCAACCTGTCCACAATCACCCAAATTGCATCGACGCCCCTCGCAGTCCTTGGCAATTTGGTGATAAAATCCATCGTAATCTGTTCCCATTTCCAGTCGGGAACCTCCAACGGCTGCAACTTACCATGCGGCCTCTGGTGCTCGGCCTTCACCCTTCGACAGGTCAAGCACCTCTCAACAACCCATGCTACGTCCCTCTTCATACAGGGCCACCAATAATCTCTCCTCAGATCCAAGTACATCTTAGTGGCCCCGGGATGGATCGAAAACCTCGATCGATGTGCCTCCTCCATCAGTATGGTACGCGTCCCGCCCACAAATGGCACCCAAATTCGACCCTGGAAGGTCATAAGCCCTCTGCTATCGGTGACGAACTCCGATACATATCCTCTAACCCGTTCTCTCTTCCGGTTCTCCGGTCTCACGGCCTCAACCTGGGCCCCTCGAATGGTGTCCAACACCGGAGTCATCACCGTCAATCTCATACAAACGTCTCGTATCGGGGCGCTCTCCGCCCTACAACTCAGGGCATCGGCTACAACGTTAGCCTTGCCCGGGTGGTACAGGATCTCGCAGTCATAATCCTTCACCACATCCAACCATCTCCTCTGACGCATGTTCAGGTTGGGCTGGTACATCAAGTACTTCAAGCTCTTGTGGTCCGTGTATATGGTACACCGAACCCCATACAGATAGTGACGCCAGATCTTGAGGGCGAACACCACGGCCCCCAACTCTAGATCGTGGGTGGGATATCTCGTCTCATGAGGCTTTAGCTGCCTCGATGCATACGCTATCACATGCCCCCTCTGCATAAGCACTGCGCCCAACCCCGATATCGAGGCGTCACAATACACCACAAAATCCTCCATCCCTTCTGGGAGAGCTAATACAGGGGCTTCACACAACTTCTGGCGAAGTGTCTCGAACGAGGTCTGCTCCTCCGGACCCCATGAAAAAGCGGCACCCTTCCGGGTCAACCTGGTGAGAGGCACGACGATTTTGGAGAAATCCCTGATAAATCTCCTATAATAGCCGGCCAACCCCAGAAAACTCCTGATCTCGGTGGGAGATCTCGGCACCTCCCAACTCATAACCGCCTCGATCTTGGCCAGATCGACCAAAATCCCATCCTGGTTGACAAGGTGTCCCAACAACTGGACCTCTCGTAACCAAAACTCGCACTTGGAGAATTTGGCATAAAGCCTCTCCGTCCTCAATACCCCGAGAATCTCTCTCAGATGCTCCTCGTGCTGCTCCCTAGACCTCGAATATACCAGTATATCGTCGATGAACACGATCACCGAACGATCCAACATCGGTCTACATACCCTGTTCATGAGATCCATGAACGTTGTTGGTGCATTGGTGAGTCCGAAAGGCATCACCACGAACTCGTAATGCCCATAACGAGTCCTGAACGCCGTCTTCTGGATATCCTCATCTCGTACCCTCATCTGATGATATCCAGACCTCAGATCGATCTTGGAGAACCAAGACGCTCCCTGCAACTGATCGAACAAATCGTCGATGCTCGGTAATGGATAACGGTTCTTGACCGTCAACTTGTTCAACTCCCGGTAATCAATGCACATCCGGTGTGAACCATCCTTTTTCTTGACAAAAAGGATCGGCGCTCCCCATGGCGAGCTACTCGGTCGGATAAACCCCTTTCCCAACAGCTCCTGAAGCTGCGAGGATAACTCCTGCATCTCTGGTGGCGCAAGGCGATAAGGCGCCTTGGCGATAGGCGCGGCCCCCGGAACCAAATCAATGCGGAACTCTACCTGCCTCTCGGGAGGCACACCCGGCAACTCCTCAGGAAAAATGTCTGGGAACTCACGCACTATCACAACGTCATCCACCGAACTTGGCCTCCCAACGGCCTCTCGTGTGTCCATCACATAGGCTACAAACCCGCTGCATCCCTGCTGTAAACTCTGTCTCGCTCTGGCAGCTGAACAGAACGCTGACCCACTTCGGGTACCCTCGCCGTACACCGTAAGTACTCCCCCACTGGGGTCTCGTATCGTCACCAACTGTCGCTCGCAGTCAATTACCGCCCCACATCGGCTCAACCAATCCATGCCTACTATAACACACACGTCCCCCATCGCTATCGGGACCAGATCTATCGGGAACTCAACACCGAAGATCTCAAGTACACATCCTCGTATCACCTCAGTAGCATATACCGCTCGCTCGTCAGCTATAGAAACTCGCAGCGGTCGACTCATCGTCTCTCGTCTGCTACTGATGTGCCGACTAAACGCTATCGACACAAATGATCGACTCGCACCCGAGTCAAATAACACTAAGGCAGGTACAGAATTCACAAGAAAAGTACCTACGCATAACATAATATAAACATAACATCTCAAACTCAACATAAGTAAATGAAAGAATACATACCAGCCACAACATCGGGCGCTGCGCGGACCTCCTCCGCAGTCAACTGGAAAGCTCTCCCGCGAGCTCTCGGTGCCTCGGCCTTTGCTGGCCGAACCTCAGTAACCCTCGCAGCCGGTGCAGATCCCTGTGCTGATCCCTGATGTAGCTGCGGACACTCGGCCTTTCGATGGCCAGTCTGGTTGCAATGAAAGCACACCAGAAACCCCTTGGGGCGATCCTTGGCGATATGCCCCTCCTTGCCACACTTGTAGCAAGCACCTGATCGACAAACTCCATCATGTCCCTTGCCGCACTTCCCGCAAGTGCGGCCCTTCTGGCCTCCAGATCTCGTATCCGCGGACTTGGTCCGCTTGGCTGCCGGCTGCGACTGTGCCGGTCGCCGATCCACCCTCTGAGACTCAGCCTCCTCCCTGGCCTGAGTCTCCAGCTCAATCTCCCTCTTCCGGGCATTTGCCTGAAGCTCAGCAAATGTCCGGTAAGTCGAGTTCGACACGAACTCCCGTATATCCCTCCTCAGAACGCCCAAATACCGGCTCATACGTGCCTGCTCGGTAGACACCTGCTCAGGGAAAAACACCACCCTCTCATGGAATTTCCGGGTAACCACAGTAACCGAATCATTACCCTGCTTGAGGGTCAAAAACTCCTGAACCAATCATTCCCTCTCCACCGGGGGAACATACTCGTCTCTGAACATGGTGGTGAACCTCTCCCAGGTCACCGCTGAGATCTCTGCAGATGTGAAGCTCGCCGTCACGAACTTCCACCAATCCTTCGCTCCCAAGCGAAGTTGGTTCAACGCGAACCGTACCCTCAGGTGCTCTGGACATGAACACGTATAGAAGCACCCCTCGATATCAACAATCCATCTCATTGCAGCGATCGAATCCTGCGTACCATCGAACTCTGGTGGCTTCGTGTTGCTGAACTCCCGTAGCAACAACGAGTCACCCCCTTGAGGTCTGGCAGCAGCCACAGCTGCAGTGGCTGCAGCAGCAGCAGCCTCAGTCACAGCGGCGTACCGCTCATCGAAATGCTCAATCAGTGTGGTCTTGATAGACCCAAACATCGTCGGAATCTCGGCCCTAATCGCCGCCGCCACCTCATCGTGGATCATCTGACGAAGCTCCTCGTCACTCACGCCGCTCGTCTCAGGCCTCTGGCGTGTCCCAACCATGATGTCTCTGAAACACCTAACATAAAATATCAGAGACTCGCTTGAGTAAACTCGCACTCGATGACTCACCCCACTTGTTCCTTGGTACCCAATGGATTCTTACTTAGGGTGCGCACTGCTCCGGTGTCTTCAGTAGTACGGGCCCTATACTACCGTCCACACCGCATCAGTATTCACTCTAAGTCCTCCTCCTTGGATCCCAAATCACAAGTACTCTATATCTCACTGCCTAGGCTACCCTTCGGTAGACCTCTCATCAGCTCCTCACTGCTACCTATTCGCTCTCAAGCATCACATAGCAGCAAAATACTTCTTAGGCTAAGGCATCACAAATCTGGCCACTCTAGTCCTAATATGAATATCTAGCCTACTCTAGCATGCATATCATATCGTATCATAACATATCTCATAACACATAATGTAAGGGTATTTTGGGAAATCACCGTTCGGGCGCTGGCTGATCGTACACACTGCTTCCTTCTGCCTTTCTCAAAACTCTTACTCTTTTAGAAAAATTGTTTATTTATGAAAAACTTTCTCATTTCCTCAGTTTGAGTTCAGATCCATCCGAAGATGTACCCGAATCCCTCAAACCAAGGCTCTGATACCAACTTGTAACGCTCTAATTTTTCAAAACAATTTTTCATTTCAAAACATACTTTCATTCTCGTAATAATCATAAAAACATAATGTGTACACTGTATCATAATAAAAACATGTCCCAAGATCTCATATACATAAATCCTCTGAGTGTGTGTACAGATCATGCCGGCGCCTTCCCGCGATCACCACTGGTTCCTGAAACACATAACACATAACACTGTAAGCATAAATCTTAGTGAGTTCCCCAAAATACCACATACCCCACATACGCCTTTCCAGGCCATACTCTATACGATCTTCCGATCCATGTGTCTCAGGGGACTTCCGTCCCAAATCCCAGTAGACCTTCCGGTCCTACCCGTATCGTCTTGACCTTCCGGTCCATCACATACATAGCATATACATATCATCTTGACCTTCCGGTCCATAACATACATAACACATTCATACATATCACATAACCGCATATAGCACATACATCGTAACATACAAGACCTTCCGGTCACACATAGGTACCTTTCCAGGTACAGTATAGTGAGAAGACTCACCTCGTAAGATGTCTAGAACTCCCGTGCTCTATATCCCTGAATCTCGAAACCACGAACTAGCCCCGCCTAATCACATGAAGTAATCGTTCCAACTCATTAACGGCTCTCAAGGCTAGACTACATCCTTTCTTACAATCTCACAAAAGGGTAAAAGACCATTTTACCCCTCCTTGACCCAAAAGTCCACATGTTGACCAAACCCTAAAAGTCAAAAAAAGTCAACTCTCTCCGGGTTACGCTGCGCGTACCAAATCTGTACGCTGGGCGTACCCGGCAACCTTACAGAAATGGGGGAGCGCGACCCCTACGCCCCGCGTACTGGGATTACGCCCGGCGTAATGCCCAGTTTCAGTCTTCTTTGAATTTTGGGTCTTAATCAGTTAAGACTTGCGTCCAAATTCCAGATCTGACTTCTCTAATACAACTTAATCCATAAAGTCGGTGACTTTAAGCCTTTGCATGGCTGTGGAAGTCACCAACACCCAAACTATTCCATTTCCAACCTTTAAGGGTTCATATCTCATGCATGAACGCCTTTTGACAACCAAGACTGCATTTTTATCACATAACAACCCTAAATGAGCTAGCATGGGACAGATCTCGGCTCCCAAGAACTCAACAACTCATAAAGCCATAAACTTGGGTGACAAAAACCCTAAAACATCCTTCTTATTAAACAACCATAATAAATGGAAAGCATGAGGCTTTATACCTTAAACTGGAGCTTTTCCCACTGCTGAACTCGGATCTAAAAGCTTGAGCTCCAACTCTTCCTCTTCCAAAGCTTTTCTCTTCACTCAAATGGCTAAGAACACACCAACAAGCTCTCCAAGGCACCTCCTTGCTATATGAACGAGAATTAGGGTTTTGAGGAGATAAGACTCTGGAGAAAGGTGGCCAACAAAGGGGTCATAAGGTTTTTTAAATAGGGAGGCTCAAGGATTAGGGTTTTGCATCTGGGCCGGTTACGCCCATCGTAACCTAGGTACGCCCAGCGTACCCGGATGAATCCGCGTACCAAATAAGTGTGCGAGTACGCGCAGCGTACTCCTTAGTACGCCCAGCGTACTCACAAACTTAGCATTTCCTTTTTAAGGGCCAATTTTGACAATTTTGAAAATAAGAAGGATTTAAGAGATATACCTGAATTTCGGGATGTTACAAGACTAAATGAGAGAATAAGGAACTTATGATTATTAATAAATTATAAGTTCTAATATATTAATAATAGTATTATTTAATTAGTATTGATCAAGTATTAATCTAGTATTAATTTGGTGATCAAATTGAGACTAATTAAATATATAGGGTTGATTATGACAATCATCAATTCTTTTATGGTGGATTAATGATCCATGGTTTGTGGGTTTGGTTATAACCATATGGAGCTCCATGGATAGTCCATGGGAGTTACAAACCCATGGATCATGAGAAATCAAGAGTCATGACAATTAAGGGCATTCATGTGTAAACCCTAATTGTGACAACACTATAAAAGGAACCTTATGGATAGAAAAATTGGTGCCTAGTGGTTACTAGAGAGGGCATAACCGATTTTGAGGCTAAGTGATATTCTCTCAAGTTATTCCAAGTTTTGTGGTGTTGTGTGAAGCATTTGAGGCACAACATTTGGGGTGCTAGGCTCACAAAGTCTTGAAGGAATCCAAGCAACATCAAGGTATGTAATTCTATCTAGTGTTTTGTTATTTATGTACCTAGGTTTGCATGCTAGTTATGTGAAGGCTTTGGAAATCATTTTGCATGTATAATAGAGAAAACATAGTTTCAAAGCTTCTAGGGTTGTATGTGCACCTTAAGGTGGTTAGGATGCTCAAAACCCATCAAAAACAATTTCTGAAAACTTTCAAAGCTTTTTGAATAAAGTTTGAGTATTTAGGATTAATACTTCAGGAGATACCAGGAGAGAGGATGCATTAGGGTTTATTGTGCAACAATAAAGTCCCGACAAATAAAAGGTTTAGAGTTTACGGCCTAAACTTGGTGTTTACGGCCGTAAACCCTAAAGGGAGGTGTTATATAAGTGGCACTTAGCCATTTTCACCATTTTTCCAACTTTCAAGATCCAAAAGCAAAACTCTCTCAAGTATCATCCAAGTTTTCTTCAAGATCTTCAAATTAGTAAGTGTTTCTAGCCTTTTCAAGTTAGTATATCACTTAATCTAGTGATTTAAAACACTTCTAACTGTGAAATCATTCCAAAAGGTTGATTCTTCCATTTTCACCAAGAACACCAAGAACACACACTAGTGTTCTTGGACTTTTGGCTCATTTCAAGCTTATAGATTGTAAGTACTTCTATCCTAAAGTGTGTTTAAGCTAGTTATACATGCTTACATCAAGAAAATGTCCCAAGAACACCAAGATCAAGGTGTTTACGGTCCAAGAATGTTCTTGGACCGTAAACCCTAAATAAAGGGCCAAAGGGTGCCTTAGGGTGCCTTAGTCCTTCACAAGCCTTTGAAACATTTCTAAAACCTTCATAGATGTGTTTAAGACTAAGAAAAACACCGAAATCCCACATTTATATGTGTTTACGGTTTGGGAATCTCCCAAAACCGTAAACACCCCAAAGTATGTATAAATGGCCCACTTTCCTTCCTAAGCCTAGATAACTAACTTGGATCCTTTCCTTGTTGAGTTAAAGACTTGAAATCATCAAAATACCAACATCCATAAGGGTTTACAGCCGTAACCCAAGAGGATATGGTCTTTGGACCGTAAACTCCTTTTAGGAGTGAAATGGTGCCCTAGTTTCTTCCTTAGGCTTATACATCAAGTGGAAACACTTCTATGGACTTAGAAACCTTCAAAACACCAAATGGTCAAAAGGGGGTGAGTTTACGGCCGTAAACTCATGGGTTTACGACCGTAAACTCATGAGGTTATGGTCCAAAAACCGTAAACTCATTAAAAGGGTTCCCTTGAACCGTAAACCCAATAGCTTTGTTCCACAACAGTTAGAGGCAATCCTTAAGGCTTTTAACACTTATATATAATGTTTTCCATGTCTTAGGATGTCTTAACTTTGCTAATTAGTTGTTTAAAGTCTAATTAGATACATATATGTGGTATTTATATGTTAAATAGGATCATTGTGAGGGTACAAGTCTTCACTTGACACCTAGCAATCCTATCTCTTCAGTTCATCCAAACCACCATCTACAGGTGAGTTCATACCCCTTTAATTAACCTTTTAATGTTTTAGAATGCTTTTATGGGGGAGCATACAAGTTGAACAATCATAGTTATTAGATCAATCACATGTGATTAATAACTACCAAACAAGGGGTTTTCTTACTTTTCAAACTGTTTTACTAAACTGTTTTGCTACGAACTATTTTACAAACTCTTTTCCTAACAAAAGCTTTTACTTAAACTCTTTACAACTATTTCATACCAAATGCATGTCAGTAGATGTATAGTTATATAAGTAATGTTTAAAGGACTTAGAAAGGCCAGCTTGCCTTGTTTCTTTTTCCCCGTTGGGATGTGGTCTGATGGGTATCGGCTATCCGTTCGAAGGTCGTCCAAATATTAGTTATATATCATGTATACACATATTGTCATAAAGGCTTCTTTCAGTCAATTCAATACCCTTGGGTAGCAAGGGTATACATCCACGTCATCTTACTAGTAAGTTACTATAGGTGTAACTTAGGGAGTACTAATACTACTACTAGATTAATGAATCACAATGAGTCAGTTCATTCATGAGTCAATACATGCTAGATAGTACACACAGAACATTTCAATACATGCTAGATGGAGAGAGAGCACACATTTCAGTACAGAGTGATGAGAAACAAAACATACATGCTAGACAGAGAAGGAACATACAATACAGCTAGCACACAAATACATTACATATACATTACATGCAGTTATGTGAGCCACGTCCGGGGCATGGCACTACCTGCCATTGTCCGTTCATGTATCCAGAATCTCCTTAATTGGGGAGCGTATGAGTTTGCGTATAGCTATACTGGACTGACTATCCTACACCTTGCTACTCGCTACAGTGGGACTTAAATGTCTATGGGTGCCAAACGTCATTTTTCTCCGACATCTTGCATTGTCGCGTACTAAAGTCGGTAGCAGGATTACAGGCCGATCACATGTTTACTTTAAATTATAATTGATTTAAGGTGAATAGTACATAAATAGTTATTCATTACAATACTATAGTACTATTTTATTTTCCCCATTTGCATTCCTTTTGTGATTTCACACAATAATCAGAAATGCTAAAACTATATTTTCAGATAAATGATAGTCAGATTTGGGAAAATACGCACTTTTACAAGAGACACACACAGATACTAGATGCCTTGGTAGAAGGCTACTTTCAGTAGGAAACATAGGGTTTCCTAGGATGTTCAAAACTTTTACACACAGACACTTACAAATATATTCTTACAAATATATTCTTACAAATACATACACTAAAACACTTATGATCTCACCAGCTTTAAAGCTGATAAACTCTTTCAAAATAACTTGTATTCTCAGGTCACCACTAGACAGGTACCGGAGCCAGGTTTTGAGAAGATGGAGTTGTTCAAGACTCATCCTATATTTTGATATATATTGTTTTTGGTGTCTATCAAATTTGTAAGAACGCACATGTATGAAATTATATTATTAATGCAATGGATGATGTTGTTGCTTGTTTACTACTATTCATTGTTGTGATACTGTACATGACGTCCTCCACCCCAGAACGTTTCCGCCGTTCATAGGTTATGGGTTGTGACAAAGATGCCGCCTCGAAGGGGACCTGTCAGGAGAAACGACGACACTCCACCACCGCCACCTCCGCCAACTCAATTCGATCCTGCCATGTTCCAGGCAGCTGTTACTGCTGCCATGGCCGTCGCGATGTCCCAGATGAATCCAGGCGGATCGGGTGGACAGGGGAGTCGTACGCATCCCCGATTCCAAGAGGGTGTTCCGGAACCTCCGAAGGAATGCTCTTACAAAGACTTCATGAAGACTGAACCCCCAACCTTCGATGGCACTGGAGGTGTCATTGCTCTGACTTAATGGTTTGAAAAGATTGAGTCTATCTTCGAAATTTGTGCCTGTTCGGAATTCAACAAGGTGAAGTTCGCCGCTTGCACCTTTGATAGAAGGGCGCTGACCTGGTGGAATGGTCGGGTCAAGTCTCTAACTCTACCGGTGGCCAATGCTATGGGTTGGCAAAACCTGAAGGAACTCATGATAACCCAGTACTGCCCGCGGGGTGAAATGCAGAAGCTCGAACATGAACTCTGGAACCTGCGGATGAAGGGTTCCGACATCGAAACCTACACTTCCAGATTTGAGGATCTGGCACTTCTTTGCCCGAGAATGGTCACCCCGGAAATCAAAAAGATCGAACGATTCACTTTGGGGCTGACCCAACCAACCAGAGGGAATGTTTTGGCTGCAAGTCCTGATTGACCATGGTGACGATCCCGAGGTAGTGGTCATCGCTCCTGAACCTGTTAAAGGGAGCGGTAATAATAGAAAGAAATCTGGGAACAAATGAAAGGGTCAGGGTCCGCAAGGATCCTCAAAGAAGCAGCAAATTGTGACAGTCCACGCTGCTACTACCCCTGCTGCTACTCCTGCCACGGCTCCTGCAACTTCAACTCCTTCCCGTAACTATACTGGCACTCTTCCCTGGTGCAACAAATGTAGTTACCACCATCGCATCCCAGGTCCCTGTCGCGAGGTGCACTGTAATAACTGTGGCAAAAAGGGGCACACGACCCGATCTTGCAAAATTCCAGCTCAAGCGACCAACCAAACCACTGGAACAGGCGTCGGACGAACCTGTTACAACTGCGGAGAGGTTGGGCACTTCCAAAGAAACTGCCCCAAGGCTGCAACCACTGGTAACACTGGAAGAGTTCTAACCATGGGGCAAGAGGAGGCAGTCGCTGACCCTACCATTGTGACGGGTACGTTCCTCCTCGACAACTCTTATGCATGCATCCTTTTTGATTCTGGTGCTGAAAGAAGTTTTGTTAGTCATACATTCAAACGTTTTCTTAAACATAAATCCCAACCATTAACCGAAAAGTTTACCGTCGAGATGGCTAATGGCGAGAAAGAGAGCACTGACGAGGTATACGTAGGTGTACCCTTACACTGAACGATCATTCCTTTCCTTATCGACCTTATGCCGGTCTCCATAAGGAGCTTTGATGTTATCATCGGTATGGATTGGCTGAGCCCCAATCGTGCCGATATCCTTTGTTTCGAGAAAGCTATCCGACTCCATCTTCCCTCGGACGAAACTCTTGTAATCTACGGTGATAAACGCAGCTCGAACCTTCACATCATTTCGTGCATTAAAGCTTAGAAACTCCTGCGGAAGGAGTGTTGTGCATTCCTCGCCCATGTCATTAACAAAAAGCAGGAAGTTAAAGACCTCGAGAGCATCCCCGAAGTCTGCAACTTTGCCGATGTTTTTCCCGATGAGCTTCCGGGAATTCCTCCCGAACGGGAAGTCGAGTTTCGCATCGACTTAATTCCTGGAGCTACCCCCGTAGCCAAGTCTCCGTATCGATTAGCTCCAGCAGAAATGTAGGAGTTATCCAGCCAGCTTAATGAACTGCTCAGTAAAGGGTTCATCAGACCGAGTTCCTCTCCCCAGGGAGCCCCGGTACTCTTCGTAAAGAAGAAAGATGGATCCTTCCGAATGTGCATCGACTACCGTGAACTGAACAAGTTAACCATCAAAAACCGTTATCCTCTTCCTCGGATAGACGACCTTTTCGATCAACTTCAGGGAGCCAGCTACTTCTCAAAGATAGACCTCCGATCCGGATACCATTAGCTTCAAGTTCATGAAAGTGATGTTTCCAAGACAACATTCAGGACTCGATATGGTCACTACGAGTTCGTAGTAATGCCCTTCGGTCTATCCAACGCACCGGCTGTGTTCATGGACCTGATGAACCAGGTGTGCCGTCCTTTTCTGGACAAGTTTTTTATCGTGTTCATCGATGACATACTTGTCTACTCCAAAAGCGAAGAAGATCACAAGCAACACTTGCGGATAGTGTTGGAAACTCTTAGATCGGAGAAATTGTTCGCAAAATTCTCCAAGTGCGAATTCTGGATTCGAAAAGTAACCTTCCTTGGTCACGTGGTAAGCGAAGAGGGTATCCACGTTGACCCGTCCAAAATCAAGGCGATAGAAAACTGGTCGGCACCAAAGACACCCACAGAAATCCGTCAATTCTTGGGTCTCGCCGGCTACTATCGTCGATTCATTCAGAATTTTTCCAGGATCGCCAAGCCCCTCACCACTCTAACACAAAAGGCGTACCCTTTTGTTGGAGCAAAAAGCAAGACACTGCTTTCCGAACATTGAAACGAGCCTTGTGCAGCGCATCTGTCCTGTCCCTACCCGAGGGGACGGAAGACTTCATTGTCTACTGCGATGCATCCAACCAGGGCTTAGGTTGTGTGCTTATGCAAAGGGGAAAAGTTATTGCTTATGCCTCGCGTCAGCTGAAAGCACACGAAGTCAACTATACTACTCACAACCTGGAGTTAGGAGCAGTGGTCTTCGCGTTGAAAATCTAGAGACATTATCTCTACGGAACTAAGTGCACTATCTTCACTGACCATAAAAGTCTGCAGCACATCCTCAACCAGAAGGAGTTAAACATAAGACAATGGCGATGGGTCGAACTACTCAATGACTACGAGTGTGAAATTCGCTACCATCCCGGCAAGGCCAATGTGGTGGCAGATGCCCTTAGCCGAAAGGAGTGCTCAGGATGAAGGGTGAAGGCACTGACCATGACTATCCATTCCCATTTGTCCGCGCAAATCAAAGAGGCTCAGTTGAAGCCTTAAAACCCGAAAACATGCCGGGCGAAGCCCTGAGAGGAATGGAAAAGAACTTAGAAACCAAGGAAAACGGAGCCTATTACTTTATGAACCGAATCTGGATCCCAAAATTCGGCGGTTACCGAGAGGTTGTCATGAGCGAAGCTCACAAAACCCGATATTCCGTACACCCAGGATCGGACAAGATGTACCTAGATCTCAAGGGACTGTTTTGGTGGCCGAGCATGAAAGCCGAGATCGCTGCCTTCGTGGGCAAGTGCCTGACTTGCGCCAAGGTAAAGGTCGAGTATCAAAAACCCTCCGGTCTACTCCATCAGCCCGACGTACCTGAATGGAAGTGGGAAAACATTGCCATGGATTTCATTACCAAATTACCCAAATCTCCGAGTGGGTACGACGTCATCTGGGTGATAGTCGACCGACTAACCAAATCCGCTCACTTCCTTCCTATTAAAGAATCCTTCAAAATGGAGAGACTCACGCGAATCTACATCCAAGAGATAGCTTGATTGCACAGTGTGCCTGTGTCCATTATCTCCGATAGAGATAGCAGGTTTACCTCGAGATTTTGGCAATCACTTCATAAAGCTCTTGGAACTAAGCTGGACATGAGTACAACTTATCATCCTCAAACCGATGGACAGAGTAAGAGAACCATCCAAACCTTGGAAGACATGTTGAGAGCCTGCGTCATCGATTTCGGCGCATCATGGGACACTCATCTTCCTTTGGTTGTATTCTCTTACAACAACAGTTATCATACCAGTATTAAGGTTGCACCCTTCGAAGCTCTCTACGGCCGCAAGTGCAGATCCCCTCTGTGCTGGGCTGAGTTGGGCGACACGCAGCTGGCGAAGGGGCAAGTCCCTGACAGCTCTCTCACTGGTCCAAAAATCATCCGTGAAACCACCGAAAAGATCTTTCAAATCCGAGAACGACTCAAAGCCTCCCGTGATAGACAAAAGAGCTATGCCGATAAACGTCGAAAACCCTTGGAATTCCAGGTTGGCGACCGTGTCCTGTTGAAAGTCTCACCCTGGAAAGGCATGATACGCTTTGGAAAGCGTGGAAAACTTAACCCAAGGTACATAGGACCTTTCGAGATCCTTGCAAAGATCGGTCTCGTAGCTTATAAACTCCGATTACCTCTGGAACTGGGCAACATCCATCATGTCTTCCATGTTTCAAACCTTAAAAAGTGTCTTTCCGACGAAACCCTTGTAATCCCTCTCGACGAAATCGAGATCGACGGGAATCTGAACTTCGTGGAAGAACCAATCGAAATCATGGATCGAGAGATCAAACGAACGAAACAAAGCCGCATCTCGATAGTGAAGGTTCGCTGGAATGCCAAGCGAGGGCCTGGATTCACTTGGGAGCGCGAAGATTCAATGAAACAGAAGTATCTGCATCTCTTTCCAAATCCATGACTTGTATTTTGATTCTAAATTTCGGGACAAAATTCCCTCTAACGGGGGGATGATGTGACAACCCGAAACAAATTCCGTCACTGTAACCCATTCCCGTTAATAAAAGTAAATTTTTATCAATAAAGTCTTCCGTTGACTTCGAGTTTAATAATTCATTTGAAATTCTTGTCGTGAATTCTAAATAAGTAGAGATGAAATAAAATCATGAATTACCCACAAAAATTATTTTGACAAAAATAATTTAGTTTAACTAAGTCGGGTACGTTAGTTTTACCGGGTAAAATGTTAAGCCCCGTTTAATGCCGGGAAAGAGTGGGATTCCCACCTAGCTTGGGCTCCACCTTATAAAAAGGGTGAGTGGGCACATTTTGACTCTTTTCCCACTCAAACACACACTCTCTCTACTCTCTCTCTCTAAAACTCGATTTTGGTAAGAATTCATCAAATTTCAAGCTCCAAACTAGTAAGTAATCCTTCCTATCAGTTGTTTAACCTTAGTATGCATGCAATTTCGAGTTTGGAAACATCCAAGAACACCATAAACATGTGTTTATGGTTTGGGAACATCTCCCAAAACCGTAAAATCCCATATGGGGGGTTTTTGAAGCCCCAAAACCCTTCCAATCCTCTTCTAGTGCTTAGATATGGCTTAGATGCTTGCATGCATGAACTAAGAACCAAGAAATCTTGACATTTGGGGGTTGAACATGTGTTTACGGTCCATGAACATTCATGAACCGTAAACACCCCAAAGTGGTGTTTTGATGCCCCTAAACCCCTCCAATGCTTGTCTTTTAGCTTTGAAACTTGTTGGAATGGACTTAGAACCTTGAGACACACTTGTTGAAGTGCAAACATGAGTTTACGGTTTTGGAAGGTCTCCCAAAACCATAAACACCTCCCAAGGGTGTTTAATGGCCCTTAACACCTTGCATGGCTTCCCAATGAGTCTAGAACCTTACATGCAAAGCTTACAAACACCAAAACACAAGAAAATGGGACAAGGATGGGTTTACAGTCGTAAACCCATGTGTTTACGACCGTAAACAACCCAAGGGTGGTCCAAGGACCGTAAACCCAAAACCCAAGGCCAATTCAAGTCCCGATCACTTCCTAAGCTCTTAAATCAACCCTAGAACCTTCCTTTGCACAAGATGAAGCCTTTGGACACTCAAAACCACACCACCATGAGTTTACGGCCATAAACTCATGGGGGACATGGTCCCATGACCGTAAACACCCCTAAGGGTTTACACTTGAAGAGTAAACTCCTATTCAAAGGCCATACACTCCCTAAATGCAACCCGCATCATTCCTAACACTTGAAATAGAGTGTTTTCATGCCTTGGAGTGTATCACCATACTTAGTTAGTTATGCATTAACTAATTAGATACAAATGTGTATCTCCTCATGTACATAGGATCCTCGCGCGTGTTCAAGTCCTAGTTTGACACTTAGCATCCGATCCGACACACATTTCCATTTGGTGAGTTCATACCCCTACATTTTCCGTGTTTTTAATGTTTTCAGGGGGGGGGGGGAATACAAGCTAAACATAAATGTTTTCAATAACATAAAACTTATGCAATTCTCATACTTTATCCCTTTTGTACTGTGTTGAGCATAAGGGACATTTTCACTAAAATTGCATAGTTTTCCGGATACGTTACTCACTACATTATACATGCAAAATATAATAGGTATAGTTTGGGATTTCATAAATATAACAAGGGTGGAAACTTTCACTACTAAACACATGCATTGGAACAGAAACGATTTACAGTTGCATCACTACTTTGTCATGGTTTTCATAACTGTACTTATCACTACATACGGCAATCATACAGATTTCCACTACGTTTGAACGCTACTACACTACATGTAAACTTGTCTTCTTATGATTGAAATCGTGTCCTTGGTAACTCCCCGCATATCGTGAGTGTAGGACCCACTTCGTATTATTTATCGTGTCCTCTGTAACACTCCCCGCATATCGTGAGTGTAGGACCCACTTCGTATTGTTTATCGTGTCGTTGGTAACACTCCCCGCATATCGTGAGTGTAGAACCCACTTCGTATTGTTTATCGTGTCCTTGGTAACACTCCCCGCATATCGTGAGTGTAGGACCTACTTTCGTACCATTTCAAATCGCGTCCTCTATATTACTCCCCGCATATCATGAGTAGAGGACCACTTTTTACTATTACTTGTGATTCGTTATTCTTATGATTGGAGACGTGTCCCCGGCAACACTCCCCGCATATCGTAAGTGTGGGACCACTCCTGTGACCAGAATCTCCTGGAGGGAGAACGTGACTTATGTGTATAGATCTATACGGGACTGACTACCCCGCACCTCACTGCTAGCTACAGTATGGGTGACGAAAGTCATAATCGATACCGGCCCCCGATTCGAGGTCGTATCTAGTTCATCGTATGGTTATAGAACTCGCAACATAGAATAAAGTTTTACTTAAAGTAATAAAGAACTTAGTGAACTAAACTCAACATATTAACTGTTTTCATCAGTTCAATACATACTTTCATACTGGATGGTACTCCAGGCATCATGAACTTATAGTTTTATGTAATAAAACTACCTACTTTCATAACTTATGGTTTTCTTATCTTATGGAAATAATCGTACTACTTTTATAAGAAAACATGGGGTTTTCTCTCTAGAACCGATGGGTTCCTCTACACTACATTTATAAGAAAATATGGGATTTTCTCGGAAACAACTTTTCATAGAACTAAAAGAAATGCATTCTTTTACCGAAAACAAACCGCTTATGAACTCACCAGCTTTATGCTGATATTTTTAAAACTGGTTGTATTCTCAGGTCATCATTAGACAGGTACTCTACCACTCTTGGAGAAGACGGAGCATTTAGAAGTCTCGTCTTTACTTTTGTTCAAACTTATGTATCTATGAAACTTGTACTACTGTCAAACAAATGTAACTTTTTCTATGTAATGTAATGGTTGTGTTTACTATGATTGCTATGTACATTGGTTGTGATACTTTACATGACGTCCTCCGCCTCGGGGCGATTCCTCCGTCGGCCCCGGGGTGTGACAAGTGCTCTCCTAAACTATACCTATTATAGTTTACTAGTGATTTCTGTAGTTTGAATGAATGATTGTATACCTTTGCTACCCAAAGGTACTGAACTGAATGATAGTACTTTTATATCTACATATGTATACATAATATATAACTAATATTTAGACGACATTCAGACAAACAACCTGTCACAACCCAAAACCGAGAACGATGGAAACGTTCTGGGGCGGAGGACGTCATGTAATGTATCGCAACAATGTAAAGTAGTAAACAAGCAACAACATCATCCATTGCATTAATAGTATAATTTTACTTACATGTGTGTTCTGTCATAGTATAAAACAACATAATGAATACTCAAAATAAAAGACGAGTCTTGACTGCTCCGTCTTCACAAAACCTAGTCATCGTACCTGTCTATTTGTGACCTGAGAATACAAGTTATTTTGAAAGCGAGTATCACCAATAAAGCTGGTGAATTCATAAGTATTTTAGTGTCATTACTTTGAAAAGATGCTATGAAAGACTGGTGAATGTTACATGAAACATTTAGTATTAGTGTGAAAACCCTAGAAAATCCCATATTTCCTACTTGTATAAAAAGTAGTCTTCTACCAAGACCCGAATGTTTTGAAAGTATGAACCTCTACATAAGTAAAGGTTTTGTTTTCCTTGTACAACTATTATTATTCAAATCTAATTTACCTCATCGATTATGTGAATGTGACAAACAGCAAAGGTAATAAGGAAAATAATATAATAACTAAAATTATATCCTTTTGCACTATGATATTCACGGCGTGGAAACTCGCCGAACAGTACAACCGTAGCCATCTGCCGATGTGCATTTTCCCTACTGTAGTTAACAGCCTTGGGTGTGGAATGGTAAGTCCTGAGCGTATATAATTGTATCTACTTATATAATATGTAATAGTATCTCATCATATAGTATCTATGTAATCGTATCTATGTAAAAGTATCCATGTAATAGTATCTCTTCATATATCATATAATGTATTCGTATAGACTCATGAATGAACTGACTCTTGTGTGATTCCTTGTACAACTATTATTATTCAAATCTAATTTACCTCATCGATTATGTGAATGTGACACACAGTAAAGGTAAGACGGAAAATAATATAATAACTAAAATTGTATCCTTTTGCACTAGGATATTCACGGCGTGGAAACTCGTCGAACAGTACAACCGTAGCCATCTGCTGATGTGCATTTTCCCTACTGTAGTTAACAGCCTTGGGTGTGGAATGGTAAGTCCCGAGCGTATATAATAGTATCTACTTATATAATATGTAATAGTATCTCCTAACTATACTTATTATAGTTACTAGTAATGTACGAGTATAATCGAAGGTATACCTTTGCTACCCAAAGGTACTAAACTGACTGCTGGAACTTTTATGTCTATATAGGTATACATGATATATAACTAATGGTTAAACGACCTTCGGACGGATAACCGTTACCCTAAAGCCACATCCAAAGAAGGAATAGGAATTAAAGCGAGCTAGCCTTCCTGAGTCCTTTAAACATTACTTATATAACTATACATATATAGGCATGCATTTAACAATATAAAAGTATAAAAGAAGTTTTGTAAAACCTTTGAAAAGATTTAATAACGAAAAAATGATGACTTGATGTCAGTTTATATAAAACGATTTGAAAGCAGTTTGTTTGATAAAAACAGTTTTAAGTATAAGAAAACCTTTGTTTTAAACACAATCGTAACAGAGTTTGACAGGAAACATACAGTGTGTAAGACAGTTTCCTAAAGAGTTTGAACATGTAAAAACGTTTGAGAAAGCCATTTGAAGTAATTTGTTTGGTAAAACAGCTAAAAGCGTAGTAATTCCATTTGTATGCTAGTTATTAATCACATGTGATTGATATGATAATTAGCATGATTCAACTTGTATTCCCCCCATAAAAGCATTTAAAAACATTTAAAAGATTAATTAAGGGGTATGAACTCACCTGTAGTGAGTGGATCGGATGGAAGTGCCGGGTAGGATGCTAGGTGTCAAGTGAGGACTTGAACACATACACGGATCCTATGTAACATGTAGTGATACATAAATGTATCCAATTAGTTATTTAATCACTAATTAAGCAAGTAAAGATATCCTAATGTATGGAAACACTTTGCTTCAAGTGTTAGGAGTCCCAAGGGTTGCACCTAAGGAGTGTATGGCTTCACAATGGAGTTTACTCCTCAAATGGAAACCCTATATGAGTTTACGGTTGGAGGACCATTTCCCCCATGAGTTTACGGCCGTAAACTCATGGTAATTGTGCATTTGTGTGTTTTAAGGTCTCATGTTTCACAAAGAAGGGTTCTAGGTTCGAATCAAAGGCTTAGGAAGTGGTTAGGGCTCAAAAGGACCCCTCATTGGAGTTTACGGTCCTTGGACCATCCTTGAGAGTTTACGGTCGTAAACACTTCGGTTTACGGTCGTAAACCCATGAGTTTACGGCCGTAAACTCATGTATTCCTCAACCATGTCGTGATTTGGGGTTTCTAGCTTATGCATGCAATTTTCTAGTCCTTTATCCAAGCATTTGAAGGTGTTAGGGGCATCTAAACACCACTTTGTGGTGTTTACGGTTCTGGGAGATCTCCAAACCGTAAACACAAGTGTTCTTGAGGGTTTCTTGGTGTTCTTCCATGATTTAACATGTATACTAAGTAAGTAACTAGTTAGGAAGGGTGTACTTACTTATAGGAAGCTTGGAAGAGTGTTTAGAGCCCAAGAACACTAGTGTGTGTTCTTGGTGTTCTTGGTGTTTTGAAGAACACTTGAAGATCTATGAAAAAGACAAGATTTCATGGATGAAATCGTGTATAAACACTAGATTAAGGGTTATATGAACGAATCTAGGAAATAAATACTTACATTTTTGGCGGATTTGAAGAGAAGTCGGATGATACTTGAGAAAGAAAAAGGGAGTATTCTTGGCTTGGAATTGTGAAAAGTGATAAAAATGACTAAGTTTCATATTTATACTCCTCGGGGTTTACGGCTGTAAACACCAAGTTTGGGCCGTAAACTCCAAAGTCTTGGATTTTTGAGACTTTATTGATGCACAATAAACCTTAGGGTATCCTCTCTCCTGTTATTTCCTGAAGCACTAAGCTTTATAACACTCAGACGGACTTAAAATCGGCTAAAATTTAGCAGAAAAGTTTTTGGCTTTTATTTGAAGTGTTTGACAGCAGGGTTTATACAAATGGAAATTTCGGGTTGTCACACAACCGAATACCCTAAGTCCACAACCAAACAAGGAACAGGAAGTAAGGCGAGTTATCAGTCCTAAGTCCTTTAAACATTACTTATATAACTATATATATAGACATGCTTTTGACAATATATAAGTTTAAAAGAAGGTTTGTTAATACATTTGAAGAGTTTAACAATAAATATTAATGACTTGATGTTAGTTGATAAAACGATTTAAAAACAGTTTGTTTGACAATACAATTTAAAGTATAAGAAATCGTTTGTTTGAAACATAGTTTGAATATATGAAATCCTTTTTTTGAACCACAGTTTGAAGCATATGAAATCCTTTGTTTGAAACACAGTTTGAAGTATATGAAAGCCTTTGTTTGAAACACAGTTATAAATCACATGTGATTGATTATATAACTAATATGTTTTCTACTTGTATCCCCCCATAAAAGCATTTAAAATCATTTAAAAGATAAGTTAAGGGGTATGAACTCACCTGTAGTGAGTGATGCGAATGAAGGATCGGTATAGGATGCTAAGTGTCAAGTGAAGACTTGAGCACACACGGATCCTATTTAGCATATAATGACACATATATGCATCTAATTAGTGTTTATAACATCTAATCATGAAATGGAACAACCTTAGGGACTAGGAAACACTTGTTATGAAGTGTTAAACTACATAGGGTTGCATATAAGGGGTGTAGGGCCTCACATAGGAGTTTACGGCCCAAATGGTAATACCCCCATGAGTTTACGGCCCATGGGTTTACGGCCCAATGAGTTTACGAACGTAAACTCATGGTATTTTGTACCATTTTGTGTGTTAAGGTCTTACATTCATGAAGGAAGTGATCTAGTCTCATGTCTAAGCCTTAGGAGTGATTTGTGGCACAAGTGCACCACTAATTAGGGTTTACGGCCAAGGGAGTTTGTCTTGGCCGTAAACACCTTTTGTTCTTGAATTCTTGATGTTTTCAAGGTGTTTATCATGTGATTCAAGTATATATAAAGTTAAGGAAAGAGTACTTACGATATAGAAGCTTGATAGGGTGATTAAGGTCCAAAAACACTAGTGTATGTTCTTGGTGTTCTTGGTGAAATGAAGAACATTTGAAGATCTACCCAAAAGAAGAGATTTCATGGATGAAATCAATGATTCATACTAGATAGTGAAAGGAATCAACAAATCAAGGGAAGAAACACTTAAAATCTTGAAGATCTAAGAGAAAAATCGGATGGTACTTGAGAGAGAGATGAGTTCTTTGGGTTGAAATGGTAAAATTGATAAAAAATGACTAAGTGTCATATATATACTATAGAGTTTACGGCCGTAAACTCTAGATTATGGCCGTAAACTCCAATTCTTGGAGTTTTATGGCTTGAATGTTGCACATTGAACTCTAGAGTATACTTCCTAAAATTACCTCTTGAAGGTACTAGGCTTAGAACACTCAAACAGACTCTAAACAGTGCTAATAGATAGTAGAAACAAGTCTGACTTTGATTGAATTGAATGGTTGTACAAGATAGAAATTTCGGGTTGTCACATCATCCCCACGTTAGAGAGAATTTCTTCCCGAAATTAGAGTTTAAGCAAATAAGTAGTTACAAATAACTAAGTAAAAAGATGAGGATATTTTAGTTCCATCTGATCCTCGCGCTCCCAAGTGAATTTAGGTCCTCGCTTGGCATTCCAGCGAACCTTCACTATCGGGATACGACTTTGCTTCGTTTGCTTGACCTCTCGGTCCATGATCTCTACTGGTTCTTCCACGAAATTTAGGCTATCATTGATCTCGATCTCGTCGATCGGGATTACAAGAGTCTCGATGGACATACACTTTTTCATGTTCGAGACGTGGAAAGTAGAAAGTACGTTACTGAGTTCACGCGGTAGGTTGAGTTTGTAAGCTACAGGGCCCTATGTATCTTGGATTTAGCTTTCCATGCTTTCCAAAGTGTATCAAGCCCTTTCAAGGTGAGACTTTCAATAGAACGCGGTCTCCAACCTGGAATTCCAAAGATTTTCTCCTTTTGTTACCGTAGCTTTTCTGTCGGTCTCTAGACGCTTTCAATCGTTCACGAATCTGAACGATCTTCTCTGTCATTTCCCGTATGATTTCCGGACCTGTGAGAGTACTGTCAGGAACTCGTGCTTTAGCTAACTATGTGTCGCCCACCTCAGCCCAACACAGAGGGGATCTGCACTTACGGCCATAGAGGGCTTCGAATGGAGCAGCCTTTATGCTCGTGTGATAACTGTTGTTGTAGGAGAATTCGACAAGGGGTAAATGGATATCCCATGCCTTTCCAAAGTCAATCACACAGGCTCTCAGCATATCTTGCAAAGTTTGTATCGTTCTCTCACTTTTCCCGTCTGTTTGCGGATGGTCGGCTGTACTCATGTCGAGCCTAGTTCCTAGGGAACTTTGTAGCGACTGCCAGAACCTTGAAGTGAATCTACTATCTCTATCAGACATAATGGATACTGGAACACCATCCAGTCGTACGATTTCCCTAATGTAAGTTCTTGTTAGCTTCTCCATCTTTTCAGTCTCCTTGATTGGTAGGAAATGCGCGGATTTGGTCAATCTATCGACAATGACCGAAATGGTATCAAGTCCACCCGTTGTCTTGGGCAACTTGGTTATGAAGTCTATAGTAATCCGCTCCCATTTCCACTCCGGTATCTCCGGTTGTTGTAGTAATCCTGAGGGTTTCTGGTACTCGACCTTAACCTTTGCACAAGTAAGACATTTACTCACTAAGGTAGCAATATCCGCTTTCATGTTAGGCCACCAGTATAGTTTCTTAAGATCCAAATACATCTTATCTGAACCTGGGTGGACGGAATATCTAGTATTGTGTGCTTCAGTCATGACCATGTCTCTGAAACCACCGTGGTTCGGTGTCCAAATACGATCCATGAAATATAAGGCTCCGCCACCCTTGATTTCCAATTTTTTTATCCATCCCTTTCAGGGATTCACTCGCCACATTTTCAGTTTTCAAGGCTTCTAGTTGAGCCTCCTTAATTTGTGTGGACAAGTGTGAATGGATAGTCATAGTCAATGATTTGACTCTCCGACCAGAGTAGTCTTTCCGACTTACGGCGTCAGCTACCACGTTGGCTTTACCGGGATGATAACGAATTTTGCATTCGTAGTCATTGAGTAGCTCGACCCACCGTCGTTGTCTGATATTGAGCTCTTTCTGATCGAATATATGCTGAAGGCTCTTGTGGTCTGTGAAGATAGTGCTCTTTGTACCATACAGGTAGTGTCTCCAGATATTCAGAGCAAATACCACTGCTCCTAACTCAAGATCGTGTGTTGTATAGTGGACTTCGTGTGTCTTAAGCTGACGGGAGGCATAGGCAATGACCTTCCCTCTTTGCATAAGAACACAACCAAGCCCTTGGTTGGATGCATCGCAATACACAACGAAATCTTCTATCCCTTCTGGGAGGGATAATATCGGTGCGGTGCACAAGGCTTATTTCAGTGTTTGGAACGCCTTCTCTTGTTTCTCTTCCCAGTCAAAGGCCACGCCTTTATGGGTCAGTGTAGTAAGCGGTTTAGCGATGCTAGAGAAGTTCTGTATGAACCTGCGATAGTAGCCAGCAAGATCTAGAAATTGTCGAATTTCTGTAGGTGTCTTCGGTGCTGACCAGTTCTCAATGGCCTTGATTTTGGAAGGGTCCACGCGAATTCCCTTTTCGCTAACAACGTGGCCCAAGAATTCGACTCTTCGAATCCAAAACTCGCACTTAGAGAACTTCGCATAGAGCTTCTCCGATCGTAATGTTTCTAAGACTCTTCGTAGGTGTTGACTATGCCCCTCCTTACTTCGAGAGTAGATAAGTATGTCATCAATGAAGACAATGAAGAACTGATCCAAGTAAGGACGACACACCCTATTCATTAGATCCATGAATACAACTGGTGCGTTGGTTAATCCGAACGACATCACTACAAATTCGTAGTGTCCATAACGAGTTCGGAAGGCTTTCTTGGGGACATCCTCCTCTAGTACTCGTAACTGGTGATACCCGGATCTTATATCTATCTTCGAGAAGTAGTTCGCTCCCTGAAGTTGATCAAATAAGTCATCAATTCGGGGTAGAGGATAACGATTCTTGACGGTAAGTTTGTTTAGCTCTCTGTAGTCGATGCACATACGAAACGATCCGTCTTTCTTTTTCACGAACAAGACCGGTGCTCCCCATGGTGAGAAGCTTGGCCTAATGAATCCCTTCCTGAGAAGTTCGTTAAGCTGACTGGAAAGTTCCTGCATCTCTGCTGGAGCTAGACGATAAGGCGATTTGGCTACTGGGGTAGCCCCGGGAACTAAGTCGATTCGGAAGTCGACTTGACGCTGTGGTGGTAATCTTGGTAGTTCTTCTGGAAAGATGTCAGGAAAGTCGCGTACTTCTTGGATGTTCTGAATGTCTTTCACTTCTTGGCTCGTATCAACGATGTGTGCAAGGAATGTGTGATATTCCTTTCGTAAGCACTTCTGAGCTTGAATACACGAAATGATGCGAAGGTTCGTACTTGATTTGTCGTCGTAGATAACTAGTGATTCGTTGTTAGGAAGGTTAAGACGAACTGCTTTCTCAAAGAACATGATGTCGGCACGAAGAAGACTCAACCAATCCATACTGATTATGACGTCGAAACTTTTAATTGAGACCGGCACGAGGTCGATTTGGAAAGAATGACTATCTAGGGTTAAAGTAAAACCTATGTATATGCAGTTAGTGCTTTCCGTTTTCCCATTTGCCATTTCTATAGTGAATGATCCCTCTAGTGCATGTGGTTTTTGTTTAAGTAAGTGAGCAAATTTCTGGTTCACGAAACTCCTCTCCGCTCCACTATCAAATAGTATGCAAGCATAGGAATTATCGAGGAGAAACATACCAGTAACTACCGTAGGATCAGATACGACTTCCTCGTGGCCTATCGCCAGAATTCTTCCCACTCCGCCAGCATTTCCTGCCTTCGGGCAGTCTCTCTTGAAATGACCAACCTCGCCACAACTATAGCAAGCCTGGCCCACAACAATGCCGGGGACTTGGTTTATTGGCCTCGCCGGAGCTTTACAGAATCGGGCAGTGTGCCCTTTCCTGTTGCAGTTTGCGCACTGCATTTCTCGGCAGACACCATTATGATGGAAAGTGCATTTGTTACACTTGGGCAAATTCCCTGTGTACTTCTTCCTCGGCGCAGTAGCAGCAGGCGCAATCGCGGCATGAACAACCACAACTTGCTGCTTCTTAGCAAAGTTCTACGCCGATTTGCCCTTCTTGTTATCCCAGAACTTCCACTTGTTGTCGGCGGCTTTGGAGGGTTCTGAGATAGCCAGGGTTGTTGTCGTTGTCGGGGTAGGGACTCCGTGATCGATGAGTTGCTGTGCCAATCGCTTGGCACTGTCGAAAGTAGTGGGGTTTGAAGCTAAGACATTCCCCTGAAATGGAGGAACCAGCCTCCAAATGTACCTCTCAATCTTCTTTCCCTCATTGGGATCCATATTGAGACATAGTGCCACCAGATCGCTGAATTTAGCAGTGTAAGCCACTATGTTGGAGCCCTTCATGGTCAGACTCCAAAGTTCTTGTTCCAATTTCCGAACATCGCCCCTTGGGCAGTATTCTTCAATCATCAGCCCTTTAAAATCTTCCCAGCCCATATCATTTGCCACTATTAGAGTTAGTGACTTGATATGGCTATTCCACCATGTCAGGGCTCTATCACCGAAGGTACATGCAGCAAATTTGACTTTGCTTCCTTCAGTACAAGAACAGATCTCAAAGATCGATTCTGTCTTTTCGAACCATTGCGACAGAGCAATGATTCCGCCAATTCCATTGAAGACTCGGGGTTTACAGTTAGTGAAGTCTTTATAAGAGCACTCTCGTGAGCGCACTACGACATCACTATGAGTGGAATAAACGACTGTTCCACCTCCACTAGTGCCTTGGTTGTTGGTGTATTGAGCCATGGCTGTCGCAATAGCCGCAGCCACCGCATCATTAAGAGTTGCCGAATCGAATTGTGAAGGAAGTGGTGTTTGAGTTGAAATAATCGGAGGATTACGCCTTGTTGACTTACGAGGATGCATCTTTCAACTATAAGTTTAAAGATGAGTACAATGATAAGAATTAGATAGTGAAGTTAATGAATGAGTCCCATGAACTAAATCGACATAGTTCAACAACTAAATGAGAGTATAAGTTCCATAGAGTTCTAGAATTAGAAGAATGAAAGTATTTGAACAATGATTTCCACAGAAGATTAGTTGACTGCCAATATCATTGATATTAAGGATGTAATAAGTTTGGGAAAATTGACCTAAGAATAGGTCTTACATCATATCAGAAGTAGTAAAATTTTGACAGCAACGGAGACTAGTTATAGTAATTGAAAGACAAGAATATTTTACAGGAAAAGTGCTTCATAGAGGACAAATAAGAAAGATATTCCCTAAACTAAATGTGACATCCACCAAAACTCAGGTCAATACTCATCTAGAACCTTGTCATTTCCTTGTGTGCACTTAACTTGGCTCTATAGTTACAAGTTGAACTAGGTTTGTGACTTAATAGATCCCTCGAAACAAGTAGTGTACCTTAGTTGTATTGAACGATCACATTGATATGTAAAGGAACCAACTGAGTGGTAAAGTGCCAAAGCTGAACCTTAAGTCTAAACATAAAACTATGTTCGATAGATTACAACTCAAGGGTAGGTTATTAACCCTAAAAATTTCATATTGGAACAAATTGATGCTTAACAAGGTTAAGTATCACAAGCTAATATGAACAAAAATTAGATCATAATATGAACCAACTATAAAGTTTATGACAAATTCATATACTTCATGATTCGAAATGTGAACCAAAAGTAAAATCCAAGAATATCAAATTCTTACAATCACATATTATGAATCCTTATTAGAATTGTTGAAATATGATAAATTGATTTTTTATAAAAATTAAATAATAGGTTATCATTATATAAATAAATTCAACAAATATAATTTTTGGAAGTTATTACCAAGCGTAAATACCTCAACAAAACCCAATAATTAAAACCTTAGGAGATTACGAAAATGTTTGAGTTTTATAAAATTTAAAATCTAGATCTATAAAAATTCAAGGGAGGCTTTTATTATTTGATCAAATACCAATAAAAATACCCTATCCCTCTTAAAATCTCGGCCATTAGGCCTTTCCCTCTTCCCTATGCCTTAAAACCTATCATTACTCCTCATTTGAACCACCCACACACTCCACCCCACACTCCTTCTCCAAGAAGATTCCCCACCTCAAAAACCTCTCCTACACCTCCAGGAAATCCTCCATTCTCTGCCATAATTTCGAAATTGAGAAGGTCTTTAAGTGTTCTTGCTTCTCTCAAGATCAAAACCAAGGTAAACAACACAATCCTCCCTCAAAATTTAATGACTTTACTTCCTCTTCTTCATGGTTCTTCTCTACTCTTCGGATTCTATGCCCTTCTATGGCTAGAAATCCTTACTTTTTCCCTTGTGGTTTGTAGATTCTCACCATAACACAATGCATGTGTTTGAGATGGTGAAAATCCGGGATCAAACCCATGCAAGGAGTGAAAAAGATGCACATGTGTTCATGTGACTTCAAAACCGAGTATTACATCTTCTTCTCCATTTCTTTTGTGTTCTTGCATGACCAAAAGCATTTAAACCATTTCTAGTACATCTTGGATGCTCATTCACTCCATGCATGTGCTAGGAATCGGACCTTAACAGAAGCATGCATGTTGTTCTTGTCAAAGTGCCCTAAGAATGCACTCAAAGCAACCAGGGAAGACATGCAATCTGCCAGACTATTTTGTTCAGATTTGAACGGCCATAACTCGGTCATTACTTAACCAAATCCTGATATTCGTTTTTTATTGGATAGGTCCACGAGTTAGCTTTCAAACCCAACTGATCTCACTGTAAAAGATTAAATATCGGATTTTTGGAAATTTTTACAAAATGGTTGCGCAAACAGCTCTTTTTCTGTGATCACCATTTTTGCTTTACGTGATCAGTGGCCTTAAACCCAACCATAAATCTGGGGAAAAATAGTTTAGAAACTTAACATATCCAGTGAATGATGGCTGAAATTTCGTGGCTTAAAACCCCACAGAATGTGCTACACAAATTCATGAACTTCAGCCACATTTACATCTCGTGCATTATAATGTGCAACATTTCTTAACTTGTTTGGGTTCAATACCCCTATTTCTCTTCTGAATAAATTTTGAACATTTTTCCTTTTGAAAGCCCTCACATGCATGTGATAATCTGTAAAATACCAAGGGCTAGAAACAATCCCTTATTTATTTATAAAAATAGTTATTTAATGGCTTTAAATTCCAAATAATCATTTTCAGAAGGTATAAAAATCTGAAATTTTTTAGTATGAATATAATCACAGAATAAGAAAGCTATGTAAATTTTCAGACATTTTGGACACTGTTTGATATTTATTCCATATTTTTCATTAAATCGGAGCATGAAATTATAATCTCAGGTTATTGGACTCAAAGTTCCTAACCAATATTTTTCTCAACCTTAGGAACATTATAAGAACTTGTATAAATTAAATTGGGAATTTTAGAAACTGTTTACCAATTTATTTGGATTTCTATATTATTTGATCCTAAATTACAAATAAATATAAAACGACCATAAAAAATGTCTATAAAATTTCTGGACACTAATACCCTCCTGTAGAAACACAATATAAAGTTTTACAATTTTTGGAGTTCATTTTCATGCCTGTATGAATTTTTTTGAATATAAGACACCATGAATTCAATAATATTAATAATGAACCAAACAAACTTTGGGAACTTAATGACACCACTAATAGGATAAGTAGACTTAGATAATGGTTTAGTGAATTATATCTCACTAGAGACTATTTGTTCCGTAGGACGCTATTAGGATTCTCACTCACCAACATCAACCCGCAAAGCCCGAGTCGCAAACTTTCCAGGGTGAGTATTCACGCACTCCCCTATTTTCGGTTTTTAATGTTTTGGGGTGGAAAGCATGGCACAATATCTATGAACATTATTTTATGAACTTGTGCTATGAATTTGTGATATGAACTTTGTTGTATGAACTTGTATTATGAATTTGGTGTTATGAACTTGTATGATTAAGTCCCCGGAGAACCGATACAACCTATTAACTCATATTTGAGCCGATGGTCTTATGGATAGCGCTATTTGGGGTCGACAGCCCCCACTCGCCCGGAACCGCGAGTGCATATTTCCATGAACGGACATCATGGGAACCATGGACATGATGGAATGGGGCAAGAACGGTCGTCAGGCTTGGTTGTGAACGAAATGCAATGTCATTAATCTTTTCACGAACTAGAACTTTTATTGAACAAACTATATTTTCTTGTTGAAACAATGTACTTTTATAAACCTGTGAACTCACCAACTATTCTATAGTTGACCCTCGTTTTTGCATGCTTTTCAGGGAACGGTCAGTGAATCAATAAGACACCAGCATGATTTATGTTGTTGCTTTTGTTATGTATTAAACTATGTATTGTGAAAACCGAATGTATTTATTTTGTACGCGATGTAAATTTAAAACTCTTGATGTTTATGGTTGGTAATCCTATTTACCTTTGTGATGAGACCTTAGCCTGTCACTCTTCGTGTTTCCGCTTTAGCGGGGTGTGACAGATTTGGTATCAGAGCCTAAGGTTATAGAGAATACCGGTTTTCCCTTTCTTGGGAAATCCTAAACTATAACCGTTGAGTTAATAAAGCATACCATCTAGTATAACTAATTCGGGTAGTGCACTATTGGACCTTAATCATACATAGCCTGATCACCTATGTATAATTAAGGAAGATTAGTCAAGACCGGAATTGGTTATAGTGAGTGGTATGAAAACTCTAGGATAATAGAAACATTGAACATAATAATATAAGCTACGATGCTAAAAATTCATCTAAGCATTAGAGTTTCTTATACACAGCATGGCCATGTCACACACTAGCTCTCAAGCACTTGGATCGGCGGATGAGTCGGGCTACGTCACTGCGCATCCAAAAGTCAACCGCGACTCTACCACCGAACCGACCGAAGATTCATCTACGGGATCGGAGACTGGAGACGAAGTGAGCAGCCAGGCACCGACTGAAGAGACTTCAGCCACGTCAATACCCGACCCCTCGCGACAGCCGACGCCTCAGCCACCCTTTTATGGGCTATACCATAGGAGGACAGCGAGAAAGAATGTGCCAATGCCGAGAGAAGTGTTGAGGTTCGAGCGTCCCGAACCTATGCCAGCACCTCCCGCACCAAGGGAGGAGCGACCAGAGCCCAGTCAGCCTCGACCCCCACTCATAGGGATGCCTTGTATGCCAGCACCCGGGATGACTTGTCGGGAGCGACGCAGCATGGACGCCAAGGCCCGAGACCTGCATGATGCCCGTAGCAGGATTACTCATCATCATCACAGCATTGCCGACATGACAGACTTGGTTATTGCGGCGTGGGATTATGCATACTCTGCCGAGAGGACTGCAGTTAGAGCTATAATCATTAGCGTTATCGCCGGAGGACTAGCATTGATTCTGGCAGTGGCGCTGGTTTGGGTGATTTTGTTTTGGGGTTGAATCAAAGCGTCATGGTTTATGTTTTATGGTCTTTGGTCTATGTATTTTGATGTAATGCCTTTGGCTTATGGCTTTTGAAAAAATATGGTTGAAGTATCTTTTGTAGCTTGCAGTGCCAAGCAGTATGCTTTGTTAAACCTTTTATTTACAAACTATGAATGAAAATCTATTTTAATGACTTTCAATTTCCATGTTATTTCGCATTTATATTGTTCATAAACTGTAAATTGGTTTGATGATTTGAAATCTTTCTTGAAAATATATTTTATTATATTTATTTCTTGCAAAAAGAGAGATTTTTTTCTTTTTATGATGGTAACGTCTTAAATTTTGTTGTGTGTTATAGAACCATGCCCCCAAGAAGGAACACCCGCTCACGCCAAACACAGCCTGAGAATGCCACTCCCGATATTGCTCAACTGGTCTCACAACAACTGATGGATGCTATCCCTAACATTGTGGCTCAAGTCACTGCGGGAATCCATACTAGTCAGACAAACCGCGGAGGCCCTACACCTACTGTGAACACAGAGGGAAGCGGAACTCGTAATGAGGAAACAAGGGGATGCACCTATAAATACTTCATGTCTTGCAAACCCAAGGAGTTTCACGGAACAGAAGGTGCGGTGGGATTGTTGAAATGGATAGAAGGAATAGAGGCCGTACTCCACATCAGCAAATGCTCAAATGAATGCAAGGTTCCCTATGTTGCATGCCTTCTACAAGACAGAGCTTTAACATGGTGGAATGTGCAAGTCTGAAACCGTGGAAGGGAGGCGGTGAACAAGTTAGCTTGGGAGGAATTCAAAGAGTTACTCAAGAAGGAATACTATCGTAAGGATGAAATCCAGAAAATGGAATCTGACTTCTGGAACCATGCCATGGTAGGAGCCAATGTGGAAGGCTACACTGTGCGTTTCCATGAACTCGCTGAACTAGTGCCGTACATGGTCACCCCGGAGAGCAAGAGGATCGACCGATACATATGGGGATTGGCACCCGAAATCCGAGGCATGGTTACTTCAGCAAATCCTACCTCAATCCATAGCGCTATAGACCTGGCGCACCAACTTACGAATGATAAAGTGAGGGCTGGGATATTGACCATAAGCAACACCAGTAACAAAAGAAAACCGGAGAGCCAGTTTGGAAGGAAGAAGAATGACAACTCAGAAAGGAACAAGAGAAGGGCAACGAACTTTGCGGTTAAAACAGAGGAACCTGTGCAATACCGAGGGCCTAAACCTAAGTGTGAGAAATGCAGCTATCACCATGAGGGTGCCTTCCCTATCTGCCACAAGTGCAACCGATCTGGGCATTTCGCGAAGTATTGCAGGATAGATAAAGATCGCAAGGGGGTAAACGGGCGTGCTATGAGTGTGGAAGTGTGGACCACCTTAGGAATGCATGCCCGAATCTAAACAAGGGCCCCAACAATAACCAGGCAGGTCATAACAACCGTGGAAATCCAGGAGGTCAGGCTCGTGGGCGAGCATTTGTGATCAAGGCGGAAGAGGCCCGCCAGAACCCGAAGGTGGTAACAGGTACATTCCTCCTAAACAACCACTATGCATCAGTATTATTTGACTCTGGGGCAGATAGAAGTTTTGTGTCACATTAATTTAGATCACTAATCGACTTGAAATCAAAAATGTTGGAACATGCTTACACAATTGAACTTGCTAACGGCCATGAAATTAAGGCTAAGGAGATAGTTCCTAATTGTACCTTGAACTTATCCGGTAAAAATTTTAGTATTGATCTGATACCCATGGAACTCGGAAGCTTTGACGTAGTGGTAGGAATGGACTGGTTATCCAAGAATCGAGCAGACATAGGATGCTTTGAGAAAGTTGTCAAAATGCCCCTCCAAAACAACGAAACCTTATTAGTGTACGGAGAGAAACCAGGCAAGAACTTGAAGATAGTCTCATGCATGAAGATTCACAAATATCTGAAGAAGAAGTACCTTGCGTTCTTGGCTCATGTAGTGGAAAAGAATTCGGAAGAAAAACATATTCAGGATATTCCAATAGTGTGAGAATACCCCGAAGTGTTCCCGGAAGAGATACCCGGACTCCCCCCAACAAGACAAGTCGAGTTCAGAATTGATCTAATTCCTGGAGCGGCACCTGTAGCTAAAGCACCTTACCGCTTGGCACCTTCTGAAATGCAAGAGCTTTCGAGTCAACATCAGGAACTTTTGGAAAAAGGATTCATTCGTCCAAGTTCCTCACCGTGGGGCGCACCGGTCTTATTTGTGAAAAAGAAGGATGGATCAATGCGAATGTGCATCGATTATAGAGAACTAAATAAATTGACTATCAAAAATAGATACCCCCTTCCTCGAATAGACGATTTGTTTGACCAAATCCAAGGTGCCTCGTACTTTTCAAAGATTGATTTACGATCGGGATACCACCAATTAAGGGTACGCGACGAAGACGTTCCTAAAACCGCCTTCAGGACTCATTACGGACACTACGAGTTCTTAGTTATGCCTTTTGGGCTAACTAACGCGCCAACTTCCTTCATGAATCTTATGAATAGGATTTGTAGGCCGTACCTTGACAAGTTTGTTATCGTGTTCATTGATGAGATACTAGTCTATTCCCAAAACAAAGAAGAGCACGAACGACATATCAGGCTAGTGTTGGAACTGTTGAAAGACCAAAAGTTGTTTTCAAAGTTCTCTAAGTGCGAATTTTGGATTAGGGAAGTACGATTCCTTGGTCATATGGTTGGAGAAAAAGGAATACATGTGGATCCCACCAAAGTTGAAGCAATTAAGAAATGGGAAACCCCAAGATCCCCGACGGAAATTCGGCAATTTCTCGGATTGGCGGGCTATTATAGGCGCTTTATTGAGAACTTCTCCAAAATTGCCCAGCCATTGACTATTCTGACCCAAAAGGATAGGAAATTTGTATGGGAAGAACCACACGAAGATGCCTTCCAATTGCTAAAACATAAGTTGTGTAATGCGCCAGTCTTGGCATTGCCAGATGGTGTAGAGAACTTCACAGTGTATTGTGATGCGTCACACCAAGGTCTGGGTTGCGTACTAATGCAGAACGGAAAGGTTATTGCATATGCGTCAAGGCAATTGAAAGTTCATGAGAAAAACTACACGACCCACGACCTAGAATTGGGAGCGGTGATATTCGCCCTTAAGATCTGGAGACATTACTTGTACGGAACTAAGTGCACTATTTATACTGATCACAAAAGCCTACAACACATCTTGGATCAAAAGATGCTTAACATGAGGCAGAGGCGGTGGGTGGAATTACTCAACGATTACGATTGCGAAATTAAATACCATCCAGGAAAGGCCAATGTTGTAGCCGATGCGTTGAGTAGGAAGGAAAGAGTGAGACCCTCACGAGCTCATGCCTTCGGAGCCCTTGTTCAAACCAGTTTGAAGGACGAAATCCTTGCTGCTCAAGGCGAAGCATTAAAGACTGAGAACTTGAAATGTGAAACATTGCAATGTCTAGAACAACGATTTGAAACAGGTTCGGATGGAGTGAAGTACTTCAAAAATAGAGTATGGGTACCAAAGATCTACGAATTGCGTGAGGTAATTTTAAAGGAAGCCCATAATTCCCGATACTCGATCCACCCTGGAGCCGACAAAATGTACTTGGATCTAAAGGAATACTATTGGTGGCCTGAAATGAAGAAAGATATTGTTTTGTATGTTGGGAAATGTTTAACTTGCTCCAAAGTGAAGGCTGAATATCAAAAGCCCTCCGGTTTGCTTCAGCAACCAGAAATACCTCAATGGAAATGGGAGCAAATATCCATGGATTTTGTTACTAAGCTACCGAGGACTGTGAAAGGACACGATTCTATCTGGGTAGTGGTGGACAGACTGACGAAATCCACACATTTTCTTCCCATTCGGGATTACCGAATGGAACGGCTTGCTCGAATTTACATAGATGAGATCGTAGTACGTCACGGAGTACCTATTTCCATCATATCGGATAGAGATGGCCGTTTTACATCTCGATTTTGGCAGTCGCTTCAAAGAGCCTTGGGGACACGTTTAGACTTAAGTACCGCATATCATCCCCAGACAGACGGTCAGAGTGAACGAACCATCCAGACGTTAGAAGATATGCTCCGGGCTTGCGTGATCGACTTTGGAGGAAGTTGGGATAACCATTTGCCATTAGTTGAGTTCTCCTATAATAATAGCTACCATACCAGCATACAATGCGCCCCCTATGAGGCCTTGTACGGGAGTAAATGTCGCTCTCCACTATGTTGGCTGGAAATTGGCGATAGGCAGTTAACGAGACTGGGTTTAATTCAAGAGACCACTGAGAAGATCTCGATAATACGTGATAGACTGAAAGCTGCCCGTGATCGCCAGAAGAGCTATGCTGATAAGCATAGGAAACCTTTGGAATTTCAAATAGGAGACAAAGTACTCTTAAAAGTATCCCCATGGAAGGGAATCGTGCGTTTTGGTAAAATAGGAAAACTGAGTCCCCGTTATGTAGGACCCTTCGAGATTATCGAAACGGTCGGTCCAGTGGCATATAAACTAAAGCTACCAGATGAACTGAGTGCGATACACGACACATTCCATGTGTCGAACCTCAAAAAGTGCTTGGCGGAGGAATCCCTACACATACCTCTCGGGGACCTCCAAATTAATGATCAACTAAAGTTCGTGGAGGAACCTGTAGAAATTCTCGATCGAGAGGTTAAGCAACTAAAACGAAGTAAAATACCGATCGTGAAAGTTCGTTGGAACTCTAAGCATGGGCCCGAGTTTACGTGGGAACGAGAGGATTTCATGAAGAACAAATATCCTCAACTATTCGCTATGTCTGAACCAGTGTTATTGCCAGTTGAATTTCGGGACGAAATTCCCACAACTGGGGGAGACTGTGACATCCACCAAAACTCAGGTCAATACTCATCTAGAACCTTGTCATTTCCTTGTGTGCACTTAACTTGGCTCTATAGTTACAAGTTGAACTAGGTTTGTGACTTAATAGATCCCTCGAAACAAGTAGTGTACCTTAGTTGTATTGAACGATCACATTGATATGTAAAGGAACCAACTGAGTGGTAAAGTGCCAAAGCTGAACCTTAAGTCTAAACATAAAACTATGTTCGATAGATTACCACTCAAGGGTAGGTTATTAACCCTAAAAATTTCATATTGGAACAAATTGATGCTTAACAAGGTTAAGTATCACAAGCTAATATGAACAAAAATTAGATCATAATATGAACCAACTATAAAGTTTATGACAAATTCATATACTTCATGATTCGAAATGTGAACCAAAAGTAAAATCCAAGAATATCAAATTCTTACAATCACATATTATGAATCCTTATTAGAATTGTTGAAATATGATAAATTGATTTTTTATAAAAATTAAATAATAGGTTATCATTATATAAATAAATTCAACAAATAGAATTTTTGGAAGTTATTACCAAGCGTAAATACCTCAACAAAACCCAATAATTAAAACCTTAGGAGATTACGAAAATGTTTGAGTTTTATAAAATTTAAAATCTAGATCTATAAAAATTCAAGGGAGGCTTTTATTATTTGATCAAATACCAATAAAAATACCCTATCCCTCTTAAAATCTCGGCCATTAAGCCTTTCCCTCTTCCCTATGCCTTAAAACCTATCATTACTCCTCATTTGAACCACCCACACACTCCACCCCACACTCCTTCTCCAAGAAGATTCCCCACCTCAAAAACCTCTCCTGCACCTCCAGGAAATCCTCCATTCCCTGCCATAATTTCGAAATTGAGAAGGTCTTGAAGTGTTCTTGCTTCTCTCAAGATCAAAACCAAGGTAAACAACACAATCCTCCCTCATAATTTTATGATTTTACTTCCTCTTCTTCATGGTTCTTTTCTACTCTTCGGATTCTATGCCCTTCTATGTCTAGAAATCCTTACTTTTTCCCTTGTGGTTTGTAGATTCTCACCATAACACAATGCATGTGTTTGAGATGGTGAAAATCCGGGATCAAACCCATGCAAGGAGTGAAAAAGATGCACATGTGTTCATGTGACTTCAAAACCGAGTATTACATCTTCTTCTCCATTTCTTTTGTGTTCTTGCATGACCAAAAGCATTTAAACCATTTCTAGTACATCTTGGATGCTCATTCACTCCATGCATATGCTAGGAATCGGACCTTAACAGAAGCATGCATGTTGTTCTTGTCAAAGTGCCCTAAGAATGCACTCAAAGCAACCAGGGAAGACATGCAATCTGCCAGACTATCTTTTTTAGATTTGAACGGCCATAACTCGGTCATTACTTAACCAAATCCTGATATTCTTTTTGTATTGGATAGTTCCACGAGTTAAATTTCAAACCCAACTGGTCTCACTGTAAAAGATTAAATATCGGATTTTTGGCAATTTTTACAAAATGGTTGCGCGAACAGCTCTTTTTCTGTGATCACCATTTTTGCTTTACGTGATCAGTGGCCTTAAACCCAACCATAAATCTGGGGAAAAATAGTTTAGAAACTTAACATATCCAGTGAATGATGGCTGAAATTGCGTGGCTTAAAACCCCACAGAATGTGCTACACAAATTCATGAACTTCAGCCACATTTACATCTCGTGCACTATAATGTGCAACATTTCTTAACTTGTTTGGGTTCAATACCCCTATTTCTCTTCTGAATAAATTTTGAACATTTTTCCTTTTGAAAGCCCTCACATGCATGTGATAATCTGTAAAATACCAAGGGCTAGAACCAATCCCTTATTTATTTATAAAAATAGTTATTTAATGGCTTTAAATTCCAAATAATCATTTTCAGAAGGTATATAAATATGAAAATTTTTATTATGAATACAATCACAGAATAAGAAAACCATGTAATTTTTCAGACATTTTGGACACTGTTTGATATTTATTCCATATTTTTCATTAAATCGGAGCATGAAATTATAATCTCGGGTTATTGGACTCAAAGTTCCTAACCAATATTTTTCTCAACCTTAGGAACATTATAAGAATCTGTAAATATTAAATTGGGAATTTTAGAAACTGTTTACCAATTTATTTGGATTTCTATATTATTTGATCCTAAATTACAAATAAATATAAAATGACCATCAAAAATGTCTATAAAATTTATGGACACTAATACCCTCCTGTAGAAACACAATATATAGTTTTACAATTTTTGGAGTTCATTTTCATGCCTGTATGAATTTTTTTGAATATAAGACACCATGAATTCAATAATACTAATAATGAAACAAACAAACTTTGGGCACTTAATGACACCACTAGTAGGATAAGTAGATTTAGATAATGGTTTAGTGAATTATATCTCACTAGAGACTATTTGTTCCGTAGGACGCTATTAGGATTCGCACTCACCAACATCAACCCGCAAAGCCCGAGCCGCAAACTTTCCAGGGTGAGTATTCACGCACTCCCCTATTTTCGGTTTTTAATGTTTTGGGGTGGAAAGCATGCCACAATATCTATGAACATTATTTTATGAACTTGTGCTATGAATTTGTGATATGAACTTTGTTGTATGAACTTGTATTATGAATTTGGTGTTATGAACTTGTATGATTAAGTCCCCGGAGAACCGATACAACCTATTAACTCATATTTGAGCCGATGGTCTTATGGATAGCGCTATTTGGGGTCGATAGCCCCCACTCGCCCGGAACCGCGAGTGCATATTTCCATGAACGGACATCATGGGAACCATGGACATGATGGAATGGGGCAAGAACGGTCGCCAGGCTTGGTTGTGAACGAAATGCAATGTCATTAATCTTTTCACGAACTAGAACTTTTATTGAACAAACTATATTTTCTTGTTGAAACAATGTACTTTTATAAACCTGTGAACTAACCAACTATTCTATAGTTGACCCTCATTTTTGCATGCTTTTCAGGGAACGGTCAGTGAATCAATAAGACACCAGCATGATTTCTGTTGTTGCTTTTGTTATGTATTAAACTATGTATTGTGAAAACCGAATGTATTTAGTTTGTACGCGATGTAAATTTAAAACGCTTGATTTTTATGGTTGGTAATCCTATTTACCTTTGTGATGAGACCTTAGCCTGTCACTCTTCGTGTTTCTGCTTTAGCGGGGTGTGACACTAAGAGAAAAGACGAGCCAAACATCTTTTACTGGCGACGGGTACTCCTTAGGCGAACCCTCAGTTCTGCCAGTTGACGCACTACGTATTGAAGATGTTGCTCATGTGCCCTTTGACGTACTCGAAGTTCTATGACTTCTGCTCGAGATGCAGCTAGCTGCTGCTGCAGAGCCTTATTGGCTCTCCTAGTCCCTTCCATAGCCTCTTCGAGATGGCGAATGCGGACTGTGTTAACACCCGAATTGGCGTCAACTTCCATAACTCGATCGATGGCTGCCCGACCTTGCTCATCATTTGCAATCCTGCGGACCATAATGGGCAGGACTCGTTCAGCTGAGCCACCCTCGTCTAGATTGTAAAAGCTTCGCTCTCCATTGAAGGGTAAAGGTTGACCCTGTTCGTGACTCCATCGGTTCAAGTTAGCCGCCCACAGAGGTGTGGGACCTTGAAATACTGGTCGGGGGTTGAGGTTTGGGAGATGAGTCCCTTGAGGTAGGTTGTTGACTTCCGGTTCGGAGTCAGAACCTTCGGAGTAGTTTTCTGCGAAGTCGTCATCCAAAGGGATTGGATGATTCTCTTCTGGCTCTACGTCGAGACATCCTCCGTTTCCTTGGTTAGGAACGTACGGGCCTCCGGGGATATGGAATCCAGCCATGTTATCTACGCGAGAAATAGGGGTAAAAGAAATAGTTAATAGACGCCCTAAATAAGATAATTATAAGATGATCCTTATCGGTTACTCCAACATTTGCGTAGTGCATACCAGTCATATGTAACCAAAATAGGATAGACCTTCGAATAAGTGATCCTAACTCTAAGTCCACAACCAAACAAGGAACAGGAAGTAAAGCAAAGATCACAGATTCTAAGTCTATGACACCCTAGTTACATATAACCGTAGCGTATCCACTCAACAAGTATTGACATACTAAGTAATTATAGTAACACAAAATACTCCTATCGTATTTCAAGTTTATGTTTTGTTCTCATGTTTTCTTTGTTGTAGCGTTGGTAAGTTTTAGGCATGTCGCAACACCACTATCACTCCCGAACACACGTTCACCATATCTCAAACGAATATAGTTGATTAGGCTATATTGATCCAAGATATGATTACATAACTGCTCAGGTTTGACTGTAGTATCCAACATCCAATTACTTTTGTTATGTTCTAGTATGACACTGTTCAATAGTAGGTATGTAGGTATGTAATTATGTATACTTTTAGTTAAGTATTTTAGTACTTAAAAAGTATAAACTCTTGGTCAGAGTATTTTAATCCTAATGTGTTTATAGTTTGTATATCTTTTATGGGTTGATATACTCGATTCACTATAAACAATGCTCTGATACCAATCTGTCACACCCCAAAACCGGAACGACGAAAACGTCCAGGGGCGGAGGACGTCATGTATAATATCATAACAATGCAAAGTAGTAAACAAGCAACAACATCATCCATTGCATTAATAGTATAATTTAATACAATTGTGTTCTTTGAAAGTAGTAAGACACCAAAATGAATAATCAAAATAAAAGACGAGTCTTGAATATGCTCCGTCTTCTCAAAACCTGGTCGACTGTACCTGTCTACTGATGACCTGATAATACAAGTTATTATGAAAGCGTAGATCAGCATTTAAGCTGGTGAGTTCATAAGTATTTAGTGTCAATGTTTGTATAAGTTTACTGAAAGTGTTTGTGAATGTTCATTGTAAATGTTTGTATATGTTTGAAAACTCCTAGAAAATCCTATATTTTCTACTAGTATAAAAAGTAGTCTTTTACCAAGACCCGACTGTTTTGTATGTTTGTTTCTCTGTAAAAGTGGATGCTTTTCCCAAATATGACTATCATTACGAAAATATAGTTTTATATTACCCTTTATGTGAGAAGATCACAATTTGAATATAATGCAAAAATGTATGTGTACTGCAGTATTATTTGTATTAACTACTGAAGTAATAACTACCTTAAAACCAATGGTTTAATTAAGCCAAAATGTGATAAGATTGTTACCATACTAAACTGACTATAACATGACGATGAAAGACATCGGAAGAAATGACATTTGGCACCAGTAGACTTGCAAGTCCCACTATAGCGAACAACTAGGTGTAGGATAGTCAATCCAGTATAGATCTGTACACAAACTCACGCTCTCCCTCCAGGAGATTCTGGTTACAAAACGTGACACAAGAAAATGGTTGTTGTGTCATGAAGTAGTATCTCACATTATGTTATCTTGAATCTTGTTATAGTATACTTGATATAATAATAGTAATTCTATGTATAGTATTCTCTGTCTAGTACTCTCTGTTATAGTATTCTCTGTCTAGTATTCTCTGTTATAGTATTCTCTGTCTAGTATTCTCTGTTATAGTATTCTCTGTTATAGTATTCTATGTTATAGTGATAGTGCTCTCCTAAACTATACCTATTATAGTTTACTAGTGATTTCTGTAGTTTGAAGGAATGATTGTATACCTTTGCTACCCAAAGGTACTGAACTGATTGATAGTACTTTTATATCTACATATGTATACATAATATATAACTAATATTTAGACGACATTCGGACAAACAACCGAATACCCTAAGTCCACAACCAAACAAGGAACATGAAGTAAGGCGAGTTATTAGTCCTAAGTCCTTTAAACATTACTTATATAACTATACATATATAGACATGCTTTTGACAATATATAAGTTTAAAAAAAGGTTTGTTAATACATTTGAAGAGTTTAACAATAAATATTAATGACTTGATGTCAGTTGATAAAACGATTTAAAAACAGTTTGTTTGACAATACAATTTAAAGTATAAGAAATCCTTTGTTTGAAACACAGTTTGAAGTATATGAAATCCTTTGTTTGAAACGCAGTTTGAAGCATATGAAATCCTTTGTTTGAAACACAGTTTGAAGTATATGAAATCCTTTGTTTGAAAAACAGTTATAAATCACATGTGATTGATTATATAACTAATATGTTTTCTACTTGTATTCCCCCCCATAAAAGCATTAAAATCATTTAAAAGATAAGTTAAGGGGTATGAACTCACCTGTAGTGAGTGATGCGAATGAAGGATCGGTATAGGATGCTAAGTGTCAAGTGAAGACTTGAGCACACACGGATCCTATTTAGCATATAATGACACATATATGCATCTAATTAGTGTTTATAACATCTACTCATGAAACGGAATAACCTTAGGGACTAGGAAACACTTTTTATGAAGTGTTAAACCACATAGGGTTTCATATAAGGGGTGTAGGGTGTCACATAGGAGTTTACGGCCCAAATGGTAATACCCCCATGAGTTTACGGCCCATGGGTTTACGGCCCAACGAGTTTACGACCGTAAACACATGGTATTTTGTACCATTTTGTGTGTTAAGGTCTTACAATCATGAAGGAAGTGATCTAGTCTCATGTCTAAGCCTTAGGAGGGATTTGTGGCACAAGTGCACCACTAACTAGGGTTTACGGCCAAGGGAGATTGTCTTGGCCGTAAACACCTTTTGTTCTTTAATTATTGATGTTTTCAAGGTGTTTATCATGTGATTCAAGTATATATGAAGCTAAGGAAAGAGTACTTTCGATATAGAAGCTTGATAGGGTGATTAAGGTCCAAAAACACTAGTGTGTGTTCTTGGTGTTCTTGGTGAAATGAAGAACACTTGAAGATCTACCCAAAAGAAGAGATTTCATGGTGAAATCAATGATTCATAGTAGATAGTGAAAGGAATCAACAAATCAAGGGAAGAAACACTTAAAATCTTGAAGATCTAAGAGAAAAATCGGATGGTACTTGAGAGAGAATGAGTTCTTTGGCTTGAAATGGTAAAAGTGATAAAAAATGACTAAGTGTCATATATATGCTATAGAGTTTACGGCCGTAAACTCTAGATTATGGTCGTAAACTCCAATTCTTGGAGTTTTATGGATTGAATCTTGCACATTGAACTCTAGAGTATACATCATAAAATTACCTCTTGAAGGTACTAGGCTTAGAACACTCAAACAGACTCTAAACAGTGCTAATAGATAGCAGAAACAAGTCTGACTTTGATTGAGTTGAATGGTTGTACAAGATAGAAATTTCGGGTTGTCACACTGTAATAAAAGCGTGTTTGTTTTTTTAACTTCTATATGCCGCTGTTGATATTAAAAAATTAAAATAAACTGATTTTATAAAACAAAAATTGTTTTTTAATACCAAAATTTTTATAATGTATGACATTTCAGCAAGAATTTATAATATTTCAACAAAAAATAATGATATTTCAACAAAAAGTAAATATATTTTAGCAGAAAATAATGATATTTCATCAATAAATTATCATTATTCAATATAAAAAAACTAAAAAAAATTCAACAAGAAGAAACAAAAAAAAACCAAAATAAGGTAAAATAAATATTCAGCAACATATAATCAAAATTTCAGCAAGAAAAAAGAATAAGAAGCGGTTGGAAGAGGTTGGAAGAGACAATACAAGTGTTGCGCCAAACAGAATACACACAAAGGTTTTTTACTCTGAAGACTTCTAAAAAACAAACATTTGTGAGATTGAAAGTGTTGCGCGTGTGCTGCGCCGCGCAACAATAAGAGGTCAGAAAAGATTTTTTACAAAAAACAAATAGCACCTAAATAAAGCGATAATGTGAGAACACCATTTTTATGCTATTGTTTTGCGTTAAATTTAATGTGTGTATTATTGTGGTAATTATAACATATAAGTATTCATATTTAGTCAAATTTATGTTGCTATTCTACTATAAAATTTATATATGTGTAGTAACTTAGTAAATTTAAATGTGAATATTAATGTGTTATTGTTCATATATTCATTGATGAATGATGACATAAAGTTGTGTATGCAAAATTCATAGCATAATAATAACATAAAGTAGTGTTCTCATGTTCTCATTTTATTTACTGTTCTCATTTGAACCATCCTATATATATATATATATATATATATATATATATATATATATATATATATATATATATATATATATATATATATATATATATATATATATATATATATATATATATATACCTATTCTAATAAATAAATCATATCATTACCACATATCCTTTTTCTAGACTACATTTTGCCACATGACCTTCTTATTGTTACACCCCGGGATTTGGATCTCGTGACAGGTCTTGTACTTGTGCTTCCTGCAGCCGTGAGTATTGTTAATGCCTAATCTCCTTTGAGAGGATATTAGGTTAAACTATTATAAGAGATTAAAATAATTGATTTCAAGCATAACTTTATTTCTCCCAAAAACACCCTTTAAAATAGGGATAGAATATACTTTAAACATGGAAATTAAAACCTCAATCTTAACATAAACCTTAAACGACTCTAATACCAAAAAGTAAATAATTAACTTAGCTTATTTAAATTAAAAGTTTCTAAATTCTGGATGCTTCTTTCTTTTTCTTGCGATACTCCTTACCATATTTAGGATTAACACCATCATTGTTCATAACAATACTCCCTCCATCCAATTTGAGCTTGTCCTCAAGCTCATAATCAGGATAAGCTTGTAGATATGTTTCCCGCCATTCCCAAGCCGTACTAATTTTATCTCCTCTAGACCACTAAACCAGTAACTCAAGAAGTCCTTCATACCAACAAGCACGCAACACTTTGTAAGGTTGAATAAGAGTTTTACCATCAAAAAGATGTGGTAAAGAAGTAAAAACTTATGGTTTCATTCCTTGTATAATATCTTGATACTCAGATATTTCCGTTTATGCCCTTTATATGTAAATTATTTGCAAATTGGTCCCTTATAGAGTTTTTGAGAAACGTGTGTTTCTACTAGGTATTCTAGGCGTACGAGGCCTGGACCAAAACCATAATATTTAGGGTTTGTGCACTATTTAAACACCTTTATAGCCTCAAAACTCTTCCTTACATCAGCCTCCATCTCTTAACTCGAGCCTAGCTAAACATAATCTCTTGTTTGGGCATTTTTGACCTTGAGTGTGTATTTTGGTGATCTTGAAGGAGGAAGAAGGAAGAGGAATCATCATGGCAGCTTATAGACAAATGTCACACCCCCAAACTGGAATGGCAGAAACGTTCGGGGGCGGAGGACGTCATGTACAGTATCACAATAATTGTAAAATAGTAATCAAAGCAACAACAACCATTGTATTAATAGTATAATGTTTACATTGTATTCGAATCATATAAAACTGACTCCGAAAGTAAATAAAGAGTAAATACTTGAAGCTATTATGCTCCATCTTCTAGAAACCCGTGCGTGTACCTGTCCACTAGTGTCCTGAGAATACAAGTAGGTTTTGAAAGTGTCAACATTAAAGTTGGTGAGTTCATAAACATTTTGTTTTAGGAAACAAGTTCTTTGTTCTTTGTAAAACATGATGTGTTTCTCCAAAAAATCCTATATTTCCTGATGTAATGAATGATAAGTGAATGACTCGTAATGGTTCCTTCTGCAAGTACTTGGTGTATACAAGTCACATACAATCCAGATCGAACAGACAATCGATTGTGTGGTTCTGCCCCAAGCCTACAACCAAACAAGGAACAGGAAATGAGGCAGAAGCCACGCATCCTACTGTCTGTCGGATCTTCATGTATAGGACCCTAACGTATTCACTATGTACTTATAGATTTAACTGTAGTGATCCTTTAAAATGTAATGAATGTGTTCCTTAAGAAAATCCTATATCTTCTTTGTAAGAATATGATAATACCAGTTCCATCTATGACTACTTAGTTTATACTAGCTATATATAAAACAAGATCGAACGGACAGTTGATTGTGTGGATCTGCCCTAAGTCCACAACCAAACAAGGAACATGAAATGAAGCGGAAACCACACATTCCACTGTCTATCGAATATTCTTCATACATAACCTGGATGCATAAACTAAGGAATTATAGAATTAACCCTAGTTATTCTTAAGTTGAATAATAAACCGTTTGTTTGTAAAGTATAGATGTTTGTCCTGGAAAATCCTATATTTTCCAAAACAGTAAGTTGTTGTCTCTAGTGTTCCGAAACCGAAAAGTACAAGTATTTTCCCATACTTAAGTTGTTAAAGGGTAACTTTATTAGTAAATGAACTAGCCGACAATGTGTTTGCTCTGTAAACCGGTAGTGATGTTAATAACCTCATACGATCACTTAGTACATACGAGTTATAGAAATCTAGATCGAACTGACAGTCGATTGGGTGACTCTGCCCTAAGCCCACAACCAAACAAGGAACAGGAAATGAGGCGGAAGTCACGCATCGCACTGCATGTCAGATAATAATTTCATATTACCCTTGTGTACATACTACACAATCACATAGTTATTAACCTTGAAGACTGTTTGTTAAGTATATTATTACATGAACGATTCGTTGTTTTATCCATGTGAGTTCTTATAACCATACTGATGGACGTTCAACTCTACGACGTACTTTGGCCATCATAAACGTTAATGACGTTTTTCACCCAGAACGACTGTAGCTAATAGTCACGGCGCGAGATTGTCAGTCCCGTATAGATCTATACACAAACTCACGCTCTCCCTCCAGGAGACTCTGGTTCCTAAGGATAGACTTCCTTGGTACTTATATAAGTACTCGAAGACGTGTCTCACAAATTGGTTTCCTCAACGAATTCGCGAATAATACAATGAAAATCCCTTTTTGTTAATGACATGTAATTTTGTAAAAATAGTTCGTTCGTTCCATAAACCATACCTAATATAGTTTATAAGTTCGTTTCCGTGTTAAAATCTGTGTTTGTAAAATAGTTGTGTCTAAACATATTTTGTAAATGGTTCGTAAGTCTAGTTGTCACAATGTTTGTCGTGTTTAGTAAGTTTCATGCTCAAATGCAAGTCAACGGTAAGAAAGTATAATAAACAAAATTATATTTTTAAGCACAAGATTACTTCTTTTTTACTTGTATTCTTCCCCCTAAAAACATTGAAAAAGCTTGGAAAAATATGGGGGGTATGAACTCACGTTAAATGTGCGTTAACTGGAAGTAGCGAGTTGTAGAGGCGATCCCCGGGTAAGCGTACACGCTAATAACGTTACCCTAAAAATAATTGTATTCGTCGCCGTATTTAAATTAATAATAAATTAATTTAAATAATGGGTTAAATAATTAATTAAGTATATAATACTTACAAAATTAACTTGGAATGTTTGGAAATGTTGGAATGTGAATTCGGTGAGAAAAATGGGTTTTCGGTGGGAAAAAGGGGTGAATTCGGTCAAGCTTGAAGATTTGAAGATCTTCTGGTAAAAAACACATGATTTTTGAGAGAAAAAATTGGCAAGAATTCGGTGGAAAACGTGAGAAATGAAAGTGAAATCGGCTGAACACACACACACATATACATATATATATATATATATATATATATATATATATATATATATATATATATATATATATATATATATATATATATATATATATATATAGCATAAGAGAAATCCGTCAAAAGGGTTTGGGCTTAGGAGGAATTCGGTCCTAATGGGCCTAATCTTGAAGAATTTGGTCATGCCAAGACCGAATTCACCATTTGTGAAATGTTAAGGCCGAACACATAAAATGTTTTAGATTCCTAAAACCGAATGTAGCATATATTTGATTTCTAAGAACGGATTCTCTAATATAAGGGGTTTATTTATGTTTAAAACCTTTATCTTTTTCCCAAACTTGAATTATACTACCCTAAACCAACTTAGTTTTCAATCCAAGCTTAGTTATTAGATTATAAACAAACCTTAAAGGCTATAGAGGACACAAAGCCACAAGGAGTGCAATGTAGATTTACTTGTGTTAGGTTAGGGTTTAGGCTTTGCTTGGTTTAAGATTTTGGGTTGTGACATCATCCCCTCGTTAGAGGGAATTTCGTCCCGAAATTCGAACTATGAGCGGTCACTTATGGATAGGGAAAGAGGTGGGTACTTCTGTTTCGTGTGATTCTGTTCATGGTCAACTGGATTATGATCCTCTCTTGGCGTTCAAGCGGACCTTCACCATCTGGTCTACTGTTCTAATCGGTAGAGGATGTATGAGTTTAGTTTACTTGTCTCTGTTCATCCGAATGTCAGGTGCTCACTTGTAGCCCTTAGCAAATTTGTCCTAAAGTTCATGGTAGGACTCATACCTGGTCATCTATCATCGCCTCGTGTATACAAGTCGTATATAATTAAGATTGATAAGATGATCGGATGGGTGACTCTGCCCCAAGTCCACAACCAGACAAGGAGCAGGAGATAGGGCAGAAACACACATCCTATGTTCATAGAATCTTAATTATATACCACTCTCGCTTATACACCTCACAATGATAGGCTAACCATATTTGTCGCTAGCCTCTACGCTTAAACTTGACTTGCTGCATATGTGGTATTTGAGAAAGGTCGGTTGAGAATACTTCGGGAAGGTTACAGAAGAATATAATACTCCTCGCATGAGTACTTCGGAGGTTCGAAGCGAGAGAGGATTTTGAGGTTCATATATAGTTTGTCGTTATGAGTGGCGGGAGCTTTGCTAATTGGTTGGTTAAAGCGAGGGGTCTTTTCGGTAGCACGCATGATTTGTATGGCGAGGACGAAGTCAACCTATGTCGAATGCCGACATCGGAACTTCTTTGTGAAACGTCTGTTAAGTTGATTCGAAAGAAACGTTTGTTAGCGCGATAGTGCATCCTGTGTGTACACGGTAGTGCCTTTTGTGTATAATCTCTAGTGCTTTCAGTTTTATTCTTCTTATGGTTATTGTGAACGTTTCATACTATGCTAAATGAATGTTAACCGAAAGAGTGTTATGATAGATGGTTATGATACTTCATATTATGATCCATATCAAGTCCCTCTACCATCGCTTGGTGTCTACAAGTCATATATAATTAAGGCTGAGAAGACCGTCGACTGAGTGACTCTGCCCTAAATCCTCAACCAGACAAGGAACAGGAAATAAGGCGGAATCACGCACTCTAAGTCTATAGGTTCTTAATTATATATGGCCCTAATGTTTACACCAAGACATTATAGATTACCTGAAAGGGTATTTAGTTTCTATATAGACTATGAGCATTGTTTCGACGAGGAAGTAATTTATAATTAGGATCTAGTTGGTAACGATTTTCGTGAAAATGTAAGTTTTAGAAATGTTTTGATTTGGGAAACGTACCGCTGTTCTTAGGTGGTTCTGGGATAGTCTCTCCTACGGTAATCATCAGCACTCTTCCATCATCGCCGGAGTTCCTTTCCATTGGACAATCTCTCCTGTAGTGACCCGTTTAGCCACATTCATAGCAGGTCTGACTTAATTCCTCATATGGGACCTGAGAGATTGGTCGTGCTGGTGCCCTACAGAAATAGATTGTATGTCCCTTCCTGAGGCAGTTCTTGCAATACATCTTCCTGCACTTTCCGATATGATGGAGGTTGCACTTATTACATTTAGGGAGGGTTCCAGCATATGGACTGTCGGGTGCTGGAGTGGCTGGTGTCATGGCAGCATGAACTGCAATCATCTGTTGTCCATTTGAGGGCTCTTGTGTTGATTGTCTTTTCTTTTTGCTCCCGGATTTTTGATTATCGTCACACCCTTTGGTTGACTCAGGAACGGGGGTCATTATGCCTTGGCGGACTCCATGGTCCACTAGTGTTCGAGCCAGACGTTTGGAACTGTCGAACATAAGGGGTTTCGCAGCTATCACGTTACCTTGGATTGGAGGAGGTAGTCCCCAAATGTGTCTCTCTACCTTCCTGCTCTCCGGGGTAACCATCCCAGGGCATAGTGCAGCTAAATCGCTGTATCTATCAGTGCAGGCTACTATGTCTGAGCCTATCATAGTAAGGTTCCACAGCTCTTGCTCTAGCTTTTGTATCTCGCCCCTCGAGTAGTATTCTTCCAACATCATCTCTTTTAGATTTTCCCAGCCCACCGCGTTTTCCACTGGTAGGGTCAGTTACTTGACATGGCTATTCCACCATGTAAGGGCTCTGTCAGAGAAGGTGCAGACAACAAACTTCACTTTGCTCCCTTCTCGGCACACACATATCTCAAAAATCGACTGTACCTTCTCAAACCATCACATTAGGGCGATGACTCCCCAACTTCCATCGATGGATTTGGGTCCACGGTTCATGAATTCTTTGTACGAACACTCTTTTGTGTGTCTGTGGATTTCCCCATGGTAAGAGTTGTTAGTACCACTACGCGGTCCGCTGGCACCACTTGCGTGGATTTGTGTCATTGCGGCTGCCACTGCGGCTGTTACACCAGCCTGAAAGAGAACCGGATCATACTGTGGAGGTGGTGGCGGTGGTGCATTGTTTTTGTTTTTATTCGACTTCTTCGGTGGCATCTTTCTGCCATAAGGTTTAAAAGATGAAACGAGGGTAAGTCCTTAGTGGTGCTTACAAGTCGAGTGTCATGTGAATCGAAGTTATCTTAGTTCCAAGTGTATCATGTTCTAATTTTTATAGTGTTCTGAAAAACAATTCATAACAGAGGTCTATGCAAAGTAGACTTATGAATTTTTGACAGTGACTACTTTCTTAGTAAAGTTCTGTGACCTGGTTTACTATTACTAGTTGTTTTGAAAGAGGCGGTAAGCTTAACACATAGTGTGAGCAGTTTAATCACTAACTCACTAGGTTATGTTAATTTGTTAATTATTAGTGTGATGTATAGGGTATTCTGCCAGCTCACACGTCTCATGAGTGGTTTCCTATGTTCTCCGTCCTAGTTAAGACTGCCCTGGTTTCAGCTGTGGGGATTTGTTGTCTCTGGACCTTCCTATGGTGTTCTTGTTCTCAATAGGTGTGTTGAATCCTTGCTAGGTCATGCTTTGAGTTTTATCACCGATCTACATCACTTCATGATGGACAGTCTGACTCCGAACGTTTGAGCGAGCCTCTCATGCCTACTCCTGATCGGGTAAAGGTCCTTAGTGATTTCTCTAGTTCTTTACCGCTCGTCTGACTTCCTTTTGGAATCCTCCTTATGAATTCTTTCTTGTTCCTCTTTTACTCTTTTGTGGACTATTGTAGTGGAGTGGCCGTATCTATCTAGGTTGTTCGTTCGAGAATGGGAATGTCTAAGGAATCTTATGAGATTAGTAAAACATTTCTTTTGAAGCTTTTGGTGATCCAAACTGGGTCCTCCTATAATCACGCAGTGTGTACAAGTTGTATATAATCAAGATCAACTAGACCTTCGAATAAGTGATCCTACTCTAAAACCACAACCAAACAAGGAACATGTAGTAGAGCGATGATCACAAATTCTAAGTCTATAAGATCCCAACTATATATAACCCTGGAAGCATACACCTCACAATTATAGACCTGCCAGTAAGGGTCTTTTAGTTTTCACGTAAGTTGGTTAAAGTGCCTAAAATACTCTTATAGCATTTTAACTTTATGTTTTGTTCTAGAGATCCTTTGTATATAGACTGCCTAAGTTTTAGACTCGTTGCAACACCCCTATCACTCCCAAACACATGTTGGTCATATCTCAAATAAATATAGTTGATCAGGTTATATTTATTCCAGATATGATTACATAACTGCCTAGGTTTGACTGTAGTGTTCAACATCTAAATACTTCTGTTTTGTTCTTCTTGTGATACTTGTTCTTAGTATGTATATATACATGTATGTATACTTATATAAGATTACTTATATTTTAAAATTATACTTTTACTCAGAGCACTTCGGCCCCATTGTATTTATAGTTGTATATCTTTTAAGGGTTGATATAATGAGTTCACTATAAACAATGCTCTGATACCAATCTGTCACACCCCCAAACCATAAAGGCGGAAACTTTCTGGGGCGGAGGACGTCATGTACATTATCACAACAATTGTAAAATAGTAATCAAAGCAACAAAAACCATTGTATTAATAGTATAATGTTTACATTGTATTCGAATCATATAAAACTAACTCCGAAAGTAAATAACAAGTAAAGACTTGAAGCTATTATGCTCCATCTTCTAGAAACACGTGTGTGTACCTGTCTACTAGTGTCCTGAGAATACAAGTAGGTTTTGAAAGTGTAAACATTAAAGTTGGTGAGTTCATAAGCGTTTTGTTTTGGGAAACATATTCTTTGTTCTTTGTAAAACATGATATGTTTCTCTAGAAAATCCTATATTTCCTGATGTAATGAATGATAAGTGAAATGACTCATAATGGTTCTTTCTACGAGTACTTGGTGTATACAAGGCACATACAATCCAGATCGAACAGAAAATCGATTGTGTGGTTCTGCCCTAAGCCCACAACCAAACAAGGAACAGGAAATGAGGCAGAAGTTACGCATCCCACTGCAGGTCGGATATTAATTTCATATTATCCTTCTGTATATACTACGCAATCACATAGTTATTAACCCTGAAGACTGTTTGTTAACTATATATTTACGTGAACGATTCGTTGTTTTATCCATGTGAGTTCTTATAACCATATTGATGGACGTTCACCTCTGCGACGTACTTCGTACGTTGTAAACGTTATTGACGTTTGTCACCCAGAACGGCTGTAGCTAATAGTCAGGGCGCGGGATTGTCAGTCCCGTATAGATCTATACACAAACTCACGCTCTCCCTCCAGGAGACTCTAGTTCCTAAGGATAGTGTTCCTTGGTACTTAGATAAGTACTCGAAGACGTGTCTCACAAATTGGTTCCCTCAACGAATTCACGAATAATACAATGAAAATCCTTTTTTGTTAATGAAATGTAACTTTGTAAAAATAGTTCGTTCGTTCCATAAACCATACCTAATATAATTTATAAGTTTGTTTCCGTGTTAAAATCTGTGTTTGTAAAATAGTCGTGTCTAAACATGTTTTGTAAATGGTTCGTAAGTCTAGTAGTCACAATGTTTGCCGTGGTTAGTAAGTTTCATGCACAAATGCAAGTTAACAGTAAGAAAGTATAATAAACAAAATTATATTTTTAAGCACATGATTACTTGTTTTCTACTTGTATTCTCCCCCCCTAAAAAAATTAAAAAATCTTGGAAAAATATGGGGGTATGAACTCACCTTAAATGTGCGTTAACTGGAAGTAGTGAGTTGTAGAGGCGATCCACGGGTAAGCGTACGCGCTAATAACATTACCCTAAAAATAATTGTATTTGTCGTCGTATTTAAATTAATAATAAATTAATTTAAATAATCGGTTAAATAATTAATTAAGTAAATAATACTTTCGGTGGGAAAAAGGGGTGAATTCGGTCATGCTTGAAGATTTACAGATATGAGTGTGTGTTCTTGGTGTTCTTGGTGAGAAGAAGAAGATTTGAAGATCTTCTGGGCAAAAACACATGAGTTTTGAGAGCAAAAATTGGCAAGAATTTGGTGGTAAACGTGAGAAATAAAAGTGAAATCGGCTGAACACATATATATAGCATAAGAGAAATCGGTAAAAAGGGTTTGGGCTTAGGAGGAATTCGGATCTAATGGGCCTAATCTTGGAGAATTCGGTCATGCCAAGACCGAATTAACCATTTGTGAAATGTTAAGGCTGAACATACAAAAGGTTTTAGATTCTTAAAACCGAATTTAGCATATATTTGATTTCTATGACCGAATTCTCTAATATAAGGGGTTTATTTATGTTTAAAACCTTTATCTTTTGCCAAAACTTGAATTATAACCTAAACCAACTTAGTTTTCAATCCAAGCTTCGTTATTAGATTACAAACGAACCTTAAAGGCTATAGAGGACACAAAGCCACAAGGAGTGCAATGTAGATTCACTTGTGCTAGGTTAGGGTTTAGGCTTTGCTTTGTTTAAAAGTTTGAGTTGTGACAACAACCTAGATCCAAAAGCACATCATCGTTTTGCACTGCTTGGAGGTCAGAAACTCTCATCTTGATGAAGCTTTTTCTTAGATCTTGTTAGCCATGGATTTTTGTTCATTTTGGTCCCATAAGCTTGGTGTTTATGAGTATGGTTTACTCTAAATCATATGAGCTTTCCTTTCAGACATTTTGGAATGTTTAGAGTCATAAAAATGTAATCTTGGTCCTTAGTTTCCTTCCATGCATGGGTTATGATGTATTAATGAGTTAAGAAGTTAGGGTTTTGTGATTGGGCACTTAATAGCCATGCAAGATCATAAAGTTGGAAACTTTTTGATTAAGAATGTCATTTGAGGACTAGCTATGGATTTTGGACGAAATGGCTTAAGGGATTAAGCTCTTATTAGAAAGGGAAGTTGATAGACACGTACACTGGGCGAACCTAATGGTACACTGTACGTACATGGTCAACATCCAGTAACCTGGTCAAGATGCTTAGTATGCCGCACATACAAGCTGAGTTGACTCGGTTGACTCCTTTGACTTTTGACTTTGACCATAATTTTACCAAGTTTGACCTAGTGGTATTTTGGGTATTTTTAGTTGTATTTGAGATTGGTCACTATTTGATGTATAGGTGATTTGTGGAGCTCATATTTAGAGCATTGTCCTGTTCAACAATCATTGCAAACTGAGAGGTGAGTTTTCCTCACTGTACTTATGGGTCTGAGGCACCAATGCCGACCCATTGGATTAGATATATTGCTTTGTTGTGTGATTTTATGCTGAGAATATATGTTCACTGGTTATGTGATTAGACCGGTAGATCTTTATGATTAATTGTATTATTGGATATATGTTAGATTGGTAGATTTGTAGGACTACCTGTATTTGCTGATTATTGGATGTTATTGTATATGTCGACGTGTTATGGTTGTTGGCTTACGGCGGACCAACTTTTGCTGAAGGCCAAGACACTCGGGGCGATCCGGATAGACTGAAGGCCTGAAAGGCGTCCAGTCAGGCTGAAGGCCCGGAGAGCGGTCCAGATAGGTTGTAGGCCCAGTGAGGCGGTTCGGTCATGCTGATGGCTCTGAAAGCGGTCCATATAGTCTATAGGATTGCGAGGGGGTCCAGTCATGCTAAAGGTTCATGTATAGATGTTGTTATTTATATGGTTTTGTGTGGTACTTTGGGGGGAACTCACTAGGCTTTGGCTTACAGTTTTAGTTTATTGTTTCATGTACTTCAAATGATTCGGGGAAAGCAAAGGCATGATCGTGCACCTTCTTCTAATTTTTTTGTTATTGTATTTTGGGATACTCTGATTTGTGATTATTACTTTTGGACCAATGTTTTTTAAATAATTATTGTCTTTGGAATGGTTTTGAAAAATGAAAATTTTACTCTGATTTTTGGGATGTTACAAGTTGGTATCAGAGTGTTGGTTTGACAGAATTGGATGAATATTTGTGTGAATCCAAACTCAAACTAAGGATCTGTAAAAGTTTTCAAAATGGTTTTCAAAAGTAACCAAGGAAGGATGTGATGTGTAAGATCAGCCGAAGAAATCAACCGAGCTCAAGTAAGTTATCCCAAAATGCCCATACATGCTTGTATATGATATGAATTGTTAATTTTAATTGCATGCGAGATTAGGGCTAACGATCTAGGAGAGATGCCTTTGTATGCCTGTTGTATAAACTTATAGATCTGCATGCTAGTACTGATCAGTCAGTGATAGGATGACCTGATTAGCTTATGCTCAGTTCTGTTTACTTGATGATCGAATGTTGCTTGATTTGTGATTCTAGGAGTTCTTCCTAATCGCAGCTAGTTAGTAAGCGAATATGTTAAGTTACATATTATGAAAACTAAATAATTTCAGAAGGTTGGGTTTAGCTCTATTGCGCAACTCTTGTTTGACTCCAACCGTTGTATGGAGAGACCTCTCATTCGAAGAATTATCTATCCTTTGTAATATGTAATTGTATTTGTGAGCTAGTTAGAGATGGTTAGCATGAGTTCCTTCTGCAGCTGATAGCAGATAGTGGTGAGGAGTTGCCCTAGGAAAACCTAGGATGAGATTTAGTATTGAGATCCCTAGCTGCAAGGGATCTGTTGGTTATAGAGTAACTTGGCTGAGTGAAGGCGCTTCTTGAGGAAAGTACGGATTGATATGGAAGGTAATATTGGGCCCGTACTACTGGAAGCAGAGGATCCGTACTCGATTCAAGGAGGTTTGTAATGAAGCTAGGGAGCTTGTAATGATGCTTATTGTGATAGTTTTGTGGTCTATTTTCAGTATGGTGGTAATGCGAGGCAGGCCAGTGGGCAGTTCTGGTGTTGGGGAGGGTTCAGGCTCAACAACTAGAGCTGGGCAGCTTGATGACCAGACGAGTGAGTTCATATCGTCTGGGATTATGCACGGTATTCTTCATCAGACTCCTGTGATCTTTGGCATGGTCAAGGAGGGTATTCTAGAGATTCTAGATGAGAGATTGAGCGCCTTTCACGCTGAGATTGTGGCTTTGATTTGGATGCGCTCTCGGACTTTTCGTGAGTTTTGGGCATGTGGAGCGCCTGACTATCATGGGGCTAGGTGTAACAATTCGTAATGTCAAACCTATGTAATAATTTAGGTCAATGTGTAGTTCTTTTTATAATAATAAAGAGAAATTTTAGCATAATGTGCATATTTACATAATTGACCCTCAAAAATAAATTATTTAGCAATCTCGATTGGGATGAACCAAATGATAGAGATTGTAACAAGGTTTCCAAAAACATAAAGAACACGAAAATCCGAGTTATAACGAAGAAGTTATGACCAATTGAAAATCCGCGACAAAACCGGCAAAACACTATTCAGTGTAAAAACTGAATTTTCAATAAAAGGCTTTTTAGCCTTAACAATCTAAATGAAAGTTGTAGTTTATGTTAAACCAAGAACTTTCATAAAAAGAACGGAAAAATCTGACTTCGTATGAAGAAGTTATGATTTTTCTAAGTTTCAGTATAGCAGTGTACAGCTAAAAACTCGAAATTTAGATCGAGCGATTTTTAGCCGACACAACCTAAACGAGAATTGAAGGTCTCGTTGGTAGTAGAACAACGGTAAAAAGACAGACAAAAACGGACGTCGTATGAAGAAGTTATGAATTTATAACGGATTCCCGTCCCGGTCTGTTTAAAATAATAATATTAAAAATAAAGTCAAAATTAGCCGACAAAGTCTAAACGAAAGTCGTAGAGTATGATTTTACCTACGCGTGCATATAAAGAACGTCAAAAACGGAGCTCGTATGCGAAAGTTATGATTTTCGCAAGTTTGGCACAAAAATAAAGGAAAAATGGGAAAAACCGGGAAAATTCGCATGCCACGTCACCCTCGCACGTGGCAGCTGCTGAGTGGACCAAACTCATACGTGGCACCTCCTGGTTGGACCGCAGCCGAGGTCCACTTAGAAGCTGACACCCTCGCATGGAGACGCCTCGGAGACACCCCGGAGACACCCCTCGCATATGCTTCGGACCCTCTCCCTCGCACGTGTCTCCTTCCCATTGGACCGAAGTCCGGTCCAATCCGAGCCAGCCAGCAGCGAACCTCCGGTCCGAAGAAGTCCCCTCGCCTTGCCACCTGTCCGACGCGTGTCAGCCTCGTAGGGCTCCGGGTCCGAACCTTCGGACTATATATAGCCTGCGAGGGTTCCGGAAATTTTTACACTTTTCACCCCCAAATTCATTCTCTTTCACCTTTTCCACTCCCATAAGCTCATATACAACCCCTAAAGCCCCGATATCAAGTCTCGAACACTAAGCAAGCCTCGAAGCCCCGAGATTCCCGAGAAGTAACCTCTCTCCTGACGAAACTCTGCCCAATTTGAGCCAGTTTCTCGACAAACAAACTCCTTTTCGTGAAACGAAACTCCGTCCAATTCACCATCTATCAAGTGAGTACATACCCCCGTATTTTCATAATTTCTATTGTTTTAAGGGGGGGAATACAAGCATAACACAAGAACTTTGTGTTATAAAATCATGATTTAAATCATGATAAAATAACATTAAGTTATCTAAGAATACTCAAAACATCAAACTCTTTTATAATCTTATATTTTTCCCCAAAATTCATATTTGTATATATATATATATATATATATATATATATATATATATATATATATATATATATATATATATATATATATATATATATGTATGTATATAAATAAGATTTAAAAGGCTTAGGACTGATAACTCATTCTGAGTCCTTTTCCTTGTACGGATGTGGGCTTATAGTTACGGTTATTTGTCCGAGGGTCGTTTAGATTGTACTTATATATGAAATTGTGTATGTATATAAATATAAAAGTTATTTCATCAATTCAAACACTTTTGTAATACGTTGAGCAAGGGGTTACATGCTAAATACAGTTATATACACATTCAGAAAGTACATATAAATTATAATAGGTATAATTTATACATAGAACAAGAATTCATAATACAAGAATATACAGTCTTACAAGAAACTAAGGTTTTTATACAAAACAAATCAAGGGTTTACACTTATTAAATACATGTTAGAAATTCAAATTCAAGAACATACAGTCAATCATTATTTCCGAATGATTGGGTTTTCATAACTAATATACATGTAACGTTTATATGCTTTTAATGAGACGTTCAGGTTGTTTAATTCATTTTAGACAACCAAGGTAAAGTCCTGACATTATAACCAGAATCTCCAGCCTCGGGGATCGAAACAAGTGTGTGTAGATCTATATTGGGATTGACAACCCCGCACTCAGGCTGCTAGCTACAGTTAGATGAGTGACAATTGTTATCAACAGTTTAAACGCCCACAAAGCGTTTGTTTTAGGCCTGCCGTCATAGTATGGTTATAAGACTCACTAAAAAGATATTAACAATACGTTAGTGTATAAATAACTAAACGAAAGTACACTTTCGAAGTACTAGTTTACGGAATACAAAATACAAAGATTCAATACAGTTTTCAACAACAGCTGGTGGAGCCAGACACACTCTCTGTTACAAGTTTTCATAAGTAATACCAATACAAAACATTTATACACCGAGAAGGGTTTTATGGGAATAAAACTACTTTTCATATACAACAGAAAATATAGGATTTTCTGGAACAAGTTACATATACAAGATACAGAGATACTCTTTTAAACATAAATACTTATGCACTCACTCAACTTTATGTTGATACTCTCTTTTCAAATTACTTGTATTCTCAGGGAAATAATACACAGGTACTCCCCGAACTTTTGAGAAGATGGAACTTTGTTGAGTCATATCTTCTTTTGTATAACTATGTTTTGGTTCAATATACAATGGTTGAATACATGTAATTAATTATACTTTTTAAATACAACGGTTGTTTGTACTTTGATTACTATGATGCATGTGTTGTGATACTATAATTCAAGTCCTCCACCCCCAGACGTTTCCGCCGTCTGGTTTGGGGGTGTGACAGATTGGTATCAGAGCATTGTTTATAGTGAACTCAGTATATCAATCAATAAAAGATATACAAACTATAAATACATCGGGGCAAGGAGCTCTGACTACAAGTATACTTTTAAAGATTTAAGTATTTTTATGAGAAGTATACTAATATTCATACTTACAAGTACAATATCACAATCATAAGAACTTAAAAGTATTTGGATGTTGAACACTATAGTCAAACCTGAGCAGTTATGTAATCATACTTGGAATTAATATAGCCTGATCAACTATATTGACTTGAGATATGACCAACATGTGTTTAGGAGTGATAGTAGTGTTGCGACATGTCTGAAACTTACCATACAGAAGAACTATAGAACAGAATAAAAAGATTAAAATACTATGGAGAGTATTTTACTAACCTTATTTAATATACAGAACCTATGGCTGCACCCAATCTACCAGGAGACCCCTACAATCCACAGAATGCAGGATGGATCACAGACTCAGACGAAGAACCCTTTGGGGACAGCGAGTCAAGTGGTACAGATACAGAGCCACAAGTCTACAACCCTGGAGAGCGTCCCCAGAGGCAAGAGGACGCAGAACCAATACCTGAGTGGGGCCAATACATAAACCATTGGAGTCGACAAGATGGCCAATGCCCTCCATACGGAATGGCACGAGGTTTCTATAACGTATCTAGAGGAGGAACCGCTGTTAGAGCTCTTCCAGTTATAGTAAACCGAATAGCCCGACAGTTCGATCAATCAAGGATATCGATCAATCGGATCCTAGAGGTGAATGCAGTTGCACAGAATAACACTGCATATATCCTTCGTCTTGATGAGATGCAAGATGACACCCATCACCATACTGAAGCCCTTCAAAGGAAACTTAGTACTGCTGAATCAGAAATCAGAGAACTAAGGGAGCGTCAAGCTGCCCAAGAAAAACGTTGGAAAGCGCAAGACGAAGCGGAGTCAAGCAATCGTCGTAGAAATCGTCGCAAGTAGTGTTCGCACTACTTCTACTTTCTACTTTCTACTTTCTACTTTCTACTTTCTACTTTCTATATCGAAAGTACATACTACCTTCTACATTATGTACAAATCAAGTATCAATAAAACAATAAGCACTTTACTTCAGACAAGAGTTAGTACAATTCTCATAAACATTTTATTTCAAAGTTTTGGATCACAGAAATGTTCCAGTGTTATTTTTCATGCTTTCGATACAACCGCGTAAATTTTATTTTTCCGGTAGGTTGGTTAGATGTCAACACTTTCTCAGTATTGGAAAATATATTATAATCCTGCTTTAAGGTTAAGTTTTCTGGACCTTATATACTTAATATACCAATACAGTTGACATATACACTCATACTTTTTGAAAAATAACCATTCAATTTCATATCATCCTGTTGCAAGTTGTACTTGAAGTGGATTCCTATTTCCAATTCTTTGTGAAATTCATGTTAAGCGTTTAGTTCAGAGATATCAAATTCATATTCATTCCTGATATCTCACTATCTTTCTATATGTTGACTTATATAGCAAGAGATGCCTCCTCGTAGAAATCCAAGACGTATCAACACCAATGAAGCACCGACGCCACCACCACCACCTCCTCAATTCGACCCTGCTATGTTTCAAGCGGCAGTCACGGCGGCTGTAGCGGCTGCCATGTCTCACGTTCATACTCCTGGTGCTAGTGAGTCAGGAGTCGGTGTGCATCCTTCTAACCATGGCGAAAGTCATGGGCATTCGTGAGAATGTACTTATAAGGATTTCACTAATGCTAAACCCAGGACCTTTGATGGAACTGGAGGAGTTATGGCGCTACGACGATGGATTGAGAAGACGGAAGCAATCTTTGAAATTTGCTCCTGTCCTGAGGGTAGCAAAGTTAAATTTGCCGCCTGTACTTTTTCTGATAAAGCTCTAACATGGTGGAATGGCCACATAAAGTCACTTACTCTAGTTGTGGCTAACTCCATCCGCTGGGAGAGCCTAAAAACCATGTTAATGCGGGAATACTGCCCGCGAGGGGAGATACAGAAACTGGAGCAAGAACTATGGACTCTTACAATGGATGGTTCTGATATATCCACCTACACTAGTAGGTTCTGTGATCTGGCAATTCTTTGTCCGGATATGCTTCCTATAGAGAGCAAGAAGATTGAGAGATATATTTGGGGTATGTCGCCCCAAATTCAGTCAAGTGTTTTAGCTTCAAAATCTATTACTTTTGACAGTGCCAAGGAAATGGCACAATCTCTTATCGACCATAGAGCCCGTCAAAAATCTGTGGTCTCTACTCCAGCACAACCCAAGGAAAACAACAACAACGGCAAGAAGAGGGTCTGGAACAAAGGGAAGGGAAAATCTCCCCTGGAACCAGCAAAGAAGCAACCAATAGTAACAGTCCATGCTACCACTGTACCTGCTACCATAACCGCTACTGTACCTACTGCTGTCTCCAATAACTTTACACCAACAAAACCCTATGCTGGTACCCTCCCTAAATGCAACAAGTGCAATTTTCACCACAACGGAAATTGCCCAGAAATGCAGTGCCGAAACTGCAACAGGAAAGGGCATACTGCCCGATTATGTAGAATACCACGCCAACCACTTAACCAAGTACCTGCCACTGGAGTAGGCCGAGCATGCTACCAATGTGGTGATGTGGGGCATTTCAAGAAAGATTGTCCAAAGGCTGGAAATGCCGGTGGAGTTGGGAGGATTTTAGCATTGGGTCATGAAGAAGCAGTGGCAGACCCTGCTGTGGTCACGGGTACGTTCCTTCTCAATAATACTTATGCATGCATTCTATTTGATTGTGGTGCTGAGAGGAGCTTCGTGAGCCATAATTTTAAACACCTACTAAATCAAAACTCCCAACCACTAAATGAAACGTTTACAGTAGAAATAGCTAACGGGAAATCTGAATCCACCAACGATATATACATAGGATGTATCCTTACCTTGAATGACTTGTCTTTCCCAATAGACCTTATGCCGGTCTCTATCAAAAGTTTTGACATCATAATAGGTATGGATTGGTTGACCCCCAACCATGCCGACATCCTATGTTATGAAAGAGCTGTTCGTTTGAACTTACCAACTAACGAAACTCTTATTATCTATGGCGACAAACCCGGAGAAAACCTTCAGATCATTTCTTGCATAAAGGCACGGAAGTATCTTCGCAAAGAGTACTGTGCTTTCTTAGCTCACGTAGTTGACAAAAAGCAAGAAGTAAAAGATATCGCGAGCATTCCAGAGGTTTGCAACTTTCCCGATATCTTTCCCGATGATCTTCCAGGAGTACCTCCCGAACGACAAGTCGAATTCCGAATCGACTTAATCCCTGGAGCTACCCCTGTAGCCAAATCCCCCTATCGTCTTGCACATTCTGAAATTCAAGAATTATCCAGCCAACTTAACGAACTCCTTAGTAAAGGTTTCATAAGACCAAGCTTCTCACCATGGGGAGCACCGGTTTTTTTCGTAAAGAAGAAGGATGGATCATTCCGCATGTGTATAGACTACCGCGAGCTAAATAAACTTACCATTAAAAATCGATACCCTTTACCTCGCATTGACGACCTGTTCGACCAACTTCAAGGTGCGAACTACTTCTCGAAAATAGACTTAAAATCCGGATATCACCAGTTACGGATTTTGGAGGAAGACATTCCCAAGACCGCGTTTAGAACTCGTTATGGTCATTACGAGTTTATAGTGATGCCATTCGGATTGACGAATGCACCTGCTGTGTTCATGGATCTAATGAACAGAGTGTGTCGTCCATTCCTGGACAAGTTCGTCATAGTCTTCATCGACGACATCCTTATCTACTCAAGGAGCAAGGAAGAACATGGCCAACATCTTCGTCTAGTATTACAAACCCTTAGGACAGAAAAACTTTATGCCAAGTTTTCAAAGTGCGAGTTTTGGATTAGGAAGGTTGAATTCCTAGGTCACGTGGTTAGTTCAGAAGGAATACACGTGGACCCTTCCAAAATCAAAGCAATTGAAAACTGGCCAGCACCCAAAACACCTACAGAGATCCGTCAATTCTTAGGTCTTGCTGGCTACTATCGCAGATTCATCCAAAATTTCTCCCGAATAGCTAAGCCTCTTACCACCCTGACGCAAAAGAGTGTAACCTATAACTGGGGAGAGAAGCAAGAAACCGCATTCCAAACGCTCAAACAAGCCTTGTGCAGTGCACCGATCTTGTCCCTACCCGAAGGGACAGAAGATTTTGTAGTGTACTGTGATGCTTCAAATCAAGGGCTTGGGTGTGTACTTATGCAAAGAGGAAAGGTTATCTCCTACGCCTCAAGACAACTTAAGACGCATGAAGTCAACTACACAACACACGACCTTGAACTAGGAGCGGTGGTGTTTACTCTGAAGATCTGGAGACATTACCTATATGGCACGAAATGCACAATATTCACGGACCATAAAAGTCTCCAGCATATCTTCAATCAGAAAGAGCTAAACATGAGATAACGACGATGGGTGGAGCTACTGAATGACTACGAATGTGAAATTCTTTATCACCCTGGTAAAGCCAACGTAGTAGCTGACGCCCTTAGCAGAAAAGAATACTCAGGTCGCCGAGTAAAGTCGTTGACCATGACAATCCATTCACATCTGTCCACACAGATCAAAGAAGCTCAACTTGAAGCCTTGAAACTAGAAAGCGTGGCAGGTGAAACTCTGAGAGGAATGGATAAGAACCTCGAAGTCAGGGATAATGGAGTCTATTATTTCATGAACCGGATCTGGACACCAAAGTTCGGTGGTTACAGAGACGTGGTTATGAATGAAGCACACAGAACCCGATACTCCATTCATCCAGGTTCAGACAAGATGTATCTGGACCTTAAAAAACTATACTGGTGGCCTAATATGAAGGCCGAAATCGCTACCTTTGTGGTCAAGTGCCTTACTTGTGCCAAAGTCAAGGTAGAATACCAGAAACCTTCATGTTTATTACAACAACCTGAAATCCCTGAATGGAAGTGGGAGCGGATTACAATGGATTTCAGAACCAAATTACCCAAGACTTCGAGTGCTTATGATACTATTTGGGTAATCGTCGACAGATTAACCAAATCCGCACACTTCTTGCCAATAAAAGAAACCGACAAGATGGAGAAACTAACCCGAACTTACCTCAAGGATATTGTTAGACTGCATAGTGTACAAATATCTATTATCTCGGACCGAGATAGTAGATTCACCTCTCGTTTCTGGCAGTCTTTACAAAACTCTTTGGGAACTAGGCTGGACATGAGTACAGCCTACCATCCACAAACCGATGGACAAAGTGAGAGGACGATTCAAACACTAGAAGACATGTTGCGAGCTTGCGTGATAGACTTTGGAAAAGCATGGGATATTCACTTACCTCTTGTTGAATTCTCTTATAACAACAGTTATCACACTAGCATTATGGTTGCTCCATTCGAAGCCCTTTATGGTCGTAAGTGCAGATCCCCTCTGTGCTGGGCTGAAGTGGGTGACACGCAGCTAGCTAGAGGTCAAACTCCTGACAGTGCTCTCACTGGTCCGGAAATCATTCGAGAAACCACCGAGAAAATCATACAAATTCGGGAACGACTTAAAGCTTCCAGAGATAGACAGAAAAGTTACGCTGACAAACGAAGAAAACCCTTGGAATTCCAAGTTGGTGACCGTGTGTTGTTAAAGGTCTCACCCTGGAAGGGCATGATACGCTTTGGAAAGCATGACAAATTGAGTCCAAGGTACATAGGACCCTTCGAAATTCTTGCTAGAATTGGTCCTGTAGCTTACAAACTTCGACTACCCCAAGAACTAAATAACATTCATCCTACATTCCACGTTTCAAACTTGAAAAAGTGTTTATCTGATGAGACTCTTGTGATCCCACTCGAGGAAATCGAGTTAAACGAGAGCCTCAACTTTGTGGAAGAACCCGTAGAGATTCTAGACAGGGAAGTTAAGAAAACCAAGCAAAGCCGTATCCCGATAGTGAAGGTTCGCTGGAATGCAAAACGGGGACCTGAATTCACTTGGGAGCGGGAGGATCAAATGAAACAGAAGTATCCACATCTTTTTCCCTAGTCTACCTGAAATACTAATTTCGGGACGAAATTCTCTCTAACGGGGGGATAATGTAACAATTCGTAATGTCAAACCTATGTAATAATTTAGGTCAATGTGTAGTTCTTTTTATAATAATAAAGAGAAATTTTAGCATAATGTGCATATTTACATAATTGACCCTCAAAAATAAATTATTTAGCAATCTCGATTGGGATGAACCAAATGATAGAGATTGTAACAAGGTTTCCAAAAACATAAAGAACACGAAAATCCGAGTTATAACGAAGAAGTTATGACCAATCGAAAATCCGCGACAAAATCGGCAAAACACTATTCAGTGTAAAAACTGAATTTTCAATAAAAGGCTTTTTAGCCTTAACAATCTAAATGAAAGTTGTAGTTTATGTTATATAAATAAGATTTAAAAGGCTTAGGACTGATAACTCATTATGAGTCCTTTTCCTTGTATGGATGTGGGCTTATAGTTACGGTTATTTGTCCGAGGGTCGTTTAGATTGTACTTATATATGAAATTGTGTATGTATATAAATATAAAAGTTATTTCATCAATTCAAACACCTTTGTAATACGTTGAGCAAGGGGTTACATGCTAAATACAGTTATATACACATTCAGAAAGTACATATAAATTATAATAGGTATAATTTATACATAGAACAAGAATTCATAATACAAGAATATACAGTCTTACAAGAAACTAAGGTTTTTATACAAAACAAATCAAGGGTTTACACTTATTAAATACATGTTAGAAATTAAAATTCAAGAACATACAGTCAATCATTATTTCCGAATGATTGGGTTTTCATAACTAATATACATGAAACGTTTATATGCTTTTAATGAGACGTTCAGGTTGTTTAATTCATTTTAGACAACCAAGGTAAAGTCCTGACATTATAACCAGAATCTCCAGCCTCGGGGATCGAAACAAGTGTGTGTAGATCTATATTGGGATTGACAACCCCGCACTCAGGCTGCTAGCTACAGTTAGATGAGTGGCAATTGTTATCAACAGTTTAAACGCCCACAAAGCGTTTGTTTCAGGCCTTCCGTCATAGTATGGTTATAAGACTCACTAAAAAGATATTAACAATACGTTAGTGTATAAATAACAAAACGAAAGTACACTTTCAAAGTACTAGTTTACGGAATACAAAATACAAAGATTCAATACAGTTTTCAACAACAGCTGGTGGAGCCAGACACACTCTCTATTACAAGTTTTCATAAGTAATACCAATACAAAACATTTATACACCGAGAAGGGTTTTATGGGAATAAAACTACTTTTCATATACAACAGAAAATATAGGATTTTCTGGAACAAGTTACATATACAAGATACAGAGATACTCTTTTAAACATAAATACTTATGCACTCACTCAACTTTATGTTGATACTCTCTTTTCAAATTACTTGTATTCTCAGGGAAATAATACACAGGTACTCCCCGAACTTTTGAGAAGATGGAACTTTGTTGAGTCATATCTTCTTTTGTATAACTATGTTTTGGTTCAATATACAATGGTTGAGCACATGTAATTAATTATAGTTCTTAAATACAATGGTTGTTTGTACTTTGATTACTATGATGCATGTTTTGTGATACTATAATTCAAGTCCTCCACCCCCAGACGTTTCCGCCGTCTGGTTTGGGGGTGTGACACTAGGGATCCCATCGTGAGCAGCAGGTGGTTGGCAGATGTTGCCAATGCCTTCCGTGCTAGTTGTTGTCCTGAGGAGGACAAGGTAAGACTAGTATCTTGCCTGCTGAAGGACAGGGCTCGTGATTGGTGGGAGTAGGTAGGACATGTTGTGGGAGGTGATGCTATTGATTCGATGACCTGGAGTGATTTCTTGATCAGATTCCGAGCCGAGTTTGCACCAGTGATCGAGGGGCAGCAGCTGGCGCGAGAGTTTCGGGATCACCGTCACACTACTGAGACGGTGACTGAGATCACCTCTATGTTCAGGGAGAGGGCACTTCTGGTTCCGCAGTATGTGGCGGACGAGGAAATGAAGATGGCCCGGTACCACGAGATGTTGAGGAGTGATATTCGGCAGTTTGTGAGCCGATCCAGCTGCAAGACGATGGAGGACATGATAATGAGGGCTAGAGAGAGGGAGATTGACTTGGAGATGGAGAGAAAGAGGAAGCCAGCTTTTGCTGTGAGTGTTGAGGGTTCGGGCAAGCGGCCCAAGGTATCTGATTCCAGGTCGAAAGCCCAGCATGGTCGTAGCCGATGTGGCAGGCGCGACAAGGTGCACGAGGGAACATGCAGAGCGGGTGGTTGTAGGTGCTTCAAGTGCGGTCGGACTGGTCATATATGCAGAGATTGTCCTGCTACCACCCCATCACTCCAGTATCTGATCTGATTTGCTTTCAGTGCAATTAGAGGGGCCACAAAAGGCCCATTGTCCGATTTTGGCTGCAGCAGGACCGGTGTCAGTACCCGCTCCTGTGACATTGAGGATTACTGATGGCCGTCAGGGCCGGGTAGACGCGCCAGCAGCGAAGAGCAGGGTATTCCAACCGACGGCAAAGGAGGAACGTGCAACTCCCGACCTTGTGACAGGTATGTATCTTTTCCTTATCTCTTTATTTATATTGAATTGTTGCTTATGTTTTTGTGTTTCATCTTAGGATCGTTCCTCATGAACATTATCTTTGCCCTAATATTATTTGATTCCGGGGCTACCCGATCTTTTGTATCTCTTGCGTTTAGCAAGAGATTTGCTGGAGCTCTAGGGGAGTTTGATCATCCTCTTAATGTGGAGATTGCTGATGATAGGTCTACTCGGGCTACGAGGGTTCATCGAGGGTCTACTCTTCAGTTGCTCAATGAGCAGTATCTAGTGGATTTGGTTCCCATTCCCTTTCACGGGAACAAGGTTATCGTGGGTATGGATTAGTTGAGCCCTAATGGCGTGGTGATTTACTGTGACTAGTAGTTAGTTCGGGTTAGGACCCCAAGTGGGGGAGAGTTGGTGATTCAAGGTGAGAGACCGCAGCGTGGGCCGATCATGTGTTCTGCAGCGAGGGCCAGATGCTACCTTCATCAGGGCTGTGTAGGTTTTTTCACCTATGTCATGGATACCCAGGATAAGGGTAAGGCGGCCGTAGGCAATGTTCTGATTGTGCGGGAGTATCCGGATGTGTTCCCGAAGGATTTTCCTGGGGTACCTCCGGAGAGGCAGGTGGAGTTCAGGATCAATTTCATTCCAGGTGCGGATCCGATAGCCAAAGCACCATATCCGTTGGCTCCTCCCGAGATGCAGGAGTTGTCTACATAGCTGCAGGAGCTGTTAGATAAGGGTATCATTAGACCGAGCAGTTTGCCTTGGGGAGCCCCGATTTTGTTTGTGAAGAAGAAGGGCGGATCCCATCGGATGTGTATTGACTACCGGGAGTTGAATAAGGTAACGGTGAAAAACCGATACCCACTCCCGAGGATTGATGATCTCTTCGACTAGCTTTAGGGTGCATCTTGGTTCTCCAAGATTGATCTGCGATCGGGTTATCATCAGATGCGAGTCAGGGACGAGGATGTACAAAACACAGCTTTCCGGAATCGCTATGTCCATTATGAGTTCGTGGTGATGCCATTTGGGCTCACCAATGCTCCTGGCGTGTCCATGGATCTCATGTACGGCGTATGCAGACTGATGATGGATCGATGTGATTGTCTTTATTGATGATATCTTGGTTTATTCCAAGACACAGGAGCAGCATGAGGAGCACTTGAGGGAGGTGCTGGAGACTTTGAGGAGGGAGAGACTTTTTGCAAAGTTCTCCAAGTGTGACTTCTGGTTGTGCGAGGTGCAGTTATTGGGGCACCTTGTCAATCACAAGGGTATTCTGGTCGATCCGGCCAAGGTCAAGGTTGTGATGCAGTGGGAGGTTTTGAGGTCTCCATCTGAGATTCGAAGTTTTCTTGGGTTAGCGGGTTATTATCGGAGATTTATCCGGGACTTCTCTAAGATTGTTGTTCCATTGACCCGACTGACCAAGAAGTCGGTGACATTTCGTTGGGGGCCTGATTAGCAGGCAACTTTTGAGACTCTTAGGCAGCGATTGTGTGAGGTGCCGATTCTAACCCTGTCAGAGGGTGTTGATGATTTTTGTGGTTTAGTGTATGCATCATATTTGTACATAACTAAGATTTTATAGCCCGAGAATGTTTGGTTTAGCCTTATTTCATGTTCCTTGTTTGGTTGTGGGCTTAGGGTAAAATCAAATATTAGATATTCTATATGATCCAACGTTATGTACGATTAGCATGCACGAGCAGCTGCAGGGTTGGTGGAAGTTTCATGAGTGAGTATGGTTGTACCTGGTTAGTTGTGGGATGATTAGTCACTCTAGAGGGTGAGGTTAGGATGTATATGTATCCTAGTTGTTGTATTTTTTTGTGGTGGTTATGATGATCCTTGAGACAAATACGGGTAGGTGTTGAAGGTAGTTGTAACGCCTGGTTCCTGGTATGTATTTAAACTTATAATTTATTCAAATTTACAGAGCAACTCGACGAGTTGGTGGCCCCGAACTCTTCATGTTGAAATGATATGGACCGCGTAGTTTAAGTGACCAACTCGGCGAGTTGGGAGGTCTCAACTCAACGAGTTGGCTGGAAGAAATGAAACCCTAATTCCGGGGTTTTGCACCCTATTTAAACAACTTAAACCCCACAAGCTGGCCTCATTTTTAGCCTCCATTGTCTTAAACCCTATCCTCGAAACCCTAAGGCACTTTTGAGTGTTTGTAAGCTATTTTGAGTGTTTTTGTGTGTTTGAAGCCATTGGAGGAAAGGGAAGCTTGGTGATACAAGAAGGAGCTGCTAGATCCAGAATCCTTGCTTCATTTTCAACACTTTTCTTGTATAAAGTTATAACCTTGCATAATATTTGATTGAATCTATTTTTGGGTTTGTTTTGAGGCTTTTAGCCATGTTTGGGTGATTGGTGGGGTTGAAGGCCATCCCAAGTGTTATCTCTCCAAATCTATTGTCCTCTTGAGCTGATATGGCATAAAGGTGCCATCTTTATGGTCCTAAGAGCTCCATACATCCTTTAAGCCTTTGCTTTGGCCTTTTAATCTTCATTTGGCTATGCATGTGAGTAAAGTTGAAGACTTTACGTAACCTTTTAGCCTTTAAGGTCCAGATCTGTGTTCATGAGCTCTATCTTGAAGATATGGTGGTTTTTAGATTAAGACATGAGCCTTTTAGGATTAGGGTTTGAGCTTAATGCATTTGGGTGGTTCTTAATGGGTGAAGTTGGAAACTTTACCCTTCTAGACGTATTATCAGTCTAGATCTGGAAGATAGGGCTTCGGTTTGAAGAATAGTGGCTTAATGCATTAAGTAGGTTGGATGATCGAAGAACTCGACGACTCGTAAGGGAACTCAGCGATTTGGGTTGGAATTGTCCTGATTCTGTTGAAAAAACAGGAGCTCGACGAGTTAAAAGGAAACTCGGGGAGTTGGATCGAAATATCGCGATTCTTTTAATGGAAACTCGGCGAGTTGTGGGATAACTCCACGAGTTGAGTCAAATCAGAGTGTTGACTTTGAATTTCACTTTGACTTTGGCCAAGTTTGACCTTTAAGGATTTTTGAAATATTGATCGGTATATAAGGGATTGTTTCTGTTTAGGGGTTGATTAGAGTTGTTTCTAGGGCCGAGGATTTATATTATGTTGTTATTATTATGTTGTTAGTATGCTAGTTGTCTCTGTAACTCTTGCATGTGCTGCGTTAATATGTTTTTCTGGGTCAAGGCCCGATATCGGGTGGAGCCCGATGACTATCTTTATGCTATGTAATTATCTGTGTATGTGTTTATATGCTTTCCGAGCTCAGCTCGATGATCGGTCGGGGCCCGATGACTGGACGGGGTCCGGTGACCGGGCGGGGCCCGATGACTGGGCGGTGCCTACTGTGTGTTTATTGTATGTTTGGTATATGTGGTATTTTGGGGGAACTCACTAAGCTTTGTGCTTACGGTTTTAGTTTATGTTTCAGGCACTTCTGGTTCCAAGGGGAAGAGCTCAGGATGACCGCATCACACACACCATTGGGATTTTGTTATGATTTTTTTACTCTGATTCATGAAAAATTGATACAATGGCTTATTACAAATGTTCGGATGATATGGAACTTTACTATTTTATCTATTATTAAAAATAAAAAAATTCGGGACCATATTTTTGGATGTTACAGTAGTACAGACACATACTACTAAAAGCACATAACCCATACACATAGCAAGGAAGTCATAGACCCCAAGGGTTAGTCTCGTCATGTTGATTGTAACAGTATGAATTATGGCCTTTCAGATATATTTTGGTTTATTTTCATAATGGTAGAGACGAGAGGTTCAGGATCTGGAGCTAGTGGCCAGGGTAGGCCCGGGTTGACTGAAGAGTAGATACGGGAGATTATCGCTACTAAGGAGGTTGCTACTGTCCGGAGTTCTATGCTAGAGATGTTTGAGTCTATCAAGGCCGCTATGATTGAGCTATTTGATGATCACTATGCTGTCCTATTTGAGGCTGTTGTTGCTGCAACTATCGTGGCTATTGATGTTGCGGGGATTCGGGGGGGGGGAGATTCGTTTAGTATTAGGAATTCGACAACACGAAGCCCCCAGAGTTTGATGGGGTCAAGGAACCACTTGTGGTTATGAGATGGTTATCTGATGTGAAGGGTTGTTTCTTCACATGTTCTTGCCCGGGTGACTAGAAGGTCAAGTGTGCCCTGAACCTTCTCTGGTTAGGGGCAAAGGATTGGTGATCGGTTCTTATACTACTGAGCAGAGGGCTACTAATAGTTGGAAGCAGTTCTCGGAGATGTTACGCGCGAGATATGTTCCCCTAGTGGAGAGGGAGAGATTGGCACATGAGTGCTTGGATCTGAGACAGACGACTGATATAGTTATGGACATCACCAAAATGTTCACAGAGAGGGCTCTTTTCTGCCCTAAATTTGCTGCTTCGGAGCAGACTCAGATGACTCGGTGCTTAAGAATGCTCAAGATGGATATTCGGCAGTTCGTGTCCACCCAATGTTATCGTATCACCGTTGAGCTTCAAAATGTCGCGAGGAGGTGGAGATCTAGATAGAGATTTAGACAAGGGAGTTGTGGCAGGCTCCTGTTTAGTTACATCCTGCAACAAAGAGGTTCAAGCCCGTTGATTCACGGTCTGGGGGACAGAGGGGCCGCACTTGTGGCAAGTGCGGAAAGGTTCATGAGGGTGCTTGTCGATCTTCTTCTAGATACCACAAATGTGGAAAAGTGGGACACTACACAAGGGATTGTCGCCAATAGGCCCAGTATCGAGCACCAGGATTTGTTACTACTGTGATCAAATTGACCATGTGAAGGTCAACTTTCCTTGCTAGCTGCAAATTTGGCGTATGCACCAAAACCGGCTACTTTCAGGATTACAAATGGATGCCAGGGTAGGCGGATCCCCTAAGGGCTCGAGTTCGTTCTTTCTAGCTCGCGGCGGAGGAGGCCAAGGTGGCGCCAAATGTCGTTACTGGTATGTTTTCGTTTATTACTCTGTCATGTTATTTTATGTTATGCTTATGTTTATGTTTATGCTAGGTACCTTCATAGTGAACCCCTTGCCTGCTCTTGTACTTTTTGACTCGGGTGCGATTTGGTCTTTTGTGTCTTAGTCCTTTAGTAGGAATTGATATGATTCTTGGAGAGTTGGAATACCCGTTACGAGTGTGCATCGCCAACGACCACAGGGTTGCTGCATCGAGCGTTTTTCGGGATTCTACCTTATAGATTTCGGGGTGTCTTACCTGATTGACCTAATCCCTATTCACATAGGGGATGTGTGTGTGATAGTAGTGATGGATTGATTGAGCAACTTTGGTGCAATGATTAACTGCGAGGGTCAGCAAGTGGTAGTTTGAACCCCAAGCGGGGGAGAACTGGTCATTCACGAAGAGGGTACCCATTAACCTTTTGTTCTGCTTCCAAGGATCGATAGTATATTCAACATGGTTGTATAGGATATCTTGCGTATGTGGTTGATACTCGAGCGAGGAAGGGGGTTTCGGTTTCGGATGTGCCTGTAGTTAAGGAGTTTGAAGATACGTTCCAGTAGGAGTTAGCCGGTGTGCCTCCTGAGAGGCAGGTCAAGTTCAGGATTGATTTGGTTCCAGGTGCAACTCTGTTTGCTAAGGCGTCGTACCGATAGGCACCATCGGAGATGAAGGAGTTGTCCTCTCACCTTCAGGAGCTGTTGGGCAAGCAGTTTATTAAACCGAGGAGTTCGACATGGGGAGCATCGATCCTGTTTGTCAAAAAGAAGGATGGTTCACACTGGATGTGCATTGATTACCGGGAGTGAGGAACCATTACCCACTTCCATGGATTGATGACCTCTTCCATCAGTTGCAAGGTGCATCTTGGTTCTCGAAGATTGATTTTAAGGTCAGGGGTATCATCAGTTGAGGGTTAGAGAGGAGGACGTGGAGAAGACTGCATTTCAGACTAGTTCTGGTCATTAGGAGTTCGTGGTGATGCCATTTGGGCTCACCAATATGCTTGCGACGTGTATGGACTTGATGAATCGGGTATGTAGTCCGAGGCTCGATTGATCAGTCATTCCTTTTATTGATGATATCCTGGTCTATTCGAAGACCAGGGAACAACATGAGGAGCACCTTCAATAGCTTTTGGAAGTTTTGAGGCGGGAACGACTGTATGCCAAGTTCTCAAAGTGTGAGTTATGGTTACGGGAGGTTTAGTTCTTAGGACATCTTGTTAACCAGAATGGGAGTCTGGTCAACCCAGCCAAGATTGAGGCCATGATGCAGTGAGAGGTTCCAAATTCTCCATCAGAGATCAGGAGTTTTCTTGGTTTAGTCGGGTATGGTCGGAAATTCATTTAGGATTTCTCCAAGGTTTTTGTACCCCTCACTCGTATGACTAGGAAGGGCGTGGATTTCCTTTGGGGGCCTGAGCAGCAGGTTGCATTCGAGACGCTGTGGCACAAGTTAAGTGAGACCCCAATGTCGACCCTTCATGAGTATGTTGAGGATTTTGTTGTTTATTGTGATGCTTCCATCACTGGTCTGGGGGCAGTTCTTATGTAGTGAGGGAGGGTTATTGCTTATGCTTCTAGTCAGCTGAAGTCGTATGAGGTTCGGTATCTGACACATGATTTGGAGTTGGGAGCGGTGGTTTTTGCTCTCTTGATTTGGCGGCATTATCTGTATTTGGTCTGGTGTACCATCTACATAGATCACAAGAGTTTGAGATATCTCTTGGATCATCTGAATCTGAACATTAGATAGTGTAGGTGGCTTGACATAGTCAATGATTTTGATTACGAGATTTTGTACCACCCGGGGAAAGCGAATGTGGTCACTAATGCTTTAAGCCGCAAGTCGGCTAGTTCTGCTATTGGGAGCCTATGTATGAGGATTTCGATTGATTCGCAATTGATGGATTTGATTAGGGAGGCTCAGGCTGAGGTAGTCAACAAAGAGAATTGGAAGGAGGAATGAATTAGGCACGAGATTGACATGTTTTCTATCAACAGTCGTGGATTGTTGAGACGGTGCGGTCGGGTTTGGGTACCAGATTTTGGTGGGATCAGGAAGACTATGTTGGAGGAGGCACACAAGTCCAGATTTTTCGATACACCTTGGATCCACCAAGATGTATCAGGATTTGTGACTTAGTTACTGGTGGCTGTACATGAAGAGGGAGATAGCCTGGTATATCGAGAGGTGCTTGACCTGTCAGATGGTCAAGGCAGAGCACCATAGGTTGCATGGCAAGCTTCAGCCTTTGGAGGTTCCCATGTGGAAATGGGGACAGATCACCATGGATTTCATTACCAAGCTACCTCAGACGACTAAGGGGTTTGATGGGATTGGGGTGATAGTAGGACCGTCTGACCAAGAGTGTCCACTTCTTAGCTATTCGATAGAGTTCCTCGACCGAGAAATCGGCCGATGTGTTGGATTAGTGTCTAAGTCCATAACTATAATCGGTATGTACTTGACCCGAGAGTAGCATGGTCCATTTGGGTTGCATTTCACTGGAACAATTTGTAAGGATAGACTTTTGAGAAGTGTTTATTTATGATTTATTAATGTATTATAGGTTCTAATATATTAATATGAAATCATATTATTTAATTAGTATTGATCAAGAATTAGTTTGGAATTAATTTGTGATCAAAAGAGAGTAATTAAATATATGTGGATTGATTGTGTAAATCATTTATTCTTATAAAGTGGGCTTATGATCCATAGTTCCTTATGTTGGGCTAAACCCATGTGGTGACCCATGGATATTCCATGGAGGTTAAAACCCATGGAGCCTAAGGAATGTGGAAATTCATGCACATTGGGGTTTGCATGGTGTAACCCTAATCATGACACACCATATAAGAAACCCTCTAGCTCATGAAATCGGCACTAGTGAGTCTTTGGAAGAGCATATCCGATTTTGTGTGCAAGAAACATTCTATCAAGTCCTCCAATTGCTGGTGGTGATTTGTGGTTCCATTTGAGGAATTCACATTATTGGTGCTATGCTCTTTAAGCTCCAAGTTAAGAAGCTATAACAAAGGTAAGTCATCTAACTAGATTTTTGTTGTGTATATACTCCATTGTGTGCTAGTTAGGATGATGCTTTGGAAAACCAAAAGTTTGCATGTATATTAGAGAAAACATATATCCAAAGCATCTAGGGTTGCATGTACACCATAGGAGTGTTAGAATGCTCAAAACCCTTCAGTGGTATCAGAGCCTAGGGTTGTTTTCCAATATACTTGATGCTACTTGCTTTCAAAAGCTAAAAAAATTGATTTTCTGCTTTCTGGACAGTGGACTCGTCGAGTCCAGTGGGGAACTCACCGATTCCCCTCACAAAACTGACCAACTCGCCGAGTCTGTTCATGCACTCGACGAGTTGGTGCTCCAGAATGCATATTTTTGAGTTCTAAGGTTGTAATTGGACTAGGATCATTACCTAAACTGTTTTTGAACTTATAAACCTGTTTTTGATGTGGTAATGATCATGCTTATCCAATTTAAAAGATATTTGTCAAAGTTTCATGTTTTGTATTAGTTTATATGGTTAGGCTAATTACATGAAATATGTTTGATATGAATTGTCTGGTTCTTATGAGTTTAATTTAGATCATAGACAAAGTGTTCTATTTTGTAACTTACAATAGTTGATCTAAATATTTTTTATGAATTCCATAACTTGTCCTCAAGTTATGGAAAGTGAAGAGTCTCATTTTTAAATGTCATCTTAAATGGTTTTATGTCATCCATAACTTGTCCTCAAGTTATGGAACATGAAGAGTCCTTTTCATAAATGCTTTATGAACTCCATAATTTGTCCTCAAGTTATGGATTTTCAAGAGTCTTTTCATTAAAACCAATATTAAACTCATAAGTTATGGATTCCAAAAGTTTTTGAATAGTTCAAAACTTGCCCTTAAGTTTTGGAATTCGTAAATGCAAATTCTTACATTGAAACGTTTAGTTCCAAACCCTAGAATTTTAAAAGTTTTAAATTCAACCCTTATACTATTAAAATATTATAGGTTTAATATATATATATATATATATATATATATATATATATATATATATATATATATATATGCATAAGAGTAAAGTCAGTCTTACCGTTAGTAGGCTTCATTCACGACGCCGATCTATAAGGGGGTATAAGGTTAGTGCCTATAAAATAGCAGTTTAATGGGTGTCCACTTTTACCCACTGCTTCCTTGACTGGTGGAGGGTCGTTAGTCGAACAGGTTTGACACGACATTTAAATTCTCATTAAAAGTATAATGAAATACTAAGTAACTAAACACTTATAAATTCCCAATCTTAGTTACTTCGGAAAATGTGAATTTGGTGCTAACCCATGAAATTGCACTTTGCACCTTGTTAAGTTGTTAGTGGAGCGTGTGTGGTTAACCAACACACTAATATGGGACTGACAGTGAGTGGCAAATGGTAGCTTGATGTTAATCATAGATCAATGGAGCGTGTGTGGTTAACCGGCACATTGATTAGGTGGTTGTAACATTGAGTGTACCAAGCTAATTTGCATGGTTATTCACACCTTGTTTGTGATCCTCGGCATCCCAGTCACAGACTTGAAGGGCACAATCGAGATTTAAACATGCCATTGAATTGTTCAATGAATCTCAAAGGATCTAGGAATTTCAATCCATTTAAAACTTAATAATCAATTTCGTTTTCATGGTGGAAATTGGTAAATTGTCATTTACCTACCTTCAAATATTTTGCAAATTGGATTACGGCATCCCTCTTCCAAATTGTAAAATATTGTGTTGGGTCCTAGCCTTAATATTTCATGTTGGGTGTTATATTAAGGAATAAAATCAACTAAACTTGAATTTCTCCCATTATAGATGTCTAGTTCAGACAATTATGGTCTTCCCGAATCTTTTGAATAAACTTTCTTTATAAAGATGATTTTTCACAAGGCGATCAAGGTGAAAGATTAATTCCTTCTTCATGTTATAGTCGAACTTTACTTCCTCCACCACCTCCAATTATTCTCCCTAACCCACAAGGTCAAAGTCACTCAAAGCCCTATTGGCAGGAAGGAAAGTCTGTATGTGCTCACGTCTTGGAGATGAAGTTACATATTGACAAGCTGGGAGAGTTAGGTGTCGAAGTCTCGAGGAAGTTGGTTGTTGGCTGGGTTCTTCAATCACTTCCTAAGTCATATAGTGGGTTCTTTAAGGACTACTATATGGGAGATCACGACATGACCTTTATTGATCTTAACATATTTGCTTGTTGCTGCTGAATCAGCAATGATTTGGCGCGCTGGTAAAGCAAATTTTATTGGAAGATCTACCTCCCAAATTTCCATGGACATTGATTATGGAATCATTGGAAATCCAGAAAAGTCTTCTCTTCCCAATGGAAAGGGATCGGCCATAGTCAACATGGTTGACCAAATGGTAAAGAGAAGGGCTAAGTCTGAGATTGTCCCATGTGCCATTCCCAAAGAGTCCATATGTTTCTATTTCTAAGAGAAGGGGCATTGGTTGTGAAGCTGCCATACTTACCTGAAAGATTCAAGGATGGTAAAGTCAGAATATTTGACTCTTCTTCAGGTAAAATCCACTATCTAACTCTATTAAGTTCCTATTTGGAGATTCTTAATACATGATGTAATGTAATTACATTTTGATTTTTTGAAGAATCGAAGAAATGAAATGAAGCTTAAAGGAAGAGTATGATGTGTCTGATCGCGAAGAGATGGATTTCGATCGCATGGTTCGATGAGCAGGTTTGTGAGCTGCTGCTTAAGAGTTATGATAAATTGCTTAGGAGTAGATAACAACATATTTTCACTTGTATTTGCATTGTAACGATAAGTTTTTCGCAATTTTTATAAATAAAGAAAAATTTTGAAATTTATCTTATTTTAAAATTTCCTTACAATGGCATTTGTGAAAAATTGTTTCTTATATGTTTCCATTGATAGCAATATTGGAATATGAATTCGATTTTTTTGTTTGTGGTAGTGTCAAGAATTTGCCAAATAAGGAAAGATTCTCATCACCCAAGTTTCAGTTGGATAGAAACTTGGAATCATACAACTTGTATTGTGTGATGAATGAGAACCTTCATCTTTAGGAAATTAAGACTAATTCCTTGTTCATATGTATATGTGAGTCAAGTGAAGGACTAGGGGATCGGGTACACTAGGTGTGCGTTGGTCAGTGTCACACCGCCAAACCAGAACGACGAAATCATTCGAGGGCGGATGACTTCATGTAGTATCATAACAGTTTAGTAAATAGTAAAGAAAGCAAACACAACCATCATAAATATAATTTAAAAAGTTACATTGTTGATTGTAATACATGTTTCAAAAGAAATTACATTATGATGATATAATAAGTTTGAAATTGACGCCTTAGCATCCCTTCCCATAAAGTTGTTGTTTACCTGTATTACCGAATCCCTGAGAAATACAAGTAGTTTTGAAAAAGTGTCAACAATTAAGTTGGTGAGTTCATAAGCGTTTTTGTATAAGAATTGTATGCCTTTTTGTATAAAGTAAGTGTGTTTGTATCTAGAAAATCCAATATTTTCCATAAATGAATAGTAGTTTTAAAAGTTCCAAAAGAACCCGAAATGCATAAGTATTTTCCATATCCAAAATAGTGTAAGTCGATTTATATATGTATATATAACTACTAAGGCGTTTAATAGCCCCGAAAATCAAATGTTTTAATACTTCATGTGAGTTTTATAACCTTACTATTGACCCAGACTGCCTGTCACAACGTTCTTCAGGCGTTGGAATGATATGACGTTTGTCACCCCAGACCTGCCGGTCCAACTGTAGCTAATAGTTTAGGTGCGAGATTGTTAATCCCGTATAGATCTATACACAAGTATCACGCTCTCCTTACAGGAGATTATGGTTTATAACACAGGACTTGAAAAGCGTACTTGAAAGTACGTGAAGTTAAACGTCTCACAAAAGTTTGTATCATATAGATATACCTATGAAAAGTCCATTTTTCTTGTAAATGTAAGTGTTTCCTTTCTATAGTGTTCGTAGAGTGTAAAATATCATGAATATCTCGTAAACTACACCTATTATAGTTTTTCAAAAGTGTGTTTCATTTGAATGATAAACCTTAGTGTGCTACCAACTTTGCATGTAAAGTATAACATTTGTAATAACGTTATTTTACGTATTTAACATTTTTACACAAAATGTAGATAAAGCATTTGAAACTGTATATAACGATTTGCATTTTAACATAAGTTTTTCTTGCGTTTCACTTGTATTTATCCCCATAAAATATACTAAAAACGTCAAAATATAGGGGTATGAACTCACCTGGAAAGTGTGATGATCTGACGAAAACAAGACTTTTCTCCGGCAGCGCTTCGACCGGAAAGTGGTATATTCCTCGGGAATCTCGGGGCTTCGAACTTCCGTCAGAAATTGGATATGAAACCGGGAAGTCGGGATAGTCTCGAGAGGGTAAAAGTATGAAATTTGGGAGAGAAGGTGGTAAATTTGCAACTAAAAGTCGGAACCCTCGCATCCTATTTATAGGAGGGGAGCCTGGCCTCGTACGTTGGGTGTACTCCGAAGTACGCGAGGCGTTCTTCGTACGCTGGGCGTACTCCCTTACGCGGTGCGTATGTCATGCATGACGCCTTCATCGGTCGCCGGACTTCGGATGGGACGGGGGTAGAGGGGTATAGGGGAGACGTGGTCGATCCGAGGCCCCGTATGGCGTACGTTGGGCGTACCCCCTCGGTTTGTGTGCCTCAATCTTCTAAAATGCGTAACCTTCGTATACGAGCTCCGTTTTTGACGTTCTTTATATTCACGCGTAGGTGAGAATATAATATACAACTTTTATTTAGACTTCGTTGGAAAATTTTGATTTATTTTCAATTATATATTTTTAATAGACCGGGACAGGAAAAGACCGTTAAAACTTCATAACTTCTTCATCCGATCTCCGTTTTCGTCTGTCTTTTTAGCGTTGTACTACTATTGTCGATATCTTCAACTCTCGTTTAGGTTGTGTCGGCTAAATATCGTTCGATCTCTATTTCGAGTTTTTAGCTGTCTACCGCTACTCCGAAACTTAGAAAAATCCTAACTTCCTCATACTAAGTCAGATTTGGACGTTCTTTTTATGTACGTTCACGGTTTAATGATATCTACGACATTCATTTAGATACCTAAGGATAAAAAGTATTTTATTGAAATTTCGCGTTTCACGCTTAACAGTGTTTTACCGGTTTCGCTGCGGATTTTTGATTGGTCATAACTTCTTCGTTATAACTCGGATTTTAGTGTTCTTTATATTTTTTAGAACCTTGTTATGATATCTACCACTTAGTATATTCACATTGAGATTTTTGAATATTTCATTTTGTCGCCATCTCAAAATAGTTTACAATACTTGACTTTAAGTCATTACATTGATTTAAAATATCAGGTTGTCACATCATCCCCCCGTTATAGAGAATTTCGTCCCGAAATTTATTCTAAGATAAGTATTTATGGACTAGGGAAAAGATGCGGGTATTTTTGTTTCATCTGATATTCTCGCTCCCAGGTGTATTCATGTCCTCGCTTTGCATTCTAGCGGACCTTCACAATGGGTATGCGACTTTGTTTTGTACTTTTAATTTCCCTATCCATGATTTCTAGTGGTTCATCTACAAAGTGGAGACTCTCGTTGATTTCGATTTCGTCCAGAGGGACGACGAGGGTCTTATCGGACAAACACTTCTTTAAGTTTGACACATGAAAGGTGGGATGTACGTTATTGAGTTCCTGCGGTAATCGAAGCTTGTATGCTACCGGGACGATCCTGGCGAGGATCTCGAATGGTCCGATATACCTTGGATTTAGTTTCCCACGTTTTCCAAAAGGTATTAATCCCTTCCAGGGAGAGACCTTCAATAGCACTCGGTCCCTAACCTGAAATTCCAAGCGCTTCCGTCTTTTGTCCGCATAACTCTTTTGTCTGTATCTTGAAGCTTTTAGTCGTTCCCGGATTTGGACAATCCTTTCGGTCGTTTCTCTTATGATTTCAAGGCCTGTGAGAGTGCTATCAGGTACTTGTCCTTTAGCTAGTTGCGTGTCACCCACTTCAGCCAAGCAGAGAGGTGATCTGCACTTGCGACCGTAGAGGGCTTCGAATGGAGTAACCTTGATGCTAGTGTGATAGCTATTGTTGTACGAGAACTCGACTAGTGGTAAATGGGTATCTCATGCCTTACCAAAATCGATCACACAAGCTCTTAGCATATCTTCCAAGGTTTGAATGGTCCTCTCACTCTGACCGTCGGTTTGTGGATGGTAAGCGGTACTCATGTCTAGTCTCGTCCCTAGAGATTTTTGTAGTGACTGCCAGAACCGTGAGGTGAATCTACTATCTTTTTCGGAGATAATGGATATTGGTACACCATGCAGTCGCACAATCTCTCTGATGTATGTTCGAGCTAGTTTCTCCATCTTGTCAGTTTCCTCTATTGGTAGGAAGTGTGTGGATTTGGTTAATCTATCGACGATCACCCAGATGGTGTCAAGTCCACCCGGTGTTTTAGATAACTTGGTTATGAAATCCATGGTTATCCGCTCCCACTTCCACTCGGGTATTTCAGGTTCTTGTAAAAATCCCGAGGGTTTTTGGTACTCTACTTTGACTTTGGCGCAAGTCAGACACTTGCCTACATAGGCAGCAATTTCGGCTTTCATGTTCGGCCACCAATACAATTTCTTGAGGTCCAGATACATCTTGTCTGAACCAGGATGCACGGAGTACCGAGTCTTATGAGCCTCATTCATGACAATGTCCCTGAATCCACCAAACTTCGGTGTCTAAATTCGATTCATGAAGTAATGAACTCTGTTACCCTTGACTACAAGATTCTTATCCATTCCTCTTAAGGCTTCACCAGCCACGTTTTCTGTTTTCAAGGCTTCCATTTGAGCTTCCTTGATTTACGTGGACAGGTGTGAATGGATCGTCGTGGTTAAGCACTTCACTCGGCGGCCCGAGTATTCCTTTCGACTGAGAGCATCAGCTACTACATTATCTTTTCCCGGATGATAACGAATCTCGCATTCATAATCGCTCAGTAGTTCAACCCGTCGTCTCTGTCTCATGTGGAGTTCTTTTTGGTTGAGAATGCACTGAAGGCTCTTATGATCGGTGAAGATTGTGCATTTCATTCCGTAGAGATAGTGCCTCCAGATCTTTAGAGCGAAAACGAATGCTTCCAGTTCCAGGTCGTGGGTAGTGTAGTTGACTTTGTGCGTCTTTAGTTGTCTTGAGGCGTATGCGATGACCTTTCCTCGTTGCATTAGAACAAATGCCAGACCTTGGTTTGATGCGTCGCAGTAGACCACAAAGTCTTCTGTTCCTTCGGGCAGGGATAATATAGGTACGCTACATAGGGCTTGTTTCAGTGTTTGGAACGCAGCGTCTTGCTTTTCTCCCCATTTGTAGGTTACGCCCTTCTGAGTTAGAGTGGTAAGTGCTTTGACAATCTTTGAGAAGTTTTGTATGAATCTTAGGTAATAGCCAGCAAGGCCCAAGAATTGTCGGATTTCCGTTGGAGTTCTTGGAGCTGACCAGTTCTCGATTGCCTTGATTTTGGAAGGGTCCACGTGTATTCCTTCTTTGCTGACCACATGACCAAGGAAATCTACTTTCCGAATCCAAAAGTCGCACTTTGAAAATTTTACGTATAACTTCTCTGCCCTTAATGTTTCCAAGATCTGCCGGAGGTGTTGACTATGTTCTTCTTCACTCTTCGAATAGATGAGTATATCATCTATGAACACTATTACGAATTTGTTTAGGAAAGAATGACATACTCGGTTCATTAAATCCATGAACACCGCCGGTGCATTTGTTAATCCAAAGGGCATCACTACAAACTCGTAGTGACCATAACGAGTTTGGAAGGCCGTCTTGCGAACATCTCCTTCCAGGACTCACAGCTGATGGTACTCGGATCTTAAATCAACCTTTGAGAAGTAGCTTTCTCCTTCGAGCTGGTCGAAAAGGTCGTCTATGCGCGGTAGGGGATATCGATTCTTGATCATGAGCTTGTTTAGTTCTCGGTAGCCGATGCACATGCGAAAAGATCCATCCTTCTTCTTTACGAATAAGACTGGTGCTCCCCAAGGTGAGAAGCTTGGCCTGATGAATCCTTTATTGAGTATCTCGCTTAGTTGGCTGGATAATTCCTGTATCTCTGTCGGGGCTAGACGGTAAGGCGATTTTGCTATTGGGGTAGCTCCGGGAATCAAGTCGATTCTGAACTCGACTTGACGTTCTGGTGGAACTCCTGGAAGATCTTCAGGGAAGACGTAGGGGAAATCGCAGACTTCTGGAATGTCTTTGATATCTTTCGTTTCTTTTTCCTTATCTACCACGTGGGCTAGGAAAGCATGGTATTCTTTGCGTAGGTATTTTTGGGCTTTGACGCAAGAGATGATTTGTAAATTTGTACCAGGTTTATCACCATAAATGATAAGAGTTTCGCCATTTGGCAGATTAAGGCGAACGACCCTTTCATGAAAAAGTATATCGGCATGGTGAAGGCTTAACCAATCCATACCGATGATGACATCAAAGCTTCTTATAGTGATCGGCATTAGATCGATTTGGAACGAGTGTTCATTTAAATCTAGCGTGCAACCTATGTACATATCGTTTGTGCTTTCTGTTTTACCGTTTGCCATTTCTACTGTAAATATCTTATTAAGTGATTGGGGGTTTTGCTTAAGTAAGTGTTTGAATTCATGGCTCACGAAACTCCTCTCGCACCACAATCAAAAAGTATGCATGCATAAGCGCTATTAAGGAGAAACGTACCCGTAACCATCGTGGGATCAGCTATTACTTCGTTTTGCCCCAATGCCAGCACTCTTCCTACGCCGCCAGCATTCCTTGACTTAGGGTAATCTCTCTTGTAGTACCCAGCTTCACCACACCCATAACACGCCTGGCCCACATCGACTCAAGGAACTTGGGTGATTGGTTGTACCAGTGCATTACAGAAACGGGCATTGTGCCCTTTCCTGTTGCAGTTATTACAGTGCATCACCCTACAATTTCCCTTGTGATGGAAATTGCATTTGCTGCACTTTGGTCGGTTTCCAGCATATTGCTTTGCTGGTGTAGGGGTAACAGGAATAGTGGTGGGAGTAGTAGCGGCATGGACTGCCACTATTTGTTGTTTCTTGGAAGGTTCTTGCGAAGGTTGACCCTTCCTTTTGTTCCAAAACTTCTTCTTCTTCTTCTTCTTGTTGGTATTGATGTTGTTATTGTTGTTGCTCTCTATGGGTTGCTTCGGAACTGCAGTCATGAATCCTTAGCAGATACCATGGTCAACGAGGGACTGTGCCAGTTGTTTGGCACTGTCGAAAGTAACTGGCTTGGAAGCTAGTACACTTCCTTGTATCTGGGGTGACAGTCCCCAGATATATCTCTCGGTCTTCTTGCTCTCTAGAGCAACCATTCCCGGGCAAAGTATTGCCAATTCACTGAACCTATTGGTATGGGTTGTGATGTCCGAGCCTACCATTGTAAGGCCCCAAAGCTCTTGTTCGAGCTTCTGTACTTCGCCTCTCGGGCAGTACTCTTGCATGAGCATTTGTTTCAGGTTTTCCCATCCCATGGAGTTAGCCACTACCAGAGTTAGTGACTTGACGTGGCCATTCCACCACGTTAGGGCTCGTTCGGAGAAAGTATAGGTAGGAAATTTTACTTTGCTCCCTTCTTGGCATGAGCAGATCTCGAATACTGCTTCCGTTTTCTCTATCCATTGGGACAGAGCCATAACTCCTCCAGTCCCATTAAAGGATATGGGTTTGCTGTTGGTGAAGTCCTTGTAAGTACATTCCCCAGAACGACCTTGGTGTTGGCCATTAGTAGAGCTGTTTATTCCTCCTCCCGACCCGTTATTACTCATTTGTGCCATTGCTGCTGTAACTGCAGCTGTTATGGCAGCCTGGAAAACAGCATTGTCCATTGGTGGGGGTGGTGGTGGAGGTGGTGTTGGTGTTCCTATAGTATTGAAGCGTCGGGGATTCCTTCTTGGTGGCATGATTCTGCCATAAGTTAAAAGACAAATTCTTGATAAGTCTTCAGAAATGATTATGGAAAGTCTCAGTATTATATGCTTTACGTTCCAAACATTACAGAATTTGTAAGTTAACCGCGAAATGGAAACTTATAATAATAAGTGTTGGATATAGTGTCTAAGTCCATAACTTATTTGGTATGTACTTGACCCGACCCGGCATGGTCCATTTGGGTTGCATGGCATTGCAATACTTGGATAGACTAAATGAGAGAAAGGACACTTGTGATTATTAATATATTATAAGTTCTAATATATTAATAATAGTATTATTTAATTAGTATTGATCAAGTATTAATTTAGAATTAATTTGGTGAACAAAATGAGACTAATTAAATACATAGGGTTGATTATGACAATCTTCTAATCTTTTATGGTGGATTCATGATCCATGGTTCATGGTAATTTGGACCTCCATGGATATGGGAGTTACAAACCCATGGATCATGAGAAGTGAAGAGTCATGACAATTAAGGGCATTCATGTGTAAACCCTAATTGTGACAACACTATAAAAGAGACCCTATAGCATGCAAAATCGGGACCTAAGGCATTCACAAGAGGGCATAACCGATTTTGAGGCTAAGTGACATTGTCTCAAGTTATTCCAAGTTTTGTGGTGTTGTGTGAAGCATTTGAGGCACAACATTTGGGGTGCTAGGCTCACAAAGTCTTGAAGGAATCCAAGCAACAACAAGGTATGTATTTCTACTAGTCTTTATGTTTTATGTAATCCCTATGTCATGCTAGTTAGGAAATAACCTTGAAAAAGAAATTTGAATGTATATAGAGAAAACATAGATTCAAGGTTATTAGGGTTGCATGTACACTTAGGAAGTGTTAGAATGCTCAAAACCCATCAGTGGTATCAGAGCCTAGGATTGTTTTCTGTATACTTGATGCAAAACTGCTTAAAAATCAAAAATTTTGCACTCTGATGACTGGACTCGCCGAGTCCATGGGGAGGACTCGCCGAGTCCATGAACAAATTCATCTACTCGTCGAGTAGGATAAATGCACTCGACGAGCTGGATCATGCTGGGCAGTTTTTCGAGTTTTGTTGTTGGAAATGGATTAAAATCAATATCCCAATCTGTTTTGGACTTGTAAAATCTGTTTTTCAAAATGATAATGAATATGTTAACCCATTTTACATGACTTTTATCAATTTTCAAGTTTTATATGTGTTAATATGATTTCTTGAAATTGTTTGATATTAATATTTGTTCTTATGAGTTTTAGAAGATCATAGGAATTATGTGTTACTTACATGCTTGATTAATTCATGATCTTAATGCTAATGATGGTGTCCATAACTTGTCCTCAATTTATGGATAACCAAAAGTCACTTCTTTAAATTGTGATTAAAGAACTAAAGAGGTTTCATAAAATGAAGAGTCTTCTTTTTATGAACCATTAAAACTCATAAGTTACAAATTGAAGAGACTTGGAATAGTTTCAAATCTTGCCCTCAAGTTTTGGAATTTGAAAAGTCTTACACTTTAAAACTTTAATTCCAAATTAAACCTTGGATTTTTTAAAAGGTTTAAAAATCAACACTTATACTATTATTATAATTTTATTATATAGATATGTATAAGAATAAGTCATACTTACCGCAAGTAGGCCTCATTCACGAAGTCGGTCTATAAGGGGGGTATAAGGTTGTTGCCTATAAAATGGCAACTTAATGGGTGTCCACTCTCACCCACCGCTTCCTTGACTGGTGGAGGGTCGTTAGCCGAATGGGTAGGACAGACTTTAACTCTCATTAAAAGTATAATGAATTATAAAGTAACTATACATTATTAATTCCCAATCTTAGTTACTTTAGGAAAATGTGAAATTGGTGCTAGCCCATAAAATTACACTTTGTACCTTACCAAGTCGTTAGTGGAGCGTGTGTGGTTAACCGGCACACTAACATGGACTAGTAAGTGTGGCAAAGGGTAACTTGACTTTATTATAGATCGGTGGAGCGTGTGTAGTTAACCGGCACATCGATTAGGTAATATTGTTGAGGGTACCAAGTCAATTTGTATGGTTATTCACACCTTGTTTGTGATCCTCGGCATCCCAGTCACAAACTTCAGAGGGCACAATCGAGATTCAAACATGCCATTGAAAAGTTCAATGTATCTCAAAAGATATAGGAGTTTCAAAACCAATAAAACCTAATAATAAATTATTTCGTTCTTATGGTGGAAATTGGTAAATCGTCATTTACCTACCTTCAAATATTTTATAGTATGGATTACGGCATCCCTCTTCCAACTATAAATAGTTTGTTGGATCCTAGCCTTAATATTTCATTTGGGTGACTTATTAAGGACTCTTAATCTAATGAAACTTGTCTTTCTTTTCTTTCAGATGTCTTCCAAGAATGCTTCTGGCTCAAACCCAACAGGCTCCTTTTCCCTTATGAACTTGTGTGGGAAAGTCACTTTTGATGGATCCAACTTCAATGAATGGATCAGAAACATCAGGATGATTACCCGCTATAAGGACAAGGAATATCTCCTCGATAGGGAGCTTAAGGTTGTGAATGAAGCCACTGCTACTCCTGAAGAGTTTGTGGAGTTTGTGGCACATGAAAAGGATGCTACTAAAGTAGCATGCATCATGATGGCCACCATGACTCCTGAACTTCAAAAATCCTATGAAGATTTCTACCCCTATGGGATACACCTGGATCTGATGGAAAGGTACCATCAGAGCGCGCGTCAGGAGAGGTATGAAATCATCTTCTCCATGATAACAACCAGAATGAAAGATGGTGAACCCATCACCGGTCACATGCAGAAGATGCAAAGGTTCGTTGACCGGTTATTGAAGCTTAATGTGGACTTTGCTGAGGAAATGGCGATTGACATAATTCTCCATTCCTTACCTCCAAGTTATGATCAGTTTCGTATGACTTATCATATGAACAAGGAGGAAGTCGCACTGAGTAAACTTCAAGGACTCTTAAGGACAGTGGAAAATGGCCTTAAGGGTAAAGCGGTTGCTACTTCTACTCCTTCAACAACCCCTGTTCTGGCTATTGGGCAGGGAAAGGGTAAGAAGAGGAAAAACCCTTCAAAGGGTACCAAGGGTAAGACTCTTGATTGTTCCTCTTCAAGTGGGACAAAGAAAGGTCCCATTACTCCTTCTTCAAACCCAAAGGAAGCACAGTGCTTCTATTGCCAGGATAAGGGACACTTCAAGCGAAGCTGCCCCAAATATCTGCAAGATGTAAAGGATGGGAAGGTCAAACCTACCCATGCAGGTATTTACACAATATTGTCTAACAACTCATCTAATTCTAATTCTTGGGTGCTTGATATAGGTTGTGGTATTCACATTTGTACTGATTTGCAGGCACTAAGAAGAAGTGAGCAAGTGGAGCACGGGAAGATAAACTTAGTCATGGGCAACAGGAAAGCATCACCTGTTACCAAGATAGGAGTTTATTCTTTATTGCTTAATAATGGGTTAATGTTAGATTTGAATAAGTGTTGTTACTCGCCCCGAAATGGCGAGAAATATTATTTCTTTTCATGGCTTGTACAAACAAGGTTTTTCATTTTCATGTGATAATAAAAATGGTGCTATTAATGTTTATTACAATGATGTATTTTACTTTAAAGCATTACCTTGTGATGGTGTATATGAAGTTGTGAATGTTGTAGACAATCTAGGAAATAATGTGTTGTGTATTGATTCTTCGAATAGCTTGGATAAAACATCCTTATGGCATTGTCGTCTTGGACATGTTAACAAGAAGCGCATAGGCCAACTCCAAAAGGCTGGAGTCTTGGAATCATTTGACCTCAAGTCAGATGATAGTTGCGAATCTTGTTTACTTGGAAAAATGACAAAGTCACCCTTCACAGGTACTTGTGATAGGGGTGAAGGTTTGTTGGACCTTGTACACATGGATGTGTGTGGGCCCTTCAGAGTTGCTACAAAGGATGCTAATCGCTATTATGTGACTTTTACTGATGATTACAATAGATATGGATATATTTACTTAATCAAGCATAAGTCAGAAACCTTTGAAAAGTTCAAAGAGTTTAAGCAGGAAGTTGAGAATCAATTGGGCAGGAACATCAAGATGCTCCGATCCGATCGGGGAGGAGAGTATCTTAGCATTGAGTTCCTTGACTATCTTAAGGAATGTGGGATTGTCTCACAATTGACACCTCCCAGAACACCACAGTTGAATGGTGTAGCTGAGAGGCGCAATCGAACCTTGTTGGATATGGTTCGTTCCATGATGAGTCGAGCTTCATTACCAATCTCTTTCTGGGGGTATGCCTTAGAGACTGCCGCCCATATCCTTAATCTAGTCCCTACTAAAAAGGGTGCCAAAACACCTCACGAGATGTGTACTGGGAAGGTTCCCAATTTAGACTACATCAAGATTTGGGGTTGTGAAGCTTTCGTGAGGCGTGAGACTCATGATAAGCTTGAACATCGAAGTGAGAGGTGTATTTTCATCGGCTACCCAAAGAGATCCTTTGGTTACCTCTTCTACAGACCCAGTGATAATGTGGTCTTTGTAGCAAGAAGAGGAGTCTTTCGTGAGAGAGAATTTATAAGCCAAGGGGACAGTGGGAGGCAAATTGACCTTGAAGAGCTTCAAGAGTCAAGTGGTGAAGGAACCTCAAATACTATCAACCAACCTGAGGAGGAAACTCCTGTTGATCCGATAGATGAGTCTGTACCTCCGAGACGTTCCACTAGGGTGAGGAACACAACTGATTTTTATTATGGTTATCACATCACCACTGAAGGTGATACATTTATTAGTGATAGTACACTAATAGATTTGGATGAACCTAATAATTACAGGGAAGCCATGGCAGGCCCTGAATCTGCTAAATGGAATGAGGCTATGGACAGCGAGATTCAGTCCATGTATGACAATCAAGTGTGGAACTTGGTTGACAATGTACCAGGTCGTAAGACAGTTGGGTGCAAATGGATCTTCAAGAAGAAGACCGACATAGATGGGAAAGTACACACTTATAAAGCATGACTGGTTGCGAAGGGCTTTACTCAAACTCCGGGAGTTGACTATGATGAGACCTTCTCACCAGTAGCTAAGATTAAGTCTATTAGAGTGTTGTTAGCCATAGCTGCATTTCATGATTATGAAATATGGCAAATGGATGTCAAAACCTCTTTCCTTAATGGGAAGTTGGCTGAGGATGTTTACATGGCTCAGCGAGAGGGTTTTGTCAATCTAAATTACCCTAATAGAGTGTGTAAGCTTGAGAAATCCATTTATGGATTGAAACAAGCATCTCGGAGATGGAATCTTTGCTTCGATGAGAAAGTCAAAGAGTTTGGTTTCTCAAGGAGCGAAGATGAGTCTTGTGTGTATGTTAGGGCCAGTGGGAGTATAGTCAGCTTTCTGGTGTTGTATGTGGATGACATACTACTCACAGGAAATGACGTCCCAACCTTGCAGGAAGTGAAGTCCTGGCTTGGGAAGTGTTTCGCTATGAAAGACCTTGGAGAAGCTGCCTATATCCTAGGGATAAGGATATTGAGAGATAGGAGTAAGAGACTAATTGGACTTAGTCAGAGTACTTACTTGGATAAGGTTCTGAAGAGGTTCAGCATGCAAGAATCCAAGAAAGGGGAATTACCCATCCAGAGTAATGCCAAGCTGAGTAAGACTCAGAGTCCGAGTACTGAGGCTGAGATAGCTGAGATGAGTCATATACCATATGCTTCCGCTGTGGGCTCTATCATGTATGCTATGACTTGTACTCGTCCTGACGTGGCCTTTGCTTTGAGCATGGTCAGTAGATATCAAGGGAACCCTGGTAAGGCTCACTGGACTGCGGTAAAGAACATTCTCAAGTATCTGCGTAGGACTAAGGACTGGGTCCTTACCCTCGGAGGCAGTGATGACTTGAGAGTGGAAGAATATAGTGATGCTAGCTTTCATACTGATAGGGATAATTTCCGCTCTCAGTCAGGCTGGGTCTTTATCCTAAATGGAGGGGCAATTACTTGGAAAAGTTCCAAGCAGGAGACAGTAGCTGATTCTACTTGTGAATCAGAGTACATAGCAGCTAGTGAAGCAGCAAAAGAGGTGATATGGCTAAAGAACTTCATCGGAAACCTTGGAGTTGTACCAGCTATAAAGGAGCCAATGGAAATTTTCTGTGACAGCGAAAGTGCGGTTGCTTTGGCTAAAGAACCAAGAGATCACGGGAGATCTAGGCATATTGACAGAAAATACCATTTCATCAGACATAGAATATAAGAAGGACTCCTCGTGGCAAAGAGGGTATCATCAGATGAGAACCCGGCAGATCCCCTCACGAAGGGATTGAGCAGGGTTAAGCATTTACAGCATGCGAGGCGCATTGGGCTGAAGGATGATATTAGTTTTAATAATTAGATTCCTGAAACTTGTAAAATGTAATTGACATTTGATGATAACTAAAATTTGTTATTTATTTATGAGTAAGGTGTTACTATCTTGTGTTGATTGTTTACTATGTTTCAATTTTGCATGTTTTTACTTCCAGAATAATTATGTTATTATTCAAACCATCCACAGTCAGTCAAACTTTGGAAGTAAGTATTGATTTAAGACTGTCATGAATTTGGCTTGTATGATTTGTCTAAAGTGCTTTAGACAATGTAGTGGTTGCTACAACATTCATGAGTACTCATAAGGGCTGAGTATTGGATCCAACCCACACTCACTTGCATCACTTCATGGAATTTATCTCGAGTGATCGTGAGACGGTAATATTATATGAATCTTCAAACCTAGAGATATGAGTTGTTGACCATGAGTTGGTTATTCATTGATTGTACAAAAACGCATTGGTAACTCGATGTTATAAAACGTGCCTTTGTGAATAATTCAACAAGTAGTTAGTACAAGCATATAAGTCGAATTTTATCTGTTCCTTTTAGAAATAAAAGCGATATCTGGGCCCCTCGATGGTTTGGTTTTGACTTATGTATTGGGCCCGGTCAGAACCTAATTGATGTGTTCAATTTAGTTCAATGTCAAAACAGATCAGAGATCAAGAAACAAATGTTGGACAATAAGTAAGACCATGTTCCATGTGTTTGTCCGACTGATATCATGAGTACAGAGGATTATATGATCACTTATCTTAAATGTCGTATCATCATCATTTCAGTTCCGAGAGACTTTGAAAGAGCTACGATTGCTAGTCGGGTTTTGAAGTCATATTTGCAAATATAGTTATTAGACTTATCCAAGTGGGAGACTGTTGGATATAGTGTCTAAGTCCATAACTTATTTGGTACGTACTTGACCCGACCCGACATGGTCCATTTGGGTTGCATGGCATTGCAATACTTGGATAGACTAAATGAGAGAAAGGACACTTGTGATTATTAATATATTATAAGTTCTAATATATTAATAATAGTATTATTTAATTAGTATTGATCAAGTATTAATTTAGAATTAATTTGGTGATCAAAATGAGACTAATTAAATACATAGGGTTGATTATGACAATCTTCTAATCTTTTATGGTGGATTCATGATCCATGGTTCATGGTGATTTGGACCTCCATGGATATGGGAGTTACAAACCCATTGATCATGAGAAGTGAAGAGTCATGACATTTAAGGGCATTCATGTGTAAACCCTAATTGTGACAACACTATAAAAGAGACCCTATAGCATGCAAAATCGGGACCTAAGGCATTCACAAGAGGGCATAACCGATTTTGAGGCTAAGTGACATTCTCTCAAGTTATTCCAAGTTTTGTGGTGTTGTGTGAAGCATTTGAGGCACAACATTTGGGGTGCTAGGCTCACAAAGTCTTGAAGGAATCCAAGCAACAACAAGGTATGTATTTCTACTAGTCTTTATGTTTTATGTAATCCCCATGCCATGCTAGTTAGGAAATAACCTTGAAAAAGAAATTTGCATGTATATAGAGAAAACATAGATTCAAGGTTATTAGCGTTGCATGTACACTTAGGAAGTGTTAGAATGCTCAAAACCCATCAATAAGTGCATGATTTCCTTAGTATTTTAAGAATTTAATGAAATACCCAATGAAATAATAAATGTGTGTCAATCTCATTGATATTAATATTCGATACATCGATCAGGAAAATTTTACCTTAACACAGGGCTAGAGTACATCAATGAAAATGGGAAAATTTGACCGCATTCAGGCTCTTGAATTGTGTACTCACAATCCGTCGGGTTTACATACATAAAGGAAAGAGTAGCACCAAAGCTCACTCGATAAGTATATACATAGCGCAAACGCGCTCTACTCCGAGCGGGTGGTACGCTGTGGACCATGGTACGTTGTTGTGGAAGTCCGAGTTCGAGCTACTTGACGTTCAACCTCGATGATGCGCCTCTCCATTGCGGCTTGGTTTTTCCGAAACTCCCTTACTTCAGCTCTAGCAGTGGTAATGTCTTTCTGGAGGGAAAAGGTGTGTTCTATTGTTCAATCATGTTCTTCGTCTAGACGACGAAGACGTACCGCAATGATTTGGGCAGTGGCACCAACGTCCATAATTTGGTTGGCATTTATCCTTGGTTGGCGATGCGACAAACCATGACAGGGAGTGCTCTGTCAGCCGAACCTCCACTACTGAGGTTATAAAAGCCTTGTCCCATGCCGTAGGTTGGACGTTGCCCTTGTTCTCTACTCCATCGTTTCAGATCCACAGCCCAGGGGGCGCTGGGCCCTGAAAGTCCCGCCGGAGATCTGGTACTACCTGGGGAGGATCGTAGACCTCGGGTTCTGAGTCAGTGCCTTCATCATCTGCTTCTTCTTCTTCTTCTTCAGAATCCTCTTATGGATCTTCCTCGGAAACCTCTTCGGGATCCTCTTCTGGATCCCCATCAATCCAACCTCTATTGCCCTGGTTTGGGTTGTAGGGTTCCCGGGGATATGAAATCCTGCCATTTCGTCAGATCGAGAATAGAGATAAGAGAATTATATATAGAATTTGAGTGTAAAGAGAAAATTTTATGATAAGACCTACACCGAGTCCTCCTATAATTACCTAGTGTATACGAATTACATACAATTGAGATTGAATGGACCGTTGGATAAGTAGCTTCACTCCAAGCCCACATCCAAACAAGGAAAAGAGCCTAAAGAGAAATCATAAATCCTAAGCCCATGCAACCTCACTCATGTGTAACCTTAAAGTATGCACTTTGCAATTATAGACCTGTCAGTGAAGGTTTTTAGTTTTTATAGGCTTAATTTTTATTTAATTGACGATCCTAGTCCTAACGAAATGTCGGGGTTTACTCGCTTGTTATAGTTTTTTTATTGTCATAAATACTCCTATAGTATTTAAATTTGTAATTTTGATTCTAGTGTTACTTTGGTAAGTTTTTTTGACTTGTTGCTCACTACGACTATTCCCCGACATACGTTGGTCATATCTCGGATAAATATAGTTGATTAGGCTATATTCATCCTAGATCTGATTACATATTCCGAGGCTTAGTCATAGTATCCAACTTGTCTTAATACTTTTGTATAGTTCTAACTGTGACATTAAACTATTGCATGCATGTATTTGTACATTTATGAAAACTAACATTTTAATTTAATGAGGTATGGTTGGTGTGAAAGCGTTTTGTCGGAGAGTTTTAGTCTCTTTGCATTTATAGTTTGTATATATTATGTGGTTCGATATACTTAGTTCACTATAAACAATGCTCTGATACCAATCGGTCACACCCCCAAACCAGAACGAAGGAATCGTTCGAGGGTGGATGACTTCATGTAGTATCATAACAGTTGAGTAAATAGTAAAGAAAGCAAACACAACCATCATAAATATAATTTAAAAAGTTACATTGTTGATTGTAATACATGTTTCAAAAGAAATTACATTATGATGATATAATAAGTTTGAAATTGACGCCTTAGTGTCCCTGCCCCAAAAGTTGTTGTTTACCTGTATTACTGAATCCCTGAGAAATACAAGTAGTTTTGAAAAAGTGTCAACAATTAAGTTGGTGCGTTCATAAGCGTTTTTATATAAGAATTGTATGCCTTTTTTTATAATGTAACTGTGTTTGTATCTAGAAAATCCAATATTTTCCATAAATGAATAGTAGTTTTAAAAGTTCCAAAAAAACCCGAAATGCATAAGTATTTTCCATACCTAAAATAGTGTAAGTAGATTTATATATGTATATATAACTACTAAGGCGTTTAATAGCCCCATAAATCAAATGTTTTAATACTTCATGTGAGTTTTATAACCTTACTATTGACCCAGACTGTCTGTCACAATGTTCTTCAGGCATTGGAATGATATAACGTTTGTCACCCCAGACCTGCCCGTCCAACTATAGCTAATAGTTTAGGTGTGGGATTGTCAATCCCGTATAGATCTATACACAAGTATCACGCTATCCTTACAGGTGATTATGGTTTATAACACAAGACTTGAAAAGCGTACTTGAAAGTACGTGAAGTTAAACGTCTCACAAAAGTTTGTATCAAATAGATATACGTATGAAAAGTCCATTTTTCTTGTAAATGTAAGTGTTTCCTTTCTATAGTGTTCATAGAGTGTAAAATATCATGAATATCTTGTAAACTATACCTATTATAGTTTTTCAAAAGTGTGTTTCATTTGAATGATAAACCTTAGTGTGCTACCAACTTTGCATGTAAAGTATAACATTTGTAATAACATTATTTTACGTATTTAACATTTATACACAAAATGTAAATAAAGTTTTTCTTGCGTTTCACTTGTTTTTCTCCCCATAAAATATAGTAAAAACGTCAAAATATAGGGGTATGAACTCACCTGGAAAGTGTGATGATTTGACGAAAACAAGACTTTTCTCGGGCAGCGCTTCGACCGGAAAGTGGTATATTCCTCGGGAATCTCGAGGCTTCGAACTTCCGTCAGAAATTCGATATGAAACCGGGGGGATAGTCTCGAGAGGGTCAATGTATGAAATTTGGGAGAGAAGGTGGTAAATTTGCAACTAAAAGTCGGAACCCTCGCATCCTATTTATATGAGGGGACCCTGGCCTCCTACGCTGGGTGTACTCCGAAGTACGCGAGGCGTTCTTCGTATGTTGGGCGTACTCGCTTATGCGGTTCGTACGTCATGCATGACGCCTTCATCGGTCGTCGGACTTCGGATGGGACGGGGGTAGAGGGGTATAGGGGAGACGTGGTCGATCCGAGGCCCCATATGGCGTACGCTGGGCGTACCCCCTCGGTTTATGTGCCTCAATCTTCTAAAATGCGTAACTTTCGCATACGAGTTCCGTTGTTGACGTTCATTATATCCAGGCGTAGGTGAGAATATAATCTACAACTTTTATTTAGAATTCATTGGCAAATTTTGACTTTATTTTCAATTATATATTTTTAATAGACCGGGACAGGAAGAGACCGTTAAAACTTCATAACTTCTTCATCCGATGTCCGTTTTCGTCTGTCTTTTTACCGTTGTACTACTATTGTCGAGATATTCAACTCTCGTTTAGGTTGTGTCGGCTAAATATCGCTCGATCTCTATTTCGAGTTTTTAGATGTCTACCGCTACTCCGAAACTTAAAAAAATCCTAACTTCCTCATACTAAGTCAGATTTGGACGTTCTTTTTATGTACGTTCACGGTTTAATGATATCTACGAAATTCATTTAGATACCTAAGGCTAAAAAGTATTTTATTGAAATTTCGCGTTTCAAGCTTAACAGTGTTTTACGGGTTTCGCTGTGGATTTTTGATTGGTCATAACTTCTTCGTTATAACTCGGATTTTAGTGTTCTTTATATTTTTGATAACCTTGTTATGATATCTACCACTTAGTACATTCACATTGAGATTTTTGAATATTTCATTTTCTCGCTATTTTTATTATCATCTCAAAATAGTTTACAATACTTGACTTTAAGTCATTACATTGATTTGAAATATCGGGTTGTCACAGTCAGGTCCCCCACAAAGAACGATAATACAATTCGTCATGATTTACTAAAGTTTAGTAAATATGGTTATGCTTACGAGTTTAAGTATAATTCTGAACATTGGAAAAGTTTCAATGTATGGTTGAACGAATGAGAAAAATGAAATTAGGAAGATAGATAAAAGTTTCTCCAATTTGAAAAGATGGAAGAGTACTTTGGTATCATGTTTTATGATCATCTTAATGATTATGGAAAACCATATCACAATTGATCCTCTAAAGTCATCTTAATGCATTTCTATGGCTAAGAAGAGGAATCGCGAATTGTTGAAATGGTTAAATCTAAAAGATGAGTCATACTTCGTTCCAAAAACAAGTCTTAGAGTCATACTCCAAGATTGAGCCTTGAGTGACCTTAAATTAAGAAGGTTTATAACACTTATCAAAATGTTTTCTACTCTTGTATATTTAAAATTGGTAAGTTGTGATGTCTTGGTAAGGACAAAGACCAACTAAGGCCAATGGTGTGAATGTTAGTCTTCATTAGAATCCGCACTAACTCTTGAATGTTTATTTGTCAAGGAATGGTTCATGACAAGAGAATCTTATATGTCAAGAGGTCAGTGGGAGTGTTAAAGATCTTGAAAATGTTCAAGAACTAATGAAGAATAAACCTATTGTTAAACACTAGCGCACGACTTGAGGTTTGTAACCTATCGTGTTGACATATTATTGTTTCTGTGCCCATTCCAGCAAAGTTGACTGTGCATGTGAGTTGTATGAGTTCTCAGCTGTTTGCATAACAACTAGGAAGCAATGGTAGGCCCTTGTGCTGCTAGGTGACAATAAATTAAGATTGAACAAGTTCAGTCCATATGAGTTTGGATTTGTCACTAACCATGTCTTGTGATTATGGTTTTGACAAATTCACATGGATAGGAACAGATACACCATAAAATCTAAGTGTCATAAGGTTTCTCTCCAATTCATGAAAATGATTATGAGGAAACGCTTTCACTAAGTAGATTTTAAGGAGATAGAATTGTGATATTTGCCTTCTCCAATTCAATTATGATTACGACATTCCTCTTCATAATTTGAATTGTAGAAATGGAAAAGGGTCTAACCATTTGAGACTTATTGATGTAAGTTCTTAAATTGGTAAGACACACATGTGAGCTATCTAAGGAAAGGTGTATAATTTTGAGAAGCCTAGATAAAGTCTTATCGAAGCATCTCGTATCAGAAATCTGAACTTTGGTAAGAAAGTCAATAAGTATTGATTTCTAGAAGTCCAGCTGATTTCAGAGTACATGTCAAAGCCAGTGGGAGCATAAGTGTTATGTTGGTAATATAATAATTATCATGCTAGTGGGAGCATAATTATTGTGGTAAGTGTTGCAAGTTAGCAATGTTAATTATAGAAAACAAAAGTTTCAATTCGCAAAGTTGTGGGTTTTAAAAGTTGCTATAATTAAGGAAGAGGAATTTATACTTCATTTAAAAATCTAAAATCTTAGATTGAGTTTTTAATCAAATTTAGTCAAATATATATGAATGTTATGTTGGAATGGTTCAACATAAGGAAATTATATATATGGAAAGGTTAATTGGATTCTCAAAATTTGATTATGATACGACATCCCTCTTCATAATCAAAATTATGAGAACATGACAAATAGAAATATTATAGCAAAAGGCTGATCAAGTATCATGTCTTTATGTTAGACATTATGAATCGCATCCCATATGCTTCGGGTATACGATCGATTGCATATGCTTTAATATTCTCGCGTTCTAAATTTTCCAAATGCCTAGGGCATTAAGAGGGTAAAAGAACTAGAACTGGATATGACTAAAGTGGTTAACAACTATTAAGGACAATCTAAGGTTCGCCAAGGATCGGTCGCTTGTAGTTGGAAGTATAAAATGGATGGACCATGTTGACATACTCTGAAAAGAGGCAACTCTTATTCAGAAGTGATAGTCAAAATGGGAATATGGGAATGTTTCCATAAGTGGAAGTTATTCTTTAAATCTGTGTAAGATTAGGAAACTTAATGCAAGAAGGATGTTCAAAGGAATGTACTTTGAATTTGAGACTTCACTTCCTTGGAATTGCTTTGTTATCAATCTCCAGTGGAAAGCTTTGTAATATCATTGGTCAAGTCTTTGTGACTTTTGGTACCATGACATTACAAAGGTTGAATTACATGAAAGGTTATCAGTGACAAGAATTTGGAATTTTTAAACTTGCAATAAAGATTTGAAATTGTGAAATGAGAATCATTGAAATGTTTTTTAATTGATCTATTTCACAAATTCAGGACCATAGACAAACATAGTGTGCATGCTTGGAGCATGGAATAGCTATTGTTTTAATTCAAGTATTAAGTTGATAAATCGAAACATTATACAATGAATAATGAGTAATCAGTATGGTAATCAAAAGTTTTGGGCCATATAGGATTAGTATTATTCTTGTGTTTCACTTTGCATGTTTTGAATTCCCTAATAACTAAGTTATTCAAACCATCCACAGTCGATCATACTTTGGAAGTAGGTATTGAGTTAAGACTGTCATGAATGGGTCTGTAGAGGTGTTTTAGTAAAAGCACAGGTTTGCTAAAGTGTTCATGAGTACTCCTGGAATAAGATTAGAGTATTGGATTCAACCAATGCTCATCTAAATCACTTCATGGATTTTATCACTGGTGATAGTGAGACGATAATATATTATATTCTTGAAACGAAGACATGTGATTTGTAGTTGCGAGTCGGTTGCACATTGACGTATGTAAAAGCACCAGTAACTTAGTGTTATAAAATATATTGTCGTGTGTAATTTGATGAGTAGGTACAAGCAAGCATTTGGGTTGAAGTTTATCCTTTCCTTTTACCCCACATGGATAAAAGCGATATATGTGGGCCCTCGATGATTTAGTGATAACACCCCTCAGTGCTTAGCCAAGCCTAGACTGATTTGATTTGTTCAATTAGTCGGTAGTCATAAATTGAAAATCAGGAAACTCCAGATGGACAGAGAGAATGATTATAATCCATGTCTCAGTCCATATGATATCTACAATGGAGGAATATATTATCCCTTATCTAATTGACGCGCCATTGACTAGGTCAGAGTTCGACATCAGCTTTTAAGAGCTACGATTGCTAGTCGGGTTGTGGAGTCGTACTTGCAATAATAGTTATTAGAATTATCCAAATGGGAGACTATTGGATTAGTGTCTAAGTCTATAACTATAATTGGTATGTACTTGACCGGAGAGTAGCATGGTCCATTTGGGTTGCATTTCACTGGAGCAATTTGTAAGGATGGACTTTTGAGAAGAGGTTATTTATGATTTATTAATATATTATAAGTTCTAATATATTAATATAAAATCATATTATTTAATTAGTATTGATCAAGAATTAATTTGGAATTAATTTTGTGATCAAAAGAGAGTAATTAAATATATGGGGATTGATTGTGTAAATCATTCATTCTTATAAAGTGGGCTTATGATCCATAGTTCATTATGTTGGGCTAAACCCATGTGGTGACCCATGGATACTCCATGGAGGTTAAAACCCATGGATCCTAAGGAATGTGGAAAGTCATGCACATTAGGGTTTGCATGGTGTAACCCTAATCATGACACACCATATTAGAAACCCTCTAGCTCATGAAATCGGCACTAGTGAGTCTTTGGAAGAGCATATCTGATTTTGTGTGCAAGAAACATTCTCTCAAGTCCTCCAATTGTTGGTGGTGATTTGTGGTTCCATTTGAGGCATTCACATTATTGGTGCTAGGCTCTTAAAGCTCCAAGTTAACAAGCTACAACAAAGGTAAGTTATCTAACTAGATTTTTGTAGTGTATATACTCCATTGTATGCTAGTTAGGATGATGATTTGGAAAACCAAAAGTTGCATGTATATTAGAGAAAACATAGATCCAAAGCATCTAAGGTTGCATGTACACTATAGGAGTGTTAGAATGCTCAAAACCCTTCACGATGTGTATGTGCGCAAGATCGTCACCCGTCATGGTGTTCTGGTTTCTTTTCTTCCAGATAGAGATGTTTGATTCACTTTGCAGTTGTGCCAGAGGATCCACGAGGAACTGGGTACGATGTTGCATTTTAGCATAACTTATCATCCGTAGACTAACGGTCAGAGTGAGAAAATCATTTAGACACTTGAGGACATTTTTGTGAGCCTGTATGATCGATTTCAGTTTTAGTTGGGACTCCTACCTTCCCTTAGTTGAGTTTTCATACAACAACAACTATCACTCTAGTATCGGTGCGCCACAATTTGAGCTTCTCTACAAGAGGACGTGTCGTACCCCAGTTTATTGGGGAGAGGCCGGTTATAGAGTTATAGGAAGGACTGAGGTAGTCCTTCAGACGATAGAGCTTATTCAACTGATCAAAAAGAGGTTGTAGACAACTCAAAGTCGGCAGAAGAGTTATACCGACAGGCACCGATTGGAGTTGGAGTTCTAGGTCGGCGATATGGTACTACTAAAGGTATCAGCCTGGAAGGTGTAATACGCTTCAAGAAGACGGGCAAGTTGGGGCCCCGGTATATTGGTCTGTTTCGAGTGATTTCCAGGGTCGATAGGGTAGCTTATCAGTTTGATTTGTTGGAGGAGCTTAGTCAGATTCACAACACCCTCCATGTTTCTCAACTTCGGAAGTATGAGGCAGATTATTAATAGGTTGTTCCTCAGGATAATATTCAGGTTGATGATCGTCTGAATTATTTTGAGAGACCAGTAGTGATTCTGAATAGGAAGACGAAGGTCTTTCACAAAAAGGAGGTATCATTGGTCAAGGTCCAGTGGCAACATCGGAAGGGTTCCGAATGGACTTGGGAACCCGAGGCATAGATGCGAGAAAACTACCATGAGTTCTTTGCGACAGTGGAATCCGAGTATGAATTCTAGTTCAAGTGGGGGGGGGGGGGGGGAATTGTAACATCTTGATATTCAGGTATTTCTATTTATGCTGTTGATATGTAAATTATTTGCAAATTGGTCCCTTGTAGCCTTTTGGAGAAACGCGTGTTTCTGCTAGGTACTCCTTGTACGCTAGGCGTACGAGGCCTGTGTTGGATATTGATCATTCTGACACTCCTAAGGTGTACATGCAACCCCAGAAACCTTGGATCTATGTTTTACTATGATACATGGAAAGTAGATTTTCCAAGGTTCTTAACCTATCTAGCATACCATGGGGAACTTTTAAACATAAATGCTAGAAGAAGAACATACCTTTTGTAGTTTGGATTCCTTGAGAAGCTTGTGAGCCTAGCACCTCAAGTGTGATGCCTCAAATGTCTCACACAACACTACAATTCTTGGAATAGACTTGAGAGAAGTTTACTTACACCTCAAAATCGGCTAGCCCTTTATCTTGTGCAAGTAGTGAAAATTTTTCTAGACTAGGGTCTTTATATAGTTGTGGCACAAGTAGGGTTATACCATGTAAACCCTAATTGTCATGGCTTTTCATATTCCATGATCCATGGGTTTGTAACCTCCATGGATTATCCATGGAGCACCTTATGGGTTTTAGCCCAATCCATACAAACCATGGATCATTAGCCCACTATATAAGAATAGATTATTTACACAATCAACCCCATATATTTAATTAGTCTCTTTTTTGATCACTTAATTAATTTCAAATAAGTTCTTTGATCAATACTAATTAAATAATATTGTTAATATATTAGAACTTATAATATATTAATAATCCTTAAGTGTCATTTCTCTCATTTAGTCTATCCAAGTGTTGCAATGCCATGCAACCCAAATGGATCATGCCAACTGGGTCAAGTACATCCCAGAAATAGTTATGAACTTAGACACCTAATCCAACAGTATCCCACTTGGATAAGTCTAATAACTGTATCTGCAAGAATAACTTCAGGAACCGATCAGCAATCGTATCTCTTTCAAGGTCACGCGGAACTGAGATGATGATGATACGCCATTTAAGATAAGTGATCATATAATCCTCTGTTCTAGATATCAGCCGGACAAATACATGGAACAATGTCTTACTTATTATCCAACAGTTTGTTTCCCGATTTCCGATTTGTTTGACATAGAACTTAATTGAACATGCAAAGTGAAACACAAGAATAATCGAATCAAATATGGTGTCAAAACTTATGAATATAAATATAACATCTTTTATTTATCACCATATTGATTACACATTATTCATTGCATACTGTTTCAAACTATCAACTTTATACTTGAATTAAAACAATAGTTGTCCCATGCTCCAAGCATGTACACTATGGTTTTTTTCTAAACACTAGTCATGCCATACACCAAGTATGCACACTATGTTTTTCCAAACATTAGTTATGTCATACACCAAGTATGCACACTAAGTTTGTCTATGATCTTTACTCTGTGAAATAGATAGATTGAACATAATTCCAACACTACAAATAAAATGACATTTAGTGGCACAGAAAAAGTGCCACTAAAAACCAAAAAAGTGCCACTAAAAGTCATTTAAGCAATCAGTGGCACAAAAAAATGTACCACTAAAAACGCTGCCACTAAAGGCCTTTAGTGGCACTTTTCAGTTGTGCCGTTGCAGCGTTAATAGGTTTTAGTGGCACTTTTCTATTATGCCACTAAATTATTTGTAGGTTTTAGTGGCACTATTTTTTATGCCACTATTTAATTGCTAAAATAAATTTTACTTTCATTCTTTTATTGACACTTTTTTAACACAAAAAAGGTTATATTAATAAATTAGGTCAGTATATGGAATATAAAATAATAATAAGACAAATAAAATAAAAATAGAAAATCACAAAATCACTCTTTCATTTCAAACTTTCTCTAACAACTATATTTTCATTATTTAAAATACAAATATCTTCAAAATAAATGTTGTGCTAGTAAATACAATATTCTCATTCTCAAAATATAATACTATGGAACTAAATACTAGTTGGCGAAGAAACATAAAAGTTGATTGATCTCGAACTAAATATCAATATGCAACTTCAAGAGCTTCCCATTATGTGTTGATCCTAAAATGGCATACCAATTTGAGCAATATTCTTCAGAATCCTTCTCTTTTTATCAAACCAAAAAGCATACTTTATCTGGTTAAAAAGAAGAACCACCAAAGTAAATTGTTGTAATAATATGCAAAATCATCTCATAAAAATTTTAAAAAATAAAAATAAAATATAAACATATTAAAATTAGGCATGTGTTTACCTTGCCGATAAGTGACACAACACACACGGATGTCATATATGTAAATTTCTTGTACATCCATCATCCATGAACCAACTGATGTATTGTATCTGATATGTCGTTGACTGCTTTGACAATTTCTGAAGAGTTCATTTCAACAACTTGTCCTCCCAAAATAATTTAATCGAGGATAGTATGTACATGAAATTAAATTTCATTATTATTTTTTTGTATTGTTTTTAGTTTTAATAAATGATAATAATACCCATTTTCAAGGTATGAGTGAAGGAAAAAAGATTTAACCTTGTTAAAATTGAGGACTATATCGAGCTCACAGACATTACTGAAACATTTGTCTAATGTCTCCACAAATATTGAAATTCAAGACATTGAAGAAACATAGTCTTAATGTATATTAATAAGGTAAATAAAATTCATGTGCTAATATTTATAATATAAAACTTGCATAAGATCAAGAATTGCAAGCTCATTTTCAGAATCATCAAATATGACAATGAAGTACAATGTAGCAAAAGTCTTGTATACAAGTCACGTATCTTGCAAGAAGAAAGGATTATTATTTGATTATATGATAAATATTTCACCTAAGAGTAATATGATCAAATACATTACTTGTATACTGAAATTTTCAGCCTAATTGTGAACCCTAATGAATAGATAAAAGACTCAAAGAGAATACCAAAAAAAGCACAACATACCTTTCCAAAAGTAGAATCTGCTTGAACAAAATTGCTCACATTCTCTACTCTACTGCTAAGAACTGTATTCAAGTTTCAACCAAATTAAAGCCCTTCTATACGCCAATTCAATTAAAGTATAAAGCAACACTCATCTTTATAAAAGAAGGTATATGTTTTTACATGATTTAAAAGAAAAAAAAGTTATCTATGATTTTCTATCACCAAAATTCCACTAATCAGATTCATACTTCATAAGATGAAGGGATTAAACTTTTATCATTTAGATTCATGAATCTAGTAGTTGTTGAGTAGCATTTTATCTATTGTAATTGATTCATCACCTTCACCTTTTTCTTGATTAAAGTATGAACTTTAACTTGTATTTTTTTATCTCAGACATTTCATCAAACAGGTTATGTGCATCAGAAATTCAATCTCTTTTTTGGAGCTCTTCATAAATTAGATGTAGTGCAGTCTCATTAACCTAATGCTTGATTTCAACTTGTTCTCCATCTGATTAACATAATACTTAATTATGCCAATATCCCATCAAAAATTACACCTAGTCGGCCCAAAAAGGTAATCAATAAAGACCAAATCTAATCATACCTTTGAATATGTCGATGTAGAAGAATTGAGAGTAGATGAATGAAGATCAATCCATATGCGATAGCAAAACTGATTGCTTTGTCCAAATGGTCACCGTCATATTCCAACTCAGGTTGTGGCTTCGTCCAAGGTGGTTATCGGTGTTGGATGCGACATCGACGACGAGAGCCTGGCGGTGAGTGGGTGACGATGAGGGCTGTTGGTAAGTAGAAGACGATGATGGATGACGACCAGAGGTGACCAACGAAGGAGAATGGAAGACGGGGGATGAATTGAGAGATTATCTATTTCCCTTAAAAAAATTTCCCTATTTTTTTTTCTACGTTTAAAAAGGATATCACTGAGATATTATTGAATTTTCTGAAAGCCCGCTTGTTTTTTTGGTATGTTGAAAAATTTAGACATAAAGGCGGGGAAAATAAGTGGGAACAATAATTCATTTTTAAAATATATAGTGTCACAACCAAATATGTGCCACTAAAGGATATGCTATAGTGGCACAAAAGTATTCTTCCACTAAAAAGTTGTGCCACTAAATGTAATTTTATTTGTAGTGCAATGATACTCATTTCACAATCCCAAATCCTTACCGTAAATGCAAGAATTCCAAATTCCTGCCATTTACCTAAATCTGTTAGATTCTAAACTTATATGCATTGGTCATCTTGTAATTATTATGCACAAAGTCACAAAGACTTGTCAACAAACATTACAGAGTATTCCAATGGAGATCAACTCCATGGAAACGAAGTCTCATATTCAAAGTTCATTGCCTTTGAACATTCTTCTTGCATTAAGTTTCCTAATCTTACACAGATTTAATGAATAACTTTCACCTATGGGAAAATTTCTATATTCCCCTTTTGACTATTACTCTTGAACAAGAGTTGCCTCTTTTCAGAATATTTCAATATGGTCCTTCCAAAATTAACATTATACTTTCAACTATCCCTAAGCAACCAATCTTGGGTAAACCTTAGATTGTCCTCGACAATTGCTTAATCAAATTAGTCATATCTAGTTCTAGTACTTTTTCCCTCTTAATGTCCTGGGCATTCGGAAAAAATTTAGAACAAATTAATATTATAGCACCTGCAATCGATCCTATATCTGAAGCATATGGGACACGATTCATAAAGACATGATACTAGACCAGTCTTTTGTTATAATATTTCTATTTCTATTTTCCAAATTCTCATAATTCAGATTATGAAAAGGGATGCCGTAATCATAATCGAATTTTAGTACACAAATAATGGACCCATATATAGAATTTCGTTATGTTGAGCCATTCCAACATAAAATTCATATATATATTGTCACACCCCAAAACCAAGAATGGCGGAATACGTTCTGGGGTGGAGGACGTCATGTACAGTATCATAACAATGCATAATAGTAAAGACAAGCAACAGCATCCATTGCATTAATATAATAATTGTAATACAAGCGTGTTCTGTACAGTTTGTTAGACACCAAAATATAATCAAAATAAAAGAGGAGTTTTGTATGTGCTCCATCTTCTCAAAAGTTGTATCTGTACCTGTCTACTGATGACCTGAGAATACAAGTTATTTTGAAAACGAGTATCAGCATAAAGCTGGTGAGTTCATAAGTATTTAGTGTCATTACTTGTATAAAAATGTTTATAACAACACAGTGTAAATGTATTAATTGGTTTCAAATGATGTAAATAGTATACTCCTTTGAAAATCCTATATTTTCCAGGAAAGGTACTCTTCTACCAAGACCCGATTGTTTGTTTGTTCCTTTGTAAAAGTACAAGTTTTTTCCCAGTGAAAATATTAGTGTGAAAGTATAGTTTAGACTTCATTAATGTAAAGTAATGGGAAAATAATGTTTTACCCCAGCAGTATCACTGCCGGCTATATGTAGTGAAAAATGCAGACTCCAGGTAGTATTAAGTGTACTATACATCTCGGGGAGCCTATTTTGCCTTTAATTATTTAATGTATTAATTCAAAGGTTTGAATGCGAACTCGTATGTAACCATGCTGATTGACGATCGAATAACTGATGACCCTCCAGGTCATATATAGTGAGGTAGCATTCTGTCACCCCTTGGCCTTTCGGCTAGGACTGTAGCTAGCAGTTAGGATGTGGGAGTGTCTGTCCCGTATAGATCTATACACACAACGCCCGCTCTCCCTCCAGGAGACTCTGGTTACACGGTGATACTACAGTGATGTGTCGTATCGAGAAATAGTGTGTCACATTCTTATTAGAGAAATCAATGTTTGTATAGTGTACAATAGTGTAGTAGTGTTTTCTCTGTAATAGTATATAGTGTTCTCTTGGTACAGTGTATAGTGTTCTCTTTGTATAGTATTTAGTATTCCCTTTTGTATATAGTATAGCCTGTATTGACTCATAACTGCACTGACTCTGGTAGTGTCATTATAGTAATAGTAATGAGTAGTAACCCCTTAACTATACCTATTATAGTTAAATAGTAATGATTATTGGCATGCCTTTGTTACACAAAGGTACTGAACTGAGGTGAAGACTTTTATATCTGACACAAATATATATGATATATAACTAAGAATTCAATGACAGTCGGACAAATAACAGAATACCCTAAGTCCACAACCAAACAAGGAACAGGAAATAAGGTGAGCTATCAGTCCTAAGTCCTTCAAGTCTCACTTATATAAATATATTGGTGTAGATATGGGTTTGAAAATAATGTAAGTTTAAAAGAATTAGAAAACAGTTTTAACATTTAAAATGTTTATTAAAAGGTTTGAAACACTTTGAAAATCCAAGGTTTGATAGAAATCTAAAAGCAGTAGTAAATCTTGTAGTCTGTTCTAATTATTAATCACATGTGATTGATATAACAACTATAACAGTTCAACTTGTATCCCCCCCATAAAAGCATTTAAAATCATTTAAAAGGTTGATTTAGGGGTATGAACTCACCTGTAGTGAGTGAATTGGATGGAAGTGTCGGGTAGGATGCTAGGTGTCAAGTGAGGACTTGAACACACACACGGATCCTATGTAACATGTAGTGATACATAAATGTATCTAATTAGTTATTTAATCACTAATTAAGTAAGTAAAGACATCGTAATACATGAAAACACTTTGCTTCAAGTGTTAGGAGCACTAAGGGTTGCATCTAAGGGGAGTATGGCCTCACATTGGAGTTTACTCCTCAAATGGTAACCTTATATGTGTTTACGGTTGATGAACCATTTCCCCATGAGTTTACGGCCATAAAATCATGGTAATGGTGTATTTGTGTGCTTTAAGGTCCTATACCTCACAAGGAAAGGTTCTAAGTTTAAATCAAGGGCTTAGGAAGTGGTTAGGGCTCGAAATGGCTCACCTTTGGAGTTTACGGTCCTTGGACCACTCCTTGGGAGTTTACGGTCATAAACCCATGAGTTTACGGCCGTAAACTCATGACCACTTCTTCCATTTCTTGTTTTGGGGTTTCTAGTTCATGCATGCAAGCTCCTAGTCCATTAAGCAAGCTAGAGAAGGTGTTAGGGGCACCAAAACACCACTTGGTGGTGTTTACGGTTCAAGGATCTCCCCAAACCATAAACACATATGTTCTTGAGGATTTTGATGTTCTTCCCATGGATTAACAAGTGTACTAAGCAAATAACTAGCTAGGAGGAGTATGCTTACTTATATGAAGCTTGTAGGAGTGTTTAGAGCCCAAAAACACTAGTGTGTGTTCTTGGTGTTTTGAAGAACACTTGAAGATCTAAGTAACAATGAAGAATCCGTGGATGAAATGATGTAAAAACACTAGATTAAGTGTTGCATGTTCGAAACTAGGAAGGAATTACTTACATTTTGGTGGATTTGAAGAAATTCTCTTATGATAGTTGAGAGAAACTTGGGTGTTCTTGAGGTGGGAAGTGTAAAATTTGGGAATGAAGGGTAAACTCATGCTATATGAATGAGTTCAAGATGAAGAGGAGTTTACGGCCCAAACTCCTCTTGTTTGACCGTAAACACCTTGATATGGTGTAAGTTGTTCACTTGTTACACATTACTCCTAATAAACACTTCCGTTTATTTATTCGTCTGAGGTATTTAAATAAAACACCCAAACGGACTCAAAACCGGCCAAAAATGTTTTAAAATGTATTTGACTATTATTTGAAGTGTTTGACTGTAGAAATTATACAAATGAAAATTTCGGGTTGTCACATCATCCCCCCGTTAGAGGGAATTTCGTCCCGAAGTTAGAGTTCAAGCAAACAAGTTATTACAACATAATTACGCAAAGAAATGAGGATATTTAAGTTTCATTTGATCCTCTCGCTCCCAAGTGAATTCCGGTCCTCGCTTGGCGTTCCAGCGAACCTTCACTATCGGGATGCGGCTTTGTTTCGTTCGCTTGACCTCTCGGTCCATGATCTCTACAGGTTCTTCCACGAAGTTGAGGCTCTCGTTGATCTCGATCTCGTCGAGTGGGATTACAAGAGTCTCGTCGGATGGGCACTTTTTCAAGTTAGAGACGTGGAAGGTAGGATGCACGTTACTAAACTCGTGAGGTAAGTTGAGTTTGTAAGCTACGGGGCCGATTCTAGCGAGAATCTCGAAAGGCCCTATGTATCTTGGATTCAGCTTTCCACGCTTTCCGAAGCGTATCAAGCCTTTCCAGGGTGAGACTTTCAAAAGGACTCGGTCTCCCACCTGGAATTCCAAAGGTTTTCTCCGTTTGTCTGCGTAGCTTTTCTGTCGGTCTCTAGAGGCTTTCAATCGTTCACGAATCTGAACGATCTTCTCTATCGTTTCCCGAATGATCTCCGGACCTGTGAGAGTGCTGTCAGGAACTCGTCCTTTAGCTAATTGAGTGTCACCCACCTCAGCCCAACATAAAGGGGAGCTGTACTTTCGGCCGTAGAGGGCTTCGAATGGGGCATCTTTGATGCTCGTGTGATAACTATTGTTGTAAGAGAATTCGACAAGGGGTAAGTGGGTATCCCATGCCTTACCAAAGTCGATCACACAGGCTCGCAGCATATCCTCCAGAGTTTGGATAGTTCTCTCACTTTTCCCGTCGGTCTGTGGATGGTAGGCTGTACTCATGTCCAACCTCGTTCCTAGGGAATTTTGTAATGACTGCCAAAATCTCAAAGTGAATCTACTATCTCTATCGGAAATAATAGATATAGGAACACCATGCAGTCGTACGATCTCCCGAATGTAGGTTCTAGTGAGCTTCTCCATCTTGTCCGTTTCTTTGATAGGCAGGAAGTGTGCGGACTTGGTCAATCTGTCGACGATGACCCATATGGTATCAAGTCCACCCGTTGTCTTGGGTAACTTGGGTATGAAGTCCATAGTGATCCGCTCCCACTTCCACTCAGGTATCTCCGGTTGCTGGAGTAGACCTGATGGTTTCTGGTATTCGACCTTGACCTTGGCGCAAGTAAGGCATTTACTCACGAAGGTAGCAATCTCTGCTTTCATGTTAGGCCACCAGTATGACTTTTTGAGATCCAGATACATCTTATCTGAACCTGGGTGAACGGAATATCGAGTGTTATGCGCTTCTTTCATGACCAAGTCTCTGAAGCCACCGTGTTTCGGCGTCCAGATCCGGTCCATGAGATATAAGGCTCCGTCACCCTTGACTTCCAAGTTCTTATCCATTCCTCGCAGGGATTCTCCCGCCACATTTTTAGGTTTCAAGGCTGTGACAACCCGAAATTTCTAACTTATACATTCTTCATTTTTATCAAAGTTAGCCTCGTTTTGCTATTTTGTAATGAAGTTTTGGGTCTATATGAGTGCTTGAGACATAGTATAATCAAGATATGAGTCGTAGGATGGGTTAGAATGTGTGTAGCATCGCAAAAACGGGCCAAACACACCAAACTAGGTGTGTGCGGCCGCACACACGAGTGTGCGGCCAGCCAGCCGCACACAGCCAACCACACACTCATCCCAACCGCACACTCTCCCCTACATATACTTCACTTGGTCATTTTGAACATTATTTACACTTCTTCAAAGCTAGGACCCGAAATCCTCTCAAGTATCATCCAAACCTTCATCAAGATCTTCATAAAAGGTAGCATCTTTAACCAAGAACACCAAGAACACCAAGAACATCAAGAACACCAAGAACACCATGTGTACGGCCGCACTCACACGCTGGCCGCACACATTGACCGCACACGCCTCCTGGCCGCACACCCTGGCCGCACACACATAAATGTGGTGCATTTTGACCATACACTCCCATGTATGGCCATATAATACCTTATATTCAACCTTAGGTGTTGATAACACTTAATTCTAAGTGTTTTTATGTCCCTAAGGCGTGTCCCTATCACTTTGAGTGATTATATACATAGAATGTATTCATATATGTGTATTTATATGTTAAATAGGATTCGTTTGTGCTCAAGACTCCAATTGACACCCAACAATCTTATATCGATCTTTCATTCGAGTTACTCACTACAGGTGAGTTCATACCCCTTAACCAACCTTTTAAATGTTTTTAAATGCTTTTATGGGGGGAATACAAGTTGAATCAAACAAGTTATAGAACCAATCGCATGTGATTTATAACTTGCAACTAAAAGGATTTTCTATACTTTAAACTGCTTTGCCAACAAAACTGTTTTAAATGTTTATCAAACTCTTTTTCCATATTAAGTTGTTAGAAAACTATTTCCAAACTATCTTAAACTTCTTTTATTCCAAAACCATATCTACACAACTATATTTATATAAGTAAGACTTGAAGGACTTAGGACTGATAGCTCACCTTACTTCCTGTTCTTGTTTGATTGTGGGCTTAGGGAATATTGCTATCTATCCGACTGTCGTTGAATTCTTAGTTATATATCATATATAATTGTTTTAGATATAAAAGTCTTCATATCAGTTCAGTGCCTTTGGGTATCAAAGGCATGCAACCAACATTACTATTTAACTATAATATGTATAGTTAAGGATTCTACTCATTACTACTATGGTGCCCACCAGAGTCAGTACAAGTCATTAGTCAATACACGTTAAATTCTATACAAAGAGAATACTATACACCATAAAAGAGAACACTCTATACATCATACCAGAAGATACAGTATACATGTACAAGAGAATATACTATAAATAGAATGTGACATACTGCTTTTCGATACGACACTTCATTGTGCTATCACCGTGTAACCAGAGTCTCCTGGAGGGAGAGCAGACATTATGTTTATAGATCTATACGGGACAGACACTCCCACATCCCGACTGCTAGCTACAGTCCGAGCCGACTAGGCCCAGGGGTGACAAAATGTCACCATGCTACGTGTGACCTCGAGGGTCATCAGTTATTCGATCGTCAATCAGCATGGTTACATACGAGTTCACATTCTGACCTTTAATTAACACATTAAGAATTAAAGGCAAACAGACTCCCCGAGGTGTATTGTACATTTAATACCACCTGGAGCCTGCATTCTCATTACATTAGTCGGCAGTGATACTGCGGGGGTAAACCTTATTTCCCCAAGTACTTTATATAAATAAAGTTTAAAACTATATTTTCATACCGTTAGTTTCACAGGGAAAACTTTTACATTTACAAAGAATCAAACTTGCAAACAACCTGGTCTTGGTAGAAGACAACTTTTACTGGAAAACATAGGGTTTTCTAAGGTTTATACTATTTTCAAACATCGAAATCACTTATTACATTAAGATGTTGTAAACATTTTTATACAAGCAAAGACACTAAATACTTATGAACTCACCAGCTTTATGCTGATACTCGTTTTCAAAATAACTTGTATTCTCAGGTCATAAGTAGACAGGTATAGATGCCGCTTTTGTGAAGATGGAGCACATTCAAGACTCCTCTTTATTTTGATTATATTTTTGGTGTCTAACATACCGCACAGAACATGCTTGTATACAATTATTATATTAATGCAATGGATGTTGTTGCTTGTCTTTACTATTATGCATTGTTATGATACTGTACATGACGTCCTCCACCCCAGAACGTATTCCGCCGTTCTCGGTTTTGGGGTGTGACAGATTGGTATCAGAGCATTGTTTATAGTGAATCAAGTATATCAACCCATAAAAGATATACAAACTATAAACACATTTGGGATTAAAACACTCTGACTAAGAATATATAGTTTTAAATAATAAAATATTTAACTAAGTATATATATACATCCATTCAAAGGGTCAGTATCATACTAGAACAGAACAAAAGTACTATGATTGTTGAACATCACAGTTAGGCTTAGAGACATATAGTCAAATCTGGGTGGATGTAGCCTGATCAACTACATTTTCCTAGGAGTGGGTAGCATGTGCCTAAGACTGATTGTGGTGTTGCAACAAGTCTAAAAACTTACCAACACTACTACAAGAACATTAGAACAGGAATACTATAGGAGTATTCTGCATTCCTGAAATTCACATATGTGAGAACTAAAAAGGTCTTTACTAGTATGGCGATAGTTGCTAAGTGGATACGCTAAGGTTACATGCAACTAAGACGCTATAGACTCAGAATCTATGATCTTTGCTTTACTTCCTGTTCTTGTTTGATTGTGGATTTAGAGTTAGGGTCACTTATTCGAAGGTCTATCTTGTCTTGGTTACATGCAATTTGTATGCACTATGCAAGTATCGAAGTAACTGGTAAGGATCATCTTATAAGTATCTTAGGTTGGAACGTCTATTAATTATCCTTTCCCCATTCTCGCGTAGATAGCATGGCTGGCTTCCACTTCCCCGGCGATCCGTATCATCCGAACCAAGGCATTGGAGGATGGCTTGATGAAGGGCTAGAAGATGATCACCCAATCCCTTTGGATGATCACCTTGCAGAAGGCTTTTCAGATGACTCCGACTCCGAACCGAAAGTCAACAACCATCGCCAAGGAGTTCAAATTCCAAATCCCAACCCCCGTCCAGCATTTCAAGGCCCCACTCCCATGTGGGCGACAACCTTGAATCGATGGAGTGATGAACAGGGTCAACCGTTACCTTTCGATGGAGACCAAAGCTTTTACAACATAAGCGAGGGAGGCTCAGCTGACCGAGTCTTGCCCATCATGGTCCGTATGATTGCTAGGAACGTCGAGCAAGGTCAGGCAGCCATCGACAGAGTTGTGGAAATTGACGCCAACTCTAACCTTAACATTGTCCATATCTGCCAGCTCGAAGAAGTTGTGGATATGACTAGGAGGACCAATGAGGCTCTGCAGCAACAACTAGCTGCATCCCGAGCCGAAGTCGTGGAACTCCGAGCGCGTCAGAGGATTCATGAACGACATCTTTAGGAAGTAGCGTGCCATCTGGCAGACCTAAGGGTTCGTCCGAGGGATACCCGTCGCCGCTAGCAGATGCCAACTCACCTTTCCTTTTTAGCTGAAGAATAGCCTTTCTTTTCTATACTCTGCTAAGCACATGTCTGTAACCATTCCTAACTTTGAAAATACTCTAATTAGACTCCTAAACTGCCAACATTTTCTTATGGTTTGATGTAAGACCTACTGTTAGGTCATTTTTCCCTGAACTCAATTTACATCAGTAATACCAGTAATATTGGCAGTTATCTAATCTGTGGAAAGTTGTACTCTTGTGTTTCCTTACTCTATTTATATGCATCTATCTAGTGGTTGGACTATGGCGATTTAGTCCATGAAACACTCTCATCCTGCTTACAATCGATTCTTACTATTATCATCATTTTCATAAACTTTCAGTAAAGGATGCCACCTCGCAAGCGTCCAGTCAGGAAAACACCCGCAACTCAAACTCCACCACCTCCATTTCCACCACCACCACCAGTTCCTCCACAGTTCGATCCGGTGTTGTTTCAAACAGCCGTGACTGCGGCTGTGACTGCCGCGCTGGCGCAAGTCAATTCGGTTGGCGCCAGTGGGGGAGGAATGGGTACCACCTCTAGCCATGGTGAAACCCACCCACGTGTACGGGAATGCACCTATAAAGACTTCATCAGCTGCAAACCGACCTACTTCAATGGAACCGGAGGAATCCTCGCACTAACATAATGGATTGAAAGAACCGAAGCAGTGTTCAAAATGTGCTCCTGCCCCGAGGGAAGCAAGATAAAATTTGCTGCCTGCACCTTCACTCAAAGGGCCCTGACATGGTGGAATAGCCATGTCAAAACACTCTTTTTGGTAACAGCCAACGCCATGGGCTGGGACACACTGAAGGATCTTCTGATGAGGGAGTACTGCCCGAGAGGCGAGGTTCAGAAGCTTGAGGAGGAACTCTGGAACCTTAAAATGCAGGGTTCCGACATCATGGCTTATACAGCCAGGTACTGCGACCTAGTGGCTCTATGCCCTAACATGGTGCCTACCGAAAGCAAAAAGATCGAGCGATGCATCTGGGGTCTGGTACGCCCATATCAAGGGAACGTTCTATCATCACACCCTGCGACCTTCGAAAGTGCCAAGGAATTGGCCCAAAGGCTGATTGATCATGAAGTTCCCTCAACTCCATCAGCTACTGCAAACACTACCCCTACACCGACCCACACCACTGACAACAAAAGAAAGCGGTGGGATCGGAAGAAGGGTAAATCAGCCAAATCCTCATCCAATGACCAACAAACAGTGGCTGTCCATGCTGCTACTACTCCTACTGCCCCTGTACCAGCCAAGACATACGCAGGAAACTTACCCAAGTGCACAAAGTGTTCTTTCCATCACAACGGCCCCTGCCGGGAAATGCACTCCACTAACTGCGACCGGAAGGGCCATACCGTCCGGTTTTGCAGATCTCAACCCAAACCCATTTCCCAGGTCCCCGGTTCGGGAGTAAGCCAGGCCTGCTACGGCTGTGGCGAAGTCGGACACTTCAAAAGAAACTGTCCGAAGGTTGGGAATGCAGGAGGAACGGGACGAGTAATTGCTATTGGCCACAACGAGGCAGTAGCAGACCCCACGATAGTCACGGGTACGTTCCTTCTCGATAACTCTTATGCTTGTATTCTATTCGATAGTGGGGCAGAAAGAAGCTTCGTAAACCAAAACTTTAAACACTTTCTTAAACAACCACCGAAACCACTAAAAGAAACCTTCGTCGTAGAAATGGCTAACGGTAAGACAGAGAGCTCTAACGAGATTTACATAGGTTGTACCCTTACGCTAGATACTCATTCATTCCCAATCGACCTCATCCCAGTAGCAATCAAGAGCTTCGATGTTATCATTGGCATGGACTGGTTGAGTCTCCATCGTACCAATATCCAATGTTTCGACAAAGCCATCCGTCTAAACCTACCCAATAACAAAACCCTGATGATCTACGGAGACAAACCTAGTACGAGCCTTCGTATCATCTCAAGTATTCAAGCCCAGAAATACTTGCGTAAGGAATATCGCGCGTTCCTTGCACACATCGTCGATACGAGCCAGAAAACGAAGGATCTGAAAGACTTCCCCGTAGTACGCGACTTCCCCGATGTCTTTCCGGAAGAACTACCGGGTCTACCTCCGCAACGACAAGTCGAGTTCCGAATCGACTTAATCCCCGGACCTACCCCCGTAGCCAAATCGCCCTACCGCCTAGCGCCTGCCGAGATGCAAGAACTGTCCGGTAAACTTAACGAACTGCTCAGCAAGGGCTTTATAAGACCAAGCTTCTCACCCTGGGGAGCACCAGTCTTGTTCGTGAAGAAGAAGGACGGATCGTTCCGTATGTACACCGATTATAGGCAACTCAACAAACTGACGGTCAAAAATCGTTACCCTCTTCCTCGTATAGACGATTTGTTCGACCAACTGCAAGGGGCGAGTTACTTCTCCAAGATCGACCTGAGGTCTGGGTATCACCAGTTACGTGTGCTTGAGGAGGATGTTCCGAAAACAGCCTTCCGAACTCGTTACGGACACTACGAGTTCGTAGTGATGCCGTTCGGACTGACCAATGCGCCCGCAATATTCATGGACTTGATGAATAGAGTATGCTGTCCATACTTGGATCAGTTCGTCATCGTCTTCATTGATGATATACTTATCTACTCTCGAAGTAAGGAGGAGCATAGCGACCATTTGCGACAAGTCCTAGAAACCCTACGATCAGAGAAGCTATACGTGAAGTTCTTTAAGTGCAAATTTTGGATCCGAAGAGTCGAATTCTTAGGACACGTGGTCAGCGAAGAAGGAATCCACGTGGACCCATCCAAGATTAAAGCTATTGAGAACTGGTCAGCACCGAAGACGCCTACGGAAATTCGCCAATTTCTAGGCCTCGCTGGCTACTACCGCAGGTTCATACAGATCTTCTCTAGGATCGCGAAACCCCTCACAGCATTGACCCAGAAAGGCGTGGCCTTTGACTGGGAAGAGAAACAAGAGAAGGCATTCCAAACCCTGAAACGAGCCTTATGCACCGCACCGATACTATCCCTTCCCGAAGGAAATGACGACTTCGTAGTATACTGCGATGCATCCAACCAGGGGCTCAGATGTGTTCTGATGCAACGAGGTAAGGTCATCGCCTATGCCTTGAGACAGCTGAAGACACACGAGGTCAACTACACAACACACGATCTCGAGCTAGGAGCGGTCGTGTTTGCCCTAAAAATTTGGAGGCACTACTTGTACGGCACGAAGAGCACCGTCTATACCGACCACAAAAGTCTCCAACACATCTTCAACCAGAAGGAGCTCAACATGAGACAACGACGGTGGGTCGAGCTACTCAATGACTATGAATGCGAAATTCGTTATCATCCGGGTAAAGCCAACGTGGTAGCAGACGCCCTAAGTCGGAAAGAATATTCTGGTCGAAGAGTCAAGTCCTTAACCATGACTATCCATTCACATCTATCCGCACAAATTAAGGAGGCTCAGCTTGAAGCCTTAAAACCTAAGAATGTGGCGGGAGAATCCCTGCGAGGAATGGATAAGAACTTGGAAGTCAAGGGTGACGGAGCCTATTATCTCATGAACCGGATCTGGACCCCGCGACACGGTGGCTTCAGACACCTGGTCATGAAGGAAGCGCACAACACTCAATACTCTGTCCACCCAGGTGCAGATAAGATGTATCTGGATCTCAAGAAGTCATACTGGTGGCCTAACATGAATGCGGAGATCGCTACCTTCGTGGGCAAGTGCCTGACTTGCGCCAAGGTGAAGGTCGAATATCAAAAGCCCTCAGGTTTACTCCACCAGCCGGAAGTACCTGAATGGAAGTGGGAAAAGATTACTATGGATTTCATTACCAAATTACCCAAATCTCTGAGTGGGTACGACGCCATCTGGGTAATAGTCGACCGACTAACCAAATTCGCTCACTTCCTGCCCATTAAAGAGACAGACAAGATGGAGAAACTCACTAGAACTTACATCCGGGAGATCGTACGACTGCATGGGGTCCCCATATCTATTATCTCCGATAGAGATAGTAGGTTCACTTCGAGGTTCTGGCAGTCATTACAGAGCTCCTTAGGAACGAGGTTGGACATGAGTACAACCTACCATCCACAGACTGACGGACAAAGTGAGATAACCATCCAAACTGTGGAAGATATGCTGCGAGCCTGTGTGATCGACTTTGGTAAGGCTTGGGATACCCACTTACCCCTTGTCGAATTTTCCTACAACAACAGTTATCACACGAGCATCAAAGCTGCTCCATTTGAAGCCCTCTACGGCCGGAAGTGCAGATCCCCTCTGTGCTGGGCTAAGATGGGTGACACTCAATTAGCTAAAGGACGAGTTCCTGACAGCACCCTCACGGGTCCGGAGATCATTCGGGAAACGACGGAGAAGATCGTTCAGATTCGTGAACGATTGAAAGCCTCCAGAGACCGACAGAAAAGCTACGCAGACAAACGAAGGAAACCCTTGGAATTCCAGGTAGGAGACCGAGTCCTTTTGAAAGTCTCACCCTGGAAAGGCTTGATACGCTTCGGAAAGCGTGGAAAGCTGAATCCGAGATACATAGGCCCTTTCGAGATTCTCGCTAGAATCGGCCCTGTAGTTTACAAACTCAATCTACCCCGCGAACTCAGTAACGTACATCCTACCTTCCACGTCTCGAACTTGAAAAAGTGTCTATCCGACGAGACTCTTGTAATCCCACTCGACGAGATCGATATCAACGAGAGCGTCCACTTCGTGGAAGAACCTGTGGAAATTATGGACCGAGAGGTCAAAAGAACGAAACAAAGCCGCATCCCAATTGTGAGGGTTCGCTGGAACGCCAAGCGAGGACCCGAATTCACTTGGGAGCGCTAGGATCAAATGAAACTTAAATATCCTCATCTTTTTACTTAGTTATTTGTAATAGCTTAGTTGCTTGAACTCTAATTTCGGGACGAAATTCCCTCTAACTGGGGGATGATGTGACAACCCGAAATTTCTAACTTATACACTCTTTATTTTTATCAAAGTTAGCCTCCTTTTGCTATTTTGTAATGAAGTTTTGGGTCTATATGAGTGCTTGAGACGTAGTATAATCAAGATATGAGTCGTAGGATGGGTTAGAATGTGTGTAGCATCGCAAAAACGGGCCAAACACACCAAACTAGGTGTGTGCGGCGAACCGCACACTCATCCCAGCCGTACACTCTCCCCTATATATACTGCACTTGGTCATTTTGAACATTATTTACACTTCTTCAAAGCTAGGACCCGAAATCCTCTCAAGTATCATCCAAACCTTCATCAAGATCTTCATAACAGGTAGCATCTTTAACCAAGAACACCAAGAACACCATGTGTACGGACGCACTCACACGCTGGCCGCACACATTGACCGCACACGCCTCCTGGCCGCACACCCTGGCCGCACACACATAAATGTGGTGCATTTTGACCATACACTCCCATGTATGGCCATATAATACATTATATTCAACCTTAGGTGTTGATAACACTTAATTCTAAGTGTTTTTATGTCCCTAAGGCGTCTCCCTATCACTTTGAGTGATTATATACATAGAATGTATTCATATATGTGTATTTATATGTAAAATAGGATTCGTTTGTGCTCAAGACTCCAATTGACACCCAACAATCTTATATCGATCTTTCATTCGAGTTACTCACTACAGGTGAGTTCATACCCCTTAACCAACCTTTTAAATGTTTTTAAATGCTTTTATGGGGGGAATACAAGTTGAATCAAACAAGTTATAGAACCAATCGCATGTGATTTATAACTTGCAACTAAAAGGATTTTCTATACTTTAAACTACTTTGCCAACAAAACTCTTTTAAATGTTTATCAAACTCTTTTTCCATATTAAGTTGTTAGAAAACTATTTCCAAACTATCTTAAACTTCTTTTATTCCCAAACCATATCTACACAACTATATTTATATAAGTAAGACTTGAAGGACTTAGGACTGATAGCTCACCTTACTTCCTGTTCTTGTTTGATTGTGGGCTTAGGGAATATTGTTATCTGTCCGACTGTCGTTGAATTCTTAGTTATATATCATATATAATTGTGTTAGATATAAAAGTTTTCATATCAGTTCAGTGCCTTTGGGTATCAAAGGCATGCAACCAACATTACTATTTAACTATAATAGGTATAGTTAAGGATTCTACTAATTACTACTCATTACTACTATGATATATAACTAAGAATTCAACGATAGTCGGATAAATAACAGAATACCCTAAGTCCACAACCAAACAAGGAACAGGAAATAAGGTGAGCTATCAGTCCTAAGTCCTTCAAGTCTCACTTATATGAATATATTGGTGTAGATATGGTTTTGAAAATAATGTAAGTTTAAAAGAATAAGAAAACAGTTTTAACATTTAAAATGTTTATTAAAAGGTTTGAAACACTTTGAAAATTCAAGGTTTGATAGAAATCTAAAAGCAGTAGTAAATCTTGTAGTCTGTTCTAGTTATTAATCACATGTGATTGATATAACAACTATAACAGTTCAACTTCTATCCCCCCCATAAAAGCATTTAAAATCATTTAAAAGGTTGATTTAGGGGTATGAACTCACCTGTAGTGAGTGAATTGGATCGAAGTGTCGGGTAGGATGCTAGGTGTCAAGTGAGGACTTGAACACACACACGGATCCTATGTAACATGTAGTGATACATAAATGTATCTAATTAGTTATTTAATCACTAATTAAGTAAGTAAAGACATCGTAATACATGAAAACACTTTGCTTCAAGTGTTAGGAGCACTAAGGGTTGCATCTAAGGGGAGTATGGCCTCACATTGGAGTTTACTCCTCAAATGGTAACCTTATATGTGTTTACGGTTGATGGACCGTTTCCCCCATGAGTTTACGGCCATAAACTCATGGTAATGGTGTATTTGTGTGCTTTAAGGTCCTATACCTCACAAGGAAAGGTTCTAAGTTTAAATCAAGGGCTTAGGAAGTGGTTAGGGCTCGAAATGGCTCACCTTTGGAGTTTACGGTCCTTGGACCACTGCTTGGGAGTTTACGGTCATAAACCCATGAGTTTACGGCCGTAAACTCATGACCACTTCTTCCATTTCTTGTTTTGGGGTTTCTAGTTCATGCATGCAAGCTCCTAGTCCATTAACCAAGCTAGAGAAGGTGTTAGGGGCACCAAAACACCACTTGGTGGTGTTTACGGTTCAAGGATCTCCCCAAACCATAAACACATATGTTCTTGAGGATTTTGATGTTCTTCCCATGGATTAACAAGTGTACTAAGCAAATAACTAGCTAGGAGGAGTATGCTTACTTATATGAAGCTTGTAGGAGTGTTTAGAGCCCAAAAACACTAGTGTGTGTTCTTGGTGTTTTGAAGAACACTTGAAGATCTAAGTAACAATGAAGAATCCATGGATGAAATGATGTAAAAACACTAGATTAAGTGTTGCATGTTCGAAACTAGGAAGGAATTACTTACATTTTGGTGGATTTGAAGAAATTCTCTTATGATAGTTGAGAGAAACTTGGGTGTTCTTGAGGTGGGAAGTGTAAAATTTGGGAATGAAGGGTAAACTCATGCTATATGAATGAGTTCAAGATGAAGAGGAGTTTACGGCCCAAACTCCTCTTGTTTGACCGTAAACACCTTGATATGGTGTAAGTTGTTCACTTGTTACACATTACTCCTAATAAACACTTCCGTTTATTTATTCGTCTGAGGTATTTAAATAAAACACCCAAACGGACTCAAAACCGGCCAAAAATGTTTTAAAATGTATTTGACTATTATTTGAAGTGTTTGACTGTAGAAATTATACAAATGAAAATTTCGGGTTGTCACATATATCCTTGACTAAAGATGTTTAAAACCTCAATCTAAGCTTTTAGAATTGAAATGAAGTATAATTTCCTCTCCCTTAATTATAGCAAAACAACTTTTTCCCAATTGAAACCTTTTTTTTTCTATAAGTAACATTGCTAACTTGCAACACTTATTATAATTATCATGCTCCCATGTGCATGATGATTATTAGCATAACACTTATGCTCTCACTAGCTTTGACATGTACTCAGGAATCAGCTGGACTTCTAGAAATCAATATTTTATTGACCTTCTTACCAAAGTTCATATTTATGATACGAGATGCTTTGATAAAACTTTATCAAAATCATATACCTTTCCTTAGATAGCACACATGTGTGTCTAGACAATTTCAGAACTATGAAAAGGGATGTCGTAATCATAGTCTCATTTGTTTAGACCTTTTCCGTTTCTCACAAGTCCATGTTAGTGTGCCGGTTAACCACACACGCTCCACTAACGACTTTGAGAATGCAAATATCACAATTGCTATCTACTTAAAATCTACTTAGTGAAAGCGTTTCCTCACCATCATTTTCATGAATCGGAGAGAAACCTTATGACACTGAGATTTTTATGGTGTATGTGTTCCTATCCATGTGAATTTGTCAAAACCATAATCACAAGACAAGGTTAGTGACAAATCCAAACTCTTATGGATTGAACTTGTGCAGTCTTAACTTCTTGCCACCTGGCAGCACAAGGGCATGCCATTGCTTCCAAGTTGTTATGAAACCAATTGAGAACTCTCAGAACTCATATGCAAAGCCAACTTTAACTGGAATGAGCACATAAATAGGAATATATCAACACGATAGGTTATAAACCTCAAGTCGTGTGCTAGTGATAAACTGTAGGTTTTTCTTCTTGATTAGATCTGGAAGCTTTTCCAAGATCTTTAAGACTCCCATTGTCCTCTTTACATATAAGACTCACTTGCCAAATATTCAAGAGATAGTGCGGATTCTTTATCAAGAAAAACACTTCACACAATTGGCCTTAGTTGGTCTTTGTTTTATCCAAAACATCACAACTTACCAATTTCAAATGTATAAGAGTAGGACACATTTTACTCTTACATTTGACAAGTGTTATAAACCTTTCTTTAAGATATGTCACTCAAGTTACAATCTTGGAGTATGACTCTAAGACTTGTTTTGGAACGAAGTATGACTCATCTTCTTGATTTAACCACTTCAACAATTCATAATTCCTCGTCTTAGCCATAAGAATGCACTAAGATGTCCTCAGAGGACCAATTGTGATATGGTTTCTTAATCATTAAGATGATCACAAAACATGATACTAAAGTACTCTCCCATCTTTTCAGATTTGAGAAACTTTTATCTTTCTTCCTAATTTGATTCTTCTCATTCGTCCTGCAATACATCGAAACTTTTCCAATGTTTTAGAATTATACTTAAACTGATAAGTATAACCATATTTACTCAAGTTTAGTAAATCATGACGAATAGTCTTATCAATCTTTTGTGGTGGACCTTGACCAGTGCACAAGAATGTGTATTGGATCCCTTAGTCCTTCACTTGACTCACATATACATGTAAACAAGGAATTAGTCTTAATTTTCCAAAGATGAAAATTCTCATTCATCATACTATTCAACTTGCATGATTCCAAGTTTCGGTCCAATTGAAACTTGGTTGATGAGAATCTTATTTATTTGGTAAATTTAGACACTACCACAAATGAAAGAATCAAATTCACATTTCCATTATTTCTAGAACCATACAAACATCAATTTTTCATAAACTGCCATTGCAAGGAGATATAATAAAATAAAAGCAAATTTTATTTATTTATAAATGCGGAAAAAACTTTTTCCTTACAATGCAACTTTTAATGAAAACTATGCTATCACATATCTTCTAGCAATCTATCATAACTCCTAAGTAGTAGCTCAATAATCCGATCTTCGAACCATGCGATTGAAATCCATCTTCGCGATCAGATTCAGCATACTCTTTCTTTAAGTTTCCTTCCCTTTGCTTGATCCTTCCAAACACTAAAATGTAACCGAGTCACATTTTGTATTAAGAATCATCAATAAGTAACTTAACAGAGTTAGATAGTGGACTTACCTGAAGCAGAGTCAAACCTTTTTGATTTTTCCTTTTCTCTTAGATCTTTCAGGTAGTTAGGGCAATTTCGCAACCAATGTCACTTCTCTTGACATTGAAAACATATAGACTCATTGGGAATGGTACACGGGACTATCACAGACTTAGCTTTTCCCTTTACCTTTTGGTCAACCGGGTTGACCAAGGCCGATGCCTTTCCATTGGGAAGAGAAAGCTTTTATGGACTTCCAATGTTACCATTGTCAATGTCCATGGAAGTTTGAGAAATAGTCCTTCCACCTATATTTACTTGACCATTGCGCCACATCATTTCTGACTCAGCAACAATAAGCAAATAAGATAGATCTATTAGGGTCATGTCGTGATCTGTCACATAGTAGTTCTTAATGAACTCACTATATGACTCAGGAAGTGACAGAAGAACCCAGTCAATAGCCAACTTCCTTGGGACAACGACACCCAACATTCTCAACCTATCAATGTGTGACTTCATTCTTAAGACATGAGTGGACACAGGTCTTCCATCTTTATGTGTCATTGCTAGTAGGGCTTGAGTGACATTAAAATTTTCAAGTCTTCGAGCTTGTGGGTCAGGGAGAATAAATGGAGGAGGTGGAGGTAGAGAAGTATGATTTCCATGAGATTTGGGAAGATCATAGTTGTCTAAACCAGACATCTACAATGGCAGATATTCAAGTTAGTTGATTTAAGTCCTTAATATAACACCCAATATGAAATATTAAGGCTAGGACCCAACACAATACTTTATAACTTAGAAAAGAGATGTCGTAATCCAAGCTATAAAATATTTGAAGGTAGGTGAATGACGATTCACCAATTTCCACCATGAAAAACGAAATAAATTATTATGTTTTAATTGGTTTTGAAACTCCTAGATTCTTTTAGAATCATTGAACTTTTCAATGGCATGTTTCAATCTCGAGTGTGCCCTTCAGGTTTTGTGACTGGGATGCCGAGGATCAGAAAACAAGGTGTGAAGTAACCATGCAAATTACTTGGTACCCTTAATGTTTACTCCTCAATCGATGTACCGGTTAACCACACGCGCTCCATCGATACTATGATAAACATTAAGTTACCCTTTGCCTACCTTGTTAAGTCCAGCTAGTGTGTCGGTTAACCACACGCGCTCCACTAACCGACTTAAGCAAAGTGCAAAGTGTAATTTCATGGGTTAGCACCTTATTCACATTTTCCTAAAGTAACTAAGATTGGGAAGTTATAAAAACATTTAGTTACCTTATATTCATCATACTTTTAATGAAGATTTAAAATCCTTGTCTTACCCGTTCGGCTAACGACCCTCCACCTATCAAGGAAGCAGTGGGTGAGAGTGGACACCCATTAATCTGCCATTTTATAGGCAGCAACCTTATACCCCCCTTATAGACCGGCTTCGTGAATGAGGCCTACTAACGGTAAAATGACTTTTTCTTATACATATATAATTATTATTAAACTTATAATATTATAAAGTATAAGGGTTGAATTTTAACTTTTAAAATTCTAGGGGTTGGAACTAAAGTTTTTTAAAGTGAGTTTACATGTTCCAAAACTAGAGGGCAAGTTTTGTAACTTTCAAAACTTTTCATCTTTCATAACTTATAAGTTAAATGGTTTATTAAAATGAGTGACTTTTCAATTTATGTAATCTATGTGTTTCTTTAATGGACTTTCAAGGTGTGACTTTTGGTAATCCATAACTTGAGGACAAATTATGGATACATTAAAACACATAATGATCAAGAATTAAACTAACAAGCAAGTTACAAATAATTCCTATGATCTTCTAAGCTCATAAGTTCATGATCATGCATATCAACAATTTCAAGAATCATAAACTTAACCATATAAAACTTGACATTTTGATAATAGCTATTGAAAATGGATTAGCATAACCATTACACCATCTAAAACAAGTTTTATAAGACCAAAACAGTTTAGGGTAATGTTTCTAGTCCATTTCCAGCAGCAAAAGTCGGAAAACTGCACTCTGACAAGCCAACTCGCCGAGTGCATGAACTGACTCATTGAGTCGGTTGAATATAGGCATGGACTCGTCGAGTCCCCCCATGGACTCGGCGATTCCACTGTCCAGACAACCAATTTTTCAAGTTTTTCAGCAAGTTTGCATCAAATATCAAGAAAACAAGCCTAGTCTCTGATACCACTGTTGGGTTTTGAGCATTCTAACACTGCTAAGGTGTACATGCAACCCTAGAAACCTTGGATCTATGTTTTACTGCAAAATTGATTTTCCAAGGTTCTTAACCTATCTACCATACCATGGGGAACTTTTAAACATAAATGCTAGAAGAAGAAGATACATTTTGTAGTTTGGATTCCTTGAGAACCTTGTGAGCCTAGCACCTCAAGTGTGATGCCTCAAATATCTCACACAACACTACAACTCTTGGAATAGACTTGAGAGAAGTTCACTTACACCTCAAAATCGGCTAGCCATCTATCTTATACAAGTAGTGCAAATTTTGCTAGACTAGGGGTCTTTATATAGTTGTGGCACAAGTAGGGTTACACCATGTAAACCCTAATTGTCATGGCTTTTCATATTCCATGATCCATGGGTTTGTAACCTCCATGGATTATCCAAGGAGCACCTTATGGGTTTTAGCCCAATCCATACAAACCATGGATCATTAGCCCACTATATAAGAATAGATTATTTACACAATCAACCTCATATATTTAATTAGTCTCTTTTTTGATCACTTAATTAATTTCAAATCAATTATTTGATCAATACTAATTAAATAATATTATTAATATATTAGAACTTATAATATAATAATAATCCTTAAGTGTCCTTTCTCTCATTTAGTCTATCCAAGTGTTGCAATACCATGCAACCCAAATGGACCATGCCAACCGGGTCAAGTACATCCCAGAAATAATTATGAACTTAGACACCTAATCCAACAGCATGGACCAAAACCCTAATATTCAGGGTTTGTGCACTATTTAAACACCTTTATAGCCTCAACACTCTTCCTTACATCAACCTACATCTCCTAACTCGACCCTAGCTAATCCTAATCTCTTGTGTGGGCAATTGGCCTTGAATATGTATTTTGGTGATATTGAAGGACGAAGAAGGAAGAGGAATCATCTTGGGAGGTCATAGAGAACCTAGATCCAGAAGCACATCATCATTTTGTACCACTTGGAGGTAAAAAGCTCTGATGTTGATGAAGCTTTTTCTTAGATCTTGTTATCCATGGATTTGTGTTCATTTTGGTCCCATAACCTTTAGATCAGGAGAGGGAATAGGAACAGTAGAATCAAAACAATGAAATACAAAATCTTTCCGGGTGATGGGCATATCGAACTGACCATCCTTTGAGTTTTCCAGCCCGAAAGAAAGGACCGGCTCAAGCCAATGCGTGCTCGCAACTTCAATAGCCTCTTTCAGAAGACGATCCATTGTCCACATGGGAAACAAGGACTTCTTTCTTTCCAGGGCCTCATACTCTTCTTGTTCCTTTTTCTCTTTTTCAACATCTTCATCAGCCTTTTTAAGCTTCTCGGTGAGCTCTCGATCACTATGTTTGAGTTTTGGATTTTCAGGTTTAGTGGCTTCACCTAGAACAATATCTTCCATAATCTCATCATCTTCAGCAACAATTTTATTCTTCAAACTAACCGAAGCTACATTAACCTTCGGTTCAGTTACAACTTTGTGTTGGACAGCCTTATCCCCCTTGTTTGGGAGGGACGCCAGTCTTCGAAACACCCTCTATCCGGCTAAGAATATCCAAAACGGGTCGCAGTTTCTCAGCCAGGTGACGACGAGTAGTTAATCTGAGAATTGGATCATGAGCTTCCAGGAGATGTAACAGAACAAAATGGACAATACCAACATTTCTTTGAATAACAGCTCTCTCGGATTTGAGATTATCATTTTCTGTTTGAAGGTGGGCGATCTGGTGAGCTTGATTTTGAACCTTAGAGGTGCTAAGAGCCAGCTCATCTCGAAGTTTGTTTTCTAGGGCGATATTATGTCACACCCCGAAACCGACGGCAGCAACGTTCCGGGGCGGAGGACGTCATGCGTAGTATCACAACCATTGAACATAGTAAGCATAGTAAACACAACCATTACATTACATAAGAATATTTACATTTGTTTGAAAACAAGGAAATACATGTTTCATATATATATCAGTATGAACAAAAGTAAAGACGAGGCTTCTATACGCTCCGTCTTTTCCAAAAGATCGCGGGATACCTGTCTATCAAGAACCTAAGAATACAAGCAGTTTTAAAATATCAGCATAAAGTTGGTGAGTTCATAAGTAGTTGATTCTGGTGAAAGAAATGTTCCTTTTTTTAAGAAAAGTTGTTTCCCAAGAAAATCCCATATTTTCTTATGAAAGAAGTTTGGTTATCCATTTGTTAAACAACCTGTTTATGAAAAGTTAAGTTATCCCAGGAAAACCCTATGTTTTCCTTAAAAGTTGGTGGTTGGTTTCGATCCCGAAGAGAAGTGTACAAGTATCTACCATATTTGTATCGTTTGGTATAGTTTCCCTGAAAAACTTTGTTACTTCCAATGAGGTGTATTAGCTTTACTATGTACATAAAACTAATAAGTAGTGAACTATTTCCTAAGGGTACTATTGATACCCTCTAGTAATCAAAACGGTTATTACTTTGAGGTTAGTTCACTAGGTTCATTATTACTCAAAAGTAAATCTCCATTATCTAAGTTGCGAGTTCTATAACCATACAATAAACTGGATATGGCACGTACGGTGGCCAGTATCTTTTATGACTTTGTCGCCCCTGAACCTAACGGTTCCGCTGTAGCTAGCAGCGAGGGTGCGGGGTAGTCAGTCCCGTATAGATCTATACACAAAAGTCACGCTCTCCCTCCAGGAGATTCTGGTTACAGGGATAGTCATACACTCGCGTATTCCGGTGGAGTGTTACCAAGGACGTGTCTCTAATCATAAGATAACGAATTTACAAGTAATAATATGGAAAATCCTGTTTATGGTTGGCATGAATCCTTTGTGAAAATATACCATTTTATGATAATATTCACGAGTTTCCTTGCTTTAGTTTTGAAAACTGTTTCTATGAGTTGATTTCTTCATCGGTTGGTAAAACGGTTTTCTGTGTTAAAAGCATGCTAAACATGTAAGTATTTCATACGAAACAATAGGTTTTTGAGTACAAGTTTCCTTGTACTTTTGCTTGTATTCCCCCCTGAAAACATGAAAAACTTGGTAAAAGGTGTAGGGGTATGAACTCACCTGACGTGGGTTTGCCGGTTTAGGATGCTAGGTGTCAACTTCGGACTTGAACAAACGCAAGGGTCCTAGGTAACATGAAGTGATACATAATTGTATCTAATTAGTCATTAAACTACTAATTAAGCAAGTAAATACACTCTTATGTGAGGAAACACTTTATTTCAAGTGCTAGGAATGGTACGGGTTGCATTCAAGGAGTGTATGGTATCATTAAGGAGTTTACTCTTCAAGTGTAAGCCCTTAGGGGTGTTTACGGTTTTAAGACCATATCCCCCATGAGTTTACGGCTGTAAACTCATGGGAATGGTGCATTTGGGTGTTCCAAGGTCTCATGCTTCACAAAGAAGGGTCCTAGGGTTGAATCAAAGGCTTAGGAAATGTTTGGGGGTTGAAATGGAGACTTTTTGGAGTTTACGGTCCTTGGACCACTCCTTGGGGAGTTTACGGTCGTAAACACATGGGTTTACGGTCGTACACTCATGTTTGTCCATTTTTCATGTGTTTTGGTGGTTGTAGGTCATGCATGCAAGGTTCTAGACCCAAATGTAAGCCATACAAGATGTTAAGGGCACTTAAACACCCTTTGGAGGTGTTTACGGTTTTGGGAGATCTTCCCAAACCGTAAACTCATGTTTACGCCTTTCAATCCATGTTTTTTGGGTTCCAAGATCATTCAAGCAAGTTTCTAGTTCATTAACCAAGCATTGGAAAGGTTTTGGGGCATCAAAACCCCTTTTTAGGGTGTTTACGGTTCATGAATGTTCATGGACCGTAAACTCATGTTTACTCCCAAAAAGACATGATTTGTGGGTTCTAAGTTCATGCATGCAAGTTTCTAAGCCATAGCTAAACATTAGAAGTGGTTTGAAAGGGTTTTGGGGCTTCAAAACCCCCCTTATGGGAGTTTACGGTTTTGGGAGATGTTCCCAAACCGTAAACACAAGTTTTTGGGTGATTAATTCATGAATTTGCATGCATGCCAAGGTAAACAACAGGCTAGGAAGGATTACTTACGATTTTGGAGCTTGAATGAGGTGATTCTTGAACAAAAATCCGATTTTTAGAGAGAGAGAGTAGAGAGAGAAAGTTCAAGGTGGGGAAAAGGCTCAAAAGATGACCACTTAACCTTTATATAGGTCTTGAGTTAGTGGCCAGGTGGGGATCCACCCAATCCCGACATTAAACGGAGTTTAGGATTTTACCCGATTAAATGACCGTAACCCGGCTTAGTCGTGAACTAGAAATTTTTCCGAATGAATTTGAAGGTATTTCATGCGATTTTATATCGTCCCGACACTTAAGAAATTATAATAAAAATCTTAATTAAATTGTCTAACCCAAAAGTTAACGGAAAATTTTAAATAAAATAAATTTTATTAACGGAAATGGGTTACAGTGACGAAATAAATTTCGGGTTGTCACATCATCCCCCTGTTAGAGGGAATTTCGTCCCGAAATTTAGAATCAAGATACAAATCATGGATTTGGAAATAGATGCAGATATTTCTGTTTCATTGAATCTTCGCGTTCCCAAGTGAATTCGGGTCCCCGCTTGGCATTCCAGCGAACCTTCACTATCGGGATGCGGCTTTGTTTCATTCGTTTGATCTCCCGATCCATGATTTCGATTGGTAACGTGGAAGACAGGGTGAATATTGCTAGGTTCATGAGGTAATCGGAGTTTGTAAGCTACGGGACCGATCCTGGCGAGGATATCGAAGGGTCCTATGTATCTTGGGTTCAGCTTTCCACGCTTTCCGAAGCGTATCATGCCCTTCCAGGGTGAGACTTTCAACAGGACACGGTCTCCAACCTGGAATTCCAAAGGTTTTCGTCGTTTATCGGCGTAGCTCTTTTGTCTATCTCGGGAGGCCTTAAGTCGTTCTCGGATTTGTATGATCTTTTCGGTGGTTTCGCGGATGATTTCTGGACCAGTGAGAGTGCTGTCATGGACTTGTCCCTTGACCAGCTGCGTGTCGCCCACCTCAGCCCAGCACAGAGGGGATCTGCACTTGCGGCCATAGAGGACTTCGAAAGGCGCAACCTTTATGCTGGTATGGTAACTGTTGTTGTAGGAGAATTCAACCAAAGGAAGATGAGTGTCCCACGACGCGCCGAAATCGATGACGCAGGCTCTCAACATGTCTTCCAAAGTTTGAATGGTTCTCTCACTTTGTCCGTCGGTCTGAGGATGATAAGTTGTACTCATGTCCATCTTAGTTCCAAGAGCTTTCAGCAGGGACTGCCAAAATCTCGAAGTGAACCTGCTATCTCGATCGGAGATAATGGACACAGGAACACCGTGCAGTCGGACTATCTCTTGGATGTAGATTCGCGTGAGTCTCTCCATTTTGAAGTTTTCCTGGATAGGAAGGAAGTGAGCGGATTTGGTTAGTCGGTCGACAATTACCCAAATGGCGTCGTACCCACTCGGAGATTTGGGTAGTTTGGTGATGAAATCCATGGTAATCCTCTCCCACTTCCATTCAGGTATTTCTGGTTGTTGGAGTAGACCTGAGGGTTTCTGATATTCGACCTTCACCTTGGCGCAAGTCAAGCACTTGCCCACGAAGGTAGCGATCTCTACTTTCATGTTCAGCCACCAATACAGTCTTTTGAGATCGAGGTACATCTTGTCCGAACCTGGGTGAACGGAGTATCTGGTCTTGTGAGCTTCGTTCATTACAACTTCTCGGTAACCACCGAATTTTGGGACCCAGATCCGGTTCATAAAGTAATAGACTCCATCCCCCTTGATTTCTAGGTTCTTTTCCATTCCTCTCAGGGCTTCACCCGACATGTTCTCTGGTCTTAAGGCTTCCAACTGAGCCTCTTTGATTTGTGTGGATAAATGGGAATGGATAGTCATGGTTAGTGCCTTCACTCTACGACCTGAGTACTCTTTCCGGCTGAGGGCATCTACTACCACACTGGCCTTGCCGGGATGGTAGTGGATTTCAAACTCGTAATCGTTGAGTAGTTCAACCCATCGCCGTTGTCTCATGTTCAGCTCCTTCTGGTCGAGGATGTGCTGTAGACTTTTATCGTCAGTGAAGATAGTGCACTTAGTTCCGTAGAGATAATGTCTCCATATTTTCAATGCGAAGACTACTGCTCCCAACTCCAGGTCGTGTGTCGTGTAGTTGACTTCGTACACTTTCAACTGTCTCGAGGCATAAGCAATGACTTTTCCCCGTTGCATGAGCACAGAAACTAGGCCCTGATTGGATGCATCACAGTAGACAACGAAGTCCTCTGTCCCCTCGGGTAGAGACAAGATAGGTGTGTTGCATAGGGCCCGTTTCAATGTTTGGAACGCAGTGTCTTGCTTTTCACTCCAACAAAAGGGGACGCCTTTCTGAGTTAGAGTGGTTAAGGGTTTGGCAATTTTGGAGAAATTTTGGATAAATCTGCGATAGTAGCCAGCGAGGCCCAAGAATTGACGGATTTCGGTGGGCGTCTTCGGTGCTGACCAGTTCTCTATCGCTTTGATTTTGGAAAGGTCCACATGTATGCCTTCCTCGCTTACTACGTGACCTAGGAAGGTTACTCTTAGGATCCAGAACTCACATTTGGAGAATTTCGCAAACAACTTCTCCGTTCTTAAGGTTTCCAGCACTGATCTCAAGTGTTGTTTGTGATCTTCTTCGTTTCGAGAATAGACAATTATATCGTCAATGAATACGATGAAGAATTTGTCTAGGAAAGGACAACACACCCGATTCATCAGGTCCATGAATACTACCGGTGCGTTGGTTAGACTGAAGGGCATAACTACGAACTCGTAGTGACCATATCGAGTCTGAAAGGCTGTTTTAGGAACATCACCCTCATGGACTCGGAGCTGATGGTACCTGATCTTAAATCTATTTTCGAAAAGTAGCTAGCTCCTTGAAGTTGATCGAAGAGGTCGTCGATTCGAGGAAGAGGGTAACGGTTCTTAATTGTGAGCTTATTCAGCTCCCGATAATCGATACACATACGAAAGGATCAATCCTTCTTTTTCACAAATAAGATCGGGGCTCCCCAGGGTAAGGAACTCGGTCTGATGAACCCTTTGCTGAGCAGCTCATTGAGCTGGCTAGATAGCTCCTGCATTTCTGCTGGTGCTAGGCGGTATGGAGATTTGGCTACGGGAGTAGCTCCGGGGACTAAGTCGATACGAAACTCGACTTGGCGTTCAGGAGGGATTCCTGGGAGATCTTCTGGAAAGACATCAGGAAAAGTTGCAGACTTCAGGGATGCTCTCGAGGTCTTTAACTTCCTGCTTCTCGTTAATGACGTGGTCTAGGAATGCATAACACTCTTTCCGCAGTAGTTTTTGGGCTTTTATGCACGAAATGATGCGAAGGTTTGAGCTGAGTTTATCACCGTGGATTACAAGAGTTTCATCCGGGGAAAGATTGAGACGGATAGCTTTTTCGAAACAAAGGATATCAGCACGATTGGGGCTCAACCAATCCATGCCGATGATGACATCAAAGCTCTTTATGGAGACTGGCATAAGGTCAATGGGAAATGAATGGCCGTTTAAGGTAAGGGTACAGCCTACGTATACCTCGTTAGTGCTCTCTTTCTCACCGTTAGCCATCTCGACGGTAAACTTTTCGGTTAATGGTTGAGGTTTATGCTTAAGGAGATGTTTAAATGCATGGCTAACAAAACTTCTTTCGGCACCAGAATCAAAAAGAATGCATGCGTAAGAGTTGTCGAGAAGGAACGTACCCGAAACAACTGTGGGGTCCGCGACTGCCTCCTCGAGTCCCATCGTCAGTACTCTCCCTGTGCCACCAGCTGTTGTTGCCTTGGGACAGATTCTCTTGTAGTGCCCAACCTCTCCACAATTATAACAGGCTTGACCGACGCTTGCTCCGGATGTTTGATTGGTTGGTTGAGCTGTTGCTTTGCAAAATCGAACTGTGTGCCCCTTTTTGCCACAGTTAGAGCATGACATTTCACGACATGGTCCGGGATTATGGTGGTAATTACACTTGTCGCACCGAGGAAGGGTACCAGCATATTTACTGGTAGGTGCTTGAGTGGCAGGAGTAGCAGTAGGAGTAGTAGCAGCGTGGACTGCTACTGGATGTTGCTTCTTTGAGGGCTCCTACGAAGACTGTCCCTTTCTCTGTTTCCAAGATTTCCTCTTCTCACCACTCCCTTTAGTCGGTTCAGGGGTGGCGGTTACTTCGTCGAGGTCGACTCCATGATCGATCAGAGTCTGCGCCAGGCACTTGGCGCTATCAAATGTAGCTGGCCGAGTGGCCAAGACATTTCCTTTGGTCGGCTGGGTCAGGCCCCAGATGTATCTTTCAACCTTTTTGCTTTCCGGTGTGACCATTCCTGGATAGAGAAGCGTTAGGTCTTTAAACCTAGATGTGTAGGCAGCAATGTCGGAACCTTTCATCCTTAGGTTCTATTGTTTGTGCTCTAGTTTCTGCATCTCGCCCCGTGGGCCGTACACAGATATCATGAGCTCCTTTAATTTTTCCCAACCCATAGCATTTGCCACTGGTAGGGTTATGGATTTGACCCGACCATTCCACCAGGTCAGTGCTCTTTTGGCGAAAGTACAAGCGGCGAACTTCACTTTGTTGGCCTCGGAACAGGAACAAATTTCGAAAACGGACTCAATTTTCTCGATCCATTGATTCAGGGCAATGACACCTCCAGTGCCGTCGAAAGATGTGGGTTTTGCGTTCATGAAATCCTTATAAGAGCATTCTTTTTGGTGTTCCTGACCACCATCCCGGAATTGGGGATGCATTCCACCTCCCTGTCCACCAGATCCGCCCGGATTCATCTGAGACATCGCGGCAGCCACAGCAGCAGTAACAGCTGCCTGGAACATTACAGGATCAAATTGAGGAGGCGGCGGTGGTGGTGGAGTGTCGTCCTTTCTCCTGACAGGTCTCCTTCGGGGAGGCATTTTGATCTATGATGATCAAAAAAGAGAGGATGGTAAGTCCTCTGGATAGAATCAAAGAGATATGAAGCAATATGTATATCTCACTATGATAGTTAGAGTGTTCTACTAAGCGATAAAGCAAGGAAGAGCTATCAATGCAGTTTAATTATCGCTAAGTGGGATAAGTAGTAACACTAGGAATGGATTCCTACAATGTATTCGGTTCTGACTAAAATACTCCTATAGTATTTTAAGTTGGATGGTTACTGGGTAAGTTTTAGGCCTGTTGCAACACCAAAGTCACTCCCAAGCACATGTTGGTCATGTCTCGAATGAATATAGTTGATCAGGCTATATTGACCCTAGACATGATTACATAACTGCCCAGGTTTAACCGCAGTGTTCAACACCCAAAATACTTTTGTTTTGTTTTACTTGTGATACAGATTCTGGTACTCGGGTATACTTGTATACTTTTTGTAAAAATACTTATATTTTAAAAGTATACTTTTAGTTTAGAGCACTTAGGCCCCTTTGTGTTTATAGTTGTATACCATGTAAGGTTCGGTATACTTAGTTCACTACAAACAAAGGCTCTGATACCAATCTGTCACAACCCGAAACCGACGGCGGAAACGTTCCGGGGCGGAGGACGTCATGCGTAGTATCACAACCATTGAACATAGTAAGCATAGTAAACACAACCATTACATTACATAAGAATATTTACATTTGTTTGAAAACAAGGAAATACATGTTTCATATATATATATCAGTATGAACAAAAGTAAAGACGAGGCTTCTATACGCTCTGTCTTTTCCAAAAGATCGCGGGATATATGTCTATCAAGAACCTGAGAATACAAGCAGTTTTAAAATATCAGCATAAAGCTGGTGAGTTCATAAGCAGTTGATTCTGGTGAAAGAAATGTTCCTTTGTTTAAGAAAAGTTGTTTCCCAAGAAAATCCCATATTTTCTTATGAAAGAAGTTTGGTTATCCATTTGTTAAACAGCCTGTTTATGAAAAGTTAAGTTATCCCAGGAAAACCCTATGTTTTCCTTAAAAGTTGGTGGTTGGTTTCGATCCCGAAGAGAAGTGTACAAGTATCTACCATACTTGTATCGTTTGGTATAGTTTCCCTGAAAAACTTTATTACTTCCAATGAGGTGTATTAGCTTTACTATGTACATAAAACTAATAAGTAGTGAACTATTTCCTAAGGGTACTACTGATACCCTGTAGTAATCAAAACGGTTATTACTTTGAGGTTAGTTCACTAGGTTCATTATTACTCAAAAGTAAATCTCCATTATCTAACTTGCAAGCTCTATAACCATACAATAAACTGGATATGGCACATACGGTGGCCAGTATCTTTTATGACTTTGTCACCCCTGAACCTAACGGTTCCGCTGTAGCTAGCAGCGAGGGTGCGGGGTAGTCAGTCCTGTATAGATCTATATACAAAAGTCACGCTCTCCCTCCAGGAGATTCTGGTTACAGGGATAGTCCTACACTCGCGTATTCCGGTGGAGTGTTACCAAGGACGTGTCTCCAATCATAAGATAACGAATTTACAAGTAATAATATGGAAAATCCTGTTTATGGTTGGCATGAATCCTTTGTGAAAATATAACATTTTATGATAAGATTCACGAGTTACCTTGCTTTAGTTTTGAAAACTGTTTCTATGAGTTGATTTCTTCATCGGTTGGTAAAACGGTTTTCTGTGTTAAAAGCATGCTAAACATGTAAGTATTTCATACGAAACAATAGGTTTTTGAGTACAATTTTCCTTGTACTTTTGCTTGTATTCCCCCCCTAAAAACATGAAAAACTTGGTAAAAGGTGTAGGGGCATGAACTCACCTGACGTGGGTTTGCCGGTTTAGGATGCTAGGTGTCAACTTAGGACTTGAACACACGCAAGGGTCCTAGGTAACATGAAGTGATACATAATTGTATCTAATTAGTCATTAAACTACTAATTAAGCAAGTAAATACACTCTAATGTGAGGAAACACTTTATTTCAAGTGCTAGGAATGGTACGGGTTGCATGCAAGGAGTGTATGGTCTCATTAAGGAGTCTCTTCAAGTGTAAGCCCTTAGGGGTGTTTACGGTTTTAAGACCATATCCCCCATGAGTTTAAGGCCGTAAACTCATGGGAATGGTGCATTTGGGTGTTCCAAGGTCTCATGCTTCACAAAGAAGGGTCCTAGGGTTGAATCAAAGGTTTAGGAAGTGTTTGGGAGTTGAAATGGAGACTTTTTGGAGTTTACGGTCCTTGGACCACTCCTTGGGGAGTTTACGGTCGTAAACACATGGGTTTACGGCCGTAAACTCATGTTTGTCCATTTTTCATGTGTTTTGGTGGTTGTAGGTCATGCATGCAAGGTTCTAGACCCAAATGTAAGCCATACAAGGTGTTAAGGGCACTTAAACACCCTTTGGAGGTGTTTACGGTTTTGGGAGATCTTCCCAAACCGTAAACTCATATTTACGCCTTTCAATCCATGTTTTTGGGTTCCAAGATCATTCAAGCAAGTTTCTAGTTCATTAACCAAGCATTGGAAAGGTTTTGGGGCATCCAAACCCCTTTTTAGGGTGTTTACGGTTCATGAATGTTCATGGACCGTAAACTCATGTTTACTCCCAAAAAGACATGATTTTGGGGTTCTAAGTTCATGCATGCAAGTTTCTAAGCCATAGCTAAACATTAGAAGTGGTTTGAAAGGGTTTGGGGCTTCAAAACCCCCTTATGGGAGTTTACGGTTTTGGGAGATGTTCCCAAACCGTAAACACAAGTTTTTGGGTGATTAATTCACGAATTTGCATGCATGCTAAGGTAAAAAACAAGCTAGGAAGGATTACTTACGATTTTGGAGCTTGAATGAGGTGATTCTTGAACAAAAATCCGATTTTTAGAGAGAGAGAGTAGAGAGAGAGAAAGTTCAAGGTGGGGAAAAGGCTCAAAAGATGACCACTCAACCTTTATATAGGTCTTGAGTTAGTGGCCAGGTGGGGATCCACCCAATCCCAACATTAAACGGAGTTTAGGATTTTACCCGATTAAATGACCGTAACCCGGCTTAGTCGTGAACTAGAAATTTTTCTGAAAGAATTTGAAGGTATTTCATGCGATTTTATATCGTCCTGACACTTAAGAAATTATAATAAAAATCTTAATTAAATTGTCTAACCCAAAAGTTAACGAAAATTTTAAATAAAATAAATTTTATTAACGGAAATGGGTTACAGTGACGAAATAAATTTCGGGTTGTCACATATTATGCTCTAGTTTATCAAAATGAGAAGAGATGGTGGACAGAAGGTTAGCCTGATCAGCCTTCAAAGTATTACGCACACCCTCAAACTTTTGTTGCTCGGCTTGAAGAGACTGTGAAAGATAGTCAACTGCAGAATTGACCTTGTTAGCATTTGTTTCAGCAGCCCCTTTGAAAGAATCAAGAAAAATCTGAGCTTCTTCGATAACATGAGCAACATTGGCAGAAGCAGTTTTGCATGACAAGGTGGAGGCATCCACCGCGTTAGTTGCTTTTTGGATCGACTCATCATGCTGCTTGATGGATGTTTCAATAAGAGCTTTGACAGCAGCATCTGTATAAGCAGATGATGAGGAAGAAGAGGCGGAAGCGAGCAAAGTGTCAAGTTTGGCGTTGAGATCCTTGTATTGCCTCATAGTGATGGGGGCAGCTTCATCTTCATCGCTTTGAACCCGATATGGACTGAAATATACAGAGTCAAACTCCATATCGGCTCCACCAAGAACTGTATCTGATTCTATTGAGGGAGGTGGGGATAATGGTTTTGAAGTGACGGGGATGGAGAGACCTTCGGTAGTTGCCCCCGTATCAGATACATTGACAATAACCAGAGGTTCAGTTATAGTGGTTGTAGTGGTTGCCTGTGTGAGTATCGGAGGTGGAAGAGGGACAGTTGAAGCCGTGGTTTGAGTAATGATAGGAGGGGGAAGGAGTATAACGGATATAGGTTGTGAAGAAACCGATTGAGAAAAAACTGGTGGTGGAAGTGGTGCAATTGAAACAGTCACATTAGTATGTGGTGGAGAAGGAAGAGGAGTTGGAACCGATTCGGTTATAGGTACCTCAAGAGATGGGGACCGGGGAGGTGAATTTCCTCGTGGTGTTTCAAGATAAATGGTTTCGGGTTCAGGGGACTTCAGTTCATCTTGGTCTGACGGAACATAATCCGAATATGTGGAAGAGGCAGCCTTCGGCTTCTTGGCCATCTTCTTAATCTTTTTCTTTTTGTGGGCAGGAGAAGACTATTTTCTGTGTTTACGCTTTTTAGGCGTGGACACTTCGGCTTGCTTCTTCTTTTGTTCGGGTTTCTTTCCCCTCTTAGCTGGTTTGTCAATAACCTCCAAGGCACTCTACATTTCTAGAATAAGTCGTCTTGGCCCTGAAGGTATCAGTTTTCGGTAGTCAGCCATAACACGGCTTTCACTTGAAACACAGCGGGACATCGTTTCAGGAATTGACCCGATGAACATGAACTTTATGGGGTCAGAAACGATGATTTTGGTTGTGTGAAAAGTGGCGATTGAAGACTGTATTGCATCTGCCATAACCAGAATCTGAAAATGCTCGATTGCTCTGCAATTCACCAGAGTCCAGAAGCGTCCACAGGAGATTTCGGAGTGTTTGGAAGATGAGTTGAGACTCTGAACCAGTTGGGACTATATAAGTGAGTCATAGTCCAGATTGATGTCGTGATAGAGACCATAAAGAATGGTCATGAAGCCTTTGCTGGCACCATCTGATCCAGCGACTCGTTCGGCTAATCCCTAGAAGATGAGGGTGAAAAGACCATTCCATTGAGGTGGTAAGCCAGATTTCTTGAACTTTGTGACCGTGGTAAGGACATCAGTGTACCCCATGTCATAGAACATCATAAAGAGCTGGGTAGTAGTGATGAAACCAAGAGAGATAACAGAAGCGTCTGAAGCGAGCTTTAGCAGAGAACAGAAGCGAGCTTTTGAGACAGATGTCTTGTGATTGAAGATGTCAAAGAATATTTGTTCCTTGCGTTTTTCGTAAGAAGCAGATGAATAGACCTGTGAGAGTAATGACCTTGGAACAAATTCAACTTGCGTGAGAGCAATCACCAGAGGGGAATACTTAAGACATTCAACGACATGAAGCATGTATGAATCGTAGACGAATGGATTCAATTCGATAATAAGATTCTGATTTGGTTTGATGGTGAGAAGAGATGAGGTAGCGGTTTGTTCTTGGACGGAAGATGATTCTGCCATTGTTGTGAAAATGAAGAAGATGAACAGTTGGAAATCGCCTGTTGTATCGTGAGAGAGTTTGGAGGTGGTAAGGAGGTACAGGAGGTGTGAAAAACCCTTTTATAACGTTTCCAAGAGAGAGAAAGAAACTGTTTTTGATGATGATACGATCCCCTGAAACGGCGCCTGGAAAAGCGTGATTTGATAGCTTGGTTTCCCTAGATATACGTCACCAGGCGTAGGTATAGGGAACGTTTCAAATTCACGCGCCCGTTGTAATTCTTATCCAATGACTTGTCTTGAAATCTTATCTGGTTACCGCCTTATCATTTCCAAAAATAATTCAAATTTCGTTACCATTGAACACTGAACCGTTCGCTTCACAAAGCTGACGAAGTTCGCTCCTTAATTTAGTGTATCTCCAGAGAGTTACAACCGAACCATCAATTCTGTAAATTTGCCATTAGTACCATGAACAAGAATTGAGAAAATCATAAAAATCTTCGTGTAAGAGTGTGCCAACAGAAAAGAAATAAAGCAAATTATTTGTGGGATAAGTGATGTCAAGATAGACACAAAACTATAGATCCCGGACATGAATCGCTTCCTTCAAGGTCAAGAGAGACCTAGAAGTGTTTGTTCGGTATCCCGTTGAATTACGATCAATTGTTTATTAAGAAACATTGAAAGGCTTCTTTAAATTTTGGCTACAAGGTGTGGCTCAGCTTCAACCGAACTTCGGCACTTGACATAAGACCGAAAGTTGGTCGAAGTACCTGTGAGACCGATGTGGTCTATTAAACAAGTAGGTTTGAATTATTTTCAGTGACTTGGTGATTTTGGAAGAAATCTCAAAAACAAAACAAGCTGGATTTTTTGGGAAGAAAAGTCTTGGGATTTAGACAATTTCATAAAGATCTCTCAAAAATGAAAAACGATATTTCTTGGTACATTCCAACAAAGGGAATTCGTTAAAACTAGGGTGAAAAACTAGAACATTTTATTGTTCACCATCAATGCATTATGGGTGTTGGGTTTTGGGTCTCACTTAGCTCGTGGTAAACGAAACTAAGATCATTAACACAGATGTTGTGTAACCATAAACCTCAGTGGTAAAGACTGAGAGTCTCAAGGGTTACAATGATGAACCGAAATGAGATGGAGAATAGAGAAGATATGGCTAAAGAAACGAAAGTACCTCTGCTATACGAAAGTGACCAAGCAGTTAACTCTTTACTCAATATGAGAAGAGTAAGGTAGCTCAGGACTTAAGTGAATTTGACAGCCTTATTGGGAAAAAACGATTTGTGTATATCGAATCATTAAGGCTTCACTTGAAATCTGTGAGGCTTCGGTCAACATGCAGCAGCATGCTGCTAGGGACACTTAGCTAGTTAAAAAAGATATAGTGTGAAATACCTGCCCTAGCCTCATCATGAAAGAACACCTATGATACTTGACAAAAATATTTTTGGATGTTTAATGTTTCTGAAAAACAACAAAAATATTTTTGGAATTGTGATGTTTCTGAAAAAAATAATAAAAACAGAAAAGAAAAATATTTTTGGAATTTTGATTTTTCTGAAAAATAATAAAAACAGAAAAGAAAAATATTTTTCGAATTTTGATTTTTCTGAAAAAATAATAAAAACAAAAAAGAAAAATATTTTTGGAATTTTGAGGGAAAGAGAAAGTATAGTAAGATAAAGACATACCAATTGTACAAATGATATACAAGAACCAAACCACAATATAGAACAGTCGCTTGCTTTGAAAAATTAATTGAGGCGAAATAGACCGAGCCTTCGGTTCATTTCGGTTCCCGAAAAATCAGGGGCCGAAAGAGACCGAGCGTTCGGTTTATTTCGGTTTTTTAAAAAAATTTAAGAAAGCAAAAGCAAAAGTTATACTTAATGAAATGAGAGTGGTTTTGGAACTGAATCAGTTTCCATCAATCCTAAGCCTTGTAGAAGTTTATTAAACAATGCTTCAGGTAAGGCCTTAGTAAAGATGTCTGCCAATTGATCTGAGGACCGTACAAAGTGAATTTCGACATTTCCATCTTCTACATGATCATTGATGAAGTGATATCTTAGTGCTATGTGTTTTGTCTTGGAATGCTGCACTGGATTGTGGAAAATCCGAATGGCGCTTTCGGAATCGCAATAGAGAGGAATTTTCTTCATTCAGCCCATAATCTCTTAATTGGCTTTTGATCCATATGACCTGAGACGTGCAAGACGCTGCAGCAATATATTCCGCTTCGGCTGTGGAGAGAGAAATGCATGTTTGTTTCTTGGACTGCCAGCTAACGAGTTTCCCATCAAGGAATTGGCAACCGCCAGTGGTGCTCTTTCGGTCCAATCCATATCCTCCAAGATGAGCGTCTAAGAATGCTTGTACGAAGAAACCTGATTTTTCTGGATACCAAAGACCGAGAGATGAGGTTCGCTTCAGGTATTTGAAAATGTTTTTCACAGCCACCATATGAGGTTCGCGTGGATTAGCTTGGAACCTGGCACAATAACAGACAAAAAACATAATGTCGGGTCGACTAGCTGTTAGATACATAAGAGATCCTATCATTTGTCGATAAAGGGTCATATCAACAGCCGGTTTCTCCAAGGATGGTGTTAGCTTTGTTCCAAATGCCATGGGAACTTTCACTTTGGAATCACCCATCATGCCAAACTTTGTTAGCAAGGTCTTTGTATAAGCTTCCTGACTGATAAATATGCCTTCGGGTCCCTGTCTAATATTAAAGCAAAGGAAAAAGTTAATTGGACCCATTGAGCTCATTTCAAACTTAGTCTCCATCAATTTCCTGAATTCAGCAGTTAAGCTAGGATTCGTAGAATCGAAGATGATATAAATTTGAACGATCATTAAATGGTCACCCTCTTTCTTGCGAAAGAAGGTTGGGTCAACCGAACCTTGTTTAAATTTGGACATTTTTAGAAAGAGAGTAAGAGTTTCATACCATGCTCTAGGAGCTTGTTTCAGACCATAGATTGCTTTATCAAGAATATAGCAGTGATCAGGATATCTTTCGTTTACGAAACCCGGTGGTTTCTCAAAATATAAAGTTTCCTCTAGTTCTCCATTTAAGAATGCACACTTGACATCCATTTGAAAAACTTTAAAGTTTTTGTGTGCAGCATACGCCAGAAAGATTCGAACCGATTCCAATCTTGCTACTGGAGCGAAAGTCTCTTCGTATTCAATTCCCTCTTCCTGAAAATATCCCTTTACCTGTAACACCCGGATTTCCAGGTACATTATTTTAATTAATTATTTTAAAGATAATTGGTCTACTCGGCGAGTTGGTGCTATAACTCGTCGAGTAGAAGCGGGATGGCCATGTAAGTTTAATGAACTACTCGACGAGTCCAAGAGTAGACTCGCCGAGTAGGCGCTGTTGGTGGAAACCCTAAATCCTCGGGCATGTGCCCTATTTAAGGGACCTTATGGCCCTCATTTGCGGCTACCAGTCCAGAGAGAGAAACCCTAGAGAGCTTGGGCGAGTTGTGTGTGAGAGCAAGCCATTTTAATCCTTTTTGGTGTTGTTTTGCAAAGAAGAAGGTGTTTCCAGCTAGAGGAGGTCAAGAGGATTGCTAATCCATGGTTTTCAAACTTGGATCTGCAATATTGAGGTAGCAAATCGAACTCTCCTTCTGTTTTGGTTAAGATTTATGAATCTAGGGTTTTCTATACCCTTTTTATGGCTTGAATTGATGAGTTTATGGTCCCTTTATGTGTTAGACTTCAGATCTGGACCCATAGAGGTCCAGAGAGCTTTATCCATCTTGCTTTATGAAGTGTTATGGAAGGAATGAACTTAGGTTGCCATTTTTGAGGCTATTTCTTCAAAAGGAACCATATATGTGTTGCATGAGAGTAAAGGTTTCACCTTTACATGATTAGTGGGTATGGAAAGGTCATATCTATAGGTTAGAGAAGCAGATCTGACCTCTGAAGGTCATTTGAGTGTTGTCATGGACGCTACTCGCCGAGTTCATAAGTGGACTCGACGAGTCGAGTCAGGGTTGCCCCGCGATTCGTGACAGGAGTAACCCGTCGAGTGAAGGGATGACTCGACGTGCCAAGTGAGGCTAGAAGGATTCAGAGGACCCGCATGGACTCGCCTAGTCGCCCATGTACACTCGACGAGTCGGGTCAAAGTTTCACCGTTGACTTCAGTTGACCTTAGGGTTTTGGTCAAGCTGATTCAGGAGAGTTCAAGGAAGGGTAGAATGGCCTTCTACCCAATCTTTAGAGAAGAGACTATGAGAGGGTATTGATCAGGAATATTATTTGGATGATAGAAGGAGGCTAGGTCGGGACGTCAAGCATGAGAGTTTATCCGACTTCGTACGAGGTGAGTCTTCTCACTATACTTTACCTTGAGTGGTAAGTAGGGTTATGTGACAGAGTATCTTGTATGCTATGTATGTGATGTGTTGCACTGCATTATTTCTATGTGATTTATGCTGTGTGTATTCCAGAGTTACAAAGTTAGGACCAGAAAGTCCACAGAGTTAGGACCAGAGGGTCCACCGAGTTAGGGCCAGTGGGCCCACAAAGTTACAGCCTCGAGTGGCTAATATGTGTCATATGTGGTATTTTGGGGAACTCACTAAGCATTTATGCTTACAGTGTTTTGTGTTATGTGTTTCAGGTACCAGTGAGGATCGCGGGAAGGCGCCGACATGATCAGTACACACTTGAGGAGTTTTTATGTATTGTGATCTTGGGATGAATTTTATGGATTTGATATGTGATACATTGAGATTGATAATATTTATGAATGAAATTATATTTTTTTTAAAGTGAAAAATTGTTTTGGAATTTACGCTGTTACAAGTTGGTATCAGAGCCTTGGTTTGAGGGATTCGGATGCACCTTCGGGCGTATGTGAACTCACATTGAGGATTCAAGAAAGTTTTTCATAAAAATGAACAATTTTTCTAAAAGAGTAAAAGACTTTGAGAAAAGCAGAAAGGAGCAGTGTGTACGATCAGCCAGCGCCCGAATGGTGATTTCCCAAAATACCCTTACATTATGTATTATGAGATATGATATGATATGCTATGCATGATAGAGTAGGCTAGGTATTCATATTACGACTAGAGTGGCCTGATTTGTGATGCCTTAGCCTAGGAGATTACTGCCGCTATGTGATGCTTCAAGAGTGAGTAGGTAGCCGTGAGGAGCTTACGAGAAGTCTAACGAAGGGTAGTCTGAGGATCCTAGGAGGAGGACTTGGAATGAGCGCGGATGCGGTGTGGAAGGTAGTATAGGGCCCGTACTACCGGAAACACAGGATCAGTGAGCAGTCCAAGTAAGAATCCTTAGGGTACCAAGGAACAAGTAGGGTTGGGTGATCGAGTGCGAGTATACTCGATCGAGTCTCTGGTATCTTTGTGTTGTGTTTCAGAGACATCATGGTTGGTACACCACACACACCGGAGACCAGCGGTGATAGCGATTGTGACATCCGCCTAAAATGGATTCGGGTCAACCCAACCCAATTGGAAATTTAATAAACCCTACTCAAGATTACTTGACGCTAATAGGACCAAAACCCATACACTACGATATAAATTGACGTTAATAGCAACATAGTATAGTACAACGTTATAACTATAATCAAATTAAATTATGATACCATATTAAAAAAAATCAAATCAAAGTATAATGATCTAATTAAATTAAAAGAATCAAACTTGAATGCTATAATTAAACTTCAAATCAAAGTAGATTGTTATAATCAAATAATAACCTATCTTTTATAAAACTCCATTTTTATAAACTTTACATTAAATTTTATAAAACTCTATTTTTATAAACTTTACATTAAATTTTATAAAACTCTTATATTAATTATGTAAAAGATGCTTGTGTTAGTGGGAAATTATGAAGACCACCAAAAGCAAAAAGATTATTCCCATGGTCTCCCACTCACACCTCCCATTCACTTTCCTTTCCTTTTTCTCCCAACACATTATTCTCTTCACCACTCAAACCTTCTCTATTCTTTCTCTCACTCTCAATTTCGAAATTCATCTAAGAAATACTCATATGCTAGCCAAGAACAATCTAATATACTCAAATATTCATCCCTCTCTCCTCATTCTCATTAACTTCTTTCATTCTATACTTAGCAACCAAAGAACACTCTACAAAATTCTCTCATCTTTTTTCTCAACTTCAAGAACTTCAAGGCTTTCTCCAAGGATTTCTTTCTTCAATTAGTAAGTATATTCATTATTCATATAATTATTACACTCCATTCTACTCAAATCATTGATATCTTACACAAATTCCATCTTATTCGGTGTTAGATTCTCGAATCATCAAGACATCTTCTTAGTGTTCTTGGGTTGAACACTTACTCTCTCTCACTTTCATCTACTGACACCACATAGGGTGAGTTCATACCCCTACATTTACATGTTTTCTTAAGTTTTAAAGGGGGAATACAAGTAAAATCATCAAGAACACAATTAAATTTTTTCTAACATATTACATCAGTAAAGATGGACTTCGATCACGGACTGTTTTGGTCAACCTAAATATTTTAGTTTTCAAACATGTTCCAGGTGCAAGTAGTTCAAACTCTTAGCTTTAAAATGGCTACTTGCACATCTCCAGATGATTTTTCTACAATTTATGGTGATTTTTACAAAACGGCCTATCATTTCAGAGGCAAACCCGGACCAGTCTGTGATTATGGACATTTTCACCTCTGTTAGAGATCACTAAAAATCATGATAAAATTTATGAAACAACTAGACTCATATTCCAAACTCTCAGAATTTGTGGATTTGGATTTGGAGCTTTGATGATTTTTCTATAAATTTTCTAAGAACAGTTACAGAAACGTTATTACTAAGAAAAATACCATCAATTACGCCTTGTAACTCGATGAGCAAGGTGTATATCATTATGTAATCATATATTATTACATTATATGTCATTTTGTCTTGGTAATTAGACATACATCAGAAAACAAATGGATTTTTACCTTCACAAGTATGGTAAATAATTAATTTTTATAAACAAAGTTTACATCCGTTATACACAAACATTTGGTAAACTATGACAATTATAGTTTATAAACACTACTATTACCCTTGTTGAGATAAACTATAATAGGTATAGTTTATGATACATTTACATAACAAACTATAATTTGTATTAATACTCTATTCTCGTTTAGCAGTTCCTAAACCAAAACTATTTATTATATTAGGTTATACGCCATTTTGACCCGAACCGTCTATCGTACGACAGACGCATTTCGTTTTGGGACTAAAGTGAGTAATCTACCCCATATTTTATAACTTTCAATACTTTTGGGGTGTATCATGTGGTTCTAATATGTTCCAACTTCCTTTTATTGTTTTATCACATTTGAGACATTCTTGGGACATTTATACGTGATTCATTAATTGTATAACTATTGTTTGTTTACGCTACATGTACTTGTAGTGCATTATCATTTTTAGTCTAATCTCCATGACTATGCCCGTATTCTTGAGGTACGTTATGGACAATAATAGCGCTATTGGGTTGACCACCCCGCCTTGGGACGCTAAGGTGATTGATCGCACGTGGTTGAGTGTGTTGATGATTAGATGCTCCATCCTATATATATATATATATATATATATATATATATATATATATATATATATATATATATATACATATATATAGGGTGAGGACTTAATGTTGTTGTTATCATTTGTTAATCAATTTTTGTTTTATAAACCGTTATCTCAAATACAATTGTTTGCCGACTTCAAAAGAAAACAAATTTCAAATTATAAATGTTTCAACTTCACAATTTTCTCTACTAAAATTAGATTACTCACCAACTATCGTAGTTGACCTGTTTTTACTCATGATGCAGATTTGAAGAATGAAGTTGATGAAAAATAGGTTGTGCCTTAGAAATCCACAAGACTATTTAAATTTGATGTAATAAATGTTGTTCGTATTTGGATTTGTATTTGTATGTTGTGGATCTTGTTTGCATACTTAGTACTTAATTGAATCTAATCATATTATAACATAGTTGTCATGAGACTTTGAACAATATATCACGCCTTGATCGATTCCGACGCGGATCGGGGTGTGACAGATTGGTATCAGAGCCCTTGACTATAGGGAATTAGGTTAATTGCCTTGACCTAGTCTATAGCCTCTAGGGTCCTCTCGTATGCTAGTTTATAAAATGCACACACAACTGCATGCAATTCACACTTAGAAAATCCTAGGAATACCTTTGTGTGTTAATTGCTCCCTTAAGTGCATACATATTACTCCTGACACTTATATGTGTGCATACACTGGTGAATATTCTCATCTTTCTCTGAAAATCACACACATATTCAAGTGTTTAAAAAAAATGTATATATATATATATATATATATATATATATATATATATATATATATATATTCCTTAGATCTCATAGGAAATTCAAAGTCATCCACTCTAGTTGGGTAGGATCATAGTAATGGACGCGTAGTAACTGGAAGGGGGAGGTGTCGGTAGCCCGAAAGTCCTGACTAGACAAGCATTCGTATACATCCCAATCAACCGAGGGACCAGTTTGCTTATCTGGGGACCAAAGGCGAGAGTTCCCAAACCTATAGGCCAAAGCGCGTCATTCACATTACTTTTGAGCCATCTAAATACCCGACCTTATCAAACGTATCCGAAAGGATACACTCCGAAATGGCCAACTCATTGGACTATTAAGTTCCCTAATGGGCCTTGAAGTGAGAAAGACATGTGAAAACTTAGTTTTGTGAGGGCCCACGTAAGTACTACATGTTTCACATTTAGTAACCAAGGAAAGCCCAAAAGGTGCCCAACACTCCTAACCATGGCCCAACAAGTGTTTTACAATTATTTTACCCAACAATGTCTAAAAAACTTTATTTCTATAATCAATTTACAAATAACTCACAAGTCCATATGTGTGTTTCTCGTAGATGGCATTACGACCCCCATACGCTGCTCGCAACAATCGAAGGCTAGCTGCCCTTGTCGCCAGGGAGGTAGCAAACGTCATCCCAACAATTGCAACCCAACTTCATTCTCTTCAGCCACAAGCTCCAGCAACCACTCCTCGTTGCTCGTTCAAGCACTTTCGTGACTGCAATCCACCTTACTTCAAAGGCATCGATGGTGCCACCGCACTCCTCACATGGATTGAAGAAATGGAGAGTACTTTCATCCATAGCGAGTGTCCTGAGGACTTGATGGTCCGTCATGCTACAGGGTGCCTCCTAGGTCATGCTCTCTCATGGTGGAACCAAGAAAAACGGGCAAAGGGAGAGGCTGTTGCCTTGGGAATGACCTGGTCAAAACTAAAGGAACGCATGATGGAGAAGTACTGCCCTGACAGCGAATTGCAAACTCTCGAGGATGAATTCTGGAATCTGAAACAGGTGGGAGGCGACAACGCGACCTACACCAATAGATTACATGATCTCTCGAGACTCCTACCTCACATGGTTCAACCTATGAAAACTGCAATACGCCGCTACATCAAAGGGTTACCACGCCAGATCCGTGATTCTGTGACCAGCAGCAGGCCATCTACCCTAGAATCCGCCATTGAAATAGCAGGTCAACTCAACGAGGACAATATGAATGATGGTGTCCTCCCACGCAAGGGTTCAAAGATGTCAACTGAAAAGCCGACCCCTGAGACCCCCCTAACTGTCAAGTCCGAGTCCTCCCACCGACATGACAAAAAGAAGCGGAAAAGTCATCACCACAACCATGCTGTTATTACCCATGCTACTCCTAACACCCAAGTCACCCCACAAGCCCAACCGAATAAAAAGCCGTATACCGGACCTCACCCCCTCTGTAACCACTATAACTATCACCATATGACCACCAGCCCGTGTCGCCTCTGTACGAATTGTGGTCGCTATGGCCACTTGGCGGACACATGTCGTGCACCAAAAACTCAGCGACCACTCTATCTACCCTCAAATCAGCAAACACAAACCCGGTATCCAACTGGAACATGCTTCAACTGTGGTGATCCCACCCATTTCAGAAACGCGTGTCCTAGGCTAGTCAATATCATCAACACCCAAGCCCAGGCAAATCCAACAATGCAGGTTCCAGCTCCCAAAGGTCGAGCCTTTGTCATTACCGCAACCCAAGCAAAGACCGATAACAAGGTCGTAAATGGTACGTTTCTCATAAATGACTGCTACACGTCAGTACTTTTTGATTCAGGTGCCGATAAAAGTTTTGTGTCTTTGGAATTTGAGCCCACACTTCACACATCTCGCACGATTCTTGATGAGTACTTTACCGTAGAAGTCGCCGATGGAAAATACGTTCCACTCAATGCAGTCATCCAAGATTGCACTTTCGATTTTTGCGGTCATAAATTTTCTGTCAATTTAGTTCCTATGGAACTTGGTAGCTTCGACATCATAGTAGGAATGGATTGGCTATCCCAAAACCATGCTGAAATAGTATGTTACGATAAGTTCATTCGTATTCCTCTCACCGACGGTCAAAGTCTTCGTATTTATGGCGAGACTCATTCGAAAAAGCTTAGTCTTATGTCATGTACTCAAGCTCGATCATATCTATGAAAAGAATATATGGCTTTCTTAGCCCATGTGGTGGAAACAAAGGTCAAAGAAAAGAAGATCAAAGATATTCCGATAGTACGAGACTTTCCCGACATCTTTCCTGATGACATATCTGGACTCCCTCCAGTACGTGAGCTAGAGTTCCGCATCGATCTTGTTCCTGAGGCTACTCCCATAGCCAAGTCTCCATATCGGTTGGCTCCAGACGAGATGCAAGAATTGGCAAGTCAGCTCCAAGAATTAACCGATAAGGGATTTATCCGCCCTAGTACTTCACCCTGGGGAGCCCCGGTTCTCTTCATAAAAAAGAAGGATGGTTCGTTTCATATGTGTATCGATTATCGGGAGTTAAATAAATTAACCATCAAGAACCGATATCCGTTACCTCGGATCGACGACCTTTTTGATCAGCTTCATGGAGCTTCATGCTTCTCAAAAATTGACCTTCGCTCGGGTTATCACCAACTTCGAGTACGGGAAGAAGACATCCCCAAAACCACTTTCCGAACCCGCTATGGTCATTATGAGTTCACCGTTATGCCTTTCGGCCTAACAAATGCCCCTGCCGTATTCATGGACTTGATGAATAGGGTATTTAAACCTTATCTCGACCGTTTTGTTATCGTCTTTATTGATGACATCCTCATTTACTCCAAGACAAAGGCAGAGCATGAAAGACACCTTCGCCTAACTCTCCAAACTTTGCAAGGAAATCGGCTCTACGCCAAATTTTCGAAATGCGAGTTTTGGTTAAATGAGGTACAATTCCTTGGTCATATTGTAAGTGACAAGGGTATTTTAGTCGATCCCGCAAAAGTTGAAGCAGTCCAAAATTGGAAAGCCCCACGTACCCCCAAGGAAATTCGGTCCTTCCTCGGTTTAGCCGGCTATCACCGGCGTTTCATTTCAAATTTCTCAAAGATTGCTTTACCGCTTACTTCTCTCACTTGCAAGGGTACACCATTTGATTGGGGACCCAAGCAGGAATACGCTTTCCAAACCCTTAAACAAAGTTTGTGTAACGCTCCGATTCTTACACTCCCTGAAGGATCCGAAGATTTCGTGGTATTCTGCGATGCCTCCAATCTCGGTCTAGGTTGTGTTTTGATGCAAAAGGGAAAGGTTATAGCTTACGCATCGCGACAACTCAAAATCCACGAAAGGAATTATACGACTGATGATTTGGAGCTCGGTGCCGTGGTTTTCGCTCTTAAAATTTGGAGACATTACCTTTACGGCACTAAATGCGTAATTTTCACCGACCACAAGAGCTTGCAACACATTCTTAATCAAAAGGAGCTCAATATGAGGCAAAGACGATGGGTCGAGCTCCTAAATGATTACGAGTGTGAAATACGCTATCATCCGGGCAAGGCAAACGTCGTAGCCGACGCGTTAAGCCGAAAAGAACATGCCCATGCATTTCATCTAAAATGTTCTCCTATCTTGTCCAATCTCAGCGACCGAATTCGAGGAGCCCAACACTCGGCAATTACCGAAAATGACATGCCCACGGGAATTGATGGGGAGTTGGAAACTAAATCTGATGGTATTTTCTATTATCAAGATCGCATCTGGATCCCAGATCGTGACAATCTTCGTATATTCCTGATGGAAGAAATCCATAAAACCCGATATTCCATTCATCCGGGCACTGACAAGATGTATCATGGCCTGAGAACCAATTATTGGTGGTCGGGAATGAAAAATGATATTGCTTTATTCGTGGCCAAATGTCTTACATGTTCCCGGGTCAAAGTAGAACCTCAACGACCCTCTCGACTATTGGTCCAACCAGAAATCCCCATGTGGAAATGGGAAGCAATCGCCATGGATTTCGTAACCAAACTTCCCCGTACCACAAAAGGACACAACAACATTTGGATAATCATTGACCGTTTGACCAAATCCGCTCATTTCCTTCCCATCCGTGAAAATTTCAAAGTCGAAAAACTTGCTCGGATTTACATCAACGAGATAGTTAGTCGGCATGGCATTCCTCTCAGCATCATTTCAGATCGTGATGGGAGATTTCTCTCTCGGTTTTGGCAATCACTTCAAACAGCCATGGGAACCCGCCTCGATCTCAGTACCGCCTATCATCCTCAGACCGATGGTCAATCTGAGAGGACAATTCAAACACTCGAAGATATGTTGAGGGCGTGTGTCTTGGATTTCGGAGGAAACTGGGACTCTCATTTACCGTTGGTGGAATTCTTCTATAATAACAGTTATCATACTAGCATCAAGATGCCACCATTTGAGGCATTGTATGGCCGTAAATGCCGATCTCCTATTTGCTGTCATGAAATTGGTGAGTCCCACGTGATTCGCGCAACAGTGGATTATCCAATCGTTGGTCCTGAGCTTATCCAGGAAACAACTGACAAAATCACTCAGATCCGCGATAACCTTCTCGCAGCTCGTAGCCGACAAAAGAGTTATGCTGACAAAATCACTCAGATCCGCGATAACCTTATCAAGGTCGTGTGTCGTGTAGTTTACCTCATGCGTCTTCAGTTGTCTTGAGGCGTAAGTGATGACCTTTCCTCGTTGCATTAACACACATCCAAGACCTTGGTTTGATGCATCGCAATAAACCACAAAGTCCTCTGTTCCATCTAGTAGGGACAAGATCGGATCATTGCACAGAGCTTGCTTCAGTGTTTGAAATGAAGCCTCTTGCTTATCCCCCCAGACGAAATTTACTCCTTTCTGAGTCAAGGTGGTGAGCGGTTTTGCGATTTTTGAAAAGTTTTGGATGAATCTTCGATAGTAACCGGCGAGTCCTAAAAATTGCCGGATTTCTGTGGGCGTCCTTGGCGCTGCCCAACTTTCGATTGCCTTGATCGTTGAAGGGTCCACATGTATTCCTTCCTTGCTGACTACATGTCCGAGGAAATCCACTTCTCGAATCCAGAACTCACACTTTGAGAATTTTGCGTATAATTTCTCTGCCCTCAGTGTCTGTAGGACTTGACGTAAATGCTGGTTGTGTTCTTCCTCACTTCGGGAGTAGACTAGTATATCGTCGATGAAAACAATCACGAACTTGTCTAAGTAAGGTCGACACACCCTATTCATAAGGTCCATAAACACCGCGAGTGCATTTGTTAAGCCGAAAGGTATCACTACAAATTCGTAGTGACCATAGCGCGTTCTGAACGCCGTCTTGGGAATATCCTCCTTTTGAACTCGTAGTTGATGGTATCCATATCTAAGGTCAATCTTCGAGAAGAAACACGCTCCTTGTAGTTGGTCGAAGAGGTCATCGATTCGAGGCAAAGGGTACCGGTTTTTGATGGTGAGTTTGTTTCGTTCATGGTAGTCAATGCACATACGGAACGATCCGTCCTTCTTCTTAACGAACAAAACTGGTGCTCCCCAAGGCGAGAAGCTTGGCCTAATGAAGCCTTTGCTCAGTAGTTCGTTTAGTTGACTGGACAGTTCCTGCATCTCGGCTGGGGCTAGACGGTATGGCGATTTGGCTACGGGGGTAGCTCCGGGAATTAAGTCGATTCGGAATTCGACTTGTCGAGGAGGGGGCACTCCGGGAAGGTCTTCTGGGAATACATCGGGGAAATTGCAGACCTCCGGAATGTCCTTGATGTCTTTCATTCCTTGACCCTTATCTACGACGTGAGCTAGGAAGGTGTGGTACTCCTTGCGGAGATACTTTTGAGCCTTGATACAAGAGATGATCTGAAAGTTTGAGCTAGGCTTGTCGCCATAAGCGACGAGAGCTTCGCCACTTGGCAGATTAAGGCGAACGACCTTTTCGTGACATAGGATTTCCGCATGGTGAGGGCATAACCAATCCATGCCAATGATAACGACAAAACTTTTTATGGTGACTGGTATAATTTCGATTTGGAAAGAGTGATTATTTAAGGTGAGGGTACACCCGGTGTAAATATCGTTAGTGTTCTCTGTTTTTCCGTTAGCCATTTCTACGGTGAATGTGTCTTTTAGTGTTTGTGGTGTTTGATTAAGCAAGCGTTTAAATTTTTGGTTCACGAAGCTTTTCTCTGCGCCACTATCGAAAAGAATGCATGCGTATGTATTGTTAAGGAGAAACGTACTGGTGACCACAGTTGGATCTGCGACGGCTTCCTTATGACCTATCGCCAAAACCCTGCCTACTCCACCAGGGTTGGGGTTTCTTGCCTTCGGGCAGTTCCGCTTGAAGTGTCCTACCTCTCCACAACCATAGCAGGTTTGACTTGCTCCGGCATTGGCAGCTCGCGCATTTTGTTGGACTAGAGCTTTACAAAATCGAGCGGTGTGCCCCTGTCTGTTACAGTTGGTGTAATGCATTTCACGGCAAGCGTCATTGTGGTGAAAGTTGCATTTGTTGCACTTTGGCAGGTTCTCGGCGTATTGCCTTATCGGAGTTGGGTTAGCAGTAGTCTTGGCAGCGTGCACTGCAACCACTTGTTGTTTCTTGGCAGGGTCTTGAGTAGGCTGGCCCTTTTTCTTGTTCCAAAATTTTCTTTTGTTCTTTCCCCCTTTTGCTTGCTCGGAGGTGGTCGTTACAGTGCCATGGCTGGCGTTATGGTCGATGAGTTGTTGTGCCAGTTCCTTGGCACTGTCGAAGGTAGTTGGCTTTGAGGCCAATACGTGCCCTTGAAGTTGTCGAGATAATCCCCACACGTATCTTTCCACCTTCTTGCTTTGAGTAGGAACCATCCCGGGACACAGCATGGCTAGATCGTTGAACCTCGAGGTGTACGACAGGATGTCAAAGCCTGTCATTTTAAGACCCCAAAATTCTTCTTCCAGCTTCTGTATCTCACCCCTGGGGCAGTACTCCTTCATTAACATGGTTTTCAGATCTTCCCATGTTATCGCATTCGCCACCGGGAGCGTTAGTGCCTTGACGTGACCCTTCCACCAGGTGAGGGCTCTTTCGGAGAATGTGCATGAAGCAAATTTGACCTTGCTTGCTTCAGGGCATGCACATATTTCGAAAATGGTCTCGGTTATCTCGAACCATTGTAGCAATGCTATGACACCTCCACTCCCGTTGAAGGTTTTGGGCTTGGTGTTAGTAAAGTCTTTGTAGGTACACTCTCTCGAGCGTCTCTGGCCGTCCCCGTTATTGGAATTCGAGGCACCACTGCCTGCACCTCCCGAATTACTGGGATTGATTTGGGCTATCACGGCTGCCACTGCGGCCACTATCGCCGCCTGGAACATGGCTGGGTCGAACTAAGGAGGTGGTGGTAGGGGTGGTGCAGTCCCAGTCACTTCGCCGCGTCTAGGATTTCTACGAGGTGGCATTTTCTGCCATTTTACAAGAATGAAAAGACAATAAGTCTTTGATACAAGTCGAGTGTTAAACTAAACATTATTAGTTCTTTATATGCATCATGATTCCGACTTGTAAAAATGTTGTAAGAATTCATTCATACTAGAAGTCTATAAACAATGAAATATAGACTTTATGAATTTCGATAGTATTGATTCTCATGAAATGTCTGTGATAGTATCCATACCGGGTCCAACCAATAATCACTTGATGTATAATATTTACATGTAATTAAGATTAAATAAACTTTCGAATCTGATGGTTCTGCCCTGGGCCCACAACCAAACAAGGAACAGGATCCAAGGCGGAACCACCATTTCTAGGTCGACATGGTCTCAATTACATATAACTTTGGTTTATACCTCAGGCGATCATAGGTTGAGCATCAGTAAATTTTTATCTGAAAAATAGTTCATGTTATGAATCTGATGTAGTGTTCCCAATAAAACAAATGACGCGTCAATATCATTGATATAACTTAGTATACAGTACTTTGAAAAAATTTGACCCTACTAGGGGTTTATGCTACATCAATGTACGGAAAATTTTGACCACCTAACAGATCCCGGAAGTGTAAACACTTAAATCGTGAGATCGGACCTAGAATACTAGAAAATAATAGTAATATTTATCCGCAAACTATATTAAACTGGAGCGGGCAGTGCAATACTACTTGTGGTGTTTGAAGCTCTGAGGAACACGAAGTGTAGACACGAAGTTCCTCATTTCAGCTCGGGATTCCGCCGCTTGGCGCTCTACTTCAGCCAGGCGTCCTTCAAAAGTGGCTCGGTGTTCTCGGAGTTCTTGCACTTCAGCTTGGGTCGCAACCATCTCCCGTCGAAAAAGCTCGGTGCGGTCTCGAGTCTGATCGTGTTCATCATCCAAACGGCGGATGCGAACGAAATTGACTTGGCTGGTGGCACCAATCTCCATGAGGTGTCGGGTGTTAACTCTTGTTTGCTCTTCATGGCGTGTGACACGGTGAACTATGACAGGGAGGGCTCGGTCGGCTGACCCTCCTCTGCTGAGATCGTAGAAACCTCGTTGCATGCCATAGGGGGGTCGTTGGCCTTGCGCTCGGCTCCATCGATGTATAGTTTCAGCCCATTGGGGCGTCGGGCCCTGGTAGTGTTGTGGAGGAATAGGGGTTGGGTGTGGATTGTAAACTTCAGGTTCGGAGTCGGTTCCATTTGAGTCTTCTTCCTCTTCACCGTCTAAGGATTCTTCCTCTTCCATGGGTTCTTCATCCTCCATGGGTTCCTCATCCTCCATGGGTTCTTCTTCGGAATCTTCCTCTGGGTCTTCAACAATCCAACCGGCATTCCCTTGGTTGGGAAAGTAGGGGTTACCTGGTAAGTGGAATCCTGCCATCGTACCTGTACGAGAATGGGGATAAGGAGGAATGTCGCGAGAAAAACTTTGGGAACAAGAAGTTAGTTGTCGAAGTTGTGATTACGGCTTTTTGTGTTAAAATACTCCTATAGTATTTTTAAGTTTGATTCTTGAAATTTTTGGTAAGCTACAGACTTGTTGCTCACCATGATCCTTCTTCGGCATACATTGGTCCTACCTTGGCTAAATATAGTTGATCAGGCTATATTTATCCAAGATCTGACTACATACCCCGAAGCTGAATCATGGTGTTCAACTGGTCTTGATACTTTTATGTTATTGCCATTATGATATTGAATTAGTATGTGCGATTGTGTGAATACTTTTATAAAAATATAAATTTTTATTTTAAAGTATTTTTGAAAAGTTACGTCAGAGAATTTTTGTCCCGTTGTATTTATAGTTTGTATATCTTACGTGGTTCGATATACTTAGTTCACTATAAACAAAGCTCTGATACCAATCTGTCACACCCCCAAACCGGAATGGCGGAAACGTTCGGGGGCGGAGGACGTCATGTTCAGTATCATAACCATAGTGAAGAAAGTAAACACAACCATCATAAATATAATTTAAAAGGTTACATCGTTGCAAAATACATGTTTCCAAATAAATTACATATGATGTCAAAATAGTTCAAAAGAAATCTACGCCTTAGCGTCTTGCCTTCAAAAGTCTTGTGGTTACCTGTATTACTGATTACCTGAGAATACAAGTTGTTTTTGAAAGAGTATCAGCATTAAAGCTGGTGAGTTCATAAGCAATTTATGAATGAAAAATGAATGTCGTTCCTTAAAGTTTGTTACAAGTTGTTTCCAGAAAATCCAATATTTTCTAAAAGGTTTAGTGTAGTCTTAACTGAACCAAGACTTAGTATATGTAAGTAAATCATCATACTTATATGTGGTTTTATATTTAAATAAAACTCCTTTTCGTGAAATCCTTAAATTCCCGTGAACGGTGTGTTTGTTAATTTCCCATGTGAGTTGTTATAACCATACTATGACTCGAAGACCTCGTACTCGACGTTCTTCAAGCGTCGGAATGATATGATACTTGTCACCACAGACCTGCCGGTCTAGCTGTTGCAAGCAGCTCAGGTGCGGGTTGTCAAACCCAATATAGATCTATACACAATTATCACGTTCTCCCTACAAGAGATTCTGGCTATAACTACAGGACTTTTCCGTTGTACTAAAGAGTACTCCGAAGATGAATGTCTCACAAATTTATTCATTAACATGTTCACGTAGTTTGTAATAAAATACTCGCTTTGTAAATCGATAGTATTACCATTTCTTTGTTAAATGAGGTGTCCAAACTATACCTATTATAGTTTTATAAAAGTGCTTTAGATGAATGTAACCTTGTTATGCATGACCTTGTATTTCAATAAAATAACATTTAAAATACTAGGTATAAAATCTTACACACCTTGCTCAGCATGTTACAAGGTGTGAATAACCCTTAAACATGTATTTTACAGTTTTACCCTTAACTGTCACTGTTTTTGAGTAATTATAGAAAAATAATCGTAAGTCAAAAACAGAATCCGCAAACTCTGAGTATTTGGAAAAAGTGTCTACAGTGTTCATAAATTTTCACATAATTTTTGGTGATCTCAAACTAGTGTGAAAATGTTCATTTTCACAACCTGGTCTGATTTCGTTGCTGCAGTGATAGGCCGTTTTGTAAAAATCACCATAAATTGTAGAAAAATCGTATGGAGATGTGCAAGTAGTCATTTTAAAGGTATAAACCTGAACTACTTGCATATATATACAGTTTTGAAAAATATTAAGTTTAAGTTGGGTAAAACAGTTCATGAACAGGTCACAACTTTTCTGTTGCAAGCTATCAAGTTTAGTTTTGAATATGTTTTGGTGTTTAGACTTGTATTCCCCCCCCCCCCTAAAAACTGAAGAAAACTATAAAACGTAGGGGTATGAACTCACTTTGAGTGATGACTTGAAGAGTGGAAGGTTGAAGTTAAGGAATATCAAGCCAAGAGTACTTGCTGAACACGTGAGGACTTGGATGATCCTAAGAACGATTTTTGGCGTTAAGATATGAGTCAATGATCCAATAGTGTTATGAAGTTATGGAATAATACTTGAGTTTAAATGGAATACTTACCAAAAAGTGTAGTAGCAACTCAAGAACACTTGCACAAGGTGGTGAAATGTAGAGAGCAAGAAGCTTTCTTGGGGTGATATGAGAAGTGTGGAAGTTTTTGAAATAAGCAAGTAAATCAAGAAATCCTCCAGGGATTTCTTTATATAGCAGGTTGCTGGAGCAACTTGTGAGTTTGAAGTAATGCGTGCATTGGTTTGTGTGATGTGGATAAGGTGGCAAGTGGTAGGGTGACACATGGAAGGCAAGTGGGCACACTTGTCCCACTTGTGGGGTAAATATCCTCTTAATATAAAATAATGATTTTTAATTAATAAATCCTTGAAAAATTATTAAAATAATAGTTCTGGGGGTTAGAAATGATAAAAATATGAATTTGGTGAAAAAAATCCCGTCAAAAACGGGCTTAGGAGGCGAAAGTAGTCGAAAACCGGACAATAGGGACCGAACCTGCGAGGTTCAGCTCTAAGAGGTTGAGAACCGAGAGAAGGGGAGAAGGAACCGAGATGAGGAAAGAAGCAGCGAAGTGGGGCGAGTGCGAGGGTCTCGCATGGGGGCCGAAGTTCGATCCTTGCTGCTGAGCTTCGGTCTGCTGGGGTTTCGGTCCGAGAGGCTCCTAACACTTTCGGCTCCTAAGAGGAGTTTCTGTTCCTAAGAGGAGTTTCGGTTCCTAAGAGGACTTTCTGTTCCTAAGAGGAGTTTCGATTCCTAAGAGAACTTTCTGTTCCTAAGAGGAGTTTCAGTTCCTAAGAGGACTTTCTGTTCCTAAGAGGAGTTTCGGTTCCTAAGAGGAGTTTCGGCTCTATATGGCTGTTTTTCGAGAAATCTTTCCGTTTTGCGTGATTTTTGACCAAGTTAAGGGTCGGGATGACCCGGATGACTATAAAAGTTTGGGAGAGATTTCACATACTTGGAGAGATTTGGGAGAGATTTCACATACTTGGAGAGATTTCACATACTTAGAGAGATTTGGGAGAGATTTCACATACTTGGAGAGATTTCACATACTTAGAGAGATTTAGGAGAGATTTCACATACTTGGAGAGATTTCACATACTTAGAGAGATTTGGGTGAGATTTCACATACTTGGAGAGATTTCACATACTTAGAGAGATTTGGGAGAGATTTCACATACTTAGAGAGATTTGGGAGAGATTTAACATACTTGGAGAGATTTGGGAGAGATTTCACATACTTGGAGAGATTTCACATACTTAGAGAGATTTGGGAGAGATTTCACATACTTGGAGAGATTTGGGAGAGATTTCACATGCTTGGAGAGATTTGGGAGAGATTTAACCTTAGCCATTATTATCACATAATCTCGCAACTGCAAGGTTTGTGAACCCTGTTATGCTTCGTTAATGATCGTCTTAAGTCTCCGGAAGGGTCCTTAGTCGTGTTTTGATGCGTTTAACTCTCTTTTTAGGGTTTTTACGTTATTAACACATTGATTTTTCGAGACACTTGAATTTTTGACATACAAATGCACATTTTTATTCATAGAATAACATCTAACATACAAGTACTAATTAAATTCGACTGGTTTGACTTGTTAGACTTTGACTAGAATTTGACGGTTGTCACATCTGATATGGCTGATGTTGCTTGTGTTCGCCGATGCTTGGTTACAAAGTTAAGTTGCCTGATATGGCTGATGTTGCGCAAAAGATCGAGCATTCGAAGGGTGTTTTGGGGAACGACAATCGGTTGTCTCATCTTGCTTCTAATTTTGTTCAATATAACCACTAAGATCATCATGGATTGAATTAATGATTTGTAAGATGAACCCCACAAATAAACCCCCTGTTATTAATGATTCACTTATGAACAACACGACCTCTATAACGTCGTCGGTTGTGGACTCATCTTCTATCTTCATTTATAATCTACAAAGGATCCCTGCAAACGTATTTGACCATCCGGCGGAAAAACAAACGCTTTTCTCTGTCGATTGGTGCCTCCTCCTCATACAATCATTACCCCATTTTTCTCATCGATACACAGTAAAACAATATCCAAGTTGTTGATACTCTATTGGCTTGCTAACTTGTTCATATTCTAATTGCTTACTCTGAAGTTGTCCAACAAGACGAGAAAGGATGGGGAAAATGGTGAAGAGAGAGAGAGGGTATAATGGTGTGGGTGGACCCGTTTCTTAGTTTTTTTTTTGTTTTTTAATTATAAAATAATTATATTTGATATTAAAAAATGAAAAAAGAAACTAAAAGGGTAAAACCATATTTTCATGTTTTTTAGGGATAAAAATGCACCAGAATCATGAGAATTTTCTGATTTTGGACCTTCCATGCAAATTGAAAACTTTTTGGACTATATCCATAATTTTTGGTAAACCATGAGGACCAATTTTTCAATTTTGTCTTATACTTATGATATTTTGAATTTGTAAACTAGGATTATGACTTCCATATTTTTGGTTTATGAAACCTTTTAGCAAACTTTGATATTATATTTTGAAAGCTTTAAATGGGATGATATCACGAATATTCCTTTTACAAATGATTTTTCTAATTAAGACTTGAAAGTTATGGGTGATCGAACTTGAAGCAACCTTCAATTGTGTTGATCGAACTTGACTGTGCGTGGAAGTCGAACTTGAAACAACCTTAAATGGGATGATATCACAAATATTCCTTTTACAAATGCATAAGGTCTTTGATCTGTCAAACACAAAGACGTATTGAGGGTTTATATGGTGTCATGACTAGCGAGGATTTTTTTGTCATGCGTATGACTCGACATATCCTTTCCTAGTTCCCCCATAGTTGCATGACCCTTCATTTACTCTACTTAGGTCGGTTCGATATTTTACCTGATGAGTTTTGTACCATGTACATAGTATCGAGTATCAATTTTTGGCAAAAGAAAGTCCAAAGTACCATCCCTATGTAAAAACTCGGTACTAGTTTTCGATGCAGTACCGATATAAGATCAAAATTTGATACTAATTACTCATCCCTTATCACAACCCTCATTTTGATTACTACAACTGCACAATATGGTAGACGAACCATACAATGGGTTGTTTGGCATTAAATCCATGTGTTAATAATGGTAAAATATAGTTATTTTTTATGTTATTGTCTATTTATCGGAATTGTTATAAAACCATAAATTATATGCATTTTGTGTTACTATAAATTATTTTATTACGTGTGTGTGTGTGTGTGTGTATATATATATATATATATATATATATATATATATAGAGAGAGAGAGAGAGAGAGAGAGAGGTAAAAGATCAAATGCGAACCCTAAAGGTTAAGAACCACTTAAGAACCTTTTTTCATTATGGTATAACATAAGAAGTCACTTTCATCTTTTATTATTTATGATCTACATACACAGTACACACATTCACATGAATATCTTCTCTCTCATCTCAAACTTGAAGAACAAACAAACATTATCACCGGTTGCCACCAGCGACACCGTCGTAGTGTCGCCACCTCCTGCCCTTGGCGAACCGTCGCCGCCTCCTACCACCGGTGAACCACCGCCATTAGATCCACAAGCTCTGGTTGGCTCCAGATCTACAACATCAACTTTAGATATGTGCTTTTTAGTTTAGATCTATGATATTCAGCTTCACATCTACGATTTTCTTCTTCAGATCTACGACTTTCATCTTCAAATCTATGATTTTTGTCTTCAGATCTATGATTTTTTCCTCTAGATTTATGATTTCCGGCAAGCGGCATAACCACCACCTTCGTCCATCACTGTGAACACAAATTTCTCTTCCATGTCGGTAACCTACCACAAACGGAAACACAGGTCTGATAAGATCTGATGAAAATACGTCCATATCCACCATCAATCGCCACCTGGTCTCAGATATGGAGTCACAAAGTTGTTTCAGCTTAACTTTCCCTCTTTAAAATGCAAAACATCTTAGATATGGTGCGCTTTGGTCAGATCCGACACCACCTTCATCACCATCAACTTCGTTTCCACCATCTCTACCACCACTGATGTCCACACAACCTCCTACTGTCGGCATCACTTTCAGATCTGGTCAGACATGATGTATGTTGTTCGATTTTCTAGATCTAATTTGCGTGGTGCTATTACATGTATAGATCTGAAGCTATAATAGTGGTAACAGTGGCCGATGGTAGTTTCACCTCCTTAGATATGTTCCAGCACCGCCACCTGCTCCATCTATTTCTATATGATCTCTAATGAAACACATCAGGTATGTCAAATTTTTTTTTATTATTTTGCCCTCTGTTAAGCTGTGAATTTAATGTTTTAATCTCTCATTTATTGTTTATTTTTGTTAATCATTGTTTTTTCTGTTGTTAAGTTTTGAATCAATCTTTGTATTCTTATTTCTTATAATATTTATATCAAATTGTTATTCACTGTTTATGTTTTATAGTTGTTATATTGTGAATTGAAACAAGATTGTGGTTTATTATGTTAATGTTTCCTCAAATAATATGAATTTTTTTTACGTTGTAAATTTTGATTTTTAACGAGTGAATTAATATGTTTTTAAGTTGTGAATATTTCGAAAAAGATTCATAAACTGTTTTATTAAACTGTGAATGAAAGTCTTGAAATTCTTTATTTGACTATGAATTTGTTTGCTTCAACAAAATCAATCATGTTTTTAAGTTTTAAATATCGTGAGACGGAGACCTAAACTACTTTATTAAACTGTGAATTAAAGTCTTGAAATGTAAGTTTTAAGTTGAGAATATGACTTTGAAGTATAATGTTTTGTATTAAACTTTGAAATTATTATATTAAGTTGTGATTTTTTTATTAAACCACGATTTGATTGTATTAAGTCGTGAATTAACTATATTAAACTTTGAATTGGATGTATTAAGTCGTGAATTAACTATATTAATTCCTTGTTTGCTTCAAATATAAGATGAAAGTGCTATTATATATAGATCTGATTTAATCTAATTTTGAATAAAGAATGTAAAATTTAAATTGTGAAGATTTTGTGTAAATAAACTTTGAAAGAAACATTAACCTAGAGATCTAATGGTATATATGTAAGTTTTAAGTTTAGAATATGGTTGTGAATGTATAATTTTTGTGCATTAAATTGTAAACTTTTTTATATTTAGTTGTGAATTTTGTGTATTGAACTGCGAATTGATTGTATTACGCTGTGAAGTTTTAGTGAATTTTATGTTAAATATGACTAGTTTATGTATGAATGTTTGTATTAATTCTTTTGTGTATATATTTACTTTTGTGTTGTATAAATATGTAAGAATATATTAGTTTTTGTAATTATTTTGCACTAAACTCTTAATTAGTAAATTAATTGGTTTATTAAACCGTGAATATAATATTTAAGTTATGAATCCATGATTTTATATAGGGGTCTGATTTGGAAGGAATGATAGTTGCGAAAGTGGCACATGTAGTTGGTGACGGTGTCTAGTCGTTAGTAATGGTGGTAGAGTTTGAGTTTGACTTATTTGAATTTGTGAATTAATGTATAATGGATTGTATTATGTTGTGAGTTTATGTATAAACTAGAAATTGATTGTATCAAGTTGTATGTATTATTTAAATTTTATGTTAAAATATGAATGAGTGCTTGCATGAAAAAATTAAACTATGTATTAGTGAATTAATATGTTTATTAAACTGTGAATATGATATTAAAATTATGAATATGTCTTATACATGGTATATTTTATAAAGAAATTTACAATTTCGAAATAAAAAATTGAATTTGTTAAAGCATAAATCTAATTTTTTTAAATTTTTTTTATGTAGATTGCTGCAAAAATAAAATGATATGTATTAAAAAGTATCACCAAACAAATAAAACATACAATGGTTGTTCTATTAAGATGTGAATACGATAAGAAAATATCATTGGATTTGGTGTTAGTCTGGCGGCGGTCCGAATGTGGTCTAACGACTATCCAATAGCAAGTGGCAACTAGTTGTAAACTAGGGAATGAAAAAAGTTTGTTTAATATAATATTAATGTTTGATTTGTCCAAAATCGTCTTATTGAAAAATAAAAAAATTTAAAAATGGTGCTTAGGGTTCTTAACCTTTTGGGTTCTCATTTGAACCATTCCATATATATATATATATATATATATATATATATATATATATATATATATATATATATATATATATATATATATATATATATATATATATATATATATATATATATGAGAAGGGAGACGGGGGTATTTTCATCATTTTTAATTAATTTTATTTCATTAACTCGATAACTTCCTGCATACCAAATATACTAGATTAATTTATCAATGTAATATGGACATTCTATTACCTTCTCCACACTATTACTATGTTCATTACACTAGTTGTGAGACCCATGAATTACATGACTTAATTTTTTAAAAAAAAGTTAATATAAAGATCAAAATATTTGAAAATTTTGAATTTAAAAGTAAATAAGAAAAATAACGAATTATTATAATAAAAATGTTTTTTACGTTTAAAATTTAAATATATAAAAGAAACTAGTGAGATTTAATGAAATTGATATCAATTTATTATTACATTTATTGCAATTATTATCAAAATGAAATATAATAAAATAGAAAAACTCATAAAATAACATGTAGAAAAAAAAGTAATTCAAAATAACATAAAATGACATTTGACAAATTGAATGATAGTGTGACAAAGGAAAAAAAAAAAAACCTTCATTTATTTGAAAGATTTTTTTTGTCATTGCATTAGGTTTTTTTTGGTAAATTTAACTATATTAATATTAAAATAATTTTGAATATGTTTTAATAATCTTTCTAACAATTTATTTTATTAAAACAACAATACAAATTGTTTATTGTTCTAATCTATTAAATTAATATATTAGCCATAACTTTCATGCTGCAGTTTTTATTTTAAAATTATTTTTTAGTTAATGAACCAAAAATATGCTTTTAATGTTAGAATGGTAGATGTAACAAATAAGCAGTAGTTGGCTTAATAATTTTTTTGGTTGACAACAAAACCTACTTTTGGCAGCTCATGTGGGTCTTGTATTTTTGTTCATATCGAATCATAAAGCCACCAACCTTTGAAACAACTTTTCGGCATTTGCGGATTTCTAAAAGCATATATATATATATATTTTCGGAACTTTAATTACCTAAAAAAATAAAAAAAATTACTGTTTTTTTTTTAAATACGTGAAATATTCTAATAGATTATTACACTGTAAATATTTTAATATGATTTTTAGAATGTTAGAATATTCTACTAGATTTGTCAGATATGTAGAATATTTTAATATTCTACTAGAATATGTAAAAAAATGTATTTTTTTTTTATTCTTTTGGTATTTTTTTTTTATTTTTTTGGAAAATATAAATTCCGAAAATAATATTTGAAATTTTTTTTTTCGAAAATTTTCAATTATTTTGCATTTTAGAAATATTTTTTTTATCTACTAAATAACTGACTACGATTGCGTCTCACGGTCTCACAAAATTAGGCCGTCTCACATGAACCTAACCCTATATATATATATATATATATATATATATATATATATATATATATATATATATATATATATATATATATATATATGACGGTCTAATTTTGTGAGATCGTGAGACACAATTTTAGCAATTCATTTTCTAGATAAAATGAGAACATTTTTAAAATTCACAATAATTGAAAATTTTCGAAATTTTTTTTCAAATATTATTTTCGTCATTTATATTATCCAAAAAAAAAAAATTACTATTTTTTTTTACATATTCTACTATAATATTATAATATTTTACATATTTAACAAATCTAGTAGAATACTAGAATATTCTAACATTATAAAAATCACATTAGAATATTTACAGTGTAGTATTATATTATAATATTTCACGTATTTTTCAACAAAAAGCGCTAATTTTTATTTATTTTTTATTTGTTTTATTTATTTATTTTTGTTTTTTAGGTAAAGAAAATGACGAAAATAATAATTAATTTTTTTTCGGAATTTTCCTATTATTTTGCATTTTAAAATTATTTTTAGATTGCGTCTCACGGTTATACAAAATTAACATGGTCTCAAATGAACCAGAACCTAGGGTGAGGTTCAATAGAGAACCATAATTAACCAAGGAACCAAAGAACCAATCGTGAGCGTTGGAAATCATAATGATCAACGGCCAAGGAATAGATGTACACTTTTACATTGGACGCACACACACCGGATTATACAAAAAAATCCACCATTTACAAAAAAACCCACCACTTTTTTTCGTTTAAAATTTTTTTTAGGCCATGTTTTTTATCCAAAAAAAAACCGAATATACCGTTGTTCACGATTTTTCGTTCTCTTTCCATAGAAATTCATGATGATATATAAAAAACGAACTTTTTTTTTCGAAAAAAACCCACTTTATTTTCTTTGATAAAAAAATTTAAGGTCTATTTTTTTATAGAAAAAAAATTAATAAATATATCAAAATTCATATTTTTTGTACTTTTTAAACATAGATGCATATTCAAGTTAAAAAAAAAAACTTTATTTCAGTTTAGATTCACATTGTGAACCTATTCAGATTCATATTGTAAACCTATTCAGATTCACATTATGAACATCCTTAGATTCATAGTGTGCATAATAAGAAGTCAGATTCACAGTGTGAATCTGAACTGATCGGAGCTTTTTCACATTGTGAATGTTAAAATTTGAAATATTTACGGTTTAGATTCACAGTGTAAATCTACACTGATCGAGGTTTTTTTTTTTTTTTTGAACCTTCTCAGATTCACAGTGTGTATAATAGTAATGCAGATTCACAATGTGAATCTAAACTATTCGAGATTTTTCATATTGTGAATGTTAAAAATTGAAATATTTACAGTTTAGATTCACAGTGTGAATCTATACTGTTCGAGGTTTTTTTTTTTTTTTTTTTTTTTTTTTTTTTTTTTTTTTTTTAGTCGGTGTTGATGTTTATTAATAGAGTACAAAAAATTAATATTTTTGGTATAATTAGTTTTTTTTTCATAAAAATAAAATTAAATATTGAAAAAACTAAGAAAAATAAGTGGGTTTTTTTCGAAAAAAATAAGTTCGTTTTTTATATATCATCATGGATCTCTATGGAAAGAGGACGAAAAATTGTGAACAACGGTATATTTGTTTTTTTTTTCGATAAACAACTTGGCCTAAAAAAAATTTTAAATGAAAAAAAAAGAAGTGAGTTTTGTTATAATCCGGTACATGTGCGTCCATTATAAAAATTTACAACCCTTCATTTTGCCGTTGATCGCTTTAAATTCCGACGCTTTTGATTGGTTCCTTAATTAATAATGGTTCTCTACTGAACTTTTCTATATATATATATATATATATATATATATATATATATATATATATATATATATATATATATATAACCAAGATCAAATAAGAAGTAAAATTTTGATAGAAAGGTAATAAATTTTTTATATGTTTTTTTAACAAACGAATAAAATGAATCATTAGATGATTTAAAATTAAGATGATTCATAAGAAAAAATTCCCAAAAAAAACATCTTTATGATTCATTTTTAAGTAAATTAAGAAGAAGTTCACTTTTATGACAATAATATATATATATATATATATATATATATATATATATATATATATATATATATATATATATATAGACACACACACACACATAGAGAGAGAGAGAGAGAGAGAGAGAGAGATAAATTAATTTGAGAAATAAGAAAATGTTAAGTATACGAAAATAAATTTGGGTCACATATTTTTTCATTGCTGCTTAAATACTCCGATAAATCTACACGACGAGAGAGCTAGTATTCATATATGAATATATAACGTCACCACCTCCATCTTCCTCCACCACCTCCCCAACATCCACAATCTCCACCGTCACCTCTGCCGCCAACCGTCGCATCCTCCTCTACCTCTACCACTGCCACTTCCACCATAATGAACCTAGAGTGATGCTATGATACAAACAATTAGAAGTATGTTACTAATCTTCCACCTAATATTTTGATTTTTTTAACCAACCAACCATATATTTGAAAACACAAAACTCTAGCAAGATGCTAGAGAACAAACCCAAAACGTTACAAATTGTTTAAAGGGAATTGCAACCAACAATATCAATAAAAAACTATCTTAATAAACCTATTGGAAAACCAAAGAAATGAAAACTATCTAATAGAATAAAAAATTGTATCCTTTTTCATTTTACCCCCTCCAAAAACACTATCCTTTTGATATCTCCATAAAACCCATAAATCCGTACAACACACCACGTCAATAGCACTGTTTTTGTTCACGGAAACATGTAAGTGATCAACTTGTTGGAATAGTTGATTAGTCTAGTCAAAGTGAACCAACGAAAGTTCTAACCATTGTAACAACGCATTCAATGTTCTCGCTGTGACCTCACATTGAATGAATATGTGATCAAACTGTTCCACCTCCATGTTTCAAATCGGACATAAAATATAAGGAATGTCAATACCATAATAATAAAGATTGAACCTAGTCGGCAATCTATCTAACAAAATCCTCCACACTAAAATATTAACTTTAAGGGGAATAAAACGATTCCATCTAGTCATTTTGTCGATAGTAGGCAAATTTGTTTTGTCAACCCACCTTCTAGTGTCAGAAACCGAAAATCTACCATCTACTCCTATAGTCCACACCCAAGTATCAACCTTTTCTAATAAACTTACCTCCAAAAGAACTTTATTCAAGTTCTTAAGTTGTAGGCTTTCCCGCCCTCCACGAACATCTCGACACCAACACCATATCCAACCAGAAGAAATTATACGGTCGGAAACCATACAATTCTGATTCACTTCTAACCGGTATAAACGAGGAAATGGAGAAACAAATCTTTCTTCACCACACCACACATCATTCCAAAACTGAATATTGCATCCATTGCCAAGTTTCATCTTAATAACATCACTTGGCAGAATAGATTTTTCTTCAAGACGTTTGAAAGATGCCAAGATTTTCAACCAAGGGCTATAACCTCGTTTTGTGACAATGTCAGACCCAATACCCCCATTTTCACCATAAATAACTTTTATAACTCGCACCCAAAGCAATTATTAAAATTCAAAAAATGTGACCTCCACTTTTGAAGAAGAGAAAATTTGAAATCTATCAAACTACCAATATTAAGCCCTCCATGAGACATATCTGAAAGAATCAAATCCCATTTTACCCTTGGCAATTTTCAATGATCTTCCTCACCACCCCAAAAAAATTAGAACGGCAAGATTCCAGGATATTAGCAACAGTGACTGGCATAAAAGACAACGACATATTATAAGTACCTAATGCACCCAATATAGACTTTATCAGGACCGATCTACCACTAACTGAAAGAGTAGAAATTTTCCACAAAGAAAGTTTCTTCTTAACTTTTCTACTAATTGGCTTTTATCCTTGTATTCGAGACATATTTGGCCTGACCGAAAGACCCAAATAAATGAAAGGTAGCTTTCCAGGTTTACAACCTACATAATGAGCATAATTCACCACCTCCTCCCACTTAACTCCAACGCCAAAAATGTTTGATTTTTAAGACTTATCTTCAACCCAGAAACAAGATAAAAATACTGAAGAATAGTGACCATATTAATGATATTTTTTATATTCCATTCGCCTAAAATAATAACGTCATCCGCATAAAAGAAATGAGAAATATTCAAATCATTATTCCCAAGTTTAATGTAACATACATAAAAATCACAAGAAATTTAAACTTTTTAAAACCGACCTAAATTCACAAATTGTTTACAAACATAGTTTTCAAAACATTTTGAACATCAGAGTCTCCCAAAATCATAAGTCATAAACAAGAGGATGTGTACGGTCACACATTCGTCTTTCTGCGGTCATCCGAAGTACTTGAAACCTAACCGAAAACTGAAACCCAACGCTTAGTAAGATAACCCAAAGTACCAACACATAACCATATAACATATATACAATAACAACATGCTGGGTCCAATCAACCATCAGGTTGGAATACCCCAATATATTATGTCACACCCCCGAACCGTGGTAAACGGACGACGAAAACGTCCGGGGGTGGATGACGTCATGCGTAGTATCACAACAATTGCATCATAGTAATCAAAGTAAACACAACCATTACATTATAATATGAATATTTACATTTGTTTGAAAACATATTTTGTGTACATCAAAATGAAAGCAAAGTAAAAGACAAGGCTTCGAAACACTCCGTCTTCTCCAAAAGCTGACAAGGGTACCAGTCTATTGTCGTCCTGAGAATACAAGCGGTTTTGAAAACGTATCAGCATAAAGCTGGTGAGTTCATAAACATGTTTTGTAATGAGAACTAGTCACTGAATTTGTATAAATAATTAATTTTCATTATATGCAAAAATATCGTTTGTATCGGAACCCTGGCTACCAGCAGTATGCAAAATGTATTTCATTTGAAAACCCTGGCTACCGCCAGTATGTAAATGTACTTCGTTTGAAAACCCTGGCTACCACCAGTAGGTAAAATGTACTCCGTTTGTCTGGGAAAATCCCTTATTTTCCCTGGTATGAGTGTGTTTGTTGCTTTAATGATTGCGAAATCGAAAGACATAAATATCATACTTATGTTGTTTAAAACGTTGTATATGAGTGTTATGTTATTACGTAAATATGTCGTACGATTGGCGAGTTTTATGACCATACTTAAACTTGATACGACGTGAAACGGACGCCGATATCCTTTATGACATTTGACACCCGTAGACCTGACAGTCCGACTGTAGCTAGCAGCCAGGTGCGAGATAGTCAGTCCCGTATAAATCTATACACAAAAGCCACGCTTTCCCTCCAGGAAATTATGGTTCATAAGGGTAGTAATCCACTTAGCTGATGATTGAAAGTGTCCGAGGACGAAGTCCTCCACTTTGCTATGTAGTAAGTACCCAAGGACGAAATCCTTCCCTTTGTTATTAAAGTGTACGAGGACGTGTCTCCCAATTAAGTTGACGACTTTACGAGCAATAATATATAAGTATACAGACCTTTTGCATGAAAATCTGTTATATACGTTGTAGAGTAAAAATAGATATACTAAAATAATTATTTTCTGTTGTATTCTTATAGTAATGAGTGTGTTATAAACTAAATTTATCATAGTTTATATATTCAACCAGGTAAATAGTTTGCCTTTGTAATACTGGTAATAAAATCCCCAAACTATACCCTTTATAGTTTGACTGTAATGATAAGTTCGTGAAATGTTCGGAAAACTATGCAATTATATTTAGAAAACGTCCCTTATGCTTTGCAAACTACAAAAGGGATTAAGTATCTAAATGCTTTCTGAAATCATTAATTTGTAAAAATTGCATAAGTTTGACTTGTTGAAAACTTGTTTGGCTTGTATTCCCCCCTGGAAAACGTTTAAAAATCATAAAAGCGTAAGGGTATGAACTCAAAGTTTGTTGGATGCAAAGGATTGAACTGGAAGATCCTCGAGTCGATGTACGTGGCACTTAACGGAATCCTAATATCAATAAATACATATATGTATCTAAATTAGCGATTTCGTTAGATAAAGTGTTGGAAAAACACTCATTTTCGGTTACAGAATGTTACCGGGACTTGGTTGAATCGAGGGAACAGGCTTTTAACCACTTAAGAGGTGTTTACAGATGTGAATGGAGGTTTACGGCCGTAAACTTGGTTTGCGGCCGTGAACAGAGTTTTCGGCCGAGAACTGGTTTTGCGGCCGTGAATAGGGTTTACGGCCGTGAAATGTACTTTGAAGGGTTTACGGCCTTTGAAGATTCGAAGGGTTTACGACCGTAAACTCAAGAACAAAGGTGTTCAATTTTGACGAAAATGTGTTCCAGATGCTACCAAACGGCCCCAAATGACGATTTTTGGTGTTTTTCGAAAGAAAGGAGGGGCTTTATGTGTTTACGGTCAAGAGAGATAGAAAGAGAAAAAGGGTGTTTCCAGCTAAGAAGGTTCAAATGAGGGTGGGGGTCCTGAATTTATAGGCTGGAGGTTATGGTCGGTGGTGGGGTCCACCTGGCACTGACCGCAAACAGGTTTACGGCCGTACACGAGTTTACGGCCGTAAACTCGTCCTGGCCGTCAACACGGTGTGTTTCAAGAAACTTTGAGTTTTCGCATGACTTCCGGTTTCCAACTCGTATAAAATACTAATTATAACATTAGTTAATTTTCTAACCCAAGAAGTTTGACGGACAATTCAATAAAATACAAATTTTATTAATGGAGATTGGTTAGAAATAACGGAAGAAATTTCGGGTTGTCACATCATCCCCCCGTTAGAGGGAATTTCGTCCCGAAATTCAAACGTAGAATACAAATCATGGATTTGGAAAGAGATGCGGATACTTCTGTTTCATCTGATCTTCGCGCTCCCAAGTGAATTCAGGTCCCCGCTTGGCATTCCAGCGAACCTTCACTATCGGGATGCGACTTTGTTTTGTTTGTTTGATTTCTCTGTCCATGATTTCGACTGGTTCTTCCACGAAGTTGAGGTTCTAGTTGATTTCAATCTCATCGAGATGGATTATAAGGGTCTCGTCGGATAAACACTTATTATGATTCGAGACGTGGAAGACGGGATGAATGTTGCAAAGCTCTTGTGGCAGACGAAGTTTGTATGCTACGGGACCGATCCTAGCAAGGATCTCGAATGGTCCTATGTATCTCGGGTTCAGCTTTCCACGCTTTCCAATGCGTACCAAGCCTTTCCAGGGTGAGACCTTCAACAGGACATGCTCTCCAACTTCGAACTCCAAGGGTTTTCGTCGTTTATTGGCGTAGCTCTTTTGTCTGTCTCGTGAGGCTTTCAGTCGTTCTCGGATTTGTACGATCTTTTCGGTGGTTTCACGGATGATCTCTGGGCCCGTGAGAGTGCTGTCAGGGACTTGCCCCTTGGCTAGCTGCGTGTCACCCACCTCATCCCAACATAGAGGGGATCTGCACTTGCGTCCATAAAGGGCTTCAAATGGCGCAACCTTGATGCTGGTATGATAACTGTTGTTGTAGGAGAATTCAACCAAGGGTAAATGGGTGTCCCATGACTTACCGAAGTCTATGACACATGCTCTCAGCATGTCTTCCGAGGTCTGAATGGTTCTCTCACTCTGCCCATCTGTCTGCGGATTGTCAGCTGTACTCATATCCAGTTTAGTTCCAAGAGCTTTCTGCAGGGAGTGCCAAAAACTAGAGGTGAACCTGCTATCTCGAGCGGAGATAATGGACACAGGCACACCGTGCAGTCGAACTACTTCTTGAATGTAGATCCGCGTGAGCTTTTCCATATTGCACGTTTCTTTGATTGGTAGGAAGTGAGCGGATTTTGTCAATCGGTCGACTATTACCCAGATGGTATCGTACCCACTCGGGGATTTGGGCAATTTTGTTATAAAATCCATAGTAATCCTCTCCCACTTCCACTCAGGTATCTTCGGCTGCTGAAGCAAACCTGAGGGTTTCTGATATTCGACCTTCACCTTGGCACAAGTCAGACACTTGCCCACGAAGGTAGCGATCTCCGCTTTCATGTTTGGCCACCAATACAACTTCTTAAGATCGAGGTACATCTTATCCGAACCTGGATGAATGGAGTATCTGGTCTTGTGAGCTTCGTTCATGACAACCTCTCAGTAACCACCGAACTTTGGGGTCGAGATCCGGTCCATGAAATAGTAGACTCCGTCTCCCTTGATCTCTAAGTTCTTTTCCATTCCTCTCAAGGTTTCTCCCGGCATGTTCTCTGGTTTCAAAGCTTTCAGCTGAGCCTCTATGATTTGCGCGGATAAATGGGAATGGATGGTCATTGTTAGTGCCTTCACTCTACAACCTGAGTACTCCTTCCGGCTGAGCGCATCTGCCACCACATTGGCCTTGCCGGGATGGTAGCGTATTTCGCACTCGTAATCGCTGAGTAGCTTAACCCATTGCCTTTGTCTCATGTTCAGCTCCTTCTGGTCGAAAATATGCTGCAGGCTTTTATGGTCACTGAAGATAGTGCACTCGGTTCCGTAGAGATAATGTCTCCATATCTTTAATGAGAAGACCATTGCTCCCAACTCTAAATCGTGAGTTGTATAGTTGACTTCGTGTTCTTTCAGCTGTCTTAAGGCATAGGCGATAATCTTTCCCCGCTGCATGAGCACACAGCCTAGGCCCTAGTTGGATGTATCATAATAGACAACGAAATCCTCCGTCCCTTCGGGCAGAGACAGGATAGGTGCGCTGCATAGGGCCTGTTTCAATGTTCGGAACGCAGTGTCTTGATTTTCACTCCAACAAAAGGGTACACCTTTCTAAGTCAAAGTGGTTAAGGGTTTGGCAATCCTGGAGAAATTTTGGATAAACCTGCGATAATAGCCAGCGAGGCCCAAGAATTGACGGATTTCTGTGGGTGTCTTCTGTGCTGACCAATTCTTAATCGCCTGGATCTTGGAAGGGTCCACGTGTATGCCTTCCTCGCTTACCACGTGACCTAGGAAAGTTACTTTTCGGATCCAGAACTCGCACTTAGAGAATTCCGTGAACAGTTTCTCCGTTCTTAGAGTTCCCAGCACCAATCTCAAGTGCTATCTGTGATCTTCTTTGTTTCTGGAATAGACGAGAATATCGTCAATGAACACGATCACAAACTTGTCTAGGAAAGGACGGCCCACCCAATTCATCAGGTCCATGAATACCGCCGGTGCGTTGGTTAGACCGAAGGGCATTACTACGAACTCGTAGTGACCATATCGAGTCCAAAATGTTGTCTTAGGAACATCACTATCGTGGACTCGCAGCTGATGATACCCTGATCTTAGGTCTATTATGGAGAAGTAGCTGGCTCCTTGAAGTTGGTCGAAAAGGTCGTCGATCTGAGGAAGACGATAACAGTTTTTGACGGTGAGCTTGTTTAGTTCGCGGTAGTCAATGCACATCCTGAAAGATCCATCCTTCTTTTTCACAAATAAGACCGGGGCTCCCCAGGGTGAAGAACTCGGTCTGATGAATCCTTTGTTGAGGAGCTCATTGAGCTGGTTGGATAACTCTTGCATTTCTGCTGGCGCTAGACGGTATGGGGATTTAGCTACGGGGGTAGCTCCGGGGATTAGGTCGATGCGAAATTTGACTTGGCGTTCGGGAGGAATTACCGGAAGCTCTTCAGGAAAGACATCAGGAAAATTGCAGACTTCGGGGATGCTCTCGAGGTCTTTAACTTCCTGTTTCTCGTTAACAACATGGGCTAGGAATGCCTGATACTCCTTTCGCAGAAATTTTTGGGCTTTGATGCACGAAATGATACGAAGGTTCGAGCTAAGTTTATCACCATAGATCATAAGGGTTTCACCAGAGGGAAGATTGAGACGGATAGCTTTTTCGTAGCAAAGGATATCAGCACGATTGGGGCTCAACCAATCCATGTCGATGATAACATCGAAACTCTTTATGGAGATAGGCATAAGGTCGATGGGAAAGGAATGGTCGTTTAAGGTAAGGGTACAACCGATGAATATGTCGTTAGTGCTCTCTTTCTTTCCGTTAGCCATTTAGACGGTAAACATTTCGGTTAAAGGTTGGGGTTTATGTTTGAGAAGATGCTTGAATGCATGACTAACAAAACTTCTCTCCGCACCAGAATCGAAAAGAATGCATGCATAAGAGTTGTCAAGGAGGAACGTACCCGTAACGACTGTGGGATCTACAACTGCTTCCTCCTGACCCATTGCTCGAACCCTCCCAGAGTTGCCAGCTATTGTTGCCTTGGGGCAATCTCTCTTGTAGTGCTCGACTTCTCCACAACCATAACATGCTTGACCGATGCCCGCTCCGGGAGCCTGATTGGTTGGCTGGGTTGGTGTCTTACAGAATCGAGATGTGTGCCCCTTCTTACCATAGCTTTTGCACAACATCTCGCGGAACTGCCCATGATGATGAAAGTTACACTTGTCGCACTTTGGCAGGTTCCCAACATATCGATTGGTAGGCGCTGGAGTTGCAGGGGTAGCGGTAGGAGTAGTAGTAGCCTGTACTGCCACCGTTTGCTGTTTCTTTGAGGGCTCTTGTGAAGGCTGGCCCTTTCTCTGCATCCAGTACTTTCTTTTCTCACCACTCACCTTTGCTGGTTCGGAAGCGGCTTTCACTTTATCAAGATCAACTCTGTGATCTATGAGAGTCTGCGCCAAGCACTTGGCACTGTCAAAAGTGGTTGGCCTAGCAGCCAATACATTTCCTTGCGTCGGGGGCGTCAATCCCCAAATGAACCTCTCTATTTTCTTGCTCTCTGGGGTGACCGTTCCCGGGCAGAGAAGTGCTAGATCTTCAAACCTAGTAGTGTAGGGAAAAATGTCGGAACCCTTCATCTTTAAGTTCCATAGTTTGTGTTCCAGCTTCTGCATCTCGCCCCTTCGGCAGTATTCGGCAAGCATGAGCTCTTTCAAGCTCTCCTAGCCCATAACATTTGCTACCGACAGGGTTAGGGATTTGAACCGACCATTCCACCAGGTCAGTGCTCTGTCGGTGAAAGTGCAAGCAGCGAATTTCACCTTGTTGGCTTCGGAATAGGAACAAATTTCGAAGATGGACTCGATCTTCTCGAACCATCGAGTCAGGGCAGTAACACCTCCATTGCCGTCGAAAGATGTGGATTTTGCATTCATGAAATCTTTATAGGAGCACTCCTTCTGGTATCCTTGACTACCTTCATGATTTTGGGGATAAATACCACTTCCCAAACCGCCAGAGCTACCAGGATTAATCTGTGACAAAGCGGCAGTAACAACTGCCTGGAACATAGCGGGATCGAACTGAGGAGGTGGTGGCGGTGTTGGATCCGAGGAGGAATTGTTGCTCTTTTTTCTAGGTCTTTTCTTTGGAGGCATCTTGTTCTAAAAATAATCAGGAAGGAGAGGATGGTAAATCCTCTAGAATTGAATCAAGAGATATGAAGCAAGATATATCTCAGTCTGATAGATAGAGTGTTCTACTAAGCGATAAACAGGGAAAAGCTACTAATACAAGTAAATTATCGCTAAAAGAAATGAGTAGCAACACTTGGAAGTGAATCTCTACAATGCAATGTATTTGACTCTAGTAAAATACTCCTATAGTATTTTAAGTTGTAGGTTTTGTTATATCGGTATTTTGTTGTATGGATATTTGATAAGTTTTAGGCCTGCTGCAACATCACAGTCACTCCCAAGCACATGTTGGTCATGTCTCGAATAAATATAGTTGATCAGGCTATATTGACCCTAGACATGATTACTTAACTGCCCAGGTTTAACCGCAGTGTCTAAAATCCAATTACTTCTGTTTTGTTCTACTCATGATATAGTTTGTGGTACGTATGTATACTTGTATACTTTTTGTAAAATACTTATATTTTAAAGTATACTTTTAGTTCACAGCGCTTCGGCCCCTTAGTGTTTATAGTTGTGAACCATGTAAGGTTCGGTATACTTAGTTCACTATAAACAATAGCTCTGATACCAATCTGTCACACCCCCGAACCGTGGTAAACGGACGGCGGAAACGTCCCGGGGTGGATGACGTCGTGCGTAGTGTCACAACAATTGCATCATAGTAATCAAAGTAAACACAACCATTACATTACAATATGAATATTTACATCTGTTTGAAAACATAGTTTGTGTACATCAAAATGAAAGCAAAGTAAAAGACGAGGCTTCGAAACACTCCGTCTTCTCCAAAAGCTGGCAAGGGTACCTGTCTATTGTCGTCCTGAGAATACAAGTGGTTTTGAAAACGTATCAGCATAAAGCTGGTGAGTTCATAAGCATGTTTTTGTAATGAGAACTAGTCACTGAATTTGTATAAATAATTAATTTTCATTAAATGCAAAAATATCGCTTGTATCGGAACCCTGGCTACCACCAGTAAGCAAAATATATTTCATTTGAAAACCCTGGCTACCGCCAGTATGTAAATGTACTTCGTTTGAAAACCCTGGCTACCACCAGTAGGTAAAATGTACTCTGTTTGTCTGGGAAAATCCCTTATTTTCCCTGGTATGCATGTGTTTGTTTCTTTAATGATTCCGAAATCGAAAGACATAAATATCATACTTATGTTGTTTAAAACCGTTGTATATGAATGTTATATTATTACGTAAATATGTCGTACGATTGGCGAGTTTTATGACCATACTTAAACTTGATACGATGTGAAACGGACGCCGATATCCTTTATGACATTTGACACCCGTAGACCTGACAGTCCGACTGTAGCTAGCAGCCAGGTGCGGGATAGTCAGTCCCGTATAAATCTATACACAAAAGCCACGCTTTCCCTACAGGAAATTATGGTTCATAAGGGTAGTCCTCCACTTAGTGGATGATTCAAAGTGTCCGGGGACGAAGTCCTCCACTTTGCTATGTAGTAAGTACCCAAGGACGAAGTCCTTCCCTTTGTTATTAAAGTGTACGAGGACGTGTCTCCCAATTAAGTTGACGACTTTACGAGCAATAATATATAAGTATACTGACCTTTTGCATGAAAATCTGTTATATACTTTGTAGAGTAAAAATAGATATACTAAAATAATTATTTTCTGTTGTATTCTTGTAGTAATGAGTGTGTTATAAACTAAATTTATCATAGTTTATATATTCAACCAGGTAAATTGTGACAATCCGAAATTTCTATTCTGTACAACATATCAAGTCAATAGAAGTCAGATCAGTTACTGTTAAATTTTCAGACTTTTTGGAATAAGTTTGATTATTATAGGTTATACACTTCAGGAGATATCAGGAGAGAGGATGCCCTAGGGTTTTAGTGCAACAATGTTATTCCTAAACTCCAAGAAATTGGAGTTTGCTGCCAGAATAAAATATTTTCAGCCAAAAACCCAGAAATCTGGAGTATATATATGACACTTAGTCATTTATATCATTATTTCCAATTTCTCAAGAACAAAAGCAAATCCTCTCAAGTATCATCCCAAGATAAATTTCAAATCTCGATCTAATCAAATCTTCAAGTTTTCACCAAGAACACCAAGAACACCAAGAACACACACTAGTGTTTTTGAACTTTTGGCTCATTTCAAGCTTCTATATAGTAAGTACTTCTATCCTGGAGTATGTTTAAGCTTGCTACACTTCCTTATAACATGAAAACACCCAAGAATCACCAAGAACATGGTGTTTACGGTCCAAGAACATTCTTGGACCGTAAACCCATCTTAAAGGACCAAAATGTCCCTAGTCCCTTCCTAAGCATAGGTAACTATCTTAGATCATTGCCTTGATGTGTTAAGGACTCAAAATCGTCAAAAGACCATCATCCATAGGGGTTTACGGCCGTAAAACCATAGGGAAATGGTCTTAGGGCCGTAAACTCCTTTCAAGGAGTGAAATGGTGCCCTAGTTCCTTCGTTAGTCACATCCTTCAAGTAGAAAAGCTTCTAAGGACTTTTAAGGCTTCAAAACTCCAAATGGTCAAAATGGGGGAGTTTACAGCCGTAAACCCTTTTGGTTATGACCACAAAACCGTAAACTCAATAAAGGGGTTCTTTTGAACCCTAAGCTCAATAGCTTGTTCCTACAACACTTAGATACACTCCTTAAGGCTTATAACACTTATATAAAGTGTTTTTCATGTCTTAGGATGTCTTAACTTTGCTAATTAGTTGTTTAAAGTCTAATTAGATACATATATGTGGTATTTATGTGTTAAATAGGATCATTGTGTGTGTCCAAGTCTTCACTTGACACCTAGCAATCCTATCTCTTCAATACATCCAAACCACCAACTTCAGGTGAGTTCATACCCCCTTAATTAACCTTTTAAATGTTTTTTTAAATGCTTTTATGGGGAGGGGGATACAAGTTGAAAAACTATAGTTATTATATCAATCACATGTGATTAATAACTACCAATCAAATGTTTTCTTACTTTTCAAACTGTTTATCAAACTGCTTTTCAAACTGTTTATCAAACTGCTTTCCAAACTGTTTTACCTCAAACTGCTTTACAAACTCTTTTACTTGTCAAATGTTTTTTATCAAACTCTTTTAACTAATATTATGTGTATCTATATAGATATAGTTATATAAGTAGGCTTGAAAGGACTTAGGACTGCTGGCCTACCTTGCTTCCTGTTCCTTGTTTGGTTGTGGACTTAGGGTATCAAGGTTAGTTGTCCGAAGGTCGTTTGAATCCTAGTTATATATTGTATATATGTATGTAGATATAAAAGATTCCTATATAGATATAGTTATATAAGTAGGATTGAAAGGACTTAGCACTGCTGGCCTACCTTGCTTCCTTTTCCTTGTTTGGATGTGGCTGTAGGGCATCGGTTATCCGTCCGAAGGTCGTTTGAATCTTAGTTATATATTATGTATATGTATATAGATATAAAAGGTTGCCTATATATGTATAGTTATATAAGTGATGTTTAAAGGACTTAGGAAGGCTAGCTCGCTTTAATTCCTTTTCCTTGTTTGGATGTGGCTTTAGGGCATCGGTTATCCGTCCGAAGGTCGTCTAAATGTTAGTTGTATATCATGTATACCTATATAGTCATAAAGGTTATTTCTTCCATCCAACTCCATGCCCTTGGGTAGCAAGGGTATACAAACATGTTCATACATTCTAGTAAGCTACCATAGGGGTAGTTTAGGAAGATGCTATTACTAGAACAATGAAACACACAATGAGTCAGTTCATACATGAGTTAATGCACTATAATGAGAAACAAACATAAAACAGAGTGAGGAGAAACAAACAATAGACACTATGACGAGAAACAAACATACAGGCTAGACAGAGAAAGAACACACGAAACAGCTAGCACTCAATTCACAAAACATAAACATTTATACATTTATGTGAGCCATTAAACAGGGCATGACACTACCTGCCATGACTGTTTTTGTATCAGAATCTCCTTAATTGGGGAGCGTATGAGTTTGTGTATAGATCTATACTGGATTGACTATCCTACACCTTGTTGTTCGCTACAGTGGGACTTACAAGTCTACGGGTGCCAAACGTCATTTTTGTGGCATCTTACATTGTCACTTTACTATTGAGTCGGTAGCAGATACATGCCGATCACATGTAACCTTAAAATATACAATTAATTTAAGGTAGGTAGTATAGCAGTGGTTTACCTAATACTACATGATAATGCTATAACATTTTTCCCTTTAGATTTTACCTTGTGATTTCACACAATAAACAATAATGTAAAAACTATATTTTTGGTTAATGATAGTTGGTTTTGGGAAAATACACACTTTTACGAGTAATACACACACAAATACTAGATGCCTTGGTAGAAGGCTACTTTTAGTAGGAAACATAGGGTTTTCTAGGAGAGTTCAAACGAATACAAAACTTTTACAAACATATACAAAACATTTTACAAAACATCTTACAAACGATTTCATACAAAAACAGACACCAATATACTTATGTTCTCACCAGCTTTAAAGCTGATAAACTCTTTCAAAATAACTTGTATTCTCAGGTCGCCACTAGACAGGTACCGGAGCCAGGTTTTTGAGAAGATGGAGCTCGTTCAAGACTCATCTTATATTTTTGATGGATATTGTTTTGGTGCCTTTAAAACTTGAAAGAACACACTTGTATGAAATTATATTATTAATGCAATGGATGATGTTGTTGCTTGTTTACTACTTGGATGGTTATGATACTGTACATGACGTCCTCCACCCCAGAACGTTTCCGCCGTTCACCGGTTTTGGGGGTGTGACATAAATAGTTTGCCTTTGTAATACTGGTAATAAAATCCCCAAACTATACCCTTTATAGTTTGACTGTAATGATAAGTTCGTGAAATGTTCGGAAACTATGCAATTATATTTAGAAAACGTCCCTTATGCTCTGCAAACTACAAAAGGGATTAAGTATCTAAATGCTTTCTGAAATCATTAATTTGTAAAAATAATTATTTTCTGTTGTATTCTTGTAGTAATGAGTGTGTTATAAACTAAATTTATCATAGTTTATGTATTCAACCAGGTAAATAGTTTGCCTTTGTAATACTGGTAATAAAATCCCCAAACTATACCCTTTATAGTTTGACTGTAATGATAAGTTCGTGAAATGTTCAGAAACTATGCAATTATATTTAGAAAACGTCCCTTATGCTCTGCAAACTACAAAAGGGATTAAGTATCTAAATGCTTTCCGAAATCATTAATTTGTAAAAATTGCATAAGTTTGACTTGTTGAAAACTTGTTTGGCTTGTATTCCCCCCTAGAAAACGTTTAAAAATCATAAAAGCGTAGGGGTATGAACTCACAGTTTGTTGGATGCAAAGGATTGAACTGGAAGATCCTCGAGTCGATGTACGTGGCACTTAACGGAATCCTAATATCAATAAATACATATATGTATCTAAATAAGCGATTTCGTTAGATAAAGTGTTGGAAAAGCACTCGTTTTCGGTTACGGAATGTTACCGGGACTTGGTTGAATCGATGGAACAGGATTTTAACCACTTAAGAGGTGTTTACAGCTGTGAATGGAGGTTTACGGCCGTGAACAGAGTTTTCGGCCGAGAACTGGGTTTACGGCCGTGGATAGGGTTTACAGCCGTGAACTGTACTTTGAAGGGTTTACGGCCTTTGAAGATTCGAAGGGTTTACGGCCGTAAACTCAAGAACAAAGGTGTTCGATTTTGACGAAAATGTGTTCCAGATGCTCCCAAACGGCCCCAAATGACGATTTTTGGTGTTTTTCGGAAGAAAGGAGGGGGTTTATATGTTTACGGTCAAGAGAGATAGAGAGAGCAGAACGGTGTTTCCGGCCAAGATGGTTCAAATCAGAGTGGGGGTCCTGTATTTATAGGCTGGAGGGTATGGTCGGTGGTGGGGTCCACCTGGCACTGACCGCAAACGGGGTTACAACCATACACGAGTTTATGGCCGTAAACTCGTCCTGGCCGTGAACACGGTGTGTTTCAAGAAACTTTGAGTTTTCGCGTGATTTCTGGTTTCCGACTCGTATAAAATACTAATTATAACATTAGTTTATTTTCTAACCCAAGAAGTTTGATGGACAATTCAATAAAATACAAATTTTATTAACGAAGATTGGTTAGAAATAACGGAAGAAATTTCTGGTTGTCACATATTATGGGTCAAATCAACCATCAGTTTGGAATACCCTAGGCCCACTTAACCATCAGGTTGGAATGTTAATCTATAATGGGTCCTGTCATCCTCGGAATTGAATACCCTTGGGCGCAATCAACCATCGGGTAGGTATGCTTCGGCCTGTTGGCTTATGCACAAAGCAGTAAAGCCTCAACCACCAACCAAAATATGTGCACATATAACAGATAAACATATAAAAATAGTCTACAGGCAGACATGCAAATCTACAAATCACTAAGCATAAAATCATCCAATATGCCAAGATACCAATCAAATAGATCACTACAACACAACAACATAATATCACATAACAGGATACCAAATCCAAAGGGTCGGCCTTGGTGCCTTCGACCCACAAGTACAGTAAAGAAAACTCACCTTGGAAACTGAACACTAGCTGATGAGGTACTGACTTTGAATCTTAGCTCAAACTGACATCTAATCATCATAATGACCCAAATCTCAACATATTCTGAAATACCCAAAAATTTTCTTAAGTCAAACTCGGTCAAACTTGGTCAAAGTCAACCCACCTCACGTCGTTGCCAGGCAATGGTCATGTCGTGATAGCGAACCCGATCTGATTCCCACTCGACTTGTGACAACCCGAAATTTCTAATTTATACATTCTTCATTTTTATCAAAGTTAGCTTCGTTTTGCTATTTTATAATGAAGTTTTGGGTCTATATGAGTGCTTGAGACTTAGTATAATCAAGATTTGAGTCGTAGGATGGGTTAGAATGTGTGTAGCATCGCAAAAACGGGCCAAACACACCAAACTAGGTGTGTGCGGCCACACACCATAGTGTGCGGCCAGCCAGCCGCACACAGCCAGCCGCACACCCATCCCAACCGCACACTCTCACCTATATATACTACACTTGGTCATTTTGAACACTTTTTACACTTCTTCAAAGCTAGGACCCGAAATCCTCTCAAGTATCATCCAAATCTTCTTGTTGATCTTCATAAAAGGTAGCATATTTAGTTAAGAACACCAAGAACACCAAGAACACCATGTGTACGCCCGCACACACACGCTGGCCACACACACTGACCGCACACGCCTCCTGGCCGCACACCCTGGCCGCACACACACAAAAAGTGTGCATTTTGACCATACACTCCCTTGTATAGCCATATACCCCTTTATACAATCAAATATGGTTGTAACACTTCAATATAAGTGTTTACTAGTCCCTAAGGTGGTTACAAGTCAATAATTAGTTGTTATAAGCACTAATTGTATTCATATATGTATCATTATATGTTAAATAGGATCCGCGTGTGTGCTCAAGTCTTCACTTGACACTTAGCATCCTATACAATCCGTTCATCCAAACCACTCACTACAGGTGAGTTCATACCCCCTTAATTAACCTTTTAAATGTTTTTAAATGCTTTTATGGGGGGGGGGGGGGATACAAGTTGAACAATTATAGTTATTATATCAATCACATGTGATTAATAACTACCAAACAAATGGTTTTCTTACTTTTCAAACTGTGTTACCAAATTGTTTTACCTCAAACTCTTTTACAAACTCTTTTACTTGTCAAATACTTTTACTTAAAATGCTTTTAACAAACTACTTTCAAATGTTTCACAAAACTTCTTTTATACTTTTTATTATCAATTGCATGCCTGTATATGTATAGTTATATAAGTAATGTTTAAAGGACTTAGGAAGGCTAGCTCACTTTATTTCCTTTTCCTCGTTGGGATGTGACTTTAGGGCATCGGTTATTCGTCCGAATGTCGTCTAAATATTAGTTATATATTATGTATACATATATAGACATAAAAGTTCTTTCAGTCAATTCCATGCCCTTGGGTAGCAAGGGTATACATTCATGTTCATACATTACTAGTAGGCTACCATAGGGGTAGTTTAGGGAGATACTAATACTATTACTAGAACAATGAAACATACAATGAGTCAGTTCATACATGAGTCAACCGATACAGAGTGATGAGAAACAAACATAATACTATGATGAGAAACAACATATGATACTATGATGAGAAACAAACAATAGATACTATGATGAGAAACAAACAATAGACACTATGATGAGAAACAAACATAATACAGAGTGATGAGAAACAAACATACAGGCGAGACAGAGAAAGAACACACAATACAACTAGCACTCAAATACATTACATATACATTTATGCATTTATGTGAGCCATTAAACGGGGCATGGCACTACCTGCCATGACTGTTTTTGTATCAGAATCTCCTTAATTGGGGAGCATATGAGTTTGTGTATAGATCTATACTGGATTGACTATCCTACACCTTGCTGCTCGCTATAGTGGGACTCGCAAGTCTACGGGTGCCAAACGTCATTTCTTACAGCGTCTTACATCGTTGTTTTACTAGAGTCGGTAGCAGGATACAGGCTGATCACATGGTACTTTAAATAACAAATAGGTTTAAAGTAATTAAGTACAGCCGTAGTCACTTAATATAAAACTACAAGCTACTATAACATTTTCCCATTACATTTACCTTGTATTAATCACATAATAAACAATAATGTAGAAACTATATCTTGGTTAATGATAGTCAGATTTGGGAAAATACACACTCTTACAAGAGACACACACACACAAATAGTAGATGCATTGGTAGAAGGCTACTTTTAGTAGGAAACATAGGGTTTTCTAGGAGAGTTCAAACAAATACAAAATTTTACAAAAATTATACATTCCAAACATCTTACAACTACTTTCATACAAATAGACACTAATATACTTATGATCTCACCAGCTTTAAAGCTGATAAACTCTTTCAAAATACCTTGTATTCTCAGGTCGCCAGTAGACAAGTACCGGAGCCAGGTTTTTGAGAAGATGGAGCTCGTTCAAGACTCATATTATATTTTGATGTATATTATTTTTGGTGTCTATATAACTTGACAGAACACACTTGTATGAAATTATAATATTAATGCAATGGATGATGTTGTTGCTTGTTTACTACTTTGCATTGTTGTGATACTGTACATGACGTCCTCCACCCCGAACGTTTCCGCCGTTCATAGGTTTTGGGGTGTGACAGATTGGTATCAGAGCATTGTTTATAGTGAATCGAGTGTATCAACCCATAAAAGATATACGAACTATAAACACAAGCGGGATTTAAATACTCTGATAAAGAGTTTATACTTTTAAATAATAAAATATTTAACCAAGTATACATACCTGCATTCATACTAAAATCAGTGTCACTAGGACAGAACAAAAGTATTACGATTGTTGGGCATCACAAGTAGACTTAGAGACATATGGTCAACCCTGGGAAGATGTAGCCTGATCAACTACATTATCCGAGGAGTGATTAGCATGTGCCTAAGTATGGTTGTGAGGTTGCAACAAGTCTAAAAACTTACGAACACTTCTACAATAAGAATAGTAGAACAGAACATAAACTTAAAATACCATAGGAGTATTTTGTGTTACTATTAATTTCTTATCTGAGAACTAAAGGTCTTTATAAGTATGTCAATAGTTGTTTAGTGGATACACTAAGGTTATATGTATCTAGGATGTCATAGACTCAGAATCTGTGTATCTTTGCTTTATTTCCTGTCCTCGTTGGGTTGTGGGCTTAGAGTTAGTGTCACTTATTCGAAGGTCTATCCTGTCCTGAATACATATAACTGGTATGCACTAAACAAGTATTGAAGTAACTAATAAAGATCATCTTATAATTATCTAATTAGTACGTCTATTTAGTAAATTCTTATATCCCTTTTCTCGCGTAGATTAAATGGCTGGATTCCATATTCCCGGAGACCCGTACTATCCCAACCACGTAAATGCTGGGTGGCTTAATGAAGAAGCAGAAGATGATCACCCAATCCCTTTGGATGATCATGAAGCTGAAGGCTTTTCTGATTGTTTTGACTCGAAGCCAGAAGTCAACAACCAACCCCCAGCTGTTCAAAACCCAAACCCTCGTCCAGCATTTCAAGGACCCACACCTCTGTGGGCCACAAACTTGAACAGGTGGAGTCAAGAACAGGGGCAGCCCATGCCCTACAATGGAGACAGAAGCTTCTACAACCTCACTGAAGGAGGTTCAGCTGACAGGGTCCTACCCATCATGGTTCGTAGGATTGCTCGGAACACCGAGCAAGGTCGAGCAACTATCGATCGAGTAGTGGAGGTTGATGCCAACTCTGGCGTTAACACTGTCCGCATTCGCCAGCTGGAGTCCGCTCATGAAAGGGCTCAGGTCGGTAATGCAATGCTTCAGAGGGAACTTACTGAAACCCGAGCTAAAGTAAGGGAACTTCGAGCCCAGCAAGTTAGATCTGATAGACGCGTAAGGGATATAGAACGCCTTCTTTCGGGTTCAAGAACTCACTCTAGTAGTTCTCGTCGCCGATAGAGTCCTATCGACTTCTCATTTGGATATAACATAGTTTATGTAAAAACTTTAGTCTAATTTCCTATCCTTGTAAATATTAGACCTGTTAGATCTTGATTAAATCGTGGTCTGTCAAGAATTTTCCCATCTTGGTTGATGTAAGACCTACTCCTAGGTCATTTTCCCTAACTCATTACATCTGTAAATCCGGTATCTTTGACAGATATCTAAACTAATGTAAATTATATCCAAACGCTGTCATCTCCATTGAATCATGCTGATGGGCTATGGAGAGTTAGTCCATGAGTCATTCTCATCAATTTCCCTATCAAATTCTTATCAATGTCTTTATCTTCCTAAACTTTCAGTTAAAAGATGCCTCCACGTAAATCAACAAGACGCAATCCTCCACCACCACCTACTCCTCAGTTCGACACGGCAGCCCTAAATGTTGTTGTAGCTGCAGCTGTGGCTACAGCTATGGCTCAATATCATGCATCAGGTTCCACTGGAGGAGGAACCTCTGTTCAGTCTATTCAGGTTGAAGCTCCCGTGCGCTCGAGAGAGTGCTCCTTCAAGGACTTCACCAACTTCAAGCCATTGTCCTTCAAAGGGACTGGCGGAGTCATTGCCCTCTAACAATGGTTCGAGAAAACCGAATCGGTTTTCGAAATCTGCACCTGTCCCGAGGAGAGCAAGGTCAAGTTTGCTACTTGCACCTTTGAAACAAAAGCCCTAACATGGTGGAATAGCTATGTTAAGTCACTATCTCTTATAGTGGCAAATGCTATGGGCTGGGATACTTTGAAAGACCTCATGATTGAGGAGTAGTGCCCGAGGGGCGAGATCCAGAAACTGGAGGAAGAACTGTGGAGCCTAACCATGAAGGGCTCTAACGTAGTCGCCTACACCGCCAGATTTTGTGAACTAGTGGTCCTCTGTCCCAATATGGTGCATACAGAGGGGAAGAAGATTGAAAGGTACATATGGGGGCTGGTGCCTCCATTCCAGGGAAATGTTTTGGCTTCAAACCCCACTACATTTGATAGTGCCAAGCGATTGGCACAACGACTAATTGACCATGGGACTCGTACCCCGGCCGCAACAACAACCCTGGCCATCTCAGAACCTGCAAGAACCGCTGATTCCAAGCGGAAGTTTTGGGATGACAAAAAGAAGGCAAAGGCTGCCAAAAAGCACCAGGTCGTGGCAGTTCATGCTGCGATAGCACCTGCCGCTGCTGCTCCGGTAAAGCAGTATTCTAGGAGTTTGCCCAAATGCAATAAATGCAACTTCCATCACGTGGGAGCCTGCCGGGAAATGCAGTGTTTGAACTGCAACAGGAAGGGGCACACAACCCGTTTCTGCAAATCTTCGGCGAGGCCAATCACCCAAGTCCCCGGCGCTGGAGTGGGCCAAACTTGCTACAACTGTGGCGAGGTGGGCCACTACAAGAGGAACTGCCCGAAGGCAGGAAATGCCGGTGGAGTAGGAAGAGTTTTGGCCATAGGCCATGAGGAGGAGGTTGCCGACCCCACAGTGGTCACTGGTACGTTTCTCCTCGATAACTCATATGCGTGTATACTATTTGATAGTGGAGCGGAGAGGAGCTTCGTGAACCAAAAGTTTGCTCATTTACTTAAGCAAAAATCACGAGCACTTAAAGAACCGTTCACTGTAGAAATGGCTAATGGAAAGACGGAAAGCAATAGCTGCATATTTATAGGGTGTACCCTAACTTTAGATAGCCATTCATTTTCGATCGATTTCATGCCGGTCTCAATTAAAAGTTTCGACGTCATCATCGGCATGGATTGGTTGAGTCTTCATCGTGCCGACATCATGTGTTACGAAAAGGTTGTCCGCCTTAATCTGCCGTCTGGCAAAACCCTCGTAGTTTATGGTGAAAAACCCGGCACGACCCTTGGTATCATCTCGAGCGTCCAGGCTCAGAAATTCTTGCGAAAGGAATGTCGCGTATTCCTTGCTCATGTGGTCGATGTGAGCCAAGAAGCGAAATCCATTCAGAACATTCCAGTAGTACGCGACTTTCCCGACATATTTCCAGAAGAACTTCCAGGATTACCTCCGCAACGTCAAGTCGAGTTCAGAATCGACTTAGTTCCAGGGGCTACCCCCGTAGCCAAATCGCCCTATCGTCTAGCACCTGCAGAGATGCAAGAACTATCCAGTCAACTTAACGAACTGCTCAGCAAGGGCTTTATAAGACCAAGCTTCTCACCCTGGGGAGCTCCAGTCTTGTTCGTAAAGAATAAAGACGGATCTTTTCGTATGTGCATCGACTACAGGGAGCTTAACAAACTGAACATTAAAAATCGTTATCCTTTGCCTCGGATCGACGATTTATTTGATCAACTCCAAGGGGCGGATTTCTTTTCAAAAATCGACTTAAGGTCCGGATATCACCAACTACGAGTACTAGGGGAGGATGTTCCGAAGATAGCCTTCCGAACTCGTTATGGGCACTACGAATTCGTAGTGATGCCGTTCGGATTAACAAACGCGCCCGCTGTATTCATGGATTTAATGAATAGGGTGTGTCGTCCTTACTTGGATCAGTTCGTCATCGTCTTCATTGATGACATACTTATCTACTCTCGTAGTAAGGAGGAGCATAGTCAACATCTGCGCTTAGTCTTAGAAACATTACGTACGGAGAAGCTCTATGCGAAGTTCTCGAAATGCGAATTTTGGATCTGACGAGTCGAATTCTTAGGGCACGTGGTTAGCGAAGAGGGAATACACGTGGACCCTTCCAAAATTAAAGCCATTGAGAGCTGGTCAGCACCGAAGACGCCTACATAAATTCGTCAATTTCTAGGCCTCGCTGGCTACTATCGCAGGTTCATTCAGAACTTCTCCCGCATTGCGAAGCCTCTTATCACACTTACCCAGAAGGACGTATCCTTTGATTGGGAAGAGAAGCATGAGAGAGCGTTCCAAACGCTCAAACGAGCCTTGTGTACCGCACCAATACTATCCCTCCCCGAAGGGATAGAAGACCTTGTTGTCTATTGCGATGCGTCAAATCAAGGACTCGGATGTGTTCTGATGCAGCGAGGTAAGGTCATCGCCTATGCCTCGAGGCAGCTGAAGACACATGAGGTCAACTACACCATACACGATCTTGAGCTAGGAGCAGTTGTGTTTGCTCTAAAGATCTGGAGACACTACATGTATGGTACAAAGAGCACAATCTTTACAGACCACAATAGCCTACAACATATATTCGACCAGAAGGAGCTCAACATTAGACAACGACGGTGGGTCGAGCTAGTCAGTAAGTACGAATGCGAAATTTGTTATCATCCCGGCAAGGCCAATGTAGTAGCTGACGCCCTAAGTCGGAAAGAATATTCTGGTCGTAGAGTCAAGTCATTGACTATGACTATCCATTCACACTTATCCACACAAATACAGGCGGCTCAGCTTGACGCTTTGAAACCTGAAAATGTCACCAGAGAATCCCTTTGAGGGATGGATAAGAACTTGGAAGTCAAAGGTGGCGGAGCGTATTATCTCATGGATCGGATCTGGACCCCGAAACTTGGTGGTTTCAGAGACTTGGTCATGAACGAGGCGCACAACACTCGTTATTCCGTCCACCCAGGTTCAGATAAGATGTATCTGGATCTTAAAAAGCTATAATGGTGGCCTAACATGAAAGCAGCGATTGCTACCTTCGTAAGTAAATGCCTTACTTGCGCAAAGGTCAAGGTCGAATATCAGAAACCCTCGGGTCTTCTATAACAGCCTGAGATACCAGAATGGAAGTGGGAGCGGATTACTATGGACTTCATAACCAAGTTGCCCAAGACAACGGGTGGAATTGATACCATATGGGTCATCGTCGACAGATTGACCAAGTCCACACACTTCCTGCCTATCAAGGAAACAGACAAGATGGAGAAGCTTACAAGAACTTACATTAGGGAGATTGTACGACTATACGGTGTTCCCATATCCATTATCTCGGACACAGATAGTAGATTCACTTCGAGGTTCTGGCCGTCGCTACAAAGTTCCCTAAGAACTAGGCTGGACATGAGTACAGCCTACCATCCGCAGACAGACGGGCAAAGTGATAGAACTATCTAAACATTGGAAGATATGCTGCGAGCCTGTGTGATTGACTTTGGGAAAGCATGGGATACTCATTTACCCCTTGTCGAATTTTCCTACAACAACAGTTATCACACAAGCATAAAGGCTGCTCCATTCGAGGCCCTCTATGGCCGTAAGTGCAGATCCCCTCTATGCTGGGCTGAGGTGGGTGATACCCAGTTAGCTAAAGGGCGAGTCCCTGAAAGCACTCTCACAGGTCTGGAGATCATTCGGGAAACGACAGAGAAGATCGTTCAAATTCGTGAACGATTGAAAGCCTCTAGAGACCGACAGAAAAGCTACGCTGATAAACGAAGGAAACCGTTGGAATTCCAGGTGGGCGACCCTGTTCTATTGAAGGTCTCACCCTGGAAAGGCTTGATACGCTTTGGAAAGCATGGAAAGCTAAATCCAAGGTACATAGGGCCTTTTGAGATTCTCGCAAGAATCGGCCCTGTAGCTTACAAACTTAACTTACCGCGCAAACTCAGTAACGTACATTCTACTTTCCACGTATCGAACTTGAAAAAGTGTCTGTCCGACGAGACTCTTGTAATTCCACTCAACGAGATCGAGATCAACGAGAGCCTCAACTTCGTGGAAAAACCTGTAGAAATCATGGACCGAGAGGTCAAGCAGACACAGCAAAGCCGTATCCCGATAGTGAAGGTTCGTTGGAACGCCAAAAGAGGACCTGAATTCACTTGGGAGCGAGAGGATCAAATGAAACTGAAATACCCTCATCTATTCGATTAGTTAATTGTAATAACTTAATTGATTAAGCTGTAATTTCGGGACGAAATTCTCTCTAACGGGGGGATGATGTGAAAACCCGAAATTTCTAACTTATACGTTCTTCATTTTTATCAAAGTTAGCCTCATTTTGCTATTTTATAATGAAGTTTTGGGTCTATATGAGTGCTTGAGACTTAGTATAATCAAGATTTGAGTCGTAGGATGGGTTAGAATGTGTGTAGCATCGCAAAAACGGGCCAAACACACCAAACTAGGTGTGTGCGGCCGCACACCAGAGTGTGCGGCCAGCCAGCCGCACACAACCAACAACACACCCATCCCAACCGCACACTCTCACCTATATATACTACACTTGGTCATTTTGAACACTTTTTACACTTCTTCAAAGCTAGGACCCGAAATCCTCTCAAGTATCTTTAGTCAAGAACACCAAGAACACCAAGAACACCAAGAACACCATGTGTACGGCCGCACACACACGCTGTCCGCATACACTGACCGCACACGCCTCCTGGCCGCACACCCTGGCCGCACACACACAAAAGGTGTGCATTTTGACCATACACTCCCTTGTATAGCCATATACCCCCTTTATACAATCAAATATGGTTATAACACTTCAATATAAGTGTTTACTAGTCCCTAAGGTGGTTACAAGTCAATAATTAGTTGTTATAAGCACTAATTGTATTCATATATGTATCATTATATGTTAAGTAGGATCCGCGTGTGTGCTCAAGTCTTCACTTGACACTTAGCATCCTATACAATCCGTTCATCCAAACCACTCACTACAAGTGAGTTCATACCCCCTTAATTAACCTTTTAAATGTTTTTAAATGCTTTTATGGAGGGGGGATACAAGTTGAACATTATAGTTATTATATCAATCACATGTGATTAATAACTACCAAACAAATGGTTTTCTTACTTTTCAAACTGTGTTAAAAAACTGTTTTATCTCAAACTGGTTTACAAACTCTTTTACTTGTCAAATACTTTTACTTAAAATGCTTTTAACAAACTACTTTCAAATGTTTCACAAAACTTCTTTTATACTTTTTATTATCAATTGCATGCCTTTATATGTATAGTTATATAAGTAATGTTTAAAGGACTTAGGAAGGCTAGCTCGCTTTATTTCCTTTTCCTCGTTGGGATGTGGCTTTAGGGTATCGGTTATTCATCTGGAATGTCGTCTAAATATTAGTTATATATTATGTATACATATATAGACATAAAAGTTCTTTCAGTCAATTCCATGCCCTTGGGTAGCAAGGGTATACATTCATGTTCATACATTACTAGTAGGCTACCATAGGGGTAGTTTAGGGAGATACTAATACTATTACTAGAACAAAGAAACATACAATGAGTCAGTTCATACATGAGTCAATAGATACAGAGTGATAAGAAACAAACATAATACTATGATGAGAAACAACATATGATACTATGATGAGAAACAAACAATAGATAATATGATGAGAAACAAACAATAGACACTATGATGAGAAACAAACATAATACAGAGTGATGAGAAACAAACATACATGTTAGACAGAGAAAGAACACACAATACAGCTAGCACTCAAATACATTACATATACATTTATACATTTATGTGAGCCATTAAACGGGGCATGGCACTACCTGCCATGACTGTTTTTGTATAAGAATCTCCTTAATTGGGGAGCGTATGAGTTTGTGTATAGATCTATACTGGATTGACTATCCTACACCTTGCTGCTCGCTACATTGGGACTTGCAAGTCTACGGGTGCCAAACGTCATTTCTTATAGCGTCTTACATCGTTGTTTTACTAGAGTCGGTAGCAGGATACAGGCCGATCACATGGTACTTTAAATAACAAATAGGTTTAAAGTAATTAAGTACAGCCGTAGTCACTTAATACAAAACTACAAGGTACTATAACATTTTCCTATTACATTTACCTTGTGTTAATCACATAATAAACAATAATGTAGAAACTATATCTTGGTTAATGATAGTCAGATTTGGGAAAATACACACTCTTACAAGAGACACACACACACAGATACTAGATGCCTTGGTAGAAGGCTACTTTTAGTAGGAAACATAGGGTTTTCTAGGACAGTTCAAACAAATACAAACTTTTACAAAACTGATACATTTCAAACATCTTACAACTGCTTTCATACAAACAGACACTAATATACTTATGATCTCACCAGCTTTAAAGCTGATAAACTCTTTCAAAATAACTTGTATTCTCAGGTCGCCAGTAGACAGGTACCGGAGCCAGGTTTTTGAGAAGATGGAGCTTGTTCAAGACTCATCTTATATTTTGATGTATATTATTTTTGGTGTCTATATAACTTGACAGAACACACTTGTATGAAATTATAATATTAATGCAATGGATGATGTTGTTGCTTGTTTACTACTTTGCATTGTTGTGATACTGTACATGACGTCCTCCACCCCCGAACGTTTCCGCCGTTCATAGGTTTTGGGGTGTGACATGACTTGACCCAACTAGTCAACTTATTCAAAGAAACCACCTGAACATGCATCATGACATGATCACCCATTCTCACGTCATGAGCTCCAAGGGTTCTAACAAAAGACAGGGTAGCCTCAAATCTTAAGTCGTGAGATCTTCCAACTCACTTTGTTACCGCTATCTGTGACTAAAGGTCAGCATTTCAAGTCCTTATTCCATTAAGTATTCGAGTCTACTTCATCTAGAAGCTAAAGGGGAACCCTAAGGCCCATAAAAATGTTTCCTTTATGGCCATGCATTCACTAAACATGATCATCCACTTCCTAGGTCCAAAAGGGAAGAAATGAACCTCAAACTTCCATGCACGCCTAAAATTCAAACCATCTTTCAGATATGGACAATATTATGCTCTAGGAAGTCTTAGAATCCATAATGTTTCCAAATTTATGGAGTTACTCAACTCAAGGATGCAATAACACTAATAAAATGGACAAAACTCAAGATCTATCCATGATAAGCAATAAATTTGGAGCCTTTGATACTTACAAGGGTCCGAAAGCAGGAAACGATGATGACGTTGATGATGATGATTCTTTGCCCATACCACCACTAGAGCACTTCCTTCTTATTCTTTTATTCTTATTCAAGCTAGAAATGCACCCAAATGACAAAGGATCTTAGGGAGGAGTAAGATTAGGGTTTTTGGAGGTTTAGAGAGTGAGAAAGGTTGAGGGTGAGAAACCCTAGCTCTCTCATTCCCTTAAATACTGAAAACCTAGGGTTTTTGATCATACTATTCCATCATGTTGTGAGCACTAGAGTGCTCATGTCGCGGGCCTTAAAATGATGCACGAGTTTGAATCACTCCTCACGACGTCAGAGGGCATCCTTCACATCGTGAGCAGGGCAAATTTTGATACTTTTAACTTCACAATGTTAAAGATAATGTGTACCTGATCCGGGTGTTTCAATTCTCCCACACTTGAACCAGACATCTTCCTCGAAGTCAACCCCTGCGAACAACTCTGGATAATGCTCCCGCATCTCAGCCTCTGGCTCCCCGGTCCACTCGGAGCCTCTCTGATGTTGCCACTACAACTTTTCCAAAGGTATCGCCTTGATGTGCAGGACCTTCATCTTCTTTTCCAAGATAGCCACTGGTCTCTCAACATAGTTTAAGTGCTCGTCGACCTGAATATCATCGAACAATACCAATACCTCACTATCTAACACACACTTCCGCAACTGAGATACATGGAAATTGTTGTGGATCTGACTGAGCTCGCTCGGAAAATCCAACCTGTAAGCTACCTTGCCAACCCTGCAATCACCCGAAAAGGTCCAATAAACTGGGGACCCAACTTCCCCCCTCTTCCTGAAGCGTATCACACCCTTCCAACGTGAGACCTACAGTAGTACCATATCACCCACCTAAAATTCCAACTCTGATCGGCGTCGGTAGGAATAATTCTTCTGCTGAATCTGAGGAGTCTGTAGTCTCTACCTGATCTGCTGAATAAGCTCCATGGGCTGAAGTACTACTTCGGTCCTTCCCGTGGCCTTATGACCAACCCCACCCTAACAAACCGGGGTACGACACCTCCAACCATACAAGAGCTCAAATGGCGGAGCACCAATGCTGGAGTGATAACTATTGTTGTAGGTGAACTCCGCAAGAGGTAGGTAGGAATCCCAACTCCCACCAAAATCAATAACACATGCCCGCAACATATCCTCAAGGGTCTATCTAGTCCGCTCACTCTGGACGTCGGTCTGCGAATGATATGCAGTGTTGAAATGCAACCTCATGCCCAGTTCCTCGTGGAACTTCTACCAGAAATGGGAGGTGACCCAGACATCTCGATCCGAAACAATGGAAACTGGAACCCCATGGCGAGCAACGATCTCCTGGACATTAACATCTGCCATCTTTTCGGCCGAAGAGCTCTCCCGGATGGCCAAAAAGTGGGCACTCTTGGTCAATCGATCCATGATGACCAATATAGCATCAAAACCGTTTTCCGTCTTCGACAACTTGGTCATAAAATCCATGGTGATCTGCTCCCATTTCCACATGGGAACCTCCAGAGGCTACAACTTGCCATGCGGCCTCTAATTCTTGGCCTTGACCATCCTGCGGGTCAAGAACCTCTCAACATACTAGGCTATTTCCCTCTTCATACACGATCACCAGTAAATTAATTTCAAATCCCAATACATATTGGTGGCTCCCAAGTGTATAGAAAAGCGAGAATTATGAGCCTACCTGAGCCTCTCTGCCCGTCTCACCCCTGATCCTTTCCTGTTTCCAGTTCTCCTTCCGAACTCCTTCTACCTGAGCCTCTCTGATCAATATCAAAAGTGGAGAATCAATAGATAACCTCATACACATCTCCCCAACCGAAGATCTAGTCGACTTGCAGCTCAAAGCACCCGCTACTACATTCGCTTGACCTGGATGGTAAAGTATCTCACAGTCATAATCTTTGACCACGTCCAGTCACCTACGCTGCCTCATGTTAAGGTTCGGCTGATCCATAAGATATCTTAAGCTCTTGTGATCCGTGTAGATAGTATAACGGACCCCATATAGATAATGTCTCCAAATCTTGAGGGAAAACACCAATGCCCCCAACTCCAGTTCATGCGTGGGATATCGTGTCTCATGCGGATTCAGCTGCCGTGAATCATAAGCAATCACTCGTCCTCTCTGCATGAGGACCGCCCCCAAACCGGTATGGATGCATCACAGAATACCACAAAATCCTCGACTCCCTCCAGGAATGTCAATACCGAGGCCTCACATAACCTCTTCCAAAGAGTCTCAAACGCCGATTGCTGCTCAAGTCCCCATCAAAAATCCATTCCCTTCCTCGTCAGACGAGTGAGGGGTACCGTAATCTTGGAAAAGTCCTGAATAAATCTCCGATAGTACCCTGCCAAACCCAAAAAACTCCTGATCTCTAAGGGAGATTTCAGAACCTCCCACTGCATCACAACCTTGACCGTGGTCGGATCGACCAAAATCCCATGCTAGTTAACAAGGTACCCAAGGAACTGGACCTCTCGTAACTAAAACTCACACTTCGAGAACTTGGCATAAAGTCGTTCCCGCCTAAAGACCACCAGAAGCTCTCAAAGGTGCTCCTCATGTTGCTCTCCGGTCTTGTAATACACCAAAATGTCATCAATAAAAACAGTGACAGATCGATCGAGCATCGGCCTCTTACCTGATTCATCAAATCCATAAACACAACAGGCACATTGGTGAGCCTAAATGGCATCACCACAAACTCGTAATGTCTATAACGAGTTCAGATTACGATCTTCTCCACATCCTCCTCTCTTACTCTCACCTAATGTTACCTAGACCTCAGATCTATCTTGGAGAACTAAGATGCACCATGCAACTAATCAAAGAGGCCATACATCCGTGGAAGGGGATAACTGTCACACCCCAAAACCGGAACGGCGGAAACGTTCAGGGGTGGAGGACGTCATGTTCAGTATCACAACAATGCATAGTAGTAAACAAGCAACAACATCATCCATTGCATTAATAATATAATTTCATACAAGTGTGTTCTGTAAAGTTATAAGATACCAAAAATGTAAATCAAAATATGAGATGAGTTTTGAAAGTCCTCCATCTTCTCAAAAGCCTAGCATCGGTACCTGTCTACTAATGACCTGAGAAGACAAGTTATTTTGAAAGAGTTTATCAACTTTAAAGGTGGTGAGTTCATAAGTATTTTAGTGTCATTGTTTGTATGAAAGTGTTTGTGTGTACTTGATGTATACGTTTGTAAATGTTTGTAAATGTTTCTATCTCCTAGAAAATCCTATATTTTCTACTAAACGTAGCCTTCTACCAAGGCATCAAATGAAATGTATGTTTGTTTCTTGTAAAAGTGTGTATTTTCCCAAATATGACTATCATTAACCAAAAATATAGTTTATACATTACCGTTCAATGTGTGAAGGTCACAAAGTGAATGCAATGGGGAAATAATAAAGTACTGTAGTGTTGTATTAAGTAACTACTGCTGTACTAATTACCTTAAACCAATTGTTATTTAAAGTAACATGTGATATGCCTGTACCATACTACCGACTAAAAACACGACGATGAAAGACGTCGGAAGAAATGACATTTGGCACCCGTAGACTTGCAAGTCCCACTTTAGCGAGCAACAAGGTGTAGGATAGTCAATCCAGTATAGATCTATACACAAATTCAACGCTCTCCTTGTAGGAGATTCTGGATACAAAACGAGCCATGACAGGTGATGCCATGCCCCGTTACATGGCTCACATAACTGTTGTTATATGTATTATGTGTACTAGCTGTATTGTATGTTCTCTCTCTGTCTAGTATGTATGTATGTTCTCTCTGTTTCTCATAATAGTATGTTCTCTTATATAATGTATAGTATGTACTAGCTGTATTGTATGTTCTCTCTCTGTCTAGTATGTTATGTTTGTTTCTCATCACTACATGTTATGTTTGTTTCTCATCACTATATGTTATGTTTATTTCTCATCACTATATGTTATGTTTGTTTCTCATGAATGAACTGACTCATTGTATGTTTCATTGTTCTAGTAATAGTATTTGTAACTTCCTAAACTATACCTATTATAGTTTACTAGCAATGTTGTTTGTATAAATGAACATGTTTGTATACCTTTGCTACCCAAAGGTATTGAATTGAATGAAGGAACTTTTATATCTATACACATATACATAATATATAACTAAGATTCAAATGACTTTCGGACAAATAACCGATACCCTAAGTCCACAACCAAACAAGGAACAGCGAGCAATCAGTCCTAAGTCCTTTCAATCCTACTTATATAACTATCTCTATATAGATACACATTTTGACAAAGTATAAGTTTAAAAGAGTTTAATAAAAGTATTTAACATGTAAAAGAGTTTGCAAAATAGTTGAAGTAGTTTGTTTGATAACACAGTTTGAAAAGTGAGCAAATCCATATGTTTGATAGTTATTAATCACATGTGATTGATATAATAACTATAATAGTTCAACTTGTATTCCCCCCCACCCCTCATAAAAGCATTTAAAATCATTTAAAAGGTTGATTAAGGGGTATGAACTCACCTGTAGTGAGTGGTTTGGATGAACGGATGGTATAGGATGCTAAGTGTCAAGTGAAGACTTGAGCACACACACGGATCCTATTTAACATATAATAACACATATATGTATCCAATTAGTCATTTAACAACTAATTAACCAATTTAAGACACCCTAGGACATGGAAAACACTTTGATTCAAGTGCTAGAAGTACCAAGGGTTGCATCTAAGGGTTGTATAGCCACTTAAGGGAGTTTTCGGTCCAAGTGGTATGTTCCTAGGAGCTTTCGGTTCTTGTGGTTTTCGGTCCATATGTTTTTCGGTGCAAATGGTTGTCCGAAAAATCATGATCTTTGATGCGTAAGGTGATTTCCAAGGGCTTTCAACAATCAATGAAGTGTTCTAGACTCAATACTAACTATTATGAAAGGCTTAAAGTAATTTTGCACCATTTATAAGGGTTTTCGGTCTAAGGAGATGCACTAGACCGAAAACACCTCTTGTTCTTGGATAATGACGATTTCAAGGCCCTAAATCAAGTATCCTTACTAGATAACAAGTATAGGAGATAGATACTTACAATATGGAAGCAAAGAAGGGCGTTTTCGGCCCAAAACACTAGTGTGTGTTCTTGGTGTTTTTGAAGAACACTTGAAGATCTAAGAAAATGGAATGATTTCATGGATGAAATCATGTAAGATCACTAGATAATGGAAGAGATCAACTAAACAAGGAAGGAAACACTTACAATCTTGAAGATCTTGACAAAAATTCGGATGATACTTGAGAGAGAATTGATGTTTCTAGCTTTGAAAAGGAAAGAATGATCCAAATGATCATGAAATATACATGTAGGATGGGTTTTCGGTCACCTTGACCGAAAACTCTATGGTCTTAACCGAAAACTCATTTTTGAGGAGGTTCTCGGTTTGCTTCTTGACTAGAACTTCAACCAATTCATCCTAACACTGATTCCTTTGATGTACTAAGTTTAGAATACTCGAATGGACTCTAAACAATGCCAAAAGATAGCAAAATGGGTCTAACGTTGATTGAATTGATTACTATATAAGATTTAAAAATTTCGAGTTGTCACAATAACAACTCTTCACTGTTAACTTGTTTCACTCCCCGTAATCAATGCACATCCAATGTGAACCATGCTTCTTTTGATGAATAGTATCGACACTCACCATGGAGAATTGCTCGGTCTGATGAACTGCTTGCCGAGCAGCTCCTGAAGCTGAGATAACAACTCTTGCATCTCAGGCGGTGCCAAGCGGTGCAACGCATTGGCAATAGGGGCCGCACCGACACAATATTTTGTTGGATTAGGTGTCTAAGTTCATAACTATTTCTGGAATGTACTTGACTCGATTAGCATGGTCCATTTGGGTTGCATGGTATCATGCATTTGGATAGACTAAAATGAGAGAAATAACACTTAAGGTTTATTAATATATTATAAGTTCTAATATATTAATAATATTATTTAATTAGTATTGATCAAGAATTAATTTGGAATTAATTAAGTGATCAAAAGGAGACTAATTAAATATATGGGTTGATTGTGTAAATCATCCATACTTTTATAGTGGGTTAATGCTACATGGATTATCAAGTTGGGCTAAAACCCATAGGATGCTCCATGGAGGCTCCATGGTGTTTATAGAACCCATGGGTCATGGAAATGAAAAGTCATGACAATTAGGGTTTACATGGTGTAACCCTAATTGTAACACACTTTATAAGCTTCATGTTCTTCACCAAAATCGGCCACTAAGAGAACAAGTGAGGGCTAGCCGATTTCTAAGTGTTCTTCATTTCTCTCTAAGTTATTACAAGTGTATTTGGTGTTGTGTGAGACATTTGAGGCATCACACTAGAGGTGCTAGGCTCACAAGGTTCTCAAGGAATCCAAGAAACTAAAGGTATGTATTTCTTACTATCTTTTATGTTTAAAAGTTCCCCATGTATGCTGGATAGGTTATGAACCTTGAAAAAACAAATTTGCATTTATCATAGATAAAACATAGATCCAAGGTTTCTAGGGTTGCATGTACACCATAGGAGTGTTAGAATGCTCAAAACCCTACAGTGGTATCAGAGCCTAGGCTTGTTCGTTTGATACTTGATGCAAAATTGTGAAAAAACTCTGTTTTTCTGCACTCTGCAGCTTGAACTCGCTGAGTACATGGGGGACTCGACGAGTCCATGAGTAAACTCATCCTACTCGTCGAGTAGGTTCTTGCACTCGATGAGTAGGAGCCACAGAATGCAGTTTTTCGAGTTTTGCTGCTGGAAATGGACTAGAAACATTACCCTAAACTGTTTTGGTGCTATAAAACTTGTTTTAGATGGTGTAACGGTTATGCTAATCCATTTTCAATGGCTATTATCAAATTTTCAAGTTTTATATGGTTTATTTATGATTCTTGAAATTGTTAATATGCATGTTCATGAACTTATGAGTTTAGAAGATCATAGGAATTATTTGTAACTTACTTGTTAATTTAATTCTTGATCATTATGTGTTTTAATGGAATCCATGATTTGTTCTCAAGTTATGGATTACCAAAAGTCATTCTTTTAAAGTCCATTAAAGAAACACATAGGTTACATAAAATGAAAAGTCACTCATTTTATTAAACCATTAACTCATAAGTTATGAAGTGAAAAGTTTTGTAAAGTTACAAAACTTGCCCTCAAGTTTTGGAACATGTAAAGTCACTTTAAAAAACTTTAGTTCCAACCCCTAGAATTTTAAAAGTTAAATCAAACCTTATACTTTATAATATTATAAGTTTAATAATAATTATATATGTATAAGAAAAAGTCGTTTTACCGTTAGTAGGCCTCATTCACGAAGCCAGTCTATAAGCGGGGTATAAGGTTGCTGCCTATAAAATGGCATCTTAATGGGTGCACATTCTCACCCACCGCTTCCTTGATCGGTGGAGGGTCGTTAGCCGAACGTGTAAGACAAGGAGTTTAAATCTTCATTAAAAGTATGATGAATATAAAGTAACTAAATGTTTTTATAAATTCCCAATCTTATTTACTTTAGGAAAATGTGAATACGGTGCTAACCCATGAAATTACGCTTTGCACTTTGATTAAGTCGTTAGTGGAGCGTGTGTGGTTAACCGGCACACTAACCTGGACTTAACAAGGTAGGCAAAGGGTAACTTAATATTTATCATAGTATCGGTGGAGCGCTTGTGGTTAACCGACACATTGATTGAGGGGTAAATATTAAGGGTACCAAGTAATTTTCATGATTACATCAAACCTTGTTTTGTGATCCTCGACATCCTAGTCACAAAACCTAAAGGGCACACTCGAGATTGAAACATGCCATTGAAAAGTTCAATGAATCTAGGAGTTTCAAAACCAATTAAAACCTAATAATTTATTTCGTTTTTCATGGTGGAAATTGGTGAATCGTCATTCACCTACCTTCAAATATTTTATAGCTTGGATTACGGCATCCCTCTTCTAAGTTATAAAATATTGTGTTGGGTCCTAGACTTAATATTACATTTGGGTGTTTTATTAAGGACTATCTGTATATTTAATCAAAACTTGTCTTTCTTCTTTTCAGATGTCTTCCAACAATGTTGCTTCTGGCTCAAACCCTACTGGCTGCTTCTCTCTCATGAACCCTTGTGGGAGAGTCATATTTGATGCATCAAACTTTATGAATTGGATCAGAAACATCAGGATGGTCACTCGGTATGAGGACAAAGAATATGTCCTCGACAAGGAGCTTAAGGAACTTGAGCAGTCTGCTACTCCTGAGGAGATCGCTGAATATCAGGCACATGAAAGAGATGCTACCAAGGTGGCATGCATCATGTTGGCCACTATGACAGCCGGGCTCCAAAAGTCCTATGAGGACTACTATCCTTTTGAGATGCACCAGGATTTGATGGACCGCTACCATCAAGAGTGATATGAAATCATCTCCTCCATGATAACAACCCGGATGAAGGATGGTGAACCCATCACGGGCCACATGCAGAAAATGAAAAGGTATGTGGACTGTTTGCTGAAACTGAATGTGAACTTCCCCGAGGAGTTGGCAATAGACATCATTTTGCACTCCTTACCTTCATGTTATGATCAATTCCGTATAACATACCACATGAACAAGGAGGAAGTTACACTCAACAAACTTCAAGGACTTTTGAAGACCGCTGAAAGTGGTCTTAAAGGTAAGTCGGTTGTTACTACTCCTACTCCTACCGCGACCCCTGTCTTGGCAATCGGGCAAGGCAAAGGAAAGAAGAGGAAGAGCCCTTCAAAGGGCACCAAGGGGAAGACCCTTGATGGCTCCTCTTCAAATGGAACCGAGAAAGGTTTTGTCACTCCTTCTGCTAACCTTAAAGAGGCGGAATGCTTCTATTTCCATGAAAAGTCGCAATGGAAGCGAAACTGACCAAAGTACCAGCAAGATGTGAAGGATGGGAAAGTTAAACCCAACCATGTTGGTACATACACTATTTTGTCTAATAATTCACCCCATTCTAATTCTTGGTTCCTTGATACAGGATGTGGTATTCACATTTGTATCGATTTGCAGGGACTAAGAAGAAGTGAGAATGTGGAGCATGGGAAGATAAACTTGATCATGGGGAATAGGAAAGCTTCACTTGTCACCAAGATTGGAGTTTATTCTTTGTTGCTAAGTAGTGGATTAGTATTAGATTTGAATAAATGTTGTTACTCGTCTGAAATTGCGAGAAAGATTATTACCTTTCATGGTTTGTACAAACAAGGTTTTACCTTTTCATTTTATAATGATAGTGGTGGAATTAATGCTTTCTTTAATAATGATTTTTATTTTAGAGCATTACCTTGTGATGGTGTATATGAAACTGTGTCGGTTTTTGATAACCTAGGAAATAATGTATTGTGTATCGATTCTTCCACTAGCTTGGATAAAGCATCTTTATGGCATTGTCGTCTTGGACATGTAAGCAAGAAACGTATAGGCCAACTCCAAAAGGATGGATTCTTAGAGTCGTTTGACCTAAAGTCAGATGATAGTTGTGAATCTTTTTTGCTTGGGAAAATGACAAAGTCACCCTTCACTGGTACTTGTGCTAGGGGTGAGGGTTTGTTGGACCTCATACACACTGATATGTGTGGACCCTTCAGAACCGCCACAAGAGATGCTAACCGCTTCTATGTGACTTTTACTGATGATTTTAGTAGATATGGATATGTCTACTTAATCAAGCATAAGTCAGAGACCTTTGAAAGATTCAAAGAGTTCAAGCAGGAAGTGGAGAATCAGTTGGGCAGGAACATTAAGATGCTTCGATCCGATCGAGGTGGTGAGTATCTTAGTACAGAGTTCCTTGACTATCTTAAGGAACGTGGGATTATCTCACAATTGACACCTCCTAGGACACCAAAGCTTAATGGTGTGGCTGAGAGGCACAATCGAACCTTGTTGGATATGGTTCGTTCCATGATGAGTCAAGCTTCACTACCAATCTCATTTTGGGGGTATGCCTTAGAGACTGCTACTCATATTCTTAATCTAGTCCCTACAAATAAGGTTGCCAAAACACCTCATGAGATGTGGACCGAAAAAGTTCCCAATATGGACCACATCAAGATTTTGGGTTGCGAGGCTTTTGTGAGGCGCGAGTCTCACGATAAGCTCGAGCCTCGAAGTGAGAGGTTTATTTTCATCGGCTACCCACAAAGATCCTTTGGTTACCTCTTCTACAGACCTAGTGATAATGTGGTCTTTGTAGCAAGGAGAGGAGTCTTTCGCGAGAGAGAATTTATGAGCCAAGGAAACAGTGGGAGGCAAATTGACGTTGAAGAAATTCAAGAGTCAAGTGGTGAAGGAACCTCAAACCCTACCAATCAACCTGAGGTGGAAACTCCTGTTGATCCGACAGAAGAGTCTATTCCTCCGAGGCGTTCCAAGAGAGTTAGGAATGCACCTGAGCATTACTATGGTTTCCATATTACTGCGGAAGGTGATACACTTATCAGTGATAGCATATTGGTAAGTTTGGATGAACCTAATAGCTACACGGAAGCCATGGGAGGCCCTGAGGCTGCTAAATGGAAAGAGGCTATGAACAGCGAGATACAATCCATGTATGACAATCAAGTTTGGAACTTGGTTGACAATGTACCAGGTCGCAAGACAGTCGGGTGCAAATGGATCTTCAAGAAGAAGACCGACATGGATGGTAATGTACACACATATCAGGCGCAACTGGTTGCAAAGGGCTTTTCTCAAACTCCGGGAGTTGATTATGATGATACCTTTTCACCAGTAGCGAAGATTAAGTCTATTAGGGATATGTTAGCCATTGCTGCATTTCATGATTATGAAATATGGCAAATGGATGTCAAAACAGCTTTCCTTAATGGAAAGTTGGCTGAGGATGTTTACATGAGTCAGCCAGAGGGTTTTGTTAGTACAGAGTACCCTAATAGAGTATGTAAGCTTGAGAAATCCATTTATGGATTAAAGAAAGCACCACGCAGATGGAATCTTTGCTTCGATGAGAAAGTCAAAGAGTTTGGCTTTTCGAGGCTAGTGGGAGTATAGTCAGCTTTTTGGTATTGTATGTGGATGACATATTACTCATCGGACATGACATCTCAACTCTGCATGAAGTGAAATCCTGGCTTGGGAAGTGTTTCGCTATGAAGGACCTTGGAGAAGCTGCCTATATCCTAGGGATAAGGATTCTGAGAGACAGGAGTAAAAAACTAATTAGACTTAGTCAGAGTACCTACTTGGAGAAGGTGCTGAATAGATTTAGCATGACAAATTCCAAGAAAAGAGAGTTACCGATCCAGAGTAACGCCAGACTAAGTAAGACTCAAAGTCCGAGTACAGAGGCTGAGATAGCATAAATGAGTCGAGTACCATATGCTTCCGCTGTAGGCTCGATCATGTATGCTATGAATTGTACTCGTCCTGATTTGGCCTTTGCATTGAGCATGGTCAGCAGATATCAGGGGAACCCTGACAAGGCTCACTGGACTGCGGTAAAGAACATTCTCAAGTACATGCAGAGGACTAAGGACCGGGTCCTTAACCTCGGTGGGAGTGATGACTTGAGAGTATTGGGGTATAGTGATGCTAGCTTTCAGACTGATAGGGATAATTTCCGCTCTCAGTCAAGGTGGGTCTTTAGCTTAAACGGAGGAGCAATTTCTTGGAAAACTTCCAAGCAGGAGACAGTAGCTGATTCAACTTGCGAATCAGAGTATATAGCGGCAAGCGAGGAAGAAAAGGAGGCTATATGGCTAAAGAACTTCATTGGAGACATTGGAGTTGTACCAGCTATAAAGAAGCCTATAGAGATTTTCTCTGATAGTGAAAGCGCAGTTGCCTTAGAAAAGGAACCAAGGGATCACAGGAGATCCATACACATCAACAGAAAATATCATTTCATCAGACATCAAATAGAAGAAGGACTCCTCGTGGCAAAGAGGTTATCATCGGATGAGAACCCGGCAGATCCCCTCACGAAGGGACTGGGCAGGGTTAAGCATCTCCAGCATGCAAGGCACATAGGGCTGAAGGATGATATTAGTTTTAGTAGTTAGATAGCTTTGAAATGTGTAAAGTGTAATTGACATTTGATGTTGAATAAAAGTTGTATTTATTTATGAGTAAAGTGTTGCTATTCTTTGTCAATCGTTTACTATCATTTCATTTTGCATGTTTTGAATTCCAGAATAATTATGTTATGTTATTTCATATTATTTAAATTCTCCACAGTCGGTCATATGTTGGAAGTAGATATGAATCAAGACTGTCATGGGTTGGCTTGTAGAGGTCTAAGATGTTGGACATAAGTGGTGCTACAACACTCATGAGTGCTCATAAGTTTTGAGTATTGGATTAAACCCACGCTCACTGGTATCACTTTATGGAATTTATCTCGAGTGATCGTGAGACGGTAATATCATATAAGTCTTCAAACCTAGAGATATGACTTGTTACCTATGAGTTGGTTATACATCGATTGTACGAAAATGCATTGGTAACTCGATGTTATAAAATGTGCCTTTGTGTATGATTCAACAAGTAGTAGAACAAGCATATGAGTCGAAGTTTATCTGTTCCTTCTTGGATTAGAAGCGATATCTGGGCCCCTCGATGATTTTGTGTTGACCCATGTACCGGGCCCAGTCAGACCTAAGTTGATGTGTTCAATTAAGTTCTATGTCAAACAAATCGGAAATCGGGAAACAAACTGTTGGACAATAAGTAAAACATTGTTCCATGTATTTGCCCGACTGATATATAGAACAAAGGATTATATCATCACTTATCTTAAATGGCGTATCATCATCATCTCAGTTCTGCGATACCTTGAAAGAGCAACGATTGCTGATCGGTTCCTGAAGTCATTTTTGCAGTTATAGTTATTAGACTTATCCAAGTGGGAGACTGTTGGATTAGGTGTCTAAGTTCATAACTATTTCTGGAATGTAATTGACTCGATTAGCATGGTCCATTTGGGTTGCATGGCATCATGCATTTGGATAGACTAAAATGAGAGAAATAACACTTAAGGTTTATGTGACAACCCGAAATTTTTATTTTTATAATCTCTACAGTTAAACACTTCAAATAATATTCAAAAACATTTAAGAACATTTTTGGCCGGATTTAAGTCCGTTTAGGTGTTTTATTTTATTTTTGCCAAACGATTTAAATAAATGGAAGTGACGTAATTAGTGACGTGTAATAAACCAAACAAACAACACCTTGGCTAGGTGTTTACGGCCAAACAAGGGTGTTTGGGCCGTAAACACCCTTCTCCCCAAGCACTCATGCATATAGCATGAGTTTACACTCCTTACCCTCACTTTACACTTCCCACCTCAAGAACACAAGACTTTTCTCTCAAGTATCATAAGTCCATTTATTCAAATCCGCCAAAATGTAAGTATTTCCTTCCTAGATTCTTTCATGCAACACTTAATCTAGTGTTTATACATATTTTCATCCATGGATTTCCGATTTTTGCATAGATCTTCAAGCATTCTCGAAATCACCAAGAACACACACTAGTGTTCTTGGTTCCTAACACTCTTACAAGCCTCCTATAAGTAAGTATACTCTTCCTAACTAGTTATCTACTTAATGTGCTTGTTAAATCAATGGAATGAACATCAAAACCCCCAAGAACATGTGTTTACGATTTGGGGATCTCCCAAAACTGTAAACACCCCAAAGGGTGTTTTGGTGCCCCTAACTCCTTCCCTAGCATGTTTAATGGACTAGAAACTTGTATGAATGAGCTAAGAACCACAAAACACGAAAATGATGAAGTGACCAAGAGTTTACGGCCGTAAACTCTTGGGTTTACGACCGTAAACTCCCAAGGAGTGGTCCAAGGACCGTAAACTCCAAGGGAGTACCATTTCGGATCCTAACCACTTCCTATGCCTTTGATTCAACCATAGGACACTTCTTTGTGAAACATGAGACCTTGAGACACTCAAATGCACCATTTCCATGAGTTTACGGACGTAAACTCATAGGGGAAATGGTCTTCCAACCGTAAACCCATATATGGTCTCCATTTGAAGTGTAAACTCCATAGTGAGGCCATACACTCCTTAGGTGCAACCCTTGGGACTCCTAATGCACCATTTCCATGAGTTTACGGCGGTAAACTCGTGGGGGAAATGGTCTTCCAACCGTAAACCCATATAGGGTCTCCATTTGAAGTGTAAACTCCATAGTGAGGCCATACACTCCTTAGGTGCAACCGTTGGGACTCCTAACACTTGATGCAAAGTGTTTTCATGCATTTTGAGGTCTTTACTTTTTTAATTAGTGTTTAAATAACTAATTAGATACCTTTGTGTATCACTACATGTTACATAGGGTCCGTGTGTGTGTTCTAGTCCTCACTTGACACCTAGCATCCTACTCAGCACTTCCAACAACTTCACTCACTACAGGTGAGTTCATACCCCTGAATCAACCTTTTTAAATGTTTTTAAATGCTTTTATGGGGGGGATACAAGTTGAATCAAACAAGTTATAGTATCAGTCACATGTGATTTATAATTTGCAACCAAAAGGATTTTCTATACTTTAAACTGCTTTGCCAACAAAACTGCTTTAAATGATTATCTAACTCTTTTTCCATATTAAGTTGTTATAAAACTATTTCCAAACTATTTTAAACTTCTTTTATTCCCAAACCATATCTACACAACTATATTTATATAAGTAAGACTTGAAGGACTTAGGACTGATAGCTCACCTTACTTCCTGTTCTTGTTTGATTGTGGGCTTAGGGTATTTTGTTATCTGTCCGACTGTCGTTGAATTCTTAGTTATATATCATATATAATTGTGTTAGATATAAAAGTCTTCATATCAGTTCAGTGCCTTGTGTATCAAAGGCACGCAACCAACTTTACTATTTAACTATAATAGGTATAGTTAAGGATTCTACTCATTACTACTATTACAATAGTACCTACCAGAGTCAATACAGTTATGGGTCATTACACGTTAAATACTATACGAAAAGAATACTATATACCATAAAAGAGAACACTCTATACATTATACCTGAAGATACATTATACATATACAAGAGAATATACTATAAATAGAATGTGACATACTACTTCTCGATACGACACTTCATTGTGCTATCACCGTGTAACCAGAGTCTCCTGGAAGGAGAGCGGACATTATGTGTATAGATCTATACGGGACAGACACTCCCACATCCCGACTGCTAGCTACAGTCCGAGCCGACTAGGCCCAGGGGTGACAAAATGTCACATTACTACAAATGACTTGGAAGGTCAACAGGATTCAATTGTCAATCAGCATGGTTACATACGAGTTCACATTCCGACCTTTAATTAATACATTAAGAATTAAAGGCAAAACAGACTCCCCGAGGTGTATTGTACATTTAATACTACCTGGAGCCTGCATTTTTCATTACATTAGCTGGCAGTGATACTGCGGGGGTAAAACCTTATTTTCCCAAGTACTTTATATAAATGAAGTCTAAAACTATATTTTCATATTAATAGTTTCACGGGGAAATCTTTTACATTTTAAGGGATCAAACTTACAACCAACCAGGTCTTGGTAGAAGACAAACTTTTACTGGAAAACATAGGGTTTTCTAGGGGTTATACTATTTTCAAACATCGAAATCACTTATTACATTATGATGTTGTAAAAATCTTTATACAAGCAATGACACTAAATACTTATGAACTCATCAGCTTTATGGTGATAATCGCTTTCAAAATAACTTGTATTCTCAGGTCATCAGTAGACAGGTACAGATGCAGCTTTTGAGAAGATGGAGCACATACAAGACTCCTCTTTATTTTGATTATATTTTTGGTGTCTAACAAACTGTACAGAACACGCTTGTATTACAATTATTATATTAATGCAATGGATGTTGTTGCTTGTGTTTACTATTATGCATTGTTATGATACTGTACATGACGTCCTCCACCCCAGAACGAATTCCGCCATTCTCGGTTTTGGGGTGTGACAGATTGGTATCAGAGCATTGTTTATAGTGAATCAAGTATATCAACCCATAAAAGATATACGAACTATAAACACATCGCGATTAAAACACTCTAACCAAGAAATATATACTTTTAAATAATAAAATACTTAAGTAAGTATATATATACATCCATTCATACAGAGGGTCTGTATCATACTAGAACAGAACAAAAGTATTAAGATTATTGAACATCACAATTAGGCTTAGAGACATATAGTCAAATCTGGGTGGATGTAGCCTGATCAACTACATTCTCCTAGGAGCGACTAGCATGTGCCTAAGAATGGTTGTGGTGTTGCAGCAAGTCTAAAACTTACCAACACTACTACAAGAACATTTGAACAAGAATACTATAGGAGTATTCTGCATTTAAGTAATTTACATATGCGAGAACTAAAAAGGTCTTTACTAGTAGGGCGATAGTTGCTAAGTGGATACGCTAAGGTTACATGCGACTAAGACGCTATAGACTCAGAATCTGTGACCTATGCGTTACTTCCTGTTCTTGTTTCATTGGGGATTTAGGGTTAGGGACACTTATTCGAAGGTCTATCTTGTCTTGGTTACATGTAATTTGTATGCACTATGCAAGTATCGGAGTAACTGGTGAAGATCATCTTATAAGTATCTTCGATTGAAACGTCTATTAACTATCCTTTCCCCATTCTCGCGTAGATAGCATGGCTGGCTTCCATCTTCCCGGCAATCCGTACTATCCGAACCAAGGTATTGGTGGGTGGCTTGATGAAGAGCCAGAAGATGATCACCCAATCCCTTTGGATGATCACCTCACAGAAGGCTTTCCAGATGACTCTGACTCCGAGCCGGAAGTCAACAACCATCCCCAAGAAGTTCAAATTCCAAACCCCAACCGCCATCCGACATTTCAAGGTCCCACTCCCAAGTGGGCAACAACCTTGAATCAATGGAGCAATGAACAGGGTCAGCCTTTACCTTTCGACGGAGACCGAAGTTTCTACAACATAAGCGAGGGAGGTTCAACTGACCGAGTCTTGCCCATCATGCTCCGTAGGATTGCTAGGAACGTCGAACAAAGTCATGCAGCCCTCGGCAGAGTTGTGGAAATTGACACCAACTCTAATGTTAACACTGTCCGTATCCGCCAACTCGAAGAAGCTGTGGATAGGACTAGGAGGACCAATGAAGCTCTGCAGCAACAGCTAGTTGCATCCCGAGCTGAAGTCATGGAACTCCGAATGCATCAGAGGGCCCATGAGCGACATCTTCTGGAAGTTGTACGCCAAATGGCTGATCTTAGGGTTCGCCCAAGGGATACTCGTCGCCAGTAGAAGATGTCAACTCATCCTTCCCTTTTAATTTAAGGAATAGCCTTTTCTTTTCTATGCTCGGTGGAGCACTTGTCTGTAAACATTCCTAACTTTGAAAATACTCTAGCTAGACTTCTACACTGCCAACATTTTCCCTTATGGGTTGATGTAAGACCTACTGTTAGGTCAATTTTCCTGAACTCATGTTACATCAGTAATACCAGTAATACTGGCAGTTATCTAATCTATTTGAAAGTTCATGCTCTCGTGTTTCCTTACTCTATTGATATGCATCCATCTAGTTGTTGGACTATGGCGATTTAGTCCATGAGACACTCTCATCATACTAACAATTGATTCTCACCATTACCATTCATCTCTTTCAACTTTCAGTAAAGGATGCCACCCCGCAAGCGTTGAACCAGAGGTACGCCTGTGAATCAAACTCCACCACCACCTCCTCCTCCGCAGTTCGATGCGGTGATGTTCCGGATAGCTGTAACCGCAGCTGTAACTGCAGCTGTAACTGCAGCTATGGCCCAAATAAATTCCGGTGATGCAAGTGGGGCCGGAATGGGCACCAACTCTAGGCATGGCGAAATCCACCCACGTACACAGGGGTGTACTTATAAGGATTTCATGAGCTGCAAACCCGCCTTCTTCAACAGAACCAGAGGGATCATCGCACTGTCCCAATGGATCGAAAGAACTGAAGCCATCTTCGAGATGTGCTCATGCCCTGAAGAGAGCAAGATAAAGTTCGCAGCTTGCACCTTCACCGAAAGGGCTTTGACGTGGTGGAATGGCCATGTCAAATCACTCTCCTTAGTAACAGCCAACGCCATGGGCTGGGACACGCTGAAAGACCTTCTGAAAAGGGAGTACTGCCCTAGGGGCGAAGTTCAAAAGCTCGAATAGGAACTCTGGAACCTCAAGATGAAGGGGACCGATATAGTGGCTTATACAGCCAGGTTCTGCGACCTGGTGACTCTGTGCCCTAACATGGTCCCCACCGAGGGTAAGAAGATCGAACGATACATATGGGGTTTAGTGCCCCCGTATCGAGGGAACGTTCTCGCCTCACACCCTACGACCTTTGACAGCGCCAAGGAATTGGCCCAAAGGTTGATTGATCATGAAGCTCCTTACACTCCATCAACAACCCTTACAACTACCCCTGCACCAACCCACACATCCGACAACAAAAGGAAACGGTGGGACCGGAAGAAGGGTAAATCGGCCAAATCCTCTTCCAATAACCAACCAACGGTGGCTGTTCACGCTGCCACTACTCCTGCTGCCCCTGTACCAGCCAAAACATATGCAGGGAGCCTACGTAAGTGCACTAAATGTAACTTCCATTACAACGGCCCCTGCCAGGAATTGCACTGCACCAATTGCGATGGGAAAGGTCATACCGCCCGGTTTTGCAGATCCCAACCCAAACCCATCAATCAAGTCCCCAGCACCGGAGTGAGTCAAGCCTGCTACAACTGTGGCGATATAGGGCATTTCAAAAGAAACTGCCCGAAGGCTGGGAATGCGGGAGGAACAGGCCGACTACTTGCTATTGGTCACAATGAAGCAGTAGCAGAGCCCACTGTAGTCACGGCTACTTTCCTTCTCGATAACTCTTATGCTTGTATCATGTTTGATAGTGGGGCAGAAAGGAGTTTCGTAAACCAGAACTTTAAACACTTACTTAAACAATCACTACAACCACTAAAAGAAACCTTCGTCGTAGAAATGGCAAACGGAAAGACAAAAAGTTCTAACGAGATTTACCTAAGTTGTACCCTCACACTAGATAATCATTTGTTTCCAATCAACCTCATACCAGTTGCAATCAAGAGCTTCGATGTCATTGTGGCATGGACTGGTTGAGTCTCCATTGTACCGATATCCTATGTTTCGACAAAGCCATCCGTCTAAACCTACCAAACAACGAAACCTTGATGATCTACGGAGACAAGCCCAGTTCGATCCTTCGTATCATCTCGAGTATTCAAGCCCAGAAGTACTTGCGTAAGGAATATCACGCCTTCCTTGCACACATCGTTGACACGAGCCAGAAAACAAAAGATCTAAAAGACTTCCTCGTAGTACGCGACTTCCCCGACGTCTTTCTGGAAGAACTACCGGGCTTACCTCCGCAACGTCAAGTCGAGTTTCGAATCGACTGAATTCCAGGAGCTACCCCCGTAGCTAATTCGCCTTATCGTCTAGAGCCTGCTGAGATGCAAGAGCTATCTGGTCAACTTAACGAGCTTCTCAACAAGGGCTTTATAAGACCAAGCTTCTCACCCTGCGGAGCAGCGGTCTTGTTCGTGAAGAAGAAAGACGGATCATTTCTTATGTGCATCGATTACAGGGAGCTCAATAAACTGACGGTCAAAAACCACTACCCTCTTCCTCGTATAGACGATTTATTTGACCAGCTGCAAGGGGCGAGTTACTTTTCCAAGATTGATCTGAGGTCCGGGTATCACCAGTTGCGAGTGCTCGAGGAGGATGTTCCGAAAACCACCTTCCGAACTCGTTACGGACACTACGAGTTCGTAGTGATGCCGTTCGGACTAACCAATGTGCCTGCAGTATTCATAGACTTGATGAATAGGGTATGCCGTCCTTACTTGGATCAGTTTGTCATCGTCTTCATTGATGACATACTTATCTACTCTCGAAGTGAGGAAGAGCATAGCAATCATCTGCGACAAGTCCTGGAAACCTTATGTTCGGAGAAGCTATACGCGAAGTTCTCTAAGTGCGAATTTTGGATCCGAAGGGTCGAATTCTTAGGACACGTGGTTAGCAAAGAAGGAATCCACGTGGACCCATCTGTCACACCCCAAAACCAAGAACGGCGGAACGTTCAGGGGTGGAGGACGTCATGTACAGTATCACAACAATGAATAGTAGTAAACAAGCAATAAACATCATCCATTGCATTAGCAGTAAAGTTTTAATACATATGTGTTCTTTCATTGTAAATAAGACACCAAAAATGTAATCAAAATAAAAGACGAGTCTTGACTGTGCTCCGTCTTCTCAAAACCTGATCATCGTACCTGTCTACTTGTGACCTGAGAATACAAGTCATTTTGAAAGAGTAGATCAGCATAAAGCTGGTGAATTCATAATTATTTAAGTGTCATTACTTTGTTTTGGAAGGCTGTTATGAATGTCATGTAAATCTTTGAATGAAACATTTGATGTAAGTGTGAAAACCCTAGAAAATCCCATATTTTCTACTACTATAAAGGTAGTCTTCTACCAAGACCTGTATGTTTTGAAAGTAGTCTTCTACCAAGACCTGTATGTTTTGAAAGTAGTCTTCTACCAAGACCTGTGTGTTTTGAAAGTAATAAGGGAAAAATATAGACATTTAAGTATTATCCTTTCGTACTAGGATAACCACGACATAGCAAATGTCGAAAAGTATTAACCGTAGGCATCCGGAGATAGGCATTGTCCTCTGAATTAACAGCAGGGGGTAGGAATGGTTAGTCCCCTAAATTATCTATATAGGATCAACCGTAGGCATCCGTAGATGTTCATTGTCCTCTGTAGTTAACAGCAGGGGGGTAGGAATGGTTAGTCCCCTAAGGTATCTATATAAGATCAACCGTAGGCATCCGTAGATGTTCATTGTCCTCTGTAGCTAACAACAGGGGGTAGGAATGGTTAGTCCCGTAAAGTATCCTTTCGTACTAGGACAGACAGAACTAATCTACATGTGTAATGTGTAATAGTATCTCATCATATAGCATCTAGGTACAAGTATTCATGTATGTGTATCCATGTAAGTGTATCCATGTAAGAGGATTCATGTATGTGTATCTCTTCATATAGTATCTAGTATAGACTCATGAATGAACTGACTTATTGTGATTCATTGATCTAGTAATAGTATTAGTACTCCCTAAGTTACACCTATAGTAACTTACTAGTAATATGACGTGGATGTATACCCTTGCTACCCAAGGTATTGAACTGACTGAAAGAAGCTTTTATGACTATGTATGTACACATGATACATAACTAATATTTAAAAGACCTTCGGACGGATACCTGATACTCATCAGACCACATCCAAATCGAGGAAAAGGAAATAAAGCGGATAGCCTTCCTAAGTCCTTTAAACATTACTTATATAACTATACATATACAGGCATGCATTTGATAGGATATAAGTGTAAAAGAGTTTAAGTAAAAGTAAGAAAACCACTTGTTTGGTAGTTATTAATCACATGCGATTAATATAATAACTAAGATTGTTCAACTTGTATTCCCCCCCCCCCTCATAAAGCATTTAAAAACATTTAAAAGATAGATTAAGGGGTATGAACTCACCTGAAGATGGTGGTTTGGATGTATTGACTGAAGTAGGATGCTAAGTGTCAAGTGAAGACTTGTACACACTCACTGATCCTAGTTAACATATAATCACACATATATGTATCTAATTAGACTTTAAACCACTAATTGACAAAGTTAAGACATCCTAAGACAAGTTAAACACTTTATATAAGTGTTATAAGCCTCAAGGAATGCATCTAAGTGTTGTAGGACCTTGCTATTGCGTTTGGGGTTCAAGGGTAAACTCCTTGGGAGTTTACGGTTTTGTGACCATAACCCCATGGGTTTACGGTCGTAAACACATGGGTTTACGGCCGTAAACTCATGTTCCTTTGACCAATTGTTGATTTGAAGTTCTACAAGTCATAAGAAGTGTTCCCTCTTTATGCTTAAGCCTATGGAAGTGTTTAGGGCACCATTTCACTCCTAAAAGGAGTTTACGGTCCCTGAACCATTTTCCCTTGGGTTTACGGTCGTAAACCCTTGAGTTTACGGCCGTAAACTCACACTTCCTAGATCATTTTGCGTTTTGAAGCTTTAGAAGCCTTTCTACATTGAAGTATAAGCTTGTGGAAGTGTTTGTGGCAATAAAACACCCCTAGATGTAGTTTACGGCCCATGGCCCTAAAAGAAGGGTTTACGGTCCAAGAACATCTTGGACCGTAAACACCTTGATCTTGGTGTTTCTTGGTGTTTTTCTTGTTGTAATGAAGTGTATCAAGCCTTATACTACTCTAGGATAGAAGTACTTACTAGTTAGAAGCTTGAAAAGGCACCAAAAGGCCAAGAACACCAGTGTGTGTTCTTGGTGTTCTTGGTGAAACTTGAAGATTGGACCTTTTGGAAAGATCTAACGGATAGAAGTGTGTTAAATCACTAGATTAAGTGATATACTAACTTGAAAGGGATAGAAACACTTACTAGCTTGAAGATCTTAAGGAAAACTTGGATGATAGTTGAGAGAGTTTGAGTTTTTGATCTTGAAAGTTGGAAAAATGGTAAAAATGGCTAAGTGCCACTTATATACCTCTCCCCATTAGGGTTTACGGCCGTAAACACCATGTTTAGGCCGTAAACTCTAAACTTTTTTTTAAATGTCGGGGCTTTATTGTTGCACAATAAACCCTAATGTAACGTCTCTCCTGATATCTCCTTAAGTACTAACTTATAATGACCCAAACTTATTCCACAAAGCTTGAAAGTTAGTGGAAACTGTTTTGACTCTTATTGAAGTAAGAGGTTGTACATAATAGAAATTTCGGGTTGTCACATCATCCCTCCTTAGAAGGAATTTCGTCCCGAAATTAGAAGTTAAGCAATTAAGTAGTTACAAATAACTAAGCAAATAGATGAGGATATTTCAGTTTCATCTGATCCTCTCGCTCCCAAGTGAATTCAGGTCCCCGTTTGGCGTTCCAGCGAACCTTCACTATCGGGATACGGCTTTGCTTTGTTTGCTTGACCTCTCGGTCCATGATCTCTACTGCTTCTTCCACGAAATGGAGGCTCTCGTTGATCTCGATCTCGTCGAGTGGAATTACAAGAGTATCGTAGGAAAGACACTTTTTCAAGTTCGAGACGTGGAAGGTAGAGTGTACGTTACTGAGTTCACGTGGTAGATTGAGTTTGTAAGCTACAGGGCCGATTCTGGCAAGAATCTCGAAAGGCCCTATGTACCTTGGATTTAGCTTTCCACGCTTTCCGAAGCGTATTAAGCCCTTCCAGGGTGAGACCTTCAATAGAATGCGGTCTCCCACCTGGAACTCCAATGGTTTCCTTCGTTTGTCAGCGTAGCTTTTCTGTCGGTCTCTAGAGGCTTTTAGTCTTTCACGGATTTGAACGATCTTCTCCGTCGTTTCCCGAATGATTTCCGGACCTGTGAGAGTGCTTTCAGGGACTCGCCCTTTAGCTAACTGGGTATCACCCACCTCAGCCTAGCACAGAGGGGATCTGCACTTGCGGCCATAGAGGGCTTCAAATGGAGCAGCTTTGATGCTCGTGTGATAACTGTTGTTGTAAGAGAATTCGACAAGGGGTAAGTGGGTATCCCACGCTTTACCGAAGTCGATCACACAAGCTCGTAGCATATCTTCCAGGGTTTGGATAGTTCTCTCACTTTGTCCGTCGGTCTGGGGATGGTAGGCCGTACTCATATCCAACCTTGTTCCTAGGGAACCTTGTAGCGATTTCCAGAACCTAGAAGTGAATCTACTATCTCTGTCTGAGATAATGGATATGGGAACACCATGCAGTCGTACAATCTCCCTAATGTAAGTTCTCGTAAGTTTCTCCATTTTGTCGGTTTCCTTGATGGGTAGGAAGTGTGCGGACTTGGTCAATCTGTCGACGATGACCCATATGGTATCAAGTCCACCCGTTGTCTTGGGCAACTTGGTTATGAAGTCCATAGTGATCCGCTCCCACTTCCATTCTGGTATCTCCGGTTGTTGCAGAAGGCCGGAGGGTTTCTGGTATTCGACCTTGACCTTGGCGCAAGTAAGGCATTTACTTACGAAGGTAGCAATATCTGCTTTCATGTTAGGCCACCAGTATAGCTTCTTGAGATCCAGATACATCTTATCTGAACCTGGGTGGACGGAATAACGAGTGTTGTGTGCCTCGGTCATGATCAAGCCTCGGAAGCCACCGTGTTTCGGTGTCCAGATCCGATCCATGAGGTATAAGGCTCCGCCATCCTTGACTTCCAAGTTCTTATCCATCCCTCTTAGGGATTCACCCGCCACCTTTTCAGGTTTCAAAGCGTTGAGCTGAGCCTCCTTAATTTGCGTGGACAGGTGTGAATGGATAGTTAGAGTCAAATATTTGACTCTACGACCAGAATATTCTTTCCGACTTAGGGCATCAACTACTACGTTGGCTTTACCCGGATGATAACGAATTTCGCATTCGTAGTCACTGAGTAGCTCGACCCACCGTCGTTGTCTCATGTTGAGCTCTTTCTGGTCGAAAATATGTTGTAGGCTTTTGTGGTCTGTAAAGATTGTGCTTTTTGTACCATACAGGTAGTGTCTCCAGATCTTCAGAGCAAACACAACTGCTCCGAGCTCAAGATCGTGGGTGGTGTAGTTAACCTCGTGCGTCTTCAGCTGTCTCGAGGCATAGGCAATGACCTTACTTCGTTGCATTAGAAAACAGCCGAGTCCTTGATTCGATGCATCGCAATAGACTACGAAGTCCTCTATCCCTTCGGGGAGGGATAGTACCGGTGCGGTGCACAGGGCTCGTTTGAGCGTTTGAAACGCTTTCTCCTGTTTCTCTTCCCAGTCAAAGGCCACGCCTTTCTGGATAAGTGTTGTAAGAGGTTTCGCAATGCTGGAGAAGTTCTTAATGAACCTGCGATAGTAGCCAGCGAGACCTAGAAATTTACGAATTTCTGTAGGTGTCTTCGGTGCTGACCAGTTCTCAATGGCCTTGATTTTGGAAGGGTCCACGTGTATTCCCTCTTCGCTAACTACGTGCCCTAAGAATTCGACTTTTCGGATCCAAAATTCGCACTTAGAGAACTTCGCATAGAGCTTCTCCGAACGTAGTGTTTCTAGAACTAGGCATAGATGTTGACCATGCTCCTCCTTACTTCGAGAGTAGATGAGTATATCATCGATGAAAACGATGACGAACTGATCCAAGTAAGGACGGCACACCCTATTCATTAAATCCATGAATACTGCGGGTGCGTTGGTTAATCCGAACGGCATCACTACGAATTCGTAGTGCCCATAACGAGTTCGGAAGGCTGTCTTCGGGACATCCTCCCCTAGCACTCGCAGTTGGTGGTATCCGGATCGTAGATCTATCTTCGAGAAGTAGTTGGCTCCTTGAAGTTGATCAAATAAATCGTCTATGCGGGGCAAGGGATAACGATTTTTAATAGTAAGCTTGTTGAGTTCCCGATAGTCGATGCACATGCGAAACGATCCGTCTTTCTTCTTGACGAATAAGACCGGTGCTCCCCGTGGAGAGAAGCTTGGCCTAATAAATCCCTTCTTGAGAAGTTTGTTAAGCTGACTGGAAAGTTCCTGCATCTCTGCTGGTGCCAGACGGTAAGGAGATTTGGCTACGGGAGTAGCCCCTGGCACTAAGTCGATTCTGGACTCGACTTGTCGTTGTGGTGGTAATCCCGGGAGTTCTTCTGGAAAGAGGTCGGTAAAGTCGCGTACTTCCGGGATGTTCTGAATGTCTTTTACTTCTTGGCTTGTATCGACGATGTGAGCGAGAAATGCACGGTATTCCTTTCGTAAGCACTTCTGGGCTTGGATGCATGAAATGATGCGAAGGCTCGTACTAGGTTTGTCGCCGTAGATAACTAGGGTTTCATTATTAGGGAGGTTAAGACGAACTGCTTTTTCAAAGCACATGATGTCGGCGCGAAGAAGACTCAACCAATCCATGCCGATAATGACGTCAAAACTTTTAATTGGAACCGGCATGAGGTCTATGTTGAAAGTATGGCCGTCTAAAGTTAAAGTACAACCTACGTATATACGGTTAGCGCTTTCTGTTTTCCCGTTTGCCATTTCCACAGTGAAAGGTTTATCTAAAGCACAAGGTTTTTGTTTAAGAAGGTGAGCAAATTTATGGCTTACGAAACTTTTCTCCGCTCCACTATCGAAGAGTATACAAGCATAAGAGTTATCGAGGAGAAACGTACCCGTAACTATCGTAGGATCAGCTACGGCTTCCTCATGGCCAATAGCCATAACCCTCCCGACACCGCCGGATGTCCCTGCCTTAGGGCAGTTCCTCTTATAATGGCCCACCTCGCCACAATTATAGCAAGTCTGGCCAACACCGACGCTAGGAACTTGAGAAATCGGCCTTGCTGGGACTTTGCAGAAACGGGCGGTATGCCCCTTCCTGTTGCAGTTAGAACATAGCATTTCCAGGCAAGGTCCGTGGTGGTGGAAGGTGCATTTGTTGCACCTCGGGAGTTTACCGGCATATGGCTTTGCTGGAAATGGATTAGCAGGGACAATAGGGGTTACCGTGGCAGCATTGATCGCCACAAGTTGTTACCTCTTTGAGGATTCTTGTGAAACCCCGCCTTTCCTCTTTTTCCAGTCCCTCCTCCTGTTGTTGTTGTTCTCCTTTTGTGGTTCGGGGGTAAGTTTTGTCGGGTTCTGATGTTTTCCGTGATCAATGAGAGATTGTGCCAGCTCCTTGGCGCTGTCAAAAGTTGCAGGCCTGGAGGCTATCACACTGTTCTGGATCTGGGGCGACAGGCCCCAAATATATCTCTCTATCCTCTTGCTCTCCAGAGGAATCATGTCAGGGCACAGAATTGCCAGATCACATAATCGATTTGTATAGGTTGATATGTCGGTACCAACCATCTCAAGACTCCAGAGTTCCTGCTCGAGTTTTTGAATTTCACCTCGAGGACAGTATTCTCTCATCAGCATGGCTTTGACGTTCTCCCAGCTGATTGCATTAGCCACTGGTAGAGTCAGAGACTTTACGTGGCCATTCCACCAGGTTAAAGCCCGGTCGGAAAAGGTACAAGTAGCAAACTTGACCTTATTGTGCTCTGAGCAGGCGCAGATTTCAAAGACCGATTCGGTCTTCTCTATCCATTGCCGCAGAACCATAACCCCTCCTTCTCCATCGAAGCTTCGGGGTTTGGCGTTCGTAAATTCCTTGTAGGTGCATTCCCGGGGATGCCCAAGGCTTTCGCTATGGTGAGAAGGATGTGCACCTGTTCCCGATCCACTTGGGACTGGAGTGTTAATGGCTGCTATAGCTGCCATGAAAGCTGCCTGGAACGTAGCAGCGTCGTAAAGTGGAGGTCGTTGAGGTGGTGGAGGAGGTGGTGTTGGAGTTGGAATAATCGGAGGATTACGCCTTGTACTTCTACGAGGAGGCATCTTTTAACTACATGATTTAAAAGATAGAAGTAATGATAAGAATTCAATAGTATAGATGATGAATGTGCCCCATGAACTAAATCGCCATAGTTCAACAATAGATGATAGCAATTGGATATTAATTTCCTTTAGATTAGGTGCCTGTCAACATTACTGGTTTTACAAATGTAAGCAAGTTCGGAAAAATATGGCCAACAGAAGGAGGCCTTACATCAACCATAAAAGGAAAATTTGACAGTACCACCTGCTAATCAAGACCTAATAGGTCTAGGATTTACAACGATAGGAAACTATACTAGAGTTTTTACACAGACTAGGTTATATCCAAAAAGAGGAGTTGATGAGAATCTATCGGCGACGAGAACTACCAGAGTGAGTCCTTGAATCCGACAGCAGACGTTCAATGTCTCTCACGCGCCTATCAAATCTTGCTTGCTGAGCTCGAAGTTCCCTGACTTCCGCTCGGGTCACAGCAAGCTCTCTCTGAAGCATTGCATTGCTGACCTGGGCCCTTTCATGAGCGGACTCCAGTTGGCGAATGCGGACGGTGTTAACGCCAGAGTTGGCATCAACTTCCACTACTCGGTCGATAGCTGCTCGACCTTGCTTGGTGTTCCGAGCAATTCTACGAGCCATGATCGGTAGGACTCTATCAGCTGAACCTCCCTCGGTGAGGTTGTAGAAACTTCTGTCTCTATTGTAGGGAATGGATTGACCCTGTTCCTGACTCCATCTGTTCAAGTTTGTGGCCCACATAGGTGTGAGTCCTTGAAATGTTGGACGAGGGTTCAGGTTTGGGTTTTGAGCCACCGGGGGTAGGTTATTGACTTCTGGCTCCGAATCAGAGCCATCAGAAAAGCCTTCAGCTTCATGATCATCCAAAGGGATTGGGTGATCATCTTCAGCTTCTTCATTAAACCACCCAGCATTGCCGTGGATGGGATAGTAAGGGTCTCCGGGAAGATGGAAACCAGCCATTTAATCTACGCGAGAAAAGGGATCAAGAAATAGTTAATAGGTGACCTAAAAGATCTTTAGTTCTCAAATAAGCAATTATTGTAACACAAAATACTCCCATAGTATTTTAAGTTTAATGTTCTGTTCTACTGTTCTCGTTGTGGTAGTGTTGGTAAGATTTTAGACTTGTTGCAACCTCACAACCACACTTAGGCACATGCTAGTCAATCCTCGGATAATATAGTTGATCAGGCTATATCTTCCCAGAATTGACTATATGTCTCTAAGTCTACTTGTGGTGCCCAACAATCGTAATTCTTTTGTCCTTGTCTTTGCGACACTGATTTTAGTATGAATGCAGGCATGTATACTTACTTAAAAATTTTATTATTTAAAAGTATGCACTCTGGCTCAGAATGTTTTAATCCCAATGTATTTATAGTTAGTATATCTTTTATGGGTTGATATACTATATTCACTATAAACAATGCTCTGATACCAATCTGTCACACCCCAAAACCAAGAACGGCGGAACGTTCAGGGGTGGAGGACGTCATGTACAGTATCACAACAATGAATAGTAGTAAACAAGCAATAAACATCATCCATTGCATTAGCAGTAAAGTTTTAATACATATGTGTTCTTTCATTTTAAATAAGACACCAAAAATGTAATCAAAATAAAAGACGAGTCTTGACTGTGCTCCGTATTCTCAAAACCTGATCATCGTACCTGTCTACTTGTCACCTGAGAATACAAGTCATTTTGAAAGAGTAGATCAGCATAAAGTTGGTGAATTCATAAGTATTTAAGTGTCATTACTTTGTTTTGGAAGGCTGTTATGAATGTCATGTAAATCTTTGAATGAAACATTTGATGTAAGTGTGAAAACCCTAGAAAATCCCATATTTTCTACTAGTATAAAGGTAGTCTTCTACCAAGACCTGTATGTTTTGAAAGTAGTCTTCTACCAAGACCTGTATGTTTTGAAAGTAGTCTTCTACCAAGACCTGTGTGTTTTGAAAGTAATAAGGGAAAAATATAGACATTTAAGTATTATCCTTTCGTACTAGGATAACCACGACATAGCAAATGTCGAAAAGTATTAACCGTAGGCATTCGGAGATGGGCATTTTCCTCTGAATTAACAGTAGGGGGTAGGAATGGTTAGTCCCCTAAATTATCTATATAAGATCAACCGTAGGCATCCGTAGATGTTCATTGTCCTCTGTAGTTAACAGCAGGGGGTAGGAATGGTTAGTCCCCTAAGGTATCTATATAAGATCAACCGTAGGCATCCGTAGATGTTTATTGTCCTCTGTAGCTAACAGCAGGGGGTAGGAATGGTTAGTCCCGTAAAGTATCCTTTCGTACTAGGACAGACAGAACTAATCTACATGTGTAATGTGTAATAGTATCTCATCATATAGCATCTAGGTACAAGTATTCATGTATGTGTATCCATGTAAGTGTATCCATGTAAGAGGATTCATGTATGTGTATCTCTTCATATAATATCTAGTATAGACTCATGAATGAACTGACTAATTGTGATTCATTGATCTAGTAATAGTATTAGTACTCCCTAAGTTACACCTATAGTAACTTACTAGTAATATGACGTGGATGTATACCCTTGCTACCCAAGGTATTGAACTGACTTAAAGAAGCTTTTATGACTATGTATGTACACATGATACATAACTAATATTTAAAAGACCTTCGGACGGATACCTGATACTCACCAAACCACATCCAAATCGAGGAAAAGGAAATAAAGCGGATAGCCTTCCTAAGTCCTTTAAACATTACTTATATCCTATACATATACAGGCATGCATTTGATAGGATATAAGTGTAAAAGAGTTTAAGTAAAAGTAAGAAAACCACTTGTTTGGTAGTTATTAATCACATGCGATTGATATAATAACTAAGATTGTTCAACTTGTATTCCCCCCCCCCCTCATAAAGCATTTAAAAACATTTAAAAGATAGATTAAGGGGTATGAACTCACCTGAAGATGGTGGTTTGGATGTATTGACTAAAGTAGGATGCTAAGTGTCAAGTGAAGACTTGTACACACTCACTGATCCTAGTTAACATATAATCACACATATATGTATCCAATTAGACTTTAAACCACTAATTGACAAAGTTAAGACATCCTAAGACAAGTTAAACACTTTATATAAGTGTTATAAGCCTCAAGGAATGCATCTAAGTGTTGTAGGACCTTGCTATTGCGTTTGGGGTTCAAGGGTAAACTCCTTGGGAGTTTACGGTTTTGTGACCATAACCCCATGGGTTTACGGTCGTAAACACATGGGTTTATGGCCGTAAACTCATGTTACTTTGACCAATTGTTGATTTGAAGTTCTACAAGTCATAAGAAGTGTTCCCTCTTTATGCTTAAGCCTATGGAAGTGTTTAGGGCACCATTTCACTCCTAAAAGGAGTTTACGGTCCCTGAACCATTTTCCCTTGGGTTTACGGTTGTAAACCCTTGAGTTTATGGCCGTAAACTCACACTTCCTAGATCATTTTGCGTTTTGAAGCTTTAGAAGCCTTTCTACATTGAAGTATAAGCTTGTGGAAGTGTTTGTGGTAATAAAACACCCCTAGATGTAGTTTACGGCCCATGGACCACCATTCCATGTATTTACGGTCGTAAACACATATGATCTATGGTCTTTTGTGGTTTTTAAGTCCTAAACATATCAAGGATAGGGTCTAGACTAGTTACCAAGTCTTAGGAAGGGACTAGGGACACTTTGGCCCTAAAAGAAGGGTTTACGGTCCAAGAACATCTTGGACCGTAAACACCTTGATCTTGGTGTTTCTTGGTGTTTTTCTTGTTGTAATGAAGTGTATCAAGCCTTATACTACTCTAGGATAGAAGTACTTACTAGTTAGAAGCTTGAAAAGGCACCAAAAGGCCAAGAACACTAGTGTGTGTTCTTGGTGTTCTTGGTGAAACTTGAAGATTGGACCTTTTGGAAAGATCTAACGGATAGAAGTGTGTTAAATCACTAGATAAAGTGATATACTAACTTGAAAGGGCCAGAAACACTTACTAGCTTGAAGATCTTAAGGAAAACTTGGATGATAGTTGAGAGAGTTTGAGTTTTTGATCTTGAAAGTTGGAAAAATGGTAAAAATGGCTAAGTGCCACTTATATACCTCTCCCCATTAGGGTTTACGGCCGTAAACACCATGTTTAGGCCGTAAACTCTAAATTTTTTTTTTTAAATGTCGGGGCTTTATTGTTGCACAATAAACCCTAATGTAACCTCTCTCCTGATATCTGCTTAAGTACTAACTTATAATGACCCAAACTTAATCCACAAAGCTTGAAAGTTAGTGGAAACTGTTTTGACTCTTATTGAAGTAAGAGGTTGTACAGAATAGAAATTTCGGGTTGTCACACCATCCAAGATTAAGGCTATTGAGAACTGGTCAGCACCGAAGACGCCTACAGAAATTCGTCAATTTCTAGGCCTCGCTGGCTACTACCGCAGGTTCATACAGAACTTCTCTCAAATCGCAAAACCCCTCACGACATTGACCCAGAAGGGCGTGGCCTTTAACTGGGAAGAGAAACAAGAGAAGACATTCCAAACCTTGAAACGAGCCTTATGCACCGCACCGATACTATCCCTCCCCGAAGGGATAGAAGACTTCGTAGTGTACTGCGATGCATCCAACCAGGGGCTTGGCTGTGTTCTGATGCAACGAGGTAAGGTCATCGCCTATACCTCAAGACAGCTGAAGACACACGAGGTCAACTACACCACGCACGATCTCGGATTAGGAGCGGTTGTGTTCGCCCTAAAGATCTGGAGACACTACCTGTATGGTACAAAGAGCACTATCTTTACAGACCACAAAAGCCTCCAACACATATTCAACCAGAAAGAGCTCAACATGAGGCAACGACGGTGGGTCGAGCTACTCAATGACTACGAATGCGAAATTCGTTATCATCCGGGTAAAGCCAAGGTGGTAGCCGATGCCCTAAGTCGGAAGGAATATTATGGTCGAAGAGTCAAGTCCTTAACCATGACTATCCATTCACATCTATCTGCACAAATTAAGGAGGCTCAGCTAGAAGCCTTGAAACCTGAGAATGTGGCGGGAGAATCCCTGCGAGGAGTGGATAAGAATTTGGAAGTCAAGGGTGACGGAGCCTATTATCTCATGGACCGGATCTGGACACCACGTCACGGTGGCTTCAGAGACTTGGTCATGAATGAAGCGCACAACACTCGATATTCTGTTCACCCAGTTTCAGATAAGATGTATCTGGATCTCAAGAAGTCATACCGATGGCCTAACATGAAAGCAGAGATTGCTACCTTCGTGAGTAAATGCCTTACTTGCGCCAAGGTCAAGGTCGAATACCAGAAACCATCAGGTCTACTCCAGCAACCAGAGATACCTGAATGGAAGTGGGAGCGGATCACTATGGACTTCATAACCAAGTTACCCAAGACAACGGGTGGACTTGACACCATATGGGTCATCGTTGACAGATTGACCAAGTCCGCACACTTCCTGCCCATCAAAGAAACAGACAAGATGGATAAACTCACTAGAACTTACATCCGGGAGATCGTACGACTGCATGGTGTTCCCATATCTATTATCTCTGATGGAGATAATAGGTTCACTTTGAGGTTCTGGCAGTCATTGCAAACCTCTTTAGGAACGAGGTTGGACATGAGTACAGCCTACCATCCACAGACCGACGGACAAAGTGAGAGAACTATCCAAACTTTGGAAGACATGCTGCGAGCCTGTGTGATCGACTTTGGTAAGGCATGGGATACCCACTTACCCCTTGTCGAGTTTTCCTACAACAACAGTTATCACACGAGCATCAAAGCTGCTCCATTTGAAGCCCTCTATGGCCGAAAGTGCAGGTCCCCTCTGTGCTGGGGTGAGGTAGGTGACACTCAATTAGCTAAAGGACGAGTTCCTGACAGCACTTTCACGGGTCCGGAGATCATTCGGGAAACGACGAAGAAGATCGTTCAGATTCGCAAATGATTAAAAGCCTCCAGAGACCGACAGAAGAGCTACGTAGACAAACGAAGGAAACCTTTGGAGTTCAGGTGGGAGACCGAGTCCTTTTGAAAGTCTCACCCTGGAAAGGCTTGATACGCTTCGAAAAGCGTGGAAAACTGAATCCAAGATACATAGGGCCTTTTGAGATTCTCGCTAGAATCGGCCCCGTAGCTTATAAAATCAATCAACCCCGCGAGCATAGTAACGTACATCCTACCTTCCACGTCTTGAACTTGAAAAAGTGCCTATCCGACGAGACTCTTGTTATCCCACTCGACGAGATCGAAATCAACGAGAGCCTCAACTTTGTGGAAGAACCTGTAGATATTATGGACCGAGAGGTCAAACGAATGAAACAAAGCCGCATCCCAATTGTGAAGGTTCGCTGGAGCGCCAAGCGAGGACCTGAATTCACTTGGGAGCACGAGGATCAAATGAAGCTCAAATATCCCCATCTCTTTGCTTAGTTGAGTTGTAATAACTTAGCTACTTGAACTCTAATTTCGGGACGAAATTCCCTCTAACGGGGGGATGATGTGACAACCCGAAATTTTTATTTTTATAATCTCTACAGTTAAACACTTCAAATAATATTCATAAACATTTCAGAACATTTTTGGCCGGATTTAAGTCCGTTTGGGTGTTTTATTTTATTTTTTCCAAACGATTTAAATAAATGGAAGTGACGTAATTAGTGACGTGTAATAAACCGAACAAACAACACCTTGGCTAGGTGTTTACGGCCAAACAAGGGTGTTTGGGCCGTAAACACCCTTCTCCCCAAGAACTCATGCATATATCATGAGTTTACACACCTTACCCTCACTTTACACTTCCCACCTCAAGAACACAAGACTTTTCTCTCAAGTATCATAAGTCCATTTATTCAAATCCGCCAAAATGTAAGTATTTCCTTCCTAGATTCTTTCATGCAACACTTAATCTAGTGTTTATACATCTTTTCATCCATGGATTTCCGATTTTTCCATAGATCTTCAAGCATTCTCGAAATCACCAAGAACACACACTAGTGTTCTTGGGTCCTAACACTCTTACAAGCCTCCTATAAGTAAGTATACTCTTCCTAACTAGTTATCTACTTAATGTGCTTGTTAAATCCATGGAATGAACATCATAACCCCCAAGAACATGTGTTTACGGTTTGGGGATCTCCCAAAACCGTAAACACCTAAAACCGTAAACACCCCAAAGGGTGTTTTGGTACCCCTAACTCCTTCCCTAGCATGTTTAATGGACTAGATACTTGTATGAATGAGCTAAGAACCACAAAACACGAAAAAGGATGAAGTGACCAAGAGTTTACGGCCATAAACTCTTGGGTTTACGACTGTAAACTCCCAAGGAGTGGTCCAAGGACCGTAAACTCCAAGGGAGTACCATTTCGGGTCCTAACCACTTCCTATGCCTTTGATTCAACCCTAGGACACTTCTTTGTGAAACATGAGACCTTGAAACACTCAAATGCACCATTTCCATGAGTTTACGGCGGTAAACTCGTGGGGGAAATGGTCTTCCAACCGTAAACCCATATAGGGTCTCCATTTGAAGTGTAAACTCCATAGTGAGGCCATACACTCCTTAGGTGCAACCGTTGGGATTCCTAACACTTGATGCAAAGTGTTTTCATGCATTTTGAGGTCTTTACTTTTTTAATTAGTGTTTAAATAACTAATTAGATACCTTTGTGTATCACTACATGTTACATAGGGTCCGTGTGTGTGTTCTAGTCCTCACTTGACACCTAGCATCCTACTCAGCACTTCCAACAACTTCACTCACTACAGGTGAGTTCATACCCCTGAATCAACCTTTTTAAATGTTTTTAAATGCTTTTATGGGGGGGGGTACAAGTTGAATCAAACAAGTTATAGTATCAGTCACATGTGATTTATAATTTGCAACCAAAAGGATTTTCTATACTTTAAACTGCTTTGCCAACAAAACTGCTTTAAATGATTATCTAACTCTTTTTCCATATTAAGTTGTTATAAAACTATTTCCAAACTATTTTAAACTTCTTTTATTCCCAAACCATATCTACACAACTATATTTATATAAGTAAGACTTGAAGGACTTAGGACTGATAGCTCACCTTACTTCCTGTTCTTGTTTGATTGTGGGCTTAGGGTATTTTGTTCTCTGTCCGACTGTCGTTGAATTCTTAGTTATATATCATATATAATTGTGTTAGATATAAAAGACTTCATATCAGTTCAGTGCCTTGTGTATCAAAGGCATGCAACCAACTTTACTATTTAACTATAATAGGTATAGTTAAGGATTCTACTCATTACTACTATTACAATAGTACCTACCAGAGTCAATACAGTTATGGGTCATTACACGTTAAATACTATACGAAAAGAATACTATATACCATAAAAGAGAACACTCTATACATTATACCTGAAGATACATTATACATATACAAGAGAATATACTATAAATAGAATGTGACATACTACTTCTCGATACGACACTTCATTGTGCTATCACCGTGTAACCAGAGTCTCCTGGAGGGAGAGCGGACATTATGTGTATAGATCTATACGGGACAGACACTCCCACATCCCGACTGCTAGCTACAGTCCGAGCCGACTAGGCCCAGGGGTGACAAAATGTCACATTACTACAAATGACTTGGAGGGTCAACAGGATTCCATTGTCAATCAGCATGGTTACATACGAGTTCACATTCCGACCTTTAATTAATACATTAAGAATTAAAGGCAAAACAGACTCCCCGAGGTGTATTGTACATTTAATACTACCTGGAGCCTGCATTTTTCATTACATTAGCTGGCAGTGATACTGCGGGGGTAAAACCTTATTTTCCCAAGTACTTTATATAAATGAAGTCTAAAACTATATTTTCATATTAATAGTTTCACGGGGAAATCTTTTACATTTTAAGGGATCAAACTTACAACCAACCAGGTCTTGGTAGAAGACAAACTTTTACTGGAAAACATAGGGTTTTCTAGGGGTTATACTATTTTCAAACATCGAAATCACTTATTACATTATGATGTTGTAAAAATCTTTATACAAGCAATGACACTAAATACTTATGAACTCACCAGCTTTATGGTGATAATCGCTTTCAAAATAACTTGTATTCTCAGGTCATCAGTAGACAGGTACAGATGCAGCTTTTGAGAAGATGGAGCACATACAAGACTCCTCTTTATTTTGATTATATTTTTGGTGTCTAACAAACTGTACAGAACACGCTTGTATTACAATTATTATATTAATGCAATGGATGTTGTTGCTTGTCTTTACTATTATGCATTGTTATGATATTGTACGTGACGTCCTCCACCCCAGAACGTATTCCGTCATTCTCGGTTTTGGGGTGTGACAGTTTATTAATATATTATAAGTTCTAATATATTAATAATATTATTTAATTAGTATTGATCAAGAATTAATTTGGAATTAATTAAGTGATCAAAAGGAGACTAATTAAATATATGGGTTGATTGTGTAAATCATCCATACTTGTATAGTGGGTTAATGCTACATGGATTATCAAGTTGGGCTAAAACCCATAGGATGCTCCGTGGAGGCTCCATGGTATTTATAGAACCCATGGGTCATGGAAATGAAAAGTCATGACAATTAGGGTTTACATGGTGTAACCCTAATTGTAACACACTATATAAGCTTCATGTTCTTCACCAAAATCGGCCACTAAGAGAACAAGTGAGGGTTAGCCGATTTCTAAGTGTTCTTCATTTCTCTCTAAGTTATTCCAAGTGTATTTGGTGTTGTGTGAGACATTTGAGGCATCACACTAGAGGTGCTAGGCTCACAAGGTTCTCAAGGAATCCAAGCAACTAAAGGTATGTATTTCTTACTATATTTTATGTTTAAAAGTTCCCCATGTATGCTAGATAGGTTATGAACCTTGGAAAAACAAATTTGCATGTATCATAGATAAAACATAGATCCAAGGTTTCTAGGGTTGCATGTACACCATAGGAGTGTTAGAATGCTCAAAACCCTTCAGATTTGTCTTGAACTCAACCTGCCTTTTAGGAGGCACACTGGGTAACTCCTCCGGGAAAACATCAGCAAACTCCCTGACAACTAGAACCTCTAAAACTGAAGTCTGCTCCCCTAGCTGAGTATCAACCACATAAGCCAAATAACCTGCACACCCGTGCTGAATATACTGTCGAGCCCTGGCTGCGGAACAAAACCCTGAACCAACCCTGGTGCCCTCTCCATAGATAACTAATTCTCCGCCACTTGGGGTTCGAACTGCCACTCGCTGGCCCTCACAATCAATCATGGCACCAAACCTGCTCAACCATTCCATACCTACTATCACGTAAACATCCCCCATGAGGATAAGGATCAGATCAATCTGATAAGGCACTACGAATATCTCCAATATAAAACCATGATACACTTCGGATGCAGAAACCCTGTGTTCGTTAGCGATAGAAACCTGCAACGGATACTCTAACTGCCCAACAGGCATATCAAACTCCCTACCGAATGATTATGATACAAAGGACCGAATCGCGCTTGAGTCGAATAATACAAGTGCAGGAAAAGAGTTCACTAAGAACGTACCTATTAGGAGCATAAACACGAGCATAACATAAAACATAATGAACAGAATAATAAATAGAAATAAACCGGTCACGACGTGTGGTACCGACCTGGCCTCCTCTGCTGTGAGCTGAAAAATTCGACCCTAAGCCCTTGGGGGCTCCGCCCTACCCTGACTCCCATCCGTGATCCTCAGAGTAGTCGGCGTTGTAGCCTGTACCAACCTAGCAGCAAGCAAGGGGCATTGTGCCTTCATATGGACCACTTGATCACAATGATAACAAATACTGATGTTGGATATTGGAGCCTACTACTGGTAGTCCTTCTTAATGTGGCCTTGCTTGCCACATTTGTGGCATCCAAAAGAGATCGACAAGCTCCATCATGAACCTTGCCGCACTTCCCAAAAGTTCGGCCCCTCTGACTCCTAGTTCTAGTATCAGTAGCCCTGAACTGCTTCAGTTCCCTTATCTGGAGCTCCATCTCAATCTCAATCTCAATCTCACGCGACCTGGCATCCTCTCGCAACTCCAACAATGAACCATAATGCTGAGTAGATACGAACTTCCTGATGTCCGTCTTGAGCATGCTCAAGTAACGGGTTATCTGAGCTTGCTCAGAAGCAACAAACTCGGGACAAAACATGGCCCTCTTCGTGAACATCTTAGTGATCTCTGTCACTGACTCAATCCCCTGTCTCAAATCCAAGTACTCCTGGGCCAACCTGTAACGCCCTATTTCTAGGCTATGCATTATTATAAGAATAAAATAGTCAAGGTCAACCATTGTAACTCATTTTGAAGTAATAAGGAGGAATTACATGAATATTATGTCGATTATGTGATTTTATATGTTTTACACTTGTTTATAATGATATAATAAATTAAGTATGAAAATAAGTGGAAAAAATAAAATGTTAGACAAGCTCGATATCAATGAAAAAAGTTGTAGTGGTCGTGACAAGGATTCCGGACATATAAAGAAAGCCGAAATCCGAGTTATAATGAAGAAGTTATGACCTGTCGAAGTTTCGCGACAAAACCGTCACGACGCTGCATGACGTAAAAAGTGAGTTTACGATAAAGTGCTTTTTAGTCTTAGCAATCTAAAAGAAAATCATAGTGTTCGCTAAACCGAGAGTGTGCATTAAAAAACGCCCAAATTTGACTTCGTATGAGGAAGTTATGATTTTTCCAAGTTTCGGATTTACAGTACACAGTCCGGAGTTCGAATAGTAGATCGAACGGTTTTCGGCCGACACAACCTAAACAGGAATCGAAGGTCTCGTTAAAAGTAGCTCAACAGTAAAAAAACAACCGAAAAAGGACGTCAGATGAAGAAGTTATGAATTTTTAACGGAGTTTCCTGTCCTGGCCTATTAAAAATATAAATTTAAAAATAGAGTCAAAATTAGCCAACAGAGTCTAAAAAAAGTTGTAGAGTACGGTCCCACCTGCGTGTGGATATAAAGAACGTCGAAAACAGAGCTCATCTACAAAAGTTACGAATTTTAGAATTCGAAGGTGTAATTTACGAGCTAGGTGCGAGTCTACGCCCCGCGTAGACCAAGGAACGCCTCGCGTTCGAGTACGCCCGACGTATGAAGATGTAGCGCCCTACGATCTCGCATTACTTGGTCCGAAAGAAGCCACGATGCACCATGCAAAGATTGACACGTTGACGTACGAACGCGCTGCGTACCTCGTACGCGCCGCGTTCGGAGGAACGCCTAGCATACCACCGAAGGTACGCGCAACGTAGATAGCAGCCTCGGCCTATAAAAGGGGTGCAAGGGCCAGCCGATTTCTCACACCTTTTGCAATTTATTTCTCTCTCTAAGCCTCCCAAACACCCCCGAAGCCTAGGAAACCTCCTTAGCATTAGAAGAAAGCCCTGGAGCGCCCGAAGGCTCCGAGAAAAAGAGTTTTTCGGTTTGAAATTCTACCCGTGCAGAACCTGGTTTTCAGCAAACCTCCCGGTTCCGTCGAAGGAAATTTTTTTTTTGAAAAGAAGCGTTGTCTGAGTTCAGAATCACCACCTTAACAAGTGAGTGTATAGTTACTTTCATCTTACACATAGATATGAAGTATTTTATATAATTTAAGTGCTATGTGTGCATACTATCTGTTTACTTGAGATCTGTGCTGGATAAAAGATTTAAACTTTGTTTTTTCAAATCTAAAATGTATATGTATTTTATAACTTGAGATCTATACTAGATGAAAGATTAAAACATTTTTTTTCAGATCTAGACCCTTTTTCTTTAGATCTGAACAACATATGTATTTTCTTTTCAGATCTAAACCTTTTTCTTCAGATATGAACCGTATATGTATTTTCTTTTTAGATCTAGAATTTTTCTTCAGATCTGAACTGTATATGTATCTTATATCTACAAATATGTTGGGTAAAAAACGGGTAGATGCAATAGTTGGTATGTGATGAAAAATGAGTTGGAGGATGAGATGAAAAGTGATATAAATCATGAGATGAGGGTGAGAGGTGAAAAATGAGAGAAGCCTTTACCCAAGCATTGGCCCCGTCATCTTGTAGAGTATGGATCACAACCATGGACTATTCTAGACAGTCTAATGGAAGACTAGCAGGCTCGCAACCTGTAGATGTTGTGAACGATATGTTCACCCGGTGTACTATAAAAACCCATTGACATGTATTGCAACTGGACTCCCACAAATAATATTGTCGATAAATGAGAGCTATGACTTAGCGCCCATTGGATGAAACCTGGCAATTATGGATTTAGTGCCTGTTGTATAAACCCTGACGATGATGGACTTCGTGCCTATTCCTTAGGACAATCCTTAGGAATGAATGAATAAACAGTAGCTGATTCTAAGGGTAGATCCTTAACAGTAAAGAAGATAATGGGGATGGGTAATTGGGTTGACTGTTTGATGTTTAAACATAATAACTATATTATTGTTGGTTGAAACCCTTTGTACTCACCAGGTTTCCCAACATGACCCACTCAGTTTATTTGTATCTAGGGTGTCGATATAAAGCAACAATACACCAAGAGATTAAAGAGATGTAGATCACTAGTGTAAATGAATGTAAGTTCTGTTTATGCTTATGTTTTTATATCGACGATGACATCCCAAAGTATTAAAATGAATAAAACACATTTCTTCGGAAATGCTTTGATAACATAGTTATCATGTTTTTTTGGGAATAAATTCTGCCACACTTTTCTTTAAAAAGTTACTCTGATTTAAAAATAAAGAATAAACAAATCGGTCTTTTTTGGCTGTGAGAATGGGGATGTCATAGTTGGTATCAGAGCATTAGTTTAAGCGAACTAGGAATTTGTAGGATTCCTAGACTTAAACTTAGAATGCTAAGCGATGATTGTGAGATGACTGTCTACCATATTTTAGGCTCAAGAACTAGTTTATTTTAGGAAAGATGACTAAAATGTTTTTATGTGCTAAATGATTTATATTATAGCTATAAAGATGCCTTATATGCTATTATTTGGTCGGATCTATGGTCTGTTGCCGACCGGATCTGGAAACTTTATGTGTACAGATTTCTAAACGTTTAATTACGGTATTAGAACTGGCATATAATTTTTCAGAGTCATAAGGAGATTTATACGTCCACCATAAATAAATCATTTCTATCTAAATTCTCATCACTACACACCGAAACTTCTGATTTTGGTGTATAGGTCGATATGGTAAGCACTCGGAGCGGATTTAGAAACGGTAACCCGCAGCCTGAGCCACAAGTGATCGAGCATGCACCAGAAGTAGCAGTTGCACCTAAGCCAATCACGATGGCAGGAGTGCAGGCAATGGTGCGGACGATGTTGTATCAACATATGGAAGAGACAAGGCATTTACTTCAACAAAGTAAGGACGAACTTACTGTGCCAGTACGCCAGGCGCCTACTCTTGAGGCAACCATCTGGGTTGCTAAGTTTGTCCAAGAAATGATCAACGATAGGACCCCCAACAAGGTTGAAATTGGAAAGAAGAGGAAATTTGAGGGGTCTTCAACGTCCAACAAGAGCAACATGTTCTCAAGTTCCGACAAAGGAGGAGTTAAAGAAAAATGGTGCGAGAAGTGCAAAAATAAACACTCTAGAAGGGAGGTGACTTGCTTCAAATGTGGAAAGCCTGGGCATTACGCCAATGAGTGCACATTCGATGAGAAGGTTTGTTTCGGATGTAACGAAGAAGGGCATATTTCTAAGAACAGCCCACGAATCAATGAAGCCAGAAGAGCAAATGCGCCTCCAAAGTCGAAGGCAAGAGCATCTCATACAATCCTCTACAAATCAAGTTAGGATGCGGGGAATCAAGGATGAGGACTTCATATCCGAAGATTAAGACACGAAGTAGCCATAGTAACATGTGGTGTAGCCTATTAGAGGCATAGTATAGGGTAAACTTGAACGTTTATGTAATCGTTTTAGGAAATAATATAAAGCTTCATTTTGTTATCTGATGTGTTATATGATTATGTGAAATTTTTGAATGGTGACTTCGAAAACTGCGAGAAAATACTTGGGACGAGTATGAGTAGGTGTGAATGGTAGTAAAGGCCTATACTACCGGAAGCACAAGACTCGCACTTGGACCAGGGAAGGTCACAAGGTTACCAAGAAGCTAGTAATTGATTCTGTTTTATTCATATATGTCGTTACCATCGTTTCGGTAATGACTAAGAAGATGATTGTTTTTCCGACCCTAGAGGTCATATCGAATCGAGTCCGACTAAGATGCATATGTTATGTGGTTCAGAGAACCAAGTTCGATGTAGTATCCCACTCAAACTAGAAGATTGAAGTATCACAATCGTTGTTAAAGTAGAAGCTTGTAGCTAGAAGTACTACATGCTAGAATGTGATTTTATCACATTGGAACGTGAAGGAAGGTATATTCTATTCATAAACTCGACTCTAAAAGACTTGAGTCTAAGCAGTACATCATACGATGAGATGTCCTTAGAACATGACCCATCAGTCTATTATGGTAATCGAAGGAAAGAACTTATCTTAAGTTTGTTAAGAAGAAGGAGGAGTCTCGAATAACGATCGAGATTGTGACCTGAAGGTCAGAATTGAAAGTTCTACATGGGATATGGAGCGGGTGCGAGATCGAGCAAATCCTACAGAGAATAATTCCAAAAGTTAGATACTCATTCGAAGGAACATAATAGTTACGGATATTACCTAGGATGAAGAGATAACGTATGGAGTCGTTATACAAGCCATGTCTTGTTGGTGTTTCCGAGAACGGAGTTGAAGACTTCGTAGTCTATAATATATTAATATTAAATCATATTTTTTAATTAGTATTGATCAATACTTAATTTAGAATTAATTTAGTGGTCAAAAGGAACTAATTACATATGGACTCTTATATATATATATATATATATATATATATATACACACACACACACACAATGGGCCAAGTTCATTTAGGATTGACTAAGCTTGCATAGATAGCGCATGGAGTTTTTAACCCATGGATCCTATGGATATGAAAGGTCATGGGTATTAGGGTTTACATAAATGTAACTCTAATCCTCCATACTATATAAAGAGGTCTTTGGCACATGAAATGGCACTAGTGTGTGAATGAGTAAGAGTGGGCCGATTTCTAGTGTGATTACTATTCTCCCAAGTTTTTTAAGTGTTTTGGTGATTTGTGATTCCACTTGAGGAATACACATTATTGGTGCTAGGCTCTTGAATCTCCAAGGAATCAACCACAAGAAAAAGGTATGTCATCCCACTAAGTTTTATATTACAAGTACCTCATAGTATGTTAGTTAGGATGAGAACCTTGGAAAAACCATATTTGCATGTATAATAGATAAAACATAGATCCAAAGTTTCTAGGGTTGCATGTATACCATAAGAGTGTTAAAATGCTCAAAACCCATCAGTGGTATCAGAGTCTAGGCTTGTTTTCATTATACTTGATGCAAAATGCTTGAAAAAGTCGAAAAACTGTTCGTTGTTCAGTGAACTCGCCGAGTCCACGGGGGGACTCAATGAGTCCATGTGTTAATTCATCCTACTCGTCGAGTAGGTTCTTGCACTCGATGAGTAGATGGCCCTGTGTACAGTTTTTCGAGTTTTGCTATTGGAAATGGACTAGAATGATTACCCTAAACTGTTTTGGACTTATAAAACCTGTTTTGATGTGGTAATGATTATGCTAATCCATTTTCAATGGTTATTATCAAAATTTCAAGTTTTATATGTGTTTATATGATTCTTGAAATTGTTGATATGAATGTTCATACTTATGAGTTTTAGTAGATCAGAGGAATTATTTGCAAATTCTTTGTTAGTGGTATTCTTGATCTAAATGCCAATTGGTGGAGTCCATAATTTTTCCTCAAGTTATGGATTACCAAAAGTCACTTCTTTAAAGAGTCATTAAAGAACCATAGGTTACATTAAATGAAGAGTCTTCATTTTAATAGACCATTAAACTCATAAGTTATGCAGTTGAAAAGTCTTGAATAGTTTCAAAACTTGCCCTCAAGTCTTGGAATTTTGTAAAGTCCCACACACACTTTAATTCCAATCCATAGAGTTTTAAAAAGTTAAAATTCAACCCTTATACTTTATAGTATTATAAACTAATAATATATATATATATATATATATATATATATATATATATATATATATATATATATATATATATATATATATATATATAAGATCAAGTTAGTCTTACTGTTAGTAGGGCTCATTCACAAAGCCGATCTATAAGGGGTTATAAGGTTGTTACCTATAAAATGACAGTTTAATGGGTGTCCAATCTCACCCACCGCTTCCTTGACTGGTGGAGGTTCGTTAGCCAAACGGGTAGGGCAAGGACTATAATTATCATTAAAAGTATAATGATAAATATAAAGTAACTAAACTTTTTATAAATTCCCAATCTTAGTTACTTTAGGAAAATGTGAAGTTGGTGCTAACCCATGAAATTACACTTAGTACCTTACCAAGTCGTTGGTGGAGTGTGTGTGGGTAACCGGGACACTAACATGGACTAGTAAGAGTGGCAAAGGGTGACTTAATGTTTATCATAGATCGGTGGAGCGCATGTGGGTAACCGACACATCGATTAGGTGATAAAATTAAGGGTACCAAGTTAATTTGCATGGTTATTCACACCTTGTTTGTAATCCTTGGCATTCCAGTCACAAACTTGAGAGGGCACAATCGAGATTTAAACATGTCATTGAAAAGTTCAATGAATCTCAAAAGATCTAGGAGTTTCAATCCAATTAAAACCTAATACCTATTTTCTTTTTCATGGTGGAAATTGGTGAATCGTCATTCACCTATCTTCAAATATTTTATAGCTTGGATTACGGGATCCCTCTTCCAAGTTATAAAATATTGTGTTGGGAGCCTTAATATTTCAAATTGGGTGTTCTATCAAGGACTTAAATCAACTTACTTGAATTTCTCCCATTTTAGATGTCTTGTTCAGACAATTATGGTCTTCCCAAATCCCTAATTATGAAGATGATGTCCCACGATTGGATCATGGAAATCATAATTCTCTTCCTCCACCTCCTCCAATTATTCTCCCTGACCCACAAGATCAAAGACTTGAAAAATTCAAGGTCACTCAAGCCCTACATGCAATGAAACATGAAGATGGAAGGCCTGTGTGTTCTCACGTCTTGGAGATGAAGTCACATATCATTATGCTGAGAGTGTTGGGTGTAGAAGTCTCAATGAACTTGGCTGTTGACTGGGTTCTTCAATCACTTCCTGAGTCGTATAGTGATTTCATTAAGAACTACCATGTGACAGACCATGACATGACCCTTATTGATCTTACTTATTTGCTTGTTGCTGCTGAATCAGAAATGTTTTGGCGCACTGGAAAAAATAATTTGGGTGGAAGATCTACTTCTCAAACTTCCATAGACATTGACAATGGTAACATTAGAAGTCCAGAAACGCTTTCTCTTCCCAATGGAAAGGGATCGGCCTTGGTCAAGCTGGTTGACCAAAAGGTAAAGGGAAAGGCTAAGTTTGTGATAGGCCCGTGTACCATTCCGAAAGAGCCTATATGTTTTTATTGTCAATAGAAGGGGCATTGGTTGCGAAGCTGCCCTGACTACCTGAAAGATCTGAGAGAAGGAAGAATAAAAAAGTTTGACTCTGCTTCAGGTAATTACACTATCTAACTCTGTTAAGTTTCTAATTGTTGATTTTTAATACATGATGTGACTAGGTTGCATTTTGATGTTTGGCAAGATCAAGCAAAGGGAAGGAAACGTAAAGGAAGAGTATGTTGAATCTGATCGCGAAGATGGATTTCAATCGCATGGTTCGACGATCGGATTTTTGAGCTACTACTTAGGAGTTATGATAGATTGCTAGGAAATATGTAATAGCATAGTTTTCATTTAAATTTGCATTGTCAGGAAAAAGTTTTTTCGCATTTTATAAATAAATAAAATTTTGTTTGATTTTATTATATCTCCTTGCAATGACATTTATGAAAAATTGTTGTTTATATGATTCCATTGATAGCAATATTGGAAATATGAATTTGATTCTTTCTTTTGTGGTAGTGTCTAAATTTACCAAATAAGGAAAGACTCTCATCACCCAAGTTTCAACTGGACAGAAACTTGGAATCATGCAAGTTGTATTGTATGATGAATGTGAATTTTCATCTTTGGAAAATTAAGACTAATTCCTTGTTCACATGTATATGTGATTCAAGTGAAGGACTAAGGGATTGAGTACACATTCTTGTGCACTGGTCAAGTCCACCACAAAGATCGATAAGACTATTCATCATGATTTACTAAAGTTGAGTAGATATGGTTATACTTACAAGTTTAAGTATAATTCTGAAACGTTGGAAAAGTTTCAATGTATGGCAGAACGAATGAGAAGAATCAAATTAGGCAGAAAGATAAAAGTTTCTCAAATCTAGAAAGATGGGAGAGTACTTTAGTATCATGTTTTGTGATCATCTTAATGATTAAGAAACCATATCACAATTGGTCCTCTAAGGACATCGTAGTGCATTCCTATGGCTAAAAAGAGGAATCATGAATTGGAATGCCCTTCTCACTCATGTGCCCCAACCGGTAATGCCACAATTCTGTCTTGTCATTGCCTTCATTAAAGGATTAAGAGATAGCCACCGTTCCCATAACCGTACTACCTAATAGGATATAAATCCCTCCACGATTCATCTTTATATTAATTATAACCAGCATACCTTTGGTGACTTTGACATAGTTACCTTCAGTAGCATAACTCATCCCATTCTTAGCCAAGGTGCCAAGAGAAATTTGATTCTTCCGAAGTTCTAGAACATACCAACAATCTAACTTTCTGACCATACCATCGTGCATCTTGATCTACACAGTGAAGGTACCAATTACCTAGAAGGCCGGTTAAATTTCTAAAACATGTATGTTGGATTCACCTTGGTATCAATCTTCAGTATTGAGAACATGTCTGTTTCCAGAATGTCACGAATGAAATTCAATATGGCATCAATATGCTTCGTCTTCTAATGACACATATGATTCTTTGCAAAATTCAATGCACTATGGCTGTCACAATATAATAGATGATTTTCCACCTTTAAAACAAGAATCTGAGTAAGCCCATATAACCATATCTTCTCCTTTATTCCTTTCATTATAGACATGTACTCAGATTCAGTTGTAGACAAAGCAACGATATCTTGTAGCGTTGACTTCCGAACGATGGCACATTCGAACAAAGTGAATATATAATACGTCCGTGACTTGCGCTTCAACAAATCACCACCATGGTCAGACTTAGCATATCCAACCAGTTCATTTTTCTTATTAGCTCCATGCACCATGCAAACATATGTCATTCCCTTCAGGTATCGAATGAACCACTTGCTAGCTTCACAATGAGTCTTCCCTGGATTGCTCATAAACCTACTAACAACAGTAACTGAATGAGAAAAATCAAGTCTGGTATAGAACATTGCATAGATAAGACTTCCAACCACACTAGAGTATGGTACCCTACTCATGTACTACCTTTCTTCATTAGTTCTGGGTATAGTGTTTGGACCAAGTTTAAAGTAAGATGCCAAAGGAGTTCCAACTGGTTTGCACTGATCAGAATTGAAATACTTCAAAAGTTTCTTAATGTACTGCTTGTTGAGAAATACACAACCGCCATGCTCTTCTATCCCTTTGAAATCTATCCCTAGTATCATATTTGCTGCTTCCAAATCCTTCATCTCAAACCATACCATACTATAGTTACCATCCCATTCTTTCCCCCTTTCATTTCTTCTTTTTTTCTTATCCTTGCGAACAAACTGGAACTGGACACCTCTTCTCCAGCCACAATTTCCTTTGGCGATTTTGCCTCCACTTCTAGTGCCACTGCACATCCTTGTTGAACTAGAAGAGCCCTCATCTTCACTTTCTACAAAGTGAAGTCATTTGAACCATTAAACTTCTCCAAATCAAACTTTTGAGTAGACATCTTCAATTACAAGAAAACTAACCACAACTCTAATACCACTTGTTAGGAAGTAAAGAGGATAACTAGAAAAAAAACAAAAGCACACAAGACATATTGTTTACGTCGTTCAGTTAAGGTGACCTACGTCCATATGCAGGAGTGGAGCATTTTTTTATTTCATTGTTCTCAAATAGAGGTTACAAGTATAATTTTCTCCGAGATTCGCCTAACACTGTAGAATATAAGACACAAATGACTTAGCATGCATCCTAAGTTTATACTTGAGGGATCATACCTAAAACTCTAATGGGCTAAGCCTATTGGCCCATATGCTCATGAAAGGTGTCAACGAATCATATTCCACCATGTAGTAGCTTCTAGAACATTCTTCCATGATATACAATACATGTGTATCAACAACGCACATGATGGAGCACCTTGTGTCATAGTGGAGAATCATGATGCACATGTGGCACATCGATGTGGGATATCATGGTGAATTCCTTTGGGCCATTTGTGTTCATGATGTGCCACTTGTGTCAAGGTGGAACACCATGGTGAATTCCTTAAGAATCACCAACTTCTGAGCATCATAGAGGACTTCATGACTCATCAGGGATATCATGTCTCATCAAGAAACCAAGATTGAGTAACACCTTCCAATTTGGCATAACATGCACCAAAATGGCAAAACTTCTGCCTTTATGGTACAACTTCTCTTTGAGATGGCACAACTGTTGGGTTTTGAGAATTCTAGCACTCCTAAGTGTACATGCAACCCTGAATACCTTGGATCTATGTTTTCTCTATTATACATGCAAATATGAATATTCCAAGGTATTCATCCTAACTATCACAAGAACATGGATTCATCTGACTATAACAAGTTAGAATTACATACCTTTTGGTGTAGATTATATTCATGAAGCTTGAGTGCCTAGTGCCCCAAGTGTGACACCTAAAATGGTTCACACAACACCAAATACACTTGGAATAACTTGAGAGAAACTTGAACACATCAAAAATCGGCTAGCCCTTTCTTACTCACTTCTAGTGACCGATTTTCTCTAACAATAAGATCATTATATAGTTAGGGTTACACCATGTAAACCCTAATTGTCATGGCCTTTCATTTCCATGATCCATGGGTACAAATACACCATGGAGCATCCATGGAGCATCTTATGGGCTTTAGCCCAACTTGACAATCCATGGAGCATTAGCCCACTATATAAGTATGGATGATTTACACAATCAACCCATATATTTAATTAGTCTTCTTTTGATCACTTAATTAATTCTAGATTAATTCTTGATCAATACTAATTAAATAATCTTATTAATATATATTATAACTTATAATATATTACCAAACCTTAAGTGTTATATCTCTCATTATAGTCTATCCAAATGCATGATGCCATGCAACCCAAATGGACCATGCCGGGTCGGGTCAAGTATTACCAATTATAGTAATGGACTTATACATTAATCCAACAGTCTCCCACTTGGATAAGTCTAAAACTATTATTTCGTATGACTTCAAGAACCGACTAGCAATCGTAGCTCTCAAAAGCTTCCGTCGAACTCTGACCTTGTAGATGAACTCTGACCTTTGTAGATGAACTCTGACCTTTGTCAATGACTTTTCCATTAGATAAGGGATCATATATTCCTCCATTCCAGATATCATATGGACTGAGACATGGATTATAATCATTCTCTCTGTCCATTTGTTGTTTCCCGATTTCCGATTTATGACGACTGACTAATTGAACAAATCAAATCAGTCCTGGCCCGGCCGAGCACTTACATTTGTCATCACCAAATCATCGAGGGGCCCACAGATATCGCTTTTATCCCGAATGTAAAAGGAATGGATAAACTTTGACTCATATGGCTTGTTCTACTACTTGTTGAATCATACACAAAGGCACGTTTTATAACATCGAGTTACCAATGCGTTTTCGCTTAATCAATGTACAACCAACTCATAGTAACTACTCATATCTCTAGGTTTGAAGAATATAAGATATTATCGTCTCATGATCACTCGTGATAAAATCCATGAAGTGATTCCAATGAGCGCGGGTTGAATCCAATACTTAGAACTTATGAGTACGCATGAGTGTTGTAGCACCACCTTGTCCAACATCTTAGACCTCTACAAGCCCAACCCATGACAGTCTTGATTCATATCTACTTCCAACATATGACCGACTGTGGATGGTTTGAATAACTTAGTCATTCAGAACAATGACCTAGTTATTCTGGAAGTCAAAACATGCAAAGTGAAACACAAGAATAAATGAATCAAATATGGTATCAAACCCTATGAATATAAATAAACACTTTTATTTATCACCATACTGATTACTCATTATTCATTGTTTCAGTTTTATCAACTTTATACTTGAATTAAAAACACTAGTTGTCCCATGCTCCAAGCATGTACACTATGTTTTTCTAAACAATAGCTTTGCCATACACCAAGTATGCACTCTATGTTTGTCTATGATCCTTACTTTGTGAAATAAACCAATTGACCAAACTTCCAATGATTCTAATTTCACACTCCCAAATCAAAATCTTGTTAGACTTTAAACTTAAATGCACTACCCTCTTGCAATGAATGTGTACAAAGTCACAAAGACTTGTCAACAACCATTACATGGTATTCCAATGAAGACCTATTCCATGGACACAAAGCCTTATGTTCAAAGTATGCATTGCTTTGAACATGCTTCTTGCACTAAGTTTTTTTCTAATCTTACACAGATTGCTTCCATTTTGACTACTACTTCTGAACAAGAGTTGCCTCTTTTCAGACTTTGTCAATATGGTCATTTAAAAATTAGCACTATACTTCCAACTGTCCCTGAGCAACCAATCTTTGGTAAACCTCAGATTGTCCTCGACAATTGCTTAATCACTTTAGTCATATCCAATTCTAGACATTTTCACCCTTAATGCCCCAAGGCATTTGGAAAATTCAGAAAGGATAAATATTATAGCACATGTAATCGATCTTGTACCCAAAGTAAATGGGACACGATTCATGATGTCTCACATAAAGACATGATCCTAGACCATTCTTTTACTACAATATTTTTATTTGCCATATTCTCAAATTTTGACTATGAAAAGGAATGCCGTAATCATAATCGAATTTAGAGAACGCAACATATAGAATTTTCTTAAGTTGAACCAATCCAACATAAAATTCATATATATATATATATATATATATATATATATATATATATATATATATATATATATATATATATATATATTCTTGACAAAGATGATTAAAATCTCAATCTAAGCCTTTAGAATGATTACAAACTCAATCTAAGCCTTTTATAATTGAAATGAAGTATAATTTCCTCTCCGTTAATTATAGCAAAACAACCTTTTCAACCCCTGCAACCTCACGAATTGAAACTTTTGTTTTCTATAATTAACATTGCTAACTTGTAACACTAACAATAATTATCATGCTCCCACTAACATGATGATTATCAGCATAACACTTATGCTCCCACTAGCTTTGACATGTATTCAGAAATTAGTGGACTTCTAGAAATCAATACTTTATTGACTTTCTTACCAAAGTTCAAATTTCGGATACTAGATTGCTTTGATAAAAAACTTTATCAAACTCATACACCTTTCCTTAGATAGCATGCATGTGTGTTTAAACAATTTCAGAACTATGAAAAGGAATGCCATAATCATAGTCTCAATTGTTTAGACCTTTTGCCATCTGCTTCAAATCTACTTGGTGGAAGTGTTTCCTCACCATCATTTTCATGAATCGGAGAGAAACCTTATGACCCTTAGATTTAATGGTGTATGTATTCTTATCCATGTGAATTTGTCAAACCATAATCACAAGACTAGGTTAGTGACAAGTCCTAACTCATATGGATTGAGCTTGTGCAATCTTAAATTCTTGCCACCTGGCAACCCAAGGGCCTGCCATTGCTTCCAAGTTGCTGTGCAACCAATTGAGAACTCTAAGAACTCATATGAAGAGCCAACTTTAATTGGAATGGGCACAGAATGTGTCAACACGATAGGTTATAAACCTCAAGTCGTGTGCTAGTGAAGAACTCCGGGTTTTTATTCTTGATTAGTTCTTGAGACTTTCAAGATCTCTAAGACTCCCACTGTCTTCTTGACATATAAGACTCTCATGTCAAATATTCAAGAGATAGTGTGGATTCTAATCAAGATAAACACTTCACACAATTGCCCGTAGTTGGTCTTTGTTTTTATCCAAAACATCACAACTTACCAATTTCAAATGTACAAGAGTAGAAAACTTTTACTCTTACATTTGACAAGTGTTCTAAAACCTTTTTAAGACATGTCACTTAAGTTACAATCTTAGAGTATAACTCTAAGAATTGTTTTTGGAACGAAGTATGAATCATCTTCTTGATTTAACCACTTCAACAATTCATAACTCCTCTTCTTAGCCATCAGAATGCACTTAGAGAATGAATTGTGATAAGGTCTCTTAATCATTAATATGATTACATAACATGATACTAAAGTACTCTCCCATCTTTTCAGATTTGAGAAACTTTTATCTTTCTGCCTAATTTGATTCTTCTCATTCGTTCTGCCATACACTGAAAATTTTCCAATGCTTCAGAATTATACTTAAGCCTGTAAGTATAACCATATTTACTAAACTTTAGTAAACCATGACGAATAGTCTTATCAATCCTTTTGTGGTGGACTCTGACCAGTACACAAGAATGTGTACCCGATCCCTTAGTCCTTTACTTGACTCACACATCCATGTGAACAAGTAATTAGTCTTAATTTTCCAATGCTTAAAAGTTCTCATTCATCATACTATACACCTTGCATGATTCCAAGTTTCTATCCACCTGAAACTTGGGTGATGAGAATCTTTCCTTATTTGGTAAATTTAGACATTACCACAAATGAGAGAATGAAATCTTATAAGCAACACAAATTTTCACAAATGCCATTGTAAGGATATTTAAAATAGATAAAATAAAAAAAAAATTTCTTTTATTTTAAAACTTTGCGGAAACACTTATACTTACAATCCATATGAAAACTTGTTGTTATCTATTCCTAAGCAATATCTCATAACTCCTAAGAAGTAGCTTAAGAATCCGATCTTCAAACTATGCGATAGAAATCCATCTACGCCATCAGATTCAACATATTCTTTCTTTAAGTTCCTTCACTTTTCTTTGATTCTTAAACATCAACATGTGACCTAGTCACGTCATGTATCAAGAATCTCAGAATAGAAACTTAGTAGAGTTAGATAGTGGACTTTACCTGAAGTAGAGTCAAACTTATTGACTTTAACATCCTTTGGTAAATTTGGCAGCTTCGCAACCAATGCCCCTTCCTTTGGCAATTTAAACATATGGACTCTATGAAATGGTACACGGGACTATCACAGACTTAAACTTTCTTTTTACCATTTGGTCAACCAATGCCCCTTCCAGTGTCATCATTGTCAATGTCCATAAAGTTTTAGGAAGTTGATCTTAGCACATAGATAAGATCATTAAGGGTCTTGTCATAGTCTGTTTCATAGGAGTCCCAAAGGACCTCACTATGTAACTTAGAAAGTAGTTGAGCCACCAACTTTCTCAAGACTTTGACACCCAACTCTCCCGGCTTGTCAATATGTGACTACATCTCCAAGATGTGATCATACATAGACCTTTGCTTGCCAATAGGGCTTGAGTGACTTTAAACTTGTGGGTTAGGGAGAATAATTGGAGGAAGTGAAAGAAGTATGATTTCTATGGAACATCATCTTCATTTAGGAAAGCTTGTTTCAAGAGATTTGGGAAGATCATAAATGTCTAAACCAGACATCTTTTGGGAGATATTCAAGATAGTTGATCTAATGTCCTTAATATTACACCCAATATGAAATATTAAGGCTAGGATCCAACAACCTATTTATAACTAGAAGAGGAATGCCGTAATCCAAGTTATAAAATAGTTGAAGGTAGGTAAATGACGATATACCAATTTCCACCATGAAAAACGAAATAATTTAATTAGGTTTTTACTTGGATTTGAAACTCCTATATCTTTTGAGATTCATTGAACTTTTAATGGCATGTTTCAATCTCGAGTGTGCCCTTCAGGTTTTGTGACTGGGATGCCGAGGATCACAAAACAAGGTGTGAAGTAACCATGCAAATTACTTGGTACTCTTAAATGTTTATCACCCAATCGATGTGCCGGTAAACCACACACGCTCCACCGGCCTATGATTAAATTTTAAGAAACCCTTTGCCTACCTTGTTAAATCAAGCTAGTGTGCCGGTAAACCACACACGCTCCACTAACCGACTTAAGCAAAGTGTAAAGTGTAATTTCATGGGTTAGCACCTTATTCACATTTTTATAAAAAGGTTTAGTTACTTAGTATTTATCATTAATACTTTTAATGAAGGGAGAATTATAGTCCTTGTCCTACCCGTTTGGCTAACGACCCTCCACCAGTCAAGGAATTGGTGGGTGAGAGTGGACACCCATTAAGCTGCCATTTTATAGGCAACAACCTTATACCCCCCTTATAGACCGGCTTCGTGAATGAGGCCTACTAACGGTAAGACTGACTTTACTCTTATACATATATATAAATATTATTAACTTATAATATCATAAAGTATAAGGGTTGAATTTTAACTTTTAAAACTCTAAGGGCTAACTTGGAATTAAAGTATTCTTGAGGGAAACTTTACATATTCCAAAACTTGAGGGCTAGTTTTGAAGATATTCAAAAACTAATTAATTCCGTAAATTATGTGTTTAAAGTAGTTTTAATTAAAAAACTCTTCAAGTTCCATAACTTGAGGACAAGTTATGGAAGACTTTAAACTAATAAAAGAATGTAACTTCTCTTTATTTTGTAACTTATGGAACTAATTAAGGTTACACATTTTAATGATTTAATGAAGTGACTCTTGAACTTCCATAACTTGAGGACAAGGTATGGAGTCATAAAATCATTCAATGAAGACAAGACTCTTCATTTTGTAACCTTTGCCAACCTTTATGAGTTTTATGAAACTTAAATGTGACCTTTCATGTAATTTGAGGACAAGTTACACAAACACATTTTAGAATCATCTCTTAGATTAAAATGGATCAAAGACACATAATCAATCAATCTATTCTATTAATCTAAGGAACTCATATGAACAAGATAATTTAATGAAACTTTTTCATGTAATTCGACTAACACTTAAACTAATACAAAACATGAATCTATTGACAATTATCTTTGAAATTGGATTAGCATCAACATTACCACATCAAAAACAAGTTTATAAGTTCAAAAACATCTAAGGGTAATGTTCCTAGTCCATTTCTAGCCAAAACAATCGAATATATGCTGTCAGGGGGTCCAACTCGTCGAGTGCATGAACAAACTCGGCGAGTTGGATGAATTTTGCCTTGGACTCGGCGAGTCCATCAGTGGAATCGGCGAGTCTGTTGTGTAGACAGCAACATAATTCGTTTTTTCAGCCATTTTTGCAAGTATAACAAGAAAACAAGCCTAGGCTCTGATACCACTGTTGGGTTTTGAGCATTCTAACACTCCTAAGTGTACATGCAACCCTAAATACCTTGGATCTATGTTTTCTCTATTATACATGCAAATATGAATATTCCAAGGTATTCATCCTAACTATCACAAGAACATGGATTCATATGACTATAACAAGTTAGAATTACATACCTTTTGGTGTAGATTGTATTCATGAAGCTTGAGTGCCTAGTGCCCCAAGTGTGACACCTCAAATGGTTCACACAACACCAAATACACTTGGAATAACTTGAGAGAAACTTGAACACATCAAAAATCGGCTAGCACTTTCTTACTCACTTCTAGTGACCGATTTTCTCCAACAATAAGATCATTATATAGTTAGGGTTACACCATGTAAACCCTAATTGTCATGGCCTTTCATTTCCATGATCCATGGGTACAAATACACCATGGAGCATCCATGGAGCATCTTATGGGCTTTAGCCCAACTTGACAATCCATGGAGCATTAGCCCACTATATAAGTATGGATGATTTACACAATCAACCCATATATTTAATTAGTCTTCTTTTGATCACTTAATTAATTCTAGATTAATTCTTGATCAATACTAATTAAATAATCTTATTAATATATATTATAACTTATAATATATTACCAAACCTTAAGTGTTATATCTCTCATTATAGTCTATCCAAATGCATGATGCCATGCAACCCAAATGGACCATGCCGGGTCGGGTCAAGTCTTACCAATTATAGTTATGGACTTAGAACATCATCTATATGGCATAACTTCTCTTCATCATGGCACACCATCTCCTATATGGTGCAACATCTCTTCAATGTGGCGCAACACCATATCTCATGACGCAGCTTCAGACATGATGGTGCAAGATGTTATCATTTGGTGCAACATCCCTAAGGATGGCACAACTTCTATCTACATGGTGCAACATGTTGCTCCAAGTTGCTCCAAGTTGCTCCAAGTGCCCTTTTGGATGATCTGTTTCTTTGAAACTTGATCCGTTCCTTTGTCTGATGATCCATTTCCTTCTCAGATGATCCATTCCTTTGACACATGCTCGATGAACCTCAAGTGCTCCATTCAGTTCTAAGTGCTCCATTAAACCCAAATTTCTCCATGAGAATGCTCCAAATGCTCAAGTCACATCTAACATATTCATTTGAGGAACCCATTTTAATAAAAAATAATGAATACTAATTAAGGAAATAATAATAAAAATATTATTAATAATAAATAAACTGAATTTAAAGCATTATAAATAATAATAAATAAAAATAACTAATTAGAATTAATAAGCCAAATCTAGTAATAAATTTATATGACATAATTTTAGGACTTAATTTGTAGAGGTTCATCGCTATAGAGGCTAGTTTTACCAAAAGGGAAAGGTAAGAGGGGTACAATGTAAAAGTCAGAAAAAGGGCTTTGGACCGTTGGAAAATGAGGGCTGCACCATTTGCTTCTTTAGAACAAAACCCTAGTCCATTCTTATGTTTGAACCATCAATTATAGAGAGAAAGAGGGGGGGGGGGGAGTGAGGCTAATTCTTCAACCGTGAAAGACAAAGGAAGCACCACTAGGGACTGTCATAGACCATCACTGGAGCAAGGGGAGAAGAAAGGAAGATGTTTATTTGTTGCTTGAATGCTTCAAGAGTGGTATAACCTCCTACTTTTTATCTTTACTCTTGATTTTCTCTTTATCTACAACTCACCACCGCCACCCACCACAATCATTAGTGGTGGTAGCAGTCAACAGAAAACATCCCAACCACCACCATAATGTAATTTGGTTGATGTTCATGTCAATGATTCGTTAACTCTATGTCGTTTGTGATGTTATTTCAAGAAACTTCTTCATTTATGCGTCTAGATTCAAATGCATTTAGAAATGGAATGGTGTTAGGCGTTTGAGCACCTTATGACCACTATAGAAACACAATATGACGAGAAATCTATGTGGGTTGATGTGAACTTCAATTTTCAGACAATATCTTGAGTTATTAAGTGCTTAATGGGTTTGGTTGATGATCAAATCCTCAAACCTCTTCTTATGCGCTTAGTGTAAAGAAGAGTGTTGTTTATGTGGGAAATTGATTAAAGTTTTAATAAATTAAGTAATTTGTTGTTTGGTAATAAAAGTACTTGATTTAAGCTTACATTCCACTAAAATGGGTGTTTATTAACTTACCTGTTAAGGAATTAATGAGTTAAATGGAGTGTATTGGTTTTGCAAAATTCTGAAATCTTACCCTAACTTTGAAAAATGATATAAAATCATTGGGTTGTACAAATTTCTTGAAAATATGTCCCTAAAATGCTATGTATGTCAATTGTACAATTGTATAGTTTTTACAATGAACACATGTTGGTTTAGAAATTCCACTAGTCACTTTGGTCATTCTCTAAATGTTATACTTAAATCCAGGAAACTCAAATTTACATGAGGTATTTTTTTAGAGTGTAGAAAAAACAGTAATTTATAAAAACACTCAAAAAATGTAATTTTGTCATTTGTAGTTTACTCACATTCTAAATTATTTGAAAGATTTATAAACCAAAGCTGAAATAGGCAAAGGAACGGACTTGAACTTCATTCCATTTTTTGCCAATTAAATGTGTGATTTCGATTTATGTATATTCGAATTCCTTCAAAAATAAATGATACCCATGACTCAAACAAAATCAGTAAAAAGAAAATGAAATAAAAAACAATGAAAATTATGAATTTGGGCCTGAGAAATTGAAAAAGAGAAAAATGATGCACATTAAAACAAAAAGTTCAACCCTCAAGAAAAATTCGATGAATGCTTGGCGACATTGATGTTGGTGTTAAGGGCAACCCATTTTTTAGCACTTTGGCAATAGGCTTCGGAATAGAGGTATCTTAGAATACTGAGATTTGAATGAAAACAACACTAATTTTGAGTTGGGGTATAAGAGTAGATGGGAGCAAGTGAGAAATACACAACCAAGAAGCAACTGAAATATGAAGATATACTAACCCGAAATTGAGTGAGTTGTGATATACTCTTGAAATTGTTAGAGATCAGCTTCCTTGGAGGTGTATTTCTAATCCAAGCTGCGATTAAGGTTAGTATGGAACTGATTGAAGCCCTATCATGTGAATTTTAGTTTTGGCTTGGATTATGACTGAAGCCCTAGTGTTTCAATGGTTTTCAAAATTTGAATATCCACCCGGGGAAGAAATATTTGTGCTGAATTTGTGGGATTCAAAATAAAGAATGTTTATGCATATTATAAAGGCTGAAGGGCATATTGGGTGATTCATATTGAAAATTTATGTAAAAAGGACATGTCACATAGCTATTTGGGACTCTTTTATTAGAAGTAAGGATTTTGATTTTTACCCTTGTTTATTTTTCGGATAACTACTTTTACCACTAAAGATCAAGGGATAATATTTATTAGATACATTCGAGAGAGAATGTTCTGATGGGTTTTGAGCATAACAATAATTCCTATGTGTGCAGGCAACCCTAACGCATTCGATCTAGGTTTTCTCTAATTGAACATGCAAACTTGAACACAAAAGGAGAAACCCAAGGTAGTAACTACAATTTTTGAAATCTATATAAAACTAGGGTTTGGTTACATACCTTGATTGTTATATTGTAATATCAATTATTCCCTTATAGATCTTGAAGCTTGAGAACTTAGTGTCACAAGTGTAACACCTCTAATGGCTCAAAAACACACAATGTAAGAAAATGATATGATAGAGGAGGAAGGGATCAAAATTTCGGTTATTGCTTCTTTTAAAGAGTGGCTGAAATTATTAGTGTTTAGGACCCTTTATATAGTACACCAATGATGTTATGGATAACCCTAATCTCAAATATGGTAATTGTCCACATCCTTTGATTATCCATATATGATAAGATATTATAGAAATTCTAGAATAATCTTATACATACACATTAATTTCGTCCACCACCTTCCCTAGGAAGGCTCTGGACCCTTTTTCTCAACTATTGAACAATTGCACTTTTAGTCCCTACACTTTTAGGTAATTCCTATAATCCTAAAATTAAATCCAAATTAATTTCTAATTAAATATTAATTAACAATATGATTACTAATTAAAATATTATTCCCATAACATATTAACAAATCATTTATTCCAATTATTAATTAAATTAATAAATTCTTCCTCTTCCTCCATTAATCGTCATGTCTAGTTGCAAGTGTGAAGGCAAGCCAAAAGGACCATGCCACTATCAATTCAAGTACATACCAATTATAGTTATGAGCTTAGACACCTAATCCAATAGTCTCCCACTGCCACACCCCCAAACGGAATTGGCGGAAACATTTGGGGGCGTAGGACGTCATGTCAAGTATCACAACACATGTAATATAGTAAGCAAAGTACAACAACCATTGCATTAATAATGTATAAGTTTTTACATAAGTTCAAACATTAAGTATTCAACATCAAAAGTAGATAAAGAATGAGACAAAGGATGCAGCTCGGTACTAGACTGACTTCGCAAAAGCTCCTGGAATGTACCTATCTACTGGATTCCTGAGAATACAAGTTATTTTTAAAGAGCGGGTCAACAATTTAATGCTGGTGAGTTCATAAGTATTTAGTTATGGTTGTTTAGTTTTAACAAAATGACTGAGTTTACTCTAGAAAGTCCTATACTTCCTGCTTTACAATTTCAAAGTAGTTTTACTCCATAAAACTATTCTGATTTAAGTATTATTGTAATTATAACCTATTTAAACATAATGTTAACCTTTCATAAAATTATAGGGTGAACGATCCCCGTTTATTTTTTAAAGTAGTTTTAATTCTCCATAAAACTGTTCCACTTGTTTGTAGTTTTCAATCCCCATAAAACTGTTCCTTTTGTTTGTAGTTTTAAATCTCCATAAAACCGTTCCTTTTGTTTGTAGTTTTAAATCCCCATAAAACCGTTCCTTTTGTTTGTAGTTTTAAATCTCCATAAAATCGTTCCTTTTGTATGTAGTTTTGAATCCCCATAAAACTGTTCCTTTTTTTGTTGTAGTTTTAAATCTCCATAAAACTATTCCTTTTGTTTGTGGAAAATGATTAATGCAGTAGAATTTATTAAGCATGCACTACCGATGAAATCACGCCCCTGGCATTAAGATTTTAAATTTGGGTTACCACGTGATAAGTTTATAAACCATAAATCTACATTACTGGTGTAATGACAACCCTGTAATTATGATTATTAATTAGGGTTAAAATGTGATAAGGTTGTAACCATGCTGATTGACGGCTGAAAACACGACGACTTTCTGGCATCGAAACTGTAGATGTGACATTTTTCACCCCTTGGCCTTGACGGATCGGACTATAGCTAGTATTCGGGGTGTGGGTTTGTTTGTCCCGTACAGAACTATAAACACAATGCCCGCTCTCCCTCCAGGAGACTCTGGTTACACAACGTGATACAACAATTGAATTTTCGTATCATGAAGTCGGATTTCACATTTTTGGTTTATTTGTTTTAAGTAAGGATTCAATGTCATCCCTTTTCTTAACAAAGTGGTTTTAAACCTGGTGAGCTTATCTAGTAAAATAGGTATTTCATTTGTGTCATAAATTATAACTACTATAATTTATATGATTTATCTGATTAGAATGATAATTCATGAAAGTACCCCTTTGCCTTTCTTGTAGCAAAGGTGACTATAATAGATTTAGGTAGCTTTTACATCCCTATATGTATCATATCTATATATATATATATATATATATATATATATATATATATATATATATATATATATATATATATAATTAATTAAGAAGGAAATGTGTGACAACCCGAAACAAACTCCGTCACCGTAACACAATTCCGTTAATAAAAGTGAATTTTTATCATTAAAGTCTTCCGTTAATTTTGGGCTTTATAATTCAGTTGGAATTCTCGTTGTAAATTCTTAAAGTGTAGAGATGAGTTAAAATCACGAAATACCCACATAAATTATTTTTGTTAAAAATAATTAGTCGGGTTACGTTAGTTTACCGGGTAAAATGTTAAACCCCGTTTAATGCCGGTAGAGAGTGGGATTCCCACCTAGCTTGGGCTCCACCTTATAAAAAGGTGGAGTGGGCATCTTTGACCTCTTTTCCCACTCCAAACACTCTCTCTCTCTACTCTCTCTCTAAAAACTCGATTTTGGCAAGAAATCTCCATCTTTTAAGCTTCAAATCTAGTAAGTAATTCCTCCTAGCTATTGTTTAACCTTAATGTGCTTGCAAATTCGAGTTTGGAACATCCAAATTCACCATAAACTCGTGTTTACGGTTTGGGAACATCTCCCAAAACCGTAAACTCCCAATAAGGGGGTTTTGAAGCCCTAAAACCCTTTCAATCTTCTTCTAATGCTTAGATATGGCCTAGATGATTGCATGCATGAGCAAAGAACCAAAGAATCATGTGTTTTGGGGGATGACCATGAGTTTACGGTTCATGAACATTCATGAACCGTAAACACCCGAAAGAGAGGTTTTGATGCCCCTAAACCCCTCCAATGCATGCCCATTAGCCTTGAAACTTGTTGGAAGGAACTTAGAACCTTAAAACACACTTGTTTGAGTGCAAACATGAGTTTACGGTTTTGGAAGGTCTCCCAAAACCGTAAACACCTTTTAAGGGTGTATAATTGCCCTTAACACCTTGCATTGCTTCCCAATGAGTCTAAAAACCTACATGCAAAGCTTACAAACACCAAAACACAAGAAATTGGGACAAGGATGAGTTTACGGCCGTAAACCCATGTGTTTACGACCGTAAACACCCCAAGGGTGGTCCAAGGACCGTAAACCCAAAACCCAATGTCAATCCATGTCCCGATCACTTCCTAAGCTCCTAAATCAACCCTAGAACCTTCCTATGCACAAGATGAAGGCTTTGGACACTCAAAACCACACCACCATGAGTTTACGGCCGTAAACTCATGGGGGACATGGTCCCAGGACCGTAAACAACCCTAAGGGTTTACACTTGAAGAGTAAACTCCTTTCCAAAGGCCATACACTCCTCAAATGCAACCCGCATCGTTCCTAACACTTGAAATAGAGTGTTTTCATGCCTTGGAGTGTATCTCCATACTTAGTTAGTTATGCATTAACTAATTAGATACAAATGTGTATCTCCTCATGTACATAGGATCCTCGCACGTGTTCAAGTCCTAGTGTGACACTTAGCATCCTATCCGGCACACATTCTTCTTCGGTGAGTTCATACCCCTACATTTTCCGTGTTTTTAATGTTTTCAGGGGGGGATACAAGCAAAACATAAATGCTTTCAATAACATAAAACTTATGCAATTTTCATACCTTATCCCTTTTGTACTGTGTTGAGCATAAGGGACGTTTTCACTAAAATTGCATAGTTTTTCCGGATACATTACACACCACATTATACATGCAAACTATAATAGGTATAGTTTGGGATTTCATAAACATAACAAGGGTGGAAACTTTCTCTACTAAACACATGCTTTGAAACCGAAACGATTTACAGTTACATCATTACTTGGTCATGGTTTTCATAACTGTACTTATCACCACATACGGCAATCATACAGATTTTCACTACGTTTGAACGCTATTACACTACATGTAAACTTGTCATCTTATGATTGTTTATCGTGTCCTTGATAACACTCCCCGTATTTCATGAGTGTAGGACCCATTTCGTATTGTTTATCGTGACCTTGATAACACTCCCCGTATTCGTGAGTGTAGGACCCACTTTAGTATCATTTCAAACCGCGTCCTCTGTAATACTCCCCGCATATCGTGAGTTGAGGACCACGTTTTACTATTACTTATGATTCGTTATTCTTATGATTGGAGACGTGTCCTTGGCAACACTCCCCGTATTTGTGAGTGTAGGACCACTCCTGTAACCAGAATCTCCTGGAGGGAGAACGTGACTTCTGTGTATAGATCTATACGGGATTGACTACTCCGCACCTCGCTGCTAGCTACAGTGGGACCGGCAGGTCTACGGGTGACAAAAGTCATAATCGATATCGGCCCCCGATTCGAGGTCGTATCTAGTTCATTGTATGGTTATAGAACTCGCAACATAGAATAAGTTTTACTTAAAGTAATAATGAACATTGTGAACTAAACTCATCATTTTTAACTGTTTTCATCAGTTCACTACATACTTTCATACTGGATGGTACTCCAGGCATTATGAACTTATAGTTTTATGTAATAAAACTACCGACTTTCGAAACATATGGATTTGTTGTCTTATGGAAACAAACGTACTACTTATACAAGAAAACATGGGGTTTTCTCTTTAGAACCGATGGGTTCCTCTACACTACATTTACAAGAAAATACAGGATTTTCTCGGAAACAACTTTCATTGAACTAAAAGAAATGCTTTCTTTTACCGAAAACAAACCGCTTATGAACTCACCAGCTTTATGCTGATATTTTAAAACTGCTTGTATTCTCAGGTCATCATTAGACAGGTTTTCAGCTACTTTTGGAGAAGACGGAGCGTTAGAAGTCTTGTCTTTACTTTTGTATTAACTTATACACTTATGGAACTTGTAGTACACTACTTTCAAACAATGTAACTTTTTCCTATGTAATGTAATGGTTGTGTTTACTATGATTGCTGTGTACATTGGTTGTGATACTATACATGACGTCCTCCGCCTCGGGGCGAATCCGCCGTCGGTCCCGGGGTGTGACAGATTGGTATCAGAGCCCTTGTTTATAGCGAACTAAGTATACCGCACCTTACATGGTATACAACTATAAACACTAAGGGGCCTAAGATCTCTAAACTACAAGTATGCTTTAAAAAATATAAGTATTTTTACAAAAAGTATACGAGTATACCCGAGTGCCAAACATCCGTGTCATCAAAACAGAAGTATTTGGGAATTGAACATTGTGGTTAAACCTGGGCAGTTATGTAATCATGTCTAGGGTCAATATGGCCTGATCAACTATATTTATTCGAGACATGACCAACATGTGCTTGGGAGTGACTGTGGTGTGCAACAGGCCTAAAACTTACCTAATATCCATCCAACATAAAATACTATGGGAGTATTTTTATCCAAACCAGAATCATTTTTGAAATTCCTTCCGAGTGATTTCTATTCATTCCTACTCTAATGATAGTTTACTTGCTATAGTAAATTCTTTCTGTTCTATCGCTTAATAGAACACTCTACTTACTGTGATGAGATGTCTCTTATTCTATATCTCTTGATTTCATTCGGAGGACTTACCATCCTCTCTTTCCTGATCTTTTAGATCAAGATGCCTCCCCGAAAGAGACCTGTCAGGAGAAACAACGACACTCCGTCACCGCCACCACCGCCAACTCAATTCGATCCTGCCATGTTCCAGGCAGCTGTTACTACTGCCGTGGCTGCTGCAATGTCCCAGGTGAATCCGGGCGGATCTGGTGGGCAGGGGAGCGGTACGCATCCCCGATTTCCAGAGGGGACTCCGGAGCAACTGAAGGAATGCTCCTATAAGGGCTTCATGAACACTAAACCTCCGACCTTCGATGCCACTGGAGATGTCATTGCTCTGACTCAATGGTTCGAAAAGATTGAGTCTATCTTCGAAATTTGTGCTTGCTCTGAAGTCAACAATGTGAAGTACGCTGCTTGCACCTTTGATAGAAGGGCGCTGACTTGGTGGAATGGCCGGGTCAAATCTCTAACTCTACCAGTGGCCAATGCTATGGGTTGGCAAAACCTGAAAGAACTGATGATAGCCCAATACTGCCCGCGGGATGAAATGCAGAAGCTCGAACATGAACTCTGGAACCTACGGATGAAGGGTTCCGACATCGAAACCTACACTTCCAGATTTGAGGATCTGACACTTCTTTGCCCGGGAATGGTCACCCCGAAAAGCAAAAAGATCGAACGATTCACCTTGGGGCTGACCCAACCAACTAGAGGAAATGTTTTGGCTGCAAAGCCAGACACCTTCGATAGTGCCAAGTGTTTAGCACAAGTCCTGATTGACCACAGTGATGATCCCGAGGTAGTGGCCATCGCTCCTGAACCTGTTAAAGGGAGCGGTAATAATGGAAAGAAATTCAGAAACAAACGGAAGGGTCAGGGTTCGCAGGGATCCTCCAAGAAGCAACAAATAGTGGCAGTCCACGCTGCTACTACCCCCGTTGTTACTCCTGTCGCAGCTCCTACAAATTCAACTCCTTCCTGTAACTATACTGGCACTCTTCCCTAGTGCAACAAATGCAGTTACCACCATCACATCCCAGGTCCCTGTTGCGAGGTGCACTGCTATAACTGTGGCAAAAAGGGGCACTCAACCCGATCTTGCAAAATTCCAGGTCAAACAACCAACCAAACCGCTGGAGTAGGCGTCGGGCGAGCCTGTTACAACTGCGGAGAGGTTGGGCACTTCTAAAGAAACTGCCCCAAGGCTGCAACACCTGGCAACACCGGGAGAGTTCGAACCATGGGACAAGAGGAGGCAGTCGCTGACCCTACCATTGTGACGGGTACTTTCCTCCTCGACAACTCTTATGCTTGCATCCTTTTTGATTCTGGTGCTGAAAGAAGTTTTGTTAGTCATTCATTCAACCGTTTTCTTAAACATAAATCAAAACCATTAACCGAAAAGTTTACCGTCGAGTTGGCTAATGGCGAGAAAGAGAGCACTAACGAGGTATACATAGGTTGTACTCTTACTATGAACGATCATTCCTTTCCCATCGACCTTATGCCAGTCTCCATAAAGAGCTTTGATGTCATCATCGGTATGGATTGGCTGAGCCCCAATCGTGCTGAAATCCTTTGTTTCGAGAAAGCTATCCGTCTCAGTCTTCCCTCGGACGAAACTCTTGTAATCTACGATGATAAACGCAGCACAAACCTTCACATCATTTCGTGCATTAAAGCTCGGAAACTCCTGCGAAAGGAGTGTTGTGCATTCCTACCTCATGTCATTAACAAAAATCGGGAAGTTAAAGGCCTCGAGAGCATCCCCGAAGTCTGCAATTTTCCCGATGTCTTTCCCGATGAGCTTCCGGGAATTCCTCCCGAGCGAGAAGTCGAGTTTCGCATCGACTTAATTCCTGGAGCTACCCCCGTAGCCAAGTCTCCGTATCGATTAGCTCCAGCAGAAATGCAGGAGTTATCCAGCCAGCTTAATGAGCTGCTCAGTAAAGGGTTCATCAGACCGAGTTCCTCTCCCTGGGGAGCCGCGGTGTTATTTGTAAAGAAGAAAGATGGATCCTTCCGAATGTGCATCGACTACCGTGAACTGAACAAGTTAACCGTCAAAAACCGTTATCCTCTTCCTCGGATAGACGACCTTTTCGATCAACTTCAGGGAGCCAGCTACTTCTCTAAGATAGACCGCAGGTCCGGATACCATCAGCTTCGAGTTCATGCGAGTGATGTTTCCAAGACCGCATTCAGAACTCGATATGGTCACTACGAGTTCGTAGTGATGCCCTTCGGTCTATCCAACGCACCGGCTGTGTTCATGGACCTGATGAACCGGGTGTGCCGTCCATTCCTGGACAAGTTTGTTATCGTGTTCATCGACGACATACTTGTCTACTCTAAAAACGAAGAAGATCACAAGCAACACTTGCGAACAGTGTTGGAAACTCTTAGATCGGAGAAATTGTTCGCAAAATTCTCCAAGTGCGAATTCTGGATTCGAAAAGTAACCTTCCTTGGTCACGTGGTAAGCGAGGAGGGTATCCACGTTGACCCATCTAAAATCAAGGCAATAGAAAACTGGTCGGCACCGAAGACGCCCACAGAAATCCGTCAATTCTTGGGTCTCGCCGGCTACTATTGTCGATTCATTCCAAATTTTTCCAGGATCGCCAAGCCCCTCACCACTCTAACACAAAAAGGTGTACCCTATTGTTGGAGCGAAAAGCAAGACACTGCATTCCAAACATTGAAGCGAGCCTTGTGCAGCGCACCTGTCCTGTCCCTACCCGAGGGGACGGAGGACTTCGTTGTCTACTGCGATGCATCCAACCAGGGCTTAGGTTGTGTGCTTATGCAAAGGGGAAAAGTTATCGCTTATGCCTTGCATCAGCTAAAAGCACACGAAGTCAACTACACTACTCACGACCTGGAGTTAGGAGCAGTGGTCTTCGAATTGAAAATATGGAGACATTATCTCTATGGAACCAAGTGCACCATCTTCACTGACCATAAAAGTCTGCAGCACATCCTCAGCCAGAAGGAGTTGAACATGAGACAACGGCGATGGGTTGAACTACTCAACGACTATGAGTGTGAAATTCGCTACCATCCCGGCAAGGCCAATGTGGTGGCAGGTGCCCTTAGCCGAAAGGAGTGCTCTGGACGAAGGGTAAAGGCACTATCCATGACTATCCATTGCCATTTGTTCGCGCAAATCAAAGATGCTCAGTTGGAAGCCTTAAAACCCGAGAACTTGCCGGGCGAAGCCCTAAGAGGGATGGAAAAGAGCTTAGAAACCAAGGAAAACGGAGCCTATTACTTCATGAACCGAATCTGGATCCCAAAATTCGGCAGTTACCGAGAGGTTGTGATGAGCGAAGCTCACAAGACCCGATACTCCGTACACCCAGGATCAGACAAAATGTACCTCGATCTCAAGGCACTATTTTGGTGGCCAAACATGAAAGCTGAGATTGCTACCTTCGTGGGCAAGTGCCTGACTTGCGCCAAGGTAAAGGTCGAATATCAAAAACCCTCCGGTCTACTCCATCAGCCCGTCGTGCCTGAATGGAAGTGGGAAAATATTGCCATGGATTTCATTACCAAATTACCTAAATCTCAGAGTGGGTACGACATCATCTGGGTGATAGTCGACCGACTAACTAAATCCGCTCACTTCCTTCCTATCAAAGAATCCTTCAAAATGGAGAGGCTCACGCGAATATACATCCAAGAGATAGTCTGATTGCACGGTGTACCTGCGTCCATTATCTCCGATAGAGATAGCAGGTTTACCTCTCGATTTTGGCAATCCCTTCATAGAGCTCTTGGAACTAAGCTGGACATGAGTACATCTTATCATCCTCAAACTGATGGGCAGAGTGAGAGAACCATTCAGACCTTGGAAGACATGTTGAGAGCCTGCGTCATCGACTTCGGCGCATCATGGGACACTCATCTTCCTTTGGTTGAATTTTCTTACAACAACAGTTACCACACCAGTATCAAGGCTGCACCCTTTGAAGCTCTCTACGGTCTCAAGTGCAGATCCCCTCTGTGCTGGGCCGAGGTGGGCGACACGCAGCTGGCCAAGGGGCAAGTCCCTGACAGCTCTCTCACTGGTCCGGAGATCATCCGCGAAACCACCGAAAAGATCTTTCAAATCCGAGAACGACTTAAGGCCTCCCGGGATAGACAAAAGAGCTACACCGATAAACGTCGAAAACCCTTGGAATTCCAGGTTGGAGACCGTGTCTTATTGAAAGTCTCACCCTGGAAGGGCATGATACGCTTTGGAAAGCGTGGTAAACTTCACCCAAGGTACATAGGACCTTTTGAGATCCTCGCAAGGATCGGTCCCATAGCTTATAAACTCCGATTACCCCAAGAACTTGGGAACATCCATCCTGTCTTCCACGTCTCAAATCTTAAAAAGTGTCTTTCCGACGAAACCCTCATGATCCCTCTTGATGAGATCGAGATCAACGAGAACCTGAACTTCGTGGAAGAACCAATCGAGATCATGGATCGAGAGATCAAACGAACGAAACAAAGCCGCATCCCGATAGTGAAGGTTCGCTGGAATGCCAAGTGAGGGCCCGAATTCACTTGGGAGCGCGAAGATTCAATGAAACAGAAGTATCCGCATCTCTTTCCAGATCCATGATTGATACTTTGATTCTGAATTTCGGGACGAAATTCCCTCTAACGGGGGGATGATGTGACAACCCGAAACAAACTTTGTCACTGTAACACAATTCCGTTAATAAAAGTGAATTTTTATCATTAAAGTCTTCCGTTAATTTTGGGCTTTATAATTCAGTTGGAATTCTCGTTGTAAATTCTTAAAGTGTAGAGATGAGTTAAAATCACGAAATACCCACATAAATTATTTTTGTTAAAAATAATTAGTCGGGTTACGTTAGTTTACCGGGTAAAATGTTAAACCCCGTTTAATGCCGGTAGAGAGTGGGATTCCCACCTAGCTTGGGCTCCACCTTATAAAAAGGTGGAGTGGGCATCTTTGACCTCTTTTCCCACTCCAAGCACTCTCTCTCTCTACTCTCTCTCTAAAAACTCGATTTTGGAAAGAAATCTCCATTTTTCAAGCTTCAAATCTAGTAAGTAATTCATCCTAGCTATTGTTTAACATTAATGTGCTTGCAAATTCGAGTTTGGAACATCCAAATTCACCATAAACTCATGGTTACGGTTTGGGAACATCTCCCAAAACCGTAAACTCCCAATAAGGGGGTTTTGAAGCCCCAAAACCCTTTTAATTTTCTTCTAATGCTTAGATATGGCCTAGATGATTGCATGCATGAGCAAAGAACCAAAGAATCATGTGTTTTGGGGGATGACCATGAGTTTACGGTTCATGAACATTCATGAACCGTAAACACCCCAAAGAGGGGTTTTGATGCCCCTAAACCCCTCCAATGCATGCCTATTAGCCTTGAAACTTGTTGGAAGGAACTTAGAACCTTGAAACACACTTGTTTGAGTACAAACATGAGTTTACGGTTTTGGAAGGTCTCCCAAAACCGTAAACACCTTTTAAGGGTGTATAATTTCCCTTAACACCTTGCATTGCTTCCCAATGAGTCTAGAAACCTACATGCAAAGCTTACAAACACCAAAACACAAGAAATTGGGACAAGGATGGGTTTACGGCCGTAAACCCATGTGTTTACGACCGTAAACACCCTAAGGGTGGTCCGAGGACCGTAAATCCAAAACCCAAGGTCAATCCATGTCCCGATCACTTCCTAAGCTCCTAAATCAACCCTAGAACCTTCCTATGCACAAGATGAAGCCTTTGGACACCCAACACCACACCACCATGATTTTACGGCCGTAAACTCATGGGGGACATGGTCCCAGGACCATAAACAACCCTAAGGGTTTACACTTGAAGAGTAAACTCCTTTCCAAAGGCCATACACTCCTCAAATGCAACCCGCATCGTTCCTAACACTTGAAATAAAGTGTTTTCATGCCTTGGAGTGTATCTCCATACTTAGTTAGTTATGCATTAACTAATTAGATATAAATGTGTATCTCCTCATGTACATAGGATCCTCGCGCGTGTTCAAGTCCTAGTGTGACACTTAGCATCCTATCCGGCACACATTCTTCTTCGGTGAGTTCATACCCCTACATTTTCTGTGTTTTTAATGTTTTCAGGGGGGGGATACAAGCAAAACATAAATGTTTTCAATAACATAAAACTTATGCAATTTTCATACCTTATCCCTTTTGTACTGTGTTGAGCATAAGGGACGTTTTCACTAAAATTGCATAGTTTTTCCGGATACATTACACACCACATTATACATGCAAACTATAATAGGTATAGTTTGGGATTTCATAAACATAACAAGGGTGGAAACTTTCTCTACTAAACACATGCTTTGGAACCGAAACGATTTACAGTTACATCATTACTTGGTCATGGTTTTCATAACTGTACTTATCACCACATACGACAATCATACATATTTTCACTACGTTTGAACGCTATTACACTACATGTAAACTTGTCATCTTATGATTGTTTATCGTGTCCTTGATAACACTCCCCGTATTTCGTGAGTGTAGGACCCACTTCGTATTGTTTATCATGTCCTTGATAACACTCCCCGTATTCGTGAGTGTAGGACCCACTTTAGTATCATTTCAAACCGCGTCCTCTGTAATACTCCCCGCATATCGTGAGTTGAGGACCACGTTTTACTATTACTTGTGATTCGTTATTCTTATGATTGGAGACGTGTCCTTGGAAACACTCCCCGTATTCGTGAGTGTAGGACCACTCCTGTAACCAGAATCTCCTGGAGGGAGAACGTGACTTCTGTGTATAGATCTATACGGGATTGACTACCCCGCACCTCGCTGCTAGCTACAGTGGGACCGGCAGGTCTACGGGTGACAAAAGTCATAATTGATACCGGCCCCCGATTCGAGGTCGTATCTAGTTCATTGTATGGTTATAGAACTCGCAACATAGAATACGTTTTACTTAAAGTAATAATGAACATTGTGAACTAAACTCATCATTTTTAACTGTTTTCATCAGTTCACTACATACTTTCATACTGGATGGTACTCCAGGCATTATGAACTTATAGTTTTATGTAATAAAACTACCTACTTTCGAAACATATGGATTTGTTGTCTTATGGAAACAAACGTCCTACTTATACAAGAAAACATGGGGTTTTCTCTTTAGAACCGATGGGTTCCTCTACACTACATTTACAAGAAAATACAGGATTTTCTCGGAAACAACTTTCATTGAACTAAAAGAAATGCTTTCTTTTACCGAAAACAAACCGCTTATGAATTCACCAGCTTTATGCTGATATTTTAAAACTGCTTGTATTCTCAGGTCATCATTAGACAGGTTTTCAACTACTTTTGGAGAAGACGGAGCGTTAGAAGTCTCGTCTTTAGTTTTGTATTAACTTATACACTTATGGAACTTGTAGTACACTAGTTTCAAACAATGTAACTTTTTCCTATGTAATGTAATGGTTGTGTTTACTATGATTGCTGTGTATATTGGTTGTGATACTATACATGACGTCCTCCGCCTCGGGGCGATTCCGCCGTCGGTCCCGGGGTGTGACAAAATGACCTTTGGACAGATAACTTTACCTTAAATACACATCCAAATAAGGAAAAGCAAGTAAGGAAATCCAACAGTCCTAAGTCCTCTAAGTCTTAATTATATACTTATACATATATAACCATGATTTCTGACCGTTTTGAGGTTAATGTTCATATATGTATCTAACATGTATAACTAAGGTTTAACTGACAGTCGGATGACTGATCCAACCCTAAGCCCACAACCAAACAAGGAACAGGAGTTAAGGCGATAGAAATGATCCTAAGTCTATTAAAGCTTATTTATACATAAATAACTATATGAACATGATTTAATAATCTAAAGTTTTGAGAAATTTAAAAGACAGCTCAAAGCTGTTTCAAACATTTTAAAAGGTTTTAACGTGACTCTAAAAGAATTTACATGACTTAAGGTCATTTGGAGATGTTTGGAAATCTACTATTATTATCACAATCTTTAAAACATAAATAAAGTCTTTTCGGTGTGATTTGTATCACAAATACATTATTTAACACAATTTGATAGTGTTAAACTTATATTCCCCCCCTTAAAAGCATTTAAAATTGTTCAAAAGGTATATTATAGGGGTATGAACTCACCTTTGGTGGATAATTTGTTTGAAGGCCTGAATAAGAGTGATATACACACGAATGAAGTCCCGAAGATCAAACGGGTCCTAAACATCATACAATGATACATAATAGCATGATATTAGTGTATACAACAACTAACATTCTAGGATAGACAACCCTTGGACTAGGAAACACTTGAAATGAAGTGTTACAATCACATGTGATTGGTTTAAGGGTGTCTACAACTACACAAGAGAGTGTACGGCCAAGGGGTGTACGATCACTGAGTGTACGGCCATACACTCATGGTAAAACTTGCAAAATGGGGTGTTTGATCCATGGGGAAACTAGTGGGTCTAATGTACAACAAGAGGATGAAAAAAGCTCTCATTTTGGAAGGTCTTGAGGTGTGTACGACCATGCAAGGGTGTACGACCGTACACTCTTGTTGTTAATGAAAAATGGTTGTTTCTAGGGTGTGAATCAAGAGTTTCTAATGTATACTAAGTATATGGAAAGGATACTTACAATATGGAAGCTTGAAGGGGGTTCATGGCCACCAAGAACTAGTGTGTGTTCTTGGTGAAATAGATGAATATTTGAAGATCTATCCTAAAAGAGATGTTTTCATGGCTGAATCATGAGATGTTTACAAGACTAGGAAGGATATCAAGAAGGATGGAATAATCACTTGCCACTTTTGAAGATTAGAAGGAGTGGTCTTGATGATAGTTGAGAGAGAAAAACTGGATTCTTGACTTGAAGATGGAAGAAGTGAGGGAAAAATGAAGGATATCATATATATATATATATATATATATATATATATATATATATATATATATATATATATATATATATATATATATATATATATATATATATATATATATATATATATATATATGGGAGGAGTTCTCGTACACCCATGTGTACGGTCGTACACTACTTTTGAAGGAGTGTTTGGCTCGAATGCAACACTATGAACTTAAGATAACCCATCCCTAAACCGAAACCTTAAAGTACTAGGCTTAGAACACTCAAACAGACTCTAAACAATGCTAAAAGATAACAGAAACAAGTCTGACTTTGATTGAATTGAATGGCTGTACAAGATAGAAATTTTGGGTTGTCACATCATCCCCCCGTTAGAGGTAATTTCATCCCGAAATTTGAGTTTAAGCAATATATATATGGATGGGGTGGAAGGTACGGATACTCATGTTCCATTTGATTCACCCGATCCCTAGGGGAATCAAGTCCTCACTATACGCGTTATTAGACTTTCGTCACGAGGTACAGATTCTTTTTCGTTCGCTGGACTCCATTGGATAGGGTTTCCAAGGGTTTCCTTCACTGAAATGGATTCCTACAGATTTCTTTACCAAGACAAGGCTTTTGCTTACATCGACCTAATCGAGTGGAATAATTAGAGTCCCGCTGGACAAACGCTTTTTCAAATTTTTATAGGCGGGGAAGGATAGGGTGAAATGTATTGAATTCTCTAAATAGTCGGGACCGGTAAGTTGCCAGACCAATTCTGTTGAGAATCTTAAATGGTCCTAAGTACCTTGGATTTAGCATTCCATGTATCTAAAATATTATGTCCTTCCAGGGTGAGACCTCCACTTGAAGTGATCATAATCCTGGAGTTCCAAAGGTTTTCTTTTACTGAAGGCGTAGCCTTTCTGATTGGCTCTAGAAGTTCTAGGTCGTTTTCGGATTCACACTATTACTTGGTAGTTTTCTTGGAGGGATTCCAGATCAGCGAATATGTTGTCTGAAATTTGGCATCTAACTAGTTGCGTGGCACCTACCTTAGTCCAGTGTAGAGAGGTTCTGCGCTTGCGACCAATGAAGATTTTTGAAGGGAGCAACTTTAAATGCTAGCATGGTAAGGGACTCGACTAGTTGGTAATTTTGTATCCCAAGCTTCGCCAAGGTCGATTGAATGCATTTCTCAGCATAATTCCTATTGGTTGAATCGTTCTCTTATTTGGTCTATCGTTACATGGATGGTAGGCTATGCTTATGTCTAGCCTAGCTCTCAGAGGTTTCCTGAAGGGACTGCCAGATCGGGGAGGTGATTCCACTATCTCGATTAGAGATAACAGACATTTGAACACTGAGTAAAGTCCTTATCCATCCCTCTCTGGATTTCACCTGCCGTGCTTCCAGGTTTCCGGGCTTTCGGTTGAGTCCTTTTATCCACGTGGATAGATGCAAATGGATGGTCATCGTCGATGATTTGACTCTACGATCTGAGTTACTTTTTTTTCCGACCAAGGGCGTCAGCTACTACACTGGTTTAACCAAGAAGATAATGAATTTCGAATTCGTAGTCCTTTAGTAGTTTCGACCCGAGTAGTTTTCTCGTTTTCAAGCTCTTTCCCATCAGACATATGACGAAAGGTTTTTACTTCTAGGCTCATGATAAGACTCATACTTGGCTCGTCCATCACTACTTCATGTATACAAATCGTATATAATTGAGACCGATGAGATGCTCGGATTGGTGGATCTGCCCCAAGTCCACAACCAAAAAAGGAACAGGAAATAGGGCGGAATCACACATCTTAAACCTTATTGATCTAAATTATACACCACTATTGCGTATACGCTTGGCAGTTGTCACAGCCCAAAACCACGAGTGGCGGAAACGTTCAGGGGTGGAGGACGTCATGTCAAGTATCATAACAGTGTAAAGTAGTAAACAAGCAACAACATCATCCATTGCATTAAAAGTAAAGTTTTAATACATGAGTGTTCTTTCATTGTAATAAGTCACCAAAAATGTAATCAAAATAAAAGACGAGTCTTGTCTACTCCGTCTTCTCAAAACCTGGCCATCGTAACTGTCTACTGGTAACCTGAGAATACAAGTTATTTTGAAAGAGTTTATCAGCATAAAGCTAGTGAGTTCATAAGTATTTTGGTGTTATTACCCTGAAAAGCTGTTATGAAAGCATGGAGAATGTTAAATGAAACATTTAGTATAAGTGTGAAAAACTCTAGAAAATCCCATATTTCCTACTAGTATAAAAGGTAGTCTTCTACCAAGACCTGACTGTTTTAAAAGTAGTCTTCTACCAAGACCTGAATGCTCTGAAAGATGTAATTCTATTTCAAAGATAGTTTTTCCCTTGTGTGACTATTATTATAAATATATAGTCTACCTCATCGTTAATGTGAATGTATCACAAAGTAAAAGTAATAGGGAAAAATATATATATAGGTATTATCCTTTTTGCATCAGGATAAACACGGCGTGGAAACTTGGCGTAAATTATTAACCGTAGGCATCCGTAGATGTGCATTGTCCTCTGTAGCTAACAGCAGGGTGTAGGAATGGTTAGTCCTGTAAGGTACATATGTAATAGGATCTACACATGTAATATGTAAAAGTATTAACCGTAGACATCCGTAGATGTGCATTTACCTCTGTAGCTAATAGCTGGGTGTAGGAATGGTTAGTCCCTTAAAGTATCCTTTTGTACTTGGATAGACAGATCAAATCTACACATATAATATGTAATAGTATCTCATCATATAGTATCTATGTAACAGCATCCCTGTAAGTGCATCCATGTTAGAGGATCCATGTAAGAGGATCTATGTAAGTATATCCATGTAAGAGGATTCATGTAAGTGTATCCATTTAAGAGGATCTATGTAAGTGTATCCATGTAAGAGGATTCATGTAAGTGTATCCATGTAAGTGTATCTCTTCATATAGCATATAGTATAGACTCATGAATGAACTTACTCTGGTGTAATTCCTTGTAATAGGAATAATGTTTTGTATCCTCTAAACTATTCCTATAATAGTTTACTGGAATGTAATTGATGTCCAAGAAGGTTTATACACCCTTGCTACCCAAGAGTGTTGGAACTGAATGAAGAATGAAAGTTCTCATATCAATACATATATTCATGAAGCATAAGTGTATAGATATGGTTTTTATCAATAAGTTGAAAGAGGTTTTGTAAAGCATTTAAGAGTTTTGAACATTAGATAAGTATGACTTGATGTCATCTTATAAAACCTTTCAAAAGTAATTCATTTGATAACCAAGTATAAAACAACTTAAAACCATTGTGATTAACACATTTTGAAGTATGTGAAATCTGTTGATTGAAAACACAGTTATAAATCACATGTGATTGATTCTATAACTTCCTCTTTCCTACTTGTATTCCCCCCCATTAAAGCATTTAAAATCATTTAAAAGATTGATTTAGGGGTATGAACTCACCTGTAGTGGGTGGTTTGGATGAACGGATGATGTAGGATGCTAGGTGTCAAGTGAGGACTTGTACACACACAATGATCCTAGTTAACATATAGTAAAACATATATGTATCTAATTAGTCATTTAATAACTAATTAAGCAAGTTGAAACACCCTAGGACATGGAAACACTTTGATTCAAGTGGTATTGATACAAAAGGGTTGCATCTAAGGGTTGTATGGCATGGCATTGGAGTTTATGGCCCAAGAACCACTCCTTATGGAGTTTACGGCCTAAGGTCATTTCCCCCATGAGTTTACGGCCGTAAACTCATGGTACTAAGTGCCATTTGGTGATTTAAGGTCTTATAAGTCAAGATTGAACATCCAATGATCAAGTCCAAGCCTTAGGAAAGCATTAGGGGCACTCTAACACTACGTAGTAGAGTTTATGGCCCAAGGACCATATCCTTATGTGTTTACGGCCGTAAATGCTTATGGGGAGTTGTTTTGATTGTTGTTTAAGGTCTTAAACACTTCTAGGAAGGATCAAGGTTGACACCCAAGGCTTAGGAAGGGGCTAAAGTCCATTTAACCACCTTAAGAGGGGTTTACGGCCCAAGAACATCCTTGGCCGTAAACTCCTTTGTTCTTATGTTTCTTGATGATTTTCAAGTGTTATCAAGTTCATATTAAGCACACAAGAAGCTAGGGCAAGTGCTTACAAGATAGAAGCTCGATTGGGTGTTTAAGGTCCAAGAACACTAGTGTGTGATCTTGGTGTTCTTGGTGTTTTGAAGATCTAAGTGAAAATCAAAAATTGAATGGATGAAATGATGTACAATCACTAGGAGATAGGTTATAACAACAAATCAACTTAAGAAACACTTACGTTTTCGGAAGATCGGGTGAAGAACGGGATGCTACTTGAGAGAGAATGGCTATTGTTCTTGAGTTTGGAAATGAGGAATGAACCAAATGGGGAGTAAACTCACGCCTAAGGCATGAGTTCACGGCCATGAAAGAGTTCACGACCCAAACTCCCTTTGTTTGGCCGTGAACACCTAACTAGGGTGTTGGTTGGTCAATTGCTATCCTGATATTCTAGAAATCACTTCCTTTTATCCGTTCGTTTCATGAATAATTAAATAAAATACTCAAACGGACTTTAAACTGGCTAAAAATTAGCAGAAAAGTATTTAACTTTTAATTGAAGTTCTGGACTGTAGGGTTGTACGAATGAAAATTTCGGGTTGTCACATCATCCCCCTGTTAGAAGGAATTTCGTCCCGAAATTAGAATTTAAGCAAATAAGTAGTTACAAATAACTAAGTAAAAAGACGAGGATATTTCAGTTTCATCTGATCCTCTCGTTCCCAAGTGAATTCAGGTCCCCGCTTGGCGTTCCAGCGAACCTTCACTATCGGGATACGACTTTGTTTCGTTTGCTTGACCTCCCGGTCCATGATCTCTACTGGTTCTTCCATGAAGTTGAGGCTCTTGTTGATCTCGATCTCGTCGAGTGGGATTACAAGAGTCTCGTCCGACAGACACTTTTTCAAGTTCGAGACGTGGAAAGTAGAGTGTACATTATTGAGTTCGCGCGGTAGATTGAGTTTGTAAGCTACAGGGCCGATTCTGGCAAGAATCTAGAAAGGCCCTATGTACCTTGGATTCAGCTTTCCACGCTTACCGAAGCGTATCAAGCCTTTCCAGGGTGAGACTTTCAAAAGAACGCGGTCTCCTACCTGGAACTCCAATGGTTTCCTTCGCTTGTCAGCGTAGCTTTTCTGTCGGTCTCTAGAGGCTTTCAATCGTTCACGAATCTGAACGATCTTCTCTGTCATTTCCCGAATGATCTCCGGACCCGTGAGAGTGCTTTCAGGAACTCGTCCATTAGCTAACTGGGTATCACCCACTTCAGCCCAGCACAGAGGGGATCTGCACTTTCGGCCATAGAGGGCCTCGAATGGAGCTGCTTTGATGCTGGTGTGATAACTGTTGTTGTAGGAAAATTCGACAAGGGGTAAATGAGTATCCCAAGCTTTCCCGAAGTCTATCACACAGGCTCGTAGCATATCTTCCAAGGTTTGGATAGTCCTTTCACTCTGTCTGTCGGTCTGAGGATGGTAGGCTGTACTCATGTCCAGCCTCGTTCCTAGGGAACTTTGTAGCGACTGGCAGAACCTTGAGGTGAATCTACTATCTCTGTCAGAGATAATGGATATAGGGACACCATGCAGTCGTACGATCTCCCTAAGGTAGGTTCTTCTAAGTTTCTCCATCTTGTTAGTTTCTTTGATGGGTTGGAAGTGTGCGGACTTGGTCAATCTGTCGACGATGACCCATATGGTATCAAGTCCACCCGTTGTCTTGGGCAACTTGGTTATGAAGTCCATAGTGATCCGCTCCCACTTCCATTCCAGTATCTCCGGCTGTTGTAGAAGAACGGAGGGTTTCTGGTATTCGACCTTGACCTTGGCGCAAGTAAGGCATTTAGTTACGAAGGTAGCAATTTCTGCTTTCATGTTAGGCCACCAGTATAGCTTTTTAAGATCCAGATACATTTTATCTGAACCTGGGTGGACGGAATAACGAGTGTTGTGCACCTCGTTCATGACCAAGTCTCTGAAGCCATCAAGTTTCGGTGTCCAGATTCGATCCATGAGGTATAATGCGCCGCCACCCTTAACCTCCAAGTTCTTATCCATTCCTCTCAGGGATTCACCCACCACATTTTCAGGTTTCAAAGCGTCGAGCTGAGCCTCCTTAATTTGCATGGACAAGTGTGAATGGATAGTTAGAGTCAAAGATTTGACTCTACGACCAGAATATTCTTTCCGACTTAGGGCATCAGCTACTACGTTGGCTTTACCCGGATGATAATGAATTTTGCATTCGTAATCACTGAGTAGCTCGACACACCGTCGTTGTCTCACGTTGAGCTCCTTCTGGTCGAATATATGTTGTAGGCTTTTGTGGTGTGTAAAGATCGTGCTTTTTGTACCATATAGGTAGTGTCTCCAGATCTTCAGAGAAAACACAACTGCTCCTAGCTCAATATCGTGAGTGGAGTAGTTAACCTCGTGTGTCTTTATCGTGGGTTGCTGAAATGGATTGCTGAAATGGATTGACAGCATGGAGTCGGTCCTTCACATTAGCAAATGCCTCGAGCGCAACAAAGTTGAGTATGCATCTTGCCTACTCCAAGATAGGGCATTAACCTGGTGGAATACCCTAGTGCAAACCCGAGGCCGTGCGGCGGCATCTCAGCTAACTTGGGAAGATCTAAAGAAGCTGCTAATAGAAGAGTATTGTCCCAAGGATGAAATTCAGAAGCTTGAATCGGAGTTCTGGAACCATTCTATGGTTGGAACCCAAATAGAGAAGTACACAGTCCGATTTCATGAACTAGCAAAACTGGTACCTCACATGGTTACTCCTGAGGAGAAACGGATAGATCGTTACATCTGGGGTCTGGCACCAGAGATTCGGGGAATGGTTACTTCAGCAAATCCAACTACTATTCAGAGTGCAGTAAGTCTAGCAAATCGACTAACCAATGATGTGATAAGGATGGGAGCATCGCCAAATGAAAACTCTAGTAGCAAGAGGAAGCCAGCAGATCAGGGAGAGAAGAAGTATGGAGGCAAGTCAGGGAGGAAGCAGAAAGTCTCAAGAAACTTTATGGTAAGAGCCCAGGAGCAAGAACCAGTGAAAACTCAAGAACAGGAAGTGCAGGAGAGAAAGCAGTACTCAGGACCGCTTCCGAAGTGCAATAAGTGTAACTTTCATCACAAGGGAGCTTGCCCAGTGTGCCAAAACTGTAAGCAAACAGTCCATTACTCAAAGTATTGTAAGCTGAATAAGGAGGGAAAAAGGGAATGTTACGAGTGCGGGAGTATTGATCATCTCCGTAGAGCATGTCCCAAACTGAACAAAGGGCCTGGTAACAATGGACAAGGCCAAGCCAGGCAAAACTTCCAAGGAAATCAAGTTGGACGGCCAAGAGGTGTAGCCTTTGTGATTGGTGCAGAAGAAGCTCGTCAGAACCCTGAAGTGATAACAGGTACGTTTCTCCTGGACAACCATTTTGCATCGGTAATATTTGATGCGGGAGCTGATAGGAGTTTTGTTTCTTTAGCATTTAGACCGTTAATTGGCTTGAAATCGAAAAAGATGAGGAATGCTTATGCTATTGAACTTGCTGATGGGTATGAAATTAGGGCTAATGATATAATTCCTGGTTGTACTCTGAATTTAGCTGATAAACTCTTTAGCATTGACCTAATTCCTATCGAGCTAGGTAGTTTTGATGTAATAGTAGGAATGGATTGGTTATCCAAGAATAGAGCGGACATTGGTTGTTACGAGAAAGTCATTAGGATACCTCTCCCTAATGGAGAAACCCTTATCATACACGGTGAGAAGCCAGGAAGAACTTTAAACATAGTATCAAGCATGAAGATTCACAAATACCTGAAGAAGAATTGTATTGCATTCATGGCTCACGTGCTACAAAGAGAACCTGAAGCTAAGCAACTCAAGGAGATTCCAGTGGTTCAAAACTATCCCGAAGTGTTTACGGAGGAATTACCCGGTCTACCCCCTCACAGACAGGTCGAATTTCGGATAGACTTAATTCCCGGAGCGGCACCGGTAGCAAAAGCACCATATCGCCTTGCACCATTCGAGATGCAAGAACTATCCGGACAACTTCAAGAACTTCTAGAAAAAGGGTTCATACGACCAAGTTCTTCACCTTGGGGAGCCCCAGTGTTATTCGTCAAAAAGAAAGATGGTTCGTTCCGAATGTGCATTGATTACAGAGAACTGAACAAGTTGACAATCAAGAATCGATATCCCCTCCCTCGAATAGATGACTTGTTCGATCAGTTGCAGGGCGCTTCCTACTTCTCAAAAATCGACCTTCGGTCAGGGTATCATCAACTAAGAATTCACGAAGGGGACATTCACAAAATAGCATTTAGATCCCGTTATGGACATTATGAGTTCTTAGTCATGCCTTTTGGACTAACGAACGCACCCGCTGTTTTCATGGATTTGATGAATAGGGTCTGTAAACCATACCTAGACAAGTTTGTAATTGTATTTATCGATGACATACTTGTTTACTCACAAACCAAAGAAGATCATGAGAGACATCTGAAGCTAGTGTTGGAGATGTTGAAGGAGCAGAAATTGTATGCCAAGTTCACTAAGTGTGAATTTTGGATTCGGGAAGTACATTTCCTTGGTCATGTGATCGGCGAAAGAGGAATTCATGTAGATCCAGCTAAGATCGAGGCAATCAAGAAATGGGAAGCCCCCAAAACCCCGACAGAAATACGACAGTTCCTAGGATTAGCTGGGTACTACAGACGCTTCATTGAGAATTTCTCTAGTATTGCTCAACCATTAACATCTTTGACCCAAAAAGACAGAAAATTTCTCTGGGAAGAGAAACACGAAGAGACGTTTCAAATCCTGAAAAACAAGTTGTGTAATGCACCAATTCTGGCTTTACCAGAAGGATCGGAGAACTTTGTAGTGTATTGTGATGCGTCTCATCAAGGATTAGGATGTGTGTTAATGCAAAAAGATAAGGTCATTGCGTATGCTTCTAGACAACTCAAACCGCATGAGAAGAATTATACCACCCATGATCTAGAACTAGGAGCAATAGTTTTCGCTCTTAAAATATGGAGACATTATTTGTACGGAACCAAGTGCACCATTTATACCGATCACAAAAGCCTTCAGCATATCCTAGATCAGAAAATGTTAAACATGCGGCAGAGGAGATGGGTAGAGTTGTTTAGTGATTATGATTGTGAGATACGATATCACCCAGGGAAGGCTAACGTAGTAGCCGACGCTCTTAGTAGAAAAGAAAGAGTGAAACCTTCCCGTGTGAGAGCTTTGGGAATGGTAATTCAGACAAACTTGAAATCTCAAATCATTGATGCCCAGGAGAAAGCTTTATTCAAGGAAAATCTTCCAGGTGAAACTTTACATGGTTTAGAAGTGAGATTTGAAACCAAAACTGATGGAGTTCGTTATTTTAAGGACAGGGTCTGGATTCCAAGGGTTAACGATATGAGAGACATGGTACTAGAGGAGTCTCATCGATCTAAATATTCAATCCACCCTGGAGCGGATAAGATGTACAAGGATCTTAAAGAGTACTATTGGTGGCCTGGAATGAAAAGGGATATTGCCTTATATGTTGGGAAGTGTTTAACTTGCTCAATAGTCAAAGTTGAACATCAAAAACCATCCGGCTTATTGCAACAACCCGAAATTCCCCAATGGAAATGGGAGCAGATATCTATGGATTTCGTTACCAAACTTCCTAGAACTGCTAAAGGTCACGACTCAATTTGGGTCATAGTGGATCGACTGACGAAATCTGCTCACTTTCTCCCCATTCGGGAAGATTTCAAGATGGAAAAATTGGCCCAAATCTACATCGACAAAATTGTTTCTCTGCATGGTGTACCCCTATCTATCATTTCTGATAGAGATAGTCGTTTTACATCACGATTTTGGTGGATGTTACAGAAGGCACTAGGAACCAAGATAGATTTGAGCACAGCTTACCACCCTCAGACATATGGGCAAATAGAGAGAACAATACAAACATTGGAAGACATGCTACGGGCGTGTGTCATTGAGTTCAAAGGAAATTGGGATACTCATTTGCCTCTAATTGAGTTTTCCTACAACAACAGTTACCACACGAGTATCCAATGTGCCCCATATGAAGCATTGTATGGACGCAAGTGTCGTTCCCCATTGTGTTGGACAGAAATCGGAGACAGACAATTGACTAAACTCGACCTTATCCAGGAAACAACTGACAAGATTGTTATCATCAAAGGTAGGCTTAAAGCCACCAGAGATCGTCAGAAAAGTTATGCGGATAATCGTCGGAAACCATTAGAATTCCAAGTTGGAGACAAGGTACTACTAAAGGTGTCGCCTTGGAAAGGGCTTGTACGTTTTGGTAAGAAAGGAAAACTAAGCCCGAGATATGTTGGACCCTTTGAAATCATTGAAAGGATTGGTCCGGTGGCGTATAAACTTCAATTGCCCCAAGAGTTAAGCGCCATTCACGACACATTCCACATCTCGAATCTCAAGAAATGTCTAGCCAACGAAGCATTGATAGTACCCCTGGAGGAAATCAAGATTAATGATAAGCTAAACTTTGTTGAGGAACCGATAGAAATCCTTGACAGGGAGGTAAAACGACTCAAGCGGAGTAAGATTCCGATTGTGAAAGTTCGATGGAACTCAAAACGCGGGCCGGAGTACACCTGGGAGCGTGAGGACTTCATGAAGGAAAAGTATCCACAACTTTTCCCATGCGATGACAAACGATGACATAGAATGAATTTCGGGACGAAATTATTTTTAAGTGGGGGATACTGTGACAACTGTCAAATTCAGGTCATTCTCGGACTCACGCATCTTTATAAAAAAAAACCATTCATGCACAACATGCCATGGCATAGTAGTATAGATTAGTTCAAAATCTTGCATAAACTAGGATCCAACTAAGATCTAGGACTAATATACTTGACACTTACGATTCTAGTAAGTTGCTTAACTACAATAGGAAATGCCAATGCTATAATTTGAATGAAACTTTCAAGCTTTGTTATAATTGAAAAAGGGTATAAAACCCTAAAAATAAATTAAAATATCCTAATTATACTTCGTTATGATGATGAACATCAAACAATATTCCAAAAACCCTAAAGAGCCCAAAATCCAAATTTATAAATCTTAAAGCTTAAAAACTTTATAAAATTGGCTATAAACTTCCAAATATCAAATTTTATTAATCAAATTATGGATTATACCAATGAAATAGAAATATAAATTAACATGCATTAATCATAATTAATTAGTTAAAAACAAGATTTTTAAATAAATCAAGAACTACATAAAGAAGAACTTTTATAAAAGTTAGGGTTTTTATAAAAATAATGGAGGGAATTTTATAAAATTTGAAATTAGTAGAGAGGAGGCCTAACCCACTCAAAAACCGGCTATCTCCCCTCTCCCCATGCTCCCTCTTCCCAAAAACTTCAATCATTAACTCCCTTCCTACACTCTACCTCTTCTCTCTTCACTCCTTCACATTCCACCCTCCTAACACACACAAACTCTCTTCCTCTCTCTCTCTAACTCACGAAATTTCTCTCATTCCTCTGCCAAATTTCGAGATTTAGAAGACCTTGAAGTGTTCTTACTTCCTTCAAGATCAAAACCAAGGTAAACAACAACATCTTCTCCCATAGTTTCATGATTCTACTTCCTCTTCTTCTTAGTTTTCTTTTCTTTTCGGATTCTATGCCTTTCCATGGCTAGAAATCTTTATTTTTCCCTTGTGGTTTGTAGATTATCACCATAACACAATGCATGTGTTTGAAATGGTGAAAATCCGGGATCAAACCCATGCAAGGAGTGAAAATGATGCACATATGTTCATGTGACTTCAAAAACAAGTATTACATCTTCTTCTCCATTTCTTTTGTGTTCTTGGATGATCAAAAGCATTAAAAAATTTCTAGTACATCTTGGATGCTCATTCACTCCATGCATGTGCTAGAAATCGGACCTTATCAAAGGCATGCATGATGTTCTTGTCAAAATGTCCTAAGAATGCACTCAAAGCAAACATGCAATCTGCCAGATTACTTTGTTCAACTTTGAACGGCCATATCTCGGTCATTACTTAACCAAATCATGATATTCTTTTTGTATTGAATAGTTCCATGAGTTCACTTTCAAACCCAACTGGTCTCACTGTAAAATATTAAATATCCGATTTTTGGCAATTTTTACAAAATGGTTGTGCAAACAGCTCTTTTTCTATGATCACCATTTTTGCCTTGCATGATCAATGGCCTTAAACCCAACTATAAATCTGGGGAAAAATACTTTAGAAACTTAACATATCCAGTGAATGATGGCTGAAATTTCGTGGCTTAAAACCCCACTGAATGGGCTACATAAATTCATGAACTTCAGCCACATTTATATCTCATGCACCATTGCATGCAACATTTCTTAACTTGTTTGGGTTCAATACCCCTATTTCCCTTCTGAATAAATTTTGAACATTTTTCCTTTTGAAAGCCCTCACATGCATGTCATAATCTGTAAAATACCAAAAGCTTTTATTATTTCTTTGATTTATTAAAATTATTGCTAGAAACCAAGGGCATAAATCACATAAAATACTTCCATAGGTCAATAAATCCGGAATAAATTCATGGATGACCCTTATGGTGAATAATGACCCCTCACTAAATTTCATCAGTTTTTGTTGCTGTTTGGTATGATTTCCGATTTTCTTTTTGTTTGGGTATAATAAATAACAAAACCACTTTAGAGAGTGTGAAAATTGTATCTAACAATTTTCGCATACCTTACCTGTGATGGGTGACTCAGAAAAGTAATTTCAGAATTTTTCATCATGCATTTCTATTTTTCCCAATTTTTGGTAATTATAATGGCCTAAAAATAGGAAAAATAGTTCTGATTATCCAAAATTCATGAAAATTTACCAGAACATCATGTTGTACAGTAGGAGGTTACATAAAAATTTTGAGGATTTTTCTCTACTGTAAACTATTTTTCTCCTATTTTCTAAAGTTAAATACACTTAAATACACTTAAATACACATAAATACCCAAAACCGGATTATACAATATGAAAACCACTTTTGCTATTTTTCCCAGATTAATTACACTGTAAATGATGTTACAAAAAATTTTTTGGTAATTTATTTTAACTGTTTAATATTTATTCTTCAATTAATGATTATTTAAAGGAATAAAACAAGGAAAAATAGAAATACCCACTAAAAAATATCTTTTATATTTTTCCCAGCCTAGTTATGTATAATAACAGTTAAATAAAAAGTTTGGGAAATTTTAGAAACTGTTTTCTATTTATTTCAATTTTTATTGGAATAAATGCTCAAAAATCATAAAATATAATTAAACAGCTTGGAAATCCATTTTATATTTTTCCTAGCTTAGTAATGTGTAATAACAGAAAAATAAAAAGTCTGAGAATTTTCATCCTTTGAATGCTATTTTTCATGAATTTATTTGGTTATGAAGGCTTAAAAACTTGGAAAAATAGTTAACCATATCAAAAATTCAAGGGAAATTTTCTGGAAAACCTCTATTGTATTTAGAATGAAAATACAAGGTTTGACAATTTTTGGAAACTATTTGATAATATTTTACATTTTTAGGAATATAAAACACCTTAAATGTGTAAAAATACCTTTAATTTATATTACTAAATCTGGAAAATTAATATTCCAAAGTTGTAATCAATCGCACGACTTGTAGAATTTCATCATTTCAGAAAAAGTGTAACCAATTAATATAAAATCCAATACTAAAACAAAAATTGGCATTTCACTATATGTAGAGTTTAGTATATTAGCATTAGATTTCGACATGGAAACTCACTAGTGTGTGTTTGATGTCGTAGGATCCCGGTAGTAAGACGTTGGTGCATTCCGAAGTACCACTTGTGCCTACACGAAACATTGTGAGTATTCACGCACTCCCCTATTTTCAGTTTTTATGTTTTGGGGTGGAAAAGCATGTCCAGAAAAACTATTATTTGCATGTTGTATTTAAATTGAATTGTATCAAACACGATTGCTATTGTATTGCTATGTTTCTTTATGTATGTCTATGCAACACGGAACATGAGAACTTATCGTACTAAGGCCCTTCCCTTATCTCTAACCATTAACTCTTTGAGCCAATGGTCATTATGGATAGCGCTATTAGGAATTGACAACTCCTCACTCGCCCTATTGCTGGAGTGCATGATACCATATTCATCTATGGAACGATAAGCATAGATCTCGATAGGGCTTCAGTCATAGGTTTGGTTGAGACTCATTGTTTGCTCATACACATACAAACTCGTTTCTCGTTATAGCAATAAACTTGTATTCATTAATAGCAATCAACTTTGTTTATCATTAAAGCAATGTACTTGTATTTACGAAAAGCCTTATTTCAAGCTCGATTTTATAAACTTGTGAACTCACCAACTATTTTCATAGTTGACGCTCGTTTTACATGCTTTTTCAGGAAATAATTAGTAAGTGGATGTAAAGATTCATCATCATAGAGCATGATGCATCGTGTTGAAGCTATTATGAAGTTATATTTTGAACAATGTTGTTTTGGAAAACTTGTACTTTGTTTCTTTTTAAGCTATGGGTTGTAAACTTTTAAATACTGCTATGGTGATGTATCTTTATCTTTTGCAATGAAACTGTTATCGCTGTCATACCTTGCGTTTCCGCTTTAGCGGGGTGTGACAGAAGTGGTATCAGAGCTAAAGTTATAGAGAACATCGGTTTTCCTTTAAGAAAACACAACCTATAACTAAAACTTACAAAGAAATTCTTTTTACATCAAACATATTACTAGTATAATAAGGTCGGGAGTTGTATCATTGGACCTCGATTAAACATAGCCTGATCACCTATGTTTAATTAAGGAAAGATTTATACAAAGCCTGAGCTAATTATAATGGGAATATGTTCAACAAAATTTTTTGAGAAAACTTTATTTCAAAAATTCAAAAGGTTAATTTTGGTGTGTGTAAGCATTGCATATTATAGGCATGCATTGTCATTTATTTCATATCTCATTGAAACTATGTCTCAGTCCACTATGTCAACATCGTCATCTTCCCGCGCTACCGCCTCAGCCGATGAGTCCGGCTACGTCACTATTATCCCTCGACGAAATCCCCCCGCCTCGGTAGAAGAAGACCCATCAGAGGATATGGAAGATACAGGGAACTCGGTGGAGATCAGCAATGACAACGCCTCGAGTCAACGACGCGAGGCATCGTCTTCATCGGTGTTGCCACAGCCACCACTTTATGGACTTCGCATTCGGAGGACGGCGAGGAAGAGTGTTCCCATTCCAGGAAGGATAGCCACCAGCACAGCAGGACTTGGCACGGCAGGACCTAGCGGGGTAGGACCCAGCGTTGCAGGACCGAGAGCACCCTCACCACAGCAAGTCATAAGGATACCTGTCAGGCAGCCAGGTATGACCCCGGAGGAGTCCCGGAGATTGCAGTCGATGGCAGCGGGCCTACGTCACAGTCTCGCTGTGATAGCTGGGCATCGGGAAGTTTTGGATGAAGTCTTGACAAGGATGGAAATCCTGTTTCAGCATTCGATGGAGACTGCTGACACTGCTAGTACTGCTAGACGAGTGGCATGTCGTGCGATGACCGCATATTATGTGCTTGTTGGGCTATTACTGATTGTGGTGCTGATGATTCTTGTTGGGATAGCGATTAGTGTTTGGTTCTGATTTCAGTATTTTATTTTATTTTGTCATGAAATGAAAACCCATGTTGGGTGTCTTTTGGGAAAAACATTTAAAACTTTATTTTGGGATTGATGTATTGGTTTGGTTTTAAGGTTATTTCAAATGGTAATGGAGGATTATATTTTATGTTTGAAAACTTTTACTATGAGGTCAAACCCTAGAATTTATTTTGTAAATGGTTGAATAAAAATATTTTTCTTTTCTTTTCTTTCTAAAATCTATATGCCTAGTATTAATGCAAACCAATGATTTGACAACACTTACGGTTTTCAAAATAGTAGTGAACTAAATATTATACATTATTTTATGTATTTATACGTATTTCTTCTCCTGTGTCATAGAACCATGTCAGGAAGGCCTAGTCGCGGGCGCCCACAGAACGAAACACCCGATGTTGCTCAAGTAGTAGCACAACAGCTCTTGGAAGCAATCCCAAACATTGTTACTCAAGTAACTGCATGACTTAATGCTAACCAAGGAAGTAGTGGAGGAAACCGGGGAAACAATGAAAGAGAATGCAACTACAAGTCCTTTATGGCCTGTAAATCTAAGGAGTTCCATGGAAAGGAAGGTGCGGTCGGGTTGCTGAAATGGATTGACAGCATGGAGTCGGTCCTTCACATTAGCAAATGCCTCGAGCGCAACAAAGTTGAGTATGCATCTTGCCTACTCCAAGATAGGGCATTAACCTGGTGGAATACCCTAGTGCAAACCCGAGGCCGTGCGGCGGCATCTCAGCTAACTTGGGAAGATCTAAAGAAGCTGCTAATAGAAGAGTATTGTCCCAAGGATGAAATTCAGAAGCTTGAATCGGAGTTCTGGAACCATTCTATGGTTGGAACCCAAATAGAGAAGTACACAGTCCGATTTCATGAACTAGCAAAACTGGTACCTCACATGGTTACTCCTGAGGAGAAACGGATAGATCGTTACATCTGGGGTCTGGCACCAGAGATTCGGGGAATGGTTACTTCAGCAAATCCAACTACTATTCAGAGTGCAGTAAGTCTAGCAAATCGACTAACCAATGATGTGATAAGGATGGGAGCATCGCCAAATGAAAACTCTAGTAGCAAGAGGAAGCCAGCAGATCAGGGAGAGAAGAAGTATGGAGGCAAGTCAGGGAGGAAGCAGAAAGTCTCAAGAAACTTTATGGTAAGAGCCCAGGAGCAAGAACCAGTGAAAACTCAAGAACAGGAAGTGCAGGAGAGAAAGCAGTACTCAGGACCGCTTCCGAAGTGCAATAAGTGTAACTTTCATCACAAGGGAGCTTGCCCAGTGTGCCAAAACTGTAAGCAAACAGTCCATTACTCAAAGTATTATAAGCTGAATAAGGAGGGAAAAAGGGCATGTTACGAGTGCGGGAGTATTGATCATCTCCGTAGAGCATGTCCCAAACTGAACAAAGGGCCTGGTAACAATGGACAAGGCCAAGCCAGGCAAAACTTCCAAGGAAATCAAGTTGGACGGCCAAGAGGTGTAGCCTTTGTGATTGGTGCAGAAGAAGCTCGTCAGAACCCTGAAGTGATAACAGGTACGTTTCTCCTGGACAACCATTTTGCATCGGTAATATTTGATGCGGGAGCAGATAGGAGTTTTGTTTCTTTAGCATTTAGACCGTTAATTGGCTTGAAATCGAAAAAGATGAGGAATGCTTATGCTATTGAACTTGCTGATGGGTATGAAATTAGGGCTAATGATATAATTCCTGGTTGTACTCTGAATTTAGCTGATAAACTCTTTAGCATTGACCTAATTCCTATCGAGCTAGGTAGTTTTGATGTAATAGTAGGAATGGATTGGTTATCCAAGAATAGAGCGGACATTGGTTGTTACGAGAAAGTCATTAGGATACCTCTCCCTAATGGAGAAACCCTTATCATACACGGTGAGAAGCCAGGAAGAACTTTAAACATAGTATCAAGCATGAAGATTCACAAATACCTGAAGAAGAATTGTATTGCATTCATGGCTCACGTGCTACAAAGAGAACCTGAAGCTAAGCAACTCAAGGAGATTCCAGTGGTTCAAAACTATCCCGAAGTGTTTCCGGAGGAATTACCCAGTCTACCCCCTCACAGACAGGTCGAATTTCGGATAGACTTAATTCCCGGAGCGGCACCGGTAGCAAAAGCACCATATCGCCTTGCACCATCCGAGATGCAAGAACTATTCGGACAACTTCAAGAACTTCTAGAAAAAGGGTTCATACGACCAAGTTCTTCACCTTGGGGAGCCCCAGTGTTATTCGTCAAAAAGAAAGATGGTTCGTTCCGAATGTGCATTGATTACAGAGAACTGAACAAGTTGACAATCAAGAATCGATATCCCCTCCCTCGAATAGATGACTTGTTCGATCAGTTGCAGGGCGCTTCCTACTTCTCAAAAATCGACCTTCGGTCAGGGTATCATCAACTAAGAATTCACGAGGGGGACATTCACAAAACAGCATTTAGAACCCGTTATGGACATTATGAGTTCTTAGTCATGCCTTTTGGACTAACGAACGCACCCGCTGTTTTCATGGATTTGATGAATAGGGTCTGTAAACCATACCTAGACAAGTTTGTAATTGTATTTATCGATGACATACTTGTTTACTCACAAACCAAAGAAGATCATGAGAGACATCTGAAGCTAGTGTTGGAGATGTTGAAGGAGCAGAAATTGTATGCCAAGTTCACTAAGTGTGAATTTTGGATTCGGGAAGTACATTTCCTTGGTCATGTGATCGGCGAAAGAGGAATTCATGTAGATCCAGCTAAGATCGAGGCAATCAAGAAATGGGAAGCCCCCAAAACCCCGACAGAAATACGACAGTTCCTAGGATTAGCTGGGTACTACAGACGCTTCATTGAGAATTTCTCTAGTATTGCTCAACCATTAACATCTTTGACCCAAAAAGACATAAAATTTCTCTGGGAAGAGAAACACGAAGAGGCGTTTCAAATCCTGAAAAACAAGTTGTGTAATGCACCAATTCTGGCTTTACCAGAAGGATCGGAGAACTTTGTAGTGTATTGTGATGCGTCTCATCAAGGATTAGGATGTGTGTTAATGCAAAAAGATAAGGTCATTACGTATGCTTCTAGACAACTCAAACCGCATGAGAAGAATTATACCACCCATGATCTAGAACTAGGAGCAATAGTTTTCGCTCTTAAAATATGGAGACATTATTTGTACGGAACCAAGTGCACCATTTATACCGATCACAAAAGCCTTCAGCATATCCTAGATCAGAAAATGTTAAACATGCGGCAGAGGAGATGGGTAGAGTTGTTTAGTGATTATGATTGTGAGATACGATATCACCCAGGGAAGGCTAACGTAGTAGCCGACGCTCTTAGTAGAAAAGAAAGAGTGAAACCTTCCCGTGTGAGAGCTTTGGGAATGGTAATTCAGACAAACTTGAAATCTCAAATCATTGATGCCCAGGAGAAAGCTTTATTCAAGGAAAATCTTCCAGGTGAAACTTTACATGGTTTAGAAGTGAGATTTGAAACCAAAACTGATGGAGTTCGTTATTTTAAGGACAGGGTCTGGATTCCAAGGGTTAACGATATGAGAGACATGGTACTAGAGGAGTCTCATCGATCTAAATATTCAATCCACCCTGGAGCGGATAAGATGTACAAGGATCTTAAAGAGTACTATTGGTGGCCTGGAATGAAAAGGGATATTGCCTTATATGTTGGGAAGTGTTTAACTTGCTCAATAGTCAAAGCTGAACATCAAAAACCATCCGGCTTATTGCAACAACCCGAAATTCCCCAATGGAAATGGGAGCAGATATCTATGGATTTCGTTACCAAACTTCCTAGAACTGCTAAAGATCACGACTCAATTTGGGTCATAGTGGATCGACTGACGAAATCTGCTCACTTTCTCCCCATTCGGGAAGATTTCAAGATGGAAAAATTGGCCCAAAACTACATCGACAAAATTGTTTCTCTGCATGGTGTACCCCTATCTATCATTTCTGATAGAGATAGTCGTTTTACATCACGATTTTGGTGGATGTTACAGAAGGCACTAGGAACCAAGATAGATTTGAGCACAGCTTACCACCCTCAGACAGATGGGCAAATAGAGAGAACAATACAAACATTGGAAGACATGCTACGGGCGTGTGTCATTGAGTTCAAAGGAAATTGGGATACTCATTTGCCTCTAATTGAGTTTTCCTAAAACAACAGTTACCACACGAGTATCCAATGTGCCCCATATGAAGCATTGTATGGACGCAAGTGTCGTTCCCCATTGTGTTGGACAGAAATCGGAGACAGACAATTGACTAAACTCGACCTTATCCAGGAAACAACTGACAAGATTGTTATCATCAAAGGTAGGCTTAAAGCCACCAGAGATCGTCAGAAAAGTTATGCGGATAATCGTCGGAAACCATTAGAATTCCAAGTTGGAGACAAGGTACTACTAAAGGTGTCGCCTTGGAAAGGGCTTGTACGTTTTGGTAAGAAAGGAAAACTAAGCCCGAGATATGTTGGACCCTTTGAAATCATTGAAAGGATTGGTCCGGTGGCGTATAAACTTCAATTGCCCCAAGAGTTAAGCGCCATTCACGACACATTCCACATCTCGAATCTCAAGAAATGTCTAGCCAACGAAGCATTGATAGTACCCCTAGAGGAAATCAAGATCAATGATAAGCTAAACTTTGTTGAGGAACCGATAGAAATCCTTGACAGGGAGGTAAAACGACTCAAGCGGAGTAAGATTCCGATTGTGAAAGTTCGATGGAACTCAAAACGCGGGCCGGAGGACACCTGGGAGCGTGAGGACTTCATGAAGGAAAAGTATCCACAACTTTTCCCATGCGATGACAAACGATGACATAGAATGAATTTCGGGACGAAATTCTTTTTAAGTGGGGGATACTGTGACAACTGTCAAATTCAGGTCATTCTCGGACTCATGCATCTTTATAAAAAAAACCATTCATGCACAACATGCCATGGCATAGTAGTATAGATTAGGTCAAAATCTTGCATAAACTAGGATCCAACTAAGATCTAGGACTAATATACTTGACACTTACGATTCTAGTAAGTTGCTTAACTACAATAGGAAATGCCAATGCTATAATTTGAATGAAACTTTCAAGCTTTGTTATAATTGAAAAAGGGTATAAAACCCTAAAAATAAATTAAAATATCCTAATTATACTTCGTTATGATGATGAACATCAAACAATATTCCAAAAACCCTAAAGAGCCCAAAATCCAAATTTATAAATCTTAAAGCTTAAAAACTTTATAAAATTGGCTATAAACTTCCAAATATCAAATTTTATTAATCAAATTATGGATTATACCAATGAAATAGAAATATAAATTAACATGCATTAATCATAATTAATTAGTTAAAAACAAGATTTTTAAATAAATCAAGAACTACATAAAGAAGAACTTTTATAAAAGTTAGGGTTTTTATAAAAATAATGGAGGGAATTTTATAAAATTTGAAATTAGGAGAGAGGAGGCGTAACCCACTCAAAAACCGGCCATCTCCCCTCTCCCCATGCTCCCTCTTCCCAAAAACTTCAATCATTAACTCCCTTCCTACACTCTACCTCTTCTCTCTTCACTCCTTCACATTCCACCCTCCTAACACACACAAACTCTCTTCCTCTCTCTCTCTAACTCACGAAATTTCTCTCATTCCTCTGCCAAATTTCGAGATTTAGAAGACCTTGAAGTGTTCTTACTTCCTTCAAGATCAAAACCAAGGTAAACAACAACATCTTCTCCCATAGTTTCATGATTCTACTTCCTCTTCTTCTTAGTTTTCTTTTCTTTTCGGATTCTATGCCTTTCCATGGCTAGAAATCTTTATTTTTCCCTTGTGGTTTGTAGATTCTCACCATAACACAATGCATGTGTTTGAAATGGTGAAAATCCGGGATCAAACCCATGCAAGGAGTGAAAATGATGCACATATGTTCATGTGACTTCAAAAACAAGTATTACATCTTCTTCTCCATTTCTTTTGTGTTCTTGGATGATCAAAAGCATTTAAAACATTTCTAGTACATCTTGGATGCTCATTCACTCCATGCATGTGCTAGAAATCGGACCTTATCAAAGGCATGCATGATGTTCTTGTCAAAATGTCCTAAGAATGCACTCAAAGCAAACATGCAATCTGCCAGATTACTTTGTTCAACTTTGAACGGCCATATCTCGGTCATTACTTAACCAAATCATGATATTCTTTTTGTATTGAATAGTTCCATGAGTTAACTTTCAAACCCAACTGGTCTCACTGTAAAATATTAAATATCCGATTTTTGGCAATTTTTACAAAATGGTTGTGCAAACAGCTCTTTTTCTATGATCACCATTTTTGCCTTGCATGATCAATGGCCTTAAACCCAACTATAAATCTGGGGAAAAATACTTTAGAAACTTAACATATCCAGTGCATGATGGCTGAAATTTCGTGGCTTAAAACCCCACTGAATGGGCTACATAAATTCATGAACTTCAGCCACATTTATATCTCATGCACCATTGCATGCAACATTTCTTAACTTGTTTGGGTTCAATACCCCTATTTCCCTTCTGAATAAATTTTGAACATTTTTCCTTTTGAAAGCCCTCACATGCATGTCATAATCTGTAAAATACCAAAAGCTTTTATTATTTCTTTGATTTATTAAAATTATTGCTAGAAACCAAGGGCATAAATCACATAAAATACTTCCAGAGGTCAATAAATCCGGAATAAATTCATGGATGACCCTTATGGTGAATAATGACCCCTCACTAAATTTCATCAGTTTTTGTTGCTGTTTGGTATGATTTCCGATTTTCTTTTTGTTTGGGTATAATAAATAACAAAACCACTTTAGAGAGTGTGAAAATTGTATCTAACAATTTTTGCATACCTTACCTGTGATGGGTGACTCAGAAAAATAATTTCAGAAGTTTTCATCATGCATTTATATTTTTCCCAATTTTTGTTAATTATAATGGCCTAAAAATAGGAAAAATAGTTCTGATTATCCAAAATTCATGAAACTTTACCAGAACATCATGTTGTACAGTAGGAGGTTACATAAACATTTTGAGGATTTTTCTCTACTGTAAACTATTTTTCTCCTATTTTCTAAAGTTAAATACACTTAAATACACTTATATACACATAAATACCCAAAACCGGATTATACAATATGAAAACCACTTTTGCTATTTTTCCCAGATTAATTACACTGTAAATGATGTTACAAAAAATTTTTGGTAATTTATTTTAACTGTTTAATATTTATTCTTCAATTAATGATTATTTAAAGGAATAAAACAAGGAAAAATAGAAATACCAACTGAAAAATATCTTTTATATTTTTCCCAGCCTAGTTATGTATAATAACAGTTAAATAAAAAGTTTGGGAAATCTTGGAAACTGTTTTCTATTTATTTCAATTTTTATTGGAATAAATGCTCAAAAATCATAAAATATAATTAAACAACTTGGAAATCCATTTTATATTTTTCCTAGCTTAGTAATGTGTAATAACAGAAAAATAAAAAGTCTGAGAATTTTCATCCTTTGAATGCTATTTTTCATGAATTTATTTGGTTATGAAGGCTTAAAAACTTGGAAAAATAGTTAACCATATCAAAAATTCAAGGGAAATTTTCTGGAAAACCTCTATTGTATTTAGAATGAAAATACAAGGTTTGACAATTTTTGGAAACTATTTGATAATATTTTACATTTTTAGGAATATAAAACACCTTAAATGTGTAAAAATACCTTTAATTTATATTACTAAATCTGGAAAATTAATATTCCAAAGTTGTAATCAATCGCACGACTTGTAGAATTTCATCATTTCAGAAAAAGTGTAACCAATTAATATAAAATCCAATACTAAAACAAAAATTGGCATTTCACTATATATAGAGTTTAGTATATTAGCATTAGATTTCGACATGGAAACTCACTAGTGTGTGTTTGATGTCGTAGGATCCCGGTAGTAAGACGTTGGTGCATTCCGAAGTACCACTTGTGCCTACACGAAACATTGTGAGTATTCACGCACTCCCCTATTTTCAGTTTTTATGTTTTGGGGTGGAAAAGCATGTCCAGAAAAACTATTATTTGCATGTTGTATTTAAATTGAATTGTATCAAACACGATTGCTATTGTATTGCTATGTTTCTTTATGTATGTCTATGCAACACGGAACATGAGAACTTATCGTACTAAGGCCCTTCCCTTATCTCTAACCATTAACTCTTTGAGCCAATGGTCATTATGGATAGCGCTATTAGGAATTGACAACTCCTCACTCGCCCTATTGCTGGAGTGCATGATACCATATTCATCTATGGAACGATAAGCATAGATCTCGATAGGGCTTCAGTCATAGGTTTGGTTGAGACTCATTGTTTGCTCATACACATACAAACTCGTTTCTCGTTATAGCAATAAACTTGTATTCATTAATAGCAATCAACTTTGTTTATCATTAAAGCAATGTACTTGTATTTACGAAAAGCCTTATTTCAAGCTCGATTTTATAAACTTGTGAACTCACCAACTATTTTCATAGTTGACGCTCGTTTTACATGTTTTTTCAGGAAATAATTAGTAAGTGGATGTAAAGATTCATCATCATAGAGCATGATGCATCGTGTTGAAGCTATTATGAAGTTATATTTTGAACAATGTTGTTTTGGAAAACTTGTACTTTGTTTCTTTTTAAGCTATGGGTTGTAAACTTTTAAATACTGCTATGGTGATGTATCTTTATCTTTTGCAATGAAACTGTTATCGCTGTCATACCTTGCGTTTCCGCTTTAGCGGGGTGTGACAGAAGTGGTATCAGAGCTAAAGTTATAGAGAACATCGGTTTTCCTTTAAGAAAACACAACCTATAACTAAAACTTACAAAGAAATTCTTTTTACATCAAACATATTACTAGTATAATAAGGTCGGGAGTTGTATCATTGGACCTCGATTAAACATAGCCTGATCACCTATGTTTAATTAAGGAAAGATTTATACAAAGCCTGAGCTAATTATAATGGGAATATGTTCAACAAAATTTTTTGAGAAAACTTTATTTCAAAAATTCAAAAGGTTAATTTTGGTGTGTGTAAGCATTGCATATTATAGGCATGCATTGTCATTTATTTCATATCTCATTGAAACTATGTCTCAGTCCACTATGTCAACATCGTCATCTTCCCGCGCTACCGCCTCAGCCGATGAGTCCGGCTACGTCACTATTATCCCTCGACGAAATCCCCCCGCCTCGGTAGAAGAAGACCCATCAGAGGATACGGAAGATACAGGGAACTCGGTGGAGATCAGCAATGACAACGCCTCGAGTCAACGACGCGAGGCATCGTCTTCATCGGTGTTGCCACAGCCACCACTTTATGGACTTCGCATTCGGAGGACGGCGAGGAAGAGTGTTCCCATTCCAGGAAGGATAGCCACCAGCACAGCAGGACTTGGCACGGCAGGACCTAGCGGGGTAGGACCCAGCGTTGCAGGACCGAGAGCACCCTCACCACAGCAAGTCATAAGGATACCTGTCAGGCAGCCAGGTATGACCCCGGAGGAGTCCCGGAGATTGCAGTCGATGGCAGCGGGCCTACGTCACAGTCTCGCTGTGATAGCTGGGCATCGGGAAGTTTTGGATGAAGTCTTGACAAGGATGGAAATCCTGTTTCAGCATTCGATGGAGACTGCTGACACTGCTAGTACTGCTAGACGAGTGGCATGTCGTGCGATGACCGCATATTATGTGCTTGTTGGGCTATTACTGATTGTGGTGCTGATGATTCTTGTTGGGATAGCGATTAGTGTTTGGTTCTGATTTCAGTATTTTATTTTATTTTGTCATGAAATGAAAACCCATGTTGGGTGTCTTTTGGGAAAAACATTTAAAACTTTATTTTGGGATTGATGTATTGGTTTGGTTTTAAGGTTATTTCAAATGGTAATGGAGGATTATATTTTATGTTTGAAAACTTTTACTATGAGGTCAAACCCTAGAATTTATTTTGTAAATGGTTGAATAAAAATATTTTTCTTTTCTTTTCTTTCTAAAATCTATATGCCTAGTATTAATGCAAACCAATGATTTGACAACACTTACGGTTTTCAAAATAGTAGTGAACTAAATATTATACATTATTTTATGTATTTATACGTATTTCTTCTCCTGTGTCATAGAACCATGTCAGGAAGGCCTAGTCGCGGGCGCCCACAGAACGAAACACCCGATGTTGCTCAAGTAGTAGCACAACAGCTCTTGGAAGCAATCCCAAACATTGTTACTCAAGTAACTGCATGACTTAATGCTAACCAAGGAAGTAGTGGAGGAAACCGGGGAAACAATGAAAGAGAATGCAACTACAAGTCCTTTATGGCCTGTAAATCTAAGGAGTTCCATGGAAAGGAAGGTGCGGTCGGGTTGCTGAAATGGATTGACAGCATGGAGTCGGTCCTTCACATTAGCAAATGCCTCGAGCGCAACAAAGTTGAGTATGCATCTTGCCTACTCCAAGATAGGGCATTAACCTGGTGGAATACCCTAGTGCAAACCCGAGGCCGTGCGGCGGCATCTCAGCTAACTTGGGAAGATCTAAAGAAGCTGCTAATAGAAGAGTATTGTCCCAAGGATGAAATTCAGAAGCTTGAATCGGAGTTCTGGAACCATTCTATGGTTGGAACCCAAATAGAGAAGTACACAGTCCGATTTCATGAACTAGCAAAACTGGTACCTCACATGGTTACTCCTGAGGAGAAACGGATAGATCGTTACATCTGGGGTCTGGCACCAGAGATTCGGGGAATGGTTACTTCAGCAAATCCAACTACTATTCAGAGTGCAGTAAGTCTAGCAAATCGACTAACCAATGATGTGATAAGGATGGGAGCATCGCCAAATGAAAACTCTAGTAGCAAGAGGAAGCCAGCAGATCAGGGAGAGAAGAAGTATGGAGGCAAGTCAGGGAGGAAGCAGAAAGTCTCAAGAAACTTTATGGTAAGAGCCCAGGAGCAAGAACCAGTGAAAACTCAAGAACAGGAAGTGCAGGAGAGAAAGCAGTACTCAGGACCGCTTCCGAAGTGCAATAAGTGTAACTTTCATCACAAGGGAGCTTGCCCAGTGTGCCAAAACTGTAAGCAAACAGTCCATTACTCAAAGTATTATAAGCTGAATAAGGAGGGAAAAAGGGCATGTTACGAGTGCGGGAGTATTGATCATCTCCGTAGAGCATGTCCCAAACTGAACAAAGGGCCTGGTAACAATGGACAAGGCCAAGCCAGGCAAAACTTCCAAGGAAATCAAGTTGGACGGCCAAGAGGTGTAGCCTTTGTGATTGGTGCAGAAGAAGCTCGTCAGAACCCTGAAGTGATAACAGGTACGTTTCTCCTGGACAACCATTTTGCATCGGTAATATTTGATGCGGGAGCAGATAGGAGTTTTGTTTCTTTAGCATTTAGACCGTTAATTGGCTTGAAATCGAAAAAGATGAGGAATGCTTATGCTATTGAACTTGCTCATGGGTATGAAATTAGGGCTAATGATATAATTCCTGGTTGTACTCTGAATTTAGCTGATAAACTCTTTAGCATTGACCTAATTCCTATCGAGCTAGGTAGTTTTGATGTAATAGTAGGAATGGATTGGTTATCCAAGAATAGAGCGGACATTGGTTGTTACGAGAAAGTCATTAGGATACCTCTCCCTAATGGAGAAACCCTTATCATACACGGTGAGAAGCCAGGAAGAACTTTAAACATAGTATCAAGCATGAAGATTCACAAATACCTGAAGAAGAATTGTATTGCATTCATGGCTCACGTGCTACAAAGAGAACCTGAAGCTAAGCAACTCAAGGAGATTCCAGTGGTTCAAAACTATCCCGAAGTGTTTCCGGAGGAATTACCCGGTCTACCCCCTCACAGACAGGTCGAATTTCGGATAGACTTAATTCCCGGAGCGGCACCGGTAGCAAAAGCACCATATCGCCTTGCACCATCCGAGATGCAAGAACTATCCGGACAAATTCAAGAACTTCTAGAAAAAGGGTTCATACGACCAAGTTCTTCACCTTGGGGAGCCCCAGTGTTATTCGTCAAAAAGAAAGATGGTTCGTTCCGAATGTGCATTGATTACAGAGAACTGAACAAGTTGACAATCAAGAATCGATATCCCCTCCCTCGAATAGATGACTTGTTCGATCAGTTGCAGGGCGCTTCCTACTTCTCAAAAATCAACCTTCGGTCAGGGTATCATCAACTAAGAATTCACGAAGGGGACATTCACAAAACAGCATTTAGAACCCGTTATGGACATTATGAGTTCTTAGTCATGCCTTTTGGACTAACGAACGCACCCGCTGTTTTCATGGATTTGATGAATAGGGTCTGTAAACCATACCTAGACAAGTTTGTAATTGTATTTATCGATGACATACTTGTTTACTCACAAACCAAAGAAGATCATGAGAGACATCTGAAGCTAGTGTTGGAGATGTTGAAGGAGCAGAAATTGTATGCCAAGTTCACTAAGTGTGAATTTTGGATTCGGGAAGTACATTTCCTTGGTCATGTGATCGGCGAAAGAGGAATTCATGTAGATCCAGCTAAGATCAAGGCAATCAAGAAATGGGAAGCCCCCAAAACCCCGACAGAAATACGACAGTTCCTAGGATTAGCTGGGTACTACAGACGCTTCATTGAGAATTTCTCTAGTATTGCTCAACCATTAACATCTTTGACCCAAAAAGACAGAAAATTTCTCTGGGAAGAGAAACACGAAGAGGCGTTTCAAATCCTGAAAAACAAGTTGTGTAATGCACCAATTCTGGCTTTACCAGAAGGATCGGAGAACTTTGTAGTGTATGGTGATGCGTCTCATCAAGGATTAGGATGTGTGTTAATGCAAAAAGATAAGGTCATTGCGTATGCTTCTAGACAACTCAAACCGCATGAGAAGAATTATACCACCCATGATCTAGAACTAGGAGCAATAGTTTTCGCTCTTAAAATATGGAGACATTATTTGTACGGAACCAAGTGCACCATTTATACCGATCACAAAAGCCTTCAGCATATCCTAGATCAGAAAATGTTAAACATGCGGCAGAGGAGATGGGTAGAGTTGTTTAGTGATTATGATTGTGAGATACGATATCACCCAGGGAAGGCTAACGTAGTAGTCGACGCTCTTAGTAGAAAAGAAAGAGTGAAACCTTCCCGTGTGAGAGCTTTGGGAATGGTAATTCAGACAAACTTGAAATCTCAAATCATTGATGCCCAGGAGAAAGCTTTATTCAAGGAAAATCTTCCAGGTGAAACTTTACATGGTTTAGAAGTGAGATTTGAAACCAAAACTGATGGAGTTCGTTATTTTAAGGACAGGGTCTGGATTCCAAGGGTTAACGATATGAGAGACATGGTACTAGAGGAGTCTCATCGATCTAAATATTCAATCCACCCTGGAGCGGATAAGATGTACAAGGATCTTAAAGAGTACTATTGGTGGCCTGGAATGAAAAGGGATATTGCCTTATATGTTGGGAAGTGTTTAACTTGCTCAATAGTCAAAGCTGAACATCAAAAACCATCCGGCTTATTGCAACAACCCGAAATTCCCCAATGGAAATGGGAGCAGATATCTATGGATTTCGTTACCAAACTTCCTAGAACTGCTAAAGGTCACGACTCAATTTGGGTCATAGTGGATCGACTGACGAAATCTGCTCACTTTCTCCCCATTCGGGAAGATTTCAAGATGGAAAAATTGGCCCAAATCTACATCGACAAAATTGTTTCTCTGCATGGTGTACCCCTATCTATCATTTCTGATAGAGATAGTCATTTTACATCACGATTTTGGTGGATGTTACAGAAGGCACTAGGAACCAAGATAGATTTGAGCACAGCTTACCACCCTCAGACAGATGGGCAAATAGAGAGAACAATACAAACATTGGAAGACATGCTACGGGCGTGTGTCATTGAGTTCAAAGGAAATTGGGATACTCATTTGCCTCTAATTGAGTTTTCCTACAACAACAGTTACCACACGAGTATCCAATGTGCCCCATATGAAGCATTGTATGGACGCAAGTGTCATTCCCCATTGTGTTGGACAGAAATCGGAGACAGACAATTGACTAAACTCGACCTTATCCAGGAAACAACTGACAAGATTGTTATCATCAAAGGTAGGCTTAAAGCCACCAGAGATCGTCAGAAAAGTTATGCGGATAATCGTCGGAAACCATTAGAATTCCAAGTTGGAGACAAGGTACTACTAAAGGTGTCGCCTTGGAAAGGGCTTGTACGTTTTGGTAAGAAAGGAAAACTAAGCCCGAGATATGTTGGACCCTTTGAAATCATTGAAAGGATTGGTCCGGTGGCGTATAAACTTCAATTGCCCCAAGAGTTAAGCGCCATTCACGACACATTCCACATCTCGAATCTCAAGAAATGTCTAGCCAACGAAGCATTGATAGTGCCCCTGGAGGAAATCAAGATCAATGATAAGCTAAACTTTGTTGAGGAACCGATAGAAATCCTTGACAGGGAGGTAAAACGACTCAAGCGGAGTAAGATTCCGATTGTGAAAGTTCGATGGAACTCAAAACGCGGGCCGGAGTACACCTGGGAGCGTGAGGACTTCATGAAGGAAAAGTATCCACAACTTTTCCCATGCGATGACAAACGATGACATAGAATGAATTTCGGGACGAAATTCTTTTTAAGTGGGGGATACTGTGACAACTGTCAAATTCAGGTCATTCTCAGACTCATGCATCTTTATAAAAAAAACCATTCATGCACAACATGCCATGGCATAGTAGTATAGATTAGGTCAAAATCTTGCATAAACTAGGATCCAACTAAGATCTAGGACTAATATACTTGACACTTACGATTCTAGTAAGTTGCTTAACTACAATAGGAAATGTCAATGCTATAATTTGAATGAAACTTTCAAGCTTTGTTATAATTGAAAAAGGGTATAAAACCCTAAAAATAAATTAAAATATCCTAATTATACTTCGTTATGATGATGAACATCAAACAATATTCCAAAAACCCTAAAGAGCCCAAAATCCAAATTTATAAATCTTAAAGCTTAAAAACTTTATAAAATTGGCTATAAACTTCCAAATATCAAATTTTATTAATCAAATTATGGATTATACCAATGAAATAGAAATATAAATTAACATGCATTAATCATAATTAATTAGTTAAAAACAAGATTTTTAAATAAATCAAGAACTACATAAAGAAGAACTTTTATAAAAGTTAGGGTTTTTATAAAAATAATGGAGGGAATTTTATAAAATTTGAAATTAGGAGAGAGGAGGCCTAACCCACTCAAAAACCGGCCATCTCCCCTCTCCCCATGCTCCCTCTTCCCAAAAACTTCAATCATTAACTCCCTTCCTACACTCTACCTCTTCTCTCTTCACTCCTTCACATTCCACCCTCCTAACACACACAAACTCTCTTCCTCTCTCTCTCTAACTCACGAAATTTCTCTCATTCCTCTGCCAAATTTCGAGATTTAGAAGACCTTGAAGTGTTCTTACTTCCTTCAAGATCAAAACCAAGGTAAACAACAACATCTTCTCCCATAGTTTCATGATTCTACTTCCTCTTCTTCTTAGTTTTCTTTTCTTTTCGGATTCTATGCCTTTCCATGGCTAGAAATCTTTATTTTTCCCTTGTGGTTTGTAGATTCTCACCATAACACAATGCATGTGTTTGAAATGGTGAAAATCCGGGATCAAACCCATGCAAGGAGTGAAAATGATGCACATATGTTCATGTGACTTCAAAAACAAGTATTACATCTTCTTCTCCATTTCTTTTGTGTTCTTGGATGATCAAAAGCATTTAAAACATTTCTAGTACATCTTGGATGCTCATTCACTCGATGCATGTGCTAGAAATCGGACCTTATCAAAGGCATGCATGATGTTCTTGTCAAAATGTCCTAAGAATGCACTCAAAGCAAACATGCAATCTGCCAAATTACTTTGTTCAACTTTGAACGGCCATATCTCGGTCATTACTTAACCACATCATGATATTATTTTTGTATTGAATAGTTCCATGAGTTAACTTTCAAACCCAACTGGTCTCACTGTAAAATATTAAATATCCGATTTTTGGCAATTTTTACAAAATGGTTGTGCAAACAGCTCTTTTTCTATGATCACCATTTTTGCCTTGCATGATCATTGGCCTTAAACCCAACTATAAATCTGGGGAGCTTTAGAAACTTAACATATCCAGTGAATGATGGCTGAAATTTCGTGGCTTAAAACCCCACTGAATGGGCTACATAAATTCATGAACTTCAGCCACATTTATATCTCATGCACCATTGCATGCAACATTTCTTAACTTGTTTGGGTTCAATACCCCTATTTCCCTTCTGAATAAATTTTGAACATTTTTCCTTTTGAAAGCCCTCACATGCATGTCATAATCTGTAAAATACCAAAAGCTTTTATTATTTCTTTGATTTATTAAAATTATTGCTAGAAACCAAGGGCATAAATCACATAAAATACTTCCAGAGGTCAATAAATCCGGAATAAATTCATGGATGACCCTTATGGTGAATAATGACCCCTCACTAAATTTCATCAGTTTTTGTTGCTGTTTGGTATGATTTCCGATTTTCTTTTTGTTTGGGTATAATAAATAACAAAACCACTTTAGAGAGTGTGAAAATTGTATCTAACAATTTTCGCATACCTTACCTGTGATGGGTGACTCAGAAAAATAATTTCAGAATTTTTCATCATGCATTTCTATTTTTCCCAATTTTTGGTAATTATAATAGCCTAAAAATAGGAAAAATAGTTCTGATTATCCAAAATTCATGAAAATTTACCAGAACATCATGTTGTACAGTAGGAGGTTACATAAAAATTTTGAGGATTTTTCTCTACTGTAAACTATTTTTCTCCTATTTTCTAAAGTTAAATACACTTAAATACACTTAAATATACATAAATACCCAAAACCGGATTATACAATATGAAAACCACTTTTGCTATTTTTCCCAGATTAATTACACTGTAAATGATGTTACAAAAATTTTTTGGTAATTTATTTTAACTGTTTAATATTCATTCTTCAATTAATGATTATTTAAAGGAATAAAACAAGGAAAAATAGAAATACCCACTGAAAAATATCTTTTATATTTTTCCCAGCCTAGTTATGTATAATAACAGTTAAATAAAAAGTTTGGGAAATTTTGGAAACTGTTTTCTATTTATTTCAATTTTTATTGGAATAAATGCTCAAAAATCATAAAATATAATTAAACAGCTTGGAAATCCATTTTATATTTTTCCTAGCTTAGTAATGTGTAATAACAGAAAAATAAAAAGTCTGAGAATTTTCATCCTTTGAATGCTATTTTTCATGAATTTATTTGGTTATGAAGGCTTAAAAACTTGGAAAAATAGTTAACCATATCAAAAATTCAAGGGAAATTTTCTGGAAAACCTCTATTGTATTTAGAATGAAAATACAAGGTTTGACAATTTTTGGAAACTATTTGATAATATTTTACATTTTTAGGAATATAAAACACCTTAAATGTGTAAAAATACCTTTAATTTATATTACTAAATCTGGAAAATTAATATTCCAAAGTTGTAATCAATCGCACGACTTGTAGAATTTCATCATTTCAGAAAAAGTGTAACCAATTAATATAAAATCCAATACTAAAACAAATATTGGCATTTCACTATATGTAGAGTTTAGTATATTAGCATTAGATTTCGACATGGAAACTCACTAGTGTGTGTTTGATGTCGTAGGATCCCGGTAGTAAGACGTTGGTGCATTCCGAAGTACCACTTGTGCCTACACGAAACATTGTGAGTATTCACGCACTCCCCTATTTTCAGTTTTTATGTTTTGGGGTGGAAAAGCATGTCCAGAAAAACTATTATTTGCATGTTGTATTTAAATTGAATTGTATCAAACACGATTGTTATTGTATTGCTATGTTTCTTTATGTATGTCTATGCAACACGGAACATGAGAACTTATCGTACTAAGGCCCTTCCCTTATCTCTAACCATTAACTCTTTGAGCCAATGGTCATTATGGATAGCGCTATTAGGAATTGACAACTCCTCACTCGCCCTATTGCTGGAGTGCATGATACCATATTCATCTATGGAACGATAAGCATAGATCTCGATAGGGCTTCAGTCATAGGTTTGGTTGAGACTCATTGTTTGCTCATACACATACAAACTCGTTTCTCGTTATAGCAATAAACTTGTATTCATTAATAGCAATCAACTTTGTTTATCATTAAAGCAATGTACTTGTATTTACGAAAAGCCTTATTTCAAGCTCGATTTTATAAACTTGTGAACTCACCAACTATTTTCATAGTTGACGCTCGTTTTACATGCTTTTTCAGGAAATAATTAGTAAGTGGATGTAAAGATTCATCATCATAGAGCATGCTGCATCGTGTTGAAGCTATTATGAAGTTATATTTTGAAAAATGTTGTTTTGGAAAACTTGTACTTTGTTTCTTTTTAAGCTATGGGTTGTAAACTTTTAAATACTGCTATGGTGATGTATCTTTATCTTTTGCAATGAAACTGTTATCGCTGTCATACCTTGCGTTTCCGCTTTAGCGGGGTGTGACAACTTCTGCGAGGAGGCATCTTTTAACTATAAGTTTAAAAGATAGAAACAATGATAAGAATTCAAATATGAGAGTTGATGGGAATGACTCATAGACTAACTCTCCATAGCCCAACAGCACGATTGAATGTAGATTTAGAACTAACAGGTGATAGCATTTGGATAATAATTTCCAAGAGATTAGGTGCCTGTCAATATTACTGGAATTACAGATGTAACAAGTTCGGGAAAAATGGCCTAGTAGGAGGCCTTACATCAACCATGAAGGGAAAATTTGACAGCACTACGAACTAATCAAGACCTAACGGGTCTAAGATTTACAAAGATAGGAAATTAGACCAGAGTTTTACATAAACTAGGTTATATCCAAAAGAGAAGTTTATGAGATTCTATCGGCGAAGAGAACTACTAGAGTGAGTTCTTGATCCCGACAGAAGGAGTTCTATGTCCCTCATATGCCTGTCAGATCTTACTTGCTGAGCTCGAAGTTCTCGGACTTCGGCTTGGGTTCCAACAAGTTCTCTCTGCAGAGCTGCATCGTGGGCCAGAGTCCTTTCATGAGCAGACTGTAGTTGGCGAATGCGGACTGTGTTAATGCCAGATTTGGCGTCAATCTCCACGACTCGGTCGATAGTTGCTCGACCTTGTACGACATTCCGAGAAATCTTACGCACCATGATGGGCAGGACCCTGTCAGCTGAACCTCCCTCGGTGAGGTTGTAGAAACTTCTGTCTCCATTGTAGGGAAAAGGTTGACCCTGTTCCTGACTCCATCTATTCAATTATGTGGTCCACGGGGGCATGGGTCCTTGAAATGTTGGGCGAGGGTTCATGTTTGGGTTTTGAGCAGCTGGGGGTAGATTGTTGACTTCAGGCTCCGAGTCAGAGCCGTCGGAAAAGCCTTCAGCAGAATGATCATCCAAAGGGATTGGATGATTATCTTCTGGCTCCTCATTAAGCCACCCAACATTGCCTTGGTTGGGATAGTACGGGTCTCCAGGAAGATGGAATCCAACCATTAAATCTATGCGAGAAAAGGGATAACGAAATAATTAATAGACGAACTAACTAGATAATTATAAGATGATCTTTATCAGTAACTTCAATACTTATTTAGTGCATACCAGTTATATGTACTCAGGATAGGATAGACCTTCGAATAAGCGACCCTAACTCTAAGACCACAACCAAACGAGGACAGGAAGTAAGGCAAAGGTCCACATATTCTAAGTCTATGACATCCTAATACATATAACCTTAATGTATCCACTAAACAACTATTGATCTATTGATAAAGACCTATTTAGTTCTCAGATAAGTAATTACAGTAACACCAAATACCCCTATGGTATTTCATTGTGGTTGTGTTGGTAAGTTTTTAGACTTGTTGCCACATCACAACCATTCTTGGGTATGTGCTAATCACTCCTCGGACCATCATAGTTGATCAGGCTATGCCACTCCCAGTACTGACCATACATCCCGAGCTTACTTGTGATATTCAACAATCGTAATACTTTTGTTCTTGTCATGATGACACTGCTTTTAGTATGAATACAGGCACGTATACTTAATTAAATATTTTATTATTTATAAGTATACACTCTTGGTCAGAGTGTTTTAAACCCATTGTATTTATAGTTAGTATATCTTTTATGGGTTGATATACTCAATTCACTATAAACAAAGCTCTTATACCAATCTGTCACACCCCAAAACCGCGAACGACAGAAACGTTCAGGGGTGGAGGACGTCATGTCAAGTATCATAACAGTGTAAAGTAGTAAACAAGCAAAAACATCATCCATTGCATTAAAAGTAAAGTTTTAATACATGAGTGTTCTTTCATTGTAATAAGACACCAAAAATGTAATCAAAATAAAAGACGAGTCTTGTCTACTCCGTCTTCTCAAAACCTGGCCATCGTACCTGTCTACTGGTGACCTGAGAATACAAGTTATTTTGAAAGAGTTTATCAGCATAAAGCTGGTGAGTTCATAAGTATTTTGGTGTCATTACCCTGAAAAGCTGTTATGAAAGCATGGAGAATGTTAAATGAAACATTTAGTATAAGTGTGAAAAACCCTAGAAATCCCATATTTCCTACTAGTATAAAAGGTAGTCTTCTACCAAGACCTGACTGTTTTGAAAGTAGTCTTCTACCAAGACCTGAATGCTTTGAAAGATGTAATTCTATTTCAAAGATAGTTTTTCCCTTGTGTGACTATTATTATAAATATATAGTCTACCTCATCGTTAATGTGAATGTATCATAAAGTATAAGTAATAGGGAAAAATATATATATAGGAATTATCCTTTTTGCATCAGGATAAACACGGCGTGGAAACTTGCCGTAAAGTATTAACCGTAGGCATCCGTAGATGTGCATTGTCCTCTGTAGCTAACAGCAGGGTGTAGAAATGGTTAGTCCCGTAAGGTACATATATAATAGGATCTACACCTATAATATGTAAAAGTATTAACCGTAGACATCCGTAGATGTGCATTTACCTCTGTAGCTAACACCTGGGTGTAGGAATGGTTAGTGTCACACCCCCAAAACCTATGAACGGCGGAAACGTTCTGGGGTGGAGGACGTCATGTACATTATCACAACAATGCAAGTAGTAAACAAGCAACAACATCATCCATTGCATTAATAATATAATTTCATACAAGTGTGTTCTGTAAGGTTATAAAGACACCAAAACAATATACATCAAAAATATAAGATGAGTCTTGAACGAGCTCCATCTTCTCAAAACCTGGCTCCGGTACCTGTCTACTGGTGACCTGAGAATACAAGTTATTTTGAAAGAGTTTATCAGCTTTAAAGCTGGTGAGATCATAAGTATATTGGTGTCTGTGTTTGTATGAAAGCATTTGTAAGATGTTTTGTAATATGTACTGAGTATGTTTGTAAAAGTTTTGTATTTGTTTGAACTCTCCTAGAAAACCCTATGTTTCCTACTAAAAGTAGCCTTCTACCAAGGCATCTAGTATCCGTGTGTGTGTCTCTTGTAAGAGTGTGTATTTTCCAAATTCGACTATCATTAACCAAAAATATAGTTTCTACATTACCGTGCATCGTGTGAATATTCACGAAATGAATGTAATGGGAATAATATTATAGTACTGTAGTGTTGTATTAAGTAACTACTGCTGTACTAACTACCTTAAGCCAATTGTGTATTTTAAGGTAACATGTGATCGGCCTGTATCTTGCTACCGACTTATAGTAAAGTGACAATGTGAGATGCCACGAAAATGACGTTTGGCACCCGTAGACTTGAAAGTCCCACTGTAGCGAGTAGCAAGGTGTAGGATAGTAAATACAGTATAGATCTATATGCAAACTCATACGCTCCCCAATTAAGGAGATTCGGATACAAAAGCAGTCATGACGGGTAGCGCCATGCCCTGCTTAATGGCTCACATAAATGTATAATGTATATGTTATGTATTTGTGTGCTAGCTGTATTGTGTGTTCTTTCTCTGTCTAGCCTGTATGTTTGTTTCTCATCACTCTGTTCTATGTTTGTTTCTCATCACTCTGTTTTATGTTTGTTTCTCATCATAGTATGTATTGACTCATGTATGAACCGACTCATTGTATGTTTCATTGTTCTAGTAATAGTATCTTCTTAAACTACCCCTATGGTAGCTTACTAGTAATGTATGAACATGTTTGTATACCCTTGCTACCCAAGGGCATGGAATTTGTCACACCCCAAAACCGGAACGGCGGAAACGTTCGGGGGTGGCGGACGTCATGTTTAGTATCACAAGATATGTATACAGTAAGTAAGTAATGAACAACCATTTCATTTAGAAAGAAAGTGTTTACAATGTGTGTGTTCACAAAACATAGACTTCATAAACAAATAACAAAACAAGACTTGAAGCTGTAATGCTCCATCTTCTGAATTCCCAGCACGAGCACCTGTCTAATAGTCTCCTGAGAATACAAGTTATTTGAAAGAGTTGATCAGCAATTAAGCTGGTGAGTTCATAAGATTTCAGTGATGAGAGTAAACTGTAAAGTGTTGTTGAAAATGTATATGTAAAAGTAGTGTAAGCTGTAAGTTCTGTTTTGAAAAGTTCGCCTGTTCCCCTAGGAAATCCTATATTTCCTACTTGAGTGAAAGTTCAGTAAAATGACACTACAAGCCTTTCTATGGGTACTAAGTGGTTACAAGTTATATAAGACTCAGAGTAAACAAACAATCGATTGTGCGCATCCGCCCTAAGCTCACAACCCAACGAGGAACATAAAGTAAGGCGGATAGCACACATCCCATTGGTTGTTAGATCGTTGTCGTATATAACCCTGGTGTAATCACTTGTTACTCATGGAGTTACTTGTAATGATTCCTTTATATCTAATGAAAAGTTCTTTTAAGAAAATCTATATTTCTTTTAGTAAAATGGTGACCACGATGACTACTTTCATAATGGCTTAGTTTATACTGCTATATATAATCTAATATCGGATAGAAAGTTAATTGAGTGAATCTGCCCTAAGCCCACAACCCAACGAGGAACATGAAGTAAGGCGGAAAGCACGCATCTAACTACCTATTGGATATTAGTTTCATATATAAACATGATGTATAAACTAAGGTATCATAGAGTTACTCACCTAAGGTCTACAAATTGTACTGGTTTAATAAAATGGATTAAACCCTTTTACTGGGAAGTTTCTAGTTTTGTATACCAAAAATTCTAATTTTGGAAAGTATGCTTTGTACTAGAAAACTGTGCTTTGAAACTGTGTTCTATAACCTGACCCATACCTGGTACCCTTATGATGACTTAATGTATACTAAGCATACATATATATAGAATCGGGTAGATAATAGTGTAGATGTAATTAATCGAGTATAGAATGAATTTGTGAATGAATTCTAAGTATGAATATGAGATTGGAACACAGGATGTAAATATAATCTGTTTGCCTCGTATTACGCTTTTTGAGAAGTTTACAGAGTACAAAGAATAAACTGTAAAAGCTTCATTACTAAGACACTAGTAACATCCCCTATTTATAGGAGAAGAAAGCGTACAAAAAATATACTAAGGACTAAACATTATGCTTCGAATAATATGCCTTAGTAAAATAAAATTACAGAAATGTTCGAAGGCCCTAAATACTGACTTCGACAATTACAACACTTTGACCCTTACAATCTCCCCCTTTGTGATTTGAGTCGAAGTCTTCAATTGGTAAGTAGAGTGATGGAGTACAGTAGAACCCTTCGAATTTCTGTGTACCAAGAAATGATTTTCTTCAATTCTTTCTTATCACCTTCATTATTCTTTTTGCAGTGGTTCATACGAACAATTAAGTTCGTATATTGAGATGTAGAATATCTCTCCACTTCGCTAGCTTGAAACAAGAATCGCTTCGCTTTTCCATCTTTGTCTCTTCCAGCAAAAACTAATCCAAAAGGCTTTAGGCAAATTTCTCCATCAACATATTTCTTCAATTCAGCCTGAGTTTTCGAAGGAGCCTTTGGCAGTAGCCAACTCCACATCAGTTAGTGCCAAGCACTCACAATAATTCTCAATAAAAATCTTGATGTGAGCCACTCCAAGTTTAAATTCATCTGGATCTGTGTTTTGAAGAAAGGAGAATGATTTGTCTTTCAAAAGTAATGCAACTTGTATAAGATCATACAAGTTCATTAATGGAAAATCGGCAATTGTGAATTCGCATATTTTTCCATTCGCCCTGGAAACCACATATTTCATGTTTTGGATTGTGTTTTCAAAAACCACATCCTTTTTCATACTTATCACTTTCTTGATTTTAATCAATGACCATACTTCCTCAGGGACTTTACCAAGAACAGCATGAAAACGAATTTTCATGTGTGTGCCTTCATCCTTTTCGAAATTTCCTTCAGCTTTAAATTGTGGCATTATAAACATCATTTCATTTATGGGGAAATCCAGCTGGCATATATCTGTATTTGTGACCATATAACTCTGCTTCGGTTTCTTTTCAAATGTGTACATGTGGTTGAAAGCAACCTTGGCTTCGATTGTCTCGTAGTTATAATGCTTTGCTGGATCACCTTTATTCATGCCCTTCGGATCACTTGCTCGCTGAGTCATAATGCTTTGTACAAGCCTCATTCTTTCCAATTCTGCTTCTACTTCAGCTTTCTTTTCCTCCTTTGATTTTTCAATCAGAATTGATTTCCCTTTGTCTTTTGAAGCAGATATTTCAGTAACGTCTTTTGGCTTCGAACCACTCCCACCAGACTCCAAAGGTTTACCTATAACAACTCCTTTCGAAATTGTTCGTGTGATTGGCAATGTTGTAACAATTGTTGAAGTCACTGGTTGAGCAGACATAAACACTGGCTTCGTTGTTGGAATGTTCGTTGAAAATACCTTTCCCACTACTTTCACATCATCTTCTGTAGACTTCCTTTCTCCCCCTTGCACCCCTGTGACAACAGGAGGGGCATTTGTCGTGGGAAGAAGACTTGAAATACGAAATAGTGGAGCCAGTTGTTTATTTAAAATAGTTTTGAATTGGACAGACTTCTGTGTCAAAAATTCTGGAGTGATCAACGAAGATGACACTGGCTTTGTCGAAATCTCCTTTAACTCTTTGATCAATGTGATAACTTCCTGAAAGCTAGTATTTTCGAATGATGAGATTTGAGTAAGTTGAGGACTCAAACCTTCATAAAGCTTGACAAATCGAGTGACTGCATCACAAATAACATCAACTTTTTGATTTAAGGAGGCATAATCATGTTGAGCAATGATTATTTCTTTCTTCATATCTTCACGAAGATTATGAATTTGCATGTTAACATCCTCCCTTACTTTCTTTACTTCTTGAACGAACAAAACATGTCTTTCTTTTGTGACACTGGTCATGTTCTTAATTTCACCCACCAAATCCAATCGAAGATTTTTTAAACGAAGCTCAGAAGTCTGATCTGTGAAATCAACCTTCTCTAATATAGCAGACTCTGAGGCTTTCAACATTCCTGATACTTTGCTAATCACCCTTGATTCGAACATCTTGAGCATTGAATCAACTTCCAAGCTTGAAACAGACGAACTTCCTCCTAGATCAGCCTGAGATTGAATAATGGAGTTCAACTTTTGATTAAGAATTTTATACTGCTTCATTGTCATCAGCATGTGATCAGGAAAATCTTCTTCATCATCATGAAAGTCCAGATTTTCAAATGTTCCTCCAAACCCTTCATTATCTTCTGCCTCCATGTCACTAGTGTCTTTAAGAGGCGATGGTGGTTTGGGTGGTTCAGTGGATTGAGATGAGAATATGGAAGTAAAGGGTTGATTGATAATATGTTCATATGTAGGAGAGTCAGTGGTTGAGGTGATAGGAATAGAAATTGATGTGAAAGTAGTAGAGAGAAGTGGACCTTGTGCTGCATCATTCGAACCTCCTTCACCCATGGTGACATTTGCATCCGTATGAGATACGTGTGCAGTGATGTCTGAAGTTCGAACCTCCTCCAAAATGGATTTGGCAATCGAGACTTCGGGTGTTATCACAACTGTTGGCTCAGGATTAGAAGAAGTAAACTCTGGAGTTTCAGGGATTCGTTCATCTTCTTCTGTAGACTCAGTAGAAAAAACAACCTTTCGAACCTTCTTCAATTTCTTCTTCTTTGGTTTGGTTAATTGTTTGGCCATATCTTCAGCAACACGTTTCTTTGACGCAGGAGAAACAGGAGCAGGAACTTCACGAACTAACACTCCTTTATGAGTGATTTGTGGTTTGTGAAGGAGTGTGTGAACAGGAGATTTACCCTTTTTTGAAGCCTTCATTTTGATTCTTCGAAACATCCCAGTTCTGGAAGGGAGCACAATATTCTCCTGTGATTCTTCAACAATTGGTTCAACCACCTGAGTTGTAGCCATAGAAACATCAACATGTTCAGCCGATTTCTTTTTCGAATCCTTTGTCATCTGTTCAGACGAAGCAGTATCAACCTTCTTCGAATGTTTTGCCTTCTTTTCTTCCCTTGGTAATACAAATTCCAGTTGGAATAGATGAATCGAAAGTTTTCAAGTAAGCAATCAAGACAGGATTCGAAGGATCCACCCTTTTAAGCATCGCATCCGGAATGCGAGCAACATGAGGAAAAACATCTTCATTATCAACAACCTCTTTTGGAAATTGATACGATTGGAAAATAACTTTCTCTTCTTCGTTTGAAACCAGAATTCCTTCCTTGTTGTAAAAATGTTGTAGAATTAAACTCCAGTAACGAGCACATGAAATTCCATGAACAACATTCGTATGCTCAACTCCTTTTTGAAACTCCTTCCATAGCTGTGTAGAATAATCTGCTGGAAGATCATAATACAAACCAGCTACCATGGCATACACCTCCATTCTCCCTTTGTCTAACCCAACTGTTCTTCCGGTTAAACATCTTAGAAATATCCCAAATAAGAAATTCCATACTTTTGGAAGTCCCGATTTCTTTAAATCACTAATCTTTGACAATGGGGGCTGATATCCCATTTCATTAAACATATGGAGAATTTGGGGAAATTGAAATTCAACAAAAGGTGGGGTATTGGGTATATCAAGAATCTGGCAGAATAACTTCTTGGAGAGCCTAACCTTTTTATCATTAACCAAATGGAAAGTAATCGAATCAGAGGCTTTGTTATATGTAGCTGTAGATCCTGCTTGAGAAAGCCATGATATTGGAACTGAAAAAGAATTGAACATTGCTTTGGATAAAACAGAGTGTTTTAACGTAACGATGAGCATTTTGAATTCTTCTGGACATCGAGAAATATCACCATCCACATAATAATTAGTAGATTGAATCTTCATTAGTGGTGCAGATGAAATATCTTCAGTTGAAGGATCACCGTGAGCAACAGTCGCCATTGTTAGGGTTTGAAGAAGATGAAGAACAGAATATTTGGGAATTTTTGAACTTGATCGCGTAAACGTTTAAAGTACTCTGAAACTCCCTTTTATAAGAAACCCTGAAGGATTTGAATTTGAAGCGGGATGCATTTAATGAGATCCAACGTGGCACCTTGAAAATCGGACCATTACGGCGAGAAAATAGCCATGCGTCAAAAAGTAACAGTCACGTCTCCTTGAAAACCGGAAAGAATACCATACGTCATGTATTCACAGTCTGTCACTATCCTTTTGAAGAGAATTGTAACCGTCTGAATCCTTCGAATGGAGGCAAGGCTCTTTCACTTTTAGGATGAAAAGCGAAGTCATATGCCAGATGTTTGAAATCATCAGCCTGAGTTGGTATTACTCAGAACCTCAAGGATTTCGTGAGTGCAGTGTTCCAAAGAAAAGTGAGAGAGGAAACAATTATAAAAAAATTTGGAATGTAGTGATGTCAAAAATATTATTTGACACGAAGGCTGTTAAACCCCGAGCAAAGGTTGCTTCGTTAATCATCAAGAGAGATGATCAACAGCTTGTGTATGTTCCCGTGAAATACAATCGACTACTTTTTGATAAGCATCAAAGGGCTTCTTTTAAAAGTGATTCTTGGGTTGGTTTACAATTTCGTTACATGTCATCCTATACATAAGGTGATAAATTGTAACATAAATTACTTGTTTGACCAGTGTAGTCAGTGACAAGTTGGCTTTGAAAAATTTTGATCATAACAAGAACATTCGAATGAAACTCACTCGGAAATCATATTCATGAAAAATTTGTGTTCACTGGATCTTGTTGGGTAACAAACATCGTGGGTTTCGAATGTTTGATCAAAACCACGCATGCGAAATGAATATGATTTGTAGTTTCGAATGATGGTACAGAAACAAATGTTTCGTATATCTCTGGAACAATGTTCCCCGTCAATTCTTTAATTTGGCAAGATGTTTGGGTTTCACTTTCATCATGGACTCATGATGTCAGATCATAAACACAGAGTTGTTGTATTTCTAAGTTTCGATTGGTTTGATCAGAAACCTCTTGGACATACGTCTTTGTGTGTGATCGTGTAAGAACGTAGTGATGAAATAGATTGGTGCAAGACACGAATAGTACCTCTGTTATGATTTGGACTAAACAGAAAACTCTTAATTCATTGTGAAAAGAGTAAGGTAGCTCAGAGACTAATGTGAATATAAGCCTGATTGGGAAGAAAACTTCGTATGAAGAGTTTCATTAAGGCTTTCATATACACACATTGAGTCATGGAGGCTTTGGTCGACATGCAGCAGCATGCTTCTAGGGACAGCCTAACTAGTTCGATTAATGGAAAATGTACCTGATCCTTAATGTTCGCATAGTCCCCTTTGTATCATCATCATAATCTGCATAAAAAAATATTTTTGTTGTTTTAGAATTTTTCGAAAATAAAAACAAAACAAAAGAAAATCTTTTTGGATTTTTGAGTTTTCGAAAATAAAAACAAAACAAAAGAAAATCTTTTTGGGTTTTTGAGTTTTCGAAAATAAAAACAAAACAAAACAAAACATGCGAAGTCTAAGCGTTCGAAGCGTTGAAGATCAGTAAGATTCATGCGAATTCGAAGCGGTCGAAGCGTTGACTATGAACAGTAACCACTGACTCAACGCTGAAGATCAGTGTGATTCATGCGAATTCGAAGTGTTCGAAGCGTTGACTATGAACAGTAACCACTGACTCAACGCTGAAGATCAGTGTCATTCATGCGAATTCGAAGTGTTCGAAGCGTTGACTATGAACAGTAACCACTGACTCACCGCTGAAGATCAGTGTGATTCATGCGAATTCGAAGCGTTCGAAGCGTTGACTATGAACAGTAACCACTGACTCAACGCTGAAGATCAGTGTGATTCATGCGAATTCGAAGCGTTCGAAGCGTTGACTATGAACAGTAACCACTGACTCAACGCTGAAGATCAGTGTCTTCTCCTTTTCTCAGTGCTGCTTATTCATTCTTTGGTACCCATCATTCTTCTTTTTCGCATGGAACAGAATTTCCATCGATCATTCCAAGGCCTTCTATTATTCGCATCATCGACTTTTCATCCAAAGCTTTCGTGAAAATATCAGCTAACTGATCAGTTGTTTTCACGAAATGTACTTCAATATTTCCATCCTCCACATGATCCTTAATGAAGTGATATCGAAGAGCTATGTGTTTGGTCTTCGAATGCTGCACAGGATTATGATAAATTCCTATTGCACTTTGAGAATCACAATATTATGGAATTTTTTTCATATTAATTGCATAATCACGTAATTGACTTTGTATCCATATTATTTGCGAAGTGCAAGCAGCAGCAGCCACATATTCTGCTTCAGCCGTGGAAATCGATACACACGATTGCTTCTTCGACTGCCAGCTAACCAATTTGCCATCAAGAAATTGACATCCACCACTTGTGCTTTTTCGATCAAGATTACAACCACCCAAGTCTGCATCGGAGTAAGCTTGAACGAAGAATCCAGTTTTCGAAGGATACCACAATCCTAACAAAACAGTGCCTTTAAGGTAACGAAAAATATTCTTCACAGCAGTAAGATGTGGTTCACGTGGATTTGACTGATACCTTGCACAATTACACACAGAAAACATGATATCAGGTCGACTGGCTGTTAGATAAAGTAACGAACCTATCATGCTCCTGTACAATGTAATATCAACAGCAGGTTTGTCTAACGACGGTGTTAGTTTTATGCTCGTTGCCATTGGTACACGAAGCTTTGTGCAATTCGTCATGCCAAACTTGTCAAGCAGATTTTTCGTGTATTTTTCTTGATTGATGAAAATTCCTTCTCTATTTTGACGAATATTCAATCCAAGGAAATTATTGATTTTTCCCATCATACTCATTTCGAACTTGCTTTTCATCAAATCTTCGAATTCTCTAGACAAAACAGGATCAGTTGAGCCAATTATAATATCATCAACATAAATTTGAACAAGCATAAGATGATTCCCCACTTTCTTTCGAAATAATGTGGGATCAACATGAAAGAACTTTACATTAGGTTTTCGATTATTCAAGATTTCATAAGGTGTAATATCAAATCGACGATGAATGAACGATCTGTTTTGAGTAAAACATGCAGTTGAAACAGCTTCAGCCCATAGGTATTGAGGTAAATTCGCATATGCCAACATTGTTCTTGCTGCTTCGCATAATGAGCGATTTCTTCGTTCTACAACTCCATTTTGTTGTGGTGTGTATGGAGATGAGAAATTATGCGAAATCCCTTTGTCAACCAAAAAGGAATCAAGAACTTTGTTTTTGAATTCAGTTCCATAATCACTCTTAATTTTTCGAACAGGCTTTTTCAATGTGTTTTCCATCTTTTTGATAAAATCAATCATTATTTGAGCAACTTCAGATTTTAGCCTAAGAAAATAAACCCACGTGAATCGCGAAAAATCATCAACAATAACTAAAATGTACCGTTTATTGTTGAGAGTGGTAACAGTCGAAGGACCACACAAATCGATATGTAATAACTCAAGAGGTGCAACAATCTTCGAATCAATTGTGATTGGATGACCTTGTTTATGTTGCTTACCAACTTCACAAGCTGCACATAAAGAATCATTATCAAATTTAAGAACAGGTAAACCTCTTACCAAATCTTGTACCACCAGTTTGTTTATGTTTCGAAAATTGAGGTGTGATAGTCTTCGATGCCACAACCAACTCAAATCAGATGCAGCTTTCGAAAGCAGACAGACAGCTGGTTTGCCTATAATTGGATTGATGTCCAAAGTGAACATGTCACCTTTCCTTTTAGATTTCAGTAATATTTCGTTTGTTTGAGCATTCGAAATAATACTTCCTTCTTCGTTGAAAAGAACTTGATTGCCAGTGCCCACAACAAGTTGAGAAACACTTATCAAGTTATGTTGAAGACCTTCAACATATGCAACACGATTCACTGTGAATTGTCCATTTGTGATTTTGCCATAGCCCTTGACTTGACATTTTTGATTATTTCCAAATTTGACGACACCTGCATTTTTAAGACTTCGAAAATCTCTTAAGTTCTCCTTCTTTCCAGTCATGTGACGAGAGCAACCACTATCAATGTACCATTTGTTATCATATTGTTCGTCACACATAACCTGCAATCAATGAAAAATTTTAGGTACCCAAGGCTTTTTGGGTCCTTGGAAATTAGAATTCAATTTAAAATGTAATGGAGAATTTTTAACCCAATCACAAACTTTCATTTTGAGATTATCAATTAAGTTTACTTCGTCATCTAAAGAAACTGAAACATAAGAATTTAATAGTTTCGAATGTTCACTGACTTTTCCCTTCGCATCTTGAGTTTGTGTTTGAACTTTCTTCACGTTTAGGACAGGTCTCCATGCTTTGACTGAAACATTCGAATCCTTAGATGATGAACTACCATTCGAAGAAGTATTTACATACTTTTCGTATGCTTCATTTATTTTCTCTTTTGTATATTTACTTGATTGATATATTCTTCCTTTTCCTTCAAGCCAATGATCAATGTTTTTCCTTGAAGTCATTCCTCTTTCCCAAAACGTCCTCAATGTTTCTTTCTTTGAGTTATTAGGAAAATTTGGCTTTTGGGAAACAAAATCAAATTTGGGTTTTGTGACATTAGAATGAGTTTTGGATGTATCAACTTTTGATTTGTAATTTTGACGTTGATAAACTTTTTGATATGAATTAGGTCTCCTTGAAAAATCTCTTGTTTTGTTAATTTCTGAAACTTTCGAAAACTTTGTTTGTTTTTTTACTTCAGACCTTGTTTGAGTTGATTCTGATGATTGTTGAGTATTGGAAAAAGACTCACTTTTAGCTTTGAAAACTTGTTTATTCGTTAATTGTGATTCATACATTTTTTGAGACTCAATATTTTGCCAAAATATTTTCTTTCTTGCTTGTCTTTTTGAAATATTAGTTTCCTTCGAAAATTTGTTAATTTGATCTTTAAATTCCTTTGAGTTTAATTTGACAACTTTTTCTTTTTCTTTTTCAAAATGAACCTTTTTCTCTTTTGCAACTTTCGATTTTTCAACCCATTGTTTGTGTGGTTTTTGTCTTTGAAAATTATACGAATTCTTTGTTAATGTGTTTTCAACGGTATTTTGATTTGCGAAAAAACCTTTCTCAGTTGTTTTTGAATTATCCTCGTCAACCATTTTCTTTAGCTCTGGTTTGATATTCTCAACATTTCCTTTAGTTACAAAGACTTGATTTGGAAAAACAACATCATCTGTGCATTTGAAATTGGGAAAAACCACCGTATTTGTTTCAAGATAATGTTGACCTTTTTCAATCATCACTTTTTCGAATTGTTGTGTATCACCATACACTTGGTCAACAACTATTCGTGGAATTTCTTCTTCCTTTGAGGATCCCTTTTCTTTCGAAACTTTTTCAACCTCTGCATCATCACTATCATCAGTTTGGTAATTTTTGAGATCTTCGAAAATCATTTCACCAACTTTCGAAGTTGAGGGTTTATCAGTTTCATTCTCAGCTATCAAATTCTTAACCTTTTCTTTCCCTTTAGAATTCGAAGCAACATTAATAATAGTCAACTGAGAAAAATCAACATCTTCAAGCTCACTAATTTCACTAATATTATCAGAGTTATCTTCAATATCAGCAAAATTGAATTGAGAATCAGATGTTGAATTCTCAGTCTTTTTCAAAATATGAATTTGTTCAGATTTAGTCAAAGTTTCATTTACAATTTTAACTAAATCATTCGTATCAAGACATTCATCAGCTTTGACAACTCCATATCTATACTTGTCATTCGGAACTTTGTCAAAATCAGCTATCTCTTTTTCACAATCATACGAAATGTTATCTACGTTAGCTCTTTCAAAAGCTAAAAATGGCAATAATTTCCTATGTTGTTCCTTACTTATTTCACACGAATGATGAAGTTCAGTTATTTTTCCATACAATCTCTTAGCACAGTTACAATAAATGTTTCGTTGTGCTAGTAACAGTTTGTTATCACTTGATAAATTGTCCCTATCTACCATAATATTCGTTATTTGTAGTTCCAGACAATATATCCTAGAAATTTTTGAGTCTAATTTCTTCTGAGTTTCTAGCAATTCCATCGACAACTTCTTAGCCTCATTTCTAGCAGACACCACAATCGAATCAAAGTAAATAACAGTTTCATCAAAAGATACTAATTCAGAATTATAAGCATGTACTGGAATATTAAAAGATTCAAGAATGTTTCGTACCTTTGTTGTCATTGGTGATTTGTCAGTTGTCTTTGATACGAAGCATTTTCCACGCACTTCGTATGTATCTTCCTTTGATTCCTCTTCCAACTTTGCAAACATGGCTCCATGAGTTGGATTTCGCATTTCTTCATCATCTGATCCAGAGGACCAGATTTGATATGTACCATCTTCCTCCTCATCAGTTCCCTTTGCAACCAGAGACAAACTTTTGGTTTTCGTACGTATCTCTTCCAATTTTTCAGCACAATATGCCTCATCCTTCACCTTCATTTTCCTCTCATCTTTCTTCCGAAGCATACAATCATTTGCAAGGTGATTCACACCATTGCAATAATGACAGTCAATTCCAGTATCTCCTTTCAGCTTCTTCTCAATCTTTTCATTAGCAGGCTTCGAATCTATCTTTTCTTCCTTCTTCTTCTCTTCCCTCTTCTTCTCTTCCCTCTTCTTCTCTTCCCCTGCATTTTTACTCAAAAAATTCCCTTTTATTTCAGTCGACTTTGCCTTCGAATTGAAGGGTTTTTTAAAGAACTTTTTCACCCTATTGTTTGAGTAAAAGGCAATTGCTTCATCATCCGAGTTCATGATGAACCCTTCATCTTCATCTGAAACTTCCTTCTCAGCATCTTTCTCAGAAACTTTTGACATCAAGGCTAGTGGTCCTCCAAACATAGCCTTCGTTTCCTCAGCTATTTCACTTACTTCGCTTTCATGAGTTTTGAGCTGATTGTATAAGTCATTCAGTGTTGATGTGTCAAAGCTTTGTTGATTTTTCACCATCATGCTTACACTCCTCCATTCCTTTCGAAGTCCCATTACAAATATCAGATTGAACTCCATGGATGTTCTGGTGATTCCATATCGATTACATCGATAAATCAACTCATTCAGACGATCATAATAGGCTTCAATTGATTCCCCATCTTTTTGTCTGAAGTCCTTTAGCTCAACTATGCATTGCTTGACTGAATTGACCTTCGTCTTCTCGCTTCCTTGAAATTTTTCTTTTAGATTGTTCCAGATATCTTTTGCTGTTGTACAACTTCTCACATAGTTGTAAACAACAGGAGGCAAAGCTCCTCTCAGCTCTCTTACACATCTTTTCTCCAACTTTTTCATTCGATCAGTTTGATTTTCAACTCCAGAATTTCCAGTGGAAGAACCAATCGGTTGAACATTCGAAGGAGGATTCAAATCGCCAGTGATGCAGTTCCAGAGTTCTTCATCTAGCCCGTTCAGATAATCCTGCATACGATCAGCCCACTGATCATAATACTCAGGAATGAGCATTGGAATTTTGGTGGATGATCCTAGCAAATGAGAAAATGAAGTCATAGAGTTCAGATTGAAGGACGCCATTGTTGTACGGAAAGATTTTTGTTGAAACTTTGAGATTTTCACAGCAAACTGTTTGATTCAGATCACAATTATTTTTAGAACACTCGATTCAAAGAATTACTTGCAAAATCTTATCACAATCTTAGATCTAAGCAATTTTTCACTTTCAAAAAGTGCGGAATATTTTGAATAAAAAAAAATTGATTCAAAAACCTTTTGAATAGAGTGAAAATCAGATCAGAGATATGATTCCTGCTCTGATACCAATTGTAGATGTAATTAATCGAGTATAGAATGAATTTGTGAATGAATTCTAAGTATGAATATGAGATTGGAACACAGGATGTAAATATAATCTGTTTGGCTCGTATTACGCTTTTTGAGAAGTTTACAGAGTACAAAGAATAAACTGTAAAAGCTTCATTACTAAGACACTAGTAACATCCCCTATTTATAGGAGAAGAAAGCGTACAAAAAATATACTAAGGACTAAACATTATGCTTCGAATAATATGCCTTAGTAAAATAAAATTACAGAAATGTTCGAAGGCCCTAAATCCTGACTTCGACAATTACAACACTTCGACCCTTAGAAATAGATTGGGTGAATCTGTTCCAAGCCCACAACCCAACGAGGAACAGGAAATGAAGCGGAGAGCACACATCCTATTAGCTATCGGACCCTATTGGTATATATGTATCCTGTGATGTATACATTAAAGAATCATAAGACTAGCATTATGGTCCTAACCTTTAATTATAGCCTTCTACCAAGGGATCTTCTGTTCTGTTCTAGACCCGACTGTTCCATTTGTCGATTTGTAGAAAGTATATTTTCCCTAGTTTATAACTCAAACGGGGTTTGAGTCCAACTTCCAAGTAGTACTGTCACTTTTAAGGAAGTATTGGGAAAAGATGTACACAGCTGTCGTTTATAATGGCAAGCGGATGTAATATTAACCTAAAAACATATTTGTTTTATTACGGTCCTAATGTGAAGGCTATAACCCATACTCGAAGCTCTCTCTGTGGAGAGATTAAGGGAACCAAACGCGACTGCTTCAATTTCTTGCAAGCCGTGTAATTCACATTAAAGTTATATGATCTTGTATACCCGATCTATCAATCACCTTTTGTTTAATACAATGCGTTAGTGATTCATTGGTATAATTAGATCCTGTATGTGTGTTCTCATGCTATAACATCTTATCTTGTTTGTTCTGTATGTTATTGTTTGATTCTCTTCACTATCTGTTCTGTATGGTATTGTTTGATTCTCTTCACTATCTGATCTGTTTCATGTAAAAACTGACTCTTTGTGTGCTTCATTGTACTAGAAGTAATGAATAGCATTCTCCTAAACTATACCTATTATAGTTTACTAATGCTCTACTTGGACTGTTACTGGAAAGACTCATTTATCTACTAAGTTATGGTTGCACTTTAAAAACTAAGTTTGGAAAAACTATAAAGCAACATAACCTTTTGATGAGTTTTGAAATGTTTTGATAACTTATAAATAACATAAGTAACATTTTGAAAGATGTTTAACAACAAACATTTACACAATTATCATTGTGTTCAACTTGTATCCCCCCCCTTAAATAGTTAAAACAGTTTAAAGATTCATTACGCGGTATGAACTCACCTGATGTGGGTGATTCAATCGGGTATGCGTGTAAGGATGAGAAGTTCCACGAATGAAGTCCCGAGACACAACAAGTCCTAAATGACATATAAGGACACATATTGACATGAATATAGTGTTTACACTTCACTATTTGAAAGGAAACACCTTTCGGGACTAAGAAACACCTTGATCTAGTGTTGGAATCACATGTGATTCAACAAAGGGAAGTGGAATGACCAAAACATGAGTTTACGGTCCTGTGACCAAACTCATTGAGTTTACGGTCGTAAACCCGTGAGTTTACGGCCGTAAACTCCAACTACTTTGACCATTTTGAGTTTTGAAGGTTTATAAGTCATTCTAAGCATTCCTACTTCATGGATAAGCCTTAGGAAGTGTTTAGGGCATCATATCACCCCTTTATGGGTGTTTACGGTTTTTATACCATTTGCCATTGGGTTTATGGCCGTAAACCCAAATGGTTTATGGTATTTTAATGTTTTCAAGGGCTAAACTCAATAGGGTAAAGTTCTAAGCTAGTTTCCAAGGCATATGAAGAGGTAAGGCACACTTTGGTACCATCTTTAGAGTTTATGGTCCAAGAAGATCTTGGACCGTAAACACCTTTGTTCTTCACATTTTTGGGTGTTTTCTTGGTGTTTAGGAAGTGTAACAAAGCTTATAAGACTCTAGGATAGAAGTACTTACTAGGTAGAAGCTTGAAAAGGTGCTAAAAGTCCAAGAACACTAGTGTGTGTTCTTGGTGTTCTTGGTGAAACTTGAAGATCTACACTTTTGGAATGTTTTCACGGATGGAAAGGTGTTAGATCACTAGATTAGAGTAGATATCAACTTACTAGGGCTTAGAAACACTTACAAGTTGAAGATCTTGAAGAAAAAGTGGATGATACTTGAGAGAGAATTGGTTTTGATCTTGGAAATGTGAAAAAGTGATAAAAATATCTAAGTCCCACTTATATAGTCCTTGGGGTTTACGGTCCAAATACCATTTGGGCCGTAAACTCTAAAAGTTTGAAGTTTTGGGACCTTTTTGCTACTTCATAAACCCTAGGGTATCCTCTCTCCTGATATCTCTTGAAGTACTAACTTTAAAAGACACAAACTTATCCTAAAAGTTTGAAAGTTAGCAGAAACTGTTCTGACTTCTATTGGATTGAATGACTGCACAGAAAAGAAATTTCGGGTTGTCATAGAATTGAATGAAAGAAATAACCTTTTATATCTATATACATATACATAATATATAACTAGGATTCAAACGACCTTCGGACAACTAACCTTGATACCCTAACTCCACAACCAACAAGGAACAGGAAGTAAGGTAGGCTAGCAGTCCTAAGTCCTTTCAATCCTACTTATATAACTATATCTATATAGATACACAGAATATAAGTTAAAAGAGTTTAATAAAAGTATTTGAGAAGAAAAAGAGTTTGTAAAACAGTTTGAAGTAAAACAGTTTGATAAACAGTTTGATAAGTAAGAAAACCATTTGTTTGGTATTTATTAATCACATGTGTTTGATGTAATAACTATAATTGTTCAACTTGTATCCCCCCCCCCATAAAAGAATTTAAAAACATTTAAAAAGGTTAATTAAGGGGTATGAACTCACCTGTAGTGAGTGGTTTGGATGAACTGAAGAGATAGGATTGCTAGGTGTCATATGAAGACTTGTACACATACAATGATCCTATTTAACATATAAATACAACATATATGTGTCTAATTAGACTTTAAACAACTAATTAGCAAAGTTAAGACATCCTAAGACATGAAAAACACTTTATATAAGTGTTATAAGCCTTAAGGATTGCATCTAAGTGTTGTAGGACAAAGCTAATGAGCTTAGGGTTCAAGAGAACCCCTTATAGGAATTTACGGTTTTGTGACCTCAACTCATTGAGTTTACGGTCGTAAACCCAACTCATTGAGTTTACGGTCGTAAACCCATGAGTTTACGGTCGTAAACCAATGAGTTTACGGCCGTAAACTCACACTCCTTTGACCATTTTTTGATTTGAAGGTTTCTAAGTCCATAGAAGTGTTTCCTCTTGAAGTATAAGCTTATGGAAGAAGTTAGGGGACCATTCCACTCCTAAATTGAGTTTACGGTCCCTAGACCATTTCCCTTTGGGTTTATGGTCGTAAAACCCTATGGGTTTTGGTCTTTTGACATTTCTAAGTCCCAAATATATCAAGGAATGGATCCATGTTAGTTTACAAGGCTTAGAAAGGGACTAGGGCCACTTCGGCCCCTTATTTAGGGTTTACGGTTTTGGGTGTTTACGGTTTTGGGAGATCCCCAAACCGTAAACACATGTTCTTGGGGGTTTTGATGTTCATTCCATGGATTTAACAAGCATACTAACTAAACAACTAGTTAGGAAGAGTATACTTACTTATAGGAGGCTTGAAATGAGCCCAAAAGTCCAAGAACACTAGTGTGTGTTCTTGGTGTTCTTGGTGTTCTTGGTGAAACTTGAAGATTCACCTTTTTTGGAAAGATCTAACGTATAGAAGTGTGTTAATTCACTAGATTAAGTGATATACCAACTTGAAAGGGTTAGAAACACTTACTAGATGAAGATTTGGGAGAAATCTTTGGATGATACTTGAGAGAGTTTGAGTTTTTGTTATTGAAAGTTGGAAAAATGGTAAAAATGGCTAAGTGCCACCTTTATACCCCTTCTCTTTAGGGCTTACGGCCGTAAATACCTTGTTTAGGCCGTAAACTCTAAACTTTTGGTGTGTCGGGAATTTATTGTTGCACAATAAACCCTAGGGCATCCTCTCTCCTAATATCTCCTAAAGTGTTAATCCTAAAATACTCAAACTTATTCCAAATAGTCTGAAAATTAGCAGTAACTGTTATGACTTTATTGATTTGAGATGTTGTACAGAATAGAAATTTCGGGTTGTCATATCATCCCCCCCTTAGAAGGAATTTCGTCCCAAAATTAGAGTTTAAGCAAATAAGTAGTTACAAATAACTAAGTAAAAAGAAGAGGATATTTCAGTTTCATCTGATCCTCTCGCTCCCAAGTGAATTCAGGTCCTCGCTTGTCGTTCCAGCGAACCTTCACTATCGGGATGCGGCTTTATTTCGTTTGCTTGACCTCTCGGTCCATGATCTCTACTGGTTCTTCCACGAAGTTGAGGCTCTCGTTTATCTCGATCTCGTCGAGTGGGATTACAAGAGTCTCGTCGGACATACACTTTTTCAAATTCGATACGTGGAAGGGAGAATGTACGTTACTGAGTTCGCTTGGTAAGTTAAGTTTGTAAGCTACAGGGCCGATTCTGGCAAGAATCTCGAAAGGCCCTATGTACCTCGGATTTAGCTTTCCACGCTTTCCAAAGCGTATCAAGCACTTCCAGGGTGAGACCTTCAACAGAACACGGTCGCCCACCTGGAATTCCAACCGTTTTCTTTGTTTATCAGCGTAACTTTTCTGTCGGTCTCTGGAGGCTTTCAATCGTTCACGGATCTGAACAATCTTCTCCGTCGTTTCCCGTATGATCTCCACACCTGTGAGAGTGCTTTCAGGAACTCGTCCTTTAGCTAACTGGGTATCACCCACCTCAGCCCAGCACAAAGGGGATCTGCACTTGCGGCCATAGAGGGCCTCGAATGGAGCAGCCTTTATGCTTGTGTGATAACTGTTGTTGTAGGAAAATTCAACAAGGGGTAAATGAGTATCCCATGCTTTCCCAAAGTCAATCACACAGGCTCGCAGCATATCTTCCAAGGTTTGGATAGTCCTCTCGCTTTGCTCGTCTGTCTGTGGATGGTAGGCTGTACTCATGTCCAGCCTAGTTCCTAGGGAACTTTGTAACGACTGCCAGAACCTCGAAGTGAATCTACTATATCTGTCTGAGATAATGGATATGGGAACACCATGCAGTCGTACAATCTCCCTAATGTAAGTTCTCGTAAGCTTCTCCATCTTGTCTGTCTCTTTGATAGGCAGGAAGTGTGCAGACTTGGTCAATCTGTCGACGATGACCCATATGGTATTAAGTCCACCCGTTGTCTTGGGCAACTTGGTTATAAAATCCATAGTGATCCGCTCCCACTTCCATTCAGGGATCTCAGGCTGTTGTAGAAGACCTGAGGGTTTCATGTATTCGACCTTGACCTTGGCGTAAGTAAGGCATTTACTTACGAAGTTAGCAATCTTTGCTTTCATGTTAGGCCACCAGTATAACTTTTTAAGATCCAGATACATCTTATCTGAACCTGGGTGGACGGAATAACGAGTGTTGTGCGCCTCGTTCATGACCAAGTCTCTGAAACCTCCTAGTTTCGGGGTCCAGATCCGATCCATGAGATATAAGGCTCCGCCACCTTTGACTTCCAAGTTCTTATCCATCCCTCGCAGGGATTCACTGGTCACATTTTCAGGTTTCAAAGCGTCGAACTGAGCCACCTGGATTTATGTGGATAAGTGTGAATGGATAGTCATAGTCAAAGATTTGACTCTACGACCAGGATATTCTTTCCGACTCAGGGCGTCAGCTACTACATTGGCCTTGCCGGGATGATAACGAACTTCGCATTCGTAGTCACTGAGTAGCTCGACCCACCGTCGTTGTCTCATGTTGAGCTCCTTCTGGTCGAAAATATGTTGTAGGCTCTTGTGGTCTGTAAAGATTGTGCTTTTCGTACCGTACAGGTAGTGTCTCCAGATCTTCAGAGCAAACACTACTGCTCCTAGTTCAAGATCGTGGGTAGTGTAGTTGACCTCATGTGTCTTCAGCTGTCTCGAGGCATAGGCGATGACCTTACCCCGCTGCATCAGAACACATCCGAGACCTTGGTTTGACGCATCGTAATAGACAACGAAGTCTTCTATCCCTTCGGGGAGGGATAGTATTGGTGCGGTACACAAGGCTCGTTTGAGCGTTTGGAACGCTCTCTCTTTCTTATCTTCCCAGTCAAAGGATACGCACTTCTGGGTAAGTGTTGTAAGAGGCTTCGCAATGCGGGAGAAGTTCTGAATGAACCTGCGATAGTAGCCAGCGAGGCCTAGAAATTGACGAATTTCTGTAGGCGTCTTCGGTGCTGACCAGTTCTCAATGACTTTAATTTTGGATGGGTCCACGTGTATTCCCTCTTCGCTAACCACGTGCCCTAAGAATTCGACTCGTCGGATCCAAAATTCGCATTTCGAGAACTTCGAATAAAGCTTCTCTGCACGTAATGTTTCTAAGACTAGTCGCAGATGTTGGTTATGCTCCTCCTCACTACGAGAGTAGATTAGTATGTCATCGATGAAGACGATGACGAACTGATCCAAGTAAGGACGACACACCCTATTCATTAAATCCATGACTACAGCGGGCGCGTTCGTTAATCCGAACGACATCACTACGAATTTGTAGTGCCCATAACGAGTTCGAAAGGCTGTCTTCGGAACATCCTCCCCTAGTACTCGTAGTTGGTGATATCCAGACCTTAAGTCGATTTTGGAAAAGAAATTCGCCCCTTGAAGTTGATCGAATAAGTCGTCTATACGTGGCAGAGGATAACGATTCTATACGGTCAATTTGTTGAGCTCCGTGTAGTCGATGCACATACGAAACGATCCATCTTTCTTCTTGACGAACAAGACTGGAGCTCCCCAGGGTGAGAAGCTTGGTCTTATAAAGCCCTTGCTGAGCAGTTCGATAAGTTGACTGGATAGTTCTTGCATCTCTACAGGTGCTAGACGATAGGGCGATTTGGCTACGGGAGTAGCCCCTGGAACTAAGTCGATTCTGAACTCGACTTGTCGTTGCGGAGGTAATCCTGGAAGTTCTTCTGGAAAGATGTCGGGAAAGTCGCGTACTACTGGAATGTCCTTGATGTCTTTCGCTTCTTGGCTCACGTCGACCACATGAGCAAGGAATGCGCGTCATTCCTTTCGCAAGAATTTCTGAGCTTGAATGCTCGAGATGATACGAAGGTTCGTGTCGGGTTTGTCGCCATAAACTACTAGAGTTTCGCCAGATGATAGATTAAGGCGTACAGCCTTTTCGTAACACATGATGTCGGCACGATGAAGACTCAACCAATCCATGCCAATGATGACGTCAAAACTTTTAATTGAGACCGGCATGAGATCGATCGAGAATGAATGGGTATCTAAAGTTAAGGTACACCCTATGTATATACAGCTAGTGCTCTCTGTCTTCCCATTAGCCATTTCTACTGTGAACGGTTCTTTGAGTGCTCGTGATTTTTGCTTAAGTAAATGAGCATACTTCTAGTTCACGAAGCTCCTCTTCGCTCCACTATCAAATAGTATACAAGCATAAGAGTTGTTGAGGAGAAACGTACCAGTGACCATTGTAGGGTCGGCAACCACCTCCTCATGGCCTATAGCCAGAACTCTTCCTACTCCACCGGCATTTCCTGCCTTCGGGCAGTTCCTCTTGAAATGGCCCACCTCGCCACAGTTGTAGCAAGTTTGGCCCACTCCAACGCCGGGGACTTGGGTGATTGGCCTCGCCGGAGATTTGCAGAAACGGGCAGTGTGCCCCTTCCTGTTGCAGTTTACACACTACATTTCCCGACAGGCTCCCATATGGTGGTAGTTTCACTTGTTGCAATTGGGCAAATTCCCAGAGTACTGCTTTATCGGAGCAGCAGCGGCAGGTGCTAACGCAGCATGTACTGCCACGACCTGCTGCTTTTTGGCAGCTTTTGCCTTCTTTTTGTTGTCATCACAGAATTTCCGCTTGGACTCAGTGGTTCTGGCGGGTTCTGAGATGGCCAGGGTGGTTGTTGCAACCGGGGAACGGACCTCGTGGTCAATTAGCTGCTGTGCCAATCGCTTGGCACTATCAAATGTAGTGGGGCGTGATGATAATACATTTCCCTGGTATGGTGGCACCAGCCCCCATATATACCTCTCGATCTTCTTTCCCTCTGTATGAATCATGTTGGGACAGAGCGCCACCAGTTCACAGAACCTGGCGGTATATGCTACGATGTCGGAGCCTTTCAGGGTTAGGCGCCAAAGTTCTTCCTCCAGCTTTTGGATCTCGCCTCTCGGGCAGTACTCCTCAATCATGAGGACTTTCATGGAAACCCAGCCCATATCATTATCCACTTCTAAAGATAGTGACTTAACATGGCTATTCCACCATGTTAGGGCTTTTGATTCGAAGGTACAAGCGGCAAATTTGACCTTGCTTCCCTTCGGGCACGAGCAGATTGCAAAGACCGACTCTGTCTTCTCGAACCATTGCGAGAGTACAATGACTCCACCAGTTCCCCTAAAGGACAATGGCTTGCAGTTTGTGAAGTCTTTGTAGGAGCACTCTCTCGAGAGCATAGGGGTTTCAACCTGAATAGTCGGAACAGGAGTCCCTCCTCCAGTGGAACTTGAGGAATGATATTGAGCTATGCCTGTAGCCACAGCCGCGGTATCAAATTGAGGAGTAGGTGGAGTTGGTGCGGGAGGATTACGTCTTGTTGATTTACGTGGAGGCATGTTTTACTGTAAGTTTAGAAAGATGAAGACATTGATAAGAATTTGATAGGAAATTTGATGAGAATGTCCCATGGACTAACTCTCCATAGCCCAACAGCATAACTGAATGATATGATTTGAATGAAGATGAAAGAAATTTGGATATAATTCCATTAGATTAGATGTCTGTCAATTATATTGGAATTACAGATACAATGAGCTTGGGAAAATGACCTAGAAGTAGGTCTTACATCAACCAAGATGGGAAATTTTTTGATAGACTACTACCTAAACAAGACCTAACAGGTCTAAGATTTACAAGGATAGGAAATTAAACTTAAGTTTTTACATAAACTAGGTTATATCCAAAAGAGAAGTCGATAGAACTCTATCGGCGACGAGAACTACTAGAGTGAGTTCTTGAATCCGACAGAAGGCGTTCTATGTCTCTTACGCGTCTATCATATCTAACTTGTTGAGTTCGCAGTTCCCTTAATTCAGCTCGGGTTTCAGTAAGTTCTCTCTGGAGCATTGCATTACCGACCTGAGTCCTTTCATGAGGATACTCTAGTTGGCGAATACGAACTGTGTTAATGCCAGAGTTGGCATCAATTTCCACTACTCGGTCGATAGCTGATCGACCTTGCTCGGTGTTCCGAGCAATCCTACGAACCATGATGGGTAGGACTCTATTAGCTGAACCTCCCTCGGTAAGGTTGTAGAAGCTTCTGTCTCTATTGTAGGGAATGGGTTGACCCTGTTCCTGACTCCATCTGTTCAAGTTTGTGGCCCACATAGGTGTGATTCCTTGAAATGTTGGACGAGGGTTCAGGTTTGGGTTATGAGCAGCTGGGGGTACGTTGTTGACTTCAGGTTCTGAATCAGAACCATCAGAAAAGCCTTCAGCAGAGTGATCATCCAAAGGGATTGGGTGATTATCTTCTGGTTCTTCATTAAGCCACCCAACATTGCCATGGTTGGGATAGTACGGGTCTCCGGGAAGATGGAAAACAGCCATTAAATCTACGCGAGAAAAGGGATAAAGAAATAATTAATAGACGAGTTAACTAGATAATTATAATATGATCTTTATCAGTTACTCCAACACTTGTTTAGAGCATACCAGTTATATGTATTCCAAAACGTGATAGACCTACGAATAAGTGATCCTAACTCTAAGCCCACAACCAAACAAGGAACAGGAAGTAAAGCAAAGATCACAGATTCTCAGTCTATGACATCCTAGTTACATATAACCTTAGCGTATCCACTAAACAACCATTGACATACTAATAAAGACCTTTAGTTCTCAGATAAGTAATTATGGTAACACAAAATACTCCTATAGTATTTTAAGTTTAATGTTCTGTTCTACTGTTCTTGTTGTAGAAGTGTTGGTAAGTTTTTTTAGACTTGTTGCAACCTCACAACCATACTTAGGCACATGCTGCTCACTCCTCGGATAATGTAGTTGATCAGGATACATCTTCCCAGGGTTGACCATATGTCTCTAATTCTACTTGTACTGTCCAACAATCGTAATACTTTTGTTCTATCCTAGTGACACTGATTTTAGTATGAATGCAGGTATGTATACTTGGTTAAATATTTTATTATTTAAAAGTATAAACTCCTTATCAGAGTATTTTAATCCCGCTTGTGTTTATAGTTCGTATATCTTTTATGGGTTGATACACTTGATTCACTATAAACAATGCTCTGATACCAATCTGTCACACCCCCAAAACCTATGAACGGCGGAAACGTTCTGGGGTGGAGGACGTCATGTACAGTATCACAACAATGCAAGTAGTAAACAAGCAACAACATCATCCATTGCATTAATAATATAATTTCATACAAGTGTGTTCTGTAAGGTTATAAAGACACCAAAACAATATACATCAAAAATATAAGATGAGTCTTGAACGAGCTCCATCTTCTCAAAACCTGGCTCCGGTACCTGTCTACTGGTGACCTGAGAATACAAGTTATTTTGAAAGAGTTTATCAGCTTTAAAGCTTGTGAGATCATAAGTATATTGGTGTTTGTGTTTGTATTAAAGCATTTGCAAGATGTTTTGTAATATGTAATGAGTATGTTTGTAAAAGTTTTGTATTTATTTGAACTCTCCTAGAAAACCCTATGTTTCCTACTAAAAGTAGCCTTCTACCAAGGCATCTAGTATCCGTGTGTGTGTGTCTCTTGTAAGAGTGTGTATTTTCCCAAATTCGACTATCATTAACCAAAAATATAGTTTCTACATTACCGTGCATCCTGTGAATATTCACGAAGTGAATGTAATGGGAATAATATTATATTACTGTAGTGTTGTATTAAGTAACTACTGCTGTACTAACTACCTTAAGCCAATTATGTATTTTAAGGTAACATGTGATCGGCCTGTATCTTGCTACCGACTTATAGTAAAGTGACAATGTAAGATGCCACGAAAATGACGTTTGGCACCCATAGACTTGCAAGTCCCACTGTAGCGAGCAGCAAGGTGTAGGATAGTCAATCCAGTATAGATCTATACGCAAACTCATACGCTCCCCAATTAAGGAGATTCAGATACAAAAGCAGTCATGACGGGTAGCGCCATGCCCTGCTTAATGGCTCACATAAATGTATAATGTATATGTTATGTATTTGTGTGCTACCTGTATTGTGTGTTCTTTCTCTGTCTAGCCTGTATGTTTGTTTCTCATCACTCTGTTCTATGTTTGTTTCTCATCACTCTGTTTTATGTTTGTTTCTCAACATAATATGTATTGACTCATGTATGAACTGACTCATTGTATGTTTCATTGTTCTAGTAATAGTATCTTCTTAAACTACCCCTATGGTAGCTTACTAGTAATGTATGAACATGTTTGTATACCCTTGCTACCCAAGGGCATGGAATTGAATGAAATAAATAACCTTTTATATCTATATACATATACATAATATATAACTAGGATTCAAATGACCTTCGGACAACTAACCTTGATACCCTAAGTCCACAACCAAACAAGGAACAGGAAGTAAGGTAGGCTAGCAGTCCTAAGTCCTTTCAATCCTACTTATATAACTATATCTATATAGATACACAAAATATAAGTTAAAAGAGTTTAATAAAAGTATTTGATAAGAAAAAGTGTTTGTAAAACAGTTTGAAGTAAAACCGTTTGATAAACAGTTTGATAAGTAAGAAAACCATTTGTTTGGTAGTTATTAATCACATGTGTTTGATGTAATAACTTTAATTGTTCAACTTGTATCCCCCCATAAAAGCATTTAAAAACATTTAAAAAGGTTAATTAAGGGGTATGAACTCACCTGTAGTGAGTGGTTTGGATGAACTGAAGAGATAGGATTGCTAGGTGTCAAGTGAAGACTTGTACACATACAATGATCCTATTTAACATATAAATACAACATATATGTATCTAATTAGACTTTAAACAACTAATTAGCAAATTTAAGACATCCTAAGACATGAAAAACACTTTATATAAGTGTTATAAGCCTTAAGGATTGCATCTAAGTGTCGTAGGACAAAGCTATTGAGCTTAGTGTTCAAGAGAACCCCTTATAGGAGTTTACGGTTTTGTGACCTAAACTCATCGAGTTTACGGTCGTAAACCCAACTTATTGAGTTTACGGTCGTAAACCCATGAGTTTACGGCCGTAAAGTCACACTCCTTTGACCATTTGTTGATTTGAAGGTTTCTAAGTCCATAGAAGTGTTTCCTCTTGAAGTATAAGCTTATGGAAGAAGTTAGGGCACCATTTCACTCCTAAATGGAGTTTACGGTCCCTGGACAATTTCCCTTTGGGTTTACGGTCGTAAACCCCTATGGGTTTTGGTGTTTTGACATTTCTAAGTCCCAAACATATCAAGGAATGGATCCATGTTAGTTTACAAGGCTTAGAAAGGGACTAGGGCCACTTCGGCCCCTTATTTAGGGTTTACGGTTTTGGGTGTTTACGGTTTTGGGAGATCCCCAAACCGTAAACACATGTTCTTGGGGGTTTTGATGTTCATTCCATGGATTTAACAAGCATACTAACTAAACAACTAGTTAGGAAGAGTATACTTACTTATAGGAGGCTTGAAATGAGCCCAAAAGTCTAAGAACACTAGTGTGTGTTCTTGGTGTTCTTGGTGAAACTTGAAGATTCACCTTTTTTGGAAAGATCTAACGGATAGAAGTGTGTTAAATCACTAGATTAAGTGATATACCAACTTGAAAGGGTTAGAAACACTTACTAGATGAAGATTTGGGAGAAATCTTTGGATGATACTTGAGGGAGTTTGAGTTTTTGTTCTTGAAAGTTGGAAAAATGGTAAAAATGGCAAAGTGCCACCTTTATACCCCTTCTCTTTAGGGTTTACAGCCGTAAACACCTTGTTTAGGCCGTAAAATCTAAACTTTTGGTGTGTCGGGACTTTATTGTTGCACAATAAACCCAATTTGGCCGCCAATTCGTGTCACCTTACTTTTGATTCTGGCTCTGGTCTTCATTACTTCATAATGGAGAATTGGAATCTTGGAAGTTCAGGGGAACTTCTCACCGATGTTCCTGAGAGGAATAGGCGCATGGTGATTCCTATAGTTTCATTACTGTTCATTGATTTCCTTCTCGAAAATCTTCGTAATGAATCTCTTCTGGGTCCTTGTTGACTCCTCTGCTGATTGCTGAAGTGGATACAACTTTCTAAAGGGGTTTATACGAGAATGGGCATGTCTAAAGAATCTTAAGAGGTTAATAAAACATTTTTATTGTGCGATCCTTATCGGGTCCTTCTAGAATTACATAGTGTATACAAATTATATATAGCTCAGATCTAATAGACCTTCGAATATGTGATACTACTCTATATCCACATCCAAACAAGGAAAAGGAAGTAAAGCGAAACCACATATTCTGAGTCTATAAGATCTTTATTATATATAATCTTGGGAGCATACACCTTGTAATTATAGACTTACCAGTAAGGGTCTTTTTAGTTTTTATGCAAGATTATTTATGTTACCTAAAATACTCCTATAGTATTTTAATTAGATGTTTGATTTTAGAATTTCATGACATGTTTTTAGGTTTGTTGTCATTATATAGTATCATAAAATACTCCTATAGTATTTTAAACTTTATGTTTGGTTCTAGTATTCCTTTATGTATATGGTTGGTAAGTTTCCGACTTGTTGCTACACCATCATCACTCGCGAATACATGTTGGTCGTATCTCAAATAAATATAGTTGATCAGGCTATATTTAATCCAGATATGATTACATAACTGCCCAGGTTTGACGGTAATGTCCAACATCCAAAAACTTTTATCTTGTTCTTTTTGTGATACTTGTTCTAGTATATATACATTCTGGGTGTGCTTATACTTTTATAAAATGTTGTTATATTTTAAGGTATAACTCTTTGGTCAAAGTGTTTTTATCCCAATGTATGTATAGTTGTATATCTTTTATGATTTGATATACTGAGTTCAATATAATCAATGCTCTGATACCAATCTGTCACACCCCCAAACCGAATTGGCGGAAACATTCGGGGGCGTAGGACGTCATGTCAAGTATCACAACACATGCAATATAGTAAGAAAAGTACAACAACCATTGCATTAATAATGTATAAGTTTTTACATAAGTTCAAACATTAAGTATTCAACATCAAAAGTAGATAAAGAAAGAGACAAAGGATGCAGCTCGGTACTAGACTGACTTCATAAAAGCTCCTGGAATGTACCTGTCTACTGGATTCCTGAGAATACAAGTTATTTTGAAACAGAGGGTCATCAATTTAATGCTGGTGAGTTCATAAGTATTTAGTTATGGTTGTTTAGTTTGAACAAAATGACTGAGTTTACTCCAGAAAGTCCTACACTTCCTGCTTTACAATTGGAAAGTAGTTTTACTCCATAAAACTGTTCTGATTTATGTATTATTGTACTTATAACCTATTTAAACATAATTTAACCTTTCATAAAATTATAGGGTGAACGATCCTCGTTTATTTTTAAAAGTAGTTTTAATTCTCCATAAAATTGTTCCTTTTGTTTGTAGATTTAAATTTCCATAGAACCACTCCTTTTTTTGTAGTTTTAAATCCCCATAAAACCGTTCCTTTTGTTTGTAGTTTTAAATCTCCATAAAACTGTTCCTTTTGTTTGTAGTTTTAAATCCCCATAAAACCGTTCCTTTTGTTTGTAGTTTTAAATCTCCATAAAACTATTCCTTTTGTTTGTAGTTTTAAATCCCCATAAAAGCGCTCCTTTTTTTTGTAGTTTTAAATCGCCATAAACCGTTCCTTTTGTTTGTTGAAAATGATTAATGCAGTAGAATTTATTAAGCATGCACTACCGATGCAATCACGCCCCTGACATTAAGATTTTTAATTTGGGTTATCGTGTGATAAGTTTAGAAACCATAATCTACACTACTGGTGTAATGAAAACCCTGTAATTATGATTATTAATTAGGGTTAAAATGTGATAAGGTTGTAACCATGCTGATTGATGGCTGAAAACCCGACGACCTTCTAGCGTCGAAACTGTAGATGTGACATTTGTCACCCCTTGGCCTTGCCGGCTGGGACTATAGCTAGTAGTCGGGGTGTGGAATTGTCTGTCCCGTATAGATCTATACACACAATGCCCGCTCTCCCTCCAGGAGACTCTAGTTACAAAACGTGATACAACAATTGAATTGTTGTATCATGAAGTAGGATTTCACATTTTTGGTTTATTTGTTTTAAGTAAGGATTGAATGTCATCCATTTTCTTAATAAAGTGGTTTTAAACCTGGTGAGCTTATCTAGTAAAATAGGTATTTCATTTGTCTCATAAATTAAAACTACTATAATTTATATGATTTATCTTATTAGAATGATACTTCATGAAAGTACCCCTTTGCCTTTCTTGTAGCAAAGGTGACCATAATAGATTTAGGTAGCTTTTACGTCCCTATATGTATCATATATATATATATATATATATATATATATATATATATATATATATATATAATTAAGAAGGAAATGACCTTCGGACAGAGAACTTTACCTTAAATACACATCCAAATAAGGAAAAGGAAGTAAGGAAATCCATCAGTCCTAAGTCCTCTAAGTCTTAATTATATACTTATACATATATAAACATGATTTATAACCGTTTTGAGGTTAATGTTCATATATGTATCTAACATGTATAACTAAGGTTTAACTGACAGTCGGATGATTGATCCTACCGTATGCCCATAAGCAAACAAGTAACAGGAGTTAAGGCGATAGCAATGATCCTAAGTCTGTTAAAGCTTATTTATACATAAATAACTATATGAACATGATTTAATAATCTAACGTTTTGGGAAATTTATAAGAAAGCACAAAGCTGTTTCTAACATTTTAAAAGGTTTTAACGTGACTCTAAAAGAGTTTACATGACTTACGGTCATTTGGAGATGTTTGGAAATCTACTATTATTATCACAATCTTTAAAACATAAATAAAGTCTTTTCGGTGTGATTTGTATCACAAATAGATTATTTAACACAATTTGATTGTGTTCAACTTGTATTCCCCCCCCCCCCCTTAAAAGCATTTAAAATTGTTCAAAAGGTATATTATAGGGGTATGAACTCACCTTTGGTGGATGATTTGTTTGAAGGCCATAATAAGAGTTTTATACACACGAATGAAGTCCCGAAGCACAAATGGGTCCTAAACATCATATAATGATACATAATAGCATGATATTAGTGTATACAACAACTAACATGCTAGGATAGACAACCCTTGGACTAGGAAACACTTGAAATGAAGTGTTATAATCACATGTGATTGGTTTAAGGGTGTCTATGGCCACACAAAAGAGTGTACGGCCAAGGGTTATACGGTCACTGAGTGTACTGCCGTACACTCATTGTCAAACATGCAAAATGGGGTCATTGATCCATGGGGAAACTAGTGGGTCTAATTTACAACAAGAGGATGAACAAAGCTCTCATTTTGGAAGGTCTTGAGGTGTGTACGGCCATGCAAGGGTGTACGACCGTAAACTCTTGTTGTTCATGAAAAATGGTTGTTTCTAGGGTATGAATCAAGAGTTTCTAACGTATACTAAGTATATGGAAAGGATACTTACAAATTGGAAGCTTGAAGGGGGTTCACGGCCACCAAGAACTAGTGTGTGTTCTTGGTGTTCTTGGTGAAATAGATGAAGATTTAAAGATCTATCATAAAAGGGATGTTTTCATGGCTGAATCATGAGATGTTTACAAGACTAGGAAAGATATCAAGAAGGATGGAAGAATCACTTACCACTTTTGAAGATTAGAAGGAGTGTTCTTGATGATAGTTGAGAGAGAAAAACTGGATTCTTAACTTGAAGATGGAAGAAGTGAGAGAAAAATGAAGGATATCATATATATATATATATATATATATATATATATATATATATATATATATATATATATATATGGGAGGAGTTAACGACCACCTTGAGTGTGCGACCGTACACCCATGTGTATGGCCGTACACTCCTTTTGAAGGAGTGTTTGGCTCGAATGCAACACTATGACCTTAAAATAACTCATCCCTAAACCCAAACCTTGAATGTACTAGGCTTAGAACACTCAAACACACTCTAAACAATGCTAAAAGATAACAAAAACGAGTCTGACTTTGATTGAATTGAATGGCTTTACAAGATAGAAATTTCAGGTTGTCACACCCACTTGGATAAGTCTAATAGCTATAATTGCAAGTATGACTTCCAAAATTGATAAGAAATTGTATCTCTCAAAGCTTTTGTCAAACTCTGACCTAGTCAGTTGCGTGTCCTAGGATAAGGGATCATATAATCCTCCGTTTTGCTAGATATCATGTGAACAAATGACATGGAACATAATTATTCTCATTGTCAAACAGTTTTGTTTTCCGATTTTTGATTTGTAATGACAAAGAACTTAATTGAACACAAAATTAAGTCCGTACTGGGCCCGACACATAAGTCTACACCAAATCATCGAGGGGCCCAAGATATCACTTTTTTACCCTTAGGTAAAACGGAAAATATAAACTTTGACTCATATGCTTGTACTATTTACTCATCAAGTCATGCACAACAATATGTTTTATAACACTACGTTACTGATGCATTTATGCATTATTAATGCACAACCAACTCGTAAACAACAACTCATATATCTCGGTTTAAAGATTATACGATATTATCGTCTCAGAATTACTCGTGATAAAATCCATGAAGTAATTCACAGAGTGTGGGTTTAATCCAATACTCAAATCCACATTTCAAAAGTACTCATGAATGTTGCAGCAAACCATTGCTATGTCTAAACACTTAGACAATCTACAACCAAATTCATGACTACCTTAATTCATTACTTACTTCTAAAGTATGATTGATTGTGGATATTTGAAAAATCCAATTATTCGGGAAGTAAAACATGCAAAAGAAACACAATGATAAACAATTGACAAAAGATAGTAAACAATACTTATAAACAAATCTCTATTTATTTAATCATCAAATGTCAATTACATTTATTTGTTACTAGTTTCTAAATATCTATCTAATCACTAAAACTAATATCATCCTTCAGACCAATGCTCCTTGCGTACTAAACATGATTGATCCTACTAAGACCCTTTGTGAGGGGATCGACAAGATTCTCTTCTGATGATACCCTCTTAACGACAGGGCTTCCTTCTTCTACACGATGTCTGATAGATTGATATTTTCTGTCGATATGTCTTGATCTACCATGATCTTTAGGTTCCTTGGTTAAGGCAACCACTCCTTCATTATCACAGAAAATCTCTACAGGCTCGTTTATTGCTGGTACAACTCCAAGATCTACAATCAAGTGCTTCAACCATAGAGCCTCCTTCGATGCTTCGCTCTCGGCAATGTACTCTGATTCACAAGTAGAATCAGCCACGGTCTCGTGCTTAGAATTTTTCCAAGTCAATGCTCCTCCGTTAAGGGTAGACACCCAACCTGACTGAGAATGGAAGTTGTCTCTGTCTGTCTGAAAGCGGGCATCACTATACCCAGTAACTCTTAAGTCATCAATGCTGCCAAGCACAAGGACCCAGTCCTTAGTCCTTCGCAGATACTTAAGGATGTTATTAACCGCTACCCAATTAGCTTTACCGGATTTCTCTAATATTGACTAACCATGCTCAAAGCAAAAGCCACGTCAGGGCGAGTACATGTCATATCATACATGATCGATCCAGCGGCGGAAGCACATGGTACTCGACTCATTTATGCTATCTCTGCATCAGTACTCGGACTCTGAGTCTTACTCAGCTTGGTATTACTTTTGATAAGTAACTCCCCTTTCTTTGAATTCACCATGCTAAAATGCTTTAGCACCTTATCCATATACGTACTTTGACTAAGTCCAATTAGCCTTCTACTCCTATTCCTGAAAATCCTTATTCCTTGAATATAAGCAGCCTCTCCTAGATCCTTCATAGCGAAACACTTTCCAAGCCAGGACTTAACTGTTAGGTTTTGAGCATTCTAACACTATGTGACAACCCGAAATTTCTAACTTATACATTCTTCATTTTTATCAAAGTTAGCCTCGTTTTGCTATTTTATAATGAACTTTTGGGTCTATATAAGTGCTTGAGACTTAGTATAATCAAGATATGAGTCGTAGGATGGGTTAGAATGTGTGTAGCGTCGCAAAAACGGGCCAAACACACCAAACTAGGTGTGTGCGGCCGCACACCAGAGTGTGCGGCCAGTCAGCCGCACACAGCCAACCGCACACCCATCCCAACCACACACTCTCCCCTATATATAGAACACTTAGTCATTTTGAACACTTTTTCCACTTCTTCAAGGCTAGAGCTAGTTTTCTCTCAAGTATCATCCAAACCTTCATCAAGATCTTCATAAAAGGTAGCATCTTTAGTCAAGAACACCAAGAACACCAAGAACACCATGTGTACGGCCACACACACACGTTGGCCGCACACACTGACCGCACACGCCTCCTGGCCGCACACCCTGGCCGCACAAACACAAAAAGTGTGCATTTTGACCATACACTCCCTTGTATGGCCATATAACCCCCTTATATACAACCTTAGGTGTTGGTAACACTTAATTCTAAGTGTTTTTATGTCCCTAAGCGTGTCCCTATCACTTTGAGTGATTATATACATTGAATGTATTCATATATGTGTATTTATATGTTAAATAGGATTCGTTTGTGCTCAAGACTCCAGTTGACACCCAACAATCCTATATCGATCTTTCATTCGAGTTACTCACTACAGGTGAGTTCATCCCCCTTAATCAACCTTTTAAATGTTTTTAAATTCTTTTATGGGGGGGGGGGAATGCAAGTTGAAACATGCTAGTTATCATATCAATCACATGTGATTAATAACCTGCATGCAAAAGGATTTACTACACTTTTAGCTGTGTTACCAAGCTTATTACTTCAAATGACTTTTCCGAAACGTTTTTACTGGTTTAAATCTCTTTATCAAACTATCTTACACACGGTATATTGTCTTTCAAAATACTATTACAGTTGTGTTTCAAACAAAGGTTTTCTTCATTTAAACTGTCTTATCAAACTGTTTTCAAATCGTTTTATAAAATGACATCAAGTCATTATTAATTATTGTTCAAAACTCTTAAATGTTTTACAAAACTTCTTTTATACTTTTATATTATTAAAATCATGCCTAGATATGTATAGTTATATAAGTAATGTTTGAAGGACTTAGGAAGGCTAACTCGTTCTGATTTCCTTTTCCTCGTTGGGATGTGGCTTTAGGGTATCGATTATCCGTCCGAAGGTCGTCTAAATATTAGTTATATATTATGTATACATAAATAGACATAAAAGTTCCATCAGTCAGTTCAGTACCTTTGATAGGCAAAGGTATACTTTAGGTTGTACACGTTCAGTACTAGTAACTATAATAGGTATAGTTAAGAGATATTACTTGCCATTCCTAGTACAAGGAATCACACCAGAGTCAGTTCATTCATGAGTCTATACTTATACATGGATACACTTACATGGACATTTACATGGATACATATACATGGATACACTTACATGGATACATATATATGGATACACTTACATGGACATTTACATGGATACATATACATGGATACACTTACATGGATACATATACATGGATACACTTACATGGATACGTATACATGGATACTTCTTTCATAGATACTTTGTTAAAAGCATGCCTAGATATGTATAGTTATATAAGTAATGTTTGAAGGACTTAGGAAGGCTAACTCGTTCCGATTTCCTTTTCCTCGTTGGGACGTGGCTTTAGGATATCGATTATCAGTCCGAAGGTCGTCTAAATATTAGTTATATATTATGTATACATATATAGACATAATGTTTCTAATCATTCAGTTCATTGCCTTTGGGTAGCAAAGGTATACGTTAATATACTCCTAGTAAGCTATTATTGGTATAGTTTTAGGTACATATATGATCATGTAAAATAAATATGGATTTCGACCTAGCGATTCGTTGCAGAAGTCACCTTAGTTCCAAAATCTCTTTTAAAGAGAACTCGTACAATAGGAACTAGCAATCATATTATTACTTACTTACAGCGGGTCTCGTGAGAAGACTACTTACTTACAGCGGGTCTCGTGAGAAGACTACTTACTTACTGCGGGTCTCGTGAGAAGACTACTTACTTACAACGAGTCTCGTGAGAAGACTACCTACTTGCTTACTTACTTTCAAAACAGTTGGGTCTTGGTAGAAGACTACTTTTTATACTAGTAGGAAATATAGGATTTCCTAGGAAGTTCAAACGTTTACACTTTTACTTATAAACCTTTTCTTTAATACTTATATGAATAACGACATTAAATACTTAAGAATTCACCAACTTTATTGCTGATACTCGCTTTCAAAATAACTTGTATTCTCAGGTCACAATTAGAAAGGTATCGATGCAAGGTTTAAAGAAGACGGAGCAGTCAAGACTCGTCTTTTATTTTAAGTATTCAATATGTTGTTTATACTACGAAAGAACACACTTGTAAGTAAAATTATACTATTAATGCAATGGATGATGTTGTTGCTTGTTTACTACTATGCATTGTTGTGATACTGTACATGACGTCCTCCGCCCCAGAACGTTTCCGCCGTTCCGGTTTTGGGGTGTGACACAGTCCTAAGGTGTTCATGCAACCCTAAATACCTTGGATCTATGTTTTCTATATTATACATGCAAATATGAACTTTCCAAGGTATTACCTATAACTAGCATACAATTGTCATATACAACACAAGAATATAGTTAGGATAACATACCTTATTGTGTAGCTTGAAGTCTTGATGTATCCAGCCTTAAGAGCTTAGCCCTAATAGTGTGGAAGCCTCAAGTGGAATCACAACACATCATGGACAAAGGATGAACTTGAGAGAGAACGTTCATGCCCCCAAAATCACCATGAACTCCAAGAATACACAAGTATCTTACAAGTCTATCACAAGTGGCGATTTTGGCTATGAATGGATGTATTTATATGTGGGATTTCTAGGGTCATGGATATAACCAAAATCCATACCCATGGGTCTTATGATCCATGGTTCACGTCGCCCAACTCTTTATGTATCCATACATAAATTTAGTCCAACATGGATCATAAGCCCAACACATATAAATATAACTAATTAACATAATTAGTCCCCATAGATTTAATTAGTCTCTTTTGATCACCAAATTAATCTCCAAATTAATTCTTGATCAATACTAATGAACTCATATGATTTCATATTAATATATTATAACTTATAATATATTAATAAATTATATATAACATTTTCTCTCAAAAGTCCATCCTAACAAATTGTCCTGATGATATGCAACCCAAATGGACCATGCTACTCTCAGATCAAGTTCATACCAATAATAGTTATGGGCTTAGACATCTAATCCAACAGTCTCCCACTTGGATAAGTATAAAACTATTATTGCAAGTACGACTTCATAACCTGAATAGCAATCGTAGCTCTTAAAGCCGCTGTCGAACTCTGAACAAATCAAATGACACGTCCATTAGATAAGTGATCATATATTCCTCCATTCTAGATATCATATGGACTGAGACATGGATTATAATCATTCTCTATGTCCATTTTTTGTTGCCCGATTTTCGATTTATGACGACTGAGTAATTGAACAAATCAAATCAGTCCAGGCTTGGCCAAGCACTTAGGGGTGTCATCACTAAATCATCGAGGGGACCACAGATATCACTTTTATCCTTATGATGTAAAAGGAATGGATAAACTTCGACTCATATGCTTGTACTTACTACTGGTTGAGTCATACACAAAGGCACGTTTTATAACATCAAGTTACTGATGCATTTTTGTACAATCAATGTTCAACCAACTCATAGTCAACAACTCATATCTCTAGGTTTGAAGAATATAAGATATTATTGTCTCATGATTCACTCGTGATAAAATCCATGAAGTGATTCAAATGAGCGTGGGTTTAATCCAATACTCAGAACTTATGAGCACTCATGAATGTTGTAGCAACCATTGTTATGTCTAATGCACCTTAGACAAATCTTACAAGCCAGATTCATGACAGTCATAATTCAATACCTATTTCCAACATATGACCGACTGTGGAGAGTTTGAATAACTTAGTTATTCGGGAAGTCAAAACATGCAAAGTGAAACACAAGATTAATACTAATCCTATATGGCCCCAACACTTTGAGTGTAAATAAAAACACCTTTTATCTAAGCACCATATTGATTACTCATTATTCAATGTTTCGATTTTATCAACTTAATACTTGAATAAAAACAATAGTCATGCCATGCACCAAACATGCACACTATGTTTACCTATGGTCCTTTCTCTTGTGAAATAGATCAATTAAACACGACTCCAATGATGCTCATTTCACAATCCAAATCCTTTTTGTAAATATAAGAATACCAAACTCTTACCATTTACTGTAATCTGTTGGATTCTAAACTTATATGCAATGATTATCTTGTAATGACTATGCACAAAAGTCACAAATACTTGGCAACAGACATTACAAAGAATTCCAATGGAGAGCAATTCCATGGAACCGAAGTCTCAAATTCTAAGTTCATTCCTTCGAACATCCTTCTTGCATTAAGCTTTCTAATCTTACACAAATTCAAAGAATAACTTCCGCCTATGGAAACAATTCCATATTACCATTTTGACTATCACTTCTGAACAAGAGTTGCCTCCTTTTCAGAATATGTCAATATGGCCCTTTCCAAAGTTTACATTATACTTCCAATTGTCAATGAGCAACCAATCTTTGGTAAACCTCAGATTGTCCTCAACAATTGCTTAATCATTTTAGTCATATCCAGTTCTATTCCTTTTTCCCTCTTTATGCCCTAAGCATTTGGAAAATTTAGAATGGATGTGATGTAATTGATCCTATACCCGAAGCATATGGGACACGATTCATGCTATATTTTTTTTTTCATTTGCCATGTTCTCACAATTCGAACTATGAAGAGGGATGCCGTAATCATAATCGAATTTTGAGAACGCCACATATATAGAATTTCCTTATGTTGAATCATTCCAACATAACATTCATATATATCTTTGACTAAAGTTGATTAAAATCTCAATCTAAGCTTGTAGAATTGGAATGAAGTATAAAATCCTCTCCCTTAATTATAGCAAAACAACTTTTCAAACCCAAATTGAGACTTTTGTTTTCTATAATTAATATTGCTAACTTGCAACAGTTAACATAATAATCATGCTCCCACTAACATCATGATTATTATGTTACTAGCATAACACTTATGCTCCCACTAGCTTTGACATGTACCCAGAAATCAACTGGACTTCTAGAAATCAATACTTTATTGACTTTCTTACCAAAGTTCAGATTTTTTATGCGATATTGCTTTGATAAGACTTTATCAAAATCATACACCTTTCCTTGGATAGCTTACATGTGTGTCTAAACAATTTTAGAATTATGAAAAGGGATGTCGTAATCATAGTCTCAATGTTAGAATTATGAAAAGGGATGCCGGTTAACCACACGCGCTCCACTAACGACTTTGAGAATGCAAATGTCACAATTGCTATCTACTTAAAATCTACTTAGTGAAAGCGTTTCCTCACCATCATTTTCATGAATCGGAGAGAAACCTTATGACACTCAGATTTTTAATGGTGTAATTGTTCATATCCATGTGTATCTGTCATAACCTTAATCACAAAACAAGGTTAGTGACAAATATAAATTCATATGTACTGAACTTGTTCAATCTTAATTTGTGCCTCTTGGTAGCACAAGGGTCTACCATTGCTTCCAAGTTGTTATGCAAACAATTGAGAACTAATAGAACTCATATGCAAAGTCAACTTTAACTGGAATGGGCACGGAAACAAGAAAATGTCAACACGATAGGTTACAAACCTCAAGGTGTGGGCTAGTGATTAACAATACTCTTGATTAGTTCTTGAAATGCTTTCAAGATCCTTAAGACTCCCACTGTCCTCTTGACATATAAGATTCTCTTTGTCAAGAACCATTCCTTGACAAAACAAATATTCAAGAGTTGGTGAGAATTATACAGACTAACACTTCACACAATTGGTCTTAGTTGGTCTTTGTCTTATCCAAAACATCACAACCTACCAATCCCAAATGTACGAGAGTAAGAAACATGTCACTCTACATTTGATAAGTGTTATAAACATTTCTTAAAATTATATCACTCAAGTTACAATCTTAGAGTATGACTTTAAGACTTGATTTTGGAACGAAGTATGATTTATCTTTTGATTTAACCATTTCAATAATTCATGATTCCTCTCCTTAGCCAAACAAATGCACTAAGGTGTCCTTAAAGGATCAATTGTGATATGGTTTTTATAATCACTAAGATAATCGTAAAACAAGATACTCAAGTACTCTCCCATCTTTTCAGATTGGAGAAACTTTTATCTTTCTACCTAATTTGATTCTTCTTATTCATTTTGTCTATCATTGAAACTTTTCCAATGATCCAGAATTATACTTAAACTTGTAAGTATAACCATATTTACTAAACTTTAGTAAATCATAACGAATAATATCAACCTTTGTGGTGGACCTGACCAGTGCACAACCTAATGTACCCGATCTTTTAGTCCTTCACTTGACTCACATGAACATGTGAACAAGGAATTAGTCTTAATTTCCCAAAGATGTAAAATTATCATTCATCACACAATACAACTTGCATGATTCCAAGTTTCTATCCAACTGAAACTTGGGTGATGAGAATCTTTCCTTATTTGGCAAATTATGACACTACCACAAATGAAATAAACAAATCCATTTTCCAATATTGCTATCACTGGAAACATATCAACAATAATTTTTCACAAATGCCATTGTAAGGATACTTAAAATAAATAAATAAATCAAAATTTTTTCTCTTTCTTTTATTTTAAAACTTGCGAACAAATCTTATCCTTACAATGAAAATACATATGAAAACTATGTTGATATCTATTCCTAAGCAATCTATTGTAACTCTTAAGCAGTTGATCAAAATTCTGATCATCGAACCATCTTTGCGATCAGAATCAACATACTCTTTCTTTAAGCTTCCTTTGATTCTCTAAAACATCAAAATGTAATTAGATTACATTATGTATTAAGAATCTCCAAAAGGTACTTAATAGAGTTAGATAATGGACTTTACCTGAAGTAGAGTCAAACCTTTTTGACTTTACCATTCTTATGATCTTTCAGGTAAATCTGGCAGCTTCGCAACCAATGCCCCTTCTTTTGGCAAAAGAAACATACGGACTCTTTGGAAATGGTACATGAGACTATCTCAGACTTATCCTTTCTCTTTACCATTAGGTCAAATGACTTGACCATGGTCGATCCCTTTCCATTGGGAAGAGAAAGCTTTTCAGGACTTCTAATGTTACCATTGTCAATGTCCATAGAAGTTTGGGAAGTTGATCATCCAATCAAATTTCCAGTGCCCCAAATCATTGCTGATTTAGCAGCATCAAGCAAATAGGTAACATCATGTCTTGATCTGTCATCAGGGTGTGACTGAAGAACCAAGTCAACAGCCAGCTACCTCGAGACTTCGACACCCGACTCTCCCGGCTTGCCAATAGGGATTGAGTGACCTTGAACTTTTCAAGAACTTCTGGGATAGGGAGAATAATTGGAGGAGGTGGAGGAAGTGAAGTATGATTTCCAGTCCCATTAATGCTCAACAAGGGATTAATCTTTCACCTTGATTATCATGTGGGATATCATCTTCATTAGGAAAGCTGGCTCCTAATGATTTGGGAAGACCATAGTTGTCTAAACTAGACATCTATAATGGGAGAAATTCAAGTTTAGTTGATTTAAAGTCCTTAATATAACTCCCAATATGAAATATTAAGGCTAGGACCCAACAAACTATTTTATAACTTGGAATAGGGATGCCGTAATCCAAGCTACAAAATATTTGAAGGTAGGTAAATGACGATTTACCAAATTCCACCATGAAAAAAACAAAATAAATTATTAAGTTTTAATTTGATTGAAACTCCTAGATCTTTTGAGATTCATTGAACTTTCAATGGCATGTTTAAATCTCGATTGTTCCCTCTCAAGTTTGTAACTGGGATGCCGAGGATCACAAACAAGGTGTGAATAATCATGCAAATTGACTTGGTACCCTTAATTTTATCACCCAATCGATGTGCCGGTTAACCACACGCGCTCCACCGATTTATGATAAAACTTAAGCCACCCATTGCTACACATTGTCAGTCCCATGTTAGTGTGCCGGTTAACCACACACGCTCCACTAACGACTTAACAAGGGTGCAAAGTGTAATTTCATGGGTTAGCACCAAATTCACATTTTCCTAAGTAACTAAGATTGGGAATTTATAAGTGTTTAGTTACTTAGTATTTATCGTTATACTTTTAATGAAGGGATAATTATTGTCCTTTCCTACCCGTTCGGCTAACGACCCTCCACTAGTCAAGGAGGCGGTGGGTGAGAGTGGACACCCATTAAACTGCCAGTTTATAGGAAGTAACCTTATACCCTCCTTAGATACCAGCTTCGTGAATGAGGCCTACTAACGGTAAGATTGACTTTATCTTATACATATATATAACCATTAACTTTTAATATTATAATAATATAAGGTTGAATTTTAAACTTTTAAAATTCTAAGGTTTAATTTGGAATTAAAGTATACATGTGGTGGTAACTTTGCATATTCCAAAACTTGAGGGCAAGTTTTTGAAACTATTCAAAACTATTCAATTCCATAACTTATGTGTTTAAAGTAGTTTTAATTAAAAAACTCTTCAAGTTCCATAACTTGAGGACATGTTATGGAAGACTTTAACCTATTAAAAGAATAGGAATTTTCCTTATTCATAACTTATGGAAATCTTTATGAGTTTTATGAATCTTAAATGTGAATTTTCATATAACTTGAGGATAAGTTACAAAAACAATTTTATGATCAACTCTTAGATTAATTTGGATTGAAAACACATTATCACATAATTTTTCTATTAATATAAGCAACTCATAAGAACAAGATAATTTAAATCAAAGTTTTTCATGTAATTAGTCAAATCCTTAAACTAATACAAAACATGAATCTATTGACAATTATCTTTGAAATTGGATTAGAATGAACATTACCACATCAAAAACAGGTTTATAAATTCAAAAAGAGCTTAGGGTAATGTTTCTAGTCCAATTCCAGCCAAAAACCTCGAAAATATACTGTCTGGGGGTCCTACTCGTCGAGTGTATGAACCTACTCGACGAGTAGGATGAGTTTCTTCATGGACTCGACGATTCCATCAGTGGACTCGGCGAGTCCAGTGCCCAGACAACCCGAAAATCGATTTTTTCAGCAGTTTTCAGCACTTTGCATCAAGTATAATTGAAAACAAGCCTAGTCTCTGATACCACTATTGGGTTTTGAGCCTTCTAACACTCCTAAGGTGTTCATGCAACCCTAAACACCTTGGATATATGTTTTCTCGATTATACATGCAAATATGAACTTTCCAATGTATTACCTATAACTAGCATACAATTGTCATATACAACACAATAATCTAGTTAGGATAACATACCTTATTTTGGAGCTTGAAGTCTTGATGTATCTAGCCTTAAGAGCTTAGCCCCAATAGCGTAGAAGCCTCAAGTGGAATCACAACACATCATGGACAAAGGATGAACTTGAGAGAGAATCTCCATGCACCCAAAATCACCATGAACTCCAAGAATACACAAGTATCTTACAAGTGTATCACAAGTGGCGATTTTTGCTATGAATAGATGTATTTATATGTGGGATTTCTAGGGTCATGGATATAACCAAAATCCTTACCCATGGGTCTTATGATCCATGGTTCATGTGGCCCAACTCTTTATGTATCCATACATAAACTTAGTCCAACATGGATCATAAGCCCAACACATATAAATATAACTAATTAACATAATTAGTCCCCATAGATTTAATTAGTCTCTTTTGATCACCAAATTAATCTCCAAATTAATTCTTGATCAATACTAATTAACTCATATGATTTCATATTAATATATTATAACTTATAATATATTAATAAATCATATATAACATCTTCTCTTAAAAGTCCATCCTAACAAATTGACATGATGATATGCAACCGAAATGGACCATGCTACTCTCGGGTCAAGTACATACCAATAATAGTTATGGGCATAGACATCTAATCCAACATTAACTTCCTGCAAGGTTGGAACGTCGTTTCCTATAAGTAGTATGTCATCAACATACAATACCAGGAAAGTCACTATACTCCCACTAGCTTTGACATATACACAAGTTTCATCGTCACTTCTAGAGTAGCAAAACTCTTTAACCTTCTTGTCAAAGCAAAGATTCCATTTACGTGAAGCTTGTTTCAATCCATAGATGGATTTCTCACGCTTACACACTCTATTAGGGTATTTAGCATCCACAAAACCCTCTAGCTGACTCATGTAATCATCTTCAGCCAAATTTCCATTAAAGAAAGCAGTTTTGACATCCATCTGCAAAATTTCATAATCATGAAACACAACTATGGCTAACATAACCCTAATAGATTTAATCTTAGCTAGCGGTAAGAAGGTCTCATCATAGTCAATCCCTAGGGTTTGAGTAAAGCCCTTCGCAACCAGTCGAGCCTTGAATGTGTGCACCTTTTCATCCATATCAGTCTTCTTCTTGAAAATCCATTTGCACCCAACTGTCTTCCGATCTGGCAGATTGTCAACCAAGTTCCAAACTAGATTGTCATACATGGACTGCATCTCGCTGTCTATTGCCTCTTTCCATTTAGCAGACTCAGGGCCCGCCATGGCTTCCCTGTAGTTAGAAGGTTCGTTTAAATTTACTAGTGTACTATCATTGATAAACATTTCACCATCCGTAGTTATATGGAAACCAAAAAAATCTGGTGTCATTCTAACTCGAGTGGAACGTCTAACAGGTAATGACGCTCAATAGGTTCAACACAAATTTCTTCCTCGGGTTGAGTGCTAGTGTTAGAGGTTCCTTCATTGCTTGAATCTTGAATTTCTTCAAGATCAATTGCACTCCCACTGTCCTCTTTTCGTATGAACTCTCTCTTTCGAAAGACTCATCTTCTTGCTACAAAGACCACGTTCTCACTTGGTGTGTAGAACAAGTATCCAAAGGACTTTTGTGGATAGCCAATGAAAATACATCGCTCACTTCGAGGTTCAAGCTTGTCGTGAGTCTCTTGACTAACGAAAGCTTCACAACCCCAAACCTTGATATTTTCCAACGAGGTAACCTTCCATGTCCACATTTAGTGAGGTGTTTTGGCAACCTTCTTTGTCGAAACAAGATTAAGAATGTAGGTTGCAGTCTCTAAAGTATACCCCCAAAATGAGATTCGAAGTGAGGCTCGACTCATCATGGAACGAACCATGTCCAACAAAGTTCGTTTATGCCTCTCAGCCACACCATTAAGTTGTGGTGTCCTATGAAGTGTCAATTGTGAAACAATTCCACATTCCGTGAGGTAGCCGTGGAACTCAATACTAATATACACACCACCTCTATCAGATCTTAGCATCTTGATCTTCCGGCCCAATTGATTCTCGACTTGATGTTTGAATTCTTTGAACTTCTCAAAGGTTTCTGAGTTATGTATGATTAAGTAGATATATCCATATCTGTTATAATTATTGGTAAAAGTCACATAAAATCGATTTGCATCCCGTGTTGTGGATCTGAAGGGCCTACACACATTCGTGTGTATGAGATCCAATAATGCCTCACCTATTTCACAAGAACCCGTGAAAGATGATTTAGTCATCTTTCCAAGTAAACAAGAGTCACATGTATCATCTGACCTCAAGTCAAATGATTCCAACACTCCATCCCTTTGGAGTTGGGCAATGCGTTTCTTGTTGAAATGTCCAAGACGATAATGCCACAAGCATGCTTTGTCTAAACCATTAGACGAATCAATTTGCAACACACTATTTCCTAAATTGTCTACAACCATCACAGTTTCATACTTTCCATCACAAGGTAATGCTTCAAAATAAAATACACCATTATAATAAGCATGAATATAACCATTCTCATTATCAAAAGAATATCTAAAACCTTGTCTATATAAACCATGATATGAAATAATATTTCTTGTCATTTCTGACGAGTAGCAACAATTATTTAAATCTAAACATAACCTACTACTAAGAACTAAAGAATAAACACCAATCTTGATAACAGGCGACGATCTCCTATTTCACATAATTAGGTTCATCTTCACATGCTCCACATCTTCACTTCTTTTTAGTCCCTACAAGTCAGAGCAAATGTGAAAACCACACCCTGTATCAAGAACCCAAGAATTCAAATGTGATGAGTTTTTAGATAGAATAGTTTAAATACTTGTCGATGTTCGCATAACCTTGCCACCCTTTATGTCTTGCAGGTACTTGGGGTAGCTTGTCTTCCAATGCCCCTTGTCATGGCAATAAAGGCAAGTAGCCTCATTTGGATCAAAGGCAGGGGGAGCTTCAGAACTAGATTTTCCTTTACGGCCATTACTAGACGACCTGGCTTGAGACTTTGCCTTCCAGTTCTGCTTTGAGGGAGCTTTCCTCTTCTTCCCTTTCCTTTTCCCTATGGCCAAGACGGGAGCAGCCGCAGCAGCAAGAATGGAGGCAATACTCTTTCCCTTCATCCAACTCTCGACGGTTCTTAGCAAGCTTTGTAGCTGACTCAATGTGGTTTCCTCCTTGTTCAGATGATAAGTCATAACAAACTGATCATAACAGATAGGCAACGAGTGCAAGACTATGTTACTAGCCAATTCCCCGTCGAAGTTAACATTGAGCTTCAACATGCGATCCACATAATGTTGCGTGCGTTGCAAGTGGGTCGTGACAGACTCGCCGTCCTTCATCTTGCTGGTTATGAGTGACTTGACTATTTCGTACCCTTCTTAACGGGCTCATTGATGGTACGTATCCATCAAGTCCTTGCACATCTAATAAGGGCAATAGTCCTCATAGAACCTTTGCAGTTCGGGAGTCATAGTTGCCACCATGATGCATGTCACTTTGGTAGCATCATTGCAGTGTCTCCAATATTCAAAAATTTCTTCAAGAGTAGAATTTGTTTCATCAATCTTTTTCAGCTCCTTTTCGAGAACATATTCCTTGTCCTCAAAGTGCGAGGCCATTCTGATGTTACGGATCCAATCATTGAAGTAGGAACCATCAAAAGTGACCTTCGAGCACATGCTCAAGAGCGAGAAGTGGTTGGATTTGTTGTTGGAGGAACCGAAAGCATTATTTGAAGTTGACATCCGAAAATGAAAAAGAATAAGATTCGATAAGATAAGAAAATCCTTAATATAACACCCAAATGAAATTTTAAGGCTAGGATCCAACTAAGTAATTCACAATTTAGAGGAGGGATACCGTAATCTAATTACAAATTATTTAAAGGTTGGTAAATGACGATTTACCAATTTCATCAGAAAGAAAAAATGAAATTTAAGCGAATTAAGTTTCAAATGAAGTTCCTAGATCTTTTGAGATTCCTTGAACTATTCAATGGCATGTTTAATCTCGATTATGCCCTTTCCATTTGTGACTGGGATACCGACGATCACAAACAAGGTGTGAATAACCATGAGAATTAGCTTGGTACTCTCGATGCCATTTATCACCTAATTAAAGTGTTGGTTAACCACACACGCACCATTAATAAATGATAATTTACAAACTACCCATTGCTACCCTTTATTAGTCCATATTAGTGTGTCGGTTAACCACACACGCTCCACTAACGACTTTTATAAAGTGCAATGTGCAATTTCATGGATTAGCATCAAATTCAAATTTTCCTAAAGTAACTACGATTGAGAATTTTATAAAAACATTTAGTTACTTTATATATCATTACACTTATTAATGAGAGGTGTCCTATCAATCCCGTTCGGCTAACGATACTCCACCAATCAAGGAAGCGGTGGGTGAGAGTGGGCACCCATTCAACCGCCATTTTATAGGCAGTTTCCTTATACCCCCCTTATAGATCGGCTTCTTGAATGAGGTCTACTAACAGTAAGACTGACTTTTCTTATATATATATATATATATATATATATATATATATATATATATATATATATATATATATATATATATATATATATATATATATATATATAAGGGTGTATTTTAAACATTTAAAATACTAGAGTTCTAAAATTTAATTTTTCAAAATTAAACTATTTAATTAAAATTTTTAAACCAAGATTTTCCAAGGATGTATTTTTAAAACTTTTCAAAAATACTAGGTTAAATTTTTAATAATCAAAATAACAAATTAATTTTATCTTTATCATAAAATTTAACCCAATCATGAATTCATGATACGGATACAAATAACTAATTAAAATATCCAGTTTTAAACAATTAAAAATAATTTAAGGTAATTATCTTAATCAATCCATGAGACAATTATCAAAACCAAAAATATTGGATCTGACAGTGCAACTCGTCAAGTTGGGCAATTACCACGTTGAGTTGCATGTTAACCCGTCGAGTTCAAAGATCAACTCGCCGAGTTAGATGAACAGAATGACAATTTTGTTCCCTTCTCCTTTGAACAATTCACAATTAAATAATATTAAATTCAAAACTAATCCTAGGCTCTGATACCACTGATGGATTTTGAGCATAACAACAATTCATATGTGTACATGCACACTTAATACTTTGGATCCAAGTTTTGTCTAATTGATCATGCAAACTTGATCACAAAAGGAGAAACCCAAGGTAGTAACTACTATTTTTGAAATTTTTATAAAACTAGGGTTTGGTTACATACCTTGATTGTTATATATATATTAATAACAAAGATTCCATTGTAGATCTTGAAACTTGAGAACTTAGTGTCACAAGTGTAACACCTCCAATGGCTCACAAACACACAATGCAAGAGAATGATATGCGAGAGGAGGAAGGGATCAAATTTTCGGTTCTTGCTTCTTCTAAAGAGTGGCAAAAAATTATTAGGGTTTAGGACCCTTTATATAGTGCAACAAGGATGCTATGGATAACCCTAATCTCAAATATGGTAATTATCCACCTCCTTTGATTATCCATATATGATAAGATATTCTAGAAATTCCAGAATAATCTTATGCATACACATTAATTTCGTCCACCATCTTCCCTAGGAAGGTTCTGGATCCTTTTGCTCAACTATTGAACAATTATACTTTTATTCCCTGCACTTTTAATTAATTCCTTTAATCCCAAAATTAATTCGAAATTAAGTTCTGATTAAATATTAATTAACAATATGATTACTAATTAATATATTATTTCCATAACATATTAATAAATCATTTATTCCAAATTATTAATCAAATCAATAAATTCTTTCTCTTCCTCAATTAATCATCTTGTCTAGTTGCAAATGTGAAGGCAACCCAAAAGTATTATGCCACTATCAATTCAAGTACATACCAATTATAGTTATGGGCTTAGTCACCTAATCCAACACGTTCGACCCGATAAGGGGAGGTTGGCCGTATTTGATGGTTCGGGGCCGAAAAATTATGTAGGGCTTATGTTGTTATATGTTTTGAAGTCCCAAAATGTATTTTAGTTGTTTCAACCCAATATGTTTTATTTGGTGTACATTTAAGAAATCAGAAAATAGAGAAAGGTGTAGATCCTAGTTCCTCAGTTACGTAGTCACACTAAAGCTTTGTGTCTATTTAGTTTTCAAGATGCATCGACCAACAAAGGGTGCATTTAGTTATAGAAAAACAGATTGTTAACTGGAAAAAATTTCCAAGAAAAATGAGAATTTTTAAAACGGGTTTAGTTCAATTTTTCTAAATGTTTCACGTAATTTTTCATTTTCCAAAATTACAAAGAACTTTGAAAATTTTGGAAAACCGGTAATCATTGTTATCAATATTTTTCTAATTCCAAAAAATTCCAAAAATATAAACACACACCCACCCAATCACACCCCTATCCCCCACAAATACACATACACAACCCCCCCCCCCCCACCACCACCACCATTACCCCTAAAAACACATATACACCCACCCACCCCAACCCTCACAAACGGACACACACACAAATAGATACCCTTATACCCACCCCTACAAACACACACACCTCCCACAAACACATACATACACAACCACCCCGACCCATACCCCACAAACACACTCACCACCAACACTACCCCCATAAAAACATGCACACACACCACTACCATAAATTCTGACCTACCTTCACATCTACCACTACCCCTATCACCGCCACGACGACCATCATCACCACCACCACCGCCACAATCACCATCACCACCCTATCACCACCACTACCACCACTACCACCCCACCACAACCACAACTGTCGCCGTCATCCCTACCACTGCTGCCATCATTGTCATCCATAACACCACTACGACCTCCATCGTCCCCGCCACAACCACCACCGTAATCACCACATCCACCACCACCCCCTCCACCCCACCCACCTACCCCTACCACCATTACCACTTTCTAAAAATGAAAACCAATAGAAAAATACACATCTAAACATGGTTTCTAATTTTCTGAAACCAAAAATGAAAAAGGAAGAAGTTTTAACTAAACGCGTTTTCTAAACATTCCAATGAAAACTGAAACAGAAAACGAAAACTAAAACGCAAAATGGAAAATGGGAAATGAAAAAACCATCGAGTTCTAGTTTTAGTTATATGTTTTCAAGAATCATCGCTAAATAATAATTACCATCCACATTGTAGTCTACATGACCAAGTTCATAATAAATCGAGTTCAAATTTCTATGTTAGGCAAAGGACACTATAGCCACATGTTGTTTTTGATTTGGTCTAATCAGTCTAATCAATCCCTAAACTCTTTTAGTCCTTTTCACCTATAACTACCGGTACAAGCTCACTTCTAACTACTGGTATAAGTGGCTACATGTATATTTTCAGCACTACTGACAGTAATGGATTCGACCAGCTAAGAAAAAACCATTCATAATTATTCTGTTGTTGGTGTTTAAACATGGCTTCTAGTATGCTGCAACAATTTGATCCTTGGTTAGGGCATAAATCCTTCCCGTCATCAGAATGCATCAGTCGATGACTACCAGTGTAGTCCATGTATATCACCAACAAAATGTTCAGCAATGATGAAATGTTGTATAGTCAATAAATACTGAATATGATGATGTGGCATTTCTGATGTATAAGTCATTAGAGAAATAGATAACGAAGTTGACGTGTCTATATCGAAGGTGAAGAACCTTTCATATATCTATATATTTTAATGTGCACATTGAGTTTGTACTTCATGCGTTAGTGACACTATACATTTTGAGTCTGTGATAGCATTACTATATATAGTGCTGTAGTCTTGAGTGTTAGAGAGAGAGAGAGAGACACAGAGAGAGAGATAGAGAGAGTTCTTACATTTCCATATTTATACACTCAAGATAACCTTCTAGGCTAGTTGACCATAAACATAATTATTTACACCTTGTGTTGATAATTACTTAATGCCAATGGTGTCTTGTGCTGAGAATGTACATGTGGCCACTTGTACAGGTAGTTAGAGGTGAAAGGGACTAAAAGAGCAGGTCGTAACTCAACTTATACCCCCACAAAGCAATTAAAAAAGTTTGGCGACTGATTAGACCATATCATAAAACATCGTAGTGCTACAATGTCATTTTCCCTTCTATATTTCCGTTACAAGATTCAAACTAAACTAATTTCTATTTTAGCTCACACCATTCGAAATTCTATAATTAAAACTAATATATATATATATATATATATATATATATATATATATATATATATATATAGAGAGAGAGAGAGAGAGAGAGAGAGAAAGAGAGAGAGAAAGAGAGCTAGGTTCAAATGTGGAATGACATCTATTGTACAGACGTGTTGACAATGTTAATTTGTGAGAATTACAAATAATATATGTTGTTTGATACTGTAAATACGTTCAATCTTACATAATTATTGTCATTATCACGCATTGTCACCAATTAAATATTCTATAAGGTTATTATAGACTTTTTTTTATTATTCTCATTCTGTGAGAATGTTGTCAAGATGTTTATTGAGTCGTATTCTGTAACAATGAAAATGAGTGAAAACGATGCGTGAGAACAAAAATGAATAAGAATTAGTGAGAATGCATGGAAAGGACAATAATTGAGTGAGGTTGAACGTATTTACATTACTAAACAACTCATTCTTTTAGTAATTCTCATAGAATAGCATTGTCCACACATCCCCAAAATAATTGTTCACCCACATTGTAACCTAGCCCTATATATATATATATATATATATATATATATATATATATATATATATATATATATATATATATATATTGTTTTAAAAGGTCTTATTTTTATTTTATCTTGAGCCTTAAATCGTCTTGGAGTGGCCTATGAGAGAGACTTGTTTCTTTGTTGTGATTCTTCTCAACAAACAACAGATAAGAAAACTTTAACATTTGGAAGAGACTAGGGCTGGTCCTGAGGAATTAAATATCCTCAAAGTCACAAGACGAGATAGATAAAAAGGGCCCTTATCGTTATTATAATTTCTTATTTTCAAATAAATATATATATTAATAAAAATTGGGCCCTATACAGCTGCCCACTCTGCCCCCCCCCCCCCCCTCAACGCCCCCATGGAAAGACCCATAAGATCAATATGGCTCTTAAATTGATTGAAAAAGTCACTATGCCCATTTCAAAATTGCATTAATTAACTTGGAGTGACCATTAAAATGAGTTTAGGATTCAAAAACACATTTAGAAAGTTTGCGAGACCATTAAAGTCTTTCCAAAGAGCATCAAGTATACTAGAAAATTTTGAAACCGATAATGTAGCTTAGGTGAGTGCATTGGTTTCTTTTATGAAGATTGAACACAAGAGACCCAACAGCCTTATCATAGGTCTTATATTGTTCAATCCAAACATCAGAGGTAATATGAGAACATGCACGACCATCATAGATAGACTCTGATATGAATCTAAGTACCTGGGAGAAGACCACAACATTGGGCGTTTCTTATTTTTAGGATTTTATGAGTTGTTTAATGACAGAACCATCCACAAATCCTAAATTACTTTTTTCCTTTTAAATCCCTAGTCATAAAAATATGTGAAACCCTACGTTTTCAGTTCTGAGAAATTTAAAACTAATAATAGTTCCAGTTCCATGGTGAATGGATGTAGATAAAGAGAATCATCAAAATCAAAAGTATCATTAGATTTTGTAGTTGGATAAATAAAAGTAGTAACATGTATTTTTAATTAGAAAGTAAAAGATAAGAAAACTCCAATAATGTAGTAGTAAGTTAAGATCAGAGCCAAAAGAATAATGTCACACCCCCAAACCGAAATGGCGTAAACATTCGGAGGTGGAGGATGTCATGTACAATATCACAACAATTGCATAATAGTAATAAAAGTACAACAACCATGTATTGATAAGGTATAAGTTTTTAAATATGTGTTCAAATCTTTGTATATTGACACCAAAATGTATAACAAAAGTTAAAAGACATGAGTCTATGAAGCTCCGTCTTCTCAAAACCCGTGGACACCTGTTTACTGATTTCCTAAGAATACAAGTACTTTTGAAAAGAGTGTCAACAATTAAGTTGGTGAGTTCATAAGCATGATTGTAACTGCAATCTGTTTTCTGTTCCTTGGAAGTATAAGTATGTTTTCCCAGAAAATCCTATATTTTCTGTTGTAATATGTTGTAAACAAAACATGTAAATGTTATTGTACTCTGAGGTAGTAAAATGTAGTATTAGAAAATCCCAGAAAATCCTATATTTTCCGTATTGTAATCTGAACTTTGAAAAGCAATATGTAAGTTCCATAAACTATACCTATTATAGTTTATATGTTTATATTTCACTGAAATGAAAACCTTTGTATCGTTAATAATTCAAGATGTTTAAATTGTAAAATCTATGATACGGTTTTTCCGTGAAATTCAACGTTTATCTCCAAATGGTAGTAAAACAGTTTGCAAAAATTATATTTTTGTTTAACAAATTTTAAATCATTTTATACTTATATAAATATAATATTTATATAATTATGATTAAATAGACAGTCGAATAAATACTTCTACCCTAAGCCCACAACCAAACAAGGAACAGGAAATAAAGCCAAATTATCATTTCTAAGCTGATTGAATCTTAATTATATAATTTATACATCTATAAATATATATTGTGTTTTCGGTGTCAAGTTTATATATAAAGGCAAAAATGTAGGCGGTTTGTATATAAATATAATTAAATCATCTTAAAATGTGTGTCAAGGATAAATGTTTGTAGATTTCGGCCTAGAACTTCAACCGAGAAAGGAGTCGTCGGTCTACTATTCAACTGAAACCTCCTTGATTTCGGTCAAAGTGAAGTTTGTGGTCCAGGAGATTAAGGTCCAAGGCAAATGGCATAATCCGAGGTTTCGGTCCAGGCCGAAAACCATTTTCGGTCCGAGAAGGGATAAGGTTGCGAGGGTTTTCGGTGGGGCTAGATGCGAGATTTCGGTTGAGTGGGAACTAATACAATTTTTGCAACACTTTAATAATAAAGGGTTTATATACATCAAAATTATGAATTTAGCCTTAATAATTTGCAACTCAACAAATTTAACTTTTATTTAGCAACTTTGACTTTTGTTGACATTGGTTGACTTCTGTTGACTTTTAAAGATTTGAAAATGATGGGTTGTCACATTATCCCCCCGTTAGAGGGAATTTTGTCCCAAAATTGTTTCTAAAGTGGTACTCATGAACTATGGAAAAGATGTGGATACTTTTGTTTCATTTGATCTTCCCATTCCCAATTGAATTCAGGTCCCCGCTTTCCATTCCAGCGAACCTTCAGTATTAGTATACGACTTTGTTTTGTTCTTTTCATTTCCCTATACATGACTTCTACTGGTACTTCTACGAAGTGTAGACTCTCGTTTAACTCGATTTCGTCGAGTGGGATTACAAGGGTCTCGTCAGACAGACACTTCTTCAGATTAGAGGCGTGAAAAGTGGGATGAATGTTACTGAGTTCATGCGGTAGTTTGAGTTTATAAGCAACCAGACCAATTTTAGCAAGAATCTAGAATGGTCTGATGTACCTTGTATTTAGTTTTCCACGTTTGCCGAAATGTATCATTCCTTTCCAGGGTGAGACCATTAACAAGACGCGGTCGCCAACATGGAATTCCAAGTGTTTTCGTCGTTTGTCAGCATAACTCTTTTGTCTGTCTCTAGAAGCTTTCAATCATTCTCGGATTTGTACAATCTTTTCTGTGGTTTCTCGAATGATCTCGGGACCGGTTAAAGTACTGTCGGGTACTTGGTTCTTGGCTAGTTGCTTATCACCAACTTCATCCCTACACAGAGGAGATCTGCACGTATGGCCATAGAGGGCTTAAAATGGAGCAACTTTGATGCTAGTGTAATAGCTGTTGTTGTATGAGAATTCAACAAGTGGTAAATGGGTATCCCAAGCTTTATCAAAATCTATCACACAAGCCCTCAACATGTCTTCCATTGTTTGTATGGTTCTCTCACTTTGCCCATCAGTCTGACGATGGTACGCTGTACTCATGTCAAGATTGGTTCCCAAGGACTTTTGCAGTGATTTCCAAAACTGCGAGGTAAATTTACTATGTCGATAAGAGATAATAGATATTGGCACACCATGTAATCGTACTATCTCTCTAATGTACGTCTTTGTTAACTTTTCCATTTCGTCATTTTCTTTTATTGGCAGGAAGTGTGCGGATTTGGTTAATCTGTCAACGATTACCTAAATGGTGCCAGGACCACCCGTTGTCCTGGGTAACTTGATTATAAAACCCACTGTAATCCACTCCCACTTCCACTCAGCTATTTCTGGTTGTTGTAGTAGACCTGAGGGCTTTTGATATTCTACCTTGACTTTGGTGCAAGTCAGACACTTGCCCACATAGGTAGCAATCTCAGCTTTCATGTTCGGCCACCAATAGAGTTTCTTAAGGTCCAGATACATCTTGTCTGAACCTGGATGAACGGAGTATCAAGTTTTATGGGCTTCATTCATGACAACATATCTGTAGCCACCAAACTTCAGTGTCCAGATCCGATTCATGAGATAACGAACTCCGTCACCCTTGATTTCCACGTTCTTTTCCATTCCTTTTAGGGCTTCACCTATCACGTTTTCGGGTTTCAAGGCTTCCAGCTGAGCCTCCTTTATCTGTGTGGACAGGTGGGAATAGATAGTCATAGTTAGAGACTTTACTCGGCGGCCCGAGTATTCTTTTCGACTAAGGGCGCCTGCTAATACATTGGCTTTACCGGGATGATAGCGAATCTCACATTCGTAATCACTCAGTAGCTCTACCCATCGTCATTGCCTCATGTTCAGTTCTTTTTGATCGAAGATATGTTGGAGACTTTTGTGATCCGTAAAGACTGTGTATTTCGTACCATATAGGTAATTCCTCCAGATTAGGGCGAAAACCACTGCCCCTAGTTCGAGGTTGTGTGTGGTATAGTTGACCTCGTGGTTCTTAAGCTGTCTTGAGGCATAGGATATGACATTTCCTCGTTACATAAGAACGCAGCCTAGCCCTTGCATGTACGCGTCACAGTAAACTACAAAATCTTCCGTCCCTTCTGGTAGGGACAAGATCGGTGCATTGAAGAGGGCTTGCTTTAGTGTCTAGAAAGCAGTTTCTTATTTCTCCTCCCTGTTGAGGGTTACACCCTTCTGAGTCAGGGTGGTGAGTGTCTTCACGATCTTTGAGAAGTTTTGAATGAACCTTCTGTAATAGCCAGCGAGACCTAGAAACTGACGAATCTCTGTTGGGGTTCGTAGGGTCGCCCAGTTTTTGATAGCCTTGATCTTGGGGGAATCTACATGTATCCCTTCCATGCTGACTACATGACCTAAGAATTCCAATTTTCGAATCCAAAATTCGCACATAAAGAACTTCGCATACAATTTCTCTGCCCTTAAGGTTTCCAAGACTTGTCGTAAATGTTGACTGTGTTCTTCCTTACTTCGGGAATAGACTATTATATCATCAATGAAAACTATAACGAACTTGTCTAAGTAAGGTCGAAACACACGGTTCATCAGGTCCATGAACAATGCGGTCACATTCGTTAGACAAAAGGGCATCACTACAAATTCATAATGATCATAGCGAGTTCTAAAAGCGGTCTTTGGAATATCAGCCTCCTGGACTCGTAGCTGATGGTATCCTGATCTCAAGTCAATCTTGGGGAAGAAACTTGCCCCTTGAAGTTGATCTAAGAGATCGTCTATTCGTGGTAAAGGGTATCGGTTCTTAATAGTGAGTTTATTCGATTCCCTGTAGTCTATGCACATTCGGAACGATCCATCCTTCTTCTTCACGAACAAGACCGGTGCTCCCCACGGTGATGAGAAGCTCGGTCTAATGAAGCCAGTCCTTAGAAGTTCGTTCAATTGGCTGGATAGTTCCTGCATCTTTGATGGTGCAAGACGATACGGGGATTTAGCTATCGGGGTAGCTCCGGGAATCAAGTCGATTCAGAATTCGACTTGGCATTCAGGAGGAACTCCTGAGAGATCTTCGAGGAAAACATCATGGAACTCACGGACTTTAGGGATATCCTGGATGCTTTTTACTTCTTGTGTCTTATCTACCACGTGAGCTAAAAAGGCACAACAATCTTTGCGAAGATACTTTTGGGCCTTGACGCAAGAAATGATTTGAAGATTCACACCGGGTTTGTTGCCATAGATAACAATGGATTCGTTACTTGGCAGATTAAGACGAATGGCTTTTTCATAACATAGGATATCAGCACGGTGACGGCTTAACCACTCCATGCTGATGATAATGTCAAAGCTTTTAATTGAGACTCGCATAAGGTAAATTTGGAAAGAATGGTTGTTTAGAGTAAGTGTGCATCCTATGTATATGTCATTTGTGCTCTCGGTCTTTTCAGTTTGCCATCTCTACGGTGAATATATCTTTTAATTATTGAGGATTTTTTTTAGTAGATGTTTGAATTTATGGCTCACGAGGCTTTTCTCCACACCACTCTCGAAAAGAATGCAAGTGTAAAAATTGTTGAGAAGAAACGTACCGGTAACCACGGTAGGATCTGCCATCGCTTCTTCGTGGCCAATTGCCAAAATTCTCCCCACACCTCCAGCATTCTTTGCCTTTTGGCAGTCTCACTTGAAAGGCCCGATTTCACCACACTCATAGCAAGCTTGACTTACTCTCGTGGTGGGGACTTGAGAGATGGGTTGTGCTGGTGCTTTACAGAAACGGAAAGTGTGCCCCTTCCTGTTGCAGTTTCTACAGTGCATTTCCCTGCAAACTCCTGTGTGATGGAAGTTGCACTTATTACACTTTGGCAAGGTTCCAGCATAATGACTTGGAGTTACTGGAGTAGCAGAAACAGTGGTAGGAGTAGAAGGAGGAACAGTAGCAGGAACAATAGCAGTGTGTACTGCTACAGTTTGTTGTTTTTTAGAAGGCTCTTGTGATGATTGCCCCTTTCGTTTATTCCAAAACTTCTTTTTTGCTACGTGCTTCTTTGGGATTTTTAGAAATGGCTGGCATGGAGCCTTGACGAACTCCATGATCTACAAGTGTCTGAGCCAGATGCTTGGCACTATCGAAAGCAAGTGGATTAGCAGCAATAACGTTCCCTTGAGTCGGGGAAGTTAACCCCCAGATGTATCTGTCTACCTTCTTACTCTTCGGGGTGACCGTCCCGGGACACAGAAGAGCCAGGTCACTGAATCTGGTAGTATAGGATGCAATATCGGAGTCCTTCATCATCAGACTCCAGAGTTCTTGCTCTAACTTTTGTATTTCGCCTCAGGGACAATATTCTGCCAGCATTAGAACCTTTAAGTCTTCCCAGTTCATAGCATTAGCGACTGGCAGAGATAAAGACATGAGATAGTCGTTGCACCAAGAGAGGGCTCTATCCAAAAAGGTGCATGCTGTAAATTTTACTTTGCTTGCTTTAGGGCATGCACATATTTGAAACACCGGTTCAGTTTTCTCAAACCAGCGTGTCAGAGCAATGACACATCCAGTGCCATCGAAAGATTTGGGTTTAGCATTCGTGAAGTCTTTATAAGAACACTCCCTTGGGTGTCCAAGACTTTCCCTGTGATTTGAGTTGTGAGCACCACTACCAGCTCCACTAGTACCACTCGCGTTAATTTGCGTCATGGCAGCAACCACGACAACGGTTACTACTGCTTGGAAAACAGGAGGATTATACTGTGGAGGTGGTGGCGGCGGTGGAATCGGTAGATTGTTGTTGAAACGTCTATTTGATTTACGTGGTGGCATCTTTTTCTATATGTTTTAAAGAGGAAATAATGATAAGTACTCTATAGTAGTTACAAGTCAGGTGATACTGAACAAGATATATCTTAGTTCTATATGCATCATATCCTGACTTTCATAGTGTTCTGCGATTTACAGTGGAAGTTTACTAATATAAGTAAACAATCGCAAAATTCAATTTTTGAAATTTATAGCAACACTTCTAATGAATTTGAATAATGTAATCCATACCATATCCTCCTATAATCACTTAGTGTATACGAATCATATATAATCAAGACTAAATAGACCTTCGAATAAGTGATCCTACTCTAAGTCCACAACCAAACAACGAATAAGAAATAAAGCTAAATCAAAAATTCTAAGTCTATAAAATCTTAATTGTATACAATTCTTATGTATACACTTAGTAATTATAGATTTACCAATAATGATCCTTTGTTTTTACATGTTTGTTTCTAGTAAGAAAGACCTTCTTGAATATTGTTGTTCCAGTGTTATAGTGTCATAAAATACTCCTATAATATTTTAACTTTATGTTTGGTTCTAGTATTCCTCTTGTATATAGATTTGGTAAGTTTTAGACTTGTTGCAACACCACTATCACTCCCAAACACATGTTGGTCGTATCTCAAATAAATATAGTTGATCAAGCTATAGTTATCCCAGATATGATTACATAACTATCTAGGTTTAACTGTAGTGTCCAACATCTAAATACTTTTGTCTAGTTTTCACTGTTATATTGTTTCTTGTACGTATGCATGTTAGTATACATCTTATAAAAATACTTAGATTTTAAAAGTATACTTTTGGTCAGAGCGCTTTAGCCCCATTGTATTTATTGTTGTATATCTTTAATGGTCTGATATACTTAGTTCACTATAAACAATGCTCTTAAACCAATCTGTCACACCCCCAAACCAGAATGGCGGAAACGTTCGGCGGTGGAGGACGTCACGTACAGTATCACAACAATTGCATAATAGTAGTCAAAGTACAACAACCATATATTGATAAAGTATAAGTTTTTACATATGTGTTCAAATCATTGTATATTGACACGAAAATGTATAACAAAAGTTAAAAGACATGAGTCAGTGAAGCTCCGTCTTCTCAAAACATGTGGATACCTGTTTACTGATTTCCTGATCATACAAGTAGTTTTGAAAAGAGTGTTAACAATTAAGTTGGTGAGTTCATAAGCATGATTGTAACTGAAATCTGTTTTCCGTTCCTTGGAATTGTAAGTATGTTTTCCCAGAAAATCCTATATTTTCTGTTGTAATATGTTGTAAAAAAAACGTGTAAATGTTATTGTACTCTGAGGTAGTAAAATGTAGTATTAGTTCACATAAAACCGTGAAAAGTATGTTTTCTCTATACTGGAATAGTATTCTGTATTTTTGTACCTGCACGAAAACTGTGTATTTGTAAATGTCTTCTTGTACCAGCTATACTTGAAAAATATTGTATTATGGTTTTATTATTAAATAAAACTATGTGAAGTTGTTTACTTATTCATACACTAATCGTATTGTTCAATACCAAATTGTGAGTTATCATAACTATGCTTGATGACCTAAGATGGCTTGAACACGATGTTCTTCAGGCGTCGCAATCGGTACCACATTTGTCACCCCAGGCCTGTCGGCTTAACTGTAGCGAATAGTTAAGGTGCGGGATTGTCAATCCCATATAGATCTATATACAAGTGTCATGCTATCCCTCCAGGAGACTCTGCTTATAATTTTAGGACTTGGTTGGTACTTAAATAAGTACGTGAAATGTGTCTCACAAATGCTATATTGACGGTTACGTGTAGAATAATGAAAAGTTACATTGAAATGGATAAACTGTACGTATATCTCATAAACTATATTAATTATAGTTTATATTTTTGTTTTCCGTAATGTATTCTGAATATGTATAATAGTGCATATGATCCATAAACTATACTTATTATAGTTTATATGTTTGTTTTCCGTATTGTAATCTGAACTTTGAGAAGCAATATGTAAGTTCCATAAACTGTACCTATTATAGTTTATCTGTTTGTGTCCAAATGGTTTTAAAACAGTTTGCAAAAATTATATTTTTGTATAACAAATTTTAAATCATTTTATACTTATATAAATGTAATATTTATATAATTATGATTAAATAGACAGTCTAATAAGTAATTCTACCCCAAGCCCACAACTAAACAAGGAACAGAATATGAAGCCAAATTATCAATTCTAAGCCGATTGAATATTAATTATATAATTTATACATTTATATATATATATATATATATATATATATATATATATATATAAAATAACGGCAAAGATTAATAAATATTGAAAATATTTATATATTAACACAATTTTCTTGTGTTGCACTTATATATATATATATATATATATATATATATATATATATATATATATATATATATATATATATTAAAACATGTATAATTTTAACCGTATCCAAGTTTATATTTACACAATATATCTGGTATTAATTAGATAATCTAGAAACTTTAAAATGTTAATTAACACTAATTAATATAATTTACTTACTAATTGTGAAGAAGTTCTTGAGAATTGATTAGGATTCACAGTGAGTGTTGGTAAGAAGGTGGTTTGAAATTGAGAGAAAGTGTGAAGGATTTTAAAATGTAAATGTGAATTATGAATTGTGTTTTCGGTTTCAAGCTTATATATAAAGGCAAAATGGTAGGTGGTTTGTATATAAATATAATTAAATCATCTTAAAATGTAAGCCAAGGATAAAAGTTTGGAGATTTCGGCCGAGAACTTCAACAAAGAATGGAGTCTTCGGTCAAAGTAAAGTTTGCGGTCCAGGCGATTGCGGTCCGAGGCAAATGTCATAATGCGAGGTTTTGGTCCAGGCCGAAAACCATTTTCGGTCCGAGAAGGTATAAGGTTGCGAGGGTTTTCGGTGGGGCTAGATGTGAGATTTCGGTTGAGTGGGAACTAATCCGATTTTTGCAACACTTTAATAATAAAGGGTTTATATACATCAATATTATTAATTTATCCTTAATAATTTGCAAATCAACAAATTAAACTTTTATTTAGCAACTTTGACTTTTGTTGACATTGGTTGACTTTTGTTGACTTTTACAATTTTGAATATAACGGGTTGTCACAAATATGTTTTCCCAAACAACATATAAGAAACAAAGACAGACACAAATAGTGGTGCAAACAAAAATTAGGATTCCACCAATAAGATTATTGGTCAAAGTCCAATGCAAACAGAACCAGAAGAAGTATTAGAAAAAAGAATCTAACTATACAAAAAAAGTGGCCTCTGGCCAAGGAGTGAAAAATAATGAACATTGATTCTCCACAGCTTGCTACAGACAAGAGATGTAACAAAGACTGACAACATGATATCAGCAACAAGATCACCCATATATCATCCGAAACAAAAATATAGTTAAAAGTAGTAAATAGGTAAATATGTCTTAAATAAGCCAGGAAATGTGTAAAAGAAACAAAGTTACCGCTTTTGAATGGTTCAAGGTGCAGTCGTCATTGTTCTCTAGCAAACATAAAACAATCACGATAGTAAGTCTTCACACACAAATATCAACCACATATCATGATCAGGTCTGGCAAGATCTAACCAAGATTATAGTAAAATATTACATCATAATTGGACAATAAATTGTAAATTAGATAAACAGCTCACAAATCGGAGGAAACACTCTTAGATGTGAACCACAACAGAGTTAGAACAATAAGCACCGCCAACGAACTTTGGATATGATATAGTGTTAAGATTAATTCAAAATTTTATGTTTATGCATGTTTTTTTATTTAGTTTACAATAAATCAAAGATACCAGTGAGTGATTCCCGGTCTTTGGCAACTAGTCAAGTTTCTTTCCTATTTTTCTGCAAAGTTTTAGTTTAAATTTAAAGGCAGATGTACGTAGATGTTAGTCTCGTATGTTTTTTTCATTATCAGTGAATAAAATACATATACATTTGCCTTCTTCCCTGTGTTAATATTTGTCCCTATTTTGTGTAAAGCTTGAATAAGCAGGATTGAAACCAACATTTGGTATCAGAGCAAACCTGGTGTATGCCCAAATATCAACCTCGTGTGATAGAGATTTCACGAAGCAATGGTGAAAAGGATAGACATGTCACACTTCACTATCCAATGTTGTCAAGATCAAATTATGCTCCATGGTCAATCAAGATGAAGGTTTTTATGTAGGCCCAGGATGTTTGGGATGCTTTTGAACCTAGAATAAACACAGTGGTGGAAGTTAAGAAGGATAAAATAGCTTTGGCAGCCATTTATCAAGGAATACCTGAAGACTTACTGTTGTCATTGGCTGAGAAGAAAATAGCCAAAGAAACATGTGATGCTTTGAATACCATGTTAATGGGAGCTACGGAGTGAAGACAACAAGGATTCAAACACTAAAGTTTGAGTTTGAATCATTGAACATGAAAGAATCAGAAGGAGTCGATGAGTTTTGTATGAAAGTAACTCACATAGTAAGTACTATGCGTACCTTGGGGGATACTGTGGATGAATATTATGTGGTGAAGAAGCTACTTAGGGAAGTACCAACCAAGTTCCTTCAGATAGCATCAACACTCGAGCAGTTTGTTGACTTGGATCAGATGGTAGAAGAGGAGATGATTGGGAGGCTTAAGGCCCATGAAGAAAGAATGAAGGGGCATGGTCACACAAATGATCGAAAGCTTATCTTAACCCATCAAGAGTGGACTGAGAGAAATAAGAAGAAAGGAGAAGGTGGTCCTAAATTCGTTCCAAAAGGGAACCAAGGTGGGTTATCACGGGGAAGAGGTAGAGGCCGAAGTAAACGTGGTTCAGGTGGTGGTCGTGGCATAGGTGGTTCTCACTAACAGAAATAAAGAAGTTATAGTTGAAAACACAGTCAAGACAAGAGTAAATACAATGCTACAATTTCCTAGATTTTGGGAATTATGTAGTTGTATGCGAGAATCCTAGGAAGGAGAGAAATTAAGAGAGTAATCTAATTCAAGAAAATACTGATAATGAACCAGCCTTACTGTTATCATCTTTCAATGAAGAAACCGGAGAAGTATTCCTGAATGAAGAGAAGGTAAATCCGAAGTTGAAGCCAAATGAGGATACGGGTTGTGAATCAAACTTGTGGTACCTAGATACAGGGGCCAACAACCACATGACTGGAGAAAGAAGCAAATTCTGGGAACTAGACACATCAATCCAAGGCTCTGTAAAGTTTGGTAACAACTCAAAGGTTAGAATTAAGGGAAGAGGTATGATCATTTTTCAGTGCAAAAATGGTGAGAAAAGAAAACTAAAAGAAGTATACTATATACCTGAGTTGTGTAGCAACATCATAAGCCTTGGCCAACTCTCAAAAGGGGGAGACAAGATCAGGAGCAACAAAAACTTTCTAAGGATTTATGATTCCAAAATAAGATTTCTCATGAAGTTACAATGGTCACCAAATCGTCTCTACAAGACTGAGCTAAAAGAAGTCACCACGAAGTGTCTAGTTGTCGAAATCAGTGACCCAACCTGGTTGTGGCACACAAGGTTAGGTCACGTAAAATTCACCTCCTTGAAATCAATGTTAGAGAAGGGGATGATTGAAGGAATTGCAAAGATGGTTATACCATCCCAGCCATGTGAAGGATGCTTGATTGGGAAACAATCAAGAAAACATTATCCATCTTGTACAGGCTTCAGAGCACAGAAGAGGCTCGAATTGATTCACGGAGACTTGTGCGGTCCAGTCTCACCCCCACACCAGCAGGCAATAGGTAGTTCATGCTCCTTGTTGATAACTACAACATCGTGATGTGGGTATGCCTGCTAAAAACAAAAGATGAAACTTTTCAATTGTTCAAAAATTTTAGAGCTAAAGTGGAGAACGAGACTGGTGAGAAGATCAAAGTCCTAAAAACAGATAGAGGTGGTCAATTCTTGTCAAACCAGTTCACCATTTATTGCAATGAAATGGGACTCGAGAGACACTACACCTCACCATATTCCCCACAGCAGAACGGGGTGGTGGAAAGGTGTAATCGAACTGTGATTGAAATGGTGAGAAGTAACCTGAAGACGATGCAAGTTCCACACACGTTAGGGGGAGAAGCAGTGAGTCATGCCATTTATGTGTTGAATAGGGTAAGTAAAAATGTATTGAAGGATACCACACCCTATGACATGTGGACTGGTCACAAACCACATGCCGGTCACTTGAGGGTGTTTGGATATGTCGCACACACGAAGATTACCAAGAATCACCTGAAGAAGTTAGACGAAAGAAGCAAACATGTTGTACATCTGGGGAGTGAAAAGGGGACGAAAGCGTATAGGTTGTTGGATCCTGATACTGGGTTGATTTATGTAAGCAGAAATGTTGTTTTTGAGGAAGGTAAGGCATAGATGTGGGAAAGAACAACGAAGATCAGTGGAACACCTGGGATAAGTTTCACTATTGAAGGTTTTGATTTCAACGATGAAGGATTCGTCGGTGAAGAAAATGACGATGATGAAGATGGGTCTACCCCAGTCACACCCGATGGCCATCAATCTCCAGTTAATATGGAATGGACCAGTAGTAAGTCTCAGCCCAATTATCAAATGGACCCTCAAACGAGCCCACATGAAAGTCCATCAAACTCGTTGACTCCGTTATACTCACCATCAACACCCAATTCGCTAATTTCACCCAATTCGTCTAGCACCACCTCAAGCTCCACCGATGGTGGTGCCCCTAAGAGATACAAGATTCTCACATATTTGTATGAAGCAACGGAACGTTTGATGATGACTCAAGATAATGAAGAATTAACCACGTACCATGAAGCCAAAAATAAAGCAGAATGGGTCAATGCGTTGATAGAAGAACTGTTACCAATTGAAAAGAATGATACGTGGAATCTGGTCGATTTACCAAAAGGAAGAAGACCAATAGGTCTGAAGTGGGTATTCAAGGTAAAGCGAGACCCAAAAGGAAGCATCTTGAAGCACAAAGCTAGAATCATAGCAAAAGGATACGTTCAAATGGGTAGCGTGTGCATCACCTTGACGTGAAGTCGGCGTTCTTGAATGGGTATTTGGATGAGGAGCTCTATATTTCACAACCTGAAGGCTTCGAGAAGAAGGATGAACCTGGAAAAGTATATAAACTATTAAAAGCCCTATCTGGTTTGAAACATGCTCCTAGAGCTTGGAATTCATGTTTAGACAAGTATCTAAAGAGTTTAGGATTCAAAAGATGTACTCAGAAGTATTTAGTGTATACAAGAACAAAGAATGGAAGTACTCTGATAATTGCAGTATATGTGGATGATTTACTTGTGACAGGTAGCAATCTAGAAAATGTGAAAGAGTTTAAGAAAGAGATGAATGCTAGATTTGAAATGAGTGTCTAAAGCCCCATTCCTGGTACACATCAGTTCATTTAATGTTAATTTTGTAAAAGCTACCAGACGAGTTGGTAGCCCTAACTTGTCGAGTAGATGCCAGATTGGACGCGAGGATTTAAATGGTCTACTCGGCGAGTCGAAGCCTGGACTCGACGAGTAGGTATGTCAGGAGGAAACCCTATTGTCGGGGTTTTGCAGCCTATTTAAGCCACTTAACCCCTTTTGGGCCTCCCTTACCAGCCTCCCTGTCCTCCAAAACCCTAATCCATTGTGAGCTTCATTCTTGAGAGATTATTGAGGTTTTGAGTGTGTTTTTTTGATATAGAAGAGAATTAGAAGAGCTTGGTATTGGATTTGGTGTCTAAGCCCATAACTATAACTGGTCATTTTTGGGTTGCCTTCACCAGTGCAATTTGATAGGATGGACTTTTGAGAATAAGGTTATTTATGCTTTATTAATATATTACAAGTATAAATATATGGGGATTGATTATGTAAATCAATGATTAAAATAGTGTGGCCAATGATCCATGATTATGGGCTAAACTAATCCATGGATAGTCCATGGAGGTTAAACCCATGGAGCATAAGAATGTGGAAAGCAATGGGTTATTAGGGTTTACAAAGTGTAACCTTAGCATGTGCAACATTATAAATAGAGCCCCATAGAGCCAAAATCGCTTGTCCCAGCATTCCAAGAGAGTGATGCACGATTTTCAGCTTGCTTGCCTATTCTCTCAAGCCTCCTCTTGCATATGGTGTTTGTGAACCAATAGAGGCATCACACTTGAGGTGCAAAAGTTTTCAAGGTCAAGAACTCTGCCATACTCAAGAGGTAAGCATCTAAACTAAAGTTTTATATTATATAGCTTCAATTGAATGCTAGACAGGGAGAATGCTTTGGAAAACAAAATGCATGTATAATTAGAGGAAACATAGATCCAAAGCATTTAGGGTTACATGTGCACCATAGGAGTGTTATAGTGCTTAAAACCCAACACTTGGAGCCATCAAGCTTGTGGAGAAGAACAAGATCCAGGATTTCATCCATCTTTGTCAACCTTCTAAGGTAAAGAGCTCTTAGCTTGATAACCCATAGCTTAGATCTCTTTTAGTGATGATTTATGGGTCTTTATGATCCCTTTGAGAAGGATAAGTTACTCTCCATGGGTTGTATGCCAAGCAAACCCTTTTTCCTGTAATATTTATGTTGGATTAGTGTCTAAGTCCATAACTATATCTGGTATGTACTTGACGCGGTTGTAGCATGGTCCTTTTGGGTTGCCTTCACCAAAGCAACTTGACAAGATGCTTTATGGAGAGAGAGGATGTTATGGTTTATTAATATATTATATGAATAATATATTAAAAGAGAAATCATATTAGTTAATTAATATTGATCAAGAATTAATTAAGAAATTGATTTTATGATCAAAAGAGATTAAGTGAACTAAGGGGACTGGAATTGCAATTATAAGATAATTGGATTTTGGGCTGTGAATCTCTTGGATTATAGGGTGGACGATTTTAAGGTGGAAGCCCACTTGAAATCGTCCAAGGCCTTGTTCTGGAGGGTTCCATTGGACTGCTTAAGGCCTAAGCTATCCAATTAGGGTTTTGACTGAAACCCTAGTAGCACACCTATATAAAGGACCCCAATGGTTCATATTTTGGATACCCCAAGAAACCCTAGAGTTCTAAGAGTCGAAATTAAGCCTCCATTCCCTCTCTTCTTAACCATCTTCTCGCCTTGGTGTTTGTAAGCCATTAGAGGTATTACAATTGTGATACTAAGCTCTTGAAGTTGAAGATTCTTGCTACTATCAAAGGTAATAATCTAAACTTGTTTTAATTGTAGATTTCGATTTCATAGTATGCTATATTTGGGTTTACAAGCTTTGGATAAATTTGCATGTACAATAGAGAAACCTAGATCCAAAGCTTTAGGGTTTTTCATATGCACATAGGAATGTTCTTTTGCTCAAAACCCATTAGTGGTATCAGAGCCTTTCTTGGTTTCTATTGTATTTGGTGCATTGTGTATTTGTTCATTGCTTAAAATCGATTTTTCTGCCTTCTGCCTGACAGACTCGTCGAGTCCCAAGATGAACTCGGCGAGTTCTGTAAGTGACTCGGCGAGTCGGGCTGTCAGACAGATGGACTTTCGGGATTTTGTCTTATTTTGACTTTGGATAATTACCAAAAATGTTTTTAATTAATAAAATCCGATTTTTATTGATTCCATGTGATTATCCTTGTCAAAATAAAAGAAATTTATCATTTAATTAGATAATTATTGCCTTATTTGATAAACTTTAATTATTTGAATTATTTGATCAATTATCTTGAATGAAATTGGATTAGGTCAAAATTAGATAATCACCAATTAATTGTTTAATTATATTATTTGAATTTTGATCTAGATAGCTTTGAAATGTTTCAAAACTTTCCCTCATGTTTTAGAATTTAAATCTTTGATTAAAAGTTTAATTATGAAATATTTAAATTCTAAACACTCGAATTTTACAAGTTTAAAATTCAACCCTTATACTATTATAATATTATAAGAATAATGATTATATATATGTATAAGATAAATGCTACTCTTACCGATAGTAAGACTCATTCACGAAGCCGATCTATAAGGGCGGTATAAGGGTGCTGCCTATAAAATGGCAGTTTAATGGGTGTCCACTCTCACCCACCGCTTCCTTGATTGGTGGAGGGTCGTTAGCCAAACGGGTAGGGTAGGACAACTAATTTCTCATTAAAAGTATAATGATTAATAAAGTAACTAAATGTTTTTATAAAATTCCCAATCTTAGTTACTTTAGGAAAATTTGAAAATGATGTTATTCCATGAAATTACACTTTGTACCCTTGCTAAGACGTTAATGGAGCGTGTGTGGTTATCCGAGACACTAATTTGGGTCTAAGCAATAGTGGAAAAGGGTGACTCGATGTTTGTCATAGATCAATGGAGCGTGTGTGGCTAACCGACACATTGATTAGGTGACTGTAACATTGGGGGCACCATGTACATTTGCATGGTTATTCACACCTTCTTTGTGATCCTCGGTATCCCAGTCACAAACTTGAAGGGCATATCGAGATTTAAACAAGCCATTGAAAATTTCAATGAATCTCAAAAGATCTAGGAATTTTCAATACATTTAAAACTTAATTTTCTTTTGTTTTTCATGGTGGAAATTAGTGAATCATCATTCACTTACCTTCAAATTATTTTTTGTTTAGATTACGACATCCCTCTTCTAAATTGCAAAGAATGTTGTTGGATCCTAGCCCTAATTTCTCATTTGGGTGTTTAATTGGGGATTATTATCTAATTAACTTTGTCTTTTTCTTTTTCGGATGTCTAACTCGAACAACAACAACGCTTCAGGCTCAACCTCTTCTGGCTCGTTCTCACTCATAAATTTGTGTGGGAGGGTGATTTTCGATGGGATCAATTTCAATGATTGGATCCGCAACATTCGAATGGTCACCCGCTATGAGGACAAGGAGTATGTCCTCGATAAGGAGCTGAAGGTGGTGAATGTCAACACTGTTACTCCCGAGGAGATCATTGCCTTTTAGGCCCATGAGCGAGATGTTACGAAAGTCCAATGCATCATGCTCACGACTATGACTGCAGAACTCCAAAAGTCATACGCTGACTACTATCCCTATGAGATGCACCAGGATTTACTTGACAGGTACCACCAAAGTGCCTGACAAGAGAGGTACAAGATCATCACTTCGATGATCACAACCAAGATGAGGGACGAAGAGTCTGTCACTGCTCATCTGTAGAAGATGCAGCGATATGTTGACCGCCTGCTGAAGTTAAAGGTTAACTTCGATGAACAACTGGAGATTGATGTCATTCTTAACTCCTTGCCACCGTGTTTCAACCAGTTTCGCGTGACCTACCACATGAACAAGGAAGAGGTCAGCTTGATCAATATTCAAGGCTTGTTGAGGACTGCTGAGAGCAACCTCAACGACCAATCTGTTGCATCAACTGCCGCTACAGTTGTCCCCGTCTAGGCTATTGGGCTGGGGAAGGGTAAGAAGAGGAAGGCTCCTTCCAAGAGCCACCATAAGGTAAAGTCCCACGATAACACCTCTTCTAGTGGAACCAAGGCTGGTCCCGCTGCACCCACCTCCAACCCAAAGGATGCATAGTGCTACTACTGCCATGAGAAGGGGCATTGGAAACGAAGCTTCCCGAAATATCTGCAAGATATTAAGGATGGGAAGATCAAGCCGTCCTTCGCAGCTATTTATACTATTCAATCTAATAACTCATCGCATGCTATTTCTTGGGTTCTTGATACAGGATGTGGTTTTCACATTTGTTCTGATTTGCAGGGCTAAGAAGAAATAGGGATATGGAGCATGAGAAGATAAACTTGATCATGGGGAACAGAAGTTCGTCGCCTGTCACCAAGATTGGAGTTTACTCTCTAGTGCTTAGTAGTGGGTTAGGACTAGAGTTGAATAATTGTTGCTATTCGCCAGAAAGGGCAAGAAACATCATTTCATTTCACGGTTTGTATAAACAAGGATTTAGATTTTCGATTGATAACGAAAAAGGTTCTATTATTGCTTTTCTTAATGGTGTTTTCTATTTTGAAGCATTGCCTTGTAATGGAATATATGAAACTGTGATGGTTGTAGACAACTTAGGAAATGATGTGTTGCATATCGAATAGTTTGGACAAATCATGCTTGTGGAATTTTCGTCTTGGACATGTTAAATAAAAATGCATATCCCAACTCCAGAAGCATGGAGTGTTGGAGTCATTCGACCTTAGGGACGTTGACGTGTGCGAATCTTGTTTACTTGGAAAGATGACCAAGTCACCCTTCATTAGTACTTGTGAAAGGGGTGAGGGTTTATTGGATCTCATACACACCGATGTGTGTGGGCCCTTTACATCCACCACAAGGGATGCAAGCCGCTTCTATGTGACTTTCACCAATGATTATAACAGATATGGATATATCTACTTAATCAAGCACAAGTCAGAAACCTTTGAAAAGTTCAAAGAGTTTAAGCAAGAAGTGGAGAATCAGCTGGGCAGGAAAATCAAGATGCTTCGATCTGATCGAGGTGGAGAGTACCTTAGTATTGAATTCCATGACTACCTCAAGGAATGCGGAATCGTTTCGTAATTGATGCCACCTAGGACACCGCAGTTGAACTGTGTGACTGAGAGGCGTAATCGAACCTTGCTAGACATGGTTCGTTCCATGATGAGGGTTGCTAGACATGGTTCGTTCCTTAACCTAGTCCCTACAAAGAAGGTTGCCAAAACACCTCACGAAATGTGGACAGGGAAAGCTCCCTCGTTGGCACACATCCAGGTTTGGGGTTGCGAGGCTTTCGTAAGACGAGAGACTCACAACAAGCTCTAACCTTGTAGTGAGCGGTGTATTTTCATCGGCTACCCGCATAATTCCTTTGGATATCTCTTCTATAGACCGAGTGACAATGTTATTTTCATTGCGAGGAGAGGGGTTTTCCGAGAGCGAGAACTCATAAGTGGGAGGAAAATTGATCTTGAAGAGCTTCAACAATCAAGTGATGAATGAACCTCTAACACCGGCGCTCAACCTGAGGAGGAAACTCCTGTTGAACCGGTTGACGAGTCCCTACCTCTTAGACGTTCCAATAGAGTTAGTGTTCCACCGGAGTTTTATGGTTTTCATATTACTACCGAAGGTGATACGTTTATTAGTGATAGTACACTAGTAAACTTGGATGAACCTAACAGGTACAAGGAAGCCATGGCAGGCCCGGAGTCTGCGAAATGGAAATAGGAGATGGACAGCGAGATTTAGTCCATGAATGACAACCATGTTTGGAATTTGGTTAACAATGTGCCAGGTCGTAAGATGGTCAGGTGGAAGTGTATCTTTAAGAAGAAGACCGACATGGATGGGAAGGTACACACTTATAAAGTGTGATTTGTTGCGAAGGGCTTTACTCAAACTCCCAGAGTTGACTATGATGAGACCTTCTCACCAGTTGCAAAGATAAAGTCTATTAGGGTTATGCTAGCCATAGCTGCGTTTCATTATTATCAAATTGATGGGTTTTAGTATACTACAACATCCTATGGTGCACATACAACCCTAAATACCTTGGATCAATGTTTTCACTAATTATACATGCAAATGGTTTCCAAGGTATGAAACCTATAACTAGCATACAATTGACATAAGCAATACAAGATACTAGTTAGGATAACATACCTCTTTGGTGTAGCTTGATTCCATGGAGCTTAAGAGCCTAGTGCCCCAAGTGTGACACCTCAAATGGTTTACAAAACATCAACAACAACAACTTGGAATAACTTGAGAGAAAAGTCCTTACGCTCAAAATCGGCTAGCCCTCTCATATGAAACCCTTAGGGCCGATTTCTTGAACTATGGGGTCTTTATATATTGTGGCTATTAGGGTTACTCCATGTAACTCATGTCTTTTCATATCCTTCATGCTCCATGGGTTAAAACCTCCATGCAGTATCCATGGGTTACTCCATGGGTTTAGCCCAACATGAAGAACTATGGATCATAAGCCCATATATATAAGAATGAATGACTTACACAATCAATCCCCATATATTTAATTAGTCTCTTTTGATCAAAAAATTAATTCCAAATTAATTCTTTATCAATACTAATTAAATAATATGATTTTATATTAATATATTAGAACTTATAATATATTAACAAATCATAAATATCCTTTTCTCACAAAAGTCTATCCAAATTGTTCCAATGCCATGCAACCCAAATGGACCATGCCAAATCGGGTCAAGTACATACCAATTATAGTTATGGACTTAGACACTAATCCAATAGTCTCCCACTTGGATAAGTCTAAAACTATTATTGCGTATGACTCTGCAACCCAACTAGCAATCGTAGCTCTTAAAAGCCGATGTCGTATTCTAAACAAATCAATGATGCGTCCATTAGATAAGGGATCATATATTACTCCATTCTAGTTATCATATGGACTGAGACATGGAGTATAATCATTCTCTCTATCCATTTGTTGTTTCCCGATTTCCGATTTATGACGACTAACTAGTTAAACAAATGAAATTAGTCCAGGCCCAGTCGAGCACTTACGTTTGTCATCACTAAATCATCGAGGGGCCCATAGATATCGCTTTTATCCCTCTAAGGGTAAAAGGAATGGATAAACTTCGACTCATATGCTTATCCTACTACTTGTTGAATCATACATAAAGCTACTTTTTATAACATCGATGCATAACCAACTCATAGGCAACAACTCATATCTCTAGGTTTGAAGAATATAAGATATTATCGTCTCAAGATCACCCGTGATAAAATCCATGAAGTGAGTCAAATGAGCATGGGTTTAATCCAATACTCGAATCTCATTCCAGGAGCACTCATGAATGTTGCAGTAACTTTTGCTATGTCTAAACACTTTAGACATCTACAAACCCAATTCATGATAGTCTTGCCTTAATACCTACTTCCAACGTATTATCGACTGTGGATGGTTTGAATAACTTAGTCATTCGGGAAGAATGACCTAGTTATTCTGGAAGTCAAAACATGTAAAGTGAAACACAAGAATAATCGAATCCAATATGGTCTCAGAATTTATGAATATAAATAAAACACCTTTTATTTATCACCATATTGATTACACCTTATTCATTTTATAATGTTTCGATTTATCAACCTAATACTTGAATTAAAACAATAGTGATGCCATGCTCCAAGCATGCACACTATGTTTGTCCAAACAGTAGCTATGCCATACTCCAAGTATGCACACTATGTTTGTCTATGATCCTTAGTTTGTGAAATAGACCAATTGAACATAATTTCAATGTTCCTCATTTCACAATCCCAAATCCTTCCTGCAAATGTAAGAATACCAAAAACTTGCCATTTACTGTCATCTGTTAGATTCTAAACTTATATGCCATGATCCTCTTGTAATGACTATGCACAAAAGTCACAAAGACTTGGCAACAGACATTACAAAGCATTCCAATGGAGAACAACTCCATGGAAATGAAGTCTCAAATTCAAAGTACATTCCTTTGAACATCCTTCTTGCATTAAGTTTTTCTAATCTTACACAAATTTAATGAATAACTTCTACCTATGGAAACATTTCCACATTCCCATTTTGATTATCACTTCTGAACAAGAGTTGCCTCCTTTTAGAATATGTCAATATGGTCCTTTCCAAAAATTTACACCATACTTCCAACTATCCATGAGCAACCAATCTCTGGTAAACCTCAGATTGTCCTCGACAATTGCTTAATCATTTTAGTCATATCCAGTTCTAGTACTTTTTCCCTCTTAATGCCCTAGACATTTGGAAAATTTAGAAATGATAAATATTATAGCACATGTAATCGATCCTATACCCGAAGCATATGGGACACGATTAATGATGTCTCACATAAAGACAAAATGCTAGACCATTCTTTTGCTACAATATTTTTTTTATTTGCCATGTTTTCAAAATTCTACTATGAAGAGGGATGTCGTAGTCATAATCGAATTTTGAGAACGCAATATATATACAAAATTTCCTTATGTTGAACCATTCCAACATAAAATTCATATATATATCCTTGACTAAAGATGATTAAAATCTCAATCTAAGGTTTTAGAATTGAAATGAAGTATAATTTCCTCTCCCTTAATTATAGCAAAACAATTTTTCCCAATTGAAACTTTTGTCTTCTATAATTAACATTGCTAACTTACGAAACTTATCATCATAATCATGCTCCCACTAACATGATAATTATTATCATAACACTTATGCTCCCACTAGCTTTGACATGTACTCAGAAATCAGCTGGACTTATAGAAATCAATACTTTATTGACTTTCTTACCAAAGTTCAGATTTATGATACGAGATGCTTTGATAAAAGTTTATCAAAATCATACACCTTTCTTAGATAGCTCACATGTGTGTCTAAACAATTTGTAGAACTATGAAAAGGGATGTCGTAATCATAGTCTCAATTGTTTAGACCTTTTCCATTTCTCACAAGTCCATGTTAGTGTGCCGGCTAACCACACACGCTCCACTAATGACTTTGAGAATGCAAACATCACAATTGCTATCTACTTGAAATCTAATTAGTGAATGTGTTTACTCACCATCAATTTCATGAATCGGAGAGAAACCTTATGACACTTAGATTTTATGGTGTATGTGTTCCTATCCATGTGAATTTGTCTTAACCATAATCACAAGACAAGGTTAGTGACAAATCCAAACTCATATGGATTGAACTTGTGCAAACTTAACTTCTTGCCACTTAGCAGCACAAGGGCCTACCATTGCTTCCAAGTAGTTATGAAAAGAATTGAGAACTCATAGAACTCACATGCATAGTCAACTTTAACTGGAATGGGCACAGATACAAGAATATGTCAACACGATAGGCTATATACCTCAAGTCATGTGCTAGTGATAAACAACAGGTTTTAGTCTTGATTAGTTCTTGAAACTTTTTCTAGATCTTTAAGACTCCCACTGACCTCTTGACATATAAGATTCTCTTTTCAAGAACCATTCCTTGACAACGCAGATATCCAAGAGTTAGTGCGGATTATTATCAAGACAAACACTTCACACAATTGGCCTTAGTTGGTCTTTGTTTTATCCTAAACTTCACAACTTACCAATTTCAAATGTAAAAGAATAAGAAAAAATTTTACTCTACATTTGACAAGTGTTATAAACCTTCTTAAGATTATGTCACTCAAGTTACAATCTTGGAGTATTGCTCTAAGACTCATTTTGGAACGAAATATGATTCATCTTTTTGATTTAACCAACTCAACAATTCACGATTCCTCTTCTTAGTCAAACAAATGCACTAAGATGTCCTTAGAGAATCAAATGTGATATGGTTTCATAATCACTAAGACAATCATAAACAAGATACTCAAGTACTCTCCCATCTTTTCAGATTGAAAAAACTTTTATCTTTCAACCTAATTTGATTCTTCTTGTTCGTTCTGCCTTACATTTAAACTTTTCCAATGTTTCAGAATTACACTTAAACTTGTAAGAATAACCATATTCACTAAACTTTAGTGAATCATGATGAATAGACTTATTGATATTTGTGGTGGAACTGATCAGTGCACAACCAAGTGTATCTGATCCCTAGTCCTTCACTTGACTCACATATACATGTGAACAAGGAATTAGTCTTAATTTCCCAAAAATGAAAATTCTCATTCATCATACAATACCGGTTGCATGATTCCAAGTTTCTATCCAACTGAAACTTGGGTGATAAGAATCTTTCCTTATTTGATAAATTATTACACTACCACAAACGAAAGAATCAAATTTATTTTCCAATATTGCTATCAATGGAATCATATAAACAACAATTTTCACAAATGCCATTGTAAGGATACTTAAAATAAATAAAATTAAAACTTTTCTCTTATTTTGAAAATTTGCGAAAAAACTTATCCTTACAATGCAAATGCATATGAAAACTATGTTGTCATCTATTCCTAAGCAATCTATCACAACTCTTAAGCATCAACTCAAAATTCTGATCACCGAACCGTGCGAACGAAATCCATCTTCGTGACCAGAATCAACATATTCTTCCTTTAAGCTTCCTCTTTTCTTTGATTTTTAAAACATAAACATGCGACGTAGTCACATCATGTAATAAGAATCTCCAAATAGGAACTTAACAAAGTCAGAAAGTGGATTTTACCTGAAGTAGAGTCAAACTTTTGACTTTACCATCCTCATGATATTTAGGGTAAATAGGACAGTTTCGCAACCAATGCTTCTTCCTTTGGCAACAGAAACATATAGACCCTTTGGGAATGGTACACAGGACTATCTCAGACTTAGCCTTTATCTTTACCATTTGGTCAACCGAGTTGACTATGGTCAATCCCTTTCCATTGGGAAGAGAAAGCTTTTCTGGATTTCCAATGTTACCATTATCAATGTCCATGGAAGTTTGGGAAGTCGATCTTCCAATCATATTTTCTTTACCGGTGCTCCAAATCATTGTTGATTTAGCAGCATCAAGCAAATAGGTAAGATCATTAAGGGTCATGTCATAGTCTGTTACATAGTAGTCCTTAAAGAACTCACTATGTAACTTAGGAAGTGATTGAAGAACCCAGTCAACAACCATCTTCCTTGAGACTTTGACACCCAACTCTCCCAGCCTGTCAATATGTGACTTCATCTCCAATATGTGAGTGCACATAGACTTGCCAATAGGGCTTGAGTGACCTTAAACTATTCAACTCTTTAAACTTGTGGGTTAGGGAGAATAATTGGAGGAGGTGGAGGAATTAAAGTATGATTTCCATGATCCAACCGCAGGACATCGTCATTCCAAGGGATTTGGGATGATCATAGTTGTCTGAACCAGACATCTAATATGGGAGATAATCAAGTTAGTTGATTTAAGTCCTTAATATAACACCCAATATGAAATATTAAGGCTAGGACCCAACACAATATTTTATAACTTAGAAGAGGGATCCCATAATCCAAGCTATAAAATATATGAAGGTAGCCGAATGACGATTCACCAATTTCCACCATGAAAAACGAAATACGTATTAGGTTTTAATTGGTTTGAAACTCCTAGATCTTTTGAGATTCATTGAACTTTTCAATGGCATGTTTAAATCTCGACCGTGGCCTCTCAAGTTTGTGACTGGGAAGCTGAGGATCACAAACAAGGTGTGAATAACCATGCAAATATACTTGATACTCTTAATTTTTTTCACCAAATCAATGTGTCGGTTAACCTCACTCGCTCCACCGATCTATGATAAACCTTAAGCCACCCATTTCCAACCTTGTTAAATCCAAGTTAGTGTGTCAGTTAACCACACACTCTCTACTAACGACTTAACCAAGGTGCAAAGTGAAATTTCATGGGTTAGCACCAAATTCACATTTTCCTAAGTAACTAAGATTGGGAATTTTTAAGTGTTTAGTTACTTAGTATTTATCATAATACTTTTAATGAAAGGAGAATTAGAGCCATGTCAAACCCGTTCGGCTAACGACACTCCACCAGTCAAGGAAGCGGTGGGTGAGAGTGGACACCCATTAAACTGCCATTTTATAGGCAGTAACCTTATACCTCCCTTATAGACCGGCTTCGTGAATAAGGCCTACTAACGGTAAGACTGAATTTGTTCTTATACATATATATATATAACTATTAACTAATAATATTATAATAGTATAAGGGTTGAATTTTAACTTTTAAAATTCTAAGGGTTCAACTTGGAATTAAAGTATTCATGCGGGGAAACTTTACAAATTCCAAAACTTCAGGGCAAGTTTTGAACAATTAAAAAAACTTTTCAATTCCATAACTTATGAGTTTAAAGTAGTTTTAATGGAAAAACTCTTCAAGTTCCATAACTTGAGGACAAGTTATGGAAGACTTTAAAACATTTAAAAATGAGACTCTTCATTTTTTTTTGACTTATGGAAATTTTATGAGTTTTAAAAATCATAAATGTGACTTTTCATATAACTTGAGGACAAGTGACAAAAACACATTTCATGAACAACTTTTATATTAATTTGGATCGAAAACAAATTATCACATAACTTTTCTATTAATCTAAACTAACTCATAAGAACAAGATAATCCAAATCATCAATCTTCAAGAAATTAGCATGAACACATAAACTAATACAAATCTTGAAATTATGACAATTATCTTAGAAATTGGATTAGCATGAACATTACCACATCAAAAAGAAGTTTATAAGTTCAAAAACAGCTTAGGGTAATGTTCCTAGTCCAATTACAGCCAAAAAACTCGAAAATATGTTGTTAGGGGGTCCAACTCATCGAGTGCAAAAACAAACTCGACGAGTTGGATGAGTTTGTACATGGATTCGTCGAGTCCCTAAATGGGCTCGTCGAGTCCCCTGTCCAGACAGCACAAAACTTCGTTTTTCAGCCTTTTGCATCAAGTATAATTAAAAAGAAGCCTTGGCTCTAATACCACTGATGGGTTTTAGTATACTACAACATCCTATGGTGCACATACAACCCTAATAACTTCGATCTATGTTTTCACTAATTATACATGCAAATGGTTTCCAAGGTATTAAACCTAGAACTAGCATACAATTGACATAAGCAATACAAGATACTAGTTAGGATAGCATACCTCTTTGGTGTAGCTTGATTCCATGGAGCTGAAGAGCCTAGTGTCCCAAGTGTGACACCTCAAATGGTTCACAGAACACCAACAACAACTTGGAATAACTTGAGAGAAAAGTCCTTATGGTCAAAATCAGCTAGCCCTCTCATATGAAACCCTTAGGGCCGATTTCTTGAGCTATGGGGTCTTTATATATTGTGGCTATTAGGGTTACTCCATGTAACTCATGTCTTTCCATATCCTTCACGCTCCATGGGTTAAAACCTCTATGGAGTATCCATGGGTTACTCCATGGGTTTAGCCCAACATGAAGAATTATGGATCATAAGCCCATATATATAAGAATGAATGATTTACACAATCAATCCCCATATATTTAATTAGTCTCTTTTGATCAAAAAATTAATTCCAAATTAATTCTTGATCAATACTAATTAAATAATATGATTTCATATTAATATATTAGAACTTATAATATATTAACAAATCATAAATATCCTTTTCTCACAAAAGTCCATCCAAATTGTTCCGATGCCATGCAACCCAAATGAAACATGCCAAATCAGGTCAAGTACATACCAATTATAGTTATGGACTTAGACACTAATCCAACAGAAATATGACAGATGGATGTCAAAACCACTTTCCTTAATGGGAAGTTGGCTGAGGATGTTTACATGAGTCAGCCAGAGGGTTTTGTCAATGTGAAGCATCCTAATAGAGTGTGTAAGCTTGAGAAATCCATTCACGGATTTAAACCAGCATCTCGCAGATGGAATCTTTGTTTCGATGAGAAAGTCAAAGAGTTTGGTTTCCTGCGAAGCGAGGATGAGTCATGTCTATATGTCAAAACCAGTGGGAGTATAGTTAGCTTCCTCGTATTGTATGTTGATGAAATACTACTCATTGGAAACGACATATCAACCCTGCAAGATGTTAAATCCTGGCTTTGGAAGTGTTATGCTATGAAGGACCTCAGAGAGGCTGCCTATATTTTGGGAATAAGGATAGTGAGAAACAGGAGTAAAAGACTAATAGGACTTAGTCAGAATACTTACTTGGACAAGGTACTAAATCGTTTTCGTATGGAGAATTCCAAGAAAGGGGAGTTACCGATCCAAAGTAATGCCAAGTTAAGTAAGACTCAGAGCCCGAGTACCGAAGTCGAGATAGCAGAGATGAGTCGAGTACCTTATGCTTCCGCAGTTGGCTGGATCATTTATGCTTTGACTTGTACTCGCCTTGATGTGGCCTTCGCTTTGAGCATGGTCAGCAGATATTAAGGGAACCCTGGCAGAGCACATTGGACCGCAGTCAATAATATTCTTAAGTACCTTCGGAGGACCAAATAATTGTTTCTTGTCCTCGGTGGGAGTGATGACTTAAGGGTGCGAGGGTATAGTGACGTTAGTTTTCAGACCGACCGGAACAACTACCGTTCTCAATCGGGCTGGGTCTTTACCCTGAATGGAGGAACAGTAACTTGGAAAAGTTCCAAGCAAGAGACCATAGCTGATTCAACGTGTAAATCAGAGTACATAGCAAAGACCGAAGCGTCAAAGGAGGTGATATGGTTGAAGAACTTCATCAAAGACCTTGGAGTTGTACCAGCCATAAAGGAGCCTATGGAGATTTTCTGCGATAATGAAGGAGCGGTTGCCTTAACCAACGAAGCGAGGGATCATGGCAAATCCCGACATACCGACATGAAATATCACTTTATTAGACATCTGGTAGAAGAAGGACTCCTCGTGGTAAAGAGGGTATCGTCAGAGGATAACCCAGCAGGTCCCGTTACGAAGGGACTGAGTTGGGTTAAACACTTGCAGCACGCTAGGAGCATTGGGCTGAAGGACGATATTATTTTAGATTAGATATCTTCGAAACATGTAATAGATAAATTGTAATTAACATTTGATGATTAAATAAAGGAGTATTATTTATAAGTAAAGTTAATGTCTTTTGTTAATTATTTACCTATTGTTTCACTTTGGATGTTTTGACTTCCAGAATAATAAGATTATTCGAACAGTCCACAGTCGCTCATACTTTAGAACTAGGTATGAATGAAGATTGTCATGAATTGGTTTCTAGACTGTCTAAAGTGTATTAGACATAGCAAAAGTTTGTTGCAACGTTCATGAGTGCTTATGAAATAAGATTTGAGCATTTGATTAAACCTATGCTTACTGGCATCACTTCATGGAATTTATCACGAGTGATCGCAAGACGATAATATCATATAGTCTTTAAACCTATATATATGGTTTATTGTTTGTAAGTTGGTTGTGCATTGATAATGCGTAAACGCATCAGTAACTTGATGTTATAAAACGCATTGTTGTGTATGATTTGATGAGTGAATAGTAAATGCATATAAGTCAAATTTTATCTGTTCCTTTTATCCTAAGAGGGTAAAAGCGATATTTGGGCCCCTCGATGATTTAGTTTGACTTATGTGTCGGGCCCAGTCAGGACTGAATTGATGTGTTCGATTAAAGTTCTATGTCAGACGAATCAGAAATCGAGAAACAAACTGCTGGACAATAAGTATGACTATGTTCCATGTAATTGTCCGCACGATATCTAGAACGGAGGACTATACGTTCCCTTTTCTAAAGGAAGAGTCAGAGTTCGAGAGCGGCTTTTGAGAGCTACGATTGCTAATCGGATCCTGAAGTCGTACTTGCATTTATAGTTATTAGACTTATCGAAGTGGGAGATTGTTGGATTAGTATCTAAGTCAATAACTATATTTGGTATGTACTTGACCCGGTTGTAGCATGGTCCTTTTGGGTTGCCTTCACCAAAGCAACTTGACAAGATGATTTATGGAGAGAGAGAGAGAGAGGATGTTATGGTCTATTAATATATTATATCAATAATATATTAAAAGAGAAATCATATTAATTAATTAATATTGATCAAGAATTAATTAAGAAATTGATTTTGTGATCAAAAGAGATTAATTGAACTAAGGGGACTAGAATTGCAATTATAAGATAATTTGATTTTGGGCTGTGGATCTCTTGGATTATAGGGTGGACGATTTTAAGGTGGAAGCCCACTTGAAATCGTCCAAAGCCTTGTTCTGGAGGGTTCCATTGGACTGCTTAAGGCCTAAGCTATCTAATGAGGGTTTTGACTGAAACCCTAACAACACACCTATATAAAGGACCCCAGGGCTTCATATTTCGGATACCCCAAGAAACCCTATATTTCTAAGAGCCGAAATTAAGCCTCCATTCCCTCTCTTCTTAATCATTTGCTTGCCTTGGTGTTTGTAAGCCATTAGAGGTATTACAATTGTCATACTAAGCTCTTGAAGTTGAGGATTCTTGCTACTGTCAAAGGTAATCATCTAACCTTGTTTTAGTTGTAGATTTCAATTTTATAGTATTGTGACAACCTGAAATTTATTCTGTCACTGTGACCCATTTCCGCTAATAAAATTTATTTTATTAAAAAATGTCCGTTAACTTTTGGGTTAGACAAATTAATTAAGATTTTTTTTATTATAATTTCTTAAGTGTCGGGACGAAATAAAATCGCATGAAATATCTTCAAATTCTTTCGGAAAAAATTTTAGTTCACGACTAAGCCGGGTTACGGTCATTTAATCGGGTAAAATCTTAAACTCCGTTTAATTTCGGGATTGGGTGGATCCCCACCTGACCACAAACTCAAGCCCTATATAAAGGTTGAGTGGTCACCATTTGAGCCTTTTTCCCACCTTGAACTTTCTCTCTCTACTCTCTCTCTCTCTAAAAATCGGATTTTTGTTCAAGAATCACCTCATTCAAGCTCCAAAATCGTAAGTAATCCTTCCTAGCTTGTTGTTTACCTTAGCATGCATGCAAATTCGTGATTTAATCACCCAAAAACTTGTGTTTACGGTTTGGGAACATCTCCCAAAACCGTAAACTCCCATAAAGGGGTTTTGAAGTCCCAAAACCCTTTCAAACCACTTTTAATGTTTAGCTATGGCTTAGAAACTTGTATGCATGAACTTAGAACCCCAAAATCATTTCTTTTTGGGGGTAAACATGAGTTTATGGTCCATGAACATTCATGAACCGTAAACACCCTAAAAGAGGGTTTTGATGCCCCAAAACCTTTCCAATGCTTGGCTAATGACCCAGAAACTTGCATGGATGATCTTAGAACCCTAAAACATGGATTAAGAAGAGCAAACATGAGTTTACGGTTTGGGAAGGTCTCCCAAAACCGTAAACACCTCCAAAGGGTGTTTAAGTGCCCTTAACACCTTGTATGGCTTACATTTGGGTCTAGAACCTTGCATGCATGACCTACAACCACCAAAACACATGAAAAATGGACAAACATGAGTTTACGGCCGTAAACTCATGTGTTTACGTCCGTAAACCCCCCAAGGAGTGGTTCATAAACCGTAAACTCCAAAAAGGGTCCATTTCTGTGACAACCCGAAATTTCTTTTCTGTACAACTTATCAAGTCAATAGAAGTCAGAACAGTTACTGTTAAATTTTAAGACTTTTTGGAATAAGTTGGAGTATTTTAGGATTTACACTTCAGGAGATACCAGGAGAGAGGATGCCCTAGGGTTATAGTGCAATAATGTTATTCCTAAACTCCAAGAAATTGGAGTTTACTGCCAGAATAAAATATTTTCAGCCAAAAACCCAGAAATCTGGAGTATATATATGACACTTAGTCATTTATATCATTATTTCCAATTTCTCAAGAACAAAAGCAAATCCTCTCAAGTATCATCCCAAGATTTATTCCAAATCTTCATCTAGTAAGTGTTTTCACCCATTTCAAGCTTGTATATCTCTTAATCTAGTGTTTTAACACACTTCTATCCGTTTGATTTTTCCAAAAGATCAAATCTTCAAGTTTACACCAAGAATACCAAGAACACACACTAGTGTTCTTGGACTTTTGGCTCATTTCAAGCTTCTATATAGTAAGTACTTCTATACTAGAGTATGTTTAAGCTTGCTACACTTCATTATAACATGAAAACATCCATGAAACACCAAGAACATGGTGTTTACGGTCCAAGAACATTCTTGGACCGTAAACCCATTTTAAGGGACCAAAATGTCCCTAGTCCCTTCGTAAGCCTAGGTAACTATCTTAGATCATTGCCTTGATGTGTTAAGGACTCAAAATCGTCAAAAGACCATCATCCATAGGGGTTTACGGCCGTAAACCCATAGGGAAATGGTCTTAGGACCGTAAACTCCTTTCAAGGAGTGAAATGGTGCCCTAGTTCCTTCCTTAGTCACATCCTTCAAGTAGAAAAGCTTCTAAGGACTTTTAAGGCTTCAAAAACCAAATGGTCAAAAATGGGGGAGTTTACGGCCGTAAACCCAAGGGTTTACGACCATAAACCCTTTTGGTTGTGACCACAAAACCGTAAACTCACTAAAGGGGTTCTTTTGAACCCTAAGCTCAATAGCTTGTTCCTACAACACTTAGATGCAATCCTTAAGGCTTATAACACTTATATAAAGTGTTTTTCATGTCTTAGGATGTCTTAACTTTGCTAATTAGTTGTTTAAAGTCTAATTAGACCCATATATGTTGTATTTATATGTTAAATAGGATCATTGTGTGTGTACAAGTCTTCACTTGACATCTAGCAATCCTATCTCTTTAGTTCATCCAAACCACCATCTACAGGTGAGTTCATACCCCTTAATTAACCTTTTAAATGTTTTTAAATGTTTTTATGGGGGGGATACAAGTTGAACAACTATAGTTATTATATCAATCACATGTGATTAATAACTACCAAACAAATGGTTTTCTTACTTTCCAAACTGTTTATCAAACTGTTTTACCTCAAACTGCTTTACAAAGTATTTTTACTTGTCAAATACTTTTATTAAACTCTTTTAACTAATATTTTGTGTATCTATATAGATATAGTTATATAAGTAGGATTGGAAGGACTTAGGACTGCTAGCCTACCTTGCTTCCTGTTCCTTGTTTGGTTGTGGACTTAGGGTATCAAGGTTAGTTGTCCGAAGGTCGTTTGAATCCTAGTTATATATTGTATATATGTATGTAGATATAAAAGATGCCTATATATGTATAGTTATATAAGTGATGTTTAAAGGACGTAGGAAGGCTAGCTCGCTTTAATTCCTTTTCCTTGTTTGGATGTGGCTTTAGGGCATCGGTTATCCGTCCGAAGGTTGTCTAAATGTTAGTTGTATATCATGTATACATATATAGTCATAAACGTTATTTCTTCCATTCAACTCCATGCCCTTGGGTAGCAAGGGTATACAAACATGTTCATACATTCTAGTAAGCTACCATAGGGGTAGTTTAGGAAGATGCTATTACTAGACAATGAAACATACAAGGAGTCAGTTCATACATGAGTCAATACATACTATGATGAGAAACAAACATAAAACAGAGTGAGGAGAAACAAACATAGAACAGAGTGAGGAGAAACAAATAATAGACACTATGACGAGAAACAAACATACAGGCTAGACAGAGAAAGAACACACGAAACAGCTAGCACTCAATTCACAAAACATAAACATTTATACATTTATGTGAGCCATTAAATAGGGCATGACACTACCTGCCATGACTGTTTTTGTATCAGAATCTCCTTAATTGGGGAGCGTATGAGTTTGTGTATAGATCTATACTGGATTGACTATCCTACACCTTGATGCTCGCTACAGTAGGACTTGCAAGTCTACGGGTGCCAAACATCATTTTTGTGGCATCTTACATTGTCACTTTACTATTGAGTCGGTAGCAGATACAGGCCGATCACATGTAACCTTAAAATATACAAATGAATTTAAGGTAGGTAGTGTAGCAGTGGTTTACTTAATACTACATGATAATGCTATAACATTTTCCCTTTACATTTTACCTTGTGATTTCACACAATAAACAATAATGTAAAAACTATATTTTTGGTTAATGATAGTCGGATTTGGGAAAATACACACTTTTACAAGTGATACACACACAGACACTAGATGCCTTGGTAGAAGGCTACTTTTAGTAGGAAACATAGGGTTTTCTAGGAGAGTTCAAACTAATACAGAACTTTTGCAAACATATACAGTACATTTTACAAAACATCGTTCAAATGCTTTCATGCAAACATCAGACACTAATATACTTATGATCTCACCAGCTTTAAAGTTGATAAACTCTTTCAAAATAACTTGTATTCTCAGGTCGCCATTAGACAGGTGCCGGAGCCAGGTTTTGAGAAGATGGAGCTCGTTCAAGACTCATCTTATATTTTGATGTATATTGTTTTGGTGTCTTTAAAACTTAACAGAACACACTTGTATGAAATTATATTATTTAATGCAATGGATGATGTTGTTGCTTGTTTACTACTATTCATTGCTGTGATACTGTACGTGACGTCCTCCACCCCAGAACGTTTCCGCCGTTCACCGGTTTTGGGGGTGTGACAGATTGGTATCAGAGCATTGTTTATAGTGAATCGAGTGTATCAACCCATAAAAGATATACGAACTATAAACACAAGCGGGATTAAAATACTCTGATAAAGAGTTTATACTTTTAAATAATAAAATATTTAACCAAGTATACATACCTGCATTCATACTAAAATCAGGGTCACTAGGACAGAACAAAAGTATTACGATTGTTGGACAGCACAAGTAGACTTAGAGACATATGGTCAACCCTGGGAAGATGTAGCCTGATCAACTACATTATCCGAGGAGTGATTAGCATGTGCCTAAGAATGGTTGTGAGGTTGCAACAAGTCTAAAAACTTACCAACACTACTACAACGAGAACAGTAGAACAGAACATTAAACTTAAAATATTATAGGAGTATTTTGTGTTACCTTAATCACTTATCTGAGAACTAAAGGTCTTTATTAGTATGTCAATAGTTGTTTAGGGGATACGCTAAGGTTATAGGTAACTAGGATGTCATAGACTGAGAATTTGTGATCTTTGCTTTACTTCCTGTTCCTTGGTTGGTTGTGGGCTTAGAGTTAGGATCACTTATACGAAGGTCTATCATATTGTGGAATACATATAACTGGTATACTCTAAACAAATGTTGGAGTAACTGATAAAGATCATCTTATAATTATCTAGTTAACTCGTCTATTAATTATTTCTGAATCCCTTTTCTCGCGTAGATTAAATGGCTGGTTTCCATCTTCCCGGAGACCCGTACTATCCCAACCACGGCGATGCTGGGTGGCTTAATGAGGAGCCAGAAGATAATCATCCAATCCCATTGGATGATCATTCTGCTGAAGGATTTTCTGATGGTTCTGATTCAGAACCTGAAGTCAACAACCTACCCCCAGCTGCTCAAGACCCAAACCTGAACCCTCGTCCCGTATTTCAAGGACCCACACCTCTGTGGGCCACAAAATTGAACAGATGGAGTCAGGAACAAGGTCAACCCATTCCCTACAACGGAGACATAAGTTTCTACAACCTCACAGAAGGAGGTTCAGCTGATAGAGTCCTACCTATCATGGTTCGTAGAATTGCTCGGAACACCGAGCTAGGTCGATCAGCTATCGACCGGGTAGTATAAGTTGATGCCAACTCTGGTGTTAACACTGTCCGCATACGCCAACTTGAGTCTGCTCATGAAAGGACTCAAGTCGGCAATGCAATGCTTGAGAGAGAGCTTGTTGAAACCCGAGCTGAAGTCAGGGAGCTCCGAGCTCAGCAAGCCAGATCTGATAGGCGCGTGAGAGACATAGAACGCCTTCTGTCGGACTCAAGAACTCACTCTAGCAGTTCTCGTCGCCGATAGAATCTTGTCAAATTCTCTTATGGGATATAACTTAGTTATGTAAAAACTTAAATCAAATTTCTTATCCTTATAAATCTTAGACCTGCTAGGTTTTGATTAGATCGTAGTCTGTCAAAGTTTTTCCCATCTTGGTTGATGTAAGACCTACTTCTAGGTCATTTTTTCCCAAACTCATTACATCTGTAATTCCAATATATTTGACAAATAGCTAGCCTAATGGAAATTTTATCCAAATTCTTCCATCTTCATTCAAATATTTCATTCGATTATGCTGTTGGGCTATGGAGAGTTAGTCCATGAGTCATTCTTATCAATCTTTACTATCAAATTCTTATCAATGTTGTTATCATTCTAAACTTGCAGCTATAAGATGCCTCCACGTAAATCAACAAGACGTAACCCTCCCGCACCAACTCCACCTGCACCTCAATTTGATACTGCAGCCCTCAATGATGCTGTAGCCGTGGCTGTGGCTACAGCCATGGCTGAATATCATTCCTCAAGTTCTACTAGACGAGGGACTCATGTCCCGCTTATACAGGTTGAAACCCCTGTGCGCTCGAGAGAGTGCTCCTATAAAGACTTTACAAACTGCAAGCCGTTATCCTTTAAGGGAACTGGCGGAGTCCTTGTACTCTCGCAGTGGTTCGAGAAGACAGAGTCGGTCTTTGCGATCTGCTCGTGTCCGGAGGGAAGTAAGGTCAAGTATGCTGCTTGTACCTTCGAATTAAAAGCCCTAACGTGGTGGAATAGCCATGTATGACACCCAAAAAAAAAAAAATTTCAAAAAAAATTAAACTTTTAAAACCCATCTTAAATTAAATTAAAACAACTGAAATAGTCATAACATAATCCATCAACTTAATAATCATATAAAATAAGTGCGGAAGTAATAATAATAATAAGGTCCCAACAAAAATAACTAGCAGCGATGTCCCGATGCTCCATGTCAAGCCTTAGCCTCTTTAATCTTAACACCTGAAAAGTTATAAGGGAAACCGTAAGCACAAAGCTTAGTGAATTCAAACACAGACATTGTACTAACATTCATATTTACTAACCCTAATCCATTTTCCAATTATAATTATATGATAACGGCAAAGAACGAATCAATGCCTATAATACAAGAAGGACTTGTAGGTTTGAACCGCACCGGGAAGATCCCGTATCATTTGGCCCTAATCACCGCACCTCATGATGAGTATTACGTTGGTGATATTACATACCCACCGCACCGGTAAATCCGTATCGTTTGGTGGTGTCCCCATATCCATAATTAGTTACATACAATGCACATGTACGAATTAAAACAATGGTTATATAGCATGCCTTTATAATAAATTCAAATAATCACACACGAGCTAACTAGCAAACGCAAACATCAATACAACGGTGTGAGAGAACTCACCTTGAGTGAGTAGTAAGGATAGATAACAATCAAATAGTTCTACCAAGCTTGAGCAAACTTCAAAACCTCACCTAAGAAGGACTAAAGGTTAGAAAGGAGAAGTAATGAAGCTATAAGTTGAGAAAAGAGTAATCACAGCAAGGTCTCTAAAACAGACATGCTGTTCAAAACAGATTTACTCCAAAATCTAAAACAGAAACATAGCTTTAACTAAATTTTATAGGAAACTATGATTTCTCAGGATTCCACAACTATAAAGAACTCATTCTAACTCCAAAAGATGAATTAAATATGAATTTTACAAAATGGTGTATCACTTCTGTCTCCAACAGTACAGTCAAGTGATGTTGGCCAATTCTACCCAAGTTCTGAGTAGAATTCGTCCAAACCAAAATTAATAGAAGTAAAGGACAGACAAATGAAAGTCTTAGAGTTGGAATTGAATGAAAAGCATCTCCCAAACTCCAGATATAAAATTCACATTGTGGACAATCACAGCACTAGCAAAAGCTGGTGACTGCCCACTGATCTGGAGTGTGGATCCATTCCAACCAATTTATAATTGGAAATAACACCCCATCTGCTCCAGATCTTAAGTTCATAATATAAGGAACATATAGAAACTTGGAATCACTCTGGATCATTTTTCAAGCCTTAGAAATGATGAAAACAAAATGACATATCAGAACAGACCCGAATCAGACCTAACAGCAAAGATGTCATTCTTTCCCATAGATAAAATCCTTATCAGTGAGATTGGCCTGCTTAAGAAAGTTAGCTAACTCAATTTTTGAACTTTGGGAACTGGTTTGGGGTCGGTTTGAGTTCTAGAGCTCAAGATATGAATTTTACAAAATGACTACAGATCTGATGGAAAACAGAATCGTAGCCACCCGTGATTCCTTTTTGGCTTATCCATCCTTCCTCCTTTGAAACACATCCTACGATGTGTTCATCATCCCAATTTAGTCCCCATGATCATGGTGGTACTAAAAAGGGTTAGGTATCATTAGGATTTCATTTTGCCACAAGATTGTAATAATAATCAACATGAAAATGAACATAAGGCACATAAAATCACCATTCTCCCTTTTAGGGTTTCCATGATCTTTTGCCACATGTAATCCCCTAGATCCATCATCCACCATATATGGGGTGAAGATAGGATCTTGAGATGATGTATAACATACAATTACAAATCAAATAAGAAGGAGAAGAAGTGAAGATGAAATCATAAAACTAGAACAAGATTATGAATCAAGTTGTAAGAAATGATAAGGAGGTTCATACCAATACGAATCAAGGCTGGAAATGAACAAGAATTAAGCTCCAAACAACAGCCCTTGGCTGCCAAAGAGAGGGAGGACGATTTGAGAGAGAGATGGAGGGTTTAGAGTGTTTTTCTTGTGTGTGTTCCAAATGACTCAATTAACACATTAAGTACTATTTACTAGATGGACTTTGCAAATAGGCCCATAGCCCATGGACTTCAATAAAAGGAGTTTACATGATGATCAAAAGAGTCCAATAACATAAGAAATCAGACATTGGTTAAATAAATTAACCCAAGGTTACAAGGATAATTAAATTAAAATTAACCAAACGTACCGAGAAAAACCGGGGCGTTACAACTCTCCCCTACTAAGAATGGACTTCGTCCTCGAAGTCAACGCCTAGAAACAGATCCGGATAATGAGCCCGCATCTCGCATTCCGGTTCCCAAGTCCATTCTGAACCCTTCCTATGCTGCCACTGCACCTTAACCAGGTTTATAGTCTTGTTGCGGAGATCTTTCGTCTTTCGTTCTAAAATAGCGATTGGTTTCTCAACATAATTAAGACGCTCGTCAATCTGTATGTCCTCTAGTGGTATCACAGCGGTCTCATCAACAACACATTTTCGTAACTTAGACACGTGGAACATATTATGAATTAGACTAAGCTCGTCAGGCAGCTCTAAACGGTAAGCCACCTTTCCCACACGGGCTATGACCTTGTAGGGTCCAATGAATCGGGGTCCGAGCTTTCCCCGCTTTCGAAACCGAATCACACCTTTCCAGGGGGAGACTTTAAGCAACACATAATCTCCCACCTGGAACTCAAGATTGGAGCATCTTTTGTCGGCATAACTTTTTCTGACGACTGCTCGCTGTGACCAAATGATCCCGAATCAATTGGATTTTTTCCGTAGTCCGTAGCACGATATCGGTACTCCCAAGTACCCTCTGCCCAACCTCTCCCCAACAAACGGGTGTCCTGCACTTCCTCCCATACAAGGCTTCATACGGAGGCATTTTAATGCTCGAGTGATAGCTGTTGTTATAAGAAAACTCAGCTAGATGTAGATGGTCATCCCAACTACCCCCAAAATCAATCGCACATGCCCTAAGCATGTCCTCCAAGGTCTGAATCGTCCGCTCACTCTGCCCGTCTGTCTGCGGATGGAAGGCGGTGCTAAAATGTAATCGTGTGCCCAACTCCTCTTGAAACTTCCTCCAGAACCGAGAAGTAAATCGGGTGTCCCGATCGGAGACGATAGAAACGGGCACCCCATGTAATGAGACAATCTCCCGAACAAAGATCTCGGCTAATTTCTCCGCCGATGAGCTCTCCTTTATAGCCAGAAAGTGAGCACTCTTAGTCAAACGATCAACAATCGCCCATATCGTATCGGCTCCTCGGGCAGTTCTAGGAAGTTTTGTAATGAAGTCCATGGTTAGATGCTCCCATTTCCATTCAGGAATCTCCAATGGTTGCAACTTCCCATGAGGTTTCTGGTGTTCCGCCTTGACCTTACGACAGGTCATACATTCTTCCACAAATCGAGCCACATCATTCTTCATTCCATGCCACCAGTAAGCCTCCTGAAGGTCCCGGTACATTTTAGTAGCACCAGGATGGATAGAAAATTTTGACTTATGAGACTCATCCATTAGGGTTTTCCGATTTCCCCCGGTATATGGAACCCAAACCCTACCGTAGCGAGTCAGCAAACCCCGCCCGTCTTGTTCCATCTTAGGCAACTCTTTCCCAATCTTCTCATGCCTGATGTTTTCCTCCAGTATTGCCGTCTTTTGGGCGTCTCGGATTAGATCTAACAAAGACGACACCATCGTGATCCGGAAACACTTAGCTCGAATCGGTTCGGCAGATTGTTTACGACTGAGAGCATCAGCTACCACATTAGCTTTACCGGGGTGGTAGTGAATTTCACAATCATAATCTTTTACCACATCCAACCATCTGATCTGCCTCATGTTCAAATCCCGCTGCTCGAACAAATATTTCAGACTCTTATGGTCAGTGTATATGATAAACTTCACTCCATAGAGATAGTGTCTCCAAATCTTAAGAGCGAAAACAACAGCCCCAAGCTCCAAATCATGAGTGGGGTAGTTTCGTTCGTGGGGTTTCAGCTGTCGGGAGGCATAGGCTATCACCCTATCTCGTTGCATTAACACGGCACCAAGACCCTGAAGCGATGCATCACAGTAAACCACCATATCCTCAACCCCATCAGGTAAGGCCAAAATCGGAGCATCACACAATCGTTTCCTTAACTCATCACACAAGAAGCCATAGCCAGGCGGGGAATGTCCCCCTGGATAATAAGTTCTCCACCTCTAGGGTTTCGAACACGAACCTGCTTCTTACTACAGTGGATTTCCGCATCAAACGCATCAAGCCAATCCATGCCTACGATAACGCAGAGCTCTCGCATCGTAATAGGGATAAGATCAATAGGGAATTCAACTCCAGAAAACTCGAGAGTGCAACCCCGATAAACATCGGTGACATAAATAGTGCGATTGTCGGCAACTTCGACAACCATTGGGCGAGCCAATTTTCCGATACTTCGCCCCAAACGATTAATAAACGTGCGAGATACAAAAGAATGGGTAGCACCGCTATCAAACATAACAACAGCGGGCTCGGAATCTAGCAAATAAGTGCCTGACTCACCACATACAATCATGTAAACAATTCTAACTACCATTTATTAAATAATGCAAGGGTGGAGAGAAAGGAAAAAAAACAAAAGAAATTTACCTGCCACTGACGCGGTAATCACCGTCTCATCCGCAGTCATCTGGTGAGCACGACCTCGTGTTACCATAGTGGGTCCCTTAGTAGACGATCCAATTGCAGGATTTGTACCCCCGTCTCCTTTACCAGCCTTCAACTTCGGGCATTCGGGCTTCTTGTGTCCCGTCTCGTTGCAGTGATAGCAGACGGGAGCAGCAGAAGTAATCTGAGGAACTGCACTCACAGGGGGGGCCCTACAATTCTTCCAATGATGCCCTGGCTTTTTGCAGTTGTAGCATATCAACGGATTTTTCTCGCCCTGACCTGAAGACGGCCTGTACTCATACCTTGACTTACCACCCTGCTTTTGCTTTTTCTGGGCATCTCCGGATGTCTTGGAAGAGGTGTCAATGGCCTTCCTCTTGGACTGGGTCTGCAACTTGATTTCCCTCCTCCTCGCTGCATCCATGATCGCGGATAAAGTCGGGAACTCATGCATGCTAACGAATTCCCGAATCTCGGTACGTAGAATGGCAGTGTATCGGCTGACCAACCAGGCCTCGTCCCCAGCAAACGAGGGACAAAAAGATAGCATCTCCAAGAACTTGGCGTTCAGGTCACTAACGGACTCGGTACTCTGCTGTAAGGCCATAAACTCTTGCTGCATCCGCTGCTGCTCCACCTTAGGCACATATTGTCCCTCGAACCTCTCCACAAATTGGGCCCAAGACATGGCCCTCACTTCTTCTTCATTTAATAGAGCGGTGATGGTGTTCCACCATGTCTTTCCCCTTTTTCACAGCTGATTCATGGCGATCACAACTTTGTACTGGTCCGGACACCCAACAGTCATGAAGGCACCCTCAACATCTGACACCCAGTGCTTAGCAGCAACTGGGTCGGATTCACCATTCAAAAGAGGAGGGCTACACTTGCTGAACTTCTCGAAGTAGTATGCCGAATCCCGAACGGGCGGAACCAGTAACGCTCCCCCGGGAATAGCTGCGAGGCGCTCATCCAGAAGAGCACCGACTTGGTTGATTATGTCATTGGTCACACCCGGGATTAGTTCGTTGAAAGCATTATTGAATTCCTCAGCGACAATATCCCTAACTTGCTCCATTTGGAGTTGATTAAGTCGAGCAGGCGGAGCCATCTGTATCCGTAGAAGGAGGAAAATATTTAGAGATAATTCAGCCTAGATATTTCTAGGAAGACGTAACACTCAGCTTGCCGAAAATTTCTCAACCTTGCCCCGATCTGAAACCGGCACCGATGTTTCAAATAGTAGGGGCCCTTCTACTACCTTCCACACAAGTTCCAATTTCGCATTCGCGTCTAGTTTCAAAATTTCCAGTTCGCTCTAGCCGTTAATTTTACAACTCTCTCATATGTTAATACTAAATAAGTGTGTAATCTAACATTTTAAGGCTATTAGAATCCAATTCATAGTCAACAATTTAACATAAACATTTAACATAAGAAATAAGGCTTACTTGGCTGGCTGACTGGCACACCGTGTCATCTTCCACTACTAGTCTTCAGAAAGTTTGCAAAATATTTTAAAAAGAAAATAAACTCTTATAGAGCCTCAAATTTGAGTCTAGAACATCCACAAGAATGCCTAGTTCCCTCAAACTGTGGCTCTGATACCAACTTGTGACACCCAACGTTTTTTTTTTTTTCAAAAAAAATTAAACTTTTAAAACCCATCTTAAATTAAATTAAAACAACTGAAATAGTCATAACATAATCCATCAACTTAATAATCATATAAAATAAGTGCGGAAGTAATAATAATAATAAGGTCCCAACAAAAATAACTAGTAGCGATGTCCCGGTGCTCCATGTCAAGCCTTAGCCTCTTTAATCTTAACACCTGAAAAGTTATAAGGGAAACCGTAAGCACAAAGCTTAGTGAATTCAAACACAGACATTGTACTAACATTCATATTTACTAACCCTAATCCATTTTCCAATTATAATTATATGATAAGGGCAAAGAACGAATCAATGCCTATAATACAAGAAGGACTTGTAGGTTTGAACCGCACCGGGAAGATCCCGTATCATTTGGCCCTAATCACCGCACCTCATGATGAGTATTACGTTGGTGATATTACCTACCCACCGCACCGGTAAATCCGTATCCTTTGGTGGTGTCCCCATATCCATAATTAGTTACATACAATGCACATGTACGAATTAAAACAATGGTTATATAGCATGCCTTTATAATAAATTCAAATAATCACACACGAGCTAACTAGCAAACGCAAACATCAATACAACGGTGTGAGAGAACTCACCTTGAGTGAGTAGTAAGGATAGCTAACAATCAAATAGTTCTACCAAGTTTGAGCAAACTTCAAAACCTCACCTAAGAAGGACTAAAGGTTAGAAAGGAGAAGTAATGAAGCTATGAGTTGAGAAAAGAGTAATCACAGCAAGGTCTCTAAAACAGACCTGCTGTTCAAAACGGATTTACTCCAAAATCTAAAACAGAAACATAGCTTTAACTAAATTTTATAGGAAACTATGATTTCTCAGGATTCCACAACTATAAAGAACTCATTCTAACTCCAAAAGATGAATTAAATATGAATTTTACAAAATGGTGTATCACTTCTGTCTCCAACAGTACAGTCAAGTGATGTTGGCCAATTCTACCCAACTTGTGAGTAGAATTCGTCCAAACCAAAATTAAGAGAAGTAAAGGACAGACAAATGAAAGTCTCAGAGTTGGAATTGAATGAAAAGCATCTCCCAAACTCCAGATATAAAATTCACATTGTGGACAATCACAGCACTAGCAAAAGCTGGTGACTCCCCACAGATCTGGAGTGTGGATCCATTCCAACCAATTTATAATTGAAAATAACACCCCATCTGCTCCAGATCTTAAATTCATAATATAAGGAATATATAGAAACTTGGAATCACTCTGGATCATTTTCCAAGCCTTAGAAATGATGAAAACAAAATGACATATCAGAACAGACCCGAATCAGACCTAACAGCAAAGATACCATTCTTTCCCATAGATAAAGTCCTTATCAGTGAGATTGGCCTGCTTAAGAAAGTTAGGTAACTCAATTTGTGAACTTTGGGAACTGGTTTGGGGTCGGTTTGAGTTCTAGAGCTCAATATATGAATTTTACAAAATGACTACAGATATGATGGAAAACAGAATCGTAGCCACCCATGATTCCTTTTTGGCTTATCCATCCTACCTCCTTTGAAACACATCCTACGATGTGTTCATCATCCCAATTTAGTCCCCATGATCATGGTGGTACTAAAAAGGGTTAGGTATCATTAGGATTTCATTTTGCCACAAGATTGTAATAATAATCAACATGAAAATGAACATAAGGCACATAAAATCACCATTCTCCCTTTTAGGGTTTCCATGATCTTTTGCCACATGTAATCCCCTAGATCCGTCATCCACCATATATGGGGTGAAGATAGGATCTTGAGATGATGTATAACATACAATTACAAATCAAATAAGAAGGAGAAGAAGTGAAGATGAAATCATAAAACTAGAACAAGATTATGAATCAAGTTGTAAGAAATGATAAGGAGGTTCATACCAATACGAATCAAGGCTGGAAATGAACAAGAATTAAGCTCCAAACAACAGCCCTTGGCTACTCTTGATCCCAAAGAGAGGGAGGACGATTTGAGAGAGAGATGGAGGGTTTAGAGTGTTTTTCTTGTGTGTGTTCCAAATGACTCAATTAACACATTAAGTACTATTTACTAGATGGACTTTGCAAATAGGCCCATAGCCCATGGACTTCAATAAAAGGAGTTTACAAGATGATCAAAAGAGTCCAATAACATAAGAAATCGGACATTGGTTAAATAAATTAACCCAAGGTTACAAGGATAATTAAATTAAAATTAACCAAACGTACCGAGAAAAACCGGGGCGTTACACCATGTTAAGTCACTATCTCTAGAAGTGGCTAATGACATGGGCTGGAGTTCCATGAAAAACCTCATGATTGAGGAGTGCTGCCCGAGAGGCGAGATCGAAAAGCTGGAGGAGGAACTTTGGTGCCTAACCATGAAAGGCTCCGACATCGTAGCTTATACCGCCAGATTTTGTGAACTGGTGGCCCTCTGTCCCAACATGATTCATACAGAGGGAAAGAAGATCGAGAGGTATATATGGGGGCTGGTGCCACCATACCAGGGAAATGTAATGTCATCGCGCCCCACTACCTTTGACAGCGCCAAGCGATTGGCACAACATCTAGTCGACTATGGGGTCCGTACCCCGGCTGCAACAACCACCCTGGCCATCTCAGAACCAGCCAGAACCGCTGAGTCCAAGCGGAAATTCTGGGATGACAAGAAAAAGAAGAAGGCTGCCAAGAAACTGCAGACCGTGGCAGTTCATAGTGCGACAGCACCTGCCACTGCTGGTGCTCCGTTGAAGGAGTATTCTGGGAGTTTGCCACTCTGCAACAAGTGCAACTACCACCATGTGGGAGCCTGTCGGGAGATACAGTGTGTAAACTGCAACAGGAAGGGGCACACAGCCCATTTATGCAAATCTCCGGCGAGGCCAATCACCCAAGTTCCCGGCGCTGGAGTGGGCCAAACTTGCTACAACTGTGGCGAGGTGGGTCACTACAAGAGGAACTGCCCAAAGGCAGGAAATGCCGGCGGAGTAGGAAGAGTTCTGGCTATAGGCCATGAGGAGGCGGTTGCCGACCCCACAGTGGTCACTGGTACGTTTCTCCTCGACAACTCTTATGCTTGTATACTATTTGATAGTGGAGCGGAGAGAATCTTCGTGAACCAAAAGTTTGCTCATTTACTTAAGCAAAAACCACGACCACTCAAAGAACCGTTCACAGTAGAAATGGCTAATGGAAAGACAGAGAGCACTAGCTGCATATACATAGGGTGTACCTTAACGTTAGATAGCCATTCATTTTCGATCGATCTCATGCCGGTCTCAATTAAAAGTTTCGACGTCATAATCGGCATGGATTGGTTGAGTCTTCAGCGTTCCGACATCATGTGTTACGAAAAGGCTGTCGGCATTAATCTATCGTCCGGTGAAACCTTAGTAGTTTATGGCGACAAACCCGGCACGAACCTTCGTATCATCTCGAGCATTCAAGCTCAGAAATTCTTGCGAAAGGAATGTCGCGCATTCCTTGCTCATGTGGTCGATGTGAGCCAAGAAGCGAAACCTATTCAGAACATCCCAGTAGTACGCGACTTTCCCGACGTCTTTCCAGAAGAGCTACCAGGATTACCTCCGCAGCGACAAGTCGAGTTCAGAATCGATTTAGTTCCAGGGGCTACCCCAGTAGCCAAATCGCCTTACCGTCTAGCACCTGCAGAGATGCAAGAACTATCCTGTCAACTTAACGAGCTGCTCAGCAAGGGCTTTATAAGACCGAGTTTCTCACCTTGGGGAGCTCCAGTTTTGTTCGTCAAAAAGAAAGACGGATCGTTTAGAATGTGCATCGACTATAGGGAGCTCAACAAGTTGACCGTCAAAAATCGTTATCCTTTGCCTCGGATAGACGACTTATTCGATCAACTTCAAGGGGCAAACTTCTTTTCCAAAATCGACTTAAGGTCCGGATATCACCAATTACGAGTGCTAGGGGAGGATGTTCTGAAGACAGCCTTCCGAACTCGTTATGGGCACTATGAATTCGTAGTGATGCCGTTCGGATTAACAAACGCGCCTGCTGTATTCATGGATTTAATGAATAGGGTGTGTCGTCCTTACTTGGATCAGTTGGTCATCGTCTTCATCGATGACATACTTATCTACTCTCGTAGTAAGGAGGAGCATAGTCAACATCTGCGATTAGTCTTGGAAACACTACGTGCGGAGAAGCTTTATGCGAAGTCCTCGAAATGTGAATTTTGGATCCGACGAGTCGAATTCTTAGGGCACGTGGTTAGCGAAGAGGGAATACACGTGGACCCATCCAAAATCAAAGCCATTGAGAACTGGTCAGCACCGAAGACGCCTACAGAAATTCGTCAATTTCTAGGCCTCGCTGGCTACTATCGCAGGTTCATTCAGAACTTCTCCCGCATTGCGAAGCCTCTGACAACGCTTACCCAGAAGGGCGTATCCTTTGACTGGGAAGAAAAGCAAGAAAGAGCGTTCCAAACGCTTAAACGAGCCTTGTGCACCGCAACAATACTATCCCTCCCCGAAGGGATAGAAGTCTTCGTTGTCTATTGCGATGCATCGAACCAAGGTCTCGGATTTGTTCTGATGCAGCGAGGTAAGGTCATCACCTATGCCTCAAGACAACTAAAGACACATGAGGTTAACTACACCACTCACGATATCGAACTAGGAGCAGTGGTGTTTGCTTTGAAGATCTGGAGACACTACTTGTACGGGACGAAAAGCACAATCTTTACAGACCACAAGAGCCTACAACACATATTCGACCAGAAAGAGCTCAACATGAGATAACGACGGTGGGTCGAGCTACTCAGTGATTACGAATGCGAAATTCGTTATCATCCCGGCAAGGCCAATATAGTAGCCGACGCCCTAAGTCGGAAAGAATATTCTGGTCGTAGAGTCAAATCTTTAACTATGACTATCCATTCCCACTTATCCACACAAATCCAGGCGGCTCAGCTTGACGCTTTAAAACCTGAAAATGTGGCCAGTGAATCCCTTCGAGGGATGGATAAGAACTTGGAGGTCAAGGGTGGCGGAGCTTTATATCTCATGGATCGGATCTGGACCCCGAAACTTGGTGGTTTCAGAGACTTGGTCATGAACGAGGCGCACAACACTCGTTATTCCGTCCACACAGGTTCAGATAAGATGTATCTGGATCTCAAAAAGTTATACCGGTGGCCTAACATGAAAGCAGAGATTGCTACCTTCGTAAGTAAGTGCCTTACTTGCGCAAAGGTCAAGGTCGAACACCAGAAACCCTCAGGACTTCTTCAACAACCTGATATCCCAGAGTGGAAGTGGGAGCGGATCACTATGGATTTTATAACCAAGTTGCCCAAGACAACGGGTGGATTTGATACCATATGGGTCATCGTCGACAGATTGACCAAGTCCGCGCACTTCCTACCTATCAAAGAGACAGACAAGATGGAGAAGCTCACAAGAACTTACATTATGGAGGTTGTACGACTGCATGGTGTTCCCATATCCATTATCTCGGACAGAGATAGTAGATTCACTTCGAGGTTCTGGCAGTCGTTACAAAGTTCCCTAGGAACTAGGCTGGATATGAGTACGGCCTACCATCCGCAGATAGATGGGCAAAGTGAGAGGACTATCCAAACCTTGGAAGATATGCTACGAGCCTGTGTGATTGACTTTGGGAAAGCATGGGATACTCATTTACCCCTTGTAGAATTTTCCTACAACAACAGTTATCACACAAGCATAAAGGCTGCTCCATTCCAGGCCATCTATGGCCGCAAGTGCAGATCCCCTCTGTGCTGGGCTGAGGTGGGTGATACCAAGTTAGCTAAAGGGCGAGTCCCTGAAAGCAGTCTCACAGGTCCGGAGATCATACGGGAAACGACGGAGAAGATCGTTCAGATCCGTGAACAATTGAAAGCCTCCAGAGACCGACAGAAAAGCTACGCGGATAAACGCAAAAAACCGTTGGAATTCCAGGTGGGCGACCGTTTTCTATTGAAGGTCTCACCCTGGAAGGGCTTGATACGCTTTGGAAAGCGTGGAAAGCTAAATCCAAGGTACATTGGGCCTTTCGAGATTCTTGCCAGAGTCGGCCCTGTAGCTTACAAACTCAATTTACCACGCTAGCTCAGTAACGTACATTCTACCTTCCACGTCTCGAACTTGAAAAAGTGTCTATCCGACGAGACTCTCGTAATCCCACTCGACGAGATCGAGATCAACGAGAGCCTCAACTTCGTGGAAGAACCAGTAGAGATCATGGACCGGGAGGTCAAGCAAATGAACAAAGCCGCATCCCAATAGTGAAGGTTCGCTGGAACGCCAAACGAGGACCTGAGTTCACTTGGGAGCGAGAGGATCAGATGAAACTGAAATATCCTCGTCTTTTTACTTAGTTATTTGTAACTAATTATTTGCTTAAACTCTAATTTCGGGATGAAATTCCCTTTAACAGGGGGATGATGTGACAACCCGAAATATCTTTTCTGTACAACTTATCAAGTCAATAGAAGTCAGAACAGTTACTGTTAAATTTGAAGACTTTTTGGAATAAGTTTGAGTATTTTAGGATTTACACTTCAGGAGATACCAGGAGAGAGGATGCCCTAGGGTTATAGTGCAATAATGTTATTCCTAAACTCCAAGAAATTGGAGTTTACTGCCAGAATAAAATATTTTCAGCCAAAAACCCAGAAATCTGGAGTATATATATGACACTTAGTCATTTATATCATTATTTCCAATTTCTCAAGAACAAAAGCAAATCCTCTCAAGTATCATCCCAAGATTTATTCCAAATCTTCATCTAGTAAGTGTTTTCACCCATTTCAAGCTTGTATATCTCTTAATCTAGTGTTTTAACACACTTCTATCCGTTTGATTTTTCCAAAAGATCAAATCTTCAAGTTTACACCAAGAACACACACTAGTGTTCTTGGACTTTTGGCTCATTTCAAGCTTCTATATAGTAAGTACTTCTATACTAGAGTATGTTTAAGCTTGCTACACTTCATTATAACATGAAAACATCCATGAAACACCAAGAACATGGTGTTTACGGTCCAAGAACATTCTTGGACCGTAAACCCATTTTAAGGGACCAAAATGTCCCTAGTCCCTTCGTAAGCCTAGGTAACTATCTTAGATCATTGCCTTGATGTGTTAAGGACTCAAAATCGTCTAAAGACCATCATCCATAGGGGTTTACGGCCGTAAACCCATAGGGAAATGGTCTTAGGACCGTAAACTCCTTTCAAGGAGTGAAATGGTGCCCTAGTTCCTTCCTTAGTCACATCCTTCAAGTAGAAAAGCTTCTAAGGACTTTTAAGGCTTCAAAAACCAAATGGTCAAAAATGGGGGAGTTTACGGCCGTAAACCCAAGGGTTTACGACCATAAATCCTTTTGGTTGTGACCACAAAACCGTAAACTCACTAAAGGGGTTCATACCCCTTAATTAACCTTAATTAACCTACAGGTGAGTTCATACCCCTTAATTAACCTTTTAAATGTTTTTAAATGTTTTTATGGGGGGGATACAAGTTGAACAACTATAGTTATTATATCAATCACATGTGATTAATAACTACCAAACAAATGGTTTTCTTACTTTCCAAACTGTTTATCAAACTGTTTTACCTCAAACTGCTTTACAAAGTATTTTTACTTGTCAAATACTTTTATTAAACTCTTTTAACTAATATTTTGTGTATCTATATAGATATAGTTATATAAGTAGGATTGGAAGGACTTAGGACTGCTAGCCTACCTTGCTTCATGTTCCTTGTTTGGTTGTGGACTTAGGGTATCAAGGTTAGTTGTCCGAAGGTCGTTTGAATCCTAGTTATATATTGTGTATATGTATGTAGATATAAAAGATGCCTATATATGTATAGTTATATAAGTGATGTTTAAAGGACGTAGGAAGGCTAGCTCGCTTTATTCCTTTTCCTTGTTTGGATGTGGCTTTAGGGCATCGGTTATCCGTCCGAAGGTTGTCTAAATGTTAGTTGTATATCATGTATACATATATAGTCATAAAGGTTATTTCTTCCATTCAACTCCATGCCCTTGGGTAACAAGGGTATACAAACATGTTCATACATTCTAGTAAGCTACCATAGGGGTAGTTTAGGAAGATGCTATTACTAGACAATGAAACATACAAGGAGTCAGTTCATACATGAGTCAATACATACTATGATGACAAACAAACATAAAATAGAGTGAGGAGAAACAAAAATAGAACAGAGTGAGGAGAAACAAACAATAGACACTATGACGAGAAAAAAACATACAGGCTAGACAGAGAAAGAACACACGAAACAGCTAGCACTCAATTCACAAAACATAAACATTTATACATTTATGTGAGCCATTAAACAGGGCATGGCACTACCTGCCATGACTGTTTTTGTATCAGAATCTCCTTAATTGGGGAGCGTATGAGTTTGTGTATAGATCTATACTGGATTGACTATCCTACACCTTGATGCTCGCTACAGTGGGACTTACAAGTCTACGGGTGCCAAACGTCATTTTTGTGGCATCTTACATTGTCACTTTACTATTGAGTCGGTAGCAGATACAGGCCGATAACATGCAACCTTAAAATATACAAATAAATTTAAGGTAGGTAGTATAGTAGTGGTTTACTTAATACTACATGATAATGCTATAACATTTTCCCTTTACATTTTACCTAGTGATTTCACACAATAAACAATAATGTAAAAACTATATTTTTGGTTAATGATAGTCGGATTTGGGAAAATACACACTTTTACAAGTGATACACACACAGACACTAGATGCCTTGGTAGAAGGCTACTTTTAGTAGGAAACATAGGGTTTTCTAGGAGATTTCAAACTAATACATAACTTTTGCAAACATATACAGTACATTTTACAAAACATCGTTCAAATGCTTTCATGCAAACATCAGACACTAATATACTTATGATCTCACCAGCTTTAAAGCTGATAAACTCTTTCAAAATAACTTGTATTCTCAGGTCGCCATTAGACAGGTACCGGAGGCAGGTTTTGAGAAGATGGAGCTCGTTCAAGACTCATCTTATATTTTGATGTATATTGTTTTGGTGTCTTTAAAACTTAACAGAACACACTTGTATGAAATTATATTATTTAATGCAATGGATGATGTTGTTGCTTGTTTACTAATATTCATTGTTGTGATACTGTACATGACGTCCTCCACCGCAGAACGTTTCCGCCGTTCACCGGTTTTGGGGGTGTGACAATTTCAAACCCCAAACACTTCCTAAGCCTTTGATTCAACCCTAGGACCCTTCTTTGTGAAGCATGAGACCTTGAAACACCCAAATGCACCATTCCCATGAGTTTACGGCCGTAAACTCATGGGGGATATGGTCTTAAAACCGTAAACACCCCTAAGGGATTACACTTGAAGAGTAAACTCCTTAATGAGACCATACACTCCTTGAATGCAACCTGTCCCATTCCTAGCACTTGAAATAAAGTGTTTCCTCACATTAGAGTGTATTTACTTTCTTAATTAGTAGTTTAATGACTAATTAGATACAATTATGTATCACTTCATGTTACCTAGGACCCTTGCGTGTGTTCAAGTCCTAAGTTGACACCTAGCATCCTAAACCGGCAAACCCACGTCAGGTGAGTTCATACCCCTACACCTTTTTACCGAGTTTTTCATGTTTTCAGGGGGGAATACAAGCAAAAGTACAAGGAAACTTGTACTTAAAACCTATTGTTTCGTATGAAATACCTACATGTTTAGCATGCTTTTAACACAAAAAAACCGTTTTACCAACCGATTAAGAAATCAACTCATAGAAACAGTTTTCAAAACTAAAGCAAGGAAACTCGTGAATCCTACCATAAAATGTTATATTTTTAACAAAGGATTCATGCCAACCATAAACAGGATTTTCCATGTTATTACTTGTAAATTCGTTATCTTATGATTGGAGACACGTCCTTGGTAACACTCCCCCCCCCCCCCCGGGTTCGTGAGTGTAGGACTAATCTTGTAACCAGAATCTCCTGGAGGAGGAACGTGACTTTTGTGTATAGATCTATACGGGACTGACTACCCCGCACCTTGCTGCTAGCTACAGTGGGACCGACAGGTCTACGGGTGACAAAGTCATAAAATGATACTGGCCCCTATTACGAAGTCGTATCTAGTTTATCATATGGTTATAGAACTCGCAACTTAGATAATGGGGATTTACTTTCGGTAATAATGAACCTAGTGAACTAACCTCAAAGTAATAAATGTTTTGGATTACTAGAGGGTATCAGTATTACCCTTACGAATTAGTTCACTACCTACTTATTAGTTTTATATATGTGTTAAAACTAATGTACTTTATCATGATTAGCCTAGTTTTCAAAGAAACTACGCTTAACTAAACAAGTGTGGTAAATACTTGTGCACTTCACTTCGGAATCGAAACCAACCATCAACTTTTAAGGAAAACATAGGGTTTTCCTGGGATAACTTAACTTTTCATAAACAGGTTGTTTAACAAATGGATAACCAAACTTCTCTCATAAGAAAATATGGGAATTTCTTGGGAAATAACTTTTCTTAAAACAAAGGAACCTTTCTTTCACCAGAATCAACCGCTTATGAACTCACCGGCTTTATGCTGATATTTTAAAACTGCTTGTATTCTCAGGTTCTTGATAGACAGGTATCCCACGATCTTTTGGAAAAGACGGTGCATATAGAAGTCTCGTCCATACTTTTGTTATATTGATGTATATAAAAACTATGTATTTCTCCACTCTCAAACAAATGTAAATATTCTTATGTAATGTAATGGTTGTGTTTACTATGCTTACTATGTTCAATGGTTGTGATACTACGCATGACGTCCTCCGCCCCGGAACGTTTCCGCCGTCGGTTTCGGGGTGTGACAGATTGGTATACAACTATAAACACTAAGGGGCCTAAGAGCTCAAAACTAAAAGTATGCTTTTAAAATATAAGTATTTTTACAAAAGTATACATGTATACCCGAGTACCAGAATCCGTGTCATGAGTAAATCAAAACAAAAGTATCTTGGATGTTGAAGCACTGTGGTTAAACCTGGGCAGTTATGTAATCATGTCTAGGGTCAATATAGCCTGATCAACTATATTTATTCGAGACATGACCAACATGTGCTTGGGAGTGACCTTGGTGTTACAACATGCCTAAAACTTACCCAGTAACCATCCAACTTAAAATACTATAGGAGTATTTTAGTCAGAACCAAATACATTGTAGGAATCTATTCCTAGTGTTACTACTTATCCCTCTTAGCGATAATTAAACTGCATTGATATCTCTTCCTTGCTTTATCGCTTAGTAGAACACTCTAACTATCATAGTGAGATATACCTATTGCTTCATATCTCTTTGATTCTATCTAGAGGACTTACCATCCTCTCTTTTCTGATCATTTTAGATCAAAATGCCTCCCCAAAGGAGACCTGTCAGGAGAAACGACGACACTCTACCACCACCACTGTCTCCTCAATTTGATCCTGTAATGTTCATCCGGGTGGATCTGGTGGACAGGGAGGTCGAATGCATCCCTAATTCCGGGAAGGTGGTCAGGAACACCAAAACGAATGCTCTTATAAGGATTTCATGAACGCAAAACCCGCATCTTTCGACGACACTGGAGGTGTCATTGCCCTGACTCAATGGATTGAGAAAATTGAGTCCATTTTCAAAATATGTTCCTGTTCCGAGGTCAACAAAGTGAAGTTCGCCGCTTGTACTTTCGCCAAAAGAGCACTGACCTGGTGAAATGGTCGGGTCAAATCCATAACCCTACCAGTGGAAAATGCTATGGGCTGGGAAAACCTAAAGGAGCTCATGATAGCTGAGTACTTCCCACGGGGCGAGATGCAGAAACTAGAGCACGAACTCTGGAACCTAAGGATGAAAGGTTCCGACATTGCTGCCTACACTTCTAGGTTTGAAGACCTAGCACTTCTCTGTCCGGGAATGGTCACCCCAGAAAGCAAAAAGGTTGAAAGATACATCTGGGGGCTGACCCAACCGACCAAAGGAAATGTCTTGGCTGCTCGGCCAGCTACATTTGATAGCGCCAAGTGCCTGGCGCAGATTCTGATCAATCATGGAGTCGACCTCGACGAAGTAACCGCCACCCCTAAACCGGCTAAAGGGAGTGGTGAGAAGAGAAAATCTTGGAAACAGAGAAAGGGACAGTCTTCGCAGGAGCCCTCACAGAAGAAACATACAGTAGCAGTCCACGCTGCTACTACTCCTACTGCTACTCCTGCCTGTTATAATTGTGGAGAGGTTGGGCACTACAAGAGAAACTGTACCAAGGCAACAACAGTTGGTGGCACGGGGAGAGTACTGACGATGGGACGCGAGGAGGCAGTCGCGGATCCCACAGTTGTTTCGGGTACATTCCTTCTCGACAACTCTTATGCATGCATTCTTTTTTATTCTGGTGCCGAAAAAAGTTTTGTTAGCCATGCATTTAACCATCTCCTTAAACATAAACCTCAACCATTAACCGAAAAGTTTACCCTCGAGATGGCTAACGGTGAGAAAGAGAGCACTAACGAGGTATACGTAGGTTGTACCCTTACCTTAAACGACCGTTCATTTCCCATTGACCTTATGCCAGTCTCCATAAAGACCTTTGATGTCATCATCGACATGGATTGGTTGAGCCCCAATCGTGCTGATATCCTTTGTTTCGAAAAAGCTATCCATCTCTATCTTTCCCCGGATGAAACTCTTGTAATCTACGGTGATAAACTCAACTCAAACCTTCGCATCATTTCGTGCATAAAAGCCCAAAAACTCCTGCGGAAGGAGTGTTATGCATTCCTAGCCCACGTCATTAACGAGAAGCAGGAAGTTAAAGACCTCGAGAGCATCCCTGAAGTCTGTAACTTTCCAGATGTCTTTCCAGAAGATCTCCCAGGAATCCCTCCTGAACGTCAAGTCGAGTTTCGTATCGACTTAGTCCCCGGAGCTACTCCCGTAGCCAAATCTCCTTACCGATTAGCACCAGCAGAAATGCAAGAGTTATCTAGTCAGCTCATTGAGCTGCTCAGCAAAGGATTCATCAGACCGAGTTCCTCACCCTGGGGAGCCCCGATCTTATTTGTGAAAAAGAAGGATGGATCCTTTCGTATGTGTATCGATTATCGGGAGCTGAATAAGCTCACAATCAAAAAACGTTACCCTCTTCCTCGAATCGACGACCTCTTCGATCAACTTCAAGGAGCCAGCTACTTTTCGAAAATAGATTTAAGATCAAGGTACCATCAGCTACGAGTCCATGAGGGTGATGTTCCTAAAACAGCCTTTTGGACTCGATATGGTCACTACGAGTTCGTAGTTACGCCCTTCGGACTAACCAACGCACCGACAGTATTCATGGACCTAATGAATCGGGTGTGTCGTCCTTTCCAAGACAAGTTCGTCATCGTATTCATTGACGATATACTTGTCTATTCCCGAAACGAAGAAGATCACAAACAACACCTGAGATCAGTGATGGAAACCTTAAGGACGGAGAAGTTGTTCGCGAAATTCTCCAAATGTGAATTCTGGATCCGAAGAGTAACCTTCCTAGGTCACGTAGTAAGCGAGGAAGGCATACACGTGGACCCTTCCAAAATCAAAGCGATAGAGAACTGGTCAGCACCGAAGACGCCCACAGAAATCCATCAATTCTTGGGTCTCGCTGGCTACTATTGCCGATTTATCCAAAAAATTTCCAGAATTGTCAAACCCTTAACCACGCTAACTCAGAAAGGCGTACCCTTTTGTTGGAGTGAAAAGCAAGACACTGCGTTCCAAACATTGAAACGGGCCCTATGCAGCGCACCTATCATGTCCCTGCCCGAAGGGAGAGAAGACTTCGTTGTCTACTGTGATGCATCCAATCAGGGCCTGGGTTGTGTGCTCATTCAACGGGGAAAAGTCATTGCTTATGCCTCGAGACAGTTGAAGGTGCACGAAGTCAACTACACGACGCACGACCTAGAGTTGGGAGCAGTGGTCTTCGCATTGAAAATATGCAGACATTATCTCTACGGAACGAAGTGCACTATCTTCACTGACCATAAAAGTCTACAGCACATCCTCGACCAGAAGGAGTTGAACATGAGACAACGGCGATGGGTTGAACTACTCAACGATTACGAGTGTGAAATCCGCTACCATCCCGGCAAGGCCAATGTGGTAGCTGATGCCCTCAGCCGGAATGAGTACTCAGGTCGTAGAGTGAAGGCACTGACCATGACTATCCATTCCCATTTATCCACACAAATCAAAGAGGCTCAGTTGGAAGCCTTAAGACCAAAGAACATGTCGGGCGAAGCCCTGAGAGGAATGGAAAAGAACCTAGAGATCAAGGGAGATAGAGTATATTACGTTATGAATCGGATCCGGATCCCAAAATTCGGTGGTTACCGAGAGGTCGTAATGAACGAAGCTCACAAGACCAGATACTCCGTTCACCCAGGATCGGACAAGATGTACCTCGATCTCAAAAGACTTTATTGGTGGCCGAACAGGAAAGCAGAGATCGTTACCTTCGTAGGCAAGTGCCTGACTTGCGCCAAGGTGAAGGTCGAATACCAGAAACCGTCCGGTCTACTCCAACAACCAGAGATACCTGAATTGAAGTGGGAGAGGATTACTATGGATTTCATTACCAAACTACCCAAATCTCCGAGTGGGTACGACGCCATTTGGGTAATTGTCGACCGACTGACCAAATCCGCTCACTTCCTTCCTATCAAGGAAAACTTCAAAATGGAGAGACTCACACGAATTTACATCCAAGAAGTAGTCCGACTACACGGTGTACCTGTGTCCATTATTTTCGATCGAGATAGCAGGTTCACTTCGAGGTTCTGGCAGTCACTACAAAAGGCTCTTGGAACTAAGTTGGATATGAGCACAGCTTATCATCCTCAAACAGATGGACAGAGTGAGAGGACCATCCAAACCTTGGAAGACATGTTGAGGGCCTGCGTTATCGATTTCGGCGCATCGTGGGACACTAATCTTCCTTTGGTTGAATTTTCCTACAACAACAGCAACCATACCAGTATCAAGGCTGCACCCTTCGAGGCTCTCTACGGCCGCAAGTGCAGATCCCCTCTGTGCTGGGCTGAGGTGGGCGACACAGAGCTGGTCAAGGGACAAGTCCCTGACAACACTCTTACTGGTCCAGAAATCATCCGCGAAACTACCGAAAAGATCGTGCAAATCCGAGAACGACTTAAGGCCTCCCGAGATAGACAAAAGAGCTACGCCGATAAACGGCGAAAAACCCTTGGAATTCCAGGTTGGAGACTGTGTCCTGTTGAAAGTCTCACTCTGGAAGGGCATGATACGTTTCGGAAAGCGTGGAAAGCTGAATCCAAGATACATAGGACCCTTCGCGATCCTCGCCAGGATCGGTCCCGTAGCTTACAAACTCCGATTACCTCATGAACTTAGCAATATTCGCCCTGTCTTCCACGTCTCTAATCTTAAAAAGTGTTTTTCCGATGAAACCCTTGTGATCCCTCTTGATGAGATCGAGATCAACGAAAATCTGAACTTCGTGGAAGAACCAATCGAAATCATGGATCGGGAGATCAAACGAACGAAACAAAGCTGCATCCCGATAGTGAAGGTTCGTTGGAATGCCAAGCGGGGACCCGAATTCACTTGGAACGCGAAGATTCAATGAAACAGAAATGTCCGCATCTCTTTCCAAATCCATGATTTGTAACATAATTCTAAATTTCGGGACGAAATTTCCTCTAACGGGGGGATGATGTGACAACCCGAAATTTATTTTGTCACTATGACCCATTTCCGCTAATAAAATTTATTTTATTAAAAAATTTCCGTTAACTTTTGGGTTAGACAAATTAATTAAGATTTTTTTATTATAATTTCTTAAGTGTCGGGACGAAATAAAATCGCACGAAATATCTTCAAATTCTTTCGGAAAAATTTCTAGTTCACGACTAAGCCGGGTTACGGTCAATTAATCGGGTAAAATCTTAAACTCCGTTTAATGTCGGGATTGGGTGGATCCCCACCTGACCACAAACTCAAGCCCTATATAAAGGTTGAATGGTTACCATTTGAGCCTTTTTCCCACCTTGAACTTTCTCTCTCTACTCTCTCTCTCTAAAAATCGAATTTTTGTTCAAGAATCACCTCATTCAAGCTCCAAAATCGTAAGTAATCCTTCCTAGCTTGTTGTTTACCTTAGCATGCATGCAAATTCGTGATTTAATCACCCAAAAACTTGTGTTTACGGTTTGGGAACATCTCCCAAAACCGTAAACTCCCATAAGGGGGTTTTAAAGCCCCAAAACCCTTTCAAACCACTTCTAATGTTTAGCTATGGCTTAGAAACTTGCATGCATGAACATAGAACCCCAAAATCATGTCTTTTTGGGAGTAAACATGAGTTTACGGTCCATGAACATTCATGAACCGTAAACACCCTAAAAGGGGGTTTTAATGCCCCAAAACCTTTCCAATGCTTGGCTAATGACCTAGAAACTTGCATGGATGATCTTAGAACCCTAAAACATGGATTAAGAAGAGCAAACATGAGTTTAAGGTTTGGGAAGGTCTCCCAAAACCGTAAACACCTCCAAAGGGTGTTTAAGTGCCCTTAACACCTTGTATGGCTTACATTTGGGTCGAGAACCTTGCATGCATGACCTACAACCACCAAAACACATGAAAAATGGACAAACATGAGTTTACGGCCGTAAACCCATGTGTTTACGACCGTAAACCCCCCAAGGAGTGGTTCATAAACCGTAAACTCCAAAAAAGGTCCATTTCAAACCCCAAACACTTCCTAAGCCTTTGATTCAACCCTAGGACCCTTCTTTGTGAAGCATGAGACCTTGAAACACCCAAATGCACCATTCCCATGAGTTTACGGCCGTAAACTCATGGGGGATATGGTCTTAAAACCGTAAACACCCCTAAGGGCTTACACTTGAGGAGTAAACTCCTTAATGAGACCATGCACTCCTTGAATGCAACCCGTACCATTCCTAACACTTGAAATAAGGTGTTTCCTCACATTAGAGTGTATTTACTTGCTTAATTAGTAGTTTAATGACTAATTAGATACAATTATGTATCACTTCATGTTACCTAGGACCCTTGCGTGTGTTCAAGTCCTAAGTTGACACCTAGCATCCTAAACCGGCAAACCCACGTCAGGTGAGTTCATACCCCTACACCTTTTTACCGAGTTTTTCATGTTTTCAGGGGGGGAATACAAGTAAAAGTACAAGGAAACTTGTACTTAAAACCTATTGTTTCGTATGAAATACCTACATGTTTAGCATGCTTTTAACACAGAAAACCGTTTTACCAACCGATTAAGAAATCAAGTCATAGAAACAGTTTTCAAAACTAAAGCAAGGAAACTCGTGAATCCTACCATAAAATGTTATATTTTTAACAAAGGATTCATGCCAACCATAAACAGGATTTTCCATGTTATTACTTGTAAATTCGTTATCTTATGATTGGAGACACGTCCTTGGTAACACTCCCCCCCCCCGGATTCGTGAGTGTAGGACTAATCCTGTAACCAGAATCTCCTGGAGGGGGAACGTGACTTTTGTGTATAGATCTATACGGGACTGACTACCCCGCACCTTGCTGCTAGCTACAGTGGGACCGACAGGTCTACGGGTGACAAAGTCATAAAATGATACTGGCCCCTATTACAAAGTCGTATCTAGTTTATCGTATGGTTATAGAACTCGCAACTTAGATAATGGAGATTTACTTTCGGTAATAATGAACCTAGTGAACTAACCTCAAAGTAATAAATGTTTTGGATTACTAGAGGGTATCAGTATTACCCTTACGAATTAGTTCTCTACCTACTTATTAGTTTTATATATGTGTTAAAACTAATGTACTTTATCATGATTAGCCTAGTTTTCAAAGAAACTACGCTTAACTAAACAAGTATGGTAAATACTTGTGCACTTCACTTCAGAATCGAAACCAACCATCAACTTTTAAGGAAAACATAGGGTTTTCCTGGGATAACTTAACTTTTCATAAACAGGTTGTTTAACAAATGCATAACCAAACTTCTCTCATAAGAAAATATGGTATTTTCTTGGGAAATAACTTTTCTTAAAACAAAGGAACCTTTCTTTCACCAGAATCAACCGCTTATGAACTCACCGACTTTATGCTGATATTTTAAAACTGCTTGTATTCTCAGGTTCTTGATAGACAGGTCTCCCGCGATCTTTTGGAAAAGACGGTGCATATAGAAGTCTCGTCCATACTTTTGTTATACTGATGTATATAAAAACTATGTATTTCTCCACTCTCAAACAAATGTAAATATTCTTATGTAATGTAATGGTTGTGTTTACTATGCTTACTATGTTCAATGGTTGTGATACTACGCATGACGTCCTCCGCCCCGGAATGTTTCCACCGTCGGTTTTGGGGTGTGACAAGTATGCTAGATTAGGGTTTACAAGCGTTGGATAAATTTACATGTAGAATTGAGAAACCTAGATCCAAAGCTTTAGGGTTTTGCATGTGCACATAGGGATGTTCTTTTGTTCAAAACCCATCAATTTAGCCTCTAGAACCATAAAAGAGGTCTTGAACCCGTTTTTGTCCAAGAAATGGTCATGTTCATGGAAGTAGGTGGTTGAGTTTGGCTCCATTTGAGGTATGCAAAGTCATCAAGTCTCCAACTTTATAGAAATGGACTATGGAAACGATCTGGATCTGTATTTTGGAGCCTTAGAAGTGTGAAATCAGCTGTTTAGGTTAGATCTGCAAGGGACTCGATGAGTTCATATGGGAACTCGGCGAGTCTGATCAAGGATCCTCGATAATGTTCATGAAACTTGGCGAGTTGTCAAGGAACTCGACGAGTTGGATCATCTTGTCCCTTTTCTGACTATGCCAGGACGCGACGAGACTGAGGACGACTTGACGAGTTAGTTAGTCCAGTCGTGATGATCGGTAGCCTGGGAACTCGACGAATCATAGAGTGACTTGGCGAGCCGAGTCATGATTTTAGGGTTTCTGAGTTCTAGAACTCGACGAGTCAATAGGCTGACTCGGCTAGTTATGTCAACCTAGAAGGTTGACTTTGACCAGGATGTTGACTTTGACTGGGGGTAAAATGGTCATTTTACCCTACGAAAGATTATCAGATTTTGATTAAGTGTTGTTATGGAGTTGATTGCCGGAATGGGTCAGAGGTGAGCAGCAGACAGGGATTCCTCACTCAAGTTTTCAGCAGTCAGTCTTGTGAGGTGAGTTCCCTTTCAGAAGGAATGGGTCAGAGGCACCAAGGTCGGCCCATATATGTGATATGATAGTAGCTGAGTGTGGGCAGGGCCGGAATCTCCTAGTAGTTGAGTGTGGGTGGGGCCCGAATCTCATAGTATTATTTGAGTATAGTTATGTGTCACACCCCCAAACCGGAACGGCGGAAAAGTTCGGGGGCGGAGGAGGTCATGTTTAGTATCACAACACAAGTATCAGAGCAATCATAGTAACAACAACCATTGTATTAATATTAAAGTGTTTACAAGTAGTGATTCACAAAAGATTGAATCCAAAAGTAAATAACAAAATAGGACATGAAGCTACTATACTTCATCTTCTGAATCCCAGTGCACGTACTTGTCTGCTAGTTTTGCTGAGAATACAAGTTATTTTGAAAGAGTAGATCAACATTTAAGCAGGTGAGTTCATAAGTATTTTAGTGATGTAAAGTAAGTTGAATGTTCTTTTAGAAAAGTTCGCATGTTCCTCCAGAAGATCCTATATCTTCTGATATGATGAAAGTTAAGTAAAAATGTCTCTACAATCTATTCTGTGAGTACTAAATGGATACAAGTTATATAAAACCCAGAGTAAACAAATAATCGGTTGTGTGAATCTGCTCTAAGCCCACAACCAAACAAGGAACAGGAAATGACGCGGAAGTCACACATCCCATAGTGGGTTAGATCTTCATTGTATATAATCCTGACGTATTCATTTGGTACTCACGGAGTTAACTGTAATAGTTCCTTTATATTTAAAGAAAACATCCTTTAAGAATAACTCTTATTTCCTTTAGTAAAAATGGTAACCACAATGGTTCCTTCTATGATCACTTAGTTTACACTAGCTATATATAATCTAATATCGAACTGATAGTTAATTATGTGAATCTGCCCTAAGCCCACAACCAAACAAGGAACAGGAAGTAAGGCGGAAATCACACATCCAACTACCTATCAGATATTAATTATATATATCCCTCATGTATAAACTATGGTATTATAGAACTAACCACTTAAGGTCCTTTAAGTTATACGGGTTTAATAAAATTAACTAAACCCTTTACTGATAAGTTTCTAGTTTAGTTTACTAAATGTTCTATTGTTTGAATGATTATTAGAATTAATGAAATCATGTACTCTTAACGCCCCGGACGATATTGTTGTGAGTTCTATATATATTATGTGTTTTATTTATCATTGCCAGGTACTTTACAGATGTACCCTTTATAAATAATTTCGGTTTGAAATATTGCTATCACGTCGTGCTTGCTAACCCTGGCACGTTGTAATCGTACCTTTGTTAGTGCAAACCCCGGTAAGATATGTTATTATGTAATATCACCTCGTGCTTGCTAACCCTGGTATGTTGTAATCGTACCTTTGTTAGTGCAAACCCGGTAAGATATGTTATTATGTAATATCACCTCGTGCTTGCTAACCCTGGTACGTGGTAATCGTACCTTTGTTAGTGCAAACCCGATAAGATATGTTATTATGTAATATCACCTCGTGCTTGCTAACCCTAGTATGTTGTAATCGTAACTTTGTTAGTGCAAACCCGGTAAGATATGTTATTATGTAATATGACATCGTGCTTGCTAACCCTGGTACATGGTAATCATACCTTTGTTAGTTCAAACCCGGTAAGATATGTTATTATGTAATATCACCTCGTGCTTGCTAACCCTGGTACGTGGTAATCGTACCTTTGTTAGTGCAAACCCGGTAAGATATGTTATTATGTAATATCACCTCGTGCTTGCTAACTCTTGTACGTTGTAATCGTACCTTTGTTAGTGCAAGCCCGGTAAGATATGTTATTATGTAATATCACCACGTGCTTGCTAACCCTGGTATGTGGTAATCGTACCTTTGTTAGTGCAAACCAGGTAAGATATGTTATTATGTAATATCACCTCGTGCTTGCTACCTTTGTTAGGAAACACTTGGACTAAGTGTTAGAATCACATGTGATTGATCAAAGGGGGTTTTAAGGTCACAATATGAAGTGTACGACCAAGGGTGTACGGTCATGGAGTGTACGACCGTACACTCATGGTAAAACATGCATAAGAGGGTGTTTGAACCATGGGGAAGCTAGTGGGGCTATTGCTCAACAAGAATATGAACTAAGTTCTCATTTTAGAGGGCCTTTTGGAGTGTTTTTAGGTGTGTACGGCTATGCAAGGGTGTACGGCCGTACACTCCTTTTGTTCTTGTAAAATGGTCGTTTCTAGGGTGTTAAACAAGAGTTCCTAGCGTAGACTAAGCATATAGAAAGGATACTTACGATCTGGAAGCTTGAAGAGGGTTCACGGCCAACAAGAACAAGTGTGTGTTCTTGGTGAAATGGATGAAGATTTTAAGATCAATCATAAAGGGGTGTTTTCATGGGTGAATCAAAGGGTGACACTAGATAATGAAATGAATCAACTAAACAATGGAAGGAATGCTTACTTTCTTTGAAGATCTAGGTGGAAGTTTGATGATAGTTGAGAGAGAACTCGAGTTCTTGACTTGGAAGTTGAAGAAATGAAGGAAAAATGAAGGATTGACTTATATATAGGAAGGGGTGTACGACCACATTGAGTGTACGGCCGTACACCCATGTGTACGGCCGTACACTCCTCTTGAAGGAGTGTATGGCTCGAATGAAATGCTATGAACTTAAAGTACCCCTCCCTAAACCCTGAACTTGATTGTACTAGGCTTATAACACTCGAACAGACCCCAAACAATGCTGAAAGGTAGCAGAAACGAGTCCGACTCTGATTGAATTCAATGTTGTACAAGACAGAAATTTCGGGTTGTCACATCATCCCTCCGTTAAAAGGAATTTCGTCCCGAAATTAGAATTTAGTCAATATACATGAATGAGGTGGAAGGTAGGGATACTCATGATTCATTTGATTCACCCGACCTCTACGGAGATCAAGTGCTCAGAATACGCATTAGAAGACTTTCGCCCCAAAGTACGATTTTGTTTTCGTTCAATGGACTACACTGACTAGGGTTTCCAAGGTTTTCCTTCACTAGACTGGATTTCTACAGGTTTCTTTACCAATACGAGGCTTTTTCTTACATTGATCTAATCGAGTGGAATAATAAGAGTCCCGAAGGACAACCGCTTTTTCAAATCTCTATAGACGTGGAAGGATAGGGTGAAATGTATTGAATTTCCGAAATAGACGGGACCTGTAAGCTACTACGCCAATTCTATTTAGAATCTCACATGGTCCTAAGTACCTTGGGTTTAGCATTCCCAGCATCTGAAACACATGATGCCCTTCTAGGGTGAGATCCTCATTTAACGTGATCATCATCCTGGAGTTCCAAAGGTTCTTCTCTTATGGACGGCGTAGCCTTCCTGGCTGGCTCTAGGAGTTTTAGGTCGTTTTGGATTCAACCATTCTGCTTGGTAGTTTCCTCGAATCGCGAATATGTTGTCCGACATTTGGCATCTAACTAGTTGTGTGGCACCTACCTTAGTCCAGTGCAGAGAGGTTCTGCGCTTGCGACCAATGAAGGTTTTCGAACGGAGTAACTCCAAATCCTAGTATGGTAAAGGACTTGACTAGTTCGCAATTTGGGTATCCCAAGCTTTACCACGGTCAATCAAATGCATTTCCGCACCATCCCAAATGGTTGAATCGCCCTATTATTATGTCTGTCGTTTTATGGATGGTAGGCTATGCTCATGACTAGCCTAGCTCTCAGGGATTTTCTGAAGTGACTGCTAAATTCGGAAGGTGATTCTATTATCTTGAGAAGAGATAACAAACATTTGAACACTGAGCAGTCTAACTAATCCCTCGGACACACGTTCCATTAGCTTCTCTATTGTGTTTTTTTTCTTCAATTTGCAAGGAGCGTGCAGATTAATCCGTCAACGGTCACTCAAAATGATATCGTGTCTGCCTGCTGCCTTGGTGTCACACCCCAAAATCGGAACGGCGGAATCGTTCGGGGGTGGAGGACGTCATGTACAGTATCACAACAATGCAAAGTAGTAAACAAGCAACAACATCATCCAGTGCATTAATAATATAATTTCATACAAGTGCGTTCTGTCAAGTTATATACACACCAAAAATATGAATCAAAATAAAAGATGAGTCTTCAACGAGCTCCATCTTCTCAAAACCTGGCTCCAGTACCTGTTTATTGGTGACCTGAGAATACAAGTTATTTTGAAAGAGTTTATCAGCTTTAAGGCTGGTGAGATCATAAGTATATTAGTGTCTGTGTTTGTATGAAAGTGTTTGTAAGTATGAGATGTATAAGTTTGTAAAAGTTTGTAATTGGTTGAACTCCCTAGAAAACCCTAAGTTTCCTACTAAAAGTAGCCTTCTACCATGGCATCTAGTGTCTATGTGTCTGTCTCTTGTAAGAATATGTATTTTCCCAAATCTGACTATCATTATCTAAAAATATAGCTTGTACATTATTATTTATTGTGTGAAGATCACAAAGTAAATGTAAAGGGAAAATGGAATAGTACTGTAGTGTTGTATTAACTAACTACTGTTGTACTAACTACCTTAAACCAATTGTTATTTAAAGTACCATGTGATCGGCCTGTACCCTGCTACCAACTCTAGAAAAACGACGATGTAAGACGTCGTATGAAATGACGTTTGGCACCCATAGACTTGCAAGTCCCACTGTAGCGAGCAGCAAGGTGTAGGATAGTCAATACAGTATAGATCTATACACAAACTCGTACGCTCTCCATTTAAGGAGATTATGGATACAAAACGGTCATGACAGGTAGTGTCATGCCCCGTTATGTGGCTCACATAACTGTAATAATGTATATGTAATGTATGTGCTAGCTGTATTGTGTGTTCTCTCTCTGCCTAGCATGTATGTTCTCTCTGTATGGTATTGTTTGTTATCTCTTTCTCTGTATGGTATTGTTTGTTATCTCTTTGTCTGTATGGTATTGTTTGTTATCTATCTCTGTATGGTATTGTTTGTTATCTATCTTTGTATGGTATTGTTTGTTATCTATCTCTATATGGTATTGTTTGTTATCTCTTTCTCTGTATGGTATTGACTCATGTATGAATTGAATCTTTGTATGTTTCACTGTTCTAGTAATAGAATTAGTATATCCCTAAACTATACCTATTATAGCTTACTAGTATTGTTGTTTGAATGTATTAACATGTTTGTATACCCTTGCTACCCAAAGGTATTGAACTGAATGAAAGAAGGAACCTTTATATCTAAATACATATACATAATATATAACTAGGATTCAAACGACCTTCGGACAAATAGCCTGAACACCCTAAGTCCACAACCAAACAAGGAACAGGAAGTAAGGTGAGCGGTCAGTCCTAAGTCCTTTCAATCCTACTTATATAACTATATCTATATAGATACACATTTAACACAATATTAGTTTAAAAGAGTTTAATAAAACAGTTTGAAGTAGTTTGTTTGATAACACAGTTTGAAAAGTAAGAAATCTACTTGTTTTGGTAGTTATTAATCACATGTGATTGATATAATAACTATAATAGTTCAACTTGTATCCCCCCATAAAAGCATTTAAAAACATATAAAAGGTTAATTAAGGGGTATGAACTCACCTGTAGAGAGTGGTTTGGATGAACGGAAAGTATAGGATGCTAAGTGTCAAGTGGAGACTTGAACACACCCAAGGATCCTAAATAACATATAATAACAACAATATGTAACCAAATAGTCATTTAACAACTAATTAAACAAGTTAAGACATCCTAAGACATGTAAGACACTTGATTTAAGTGCTATAAGTCCTAAGGATTGCATCTAAGGGTGGTAGGACTTGGCTATTGAGTTTAGGGTTCAAGGGTAAACTCCCTTGGAGTTTACGGTTTTGTGACCATCAACCCTTGAGTTTACGGTCGTAAACCCCTGAGTTTACGACCGTAAACTCATGGTACTTCAAGCCTAAGCCTTTGGAAGAGATTAGTGCACCATTTCACTCCTTTGTGTAGTTTACGGTCCTTGGACCACTTCTCTTTGGGTTTACGGCCATAAACCCAAATGGATTATGGTCTTTTTGATGTTGCAAGTACTAAGCACATCATGGATGGTATCTAGACTAGTTTCCAAGGCTTGGTAAGGGACTAGGGCACACTTTGGCCCCTTTGTTAGGGTTTACGGTCCAATAACATCTTGGACCGTAAACACCTTTGATCTTGTGTTTCTTTGGTGCTTTCTTGATGATTAGAAGTGTAACAAGTCTTATAATACACTAGGGTAAGAGTACTTACTAGGTAGAAGCTTGAAAAGGTGTTAAAAGTCGAAGAACACTAGTGTGTGTTCTTGGTGTTCTTGGTGACACTTGAAGATCTACACATTTGGAATGATTTCACGAGTGGAATCGTGTAAGATCACTAGGTTAAGTAAGATATCAACTTTTAGGGCTAGAAACACTTACAAAGTTGAAGATCTTGAAGAAAAGTCGGATGATACTTGAGAGGATTTGGTTTGGATCTTGAAAATGTGAAAAAGTGGTAAATAACGACTAAGTGTCATATTTATACCTCCTTTAGGGTTTACGGCCGTAAACACCTTTGTTTAGGCCGTAAACTCTAAACTCTTGGAGTTTTGGTACTTTATTGTTGCACAATAAACCCTAGGGCATCCTCTCTCCTGTTATCTCTTGAAGTACTAACTTTAAAACACTAAAACTGACTCCAAAAAGCTTGAAAGTTAGCAGAAACAGTTCCGACTTCTATTGAAGTGAATGGTTGTACAGAATAAAAATTTCGGGTTGTCAAATCATCCCCCGTTTGAAGGAGTTTCATCTGATCCTCTCGTTCCCAAGTGAATTCCGGTCCTCGCTTGGCGTTCCAGCGAGCCTTCACTATCGGGATACGACTTTGCTTGGTTTGCTTGACCTCTCGGTCCATGATCTCTACAGGTTCTTCCACGAAGTTAAGGCTCTCGTTGATCTCGATCTCGTCGAGTGGGATTACAAGAGTCGCGTCGGACAGACACTTTTTCAAGTTCGAGACGTGGAAAGTAGGGTGTATGTTACTGAGTTTGCGTGGTAAGTTGAGTTTGTAAGCTACAGGGCCGATTCTAGCGAGAATCTCGAAAGGCCCTATGTACCTTGGATATAGCTTTCCACGCTTTCCAAAGCGTATTAAGCCCTTCCAAGGTGAGACCTTCAATAAGACACGGTCGCCCACCTGGAATTCCAACGGTTTCCTTCGTTTGTCTGTGTAGCTTTTCTGTCGGTCTCTAGAGGCTTTCAATCGTTCACGAATTTGCACGATCTTATCTGTCATTTCCCGAATGATCTCCGGACCGATGAGAGTGTTGTCAGGAACCTGTCCTTTAGCTAACTGGGTATCACCCACCTCAGCCCAGCACAAAGGGGATCTGCACTTTCGGGCATAGAGGGCTTCAAATGGAGCAGCCTTTATGCTTGTATGATAACTATTGTTGTAGGAAAATTCGACAAGGGGTAAATGAGTATCCCATGCTTTCCCAAACTCGATCACGCAGGCTCGCAACATATCCTCTAAGGTTTGGATAGTCCTCTCACTTTGTCCGTCGGTCTGTGGATGGTAGGCTGTACTCATGTCCAGCCTAGTTCCTAGGGAACTTTGTAGCGACTGCCAGAACCTCGAAGTGAATCTACTATCTCTGTCCGATATAATGGATATGGGAACACCGTGCAGTCGTACAATCTCCCGTATGTAAGTTCTCGTAAGCTTCTCCATCTTGTCTGTTTCTTTGATAGGCAGGAAGTGTGCGGACTTGGTCAATCTGTCGATGATGACCCATATGGTATCAAGTCCACCCGTTGTCTTGGGCAACTTGGTTATGAAATCCATAGTGATACGCTCCCACTTCCATTCCGGTATCTCAGGCTATTGTAGAAGACCAGAGGGTTTCTGGTATTCGACCTTGACCTTGGCGCAAGTATGGCACTTACTTACGAAGGTAGCAATCTCTGCGTTCATGTTAGGCCACCAGTATAGCTTTTTAAGATCCAGATACATCTTATCTGAACCTGGGTGGACGGAATAACGAGTGTTGTGTGCCTCATTCATGACCAAGTCTCTGAAGCCACCGTGTTTCGGTGTCCAGATCCGATCCATGAGATATAAAGCTCCGCCACCCTTGACTTCCAAGTTCTTATACATCCCTCGAAGGGATTCACTTGCTACATTCTCAGGTTTTAAAGCGTCGAGCTGAGCTGCCTGGATTTGTGTGGATAAGTGTGAATGGATAGTCATAGTCAAATATTTGACTCTTCGACCAGAATATTCTTTCCGACTCAGGGCGTCACCTACTACGTTGGCTTTACCCGGATGATAATGAATTTCACATTCGTCATCACTGAGTAGCTCGACCCACCGTCGTTGTCTCATGTTGAGCTCCTTCTGGTCGAATATATGTTGTAAGCTTTTGTGGTCTGTAAAGATAGTGCTTTTTGTACCGTACAGGTAGTGTCTCCAGATCTTCAGAGCAAATACAACTGCTCCTAGCTCAAGATCGTGTGTGGTGTAGTTGACCTCGTGTATCTTTAGCTGTCTTGAGGCATAGACGATGACCTTACCTCGCTGCATCAGAACACATCCGAGCCCTTGATTCGACGCATCGCAATAAACAACGAAGTCTTCTATCCCTTCAGGGAGGGATAGTATTGGTGCGGTACACAAGGCTTGCTTGAGCGTTTGGAACGCTCTTTCCTGCTTTTCTTCCCAGTCAAAGGATACGCCCTTCTGGGTCAGTGTTAGTTCTGAATGAACCTGCGATAGTAGCCAGTGAGGCTTAGAAATTGATGAATTTCTATAGGCGTCTTAGGTGCTGACCAGCTCTCAATGGCTTTGATTTTGGAAGGGTCCACGTGTATTCCCTCTTCGCTAACCACGTGCCCTAAGAATTCGACTCTTCGGATCCAAAATTCGCATTTCGAGAACTTCGCCTAGAGCTTCTCCGAACGCATTGTTTCTAAGCCTAGTCGCAGATGTTGATTATGCTCCTCCTTACTACGTGAGTAGATTAGTATGTCATCGATGAAGACGATGACGAACTGATCCAAGTAAGGACGGCACACCCTATTCATTAAATCCATGAATACAGCGGGTGCGTAGGTTAATCCGAACGGCATCATTACGAATTCGTAGTGTCCATAACGAGTTCGGAAGGCTGTCTTCGGAACATCCTCCCCTAGCACTCGTAGTTGGTGATATCTGGATCTTAAGTCGATTTTTGAAAAGAAGTTCGCCCCTTGAAGTTGATCGAATAAATCGTCAATACGAGGCAAAGGATAACGATTCTTAACGGTCAACTTGTTGAGCTCCCTATAGTCGATGCACATGCGGAACAATCTGTCTTTCTTCTTGACGGACAGGACTGGAGCTCCCTAGGGTGAGAAGCTTGGTCTTATAAAGCCCTTGCTGAGTAGTTCGTTAAGTTGACTGGACAGTTCTTGCATCTCTGCAGGTGCTAAACGATAGGGCGACTTGGCTACTGGGGTAGCCCCTGGAACTAAGTCGATTCTGAACTCGACTTGACGTTGTGGAGGTAATCCTGGAGGTTCTTCTGGAAAGATGTCGGGAAAGCCACGTACTACTGGAATGTTCTTAATGTCTTTTGTTTCTTGGCTCACATCGACCACATGAGCAAGGAATGCGCGACATTCCTTTCGCAAGAATTTCTGGGCTTGAATGCTCGAGATGATATGAAGGTTAGTGCCGGGTTTGTCGCCGTAGATTACTAGAGTTTCGCTAGATGGCAGATTAAGGTGAACAACCTTTTCGTAACACAAGATGTCGGCATGATGTAAACTCAACCAATCCATGCCGATAATGACGTCGAAACTTTTAATTGAGACCCGCATGAGGTTGATCGAAAATAAATGGCTATCTAGAGTTAGGGTACACCCTATGTATATGCAGCTAGTGCTCTCTGTCTTCCCATTACCCATTTCTACTGTGAACGGTTCTTTAAGTGCTCGTGATTCTTGCTTAAGTAAACGAGCAAATTTTTGGTTCACGAAGCTCCTCTCCGCTCCACTATCAAATAGTATGCATGCATATGAGTTATCGAGGAGAAACGTACCAGTGACCACTGTGGGGTCGGCAACCGCTTCCTCGTGGCCTATAGCCAGAACCCTTCCCACTCTACCGGCATTCCCTGCCTTTGGACAGTCCCTCTTGTAGCCACAATTGTAGCAAGCCTGGCCCACACCAGCGCCGGGGACTTGGTTGAGTGGTCTTGTCGGAGCTTTGCAGAAACGGGTGGTGTGCCCCTTCCTGTTGCAGTTCGAACACTGCATCTCCCGGCAGGCTCCTGTGTGGTGGAAGTTGCATTTGCTGCACTTAGGCAAACTTCCAGCGTACTGCTTTACCGGAGCAGCAGCGGCAGGTGCTATCGCAGCATGAACTGCCACGACCTGCTGCTTTTTGGCAGCCTTCTTCTTCTTTTTGTCATCCCAGAATTTCCGCTTGGAATCAGCGGTTCTTGCGGGTTCTGAGATGGCCAGCGTTGTTGTTGCGGCCTGGGTACGAACCCCGTGGTCTATAAGCCGCTGTGCCAATCGCTTGACACTATTGAATGTAGTGGGGTTTGAAGCCAAAACATCTCCCTAGAATGGAGGCACCAGCCCCCATATGTATCTTTTAATCTTCTTCCCCTCTGTATGAACCATGTTAGGGTAGAGGGCCACCAGCTCACAGAATCTGGCGGTATAGGTAACAATGTCGGAGCCCTTCATTGTTAGGCTCCACAGTTCCTCTTCTAGCTTTGGGATTTCGCCCCTCGGGCAGTACTCCTCAACCATTAACTCTCGCGGAGCTTCCCAGCCATAGAATTAGCCACTATAAGAGATATTGACTTGACATGGCTATTCCACCATGTTAGGGCTTTTGACTCGAAGGTACAGGCAGCAAATTTAACTTTGCTTCCCTCCGGGCATGAGCAGATCTCAAAGACCGACTCCGTCTTTTCGAACCATTTCGAGAGGGCAATGACTCCGCCAGTCCCTTTAAAGGACAATGGCTTGCAGCTTGTGAAGTCCTTGTAGGAGCACTCTCTCGAGCGCACAAGGGTTTCAACGGGAGTAGATTGAACATGAGTTCCTCCTCCAGTAGAACCGGAAGAATGATATTGAGCCATGGCGTTTGCCACAGCCGCAGCCACCGCAATATTTAGAGCTGCTGTATCAAATTGAGGAGGAGTTGGTGTTGTAGTTATAGGAGGCTCGTGTCTCATTGAGCGACATGGAGGCATGATTTAGCTGAAAGTTTATAAAGATGAAGATATTGATAAGAATAAAATAGAAAGAATTGATGAGAAATGACTCATGGACTAACTCTCCATAGCCCAACAGCACATTAAATAGTATGATTAATTATAGATCTAGGATTAAAAGATGAAAGCATTTGGATAATAAATTTTATGATATTAGATATCTGTCAAAAATGCTGGTATTACAGATGTAACAAGTTTGGGAAAAACGACCTAGAAGTAGGTCTTACATCAACCAAGACGGGAAAATATTGACAGAACCACGACCTAATCAAGACCTAACAGGTCTAAGATTTACAAGGATAGGAAATTAGACTAAAGGTTTTACATAAACTAAGTTATATCCAAAAGAGAAGGTTGAGTAGGCTCTATCTACAACGAGAACCACTCGAATGAGTCCTTGATTTTGACAGACGGCATTCCATGTCTCTCATGCGTCTTTTTGTCATTGTTTGTCGAGCTTGAAGTTCCCTAACTTCAGCTCGGGTTTCAGTTAGCTGATGTTGCAGAGTCCCATTGGCTATCCTAGTCCTTTCCATGGCTACCTCAAGTAGTCGAATGCGGATTGTGTTAACGCCTGAGTTGGCGTCAATCTCCACTACTCGGTCGATAGTCGCTCGACCTTGCTCAGTGTTCCGAGCAATCCTACGAACCATGACGGGTAGGACCCTATCAGCTGAACCTCTTTCGCTAAGGTTGTAAAAGCTCCTGTCCCCATTGTAAGGAATGGGTTGACCCTGTTACTGACTCCATTTGTTCAAGTTTGTGGCCCACAAAGGTGTGAGTCCTTGAAATGTTGGATGAGGGTTAGGATTTGGGTTTTGAGCTACTGGGGTAGATTGTTGACTTCAGGTTCCGAGTCAGAACCATCAGAAAAGCCTTCAGCTGAGTGATCATCCAAAGAGATTGGGTGATCATCTTCTGGTTCTTCATTAAGCCACCCATCATTGTCGTGGTTGGGATAGTACGGGTCTCCGGGAAGATGAAATCTGGCCATTAAATCTACGAGAGAAAAGGGATAACGAAATATTTAATAGACGAACTAATTAGATAATTATAAGATGATCTTTATCAGTTACTTCAATACTCGTTTAGTGCATACCAGTTATATGTATTCAAAACCGGATAGCCCTTCGAATAAGTGATCCAAACTCTAAGCCCACAACCAAACAAGGAACAGGAAGTAAAGCAAAGATCACAGATTCTAAGGCTATGACATTCTAGATACATATAACCTTAACGTATCCACTCAACAACTATTGACATACTAATAAATACCTATTTAGTTCTCAGATAAGTAATTATGGTAACACAAAATACTCCTATAGTATTTTAAGTTTATGTTCTGTTCTACTGTTCTCATTGTAGTAGTGTTGGTATGTTTTTAGACTTGTTGCAACCTCACAGCCACACTTAGGCACATGCTAGTCACTCCTCGGATAATATAGTTGATCAGGCTATATCTTCCCAGGGTTGACCATATGTCTCTAAGTCTAATTGTGCTGCCCAACAACCGTAATACCTTTGTTCTGTCCTAGTGACACTGATTTTAGTATTAATGCAGGTATGTATACTTGGTTAAATATTTTATTATTTAAAAGTATAAACTCTTTATCAGAGTATTTAAATCCCGCTGTGTTTATAGTTCGTATATCTTTTATAAGTTGATACACTCGATTCACTAGAAACAATGCTCTGATACCAATTTGTCATACCCGAAAACCGGAACGGCGGAATCGTTCGGGGGTGGAGGACGTCATGTACAGTATCACAACAATGCAAAGTAGTAAACAAGCAACAACATCATCCATTGCATTAATAATATAATTTCATACAAGTGCGTTCTATCAAGTTACATAGACACCAAAAATATGAATCAAAATAAAAGATGAGTCTTGAACGAGCTCCATCTTCTCAAAACCTGGCTCCAGTACCTGTTTACTGGTGACCTGAGAATACAAGTTATTTTGAAAGAGTTTATCAGCTTTAAGGCTGGTGGGATCATAAGTATATTAGTGTTTGTGTTTGTATGAAAGTGTTTGTAAGTATGAGATGTATAAGTTTGTAAAAGTTTGTAATTGTTTGAACTCCCTAGAAAACCCTATGTTTCCTACTAAAAGTAGCCTTCTACCAAGGCATCTAGTGTCTGTGTGTCTGTCTCTTGTAAGAGTATGTATTTTCCCAAATCTGACTATCATTATCTAAAAATATAGCTTTTACATTATTATTTATTGTGTGAAGATCACAAAGTAAATGTAAAGGGAAAATGGAATAGTACTGTAGTGTTGTATTAAGTAACTACTGCTGTACTAACTACCTTAAACCAATTGTTTTTAAAGTACCATGTGATCGGTATGTACCCTGCTACCAACTCTAGAAAGACGACGATGTAAGACGTCGTATGAAATGACGTTTGCCACCTGTAGACTTGCAAGTCCCACTGTAGCGAGCAACAAGGTGTAGGATAGTCAATCCAGTATTGATCTATACACAAACTCATACGCTCTCCATTTAAGGATATTATGGATACAAAACGGTCATGACAGGTAATGCCATGCCCCGTTACGTGGCTCACATAATTGTAATAATGTATATGGTATTGTTTGTTATCTCTTTCTCTGTATGGTATTGTTTGTTATCTCTTTCTCTGTATGGTATTCTTTGTTATCTCTTTCTCTTTATGGTATTGTTTGTAATCTATCTCTGTATGGTATTGTTTGTTATCTATCTCTGTATGGTATTGTTTGTTATCTATCTCTGTATGGTATTGTTTGTTATCTCTTTCTCTGTATGGTATTGACTCATGTATGAACTGACTCTTTGTATGTTTCACTGTTCTAGTAATAGAATTAGTATATCCCTAAACCATACCTATTATAGCTTACTAGTATTGTTGTTTGAATGTATTAACATGTTTGTATACCCTTGCTACCCAAAGGTATTGAACTGAATGAAAGAAGGAACCTTTATATCTAAATACATATACATAATATATAACTAGGGTTCAAACGACCTTCGGACAAATAGCCTGAATACCTTAAGTGCACAACCAAACAAGGAACAGGAAGTAAGGTGAGCTGTCAGTCCTAAGTCCTTTCAATCCTACTTATATAACTACATCTATATAGATACACATTTAACACAATATTAGTTTAAAAGAGTTTAATAAAACAGTTTGAAGTAGTTGGTTTGATAACACAGTTTGAAAAGTAAGAAATCCACTTGTTTTGGTAGTTATTAAGCACATGTGATTGATATAATAACTATAATAGTTCAACTTGTATCCCCCCCCCATAAAAGCATTTAAAAACATATAAAAGGTTAATTAAGGGGTATGAACTCACCTGTAGTGAGTGGTTTGGATGAACGGAAAGTATAGGATGCTAAGTGTCAAGTGGAGACTTAAACACACCCAAGGATCCTAATTAACATATAATAACACATATATGTATCCAATTAGTCATTTAAAAACTAATTAAACAAGTTAAGACATCCTAAGACATGTAAAACACTTGATTTCAGTGCTATAAGTCCTACGGATTGCATCTAAGGGTGGTAGGACTTGGCTATTGAGTTTGGGGTTCAAGGGTAAACTCCCTTGGAGTTTACGGTGACCATCAACCCTTGAATTTACGGTCGTAAACCCATGAGTTTACGGCCGTAAACTCATGGTACCTATACCATTTTGTGTTTTTTAGCTCTACAAGTCATAAGAAGCATTCATACTTCAAGCCTAAGCCTTTGGAAGAGATTTGGGCACCATTTCACTCCTTTGTGGAGTTTACGGTCCTTGGACCACTTCTCTTTGGGTTTACGGCCGTAAAACCAAATGGTTTATGGTCTTTTTTATGTTTCAAGTACTAAGCACATCATGGATGGTATCTAGATTAGTTTCCAAGGCTTGGTAAGGGACTAGGGCACACTTTGGCCACTTTGTTAGGGTTTACGGTCCAAGAACATATTGGACCGTAAACACCTTTGATCTTGTGTTTCTTTGGTGTTTTCTTGATGATTAGAAGTGTAACAAGTCTTATAATACACTAGGGTAAGAGTACTTACTAGGTAGAAGCTTAAAAAGGTGTTAAAAGTCCAAGAACACTAGTGTGTGTTCTTTGTGTTCTTGGTGAAACTTGAAGATCTACACATTTGGAATGATTTCAAGGGTGGAATCATGTAAGATCACTAAGTTAAGTAAGATATCAACTTTTTAGGGCTAGAAACACTTACAAAGTTGAAGATCTTGAAGAAAAGTCGGATGATACTTGAGAGGATTTGAGTTTGGATCTGGAAAATGTGAAAAAGTGGTAAATAATGACTAAGTGTCATATTTCTACCTCCTTTAGGGTTTACGGCCGTAAACACCTTTGTTTAGGCCGTAAACTCCAAACTCTTGGAGTTTTGGGACTTTATTGTTACACAATAAACCTTAGGGCATCCTCTCTCCTGTTATCTTTTGAAGTAATAACTTTAAAACACTAAAATTGACTCCAAAAAGCTTGAAAGTTAGCAGAAACAATTCCGACTTCTATTGAAGTGAATGGTTGTACAGAATAAAATTTCGGGTTGTCACACTTGGGAAGCTTTGACCATGAAGCCCCACGCAACCTGCTGCCTCTGATTGGCGGAATACCCATTCGTAGACCTGGCACTTTGCCCTAATGTCTATGATAGGATTCATACCTGGTCCATCTATCGTTACCTAATGTATACAAGTCGTATATAATTAAGATTAGTAAGACGGTCGGATGTGCGACTCTGCCCCAGGTCCACAACCAAACAAGGAATAGGAGGTAGGGCGGAGACACACATACTAAATCTGCATAATCTTAATTACATACCACTCTCGTGTATACCCTTATTAGTGATAGGTGGACAGTATTCGTTCTAAGCCTCGCTGCTTGAACTTGATCCGTTGGACGAGTGGTAGTTCGGGAAGGTCTGCTGAATATATAGTGGTAAGGTTTCGGAAGGCAAGGTACTCCTCGCATGAGTACTTCGGGGTTTGGAATATGAGCGAGATGATTCTGAGGTCTAAGTTGGGTTGACGTTACGAATGACAAGGGTTTCGTGAACTTGACGGTCTAGGCGATGGAAATATATGAACTTAGTATGGTGAGGACTATGCCAACTAATGACGAATGATGATAACGGACTCTTTTACCGAGACAAAGGTTAGGCTGATTTGAAAGAAACGTTTGCTATACGACGGTGTATTCTGAGTGTGCTCGATAATGTACTCGGTGTAAGTGCTCTAGTGCTTTCTCTTTCTTCCTGATACTAACATTGCGACAAATCGTACCGCGATGAGCGAGTACCAATAGTGCAATGTTTTGATAACTAGTGTTGATACTCTAAATTATGATCCTTCTCGGTACCTCCATGATCGCTCTGCATATACAAGTTATGTATAATTAAGATGAATAAGATGGTTGACTGAGTGGCTCTGCCCTAAATCCACAACAAAACAAGGAACATGAATTACGGAGGAATCACTCACTCTTAGTCTACAAATCTTAGCTATGCACAACCCTGATGTACATACTACGCCATCATAGTTTCCCAGAGCGGATCCTTAGTTCTCTTATGAATGCTGTGACTTGTTCACGTGAGTGAGTTATTATAATTACTTTTGAAGTTTTCCCTAAGTTTTAATCTTATATAATTATAATTTAAGTTTTAAATCAATACTTAATTCGAAGACGTACCAAAATCTCAAAAGCGGGATTCCTCGCTTGTGACAACCCGAAACAAACTCCGTCACTGTAACCCAATTCCGTTAAATAAAAGTAAATTTTTATCATTAAAGTCTTCCGTTAATTTTGGGCTTTATAATTCATTTGGAATTCTCGTCATAAATTCTTAAAATATAGAGATGAATTAAAATCACGAAATACCTACATAAATTATTTTTGTTAAATAATTAGCCGGGTTACTTTAGTTTACCGGGTAAAATGTTAAACCCCGTTTAATGCCGGTAAAGAGTGGGGAGCCCCACCTAGCTTGGACTCCCACCTATAAAAAGGGTGAGTGGACTCATTTTGACTCTTTTCCCACTCAAACACTCTCTCTCTCTCTCTACTCTCTCTCTCTCTAAAACTCGAATTGGGTCAAGAATCATCAAGTTTCAAGCTCCAATCTAGTAAGTAATCCTTCCTAGATGTTGTTTATCCTTAGTATGCATGCAATTTCGAGTTTGGAAACATCACATTTCACCATAAACACATGTTTACGGTTTGGGAACATCTCCCAAAACCGTAAACTCCCAATAAGGGGGTTTTGAAGCCCCAAAACCCTTCCAATCCTCTTTTAATGCTTAGATATGGCCTAGATGATTGCATGCATGAACAAAGAACCAAAGAATCAAGTGTTTTGGGGATGAACATGAGTTTACGGTTCATGAATGTTCATGAACCGTAAACACCCCAAAGTGGGGTTTTGATGCCCCTAAACCCCTCCAATGCATGCCTATTAGCCTTGAAACTTGTTGGAATGAACTTAGGACCTTGAAACACTCATGTTGAAGGGTAAACATGAGTTTACGGTTTTGGAAGGTCTCCCAAAACCGTAAACACCTTTTAAGGGTGTTAAATTTCCCTTAACACCTTGCATTGCTTCCCAATGAGCCTAGAAACCTACATGCAAAGCTTACAAACACCAAAACACAAGGATTTGGGACAAGGATGGGTTTACGGCCGTAAACCCATGTGTTTACGACCGTAAACACCCCAAGGGTGGTCCAAGGACCGTAAACCCAAAACCCAAGGTCAATCCAAGTCCCGATCACTTTCTAAGCTCCTAAATCAACCCTAGAACCTTCCTATGCACAAGATGAAGCCTTTGGACACTCAAAACCACACCACCAAGAGTTTACGGCCGTAAACTCATGGGGGACATGGTCCCAGGACCGTAAACACCCCTAAGGGTTTACACTTAAAGAGTAAACTCCTTTCCAAAGGCCATACACTCCTTAAATGCAACCCTAAGGGTTTACACTTGAAATAGAGTGTTTTCATGCCTTGGAGTGTATCTCCATACTTAGTTAGTTATGCATTAACTAATTAGATACAAATGTGTATCTCCTCATGTACATAGGATCCGCGCGCGTGTTCAAGTCCTAGTTTGACACTTAGCATCCGATCCGGCACACATTTTCATTTCGTGAGTTCATACCCCTACATTTTCCGTGTTTTCAATGTTTTCAGGGGGGGAATACAAGCTAAACATGAATGTATTCATAAAACTTATGCAATTCTCATACTTTATCCCTTTTGTATTGTGTTGAGCAATAGGGACATTTTTACAAAAATTGCATAGTTTTCCAGATACGCTATTCACTATACATGCAAACTATAATCGGTATAGTTTGGGTTTTTCATATACATAACGAATACAGAAACTTTCACTACTAAACAAATGCTCTAAAACAGATGCAGTTTACAGTTTACATCACTATTTGAGCATGGTATTCATACAGTTTACATCACTACTTTGACATGGTATTCATATAGTATTCATTACTACATGCGGTATTCATACAGATTTTCACTATGGTAGAATGCTACCAGACTACATTTAAACTAGATTTTTACGATACTGTGAGGCACTACTTCACTACTGTACCCTTAGGTGTACAGGGATAAATCCTACCACTGTATAACCAGAGTCTCCTGGAGGGAGAGCGTGAGATTTGTGAATAGATCTATTCGGGACTGACAATCCCACACCTAAACTGCTAGCTACAGTTAGGCGGGCACGCCTGGGGTGACAAATTTCATTTAACTTAACGCCTGAAGAACGTTAGAAAGGTCACTAGTCATATCAAGCATGGTTATACGACTCACATTATGTATAAATCACAGATAGTTTACCAACCTGGTTTTCTTCAATAGTTTTATTTTAAATAGAACTATATACACTATGCATACTGGCCGATCCAGCCGCTACTAGTACGCTATATTCATAAGAAAACATGGGGTTTTCTCGCTAGAACCAACGGGATTCATTACGCTATTTTCATAAGAAAACATGGGGTTTTCTCGCTAGAACCAACGGGATTCATTACACTATTTTCATAAGAAAACATGGGGTTTTCTCGCTAGAACCAACGGGATTCATTACACTATTTTCATAAGAAAACATGGGGTTTTCTCGCTAGAACCAATGGGATTCACTACACTATTTTTATAAGAAAATATGGGATTTTCTTGGAAACAACTTTCATAACAAAAAGGAAATGCATTATTTTACCGAAAACAAAACCGCTTATGAACTCACCAGCTTTATGCTGATATTTTAAAACTGCTTGTATTCTCAGGTTCACATTAGACAGGTTTTCAGCTACCTTTGGAGAAGACGGAGCGTTAGAAGTCTCGTCTTTACTTTTGTATTAACTTGTACACTTTTGGAACTTGTAGTACACTACTTTCAAACAATGTAACTTTTTCCTATGTAATGTAATGGTTGTGTTTATTATGATTGATGTGTACATTGGTTGTGATACCATACATGACGTCCTCCGCCTCGGGGCGTTTCCGCCGCTCGGCCCCGGGGTGTGACAGATTGGTATCAGAGCCCTTGTTTATAGTGAACTAAGTATACCGCACCTTACATGGTATACAACTATAAACACTAAGGGGCCTAAGAGCTCTAAACTAAAAGTATGCTTTTAAAAATATAAGTATTTTTACAAAAGTATACGAGTATACCCGAGCACCAAAATCCGCGTCATCGAAAACAAAAGTATTTAGGAGTTGAACATTGTGGTTAAACCTGAGCAGTTATGTAATCATGTCTAGGGTCAATATAGCCTGATCAACTATATTTATTCGAGACATGACCAACATGTGCTTGGGAGTGACTGTGGTGTGCAACAGGCCTAAAACGTACCAAATATTCATCTAACATAAAATACTATGGGAGTATTTTAGTCCAAACCAAATCGTTGTAGAAATTCCTTCCGAGTGATTGCTATTCATTCCTACTCCAATGATAGTTTACTTGCTATAGTAAATTCTCCTGTTCTATCGCTTAATAGAACGCTCTACTTACTGTAATGAGATATCTCTTATTCTATATCTCTTGATTTCATTCCGAGGACTTACCATCCTCTCTTTCCTGATCCTTGTAGATCAAGATGCCTCCCCGAAAGAGACCTGTCAGGAGAAACGATGACACTCCGCCACCGCCACCACCGCCCACTCAATTTGATCCTGCTATGTTCCAGGCAGCTGTTACTGCTGTCGTGGCTGCTGCGATGTCCCAGGTGAATCCGGGCGGATTTGGTGGGCAGGGGAGTGGTACGCATCCCCGATTCCCAGAAGGGACTCCGGAGCAACCGAAGGAATGCTCCTACAAGGACTTCATGAACACGAAACCCCCAACCTTCGATGGCACTGGAGGTGTCATTGCTCTGACTCAATGGTTCGAAAAGATTGAGTCTATCTTCGAAATCTGTGCTTGCTCTGAAGTCAACAAGGTGAAGTACGCCGCTTGCACCTTTGACAGAAGGGCGTTGACTTGGTGGAATGGCCGGGTCAAATCTCTAACTCTACCAGTGGCCAATGCTATGGGTTGGCAAAACTTGAAAGAACTCATGATAGCCAATACTGCCCGCGGGGCGAGATGCAGAAACTTGAGCACGAACTCTGGAACCTGAAGATGAAGGGTTCCGACATCGAAACCTACACTTCCAGATTTGAGGATCTGGCACTTCTTTGCCCGGGAATGGTCACCCCGGAAAGCAAAAAGATCGAACGATTCACTTTGGGGCTGACCCAACCCACCAGAGGGAATGTTTTGGCTGCAAAGCCAGACACCTTCGATAGCGCCAAATGTTTAGCGCAAGTTCTGATTGACCACGGTGACGATTCCGAGGTAGTGGTCATCGCTCCTGAACCTGCAAAAGGGAATGGTGAAAACAAAAAGAAATTCTGGAACAAACGGAAGGGTCAGAATTCATAAGGATCCTCCAAGAAGCAACAAACAGTGGCAGTTCACGCTGCTACTATTCCAACTGCTACAACCACTGCGGTTCCAACCACTCAAACTCCTACTGGTGGTTATTCGGGAAGGTTACCTCTGTGCACCAAGTGTAATTTCCACCATCACGGACCCTGCCGTGATCTGAGTTGCTACAACTGTGGAAGGAAGGGACACTCGGCCCGATACTGCAGATCCTCAGCCCAACCAACAAATCAAACTCCCGGAGCAAGTGTCGGTCAAGCCTGCTACAACTGTGGAGAGGCTGGGCATTTCAAAAGAAACTGCCCCAAGGCTGCAACTGGTAACACCGGGAGCGTTCTAACCATGGGGCAAGAGGAGGCAGTCGCTGAACCTACCATTGTGACGGGTACGTTCCTCCTCGACAACTCTTATGCTTGCATCCTTTTTGATTCCGGTGCTGAAAGAAGTTTTGTTAGTCATTCATTCAAACGTTTTCTTAAACATAAATCCCAACCATTAACCGAAAAGTTTACCGTCGAGATGGCTAATGGCGAGAAAGAGAGCACTAACGAGGTATACGTAGGTTGTACCCTTACACTGAACGATCATTCCTTTCCTATTGATCTTATGCCTGTTTCCATAAAGAGCTTTGATGTCATCATCGGCATGGATTGGCTGAGCCCCAATCGTGCTGAAATCCTTTGTTTCGAGAAAGCTATCCATCTCAGCCTTCCCTCGGACGAAACTCTTGAAATCTACGGTGATAAACGCAGCTCAAACCTTCACATCATTTCGTGCATTAAAGCTCGGAAACTCCTGCAGAAGGAGTTTTGTGCATTCCTAGCTCATGTCATTAACAAAAGTCAGGAAGTTAAAGGCCTCGAGAGCATCCCCGAAGTCTGCAACTTTCCCGATGTCTTTCCCGATGAGCTTCCGGGAATTCCTCCCGAACGAGAAGTCGGGTTTCGCATCGACCTAATTCCTGGAGCTACCCCCGTAGCCAAGTCTCCGTATCGATTAGCTCCAGCAGAAATGCAGGAGTTATCCAGTCAGCTTAATGAGCTGCTCAGTAAAGGGTTCATCAGACCGAGTTCCTCTCCCTGGGGAGCCCCGGTGTTGTTTGTAAAGAAGAAAGATGGATCCTTCCGAATGTGCATCGACTACCGTGAGCTGAACAAGTTAACCATCAAGAACCGTTATCCTCTTCCTCGGATCGACGACCTCTTCGATCAGCTTCAGGGAGCCAGCTACTTCTCTAAAATAGACCTCAAGTCCGGATACCATCAGCTTCGAGTTCATGAGAGTGATGTTTCCAAGACAGCATTCAGGACCCGTTATGGTCACTACGAGTTCATAGTAATGCCCTTCGGTCTATCTAACGCACCGGCAGTGTTCATGGATCTAATGAACCGGGTGTGCCGTCCATTCTTGGACAAGTTTGTTATCGTGTTCATCGACGACATACTTGTCTACTCCAAAAGCGAAGAAGATCACAAGCAACACTTGTGGATAGTGTTGGAAACTCTTAGAGCGGAGAAATTGTTCGCAAAATTCTCCAATTGCGAATTCTGGATTCGAAAAGTAACCTTCCTTGGTCATGTGGTAAGCGAGGAGGGTATCCATGTTGACCCATCCAAAATCAAGGCAATAGAAAACTGGTCGGCACCAAAGACACCCACACAAATCCGTCAATTCTTGGGTCTCGCCGGCTACTATCGTCGATTCATTCCAAATTTTTCCAGGATCGCCAAACCCCTCACCACTCTAACACAAAAAGGTGTACCCTTTTGTTGGAGTGAAAAGCAAGACACGGCATTCCAAACATTGAAGCAAGACTTGTGCAGCGCACCTGTCCTGTCCCTACCCGAGGGGATGGAGGACTTCGTTGTCTACTGCGATGCATCCAACCAGGGCTTAGGCTGTGTGCTTATGCAAAGAGGAAAAGTCATAGCTTATGCCTCGCGTCAGCTAAAAGCACACGAAGTCAACTACACTACTCACGACCTGGAGTTAGGAGCAGTGGTCTTCGCATTGAAAATCTGGAGACATTATCTCTATGGAACCAAGTGCACCATCTTCACTAACCATAAAAGTCAGCAGCACATCCTCAACCAGAAGGAGCTGAACATGAGACAACGGCGATGGGTTGAACTACTCAACGACTACGAGTGTGAAATTCGCTACCATCCCGGCAAGGCCAATGTGGTGGCAGATGCCCTTAGCCGAAAGGAGTGCTCAGGGCGTAGAGCGAAGGCACTGACTATGACTATCCATTCCCTTTTGTCCGCGCAAATCAAAGAGGCTCAGTTGGAAGCCTTAAAACCCGAGAACATGCCGGGCGAAGCCCTGAGAGGGATGGAAAAGAACTTAGAAATCAAGGAAAACGGAGCCTATTACTTTATGAACCGCATCTGGATCCCAAAATTTGGCGGTTACCGAGAGGTTGTGATGAGCGAAGCTCACAAGACCCGATACTCCCTACACCCAGGATCAGACAAAATGTACCTCGACCTCAAGGCACTATTTTGGTGGCCAAACATGAAAGCTGAGATTGCTACCTTCGTGGGCAAGTGCCTGACTTGCGCCAAGGTAAAGGCTGAATATCAAAAACCCTCTGGTCTACTCCATCAGCCCGACGGGCCTGAATGGAAGTGGGAAAATATTGCCATGGATTTCATTACCAAATTACCTAAGTCTCCGAGTGGGTACGACGTCATCTGGGTGATAGTCGACCGACTAACCAAATCCGCTCACTTCCTTCCAATCAAAGAATCCTTCAAAATGGAGAGACTCACGCGAATCTACATCCAAGAGATAGTCCGATTGCACGGTGTACCTGTGTCCATTATCTCCGATAGAGCTAGCAGGTTTACCTCTCGATTTTGGCAATCCCTTCATAAGGCTCTTGGAACTAAGTTGGACATGAGTACAGCTTATCATCCTCAAACTGATGGGCCGAGTGAGAGAACCATTCAGACCTTGGAAGACATGTTGAGAGCCTGCATCATTGACTTCGGCGCATCATGGGACACTCATCTTCCTTTGGTTGAATTTTCTTACAACAATAGTTACCACACCAGTTTCAAGGCTGCACCCTTTGAAGCTCTCTACGGTCGCAAGTGCAGATCCCCTCTATGCTGGGCCGAGGTGGGCGACACGCAGCTGGCCAAGGGCAAGTCCCCGACAGCTCTCTCACTGGTCCAGAAATCATCCGCGAAACCACCGAAAAGATCTTTCAAATCCGAGAACGGCTTAACGCCTCCCGTGATAGACAAAAGAACTACGTCGATAAACGTCGAAAACCCTTGGAATTCTAGGTTGGAGACCGTGTCTTATTGAAAGTCTCACCCTGGAAGGGCATGATACGCTTTGGAAAGCGTGGTAAACTTAACCCAAGGTTCATAGGACCTTTTGAGATCCTCGCACGGATCGGTCCCGTAGCTTATAAACTCTGATTACCCCAAGAACTTGGCAACATTCATCCTGTCTTCCACGTTTCAAATCTTAAAAAGTGTCTTTCCGACGAAACCCTTGTGGTCCCTCTTGACGAGATCGAGATCAACGAGAACCTGAACTTCGTGGAAGAACCAATCGAGATCATGGATCGAGAGATCAAACGAACGAAACAAAGCCGCATCCCGATAGTGAAGGTTCGTTGGAATGCCAAGCGAGGGCCCGAATTCACTTGGGAGCGCGAAGATTCAATGAAACAGAAGTATCCGCACCTCTTTCCAGATCCATGATTGATACTTTGATTCTGAATTTCGGGACGAAATTCCCTCTAACGGGGGAATGATGTGACAACCCAAAACAAACTCCGTCACTGTAACCCAATTCCGTTAAATAAAAGTAAATTTTTATCATTAAAGTCTTCCGTTAATTTTGGGCTTTATAATTCATTTGGAATTCTCATCATAAATTCTTAAAATATAGAGATGAATTAAAATGACGAAATACCCACATAAATTATTTTTGTTAAATAATTAGTCGGGTTACGTTAGTTTACCGGGTAAAATGTTAAACCCCGTTTAATGTCGGTCAAGAGTGGGGAGCCCCACCTAGCTTGGACTCCCACCTATAAAAAGGGTGAGTGGACTCATTTTGACTCTTTTCCCACTCAAGCACTCTCTCTCTCTACTCTCTCTCTCTCTCTCTAAAACTCGAATTGGGTCAAGAATCATCAAGTTTCAAGCTCCAATCTAGTAAGTAATCCTTCCTAGATGTTGTTTATCCTTAGTATGCATGCAATTTCGAGTTTGGAAACATCCCATTTCACCATAAACACGTGTTTACGGTTTGGGAACATCTCCCAAAACCGTAAACTCCCAATAAGGGGGTTTTGAAGCCCCAAAACCCTTCGCATCCTCTTCTAATGCTTAGATATGGCCTAGATGATTGCATGCATGAACAAAGAACCAAAGAATCAAGTGTTTTGGGGATGAACATGAGTTTACGGTTCATGAATGTTCATGAACCGTAAACACCCCAAAGTGGGGTTTTGATGCCCCTAAACCCCTCCAATGCATGCCTATTAGCCTTGAAACTTGCTGGAATGAACTTAGGACCTTGAAACACTCATGTTGAAGGGTAAACATGAGTTTACAGTTTTGGAAGGTCTCCCAAAACCGTAAACACCTTTTAAGGGTGTTAAATTGCCCTTAACACCTTGCATTGCTTCCCAATGAGCCTAGAAACCTACATGCAAAGCCTTGAAATAGAGTGTTTTCATGCCTTGGAGTGTATCTCCATACTTAGTTAGTTATGCATTAACTAATTAGATACAAATGTGTATCTCCTCATGTACATAGGATCCTCGCGCGTGTTCAAGTCCTAGTTTGACACTTAGCATCCGATCCGGCACACATTTTCATTTGGTGAGTTCATACCCCTACATTTTCTATGTTTTCAATGTTTTCAGGGGGGAATACAAGCTAAAATTGAATGTATTCATAAATCTTATGCAATTCTCATACTTTATCCCTTTTGTATTGTGTTGAGCAATAGGGACATTTTTACAAAAATTGCATAGTTTTCCAGATACGCTATTCACTATACATGCAAACTATAATCGGTATAGTTTGGGTTTTTCATATACATAACGAATACAGAAACTTTCACTACTAAACAAATGCTCTAAAACAGATGCAGTTTACAGTTTACATCACTATTTGAGCATGGTATTCATACAGTTTACATCACTACTTTGACATGGTATTCATACAGTATTCATTACTACATGCGGTATTCATACAGATTTTCACTATGGTAGAATGCTACCAGACTACATGTAAACTAGATTTTTACGATACTGTGAGGCACTACTTCACTACTGTACCCTTAGGTGTACATGGATAAATCCTACCACTGTATAACCAGAGTCTCCTGGAGGGAGAGCGTGAGATTTGTGAATAGATCTATTCGGGACTGACAATCCCACACCTAAACTGCTAGCTACAGTTAGGCGGGCACGCCTGGGGTGACAAATTTCATTTAACTTAACGCCTGAAGAGCGTTAGAAAGGTCACTAGTCATATCAAGCATGGTTATACGACTCACATTATGTATAAATCACAGATAGTTTACCAACCTGGTTTTCTTCAATAGTTTTATTTTAAATAGAACTATATACACTATGCATACTGGCCGAGCCAGCCGCTACTCGTACGCTATATTCATAAGAAAACATGGGGTTTTCTCGCTAGAACCAACGGGATTCATTACTCTATTTTCATAAGAAAACATGGGGTTTTCTCGCTAGAACCAACGGGATTCATTACACTATTTTCATAAGAAAACATGGGGTTTTCTCGCTAGAACCAACGGGATTCATTACACTATTTTCATAAGAAAACATGGGGTTTTCTCGCTAGAACCAATGGGATTCACTACACTATTTTTATAAGAAAATATGGGATTTTCTTGGAAACAACTTTCATAACAAAAAGGAAATGCATTATTTTACCGAAAACAAAATCGCTTATGAACTCACCAGCTTTATGCTGATATTTTAAAACTGCTTGTATTCTCAGGTTCACATTAGACAGGTTTTCAGCTACCTTTGGAGAAGACGGAGCGTTAGAAGTCTCGTCTTTACTTTTGTATTAACTTGTACACTTTTGGAACTTGTAGTACACTACTTTCAAACAATGTAACTTTTTCCTATGTAATGTAATGGTTGTGTTTACTATGATTGTTGTGTACATTGGTTGTGATACCATACATGACGTCCTCCGCCTCGGGGCGTTTCCGCCGCTCGGGCCCGGGGTATGACATCGCTGCTCCATTATGTCTTGTTGTTAGTTTCCTCCGTCACCTCTCTCTGTTGGGCAGTCCCTCTTGGCATGTCCCATTTCACCACCTGCATGGCATACCTAAACTATACCCGCATCGGTGGTTGAAGCGACGTGCTGAGTCGAAGTTTCACAGAAATGATCTCCTTCGTCTTCCCTCCCTGTTGGACAATTCCTCTTAAAGTGTCCAGATTTGCCGCACTTGAAACAAGCCAGGTTTACTTGGGGGATTGGTCGTGTCGGTGCCCTGCAAAAATGGGCAGTGTGCCCCGTTCTGTTACAATTTATGGAGTGTAACTCTCGGCAGGCTCCGTTGTGGTGGTAAGTGCATCTGTCGCACTTTGGGAGATTTCCAACATATCGTTTGACGGGGGTTGTAGTGGTAGATGAAGTGTTAGATGTTGTGACTAATGTTGTGACCGTAGAGGTAGCCACGGGCTGTCGTCCCTTGTTAGAACCTTGAGCCGACCTTTTTCCCTTTTTATCCCAGAACTTTCGCTTGTTGTTCTTGGGTTTATGGTATGGGGTGTCCTTGTCAACCGACACTCGTTGGTTCCCTTGATTGCTACTACGATTAGCATAACCAGCACCGCTGGCCTTATTAGTATTGAAATGTGCCATGACGGCTATCACAGTAGCTATGACCGCAGCCTGAAATGTAGCAGAATCTATCTGCAGAATTGGTGCCTCGCCTGTCAGTTGGTTTCTACCTGGTGAAGACATGATTCTGTTGCATGGCGAAGAATGATCTCGTGAGTAATGTTCGTCATCATTTTGAATATACTAACTAGTTTCACGCTTTTCTGGACTATTCTCAATGTTTTCGACAACACTCCTGAGATGTGTCCATGGCAGTGGGTAGAAGTAGGTTTTGTACATGTGATATTGAAACTAAGTTATCCCTTGTCTGAGTGTATCCGGTTCTGACTTTCGCAGGGTTCTGGAAACAATTCATAAAGGGAGTCTATCTAAAATAAACTCTATGAATCAGAAGTGGCTATCCTCGAATGAATTTCTGTGAACTGAATAACTGATACTGGCTGCTTAAAAGAAAAAATTATAACACATAGTATGAGTAGTGTAATCACTAGTTCATGAAGCCAAGTAAGATAATTATTTATTCATTAGTGTGACGTGTAAGGCGTTTTAGTTTCTCTGGCTGATCACTTCTTGGAAATCTCTCCTTGTTTCTCCTTCTCTCCTCTACTGACTGGTATGATAGAGTGGTTACACCTATCTGGGTTTGTCATGCGAGAATGGAAGTGTCTAAAGAATCTATGGGATTAAGGGTAACATTATGGGGTGATCCTTACTGTGTCCTCCTATAATTGCGCAATGTATACAAGTTGTATATAATTTAAGATTAAATAGACCTTCGAATAAGTGATCCTACTCCAAAACTACAACCAAACAAGGAAGAGGTAGTGAAGCATAGATCAAAATTCTAAGTCTATAAAATCTCAATTATATAAAACCTTGGAAGTATACAATCCGGAATCATAGACCTACCAGGAGGGTCTTTTAAGTTCTCACATAAGGCATGAAGCTACTATACTTCATCTTCTGAATCCCAGTGCACGTACCTGTCTGCTAGTTTCCTGAGAATACACGTCATTTTGAAAGAGTTGATCAGCATTTAAGTTGGTGAGTTCATAAGTATTTTAGTGATGTAAAGTAACTTGAAAGTTCTTTTAGAAAAGTTCGCCTGTTCCTCTAGAAGATCCTATATCTTCTGATATGATGAAAGTTGAGTAAAAATGGCTCTACAATCCTTTCTATGAGTACTAAATGGATAAAAGTTATATAAAACCCAGAGTAAACAAATAATCGGTTGTGTGAATCTGCCCTAAGCCCACAACCAAACAAGGAACAGGAAATGAGGCGGAAGTCACACATCCCATAGTTAGTTAGATCTTCGTTGTATATAATCCTGGCATATTCATTTGGTACTCACGGAGTTAACTGTAATAGTTCCTTAATATTTGGAGAAAACATCCTTTAAGAATAACTCTTATTTCCTTTAGTAAAAATGGTAACCACAATGGTTCCTTCTATGATCACTTAGTTTAAACTAGCTTTATATAATCTAATATCGAACGGATAGTTTATTGTGTGAATCTGCCCTAAGCCCACAACCAAACAAGGAACAGGAAGTAAGGCGGAAATAACACATCCAACTACCTATCGGATATTAATTATATATATCCCTCATGTATAAACTATGGTATTATAGAACTAACCACTTAAGGTCCTTTAAGTTATACGGGTTTAATGAAATGAATTAAAACCTTTACTGATAAGTTTCTAGTTTAGTTTACTCAATGTTCTATTGTTTGAATGACTATTAGAATTAATGAAATCCTATACTCTTAACTCCCCGGTCGATATTGTTGTGAGTTTTGTAAATATTGTGTGTTTTATTTATTATTGTCAGGTACTTTACAGATGTACCCTTTATAAATAATTTTGGTTCGAAATATTGCTATCACCTCGTGTTTGCTAACCCTGGCACGTGGTAATCGTACATTTGTTAGTGCAAACCCGGTAAGATATGTTATTATGTAATATCACCTCGTGCTTGCTAACCCTGGTACGTTGTAATCGTACCTTTGTTAGTACAAACCCGGTAAGATATGTTATTATGTAATATCACCTCGTGCTTGCTAACCCTGGTACGTGGTGATCGTACCTTTGTTAGTGCAAACCTCGTAAGATATGTTATTATGTAATATCACCTCGTGCTTGCTAACCCTGGTACGTTGTAATCGTACCTTTGTTAGTGCAAACCCGGTAAGATATGTTATTATGTAATATCACCTCGTGCTTGTTAACCCTGGTACGTGGTAATCGTACCTTTGTTAGTGCAAACCCGGTAATATATGTTATTATGTAATATCACCTCGTGCTTGCTTACCATGGTACGTGGTAATCGTACCTTTGTTAGTGCAAACCCAGTAAGATATATTATTATGTAATATCACCTCGTGCTTGCTAACCTTGGTACGTTGTAATCGTACCTTTGTTAGTGTAAACCCGGTAAGATATGTTATTACCTTAATTTGTTATAAACAATGAGTTAAGGTTACGATGTCTTCGTAGAGTACTAGGAATATCGTATAAGTGTGTAATTCATGAATTGTTCTTCTGTTATTGTTATAGTATGTTCCTACATGTACTAGTTATAGTATGTTCCTCCCTATACTAGTTATAGTATGTTCCTCCCTGTACTAGTTATAGTATGAACTGAACTGAACTCCTAAACTATACCTATTATATTTTACTAGCACGTTTACTTGAACTATTACTGATTTAAAGAAAATACTCTTTTATCTACTGAGTTATGATGGTATTTCAAAAACAGAGTTTTATAAACAACAAGGTAACATAACTTTAAAATTGTTTTGAAAATGATTTGATAACTTATAAAAGCATAAGAAATCTTTTATTGTGATGGTTATCACAAATAACATTTACACAATTATTATTGTGTTCAACTTGTATCCCCCCCCCCTTAAAAGCATTTAAAACAGTTTAAAATATTGATTATAGGGGTATGAACTCATCTTATGTGGGTGATTCAATTGTAGATTCGTGTAAGGATGAGAAGTTCCACGAATGAAGTCCCGAGACACAAACGAGTCCTAAATGACATATAATAGCATATATTGGCATAAATTTAGTGTTTAAAAGCAACTAACATTCAAGGAAACGCCCCTAGGGACTAGGAAACACTTGGACTAAATGTTAGAATCACATGTGATTGATCAAAGGGGGTTTTAAGGTCACAATATGAAGTGTACGGCCAAGGATGTACGGTCATGGAGTGTACGGCCGTACACTCATGGTAAAACATGCATAAGAGGGTGTTTGAACCATGGGGAAGTTAGTCGGGCTATTGCTCAACAAGAATATGAACTAAGTTCTCATTTTGGAGGGCCTTTTGGAGTGTTTTGAGGTGTGTACGGCCATGCAAGGGTGTACGGCCGTACACTCCTTTTGTTCTTGTAAAATGGTCGTTTCTAGTGTGTTAAACAAGAGTTCCTAATGTATACTAAGCATATGGAAAGGATACTTACGATCTGGAAGCTTGAAGAGGGTTCACGGCCACCAAGAACAAGTGTATGTTCTTGGTGTTTTTGGTGAAATGGATGAAGATTTGAAGATCTATCATAAAGGGGTGTTTTCATGGGTGAATCAAAGGGTGACACTAGATAATGAAATGAATCAACTAAACAATGGAAGGAATGCTTACTTTCTTTGAAGATCTAGGTGGAAGTTTGATGTTAGTTGAGAGAGAACTCGAGTTCTTGACTTGGAAGTTGAAGAAATGAAAGAAAAATAAAGGATTGACTTATATATAGGAAGGGGTGTACGTCCACATTGAGTGTACGGCCGTACACCTATGTGTACGGCCGTACACTCCTCCTGAAGGAGTGTATGGCTCGAATGAAATGCTATGAACTTAAAGTACCCCTCCCTAAACCCTAACCTTGATTGTACTAGGCTTATAACACTCGAACAGACCCCAAACAATGCTGAAAGGTAGCAGAAATGAGTCTGACTCTGATTGAATTGAATGTTGTACAAGATAGAAATTTCAGGTTGTCACATTATATGATTGCTTGATAGGTATACTTGTTGTCTATGTGATACTTGTATGCATGTTAGTAGCGGAGTGTGGGCGGGGCCCGAATCTCCTAGGCAGTGGAGTGTGAGCGGGGCCCGAATCTCCTAGACAACGAAGTGTGGGCGGGGCCCGAACCTCCATGAAAGTGGGCGGGGCCCGTATCTCCTAGTTGTATGTTATTTCTATGGTATGTGGTAGTTTGGGGGAGCTCACTAAGCTTCGTGCTTACGGTTTTCAGTTTTAGTTTCAGGTACTTCCACTTGCAAAGGGAAGGGCTCGGGATGATCGCATGGCTCACACCACAGTCTCTAGCACGGGAGATTTACTCTGATGATTGATATAAGATTTTGATATGTTGACAGATATTATGATATTTTGAGACACATGGTTTATGATTTTATACTATGGAGATGATATTATGGTTTTAATAATGATTTAAAAATGAAATTTTTGGATTGTATTTTTGGGACGTTTCAGAGTTATCTTGGCCTACTGACATACTTCCTAGGAATTGAAGTAAACCAACAAGATAAAAGGATTACATTAAAGCAGGAAGCCTATGCTAAGAACATTTTTGTCAAAACGCGTATGTTTGATTGTAACCCAACCAAGAGTCCAATGGAGCATAAACTTACTTTAACCAAAGATGAAGACGAGGAGCTGGTGAATCCAGCTAAGTACAGGAACATTGTTGGCTGCCTAAGGTACCACACTCATACTCGACCTGATATAACATTCGATGTTGGTGTTGTTAGTCGCTTTATGGAGAAACCCACCATAAAACATCTGCAAGTTGTGAAAAGGATCCTTAGATATGTAAAAGGAACTTTGAATCATGGTCTAGTCTACACAAAAGGAGGAGAAAAGGTCACCATTTCAGGTTACACTGATAGCGACTTGGAAAAGGATGTTAATGATAGGAGAAGCACAGAGGGAATGGCATTCTATGTAAATGGAAACTTGATCACATGGGCATCTCAAAAACAAGGAGTTGTGGAACTTTCATCATGTGACGCAGAATTCATTGTTGCCACTATGGCAACTTGTCAGGGTATATGGCAAAGGCGATTTCTCATAGAAATCACAGTTCAAAGAGTACCACCTGTAACATTGTTTATTGACAATCAATCAGCCCTTGACCTAATGAAAAACCCATTATTTCATGGTCGAAGTAAGCATATCGACATAAGGTATCAGTTCATCAAAGAGTGTGTTGAGAATGGTGATATAACAGTGACTCATGTAAGTAGCAAAAGTCAGAAGGCTGCTATACTTAAAAAGTCATTAGCAAGGGTAAAACATGAGGAGATGCGAGACTTAATTGGAGTTGAGAAGATTCAAAACTAAGGATGAAAATGTTAAGATTAATTCATAATCTTATGTTTATGCGCGTTTTTTATTTAGTTTACAATAAATCAAAGATACCAGTGAGTGGTTCTTGGTCTTTGGTAACTAGTCAAGTTTGTTTCGTATTTTTCTGCAAAGTTTTAGTTTAAATTCACAGGCAGATGTACGTAGATATTAGTCCCCTATGTTTTTTTCATTATAAGTGAATAAAATACATATACATTTGCCTTCTTCCCTGTGTAAATATCTATCCCCTATTTTGAGTAAAGCTTGAATAAGCAGGCTTGAAACCAACATATAGACCTCAATAAATTTGAGATATATCTCAACAAGTACGAAAAATCACTACTAGAAAAAGGCCTTTAATAACATATATTGCGTGTTATTAAAGAGTACAAATGACACACAAATGTGTGTCATTGAAGCGACACTCATAAATGAAAGATGACAAACATTCGTCTATCATAAATTGATGACATACATTTACGAAATAAATTACCAGTGACTATTTATAAGTCATAATTTTTTGGAAAATTTCTTCAATTATTGATAGACATTTATGATATACACTTACGCCAAATAATTTGTATGTCGTAAATTTTGCACTTTGTTTATTTTTTTAAAATTTAATAATATTTAAATTAAATCACACATCTATCGTCTTATTATGCAAAAAAAAGTTTTATATATACAAATTCAACCCATTGCACAAACTATATATAAAACACAAAGTAACAAGTCAAATTTATCAAAAACATTGTTTGTCAAATACGAATTATCTTCGGTAAATAAGTTTGCGAGGAGAGAGGTCTAGTCTTTGTGTAACAGATGTTTGTAAGTGATTTCAGATGAATTCTCATCCCGCAGCACATGGTATTAGGGTGGACAACTAGTACCCAGTTTTAACATTACCCAAATTAGTCACAAAGGCCACCAAAAGGGTATTTTAGGAACTCAATACAAACACATACTTAAATGACAACATGGCTACATAGGTAGAAATCAAACCCCATGGATCCATTTTCTTTGGATTCCAACATATCTTCAAGTCAAAATCATGCCTATACATTTCCACAAATAAGTTGGTAGTGAAGAAACACACAAAAAAAAATGAAAATGACATATTCCAAGGGGTTTTTGGTTCGGAAGTTCAATTTCTGCCAACCAAACACATGACATATCCATTTTCTTCGGATTCCAATTCGGTTCCTCTAACATATTACACCCCTTCCAAAAATATTCTGCAAACCAACAAATGAAAGCAAATCAAAGATTAGAACTTTAAACAAAAAATTACTTACCCAATTGCTCAAAGTTGAATTCTTGTGTGAGTTTCCCACTGTTAAAGATTTTGGCCTTGGTATCCATGATTCCAATGCGACCAAGGTGTTATCTCTAGTAAAACAAAAAAAAAACATAATTGAGGAACAATTATGCCTCCAATGGTAAGCTTGAGTTAGATGCTACAACTAACGAAAAATTTAACCTGGATAAAATTTAACATGGATAAATAACTAATTAGAGTAATAATTTAAATGAATGAACACTACTAGAAAAGAGGCTTTCCTTGACGGACAATGTCTATCGTAAATTCCTATACATGACAGACAAATGTATGTCATTGAAAGCCATGTCATAAAAGAAAATGACAGACATTTGGCCTGTCATAAAATTTACGACAGACCTTTATGACCAACAATTATGACATACATACATGACATTTATTTTTTACATACATTTACGATTGACTTTGAATGTCATAATTCGTAACATTTTTGTAATTATGATAGACATTTACGACTTCAAATTACATGTTCTATACAGGATGATTTTTGATATAGTTTTACGACATACTTTGTATGTCATGGTTTTACATTTTTTATAATATATATATATATATATATATATATATATATATATATATATATAGAGAGAGAGAGAGAGAGATATTCTACCAAATCTTAATCAAACTAAATTACAAATTATTGTCTAAATTACACGAACTATAGTGTCAAATTCAAAAATACGTTCTAGATTCATCAAAAAGTAATTGCCAAATACATATAACTCGTAAATAAAGTTTATGACATAAGTATCCCATTTTTCACGCATCCTATCAAGCTCAGCATCTATATATTCATTCTTCCCCCAAAACTGAAATAAAAATTAATATATTAGCAAATAAACTATTAAACAATTATATATGTAAATATTCTAAAACACTTAAAGTCCATCAATTAATTAATGGATTTACTTACTTCGTTATTCAACCTTCAAGTCCTTGATCAACAACCGTTTTCATGAACTTATGAACTTAAGAACATAATACCCACATTTCGTGTAACTAGGCTGAAAGGGACATTGTACAACTATATAATAAACCAATAAGTATAAACCAATAATATATTATCCAAATCCAATTGAAGTTAAAGTTGTAGTTTGTGCTAATGATAACATTTATCATGTTGGCATTTACCTTTTTCTTTAATCCACTTTGTCTTGCGTGCAAAGACAAAACTCTACAAAAAAATTGGATGAAATATATCAAAGAAAATAATTTAATGTTTAAATAATTTATATTACTTACACTTCAATCATCCACTTCAAGTCTGTATCAACATCAAGTATCAACATCAAGTATCAACATCAAGGGGCCTTAGAGAATCAAGGGAATAAAATGTTATTTGCATGTCTAGTACTGCTCGCACCCAGTGGCGACTGTAAACCCAAAAACCAAATAAACTTAGAAAATAATTTAGAAAGAAACTTAAATGCAAGAAATTATAAAGTAAATTATGGTTAAGGAAGCTTAAGTACAAGAAATGGCAGCTTACTTTCTATTTATTTATGGCAAAGGAAACTTAAATGCAATAAATACCAAAGTACATTGTTATTTATTGCACTTGGGGACATATAAGGACTCTTGTAATAAAAATAAGTAAGTTATGTTTTTATAAAGTCAAATCAATTAAAGTTTGTTGCTATTTCTTGTAATTTAACAAAAAGAAGGCCTAAAGGCATGAAATAGGAACTTCTACTTATTTATTGTAAAGGAATCTTAAATGTAAGAAACAACGAAGTACATAGCTATTTCCTGTACTTGGGATAGAAAAAGACTAGTGTAATAAATAGAGCAAATTGTCTTTTTTTCCGAAGTCGAATCAACTAAAGTATGTTGCTATGTATTCCATAGTAGATTTATGTTATAACATCATACTATTTTCTCATTCTATTTAGATTAAGTCAATCAAATGGATATTTTACAAATTTACCATTAGTTATTAGGAAAAAGAAAAGGTAAACATGAACTTAGAATTATTGAAGAATAATAAACATATAGGAAAAGTCATAGAACCTATATCACTCTATTGAAAATGTGAAATCATAGATGTAACCAATCTGTGTTGTACCAAGTTCTTGCATAGACTACAAATAATCTATTACTCAAAATGGTAAAAAAAAAGGAATAATCATTTGAAAAATAACAACAAACTCACTGATAATAGCAAGTTCAAAATCAGTGGTCTAACAAATTGAGAAAGATCATTGCCAATCTACAAATTGACAAAAAAAAAAGCAAATCAAGAACACATCATTTGAGATTCAAAAATATATAAAAACAATTGAACTCAAATTGAAATATTCATTAAATACCTTCCAAAAGCTTGCCCATCAAAAACCTGTAATTAAAAAAACACTATAATCTTTTAATAGAAACTTGAATTAATAGTAACAAATTTAGTATATGGATGTTAATGTAAACACCTTCCACCAACACTAAGATGTATTGCCCTTAAAAGCCATGATTTAGGTTTATAAACCTCCCCTACCCAGTATATTTGGAATATGAAGGGCAAAAATGGAATTAGCATTAGTAGATTCATCCAAGAGAAGAAGATACCTAAAAAGGAACAAGCAAAGATATTATAAAAAGTTGGAAATAAAAGGTGATCAAATTATTTATGGGTAATTACTAAGCAAGATAGATTAAACATAGGTTACCATATTTATTTTTTCATTAAGTCGTTTATGTAAGAGTGGAATACATAATGGTTAAATGCAAGAAATACCAAAGTACTTTTTTTATCTTTATTATATATAGCATCATACTTTCATTCTTTTCCATTACAACATTATAGTAAGAAAAATCTACCCAATTATAGCAATGATATCAAAATACGAAACATTTTCAGTGCTATGTTTGGATAAATTCCTCAAAGTATAATGCCTTAATAAGTTAAATTTGAAATTACAATGCTATAATTGGTTAGATTTCTATAATTCATTAATAAGAAAATGATTGAAAGTACAATGGTGTAGTAGAATGAGAAATAGGAATCGGATGCTATAATTAACAAAGAAATGGAATTACGTCGCCTTTTTACACTTAAACCTACAAATAAAAATCTTTTTTGGACTGAATATTAGTAAATGGCCATTTATCCTTCTCATATAAGGCTACAATTATTCTTACTAACCTCATAAACTCAATTTCACAAATATTTAAGCAATCAAGATACGAGTAAACAACCATTTTACCATTTGAATTCATAAAGATCTCTCCTTTGCTTAACCCATCTAGACATAATTTATACATTAAGTGAAAAAAAATTACTCATATACATTAACTCATTAAGTGAAAATAAAACTTGATACGACAATATCTGGTTTTGGGAAATCATTTACAAAACTTTCACTAGCCTTATTAAGATCGCCTTGGATAAATGTTACATAGTGTAGACCATTTAACTTAGTATTCTGACGAGCAACACAAACAGGTTCGACAACTACTTCATAACAATAAACATGTTTTACCCTGAAATAACAAATCAAAATTTTAAAAACAAAAAAATATTTAATAATGTTGATACAAATTACTATAGAGTAGTAAAATAACTAGTTATAGTTCAAAGGATAAATGTAATGTTCCTGAGATCAATGTGCTTTTATAAATACTAGAGGCTTAAAAATCAACCGAAAAACGCTAGTGAATGCAATATTCTTCACCTGAACAACAAAAGAGATTAATATTAAAGAATATGGTTTGTTAATAGTAAACAAAGTTAAAGCCAATTATTTTCCAAATTCCAATAATAACCCTTGCCAGCTAGGCATAGTGAATTACCTGCACATGCAATCCAACTCCTAGTCTAGTCTTGATATCAAGTATTATACTAGGGTTTCCATCCCAATTCATTTCCAACTCCATATTTATTCCTTCACCTCCATCTTCAACAATAGAAACTCCTAAACAATATAAACAATTGATAATTAAGATTCAAGTTATGTGGAATCTTCTTACTATGAAAGGATAAATGCAAATGGTAATACTATCAATTAGCCTAACCTATAAACTGGGGTACTACCCTGCCGAGGGTAAACTTCGAAAATGGAAAAGAGGAAAACACCATTGGTCTATATTATTCAAGAGTTGGCTCCAAATTAGACTTTATAAGCTCAGATGTTGCCTACAAGACAATCCAAAAACACATGATAAGCATATTACCAAAATGATGGTGAATAGAGGAGTTTAAAATTTAAAACTGACCTCATCAACATCAGGCCAGATCTTTGTCATTTGAGCATTAAGCCAGGTCAACTGAAATATTAAGCAGAATAATCAGTCCCTGAAGAAGATAAAAAGAAAGTGGAGAGAAAGTACATAAGCAGGAAATACTAAAATCGTAAGAAAAAAAATCACTTTCGTTTACTTAAAGTGTAATAAATCACTTTACCCACATGTTGCTTCTAATTACAGTTTATACTAACCCATACACAAAAGAAATACTAAAACTGTAAGAATCGAACAAAACAACTAGCATCCATCATTTCGTTCTTCATCTTCCCTGTCAAATACCAAAACCTAAACAATAAACCTAAACATCCAAAATTCTTTCTTTCTCACCGATTTCAGACAAGAACACAAGAACACCTTGTTCTTATTCTAGGGTATATCTGCAAACAGAAACAACAACATCACGTTTTTGTTTCCTTCCTTGTCAAACTAAAACCAAACATCAAACGCATACACAAGTATTCTTCATCTTCTTCCTATCGATTACAAGGAACCCGAACACCCACTTAGGTTATATCCACTACTGTTAAACAATAAAGTCAATCCAAAAACCCCATCGATTTCCATCAAAATTAACAAAAAAAAAGATCGTAGGAGCTACAATGTAACGCCCCGATTCTCAGGTATTGATTTATGTATGAATCCTTTTGGTTTTTGGGTCTACTCGACGAGTTGGCCGCCCTACTCGTCGAGTAGTAGCGGGTTGGTCCGTGGGTTTTAGTGATCTACTCGCCGAGTCCAAGAGCGGACTCGACGAGTAGGAGCTGGCAGAGGAAACTCTAGATTTCGGGGCATTTCACTCTATTTAAAGGATCATTGGCCTCCCCCAGCCTCCCCTTTACTGCTTCTTGTCCCTCTCAAATCCTAAATCCAGTGTGTGTGTTCTTTTGGTGTGTTCCAGCTTGGAGGAGGAATTTTGGAGGAGGAAACACTTGGGGAAGCAAGGAAATCAAGGCTAGGAACTCGTGGAGAGCTAAGAGATTCGTCAGTTGTCATTCTCTGGAAGGTATTAAGTTGCTTCCTTGGCTCATCTCTCTTTTAACCTCTTTTAGATGGGTTTTATGAAAGGCTTCTTATGTTGAGCAAAGATCTGAAGTTGTAACTTCAGATCTGGACTCCCTTTGGCCTCTAGATCCATAAAGTTATCAGCCTTGCCAAGTATGAGCCTTCCCTCAAGTGTGAGACTTCATTGCAAGCTTAGTTTTGTCATTTAAGGGCCTTAAAGCTTTGCATGCACGTAAAGTTTGCAACTTTACACGATAATCAGGCCTTGGAAGGTTGGATCTGTAATCTCGAGCCTCTGCAAGGCTTAAAAAGCATTTGTATGGATGAAGGATTGAAGGAACTCACTCAGTCGCATAGTCGACTCGGCGAATCATATGAAGATGGTCATGAACTCGACGAGTTGGATGAACAACCCGGTGAGTCCGATGAAGATATGCCTTGGGCTCGGCGAGTCAGTCGATGACTCGGCGAGTCGGCTAGGGTTTTCCCAACCTTTGAACACGTATGAGCGCGGCGAGTTGTAAGGGGAAAACTCGCCGAGTTGTCCAAGGAGTTATGGCCACTGACACTAGGAACTCGACGAGTCACTCAAGTGACTTGGCGAGTGGACGAGTATTACAAGGAACTCGGCGAGTAGCTGAGGGTACTCGACGAGTTGAGGTCAACATAGACTGTTGACCTTGATAGTTGACTTTGACTTTGACCATGAGTTAACGAGTTGACTTTTGGAGGACATTTAGGAAAGATTGGAAATTTACAAGTATGGCTTACAATGAATATAGGGGGTGGGGTTCATGGTGGTAATCCAAGAGCTTGAGTTTACCTTCGAGTCTAAGGCACCAAGGCCGGCCCTTTATGGATTATATCTGGTTATGGCATGATATGTTTATTGATTACATCCTGGTAGTTAGGATGGTGACATGCTTATGCATAGTGACCTGGTTAGGTCAATGTTTTGGTTATAGGATGATGCTATGTTAGTGACCGGTTAGGTCTATACCCTGGTTACTGGGGATGTTGCTATGACTAGTGATCCAATAGATCGGTTTGACTATTATATGATGTGAGCTAGCATATGATATTTATTTATGTGCACATGTTTGTTTGTGATTGGGGGTTAGGTTAAGGCGGTCCTACTTTCTGCTGTAGGCCAACATACCCGGTGAGCGGTCCAGATAGGCTGAAGGTCCTGCGAGGCGGTCCAGTCATGCCGAAGGCTCGGGAGCGGTTCTCATAGGCTGTAGGCCCTGCGAGGCGGTCCAGTCAGGCTGAAGGCTTATCATGCATGATGTTATGTAATTGATATATGATGTGGTTATATTTGTATGGCGTTGGTATTTTAGGGGAACTCACTAAGCTTTCGGGCTTACAGTTTCAGTTTATTGTTTCAGGTACATCAGGGGACCGCGGCAAGGCGAAGGCATGATCGTACAGCTCCTCATGATTTGTTTATTTTTCTGGGAAAACTCTGATATTAGATATTTTGAAAACAAACATTGGAATGATGAATGGTTTTAAATGTTTTGAGAAAGTTTTAATTTGGCATGAAAATTTTGGGTGTTACAAGTTGGTATCAGAGCTTGGTTTGAGTGAATTGGAGGAACATTCGTGTGAATCCAGTCTCAAGTCAAGGAAAGGTTTTCAAAAACGACTTCTAAAATAGTTTTCAAAATAAGTAAAGGAGGATGCAGGGTGTACGATCAGCTGGAGCCAGCAAGTGGACCCAAAATACCATACAGTTATTTGATTTTGTGACATATCAAAACAATATGTTAGTACTAGGCTAGGGATCTTCAGGGATTACATGATAGAATTTCCTGATTACATGATGCCTGCTAGCCTAGGGTTTTTCCATGTATGAGATTGACATTATTAGTTTAGTTACTTGTGTATGGACCACGGCTGTACATAATTAAGATCTTATAGCCTGAGAATGTTGATTTGCACCTTATGTTTTGCTCTTATTAATTAGGGCTTGGCATATGGTCGGATATTCGAAAGCCTATGGGGTCCAGCGTTATGTATGGTTAGCATACACTAATGCTGCAGGGTTGGTGGAAGTTTCATGAATGGGTGGGGTGTGTGAGGCCGGAAGGTCGGTTGTGATTCAGTTAGCCTTCCTCTAGGAGTGAGGATTGAGTGTTCGCTATGCTTATGTATATTGTTAGGGTGTTGTGGTGATACATGAGACAAATATGGGTAGGTGTAGAAGCTAGTATGGGCCCGTACTACTGAAAGCACAGGACCCATAAGCGTATCAAGGAAGTCACAACCCCTAGGGTTTAGTCGGGAGTTGGTTCCCAGTTATTATGGGGATTATCTGATATTTTATAGTGTGTTTCAGAATGGTGATGACGAGACGCTTCGTGACAGGATCCGGTTCAAGATCAGGATCAGGATACGGGGGCCAGGAGATGCCAACAACACCTGAGCCCGTGGTACAGATGGGTACAGAGGAGTTGGATGCCATGATTTGAGAGATCCTGCATGATGAGGTTGCTGCTGCGTTCCGGGCACAGCTGTCGGAGATGTTTGGGTCTATTAAGACCGCCATGGTCGAGTACTTTGACGAGCGATACACAGCCCTTGTAGAGACGGCTGCCATAGCAGCTGCATCAGCTGATCCGCGGCAGGGGGAGGAGCCAGTAGGGGCTTCTAGTACCGGGACTTCGATAATACGAAGCCCCCTACTTTTGATGGGACGCAGGATCCCATCAAGGCTATGAGGTGGATCTCAGATGTGGAGGGGTGTTTCTTTACCTGCTCGTGTCCTACTGACCAGAAGGTCAGGTGTGCTCTGAACCTGCTAAGGTCCGGGGACAAGTACTGGTGGAGATTGGCGACTGGGTCATACACTGATGATCAGAGAGATGTTGTTACTTGGGAGCAGTTCAGGGATATGTTCTACGCTCGATACATTCCGCGGGTCGAGCGGGAACGTTTGTCGCATGAGTTTTTGAGTTTGAGACAGGAGGGGAAGTCGGTGACGGAGATCACCCTCATGTTCACAGAGAGGGCGATGTTCTGCCCAGAGTTTGCTTCTGAGCAGGCTCAGATGACCCGTTATCTGAGCATGCTCAAGACTGACATCCGATAGCTTGTGTCTACCCAGCGATGTAATACTCTTCTGGATTTCCAGGAGGCCGTTAGGCGGCGTGAGTTAGAGATTGAGCTGCAGTTGAGGGAGTAGCTGCAAGCCCCGGTGCAGTCGCAGCCGGTGCCTAAGCGGTGTAAGACCGCTGATTCTAGGCCCTGGGGTCAGCAGAGCCGCGCTTGTGGAAAGTGCGGCAAGAGTCATTCCGGAGTTTGTCGGACTAGTAGTGGATACCACAAGTGTGGAAAGGAGCGGCACTATGTTAGGGATTGTTGCCAGACAGCCCCTGCATCGGATATGAGGATATGATATCACTGTCATCGGGTTGGTCATGTGAAGACCAACTGTCCACAGCTCGCAGTCAAGCCGACGCAGGCTCCAGTGCCGGCTACATTGAGGATACCGGATGGGAGGCCAGTCAAGCTAGAGCCTCTGAAGGCTCAGGGGCGTGCCTTCCAGCTTACGGTAGAGGAGGCCAAGGCAGCACCGAATGTGGTTGCTGGTATGTTTCTATCCTTTATCTCCTTTATTATATATGTGTTACGCTTATCTGTTGTACCTGTGATTAGGTACGTTCTTAGTGAACTCTTTGCCTGCTTTGGTTTTATTCGAATCGGGGGCGAGTCGGTCATTTGTATCTCAGTCGTTTAGTAGGGAGTTCAGTGGGCCAGTGGGCGAGTTAGAGTGCCCGTTGCAAGTCTCTATCGCCAACGAACACGAGGTTTCTGCTTCTTCGGTCTACCGAGGGTGTGAGTTGGAGATTTTCGGGGTGTCCTTTCCGATAGATTGATTCTGATCCCCATGGGGAAGGTGTGTGTGATTGTAGGCATGGATTGGCTCAGTCGGTTCGGTGCTATGATTGACTGTGAGGGCCAACGAGTGGTAGTTCGAACCCCAAGGGGGGAGAACTGGTGGTATATGGAGAGGGCACCAGAGTGGGATCAGGGTTTTGTTCAGCTGCTAGGGCTCGACAGGATATTCAACTCGGATGTGCGGATTATTTGGCGTATGTGGTGGATACGCGAGATAGGGATCAGACATCAGTTTTCGAGGTTCCGGTAGTCAGAGAGTTTGCAGACGTGTTTCCGGAGGAGCTGCCTGGGATACCTCCGGAGAGGCAGGTCAAGTTTAGGATTGATCTGGTGCCTGGCGCGGCCCCTATCGCCAAGGCGCCGTACCGGTTGGCACCGCCTGAGATGTAGGAGCTGTCGTCACAGCTGCAGGAACTGTTGGGCAAACAGTTCATACGACCTAGCAGTTCTCCCTGGGGAGCACCGATCCTCTTCGTCAGGAAGAAGGACGGATTACACTGGATGTGCATTGATTATAGGGAGTTGAACAAGTTGACGGTGAAGAACCGTTATCCACTCCCGAGGATAGATGATCTCTTTGATCAGTTGTAGGGTGCATCTTGGTTCTCCAACATTGATTTGAGGTCGGGGTATCATCAGGTCCGGGTCAGAGAGGAGGACGGGGAGAAGACCACGTTTCGAACTCGTTATGGTCATTACGAGTTCGTGGTGATGCCGTTTGGGCTCACTAACACGTCAACAATATTCATGGACCTGATGAATCAGGTCTGCAGACCGATGCTTGATCGCTCGGTCATTGTGTTCATAGATGACATCTTGGTGTATTCCAAGACCCGAGAGCAGCACGAGGAGCACCTTAGGGAGTTGTTGGGAGTTCTGAGGTGAGAACGGTTGTATGCCAAGCTCTCAAAGTGTGAGTTTTGGTTACGAGAGGTCCAGTTCCTCGGACATCTCGTCAACCAGGAAGGGATTTTGGTCGACCCGGCCAAGATCGAGGCAGTCATGCAGTGGGAGGTGCCGAGATCTCCCTCGGACATCCGGAGTTTTCTGGGATTGGAAGGGTACTACCGAAGATTCATACAGGATTTCTCCAAGATTGTAGTACCCCTCACTCGTCTAATGAGGAAGGGGGTGGATTTCTGGTGGGGCCCTAAACAGCAGAGGGCGTTTGAGACCCTCTGTTAGCGGTTGTGCGAGGCCCCAGTTTTGACACTCCCAGAGGGTGTGGAGAATTTTGTAGTATTATGTGATGCATCCATCATATGTTTGGGGGCAGTCCTCATGCAGAAAGGACGGGTGGTAGCCTACGCATCGCGGCAGTTGAAGCCGCATGAGACGAGATACCCCAAGCATGATTTAGAGCTGGGGGCGGTGGTGTTCGCTGTCAAGATATGGAGACATTACCTTTATGGGGTCCGTTGTACCATATACATGGATCACAAGAGCTTGAGACACATCATGGACCAGCCAAACCTGAACACGAGGCAGCGTAGGTGGCTGGATGTAGTCAAGGACTACGACTATGAGATCCTTTACCATCCCGGTAAGGCGAACGTGGTAGCGGATGCTTTGAGCCGCAAGGCAGCTGGGTCTTCCACCCCAGCAGTGTGTATGAGGATAGCGGTGGATTCTTCGCTTATGAGTTTGATCAGGGATGCTCAGGTTGAGGGCATGCGACCGGAGAACTGGAAGTTGGAGAGGATCAAGGGTGAGAACACGCGGTTTGTGCAGGATAGCCGGGGATTATTGACCCAATGCGGTCGGGTATGCGTTCCGATGTCTGGTGGGGTCAGACAAACAGTCATGGAGGAGGCTCATAAGTCTCACTTCTCTATTCACCCGGGGGCCACCAAGATGTACCGAGACCTGAGTTTGAATTATTGGTGGCCATGTATGAAGCGAGAAATCGCTTGGTATATCGAGAGGTGTTTGACCTGCAGGATGGTCAAGGCCGAGCATCAGAGGCCGCATGTTATATTGCAACCACTGAAGATTCCCATGTGGAAATGGGAGCAGATCACGATGGATTTCATTACCAAACTGCCGAGGATGACAAAGGGGCTTGATGCTATATGGGTCATCGTAGATCGATTGACCAAGAGTCCCCATTTCTTTGCTATACGGGAGAGTTCCTCGGCCGAGAAGTTGGCCGACGTGTATATTCGCAAGATTGTCGCTCGTCATGGGGTTCCGGTCTCCATTGTGTGCGACCGGGATGTTAGATTTACTTCTCGTTTCTGGCAGAAGTTCCACGAGGAACTGGGTACACGGTTGCATTTTAGTACAACGTTCCATCCGCAGACCGACGGTCAGAGCGAGCGTACCATTCAGACCCTCGAGGATATGTTGAGGGCATGTGTCATTGACTTCGGTGGGAGTTGGGATACCCACCTACCGCTTGCAGAGTTCGCCTACAACAACAACTATCATTCCAGCATTGGCGGCCCGCCTTTCGAGCTGTTGTATGGGCGGAGATGTCGCACCCCGGTTTATTGGGGTGAGGTTGGACACAGGGTGATGGGGCGGACAGAAGTATTCTTGCAGACTACCGAGAAATTTCAGCAGATCAGGCAGCGATTACAGACCGCCCAGAGTCGGCAGAAGAGTTACGCCGACAGACGACGATCTGAGTTACAATTTTAGGTGGGTGATATGGTACTCCTGAAGGTCTCACGCTGGAAGGGTGTGATTCGCTTCAGGAAGAGGGGAAAATTGGGTCCCTTTTACATTGGGCCGTTCAGGATCATTTCCAGGGTTGGCAAGGTGGCTTACAGGTTAGAGCTACTGGAGGAGCTTAGTCGGATCCACAGCACTTTCCATGTTTCGCAGTTGTGAAAGTGCATTGTGGATCAGAAGGCGGTGGTGCCATTGGATGATATTCAGGTTGATGAACGACTGAATTACGTGGAGAGGCATGTGGCCATACTTGAGAGGAAGATGAAAATTCTGCGGAACAAAGAGATACCCTTGGTAAAAGTGCATTGGGAGCATCGGAGGGGATCCGAGTGGACGTGGGAGCCGGAGGCAGAGATGCGAGAGCATTACCCGACGTTATTTACCCCAGCAGACTTCGAGGACGAAGTCTAGTTCAAGTGGGGGAAAATTGTAATGCCCCGATTCTCAGGTAATTATTTATGTATGAATCCTTTTGGGTTTTGGGTCTACTCGACGAGTTGGCCGCCCTACTCGTCGAGTAGTAGCGGGTTGGTCCGCGTGTTTTAGTGATCTACTCGCCGAGTCCAATAGCGGACTCGACGAGTAGGAGCTAGCAGAGGAAACCCTAGATTTCGGGGCATTTCACCCTATTTAAAGGATCATTGGCCTCCCCCAACCTTCCGTTACTTTTTGTTTTCCCTCTCAAACCCTAAATCGAGTGTGTGTGTTCTTTTGGTGTGTTCAAGCTTGGAGGAGGAATGTTGGAGGAGGAAACACTTGGGGAAGCAAGGAAATCAAGGCTAGGAACTCATGGAGAGCTAAGAGTTTCATCAGTTGTCACTCTCTGGAAGGTATCAAGCTGCTTCCTTGGCTCATCTCTCTTTTAACCTCTTTTGGATGGGTTTTATGAAAGGCTTCTTATATTGAGTGAAGATCTGAAGTTGTAACTTCAGATCTGGACTACCTTTTGCCTCTAGATCCATAAAGTTATCAGCCTTGCCAAGTATGAGCCTTCCCTCAAGTATGAGACTTCATTGCATGCTTAGTTTTGTCATTTAAGGGCCTTAAAGCTTTGCATGCACGTAAAGTTTGCAACTTTACGTGATAATCAGGCCTTGGAAGGTTGGATCTGTAATATGGAGCCTCTGCATGGCTTAAAAAGCATCTGTATGGATGAAGGATTGAAGGAACTCGGCGAGTCACATAGTCGACTCAGCGAGTCATATGAAGATGGTCATGAACTCGACGAGTTGGATGAACAACCCGGCGAGTTCGATGAAGATATGCCTTGGGCTCGGCGAGTCAGTCGATCACTCGACGAGTCGGCTAGGGTTTTCCCAACCTTTGGACACGTATGTGCGCGGCGAGTTGTAAGGGAAAAACTCGCCGACTTGGCCAAGGAGTTACGGCCACTGACACTAGGAACTCGATGAGTCACTCAAGTGACTCGGCGAGTGGACGGGTATTACAAGGAACTCGGCGAGTAGCTGAGGGTACTCGACGAGTTGAGGTCAACATAGACTGTTGACCTTGACAGTTGACTTTGACTTTGACCATGAGTTAACCAGTTGACTTTTGGAGGACATTTTTGAAAGATTGGAAACTTACAAGTATGGTTTATAATGAATATAGGGGGGTGGAGTTCATGGCAGTAATCCAAGAGCTTAAGTTTACCTTCGATTCGACAGTACGAGATGAGTTATCCTCACTATATTAATAGGGTCTAAGGCACCAAGGCCGACCCTTTATGGATTTTATCTGGTTATGGCATGATATGTTTATTGATTACATCCTGGTACTTAGGATGGTGACATGCTTATGCATAGTGACCTGGTTAGGTCAATGTTCTGGTTATAGGATGATGCTATGTTAGTAACCGGTTAGGTCTATACCCTGGTTACTGGGGATGTTGCTATAACTAGTGATCTGATAGATCGGTTTGACTGTTATATGATGTGAGCTAGCGTATGATACTTATTTATGTGCACATGTTTGTTTGTGATTGGGGGTTGGGTTGAGGCGGTCCTGCTTTGTGTTGTAGGCCAACATACCCGGTGAGCGGTCCGGATAGGCTGAAGGCCCTGCGAAGCGGTCCAGTCATGCCGAAGGCTCGGGAGCTGTCCAGATAGGCTGTAGGCCCTGCGAGGTGGTCCAGTCAGGCTGAAGGCTTATCATGCATGTTGTTCTGTAATTGATATATGATGTGGTTATATTTGGATGGCGTTGGTATTTTGGGGGAACTCACTAAGTTTTCGGGCTTACAGTTTCAGTTTATTGTTTCAGGTACATCAGGGGATCGCGGCAAGGCGAAGGCATGATCGTATAGCTCCTCATGATTTGTTTATGTTTCTGGGAAAACTCTGATATTAGATATTTTGAAAACAAACATTGTAATGATGAATGGTTTTAAATGTTTTGAAAAAGTTTTAATTTGGCATGAAAATTTTAGGTGTTACATGCAGAAGCATCCCTATACAATTACCCTTCTCTTCATGAACCACCGCACCTTCGTTCTTCTTCTTCTATCGAGCATCAGTGCCAAAACCCCCATTAGAGCTTCGGTTTCTACTTGCCTTGCTCCATTGGGCTAAATGCCCTCCTTCTCATCGACCAAATGCCTATTCATCTTCGTAATCAGCCCAAGGACCGAGACCTCCTTTGCCGTCACTTCTCACTCCCATTCGCCAACCCCACAGCAGCGTCCTTCTTCGGTCTAGTCGACCACCGGAGCTTGCCACTCGAGTGCGTTGGGTTTGAAATCGCCAGATGAGATAGAGAAGGCCTCGTTGCCTTTGTCTCTTCTCCCTCTTCGCGATCAGTTAGGGCTTCCAGATTAGCCGTTGCGAGCCTTCGCTCCCCTCTCTTCCCCGGTCGAGCCAGACGCCGACAACAGCCTCTGATGACGCCCACCCTACTGATTGTTGAAGAACCATTGAACCCCACCCATTTTTTTCGTTTTTCCTTTGTGTTTTCCCCTTCACTATGATTGTTCATAAGCTCGTCCGTTTGTATGCCCCTTTTCTTTCCCGATCGTTGAAGTCAAGGGCAATTAAAAGTCGCTCCATAAGATTTCCTTTTATAAAAGCCCTAAAATCATTTTGCATTTATAAAACGAATAAAATATACCCTCACTTGATCCAGGTATACAAAATGAGTATCGATCAGAGAGAAGCGAGTAACGTGGAAAATAGAGGAAAAATAGGGAAGTGAGTCAGTTGTGCTGGTTGAACCAAAAGTGAAAATAATGTAAACAATATAAAATAGGGACAAATGATAGCAACAGAGCAAAATAAGATGATCAAAATATCAACAACTAAAAAACAGGGACAATTTATGGCAAGGGAGCAAAGTAATTTGTCAAAATATGAAACACAATAAATCAGGGACAAATTATAGCAACCGAGCAAAATAAGGTGATCAAAATATCAAAAACCAAAAAACATGGAAAATTTATAGAAGGAAGCAAAGTAATATGTCAAAATATGAAACAAAACAAGTAAATTGTTCTTAACTGTGTTAGGAATTAAAATAATATACTAATATATATATATATATATATATATATATATATATATATATATATATATATATATAATGTTTTTGCCTATTCTATTAAATCATAAAAAACAAATCAATTCATACATTAAAATGCTCATTGTTTCGTTTTTATTTAAAATTTAACAAATTAATATACGACATAATTTTATGACAGACAGTTTTCTCCGTCATAGATCATTTATATTTTATGAAATATGACAGACTTTAAAGACAGACATTTTTATGTCTGTCATAAACCTTTTCTACGTCGTAACTAGTCTGTCAAGGAAAGTATTTTTTTTCTAGTAGTGAAAATAGCTCACATTGTGATAGTGCGAGTGATTTTGATGACTACCAATTTCATTACCTCCCCTATGAATGTTACTGTCAGTCAGGGATAGAATTTGTTGAAGATCGACAAAAAGAAAACAATACAGTGAGATAATATTATTACAATTAATCAGGAAGATTATTCATAAAAGGTTTGTATTATAACAGTAAATCAGGAAGATTATTCGTAAAAGGTATATATAATATTAGCTCACCAAGAAAATGCTTTCTCTTGAGTAAAATCAGGGAAAACCCACGGTGATGGCCATGCCTCTCCTATGAAAATGGAAATGAAAATTATGAGAATCAATTTGAGAACAGTTGAAAGTTTAAGGTAATTAACAGATGTGGAAATTGTGCCTTCAAAAAGTGACAAGTTCTCAATACTTCAAGATCTAAAAGTGTAACTTGGCTCATTTATTCTTACACAGTTACACGTAAAGAATAGACAGGAAGCAAATTCAAACTTGCCATTTGAAGAAAGTCCAAATTGGCAGGAGCTCTAAATGTGTCGCATTAAAGAAAAAAACGTCTTCGCTGTCCATGTCAAGCAAATTTGTGACTAAAATATTCTATCCTAGTGGTATCGGGTGTTACCTATATGCACATATTCATAAAAAGTGCACATATGGACTCTTCCTACATGCACATTTTTTGAAATTTGTTGTTGTTTTTTTTTTTTTTAATTTGCATTAAATCTCTTTTTTTGAAAAATATCACACAAAAAAATTTGCATTTTAAGAATGTTTTGCGGGAAAATATTGTTTCACAAAATGTTTTTATTTGAATATATGTAAACTAATTCATTTACAATGGCATGTTCGGATATTTAACAAATAAAGTAAAGATATTTTGGGTTTTTTTATATAACTAATCAATAACATAGTAATTATAAACCCTACAATAAAGGGAGATTACATATTAAATAAAAACCAAAATAAGAAAACGGAGAATTAAGGACGCCTCTTTTAGCAACGACATCTGACGACACACGCCTAGTATCGCCACTAAAAGTGCATGTCGTCGCTACTAGTGTCATCTTTAAAAGTACCTACCGGTGATCCAAACCACGCTACTTTCAATCTTGGCCCTACATTTGCAACATGATCCAACGGATAAGGTTTATTCATGGAGAAGGAAATTGCGACGACGGAATGGCCGTTATTGGTCTCGAACCGTGTGACCCTCATGGCAAGCAATCTTGGCCCTACGCCTTTTAATTGATCCGACGGCCAATAATCACAAGAAAAAGCGCCTTCTTTTCCCTCTAACTTGTCACCACTAAGGGTCCAACGTCGCTGCTAAAGACGGTGGTGAGGATCCACCACATCCATTCGGTGGTGGTTTTGGTGCTCATAAGATCGATGGTTCTTAAGATTTATTATGATTCATTGTATTTCATATTATACGTATATAAAAAATTATGGTGACTAATATATATATATATATATATATATATATATATATATATATTGCATCTGCACCTCCAAAACGAAGAGGTATGGAACAACACAAAAAATGCACCGTCTATTCGAAGCAAATGGAAAGAAGCCTCTTAAGTTGGTATTTGATAGGGTTACTTACATGCCAATTGGGGAAGTATACGAATGTTTCATTTGGGAGGTTGGCAATTATATGTGGCGCGACATCGCTTTTGACAAGAACACCTGGAAATAAGTTTCTGAAGCTGAAAAGAAAGGCATGTTCCATTATCTTTTGGTAAATTATTTATAAAGTTATATTTAATATGTTTAATTATGATTTATTTTAACTTATCTAGTTTTTTTATTGTAGGCATGGTTTGATTTTCAAGGGATTTCAAATGATCATCATGCTCCAATCTTATGGCTGTCACTTGTTAGATGCATTTTATATGCATCTTTTGGCCTGTTTTTTTTTAGTATTTTCTTATAATAAGCTAACTTTCTCCCTTGTATTGTTATAAAATGCATATTTCTCATTATATTAACAGAATGCCCCGTACTACTCACTATTGTTATGATTTTCAAGGTAAACTAGCATGGAATGAGAATACGACACTTTGACGATGCGTTCGATAAAACATAGGAGCTTAATTGGAGTTGGATATTGATGATGGATGCTGAGGAATTAGTGGAAGATGCTTTAATCAAAGAATCATGATCAATCTACATGGAATTCATAAAACACGATCGAGCTTCCCCCAAAACCACGATCGTCTAAGAGCCTTGACGATTATATTGCCACATTTTGAAGTCTGAAAACAAAAAGACAAAAACACGATCGTGTTTCTCACTAAACCAAGATCGTGTTTGGGGTTCGATGAGATAATTGCCTTGAAATTCTTCGAGTACCATTTGCAATCCAAGATACGATCGAATTCGAAAAGAACGGTCGTGGAAAGCTTAAAAGCATGATCGTGTAAAGTGTAAAAGACCCATAAATAGCAACATACTTTATTAAACTGGCTTTGGACGCACGTTGAAGAAAAACGATCGTGTTTGATAAAATTACGATCGTGGAATTAGACGAAGACTTCCTGGACGTATAAATAGCACCTGATAGCCTTTATGTCGCTCTAAATTTGTTCCAGACAGCTCTGTGGGGAATTTCTGAAGATTTTGAGTGAATAACGAAGATCCGAAGAACACAATTCAATATGTTATCTCTATTTAGTAAGATTAAGTATTCAATACTTATTTTTATCATTTGTAATCAGTTTTTAGCCATGTCAGGCTAAAAACCCTAGATTTCAGTTTCACATTGACTCGACTTTTGGTGCTAGTTATCATTAGGCATGATTTTTGGTTATGATCTGTGCCTTGAAGAAAATTTTAAAATATATAAGTAATCATATGTCTTTGATGATTATAAAGTGGTTGCACTTGACCGCACGTAAACGCCTTAGTTTTAACCATGCAACAGCCTGATGGATCACGTCGATTGTAAAGTACTAAACAAACTGCGCACAGTAGAACACTCAAGAATCCATATCCGAAAGAATCATGTATTATAATATTATTAAGATAAAAAATGTTTAATTGTTAATCACGTATTTTACGTAAAAACATACACAAATCCGTTTAGGGCGTACATCATTTTTAAGGATGCTTAGATTTTGGTTTAAGTGCATGTATAAGGTTCTTAACCTTATTGAGTACAGTAAATAACTGTGAGTACAAATGATCCCAAATTGTAACATCCCAATAGTACAGAACAAAAATTTCATTTTTGATATAGCAATTTATAAACAATTTATAAGAAAACATCATCAAGTTAATTCATTTCATAAAAACCATAGATCACATGTCTCAAAACCATCTCATATAATAGTAAAAATGTCAGAGTACCAATCCCAAGAAACTCATGTGCGGAAAATCATGTGTGTGATGCGTTACTACCAGGTCGGCCTTTCCCTTCGAAGAAGAAGGACCTGAAACAAAAACTGAAAACCGTAAGCACAAAGGTTAGTGAGTTACCCCATAACACCACATACCATATAACATACATACTGTCTATCATGTCCGGGTACTTGACTACACCTTCGGTCACTGTCAACCAGTAACTGCCTAGCATATTAGGGTGCTGGCCTACCCCTTCGGCCCTATCGACCGGCACCTAGCCTAGCATATCAGGGTGCTGGCCTACCCCTTCGGTCCTTTCGAACGGTACTGGGGACTATTTCACCCCTTACTCTTCCACATAGCATCCTAGTGCATAAACATATAATCATATACTGCCTAGCTTATCCGGGTGTTGGCATACCCCTTCGGCCCTATCAATCGATATTGGGGTCGACCTTACCCCTCCTATCACATATCACATAACATCAAAGCATACTAGCACATAAACATCACATATAGCGACATATCAGATAATTATCACAAAGACAATCATCTCTACTATAACTCTTACTATTGGGTCGGCATTGGAGCCTTAGAACCACTTCTACTGGAAGGTAACACACCTTAATGTCATGCAGAAGCTGAATTGTCATCGGCTTTGGAGCCAACTCTCCTCAAACTCCTACACGTAACATACCTTTTAATTACTTTTTCATACTCATAACCCTTTTAAGGGTCAACTCTGGTCAATGGTCAAGGTCAAAGGTCAACTCTCCGGTCAAAGTCAACTTGTCGAAGTCAAATTTCTGGTTGACTTAACTCGCCGTGTTCGTCCATCAACTCGTCGAGTTCCATGATTCATAGAATCTCGAACTCGCGATCTAACTCGTCGATTTACCCTCGCACTCGCCGAGTCCTTTCTTGTGACAGAATTGGGACTTGTTGAAGATATTAGTGTTGTGTCATTGGGCCTATGTTATTTAGTCCATTGTGTATAAACGAGTTGGGCATGTCCACTCGTATTTACTGCTAGGGTTATAGTATATAAGGTGCATGCATGCTACGTATGTTTGGTAACTTTTCAGAATTATCTTTGTAACCCTAATTAACGCCTCTACAGAAGTAATTCTTCATCGAATTCTTCTGAGGCGTGAGAGTTAATCTTTCAGCACCAGTTTGATCATATTGTGTTCTTTACCTGCTTTAATCTATTCGATCTCTAAGGATACATTCCTAACAATTGCTATCAGAGCAGGAGACTGTGTTCTCAATACGCATCTCTTATGTTTGAAGATATTATTAGGATTTTCGCAAATATTGGATCTGTTAAGAGTCGTCACTGATTTATTGACGTTACTGTGTGATCTCAATATTAACCTAATAAGTGTTTACAGTCTGATTAGTTGCTGGTATTAAAAGATCATTCACCATGCAGAACGAAGACTCAAATATCAACTCCTTGCATTTCTCAAGCAGCATCGGATCAACCACAAGGATTCCAATTCTCTTTCCTCAAGAATATGAAGTTTGGACGATGCACTTTGAATATTATGTCTTGGGTTCAGAAGACAATGGTTATCTGATCTGGGAAGCAATCACTCTAGGTCCATTTGTTAATACAGAAACCAAAAGAAAAATCAAAACCCAGAGAGATTACAACCAACTGCTTCTTGATGTGAAGGACGTGCCTCAAGATGAAAAAGAAAAACTCATAAGCAACATTAAAGGAATGAGGATCATCAGATTCGCATTGCAAGCAGATACTTTTTGTCTTGTAAGTTCGTATGATACAACAAAGGATATATGGGATAGGTTGAGAGAACTCTATTCTACAGACGCAGATCTAGAACACTCGACTCAAACCCTCTTGTTATCTGAGTTTGGAGAATTCCTTCAAAATCCGGAAGAAACACTAAGTGCTACTTTCAATCGATACAATCATATTCTCAGCAAGATGATAAAGCATCGGATTGGACGTGAACTGATTGAGAAAAGGTCCCGTTCATGAAAGGACTTCGATCAGAGTGGCAAGCAGTGGTATCAACTGTTAAAGCACACGAACAGTTCAAGAATTATACTCTTGCGAAGCTTGTGGGAATCCTGAAGGTGCGAGAGAGTGAGATAATGAAAGAAGCAAAGGTGATATTTGGGATGGGGTCTCTTGCGTTAGTTGCAAAAGGCAAGACTGTTGTTGATGACGGATCTGATTCAGATCATTCTGAGTACGAGCTCTCAAACGAAGACTATGCATTAATGGTGTCCAACCCTAAGCGATTTGCTAGGAAAAAGTTTCCCTCAAGCAAAAATCGAAACTTGTAGGGAAGCTACAGCTCAGAGAAAGTGAAAGAAGAAAACAAAAGCGGTTCTCAGAAAGAGGAAGAGAAGAAAGAGAAAAAGTTAGTTGGAGACTTCGGATACGATTGCAATTATTGTCATGGTAAAAACCATCTTGCTAAGGAGTGCATGTTGTGAAGGAAGAATGAGAAGAATGAAGAGGAGGCCTATCACAAACAAAAGCTGGAAGAAATTAAGAAGAAGAAATCAAATGATAATTCTATGCCTGCTTTTGTTGTACAGGAAAACATGGCGCAAGGAGAGTTCGGAGGAGTGGAAGTCTGGTCAACAGACTCAGAAGATGAAGAGGTACGCAAGCCCACACATGGAAGGGCGTTCACTACGAAACAACAGGATTCGCAGTACTCCGGAAGGTGCTTGATGGTGTCTGAAGGTGGATCGCAGATGCAGGAGAATGCAAGTGATAGTGGAAGGAGAAAAGACAGCTGTTTCGCGACAAAGACTGTTCCAGAACAGATCAACGATTGCGAACTGCTGATCAATAAGGTAAATTCCATTCTTGAATCACTTAACATTCCTACATCTAGATACGAAACAGAATTTAATGATCTAAAATTCACCTTTTCAAGTATAAGCAATAGTTTAAAGAAAACACGGCTATCAAACTCTAACCTAACCGATCAATTGAGCAGGGCAACATCCAAAAGTGAGGAGATACGTATGTGGATCCAGAAGGTTGAGTCGGATTTATCTAAGTGTAGGGATGAATCTATTTATTTACAGAGAGACAATTTAATGCTTTTGAAACAGCAAAACATCTTTTGTTTAATTGCAAAAACGCTTTATTTTAATATCACTCAACTGCACCTTGATTGTGAAATCGGTAAGAAAATCCATAAAATGATCTTACCATTTCTCGAATTAAGGGAAGAAAAAAACGACAAAGAAATGACAGATATAGAAGAAATCTCAGTGAAAGAAAGCAATTTTGGCAATCCCAAAATTCGGATTATGTTCGCCACGAAAGAAGGAAGAATCCTAAAGCGAAAGCACATTCGCAAGAAAACTCCAATCAGTGTGCACTGTTATTCTCATAGTTCAAGGAACTCTCAGCAAAAAGGGACTCCACAACCCTTCTTTGCAAAGCAACAAATGGAGAAACCAAAGCCTTGTTTCTCTAAATCCACGGAGTCAACAAATAATAATATCAAAGGCAAGGGAAAGATGTTTTCAGAACCAAAAGCTCTAACTAAGAAAACTAACGCAAATCCCAAAGAAAAGAAGCGCGTCAAAAATCAAATCCATAACAAGAATTAAACCTTTGATTCCATAGAATCTAACTCAAAAGATAACAAAATCAAAGTTTTCACCATCAAACGAAAAGATGAAACCACTCTTATCAAACAAACATATATGGTTAATCTTGATATTACTTTTCCTAGTTGTGTGAAAGGCTCACAAGGACCCAAGAAACTTTGGGTTCCTAAATCTGCTTAATTGTTGCAGGTTATTTGTGACGAACAGTACGGCACTGAATGGTACATCGACAGTGGTTGTTCTCGTTATATGACAGGAAGGAAGGAGGAGCTGCGAGAGTTCAGGTCTCTCTAGGATGGCGGCAACGTAAAATACGGAAATAGTTCATTTGGAAGAATAAAAGGCTATGGCATGATAACAAATGGGGAATTTTCTTTTCGTATGGTGGCTTATGTTGAACGCTTGCAGCACAACTCATCAGTGACTCGCAGTTGGTCGTGGGAACAGGATTGAAAGCGTCCTTTGATGACGAAGGTTCAGAAATTATTGAAAAGAAATCCAAAAACGTTCTTCTGAAATCAGAACGAAATGGTGAAATGTTTCTACTGAATCTGAATCCGATATGAGGAAAGCCTGCCATTTGCTTGCTTACAAAATCTCACTCAGACGAAAGCTGGTTATGGCATAGGCGTCTTTCGCACTTAAACTTCAAAGACATTAACAAGCTACTTTTTGGTGATCATGTGCGAGGACTTCCTCTATTAAAATTCAACAAGGATCATTTGTGTGCCGCTTATGAGATGGTAAAGAAAAGTAGAAAAAGTCATCCAACTATCGTGAACACAAAAGTTATCGAACCTTTGGAACTTATACACATCGACCTTTGCGGCCCTTCTGCTGTTGAAAGCGTTGGTGGTAGTAAGTATATGCTAGTAATTGTTGATGATTTTTCTCGTTTCACTTGGGTGTTCTTTCTTAGACAGAAATCTGATGCAACTCCAAAACTTAAGGATTTTATCAAGCATATTGAAGTTCAACTGCGAAAGCTGGTTCGCAACGTTCGCAGTGACAATGGGCTTGAATTCAAAAACCAAACGTTTGAAGAATTTCTTGCTGAAAAGGGAGTCACACACAATTTTTCCGCTCCCTGCACTCCACAACAGAACAGCATAGTTGAAAGACGCAACCGTTCCTTGTGTGAAGCTGCACGAACCATGTTATCATTCGCATGTCTGCCACTCTATTTCTGGGCTGATGCGATAGCTACCGCCTGTTTTACCCAAAATCGATCCATCCTGAATAAGCGATTCTCAATCACTCCTTATGAAATCATAAATAATCGCAAACCTAACGTTAAGTTTTTCCATGTTTTTGGTTCCAGATGTTTCATCTTCAATTCCAAAGAACAACGGAACAAATTCGATGTGAAAGCTGACGAAGGTATATTTCTTGGATATTCACTAACATCAAAGGCATACCGGGTTCTCAACAAACGCTCAAAGAAAATTGAAGAAACCTACTATGTTATGTTTGACGACAGGTACTTAAAGCAAATTCAGTCATCCAAAAGTCAAAATCAAGAAATCTTTCCTAAACCAAGTCAATCCATTATTCCTGTGTCCAACCTTTATGAAGAATTCATGTTACTCTTTGATGAACCTGCGAAAGCTATCTCATCGGAAGCGAAAGCATTGGATAATAAAGTCGACGAACTTCAGAAGATTATCGATGATGCTGCAAAAGACTTGCCTCTAAAGCCTTCTATTGCGTATCACCCTCAAGACACGAGCACACATTTCTAGGGGGAGAATTATGGGTCTAACATTCAATTCCAGGGGGAGGGTTTCGAATCACCCATTTCTACTGAGTCTCCTTCTGTTGGAGATAAATCCCCACACACTTTGACCCATGAACCTCCGTTCGCAAGTGATGATTCAATTCCTGAAGCCGAAACTGTTTCATCATTCGAGGGAGAGAATGCAAATACAAATGATGATGATACTCAGTCAAAATTCGAAGAAGAAGTAAATGTTGAACTGGATCCCTCCTATGATCCAAATTACCCACCCCTCACCAAATGGACAAAAGATCATCCAAAACCCCAAATCATTGGTGAATCATCGGAAAGAGTTCTCACACGTTCTCAACTGAAAGCAAAACAAACTACATTATTCTCCAAAGTAGAATTTTGCATGTTTAATTCGTTCGTATCCAAGATTGAACCTAAAACCTACAACACTGCTCTTGATCACTCTGATTGGATGGAAGCAATGCAAGATGAACTCAATGAGTTTGAGCGAAACAAAGTTTGGAGACTAATTCCAACTCCTCCAGATGCATCGGTTGTTGGTTTAAAATGGGTGTTTAGGAATAAAATGCATAAAGAAGGAAACGTGATCCGAAACAAAGCTAGACTGGTGGTCAAAGGTTATTGCCAGGAAGAATGGATTGACTACGAAAAGACTTTCGCACCCGTTGCAAGATTGGAATCCGTTCGTATTTTCTTGGCATATGCAGCACACAAAAACTTTGAAGTTTTTCAAATGGATGTGAAGTGTGCATTCTTAAATGGCGAATTGGAAGAGACCGTTTATGTGGAGCAACCGCCTGGGTTTATAAATGAAAAATATCCCAATCACTGTTACATTCTTAACAAAGCGGTTTACGGTCTAAAGCAAGCTCTAAGAGCCTGGTATGAAACTCTTACTAGTTTTCTTAAAATGTCTAAATTCAAACAAGGTTCGGTTGACCCAACCTTCTTTCGCAAGAAAGAGGGTGACCACTTGATGATCGTACAAATTTATGTTGATGACATCATCTTCGGATCTACTAATCCTATCCTAACAGCTGAGTTCCGAAAGTTGATGGAAACTAAATTTGAGATGAGCTCAATGGGTCCAATTAACTTTTTTCTTGGATTAAACATTAGATAGGGACCGGAAGGCATTTCCATTAATCAGGAGGCTTACACGAAAACTCTACTCGCTAAGTTTGGCATGTTGGGAGACTCAAAGACGAAGGTTCCAATGGCATTCGGAACAAAACTGACTCCTTCACTGGATAAACCGGCTACTGATATGGCCCTCTATCGTCAGATGATTGGTTCACTCATGTATCTAACAGCTAGTAGACTAGATATCATGTTTTCAGTTTGCTATTGTGCTAGGTTCCAAGCAAATCCACGCGAACCTCATATCGTGGCTGTCAAGAATATCTTACGTTATCTAAAATGAACGTCATCTCTTGGAATTTGGTATCCTACAAACTCAGGTTTCTTTGTACAAGCATTTTCAGATGCTGATTTAGGAGGTTGCGGTTTAGACAGAAAAAGCACAACTGGTGGTTGCCAATTTCTCGATGGCAAGCTGGTGAATTGGCAATCAAAGAAACAAACATGTGTTTCGTTGTCAACAGCTGAGGCTGAATACATTGCTGCAGCTTCGTGCACATCTCAAGTCATTTGGATTCGAAGCTAACTTCACAACTATGGCTTAAATATGAAAAGAATTCATCTCTATTGTGACTCCGAAAGTGCCATTCGCATATGTCACAACCCAGTGCAACACTCAAAAACGAAACACATAGCACTGAGGTATCACTTTATCAAGGATCATATGGAAGATGGAAATATTGAGATTCATTTCGTAAGATCCGCTGATCAATTGGCTGACATATTCACCAAGGCCCTACCTGAAGTAACATTTAATAGAATCCTTCAAGGGCTGGGAATGATGGAAGCTGATTCTGTACCAAATCCACTATCGCATTCATAAAATATTCACTGTGAATCAATGCGAGTGTTCGCAGTAGTTCGCAGGACACTGTTCATTCGTGGTTTTGTATTTCACATATCCTTTTGTATATTTTGTGTATCTTTGCTAATCTCTATGTTTAAATTGCTTATCTTATCTCAGTTTTCAAAATCGTTTATCACTGCGAATCGGTGCGATCGTTCGCAGCCTTTCGCAGTCAACTATTCATTAACAGTCTTATCACTGCGAATTGGTGCAAACGTTCGCAGCCTTTCGCAGTCCACTGTTCATTATCAGTGTTTTTACTTTATTTTCAGAAAAACTCCAAAAACCAAAAATAATTTATTTGCTTTATTTTACTGCTTTTCAGAAACATCAAAATTACAAAAATATTTTTACCTTTTGTTCGTTTTCTTTGCACACCAAGATCATAAAGGAAGACATTCACAATGTCTATCTAGTTGTGTGATGGGGCAGGTATGACTCTCGTTACTTATTTATTAGCTAAGTGTCCCTAGAAGCATGCTGCTGCATGTTGACCTAAGCCTCAACGACTCGACTGTGAAGCCTTAATGAATTGATATCACCAATCAATTCTTCCTAATCAGGTTGCGAATTCACATTAGTCATGAGCTACCTTACTCTTCTCGCATTGAGTTAAGAGTTATTTGCATGGTCACATTCGCATTGCAAAGGTACTTTCGCTCTCTTGTCACCATCTACTCTTTTTTCCATCACTTTCGCTTTCATCAATGTAACCCTTGAAACTCTCAGAAATTACCACTGGGGTTTATGGTTATACATACATATGTGTTAATGATCTTAGTTTCGTTCTACCACGAACTGAGTGAAACCCAAAATTCAATACCCACAATGAATTGACGGTGAATAATCACATGTTCTAGTTTTCACGTACGGATTAACGAAACCACTTTTGTGGGAGGTACCATGAAATCTCTTTTTATATTTTGCGTGATCTTTATGGAATTGTCTTCCACCAAGACTCTTCTACCCAAAAGATCCATTTTTTTTAAGATTTCAATATTATTCCAAGTCAATGGCAATAAATTCCCAACCTACTCGTTCAACTAACTACACTGGTCACACGATTACCTTCTCCAACTTTCGCACTTATGTCAAGTTCGTAGTTTGGTTCACGGATAAACCACCTTTACCAGCCTTACATAAAAGATACCTTTCAATGTTTCTTATCAAACAAATAATCGTATTCAATAGGAAACCGAATACACACTTATTAGTCTCTCTTGACTATGAAGAAAGAGATATTTGCCTCGGATCAACAGTTTTATGTCACATATATGACATCACAACATCCCACAGATAAACTTTGTTTTATTACTTTTTCTTTGATACTCTTGCATGAAGATCCTTGTGATTTTCAAAAGTCTTGTTCGTGGTTACATTTTTCTTTCAGGTTCGCAGTCGTATGCATTCAACGTAAATTCCTTACTGCGAAAGAATATAAGCTGACACGACATATTTTCAAAAGATCAGAATATAAACGGGCGCGTGAAGAGTTGAACGGACAACTATTCTTACGTCACGTGACGCACACCTCTGACTTGTCATAGCCGTCTAATCGCGCTTTTTCAGGCAATGGTTTAGTACTCGAGATTCTCTCTCTGGATTTCTCTCACCAAATCAAATCGTATAAAAGGATTTTGATGGTTCATTATTTCATTACCACTTTTAAAATTTTCTCAAAGATTTCTGGCGATTAAAAGGCTCTCTACTGTTCATCTTCTTCAAAGCTTCATCAATGGCGGCTTCATCTGAGAATCAGTCTGTTCAATATCAAACTGCTCATTCAACACTCCTTTCAGTGAAACAACATCAGAATCTAATCATCGATTTGGATCCGATAAAATATGATGCATTTCTTCTACCTTTGATTGAGTGCTTGAAATACTCTCATCTTACTATTGCTATGTCTCAAGTTGAGAATGTTCCTCTCTCGATTCTCTCCAAAGCATATACCACTGCCAACTATGTCAAGGACGAGCAACGGATTTACTTCGATATCCATAATCACACCACCTCAAGTTCCAAGACCCGTTTCTGCAATCTGCTAGGGCTTCCACAATCTGAGAATCTGATCAATCCGGAAACCATCTCCAACGCAGCCATCTTGGAAATATTCTATCAAATGGGATACAAGGAAACACTCACTTCTGTATCCAAGTTCAATAAACCCAATCTTCCACCAACTTGGAATGCCCTTTTCACCATCTTGTTCAAATCTTCTTTTGAAAGGGTCACAGGCAGCGATTGTGCAAGCAAGTTCTTCATGGGTCTGATGTATGGCCTATATACTGGTGAAAACATAGACTATAGTTCTATCCTCTGGGCTCAATTCATCCAGAGCACTCACTCTGTTACTCGTCACAGTGAGATCTCCTGTGCGAGATTTTGGACCGTTGTTGTCAACAGGGCTATTAAACAGCTCAAAATTACAGTGATGATTGATGCACTGATTGCTTCTATTGCAACATTCCATACAACAGGTATTATTATTGCAGATAGGTCCAAGTTTGATTTCATTGGTTCCATTCCGGAAGCGATGTTTTGTGATGTTCCTCCCACGAGTAAAATTCTAGAGGGATATCACGCCCTTACTCCTTCAGGACCTCGTCCTTTAACTGATGAGTTCCAATCCATTTTGGCTGAGGCTGATAAACCCAAGAAAGGGGGCAAAGGGTCCAAGAGACATACCAAGAAAGATTCTACGAAAGAACGGCCTTCTATGGCTCCGAAACCTCCATCTCAGAAGCGAAAGGCTCCTACTACCTCTACTGCTACACCAAAGAGAATAAAGCAACCCGCTAGAAGTCGAAAGTCTCCTACTCCTACTCCTTCTCAGAGTAAAGATGAAAATTCGGATTCTGATACCGAATCGGAGATTCGCATTGAGGAGGATCCCCATGTTCGCAATGAGGAAGATGAACCCATTCGCACTAAAGAACAAGAACACGTTCGCAATGAGGAAGAAGAACAAGTTCGCACTGATCGTGAGGTAACTCCACCCCTTAATGATTCTGTTCCTTCTCCACCTCCCTCACCAACAACAACTACTTCTATACCAATCACCATTGCTCCTCTCCCACCTGTATCAACTCAAACACCCACAACTATTCCAGTTTCCATACCAATTTTCACAGATTCCACAATTCCACCACAAACCTCTACTTCACCTGTAAATTCAGTCAACGTATCTGATATGGGGGCTAACACTTCAGGTTTCTCAACCCATGTTGCTCCAACTATCTCTCCCATTTGCACAGACGATCCGGATATAATTTTCGGAAATGATGAAGATGATGATTTGGAAGAATTCTATTTCAGTTCTTTTCAAATAAGGGTTGACAATGAAGATGATGTCTCTACTTCGAAAGCGGAGTTCAAATCTCTTCATGAGATGCTTGATCGGCTGCTTCTTGCATCCAGCGTTTCCACTTCTGAAGCCTACTCGAAAGCTGCGGTTGAATCAATCCTTGAGAGAGTTACAAAGGAACATACTGCCAACACTTCTAGTTTCTCCAAGGCAGGTTCTGACTCTACTGTTGTTTGCAAGGAGACGACCGAAAAAGTCGATAAACTAATTGCTGACACAAGGGAATTCATGGACGCTTACCAGGTTACCTACAACGCCAACACCACAACAACGAACAAGGCTATTCAGAATGTTGGTGCCCTGTTCCAAGCAGAAAAGGTGAACTTTGCTGAACTTCGCACCGTGTTCAAGTCCGATCATGATGCATTCCAGACTTCTATTGATGCGAAACTCACAAAGCTTCAAGCAGACTTGGCGACGGAGAACGAGATCATGAATGCTCTCGCAGTCAAAGAGGAAAAATGTAAGGTGTTGGAAACCAAGCTTCACTTCACTCAAAAGCAGGTCGATGATTTGCTAGCAGAGAAAGCAGTCACGCAAAGTTGTATTTATGATGTTAATGGTGTACTCTCTTATATAATTGAGGCCCGTGATCCCATGATTTCCATCACAGTACGAAAGCATCTGGCAGAAAAGCTAAGACCGGTGTTCGTAATGTTGCACCGTTTGGAGGGTGTTTCGACGCCGCTGTCTTTTCCGAAACAAGGGGGAAAAGGGAGTTCTAAAGTTAAATCGGATGATGTCAAACCCAAAGTTTCAGTTAAACCTCATGTCATCAAGCAAGATCCAAAAGACAAGGAAACGTTATTCAGCAATGAACCCATTATTGATGATAGTGAAGACGAAGAGCCTGATGAAGCTGAGCTTAAAAGGCGGAAGGCTCGCGAGGCAGAAATTGATGAACATGATCGCATCGTCAGAGAGGCTGAAGAAAAGGAAAGAGCTGAAAAGGTAGCTCAGGCCACTCTTAAAAGCAAAATGTTATTATTTCCAAAGTGGACCCTGAAGCGCATGCCAAACCAAGTTGTGGATATGCCAAGTGAGTATTGGTTGGATCCTATTGCTTCCTTTGATGTCCAAAATTCACAAGATTTGCAATTAGACCTTCCTATCACACCAAAGGCGTTCAGGTTCCGTGCCTTTATAAAGGTTGCTAATGTTCCTTTCTCAGACGGCACTGGTGATCAGCTGCTGTTTGCCTTCTATTTGAAGCATATGAAGCCCCAGTTCGAAACCTGGAGTGCGATCAAAATTGTAGCTGTGAAGGTTACTGGGCCAATCGAGACTGAAAGCTTCCCTAATGCGAAGTTTAAAGTTGCGAGAGGATCTGCCCGTCAAGCCTGCGAATTCACTCTCGCAGATCTGCCATGCTTGAACCCCCATGACTGGATGGTGATATTCAATATTCCGCTGCGAGAAAATGAGAAGTATGATTCTGTGTTTGCTCATCTTCAATCTTTGATCAGGTCTTACATTCAGGAAGTTGGATTAATGGATGTGGAAATTGCCACTGTTCTGAGGCAAAAACCAAGTGTTGTTCCAAAAGAAGCTCCGAAATACTTCCAGATGCTCAAGCCAAGAAAGATTTACAAGGAAGGATGGTTTGTGGTATACACAGCTAGAGATCGTCAAGGAGCAGATCGACGCAAGTTATTCTTTGATCTTGAAGACAAGCACTTGTTTACTAATTCTTGTCTGGAGTTTATTTTGGAACTTATTGTGATGTTTAAGGGAAACAACAAAGATGATGTGAAGTGTTTCACTGATATGATCACTTGGTACATTCATGTTCGCAAGCTGCTGTTGAGTTTCATTCCCAAAGTCTACGAAGTGCAGAAGCGAATCACGAATTAACATGGCCATGGTTTCAATTAACACAAAAGGGGAGATTGTTGAAGATATTAGTGTTGCGTCATTGGGCCTATGTTATTTAGTCCATTTTGTTTAAACAAGTTGGGCATGTCCACTCGTATTTAATGTTAGGGTTATAGTATACAAGGTGCATGCATGCTACGTATGTTTGGTAACTTTTCAGAATTATCTTTGTAACCCTAATTAACGCCTCTACAGAAGTAATTCTTCATCGAGTTCTTCTGAGGTGTGAGAGTTAATCTTTCAGCACCAGTTTGATTATATTGTGTTCTTTACCTACTTTAATCTATTCGATCTCTAAGGATACATTCCTAATAGGACTTTTTCTTTGAACTCGTCGAGTCGTTCCTTGGACTCGTCGAGTTCTCCTTCATACAGTGTCGGGTTATTTCATTCATAACTCACCGAGTTCATCCTTGAACTCATCGAGTTCCTCTTTATATCAGTTGGGACTTTTCGCTCATCAACTCGCCGAGTTCATCTTTGGACTCGTCGAGTTCTTTGATCTTCAAGTCCATACACACGTCCAACTCGGTGAGTCATCTTCTAGACTCAACGAGTGTGCTCATTAATAGAAAGGGTTGGGGGACCACGACCCAACTCGCCGAGTCCTATGAACGACTCTTCGAGTCACCCAAAGTCTAATTCCATACAATCGATTTTAGTCAGGCTTAATGCATCCAAAACATAGATCTGGCCTCCTAGGGTCTATATAACACGTAAAGTTACAAACTTTATGTTCATGAATGGGTTATTTAGGTTAAAAAGGCTCTAAAAGTGGTTCTTATGATGCATGGGACTTCCATAGCCATAAAGTTGGCACCTTTATGCGATGGAGTCCGTCAAAGATTCTGGATCTGAAGTCTTGACCCCAAACATGCTTGGATCCATGATTGGTTCCAAAAATGGTTTCTTAAAGCCCTAAACTACCCTACGAAGGGATCTAGTAGGTGAATACACAAGGTATAGACTTTATACCTCAAATGAGCTGGAAATGGAGTTCTTCTTCTGGATCCTAAGCTCCTTCCTTCAACCAAGCACTTCTAGTTTTCCCTCCTTCAAGAAATCACCAAGAAATCACTTCTTTTTCACTCACACACGCTCACATAGCTCAAGATCACAAATTAGGGTTTTCTGTACTATGGGAGGCGATGAGGGAGGCCACAATGGGGGTGTTAAGGTATTTAAATAGGGTGCAAACCCTGAAAATTAGGGTTTCACTCTGGCAGCCCTACTCGTCGAGTCGAGGCCTCTCGACTTGTCGAGTAGACTTCAAGTCCCGTGTCCATTCATTCGTTCCTACTCGACCAGTATGGGGCCTCCGACTCGTCGATTCCCTTTGCAAAAATGAATAATTCTATATTAAAATACATACCAAGAATCGGGCGTTACAAATCTCCCTCGCTTATTTTAGACTTCGTCCTCGAAGTCTGCTGCATCTGGAAATAGCTCGGGGTAGTGCTCCCTCATCTTGTCCTCTGGTTCCCAAGTCCATTATGAGCCCTTGTGGCACTTCCATTGCACCTTCACCAACTCGATGTAGTTCAGGTTGTCGTCCACCTAAATATCCTATAGAGGTACCACCGCAGATTCATCCACCAGGCACTTCCGCAGCTGGGAGACATGAAAGCAATTGTGGATCTGACTAAGCTCGCCTGGCAGATCCAGCCTATACGCCACCTTTCCCACCCGTCCTGCAACCCTAAAAGGACCAATGTACCTGGGGACCAACTTGCCCCGCTTCCTGAACCGGATGACACCTTTCCAAGGTGACACCTTTAGGAGAACCATATCCCCGACCTGGAACTCCAGGTCCGATCGACGTTTGCCGGCATAGCTCTTCTGCCGACTCTGAGCAGTCTGAAGCCTACTCCGGACCTGCTGGATCCTCTTTGTCGTCTTGAGTACCACCTCGGTACTCCCCATGACCCTCTGCCCAACCTCTCCCCAGCATATCGGGGTCCTGCACTTCCTCCTATACAACATATCAAAGGGAGGACGGTCGATACTCGTGTGGTAGCTATTATTATAGGAAAACTCTTCCATGGTAAGGTAGGTATCCCAGCTACCACCAAAGTCTAGGACGCATGCCTGCAGCATATCCTTCAGAGTCTGGATGGTCCGCTTGCTCTGACCATCTGTCTACAGGTGAAAAGTCGTGCTAAAGTGCAGACGAGTACCCAACTCATCATGAAATTTATTCCATAATCTGGAAGTAAATCGCACGTCTCGGTTAGAAATCACGAAAACTAGCACTCCGTGTCGAGCTACTACCTATCTGATGTAGATGTTCGCCAGCTTCTCGGCCGAAATGCTCTTCTGGATTGGGATGAAATAGGCACTCTTGGTCAACCGATCCATGATGACCCAAATCGAATCCACTCCCCGTAGGGTCCTAGGAAGTTTCGTGATGAAATCCATAATAATATCCTCCCAATTCCATATAGGGATATACAATGGTTGCATCTTGTCGTGAGGCCTCTGGTGCTCTGCCTTGACCTTCTTGCAGTTCAGGCATCTCTCGTTGTACCAGGCTACATCCCGCTTCATGCACGACCACCAGTAATCAGGGTGAAGATCTCGGTACATCTTCGTCGCCCCCGGATGGATGGAAAATCTGGATTTGTGAGCTTCATCCATCAGAATATGTTGTACTCTGCCCCAGTACGGAACCTAGACCCTCCCATGCAGGGTTAGTAGCCCATGGCTGTCATAATCAAACAAGGCCACCTGGCCTATGATCCGCCCACACTTGTGGTGCTCCTCCTTCATACCCTCAACCTGGGCCTCTCAGATCCACTCCAAATGTGGAGTCACCACCATCATCCTCAAGCAAATGCCTCTGATCGGGGCTGCCTTGCGGCTAAACGCATCGGCCACAACGTTGGCCTTCCCGGAGTGGTAGAGGATCTCACAGTCGTAATCCTTCACCACATCTAGCCACCGACGGTGGCTCATGTTCAGATTTGGCTGATCCATGAGGTACCTCAAACTTTTGTGATCCATGTATATGGTACAACGGACCCCATAGAGGTAATGCCGCCAATTCATGAGAGCGAAAACAACCATCCCCAACTCCAAATCATGCGCCGGGTAGTTCGCCTCGTGAGGCTTCAGTTGCGTCGAGGCGTAAGCGATGACGTGCCTCCTTTACATCAATACCGTGCCCAAACCCCGAGATGGGAGCATCACAGTATACTACAAAATCCTCCACGCCCCCTGGCAAGGCTAAAACAGGCGTCTCGCACAACCTCCATCTCAACGTCTCGAACACTGCCTGCTGCTCAGGCCCCAGTGAAATACGACGACCTTCTTCGTCAGTCGTGTCAAGGGTACCTCTATCTTGGAGATATCCTGTATGAATCTCCGGTAATAGTCTGCTAACCTAAGGAAACTCCGAATCTCAGATGGAGACTTCGGAACCTCCCATCTCATCATGGCGTCTACTTTGGCCGGGTCAACCAAAATACCATTCTGGTTGACAAGGTGCCCCAGAAACTGCACCTTGTGCAACCAGAACTCACACTTGGAGAACTTGGAGTACAAGCTCTCCCTCCTCAGGGTATCCAATACCTCTTGCAAGTGCTCCTCGTGCTGCTCCTGTGCCTTAGAGTAAGCCAAGATGTCATCGATAAGGACTATCACAGACCGATCCAGCATCGGCCTGCACACGTGGTTCATGAGGTCCATGAATGTGGCAGGAGCATTGGTGAGCCCAAAGGGCATCACCACGAACTCGTAGTGGCCATAGCGAGTGTGGAAAGCAGTCTTCTGTACATCCTCGTCTCTGACTCTCATATGGTGGTAGCCTGAACGCAAATCTATCTTGGAAAACCAAGATGCCCCCTGAAGCTGGTCGAAGAGGTCATCAATCCTCGGGAGTGGGTAATGGTTATTCACTGTCCTTCTTCTTCACAAACAAAATCGGGGCTCCCCAAGGCGAACTGCTCGGCCTAATGAATCCCTTGTCTAACAGCTCCTGCAGCTATGTAGACAACTCCTGCATCTCGGGAGGAGCGAATCGATATGGTGCCTTGGCTATCGGAGCCGCACCAGGGACTAGGTCGATCCTGAACTCCACCTGTCTCTCCGGAGGTATCCCAGGCAACTCTTCTGGAAATACATCCGGGTATTCTCCCACCACTAGTACATTAGTCACAGTCACCTTACTCGCCTCCCAGGTATCCATAATGTAGGCAAAATACCCCGCGAAACCCTATTGAAGGTAGCATTGAGCTTTCGCTGCCGAACACATGGCTGGTCTACGATGTGGCCCCTCGCCCTGAATAACCACCTCGCCCCCACTTGGGATCCTGACACGTACCAAATGTTGCGCACAATCGATCACCGCCCCATTAGGGCTCAAGTAATCCATGCTTACGATAACCTTGTTCCCACACAACGGAATGGGAACCAAATCCACTAGGTATCGCTCGTCGTACAACCTCAAGGCGCAATCGCTAAAACCCTCTGATGCTCGTACAGATCGGTCGTCAGCAATCTCGACCTCTAAAGGACAATCCAACATCCCCGAAGACTCAGAAAACCTCTTGTTAAGTGCAAGGGAGACAAATGATCGGGTAGCCCCCGAATAGAATAACTCCTGAACTGCGATAACGTTCACATGGAACGATCCTAAACAACAAATAAAACATAGCACATAAATATCATAAACAACATATAACAAGAGTTAGGGAGAAGAAAACATACCCGTCACCACATCTGGTGCAGCACGCGCCTCCTCGGAGGTCAACTGGAAGGCTATGCTCTTCACCACTGGAGCATCCGTCTTGCCCTGTCGGCCATCCGTGATCCATAGGGTCACTGGATCTGGTGCCGCCACTGGCGTTCCTGATGTCAATCTCGGGCAATTGGCCTTTTTATGGCCCTTTTGATTCCAATGGAAGCAAATCAGGTCTGACGTCTGAAGGGTGGGGGTAGGGGCAGTATAATCCCTACCAAAGTGCTCAAGCTTGTCGCACTTATAGCAGCCCGATGATCCCAGTGTATAAACTCCCTCATGAGTCTTGTCGCATTTCCCACAGCGGCTCCGGCCCTGCTGGCCCTTCGACCTAGTGTCGGATCCTTTGGGTTTCTTCCCCGAAACCCCAGTAACCTGCCCAGCCTCCTCCTTCTTCTTTCGGATGTGCTCAATATCAATCTCCCCCTCTCTCTCTCTCTCTCACTGGCTATCATGTCCTCCATGGTCGAGCATGCTGAGAAGTTGACCTGTTTCCGGATGTCAGCTCTCAACATATCATAGTACCGGGTCTTCCTCGTTTCCTCATCCCTCGCATACTGAGGTACCAGTAAGGCCCTCTCCCGAAACTTGGCGGTAATCTCTGCCACCAAATCAGTCGTCTATCTCATGTCAAGAAACTCCCTGGCAGCTGTTGAATCTCCACAGCTGGCGTAAACTCAGCCCTAAACCTGGTCACAAAGTCTGACCAGGTCATAGCCTCAATGGCTGGGGATCGCAAACAATCTCTAACCGTTTCCCACTAATCTCGAGCTCGGTCTCTTAAACAACCTACAGCATACCAGACCTTCTACCCCTCAGGGTAGAAGCTCGTCAACTGAGCAGACTCGATGTCTGCAATCCGCCTCCTGGAAACAATGGGGTCCTTCACCCCGTGGAAGTCTGGCGCACCACATCCCCTGTAGTCCTTGAAGGAGAGTGTGTGTGTGTCCTAGACTGGCCAGATGCCATGTCACTCCTGAACGCCCTGAGGTGCCCCTCCATCAGCTCGATGATCCCTTCCTTGATCGACCCGAAAATCATCGGGGTTGCCTCAAGCATGCCTCTCGTGATCTCTGACGCGATGACCTCGCGTAGTCTGTCATCAACTAGCTCGGAACCTACACCCGAACATGAACCTGATCCTGACCCAGACCCTGAACCACCTTCTATGTGACGTGTCACCACCATTCTGAGACAAAACACATAATCATTAGGGTCATACATAACTTCGAGAGGTCTCACACATTCTACAAGTTCCCTGGTTCTATCTCAGCCCTCCTTGACTCGAGTACGGATCCTCTTCTTTCAGTAGTACGGGCCTATACTACCTTCCACATCTATCCGTACTTTCCTCAAGGATTGCCTTGACTTCACCAAGCCCCTTCTACTACTACTACTACTTGATGCACTAATCTCATCCTAGGCTTACCCTAGGGTAACTCTCCGACCTACTCTCCGCCATGAGTTGCATAGGAAATCCTTGCTACCTTTACTTAACTAGCTTGCGAATACCATTACATATCACTAAGACTAGATAATTCTTCGAATGAGAGGTCCTACCGTACAACAGTTGGACTCAAACAAGAGCTGTGAAATAGGGCTAGACCTAACCTTCTAAAATTATTTAGTCCTCGCAATATGTAACTTAACGTATTCGTTTACTAGTTAGTTAAAGATAACTAGAACTCCTAAAAGCACAAAGCAAACAACATTTGAGCATTGAGTAACAAAATCAAGCATGTACTATTAAGGTCATCTTATAACTGACTAATCAGCTCTAGCATGAAATTCAATAAGCATATATAGCAGGCACATAAGGCATTTTCCTATATCCTTAGCCCTAATCTAGCATGCAGTTCTCATACACATATAATAGGCATATAAGGCATCCTTCCTAGATCCTCAGCCATAATCTAACATGTAGTTCTGATAATCATGTCATATATCATAGCAACACATGTATGGGTATCTTGGGGAAAACTTACTTGAGCTCAGCCGATTGCACGCATCACACACATTGTTCTTTCTCAAAACTCTTCTTTTTAAATTTTATAAAAACTATTTTTCTTTTATAAATCTTTCAAACCCTCGATTTGATTCCAAACACCCCCGAAGGTGTGTCCGAATCCCTGAAACCAAGGCTCTGATACCAACATGTAACATTCCAAAAATACGGACCAAAAATTTCATTTTTAATATAGCGATTTATAAGCAATTTATAAGAAAACATCATTAAGTTAATTCATTTCATAAAAACCATAGATTACATGTCTCAAAACCATCTCATATAATAGTAACAATGTCAGAGTACAAATCCCAAGAATCTCATGTGCGGAAAATCATGTGTGTGACGCGCTGCTACCGGGCCGACTCCTTTCCCTTCGAAGCAGAAGGACCTGAAACAAAAACAGAAAACAGTAAGCACAAAGCTTAGTGAGTTCCCCCACCATACCACATACCATATAACATACATAATGTCTAACATGTCCGAGTACTGGACTACCCCTTCGGTCTCTTTCAACCGGTAACTGCCTAGTATATCACGGTGCTGGCCTACCCCTTTGGTCCTATCGACCGGCACCTAGCCTAGCATTTCAGGGTCCTGGCATACCCCTTCGGTCCTTTCGACCGGTACGTTGCGTAGCATATAAGGGTGTTGGCCTACCCCTTCGGTCCTTTTTGGACTGGTACCGGGGACTATTTCACCCTCTACTCTACCACATAGTATCCTAGTGCATAAACATATAGTTATATACTGCCTAGCTTATCTGGGTGCTGGCGTACCCCTTCGGTCCTCTCGACCGGTACTGGGGTCTATCCTACCCCTCCTATCAGATATCACATAACATCAAAGCATACTAGCACATAAACATAACATATAGCGACATACCAGATAATTATCACAAAGATAATCATCTCTACTATAACTCTTACTAGTGGGGTGGCCTTGGTGCCTTAGACCTACTTCTACTAGAAGGTAACTCACCTCAATGTCGTGCAGTAGCTGAACTGTCCTCGGCTCTGGAACCAACTCTCCTCAAACTCCTACACATAAGATACCTTTTAATTACTTTTTCATACTCATAACCCTTTTAAGGGTCAACTCTGGTCAATGGTCAAGTTCAAAGGTCAACTCTCTAGTCAAAGTCAACCTTCTGGTCGATGTCAACTTTCTGGTTGATACAACTCGTCGAGTTGGTCCATCAACTCGTTGAGTTCCATGATTATGAGAATCTCAAACTCACAATCTAACTCGTCGAGTTACCCTCGAACTCGCCGAGTCCTTTCCTGTGACAGAATCGTGAATTTTTGTTTGAACTCGTCAAGTCCTTCCTTGGACTCATCGAGTTCTCCTTCATACAGAGTCAGGGTATTTCATTCACAACTCGACGATTTCATCCTTGAACTCGTCGAGTTCCTCTTCCTATCAGTTGGGACTTTTCGCTCATCAACTCACCGAGTTCATCCTTGGACTCTTCGATTTCTTTGATCGTCAACTCCATACACACGTCCAACTCGCTGAGTCATCTTCTAGACTCAACGAGTGTGCTCAATAACAGAAAAGGTTGGGGGACCACGACTCAACTCGCTAAGTCCTATGAACGACTCGTTGAGTCCCCCAAAGTCCAGTTCTATACAGTCGATTTTAGTCGGGCTTAATGCATCCAAAACATAGATCTGACCTCCTATGGTCTATATAACATGTAAATTTACAAACTTTACATTCATGCATGGGTTATTTAACTCAAAAAGGCTCCAAAAGTGGTTCTTATGATGCATGGGACATGCATGGCCATAAAGTTGGCACCCTTATGTCGTGGAGTCCCTCAGATACTCTGGATCTGAAGTCTTGACCCCAAACATGCTTGCATCCATGAAAGGTTCCAAAAATGGTTCCGTAAAGCCCTAAACAACCCCATGAATGGATCTACTAGATGAATAGACAAGGTATAGACTTTATACCTCAAATAAGCTAGAAATGGAGTTCTTCTTCTAGATCAAAAGCTCCTTCCTTCAACCAAGCATTTCTAGCTTTCCCTCCTTCAGGAAAACACCAAGAAATCACTTCTTTTTCACTCACACACACTCACAAAGCTCAAGATCACAAATTAGGGTTTTCTGAACTATAGGAGGCGATGAGGGAGGCCACAATGGGGGTGTTAAGGTCTTTAAATAGGGTGCAAACCCTGGAAATTAGGGTTTCACTCTGGCAGCCCTACTCGTTGAGTTGAGGCCTCTCGACTCGTCGAGTAGGCTTCAAGTCCTGTGTCCATTCATTCGTTCATACTCGACGAATCTGGGGCCTCCGACTTGTCGAGTCCCTTTGCAAAAATGAATAATTATTTATTAAAATACATACCAGGAACCGGCCGTTACACAAACTATCCTCCCCATGGATATTTGCGACATAAAGAATTTAATAATCAAATTTGTACAAAATATTATTAATGATAATTAAAAATTAACGACATGATACTTATTAAATTCATCAAGGTTGGATAGAAAAGCTAAATACTCCTCTGCCACAGGTTGTTTAGGCAACGACCATTGAAACCCTTCTTACTATTATGAGTTGAATTAATTTTACAAAAATGGAGCAAGCGATAGCAAAAGGAAAAGGTGAAGCACATGATTTATTCGATAAGGCAACATATTACAGGCTTCTTCCTAAAACTCCAAAGTTCAAGCTCATCACTCCTTCAATCTTGTCAGACAGATTAAGAGTATTGCTAAATTATATTATAACTTTTTCTGAAATAAGATATTTTATAAGCATTCATTTGTTGGTTAATACTAATAGTTTGTATGTTTCCACTTGAATTTGTTATAGATTAATGGGTCATTACTCATTAATGAGGAAGGTTGTCAAGGATTTGATAGAAAGAGGTTATATTAGAATGGTATATGGTAATGTTAGCTAACAAATAGATACCAGGTCTACAAATATTTGAGTTTTAAAAGCTAATCATGTTTTTTTGTCTTTCTATTTATTAGCATTTTATTTTTCAAAATTAAGAGCCTAATACCAAAATTACACACTAAAAATTGTATTTCTTATAGGTCATGCAATTTCTCAGTGGATTTTGACCCTATATTGTATCTCTTTTGCACTTTCATTTTCATTCTTATAGCCCGATTCATGATACAACATTTTACTTCAAATTGGAGCTTAAAACGAAGGTAAGAGAGGAATATGGTTAGCATTTACATGTAAATAAATATTATGAAAAATTGAAAATTTTTTGTGACGAATAAGAAGGTATTTAACCTTTCAGGTGTGGAACAAAGGACATTTGAACATTATCTTGGAGAAGCCATTTTTATTCCTGCCGGATATCCACACCAACTGCAAAACCTCAAAGCAACTTCTTTTTTACTTCAATAATGTCATCTTTTTGCATTTCTTTCTGCTTTCTAAAGATTAGGAAGAGTAATCGAAGAAAGGGACGAATATAGCAGGCTGATATTGATAGTAGATTCATGTTTGTATTTGTAAACAAAACTAATACATACTACAATGCTCTTGTGGATTGTTTAGGTTATGGAAAATGTCGTCTATGGGAAATCCTCAACTTCTTGGTCTTATCTTCTCAAGAAAAGAAATTAAAATTCTTCATGAAATGGGAGAAATCCATCTTTATTCTTGGATGTATAGATAATGTAAAAGGTCTATTTGCAAGAAGTAGCAACATACTTTCATATCTAATCATGTCGTTTTCTTAGGCGTATCAAACGCCGCAAAGCGGGGTTCTTCCCTAGTTCAATATGAATCATCTAGTTATTTGATTTAAGGACCAATAACTATAATTACATTGTTACTTTATTATGTACTTTAATTTGACCATCCTCTCTCTCTCTCTCTCTCTCTATATATATATATATATATATATATATATATATATATATATATATATATATATATATATATATATATATATATATATATATATATATAAATAAAGGAAACTAATGAATCTTTAATTTAAAATTTTTGAAATTAGAAGAAAAGTCAATTAATGAAATTGATATTCATTTATTTATACATTTGTTGCAATTATTACGTCAAAATATTATGTGAAATTTAATAAAATGAAAAAAACTATAAAATGACAAGTGAAAAAAAAAAAATTTAAATAACCACAAAATGACATGTGACAAAATGAATGAAAGTATGATATGTGGCAAAAATAGATCTTTATTTATTAGGGTTTGGGGTGAGCAAAACAGAACCCGGAAACCGAAAAACCGACAAAACCAAAATCTAAAAACTGAAAGCGAAACATAAACCAACAGTCTGAGTTTAGATTTTTTAAAAACCGAAAATATTTGTTTGGGTTCGGTTTTTGGGTTTGGTAAAACCGAAAGAAACCGAACTGAACTGATTATATATAATGTTTAAAAAAAACATACAATTTATATACATAATATAAATATGTTTAGCGAATTTATGACAAAAAAATCAGTTGGTTCAGATGGGTAAGCGCTTGTTGTTCTAGCCGTTTCAAGTTCGAAACCTGTTTGCAACATTTCAATTATTTTACTTTCGCAGCTATATAAAATCCATGCAACATCTCCCATGATTGAAACTCAGCTACATATGCTCGCCTACATAAGACATCATGCATCCTCTTAAGTTTTATTGAACTATAAGCTTTGTCCCACATCGGTTGAGGGATCAAAATAGAAGCCATCTTCAACTCTATATTAGTGAAGATTTGAGATGATAAAAATAGATTAACGTGTGGTTTTACTCATAAACCGACACCGAACCTGAAAACCTGAGTTAGAAACAGAAAACCAATAAAAACGAACAGTTAGGATTGGGTTCAAATTTTCAAAAACCGATCTTTATTGGTTTGGGTTAGGTTTTGGGGCAAAACCGACCCATGCTCACCCTTATATATATATATATATATATATATATATATATATATATATATATATATATATATATATATATATATATATATACATACGGGTTGGAAAAATAAAAATTTAAAATTTAAATTTAAAAGGAAACATATAAAATACAAAATATGAGTAGTAATACTGTAATTTATTGACTATTTTTAATTAAGGTTATTATTAGTTGGAGTGTAAATGTCATGTGTTAATTAAGGAAAGATTAAAAAAAATGAGAAAATGATGAATGAAAAAAACATTTATTAAAAAATACCAGAAAATGACATTTGTCAAATTTAATGACAGAGTAACATATGGCAAATAATTTTTTTTTATTTATTAGAGTATATATATATATATATATATATATATATATATATATATATATATATATATATATATATATATATATTAAGCAGGGTCATATATAAACCAACAAATATTATATTTGTGTTAGTGTGTAACTCATTTTCAAGCAATCAATTTAAAAACTTGGATAGGGTGTGCAGGCAATTTCAGTTTTAAATTAATTAATTAAACTAAAGTTATTGGTAAGTACTTAATTTTAGAAGTATAATAAATCTAAACATATAAAATCACGTTCAAGGTTTTTGACTTATTCACTCTTTTCCAGATCTTATACACCAACTTCGTATGGCCACCATCACCGTCTAATTCTTGTAAACCCTTCAACATCATTATGACGATTTCTTCAAAAATGAATTTACGATATCCGTTCATTGAGAGAGGAAAACCTCTTTCCACGAATCCAACAACACACAAGCACATTCCCCAAATCATTCTCCCTTTCTTGGTTTCACTTCTCCGATGCATCAAATGCAGAAACGAAATCCGATGACTTCGGCTTCAGCTTCTGGCTTGACCCCGATTGTCGCCAGATATATATATATATATATATATATATATATATATATATATATATATATATATATATATATATATGTGTGTGTGTGTGTGTATGTATGTATGTGTGTGTATGTGTATATATCTTTATCTATTTCTCCCCTGGGCAATCTAGGGACAATCCATCTCCTTCCCATTCAATTTCTATCAACACAACAACGATGCTTCTCATTCTACATTACACATATGCACTGGCTGTTTCGCCATCAATGTCGCGATTATTGGTTTGCCTTTGTATGTCTCCATTAAAGTTCGTTTCACAAAAATCTTTGGCTCCGACGGATTCAAGTAAGTTTTGATGTTTATAAATTCTTCTAACTTCTTCGACACTCCAAAAATTCAAGTAAGTTTCAATTTTTTTTTAAGGTTTTCAATGTATGGTTTAATATACCTTTATTCTAATTATTTGAAAAAGAAATTGGATGATGAGGGTTTTCTGGTGCTATTGATTTTGAATTTTACTAGTTATGTTAAGTGTTAAGATATATATATATATATATATATATATATATATATATATATATATATATATATATATTCTAAATTGTACACCCTTCAAAATATTGACCAATGATTACTAAAATCAGAAATTCATCGGGGAAGAAGCACTTGCATCGATGCATCAATTCAAGTAGTGGATTCTTACCACCAACAAAACCAGCCACCACCAAGCTGAAGAAAATTTGTATTTTTTCTAGAATAACAGTGTATTATTGAAAGAACATGTTTTTTGTAATCCTTTCAAAAATATATCAATTTTAATGAATGATTTTAGATTTTAGTAGGAGTTTTTTTTTGTGTTTGGTGTAATTGTTTTCACGAATGTTTATGTTATTTTATTTATTTATTTTTTATTTCCACTTGATGTTCCCTTAAGAATTTGTTACTCCAAAAAAATTCATATTCTTTAAAAAATGAAAATGTATTATGTCAAGAATGGGTAATTTTTAAAAAACGGCTACCCTTGATTTTTTTTGTTTTTTTTTTTTTTTGCAAAAAAAATCAATTCCTAAAATCGAGATTTAAATATTTCATTTCCTAAAACAAGGATATACAAATTGTCTATATTACCCCTCAGATGGATTTGAAATTCAAATACTAAAAAAATTTATAATAAATGCAATCATATTATTTCCAAAATGATTCTATTTTCCATTGATTAGGGCTGAGCTTTAGAACCGAACTGTTCAGAACAGGAACCGGTTTTCCTATATTATAAGAACCGGGAATCAGACCGCCGGTTCTAGCGCCGGTTCCGATTCCAGTCCCGGTTTTCGGTTACTTTTCAAACTAGAACCGGTTGAAATATTATAGATGATATGTTATCTTACAGAGCTTGTAAATGATTCAGTGTTTAACTAAATTATGATTTTTTACATTCTAAATTGAAGTACAAACACTAAATTACATGATGAAAAAAGAATAAAGTAATTTCTAATTCATATGAGTGAGTTATGCACATTTTAAAAGCGGGACAGATTCCAAAAAAAAAATATCTTGAAACAAAATATACGCAGCATTGATATGTTGTATTCCAAGGTCTATAACTGATTCAATATCTAACCAAAATATGTGTTTTTACAGTCTAAAATGAAGTACAAACACCAAATTACATGCTGAAAAAATAGGTAATTTTGACGTCATATGAAGGAGTTATGCACATCCAAAAAAATGGGACTGATTAAAAAAAACAAAAAAAATGTTAAAATAGAGAAAACGCAGCATCAATATTCTTTCTTTCGGGGCATGTGTCTGATTCAATATCTAACCAAACACATATGTTTGTACAGTCAAAAATAAATTAGAAACTCCAAATTACATGTTGGAAAAAAATCAAATAATTCTGACTTCATATGAGTGAGTTATGCACATTTTAAAAAAAGGGAAAATTGTCAAACCGGGACCGGTTTTCATAAAAATAGAGAACCGGTAACCGGACCTTGTTACCAATTTTGGTTCGGTTCCGGCGGCCCTAATGCTCATCTCTACCATTAATCTAATGGTTATGACTTAGTTATAGAATTACACAACAGATGCTAGTTACAGATAATCATAGCCCTACGTGTGTGTATGTGTGTATATATATATATATATATATACACACACACACACACACACACATATATATATATATATATATATATATATATATATATATATATATATACATATATACATATATATAGAGAGAGAGAGAGAGGGAGAGAGGGAGAGAGAGAGAGGAATGTTCTTTTTGAAAACTTTAAGATTTGCGAAAACTCGAGAAATCCTAATATGCTCATCATTTCTTCAAAACGAAAGACCACCAATATTCGTCAAATGTTATGTATAAGAGTAATCAATGTTAAAAAAAAGATTTGACAATCTTTTTTTTTTTTTGAGGAAATATACATATAGGCACAACTAAATAAGCATGCATGCATGCATCCATATTTATGTTTTATGTATTTTTTTTTTTTTGACATTTCTTAGTTGTGATTCCCTTAAACATTGTTATTAGAGTCTTATTGTTGTCTTGGTTTTGAAACATATTGAAAAAGACACAAATATGCATGCATGCATATATATGAACATTCAAATACGCATATATGCACATTTCAAAAAAAAAATTTGTCAATTCTTTTTTGAGCCTACATATGGATTAAACGTACCATTTGGAGAATAATGGTGGTTTTGGTTTCGAAAAATGATGAGCGAATTAAGAGTTTTGCGTTCTCACAAATATTTTACTTCTCAAAATAACGCACTAATATATATATATATATATATATATATATATATATATATATATATGAGCTTAGGGAATATGTGGCTGTCATGTACCTAAGCTTACTTATGGAACCCTCCAAACAATGTAGTTTTGATCAATTTATATCCAAACTAATCATGATATCTCTTTTACTATTCTTCCTTAATCATGTGACTTACTAAATCGATCAAATTTATATTCTTTTTCTTCATTGTGTCTAAGAAATTAAAGCATTAAAAGTCGTGATCATTTAATCAACCATACTAAATTCTAAATGAAAACTAATAAAATAAAATATAAAAGAAAAACATGTCATAACTTAATCAAGCTTTTCACAAAATCATTGGATATAGTTTTTCAATTGAAAGACAAAACGCTTGAATTATATTATTTAAAAATATTGGTTTTTTATTTTCTCTATAAGTTTCAATAATTATTTGCAATAAAAATATATATAATTGATCTTTTTCATTCCATAATTGAACTTAATTCAATGGTATTCTATTAAAACAAAATTAAGAGAAAAAGAAATTGGATTTGTTTTGTTTAAAATTACATCGTTTAAAAGTTTTATACCTAAGCTTAGGTACATGACAGCCACATATTCATTTCTATATATATATATATATATATATATATATATATATATATATATATATATATATATATATGGTTAGGTTCATGTGAGACAGTCTATTTTTATGAGACCGTGAGACGCAATCTTAGCCACTCATTTAGTAGATAAAACAAAAACATTTTTAAAATGCAAAATAATTGAAAATTTTCGAAAAAAAAAATTTCCAATATTATTTTCGGAATATATATTTTCCAAAAAAAAAATAAAAAAAACGCCAAAAAAAATAAAATTAAATACAAAAAAAATACATTTCTTTTACATATTTTAGTAGAATATTTAGAATATTCTACATATCTGCCAATCTAGTAGAATATTCTAAACATTATAAAAATCATATTAGAAATGTATAGTGTAATATTCTATTAGAATATTTTATTTATTTTCCAAAAAAAACAGGTAATTTTTTATTATTATAATTTTTTTTAGGTAAATAAAGTTCCGAATATAATAATTAAAAAAAGAATTTTTGGATTTTTTCTATTTTTTTGTATTTCAAAATTATTTTTAGATTTGGTCTCACGGTCTTATAAAATTAGCATGGTTTCAAATGAATCTGAATATATATATATATATATATATATATATATATATATATATATATATATAATTCATTTGAGACTAGAAATTAAAAAATATATATTTAAAAAAAATTAAAAATGAAAGATACATACTTTTTTTTTTCGAAACTTCTTTATTTTCAAAAACATAAACAAAAAGCTAAAATAAATCACCGCCAATAATGTTAGAATATTTAGACTACGTATAATATGTGTAATCATTGTAGTGTATGTGTAAATATTCTAGAGTATATATATATATATATATATATATATATATATATATATATATATATATATATATATATATATATATATATATATATATATATATATATATATATATATTAGAATATTTACACATATTCTATATATTATAACATTATTAACAATGAGTCGTTTTTTTTGTTTTTTTATTGAAACAAAAGTTTTCTAAAATTATAAATCAAAATGTTTTTTTTCCAGAATTTTTAAATAGTTTTTGGCATTATGAATTTGTGGTCATAGCCATGTTTCATTGTCTCACAAAATCTCATGGTATCAAAATTTGTGGTTATAAATTTGTGGTCATAACCGTGTATATATATATATATATATATATATATATATATATATATATATATATATATATATATATATATATATATATATATATATAAAACATGTTAGATATTTTCTTGAAAATTAAGAGGTATATTAATCTAAGCATTTAGTACAATTTCTATTGCATTAGAAAAAAACTTGCACTTCTAAAGGTTTAAAACTCAATTAAAAAACCCCACTACAAATACAATCAATTAATATAGTTCAAATTTAAATTTCACATTCGAAATAAATAATATTTGGTTTGTTATGGAACAATTAAACGGAATTTATTAAGGATATGTTACTATTCAAGAAACTTTTTAGGATTGGTTATCGTTATTTGCTAATATACATGCGGTCCACTAGGAAGAACATCTTTCTTTTCTATAGAAGATCTTTTGATGTGGATGAAAAATCATTCATCTGATTTACCAGTAACTAGCTTTGCTGGTTGATCTTATGCTCATTCTCACAGGTTAAACACTAAGAAAAATTCAATACCAATGTTTTTAAGTAAATTTATTTTGTTCGGCTTTGTTTGATGACATGTATGGTAGTTGTTGATTGGGAATCACAGGTCGTGCTTGATAACATGAAGAAAATCAGAAAATTCCCAGGAACTATATCTGTCTGTTCTTAGTTCTAACAAATTGCTAAATGAATTTTTTAACATTTTTTTGAAGATTTAAATATTAGTTTCTGGCTGATCTTTCTACCAAAAGTACAAGTTTGGAAACATAATGAAATCATATGCAATAAAGATTTTATCTTAAATCATTTGGTTTGTGTTGTTACTTTCTCTTGATAGATTTAGTGCACTCAATTTGGTCATTGAAGGTTAAGTTACTAGTGACCAGTGAGGCTTTCTTTAACCTTCGGTGGATGTGGCCAAACCTTTAAGTTGGATGTTAAGCAAAATAATTACATATGTAATGGTTTATGCTAAGGTACTATTCTTAAAATAATGTTACAAATGTTGAGTAATAAAGATGCTCGATTTAGGTTCTTTATATAGAATTAGTTTTGGAGGTAAAATAATCTTTTAGCACGTGTTGGTTTCAATCTTCTCATTTTTTGGTGGATGTTAACTACATAGCTTTTGATTATATAGTTATTTTCGTAATTTGATTTTTTTTTTGAATAAATTACGGGCTGCTTTAAGTGTAAAAGATGAGTTTGTCTACTCTTTATTAACGAAGCCCTTACTTATAGTATTCCATTAGATGAATAAATGATTAGTATCATATTTTCTCATCCGAGATGATTGATAAAATAAAATTTTGGAGTTTTTTTTTTCAAGTTGATATGTTAATGACATTATGGCATATGTTTGTTAAAACTTTCTTTCCATTTCAGTTTGTGCAACATCAAATTGATTCCAATGAAAGAAATTTAGAATGAATTATATTGCAATGTTTTGCATTTTGTGGTCACAGGTCTACCTATATTCCAACATATATAGTTAATTCACATACAAACCTATCTCTATATACTTTATTTTATTAGTTTTCATTCGTTTGTTGGAATATGGGTTGAAACCATACTTATTATACAATTTGGAATTCACTAACTTCGACATAATTGTTTACAATATAATAACTATCTTTTTATTAAAACAAGAGTCAAATGTGTATTAGGGTGTTATGGGGCGGTTTGGCTCGGATAATAAAAAAATCGTGAACTATGAGCAAGGGGAGGGCTCCTCACATGCATTAACTTGAACCAAACCGATCCGAACCATATAAAGACTAAATATAAACCAACTATACATTCAAAATCTGCCATTCTTGAATTTTTCAACTATCTGTCATCACCAACACCACCTCTCTCTTCCATCTCTGCACCGAACCAAACTATTTGTCGCCCGCCGTTTTGCTCGGGTAAACGACTAGTATATATATATATATATATATATATATAAAGGTTTGAAGGTTTTGGAATGATTATCATATTGCAAATACCATCACTCTGGATCTTTGTATTTTTCTCAGTTATCCAAACTTTGTAACACTTCAAAATAGATGGAACTGTTTCACAGTTTCTTTTGTTGTTTTTTTTGTCGATTGGAGTTTCCACGTAAATGCTTGTGTTTCTTTTAGTTGCAGCATTCTATATACCTTGTGCTTGATTGTGCTTGATATATTAATTCTATTCAACGCCAAACTAATATTATCCTAAATTGATTCGGATTTTTGGGGCGTGTTGCACACATGTTTACTAAAATTGGTATAAAAGCTTGGTTTTAATATTAGTTCCTTGGAATTATGTTATCAAATGAATAACCATGTCTATGATGAAGTACGATATTTCGTAGTGGGATTGGAACACCAGGTTTCATGTATGGAAAGTAAATATGAGAGATGTTCTTATTCATATGGATTTAAATGAAGAGATTTTGGGTTTCCAAAAGATGCCCATTTCATGGAACCAAAAATAAAAAGAGTTCGAAAGATTTAAAGGCTCTATCATTGATTCGGTTTCACTTTTCAAATGTTGTTTTGCAAGATGTTTTGTAAGAAACTTCAATGGTGTCTTTATGACTAATGTTGGAGCAATTGTTGGTGACAAAGATCCTACCGAACAAGTTGCATTTAAAGCAACAGTTTCAAACCTAAAATATTAAAGGTTGTTCTTTAGTTGAACATATTTCACATTCAAAGAGCTATTATCATTTACCCGGATCATCTATAGTCATGACACTCTTTTTTTAGACGGAGTTTATATAGCTTTGGATTTAAAAGTGAAGGTAAAGCAAATTACCAATGGTGGTTCTAGTGATGTGAAAGCCAAAGGTTTAATTAAATTCCTGAGGAAGAACAACAAGCAGACGTGACACTCCTCAATATTCCTCATCAAAAGGCAAACAAAATTTTTGCATTTATTGTAAAAAGAAGAGGCATATGATTGATGAATGCCTCAAGTTGAAGAATATAGAAAAACAGAAAGTAGCAACAAATGGTAAAGAAGGTAGCACTTTGGGTGAAGCCGATGCAACAAAAGACGATTGTATTGGAGAACTTTTTATAGTTTATTCAAATAAAGTATATTACACTAGAGAATAGATACTTGTTTTTGTTTGTACTTTTTATATTTATCACAACAGAAGTTGGTTTTATACATTTGAAAATGTTGACCATAACATGTCTAGGTGTTGGACATAGATCAGTGTGAATCCATATGTTTAATGAATATTAATTATGTTCCTAACCTCCGGTGAAACTTGTTGTCTCTTATTTCCTTTGAAGAAAATGGGAAACCAATTTCGATTGATGATGGTGTTGTTTAAAGTCTCTTTCCTGATCCGTATCAGTCCTTTATTTGGCACCTTCAACTCGGCCATATGAATATTCGTGGCATGTCTGTATTGGTTCAGATTACTTGGTGAGCAAAGGTTGTTGATTTATGTTTTATGAAGACTATCTATGTGGCGAAGAAAAACGGGTGAGGTGGTATTCATAAAACGGAAGGACCACTTAACCATGTCCACTTGGATTTGTGGGACTTGCTTTATGTTGGAACTAATGTCCAAGTTCATTAATCGTTTTAGTAATATTTAAAATAATAGCATGGTCCTTTTGGGTTGGATTAATAGCAATAAGGAAATGGAAAGAAGTAAGTTGTTAAGGCATGTTTGAATCAGATAAGGATTGACCTTATGAAAGTCCATAATATTGTGGTTTGAGCTAGGCATCAATTTTGTATAGATATTGTTAGGGTGGCTGTGTATGTAAGGCAGTATGGTAGTTTAAACTTTGTGTTAGTGTGCAGCCACACACGTGTGTGCGGCCGCACACAGTGTGTGCGGCCGCACACACATGTGTGGCTGCACACTCATGTGCTGGTGAGGGGTCTATAAATAGGGGCTGATGTGTGTCAGTAGGTACAAGTGGCTGAACAGTGTAGTGTGTGTACTTTCAAGGTGTACCTGACATTTATGAGCAATAGATGTGTACATGCTTGATGTTATTTCTCTTCTACTCCTTCTACACTCTATTTTGATTGATATTAGCTTCATTGAGTACTGATTTGGATCCTTAGTTGGTGTCACACCCCAAAACCATGAACGGCGGAAACGTTCTGAGGCGGAGGACGTCATGTACAGTATCACAACAATGAATAGTAGTAAACAAGCAACAACATCATCCATTGCATTAATAATATAATTTTAATACAAATGTGTTCTGTCAAATTATATAGACACCAAAAATATAAATCAAAATGAAAGATGAGTCTTGAATGAGCTCCATCTTCTCTAAACCTTGCACCGGTACCTGTCTACTTACCTGAGGATACAAGTTATTTTGAAAGAGAGTATCAGCTTTAAAGCTGGTGAGATCATAAGTATTTTAGTGTCTGTATTTGTGAAAAAGCATTTGTGAGTATGAATTTGTAAGTATGTGAAGTATAAGTATGTAATAGTTTTGTATTTGTTTGAACTATCCTAGAAAACCCTATGTTTCGTACTAAAAGTAGCCTTCTACCAAGGCATCTAGTATCTATTTGTGTCTCATGAAAGAGTGTGTATTTTCCCAAATCTTACTATCATTAACCAAAAATATAGCTTCTACATTACCGTGCCTCGTGTGAATATTCACGAAGTGAATGTAATGGGAAAATAACCTAGTACTGTAGTATTATAATAAGTGACTACTGCTGTACTAACTACTTTAAACTAAATGTATTTTAAAGTACCATGTGATCGGCCTGTATCCTGCTACCGACTCAATAGTAAAACGACAATGTAAGATGCCGTAAAAATGATGTTTGGCACCCGTAGACTTGCAAGTCCCACTGTAGCGAGCAGCAAGGTGTAGGATAGTCAATCCAGTATAGATATACACAAACTCATATGCTCCCCAATTAAGGAGATTTTGGATACAAAAACAGTCATGGCAGGTAGTGTCATGCCCTGTTTAATGGCTCACATAAGTGTATATGTAATGTATAGTGTGCTAGCTGTATTGTATGTTCTCCTTCTGTCTAGCCTGTATGTTCTCTCTGTATAGTATTGTATGTTCTGTATGTACTAACTGTATTGTGTGCTCTCTCTCCATCTAGCATGTATTGTAATGTTCTGTGTGCTCTCTCTCTATCTAGCACGTATTGACTCATGAATGAACTGACTCTTTGTATGATCCATTGATCTAGTATTAATATCTTCCTAAACTACCCCTATAGTAGTTTACTAGCAATGTATGAACATGGAAGTATACCCTTGCTACCCAAGGGTATGGAATTGACTGAAAGAACCTTTTATGACTATGTATGTACACATGATACATAACTAATATTTAAACGACCTTCGGACGGATACCTGATACTCACCAGACCACATCCAAATCGAGGAAAAGGAAATAAAGCGGATAGCCTTCCTAGGTCCTTTAAACATTGGTTATATAACTATACATATATAGGCATGCAATTTATAATATAAAAGAATAAAGGAAGTTTTGTAAAATCTTTAAAGAGTTTAAACTACTAAGAAAGATGACTTGATGTCAGTTTGTAAAATGATTTGAAAGCAGTATATAAGAATAGATATAAGTATAAGCAAAACCTTTGTTTGAAACACTATTGTAACAGAGTTTTGAAAAGAAACATTTAGTAAGTAAGACAGTTTGATAACGAGTTTTAAACAAGTGAAAATGTTTTGGAAAGCTATTTGAAGTAATCTGTTTGGTAAGACAGCTAAAAGTGTAGTAAATACATTTGTATGCTAGTTATTAATCACATGTGATTGATGTAATATCTAGCATGATTCAACTTGTATCCCCCCCATAAAAGCATTTAAAAACATTTAAAAGATAGATTAAGGGGTATGAACTCACCTGTAGCAAGTGGTTGGGATTGAACGGACTGTATAGGATGTTGGGTGTCAAGTGAAGACTTGTACACACTCTATGATCCTAGTTAACATATAATTTCATATATATGTATCCAATTAGTCTTTAAACAACTAAATAACAAAGTTAAGACATCCTAAGACATGATAAACACTTTTTATAAGTGTTATAAGTGTTAAGGATTGCATCTTAGTGCTGTAGGGAAAGGCTAGTGTGCTTGGGGTTCAAGGAAAACTCCATTAGGGAGTTTACGGTTTTGTGGTCACTAACAAAAGAGTTTACGGTCGTAAACTCTTGAGTTTACGGCCGTAAGCTCATACACTCTTGACCATTTGATGTTTTGAAGGTTTCTAAGTCCAAAGGAGTGTTTCCACTTGAAGTATAAACCTAAGGAAGAAACTAGGGCACCATTTCACTCCTATTTGGAGTTTACGGCCCAAAGACCACATCCCTTTGGGTTTACGGCCGTAAACCCTTATGGATGATGGTATTTTGATGAATTCAAGTCTTTAACACATCAAGGTATTGATCCAAGATAGTTAACTATGCTTAGGAAGGGACTAGGGACATTTTGGTCCCTTAAGATGGGTTTACGGTTCAAGAATGTTCTTGGACCGTGAACACCATTTTCTTGGTGATTCTTGGGTGTTTTCATGTTATAATGAAGTGTAGCAAGCTTAAACATACTCTAGGATAGAAGTACTTACTATATAGAAGCTTGAAATGAGCCAAAAGTCCAAGAACACTAGTGTGTGTTCTTGGTGTAAATGGAAGAATCAACCTTTTTGGAATGATTTCACGGTTAGAAGAGTGTTAAAACACTAGATTAGGAGATATACTAACTTGAAATAGCTAAAAACACTTACTAGATCGAGATTTGGAAGAAATCCCGGGATGATACTTGAGAGGATTTGCTTTTGTTCTTGAGAATTTGGAAAAATGACATAAAATGACTAAGTGTCATATATATACTCCAAATTTCTGGGTTTTTGGCTGAAAATATTTTATTCTGGCAGTAAACTCAAATTTCTAGGAGTTTAGGAATAACAGTGATGCACTATAAACCCTAGGGCATCCTCTCTCCTGATACCTTCCGGAGTGTAAAACCTTTAATACTCAAACTTATTCCAAAAAGTTTGAAACTTAGCAGTAACTTTTCTGAATTCTAATGAATTGAAGGGTTCGTACAGAATGGAAATTTCGGGTTGTCACATCATCCCCCCATTAGAAGGAATTTCGTCCCAAAATTTGAATTTAGGTAAGGAAGTAGGCATGAATAATCGAGTCAAGAAGTGGGGATACTTCCTAATCGATTGATTCTCATGCTTCTAAGTGAATGCAGGTCCTCGGTTGGCATTCCGGCGAACCTTCACTAATGGGAAACGGTTTATGAATCGTCCGCATGGCTTTTCGGTCCATGGTCGCTACAGTTCTTCCACGCAGGTGAGGCTCTTGTGGAACTCGATCTCTTCGAGTGGGATTTCAAGAGTCTCATCGGATAGATACTTTTACAAGTTCGAAACGTGGAGAATTGAATATACGTTACTAAGCTTGCGGAGTAGATTGAGTTTGAGAGTTACAGGGCCGATTCTAGCAAGAATCTCGGAGGTCCTGACTATCTCTATTTTTGCTTCCCACGCTTTGTAAAGCGTATAAAGCCTTCCCAGAGTGTGACTTCCTAAGGATTTGGTCTCTCGCCGGGAGTTCCAAGGGTTCCTCCCTCTTGCTTCTCTTCCCAGTCAAGGGTCGCTCCCTTCTGGGTCAAAATCGTAAGAGGTTTCGCAACTTTCGAGTAGTTCTAGATGATCTACGACAGTAGGTCTGTGGGACCTAGAATTTGGCGAAATTCCGATGGCGTATTTGTTGCTGACAAAATCTCAACGGTTGTGATTAATTGAAAGGGTCCTCAAGAATTCCCATATCACTAATAGTGCGTCTTAGGAATTTGACTCCTCAATCACAACTCGTATTTAGAGAACTTCGTGCAACGCTTCTCTGATCGTGTTGTTTAAAAGGTTAAAGACCAACTGATCCGTGTAAAGATGGCGTACCCTATTCATTATGATCATGAATACTTATGGGCGTATTGGTCCTATCCGAGAGGTATCACTACGGAGTTGTAGTGCCCGTATCGAGTTCGGAAGTCGTCTTCGGGACATCCTTTCCTAAAACTCGAGACTGGTGATATTCGGATCTCACCAACTCATCCATGCGAGGAGAGATAATGATTTCCAGAAGAAATCATGACGAGGTCTCCGATAGTCGATGTACTTAAGAAACTATTCGTCTACCTTTCTGAAGAATAAGACCAGAGCTCTCCAGGTCGAGGAGCTTGGTCTCCCTATTCTCTCGCCGAGCAGTTCGTCAAGTTGTTCGGACTATTAATGCATCTCTGTAGGTGTTTAGACTGTAGGGCGATATGGTTTCAGGAGTCGTACTGGGTTCCAAGCTTGTCCTCATGACGATGTGATTACTCGTAGTCTTCGGCAGTCTCCGTCCTGAAGTTCAAATTAGAAGTCATACATGGTTCATCGTTTACAGTCTCGTGTATACGAGTCGTACATAATTAAGATTGAAAAGGTAGTCGAATAAATGATTCTTCCTTAAGCTCACTTCCCAACGAAGAAAAAAAGTTAAAGCAGAATCATCAATTCTAAACCTGTAGAACCTTGTATATATACCACCCTTGTGTATACCTTCTCTAGTGATAGATCAATCGTATGGATCTTCGGGTTGAACTTGACGTACTGTATGAGTAGTATTCTGGGAAGCTTCGCTGAAGTGTCTTCGGGAACGGTACGGGACATAAGGTACTTTAGGCATGAGTACCTCGGAATCCTGGAATGACGGTTTCGCTAGAAAGATGTGTACGAAGAAAGAGATGTATGCACGAAACTGGTATTGTGTGGATCGAATTGAATCTAGTTGCAAGATAATATCGGACTCACTTGGGAAAGAGAAATTAGACTTGATTATAAAGGCGTTTCAGACAAAAATTCAACAATGCAACTTTTAACAGAGTTACAGTACTATAGATTTACTACTAGACTATCGCTGCTAACTAGGTATACTACAAAAGACAAGTATAAGCAGCACAGGCATCCTTTTACTGACGGGATCTCGCAAAAGATAAGACTCAAGTTGCACTAGTTTTAAACAGTTTATGTGTCTGTTACGACGAACGCCTTAGATACTTTAACGTGGGTCCGACGTAGTCTCTCCTGCGGCTGTGATCCTTAGAATCTTCCCATCTGCGCCTGAGTTCTTTGCTATTGGACAGTCTTTCATGAGATGTCCAATCTCTCCACATAAATGACATATCTGGCTAGCGCCAGCATCGGTGGTGGAAGTGATGTGTCGAGTCAGAGTTATGTGGACACGAGTGCCTTCCTCGTTCGTCCACTTTGAAAATTTCCTTTTAAAGCATTCTGCTTTATCACAATCCTTGTAAGCCTGGTTGCCCTCAATGCCCAGGGCTTGAGTGATGGGTCGTGCCCGTGCTCCACAGTTATGAGCATGGTGCCCTATTTTTAGGCAATTGCAACATTGCATTTCATGGCAAGCTCCATGATGATGGAAACCACACTTATCACACTTCGGAAGTTTTCCTTCGTATGATCTGCTCGGTACTGGGATGGCAGGGGTTGCTACTAGTTGTTGTTGCATGGCAAGTCTTTGGGATCGCTTGCGTTCCTTCCGGACTTGGCGCTTTCGTTTCCTGTTCTCTGTTTTTCGGCTTTGTGAGTCTGCGCCTGTTATCGTTTGATGACTTTCTGAATTTATACTACTATCGGGATTTCTAACCCCTTCGACAGTATTGCTTGTGTTGATAGCGTTGCGCTTTGCGAGGACAGCTGTCACGGCAACCATCACGGCAGCTGTAACTGCGGCTTGGAATGTAGCGGCGTCCATAGGAAAAGCAAGAGTTTCGTTGTTCGTCTGACTGTTTCCGGATGATGACATGATTCTGTAACACGAAAGACAAGGAGTTCGTGAGTGACTAAGGTTGACCCTAGATTATTTGATTCTGACTAAGGGATAAGTTATTATACATGAAAACTTAGCTTATACACATTATGATATAATCAAGACTGGGCGGATAGTAAAATGTGTGATTCTACTTTAGTTTCACATCCCAACGAGGAAAAGAAACTAAGTTAGAAATCTCACATTCTATTGTCTACCAGGTCTTCGTTATATATAACTTGGGAATGCATAAGCGAGGAAATCATAATAATAACCTTCTTATTAATCCTTCTTAATGAACTAGGATTTCTAGAAAAGGCTACCATTGAACCTAGATGCATTTCGATCGATCACTCAAAGAGTAGAAGTAAGTTCATAGAATGGTCACAAGACGCTCGACGTCTAAAACTGGGAACTAGCGGTTGGTAAATAATATGATCCAACCATTGAAGAAGAATTTGGGAATTATCCCTGAGTTAACTTTTCCTAGTTCAATAACATGACTAGAGGGGTTTTCAGATAGACTCCCCTGAGGGCATGATGAAAGTACTTGAATAATGAATGACACAGAAGTTAGCCAACTGTCAATATCTTTGACATTCATGACGTAATAAGTTCTGGAAAATTGACCTTATAAAAGGTCTTATATCATAACCAGAGTAGAAAGGTTTTGGCCGCACAAAGGCCTAACTAAAAGTACCTAAAGTACAAGATAGTCTTATAGAAAAATGCCACTTAGGGCATTGACAGGAAACGATTCCTCATAGCCGGGAAAGAAAGTAAGACATCTACTACTGGTGACGGTCATCCCTCTGGTGAACCCTTAGATCAGCCAGTTGACGTTCCATATCAAGCAGGTGTCTTTCGTACACCCTTTGGCGTACTCGTAGTTCTATGACTTCAGCTCGTGATTCAACCAGTGCTTGTAGCAGGGTTTCATGGTCTCTCTCAGATCTCTCACGAGCATCTTCCAGGCGAATGGTGCGGAGGGTATGCATTCTCGCATTGGCGACAACTTCTGTGATCTGTTGTAGGGCTGTCCTGCCTTGAATCTCATTCCGGGCCACTCTGCGGACCAGGATTGGCAAGACTCTGTCTGCTGAGCCCCCTTCGCTTTTGTCATAAAAGCTTCGGTCTACATTAAATGGCATGGGCTGATCCTGTCCTTGGCTCCATGTTTCCAAGCTTTCCACCCATGGGGGCGTCGGGCCTTGAAAAGCCGGACGAGGGTTAGGATTTGGAACATGAGCAACCGGGGGTAGGTTCTCCACTTCCGGATCGGAGTCGGAACCATCTTCTAAGCCTTCAGCTTGGTGACCATCCACATGGACTGGGTGGTCATTTCCTGGATCAGCTTCAAACTCGCCTTCATTATCCTGGTTAGGGAAGTACAAGTTGCCGTAGGGATGGAATCCAACCATATTATCTACACGAGAAAATAGGTAAAGAAGTAGTTAATAGACGAACTAACTAAGATAATTATAAGATGATCTTTATCAGTTGCTTCAATATTTGTTTAGTGCATACTAGTTATATGTAATTAGGATAGGATAGACCTTCGAATAAGTGACCCTAACTCTAAGCCCCCAACCCAACGAGGACAGGACATCAAGCAAAGATTCACAGATTCTAAGTCTATGACATCCTAGTACATATAACCTTAGCGTATCCACTAAACAACTATTGATATACTAATAAAGATCTTTAGTTCTCAAATAAGTAATTATGGTAACACAAAATACTCCTATAGTATTTTAAGTTTAATGTTCTGTTCTACTGTTCTCATTGTGGAATTGTTGGTAAGATTTTAGACTTGTTGCAACCTCACAACCACACTTAGGCACATGCTAGTCAACCCCCGGATAATATAGTTGATCAGGCTATATCTTCCTAGAATTTACTATATGTCTCTGAGTCTACTTGTGGTGCCCAACAATCGTAATTATTTTGTACTGTCTTAGTGACATGGATTTTAGTATGAATGCAGGCACGTATACTTAATTAAATATTTTATTATTTAAAGTATAGACTCTTTGTCAGAGTATTTTAATCCCATTGTATTTATAGTCTGTATATCTTTTATGGGTTGATATACTCAATTCACTATAAACAGTGCTCTGATACCAATCTGTCACACCCCAAAACCATGAACGGCGGAAACGTTCTGAGGCGGAGGACGTCATGTACAGTATCACAACAATGAATAGTAGTAAACAAGCAACAACATCATCCATTGCATTAATAATATAAATTTAATACAAAGCTGGGATCGTTGACCACATCAAAATATTCATTGTGATGATCGAAAATCAGACCAACAATCGAGTGAAAGCGCTGCGTACTGATAATGGAACAGAGTTCAAGAACGCCGTTCTTGACCATTTTTGCGATGAGAAAGGGATTGTGCGTCAGTTTAGTTCTGTTCGAACTCCTCAACAAAACGGGGTTGCCGAACGCAGAAATCGAACTCTTAAAGACGCCGCAAGGACGATGCTATGTGATTCCAAACTTCGTGTGTTCTTTTGGGCGGAGACGATTAACACGGCGTGCTATGTTCAGAATCGCGTGCTGATCAACAAAGCCCAAATGAAAACACCGTACGAAATTCTATACGGACGCAAGCTATCTGTCAGCCATTTCAGAGTTTTTGGCTGCCCTTGCACCCTTCTTCACTTGGAATCTAACCCCAAATTCAATGCAAAAGCCGATGACTGTTACTTTGTTGGATACGCTGCTCGTACTGCATACAAAGTTTACAACAAGAAGACAAAACAGATTGTGGAGTCTTTCGATGTTCGCTGGCTTGAAGAAAATGAGACAGACGCTAGAGTGGGTCCAGATTGGCTATTTGATTACACATATCTTTTCAAATCATTCAATCTGTCGTCGGATAATCAAGCAGGGTCTACGTCTAGTTCAAGATCTATTTCTGAAGACGAAGATGAAGAAGTTATTTACAGACCTCCATTGGTCTCTTCTGATTTTCCGGTGGGGTCATCTGTTCAAACCAATTCTTCTGAGTCCTCTCCTCTACAACCTTTTCCTGATGCTGACGCTACTCCTCTATCTCCAGTGGAAAGAGAGTTCATGAACCAAGAGACTTCCGCTGTAACTACAAATCTGATGGAACTTCTCTTTCCAGAAAGAATTGCTGATGAGTTTGTAGCAGATCCGACAAACGAACCTGGTTCTTCTACTGTGGATCATTCAGCAAATGAAGGAATGGTTAACTTTCATACTCTTCCAGTCACTGTCAATGATGTTAGCTACGAAATCCCTGCACGCATTCAGCGCGACCATCCAATACAGAACGTCATTGGCTAGCTGGGCGACGGTGTTCAAACGAGAAGTCAGAGTGGAGATGTTAATACATGTCTCTACTCTTGCTTCATTTCTCAGATAGAGCCCAAGAATGTCGATATGGCTCTGAATGTGCCCAGTTGGGTTGACGCCATGCATGACGAACTTAACCAATTTGAGAAACTCGGGGTTTGGAAATTAGTGGAGCTGTCCAAAGGAAAGAAATCTCTTGACACCAGATGGGTCTTTCGGAACAAACAAGACGATTCAGGTGTCATCGTGCGTAACAAGGCGAGATTAGTGGTTCGCGGGTTTCGGCAGATTGAGGGTCTTGATTATACGGAGGTTTATGCTCCGGTGGCACGCTTGGAGGCTATTCGTATCTTCCTTGCTTATGCTTCCTACATGAACTTCACCGTATACCAAATGGACGTCAAGACGGCTTTCTTGTACGGCAAGGTCAAAGAGGAGATTTATGTTGACCAACCTCCCAGTTTCGTTAATACAAAGCTTCCCAACCATGTCTACAAGTTAGACAAAGCTTTGTATGGGCTGCATCAAGCTCCTAGAGCCTGGTATGCTACTCTAACTCAGCATTTGCTCAATCACGGTTATTCCCGAGGCACCATTGATCAAACCCTCTTTATCAAACATGTCGGTCCGGATCAAATTCTTGTTCAAATCTATGTGGACGACATTATTTTCGGGTCGACGAGCCATCAACTTTGCAAAGAGTTCGAAGAAGTGATGAAGAAGCGGTTCGAGATGAGTTCGCTTGGGGAGATGACCACGTTTTTGGGGCTTCAGGTCAAACAATCTTCAACCGAAATCCTCATTTATCAAGCAAAGTACGTGGATGATATGCTGGAGAAGTTCGGGTTCCGAGACGCGAAACCTACTCTTACACCCATGGCGGAGAGACCGTTACTGGATCCTGATCTTGAAGGCGAATCCGTAGATCAGACTTACTATCGATCAATGATCGGATCGCTCAAGTATCTGACTGCTAGTCGCCCAGACGTAATGTTTGCGGTCTGTCAATGCGCACGCTACCAGGCCAATCCTAAACTTTCTCATCTTACTGCTGTTAAACGGATTTTTCGGTATCTCAAAGGTTGCCCAAAACTGGGACTTTGGTATCCGAAAAATCCCGAATTTAACTTTTATGCTTTTGCAGACAGCAACTATGGCGGGTGCGAGCTTGATAGAAAATCGACTTCAGGAGGATGCCAATTTCTGGGAGATAGACTGGTCTCATGGCAGTGCAAGAGGCAGCATACCGTCTCTACCTCAACAGCAGAAGCAGAATACGTAGCTGTGTCTGCCTGTTGTTCTCAAGTCATATGGATCCAACATCAGCTGTTGGATTACGGTTTGAATTTTCAAGAAACCCCTATTTTTTGTGATAATGAGGCTGCGATCCAAATTGCCAAAAACCAGGTCCAACACTCAAAAACCAAGCACATCGACATCAAAATTCATTTTATCAGAGACTGTTATGAGCGTTCGCTCATTCGGCTAGAACAGGTTCACACTGATAATAATGTGGCGGATCTGTTCACCAAGCCGTTCAACAAAGCTCGATTCGATGTGCTGGTTAATTTTCTGAAAATGATTCGTTTTGAGGATTAAACTTTTTAGTTCGTATTAGGTTTAAATTTGCGCATTTTAGTCATTTCATTCTCTCCCATGCACAAATTTAGGGGGAGAAATAAACAAAAAAAAAATCCAAAAACATTAAAAATTTCAAAAATCCAAAAATATTTCTGTTTTATTTTTTTCAGAAAAACTTTCAAAAATCCAAAAACATACAAAATTCAGAAAAATCAAAAATATTGTCGCAAATAGTTCTGCTTGTTTGTGGGAAGTGATATTATCAAGTGATAACACGCAATCTGAGTCTGCGTAACGTACCCAAAGTTGAAGGGTCTTTACTCTGGTTTGATGCGCCGGTAGGCACGAAAGATTTTAAATGGACTTGACTAGGCAGAGTTGAACTTAAGAAATTCTTAGCCTTAACAAATCTTGACCTAGTTAGATCCGTTTAGCCTGACAATACGACGCTTGGATAGGTTGATCAGGGAGATATATATGGGAATCCACTCGTCACAATTAAATGAACATGTACTTGGAACCGTGGATTAATTTTTCCTCGATGTGCGGATTCTGTCCTTAATTCCAGTATTGATGGGGCGACTGGTAAATTCCGATGAGTTAGGTTTGTAGAAAATTGTTTTCTTTCTCTTTCTATCTGTCAGTCATATGTTGCTTCCTTTACGTGATTGGAAGAGATCCGACCTGGACTGCAACATATGCAATTCTATCTCTCTGCATAATATAGCTATGAAATTCTTCCTATCTGTTAGCCATATACTGTCTCCTTTTCGTGACTCATAATCCGACCTGGTACACAGTATATGCAACATTCTACTTCTCAATCTCTCCAAAAACTATAATTAATAATAATCTGATTCTATCTTCTCTCTTAATGATTGTCTGCTCACCCGATGTAAGGAGTACTTTTGGGTCTTGATTGCAGATTATTAAAAGGTTGAGGGGGAGAAAGTGAAAATTTTTGAGTATATATAGGGTGTGTGCGGTGGGAATGATACCGTCACTATTCTCATTCTCATTTTTTCCAGCCGCACACAGCTCTCATTCTCTCTCTCTCCAACATAAATTTTTCTTGAAATCAAAGCTCTTTACTGGTAAATTCTGATGAACTCGAATCCAAAATGAACTCTTTACGAAAAATCGTTCATGGTTGGCTGTTTAATCGAAGATAGATGTGTTTGACCGCACACGGTGTGTACGGCCGCACACGGAGTGTGCGGTTGAACCGTGTACGGCCACTCTCATGTGTGAACGGCTGAACCATGTGCGGCCACTCTCATGTGAGAACGGTTGGGCGTGTACGGCTGCAGCTGCACACATGCACGTGTGCGGCTGTGAGCGGTTGCACAATATATGTTATTGTCAAAATCATTTTTGCCCTAAATGCTTGCTTGTGTTTCTTCTCAGGTCAAGATGGGAGATCTGGAATTTGCCAAGATTCACAACTCTGCTGTTTTCCTTGAAGATCCTCCTGCAGCTCACAATGACATGAAGTTCATTGTTGAGGGTTTAAGGAAGTGTTGTCTGGTGCATGCATTTACAACTAGCCCTGCAATTTACCAAAATTTAATCAAAGGCTTCTGGAGAAGTGCAGTCGTGGAGAAAGACAACAAGGATGAAGAACTCATCGAAGCTACAGTTGAAGGGAAGAAAATTCAAGTATCAGAAAGTATCATTCGGGAATCTCTCCAAATAAATGACAAATCTGATTAGCCTATGGAGATTGATATTCACCAAACCCAGGATGTGTTAGATCATATGGGTTATGAAGGAACTTTCCCCCCAACCATCAAGAAGTTGCTTCCTCCTTGCTGGAAGTATTTGGCTCATGTGTTTGTGAGCTGTATTTCTGGCAGTAAATCCGGTGCAAACGAAATCTCTGTGGCTAACACAGGAGCATTCACAGCCTTGGCTGCAGGATTTGAATTCAACTTCACCAAGTTTATCATGCATGAGATGGTTCTGAATCTTGAAGGGAATAAGAGAGATACATTTTTGATCTACCCGAGATTTCTACAGATCATCTTCAATGTGATGCATCCTGAGCTGCGAAGAGGAAACGAAACCTTGGATCTTAAATCCGTTGGTCCAAATGCTTTTGGGCTAATGAAGTAGAAGAGAGGTGGAAAATTCATTTATGAAGGAAAATTTCCTTTGATAAAATTCGGAATTTTTGAGGAGAGTGATCGATCAGGGTCAGAAAATCAATCAATCCCTTCTGAGACTGAAGAAATTGTGCATTCAACATCTGAGCCTGAAATTGAAGAGGTCCATGTTTCTCCTTCAGCTACAGTGGCTGAGGAACATGACCTTCGAAAGGATGATGAAACCTATTCAGCTCCCGAGGAAGAAGATGATGATCTATATGGTGATGAAGTCTTTTTGAAGGATATTGACTTCATAGGGATTAGTGATGACATCCCAACAAACATTGAGTTTGATTTTGATGATGAAGAGTTCGATCCCATTCCTGGTATTTCTAGCAGCTGTTTTAATAAAGTCGATGAAGTTGCTCCTGCAGCAACCAAGACTAAGGAAGAAGGAAATGTTCTCAAAATTTTGCTCTCCTTATCTAAACCCTCAGAGGTTGCGTCCACTCAAGGAGATGTGATCACGGAGATTCCTCCATCTGTGTCAACTATCTCTACATCTGCTCCATGTGTTCCTGAATCAACTCAGCCCCAGACCTCCCAGACCTCTGTGGAAACAAGTCAATCGATTCCGAGTCTGGAGGTTCCCATTGTCAGTAGTGCACCTCAAGTTTTCTCTACTGTCACTGCTTCTACTGCTAACTCTCCACCAAGACAATCTGCTGAAGGTCCAAGTACCATGTACGAGGCAGGCGGATCATCATCCATCCCAGCTTACTCTCCTACCAGACCTTCATTGGATGATCTTTCAATAAGATTGGCAAAACACCTGGCCCAACCCAGTCCAACCTCTTCTCGTGGCAAAGGAATATCATTCAGAGAAGAGGACACAGGTGATGACGATTCTTCCTCGTCTGATCTTCGAGAAGAAGTTGGGATTCTCCAACAGGAACTCATTGAGAAGACCATTCAGATTGATCGACTCACTTCCTTCGTTGAAGAGCTCAGAGCGAATGATGAAGAGAAGACAAAGCAAATTAAACATCTACATGAACGTTCTGTATGATGCTTTCGGAGACAAAGTCAAGGTTCTCTTTCAGCAGCCACATGGAGTCGATGATCCTCCCTCAGCCCCTACACAGTCTGTTTCTGAAGACCTTCCTGTCAATAAACCTGCTCCTAGAACTACCTCTATTGTTGATAGATTTGAAAATGAGCCAGAAGGAAGCAGAGGCAGAATAACAATCAAACAGGGAAAGCGAACAGTAACGGCCAACAAGAAAGAGGGCCTACTCTTCATGAAAAACACAAATGAGAATCGCAAAGCAAAAGACCATGTTTTGACCGTGACTGAACTGAAGAAACGAAAATTTGGTGATGAGTTTGGAGATCGTTCCGGAATTAGAATGTGGGGTTTTGATCCTGAATCCAAACTATGGGTTGTCAAGAGAAATTCTGGCAACTCAGAGTACTACAAGAGCACCCATGATTTCAACTCATGGACAAAGGTCGATCTCTCTGAACTCTCCAGAGCTCCATTTCACAATCCTGCCAACACTCCTAGTACAACGACCTTCAAACAGTTTTTGGAAAGACAAGTCAAAGATAACTTCCCTTCAATGAAGACGGCAAAAGCTATAGTCTTGAAGGATAAAGATGTTATTGACCCTGAAACATATCGTCCAATGAAAATCATGCTATGGCCTGCTACAAAACAAGTCAATGAGATTCCCATTCCTCAACACTTTCAGGAGGGATATCTTCACGATATGGAGTTTTGGGCATTTGATGACGAGACGGCGACTGCAGCAATCAAGTTCAAAAACAGCGAAACTGTTGTGAGGCTCGTCTGTGCGAAGGATCTTCTGAGATTCAGAGAGAGAGACATTCGTACTCTAGCTCGTCACCAGATTATCTGCAGAAAAGATGTTATGTAAGCTGCTGCTAAAGAGTTTACTGCAATGGTGGCTACAATCATCAATGGAAGGATGTGGATGGGGTCAATGGGAAGATCTGACATGATGCTGTGCGAGAAGCCAACGGAGTGAAGATCAAGACTATGCTAGCCTCAAACCAAGGGGGAGATTGAAAGTCCATAATATTGTGGTTTGAGCTAGGCATCAATTTTGTATAGATATTGTTAGGGTGGCTGTGTATGTAAGGCAGTATGGTAGTTTAAACTTTGTGTTAGTGTGCAGCCACACACGTGTGTGCGGCTGCACACACGTGTGTGGCTGCACACTCATGTGCTGGTGAGGGGTCTATAAATAGGGGTTGATGTGTGTCAGTAGGTACAAGTGGCTGAACAGTGTAGTGTGTGTACTTTCAAGGTGTACCTGACATTTATGAGCAATAGATGTGTGCATGCTTGATGTTATTTCTCTTCTACTCCTTCTACACTCTATTTTGATTGATATTAGCTTCATTGATTACTGATTTGGATCCTTAGTTGGGGACAAACACCTTAAGATTTTGAATCCTTCTAGGGTTCTATCTACAGCTTATAAATAGACTACAAGGGTTCAAATCCTAGAGGCTAATGATATCTCCAAAACCACCCATACTTTTCTCCTCTCTCCCTATCTGCGAAAATTATAACCCTACCATTTTGAATCCTTCTAGGGTTCTAATGTATGTTGCTATAACTAGTAAAACTTAGATTCTAAGATGCATATGCACTTAGGTGAATCTCTTAATTATTTCCTATACCATTTGATAGTATAATTGATGTTTTTAATCCCCAATAGTAGTATAAGAGCCTAATTGGTTTTAGTTTGTAGCACAAAATTTCTAAATATCGAAGAAAGAAAAAGAAACCTACTAGTCGCAGGTGCGACGCACCCTCAACTGGACACGACGTGCCTAGCAATTTTGCAGGTTTCCTTATTTTACTTGTTTTTCAAGAATCTAGGGATAAGTCTGTAATTTGAAATATTATTCATAATTCCATAGTCGTTCATACTTTTGGAAGTAAGTAGTGAATTAAGACTATCATGACTTGATTGTAGATTATCGATTGAGGTTAAGACATTGCAATTGGAATTGCTACAATATTCGAGAGTACTTTGAAATAGAGATTTTAAGTATTGGATAAACCCACTCTTAGAGATTACTTCATCGATTCAATCAAAAGTAATTCTAAGACGATAATATCTTTTATTGTTAAAGCAAAGATATCTAGTTCATAGTTTACAGTTTAGTTGTTCATTGGTTTTCTCAAATGCATCTCGTAACTGGATGTTATAAAGGGTTATTCCATGTGTGATTTGATATGTAAATTGTATGAATATATAGTCAAAGTAATTAGTGTATTTTTCCTTAACAGGAAAAACGATATCTAAGGGCCCCTCGACGATTAGAGATGATCTATAAGAACCATACCTAGTCTGGACTGAATTGTTGTAATCAATTTTGTAGTATGAAATTTGATCATAAATCGGGAAATAGAAGAAATGAACATGATGTTGATCATTTAATACATGACTCTGTTCATTTGATATCTTGTACAATAAAGGAATAGTTGATCACTTATCTTACGACCAACGTTTGAATTGAATCAAAGTTCAGCAGTGGCTTTGGAAAGCACTATTTTTTATTAGTTCAAGGTTATACTTGCCATTGTATATATATATATATATATATATATATATATATATATATATATATATATATATATCCATGTGGGAGATTATTGGATTAATGTGTCTAAGCTCGTAACTAAATTGGTGTACTCTTGTAGTTAGAAGAAAGTCCTTTTTGGGTTGCCCTTATAAACAATAATAGTTAGAAATGATATTAGGAGAGAGAAATATAATTTATTAGATTATTATATGATTACAAAACTAGTTGAAAATTATGGGAAAACGATTTGTTAACATATTATGTGATTAATATATTAATTGGAAATAGATAATAGAATTGTTGATTTGTTATGTGATTAATAAATTAATATGAGATCAGTTGTTAAATAATTTTTTTAACAACTGATTTGTTATTTTATATGATTAACAAAGTAATGTGAATCAATTAGAATTAATTAATTATTAATCAAAATTAATCTGGAATTAATTCGGGATTAATTGGAACTAATTAAAGGTGCAATGTATGAATTATAATTGTTGAATACTTGAACAAAAGAAGAAATTCTAGATCCTTCCATGGCATGGACGATTTCGAAGGGTTTCCTAAGGTTTCTGGAAGCCTCCTGATTGCATAAAAGGAAAGGATTTGAATTATGATTAAATATGATATTTAAATAATTCAAATCTTGCTTTTTCCTACAGGTTACCTAAACTATAAACAGGACCCCTTGTCTTACAATTTTCGGTCACTACATTACCTAAAGGCATAGGAACAAAATTTCCCTCATATCTCCTCTCTCCTACTCATTTTAGGGTTTCTAGTTTTAGGTGTGAGCCATTAGAGGCATCATCCTTTTGGTGTTAGCTTTCCAAGACCAACATACACAAGAGATTGAAGTGATTTTTTTTACTAAAACAACTCAAAGGTATGTAACCCTAACCCTATGTATATTTCGATTATAATAGGTTTCCCTTAGGGTTCTTCATGTTCATAGTTTATTGCTATCAATAGAGAAAACATAGATCCTTTATATGTTGCATTTTAACTTAAGGGTTTAAGTGTTTTTCGCTTACATGTATTTTTTATAACCTAAAAAACCCATCAATCATAAATGTAAGGATTTATGGAAATATATTTGACTGATTCATTAGGTTAAACCAAAGTACATGAAATCTCGATGAAACCGAAAAATAGTTCATAATGTATTGAATGACATTGAGCATCGATAATGTCCTAATATTGAGTTAGAATAAATTAGTCATGTCCTACATGTTTTTACTTAAGGGATTGATCATGTATGCCATGACATTTACTAGATCTGATGTCTCGTATGCCTTGAGCATGATAGGTTAGATTACATCGATTTGGAAAAAATAAATATATGAAAACTGAGTATATTCCTTACTATCCTACGACGAAAAAGGATATGATCTTAGTATGGAAAGGATCAATGTAAAGGTTGTTGGATTTGGTCTCTAAGCCCATAACAATAATTGGTATGTACTTGATTTGATAGTAGCATTCACTCATGCAACTTGACAGGATGACTACTGGAGAGAGAATAGGATTTATTATTTGAAATAATAAATTGGTACTCAAAATGATTTTATTAATATATTATAAGATTAATATATTATTTGGAAATAATATTATTAATTAGTATTTAATGAGAAATTAATTTGGCATTAATTTTGAGATTAAAGGAACTGATTAATAATGGAGGAGCTATTTTCCAAATCATTGATAGTTGTGAAACTAGGCTACTGGACTCCTTAACTAGGAGTGGACGAAATCCTATAGGGAGGCCCTATAGATTTCATCTAAGGCTTGCTAAATAAGATTCCATGGGCTGCTCAAGTCTTAAGCAGGAAATTAGGGTTTCCTCCAGAAACCCTAACAACTCACAATTATATTGTCACAACCCCAAACCAAGGATGGCGGAAACGTCCGGGGGTGGAAGACTTCATGTAAAGTATCACAACAACGAGTATAATAGTGCTCAAAGTAAATACAACCATCATAAATATAATTGAAAAGGTTACATCATAGTATATGTTTACATGTTTCAAAATCAATTACATTATGACGACAAAATAAACTGTTTGACGATTTAACGTTCCATCCTCAAAGTGCTGATGTTTTCCTGTTTCACTGATTTCCTGAGAATACAAGTAGTTTTGAAAAGTGTCAACAATTAAGTTGGTGAGTTCATAAGAGTTTTGTTTGAGGAAGAAACCGTTTTCCTTGTAAAAGCGATAGAGTATGATTTCTAGAAAATCCAATATTTTCTTAGTTAAGTGAGAAATGAATGCTCCTATGTTATGCGATAATGAACCCTAGAAAGACCCATAGATTCCTTCTATAATCGCCCAACGTATATAAGTTATATAAAATTTAAGTAAAATAAACCGTTGAATATAATGGGACTGCCGGTCCACAACCAAACAAGGAACAGGAGATAAGGCGGGTCCACCAATTCTAAGTCAATTCTGACTAGATTCTTATATAACTCTAGCATATACACTTAGCAATTATAGCTGAAGTCTAACAATTCTAGATGAGATGTAGTTTTAATATCATAAAAACCATTTTGTGTGAACCTGGTACTTTGTATTTGTACACCTTTTTGTATAAACCCGGTACTTTGTAGTTGTACCCCTTTTTGTATGAACCCGGTACTTTGTATTTGTACCCCTTTTTGTATGAAACCGGTACTTTGTATTTGTACCCCTTTTGTATGAAAACCTGGTACTTTGCATTTGTACCCTTTTTGTATGAATCCGATACTTTGTATTTGTACCCCTTTTTGTATGAAACTGGTACTTTGTATTTGTATCCCTTTTTGTATGAAAACTTGGTACTTTGTATTTGTACCCCTTTTTGTATTAATCTGGTACTTTGTATTTGTACCCCTTTTTGTTTAAAAACCTTTTGTAATGAGTTCGTAATGTAAATGAACATAAACTATACCTATTATAGTTTATCAAAATGTTTGTAATGTATATGCAACCTAACTATACCTATTATAGTTTAGTATGTTTGTTTGTGGTGTATAAGAACCCTTTTCTATGTAAATCGAATGTATAACAAAATATAACTATTTTTATCATGCCTTGTTTTGTACTATTGGTAATGATGGAGGATTCTTACAATTCAGTGAGTATTTTCTGTTATACAATTATCCCACAACAAGAAACACATGTAAAATATGAAATTCTCAAAGATTAACACTTTGCTCAACATGTTACAAAGTGTGTTGAAAGTTATAAGTTGTTATCTAGATTTTGACCTTTCTACACTGTTTTAGAAAAATCATAGAAAAATCATACGAAGTCGAAAACTGAATCCGTAAATTCTGAGAGTTCACAAAATGTGTCTAGTTTATTCATAATTTTTATTATGATTTTTAGAAGTCTTTACCTTGTGTTAAGATGTTCATATTCACAGACTGGTCCGAATTCGTTCTGAAATGATATGCAGTTTTGTAAAAATCACCATAAATTGTAGACAAATCGTATGGAGATGTGCAAGTAGTCAGAGTTCAGAAAATGTGTCTAGCTTATTCATAATTTTTATTATGATTTTTAGAAGTCTTTAACTTGTGTTAAGATGTTCATATTCACAAACTGGTCCGAAATCGTTTCTGAAATGATAGACAGTTTTGTAAAAATCACCATAAATTGTAGACAAATCGTATGGAGATGTACAAGTAGTCATTTTAAAGGTATGAACCTGAAATATTTTCATATTAAACAGTTTTGAAAAATATTAAGTTTAAGATAGTCAGAACAGTCTGTGAATAAGACTCAACTTTTCTGATGAAAGTTGTTGTTGGAGTTTAGTTAAGTTTTTGGTGTTTTAACTTGTATTCCCCCCTTAAAACTTGAAGAAAACATGAAAATGTAGGGGTATGAACTCACCTTGTGTGATTTCAGTGGGTGGATGTTGAAGGTAGTGTTCAACTCAAGAACACTTAGAAGGTTGCTTGAAGATTCGAAGAACTAATACAAATATGATGAAGTTTGTGTAAGGAACCTATGATTGGAGTAGAAAGGAGTGAGATAATCATATGGAGGATGATAATACTTACCAAAAGTAGAATAAAAGTCTGGAGAATAGCCTTGAATATCGAAATTTAGAGAGAGAAAGTGAGAGAAAATGAAGTTTGTTCTTTGGTGGAAAATGAGGGGAATGAGGGAAATGTGAGGAGAGGGGAGGGCTTTCCAGCTCTTGACCAAGTGTGTGGCTGAAAATGGTGGGAAAAGTACTATGGAATGACTAGGTATGGTGGAAGGACAAGGGTGGTTCATGGAGTGGGCATGGGGTGGTTGCTTGTGTCATACACTAAAGCAAAGTCAACACTCCACCTCTAAGCCTTACCCATTAGATTTTTATTTCTAAGTAAGGATTTTCCTAAAAACATAATTAAATATGAATATTTAGGGTTTATTATGTTAAAATACGAGTTTGGGTGAAAATTCCGTGTTAAAATCTCGAAAAACAGGCTCAAAACGCTAAAAATATGGAAAACCGGGCAAAAATTGCCAATTTTCGAAATTCTGGGCCGGGGGTTCGGTCAACGCTCTTAGAACCGAGAGTTGCTGTGGGAACCGAGAGTAAGGTTCAGCTCCGTAAGCTGCGCATCGGACCGAAGGTGGAGGCTTGGACCGAAAGTAGTCCTCTCGGACCGAAGGTGGCCTCTCGGACCGAAGGTTACTTTCGGTTCCTTAGTAGTTTCGATTCAGAAGGTTACTTTCGGTTCCTTAGTAGTTTCGGTTCAGGAGGTTCGGTTCTTAGGAGGTTCGGTTCCTAAGAAGGTTCGGCTCCTTAAGAGGGTTTTTCGCGTAAACTTTCGTTTTCGAGCGTTTTTCGATTAAATTAAGGGTCGGGATGCCCCGAGTGATTATAAGAAGTTGAGAGAGATTTGGGAGAGATTTGATATTCTTGGAGATATTTGACATACTTAGAGAGATTTGACATACTTGGAGAGATTTGGCATACTTAGAGAGATTTGGGAGAGATTTGACATTCTTGGAGAAATTTGGCATACTTAGAGATATTTGGGAGAGATTTGACATACTTGGAGAGATTTGGCATACTTAGAGAGATTTGGGAGAGATTTGACATACTTGGAGAGATTTGGCATACTTAGAGATATTTGGGAGAGATTTGACATATTTGGAGAGATTTGGCATACTTAGAGAGATTTGGCATACTTAGATAGATTTGGCATACTTTGAGAGATTTGGGAGAGATTTGACTTTCTTGGAGAGATTTGGCATACTTAGAGAGATTTGGGAGAAATTTGACATACTTGGAGAGATTTGGCATACTTAGAGAGATTTGGGAGAGATTTGACATACTTGGAGAGATTTGACATACTTAGAGAGATTTCTCATTCAGAGAGAGATTTGGGAGAGATTTCACATGCTTAAAGAGATTTAGGAGAGATTTCACATGCTTGGAGAGATTTGGGAGAGATTTAAGGCTGAGAGAGATGGAGTGAAAGAGATTGGGAGAGACTTCTCTTGTGACCTTTTTGAGTGTTTGGCTTTGTAACACAAGGTTCTTACACTCTGTTAAGCCTTGTTATGAATGTTATACGCTCCCGAGGGGTATGGAATAATGTTTTATCGAATAGATTCATCACTTACCCTGATTAGGGCTTAGAATTTCCAAACACGTGAAAACTCTAAGTGATACTTTGCATTAAGATTGCGAGTAGTACAATAAGAATCATAATGGAAACCCTAATATATAAGGGTTAGATGAGTTGACCGGTTTGACTTGTTGACTTTGGTTGACTTTGACTTGACCAAAAATTGACGGTTGTCACATCATCCCCCCGTTAGAAAGAATTTCGTCCCGAAATTAGTGTTTCGACTGGGACTTCAAGAATTTGGAGGAAAGATGGGGGAACTTTTCGTAGTACGAGAAATTGATTAGGGTGGGGACCAACCCGCCTGATGTTAAATGACGGCCTTGGAACTTCTTATTGTAACTTGAGCTGAGTCGATTTGAAAGGAGTTATTGTTTTGGAATGATAGTGTATTCTACGTGTGCCTTTATGCTCCCTGCTTTATACTTGGTATTACCACTATGAATATTTTATAATGTAATTTATGAGTACTAGTGTTACGAATGCTTCAAAAATTTGTGATGAAATTTGCATTATAATTCCTACCAGTTCTTTTATAATCTCTTGGTGTAAACTAGTTGTATATCATTAAGATTGCAAGGGCATTCGGATGGGTGACCCCGCCTTAAGCCCACAACCAAACAAGGAACAGGAAATGAGGCGGACTCACACATTCCAAGTCCATAGAATCTTAATGATATATGACCATAATGTTTACACTAGCCATCATAGATTCACTAGTAAAAACCCTGCGTTTTTATATAGATGATAAGACTTATTCGGGTTTTACCATGTTCTCGAGATTCATGGTTGATATACTTTAATCGATGCTAGATTTAGTAACAAAAAAAATTAAAATTTTAAGCGTCGATGTTAGAAACACGTACTGATATTTACGGGTGGTTCCGGGGTGGTCTCTCCTGCAGTGATCGCGAGCACCCTTCCACCATCACCGACATTTCGTGCTCTTGGACAGTCCCTTTTAAAGTGTCCCGTTTCTCCGCACTTGTAACAGGCTGAGCTTACTCCAGTGCCAGGGACCTGGTTGATGGGTCGTGTAGGTGCCTTACAGAAACGGACAGTGTGCCCCTTTCTGTTGCAATTTCTGCAATGCATCTCTCGGCAAGCCCCAGTGTGATGGAAGTTACACTCGTTGCATTTCGGAAGGGTTCCAACGTATTGTTTTATGGGCGTTGGCGTGGCGAGGGTTGTGGAAGCATGAACAACAACGCTCTGTTGCTTCATAGTGAAGTCCTGGGTTGGTTGGTCCTTTTTGTTGTCCCAGAACTTCCTTTTGTTGTTTCCTCCTCTTGCTTGATCCGGGGTGGTTGTCGCAGTGTCATGGCTAGCACGATGGTCGATGAGTTGTTGTGCCAATTCCTTGGCACTCTCAAAGGTAGTTGGTCTTAAGGCCATGACGCTATCTTGAATTTGGGGGGACAATCCCCAGAGGTATCGCTCTAACTTTTTGCTTTCCGGGGTGACCATAGCAGGACAAAGGAGTGCTAGATCACAGAATCGGACGGTATAGGTTGCAAGGTCAGAGTCTGTCATTTTGAGGTTCCACAGTTCTTGCTCTAGCTTTTGCATCTCGCCCCTTGGGCAATACTCTTTCAGCATCCTTGCCTTCAAGTCCTCCCAACTCATCGAGTTAGCCACTGTAAGTGTCAGTGACTTAACGTGGCCGTTCCACCAAGTAAGGGCCCGGCCGGAGAAAGTGCGAGCTGCGAATTTGACTTTGATTGCTTCGGGGCACGCACAGATCTCAAAGACAGACTCGGTCTTTTCGAACCACTGCATCAAATCGATGACTCCCCCGCTGCCATTGAATGAATCGGGTCTGATATTGGTGAAGTCTTTAAAGGAGCATTCTCTAGAACGCCCTTGGCTATCTCCTTGAGTGGAGTTATTAGTACTGCTCCCTGTCTGTCCTGCACCATCAGTGCTGATTTGGGACATAGCAGATGCCACTGCGGCCGATCCACTCCTAAGATCACCCAATGTATACCAGTTGTGTGTAATTAAGGTCCAATAGGCCGTTGAACTTAATGAGTCTGCCCTAAGCCCACAACCAAACAAGGAACAGGACCTAAGGCGGACTTACGATTTCTAAGCCGATCGTCTCTTAATTACACATAACCTTGAGGTATACATTAAGTAATCTTAGAGTTACCATAAGCAAATCGTTTGTAATAACACGTTATGAGATATGTGGTAACTCCCACTGAAATAAAATGCATGCCAATTTTTATTGATATACTTTAGTTATATCCTTACCATTTATATACACACGTATAATTTCGCACTTTAGTGAACTATTCTCGGTGTTTCTGCTAACGTCCCGGAGACGGAGTTATGGTAGTGGGTAGAAGTAGGTTTTGTACGGGCGTTAAGATTTACCCATCATGTTGCTCGTGCGAGAATAGGGGCAGAAGAGATAATTAATAGACGTCTAATCCTATAATTACTTATAGGGGTGATCCTTATTAGTCACGTCTATAATCACATAGTGCATACCAGTTATACATAATATAAGATAGAATAGACCTTCGAATAAATGACTCTACTCTAAGTCCACAACCAAACAAGGAACGGGAAGTAGAGCAATAGTCATAGATTCTGAGTCTATAATATCTTTAATTATGTATAACCTTCGCGTATGCACTTAGTCATTATAGACATACTAATAGGGGTCTTTAGTTTTCACGTAAATTGGTTATAGTATCACTAAATACTCCTATAGTATTTTAATGTTTGACTTATGTTTTTCAATGTTTGTTTGTAGATAGAATTGGTAAGTTTTTAGACTTGTTGCAACAACACAACCATTCCCGGGCATATGCTAATCACTTCTGGGATAGACATAGTTGATCAGGCTATGTCATTCCCAGACCTGACCATACATCCCCAAGCCTACTTGTGCCATTCAACAATCACAACTTTTGTTTTGTTCTAGAATGATGCGGACCTTAGTATGTATGCATGCATGTATACTTTTAACAAGAAACTATTTATTTCTAAAAGTATAGTTATTTGAAAATGCTAAATCAGAGACCTTAGTCCCAATGCATTTATAGTTTGTATATCTTATGTGGTTCGATATACTTAGTTCACTATAAACAATGCTCTGATACCAATCTGTCACACCCCCAAACCAAGGATGGCGGAAACGTCCGGGGGTGGAGGACTTCATGTAAAGTATCACAACAACGAGTATAATAGTGCTCAAAGTAAATACAACCATCATAAATATAGTTGAAAAGGTTACACCATAGTATATGTTTACATGTTTCAAAATCAATTACATTATGATGACAAAATAAACTGCTTGACGATTTAACGTCCCATCCTCAAACTGCTGATGTTTTCCTGTTTCACTGATTTCCTGAGAATACAAGTAGTTTTGAAAAGTGTCAACAATTAAGTTGGTGAGTTCATAAGAGTTTTGTTTGAGGAAGAAACCGGTTTCCTTGTAAAAGCGATAGAGTATGATTTCCAGAAAATCCAATATTTTCTTAGTTAAGTGAGAAATGAATGCTCCTATGTTATGCGATAATGAACCCTAGAAAGACCCATAGATTCCTTCTATAATCGCCCAGCGTATATAAGTTATATAAAATTTAAGTTAAATAAACTATTGAATATAATGGGTCTGCCCTAGGTCCACAACCAAACAAGGAACAGGAGATAAGGCGGGCCCACCAATTCTAAGTCGATTGTGACTAGATTCTTATATAACTCTAGCATATACACTTAGCAATTATAGCTGAAGTCTAACAATTCTAGATGAGATGTAGTTTTAATATCATAAAAACCATTTTGTGTGAACCTGGTACTTTGTATTTGTACCCCTTTTTGTATAAACCTGGTACTTTGTAGTTGTACCCCTTTTTGTATTAACCCGGTACTTTGTATTTGTACCCCTTTTTGTATGAAACCGGTACTTTGTATTTGTACCCCTTTTTGTATGAAAACCTGGTACTTTGTATTTGTACCCCTTTTTGTATGAATCCGATACTTTGTATTTGTACCCCTTTTTGTATGAAACCGGTACTTTGTATTTGTACCCCTTTTTGTATAAAAACCTGGTACTTTGTATTTGTACCCCTTTTTGTATTAACCCGGTACTTTGTATTTGTACCCCTTTTTGTATGAATCCGGTACTTTGTATTTGTACCCCTTTTATTTAAAAACCTTTTGTAATGAGTTCGTAATGTAAATGAACATAAACTATACCTAGTATAGTTTATCAAAATGTTTGTAATGAATATGAAACCTAATTATACCTATTATAGTTTAGTATGTTTGTTTGTGGTGTATAAGAACCCTTTTCTATGTAAGTCGAATGTATAGCAAAATATAACTATGTTTATCATGCCTTGTTTTGTACTATTGGTAATGATGGAGGATTCTTACAATTCAGTGAGTATTTTCTGTTATACAATTATCCCACAACAAGAAACACATGTAAAATATGAAATTCTCAAAGATTAACACTTTGCTCAACATGTTACAAAGTGTGTTGAAAGTTATAAGCTGGTATCTATATTTTGACCTTTCTACACTGTTTTAAAAAAATCATAGAAAAATCATACGAAGTCAAACACTGAATCCGTAAATTCTGAGAGTTCACAAAATGTGTCTAGTTTATTCATTACTTTTATTATGATTTGTAGAAGTCTTTAACTTGTGTTAAGATGTTCATATTCACAGACTGGTCCGAATTCGTTTATGAAATGATAGACAGTTTTGTAAAAATCACCATAAATTGTAGACAAATCGTATGGAGATGTGCAAGTAGTCATTTTAAAGGTATGAACCTGAACTATTTGCATATTAAACAGTTTTGAAAAATATTAAGCATAAGATAGCCAAAACAGTCCGTGAATAAGACTCAACTTTTCTGATGAAAGCTATTGTTGGAGTTTAGTTAAGTTTTTGGTGTTTTACCTTGTATTCCCCCCTTAAAACTTGAAGAAAACATGAAAATGTAGGGTATGAACTCACCTTATGTGATTTCAGTGGGTGGATGTTGAAGGTAGTGTTCAACTCAAGAACACTTAGAAGGTTGCTTGAAGATTCGAAGAACTAACACAAATATGATGAAGTTTGTGTAAGCAACCTATGATTGGAGTAGAAAGGAGTGAGATAATCATATGGAGGATGATAATACTTACCAAAAGTAGAATAAAAGTCTGGAGAATAGCCTTGAATCTCGAAATTTAGAGAGAGAAAGTGAGAGAAAATGAAGTTTGTTCTTTGGTGGAAAATGAGGGGAATGAGCGAAATGTGAGGAGAGGGGAGGGCTTTCCAGCTCTTGACCAAGTGTGTGGCTGAAAAATGGTGGGAAAAGTACTATGGAATGACTAGGTATGGTGGAAGGACAAGGGTGGTTCATTGAGTGGGCATGGGGTTGTTGTTTGTGTCATACACTAAAGCAAAGTCAACACTCCACCTCTAAGCCTTAAGCATTAGATTTTTATTCCTAAGTAAGGATTTTCCTAAAAACATAATTAAATATGAATATTTTGGGTTTATTATGTTAAAATACGAGTTTGGGTGAAAATCCCGTGTTTAAATCTCGAAAAACGGGCTGAAAACGCTAAAAATATGGAAAACCGGGCAAAAATTGCCAATTTCTGAGATTCTGGGCCGGGGGTTCGCTCAATGCTCATAGAACCGAGAGTTGCTGGTGGAACCGAGAGTAGGGTTCGGCTCCTTAAGCTGCGCATCGGACCGAAGGTGGAGGCTTGGACCGAAAGTAGTCCTCTCGGACCGAAGGTGGCCTCTCGGACCGAAGGTTACTTTCGGTTCCTTAGTAGTTTCGGTTCAGAAGGTTACTTTCGGTTCCTTAGTAGTTTCGGTTCAGGAGGTTCGGTTCTTAGGAGGTTCGGTTCCTAAGAAGGTTCGGTTCCTAAGAAGGTTTGGCTCCTTAAGAAGGTTTTTCGCGTAAACTTCCGTTTTCGAGCGGTTTTCGATTAAATTAAGGGTCGGGATGCTCCGAGTGATTATAAGAAGTTGAGAGAGATTTTGAGAGAGATTTGGGAGAGATTTGACATTCTTGGAGAGATTTGGCATACTTAGAGAGATTTGGGAGAGATTTGACATACATGGAGAGATTTGCCCTACTTAGAGAGATTTGGGAGAGATTTGACATTCTTGGAGATATTTGGCATACTTAGAGAGATTTTGGGAGAGATTTAACATACTTGGAGAGATTTGGCATACTTAGAGAGATTTGGGAGAGATTTGACATACTTGGAGAGATTTGGCGTACTTAGAGAGATTTGGTAGAGATTTGACATTCTTGGAGAGATTTGGCATACTTAGAGAGGTTTGGGAGAGATTTGACATACTTGGAGAGATTTGGCATACTTAGAGAGATTTGACATACTTGGAAAGATTTGGCATACTTAGAGAGATTTCTCATTCAGAGAGAGATTTGGGAGAGATTTCACATGCTTGGAGAGATTTGGGAGAGATTTCACATGCTTGGAGAGATTTGGGAGAGATTTAAGGCTGAGAGAGAAGGAGTGAAACAGATTGGGAGAGACTTCTCTTGTGACCTTTTTGAGTGTTTGGCTTTGTAACGCAAGGTTCTTACACTCTGTTAAGCCTTGTTATGAATGTTATACGCTCCCGAGGGGTATGGAATAATGTTTTATCGAGTAGATTCATCACCAAGTGATACTTTGCATTAAGATTGCGAGTAGTACAATAAGAATCATAATGGAAACCCTAATATACAAGGGTTAGATGAGTTGACCGGTTTTACTTATTGACTTTGGTTGACTTTGACTTGACCAAAATTTGATGGTTGTCACATATATAAACCCCCCAATTATTAAAATTTCGGCCAATGCTTCCTTGAAGAACCCTAGCCGACTTTTCTAGTGTCTCTCCTCTCATCTTGTTGCATTAAGTGTTTGTGAATCATTAGAGGTGCAACATTTGGGGCGCTAAGCTTTCAAGAGTCAAGGATCATCAAGATTGACTTTTTATTACTACATAACAAGTGAGGTAATCTTCTAACCCTAATTTCTTTGTGAATTTCGAAATTGTATGCTAGATTAGGGTTATTGCTTTGGTATTCAATTTGCATGTTCAATAGTGAAAAACTTAGATCCAAAACAATTAGGGTTGCATGATCACATAGGAATGTAGATATGCTCATAACCAACAGTGGTATCAGAGCCTAGGATGTTTTTCAATTGAATTGTGGCAATAGTGAACTGCCCAAAGAAGTAGATTTTTTTTGTTCTCTGACTCTGGAACTTGAAGGGTTCTTGTATGAACTCGACGAGTTGGATGAACTCGATGAGTTCATTGGCCAACTCGACAAGTTGACTCATCAGTTCCCCATTTTTTCATTTTCAGAACTAATCTTGATTAGGATAATTGCCTTATTTCGTTTTTACTACCTAAAATCAAATTTTCTGAAAGGTAGTATGCTATCCTTATCATAATTAAAGGATTTGGTTAAATTTGGATACTAATAAGATTATTTTGATTTAAAATTTAACCTAGTATTTTCAATAGTTTTTAAAATACACCCTTTTGGTTTTATACTTTAAATTTGAAATTAAAACTTTATTTTTTGAAAATAAAGTGGAAAAACCTAGAAGATATATTTATGGACTTTATTAATAATTTAATTAAAAGATTAATTAAAGAACAATTAATAAATCCATAAAATGGTTTAGATTTAATTAAATTAAAAGTTTAATATATATATATATATATATATATATATATATATATATATATATATATATATATAAGTAAGTTCAAATAAAAACAGTAAATAGTGTGAGAACGTAAAAACACTATGTTTATGTTATTATTCTGTAATGAATTTTGTATATGTGTATTGTTGAAGTAATTCTAATATAAATATTAACTTTCGATTAGTCATATATTCATTACAATATTATTATTCTATTATAAACTTATATATGTGCATTTTTGTAGTAAATTCTAATTTTAATTTTAACCTTTAACGATTCATTTATTCTTTGCTGAATAATGACATAAAGTTGTCGATACAAAATTCATTGCAGAATAATAACATAAAAAAGTGTTTTTACGTTCTCACACTATTTACTGTTTTTATTTGAACTGTCCCCACTATATATATATATATATATATATATATATATATATATATATATATATATATATATATATATATATATATATATATATATATATATATACATATATATATATATATATATATATATATATATATATATATATATATATATATATAGAGAGAGAGAGAGAGGTAAGTTCAATTGAGAAAATAAAAAAGGTTGAGAATGGGGGAATCATTCTCAGTCACTCATTTAATCTAAGCATAAAAAGACACGGTGGCAAACTTGTAAATATGTTAATAACATTCAATCTCAAATACGTAATTATAGAGAATTCGATAACAGTTCGTTCATCATCAAAATTTCTCCTCCAACCTTCAACAATCATCCAGATTTCTTCAAGTAAACCATCATCAATGTCATCCAATGTTAATCAATCATCAATTTCATCGATTTCTTTGTTGAATACTCCGAATGTTCGTAGCTTGCAAGCATTTGTTAAAGTTCATAACAAATTTGGAACTGGAATTTCCCAGATTCGCAAACGAACTCAGTTGGAATCGGACTTTCTTCGCTGTTCATGAGATTGGAATCGGAATTCTGGACTCGCAGTCACAGTCGACATTGAAGGACTTCGAATCGGTACTCACAGGTTCCCAATCGGATTTTCGGAAATCAAAATCAAAATGAGAAATCGATCAGACATAAGATGTCGCATCTGAAGTCGAAATCGGAAGTATATGATGATTTGGAATTGATAACTTGAATTGGAAGTATCATGTTTTTAACATTTTTAAAATAGTTAAATTGTATGCACTCCAACTGTTTGATGAAATGCATAAACTAAATTACCACGTTATATTCACATATGAATATGTTTTCTCACATGAATCAGTATATGATTATTAAAAACACAAAACAAATATGCAAGTCTTTATGTTATTCATATGTGAATAACATATAAAAATTATATATATTTGTGAAAATACCTTCTAATATTCATAAGTGAATATACCTTGTAATATTCATATGTGAATATAATGTGTAATATTCATAAGTGAATATATCATCTAATATTCACAAGTGAATATACTATGTAATATTCACATGTGATATACCATGTAATACTATGTAATATTCACATATGAAAATATCATTTAATATTCATAAGTGAATATACCATCTAATATTCACAAGTGAATATACTATGTTAATATTCACAAGTGAATGCATCGTCTAATATTTAAATATGAATATATTATGTTTATTATATGCTATATTGATATATGAATGATACTTAAATTGAAAAAAAAAAATCATACTTTTTATTCATAAGTGAATAACGAATGTACTGTAATTAAACCTGATGCATTTTTATTCACTTATGAATAACGATAGCTGAAAATATAAAAAAGATAAATTTTTTATTTTATCTTAAAACTATATCAATATGGATGTCTATTTGCAGAGAATAAAAAATCATTAATTTTGGTATATTTAAAATCATTTTTCGATAAAAATAGCTTCTTAAAAATTGAAAAAACGAAAAAAACTATGTTTTTTTATATATTAAGGTAATGATTAGCAAAGTTTAAGGAAATATGTTTTGTTGGAAAACACATGTCCATTCATTTCTCATTTCCGCTGGTACGACGGAGGCTTTTGCGGCAAAAATAAATGAGTGGCTGAGAATGATTCCCCCATTCTCAACCTTTTTTTTTCTCAATTGAACCCTCCTATATATATATATATATATATATATATATATATATATATATATATATATATATATATATATATATATATATAGGGAAGGGTTATTTGGAAAACAAAAAAACCCTAAAAAAACCCCAAAAATTATAAAAATACATAAAAAAAATACCTAGAGATCACAAAACTTTTTTTTGACATTTTTTATGAAAAAATCGCATGTTTTTAAAGAAATTCGCTGAAAAAAAAAGAAATTTTTTTTTTATAAAAAAAAATTGATTTTTTTTTCCAGCGAATTTTAATAAAAAGCTACGATTTTTTATAAAAAAAATTCAAAAAAAAGTTTTGTGATCTCTAAGTATTTTTTTATGCATTTTTATGATTTTTAGGGTTTTTTTAGGGTTTTTTGTTTTCCATAGAACCTAAACCTCTCTCTCTCTCTCTCTCTCTCTATATATATATATATATATATATATATATATATATATATATATATATATATATATATATATATATAAAAGTTAGTCTTACCGTTGGTAAGCCTAATTCACGAAGCTGGTATATAAGTGGTGTTTAAGGAAACAGCTTGTAAAATGACCGCCAGTGGGTATCCACTCTTACCCACGACACTCTTGACTAGTGGTGGATCGTTAGCCGAACGGGTAGGATAAGACATTAAAATCTCATTAAAAGTATAATGAATTATAAATTAACTAAACGTTTTTATAAAATTCCTAATCTTAGTTACATTAGGAAAAAATTTGAATTCGATGCTAACCTATGAAATTGCACATTGCACCTTATTGGTCGTTACTGGAGCGTGTGTGGTTAACCGGCACACTAATATGGGGCTAATATTGTTGGCAATGGGTTTCTCGTAAATTATCGGTGATCAATGGAGCGTGTGTGGTTAACTGGCACATTGATTAGGTGATAAATGACATTGAGAGTACCAAGCTAATTTGCATGGTTATTCACATCTTGTTTTTGAACTTCGGCATCCCAGTCACAAAGTGAGAGCGTAATCAAGATTAAACATGCCATTGAAAAGTTCATTGAATCTCAAAAGATCTAGGAATTTCATCTAAAACCTAATTCGTTTAAAATTTTAGTTTTCGTGGTGGAATTGGTAAATCATCATTTACCTACCTTCACATAATTTCCAATTAGATTAAGGCATCCCTCTTCCGAATTGTGAATTATTGTGTTGGGTCCTAGCCTTAATACTTTATTTGGGTGTTATATTAAGGATCAAAATCAACTAACTTGAATTTTCTCCCTTTATAGATGTCGAGTTCAGACAACTATGGTCTTCCTCATCCTTTTGGAAAAAGCTTTCCGTTTGAAGATGATCTTCCACGTGCCGATCAAGGTGAAAGTTCATTACCTTTTTCGTGTATTGGTGGGATTGGAAATCGTACTTCTCTTCCTCTACCTTCTCCAGTGATTCTTCCTGACCCACGTTTTCGTCGACTTGAAAAGTTAAAGATCACTCAAGCCCTATTGGCATGCAAACACCAAGATGGAAATTCTGTGTGTGCACACGTCCTGAAGATGAAGTCTCACATTAACAGACTGGGAATGTTGGTTGTCATTTTCTGGAGAAATCTAGCTGTTGACTTGGTTCTTCAATCGCTTCCTGAGTCATATAGTCAATTCTTTAAGGACCACTACACGACTGATCATGATGTGACCCTAATCGATATGACATATTTGCTAATTGTTGCTGAAGCAACAATGCTTTGGCACACTGGTCAAGCAAATTTGTTTGGAGTATATGTTTCCCAAAGTTCTATGGACGTTGGTGATAGCAACGGTGATAGTCCAGAAATGGTTTCTCCTCCTAAGAGAGAGAAATCGGCCAAGGTCAAAAAGTTTAACCGTAAGAGAAAGACCAATTCTGAGATAGTTTCACATGTCACTCCTAAAGAGTCTGTCTATCTCTATTGTCGATTGAAGGGGCATTGGAAGTGAGGCTGCCCAGACAACCTGAGAGATCTTAGAGATAATAATGTCAAATTGTATGACTCTGCTTCAGGTACGTCCGCTATCTAACTCTTTTAAGTTTCTATTTATAGATTCTTATTACATGATGTGTTGATCAAATTTTGATGCTTTGTAGGATCGAAGAGAAAGAAGGAAGCTGAAATAAGGAGTAGGCTGATTTTGATATGAGGAAATGGATTTCGGTCACATGGTTCAATGATCAGGATTCGGAGCAGCTAATTAGGAGTTATGATAGATTGTGTAGGAATATTCCAGAAACATAGTTTTCATGTGTATTTGCATTGTAAAGACAAGTTTTCCGCACATTTTCAATAAAGTAAATTTTTGTGGTTTATCTTATTTACTTTATGATTACTTGCAATGACATTTATGAAAATTAGTGTTTATATTTCTATTATTAGAAATGTTGAAAATGGATTTGATTCTTAGTTATATACATTGTGGTGGTGTCATGATTTACCAAGTGAGGAAGGATTCTCATCACCCAAGTTTCAATTGTACAGAAGCTTGGAATCTTACAATTCGAATAGTGTGATGTATGAGAATTTTGATCTATGGTAAAGTGAGACTAATTCCTTGTTCATATGTATATGTGAGTCAAGTGAAGGACTAAAGGATCTAGTACACATTGATGTGGACTAGTCAGATCCACCACAAAGGACGATAGGCCCATTCGTCATGATTTACTGTTAGTTCAGTAAATATGGGTATGCTTATAAGATTAAGTATAATTCTGATACCTTGAAAAGTTTCAAGGTGTAGCAGAACGAATAAGAAGAATCCATTGGGCAGAAATATAAAAGTTTCTCCAATCTGAAAGGAAATGAGAGTACTTTAGTATCATGTTTTATGATCATCCTATTGATTATGAAACCATGTCACAATTGATCCTCTAAGAACACCTTAGTGCATTTACATGACTGAGAATAGGAATCAGATATTGTTGAAATGGTTAAGTCAAGAAGATGAGTCATACTTCGTTCCAAAAACAAGTTTTAGAGTCCTACTCTAGTTACTCCAAGTTGTACCTTGAGTAACATGTTCTAAGTAGGTTTATATCACCTCATGAAATGTGGAGTAGAAATGTTTTCTTTCTCTATCACATTTGTGATTGGTAGTTGTGATGTTTTGGTTAAAACAAAGACCAACTAAGACCAATTATATGAAGTGCTTATTGATAAGAACCATACTAACTCTTGAATATTTGTTTGCCGAAGGAAGATCCTTGAAAGAGAATCTTATATGTCAAGAAGTCAGTGGGAGACTTATTGATCTTGAAAAGTTTCAGGAAGATAATCGAGAATAAACCTTTTAGTAATCACTAGCATACGACCTAAGGTTGATAACCTATCGTGTTGACATATTATTGTTTTTGTGCCCATTCCAGTTAAGTTGACTATTCATGTGAGTTCTATGAGTTCTCATTTGATCGCATGAGGTAAAGTACCTTCATTAGTGAAAGTACATTGATGGGTGAGCTGCTCAATAACTTGGAAGCACTAGTAGGCCCTTGTGCTACCGGATGACAAGAAATTAAGATTAAGCAAGTTCAGTCCACATGAGTTTGGATTTGCCATAAACCTTGTCTTATGAGAGTGGTTGGAAATGATAAATTCACATGGATAGGAAAACATACACCGTAAAAATCTAAGTGGTAAGAAGTTTCTCTCTACTTCTTTAAAATGATTGCGAGGAAACACTTTCACTTGTGGATTTTAAAGGATTGATTAATATCATTAGAATTAGCAATTGTAACAATTGCGTTCTCAAATTCGAGTATGATTTAGACATCCATTTTCATAGTTCGAATTGTGAGAAATGGAAAATAGTTTGAACATTCAGGACTTATTGCTATAAGTTCTGAAAGGGTTTAGACACACACATAAGCTGTCTAATGAAAGGTGTATGAGCTTGAGAAGTCTAGATAAAGACTTATCGAAGCACCACATATCAGAAATCTGAACTTTGGTAAGAAAGTCAATAGGTATTGATTTCTAGAAGTCCAGCTGATTTCTGAGTACATGTCAAAGCTAGTGGGAGCATAACTGTTATGCTGGTAAGAACATAATTGTTATGCTAGTGGGAGCATGATTATTATGTAAGGTGTTGCAAGTTAGCAATGCTATTTATAGGAAACAAAGTTCTAAAATTGGAAACTGTTTCGCTATAGTAAGGCTTAAGAGAGAGAGCTTTAACACTTCATTTCAAATCTAAATGTTTAGATTGAAGTTTTAATGGAACTTAGTGATGAACATATTCGGATATCGTGTTGAAGTGATTCAACATAGGAAATTCTATATATAGGAAATTCTATATATAGAATTTCCTATATATAATTCTATATATAGAAATATTATAGCAAGAGACTGATCAAGTATCATGTCTTTATGTAAGACATTATGTATCGGATCCCATATGCTTCGGGTATAGGATCGATTGCATATGCTATAATATTCACTTGTTCTCATTTTCCAAATGCCTAGGGCATTAAGAGGGAAAAGTACTGGAACCGGATGTGACTAAAGTTGTTAAATAACTATCAAGGACAATATGAGGTTTACCAAAGATTGGTTGCTTGTGGACAGTTGGAAGTATAGTGTAATTTGTGGAAGAACCATATTGACCTGTTCTGAGTAGAGGTAACTCTTGTTCAAAACTGATAGTCATATGGAAATATGGAAATATGGAAATATGGAAATGTTTCCATTATGGGAGTTAGATATTGAGATATATGTGCGAGTTAGAAACTTTAATGCAAGAAGGATGTTCAAGAAATGCTCCTTGAATGTGAGACTTCGTTTTCATGGAATTGTTTTGTAACCAATCTCCAATGGAATGTTTTGTAGTATCATTGGAAAAGTCTCTGTGACTTTGGTGCCTTGACATTACAATAGGATCATTGCATGTAAGTTTAGACTCTAACGGATTCTAGTAGTGATAAGAATTTGGTATTCTTACACTTGTGGTAAGGATTTCGAATTGTGAAATGAGTATCACTGGAAATGTGTTCAATTGATCTGTTTCACAAATAAAGGACCATAGATAAACATAGTGTGCATGCTTGGAGCATGGCATGACTATTGTTTTAATTCAAGTATTAAGCTGATTACTTGAAACATTATACAATGAATAGATTCTAATTAATATGGTGATTAAGTAATAAGTGTTTTATTTATATTCAAAAGTTTTGTGACCATAGTTAACTAGATTAGTCTTGTGTTTCACATCGCATGTTTTACGTCCCGAATAACTGGGTTATCCAAACATCCACATTCGATCATACTTTTGGAAGTAAGTAGTGAATTAAGATTGTCATGAATCCGACTGTAGATTGTCTAAGAGCTTAGACATCGCACAAGTTTGCTGCAGTGTTCATGAGTACTCCTAAAATAGGAATTTGAGTATTGGATAAACCCGCGCTCAGAGAAATACTTCATGGATTTTATCACGAGTAATTCTGAGACGATAATATCTTATATTCTTGAAACAGAGACATATGAGTTGTTGTTTACGAATCGGTTGTGCATTGATAATGCTTGAACGCATCAGTAACTTCATGTTATAAAACATTTCTTGTGTGTGATTAGATGAGTAAATAGTACAAGCATATGAGTCAAAGTTTATTCGTTCCTTTTACCCTAAACAGGATAAAAGCGATATTTATGCGCCCTTGATGATTTAGTGATAACATCTTAAAGGCTTGGCCAAGCCTGGACTAAGTTGATGTGTTCAATTGTAGTCTGAGTCAGTCATCATGAATCGGAAATTAGGAAACGACTCTTGGAAAGAGATTGATTATAATCCATGTATCAAGTCCATACGATATCTTGTAGAATGGAGGGATATTTGATCAGTTATCTAAAGGATGCGTCGTTGACTAGATCAAAATTCGACAGGGGATTTTGAAATCTACGATTGCTAGTCAAATTTTGAAGTCATACTTGGAATCATAGTTGTTAGACTTATCCAAGTGGGAGACTGTTAGATTTGGTGTCTAAGACCATAACTATAATTGGTAAGTACTTGATTTGATAGTAGCATGGTCCTTTTGGGTTGCCTTCACTCATGCAACTTAACAGGATGACTGGTGGAGAGAGAGTAGAATATATTATTTGAAATAAGAAATTGGTACTCAAAATGATTTTATTAATGTATTATAAGATTAATACATTATTTGGAAATCATATTGATAATTAGTATTTAATCAAAAATTAATTTGGCATTAATTTTGGGATTAAAGGAACTGATTAATAATGGAGGGGCTGTTTTGCAAATTATTGATAGTTGTGAAACTGGGCTACTGCTCTCCTTAATTAGGAGTGGAAAAAATCCTATAGGGAGGCCCTATAGATTTCATCTAAGGCTTGCTAAATAAGAGTCCATAGGCTGCTTAAGCCTTAAGCAGGAAATTTGGGTTTCCTCCAGAAACCCTAGCAGCCCACAACTATATAAACCCCCTAAGCCTTAGAATTTCGGCCAATGCTTCCTTGAAGAACCCTAGCCGACTTTTCTAGTGTCTCTCCTCTCATCTTGTTGCATAGGGTGTTTGTGAACCATTAGAGGTGCAACATTTGTGACACTAAGCTTTCAAGAGTCAAGGATCATCAAGAATGACATGTTATTACTACATAACAAGTAAGGTATTCTTCTAACCCTAATTTCTTTGTGAATTTCGAAATTGTATGCTAGATTAGGGTTATTGCTTTGGTATTCAATTTGCATGTTCAATAGTGAAAAACTTAGATCCAAAGAAATTAGGGTTGCATGATCACATAGGAATGTAGATATGCTCATAACCCAACAAAGGTTACATTGATGCTAAGTTTCACACTAAGACAGAGGATTCTATTTGCACTTATAATTTGTGCTTTTCTAAACGGTGAAGTATTAGCTTGAAAGAGTACCATGTAATACACCATAGTGGATTTAAGAATAAACTTTGAGTATATTGACGGCTTTTCTAGTTTATATAATTACATGTAACCAGAAAAACACTTAACCCTTAAGTTCACATGCAACCTAGAATAGATCTATATTTCCTCTATTTATAGAAATTAACTATGAACATATAGAAACCCTAAGGGAAGACTATACTAACTGAAATTCATATAGATTTAAGGTTAGATACCTTTTGATTATTGTAGCAAATAATCACACCAAAACCTCTTGAAGTTCCTTGGAAAGCAAGCACCAAAAGCTTAGTGCCTCTAATGGCTTGTACCAAAAACCCTAACAACTAGAAGACGTAAGGAAAGAGAAGGGAAGAGAAATTTTTTGGCTCTATGAGAGTTGGGAAAAGTGGACGAAAACAACATGCCAATGGGGTCTATTTATAGCTGATACAGGAAGCCTTGGATAACCGTAATTTGAATATAATAATAATATTTTGAATAAGGTAATTATCCAACTCCTTATTTATCTATAAGGAATATTCCAAAAACCCTAAAGACCCCTCTCAAAATCTTCCAAGGGTTAGGAAGGTCCTGAAATTCCCTCTTGTTCAACTATTGAACAATTACATATTAAGTCCTTGCCCTTCTAATTAATTCTAATTAACCCGAAATTAATTCTTATTAACTTCTGATTAATTCTTAATTAATTATTACTATTTCTAATTAATATTAACCATATAATATATTAATAAATTTTTTATTTCAATTTCTAATGAATTTATTTATCATATAATAATTTAGCAAATTAACATCTCTCTCCAAAAGTCATTCTATTCAGTTACTAGTTATGATGGCAACTCAAAAAGGACTTTGCTTCCAATTCAAGAACATACCAATTTAGTTATTGATGTAGACACCTTAATCCAACATATATTTCAACTAGTTAGAATGCAAAGGAAGCTATGTGACTAGAATAGATTCATTAGTGACATCATTGTTGAAGATTAGTCATTGATGGTCCTATTGAAGGTTCTTGTGAATGTAAGGGTCTACTTACCTAGAGTATTGATCCCAAGTCGCACAAGCTCACATGGAAAACAATAGGTAAGTACTACCATATTTGATAATTGTTCGAATGTGAAGAAATACTAGTCAATATAATCATATCGAAAGGAAATCTTGTCGATCCATTCGCTAAGTTAAAAAGTCCGACTATAAGACTTGGGCATGAGGCATTTATTTTGCATATGATTTGACTTAAGAACACTTGGAAAAGTTTGTTTTAATTTTGAAATATATAAAAATATGAATTGTAAGCATGATGGTTTTTATTTTGTGGAGACTTAATTAAGAGCATTTGTTGTTATCAAAGTTGTGTTATTCATTATTGTGTTTCACTTTTTCATGTTTTAAACCCACTTCCAGAATATTTAATTTTTTTCAAAACTCCACAGTCGGTCTTACTCTTGAGAGTGAGTATTGGAATTTAAGACTATCATGAGTGTTAGTTGATTGGACCATACGAGATTGGACATTGCATAAGAGATTGCGCTAGAACTCCATGAGCACTAAAAATAAGGATTTTAAGTATTATAACAGCCCGAACTTAGAGATCACTTCATGGATCTAGTAACGAGTAACTCTAATATGATAATATATTTCATTATTCAAACAAGATGCATATGGGGCTTGTTTTATGAAAACTGTTGTGTATCGGTCTGTTACACCCCCAATCCGGAACGACGGAAACATTCGGGGGCGGAGGACGTCATGTACAGTATTACAACAATTGTATAATAGTAATCAAAGAAACAACAACCATTGTATTGATAATGTATAACTACATTGTTTTCAAAACATTGCTTGATTTACATTGAAACTATAACAAAAGCTAATACGTAATTCTCCGTCTTTTTTTTTGGAAAGGGAACTTCCCTAACGAGGGTTTCCGGGCCAGCTTTCGCGCACCGACTAATCCCCCGCTGCAAACATGAGGCTTTGCCTCATGCCCTGGAGTCACTACAGGAGAACCTCCATGGCCACAAGGGCTGAGTGGTGCCAGGATTTGAACATGGGTCAATAGGTTATCCACCATATCTTCCACATGCCTTACCAAGTCACCACAAGCCAAGTGGTTTGAAAAATGCGCACCATGGGCCCAAGATAAGACAGCGAGGTAATTCTCCGTCTTCGCAACACCTGAGAGGGTACATGTCTACTAACGTTCCTGAGAATACAAGTGATTTGAAAAAGTGTCAACATTAAAGTTGGTGAGTTCATAAGTATTTTTGTGATAGAAAGTATATCCTTTTATTCTTTGGAAAAGTTTACGTGTTTATTTAGAAAATCCTATATTTTCTTTGTAAGAATGTAACCTAGCTAGTTCCTTCTATGATTACTTAGCTTATACTAGTTATATATAAACTAATATCGAATGGACAGTTGAATGTGTAGATCTGCCCTAAGCCCACAACCAAACAAGGAACAGGAAGTAAGGCAGAAAGTACACATTTCACTGTCTATCAGATATTATTTATATATAACTCTGATGTATAAACTAAGGAAATCATCATAATAAACAATTAAAGGTAATTTATGTTATACTAGTTTGTAAATAAGTGTTGAACCTTTTGTAAATATGTTCCTAGCCGCACCTGTTCAACTGTAAAGTGTTGTTTTGTAAAATAATGATGTTTATCCTGGAAATTCCTATATTTTCCAAAAAACTGAATTGTACTTTTAAACTTTCCAAGACCGAAAAGTACAAGTATTATTGTCTTACTTAATTTAATGATACGTAGTTTTATTCATAAGTAAAACCAACTGAAGACGTGTTTGAACTGTAAACTAGATATGAAGTTAATACCCTCCTATGATTACTTAGTACATACAAGTTATATAAAATCGAGATCGAATAGACAATCGATTGAGTGAATCTGCCCTAAGCCCACAACCAACCAAGGAACAGGAAATAAGGCGGAAATCACACACTCCCTTGTCTACCAGGCATTAATTTTATATAACCTTAATGTAAGTAGTAAGTAATCACAGAGTTATTTCCCCTTAAGACTGTGTAAAAATATATATTTACGAAAATAATTAGTTAATACTTATTGGGAATGTTCATTATAACTATACTAATATGACTAATGGCCTACACGACGTTCTTTAGGCGTCGTAAAGTTAATGACATTTGTCACCCCTGAACTTCCATTCCAACTATAGCTAACAGTCAGGGCGCAAGATTGTCAGTCCCGTATAGATCTATACACAAACTCGCGCTCTCCCTCCAGGAGACTCTGGTTATAATTATGATTTTAACAGGTACCATTTTTGGTACATCAAGCGGTTCACAATCCTGTATTAACTAGTTTACATAAACTGAAAAACCTTTTAGTAAATAACATGTAACTTTGTAAAATAATTCCTTTGTTCCATAAACTATACATATTATAGTTTATAAGTTTGTTTTCTGTATTGTATGCAAATTGTTACATCTCAACATGTTTTTGATAAATCGTTTGTAAATTCAATAGTAACAATATTTTTCAAATTTAGTAAATTTCATGTTTAATGGTATATTACGGTAAGAAAATATATAAAAAAATTATATTTTTAAAAACAAGATTTCTTGTGTTTTACTTATAATCCCCCCCCCCCCCTTAAAACGATTAAAAATCGTGAAAACGTAGGGGTATGAACTCACCTTATGTGCGGTTTTGACTAGATATCGAGATAAAAGTGGTAACCTTCGGGCTATAATACGGGAAAGATGTCGTGATCCTAATGTTTTTAAACATACAATAGTGTGTGAATAAGATGATCTTTATAAGATAAGTGTTTCATAAACACTAAATAATATGAATAATACTTACTATGATGTCTTAAGCGAATTTGGTTTGAAGAAAATGTCTGCACGAGGTGTTGATCTTCAAATTTGCAAAGAATGAAGTTAATTTTTGAGAGAGAATTGTGAGGAAATAGTTTACTGAATGTGAGAAATGTAACAAATGATCTCTATTATGTATCTCAACCGTGAACACCTCTTGAATCCATTGCCAACCGTGAACACACTAGGTTTAGACTGTTTAGCCATGAACTACTTTTGATTTTTATTTCAAACCGTAAAAACCTAATGAACTTTATTCCAAATCCAAAAACACCACTTTGAAATGAATTATAATCCATAAACACCTTTCCCTTAATTGCTTTGGACTTTGAACTCCATTTGTGGGGGGTATTTCTTAGTTCTAAGTTAAATCTTTTGAATTATATTAATTTATACTAACATAATTTATCTTGGGTTTAAATCCATGCTTGGTTATAAACTTATAAACATGCCTTCATAGTGATAGATGACATAATGCATCAAAGTTCCAATGTGGTTTCACTTGTACTAGGTTAGGGTTTAGATCTTGGTGGGTCTAAAATTTCCCAGTTGTGACACGGTCTCCTCCAATACTATCCGTAACTAGTAGTCACAAAGGGTATGTCCATATATGATATGACTAGTAGACAAAACTATATATTCAATATTTAATTATTCATTCTGCCTTAACAGGAGAAGGGATATCCTTGGACCCCTCGATGATTTGGTGCTGAGATCTAATGTGTCTGGCCAGGTCCAGACTAAAATTGATGTGTTAAATTTCGTAGTTAGATGTAGTCGTCACAAATCTTTATCGGGAAACAGAACTTTGAAAATCTAAGATTGACACTTATCCTTGTTTTAGGTTCATATGAATATCTAGAACAAAATAATAACTAATCACTTATCTAAGGGCTAAACATTACTATGTCAAGTGTTTGGTGAGTTGTATTGGATGACTACTCTCTGTTGATTGTAAGTGAAATATTTTGAGCCTAAAAGTTAACGCCTTGTCTAAGTGGGAGACTATAGGAAATAGTGTGCAAGGTCATTAATTATTTTGGTAATATTTCTAAAAATAACAGGTTACATTGGGTTGGCTTCATAATCCAAATAACAAGAAGAAAATGGAGATAAATAAGTTGTTAATTTATTATGAATTAATAAATTAATTAGAAATTATTTTGGTAATTAATTAAATGATTTAATTAATTAAAGAGCTTGAATATTAATTAATCTAAGAGATTAGTTGGAATATTCCAGACGCTCCTAGAAAACTATATGGGATGATTTTGATAGGCTCATTGATAGCGATAAGGCCAGTGTGAATTCGATAAGGATTAACCTTAAGAGTTTGAATCATTCTTGGATTCTATCTACAACCTATAAAGATATTTCCTGGGGTCAAACACTACAGGCTTATGATCTCTCCAAAACCATCCATACTCTTATCCTCTCTACCATCTGCGAAAATGATAAACCTACTATAGGGTTATAGGATTTTCGAAAAAAAAAGCCTTCTACAAGGTTAATCCTTGTTAGCTTTTGGATTTTGTAGGTTTGAATACATTATAGGGTATCTCATTTGGGTCCTTCATCCATTGCAAGTATTGTCAATCATATGATCATAAGATCAAGAGGTTGGTAGTTCTTTCTTTTTTTGCTTTTTTAAAGTATGCTGCTATAAGTAGTAAAACCTAGAATCTAGGATGCATGTGCGCTTAGGTAAATCACTTGATTGTTTCTTATACCTTTTGATAGCATACTTGATGTTGTTAATACCCAACACATAGAAAGTTGGAGCTTATTATATGTTAATTTGCTTTGTTAATTTTTAGCTTACTATCATTTCAACTGATCACTGTAATGAGCAGTTGAGAGAATACCCTTTTTGAGTTATAGTCTGGGAAACTGACTGATTATACAATTTTTTTAAAAGTTCTTTCTTGGATTTCTAGCATATACACGTGTTAACAAAGGGAAGTATTGCCATTAATTCCCTGTTGTCATACATATTTCCATCTCAATATTGTTGGTATTGGTTGCTTTTGATGATTATGAGTTAGAATAAAATAATGTTAATATAGCTTTTGTAAATGGTGAGCGTGAGGAAGAGTTTTTTTTGCATCAACCAAGGGGTTTGTAGTTTTTAGTAAAGAGATCTACTATGTGTAAATTCAATTAATAAATTTTTGGTCTCAAGTATTGTCCTAGATAATGGTATATGAGATTGGATTCATTTAGGACTAGTCACGAATTCAATCGGTGTATCGACGATAGTTGTGTTTACTATAAGATCATAACTAAATTGGTATATACTTGAATCGAAAGCAAAGTCCTTTTTGAGTTGCCTTTATAACTAGTAATTGTGTAGAATGACATTTGGAGCGAGAGGTTGATTTAATGATTTGTTAATATATTATATCATTAATATATTAATTAAATATGGTATTAGTTAATTAAGAACTAATCAGAAGTTAATTGGATTTAGTTTTCAGATTAATTGGATTAATTAAAAGTGTGATGACTTAAGATGTAATTGTTCAATAGTTGAACAAGAGGGATTCCAGAACCTTCCATAGGTCATCGACGGTTTTTGTTGGATCCAAAGTGGATCTAGAATATTCCCTATACATAATTAAGGGATTGGATAATTAACTAATTTGAAATATTAATATTATATTCAAATTAAGGTTTCCAGGGTTCATTATATCAACTACTAACAGGACACCCTGGCCTATGGTTTTCGTCCACTCCTTCCCAAGAGAGTAGCCGATTTTCTCCCCCTCCTCCTCTCTCCTCATGTTTTCTAATTGCTAGGGTTTGGGTACAAACCATTAGAGGCACTATGATTTTGGTGCTTGCTTTCCAAGGCTTTCAACAAGGAATTTTTTTTTGTTATTTGCTAAAATAATGAAAAGGTATGTAAATCCTAATCCTATGTATATTTTGATTATTATAGGGTTCCTTTAGGGTTCTTGATGTTCAATAGTTATTGTTATAAATTAGATAAAACATAGATTCGTTATATGTTAAATATGTACTTAAGAGTTAAGATTTTTCGGTACACATGTTTTGTTGTAACCTATAAAACCCATCATATATATGGATGACATGTCGACCGAAATGAAAGAGATGACGGATATTCAAATATTAAGACCAGTTGAAAGCTAATTTTTCAATAAAGGAGTTAGAAGCTGCCAGGTATGAAAATTGTTTTTGACAGGAAGTGTAGGATCTTGCATTTTTTCAAATATATATATATATATATATATATATATATATATATATATATATATATATATATATATATATACATACATACATATAACATCCTGTTTCGAATCGTTCCCATTTTGAATTGGTGATCAAAGGAGTAAGTGATATCAAGTTACGGATACCTGAGAGGTTGGGTTTCGGACCCAGTTGGAGTTGGATAATGTACCTTGGATTTCTCGGGTATTCAGTTTGAGTTTTTGGATCAAAGGGTATTTCGGTGAATTTGCAGATCGGGTTTTTAGGGGAAGTGGATTTTAGTTTGGGATATTTTATGGCAGGTAGGAACCGATAATAGTGTTGAGTGTCTCGATACCTTTCTATGGATATATGCATGGTTGGAATCAGAGTTGTATCGAGTGAGTTAAGATCTTCGGAAGAATTAGGTTTTGGGAAAAACACTAGTACACGGGGCGTACCAATGTGGTACGCAGGGCATACCAAAGAGAAAGGAACTACGTGAGGCGTAGCTAGGAACGTGTAGTGTATATGCGAGGATTGGATCGGGGTGCGTGGCCTCTTACGCATGGCGTACGAGAACGTATGCTGGACGTACGAAGGTCAGACTAAAAACCCTAAATTGACACCTATTTAAACATCCTTAAGTCATTGGGACTAAACCCTAATCAGCCTCTAGAGTCTCATTCCGTCCCTTTACCTCAGTTTTCCTTTGAGAGTGTGGTTTGGAGCGTAGAACTTTTTTGGTGGGCATTTTAGAGCTTATTCAAGAAGAAGAAGTCAGTAAGCAAGCATGGGGTGGTATTGGGCTTCAAGATCCTGCATCTAATTCACCTTGAGTAAATTTTGGAGGTATAAAGTCTTAATCTTGACATCTTATGCATTAGATTGAGTTACGGTTTACTATATTGTCCCCTTTTGTGTTCATGAATCATTTATTAGGAGTTTGAGCAACTCCAGAGCTTAGGAAGAATAAATTTGAGGTAACTTGGTTCATTAGTACCATATAAATCTAGTCTTGATGGGTGTTTGGACCTCATGCATGAGTTAAGACCCTTGGAAAGGTATTAATGGTTTGTAAAGGTTTGTTGGGAGCATATGGAGCATGGAAAGTCATAAAGTTGCCAACTTTATGCCTTAGGATGTCTTAATGGACTCATATATTTAAAGTTGGACATTGAAATCCCAAGTATTAAGCACTTAATGTTCAAATGTGCACAACCCGCTTTTACGTCATGTGTAAATTCGTGTATGCAACACGTACTGCTTGAAGGGATAGTACGATGAACGTATTGGAGGGGTACACAGGGCGTACATACTCGAGTTGGGTTTTGGGCTTCATGTGGGCTTGTAAGCCCTTTAGGCCTTATTCAGTTTTGGGCATGGTATTATTTTGGGTTAGTGGTCCGATTTATATGTTTTGGGCCATGGTTGTTTTGGTTGGGCCTTATTGGGCCAAGTGGCCCATTAATAGATTTGGACATGGATTTCAGGCACATTTGCAAAGGGAAGACTCTTGGGCCATTATGAAAGGACTTGGGCTAAGAAAGTGTTTGGGCTTAAAAGGACGGCTCATTTGAGGAGTTGGGCCCAATTTGAAAAATTGGGCCACTAGTGGGCCATTAGTGGACTTTTATGGATTTTGGAGTTTTGGGCTTGTCTATTTTTTTGGCTAGGGCCTTAGTTATGAATCTTGTTGGGCCAGAGGTAAAATAGTCAATTTACCTCCAAGAATGGATTATGGATCATGGTTTGGGACCCAATTGCTAATTGGGAAATATTTTGGTATTGACAACTCGAGGAGTTGTCAAGGAGGCATGTAAGGATTTCTTGTAGGGAGTTTCAACATTCGAGGTGAGTCTCCTCACCATACCAATGGGTCGAAGGCACCAAGGCCGACACATTATGTGTTATGTGGTATGCAAGCCATATGTGATATGTGGTATGCTAGTTGATTATGTGTTATGTGGTATGCTAGCCATTATGTGATATGTGGTATGCTAGTTGATTGTGTGTTATGAGGTATGCTAGTTTTCTTTGTGATACTTGTATGGAAGACCCCGCGGGGTGCTAGTGGCACTTGGATATCACACCATGTGGGGGAGCCCATGGTATTCTAGGTAAAGACCATGGGCTGAGCCCATGACACTTGGATATCAGACCATGTATGGGAGCCCATGACATTCCAGGTAAAAACATAGGGGGAGCCCATGACACTTAGATATTAGACCGTGTGGGGGAGCCCATGGCATTCCAGGTAAGGACTAAAGAGCATGGGGGAAGCCTATGACACATAGGTGTAAGACCCTAGGGGGAGCCGACGACATCCTGGAGTAAGACCCTCGGGGAATCCCATGGCATCCTTATATGTTTATATGCATTTGATTGATATGATTTATGTGATTACGTGGATTATGTGGGGTATGCTCTAGGGAACTCACTAAGCTTCGTGCTTACAGTTTTGTTTATGGTTTTAGGTATCATCGGTTTGAAAAGGAAGGGCACGGGTCGATCGCAGCGCTCACACCCGTGTTTTCCATATTATGTGATTTTGGGACGTAACTATGATAAAAGTTTTAATTAAGTAATGTTTTTGAATGATTGGATGAAGTAACATTTGTGTTTGACTATAATGAAAAATGAAAATTTTGATGTGTTTAGAGCACTATAACATCCCTATGGTGCACATACAACCCTAATGCTTTAGATCTATGTTTTCTCTAATTATACATGCGATTTCATTTTTCCCAAAATCGGCTAAACCTCTTAGAATACTCTTGGTGCCGTTTTTAGGGGCTTAGAGGTTACATACATAGTGTAGAATTCCAAAAGTCACTTGTAAACCCTAATTCTTACACTTAGGCTTATGATCCAACAATTGATTTTGGACTAACACTTCATGGACTATCTCATAAGCTTAGTCCATCACAAATCAATCATGGATCATTAGACCAAACCATATGTATCAATGATTTACATAATCAGTCCCCGTTAATTTAATCAGTCTCTTTTGATCACTAATTTAATCCAAATTAATTCTTAATCAATACTAATTAAATAATATGATTTCTCAATTAATATATTATACTTATAATATATTAATAAATCATAAATAACCTCTTTCTCAAATATCCATCCTATCAAATTGTTCTGGTGAATGCAATCCAAAATGGACCATACTACTATCGAGTCAAGTACATACCATTAATAGTTATGGGCTTAGACACCTAATCTAACAGTCTCCCACTTGGATAAGTCTAATAACTATAACTGCCAATGTAACTTCAAAATCCGATTAGCAATCGTAGCTCTCAAAAGCCGTTGTCAAATTCTGACGCGTCCTTTAGATAAGGGATCATATAATCCTCTTTTCTTCAAGATATCATGCAGACAAATAGATGGAACATAGTCATACTTATTGTCCAGTAGTTTGTTTCATGATTTCTGATTTGTTTGACATAGAACTTAATTGAACATATCAATTGAGTCCTGACCGGGCCCGACACATAAGTCAAAACAAAATCATCGAGGGCCAAAGATTTCGCTTTTAATCCTCCTAGGATAAAGGAACAGATAAAAGTCGACTTATATGCTTGTACTAAGTACTTGTTAAATTATACACAACAACATATTTTATAACATCAAGCTACTGATGCGTTTTCGTACTATCAATGCACAACCAACTCGTAATCAACAACTGATATATCTTGGTTTGAAGACTATACGATATTATCGTCTCACAATCACTTGTGATAAATTCCATGAAGTGATTCATGTGAGCGTGGGTTTAATCCAATACTCAAATCTTATTTCAAGAGCACTCATGAATGTTGTAGCAAACTTTTGCTATGTCTAAACACTTTAGACAATCTACAAGCCAGTTCATGATAGTCTTGTCTCAATACCTACTTCCAAAGTATGATCGACTGTGGATTGTTTGAATAATCTTATTATTCTGGAAGTCAAAACATGCAAAATGAAACAATAGTAAACGATTAACACAAGATAGTAACTTTACTCATAAATAAAACTCCTTTTATTCAATCATCAAATGTCAATTACATGTTATCTATTACAAGCTTCTAAATTCTCCTCGTATGCTGCAATACTCCTAGTATGCTGCAAGTGCTTAACCCTACTCAGTCCCTTCGTAAGGGTATCTCCTAGATTCTCCTCTGACGATACCCTCTTTACTACGAGGAGTCCTTCTTCTATCTAATGTCTTATGAAGTAATATTTTCTGTCGATGTGCCTGGAACTGCCATGATCCCTTGGTTTCTTAGTTAAAGCGACCACACTCTCGTTATCATAGAAAATCTCCATAGGCTCCTTTACAGCTGGTACAACTCCAAGGTCTCCGATGAAGTTCTTTAGCCATATCGCCTCCTTCGACGCTTCGATTGCTGCCATGTACTCTAATTCGCACGTTTAATCAGCTTCAGTCTCCTGTTTGGAACTTTTACATGTTACTACTCCTCCATTTAGGGTAAATACCCAGCCCGACTGAGAGCGGAAATTATCTCTATCGGTCTGAAAAGTTGGCGTCACTATACCCTGTCACTCTCAAGTCATCACTCCCACAGAGGGTAAGGACCCAGTCCTTAGTCCTCCGCAGGTACTTAAGAATGATTTTTACCGCAGTCCAGTGAGCTTTACCAGGATTCCCCTAATATCTTCTGACCATGCTCAAGGCAAAAGCCACATCAGGGCAAGTACTTTTCATAGCATACGTGATCGAGCCAACTGCGGAAGCATATGGTACTCGACTCATCTCTGCTATCTCGACATCGGTACTCGGACTCTGAGTTTTAATTAGTTTGGTATTGCTCATAATGGGCCATTCACCTTTCTTGGAATTCTCCATGCTGAAACGTTTCAACACCTTGTCCAACTAGGTACTTTGACTAAGTCCTATTAGTCTTTTACTCCTATTTCTCAATATCCTTATCCTTAGAATGTAAGCAGCTTCCCGGAGGTCCTTCATAGAGAAACACTTCCCAGGCTAGGACTTAACCTCCTCTAAGGTTGGGACGTCGTTTCCTTTGAGTAGTATGTCATCCACATACAATACTAGAAAGCTAACTATACTCCCACTAGTCTTGACATACACACAAGACTCATCCTCGCTTCTTGAAAACCCAAACTCTTTGACTTTCTCATTAAAACAAAGATTCCATCTGCGAGATGCTTGTTTCAATGCATAAATAGATTTCTCAAGCTTACACACTCTATTAGGGTACTTCGCATCGACAAAACCCTCAGGCTGACTCATGTAAACATCTTCAGCCTACTTTCCATTTAGGAAAGCGGTTTTGACATCCATTTGCCATATTTCATAATCATGAAATGCATCTATGGCTAGCATAGCCCTTATAGACTTGATTTTGGGCACTGTGAGAAGGTATCGTCATAGTTAACTCCAGGAGTTTGAGTAAAACCCTTCGCAACCAATCGTGTCTTATATGTGTGTACTTTCCCATCCATGTCGGTCTTCATCTTGAAGATCCATTTGCACCCAACCGTCTTATGACCTGGTACATTGTCAACCAAGTTCCAAACTTGATTGTCATACATGGACTGAATCTCGCTATCCATCGCCTCTTTCCATTTTGCAGACTCGAGGCCTGCCATGGCTTCCTTGAAGTTGTTAGGTTCATCCAAATTTATCAATGTACTATCACTGATAAACGTATCACCTTCAGCTATTATATGAAAACCATACAACACAGGTCGAACACTAACTCTAGTGGAACGTCTCAGAGGTATAGACTCGTCAACTGGTTCAATAAGAGTTTCCTCCTCGGGTTGAGTGCTAGTGTTTGAGGTTCCTTCATCACTTAACTCTTGAAGCTCTTCAAGGTCAATTTGCCTCCCACTGTCCTCTATTCATGTTAGTTCTCTTTCGTGGAAAACCCCTCTCCTTGCAACGAAGACAAGATTGTCACTCGGTCTATAGAAGAGATATCCAAAGGATTTCTGTGGGTAGCCGATGAAAATAAAACACTGACTGCGAGTTTTGAGCTTTTCGTGAGTCTCTTGTCTTACGAAAGCCTCGCAACCCTAAACCTAGATGTGTGCTAACGAGGGAACCTTCCCTGTCCACATTTCGTGAGGTGTTTTGGCAACTTTCTTAGTTGGGACTAGATTAAGGATATGGGTGGCAGTATCTAAGGCATACCCCATAACAAGATAGGTAACGAAGCTCGACTCATCATGGAATGAACCATGTCCAACAAGGTTCGATTGCGCTTCTCAGCCACACCATTAAGTTGCGGTGTCCTAGGTGGCGTCAATTGTGAAACAATTCCACATTCCTTAAGATAATCATGGAACTAGATACTAAGATACTCACCACCTCGATCGGATCGAAGCATATTTATCTTCCTACCCAGCTGATTCTCCACTTCTTGTTTAAACTCTTTAAACTTTTCAAATGTTTCTGACTTATGCTTGATTAAGTAGATATACCCATATCGGTAAAACTCACATAGAAGCGGTTAGCATCCCTTCTGGACGATCTGAAAGGTCCACACACATTGGTGTGTATGAGATCCAACAAACCCTCACCTCTTTCACAAGTACCAGTGAAGGGTGACATGATCATCTTTCCAAGCAGACAAGATTCGCATGTGTCATCCGACTTTATCTCAAATGACTCCAACACTCTATCCTTTTGGAGTTGGGCTATATGCTTCTTGTTGACATGTCCAAGACGACAATGCCACAAACATGCCTTGTCCAAACCTTTGGACGAATCAATATGCAATACATTATTTCCTAAGTTGTCTACAACCATCACAGTTTCATATACACCATTACAATGCAATGCTTCAAAATAAAATTTACCATTATAAAAAGCATTAATAGAACCAATTTCATTATTAAATGAAAATCTACAACCGTGTTTATACAAACCATGAAAGTAAATAATGTTTCTTTCCATATCGGACGAGTAGAAATAAATTTTCAAATCTAATTCTAACCCACTACTAAGCAATAAAGAATAAACTCCAATCTTGGTGACAGGTGACACTTTCCTATTCCCCATGATTAGGTTCATCTTCCGTGCTCCACATCCGTACTTCTTTTTAGACCCTGCAAATCAGAACAAATGTGAAAACCACATCCTGTATCCAGGACCCAAGAATTAGCATGTGATGAGTTATTAGAATGAATAGTATAAATACTTGCGAAGGTGGGCTTTATCTTCCCATCATTGATGTCCTGCAAGTATTCGAGGCAGCTTCGTTTCCAATGCCCTTTGTTATGACAATAAAAGCACTCTGCCTCTTTTGTATTGGAAGAGGAAGCAGCATAACCACCTTTGGACCCACTAAAAGAGGATCCATCACGAAACTTTCCCTTGTGGTTCTTTGAAGAAGCTTTCTTTTTCTACGCTTTACCATGTCCAATTGCCAGGATAGGGGCAACAGTAGTGGTAGGAGTGGGAACAACATATTTGCTTTTCAAACTACTTTCAGCAGTTCTCAGTAGGCCTTGAATCTTTATAAGAGTGACATCCTCCTTGTTCATATGATAAGTCATACGGAACTGATCATAACAAGAAGGCAAAGAGTGTAGGATAATGTCAATAGCAAACTCTTCATCGAAGTTGACATTCAACTTCAACAAGCGGTCCACAAACCTTTGCATCTTTGCAAATGGGCCTTGATAGACTCTTCATCCTTCATTTTTGTAGTTATCATGGAGGAAATGATTTCATACCTTTCTTGTCGAGCACTTTGATGGTACCTTTCCATCAAGTCTTGGTGCATCTCAAAAGGATAGTAGACCTCATAGGACTTTTGGAGTTCAGTTGTCATAGTGGCAAGCATGACACACGACACCTTTGTCGCGTCCTTCTCAAGAGCCCTATATTCAGCAACCTCTTCCGGAGTAGCAGTTGCTTCATCCACCTCCTTAAGCTCTTTATCGAGTACATATTCCTTATCCTCGTAATGAGTGACCATCCAAATGTTCCGAATCTAGTTATTGAAATTCGATCCATCAAAAATGACCCTCCCACATAATTTCATGGGGTAGAAAGAGCCAAAAGAAGTGTTGGAAGACATCTGAAAAGAAAGACAAAGTTTAGATTAGATAAGAATCCTTAAATAACACCCAAATGAAATATTAAGGCTAGGACCCAACACAATATTTCACAATTCGGAAGATTGATGTCGTGATCCAATTAAAAAATATTTGAAGGTAGGTAAATGACGATTTACCAATTTCCACCATGAAAAACGAAAAAGAGTATTAAGTTTTAAATGAATTGAAATTCCTAGATTCTTTTGAGATTCATTGAACTTTTCAATGGCATGTTTAAATGTCGATTATGCCCTTCAATTTTGTGAATGGGATACCAAGGATCACAAACAATGTGTGAATAACCATGCAAATGTGCTTGGTACTCTTGATGTCATTTATCACCTAATCAGTGTGCCGGTTAACCACACACTCCATTGATCTATGATAAACCTCAAGCTACCCTTTACCTCCCTTGCTAGTCCCAAATTAGTGTGCCGGTTAACCACACACGCTCCACTAACGACTTGGCAAGGTGTAAAGTGCAATTCCGTGGAATAGCACCATTTTCACATTTTTCCTAAAGTAACTAAGATAGGGAATTTCTAAAACATTTAGGTGGTGTTTGTTTTTTGTCTGCAGAACTGCGTGGCCTCTTCTGTCTGCGCCGCGCAGACCACGCGCAGACATTAGCCTTCGCAGACTGTTTGTTTTTTTGAAGACTGCAGACCTAAAAATGTCTGCGCGCCCTCTTCTTGGCGCAAATGTGGATCATAGTCTTCTAACATCTTCAGACATCTTCTAGCCTAAAAAAACACATATATCTTTAATTTTTTAAGTTTTTTTTAATTTTTATTTTTCCAACTTTATTAATGATAAACAATTTGAAAAAAAAAATACAAAACTTAAAAAAAACATTCGACGATACAAACATTATATTTTTGACAAATTTATAAATAAATATTTATTATAATGATAGCCGTTGAAGTTGTTTATATAAATATGAAAAAAAATCATAATATATATTCTTATATTTTTTTGCCAAATTTTGTAAAACATTATTTAATACAGTATCGTCAATTTCTCAAAAAATATTTATGATACATTTTTAATGGATTTAATTGAAAAAATCGAAGTTTATTTCCATCCATTTATGTATCAAATTCTTTGATCCCTAATTATAATGTTTAGTTATAATTTTGGAACCAAAGTTGTTGGTTTTTTATCAAATATATACGTTAATTCATACCATTTTTATTTTTATTTTTTATACAATAATACATAAAAGTTGATCTAGATTTGTTAATTATTTATAACAAAGTTATAAAAATATTTAAAAATCACTTTGAAGTTTAAAAAAATCAGTTTATTTAGACTTCAGTTTATTTTAGTAGCCCGCAGATGTTAAAAAAACAAACAGTCTTCTTTTTTCAGACTGCAGACGTTTGGTCCACCTCTTCTACTGCAGAGGTCTACAGATGTGGTCCGCAGACTGCAGACATATTGCCTCAGAAAAAACAAACAACACCTTAGTTACTTTATAATTATCATTATAGTTTTTAATTAGAATTAATGTCCTATCCTACACGTTCGGCTAACGGCCCTCCACCAATCATGGAAGTGGTGGGTGAGAGTGGACACCCATTCAACCACCATTTTATAGGCAGTTTCCTTATACCCCACTTACAGACCGACTTCGTGAATGAGGCCTACTAACGGTAAGACTGACTTGTCTTATATATATATATATATATATATATATATATATATATATATATATATATATATATATATATAAGTATTAAACTTTTAATATTATAATAGTATAGGGTTGAATTTTAAACTTTTAAAATTCCAGCGTTTGGAATTTTACTGTTTCATAAATAAGACTACCAATTCCAAAACTAGAGGGCAAGTTTTGAAACTCTTGAAAACCTCTTGAATTCCATAACTTAAGATGTTAATGTTTCATGAATGAGACTTTTTATATTCCATAACTTGAGGAGAAGTTATGAAAATCTTCAAGAAACATTTAGATCAAATTTAACTAATAAAATTATCATATAATTTATTATTTACCAAATTGACCTAATTCATTTCACATAGCAAGACAATTCAAATCAAATAATACAAATAATCAACTTATTATCTTAAAATTTGATAGTTATATTTTAATTGGATGAGGATAATCATCACCATATCAGAAAAAATGAATTTTATGATACAAAACAGTTTGTGGTAATGATCCTAATGCAATTCTGACCAAAAAAAACTCAAAAAACTACAAACTGGGGATCCTACTCGTCAAGTTCATGGCATGGTCTCGACGAGTTCATCTCATACGATCCAACTCGTCGAGTTCCCTTATGGGGCTCGACGAATCCAACAGTCAATGGCCAGAAAACACATTTTTTTAGCTTTGAAAAACAAACAATCGCATCAATATAATAGAAAACAACCTAGTCTCTGATACCACTGATATGTTTTGAGCACTATAACATCCCTATGGTGCACATACAACCCTAATGATTTCGATCATTGTTTTCTCTAATTATACATGCAATTTCATTTTTCCGAAGCATGAAGCCTAACTAGCATAAAATTTTGTTTTTTTAATCATAAAAAACTAGTTAGATGATTACCTCTTGTTGTATCTTGTAGAAGTTGGCCTTTCAAGAGCTTAGCACCTCAAGTGTGATGCCTCAAATGTTTCACAAAACACCACCAACAATTGGATGACAATGATAGAGAGCTTGGAGCACCAAAAATCTGCTATACCTCTTAGAATACTCTTGGTGCCAATTTTAGGGGCTTAGAGGTTACATATATAGTGTAGAATTCCAAGAGTCACTTGTAAACCCTAATTTTACACTTAGGCTTATGATCCAACAATTGATTTTGGACTAACACTTCATGGACTATCTCATAAGCTTAGTCCATCACAAATCAATCATGGATCATTAGCCCAAACCATATGTATCACTTATTTACTTATTTAGTCCCCGTTAATTTAATCAGTCTCTTTTGATCATTAAATTAATTCCAAATTAATTCTTGATCAATACTAATTAAATAATATGATTTCTCAATTAATATATTATACTTATAATATATTAATAAATCAAAAATAACCTCTTTCTCAAATATCCATCCTATCGAATTGTTCTGGTGAATGCAACCCAAAATGGACCATGCTAATATCGGGTCAAGTACATATAAATTATAGTTATGGGCTTAGACACCTAATACAATAGTTTTTACCATGGATTTTTGGGTCGTTACAAGTTGGTATCAGAGCCTTGGTTTGAGGGATTCGTACATACTTTCAAGTGTGTCTGAACTCAAACTGAGGATATGTAATGTTTTCAAAAAGAAAAATGTTTTCAAGGAAAAAGTTCTCTATGACAAGAAAGGGTGTGGTGCATGCAATCAGCCGAGCTCAAGTAAGTTTCCCCAGAATACCCATATATGTTATCTATTATGACTTGATTTATGAATCTGTGAATAACATGCAAGTTAGGGTTAGGAGAGATGCCTTTATATGTTGTATGAGCTAGTAGACTTGCATGCCAGTGCTGAGTAGTTAACGATAGATTAGCCTGATATGTGATGCTTGTAGCCTTGGGGATACTGGATGCTATGCTGGAATGAGAATATTTATTGGTATTGGTAACTGCTAAGTGTATACTTTGAAAATTGTATACGGCTAGGATCCTATAGCCTTAGAATAACTGATTTGGCCTTATTTCCTGTTCCTTGTCTGGTTGTGGCCCGAGGGTAGAGTCTATTATTCGACAGTCTATTAGATCCTGTTCTGTGTATAATTTGCATGCATAAGGCAGCCAGCAGTGATGGTGGATGTGGATAGCATGAATTGTGGTATGTGGGCTAAATGTTCTATGATACTTCATGGGTTGGAGAGTTACAGCATGAATGCTGCTTTCTTTGTGCTTTGTGGAACTCTTGAATGATGGGAGTCAGCTACTAAGTGAATATAACGATATTCAGGAGGTGGATGGCCGGCATCATGTGGAGTTCTTGATCAACTAATCGCACGGTGAGGTTGGGAACCTAGGAAAGCCTAGGATATGCTCCAATGAGTTAGAGGGGTGATCCGTTGAGGTTACAAACCTAGGGGGAGCCTAAGAGGTGCTTCGGTGAATATCATGTTGTTGTTTAGCAGACATTTGGTGCATCAGTAGAGTAGGTGACTTCGAGGATTCAGGAGGATTACTGAGGAAAGTATGGATAGGTGTGGAAGGTAGTATTGGGCCCGTACTACTGAAAGCACAGGATCCATACTCGAATCGGTGAGAGCCTTCGAGAATCTAAGAAGCTTACGGGGCGGAAAATTCTTGGTTATCCTTGGACCATGGGAATAACCGCCTTACAAGATGAGGATAAGCATGCGTGTGGAAGGACCAGGGTTTGGTCCCGGCTCCAGTGGTGAGCCAGTTAATGGAAGGGATGCTCGGGGATTTGGGTTCGCGTTAGACTAAGGAGATGGAAAGTGTTTTCCGTACTAGTCCATACCCCTTAGGAGCTAAGATTCGGTTCCCTTGGATCTCTTTTATCATGCGGCACGGATTGACTGTACAATCTATTGCGCTTTTGGGATTGGAGAATACATCTTGGGAGTAGTTTGTAGCCCGGTTTGGGGCAGAGGTTGCTTCAGCTACTGCAGTTCAGCTGTGGACGATTGAGCTGGTGAGTGTGTCAGGGTGCGAGACCCTGAATGATACGATTTCTAGAGCTCGAGGGCGGTAGATCGATTTGGGGTACCTTGGGAAGAGAATTTCAGGTCAGGTGCATTTAGTGGAGGGTCTCGGGAAGAGACTCAAGACTTCTGAACAGAGTTTGAGAGGCCAGCAGGGTCGGAGTCAGTACGGCACGTGCGGGAAACTATATGATGGAGTTATCGCTCTAGGAGTATGGGTTGCTACAAGTATATGAGGATTGATTCATGTCAGTAGGTGACATTGCGAGTGAGTGCTCGACTTTGGTCGTGTCCGATCTGATGGATTGGCGGTAAGGTTTTGGACAGTTTTGGTGAGTTGATACTGTTGTGAGACTGTGGGGTACCCCTAACATTTTCCAGTCCCTAGACAACGGTAAGATGATGATAAATCTATATTCTCCTTCGGATTTCATTGGTAAAAGGGCGGCTTAGTAAGTGATTAGGATCATCTGATTGGTTATGATTACAAGAGTATTCTTCAGGATATCCAGAGTTGAGTGATCATTGTGTTTGGCTAGAAATATGGCGCTTGTGTTGTTCAGCGTAGGATTTGGGCAGGTTATGCATATTGATGCAAATGGATCGGAGGTCCATAAGGTGTAAGAGGTGGAAGAGCATTGTCGAAACCAAGTGGGGGAGAAACAAGTGGCTGTTTAGGCCTAGGTTGTGTTGGTGAGAGTTCAGGTTACTCCCAATCGTCGGTCGACATTGTCTTGATCATGCTTAGTAAGTAGTGGGAATACGTAGGTGTGATCCAGGATTCGGCTCGAGAGGTGCGACGTTGTGATATTTCGAGTTTGGTAAGGCCATGGGTGGTAAGCATGGTGAGATTAAAGTAGTTTTAGGCTGCGATAGGATCGTAGCATTCATCCGCTCGAAGTAGACTATTTATGTGATGGTCACAAGCATGGAAGGGGGATCGGCTCATGCTTTGGGCACGCCGACCAGGGATGTCGAGAAATTTTCTCTTTTTTGGGAATGAGGATATTCGGAGTTTGTGGGCGAGCCCAGGCGATTATGGGAATTTGGGATAGAACTAGTAGAGACCGTTGGGTCAATGGTTTGGATCTTGAGTTGCAGGATCATGTGAATAATCAGTATGTGATGCAGTAGGGTTTAGGCCGGATACGCTTGATATTGACCTCTTGGGAACCTGGTGGTTGGAGCAGGTGTGAGACTTGTAGTCTCGGGGATCGGCTTAAGGGTAGTTATTTATCGGTCAAGTATGGGATGTCGGGAAGATGTGGTGTATTATGAAAATGCAGATTCGTGAATCTCGGGGGTAGGAGGGGAGTATCAATTCCGTTTTAGGTAAGATACCGAATCGAAGTTTATATGTGTTCAGTGCAGTTTTCGCTTTAGTGGGATAAGATTGAGGTATCCATATGCCAAGGGAGTCAATTGCAATGTTCAAGGGTAATGGATGGGCTTGGTTGATGGCAGTTCGAGTTATTGTGATGTGTCTTGGGTTGGTTTTATCCGTGAAAGAGCCACATCGAGTTGAAGTGAGGAAAAGATGCGTTGTTGGAGACTAGGTATGAGATGAGATTGCAGTGGGTCATGTAGTGTTTATTCTGTTAGCAAAAGTTTTGACGATATGGTGTTTTGAGCAAGTCCTACCAGTCGATTTTCTTTTTAGGGGACGCGTGGGACTGATGTGTGTGTGTTTGTAGCCTAACAATTGGTTAGGTATCCGGTGTTTCGTTTAGTTGACAGTTAAGGTGGAATCAGAGAGTTCTCGACTACTTCTGAAAAGCAGCAAGTGGTAGCAAGAGGAGTTGAAGTGGGTTCATTGACTTGGGAGTCATGTGTGGAGTTGCTTGTATTCGGGGTATATGCTAAGTTGTTTGCATTTGGATTAAATAATCTCAGAGTAGCTGATTAGACCCTGTTGCGTAGCTCTCATCTGAGTCTAACCGTTGCAGGGGTGAGTCTCCTACTCGAAGGATTATTTGAGCCTCCTGTCTAGTTGAGCGTTCTGCAACCGCATTTGATCAGTAACTTTGTTCCTTTGGAAGTCTCAATGTATTATAGGTGGAAAGTATTTTGTTTAGGCTAGTTTCTTATGGAATAAGTTTGATGATGGTTCAGTGTGGGCAGTTGTCGGGAAGCTAGGTCAATTTAAAGTTTCGAGTTTCGAAAGGATAGAGGTGGTTTTATGCAAGAGGGTTTAAGGTCCGATCCTGTTTAGGTTGGTAAGTCCTTTTAGGGTTGGTATCAGGTTGCCTTGGTAAGGCTGTAGTTATTTCGGAATGTGGAGATATTGAACAGATTGCTTGATGTGCTGGGTAAGGTAAGGACGGATTTTAAGGACGAAATCTAATTCAAGTGGGAGAGAGTTGTAACATCCTGTTTCGAATCATTCCCATTTTGAACTGGTGATCAAAGGAGTAAGTGCTATCAAGTTACGGATACCTAAGGGGTTGTGTTTCAGACCCAGTTGGAGTTGGATAATGTACCTTGGATTTCTTGGGTATTTAGTTTGAGTTTTTGGATCAAAGGGTATTTCGGTGATTTGCCAGCTCGGGTCTTTATGGGAAGTGGATTTTAGTTTGGGATATTTTATGGCAGGCAGGAACCGATAATAGTGTTGAGTGTCTTTGTAACACCCATAAAAATCATGCCAAATTTGAACTTTTAAAAACATTTCAGATCCATTAAATCATTACAAACTTGTTTTCAAAATGTATAATATCAGAGTTTTTCCCATAAACATAAACAAAACATGAGGAGCTGTACGATCACGCCTTTGCCTTACCGCGATCCCCGGATGTACCTGAATCGATAAACTGAAAACTGTAAGCCCGAAAGCTTAGTGAGTTTCCCCCAAAATATCAATACACTGCACATAACACATATATAAATAACAACATGTACTGGTCAACATCTTTACAGATAGGCTTACCCCTGGGCCCACAGTGTGAGTCTGGATTACCTTCCGGGCCCACAGCTCACATCTAGATTGCCATCGAGCCCACAGTACGAATCTCCCTCTGCTCGTATCTGGAATGCTCCCGGGTTTCTTGGTTGCCGCACGGAGCAACACACCTCAACCCGTTTCACATAATATATCGACATATAACATAACTAATGCATATACAGATAATCACATAATACTACAGGTAGTCCTATAGATCTACCTAACTGGCATAACAACAAACATGCAACACTAACTCATACTCATCATACTACAAAATGCTAGGATATCATATCCAGTGGGCCGGCCTTGGTGCCTTAGACCCCTTAGTATAGTGAGGTAACTCACCTCTCAATTTTCGACTCGAAATGATAAGCTCAAACTCTCGGATCACCGCCACAAACTCCACCACCTATATTCACCATAGAACCATATTCATAAGTTTCCAATTTTCCCAAAATGCCCCAGAAGTCAACCAGTCAAACCTTGTCAAATTCAAAATCAACAGTCAAAGTAAACAGTCCATGTTGACCCGACTCGTCGAGTGCAGTTCACTGACTCGTCGAGTCCTTCCAGAACTCGAGTAGTCGTGAAATCCCCAATTGACTCGTCGAGTTTCCCTGCAACTCGCCGAGTTTATGTATGCCAAAAGTCGGGAAAACCCTAGCTGACTCGCCGAGTCACCCTACTGACTCACCGAGTCCACAACAATCTTCATCGGACTCGCTGAGTTGACCATGCAACTCACTGAGTCCCTTCAGTCCATATCCATTCAGATGCTTATTAAGCCATCTTAAGGTTCCATATTGCAGATCCAGCTTCCCAAGGCATGTTTATCACGTAAAGTTGCAAACTTTACGTGCATGCAAGGCTTTAAATTCATATAATGAAAAAACCAAGCTTGAAATAGAGTTTTACACTAAAGGAGAGGTTCATACTTGCTAAAGCTGAAAGCTTTATGGACTTAGAGACCAAAGAGAGTTCAGATCTGAAGTTACAACTTCAGATCTGAGCTCATACCCAAGAATAGCTTCATAATATGTTAGAAAAGCCCTAATCTTTAACCAAATGGGATCTAGAAGGAAATGAGGTGAAGGTAACGACTTGATACCTTCCAAAAGATGCTAGCTGAAGTAGATATCAGATCCCCACACGTTCCTTGCTTCTAACCACTTGCTCTCCAAGCTCTTCTTACTAAGATCCACCTTCCAAAGCTTAAAACACACAAGCATGGAGCACAGACACAGATTAGGGTTTGCTGAATTCTCAAGAGGCTGTAAGGGGGCTAAATGAGCCTTATGATCCTTTAAATAGGGTGCAAAACCCCGGAAATTAGGGTTTCATCATCCAGCTCCTACTCGTCGAGTCCTACCTTGGACTAGGTGAGTAGGTCACCTAAACACGTGGCCCAATCTGCTTCTACTCGACGAGTCAGGGCATTCAACTTGTCGAGTAGACCTTGAAATTATGAAAATTAAAGCCATAAAATTATCACCTGAGAGTCGGGTCGTTACAATTCTCCCCCGCTTGAACTAGACTTCGCCCTCGAAGTCTGCTGCGGTGAACAACCCTGGATAGTGCTCCCGCATTTCCGCCTCCGGCTTCCACATCCACTCGGACCCTCTTTGGTGCTCCCACTATACCTTGACCAAAGGTATCTCTTTGTTCCGCAGAACTTTCACCTTCCTCTCCAGAATGGCCACATGCCTCTCAACATAATTCAGGCATTCATCGGCCTGAATGTCATCCAATGATACTACTGCCTCCTCATCCAGAATGCACTTCCGCAAATGCAAAACGTGAAAGGTGCTGTGGATCCGACTGAGCTCCGTCGGTAGCTCTAACCTATATGCCACCTTGCCAACCCTGGCAACGTTCCTTAATGGCCTAATATATCGGGGACCCAATTTCCCCCTCTTCCTGAAGCGGATCACACCCTTCCAGGGCGAGACCTTCAGGAGTACCATGTCACCGACCTGGAACTCAAACTCAGATCGGCGCCTGTCGGTGTAACTCTTCTGCCGACTCTGAGCGGTCTACAACCGCTGCCTGATCTGCTGAATCTTCTCGGTAGTCTGCAAGACTACCTTTGTCTGCCCCATCACCATATGCCTGATCTGCTGAATCTTCTCGGTAGTCTGGAATGATAGTTGTTGTTGTAGGTAAGCTCTGGAAGGGGTAGGTGGGAATCCTAGCTCTCACCGAAGTCGATGACACACGCCCTCAACATATCCTCGAGGGTTTGAATGGTCCGCTCGCTCTGACCGTCTGTCTGCGGATGAAATGTTGTGCTAAAATGCAGCCGCATGCCTAGTTCCTCGTGGAACTTCTGCCAGAAACGGGAGGTAAATCTAACATCTCGGTCGGAAACAATAGAGACCGGAACCCCATGGCGAGCGACGATCTCGCGAACATACACATCGGCCAACTTCTCGGCCAAAGAACTCTCCCTTATAGCCAAGAAATGGGAACTCTTGGTCAATCGATCCACGATGACCCATATAGCATCAAACCCCTTCGCCGTCCTCGGCAGCTTGGTAATGGAATCCATCGTGATATGTTCCCATTTCCACATGGGAATCTCCAGGGGCTGCAGCATACCATGCGGCCTCTGATGCTCGGCCTTGAACATCCTACAGGTCAAGCACCTCTCGACGTACCAAGCGATCTCTCGCTTCATATATGGCCACCGGTACCTCAAACTCAGGTCTCTGTACATCTTGTTGGCCCCCGGGTGAATAGAGAAGTGAGACTTATGAGCCTCCTCCATGACTTTCTGTCTGACCTCACCAGACATCGGAACCCATACCCGACCGCATCAGGTCAATAATCCCCGCCTATCCTGCACAAACCGGGCGTTCTCACCCCAGATCCTCTCCAACTTCCAGTTCTTTGGTCGCATGCCCTCGACCTGAGCATCTCTGATCAAACTCACAAGCGGAGAATCCATCGCTATCCTCATACATATCGCTGGGGTGGAAGACCCAGCTCACTTGCGGCTCAAGGCGTCCGCCACCACATTCGCTTTACCGTGATGGTAAAGGATCTCGCAATCATAGTACTTGACTACATCCAGCCACCTACGCTGCCTCATGTTCAAGTTCGGTTGATCCATGATATGTCTTAAGCTCTTGTGATCCGTTTATATGGTACAACGGACCCCATATAGGTAATGCCTCCAAATCTTGAGAGCGAATACCACCGCCCCCAACTCTAGATCATGCGTAGGGTATCTCGTCTCATGCGGCTTCAGCTGCCGCGATGCGTAGGCAATCACTCGTCCTCTCTGCATGAGGACCGCCCCTAAACCTGTGATGGATGCATCACAGAACACCACAAGCTCCTCAACTCCCTTCGGGAGAGTCAAAACTGGAGCCTCGCACAAACGCAGTCGGAGGGTCTCAAACGCCTTCTGCTGCTTAGGGCCCCACCGGAAATCCACCCCCTTCCACGTCAGACGAGTGAGGGGTACTGCAATCTTGGAGAAATCCTGAATGAATCTCCGATAGTGCCCTGCTAATCCTAGAAAACTCCTTATGTGTGAAGGAGATCTCGACACCTCCCACTGCATGACTGGCTCGATTTTGGCTGGGTCTACCAAAATCCCATCCTGGTTAACGAGAAGGTACACGGGGCGTACGAGGGTCAGACTGAAAACCTAAAATCCAGACTTGAAACCTATTTAAACATCCTTAAGTCATTGGGACTAAACCCTAATAAGCCTCTAGAGCCTTATTTCGTCCTTTTACCTCAGCTTTCCTTTGAGAGTGTCATTTTGGAGCATAGAAGTGTGTTGGTGGCCATTTTGGAGCTTATTCAAGAAGAAGAAGTTAGTAAGCAAGCTTGGGGTGGCATTGGGCTTCAAGATCCTGCATCTAGTTCAACTTGAGGAACTTTTGGAGGTATAAAATCTTGATCTTGCCTTCTTATTTATTAGATTGAGTTAGTGTTTGCTATATTGTCCTCTTTTGTGCTCATGAATCATCTCTTGGGAGTTTGATCAACTCAAGAGCTGATGAAGAGTAGATCTGAGGTCCCTTGGTTCATTAGTACCATAAAAATGTAGTCTTGATGGGTGTTTTGATCTCATGCATGAGTTAAGACCCTTGGAAAGGTCTTAATGGGTTATAAAGTGTTGTTGGGAGCATATGGAGCATGCAAAGGCATAAAGTTGACAACTTTATGCCTTAGGACGTCTTAACGGTCTCAGATCTAAAGTTGGACGTTGAAATCCCAAGTATTAAGCACTTAATGGTCAAATGTGCACATCCTGCTTGTACGTCGTGCGTAAATTCATGTACGTAATGTGTACTGCTTGAAGGGATAGTACGGTGAGCGTACAGGAGGGGTACGCAGGGCGTACGCACTCAAGTTGGGTTTTGGGCTTTGTGTGGGCTTGTAATCCCTTTGGGACTTATTCATTTTTGGGCCTGGTCATATTTTGGGTTAGTGGTCCGATTTATATGTTTTGGGCCATGGTTGTTTTGGTTAGGCCTTATTGGGCCAAGTGGCCCATTAATAGATTTGGACATGGATTTCGGACCCATTAGCATAAGGAAGACTCTTGGGCCATTATGATAGGGCTTAAAGCTAAGAATGTTTTGTGGCTTAAAAGGAAGGCCCATTTGAGGAGTAGGGCCCAATTTGGAAAATTGGGCCATTAGTGGACTTTTATGGATTTTGGAGTTTTGGGCTTGATTGTTTTTTTTTTTGGCTTGGGCCTTAGTTATGAATCTTGTTAGGCCAGAGGTAAAATGGTCAATTTACCCCCAAGTATGGATTATGGATCATGGTTTGGGACCCAATTACTAATTGGCCGATATTTTGATATTGACAGCTCGAAGAGTTGACAGGCCAGCAACTAAGGATTTCTTGCAAGGAGTTTCAGCATTCGAGGTGAGTCTCCTCGCCATAACAATGGGTCGAAGGCACCAAGGCCGGCCCATTATGTGTTATGTGGTATGCTAGCCATTATGTGATATACCATATGCTAGTTGATTATGTGTTATTTGGCATGCTAGCAATTATGTGACACGCGGTATGCTAGTTGATTATGTGTTATGTGGTATGCAAGTTGTCTCTATTATACTTGCATGGAAGACCCCAGGGGGAGCCCGTGACACTTGGATATCAGACCATGTAGGGGAGCCCAAGGCATTCCAGGTAAAGACCATGTGGGAGCCCATGACACTTGGATATTAGACCATGTGGGGGAGCCCATGGCATTCCAGGTATAGACCATACGGGAGCCCATGACAGTTGGATATCAGATCATGTGGGGGAGCCCATGGCATTCCTGGTAAAGACCATGGGGGAGCCCATGGTACATAGGTGTAATACCTTGGGGGAGCCCACGACATCCTGGAATAAGACCCTGGGGGAGCCCACGACATTCTTATATATTTATACGCATGGCTTATGTGATTGATATAGTTGTTGGGTTTTGGTATAATACAACATCCTATGGTGCACATACAACCCTAAATACCTTGGATCTATGTTTTCACTAATTATACATGCAAATGGTTTCCAAGGTATTGAACCTATAACTAGCATGCAATTGTCATACAAACTACATAAAATACTAGATAGTATAACATACCTTTTTGTGTGGCTGGAAGTCTTGATGTATTTGGCCTTAAGAACTTAGCCCCAATAGTGTGGAAGCCTCAAATGAAGTCACAACACATCAAGGACAAAGGTAGGACTTGAGAGAGAATCTCCATGCACTCTAAAACCTTCATGAACTCCATGAACTCCAAGAAGATACAAAAAGGCGATTTTGGGCAATGAAGTATCTATTTATATGTGGGATTTCTAGGGTCATGAATATAACCCAAACCCATATCCATGGGTTTTATGATCCATGGTTCATGTGGCCCAACTCTTTATGTATCCATACATAAACTTGGTCCAACATGGATCATAAGGCCAACACATATACATATAACTAATTACCATAATTAGTCCCCATAGTTTTAATTAGTCTCTTTTGATCACTAAATTAATTCCAAATTAATTCTTGATCAATATTAATTAAAACATAGGACTTCATATTAATATATTAGAACTTATAATATATTAATAAATCATCTATAATCTCTTCTCTCAAAAGTCCATCCTAACAAATTGTCCTGAGGATATGCAACCCAAATGGACCATGCTACTCTCGGGTTGAATACATACCAATAATAGTTATGGGCTTAGACACCTAATCCAACAATAGTTTATGTGATTACGTGGATTATGTAAGGTATGCTCTGGGGAACTCACTAAGCTTCGTGCTTACAATTTTGTTTATGGTTTTAGGTATCATCAGTTTGAAAAGGAAGGGCCCGTCTTGATCGCAGCGCTCACACCCGTGTTTTCCGCATTATGTGATTTTGGGACGTAACTCTGACAAATTTTTTAATTAAGCAATGTTTTTGAATGATTGGATGAAGTAACATTTGTGTTGACTATAATGACAAATGAAATTTTTACTCTTGATTTTTTGGTCGTTACAATATATATATATATATATATATATATATATATATATATATATATATATATATATATATATATATAGAAACTCCTAAGGTTCTTCAATATACATCAAGAAATACCTATCAACACTCTTTTTGCAGTTTCATTACAAGCTATCATCCGCTTTGAGTCCCACTATTGAGATTGATATGGCTTAGATGACATGTGTACCATACTATAGTGTTGATGGATCTTTTTGTAATTGTATGAGTGTGTGTTTACATTAAATTGTTGTGATATTACTTGGAAAACCAGTTACAATCAACAATTGCTTTCGTCCTCTAATGAGGCAGAGTATATGGAGATTATAGAAGCAATTGTGGAAGATATATGCTTTGTTCACTAAAAATCTTCCAATAGAGAAGTTTAAGTTATCTTTAGACTCAATGGGTGTTTCTTATTGCAACTGATCCAGATAGGGTATTGGTGAAGGAAGTATTTTATTTTGTGGAATCAATTTTCTTTATATTGTGATCGTAGTTTCAGATGCAATTTTTGGATTTAATGAGCTATTTGATCTGTTATCTGATGGTTAAGCATGTTACATTTCATTCTACCTCTTTTGAAGTCAAGGTGAAGAATGTGGAAATTATGCCTTCAAAAAGTGACATGTTCTTAATACTTCAAGGTCTAAAACTGTAACTTGGAATTTTAATATGTATTGGCCGATTTATTGATTCGTGTAAAGAATATCAGGAGGAAAATTCAAACTTGCCATGTGAAGAAAGTCCAAATGGGAAGAGCTTTAAATATATGTCTACTTTCCTTATAAATGAGACCTTCTTGTCGTACAAGACTTTTGAAGTTGTCCTACACTTTAATAATCATCCTTTAATATGATAGGTGACATCATATACTTACATCCACCCCTTCATCATTTGACTCACCACTAAGATTGCACCATGAATATTCAGTTTTAACATTATTGATCCTTAGCCCTTTCTCTTCTAATGTCGCCCTCCAAGAGTCTAACCTAACATTCAAATCAATCCTAGACTTAGCTGCCTATATACTATTGTCAGCAAAAAAGCATACTCCAAGGCACGTCACCCTAGATCTCATGATACATCTCATCCATAATCCGTGTGAAAATATACATGCTCAATGTCAAACCTTGACGGAGTCTGACTACAACTGGAAATGACTTTGTGTCACCAATAGGGTTTGAACACATGTCATACACGGGAAATACATATCTTTAATAGTTATATATATATATATATATATATATATATATATATATATATATATATATATATATATATATATATATATATTCTTATGAATCCTCTAACTTTTAAGGATCTCCCTATCGCCTCACAGTTGACACTATCATAAGCCTTTTCAAGGTCGATAAACACCATATAGTGATCTCTTTTTCTCCATAATCTTTCTAAAGAGATAGATCGCCTCGGTAGCTGGCCTCCTAGGCATGAAACTAAATTTGTTTTATTTAATAAGTATGATGCTACACAACCTAGTCTCCAAAACTCTCTCCCATTATATCATGGTATGACTAAGGAACTGAAGACCTTTATAGTACCTATAGTTTTAATAATCACCTTTGTTCTTATATATTGGGATCAAAGTACTTGATCTCCACTCTTCCAACATCTTGGTAGTCTTTAAGATAATGTTGAATAAGTTCATCAACAACTTAACTCCTTCTTCTCCAAGACATTTCCAAACCCTAATGGGAATTTGGTCTGGACCAACAACGTTTTTCCTTCCCATCTTCCCTAAATCTCTTTTCATTTCCTCACTACTATTACCCGAGATAGAAACTTCAGCATCAATTAGGATCCTCCATGGATTGCCTTCTACATTTGGAACACCCTAAATCTGGTATGACTTGAAACCCTCAAGAATTTACATTTTAGAATAATTGGTCCTTTAAGTACGTTGAGCGTACTTAAGTGTACGCTTAGCGTACTATGCACGGCTGGTCGCGGAGGATCTGGACGTACGCTGGGGGTACTAGCAGTACGTTGGGCGTACGTGCCAGGGGTCCAAAACCCTAATTTTCGGACATGAGGCCTATTTAAGTGACCTTAAGTCCCTTGGACTAAACCCTAGAGAGCCTCCACAGCCTTAGAACGTCCTTACACTCTAGAGAAACTTGTGAGACCATTTTGAGTTTTAAAAAGTGCTTTTGTGGCCCTTTTACTGTTCATTCCAAGAAGAATAGGTGGTTAAACAAGCTTGGAATGAGTTGGTGCTTCAAGATCCTGCATCATACTCATCTTGCAAAGATTCTTGAGTCCATTGGTCCATTTGTGAGTTAAGCAACTCCAGAAGCTGTGAATGATAGATCTGAGGTCCCTTGGTCCTTTAGAATCATAAAAATGGAGTCTTGATGGGAGTTTTTGTTGGATTAGATGTCTAAGTTCATAACTATATCTGAGATGTACTTGACCCGGTTGGCATGGTCCATTTGGGTTGCATGACATTACAACACTTGGATAAACTAAATGAGATAAAGGACACTTAAGGTTTATTAATATATTATAAGTTCTAATATATTAATAATATTATTTAATTAGTATTGATGAAAGAATTAATTAAGTGATCAAAAGTTGACTAATTAAATATATGGGGCTGATTGTGTAAATCATCCATTCTTGTATAGTGGGCTAATGATCCATGGTTTATATGACTTGGGCTAAAACCCATAAGGTGCTTAATGGATAGTCCATGGAGGTTATAAACCCATGAATCATGGAATATGAAAATCCATGCACATTAGGGTTTACATGGAGTAACCCTACTTGTGACACAACTATATAAGGACCCCATGACTAGCAAAATCGGACTACACACAAAAAGAAGAGAACTAGAGGGCTAGCCGATTTTGAGTGATAAGTGTCTTCTCTCAAGGTTATTCCAAGTGTTGTGGTGTTGTGTGAGAGATTTGAGGCATCACACTTGAGGTGCTAGGCTCACAAGGTTCTCAAGGAATCCAAGCAACAAGAAAGGTATGTTTTCTTACTAACTTTATGATTCAAGTTCCCCACGCTATGCTAGATAGGTTAAGAAACTTGGAAATCAAATTTGCATGTATCTTAGTAAAAAATAGATCCAAGGTTTCTAGGGTTGCATGTACACCATAGGAGTGTTAGAATGGTCAAAACCCTTCAGTGGTATCAGAGCCTAGGCTTGTTTTCTTGATACTTTATGCAAATTGTTGAAAAAACTCAAGTTTTCTGCATTCTATGGCATGAACTCGCCGAGTCCATGGGGGACTCGACGAGTCCATGTGTTAATTCATCCTACTCGTTGAGTAGGTTCTTGCAATCGACGAGTAGGAGCCCCTGAATGCAGATTTTCGAGTTGTGCTGCTGGAAATGGACTAGAAACATTACCCTATACTGTTTTAGTCTTATAAAACTTGTTTTAGATGGTGTAATGGTTATGCTAATCCATTTTCAATGGCTATTATCAAAATTTCAAGTTTTGTATGGTTTATTTATGATTATTGAAATTGTTGATATGAATGTTCATACACTTATGAGTTTAGAAGATCATATGAATTATTTGCAACTTGCTTGGTAGTTTAATTCTTGATCTTTATGTGTTTTAATGGACTCCATAATTTGTCCTCAAGTTATGGATTACCAAAAGTCTTTCTTTTAAAGTCCATTAATAAACACATAGGTTACATAAAATGAAAAGTCTCTCATTCTAATAAACCATTAACTCATAAGTTATGAAAGATGAAAAGTTTTGAAAGTTACAAAACTTTCCCTCAAGTTTTGGAACATGTAAAGTCACTTTAAAAACTTTAGTTCCAACCCCTAGAATTTTAAAAGTTAAACCCTTACACTTTATAATATTATAAGTTAATAATATATATATATATATATATATATATATATATATATATATATATATATATATATATATATATGTATAAGAACAAATCGTTTTACCGTTAGTAGGCCTCATTCACGAAGCCGGTCTATAAGGTGGGTATAAGGTTGTTGCCTATAAAATGGCAGCTTAATGGGTGTCCATTCCCACCCACCGCTTCCTTAACTAGTGGACGGTCGTTAGCCGAACGGGTAGGACAATGACTTTAATCCTCATTAAAAGTCTGAAGGTTATAAAGTAACTAAATGTTTTTATAAATTCCCAATCTTAGTTACTTTTGGAAAATGTGAATAAGGTGTTAACCCATGAAATTACACTTTGCACTTTGTTTAAGTCGTTAGTGGAGCGTGTGTGGTTAATCGGCACACTAACCTAGACTTAACAAGGTAGGCAAAGGGTGGCTTAAGGTTTATCATAGATCGGTGGAGCGCGTGTGGTTAACCGGCACATCGATTGAGTGATAAACATTAAGAGTGCCAAGTAACTTACATGGTTACTTCACACCTTGTTTTGTGATCCTCGGCATCCCAGTCACAAAACTTGAAGGACACACTCGAGATTGAAAAGGCCATTGAAAAGTTCCATGAATCTCAAAGAATCTAGGAGTTTCAAAACCAATTAAAACCTAATAATACATTTCGTTTTTCATAGTGGAAATTGGTGAATCATCATTCACCTACCTTCAAATATTTTATAGCTTGGATTACGGAAACCCTCTTCTAAGTTATAAAATATTGTATTGGGTCCTAGCCTTAATATTACATCTGGGTGTCTTATTAAGGACTATCTTTATATTTAATCTAAACTTGTCCTTCTTTCTTTTTCAGATGTCTTCTAACAATGCTGCTTCTGGCTCAAACCCTACCGGCTCCTTCACTCTCATGATCCTTTGTGGGAGAGTCGTCTTTGATGGATCCAACTTTATGGATTGGATCAGGAACATCAGGATGGTCACTCGGTATGAGGACAAAGAATATGTCCTCGACAAGGAGCTTAAGTAACTTGATGAGTTGTCTGTTACTCCTGAGGAGATCGCTGAATACCAGGCACATGAGAGAGATGGCACCAAAGTGGCATGTATCATGTTGGCCATGATGACAGCCGAGCTCCAAAAGTCCTATGAGGACTATTACCCTTTTGAGATGCACCAGGACTTGATGGACCGCTACCATCAGAGTGCTCGTCAAGAGCGGTATGAAATCATCTCCTCCATGTTAACAACCCGGATGAAGGATGGTGAACCCATCATGGGCCACATGCAGAAAATGCAAAGGTATGTGAACCATTTGCTGAAATTGAATGTGAACTTCCCCGAGGAGTTGGCAATTGACATCATTTTTCACTCCTTACCTTCTTGTTATGATCAATTCCGAATGACATACCACATGAACAAGGAGGAAGTTACACTCAGCAAACTTCAAAGACTTTTGAAGACCGCAGAAAGTGGTCTTAAAAGTAAATTGGTTGTTACTACTCGTACTCCTACCGCGGCCTCTGTCTTGGCAATCGGGCAAGGTAAAGGGAAGAAGAGGAAGAGCCCTTCAAAGGGTACCAAGGGAAAGTCCCTTGATGGCTCCTCTTCAAGTGGAACCAAGAAAGGTTTCATCACTCCTTCTGCCAACCCTAAAGCGGCTGAATGCTTCTATTGCCATGAAAAGTCGCACTGGAAGAGAAACTACCCGAAGTACCTGCAAGATGTTAAGGATGGGAAAGTAAAACCCAACCATGCAGGTATATACACTATATTGTCTAATAACTCACCCCATTATAATTCTTGGGTCCTTGATACAGGTCTTGGTATTCACATATGTTCTGATTTGCAGGGACTAAGAAGAAGTGAGAATGTGGAGCATGGGAAGATAAACTTAATCATGGGGAATAGGAAAGCTTCACCTGTCACCAAGATTGGAGTTTACTCTTTGTTGCTAAGTAGTGGGTTTACATTAGATTTGGATAAATGTTGTTACTCGTCTGAAATGACGAGGAATATTATTTCCTTTCATGGTTTGTACAAACAAGGGTTTACCTTTTCGTTTGATAATGAGTGTGGTGGTATTAATGCTTTCTTTAATAATGTTCTTTATTTTAAAGTATTACCTTGTGATGGTGTGTATGAAACTGTGTCGGTTGTTGATAACCTAGGAAATAATGTATTGTGTATCGATTCTTCCACTAGCTTGGATAAAGCATCATTATGGCATTGTCGTCTTGGACATGTAAGCAAGAAACGCATAGGCCAACTCCAAATGGATGGAGTCTTGGAGTCATTTGACCTAAAGTCAGATGACGGTTGTAAATGTTGTTTGCTTGGGAAAATGGAAGAGTCAGTCTTCACTGGTTCTTGTGCTAGGGGTAAGGGTTTGTTGGATCTCATACATACTAATGTGTGTGGACCCTTCAGAACCGCCACAAGGGATGCTAACCGCTTCTATGTGACTTTTACTGATGACTTTAGTAGATATGGATATGTCTACTTAATCAAGCATAAGTCAGAAACCTTTGAAAAGTTCAAGGAGTTTAAACAGGAAGTGGAGAATCAGTTGGGTGGGAACATTAAGATGCTTTGATCCGATCGAGGTGGTGAGTATCTTAGTACAGAGTTCCTTGACTATCTTAAGGAATGTGGGATTGTCTCAAAATTGACACGTCCCAGGACACCACAGCTTAATGGTGTAGCTGAGAGGCGTAATCGAACCTTGTTGGATATGGTTCATTCCATGATGAGTCGAGCTTCGCTACCAATCTCATTTTAGGGGTATGCCTTAGAGACTGTCGCCCATATTCTTAATCTAGTCCCTACCAAAAAGGTTGCCAAAACACCTCACGAGATGTGGACTGGAAAAGTTCCCAATCTGGACCACATCAAGATTTGAGGTTGCGAGGCTTTTGTGAGACGCGAGACTCATGATAAGCTCAAACCTCGAAGTGAAAGGTGTATTTTCATCGGCTACCTACAGAAATCCTTCGGTTACCTCTTCTACAGACCCAGTGATAATGTGGTCTTTGTAGCAAGGAGAGGAGTCTTTCGCGAGAGAGAGTTGATAAGCCAAGAAAACAGTGGGAGGCAAATTGACCTTGAAGAAATTCAAGAAACAAGTGGTGAAGGAACCTCAAACCCTAGCAATCAACCTGAGGAGGAAACTCCTGTTGATTCGACAAAAGAGTCTGTACCTCTGAGGCGTTCCACGAGAGTTAGGAATGCACCTGAGCATTACTATTGTTTCCATATTACTGCGAAGGTGATACACTTATCAGTGATAGCACACTTGTAAGTCTGGATGAGCCTAACTGCTACACGGAAGCCATGGCAGGCCGTGAGGCTGCTAAATGGAAAGAGGCTATGGACAGCGAGATACAGTCCATGTATGACAATCAAGTTTGGAACTTGGTTGACAATGTACCAGGTCGTAAGACATTTGGGTGCAAATGGATCTTCAAGAAGAAGACTGACATGGATAGTAATGTACACACTTATAAAGCGCGACTGGTTGCAAATGGATTTTCTCAAACACCGGGAGTTGATTATGATGAGACCTTTTCACCAGTAGCGAAGATTAAGTCTATTAGGGTTATGTTAGCCATTGCTGCATTTCATGATTATGAAATATGGCAAATAGATGTCAAAACTGCATTCCTTAATGGAAAGTTGGCTGAGGATGTTTACATGAGTCAGACAGAGGGATTTTTTAGTACAGAGTACCCTAATTGAGTGTGTAAGCTTGAGAAATCCATCTATGGATTGAAACAAGCACCTCGCAGATGGAATCTTTGTTTCGATGAGAAAGTCAAAGAGTTTGGATTTTCTAGGAGTGAAGATGAATCATGTGTATATGTCAAGGCTAATGGGAGTATAGTTAGCTTTTTGGTACTGTATGTGGATGACATACTACTCATAGGAATGACATCCCAACTCTGCAGGAAGTGAAGTCCTGGCTTGGGAAGTGTTTCGCTATGAAGGACCTTGGAGAAGTTGCCTATATCCTAGGGATAAGTATTTTGAGAGACAGGAGTAAGTGACTAATTGGACTTAGTCAGAGTACCTACTTGGATAAGGTGTTGGATAGGTTCAGCATGCAGAATTCCAAGAAAGGAGAGTTACCAATCCAGAGTAACGCCAAATTGAGTAAGACTCAGAGTCCGAGTACAGAGGCTGATATAGCAGAGATGAGTCGAGTACCATATTGTGACAACCCGAAATTAATTCCGTCTATGTAACACAATTCCGTTAATAAAAGTGAATTTTTGTCATTAAAGTCTTCCGTTAATTTTGGGCTTTATAATTCATTTGGAATTCTCGTCATTAATTCTTAAGCATAGAGATGAGTTAAAAATCATGAAATACCCACATAAATTATTTTGTTATAAATAATTAGTCAGGTTACGTTAGTTTTTCCGGGTAAAATGTTTAACCCCGTTTAATGCCGGTAAAGAGTGGGACTCCCACCTAGTTGGACTCCCACATATAAATAGAGTGAGTGGGCATCCTTGACCACTTTTCCCACTCCAAACACTCTCTCTCTCTACTCTCTCTCTAAAACTCGATTTTTGGCAAGAATCATCAAGTTTCAAGCTCAAATCTAGTAAGTAATCCTTCCTAGTTGTTGTTTATCCTTAGTGTGCATGCATTTTCGGGATTGGAAGCATCCCATTTCACCATAAGCATGTGTTTACGGTTTGGGAACCCCTCCCAAAACCGTAAACTCCCAATGTGGGGGTTTTGAAGCCCCAAAACCCTTCCAATCTTCTTCTAATGCTTAGATATGGCCTAGATGATTGCATGCATGAGCAAAGAACCTTGAAATCGTGTGTTTTGGGGGATGAAGATGAGTTTACGGTCCATGAACATTCATGAACCGTAAACACCCCAAAGAGGGGTTTTGATGCCCCTAAACTCCTCCAATGCATGTCTATTACCCTTGGAACTTGCTTGAATGGCCTAAGAACCCTAAAACATGTCCAAAGAAGGGTAAACATGAGTTTACGGTTCATGAACCGTAAACCCAAAACCGTAAACACCTCAAAGGGTGTTTTGGAGCCCCTAACCCTTTCCTTAGCTTGTTTAATGAACTAGAAACTTGTGTAAATGAGCTTAGGACCTCAAAACATGAAAGGAACTAAGTGACCAGGGGTTTACGGCCGTAAACCCTAGAGTTTACGACCGTAAACTCCCAAGGAGTGGTACAAGGACCGTAAACTCCAAGGCAGTACCCTTTTGAACCCTAATCACTTCTCAAGCCTTTGAATTGATCCTAGAAGCCTTCCTTTTGAGTCATAAGACCTTTGGACACTCAAAACCACACCACCATGAGTTTACGGCCGTAAACTCATGGGGACATGGTCCCAGGACCGTAAACACCCCTAAGGGTTTACACTTGAAGAGTAAACTCCTTTTCAAGGGCCATGCACTCCTTAAATGCAACCCGCATCATTCCTAACACTTGAAATAGAGTGTTTTCATGCCTTGGAGTGTATCTCCATACTTAGTTAGTTATGCATTAACTAATTAGATACAAATGTGTATCTCCTCATGTACATAGGATCCTCGCGCGTGTTCAAGTCCTAGTGTGACACTTAGCATCCTATCCGTCACACATTTTCACTTGGTGAGTTCATACCCCTACATTTTCCGTGTTTTCAATGTTTTCAGGGGGGGATACAAGCTAAACATGAATGTTTTCATAGAACTTATGCAATTCTCATACTTTATCCCTTTGTATTGTGTTGAGCATAAGGGATGTTTTTACAAAATTGCATACTTTTCCAGATACACTATTCACTATACATGCAAACTATAATCGGTATAGTTTGGGATTTTATATACATAACGAATACATAAACTTTCACTACTAAACAGATGCCCTGAGACAGAAACAGTTTACAGTTCACATCATTGTTTGAGCATGGTATTCATACAGTTATATCACTACTTTGACATGGTATTCATACAGTATTCATTGCTACATGCGGTATACATACAGATTTTCACTATGGTAGAATGCAACCACACTTCATGTAAACTAGATTTTTACGATACTGTGAGGCACTACTTCACTACTGTACCCTTAGGTGTACAGGGATAAATCCTACCACTGTATAACCAGAGTCTCCTGGAGGGAGAGCGTGAGATTTGTGAATAGATCTATTCGGGACTGACAATCCCACACCTAAATTGCTAGCTACAGTTAGGCGGGCACGCCTGGGGTGACAAATGTCATTTAACTTAACGCCTGAAGAACGTTAGAAAGGTCTCTAGTCATATCAAGTATGGTTATACGACTCACATTATGTATAAATCACAGATAGTTTACCAACCTGGCTTCTTCAATAGTTTTTATTATAAATAAGAACTATATGCACTATACATACTGGCCGAGCCAGACGCTATTCATTTCGCTATTTTCATAAGAAAACATGGGGTTTTCTCAACCATGGGATTCACTACATTACATGGGATTCACTACATTACATGGGATTCACTACACTATGTGGGATTCAATACACTACTTTTATAAGAAAATATGGGATTTTCTTGAAACAACTTTTCATAACTACTAAAGGAAATGCATTCTTATACCGAAAACAAACCGCTCATGAACTCACCAGCTTTATGCTGATATTTTAAAACTGCTTGTGTTCTCAGGTCATCATTAGTCAGGTACTCGACTGCTTTTGGAGGAGACAGAGCGTTAGAAGTCTCGTCTTTACTTTTGATTTAAACTTATACACTTTTGGAACTTGTAGTACACTACTCTCAAACAATGTAACTTTTCAAATGTAATGTAATGGTTGTGTTTACTATGCTTGTTATGTACATTGGTTGTGATACTTTACATGACGTCCTCCACCTCGGGGCGATTCCGCCGTCGGCCCCGGGGTGTGACACATATGCTTCCACTGTAGGCTCGATCATGTATGATATGACTTGTACTCATCCTGATGTGGCCTTTGCGTTGGGCATGGTCAGCAGATATCAGGGGAACCGTGGCAAGGCTCACTGAACTATGGTAAAGAACATTCTCAAGTACCTGCGGAGGACTAAGGACTGGGTCCTTACCCTCGGTGGGAGTGATGACTTGAGAGTAGTAGGGTATAGTGATGCTAGCTTCCAGACTGATAGGGATTTTTTCCGCTCTCAGTCGGACTGGGTCTTTACCTTAAACGGAGGAGCAATAACTTGGAAAAGTTTCAAGCAGGAGACAGTGGCTGATTCAACTTGCGAATCAGAGTATATAGCGGCAAGCGAGGCAGCAAAGGAGGCTATATGGCTAAAGAACTTCATTGGAGACCTTGGAGTTGTACCAGCTATAAAGGAGCCTATGGAGATTTTATGTGATAGTGAACGTGCAGTTGCCTTAGCCAAGGAACCAAGGGATCACGGAAGATCCAGACACATCAACAGAAATTACCATTTCATCAGACATCGAATAGAAGAAGGACTCCTCGTGGGAAAGAGGGTATCATCGGATGAGAACCCAGCAGATCCCCTCACGAAGAGACTGGGTAGGGTTAAGCATGCAAGGCGCATAGGGCTGAAGGATGATATTAGTTTTAGTAATTAGATAGCTTTTGAAATGTGTAAAGTGTAATTGACATTTGATGATAAATAAAAGATGTTGTTTATTTATAAGTATAAGTGTTGCTATCTTTTGTCAATCGTTTACTATCATTTCATTTTGCATGTTTTGATTTCTAGAATAATTATGTTGTGGTATATCATATTATTCAAATTATCCACAGTCGGTCATATGTTGGAAGTAGATATGAATCAAGATTGTCATGAGTTTGCTTGTAGATGTCTAGCGTATTGTACATAGCAAGAGTTGCTACAACACTCATGAGTGCTCATAAGTTCTGAATATTGGATTCAACCCACGCTCACTTGTATCACTTCATGGAATTTATCTCGAGTGATCGTGAGACGGTAATATCATATAAGTCTTCAAAACTAGAGATATGAGTTGTTAACTGTGAGTTGGTTATACATTGATTGTACGAAAACGCATTGGTAACTCGATATTATAAAACGTGCATTTGTGTATGATTCAACAAGTACTAGAACAAACATATGAGTCGAAGTTTATCTGTTCCTTCTTGGATTAGAAGCAATATCTGGCCCCTCGATGATTTTGTTGTGACCTATGTACCGGGCCCGGTCAGAACTAAATTGATGTGTTCAATTAAGTTCAATGTCAAACAAATCGGAAATCGGGAAACAAACTACTTGATAATAAGTAAGACAATGTTCCATGTATTTGTCCGGCTAATATCTAGAACAGAGGATTAAATGATCACTTATCTTAAATGACGTATCATCATTATCTCAGTTCCGCGACACCTTGAAAGAGCTACGATTGTTGATCGGTTCCTGAAGTTATTCTTTCAGATATAGTTATTAGACTTATCCAAGTGGGAGACTGTTGGATTAGATGTCTAAGTTCATAACTATTTCTGAGATGTACTTGACCCGGTTGGCATGGTCCATTTGGGTTGCATGGCATTGCAACACTTGGATAGACTAAATGAGAGAAAGGACACTTAAGGTTTATTAATATATTATAAGTTCTAATATATTAATAATATTATTTAATTAGTATTGATCATAGAATTAATTTGGAATTAATTAAGTGATCAAAAAGAGACAAATTAAATATATGGGGTTGATTGTGTAAATCATCCATTCTTGTATAGTGGGCTAATGATCCATGGTTTATATGACTTGGGCTAAAACCCATAAGGTGCTCCATGGATATTCCATGGAGGTTATAAACCCATGGATCATGGAATATGAAAAACCATGCACATTAGGGTTTACATGGAGTAACCCTACTTGTGACACAACTATATAAGGACCCCATGACTAGCAAAATCGGACTACACACAAAAAGAAGAGAACTAGAGGGCTAGCCGATTTTGAGTGATAAATGTCTTCTCTCAAGGTTATTCCAAGTGTTGTGGTGTTGTGTGAGACATTTGAGGCAGCACACTTGAGGTGCTAGGCTCAGAAGGTTCTCAAGGAATCCAAGAAACAAGAAAGGTATGTTTTCTTACTAGCTTTATGATTTATGCTCCCCATGCTATGCTAGATAGGTTAAGAACCTTGGAAATCAAATTTGCATTTATCTTAGTAAAACAGAGTTGCAAGGTTTCTAGGGTTGCATGTACACCATAGGAGTGTTAGAATGCTCAAAACCCTTCAGTTTTGGCCTCATGCATTGGTTAAAGACCTTGGAAAGGTCTTAATGGAGGTGGTGGGTGTATATGAGGCATGCAAAGGCATAAAGTTGCCAACTTTATGCCTTAGGACATCTTAACAGACTTAGATCTGCCTTTTGGACGTAAAGGAATCGAGTATTAAGCACTTAATGGAGAAAGTGTTTAAATTGGTTGTACGCTACGCGTAACCCAGTATACGCGGCACGTAGTCCCAATCCCAGTACGTTGTGCGTACCAGGATGGTACGTCGAGCGTACGCATCGCAGATGGGCTGAATCTGTTTTGGGCCTTTGAACTATTTGGGCCTCATTTGATTAATGGGCATGGTATATTCTAGTAATTATGAGTTATATCATCAGTTGTGGGCCATCGATATATTGATTGGGCTTTATTGGGCCAAGAGGCCCATTAAGGATTTTAGACTTGGACTTTGGGCCCATTAGCAAGGGATGGATAATTGGGCCTTATGGAAGGGTTGGGATTTTGGGTTTCCCTTGGTTCATTAAAGTCCTAACATTATCTAATCTTATTATTCAGCACGGGAGGTTGCGGACTGTTAGGAGAGCAACTTTTGTATTCAGCAGTCAAATGTGAGTCTTCTCACCATACCCATGGGTCTAAGGCACCAAGGGCGGCCTATTATGTGATTATGATATATGTGTTAGTCATTCTGTGATTTGATATGATATTTAATTGTGTGTTTTGCATGAAGACCCTGGGGGGAGCCCGTGGCATTGGATGTAAGACCATGTGGGGTAGCCCATGGCAGTCCTAAGTAAAGACCATGTGCGGTAGCCCATGTCATTGGATGTAAGACCATGTGGGGTAGCCCATGACATTGGATGTAAGACCATGTAGGGTAGCCCATGACACTCTTACAGGTTTTATGCATGTATGGCTTATGTGATATGTGTGTAGCTGTAATTAGCTAACAGGATATGTGTATGTGTAGTGTATGGTATGCTCTGGGGAACTCACTAAGCATTTCGCTTATAGGTTATTGATCAGTTTCAGGTATATTTAAGCCCAAGGGCAAGGGCAAGGCGTGATGGCGCGAGATGCACTCTATCTCTCTTTCACTGATATGTTTGGGGATACTCTGATGATTTAAATAAAGTTGTAATGAATGTTGTTTTGAAAACAAATATGTTGGGATTTCATGGTTTATGAAAATGTGTTTTATTAATTAAAAATGAAAAAATTTCGTTGAAAATTTGGGTCGTTACATGTTGGTATCAGAGCCTTGGTTTCAGGGATTCGGGCACACTCTCGAGTGTGTCAGGACTCAAACTACGGAATGGTAAAATTGTTTTCAAAAAGTAACATAAAAAGTTTTTTTTTTTCAAAAGGAAATGAAAAGATGAGAGTGCAACGCGCGTGATCACCCGAGCCAAGTACGTAGTTCCTGAATATGTTAGCCATGTTATACTGATATTTGAGCCTAGTTGATTATATGGAAGTTGCTATATGTATGCTTTTAAAGTTGTATACAGTTAGGAGCTTATAGCCTCAGAATGATTGATTTAGCCTTATTTCCTGTTCCTTGTTTTGTTGTGGTCCTAGGGTAGAATCTTTTATTCGAAAGTCTATTTGATCCTTTTTCTGTCTACAATTTGCATGCATAAGGGCAACCTGTTATGATGGGTTTGATTGATATGAGTAGAGTAAATGTTAGGACAGCCTGAGATTGATGTACACGATAATTGTGGAATATGGGTTGGTTGTGGGACGAATTGGAGTTATCAGGTAGAGCATTAGGGAAAGGTATAGGTAGGTGTGGAAGGTAGTATTGAGCCCGTACTACTAAAAGCACAGGACCTATACCCGAAGCACTGTTAGATCTGACGACTTCAAGGAGGACCAGTGTGGGAAGATCCCTTATATAGAAATCCTGATCGTTGTGATTTATGATATTTCAGTTCAGCATGGTGATGACACGATTTGGAGCAGGAGGATCATGATTAGGGTCTGGATCCGGGGCGGGATCAGGAGACACTACTAATATCATCGATGAGAGGCTGCGCGAGCTCCTTGCAGCCGAGGTTACCAGGGGCATCCTTGATGCGAGACCAGTCATTTTCGGGACGTTCAAGGAGGGCATTATGGAGATTATGGAGGAGAGACTCAGATCCTTCAGGGCTGTGATGGCGGAGAGTCAGATTGGGGCCCGAACTCCCTCGTTTTGGGAGTTGAAGGCGTGTGGGGCGCCGAAGTTTTTCGGGGTCAAGAACCCCATTATCAGCCGACGCTGGGTAGCGGATATCGAGAACGCCCAACGCACGAGTTCCTGCCCGGATGCGGCAAAGGTTGGGTTTGCTTCTTGCATGCCGAGGGATAGGGCCCGAGATTGGTGGGGCGAGGTTACTAGCCAAGTGGGGCCAGCCGGGGTGGCGGAGATGTCATGGGTCGAGTTTGTTCGGCGGTTTGATTCGGATTTTGCACCACCTATTGAGGTGCAACGTCTAGTGAGGTAGTTTTATGACTTGCAGCAGACCATCGAGACTGTGGCGGAGATCACCGCCAAGTTTCGGGAACGAGCTTTGTTGATCCCACAGTATGCTACCGATGAGGAGATGAGGAGGACCCGATATCATTCCATGCTGAGAGATGGTGGAGAAGGCCCGTGAGAGGGAGATGGAGTTGGATACCCGCACAAAGCGGAAGACTGATCAGGCGCAGGCAGCAGGGGGTCAGGCTAAGAAGCCTAAGACCTCTGATTCTTCGAGTAGGGGCCAGCAGGGTCGGGGCTGGTGTGCCAAGTGCGGGAGGTTTCATTGTGGGGCGTGTCGGACGGCTGGGATATCGGGATGTTACTCTTGTGGTCAGCAGGGCCATGTGAGTAGGGATTGCCCCAAGAAGGGCCTGATATGTTTCCACTACAACCAGACTGGCCATAAAAAGGCCGACTGCCCAAGGTTGCAGGGAGGGGGAGGAGCAGTGGTGGTGCTTGCACCCGCCACATTGAGGATCACTGATGGATGCCCTGCTAAGGCGAATACCCCGGCGATGAGGAGTCGCGCATTTCAGCTGACTACCGAGGAGGCTCGGGCCGTGCCAGATGTTGTGGCTGGTACATGTCTATTATTCTCTACTCTTCTTATGTTGTATGACTTATGTGTATTCTATGCTTGTATAGGGACCTTTTTGGTCAATGGTATGTCTACTCATGTCTTGTTTGATTCGGGTGCGACCCGATCATTTGTGTCACTTGCGCTTAGCAAGATGTTCAAGGACACGTCGGGGACCTTGGATTCCCCGCTCGAGGTAGAGATTGCAGACGACCGCACCGTTAGTGCTACGAGGGTATATCAGGGTTGTGTCCTGAATGTGTTGGGTGAAAGGTTTCGTGTTGATCTAGTTCCGATACCGTTGCGAGGGTTGAAAGTGATTATCGGGATGGACTGGTCGGGGGCCAACGGGGCCATGATTGATTGCGAGTGCCAGTTGGTCAGGGTTCGAACCCCAAGTGGGGGAGAACTGGTTATTCATGGTGAGAGGGCCTCGCAGGGACCGACCCTCTGTTTGGCTGCGAGGGCTAGGAGGTTTTTACAGTAGGGTTGCATGGGATTTCTGGTTTATATCTCGGATACGAGGGTAGAGACAATGTCGGATGTGGGCAGTGTGCCAGTTGTACGAGATTTTCAGGATGTTTTTCCCGAAGAGCTACTAGGGGTGCCTCCAAAGAGGCAGGTGGAGTTTTGTGTTGACTTGGTGTTGGGTGTCGCTCCGATCGCAAAGGCAGCATATCGGTTGGCACCACCAGAGATGTAGGAGTTGTCTACGCAGATTCAGGAGATGCTAGACCGAGGGTTCATTCGTCCAAGCAGTTCCCCGTGGGGAGCACGGATGATTTTTGTGAAAAAGAAGGACGGATCTCATAGGATGTGCATCGATTCTAGGGAAGTGAACAAACTAACGGTAATGAACCGTTATCCGTTGCCGAGGATCGATGATTTGTTTGATTAACTTCAGGGTGCGTCTTGGTTTTCCAAGATTGATCTTCTGTCTGGGTATCATCAGATGAGGATTCGGTATGAGGATATACCGAAGACGGCTTTCAGGACTCAGTATGGGCACTATGAGTTTGTGGTGATGCCGTTCGGGCTCACCAATGCCCCAGCAGCGTTCATGGACCTCATGAACAGACTGTGTAGGCCGATGCTGGATCGGTCGGTGATTGTTTTTATCGATGATATTCTGGTCTACTCTAAGACTAGGGAGCAACACGAGCAGCATTTGAGGGAGGTATTAGAGACCCTGAGGGCAGAAAAGCTTTATGTAAAGTTCTCCAAGTGTGATTTTTGGCTGCGGGAAGTACAGTTTTTGGGGTATGTCATCAATCAGGAGGGTATTTCGGTTGATCCAGCCAAGGTTGAGGCTGTGATGCGGTGGGAAGCACCGAGGAATGCATCAAAGATTTGTAGTTTATTGGGCTTAGGGGATTACTATCGGATATTTATCCATGATTTCTCCAAGATTGATGTGCCATTGACCCGCTTGACCAAGAAAAATGTTACTTTTCGGTGGGGTGCGGATCAGCAGATGGCTTTTGAGACCCTAAGACGGAGGTTATGCGAGGCTCCAATTCTAGTACTACCTAAGGGGTTAGATGATTTGGTGGTGTACTGCGACGCGTCGATCTCAGGGTTAGGTGCGGTACTGATACAGAGGGGGCATGTGATAGCTTACGCCTCGAGGCAGTTGAAGCCTTATGAGGCGAATTACCCAACTCATGACCTGGAATTGGGGGCAGTGGTGTTTGCCCTCAAGATTTGGAGGCACTATTTATATGGAGCGCGGTTCACTATATATACCGATCACAAGAGTTTGAAGTATTTGATGGATCAGCAGAACCTCAACATACGTCGGAGGAGGTGGCTGGATGTGCTGAAGGATTATGATTGCGAGATTCTATACCACCTAGGGAAGGCCAACGTGGTGGCCGATGCATTGAGCCGCAAGACGGCGGGGTCCCCGATTAGGGACATTTGTATGAGGATGACTGTGATTTCGCCTTTGTTGGGTATGATCAGGGAGGCCCAGGTTGAGTGGGCGTAGAAAGAGAACTGGAAGATAGAGAAAATACGGGGGCAGTATCGTTTGTTTGTTAAGGATAGCCGCAGACTTTTGACGCAGTGTGGTCGAGTATGGGTACCAGTGACAGGGGGAGTGAGGCAGATGCTATTAGAGGAAGCGCACAAGTCCAAGTTCTTTATACACCCAGGAGCTACGAAAATGTATAGGGACTTGAGGCTGAGTTATTGGTGGCCGTGCATGAAGAGGGAGATCGCCTGTTCGTGGAGCGGTGCTTGACCTGCAGGAAGGTCAAGTCCGAGCATCAGCGGCCACATGGCAAGGTTCAGCCACTACCCATTCCCATGTGGAAGTAGGAAGAGATCACCATGGACTTCATCACAAAGTTGCCTAGGACGGCGAGGGGAGTGGACGCTATATGGGTGATCGTGGACAGACTGACGAAGAGTGCCCACTTTATTCCGATTTCCGAGAGTATATCCACGGAGAAGTTAGTAGACATTTATATACGTGAGGTGGTGGCTAGACATGGGGTGCACGTGTGTGTAGTCTCTGACAAGGATGTCCGGTTCACTTCCAGGTTTTGGAAGAAGTTTCACGAGGAACTGGGCACTCAGCTACATTTCAGTACGGCATACCATCCTCAGTCCGACGGTCAGAGTGAGAGGACGATCCAGACGCTGGAGGACATGCTTCAGGCATGTGTACTGTATTTTGGGGGGAGTTGGGATACATATCTCCCACTGGAAGAGTTCTCGTACAACAATAGTTATCATGCTAGTATTGACCGAGCCCTATTCGAGATGTTATATGGTCGGAGGTGCAGGACCCCAGTGTGTCGGGACGAGGTTGGGCATCGGGTCATGGGGAGCACTGAGGTAGTGCTCAAGACTACCGGATTGATTCAGCAAGTGCGTGACCGGTTGCGAGTCACACAGAGCCCTCAGAAAAGTTATGTTGAACGACTGCGTTTGGATCTCGAGTTTCAGGTGGGGGATTTTGTATTGCTGAGAGTGTCGCCCTGGAAGGGGATTATCAGGTTTCGAAACAGGGGCAAGTTGGGGCCTCAGTTCATAGGCCCGTTCAGGATTACAACCCGAGTGGGCAAGGTAGCATATCGCTTGGAGTTTCCAGAGGAGCTTAATCAGATTCACAACACCTTCCACGTGTCTCAACTTCGGAAGTGTGTTACTGACGAGTCTGCAGTTGTTTCCTTGGATGACATTCAGGTGGATGGGAGCCTAAATTATGTCGAGAAGCCGGTTGCCATCTTAGATAGGAAGACGAATGGTCTTCGGAACAAATAAGTGAAGTTGGTAAACATACAATTGCAGCACCGGAAGGGCTCCGAATGGACTTGGGAGCCGGAGGAGGAGATGCGGGAGCATTACCCTGAACTGTTTACAGCTACGGACTTCGAAGACGAAGTCTAGTTCAAGTAGGGGAGAGTTGTAACACCCTAAATCTGGTATGACTTGAAACCCTCAGGAATTTACATTTTAGCATAATTGGTCCTTTAAGTACGCTCGGCGTACTTAAGTATACGCTTAGCATACTATGCATGGTTGGTCGCGGAAGAGCTGGACGTACGTTGGGCGTACCAGCAATATGTTGGGCATACATGCCAGGGGTCCAAAACCCTAATTTTTGGACATGAGGCCTATTTAAGCGACCTTAAGTCCTTAGACTAAACCCTAGAGAGCCTCCACAGCCTTAGAACGTCCTTACACTCCAGAGAAACTTGTGAGACCATTTTGAGCTTTAAAAAGTGCATTTGTGGCCCTTTTAGTGTTCATTCCAAGAAAAAGAGGTGGTTAAACAAGCTTGGAACGAGTTGGTGCTTTAAGATCCTGCATCATAGTCATCTTGCAAAGCTTCTGGAGGTAAAAAGCTTCGATCTTTCATCTTAAATCTCTAGATTTAGTTAGGGTTTTCTACCTTGTCCCTTTTGGTTGATTTTGGACCTCCATTTGTGAGTTAAGCAACTCCAGAATGTGGGAATGACAGATCTGAGGTCCCTTGGTCCTTTAGTGTCATAAAAATGGAGTCTTGATGGGAGTTTTGGCCTCATGCATGGGTTAAAGACCTTGGAAAGGTCATAATGTAGGTGTTGGGTATATATAAGGCATGCAAAGGCATAAAGTTGCCAACTTTATGCCTTAGGACATCTTAACAGACTTAGATCTGGCTTTTCGACGTAAAGGAAGCGAATATTAAGCACTTAATGGAGAAAGTGCTTAAACTGGTTGTACGCTGGGTGTAACCCACTGTACGCCGCGTAGTCCCAATCCCAGTACGATGCGCGTACCAGGATGGTACGCCGAGCGTACGCATCGCAGATGGGTCGAATCTGTTTTGAACCTTTGAACTATTTGGGCCTCATTAGATTAATGGGCATGGTATATTCTGGGAATTATGAGTTATATCATCAGTTGTGGGCCATGGATATAATGATTGTGCTTTATTGGGCCAAGAGACCCATTAAGGATTTTGGACTTGGACTTTGGGCCCATTAGCCAGGGATGGATAGTTGGGCCTTATGGAAGGGTTAGGAGTTTGGGTTTCCCTTGGTTAATTAAATTCCTAACATTATCTAATATTATTATTCAACACGGGAGGTTACAGACTGTTAGGAGAGCACCTATTGTATTCAACAGTCAGAGGTGAGTCTTCTCACCATACCCATGGGTCTAAGACACCAAGGTCGGCCCATTATGTGATGATGATATATGTGTTAGTCATTCTGTGATTTGATATGATATGTTATTGTGTGTTTTGCATAAAGACCTCGGGGGGGGGGGGGGGGGGAGCCCGTTGCATTAGATGTAAAAACATGTGGGGTAGCCCATAGCAGTCCTAGGTAAAGACCATGTGGGGTAGCTGTGACAACCCGAAATTTCTATTCTGTACAACATCTCAATTAAATAGAAGTCAAAACAGTTTCTGAAAACTTTCAAGCTTTTTGGAATAAGTTTGAGTATTTTAGGATTAATACTTTAGGAGATATCAGGAGAGAGGATGCATTAGGGTTTATTGTGCAACAATAAAGTCCCGAAAAATAAAAAGTTTAGAGTTTACGGCCTAAACTTGGTGTTTACGGCCGTAAACCCTAAAGGGAAGTGGTATATAAGTGGCACTTAGCCATTTTCACCATTTTTCCAACTTTCAAGATCCAAAATCAAAACTCTCTCAAGTATCATCCAAGTTTTCTTCAAGATCATCAATCTAGTAAGTGTTATAACCCTTTTTAAGTTAGTATATCACTTAATCTAATGATTTAACATACTTCTATCCGTTAGATCTTTCCAAAAGTTCAAATCTTCAAGTTTCACCAAGAACACCAAGAACACACACTAGTGTTCTTGGACTTTTGGCTCATTTCAAGCTTCTATCTTGTAAGCACTTCTTTCCTAGAGTATGTTTAATCTTGCTACACTTCCGCATAACATGAAAACACCCAATAAACACCAAGAACAAGGTGTTTACGGTCCAAGAACACCTTGGACCGTAAACCCTTCTTTTAGGGCCAAAGTGTCCCTAGTCCCTTCCTAAGCCTAGATAACTAACTTGGATCCTTTCCTTGTTGTGTCAAGGACTTGAAATCATCAAAATACCAACATCCATAAGGGTTTACGGCCGTAAACCCAAAAGGATATGGTCTTTGGGTCGTAAACTCCTTTTAGGAGTGAAATGGTGCCCTAGCTTCTTCCTTAGGCTTATACTTCAAGTGGAAACACTTCTATGGACTTAGAAACCTTCAAAAAAACAAATGGTCAAAATGGGGAGAGTTTACGGCCGTAAACTCATGGAGTTATGGTCCAAAAACCGTAAACTCATTTAAAGGGTTCCCTTGAACCCTAAACCCAATAACTTAGTTCCACGACACTTAGATGAACTCCTTAAGGCTTATAACACTTATATAAAGTGTTTTTCATGTCTTAGGATGTCTTAACTTTGCTAATTAGTTGTTTAAAGTATAATTAGATACGTATATGTGGTATTTATATGTTAAATAGGATCATTGTGTGTGTACATGTCTTCACTTGACACCTAGCAATCCTATCTCTTCAGTTCATCCAAACCACCAACTATAGGTGAGTTCATACCCCTTAATTAACCTTTTGAATGTTTTTAAATGCTTTTATGGGGGGGATACAAGTTGAACAATTATAGTTATTATATCAATCACATGTGATTAATAACTACCAAACAAATGGTTTTCTTACTTTTCAAACTGTTTATCAAACTGTTTTACCTCAAACTACTTTACAAACTCTTTTACTTGTCAAATACTTTTATTAAACTCTTTTAACTAATATTCTGTGTATCTATATAGATATAGTTATATAAGTAGGATTGAAAGGACTTAGGACTGCTAGCCTACCTTGCTTCCTGTTCCTTGTTTGGTTGTGGACTTAGGGTATCAAGGTTAGTTGTCCGAAGGTCGTTTGAATCCTAGTTATATATTATGTATATGTATATAGATATAAAAGGTTATTTCTTCCATTCAACTCCATGACCTTGGGTAGAAAGGGTATACAAACATGTTCATACTTTGCTAGTAAGCTACCATGGGGGTAGTTTAGCAAGATACTATTACTAGAACAATGAAACATACAAGGAGTCAGTTCATACATGAGTCAATACATACTATGATGAGAAACAAACATAAAACAGAGTGAGGAGAAACAAACATAAAACAGAGTGATGAGAAACAAACATAGAACATAGTGATGAGAAACAAACAATAGACACTATGACGAGAAACAAACATACAGGCTAGACAGAGAAAGAACACACAATACAGCTAGCACTCAATTCACAAAACATATACATTAATACATTTATGTGAGCCATTAAACAGGGCATGGCACTACCAGCCATGACTGTTTTTTTATCAGAATCTCCATAATTGGGGAGCGTATGAGTTTGTGTATAGATCTATACTGGATTGACTATCCTACACCTTGCTGCTCGCTACAGTGGGACTTGCAAGTCTACGGGTGCCAAACGTCATTTTTGTGGCATCTTACATTGTCACTTTACTATTGAGTCGGTAGCAAGATACATGCCGATCACATGTTACCTTAAAATATACAATTGATTTAAGGTAGGTAGTACAGCAGTAGTTTTCTTAATACTACATGATAGTACTATAACATTTTCCCTTTTACATTTTTCTTGTGATATTCACACAATAAACAATAATGTAAAAACTATATTTTTGGTTAATGATAGTCGGATTTGGGAAAATACTCACTTTTCAAGTGATACACACACAGATACGAGATGCCTTGGTAGTAGGCTACTTTTAGTAGGAAACATAGGGTTTTCTAGGAGAGTTCAAACTAATACAAAACTTTTACAAACATATACAGTACATCTTACAAAACATCTTACAAATGCTTTCATACAAACACAGACACCAATATACTTATGATCTCACCAGCTTTAAAGCTGATAAACTCTTTCAAAATAACTTGTATTCTCAGGTCGCCACTAGACAGGTATCGGAGCCAGGTTTTGAGAAGATGGAGCTCGTTCAAGACTCATCTTATTTTGATGTATATTGTTTTAGTGTCTTTAAAACTTGATAGAAAACACTTGTATGAAATTATATTATTAATGCAATGGATGATGTTGTTGCTTGTTTACTACTTGCATTGTTATGATACTGTACATGACGTCCTCCACCCTAGAACGTTTCCGCCGTTCACCGGTTTTGGGGGTGTGACAGATTGGTATCAGAGCATTGTTTATAGTGAATCGAGTGTATCAACCCATAAAAGATATACGAACTATAAACACAAGCGGGATTAAAATACTATGATAAGGAGTTTATACTTTTAAATAATAAAATATTTAACCAAGTATACAGACCTGCATTCATACTAAAATCAGTGTCACTAGGACAGAACAAAAGTATTACGATTGTTGGGCAGCACAAGTAGATTTAGAGACATATGGTTAACCCTGGGAAGATGTAGCCTGATCAACTACATTATTCGAGGAGTGATTAGCATGTGCCTAAGTATGATTGTGGGGTTGCAACAAGTCTAAAAACTTACCAACACTACTACAACGAGAACAGTAGAACAGAACATTAAACTTAAAATACTATAGGAGTATTTTGTGTTACCATAATTACTTATCTGAGAACTAAAGATCTTTATTAGTATGTCAATAGTTGTTTAGTGGATACGCTAAGGTTATAGGTAACTAGGATGTCATAGACTGAGAATCTGTGATCTTTGCTTTACTTCCTGTTCCTTGTTTGGTTGTGGGCTTAGAGTTAGGATCACTTATTCGAAGGTCTATCATGTTTTGGAATACATATAACTGGTATGCTCTAAACAAGTGTTGGAGTAACTGATAAAGATCATATTATAATTATCTAGTTAACTCGTCTATTAATTATTTCTTTATCCCTTTTCTCGCGTAGATTTAATGGCTGGTTTCCATCTTCCCGGAGACCTGTACTATCCCAACCATGGCAATGCTGGGTGGCTTAATGAAGAACCAGAAGATGATCACCCAATCCCTTTGGATGATCACTCTGTTGAAGGCTTTTCTGATGGTTCTGATTCAGAACCTGAAGTCAACAACCTACCCCCAACTGCTCAAGACCCAAACCTGAACCCTCGTCCAGCATTTCAAGGACTCACACCTGTGTGGGCCACAAACTTGAACAGATGGAGTCAGGAACAAGGTCAACCTTTTTCCTACAATGGAGACAGAAGCTTTTACAACCTCGCTGAGGGAGGTTCAGCTGATAGGGTCCTACCTATCATGGTTCGTAGGATTGCTCGGAACACCGAGCTAGGTCGATCAGCTATCGACCGAGTAGTGGAAGTCGATGCCAACTCTGGCGGAGTCCGGGAGCTCCGAGCTCAGCAAGCTAGATCTGATAGACGCGTAAGAGACAATGAACACCTTCTGTCGGATTCAAGAACTCACTCTAGCAGTTCTCGTCGCCGATAGAATCTTATCAACATCTCTTTTGAGATATAACTTAGTTATGTAAAAACTTAAGTCTAATTACCTATCCTTATAAATCTTAGACCTGCTAGGTTTTGATTAGGTGGTAGTCTGTCAAAGTTTTTCCCATCTTGGTCGATGTAAGACCTACTTCTAGGTCATTTTTCCCCAAACTCATTACATCTGTAATTCCAATATCCTTGACAGATATCTAATCTAATGGAAATTATATCTAAAGTCTTCCATCTTCATTCAAATATTTCATTCGATTATGCTATTGGGCTATGGAGAGTTAGTCCATGGGTCATTCTCATCAATCTTTTCTATCAAATTCTTATCAATGTTGTTATCATTCTAAACTTCCAGCTAAAAGATGCCTCTATGTAAATCAACAAGACACAATCCTCCCGCACCAACACCACCTGCACCTCAATTTGATACCGCAGCCCTCAATGCTGCTGTAGCTGCGGCTGTGGCTACAGCCATGGCTGAATATCATTCTTCAAGTTCTACTAGAGGAGGGACTCCGGTCCCGATTATTCAGGTTGAAACCCCTGTGCGCTCGAGAGAGTGCTCCTATAAAGACTTTACAAACTGCAAGCCGTTGTCCTTTTGGGGAACTGGCGGAGTCCTTGTACTTTCGCAGTGGTTCGAGAAGACAGAATCGGTCTTTGCAATCTGCTCGTGCCCGGAGGGAAGTAAGGTCAAGTTTGCCGCTTGTACCTTCGAATCAAAAGCCTTAACATGGTGGAATAGCCATGTTAAGTCACTATCTCTAGAAGTGGCAAATGATATGGGCCGGATTTCCATGAAAGACCTCATGATTGAGGAGTACTGCCCGAGAGGCGAGATCCAAATGTTGGAGGAAGAACTTTGGCGCCTAACCATGAAAGGCTCCGACATTGTAGCATATACCGCCAGGTTCTGTGAACTGGTGGCCCTCTGTCCCAACATGATTCATACAGAGGGAAAGAAGATCGAGAGGTATATATGGGGGCTGGTGCCGCCATACCAAGGAAATGTAATGTCATCACGGCCCACTACCTTTAATAGTGCCAAGCGATTGGCACAGCAGCTAGTTGACCAAGGGGTCTGCACCCCGGCTGCAACAACCACCCTGGTCATCTCAGAATCCGCCAGAACCGCTGAGTCCAAGCGGAAATTCTGGGATGACAAGAAAAAGAAGAAGGCTGCCAAGAAACAGCAGACCGTGGCAGTTCAAAGTGCGACAGCACCTGCCACTGTTGCTGCTCCATTAAAGCAGTATTCTGGAAGTTTGCCGCTCTGCAACAAGTGCAACTACCACCATGTGGGAGCCTGTCGGGAAATACAGTGTGTAAACTGCAATAGGAAGGGGCACACAGCCCGTTTCTGCAAATCTCCGGCGAGGCAAATCACCCAAGTCCCTGGCGCTGGAGTGGGCCAAACTTGCTACAACTGTGGCGAGGTAGGTCACTACAAGAGGAACTGCCCAAAGGCAGGAAATGCCGGCGGAGTAGGAAGAGTTCTGGCTATAGGCCATGAGGAGGCGGTTGCCGACCCCACAGTGGTCACTGGTACGTTTCTCCTCAACAACTCTTATGCTTGTATACTATTTGATAGTGGAGCGGAGAGGAGCTTCGTGAACCAAAAGTTTGCTCATTTACTTAAGCAAAAATCACGAGCACTCAAAGAACCGTTCACAGTAGAAATGGCTAATGGAAAGACAGAGAGCAGTAGCTGCATATACATAGGGTGTACCTTAACCTTAGATAGCCATTCATTCTCGATCGATCTCATGCCAGTCTCAATTAAAAGTTTCGACGTCATTTTCGGCATGGATTGGTTGAGTCTTCAGCGTGCCGACATCATGTGTTACGAAAAGGCTGTCCGCCTAAATCTTTCGTCTGGCGAAACCCTAGTGGTATATGGCGACAAACTCGGCACAAACCTTCGTATCATCTCGAGCATTCAAGCTCAGAAATTCTTGCGAAAGGAATGTCGTGCATTCCTTGCTCACGTGGTCGATGTGAGCCAAGAAACGAAATCTATTCAGAACATTCCAGTAGTACACGACTTTCCCGACGTCTTTCCAGAAGAGCTACCAGGATTACCTCCGCAACGACAAGTCGAGTTCAGAATCGACTTAGTTCCAGGGGCTACCCCAGTAGCCAAATCGCCCTATCACCTAGCACCTGCAGAGATGCAAGAACTGTCCGGTCAACATAACGAACTGCTCAGCAAGGGCTTTGTAAGACCAAGCTTCTCACCATGGGGAGCTCCAGTCTTGTTCGTCAAGAAGAAAGACGGATCATTTCGTATGTACATCGACTACAGGGAGCTCAACAAACTGACCGTCAAGAATCGTTATCCTTTGCCTCGGATAGACGACTTATTCGATCAACTTCAAGGGGAAAATTTCTTTTCCAAAATTGACTTAAGATCCGGATATCACCAGCTACGAGTACTAGGGGAGGATGTTCCGAAGATAGCCTTCCGAACTAGTTATGGGCACTACGAATTCGTAGTGATGCCGTTCGGATTAACAAACGCGCCCGTTGTATTCATGGATTTAATGAATAGGGTGTGTCGTCCTTACTTGGATCAGTTCGTCATCGTCTTCATCGATGACATACTTATCTACTCTCGTAGTAAGGAGGAGCATAGTCAACATCTGTGCTTAGTCTTAGAAACTTTACGTGCGGAGAAGCTTTATGAGAAGTTCTCAAAATGCGAATTTTGGATCCGACGAGTCGAATTCTTGGGGCATGTGGTTAGCGAAGAGGGAATACACGTGGACCCTTCCAAAATTAAAGCCATTGAGAACTGGTCATCACCGAAGACGCCTACAGAAATTCGTCAATATCTAGGCCTCGCTGGCTACTATCGTAGGTTCATTCGGAACTTCTCCGGCATTGCGAAGCCTCTTACAATGCTTACCCAGAAGGGCGTATCCTTTGACTGGGAAGAGAAGCAGGAGAGAGCGTTCCAAACGCTCAAACGAGCCTTGTGTACCGCACCAATACTATCCCTCCCCGAAGGGATATAAGACTTCGTTGTCTATTGCGATGCATCGAACCAAGGTCTCGGATGTGTCTTGATGCAGCGAGGTAAGGTCATCGCCTATGCCTCGAGACAGCTAAAGACACATGAGGTTAACTACACCACCCACGATCTCGAACTAGGAGCAATGGTGTTTGCTTTGAAGATCTGGAGACACTACCTGTACGGGACGAAAAGCACAATCTTTACAGACCATAAGAGCCTGCAACATATATTCGACCAGAAGGAGCTCAACATGAGACAACGACGGTGGGTCGAACTACTCAGTGATTACGAATGCGAAATTCGTTATCATCCCGGCAAAGCCAATGTAGTAGTCGACGCCCTAAGTCGGAAAGAATATTCTGGTCGTAGAGTCAAATCTTTGTTATGACTATCCATTCACACTTATCCACACAAATCCAGGCGGCTCAGCTCAACGCTTTAAAAACTGAAAATGTGGCCAGTGAATCCCTTCGAGGGATGGATAAGAACTTGGAAGTCAAGGGTGGCGGAGCTTATTATCTCATGGACCGGATATGGACCCCGAGACTTGGTAGTTTCAAAGACTTGGTCATGAACGAGGCGCACAACACTCGTTATTCCGTCCACCCAGGTTCGGATAAGATGTATCTGTATCTTAAAAAGTTATACTGGTGGCCTAACATGAAAGCAGAGATTGCTACCTTCGTAAGTAAATTCCTTACTTGCGCAAAGGTCAAGGTCGAATACCAGAAACCCTCAGGTCTTCTACAACAGCCTGAGATTCCGGAATGGAAGTGGGAGCGGATAACTATGGACTTCATGTGACAACCCGAAATTAATTTCGTCTCTGTAACCCAATTTCCATTAATAAAGTGATTTTTTTTATCATTAAAGTCTTCCGTTAACTTTGGGCTTATTATCTCATTTGGAATTCTCGTCATAAATTCTTAAAGTGTAGAGATGAGTTAAAATCATGAAATACCCACATAAATTATTTTGTTATAAATAATTAGTCGGGTACGTTAGTTTTGTCGGGTAAAATGTTAAACCCCGTTTAATGCCGGTAAAGAGTGGGATTCCCACCTAGTTTGGACTCCCACATATAAATAGAGTGAGTGGGCATCTTTGACCACTTTTCCCACTCCAAACACTCTCTCTCTCTCTACTCTCTCTCTCTCTCTCTAAACTCGAATTGGGTCAAGAATCATCAAGTTTCAAGCTCAAATTTAGTAAGTAATCCTTCCAAGTTGTTGTTTATCCTTAGTGTGCATGCATTTTTGGAATTGAAAGCACCCCATTTCACCATAAACATGTGTTTACGGTTTGGGAACATCTCCCAAAACCGTAAACTCCCTATGAGGGGGTTTTGAAGCCCCAAAACCCTTCCAATCTTCTTCTAATGTTTAGGTATGGCCTAGATGATTGCATGCATGAGCAAAGAACCAAAGAATCATGAGTTTTGGGGGATAACATTGAGTTTACGGTCCATGAACATTCATGAACCGTAAACTCCCCTGGATGGGGTTTTGATGCCACTAAACCCCTCCAATGCATGTCTATTAGCCTTGGAACTTGCTTGAATGACCTACGAACCCTAAATCATGTCCAAAGAAGTTTAAACATGAGTTTACGGTTCATGAACCGTAAACCCAAAACCGTAAACACCTCAAAGGGTGTTTTGGTGCCCCAAACCCCTTCCTTAGCTTGATTGATGAACTATAAACTTGTGTAAATGAGCTTAGGACCTCAAAGCATGAAAGGAACGAAGTGACCAGGGGTTTACGGCTGTAAACCCTAGAGTTTACGACCGTAAACTCCCAAGGAGTGGTCCAAGGACCGTAAACTCCAAGGGAGTACCCTTTTGAACACTAATCACTTCTCAAGCCTTTGAATTGAACCTAGAAGCCTTCCTTGTGATTCATAAGACCTTTGGACACTCAAAACCACACCACCATGAGTTTACGGCCGTAAACTCATGGGGACATGGTCCCAGGACCGTAAACACCCCTAAGGGTTTACACTTGAAGAGTAAACTCCTTTTCAAGGGCCATGCACTCCTTAAGTGCAACCCGCATCATTCCTAACACTTGAATCAGAGTGTTCTCATGCCTTGGAGAGTATCATCATACTTAGTTAGTTATGCATTAACTAATTAGATACAAATGTGTATCTCCTCATGTACATAGGATCCTCGCGCGTGTTCAAGTCCTAGTGTGGCACTTAGCATCCTATCCGACACACATTTTCACTTGGTGAGTTCATACCCCTACATTTTCCGTGTTTTCAACGTTTTCAGGGGGGAATACAAGCTAAACATAGATGTTTTCAATAAGATAAAACTTATGCAATTCTCATACTTTATCCCTCTTGTATTGTGTTGAGCATAAGGGACGTTTTTACAAAAATTGCATAGTTTTCCAGATACGCTATCCACTATACATGCAAACTATAATTGGTATAGTTTGGGTTTTTCATATACATAACGAATACAGAAACTTTCACTACAAAACAGATGCTCTAAAACAGATACAGTTTACAGCTTACATCACTATTTGAGCATGGTATTCATACAGTTATATCACTATTTTGACATGGTATTCATACAGTATTCATTGCTACATGCGGTATACATACATATTTTCTCTTTGGTAGAATACTACCACACTTCATGTAAACTAGATTTTTACGATACTGTGAGGCACTACTTCACTACTGTACCCTTAGGTGTACAGGGATAAATCCTACCACTGTATAACCAGAGTCTCCTGGAGGGAGAGCGTGAGATTTGTGAATAGATCTATTCGGGACTGACAATCCCACACCTAAACTGCTAGCTACAGTTAGGCGGGCACGCCTGGGGTGAACAAATGTCATTTAACTTAACGCCTGAAGAACGTTAGAAAGGTCACTAGTCATATCAAGTATGGTTATACGACTCACATTATGTATAAATCACAGATAGTTTACCAACCTGGTTTTCTTCAATAGTTTTATTATAAATAAGAACTATATACACTATACATACTGGCCGAGCCAGCCACTATTCATTACGCTATTTTTATTAGAAAACATGGGGTTTTCTCAACCAACGGGATACATTACGCTATTTTTATTAGAAAACATGAGGTTTTCTCAACCAATGGGATTCATTACATTACAAGGGATTCACTACACTACGTGGGATTCAATACACTACTTTTATAAGAAAATATGGGATTTTCTTGAAACAACTTTTCATAACTACTAAAAGAAATGCATTCTTTTACCGAAAACAAACCGCTTATGAACTCACCAGCTTTATGCCGATATTTTTAAAACTGCTTGTATTCTCAGGTCATCATTAGACAGGTTTTCAGCTGCTTTTGGAGGAGACGGAGCATTAGAAGTCTCGTCTTATTTTTGTATTTAACTTGTACACTTTTGGAACTTGTAGTACACTACTTTCAAACAATGTAACTTTTTCTATGTAATGTAATGGTTGTGTTTACTATGATTGCTGTGTACATTGGTTGTGATACTATACATGACGTCCACCGCCTCGGGACGATTCCGCTGTCGGTCCCGGGGTGTGACAGATTGGTATCAGAGCTCTTGTTTACAGCGAACTAAGTATGCCACACCTTACATGGTATACAACTATAAACACTAAGGGGCCTAAGAGCTCTAAACTAAAAGTATGCTTTTTAAAAATATAAGTATTTTCACAAAAGTATACAAGTATACCCGAGTACCAGGATCCGCGTCATCAAACAAAAGTATTTAGGGGTTGAACATTGTGGTTAAACCTGGGCAGTTATGTAATCATGTCTAGGGTCAATATAGCCTGATCAACTATATTTATTCGAGACATGACCAACATGTGCTTGGGAGTGACTGTGGTGCGCAATAGGCCTAAAACTTACCTAATATCCATCCAATATAAAATACTATGGGAGTATTTTAGTCCAAACCAAAATCATCATAGAAATTCCTTCCGAGTGTTGTTACTCCTTCCCGCTCTAATAATGGTTTACTTGTTATAGTGAATCTTTCTGTTCTATCGCTTAATAGAACACTCTGCTTGCTGTGATGAGATATTTCTTGTTCTATGTCTCTTTATTCTATTCTGAGGACTTACCATCCTCTCTTTCCTGATCCTTGTAGATCAAGATGCCTCCTCGAAGGAGATCTGTCAGGAGAAACGACGACACTCCGCCGCCACCACCGCCAACTCAATTTGATCCTGCCATGTTCCAGGCAGTTGTTACTGTTGCAGTGGCTGCTGCAATGTCCCAGATGAATTCGGGTGGATCCGGTGGGCAGGGGAGTGGTACGCATCCCCGATTCCAAGAAGGTGTTCCGGAACCTCCGAAGGAATGCTCTTTTAAAGACTTCATGAATACGAAACCCCCGACTTTTGATGGCACTGGAGGTGTCATTGCTCTGACTCAATGGTTTGAAAAGATTGAGTCCATATTCGAAATCTGTGCCTGTTCGGAAGACAGCAAGGTGAAGTTCGCCGCTAGTACCCTCACTAGAAAGGCGCTGACTTGATGGAATGGCCGGGTCAAATCTCTAACTCTACCGGTGGCCAACGCTATGGGTTGGCAAAACTTGAAGGAACTAATGATAGCCTACTACTTCCCGCGGGGTGAAATGCAGAAACTTGAGCACGAGCTCTGGAACCTGAAGATGAAGGGCTCCGATATCGAAGCCTACATCTCCAGATTTGAGGATCTGGCACTTCTTTGCCCGGGAATGGTCACCCCGGAGAGTCAAAAGATCGAACGATTCACTTTGGGGCTGACCCAACCCACCAGGGGCAATGTTTTAGCTGCAAAGCCAGACACCTTCGATAGCGCCAAATGTTTAGCGCAAATTCTGGTTGACCACGGTGATGATTCCGAGGTAGTGGCCATCGCTCCTGAACCTGCAAAAGGGAGTGGTGAAAACAAAAAGAAATTCTGGAACAAATGGAAGGGTCAGAGTTCGCAAGGATCCTCTAAGAAGCAACAAATAGTGGCAGTCCACGCTGCTACTACCCCCGTTGCTACCCCTGCTGCTACTCCTGCCACTCAAACTCCTACCAGTGGTTATTCAGGAAAGTTACCTCTGTGCACCAAGTGTAATTTCCACCATCACGGGCCCTGCCGTGATTGGAGTTGCTCCAACTGTGGAAGGAAGGGCCACTCGGCCCGATACTACAGATCCCCAGCCCAACCAACAAAACTCCCGGGGCAAGTGTCGGTCAAGCCTGCTACAACTGTGGAGAGGCTGGGCATTTTAAAAGAAACTGCCCCAAGGCTGCAACTGGTGTCAGCGGGAGAGTTCTATCCATGGGGCAGGAGGAGGCAGTCGCTGACCCTACCATCGTGACGGGTACGTTCCTCCTTGACAACTCTTATGCATGCATCCTTTTCGATTCCGGTGCTGAAAGAAGTTTTGTTAGTCATTCATTCAAGCGTTTTCTTAAACATAAATCCCAACCTTTAACCGAAAAATATATCGTCGAGATGGCTAATGGCGAGAAAGCACTAACGAAGTATTCGTAGGTTGTACTCTTACTCTGAACGATCATTCGTTTCCTATCGACCTTATGCCAGTCTCCATAAAGAGCTTTGATGTTATCATCGGCATGGATTGGCTGAGCCTCAATCGTGCTGATATCCTTTGTTTCGAGAAAGCTATCCGCCTCCATCTTCCCTCGGACGAAACTCTTGTAATCTACGGTGATAAACGCAGCTCAGACCTTCGCATCATCTCGTGCGTTAAAGCTCGAAAACTCCTGCGAAAGGAGTGTTGTGCATTCCTAGCTCATGTCATTAACATAAATCAGGAAGTTAAAGGCCTCGAGAGCATCCTCGAAGTCTGCAACTTTCCCGATGTCTTTCCCGATGAGCTTCCGGGAATTCCTCCTGAGCGAGAAGTCGAGTTTCGCATCGACTTAAGTCCTAGAGCTACCCCCGTAGCCAAGTCTCCGTATCGATTAGCTCCAGCAGAAATGCAGGAGTTATCCAGTCAGCTTGATGAACTGCTCAGTAAAGGGTTCATCAGACCGAGTTCCTCTCCCTGGGGAGCCCCGGTGCTATTTGTAAAGAAGAAAGATGGATCCTTCCGAATGTGCATCGACTACCGCGAACTGAATAAGTTGACCATCAAAAACCGTTATCCTCTTCCTCGGATTGACGACCTTTTCGATCAACTTCAGGGAGCCAGCTACTTCTCAAAGATAGACCTCCGGTCCGGATACCATCAGCTTCGAGTTCATGAGAGTGATGTTTCCAAGACAGCATTCAGGACTTGGTATGGTCACTACGAGTTCGTAGTAATACCCTTCGGACTATCTAACGCACCGGCAGTGTTCATGGATCTGATGAACCGGGTGTGCCGTCCATTCTTGGACAAGTTTGTTATCGTGTTCATCGACGACATACTTGTCTATTCTAAAAGCGAAGAATATCACAAGCAACACTTGAGGTTAGTGTTGGAAACTCTTAGATCGGATAAATTGTTCGCCAAATTCTCCAAGTGCGAATTCTGGATTCGAAAAGTAACTTTCCTCGGTCACGTAGTAAGCGAGGAGGGTATTCATGTAGATCCGTCCAAAATCAAGGCGATAGAAAACTGGTCGGCACCAAAGACACCCATAGAAATCCGTCAATTCTTGGGTCTCGCAGGCTACTATCGTCGATTCATTCAAAACTTTTCCAGAATCGCCAAACCCCTCACCACTCTAACACAAAAAGGCGTACCCTTTTGTTGGAGTGAAAAGCAAGACACTGCGTTCCAAACATTGAAGCGAGCCTTGTGCACCGCGCCTGTCCTATCCCTACCCGAAGGGACGGAGGACTTCGTTGTCTACTGCGATGCATCCAACCAAGGCTTAGGCTGTGTGCTTATGCAAAAAGGAAAAGTTATCGCTTATGCCTCACGTCAGCTGAAAACACACGAAGTCAATTACACTACTCACGACCTGGAGTTAGGAGCAGTGGTCTTCGCATTGAAAATCTGGAGACATTATCTCTATGGAACCAAGTGCACCATCTTCACTGACTATAAAAGTCTGCAGCACATTCTCAACCAGAAGGAGCTGAACATGAGACAACGGCGATGGGTTTAACTACTCAACGACTACGAGTGTGAGATTCGCTACCATCCCGACAAGGCCAATGTGGTGGCAGATGCCCTTAGCCGAAAGGAGTGCTCAGGACGTAGTGTGAAGGCACTGACCATGACTATCCATTCCCATTTGTCCGTGCAAATCAAAGAGGCTCAGTTGGAAGCCTTAAAACCTGAGAACATGCCGGGCGAAGCCCTGAGAGGGATGGAAAGGAACTTAGAAACCAAGGAAAACGGAGCCTATTACTTTATGAACCGTATCTGGATCCCAAAATTCGGCGGTTACCGAGAGGTTGTCATGAGCGAAGCTCACAAGACTCGATACTCCGTTCACCCTGGATCGGACAAAATGTACCTCGATCTCAAGGCACTGTTTTGGTGGCCGAACATGAAAGCTGAGATTGCTACCTTCGTGGGCAAGTACCTGACTTGCGCCAAGGTAAAGGCCGAATATCAAAAACCCTCCGGTCTACTCCATCAACCCGACGTGCCTGAATGGAAGTGGGAAAATATTGCCATGGATTTCATTACCAAATTACCTAAAACTCCGAGTGGGTACGACGTCATCTGGGTGATAGTCGACCGACTAACTAAATCCGCTCACTTCCTTCCTATCAAAGAATCCTTCAAAATGGAGAGACTTGCACGAATCTTCATCCAAGAGATAGTCCGATTGCACGGTGTACCTGTGTCCATTATCTCCGATAGAGATAGTAGGTTTACATCTAGATTCTGGCAATCCCTTCATGGAGCTCTTGGAACTAAGCTGGACATGAGTACAACTTATCATCCTCAAACTGATGGCCAGAGTGAGAGAACCATTCAGACCTTGGAAGACATGCTGAGAGCCTGCGTCATCGACTTCGGCGCATCATGGGATACTCATCTTCCTTTGGTTGAATTCTCTTACAACAACAGTTACCAGACCAGTATCAAGGCTGCACCCTTTGAAGCTCTCTACGGTCGCAAGTGCAGATCCCCTCTGTGCTGGGCCGAGGTGGGCGACACGCAGCTGGCCAAGGGGCAAGTCCCCGACAGCTCTCTCACTGGTCCAGAAATCATTCGTGAAACCACCGAAAAGATCTTCCAAATCCGAGAGCGGCTTAAGGCCTCCCGTGATAGACAAAAGAGCTACGCCGATAAACGTCAAAAACCCTTGGAATTCCAGGTTGGAGACCGTGTCTTATTGAAAGTCTCACCCTGGAAGGGCATGGTACGCTTCGGAAAGCGTGGTAAACTTAACCCAAGGTACATAGGAGCTTTCGAGATCCTCGCACGGATCGGTCCCGTAGCTTATAAACTCCGATTACCCCAAGAGCTTGGCAACATCCATCCTGTCTTCCATGTTTCAAATCTCAAAAAGTGTCTTTCCGACGAAACCCTTGTGATTCCTCTTGACGAGATTGAGATCAACGAAAACCTGAACTTCGTGGAAGAGCCAATCGAAATCATGGATCGTGAGGTCAAGCAAACGAAACAAAGCCGCATCCCGACAGTGAAGGTTCGCTGGAATGCCAAGCGAGGGCCCGAATTCACTTGGGAGCGCGAAGATTCTATGAGGCAGAAGTATCCACATCTCTTTCCGAATCCATGATCTGTATTTGATTCTGAATTTCGGGACGAAATTCCCTCTAACGGGGGGATGATGTGACAACCCGAAATTAATTCCGTCTCTGTAACCCAATTTCCATTAATAAAGTGATTTTTTTATCATTAAAGTCTTCCGTTAACTTTGGGCTTATTATCTCATTTGGAATTCTCGTCATAAATTCTTAAAGTGTAGAGATGGGTTAAAATCATGAAATACCCACATAAATTATTTTGTTATAAATAATTAGTCGAGTACGTTAGTTTTGCCGGGTAAAATGTTAAACCCCGTTTAATGCCGGTAAAGAGTGGAATTCCCACCTAGTTTGGACTCCCACATATAAATAGAGTGAGTGGGCATCTTTGACCACTTTTCCCACTCAAAACACTCTCTCTCTCTAAACTCGAATTGGGTCAAGAATCATCAAGTTTCAAGCTCAAATTTAGTAAGTAATCCTTCCTAGTTGTTGTTTATCCTTAGTGTGCATGCATTTTCAGAATTGGAAGCACCCCATTTCACCATAAACATGTGTTTACGGTTTGGGAACATCTCCCAAAACCGTAAACTCCCTATGAGGGGGTTTTGAAGCCCCAAAACCCTTCCAATAATCTTCTAATGTTTAGGTATGGCCTAGATGATTGCATGCATGAGCAAAGAACCAAAGAATCATGAGTTTTGGGGGATAACATTGAGTTTACGGTCCATGAACATTCATGAACCGTAAACTCCCCTGGATGGGGTTTTGATGCCACTAAACCCCTCCAATGCATGTCTATTAGCCTTGGAACTTGCTTGAATGACCTACGAACCCTAAATCATGTCCAAAGAAGTTTAAACATGAGTTTACGGTTCATGAACCGTAAACCCAAAACCGTAAACACCTCAAAGGGTGTTTTGGTGCCCCAAACCCCTTCCTTAGCTTGATTGATGAACTATAAACTTGTGTAAATGAGCTTAGGACCTCAAAGCATGAAAGGAACGAAGTGACCAGGGGTTTACGGCTGTAAACCCTAGAGTTTACGACCGTAAACTCCCAAGGAGTGGTCCAAGGACCGTAAACTCCAAGGGAGTACCCTTTTGAACCCTAATCACTTCTCAAGCCTTTGAATTGATCCTAGAAGCCTTCCTTGTGATTCATAAGACCTTTGGACACTCAAAACCACACCACCATGAGTTTACGGCCGTAAACTCATGGGGACATGGTCCCAGGACCGTAAACACCCCTAAGGGTTTACACTTGAAGAGTAAACTCCTTTTCAAGGGCCATGCACTCCTTAAGTGCAACTCGCATCATTCCTAACACTTGAATCAGAGTGTTCTCATGCCTTGGAGAGTATCATCATACTTAGTTAGTTATGCATTAACTAATTAGATACAAATGTGTATCTCCTCATGTACATAGGATCCTCGCGCGTGTTCAAGTCCTAGTGTGGCACTTAGCATCCTATCCGGTACACATTTTCACTTGGTGAGTTCATACCCCTACATTTTCCGTGTTTTCAACGTTTTCAGGGGGGAATACAAGCTAAACATAGATGTTTTCAATAACATAAAACTTATGCAATTCTCATACTTTATCCCTCTTGTATTGTGTTGAGCATAAGGGACGTTTTTACAAAAATTGCATAGTTTTCCAGATACGCTATCCACTATACATGCAAACTATAATTGGTATAGTTTGGGTTTTTCATATACATAACGAATACAGAAACTTTCACTACAAAACAGATGCTCTAAAACAGATACAGTTTACAGCTTACATCACTATTTGAGCATGGTATTCATACAGTTATATCACTATTTTGACATGGTATTCATACAGTATTCATTGCTACATGCGGTATACATACATATTTTCTCTTTGGTAGAATACTAACACACTTCATGTAAACTAGATTTTTACGATACTGTGAGGCGCTACTTCACTACTGTACCCTTAGGTGTACAGGGATAGATCCTACCACTGTATAACCAGAGTCTCCTGGAGGGAGAGCGTGAGATTTGTGAATAGATCTATTCGGGACTGACAATCCCACACCTAAACTGCTAGCTACAGTTAGGCGGGCACGCCTGGGGTGAACAAATGTCATTTAACTTAACGCTTGAAGAACGTTAGAAAGGTCACTAGTCATATCAAGTATGGTTATACGACTCACATTATGTATAAATCACAGATAGTTTACCAACCTGGTTTTCTTCAATAGTTTTATTATAAATAAGAACTATATACACTATACATACTGGCCGAGCCAGCCACTATTCATTACCCTATTTTTATTAGAAAACATGGGGTTTTCTCAACCAACGGGATACATTACGCTATTTTTATTAGAAAACATGAGGTTTTCTCAACCAATGGGATTCATTACATTACAAGGGATTCACTACACTACGTGGGATTCAATACACTACTTTTATAAGAAAATATGGGATTTTCTTGAAACAACTTTTCATAACTACTAAAAGAAATGCATTCTTTTACCGAAAACAAACCGCTTATGAACTCACCAGCTTTATGCTGATATTTTTAAAACTGCTTGTATTCTCGTCTTATTTTTGTATTTAACTTGTACACTTTTGGAACTTGTAGTACACTACTTTCAAACAATGTAACTTTTTCTATGTAATGTAATGGTTGTGTTTACTATGATTGTTGTGTACATTGGTTGTGATACTATACATGACGTCCACCGCCTCGGGACGATTCCACCGTCGGTCCCGGGGTGTGACACTTCATAACCAAGTTGCCCAAGACAACGGGTGGACTTGATACCATATGGGTCATCGTAGACAGATTGACCAAGTCCGCGCACTTCCTACCTATCAAAGAGACAAACAAGATGGAGAAGCTTACAAGAACCTACTTAAGGGAGATTGTACGACTGCATGGTGTTCCTATATCCATTATCTCGGACAGAGATAGTAGATTCACTTCGAGGTTCTGGCAATCGTTACAAAGTTCCCTAGGAACTAGGCTGGACATGAGTACAGCCTACCGTCCGCAGACAGACGGACAAAGTGAGAGGACTATCCAAACCTTGGAAGATATGCTGCAAGCCTGTGTGATCGACTTTGGGAAAGCATGGGATACTCATTTACCCCTTGTAGAATTTTCCTACAACAACAGTTATCACACAAGCTTAAAGGCTGCTCCATTCGAGGCCCTCTATGGCCGGAAGTGCAGATCCCCTCTGTGATGGGCTGAGGTAGGAGATACCCAGTTAGCTAAAGGACGAGTTCCTGAAAGCACTCTCACAGGTCCGGAGATCATTCGGGAAACGACGGAGAACATCGTTCAGATCCGTGAACAATTGAAAGCCTCCAGAGACCGACAGAAAAGCTACGCTGATAAACGAAGGAAACCGTTGGAATTCCAGGTGGGCGACCGTGTTCTATTGAAGGTCTCACCCTGGAAAGGCTTGATACGCTTCGGAAAGCGTGGAAAGCTAAATCCAAGGTACATTGGGCCTTTCGAGATTCTCGCAAGAATCGGCCCTGTAGCTTACAAACTTAACTTACCACGCGAACTCAGTAATGTACATTCTACCTTCCACGTATCGAACTTGAAAAAGTGTCTGTCCGACGAGACTCTTGTAATCCCACTCGACGAGATCGAGATTAACGAGAGCCTCAACTTCGTGGAAGAACCAGTAGAGATCATGGAGCGAGAGGTCAAGCAAACAAAACAAAGCCGCATCCCGATAGTGCAGGTTCGCTGGAACGCCAAGCGAGGACCAGAGTTCACTTGGGAGCGAGAGGATCAGATGAAACTGAAATATCCTCGTCTTTTTACTTATTTATTTGTAACTACTTATTTGCTTAAACTCTAATTTCGGGACGAAATTTCTTCTAAGGGGGGGATGATGTGACAACCCGAAATTTCTATTCTGTACAACATCTCAATTAAATAGAAGTCAAAACAGTTTCTAAAAACTTTCAAGCTTTTTGGAATAAGTTTGAGTATTTTAGGATTAATACTTTAGGAGATATCACGAGAGAGAATGAATTAGGGTTTATTGTGCAACAATAAAGTCCCGACAAATAAAAAGTTTAGAGTTTACGGCCTAAACTTGGTGTTTACGGCCGTAAACCCTAAAGGGAAGTGGTATATAAGTGGCACTTAGCCATTTTTCCAACTTTCAAGATCCAAAATCAAAACTCTCTCAAGTATCATCCAAGTTTTCTTCAAGATCATCAATCTAGTAAGTGTTATAACCCTTTTTAAGTTAGTATATCACTTAATCTAGTGATTTAACATACTTCTATCCGTTAGATCTTTCCAAAAGTTCAAATCTTCAAGTTTCACCAAGAACAACAAGAACACACACTAGTGTTCTTAGACTTTTGGCTCATTTCAAGCTTCTATCTTGTAAGTACTTCTATCCTAGAGTATGTTTAAGCTTGCTACACTTCCGCATAACATGAAAACACCCAAGAAAACCAAGAACAAGGTGTTTACGGTCCAAGAACACCTTGGACCGTAAACCCTTCTTTTAGGGCCAAAGTGTCCCTAGTCCCTTCCTAAGTCTAGATAACTAACTTGGATCCTTTCCTTGTTGTGTTAAGGACTTGAAATCATCAAAATACCAACATCCAGAAGGGTTTACGGCCGTAAACCCAAAAGGATATGGTCTTTGGGCCGTAAACTCCTTTTAGGAGTGAAATGGTGCCCTAGCTTCTTCCTTAGGCTTATACTTCAAGTGAAAACACTTCTATGGACTTAGAAACCTTCAAAACAACAAATGGTCAAAAGGGGGAGAGTTTACGGCCGTAAACTCATGGAGTTATGGTCCAAAACCCGTAAACTCATTTAAAGGGTTCCCTTGAACCCTAAACCCAATAGCTTAGTTCCACAACACTTAGATCAACTCCTTAAGGCTTATAACACTTGTATAAAGTGTTTTTCATGTCTTAGGATGTCTTAACTTTGCTAATTAGTTGTTTAAAGTCTAATTAGATACGTATATGTGGTATTTATATGTTAAATAGGATCATTGTGTGTGTACAAGTCTTCACTTGACACCTAGCAATCCTATCTCTTCAGTTCATCCAAACCACCAACTACAGGTGAGTTCATACCCCTTAATTAACCTTTTGAATGTTTTTAAATGCTTTTATGGGGGGGATACAAGTTGAACAATTATAGTTATTATATCAATCACATGTGATTAATAACTACCAAACAAATGGTTTTCTTACTTTTCAAACTGTTTATCAAACTGTTTCACCTCAAACTACTTTACAAACTCTTTTACTTGTCAAATACTTTTATTAAACTCTTTTAACTAATATTTTGTGTATCTATATAGATATAGTTATATAAGTAGGATTGAAAGGACTTAGGACTGCTAGCCTACCTTGCTTCCTGTTCCTTGTTTGGTTGTGGACTTAGGGTATCAAGGTTAGTTGTCTGAAGGTCGTTTGAATCCTAGTTATATATTATGTATATGTATATATATATAAAAGGTTATTTCTTCCATTCAACTCCATGCCCTTGGGTAGCAAGGGTATACAAACATGTTCATACTTTGCTAGTAAGCTACCATATGGGTAGTTTAGGAATATACTATTACTAGAACAATGAAACATATAAGGAGTCAGTTCATACATGAGTCAATACATACTATGATGAGAAACAAACATAAAACAGAGTGATGAGAAACAAACATAAAACAGAGTGAGGAGAAACAAACATAGAACAGAGTGATGAGAAACAAACATAGAACAGAGTGATGAGAAACAAACAATAGACACTATGACGAGAAACAAACATACATGCTAGACAGAGAAAGAACACACAATACAGATAGCACTCAATTCACAAAACATATACATTAATACATTTATGTGAGCCATTAAACAGGGCATGGCACTACCTGTCATGATTGTTTTTGTATCAGAATCTCCTTAATTGGGGAGCGTATGAGTTTGTGTATAGATCTATACTGGATTGACTATCCTACACCTTGCTGCTCGCAATAGTGGGACTTGCAAGTCTACGGGTGCCAAACGTCATTTTTGTGGCATCTTACATTGTCACTTTACTATTGAGTCGGTAGCAAGATACAGGCCGATCACATGTTACCTTAAAACATACAATTGATTTAAGGTAGGTAGTATAGCAATAGTTTACTTAATACTACATGATAGTACTATAACATTTTCCCTTTTATATTTTTCTTGTGATATTCACACAATAAACAATAATGTAAAAACTATATGTTTGGTTAATGATAGTCGGATTGGGAAAATACTCACTTTTCAAGTGATACACACACAGATACGAGATGCCTTGGTAGAAGACTACTTTTAGTAGGAAACATAGGGTTTTCTAGGAGAGTTCAAACTAATACAAAACTTTTACAAACATATACTGTACATCTTACAAAACATCTTACAAATGCTTTCATACAAACACAGACACCAATATACTTATGATCTCACCAGCTTTAAAGCAGATAAACTCTTTCAAAAAAACTTGTATTCTCAGGTCGCCACTAGACAGGTACCGGAGCCAGGTTTTGAGAAGATGGAGCTCGTTCAAGACTCATCTTATTTTGATATATATTGTTTTAGTGTCTTTAAAACTTGACAGAACACACTTGTATGAAATTATATTATTAATGCAATGGATGATGTTGTTGCTTGTTTACTACTTGCATTGTTATGATACTGTACATGACGTCCTCCACCCCAGAACGTTTCCGCCGTTCACCGGTTTTGGGGGTGTGACAGTAGCCCATGGCAGTCCTAGGTAAAGACCATGTGGGGTAGCCCATGGCATTGTGTGACAACCCGAAATTTCTATTCTATACAACCACTCACTTCAATAGAAGTCAGAATTGTTTCTGCTAACTTTTAAGCTTTTTGGAGTCAGTTTGAGTGTTTTAAAGCTTAGTACTTCAAGAGATAACTGGAGAGAGGATACTCTAGGGTTTATTGTGCATCAATAAAGTCTCAAAAATCCAATAGTTTGGAGTTTACGGCCCAAACATGGTGTTTACGGCCGTAAACTCTAAGGAGTATAAATTTGACACTTAGTCGATTTTCTCTCTCAAGTAGCATCCGATTTTCCTTCTTGATCTTCAACTTTGTAAGTGTTTCTTGCCTTAATTAGTTGATATCCTTCATCATCTAGTGATCTTACATGATTTCATCCATGAAATCATTCCATTTGTGTAGATCTTCAAGTGTTCTTCATTTCAACAAGAACACCAAGAACACACACTAGTGTTCTTGGACTTTAAACACCCTTACAAGCTTCTATATTGTAAGTACTCTTACCTTAGCTTGCTATAGGCTTGATACACTTGTTAAACAACTAGAAAACAACAAGAAACATAAGATCATAGGAGTTTACGGCCAAGGCAATCTCCTTGGACCGTAAACTCAAATGAAAGGGCCATTGTGAGCCCTAGTCCCTTCCTTGGCCTTGGATACTAGTCTAGATCACTTCCTTGAAGTGCTTAGGACCTTAAACATCGAAACGATAAATAACACATAGAGTTTACGGCCGTAAACTCATTGAGAAATGGTCCATGGGCCGTAAACTCTATAAAGTGGTGCCATTGTGCCACTAATGCTTCCTAAGGCTTAGACTTGAAGTAAGGATACTTCTTTATGACTTGTAAGACCTTAAAACACAAAATAGTAGAAGTTACCATGGGTTACGTTCGTAAACCCATTAGGACCATAAACCCAAAACCATAAACTCATGAAGAGTTTACCCTTGGACCATAAACTCAAAAGCAAAGCCCTACAACCCTTAGATGCAATCCTTGGTACTTATAGCACTTGAATCAAAGTGTTTTCCATGTTTTAGGGTGTCTTTACTTGATTAATTAGTTGTTAAATGACTAATTGGATATATATATATATATATATATATATATATATATATATATATATATATATATATATATGTGTGTGTGTGTGTTATTATATGTTAATTAGGATCTGTGTGTGTGTTCAAGTCTTCACTTGATACTTAGCATCCTATACGATCCGTTCATCCAAACCACTCACTATAGGTGAGTTCATACCCCTTAATCTACCTTTTAAATTATTTTAAATGCTTTTATGGGGGGAATACAAGTTGAACTATTATAGTGATTATATCAATCACATGTGATTAATAACTACCAAACAAGTGGATTTCTTACTTTTCAAACTGTGTTATCAAACAAACTACTTCAAACTGTTTTACAAACTCTTTTTCATGTTAAATACTTTTATTATACTCTTTTAAACTTATATTTTGTTAAATGTGTATCTATATAGATATAGTTATATAAGTAGGATTGAAAGGACTTAGGACTGATAGCTCACCTTACCTCCTGTTCCTTGTTTGGTTGTGGACTTAGGGTATCGGTTGTTTGTCTGAAAGTTGTTTGAATCCTAGTTATATATTATGTACATGTATATAGATAGAAAAGTTCCTTCTTTCTATTCAATACCTTTGGGTAGCAAAGGTATACAAACATGTTCATACATACAAAAAATATTACTAGTAAACTATAATAGGTATAGTTTAGGAAGTTACTAATACTATTACTAGAACAATGAAACATACAATGAGTCAGTTCATACATGAGTCAACACATACTATTATGAGAAACAAAGAGAACATACTTACATACTAGACATAGAGAGAATATACAATACAGCTAGTACATACTATACATTATACAAGAGAACATACTATTATGAGAAACAGAGAGAACATACATACATACTAGACAGAGAGAGAACATACAATACAACTAGTACATACTATACATTATACAAGAGAATATACTATTATGAGAAACAGAGAGAACATACATACATGCTAGATACAGAGAGAACATACAATACAGCTAGTACATACTATACATTATACAAGAGAACATACTATTATGAGAAACAGCGAGAACATACATACATACTAGACAGAGAGAGAACATACAATACAGCTAGTACACACAATACATATACAAGAACACTACTACAGTTATGTGAGCCAAGTAACGGGGCATGGCATCACCTGTCATGGCTCGTTTTGTATCCAGAATCTCCTTAAGTGGAGCGCGTTGAGTTTGTGTGTAGATCTATACTGGATTGACTATCCTACACCTTGCTGCTAGCTACAGTGGGACTTGCAAGTCTACGGGTGCCAAACGTCATTCCTTCCGACGTTTTTCATCGTATTGTTTCTAGTCGGTAGTATGGTACAGGCATATCACATGGTACTTAAATAACAATTGGTTTAAGGTAGTTAGTACAGAAGTAGTTACTTAATACAAGACTACATTACTATTTTATTTCCCATTGCATTCACTTTGTGATCTTCACACAATGAACAGTAATGTAAAAACTATATTTTTGGTTAATGATAGTCCGATTTGGGAAAATACATACTCTTACAAGAGATACACGCACAAACACTTGATGCCTTGGTAGAAGGCTACTTTTAGTAGAAAAACATAGGGTTTTCTAGGAGATACAAACATTTACAAACTTACAAATCACATACTTACAAACACTTTCATACAAACAATGACACTAGAATACTTATGATCTCACCAGCTTTAAAGCTGATAAACTCTTTCAAAATAACTTGTATTCTCAGGTCACCAGTAGACAAGTACCGATGCCAGGTTTTGAGAAGATGGAGCTCGTTCAAGACTCATCTTTTATTTTGATTTAATTTTTGGTGTCTGTTAAACTTGACAGAACATACTTGTATTAAATTATATTATTAATGCAATGGATGATGTTTTTGCTTGTTTACTACTATGCATTGTTGTGATACTGTACATGACGTCCTCCACCCCCGGACGATTCTGCCGTTCCGGTTTTGGGGTGTGACAGATTGGTATCAGAGCATTGTTTATAGTGAATCAAGTATATCAACCCATAAAAGAAATACGATCTATAAACACAACGGGATTTAAAAATACTCTGATAAAGAGTTTATACTTTTAAATAATAAAATATTTAACCAAGTATACATACCTGCGTTCATGCTAAAATCAGTGTCACTAGGACAGAACAAAAGTATTACGATTGTTGGGCAGCACAAGTAGACTTAGAGACATATAGTCAAATCTGGGAAGATATAGCCTGATCAACTATATTATCCGAGGAGTGACTAGCATGTGCCTAAGTGTGGTTGTGAGGTTGCAACAAGTCTAAAAACTTAACGACAATACCACAACGAAAACCTTAGAACAAAACATAAACCTAAAATACTATAGGAGTATTTTGTATTACTATAAGCTACTTATGTGCTTAATTCTTATATCCCTTTTCTCGCGTAGATAACATGGTTGAATTCCATCCCCACGGCAACTTGTACTTCCCTAACCAAGGTAATGGAGGAGGGTTTGAAGTAGAGCCAGAAAATGATCACCCAATCCATGTGGATGATCACCAGGCTGAAGGCTTTGCAGATGGTTCTGACTCCGAGCCTGAAGTCGAGAGCCTACCCTCGATGGCTCCTGTCCCAAATCCTAACCCTCGTCCGGCCTTTCAAGGCCCGACGCCTCCATGGGTGGAAAGCTTGGAAACATGGAGCCAAGAGCAGAATCAGCCCATACCATTCAACGGGGACCAAATCTTTTATGAACTGAGCGAAGGAGGCTCACCAGACAGAGTCTTGCCAATCCTGGTCTGCAGAGTGGCCCGAAACGAGATTCAGGGCAGGACAGCCCTCCATCGAATCACGGAAGTTGACGCTAATGCGAGAATGCATACCATCCGCACCATTCGTCTGGAAGATGCTCGTGAGAGGTCTAGGGGAGACCATGAGACCCTGCAGCAAGAGCTAGCTGAAACTTGAGCTGAAGTCATAAAGCTCCGAGTACGCCAAAGGGTGTACGAAAGGCACCTACTTGATATGGAGCGTCACCTGGCTGAACTAAGGGTTCACCCAAGGGATAACCGTCACCAGTAGGAGATATTCTACCTTTCTTTCCTTGGTTGAAAGAATAGTCTTCCTATCTATGCTCTAAGTACCACTTTTCTAAGTAACTAACTCTGTACTGTAAGTACTTTCTAGTTAGGCCAGTATGCCGTCAAAACTTTTGCTACTTCGGATATGATGTAAGACCTACTCCAAGGTAAATTTTTTTCCCAAACGTATTACATCTTTAATATCAATGATACTGACAGTCGGCTAATTTCTGTGCCATTCCTTGTTCAAATACTTTCGTTTTGCTATCGTTAGAATCCTATCTAAACACCCACTTCGTCAAATTATTGAGCTATGGTGAGTTAGCTCAAGGATTACTTCCAATTCTTGTCAAAGGTTGGATCCGGTTATCCACCAACCAATGATAGTCTAGTTCAAAATAACAATTGTCTAGTAAACATTCTACGAACTTACTTCAACTCTTTTCCAGTACTGCATCATAGGAATTTAAGTCAAACCATCGAGAACAGTTTAACAAAACAAAAACATTACAATTACATGATTGAGTAGAATACATCTAGGGCCGACCATAATCACTCACAAACTCCTCTTCTTGTCAAATGGCAGAATCATGTCGTCACCTAGAGGTAATCCGCCGAACGACACAACCCCAATCCTTCATATAGACGCACACCTCAACACTAGTAACGAAAGCCAGGCTGTAAAAGGTGTTGACAGTTCGAATTGTTGTAACCACCCGGTAAATCAACGAATGATAACTGTTGCGAACACCCAAAGCCACAACTCAGAGTTTAAGAAACGAAAGCGTCAAGCCCAAAAGGAACTCAAGCAATTTCAAAGGCTTGCCATGCAACAGCAACCAGTGGCGATCCCTGCCACCTCAACACCGGTCAAGTGATATGAGGGAACACTCCCGAAGTGTAACAAGTGTAACTATCATCATAATGGAGCTTGCCGGGTATTGCAATGCATCAATTGCAAAAAAATGGGGCACATTGCTCATTTCTGTAGAACCACCTCCACCACTGGAGCCAGCCAAGTTTGCTATAGTTGTGGTGAGGCAGGACACTATTATAGGAATTGTCCAAAAGGGAAGATCACAAAAGCAATCGTGTCCACATAACTCCGACACGACACTTCACTTCCACCACCGATGCTGGGGCAAGCCCGATTTGTCATATATGCGGTGAGATAGGACATCTCAAGAAGAATTGTCCAATAACAAAGAACTCTGATGCAGACGGGAAGATTCTAAGGATCACTGCCGCAGGAGAGACTACTCCGGACCCACGTTGAAATACTAGGGTGTTTCATTATAATAGACTTATAAACTGTTAAACACTAGTGCAACTAGAGTCTTACCTTTTGCGAGATTCCGTCCGTCAAGGAGCTCTCGTGCTGCGTATACTTGCTTTTGTAGTATACCTTGTTCGCAGCCGTATTCTAGTAGTAAATTAAAGTACTGAAACTCTGTTAAAAGTTGCACTATCATGTTTAGTTTGTAACACCTTTATGAACTAAGTCTAATGCCTCTTATTCCGAGTAGTCCGACATTTTCATATAACTTGAGCAAATTCGACCCTCACAATACCAGTTTCATGCGTAAATACTTTTCTCCGAAATCGCCTTTCTAGCGAAGCCGTCATTCCAGAACTCCGAGGTACTCATGCAGAGAGTTCCTTATGTTTCGTATCCTTCCCGAAGACACCTCAGCAAACCTCCCCGAAGTACCACTCGTACAGTACGTCAAGTTCAACCCGAAGACCCATACGGTTGATCTATCGTTGGAGAAGGTATACGCAAGGGTGGTATATAATCAAGGTTCTACAGGCTTAGAATTGGTGATTCCTCTTTAACTTCTTTTCCTTGTTTGGATGTGAGCTTGAAGAAGAATCATTTATTCGACTGCCTTTTCAGTCTTAATTATATTCAACTCGTATACACGAAGCTGTGATTGATGAACCAAATATGACTTCTGATATGAACTTTAGGACGGAGACTGCCCAAGACTATGAGTGATCGTACTGTCATGCGGATAAACTTAGAATCCAATCAAATGCCTTCTCACCGATCGAGATAATAGATTCAGATAGAACAAAAAACTCCCAGGATTACCTCCGCAACGTCAAGTCGAATTTAGGATCAACTTAGTTCCAGGGGCTACCCCAGTAGCCAAATCGCCCTATCATCTAGCACCTGCATAGATGCAGAAACTGTCTGATCAACTTAACGAACTGCTTAGCAAGGGCTTTATAAGACCAAGCTTCTCACCCTGGGGAACTCAGGTCTTGTTCGTCAAGAAGAAAGACGTATTGTTTCTTATGCGCATCGACTACAGGGAGCTCAACAAGCTAACCATCAAAAATCAGTACCCTTTGCCTAGCATAGACAATTTAGTTGATCAACTGCAAAGGGCGAACTTCTTTTCAAAAGTCGATCCAAGATCCGGGTATCACCAACTACGAGTATTAAGGGAGGATGTTCCAAAGACAGCTGTGATATCCCCAATATCACGGCCAGAAAAGACCGATTTAATTTATGCTTTTAAAATAATTTCAGAGTAATCAATTGATTAAAAGTGTTGCGGAATTTGTTCCCAGAAAAACATGATAAAAATGTTATCAAATGATTTCCGAAGAAATGTATTTTATTCACTAAAACCATTGGGATGTCATTGTCAATACAAAAACATAAGCATAAACAAAACTTACATTCATTTACACTAGTGATCTACTTCTCTTTTAATCTCTCAGTGTAAAGCAACTTCGTATCGATACCTGTGATACAAATAAACTGAGTGGGTCAGGCTTGGGAGCCTGGTGAGCATATAGGGTTTTCAACCCACAGTAAATAATAAACTTATTAAGTTCTCAATCAACAATAAATTTATTAATTCCATCAACCAAAATAACCCCCATTGCCTATTCCCATTATCCTCACTTTACGTCCCTAAAACAACTATCATAAGGGACCTAGCCTAAGGATTATCACTAGGGGTGACAACATTGCTTTGGGGGTTCCTCAGCAAGTTATGTCAAATAAAACAAACGGGCTTTGGAATAAGTATCGGGGCTTCGGGGGAAGTTGAAATGAAAGAAATATTGAAAGAATGGCTAAAAATGACAAATTTTAAAAGTATACCCGGGAGGTCTCGCACCCTCCTATTTATAGGGGCGAGCCTCTTGATCCAAAGGCTGAGAAGCCTCCAGGTGTCCCAGATCCAAAGCTCGCAGGGGATGGCTCGCACGAGGGCTGCATGTGCGAAGGGGCTGATGGCTTCTTGTGATTGGACCGAAGCCTAGGTCCGAAGTAGGTATGGTTCGTGGCACCTGCGAGGGTTCGGACGCACGAGGGAAGAGGCACGTGTCGTACTTCTACTGGACCGAACCTCGGACTCGAGAAGAACATGACACGCCTCGCCAAGTGACTTCGGTGACTCAGCCAATTTCCAGACACGCGTCGGATGCGAAGCGAGGACACGAGGCCGAAGTCCACGTGGGCGAAATTCCATAGTTTTGGGAATTGTTATCGTTTTTCGCGCCAAAACTTCTAAAATCAATAACTTTCGCATACGAGCTCCATTTTTTTACGTTCTTTTTATGCACGCGTAGGTAAAATTACGCTCTACAACTTTCGTTTAGACTTCGTCGGCTAATTTTGACTTTAATTTTTATATTATTATTTTTAACAAACCGGGACAGGAAATCCATTAAAAATTCATAACTTCTTCATCCGACGTCCGTTTTCGTCAGACTTTTTACCGTTGTGCTACTGATGACGAGAACTTCGATTCTCGTTTAGGTCGTGTCGGCTAAAAATCACTCGATCTAAAATTCGAGTTTTTAGCTGTCTACTGCTAAGCTGAAACTTCGAAAAATCATAACTTCCTCATACGAAGTCAGATTTGGGCGTTCTTTTTATACCTACTCTCGGTTTAACGAACAATACAAGTTTTGTTTAGATCACTAAGGCTAAAAAGTAGTTTACCAAAAACTCACTTTTTAGGACATTCGGCCCCGTGCCAGTTTTGTCGCGAAACTTCGACAGGTCATAACTTCTTCGTTATAACTCGGATTTCGGCATTCTTTGTATATCCGTAATCCTTGTCACGCCCACTACAAGTTTCTTAATAGATATCGGCTTTATCTAATATTTAATTTTAACGCTCATTTTTATTCTTAATTAATTAAACCCTAATAATTAGGCATAAAACACATAATTCACCTAAAATTCACATAATTCCTTTTCATTTCTTCTAAATGAGTTACAAAGGTTAACCTAGACCATTATGTCAATATTAATGTCTAGCCTAGAAACACGGGCGTTACAACTCTCTCCCCCTTAGAATGATTCCGTCCCCGGAATCACACATCAGCAAACAAATACGGGTAGCGACTCATCATGTCACTCTCCGTTTCCCAGGTGAGATTTGGCCCATTCGTATGTTTCCAATGCACAAGCACTAAATCGACCACTTTTGTCACAACTCCTTAGTCTTACGGTCCATGATTGCCTCAGGTTCTTCAATCAACCTCTTGTTTTCATCCAACCTTAATTCAGAAATGGGAATTATGTCGGGCACATCTCCCGTAAATTTTCTTAAATAACACACACGAAAGGTGTTATGAATACCCTCTAGTTCTTCCAGTAATTCTAGCTTGTAAGCTTGATTCCCGATTCTCAGAAGAACTTTAAATGGTCCAATAAACCTTGGACTCAATTTTCCCCTTCTACCAAACCTTATAAGTCCCTTCCACGGCGAGACTTTAAGTAAAACCGAATCTCCAACTTCGAATGATATCGGTTGTCTTTTATTGTCAGCATAGCTCTCTTTAGCAGCTAACCTCCTTTCCCTAATCACTTTCAACTTTTCAGCAGTCTGATGGACTATTTCAAGTCCCATAAACTGCTTTTCCTCAGCTTCCAGCCAACATGACGGCATTCGACACTTTTCCCCATACAAAGCGTGATAAGGTGCCATCTTGATGCTTGAGTGGAAACTATTACTATAGGAAAATTCTACTAGAGGTAAGTGTTTACCCCAGTTACCTTGGAATTCCAGGGTACATGCTCTCAGCATATCCTCTAATGTTTGAATTGTTCGTTTGCTCTTACCATCGGTGTGTGAATGGTAAGCTGTATTCAAACACAACTTGGTACCCAATTTCGCTTATAGACTCCTCCAAAACCTTGAGGTAAAACGGCTGTCACGATCAGATACAATCGTTAACGAAACACCGTGAAGCCTCACACTTTCCTTCACATAAGAATTCACAAGTTTATCCATAGACCATTTCTCGTTGGCTGCTATGAAATGCGCACTCTTAGTGAAGCGATCAACGACCACCCAAATCATGTCGTGACCGTTCCTTGTTCTGGGCAGTTTAGTCACAAAATCCATAGTGATACCTTCCCATTTACCCATGGGTACAGGTAAAGGATCTAAACTCCCATATGGTTTCTGATGTTGTGCCTTAACCCTAGCACAAGTTACACACTCAACCATATACTTAGCAACATCGAGCTTCACCATCGGCCATCAGTAATAGGGTTTTAGATCCCTATACATTTTCGCACTGTCGGGATGAATCGAGTACATGGTTTTGTGAGCTTCTTCCCTCAGAAGACCTCTTACTCCTCCCATCTTAGGTACCCAAATCCTACATTTGAATACCTTCAGTCTTTGACCGTTCGTATCAAACACCAACGTTTTATCCCAAACGTTCCTCCTTTCAGTCATTTTTCTCTAAAGCTTCCTCCTGAGCTTTCTTTTATACTTCCCACAATTGTAGAGACAACTTCAATTCTCAACGCTCTTGGCATTTTCTTTTCAAGATTCACCTTCCGACTGAGAGCATTAGCAACAACATTTGCTTTACCAGGGTGGTAAAGTATCTCACAGTCATAGTCCTTGAGTAACTCTAGCCAGCGCCGTTGCCTCATGTTCAATTCCTTCTGATTAAAGAGATATTGAAGACTCTTATAATCAGTGAAAAGTTTGCATTTAGTACCATAAAGATAGTGCCTCCCTATCTTTAAGTTGAATACTACCACTGCCAACTCCAGATCATGAGTGGGGTAGTTCTTTCCATGCTCCTTCAATTGCCTCAATGCATACGCTATCACTTTATCCCTTTCGGTCAGAACACAAACTAACTCAACTTCTTTAACAACGAACGCGATACTTCTATTGATCGTTTTGATCAGCCTTTACTTCGATTTGACTTAAGTCAAATACTACATCAAACTTGGTTCTCTGAACCACGTAACAAACTCATCGTAGTCGGACTCAATTCGATATGACCACTAGGGTCGGAATAACAATCATCTTCTTAGTCATTACCGAAACGATGGTAACGACAGACTAGAATAAGACGGAATCAATTACGAGTTCCTTGGCAACCTTGTGACTTTCCCTGATCCAAGTGTGAGTCATGTGCTTCTAGTAGTATAGATCTCTACTACTATTCACACCTACTCATACTCGTCCCAAGTACTGTCTCGCAGTCCCCAAATCCTAAAATCACGAAACAATTTAACACATACGAATGTGTCCAATTAATCATAGAATTTTCCTAGACTCTACTAGGACTTCTTCCATGCGTATCTTCAGTCATCAATTCTACTTCAACTTGGTTGGTGATGGAAATTCCAGATGATGGGACAACTTCAGGAATTACACCAATCGTTCCATCATCCTGCCAATCGAAGGTGTACTTCAGACGTACCATACTCCTCTAAACGTTTCATTATTTTATCAAACATATTCTAAGACAAGATACCACTCTTACGATATCTTCTGATAGGTATCATTCACTATCATAAGCTTTTCATTTCCTTCATCTACTCAATTCTCTACGAGTCTTCCCCATAATATTTTGTACACCCAAGCAGACGTTCGGTGTACCAGGCGAGAATTTAAGATAGGAAAGCTTTATTTACGATAAACGTATAAATCTCCTTATCACTTCGAAACTTTTACATGTTAGTTCTAATCTCGTAATCATACACTTAGAATCCTACACACATAAGGTTTCCAGATCCGGTCGGCAACAGACCATAGATCCGAACAAATAATAGCATCATTATAGCTATAACACAAAACATTTAGCACATAAAAGCATTTTAAGCATCCTTCCTAAAATAAACTAGTGCTCGTGCCAATTTAGGTGTACTACCTAAAATATAATAGACACACTCAACTCACAATCATCACTTAGCATTCTAAGTTTAAGTCTAGAAATCCTATAATTTCTTAGTTCGCTTAAACTAATGCTCTGATACCAATTGTGACATCCCCAATTTCACGGCCAGAAAAGACCGATTTAATTTATGCTTTTAAAATAATTTCAGAGTAATCAATTGATTAAAAGTGTTGCGGAATTTGTTCCCAGAAAAACATGATAAAAATGTTATCAAATCATTTCCGAAGAAATGTATTTTATTCACTAAAACCATTGGGATGTCATTGTCAATACAAAAACATAAGCATAAACAAAACTTACATTCATTTACACTAGTGATCTACTTCTCTTTTAATCTCTCAGTGTAAAGCAACTTTGTATCGATACCTGTGATACAAATAAACTGAGTGGGTCAGGCTTGGGAGCCTGTTGAGCATATAGGGTTTCCAACCCACAATAAATAATAAACTTATTAAGTTCTCAATCAACAATAAATTTATTAATTCCATCAACCAAAATAACCCTAATTGCCCATTCCCATTATCCTCACTTTACGTCCCTAAAACAACTATCATAAGGGACCTAGCCTAAGGATTATCACTAGGGGTGACAACATTGCTTTGGGGGTTCCTCAGCAAGTTATGTCAAATAAAACAAACATCGGGGTGACAACACTGCTTTCCCTCAGCAAGTTATGTCAAACAAGACATCCTAACATAAAACAACCAACAAGGTAACAACATTGCTTTCCTTCAGCAATTTATGTCAAATAGGCACGAAGTCACATCGTCGCCATGTGCTAGTCCATAGCTCTTATTCATCGACGGTATTTCCCACGGGAGTTTTCCCCCGCAATACATGTCAATGGGTTTTCCATATACTAAGTCCATAGCTCTTATTCATCAACGGTATTTCCCACGGGAGTTCTCCCCCGTAATACATGTCAATGGGTTTTCCATATAGCTGATGAACATACTTAAGGGGTTTCCCCAGCCTTACATGCCCTAAAGGCACTCGTGAGGGGAATAGAGTACAGCGAATGAACACTTAAGTCCATTAACACCTACAGGTTACGAACCTGCTAGTGTTCCACAGACCGTCAAAACAATCCATGGTTGTCATCCATACTCTGCTGAATGACGGGGGTTTTAGAGTACAACGAATGAACACTCAAGTCCATTAACACCTACAGGTTGCGAGCCTGCTAGTGTTCCGCAGACCCTCTAGAACAGTCCATGGTTGTCATCCCTACTCTGTTGAATGACGGGGGTCAACGTTGGGTAAGGGCTTTTCTCATATTGCACCACTCATGCCAACATCTGGGTAAAAGCTTTTCCCATATTTCACCACTCACTCTCAACTCATGATCTATATCACTGATCATCTTATCTATCCAACTCAACTTTCATCACACACCCACTATTTAACTCATAATCTATATCACTAACTCATGAAGCTAGTTTGATTACTTCATAAAAGAACCAAGACTCCAAAGCTCTTCCAAATAAAAGTATAGGGAAAATACTGATAAAGTACTCCCGTACGCTCCCGTACCCCAACACGTAATAGTGTCTAAAGGAAGAACTAATGGATGAACACATAGTTCAAACATACGTACCGATTACAAGTCTACTAACGTTCCACTGGTCTATCTAAAATAGTCTGTGGCCGTTGTCTATACTCTTCTAGATGACTAGATCATCTTAAACATCGATACCTCTCATCACTTTTATTTCATCACACATCATCTAATTCATCTACTATGACAACCCGAAATTTCTATTCTGTACAACCACTTACTTCAATAAGAGTCAAAACAGTTTCCGCTAACTTTCAAGCTTTGTGAATTAAGTTTGGGTCATTATAAGTTAGTACTTAAGGAGATATCAGGAGAGAGGTTACATTAGGGTTTATTGTGCATCAATAAAGTCCCGACATTTAAAAAGTTTAGAGTTTACGGCCTAAACATGGTGTTTACGACCGTAAACCCTAATGGGGAGAGGTATATAAGTGGGACTTAGCCATTTTTACCATTTTTCCAACTTTCAAGATCAAAAACTCAAACTCTCTCAACTATCATCCAAGTTTTCCTTAAGATATTCAAGCTAGTAAGTGTTTCTAGCCCTTTCAAGTTAGTATATCACTTAATCTAGTGATTTAACACACTTCTATCCGTTAGATCTTTCCAAAAGGTCCAATCTTCAAGTTTCACCAAGAACACCAAGAACACACACTAGTGTTCTTGGCCTTTTGGTGCCTTTTCAAGCTTCTAACTAGTAAGTACTTCTATCCTAGAGTAGTATAAGGCTTGATACACTTCATTACAACAAGAAAAACACCAAGAAACACCAAGATCAAGGTGTTTACGGTCCAAGATGTTCTTGGACCGTAAACCCTTCTTTTAGGGCCAAAGTGTCCCTAGTCCCTTCCTAAGCCTAGATAACTTGCTTAGATCCACTCCTTAATGTGTTAAGGACTTGATAGCATCAAAAGACCAAAACCCATAGGGGTTTACGGCTGTAAACCCAAGGGGAAATGGTCCAGGGACCGTAAACTCCCTTTAGCAGTGAAAAGGTGCCCCAATGACTTCCATAAGCTTATACTTCATTGTAGAAAGGCTTCTAAAACTTCAAAACACAAAATCATCAAGGAAGAGTGAGTTTACGGCCGTAAACTCAAGGGTTTTCGACCGTAAACCCATGAGGACTTGGTCTTTGGGCCGTAAACTCCTTTTAGGAGTGAAATGGTGCCCTAGTTCCTTCCTTAGTCACATCCTTCAAGTAGAAAAGCTTATAGGGTCATTTTAAGGCTTCAAACAACAAATGGTCAAAAGTGTGGGAGCTTACAGCCGTAAACCCAAGGGTTTACGACCGTAAACTCTTTTGGTTGTGACCACAAAACTGTAAACTCCCAAGGAGTTTACCCTTGAACCCCAATCACAATAGCAAGGTCTTACAACACTTAGATGCATTCCTTGAGACTTATAACACTTATATAAAGTGTATAACTTGTCTTAGGATGTCTTAACTTTGTCAATTAGTGGTTTAAAGTCTAATTGGATACATATATGTGTGATTATATGTTAACTAGGATCATTGAGTGTGTACAAGTCTTCACTTGACACTTAGCATCCTACATCCTTCAGTTCATCCAAACCACCATCAGCAGGTGAGTTCATACCCCTTAATCTATCTTTTAAATGTTTTTAAATGCTTTTATGGGGGAGGATACAAGTTGAACAACTATAGTTATTATATCAATCACATGTGATTAATAACTACCAAACAAATGGTTTTCTTACCTTTCAAACTGTTTTACTACGAACTGTTTTACAAACTCTTTTCCTAAAACCAATGATTTTACTTAAACTCTTTACAATTATTTTTCCTATGCATGTCAGTATATGTATAGTTCTATAAGTAGTGTTTGAAGGACTTAGAACGGCTATGTCACACCCCGGGACCGACGGCGGAATCGTCCCGAGGCGGAGGACGTCATGTATAGTATCACAACCAATGTACACAGCAATCATAGTAAACACAACCATTACATTACATAGAAAAGTTACATTGTTTAAAAGTAGTGTACTAAAAGTTCCATAAGTGTATAAGTTAAATACAAAAATAAGACGAGACTTCTAACGCTCCGTCTCCTCCAAAAGCAGCTGAAAACCTGTCTAATGATGACCTGAGAATACAAGCATTTTTAAAAATATCAGCATAAAGCTGGTGAGTTCATAAGCGGTTTGTTTTCGGTATAAGAATGCATTTCTTTTAGGAGTTATGAAAAGTTGTTTCAAGAAAATCCCATATTTTCTTATAAAAGTAGTGTATTGAATCCCACGTAGTATAGTGAATCCCATGTAATGTAGTGAATCCCATGTAATGTAGTGAACCCCGTTGGTTGAGAAAACCCCATGTTTTCTTATGAAAATAGTGCAATGTATAGCGGCTGGCTCGGCCAGTATGTATAGTGTATATAGTTCTTATTTATAATAAAAACTATTGAAGAAACCAGGTTGGTAAACTATCTATGATTTATACATAATGTGAGTCGTATAACCATACTTGATATGACTAGAGACCTTTCTAACGTTCTTCAGGCGTTAAGTTAAATGAGATTTGTCACCCCAGGCGTGCCCGCCTAACTGTAGCTAGCAGTTTAGGTGTGGGATTGTTAGTCCCGAATAGATCTATTCATAAATCTCACGCTCTCCCTCCAGGAGACTCTGGTTATACTCTAATAGGATTTATCCCTGTACCCCAAGGGTATAGTAGTGAAGGAACACCCCACAGTATCGTACAATCTAGTTTACAAATAGTGTAGTAGCATTCTACCATAGTGAAAATCTGTATGTATACTGCATGTAGCAATGAAAACTGTATGAATACCATGTCAAAGTAGTGATATAACTGTATGAATACCATGCTCAAACAATGATGTGAACTGTAAACTGTTTCTGTCTTAGAGCATCTGTTTAGTAGTGAAAGTTTATGTATTCGTTATGTATATGAAATCCCAAACTATACCGATTATAGTTTGCATGTATAGTGAATAGTGTATCTGGAAAACTATGCAATTTTGTAAAAACATCCCTTATGCTCAACACAATACAAAGGGATAAAGTATGAGAATTGCATAAGTTTTATGAAAACATTCATGTTTAGCTTGTATTCCCCCCCTGAAAACATTGAAAACACGGAAAATGTAGGGGTATGAACTCACCAAGTGAAAATGTGTGTCGGATAGGATGCTAAGTGCCACACTAGGACTTGAACACGCGCGAGGATCCTATGTACATGAGGAGATACACATATGTATCTAATTAGTTAACGCATAGCTAACTAAGAAAGATGATACCCTCCGAGGGATGAAAACACTCTATTTCAAGTGTTAGGAATGATGCGGGTTGCATTTAAGGAGTGTATGGCCTTGGAAAAGGAGTTTACTCTTCAAGTGTAAACCCTTTTGGGGTGTTTACGGTCCTGGGACCATGTCCCCCATGAGTTTACGGCCGTAAACTCATGGTGGTGTGGTTTTGAGTGTCCAAAGGTCTTATGAATCACAAGGAAGGCTTCTAGGATCAATTCAAAGGCTTGAGAAGTGATTAGGGTTCAAAAGGGTACTCCCTTGGAGTTTACGGTCCTTGGACCACTCCTTGGGAGTTTATGGTCGTAAACTCTAGGGTTTACGGTCGTAAACCCCTGGTCACTTCGTCCAACTCATGATTTGAGGTCCTAAGCTCATTTACACAAGTTTCTAGTTCATCAAACAAGCTAAGGAAGGGGTTAGGGGCACCCGAACACCCTTTGAGGTGTTTACGGTTTTGGGTTTACGGTTCATGAACCGTAAACTTATTTTTAAACTTCTTTGGACATGTTTTAGGGTTCTTTGGTCATTCAAGCAAGTTCCAAGGCTAATAGACATGCATTGGAGGGGTTTAGGGGCATCAAAACCCCTCTTTGGGGTGTTTACGGTTCATGGATGTTCATGGACCGTAAACTCAAGGTCATCCCCCAAAACTCATGATTTCATGGTTCTTTGCTCATGCATGCAATCATCTAGGCCATATCTAAGCATTAGAAGGAGATTGGAAGGGTTTTGAGGCTTCAAAACCTCCTCATTGGGAGTTTACGGTTTTGGGAGGGGTCCCAAACCGTAAACACATGTTTATGGTGAAAAGGGATGCTTCTAATTCCGAAAATGCATGCACACTAAGGATAAACAACAACTAGGAAGGATTACTTACTAGACTTGAGCTTGAAACTTGATGATTCTTGCCAAAAATCGAGTGCTAGAGAGAGAGAGAGTAGAGAGAGAGTGTTTGGAGTGGGAAAAAAGGTCAAAGATGCCCACTCACTCTATTTATATGTGGGAGTCCAAACTAGGTGGAAGTCCCACTCTCTACCGGCATTAAACGGGGCTTAACATTTTACCCGGTAAGACTATCGTAAACCGACTAATTATTTATAACAAAATAATTTATGTGGGTATTTCGTGATTTTTAACTCATCTCTACACTTTAAGAATTTATGACGAGGATTCCAAATGAATTATGAAGCCCAAAATTAACGGAAGACTTTAATGATAAAAAAATTCACTTTTATTAACGGAATTGGGTTACATAGACGGAATTTAGTTTTGGGTTGTCACATCATCCCCCCGTTAGAGGGAATTTCGTCCCGAAATTCAGAATCAAGATACAGATCATAGATTCGGAAAGAGATGCGGATGCTTCTGTCTCATAGAATCTTCGCGCTCCCAAGTTAATTCGGGCCCTTGCTTGGCATTCCAGCGAACCTTCACTATCGTTCGTTTGATCTCTCGATCCATGATCTCGATTGGCTCTTCCACGAAGTTCAGGTTTTCGCCGATCTCAATCTCGTCAAGAGGGATCACAAGGGTTTCGTTGGAAAGACACTTTTTAAGATTCGAAACGTGGAAGACAGGATGGATGTTGCGAAGTTCTTGAGGTAATCGGAGCTTATAGGCTACAGGACCGATCCTTGCGAGGATCTCTAAAGGTCCTATGTACCTTGGGTTAAGTTTTCCACGCTTTCCAAAGCGTATCATGCCCTTCCAGGGTGAGACTTTCAACAGGACACGGTCTCCAACCTGGAATTCCAAGGGTTTCCGACGATTAACGACATAGCTCTTTTGTCTATCACGGGAGGCCTTAAGCCGTTCTCGGATTTGAAAGATCTTTTCGGTGGTTTCGCGGATGATTTCTGGTCCAGTGAGAGAGTTGTCGGGGACTTGCCCCTTGGCCAGCTGCGTGTCGCCTACCTCGGCCCAGCACAGAGGGGATCTGCACTTGCGGCCGTAGAGAGCTTCAAAGGGTGCAGCCTTGATACTGGTATGGTAACTGTTGTTGTAAGAGAATTCAACCAAAGGAAGATGAGTGTCCCATGATGCGCCGAAGTCGATGACGCAGGCTCTCAACATGTCTTCCAAGGTCTGAATGGTTCTCTCACTCTGGCCATCAGTTTGAGGATGATAAGCTGTACTCATGTCGAGCTTAGTTCCAAGAGCTCTATGAAGGGATTGCCAGAATCTAGAGGTAAACCTGCTATCTCTATCGGGGATAATGGACACAGGCACACCGTGCAATCGGACTATCTCTTGGATGTAGATTCGCGTAAGTCTCTCCATTTTGAAGGATTCTTTAATAGGAAGGAAGTGAGCGGATTTGGTTAGTCGGTCGACTATTACCCAGATGACGTCGTACCCACTCGGAGTTTTAGGTAATTTGGTGACGAAATCCATGGCAATATTTTCCCACTTCCATTCTGGCACGTCGGGCTGATGGAGTAGACCGGAGGGTTTTTGATATTCAGCCTTTACCTTGGCGCAAGTCAGGCACTTTCCCACAAAGGTAGCAATCTCGGCCTTCATGTTCGGCCACCAAAACAGTGCCTTGAGGTCGAGGTACATTTTGTCCGATCCAGGGTGAACGGAGTATCGGGTCTTGTGAGCTTCGCTCATGACAACCTCTCGGTAGCCGCCAAAATGTGGAATCCATATTCGGTTCATAAAGTAATAGGCTCCATTTTCCTTGGTTTCTAAGTTCTTTTCCATTCCTCTAAGGGCTTCGCCCGGCATGTTTTTGGGTTTCAAGGCTTCCAACTGAGCCTCTTTGATTTGCGCGGACAAATGGGAATGGATAGTCATGGATAGTGCCTTCACCCTTCGTCCTGAGCACTCCTTTCGGCTAAGGGCATCTGTCACCACATTGGCCTTGTCGGGATGGTAGCGAATCTCACACTCATAGTCGTTGAGTAGTTCAACCCATCGCCGTTGTCTCATGTTCAGCTCCTTCTGGTTGAGGATGTGTTGCATACTTTTATGGTCAGTGAAGATGGTGCACTTGGTTCCATAGAGATAATGTCTCCAGATTTTCAATGCGAATACCACTGCTCCTAACTCCAGGTCGTGAGTAGTGTAATTGACTTCGTGTGCTTTCAGCTGACGTGAGGCATAAGCGATAACTTTTCCTCCTTGCATAAGCACACAGCCTAAGCCTTGGTTGGATGCATTGCAGTAGACAACGAAGTCCTCCGTCCCTTCGGGTAGGGATAGGACAGGTGCGGTGCACAAGGCTCGCTTCAAGGTTTGGAACGCATTGTCTTGCTTTTCACCCCAACAAAAGGGTATGCCTTTTTGTGTTAGAGTGGTGAGGGGTTTGGCGATTTTGGAAAAGTTTTGAATGAATCGACGATAGTAGCCTGCGAGACCCAAGAATTGACGGATTTCTGTGGGTGTCTTTGGTGCCGACCAGTTTTCTATCGCCTTGATTTTGGACGGGTCTACATGAATACCCTCCTCGCTTACCACGTGACCAAGGAAGGTTACTTTTCGAATCCAGAATTCGCACTTGGAGAATTTTGCGAACAATTTCTCCGATCTAAGAGTTTCCAACACCAACCGCAAGTGGTGCTTGTGATCTTCTTCGCTTTTGGAATAGACAAGTATGTCGTCGATGAACACGATAACAAACTTGTCCAGAAATGGACGGCATACCCGGTTCATCAGATCCATGAACACTGCCGGTGCGTTAGATAGTCCGAAGGGCATTACTACGAACTCGTAGTGACCATATCGAGTTCTGAATGTTGTCTTGGAAACATCACTCCCATGAACTCGAAGTTGATGGTATCCGGATCGGAGGTCTATCTTTGAGAAGTAGCTGGCTCCCTGAAGCTGATCAAAAAGGTCGTCAATCCGAGGAAGAGGATAACGGTTTTTGATGGTCAACTTGTTCAGTTTGCGGTAGTCGATGCACATTCGGAAGGATCCATCCTTCTTCTTTACAAACAACACCGGGGCTCCCCAGGGTGAGGAACTCGTTCTGATGAACTCTTTTCTGAGCAGCTCATCAAGCCGACTAGATAACTCCTGCATTTCTGCTGGAGCTAATCGATACGGAGACTTGGCTACGGGGGTAGCTCCAGGAATTAGATCAATGCGAAAATCGACTTCACGTTCAGGAGGAGTTCCTGGAAGCTCATCGGGAAAGACATCGGGAAAGTTGTAGACTTCGGGGATGCCCTCGAGGCCTTTAACTCCCAGGTTTTTGCCAATGACATGAGCTAGGAATGCACAACACTCCTTTCGCAGGAGTTTTCGTGCTTTAACGCACAAGATGATGCGAAGGTCTGAGCTGCATTTATCACCGTAGATTACAAGAGTTTCGCCCGAGGAAAGATTGAGACGGATAGCTTTCTCGAAACAAAGGATATCAGCACGATTGGGGCTCAGCCAATCCATACCGATGATAACATCAAAGCTCTTTATGGAGACTGGCATAAGGTTGATAGGGAAGGAATGACCGTTCAGAGTAAGAGTTTAACCTACGAATACCTCGTTAGTGCTCTCCTTCTCACCGTTAGCCATCTCGACGGTATATTTTTCGGTTAAAGGTTGGGATTTTTGCTTAAGAAAACGTTCGAATAAATGACTAACAAAACGTCTTTCAGCATCGGAATCAAAAAGGATGCATGCATAAGAGTTGTCAAGGAGAAACGTACCCATCACGATGGTAGGGTCAGCGACTGCCTCCTCTTGCCCCATGGATAAAACTCTCCTGGTGACACCAGTTGCAGCCTTGGGGCAGTTTCTTTTGAAATGCGCAGCCTCTCCACAGTTGTAGCAGGCTTGACCGACACTCGCTCCGGGCGTTTGATTTGTTGGTTGGGCTAGGGATCTGCAGTATTGGGCCGAGTGGCCCTTCCTTCCACAGTTGAAGCAACTCAAATCACGGCAGGGCCCGTGATGGTGGAAATTACACCTGGTGCACAGAGGTAACTTTCCTGAATAACCACTGGTAGGAGTTTGGGTGGCAGGAACTGCAGTGGGGGTAGCAGTTGGAGTAGTAGCAGCGTGGACTGCCACTGTTTGCTGCTTCTTGGAGGATCCTTGTGAACTCTGACGCTTCCGCTTGTTCCAGAATTTCTTTTTGTTTTCACCGCTCCCTTTTGCAGGTTCAGGAGCGATGGCCACCACCTCGGAATCGTCACCGTGGTCAATCAGGATTTGCGCTAAACACTTGGCGCTATCGAAGGTGTCTGGCTTTGCAGCCAAAACATTGCCCCTGGTGGGTTGGGTCAGCCCCAAAGTGAATCGTTCGATCTTTTGACTCTCCGGGGTGACCATTCCCGGGCAAAGAAGTGCCAGATCCTCAAATCTGGAGATGTAGGCTTCGATATCGGAACCCTTCATCTTCAGGTTCCAGAGCTCGTGCTCAAGTTTCTGCATTTCACCCCGCGGGCAGTATTGGGCTATCATTAGTTCCTTCAAGTTTTGCCAACCCATAGCGTTGGCCACCTGTAGAGTTAGAGATTTGACCCGGCCATTCCACCAGGTCAGCGCCTTTCTAGAGAGGGTACTAGCGGCGAACTTCACCTTACTGTCCTCCGAACAGGCACAGATTTCGAAGATAGACTCAATCTTTTCAAACCATTGAGTCAGAGCAATGACACCTCCAGTGTCATCGAATGTCGGGGGTTTCGTATTCATGAAGTCTTTAAAAGAGCATTCCTTCGGAGGTTCCGGAACGCCCTCTTGGAATCGGGGATTCGTACCACTCCCCTGCCCACCGGATCCACCTGCATTCATCTGGGACATTGCAGCAGCCACTGCAGCAGTAACAGCTGCCTGGAACATGGCAGGATCGAATTGGGTTGGCGGTGGTGGCGGCGGAGTGTCGTCGCTTCTCCGGACAGATCTCCTTCGAGGTGGCATCTTGATCTACAAGGATTAGGAAACAGAGGATGGTAAGTCCTCGGAAAGAAATCAAGAGATATAGAATAAGAGATATCTTATCACAGCAAGCAGAGTGTTCCATTAAGCGATAGAACAGGAAGATTCACTATAGCAAGTAAACCATTATTAGAGCGGGAATGAATAACAACACTCGGAAGGAATTTCAACAATGATTCTGGTTTGGAGTAAAATACTCCCATAGTATTTTATATTGGATGGATATTAGGTAAGTTTTAGGCCTGTTGCGCACCACAGTCACTCCCAAGCACATGTTGGTCATGTCTCGAATAAATATAGTTGATCAGGCTATATTGACCCTAGACATGATTAGATAACTGCCCAGGTTTAACCACAATGTTCAACTCCTAAATACTTTTGTTCTAGATAACGCGGATTCTGGTACTCGGGTATACTTGTATACTTTTTGTAAAAATACTTATACTTTAAAAAGCATACTTTTAGTTTAGAGCTCTTAGGCCCCTTAGTGTTTATAGTTGTATACCATGTAAGGTGCGGCATACTTAGTTCGCTATAAACAAGGGCTCTGATACCAATCTGTCACACCCCGAGACCGACGGCGGAATCGTCCCGAGGCGGAGGACGTCATGTATAGTATCACAACCAATGTACACAGCAATCATAGTAAACACAACCATTACATTACATAGAAAAGTTACATTGTTTGAAAGTAGTGTACTACAAGTTCCATAAGTGTATAAGTTAAATACAAAAATAAGACGAGACTTCTAACGCTCCGTCTCCTCCAAAAGCAGCTGAAAACCTGTCTAATGATGACCTGAGAATACAAGCAGTTTTAAAAATATCAGCATAAAGCTGGTGAGTTCATAAGCGGTTTGTTTTCGGTATAAGAATGCATTTCTTTTAGGAGTTATGAAAAGTTGTTTCAAGAAAATCCCATATTTTCTTATAAAAGTCGTGTATTGAATCCCACGTAGTGTAGTGAATCCCATGTAATGTAGTGAATCCCATGTAATGTAGTGAACCCCGTTGGTTGAGAAAACCCCATGTTTTCTTATGAAAATAGTGTAATGTATAGCGGCTGGCTCAGCCAGTATGTATAGTGTATATAGTTCTTATTTATAATAAAAACTATTGAAGAAACCAGGTTGGTAAACTATCTGTGATTTATACATAATGTGAGTCGTATAACCATACTTGATATGACTAGAGACCTTTCTAACGTTCTTCAGGCGTTAAGTTAAATGACATTTGTCACCCCAGGCGTGCCCGCCTAACTGTAGCTAGCAGTTTAGGTGTGGGATTGTCAGTCCCGAATAGATCTATTCACAAATCTCACGCTCTCCCTCCAGGAGACTCTGGTTATACTCTGATAGGATTTATCCCTGTACCCCAAGGGTACAGTAGTGAAGGAACACCCCATAGTATCGTACAATCTAGTTTACAAATAGTGTAGTAGCATTCTACCATAGTGAAAATCTATATGTATACCGCATGTAGCAATGAATACTGTATGAATACCATGTCAAAGTAGTGATATAACTGTATGAATACCATGCTCAAACAATGATGTGAACTATAAACTGTTTCTGTCTTAGAGCATCTGTTTAGTAGTGAAAGTTTCTGTATTCATTATGTATATGAAATCCCAAACTATACCGATTATAGTTTGCATGTATAGTGAATAGTGTATCTGGAAAACTATGCAATTTTGTAAAAACATCCCTTATGCTCAACACAATACAAAGGGATAAAGTATGAGAATTGCATAAGTTTTATGAAAACATTCATGTTTAGCTTGTATTCCCCCCTGAAAACATTGAAAACACGGAAAATGTAGGGGTATGAACTCACCAAGTGAAAATGTGTGTCGGATAGGATGCTAAGTGCCACACTAGGACTTGATACACATATGTATCTAATTAGTTAATGCATAGCTAACTAAGAAAGATGATACACTCCGAGGGATGAAAACACTCTATTTCAAGTGTTAGGAATGATGCGGGTTGCATTTAAGGAGTGTATGGCCTTGGAAAAGGAGTTTACTCTTCAAGTGTAAACCCTTTAGGGGTGTTTACGGTCCTGGGACCATGTCCCCCATGATTTTACGGCCGTAAACTCATGGTGGTGCGGTTTTGAGTGTCCAAAGGTCTTATGAATCAGAAGGAAGGCTTCTAGGATCAATTCAAAGGCTTGAGAAGTGATTAGGGTTCAAAAGGGTACTCCCTTGGAGTTTACGGTCCTTGGACCACTCCTTGGGAGTTTATGGTCGTAAACTCTAGGGTTTACGGCCGTAAACCCCTGGTCACTTCGTCCAACTCATGCTTTGAGGTCCTAAGCTCATTTACACAAGTTTCTAGTTCATCAAACAAGCTAAGGAAGGGGTTAGGGGCACCAGAACACCCTTTGAGGTGTTTACGGTTTTGGGTTTACGGTTCATGAACCGTAACTCATGTTTAAACTTCTTTGGACATGTTTTAGGGTTCTTTGGTCATTCAAGCAAGTTCCAAGGCTAATAGACATGCATTGGAGGGGTTTAGGGGCATCAAAACCCCTCTTTGGGGTGTTTACGGTTCATGGATGTTCATGGACCGTAAACTCAAGGTCATCCCCCAAAACTCATGATTTCATGGTTCTTTGCTCATGCATGCAATCATCTAGGCCATATCTAAGCATTAGAAGGAGATTGGAAGGGTTTTGGGGCTTCAAAACCCCCCTCATTGGGAGTTTACGGTTTTGGGAGGGGTTCCCAAACCGTAAACACATGTTTATGGTGAAAAGGGATGCTTCCAATTCCGAAAATGCATGCACACTAAGGATAAACAACAACTAGGAAGGATTACTTACTAGACTTGAGCTTGAAACTTGATGATTCTTGCTAAAAATCGAGTGCTAGAGAGAGAGAGAGAGTAGAGAGAGAGTGTTTGGAGTGGGAAAAGTGGTCAAAGATGCCCACTCACTCTATTTATATGTGGGAGTCCAAACTAGGTGGAAGTCCCACTCTCTACCGGCATTAAACGGGGCTTAACATTTTACCCGATAAGACTATCGTAACCCGACTAATTATTTATAACAAAATAATTTATGTGGGTATTTCGTGATTTTTAACTCATCTCTACACTTTAAGAATTTATGACGAGGATTCCAAATGAATTATGAAGCCCAAAATTAACGGAAGACTTTAATGATAAAAAAATTCACTTTTATTAACGGAATTGGGTTACATAGACGGAATTTAATTTCGGGTTGTCACAGGCTAGCTCGCCTTGTTTCCTTTTCCTCATTGGGATGTGGCTTCAGGATATCGGCTATCCGTCCGAAGGTCGTCCAAATATTAGTTATATATCATGTATACACATACTGTCATAAAAGCTTCTTTCGGTCAATTCAATACCTTGGGTAGCAAAGGTATGCATCCAAATCATTTTACTAGTAAGTTACTATAGGTGTAACTTAGGGAGTACTAATACTATTACTAGATCAATGAATCACAATGAGTCAGTTCATTCATGAGTCTATACTAGATACTATATGAAGAGATACACATACATGAATCCTCTTACATTGATACACATACATGAATCCTCTTACATGGATACACATACATGATTCCTCTTACATGGATACACATACATGAATCCTCTTACATGGATACACTTACATGGACACACATACATGAATACTTGTACCTAGACGCTATATGATGAGATACTATTACACATTACATATGTAGATTAGTTCTGTCTGTCCTAGTACGAAAGGATACTTTACGGGACTAACCATTCCGAAACCCAGCTGTTAGCAACAGAGGTAATGAACATCTACGGATGCCTACGGTTAACACTTATACTAGGGTACCTTTACGGGACTAACCATTCCTACCCCCTGCTGTTAGCTACAGAGGACAATGAACATCTACGGATGCCTACGGTTGATTCTATATGGATACTTTAGGGGACTAACCATTCCTACCCCCTGCTGTTAATTCAGAGGACAATGCCCATCTCCGGATGCCTACGGTTAATACTTTTCGACATTATCTATATGTTGTAATACAAAACATACAGGTCTTGGTAGAAGACTACTTTCAAAACATACAGGTCTTGGTAGAAGACTACTTTCAAAACATACAGGTCTTGGTAGAAGACTACTTTCAAAACATACAGGTCTTGGTAGAAGACTACTTTCAAAACATACAGGTCTTGGTAGAAGACTACTTTCATACTTATAGAAAATATGGGATTTTCTAGGGTTTCACACTTACATCAAATGCTTCATTCAAACATTTACATGGCATTCATAACAGTTTTCCAAAACAAAGTAATGACACTTAAATACTTATGAATTCACCAGCTTTATGCTGATCTACTCTTTCAAAATGACTTGTATTCTCAGGTCACCAGTAGACAGGTACGAGGATCAGGTTTTGAGAAGACGGAGCACAGTCAAGACTCGTCTTTTGTTTTGATTACATTTTTGGTGTCTTGTTTACTATGAAAGAACACATATGTATTAAAACTTTACTTCTAATGCAATGGATGATGTTGTTGCTTGTTTACTACTATTCATTGTTGTGATACTGTACATGACGTCCTCCACCCCTGAACGTTCCGCCGTTCTTGGTTTTGGGGTGTGACAGATTGGTATCAGAGCATTGTTTATAGTGAATATAGTATATCAACCCATAAAAGATATACTAACTATAAATACACTGGGATTAAAACACTCTGACCCAGAGTGCATACTTTTAAATAATAAAATATTTAAGTAAGTATACGTGCCTGCATTCATACTAAAATTCGTGTCGCAAGGACAAAAACAAAAGTATTACGATTGTTGAATATCACAAGTAAGCCTGGGGATATATGGTCAGTCTTGGGAATGGCATAGCCTGATCAACTATGCTGGTCCGAGGAGTGATTAGCATATGCCCAAGAATGGTTGTGATGTGGCAACAAGTCTAAAAACTTACCAACATCTCCACAATGAAATACCATGGGGGTATTTAGTTTACTGTATTTACATATCTGAGAACTAAAGAGATCATCCTATAACTGACTAGTTAGTCCTAGATCGATATTCAATGTGTTGTTGGGCTATGTAGAGTTAGTCCATGAGTCACTCTCATCAACTGACATATTCAAATTCTTATCATTACTTCTATCTTTTAAATCATATAGTTAAAAGATGCCTCCTCGCAGAAGTACAAGGCGTAATCCTCCGATTATTCCAACTCCAACACCACCTCAACCACCTCCACTTTACGACGCTCTATGTTCCAGGCAACTTTCATGGCAGCCATAGCGGCCATTAACACTCCTGTCCCAAGTGGATCGGGAACGGGTGCACCTCCTTCTCACCATGGCGAAAGCCATGGGCATCCCAGGGAATGCACCTACAAGGATTTTACGAACGCCAAACCCCGAAGCTTCGATGGAGATGGAGGGGTTATGGTTCTGAGGCAATGGATAGAGAAGACCGAATCGGTCTTTGAAATCTGCGCCTGCTCAGAGCACAATAAGCTCAAGTTTGCTACTTGTACCTTTTCCGACCGGGCTTTAACCTGGTGGAATGGCCATGTAAAGTCTCTGACACTACCAGTGGCTAATGCAATCAGTTGGGAAAACGTCAAAGCCATGCTGATGAGAGAATACTGTCCTCGAGGCGAAGTTTAAAAACTCGAGCAGGAACTCTGGAGTCTTGAGATGGTTGGTACCGACATATCAACCTATACAAATCGATTCTGTGATCTGGCAATTCTGTGCCCTGACATGATTCCTCTGGAGAGCAAGAGGATAGAGAGATATATTTGGGGCCTGTCGCCCCAGATCCAGAACAGTGTGATAGCCTCCAGGCCTGCAACTTTTGACAGCGCCAAGGAGCTGGCACAATCTCTCATTGATCACGGAAAACATCAGAACCCGACGAAACTTATCCCCGAACCACAAAAGGAAAACAGCAACAACAGGAAGAGGGACTGGAAAAAGAGGAAAGGCGGGGTTTCGCAAGAATCCTCAAAGAGGCAACAACTTGTGGCAATCAATGCAGCCACGGTAACCCCTGTTGCCCCTGCTAACCCCTTATCAGCAAAGCCATATACCGGTAAACTCCCGAGGTGCAACAAATGCACCTTCCACCACCACGGACCTTGCCGGGAAATGCTATGTTCTAACTGCAACAGGAAGGGGCATACCGCCCGTTTCTGCAAGGTCCCAGCAAGGCCGATTTCTCAAGTTCCTAGCGCCGGTGTGGGACAGGCTTGCTACAATTGTGGCGAGGTGGGCCACTACAAGAGGAACTGCCCTAAGGCAGGGACATCCGGCGGAGTCGGGAGGGTTATGGCTATTGGCCACGAGGAAGCCGTAGCTGATCCTACGATAGTTACTGGTACGTTTCTCCTCGATAACTCTTATGCTTGCATACTCTTCGACAGTGGAGCGGAGAAAAGTTTCGTAAGCCATAAATTTGTTCACCTTCTTAAACAAAAACCTTGTGCTTTAGATAAACCTTTCACTGTAGAAATGGCAAACGGGAAAACAGAAAGTGCTAACCGTATATACGTAGGTTGTACTTTAACTTTAGACAGCCATATTTTCAAGATAGACCTCATGCCGATCCCAATTAAAAGTTTTGACGTCATTATCGGCATGGATTGGTTGAGTCTTCTTCGCGCCGACATCATGTGCTTTGAGAAAGCAGTTCGTCTTAACCTCCCTAACAACGAAACCCTAGTTATCTACGGCGACAAACCTAGTACGAGCCTTCGCATCATTTCATGCATCCAAGCCCAGAAGTGCTTACGAAAGGAGTATCATGCTTTTCTCGCACACATCGTCGATACGAGCCAATAAGTAAAAGACATTCAGAACATCCCGGAAGTACGCGACTTTACCGACATCTTTCCGGAAGAACTCCCGGGATTACCACCACAACGACAAGTTGAGTTCAGAATCGACTTAGTGCCATGGGCTACTCCAGTAGCCAAATCTCCTTACCGTCTGGCACCAGCAGAGATGCAGGAACTTTCCAGTCAGCTTAACGAACTTCTCAAGAAGGGATTTACTAGGCCAAGCTTCTCTCCATGGGGAGCACCGGTCTTATTCGTCAAGAAGAAAGACGGATCGTTTCGCATGTGGATCGACTACCGAGAACTCAACAAGCTTACTATTAAAAATCGTTATCCCTTGCCCCGCATAGACGTATTATTTGATCAACTTCAAGGAGCCAACTACTTCTCGAAGATAGATCTACGATCCGGATACCACCAACTGCAAGTGCTAGGGGAGGATGTCCCAAAGACAGCCTTCCGAACTCGTTATGGGCACTACGAATGCGTAGTGATACCGTTCGGATTAACCAACGCACCCGCAGTATTCATGGATTTAATGAATAGGGTGTGCCGTCCTTACTTGGATCAGTTCGTCATCGTTTTCATCGATGATATACTCATCTACTCTCGAAGTAAGGAGGAGCATGGTCAACATCTACGCCTAGTTCTAGAAACACTACGTTCGGAGAAGTTCTATGCGAAGTTCTCTAAGTGCGAATTTTGGATCCGAAAAGTCGAATTCTTAGGGCACGTAGTTAGCGAAGAGGGAATACACGTGGACCCTTCCAAAATCAAGGCCATTGAGAACTGGTCAGCACCGAAGACACCTACAGAAATTCGTCAATTTCTAGGTCTCGCTGGCTACTATCGCAGGTTCATTAAGAACTTCTCCAGCATCGCGAAACCTCTTACAACACTTACCCAGAAAGGTGTGGCCTTTGACTGGGAAGAGAAACAGGAGAAAGCGTTTCAAACGCTCAAACGAGCCCTACGCACCGCACCGATACTGTCCCTCCCCGAAGGGATAGAGGACTTCGTAGTCTATTGCGATGCATCAAATCAAGGACTCGGCTATGTTCTGATGCAACGAGGCAAGGTCATTGCCTATGCCTCGAGACAGCTGAAGACGCACGAGGTTAACTACACCACCCACGATCTTGAGCTCGGAGCAGTTGTGTTTGCTCTAAAGATCTGGAGACACTACCTGTATGGTACAAAAAGCACGATCTTTACAGACCACAAAAGCCTACAACATATTTTCAACCAGAAGGAGCTCAACATGAGACAACGACGGTGGGTCGAGCTACTCAGTGATTACGAATGCGAAATTCGTTATCATCCGGGTAAAGCCAACGTAGTAGATGATGCCCTAAGTCGGAAAGAATATTCTGGTCGTAGAGTCAAATCTTTGACTCTAACTATCCATTCACACCTGTCCACGCAAATTAAGGAAGCTCAGCTCGACGCTTTGAAACCTGAAAAGGTGGCGGGTGAATCCCTGAGAGGGATGGATAAGAACTTGGAAGTCAAGGGTGGCGGAGCCTTATATATCATGGATCAGATCTGGACACCGAAACACGGTGGCTTCCGAGACATGATCATGACCGAGGCACACAACACTCATTATTCCGTCCACCCAGGTTCAGATAAGATGTATCTGGATCTCAAAAAGCTATACTGGTGGCCTAACATGAAAGCAGATATTGCTACCTTCGTAAGTAAATGCCTTACTTGCGCCAAGGTCAAGGTCGAATACCAGAAACCCTCCGGTCTTCTGCAGCAACCGGAAATACCAGAATGGAAGTGGGAGCGGATTACTATGGATTTCATAACCAAGTTGCCCAAGACAGCGGGTGGACTTGATACCATATGGGTCATCGTCGACAGATTGACCAAGTCCGCACACTTCCTACCCATCAAGGAAACTGACAAAATGGAGAAGCTTACGAGAACTTACATTAGGGAGATCGTACGTTTGCATGGTGTCCCTATATCTATTATCTCCGATAGAGATAGTAGATTCACTTCTAGGTTCTGGCAGTCGCTACAAGGCTCCCTAGGAACAAGGTTGGACATGAGTACAGCCTACCATCCTCAGACCGATGGACAAAGTGAGAGAACTATCCAAACCCTGGAAGATATGCTACGAGCCTGTGTGATCGACTTCAGTAAAGCGTGGGATACCCACTTACCCCTTGTCGAATTCTCTTACAACAACAGTTATCACACGAGCATCAAAGCTGCTCCATTTGAAGCCCTCTATGGCCGCAAGTGCAGATCCCCTCTGTGCTGGGCTGAGGTGGGTGATACCCAGTTAGCTAAAGGGCGAGTCCCTGAAAGCACTCTCACAGGTCCGGAAATCATTCGGGAAACGACGGAGAAGATCGTTCAGACTCGTGAACGATTGAAAGCCTCCAGAGACCGACAGAAAAGCTACGCTGACAAGCGAAGGAAACCATTGGAGTTCCAGGTGGGAGATCGCGTTCTTTTGAAAGTCTCACCCTGGAAAGGCTTAATACGCTTCGGAAAGCGTGGAAAGCTAAATCCAAGGTACATAGGGCCTTTCGAGATTCTTGCCAGAATCGGCCCTGTAGCTTACAAACTCAATCTACCACGTGAACTCAGTAACGTACACTCTACCTTCCACGTCTCGAACTTGAAAAAGTGTCTACCCGACGATACTCTTGTAATCCCACTCGACGAGATCGAGATCAACGAGAGCCTCAACATCGTGGAAGAACCAGTAGAGATCATGGACCGAGAGGTCAAGCAAACAAAGCAAAGCCGTATCCCGATAGCGAATGTTCGCTGGAACCAAACGGGGACCTGAATTCACTTGGGAGCGAGAGGATCAGATGAAACTGAAATATCCTCATCTATTTGCTTAGTTATTTATAACTACTTAATTGCTTAACTTCTAATTTCGGGATAAATTCCTTCTAAGGAGGGGATGATGTGACAACCCGAAATTTCTATTCTGTACAACCTCTTACTTCAATAAGAGTCAAAACAGTTTCCGCTAACTTTCAAGCTTTGTGAATTAAGTTTGGGTCATTATAAGTTAGTACTTAAGGAGATATCAGGAGAGAGGTTACATTAGGGTTTATTGTGCATCAATAAAGTCCCGACATTTAAAAAGTTTAGAGTTTACGGCCTAAACATGGTGTTTACGGCCGTAAACCCTAATGGGGAGAGGTATATAAGTGGCACTTAGCCATTTTTACCATTTTTCCAACTTTCAAGATCAAAAACTCAAACTCTCTCAACTATCATCCAAGTTTTCCTTAAGATCTTCAAGCTAGTAAGTGTTTCTAGCCCTTTCAAGTTAGTATATCACTTAATCTAGTGATTTAACACACTTCTATCCGTTAGATCTTTCCAAAAGGTCCAATCTTCAAGTTTCACCAAGAACACCAAGAACACACACTAGTGTTCTTGGCCTTTTGGTGCCTTTTCAAGCTTCTAACTAGTAAGTACTTCTATCCTAGAGTAGTATAAGGCTTGATACACTTCATTACAACAAGAAAAACACCAAGAAACACCAAGATCAAGGTGTTTACGGTCCAAGATGTTCTTGGACCGTAAACCCTTCTTTTAGGGCCAAAGTGTCCCTAGTCCCTTCCTAAGCCTAGATAACTTGCTTAGATCCACTCCTTAATGTGTTAAGGACTTGATAGCATCAAAAGACCAAAACCCATAGGGGTTTACGGCCGTAAACCCAAGGGGAAATGGTCCAGGGACCGTAAACTCCCTTTAGGAGTGAAAAGGTGCCCCAATGACTTCCATAAGCTTATACTTCATTGTAGAAAGGCTTCTAAAACTTCAAAACACAAAATGATCAAGGAAGAGTGAGTTTACGGCCGTAAACTCAAGGGTTTACGACCGTATACCCATGAGGACTTGGTCTTTGGGCCGTAAACTTCTTTTAGGAGTGAAATGGTGCCCTAGTTCCTTCCTTAGTCACATCCTTCAAGTAGAAAAGCTTATAGGGTCATTTTAAGGCTTCAAACAACAAATGGTCAAAAGTGTCGGAGCTTACGGCCGTAAACCCAAGGGTTTACGACCGTAAACTCTTTTGGTTGTGACCACAAAACCGTAAACTCCCAAGGAGTTTACCCTTGAACCCCAATCACAATAGCAAGGTCTTACAACACTTAGATGCATTCCTTGAGACTTATAACACTTATATAAAGTGTATAACTTGTCATAGGATGTCTTAACTTTGTCAATTAGTGGTTTAAAGTCTAATTGGATACATATATGTGTGATTATATGTTAACTAGGATCATTGAGTGTGTACAAGTCTTCACTTGACACTTAGCATCCTACATCCTTCAGTTCATCCAAACCACCATCAGCAGGTGAGTTCATACCCCTTAATCTATCTTTTAAATGTTTTTAAATGCTTTTATGGGGGAGGATACAAGTTGAACAACTATAGTTATTATATCAATCACATATGATTAATAACTACCAAACAAATGATTTTCTTACCTTTCAAACTGTTTTACTACGAACTGTTTTACAAACTCTTTTCCTAAAACCAATGATTTTACTTAAACTCTTTACAATTATTTTTCCTATGCATGTCAGTATATGTATAGTTCTATAAGTAGTGTTTGAAGGACTTAGAACGGCTAGCTCGCCTTGTTTCTTTTTCCTCGTTGGGATGTGGCTTCAGGATATCGGCTATCCGTCCGAAGGTCGTCCAAATATTAGTTATATATCATGTATACACATACTGTCATAAAAGCTTCTTTCGGTCAATTCAATACCTTGGGTAGCAAAGGTATACATCCACATCATTTTACTAGTAAGTTACTATAGGTGTAACTTAGGGAGTACTAATACTATTACTAGATCAATGAATCACAATGAGTCAGTTCATTCATGAGTCTATACTAGATACTATATGAAGAGATACACATACATGAATCCTCTTACATGGATACACATACATGAATCCTCTTACATGGATACACATACATGATTCCTCTTACATGGATACACATACATGAATCCTCTTACATGGATACACTTACATGGACACACATACATGAATACTTATACCTAGACGCTATATGATGAGATACTATTACACATTACATATGTAGATTAGTTCTGTCTGTCCTAGTACGAAAGGATACTTTACGGGACTAACCATTCCGAAACCCAGCTGTTAGCAACAGAGGTAATGAACATCTACGGATGCCTACGGTTAACACTTATACTAGGGTACCTTTACGGGACTAACCATTCCTACCCCCTGCTGTTAGCTACAGAGGACAATGAACATCTACGGATGCCTACGGTTGATTCTATATGGATACTTTAGGGGACTAACCATTCCTACCCCCTGCTGTTAATTCAGAGGACAATGCCCATCTCCGGATGCCTATGGTTAATACTTTTCGACATTATCTATATGTTGTAATACAAAACATACAGGTCTTGGTAGAAGACTACTTTCAAAACATACAGGTCTTGGTAGAAGACTACTTTCAAAACATACAGGTCTTGGTAGAAGACTACTTTCAAAACATACAGGTCTTGGTAGAAGACTACTTTCAAAACATACAGGTCTTGGTAGAAGACTACTTTCAAAACATACAGGTCTTGGTAGAAGACTACTTTCATACTTATAGAAAATATGGGATTTTCTAGGGTTTCACACTTACATCAAATGCTTCATTCAAACATTTACATGGCATTCATAACAGTTTTCCAAAACAAAGTAATGACACTTAAATACTTATGAATTCACCAGCTTTATGCTGATCTACTCTTTCAAAATGACTTGTATTCTCAGGTCACCAGTAGACAGGTACGAGGATCAGGTTTTGAGAAGACGGAGCACAGTCAAGACTCGTCTTTTGTTTTGATTACATTTTTGGTGTCTTGTTTACAATGAAAGAACACATATGTATTAAAACTTTACTTCTAATGCAATGGATTATGTTGTTGCTTGTTTACTACTATTCATTGTTGTGATACTGTACATGACGTCCTCCACCCCTGAACGTTCCGCCGTTCTTGGTTTTGGGGTGTGACATCTACCCATGTTTTACCCAACATATTTGTAGATAAAAATATATATACTGTTTAAAACTTGTATAAAACATCAATTCAACAGTCACTTCAAATAAACAATTAATATATTTACACATAGCATGTATTTTAAGGTAAATACTTCATATATATGTGTAAGGTGAAAGTGACTATACACTCACCTGATTTAATGAAAATCGGACAGCAATTCGTTTCCTAAAATGATCATTTCTAATAAAACCGAGAGTTTTATTGAGAAACCGGGCTCTGCGAAAGGTCGGGCTTCAAAACCGAAAAGATAAATTTTTCGGGCTTCTCGGGCATTTCGTGGCGTATTCCGGACTTTGGAATAAGTACCGGGGCTTCGGGGGAAGTTGAAATGAAAGAAATATTGAAAAAAGGGCTAAAAATGACAAATTTTCAAAGTATACCCGGGAGGTCTCGCACCCTCCTATTTATAGGGGCGAGCCTCCTGATCCAACGGCTGAGAAGCCACCAGGTGTCGCAGATCGAAAGCTCGCAGGGGATGGCTCGCATGAGGGTTGCATGTGCGAAGGGGCTGCTGGCTTCTTGTGATTGGACCGAAGCCTAGGTCCGAAGTAGGGATGGTTTGTGGCACCTGCGTGGGTTCGGACGCACGAGGGAAGAGGCATGCGTCGCACTTCTAGTGGACCGAACCTCGGACTCGAGAAGAACATGAAACACCTCGCCAGGTGACTTCGGTGACTCAGCCAATTTCCGGACACGTGTCGGATGCGAAGCGAGGACACGTGGCCGAAGTCCACGTGTGCGAAATTCCTCGGTTTTGGGGATTTTTCTCGTTTTTCGCGCCAAAACTTCTAAAATCCATAACTTTCGCATACGAGCTCCGTTTTTGATGTTCTTTATATGCACGCGTAGGTAAATCAACGCTCTACAACTTTCGTTTAGACTTCGTCGGCTAATTTTGATTTTAATTTTTATATTATTATTTTTAACAGACCAGGACAAGAAATCCGTTAAAAATTCATAACTTCTTCATCCGACGTCCGTTTTTGTCAGACTTTTTACCGTTGTGCTACTAATGACGAGACCTTCGATTCTCGTTTAGGTCGTGTTGGCTAAAAATCACCCGATCTAAAATTCGAGTTTTTAGTTGTCTATTGCTAAGCTGAAACTTCGAAAAATCATAACTTCCTCATACAAAGTCAGATTTGGGCGTTCTTTTGATACCTACTCTCAGTTTAACGAACACTACAAGTTTCATTTAGATCACTAAGGCTAAAAAGTAGTTTATCAAAACTTACTTTTTACGACATTCAGCCACGTGCCGGTTTTGTCGCGAAACTTCGACAGGTCATAACTTCTTCGTTATAACTCGGATTTCGCCATTCTTTATATATCCGTAATCCTTGTCACACCCACTACAAGTTTCTTAATAGATATCAGCTTTATCTAATATTTAATTTTGACGCTCATTTTTATTCTTAATTAATTAAACCCTAATAATTAAGCATAAAACACATAATTCACATAAAATTCACATAATTCCTTTTCATTTATTCTAAATGAGTTACAAAGGTTAACCTAGACCATTATGTCAATATTAATGCCTAGCCTTGAAACACGGGCATTACAACAGCCTTCCAAACTTGTTATGGGCACTACGAATTCGTAGTGATGCCGTTCGGATTAACAAACGCGCCCGCAGTATTCATAGATTTAATGAATAAGGTGTGTCGTCTTTACTTGGATCAGTTCGTCATCGTCTTCATTGATGACATACTTATATACTCTCGTAGTAAGGAAGAGCATAGTCAACATCTTCAGCAGGTCTTGGAAACATTTCGATCAGAGAAGCTCTACGCGAAACTCTCTTAAATGCGAGTTTGGATTCGAAGGGTCAAATTCATGTGTCACATTGTTAGTGAAGAGGGAATTCAAGTAGACACTTCCAAAATCCCGGCCGTTGAGAATGGTCAGATCCGAAGACACCTACAGAAATTCGTAAATTTCTAGGTCTCGCATACTACTATAGTAGGTTCCTTCAGAACTTCTCACGATTCGCGAAGCCCCTTACAACTTTGACCCAGAAGGGTGTGGCCTTTGACTGGGAAGAGAAGCAGGAGAGAGCGTTCCAAACGCTAAAACGAGCCTTGTGCATCGCACCGATACTATCCCATCCAAAAGGAATAGAAGACTTTGTAGTCTATTGCGATGCGTCCAAATCCAGGGCTCAGTTGCATTTGGATGCAACGAAGTAAGGTCATTACCTAAGCCTCCCATCAGTTGGAAACCCTCAAAGCTAGCTATGAAATTCACGATCTAGAGTTAGAGGGCATCATTAGAGAGGATCGTTCAGATTAGTGGACGATTGAAAGACTCTAGTGACCGGCAGAAAAGTTACGCATGGCTTTTCGAGATTCTCGCTAGAATCGGCCCTGTAGCTTACAAACTTAACTTACCCCACGAACTCAGTAACGTACATTCTACTTTCAACGTCTCGAACTTGAAAAAGTGTCTGTCCGACGAGACTCTTGTAATCCCACTCGACGAAATCGAGATCAACGAGAGCCTCAACTTCGTGGAAGAACCTGTAGAGATCATAGACCGAGAGGTCAAGCAAACAAAGCAAAGCCGAATCCCGATAGTGAAGGTTCGCTGGAACGCCAAGCGAGGACCGGAATTCACTTGAGAGCGAGAGGATCAGATGAAACTGAAATATCCTCGTCTTTTTACTTAGTTATTTGTAACTACCTATTTGCTTTATCTCTAATTTCGGGACGAAATTCCTTCTAACGGGGGGATGATGTGACAACCCGAAATTTCTATTCTATACAACCACTCACTTCAATAGAAGTCAGAATTGTTTCTGCTAACTTTTAAGCTTTTTGGAGTCAGTTTGAATGTTTTAAAGCTTAGTACTTCAAGAGATAACTGGAGAGAGGATACTCTAGGGTTTATTGTGCATCAATAAAGTCTCAAAACTCCAAGAGTTTAGAGTTTACGGCCCAAACATGGTGTTTACGGACGTAAACTCTAAGGAGTATAAATATGACACTTAGTCATTTTTATCACTTTTTACCATTTCAAGCCTAGAAATCACATTTCTCTCTCAAGTAGCATCCGATTTTCCTTCTTGATCTTCAACTTTGTAAGTGTTTCTTGCCTTAATTAGTTGATATCCTTCATCGTCTAGTGATCTTACATGATTTCATCCATGAAATCATTCCATTTGTGTAGATCTTCAAGTGTTCTTCATTTCACCAAGAACACCAAGAACACACACTAGTCTTCTTGGACTTTAAACACCCTTACAAGCTTCTATATTGTAAGTACTCTTACCTTAGCTTGTTATAGGCTTGATACACTTTTTAAAAAACTAGAAAACAACAAGAAACATAAGATCATAGGAGTTTATGGCCAAGACAATCTCCTTGGACCGTAAACTCAAATGAAAGGGCCATTGCGAGCCCTAGTCCCTTCCTTAGCCTTGGATACTAGTCTAGATCACTTCCTTGAAGTGCTTAGGACCTTAAACATCGAAAAGATCAAGAACACATAGAGTTTACGGCCGTAAACTCATTGAGAAATGGTCAATGGGCCGTAAACTCTATAAAGTGGTGCCATTGTGCCACTAATGCTTCCTAAAGCTTAGACTTGAAGTAAGGATACTTCTTTATGACTTATAAGACCTCAAAACACAAAATAGTAGAAGTTACCATGGGCTTACGGCCGTAAACCCATTAGGACCGTAAACCCAAAACCGTAAACTCATGAAGAGTTTACGCTTGGACCATAAACTCAAAAGTAAAGCCCTACAACCCTTAGATGCAATCCTTGGTACTTATAGCACTTGAATCAAAGTGTTTTCCATGTTTTAGGGTGTCTTTACTTTATTAATTAGTTGTTAAATGACTAATTGGATACATATATGTGTTATTATATGTTAATTAGGATCTGTGTGTGTGTTCAGGTCTTCACTTGACACTTAGCATCCTATACGATCCGTTCATCCAAACCACTCACTACAGGTGAGTTCATACCCCCTTAATCAACCTTTTAAATGATTTTAAATGCTTTTATGGGGGGGGGATACAAGTTGAACTATTATAGTTATTATATCAATCACATGTGATTAATAACTACCAAACAAGTGGATTTCTTACTTTTCAAACTGTGTTATCAAACAAACTACTTCAAACTGTTTTACAAACTCTCTTTCATGTTAAATACTTTTATTAAACTCTTTTAAACTTATATTTTGTTAAATGTGTATCTATATAGATATAGTTATATAAGTAGGATTGAAAGGACTTAGGACTGATAGCTCACCTTACCTCCTGTTCCTTGTCTGGTTGTAGACTTAGGGAATCGGTTGTTTGTCCGAAGGTCGTTTGAATCCTAGTTATATATTATGTACATGTATATAGATATAAAAGTTCCTTCTTTCTATTCAATACCTTTGGGTAGCAAAGGTATACAAACATGTTCATACATACAAACAATATTACTAGTAAACTATAATAGGTATAGTTTAGGAAGTTACTAATACTATTACTAGAACAATGAAACATATAATGAGTCAGTTCATACATGAGTCAACACATACTATTATGAGAAACAGAGAAAACATACATACATACTAGACAGAGAGAGAACATACAATACAGCTTGTACATACTATACATTATACAAGAGAACATACTATTATGAGAAACAGAGAGAACATACATACATACTAGACAGAGAGAGAACATACAATACAGCTAGTACATACTATACATTATACAAGAGAACATACTATTATGAGAAACAGAGAGAACATACATACATACTAGACAGAGAGAGAACATACAATACAGCTAGTACATACTATACATTATACAAGAGAACATACTATTATGAGAAACAGAGAGAACATACATACATACTAGACAGAGAGAGAACATACAATACAGCTAGTACACACAATACATATATAAGAACACTACTACATTTATGTGAGCCATGTAATGTGGCATGGCATCACCTGTCATGGCTCGTTTTGTATCCAGAATCTGCTTAAGTGGAGAGCGTTGAGTTTGTGTATAGATCTATACTGGATTGACTATCCTACACCTTGCTGCTAGCTACAGTGGGACTTGCAAGTCTACGGGTGCCAAACGTCATTCCTTCCGACGTCTTTCATCGTCGTGTTTCTAGTCGGTAGTATGGTACAGGCATATCACATGGTACTTAAATAACAATTGGTTTAAGGTAGTTAGTATAGAAGTAGTTACTTAATACAACACTACAGTACTATTTTATTTCCCATTGCATTCACTTTGTGATCTTCACACTGAACAGTAATGTAAAAACTATATTTTTGGTTAATGATAGTCAGATTTGGGAAAATACATACTCTTACAAGAGATACACACACAAACACTTGATGCCTTGGTAAAAGGCTACTTTTAGTAGAAAAACATAGGGTTTTCTAGGAGATACAAACATTTACAAACTTACAAATCACATACTTACAAACACTTTCATACAAACAATGACACTAAAATACTTATGATCTCACCAGCTTTAAAGCTGATAAACTCTTTCAAAATAACTTGTATTCTCAGGTCACCGGTAGACAGGTACCGATGCCAGGTTTTGAGAAGATGGAGCTCGTTCAAGACTCATCTTTTATTTTGATTTATATTTTTGGTGTCTATTAAACTTGACAGAACACACTTGTATTAAATTATATTATTAATGCAATGGATGATGTTGTTGCTTGTTTACTACTATGCATTGTTGTGATACTGTACATGACATCCTCCACCCCCGAAATATTTCGTCGTTCCGGTTTTGGGGTGTGACACATTGGATGTAAGACCATGTGGGGTAGCCCATGGCAGTCCTAGGTAAAGACCATGTTGGGTAGCCTATAGCACTCTTACATGTTTTTATGTATGCATGGCTTATGTGATATGTGTGTAGCTTTAATTAGCTAACATGATATGTGTGTGTGTAGTGTGTAGTATGCTCTGGGGAACTCACTAAGCATTTCGCTTACAGGTTGTTGATTTGTTTCAGGTACATCTGAGCCCAAGGGCAAGGGTAAGGCGTGATGGTGCGGCGTGCACTCTATCTCTCTTTCACTGATATGTTTGGGGATACTCTGATGATTTAAATAAAGTTGTAATGAATGTTGTTTTATAAACAAATATGTTGGGATTTCATGGTTTATGCAAATCTGTTTTATTAATTAAAAATGAAAAAATTTCCTTGAAAATTTAGGTAGTTACAACATTCATATACTTCTTGAAGAACGAACTAACATTATGTTAAATAGTGAAATAGCTACCCTAATTCCTCTTAATATCCTCATACTTTACTAGAAGTTGACCATTTTGTCCTTAATATACCTAAAGTTCCCTAGGTTCCTATGTATTCTTGCTCTAGATTTAGCTAGCTTGTAGATTATATTCTCCACTAATTTGTATCCTATCTCTTATAGATTTCCTTCTAAGCTATGGACTTAGATATGACTACAACTTTCTATGCCTCAAGATTGGACTCATTATACATTTTTTTGCCATGTCTCTTTCTTCGTTCCTACTAGACCCTAAAAGCTCCATAAAGCGAGCATGTTTTTTCCTATCCTTTACTTGTACCACCTCTCTCTACCACTATGATTCAGTATGAACATTAGCATTCCCTAAAGACAACCCAAGGGTATATTTACCTACCACTTTCTCTGTTTTGGTCTTCAATTCTGAAACTGGTCTACACTCCTTGCATGAATATAATTAGCTTCTGTCTCTGCCAATATCATATCCCTAAAAGTCTCAACTATTTCCCTTTCTAAGTTTACATAATCCTTGGTCTGATAACTTTTCTTCCTCATCCAATGCTCATTTTCAAGAGGAAATTAATCGGCATCCAATTAGATGTGTTGTAAACCACAAGCATCACCCGATATTACCTTGTAATCCATGCATGTCCTTAGATCCCGTCTTCGTAAGGAAAAGGTAGTCGATTTGGGTGTTATACCCGCCTATTATAAAATGTAATCAATTGGTTAATTAGAGTGTATTTGGCAGCAAACTTTTGGGAGCTTTTAGCCTTTCACAAGAAGCTCGATATAAACAAACCGTTTTTGATTTTCATTACGTGCTTCTAGCTTTTAGTTTACACAAAAAAATTTAAATCTAAAAGTTACTACATGTAACGTTTGATAAAAAGCTATTGAGTTTTTTAAATCAACTTCTAGAATTTCCCTCAAAAATATATTTATATATTTATCTTTTTGAGTAAATTACTGAAATCGTCCCTATAGTTTGGTAAAAATTACACGTTTAGTCCCTAACCTTTTTTTGCACTCGGATAGTCCCTATGGTTTGATTTTATTGCGTTTTCCGTCCCTTGCATACATAAAGTTGGGTACCAAACGTGCAATTTTTATCAAACTACAGAGACGAAAAACGCAAAAAAATCAAACCACGGAGACGATCCGAGTGCAAAAAAAAGTTGGGGACTAAACGTGCGATTTTGACCGAACCATAGGGACGATTTTAGTAATTTACTCTATCTTTTTTATTCAATTGTATTTTTGAGTAATTTTACACATTTAAAAAGTTTTCAACTACCTTTGTCACACTCATATAACAAATAAAAACTACATCTTCCATCTTCATGAATTTTAATTTATGAAAAAGCTTTATAAAAAAGCCTTCCTATTATGTATGTATTTTGAGATTTTTATTTTGTTGATGTCGCATGGTCTTTTGTTGAGACGGCATGAAAAAACTTAGCAAAATTACGTTATTATTGTTGTTGCTCTAAAGACGATAAAAGCATTCTTTTCGACTGTTTTATGTTTCAATGAAGGACGTAATGTGATTCTTGAGCATAAGCCACAAAAGTTCTATTTGAGATAATAACTGAAAAAGTAGCTAATAATTAATAATAAAAAATAACATTTGATAAAGTAGATGATAAGGTAGCCGGAAAATGTAAAACGACATATAAAAGTATGTGGAAAAATATGAACGAATTCTAAAAACGCCCTATAACCTAGTTGAAAATTTACTCGGCCTAGCTTTTTAAAAAGTTAAAAAAATATCGAAAGATAAGTAGCTTATAAGGTAGCTAGTACGCCAAACCTAGCGTTACAAAAAAACGATGTCATATATAGTAGCGAAAAGCATCACCTATGTTATTTTGATGAAAACGCTAAAAACATTGGTCTTAAGTAATTATCATTTAATTTTGAAGATGATAAATTGCAATATTAGAAAAAACATAAACACGTGCATGGTTTATTTTTATATTAGTTTTATTGGTCCCATTTTGTGATAAATTATACGTAACATGAAAATAACGTGTACATGAGATCCAGACGTTCAAAGAAACAGACAAAAAGAGTATAGTTGTTATTTACTAATCTATAATATTATTTATAGTACGGTAGAAATTGAAGACAATATACAAATAGACAAATTATGTACCACAAACCTGCTCCTAGTTTTAAATTAGTATTCCAAATAATAATTGAAGATGCCATCTAGAATTTGAAAAACCAGACGAGCACATTTACATTTGCGTCTTCATAATCTGCATATAAAATAGCCAGATGTTATATATGTACTTGCTATCTTGAATTCAGAAAAAAATAGCAAGAAGGCTTCATGGGTTCTATACAAAAGAAACCACATGCCTTGTGCATACCAGCCCCAGCACAAGGCCATATTAACCCCATGCTAAAAGTTGCTAAAATTCTCCATTCCAAAGGCTTTCATATTACCTTCGTTAACACCGAGTTCAACCATCAACGACTCCTCAAATCTCAGGGCTCCGACGCCCTACATGGCCTCCCTTCCTTCTGCTTCGAGACCATTCCTGATGGCCTTCCGCCGGCCCAGAACCCTGATGAAACCCAAGTTTTCCCAACCTTATGGAAGTCCATGGATGAAACTTGTCTGGGTCCGTTTAAAAGTCTGCTTACCAAACTGAATGCTTCATCTTCACCGGTGACTTGCATAGTTGCAGACTTATTCATGGGCTTCACCCTCGATGCAGCCAAAGAACTTGATATCCCCGAGATAGTCCTATGGACCAGCGGTGTTGGTGCTCTAATGTGTGTTCATGAGCAGCACAATCTATTGGAGAGAGGTTTGGTGCCACGTGAAGGTAATATATATACTTAATTTCACTAATTTGTTAAGGATATGAAATACTTATATGTATACGTGTATACATACATACATTCATGTACGTATACACTGTAGTTGCTTATTTGAAAGTAATTTCTTTATGTTTTCTTTCCACAGCATCGAGTTTTTTAGCAAATGAGCATTTAGATACCATGATTGATTGTGTACCAACCATGTCGGGTATGCGTCTAAAACACTTGCCTTCATTCGTTAGAAAGACCAGCCCTGGTGATGAATACATGCTTGAAGGTTTGTGTTTACAAGCAGAGAGAGCAAAAAAAGCTTCTGCCATCATCTTCAACAGCTTTTATGAACTAGACAGCGACCTTTTGGATGCGCTTTCTTCAGTCTTTCCTCCGTGCTATGGTGTTGGTCCGTTTAAGTTACTAGAGAAGGAAATTGATGAATCAGTAGAGTTCATCAAATCAAATCTTTGGAAAGAAGAGAACACCTGTTTGAAATGGCTAGAATCTAAACCAAAATCATCGGTTATTTATGTGAATTTTGGTAGCACTACAGTGATGTCACATCAACATCTGCTTGAGTTTTGTTGGGGACTTGCAAAGAGCAATTGTCTGTTCTTATGGATAATACGTCCAGATCTTGTGGATGGCAAATCTGCAGTGCTTCCACCAGAGTTTTTGGAAGAGACAAGCAGTAGAGGGATGTTGGCTAGTTGGTGCCCACAAGAACAAGTTCTAAATCACCCTTCAATTGGAGGATTTCTAACGCATAGTGGATGGAATTCGACAATTGAAAGTATTTCCAGTGGAGTCCCAATGATTTGTTGGCCGTTTTTTGCTGACCAACTAACCAATTGCTGGTCGTGTTGCAACAAGTGGGAGATTGGCATGGAGCTTGACAGTGATGTAAAGAGAGAAGAAGTTTCCAAGCTAGTCATTGAGTTGATGAATGGAGACAAAGGGAAAGAGATGAGGAAGAATGCAATCGACTTGAAGAACAAGGCCGAAAAAGCATGTACCTCTCCTTTTGGTTCATCCATTGTTAATTTGGAGAAAGCGATTCATCTGCTACACGGATCTCCAAATAATTAATTATCTGTTTAAGATACATGTGAGTTTATGATTATATTCTCCTATGTACCATTTGTTTGCTCAAAAAGATTGATGTTTTGTTGTTGATGTAATTTCATTCTCTTTCCTTGATCAATCTGCAAGATTAAAACATTAGAGTTCTTACAGTTGATGTGAGTTTGATGTAATATCATTCTCTTGCATCTATAATCCATCACTAGATTGACATATCGTCCATTAAATATATCTACATAGCTTTAATTTTATCACTTTTACCACCTACAACACATTAAACATCTGTTCAATCATAATAATCACTAATTTATTCTGTGTATTGAACATTGAATAATAATTCAAAATTTAACTCCACTCTATATCATCACCAACATTCCATTAAACATGTATTTAATCCTAGTCACCATCTTCAATTTGCAATGTGGATGCCCTAAGTTGAGGAGTTGATTTTAATGATTTGTAACTAAATAGTGTACTCTGTACACTATTTAGTTACAAATCATTAAAATCAACTCCTCAACTTAGGGCATCCACATTGATCTTGACCATATTGAATATGCGTACAAAAAAACTTGGATTGCGTGGACGAATGTAATGAACAGCAAAGCTAAAGACACTACTAGAAAATATGCCTTCAATGACATACGGACTATGCCACATACTCTTTACACCATCTTTACTATCATAAAATGAAATTAAAAGAAATACATATGACCCTTGTTTTTTTGTCTGTAATATTATATTAATTACCTTGTCGTCTTTTAATTCCCCTTTATACATATATAGGCGGCATGCATAGCATCGTCTTTCATTTCCCTCGTCGATCTCTCCGCTATACCAATATCCGGTTCACTTCCGCCATGCGTGCAAATCATGTTTCGTCAAGTAGCTTCTCATCTCCTTGACCTACCACCACTTACTCCGCCACCGCTACCACCACCACCCACCGCCTATTCTCCACCGACGTCACCAATACCGCACCGGGAGATGAAGGGTTTGTTGAGGATCGGAAGAAAGTTGTTCCGAACATAGATCCACCAAAGACACCTCTCGAGTTAATTTGAGATGTTTAAACCTCGTAATATCACCGCTTTGTCCCAATGATCGCTTCCCAGTCAATAAATCTCCGACAATGTTTGACCATTGAAGTCAGGCAGGTTCAATATCTCTGTTTTATTTCTCCAACCCATGAGATGTATCACCACCGCATGAGATGTATCACCACCGCCGGCGACAGCCTATGGCAAATTGACTCTACTGATTTTAGTACTTTAGATTGTTGTTAATTAGCTTTAGAAAATTACAAATTACATATGCAGATTGGTCACATGATCTACTACATTAACCATTCAGCTTTTGTCATCATTTTATAAGACCGACCATTCAACTTAATGGGATATAGAAATCGCATAAGACTCCTGATGTTTGTCACTTCTGTTTCATCTAATGCATATGTTCTAGTTCATCTTACTATAAGTTCTTAATAAGTGTAGTGCATATCTCCAACTTTAATGGGGTTGATATTCACTTCCATATATATCTCTTTTTCTAGGAAGGTTTGAGTAGGGTCTTTATCTTATTGTATTCCCTCTTTATATGAATGGATTTCTTGGTTTGTTTTACCCAATGAAAAATGCGTTATCGTAATAACAAAGTTATTATGGTATAAAGATAAACGATCCAACACTACCAGAATAAAGGCTTTTAATGACATGTGAACTATGACACGGGTTAGATTTATGGAAAACAAAAGAAGGTGCGATAAAAAAATGTCATCTCTCATAAAGTGTGAAGGATTTACGACATGCATTTTTTATTGTGCTAAAATTAGGTGTCATTTTATAATTTTTTAGGGAAGGCGCAATCCTTCTCCTAAGTAGCTAGGAAAATGAAATCCCAAAAATTAGAAAGCCCCGCCTTCCCAAACACCAACTTTGTTTATCCTAAAATATTCATCCTAAAATTCAATGTTAGCCGATGAGATGATCCATGAGATCTTCTGCAACCTCGATTCGAGGTCGAGCAGGGATGCGTGCTCTCACGTCTGCCGGCGTTGCTTGACCCTCGAGGACTTCAGCTGCGACACGATCTGAATCGGTGCCTTTGGTAATCTTGATGCACTCGTTGACCTTCTCGCTCGTCGTTTTCCTAATGTCACAAACGTTTACATCGACGTATGCCTCCCTGTCTCTCTCCTTGTCGATTCTATTTCGTGAGTTCTCTTTCCCTACATCTTACATCTTTTTGTGGAACAAAGTAAGCAACATACCCCATTTTATAGGAATCGAGTCTTGAACTCGTGTTATTGGATCTGAGTATGATGGAGATCAAATATGGTTCATCAGTGGCGTATTACAGACACATTTTAGTTCATAATAAGAGTACAAGTTTTCACACCCACCAACTCTTTGATGTAATTCCTTAACCAATTTTCTCTTTTCATTTGTATATGGATTGATTGGAGTTTAATATGCAAAAATTATGGACCAAGTAAAAGAGCTTAGCCCGAGACTTAGTCTTACACATGCATACCAACGTGCCCTTTTTTATTTCCTTATTCCATGTATTTTCAGTTCTTTCTCTTTTGTATAAATTGAGTTGTACACTCCTTGATTGAATAAGTAGAATACTAATTAGAGCGCCGACTCTTTCTTTTCCCCTTTTCTTTTTTTTTTTTGTTTTACCTTTCACTACTTTACATAAATGGCAGGAATACTATCACTAGCAAACTCCAATTCCCACCAAACCTCATCATGTTTGCCGGTTACACAAAGCTCTATATGGCTTAAAACAAGCCCCACGAGCTTGGTTCACTAAGCTCAAACAGTTCTTTGTTAAACACGGGTTTCATGCTTGCCAATCCGATACTTCTTTGTTTGTTCACCATTCAGCAACCGTCACCATTTACATGCTCGTATACGTTGATGACGTCATTATCACTGGCAATGATGCTTCCGTTGTTGCAAATTTCATTCACAAACTTGATGCCACTTTTGCTCTACGTGACCCTGGCACCCTAAATTATTTTTTGGGTCTCCAAATCAAGACCTCTCCCACCGGCCTTACACTCTCTCAAACTAAATACATTCAAGACATCCTAAATCGAGCCGATATGGCCTCATCTAAATCTATTTCTACCCCCGTTGATCCGGCAATCAAATTACATTGTCATGGTGACCCTTTTACCGTACCCACAAAATACCGCCAAATAGTTGGATCTCTCCAATATGCCACCATCACTCGACCCGACATCTCCTTTGCAGTTAACCAGATTTGCCAATACATGCATGCCCCTACAATCCTTCATTGGCAAGCCGTTAAACACATTCTTTGATATCTGAATGGGACTTTATCTTACTGCCTTCATTTATCTGTCATCACCTCCTCCTCTTTATTTGCTTATTCGGATGCGGGGTGGATGTCCGACTCAGATGACAGTCGATCACAATATGGTTTTGCTATTTTTCATGGATCGAATCTCATAAGCTGGACATCATGAAAACAGAAAGTTGTTGCTCGTTCGAGTATAGTTTCCTATACAAGTGCATAATTATTGTGCCTTAAACAACTAATTTCTGACTTGCGTGCTCCCATCACCGATCCTCCTCTTGTATTGTGTGACAATGCAGGTGCTATTTTCTTAACCAAGAACCCGGTCATAAACACTCGTTCAAAACATATAGCCTTGGATTTTCATTTTGTTCGTGAACAAGTTGAAGATTGTCTTCTCAAAGTCAGCCCGGTCTCTTCCCCGGATCAGCTTGCAGATATCTTTACAAAACCACTCGGAAAATCACGTGTTGCTCATCTTCGCTCCAAGCTTCAAGTCAGACCTGCCCTTGAGCTTGCCGGGGGGTAATACACAAAACTTATGGACCAAGTAAAAGAGCTCAGTCCAAGACTTAGTCTCACACGTGCATACCAACGTGCCCTTTTTTATTTCCTTATTCCATGTATTTTCTGTTCTTTCTCTTTTGTATAAATTTAGCTGTACGTTCCTTAATTGAATAAGCAGAATACAAATTCGTTTTAGAGTCTTGTTTCTTTTTCTTTGTGGATTCATGTGGTCCAATGATTGATTATTTTCTAGATATTTTATACCCATTTACAAGAGTTTTGCCTCCCTTGAAATCATTGAAGGGTTAAGGATAGTTGATGTCAATTGGTTTAAGAAACACTCTTGTTTAATAAAGGGTTATTCACGAATGAACTGGCACCTACAAACTGAGTTCAGCATCCCCTATAGGTTGAGTGGAAGCTTTATGCATTTCTTTTAAGGATTTTACATATGAGCATGTCATTTTCATTTTTTCTGATGTTTACACGGATATACAATTAAACATTATACATACTATTTGTCAATTTTCATGATTGTATCTTTGGCTGAAACTTACAGATCTCAATTTTGGCTAGTACCCTTGGTCGTCTGGATATTAATGTTCCACATTATAAAAAGTATGCTACTTCACTATCTTTCCCCTAATTTATATCACTCGTGAAAGTATGTTGCTATTTTTTAAGTTTAATTATAGGCAGTCCATTTTGATGTAAGTACAGTCAACAAGCTTAGTCTATATGTAACTACGTTTCAAGCTTTTTGATCATAACCATTTATGATTTCTAAACATAAGTATTATATATATATATATATATATATATATATATATATATATATATATATATATATATATATCTTCTTATCTGACTTTTGGCAGTTGTCTTTTCTAAATATGCATAAAGATATTAAGATGCAGCCACCAACAAATATGATACTTGTTAAAGAACTGATTCTTTATTTCCACTTTTTTACCATTTGAAGTATTAGTAAATTAATTATATAAGACTCAAAAATAATAAGCAAGGGGGAACAGGTAAAGAAAATTTCAAACTTGACTTAACGTAGTAATATGTAGACTAGATATCTGGATGTAGTAAGAGAAATAAGCAAGGGAAAAAGTAAGAAATTATGATTATATATGTAACCTCCAGCTTTGTTTAATTTAAATTTTAAGTAAATGAGGTCTGGAATCTTGATTTTGATTACCGTTTTCAAAATAATTGATATTTACATTTATGCCACTGCTTTTAATTAGGCAACGTTTGTCCACAAAGGATTTGATGAAACCCGTTGGCTAGGTCTGCAAACTGAAACAGATCAGGTGGGTGATTTTATACTTTTATTCAATTTTATTCGTTTCTGTGTTTGTTTTTATTAAACAAAATGTTGAATTTTTTATTTCTGGATTATTTATTAGGTACTTCGCCATGTATCTCCACTAAGTGAAACTGGAATGCTTGTTGTTGATTATGTGGTAAGTCATAAGTGATAAGTCTCCTACCATTTCTTGCTATTTATAATTTTAACAGTTGTTTATGGGCTGATGCTTACATGGACATATGATGTATGTGCCAGGTGGCCCTGCTTATAAACTTTTAGAGCCAGGTAATGTACTTGTTTTCATGAATGGTAAGGTATGTATGTATAAAATATAAATATCGCCATATTTCATACCAACAAATATAAATTTATCAATTGTTAATGAATTAAACAATTGTGTTGCAGGTGACTACTCAGTTTCTGAAAATGGAGAGTTTACTTGATGATAGTGTTGGCCAAAATATGGATTTGCAGTTTGAAAGGGGTGGCACACCTTTGACTGTTCAATTAAGGGTAATTAAGTCAAAATACTATTTGTCTATATTCTCTTCATGAATCATGCTAAGATGTTTTAAAAGTCAAAATACTAGTCAATGTTACTAGTTCTCCATATCTTATTGTTATCTTCTTGAGGTGGAAGAATTACACTCTATAACTCCAGACCACTTCTTGGAAGTTAGTGGTACATTATCAACAAGTTGGAAAACTTTTCTTTTAGGCATTGTACTTTACTACTTTAAGATCATAGCTTTTTAAACATCAATCATTCTTAACATGCTAGGAATTTTTGTTTGTATATGTATTATAACCCCAGTAAATTAAGTTAAGTTGTTTAATCAAATCCCATTAGTAAACTTTCTTTAATATGATAGCTTTTGGAATATATGTAGTTACATGTTGTATAGAGCAGGGGTCCCACGTCATGAAATTATCAAGAATATAGTCGCGGAAGACATTTCAAATCTTCAAGACTTCATTAGTGTTTTATCTAACCTACACAAAGGAGGTAGGGTTCCTTTAGAGTACTTAAGCTACATTGACAACATCTAGAAAATCTATTGTCATTAACCCATGTGTAGCTTTAAACATTAACTCAGTTGAATCCCCACGTTATAGAGTGTGTAGTCCAAAACGAAATGACGAGTGTAGAATTAGAATAAGAATGACGAATAAATCACACAAAATTGCAAGTAATATGGTCAAAGATCTTTGTATATTAGTGAATGAAAAAAGGAACATACAAAGAGACTTTGGTTTTCTCAACCTAACTAATATTGATACAGAAAGGGAGTTTTTGTTTGGGAAGCCTATCTAACAAGCTAAGCTAAAGACTATTTATAGTGGATTAAATAAATCATGTGCCAAATAACAAAACCCACTAAAAAGACTAAAAGTTTTCAATAGTCAACATGAAATGCCAAATCAGTTTCTATATCTCCAATACCCAACAATCTCCCCCTAGATGTTGAAACTGATGAAGATCACGATTTCTAATTTTCTTGGCATTTCTCCCCCTAAATTATGAGACTCATCAGAACTTGGGGTCTTCAAAGAGAGAAATCAGATCTGAAAAATATCATCTTCAAAGAACATAGATCTGAAAATGCAAACTCCCCCTGAACAATCATCACTCCTCCTTGAATCTTCAACAAATGCTATGGAGAGAATCTAGAAAGTTAAGAAGAATCACCAACAACCTACTCTATCCAAAAAAGCAAGTTGAACATGAAAGTTTTCCCAAGGCTAACATGGATCTTCAAAACCCATCATATCTGAGGAAAGAATCTTCAAAAATTCGTGCAAATAAGATTTAATTCTGAATGTTGCATTTTCGTACCCATTCTTTCGCAATAACATCAATAATCTTCAAAGAATCAGTGAAAAGACGGCAAAATACGGAAATAACTACCGGATAAAATCTTTAACTGACCGGTAAACACCAAAATTCCAAATTCCTCTAAAGAATGAAATATTTCAGAAACCAATGTGAGTTTGATTAGAGAAATTGCGAATCTCGGAGCCTTTCGCATGAGAATAATGGCATTTCGCAACCAAACAACAAAATACATTCGTTTTGGATTTGGATAGAAAGGTTAAAATTTGATAAAACCTGTGAATTTGTAAAGAATTTAGGATCTGGGTTGAAATTGTCAAGATAATCGAACCGTGAGGACTGGACTTGTAAACTTAACTAGGGATGAAAGTGGGTCCAAACCCGGACCTGATGGACTCAGACCCGGAAAACCCGGAACCAGTTAATGAGATTTTCTAAAACCGGAAACCGGACCGGTATATAGGAACCGGTTCCGGGTATGGTACCGGGTAAAGTGGGTCTAGAACCAGAAAACCCGGAAACATCAAAGTGGATAGGTTGGAACCGGATAAAGTGGGTTTAGAACCGAAAACCAGGAAAAACCGGAATTTTTTGGTAATTACTTACTACTTAGTGGGTTGAAATTTGAAAATTTTCATATTGATATCCCGACTTTGGGGGACTGTAACTCATTAAATATGAAACCAAAATTGACAAAATTATAGTCTAAAATCATATAGAAACTCTAAACTACACTCTGTAAAAAACCGCATGTCAATCCGACTTTAAACGAATGAGATATGCATGTGTTAACATTTTCACAGAATACAAAGTACAAAAACAAATAGCTAAAAAGTTGAAAATTTTCAGTTTTGATATATCCCAACTTCGGGGGACTGTAAATCAAATAATATTAAACCAAAAATGACAAAATTATAGTCTAAACTCATGTACAAACTCTAAACTGAGTGTTGGAAAAAACCACATGTCAATCCGACTTTAAACGAATTAGATATGCATGTTTTAAAACGTTCACAGAATACAAAATAACTAAAAAGCTAAAAACTTTCAGTTTTGATATCTCGACTTTGGGGGACTGTAAGTCAATGAATATAAAACTAAAAATGGCAAATTTATAATATAAAATCATGTACAAACTCTAAACTACACGTTAGATAAAACCGCATGTCAATCGGAGTTGAAACGAATAAGATATGCGTCTTTTAAACGTTTCACAAAAACCTGTTCCGACCCTAAAAGTGGTTCCGGTTCCTAACACCGGTTCCGGTTTTTAGACCTGGTATACCCGGACCCGATGGACCCAAACCCGGATTACCCGGAACCCGGATAAAGCAAATTTTTAAACCCAGAACTGGAACCGGTTCTATATATTCTGGTTCTAACGGTTCCGGTTCTGGTCTAGTTTTCCGGTTCTAAATCTCATCCCTAAACCTAACCACTTTCCTCGATTGATCCTGATATAAAATCACGTTCGTATACAAAACCAATTGCACAACATAAGTTCCGATCAATTCCGATTGATTTCTGTTCCGATCATGTGTTCTCCGATTTCATATTTTGTGAGCGAGAATCAGTTCCGATATATTCCAATAATCTAACTCCTAAATCGGAATTATCGGTTCGGAAACAAAATCAGTTTTGATTTTAAAAAATAAATAAATAAATAAATAAATAAAATCGATCTTCAATAGGATTTTCGATCAATTCGATTGTAGAACCTCCGATTCCAGATACTTCAAGCGAGACAAATCGATTCCAATTAAGAAATTGACTAGCAAAATCTGAAACTAACTTCACAATTAATTCCGATAACAAGTTTAGATTTCAATTGTGAGATTGGAGATTGGTCCATATTCTGAGATCGGAATCAACTGTTGGAAACGAAATCAATTTCAATTGTGAGTGAAAATGTGATGTCATAAGTTCCGATTTCGATTTCATTTTTCAGTATTGAGTGAAGCTTTCGTTCCGATCACGTGACATCCAATTCCGAAGCTGGTCTATAAGGGCGGTATAAGGTTGTTGCCTATAAAATGGCAGCTTAATGGGTGTCCACTCTAACCCACCTCTTCCTTGACTGGTGGAGGGTCGTTAGCCGAACGGGTAGGACAAGGACTTTAAATCTTCATTAAAAGTATGATGAATATAAAGTAACTAAATGTTTTATAAATTCCCAATCTTAGTTACTTTAGGAAAAATGTGAATAAGGTGCTAACCCATGAAATTACACTTTGCACTTTGATTAAGTCGTTAGTGGACCGTGTGTGGTTAACCGGCACACTAACCTGGACTTAACAAGGTAGGCAAAGGGTAACTTGATATTTATCATAGTATCGGTGGAGCGCTTCTGGTTAACCGGCACATCGATTGAGGGGTAAATATTAAGGGTACCAAGTAATTTGCATGGTTACTTCACACCTTGTTTTGTGATCCTCGGCATCCCAGTTACAAAACCTGAAGGGTACACTCGAGATTGAAACATGCCATTGAAAAGTTTAATGAATCTCAAAGAATCTAGGAGTTTCAAAACCAATAAAACCTAATAATTTATTTCGTTTTTCATGGTGGAAATTGGTGAATCGTCATTCACCTACCTTCAAATATTTTATAGCTTGGATTATGGCATCCCTCTTCTAAGTTATAAGATATTGTGTTGAGTCCTAACCTTAATATTACATTTGGGTGTCTTATTAAGGACTATATTTATATCTAATCTAAACTTGTCTTTCTTCTTTTCAGATGTCTTCCAACAATGCTGCTTCTGGCTCAAACCCTATCGGCTCCTTCTCTCTCGTGAACCTTTGTGGGAGAGTCATCTTCGATGGTTCCAACTTTATGGATTGGATCAGGAACATCAGGATGGTCACTCGGTATGAGGACAAGGAATATGTCCTCGACAAGGAGCTTAAGGTACTCGAGCCGTCTGTTTCTCCTGAGGAGGTCGCTGAATATGAGGCACATGAAAGAGATGCTACCAAAGTGGCATGCATCATGTTGGCCACTATGACAACAGAGCTCCAAAAGTCCTATGAGGACTACTATCCTTTTGAGATGCACCAGGATTTGATGGACCGCTACCATCAGAGTGCTCGTCAAGAGCGATATGAAATCATCTCCTCCATGATAACAACCTGAATGAAGGATGGTGAACCCATCACGGGCCACATACAGAAAATGCAAACGTATGTGGACCGTCTGCTGAAGCTAAATGTGAACTTCCGTGAGGAGTTAGCAATAGATATCATTTTGCACTCCTTACCATCGTGTTGTGATCAATTCCGCATGACATACCACATGAACAAGGAGGAAGTTACCCTCAACAAGCTTCAAGGACTCCTAAAGACCGTTGAAACAGGTCTTAAAGTTAAGTCGGTTGTTACCACTCCTACTCCTACTCCAAACTCCGCCCCTGTCCTGGCAATCGGGAAAGGTAGAGGGAAAAAGTGGAAGAACCCTTCGAAGGGTACCAAGGGTAAGACCCTTGATGGCTCTTCTTCAAGTGAAACCAAGAAAGGTTTTGTCACTCCTTCTTCTGACCCAAAAGAGGCTGAATGCTTCTATTTCCATGAAAAGTGGCATTGGAAGTGGAACTGCCTAAAGTACCAGCAAGATATTAAGGATGGGAAAGTGAAACCCACCCATGCAGGTATTTACACAATATTGTCTAATAACTCACCCTATTCTAACTCTTGGGTCCTTGATACAAGATGTGGAATTCACATATGTTCTGATTTGCAGGGACTAAGAAGAAGTGAGAATGTGGAGCATGGAAAGATAAACTTGATCATGGGGAATAGGAAAGCTTCACCTGTCACAAAGATTGGAGTTTATTCTTTGTTGCTAAATAGTGGGTTTACATTAGATTTGAATAAATGTTGTTACTCGCCTGAAATGGCAAGAAATATTATTTCCTTTCATGCTTTATACAAACAAGGGTTTACCTTTTCTTTTGATAATGAAGTTGGTGGAATAAATGCTTTCTTTAATAATGTTCTTTATTTTAAAGCATTACCTTGTGATGGTGTGTATGAAGCTGTGTCTGTTGTAGATAACCTAGGAAATAATGTGTTGTGTATTGACTCTTCTAATAATAATAACTTGGATAAAGCATCATTATGGCATTGTCGTCTTGGACATGTAAGCAAGAAACGCATAGGCCAACTCCAAAAGGATGGAGTCGTGGAGTCATTTGACCTAAAGTCATATGATAGTTGTGAATCATGCTTACTTGAAAAATGACAAAGTCACCCTTTACTGGTTCCTGTGCAAGGGGTGAAGGTTTATTGGATCTAGTGCACACAGATGTGTGTGGACCCTTCAAAACTGCCACAAGGGATGCTAATCATTATTATGTGACTTTTACAGATGATTATAGTAGATATGGTTATGTCTACTTAATCAAGCATAAGTGAGAGACTTTTGAAAGGTTTAAAGAGTTTAAACAAGAAGTCGAGAATCAATTGGGCAGGAACATTAAGATGCTTCGATCTGATCGTGGTGGTGAGTATCTCAGTACAGAGTTCCTCGACTATCTTAAGGAATGTGGGATTGTCTCACAATTGACACCTCCCAGGACACCACAGTTGAATGGTGTGGATGAGAGGCGTAATCGAACCTTTTTGGATATGGTTCGTTCCATGATGAGTCGAGCTTCACTACCAATCTCATTCGGGGGGTATGCCTTAGAGACTGCCGCCTATATCCTTAATCTAGTCCCAACAAAGAAAGTTGCTAAAACTCCTCATGAGATGTGGACTGGAAAAGTTCCTAATCTAGACCACATCAATATCAGGGGTTTGCGGGGCTTTCATGAGGCGTGAGACTCACGATAAGCTCGAACCTCGAAGTGAGAGGTGTATTTTCATCGGCTACCCACAAAAAGCGTTTGGTTACCTCTTCTATAGACCCAGCGAGAATGTGGTTTTTATAGCAAGGAGGGGTGTCTTTCGAGAGAGAGAGTTCATAAGCCAAGGAAACAGTGGGAGGCAAATTGACCTCGAAGAAATTCGAGAGTCAAGTGATGAAGGAACTTCAAACCTTAGCAGTCAACCTGAAGAGGAAACTCATGTTGATCCAATTGACGAGTCTGTACCTCTGAGGCGTTCCACAAGGGTTAGGAATGCACCTGAGCACTACTATGGTTTCCATATTACTGCGGAAGGTGAGACACTTATCAGTGATGAGACACTGGTAAGTCTGGATGAACTTAACAACTATGCGGAAGCCATGGCAGGCTCCGAGTCTGCTAAATGGAAAGAGGCAATGGACAGCGAGATACAGTCCATGTATGACAATCAAGTTTGGAACTTGGTTGACAATGTACCAGGTCGCAAGACAGTTGGGTGCAAATGGATCTTCAAGAAGAAGATCGACATGGATGGTAATGTACACACGTATAAGGTGCGACTGGTTGCAAAGGGCTTTTCTCAAACTCCAGGAGTTGATTATGATGAGACCTTTTCACCAGTAGCAAAGATTAAGTCTATTAGGGTCCTGTTAGCCATTGTTGCATTTCATAATTATGAAATATGGCAAATGGATGTCAAAACCGCCTTCCTTAATGGAATTTGGCTGAAGATGTTTACATGTGTCAGCCAGAGGGTTTTGTCAGTACAGAATACCCTAATAGAGTGTGTAAGCTTGAGAAATCCATCTATGGATTGAAACAAGCACCTCGCAGATGGAATCTTTGTTTCGATGAGAAAGTCAAAGAGTTTGGCTTTTCGAGGAGTGAAGATGAATCTTGTGTATATGTCAAGGCTAGTGGGAGTATAGTTTGCTTTTTGGTACTATATGTAGATGACATACTACTCCTAGGAAATGACATCCCAACCTTGCAGGAAGTGAAGTCCTGGCTTGGGAAGTGTTTCGCTATGAAAGACCTAGGAGAAGTTGCCTATATTCTAGGGATAAGGATTCTGAGAGACCGGAGTAAAAGACTAATTGGACTTAGTCAGAGTACCTACTTGGATGAGGTGCTAAAGAGGTTCAACATGCAAGATTCCAAGAAAGGAGAGTTACCCATCCAGAGTAACGCCAGATTGAGTAAGACTCAGAGCCCGAGTACCAAGGCTAAGATAGCAGAAATGAGTCGAGTAACTTATGCTTCTGTTGTAGGCTCGATCATGTATGCTATGACTTGTACTCGTCCTGATGTGGCCTTTGCCTTGAGCATGGTCAGCAGATATCAGGGGAATCCTGGCAAGGCTCACTGGAATGTGGTAAAGAATATCCTCAAGTACCTGCGGAGGACAAAGGACTGGTTCCTTACCCTCGGTGGGAGTGATGACTTGAGAGTTGTAGGGTATAGTGATGCTAGCTTCCAGAATGATAGGGATAATTTCTTCTCTCAGTCGGGCTGGGTCTTTACCTTAAACGGAGGAGCAATTACTTGAAAAAGTTCCAAGCAAGAGACAGTGGCTGATTCAACTTGCGAATCAGAGTATATAGCAGCAAGCGAGGTTGTAAAGGAGGCAATATGGCTGAAGAACTTCATTGGAGACCTTGGAGTTGTACCAGCTATAAAGGAGCCTATGGAAATTTTCTGTGATAGTGAAAGTGCAGTTGCCTTAGCGAAAGAACCAAGGGATCATGGGAGATCCAGAAACATCGACAGAAAATACCATTTCATCAGACATCGAATAGAAGAAGGACTCCTCGTTGCAAAGAGGGTATCATCGGATGAGAACCCAGCAGATCCCCTCACGAAGGGACTGGGTAGGGTTAAGCATCTCCAGCATGCGAGGCGCATAGGGCTGAAGGATGATATTAGTTTTAGTAGTTAGATAGCTCTCAAATTTGTAAAGTGTAATTGACATTTGATGATGAATAAAAGTTGTGTTTATTTATGAGTAAAGTGTTGCTATCTTTTGTCAATCGTTTACTATTATTTCTTTTGCATGTTTTGACTTCCAGAATAATTATGTTATGTTGTTTCATATTATTCAAATTCTCCACAGTCGGTCATATGTTGGAAGTAGGTATGAATTAAGATTGTCATGGGTTGGCTTGTAGAGGTCTAAGTTGTTGGACAGAGCTACAACACTCATGAGTGCTCATAAGTTCTGAGTATTGGATTCAACCCACGCTCACTGGTATCGCTTCATGGAATTTATCTCGAGTGATCATGAGACGGTAATATCATATAAGTCTTCAAACCTAGAGATATGACTTGTTGACTATGAGTTGGTTATACATTGATTGTACGAAACCGCATTGGTAACTAGATGTTATAAAACGTGCTTTTGTGTGTGATTCAACAAGTAGTAGAACAAGCATATGAGTCGAAGTTTATCTGTTCCTTCTTGGATTAGAAGCGATATCTGGGCCCCTCGATGATTTTGTTTTGACCTATGTACCGGGCCCGGTCAGAACTAAATTGATGTGTTCAATTAAGTTCTTTGTCAAACAAATCGGAAATCAAGAAACAAACTGTTGGACAATAAGTAAGACAGTGTTCCATGTATTTGTCCGGCTGATATCTAGAATAGAGGATTATATGATCACTTATCTTAAATGGCGTATCATCATCATCTCAGTTCCGAGAGACCTTGAAAGAGCTACGATTGCTGATCGGTTCCTGAAGTCATACTTGCAATTATAGTTATTAGACTTATCCAAGTGGGATACTGTTGGATAAGGTGTCTAAGTCCATAACTATTTTTGGTATGTACTTGACCCAGTTTGGCATGGTCCATTTGGGTTACATGGCATCATGCATTTGGATAGACTAAAATGAGAGAAATAACACTTATGGTTTATTAATATATTATAAGTTCTAATATATTAATAATATTATTTAATTAGTATTAATCAAGAATTAATTTAGAATTAATTAAGTGATCAGAAAGGTGATTAATTAAATATATGGGTTGATTGTGTAAATCATCCATACTTCTATAGTAGGCTAAATGCTCCATGGATTATCAAGTTGGGCTAAGACCCATAGGATGCTCCATAGAGGTGTAAACCCATGGATCATGGAAATGAAGAGTCATGTCACATTAGGGTTTACATGGTGTAACCCTAATTGTAACACACTATATAAGCAACATAAAGCTCACCAAAATCGGCCACTAGAAAGAATAGAGAGGGCAAGCCGATTTTAGAAGTGTTCTGCATTTCTCTCAAGTCATTCCAATAGCATTTGGTGTTGTGTGAGACATTTGAGGCATCACACTTGGGGTGCTAGGCTCACAAGGTTTTTCAAGGAATCCAAACTACTACAAGGTATGTTTTTCTAGCTTACTTTTACATTAAAAGTTCCCCATGTATGCTAGATAGGATTATGAACCTTGGAAAATCAATTTTGCATGTATCTTAGTCAAACATAGATCCAAGGTTTCTAGGGTTGCATGAACACCTTAGGAGTGTTAGAATGCTCAAAACCCTACACTTCTTAGGATAAAGTGACCATTTTACCCTTAATCTAATTTGGACCAGAACCTAGGCCCAATTCCATAACATCCATGGTCCAATTCTATATAGCCTTTCCAAACCCACTAATGGCCCACTTATGGCCCAATTTTCCAAATTAGGCCCAACTTCTCAAATGGCCCTTCCCTGAAGTCCAAACATATCCATTGCCCAATAACTGCTTTCTGATGGCCTACTATGGCCCAAAATAACAAAGTCCATGGAATGGCCCAACCCGAGGCCCAAATGACGGAAACCCTAATCCAGTAAGTACGCGGGGCTTACTCCTCTATACACTAAGCATACAGCTTGTACGCTGCACGTATGGGCTTGCACGCCCAACGTACTACCCTGTTAAGCCATAATCTCCAAAACGGCTTAATCCCTTAAGACTTTAAGCTCCAAACGCAGATCTGAGTCCACTAAAGTGTCTTAATCCATAAAGTTGATTACTTGGTGGCTTGCAACCCACAAAATGGACCCAAACTTGAAATATGGAAACTAACTTCCATGGAAATGACTAAAACTCATGCATGGCCATAATAAGACCTTCAAGATGGAAACTTTTTTGTTCTTGGGACTCATATAGCACTAAGGGTGGCAGCCCTAAGCCTAGAAATGGATTTGGACCATAAAAATCCATTCTTGGGACTAAAAAGGCCCCAAAAGACCATTATCATATATCTAAGCATTCATGAGGCAAGTTGTGAGCTTTTTACCTCAAATGAGTGCTAAATGGTGATGCTATCTCAGATCCTTGAGCTCAAGCTACTCAAGTTCTTCTTCTTCAGCTTCTTCTTTCTCCTTCCAAGCTTCAAACCACCACAATGAGCTTCACAAGAACAAAATCACACAAATATGAAGAATGGTAGGCTTTCTAAGATTTCTGAGTTTGAGAGGCTGGTAAAGAGGCCAAGGTTTGGGACGTAATGTGGTATTTATATGGCTTAAACCTTAAAAATTAGGGTTTTGAGTCTGCTCGCATATGATGCGCGTACACCTTGGTACACTGCCCGTATGCGCATCAACCCCCCCCCCCCCCCCCCGCATCCAATGCTGCACTACGCCAAGCTTACGCCCAACGTACGTCTCTATTCAACCCAATATACAACGACCCACTCGCTAAGGCCCAACTCAACAATACAATATTAATCTCATAGTCCAATAATTAATTATAAAGAAATTAAATAATTATCATTACCTCAAGTCACGGGTGTTACAGCATCACTCCAAATTATGATTCTCCTATAGCATTCCAAAATTACCAATAAAATTTTCATTTTTAAACCATCAAATCCATACAACCATTTGTTCCAAAACCAATCAGAGTAATATGTAACTTTCAAATGTCAGAGTAAAACAATGAGAGTTAGTGCATAAAAATCCATCAGAAGATGTTGTGCAGTCAAGTCAGGCCCTTCCTTTTGAAACTAGAAGTACCTGAATGTTTAAACTACAAACCGTAAGCACAAAGCTTAGTGAGTTCCCCAAAATAAAACATATCATACATATTGGGCCCGCCAACATATCGGGCCTCGCTCATCATACAAGCAAGCCCAACCCAACATACATACATGCCCAACCCAACATACAAACGGGCTTAACCAACATACAAACATGCCCAACGCAAGATACAAATGGACCTAACCCAACATACCATTGCAAGAGTCACAAAGACAACTAGCATCTGACCTAGTGTAGTGAGAGGAATCACTTCGCAGATGTATCCAACAACTAACAACTCTCACATCCAAAGAATCGGGTGCTAAACACCTCCTAATAAATCATTCAAGGTAAACCCTTAGTCTACCTTCAAAAACTAGCTAATTGGCCCAAAAGTCAACCCATGTCAAATTCAAAGTCAACGGTCAGCATCACCATCAGCTGACCCTCACGCCATGACCAACTGATGGTCACGTCTTGAGGAGTGCACTCATCCCGATCCCAAACTCGGTTACGATCCAACTCACCCAACTAAGTCTCGATCCAATCTATTGTCACACTGTGATGATCAAACCATCACTTTGTGACATAATCAGTCCAAAACAACAAAGAAAACTTATCGTCACATCAAGACCACCATATGGTTACATCGTGACTACATCATATTGGGACAACTTAATGCATTCGGCCCTTAATCCGTTAAGCCATCCATTCCAAATTTTCAGGGGGCCTTCGTACTCCAAAATCACTCTAAAAATTGATGCTTTATAGACATGCATATCCAATGCATATCTAAATTTCCTATTAGGTTAAAATGATGAAAAAAAGAACCATAATCACATGAATGTCTTCAAAACTTAGCCAAACTTCATATGCAACTTATATAACACTCACGGGGCCACAAGGACCCATAAAGTTGCTAACTTTATGGAATCCCACAATTCCAACTTGCTCAAACTTGAAGATAAATGGACAAGAACTTAGATCTAGCAACCTAGAACAGTAAAGTTTGGATCATTAACACTTACAAAGGTCCAGACATGCTCCAAAAGAAGTCCCAAACTTTCCAAGAAGCACATAACACTACCAAAGCTTTCTTCTTCCTTCACAAGCAACCAAAACCACCAAGAATAAGCTCGCAAATGAAGAGGATGGTATTAGGGTTTACTTCATGGGTTTAGAGGATGATGGAGGCTGGAAAATGAAACCCTAAATCCGAGATTAAGGGTTTAAATACGGAGGAACCCCTAAAAGATCATGGGCTTGGGATGCAACTCATGTCTTGTCGTGACCATACTCATGTCACGTCTTCATATCCATCCAGAACACGTTCTTATTTTTGGCATGTCACGTCGTGAACTCCCTATGGTCACGTTGTGTCACATAATTTTTCCTAAAAACGATGCCTCTGACTCCTTTAGGCCCTACACTGATCAACTCTGGAAGAAAGGTGTTACAACACTTAAATTAAATTTCATCCTCGAAATAGTTACTTACAACTTACTCCACTACACCATCCGACTCCGCCAGAACTATCAGAATCCAAAACAGTACTGAGAAATCATCTCATACAGATGAGCACCTTCTGATACTGCTATCAAACCCAAATAGAGTAGAAATCACGTGTCCCGATGAAGAAACAAATCTTAACACATCACACTTAACCAACAAGGAGAAATGCTAACTAATCTGCCCGAAATCTGAAAACCTTATACCATGCTTTACTTCCAGACATACCGAACCATTCAAATCAAAACCATAATGACTCTAATCTGCAACCCTGAACCGACCAAAACCCCTATGACCCTATATTATCTCACTGATAACCGGAATATAGAAACCCTAACCATCCGTCGATGCCGAAAAACTTGCACTTGAATACAAAGGAGGCTCCCAACACGAGCCCCAACCACTGGTTCTACCCAAAACACATAAAACATGCAATTTCGATCTATTCCATGATGTCCTACCAATAAACCGAAATGCAGAAACCCCGACTAATTGCTTAAACTGACAACCTCACACACAATTACCCCGAGACTCCAACAAAGAGTCCAACTAACAAAGGCTATACTAGCCTAACCATCATCATGGCTCCAATAATATACTTTGCAACTCGGGAACCCATCAGTCTAACTATAGAAACCATACCCTAAAACCGAATATCATCCCCTTGTCATACTTACCCTAATCCATGACCAAATTTACAACCAAAACACACAGGAAGAATTCTCAGAACATTCTGATCGTGGATTTCAACAAATTCCAATACAGGATTCCTGCCTAAAAGACGTCGTATACGAACTTAACTTCATGCAAAGTCATCGCTAGCTCACTGCTGTCACGAGAGCAATAATGGTCAATCCAAGAATCTCGCGTTGCATCCAAAATCCCTCGCCAACCCAGATGTACAACCACCGAACAAATCCTTCAAGTCATTTACAACGAACTCCCAGATTCATGTTTCAAGATCAATACCCAACATTGGTAATCAAACTCCTACTAAACAACCCCAAGCAAACAGGGGTCCACAAAATCAAACATTTCGCAAAAAGACCTCCGTTGCACGACTAAGACTTCCATCCAAAACAAAATTTTACTATTTGCATGATCCAAACCAGCTGGTCACCGAGCCTCCCGACCCCCAAAATATTCTAACACCCAACCATGCCAAATACTAATGATTTGAGACCAAAGAGTCTCAAACATATGACTACCAGGTCCCACCGAAAAGAGTCATACACTCACTGGTTCACGATACATCATGACACCATCTAATCCACTAGAACGATAAGATCACAGAACACACTGATATTGCCATCATTCCATCACTGGTCTGGAGACTCATGACCAACACCAAATTCCCTAGGCATAACCTCGAACGTCAGACTAGTCTGCTCACTTTATAAATCGATTAGGGGTGATATGTTGTTGAGTACATGTAATGCCTGTAAATTAGGGCTAGATGTTTTAAGAGAATTTAGTTATAAATTATTCATTTTATTGAATAATTAAATATTCGATTAGGATAATCGTAGATGAACAATAATGCTTTGTACGCGATATGAGTTATATAAATCATATTTATATATTGCTTACATGTTTTATGTGCAAGTATTATGGGATTGTAATATTTGTATAAAACATTATTATGAATTTAAAAAGTTACGAGAAATAAGAGTCTAAAAATAAAAAAAGTTATTTAGGATAAATAGCCTTGATGAAAGTTGTGGTAGTCGTGATGACGATTTTGTGAGTATAAAGAACGCCCAAATCGGACTTTGTATAAGGAAGTTATGATTTTTCTAAGTTTCACGTTGTAGAGTCAAAAGTAGTTGTGAGTAGTTGAAAGTTGTGTCTTTATGCTTCGCGTCTGTAAATAGCAAAAGTTAAAGGACTTTTGTTATCACGTCTACTTACAAGGAATTTTAGAAGTTTTGCTTTTAACTTCTAGTCCTAGTATTTTTTGGTTTGTGATGTACCCTATAAATAGGGTAAGTACTTAGGACTAGAGTAATGAACACTCTCAGAATCTTTCTTGTACTCGAAAACCTTTGTACTCTTCCAGACATATACTGAGCTAAACAGATATTATTTAGATCTCGGTGTTATTTATTGCTTTCCTTAATCGACTGATTCAAACACGTTTTTAAACACTATTCACGCATTTAGTCCGACACCGCTATGTGTGTCATAAAAAGTGAAATAAAGATCGTTTACTTTTTAGCCAAAGCAACGTAAAGAAGAATCGAAATACTTGTAAATACGAATTCGTAGATATAAAGAACGTTGAGAATGTTGTTCTTATGAAGAAGTTATGAATTTCGCAAAACCTTTTTACAGTGTAACCCTCGTATACTAAAAAATTAAAAAAAAAAGAATGGGAATTAGCCAACGATGTATAAAGGAAAATTGTAATACTCGTCCATACGAAACTAGGTGTATTTTATGACATTAGACATCTATTAAAAATTAGGTAGGTCGTAAAATAATCTATATTATATATGTATGATAAGATTTTATTATAAATGGTATGTTGATTTTATTAGAAAATAGTTAAGGGACCATTAGTGTAATACGAAGGGTATATTCTGTTGAAGAAGAAAGAGACGAGGGACCATAATCGTAACTAGAATTTAAATGAAATGGATAAGAGTGAATTAAATGAATTTGCAGGATTTCAATTAATATAACAATTAATTTAGAGAATATGTGTTGTGTAAATATTTAATCATACAACTTCACTTAATAAAGAGGTATGCGTGTTAGTTTTACAAGATGACTAAGGGTTCAAAATAGTTCGAGCACATTGAATATTTGATTCAAAACTTGAGTATAAATAGAAGTGTTTTGATCATTTTCAATCAAAGATTTCAATCATAAATTTTAAAAAGTTTAAGTTGGAAATCAGTGCTAAGCTTGAAGCCATGACAACAGTTAGTCTCCACTAACTAGCCAAGTGAGTCCATAGTTACTTTCTACTTACATATAAATACAAATATTTTAAATGCTTAAATGCTATGTGTGTTGTTTAGTTGTGTTTAATATATATATATATATATATATATATATATATATATATATATATATATATATATATATATATATATATATATATATATATATGCAACCTGATATAGTGATTACTTGATTAAACTATATATTTTTTAACATAATTAAAATATGATTAGGTAGTGAAGGGTTGTGTGAAATAATAGATGAGAGGCTGTGATAGGCTAGTAAAGGGCTAAGTAAAATAATAAATGAGAGGATGATATAAGTTAGTAAAGGGTTGTGCGAAATAACGAGCTCTGACATGTTGTGTTGTAACCAAAGTACCATCGTACTATTGTGCTTACCCAAAGTAAAATGATATTGTTGTGCCTAGTCACCTAGGTAAAATACTAGTTAGTAAAATGTTGTGCGAAATAATATGATGTGAAATTTTTTGTTGTGAACAAGTACCATCGTACTATTATGTTTACCCAAAGTACTATTGTACTACTGTGCCTAGACGTTTAAGGAAGAATAGATGACAACTTCTGGTAATAAAGATCCTTTAGGATAGATCCCTCGAGATCATAATTACGTTTAGGATAGATGACATGAATGGGTAACTGGGTTATTTGTTTGCTGGAAAATATATAATTACAAATTATAATATTGTAGGTTGAAAACCCTATGTATTCACCAGGTTTCCCAACCTGACCTGTAACATCCCCATCTGGCACGTATCTCAATATTGTCCGCTTTGGGCTCCCGACACGAAGACTTCCCAGGGGGTCACCCATCCCTGGATTACTCTCCCCCGAGCACGATTAACTGCAAAGTTCTTATGGGATCTGCTGCCCTCACAGATTTAAAACGCGTTGTGACAGAGAAGGTATCCACACCCCTTTTAAGGAATGCTTAGTTCTCCTTCACAACTGATGTGGGATCAGGTGCAGCGAACTTGCCCGCCTTTACCCCCCATTATAGGTTTCGACGTCCCCGTCGAACACATCGACCCGTGCCCCAGTTCTGATACCATTTGTACATGTTGGATTTTCATCATTATGTTTTTGTGAACTTTAAATTTTGATGGGTTTGTTTTGGCATGAAAGTAACATTGGTGATGTTTTTGAAATAATCATAATAAGTCTTCCGCAACGTATTCTGTTAAATAAGTGTTTTAAAAATAAAAAAAAATTGGGTGAAAAATCACGATGTTACAAGTTGGTATCAGAGCCATGTTGTTAGTGAACTGAATACAGAGGCTGTTGTTTAGACTCATAGTGTAGGCTGGCTCAATTAGGTGCTCTAGGATTCTTAAGGGGGAGGGTGTTTGTTCAGAGTTATATGTTATTTTCTATACGCCTTTAGGACATTTATTTCTTTTCGATATCGAAGCATCCTCTCTTCTTTCTTGCGGATCCTATATTCGTTTATATCTCTCGACGTTGGGGGAATTGCTCGTGACCCACAATATTAGTTATCCCAGAGCGTTCATAGTTCGAATAGTGATTCACGTATCGAGGAAATGGAAGATCATCTTGTAGTGATGATTGGACTACATGTATTCGACAAGCCTTATAAGTTGTTTGTTTATCGTTGGTTAATGGCAGAACATGAAGAGATGTTTTATCATAGTCTATGGACGCTCACATGTTATAGAATCCATGAATCAAAATAGGTGTACCGATATTTAACCTAAACCAGTGACACTGGAACTAACTTCGCGGTAATGCCAGAAGCAAATATATATATATATATATATATATATATATATATATATATATATATATATATATATATATATATATATATATATATATATATATTTGTCAACGTTAGTATTGGGCCCGTGCTATCATAAGCACATGATATATATTTGGGGCTGGAGGAACCATGAAGAAACCTGAGGACCTGGTGATTAATACTCAAAGTTGGAATGGATGTATGTTTGGTAGACCTTTTTGTGTCAGTGTTCTCTTTTTTGCTCGTTTTGATATACCTTAGAGTCTGTTGACTTCGACGTTAGATAGTAACGCGGCAATAGGAAATCTAGCCTTAGTGTAGTAACATGTTTGACGTGTGTGAAATCTTTGCAGATGACCACATTTTCCTTAACATTGTCTTCTTTTTGGAATCTAGTTATTCGGTATTGTTTTCAGTATGGTTCAGTTTTCCACCAACCGGTCTGAAATTCTCTGAGTTAAAGAGCATATATGTATTCTGCTTGTCGAGAGAGGGTATGTCTTGCGGGAAAAATTCTTTTCTATATTATTTTTCCTACAATTCCTATGATGATGGCACTCATGTTCCTAGTGAGGTGATGTGAGGTCTTCTTGACTCGTGCAATTGAGAGCTCAAGGAAGATGATAAGTCTCTTTGATACGAAACTTGCTAAGGAATGTAGTGATGGTTTTCCCTGATGAGGTGTCGAGTGTGTAAACACCACGTTAGGTATAGCTCTCGTTTGACCATACTTTTTGTATAGCTCCAAAGCCAAAGCATCTTTTATATTGGTTCATTTGGTAATGAAGGAAATGGTGACGTAGATTCATGAGTTGTTTTAGTGTGAATTATTCGACCATGTTCCGCGTTTTATGGAGTGCTACTCCAACTTGTTAAACAAAATATGATACATTCACTCAATTATCTAAGATTAGACATGATCAAGATGAAGGGAAATCAGAATCTACATCCTACTTTGGTTAGGGAGTGAGAAGATGCAGCGAGGGGAAGTGATTGTGTATGCTCCCGAATGGACAAACATTGATATTGAAAGACTCTCCTTGGTTGAGAATTACTCATTTTGGCAAGCGCGGCAAGTTAAGAGCTGATTGACTTGATGATGGTCAAGTTGTTGCATTTTGGTATAATACAACATCCTATGGTGCACATACAACCCTAAATACCTTGGATCTATGTTTTCACTAATTATACATGCAAATGGTTTCCAAGGCATTAAACCTATAACTAGCATGCATTTGACATAAACCATATAATATACTAGTTAGGGAAACATACCTTTTATGTGGCTTGAAGTCTTGATGTATTTGGCCTTAAGAGCTTAGCACCAATAGTATGAAATGCCTCAAATGGAATCACAACACACCTAGGACAAAGGTGGCTCTTGAGAGAGAATTCCATGCACCAAAACACCTCCATATTTCTCTAAGAAAAGAAGTGGTGATTTTGGCTATGGAGTAACCTATTTATATGTAGGATTCCAAGGGTCATGGGTATAACCCATAATCCATACCCATGGGTTTTATGATCCATGGTTCATGTGGCCCAACTCTTTATGTATCCATACATAAACTTGGTCCAACATGGATCATAAGCCCAACACATATAAATATAACTAATTATCATAATTAGTCCCCATAGATTTAATTAGTCTCTTTTGATCACTAAATTAATTCCAAATTAATTCTTGATCGATACTAATTAAAACATATGATTTCATATTAATAGATTATAACTTATAATATATTAATAAACCATAAATAACCTTCTCTCAAAAGTCCATCCTAACAAATTGTCCTGATGATATGCAACCTAAATGGACCATGCTACTCTCAGGTCAAGTACATACCAATAATAGTTATGGGCTTAGACATTTAATCCAACAGTCTCCCACTTGGATAAGTCTAAAACTATTATTGCAAGTACGACATCATAACCCGACTAGCAATCGTAGCTCTTAAAGCCGCTGTCGAACTCTGAACAAATCAATGACGCGTCCATTAGATAAGGGATCATATATTCCTCCATTCTGATTATAACTACAGGCTACGACCATACACTCAGTGATGTCAAACGACAAGTCCCACTATATCCCAAGTAATTCCACATGAATATGTATAACGTTATATGTATTGGGTTTACAAAAACTAGTCGATATATGGATGTGAAATGATAAAGCCCAACAAAACATGAAAAAGGACAATTGTGGCCCATTAGACGTGTAAATTGTTCAAGGCTTGTTAGGTATGCAGAAAGACACATCAAGTGGATCTGAATGATACATCAAGCAAAATTTGGGACTTACAGTTGGTATCAGAGCTTGGATTGTATCAATCATTTTGGCAAGATCTGGAGCGTTTTTGCACTTTTTCCTAAAGGAGTTTACGTTTTTGGATAGCTTTTGAAAAAAATATCAGGGGTTTGTTCTTCGAGTTTTTCATAAAAACGAGTTTTTGATCGAGTTTTGGCCCTAAAAAAGTGAAAAATTTTGTTTTTGGTCGTAATCTACAAGGGGTTTACAGCCGAAGTGTTTACAGCCGACGAAGCATTTACAGCCAAACCGAATAAGCCTTTACAACTGACGAAGCGTTTACAGCCGTAAATGATTCATATTTCTAAAGCGTTTACAGCCGAAGAAAGTTTGCGGTACGAAGCTCGTTTACAGCCGAGGAGAGTTTGCGGTCCGATGTCGCGCACATGTTCGACCTCGGTACGTTTTCGGTTCGGTCCGTTTGCGGCCAGCAACACGTGTTCGGCCAGTGCTCGTTTGCAGTCCTCTTGCATGCGTTCCTCATTCTCGGTTGCAGCGAATATTCAAAAATTCATGGGAGTGCAAGGATTCGAACTTGGGTCTCGCACGCACACAACCCACCACCTTACCACTTGGTCTAGCAAGCCACATGTTAAACATCTTCCCTAATTAAATCAAATAGCTTCGAAATTTCGCTCCTATTTTCGGATTTTTAACAATTTTAGCCCAAAAATCAATTTTTTAAATTTTAAAATCCCTTTTTTACCCAAAATTTTAGTTTTTAATTTTTGACTATCATTTTTGACTTTTGACCTTAAAAATTTGACTTTAACTTTCAAGTTTGACCTTTGACTTTAAACTTTGACTTTCTTGTTTAACCTTCAAATTTTTACTTTTAGCTTTTCGGTTTGACTTTTCAAGTTTGACTTTTAAGTTTGACTTTTTAAGCTTGAATTTTAAGGTTGACTTTTGAGGTTTTAAGTCAAAGGGAGATTTTTTTTAACAACGAGTTCCTTAAACATCCCAGTCAATGAAGTTTCATGTTCTTAATCTTGTGAAGCTACAATTAAATTTCTTCGTGAACAAAATGATTTATTAAAAAGAGAAAATGAGAACCTTAAATATGAAGGATATACACTTAGGAAAGGTCAAAAACCCTTAAAAGCACAACTAGAGGCCAAAACTAAGGATTTTCGAAAACTTCAAGAGGAATATAGCAACAAATGTGAAAACTATGACTATGTTAAGAGACAACTTGCCGAATTAACTGCCGAACTTGATGCATTGAAAGCTAAATGTAATGATGTTGAATTCACGTTTAAGAAATTTGATGTGTCAAGTGAGGTAGTTGCATCCATGATTGAAAAACAACTAAAGTTCAAAGATAATCAAAGTAAGGGTCTAGGGTATAATAACGTTCCACCTCCCTTTAATGACAACTATAACCCACCCCTTGAGACCAATGAGGAAGAATTTCCTACTCAGTTTGGCCCACTCTCTGAATAAGCTTCAATTAATACTGAACAATCTGGGCCAACTGAGAATATTAAGGTGAACGTTCTTAATGAGTCTACTTCTTGTGCAGGTAAAGTAGTGGAAGATGAGAACAAGGAGAACGCTATTGAACAAACCAATGACTCCTTGAACTCTGAATCTGTTGCTTCTAATCAACCTGTTGTTGGTAAATACAGGCCACCAATTCAAGCTAAACAGAGTGCCTGTTGCAAGTGTGCTTGTGGGAACAATCACAGACAAGGCAAGGGCACGCCACCAGGGGCAGGAAGAAACAATTCCTACGTGAAGAAAAAGACATGTTTTCACTGTGGAACACCTGGACACATTGCCAGAAATTATCCTAATCGTGCATACGTTCCCTACTACGCACGAGGCTGGCAGAACGCGCAAAGAAGGAGATCCTCCAAAAGAAACCCTTCCAAGTCACGTTCAAACAATGGTGACTGGAACGCGCAGAAGGCAAAGAATCAAAATCCCAAAGTCAAGAAGGGAATGACGGCCAAGAAGTGCAATCCAAGAGATGCTCCAGTGAAACCAAGATCAGTTAGATCAAAGTCATCTCGAAGATCGGCTTCAAGTTCACAATCAAGTGTCAAGGCACCCATCCTCTCGAACAAGAAATGTGTTAAACCCAACTACAGATGGGTACCAAAGGTTCAATCTCCCAAATCATCTAATGATTCTAACATTTCTTCATCTTCTATTTGTGATAAGCAGGATATATCACGTGAGAGAGTACCTTGCAAGGATGACAAAGGTCGACCCAGATTCAAAATGGACTAGGTTCCAAAGATCAACTGATCCCGCTCTGTGCTGGAGCGGCTATGGAGGCATATCATCACACTTTGGTTTGTTGATAGTGGTTGTTCCTAGCTCATGATAGGGAACATCTCTCAACTGTATAACACTCAGAACTTTAAGTAAAAGTATGTGTCCTCTACTGGAAAGGAAAGAAAGGAAGAAAGGAGAGGATCACACATGGGGTTTGTGCTTAACGATGTGAAGAATTTTCGGATCTATTCTGAGATTGAAATATGTGTGCTGTTCTCAGACCTTCTGGATGCAAATTCAATCGGTGACTTACGGTTTGATTTTTCTTATCGATACTCCTAAGTTTTATCTTACATTGATTTGTTTCAAATATAATCTTTTATTTTCTTATAGTCTTTTGTTAGTAGGTATTGTTTGGGAAGTGATATGCAATATAGTGCTAAAGGGAAATTTATGATGCGTGTAATGCACAAAATCCGAATTGTCTAGACTCTGTGTTCAATGTGCTGGTAGGCACAAAGGGTTCAAAAGGACTGGACTAAACGTAGTTTGACAATGAAAGGACTTGACAGTGTAGACTTAGATAGTTCCGTTTGGACTGACAATACGACGCTTGGGTAGATTGAGCAGTGAGATAAACATGGGAACTTGCAGGATACACTAAAGTAATATGTATCTAGAATTGTGGTTTTACATTTCCTCGATGTACGGACTCATGTCCTTAATTCCGGTACTGATAGGGCGACTTGGGGGTTCTGATAAAATAGGTCTGTATGAAATTATTTTCTTGCTTTCTATCTGTTAGTCATATGTTGTCTCCTCTGCGTGATTGGAACATATCCGACCTGGAATGCAACATATGCAACTCTATTTCTATGCATCTCCTTATCTATGCAATTCTTTTTATCTATTAGTCATACGCTGTCTCCTCTGCGTGATTGGTAGAGATCCGACCTAGAACACAGCATATGCAACATTCTACTTCTCAATCCCTCTATATTAGTGATCTATATGTTGTCCCCTCTGTGTGATTGTAAGAGATTCGACCTGGGACACAACATATGCACCTATCTCTAAATTTGACTTCCCTTTTAATGTTTGTCTACTCACCTAAAGTAAAGTGTTCTTTGGAAGTTCTTGATTACCAGGGTATATCGGGAAGTGGGGAACACGTTCTATTACATCTAAAATTGAACCATTTAATAGGTTGTCTGTAGATCTCGCTGCTGAATTTAAGTGGACAACAATATCCTTGGTCGTCGTCAGCTAAATGGGCCATTTAGGAATATAAGTACAATGTCTTGTCATGTATAATCTATCCAACTTGTCAATATCCTTCGTGTTTAAGTGGACCACAATACAGGTGATTGGCCAGATCTAAACATGTAGGTGTGTGCAGATAAACGATATTGAGGTGTTTGACAACTTTGATCCCAAATTAGTATTGGAATTTAGTTATTATTTTTGTTTTGGTTAAATTTGTTCATAGTTTCCTCTATGCATAAATTTAGGGGGAGAATTAAAATTAAAAAAATCAAAAAAAAAAAATCAGAAAATTCAAAAATCAAACAAAAATCAGAAAATTCAAAAATGAAACAAAAATCAGAAAATTCAAAAATCCAAAAATATTTTTGTTTCTGTTTTTATTTGTTTTTCAGAAAATATGAAAAATCCAAAAATATTGTGTGCTAAGTTTTCTTTTAGTTTTGTTTTTTTTGTCTTGAAAAGTGAATTCAGATGTAGATGAGACTCATGGAGACTGTATTGAGATTTTCTGAGCCAAAGCTTCATCCGTGATTGTCGAAGAATTCTCATTTAAAGGAACAAGAAATGAAGATTATTCTTTCAACATTCAATCTTTCAACCCCATAAGCAAGGTGAAGCTGCACTTGAAGATTATGTGACAGATTGCATTGAAGCCTCCTCAATCAATTTGCTGCTATATATGTACCTACTGAAGTGATCCAGAAGATTCGTTCTCTGATATTCTCTCTGAAGATTCTCAAGCTGAAAGCGCCAATTTTCAAGAATCTCTACATGAAGCCTCCTCACCCAACGTGCGTTCAAAGTCAAATTTTGAAGAAATGACCAACTGTTCTAGATGATGTCACTCACTTAAAAGACTCATATGCTCATCTTGAAGTTGTGCAGAAATAGAAGACAAAAAGCTGAAGCCAAGCTCCAAATGAAGATTGACAAGAAAAGCCAGCTACATTTTTAGGGGTAGTTTGTTGGGTCAAAGAAAAGAAAGCTATAAACCAAGGGGGAGATTGTTGGGTCTAAAAATATGGTTTATACTTTACTTTTCTAGGCTTTAATAGTTTTTGGTCTACAACCGAAAACGGCCTTGGGTTTACGGTTTATGTGGTGTTTGCGGTTGGGTGTGTTTGCGGATGCAAACTCGTTTGTGGCTGTAAACACGTTTACGGCTGTAAACGTGTTTGCAGCCACTGTTCCCTATATATAGAGTGTCAATAGAGTCATAATAAAGAGGGGGCCTAAGTGTGTGCAAATCAAGGTGTTCTAGAGAGAGAAAGTGAGAGAGAAGAAGAGTGTGTGTGAGAGAATCTCATATGTATGGAGCATCAATCTTATTATTGAATACATCATAGATTCATCTTCTTCTTCTTCTCTTTCTTCCATATTTGATCTTGAATCATCCACTTGATTGGGATTCCGCACCATCAAGTGGATCTGATTGATACATCAAGCAAAATTTGGGACTTACAGTTCCTGATATCTATGCTACATGAACGATTTATACATATTTACGTGATTTTAACTGTATATGTATTTCTATACTTATAAATATATATTGGGTAGCGACGGGTGATGAGAGAAAGGTGATGATAACAAGGTGATGATAAATAGGTGATGTGGGATGTGAGGAGATTCCATAATCTTGACCTACGATGTTGCGATGTAGCGATTTAGTCATCTACTAGAGTATAGATGACGACCACAAACTATTCTAGACAGTCTTGTGGAAACACTAGTAGAATCATAACTTGTAGGTGATGAATTATGAGTTCAGGCGATGTTGTAACTACGTATTCATGCGATGACTCTCTAACCCTTACTTTGAATTACGAGTTCAGGAGATGTTGTAACTACGTATTCATGTGATAATACCCTAACCCTTACGGGACACGTATTGGGGGAGTAATCCCCGAATCATTATTGTCTATATGATGTAGGCGATGATTCTTAGGAAAATTCCTTAGGAACAAACATATAAGGGAATGCGATGTATGGAGATGAGAGGTAAATACGATGTAGGAGATGAGCCTTAGGATAAATATTTAGGGAAGATTAAATGAAGAAAATAGGGATGGGTAATCGGGTTAATTGTTTGACATGAATTATGTGAAGAAACAAATTAACTATATTATTGTGGGTTGAAAACCCTATGTACTCACTAGGTTTCGCAACCTGACCCACTTAGTTTATTTGTGTCACAGGTATCGATACGAAGACACATTACACTGAGAGATTAAAGGAGATGTAAATCTTTAGTGTATCAATGTAAGGTCTGTTTATGCTTATGTTTTTTTATTGACAATGACATCCCAAAGTTTTAATATAAACAAAATACATTTCTTCAGAAATGATTTGATAATATTATTATCATGTTTTTCTGGGAACAAATTCTATAGTACTACTTTTTAAAATGGATACTCTGATTTTAAATAAGCATAAATAAAATTTTAAAATGACCGTGAATTTGGGAATGTCACAGTTGGTATCAGAGCATTAGTTTAAGCGAACTAGGAATTTTAGAAAATTTCTAGACTTAAACTTAGAATGCTAAGCGATAATTGTGAGATGAGTGACTTCTATATTTAGGATGAATGAATGAATAGACACGAGCACTAGCTTATTTTAGGAAAGATTCCTAAAATGCTTTTATATGCTAAATGATTTATGTTATAGCTAAAAAGATGCCTTATATGCTATTATTTGATCGGATCTATGGTCTATTGCCGACCGGATATGGAAATTTTATGTGTTCAGATTTCTAAACGTTTAACTACGGTATTAGAACTGGCATGTAACTTTTCAGAGTGATAAGGAGATTTATACGTCTATTGTAAATAAAGTTTTCCTATCTTAATTCTCGTCACTACAAACAGAACGTCTGATTTGGTGTATAGATCGATATGGTGAGAACTGAAAATGGATTGGGAAACAGTAACCCACAGCCTGAGCCACAAGTGATTGAGTGTGTGCCAGAGGTAGCAGCTGCACCAGAGCCAATCACTATGGCAGGGAGTCCAGGCAATGATTCGGGCTATGATGGCCGAAAAAAGGGAAGAGATGAGGAAAATGTGCTTAATAGGGATGAACCTTATGTGCCTGTTGTGCAACCCGAACTAAATGAAAAGCTGTCAGAGGAGGGAAATTATAGGCGTACTGTGAGTCAAGTTGGACCCCAAGTGGTCAGGAGGATCGACCCGGACAGAGAGATTGACAGGGAGGGGCGTATGTATAAGAACTTCTTGGGTGCCAAACCACCAAGTCTTTTGGAAGCCCAAAGCCAGTGGAAATTATGGACTGGATCTCCGAGATGGAAATGGTATTTGAAAGCTATAACTGCAGCGATAAGCAAAATACCGTCTTTTCCGCCAGACAACTAAAGACCGGAGTTTTAAGTTGGTGGAAGTTGTTGGCAGATACAATGCCACAAGGAGAAGCCATGCAGATGCCTTGGGAAGCATTCATGGAGCAATTGAAATTGCAATACTGCTCAGAGATAGATCTGATAGACCTAAACAACGAGTTTCAGAATCTGAAGAAAGGCAAGATGAGTGTTGATGAGTATGTCACCGCATTCACCGAGAGGATGAAGCTATTCCCCTACTTGGTGCCTACCGAAGTCTCCAAGATAGATAGGTTTGGTAACGGATTGCCAACGGACTTTGGCCCAATGGTCAAATTGGCAACTACTTTGAAGACAGTCGTTACGGCAGCGAAGAATGTAGAGACCTAGATAAGAGAAAAGGGTCTAGAAAAAGATAAGACGGGAGAAAAGAGGAAGATTGAGGTATCCTCGAGATCTGATAAGAAAGGAAGATTCATGAAGTCCAACCTGGACGACTAAAAGTATAGAAGTAGTAGTGGAGCCAAGTGGTGTGAGAAGTGCAAGAAGAAGCACTTCGGAAGATGTGATGGAGAAGTGACTTGCTATAAGTGTGGTAGGACCAGTCACTATTCCATAGATTGTAAATTCGACAACAGGAATTGTTACGAATATGGAGATGGTGGGCATATTTTGAAGAACTGCCAAAAAAAACGAATTTGCAAGGCAAAATGTTCCGCCGAAGCTAAAGGCAGAAAAATTTTAGATGATCCTTGATGAAGCAGGTGACATCGCAAGGGTTTAGGAGTAAGGATCTATAAAGTAGTCATATAGATGGTATCGTATGGTGTAGCCTGTTATAATAGGCATAGTGTAGGGTGAACTTGAACATCTATGTAATCGTTTCAAGAAATAATATAAACCTTGGTTATTTTATCCGATGTGTTAAATGACTATATGAAATTATTGTATGGTGACTTGGAGAACTGCAGGAAAATACTTGGGAAGAATATGAGTAGGTGTGAAAGGTAGTAGAGGCCTATACTACCGGAAGCACAAGAATCGCACTTGGATCAGGGAAAGTCACAAGGTTACGAAGGCGCTAGTAATTGATTATGTTTGTATCATGTCTGTTGTTACCATCGTTTCGGTAAAGACTAAGAAGATGATTGTTATTCTGACCCTAGTGGTCATATTAAATCGAGTCCTACTAAGATAATTATGTTACATGGTTCGAAGAACCAAGTCTGATGTAACATCCGGCTTAAGCCAGAAGATTGAAGTGAAATATAATCGAACCGATCAATAGAAGTATCGTGATCGTTGTAAAGTGAGAAGCTTCTTGCAAGACGTGCTACATGCTAGAATGTGATCATATTACATTAGAACATGAAGGAAGGTGTCTTCTATTCTGGAATCTGACTTAAAAAGACCCGAGTCTAAACGTTGCATCATACGATGCGAGGTCATTAGAACATGGCCCATCGGCCTCTTACAGTAATTGAAGTAAAAATATTATTGTAAGTTAAGTATGTTTAAGAAGAAGCACGAGTCTCAAATAAGGACCGAGTTTGTAACTCGAAGGTTAAGATTGAAATTCCAACATAAGATGAAGAGTGGGTGCAAGATTGCGCACCGTCAGCAGTCAAGGACTCCTAGAGTTAGATACTCATTTAAAAGGACATAAGAGTTACGATTACCACCTAGGATGGAAAGGAAATGTAGAGAGTCACTATACAAGCCCTGTTTTGTTGATGATTCCGGGACATAATCATTCTAAGGGGGAGATAATTGTAACACCCACAGATTCGGGGTAGTCAATTAAGATATAACAAGCGTTAAAAATGATTTTTTATAGAAGATTATCTAGGATAAATATTCTTAACCAAAGTAATACTTAGGGTCAACAATTGTAACCTATTTGACGTAATAAAGAAAAATTATATGAATATTATGGGTTTCATGATTATTATAATATAATAAAATAGGAAAAATCAGCCGAATCGTCCGTAAATCGTAAAAATAAGTGCGCCAAAACATATATATATATATATATATATATATATATATATATATATATATATATATATATATATATATATATATATATATATATATATATATATATATATATATATATATAAAGTACACGTCTTTCCGATCCCGAAAATATAAATTTCGTAGAAATCCGACTCCGTATGAATTATATATGATTTTTATAAGATATAAAAGTCAGCCGCGCACAATGAATGTATGACGTAAAAAGCTACGAAGAGAATGGTTGACTTTTAACTAAAACCACTAAAGAGAAAATCGTAGTCCGTACGAGAGAGTTATGATTTTAACAAAATCATATAATTATATAAAAATATGGACAAAAAAAAATAATGTCAAAATTAGCCGACGGAGTCTAAACGAAAGTTGTAGATCTCGTCGATAGCTACGCGTGGATATAAAGAACGTAAAAAATGGAGTTCGTATGAACGAGTTATAATTTTTAATAGCATAATTATGTATTAAAATAAAGTATAAATCACACACACACACACACACACACACACACACACACATATATATATATATATATATATATATATATATATATATATATATCATTACAAAGGTATCGACGATGCGGTCGTTATAAGATTAGTGTTGAGTACTTTCGATATTAGTTTAGTACAAATATCGTTAAATCTATTTAAAATAGTATTATAAAGGGGTGTTTAGTCGTTTAAATAACTATAAGGTCATTAAGTAACTATAAAGGGTAGTTTTTGAAAATTCAATTACTATAAATAAGAGCCACTAGACTCTCATATTTCTTGCACCTTTCTCTTGATTCAAGAGTCTTTCTCTTCTTATCCCCCGAGCATTTCAGTCCCTCATAATTCGACTTCTCTTTCTGTAGTTTTAGTATAGTAAGTTGAGTGCTGAAGCGCTGCAATAATCTTGTTTAGAAAGATTCAGCAACGAAGTTCTGCCCCTGCAGAGCCCGACTCCTAGCTAAAACCCCATTGTAAGTAAGTTATGCTTACCCTACTTTAAGTATAACTTATGTTTAAGTTCATTATCGTTATTATGAACCTATAAACAATATATATGCTAAGTATTATAAATTATACAAAGTGTTGTTATAATACCTTTGAACTGCTCACGTTACGGGGAATCTGGTTTGAAGGGCCGCATAGGGATGTTGGATTTCAGAACAACTTAAATGCCCAAATGGTCCTTCCCTCCGGTGGAAAATAAAATTGTTAGAAGCGAAGCGCTGCTCGAGTTTGGAGTCATCACTTTAACAAGTGAGTGCATAGTTACTTTCATCTTACACATAAATATGAAGTATTTAATATAAATTACGTGTTATGTGTGCATATTATCTGTGTTCCTGATATCTATGCTAGATGAACGATTTATACATATTTACTTGATTTAAACTGCATATGTATTTTTATACTTATAAATATATATTGGGTAGCGATGGGTGATGAGAGAAAAGTGATGATAGAAAGGTGATGATAACTAGGTGATGATAAATAGGTGATGTGAGATGTGAGGAGATGCCATAATCTTGACCTGCGATGTTGCGATGTAGCGATTTAGTCATCTATTAGAGTATAGATGGCGATCACGGGCTATTCTAGATAGTCATGCATAACCTGTAGGTGATGGATTATAAGTTTTGGCGATGTTGTAACTACGTATTCATGCGATGATACTCTAACCCTTACTTTGAATTACAAGTTCAGGCGATGTTGTAACTACGTATTCATGTGATGATACCCTAACCCTTACAGGACACGTATTGGGGGAGTAATCCCCGAATCAGTATTGTCTATGCGATGTAGGCGATGATTCATAGGAAAAGTAATTAGGAACAAACATATAAGGGCATGCGATGTAAGGAGATGAGAGGTAAATACGATGTATGAGATGACCCTTAGGATAAATCTTGAGGGAAGATTAAATAAAGAAAATAAGGATGGGTAATCGGGTTAATTGTTTGACATGAATTATGTGAAGAAACAAATTAACTATATTATTGTGGGTTGAAAACCCTATATACTCACTAGGTTTCCCAACCTAACCCACTTAGTTTATTTGTATCACATGTATCGATACGAAGACACATTACACCGAGAGATTAAAGGAGATGTAAATTATTAGTGTAAATGAATGTAAGGTCTGTTTATGCTTATGTTTCTGTATTGACAATGACATCCCAATGTTTTAATATGAACAAAATACGTTTCTTCGGAAATGCTTTGAAAATATTATTATAATGTTTTTCTGGGAAAAATTCCGCAATACTACTTTTTAAAATGGATACTATGATTTTTAAATAAGCATAAATAAAATTTTTGAAATGACCGTGAATTTGAGGATATCACAAAAACATTATCTTGAATCAAATGCAGTGGTTTAACCTAGCTTCAAGGATTCAGAAGATGTTGTATTTCCAAATCAACTCGTTGTTACCAAAGGAAATGGTGATAATGTTGCTCCTAAATTGAACAATTTGGTGAATAAATACAATGTGAATGTGATGAAAGAAGGATTTTATTCAAATCAAAACATAGTCGAAAATGGATTGAACAAAAACTCGAATAATTTTCTTCAACAAAATAAAACAAAACGTGTTTCGACCATGAAAACAGAAAAATCTAATGTTGATAATAAAAAGAGTGAAAAATGTGTTGATTCTTGACCTAATGATCCAAAACATCAAAAGGTGAATACACAAACTTTCAAAAGAGGAGTAGAAAATATGGCTTTTGAGGAAGGAATTTTGAAATCAAAAGCACAAAATAAAGCCTATTGGAAAAATGAAAAAACTTCTCACAATCAAAAGGTTTTTAAACAAAAATCTCATGAAACGTCAAAAAAGTTTTCACAAAATGCAAAGAATTTTTGAAAATAAACAATTTCAAAAAAAACAATGATTTTCAAAGGAGTCGAAACTATGTCAAAAATAACTTTCGACAAAACGGTTTACAAAAAAATTTACAAAGTTTTGGTCAAAATCATGGACAAAAGAGTTTTACTCAATATCATGAACAAATGAGTTTTGGTCAAAATCATGGACAAATGAGTTTTTATCAAAATCATGAACAAATGAGTTTTGGTCAAAATCATGGACAAAAAAGTATTGATCAAAATCGAAAAGTTTTTCAACAAAATGGTGTTGGCTATCAAAAGCAGTATCAAAATCATTCACAAATATCATTTCCCAAAAGACAATTTTAGAACAAAACCAAAATTTGTTCTAAAGAAAGGAAAATAACAAGGACCAAGTTGTTTACGAGCTTTGTTGGAACGAGCTTAGGCATGAGATGACTCTAGACTTGAAAATCAATGTCCACCTACTTGTGATTTGAAAAACAAGATGATTCTAGATTTGGAAAATAATTTTATAGTTTGGACGAACGATTTGTCACGAGAGTTCATGGTCTTCAAAAAACCCAAATTTGTTAATTGTTATAATCAAATTGGATTTTTTTTTGAAATATTATTTATGTATTTTATGTAGCTTTATGTGTTGTTCTTCAAAAGAGAAAAAATGTATATTTTTTTATGATCTAGTTAGTTATTTTGGCAAATATTTACAAAGAGACTTGGTTTTATGAACAACATAACATGAGATTTGGTTTTAAAATTTATAAACATTGCTTATCTTTTATTTTTAGACAATTTAAACTAGAAATTCCACATGGACGTCATGTCAGCACCACGAGGACCACCTTAGTTGATTAAAATGTTATTTGGACCCAACGCATCTAGGCAACCGGATGACCAATTAATTTTGGATATATTCTCTTATTTAACTAGTAATTTGATAGTTTAAAGAGTTGCAATGCTCAAAAAAAAACTTCAGTGACCATTTAAAACAAAAGACAAAAGTTGGTTGGTTTATAACCACATTAACTTATAAAAGAAAAGGAAAAAAGAAAATCATGAATGATATAATAATTTTTCATTCTTATAAGAACCAAAATCAATAAAAAGATTCAAAATTTAACCATTGATGCACCATCAAAACTTTTTTTGAATTAAAACTATATAACTTTGACAAGCAAAATGACGATTTTTACAATTTTATCGATGTTTTTTGAGGATAAAAAAAGTTAAGGACAAGACCGTTTCTTCTTTATTAAAAAAAATGTTTGTTAGTAAACGAATAACTACCTCAAACGAACCATTTATGTATATTACTCTAAATAAATACCACAAACGTGTTCCTAGTTTTAATTTTATATTCTAAATAATAAGGTTGGAGGGTGTGTGTGGGAAACTCCCTCATTATTTCTCTGTCACGTCATCATTTCCCACACTTTCCTTTCCCTCACCAAAAACCAATGTGTGTGTGGGAAGCTTCCTTTACTCTTTAAAAAATAATAATAATAATAATTGACTTTGCTGATTTATAATTTTTTTTAAATGAATAATAAACATAAAAATTAATTAAAAATAAAACCACTTCATTATTTAAAATAAAAATTACATAAAAAACTAAGATTTAAATAACTAGAAAAACAACAACAATATAAAAAAAAACTAACTACATTTTAAAAAAAAACATAATGATCTACGAAAAAATATTTTTTCACAATCTTCCCCTTCTTCAAAACGAGCTCGAGAGCCGGCCCCGAAAGATGATTATTGTTTTCCATCAAGAATCTTATATCCTTAATTTATTGTTTCATCGCACGGTCCATATTTTTTTCTTCTTTTTCTTTGTCGAACGCCAAACGTACAACAAAATTAAGATTATATTGATCAAATGTCTCCGACAATTTCCGCATCTCGTCCGCGTCCATGCTGAAATCCGATGCACCTGAAGAAGTCTCATTTCCCTTGATTTTTGTTGTGTCCCTACCCATCGGTCGAACAATTTCTTATAGCTCGAGTTCGTCCTCCTCATTTAAATCTAGACCGACTCGAGCATCGGAGGAAGTTGTGTAACCACTAGAACCCGTTTTCGTTCGCTTGATTATTGTACTCAAAATATAAAATCTTGCTCGTATTTTTTCCACATAGAACTTTTAATCAATACTTTCCAACAATCGTGCCACTTGAATGACTTTCCCGTTTCCTCTAGATAAAAATGCAAAGCTTCTTGAAGTATTTATTCATCTCCTTGGCCACTTCTCCGTTGGGTTTTTAGGTTGTTGTACAGCCCGTTCATTTTTGAAATGGCCTTCGCTATATCTCGAAGCTTTGAATTCAACTGATGATTGGTACGGTACTCATCACCTTTTCCCATCTCCGCCCGAAACCTCTCTAGAATGCGAAGCCAAAAATGATCCGCCGGTAGAGCATTTCCCGTCGCCGAATCCTCTGAATTGTCAACACGCGATTTTACCACAATTAACTCTTCTTTATTGACGCCATGGTATCCGTCTCTGTCTTCCCGGTTGTGCAACACCCTCCTACACTTTTTTTTCCTTTGTGACGTTCGGGTGGGGGGGGGGGGTTGTGTGGGTTGAGTTTCCCGTACAATCTCCATCCATCTCATCGATGTCTTCGTATTGTGGTTGAGATCGAGAGGGTTGTGTTTGGTACTGGGGTTGAGTTTGGGTTTGGGTTTGAGATTGAAAGAGTAGTATTTGAGTTTTTGGTTGATTAGGCGAATGTTGATCGGGATAAACAACAAAGTTTGAGAACATGTTAGGAGTTACATTTGGAATTTGGATCGGGTAATATTGCCTAACATTTTTGTATTGGAATTGTAGTGGTGATTGAATAACAGCATGGAGTTAGGGACCAAAAGCCCCTTGTGATGAATCGATAGCAAAAATGTTTCGAGTTGGGGTGCTTGAACTCGAAAAATTGGTTTTTATTCTTCTATCGGAGATTGATGTTTGATTGTCGGGATTCATTTTTTTGAAGAAAGTAGAGAGAAATTGATAGAAGGTGTGGGTTTAAAGTTTAAAGAGTATGAGTATTTATAGATGTTGTAGAGGTTAAAAAAAATAAAATAAGTAAATAAATTTAGCATATAGCTGTTGAAAGCAAGAAATATATATATATATATATATATATATATATATATATATATATATATATATATATTATATTTATATATATATATATAATTTCCAAACATTAAAAAACGGTCAAGTCACAAAAAAAAAATCGGATTCCAACCAATATGAGGAAGAGAGAGACTGCGGCAACCCCTCCCCCCACCTCCTTCCCGCACGCCCTTTCCCTCGCCAGCGGTACGGTGTTCCGGTGAGCGGGAAGAGTCCCGCCCCCCTCCCCGCACCCGCTCCGTCTAGCCTAATGGAAGAGGCCATCGAGAATCTGAATTACCAAAAATGGAAGTTTACAATTTCTTCTGTTTTGTTTGCCTATAAAATATTTAGATTTATACTTGTATAGTACTCTAAATAAATAATAATTGAAATTTGAATTACCAAAAAAGGAATTTTACAATTTCTTCTTTTTTGTTTGCCTATAAAATAGTTTCATTTATACTTGTATGTTACTCTAAATAAATAATAATTCGAATTACCAAAAAAGGAGGGATTCGACTACCCTAAACGAACCGTTCATGTATATTACTCTAAATAAATACAAGAAAAGTGTTCCTAGTTTTAAATTTATATTCTAAATAATAATTGAAGTTGCCATCAAGAATTTAAATTACCAAATAAGGAAGTTTACGATTTCTTCTATTTTGTTTGCCTATAAAATAGTTAGATTTATACTTGTAGTCTTGCATTCAAATAAAAAACAAGGAGAAAGCTTCCATGGATTCTATACTAAAGAAACCACATGCGTTGTGCGTACCAACCCCATTTCAAGGCCATATCAACCCAATGCTAAAACTTGCTAAAATCCTCCATTCCAAAGGGTTTCATACAGGGCCGGTCCATTGGTTTTTACTACCCGGGGCGAGTTAAGAATTTTATGCCCTTATATATAAAAATATTGAAAAATAAAAAATGCAATAAACTTTATACTCAAACTAATAATACAAACAAAAACCTATAAAGTCACCTAAAACAATGCCTTCGTGCATTTTTTCAAGCAAAAACATCTTTTATTTTAGAATAATCAATATTTTGTAAAAAATCATTTTCGATACTTAAAATTGTTTAACCATTCAATCTTTCTTGAGCCATGGTACTTTGGAGATACGATTTCAAGAGCTCCAATTTAAAAAAACTTCTTTCCGCGGAAGCAACCATAACCGGTACCGTCAAAAATTCCTTATATGCAACCAACACATTAGATAACATATCTATTTTTCTTGCATACTTTATTATTTGAATAGATGTGAAAAGAATTTCATCTTTGTATGGCAACATTTTCTACAAAATTTTTAACTCAATAAATAAACAGTTCTTTCAATATAATGTTCTTAATACATCAACAACTAAAAAAGCTAATTTGGAAGCATCAAATAAAAAACCAAATACAGAAATAAGAAGTTCAATCAGCCTCCTGATTCACATCACAGAAACAAGAGACAAGAACAAAAAGTTATGAAAAGAACTTTAGAAATTTATAGCAGAAGCAAACCACAGTAGTATCTGAAGCAAACCAATATCAGATACAAGATGTCGAGCTTAAAAAGGGGAGAAATCCAAGCTCAAACAAAAGAGAAAGACACTTTTTTACTGTAATCGGAATCCAACATGCAAAAATAAAAAATCCAACTCCTAAAACAAACCACAAAAATCATATTAATAGGAGATAGATTGATGGAAGCATATTTCAAGCTCAAACAGAAAGTAAAATCGAAATCAGTAAAAATTGTAACTAAAGCAAATCTCAGAAAGCCAAAGTTTTACCTGAAGCATATCTCAAAAATCAGACATAAACCAACAGATTTCGAGCAAAACAGATGAGAAATCGGACCTTTGGAATTGATCAAACTCCCAGGTCCATTCTACTATAATCAAACTCCAACATATACAAACCCAACTCCTAAAAAAACCACAAAAGTCAGAAATCGAACCTATGACAGAAGGCCGAAATTATAATCACATTAATACAAATCAAACTCACTCAAAGACCCAAATCAGTTGAAAAGAAATAAAAAATCGAGATATCTACTATAATTGAAATCAAACAGGTAAAAATCAAACTCCTGAAACAAACCACAACCAAGGTCCACAGAAACAGATTAAAAGGCGAACATAGCAGGTTTAGAAAGAAATTAAAAAAAAGATTAAGAAAAATAAAAGTATAAAACTCACCGAAATCAGTTCAAGAGAAATCATATCAAAAAATCCAACAAGACCTTTCAAGCTTTCTATTTTCTTTGCCGGTTTTGCTTTGGGTTAACAGTTAACTGGTTAAGAAAATCGAACAGTCATAAATAGAACTCCAACTTCCAAATCTGAAATCGCAATACTATGAGATTATTGAGAATTTGAGATGATCGATTAAATGCAGCAGCATGTTTAGAGAGAAATAGAATGAGAATAATGAGTAGAAATCGGATGTAGAAGGATGGTAAACAGATTCCCGATCACTCCAACTCGATTTAGACTTTAGTGCCATAGAGGACTCCTCGATCTCTCAATCTCTAACGTTTTTCTTGGGGCGATACCCGATTTGGTGATTCCACTTCTCAAAGTTCTTCAACTTCAATTATTTGGCGCTCAAGAAGTCCCGCTCTTGCAAGACTGCCTTCTTGGCTTCTTAGACTAAATTTTTGGGCCAAAGTAATATACATAGGACTTAATTTATGCCCCCCCCCCTTAGTTTGATGCCCTGGGCCTAAGCCCAACTCGCCCATGTATTGGCCAATCTGTTCTTATGGATAATACGTCCGGACCTGGTGATTGGCCAATCTGCAGTACAGCTTCCATCAGAGTTTTTGGAAAAGACAAGCAGTAGAGGGATGTTGGTGCCCACAAGAACAAGTTCTAAATCACCCATCAATTGGAGGGTTTTTAACACACAATGGATGGACTTCGACAATTGAAAGTATTTCCAGTGGAGTCCCAATGATTTGTTGTCCATTTTCTGGTGACCAACAAACCAATTGCTGGTCGTGTTGTAACAGGTGGGGGGGTTGGCATGGAGATTGACAAAGATGTAAACAGAGAAGAAGTTGCGAAGCTAGTCATTGAGTTGATGAATGGACAAAAAGGGAAAGAGATGAGGAAGAATGCAACCGACTTGAAGAACAAGGCCAAAAAAGCATGTGCATCTCCTTTTGGTTCATCCACTCTTAATTTGGAGAAAGTGATTCAGCTGCTACAAGCAACTCCAAATAATTCATAATATGTTTAAGATGCATGTGCGTTTATGATCATATTCTACTACGTACCGTTTGTATGCTAAAAATAATTGATGTTTTGTTGTTATTGAAGTTTCATTATCTTTCCATAATAAATTAATCTTCATGCTAAAATCATTGCCACATCATTTTATTAAATATTTATACAACTTTATTTTTTACCCCCACATCACATTAAATAAAGGGCTTCTAGCCCAGCGGTATCATGTAGTGTCTCTCTCTCTCCTTGAGGTGAGGTTAAAGGTTCAAGTCTCGTCTAAGACATAAATGAAGTTAACAGTAGTTTAGGATTAGATTATATTTTCCGTTCAAATAAAAAAAACAACACATTAAACATCTTATTAATCCTAATAGTCATTTTAATCGAATGGTTGAATCAACTCCTCCGTTCAACTCCAATCAATGTCATTAAACATTTATTTAATACTAATTACCACCTTATTTAACCCCTATACAACTTCCATTGTGGATGCCCTAAGTCCCTAAATTGATAGTGAATTTCAATTATTTGTACCTAAATAGTGTCAAGATTTGATTTTGATCTTGACCATATAGAATAGGCGTACAAAAAAAACTTGGGATTTTGTGGAGGAATGTAATGAAAAACAAAGCCTCTCTTTACTTTTCAAGTGGTGGTGGACCTCAAGGAGTGATAATACGGGGCTTTGGACTAAGATGATTACAACGTTTCATGGAGCTAATGGCAGCCTTGACTGCAATTGCTCTGATGCCCACGAGAGGGGGGGTTTCGGGTGTCATTACATTAGCCACCTTAATCGGGCCCATGATTTCTATAAGATTGATTTAGATAACATATTCTCTTATGTTCGTGGTGGCTGGAAATGGGAAGTTAGAGGATGATGGCAGGTTCATGTCACACCCCAAACCGGAACGGCGGAAACGTTCTGGGGTAGATGACGTCATGTACAGTATCACAACAATTGTATAATAGTAATCAAAGCAACAACAACCATTATATTAATAATATAGAGTTTACATTGTATTCGATTTACATCTAACTGACTCCAAAAGTAAATAGCAAAACAAAGACTTGAAGCTACTATGCTCCGTCTTCTCGGAACCTGTGCGTGTACCTGTCTACTAGTTTCCTGAGAATACAAGTGATTTTGAAAGTGTATCAACATTTAAGTTGGTGAGTTCATAACCCTTTTGTTTTAGAACATAAGTTCTTTGTTCCTTAAAAATGTTCGTGTGTTCCTCCAGAAAATCCTATATTTTCTTAATAAAAAATATGACCATAATAGTTCCTTCTATGATCACTTAGTTTATACTAGCTATATATATGAACTAATATCGAACGGACAGTTGAATGTGTGGATCTGCCCTAAGCCCACAACCAAACAAGGAAAAGGAAGTAAGACGGAAATCACACTTTCCACTGCCTATCGGATATTCCTTATATATAACCCTAATGTATAAGCTAAAGAACCATAGAATTAACAATTAAGGGTCATTTATGTTATACTAGTTTGTAAATAAGTGTTGAACCTTTTGTAAATATGTTCCTAGTTCCACCCGCTCTACTGTAAAGTACCGAAGAGTAAGTAATCGTATTTGTTTCCAGAAAGTTGAATTGTAAACCGTTTGCTTGTAAAATAATGATGTTTATCCTGGAAAATCCTATATTTTCCATAAAACCGAATTGTAGTCTTAAATCCTATATTTAATAATCGATGTTTTGTTGTTGATGAAGTTTCATTATCTTTCCATAATAAATTAATCTTCATGCTAAAATCATTGCCACATCATTTTATTAAATATCTATACAACTTTATTTTTTACCCCTACAGCAAATTAAATCAAGGGCTTCTAGTCCAGCGGTATCATGTATTGTCTCTCTCCTTGTGGTGAGGTTAAAGGTTCAAGTCTCGTCTAAGACATAGGTGAAGTTAATAGTAGTTTAGGATTAGATTATATTTTCCGCTCAAATAAAAACAAAACAACACATTAAACATCTGATTAATCCTAATAGTCATTTTAATCGAATGGTTGAATCAACTCCTCCGTTCAACTCCAATCAATGTCATCACCCACAAACTTCATTAAACATTTATTTAATACTAATTACCACCTTATTTAACCCCTATACACCTTCCATTGTGGATGCCCTAAGTCCCTAAATTGATAGTGAATTTCAATTATTTGTACCTAAATAGTGTCAAGACTTGATTTTGATCTTGACCATATAGAATAGGCGTACAAAAAAACACTATTAATGTATTTTATGTATCTTGTATTTAGCCTATTAGATTAGCCTTTTTGTATGTACGTATAAGCCCATTACTTTATGTATATGGTATTCAATTGATTAATGAAGTTATTCAAGGGAAATCATTCTCCAATATGGTATCAGAGACTTTCTAACTGTTGGGTATTATTGTGTTGCGTCATGGGCTTGTTTTGTATATCCGGATTGGGCCTGTCCATCCGTGATTATCTAGTAGGGTTAAACTATAAATAGTGCATGCATGTATGCATTAGATACGTTCTTGATTATCGTTGATTATTGTTTTGTAACCCTAAGCACCTCTACAGTCGAAGTTCTTAATCGAGCTCTTCTGAGGTGTTAAAGTTTTAATAATACGACATCTTTAAAGCCATTCTTGTGTTCATAATTACGTCCTTAATTGTTTGCCTGCATAGAATCTATCGATCCTAATAGAACTTTGTTCTAACAATTGGTATCAGAGCGGGAGACTGTGTGATCAATACACATTCCTTCTGTGTTAAGAATTCTTTAGGGTTTCCGCTTTTATCGAATATATAGAAGTCGTCTTCTTCCTGTCGACGGTAACTCTGGTTTCTGATAAAACCCTAATCTCAAGTTTACAGGTCTGATTGTAGCTGCTCACCATGTCTCACGAAGACTCTCAAACAAATCCCATCAACATCTCTAACAGCATTGGATCCACTACCAGGATTCCCATTCTTTACACTCAAGACTATGAAGTATGGGCGCATCACTTTGAAGATTATGTGGTCGGATCTGAAGATAATGGTTATCTCATCTGGGAAGCCATCACGCTAGGGCCGTTTGTTCATTCTGGAACGAACACGACTGTTAAGACCCAAAAAGAATATAACAAGCTGGTGGCGGATGTAGACAAGATGCCACAGGATGAGAAGGACAAACTGATGTGTAATGTGAAGGCCATGAGAATGATCAGATTCGCCTTGCAATCTGACACTTTTCGGTTAGTTGGTTCATGCACGACGGCCAAAGAAATCTGGGATAGGTTGAAAGAACTTTACTCAACCGATGAAGATCTAGAACACTCTATTCAAACCTTGCTGCTCTCAAAATTTGGAGTTTTCGAACAGAAAGCTGAAGAAAAACTGATACAAACTTTCGATCGGTTCAATCATCTCCTAAGTAAGATGATCAAGCATGGAATGGTTGTGGTTTCAACAGTGAAAGCACATGAACAGTTTAAATCTTACTCACTAGCGAAACTTGTGGGAATACTTAAGTCCCATGAGAATGTGGTAACCAAGGAGGCGAAGGTAGTTTCGGGTGTGGGATCGTTGGCCCTTGTCTCAAAAGGAAAAAGTATTGCAGAAGAAGAAGAGGAGTCGGATATGTTTGAGTATGACCTTACAAGCGAAGAATACGCTATGATGGTCACCAATCCAAAGAAGTTTGCCAGAAGGAAATTTCCTTTCAATAAGAACCGAAACTGGCAGGGAAGTTACAGTTCTGAGAAGGTGAAAGATGAACCGAAAATTACTTCTCAAAAGGATAACGACAAGAAGGAGAGCAAGCTTGCAGGAGACTCTGGGTTTGACTATGAGACGTACTACATGCGAAAGATTGCATGCTGAGTAAGATGGCTGAGAAAAGAGATGGTGAAGATGATGAGACGTACTACATGCGAAAGTTGGAAGATATCAAGAAAAAGAAGGCATCTAACAGTTCAATGAATGCCTTGATTGTGCAGGAGAATGCATATGAAGATGAGTTCGGTGGCGTTGAAGTTTTATCAACCGATTCTGAGGATGAAGAGGTGAGAAAGCCCACTCATGGAAGAGCTTATGTGACCAAGGATGCAGGTTCGGCTGGAAGATGTTTGATGGTCACAGCTGGTGGATCAACCGAAAGTGCAAGTAAGGAGCCGAACCTAACTGAGGACAAATGCTTTGCAGCCAAGCCCGTGAGCGAGAAGATCAACGACTGTGATCAGCTGATCAAAAAGGTACAATCCATCCTTGAATCACTTAAAGTTCCAGTAACATATTATGAAGAAGAATTAAATGAATTAAAATTTAAATTTTCTAACTTAAGTGGTAGTCTCATGCAAACTCGCTTAGCGAATTCTAACCTAACTGACCAACTCAGCAGGGTGTCTTCAAAAAGTGAGGAGAGAAGGATGTGGATTGAGCTGAAGAAGGCGGAGTTAAATAGGGCTAGGGATGAAAGTATTTATTTGCAACGAGACAATTTAAAGTTTTTAAAACAAAGGAATGTTTTTTGTTTAATTGCTAAGTGCTTATATACTAATATTGCTCAATTGCACTTAAATTGTGAAATAGGGAAAAAGATTCATAAGATGATCTTACCCTTCCTTGAATTTAAGGAGGATGAGGTCATTGCTGAATGTGAATCAATAGTGTCCTCAGAAGAAACATCCATCGCTTACAAAATCGGACTGGACAAGATTGAGACCTTCATTGACTCTAAGGAACATAAATGTATGCTCAAAAATCTTTTAGATGAAAATGATAGGTTAAAAATTAAGTATGAAACCATTCAATCATTTGATTCGTCGAACGCTAAATTAATTTCAGAAAATAAAATGAACATAGAAAATACGTCTGAATTTGATGAGGAAAGTGAGATGAGCGAAATCTCAGTTGAAGACGTGGTTGATTGCTCTGAGTTTATGAAGAGCGAAACTGAGAATGAGAAACCCCTCATTTATGAAAATTCGGTTGAATACGCTCGCCTGTCAAAGGACAAGCCACAGAAACTCAAAGAGAAAGCAATGGTTTATCATAAGGTTCAAACTGTACCGAATCAGGTCTATGTTGTTACAGGGGTCACTGCAAAACAAACGGTAGAATTGAAAATCTTGGTTGACAAAGACAATGCTGAAGGGTGCAACGATTATTTCTGGTCAGCCCCTATTGATAACGCAAATGAAACCATCGGCTTATCTGAGCAAACTTCATGGAGGGTAAAAGGAAGATAAGTTGTTGAACCTATCAACAAACCCTCGAGTTTCGACAAACCAAGCACAAGTGGACCAAAAGAAATCCCTGAAGAACCAATGAAAGAACCGATTGTTCCAACTAAGACAACCGAAACTCAAAAGGAGAAGCCAAAGGCTAGCTTCAATATCCACAAATCTCAAAAGGAATTAGCTGATCAGAAACGCCAAAGAAATCAAAGATACATGAAAAATCTGAATGAGCGAAAACGTTATTGGCAATCTCAAAATCCCAACTACGTACCTCCTAAGAAAGAATCAATTAACAAAGGAAAGGAAAAGCTAAAAGGAAAAGAAAATTTCAGTCCAAATTCCTACTATTCCAAAGCTCAGAACCGAACGTCTACTTTCGGTTCCAAAACTAGCGCGCAGAACCGAACATCTAGTTTCTGTCCAAATGTCAAGGCAAACAACCAAACGTCTACTTTCGGTTCCAACACCAGCGCTCAGAACCGAAAGTCAAGTTTCGGTCCCAAGTCTAGTTTCGGTCCTTCCAATTCCCAAAGAAAATCAAATTCAGTGAAGGACATCAAAGGAAAGGGAAAGCTTGATTCTAATTTTGATAATAAGAAAAAGTCAGCTAACCCTAGGATTCAAAAGAAAACACCAAAACCATCTAACAACACACCATCTAATACACCAAACGTTAAACAAGATAAAACTAAAATCAAGGTGTACACCATCAAAAGAAAAGATCAATCCACTCTAATAAAAAGAACTTATTTGGTTGATATTTCTATTGCAATTCCTTTTTCTGTGAAAGACTCACTAGGACCCAAGAAACTTTGGGTTCCTAAATCTACTTGAATTTGCAGGTGCTAAGTGACGAGCAGTTCGATGATGAATTGTATATAGACAGTGGCTGCTCGCATCACATGACAGGAAGGAAGGAAGAGCTGAGGGAGTTTCGGTCCCTAAAGGATGGTGGATGTGTGAAGTATGGCAATAACTCGTATGGCACAATCAAAGGATATGGCATGATAACCAACGGAGACTTCTTGATTCGAAAAGTAGCTTATGTGGAAGGGTTGCAGCATAACCTCATCAGTGTATCACAATTAGTTGTGGGAACATGATTGAAGGTTTCATTTGATGATGAGCGCTCAGAAATAATTGAGAAGCAATCTAAAAAGGTTCTGTTGAAGTCTGAACGCAAGGGAGAGATGTATCCTTTAAATCTCAACCCAATTAAAGGAAAACCAGCGATATGCCTGCTATCAAAGGTGAACACTGATGAAAGCTGGTTATGGCATCGACGTCTATCGCACCTAAACTTCAAATACATTAATAAGTTAGTGCTTGGTGATCACGTTCGAGGCCTTCCTCTTCTCAAGTTTGATAAGGAACATCTGTGTGCAGCGTGTGAGATGGGCAAACAAAGCAGAAAGAGCCATCCTACACGAATCAATACAAAGATTGTTGAAGCTCTTGAACTTCTGCACATTGACTTATGTGGACCTTCGGCTATCGAAAGCTTCGGTGGTAGTAAGTTCATTCTTGTCATAGTAGATGATTTTTCACGCTTCACCTGGGTTTTCTTTCTTAAACAAAAATCAGATGCAACTCCCAAGTTAAAGACGTTCATCAAGCAAGTGGAAGTGCAGCTGCGAAAGACAGTGAAGAATATCAAAAGCGACAATGAGCTGGAATTCAAGAATAAAGATTTTGAGGATTTTCTGGCTGACAAGGGGATATCTCACAACTTTTCGGCCCCCTATACACCACAGCAGAACGGAATTGTTGAAAGACGAAACCGTTCGTTATGTGAGGCAGCCAGAACCATGCTCAGCTTCGCTTCTCTACCGCTATACTTTTGGGCTGACGCAGTTGCAACCGCGTGCTACACTCAGAACCGATCCTTGCTAAACAAAAGATTCTCAATCACTCCATATGAGATTCTGAACAATCGAAAGCCCAACGTCAAATTTTTCCACGTGTTCGGTTCAAGGTGTTTCATCTTTAATTCAAAAGAGAACCGAAACAAGTTTGACGTCAAAGCTGATGAGGGAATTTTTCTTGGTTATTCACTTACTTCAAAGGCATACAGAGTTTTGAACAAACGCTCCAAACGAATTGAAGAAACATATTATGTAACCTTTGACGATAATTACATGAAGAAAGTTCAAAGGAGCGAAAGTGCCTTGGGGGAAATATTTCCTGAATCAGGACAAGTATCGGTTCCTATATCCAACTTGTTTGAAGAGTACATTCGGCTATTTGATGAACCAGAGAAAGCTCCACACTCAGAGGCGAAAGCAGCAGACAACAAAATCGACAATCTCAACAAGATCACAGATGAAGCTGCAAAAGAGATGGAAAATGAACCTCCTAAACCGACTGGTGGTCAACCCTCAACCGACTCTCCAAACAACAGCTCAATGTTCAAGGGGGAGAGTTCATCTGCACCAAAGACAACCCGTAAAGGTCCAGCCGAGGGGGAGAATACAACTCCAACACCACCCAATGATAGTCCAATCGAGGGGGAGAATCCAACTCCCACAGAAGAGGAAAACTCTGAACCTGAAAAGGGATACACTTCGCCATTTGAGGGGGAGAAAGAGAACACAACTGGCGAAGGTGATCAATCAGAGCTTGAAGAAGAAGTAAACGCAGAGTTGGATCCAACTTATGATCCTAATTACCCTCCTTTAACGAAATGGACTAAGGACCATCTAAAAACACAAATAATTGCTGAATCATCTGAGAAAGTTCTAACACGTTCTCAATTGAAAGCGAAACAAACTGCATTATTCTCTAATGTTGAATTCTCTATGTTCAATTTGTTTGTCTCCAAAGTCGAACCGAAGATAGTTAATGCTGCACTTGATCATTCTGATTGGGTACAAGCAATGCAAGATGAACTCCATGAGTTCGAACAAAATCGAGTTTGGAGGCTGATTCCCACACCAAAGGATGCCAATTCCTTGACGGTAAACTTGTTAGCTGGCAGTCCAAGAAGTAAACCTGTGTATCACTTTCCACAGCCGAAGCTGAGTACATAGCTGCAGCATCCTGTACCTCTCAAGTAATATGGATACAAAGCGAACTAAGAGACTATGGGTTAAGTATGAAGAAGATTCCTCTCTATTGTGACTCAGAAAGTGCGATAAGAATATGTCACAATCCAGTGCAACACTCAAAGACTAAGCATATTGCACTTAGATATCATTTCATCAAGGACCATGTAGAAGATGGGAACGTGGAAGTACATTTCGTTCGGTCCTCTGATCAACTGGCTGACATATTCACTAAAGCCTTACCGGAAGCAAGCTTCAATAAAATTTTACAAGGTTTGGGGATGATGGAAGCAGAGTCGGTACCGAATCCTCAAATCTCTGTCTAAAATTAGACAAGCGAAATAGAGCGAACGCTCGGTCTATTCGGTTCCAGATTTTTCGGGAACCGAAATGAACTGAACGCTCGGTCTATTTCGGCTCCATAATTTTCGGGAACCGAAATGAACCGAACCCTCGGTCTATTTCAGCTCCGGAATTTTAAGGAACCGAAATGAATCGAACGCTCGACTTATTTCGCTTCATTCTTTTAAGATTTGGTTTCGGTTGTACACTTTGTTTATTCTTTTAAGTGTTTTTCTTACTCTATTTTTTTTAAAGAGTGTTTTGTGTAAATTTATTTTTCGGTTTTTATTATTTTTCAGAAAACTTCAAAAATCCAAAAATATTTTCTCTTTCTGTTTTTATTATTTTTCAGAAAATCTCAAAATTCCAAAAATATTTTTCTAAACGTTTTTTTTGTTTTTGTTTGTTTGTTTGTTTTGTTTGTGTGGTGTGTTTGTTTGCTTGTTCTTTTAATTAGGTCCCAAGTATATTAGTGCAACAGAATTTGGAGCTAAGGCAGGTATGAATCTCTACATCTGAACTAGTTAAGAGTCCCTAGAAGCATGCTGCTGCATGTCGACCGAAGCCTCTATGACTAAGAGCAAGGCCTTAATGATTCGATCTATACCTATCGTTTCTTCCCAATCAGGCTGTTGAAATCATCTCAAGTCAAGAGCTACCTTACTCTTCTCAAATGAGTTAAGAGTTTTCTGCTTTGTCATGTTTATATAGCAGAGGTACTTTCGGTTCTTTAACCACCCTCCTTACATTCTCCATCAACTTTCGGTTCACCACTGTAACCCTTGAGACTCTCGGTCTTTACCACTGAGGTTTATGGTTGCATAAAATATGTGTTTGTGATCTTAGATACGTACACCACGTGCTGAGTGAAACCCACAATCCAACACCAACAAAGAATTGACGGTGAATCATTGTATTCAAGATTTTACTGGTTACCTAATGAAATCTCATTTTATTTTTGAGTGGTCTTTTATGAAATTGTCTAACACCAAGGCATTTCTACCCAAAAAGATCTAGTTTGTTTTTGTTTTTGAGATTTCTATCACATCTTTAGTCACAGCATATTATATCAAACCTACTTGTTCAACAGACCACATTGGTCTCACAAGTACTTCTTCCAACGTTCGGTCTTATGTTAAGAATCGACGTTCGGTTAAAGATAAGCCACCTTTAGCCTATTAATTAAAAGAAGACTTTCAATGTTTCTCTACAAGCACTCGATCGTATTTTCTCGGGAAACCAAGCAAGCACTTCAAGTCTCTCTTGACTTTGAAGGAAGCGATTCTTGCCCGGAATCATCTGTTTTATGTCTTCAAATAGACATCACTCACATCCTATACACATTTTGCTTTATTTCTTTATCTTTTGTCACACTATTGCACGAAAATTCTTTGTGATTTTCCAACATTCTGGTTGCTGTTGGTTCGTTTACCTTTTGGAGCAACAGGGGTTATCCTGATTTTTGAAGCGAAGCTGAATTTCAAACGACGAATTGAGGATGTGGATTCCTTATCCAAGTCCCTTCATGAAGAGCAAACTAAGTTTGAGGCTGTTCGTTCTTCAATGCAAGCAGAGAACACTTCACTTATCAGTTCTGTGAATTCTCGGCTTGAATCTCTCCAAGCTGATTTAGCAAAGGAGAGTGCTCTAAAGGAAGATCTTGCCCGCCAAGCTTCAACAATTGAAGTTCAGAAGGTGCAGTTGGCTCACGCTGAAAAGGAGATCTCATTATTGAAAACTGAGTGTGCAGTATTCAGAAGCTGTGTTGGAGATGTCAAGGATATGCTTACCAACCTTCTTGGTGCTCATGATCCTATCCTTACTCTCACTATAAGGAATCATCTGACTTCAAAACTTCTTCCTGCCCTTGCAATGTTACATGAAATGAAGGGTGTTTCGGAGAGATTCGTACCTCCAAAACAAGGGGGAGAAGGTGCTTAAACGAAGGTTACTGTGAAAACCGAAACCGAATCTGCTCAACCGAAAGTCAAAGTTACAACCGAACCGAAGGGTAATGAAGCTTTGGGTTCTGGTTCTCAAGCTAAGAAGAAGGGGATTGATGATGACAGTGATGAAGAAGAAGAAGAGACTATTGTTGAGGCCCTTAAAAGAAAGAAGAGGGACAGAGAATTGGATGAAACCTTAAGGGTTGCGAAGGAGGCTGAGGAAAGGGAAAGGAGGAGCAAGGAAGAACAAGATGCCTTAATCTGCAAGAAGGCCTTGTTTCCTCTCTGGACAAAAGAGACACTCATCAATGAGGCAATAGAGTTTCCTAGCGTCTACTGGCTGGAACCTGTCGCTTCTTTTGATTGTGACAATTCTAAGGACTCACAGTTCGACATGCCGATAACACGAAAGGCATTCACTTTTCATTGTTTTGATTCAACTGTTGAAGTTCCTTTCCCTCATCCAAAAGTTGATCGAGAGCTTATCGACTTTTATCTGAAGTTCGGTCAACCGCAGTACTTGACATGGAGCGCACAGAAGATTGTTACTGTCAAGGTACTAAATCCTTCCCCTGCCGGGAAGTTCATAAATGTTAGTTTCAAAATCACCCGAGGATCAGCAAACTCGGTGTCGATTATTTCCGTGGCAGATCTTCCAAATTTAAATCCTCATGACTGGATCCTATTGTTTAACATTCTGCTCACCAATCCGAAAGAATATGAGCCGATACTGGATCATTTGAAGAGGATGTTGGCCTCTTACATCCATGAGGTTGTTGCTATGGATCAGGAGATAGCAAAAGTGATGAATAAGAAACCGAATGTCAAGCCAACAGCGAAACGAGGAGATGTGAACAAAATGAGGATGGGCCAAATCGATTCTACACATCTTACAGTCATGTTTACAAGAGGCGAAGCCAATCGTTTTCTGTTCGCTCTTGTTGATAAACATTTGTTCTCCACAGACTGCTTAGAGCACATTATCAGTATCATTCATCGGTGCAAGCAGAATTCTGATGCAGACAAGAAGAACTTCACGGACATGCTTTGGTGGTACATTACTTTTCGTCATCATCTATTGGCCATCATACCAAAGGTGTTCAAGACATTCAAGAAGTCTTCAGTAGCTCAACCGAACTGAGGTTTCGGCTCCATTGACGCAAAGGGGGAGATTGTTGGGTATTATTGTGTTGCGTCATGGGCTTGTTTTGTATATCCGGATTGGGCCTTTCCATCCGTGATTATCTAGTAGGGTTAAACTATAAATAGTGCATGCATGTATGCATTAGATACTTTCTTGATTATCATTGATTATTGTTTTGTAACCCTAAGCACCTCTACAGTCGAAGTTCTTAATCGAGATCTTCTGAGGTGTTAAAGTTTTAATCATACGACATCTTTAAATCCATTATTGTGTTCATAATTACGTCCTTAATTGTTTGCCTGCATAGAATCTATCGATCCTAATAGAACTTTGTTCTAACACTAACCTTCGTACACATACACCAGCCGACCCTACCTTCTCCTTCTCGATCCTGTCAGAGTTCTCCTTCTTCTCTATTATGTTCTTCTTCTCTATCAGACATGGCTGATAAAAATAAGCCCTTCACTTGCATCAATATCCAGTCCTATGTTCCTCTTATTGTTGATCTAAATGAATTAAACTACGATGCGTGGCGAGCTCTTTCTCACTCATTTTCGCGCCTATGGTGTCCATGGTTTTCTTGACGACACAAACAAACCCAAAGACGCAGTAGACACCGATTGGGACACCCTTGACAATCTTGTCAAGTCCTGGCTCTATGGCACAATGACACAGTCATTACTCACCATGATCCTCAAACCAAAATCGACAGCCAACTCTATCTGGAAAGCCATTGATGCCCTTTTCAGAGACAACACACACTCGAGATCAATTGAAATGGACAATGAGTTGCGTACTCTAGTCCAAGGCGATCGCTCTATAATCGAATACTGACAGAAAATCGAAGCTATTTCCAATCTCCTAGCCAACATTGATGCACCAGTCCCTGAAAAGACACTAGTTTCATACCTTCTCAACGGTTTAAACCCAAAGTTTGAAAGTGTTTACATGCTCATCTGTCACAAAGATCCCCCACTTTCATTCCTTAAAGCACGCTCAACTCTTGTTTCTGAAGAGTTACCTGTCAACAGGAACCACACCCCGACACCCTCACTTCATTATGATCATGGCTCCTCTCCTACAGTGCTTGTCGCCAACAGCAACAAGCCCGACACCAGGCGGTCTCAGCACAACAGATCCTCCTCCAATCGGCGCAATAGTGAATCCTCCAACCTCCGATCAGCGTCGTCTTCCTCGTCGCAGGTGCATGCCACTAGTCGCTACCCTCCTCCTGCTCCGTGGAATCCATACTACTATCATTGGGCGGCATATGGCTGGCCTTCCCCTCCACCATGCGCTGCTCCACACCCTCATTTTGCTCCTCAACCACAACAACACCGCCGACAAACACCTACAAACGATATTCTTGGACGACACCCATCAGCCCAACTAGGTTCCTCTACTTCCCAGGGAGCGTTTCACGCTACTACTACTCATCAGTCCTCACTTACTCCTCCTTGGCAATGGTTTCCTCCTATGCCACCTGATCAACCAACCGATCTCCCTGCTGCATACAACACAATAACACTCACTGAACCGGAAGATGCAAACTGGTATATGGATACAGAGGCGACATCTCATCTCGCGTCTAATGCATGTATTCTATCTTCACTTAGTAATAAACGTACACACAATTCAGTTTTTGTTGGCAATGGTTCCACTATTCCCGTTACCCAAACAGGACATAAAGTTATCCACTCAACCAATCGCCCGCTACATTTGAACAATGTCCTTGTAACACCCGATATTATCAAAAACCTTATTTATGTGCGCAAATTTACTACTGATAATCTTCCTGACATTGAATTTGATCCATATGGTTTTTCTGTGAAGGATTTCCTGACCAAGAAGATCCTTCTTAGATGCGATAGTATCGGCGGCCTCTACTCAGTCACTTCTTCAGCAGTCACCTTACTCACTAATCAAGCATCTCTATGACATCAACCTTTGGGACATCTCGGTCCCCGTGTTCTTCAATCTTTAAATTCTAGTCATTTCATTTCATGTAATAAAAACAATGTTTGTTTTCCTGTAATGCTTGTCACCTTGGAAAGCACTCTCGTTTACCTTTTGTTTCATATAATAATCATGCCACTGAGTTGTTTAAAATTGTGCATTCTGATTTATGGACTTCACCCATTGTTAGCATTAGTGGCATCAAATATTACATCCTTTTTCTTGACAATTCTTGTCATTTCTTATGGGTATACCAGCTTCGTAAGAAATCTGATGTCTATAGCAAATTTCTCCACTTTCGGGCCTATGTTAAGACTCAATTCAAACGAGAAATCCAATCTTTTCAGTGTAACCATGGTGGTGAATTTGATAATCACCAATTTCACTCTAACGACATACAATTTCGTTTCTCATGTCCCCGCACGTCTCAACAGAATGGTCGGTTAGAACGCATAATTCGATCAATTAATAACGTCATACGTACCCTTCTCTTTCATGCACATATACCAATAACATATTGGGTTGAGGCCTTACACATGGCATGCCATCTTCTAAATATCACCTTTTCCACAACCATTAACAACGAGATCCCATTCACCAATCGTTTTCAAAAAAATCCATCCTACACTCATCTCCACATCTTCGGATGCCTCTGCTACCATTTAATACCCACTTCTCACAAACTTGAACCTCGCTCCACGCCATGTGTATTTCTTGGATACTCATCATAACATCGTGGGTTCCGATGTCTGGACCTTCACACTCGAAAATAATTATCTCCAGACATGTGACTTTCGATGAAACCTCCTTCCCTTTCCAATCCATGACCACTGAAAACCCACCTTCTTACTCGTTCCTTGACGACCACCCCTCACCTAATACTTTTTCCGCTGCCATTAACCCACCAACGGAACCTCCAATCAGCCCACCATCATCACCTAACCACCCTCAAAACAGCCCTCCCCATACCACCACCTTTCCAAACAACCCCCGCCCTCCTGAAACAACCACAACCATCCCCTTATCACCTCACTCCTCATCCCCCACCTCCAACCCATCCACTCGAAACAAGCTGTCAAACTATTCTTCTATTCCCGTTTATACACATCCTATGATTACCCGTGCTCAACGGGGTATTTTCAAACCCATCTCCAAACTTAACATTCACACCACAACCAAATCTCCATTACCAAGATCCCACCTCCGTGCTCTTAAAGACCCCAACTAGACCAATGCCATGAAAACCGAATTTAATGCACTTCTTACTAATGAGACATGGGTACTTGTTCCTAGACCAAAAGATGTTAATATTGTTCGGTCTATGTGGTTGTTTCAAAAGAAATATAAAGCAGATTGCTCATTGGAACGATATAAGGCACGACTTGTTGCAAACGGTAAAAGTCAACGGCCGGGGATTGACTGTGATAAAACATTTAGTCCGGTTGTTAAACCGGATACCATCCGTACCGTTCTTAGTCTAGCCACATCCCGTGACTGGCCAGTTCACCAGCTTCATGTTAAAAATGCTTTTTTACACGAACATCTTAATGAAACTGTGTATATGCACCAACCGCCCGGATTTCATGACCCCAAGTTCCCGAATCACGTATGACATCTTAAACGGTCTCTTTATGGTTTAAAGCAGGACCACGGGCACGGTTCAATCGGTTTGCTACATTTCTCAACAAGCATGAATTTATACACAGCAAATGCGATTCGTCTCTATTTATCTTCAGATCCGGGAGTGCCACTGCTTACTTGCTGTTATACATTGATGATATTATTCTCACAGCATCGACCACATCTATTCTTCAGCATCTTATCAAATTCCTGGCTGCGAAGTTCGCCATGACCGATCTTGGAGCTCTCTTGTATTTTTTGGGCATCTCAGCAACTTCCAACAAAGAAGGCTTATTTCTTTCTCAGCTTAAATATGCTCTTGAAGTCCTAGACGGAGCAAATATGCTTAATTGTAATCCATGATTCACTCCGGCAGAAACTTCGTCCAAGCTCGATGATACAAGACCACTCGTTGCTGATCCTACTCTTTATCGCAACCTTGCTGGAGGCTTACAGTATTTAACCTTCACCCGACCAAATATTTCCTTTACTGTACAACAGACCTGCTTATACATGCACGACCCACGTGAACCCCATTTTCATGCATTAAAACACATTCTATGTTATATTCGTGACATATTACATCTTGGCCTCCAGCTTCATCGCACCGCAACTACTGGTCTTATTGCCTACTCAGATGCCGGGGCGGTTTCCTATCTACTCGCCGATCCACCAGTGGTTATTGTGTTTTTCTAGGCGACAACCTGGTCTCATGGTCCTCTAAACGTCAACCCACGGTATTGAGATCAAGTGCCAAAGCTGAGTACCGTGGTGTTGCAAATGCAGTTGTCGAAACTTGCTGGTTGCGGAACCTCCTTCGTGAGTTATACACCTCCATACCCAAAGCTACTATTGTATATTGCAATAATGTGAGTGTGGTCTATCTCTCCACAAATCCGGTTCAACATCAAAGGACAAAACATATTGAAATAGACATTCACTTCGTTCGAGACAAAGTCGCCACTGGTCAAGTTCGTGTCCTTCACGTCCCTTCCGCACTTCAGTATGCCGATATCTTCACCAAAGGGCTTCCTTCGTACCTCTTCATGGATTTTAGAAATAGTTTGAGCCTTCGGAGTGTTCCTACCGCTCGAACTGCGGGGGGTATTAATGTATATTATGTATCCTTTATTTAGCACATTAGATTAGACTTTTTGTATGTACGTATAAGCCCATTACTTTATGTATATAGTATTCAATTGATTAATAAAGTTATTCAAGGGAAATCATTCTCCAATAAAAAGTTGGGATTTTGTGGGGGAATGTAATGAAAAGCAAAGCCTCTCTTTACTTTGTAAATGGTGATGGGCCTCGAGGAGAGATAATACGAGGATTTGGACTGAGATGATTACAACGTTTCATGGAGCTAATGGCAGCCTTGGCTGCAATTGCTCTGATTCCCACAAGAGGGGTGGTTTGGGGTGTCATTACATTAACCACCTTAATCGGGCCCATGATTTGTATAAGATTGATTTAGATGACATATTTTCTTATGGTCGTGGTGGCTGGAAATGGGAAGTTAGAGGATGATGCAAGGTTCAATATGAGATCCCTTCATTTACTCACTGATGACACGTATCAGGAGCACGGTGACATACCCACTCATTGGTGTGAACTTGTTCCTATCAAAGTCAACTTACTCTTTTGGAGAACTAGGCTGTCCCCTTAGGCCTGACAATCGTGTTGTGTTCGGGTTAGCGGGTAGCGGGTTGGCGGGTCAAAATATACCAAACCGAACACGACCCATTTAATTACATAGGTCACGTGTAACGCCCCAACTCTCAAGTATAAACTTTCAGTCTTGTATTTCCAACTTTTAAGGTCGACTCGACGAGTTGGATGCCCTGACTCGTCGATTAGGCACGATTTTGGTCGTGGATCTTAATAGACCAACTCGTCGAGTCGGAGGACAGACTCGACGAGTAGGAGCTGAAGGATGAAACCCTAATTTTCGGGGTTTCACACCCTATTTAAAGGATCAATAGCCTCCCTTGGCCTCCCCTCACCGTCCCCTTGAGCTCTGAAACCCTAATTCGCGTGTGAGCCCCATTTAGTGTGATTTTTCAAGTTTGGAAGGAAGATCTTGTTGCAAGGAGCTTGAAGATGAAGAAGTTTGAGGTAAGGAACGTGTGTAGATCTGAAGTTTACCCCAGTTTAGCATCATTTGAAGGTATCAAGTCATTAACTTGATCTTCTTCTAGCTAGATCCTTCTATATTTGAGTTTTGGGGCCATTTTGGCATATTGGTGCTTCATTTCGAGTGATGAACCAAGATCTGAAGTTGCAACTTCAGATCTAGGCTCATCTTGGCCCTTACAATCATAAAGTATTAGTCTTTAGCATGCTAGTGTAATTCCTTTGCCTAGAACCTCCTCTTTCGCTTGATTTAATTCATTAGCACCTTGCATGTACGTAAAGTTTGCAACTTTACGTAAGAAGTATGCCCTAGGAGCTTAGATCTATGTTATGGAGCTTTGGAATGGCTTAAAAAGCATCTGAATGGAGAAAAGACTGAAGGGACTCGACGAGTTGCATGATCAACTCGACGAGTCCGATAAAGATTGTCGTGCAAGGACTTCTGCATGGACTCAGCGAGTCAGTAGGGTGACTCAGCGAGTCAACTAGGGTTTTCCCGACATTTGGAAATGCATGAACTCGGCTAGTTGCAGGGAAACTCGACGAGTCAACCGGGGATTTCACGAATTCTCGAGTTCAGGAAGGACTCGACGAGTCGGTGAACTACACTCGATGAGTCGGGTCAACATGGACTGTTGACCTTGACTTTGACCAAGGATTGACTAGTTGACTTCTGGGGTATTTTGGTAAATTGGAAATTTATGGAAACGATTTTGTGGTAAATATTGGTGGTGGAGTTCGTGGCCGTGGTTCGAGAGTTTGAGTTTATCACTTCAATTCGTCAGTTGAGAGGTGAGTTATCCTCACTATACTAAGGGGTCTAAGGCACCAAGGTCGGCCCATTGGACTCGATATCCCAGTAGTTGATTACGTGTTGAATATGAGATGATTATGCATGCTATTTTTTTATGCCAGTTAGGTAGGTATGTAGGACTACATGTGTTACTATTTGATTATCCGTATGCATTATTAGCTGTATATGTAGACATGTTGTGTGGGTAGGGTTGAGGTTGCACTGTCTCGTGCAGTGAGCAACAAACTCTGGAGTATGCCAGATATGAGCTGAGGGCCGGTAAGGCATACCAGACTCATACTGAGGACTCACCAGCATACCAGATACGAGCTGAGGACCAAGTGGTATGCCAGACTCGTACTAAGGGCAAGTTAGATATGTTTCAGTTGTAGGACTACAGGGGGCAAGCCAGTCATAAGCTGTGGGCTCGAAAGCAAACCAACCTTATCCTGTGGGCTCGGAGGCAAGCCAGATGTAACCTGTAGGCCCGGAAGGCAAGCCAGATTCACACTGTGGGATCAGGGGGTAATCCAGTCTATAGAGCTGTAGACCCATTAAATGTTGTTATTATGTGTACTGTTTGTTATGTATCAGTATTTTGGGGGAACTCACTAAGCTTCGGGCTTACAGTTTCAGTTTTGGTTTCAGGTACCTCAGATGATCGCGGGAAGGAAAAGGCGTGATCGTACAGTTTCTCACTTTTTATGACTATGTTTCTAGGATACCCTGATATGGAATTATTTTGAAAACAAATTTGTAATAACTGTTGGTTTCTAAATGTTTTAAAAAGTTTAAATTTGGCTTGATTTTTATGGATGTTACAAGTTGGTATCAGAGCCTTGGTTTGAGTGAATTGGAGGAACACTCGTGTGAATCCAGTCTCAAATCAAGGAAAGGATTTTCAAAATGACTTTTTAAATGGTTTTCAAAATACTAAAGGAGGATGCAGAGTGTACGATCAGCCGGAGCCAGTAAGTAGACCCCAAAATACCATAAAGTTATTGATATTGTGATATCTTAGAACAACATGCTAGTACTAGGCTAGGGATCTTCAAGAATTGCACGATAGAATTGCCTGATTATATGATGCCTGGTAGCCTAGGGTTTTCACTATATGAAATTTACATCATTACTGTAGTTGCTTAGTGTGTGCATCACGGTCGTACAAAATTAAGATCTTATAGCCTAAGAATGTTTGGTTTGGCCTTATTTCCTGTTCTTGTTTGATGAAGGGCTTAGTGTAGGATCAGGTATTTGAAAGTCTATAGGGTCCAGCGTTATGTATGACTGGCATACACTAGTGCTGCAGGGTTGGTGGAAGTTTCATGGATGGTTGAGTTGTGCGAGGTCAGTAGACCAGTCATGAGATAGTTAGCTTTCCTCTAGGAGTGGGGATTGAGCAATCACCATCTATATGTATGTTGTTAGGGTATTATGATGATACTTGAGAAAAATATGGGTAGGTGTAGAAGGTAGTATGGGCCTGTACTACTAAAAGCACAGGACCCATACGCATAGCAAGGAAGTCACAATCCCTAGGGCTTAGTTGGGAGTTGGTTCCCTCTTATTTGTGCGGATTATCTGATATCTTCCTGGTATATTTTTAATATGGTGGTTACGAGGCGTTTTGTGACCGGATCTGGATCGGGATCAGGGCAGGGTGATCAGGGTGCTCCGACAGAGCCTGAGATTATCGGCCAGGGTGTACCAGCGTTGACAGAGGATCGTGTCAGGGAGATCATCCGCGAGGAGGTGGCCGGGATCGTCCGGGGTCAGATTTCGGAGATGTTTAGGTCTATTAAGACCGTTATAATGGAGTATTTTGACGACATATATGCAGCCCTAGCTGAGGCGGCCGCCGCAGCAGCTACAATGGTTGTAACAGCGGCAGGGGGAGGAGCTGGCAGAGCTTTTCAGTACCGGGACTTCGATAACACGAAGCCCCCAACATTTGATGGTACTCAGGATCTGATCAGAGCCATGAGGTAGCTGTCTGACGTGGAGGGCTGTTTCTTCACGTGCTCATGTCCTAGTGACCAGAAGATCAGATGTGCCCTGAACCTGTTGAGGTCCAAGGCAAAGGACTGGTGGAGACTGATGACAGGGTCTTATTCGGATGATCAGAGAGTTGCTGTTACTTGGGAGCAGTTCAGGGATATATTTCGCGCTCGTTATATTCCATGGGTCGAGCGGGAGTGTCTAGCTCAGGAGTTTTTGGAGTTGAGGCAGGAGGGTGACACCGTGACCGAGATCACCCGTATGTTCACGGAGAGGGCAATTTTTTGCCCGAAGTTTGCTTCCGAGCAGGCTTAGATGATACTTTATCTGAGCATGCTCAAGACTGATATCCGACAGTTTGTTGCTACCCAGCGATGTGACACTTTGCTGGATTTACAGGAGGCCGCCAGGTGGTGTGATATGGAGATTCAGTTATAGTTAGGAGAGTAGAAGCGGGCCCCGGCGCAGTCACAGCCTGCGCCGAAGCGGTCCAAGACCAATGATACTAGGACTGGAGGTCAGCATGGCTGCACTTGTGGAAAGTGCGGAAAGGGTCATTCTAGAGTTTGTCGATCAGGTAGCGGGTGCCGCAAGTGTGGCAAGGAGGGGCATTATGCGAAGGATTATCGCCAACCTGCCCCAGTTCCGAGTGTGAGGTTATGTTACCACTGTGAGCAGATTGGCTATGTGAAGGCCAACTGCCCGTTGCTCGCCGCTAAGCCGGCGCAGACCCCCGCACCAGCTACATTGAGGATTACTGACGGGAGTCATGGTCGAGCAGTGCCCCCGAGGGCCCAGGGACGCGCCTTCCAGCTTACAGCCGAGGAGGCCAAAGCAACACCGGATGTGGTTGCTGGTATGTTTCTATCCCTTATCTTATTGATTATATATGTTTTATGCTTATATGTTGTACCTGTGATTAGGTATGTTTTTAGTGAACTCCTTACCTGCTTCGGTGTTATTTGACTTGGGGGTGAGTCGGTCGTTTGTCTCTCATAATTTTAGTAGGGAGTTTGGGTTGCCAGTGAGAGAGTTAGAGTGTCTGTTGCGAGTCTCCATTGCCAACGAACACAGGATTTCCGCTTCTTCGGTCTATCAGGGTTGCGTATTGGAGATTTTCGGAGTATCTTTTCCGATAGACCTGATTCTGATTCCTATGGGGGAGGTATGTGTGATCGTGGGTATGGACTGGCTTAGTCGTTTAGGTGCCATGATCAACTGCGAGGGTCAGCGAGTTGTAGTTCGAACCCCAAGTCGGAGAGAACTGATTGTTTATGGTGAGGGCACTAGGTTGGGATCAGGGTTTTGTTCGACTAACAGGGCTCGGAAGTACATTCAGCACGAGTGTGTGGGTTATGTAGCGTAAGTGGTAGATACGTGGGCCAGAGATCAGGTTTCAATTTCAGAGGTTCCGGTGGTCAAGGAGTTTGCTGATGTGTTCCCGGAGGAGTTACCCGGAGTGCCTCCGGAGAGGCAGGTCGAGTTTTGGATTGACCTAGTGCCAGGTGCGGCCCCTATCGCCAAGGCGTCGTACCTGTTGGCACCACCAGAGATGCATGAGCTGTTATCACAGCTGTAGGAACTGTTGGGGAAGCAGTTCATTCGTCCGAGTAGTTCACCGTGGAGAGCGCCGATACTCTTCGTCAGGAAGAAGAATGGTTCACATCGGATGTGCATCGACTACGGGGAGTTGAAAAAGTTAACGGTGAAAAACCGTTATCCACTCCTGAGGATAGATGATCTTTTCGATCTGTTGCAGGGACCATCTTGGTTCTCCAAGATAGACCTGAGGTTCGGGTACCATCAGGTAAGGGTCAGGGAGGAGGACGTAGAGAAGACCGCATTCCGAACTTGTTATGGACATTATGAGTTCGTGGTGATGCCGTTTGGGCTCACCAACGCGCCAGCAGTCTTCATGGACCTGATGAATCGGGTCGACAGACCGATGCTCGATCGCTCGGTCATAGTGTTTATCGATGATATCTTGGTGTATTCCAAGACCCGAGAGCAGCATGAGGAGCATCTGCGGGAGTTGTTGGGAGTTTTGAGGCAACAACGGCTTTATGCCAAGTTCTTGAAATGCGAGTTTTGGTTACGAGAGGTCCAGTTCCTGGGACACCTAGTTAACCAGGAGGGGATTTTGGTCGATCCGGCCAAAATCGAGGCGGTTATGCAGTGGGAGGTTCCAAAATCTCCCTCAGACATCAGGAGATTCTTGAGATTAGCAAGGTACTACCAGAGATTCATACATGATTTCTCCAAGATTGCAGTACCTCTCACTCATCTGACGAGGAAGGGGGTGGATTTCCGGTGGGGCCCTGAGCAGCAGAGGGCGTTTGAGACCCTAAGACAGCGACTATGCGAGGCTCCAGTCTTGACTCTTCCAGAGGGAGTTAAGGATTTTGTGGTGTTCTGTGATGCATCCATCACAGGACTAGGAGCCGTCCTCATGCAGATGGGACGAGTGATAGCTTATTCATCGCGACAGTTGAAGCCGCATGAGACGAGATACCCTACTCATGATCTGGAGTTGGGAGTAGTGGTATTCGCTCTCAAGATTTGGAGATATTACCTCTATGGGGTCCGCTGTACCATCTACACGGACCACAAGAGCCTGAGACACATCGTGGATCAGTCGAACCTGAATAGGAGACAGCACAGATGGCTAGATGTAGTCAAGGACTACGACTGTGAGATACTTTACCACCCAGGTAAAGTGAATGTGGTTGTAGACGCTCTGAGCCACATGTCAGCTGAATCTTCTACACCAGTGACATGCATGAGCATTCAGTGGATTCTCCACTTGGGGGGTTGATCAGGGAAGCCTACGCTGAGGGTATGCGTCAGGAGAACTGGAAACTTGAGAGGATCAGGGGTGAGAATACCCAGTTTGTGCAGGACAGTCGGGGATTATTGACCCGTTGCGGTCGGGTCTGGGTTCCGATGTCTGGTGGGGTCAGGCAGACTATATTGGAGGAGGCTCATAATTCTCACTTCTCTATTCACCCGGGGCCACCAAGATGTACCGGGACTTGCGATTGAGTTACTGGTGGCCGTGCATGAAGCAAGAAATCGCTTGGTATATTGAGAGGTGCTTTACCTGCATGATGGTCAAGGCCGAGCACCAGAGGCTGCATGGCAAGCTGCAACCTCTGGAGATTTCCATGTGGAAATGGGAACAAAGCACGATGGACTTCATCACCAAGCTACCGAGAACGGCGAAGGGGTTCAACACTATTTGGGTCATCGTTGATCGATTGACCAAGAGTGCTCATTTTCTGCCCATCCGGGAGAGCTCATCGGCCGAGAAGCTGCTTGATGTGTGTATACGCAAGATCGTCGCTCGCCATGGGGTTCCGGTCTCTATCATCTCAAACCGTGATGTTCGGTTTACCTCCCGATTTTGGCAGAAGTTCCACGAGGAACTGGGCACGCGGCTGCACTTCAATACAGCCTATCATCCGCAGACGGACGGCCAGAGTGAATGGACTATACAGACTCTTGAGGACATGTTGAGAGCCTGTGTTATTGACTTCGGTGGGAGCTGGGACTCCTACCTACCCCTTGCAGAGTTCTCCTACAACAAAAGCTTTCACTCCAGCATTGGTGCTCCACCGTATGAGCTGTTGTATGGGCGGAGGTGCCGCACCCCAGTCTGTTGGGGTGAGGTGGGTCACAGGGTGATGGGTCGGACCAAGGTAGTCCTGCAGACTACCAATATGATTCAATAGATTAGGCAGCGGCTGCAGACCGTACAGAGTCCGCAGAAGAGTTACGCTGACAGGCGTCGATCTGAGCTGGACTTTCAGGTTGGCGATATGGTACTCCTGGAGGTCTCGCCCTAGAAGGGTATGATCCGCTTCAGGAAGAGGGGGAAACTGGGTCTCCGATACAATGGGCCGTTCAGGATCATTGCAAGGGTTGGCAAGGTGGCATATAGACTTGAGTTACTAGAGGAGCTTAGTTAGATCCCTAGTACTTTCCACGTTTCCCAGCTACGGAAGTGTGTTCTAGATGAGGAGGCGGTGGTGTCATTAGGCGATATTCAGGACGATGAGTGCCTGAATTATGTCGAGAGGCCGGTAGCGGTTCTGGAAAGGAAAGTAAAGGTTCTACGGAACAAGGAAGTACCTTTGGTAAAGGTACAATGGGAGCACTGGAGGGGATCCGAGTGGACTTGGGAGTCGGAGGCTGAGATGCGGGAGCATTATCCAGAGTTGTTCACCGCAACAAACTTCGAGGACGAAGTCTAGTTCAAGTGGGGGAGAATTGTAACGCCCCGACACTCAGATATAAACTTTCAGTCTTGTATTTCCAACTTTTAAGGTCGACTCGACGAGTTGGATGCCCTGACTCGTCGAGTAAGCACAGTTTTGGTCGCGGATCGTAAGTGACCGACTCGTCGAGTCGGAGGACAGACTCGACGAGTAGGAGCTGAAGGATGAAACCCTAATTTTTGGGGTTTCACACCCTATTTAAAGGATCATTGGCCTCCCCTCACCGTCCCTTTGAGCTCTGAAACCGTAATTAGTATGTGTGCCCCATTTAGTGTGATTTTTCAAGTTTGGAAGGAAGATCTTGTTGCAAGGAGCTTGAAGATCAAGAAGTTTGAGGCAAGGAATGTGTGTAGATCTGAAGTCTACCCCAGTTTAGCATCATTTGAAGGTATCAAGTCATTACCTTGATCTTCTTCTAGCTAGATCCTACCATATTTGAGTTTTGGGGCCATTTTGGCATATTGGTGCTTCATTTCGAGTGATGAACCAAGATTGAAAGTTGCAACTTCAGATCTAGGCTCATATAGGCCCTTACAATCATAAAGTCTCAGTCTTTAGCATGCTAGTGCAATTCCCTTGCCTAGAACCTCTTCTTTAGCTTGATTTAAGTCATTAGCACCTTGCATGTACGTAAAGTTTGCAACTTTACGTAAGAAGTATGCCCTAGGAGCTTAGATCTACGTTATGGAGCTTTGGAATGGCTTAACAAACATCTGAATGGAGAAAAGACTGAAGGGACTCAACGAGTTGCATGGTCAACTCGACGAGTCCGATGAAGATTGTCATGCAAGGACATCTGCATGGGCTCGGCGAGTCAGTAGGGTGACTCGACGAGTCAGCTAGGGTTTTCCCGACATTTAGACATGCATGAACTCGGCGAGTTGCGGGGAAACTCGACGAGTCAACCGGTGATTTCACGACTTCTCGAGTTCAGGAAGGACTCGACGAGTCGGTGAACTAGACTCGACGAGTCGGGTCAACATGGACTGTTGACCTTGACCGTTGACCTTGACTTTGACCAATGATTGACTAGTTGAATTCTGGGGTATTTTAGTAAATTGGAAATTTATGGAAATAATTTTTTGGTAAATATAGGTGGTGGAGTTCGTGGGCGTGGTTCGAGAGTTTGAGTTTATCACTTCGATTCGTCAGTTGAGAGTTGAGTTATCCTCACTATACTAAGGGGACTAAGGCACCAAGGCCGGCCCATTGGATTCGATATCCCAGTAGTTGATTACGTGTTGAATATGAGATGATTATGCATTCTAGTTTGCTATGCCAGTTAGGTAGATCTGTAGGACTACCTGTCTTACTGTTCGATTATCCGTATGTGTTATTAGTTGTATATGTAGACATGTTGTGTGGGTAGGGTTCAGGTTGAACTGTCTCGTGTAGTGACCAACAAACTCTGGAGTATGCTAGATATGAGCTGAGAGCCTGGAAGGCATACCAGACTCATACTGAGGACTCATTAGCATACCAGATACGAGCTGAGGACCAAGTGGTATGCCAGACTCGTACTGAGGGCAAGTCAGATATGTTTTAGTTGTAGGACTACAGGGGGGCAAGCCAGTCATAGGATGTGGGCTCGAAAGCAAACCAGACTTATGTTGTGGGCTTGGAGGCAAGGCAGATGTGAGCTTTGGGCCCAGAAGGCGAGCCAGATTCACACTGTGGGCTCAGGGGGTAATCCAGTCTCTAGAGCTGTGACCCATTACTTCGTTATTATGTGTACTGTTTGTTATGTATCTGTATTTCGGGGGAACTCACTAAGCTTCGGGCTTACAGTTTCGGTTTTGGTTTCATGTACCTCAGATGATCGTGGGAAGGAAAAGGCGTCATCGTACAGCTCCTCACTTTTTATGACTATGTTTCTGGGATACTCTGATATGGAATTGTTTTGAAAACAAATTTGTAATAACTGTTGGTTTCTAAATGTTTTAAAAAGTTTAAATTTGGCTTGATTTTTATGGATGTTACATCACGGGTTGGCGGGTTTGGAACATAAACCCATATATGACCCGTTAACCCGCTTATTTATACGGGTTCACATGTTAGCGGGTTCGTGAGTGAGATTTGGGTTTGTGGGTTCGTGGGTCGGATTTGGGTTCGTGTGTTCGTGGGCCAGATTCTACAAATAAAATTGATAATTGAACATGAATAAATTCTTGATGCAAAAATATCTTAATTTTAGAAACTTATGTCTTAAACATCCGTATGAAAATTAAGACCATTCATGGAATCATGTTCAAACTAAAACATATGGCTGTAAACGAACCAAACGTTTGTCAAACTGTTCGTAACTGTTCGGTAAAATGTTTGTTTATTTAATAAACAAACAAACTTGAACATGATATATTTTTTGTTTAGTTAAATAAACAAACATGAACAACGGGGTCATTCGTTCATTTACGTTCGTGAACATGCAGTTTCTAATGAATAATTACTAAAAGAATTTGTTATACGAATTTAATGAATTACCATACATATACATATGAATTTAATGAATTACTATATATATATATATATATATATATATATATATATATATATATATATATATATATATATATATATATATATATATATATATATATATATATAGGGGTGAGATCGGTTGAGAACTCATAGTTTCCCGAGAACCCAAGAACTAAAAGTGGAACGTTAGATCAAAACTAATTTAATAAGGGCATGATTGTAATCATACCAATCTCATTTAATGTTTAATTTTTTGTGTTATTGGAAACATTAATAAAAAGTTTTAAAAATTAACATAATAACTCAAATTTCGGATTTTTTTAAAAATTATTTTCGATTTTTTTAAAAAAAATGGAGATCTTTTAATTTTTTTAAAGAAAACATGATTTTTTTTTTTAAAAATGAAAAAAATATTAAAAAAAACTGCAATTTTTTAACGGCATTTTTTTCAAAAAAAAAAACTGCATTTTTTTAAAAAAAAAAATAATGCGATTTTTTGTTTTTCAAAAAAACTACAATTTAAAAAGAAAAAACTGCATTTTTTTTTCAAAAAAAAGACTGCCATTTTTTCAAAAAAATTAAAATAAAAATTGTATTTCGTTTAAAAAAACAGCATTTTTTTTTAAAAATCTGCAAACTTTTCAAAAAAAAAAGCTACAGTTTTTTTAAAAACCTATAATTTTTTAAAAAAAATGCATTTATTTTAAAAAAACTGCTGTTTTTTCAAAAACCAAATTTTTTCAAAAAGACAGTATTTTAAAAAAAAAACTGCATTTTTTTACGTACACATATGCATATTTTTGGTACATTTATGCATATTTTTACAAGTGTATATATGCATATTTCATATATTTGTAAAGGAATCATAATAAAACTCATTTTATTTTTACTAATCTATAAACACAATACAATAAGTATTTTATTCGATACAATATAAAATATCAAAAACAAAAAAATGCTACAAAATTTCAAAGCGTTTTCATGTCTTCGTGTCAATATTTCCATATTTAATTCAATTTATCATTTTTCATCTCTTCAATATTCAACACAATTTCTTCTAAATCTACAAGAAAAAATAAAAAGAAATTTATTGATGCAAAAACACTCACAAAAATACATATGTGATTTACATGTGAATCACATGTAATTCATATGTGAATTACATATGATTTACATGTGAATCACATATAATTCATATGTGAATTACATGTAATTCATATATGAATTATATGTGATTCATATGTGAATAACAGGTGATTTACATGTGATTTACATGTGAATCACATGTAATTCATATGTGAATTACATGTGATTTAAATGTGAATCACATGTAATTCATATGTGATTCACTTGTGACATGTGATTCACATATAATTTATATATAATTCACTTGTGATTTACATGTGAATTATATGTGATTCATATGTGAATTACATGTGATTTTCATCGGAATCACATGTAATTCATATGTGATTCACTTGTGACATGTAATGGTTTTTTTATTTTTTTATAGAAAACCATTTTTATAAAGTACACCGTAATGCATTAACAAAAGCAAACCAAACCAAACCAAACCTTTGTTTATGAGCGAGGAGCGGCCATTTGTTGCTTCTTTATCATGTTTTACCATGATGTAAATAAATATACATATATATCAAGTATTTAAATAAAATGTTACAACACTATTCTTTTTTTTTCTTTACTACAAAACTTGTCATAAAATGTTATAAACATTTCTTTTGTAAGTAAATAACGAAAAATAAACAAACTTGAACTTAGTGGTTTACCTTATATCATGAGGTGTAATAAATGTTCACTGTGATCCTTGTGCCAAAGCAAAATCCACAACCGTGTCCAAGCTTATTTTTCTACTCACAACATCCTGCAATATAAAGATCATTAAAAGTTAAAACCAAGCCACTGATTGTGTTTTATTAAAAGAAATTTAATGTGGTTAAAAAGAAGAATATAAACAACTAGTTATTCATGTAAAGTAATTTTACCATAAACACATCAAACTCATCCATAGCTGAAAATGGAGCTTCTGTCATCTCATGAAGTGCAAGTGCAAAACATAGTGATGAGAATGATTTCTCTCCTCCTGTTATGCACCATAAAGATTATTACACAAAAAGGTTAAAAAAATGATAGCTAAACTCTATAGATTATCCTAATGTATAAAAAAGTGGTGATAGGACTCATGTGGTTAACAAGTATGACTTGTAGGGAAACAGAGTTTTATAGGACTTATAGCACCCGGTTCAATTCAAGTATGTAAATAAACATATGCAACTCACTGAACTCTCGTATACATAAAAACATGATGATAGCAACAAAATAAACTCACTGGGACATAAACACAAACACATGGTGTGCATGAGGAACTTAACTAGAAGAGAAACTTGTGTGTCCCTCGATTGAAGAATATTGATGAATAGAGAATAATTATCATACATTAACAGCAAAAACTAACAATCGACTTCAAAAATTAATCAAATGTTACAATACATTTCGCAATCGGTTAAACCGTGAGTCGAGATGGAGATGGACCAATGAATTATACCATGTCGATCTTACAAATTGTAACTGATCTGATTGCCATAAATTTCTGTTGTATAATATGAATCGACTTGTTTGTATAATCAGTAGACATGAATCAGAGCTACAGTCATAGAAAATTGTGACTATAACGACGATATGGAACCGATGGATTGAAATATACCTGAGAAGAATCAATTTCAGTCTAGAAAACTGAATACATGAGATGCATCCAGATTTGAGATCTTAGGGAGACATACTCGTAGTCGATGTAATAGGTTTGGAAGGGCGGAGGCGGTGATTAATTTTTAATAAACCTGATATGCCACTAAACTTATTAATATTTACAAATCTTGCCACTAATCATCTAAGCCATACAAATATTTGATCTAATGCTCCACTTTTAGTTCTCGGGTTCTCGGGAAACTTTGAGTTCTCAAATGATCCTTCCTCTCTCTCTCTCTCTATATATATATATATATATATATATATATATATATATATATATATATATATATATATAGAGAGAGAGAGAGAGAGAGAGAGAGGTAGGTTCAAATGTTTCTTACATCTATTGTGTGCTAGAATGCACCAATAGGAATTTAGTATTAATTATATGTATATTAAATGCTATCCATACTTATAACTCATTTTTATGGAAACTAATTAAATTCGTCATTAATGTCAACAATAATATTCTTTCAGAATGAATTCACATCTAGAAAAATGAGAGTGTAATCCAGCAGAATGAGAGTGTATTCTAGTAGAATACACTCTCGTTCTTCATATTCCATGCAACTTTATTGTATTTTAAGTGAGTGAGTCCTGAAATAAAATACGAACTCATATATAAAAACCTAGATGCGAATTCATTCTGAAAGAATGTTATTGCTAACATTAATGACGAATTTAATTAGTTTCCATAAAAAGATAATTATAATAATGGATATAATTTAATATCTATATTTATTTAATTAAATAATTACTTAATTTACTAAATTCCTATTGGTGCATTCTAACACACAATAAATGTAAGAAACAAAATAACCTAGCCCTATATATATATATATATATATATATATATATATATATATATATATATATATATATATATATATACCATTATATAAACCATACATAATAATGTCTTAAGTACAAATTTTAAAGGCAAAGGTACAAAAAATTAAGCATGTTATCTTAAAATACAAGGAAAGCTGATCTGGACCGTTGAATATTATTTGAATGGTGGGGATTAAAAACACAGGACTGTCACACGGATTGCCAACGTGTTATAATCCAAGGCGGGCAATTCAAATATTTTTGAAATCGAATTTTCATATGTCTGGAACCAAAATGGCGTTTATTTCTATTTCTCGCTCGCTCCATTCAACATCAGGACAACCCATTCTTCCTGAAAACCCTAGCCGCTATCAATCTCTCCTTCATTATGTCCTATGTTGGACCGCCAACAGATCCTTTGTTCATTGGTCATGTCTGGAAGTTCCGATTCAGGTAAGAATCCTCTTCTTGATTTCCTTTATTTCTCTCTCTCTAAAAACACCGATTATCTCGAATTGTTTAGGTTATCATCAAAATCCCATCCCCACCTACGCAATGATTACAGTGGATTCAGAGATAACTTGCATCCCAACAACGATTAAACACCACTGCATCAGTCGACTCCTTTTTCTTACTTCTTATTTGTTTGTATCCTCAGTTGGAATCGCAAATCAAAGCTTCCAAATCTAAGCTGGAGTTTTTGAGGTATAGATCGATTTTTTGAGTTTATATTTTGTTTTTTGGTAGTTTATTTTAACCCCTTTTTCTCCAAACCTCAATAGCAGGTCTTGAAGATATGATTTTTTGAATAATAGCTTTCCCAGGTATGAAGATTCTGTATCGTTTAATCGATATGGGCCTCAGATTTATCAATACACCTTGGTCTTTCTCGCTTTCTCCCTCTTTGTCTTTCGCTGAAAACCACCACCCTCTCTCTACAGGTATGGGTTTAATTTTATGTTTGTGTGGATTTAGTGCATTTGGGTCTAGATCTCTATATATGTATGATTAACTGTGCATGTATGTTTAATTATGTGTGTAAGTCGATTTCGTAGGTCTGCACATGAGCCTCTTTTTGGGCAAGAGACGCCTCAATCAGAGAGAAATCAAGGTAAGCTTGCCTTTAACATATTTTTTAACGATAATGGCCTGTTTGTTTACCGATTTTGCTGTGGTTTTCAGTTTTATGTGCTAGGAATCAAAAGAAACTTCAATTCTTCCAAGATTTTGCTGGAAATGTTTGTTTTTTTTACTTGGTTTCATTTTGTTGTTCTGTATGTTAACCGGTATTTGACCCAAATCCAAATAATTGGAACTTCAGTCAATATCAAATAACTAGAATTTCAGTCAAAATGATCTGAATGGTCTGAAATTAGGGCTCTTACAAAGAAAATGAGGACGCAAGGTTCAGCCCCAAAACAGCTTATTATGCCTTCGTTGTTGTTACCATCAGAATACACATACCAAGATGACACCTTCAATTTATTTCATTTTGTGTGGTTGTAATTTATTTTAAATATTTGAATTATATATAAATCATTCAGCATGCTAACTGATATAGTCTTTTGTATGGGTTTTTAGGTGATGAATGGATGTTGTTCTGATTTGATCTTCATTGATGGATTTCTTCTCTAGATCTAATTATTGGTATATTACTTTTGAATACAAATGTTTTCTTCTGAAGAACTTAAGTCTAGAATCTTAGGACCTGGAAAGTGGAAACCTGAATACATGAAGGATCTGAATTATGTGTGTGCTTAACATATGAACTTGAAATTGGAGGTTTGAAGAAGGTTGGAGACGATGGTAGAAAAAAATGCGATGAAGAGGTATGTGTAGGTGTCCATGTATGTGTGTGTATATGTTTGTATGTGTTTGTCTGTATCTATATGTAGGTGTATGTATGTATGTGTGTGTTTCTGTATCTATACGTATGTATATCTAATGTTGTGTTTATAAGTACTACATAGGAAGAAGAAATGATAATGAAAAGATGTGACAACCACCACATTTGACCAGAAGGTGAGCTTTTTACTCATTACTGTTCCATCTTGTGGTTTTGATTCTACTGGTATGTGTAATTTGTAGACATTTTATGTCCTTTTTTTCATTTAAAGTATGTAAATTTACTTTTGATCAATTGTCTTACTATTTGATTTCACATATATGTGAATATTGTTGATGGGTTTTTTATTTCTTAGTTGATACCCCTTTTATTTGTCTTTTCTTAGACCTTCAACATATTTGTTTTCTTTGAATCTTGATTTGTTCATTTGCTTTAGAAGGACTCCAAATTTCATGTTGATCACAACTAAGATGAAAAGGCATATTATTATTCACAGGCGGTTATAAGTTATATGTTCCAATTTTTTACTTCGGATTCAATGCTAATAGATATGCTAAAATCAAGATTGTCATGGTTGGATCTGTAGATGTAGATGTGGATACCGTTGCCAGGATGCCATTGATGTTGTTATTGTTATTATGCTTGCTTATCCCAATTCAATGAGTCATCTATGCAAAATCCAGTTGTTTCAGAGACAATTCATAATCTACTTTCAAACCCAAGGAACATGAATGAGGTACTTATTTTACTCATGTTTCTTTTCTTTTTTGTGAGGTTGTGTAGTTACTAAAAATATTTATTGTTTTTAGATACTCGCGATGAATCCACAGATGTGAATATGCTTAATCAAACCCACAAAGGTGAATGCTCTGTTAGCATTTCTTAAATCTTATTTGAACTTTGGACAGTTTTTTTATCATATCTGTTGAGTTGTTCTAGTTTTTGTTGAAACTTTCTACCGGATTGACATGAAAGCATTCACTAAAGAAGCATGTTGGTTAGGTTATATTAACGTGTTTAATTGTAAAGTATAATTTTATTATACATAATGAAATAGAACAAAAATTATGGCCTTGATTGCTTTTTTCATTACATTGATACCATCAAAACTGTTTATGGCCATTTAATGGTCTAAATATTTTTTTGCAATACTTTCTCGTCAAAGTTCCAGTGTTCTCAAATCAAATGCAAGATCATAGTTTTCATAATTTGTAATTTTTTTTAAACCAATAATGATTTGTTGTGTGTTTGGACTAAAAAGTTGATTGATCATATTAAATTTATAATTCTATCAGGAGAAAAGCAAATAATACAAAAAAAATTGAATTTATTGTTGGGGGCTTACTTCTTCCTGTTTTGCAGATTGAAATATGAAAGACGACAAAGAAATAAAGTTGACGATGTTCTTTTTTTTAATTATGTGATTTATTGTTTTTAATTTCTATACAATTTTTGTGAAATTTTTGTTTTTCTATTTAAATTATGTGAATTATGTTTTTTTTCCTTTTCAGTTTATATGAAACTATAAGCATATTTGAGTTGATAGATTATGTTAAAACTTTTCCCAAAAAATATCCATTACAAAAATTATTAAAGAAAATTTATCAATTACCAAAGAAATTTTAATTACCAAGGAAGGTTATGAATGATAGTTTTTCATTAGTTATTTTAACTTAATAATATTAGATTTTTTTTTTCAAAAACTTTTAACGATTTGAGCCTAAATTGTAGTTTTTCATAAAATGTTTAATTAAACCATTAGATTTTAATCTCAAGTTGAGTTTTTCTGTCTAAATGATAGTTTTTCATAAGACATTTAGTCAACCCCTTAGATAAAGTTGATTTTTTGAACGAAATATATAGTTATTAGGAATTTAATAAAACGATTAAAATTTTAACATCATGTTTTAGTCAAACCATACCTATTTCCACAAATATAAATCTTAATATCTACAACATACAAAAAATCAAAGTAGTAAGTTTTGTTTTATAAAAAAAATCAAATAAATAATCATCTTATTTATATCAATTAATCGTTTATTAAAATAAGGATTGCTTTAATAAAATTTGAAACAAAGTAGTCATTTTAGTTTATATTACCTCTACCTAATATTAGTTATGTTTATTTTTATTTTATAAATGATTTCCAGTATATTTTTATTTTTATTTTGATCCGCTAACGTACTTATATTTATAAGCCGGAATGATCTATGAAAATTATTAAAGGTAACTAATCAGTGCCGGAAAATATTTGCCAAAAAAACTATTTCTCGCCGCTGCATCTTGAAACCATCTGTCGGAAGGGAATGAATATCCATCCAGAAACCATTAGCCGAAAATAAACTATTCATCTAATCGTCGTCCGCTAGCAGATAAAGAGTAATAGAAGGAAATTAGTACTTGTTGCCCCTCTAGAGATAGTTGATTACCGAAAGGAACAAATCGGCAGAATGAAACAAATCGAAAGGAAACAATTTGACGATCGCCGAAATGACACTTTCGTTCGGAAACAAATCGCCGTCGCCGCATCGCGCGGGTACGCTACTAGTATATATATATATATATATATATATATATATATATATATATATATATATATCTTACTATCTTATTATACAAACCTTACTATTTCAAAAACTAGATTTAAGACGTCCAAACTTTTAAGCTGAATGTACAAACATTTATCAACAAATTACAAAATACAAGGCATTAAGTACTAATGTAAAATTAATATTGAAACATTCAAACCTACATCCTTATCTTACCCAATATAGAGGATTTAAATTTTAAAAAAATCATACTTTTTGACTAGAATGAGTCAACATAACTTTTGAAATCTAAATATAAAGTTTCCTCACGTGGCCCAGATATCATTATCATCCAGTTGCTTTCTTCTGTGGAAAAAATCGATCATCACCACCAGCAACATGCCCACGACATTCAACATTGCTCAATCATTTGGTACGTTTTTACAAGCAGATCAAAAAGATACAACTTTCTTCTGTGGACAATATCGATCATCACCAACAGTTTCCAACAACCTTCAAGATTGCAGAATCATATGGTACATATACGTTCATTACAATCATCTTTTCAGAAAAAATCAAAATCTATATTAAAATGACGATCAAACATTAATTTTATTTCCTGAAAAGTCTTTTACCTGCAGATCAAAACATTACTAGGGCTGGTACTAAAAGCTTAATTAGTTCATCATATCTACGGGTATGTTCATAACAACATAAACTCAATTACTTGAAATTATTATAAAAAATTGTTTTTTCAGGCTCAGATCTATAAATGAGTTTTAATAAAAGATGGGGATTCCACCATGGCTGCAAACACACACATTATACTTCAAAAATCTACCTGATTATTGCATTGTACTTCTATCTTTATTAAGCACTGTACTTCAAACATTGATAGTGATTTGTTTGATCCTAATAAAGAAGATAAAATAAGAGGTAGAAAGAAAATTTTTATACCAAAATCCAGCAGTCATCAATGTATTGTTTAATAGTTTTTCTTTCATTTCATTTTATATGTTGTATAACTGTTGATACTAATATTAATATACAATGAAGGTTTTAACCGATGATGAGGTTCAGGAACAAGTGGAATGTGCTCAATTCATGCTGAATCAATGGATTATGGAGAGATAGATGAAAAGAAAGAGAGCATTAGAAAACTGGAAATGGGATGAAGTTATTGATGTTTTGAGTTCCAAAGATCAACCATTAGATGATGAAGCTACAGAAACGGCTGATACAGTCTATTCAACAACACCAACAACATTATCACCACCAATCAAGAGAAACTGAGTCACGATTCTTACAGCCGAAAATCAGCAAATTCAGGGTGAGAATGATGCAGTTAAAGACACCTAAGAGAAGGGATTTTTTATGTTTTAGTATTTCAGTAGATTGTTTAAAATAAGATTGACATTTTCTGGTTTATGGGATGTTTGGTTGGTAAAAAAACTATGAGTGATTTTTTAATCTTGATCCAAAAGGTGCCCAAAAGTTGGTTAAGCTGATAAAGATCGATTTGTCCAGAAAAGTAATATTTTTGATAATAAAATTATGCAGTTGTATATAGCATAAAGAGTAGTACCTCCTTGTAATCCTCATCAAATCAGATCTCCTTCTCTCATATCCGGGTCATAACAGTTGAGTAATCATATCTTTTGGTAAATATCACCTGCAATTGAAAAATGATTAGCTACTAAAATATATTATTACTAAAATTGACACTTGTTTGTTTCTGTTTTTTGCAATTTTTTATCCAAAAAACAAAGTCAACCCAACTGTCTATGTACATTCAATTTCCCTAAAATTCAATCTTGTATTTACTGATAACCAAAATGAACTACTGTACTATATATTTGTGGGACTTCATTTGTGCTATTTCATGGACAAATAAAAGCAGTACCTCCTTATAATCCTCAACAAATCTGATCTCCTTCCTTCATATCCAGGTGATTACAGTTAAGTAATCACTTCTGTTGTCAAATACCTCCAGCAATCAAAATACGAATAGCTACTAAACTATAGAATTACTAAATAACAATGTACTTTCCATTTGGGTGGATAATGCAATAACTACCAATGTACTTTTTTTAACTAACACTTGTTTGTTTCTGATTTTTGTAATTTATTTTTTATTTTTACCCAAAACTCAAAGTACATGGCTATGTCTTGCAATAACTAGCAAAGTACATTCAATTTGCCTACAATTCAATATAATTTTTCCTTTTTAAAACCAAAATGAATTTCAATATGCTGCTCTATTGTGTTCGGTTGTTGTTGTGATTAACAAAATATAGAATTCAACCATTTTACATTTTATCTTTCCAATTATAGATTATGTTATTAACATATTGATACTTGTAAAGTCATTTCCAATATTAAAATATCAAATAAGTTAGAGTAAATTACACGAATGGTCCATATGGTAGGAATATATTAAAAATCAAGGGCAAAATAGTCTTTTTAGGTGAGACAGGGACCAAGCACGCAATAAATACAAACTGTAGGGACCTTTTAAGTTAAAAAATAACTTAGGGACCAAACATGCAAATTACCCCAAACCACAGGGACCATTCGTGTAATTTACTCAATAAGTTAAATACTTATTTTTTCTCAGAAAACAATTTTTTTAGCGGGAAAATATTGACACCTGGAAGATTTTCTAATTAATAATGACTTAAATTTAATTTAACCCTGTTAAATTATATCTTTCCAATTAATCTTTTTTTAAGTATTGATGGTTGTAAAGATAATACCGATTTTAAAATATTATGTAAGTTAGTTCCTTATATTTTGGGATAGAATTTAGTTTGAGCGGGAAAATATTGACACATGGGTATTTATTCTACCACAATAAATAGCCAAGTACGCTACTGTAAAACTAGATTGTGACGAGAAATGTCCAGCTTTCAAGAAGGTATTTTCGTATATTTTTTTTTTCTTTTTCATTTGTTTTGTTGTAATTAAGACTAATATTATCATACAAGATCAGCCGTAATGCAGAACTTTAGCAATGATAACAAGAAGCAACAACAAGAAACTGTTCAAGAAAAGCTTCAACAATTTAAGGTCGAAACAGATTTCATCAGCTTCATGACGAGGAAGATAGTGAAAATCATGTTGTTATGGGGTGAAGATGATGCAGTCATGGACACCTAAGTATTTTATTTATTAGAGTTTTCTTCTTAGTGTCGCATTTTAGGCTCTCCATTCTTTGGATTGTTTTTGTTTAAGTTTTAGGTCGTTTTTTATTGATTTTTCAGAATTCTAATGGTTATGGAACAGGTTCTTTTTTTAATGACATTTACTATTTAAAAAAATTATTAAATAACAAATTGTTTGGAATTAATTTTAAACCAAAATGAACAACTATACTTTTTATTTGTGGATCTTTATTTGTGTTATTTGTTGGTCAAATTAAAGAAATATCTCCTCTTAATACTCAGCAAAACTATTTATGGGTAATCATATTTGTTGGCAAGTACCACCTGCAATAAAAAAAATGATTAGGATATCATAATAAAGGGATGCAAAATAACATTGTACGAACCATTTGGGCGGACAATCCAATAAATGTAAGATAACGCAATAACTAGCAATGTACTTTTTTATTTGACACTTGTTTCTATCTGTTTTTTGCAACTATTTTTTATTTTTATCTAAAACCCGAAGTACATTGCTAATTGAAGCAATAACTAGCCAAGTACATTCAAATTCTTATAATCAGGTATGTTTGGAAACATATTTATTCAAGATGAATTTAGAGTAGGATGTTGTGATATATGATAGCTTATTATAGAATCAAACTTTTATTTTTTATATAACATTTTTTAAAGGATGACGCCTAATTGCATAAAACACTGAAAGTAGAATTTGGTAATAGAAAAAAATGAAAGTAGGATTCTGTGATTTCTAAAAGTAAATTATATACAGAAAAAAAATAAAAGTATGATATTATTTCCATGCTATATTACACAAATTAAATCATAACTACAATAGAGAGTTATCTTTAATGGCCTTTAAAAAAAAAGATTTTACCGGTCAAATTCATCTGTTATATCTAAAATGGTAATATTGATAAGATGTTCTACTCATATTGAGTTGTAGATAAATGACGTTGGTGTAACAGTAAGTAGGTCATTAGAAAATGAAAATAACATATTTTCAGGTTAATTACAAGTAGTATTTGTTACCAAACAATATTGTTATTTCAGAAAGCACCATGCATTTCAATGTTAAACAACTCAAAAACGAAAATTGATTTTTTTGTTAAATTAATACGGAAATTTTGATTATTTATTAGATAAAAGGATAATGTATATCCAAATAGATTATGAATTTTCAAAACAATATTTGAATATTCATGCACATGTATATAAATTGCATCTTATCTATTCATAACAAACTTTAAACAGATTATATTAGATTGTATATTTATACTATCCATATCGTAGATGCATTATAGTCCGTCATTGACAAACAGATTTCGTAATTCAGATAAAGAGAGAACACCCTCACCATTTCCACAATCTGCTCATACGTATGTCTTCCATATTCTTAAACTATATTTTTTACTTACTCATGTATACACAATATTCATTAACTGTGTTTTTCGCTCTACATGCATAAACAATGTGGCTTCTTAACAACGATCTATTATACAGGCATAAAAAAAAGGTATGTTTCTTTTCCTTTAGATTATCTGTTACTAAAGTAATATGTATTAGCAACGAAGAACTGCATGATTGCTTGTAATTGCTATTGAGTTTAAGTAGTAGTTACACAAAGATTAAGCAGTATTATTGTTATTATACTATTAGTTAATTAAGCATATCTGCTTGACTAAGAAATTTAAGATTTACTTTTTGAAACCAAGAAAATAACACTTACTTGTAAACGTAGGTTTGTTGCAGTTAGTTTCTACCCTTACAAAGTTGATGATTCTCCCTGAAAAAATCATATATAATAGAAATATCAAACATATTGTACGTAATATATATGTATGTATGATTGGTAACATGATTTTATATAATAGAATAATCCATACTCCAATTCCAACCTTAATTTATAAAAACAAAATCACCATAAATTCCACAAAGCTAAAAAACAATAAATTTACATTTAAACAACTTCATAAATTTGGTTACCTTTGTTGTATCTCCATGTAACTATCTTCATCTACGAAATGAAATATCATAAAATCGAGATCTGTCGGCAACCCACGCTGATATCGGTATAAACCCATTCACGTTACCACAAGAACATAAATAAGTTTGGGTTTTGTTCAATTCTCTAATTACAAAAACAAATATTTAAACAGAATAAATATATGAAAAACATGTGTAAATACTAATCAGAAAGATAAATTAAAGAGAAATGCATAGCTTTTCTTACACCCATCAAATAATAAAGGCGGCGACATACATACACCTAGATATATCTGACCGTCCTCTTGCAATATCCGACCAATGATCCTCTTCTGATCCCTCGACATCTCGCTCGTAATCATTCTCCATCGAAACCCTTTCTTCATGAGTACAGTTGAATAAATCATGAATCAAAGTCGACACTTAAAGCCCTAAAACCCTCGGTCGAGAGCAATCGAGATGTAATCGATGAATGCATCTCTCAATTTGTAGAAAGCATAACCAGATATGCAGATATGAATTTAGGGCAAAACTAGAGTAATAGAGAAAATACGGCCTGATGGCATCACTGATTTATACAAACGAGGCAAGAGAGAGACTAAGAGTTTCGTCGACTCAAAATGTTGTGTTTAATTAATGTATCAGTTCATTTCATATTCCCCTTTCTGAAAAAAGCCCTTACCGATTCCCAAGTTTCAAAAAATTAAATTCAATTTAATTGACATAACTATAATTGTTCAATGACTTAAATATTACGTGTACTTCTTAATTTAATATTTAACTTATAATTATAATTTTTAGTATATTATATGTACTACTTTATAACTAATCTTATAGGCAGTGTAATTTACATAATTACTTATAACTTGAAACAAATAATTGAAAAATAAAATAAGTATCAAATTTGTTATTTACTTGTAACTTGATATTTTTCAGTTGAAATGGATATTTATCATACAAATGTTCATGAATTTTCGGCTTTGGGTCACAGATATGAATGGTGGAACATATCGACCGTTAGAGTTTTATGTGTTTGGGATACAAGAGAAAAATTTTTGATCGAGCTGAAAAGGATGATAAACATATACTAATAGAGCGATGGTGACGCTGTGTTGAGACGAACTGGTAATGGAGTTTTAGAGCAAATGTCGGCTGTAAGAATTGAATTTGCAATTTAGGGTTTGATAGAAGATAAGAGAGTGTTATAACATTACCCTATATTATTATTAAAAAATAAAATAATAATGAATGGTAAATATTCACGCCTTCACAAATTAACGTATGTATAGAAACAATAATTAAAATATATATATTAAGGGAAAAACAATTTTGATACGTATTATATGAAGTTTTTTTTATTCTTACATTAAATTAAATATAATAATGTAATGTGAATATTTAAAATATTTCACATAAACATAAAAAAAATTTAGTCTTTTAAATAAAAATGATTTTTTTTTATTATTACATAAAAAGAATAATTTATAAAAATGTTTATATGGTTAAAACAAATTATACAAAACAATACATATTTGTATTCCATACTGACATGAAAATTTTAGTAATTGATGGTCATACCACTGTTCGAGATTTTTCTGTATTACGACACGTTCACGTATGGTGGAACATACTAGCTGTTCGAGTTTTGTTTGTGTGGGACGACGTTGAACATGAGAGACTTCTTATTTGGCTGACTGATCGCAACGTAAGTATTAATACAATAAAATGAACATGTCATTATTTGTTTAATGTTCTATTTATAATTCACATATTGTTATTGTATTACATATCTCAGAGAGACAAAATGATCGCAATTGTCCCACGGGTTTTGAGGTCAATTTTGAACATGAATTTGGTTGGACGCGTTATCTCCTTAAATCATTTTCGAATGGATCATTTTTACAAAGACCACCCAAGATATCAACATTATAAAATTTTCTTTGGTGAGTGGGCTATATTGATAAAGAGTAACACAATTTTTACTCTCTTGGGAAATGATATCACCAATTCATTTCCAATTTATCCGTTGTGTTCTTCTATCACAAGCCTCACAAGAGATTTTAGCCGTCGAAGAATGTTGATAGGTACCTTTCTATATTTGATTATATGTGTGTGTGTGTATATATATATATATATATATATATATATATATATATATATATTGTTTTTTATATATTTCATACGACAAATTAAATAATACTAAATTTGGTGCATTGTAGATGTCGTTGGAAAAATCGTTTCGGGAAGACGAATGAAGCCATTCTATGCATTTGAACTATTTATCCAAAATGAGATGTAAGATTATATATAGATATAGATATATAAAAATATTAATAGTATGCTAATATAATGTATTTTCTTTAAATGTATTAACCAATTATTATTATTATTATTATTATTATTATTATTATTATGTTTTTTAACAAAATTTAGTTTGAATGAATAGGGGGCATACAATAAAGTTGATGTTCAATCACGTACCGATGAACCTTATGATACAAATGTATCTTGCAATTGTCAATCAATCCATAATTTATGTCTCTAGGGTCAAGTTGGTCTACCAAAATATTTGTAAGTTAACTATGTGCAACATTATATATAGTTTCAATTATTTATAAATAAATTATTTCAGTTACCTTATTAACTGTATAATACATGTCCATACAGATAATATTTTGGTTTCAACTGCATTAACCGATTTCACGTTAGATCCAAGAATGCCGGAATCTGATAGGATTCAAATGAGAGATAGAGAAAATATTTAATTTTTCTGTAGTTATTTGTGTGCGTCGTATGTGGTAGTTATTTGTTTGCGGGATTTAAGGTTTTTATTTGTTTTTATAATTTTTTTGGTATTTATTTGTTTGCGGATTTTGTGATATGGATTTTATGTACGTTTTAAGTTTATAAATTTTACTTTCTTTGTTTGACAATTTTTACCAAATGTTGTTATAAAAATATATGTACTTATTATTATATTGTCATTAGAAGAGTTTGCGATGATGTTTGATGAGAAGAAAATAAACATAATAATAAGGTTGATACTAATTCCAATTATCATTGTAATAATAACATTTAATTCCCAAAAAACTAAAATAATCAATTACACAATGTACTTTCCATTTGGCTGGATAATGCAATAACTACCAATGTTTGTTTTTTAACTGACACTTGTTTGTTTATGATTTTTGTAATTTATTTTTATTTTTATTCAAAACTCAAAGTACATGGCTATGTCTTGCAATAACTAGCAAAGTACATTCACTTTACCTACAAATCAATATAATTTTTCCTTTTTTAAAACAAAATGAATTTCAATACTATCTATTTAAGGAGTTTCATTTATACTATTTGTGTGTCGAATATAAATATGTTGTTCTAATGTGTTCAGCTGTTGTTGTCATTAACAGAATATCAATCATTTTACATTTTATCATTTCCAATTATAGATTTAATAATAAAGGTTCAATATCATATATTCTATTTATGCTCAATTAATATAGTAATGAATTTCATATATAAATAATAGTCTTTATAGAATTTGTCATGAAAAAATAAAGTATTTATTATTTTTTGTTGTCGGTTGTACAGTTTGCAATGAGGTTTGATGGTAAAGAAAATAAACATAATAATGTTATTCAAGTTGATACAAAAAATACAAAAAATATGCTTCGTACGTACAATCATTATTAGTATTTCATCGTTACATATTTTTCATATAAAAAAATTGTTGCAGAAAAAAGAAAAGCATATAATAAGGCATGTTACGAACGACGAAAAGAGAAAAACAAAATGAGACGGATATCTAACGAAGAAGGAAATAGTCAAAACACAACATATTTGACTAATATGTCTACCGTAGATAGAAGTTTAATGGATATTACGAATGCGTCTCCTAGAACCGAGAGCAATGTCAATCCGTCAGTACGAGATGAATTGCTAAGTCAAATTTCGACATCAACAAGTTAGTATTTATTTCTTTATATTTTATTTATTTCTTAATTTTTATTTCATTCTTAATAATTTTATTATGTACTTAAATTAATCTTATATTTATATTTTTTATTTGAATCAAATGTCTAAAGATCCACAAGGTTGTACCCATGGTAATGCCACTCCATCGGTACAAGATGGTAGCGTTCCAGAGGATCCATATGCTTTTGTTTTTGCCGGTATCCGTAAAAACGATCGTGTGGTGAAGTTCAATGACATATGCAAATATTGTGGAGCAAAACGATTGCAGTTTGAATCTCCTGGCTTTTGTTGCATGAATGGGATGGCAAAGTTGGCAGACTCCTCTATTCCTAACCAATTGCACAGTCTTTTCACCGCAGAAACCGAATTAGGCAAATTATTTAGAAAAAAATATACGTGCGTACAACACCAACTTTTCATTTGAATCAATGGGTTTAGATGTGGATAAATCAATGGCTGGCATGACATCTGGGGTATACACTTTTTGTGTGAATGGAGGAATATACCATACAATCGATCAGTTAGTTCCAAGGAAGAAGGATGAACCTAAGTACTTACAATTGTATTTTTACGATTCCGAAGCTGAGATGTCACATAGACTCCAATGGAAAAATCTTGATAAACCAACTGTTGAAATTTTGACTCGCGTTCTTGCTACAAACCCATACGTTGCAACATTTTGTAGGCTTGCTGATTTAGGACCGCTCGACAATTACAGAGTCACTTTAAATGCATCGATAGAACTAGACCAGAGAGTGTACAACCGGCCAACCACATATGAGGTTTGAAATTAATTATGTACACACTTTTTTTAATGAAATGAAACATTTCACGTATTAAATATACACATGCATTTTACATGCCAGCTTCAATCATATTTTTTCAATAATATACTTTCACAACTTGCTGGTATTTGGGTTGAAGGTAATGATAACATAACCGCGTATAAAAGAAGTATTATAGTTTATGGGAGGTCTGAAAAACCATCAACAATTCAATCTTATTGGGCATGTTATGATCCATTGTCTTATCCTCTATTCTTCCCAAATGGTGAGCCTGGATGGCATTATAAAATACCAAGACAAGGAGTTTCGATCAATGAGATTGTTAATGATACTGAAATTATCGAGGAAGATCTAGAAGGTACGCATAGCCATAATTTTTAATAGCGTTTTTGCTCAACAAACATGTACATTGATATAATTTTTTTCATCGTCAACATTATGTAGAGACTGATGGAAGAACTGGTAGGAAACTGTAAGTATGCGGGAGTACTACTGTTATAAGTTGCAGATTCGTTCAAAACTTGAACTTAATTATGTTAGGAGGAAGATTGTTCCAACAACTTGTGGTAGATATCTACATCAAGATTGAGACTTCGCGTTTGGAATTTTGTAGAAAAAACCAATCCAAAATAAGAGCGGAGTTATACCAAGGTGTTGTGGATTATATCAATGACGGGGAGGATCAACCAAGTATGGTTGGGCGACGTGTTGTTTTGCTTGCAAGTTTCATTGGAGGCCCTCGTGACATGCGAGGACGGTTTCTTGATGCTATGGCTTTAGTTCAAAATGGCGGGAAAACTGATATATTCCTTACAATAACGTGCAATCCAAATTGGCCTGAAATCCAAAATGAGTTACTTCATTCGCTGACAGCTCAAGATAGAACGGATCTGGTTTCAAGAGTTTTTCGTGCTAAGTTACTTGATCTTAAGGAACAACTCTTCAAGAGGCACGTCCTTGGCGAGGTTGGCGCGTATGTTTATGTAATAGAGTTCCAAAAACGTGGTTTGCCACATGCCCATTTTCTATTGATAATGACACCTGAATGGAAGCTCACCAATGCAGACCATTATGACAAGTATGTGTGCGCTGAAATTCCGAACCCGACAAAGTATCCGATACTACACGATCTGGTCAAATCACACATGATCCATGGTCCTTGCGGTACGTTAAACGAAAAATGTTCTTGCATGCAAGGTAATCCACCAACATGTTGTTTTAGATACCCTCGACAATTTAATGAAACTACGACGCAAGGAAAGGATGCATATCCAGTTTATCGAAGGAGAGATACTGGAATTGCGGTGAAAAAACAAGGTATTATGATGGATAATAGATGGGTTGTTCCATATAACCCAAAGTTGTTGATGATGTTCAACTGCCATCTAAATGTAGAGGTTTGCTCGAGTATAACATCCGTCAAATATGTCTTTAAGTATATTTACAAGGGTCATGACAAGCAGGTTATCCATATTGATCCAGATGCACTGCCTGTTCTTATCAATGAGATAAAACGTTTTCAAGATGCACGTTATGTCTCTGCTCCGGAAGCAACATGGCGAATTTTTAGTTTTGCTCTTTCTCAAATCCACCCTAATGTGATCACTTTGCAACTGCATCTACCGAACCAACAACTGGTTCGATTTAGTGATGTTGATACAATGAAATCAATTGTTGAGAACGAGAAAGATAAGAGATCAATGTTGACCGCATTTTTCAAGATGAATAAAGAGAACTTGTGCGCAAGAAAGTACTTATACAATGATTTTCCCAAACACTTCACGAGGAGTACCCAATCACGTTTATGGAATCCTCGAAAACAAGCACCAGCGGTAGGTCGTTTGGTTTCTGCTAATCCTGCTGAAGGGGAGGATACTACCTACGTGTGTTATTATGTCATATTAGGGGCCCTACATGTTTTGAAGATCTATACACAGTCAATGACGTAAGACATCCCACATTTCGAAAAGCGGCTCTTGAAAGAAGGTTAATAGAAACCGATGATAGTTTATCGGAATGTCTTGCAGAGGCCTCCCTGTTTCAATTTCCCAGTTCTCTCAGAAGGCTGTTTGCAACGATATTGGTTTTTTGTGATCCAAGTATTGTTCGAAAGTTGTGGAATTCCCACTACAATGCTCTCTCAGAAGATTATAGGCGACAATACGACAATGTTGAACAAGTGCAGAATATGGTCCTCACAGATATCAACATATTCCTACAATCTATGAGTAACAAGCTTGAAAATTTTGATCTTCCCGCTATAAATACAGACTTGAATTTACAATCGGGAGTTTTTCGCGAGGTACAAGAAGAGTGCTCTATAGTTGTGGAACTTGACCATTTGCATGCACAAGATTTTCTGAATCCTGAACAAAAATATGCGTATAACGAGATCATGAAGCATGTGTGCACTGATTGTCCAGGAGTGTTCTTCATAGATGGTCCTGGTGGAACGGGGAAAACAAATCTGTACAAAGCTTTACTTGCTAATATCCGCAAACTTGGTCATATTGCACTCACTACAGCTTCATCGGGTGTTGCAGCTAATAACATGCATGGGGGAGGATAGCTCACTCGTGATTAAAAATTCCTCTAAATCCTAAGAATAACTCATTCTGCAACATCTAAAGACAAAGCGGTACCGCTGAACTACTTCGGCTTGCAAAAATAATCATATGGGATGAAGCATCGATGATAAAGCGACAGGCGGTGGAGGCGGTTGATCGGACAATGCAAGATATCACTGGAGTGGCGCTCCCTTTTGGTGGAAAGATCGATAATGGTTATGGGAGGCGATTTCAGACAAGTTTTTCGAGTTGTAAGACGTGGAACACGTGCACAAATTGTAGACTCCAGCCTACGAATGTCACCTCTTTGGCCTTCGATTATAAAGTCGCGGTTAACAATAAATATGAGAGCACTAACTGATCCTTAGTTCTCGAACTTTCTATTACGGGCCGGTGATGGATTTGAAGAAACAGTGGACGGAAGCGTTATCCGCATCCCTGATGATATGGTCATTCCATATACACTGATAAAAAAAATCATTGGATGCTTTAATTGATGCAGTATTTCCCTCATTGGAATTTAATATGTCTGAATCAGAATATATCATCTCGCGGGCAATATTATCCACAAAAAATGATAGTGTCGATGAGACTAATGATTACTTGATCGATCGATTCCATGGAGAAGAGAGAATTTACTATAGTATCGATGAAGCCATAGATGATAAAAATGGATTCTATCCGCTGGAATTCTTGAACTCGCTCACTGTTAGTGGTTTACCCCCTCATTATATTCGGGTGAAAGTTGGATGCCCGATCATACTGTTACGGAATATTGACCCAGCAAATGGATTGTGTAATGACACTCGATTGATATGCAAAAGCTTTCAGAAAAATGTCATTAATGCAGAAATAGTTGTTGGTCAACATGCTGGCAAGAGGATATTTTTGCCAAAGCTTCCACTATCTTCGTCTGATGATGACTTGTTCTCATTCAAGCTGAAGAGGAAACAATTTCCTATTCGATTATGCTTTGCGATGACAATCAATAAAATAAAGCTCAGGGACAAACAATTCTGAATGTGGGTATTTATCTTCCAGACTTGGTATTCTCGCATGGCCAACTTTATGTTGCATTGTCCAGAGGGGTATCACGTGGCAATACAAAATTGTTAGTGAAGCCTAAAGAAAATTCCAAAGGTGATGGAGTCTATACAACAAACGTGGTATATAAAGAAGTGTTTCAAGATTAATGATGTATTAGCAGTTATGTGGTTTTGGACATTTCCATATTTGATGTATTCTGACACAATTCTATTATTTTTGTTTGCACGACTTACACGATTTATATTTTGTGTCGGCTTGAACCGTTTATTTTATCGGTTATTTGATGTATCGTTTCAATTATAGCGTCAAAGTTGTATTCAGTTGTCTTTGACATGTACTTTCTTTTGGAACATAACATTTTTGTAAAAGAAATATATTGTCGAAAAAAACTATTCGCCGCCGCCGCTTTGCGCGGGTAACTGCTACTATATATATATATATATATATATATATATATATATATATATATATATATATATTCATTAAATTCATATGTATATGTATGGTAATTCATTAAATCCGTATAACAAATTCTTTTAGTAATTATTCATTAGATAAATAAGGAAAACTAGGAAAAATAGAGGAAAATTAGGAAAAGCGGTATGTAAATCGTCAAACGCATCGAGAAAATCAGTGAAACTTCTAAGCAACAGTTTGTCGACTATCATAAAATAGAAAATCCAATCGCTCAACGCAATCGACTTTTATTAATTGATAGCAGTATAGCACACACAGATTCTATAGGGTAAAATTCTCATTCTCCTTTCTTTTTCACTGTATTTTACGATCCAAATTTTTGGGGTTTCGTTGTTTTTATTCACATATTAACTTGAAAACTAAGAAAATACCGGAGTATATAAGCTAATTCCACGATTCAGTTGTTTTGTTAAAAGACTTCAAATTGGTGATTGCTATCAATGTTGATTGTCGCCATGTGCTTCCTAGCGCCTGTTCCTCCTGATCATTTCATTCCCTTTGCCCAATTGGCATATTACTGCTATAAGCCTATAATTCTATTTACAGAAATTAAATTGTCTCCTACCTTTTATACCTACAAATATTCCTACCCACTAACATTATGACACGTGTCATCATTCCACCATTCAATTTAATTTTTTTGATATATTCCTAATATACTGTGTCATCATTCCACCATTCAATTTAATTTTTTTGATATATTCCTAATATACTCTGAATGAGATAGTTAAGTAAATATAGAATAGTGACACGTGTCATAATATTAATGGATAGGAATATTTGTAGGCATAAAAGGTAGGAGGCAATTTAATTTCTCTTCTATTTATTGTCCTTATCTTTGGTTTTTTTTTATTAATTTTAGAAGCACCAAAGATTTTAAAGGCATAAAAGCTTATTTACGTGGATGTGCCATAATTGTAAAAACAATAAAGTTTTTTAAGTTTCCTAAGAACTCATGTATATAACGATGAGAAACAAGAACTTTCTCACAATAGTTTGCATAATTATTAAATCTTGGTGCTAAGATAATCTATCAGTTTATTGTAGATGTCTGATATTAATCGAAGTGGGCAACCTCTATTTTATGACGAACCATATTTAAGCTCAACAAAATTTGATTCAAATGCAGACTCTCCGAGAATGGAAAATGCTCGTGATGTTATTGTTATTGACAGTAACATAGAAGAAGAGGTTGCAAAAGTAGCAGATGTGGCTGGCGTGCAACAATCAAATGCAACAAACAACGAAGAACATCCTCCATATGCTAGAAGGAAAAGAAAGAAGACTTCAGAAGTGTGGGAATATTTTCGTGTAATAAAGTTGGATGATGGACCTGAAAAGTGTGAATGCATCCATTGTGATGAGAAAATAAAGAAGTTTAAGGAGGGTACCACAACACAACTGCTTAGGCTTGTTGCCGAGTGCCCAAAACTAGCATTAGCGAAGAAAGGCCAGTTAAATTTGAAGGGTTTACCTGTAAAATCAGATAATTCAATTTCGGTCCAATATTGGAAGTTCGATAATTCTAGGATGAGGGAGGTTATTTCTCACATGATCATGGTTCATGAGTTACCGTTTAATTTTGTTGAGTATGATCTATTTAATGTTGTGATGAAGGAAGCTAATCCAACATTTAACAAGATCTCGCGTACAGCAGTTAGACAAGATTGTGTATCTAGTTAGGAAATTGGAAAGAAAAGAATTCAGAAGTTATTAAATATTGTTGATCGTGTGAGTATCACAACTGATATGTGGACATCAAGTCAGTATATTCATTATATGGTAGTCTGATAGAAGCCAAATAGAGGAGGCTAGTCTCCCGAGAAACTAAGAAAAGAAGAGACACGTTTGGAAACATTTTCTGATATCATTCATATAATGATATCAGAACTGATATGTGGACATCAAGTCAGTATATTCATTATATGGTAGTCTGATAGAAGCCAAATAGAGGAGGCTAGTCTCCCGAGAAACTAAGAAAAGAAGAGACACGTTTGGAAACATTTTCTGATATCATTCATACCACTAATTGAACATCAACTTCGAAATAAATATGAGAATTACCACTACTCTATAAATCAGGAAATAATACATGCATGAAGGAAACATGAGCTATTCTAATGCAGTTAATGCTTGGAGTGGAAGACTAGTTCAACAATTGATTGGGTCAGGCCATGGGGGTGGTCTAGAATACCATCTTAGAAACGTATCATAGTCTTATGCCACTTTGAGATCCCAAATTTAAGCTTCACAAGTTCTTATTGAGTTTTGTTGATGTGCCTCCACCATATTCTGGTGTTTATTGTTAAGTCTCAACCCTTGAACCACACCCAAAACCCAACCGATCAAAAACATTCAAGGACTAAATTGAAATAACTCCAATTATTTCAATCACAATAGTCTGGTTACAGGCTGTCACAAATCAGTGTGCATCACAATCTTCTCCTTAATATTTAGAGATGTATTTTCCTTTTATAGTTCCTGATTTCATGTTGTACATTTGGTATATATTGTTTGTAACGTATTCACAATGATTAAATTGAATTCATATACATAGAGCTCTCTGATTCTTTACATGGTATCAGAGCTCGAATCAGATCCTCCTTCTACAAAAACCTCTTCATCAAATATACCATTAATCTCCAGACCTTCCTCATCATCGCCAGGAAGCATGTCCGACTCAAACTCTCTTACTATCAATTCTTCCATGAAGGATTTGATCATCGTTAATCTTCCACCAACTCTAAAACTCACCTCCTCCAATTACCTTTCTTGGAAAACTCAAGTAGAGGCCTATCTCTACGGTCTCGATTTATACAAATACATCGACGGGACAATCCCGTCTCCTCAACCTACCGTCGGCACCGATGGTGTTCTTGTACCCCACAAAGATTTTGCTCAATGGTTTCGTCAGGACCGATTGCTCTATGGAGCTATAGTTGGAAGCTTATCCCCTCAGATTGTTCCATTGATCACCAATGCATCTTCATCTCATGATGTCTGGGAAATTTTAGCCAAGACCTATGCCTCTCCAAGTCACGGTCACATCAAACAGTTGAAACATAGACTTAAACAAACCTCAAAGACCCCTACCCAATCCATCCCAGAGTATATGCAAGCCATAAAAACCATTGTTGATGAACTTTCCATCCTAGGTAAAAAGATGGACGACGAAGATGTTATTGATACCATACTCGCTGGACTTGATCATGCATCTTACAAACCAATTCTTGATGTTGTTCATGCCTGTGACACCCAAATATCATTCAACGAACTTCATGAAAAGCTTATAAATCATGAGTTGTCTCTGGCTCAACAAGTTACTCCTGGCAACATTCATCATCCCTCTTCTGTTTTCTACATGCAACACAAGGGAAACAATAAGTCGTGGACACCTCGACAAACAAATCACTCCGGAGACAATTTTGGAAAAAATCCATCCCACTCACAACATGTTGCTGCTGGTATTCTCCCCACTCCATCTGCAGGCGCTAAACCATTTCTTGGAAAATGTCAATGGTGTTTTCAGAAAGGGCATTCTCTTAAAAATTGTCCTGTCTTCCGAACAACACATCCACGTATTATCATACCCTCATTTAATCGTGGTTCACAGGGAAACAAAGCACATGTGCACATGATGACTACAAACAATGGTTCCACAACCAATTGGCTTTTTGATAGTGGTGCCTCTCACCACGTCACCAATGACTTGAACAACTTATCTCTGCACACCCCATACGACGGCACTGAGGAACTCGTCATCGGTGATGGTACATGTCTCAACATCACTCATATAGGTTTCCTTGTTATTAAAACTCCCAACACACCTCTAATTCTTAAAAATGTCTTGTGTGTTCCTTCTTTATCTCGCAATATAATTTCAATATCTCGTTTATGTCTTGATAACCATTTTCTCATTCAATTCTATTCTTTTATATTTGTTATCAAGGATCAGAACTCCAACATTCCACTACTCAGGGGCACAACAACACAGGGAATATATGAACTACAATCCTCTAAACCGTTTTCACCTCTGGTTTGTTCCATGCATCAGACCGATTCCATGACCTGGCACCATCGACTCGGCCACCCGCATAATAAAGTCTTTAAATTTTTATCATCCTTTGTCTCCTTCAAATCTAGTTCTATTGAAAATTGTAATTCGTGCCATATTAATAAAAGTCATCGTTTACCTTTCTCTACCTCTTCTTTATCTTCTAATGCTCCCTTAGATTTAATATTTTCTGATGTTTGGAGTTCCCCTGTTACATCCTATGATCACTACAAGTACTACATCATATTTGTTGATCATTTCACCAAATACATTTGGCTTTACCCCTTACAAAGAAAATCAGACTCCTTAACAATTTTTATTCGTTTTCAAAACATTGTGGAAAATTATTTTAATCGGAAAATCAAACAGTTCTTTTCCGACAATGGTGGTGAATACATAAAACTTTCTTCTCATCTATCTTCCTCTGGTATCTCTCACCTAACTTCTCCGCCACACACCCCAGAACATAACGGTTATGCGGAACGCCGTCATCGCCATATTGTCGAAACCGGTCTTGCCCTATTATCACATACACAACTACCGGTCACCTTTTGGCATTTTGCGTTCACCACCGCTGCTTATCTATTCAACCGCATGCCTACTCCCACCTTAAATCATTCATCTCCTTATTTTCGTTTGTTCCAACGTCACCCCAACTATTCAAAACTTCGAAGCTTTGGGTGTTTATGCTACCCATGGCTCCGACCCTATTCTTCAAACAAATTAGATCCAAAATCCATTCCTTGTATTTTTGTTGGATACAAGATCGGTGCGCTGCATAGGGCTTGTTTTAACGTTTGGAAAGCAGTTTCTTGTTTATTTTCCCACTTGAATATCACACCTTTCTGCGTCAAGGTGGTGAGTGGTTTCGCAATCTTGGAGAAGTTTTGTATAAATCTTCGGTAGTAGCCAGCAAGCCCAAGGAATTGTCGAATTTCGGTTGGCGTCTTGGGTGCTGACCAATTCTCGATTGCCTTGATCTTGGAGGGATCCACATGTATGCCTTTCTCACTTACCACATGGCCAAGGAAATCCACTTCTCTAATCCAGAATTCACACTTAGAGAACTTAGCATAAAGCTTCTCCGCTCTTAGTGTCTCTAGCACTTGGCGTAGATGTAGGCGATGCTCTTCTTCGCTTCGCGAGTAGATCAAGATATCGTCGATGAATACGATTACAAACTTGTCTAGGTAGGGTCGACACACTCTATTCATTAGGTCCATGAATACCGCGGGTGCGTTTGTTAAACCGAAGGACATCACAACAAACTCATAGTGCCCATAGCGAGTTCTGAATGTAGTTTTGGGAATATCTTCTTCTTGAACTCGTAGCTGATGGTAACCTGACCTTAGGTCGATCTTTGAGAAGAAATTTGCTCCTTGGAGTTGGTCGAAAAGGTCGTCGATTCGGGGTAGAGGATATCGGTTCTTGATGGTGAGTTTGTTTAGTTCCCGATAGTCGATGCACATGCGAAAGGATCCGTCCTTCTTCTTTACAAAAAGGACTGGTGCTCCCCAAGGTGAGAAGCTTGGTCTGATGAACCCTTTGCTCAAAAGCTCGTTCAACTGACTGGACAACTCTTGCATTTCTGTTGGTGCGAGGCGGTATGGAGCTCTGGCTACGGGGGTAGCTCCGGGTATTAAGTCAATTCTGAAATCGACTTGTCGTGCGAGTGGTACACCAGGAAGATCTTCTGGGAACACATCCGGGAAGTTACACACTTCGGGGATATCTTTGATGTCTTTCATATCTTGTTTCTTGTCTACTACGTGGGCCAAGAAGGCTTGGTACTCCTTCCGGAGATACTTTTGGGCTTTGATGCATGAGATGATTTGTAAATTCGCACTAGGTTTGTCACCATAGATGAGAAGGGTTTCGTTATTTGGTAGATTGAGGCGAACGTCCCTTTCGTAACATAGAATGTCGGCACGGTGAGGAACTAACCAATCCATCCCGATGATTACGTCGAAGCTTTTTATGATGACCGGCATCAGGTCAATTTTAAATGTATGGTTGTCTAGAGTGAGAGTACACTCTGAGTATATATCGCTAGTGCGTTCTACTTTCCCATTTGCCATTTCTACTACATAAGTATCCTTTAGTGATTGGGGATTTTGTTCAAGTAATTGTTTATATTGGTGGCTCACGAAACTCCTCTCCGCTCCACTATCGAATAGTACGCATGCATAAGAGTTATTGAGGAGAAACGTACCGGTAACCACCGCGGGATCCTCAACTGCTTCCCCATGTCCTATTGCCAGAATTCTTCCTACTCCACCAGCATTAGGGGCTTGTGCTTTGGGGCAGTTTCTTTTGAAGTGATCGGCATCTCCACAGTTGTAGCAGGTTCGGGTTGCCCCCGTACTGGCGACTTGGTTGATTGGTCGAGCCGGCGCTTTACAGAAACGAGCAGTGTGCCCCTTCCTGTCGCAGTTGATACAGTGCATCTCCCTACAAGCACCATTGTGGTGAAAGTTGCACTTGTTGCACTTGGGTAGGGTTCCAGCATATGGCTTCGGTGGTGCAGTAGTGGCAGCATTAGTGGCAGCATGGACAGCAACAGTTTGTTGCTTCTTAGCGGGGTCCTGTGCTGGTTGGCTCTTCTTTTGGTTCCAGAACTTCCTTTTGTTGTTTCCCCCTTTTGATTTATCAGTGGTGGTGGTTGTAGTATTATGACCGGCTCGGTGGTCAACAAGTTGTTGTGCCAGCTCTCTGGCACTGTCAAAAGTAGTTGGCCTTGAAGCCAGGACACTACTTTGCACTTGGGGAGACAGTCCCCAAAGGTATTGCTCCACCTTTTTCTCCTCCGGAGTAACCATTGTTGGGCAGAGGAGAGCCAATTCATTGAATCGGGTGGTGTAGGTTTCAAGGTCGGAGCCCGTCATCCTGAGGTTCCAAAGTTCTTGTTCCAGCTTTTGAATTTCACCTCTCGGGCAGTACTCCTTCATCATCAAGGTTTTTAGTTCTGCCCAGGATATGGAGCTAGCCACTTCGAGAGTAAGTGAATTAATCCGACAGTTCCACCAAGTAAGGGCCCGGCCGGTGAAAGTGATGGCTGCGAACTTAACTTTGCTCGCTTCGGGGCAAGAGCACACTTGAAAGACTACTTCAGTCTTTTCAAACCATTGCATTAAAGTGATGACTCCCCCGCTCCCATTGAAGTTGTCGGGTTTGCCATTGGTGAAGTCTTTGTAGGAACACTCTCTTGTACGCCACGTACTGTCTCCGTGGTTAGAGTTTGTAGCACCCGATCCAGAACCACCAGCTCCGTTTGTCCCTATCTGCGATATTGCGGCCGCTACGGCTGCTGTTACTGCAGCCTGGAACATCGCAGGATCAAACTGTGGAGGCAGCGGCGGAGGAGGTGTTGTTGTGTTGCCGGAAGGTCTTGGTCTTCTCCTTGGCGGCATGGTTCTGTCATAAGTCGTAAACCAATGTACTTTTAGTAAAAGTATATTTATAGAAAGAGAAATCTTTTATACATAAAGTATATTATTACGTTGTTTTCCGGTATGTTTACGATACATACGATTTTATACTTTTAATTGACCCAATACATTGGGTTATGAGGTAAAATGAAAGTATAAAATATTTTATTTGAGTTTCCTTGTTTCCAAGTATATGACTGTTTGTAAAAGTTTCACATATACTAATTTAGTCGGGACATAATTAATATATCATATTTTAAAATGATCTTTATCGGTTACTTAATTAGTTGCAAAGTGCATACCAGTCATATGTGATTAAGATATAATAGTCCTTCGAATAGATGACCCTAACTCCAAGACCACAACCAAACAAGGACAGGAAGTGAAACAAAGATACATAAATTCTAAGTCTATAGCATCTTAGTTACATATGACCTTAGCGCATCCACTTAGCAGCTATTGATCTATAAATAAAGACCTATTTAATTCTCAGATAATTTATTATAGTAACACAAAATACTCCTATAGTATTTGTAAATGTTTAGTTTTGAGTTCTTAAAGTATCCTTTGTAGTGTGTTATTAGGTTTGTTAGATTTGTTGCCCATCCTGACCATCCCCCGGTATATGCAAGTCAATTCTCGGACTGATATAGTTGATCAGGCTATATCCTTCCCAGAATTAATCCACATATACTAAGGCATACTCAAAATGTTCAACTCTTCTTCTTTTGCTTTATGTTTTCTCTAGTCATGATATCATGCGAGCATGTAATGTATGTATGTATACTTTAATCAAGAAAATCATTTATTTTCTAAAAGTATATTTATTTGAAAAATGCACAATTCAGAGACTATTAGTCCCAATTGTGTTTATAGTTTGTATATCTTATATGGTTTGATATACTTAATTCACTATAAACTGTGCTCTGATACCAATCTGTCACACCCCCAAACCAAGGATGGCGGAAACATCCGGGGGTGGAGGACTTCATGTATAGTATCATAACAACAATTGTAATAGTAATTGAAGCAAACACAACCAACATATATATAATTGAAAAAGTTACATCATTGTATGAATTACATGTTTACGAATCAATTACAATATGTTGACAAAATATGAAATAGTAGACGCCTTAGCGCCCCATCCTCAAAAGCACTTGGTTACCTGTTTAATAATTTCCTGAGAATACAAGTTGTTTGAAAAAGTGTCAACACAAAGGTTGGTGAGTTCATAAGCTTTTGTTTGGTATTATTAAAAGCCTTTCGTTTGTAAAAGTAGTATTTGTGTTAGAAAATCCAATATTTTCCTTAATGTGTAAATGTAGTCTTAAAACCCAAAGACCGAAATGTACAAGTAATTTGTCATATTTATAGTAAAACAATGCAAGTTTAAATCGACATAAACTCGTTTGATTTTAATGAAGTTCCCGTAAATTCCAATGTTTATTAATACTTTATGTGAGTTTATTATAACCATACTATGACCAAGGTTGCCTAAAACGACGTTCTTCAGGCGTCGGAAATGTTATGACATTTGTCACCCCAGACCTATCGGTCTAACTGTTGCATGCAGTTTAGGTGTGGGTTTGTCAAACCCAATATAGATCTATACACAACTATCACGCTCTCCCTCAAGGAGACTCTGGTTACAATACAGGACTTAATGGTAATTTGAAGTAAATGTCTCACAAAGTCATTAACGGAATTACGTGTTATGAAAACTTGGTACCGTATGGCCGTACCTTGCTTAATGAAAATATCCTTTGTATAAATGTATCCTTTTTAAATGTATGTGTTATGTAATGTATCATAAACTATACCTATTATAGTTTATCAGCCAAGGGTAGTACGTAGTAATGTATGCAAACTATATTCAAAATAGTTTATTAAATGTTTGAATGTATCGGTTGTACTTTGATTATAATCACTTGTTATTCTTTATATTTTATATGTCCAAATCCATTTGTAAACTGATGTGTGTCTAAATATTAAGATAAAATGTCATATATTGCAATAACATATAATCACATAAAGATATACACCTTGCTCAACATGTTACAAGGTGAAATGAAATTGACAGCAACTTTTCGTTGAATACAGTTTCTGTTACTGTTCTTAGAAAATTTATAGAAAAATCATCAAAGCTCTAAATCCAAATCCGCAAATTCTGAGAGTTTGGAATATGAGTCTAGTTGGTTAGTAAATTTTATCATGATTTTTAGTGATCTCTAACAGAGGTGAAAATGTTCATAATCACAGACTGGTCTGGGTTTGCCTCTGAAATGACAGACAGTTTTGTAAAAATCATCATAAATTGTAGAAAAATCATATGGAGATGTGCAAGTAGCCATTTTAAAGCTAAGAGTTTGACGACTTGCACCTGGAACAGTTTTGAAAACTAAAATATTTAAGTTGACCAAAACAGTCCGTGATCGAAGTTCATCTTTTCTGATGTAATCTGATAGAAAAAGTTTAATTGTGTTCTTGATGATTTTACTTGTATTCCCCCATTAAAACTTAAGAAAAACATGTAAATGTAGGGGTATGAACTCACCCTATGTGGTTTTAGTAGATGAAAGTGAGAGAGAGGAAGTGTTCAACCCAAGGACACTAAGAAGATGTCTTGATGATTCGAGAATCTAACATCGAATAAGATGGAATTTGTGTAAGATATCAATGATTTGAGTAGAATGGAGTGTAATAATTATATGAATGATGAAGATACTTACTAATTGAAGAAAGAAATCCCTGAAGAAAGCCTTGAAGTTCTTGAAGTTGAGAGAAAAGATGAGAGAATTTTGGAGAGTGTCCTTTGGTTGCTAAGTGTAGAATGAAAGAACTTTATGGAGAATGAGGAGAGAGGATCAATCCTCCAGCTCTTAGAACGTGGGAAGAGCTAGAGATTGGGTGTAAAGGTCCACTAAGGAGACAAGGGGTAGTGGGAAAGAGTGGCTGATCATAGAGTGAGGTGGTGGTGGTTTGCTTTTGCCATAAATTAAGGAAAAGCAAATATTCCCTCAATAATTAGTTCAACCACTAATTCTTTTAATATATTTTTATAAAAACCCTGGAGATTTATATATTTTGGGGCCTTATTTTATAAAATAAAGTTTTGGGTGAAAATCCCACGTTAAAATAATGAAAAACGGAGTTAAAACGAAGTCGTAGTCGAAAAACCGGTAAAAAGGGGCCGTCTGCGAGACCTCTCGCATGGAGGCCGGATTCGGACCCTCGCATGCGAGGCTGCTGTCTGATGGCTTCGGATTCGGTCTCCTGAGAGGCTTCAGCTTTGGTCCTGATGAGAGGCTTCGGATCCGAGGCCTCGGATGAGAGGCTTCGGTCCTGAAGCTTCAGTTCCAGGTCCTTAAGGCTATTTTACCCGTTTTTACCCCGTTTCAAGCGATTTTTGACCCGGTTAAGGGTCGATATGACCCAAATGATTACAAAAAGTTAAAGTAACTTTTGAGAGAGATTTGGGAGAGATTTCAAATAGAAAGAGATAGAGTGAAAACGATTTAGAGAGGTTTCGTTTGTGATTAATTTGAGTGTCCGGCTTCACAACGCAAGGTTCGTAAACCCCGTTAAACCGTGTTTTAGTGTCGTACACAATCCCGATGATTGTGCAATAGTGTTTTATAGCTTTGGTTCGTTGTTTAGCACTGTTAAGGCTAATGAAAATCAAACACATGAACTTTCCAAATGATGATTTCTCATTAAAATAGCGAATTGTATAGTGATTACATAACGTAAACCCTAACATACAAGGGTTATTGGAGTTGACCGGTTTGACTTGTTGACTTTGTTTGACTTTGACTTGACCGAAATTTGACGGTTGTCACAAAACCCACTGTCACCCCCACCCACTCCTCCCTCTCCTCCACATCCACCACCCACTCCTCCCTCTCCTCCACATCCAAACCCACCACCAAAACCCACCACCAGAGCTCAACCAAAACCAAAACCCGCTATCACAATTCAGATTTTATTTTATACACCAGCACCGTTTTCGTTCCACCTGACCCACTCACCATTACTCAATACTCATGCCCTTAAACAACCATTATGGCGCCATGCCATGCAAGAGGAATTTGATGCATTAACACGTAATCAAACATGGTCACTAGCTCCTTCCAATCTTGCTCCTAACCTTGTTGGCTCCAAATGGGTCTTCCGAACTAAATATAAACCTGACAGTTTAGTTGATCGACTCAAAGCTCGCTTAGTTGATCGACTCAAAGCTCGCTTAGTTGCCAAAGGTTTCACCTAACGTCCTGGTATTGACTATCGTGAAACCTTTAGTCCCGTTCTTAAACCGGCTACCCTTCGTCTTGTGATTTCCATAGCCGTCTCTCAACGTTGGTCCCTTCGCCAACTGGACATTAACAATGCATTTCTCCAACGCACGTTAAACGAGGAGGTCTTCATGGCCCAACCTCCCGGTTTTGTCGATCCTTCCTTTCCAAATCATGTTTGTAAACTAAACAAATCCATCTATGGTCTTCGTCAAGCATCTCGTGTATGGTACGATGAGCTAAAATCATACCTCATTTCTCTTGGTTTCAAATCTACAATTTCTGACCCCTCCTTATTCATTCTCACCACCGGACCCTCTCCCATTTATGTCCTTGTTTACGTTGATGATATCATTGTTACCGGTCCATCCATAAATCATATTGATCGTTTCATTCATCTTCTTGCACACAAGTTTTCTTTAAAGGACCTCGGACCTCTCTCTTTCTTTCTCGGCGTTGAAGTCCTTCCCCACTCCCATGGTCTCTTTCTTTCTCAAAAGAAATACATAACCGACATCCTTCATAAAGCTAATATGAGTGATTGCAAGTCTATTTCCACACCGGTTTCTTGTTCCGATGTGCTCACTTTACATGGCGGTAACCCACATCCTTCTCCATCGGAATATCGCACACTTGTGGGAGCTCTACAATACTTGTCTCTCACTAGACCTGACATTGCTTTTACTGTCAACAAATTGTCTCAATTTATGCATGCTCCTACTTTTCAACATTAGACTGCCTTAAAGAGACTTCTCAGATTTTTACAAGGAACTTTACACAGAGGCCTTCTCCTACGACATAACTCTCCATTACATTTACATGCATTTACAGATGCAGATTGGGCCGGTGACAAAGACGTTTACCGTAGTACCACTGGTTACATCGTTTATCTTGGTTCAAATCCTATATCATGGAGCTCAAAAAGACAAAGTACCCTTGCACGCAGCACTACTGAGGCCGAATTCAGGGCCGTTGCTTCCACAACAACCGAGGTCCAATGGCTATCCTCTCTTCTGTTTGAACTCGGCTATACACAATCCATTACACCAACTATATACTGTGACAATCTAAGTGCTACAACATACTCGGCGAATCCTGTTTTTCATTCTCGAATGAAACACTTAGCTTTAGATTTCCATTTTGTGAGAGAAAAAGTTCAATCTGGCACCTTACGAGTTACTCACATCTCTGGTGAGGATCAACTAGCTGACTTACTCACCAAACCGCTGTTTCGACAACGTTTCAACCTACTTTCATCCAAGATTGGTCTCACTTTAGGTTCATCCATCTTGCGGGGGAATGTTAAGTCTCAACCCTTGAACCACACCCAAAACCCAACCGATCAAAAACATTCAGGGACTAAATTGAAATAACTCCAATTATTTCAATCACAATAGTCTAGTTACAGGCTGTCACAAATCAGTGGGCATCACAATCTTCTCCTTAATATTTAGAGATGTATTTTCCTTTTATAGTTTCTGATTTCATGTTGTACATTTGGTATATATTGTTTGTAACGTATTCACAATGATTAAATTGAATTCATATACACAGAGCTCTCTGATTCTTTACATTTATGTCTATGATCGTCTCTTTAAATGTCTCAAATATTGGAACATTCAGACAAAGGTTGCTACTTTGACGGTCGACAATGCCAAAACGAATGATGTGGTAGCTAAGAAGCTAATTGAAATTTTGAATCTTCAAAAGAAGCTTGTTGTTGGTGGTAAGTTGTTTCATGTGCGGTGTTGTGCACATATTTAAATTTATTAGTTCAAGATGGATTATCATAAATTAGGGACATAAGTTACAATGTCCGTGAGAGTGTGAAACACGTGAACGCCTGAGCGGGCCGACTGCATGTATTTAGTGAATTATGCCGACAGAGAATGTACTTACACCAGTTTGCCGACCGATGATGATTGGAAAAAGGTCGAAGATGTTTGCTCGTTTTTGGCACTTTTCTACGAGGCTACAAAGTTAATCTCAAGTATTAATTTATGTTTCATCCTTATGTATTCAAATTTAGTTTTCTTTATGTGTATATTTATCTCATCATATTAATTTATGGCATGATAAGTTAAAATTCAAAAAAAAAAAAAAAAGAACCAAGCATGTTATTTAATTTTTTAATATAACTACTTGTTTAAGACTTTATCTGTTAAAGATTTCTTATTAAAATACAATGTTTTATCGTTACTTCTTTTAGTTACTTTCAAGATATAAATATATAATATAATCATTTAATCTTTACTAATATGGATTTCTTTTACACACAGGCTCGGAGTATCCTACATCAAATTTACTTCTTCTTGAATTATTTGGGATAAATGAATTTTTGGATGATTTAGTTTTAGATGGGACATAGTACATGAAGCAAATGGCAAAGAAGATGAAAATGAAATTTGACAAGTATTGGGGTACTAGTAATTTGTTGATTTCCATGGCTGCTGTTTTGGATGCTAGATACAAGATGGAGTTACTCAACTTCTCTTTTAAGGCCATCTATTCTGCTAATGAGGCTCCGACACAAACAAAACTTGTTCTTGATACTTTAAAAGAATTATTTGCAAAGTATGTTGAAGCTCATAGGGTAGCAAATGCTGTATCATCTTCAAGTACAACTAGTGGTACTAAAAGCGAAACTCATAAGAATGGTCCAAGCTTTCCAACATCCAGATTTGGTAAAAATATCAAAAGTGGCACTGCTAAATACAATCAACATATTAGAAATGTTGATTCTGTTGCTAGTGTGAAGTCAGAGTTAGACACTTATTTGGAAGAAGGAGTTTACATGGTTGAGCCGTGTGTGGATTTTGATGCCTCAGGGTGGTGGAAAGAGAAAAATCTCAAATTCAGAATTTTATCGAAAATGGCTGCTGCTGATATCTTGGCAATTACGGTCACTACTGTTGCTTCTGAATCTGCTTTCAGTGCGGGTGGACGGGTTATTGATCCGCATCGTTCCTCGTTAGGAACTAAGATGGTAGATATGCTTATATGTCACTACTAGAAACTTGGCTTTCAGCTACGGATTTAGAGAGAAATTTATTCTGTAGCAAATTTTAGGCCTTATAGCGAGAGAATTGCGAGAGATATGCGATGGTTTAAACGATTATTTTATTTATTCAACATATTGCATATTAGAGAGGGTTTAGCGAGGGATCAACTACGGATCTCGCAACTATTTATCGACGCATTCTTATTCCTCGCCGATCGATTGAAAACGAAGTCATTTGGCGAGGGTTCAACGAGGAATAAAAAGATTGTCGACTTTTTGCCATCTGGTACGTGTTTAGCGAGGGACTGCCGACGGAGGGTACGCGCGTTATGCTTTTTTAATCAACGATCTCTTGCTGAAATTGGCGCAATCCAATTCCAGTTTCACGGAGTTTATGTAAGTTTTCTTCCCTCCCAAGTCTGTTTTATCACTTCAATTGAGCACACATGATTCTCGAGTTGCGACTTAACTGAATCTCACCCTCTCCGTTCAAACAGATGACGACACCACTGACCATTGCAGCCTCCACATTTTTAAAATCTAAAATTATTCTTCGTTAACTTCCGATTCAGGTAAATCTCTTGATTTTAATTTCTTTAGTCGTATATTAGGTTAGGTTTACGTTAGGGCTTAATTTCTCCATTTTTTTCCTTTTTCAATCGTCATTCCTCTTATATCTCAGCATTATATATACATGAGCATTATATATACATGAATCACCTTGAAGCTTTCTGGTTATTGTGTATCATAGCCATATGAAATGTCTTCTTCTTTATCAACAAATTAATTTCAGTCTACCATCGATTGCATCTATATAAGTGTTGTTATTGTCAATTGGAACTTGATTTAGGGCTTGATTGGTTAATTATTGTTTAAAAGCTATAAATTAGTTAGTTGTTGTTGAACCATGAGTTCTTACAGGTGTAGCCTACACGAATTTGATGGGAAAGCAAGTAGAAGAGAATTAAAACGCCGACAAAGAACATGTAGTGGTTTAGAGAATAGCTTACCCAGAATGACACCTAATTTGCCCCCCTTAAGTTTACACCTGTTGCATTCTGGTGAACTATTATTGTTGTCATAGGTATCTGAATACCACGAAAGTGTCATTGGCACATAAGTGCGGTTATTGTCAATTGGAAAGCCTGCTTTGAAGTACACAACTCTGAACATAAACGTCTTGAACAGTCTCATCTCCTATAGAACAAACACCTTTATAAGAATAGACATTGTTTTTGTATATCTTTTGGTGAATTCACTTAGGTTCATTAGACTATATTTGCATTTTTATTTGACTCACAGCCTTGCTAGTTGAATTTAACAGGTTAATTGAGAATTAGATGATACTTTGAAACAAAAAGATAGGGTATACCTAATAATAAAGGCCAATTGTACAGAAAAGAAATGTATTTCAGTCAAACTGTTGTGCAGGTTATAAGTTTATAATCAGATAAGGGACCCACCAAATCCTAATTACTTCAAAAAGAAATTGACTTATTTAAATTATCTATTTGGATCATCTATAAAAAACTTGTTTATAATTGAGATTTCAGATAATGCCTTTTAGGTTATGATTGTTTTAAAAGTCTAAACTTGCATCATATTACTTTGGTTTTATGTGTATAATATATCAAAGAAAATGTAAGTTTGTTACTGTCTATGTCTATTTACTGTCTCTAGGTTGTCAACATTTTGATTTTACCTGATGCATCATCATATGAACAAACACCTTTATAACTGTTTATATATTGTTGTGCACTGAAGGTTCATTTTCTCTGATAATACATGTTTTTGTATATCTTTTGGTGAATTCACTTAAGTAACAAGCTTCTATGTGAAGGAATTCAACATAAAACAGTGCAAACTCTGAGTGCTTATATTACCAGGCCTATTAGAAGTCACTTTCTTCAACTTCTCTGTCTAATCTATGAGTTACAGGAAACTGGGTTTGCTTTTTTGTTTTCTGACCATTTTACCCCTGGACACCAATGCATGGATCTTTGTTGTGTTTAGGTCAGTTCATAGTTTTTCAATACTATCTTTACATATGTTATTAATTGGTTCGGTTATTTTGGTTATAAAAAATAATAAGTAAAATGAAAAGTCTTATAGTTAGTAAGCCCTCCTTATGATGTGGGATGACAAAAGTCAGGAACAAAAAGAACATACTTTCTCCATTTAATTCCCAACTTTTTTTACAAACACATTTTTTTAATGAATTCATACTCTCCAACTTTTGTTTACATATTTGACATTTCATTGTGAACAAAATTCAAGATAAAAAGAAGTCTAAAATGTTTAAAGAATTGGGGTAAATACCTGTGATTTCTCAGTTTTCTGCACAAGACTATCTTTAATTTCAAGTTGAAGATATTTCTGCTTAAGTAGAAACAAGTTCCCATTCAATCTTTCACCTTCAAGATTCTGCATCTTTCCATTTACACTCAAAATCCCTTCATATTTTCAATCTGGTCCTTCATCTTCTCCAAATGTTTCAACTTTAGACTCATTTTCTCCAAAAAAACCAACAACTTTTTCTTCAAAACAATCACAAAAATCCCATAAATCTATTTTCACTTTCAAAAACATATCTTCAAGAACCTGTTTCTCTACCCGTAATTTATCAGCTTCCTCCATAGCTTTCATGGCTGCTTTCTCATTTACTTCAAATGCAAAACCCATTTTTTGTGACAGCCTTCTAAGTTCCTCTTGAAGCCTCGCAGCCAAATTAACATTTTGCAACCTCATTTTTCTCAAATTTTCCTATGCCTAAATCGCCCTGTTCTTGATTCACTAACTCTTCCTCAAGATTCTTGACATGGGTTTCAAGATCTTGAATCACAAGATTTGAGTTTGATAATTCTTTTGATTTTGATTTGAGTTCATTTTCCAAGCTTTCGAGGCTGATTGTGAAATAAGAACACAAAATCGATGTAACTGTAGGGAGACATTTGATTACCAAAATGTTTTAAAAGGAATTCTGATGCAAAATTGACATTATTTATTTTAATTACTAATTAGGATCTAAAAAGATGGACGTAACATTATGAGTTCATATCTTTTGATAAATAACACCTCAAAATAATAGAAACTTCCATTCACTTTTAATAAATAACAAACATAACCCATCAAAGCAAGAAAGGTCAAGCTTTATGGTCAAAGACTCAACTGGACTCTACTCGACTCTGTATGTACTTTTACAAGGGAATCAAAGGAACAAGATTAACTGAAGTTATGTTTTGTGAAAGAGTTCTTGAAACTCAGAGGCTTCGTAAAGAGGTAATTGAGGTTATATTATGCTATAAATTAAAGAATTTCACATGTATAGCCGCATAATATTGTTATATGATGCTATTGGTGTTTCAAAGGGATGATCGGTTGAGGTTAAGCCATTCGTCGTCTGTTTTCCCTCCATATTCAGGTAAGATGCTACATTTATTTTGAAATTTAAACCATATTGAATTGTATTTTAAAGGGGAGGAGAGTTCTTTGGGTCACTCATTATCAAGCAACAAAGATATGGAGATTGAAGCTGGAAACAATGAAAATTTTGCTGAATCCCCTGTTGAATATCTGCATTTCATTGCCTACAAATGTGGAACTAAGGTATGATTACGAAACAATATTTCCTTTTAATTTACAAAATGTATATAATAGGTGGAGTTCAGGAAGGCTCTGGTCCCTAGTGTTGAATTATAGTTCTCTTTTAAGGTAGTCAAAAGTCCTTTAACTACATGACACATTACTTATGAGGATTTTGGGTGAAAATTGTGTTTTTACAGGTATGGTTTGCTGGAGAGAAAATTGGAGAACATGAAGGGAAGCTCAACATCAGGCGGCCAAGGCATCTCTTATGAATTTGGCTGGTAAAAAAAATATTTGATGTTTTTGTCTTATAACAGTATAAAGAATTTATAGAAATGAATTCCTTCCACCCTTCCCCTAGCCCTTAGGATTTGATAATGATTCTGACCCTTTTTAGGCATGGAGAGGAGGGAAGGTTTATAAGGAGTCTATGTCTATGTCTATGGCATTTTCAACTGCATCAGGACCCACAAGGTCTTTATATTCTAAGTTAGAGGGGCTGGGTCCCAAGAAAGGGTCGATTGCAGCACTGAATGAACTAGTAAGATCTTAATCAGTTCCTGTTGGCAATTGAAAAATTATTAGGGGGGTTTATTGTATGTATATCTTACCTTTTCTTTTCGATTATTTCAGTGTATAATGGAAGGTTTAGGCATGAGTTTCCAACCTCAACCATAAATTTCAAATAACATGGGCCATACCAACAAGTGATATGCACAGGTTGGTAGTGTACTTATCTTAATGTAATATTATTTTGTAGTTGTTTTTGAAACTTGACATATTAATTAGTTTTAGTCAATGTCTCCTTCAGGTTGAAATAGATGCAGGTAGGTGTAGTATTTATCTGTTGCCACTTATTTCTTCACATCAATGATCAATGATCAATCCCAATCAAATGTTATTATTATTTTGAATTTTTCTCTCTCATCTTTCTTTATTAATAATCTGAAATGTTAATTTCAGGAATGAGAACCGAAGATGATTGGATGAACATGAAATGAAGAGAGCAGCTAAAATGTTATTTTGAAGTTATGTTTTGTGAAAACTCATTTTATTATGCTTATTTTGAAGGTTAAAGTTTTTTCTATTTGTATCTCTTTTACTTTGGATTTCTTGCTGTTAAAATGTTCTCAAACCTTTGGGAGTTTGATGTTATGTGGACAGTTTTGTTTTTGGATGTTTTTTGAATGATAGTTTGGTAAACTTTGATAGTTTTGGTATTGTAATGTTTGATTGTATCATTATTTGATGTTTTTTTTTGTATAATAATCTGATGAATGTAGTATTTTTTTTTGTTGTAGAATCATAATAAAAAAAAATTGATATTACATGTTGCGATGGATCAGTGACGGAAAAAAAATTAATTTATGAATTTTGCGAGGGATTAGCTATGGAAAAAATTCATGTTTAAAGTTTGCGACGGATCTTAGACAGAAAAAAAAAATTAATATATGAACTTTGCGAGGGATTAGCTATGGAAAAAAATCATGTCTAAAGTTTGCGACGCATCAACGACAGAAAAAAAAAATTTAATGTATAAATTTTGCAAGGGATTAGCTATGGGAAAAAAACTGATCAAGGAAATTGCGACAAAACAGCGACGGAAATTTTGTCGCCAATGTCATGACTAAATGTATTGAGTGACCATTTGGCGATGGATATACTGTCGCTAAATTTGTCGCAAGGAAAATCGATCCGTCGCTAAAACACTCGGTAGGTCATTAGCCACGTTTTAATTACCAATGGACTGTATCTGTCGTTGATCCATCGCAAACAACATTTAGCGACGGAATAGCAACGGATTCGTCCGTCTCTAAAACCCATGTTTCTAGTAGTGTGTGGAGCTGATTGGTATCGTCAATATTATGGGCAATAAAAAAAGAAAAACAAGGTAAACTTCTTATTATTTTTTTTTTTTTCAAATTCTGATATTTGTTTTGTATAATGATTGTTACTTATTTTCTTTGTTGGCTATAGGAAAATGATGACATTATACATCTTGAGCTTCCATGATGTTTGAGGATTCGTATTGATCTAAAAGGTAAAACCTTGCAATTAGTTGTTATTTATCATTGTTTTAATTGCTTATATGATATTGGTGTTTATAAATTGTCTAATAATAATAGATGGTGATTTTGCACGCTGTTATTAAAGATTGAAGTTAAGTCTAAAATTTGGAGAACATGTATGGATATGATGAGGCCAAAGTGTTTTTCTGCTCAAGTTTGACTTTTCGGGAAGAATTTGGGTTAAGATGATATTTAAGTTTTTTTTTTGAGTTATTTATTTATTTTTTATTTTTGGATAATTTATATTGTAGGATTTACGTATAATTTTTTTTAATTATTTACGGTTACTCGGTTTTATTCATTTGTTTATATTCATTTATCCTCCATGGTACTCGTTCAATTATTTTCTTTTATGTTTGTTTGTTTATATTTGTTTGTTTATGTTCATTTAACATCTTAATGAACAAACACAAACAAACACAAACTATGTAATTTTCTAAGCAAACAAACACAAACAATAAAATGTGTCCGGTTATATGTTTGTGTTCGTTTGTCGATGTCGTTCGATAATGATTCAATCGTTCATGCCGCCATTCTTGTGAGATTATGAGATTATTAGGGCAAACGCCAAACGTGTTGCAATGCAAATCAGCAGATCGTTACCCATAGGTCAAATGGTCAATAGTATTTGGTATCCTATCCTACTATAAAGTATAAACTGTATAGTGTATAATACTTAATACATTTAAAAAATATATAATTTTATTTATTAAAATTCTAAACGGGTTGGCAGGTCAACCCATATATTTTTTGAGAAACACATATATGACCTGTTTAATAAATGGGTTGGCGAGTTAGCGGGTTGACGTGAAACATCCCAAAAATACGGTCCAAAAATTTCGTTTTTAAATCATTTAGGAAAACCACAATTCATTAATATCATAATCAAATCACAAGTCATGTATCTCCAAAACATCATATCAAAGTACTGTATCGAAATCACGAGTCAGCGCATCCGAGTCTAAACATCCCAGGCTAAAGGTTGTGGTGTGTGTCATGCAGTCATCCCGAGCTCTTCCCCTTGCTAGTGGAATTACCTGAAAGCAAAACTGAAAACTGTAAGCACGAAGCTTAGTGAGTCTCCCCAAACTACCACATACCATACACATAACATGCAACTACGAGATACAGGCCCCGCCGACACTCTGCTGTCTAGGAGACTCGGGCCCCGCCCACACTCCGCTGTATGGGAGATTCGGGCCCCGCCCACACTCCGATGTCTAGGAGATTTGGGCCCCGCCCACAGTTCGCTACTAAAATGCATACAAGTATCACACAGACAAAAAGTATATCTATTTCTATCAAGAAGTCATATATCCATACTCAAATAATACTACGAGATTTGGGCCCCGCCCACACTCGACTACTATGAGATTCAGTCCCCGCTCACACTCAGCTACTAACGTATCACATATACGAGCCGACCTTGGTGCCGTAGACCCGTTCCTAATGAAGGAAACTCACCTCTCAAGCTGGCTGCTGAAATCTCGTGTGAGGAATCTCTAATAGCTGCTCCAACGACTCCCCGGCTATCATTATCACAATAATTACTTAGTCAAAAACTTATAATCCTTCTAAGGGTAAAATGACCATTTTACCCCTGGTCAAAGTCAACATTCTGATTGACTCAACTCGCCGAGTTGACCTACCAAATCGCTGAGTTCTATAACTCAAAAATCCTGGAATCACGATCCAACTCGCTGAGTCATACCCCTGACTCGTCGAGTTCTATCTGGTACAGAATGGGGACAACACGATTCAACTCGTCGAGTTCCTCTATGGACTCGACGAGTTCTTCAGTCTGTTTGGGCCATCTTAAGGGATTAAGCCCCTACTCTCCAGATCCATACTCCATACTTCATCTACATACTGGAAATACCCTTTTAAGGGTAAAGTTTCCAACTTTACCCACTATTAGACTATTAGTCCTTCTCAAAGAGTTAAACTCAAACCCTAGCTCTCTAGAACATAGATCTTGGTCCAAAAGCCATAATACTCCAAACTAAACCTTCCTAACATAGATCTAGGCCTTAGACACCACTTGGATATGTAAAGCTCCTAACTTTCCTTCCATGCATGGCCTTTTGAGGCTTCAAATGCAATAATAACACCTTAAAGCTTTCATGGGGCTTCCATGGTCATAAAGTTTGCACCTTTATGCCATGAAACCCCTTCTAGACCCCAGATCTGTAAGGTAGAACACTTGGGACGTCCATTTCCCAAGGACCAAGTTTCTTAAACCAAAAACCCCATAAAGTGATAAAGAAGAGATCTAACAAGCTACTAAGCAAGGTGGAGACTAGATTACCAGAAAATGAAGAGGATGAGAAGTTGCTTCTAGATCTACTAGCTTCCTTCTGAATATCCAAGCTTCTTCTCTTCTTCACACGCTTCAAATGCACAAAGATCACTCAAGAATGGCTCACAAACTCACACAAAGGTCTAGGGTTTCGTGGATTAGGGTTTGGGAATTGGAGGCTGGAAATGAGGCCACAAGGTGAGGATTAAGATGCTTAAATAGGGTGCAAAACCCCGAAATTAGGGTTTCATTATGGCAGACCTACGCGTCAAGTCGAGGGCTCTCAACTCGTCGAGTAGATAGCTTAAACCCCGCGTCCAAATCTCATTTCTACTCGACGATTCTGCGGCTCCCAATTCGTCGAGCAGCTCTACTAAAGTGAATAATTTACAAATAAATGTGTACCAGGTATCAGGCGTTACAATTCTCACCCACTTGACTTAGACTTCGTCCTCGACGTCTCCTGCGTCTGGAAATAACTTCGGGTAGTGCTCCCTCATCTCCTCATTGGGTTCTGAAGTGCACTCTGAACATTTACGGTGCTTCCATTGCACCTTTACCAGCTTAACTCTCTTGTTCCTTAGCTCCTTTGTATTCTTAACGAGAATAGCTACCCGGCTCTCGATATAATTCAGGCTATCATCAACCTGAATGTCCTGTAGAGTCACAACCGCTAAGTCATCCACTAAGCACTTCCGCAACTGGGAAACATGAAACGTGCTGTGGATCTAGCTGAGCTTTGTTGGAAGGTCCAATCGGTACGCCACCTTGCCCACCCGGGCTATAACCCTGAAAGGGCCGATATACCCGGGGCCTAGCTTGCCCCGCTTCCGGAACCGGATGACACCTTTCCAAGGTGACACCTTCAGGAGAACCATATCGCCCACCTGAAAACTCCAAGTCTGAACGTCGCTTATCGACGTAGCTCTTCTGCCGACTTTGAGCAGTCTCGAGCCTGCTCCGGACCTGCTGGATCCGCTCTGTAGTCTTGAGTACTACCTCAGTACTCCCCATGACTCTCTAACCGACCTCACCCCCAACAGATTGGGGTCCTACACTTCCTCCCGTAGAGCATCTTAAAGGGAGGTCGGTCTATGCTGGCGTGGTAACTGTTGTTATACGAAAATTCCGCTAACGGAATATACGTATCCCAACTGCCACCGAAATACAAAACACATGCACGTAGCATGTCCTCGAGAGTCTGTATCGTCCTCTCGCTCTGTTCGCCTGTCTGAGGGTGGAAAGCGGTGCCGAAGTGGAGATGAGTACCCATCTCGTCGTGAAACTGCTTCCAAAATCTGGAAGTGAAACGGACATCTCGGTCTGACACCACCGAGACAGGCACTCCATGTCGTGCCCCTATCTCACGCATGTATATCTTGACCAGCTTCTCGGTCGATATGCTCTCCTGGATCGGGATAAAATGAGCACTCTTGGTCAACCGATCCACGATGACCCATATCGAATCTACTCCACGTCCTGGGAAGCTTGGTGATGAAATCCATGGTGATATCTTCCCATTTCCACACAGGAATGTCTAGCGGCTGCATCTTGCCATTTGGTCTCTGGTGCTCGGCCTTGAGCTTCCTGCACGTCAAGCACCGCTATACATACCAGTAACTAGGGCGAAGATCCCGCTACATCTTCGTCGCCCCGTGATGGATGGATAACCTCAACTTGTGGGCCTCATCCATCAGAACCTGTCGTATGCCGCCACAGTACGGAACCCAGAATCTCCCGTGCAGGGTCAACAACCCTCGGTTGTCGTAATCAAATGAGGCCACTCGGCCTACGATCCGCTTGCACTTCTGGCGCTCTTCCTTCATACCTTGAACATGCGCCTCTCTGATCTGCTCCAGCAATGGAGTAATCACTGTCATCCTCAGAAAGATGTCTCGAATCGGGGCCGCTACTACCTTGTGGCTCAGGGTGTCGGCCACCACATTGGCCTTGCCCGGGTGGTAAAGGATCTCACAGTCGTAGTCCTTCACCATATCTAACCACCGACGCTGCCTCATGTTCAGATTCGGCTGATCCATGGGGCACCTCAAAATCTTGTGGTCCGTGTAAATGGTACAACGGACCCCATAGAGGTAATGTCGCCAAATCTTGAGGGTGAAAACCACAACCCCCAGCTGTAGATCTTGCATCGGATAGTTAGCCTCGTGATGCTTCAGCTGCCTCGAAGCATAAGCTACATGTGACCCCGCTGCATCAATACCGCACCCATGCCGTTGATCGAAGCGTCATAGTAAACCACAAACTCATCAAATCCCTCTGGCAAAGTCAAAATCGGTGCCTCATATAACCGCTGTCTAAGAGTCTCAAAGGCTACCTGCTGCTCAGGCACCCAACGGAATGACACCAACTTCTTGGTCAGTCGGGTCAAAGGAACAACGATCTTGGAGAAATCCTGGATGAATCTCCGATAATAACCCGCTAGACCAAGAAAACTCTGAATATCAGTTGGAGACCTCGGAACCTCCCACTACATCACAACCTTTATCTTGGCTGGATCGACTAGAATACCCTTCTGGTAGACAAGGTGCCCCAAAAATTGCACATCGCGCAACCAGAACTCACACTTGGAGAACTTGGCAAATAGTCTCTCCCTCCTCAGAGTCTCCAACACCTCCCTCATGTGCTCCTCATGCTGCTCCTCAGTCTTGAAATAAACCAAGATGTCATCAATGAAAACTATCACATACCGGTACAGCATCGGTCTGCACACGCGGTTCATGAGGTCCATGAACGCGGCTGGAGCATTGGTGAGCCCATACGACATCACCACAAACTCATAGTGTCCATAGCGAGTCCTAAAAGCTATCTTCTGGACATCCTCGTTCCTGACTCGCATCTAGTGATATCCCAATCGCAGATCTATCTTGGAGAACCAAGATGCACCCTGTAGCTGGTCAAATAAATCATCTATCCTCGGGAGGGGATAGCGGTTCTTCACCGTTACCTTATTCAGCTCCCGGTAGTCTATGCACATACGATGTGACTCGTCCTTCTTCTTCACAAACAGGATCGGGGCTCCCCATGCCGAACTGATCGGCTTGATAAATCCCTTGTCTAGAAGCTCTTGTAGCTGCGTAGACAACTCCTACATCTCGGGAGGAGCCAACCGATATGGCACCTTGGCTATCGGAGCCGCACCAGGGACTAGATCAATCATAAACTCAACATGTCTCTCCAGAGGTATCCCAGGAAAATCCTCCGGGAATACATCTGGGTACTCTCGCATGACCGGTACATCATCCACTGTCGAGTTACCCTTATCCCGGGTATCCATAACATAAGCGACATAACTTGCGCAACCCTACTGAAGGTAACGCCTCGCCCTCGGTGCTGAACATACCGTCGGTCCACACTGTCGCCTCTCGCCCTGGATCACTAAACCTCCCCCACTAGGAGTCCGAACCCTCACTAACTATTGCTCACAGTCGATCACTGCTCCATTGGGACTCAACCAGTCCATACCAACTATAACCTTATTCCCTCGCAGGGGAATAGGGACTAGATCCACAGAAAAGTACTCATCAAACAACTACAATGTACATCCCCGATGAACCCTCACAACCCGAACGGTCATATCGTCTGTATCTCCACATCAAGCAGGCTATCCAGCTCTCCAGGAGCCCCTGTGAATCGCTTGATGAGCGCGAGCAACACAAAAGATCGAGTGGCAACCGAATCAAACAGTACCAAGGCTGATATACCGTTCACTAAGAACGATCCTATAACAAACACTTGAACATAAGCAATAATAAATACAAATAAAGAGATAAGGAGAAGATACATACTCGTAATGACATCAGGAGCCGCATGTGCCTCCTCTGCTGTCAACTGGAAGGCTCTGCTCTTCGCCACTGTCCGGCCCTGACGGCCGTCTGTAACCCTCAACGTAGCAGGAGCGGGTGCCGCCACCTGTCCTGCCGCTACTAGACTTGGACATTGGGACCTCCTGTGGCCCCTCTGATTTCACTAAAAGCAAATCAGATCAGATGATGTGGTGGTGGTGGTAGCAGTACAATCCCTGCTGACATGTCCAGTTCAGCCGCACTTGAAGCAGCCCAAACTACCCGCCCTACACGTTCCCTCATGCCCCCTGCCACACTTGTCACAGTGGCCTCGACCCTGCTGGCCCTTCCCCCAGGAATCTACCTTGGGCTTTTTGCCCGAGCCCTCCACTCTAGACACCGTCTCTGGCTTCCTCTTTCTCTCCATCTCTAAATCAATCTCTCTCTCACGAGCCCTAGCAATCATATCCTTCAGAGTCTTGCAGCTGGATCTGGTCACAAACTGGCAGATATCACTCTGCAACATCTCATGGTATCGGGCCTTCTTCATCTCCTCGTCCGCCACATATTGAAGAACGAGAAGGGCCCTCTCCCAGAACCTAGAGGTAATCTCCTCCACAGTCTCCGTCGTCTGCTGGAGATCTTGGAACTCCCTAGCAAGCTGCTGTACCTCAATCACAGGTGTAAACTCGGCCCTGAACCTAACCGATAAATCACTCGAAGTCATCGCATCTAGAACAATATCATCTCCAATGGCTCGTCCGACCTCCTCCCACCAGTCACGTGCCCCGTCCTTTAGAAGACAGGACGCAAGTCGAACCTTCTCCCCCTTGGGACATCTGCTGGTGCGGAATGCATTGGAGACATCAGCCAACCATCTAGTGCTCGCAATGGAGTCCCAAGCCCCATGGTAGTCGGGAGCTCCACAAGCTCTGAACTCCCTGAATGTCAGTGTGCGCGACCCCATCATGGTCACCACCTGCGGAAAGCACTCAATCTCTCATCCATAAGCTCCAAAATACCCTCCTTGATCGTGTTGAAGATCACAGGAGTCTGATCCAGAATACTGCACGTGATCTCAGAGGAGATGAACTCTCTCGTCTGGTCGTCTAGCTGCCCGACTCTAGAGCCCGAGCCTGATCCCTCACCGACGCCTGAACTGTCGATTGGTCTAGTGTGTAATACCACTATTCTAAAAAACACACCATAAAACATCAGAATACTAATCATATCTCCAGGGATCACATATACTACAAGTTCCTTGAATTCATCTCAGCCTTCCTTGATTCGAGTACGGATCCTTTGCTTTCAGTAGTACGGGCCCATACTACCTTCCACATCTATCCGTACTTTCCTCAAGAACTGCCTTGACTTCACCAAGTCCCTTCTACTACTACTTTTTCACCCACTACTCTCATCCTAGGCTTGCCCTAGGGTAATCACCATCCCACTCTCTGCCATCAGCTGCATAAGAAGTCCCTGCTATCTCCGCTAACTAGCTCGCGAATACTATTACATATCACTAAGACTATGTAATTCTTCAAATGAGAGATCCTACCCTACAACGGTTGGACTCAAACAAGAGCTGCGAAATAGAGCTAGACCTAACCTTCTGAAATTATTTAGTCCTTGCAATATGTAACTTAACATATTCGTTTACTAGTTAGTAAAAGATAACTAAGACTCCTAAAAGCGCAAAGCAAATAACATTCAAGCATCGAGTAAAATAATCAATCATATCTCATTCAGCTCATCTTTAGCTAGTATGTACTAGCATGCAATTCATAAAGCTGAGATACATATAACAGGCATATAAGGCATCATTCCTAGATCCTTATCCCTAATCTAGCATGCAGTTCTCATAAAGCTGATATACAGATAACAGGCACATAAGGCATCCTTCCTAGATCCTTAGTCCTAATCTAGCATGTAGTTCTCAATCATAACATAAACTTGTATTGGTAATTTGGGAGTACTTACTTGAGCTCGGCTGATTGAATGCACCACACCCTTTTCTCTTTTCAAAATTCTTTTCTCCTTTCAAGTTCTTTTTATAAAATGATTTTCTTAGAAAATTTTCATACCAATTCCTTAGTTTGAGTTCAGACACAACCGAGAGTATGCCCGAATCTCTCAAACCAAGGCTCTGATACCAACTTGAAACATCCCAAAAATACGGTCCAAAAATTTCGTTTTTAAATCATTTAAAAAAACCATAATTCATCAATATCATAATCAAATCACAAGTCATGTATCTCCAAAACATCATATCAATGTACTGTATGAAAATCACGTATCAGAACATCTGAGTCTAAACATACCAGGCTAAAGGCTGTGGTGTGTGTTATGCAGTCATCTCGAGCTCTTCCCCTTGCTAGTGGAAGTACCTGAAACCAAAACTGAAAACTGTAAGCACGAAGCTTAGTGAGTCTCCCCAAACTACCACATACCATACACATAACATGAAACTAGGAGATACGGGCCCGCCCACTCTCATGGTGATTCGGGCCCTGCCCACACTCTGTTCTCTAGGAGATTCGGGCCCCTCCCACACTCAGTTGTCTGGGAGATTCGGGCCCCGCCCACACTCCGCTGTCTAGGAGATTCGGGCCCCGCCCATACTCCGCAAATAACATGCATACAAGTATCACACGGACAACAAGTATATCTATTTCTATCAAGAAGTCACATATCCATACTCAACTAATACTAAGAGATTCGAGCCCCACCCACATTCGGCTACTATGAGATTCGGGCCTCGCCCACACTCACCTACTAACGTATCACATATACGGGCCGACCTTGGTGTCGTAGACCCGTTCCTACTGAAGGAAACTCACCTCTCAAGCTGGCTGCTGAAATCTCGTGTGAGGAATCTCTAATAGCTTCTCCAATGACTCCCCAGCTATCATTATCACAATAATTACTTAGTCAGAAACTGATAATCCTGCTAAGGGTAAAATAACCATTTTACCCCTGGTCAAAGTCAACATTCTGGTCAAAGTCAACATTCCGGCTGACTCAACTCGCCGAGTTGACCTTCCAACTCGCCAAGTTCTATAACTCAAAAATCCTAGAATCACGATCCAACTCGCTGAGTCATACCCCTGACTCATCGAGTTCTATCTGGTACAGAATCGGGACAACACGATTCAACTCGTCGAGTTCCTCTATGGATTCGACGAGTTCTTCAGTCTGTTTGGGCCATCTTAAGGGATTAAGCCCCTACACGATCCATACTCCATACTTCATATACATACTTGAAATTCCCTTTTAAGGGTAAAGTTTCCAACATTACCCACTATTAGTCCTTCTCAAAGAGTTAAAATTAAACCCTAGCTCTCTAGAACATAGATCTTGGTCTAAAAGCCATAATACTCCAAACTAAGCCATCCTAACATAGATCTAGGCCTTAGACACCACTTGGATATGTAAAGCTCCTAACTTTCCTTCCATGCATGCCCTTTTGGGGCTTAAAAGTCCATAATAACACCTTAAAGCTTGCATATGGCTTCCATAGTCATAAAGTTTACACCTTTATGCCATGTAACCCCTCTAGACCCCAGATCTGGAAGGTAGAACACTTGGGACGTCCATTTCCCAAGGACCGAGTTTCTTGAACCAAAAACCCCATAAAGTGATAAAGTAGAGATCTAACAAGCTACTAAGCCAGGTGGAGTCTTGATTACCAGAAAATGAAGAGGATGAGAAGTTGCTTCTCGATCTACTAGCTTCCTTCTGAATCTCCAATCTTCTTCCCTTCTTCACAAGCTTCAAATGCACAAAGATCACTAAAGAATGGCTCACAAACTCACAAAAAGGTCTAAGGTTTCGTGGATTACGGTTTGGGACTTGGAGGCTGGAAATGAGGCCACAAGGTGAGGATTAAGATGCTTAAATAGGGTGCAACACCCCGAAAATAGGGTTTCATTCTGGCAGACCTACTCGCCGAGTCGAGGGCTCTTAACTTGTCGAGTAGATAGCTTAAACCCCGCGTCCAAATCTCATTTCTACTCGACGAGTCTGGGGCTCCCAACTCGCCGAGTAGTTCTACTGAAGTGAATAAATTACAAATAAATGCGTACCAGGTATCAGGCGTTACATAACGGGTTGAAAAACTCAACCCAAACCCGTTTATTTCGTGTCGTGTCAAGAATTGTCAGCTCTATGTCCCCTCTTTAGATTCTTAATAAAATGTTTGCTGTTAAAAAATTAATGAATAGGCATACGAACTACACTGTGATTACTCACCTTCATGTTTTCCCAATTTTTGTTTTCTGTATTTAGAAAATATAGCATCTCCCATTATTGACTAATGCATACATGATTATCTAATAAAATGATTAATTGTCCAAATCTAAAAAAAATAAAAAAATACAATAACAAATAATAGAATGAAAATGGTTGGTATTATTACTAACCCAAAAAATAGCTCACCATAATGATAAAAAAACACTTTTTAGGGTAATAATCTATTTGAAATAAAAAAAAATATTTACGATATTCTAATGTTAAGTGGTCTTTCAACTTGTAACATCATTTTTCTTTTTAAATCAATGTAATAACATTATTTTTTTTATAAAATTGTCATCATTAACATATCAAAAACTACTACATATTTGTAATATTTTTTTATTAATAATTCATGATTAATTGTAACTACTATATATTTATTATATATTAATATGAATATAATTATATATACTTTAAAAAAATTGACGATAAAATTTACGAAAATAAATATATCAATCACGATATATTAACAAACTAAATTATGACCCGCGTTAAACGCGGGGAAACGCATAAAAAACATAGAATTGTATATAGATATTACACCATAGGAAACATAACAATTAAAAATACATTTCCATGGCTATTTTAAATTCATTAACATACATTATAATAACTATTTAAATTTCATAACAATTCAAAATACATTACCGTAATCAATAAACCTAAGAATTATTTTCCCGTTCCTGGTCCACTGTTACCTTTTCATTTAGGAAAAACAATGTATTCTTCGGTTAGCTCGAAATACACCTCATATAGGTCCCCTACTTTTGCCACCACTTTACCAACCCACCAACCATCTCTATCATTTGCATCCACCACTGACATTTGCATCCACCATTGATATGATATTATATACATCCACCATAATTTGAGGAGGAACCACCCTCACTTATTCTTTTTCTACAAACTCTCTTAGTGGCATGAAGTCGTGATTAAGCAGGGTTTGATAATAAACAAAAAATATTCTATCAGATCTACATCTCTTGATGGTTGCATGATAGTAGGATCCCTCCTTGTTTGTTTTAAGAGATTTCAACTTTTTGACCGTTGGTATACGCCATGAAGTCAGTCCTACAAATCACTTTCTTATTTCAATAACGTGTAACTTTGATGTTTATAAGCACATTATGTTGTAAAATATCTTACTTTAAAAGAAAAAAATCAATGATTAGATTTTTTTTGTATACTTACATGTTGTTTTTAATTCACATTATAGTAATGTCAAACATGTTTATTTTACATATTGTTGAATGGTATCTAGGGCTAATAAGAAAGATACGAAAATCATACGAAACTATCTATACCGTTTTTTGTCGTAGATGAGATACAAATTCTAAATTTGTTGACGGATATGAAGATGTTAAACCAAAATTTTTGTATTCAAACATCTTGAAGACTATATTTTCTAATTCACTTTTTAAGTTGAATTTCATGTGATTTTATTTCAGAAATCCACAATATATGTTGAAATTAATAATAGATTGTTAGATTATTTACCTTAATTGAAAATATTTTTGATCATGGTGTTCCAAGCCTTGATGTTGCTTCTTGTAGATGTGGCAGTTTTTTATAGAGGAGAAGAACATTAATCTTGGGTCAACTGCTTTTAGGGATACGTTTTGGTTGAACAGTTTTAAATGGGCTTAAACTTCGATTTGGCTTTATGGATCTAGCAACCAACCATCTTTTTTGGGCTTTTATCCTGGGAATGATTTGTAAGGAATTTTGAAAGATTTTTTTAATTTTAACACTTTTTGCAAGCACCAACATACCAACAAGAGATTTACATATATTTACATATTTATAAATACAACAAATAAGCATTATTGTATCTTAGGTTAGTATATAAAACAGTTTAAGACTACAATGATATAATGAGTATATTATTAAATTAAATTGTTGTGATAATAAAACATTAAATAGTATTTATTAATGAAAAAAAAATAGTTGACTTACTAAAGTACAATGTTATTTGTTCCAAAGACTTACAACAACCGAAAGAAACACATTAATATATTTTAGGGTAAAATGTCCAATAGGTGGAAAATATGTCAATTTGAATATTTAAGGGTAATTATTGTTCAATATGTAAATATACTATGCACGTCAAATATGGAAAATAGAACGGGAAGGGAAAATATGTCAACTTGACTGTGTAAGGGCATATATGTCCAATAGTGGATAAAATGAGCACTGTTTTTATTTCAATGATATCTACACTTAATAACGCCAACAAACCTTCAATACCCACATAAAAATAGAAATGTACATCCTAGTCAGAAGTAGATTGTTGTTGTGGAGTATGTATTGAAAGTTTGTTGCCATTTTTGAAATTCAATTTGTGTTGACATTTTCCTGAAAATATTATTAAAGTCGAACAAAAAGTAAGTTAATCTGACAGAAAGAATATTGTGCTAATAATATGATTAATTAAGTAGTTTTGGAGCAATATATATATATAGTTAGGTTCAAATGTTTCTACTATCTATTGTGTGCATGTAGGATTGATTTTGGACCAATCATTTTAGTTATTTTAAAATAGTAATTAATGCATATTAAATGCTGAAGATTTAATTAATACATATTATATCTTCAACATTTAATATGCATTAATTACTTTCTTAAAATAACTAAAATGATTGGTCCATAATCAATCTTACATGCACACAATAGATAATTAGAACACAATAACCTAACTATATATATATATATATATATATATATATATATATATATATATATATATATATATATATATATATATATATATATTATATTAAAAGTAGTTTTTGAGGAGGGAAAAAACAATTACTTTTGTTGGCATTTATTAGATGTTAATCCCCTGGTACAATGACTTCATGTTTATTATATCTTTGTTTCAAAAACAACAAATTCATGCTTTTATTAAAAGCAGTTTTCGAGCAGGGGTAAAATAGTCAAATTCGTTGCCATTTTTTGTTTGTATTCCCATGGTACATTGAAGTCCAAGTTTGTTAATCCTAAATGCTTTGACCAGATATAGTTGTCGACAAAAACTTTCAAGGGCAACTATATCGAAAGTATATTAGTTAAAAAATTTCATTTACTATTGAAACCCACTTTATGTTTTGTTTAAGTACAAAAATGTCCAAAAATATGAAATTGTAAAATAACAAATCCATAAATTTAGTAACTGGATTTTTTACATGATAAATTAATATTTGGACAAGAAAACTAATTTTATTAGATCACGATGTTTTAGTATGAAAAAGACTCTACATCTAAAGAAAAAACAACACTACTTTCGTACACCGCGTTATTGATTATATTGAAATGGTTAAAAAATGATATGAAATGTCTGATTATCTAGAATATCTAAAGGACCTCTTTGTAGACGACATTTTTTGTTTTATTAGTTAAATGACCTTCCTTATTTAAGATGAGTACCTTCAAGCCTTTTTTTACTAAGCATGCGAGAAACGACTACATAATTGACCATGAGTGAAGAAGGGTCTACGGAAGTACAGTCCAACAGTTGATAATGATTGTTACAATAATAATAAAAAAATATAAATTAACAGAAACAGACTTAGCGTTATTGGTAACATTGAAATGTTTTGAAAAAAACAATGAAATGTCTAATATCTATAATCGTTGAATGACCTCTTTGTAGACAACATATTTTGTTTTATTAGTTGGACGACCTTTTTCGTCACATATGAATATCTTCAATCTTTTTTTACTTGTGACACAAGAAGCATCGACATATAAATTATCATGAGTGAAGTCGGGCCTACGCAAGTATAATCCAACATTTGTTAATGATTTTCCTTGACTTTTGTTAATGACAACGACCGATCAATGTTTCATTGGTAATGTTTTCCTGCATATTTTTCTTGCCGCACGATAAATTACTATAATGTTTTTTTTGCCTAGGGACCAATTATGTAATATTTTTTTGCATATGGACCATTTCTGTAAAGTTTTCATGCATTGCTATTATCAGTAAAGAGCCATAAGTATGGTGCTTTTATGGGCCAAACTGAGCTTCATTTGCATTTGGAATATAAGATGCCTATTTAAAAATGGTATAAACTCTTGAGTATAAACTATAAAAAAAACTTCAAAAACAAACAAAAATCAATGATAATTACAATAAATTGCTATTTTACATTTAGTCATAAATATGTTGCTATGTTTGTAAGAAGAGGTGTTTTTGTTGTACTAATCTTAATTTAATTGTTATAATATCCAAGCCAATCCAACAATAATTCAGAAAAACGACGTCTCTTTAGCAACATATACGGCATGAAAAATTCAACTGAAAAGAGTAATTAAAATAAATCCAACCATAACAATTCAGCAAATGAGGTAGTTGTAAAGTGTAATACTAAATTCCCAATTTAAACAAAGAAGATATCCCGTAATTGCATATGCCTAAATCTTCAACATAACCACAATAATTGCATGTGAAGTTGCATAAAAATATATAAAATTATAATCTTAATATTAATAAAGAAGAAATCAAAAGGTTCTATTAAGCATTTCGTCGAGCAGGTGGTTGGCGAATCTTGAAATAGAAATTTTGATAAAATACAACATCCATAATGTAATCTCTGTATAAGAACATCACACAAAGATATAAGTGAAGTCAGAAATTTTAAAAAGAAATGATTGCAGGGGCTAAAGCTTCAACCAAACCACAACAATTCCATGTGATAAAAGCTGAATATCATAAAGAATCAAGAAGAAGGTGATGGAAGAGGGAATAACTTTATAAACTTTTTCTTATACTTCTACCATTTGTAACACATTGAATGAAAGAGGACGTACAAGAACTTTAAACGTATTTCAACATGATTGTTGTCTTGTATCCCATCGCTACAATTAGAAAATAAAAATATGTAGAATAAAAAAAGGATATTACTATTAGTAACCTTATCAAAATCAATAAAAAAATACATGAATCTAGAAAAGTTCAACTAATGATGACATTTGTAGACGTTAGAACATAAAAAAGGATAAATCATGTTTATAACCCATAAAAGTCGTAATAGGTATGTATATATTAATCAGTATGTTACCTCCTAATCTAAAGAACAATTTCCTGTTAGTTGGAATCATGTAAAATCCAATTCTAGTAGAAGAATCCTATCATGAAGCCAATGCTCTTGAAGCAATGCTTAACCCTACAACAAGTGCTCTTAATGCCATTGTATTCTTTGATGAATTAAAACTAAGCCCACCTCAATTTTACGATAAAATATATACTTTACATCAACCAAAATCCCTAAATTGTAAATAGGTCTGAAGCTTTTTTTTATATATATAGAAAGGGATAATTAATCACAACTGGATAATCAATCACAAGTAGGTGTTCTCAACTATTTGTTCATCAATATAGAGAAAAGTGATCAATTATATGTATCTTTCACATAGGACTAAAATTTAACACAAGTATTACTGAATTTATTAGGAACAATGGATGCGACCAAATGAAACTATATAGACAGAAGCAGCCATGTCGGTAAATAAATAAATGTATAGCCATTTTGTTACAATTTTTCATCAAGACTCAAAGTTAAGCCCAAATCAAACATAATCACATTCCATAGTCAAGAATCAAAGAAGAAATGATATATATTTCATCCTATCTCATAATTCAGGAGAAACCTGAAAGATGTGAAGTTTATATGTAAAGGAGAATCCAACATACCTGGCCAATCCAAGAAACCTTGTGCTCATTGTATAATGTCCTCACATTCATCCATTTACCTAAACAAAAAAACTATACCTTACTAACTACACTGATATATATTTTTGGTTCAAGCTCTTACTCAAACAGGGAGTGCGCATAAAATACATAATAGATAAGCTCAAAAGAAGAATAAGAAATGCATGTGGAGATGTAAAAGTGGAATCAAGTCTACATGATTTACTACAAAACAAACTATTATGTGATAAAAAATAAAGAATTCCATCAATAAATAGGGTAGATGGCAGTAGGTACATGAATCATATGTGTACCTTAAGACTACAATCAGTTTGTAGATGTTACCAGAAACCACTATTGATATCTTTCCTTAAATTGAATAAATTCAGGAATTTGAACACTCATCTTATGTCCAACTAAAATTAACAAAAAAAGAAGAAGAATTGATGTAGTTAAGAATGAGTGATTGAACCTTTCAGTCCGGGCAGCCACAAATCGCTTGAAAGAAGCTTTTTTTTTTGTTGTTTTTTTGTTCCCAGACTGGTATAGGTCAATCAAAGAAATAGCAACCTAGATTTGTTGACTCTCGGTTTGGATAGATCTTAATGCATGCAGTAACAAAAGTACCTCTGCCCAAGCATATTTAGAATGGATCTACACAACAACATTTTAGCTTCTAAGTTTAAGGATGAAATGTAACATCTGATAGAAAATAAATAAATTTTGAATGAAAAAGAACATTTGAAAATATCTTTTATGGGACATAAAAGCAAAGAATGGACAATGGAGTACATACACAATTTAAAAATATTTCGTTGAAAACATACACACTTGTAGAAACAGGTTGCATGCAAAATAATTTGGAACATCAAAATCAACAAAAGCTTAATAAAAATGTCATTTGATGATCGTAATAATCTGGTCAAAAGGGAAAAGTTCACACACAAATAGTTAATACCCATGATCAGATTATACCATCAAACAAAGAAAGTGTCTTTTTGGCGTATATCCGTAAATTCAACTAACCACAGGGATAGAAAATGTTATTTACCAAACAAACAGATTAACATACGTGAGGATATTACAATCAAATGAAGTTAATCATACGTGAGGATACTACATGGTATAAATATTAAAATAATATAAATATTATAGAAGTTAATCATTAATCAAAAATATTGAGAAAGGTTATTTGTATAATACATTGGAACAGTTTGTCAAAAAGTATATCATGTTTATCTAAAAGCAATTTATAAATTAATTATAAATAATAAAAAATGCACCTTTCATCCTAAAAGTCACATCAAAGCTAATTTGAACTTCAAAAAGCCAGTTTCCCAATGTATTATTGTTTCAATACATACCAAATTATCTCACTTAAAAATAAAACCTTCGGTTCTAAAAATCATAATAGCACATTAAACTGTTATTGCCCTTATAACTTCAAACCAAATTCTTCTATCTTTTGGCCCTTTAAAATCAAAATTTTCAGTTTTAATATCATTTTATTCAAATAAATCCAAATTTTTAGAAATTTCATGAATATTTTAAATTCATTTTTCATGTATTTTTCATTGATGACCAGAATACCCTTAACCTTCAGAAACTCCAAAACCATCCCAAGGCTATTCACAATATTTTCATGTATGACATAAACCTCAAAGAGAAACGATTGTCCATCACATGTACCCAAAATAATTTATAAATTCCGGATCTTTCCTCTAAAACTTCTAATAAGGTTGCCACTTTGCACATTCAACACTTTATTAGGAAAAAAAAAGAAACTAAACCTTAGAAATCTAGTTTTAGTATCATACTTATATATCTTAACATTGACACGCATGTGTGTTCTGTGAAAGGGAGGAGGATGTCTTTCTCATCGGGTGACAATATCTACTAAACAACACCATAAGATGTATTTAAATTGGTGCCAAAAAATAAAGGTACCATGTACCCAATTTCAAAGAAAAATTGTAAAATAAATGATAAGAACTTGCAAAATTATTTTTCTTATATCCAATTCACATATGGCTGTAAGCAATAAAAGTAAACCTAAGTTTCCATTTCCATATAAATGAATGGAAATTGCAACCTTTAAAAATGCAGGAAAATTTTTTTACCTGAGAATCATCTGAAAATACCAACAACAGAGGAGATGTAATATAAAGGACCCTACTACAACCAGTAAATTCAAAACAAAGGCCTTCATAATCCAACCTCTCTCTAACATGCTCAAGTTTCTTTAAATGACCATTATTTTCCTCTTTGTCTGAAAAAATATTTATTTATAAAATAATTCAACACCAAATTTAAACTACTTCAAATATACCAACTGAAATGTTTGTAGTTTCAAAGTAAATCATTGTTCAAACGGACACCATGTCATGAAAATCAAAAAAATTGGAGTTAGGAATGCTTGCTTTCACCTGTTATAACATACTAATGCCCTCAATAAGAAGAATATTGCAAGGCTAAGTATAATCTGGTAATATCGGCAAAAGAAGCACCTTCAAAGCAGAGAAAATGTATTAGAATTAATCTGGAACAAAAAATCTACTGGAATGTCAAAAAATTACAAAAAATTTTGGATTGTAAAGAGATTACATGAAAGCTTCATAGTTCTAACCTGACATCATCTTAAACCTTCTTAATCTATCAAAGAAACGCAAGAGAGAGAGAGAGATAGATAATGGCGAAGGTGATGAGAATGAAAGAAATATATAAACCTGAGTGATAAGAGACGGAGAATAGGGTTAAGAACCAAAAGGACAAAGAAAAATCGTAGGAACGGGGACTACCACGCCATGGTTGACTCCTTGGTCTATGAGCCGCTGAGCCAGGCGTCTGGCACTATCGAATGTAGTTGGGTTAGAAGACAGCACATCTCCTTGAATCGGGGTAGATAAACCCAAGATGTATCTTTCTATCTTCTTGCTCTACGGGGTAACCATCCCGGGGCATAATGCTGCCAGGTCGCTAAACCTGTCAGTGTAGGCCACTATGTCTGAGCCGACCATAGTGTGCTCCCATAATTCTTGTTCCAGCTTTTGAACTTCGCCTATCGGACAGTATTCCTCCAACATCATCTATTTTAGGTTCTCCCAACCTATTGAGTTAGCCACTGATAGGGTCAGCGACTTAACATGGCTATTCCACCATGTCAGGGCTCTGTCGGAGAAGGTGCAGGCAGCAAGCTTCACTTTGCTCCCTTCTGGGTACGAACAGATTGCGAAGACCGAATCTGTTTTCTGGAACCATCGCATCAGAGCAATGACTCCACCATTTCCATTAAAGGATTTGGGTTTGCAGTTCATGAAGTCCTTATACGAACACTCCCTTGGGAGTTCGTGAGTAACTCCGGGGTTGGTTAAGTGGGTACCGCTACAAGATCTGAAGGTACCACTTTCACCGATGTGAGCTAGAGCAGTTGCCACTGCGGCTGATATCGCTGCTTGGAGAGCAGCAGGATCGAATTGTAGAGGAGGTAGTGGTGTTTGAGTGGGAGCTATCAGAGTAGTGCGCCAGTTTGATCTACAAGGAGGCATCTTTGCTAAAAGAATACAAAGATGAGATGGAATAAGTCTATAGCAGTGGTTTATAAGCCAAAAGCTGAAAGACGAGGTTGTCCTAGTTCTGAGTCTATCTGGTTCTGACTTTCATAGGGTTCTGGAAACAATTCATAAAGGAAGTCTATACAAAATAAACTTTATGAATCAGAAGTGGCTATCCTCGAATGAATATCTGTAACTTGACTAACTGTTACCAGTTGCGCGGAAAGGAAATAATCCTAACACATAATGTGAGCAGTGTCTCCACTAACTCATTAAGTTAAACAAGATTATTATTTATTAGTGTGACGCATAAGACGCGTTGGTTACTTCGGCTGATCCTTCTTTGAAAACTTCTCATGAACATGCTCTTGTTCCTCCTTGACTCTTCTGTTGACTGCTATGAGGTAGTGGTTACATCTATCTAAGTTTGTCGTGCGAGAATGGAAGTGTCTATAGAATCTATGAGATTAAGTGAAACATTATGGGGTGATCCTTATAGAGTCCTCCTATAATTGGACAATGTATACAAGTTGTATATAATTCAAGATTAAATAGACCTTCGAATAAGTGATCCTACTCCAAAACGACAACCAAACAAGGAACAGGTAGTGAAGCCTAGATCACAAATTCTAAGTCTATAAAATCTCAATTATATAAAACCTTGGGAGTATAAACTCCAAAATTATAGACCTATCTATAAGGGTCTTTTAAATTATCACATAAGTTATTTATATAGTGCCTAAAATACTCCTATAGTATTTTAATGTAATGTACTTGATATGTTTTAAACATGTTGTCGTGTTATAGTATCATAAAATACTCCCATAGTATCTTAACCTTATGTTCTGATCTAGACATCCCTTGAATAGCGTTAGGTAAGTTTTAAGATTGTTGCAACACCACATCACTCCCAAACACATGTCGGTCACATCTCGAATGAATATAGTTGATCATGCTATATTGATCCTAGCTATGATTACATAACTGTCCAGGTTTGACCGCAGTGTTCAGCCTTTAAATACTTCTGTTCTGTTCTTCTTGTGATACTTGTTCTAGTATGTATGTATGTATAAGAATGTATGTATACTTTTATAAGGTATTGTTATATTTTTAAAATATATTATTATCCAGAGCACTTCGGCCCCATTGTATTTATAGTTGTATATCTTTTATCAGTTGATATACTTAGTTCACTATAAACAATGCTCTGATACCAATCTGTCACACCCCAAAACCGGAACGGCGGAAACGTTTAGGGGCGGAGGATGTCATGTTTAGTATCACAAGACATGCATCATAGTAATAAAAGTAATAAACAAACATTTCATTAGAAAGAAAGTGTTTACAAAGTATGTGGTTCACATAACATAGACTACAAAGTAAATAACAAAACAAAACATGAAGCTATTATGCTCCATCTTCTGAATCCCAGTGCGCGTACCTGTCTACTGGTCTACTGAGAATACAAGTTATTTTGAAAGAGTAGATCAGCATTTAAGCTGGTGAGTTCATAAGATTTTAGTGATGTAAGTAAGTTGTAAGTTCTTTTAGAAAAGTTCGCCTGTTCCTCCAGAAAATCCTATATTTCCTGCTTTGATGAAAGATAAGTAAAATGACTCTACAATCCTTTCTATGAGTACTAAATGGATACAAGTTATATAAAACCCAAAGTAAACAAACAATCGATTTTGTGTATCTACCTAAGCCCACAACCAAACAAGGAACAGGAAATGAGGCGGAAGGCACACATCCCATTGTTTGTTAGATCATCGTTGTATATAACCCTGGCGTATTCACTTGGTACTCACGGAGTTAACTGTAATAGTTCCTTTATAATTGATGAAAAGATTGTTTAAGAAAACCCTTATTTCTTTTAGTAAAAATGGTAACAACAATAGTTTCTTCTATAATCACTTAGTTTATACTAGCTATATATAATCTAATATCGAACAGATAGCTAATTGTGTGAATCTGCCCTAAGCCCACAACCAAACAAGGAACAAGAAATGAGGCGGAAAGCACACATCCAACTACCTATCGGATATTAATTATATATAACCCTGATGTATAAACTAAGGTATTATAGAACTAACCACTAAAGGTCCTTTAAGTTATATTGGTTTAATAAAATGGATTAAACCTTTTACTGGATAGTTTCTAGTTTTGTTTACCAGTTCTATTTGAAACGTATGTTTTGTACTATAAAACGGTGTATTGAATTAGTATACTATAACTTGGCCCATACCTGGTACTCCTTATGATTACTTGGTGTATACGGAATATATATATATATATATATATATATATATATATATATATATATATATATATATATATAGCCAAGATCGGATAGATAGTAGGCTGAGTGAATCTGCTCTAAGCCCACAACCAATCAAGGAACAAGAAATGAAGAGGAAAGCATACATCCTACTACCTGTCGGATCCGATTAATATATATCCCTGATGTATAAACTAAGGAATCATAAATTTAGCATTATAGGCCCCTACCTACTGAATGCACTAGACTCGACTGTTCTCTTTGTCGCTTATAAGTTTTCCCTAGTTTATAACTATCTTAACTCGAAAATAGTTTGCATTAACTTTCAAGTGGAACTGTCACAATATGAAAGTAATGGGAAAAATATAAGTACACAGTTGTCTTTTAAATTGACATATTGAAGTAATGACTACCTTAAAACTAGTTTGTTTTATTAAGGTCATAATGTGATGTGGTTGTAACCATACTATACGCTCTCCCTGCAAGAGACTCTGGTTACAAAACGCGACTTTAGCAAACAAATTGCTAAGCCGTGAAGTAGTCTCACATTAAAGTTATCTTGATCTTGTATATCACATTTATTATCACCTTTTGTTTAGAACAATGAGTTAGTGATCATTGGTGTAATTTTGTTAATCATGATTTGTTCTGCTGTTATAGTATATAGTATGTTCTCTCTGTTATCGTGTATTGTATCTTCCTCCTTGTTTCTCTTTGTAGTATGTTCTCTATGTTATCGTGTATTGTATCTACCTCCCTGTTTCTCTTTATAGTATGTTCTCTATGTTCTAGTGTATTGTATCTACCTCCCTGCTTCTCTTTATAGCATGTTCTCTCTGTTCTAGTGTCTAGTATGAACTGAACCCCTAAACTATACCTATTATAGTTTACTAGTATCATTACTCTGAACTGTTACTGACTTGAAGAAAAGACTCATTTATCTACTAAGTTATGATTGTACTTTAAAAACGGAGTTTTATAAACTATAAAGTTACATAACTTAAAAGGAGTTTTTGAAATGTTTTGATCACTTATAAATACATAAGCAATCTGTTAAAATGATGTTTATAGCAAAACATTTACATAATTATCATTGTGTTCAACTTGTATTCCCCCCTTAAAAGCATTTAAAACTGTTAAAAGATTGATTATAGGGGTATGAACCCACCTTATGTGGGTGATTCAAACGAATATGCGCGTAAGGATGAGAAGTTCCACGAATGAAGTCCCAAGACAAAAACGAGTCCTAAATGACATATAATGGCATATACTGGCATGAATATAGTGTTTAAAAGCAACTAACATGCAAGGAAACACCCTTAGGGACTAGAAAACACTTGGACTAAGTGTATCAATCACATATGATTGATCAAAGGGGTGTATACGACCACAATATGGAGTGTACGGCCATGGAGTGTAAGGATGTACACTCATGGTAAAATATGCACAAGAGGGTGTTTTGAACCATTGGGAAGCTAGAAGGTCTATTGCTCAACAAAAATGTGCACTAAGTTCTCATTTTGGAGGCCCTTTTGGGGTGTTTTGAGGTGTGTACGGCCATGCAAGGGTGTACGGCCGTACACTCACCAAGATGGATGTATTTTTGGATCTTAAGTCAAAGGGTTCCAAGGTTTCAAGAGTTCTAATGGTTAACTAGCACCTAGCAAGTGTTTAAAGCCTTATATTATGGACATAACAAGGGTGTACGGCCATAGATAGAGTGTACGACTGTACACTCTTGGTGTTCTTGAGTTTTGAAGATGATTCATGGATGAAATCATGGATCATTACTAGCTAATGCAATGAATCAACTAGCAAAGGAAGGATACTTACTTTCCTTGAAGATCTAGGTGAAAAAGCTTGATGATAGTTGAGAGAGAATCCGATTTCTTGAGTTTGAAGTTGAAGAAATGAATAAAATGAATGTGATAGCTTATATATGGGGGAGAGTTCACGACGATCATGGCTGTACGGCCGTACACCCATGTGTACGGCCCTACACTCCCTTTGATGGAGTGTTCGACTCGATTGCAATGCGAAGAACTTTAGCTGACACATCCCTAAACCCATAGCTTGATTGTACTGAGCTTAGAACCCTTAAACAGACTCTAAACAATGCTAAAAGATAGTGATGAGTTGAAAAACTCTTAGATCGATTAGATCTTCAACAGGATAAACAATAAAAGCAAACAAACACAGTAAACATGATATAGAATCAAGTAATGCTTAATGATTCAAATGTAGTCACGCCTCAGCAGAGCTCGATGAAGAACTTCCACTGTAGAGGCGAGCTAGGGTTTGTAGTACAATGATAAGAATAATAATTAAAGCGCTACCAACAAAGGATGTATGCATGCACATTAAATACTAAACCCTAATAAAATAAACACGGTTGGACAGGCCCAAACCGGATAACAAAACTGGGCTAAGGACCGAGCCCAAGGACGCAACACTACTACACTCAATGTAACATCCGGATTCCCAGGTATCTTATTTTAAGTATTTATATTGAATTTTAGAGAGGGACTCGGCGAGTAGGCGCTCAGACTCGCCGAGTGGGATCGCACATTTCTGGTCTGATTTAATGAAGGACTCGACGAGTCGATGTGTGGACTCGGCGAGTCCGCGCTGTTAAGTGAAACCTAATTATCGGGGCCTGTGCCCTCTTTAAAGGCCTTTATAGCCTCCATTGCGGCCACTTCACCCCTGAGAAACCCTAGAGAGAGAAAGAGAACGTTTGTGGTGCAAGAGGAAGGCTAATTCACCATTTCTTGTGTGTTTTAGCAAAAGAGAAGTAGTTTCCAACAAGAGGAGGTCAAGGGAGCTGTGGATCTAGGGTTTTCAAGTTCAGATCTACACTATTGAGGTATCAAATCGAACTTCCCTTCTGTTTTGGGTTAAGATCTATGATTTAGGGTTTTCTATAAACCTTTTTAGGCTTGAAAGGTTGAGGTTATGGTCCCTTGCTGGGTTAGACCTCACATCTGGACCCATAGAGGTCCATAGAACCTTTCCCATTCTGCTTTATGCTTGTTCATGGAGGATTGGAGACTATGTTGCCATTTTTAGAGTTATTTCTCCATTTATGACTTGATGTGGGTTGCATGCATGTAAAGGTTGCACCTTTACGTGACCTTTGAGCACTTGAAGGCCAGATCTATAGTTTAGAGAAGCATATCTGACCTTAGAAGGTCATTTGAGAGTTGTTATGGGAGCAACTCGCCGAGTCCATAAGTTGACTCGACGAGTCGAGTCGGGGTTGCCCCGCGATTCCTGACAGGTGTAACCCGTCGAGTGGAAGGATGACTCGATGAGCCAAGAGAGGCTGAAAGGACTCAGAGGACCCGCATGGACTTGCCGAGTCGCCCTTGTGCACTCGACAAGTCGGGTCAAAGTTTGACCGTTGACTTTCGTTGACCTTAGGGTTCTGGTCAAGACTGATTCAAGAGAGTTCAGGGAAGGGTAGAATGGCCTTCTACCCAATCTGTAGAGATGAGATCACGAGAGAATATTGATCGGGGATGTTATTTGAATAATAGGAGGAGGCTAAGTTGGGACGTTGAGCATGAAAGTTTATCCGACTTCATTGAGGTGAGTCTTCTCACTATACTGTACCTGGAAGGGTAGCTATGTGTGACCGGAAGGTCTTATATGCTATGAGATGTATGAGCTGTATGTTGTTATGTGATATGTATGTGTTATGTATGTTATGTACGATAAGGACCGGAAGGTCAAGATGATATGGACCGGAAGGTCAAGTGGTTACAGACCGGAAGGTCGATACGGGTAGGACCGGAAGGTCTACCGGGATTCGGGACGGAAGTCCCCTGAGACACATGGATCGGAAGATCCTACAGAGTTATGGCCTGGAAAGGCGTATGTGTTGTATATGGTATCTTGGGGAACTCACTAAGCATTTATGCTTACAGTTGTTATATTATGTGTTTCAGGTACTAGTGATGATCGCGGGAAGGCGCCGGCATGATCCGTACACACTTATAGAGTTTATGTTATTGAGATTCCGGGACATGTTTTATTATGACACAGTAGATACATTATGTTTTGTGATTATTGTGTGATTGAAAGTATGATTTAAAAATGAAAAATTGTTTTGGAAATTTACGTTGTTACAAGTTGGTACTCAAACTGAGGAATTGAGAAAGTTTTTCATAAAATAAACAATTTTTTTTAAGAGAGTAAAAGATTTTGAGAAAGGCAGAAGGAAGCAGTGTGTACGATCAGCCAGCGCCTGAACGGTGATTTCCCAAAATACCCTTACATTATGTGTTATGAGATATGTTATGATATGATATGCATGATAGAGTTGGCTAGGTATTCATATTAGGACTAGAGTGGCCTGATTTTGTGATGCCTTAGCCTAGGAAGGATTTTGCTGCTATGTGATGCTCGAGAGCGAGTAGGTAGCAGTGAGGAGCTGATGAGGGGTCTACCAAGGGTAGCCTATGCTAGTGAGATATAGAGTACTTGTGATCTGGGATCCAAGGAGGACGACTTAGGGTGAATACTGATGCGGTGTGGACGGTAGTATAGGGACCGTACTACTGAAGACACCGGAGCAGTACGCACTCTAAGTAAGAATCCTTTGGGTACTAAGGAACAAGTAGGGTTGAGTTATCGAGTGCAAGTATGCTCGAGCGAGTCTCTGATATTTTTATGTTGTATTTCAGAGACATCATGGTTGGGACACGTCACAGACCTGAGCCGAGTGGCGTGAGTGACGAGGAGCTTCGTCAGATGATCCACGATGAGGTGGCAGCGGCGATTCGAGCCGAGATTCCAGAGATGTTTGGGTCTATCAAGACCACATTGATTGAGACTTTTGATGAGCGGTACGCAGCGGTGACTGAGGCTGCAGCTGCTGCAGCTACTGCAGCTGTAGCTGCTGCCAGACCTCAGGGAGGTAACTCGTTGTTGCTTCGAGAGTTCAGCAACACGAAGCCACCAGAGTTTGACAGGACGCTGGATCCGATCGCTGCGATGAGATGGATTTCTGATATCGAGGGATGCTTCTACACGTGTTCATGTCCGGAGCATTTGAGGGTACGGTTCGCGTTGAACCAGCTTCACTTGGGAGCGAAGGATTGGTGGAAGTTCGTGACGGCGAGCTTCACTCTTGCAGAGATTTCAGCGGTGACCTGGGAGAGGTTCACCACCATGTTCAGAGACTAGTATGTTCCCCCGGTGGAGAGGGAACGGTTGGTTCAGGAGTTCTTCACCCTCAAGCAGGGTACTGATTCGGTTACTGTGGTTACCAGGAAGTTTCATGAGAGGACGATGTTCTGCCCTGAGCAGGTGTCTACTGAGCAGGCACGCATGAGCCGGTATTTGGGCGTTTTGAGGAGGGATATTCGGGAGTTCGTGTCGAACTCGACTTACCAGACATTTGCTGAGCTCCAGGCAAATACCCGGAAGAGGGAGATTGAGTTGGAGACTCAGGCCATGGAGGAGGCCGAGTCTCAGAGGATGGATCGGCGGCTGGCACAGTCTCAACCGACAGCCAAGCGGGCAAAGTCCGCTGATACGAGATCTGGAGGCCAGAAGGGCCGCACTTGTGGGAAGTGCGGCAAGGGACATGATGGGGTCTGTCGATCAGGTGCTTGCTACAAATGTGGCAAGGAGGGGCATATCGCCAAGGATTGCCCCAAGGGATTTATGGTTTGCTTTCATTGCAACCAGACTGGCCATCGGAAGGCCGAGTGCCTGCAGTTACATCAGGGATCAACACATGGATATGCCCCTGCTGGTAGGGTTACCGAGGTTCGGCCAACGAAGGCCGAGGCACCGAAGGCTCACGGGAGAGCTTTCCAGTTGATAGCGGAGGAGGTCCGCGCAGCACCCGATGTAGTGGCTGGTATGTATTCTTATTTATTTATGCTGAGTTGAGATATTGTGCTTATATGATGATATGCGTAGGTACTTTTCTTGTGAGTTCTGTACCTGCCTTAGTGTTATTTGACTCGGGTGCGAGTCGATCATTTGTATCGATATCGTTTAGTCGACACATCAGTAGCAGACGAGAGGCGTTGAGTCGACCTCTGCAAGTTTCCATAGCTGACGAGCGAGCGGTGTATGCTACGGATGTGATACGAGGATGTGTACTCGAAATCTTCGGTGTTGAGTTCCCGATAGATCTGGTCTCGATAGCGATGGGGTACGTGTGTGTCATAGTGGGCATGGATTGGTTGAGCCGATTTGGGGCTGTTGTAGACTGCGAGCGACAGTTGGTGACGATACGAGACCCTAGTGGGGGAGTACCTACGGTGTACGGCGAGGGTACCCGATGTGGGTCGGCGATTTGTTTGGCTGCCAGAGCGAGACAAAGTTTACAGCAGGGCTGCAGCGGGTTTGTAGCCTATGTGATGGACGCACGAGAGGCCGCTGGGAGGCCAAGTTCGATGGATGACGTTCCGATAGTGCGTGAGTTCCCGAATGTTTTTCCCGAGGAGTTGCCGGGTGTTCCTCCCAAGAGGCAGGTAGAGTTCCGCATCGATTTGGTTCCGGGGGCAGCGCCTATCGCCAAGGCGCCTTATCGACTTGCGCCGCCAGAGATGCAGGAGTTATCCTCGCAGCTTCAGGAGCTGCTGGGGAAGGGGTTTATTAGACCGAGTAGTTCCCCTTGGGGAGCACCGATCCTTTTTGTCAAGAAAAAGGATGGTTTACACCGGATGTGTATTGATTACCGGGAGTTAAACAAGTTGACGGTCAAGAACCGTTACCCATTACCGAGGATCGACGATTTGTTCGATCAGTTGTAGGGAGCGTCTTGGTTCTACAAGATTGATATGAGGTCTGGATATCATCAGATGAGAGTGCACGATGAGGATATCTAGAAGACGGCGTTCAGGACTCGTTATGGGCATTACGAGTTCGTGGTGATGCCTTTCAGGCTCACCAATGCACCAGCAGCGTTCATGGATCTCATGAACAAGGTGTGTAGACCGATGTTGGATCATTCGGTGATCGTGTTCATCGACGATATACTGGTGTATTCGAGATCTAGAGAGCAGCACGAGGAGCATCTGAGAGAGATCCTCGGGGTATTGAGGACGGAGAGGCTTTATGCCAAATTCTCCAAGTGCGAGTTCTGGTTACGGGAGGTCCAGTTCTTGGGGCATCTCGTCAACCAGGATAGGAGTTTGGTCGATCCGGCCAAGATTGAGGCAGTGATGAGTTGGGAGGTGCCGAGATCTCCCACCGAGATCAGGAGTTTCCTAGGATTGGCCGGTTACTATCGAATATTTATCAGAGATTTCTCCAAGATCGCCGTGCCTCTCACCAGGTTGACGCGGAAGGGTGTTAGCCCTCCCGGAAGGGATGGAGGATTTTGTGGTGTATTATGACGCATCGATATCAGGGTTGGGTGCGGTGCTTATGCAGAGAGAGCATGTGATAGTGTATGCATCGAGGCAGCTGAAGCCTCATGAGACGAGGTATCCCACCCACGATCTGGAGTTGGGGGCAGTGGTGTTTGCCCTCAAGATATGGCGTCATTATTTATATGGGGTTCGGTGTACCATATACACGGACCACAAGAGCTTGAAGTATTTGATGGATCAGCCCAATCTGAATATGCGCCAGAGGAGATGGTTGGACGTGGTAAAGGATTACGATTGTGAGATCCTGTACCACCCGGGCAAAGCTAATGTCGTAGCTGACGCCCTGAGCCGTAGGGCGGAGAGTGCCCCGATTCGAGACATTTGCATGCGACTGACAGTGATGACTCCGGTGTTGGACACCATTCGGGAGGCCCAGGCAGAGGCCGTGATACCGGAGAACCGCAAGAGGGAGCGGGTGATCGGGCAGGTGTCCGAGTTTGTTACCGGTAGTCGAGGGCTGATGACCTTTCAAGGTCGGATTTGGGTACCGTATGCAGGCGGGGCACGTACCATTCTGATGGAGGAGGCGCATAGATCGAGGTTCTCGATCCATCCCGGGGCCACTAAGATGTATTTGGACCTGAAGAAAGATTATTGGTGGCCCTGTATGAAAAGGGATGTCGCGTGGTTTGTCGAGAGGTGCTTGACCTGTCGCAAGGTTAAGGCCGAGCACCAGTGTCCGCATGGCAAGTTGCAGCCGCTTGAGGTTCCCCAGTGGAAGTGGGAACATATTTCCATGGATTTCATCACCAAATTGCCGAGGACCGCGAGGGGTGTCGATGCAATTTGGGTGATCGTCGACCGGCTGACGAAGAGCGCGCATTTTCTTGCTATCAGTGAGAGCTCTTCTGCTGAGAGGTTAGTAGAGTTGTATGTGAGGGAGGTGGTATCGCGTCATGGAGTACCGATCTCGATTGTGTCAGATCGCGATGTACGTTTCACTTCCAGGTTCTGGAAGAAGTTCCACGAGGAGTTGGGTACGAGGTTGCATTTCAGTACCGCCTACCACCCCCAGACGGACGGACAGAGTGAGCGGACGATTCAGACACTCGAGGACATGCTTCGAGCATGTGTGTTGGAGTTCGGAGGAAGTTGGGACACGTACTTGCCGTTGGCTGAGTTTTCCTACAACAACAGCCACCATTCGAGTATTGGTATGCCTCCCTTCGAGTTGTTGTATGGTAGGAGGTGTCGGACTCCCATTTGATGGGGAGAGGTAGGACATCGTGTGATGGGTAGCACTGAGATAGTGCTTCAGACGACAGAGCAGATACAGCAGGTTAGACAGAGGTTATTGACGGCTCAGAGTCGTCAGAAGAGTTATGCGGATAGGCGACGATCCGAGCTTGAGTTCCAAGTGGGAGACTTCGTACTCCTAAAAGTGTGTCCTTGGAAAGGAGTGATCCGATTCAGGAAGAGGGGGAAGTTGGGACCCCGGTATATCGGGCCATTTAGGGTGACCGCGAGGGTGGGCAGGGTAGCTTATTGGTTGGAGCTACCAGAGGAGCTGAGACAGATTCATGATACCTTTCACGTGTCTCAGTTGAGGAAGTGTATAGCCGACGAATCGGCGGTGGTACCGCTGTAGGATATTCAGGTGGATGCAAGCCTGAATTATACTGAGAGACCAATCGCGATCCGGGATCGGAAGATCAAGGTTCTGAGGAACAAGGAAGTGTCCCTGGTGCAGGTCCAGTCGCAACATCAGAAAGGGTCCGAGCTGACCTGGGAGCCGGAGTTGGAGATGCGGGAGCAGCATCCAGAGTTGTTTGCCGAGCAGGACTTCGAGGGCGAAGTCTGATTCTAGTGGGGGAGAATTGTAACATCCGGATTCCCAGGTATCTTATTTTAAGTATTTATATTGAATTTTAGAGAGGGACTCGGCGAGTAGGCGCTCAGACTCGCCGAGTGGGATCGCGCATTTCTGGTCTGATTTAATGAAGGACTCGACGAGTCGATGCGTGGACTCGGCGAGTCCGCGCCATTAAGTGAAACCCTAATTCTCGGGGCCTGTGCCATATTTTAAGGCCTTTATAGCCTCCATTGCGGCCACTTCACCCCTGAGAAACCCTAGAGAGAGAAAGAGAACATTTGTGGTGCAAGAGGAAGGCTAATTCACCATTTCTTGTGTGTTTTAGCAAAAGAGAAGTAGTTTCCAACAAGAGGAGGTCAAGGGAGCTGTGGATCTAGGGTTTTCAAGTTCAGATCTACACTATTGAGGTATCAAATCGAACTTCCCTTCTGTTTTGGGTTAAGATCTATGATTTAGGGTTTTCTATAAACCTTTTTAGGCTTGAAAGGTTGAGGTTATGGTCCCTTGCTGGGTTAGACCTCAGATCTGGACCCATAGAGGTCCAGAGAACCTTTCCCATTCTGCTTTATGCTTGTTCATGGAGGATTGGAGACTAGGTTGCCATTTTTAGAGTTATTTCTCCATTTATGACTTGATGTGGGTTGCATGCACGTAAATGTTGCACCTTTACGTGACCTTTGAGCACTTGAAGGCCAGATCTATAGTTTAGAGAAGCATATCTGACCTTAGAAGGTCATTTGAGAGTTGTTATGGGAGCAACTCGCCGAGTCCATAAGTGGACTCGACGAGTCGAGTCGGGGTTGCCCAGCGATTCGTGACAGGTGTAACCCGTCGAGTGGAAGGATGACTCGACGAGCCAAGAGAGGCTGAAAGGATTCAGAGGACCCGCATGGACTCGCCGAGTCGCCCTTGTGCACTCGACGAGTCGGGTCAAAGTTTGACCGTTGACTTTTGTTGACCTTAGGGTTCTGGTCAAGACTGATTCAAGAGAGTTCAGGGAAGGGTAGAATGGCGTTCTACCCAATCTGTAGAGATGAGCTCACGAGAGAATATTGATCGGGGATGTTATTTGAATAATAGGAGGAGGCAAAGTCGGGACGTTGAGCACGAAAGTTTATCCGACTTCATTGAGGTGAGTCTTCTCACTATACTGTACCTGGAAGGGTACCTATGTGTGACTGGAAGGTCTTATATGCTATGAGATGTATGAGCTGTATGTTGTTATGTGATATGTATGATTTATGTATGTTATGTACGATAAGGACCGGAAGGTCAAGATGATATGGACCGAAAGTTCAAGATGATATGGACCGGAAGGTCAAGTGGTTACGGACCGGAAGGTCAATACGGGTAGGACCGGAAGGTCTACCAGGATTCGGGACAGAAGTCCCCTGACACACATGGATCGGAAGATCCTACAGAGTTATGGCCTGGAAAGGCGTATGTGTTGTATGTGGTATCTGTTGGGTTTTGAGCATTCTAACACTCCTATGGTGTACATGCAACCCTATAAACCTTGGATCTATGTTTTCTCTATTATACATGCAAATAAGAACTTTCTAAGGCTTTAATCCTAACTAGCATACTATGAGGCAACTATACTACAAAGACTAGTTAGATGACATACCTTTTTGGTGTAGCTTGATATCTTCAAGCTTTAAGAGCTTAGCCCCAATAGTGTGGAAGCCTCAAATGGAATCACAAATCACCAAAACACCTTGGAAGACTTTGAGAATAAGAATACTTTGGTTCTCTCTAGTGAAATCGGCTAGCCCTCTTAGTGTACCCATACTAGTCCCAATTTCACCAACCAAGGACATCTTTATATAGTGTGGAGACTAGGGTTAAACCCATGACCTTTCATTTCATATGATCCATGGGTTACACACTCCATGGACTATCCATGAAAGCTTAGCCCATATTTAATTAGTTCATTTTGATCACTTAATCAATTCTAAATTAAGTCTTGATCAATACTAATTAAATAATATGATTCCATATTAATATATTAGAACTTATAATATATTAATATAAATCATAAATATACTATTCTCAAAAGACTATCCATATAAATTGTGTCGGTGAAGTGCAACCCAAATGGACCATGCCGGGTCGGGTCAAGTACATATCAAATATAGTTATGGACTTAGACATTAATCCAACAGTCTCCCACTTGGATAAGTCTAAAACTATTATTGAGTATGACTGCAAAACCTAACTGGCAATAGTAGCTCTTAAAGCCGCTGTCGAACTCCGACCTTGTGAATGACTTGTCCATTAGATAAGGGATCATATATTCCTCCATTCTAGATATCATATGGACTGAGAGATGGATTATAATCATTCTCTCTGTCCATTTGTTGTTTCCCGATTTCCGATTTATGACGACTGACTGATTGAACAAATCAAATCAGTCCTGGCTTGGCCAAGCACTCATGTGTCATCATTAAATCATCAAGGAGCCCACAAATATCGCTTTTATCCCGAAGGTAAAAGGAACGGATAAACTTCGACTCATATGGCTTGTTATGCTACTTGTTGAATCATACACAAAGGCACGTTTTATAACATCGAGTTACCAATGCGTTTTCGTGCAATCAATGTACTATCAACTCATAGTAACAACTCATATCTCTAGGTTTGAAGAATATAAGATATTATCGTCTCATGATCACTCATGATAAAATCCATGAAGTGATTCAAATGAGCGCGGGTTGAATCCAATACTCAGAACTTATGAGCACTCATGAGTGTTGTAGCACAACTTTGTCCACCAACTTGGACCTCTACAAGCCAACCCATGACAGTCTTGATTCATATCTACTTCCAACATATGACCGACTGTGGATGGTTTGAATAACTTAGTCATTCCGAATGAATAAGCTAGTTATTATGGAAGTCAAAACATGCAAAGTGAAACACAAGAATAAATGAATCAAATATGGTATCAAACCCTATGAATATAAATAAACACTTTTATTTATCACCATACTGATTACTCATTATTCATTGTTTCGGTTTTATCAACTTTATACTTGAATTAAAAACACTAGTTGTCCCATGCTCCAAGCATGTACACTATGTTTTTCTTAAACAATAGCTTTGCCATACACCAAGTATGCACTCTATGTTTGTCTATGATCCTTAGTTTGTGAACTAGATCGATTGAACATAATTTCAATGATTCTCTTTTCACACTCCCAAATCGTTATCGAAAAAAATGTAAGAATTCCAAATTCCTATCATTTATCGAAATATGTTTAGATTTTAAACTTATATGCACTGACCCTCTTGTAATGAATGTGTACAAAGTCACAAAACTTGTCAACAATCATTACAGGGCATTCCAATGAAGATCAACTTCATGGAAATTAAGTCTCATATTCAAATTACATAGCTTTGAACATGCTTCTTGCATTAAGTTTTTCTAATCTTGCACAGATAACTTCCACCTATGGAGACAACTCCATATTCCCATTTTGACTACCCCTTCTGAACAAGAGTTGCCTCTTTTCAGATTAGGTCAATATGGTCCTTCCAAAGTTAACACTATACTTCCAACTGTCCCTGAGCAACCAATCTTTGGTAAACCTTAGATTATCCTCGACAATTGCTTAATCACTTTAGTCATATCCAATTCTCGACATTTTCCTCCTTAACGCCCCAAGGCATTTGGAAAATTCAGAAAGGATAAATATTATAGCACATGTAATCGATCTTGTACCCAAAGTAAATGGGACACGATTCATGATGTTTCACATAAAGACATAGTTATAGACCAGTCTTTTGCCATAATATTTTTTTGTTTGCCATATTCTCAAAATTTGACTATGAAGAGGGATGCCGTAATCATAATCGAATTTTGAGAACGCAATATCTAGAATTTTCTTAAGTTGAACCAAACCAACATAAAATTCATATATATATATATATATATATATATATATATATATATATATATATATATATATATATATTCTTGACTAAGATGATTAAAATCTCAATCTAAGCCTTTTAGAATTGAAATGAAGTATAATTTCATCTCCCTTAATTATAGCAAAACAACTTTTTCAACCCCTGCAACCTCACGAATTGAAACTTTTGTTTTCTATAAATAACATTGCTAACTTGCAATACTTATCATAATTATCATGCTCCCACTAACATGATGATTATTAGCATAACACTTATGCTCCCACTAGCTTTGACATGTATCCAGAAAACAACTGGACCTCTAGAAGTCAATACTTTATTGACATTCTTACCAAAGTTCAGATTTCTGATACTAGATTGCTTTGATAAGACTTTATCAAAAACATACACCTTATCTTAGATAGCTCACATGTGTGTCTAAACAATTTCAGAACTATGAAAAGGGATGCCGTAATCATAGTCTCAATTGTTTAGACCTTTTGCCATTTCTCATAAGTCAATGTTAGTGTGCCGGTTAACCACGCACGCTCCACTAACGACTTTGAGAACTGCAAATATCACAATTGCTATCTATTTAAAATCTACTTAGTGAAAGAATTTCCTCACCATCATTTTCATGAATCGGAGAGAAACCTTATGACACTTAGATTTTATGGTGTATGTGTTCTTATCCATGTGAATTTGTCAAACCATAATCACAAGACTAGGTTAGTGACAATTCCTAACTCATATGGATTGAACTTGTGCAATCTTAACTTCTTGCCAGGCAGCTCAAGGGTCTGCCATTGCTTCCAAGTAGCTATGCAAACAATTGAGAACATGTAGAACTCAAATGTATAGCCAACTTAACTGGAATGGGCACAGAAATGTCAACACGATAGGTTATAAACCTCTAGTTGTGTGCTAGTGATGAAATACAGGTTTTTATTCTTGATTACTTCTTGAAACCCTTTCAGGATGTTTTAGACTCCCACTGTCTCCTTGACCTATAAGACTTTCTTGCCAAATATTCAAGAGATAGTGTGGATTCTAATCAAGACAGACACTTAACACAATTGGCCTTAGTTGATCTTTGTTTTATCCAAAACATCACAAATTACCAATTTCAAATGTACAAGAGTAGAAAACTTTTACTCTTACATTTGACAAGTGTTTTTAAACATCTTTTAAGACATGTCACTCAAGTTACAATCTTAGAGTATAACTCTAAGAATTGTTTTTGGAACGATGTATGAATCATCTTCTTGATTTAACCACTTCAACAATTCATAACTCCTCTTCTTAACTATCAGAATGCACTTAGAGGATGAATTGTGATAAGGTCTTAAAATCATTAAGATGATCTTAAAACATGATACTAAAGTACTCTCCCATATTTTCAGATTTGAGAAACTTTTATCCTTCTGCCTAATTTGATTCTTCTCATTCGTTCTGTCATACATTGAAACTTTTCCAATGTCTCAGAATTATACTTAAGCTTGTAAGTATAAGCATATTTACTAAGCCTTAGTAAATCATGACGAATAGTCTTATCGATCTTTTATGGTGGACTTGATCAGTGCACAAGAATGTGTACTCGACCCCTTAGTCCTTCACTTGACTCACATATACATGTGAACAAGGAACTAGTCTTAATTTTCCAAAGTTGAAAATTCTCATTCATCATACTATACAACTTGCATGATTCCAAGTTTCTATCCAACTGAAACTTGGGTGATGAAAATCTTTTCTTATTTGGTAAATTTGGACACTACCACAAATGAAAGAATCAAATTCATATTTCCACTCTTGCTCTTAATGGAATCTTATAAGCAACAAAGATTTTCACAAATGCCATTGTAAGGATATTTTAAAATAAATAAAATCAAAAATTTTCCTTTTATTTTAAAAACTTGCGGAAAAAAACTATCCTTATAGTGCAAAAGCACATGAAAACTTTGTTGTTATCTAATCCTAAGCAATATATCATAACTCCTAAGAAGTAGCTCAAGAATCCGATCTCCAAACTCTGCGATAGAAATCCATCTACGCGATCAGATTCAGCATATTCTTTCTTTATGTTTCTTCACTTTTCTTTGATTCTTCAAACATCAACATGTGACCCAGTCACATCATTTAATAAGAATCTCCAAGTAGGAACTTAATAGAGTTAGACAATGGACTTTACCTGAAGTAGAGTCAAACTTATTGACTTTAACATCCTTAGGTAAATTTGGCAGCTTCACAACCAATGCCCCTTCCTTTGGCAATGGACCCTTGATAATGGGACTATCTAAGACTTAGCCTCTCTCTTTACCATTTGGTCAACCAAGTTGACTATGGCCGATCCCTTTCCATTGGGAAGAGAGAGCTTTATTGGATATCCAATGTCATCATTGTCAATGTCCATAAAGTTTTTAGGAAGTTGATCTTAGCAAATAGATAAGATCATTAAGGGTCTTGTCATAGTCTGTTTCATAGGAGTCCCAAAGGAACTCACTATGTGACTTAGAAAGTAGTTGAGCCACCAACTTTCTCAAGACTTTGACACCCAACTCTCTCGGCTTGTCAATATGTGACTACATCTCCAAGATGTGATCACACATAGACCTTTGCTTGCCAATAGGGCTTGAGTGACCTTAAACTTTTCAAGAACTTGTGGGTTAGGGAGAATAATTGGAGGAGGTGGAGGAAGTGAAGTTCCAAGAGATTTGGGATGATCATAGGTGTCTGAACTAGACATCTTTTGGGAGATATTCAAGATAGTTGATTTAAAGTCCTTAATATAACACCCAATATGAAATATTAAGGCTAGGACCCAACACAATATTTTATAACTTGGAAGAGGGATGCCGTAATCCAAGCTATAGAATATTTGAAGGTAGGTGAATGACGATTCACCAATTTCCACCAAGATAAACGAAATGTATTATTAGGTTTTAATTGGTTTTGAAACTCCTAGATTCTTTTGAGATTCATTGTAAGTCCCTAATCTGCTTGTGTATCAATCAGATCCGTTTGATGGTGCGGAATCCCAATCAAACGGATGATGTCAGATCAAATAGAAGAGAAGGAGAAGAAGAATAATATGAATCTTGTATAGTATTGATTAGAATGAATTTCCCTTACAAGATTCACACACACTAACACACACTCTCTTTTCTCTCTCTTTCTCTCTCTAGAACACCTTCAAATGCACACACTTAAGCTCCTCTATTCTATGTGTTCATCAATCAATTCCTCACACCCCTCACCCCTATCTATACTGGACTGGGCCGCAAATTGGGTTTACGGCCGTAAACTCACAACACATATACGATATTACATAACAATACAATTTCCTAGAAAATCAAAGTATAAACCATATTTTTGACCCAACAATCTCCCCCTTGGTTTATAGCTTTCTTTTCTTTTCTCAAATGACCCAACAAGCTCCCCCTAAAAAGTAGCTGGCTTTCTTGATAATCTTCATTGGGAGCTTTGGCTTCAGCTTTAATCTTCGAATTCTTCACAGCTTCAAGATGAACATGATGAATCTTCAATAATTGACTTCATCTTGAGCAGTTGGAATTTCTTCAGAATTTGGCATTGAACGCACATTGACTGAGGAGGCTTCTTGATAAGATTCTTGAAAGATGGCGCTTTCAGCTTGAGAATCTTCAGAGAGAATATCAGAGAGAACTAAACTTCTAGATCACTTCAACAGGTTCAAGATAGCAGCAGACTGATTGAGGAGGTTTCAATGCAATCCGTCACATATTCTTCAATTTCAGCTTCACCTTGCTTCTGGGGTTGAAAGATTGAATGTCGAAAGAATAATCTTCATTTCTTTCTCCTTCGAATGAAAATTATTCGATGCTCACGGATGAAGCCTTGGCTCAGAAATCTTCGACACAAACTCCATGAGTTTCATCTTTACCTGAAATCACTTTTCAAGACAAAACAAAACTAAAAGAAAATTTAGCACACAATATTTTTGGATTTTTCATATTTTCTGAAAAAGAAATAAAGCAAAAGTAACACTATTTTTAAAAAAAAAATTTTTAATTTTTTTTTTTAATTTTTTTTTTGGTTTTCAAAATTTTTAATTCTCCCTTAATATTTAAATTAGAAGAAAACTATGAACAAATTTAACAAAAATAAAATGATATCTAACTTTAAGAGTGATTTGGGATCAAAGTTGTTAGACAGCCCTAATCCACTTTTCGGTACCTTTTATCTTCACATCTTTGTCTGGTCGATCGCCGGTATTGTTGTCCACTTAAACACGAAAAATTGTGACAGATTTAGGACATACTATTTGTTATAAGACAAGGTGAACCTAAGTTCCTAGATATTAAATCTGATCCTAAGTTCCTAGATACTATATCTTAAGGACCATTCAGCTGACGACGACCAGGGATATTGTTGTCCACCTAAATTGAGCAGCGAGATCTATAGACAATCTTTGAGTGTTCAATTTTAATTGTACTGGAACATGTTTCCCGCTTCCTGATATGCCCCAGTAATCAAGAAATTCCAGAGTACTCCTTACATCGGGTGAGCAGACAATCATTAAGAGAGAGAATGGATTCAGATTATTATTAATTATAGTTCTTAGAGGGATTGAGAAGTAGAATGGTGCATATACTGTGTACCAGGTCGGATTATGAGTCACGCAAAGGAGACAGTATATGGCTAACAGATAGGAAGAGTTTCACAGAAATAATATGCAGAGAAATAGATTTGCATATGTTGCTGTCCAGGTCGGATCTATTTCAATCACGCAGAGGAGGCAACATATGACTAACAGAAGGAAAGCAAGAAAATAATTTTCTACAGACCCACTTTATCGGAATTCCCCAGTCGCCCCATTAATACCGGAATTAAGGACAAAGTCCGTACATCGAGGAAAAGTTCATCCACGGTTCCAAGTACAGGTTCATTTAATGTGACGAGTAGATTCCCATATATATCTCCCTGCTCAACCTATCCAAGCGTCGTATTGTCAGGCTAAAGGGATTTAACTAGGTCAAAATTTGTCAAGTCTATGAATTCCTTAAGTTCATTAATGCCTAGTCAAGTCCATTTATAATCTTTCGTGCCTACCGACGCATCAGCCCAGAGTAAAGACCCTTCAATTTTGTGTACGTTACGCAGACTCAGATTGCTTGTTATCACTTGATAATATCACTTCCCAAAACATCTCACTCAACTCATTTCATTAACCAACATATTTTTGATTTTTTGATTTTCTAATGTTTTTGGATTTTTTAAACTTTTCTAATTTTTTGTTTTGTTTTTATTTCTCCCCCTAAATTTGTGGATAGGAGAGAAACGAAAGTAAATGCGCAAATTTAAACTATCCTAAAACAAAAATTTGTCTTTGAAGCGAATCAGCTTAAGAGAAACACAGGAGTATAGAGAAGAAAACTCAAACCGTAAGTTACCGATTGAATTTGCATCCAGAAGGTCTGAGAACAGCACGCATAATCTCAGAACAGATCCGAAAATTCTTCATGTCATTAAGGACTAACCCCATGTGTGATCCCTTCTTTTCTTCCTTTCCCGCAAAGGACACATACTCCCAGACAATGTTCTGAGTGTTGTACAGTTGAGAGATGTCTCCTATCATGTGCCAGGAACAGCCACTACCAACAAACCGAAGTCTGATGATATGCCTCCATAGCTGCTCCGACACAGAGCGGGATCAGTTGGTCTTTGGAACCCAGTCCATTTTGAAACTGGGTCGACCTTTGTCATCCTTGCATAGTACTCTCTCCCATGACATGTCCTGCTTATCACAAACATAAGATGTAGAAATATTAGAATCGTTAGAAGATTTGGGAGAGTGAGCCTTTGGAACCCATTTGTAGTTGGGTTTAACCCATTTCTTTTTCGATCTGATGGGTGGCTCAGTACTTGCTTTTGAACTTGATGTCGGCCGTTGAGATGACTTTGATTTTGACTTCACGGGAGCATCTCTTGGATTTGGCTTCTTGGCCGACATTCCCTTATTTCCCTTGGGAGTTGGATTCTTGGCCTTGTGGGTTTGATTCTTGACCTTCTGCGCGTTCCAGTTATCATGGTCTGAACGTGACCTTGAGGGGTTTCTTTTGAAGTATCTCCCTCTTGGCGCGTTCTGCCAGCCTTGTGCATAGTAGGGAACGTATGCGCGATTTGGACAATTTCTGGCAATGTGTCCAGGTGTTCCACAGTGAAAACATGTCTTTTTCTTCACTATGAAGTTGTTTCTTCCTGCCCCTGGTGGCGTATCTTTGCCTTGTTTCTTATTGTTCCCACAAGCACAATTACAACAGGCACTCTGTTTCACTGGAATTGGTGGCCTGTATTTCTCAACAGCAGGTTGATCAGAAACAGCTGAGTTCGAAGCAACAGATTCAGAGTTCAAGGAGATGTTGGTTTGTTCAATGGTTTTCTCCTTGTTCTCATCCTCTGCTACTTTACCTGTACATGAAGTAGATGTGCTAGAAACAGGAACATAAGTATTTTCAAACAAATAATCAAATATGTCAAAAAAATTTAACTCAACATGATCCGATGCAAAAGCATCAAATGCATCACAAGATGTATCATCAACTTTATCATCAGAAACAGAAGGTTGTTCATTGGAAACAGAAACATCAGGTTCTTTAACTTTGTGCTTTGACTGATCTAAGGATTGATCTGCAGGGGTAGTAGAAACGTTAGTACTTTCAACATTAATAAATCCTCCTGAGACGAAACCAGATGGCTTGCCATAAACCATGAAAGATTCATTGGCAATCTCATCCTTGGATAGGGGTTGATACTGATAGGTATGATTATATGGAGGAGGTACACTATCATATCCTAAACCCTTTTGTTGCTTTCGTTTAAACTCCATGCAATGATCGATCATGTTGGCAACTACCTCGCTTAATCCATCAAATTTTCTAAATTTAAAATTTGCAACTTCAAATTGTCCTTTTAATGTATCAAGCTCGGTAATTAGCGCATCATTTTGTCTCTTAACATAATTATACAGTTCACATTTTTCACTGTATTCTGACTGAATTCTTCTAAAATCATTGATTTTGTCTCTTAACATAATTATACAGTTCACATTTTTCACATGTTTCAATCTCGAGTGTGCCCTTCAGGTTTTGTGACTGGGATGTCGAGGATCACAAAACAAGGTGTGAAGTAACCATGCAAATTACTTGGTACCCTTAAGTGTTTACCCCTCAATCGATGTGCCGGTTAACCACACACGCTCCATCGATACTATGATAAACATTAAGTTACCTTTTGCCTACCTTGTTAAATACGAGTTAGTGTGACGGTTGACCACACACGATCCACTAACCGACTTAAACAAAGTGCAAAGTGTACTTTCATGGATTAGCACCTTATTCACATTTTCCTAAGTAACTAAGATTGGGTATTTATAAAAGGTTTAGTTACTTAGTATTTATCATTAATACTTTTAATGAAGGGAGAATTTATAGTCTTTGTCCTACCTGTTCGGCTAACGACCCTCCACCAGTCAAGGAAGCGGTGGGTGAGAGTGGACACCCATTAAACTGCCATTTTATAGGCAGTAACCTTATACCCCCCTTATAAACCGGCTTCGTGAATGAGGCCTACTAACGGTAAGACTGACTTGCTCTTATACATATATATAAATATTATTAACTTATAATATTATAAAGTATAAGGGTTGAATTTTAACTTTTAAAATTCTAAGGGCTTAACTTGGAATTAAAGTATTCTTGAGTGAAACTTTACATATTCCAAAACTTGAGGGCAAGTTTTGAAAATATTCAAAACTAATTAATTCCATAACTTATGTGTTTAAAGTAGTTTTAATTAAAAACTCTTCAAGTTCCATAACTTGAGGACAAGTTATGGAAGACTTTAAACTAATAAAAGAATGTAACTTTTCTTTATTTTTGTAACTTATGGAACTAATTAAGGTTACACATTTTATTACTTAATGAAGTGACTCTTGAACCTCCATAACTTGTGGACAAGACTCTTCATTTTTTGTAACCATTGCCAACTTTTATGAGTTTTATGAAACTTAAATGTGACTTTTCATATAACTTGAGGACAAGTTACAAAAACACATTTTAGAATCAACTCTTAGATTAAAATGGATTGAAAACACATAATCAATTAACTTTTCTATTAATCTAAGCAACTCATATGAACAAGATGATTGGAATCAAACTTTTTCATGTAATTTGCATAACACTTAAACTAATACAAAACATGAATCAATTGACAATTATCTTTGAAATTGGATTAGCATGAACATTACGACATCAAAAACAAGTTTATAAGTTCAAAAACAACTTATGGTAATGTTCCTAGTCCAATTCCAGCCAAAACAGTCGAATATATGCTGTCAGGGGGTCCAACTCGTCGAGTGCACGAACCAACTCGGCGAGTTGGATGCTTTTTGTCTTGGACTCGGCGAGTCCATCAGTAGACTCGGCGAGTCTGCTGTGCAGACAGCACCAAAATTCGATTTTTAAGCAGTTTAAGCAAGTATAACAAGAAAACAAGCCTAGGCTCTGATACCACTGTTGGGTTTTGAGCATTCTAACACTCCTATGGTGTACATGCAACCCTATAAACCTTGGATCTATGTTTTCTCTATTATACATGCAAATAAGAACTTTCCAAGGCTTTAATCCTAACTAGCATACTATGAGGCAACTATACTACAAAGACTAGTTAGATGACATACCTTTTTGGTGTAGCTTGATATATTCAAGCTTTAAGAGCTTAGCCCCAATAGTGTGGAGGCCTCAAATGGAATCAGAAATCACCAAAACACCTTGGAAGACTTTGAGAATAAGAATACTTTGGTTCTCTCTAGTGAAATCGGCTAGCCCTCTTAGTGTACCCACACTAGTCCCAATTTCACCAACCAAGGACATCTTTATATAGTGTGGAGACTAGGGTTAAACCCATGACCTTTCATTTCATATGATCCATGGGTTACACACTCCATGGACTATCCATGAAAGCTTAGCCCAAGCTAAATGAACTTGGCCCATTCCATATATATAAGAGTCCATATTTAATTAGTTCATTTTGATCACTTAATCAATTCTAAATTAAGTCTTGATCAATACTAATTAAGTAATATGATTCCATATTAATATATTAGAACTTATAATATATTAATATAAATCATAAATATACTATTCTCAAAAGACTATCCATATAAATTGTGTCGGTGAAGTGCAACCCAAATGGACCATGCTGGGTCGGGTCAAATACATACCAAATATAGTTATGGACTTAGACATTAATCCAACAGCATCTTGGGGAACTCACTAAGCATTTATGCTTACAGTTGTTATATTATGTGTTTCAGGTACTAGTGATGATCGCGGGAAGGCGCCGGCATGATCCGTACACACTTATAGAGTTTATGTTATTGAGATTCCGGGACATGTTTTATTATGACACGGTGGATACATTATGTTTTGTGATTATCGAGTGATTGAAAGTATGATTTAAAAATGAAAAATTGTTTTGGAATTTTACATTGTTACACTCAACAATCCCCCCCTTTGCGTCAAAAGGGGCGAGACTTCACTTCGGTGGAGGTTGAGGAATTCGCTTCACAACCTTGAACAATTTTAGAATGATGGCAAGAAGAGTTTTTCTGAAAGATATACCACCGAAGCATATCTGAGAACAACTTCTTGTCTGCTTCACTATTTTGATCACACCCATGGATAAGCTCAAGAATGTGCTCCAAACAGGAATTGGAGAATAGATGTTTGTCAGCCAGAGCAAATAAGCATCTTTGACCTTCGCCTCTAAGAAACATGACAGTGTGAGACTGTGGATAAATTTTTCCTTTCACCATCAGCTTAGTGTCACCAGCCTTCCCAACAGGCTTGATTAAGGGTCTCTTGTGTATAGCAGTGGCAATCTCCTGATCCATCTTAGCCACTTCATGAATATAACACACTAGCATACGCTTGATGTGATCAATGATGGGCTCATATTCTTTCTGATTGGAGAGTAGGATGTTGTTCAGAAGAATCCAATCATGTGGATTCAGATTTGGCAAATCAGCAAGGGAAATCATATGGACCAAACCATCTGATCCTCGGGTCACATTGAACTTGACGTTAATGAACTTCCCTGCTGCAGTAGGTTTCAACACCTTAATTGTTGTGATATTCTTGTTACTCCAGGTAAGGTAATGAGGTTGAGAGAATTCATGATAATATTCAAGCAAGTCTTGATCAACCTCCGGGTCAGGAGAAGGAACCGCCACTGTAGACTCGAAGCGGTAAAAGATGAAGGCTCTACGAGTGATTGGCATGTCAAATTGAGAATCTTTAGAATTCTCGACAATAAATGAAAGAACGGGCTCCAGCCAATGTGAACTTGGAGTTTCAATAACCTCCTTTCGTAGCCTTTCCAACGTCCATAGAGGAAACATCGATTTCCTCTAATTAAGCAGATTTCTCTTCTCATTCTACTTATTAATGGCATTAGTGACTTTTTCCTTAATCTCCTGAGCAGTGGGCTTGGCTTTGAGAGGACTTGGTTTAGGAACTGTTTCTTCAATATCAACATCATCCTCATCATCAATATCATCAGCAACTCCTTTTCCCGTATCCTGCATGCCCGAACCCGAAGCTTCTTTCCCCTTCGGTTCAGTAACCACCTTCGTTTGTTGTGGTTTTAGTTTCGGTTGTTAAGGTTTCGGTTGATGTGGTTTCGGTGGTAGGGATGAAGACGTCGGCTCTTCTCCCCCTTGTTGCAGAGAGACAACAAACTCCGGAATACCCTCAATCCGGCTTAGAATATCCAGAGCAGGCCGTAACTTCTCAGCCAAATGACGTCTAACCGAGATGGTAAGAACAGAATTGTAGGCTTCAAGAAGATGAAGGAGAATAGAGTGAACGTTACCAACAGAGATTTTAACCATAGACCTCTCCGAACACAGTGCTTCAAGTTCCTTGTTCGCTTGATTAAGCTTGAGAGTCTGGGTTTTGAGTTGAGTGGTCCTCAGAGCAAGTGCATCCATCACTTTGTTTTCCAAGGCAAGATCTGCCTGAAGTTTATTCAAACGTTCAGAGACAGAATCTTGATGTTTGATGTGATCAGAGGTGAGGTCCTTGCGAAGCACCTCAAATAGCTCTTTCTCTTGTTGAAGAGATTGAGTGAGGGACTGAACCGAGGCATTCACCTTGTTAGCATTCTGCTCTTCAGCGCCCTGTAAAGATTCAAGGAAATTGTTTGTGTTAGAAATTAGTTTATCGACTTTTTCGGTCGCCTCCGTGCAAACTTTTGTTGAAGCATCAATAGCGGAAGTGGCTTTGGTGATGGAAGCTTCGTGTTCCTTGACCCAGGTGGCCATCAAGCCTTTTATAGCAGACTCAGAAGAGGAATCCTGAGTAGAGGAGGAGGCCATCAGCTTATCTAGCTTCTCATTCAGCTCCTTGAGATGGCGCTTGGTGACAGGGGCATCATCATCATCGTCGCTTTGCACCCTGTAGGGATGTAGTAGAAGGTGTCATAATCAACATTTTCACCACCAAGAACGGTATTGGTCTCTGTCGATTGGTTGGGTGATGGAGGTTTGGTAGTAACAGGGGTTTCGGGTGCTGAGGTACGAACCCCCGTATTAGATACATTGGTATGAACGCCAGTGGTGGTTGTTGTTGTAGCTTCAGAGAAAATAGGTGTAGAAATGGGAATGGTAGAGGAAGGTTGAGATGTGATTATTAGGAAAGTGTGAGGTAAGGAAATAGGAATGGAAACAGGTAGAGGAGAAGGTGCTTGGGAGCGAACATGTACCTCTGGTGTAGGCGAACGAGGTGGTGTACCACCACGAGCCGAACCTTCATCATCTGAGCTTTCGCTCTCAGATTCGCTAGGAATGGTGGGTTGATGACCAGTAGGCACGTACTCGGAGTCGGAGTCGCTTGATGATTGAAGAATAAGCTTCCGAGCGGGTTTCTTGACCTTCTTCTGCCTGGGCTGGGAAGGTGATGCCTTCTCAGACTTTCGCTTCTTTGGAGTCTGAACTTTTGATACTCGACCTCCTTTAGCCCCCTTTTTTGCTTCTTGTTTCTTGCCCCGCTTAGCAGGTTTGTTTGCTTCCTCAATAGATTTTATCATTTCAGGAGTAAGTTCCCTTGGACTAGAAGAAGGGAGCTTCTTGTACTCCTGAATAAGCTTGCTCGCAGGGGACACACAAGCATACATTGACTCAGGAATTGAGCCAACGAAGAGAAACTTCGACGGATGAGTGACAATGATGTTTGTGGTATGAAATGTAGCAATGGAGGAGAGCAGTGAGTCTGCCATGATAGGAATATGATAACGCTCCATAATCGATTGAGTAACAATGGTCCAAAACCGGGCACATGAAATTTCTGTGTGGCGAGAAGCAGATGACAAACTTTGGACAAGTTGAAGCCACAAAACCAAACCATAATCAAGGTTGACACCATGGTACAACCCATAAAGCAGAGTCATGAAAGACTTGCTTGCACCTTCAGATGCTGCACTTCGTTCGGAAAGTCCTTCGAAAAGAAGGATGAAGAGGCCATTCCATTGAGGAGGAAGGCATGATTTCTTGAACTTGGTCACAATAGTTAGGGTTTCAATGTACCCCATGTTGTAGAACATCGAGAAAAGCTGACCTGTGGAGATGGGATCAGGATTCACCATGGATTCGTCATAAGTGAGCCCTAGCAATGAGAAAAATCGGCTCTTGGAAATTGAAGCCTTCTGGTTGAGAATGTCGAAGTAAATCTTCTCTGAACCTTTGTCGTACGTAGCAGTGGAATAGATTTGTGAGAGGCATGCCATTGGTACGACTTCCACCGTTGATAGAGCTTCGATGAGTGGGGAATACTTTAGACATTCCACCACTTGATACATGTAAGTATCGTAGAGGAACGGTGTAAGATCGATCAACAAGTTCTGGTTGGGCTTGATGGCAAGAAGAGTGGAGCATGCAGTGGTTTCTTGAACGGAGGAAGATTCTGCCATTATTGAAGCTTGAAGAAGAAGATGATGAACAGTGAAAACCAAATCACCTTCTTTTGCTTGAGAGAGTTGAAGTGTGGTAGAGAAGAATCCCACAGAAATCAATCCCTTATATACGATTTTGAAGAGAGAGAAAAATCGTGAGTAGTGATTCCATTAATTTGGGAAACGATGCCTAAAAAGGCGTGATTGGACAACTAGCAACTCCGATAAAACATCTGATGATGCATGATTAGGTAACGATTCAAATTCACGCGCCTTCCATACTTATCCTCTTCCAAATCACCAATCGATTAGACTTCCTGCTGAGTCACCGCTTGAACCTTCAATCGAATCTTTATTACCATAAGTACCAAAGGCTTTATACCGATGTATCCCTTCGTTTGGAAATAACTGCATTACATCGTTAGGAACCGAAGCTATATATTTATGAATAGCTTATGAATAACCAAACAAGACTTTTGGAAAATTCAAGATTTTCGTGCAAGATAGTGTCAAAGATAAAGAAATAAATCAAACTATTTATGGGAATTTGTGATGTCATTTAAGACATAAAGCAGTGGATCCCGGGCACGAATATCTTCCTTCAAAGTCAAGAGAGACTTCAAAGTGCTTGTTTGGATTCCCGTTGAATTACGATCAAATACTTGTTGAGAAGCATTGAAAGGCATCTTTTATATATAAGGCTATTAAGGATGGCTTTCGCTTTAATTCTGGTTTCCGATACTTGACATAAGACTGAAATAGAACGAAGTACTTGTGAGACCGATGTGGCCTGTTAAACAAGTAGATTTGGAACATATTCAGTGACTTGTTGATAACCGTTAATTAAAAATCTCAAAGAAAAAAAACCTGGATCCTTTGGGAAGAAAAGTCTTGGTGAAAGACATTTTCATAAGGATCTCTCAAAAATAAAAGGAGATTTCAGGGTACTTTCATAAAAGTGGTTTCGTTAAATCAAAGGGTGAAATCTAGAACATTTAATTGTTCACCGTCAATGCTTTAAAGGTTTTGAATTTTGGGTTTCACTTGGCACGTAGTGGCACGAAACTAAGATCATTAACACAGAAGTTGTGTAACCATAAACCACAGTGGTAAAGCTGAGAGTCTCAAGGGTTACATTTATGAGATGAAGTATGATGGAGAATAAATAGGAGGTGGTTAAAGAACCGAATGTACCTCTGCTATAAAAGATAGACTAAGCAGAAAAAATTCTTAACTGAATTTGAGAAGAGTAAGGTAGCTCATGATTAGAGTGAATATGACAGCCTGATTGGGAAGACATTATTTGTCTATATCAAGTCATTAAGGCTTCACTCAAAATATTTTGAGACTTGGGTCAACATGTAGCAGCATGCTTCTAGGAACACTTAGCTAGTACATAGATAAAGAATTATACCTGCCCCAGCTCCATCATTGAGAATAGTTCTTATACACAAATTATATTAAGAATGAATCAAAATGCAATAAAATGAAAGAAAATATTTTTGAGTTTTGAAGTTTCTGAAAAGAAATAAAACAGAAAAGAAAAATGTTTTTGGATTTTATAAGATTTTCTGAAGAAGAATTAAAATAGAAAGAAAAATATTTTTGGATTTTATAAGATTTTCTGAAAAAGAATTAAAACAGAAAGAAAAATATTTTTGGATTTCATAAAAATAAAAGGAAAAACATAAAATAAATTGCGAGAAAAGAGTATACATACTATACAACCGAAATCATCATTTGGAGATGAGAGGCGAACCGAGCCCGGTGAGACCGAACCCGAAATAGGCCGAGCATTCGGTTCATTTCGGTTCCCGGAAGAACCGAACCCGAAATGGACCGAGCGTTCGCTCTATTTCGCTTCCAACTTTTATTGAGACAAAAGAGATTTCGGTACAGCTTCAGCTTCCATCATTCCTAAGCCTTGTAGGATTTTATTAAAACTTGCTTCAGGCAAGGCCTTAGTGAAGATGTCAGCCAATTGATCAGTGGTTCTTACGAAATGAATTTCAGCGTTACCATCTTCCATATGATCTTTGATAAAGTGATACCTCAATGCTATGTGTTTCGTCTTTGACTGTTGCACTGGGTTATGACAATTCCTAATTGCACTCTCTGAGTCACAATATAGTGGGATTTTCTTCATGTTCAGGACGTAGTCTCGAAGTTGACTTTGTATCCAAATGACCTGAGATGTGCATGATGCTGCGGCTAAATATTCTGCTTCGGCAGTGGAGAGAGACACACAAGTTTGTTTCTTGGATTGCCAGCAAACAAGCTTGCCGTCCAGAAATTGGCATCCTCCAGTGGTACTCTTTTGGTCCAGTCCACATCCCCCAAGATCAGCATCTGAGAATGCTTGGACAAAGAATCCTGATTTGGCTGGGTACCACAAACCGAGAGAAGAGGTTCGCTTCCGGTACCGAAAGATGTTCTTCACAGCTAGCAGGTGAGGTTCACATGGATTAGCTTGAAACCTGGCATAATAACAAACAGAAAACATTATGTCTGGTCGACTTGCTGTTAGATACATTAGAGACCCTATCATTTGACGATAAAGGGTCATGTCAGCAGCCGGTTTGTCCAGAGAAGGTGTTAGCTTTGTGCCAAACGCCATAGGAACCTTTACTTTCAAATCTCCCATCATTCCAAACTTGGCAAGCAAGGTCTTCGTGTAAGCCTCTTGATTAATGAAAATGCCTTTGGGTCCCTGTCTTATATTCAAGCCAAGGAAAAAGTTAATAGGACCCATTGAGCTCATTTCAAATTTAGTCTCTATCAACTTCCTAAATTCAGCTATTAAGCTAGGATTTTTGGAACCGAAGATGATATCATCAACGTAAATCTGAACTATCATAAGGTGGTCACCCTCTTTCTTACGAAAGAAGGTTAGGTCAACCGAACCTTGTTTAAACTTAGACATTTTGAGAAATCTAGTTAGAGTTTCATACCATGCCCTTGGTGCTTGCTTGAGACCATAGACTGCCTTGTCCAGAATGTAGCAGTGATCTGGATACTTCTCGTTCACAAAACCCGATGGTTTCTCTACATACACCGTCTCTTCCAGTTCTCCATTTAGGAAGGCACACTTCACATCCATTTGAAATACTTCAAAGTTCTTGTGTACAGCATAGGCTAGAAAAATACGAACCGATTCTAGCCTTGCTACTGGAGCGAAGGTCTCTTCGTAATCTATACCTTCTTCTTGACAGTAACCGTTCACAACCAATCTTGCCTTGTTGCGTATCACATTTCCTTCCTTATCCGTCTTGTTCCTGAAAACCCACTTTAATCCAACCACGAAAGCATCCTTTGGTGTTGGAACCAGTCTCCACACTTTATTTCGCTTGAACTCATTGAGTTCGTCCTGCATCGCCTGTACCCAATCAAAATGATCGAGTGCAGTCTTGATCGTCTTTGGTTCGACTTTGGAGACGAACGAATTAAACATGCAGAAATCCACTTTAGAGAAAAGTGGAGTTTGTGTCGCTTTCAGTTGTGATCGTGTGAGAACCTTTTCTGTCGAATCACCAATAATTTGTGTTTGTGGATGATCTTTAGTCCATTTGGTGAGAGGAGGGTAATTAGGATCATATGAGGGATCCAGTTTAGCATTCACTTCTTCTTCAAATTCTGACTGAATATCATCATCGTTTGTATTCGCATTCTCCCCCTCGAATGATGATACTTCCTCAGCTTCAGGCTCAGAATTCTCCCCTTGGACTTGACTTTCGGTTGGAATGAATGATGATGAGCTCTCCCCCTAGAATGGTGAATCTTGGTTATGTGGAAAAGACGAACCCTCCCCCTGAATGTGAGAACTATCTTTTGGAGGTTCGCTTATGTCCGGCTGTTCAGTTGTTACCGGTTGTTCTTCTGCCATTTTCTTCGCAACATCATCGATTATCTTCTTCAAGTTTTCTACCTTGTTGTCTGCAGCTTCAGATTCAGAGAGAATTGCCTTTTCTGTTTCATCAAATAGCAGCATGTACTGCTCAAAGAGGTTTGAAATGGGTACCATAACTTGACCAGAGATTGGATATATTTCCTCCACAGAGCCTTCGGTTGTCTTCAGTTTCTTGACGTAGTTATCATCGAAGGTAACATAATAGGTATCCTCTATTTTCTTTGAACGCTTGTTGAGAACCCTATATGCTTTGGAGGTTAAGGAATAGCCCAGATAGATTCCTTCGTCTGCTTTGACATCAAACTTGTTTCGGTGCTCCTTTGAATTGAAGATGAAGCATCTTGAACCAAACACATGGAAAAACTTAACATTAGGCTTTCGGTTGTTCAAGATCTCATAGGGAGTGATGGAGAAACGTTTGTTAAGATAAGATCTGTTCTGTGTAAAACACGCAGTAGCAATGGCATCAGCCCAGAAATATAGAGGTAGAGATGCGAAGCTCAACATGGTTTGGGCTGCTTCACATAAAAATCGGTTTCGCCTTTCGACAATTCCATTCTGTTGTGGAGTATACGGAGCCGAGAGTTGTGAGTTGTTCCCTTCTCTGCAAGAAAATCATCAAAGTCTTTGTTCTTGAACTCCAACTCGTTGTCGCTTCTTATGTTGCAAACTACCTTTCGTAGTTGAAGTTCTATCTGCTTGATAAAGAGTTTAAGTTTGGGAGTGGCCTCTGATTTCTGCTTCAAAAAGAACACCCAAGTAAACCGAGAGAAGTCATCCACAATGACAAGTATATACTTGTTACCGCCAATGCTTTCGATTGAAGATGGACCACATAAATCAATGTGAAGTAATTCAAGTGGTTCAATAACTTTTGTGTTGACTCGAGAAGGATGACTTTGTCGACTTTGCTTTCCCATTTCACATGCAGCACACATGTGTTCTGTATCGAACTTCAGAACAGGAAGACTTCGAACATGATCCCCAAGCACCAGTTTGTTGATGTCTTCAAAATTGAGATGGGAGAGTCTTCGGTGCCAAAGCCAGCTTTCGTTTGAATGAGCCTTCGTTAGTAAGCAGATTGCTGGTTTCCCTCGTATGGGATTGAGATTCAGAGGGTACATCTCTCCTTTTCACTTCGATTTCAGCAGAATATTATTCGTCTTCTTTTCAATAATCTCTGAGCCATCGTCATCGAATGAAACTTTTAACCCGGTACCAACCACCAGTTGAGAAACACCGATAAGGTTGTGTTGTAAACCTTCAACGTACGCCACTTTTCATATCGAGAAATCGCCATTGGTGATCATACCATAACCTTTAATCGTGCCAAAAGAATTATTACCATACTTGACACTTCCACCATTTGTAAGGGACCGAAACTCCCTCAGCTCTTCCCTTCTTCCTGTCATGTGACGCGAGCAGCCACTGTCTATGTATCATTCATCGTCAAACTGATCGTCACGTATAACCTGCAAAAATTAAGCTGATTTAGGAACCCAAAGTTTCTTGGGTCCTTGTGAGCCTTTTACAGAACAGGGAATTGTAAGAGAAACATCAACTATAAAGGTTCTTTTTATTAAGGTTGTTTCATCTTTTCTTTTTATGGTGAAAAGTTTGATGTTATTTGAGTTGATTACTTTAGGTGGAGTTTTTGAATTTGAGAATTTGACGTTGGCAGACTTTCGGTTCTCAAAATCAGGTTTAAACGACGTCTTCTTTGCGTTTTCTGGAGAGAGCTTTCCTTTTCCCTTTCTATCATTCTGTGAGTGACAGTGAGAACGAGAGAGATGAGATTTGGGATCAGAGTTAAAATTTCGGTCATTGCTCTTACATGGTTGAGAGCCGAAACTACTTTCCCTTCGGTTCCTCTCACTGGTTGGTCTAGAACCGAAACCACCCTTTTGGTTTCTCTCATCTTGAGGACCAAAACTTCTTGTTTGGTTGCTGTGCCTTCGTGGACCGAAACTCTGTTTTCGGTTGTTTTGATTCTGAGGACTGAAACTCTTCTTTCGGTTGTTTTCATCATGTTGAGCACGAGAAGTGGAGTTTGCTTTTCCTTCCTCCTTTGACGTAGAAGGCTTTTCATAGCGAACGTAATTAGGGTTTTGAGATCGCCAGAACTGTTTCCTTTCAGTGAGATTCTTCTTGTACCTCAAGTTTCGTTGATGTTTTCGGTCTAATACCTGTTTTGGATTTTTGTGGATGTTGGCCTTTTTCTTTGGTCTTTGAGCATGAGGCTCGCTCTTTAGCGAAGAGGTTTCGCTAGATACCATGACCGGATCACCTGAAGGAATTTTTTTACCACTTGTGCTGGGCACATCAAAGCGTGTAGGATCATTAAGTGGTTCTGCCACATACCTTCCTTTTACTCTCCATGATGTTTTCTTAGACAGAACTTCTGTTTCATCAGCGTTATCAATCGGTGCTGACCAGAAAAACTCATCACAGCCATCAGCATTATCTTCTGCTACTAATGCTGTCAGTTCAGCTGTCTGTTGCTGAGTAACTCCATAAACTTTATAAACTTGATTTGGAGTCGTTTGGACCTTTTGATATACAATAACCTTTTCCTTGAGGACTTTGGTCTTTTCTTTGGATAAACGAGCGAACTCAACGGAATTTTCAGAAATAAGATTTTTGTTGGTTTCGGGTTCGCTCTTGACAAATTTGGAACAGTCAACCTCATCTTCCACAGATATTATACTCATATAATCATGCTCATTGAATTCAGAAGTGTTTTCAATATCAATTTTATTTTCTGAACTCAACTTGGCATTCAAAGAGTCAAATTTCTGTACAGTTTCGGTTTTGATTTTTAATTTGTCATTTTCATCCAACAAATTTTTGAGCATGTCCTTATGGTCTTTTGACTTTATGAAGGACTCTATTTTGTCAAGACTAATTTTGTAAGCGGGAGAAATATCATCAGAAGAAACAACGTTTTCACAGTTATATGCATCGGCATCGATTTCATCCTCCTTTAACTCAGGAAAGGGTAAAATCATACGATGTATCTTCTTCCCTATTTCACAATCAAGATGCAATTGAGTAATGTTGGAATATAATCGTTTAGCAATTAAACAAAAAAAAATTTCGTTGTTTTAAAAGCTTTAAATTATCTCTTTGCAAATAAATTGTTTCATCCCTAGACCTAATCAACTCCTCCTTCTACTCAATCCACATACGCCTCTCCTCACTCTTCGATGATACCCTGCTGATTTGATCAGTTAGGTTAGAGTTTGTGACGCGAATTTGAGTTAAACTACCACTTATACTAGAAAATTTAGATTTTAATCCATTTAGTTCTTTTTCATAGTTTGTGATGGGAATTTGTAAGGAAACAAGAATAGATTGTACCTTCTTGATCAACTCATCGCATTCGTTGATCTGCTCATTGACAGGTTTCGCTGCAAAACACCTGTCTTGTTGCTCCTTTGCTTCATCCAGTCCCCCATCAGTGGTACAGCCTCTCATTTGTGACACCCCAGAAGTGACCATTAGACACTTTCCTGCAACGTCCTCTTCTTTCACCAACAAAGCCCTGCCATGAGTAGGCTTCCTCACTTCTTCATCTTCTGAATCAGTGGACCAAACTTCAACACCTACGAACTCATCGTCAACAATATTTCCCTGTACAATAAGAGAATTCATAGTGTTATTAGATCCAACTTTCTTCTTCTTGATTTCTTCCAATCGTCGTGTGAGGTTCGCTTCCTCGTCCTCATCTTCATTCTTTTCTGATATCTTTCTCAGCATACAATCTTTGGCGAAGTGATTTTTGCCTCCGCAGTAGTGACAATTAATGTCCGAGTCACCTCCAAGTTTTACTTCCTTCTTTGGTTCTTCGGTCTGAGAAACACTCTTCGGTTCCTCCTTTGCTTTCACGTCACTGTAGCTACCTTGCCAGTTTCGGTTCTTATTTGTTGGGAACCTTCTTTTGATGAACTTCTTGGGATTTGACACCATCAAATCATACTCTTCACTTGTTAGATCATATTCAAAAAGATCCAAATCTTCTTCTTCTTCAGCAGCATTCTTTCCTTTGGAGATTAGGGCCAAGGAACCCATGCTAGAAACCACATTCGTTTCTTTAGTCACGGCACTCTCATGTGACTTTAATATTCCCACTAGTTTTTCTTGAGAATAAGTCTTGAATTGTTCATGTGCCTTCACAGTAGACAACACAGCCATCCATTCGGGTCTAAGGCCATTCATGAATGTCACCTTCTGTTCAATGACTTTCCTTTTAAATCCCATGCTTTATCATCTTACTAAGGAGATGATTGAAGCGATCGAAGGCTTGAATAAGCTTCTCTTCAGGCTTCTGCTTGAAGTCACCAAATTCTGAGAGCAACAATGTTTGGATTGAATGCTCAAGATCTTCATCCGTAGAATACAATTCTTTCAATCTGTCCCATATTTCTTTTGCCGTTGTGCATGAGCTTACTAACCGAAACACGTGTTCGATTGTAAAGCAAACATAATCATTCTTAAAGCTTTGATGTTGCACTGAAACTTTTCCTTCTCATCTTGGGGAATGTCTTTCACATCATTGACGAGTTGATTGTACTCCTTTTGAGTTTTAACAATTCTTGAAGTGCTTGAGTGAGCGAATGGACCTACAGGAATCGCCTCCCAGATCAAGTATCCATTGTCTTCTGAGCAAATCACGTAGTCTTAAAAGTGATGTGTCCAGACCTCATAATCCTGAGTGTACAATATAGGAATCCTTGTCATCGATCCTATGTTGTTGGAAATATTGATTGGGTTTGACTGAGAATCATCCATGGACATGACGATGTTTGTTCAAAAACCTACTTAAGATCAGACTTGTAAATAATGTTTAGGTAAGATCGAATATTTAAAGAACTACATCAATAGCAAATGACGGCTCTAATAATATCAATCAAAGCGGAAAAACCCTAAGATCTTCTTGAACATAAGAGATGTGTATGAATTACACAGTCTCCTGCTCTGATACCAATTGATGAGTTGAAAAACTCTTAGATCGATTAGATCTTCAACAGGCTAAACAATAAAAGCAAACAAACATAGTAAACACGATATAGAATCAAGTAATGCTTAATGATTCAAATGCAGAGAGCCCAAAACCCGGAAAAGGTAAGCTTGGTTTTGTTTTCCTTTGGGTTCTCCTTAGGGATGTACTGAAGAAAAATCATCCCAAAGGATATGACCGTAGTTTACATCGTGGTCAGTGAAGATGCTCCATACGAGCTCAAGTAGTTTGAGGCCCATGTTGTCGATGCCTCTGGTTCGTCCTGAAAGGCTACGGATCACGTAGTGGCACACAAACTGCCATACCACAAGCAACTGGTTCTTTTTGAATTCCCCAATGCCCTTAATCTGCTTCTGGTATCCCATTTGATACAATTTGGAGGTGATGTCTGTAACACTGGGTGAGAAGAACTTCGTTGAGAGATGTACCAGTAGATTGATTGATGCAAGAAACTTATCTTTGGTGAAGATGACCAAAGAATCATATATTAACTTCAGATGAACTTCTTGAAGGTTGGTGAGGGGACGATGTGTAGAAAAGGCACACTTGAACAAAGTCGAGATGGGAACTACGTCAGTGAAAGCGTCGAATGGTCCAAACAAAGGATGATTGGAGATGAACTTGATCATGAGGCGAATTGAGTCATTGTATGAAGAGTGATCATCGAAGATTGCCCTAAAATTTCTAGACGCAATGATAGGCGATTGGTTCCGAGTAGCAGAATCAGAACCGGTGGGTTGAACAGAGGCTGAAGCTTTTGATTGCTTCTTGGAGATTCCTGATTTCACCATTTTGGAAAGAAAAAAAATTAAGGATCTTGCAGAGAAAGCTTTGAGTTGCAAGGGAGAAGAAGATGTTCGTCTTGAGAGATTTGAGAGCGTAAAGTTCTCTTGGAGAAGAAAAAGGTGTTTTATAGTGGCAGATTCCAAAAGTTATTGTTTTTACCCTAAAAAGTGATTAAGGGTAAAAAATTATCAGTCACAAAATCGAAAGGTTTTTTTTTCTTTTGTTCATTTTCGAAAAAGAGCATTTAATGAACTGTCAGACTCGACACCCCATGTCTGCTGAACGTGTGGTGAGGGGTGACAAATCGTTGAATAAAGGTGGAATTTGTAACAGATGTGACAATTTGGGGGTAAGTTGAAAAGACAGTTTAAGGAAAAGATTTTCTAAAGGATTTCTTTTATTGGAAATCGTTTTATTTTGGCATCATACCTAAAATAGGTCTGACAAAAGGTTTATTTGAAAAGAGAAGCTGAAACAATCATATGCGACAAAACGAATATTTTTTTATAATGTTTTTCTTATTTAATGAAGGAGCATTAAATAGCACACAATGTTTCAAGAGTTTATGAAAAAGAAACTGAAAGTCCAATCACTGAGATTGCGGTTTGAAACTTCATTGCGGATTGAGACCTCATTGCGGATGAAGAGATCATTGCGGATGAGTGGTAAGACAACTACAGTAGGAGAAACTGAGAAGAACACTTGAACACTATTAGAAATAACAATCAGTAAGGATCCTTGAAATATAAGTATGATATATGGTTACGGTATATGTGGTATATTACGGTACAACAGGTGTACTGTAGTATACAAGATATACCATAACTATGTAAGATAGATATATTTAGTTAGAACCGTAATGGTGACCAGGAGTAGTCTGCGGTACCTATCAATTCAAGAAGAATTGAGGATCCAGATTCATCATTCCTAACATTTGTAAGAAACTGTTGAGTTTTGTAGAGTCAAGTGCCTTTGTGAACACATCAGCAATCTCTTCATGAGTATGGACAAAAATTAGTTCGATGTTACCTTTCAGGATGTGATCTTTAATGAAATGGTACCGTAGCTCAATATGCTTTGTTTTGGAGTGATGAATAGGATTATGAGAAATCGATATAGCACTCTCTGAGTCACAGTAAATCGGTATCCGTAGCATCCTGTATCTGTAGTCCATAAGTTGCGTTTTCATCCACAAGACTTGTGAGCAACAGCTGGCTGCTGCCACATATTCAGCTTCTGCGGTAGATAGTGAGACACAACTTTGTTTCCTTGATGACCAGCTAACGAGTCTTTCACCGAGAAATTGACATCCACCAGAAGTGCTTTTTCTGTCCAATCTACATCCAGCATGATCCACATCAGTGAATGCTTGTAGGCTGAAGTCGTTCCCTGTGGGATACCAGAGGCCTAGAGATTTGCGGCCCGTTAAGTATCTAAGAATCTGCTTGGCTGCGGTCATGTGAGATACTTTAGGATCGGCTTGGTATCTTGCGCATACTCCTGTTGCAAAGACAATGTCTGGTCGGCTTGCGGTGAGGCACATCAAAGAGCCAATTATACCTCTATAAGTCTTCTGATCCACTGATTCGCCGGAAGGATCAACAGATATCTTATATCCCAAAGCCATGGGTACCTTGGCCGAAGAGCAGTTGTCCATTGAGTATTTCTTTAGTAGTTCAGTGGTGTATTTCTCCTGATGAATGAATATCCCTTGAGGGACTTGTTTCACTTGAAGTCCTAGAAAGATGTTAATCTCTCTATTCATGCTCATTTGGAACTTGTTGGTCATGAGCTTAGCAAATTCATCCACCATCCCCTGATCAGTTGATCCGAAGATGATATCATCCACATATATTTGTACAAGCATAAGGTGATTACCATTTGCCTTTCTAAATAAGGTGGGATCAATCACTCCTCTTTTGTATCCGGACGAGACAAGAAATTCAGAGAGAGTCTCGTACCACGCTCTTGGGGCTTGCTTTAGACCGTAGACTGCTTTTTCAAGTTTGTAGCAGTAAACTGGGAATTCAAGACTTTCGAAGCCCGGAGGTTGTTGAAGATAAACCTCCTCTTTTAATTCACCATTGAGAAAATCACTCTTCACATCCATTTGATGTACTTTAATGTTCTTGTGAGCGACGTATGCTAAGAAAATGCGGATGGCTTCCATTCGGGCTACTGGTGCGTATGTTTCATCATAATCAACACCTTCGAGTTGACTATACCCTTTAGCGACTAATCTCGATTTGTTTCGGACTACCGCACCAGATTCATCCAGTTTGTTCTTGTACACCCATCTAGTACCAACAACAGTGTGACCTTTTGGCTTCGGAATGAGCTGCCACACTTTGTTCCTTTTAAACTCTTCCAGTTCTTCTTGCATTGCTCCTATCCAATCAGGCTCCATTAATGCTTCTTTGATGGTTCTGGGTTAGACTGAAGACATGAACGCTGCATAGTGACAATGATCAGATAAGTCTTGTGAAGATCAAGTTTGGATGCCTGCTGATGGGTTTTTGATGATTTGTCCTGGTGGGTGGTCCTTCGTCCAGACGTGTAGACGAGGTTGAAGATGGTCAGCGGCTGCGGAGGAAGGAATATCTACAATATCTGAAGATTCTGCGATTGGAGACGGCAGTTCCCCCTGGACATGTGAACAACCCGCTGAATTGTCTTGAATTGGAAAGGTGGGATTGGAATTCTATTGGGCACATGATGGAGGTTCCCCCTGTATTGCGGACGGGAGTTCCCTTTGAACCTGAGAAGGTTCCCCCTGGATTGATGGAAGTGTGATAATCCTTGGATCAATTCTTGTGTCAATGTTCTCTATATCTTCATCATCTGAGTCAGAAGAAGCATTTGATGGTATGGATTCTCTGCGGATAGGGACTGGAACTACATCATCAAGTACTCAAACCTCGATGCTTGTTACTTGATCCGGAGTAGAGTTTTCCCCCTCAACTGGCGAGGTGGAAGTATCAAGTGATACTGCATCGGATAGAGATGGACCAGATACGTCAGCATGCTGCTGTTGAGCTTCCGGGGACACAAGGAGTTCAGATAACTTGGCTGTTTCTATGGGGTCGAAAAGATCGTCATAGTTAACTTTAACTATGTTTAGTGGACCCGAAGAGGCAGGAATACCACTTTCTAGGATTGCTTTGGTTTCGGTTGATGGAGCGGTGTTGCGGACGTAATAGTCATCGAATTTGACATCGAAGCTTTCAACTATTAGCCTTGTGCGTCTGATGAGAACCCTATAGGCAACTTTGTTTGTTGAGTAGCCAAGAAATATGCCTTCATCATACTTCGGTGCGAATTTGTTAAGATGATATCTGTTGTTGATCACAAAACATCTACACCCAAAGATATGGAAGAATCGGACATTTGGTTTGCGGTTGTTGAGGCCCTCATAAGGAGTTTTACTGAGACGCTTGCAGATGATCTTCCGGTTTTGAACAAAGCAAGCTGTGGGCACTACTTCGGCCCAGAAGTAGAGAGGAAGGTGTGCAAAGTTAAGCATAGATCGGGCTGCTTCTACCAGAGTTCGGTTTCTTCGCTCTACTACACCATTTTTTTGCGGTGTGTAGGGAGCTGAGAAATTGTGAGTAATACCCTTGGAAACCAAGAAACTGTTTAAGAGATGGTTGGTAAACTCGGTTCCATTATCACTCCGGATGCGGCGTACTGGTAACTTGATCTGAAGTTCAATTTCTTTGATAAAATTGATCAATATCTGCGGAGTTTTGGATTTGAGTCTTAGGAAGAAGACCCAAGTGAAATGAGTGAAGTCATCGACTATAACCAGTATGTATTTCTTGTGATGAAGACTGGCTATGGTAGAAGGACCGCAAAGATCAATGTGAAGAAGTTTCAGTGGTTCAGAAATGGAGGAATCAAATACCATTGGGTGACTTGCTTTAGATTGCTTGCCACATTCACATGCAGGACAGATTGTATCATTGCTGAATTTGAGAATTGGAAGACCTCAGACGAGTACTCCAGTGACCAGATTGTTGATGTATCTGAAGTTAAGATGAGCTAGCTTGCGGTGCCATAGCCAGCTGACTTCAGATACTGCTTTGGATAGAAAGCATTGTTGCGGTTTCCCAATGATCAGAGAGACGTCCAGAGGATACATGGTTCCTTCGGACTTGGATTTGATCAAACAAGTGCTTCTATCGCTGCTCATTACATAGCAGTACTCATTGTCAAATTCAACCCTGTGGCCCGCTTTACATAGTTGGCCTACACTGATGATATTGTGTTTAAGGCTTTCTACATAAGAAACCTTCTGAATAGAGAAGTTTCCCGTAGTAAGAACACCATAACCTCGGATTATCCCATTTGCATTGTTGCCGAAAGTGATGTTTCCACCGTTGCAAATAGGCCTGAAATCCCGAAGGTATTCTAACCTTCTGGTCATGTGCAAGGAGTAGGCACTGTCGATTAACCATTCTTCTTCTTGTTCCTCCTTGCACAAAGCCTGAGAATTACACGATTAGTTTAGGCATCCAAACTAGTTTGGAGCCTAGGATTAAAGATGACTTTCTGATTGATGCATGACCCATGGTTGCAGGGACAGGTTTCCTGTCAACTATTAGGCCTAGTCCTGGGTGTTTGTGAGTTTTTGGAGTATTGTGAGATTTAGAAAAGTTACGAGGTTTCTGAGGAGTATGAGATTTGACATGAGATAAATTTCTCTGACAATAACACTGACATACGAAAGATTTGTCATTTACCCTGACACTTTGTTTGGTCAACGGTTTAACGACGAGGTAGGCTTGTGACCAGTCCGAGAGTGGTATGAACTGACAATAGTGGTGTTGGTATTTGAAAAAGTACGTTTTGCAGGAGTGAGAGCACGAAAGGATTTCTTGGAAAGTGATTTCTGAAAACTGTGATGTGATTTTAAAAGTGTTGGAGTTGGTAAAATCCCTTTCCATTTTGGGTCATCTAAGGAATAGATTTGAAGACCATTGCTTCGAAAAGACTGTACTCTCTTTTGGGTTGTGTGAAAGGACTGTACTCTCTTTTGGGTTGTGTGAGATGTTTTTGTAATTGCTGTTGAAATTATACATTCCTTTTTGTATGTTTTCCTAACTGGAGAGTTTTTTGAAAAATAATGTGAGAAAACAAACTTTTCTGGACTCTTAGATTTAGGAAATCTGACGTGTTTTTTGTTTTATGAAAAAGTTTCTCGATTTTTGCTTTGGGATCGAATTTCCTCTTTGAAAGCCTTTTTAGCCTCGATTTTTGGAGAACCGCAGTCATTGGTATTCAGCTGCGGTTTCATGGAAACTTTTGATAATTTTTTAAAACGAGGGATAGATTCATCCGAACTAGAAGATTCAGGATTTTGAGAGCATTGACCCACTTCAAAGTTTTCTATGGGTAATTCAAGATGAATTGGCTGAAGAGACACATATCGCTTGACTGGGGACTGCGGTAAGGATGATTTGACTACCGCAGAATAAGACTGAGTTGGGACTTCTGTAGGATTCCTCTGCGATCCATGACTGCAGTGAGAGATACCGCGGTCTGAGGGCAGGAATGCAAAGTCCTTTGAGACATCGGGACTTTCTATGATAATTTCCTCATCAACAACTGATGAAGTCTGAGAATTGGGAATCTGATTACTTGAGTGACCCGGAAATTCAGGCAAAATTTCCTCAATGACACAGTTGTTACTTAGATTATGAAGTCTACCGAAGTGAGTTTTGATGTCTTCGGGAAAGGTTTTGTCATTGACTGGGAAATGGAATTCTCGCTCAGGAGGGACATAAAGTCGGTCATTGTTAATCCGGGGTGAGGAATCCTTTGCGGTAGGATATCCATTGGACCAACCCCAATTATAAGTATTATCTACGGTTCCAATGTTCACCAAATTCTCAATAGCTTCACTCTCATTGAACAGTTTTTCTATTAATAGATTTAGTCGTACAATTTCACTCTGAGCTAAATCTCTTTGGTTCAAAGCTATCTCTAGTTGTGTTTCACTCAACATTCTTGCATCTTTCTCTAACTCTAAGTCCTTTTATAACAAAGCTACTTTGAGTCTTTTGTTATCTAGTCGTCCTCTTACATGAAACATCTCTTGGGACGCTATGTTCTTCTAATCTAGAGCTTTGTTATAGCCTGTAAGGACGGCAGCACATGTGTCATTAAGGTTATCTATGAAGGGTTGACAGTCATGCATGCTATAGTTTAGAGTTTGAATCATAAGTTTTACCTGTTCAACGATGCGTAGAGTTCCATCCTTTGCCATGTAGCAGTAGTTCTTTTCAAGCTTTGTAGACCCATCGTCATCCGCAGTTGCCAACATGCAGATCTTGCCTTTTCCTTTGATGTTGCTGATGACTTCGTCTTCATCTCCGGATGACCAAACTTGATGGTCTCTTTTTACATGGGCTACGTATGCCCTTGCCTTTTCCTTTTCCTCCAATTATTGAGCCATTCTAAGGTAGAATGCTCTGTCTTTCACTATGTTAGCCTTGCAATCTTTTGCAAAATGATTCTCCTTGTTGAACTTGTGACAAATTACAACATCACTTTTATCTTCTGAAGAGGTACCGGAGTCAGTAGGATTGATGGGCTTCGGTGCCTCTTTGGGTTGAGTAGTCTGAGGTTGCGGTGGTGGGTGAGAACTTTTGGGATATCGAGAGTGGTTATTCTGCTAGTTGAAGTTGCAGTTGAATGGAGGTTTGTTGAACTGCTGATTCTTATGAAAAGTAGGAGGTGGTAGCCGGTTGAACTGTTGGCTAACAAGAGAAATAACCTTTTGAAATTCTTCTTCATCATCATACTCTGAATCAGCTTCGTTTGACTGCGGAGAATTGTCATACGAGGGAGAGTAAGATTGATTATGTGGTGCTTGTGCTATAAGAGCAAGTGGTCCTCCGAAGTCAGCACAATCTTTGAGTACAATGGATTCTTGTGCTTCCAGTTCTCCGTAGAGTTTGTAGAGAGATAAAGAATGAATCTTTCTATTTCCTTGGACTATCATCTTAGCAGTAGTCCAGTGTCTTCCCAAACCATTGAGAAATTGAAGATTTGTTTCATGGTTACTGCAGATGGTGCCAGCATTAGATAACTTGGTGACTATCAGGTTAAACCTTTTGAAGGAGTCTTCCAAACTTTCACCAGCATGAGCTTTGAAGTTGTTAAACTCATTGAGTGCGGTTGTGAGCTTCTTATCTTGAGCTTGTTCTGAACCCTCATACAAGTTTTTGAGAACATCCCAGATCTCTTTTGCTGATCTGCAGTTTATGATAATGTCGAAGTTGTCAGGAGCAACTCCACAAGAAATCTCATAAAATGCAACAACATCATTTTCCATTTTATCGAGATCGTCTTTGGTGGGACGATTCAGGGCTGGTTGACCTCCTCCTAGTCTGGTTGTGGTGCCGTCGGTTTGAACTGGTGTAAGAACAGGGACATGTGGTCCTTCTTCTACAGATCGGCATACATCTCTACCAAGTCTCCTTAAGTATCTTTCCATTCTCTGGGACCAGTGATGATATTCATTTGCCACCAATATTGGGGCTCTATTAGAACCACCAACACTGTTGGAAACATTGAGAGATAATGCTTGTGCCATATTTCCTTGTTTTTTAAAAGTTTTTTTTATTAAGAAATGAGCTTCAGTGGTATAGAAGGCCTTTTGAAAATCAGAGTTTTGCTTCAAAAAGCAACCACTTTAGCTCTGATACCAATTGTTGAGAGAAAAACTTGAGAAACACACTTGAACAAACGTTAGAACAAGTTTATATTGCGGAAATTAAAGTTAATCTCAAAGGATCATAAAGATCAACAATAATATAAGTTATAGTTAGATAGTTAGATGATTAGTTGCGGAAATATAAGGAAATATAAAAGACAACAAGTATTATATCAAGTAAACACTTAAGTTGATTCTTAACAAGGAATGCAATCAGACCAAGTTAATGAGTGAGATCAAACTTAGTGATTAAGTCTAGAAAGGACTTGCTCTTAGAGAGAGAGATTACAAGGAGTTACGATTATAATTAGATGATAAGGTAGTAGAGAGAAAGATAAGTGATAAGATTCAAGATGCGTAAGAAAGAGATGTGTTTTCATTGAGAAGTTGAGAACTCTATTTATAGAGTCTCGAAGATTACATACAGTCTAATTTGTTTAAAAGTTGCCACACAGGGCTCTATGGATAAAAGAAAGTACTTATACAAAGAACAGATAAAAGACTGCATCTAAGAACTGATGACAATGACTGCGTTTGCTGATCTGACTGCGGGGAGAGGTTGACCGCGGTTCTTGAATCAACTTCGGATCTCTTTTAAGTTTAAGAGGGTCACTTTAATGTTTCAACATTGTTGGCCACCACGATATAGGCTTTCTCCAACGAGCACTACAGATGTCACGCTGCACATAATTGACAAAGTTGTGTTAGAAAGCCTTACTGGGGAGTGGACCCCGGTACTACTCTCTGATGCCTAAGTTAGATGTCATATTTTGGATCTAGTTTTCAGTGGAACTGCTAAAGATTACTTACCCCCTTCCGGAGAGGTTGAGCTTCGTCTAATAATTGGGACTTTAACCATTCTGTGATCTTTTCTTTCGAGTCTTGCTTTGGTCCTAAGGTTGTAAGGGTAAGACCCTTTTAATAAAATAAGCTTTATCGGTTGAATACAGAAGGTAAGACGTTTTCGGGTGTATGTGGTCGATATATCTTGGTAGGCTAAATATCGACCTACACATATTTATGGGTTATGGCTCTTCATCAGATTGGGTTCTTTTGTCGGTCTGGCTTTACGTGGGTTGGCGCCCGTACCCCATTACAACCCATATCTGCTTTCTTCTTCACGTCCCTTATTCTTCTTCACGATTCATCCTCCTCACCACTAAAAAATTCTTCCAAACCACCAACTTCGAATATGCAACCAAGCTTCTCCATGTTCTAAATCGTTGTTGCTATATCCACGATGTCGATGGGTAATTACTAAGAGAATGTGAAGCTATAAACAATGTCAATGGGTTCCTGATTGTGAGCGTGAAGCTGATACCAGAAGGTAGGAAAACGCGGATTGCCTTGCTTTAAAACCGGACTACCCTGATATGTGTTTATGTGTTTTGATGAAGACATGCTTGAGAAGAACACAATATTTTTTTACGTAGAAGGTGTTTGTGAAAATGCCTCAAAGAAGAAGGCATGTGATTTCGTTTCAATGATGATATTAATTCGCTCTTGTGGTGACCTAATGTCGTTTCCTTTGTTTTTTTTTTTTCAAGTAAAAAGACAAAAACCAAACTAAACTTTGTTCTAAAGAAAGGAAAAGAACAAGGACCAAGTTGTTTACGACGTTTGTTGGAAAGAGCTTGGGCATGAGATGACTTTAGACATGAAAATCAGCGTCCACCTACTTGCGATTTGAAAAACAAGGTGATTCTAGATTTGAAAAATGATTTCTGTAGTTTGGATGAACGATTTGTCACAAGAGTTCATGGTCTTAAATAAAGAACCCAAATTTGGTAATTGTTATGATCAAATTGGGTTCTTTTTTTCAATATTATTTATGTATTTTATTTAGCATTATGTGTTGTTCTTTACAAGAGAAAAAAAAGTAGAATTTTTATGATCTAGTTAGTTACTTTAGCCAATTAATACAAAGAGACTTGGGTTCATGAAGAACATGAGATTTGGTTTTAGAATTTAAAAAAAATAATTAACCTGGAATTCTACGTGGACGCCATGTCAGCACCACGTGGACCACCTCAGTTGACTAACATGTCACCTTGATCTAACTCATCTAGACAACCAGATGTCCCTTTTCTCTTATTTAACTCGTAAATTGAAAGTTTAAGGAGTTGCAATGTTTTTCTCTTATTTAACTCGTAACATGTCACCTTGATCTAACTCATCTAGACAAACAATATAATAACCTTTTCAAACTAATAGATAACAAAATCACTAAAAAATCCAAACTTTGACAATTAATGCAACATCAATTTTTAAATTTTTTTTTTACTGAAACCATATAATTTTGACAAGCAGAGAGCAGTTTTGTAATTTTACTGACGTTTATTGAGAATAAAAAAAATTAAGGACGGAATTCGACCGTTGTTTTTAATAAAATAAAAAAAGTTGGTTACTAAACGACCAACTGCATCAAACAAACCATTTTTATGTATATTACTCTAAATAAATACCACAAACGTGTTCCTAGTTTTAAATATATATTCTAAATAATAATTGAAGATGATATATATCGAGAATTTGAATTACCAAAAAAGGAGGGTTACAATTTCTTCTTTTTTGTTTGCCTATAAAATAGTTAGATTTATAGTTGTAGTCTTGCATTCAAATAAAAAACAAGGAGAAAGCTTCCATGGATTTTATTCTAAAGAAACCACATGCGTTGTGCATACCAACCCCATTTCAAGGCCATATTAACCCAATGCTAAAACTTGCTAAAATCCTCCACTCCAGAGGGTTTCATATTACCTTCGTTAACACTGAGTTCTACCATCAACGCCTCCTTCGATCTCAGGGATCGGACGCCCTAAATGGCCTCCCTTCCTTTTGCTTTGAAGCCATTCCAGATGGCCTTCCGCCACCAGAAAACCCTGGTGCCACCCCAGATGCTCTTTCCTTTTGCATGTCCGTTGATGAAATTTGTTTGGGTCCCTTAAAAAGCCTCCTTTCCAAACTGAATGCTTCATCTCCACCGGTGACTTGCATGGTTGCTGACATATTCATGGGCTTCACCCACGATGCAGCCAGAGAATTTGATATCCCCGAGATAGTTCTATGGACCAGTGATGTTGGTTCTCTAATGTGTCTTCATGAGTATCCGAATCTTTTGGAGAGAGATTTGGTTCCACGTAAAGGTAATATACTCTCAGTTTGTTTAGGACATGGAATATATGTATACACTGTAGTTCCTTATTTGAAGGTGATTTTATCATTTATTTTCTACAGATTCCACTTTTTTATCAAATGAGTATTTAAATACCATGATTGATTGTATACCAACTATGCCTGGTCTGCGTCTAAAAGACCTGCCTTCATTCACTAGAAGGACCAGCCCTGGTGATGAATACATGCTTCAATATTTGCGTTTACAAACAGAGAGAGCAAAAAGCGCTTCTGCCATCATCTTCAATACCTTTCATGAACTAGACAGTGATCTTTTGGACACACTTTCTTCAGTCTTTGCTCCATGCTATGCTGTTGGTCCGTTTCACTTACTAGAGAAGGAAATTGATGAATCATTACCGTTCGTCAAATCAAGTCTTTGGAAGGAAGATAACAACTGTTTGAAGTGGCTAGAATCTAAACCACCTTCTTCAGTTATTTATGTGAATTTTGGTAGCATTACAGTGATGAAATATCAACATCTACTTGAGTTTTGTTGGGGACTTGCAAATAGCAATTATCCGTTCTTATGGATAATACGTCCGGACCTGGTGATTGGCCAATCTGTAGTACAGCTTCCATCAGAGTTTTTGGAAGAGACAAGCAGTAGAGGGATGTTGGCTAGTTGGTGCCCACAAGAACAAGTTCTAAATCACCCATCAATTGGAGGGTTTTTGACACACAGTGGATGGAATTCGACAATTGAAAGTATTTCCAGTGGAGTCCCAATGATTTGTTGTCCATTTTCTGGTGACCAACAAACCAATTGCTGGTCGTGTTGTAACAGGTGGGGGGTTGGCATGGATATTGAGAAAGATGTAAAGAGAGAAGAAGTTGCCAAGCTAGTCATTGAGTTGATGAATGGAGAAAAAGGGAAAGAGATGAGAAAGAATGCAACCGACTTGAAGAACATGGCCGAAAAAGCATGTTCATCTCCTTTTGGTTCATCCACTGTTAATTTGGAGAAAGTGATTCAGCTGCTACAAGCAACTCCAAATAATTCATTATCTGTTTAAGATGCATGTGCGTTTATGATGATATTCTGCTAGGTACCGTTTGTTTGCTCAAAATAATCGATGTTTTGTTGTTGATCTAGTTTCAATATTATATCTCCTTAATAAATTAATATTCATGCCATAATCATTAATGCTACATTATCTAATTCAATATTATCTATACAACTTTATTTTTACAGCCCGCAACACATTAAACATGTGTTTAATCCAAATAATCATTTTAATTGAACATTTGAATAATCATTCAGTTTCTCCATTAAACTCCATTCCATGTCATCACCCACACACTTCTTTAATCATTTATTTAATCCTAATTACCACTTTATTTAACCCCTATACAACTTGACTTGTGGATGCCCTAAGTCCCTAAGTTCATAGCCAATTTCAATTATTTGTAACTAAATATGGTCAAGAGTTGATTTTGATCTTTAACATATAGAATAGTGTACAAAAAAATAAACTTGGATTGTGTGGAGTAATGTAATGAAAAGCAAAGCTAAAGGGAGGCTGGAAATTGGCAGCCTTAGAGCTCTCAGCCTCTCTTTGCTTTGGAAATGGTGGTGGACCTCGAGAAGTGATAATAAGGGGCTTTGGATTGAGATGATTACAACGTTTCATCGAGCTAATAGCAGCCGTGCACGGACAGCTCAACCTTATACTTTTCTAAGGTAGGGTTTAGGGCGTCCAATTCTAAAAGGTCTCATATTCTCCAAACTTATCTCAATATTAATATATCTCAAATATCAATTAGTCCATTACCAATTAAAAACTAAAATGTTGCATTTATCTTCTATTGTTCTCTCTAGATTCTCAATTGTTCAAATCCTCAACGTCAAAAGGTATGTGTTTCACTTCTTTTCCGGTTTTCCATCATCCAAAGGGTCCTATATTTTTGGTTCGCTTAGAGCCCCTGAAATGGTTGAGCCACCCTGCAGCCTTGGCTGCATCGCTCTGATGCCCACAAGGGTGAGGGGGGGGGGGGTGTTGGGGTGTCATTATTAGGGGTGAGCAAAAACCGCACCGCAACTAAAATTAACCGCATAAACCGATGGTGAGGTTTTCTGTTTTTCAAAAACCGCAAATTTGCGGTGCGGTGCGGTTATTAGTTTTCAAAAAACCGCACCGCACCGTATATATTATATACAATTTTTTTTATTAATTATTTATATACTTAATATTAAAAATAAGACAAGTTTCATGGATGAAAGATTGATAAAATACTAGAAGACAAAAGTGTTGGTTTTTTGTGATGTTTAACTTTGAAAAATGGTGAAATTAGACAATTTTAAGATATTTATTGTTAATTACTATTGATTTGACGTTTTTAAGATATTAGTTGTTTGTGATTTAAGTTAATTGTCTTATACTTTATGGTTTTTTTTATTACAAGTAATATGTTTGAACCCTTAAAGCGGTTTGAGCTCCAAACTATGGTTAAAAACCACACCAAATCCATTAACCGCAACACAGAAAAAACAAAACCGCACCACAAAAATAACCACCTAACCGCACCGCAAAAATAACCGCACCAAGCGGTTTTGAAAATGGATTAACCGCATTTGCGGTTAGTGGTGAGGTTTTGGCTAATAACTGCACCGAACCGCACCACGCTCACCCCTAGTCATTATATTAGCCACCTTAATCGGGCCCATGATTTCTATAAGATTGATTTAGGTAACATATTTGCTTAAGGTCGTGCTGACTGGAAATGGGAAGTTATAGGATGATGGCAGGTTCACTATGAGATCCCTTCATATACTCACTGATGATAGGTTTCTGGAGCACGGTGACATACCTACTCAGCCACTCATTGGTGTAAACTTGTTCCTATGAAGGTCAACTTTCTCTTTTGGAGAACTAGGCTCGAACGCCTTCCCACTCGATGCAACCTAGATCACAAAGGCATTCTTTTACCACCCTGGCTTGTCCCTTTCCAAATACCGTCCAAGAATCTAATACATGTCTCTTGCTATGTTGCTCTATTAGCTTGGACTTTCATGCCACAGTTCAGTTGTGGTGCCTTATTTTTCCAGCCAATGCAGCCCATTGATGCGGGGATGAAGACGAGAATGATTGGTCGTGTAATTATGCAAGCTTATGTGCGAGTTTGGTGGGGTTACAGATATGGAAAAGTCTTTAATGGTATTGTTAATACTTAAAAGAAATATATAGTTTCCAACTCACTGAGGTGTAAGTTGTGAGTGGATCAAAAATAAGATTAAAAATGGTAAATTTATGGAATCGAACCGGTGTACAAGTCCTAATGTAACATCCCAAAATTTTCTTCAGAACGAACCTTTTACTTAATAAAGATGTTTACAAAATTAGTGTTCTCAAAACATTATTTAAAAATCAATGCCTCCCTAGATCAATGACATAAAATCAAGATGTGTACGGTCACGTCTTTGACTTGCCACGATTCTCTGAAATACCTGAAACCATAAACGAAAAACTATAAGTACAAAGCTTAGTGATTTCCCCCAAAGTATCAACACAGATAAGATAACATATACGTCAAACAACATACAAACAAGGCCTTCAGCATGACTGAAACTCCCCACCGGCCTACAGTCTATCTGGTATGCCCACAGAGCCTTCTGTCTGGAACGCCCTACCGACCTACAGTGTATCTGGTATGCTCACAGAACCTTCAGCATGACTGGTACGCCTCACCGGGCCTTCGGCCTATCTGGAATGTTCTCCGTGCCTTCGGCCTGACTGGTACGCCCTACTGGCCTTCAGTCTATCTGGGACACCCTGGGTCTGTTAGCCTTCAGCACATAGCAGGACCGCTTCAACCCAACCACACACAACATGTCAACATATACACACCCAAAACACATATACTCCCAACAAATAATAACAACATATCGATATAAACATTACCGGGTTTGTTGACTGACGACACAAAGCAGTACAATCTTAACCCACCCACATCACGACAACATATAACCAGTCAATAGACTATCAGGCAGATCTTACAAACCACTAAGCATAGCATCATCCTATCTACTAGGATACTAATCTAATAGATCACTACAATACTCAATCATACGATAACCAGGATAATAATCCAAAGGGTCAGCCTTGGTGCCTTTGTCCCATAAGTACAGTGAGGAAAAACTCACCTCGACAGCTGAACCCACGAATAAAATCTGACAGCAGATCTGCTACAAACTCCACGCTAGCATACATGAAAAACATTCAATTATCATTTGGGTTCCAATTTAAATCCAATAATCCGTTCATGGGGTAAAACTACCACCTTTACCCCTCACCTTGTTTGGTCCAAAACTGAGGCCCAAACTCCCAATAAAAAGGCCCACAAACCAAATAATCATTCAAAGCCCACTTATGGGCTAATTTTCCCAATTGGGTCCCCAAACTCATCATGGGCCTAACCCGAGAAGGCCCAAAATCCTAAAAGGATCAAATTAACCAATGGTAAACTCTAGTCCACTTCTGGTCAATGGTCCAATGTCTGAAAGTCAACAATTCAAGAAAACCCAACCTGGCCAAGTACGCCCCGCGTACTCAGCTGGTACACCCAGCGTACACCCTTTGGGGCTAGTACGCGCGGCGTACCATATGGGTACGCCCAACGTACTCCTCTGAACCCCAACCAACTCGAAAAAGCACTTAATCCCTTAATCCCTTGCTCCAAAATCTCAAATCTGATTCCTATAGATGACTTATCTAGTAAAGTTGGTAACTTTACTTGCATGCATGGCTTAAAGGAGCTCTAAAGCTCGAAAGAGCTTAATAAAAGATCTTAACACATGCATGCGATCAAATACACCATAAAGCTTGTATCTTTATCCTTAAGGGGCCTCTTAAATTACCGGATCTACAAGATTAAGCTTCTGAAACAATCCAAGCTCACAAGGACCAACCAATAGGGACTAAAATGATTCTACAAGCCCAGAAGAAGATCTATTGAATGAGTAAGCAAGATGGAGAATTGATACCTTCAAAGTCACGAAATGATGATGCAAATATTGGATCTCTAAGCTCCTCTCCAAATATCGAGCCTTCAACATTCTCCTTCTCTTGCATAAACCACTACCAACATTCTTCCAAGCTTCAACACTCACTCCAAGCACTCTTAGGTATTAATGAATGATAAGAGGGGTGGAGGGTGACCCAAAATGACCAGAGGAAGGTTAATATGTTGCTTATATAGGGTAAAACCTCAAAAATCAGGGTTTGTTGTTGAAGGGAGTACGCCTTGCGTACCCCTTAGTACGCTCGGTGCACTGTTGGACCACCCGCGATCGTTTTATTCGGTACGCCCCGCGTACTAATTGACCTTCCAAAACTCTAAAGCTTTACATGGCCAAAACTCTTTCATCCTAAGTCCATTCCCGATGAACTTTATATCCATGGAAAGGTGACGAGAAGCCCTACACTTATAACAATTCACCTTAGCCTTATAACTTCTCGAACAAAACCCAAATTTCATAATGGCCCGAACTGCCAAAATATGATCATGCCCTTGCGCTATGAAACACCATCGAACACTCGAATCACTTAGAATTTAACACCCTCATACAAAAAGGGCCAAATCCTTTCTTCCCCACGACCCCAAGCCTTATGATAAGTGATGATCGGGCCACAACCCCGAATAATGAAGCGATTCAAAATCCCAAAATACCCTTAAGGCGAAACTTGGTCAAACTTGGATTTGTTCAAAGTCAAAGTCAAATCAACCGGTCAAACCCATTAATTCAACTAAGTCAACCCAGCTAAGTCAACCCACCGAGTCAACTCATCCGAGCTGACCTTGTGTGAGTACGCGGGGCGTACTCCGGAGGTATGATGAGCATACTCCAAACCCTCGTAGTTGACCACCATCGGGGTGGTTGACCTCGTACGCAGAGTGTACTCCGAGTACGTATGGCGTACTCTCGCATCCTTCAAAACTCAATAAGTGCTTAATGGCTTAAGCACTTATGTCCATATTTTGGATCAAGGGCTAAAATACACTATAGAGTCATAAAGTTTCCAACTGTATGACTTTATGTGCCCATTAAGTGCTTAACTCCGAGTATTAATCCATTAAAACCTTCTACAGGATGGCATGGAGCAGCACTAACCATTGGGACTTCATTTTTATGACTTATGACCCATCCTAGGGTCTGAAAGGACAACTCAAATCGTCAAGAACATGTCATGCTCAAGATAAGACATTTGGGACCAAAAAGTATCACTAAAACACCCATTTCTAGATCTACATGATTGAAAGATCAAGTTGCAAGATTTATACCTTAGAAAGGTTGCAAATGAAGAATAAGTTTTAGATCCATAATGCTTCACTCCTCTAAGATGAGCTTGGCTTCCTTCCTTCTTCTTCTAAGCACACAAACCGACACTTTAAGGCTTGAAATGGATTCATTCGGTGGTTCTAGGGTTACAACACGAATGAGAGGGTGGAGGCTGATTAAGTTAAGGGAAATGAGGCCATAAGGATGCTTAAATACCTGCCAAACCCTAAAAATTAGGGTTTCCTCATTTTGCAAGTACGCCGAGTGCACAATTATGTACGCCCAGCGTACTAGGGTGCGCCCTAGTACGGTCAATGTACACCGTGTATGCATGGCGTACTCTGAAGCCTTAATTTACCAAAATGCCATTAAGGCCCTTTCTGCATACATTTCATGAACTTTGGTACCAAATGCAATATAAATGAATTAAAAGAATTGAAATTAGAAGTACCTTAACATCGGGATGTTACAACATGTATGGCAGAGTGTTCTGTTGGGTAATTGCTGTATTTGTAAGGTGTTGTTGTAACAAAGTTGGTAATTTTTTTGCCGTCAAGTCGTTGTTTCTAGGGGTTGGTCTTGTAGGTCTCCCAGACATATTTCTCTTGGTCGTGCTCAAACTACTACTAGTTTCCATCGCGACTAAAAGGTCCAGTGGTTGGATTTGTTATGTTGGCTGGTGTAGAGGCTGAAATTAGGTTGATCGGGCTAAAAAGTGTATCAGAATGAGGGTATGAGGTGTGCTGCTTGTCTTGCAAGATTGTAGACGAATGTTACTAATGCTGCTACATGAAATCTTGGTGTATTGTTGGCCACCTCAGTGTAGGCTTCCTCCAGTGAGCACTACAGATGTCACGATGCATAGAATTGACAAAGTTATGTTAGAAAGCCTTACTGGGGAGTGGACCCTGGTACTACTCTTTAATGCCTAAGTTAGATGCCATATTTTGGATCTAGTTTTCAGTGGAACTGCTAAAGATTACTTACCCCCTTCCGGAGAGGTTAAGCTTCGTCTTATAGTTGAGACTTTAACCATTCTATGATCTTTTCTTTCGAGTCTTGCTTTGGTCCTAAGGTTGTAAGGGTAGGACCCTTTTAAAAAAAATAAGCTTTCCTTTTCTGTATTTCCTGGATTATTGCTTTATATGTTGAGTACAGAAGGTAAGACGATTTCGGGTGTATGTGGTCGATATATCTTGATAGGCTAAATATCGACCTACACTTATTTATTAGTTACGGCTCTTCATCAGATCGAGTTCTTTTTTCGTCTTGGCTTTACGTAGGTTGGCGCCCGTACCCCATTACAACCCATATTTGCTTTCTTCTTCACGCCCCCTCTTCTTCTTCTTCATGATTCATTCTCCTCAGCACTAAAAAATTCTTTCAAACCACCAAATTTGATTATGCAACCAAGCTTCTCCATGTTGTAAATCGTTGTTGCTATATCAACGATGTCGATGGGTAATTACTAAGAGAATGTGAAGCTATCAACGATGTCGATGGGTTCCTGATTGAGACCGTGAAGCTGATACCAGAAGGTAGGAAAACTCAGATTGCCTTGCTTTAAAACCGGACTACCCGTTAGACGAAGCAATAAAGCATCAATGAAAAGCCCTGATATGTATTTATGTGTTTTGATGAAGACATGCTTGAGAAGAACATAATATTTTTTTTACCTAGAAGGTGTTTGTGAAAATGCCTCAAAGAAGAAGACATGTGATTTCATTTCAATGATGATGTTAATTTGCTCTTGTGGTGACGTAATGTCGTTTCCTTTGGTTTTTTTTCAAGAAAAAAGACAAGAACCAAACTAAACTTTGTTCTAAAGAAAGGAAAAGAACAAGGACCAAGTTGTTTACGACGTTTGTTGGAACGAGCTTGGGCATGAGATGACTCTAGACATGAAAATCAGCGTCCACCTACTTGCGATTTGAAAAACAAGATGATTCTAGATTTGAAAAATGATTTTTGTAGTTTGGATGAACGATTTGTCACAAGAGTTCATGGTCTTAAATAAAGAACCCAAATTAGGAAATTGTTATGATCAAATTGGGTTCTTTTTTTCAAATATTATTTATGTATTTTATTTAGCATTATGTGTTGTTCTTTACAAGAGAAAAAAAAATAGAATTTTTATGATCTAGTTAGTTACTTTAGCCAATTGATACAAAGAGACTTGGGTTCATGAAGAACATGAGATTTGGTTTTAGAATTTAAAAACAATTTAAAAAAAAATTAATTAACCAGGAATTCTACGTGGACGCCATGTCAGCACCACGTGGACCACCTCAGATGACTAACATGTCACCTTGATCTAACTCATCTAGACAACCAGATGTCCCTTTTCTCTTATTTAACTCGTAACTTGAAAGTTTAAGGAGTTGCAATTCTTTTCTCTTATTTAACTCGTAACATGTCACCTTGATCTAACTCATCTAGACAACCATATAATAACCTTTTCAAATTAATAGATAACAAAATCACTAAAAAATCCAAACTTTAACCATTAATGCACCATCAATTTTTTATATTTTTTTTACTGAAACTATATAATTTTGACAAGCAGAGAGCAGTTTTGTAATTTTATTGACGTTTATTGAGAATAAAAAAAATTAAGGACGGAATTCGACCGTTGTTTTTAATAAAATAAAAAAAGTTGGTTACTAAACGACCAACTGCATCAAACAAACCATTTTTATGTATATTACTCTAAATAAATACCACAAACGTGTTCCTAGTTTTAAATATATATTCTAAATAATAATTGAAGATGCTATATATCGAGAATTTGAATTACCAAAAAGGAGGGTTACAATTTCTTCTTTTTTGTTTGCCTATAAAATAGTTAGATTTATAGTTGTAGTCTTGCATTCAAATAAAAAACAAGGAGAAAGCTTCCATGGATTTTATTCTAAAGAAACCACATGCGTTGTGCATACCAACCCCATTTCAAGGCCATATTAACCCAATGCTAAAACTTGCTAAAATCCTCCACTCCAGAGGGTTTCATATTACCTTCGTTAACACTGAGTTCTACCATCAACGCCTCCTTCGATCTCAGGGATCCGACGCCCTAAATGGCCTCCCTTCCTTTTGCTTTGAAGCCATTCCAGATGGCCTTCCGCCACCAGAAAACCCTGGTGCCACCCCAGATGCTCTTTCCTTTTGCATGTCCGTTGATGAAATTTGTTTGGGTCCCTTAAAAAGCCTCCTTTCCAAACTGAATGCTTCATCTCCACCGGTGACTTGCATGGTTGCTGACATATTCATGGGCTTCACCCACGATGCAGCCAGAGAATTTGATATCCCCGAGATAGTTCTATGGACCAGTGATGTTGGTTCTCTAATGTGTCTTCATGAGTATCCGAATCTTTTGGAGAGAGATTTGGTTCCACGTAAAGGTAATATACTCTCAGTTTGTTTAGGACATGGAATATATGTATACACTGTAGTTCCTTATTTGAAGGTGATTTTATCATTTATTTTCTACAGATTCCACTTTTTTATCAAATGAGTATTTAAATACCATGATTGATTGTATACCAACTATGCCTGGTCTACGTCTAAAAGACCTGCCTTCATTCACTAGAAGGACCAGCCCTGGTGATGAATACATGCTTCAATATTTGCGTTTACAAACAGAGAGAGCAAAAAGCGCTTCTGCCATCATCTTCAATACCTTTCATGAACTAGACAGTGATCTTTTGGACACACTTTCTTCAGTCTTTGCTCCATGCTATGCTGTTGGTCCGTTTCACTTACTAGAGAAGGAAATTGATGAATCATTACCGTTCGTCAAATCAAGTCTTTGGAAGGAAGATAACAACTGTTTGAAGTGGCTAGAATCTAAACCACCTTCTTCAGTTATTTATGTGAATTTTGGTAGCATTACAGTGATGAAATATCAACATCTACTTGAGTTTTGTTGGGGACTTGCAAATAGCAATTATCCGTTCTTATGGATAATACGTCCGGACCTGGTGATTGGCCAATCTGCAGTACAGCTTCCATCAGAGTTTTTGGAAGAGACAAGCAGTAGAGGGATGTTGGCTAGTTGGTGCCCACAAGAACAAGTTCTAAATCACCCATCAATTGGAGGGTTTTTGACACACAGTGGATGGAATTCGACAATTGAAAGTATTTCCAGTGGAGTCCCAATGATTTGTTGTCCATTTTCTGGTGACCAACAAACCAATTGCTGGTCGTGTTGTAACAGGTGGGGGGTTGGCATGGAGATTGAGAAAGATGTAAAGAGAGAAGAAGTTGCCAAGCTAGTCATTGAGTTGATGAATGGAGAAAAAGGGAAAGAGATGAGAAAGAATGCAACCGACTTGAAGAACATGGCCGAAAAAGCATGTTCATCTCCTTTTGGTTCATCCACTGTTAATTTGGAGAAAGTGATTCAGCTGCTACAAGCAACTCCAAATAATTCATTATCTGTTTAAGATGCATGTGCGTTTATGATGATATTCTGCTAGGTACCGTTTGTTTGCTCAAAATAATCGATGTTTTGTTGTTGATCTAGTTTCAATATTATATCTCCTTAATAAATTAATATTCATGCCAAAATCATTAATGCTACATTATCTAATTCAATATTATCTATACAACTTTATTTTTACTGCCCGCAACACATTAAACATGTGTTTAATCCAAATAATCATTTTAATTGAACATTTGAATAATCATTCAGCTTCTCCATTAAACTTCATTCCATGTCATCACCCACACACTTCTTTAATCATTTATTTAATCCTAATTACCACCTTATTTAACCCCTTTACAACTTGACTTGTGGATGCCCTAAGTCCCTAAGTTCATAGCCAATTTCAATTATTTGTAACTAAATATGGTCAAGAGTTGATTTTGATCTTTAACATATAGAATAGTGTACAAAAAAATAAACTTGGATTGTGTGGAGTAATGTAATGAAAAGCAAAGCTAAAGGGAGGCTGGAAATTGGCAGCCTTAGAGCTCTCAGCCTCTCTTTGCTTTGGAAATGGTGGTGGACCTCGAGAAGTGATAATAAGGGGCTTTGGATTGAGATGATTACAACGTTTCATCGAGCTAATAGCAGCCTTGCACGGACATCTCAACCTTATACATTTCTAAGGTAGGGTTTAGGGCGTCCAATTCTAAAAGCTCTCATATTCTCCAAACTTATCTCAATATTAATATATCTCAAATATCAATTAGTCCATTACCAATTAAAAACTAAAATGTTGCATTTATCTTCTATTGTTCTCTCTAGATTCTCAATTGTTCAAATCTTCAACGTCAAAAGGTATGTGTTTAACTTCTTTTCCGGTTTTCCATCATCCAAAGGGTCCTATATTTTTGGTTCGCTTAGAGCCCCTGAAATGGTTGAGCCACCCTGCAGCCTTGGCTGCATCGCTCTGATGCCCACAAGGGTGAGGGGGGGGGGGGGGTATTGGGGTGTCATTATTAGGGGTGAGCAAAAACCACACCGCAACTAAAACTAACCGCAAAAACCGCATAAACCGCAACCGATTAACCTCAACCGCAATAAAAACCGATGGTGAGGTTTTATGTTTTTCAAAAACCGCAAATTTGCGGTGCGGTGCGGTTATTAGTTTTCAAAAAACCGCACCGCACCGCATATATTATATACAATTTTTTTATTAATTATTTATATATTTAATATTAAAAATAAGACAAGTTTCATGGATGAAAGATTGATAAAATACTAGAAGACAAAAGTGTTGGTTTTTTGTGATGTTTAACTTTGAAAAATGGTGAAATTAGATAATTTTAAGATATTTATTGTTAATTACTATTGATTTGACGTTTTTAAGATATTAGTTGTTTGTGATTTAAGTTAATTGTCTTATACTTTATGGTTTTTTTTTATTACAAGTAATATGTTTGAACTCTTAAAGTCGTTTGAGCTCCAAACTGTGGTTAAAAACCACACCAAATACATTAACCGCAACACAGAAAAAACAAAACCGTACGGCAAAAATAACCGCCTAACCGCACCGCAAAAATAACCGCACCAAGCAGTTTTGAAAATGGATTAACCGCATTTGCGGTTAGTGGTGAGGTTTTGGCTAATAACTGCACCGAACCGCACCACGCTCACCCCTAGTCATTATATTAAACACCTTAATCGGGCCCATGATTTCTATAAGATTGATTTAGGTAACATATTTGCTTAAGGTCGTGCTGACTGGAAATGGGAAGTTATAGGATGATGGCAGGTTCACTATGAGATCCCTTCATATACTCACTGATGATAGCTTTCTGGAGCACGGTGACATACCTACTCAGCCACTCATTGGTGTAAACTTGTTCCTATGAAGGTCAACTTTCTCTTTTGGAGAACTAGGCTCGAACGCCTTCCCACTCGATGCAACCTAGATCACAAAGGCATTCATTTACCACCCTGGCTTGTCCCTTTCCAAATACCTTCCAAGAATCTAATACTCGTCTCTTGCTATGTTGCTCTATTAGCTTGGACTTTCATGCCACAGTTCAGTTGTGGTGCCTTATTTTTCCAGCCAATGCAGCCCATTGATGCGGGGATGAAGACGAGAATGATTGGTCGTGTAATTATGCAAGCTTATGTGCGAGTTTGGTGGGGTTACAGATATGGAAAAGTCTTTAATGGTATTGTTAATACTTAAAAGAAATATATAGTTTCCAACTCACTGAGGTGTAAGTTGTGAGTGGATCAAAAATAAGATTAAAAATGGTAAATTTATGGAATCGAACCGGTGTACAAGTCCTAATGTAACATCCCAAAATTTTCTTTAAAACGAACCTTTTACTTAATAAAGATGTTTACAAAATTAGTGTTCTCAAAACATTATTTAAAAATCAGTGCCTCCCAAGATCAATGACATAAAATCAAGATGTGTACGGTCACGTCTTTGACTTGCCACGATTCTCTGAAATACCTGAAACCATAAACGAAAAACTATAAGTACAAAGCCTAGTGATTTCCCCCAAAGTATCAACACAGATAATATAACATATACGTCAAACAACATACACACAAGGCCTTCATCATGACTGAAACCCCTCACCGGCCTACAGTCTATCTGGTATGCCCACAGAGCCTTCTGTCTGGAACACCCTACCGGCCTACAGTGTATCTGGTATGCTCATAGAACCTTCAGCATGACTGGTACGCCTCACCGGCCTTCGGCCTATCTGGAATGTTCTCCGTGCGTTCGGCCTGACTGGTACGCCCTACTGGCCTTCAGTCTATCCGGGACGCCCTGGGTCTGTTAGCCTTCAGCACATAGCAGGACCGCTTCAACCCAACCACACACAACATGTCAACATATACACACCCAAAACACATATACTCCCAGCAAATAATAACAACATATCGATATAAACATTACCGGTTTTGTTGACTGACGACACAAAGCAGTACAATCTCAACCCACCCACATCACGACAACATATAACCAGTCAATAGACTATCAGGCAGATCTTACAAACCACTAAGCATAGCATCATCCTATCTACTAGGATACTAATCTAATAGATCAATACAATACTCAATCATACGATAACCAGGATAATAATCCAAAGGGTCAGCCTTGGTGCCTTCGTCCCATAAGTACACTGAGGAAAAACTCACCTCGACAGCTGAACCCACGAATAAAATCTGACAGCAGATCTGCTACAAACTCCACGCTAGCATACATGAAAAACATTCCATTATCATTTGGGTTCCAATTCAAATCCAATAATCCGTTCATGGGGTAAAACTACCACCTTTACCCCTCACCTTGTTTGGTCCAAAACTGAGGCCCAAACTCCCAATAAAAAGGCCCACAAACCAAATAATCATTCAAATCCCACTTATGGGCTAATTTTCCCAATTGGGCCCAAACGCATCATGGGCCTAACCCGAGAAGGCCCAAAATCCTAAAAGGATCAAATTAACGAATGTTAAACTCTAGTCCACTTCTGGTCAATGGTCCAATGTCCGAAAGTCAACAATTCAAGAAAACCCAACCTGGCCAAGTATGCCCCGCGTACTCAACTGGTACACCCAGCGTACACCCTTTGGGGCTAGTACGCGCGGCGTACCATATGGGTACGCCCAACGTACTCCTCTGAACCCCAACCAACTCGAAAAAGCACTTAATCCCTTAATCCCTTGCTCTAAAATCTCAAATCTGATTCCTATAGATGACTTATCTAGTAAAGTTGGTAACTTTACTTGCATGCATGGCTTAAAGGAGCTCTAAAGCTCGAAAGAGCTTAATAAAAGATCTTAACACATGCATGCGATCAAATAAACCATAAAGCTTGTATCTTTATGCTTAAGGGACCTCTTAAATTACCGGATCAACAAGATTAAGCTTCTGAAACAATCCAAGCTCACAAGGACCAACCAATAGGGACTAAAATGATTCTACAAGCCCACAAGAAGATCTATTGAATGAGTAAGCAAGACGGAGAATTGATACCTTCAAAGTCACGAAATGATGATGCAAATATTGGATCTCTAAGCTCCTCTCCAAATATCGAGCCTTCAACATTCTCCTTCTCTTGCATAAACAACTACCAACATTCTTCCAAGCTTCAACACTCACTCCAAGCACTCTTAGGTATCAATGAATGATAAGAGGGGTGGAGGGTGACCCAAAATGACCAGAGGAAGGTTAATATGTTGCTTATATAGGGTAAAACCTCAAAAATCAGGGTTTGTTGTTGAAGGGAGTACGCCTTGCGTACCCCTTAGTACGCTCGGTGCACTGTTGGACCACCCGCGATCATTTAACTCGGTACGCCCCGCGTACTAGTTGACCTTCCAAAACTCTAAAGCTTTACATGGCCAAAACTCTTTCATCCTAAGTCCATTCCAGATGAACTTTATATCCATGGAAAGGTGACGAGAAGCCCTACACTTATAACAATTCACCTTAGCCTTATAACTTCTCGAACAAAACCCAAATTTCATAATGGCCCGACCAAAATATGATCATGCCCTTGGGCTATGAAACACCATCGAACACTCGAATCACTTAGAATTTAACACCCTCATACAAAAAGGGACAAATCCTTTCTTCCCCACGACCCCAAGCCTTATGATAAGTGATGATCGGGCCACAACCCCGAATAATGAAGCGATTCGAAATCCCAAAATACCCTTAAGGTGAAACTTGGTCAAACTTGGATTTGTTCAAAGTCAAAGTCAAAGTTAACCGGTCAAACCCATTAATTCAACTGAGTCAACCCAGCCAAGTCAACCCACCGAGTCAACTCATCCGGGCTGACCTTGTGTGAGTACGCGGGGCGTATTCCGGAGGTATGATGAGCATACTCCAAACCCTCGTAGTTGACCACCATCGGGGTGGTTGACCTCGTACGCAGAGTGTACTCGGAGTACGTATGGCGTACTCTCGCATCCTTCAAAACTCAATAAGTGCTTAATGGCTTAAGCACTTATGTCCATATTTTGGATCAAGGGCTAAAATACACTATAGAGTCATAAAGTTTCCAACTGTATGACTTTATGTGCCCATTAAGTGCTTAACTCCGAGTATTAATCCAATGAAACCTTCTACAGGATGGCATGGAGCAACACTAACCATTGGGACTTCATTTTTATGACTTATGACCCATCCTAGGGTCTGAAAGGACAACTCAAATCGTCAAGAACATGTCATGCTCAAGATAAGACATTTGGGACCAAAAAGTATCACTAAAACACCCATTTCTGGATCTACATGATTGAAAGATCAAGTTGCAAGATTTATACCTTAGAAAGGTTGCAAATGAAGAATAAGTTTTAGATCCATAATGCTTCACTCCTCTAAGATGAGCTTGGCTTCCTTCCTTCTTCTTCTAAGCACACAAACCGACACTTTAAGGCTTGAAATGGATTCATTCGGTGGTTCTAGGGTTACAACACGAATGAGAGGGTGGAGGCTGATTAAGTTAAGGGAAATGAGGCCATAAGGATGCTTAAATACCTGCCAAACCCTAAAAATTAGGGTTTCCTCATTTTGCAAGTACGCCCAGTGCACAATTATGTACGCCCATCGTACTAGGGTGCGCCCTAGTACGCTCAACGTGCACCATGTATGCATGGCGTACTCTGAAGCCTTAATTTACCAAATTGCCATTAAGGCCCTTTCTGCATACATTTCATGAACTTTGGTACCAAATGCAATATAAATGAACTAAAAGAATTGAAATTAGAAGTACCTTAACATCGGGATGTTACAACATGTATGGCAGAGTGTTCTGTTGGGTAATTGTGGTATTTGTAAGGTGTTGTTGTAACAAAGTTGGTAATTTTTTTGCCGTCAAGTCGTTGTTTCTAGGGGTTGGTCTTGTAGGTCTCCCAAACATATTTCTCTTGGTCGTGCTCAAACTACTACTAGTTTCCATCGCGACTAAAAGGTCCAGTGGTTGGATTTGTTATGTTGGCTGGTGTAGAGGCTGAAATTAGGTTGATCGGGCTAAAAAGTGTATCAGAATGAGGGTATGAGGTGTGCTGCTTGTCTTGCAAGATTGTAGACGAATGTTACTAATGCTGCTACATGAAATCTTGGTGTATTGTTGGCCACCTAAGTGTAGGCTTCCTCCAGTGAGCACTACAGATGTCACGATGCATAGAATTGACAAAGTTGTGTTAGAAAGCCTTACTGGGGAGTGGACCCTGGTACTACTCTTTGATGCCTAAGTTAGATGCCATATTTTGGATCTAGTTTTCAGTGGAACTGCTAAAGATTACTTACCCCCTTCCGGAGAGGTTAAGCTTCGTCTTATAGTTGAGACTTTAACCATTCTATGATCTTTTCTTTCGAGTCTTGCTTTGGTCCTAAGGTTGTAAGGGTAGGACCCTTTTAAAAAAAATAAGCTTTCCTTTTCTGTATTTCCTGGACTATTGCTTTATAGGTTGAGTACAGAAGGTAAGACGATTTCGGGTGTATGTGGTCGATATATCTTGATAGGCTAAATATCGACCTACACTTATTTATTAGTTATGGCTCTTCATCAGATCGAGTTCTTTTTTCGTCCTGGCTTTATGTAGGTTGGCGCCCGTACCCCATTACAACCCATATTTGCTTTCTTCTTCACGCCCCCTCTTCTTCTTCATGATTCATCCTCGTCAGCACTAAAAAATTCTTCCAAACCACCAAATTTGAATATGCAACCAAGCTTCTCCATGTTGTAAATCGTTGTTGCTATATCAACGATGTCGATGGGTAATTACTAAGAGAATGTGAAGCTATCAACGATGTCGATGGGTTCCTGATTGAGACCGTGAAGCTGATACCAGAAGGTAGGAAAACTCAGATTACCTTGCTTTAAAACCGGACTACCCATTAGACGAAGCAATAAAACATCAATGAAAAGCCCTGATATGTATTTATGTGTTTTGATGAAGACATGCTTGAGAAGAACATAATATTTTTTTTACCTAGAAGGTGTTTGTGAAAATGCCTCAAAGAAGAAGACATGTGATTTCATTTCAATGATGATATTAATTTGCTCTTGTGGTGACCTAATGTCGTTTCCTTTGGTTTTTTTCAAGAAAAAAGACAAGAACCAAACTAAACTTTGTTCTAAAGAAAGGAAAAGAACAAGGACCAAGTTGTTTACGACGTTTGTTGGAACGAGCTTGGGCATGAGATGACTCTAGACATGAAAATCAGCGTCCACCTACTTGCGATTTGAAAAACAAGATGATTCTAGATTTGAAAAAATGATTTTTGTAGTTTGTATGAACGATTTGTCACAAGAGTTCATGGTCTTAAATAAAGAACCCAAATTAGGAAATTGTTATGATGAAATTTGGTTCTTTTTTTCAAATATTATTTATGTATTTTATTTAGCATTATGTGTTGTTCTTTACAAGAGAAAAAAAAGTAGAATTTTTATGATCTAGTTAGTTACTTTAGCCAATTGATACAAAGAGACTTGGGTTCATGAAGAACATGAGATTTGGTTTTAGAATTTAAAAACAATTTAAAAAAAAAATTAATTAACCAGGAATTCTACGTGGACGCCATGTTAGCACCACGTGGACCACCTCAGTTGACTAACATGTCACCTTGATCTAACTCATCTAGACAACTAGATGTCCCTTTTCTCTTATTTAACTGGTAACTTGAAAGTTTAAGGAGTTGCAATTCTTTTCTCTTATTTAACTCGTAACATGTCACCTTGATCTAACTCATCTAGACAACCATATAATAACCTTTTCAAACTAATAGATAACAAAATCACTAAAAAATCCAAACTTTGACCATTAATGCACCATCAATTTTTTATATATTTTTTTACTGAAACTATATAATTTTGACAAGCAGAGAGTAGTTTTGTAATTTTATTGACGTTTATTGAGAATAAAAAAAATTAAGGACGGAATTCGACAGTTTTTTTTTATAAAATAAAAAAAGTTGGTTACTAAACGACCAACTGCATCAAACAAACCATTTTTATGTATATTACTCTAAATAAATACCACAAACGTGTTCCTATTTTAAATATATATTCTAAATAATAATTGAAGATGCTATATATCGAGAATTTGAATTACCAAAAAAGGAGGGTTACAATTTCTTCTTTTTTGTTTGTCTATAAAATAGTTAGATTTATAGTTGTAGTCTTGCATTCAAATAAAAAACAAGGAGAAAGCTTCCATGGATTTTATTCTAAAGAAACCACATGCGTTGTGCATACCAACCCCATTTCAAGGCCATATTAACCCAATGCTAAAACTTGCTAAAATCCTCCACTCCAGAGGGTTTCATATTACCTTCGTTAACACTGAGTTCTACCATCAACGCCTCCTTCGATCTCAGGGATCGGACGCCCTAAATGGCCTCCCTTCCTTTTGCTTTGAAGCCATTCCAGATGGCCTTCCGCCACCAGAAAACCCTGGTGCCACCCCAGATGCTCTTTCCTTTTGCATGTCCGTTGATGAAATTTGTTTGGGTCCCTTAAAAAGCCTCCTTTCCAAACTGAATGCTTCATCTCCACCGGTGACTTGCATGGTTGCTGACATATTCATGGGCTTCACCCACGATGCAGCCAGAGAATTTGATATCCCCGAGATAGTTCTATGGACCAGTGATGTTGGTTCTCTAATGTGTCTTCATGAGTATCCGAATCTTTTGGAGAGAGATTTGGTTCCACGTAAAGGTAATATGCTCTCAGTTTGTTTAGGACATGGAATATATGTATACACTGTAGTTCCTTATTTGAAGGTGATTTTATCATTTATTTTCTACAGATTCCACTTTTTTATCAAATGAGTATTTAAATACCATGATTGACTGTATACCAACTATGCCTGGTCTGCGTCTAAAAGACCTGCCTTCATTCACTAGAAGGACCAGCCCTGCTGATGAATACATGCTTCAATATTTGCGTTTACAAACAGAGAGAGCAAAAAGCGCTTCTGCCATCATCTTCAATACCTTTCATGAACTAGACAGTGATCTTTTGGACACACTTTCTTCAGTCTTTGCTCCATGCTATGCTGTTGGTCCGTTTCACTTACTAGAGAAGGAAATTGATGAATCATTACCGTTCGTCAAATCAAGTCTTTGGAAGGAAGATAACAACTGTTTGAAGTGGCTAGAATCTAAACCACCTTCTTCAGTTATTTATGTGAATTTTGGTAGCATTACAGTGATGAAATATCAACATCTACTTGAGTTTTGTTGGGGACTTGCAAATAGCAATTATCCGTTCTTATGGATAATACGTCCGGACCTGGTGATTGGCCAATCTGCAGTACAGCTTCCATCAGAGTTTTTTGAAGAGACAAGCAGTAGAGGGATGTTGGCTAGTTGGTGCCCACAAGAACAAGTTCTAAATCACCCATCAATTGGAGGGTTTTTAACACACAGTGGATGGAATTCGACAATTGAATGTATTTCCAGTGGAGTCCCAATGATTTGTTGTCCATTTTCTGGTGACCAACAAACCAATTGCTGGTCGTGTTGTAACAGGTGGGGGGTTGGCATGGAGATTGAGAAAGATGTAAAGAGAGAAGAAGTTGCCAAGCTAGTCATTGAGTTGATGAATGGAGAAAAAGGGAAAGAGATGAGAAAGAATGCAACCGACTTGAAGAACATGGCCGAAAAAGCATGTTCATCTCCTTTTGGTTCATCCACTGTTAATTTGGAGAAAGTGATTCAGCTGCTACAAGCAACTCCAAATAATTCATTATCTGTTTAAGATGCATGTGCGTTTATGATGATATTCTGCTAGGTACCGTTTGTTTGCTCAAAATAATCGATGTTTTGTTGTTGATCTAGTTTCAATATTATATCTCCTTAATAAATTAATATTCATGCCAAAATCATTAATGCTACATTATCTAATTCAATATTATCTATACAACTTTATTTTTACTGCCCGCAACACATTAAACATGTGTTTAATCCAAATAATCATTTTAATTGAACATTTGAATAATCATTCAGCTTCTCCATTAAACTCCATTCCATGTCATCACCCACACACTTCTTTAAACATTTATTTAATCCTAATTACCACCTTATTTAACCCCAATACAGCTTGCCTTGTGGATGCCCTAAGTCCCTAAGTTCATAGCCAATTTCAATTATTTGTAACAAAATAGGGTCATGAGTTGATTTTGATCTTTAACATATAGAATAGTGTACAAAAAAATAAACTTGGATTGTGTGGAGGGATGTAATGAAAAGCAAAGTTAAAGGGAGGCTGGAAATTGGTAGCCTTAAAGCTCTCAGCCTCACTTTGCTTTACAAATGGTGGTGGACCTCGAGAAGTGATAATGGTGGTGGACCTCGAGAAGTGATAATACGGGTCTTTGGATTGAGATGATTACAACTTTTCATCGAGCTAATGGCAACCTTGCATAGACAACTCAACCTTATATTTTTCCAAGGTAGAGTTTAGGGCGTCCGATTCTAAATGGTTTAATATTCTCCAAACTTAACTCAATATTAATATATTTCAAATATCAATTAGTCCATTACCAATTAAAAACTAAAATGCCGCATTTATCTTCTATTAATCTATCTAGATTCTCAATTGTTCAAATTCTCAACGTCAAAAGTTTTGTGTTTCACTGCTTTTCCAGTTTTCCATCATCCAAAGGGCCCCATATTTTTGGTTCACTTAGAGCCCCTAAAATGGTTGAGCCACCCTGCAGCCTTTTTTGCATCGCTCTGATGGCCACGGGGGGGGGGGGGGGGTTGGGGTGTCATTACATTAGCGACCTTAATCGGGCCCATGGTTTCTATAAGATTGATTTAGATAATATATTTTGTTAAGGTCGTGCTGACTGGAAATGAGAAGTTACAGTGACTGGAAATGAGAAGTTACAGGATGATGGCATGTTCACTATGAGATACCTTCATTTACTCACTGATGACAGGTTTCTAGAGCACGGTGACATACCTACTCGACCACTCATTGGTGTAAACTTGTTCCTATAAAGGTCAACTTACTCTTTTGGAGAACTAGGCTCGAACACCTTCCCACTCGATGCAACCTAGATCACAAAGGCATTCATTTACCATCCCTGGCTTGTCCCTTTTCAAATACCGTCTAATAATTTAAGACACATCTATTGTTATGTTGCTCTATTAACCTGGAGTTTCATGCCACAGTTCAGTTGTGGTGCTTTATTTTTCCAGCCAATGCAACCCATTGATGTGGGGTTGAAGACGAGAATGATTGGCCGTGTAATTCTTATGCTAGCTTATACGCGAGTTTGGTGGGGTTACAGAATTGGAAAAGTCTTTAATGGTATTGTTAAAACTTAAAAGAAATATATAGTTTCCTTGTCATTGAGGTGTAAGCTGTGAGTAGATAAAAAATAAGATAAAAAATGGTAAATTTATGGAGTGTAATCGGTGTACAAGTCTTAACCTTTGTAATAATTTTGTAAGTTGCTATCCCCTCTCTAGATTCATAATAAAAATTGTTTGTTATTTAAAAGTTATAGAATAGGTATATGAATTTAATATTCTATCCTTATTTACTTCTGTATATTACCCGTATTTAGTTCCTGATTTTTCGACTCCTATTACTCCTAATTCTTGGCCTTCTCGTTGTATTGTGTTTGTATATAACCCCTTTCCTTGTACGCTGTATTTGTGTGATCAAAATAATAAATAAAGATTCAAATTCTTTATGGTATCAGAGCAGAGCAGTACTACACTACTACTGCTCAGTTGATCAACTCTAACAAACTGATCGTGATCAGTTCATGGCCGACGACAAGAACAACAACAGTAAAAAGAGTGAAGGGAGCGAACCTGATGTTAGCACTGCCTCCTATCTTGATCAATCAGATTATCCACGAAAAATGCACCTGAATGATGCCTTGACGGGTAACAATTATAACGAATGGGTTTAAGAGATTGAAGATTTCTTATTTTCCAAGAACAAGATTGGGTTCATTGATGAATCGATAATAAAACAAGAAAAGACGGAAGCAGACTACATGGCATGAATGAGGTGTGATGCGGTGATAAAAGGGTGTCTCACCACTGCCATGGAAAAAAAGATCCGCACCGGCGTCAAATAGGCTAACAGTGTTGTTGAGATATGGTTAGATCTCCGTGAGAGGTTTGGAAAAGAAAGTGTGTCACGCGCATACGAACTGAAACAAGTAATCTCAAATACTCGACACAATGGGTTAACTGTTTCAGCATACTACACAAACCTTCGATGACTAAGGGATGAGATTTAATCAGTCCTCCCTACTCCTCGTTGTACCTGTGACAATTGTGACTGTGGTTTGGGAAAATCACTTGTTGAATTGAAGGAGAAAGAAATGTAATATGAGTTTCATAGTGAGTTCTCGATTATGAGAACACAAATACTAGCTTTGAAACCGACACGTTCTCTTGGATTTGCTTCACATCTTGTTGCTGAGTATGAAAAACAAAGGTTCATCACCAACACCAAGAGACCTACTGTTGAAGCAGCAACTTTCCAGGCCTATACCAAGACTAATACAAATAAACATGGGAGCAAGGCAGTGAAGAAACTCACAAAGCAAGGAGAACATTGAAGCTTTTGTGACAAAGATGGTCACACCCGTGATAGGTGATTCAAGCGAATTGGCTATCTGGATTGGTGGTCGGGAAAGAACAAACAAGACAAAGGGAAACCAAGGGATGTGTATATAGAGAATGAATCAAGCTCAATAGAAGGTTTAAATAAAGTTTAATATGAACAATTCCTAAAGCATTTCACACCAAAAGAGTCCACAAATAAGAATGATGGCTGACCAGCAGCCAACATGACATAAAACTAGTCCAATTGACTCGTGGATTGTTGATATAGGAGCCACCAAACACATGACCAAAAAAATCAATATTCTTGAGAATGTAATGCCTTCCATTGATAAGGATCTTGTGATCATAACTAATAGAGAATCCATTTCTGTCGAGGGAAGAGGAAATCACACTCTATCTAACGGGACAAAAGTGAAAGAGGTTTTGCACATTCCCATTTTTAATTATAATCTTTTATCCGTTAGCAAACTTTCAAATGAGTTAAAGTGTGTTGTAACTTTCTTTTCGCATTTTTTTTTGCCATGCAGGACCTAACTTCGAGGAGTTTGTTTGGAGCGGGTAAATGCAAGAATGGTCTATATCGGATGGGAATGCTTGGAATGGAGAGGAATGCTTTGACGTCGAAAGGTGATATATGGCACAAGAGGTTGGGGAATGCTGGTGAAAAAAAAGTTGAACAACATAATAAGATGGTCAAAACTCAATTTGACAAGAATGTTAAAAGAATAAGGTGTGATAACACTGGTGAATTCACATCGAACAAGATGGTAAGTTTTTATGCCGATAATGGAATTCTCCTAGAACTACTTGTCCACAAACCCCTCAACAAAACGGGGTTGTGGAACGGAAGCACGTACACTTACTTGCAGTTGCTCGGACTTTAATGGCCGAGGCCAATCTTCAATCAAGGTTCTAGGGTGAGTGGATATTGATGGCCACTTATGTCATAGATAGGCTACCTTCGGAAGTGATAGAGGATAAAATACCATACGAGTTGTTGTATGGTCATAAACAAAATTATGTTTAGATGAGGATTTTTGGATGTTTGGTTTACTATCGCAGCGCATAAACAAAAAGTGACAAATTCAAAATAAGAGGAAGACCATGAGTGTTTATGGGTTATCTACATGGAACGAAAGGTTACAAAGTCTATGACTAAAGCCACAACAAAATCATTGTTTCAATGGATTTCAAGTTTGCTGAAAATGCTTTCCCTTTTCATACCACTGTAAATACAAATAAAAAAGAAAGTAATAGTGAGATAGAGGTTCCCTATGATGTTGGAGAAATATGGATTGAACCAAGTGAAAAGAATGACGAATCAGTCAATGAAGAAGGACTAAATTTCGATGAGCCATCAATTGACTTCACAAATGAAGAAGAAAGAAAAAATGAGGAGGAAATTCATATCAAAAGTAAAAATGAGCATGTCGAAACCAACTAGAATCCTTATGTTAATGAAGGGGATGTAAATTTGACCAGGTAAGAGAAAAGGGAAATAGGTCGAGACCCAACCACATGGAAGATTATGAAGTGAAGCTCCCTCCATATATAGACCATTCGCAACCCGCTCCAAGTCAAGAACACTCCACAGTATATCCCTTGTCCAACTGTGTTTATGATGAAAAGTTTTCAAAATCTCACAAAGCCTTTATGGCGGCCATCACTTCTAACGATGAGCCAAAGACTTTCAATCAAGTTGTGAAGGACCCGAATGGGAGAGCTGAAATGCAAAGGGAAATAAGAGCTTTAGAAGAAAATGAAAGATGGTACATTGATGAATTACCAAGTGGAAAGAAACCTATTGATTCAAAGTGGTTTTACAAGATAATATACAAGTCAAATGGTAAGATAGAAAGATACAAGGCCTGACTTGTAGTAAAAGATTTCACCTAAATGGAAAGTGTCGATTATTAGACCACTTTTGCACCGGTTGAAAAGTTGGTTGCTTTAAGGACTCTCTTTGCTATTGTTGTTAAAAGAGAATAGATCATCCACCAATTAGATGTTAACAATCCATTCTTACATGGTGAGCTTAACGAGGATGTTTACATGAAGATACCGGAGGGTTACGATAAAAGGGGAGTGAACAAAGCATGCAAGTTAAAGAAGTCACTTTACGGTCTGAAACAAGCTTCATGAAGCTGGTACCAAAAACTTATAATCGCTATCCTCATGCAGATCATTCTATCTTCATATACAAACACAACAAAGTCTTTAGTGATATCCTTCTATACGTTGATGACATTATCATCGTGGGAAATTACCTGGATAAAATTGAAGAAGCTATAGTTTTCCTTGATAGGGAATTCAACATAAAGGATCTTCGACCTCTGAAATATGTTTTTGGTATAAAGGTGGCTAGTACAAAGGATGGTTTACTTTTGAGTAAGAAAAAAATATATTCTGGACATTCTTGAAGACATCAGAATGTTGGGATGTAAACCCTGTTCCTTCCCGATGCAACGAAACTTGAGACTTGGCAAAGAAAATGAAGAACCACATGTCGATGCAAGTAAATATCGTCGATTGGTTGGTAGGTTGTTGTATCTACAAGCTACTAGACCCGATCTCACGTATGTCGTGAGCATTCTAAGTCAATTTGTATTGGATCCACGACAAGGTCACTTAGGTGCGGAAATGAGGGTCTTGATATATCTAAAAGCTACTCCCACACAAACTGTCATGTTTCCTAAGCAAGGAGGAACTAATCTCATTGCATATTACGATGCGAATTGGCTTGGATGCCTATATACTCGATGGTCTTGAATGGTATATGTTCTGCTTTTAGGAGGAACTCCAATCTCGTGGAAATCAAAGAAGCATATGTTTGTTTCTCGATCTTCTGCTGAAGCAGAATACCAAGCAATGGCTTCTAAACAAACTTGATGTAAAACAAATTAGGCCCACACCTATATACTGCGATAATCAAGTTGCTTGCAACATTGCCACCAATCCAATCGTTCATGAAAGAACTAAACATGTTGAAATGGATTGTTACTTTGTGTGTGAACGAGTTGATTCACAAGAAGTTGTTCGTTTTCTGATTCACACAAAGATGCAAGTAGCATACCTCTTCACTAAGGCTTTGGGTCTACATCAATTCGAGACCTTAGTTGGCAAGTTAGGCATGCAAAATGTAACATCCCAAAAATTATTGAGTAAAATTTTCATTTTAGAACTAACAAAAACATCATTCCTTCATTTCAAAAACCCACCAAAACATGATAATGTATAAAATAGTTATTAGAGTACAAATAATGTCATAAAATGCAGAATGCTAGTGGATGTGGTGCGATCATGTCTGACCTTTCCCTTTCGAACTAGACGTACCTAAAACCATAAAACTAAAACTGTAAGCACAAAGATTATTGAGTTTCCCCAAAATACCCCATACCATACATACGTAACACTTCAAAACTAAACTAGGTTTATTTCACCCCCTTCGGTATCCTTCAACCGGTACTAGGTCTGTTTCATGCCCCTTCGGTATCTTTGAACTAGTATTAGGTCTGTTTCACCCCTTTCGGTATCTTTCAACCGATAGTGGGTCTATTTCACCCCTTCGATCTCATTCAACCGATAATAGGTCTCTTTGACCCCTACAATTAAACACACAATCATGTCAGCAAGAGTTCGAAAGGCAACAAGCACATACAGACATATCAGTAAGTGTCACAGAGACAAATATCATCCTACAAACATAATCCCATGGGCCAACATTGGTGCCTTCGACCCCCGAGTATAGTAAAGAGACTCACCTAAAACACGGTGATCAACTGGTAATCCTCCTACTGCCACGAATACAGATACTACAAGCCACCTATTCAGTACTATAAACTACAACCTTAGCATCCCTTCCAAAACTACAGGTTTGACCAAAAGTCAACGCAATTCAAAACTGAAAGTCAACGGTCAATGTTGACCCTCCATGTCGTGGCCATCCTTGGCCACATCGTGGCCTTCAAACGACAAAACAGACACGTTTTACCCAGTCACCACATTGTTGCAACCTAGGCCACACCGTGGGCACTAGGTTCAAAATGTCTTAATGGTTTAAGTAGAATCCTCCAATTCCAAAGTTTCCAAAGTCCAAATCTGATCATTTCTAATGTCCAAATGGATAAAGTTTCCACCTTTATCCCTCGAGACCAATCAAGAGGTCTAGATCTCAAGTCTTAGATCCAAAAAGGCTAAAATGGCAACGAAATAATCAAGAAGTACTTAATCCCTTAAGCATTAAGCTCATTTGCTCCAAGCTTATGACACTAAAAATAACCTAATGATTAGGTCTTTTTAGACATGCATGTCCAATGCATGTATTAGACTTAACTTAGGTCAAAATGCGGTTTTATGACTAAAATCTTATGCATGGCTCAAATTCATTACATAATGTTGCTTACAATTAACATGCTTGGATGGTGGTAGTGGCTTCGTGAATGGGTCCGCTACGTTTTGATCTATATGAACTTTGCGAATACAAGAATCACCCTCTTCAACTGTATTTCGAATGTTGTTGAATCTTTGTTGGACGTGCCTAGTTTTCTTCTGTGATTTGGGTTCCTTAGATAAAGCGATGGCACCCTAATTATCACAAAATATCTTTAGGGGATCCTGAATGGAAGGGATAACCCCTAGATCTTTAATGAATTCTTTCATCCAGGCTACTTGTTGTGCTGCTTCTAAAGCACCAATATATTCTGATTCTGTAGTAGATTGTGTGACTATGCGTTTCTTGGTGCTCTTCCAAGAAATTGTCCCTCCATTCATAATGAATACAAAACCAGATTGCGATTTAGAATCATCTGCACATTTTTGGAAACTAGCATCAGTGTAGCACTTTACACTAGGATCTTCTTCTAAACCTCCATAGATGTGGAACATTTCTTTAGTTCTTTGTAAGTACTTCAAAATGTTCTTAACAACAATCCAATAACCTTCTCCCGAATTTTGTTGGTATCTACTCATCATGCTCAAAGCATATGATATATACGGTCTTGTGCATAACATGACATACATGATGGATTCAATTATAGAAGCATATGTGATTCCATTCATTCTCTCTAGCATAACTTTTGTTCTAGGGCATTGTGATGAGCTCAATATAGTTCCATGTGATATTGGAAAAAATCCTTTCTTAAAATTCTCCATATTGAACCTTTTCAATATTTTGTTAATGTATGCACTGTGACTTAAACCTATAAGTCTCCCTGATCTATCTCTACAGATCTTTATACCACGAATTAATATAACATGCTTCACCCAAATCTTTCAGTGAGTAACATTTCTTAAGCCTTGTTTTAACTCCGTTCAAAGAAGGAATGTCATTGACAATAAGAAATATGTCATCCACATTTAGAAGTAGGAATATGACATTGCTCCCACTAGTTTTCTTATAAACACACTGCTCATCTTCATTTCATATAAAACCATACTCTTTGATTTTCTCATTGAAACGAATGTTCCAGCTTCGAGATGATTTCTTCAACTCATAAATGAGACTTTTAAGTGTACACACTTTCTTAGGATACTTTTGGTAAAAAAAACCCTCAGGTTGAGCCAAATAGATATCTTCTGACAAGTGTCCATATAGAACAGATGTTTTGACATCCATTTTCCATATCGCGTAGTCATAATATGATACTATGGCAAGTACTATCCTTATAGACTTGATCGTAGTCACTGGAGAGAAGTGTTCCTCTTAGTTAATACCTTGAGTTTGTGTATAAACTTTCACCACAAGTCTGGCTTTGTAGGTTGTGACAACCCGAAATCTTTATCTGTAAATCAAATTCATCCAATAAAAGTCAGACTCGTTTCTATTATCACTTTATTGTATTCAGGGTCAGTTTGAGAGTCTTTAAGCCTACTACACTCAAGGGTTGAATGTTGGGAAGCGTTATCTTGGAAACTGTAGTTTGCAATCGAGCCTGGAACACCTTCAAAGGGAGTTCACGACCGCAAACTAGGTTCACGGCCGCAAACTATGTTCACGGCCGTGAACCCATGCTTGGGCCGTGAACCACCCTCTCTCTCTATATATATATATATATATATATATATATATATATATATATATATATATATATATATATATATATATATATATATATATATGTGATTCACACATTTTTCTCCTCATTTCTTCAAGCTCCAACCGTGAACATCCCCATTCTCTCTTAACTATCTTCAACCGTGAACACTCTTAAAGGCCTCAAAACGTAAGTATTCCATCCCTTACTTGTTCATGCTTGGAAACCCCTCGATTCTAGACTTGATTCATCACTTTTTCATCACCATCTTCATGGTCTTCAAGAGTTCACGGCCGTGAACCCTTCATAGGCCCGTGAACCCTTCTTCATGGGCCGTGAACCCTTCATAATGGGCCGAAAACCCTTCAAGTATTCATGTGTTCTTGGGCCGTGAACACATCTTGGGCCATAAACCCTTCATGTGTTCATGGGCCGTGAACACCCCTTGGGACGTGAACCCATGGAGGTTTGGCCGTGAACATTTCCTTGTCCTTCATTCTTGATTCTAACACTTCATTGTGAGTGTTTCCTACATCCTAAGGGTGTTTCCTATGATTGTTAGTGGTTTTAGACACTAATTGTAGGCCTATACATGTTAATATGTTCTTAATATGACCGTACTGTGCTCGGGACTTCACTTAGCATACCAAGCATCTTGTTGTTGTTATTCATCCAAGTCACACCTAATCAAGTGAGTTCATACCCCTATTTTATTTACAGTTTTAACATTTTCAGGGGGGAATACAAGCCAAACATCATTGATCTTGTGAAACTATACAAAACGGATTTCAATACACTTAGAACTGATACAATTGACACAACCACACAGTTTTCATACTTTTATCAAATATTCAGATATTTCATCCCTTTTGCATATTGTTGAGCATAAGGAAGGTTTTCAACACAAATCATAGAGTTTTTCAGTGTTTAACATGAAGCAATAATAGGTATAGCTTATGGAACAATTGACGTATCAATGTACAAACATAGATTCAATGTGATCAAACATATAAGCTATATAGAGTATAGCTTATGATACATATATTCAACTAGTTAAATTGAAGGATTCATTTTATTCTACATGTAATCGTTAGTATAGCATTTTATGAGTGAGCATTCTTCGTGTACTTACTTAAGTACTAACAAAAGTTCTGAGATTATAACCAAAGTCTCCTTGTGGGAGAACGTGAGTGTGTGTATAGATCTATACGGGATTGACAATCCCGCACCATAACTGTTAGCTACAGTTTGGCCGGCAGGCCTGGGTGTCAAAGTTACTTCGATTCCGACACCTGAAGAACGTCGTTCAGGCAATTCAATGGTCAAGTATGGTTATAACAAGTCATAAATTTAGTACTAAGAATATATGATTAATCAATGAATGGTAATAACTTCAACTACTTTTATTATAAACTAATAGAACTACTATACATATTAGAGTTTTCAGAGTTTTTCCGAACTTACTATACATACTGGTGATAGCCAGGGTTTTTCATGTAAAAGGGGATTTCTCATTCAAACAAATAATGCACAACACATTCAATGGTAACTAGACATATGAAATAATACATTAGGAGATTCAGTAACAAAATACACTTGTTTGAAAATAAAGGATTTTCTTGGAAACATACAAATACTTTCATTGATTCATTAACCGATTTTCCTTAGAAAAACATGCTTATGAACTCACCAACTCTATGCTGATACTCTTTCGAAACTGCTTGTATTCTCAGGAAATCAGTAAACAGGTATAACACACAGATTTTGAGAAGACGGAGCGTATAGAGTCTCGTCTTTTACTTTTGTTATACTTTTGATGTATATAAATATGAATCAAACAGATGTAAATGTTTTACTTAATCAATGTAATGGTTGTGTTTACTTTGATTACTATGATGCAATTGTTGTGATACTATACATGACGTCCTCCACCCCCGAACGTTTCTGCCATTCCGGTTTGGGGATGTGATAGATTGGTATCAGAGCTCTTGCTTATAGTGAACTAAGTATACCGAACCTTACATGGTATACAACTATAAACACTAAAGGGGCCGAAGTGCTCTGAAACTAAAAGTATACTTTAGAATATACAAGTATTTTTACAAGAAGTATACAAGTATACATACGTACAAGAAGCTATAACATAGTAAGAACTACATAAAAGTATTAAGGGCAAGTTGGACGCTACAGTTAAACCTGGGCAGTTATGTAGTCATATGTGGGGCCAATATAACCTGATCAACTATATTTGTCCGAGATATGACCAACATGTGTTTGGGAGTGACTACGGTGTTGCTACAAGTCTAAAACTCACCAAATCTTCTATTAATGAAAACACATAGTTAAAATACTATAGGAGTATTTTATGGTACTATAACACTGCACAAAGTCATCACTATTAGTACAAAATCCTTATAACGAAAGACATGCAATTCCTTGTTATTGTTAATAACTATCATTATAGGTCTTTATTAATCTTTGTAGGATTTAGATATATCTTGCCCGAAAATATCCAATTCATGATCAGCATAGAAGACTTATCGTCATTTTTCCCTTTTATCTTTTAGAGAAAAGATGCCTCCCAGAAAGAGACCCAACAAGTAGAACAACAATCCTCCGCCGCCACCACCTCCTCAGTTCGATACCGTCATGTTCCAGGCAGCAGTTACAGCTGTTGTGGCTGCTGCAATGTCTCAAATGAATCCGGGTGGCTCTGGCGGATCAGGAGGTGGACCCGATCCCTGTAACCTTGATGGCGGTCAGGGACATCAAAATGAGTGTTCCTATAAGGATTTCATGAATGCAAAACCCAAATCTTTCGACGGAAATGGAGGAGTCATTGCCCTAACCCGATGGTTTGAGAAGATCGAATCGATTTTCGAAATTTGTGCTTGTTCGGAGGCCAGAAAGGTGAATTTTGCATCCTGCACCTTCACTGACAGAGCATTGACCTGGTAGAATGGCCGAGTCAAATCCTTAACCCTACATGTAGCAAATGCAATGGGTTAGGAGAGTTTAAAGGAACTCATGCTTGCTGAATACTGCCTAAGGGGCGAGATGCAGAAATTGGAACACGAGCTTTGGAACCTAAAGATGAAGGGTTCCGACATTGCCTCCTATACAGCTAGATTCTGCGATCTGGCTCTTCTCTATCCGGGGATGGTCACCTCGGAAACCAAGAAAATAGAAAGATACATCTGGGGATTGACGCCCCCAACTCAAGGAAATGTCTTGGCTACTAAACCTTCCACTTTCGACAGTGCCAAGTGTTTAGCACAAACTCTTATAGATCACGGGGTTGATCTTGATGCTGTAACAACCGTTCCCGAAGCATCAAAGGAGATTGGTGGGAAGAAGAAATTTTGGAACAAGCGTAAGGGCCAGTCTTCGCAGGAGCCCTCCAAGAAACAGCAGGTAGTGGCAGTTCATGCCGCTACCATCCCTGCTGTTGTACCCACTACTCCAACAACTCCTAGTCGCTACGCTGGAAATTTGCCCTTGTGCAACAAATGCAACTTTCATCATTTGGGAGTTTGTAGAGAGATGCAATGCGATAAATGTGGCTGAAAGGGGCACACAGCTCGATTTTGCAAGACACCAGCTCAACCGACCAATCAAGCTTCTAGAGTGGGCATGGGTCAAGCCTGTTATGGCTGTGGGGAGGTTGGGCACTTCAAGAGAAATTGCCCCAAGGCAACAACAGGGGGTAACACAGGTAAGGTGCTAGCGATGGGCCAAGAGGAGGGAGTTTCTGATCCCACTGTTGTTACGGGTATGCTCCTCCTCGACGACTCTTATGCATGCATTCTTTTCAATTCGGGTGCGGAGAGAAGTTTTGTTAGTCATGTATTTACACATCCACTCAAACATAAACTCCAACGTTTAACTGAAACATTCACCGTCGAGATGGCTAACGGAAAGAAAGAAAGTACTAACAACATATTCATAGGATGTACCCTTACTTTAAACGATCATTCTTTTCCAATTGACCTCATGCCAGTTTCCATAAAAAGCTTCGATGTCATCATTGGCATGGACTGGTTGAGCCCCAATCGTGCTGATATTCTTTGTTACGAAAAATCCATACGACTTAATCTGCCATCCGGCGAAGCCCTTATTATATATGGCGACAAACTCAGCTCGAACCTCCATATCATTTCATGCATCAAGGCTCAGAAATATCTGCGAAAGGAGTGCCATGGATTCCTAGCCCAAGTCGTTAACGAGAAACAGGAAGTTAAAGACCTCGAGAGCATCCCCGAAGTCTGCAACTTTCCTGATGTCTTCCCCAAAGATCTCCCCAGAATCCCTCCTGAGCTCCAAGTCGAGTTCCGTATCGACTTAATTCCCGGAGCTACTCCTGTAGCTAAATCCCCATACCGTGTAGCGCCGGCAGAAATGCAAGAGTTATCCAGCCAGCTCAATGAACTGCTCAACAAGGGATTCATCAGACTGAGTTCCTCACCCTGGGGAGCCCCGGTCTTGTTTGTAAAGAAGAAAGATGGATCCTTTCGGATGTGCATAGACTATCGTGAACTGAACAAACATACCATAAAAAACCGTTATCCCCTACCCAGAATTGATGACCTCTTTGATCAACTCCAAGGAGCCAGCTATTTCTCAAAGATAGACCTGAGATCAGGGTACCACCAGTTGCGAGTCCATGAGAATGATGTTCCTAAGACAGCTTTTCGGACTCGGTATGGTCTTGCTGGCTACTATCGCAGATTCATCCAGAATTTCTCCCGAATTGCTAAACCTCTTACCACCCTGACACAAAAGGGTGTAACTTTTAGCTGGGTAGAGAAACAAGAAACAACGTTCCAAACGTTGAAGCGAGCTCTTTGCAGTGCACCGATCCTGTCTCTTCCTAAAGGGACATAGGATTTTGTAGTATACTGTGATGCTTCTAATCAAGGGCTTGGGTGTGTTCTTATGCAAAGAGGAAAGGTTATATCCTACGCCTCAAGACAACTTAAGACATATGAGGTCAACTATACAACACATGAACTTGAACTAGGAGCGATGGTATTTGCTCTGAAGATCTGGAGACATTATTTATATGTCACGAAATGCACAATATTCACGGACCATAAAAGTCTCCAGCATATCTTCATTCAGAAAGAGCTGAACATGAGACAACGACGGTGGGTGGAGCTACTGAATGACTGCGAATGTGAGATTCTTTATCACCCTGGTAAAGCTAACGTAGTAGCTGACGCTCTTAGCAGAAAAGAATACTTGGGACCCCGTGTAAAGTCGTTAACCATGACAATCCATTCACATCTATCCACACAGATCAGAGAGGCTCAACTTGAGGCCTTAAAACCCGAAAATGTGGCAGGTGAAACCCTGAGAGGAATGGATAAGAACTTAGAAGTCAGTGATGATGGAGTCTATTGTTTCATGAACCGGATCTGGAAACCAAAGTTTGGTGGTTACAGACACGTAAAACATTTGGACTTCTAGAAAGCAATACCTATTGACTTCCAAGGTTCATATTTCCAATATGATATGCTTCGATAAGCCTTTATCTAAGCTTCTCAAACTCATACACCTTTCCTTTGACAGCTCACATGTGTGTCTAAACAATTCTAGAACTTATAGCAATAAGTCTTGAATGTTCAAATTAATTGCCAAATCTCACAATTCGAACTATGAAGAGGGATGCTGTAATCATAATCGAATTTCAGAATGCAATTTACACAATTGCTATCTTCTTAAAATCTCTCTCAGTGAAAGCGTTTCCTCACAATCATTTTCATGAAGGAGAGAAACCTTATGTCACTTAGATTTTATGGTGTATGTGTTCCTATCCACGTGAATTTATCATAACCATAATCATAAGATAATGTTTCCGACAAATACAAACTCTTATGGACATAACTTGTTCATTCTTAATTTCTTGCCATCAAGGGTCCCACCATTTCTTCCAAGTTATTGAGCAGCTCACCCTACATATCAATGTACTTTCCATTGATCAAGGTGCTTTACCTTATGCAATCTATTGAGAACTCGTAGAACTCACATGCATAGTTAAGTTACCTGGAATGGCATAGAAACAAGAATATTTTAACACGATAGGTCACAAACCTCAAGTTGTGAGCTAGTGTCTAATAAGTTTACTCTTGATTAGTTCTTGAACCTTTTCAAGATCATTTAGACTCCCACCGACCTCTTGACATATAAGATTCTCTTGTCAAGAAACATTTCTTGACAAACAAATACTCAAGAGTTAGTGTGGATTCTCATCAAGACAAACACTACACACATTGGTCTTAATTGGTCTTTGTCTTGTCCAAGACATCACAACGTACCAATTTCAAATGTACAAGAGTAAGAAACTTTTCTACTCTATATTTGATGAGTGTTATAAACCTATTCAAGACGTGTTACTTACTTAAGACATATCACTTAATACACAATCTTGGAGTACAACTCTAAGACTTGATTTTGGAACGAAGTATGACTCATCCTTTGATTTAACCACTTCAATAATTCTTGATTCCTCTTCTTAGCCACACTAGTGCACTAAGATTTACTTAGAGGATCAATTGAGATATGGTCTCACAATCAATGAGATGATCATAAAACATGATACTAAAGTACTCTCCCATCTTTTCAGATTGGAGAACCTTTTATCTTTCTGCCTAATTGATTCTTCTTATTCGCTCTACCAAACATTTGAAACCTTTCCAATGTTTCGGAATTACACTTAATCTTATAAGAATAACCATATTCACTAAACTTTTAGTAAAATATGACGAATAGCTTTCATTGTTATTTAAGGTGGACCCGACCAGTACACAACATTGTGTACCAGAGCCTTTAGTCCTTCACTTAAATCACATGCTTATGTGAACAATGATTTAGTCTTGATTACTTAAGTATCAAGATTTCCATACATCACACAATACAAGTTGTATGATTCCAAATTTCTGTCCAATTGAAACTTGGGTGACGGGAATCTTTCCTTACTTAGATAAATTTCGACACTTCCATAATATATTTAAGAATCACATGCATTATAGAAATACACAAACATCAATTTTCACAACAATTTCATTGAAAGGATATATTTATAAATAAAACAAAACAAAACTTATTTTTTTCATAAAAGGTGTGGAAAACTTGTCCTTACAATGCAAAATCAACTAAAACAATGTAATCTAATATTACTAACAAATTTATCATAACTCTCTAAGTGATAGATCAAAATCTGATCTTCGAATCCATGCGATCGTAATCCATTTCATCGTGATCAGACCCATCTTGCTTTTCCATCAAGGTTCCTCTCTTTTCTTCAATCCTGCAAAACATCAAAATGTAATCTTATCACATCATGTATTAAGAATCAATGAATGGGAACTTAACAGAGTTAGATAACGGATTTTACCTGAAGTAGAGCCATATATCTTGACTCTCCCATATCTTAGATTCTTCAAGTGACCAGGGCAGCTTCGTATCCAACACCCTTTTTCTTGGCAACATAAACAGGTGGATTCCTTAGGAGCGTCCACAGAAGCATGGTAGGTTGAATTACCAGACAAATCTGCCTTACCACTTTTCCAAATCATTTCTGATTCAGCAGGAATAAACATATAAGTCAAGTCGATGAGGGTTGCGTCAAGATTCATCATATAGTACTCTCTTATGAATTTACTATATGATTCTGGAAGTGACTGAAGAACCCAGTCAACAGCCAACTTCCTTGGGAAAGTGGCACCCAACATCCTCAACCTATCGATGTGCGCTTACATCTCTAGGACTTGAGCACACACGTGCTTACCATCATCATGTTTCATTGCTAACAGGGCTTCAGTAATCTTGAACCTTTTGTGACAACCGTCAAAATTCAAGTCAGTTCTAGATTTGATAAACTTAGTTGCACATGTAGGCACGACACATACTAGACTTAGTAAGTAGAAGCTAAGTTATAACCTACTAGAAACTTGGAAACAATTAGAAACAATGGATAGTGTACTTAGATTTCACATTCATACGTGACTTCTATAGTTACTTTAACTGTAGTGACTACCCATATTCGGGTCACTCTTTGACTCGAACACCTTTTCATGAATCATATACACACATCATTCATTTGAACTAGTAGTAGAATTTAGGTCCGAGTCTCGTTGGAACTTAAGTCAAAGTTGATAAGTAGGACTAGTATACTAGATTCCTCAATCTGGCTTGAATCTCGGAATCACTACATAGAATGCCAATAAACCGGTAAAAATGAATTACAAACATTATTTTTAACTAGAAAAGAGTTATGAAACTCAATCATAATTTGAAATCTCAAATAATTCAATTTATTTTGATATCCAAATATTTATTAAATCTCAAGACCCTAAAAGCCCTAAAATCTCAAATTTATAAACTTTAACACCTAAAAATCCATAAAATTTAGTATGTTCTTTATGATATCAATTTAAAATAACTAAATTTAGTAAAATACAACCAAGGAGAAATAGAATTTAAGTCACTAGTATTTAACCTTATTTTCTAAGCCAAAAATCAAGGTTTTGGGAATGAAAACTAGGATATGATGCATATTTTATAAAAACTTTATATTTTTATAAAATAAATCTATATTTTATAGAATTTAAAAGAGGGAGACCCTCTCTCCATTCAAAATTTCGAACCTCTCTCCTCTCTCCCCTCTCTTTCTCTCTCTCTCTCTCTCTCTCTCTCTCTCTCTCTCTCTCTCTTACTTGAAAACCCTAATACACCATTTCCCCATATCAAGAATCACTTTCACTTTTTCACTCTACCTCTCATTCTCTCTCACACTCTTCATCACCACCACCATTTTCTCTCACCCTCACCCTAAGTCACGAAATTTTTCCAGAAAAATGAACCCTAGAACACTCCTCAAACTCGAAATCTTCATCATATTGTGGTGTTCTTGAAGGTATAATCGATTTCTACTCATTTTTCCTTCAAGTTTTGCTATTTGCTTACACTTTCTCCTTCTTCTACTTCTTCATCTTCTTCAAACTTGTTTTCTTTTTCTTAAAATGGTTTTTAGAACATCATGGATGTGTTTTAACACCATGCATGTATGTTAAACAAGGTTGCATGTTCATGATCTTAGTGCAAAAAACGATTTTAAGGATCAATACATCAAACTCATTTTTAAGAGTTCTTGAGAAATAAGATTTTTGTATTTTAATGCATGTATGTAAATTGTGATTTTTAAATATATTTTATCTCTGGAAACATGACCATAACATGCATGGATCATGATATCTTTAAAATATTTCAAAAGATTTACTCAAAGAAATGATGAAAACTCACTTTTCTAACCAATCATCATGCATGCAATCTGCAAGATTTCTTTACCTGAATTTAAACTGCCATATCTCACTCATTTCTTAACGAAGATTCGCGATTCATTTTCTGAAATATAATATTTTGAGTTAGCTTTCGAACTCATCTGACCTCACTAGAAAATTACAATATTTCGATTTTTAGCATTTTTTACAAAATTGTTGCTCAATCAGCACCTTTTTGTGAATACTAGTTTTGTATTGCATGTTCAAAGGTCTTATTCCTCACTAAAAATCTAGGAAAAATTACTTTGAGCACTTAACATCATCTATTAAGAGGTACAAAAAGATGTTGATTCAAAAGTTTTTGGAACATTTTGCAAAAATTCTCAAAGCAACATCAATAATCTTTACCAAAATCACAAGTATCAAGTTTTCTCTATAATTTATTGAGCCTTTACGCATGTTTTTCGACATCAAAAATAAGAAACCAATTTTCATTGATATTAAATTGTATGAAGATACATTTTGGAAATTTTCAGCTCAATATATATTTTCTTTATTTTTACATGAAAATAATAAGAAAATAGAGTGTTAAAGAATACAAAATACTTATACTTGTAAATAAATTCTGGAAATATTTGTGGATGACTCTTTAAGTTAATAAACATCTCTCATTAAGTTTCATCGATTTTTGTTACTGTTTAGTATGGTGTTGAATTTTCTTTTTGTTTAGCTCAAATAAATCTTAAAACCACTTTAGAGAATATGAAAAGGCTATCTAATAATTTTCCCAGCTTCTACTTATGTGGACGACTCAAAAACATATTTTTGAAAATTTTAAAAATGTATATCTATTTTTCATGATTTTTGTGTTTATAATGGACTAAAATCAGGAAAATTAGTTTTAGCCATCCAAAATTCATGAAAATTTACCAGAACACCTTATAATATATTAGGATGCTACATAAAAGTATGGATGATTTTTCTATTCATTATGCTATTTTTATTCTATTTTCTAAGATTAAATACACTTAAATCCACAAAATCGGATTCCAGTAGATAAAAACCACATTTGGTATTTTTCTCAGATTATTTACACTGTAAATGAATTTTACAAAAATTTTGGTAATTTACTTTAACTGTTTATTAATTATTCTCAAATTAATGATTATTTAAAAGGATAAAACAAAGAAAAATAGAAAGACTAATTGAAAAATATCTTTCATATTTTTCACAGCTTCTACATGTATAATAACAGTGTTACAAAAAGTTTGGACAATTTTGGAAACACTTTTCTATTTATTTTAATTTTTATTAGAATAAATGAACAAAAATCATAAAATCAGGTTAAACAGTTTAGAAATACATTTTTATATTTTTCAAAACTTAACAATGTTTAATAACAATAATACAAAAATTTTGGGTAATTTTGGAAACTGTTTTCTATTTATTTCAATTTTTATTAGAATAAAAGCACAAAACTCATAAAAATGGGTTAAAATGTTTAGAAACCGAATTTTATATTTTTACCAGCTTAAGTTTGTTTATTGGCAGTAATATAAAAACTTTGGGAATTTTTATTATCTATATACTATTTTTCACGAATTTATATTGATATGAAGACTTAAACATTTGGAAAAATAGTTAATCACATCCAAAATTCAAGGGAAAATTTCTCGAAGACCTCTACTGTATTTGGAACAAAAATGTAAAATTTGATGAATTTTGGAAATGTTTGATAATATTTTTGGATTTTAGGATTTTAAAACACATTTAAATGTAGTGAAATAGCCTCAATTAATATTACAAAAATATGGAAAATAATATCCAAAATTATATTAATCACATGAGTTATAAAATTTCACCATTTCAGAAAAATGTTTGTAACTTAACAATATTAAATTTTGACACAATATTGACATAATTCTGTAGTAGTAGTAAGTATTTAACTTTTGATTAAAGACTCACTAGCGAATATCATTATTGTAGGAATCGATAGTGGTATGAGTGGAGCATAGTTCAAGGCACCATTTGCATCATCTCAATGCATTGTGAGTATTCATGACTCCCTTATTTTCGGTTTTTATGTTTTGGGGTGGAAATGCATGTCCGAATAACTATTTATTGTTCGTTGTATTTAAATTGATTTGTATCAAACTTGATTGCTATATTTTGCTATATCTCTCTATGCATGTCTATGCAACACGGAACATGAGAACTTATTGTCTTAAGTCCGTTCCCTTACACTTTTCTCCAACCATTAACTCTTTGAGCCAATGGTCATTATGGATAGCGCTATTAGGAATTGACAACTCCTCACTCGCCCGATTGCTGGAGTGCATGATACCATATAATCTATGGAACGATAAGCATAGATCTTGATAGGGAATCAGTCATAGGCTTGGTTTGGGACTCATTGTTTGCTCATACACATACAAACTCGTTACTTATTATAGCAATGAACTTTTTATCTCATTATAACAACGAACTTTTGTTACTAAATACTTATTTACTTGTTTTAGCAACAAACTTGGTTGCTTCTTATAGTAACAAACTTGTTTGCTCCTTGTAGCAATGAAACTTGTTTACTCATTTAATAACAAACTTTATTTCCCATGAGGATATGAACGTTGCATCTCTTTTGGGCAACATACTTTATTTCTCATGATGACAATGAACTTTGTTTATACAAACTTATTTACTCATTTTAGCAATATATTTTTATCAATGGAAATTATATCAAAATTTTGATTTCGATTAATGAAACCAATATTATTTTTAACTTGTGAACTCACCAACTATTTTTATAGTTGACGCTCGTTTTACATGCTTTTTCAGGAATCATCGAGTAAGTGGCACTTAGGGACACATCACTGTTAGGAGCATTCGCATGTGTTGTATTTCAATTTACATTGTAATTTACTTTAAAATTTGTTCAAACCCATTGTAAATTTGTAATGATTTTTAATACTATGGTTGGTGTTGTCTTTTAACTTTTGCTATGAAACCCTTTATACTGTCACGCCTCGTGTTTCCGCTTTAGTGGGGTATGACACCTTTCAAGTCTTCGATCTTGTGGGTTGGGGAGAAAAGTTTTAGGAGGTGGAGGAAGTACGGTCCTACTAGTCCACAACGAAGGGATTGATCTTTCACCTTGATTATTGAGCAGACCTTCACTTGGATCAGGAAAGCCTTTTCCTTGGGATTTGGGAAGACCATAGTTAGAATCAGACATCTTCAAAATGGGAGAAGTTCAAGTTAGTTGATTGGAATCCATAATATAACACCTAAATGAAATATCAAGGCTAGGACCCAACCCAACATTCAACAATATGGAAGAGGGATGCCGTAATCCAAATTGCAGAACATTTGAAGGTAGGTAAATGACGATTTACCAATTTCCACCATGAAAACGAAAAAAAATTAAGTTTTAAATGAATTGAAACTCCTAGTTTTAAATGCCGTAATCCAAATCTCGATATGCCCTCAAGTTTGTGACTGGGATGCCGAGGATCACAAAGCGGGTGTGAATAACCATGCAAATGTACATGGTGCCCTTAATGTTATAGTCACATATTCGATGTGCCGGTTAACCACACACGCTCCATCGAACTATGCCAAAATTGAGTCACCCTTTGCTACCTTTTCTTGGAACCTAATTAGTGTGTCGGTTAACCACACATGCTCCACTAACGTCTTAGCAAGGGTACAAAGTGTATTTTCATGGAATTGCATCAATTCACTTTGGCCTAAAGTAACTAAGATTGGGAATTTTTTGAAAAACATTTAGTTTCTTTTCTAATTTCATTATACTTTTAATGAGGAAAGGGTTGCCCTATCCTACCCGTTCGACTAACGACCCTCCACCAATCAAGGAAGCGGTGGGTGAGAGTGGACACCCATTAAACGTCCATTTTATAGGCCATAACCTTATACCCCCTTATAGATCAGCTTCATGAATGAGGCCTACTAACGGTAAGACTAGCATTTAATTTATACATATACATATATATATATATATATATATATATATATATATATATATATATATATATATATATATATATATATATATATATATTAATATTATAATAAATATAGTATAAGTTTGAATTTTAAACTTGTAAAATTCTAGGGTTTGAAATTTAAATAATTCAAGTTAAACTTTTTATTAAAAATTTAAATTTCAAAACTTGAGGGCAAGTTTTGAACTTTTTCAAAACACATAGCATCAAATAGCAAATAATATAAATTAAACATTTAATTAAATGATTATCTAAATTTGATCTATTATATTTTAATCACAAGATAATTCATCAAATAAATTAAACAATCAAATTTTTATCACATGAGGAATATATTATTCAATTAAATGGTAACTATCTTTTATTTTGGTAAGGATAATCTCATAATAATGATAAAATCGGATTTTATTAGTCAAAAACAGTTTTGGTAATTATCCTATAGCAAAACAGCAAGAAAATCTCGAGATATCCTCTCTTGACAGCTAAACTCGCCGAGTTCTCAATGTGGACTCGTCGAGTTCATCCAACTAGTCGAGTTCCTCATTGGGACTCGACGAGTTCATCCGTCAGAGGGCCAAAAAACGAATTTTAAAGCATGAATGAACATACAAGGCATCAATACAATAGAAACCAATCAAGGCTCTGATACAACTGATGGGTTTTATACAAAAGAACATCCTATGTGCTCATACAAACCCTAAAGCTTGGATATAGGTTTCTCTATTGTACATGCAATTCATCCAAGACTTAAGAACCCTAGATCTAGCATATATACTTCGAAATTAACATATGAGAATAGATCTAGATGATTACGTTTACAAGAATGGCTTGAATCTCTTCAAGAATGCTTGAATCTTCTTTCCTTGGAGCTTAGAGTCACAAATGTCACTCCTCTAGTGGCTTACAAACACCGCAAGCAAGAGGATCATCTTGGAAAGAGGGGAGGAGCTTCAAAAACATCTAAGATCTGCTAAGGAATCCTTAGCCTCGTTTTTTGGGAGCCTTAGGGGTCTATTTATACTTGTGTGGGCAGCTAGGGTTTCAGGAGCAACCCTAATTCTCTGCATAGGCCTTAAGCAACCAACGAAACCTTTCTAGAAGGCCCTTGGACGAAAATCATATGGGCTTCCCATAGATTTCGTCCAATCCCCTTCCCTTTAGAAATCCATAGCCCACAATGCAATTATTTTATAATTACAATATCAGTCCCCCAAGTTTAATTAATCTCTTTTAGCCACAAAATTAATTTCTAAATTAATTATTGTCTAATATTAATTAAACTATATGATTTCTCTTTTAATATATTATTCTCATAATATATTAATAAATCATAATAACCTCTTTCTTCATAAATCATCCTATCTAGTTGCTTTGGTGAAGGCAACCCAAAAGGACCATGCACAATCGGGTCAAATACTTACCAAAAATAGTTACGAGCTTAGACACTAATCCAAAATTTATAACCATGCTTGTTGTGGCTAACATGTCTGTCATGACGTTCTTCAGGCGTCGGTTTCGGTAAGATATTTATCACCCTAGACTGGCCCCGTCTAGCTGTAGCGAACAGCTCAGGTGTAGGGGTGTCAACCCCGTATAGATCTATACACAATTACCTCGCTATCCCTCCAGGAGACTCTGGTTATAACTACGGGACTTAAGGTGTATGCTAGGTAGGTACGGCGAAGGAAAGTCTCACAAAATCCTTAACAGATTTACGTGAAATATGACTCCCTTTTACTTCCAAAATAAGATAATTATGCCTTTAAATAATTATGTGTACCTTTGAAAAGTGTGGTTTGTGACCTCCAAAGTATACCGATTATAGTTTATTATGTTTGTTTGTCAATGCAATTTATATAATCATATATATAAATGCATATAAGTTAACATGTCTAGATGTTTTAAAAGAATATATCATATAAACTTACATCTAACACAAGTATAAGAACTTTTAATATGATAAAGACAATTTCTAGTTTTTGACTTTTTTGTCCATGTTTTAGAAAAATTATAGAAAAATCATCGTAAGTTGAAATTTGGATCCATAAACTCTGAGAGTTTAGAAAATGAGTCTACTTTGCTCATAATTTTTATTATAATTTTTAGTGGTCTCAAACCAGTGTGAAAATGTTAATATTCACAGACGGGTCCGAAATCATTTCTGAAATGATAGGCAGTTTTGTAAAAATCGCCAAAAATTGTAGAAATATCGTATGAACACGTGCGAGTAGTCTTTAGAAAGGTAGAAACTTAGCTATTTTCATGTTGAACATTTTTTAAAAATATTAAGTTTAAGATGGTCAAAACAGTCCGTGAACAGACCATAACTTTTCTGTTGAAAGCTGATGTTTAAGTTTAGATTATGTTTTGGTGTTGTAACTTGTATCCCCCCTGAAACTTGAAGAAAACATGAAAATGTAGGGGTATGAAGCTCACCTTGAGTGTTTTGTGGTGGGATAAGGAGATGATGGGGAAGATCTTCAAACTTAGAGCGCTTTGAAGATGGTTGAAGAACTCTTGGAGAGATGATCTTATCTTATGGATTTAACACATAATAATGTGTCTAAAGGAGATGAATCTAGAATACAAATGTGTGAAATCACTAGATGAACAAGGATCACTTACCAAAAACCTTAAGAACCAAGTTGAAGGTGAAGATCTTGGAATGATTTGAGGTTGTTCTTGAGAGAATATTGAAGAAAAGTGAAGAAGGTGAGAGGGAATAACCCTCTCGGCCACATGTTAAGGGTGGAGGGGGGTGGGGTGGGGGGAGGTGATATGCATGGTTACATGTTGGGTAATAGCATGGACGTTTATTGGTTATGGTATGTGTGGGAAAATGGGGGGGGGGGGGCATCAACTCACTAGGTCAACTCCTATATTTTTTCAATAAAATGGATGAATTTATATAAAAATGTTAGTTTTTTATAAAAACAAAATTGTATAGATTATGAATACTTACTAAATTCGAATTATACATTTCAAATTATAAAGAAAAGATCATTATTAGTAGAGATAATAACTTAGCTTGTTTAAAGTATTGTTTTTACTAAAATAATATGTATTGGTATTATTGAAATTAACGTTATAAGTCACAACTAGGGCTTTGATTTTAATAATTGACGAAATGAAGGACATTTCACATAAATACATGGAAATTGTACATTTGAGGACATCAAGATTCATCTGAAATTTTGATATAGGTTGAGTTGACTTTTGTTGAGTTGTTGACTTTTGTTGACTTATTGACTTTTGTCGACTTATTGACTTTTGTTGACTCCAAAATTTGCAGTTGGCACATCATCCCCCCGTTAGAAGGAATTTCGTCCCAAAATTAGTTGTAGAGTGGGTACTCATGAGTTGGGGAAAAGATGTGGGTATCTTGGTTTTATCTAGTCTCCTAGTTCCTAGGAGAATTTAGGTCCTTGCTTGGTGTTCCAGCGGACCTTCGCTATTGGTATTTGACCTTGCTCTTTTGGTTTCCCTGTCCTTGATTCTCACATGTTCCTCTTTGGGGTGTAGGTTCTTGTTTACTTGGATTTCACCGAGCGGGTTTACAAGAGCTTCGGCGATTAGATACTTATTAGGGTTGGACACTTGGAACGTGGGATATACGATGCTAAGTTCTTGTGGTAGCCGAAGCCCATAGGTTACTGGACCTAGCCTGGCGATGTCCTCGAATAGCCTAATGAAAACTACAGTCTCTAAAGTTAAGGTTGCATGTGGTACAACTGGCCCTAGGAATCTTAGGCTGTCTTGGGAGTTTCTTTTTACGGAGTTCTGAACTAGTGGTATGCCGAAATTTCTCGTTTCCTTAAGGTTGGTTGAACGAATCATCGGTTCGGAATGGAGGATATTGGTCCTTGGTGATGGGTTTTGTGACATCCCCATTTTCACGACCAGAAAAGACCGATTTTGTTTATGCTTTATAAAAATCAGAGTACCTCTTTTAATAAAAAATGTTGCGGAATTTGTTCCCAAAAAAACATGATAAATTCGTTATCAAAGCATTTCCAAAGAAATGTATTTTTGTTCATTTTAAAAATTTTGGGATGTCATCATCAATACAGAAACATAAGCATAAACAGAACTTACATTCATTTACACTAGTGATCTACATCTATTTAATCTCTCAGTGTAATGTAACTTCATATCGACACCTGTGATACAAATAAGCTTGAGTGGGTCAGGTTGGGAAACCTGGTGAGTACATAGGGTTTTCAACCCACAATAATTTAATTATTATGTTTAAACATCAAACAATCAACCCAATTACCCATCCCCATTATATTCCTTACTCTTAAGGATCTACCCTAAGAATCATCTATCCTGCATTCGTTCATTTCGAAGCCCATTGCTTCCAGGATTTATATGATAGGCACTAAGTCCATAGCTGCCAATGCTTGTTTGTAAAGCACTAATTCCATAGCTGCTAAAGTTCATTCACCGGGTACTAAATCCATAGCTACCAGTGTTCATCTAATAGGTACTAAATCCATAGCTACCAACGTTTATTTAACAGGTACTAAGTACATAGCGACCAATGTTTATTCTATAGGCACTAAGTCCATAGCTGCCGATGTTATTTGGTAGGCACTAAGTCTATAGCTGCCAATGTTCACTCATATCATCTTTCATCTCTCATCATTCATCTACCCATGTTTTACCCAACATATTCGTAGATATAAAATACATATACATTTTAAATTATTTAAAACATGTATAAAATCGTTCATCCAACATAGAAAGCAAGTATTCAAATAATATGCACACATACCACGTAATTTATATAAAATATTTCATATATATGTGTAAGATGAAAGTAACTATGCACTCACTTCATAAGGTGGTGACTCGATACTCGGACAACGCTTCGTTTACTTTAAAATAATTGCCTTCGACGAAACCTAGTATTATTACCACTAGATTTTAGTCTAATATTTACCGTGACTAATTATTAGTCTTATTATTATTATTATTATTATTATTATTATTATTATATAAGCGTTTAAACAATACTTTTCAACCACTATGTAGAGATAGGGGCCATACATAAAACACCGGAGGGCAGGACCATTTTGGCATATAGCACTTCTGAAATCCAACAACCGTATGCGGCCATACATAAAACACCGGAGTGCAGGACCATTTTGGCATATAGCACTTCTGAAATCCAACAACCGTATGCGGCCTTTTAAACCTGATTCCCCGTACCGCGAGTAGTTAAAAAGATATTATAACGACACTAATATAAGTCATAATAATAGCTCAAATATTTATTATAAGTTCATAATAACAATACTAATTTTAAATATAAGCTATATTAAAATAGGTAAGCATAACTAACTTACAAGGGGGTTTTAGCTAGGAGTCGGGCTCTGCAGGGGCAGAACTTCGTCGCTGAATCTTTCTAAAAAAGATTCGTGCAGCGCTTCAGCGCTCACCTTACTATACTAAAACTACAAAAAGAGAATTCGAATCACGAGGGACCGAAATGCTCGGGTGATAAGAAGAGAAAGACTCTTGAATCAAGCGAATGGTGTAAGAAATATGAGAGCCCAAGCCTCTTATTTATAGTAATTGAATTTACAAAAACTACCCTCCATAATTACTTAATGACCTTATAGTTATATAAACGACTAAACACCCCTCCATAATACTATTTTAAATAGATTTAACGATATTTGTACTAAACTAATGTCGAAAATACTCAACACTAGTCTTATAATAACCGCATCGTCGATACCTTTCTAATGATATATATATATATTTGTATATATATGATTTATACTTTATTTTAATACGTAAATATGCTATTATAATTTGTAACTCATTCATACGAACTCCATTTTTGATGTTCTTTATATCCACGCGTTGGTATTTACGAGTACTACAACTTTCATTTAGACGTCGTCAGCTAATTCTCATTCTATCTCAGATTTACAAAACTTTATCGAATTTATCGCGCTCGAAGAGTAGGGACCAAGTTTCGTCCATATATTTAACATACGAGCTCTACTCTCGACATTATTTATATCCACGCGTAGGTAAAAACAAGATCTAAAACTTTCATTTAGACTCCGTCGGCTAATTCTCGACCGATCTTAAATTTAACAGTAGGAGGAGATTATACTATTAAATGTCCGCGTAAAATTCATAACTTCGACATACGGACTCCGTTTTCGTCTGTCTTTTTACCGTTGAGTTCATATTAATGATATCTTCAACTCTCATTTAGGTCGCGTAGGCCAAAAACCACTCGAACTAAAATTCGAGTTTCGGGTCGTGCACTACTACGCCAAATCTTAGAAAATTCATAACTCCTCATACGAAGTCAGATTTGGGCGTTCTTTTTTTGTATGTTCTCGGTTTAACGTATACTAAAAACTTTTTTTAGATCACTAAGACTAAAAAGTCTTCTACCGTAAATTTACTATTTACGTCTCCCGGTGTCCTGCCGGTTTTGCCGTAAAACTTCGACGAGCCATAACTTCTTCGTTATAACTCGGATTTTGACGTTCTTTTTATGTACGGAACCCTTGTAACATATACTACAACTTGGTTAAGATTAATCCTTCTAAATAATCTTCCTTCAAAAACTCATTTTTATGCTCATCGTCTCTAAATTGACTAGCCCGGATCTGCGGGCGTTACAATTATCTCCCCCTTAGGATGATTACGTCCCGTAATCATCAACGAAACAGGGCTGTATAATGACTCCGTACGTTATCTCTTTATCCTAGGTAATAATCGTAACTTCTATGTTCCTTCGAATGAGTATCTAATTCTTGGACTTCTCGACTGCAGGCGGTGCTCGATCTTGCACTTGCTCCTTATCTCACGTTAGACTCCAAATTATGACCTTCAAGTCACAATCTCGATCGCCACTGGATATGAACTTAAGATAAGTTTTTTTTATTAGAATTTAACGATGTGTCATATTCTAATGACCTATCATCGTATGTTGCAACGCTTAGACTCAGGTCTCTTAGAGTCTTCCACAACAGACTATACTTTCGTTCATGTTCTAATCTCATCTTCAAATGTAGCATTTCTAGCTACAAGCAACTTTTCGCGATACCTCTACTGATCGCTTTTTATTTCAATCTTCCGTCTTAAGTCAGATGCTACATCGAACTTGATTCTCTGAACCACATAACATACTCAGCATAGTCGGACTCAATTTGATATGACCACTAGGGTCGGAATAACAATCATCTTCTTAGTCATTACCGAAACGATGGTAACGACATACTTGAATAAAACGAAATCGATTACTAGCTGCTTGTTAACCTTGTTACTTTCCTTGATCCAAGCGTGAGTCATGTGCTTCCGGTAGTATAGGCATCTACTACCATTCATACCTACTCATACTCGTCCCAAGTATTGTCTCGCAGCTTTCCAAGTTACTATCACAAAAACAATTTTAACACATAAAAATGTGTCCAATCAATCATAAAATTTTCCCTAGACTCTACTAGGACTTCTTCCATGCGTATCTTCAATCATCAATTCTAATTCAACTCGGTTGGTGATGGAAATGTCAGACGATGGGATAACTTCATGGATTATACCAAAAATCTTTCTTTCTGAAAATCGAAAGTTTACTTCTCCCGTACTAGACGTATTATTTATTAGATGCATTCTAAAGGCAAGATATCACTCTTATGGTATCTTCCGATAATTACCATTCAGTATCGTAAGCCTTCTCATTTCCTCTATTTACTCAATTCACTACAAGTCTTCACCATGATGTTCTGTACACCAAAGCAATCGTTTGGTGTATTGAGACGAGAATAAAGATAGATGAAGGTTTAGACGCGTATTCCTCCTTATTACCTCGAAAAATTATATGCCAGTTCTAATATCGTAATTAAACGTTTAGAAATCTGAACACATAAAATTTCCAGATCCGGTCGGTAACAGACCATAGATCCGATCAAACGATAGCATAAAGCATCACAAATTATTAAGCACATAAAAGCATCTTAGGCATCTTCCCTAATTAAGCTAGTTCTTATGTCTATTCAGGCGCACTTCCTAAAATATATTAGACACACTCCTCACGATCATCGCTTAGCATTCTAAGTTTAAGTCTAGAAATAAATCCTTATTCCTAGTTCGCTTAAACTAATGCTCTGATACCAACTGTGACATCTGTAACACTCGTGTTTCTAGCCTAGGCATTAATATTAATGTGATAGTCTAGGTTAACCTTTGTAACTCATTTTGAAGAAATGAAAAAGGAATTATGTGAATTCTATGTGTTTTATGTGTTTTATGCTTAATTACTAGGAGTTAATTAATTAAGAATAAAAATGAGTGTCAAAATTAAATTTTAGATAAAGCCGATATCTATTCAGAAAGTTGTAGTGGTCGTGACAAGGATTACGGATATATAAAGAATGCCGAAATCCGAGTTATAACGAAGAATTTATGACCTCTCGAAGTTTCACGACAAAACCGGCTCGGTGCTGAATGTCGTAAAAAGTGAGTTTTCGATAAACTACTTTTTAGCCTTAGTTATCTAAACGAAACTCATATTGTTCGTTAAACCGAGAAGTTCGATAAAAAGAACGCCCGAATCTGACTTCATATGAGGAAGTTATGATTTTTCGAAGTTTCAGCTTAGCAGTAGACAGCTAAAAACTCGAAATTTAGATTGAGTGAATTTTAGCCGATACGACCTAAACGAGAATCGAAGGTCTCGTAAATAGTAGCACAACGGTAAAAAGTCTGACGAAAACGGACGTCGGATGAAGAAGTTATGAATTTTTAACGGATTTCCTGTCCCGGTCTGTTAAAAATAATAATATAAAAATTAAATTCAAAATTAGCCGACGAAGTCTAAACGGAAGTTGTAGAGCATAATTTTACCTACGCGTGCATATAAAGAACGTCAAAAACAGATCTCGTATGCGAAAGTTATGGATTTTAGAAGTTTTTGCACAAAAACCGAGAAAATTCGCATAGTCACGATTTGCCACGTCACCCTCGCTTAGAACGTGCCACGTATCCGAGATTGGTGAGTCAAGCGAGCCACGTGTCCGAGCTGCTGAGTCATCCGAGCACCTGGCCTTATCCGAAGCGGTCCAGTAGCGATGCGACACGTACCTTCTTGCACGACACCGAACCCTCGCAAGCTACCAAGATGCCTCTACTTCGGACTAGTAGACCTCGGTCCAATCAGGAGAGGACAGCGAGGCCTTCACATGTGCAGCCTCGTGCGAGCCATCCCCTGCGAGGTTCGGATCTGCGACGCGTGGCTTCTTCTCAGCGGTTGGATCAGGAGGCTCGCCCCTATAAATAGAAGGGTGAGAGACCTCCCGGGGGTATTTAGAAAACTTGTCACTTTTAGCCCCTAAACCCATATTTCTTTCATATTAACATCCTTCGAAGCCCCGGTATCAATTTTAAGCCCCGGAATACGCCATGAAGTGCCCGTGAAGCCCGAAAAATTTATCTTTTCGGTTTCGAAGTCCGACTTTTGCAGAGCCCGGTTTTTCAATAAAACTCCCGGTTTTATTAGAAACGATCGTTTTAGGAAACGAATTGCTGCCCGATTTTCATCAAAACAAGTGAGTGTGTAGTTACTTTCAATTTACACATATATATGAAGTATTTACCTTAAAATATGTGTTATGTGTAAATATGTTAATTGTTTATTTGAGGTGACTGTTGAATTGATGTTTTATACAAGTTTTAAACTATATATGTATTTTATCTACAAATATGTTGGGTAGAACATGGGTAGACCAAATAGTCGGTGGGTGTTAAAATGATGAGAGGCCTCGGTATCGGTGTTGTTGTTGGTATTGTTGTAGTCGTCTAGCGGAGTATAGATGACGATCACAGACCTTTCTAGACAGTCTAGTGGTACACTAGCAAGTTCGCAACTTGTAGGTGTTGATGAACTAAATGTTCATTGGTGTACTCCAATCCCCCTCATGGTTGCCTTTAGGACATGTATGGCTGAGGAGTCCCCTTAGCAGTAGTGTCCAACCCGATGATATTCCTTAGGTTAAGTCCCTTGTGTTAGGTGTTTAGGGACGTAAAGTGAGGACAACGGGAATGGGTAATCAGGGTTATTGTTGATTGGTGAACTTAATATGTTATTATTATTATGGGTTGAAAACCCTATATGCTCACCAGGCTCCGCTTTTTATGATTACAGGTAGTGGACCCGGAGCATAGTCGGAGGACGATGAGAGAGTTTTGATTATAGGCCAGTAGTTGTAAATAACCGTAGTAAGGCTTATAATGTCTTGTTTATGCTTTTGATCTGTATCGAAACATGACATCCCGAGGTTTTGATATATATATGGAAAATATATACCTTCTTAAAGAAGGGTTTTGATAAACTTTTATCATGTTTTATTTTGGGGACCTATTCCGCAACATCTTTTGAAAAGATTTCTCTGATTTTATTTTAAAAAGCATAAATTAAATCGGTCTTTTCTGGCCGAGAAATTAGGGGATGTCACAGTTGGTATCAGAGCATTAGTTTAAGCGAACTAAGAAATTGTAGAATTTCTAGACTTAAACTTAGAATGCTAAGTGATGATTGTGAGGTGAGTGTCTACCATATTTTAGACACGAGCAATAGTTTATTTTAGGAAAGGTGCCTAAAATGCCTTTATGTGCTAAATGCTATATGTTGCCATATATGCCATTATTTGTTCGGATCTATGGTCTGTTGCCGACCGGATCTGGAAACCTTATGTGTGTAGGATTCTAAGCGTATGATTACGAGATTAGAACTAACATGTAAACGTTTCAGAGTGATAAGGGAATTGACATGTCTAACAAGGATAAAGAAATAAATTCGCCTTAGTCGGTATATAGATTGTAATGGCAAGAACCCGAAGTGGAGCAGAAAATGCAAATAGAAACCAACAACCTCAACCCCAAGTGGTGGAACAGGTGCCTATAGTAGGAGTTGCACCAGAACCCATCACTATGGCTGGAGTACGAACTATGATTCAGACCATGTTGGCTGATCAGAGGGAGGAGTTGAGGCAAATGTTGCTGAACAACAGGGATGAACCTTCAGTTCCTGTTGAACGATGTGAATTGAATGACGATCGATTTGAAGAACGGAACAACAGCAGATCGGTTGGTCATAGTGAACCGCTTGTGGTTGGGAGGAATAACCACGAGGGCAGAGTGGAGAGAAATGGGTGCAAGTATAAGGACTTTATGACTTGAAAGCCATCGACCTTCACTGGAAAAGAAGATCCTGCCGGAGTTATGGACTGGATCTCGGAAATGGAGTTCGCTTTCATGACTTGTGATTGCCAAGGCAAGTTACAAACCACCTTTGCAGTGCGTCAGTTCAGGGGTAGTGCTGCTCGTTGGTGGAACACATTGGGGAAAACCCGAAGCCCTAATGAGCCACTGCAAATGAATTGGGCAGAGTTCTTGGTGCACTTTAAGCGCAAGTACTGCTCGGCCCAAAACGTACTTGAGTTAGAAAACCAATTTCTAACGTTGCAGAAGGGGAGTATGACCGTTGACGAGTATACGAATAACTTCACAGACAAAATGGAGTTTGCTTTGCGTATTGTCCCAGATGAGCTGGCGAAAATTGACAGGTACGCAAAGGGACTTCAATGGGAGTATGCGGTGCCAGTACGTCAGGCACTTACTTTGGAGGCAGCTATCTGGGCTGCCAAGTTTGTTGAAGATATGATTAAGGGGAGAGCCGCTAGCAAGGTTGAAGTTGGCGAAAAGAGAAAGTTTGAAGGAACGTCAGGTTCCAACAAAAAGAACAAATTCTCGAAGTCTGGTTCGAGAAAATTCGGAGGAGGAGCCGAAGCCAAGTGGTGTGACAGGTGCAAGAAGAAACATGCTGGGAAGTGCAGCGTGGAACTCACTTGTTACAAGTGTGGAAAGCCAGGGCATTATGCCAATAATTTCACCTTCACTAATAACGTCTGTCATAGGTGCCATGAAGAAGGGTATATTTTGAGGGATTGCCCGAAGAGGAAGGACGCAGCAAAACCCAATCTGCCACCAAAGCCGAAGGCGAGAGCCTTTCAGATGGCACTCGAAGCTGCGAAAGAAGAAGCCGATGTCGCTTCAGGTACCTTTCTCGTAAACGAATTGCCTGCCCAAATTTTGTTTGATTCTGGAGCCAATTACTCCTTTATATCGCATGAATTTGGTAGAAAACTAGCTTTGCCTGTAGATAGACTAGTTAATGCCTTATTAGTCGAGATTGCTAGTGGTAAGTTTGTACATGTTAGCCATCGTATGAAAAACATCATCATTGACTTGGATGGGAATAAGTTCCACGAGGAATTATTGCCTATCGAGTTAAATGGTTTCGACATAGTTTTAGGAATGGATTGGCTTAGCGCCAATGATGCCGAAATAATGTGTAGGAAGAAGATAGTTAAAGTAAACCCGCCAGGGAAAGAGTCGTTTATGGTGTACGGAGACAAACGCAGAGTAAATTATGGAATCATTTCCCTAATGAAGGCCAGAAAGTGTTTGGCCAAGGGGTGTACATCATATCTAGCGTTTGTGATCGATGCTAAGAAGGAAAAGAAGGAGGTGCAAGATATTCCGGTGGTGTGTGATTATCCGGAAGTCTTTCCCGAAGATCTTCCCGGATTGCCCCCTGATCGACAAGTGGAGTTCCGTATCGACTTGTTACCAGGAACGACGCCGATAGCAAAAGCACCATATCGATTAGCACCAACCGAAATGAAAGAACTTATGACACAACTTCAGGAGTTATTGGACAAAGGTTTCATTCGACCTAGTTCATCACCCTGGGGAGCCCCTGTGTTATTTGTAAAGAAGAAAGACGGGAGCATGAGAATGTGCATCGATTACAGAGAGCTGAATAAAGCGACGATAAAGAACAAGTACCTGTTGCCGAGGATCGATGACTTGTTCGATCAGTTGCAAGGATCGAGCTATTTTTCGAAGATCGATCTTAGGTCGGGGTACCATCAACTAAAGGTGAGGGAGCAGGATATCGAGAAGACTGCGTTCAGAACAAGATATGGACACTATGAATTTTTGGTTATGTCGTTTGGATTAACCAATGGCCCAGCAGCTTTCATGGATTTGATGAATAGGGTTTGTAAACCATACCTTGATAAATCCGTGATAGTATTCATAGACGATATCTTAATCTATTCGAAAAGCAAGCAGAAGCATGAAAAGCATCTACGTGAAGTGCTAGAAGTTCTGAAAGAGGAGAAGCTGTATGCAAAGTTCTCCAAATGTGAATTTTGGATTCAAGAAGTCCAATTTTTGGGTCATGTGGTTAACCAAGAAGGGATAATGGTTGACCCAGCAAAGATTGAAGCTGTGATGAAGTGGGAACAACCAAAAAGTCCCACGGAGATTCGAAGCTTTTTAGGATTAGCCAGATATTATCGCCGATTTATCCAAGGATTTTCTTCGATCGCTACTCCATTAACAGCTTTGACCCACAAAGGAGCTACTTATGCTTGGAATGAGAAGCATAAGGAAGCCTTTGAGAAGTTAAAGAAGAGATTGTGTGAACCACCGATTCTTTCGTTACCTGAAGGAGTTGATGACTTCGCAGTCTATAGTGATGCCTCTGGAGTTGGGTTAGTATGTGTTCTGACCCAAAGGGATAAAGTGATAGCGTATGCATCGAGGCAGTAGAAAGAACATGAAAAGAACTACCCCACTCATGATTTGGAGTTGGCAGCGGTAGTATTCGCCTTAAAGATATGGAGGCATTATCTTTATGGTACTAAGTGTAAACTTTTCACTGATCATAAGAGTCTTCAATATCTCTTTAATCCGAAGGAATTGAACATGGGCCAGCGGCGCTGGCTGGAACTACTCAAGCACTACGACTGTGAGATAATTTACCACCCTGGTAAAGCAAATGTTGTTGCTGATGCTCTCAGTCGGAAGGTAAATCTTGAAAAGAGAAGGCCAAGAGCGCTAAAGATTGAAGTTGTCTCTACAATTATGGAAAGTATAAAGAAAGCTCAGGAGGAAGCTTTGGAGAAAAATGACCGGAAGGAGGAACGTTTGGGAAAAACGTTGGTGTTTGATACAAACGGTCAAGGATTGAAGGTATTCAAAGATAGGATTTGGGTACCTAAGACGGGAGGAGTAAGAGGTCTTCTGATGGAAGAAGCTCACAAACCATGTACTCGATTCATCCCGACAGTACGAAAATGTATAGGGACCTAAAACCCTATTACTGGTGGCCGACGATGAAGCTCGATGTTGCTAAGTATGTGGCTGAGTGTGTAACTTGTGCTAGGGCTAAGGCACAACATCAGAAACCATATGGGAGTTTAGAACCTTTACCAGTACCCATGGGTAAATGGGAGGACATTACCATGGATTTTGTGATTAAACTGCCCAGAACAAGGAACGGTCACGACATGATTTGGGTGGTCGTTGATCGCTTCACTAAGAGTGCGCATTTCATAGCCGCTAACGAGAAATGGTCTATGGATAAACTTGCGAATTCTTATGTGAAGGAAATTGTGAGGCTACACGGTGTTCCGTTAACGATTGTATCCGATCGTGACAGCCGTTTTACCTCAAGGTTTTGGAGGAGTCTACAAGAGGAATTGGGTACCAAGTTGTGTTTGAGTACAGCTTACCATCCACAAACCGATGGTCAGAGCGAACGAACGATTCAAACATTGGAGGATATGATGAGAGCATGTACCCTAGAATTCCAAGGTAACTGGGATGAACACTTACCTTTACTAGAATTCTCCTATAATAATAGTTTCCACTCAAGCATCAAGATGGCACCTTATCACGCTTTGTATGGAGAAAAGTGTCGAACGCCATCATGTTGGCTGGAAGGTGGGGAAAAGCAGTTTATGGGACCTGAAATAGTCCATCAAACTCCTGAAAAGTTGAAGGTGATAAGAGAAAGGATGTTAGCAGCTCAAGATCGACAAAAGAGCTATGCTGACAAGAAAAGACAACCGATATACTTCGAAGTTGGAGATTCGGTTTTACTTAAAGTCTCGCCGTGGAAGGGACTTATAAGATTTGGTAAAAGAGGAAAGTTGAGTCCAAGGTTTATTGGTCCATTTAAAGTTCTTCAGAAGATCGGGAATCAAGCTTACAAGCTAGAATTATCGGAAGAACTGGAGGGTATTCATAACACATTTCATGTGTGTTATTTGAGGAAGTTCACGGGAGATGTGCCCGACATAATTCCGATTTTTGAGTTAAAGGTGGATGAAAACAAAAGGTTGATTGAAGAACCTGAGGCAAAAGTTGACAGTAAGACTATGAAGTTGCGACGCAAGATGGTTGATTTAGTGCTTGTGCGTTGGAAACATACGAATGGACCAAATCTCACATAGGAAACGGAGAGTGACATGATGAGTCGTTACCCGCAGTTGTTTGGTGATATGTGATTCCGGGGACGGAATCATCTTAAGGGGGAGAGAATTGTAACACTCGTGTTTCTAGCCTAGGCATTAATATTAATGTGATAGTCTAGGTTAAACTTTGTAACTCATTTTGAAGAAATAAAAAAGGAATTATGTGAATTCTATGTGTTTTATGCTTAATTACTAGGAGTTAATTAATTAAGAATAAAAATGAGCGTCAAAATTAAATTTTAGATAAAGCTGATATCTATTAAGAAAGTTGTAGTGGTCGTGACAAGGATTACAGATATATAAAGAATGCCGAAATCCGAGTTATAACGAAGAAGTTATGACCTGTCGAAGTTTCACGACAAAACCGGCTCGGTGCTGAATGTCGTAAAAATTGAGTTTTCGATAAACTACTTTTTAGCCTTAATGATCTAAACGAAATTCATAGTGTTCATTAAACCGAGAAGTTCGATAAAAAGAACGCCCGAATCTGACTTCGTATGAGGAAGTTATGATTTTTCGAAGTTTCAGCTTAGCAGTTGACAGCTAGAAACTCGAATTTTAGATCGAGTGAATTTTAGCCGACACGACCTAAACGAGAATCGAAGGTCTCGTAAATAGTAGCACAACGGTTAAAAGTCTGACGAAAACTGACGTCAGATGAAGAAGTTATGAATTTTTAACGGATTTCCTGTCCCGGTCTGTTAAAAATAATAATATAAAAATTAAATTCAAAATTAGCTGACGAAGTCTAAACAGAAGTTGTAGAGCGTAATTTTACCTACGCGTGCATATAAAGAACGTAAAAAACGGAGCTCGTATGCGAATGTTATGGATTTTAGAAGTTTTTGCACAAAAACCGAGAAAATTCGCATAGTCACGATTTGCCACGTCACCCTCGCTTAGAACGTGCCACGTGTCCGAGATTCGTGAGTCAGGCGAGCCACGTGTCCGAGCTGCTGAGTCATCCGAGCACCTGGCCTTATCTGAAGCGGTCCAGTAGCGATGCGACACGTACCTTCTTGCACGACACCGAACCCTCACAAGCTGCCACGATGCCTCTACTTCGGACCAGTAGACCTCGGTCCAATCAGGAGAGGACATCGAGGCCTTCGCATGTGCAGCCTCGTGCGAGCCATCCCCTACGAGCTTCGGATCTGCAACGCGTGGCTTCTTCTCAGCGGTTGGATCAGGAGGCTCGCCCCTATAAATAGAAGGGTGCGAGACCTCCCGGGGGTATTTTGAAAAATTGTCACTTTTAGCCCCTAAACCCATATTTCTTTCATATTAACATCCCCCGAAGCCTCGGTATCAATTATAAGCCCCGGAAGACGCCACGAAGTGCCCGTGAAGCCCGGAAAATTTATCTTTTCGGTTTCGAAGCCCGACTTTTGCAGAGCCCGGTTTCTCAATAAAACTCCCGGTTTTATTAGAAACGATCGTTTTAGGAAACGAATTGCTGCCCGATTTTCATCAAAACAAGTGAGTGTGTAGTTACTTTCAATTTACACATAGATATGAAGTATTTACCTTAAAATACGTTTTATGTGTAAATATGTTAATTGTTTATTTGAGGTGACTGTTGAATTGATGTTTTATACAAGTTTTAAACTGTATATGTATTTTATCTACAAATATGTTGGGTAGAACATGGGTAGACAAAATAGTCGGTGGGTGTTAAAATGATGAGAGGCCTCGGTGTCGGTGTTGTTTTTGGTGTTTTTGTAGTCGTCTAGCGGAGTATAGATGACGATCACGGACCTTTCTAGACAGTCCAGTGGTACACTAGCAAGTTCGTAACTTGTAGGTGTTGATGAACTAAATGTTCATTGGTGTACTCCAATCCCCCTCATGATTTCCTTTAGGACATGTATGGCTAAGGAGTCCCCTTAGCAGTAGTGTCCAACCCGATGATATTCCTTAGGTTAAGTCCCTTGTGTTAGGTGTTTAGGGACGTAAAGTGAGGACAACGGGAATGGGTAATCAGGGTTATTGTTGATTGGTGAACTTAATATGTTATTATTATTGTGGGTTGAAAACCCTATATGCTCACCAGGCTCCCAAGCCTGACCCACTCAGCTTTTTATGATTACAGGTAGTGGACCCCGAGCATAGTCGGAGGACGATGATAGATTTTTGATTATAGGCCAGTAGTTGTAAATAACCATAGTAAGGCTTATAATGTCTTGTTTATGCTTTTGATCTGTATCGGAACATGACATCCCGAGGTTTTGATATATATATATATGGAAAATATATACCTTCTTAAAGAAGGGTTTTGATAAACTTTTATCATGTTTTATTTTGGGGACGTATTCCGCAATATCTTTTGAAAAGATTTCTCTGATTTTATTTTAAAAAGCATAAATTAAATCGGTCTTTCCTGGCCGAGAAATTAGGGGATGTCACAACATCCCCATTTTCACGACCAGAAAAGACCGATTTTGTTTATGCTTTATAAAAATCAGAGTACCTCTTTTAATAAAAAATGTTGCGGAATTTGTTCTCAGAAAAACATGATAAATACGTTACCAAAGCATTTCCAAAGAAATGTATTTTTGTTCATTTTAAAAATTTTGGGATGTCATCATCAATACAGAAACATAAACATAAACAGAACTTACATTCATTTACATTAGTGATCTACATATATATAATCTCTCAGTGTAATGTAACTTCATATCGACACCTGTGATACAAATAAGCTTGAGTGGGTCAGGTTGGGAAACCTGGTGAGTACATAGGGTTTTCAACCCACAATAATTTAATTATTATGTTTAAACATCAAACAATCAACCCAATTACACATCCCCATTATATTCCTTACTCTTAAGGATCTACCCTAAGAATCATCTATCCTGCATTCATTCATTTCGAAGCCCATTGCTTCCAGGGTTTATATGATAGGCACTAAGTCCATAGTTGCCAATGCTTGTTCGTAAAGCACAAATTCGATAGCTGCTAAAGTTCATTCATCGGGTACTAAATCCATAGCTACCAGTGTTCATCTAATAGGTACTAAATCCATAGCTACCAACGTTTATTTAACATGTACTAAGTCCATAGCTACGAATGTTTATTCTATAGGCACTATGTCCATAGCTGCCGATGTTATTTGTTAGGCACTAAGTCTATAGCTGCCAATGTTCACTCATATCATCTTTCATCTCTCATCATTCATCTACCCATGTTTTACCCAACATATTTGTAGATATAAAATACATATATATTTTAAATTATTTAAAACATGTATAAAATCATTCATCCAACATAGAAAGCAAGTATTCAAATAATATGCACACATACCACGTAATTTATATAAAATATTTCATATCTATGTGTAAGATTAAAGTAACTATGCACTCACTTGATAAGGTGGTGACTCGGTACTCGGACAACGCTTCGTTTACTTTAAAATAATTGCCTTCGACGAAACCTAGTATTATTACCACTAGATTTTAGTCTAATATTTAACGTGACTAATTATTAGTCTTATTATTATTATTATTATTATTATTATTATTATTATTATTATTATTATTATTATTATTATTATTATTATTATTATATAAGCGTTTAAACAATACTTTCCAACCACTATGTACAGACAGAGGCCAGACATAAAACACCGGAGGGCAGGACCATTTTGGCATATAGCATTCTGAAATCCAACAACCCTATGCGACCCTTTAAACCAGATTCCCCGTACCGCGAGTAGTTAAAAAGATATTATAACGACAGTTATATAAGTCATAATAATAGCTCAAATATTTATTATAAGTTCATAATAACAATACTAATTTTAAATATAAGCTATATTAAAATAGGTAAGCATAACTAACTTACAAGGGGGTTTTAGCTAGGAGTCGGGCTCTGCAGTGGCAGAACTTCGTCGCTGAATCTTTCTAAGAAAGATTCGTGCAACGCTTCAACGCTCACCTTACTATACTAAAACTACATAAAGATAATTCGAATCACGAGGGACCGAAATGCTCGGGGGATAAGAAGAGAAAGACTCTTGAATCAAGAGAATGGTGTAAGAAATACGTGAGCCAAACCTCTTATTTATAGTAATTGAATTTACAAAAACTACCCTCCATAATTACTTAATGACCTTATAGTTATATAAACGACTAAACACCCCTCCATAATACTATTTTAAATAGATTTAACGATATTTGTACTAAACTAATGTCAAAAATAGTCAACACTAGTGTTATAATAACTGCATCGTCGATACATTTCTAATGATATATACATTTGTATATATATATATATATATATATATATATATATATATATATATATATATATATATATATATATATATATATATATATATATATGTGTGTGTGTGTGTACGTATATATGATTTATACCTTATTTTAATACGTAAATATGCTATTATAATTTGTAACTCATTCATACGAACTCCATTTTTGACGTTATTTATATCCACGCGTTGGTATTTACGAGTACTACAACTTTCATTTAGACTCCGTCAGGTAATTCTCATTCTATCACAGATTTACAAAACTGTATCGAATTTATCGTGCTCGAAGAGTAGGGACCAAGTTTCGTCCATATCTTTAACATACGAGCTCTACTCTCGACATTATTTATATCCACGTGTAGGTAAAAACAAGATCTAAAACTTTCTTTTAGACTCTGTCGGCTAATTCTCGACCGATCTTAAATTTAACAGTAGGAGGAGATTATACTGTTAAATGTCCGCGTAAAATTCATAACTTCTATATACGGACTCCGTTTCGTCTGTCTTTTTACCATTGAGTTCCTATTAATGATATATTCAACTCTCATTTAGGTCGCGTAGGCCAAAAACCGCTCGAACTAAAATTCGAGTTTCGGGTCGTGCACTGCTATGCCAAATCTTAGAAAATTCATAACTCCTCATACGAAGTCAGATTTGGGCGTTCTTTTTTGTATGTTCTCGGTTTAACGTATACTAAAAATTTTGTTTAGATCACTAAGGCTAAAAAGTCTTCTACCGTAAATTCACTATTTACGTCTCCCGGTGTCGTGCCGGTTTTTCCGTAAAACTTCGACGGACCATAACTTCTTCGTTATAACTCGCATTTTGACATTCTTTATATGTACGGAACCCTTGTAACATATACTAAAACTTGGTTAAGATTAATTTTTCTAAATAATCTTCCATCAAAAACTCATTTTTGATGCTCATCGTCTCTAAATTGACTAGCCCGGATCTGCGGGCGTTACATGTTTGTTTGACTCTTGGTAATCAATGGTCCTATGAACAATTTGCCCTTCTTCCTTAAGAGTCAAATGGGTGCTCTCTGAGGTTAGAGGCTTAGTCTAATAATTTCCTTACTTATTATATCGCTCCATCGACTGGACACTTTCTATGTTCATATTGGTACTAAGTGGCATTGGGGATTTGGCTATGGGAATAGCTCCAAGAGTCGACTCGATTCCGAACTCAACTTGGCACATGGGTGGTATTTCCGAAAGATTTTCTGGGAACACTTCGGGAGGGTTATAACCCTCTGGAATATCCTTGATGTCTTTAACTTCCTGTTCCTTATTTCTATTGTGGGCCAAGAAAGAGCATGGTACCTCTCACATAGATACTTCTGAGTCTAGATGCATGGGGCGATTCGAGGATCTGTGTCGGGTTTGTTGTCTTAGATAGCATGAGTTTCCTTATTTGGTAAGCTAATTCGAATGACGTCTTGTTATGTATGATGTGAGTTTGGCAAGGGTTTATCTAAAACATGAAAATGGCCACGTTTTAAGTTTCCTATAGTTACAGACACTAGGTCGTTTTAGAAGGAATGTTTGCTTAGAGCTTAGAGTGTATCCTAGGTGTGTGTCGATGGTGGTATTAGTTTTTCCCCTAATTATATCTACCGGGAATATTTTTACGAATGTTTGAGGGTTTCGATTTAGTATGCAAATATACTTCGTAACTTATGAGTCTCCTTTTTGTACCTCTATTGAAAAAGTACGCATGCATAATGAGTTTGTCGGGAAGAAGCGTACCGGTAATCATAGCAGGGTCTTTCGTTGTCTCCTCGTGTTCCATGTTTCCGACGTCTCTGCCACTTTTGTTTTTAATTTTTAGACACTCCCTCTTAAAATGACCCGCCTTTCCACATTCGTAGCAAGCCTGCCTTCTCCTAACGTTAGCGGCTTGGGTGGCCCGTCGGGTTGGCGCTCTACAACAGCAAGTGGTATGCCCCTTTCTGTTGCATTTCTTGCAGTACAACTTTCGATAGGATCCTTGGTGATGGAAGTTGCACTTGTGGCATTTTGGGAGGCTTCCAGCATATGGTTTCCTCGATGTTGAGGTGGTAGGGTCAGTGGGGGTATGGGCTGCTATAGCTTGTTGTCTTTTGGTAGGTCCTTGAGTCGAATTGCTCTCTTTTCCGTTCCAGGACTTTCGTTTCTTTTTCTTGGGTTTGTAGTTTGGGGTATCCTTGTAGGCAGCCATTCGTTGGCGCCCCTGGTTATCACTACGATTGGAGTTGTCGACACCGATCCCATTTTCATTTGTGCTGGTAGTGCTGAGTTGTGCTATGACGGCTATCACGGCAGCTGACACTGCGGCTTGAAAAGTAGCGCTGTCTATCTGCAGGATTGGTGTTTTGCTGTTTGACCGCTTGTTTCCAGGTGAAGGCATGGTTCTGTTGCATGAGGAGAAGCGAGCTCATAAGTGACTATGGTCATTTCCAATTGTATCTCTTCAATAGTTATAGATACACATTTATGTATGCACGCATATATGTCATATGTTTTGTTGTACAATGCTTAATGTTTCGATCTACACTCCTTTGATATATTTATGGTAATAAGTACTAGTAGGTATTTGGACGATCGTTAAGTTTAACAAAAGTCAATATAGATATCAATACATTTAGTTGCTTCGGATTACATGGGTTCTTGGAGGGCGTACCCCTCTTGATTTAATACTACTGGTTGTAACGAAATACAAAATAAACCTACTACATAGTGCGAGTAGTGTAGTGAATCCTTTATGCTGAAATGGCGCACAAGGTGCTCATCCATTTCACTTATTTCACGTGTGGCCTCTTCCGCTCTATGTTATGCTATGGCTGCCCTAGCCTCAGCTGCAATGAGTTGTTGCCTTATGGTAGCCAGTTCCTCCTCTAAGGAGCGTAGACAGTCGGTAAGGTCCTCCTACTCTGCTTGCTGGTTCGGTATTGCTCCCGAAGGGTAAGGCTTGATAAGGATCTCTCTGGCGCCTTCATCCTCATCTGCTTCCTCATCAGAATCCTCTCCCCTCGTAGTCCATCTCTTGGTATTCTTCAGTACCCACTTCTGGTTTTTCATCATGAACTTCCTCTGGCTCCTCCTCGATCCACTCGTTGGCTACCACATCAGGGTAGTAAGGGTCTTCGTGATGAAATTCAGCCATGTTGTCTACGCGAGAATAGAGGTGTGAGAAGCATGTAGAAGATTTAAGTGCGGGGGTTATATAGTATCCTAAAAGACTCCTATAGTATTTTAAACTTTATGTATGATTCTAATGTTCTTTTGCATGTACGGTTGGTAAGTTTTAGACTTGTTGCAACACCCCTATCACTCCCAAACACATGTTGGTCATGTCTCAAATAAATATAGTTGATCATGTTATATTTATCCTAGATATGATTACATAACTGTCTAGGTTTGACTGTAGTGTCCAACATTTAAAGACTATGGTTTTGTTCTTATCCCGACACTGTCCTAGTATGTATGTATACTTTTATAAAATACTTATACTTTTAAGGTATACTTTTACTCAGAGTGTTTTAGTCCCATTGCATTTACAGTTGTATATCTTTTATGGTTTGATATACTATTTCATTATAAACAATGCTCTGATACCAATCTGTCACACCCCCGAACCAGGACGGCGGAAACGTCTGGGGGCGGATGACGTCACTGTACAGTATCATAACAATTGAATATGAATGAAACATAGCATTCCAAGCGACATACATTGAAAATACCCACTTACATAGTTTACATATTGTAGTTGTTCATCAGTTACACAAAAGTGACAAAAGTAGAACTTCATAAGATTTCATCACTTAATCTCATAGCAGAACTGATTACCTGTTACTGGTTCCCTGAGAATACAAGTCGTTTTGAAAAGTGTCAACTAAAAAGTTGGTGAGTTCATAAGCATTTTTGTATAAAAATGATTTTTGCACTTGTTTAGATTAGTTCTCGTAGTACTTTCAGAAAATGCGATATTTTCTATGAAAATGATTTGTAAGTCTCTTTCCAAAACTGTGAATATATGCATGCATGTCCTTTCTTATCTTTTTCTTTGTAAAAGAAAGGCGAACGTTCCCAGAAAATCAAATATTTTCTGATGTAAGAAAACTGTAGTCTTAAACCCTAAGAGTCTAAGTGTAAGTGACTGAATACTTGAAAAATGATTTGTACTTTTATAGTTTAATAAAACCGATGAAGTGTAAGCTTCCCGTAAGCCAAAATCGTATTGTTAATCCCTATGTGATTCATTATAACCATGTTTGATGTGACTAATATGCATGTCATGACGTTGTTCAGGCATCGGTTTTGGTAAGATATTTGTCACCGTAGACTAAGGATGAGCAAAAGGACCGAACCGGCCGGAACCGGCCCGAGCCGAACCCGACCCGGGAACCAGCTTCGGCCAAAATCAAGAACCGAACCGACCCGGCGGTTCTACCGGTTCCCGGTTCCTACCGGTTCTTGTCGTGTCTTCAAATGTTGGAACCGGTCCTCGAAAAATAGCATCATACGGTTCCGGTTTTTGCCGGTTCTACCGATTTTTGCCGGTTCTACCGGTTCCGGTTATATCGGTTCCGGTTCCTACCGGTTCCTGGTTCCAAAAATCCACAAAAATAACGTCCCGGTCCCGGCCCGACCGGTTCCATCGGGTTCCGGTTCCGGTGCCGGTTCCGGTTCCGGCCGGTTCCCCGGTCCATATGCTCATCCCTACCCTAGACTGGCCCCATCTAGCTATAGCGAACAGCTCAGGTGTGGGGGTGTCAACCCCGTATAAATCTATACACAATTACCTCGCGCTCCCTCCAGGAGACTCTGGTTATAACTATAGGACTTACGGTGTACGCTAGGTAGGTACGACGAAGGAAAGTCTCACAAGAGCCTTAACATATTTACGTGAACTATGACTCCCTTTTACTTGCAAAATAAGATAATTATGCCTTTAAATAATTATGTGTACCTTTGAAAAGTGTGGTTTGTGACCTCCAAACTATACCGATTATAGTTTATGATGTTTGTTTGTCAAGACAAATTATATAATCATATATATAAATATATATGAGTTAACATGTCTAGATGTTTTAAAAGAATATATCATATAAACATAAATCTAACACAAGTATAAGAACTTCTAGTATGATAAAGACAATTTCTAGATTTTGACTTTTCTGTCCGTATTTTTAGAAAAATTATAGAAAAATCATCATAAGATGAAATTTGGATCCGTAAACTCTGAGAGTTTACAAAATGAGTCTACTTTGTTCATAATTTTTATTATAATCTTTAGTGGTCTCAAACCTATATGAAAATGTTCATCTTCACAGACTGGTCCGAAATCATTTCTGAAACGATAGGCAGTTTTGTAAATATCTCCAAGAATTGTACAAAAATCGTATGAACATGTGAGAGTAGTCTCTAGAAATTTAGAAACCTGAAATATTTTCATGTTGAACATTGTTTAAAAATATGAAGTTTAAGATGGTCAAAACAGTCCGTGAACAGACCATAACTTTTCTGTTGAAAGCTGATGTTTAAGTTTAGATTATGTTTTGGTGTTGTAATTTGTATTCCCCCCCCCCCTAAAACTTGAGGAAAACATGAAAATGTAGGGGTATGAAGCTGACATTGAGTGTTTTGTAGTGGGATAAGGAGATGATGGGGAAGATCTTCAAACTTAGAGCACTTTGAAGATGGTTGAAGAACTCTTGGAGAGATGATCTTATCCTATGGATTTAACACATAATAATGTGTGTAAAGGAGATGAATCTAGCATAAAAATGTGCATAATCACTAGATGAATAAGGATCACTTACTAAAAACCTTAAGAACCAACTTGAAGGTGAATATCTTGGAAGGATTTGAGGTTGTTCTTGAGAGAATATTAAAGAAAAGTGAAGAAGGTGAGAGGGAATAACCCTCTCGGCCACAAGTTAAGGGAGGGGGGGGGTAGGGTAGGGGGTGAGGTGATGTGCATGGTTATATGTTGGTTAATAGCATGAATGTTTGTTGGTTAAAGGTTTGTGTGCGAAAATGGGGGGGGGGGGGACATCAACTCACTAGGTCAACTCCTATATTTTTTCTATTAAAAGGATGAATTTTTATAAAGATGTTAGTTTTATAAAAAAATAGTATAGAGTATGAATACTTACTAAATTCGAATTATACATTTCAAATTATAACGAAAAGATCATTATTAATAAAGATATTAAATTAGCATGTTGAAAGTATTGTTTTTACTAAACTAATATGTATTGGTATTATTGAAATTAACGTTGTAAGTCCCAACTACGGCTTTGATTTCAATAATTGACGAAATGAAGGACATTTCACATAAATACATTGAAATTGTACATTTGAGGACATCAAGATTCATCTAAAATTTTGATATAGGTCGAGTTGACTTTTGTTGACTTTTGTTGACTTATTAACTTTTGTTGACTCCAAAATTTGCAGTTGTCAAACCATGTTGGCCTCTCGGTCTAGAATCAGATACCTTGGGCCTCTTGTCCGGACCCTCAACACTCGTAGAAGGATTTGGCTTCCTCTTCCTCTCCATCTCTAAGTCAATATCCCTCCCCAAGCCCTCGCTATTATGTCTTCCAACGTCTTGCGACTGGATCGGCTAACAAACTACCGAATATCGCTCCTCAGCATCTCATGGTATCGGGCCTTCTTCATCTCCTCGTACGTCGTATACTCCAGAACTAGAAGTGCCCTCTCCCTAAACATAGCGTTGATCTCAGTCGTAGTCTCAGTAGTCTCATGGAGATCCTAGAACTCTCGCGCCAACTGTTGCAACTCAATCACCGGTGCAAACTCGGCTCGGAACCTGGTCGGGAAATCACTCCAGGTCATCGAATCAATAGCAGCATCATCTCCTATAGTATTCCCTATCTCCCCCCACCAATCATGTGCACTGTCCTTCAGAAGGCAGGAAGCTAACTTAACCTTGACCCCCTCGAGACAACGGTTGGTACGAAAGGAATTGGCAACATCCGCCAACCACCTGCTGCTTGGAATGGGGTCCCTATCCCCATGATAGCCTGGTGCTCCACACGCCCGAAACTCCCAGAAGGTCAGGGAGCATGTCCCGATCAAAGCCACAATCTCAGCGCGAAAGGCGCTTAATCTCTCATCAAGAATCTCCAGAATACCCTCTTTGACCATGCCAAAGATCACATGACTCTGATCAAGGATAATGCACGTAATCTCAGACGAGATGAACTCATCGTCTGGTCATCAAGCTGCCCGGCTCCAGAACCTGAGCCCGAACCCTCCTCAACACCGGAACTGCTCACTAGCCTGCCTCGCAATACCACCATACGGAAAATAGACCATAAAACTATCAGAATAAGCATCAATGCGCATATCGGGGAAATCAGAACTACACAAGCTCCCTGGTTTCATTGTAGCCCTCCTTGAATCGAGTACAAATGCTCTTATACTAGTAGTACGGGCCCATACTATCTTCCACATCTATCCGTACTTTCCTCTAGAAGTGTCTTAACTCAGCCAAATTGCTATATAACTAATAGATCCCTCACAGCTACGGCTCCCATCACTAAACCTCATCCTAGGTTTTACTTAGGGAAAACTCCACACCACTATCCACCATCAGCTGCTAAAGGAACTCATTCTAACCTCCTCTAACTAGCTCACGAATACAATTACATATTATAAGAATTAGATAATTCTTCAAATGAGAGGTCTCTCACTACAACGGTTGGAATCAAACAAAAGCTGCACAATAGAGTTAAACCTAACCTTCTGAAATTATTTAGTTTTCATAATATATAACTTAGCATATTCGCTTACTAGCTAGCTGAAATAACACGAATTCCTAAAAGCACAAAGCAAGCAACATTCAAGCATCAAGTAATCAAAATAGAACGTAACCTAATCAGGCCATCCTATTACTGACTGATCAGTACTAGCATGCAAATATATAAGTTCAAAAAGCTGGCATACAAAGCATCTCTCCTACATCCTTAGTCCTAATCTAGCATGCGATTCACAGATTCACAATACAAATCATAACATAACATGTATGGGTATTTTGGGATAACTTACTTGATCTCGGCTGATTGCGTGCACCACACCCTGTTTCTCTTTTAGAAATCCTTTTTATAAAATGTTATTTCTTTTAAAAATTTCCATCAAGTCCTTAGTTTGAGTTCAAACACACCCAAGAGTATGTCCGAATCCCTCAAACCAAGGCTCTGATACCAACTTGTAACATTCCAAATTATGGTCCCAAAAATTTCATTTTAATAATAATAAAATAGTATTTTCTAACATCATCCAAACATTTAAATAAAAACCAATGTATAATAGCCATAAAATCAGAGTAAAACATCATAAGCGGAATCCGAATGGTGTGTGCGATGCAGTCATCCTGAGCTCTTCCCTTTAAAACCATAACTACCTAAAAAATAAACTAAAACTCGTAAGCATGAAGCTTAGTGAGTTCCCTCAAAATACCACATAGCATAAATACAATAAACATATAGTGGGCCCCGCCCTGTCATCGGGCCCCGCCCGACATTGGACCCCGGCTGGCATCGGGCCTCACTCGTCCATGCTCCCCGCGTGGCATCAGGCCCCTCCAAGCATTGAGCTGAGCTCGGTAAATAGGCCCTGCACAAGATACATTAATATATATCAAATGAACACATACACATGCAATAATCATAGAGATACATAGCATTAAAATATTCATTAGGCCCCGCTCGGCATCGGGCCTTAGCTCAGAAAACATATAAATACAAACCCATGAAAGAGTCACAAAGACAACTAACATACTAATAACATATCATAACATGGGCCGGCATTGGTGCCTTCGACTCGCTAAACCTGGTAAGGAAACTCACATTGATAAGCCGACTGAAACGAACGATCCCTGACTGTTGGCCCTACAGCTCTCTGGGGTAAGAATTTCCAAATAAAAGCTAATGAACAAAGGGATCTACATCATTACCCAAAAATCCCTACTTGGCATAAAAGACTACTTTACCCCTAACATAATTTGGTCCTTAAAACAAAACCCATGGCCCAAAAGTTAAACAATCCCATGAAGCCCAAATATATGTCCCAATTTCCAATTGGGCCCAATCCTTACGCAAGGTCCTTAACTCAAGGCCCAATAATGTTTTCTAGCCCTTTGGTCCGGTTCCATATGGTCCACCACGGCCCAAGTCACTACTCCATGAAAGTGACCCAAACTGAGGCCCAAACAACGCATAGACTAATTCAGTAAGTACGTTGGGGCATACTCATCTGTACGATAAGCATACATGTTGCATGGCGTGTACGCTGCGCGTACGAGCTTGTACGCCCAACGTACTCTCCTATTAAGCCAAAATCCTAAAAAGCACTTAACACTTAAGATCTGAGGCTCTAAACACAGATCTGAGTCCAATGAAGGGTCTTAACCCATAAAGTCGACCACTTGGTGGCTTCCATGCCCCCAAATGAACCCAAACTTGGAATATGACAACCTACTTCTTTAAAAATGACCAATACTTATGCACGGATGCTTGAAGACCTCTAAGATGGCAACTTGATGACTTAGGGACTCAAATAGCACCAAGGGTGGCAACCCTAAGCTTAAGAAACGACTTTGATCAATAAGGCTTCATCCATGGGAACAAAAAGGTCCAAAAACTCAACACACCAGATCTAAGCATTCATAAGGCAAGTTCTGAACTTTATACCTCAAATGATTGCTAAATGATGATGATGTTTTGGATCTTCAAGATTATGCTTCACTAACTCTCCTTCACCAACTTCCTCTTCTTCTTTACAAGGCTCTAAGCTACCAAAAATGATCTTGAAAAGTTCAAGAACACACAAGGATGATAAGGGTTAAAATTTAGGGTTTTTGAGCTAAGGAGGCTGGGGCTTGGGACATAATGACATATTTATATGGCTTTAAACCCAAAAAATTAGGGTTTTGAGTCAGCACACGTATGCTACGCGTACCACTTAGTACGATGAGCATACGTGCATGGCTCCGCGTATTCCTTGATCTTTCTACGTCCCGCGTACGCCAGGCTTACGCCCAGCATACGGATTCATCTAGCCCAAACAGGAAGAGGCCCAACCTCTAACTCCAAACAACTTCATGGCCCGAAACAAATAAACGCAAAATTAAATAAATTATTAATACCTTGGAATCATGGATGTTACATTTTCATTTTATTCAAAACTTTCAAAAAATCTCAAAAAGATTTTCATTTTCATCATTTTGCATTCATTTAAAAAAAATCAGAAAATAGATCCTCCAATCGTGAAGGGTGTCTGCAGTTAACCGCTTTGAAGCCAGACATATATAAAAAAAATGTGAAGCAATTACTCACTTCAACGAGTCTTGCATAAATAGAGAATAATCATTCTGAAGGCATCCTCCATGGTGAACTGTTGTGGTTTGGCAACTCAAAGTTAGAGGGTATATGATTTTCTATGCCAAGTTAGGGAGTGAAGGAAGGTAAAAAAAAGTTTTAAACATATCGATTCCCTTAAAGCCTGATAATAAATGCCTACACCTGTTTGGAAAAGTCGGGCAGCCATTCCTAGAAATTACTTATGGGTAGACCTTTTGAAAGGTGTTTTCATTGTATCCACCCGTCTTCATGTTGACTAATGTATTGAAGATCTATTGTGCTACAAAATCAAGCCAAAAATTCATTGATCTCATCAAAGGGCTCAAAGAGTTCAGTATCTAAGAAGATAGATGAGAGAACCATAAGCCAAGTCTTCCCACCAAGATATTTAGAAGCAAGCAAGTGAAATCAAATAAAATTCTCAAACAAATAAGTTGAAGAAATGAAAGAACAAAGTTCATTAAGAACATCAAATAAATCAAGTTGCAGAGTCAAAGACACAAGCAACACAAAAAAACAGGTGTATGCAATGATTCATAATTTTGAGAGTAAGCCGAAGATGGACAGTAAGTCTACATTTGGGAGCAAGGTTGAGTCAACCTTGAGTTTGCTAAATGAGTTTTGGGAAACGGCCCCTTTTTAAAAAAAATGATACCTTCCCAAATAAGGTATCTTGACACCGGGGTTGTCTAGATTTTCAAAATCATTGAATCGGTGACTTTCATGTAAATTCTCACGACCCTCTAACTTGAACTCCGACCCCATGACCATCACTTTTAAGGACAACGTCCAAGGTGTGACTTTGTTGAGATTTCCTTGAGAGTGAGACTAATAATTGAACAAAATGTTTTGTGTGTTTGGATGATTGGTATTTGACTTTTATACCCTTGGCGATTGTTGAAATTGCAAGTATGATTTTTGGATCAAAAACAAGAATTTAATTTCTTTTCGTTTAACCCTTTTTATTTCTTTTTCATTGCATTTATGTTTTCATGTAAAATCATTTTCATTACATACATCCATTCTTAGTTCTCGTAGGATCTATCTTTTCCTTTCTTTTCTTTTTCGTTGTCTTTTTTGCCACCTAAAAATCGTTCCTTTTCTCCGGTTCTCGTTATTTCTTGAGGACAAGAAAAGTTCAAACTTGAGGAGATTTGTTAGGTGCATAAAGTTCACCTGTTTACATGCTTATTTCATGTTTAATTATAGTATTGTATAGCATTTAGTGTAACTTTGCATTTATTTTGCATTTTCAAGACATTATTAAGGATCTATCTACTATTCACCATTTTTGTTGATGTTTCAGGGTGATTCGAGGATAGGAGCATGCTTAGGATGTTCATGGGAAGCTCTCGGCCAAGTTTCAGAATTTTTGGAGCTAAATTAAAGAAATTGGAAAATCGGAAAATGGACATTTTTCAGGTTTTTACACGGTCTGCGCTTGCAAAAAGGAATACATTATGCGGCTCGCGCTTTGCAAATCTTTCATCATGAAAATACATTACATGGCTCGTGTAATTTAAAGCATGCCATTACATAGCCTGTGTAACATGATTTGGTAGTTTTCCACATTTGCAACTTCCAATTTATCTTTTCTTTTGGGGCACATTTGAAGGGACTTCGACCATAGACTTCAAGGAGGCGATTTTAGGAGATCACATTACTACTTAGCACTTTGGAAACACTTTGATTTGCTTTTTATAAGTTTGTTTGAAGATCAAAACTTGTTGAATTTGTATTTTGTTTTAGCAATGTGTGGCTAATATTTTCCATCATTTTCAGTTCTAGATTCTTATGTGCTTGTTGTTTAGATTGGAATTTGCATTTGATTTCATGTTTATCATCTAGTAATCTTGGATTTGATCTTTATTATGTGTTTGATTTGTACTCTTTTTCACTTGATCAATGGAATCAAGGTTCTTATATTCTAGTTATTCAAGTTATTAAATACTTATAAGTTTTATGATTTGATGTTGGTAACATACACTTGATTGGTTTCAAGTAGATCAAAATTAGTGTAATCAAGATTAGATGTTCATATCCTCGAGCTTATGAGGAATGTTGGACATTGTTGGTAATGGTTACAAGAACTTAATGTCATTTAGTGATTTTATGCAAGAGCTTATTTGAATTGAATCAATCATATGAAGTTTTATTCGAAGAGCATATTTTGAATAAAACACGTATGTTAACTTTCAGATATTAGAGCATATTAATATCTTGATTGTAATATCTTAAAATTTAAGACTGGGTTCTTAAATTAATAAAGTAAATAAATGTAATATGATTTATATAGTTAAATAATACTGGGTTAATCATATAATTAATTGATATGAAGTTTAGAAAGTAGAAAGTGGGAAATAATAACATTTTAAAGGTTAAAGGGCCAAAAGTGTTAAGTTGGCAAAATAAGTTGACCAAAGGGTTGACTCAGTTAATGGAAGGGATTACAAAAGTTATAAAATGGACGAGGAAGGACTTATTATATCAAAACTTAAGTTAATATCACAAAATATGGTTTATAGTGGAAATTGACAAAATGAGCAAACTTAAGGGACCAAATGGTAAACTTTTAGGATATAAGATGCATAGTTCTTCTCTTATGGAGGAAGAACGTGTTTGAGCTCCACCATCCTTCCTATAATGGCGATTTTGATACCAAGAGCTCCTTGGGTTTGATTCAAGTGGAGATTGGAACATTTAAGCAAAAGGAAGAGGAATTAAAGGCATTCTAGGTATAACTTCTTCTCCTACCAACCTTGAAATTCGAATTTATGAAATGGGTGAACCGCATTGTTGAAATTAGTTTGCTTCATTGATTAGGGTTTTGGTTTCTAACCTCCCTTGAGTTGTTTTGATGATCCTAATCTCAATCCAATCATCCTATTGATGGATTTGAGGATTTAGGTGAGGACCCTCATGAACCCTAGAAATTCAAATTAAGGATTTCATTTTTATATTTTAGATTGGAATGGATTCAATGACCTAGATGTTGTTTGAAGGCAATGAATCCAAGTGGAATACTCAAACACATTTATGATGGTAGAATCATGTATAAGCTTGGATTGAAATGGTTTTGGGGACAATATGATGAAACCAATGGAGTCCTTTGTGGTTGAGAGATTGATGGGTAAAGGAAGTTCATAATTATGAATGGATACTCTTGGAATGAATTGAAATCAAAACATATGATGTTCCTTTATTCCTAGATTGATGTATGGAATAATTAGTCATAAGGGTATTTTGGGAAATCTAGGGATAACTATATGTTGATTGACATATAAGAAGTGAATGACATTCATGAGCATGAATTGACACTCTAGATATGTTATTGGAACAATAATATATGAAGGATTGCTAGTGAAGTTCTAACTCTAATGATTGTTTTGACCCAAGGGTAATTTGGGAACATGGAATGGAATTGAGGATTCCATAGTTGGATAAAGTACTTGCAATGAGATAAATTATGGTTCTATGTACTTGAAAACACCCAATGATGTATTAAATGATTTGGTAATAAGTCATATTGGTTAAAGAGTGTTCTTGATCAACTTGAACTCTTAACCTTTTCATTTTAGTGTTTGTAAAGCCTTATAAACTTAACATTTTAATAAAGGTTTTAATGCTTAAGTCATAACGAGGATAAGGGTTAATTGAGTATTTGAGAAGTTGGTAGTTCTTATTATGTCCATAATGACCTTGTGGTGAAGTTTGGTAGCCATTGGAGGTATAGAAAACAAGTTACAAAGCTTTTAGCAAAATTCTGCTCAAAATAGTGAACTGCAGTTTTGACACAGGGGAGTGTCAAAATGACACGGGCGGTGTCAAAGGTTCTGTGAAATGTATGTTTTTCGTGGAAAACCTAGTAAATAACCACCGATTGCCCTAAAACTTTATATATAAGGTAATAGGAAGTAAATAAGCTTATGGGGAATATCTAAATGTTAAAAATCTTAGAAGGGTATTTTGGTCATTTTGTTGACCTTCACCTTTATGTTATATAGGTGGTGTTTGAGAAGTGTTGATCTAAGCAAAGGAACTAAAAGAGGACTAGCTAATCTACATTGGAGAACTAGGTGAGTACGTGTTGGCATTTTCCCCACTTTGGGGTACATGGCAAAATGATTTTTATAATAATGAAATACTAATGTTTTGATATATGAAACGTTTTGAAGTGAAAGTGTCAAATCCTTTTGGAAAGAATGTTTTGAAAGAATGCCTTGAAGGCAAGAATGTTTTTGAAAGCAAAGAACGTTTTATAAGAAAAAATATTTTGATAATGTGGTTGAAATGTTTTGAAACGAGTATTATGATACTAATGTAGGAAATGTGTAAAGAATGGAAAGTAATGACAAGAAATGTAAAGTAATGAAAATCAATGGAAAGTAATGAAAGGAATTGGAAAGTAATGAAATGAAAACTGCCTGGGCCATGATACCTCGTAAGAGGCACTGGAGGAATCTATCGGGGTACGCCTCCCCTTCGCGAGATAAATGTCCTAATGGAAATGATGCCTTGGTGGATTGATTTGTTCTTTCCACCTTGGTCTAGACTTGGGAGTGGTTCCTTTATTGGATGTAGACCCTAAGTATAAAAATGACAACAGTTTAATACCGGAATTAGCCTTAATGATAAAAGAAAATGGAATATGGAAATATGTCTTTTGAAATTAAATGATAAGATATGAAATGAAATGAAATGATAATTATGATGCGTACGAAATGAGTTTTCCTTGAAAATGCTTCAAACTGATTTATGGTATAAAACTATGTTCTGCAAAGATTAAACGTTTTTGATGAAAAAGTGATAAATGTTTTGGGTCACAAACGCACGTAGCTTACGAGACATTTTTGTCTTACGTATCTCTTTTTAATGCCATGTATTCCAAGTTGCAATTAAGGAGAAAACTGATAGATGGAAGTTAGAAGATTAAGAGATAGAGAATGGAGTGGAACTTGTTAAGTTCCTTATTTAATGTTATTGATGTAATTCGTATTTGTTGGCTATGGTTGTATGATGCTTAATCGTAACACCCAAGGTTTTAATTGTAATTATTTTTGTGGGACCGGTTTTATGTGAAATGGGAGTTAATACCCAAATGTTTTTATAACCATAGCCTTTGAAAAAGTTTTGAAAAATTTGGGGTGTTACAGTTTGGTATCAGAGCCATAGTTTAACCGAATTAGGATTGGATCATTCCACTCCTAGGCTTAGACTTTGGTTATGGAAAGTGTGAAGGATTCATAGGATTACTATGCCTTGTGTTAGGTAGAATCTTATGCAACAAGTGATACAAAGGAATTGTCATGCTAGATGATATGAAGCTTTAGATAAGTTAGATCAACTTGTAGAATGCTACATTGAGTGCTTCTAAGATGATTAATGGAAGTAAGACTAGTGTATGGACTGTCTAAACCAATGGATCAAAACCTCCTAAGTGGTGAAGTCAATGTCGGTTATGTATGATGTGGGTATAATAGTATAGGGCCCGTGCTATTATAAACCCATGATACATACCCGAACTTGGTGGAACCATGAAAGGGTTTTGTGAAATGTGGTAAGAATTCGGGTGAATTAAGGACTTTTCCACATGCATTGTGTCAAATAAGAGTCGTGAAAGAGTTTAAAGCATAAAAATAGACAATTGGAAATTTTAACAGCTTTGACTTTTCTGTCAAAGTCAAACAGCTAGTATAAAAATGAGAAATTATTTGGGATACTTTTGATACATGTTGGAAATTGAGCTTGTATCCATTAAATATTATTGGTAGTGAGTTACAAACACCAGAGAATGAAACAAATTGAGCTATTAAAGTTGCTAACAAACAATTAGCTAAAAAGGACATAGTTGACTTTTGGAAAAAGTCTAAAATGGGACAAGAATGTGAAATCCCAAATTTATGATTAAGAAAATAATTGAAGTTAGTTATTTGAGACAAGCCAATGTTACTATCTGATGGGAATAAAGAGTTATAGATCGATAGATTCTAAATAGAAAAACAAGATTGAAGTAATCAAATAACACAAGAATGGATCAAATAGTGTCGAATGATTGATAACTCACACCTCAGAAGAGCTCGATGAAGAACTTCGACTGTGGAGGTGTGCTAGGGTTACAATGCAAAGTAATTATTAAGAACTCTATCTTAAAACAATACATGCATGCAATATATAAAAGCTAACCCTAATGATTATCCACGGTTGGACAGGCCCAAACCGGGTAAACTAAATGGACTAAACAACCGAGCCCATGACGCAACACTTAGACCCAACAATCTCCCCCTTTGCGTCAATGAGGCGAGAGACTACTACGGCTGAGTTACTTTGATCTTCTTTACAACCTTGAACAGCCAAGGAATAATAGCAAGAAGAGTTTGTCGAAGCATATCAGTAAACAGCTTCTTATCGGCTTCACTGTTCTGATTACACCTATGAATAATCTCCAAAATGTGTTCCAAACAAGCGGTGGAGAATTGGTGTTTGTCAATCAGAGCGAACAAGCATTTTTGACCTTCGGCCCTCATGAACATAACAGTGTGAAACTTGGGATCGATCTTCCCCTTAACCATCGCATTCACATCGCCTGCCCTTGCAATCGCTTTCACAGTGGTTCGCTAATGAATAGCAGCAACGATCTCCTGATCCATCTTCGTGACTTCATGAATATAACATACAAGCATTCGCTTGATGTGATCGATAATAGGCTGATACTCCTGTGGATTGGTTAGCAAAATATTATTGAGAAGTATCTAGTCGTGAGGGTTCAAGTTTGCTAGGTCAGCCAGGGAAATCATATGAACCGAGCTATCAGAGCCTCGGGTCACTTTGAATTTCACGTTAATGAATTTCCCTGCCGAAGTGGGCTTCAACACCTTGACCGTTGTAATTTTTTAATTGCTCCAGGTCAGGTAGTGTGGCTGAGCAAACTCTAAATAATACTCGAGCAAATCCCGATCGACCTTCGCGTCTGGAGAAGGAATGCCAGCCGTCACTTTCATCCGTGAGTCCTTAGAGTTGGGCATGTCAAACCGTGAGTCCTTAGAGTTCTCAAGCCCGAACGATGAAACCGGTTTGAGCCAATGAGTACTCGGCGCTTCAATAACCTCTCTTAGAAGCGATTCCATAGTTCATTCAGGAAACATGGAATTCTTCTGTTCCAGCAATTCGTTCGCTTTCAACTCCTTGTCAAAAAGTTCCTTCTCTTTCTGAAGTCTTTCCCGAATTTCTTGATCAGTGGGCTTGACTTTCAAGCTTTCCTTTTTCGAAGCATTTCCTCGTGTATCAATGTCATCGTCACTTTCATCCACATCATCGTCTCCAATTTTCTTCTTTTTCTTGTCCTTCATACTGCCCGAAGCTTCATTAACCTTCGGCTCAGTAGTGACTTTCGGTTTGGGAGGTGGATGAGATTGGCCTTTGCCCTGACTAACCTTATCTCCCCCTTATTTCGGAGGTACACTAGACTCCGGAACACCTTCAATCCTGCTCAACACATCCAAATCAGGTCTTAGCTTTTCAGCCAAGTGGCGTTTGATAGAGATAGTAACGATGGAGTCATGGGCTTCCAGGAGATGCAGAAGGATGGAATGCACATCATCGACCGAACTCTTAATTATTTCTCGCTTGGATTTCAATTCTTCAATCTCTTTGGTTGCAGATTTGAGCTTGAGATTCTGAATTTTAAGCTGGGAAGTTCGCTTATCCAACTCATCCATAATCTTATTTTCAACAACAAGCTCGGCTTCAAGTTGAGTCAGCCGATCATCAATCTTAGTATGAAGCTCTTGGTTAGCAGCCTGAATGGATTTGCGAGCGTCCTCGAGATGTGTATTTTCTGCTTTCAGTGAACGCGTAAGATGATCAACCGAAACATTCATTGTTTCAACATTCTTCTTTGCAGTGGCTTGGAGAGAATCAAGAAAAATCTGTGCCTCTGAAATTAGTTTTTCGACATGTGCGGTCGCCTGTTTGCAATCTTTGGTAGAAGCTTCAACTGCAAGTGAAGATTTTTGGCAAGTTGAGGTGGAGGCTTCGATCGCTTTAGCAGCGTTGGAGATGGAGGTTTCATGTTCTTTCACAACTGATGAGAACAGGGCTTTGAGAGCTGCCTCTGAATATGTGTTGGGTCTAATTGTGTTGTGTCATGGGCTTGTGTTTTGTATCCGGATTGGGCCTGTCCATCCGTGGTTATCTAGTAGGGTTAGACTATATATAGTGCATGTATGTATGCATTAGAAAAAGAGATTATTATCGTTTATTGTTTTGTAACCCTAAACACCTCTACAGTCGAAGTTCTTAATCGAGCTCTTCTGAGGTGTTAAAGCATTAATCATACGAAACATTCAAAGCCATTCTTGTGTTCATAATTATGTTCATAATTGTTTTCCTGCGTAGAATCTAACGATCCTAATTGAACTTTGTTTCAACAATTGGTATCAGAGGATGAGACTGTGTGATCAATACACATTCCTTTTGTATTCAGAATTCTTTAGGGTTTCCGCTTTTATCGAATAAATAGAAGCCTTCTTCTTCTTAACGACGGCAACTCAGTTTCTGATAAAACCCTAATCTCAAGTTTACAGGTTTGATTCTAGCAACCCACCATGTCTCACGAAGATTCGCAAACAAATCCCATCAACATCTCAAACAACATTGGATCCACTACCAGGATTCCCATTCTTTACACTCAAGACTATGAAGTATGGGCGCATCACTTTGAAGATTACGTGGTTGGATCTGAAGACAATGGCTATCTCATCTGGGAAGCTATCACGCTTGGGCCGTTTGTTCACTCAGGAACGAACACGACAGTTAAGTTCCAAAAGGAATATAACAAGCTGGTGGCGGATGTAGAGAAGATGCCACATGATGAGAAGGACAAGTTGCTGTGTAATGTGAAGGCCATGAGAATGATCAGATTCGCCTTGCAATCTGACACTTTTCGGTAAGTTGGTTCATGAACGACGGCCAAAGAAATCTGGGATAGGTTGAAAGAACTTTATTCAACCGATGAAGATCTAGAACACTCCATTCAAACCTTGCTGCTGTCAGAATTTGGAGTTTTCGAACAGAAACCAGAAGAAAAACTCATACAAACTTTCGATCGGTTCAATCATCTCCTAAGTAAGATGATCAAGCACGAAATAGAAAGAAAGTTGATCGAGCAGAAGGTAACCTTCATGAACGGTTTGAGACCAGAATGGATGGCTGTGGTTTCAACCGTGAAAGCACATGAACAATTTAAATCTTACTCACTAGCAAAACTTGTGGGAATACTTAAGTCCCATGAGAGTGTAGTAACCGAAGAGGCGAAGGTAGTTTCTGGTGTGGGATCACTGACCCTTGTCTCAAAAGGAAAAAGCATTGCAGAAGAAGAAGAAGAGTCGGATATGTCTGAGTGTGACCTTACAAGCGAGGAGTATGCTATGATGGTTACCAATCCAAAGAAGTTTGCACGAAGAAAATTTCCTGTCAACAAGAACCGAAACTGGCAGGGAAGTTACAGCTCTGAGAAGGTGAAGGATGAAGTGAAAAATTCTTCTCAAAAGGATGAAGAGAAGAAGGAGAGCAAGCTTGCAGGAGACTCTGGGTTCGACTGCAATTACTGTCACGACAAGAACCACTTTGCCAAGGATTTCATGCTGAGGAAAATGGCTGAGAAGAGAGATGGTGAAGATGATGAGGCGTACTACATGCGCAAGTTGGAAGAGATCAAGAAAAAGAAGGCAACTAATAGTTCTATGAATGCCTTGATTGTGCAGGACAATGCTGATGAAGATGAGTTCGGTGGCGTTGATGTTTGGTCAACCGATTCTGAAGATGAAGAGGTGAGAAAGCCCACTCATGGAAGAGCTTATGTGGCAAAGGATGTAGGTTCGGCTGGAAGATGTTTGATGGTCACAGCTGGTGCATCAACCGAAAGATCAACGACTGTGATCGGCTGATCAAAAAGGTACAATCCATCCTTGAATCACTTAAACTTCTAGTAATAGATTGTGAAGAAGAATTAAATGAATTAAAATTTAAATTTTCTAACTTAAGTGGTAGTCTCATGCAAACTCGCTTAGCGAATTCTAACCTAGCTGACCAACTCAGCAGGGTGTCTTCAAAAAGTGAGGAGATAAGGATGTGGATTGAGCTAAAGGAGGCAGAATTAAATAGGGCTAGGGATGAAAGTATTTATTTGCAAAGAGACAATTTAAAGTTTTTAAAACAAAGGAATGTTTTTTGTTTAATTGCTAAGTGCTTATATACTAATATTGCTCAATTGCATTTAAGTTGTGAGATAGGGAAGAAGATTCACAAGATGATCTTACCCTTCCTTGAATTTAAGGAGGATGAGGTCATTGCTGAGTGTGAATCAATATTGTCCTCAGAAGAGACATCCATGTCTTACAAAATTGGACTGGACAAGATAGAAACCTTCATTGATTCTAAGGAACATAAATGTATGCTCAAAGATCTTTTGGATGAAAATGATAGGTTAAAAATAATGTCCGAAACTGTTCAATCATTTGACTTGTCAAAAGCCAAATTAATTTCATAAAATAAAATGAACTTAGATAATACGTCTGAATTTGATGAGGATAGTGAGATGAGCGAAATCTCAGTGGAAGACGTAGTTGTTTGCTCTGAGTTTATGAAGAGCAAAACCGAAAATGAGAAACCCCTCATATCTGAAAAATTCGGTTGAATTCGCTCGCCTGTCAAAAGAAAAGCCACAGAAACTCAAAGAAAAAGCTATGGTTTATCAAAAGGTTCAAACTGTGCCGAATCAGGTCTATGCAGTTACTGGGGTCACTGCAAAAGAAACGACAGAGTTAAAAATCTTGGTCGACAAAGATAATGTTGAAGGGTGTGACGATTACTTCTGGTCAGCCCCTATTGACAACGCGGACGAAACCGTAGGCTTATCTGAGCAAACTTCATGGAGGGTTAAAGGAAGATACTTTGTTGAACCCATCAACAAACCCTCGAGTTTCGATAAACCAAGCACAAGTGGAACTAAAGAAATCCCTAAAGAACCAATGAAAGAACCGATTGTTCCAACTAAGACAACCGAAACTCAAAAAGAGAAGCCTAAGGCTAGCTTCAATATCCACAAATAACAGAAGGAGTTAGCTGAACATAAACGCTTAAGAAATCAAATATACCTGAAGAATCTGAATGAGAGAAAACGTCATTGGCAATCTCAAAATCCTAACTACGTACCTCCTAAGAAAGAATCAATTGACAAAGGAAAGGAAAAGCTAAATGGAAAAGAAAATTTCAGTCCAAATTCCTACTATTCCAAATCTAAGAACCAAACATCTACTTTCGGCTCCAAAACTAGCGCGCATAACCAAATGTCTAGTTTCGGTCCAAACGTCAAGGCTAACAACCGAACGTCTACTTTCGGTTCCAACACCGGAATTCAGAACCGAAAGTCAAGTTTCGGTCCCAATTCTAGTTTCGATCCTTCCAACTCCCAGAACAAATCGAATTCAGTGAAGGACATCAAAGGAAAGGGAAAGCTTGATTCTGATTATAATTTCAATAATAAGAAAAAGTCAACTAACCCTAGGATTCAAAAGAAAATATCCAAACCATCTAATAACACACCATCAAAAACACCAAAAATTAAACAAGATAAAACCAAAATCAAGGTGTACACCATCAAAAGAAAAGATTAATCAACTCTAGTAAAACGAACTTATTTGGTTGATATTACTACTGCAATTCCTTTTTCTATGAAAAACTCACCTGGACCCAAGAAACTTTGGGTTCCTAAATCTGCTTGAACTTGCATGTAATTAGTGACGAGCAGTTCGATGACGAATGGTATATAGACAGTGGCTGCTCGCGTCACATGACAGGAAGGAAGGAAGAGCTGAGGGAGTTTTGGTCCCTAAAGGATGGTGGATGTGTGAAGTATGGCAATAACTCATATGGCACAATCAAAGGATATGGAATGATAACCAACGGAGATTTCTCGATTCGAAAAGTGGCGTATGTGGAAGGATTGCAACATAACCTCATTAGTGTGTCACAATTAGTTGTGGGAATAGGTCTGAAGGTTTCATTTGATGATGAGGGCTCAGAAATAATTGAGAAGCAATCCAAAAAGGTTCTGTTGAAGTCTGAACGCAAGGGAGAGATGTATCCTTTAAATCTCAACCCAATTCGAGGAAAACCAGCAATATGTCTACTATCAAAGGCGAACACTGATGAAAGCTGGTTGTGGCATCGACGCCTATCGCACCTGAACTTCAAAGATATTAATAAGTTAGTGCTTGGTGATCATGTTTGAGGCCTTCCTCTTCTCAAGTTTGACAAGGAACATCTGTGTGCAGCGTGTGAGATGAGAAAACAAAGCAGAAAGAGCCATCCTACACGAATCAATACAAAGATTGTTGAAGCTCTTGAACTTCTGCACATTGACTTATGTGGACCTTTGGCTATCGAAAGCTTCGGTGGTAGTAAGTTTATTCTTGTCATTGTAGATGATTTTTCATGCTTCACCTGGGTTTTCTTTCTTAAACAGAAATAAGATGCAACTCCCAAGTTGAAGACGTTCATCAAGCAAGTGGAAGTGCAGCTGCGAAAGATAGTGAGGAATATCAGAAGTGACAATGGACTGGAATTCAAGAATAGGGAATTTGAAGACTTTCTAGCTGACAAGGGGATATCTCACAACTTTTCGGCCCCTTATACACCACAACAGAATGGGATTGTTGAAAGAAGAAATCGTTCTTTATGTGAGGCAGCCAGAACCATGCTCAACTTCATTTCCCTTCCGTTATACTTCTGGGCTGATGCAGTTGCAACCGCGTGCTACACTCATAACGGATCCCTGTTCAACAAAAGATTCTCAATCACTCCATATGAGATTCTGAACGATAGAAAGCCCAACGTCAAATTTTTCCACGTATTCGGTTCACGGTGCTTTATTTTCAATTCTAAAGATAATCAAAACAAGTTTGATGTCATAGCCGATGAGGGAATCTTTCTGGGTTATTCGCTAACGTCAAAGGCATACAGAGTGTTGAACAAACGCTCCAAACGAATTGAAGAAACATATTGTGTCACCTTTGATGATCAGTACATAAAGAAAGTTCAAAGAAGCGAAAGTGGCTTAGGGGAAATATTTCCTGAATCAGGACAAGTCTCGGTTCCAATATCCAACTTGTTTGAAGAGTACATTTGGTTATTCGATGAAGTAGAGAAAGCAGCTCACTCAGAGGCGAAAGCAGCAGACAACAAAATTGATAATCTAAAAAAGATCATAGATGAAGTTGACAAAGAAATGGTTAGTGAACCTCCTAAACCGACAGGTGGTCAACCCTCCAATGACTCTCCAAACAACGGATCAATGTTCAAAGGGGAGAATTCATCAGCACCAAAGACAACCGAAATTTCTTTCGAGGGGGAGAATCTAATTCCATCCCAAACTCATAAGGGTCCAGGAGAGGGAGAGCATACAACTCTAAACCCACACAATAATAGTCCAATCGAGGGGGATAATCCGACTCCCACAGAGAATGACAACTCTGATCCTGACACAGGTTACACTTCGCCAGTCGAGGGGGAGAAAGAGAATACAACTGACGAAGGTGATCAATCAGAACTTGAAGAGGAAGTATATGCAGAGTTGGATCCAGCCTATGACCCAAATTATCCTCCGTTAGTAAAATGGACCAAGGATCATCCCAAAGCACAAATCATTGGTGAATCATCTGAGAAAGTTCTCACTCATTCTCAATTGAAAGCGAAACAAACTGCATTATTCTCTAAAGTTGAATTCTGTATGTTTAATTCGTTTATCTCTAAAGTCGAACCGAAAACAGTTAATGATGCACTTCATCATTCTGATTGGGTTCAAGCAATGCAAGGTGAGCTCCATGAGTTCGAACGCAATCGAGTTTGGAGGCTAATTCCCACACCAAAGGATGCTTCAGTGGTTGGCTTAAAATGAGTATTCAGGAATAAATTGGACAAAGAGGGGAACGCTATTAGAAACAAGGCTCGGTTGGTAGTAAAAGGATATTGCCAAGAGGAAGGGATAGATTATGAGGAAATCTTCGCTCCAGTAGCTAGGTTGGAATCAGTTAGAATCTTTCTGGCATATGCTACTCATAAAAACTTCAAGGTTTTCCAAATGGATGTAAAATGCGCTTTCTTGAATGGAGAACTAGAAGAAACAGTGTATGTTGAGCAACCTCCCGGGTTCGTGAATGAGAAATTCCATGATCATTGCTATGTGCTGGATAAAGATGTATATGGTTTAAAGCAAGCACCGAGGGCCTGGTATGAAACTTTAACTCGCTTTCTGAAAATGTCGAAATTTAAGCAAGGTTCGGTTGACCCAACCTTCTTCCGAAAGAAAGAAGGCGAACATCTAATGATAGTTCAGATTTATGTCGATGACATCATCTTCGGCTCCACGAATCCTAGCTTAACGGCTTAATGCAGGAAGTTGATGGAGACTAAATTTGAAATGAGCGCAATGGGTCCGATTAATTTTTTCCTTGGTTTGAATATTAGACAGGGACCAGAAGGTATATTTATCAATCAGGGCCTACACAAAGAACTTGCTGACAAAATTTGGTATGACAGGAGATTCGAAAGTGAAGGTTCCTATGGCATTTGGCACTAAGTTAACACCTTCTCTGGAAAAACCTGCTGTTGACATAACACTATATCGACAAATGATAGGGTCCCTTATGTATCTAACAGCTAGTAGACCAGACATTATGTTTTCTGTTTGTTATTATGCCAGGTTTCAAGCTAATCCAAGAGAACCTCACATGGTAGTAGTGAAAAATATTTTCCGTTACCTAAAGCGAACCTCATCTCTCGGTCTCTGGTACCCTGCTAGATCTGGATTCTTTATTCAAGCTTTTTCTGATGCTGATCTTGGAGGATGTGGTCTGGACCGAAAGAGATCTACAGGAGGATGCCAATTTCTTGACGAGAAACTTGTTAGCTGGCAGTCCAAGAAGCAAACCTGCGTGTCACTTTCAACAACCGAACCTGAGTATATAGCTGCAACATCTTGTACTTCTCAAGTAATATGGATTCAAAGTCAACTAAGAGATTAGGAGCTGAGTATGAAGAAGATTCCTCTATATTGTGACTCAGAAAGTGCAATAAGAATTTGTCACAATCCAGTGCAACACTCAAAGACTAAGCATATTGCACTTAGATATCATTTCATCAAGGACCATGTAGAAGATGGGAACGTGGAAGTACATTTCGTTCGGTTCTCTGATCAACTGGCTGACATATTCACTAAAGCCTTGCCTGAAGCGAGTTTCAATAAAATTTTACAAGGCTTGGGAATGATGGAAGCAGAGTCGGTACCGAATCCTCAAATCTCTTACTAAAAATTAGACAAGCGAAATAGAGCGAACGCTCGGTCTATTTCGGCTCCATAATTTTCGGGAACCGAAATGAACCGAACGCTCGGTTTATTTCAGCTCTGAAATTTTAAGGAACCGAAATGAACCGAACGCTCGGCATATTTCGCTTCATTCTTTTAAGATAAGGTTTCGGTTGTACATTTTGTTTATTCTTTTAATTTTTTTAAAGAGTGTTTTGTGCTACTTTATTTTATTATTTTTCAGATCCAAAAATATTTTATCTTTCTGTTTTTATTATTTTTTAGAAAATTTCAAAACTCCAAAAATATTTTTCTAATCGTTTTTTTATTTTATTTTATTTTGTTTGGTTTGTTTGTTTTGTTTGTGTGGTGTGTTTGTTTGCTTGTTCTTCTAATTAGGTCCCAAGTATACCAGTACAACAAAATTTGGAGCTTCGGCAGGTATGATTCTTTTAATCTGAACTAGTTAAGGGTCCCTAGAAGCATGCTGCTGCATGTTAACCAAAGCCTCTACGGCTTAGAGCAAGGCCTTAATGATTCGATCTCTACCTATCGTTTCTTCCCAATCAGGCTGTTAAAATCAACTCAAGTCAAGAGCTACCTTACTATTCTCAAATGAGTTAAGAGTTTTTATGCTTCGTCATGTCCTTATAGCAGAAGGTACTTTCAGTTCTTTAGCCACCCTCCTTATATTCTCCATCAATTTTCGGTTCACCACTGTAACCCTTGAGACTCTCGGTCTTTACCACTGAGGTTTATGGTTGCATAAAATATGTGTTTGTGATCTTAGATACGTACACGTGCTGAGTGAAACCCATAATCCAACACCAACAATGAATTGACGGTGAATTATTATATTCAAGAACTTACTGGTTACCTAATGAAATCTCATTTTTCTATTTGAGTGATCTTTTATGGAATTGTCTAACACTAAGGATTTTCTTCCCAAAAAGATCCAGTTTATTTTTTGTTTTTGAGATTTTCATCACTTGTATAGTCCCTAAATCTTATATCCCACCTACTTGTTCAACAGACCACATCGGTCTCATAAGTACTTCTTCCGACGTTCGGTCTTATGTCAAGAATCGATGTTCAGTTGAAGATAAGCCACCCTAAGCCTACAAATTAAAAGCAACCTTTCAATGTTTCTCTACAAGCAGTTGATCGTATTTTTTCGGGATACCACACAAGCACTTCAAGTCTCTCTTGACTTTGAAGGAAGCGATTCTTGCTCGGAATCATCTGCTTTATGTCTTCTAATAGACATCACTCACATCCAATACACATTTTGCTTTATTTCTTTATCTTTTGTCACCCTATTGCACGGAAATTTTTATTTTCCAACATTCTGGTTGTTGTTGGTTCGATTTTTGTTTATCTTTTGGAGCAACAGGGGTTATCCTAAATCTTGGAGCGAAGCTGAATTTCAAACGACGATTTGAGGATAAGATTTTAAGTGCGTGAATTTGAACGGTTACTAAAACCATGCGTGCTGACATATACCTGGGAGAAACCAACCTGTCACATCGCGCTTTTTCAGGCGACGTTTTAGTGATCTCATCATTATGATGACGATTCTTTCTCTCTCTTGGCAACGGTATATAAAGGGGTTCTAATTACGTTTGTTTCTTTCACCTGTAACAAACTCTCTATATCTACACGGTGATTTACAACTGTTCATCTTCTTCCTTCAATCAACAATGGCGACTTCTTCATCGGTTCAAGATCAAACTGCTTCGTCCACATTGCTCTCAATCAAGCCAAACCAGAACATGATCATTGAACTCAACCCTTTTCTGTATGTTTCGTATATGCTACAAGGAGTTGAGTGTTTGAAGTATTCACCTCTGGTTCTAGCCCTAACACAGGTGGAAGCCGTTCCTATGTCACTCCTATCACATGTTTACACTACTGCTTCATATGACAAAAACAAGGAGAGAATCTACTTCCAAATCCATTCTCATAAGGCTTCTATTTCAAAAGGGAGATTTTGTTCACTATTGCATCTTGCTGTGGATTCGTCTGTGATCTCACCAGACTTCATTACCACTACTCAACTGTTCTCGATGCTCTACGAGATGGGCTACACTGACGTGCTTACCACGGTTACGAAGGTTAAGAAGTCGTGCTTACCGTCCCAATGGAATGTATTGCTTACTCTTCTCATCAAGAGTTTGGCGGAGAGGAGTGGTGGATTTGATGGCACCAGCAAGGGTTTTCTGACCCTTCTATACGGTCTTTACAATGGTATCAATCTCGACTATGGGTCGATTATCTGGTCCCAAGTGGTGCAACCCTCAACACTTCTACAAGGCATTCAGAAATTTCGTGTGGTCGATTCTGGACTCTCATTACACGAAGGACGATTAATTCTTTGGATATTCCGGTAATGAAGGATGCCCTAGTCGCGTCTATTGCTACGTTTCACACCAAGAAAATCATAATTTCCGATCCTAAAAAGTTTCCTCACAATAACTTTATACCAGAGACGATGTACAGGTGTGTCACAGCCGAGAGTAAAGTCATGGCTGATTATCGCAAACTTCCTCCCAAGGAACCGAGAGTCTTATCTACCGAACAGCAGGATGCCTTGGATGCTGTGGACAAGCCTGGAAACTGAGGGAAACGGGTTACTACCAAGAAAGAGACAACAGAGGATGATAAGTCTAAGTCTATCAAGTCCAGGAAGCGAAAGTCTGCGAAAGCGAAAGTCTATCCAAGAGTCCCACTCCTCCCAGTTCAGAAAATGATGAGGAGGATGAAGAAGAGGAAACTCATCATGAATCACCAAGAGGTAACACCCCTCCTCGATCCCCAACTCCAACAGAATTTCTTCATGACAAACTTCCAACACCACCTCTATTACCGAAACAGACAGTTCCAGTTTCGGTTGCTCCTATTCCACCACCTACCTCATCTTAAACAACAACTTCTCTACCACAACCACCACCAGTAACTTCTATTCCTATTTCTACAACTTCTTTACCACCTCCTATTATTTCCCAATCAACTACCACTACCATTCCTGAACCGACAGTACGAGTCAACGTATCTGATACGGGAGCGACTACTGAAACAGAACCTCCAGTTACTTCCAACCCACTTTCACCCTCACCCTCAACCGATTTCGGTGCCACTCTCGGTGGTGCTAATGATGAGTTTGATTCTACATACTACAGTCCCTATAGGCTTCCTACCGATGAGGATGATGAAGCTCCAGTCACGAGACAACAATTGCAGAGCATTGATGAGAAACTGGATAAATTGCTTGATGATAACAAGTCCTACAGTGGTGTTGTGCTCAAGGCCTTTTTGGACACTGCTCTTGAGCAATACACTGACTCCATTGAAAAATCTACAAAGGCTGTTAATGAATCTTCTTCTTCTTGCAAAAAGGCCACTGCCGATGTTGCAGAAATTGTTCATAGTACTCAGATCTTTCTTGAGTCACTAAAGGAGCATGATGATACCAATGCCGCCAAGGTGAATGCTTCTGTGGATTCCTTATCCAAGTCCCTTGAAGAAGATCAAACTAAGTTTGAGTCTGTTCGTTCTTCTATCCAAGCAGAGAACACTTTACTTATCAGTTCTGTTTCTTCTCGGCTGGAATCCCTTCATGCTGATTTAGCAAAAGAAAGTGCCCTGAAGGAAGATCTTGCCCGCCAAGCCTCCACCATTGAAGTCCAGAAGGTCAAGCTCGCTCAAGCTGAAAAGGAAATTTCTTTGTTGAAGACGGAGATAGCTGTTTTTCGAAGCTGTTCTGGAGATGTCAAGAACATGTTGACCAATCTCCTTGGTGCTCATGATCCTACCTTTACTTTGACCATAAGGAATCATCTAACTACAAAACTTCTTCCTGCCCTTGCATTGTTACACGAGATGAAGGGTGTTTCGGAGAGATTCATACCTCCAAAACAAGGGGGAGAAGGTGCTCAACCGAAGGTTCCTGTGAAAACTGAAACCGAATCTGCTCAACCGAAAGTCAAAGTTACAACAGAACCGAAGGGTAATGAAGCTTTGGGTTCTGGTTCTTAACACAAGCAGAAGGTGATTGATGATGACAGTGATGACGATGTTGAAGAGACTATTGCTGAGGCTCTTAAAAGAAAGAAGAGGGACAGAGACTTGGATGAAACTTTAAGAGTTGCGAAGGAAGCTGAGGAAAGGGAAAGGAGGAACAAGGAAGAAGAAGAAGCCTTAAATTGCAAGAAGGCCTTGTTTCCCCTGTGGACAAAAGAGACACTTATCAATCAGGCTATAGAGTTTCCAAGTGTTTACTGGTTGGAACCTATCGCTTCGTTTGATTGTGACAATTCTAAGGACTCACAGTTCGACATGCCAATAACACGAAAGGCATTCACCTTTCATTGTTTCGATTCGACTGTTGAAGTTCCTTACCCTCATCCAAAAGTTGATCGTGAGCTTATCAAATTTTATCTGAAGTATGGTTAACCGCAGTACTTGACATGGAGTGCAAAGAAGATAGTTATTGTCAAGGTACTCAAGCCTTCGCCTGCTGGGAAATTCATAAATGTTAATTTCAAAATCACACGAGGATCAGCAAACTCGGTGTCGATTATTTCCCTGGCGGACCTTTCGAATTTAAATCCTCATGACTGGATCCTATTGTTTAACATTCTGCTCACTAATACGAGAGAATATGAGCCGATACTGGATCACTTGAAGAGAATGTTGGCCTCCTACATCCATGAGGTTGCTGCTATGGATCAGGAGATAGCGAAAGTAATGAACAAGAAACCAACTGTCAAGCCAACACCGAAACCAGGAGATGTGAACAAAATGAAGCTGGGCCAAATCGATTCTACACATCTTACTGTAATGTTTACAAGAGGCGAAGCCAACCGATTTCTATTCGCTCTTGTTGATAAACATCTGTTTTCAACAGACTGCTTGGAGCACATCATCAACATTATTCATCGGTGCAAGCAGAACTCAAAAGCAGATAAGAAGAACTTCACAGACATGCTTTGGTGGTACATAACGTTTCGTCATCATCTATTGGCCATCATACCGAAGGAGCTCAAAACAATAAAGAAGTCTTCTGCAGCTCAACCGAAGTGAGCTTTCGGCTCCATTGACGCAAAGGGGGAGATTGTTGGGTCTAATTGTGCTGCGTCATGGGCTTGTGTTTTGTATCCGAATTGGGCCTGTCCATCCGTGGTTATCTAGTAGGGTTAGACTACATATAGTGCATGCATGTATGCATTAGAAAAAGAGATTATTATCGTTTATTGTTTTGTAACCCTAAACACCTCTACAGTCGAAGTTCTTAATCGAGCTCTTTTGAGGTGTTAAAGCATTAATCATACGACACATTCAAAGCCATTCTTGTGTTCATAATTACGTTCATAATTGTTTGCCTGCGTAGAATCTAACGATCCTAATTGAACTTTGTTTCAACAATATGCATTAGAAGAAGATGAAGAGAGCAAGCGATCAAGTTTGTCGATGACAGTCTTGAGATCCTTTTTGGTAATTAGGGCTTCATCATCTTCATCACTCTGTACGCGATAAGGACTGAAATAAGTGGAATCAAACTCCAAGTCTTCACCGCCAAGAACAGGTCAGAATAATGTGATCCAGGTGGGGATAAAGGTGCTGATGTAACAGGAGGATCAGAACGAAATGGTCTTGCCCCCGTATCAGATATGTTGACACGAACAGTCGGTTCAGTTGGATGATTGGTGGTGGTAGTGACGGTAGTGAATAGTGGGGTTGGAATTGGGATAGAGGTTGCAGTTGTAGAGGAGACATGTGGAGTACAAGGAGCGATAGTAATAGGAACCTAAAGTGGAATAGAACGTGGAGGCGAGTTTCGGTTACTATCATGGTGAGGTGAGGGTGGAGGCGAATTACCTCTAGAGGATGGGGAAGGAGACTTCGGTCTACGAGCCTGCTTTTTGGTCTTGCGTTTCTTTGGAGCAGTAGACTCAGCTCGCTCTAACTTGCGTTTCTTAGGAGTAAATGCTTTGGATGATTGAAAAGCCTTTTCCCCTTTGTTATCAGACTTCTTCCCTTGCTTTGCAGGCTTGTCTGCAACGTCCAACGAGCTTTGCATCTCTGGAGTAAGCGGTCATGGACCCGAAGGAAAAAGCTTCCTGTAATCTGCCATAACATTACTCGCACTAGATACACAGCCGTACATAGATTCTGGAATTGACCCGATAAAGAGAAACTTGGAGTTATTTGGAACAAGGATCCTTGTCGTATGAAATGTAGCAATCGAAGACATGAGGGAATTCGTCATAGTTGGAACAGTATACTTTTCCATCGCCCAATGAGTGACGATAGTCCAAAATCGTGCACAAGAAATTTCAGTGTACCTAGAAGAAGAGCTTATACTCTGCACAAGTTGAGCCCATAGAATCGAGCCATAGTCCAAATTAATCCCATGATACAGACCATATAGAATGGTCATAAAATCCCTGCTCGTACCGTCTGAACCAGCACTCCTCTCCGATAAGCACTTCGAGAGGAGCGTTAAGAGTCCGTTCCACTGAGGAGGAAGAGAAGACTTCTTGAACTTGGTGATTGTTGTGAGAAGCTCTGTGTACCCCATATCATAGAGCATCGAGTACAGTTGAGTGGTAGAGATGGAATCTGTCACACCCCGAAACCGATGGCGGAAACGTTCTGGGGCGGAGGACGTCATGTGTAGTATCACAACAGTTGTATCATAGTAAGCGAAGTAAACACAACCATTACATTATAATAAGAATATTTACATTGTTGAAAGCATGGTTTATACATAACAATATATATAGAAAAAGTAAAAGACGTGACTTCAGAATGTTCCGTCTTCTCCAAAAGTTGGCAGGAGTACCTGTCTATTGATGTCGTGAGAATACAAGCAGCTTTAAAATATCAACATAAAGTTGGTGAGGTCATAAGCGTTTAGTTCTGGTCAAAGAAATGTTTCTTTGATCCTTTGAAAAGTGTTTCCCAAGAAAATCCTATATTTTCTTATGAAAGATATTTGATTATCCATTAGTTATATATTAAACAACCTGTTTATGAAAGGTTGAGTTATCCCAGGAAAATCCTATATTTTCCTTAAAAGTTGATAGTTGGTTATCGATTCTGAAATGAGGTGTACAAGTATCTACCATACTTGTATCGTTAGATGTAGTTTCCTTGAAAAACCCTGTTTACTCTCAGTGATATGTATCAGTCTTATTACCTAAATAAAACTAATAAATAAGTAGTGAACTAGATCGTAAGGGCATTACTAATGCCCTCTAGTAATCAAATCGGTTATTACTTTGAGGTTAGTTATCTTGTTTCATTATTACAAAAGTAAATCTCTGTTATCTAGGTTGCGAGTTTTATAACCATACATTAAACTAGATATGGCACGTAACGGGGCCAGTATCGTTTTATGACTTTGTCACCCGTAGACCTGACGGTCCCACTGTAGATAGCAGCAAGGTGCGGGGTAGTCAGTCCCGTATAGATCTATACACAATAGTCACGTCTCCCTACAAGAGATTCTGGTTATCATGGTTAGTCCTACACTCACGAAATCCGGTGGAGTGTTACCAAGGACGTGTCTCCAATCCTAAAATAACAAACTTACTAGTAATAGTACCGAAAATCCTGTTTATTTTTGGTATAAATCCTTTATAAAATATCACATTTTATGATAAGATTTACAAGTTCCTTGATTTAGTTTTGAAAACTGTTTCTACGAGTTGATTTCTTAATCGATTGGTAAAACGATTTTCTGAGTTAAAAGCATGTTGAACATATAATCATTCTATGAAAAATGAGATAACTTGAGCACAAGTTTCCTTGTACTTTTGCTTGTATTCCCCCCCTGAAAACATGAAAAAAACTCGGAAAAAGCGTAGGGGGTATGAACTCACCTGTAGTGAGTGGTTGGGATGAACGGATGGTATAGGATGCTAAGTGTCAAGTGAAGACTTGAACACACACACGGATCCTATCAGCATATAAAGACACATATATGAATACAAATATTCATTTAACAACTAATTAACCAAGTTAAGACACCCTAGGACATGGAAAACACTTTGATTCAAGTGCTAGAAGTACCAAGGGTTGCATCTAAGGGTTGTAAAGCCACTTAAGGGAAGTTTTCGGTCCAAATGGTTTTCGTTCCATGAAGGGTTTTCGGTCCATGAAGGTGACCGAAAACTCATGATGTTTGGTGCATGTTGTGATTTTCAAGGGCTTTCAAACATGCATAGGGGTTCTAAGTTTTATCCAAAGCCTTAAGTGAGTTTTAAGGTCTTAAAGGCACCTTTCTTTAGGGTTTTCGGTCAAAGGAGATGCACTATACCGAAAACTCCTTTTGTTCTTGGAAAAAGACGATTTCAAGGCCCTAAATCAAGTATCCTTACTAGATAATAAGTATAGGAGAGAGATACTTACAATATGGAAGCAAAGAAGGGTGTTTTTGGCCCAAAACACTAGTGTGTGTTCTTGGTGTTCTTAAAGATTAAACCCAAAAGATGAAGTTAATGGATGAAATTGAAGGGTGTTACTAGTAAGGAAGATCTAATAACAAAACAAGGGGAAAGAAACACTTATATTTTCGAGAATTTGAAGATCAAAGTGAAGAACTTGATGATACTTGAGAGAGTTTTCGAGTTCTAGACTTGTAAAAAGGGAAAGAGTGATCAAAATGATCATGAAATATATATATAGGACGGGGTTTTCGGTCGCCTTGACTGAAAAGTCTAAGGTCTTGACCGAAAACTCCTTTTTGAGGAGGTTTTCGTTTTGCTTCATGTCTAGAACTTCAACAAATTCATCCTAACACCGATTTCTTTGATGTACTAAGTTTAGAATATTCCGTTAGTCCAAAAATAATACTGACGTGAACAGAAATAAATCTGAATTGATTTATTTAAATGCAAAGTCTTTCCCAAACTATCAAATTTGACGGAATTAAATAAAAACCCGAATTTGATTAACGGAAATTGAGTAAGGATAACGGAAAAAGTTTCGGGTTGTCACATCATTCCCCTGTTAGAGGGAATTCTGTCCCGAAATTTGAACATAAATACAAATCATGGATTAGAAAAGAGATCCGGATACTTCAGTTTCATCTGATCTTCGCGCTCCCAGGTGAATTCAGGTCCCCGCTTGGCATTCCAGCGAACCTTCACTATCGGGATGTGACTTTGTTTCATTCGTTTAATCTCTCTATCCATGATTTCGACTGATTCTTCTATGAAGTTCAGATTCTCGTTGATTTCAATCTCGTCGAGAGGAATCGTAAACGTTTCGTCGGATACGCATTTCTTAAGATTCGAAACGTGGAATACAGGATGAATGTTGCTAAGTTCTTGCGGTAAACGAAGTTTGTAGGCTACGGGACCGATCCTAGCGAGGATCTCGAAGGGTCCTATGTATCTTGGATTTAGCTTTACACGCTTTCCGAAGCGTATCATGCCTTTCCAGGGCGAGACCTTCAGCAGAACATGGTCTCCAACCTGGAACTCCAAGGGTTTTCATCGTTTATCGGCGTAGCTCTTTTGTCTATCTCGTGAGGCCTTAAGTCGTTCTCGGATTTGTACGATCTTTTCGGTGGTTTCGCGGATGATTTCTGGACCAGTGAGAGTATTGTCAGGGACTTGCCCCTTGGCTAGCTGCGTGTCACCCACCTCAGCCCAACACAGAGGGGAACTGCACTTGCAACCATAGAGGGCTTCGAAAGGCGCAGCCTTGATGCTGGTATGGTAACTGTTGTTGTAGGAAAATTCAACCAAAGGAAGATGAGTGTCCCATGACGCGCCGAAATCGATGACGCAGGCTCTCAACATATCTTCGAACGTCTGAATTGTTCTCTCACTCTGTCCATCAGTCAGAGGATGGTAAGCTGTGCTCATATCCAGCTTAGTTCCAAGAGCTTTCTGTACTGACTGCCAGAATCTCGAAGTGAACCTGCTATCTTGATCGGTGATAATGGACACAGTGTTGGGCCAATTAAGAAAAGAAAGCTATAAACCAAGGGGGAGATTGTTGGGTCAAAATTATGGTTTATACTTTGCTTTTCTAGGAAAACGTATTTTTATGTGTAGGACCGTAAACAACTCAGTGTTTACGGCCATATATGTGTTTACGGCCCATGTTTCTCATGTCTACTATATATAGGGTGAGGAGTGCATAATTGATAAAGAATAGAGGAGCTTAAGTGTGTGCATTTGAAGGTGTTCTTGAGAGAGAGAAAAGAGAGTGTGTGTAAGTGTGTGTGAATCTTGTATCCGGATCTTCATTCATATCAATACATACAAGATTCATCATCTTCTTCTTCTCCTTCTCTTCTATTTGATCTGACATCATCCAATTGATTGGGATTCCGCACCATCAATTGGATCTGATCGATACACAAGCAGATTAGGGACTTACAATTGGTATCAGAGCTCGGATTGTATCAGTCATTTTTGTCAGATCTGGAGCATATTTGATCTTATTTTTGAAAAATTCCTACGTTTTTGGATAGATCTCTGAAAATTAGGGGGGGTTTGTTCTTCACGTTTTTGATAAAAACGGGTTTTTGATCGAGTTTTGGAGCAAAAAGGGGCGAAAATCGCTATTTTTGTTCGTAACCAGCGAGGCGGCGGCGACGTTTACGGCTAGGGTTCCGCCGGAGTTTACGGCCGGAGTTTACGGCTGGTCCTCGGAGTTTGCGGTCCAACAGCCTCGGTCTTCGCTTCGGAGTTGATCCTCACACGTCCTCGCATAAGGTCCGAAGTTCGCACAGCGTGCTTTCACTAAAAAAAGGGAATCATTTTTGGGGCTGCCGTGTTTCGAACTCGTGACTTCTGATTCCTCACTTCAGCGCCTTACCAACCCAACTAGCTAGCAACTTGTTCAAATCCTTCGCGACTTAATTCAAAAGGCTTCGCTGCTGCAACCCAATTTCGCATTTTTAGCACTTTTAGCCCAAAAATTCAATTTCTTTTATTTTAAAATTCCATTTTCATCCAAAATTTTAGTTTTTAATTTTTGATTTTTATTTTTGACTTTTGATCTTAAAATTTTGACTTTGACTTTTAAAGTTTGACCTTTGACTTTAAACTTTGACTTTCTTGTTTAACTTTTAAAATTTCAAATTTAGCTTTTCGGTTTGACTTTTAAGTTTGACTTTTCAAGTTTGACTTTTGTGTTTGACTTTTTAAATTTGACTTTTGAAGTTGACTTTTGAGTTTTTAGTCAAAGGGCATATTTTAAAATAATAATAATAATAATAAAATAAAAATAAAAAAATAATAATGAGTTCTTCAAACGTTCCAATCAATGAAGTTTCATGTAATCCACCTTGTAAAACTACGATTAAGTTTCTTCGGGAACAAATTGATTTATTAAAAAGAGAAGTCGAGGACCTGAGATATGAATGATATCAACTCAGGAAAGGACAGAAACCCCTAAAGGCCCAGTTATAGACAAAAATAAAGGACTTTAAAAGAATTCAGACAGAATACAGTGAAAAATGTGAACTTTATGATTATATTAAGAGACAGAATGATGAGTTAATTACTGAGCTGGATACATTAAAGAGACAATTTGAAACTGCAAATTTTGATTTTAGAAAATTTGATGGATCAAGCGAGGTAGTTGCCAACATGATTGACCATTGCCTGCAGTTCAAACGAAACCAACAAAAGGGTTTAGGATACGATAATGTACCTCCTCCTTTTAATCATACATATCAGTATCAACCCTTGTCTAAAGAGGAGATTGCCAACGAACCATTCATGGTTTATGGCAAGCCATCTGGTTTTGTTTCAGGAGGATTTATTAATGTTGAAAGTTCTAACCCTTCTACTTCCCCTGCAGAGTAATCCTTAGATCAGTCAAAGCACGAAGTTGAAGGTTCTGTTTCTGATAACAAAACTGAGTCTGAACCTGATGTTTCTGTTTCGAATGAAAACTCTATTGTTTCTGATGTTAAAATTGATGATACATCTTGTGATGCTTCTGCATCGGATCATGTTGAGTTGAATTTTTTTGACACATTTGATTATTTGTTTGAAAATACTGATGATCCTGTTTCTAGCACATCTACTTCATGTGTAGGTAAAGTAGCAGAGGATGAGAACAAGGAGAACGCCATTGAACAAACCAACATCTCCTTGAACTCTGAATCTGTTGCTTCGAACTCAGCTGCTTCTGATCAACCTGCTGTTGAGAAATACAGGCCACCAATTCCAGTGAAACAGAGTGCCTGTTGTAATTGTGCTTGTGGGAAAATAAAGAGACAAGGCAAAGTTACGCCACCAGGGGCAGGAAGAAACAACTTCACAGTGAAGAAACGGACATGTTTTCACTGTGGAACACCTGGACACATTGCCATAAATTTTCCTAATCGCGCATACGTTCCCTACTATGCACAAGGGTGGCAGAACGCGCCAAGAGGGAGATTTTCCAAAAGAAACCCCTCAAGGTCACGTTCAGACAATGGTGACTGGAACGCGCAGAAGGCCAAGAATCAAACCCACAAGGCCAAGAATCCGAATCCCAAGGACAAGAATGGAATGTCGGCCAAGAAGCCCAATCCAAGAGATGCTCCAGTGAAACAAAGACCGGTTAAATCAAAGTCATCTCAACGGCCGACATCAAGATCAAAAGCAAGTACTGAGCCACCCATCAGATCGAAAAAGAAATGGGTTAAACCCAACTACAAATGGGTTCCAAAGGCTCACTTTCCCAAATCTTCTAACGATTCTAATATTTCTTCATCTTCTGTTTGTGATAAACAGGATATGTTATGGGAGAGAGTACCATGCAAGGATGACAAAGGTCGACCCAATTTCAAAATGGACTGGGTTCCAAATACCAACTGATTCCGCTCTGTGTCGGAGCAGCTATGGAGGCATATCATCAGACTTCGGTTTGTTGGTAGTGGTTGTTCCAGGCACATGATAGGGGACATCTCTCAACTGTACAACATTCAGATCTTTGTCTGAGAGTATGTGTCCTTTTGCGAGAAAGGAAGAAAGGAAGGGATCACAAATGGGGTTAGTGCTTAATGAAATGAAGAATTTTTGGATCTGTTCTGAGATTATGTGTGCTGTTCTCAGACCTTCTGGATGCAAATTCAATCAGTTGATTTTATCTTACTCTGATTCGTTTTAAAGACAATTTTTCATTTTCTTAATAGTTTTTCATTAGTAGGTTATTATTGGGAAGTGATATGAAGTCTAGTGCTGAAGGGCAATATGTAATTCGTGTAATGCACTAAAGCCGAATTGTCCAGACTCTGTATTCAATGTGCTGGTAGGCACAAATGATTCAAATGGACTAGACATTGATTGACCATGAAAGGACTAGACAATATAGACTTAGATAGTTTCATTTGGACTGACCATACGACGCTCAGGTAGATTGAGCAGTGAGATAAACATGGGAACCTGCGAGATACACTAAAAGTTAATTATCTAGAACTGTGGCTAAACATTTCCTTGATGTATGGACTCATGTCCTTAATTCCGGTATTGATAGGGAAACTGGGGGGTTCTGATAAAGTAGGTCTGTAGGAAATTATTTTCTTTCTTTGTATCTGTCAGTCATATGTTGCTTCCTTTGCGTGATTGGAACATATCCAACCTGGATTGCAACATATGCAACTCTAATTCTACGCACCTCCTTATCTATGAAATTCTTTCTATCTGTTAGCCATATGTTGTCCCCTCTGCATGATCGGAAGATCCGACCTGGGACACAACATATGCAACAATCTACCTCTCAATCCCTCTATCTATGTTAGTCATATGTTGTTCCCTCTGTGTGATTGGAAGACATCCGACCTGGGATACAACATATGCACTTCTATATCTGACTTCTTTCTTAATGATTGAATACTCACCTAAAGTGAGGAGTTCTTTGGAAGTTCTTGATTACCGGGGTATATCAGGAAGTGGGAAACATGTTCTAGTACATCTAAAATTGAACCATTTAATAGGTTGTCTGTAGATCTTGCTGCTTAATTTAAGTGGACAACAATATCCTTGGTCGTTGTTAGCTAAATGTCCATTTAGGAATATATATATATATATATATATATATATATATATATATATATATATATATATATATATATCACATTGTCTTGTCACTTATAATATGTCCAAATTGTCAACACCTTTTGTGTTTAAGTGGACCACAATACCGGTGATTGACCAGATCTAGACATACAGGCGTGTGCTGATAAACGATATTGGATTGCTTGACAACTTTCATAGTTTTCCTCTATGCACAAATTTAGGGGGAGAATTAAAAAAAATTCAAAAATCAAACAAAAATCAGAAAATTCAAAAATCAAACAAAAATCAGAAAATTAAAAATCCAAAAATAGTGTTATATTCTGTTTTATTTCTTGTTCAAGAAAATTAAAAAATATATATATTTTTTTGTTTCTATTTTATTTTTTTTTTCAGAAAATATGAAAAATCCAAAAATATTGTGTGCTAAATTTTCTTTTAGTTTTGTTTTGTCTTGAAAAGTGAATTCAGGTGAAGATGGAACTCATGGAGTTTGTGTTAAAGATTTCTGAGCCAAGGCTTCATCCGTGATCATCGAAGAATTCTCATTCGAAGGAGCAAGAAATGAAGATTATTCTTTCACCTTTCAATCTTTCAACCCCAGAAGCAAGGTGAAGCTGCACTTGAAGATTATGTGACGGATTGCATTGAAGCCTCCTCAATCAGTCTGCTGCTATCTTAAACCTGCTGAAGTGATCCAGAAGATTTGTTCTCTCTGATGTTCTCTCTGAAGATTCTCAAGCTGAAAGCGCTATCTTTCAAGAATTAGTACATCAAGCCTCCTCACCCAATGTGCGTTCAGAGTCAAACCTTGAAGAAATGCCCAACTGCTCAAGATGAAGTCAATTATTGAAGATTCATCATGTTCATCTTGAAGCTATGAAGAATTTGAAGATTAATGCTGAAGCTAAGCTCCCAATGAAGATAAACAAGAAAGCCAGCTACTTTTTAGGGGGAGCTTGTTGGGTCAATTAAGAAAAGAAAGCTATAAACCAAGGGGGAGATTGTTGGGTCAAAATTATGGTTTGTACTTTGCTTTTCTAGGAAAATGTATTTTTATGTTTAGGACCGTAAACTGCTCAGTGTTTACGGCCATATATGTGTTTACAGTCAGTGTTTACGGCCGTAAATAGGTTTACGGCCGTAAACCCATTTACGGCCCTTGTTTCTCATGTCTACTATATATAGGGTGAGGAGTGCATAATTGATAAAGAATAGAGGAGCTTAAGTGTGTGCATTTGAAGGTGTTCTAGAGAGAGAGAAAAGAGAGTGTGTGTAAGTGTGTGTGAATATTGTATCCGGATCTTCATTCATATCAATACATACAAGATTCATCATCTTCTTCTTCTCCTTCTCTTCTATTTGATCTGACATCATCCAATTGATTGGGATTCCGCACCATCAATTGGATCTGATCGATACACAAGCAGATTAAGGACTTACACACAGGCACACCGTGCAGTCGGACTATCTCTTGGATGTAGATTCGAGTGAGTCTTTCCATTTTGAAAGTTTCTTTGATTGGCAGGAAGTGGGCGGACTTCGTCAACCGATCGACAATTACCCAGATGGCGTCGTGCCCACTCGGAGACTTGGGTAGTTTGGTGAGAAAATCCATAGAAATTTTCTCCCACTTCCACTCAGGTATCTCCGGCTGGTGTAGTAGACCTGAGGGTTTCTGATATTCGACCTTCACCTTGGCGCAAGTCAGGCACTTGCCCACGAAGGTAGCGATCTCTGCTTTCATGTTCGTCCACCAATACAGTTTCTTGAGATCAAGGTACATCTTGTCCGAACCTGGGTGAATGGAGTATTTAGTCTTGTGAGCTTCGTTCATTACAACCTCTCTGTAACCACCGAACTTTGGGGTCCAGATCCAGTCCATGAAATAATAGACTCCGTCTCCCTTGATCTCTAGGTTCTTTTCCATTCCTCTCAAGGCTTCACCCGGCATGTTCTCTGGTTTTAAGACTTCCAACCGAGCCTCCTTGATTTGCGCGGATAAATGGGAATGGATAGTCATGGTCAGTGCCTTCACTCTACGAACTGAGTATTCCTTCTGGCTAAGGGCATCTGCCACCACATTGGCCTTGTCGGGATGGTAGCGGATTTCGCACTCGTAATCGCTGAGTAGCTTAACCCATCGCCGTTGTCTCATGTTCAGCTCCTTCTGGTCGAAAATATGTTGCAGGCTTTTATGGTCAGTGAAAATAGTGCACTTGGTTCCGTAGAGATAATGTCTCCATATCTTCAGTGCGAAGACTACTACTCCCAATTCCAGATCGTGTGTTGTGTAGTTCACTTCGTGTGCTTTCAGTTGTCTTGAGGAATAAGCAATGACTTTTCCCTGTTGCATGAGCACACAGCCTAGGCCCTGATTAGATGCATCACAGTAGACAACGAAGTCCTCCGTCCTTTCGGGTAGGGACAAGATAGGTGCGCTGCACAAGGCCTGCTTCAATGTTTGGAATGCAGTGTCTTGCTTTTCACTCCAACAAAAGGGTACGCCTTTCTGAGTCAGAGTGGTTAAGGATTTGGCAATTCTGGAGAAATTCTGGAGAAATCTACGATAGTAGCCAGCGAGACCCAAGAATTGACAGATTTCTATGGGCGTCTTCGGTGCTGACTAGTTCTCTATCGCCTTGATTTTGGAGGGGTCCACGTGTATGCCTTCCTCGCTTACCACATGACCTAGGAAGGTTACTTTTCGAATCCAGAATTCGCACGTGGAGAATTTCGCGTACAGCTTCTCCGTCCTTAAGGTTTCTAGCACCAATCTTATGTGTTGTCGATGATCTTCCTCACTTCTGTAATAGACAAGTATATCGTCGATGAACACGATTACGAACTTATCCATGAAAAAACAGCACACCCGATTCATCAGGTCCATGAATACTGCCGGTGCGTTGGTTAGACCGAAGGGCATCACTACAAATTCGTAGTGATCATACCGAGTCCGAAATGTTGTCTTAGGAACATCACTCTCATGGAATCGCAGCTGATGGTACCCTGATCTTAGGTCTATTTTAGAAAAGTAGCTGACTCCTTGAAGTTGATCGAAGAGGTCGTCGATTCGAGGAAGAGGGTAACGGTTTTTGACTGTGAGCTTGTTCAGCTCTCGGTAGTCAATGCAGATCCGAAAGGATCCATCCTTCTTTTTCACAAACAAGATCGGGGATCCCGAGGGTGAGGAACTCGGTCTGATGAATCCTTTGCTGAGCAGCTCATTGAGCTGACTGGATAACTCCTGCATTTCTACCGGCGCTAATCGGTACGGGGATTTAGCTACGGGGGTAGCTCCGGGGTCTAAGTCGATACGAAACTCGACTTGGCATTATGGAGGGATTCCCGGGAGGTCTGTGGGAAAAACATCGGGAAAGTTGAACACTTCGGGGATGCTCTCGAGGTCTTTAACTTCCCGCTTCTCGTTAATGACGTGGGCTAGGAATGCATAACACTCCTTTCGCAGGAGTTTCTGGGCTTGGATGCATGAAATGATACGGAGGTTCGAAATGAGTTTATCGCCGTAAATCATGAGAGTTTCATCAGATGAGAGATTGAGGCGGGTAGCTTTTTCGTAACAAAGGATATCAGCATGATTGGGGCTCAACCAATCCATGCCGATGATGACATCGAAGCTTTTTATGGAGACTGGCATAATGTCGATGGGAAAAGAATGATTGTTTAGGGTAAGAGTACAGCCTACATATATATCATTAGTGCTCTCTTTCTCACCGTTAGCCATCTCGACGGTAAATGTTTCAGTTAATGGTTGAGGTTTATGCCTAAGAAAATGTTTGAATGCATGGCTAACAAAACTTCTCTCTGCACCAGAATCGAAAAGAATGCATGCATAAGAGTTGTCGAGGAGGAACGTACCCGAAACAATGGTGGGGTCTACAACTGCCTCTTCTTGACCCATCGTTAGCACTCTCCCTGTGCCACCTGCTGTTGTTGCCTTGGGGCAGTTTCTCTTGAAATGCCCGACTTCCCCACAGCCATAACAGGCTTTACCGACACCTGCTCCAGAGGCATGATCGGTTGGTTGGACTGGTGTTCTGCAGCTTTGAGCCATGTGACCCTTCTTGCCATAGTTGCTGCAGAGCGTTTCACGACATGGGCCGGGGATGCGATGATGATAGTTGCATTTGCTGCACCAAGGGAGGGTACCAGTATATCCACTGGTAGGTGTTTGAGTGGCAGGAGCAGCGGCAGGAGTAATAGCAGCGTGGACTGCCACCGTTTGCTGTTTCTTCGAGGGCTCCTGTGAAGACTGGCCCTTCCGCTGCTTCCAAAACTTTCTTTTCTCACCACTCGCTTAACTGGCTCAGGAGTGGTTGCCACTTTATCAAGATCAACTCTGTGATCTATGAGAGTTTGCGCCAGACACTTAGCGCTGTCAAGGGTGTTTGGCCTAGCAGCCAAGACATTTCCTTTGGTGGGTTGTGTCAGTCCCCAAATGTATCTCTCTATCTTCTTACTTTCCGGGGTGACCATTCCCGGGCAAAGAAGCGCTAGGTCTTCAAACCTAGAAGTGTAGGCAGCAATGTTGGATTCTTTCATCCTCAGGTTCCAGAGTTCGTGCTCTAGTTTCTGCATCTCTCCTCGTGGGCAGTACTCGGCTATCATGAGTTCCTTTAAACTTTCCCAACCCATAGCATTTGCCACTGGTAGGGTTAGGGATTTGACCCGACCATTCCACCAGGTCAGTGCCCTGTTGGCGAAGGTGCAAGCGGCGAATTTTACTTTGTTGACCTCAGAACATGAACAGATTTTGAAAATGGACTCGATCTTTTCGAACCATTGAGTCAGGGCAACAACTCCTCCTTTGCCGTCGAAAGATGTGGGTTTCGCGCTCATGAAGTCCTTATAGGAACACTCCTTCTGGTGTCCCTGACCACCTTCATGATTTTAGGGATGCGTACCACCTCCCTGTCCACCAGATCTGCCAGGATTCATCTGTGACATTACAGCAGCCACAGCAACAGTAACAGCTGCTTGAAACATAACGGGATCGAACTCAGGGGGCAGTGGTGGTGGTAGAGCGTCGTCATTCCTTCTGATATGTCTTTTTCGAGGAGGCATCTTGTTCTAGAAACAATCAGGAAGAAGACGATGGTAAGTCCTCAAGATATATGAAACAAAATATATCCTATCCTGATAATAAAGTGTTCTACCAAGCGATAAGCAAAGGAAAGTTACTAATGCAAGTAAGTTATCGCTAAGAAACGAATAGGTAGCAACACTAGGAATGAATTTCTACAATGTATTCGGCTCTGACTAAGATACTCCTATAGTATTTTAAGTTGTATTGATACTGGGTAAGTTTTAGGCCTGTTGCAACACCAAAGTCACTCCCAAGCACATGTTGGTCATGTCTCGAATGAATATAGTTGATCAGGCTATATTGACCCTAGACATGATTACATAACTGCCCAGGTTTAACCGCAGTGTTCAACTTCCAAAATACTTTTGTTTTGTTCTACTTATGATACTGATTCTGGTACGTAGGTATACTTGTATACTTTTTGAGAAAATACTTGTATTTTAAAAGTATACTTTTAGTTCAGAGCACTTCAGCCCCTTTGTGTTTATAGTTGTATACCATGTAAGGTTCGGTATACTTAGTTCACTATAAACAGTAGCTCTGATACCAATCTGTCACACCCCGAAACCGATGGCGGAAACGTTCCGGGGCGGAGGACGTCATGTGTAGTATCACAACAGTTGTATCATAGTAAGCGAAGTAAACACAACCATTACATTATAATAAGAATATTTACATTGTTGAAAGCATGGTTTATACATAACAGTATATATAGCAAAAGTAAAAGACGTGACTTCAGAATGTTCCGTCTTCTCCAAAAGTTGGCAGGAGTACCTGTCTATTGATGCCCTGAGAATACAAGCAATTTTAAAATATCAGCATAAAGCTGGTGAGTTCATAAGCGTTTAGTTCTGGTGAAAGAAATGTTTCTTTGATCCTTTGAAAAGTGTTTCCAAGAAAATCCTATATTTTCTTATGAAAGATGTTTGATTATCTATTAGTTATATGTTAAACAGCCTGTTTATGAAAGGTTGAGTTATCGCAGGAAAATCCTATATTTTCCTTAAAAGTTGATAGTTGGTTATCGATTCTGAAATAAGGTGTACAAGTATCTACCATACTTGTATCATTAGATGTAGTTTCCTTGAAAAACCCTGTTTACTCTCAGTGATATGTATTAATCTTATTACATAAATAAGACTAATAAATAAGTAGTGAACTAGATCCTAAGGGCATTACTAATGCCCTCTAGTAATCAAATCGGTTATTACTTTGAGGTTAGTTCACTTGTTTCATTATTACAAAAGTAAATCTCTGTTATCTAGGTTGCGAGTTTTATAACCATACATTAAACTAGATATGACACGTAACGGGGCCAGTATCCTTTATGACTTTGTCACCCATAGCCCTGATGGTCCCACTGTAGCTAGCAGCGAGGTGCGGGGTAGTCAGTCCCGTATAGATCTATACACAATAGTCACGCTCTCCCTACAAGAGATTCTAGTTATCAGGGTTAGTCCTACACTCACGAAATCCGGTGGAGTGTTACCAAGGACGTGTCTCCAATCCTAAAATAACAAACTTACAAGTTCCTTGCTTTAGTTTTGAAAACTGTTTCTACGAGTTGATTTCTTAATCGATTGGTAAAACGGTTTTCTGAGTTAAAACCATGTTGAACATATAATCATTCTATGCAAAATGAGATAACTTGAGCACAAGTTTCCTTGTACTTTTGCTTGTATTCCCCCTAAAAACATGAAAAAAAACTCGGAAAAAGCGTAGGGGGTATGAACTCACCTGTAGTGAGTGGTTGGGATGAACGGATGGTATAGGATGCTAAGTGTCAAGTGAAGACTTGAACACACACACGGATCCTATCAACATATAAAGACACATATATGAATACAAATAGTCATTTAAAAACTAATTAACCAAGTTAAGACACCCTAGGACATGGAAAACACTTTGATTCAAGTGCTAGAAGTACCAAGGGTTGCATCTAAGGGTTGTAAAGCCACTTAAGGGAAGTTTTCGGTCCAAGTGGTTTTCGGTCCATGAAGGGTTTTCGGTCCATGAAGGGTTTTCGGTCCATGAAGGTGACCGAAAACTCATGATGTTTGGTGCATGTGGTGATTTTCAAGGGCTTTCAAACATGCATAGGGGTTCTAAGTTTTATCCAAAGCCTTAAGTGAGTTTTAAGGTCTTAAAGGCACCTTTCTTTAGGGTTTTCGGTCAAAGGAGATGCACTATACCGAAAACTCCTTTTGTTCTTGGAAAATCACGATTTAAAGCCCTAAATCAAGTATCCTTACTAGATAATAAGTATAGGAGATAGATATTACAATATGGAAGCAAAGAAGGGTGTTTTCTGCCCAAAACACTAGTGTATGTTCTTGGTGTTCTTCGTGTTCTTGGTGTTCTTGGTGTTCTTGGTGTTCTTGAAGATTAAACCCAAAAGATGAAGTTAATGGATGAAATCGAAGGGTGTTACTAGTTAGAAAGATTTAATAACAAAACAAGGGGAAAGAAACACTTACATTTTCGAGAATTTGAAGATCAAAGTGAAGAACTTGATGATACTCGAGAGAGTTTTCGAGTTCTAGACTTGTAAAAAGGGAAAGAATGATCAAAACGATCATGAAATATATATATATAGGATGGGGTTTTCGGTCACCTTGACCAGAAACTCTAAGGTCTTGACCTTCAACAAATTCATCCTAACACCGATTCCTTTGATGTACTAAGTTTAGAATGTTCCGTTAGTCCAAAAATAATACTGACGTGAACAGAAATAAATCCGAATTGATTTATTTAAACGCAAAGTCTTTCCCAAACTATCAAATTTGACGGAATTAAATAAAAACCCGAATTTGATTAACGGAAATTGAGTAAGGATAACAGAAAAAGTTTTGGGTTGTCACAGAATCCGGGTTAACCATTGATTCAGCAGCAGGAAGGCGTAGTAATGAAGAAAACCTAGCCTTTGAAATTGAGGACTTTTGAGTGACGATTTCAAAAAAAATATGCTCATTGGCTTTATCATAAACGGCAGAGGAGTAGACCGCAGAGAGCATCGACATTGGAACACTTTCCACCTGTGTGAGAGCCACCACCAGTGGTGAATACTTGAGACATTCGACCACATGAAGCATATACGAATCGTAGACAAAGGGGTTGAGTTCGATGACCAGATTCTGATTAGGTTTGACGGTCAGAAGAGTGGACTGAGCGACTTGATCAAAAACCGATGAAGTGTCAGCCATTGTTGCATGTGGGAAGAAGAAGATGAACAGTGGAATCTCGTCGATGTGTTTGTGAGAGAGAAAAAAGAACTGGTAAAGGAGTCCAAGAGGTGCGAGAAAATCTTTTATACCATCTCTAGGAGAGAGAAAAATTCGCTGTGATGATGATTTTATCTCTGAAACGTCGCCATAAAAACCGGGATTTGATTGCCTGGTATCGTCAGCAGGCGTGATATCAGGTGTCGTTTCCAATTCACGCGCCTTTTTGACCTTATCTCCCGTTCAAATTTTGAACCGTTTCAACTTCATGCTGACTCACCCTAATTTGATTTTTATTAAAAAAAAATCAACACCACCATATCTGTTAAAATCGAAAGCGTAACTCTGAAAATTGCCATTAGTACCACGAACAAGAATTTGGAAAATCATAAAGACCTTCATGCAAGAGTGTGCCAATGATAAAGAAATAAAGCAAAATATTTGTGGGATTTAAGTGATGTCTCTTTAGACATGAAACTGATGATCCCAGACATGAATCCCTTCCTTCAAAGTCAAGATAGACTGAGAAGTGTATGTGTGGTTTCCCGTGAAATACGATCAAATGTTTGTAAAGAAACATTGAAAGGCATCTTTTCAGTTATAGGCTTTATAGGGTAGCTTACCTTCAACCGAACCTTGATACTTGAAATAAGACCGAAAGTAGGTTGAAGTTCTAGTGAAACCGATGTGGTTTGTTGAACAAGTAGGTTTGAAATATATTAAGTGACTAGAAATTAGTAAGAAATCTCCAAAAAAAAAATAAACTCGATCTTATGGGAAGAAACGTCCTGGTGTTAGACGGTTTCATAAAGATCACACAAAAAGAAAAAGAGATTCCGTGAGGTAACAATTAATAGCTTGAACATTAGAGTGTTCACCGTCAATGCATTCAAGGTGTTGGATTTTGGGTTTCACTTAGCACGTGGTAAACGAAACTAAGATCATTAACACAGAGATTGTGTAACCATAAACCTCTGTTGTAATTGCAGAGAGTCTCAAGGGTTACTTTGATGAAGTGAAACTTAAATGGAGAAATGTGAGGTGGTTAAGGAACCGAAAGTACCTCTGCTATATTAGAAGGACAAAGCAGAAAACTCTTAACTCACTATGAGAAGAGTTAGGTAGCTCGTGACTTGAGGGATTTAATCAGCCTGATTGGGAAGAAATGATTAGTGTTTATCGAATCATTAAGGCTTCACTCAGAGTCATGGACGCTTCGGTCTACATGCAGCAACATGCTTCTAGGGACACTTAACTAGTACAAAGAGAGGAAGATTATACCTGCTCCATCATCATCGTGTTTCGCATCTGTGAACTTGAATTGATGTTTAGAATAGAGATATTAGACAAAAAAAAGGAAACTTAGAAACATTTTTGAAGCTTTTGGATTTTCTGAAAAAGTAATAAAAACAGAAAAGAAAATATTTTTGGATTTTTGGATTTTCTAAAAAATAATAAAAACAGAAAAGATACTGAATATAAACACTCGAAAGGATAAGAAAGCTTTACAAAATTATACAAGTGAAACCATTCGTTAGAAAAGATGAAGCGAAATAGACCGAGCGTTCGGTTCATTTCGGTTCCCAAAAAATTTAAGAGCCAAAACAGACCGAGCGTTCGGTTCATTTCGGTTCCCAAAAAAATTTAAGAGCCGAAATAGACCGAGCGTTCGGTTCCCAAAAATTTAAGAGCCGAAATAGACCGAGCGTTCGGTTCATTTCAGTTCCCAAAAATTTAAGAGCCGAAATAGACCAAGCATGCGCTCTATTTCGCTTATTCAATTTTAGTGAGTAGAAGGAGGTTTCGGTGCTGACTCAACTTCCATCATTCCCAAGCCTTGGAGTATCTTGTTAAAGCTAGCTTCTGGTAAGGCCTTAGAGAAGATGTCAGCCAGTTGATCAGAGGACCGAACGAAGTGAATTTCAACATTTCCATCTTCAACGTGGTCCTTGATGAAGTGATATCTCAGTGCGATATGCTTTGTCTTGGAGTGTTGCACTGGATTGTGACATATTCGTATTGCACTTTCAGAGTCACAGTAGAGAGGGATTTTCTTCATGCTCTAGCCATAATCTCTAAGTTGGTTTTGTTTCCATATGACCTGTGATGTGCAGGACGCTGCAGCAATGTACTCAGCTTCGGCTGTGGAGAGGGACACACAAGTTTGTTTCTTTGACTGCCAGCTGACAAGTTTGCCATCAAGGAGCTGGCACCCGCCGGTTGTGCTTTTTCAATCCAATCCATATCCACCAAGATCAGCATTAGAGAAAGCTTGAACAAAGAAGCCAGATTTTGCATGATACCAAAGACTAAGAGACAAGGTTCGCTTTAAATACCGGAAGATATTTTTCACTGCAGTCATGTGAGGTTCTCTTGGATTAGCTTGAAACTTGGCACAATAACAGAGAGAAAACATTATGTCTGGCCTACTTGCCGTTAGATACATTAGTGACTGTATCATTTGACGGTAAAGAGCCACATCAATAGCCGGTTTCTCAAGAGATGGAGTCAGCTTCTTGCCAAATGTCATTGGAACCTTTACTTTCGAATCTCCTTTCATGCCGAACTTCGTTAACATCTTTGTGTACGCTTCCTGATTGATGAAGATGCCTTCTGGTCCCTGTCTTATATTCAATCCAAGGAAAAAGTTACTCGGACCCATTGACTCATTTCAAATTTAGTCTTCATCAACTTCCTGAATTCAGTTGTTAAGCTAGGATGCGTGGAGCCGAAGATGATGTCATCGACGTAAATTTGAACGATCATTAAGTGTTCGCCCTCATTCTTGCGAAAGAAGGTTGGGTTAACCGAACCTTGCTTGAATTTTGACATTTTGAGAAACCGAGTTAGAGTTACATACCAGGCTCTCAGGGCTTGCTTCATTCCATAGACTGCTTTATCCAGTATGTAGCAGTGATCAGGATGCTTCTCGTTCACAAATCCGGGTGGTTGCTCAACGTATACCGTTTCTTCGAGTTCTCCATTCAAGAAAGCGCATTTTACGTCCATTTGGAAAACTTCAAAGTTTTTATGTGCAACATATACCAAAAAGATTCTCACTGATTCCAACCTTGCTACTGGAGCGAAGGTCTCTTCATAGTCAATTCCTTCTTCCTGGCAATACCCTTTCACCACCAGCCTCGCTTTGTTGCGAATGACATTACCCTCTTTATCTAACTTATTTCTAAATTCCCACTTTAAGCCGACTATAGATGCATCCTTTGGTGTGGGAATCAATCTCCAAACACGATTTCGTTCAAACTCATGGAGTTCGTCTTGCATAGCTTGCACCCAATCAGAGTGATCAAGAGCAGCATTTACCGTCTTCGGTTCGACTTTAGAGACAAACGAATTAAACATACAAAATTCTACTTGAGAGAATAAAGCAGTTTGCTTCGCTTTCATTTGAGAGCGTTTGAGAACACCCTCAGATGATTCACCAATGATCTGAGTTTTAGGATGACCCTTTGCCCATTTAATGAGAGGAGGATAATTTGGATCATAGGTAGGATCCGGCTCAGCATTGACTTCTTCTTCCAGTTCTGACTGATTTCCTTCATCATTTACATTGCCTTCGTAATTTGCATTTTCGTTCTCCCCCTCAAATGACGAAACGAATCCTGTGTAAGATTCAATGCTCTCCCCCTCAGATGGATCTGGATAGGTTGGGGTCTGTGAAGGATTCTCCCCCTGGAAAGGCATGTCGTGTGCTTTTCGAGTAGACGAACCATCCCCCTGGATTATTGAGCTTTCTATTGGAGGGTCATCAGTAGCTAAATGTTCACTTGCTGCAGTAGGTTCGCTTTGTGTCTGCTTCTCGGTTGGTTGGTGAGGTTCGCTTTCCATGTCTTTAGCAGCTTCATCGATGATTTTCTTCAAGGAATCGATTTTGTTATCTGTTGCTTTCGCTTCTGAGTGGATCGCCTTTTCTGGTTCATACAAAAGTAGCATGTACTCATCAAACAGGTTAGCAATAGGAACCGAGACTTGACCAGATTGTGGAAAGATTTCCTCCGTCGAACTTTCTCTTACATGAATCTTCTTCATATAATTATCATCAAAAGTTACATAGTAAGTTTCTTCAATTTTTCCTTGAGCGTTTATTAAGAACCCTATATGCTTTTGAGGTAAGTGAATATCCAAGAAAGTGTTGGATTAATGTCTAAGTCCATAACTATATTTGGTATGTACTTGACCCGACCCGACATGGTCCATTTGGGTTGCACTTCACCAGCACAATTTATATGGATAGTCTTTTGAGAATAGTATATTTATGATTTATATTAATATATTATAAGTTCTAATATATTAATATGGAATCATATTATTTAATTAGTATTGATCAAGAATTAATTTAGAATTAATTAAGTGATCAAAAAGAACTAATTAAATATGGACTCTTATATATATGGAATGGGCCAAGTTCATTTAGGTTGGGCTAAGCTTTCATGGATGGTCCATGGAGCTTTTAACCCATGGATCCTATGTAAATGAAAGGTCATGGGTATTAGGGTTTACATGGATGTAACCCTAATCCTCCATAATATATAAAGGGGTCCTTGGCTCACAAAATTGGCACAAGTGTGTGAAAATAAGAGTGGGCCGATTTTAGTGTGCATACATATTCTCTTAAGTTCTTCCAAGGTGTTTTGGTGATTTGGGATTCCATTTGAGGCTTCCACACTATTGGGGCTAAGCTCTTAAAGCTTGAAGACATCAAGCTACATCAAAAGGTATGTCATCTAACTAGAACTTTGTAGTATAGGTGCTTCATAATATGCTAGTTAGGATGAAACCTTGGAATAGTTAATATTTGCATGTATAATAGAGAAAACATAGATCCAAGGTTTATAGGGTTGCATGTACACCATAGGAGTGTTAGAATGCTCAATACCCAACAGTGGTATCAGAGCCATGGGTTGTTTTCTGTTATATTGATGCAAATGTTTTATTTTCAAGTTGAAAAAAAAGGAAAAAAAAACATGACGTTTGTCAAATTTTAAGATAATTACTTGTTTTGTGGAAAACTAATTATTTGTAAAATTTGAATCATTTGCTATATGAGTTGAATTAGGTCAAATTTAGTAAAAGATAAAATGATATGATTATTTTATTAGTTTTAAAAGTTTGATCTAAAGAGTTTTTTGAAACCTCCATAAGTTATGGATATGAAAAGGTTTTTAAAAAAATTGATTCAAAGTTTTTATGGAGTTACAAAACTTGGTCTTAATGTTTTAAAGAATTCCATAACTTGTTCTTAAGTTATGGAACATGAAAAGTTTCATCATAAAACAAGTATTTAACTCCATAAGTTATGGAATCCAAAAGTTTTCAAGAGTTACAAAACTTGCCCTCAAGTTTTGGAATTTGGAAAAAGTTTTTTATGATAAAAAAAAGAATTGAATTCTAAAACTCTTGGGTTCATAACTTAAACAATTAATTAAATGGTTTTAATTTTGAATTTAATAATTGGAATTATGATGTTTTTATTGAATAATTCAATTAACTCTTATGGACTTTATTAATAGATAATTAAAGTGTTTAATTAAAAGAGAATTAATAATTCCATAATGACATGGTTTAAATTTAATTAAATTAAGAGTATAGTTTAATTAATAGATTAAACCACCAAGTATTTTAAATGTCTAAAATACACCCTTATACTATTATAAGATTAAAAGTTTAATATATTATATGTATAAGAGCAAGTCATCTTACCATTAGTAGACCTCATTCACGAAGCCGGTCTATAAGGGGGTATAAGGTTACTGCCTATAAAATGGCAGTTTAATGGGTGTCCACTCTCACCCACCGCTTCCTTGACTGGTGGAGGGTCGTTAGCTAAACAGGTAGGACAAGGACTATAATTCTCCCTTCATTATAAGTATAATGATAAATACTAAGTAACTAAACACTTATAAATTCCCAATCTTACTTACTTAGGAAAATGTGAATAATGTGCTAATCCATGAAATTACACTTTGCACTTTGTTTAAGCTGTTAGTGGAGCATGTGTGGTTAACCGACACACTAACCTGGACTTAACAAGGTAGGCAAAGGGTAACTTAATGTTTATCATAGTATCGTTGGAGCGTGTGTGGTTAACCGGCACATCGATTGAGGGGTAAATATTAAGGGTACCAAGTATATTTGCATGGTTACTTCACACCTTGTTTTGTGATCCTCGGCATCCCAGTCACAAAACCTGAAGGGCACACTCGAGATTGAAACATGCCATTGAAAAGTTCAATGAATCTTAAAAGAATCTAGGAGTTTCAAAACCAATTAAAACCTAATAATACATTTCGTTTATCTTGGTGGAAATTGGTGAATCATCATTCACCTACCTTCAAATATTTTATAGCTTGGATTACGACATCCCTCTTCCAAGTTATAAAATAGTTTGTTGGGTCCTAGCCTTAATATATCATATTGGGTGTTATATTAAGGACTTAAATCAACATTACGTGAATTTCTCCCATTGTTGATGTCTGGTTTAGACAACAATGATCTTCCCAAACCAAGTTTTCCTAATGAATATGACTTCCCGAGTTTGGCTCATGGAAGTCATACTTCTCTTCCTCCACCTCCTCCAATTATTCTCCCTAACCCACAAGTTCAAGGTCACTCAAGCCCTAATGGCAAGCAAGGTCTATGTGTGATCACATCTTAGAGATGAAGTCACATATTGACAAGCTGGGAGAGTTAGGTGTCAAAGTCTTGAGAAAGTTGGATGTTCAATCACTTTCTAAGTCACATAGTGAGTTCCTTTGGGACTACTATGAAACAGACTATGACATGAACCTTAATGATCATATCTATTTGCTTGGTGCTGCTGAATCAGCAATAATTTGGAACGATAGTAAAGCAAATTTGATTAGAAGATCAACTTCCCAAAAACTTTATGGACAGTGACAATGGTGACACTGGAAATCCAGAAAAAGCATTCTCTTCCCAATGGAAAGGGGTTGGCCATAGTCAACCCGGTTGACCAAATGGTAAAGAGAAAGGCTAAGTCTGAGATAGTCCCATTAGCAAAGGGTCCATATGTTTATTTTGCCAAAGGAAGGGGCGTTGATTGCAAAGCTGCCAAATTTACCTAAGGATGTTAAAGTCAAAAAGTTTGACTCTACATCAGGTAGAGCCCATTATCTAACTCTGTTAAGTTCTATTCTGAGATCCTCATTACATGATGTGACTGGGTCACATGTTGGTGTTTTAAGAATCAAACAATAGAGAGAAATCTTAAAGGAAGTATATGCTGATTCTGATCGCGAAGGTGGATTTCGATCGCATCAGAATTCTGAGCAGTTGCTTAAGAAGTTATGATATATTGCTAAGGAATAGATAACAACAATTTTTCATGTGGATTGTAAGGATAAGTTTTTCCGCAAACTTTTAAAATAAAAGAAAATTGTTTAATTTTATTTATTTGAAGTATCCTTACAATGGAATTTGTGGAAAATTGTTGTTTATATGATTCCTTTGACAGCAATATTGGAAAATGGATTTGATTCTTTCATTTTTGGTAGTGTCTAAATTTACCAAATCAGGAAAGTTCCTCATCGCCCAAGTTTCAATTGGACCGAAACTTGGAATCATGCAAGTTGAATAGTATGATGAATGAGAACTTTCAAGTATTGGAAAATCAAGATTAATTACTTGTTCACATGGATGTGTGAGTCAAGTGAAGGACTAAAGGGATCGAGTACACATTCTTGTGCACTGGTCATGTCCACCACAAAGCTCGTTAAGACTATTTGATTTACTAAAGTTTAGTAAATATGGTTATACTTACAAGTTTAAGTATAATTCTGAAACATTGGAAAAGTCTCAATGTATGGCTGAACGAATCGGAAGAATCAAATTAGGCAGAAAGATAAAAGTTTCTCAAATCTGAAAAGATGGGAGAGTACTTTAGTATCATGTTTGTGATCATCTTAATGATTTATAAATCATATCACAATTAGTCCTCTAAAGGTCATCTTAGTGCATTCTTATGACTAATAAGAGGAGTCATGAATTCTTGAAATGGTTAGATCAGGAAGATGAGTCATACTTCGTTCCAAAACAATTCTTAGAGTCATACTCCAAGATTGTAACTTGAGTGACATATCTTAAAGAAAGGTTTAAAACACTTGTCAAATGTAAGAGTAAAAGTGTCCTACTCTTGTACATTTGAAATTGGTAAGTTGTGATGTTTTGGATAATACAAAGACCAACTAAGGCCAATTGTGTGAAGTGTTTGTCTTGATAAAGAATCCGCACTATCTCTTGAATATTTGGCAAGATAGTCTTATATGTCAAGAGGATAGTGGGAGTCTTAAAGATCCTAAAAAGAATTTCAAGAACTAATCAAGAATAAAACCTGAGGTTCTTCACTAGCACACGACTTGAGGTTTATAACCTATCGTGTTGACATATTCTATGCCCATTCCAGTTAAAGTTGGCTTTGCATAGGAGTTCTGAAAGTTCTCAATTGGTTGCATAACAACTTGGAAGCAATGGCAGGCCCTGTACTGCCAGGTGGCAAGAAGTTAAGATTGCATAAGTTCAGTCCATATGAGTTTGGATTTGTCATTATCCTTGTCTTGTGACTATGGTTTTGACGATTCACATGGATAAGAACACATACACCATAAAATCTAAGGGTCATAAGGTTTCTCTCCGATTCATGAAAATGATGGTGAGGAAACACTTCCACCAAGTAGATTTGAAGCAGATGGCAAAAGGTCTAAACAATTGAGACTATGATTACGGCATCCCTTTTCATAGTTCTGAAATTGTTTAGACACACATGCATGATATCTAAGGAAAGGTGTATGATTTTGATAAAGTTTTATCAAAGCATCTCGTATCAGAAATCTGAACTTTGGTGAGAAAGTCAATAAAGTATTTATTTCTAGAAGTCCAGCTGATTTCTGAGTACATGTCAAAGCTAATGGGAGCATAAGTGTTATGCTAATAATCATCATGTTAGTGGGAGCATGATAATTATTGTTAGTGTTGCAAGTTAGCAATGTTAATTATAGAAAACAAAAGTTTCAATTCGTGAGGCTGCAGGGATTGAAAAAGTTGTTTTGCTATAATTAAGGGAGAGGATATACTTCATTTCAGTTCTAAAGGCTTAGATTGAGACCTTAATCATCTTTAGTCAAGAATATATATATATGAATTTCATGTTGGATTGGTTCAACTTAAGGAAATTCTATATATTGCGTTCTCAAAATTCGATTATGATTACGGCATCCCTCTTCATAGTCAAATTTTGAAAACATGGCAAATAAAAATATTGTAGCAAAAGACTGGTCTAGAATCATGTCTTTATGTGAGACATCATGAATCGTGTACCATTTGCTTTGGGTACAGGATCGATTGCATGTGCTATAATATTTGTCATTTCTAAATTTTTCCAAATGCCCAGAGGCATTAAGAAGGGAAAAGGTCTAGAATTGGATATGACTAAAATGATTAAGCAATTGTCGAGGACAATCTGAGGTTTACCAAAGATTGGTTGCTCAGGGACAGTTGGAAGTATAGTGCTAATTTTGGAAGGACCATATTGACATATTCTGAAAAGAGGAATCTCTTATTCAGAAGTGATAGTCAAAATGAGAATATGGAGTTGTCTCCATAGGTTGAAGTTATCTGTGTAATATTAGAAAACTTAATGCAAGAAGCATGTCCAAAGCAATGTACTTTAAATATGAGACTTAGTTTCCATGGAGTTGATCTCCATTGGAATACCTTATAATGACTGTTGACAAGTCTTTGTGACTTTGTACATATTCATTACAGGAGGGTCAATGCATATACGTTTAAAATTTAAACAGATTTCGATAAATGATAGGAATTTGAAATTCTCACATTTTTCGATAAGGATTTGGGAGTGTGAAATTAGAATCATTGAAATTATGTTCAATTGGTTTATTTCACATAGTAAGGATCATAGACAAACATAGAGTGCATACTTGGTGTATGGCAAAGCTATTGTTTAAGAAAAACATAGTGTACATGCTTGGAGCATGGGACAACTAGTGTTTTTAATTCAAGTATAAAGTTGATAAAACCGAAACAATGAATAATGAGTAATCAGTATGGTGATAAATAAAAGTGTTTATTTATATTCATAGGGTTTGATACCATATTTGATTCATTTATTCTTGTGTTTCACTTTGCATGTTTTGACTTCCAGAATAACTAAGTCGCTCTTCCTTATTGATTAAGTTATTCAAACCATCCACGGTCAGTCATATGTTGGAAGTAGATATGAATCAAGACTGTCATGGGTTGGTTTGTAGAGGTCCAAGTTGGTGGACAAAGTGGTGCTACAACACTCATGAGTGCTCATAAGTTCTGAGTATTGGATTCAACCCGTGCTGATTTGAATCACTTCATGGATTTTATCACGAGTGATCATGAGACGATAATATCTTATATTCTTCAAACCTAGAGATATGAGTTGTTACTATGAGTTGGTTATACATTGATTGCACGAAAACACATTTGGTAACTCGATGTTATAAAACGTGCCTTTGTGTATGATGCAACAAGTAGTAGAACAAGCCATATGAGTCGAAGTTTATCCATTCCTTTTACCTTCGGGATAAAAGCGATATATGTGGGCCCCTCGATGATTTAGCGATGACACATGTGAGTGCTTGGCCAAGCCAGGACTGATTTGATTTGTTCAATCTGTCCGTCATCATAAATCGAAAATCAGGAAACAACAAATGGACAGAGAGAATGATTATAATCCATGTCTCAGTCCATATGATATCTAGAATGGAGGAATATATGATCCCTTATCTAATGGACAAGTCATTGACAAGGTCAGAGTTCGACAGCGGCTTTAAGAGTTACGATTGCCAGTTAGGTTTTGACGTCATACTCAATAATAGTTTTAGACTTATCCAAGTGGGAGACTGTTGGATTAATGTCTAAGTCCATAACTATATTTGGTATGTACTTGACCCGACCCGACATGGTCCATTTGGGTTGCACTTCACCAGCACAATTTATATGGATAGTCTTTTGAGAATAGTATATTTATGATTTATATTAATATATTATAAGTTCTAATATATTAATATGGAATTATATTATTTAATTAGTATTGATCAAGAATTAATTTAGAATTAATTAAGTGATCAAAAAGAACTAATTAAATATGGACTCTTATATATATGGAATGGGCCAAGTTCATTTAGGTTGGGCTAAGCTTTCATGGATGGTCCATGGAGCTTTTAACCCATGGATCCTATGTAAATGGAAGGTCACGGGTATTAGGGTTTACATGGATGTAACCCTAATCCTCCATAATATATAAAGGGGTCCTTGGCTCACAAAATTGGCACAAGTGTGTGAAAATAAGAGTGGGCCGATTTTAGTGTGCATACATATTCTCTTAAGTTCTTCCAAGGTGTTTTGGTGATTTGTGATTCCGTTTGAGGCTTCCACACTATTGTGGCTAAGCTCTTAAAGCTTGAAGACATCAAGCTACATCAAAAGGTATGTCATCTAACTAGAACTTTGTAGTATAGGTGCTTCATAATATGCTAGTTAGGATGAAACCTTGGAATGGTTAATATTTGCATGTATAATTGAGAAAACATAGATCCAAGGTTTATAGGGTTGTATGTACACCATAGGAGTGTTAGAATGCTCAATACCCAACAGAAAGATCCCTTCGTCTGCCTTAACATCAAATTTGTTTTGGTTCTCTTTGGAGTTGAATATAAAGCATCTTGAACCGAACACGTGGAAAAACTTTACATTGGGTTTGCGATTGTTCAAAATCTCGTATGGAGTGATGGAAAATCGCTTGTTAAGGAAGGACCGATTCTGAGTGTAGCATGCAGCAGCTATAGCATCTGCCCAGAAGTATATTCGAAGGGAAGCGAAACTCAACATGGTTCAGGCGGCTTCACACAGTGAACGGTTTCGCCTTTCAACGATCCCATTCTGTTGTGGAGTATAGGGAGTAGAGAAGTTGTGAGTTACTCCCTTTTCAGCCAGAAAATCTTCAAATTCTTTATTCTTGAACTCAAGACCATTATCGCTTCTAATGTTTTGAACCACCTTTCGTAGCTGTAATTCCACCTGCTTGATAAAAATCTTCAGCTTGGGAGTCGCCTCAGATTTCTGTTTAAGAAAGAAAACCCAGGTGAAGCGTGAAAAATCATCGACAATTACACGTATAAACTTACTACCATCGATGCTTTCGATAGCCGAAGGACCACATAGGTCAATGTGCATTAGTTCAAGAGGCTCGATGATCTTTGTATTGATTCAAGAAGGGTGACTCTTTCTGCTTTGCTTGCCCATTTCGCATGCTGCGCACATGTGTTCTTTGTCAAATTTTAGAATAGGGAGTCCACGCACGTGATCCCCAAGCACCAGTTTATTAATATCTTTGAAGTTTAGATGCGATAGTCTTCTATGCCACAACCAACTTTCATCTGAGTTCGCCTTCGATAGTAAGCATATTGTCGGCTTTCCTTTTATTGGGTTGAGATTTAGAGGATACATCTCCCCTTTGCGCTCAGATTTCAATAGAACTTTCTTCGTTTGCTTTTCAATTATCTCTGAGCCCTCATCGTCAAACGAGAATTTTAAACCGGTTCCTACAACTAGTTGAGAAACACTGATGAGTTTGTGCTGCAATCCTTCCACGTAGGCTACTTTTCATATTGAGAACTCTCCGTTGGTGATCATCCCATACCCTTTGATCGTGTCGTATGAGTTGTTTCCATATTTAACACATCCACCATCCTTAAGGTACCGAAACTCCCTAATCTCTTCCCTCCTTCCAGTCATGTGACGAGAGCAGCCACTGTTAATATACGATTCTTCGTCAAACTGCTCGTCACTGATAACCTGCAAAATTAAGCAGATTTAGGAACCCAAAGTCTCTTGGGCCCTGGTAAGTCTTTTACAGAATAGGGAATTGCAACCGAAAGATCAACCATATATGTTCTTTTTATTAAAGTGGTTTCATCTTTTCGTTTGATGGTGTAAACTTTGATTTTAGTTTTATCTTGTTTTAACTGGGGTGTGTTATCGTTAGATGGTTTCTCATCTGAGGTTTTCTTTGGAGTCCTAGAGTTAGCTGCCTTTATGGTATTTTGGACTTCAGAATCTGAGTACAACTTTCCCTTTCCTTTGACATCCTTCACAGAGTTGGATTTAGGATATGAGTTAGGAGGATGGGATTTAGGACCGAAACTTGACTGTCGGTTCTGAGCTCTTGTGTTGGGACCGAAACTAGACTTTCGGTTCTGAGCTCTTGTGTTGGGACCGAAACTGGATCTTCGCTTTTTGGCGTAGTAGGAGCTGGGACCAAAAATTTTCTTTTGGTTCTCGTGACCACAAGTATTAGGGCCGAAACGGGTCGTTCGGTTCGCCTGACGGTGCGATTGATGTTGATTGCCAGAAAGAGACTTGGCCTGTGCTTCCTTTTTGAGAGTAGAAGCTTTTTCAGAGCGAACATAAGAGGGGTTTTGTGAGTGCCAAAACTGTTTTCTCTCATTGAGGTTCTTCATGTATCTTTTGTTCCTCTGGCGTTTCTGTTCAGCCAGTTGCTCTTGAGTCATGTGAATGTTGGCCTTAGGTTTCGCTTTCTTCTCATGAGCACAGGTTGTTGTTGATGAATCGCTGGTAGCTTTCAGTGGTTCCTCTAGTATATCTTTTGTACCACTTGTGTTGGGTTTATCGAAGCTTGAGGGCTTATTGAGGGGTTCGGGTATGTATCGTCCCTTAAGTCTCCATGAGGTTTACTCTGACAGACCAACTGTTTCGTCTGCATTATCGATCGGAGCTGACCAGAAGAAATTATCACACCCTTCAGCATTATCCTTGTCAACCATGGAGGTCAACTCAGTTGTTTGTTTCTTAGTCACTCCAGTGACTGCATACACTTGGTTTGGTGTCGTTTGCACTTTCTGATAAACAACAACCTTTTCTTTGAGTTTCTTGGATTTGTCCTTTGACACTCGAGCGTATTTAACCGAATTTTCCGCTATGAGTGGTTTTGCTGCTTCGGGTTCGCTCTTAAGAAATTCTGAGCAGTCGACCTCATCTTCGACAGAGACTTCACTCACCTCACTTTCCATATCAAATTCAGAAGTGGTTTCCAAATTTATTTTATTTTCTGAACTCAATTTAGCGTTGGATAAGTCAAACTTTTATATAGTTTCGGTGTTTATTTTTAATTTATTGTTTTCTTCCAGTAAATTCTTAAGCATGCATTTATGTTCTTTAGACTCAATGAAATATTCAATTTTGTCCATTCTATATTTGTAAGTGACAGAAACTTCATCCGAGGATATTATAGATTCACATTCAGCAATGACTTCATCCTCCTTAAATTCAAGAAATGGCAAAATCATTTTATGAATCTGTTTTCCTATCTCACAATCTAAATGTAACTGAGTGATGTTAGTATATAAGCGTTTAGCAATCAAACAGAAAACATTTCTTTGTTTAAAAAATTTTAAATTGTCTCTTTGCAAATAAATAAGTTCATCCCTAGCCCTACTTAACTCTAACTCCTTCTGCTGAATCCACATCCTTCTCTCCTCACTCTTGGAAGACTCCCTGCTGAGTTGGTCAGTTAGGTTAGAATTAGCTAGGCGAGTTTGCATAACACTTCCACTTAAATTCAAAAACTTGAATTTTAATTCATTTAAATCTTTTTCATAGTTTCTTATTGGCACTTTATGAGATTCTAGGATAGTTTATACCTTCTTGATCAATTGATCGCAATCGCTGATCTTTTCACTCCATGTGAGGGTCTTCGTACCTCTTCATCCTCAAAATCTGTGGACCAGACTTCCACTCCACCGAACTCATCATCAATAACATTTTCCTGCACAATCAAAGCATTCATAGAAACGTTAGTAGCTTTCTTCTTCTTTATCTCCTCCAACTTTCTCATGTAGTAAGTCTCGTCATCTTCACCATCCTTCTTCATAACTATCTTCCTTAGCATTCAATCCTTGGCAAAGTGGTTCTTGCCATGACAGTAGTTGCAATCGTACCCTGAGTCTCCCACAAGCTTATTCTCCTTCTTTTCATCGTCCTTTTAAGAGGTGATCTTGGGTTCTTCTTTCACCTTTTCAGAACTATAGCTTCCCTGCCAGTTTTGGTTCTTGTTGATCGGGAACTTCCTGCGAGCAAACTTCTTTGGGTTTGTGACCATCATAGCATATTCTTCGTTGGATAGATCACATTCTGACAGATCAGATTCCTCCTCTTCGTTTGCTACACTCTTGCTTTCGGAGCCGAGGGCCAGCAAACCCACACCCGAAACTACCTTCGCTTCCTTTGTCAACACGCTTTCATGAGATTTTAGAATCCCCATCATTTTCGTCAGTGAATATGATTTAAATTGATCATGAGCCTTCACCGTCGAAACTACCGCCATCCACTCGGGCCTAATCCATTCATGAAGGTAACCTTTTGTTCAATTACCTTCCTTTCAATGCCATGCTTCATCATCTTACTGAGCAGATGATTGAAGCGCTCGAATGTCTGGACAAGCTTCTCTTTAGGTTTTTGTTCGAAAGCACCAAACTCAGAGAGCAGAAGGGTTTGGATCGAGTGCTATAGATCTTCATCGGTTGAATATAATTCTTTCAACCTATCCCATATTTCTTTAGCTGTTGTGCATGATCTTACCAGACGAAAAGTGTCAGATTGCAAAGAGAATCTTATCATTCTCATGGATTTAACGTTGCACAACACTTTGTATTTTTCGTCTTGAGGGATCTTATCTATGTCCGCCAAGAGTTGGTTATACTCCTTTTGAGTTTTGACCCTTCGGTTTGTTCCAGAGTGTTTTTGCTTCCCAGATCGAGTAGCCATTGTCTTCATATCCAACTACATAATCTTCGAAGTGATGCACCCATACTTCATAATCTTGAGTATAGAGAATGGGAACCCTCGTAGTGGATCCTATAATGTTGGAGATGTTGATTGGATTGACTTGAGAATCGTCGTGACACATGATGATAAACTTCTTCTTTTAATCTGCTTGAATCAGACTTGTAAAGTTGAAACTAGGGTTTTATCGAACAACAGATACACCGTCAACAAGATGAAGATGACTTCTATATATTCAATAAAAGCAGAAACCCTAATTGATTCTTCAAACAGAAGAGATGCGTATATATTACACAGTCTCCTGCTCTGATACCAATTGATGGGAATAAACAGTTATAGATCGATATATTCTAAACAGAAAAACAAGATTGATGTAATCAAATAACACAATAATGGATCAAATAGTGTCGAATGATTGATAACTCACACCTCAGAAGAGCTCGATGAAGAACTTCGACTGTAGAGGTATGCTAGGGTTACAATGCAAAGTAATTAATGAGAACTCTATCTTAAAAAAATACATGCATGCAATATATAAAAGCTAACCCTAATGATTATCCACGGTTGGACAGGCCCAAAGCGGGTAAACTAAATGGACTAAACAACCGAGCCCATGACGCAACACTTAGACCCAACACTATCTATGGATGATAACTTCAAGTTACATGAAAGTTGATTGAGAAGAAATGGAAAGGAATCACGATTCCGTATTTTGACGAAAGTAAATACGGGGATATGATTGATGACACGAGAAGGTGGTCCAATGATCTAATTGGCGAAATGGTGATATGATGATAAAATAGAGATAGTACTAGAAAACGCGACCGGGTCAACTTGGGAAGGAGTATGATGCGGTTGAATCAATGAGATTTATTGGACTCCTACAAGTTGACAACCATACGATAACAATATTGAGTGTCGAGTGTAATGGTAAATGTAAAAGAAAGGTGTCCTTGAGAAAACATGATACTAATAGAAGGCGAGCAATGGTGCTTTAACTTAATATACTAAACTAGTGAGTGAAGTCATTACAAGAAAAAAAGGATAGTATGAAATACCTAAAGGTATTTATTGAGCCTGAAAGAAAACAAACAATATGAAGACCGCCTTGAATGGTAAAAATAATGGAAACTAAATTTCATGATGATAAGTCCATGAAAGTACCTTACCTTTGGGTGCTAGACTATTATGATGAAAAGTTTAGCGGGAGCATCTTTGTAAGCCCTACCTACAAGTTCTGTGACATGTGATAAAATGTTAAGGTTACACAGAGAACATGAGGGTGACAAAAGAAACAAGTCTCCAAAGTGTGATAGGTTGATGATAAAGGACCAGTAGTTGGAGGGTGTTCTATGATCGATAAAGGAGGAAGATGATTCCACGTGATGGAATATCTAAGAATGAAAATCGAACATCAAAAGATCTTAAGGTACTAAAAAGGTATGGACAGGAATAAACACCTAAAGTTTGTTAAAACAAACTATCAAGAAGATGATGTCAAGCAAAGGAAAATTTTGAAATTTCCATGGACAAGTAAGAGAGACGGACTATTACAGTGTAAGAATCATAGGGTGACTTGTACCTTAAAAGAAATGCCCTCATTTCTTTTAAGGGGTAGATGGTAAAAATGATAAAAAGTTTGATGATGCAATGTACAAGAGCTCACAACACTCTACCGGATGAGTAAGAACAACATGTGGTGCTTGGAATTATTGGTGAAATGAACAAAACCAAAGATACATGATTTTTAACTCCTAAGTTGTGAAACTCAATGATACGGACCAAGCACGTTCAAGTATAATTGTGTACTAGTTTTGGGTATTGCTGCTAATCTGGATTCACCAACCAGACGAAGAGTGGGTGGACTAATAATAGTGAGATATTCTATTATAAGTTCACATAGAAGATAGGACTTTGACTCAGAGCATTATGGGTCACTTAACTATGACTAGAGGATGAGAAAAAATCAAATGATATAAAATATGGTTGTGCAATCACAGGTAAGGGACAAAAAAATAGAAAAGAGTAAAGTATGATGATACTTGAGAAGCTAAGCTGACGAAGTGCAAAATGGAAGAGTCGAGCACTCGAGCTGCAAATTTTGAAAGACACATGAATGATGAAATTATGATAGGAGCCATGTGCGATCAATAGTGAAAGGCAAAATGTGGAATTTGGGGTCAATAAGGAGTAAATATGAGGTAACAAGTTCTTGTGAAGGGACAAACGAAACACCTTTCTTCATGATGAGGATCATCTTGTGATTTACACCTTAAAAGAAATGCCTACATTTCTTTTAAGGGGTAGATAGATGGGAAGAATTAAGTTGAAAGTAACGAGGTCATTCGAAACAAAAAATAGTTTGACAATTGAGTTAAAACAACTCCATGTGCTTTAGTTCTTCTTATCATGGTAGGCTCAGGCTTTGTCACACCCCGAAACCGATGGCGGAAACGTTCCGGGGCGGAGGACGTCATGCGTAGTATCACAACATTTGTATCATAGTAAGCGAAGTAAACACAACCATTACATTATAATGTGAGTATTTACATTGTTCAAAAACATGGTTTATACATAACAGTATAAAACAAAAGTAAAAGATGTGACTTCAGAATGTTCCGTCTTCTCCAAAAGTTGGCAAGAGTACCTGTCTATTGATGCCCTGAGAATACAAGCTGTTTTAAAAAAAATATCAGCATAAAGCTGGTGAGTTCATAAGCGTTTAATTCTGGTGAAAGAAATGTTTCTTTGATTCTTTGAAAAGTTGTTTCCCTAGAAAATCCTATATTTTCTTATGAAAGAGGTTTGATTATCCATTAGTTACACGTTAAACGGCATGTTTATGAAAGGTTAAGTTATCCCAAGAAAATCCTATATTTTCTTATAAAAGAGGTTTGATTATCCATTAGTTACATGTTAAACAGCCTGTTTATGAAAGGTTTAGTTATCTACCATACTTGTATCGATAGATGTAGTTTCCTTGAAAAACCTTGGTTACTCGCTGTGAGATGTATTAGCCTTATTACCTAAATAAAACGAATAAAATAGGTAGTGAACTAGACCCTAAGGGCGTTACTGATGCCCTCTAGTAATCAAATCAAATATTACTTTGAGGTCACTTCACTCGTTTCATTATTACAAAAGTAAATTCTCGTTACCTAAGTTGTGAGTGCCATAACCGTACTTAGACTGGATAAGGCACGAAACGGGGGCCAGTATCTTTTATGACTTTGTACCCACGAACCTAATGGTTCCTCTGTAGCTAGCAGCGAGGGTGCGGGATAGTCAGTCCCATATAGATCTATACACAATAGTCACGTTCTCCCTCCAAGAGATTCTGGTTATAAGTCGTAGTCCTCCACTCACGAATCCGATGGAGTGTTACCAAGGCCATGTCTCCAACTTAGCCTAACAAATTTACAAGTAATAGTACGAAAATCCTGCTTATGATTTACATGAATCCTTTATAAGATAATACATATTATAACATGATTCACAAGTTTCTTGCTTTAGATTTGAAAACTGTTTATACGAGTTGATTTCTTAATCGATTGGTAAAACGGTTTTCTGAGTTAAAAGCATACTGAACATAAAATCATTCTATGCAAAATGAGATAATTTGAGCACAAGTTTCCTTGTACTTTTGCTTGTATTCCCCCCCTTGAAAACATGAAAAACTCGGAAAAAGCGTAGGGGTATGAACTCACTGTTTGACGTGGGATTCGAGTGTAAGTTGCTAGGAGTTGCTGAGTGTCAAATAAAGCCTCGGACACAAACGGATCCTATTTAGCATGTAGAAGTACATATATACATTAGGTGAGGACATAACACTATTTTTTATGGAAGGAAACCACCTTAGGGACTAGGAAACACTTAAAACTAAGTGTTAGAATCACATGTGTTTGAAGAGGTGAGTTTGCGGCCGTAATCAGGAGTTTACAGTCCCTGAGTTTACGATCCAGGTGTTTACGGTCCAGGTGTTTACGGTTCAGGTGTTTACGGCCGTAAACACTTGGCGAAAAGTGCGATTTTCGATGTTTCAAGGCCCTTTCTAGCCTTCTGGAAGTGTTCTAAGCCTCGTTTCTAATCTTAGGAGGGTGTTGTGGCAACTTTGCACCCTATAAATAGAGTTTACGGTCAAGGTAGATTGCCTTTGACCGTAAACACTCTTTTGGTCACGATTTCTAGATGTTCAGCAAGAGATTCTTGTATCCAACAAGCTAAGGGTAGAGTACTTACGTAATGGAAGCTTGAAAGGGTGGTTAGAGTCCAAAAACACTAGTGTGTGTTCTTGGTGTTCTTGGTGAGAGAGAAAATCTAGAAAAAGATGAGATTCATCTGATAGGAGCATGGATTTACCACTAAGAGTGAGATAGAAACACAATCAAGGTGAAGAATCACTTACATTCTTGAGGATCTTTGAGCAAAATCGAAGTTTGTAGATAGAGAGAGAGAGAGAGAGAGAGAGAGAGAGAGTAGAGAGAGAAAGCTTCTGGAGTGTGTAAAGTGAGAAATGAAGGCCACTCATCCCTTATATAGGGGTGAGTTTACGTTCAAGGGGTGGGGTGGAGGGTTTACGGCCGTGAACAGTGTTTAAGGTCGTAAACAGAGTTTACGGTCGTAAACCAAGTTTGCGGCCGTAAACTCCTCTCGAAGAGTTATTTGGCCCGAATGCTATGCTTTGACTTAGAAAACCTCATTTTCGAATACGAAACTCGATCGAACTGAGTTTAGAATATTCCGTTAGACCAAAAATAGTACTAATGTAAATGGAAATAAATAAAAACCCAAATTTGACTAACGGAATTGAGTAAGGATAACGGAAAAAGTTTCGGGTTGTCATAGGCTTACAGGTCTATGAAATGTGTTAAATTATGAAATGAGATTTTGGTTTGACATTTCAAATAAATTGAATGAAAATGGATAATGAAAAGGTTCAAAAAGTATATATGGAATTGGATAGTATAGTACATGTTGGTAAAAAGGTAGTAGAAAAGTAATGATATACATGGTTGGGCTATCTTATGGACAACAATAAAGGAAAGCATCATTGTATAAATTGACTCACAAACATTATTAAGCGTAAGGTTTCATTTTTAAGTCTTTAAAGGTAAGACCCTTGAGAAGAAAGGTGGATGTAAATATATATCATAAGATAAGTCTTGGTAATGAACTACTAATGGAATTAGTAAAGAAGGCAATGTTGATGACGTGCTTGAGCACGAATGGACATTCTTAGACAAACTACAACCTAGGTAAAGAAATAGACAAATGTTGACATAAGGTTGGATAACCTTATTGCATGATGATGTTAAAAGTTCAAAAAGGGACAAAGGGGTAAAAGTTCCCAAGAGAGTTGATAACCCATAATGATGTATCATTAATCATTATAATGGACTAAAATTGTGATCAACTGACCAAGGAGATACGGTCATGAAAGGAAATTAGAAAGTGATGGGACGAAAATATGATGAGATGGCTCGTGATTTGATTCCGAGGACGGAATCCTTTTAAGGGGTAGATAATTGTGACATCCTAAAAATTTGAGACTGGGTTCTTAAATTAATAAAGTAAATAAATTTAATATGATTTATATAGTTAAATAATACTGGGTTAATCATATAATTAATTGATATGAAGTTTAGAAAGTTGAAAGTGGGAAATAATAACATTTTAAAGGTTAAAGGGCCAAAAGTGTTAAGTTGGCAAAATAATTTGACCAAAGGGTTGACTCAGTTAATGGAAGGGACTACAAAAGTTATAAAATGGATGAGGAAGGACTTTTTATATCAAAACTTAAGTTAATATCACAAAATATGGTTTATAGTGGAAATTGACAAAATGAGCAAACTTATGGGACCAAATGGTAAAATTTTAGGAAATAAGATGCATAGCTCTTATCTTATGGAGGAAGAACGTGTTTGAGCTCCACCATCCTTCCTATAATGGCGATTTTGATACCAAGAGCTCCTAGGGTTTGATTCAAGTGGAGATTGGAACATCTAAGCAATAGGAAGAGGAATCAAAGGCATTCTAGGTATAACTTCTTCTCCTACCAACCTTGAAATTCGAATTTATGAAATGGGTGAACCCCATTGTTGAAATTACTTTGATTCATTAATTAGGGTTTTGGTTTCTAACCTGCCTTGAGTTGTTTTGATGATCCTAATCTCAATCCAATCATCTTATTGATGGATTTGAGGATTTAGGTGAAGATCCTCATGAACCCTAGAAATTCAAATTAGGGATTTCATTTTTATATGTTAGATTGGAATGGATTCAATGACGTAGATGTTGTTTGAAGGCAATGAATCCAAGTAGAATACTCAAACCCGTCTATGATGGTAGAATCATGTATAAGCTTGGATTGAAATGGTTTTGGGGATAATATGATGAAACCAATGGAGTCCTTTGTAGTTGAGAGATTGATGGGTAAAGGAAGTTCATAATTATGAATGGATACTCTTGGAATGAATTGAAATCAAAACATATGATGTTCCTATATTCCTAGATTAATGTATGGAATAATTAGTCATAAGGGTATTTTGGGAAATCTAGGGATAACTATATGTTGATTGACATATAAGAAGTGAATGACATTCATGAACATGAATTGACACTGTAGATATGTTATTGGAACATTAATATATGACGGATTGCTAGTGAAGTTCTAGCTCTAATGATTGTTTTCACCCAAGGGTAATTTGGGAACATGGAATGGAAGTGAGGATTCCATAGTTGGATAAAGTGCTTGCAATGAAATAAATTATGGTTCTATGTACTTGAAAACACCCAATGCTGTATTAAATGATTTGGGAATAAGTCATATTGGTTAAAGAGTGTTCTTGATCAACTTGAACTCTTAACCCTTTCATTTTAGTGTTTGTAAAGCATTATGAACTTAACATTTTGATAAAGGTTTTAATGATTAAGTCATCACGAGGATAAGGGTTAATTGAGTATTTGAGAAGTTGGTAGTTCTTATTATGTCCATAATGACCTTGTGGTGAAGTTTGGTAGCCATTGGAGGTATAGAAAACAAGTTACAAAGCTTTTAGCAAAATTCTGCTCAAAATAGTGAACTGCATTTTGACACGCGGGCGTGTCAACATGACATAGGTTGTGTCAAAGGTTCTGTGAAATGTATGTTTTTCGTGGAAAACCTAGTAAATGACCACCGATTGCCCTAAAACTTTATATATAAGGTAATAGGAAGTAAATAAGCTTATGGGGAATATCTAAATGTTAAAAATCTTAGAAGGGTATTTTTGTCATTTTGTTGACCTTCACCTTTATGTTATATACGTGGTGTTTGAGAAGTATTGATCTAAGCAAAGGAACTAAAAGAGTACTAGCTAATCTACATTGGAGAACTAGGGGAGTACGTGTTGGCATTTTCCCCATTTTGGGGTACATGGCAAAATGATTTTTATAATAATGAAATACTAATGTTTTGATATATGAAACGTTTTGAAGTGAAAGTGTCAAATCCTTTTGGAAAGAATGTTTTGAAAGAATGCCTTGAAGGCAAGAATGTTTTTGAAAGCAAATAACGTTTTATAAGAAAAAATATTTTCATAATGTGTTTGAAATGTTTTGAAACGAGTATCATGCTACTAATGTATGAAATGTGTAAAGAATGGAAAGTAATGAGAAGAAATGTAAAGTAATGAAAATGAATGGAAAGTAATGAAAGGAATTGGAAAGTAATGAAATGAAAATTGCACGGGCCATGATATATCGTAAGAGGCACTGGAGGAATCTATCGGGGTGGCACCTCCCCTTCGCGAGATAGATGTCTTAATGGAAATGATGCCTTGGTGGATTGATTTGCTTTTTCCACCATGGTCTAGACTTGGGAGCGGTTCCTTTATTGGACGTAGACCCTAAGTATAAAAATGGAAACGGTTTAATATCGGAATTAGCCTTAATGATAAAAGAAAATGGAATATAGAAATATGTCTTTTGAAATTAAATGATAAGATATGAAATGAAATGAAATGATATTTATGATGCATACGAAACAAGTTTTCCTTGAAAATGCTTCAAACTGATTTATGGTATAAAACTATGTTTTGCAAAGATTAAACTTTTTTGATGAAAAAGTGATAAATGTTTTGGGTCACAAACCCACGTAGCTCACAAGACATTTTTGTCTTACGTATCTCTTTTTAATGCCATGTATTCCAGGTTGCAATTAAGGAGAAAATTGATAGATGGAAGTTAGAAGATTAAGAGATAGAGAATGGAGTGGAACTTGTTAAGTTCCTTATTTAATGTTATTGATGTAATTCGTATTTGTTGGCTATGGTTGTATGATGCTTAATCGTAACACCCAAGGTTTTAATTGTAATTATTTTTGTGGGACCGGTTTTATGTGAAATGGGAGTTAATACGCAAATGTTTTTATAACCATAGCCTTTGAAAAAGTTTTGAAAAATTTGGGGTGTTACATTGATTACCAACCTAAATTGAACATGAATCATAGTTGTATTATATCTTTCAACAAACACATGAAGAGGAATCAAAATCGGAAATGTCTTTTGATTTTTGAATTTTAGTCTTTAATTAATATTTTTATGAAGTTTAATTTGAAGTCAAAAAAACCCCTTTTTATTAACTACTGATATTGTAATGTGTGAGAACATGGGAAAATAAGAAGTCTCGTATCTCAGTGGTTCGACCCTGCTTGCTCTATACTATCTCTTAGTATATTGTAGCAGCGAATTGTGTTTAATTGTTATTATTATATCCCTTTATTTGTTGGTTTGACACAACAAACACCACACAGGAGGTTAAACAATGATGATAATGGCAAGAACCCAAAGTAGAATCCCTTTAGAGAAATTCCACCAACAAGCACCGACACTAGAGGAATTCTAATTCAACTCTTCATAATACAACCTCTTGATCTTGAACAATCAAAAACAAATTTTTTCTGTTCAAGAGAGTATGTATTCTCTCCTTTTAACAACTAATAACTTAGAGAGAGAATGAGAGAGTTTGTGAGAGTAAAGTTTCGTTCATATGCTTAATCATAAGGAAAAATGAAAGGCTTTCACTCTTTTAATCATCCCACACATGCAAGAGTCTATCATGTGTAACATAAAAGCCTTTACATGAATTGGACCACCACTAAAAGGTGGGTGTGGGTGCTTATACATGAAATCATGAGAGAGAGGAGAGAAAGTTAGTCAAGTACTCATTCTCTCTCTTCTTCAATACTCCAAGTCTTCTATTTTATAAAACTAGCTTTTATATTTTATAAAAACTTTCATATATATATATATATATATATATATATATATATATATATATATATATATATATATATATGTTAGCTTTATTTATTTAATATAACTCTTTAAATTATATAAATAAATCCCACACAAACTAAATCATTTAATAATTAAACAATATAAGTACAACACTTATAATAATTCATACATTCTTATGAATCACGTTTTATTATTATTATTATTATTACCATGTAATAACAAATTTAAGAGTTCTAATATTTTAATATGAATCAAACTGATATACTTAAATATTAATTCAAGTGTCTATTTATTATTAGTGTGACCCTATACGATCATATGTTATTAGCAATATCGTTTTTTGATCATTCTTGAGCATATAGAACCAATAAAATCCTCATGAAATATCTTTCAAAATATGGAAGTGAAGCATACATCCTGATCCGATACCACTGATACCAGCACCCTATGTCGTGCCACAACCTCTCATATATAAATGTCTCCCAACTTCTCTGCAGTTATGCTCCCCTGAATGGGAATAAAATGCGCACTCTTGGTCAATTGATCCGCGATGACCGAAATCGAATCCACCCCCCACGTTGTCTGTGGCAACTTCGTGATGAAGTCCATGGTGATCTCTTCCAATATCCAAACAAGCATACCCAATGACTCCATTTTGTTGTGAGGCCGCTGGTGCTCGACCTTGACCTTTCTTCAAGTCAACCACCTATCGACATATAAACCCGCATCACGCTTCATGCTTGGCCACCAATAATCGGATCGGAGGTCTGTGTACATTTTCTTCGCACCTGGATGAATGGAAAATCTCGACTTATATGACTCATCCATCAGAACTTGTCGCACAATTCCCTAATACGGAACCCAAATCCACCAATGTAAGGTCAGCAATCCCCTACTGTCATAATCGAAAGAGCACACCTGTACCACAATGTGCTCACTCTTGTGGCGTTCCTCTTTCATGGCCTCGACTTGAGCCTCACGAATCCGCTCTAATAATGGGTAATCACCGTCATCCTCAAATTTAGATATCGAGTAGTTGCGCTCATCAACTTGCGAAAAAGGATCTCACAATCATAATCTTTCACAATATCCAACCACCTGCGATACCTCATATTTAGATTTGGCTATTCTATCAAGTACCTCAAGCTCTTGTGATCTGTGTAGATGGTACAACGGACCCCGTAGAGGTAGTGTCGCCAAATCTTAAGGGAGAAAGCCACTGCCCCTAAATAAAAATCGTGAGTGGGATAGTTCTCTTCATGACGCTTGAGCTACCTCGAAGCGTAGGAAATAACCTGACCCCTCTACATCAGAGTCGCACCCATAACCGAGATCAACGCATCACAATATACCACGAAATCGCCCACGCCCTCGAGAAGAGTCAAAATCGAATCCTCGTAGGCCCCCAGAGAAAAGTAAATCTCTTATTCGTTAACCTGGTCAAAGGAACTTCGATCCTGGAGAAATTCTTGATGAACCTCCGATAATACCCTAGTAAACCGAAGAAGCTCCGAATCTCTGATGGAGACTTCGGAACCACCCACTTCATCACGACCTCTCCCTGGTCAGAGTCTCAAGAACTTCTCGCAGATGATCCTTGTGTTGCTTCTTGGTCTTAGAAAAGTCCAAGATATCATAAATAAATACAATGATAGACCGCTCCAACATTTTTCCACACACACGGTTCATGAGATCCATGAATGTGGTTGTGGTATTGGTGACCCCGAAAGGCATCACCACGAACTCGTAATGACCTTAACGATTCCAGAAAGTAGTCTTCTGGATATCCTATTCTCTGACTGTCATCTGATGGTAGCCTAAACATAGATCGATCTTGGAGAACCAAGACACACCTTGTAACTGGTCGAATAAATCATCAATCTTAGGAAGCGGATAATGGTTCTTCACCGTTAGCTTGTTCAGTTCGCGATGATTGATGCACATCCTATACGAGCCGTCCTTCTTCTTCACAAATAAAAAGGTTTCTCCCCAGGGAAAACTACTCGGTAAGATAAACCCCTTGTCTAACAGCTCCTACAGCTGTGTAGACTACTGCTGCATCTCCGACAGTGTTAAACGATAAGGTGCCTTGGCTATCAAAGTCGCTTTTTGAACTAGATCAATACAAAACTCCAACTGACTCTCTGGAGGAACTTGAGGCAAGTCCTCTGGGAGTACATCTAAATACTTTTGAATGACCAGCACATCCTCAATCTTCCACTTTCTCTTCATATTGGTGTCCAACACATAAGCCACAAAACCCTAAGGAAAAGCAGTAATGATATCAATTCCATACAAGAAGTAACCCTAGGATATCAGGCATCATACATCAGGAAATTCTATAATGGAATTCTTGAAGATCCCTAGCCGATCACTAGCATGTTGTTATATCATAGACATTATATCAAATAATAGTGTGGTAACTTGGGGTATACTTTCTTTCTCTGGTTAATCTTACACATCGCATCCTTCTTTAGTTACTTTTGAAAATGATTTTGAAAACCATTTTAAAACTTGTGCAGTTCCTTAGTTTGAGTCTGGATTCGCATGAATGTTCATCCAATTCTCTAAAACCATGATCTGATACCAACTTGTAACATCCCAAAAATCACAATAAATTTTAAGTTTTCAAAAACAACCCAAAACTATAAACGTTTACAAAACCGTTGTTTTAAAAGTGTATTTCAGTGATCTGAGTATCCTAAAATCCAAATAATATAAAATTGAAGGATGTGCAAGATCACGCCTTCTCCTTGACACGGTCTTCTGAGGTACCTGAAACAATAAACTGAAATTGTAAGCCAAATCTTAGTGAGTTTCCACCAAAGTACCAACACACATAACAAATAACAACATAATATGGGTCTACAACTAACAGACTGGATTACCCATGAGCCCATAGAATGAGTCTGGGTTGCCTTTCAGGCCCACATCTGATATTTGGCTTGCTCCCGAGCCCACAACAGAAGTCTAGCTTTCCCTTCAGGCCCACAACTTATGTCTGGCTTGCTCCTGTGTTTGTTGACTACCATATACATCACATAACATATAACATATAACATATATCCCACAAACAAATAAACATATAACCAATCATCAGAAAAACAGGGAAATATACGAATCACTACCACATAGGAACATCCTAGACCATGATTCATAATCTACTAGACCGACATTGGTTCCTTCGACCCTCAAGTACAGTGAGGAAGACTCACCTCGCAGTCTGAAAAAAATAGTTGAATAGATCTCTGCTCTGAATCTCAGCTCTACCTGCCACCTATTCGTCAAATAGGGACCAATCTCAAATACAACTCAAAATACCCAAAATACCCATAGGTCAACTTGATAAAAATTGGTCAAAGGTCAAAGTCAAAAGTCAACCTACATCTGACCACCATGTTGTGGCCTTCCTTGGACACGTCGTGGCCAGAAAATGGAAAAAGAGTCGTGGTGGTCCAAAACATGTCGTGGTCACTGTTCCTCGAACATCTTACTGGAATAAGTCAATTTCTTCGATCTCAGGGGCTCCAAAGGCTAAATCTGGTCTATTCTGGGGTCTGAATGGATAAAGTTCTAACTTTATCTATCACACCCCAAAACCGGAACGGCGGACACGTTCTGGGGTGGAGGACGTCATGTTTAGTATCACAAGGCATGCATTATAGTAAGCAAAGTAATGAACAACCATTTCATTAGAAAGAAAGTGTTTACAAAGTGTGTGTTCACAAAACATAAAATACATAAGCAAGTAACAAGCAAGACTTGAAACTATACTGCTCCATCTTCTGAATCCCAGTGCGAGTACCTGTCTACTAGGCTCCTGAGAATACAAGTTATTTGAAAGAGTTGATCAGCAATTAAGCTGGTGAGTTCATAAGATTTTAGTGATGTAAGTAAGTTGTAAAATGTTGTGGTAAACTGCTGTTGAAAATGTAGTTAAAAATGTAGATGAAAATGTAGTTAAAAATGTAGTTGTAAGTTCTGTTTTAGAAAAGTTCGCCTGTTCCTCTTAGAAAATCCTATATTTTCTACTTTGATGAAAGATACGTAAAAATGATCCTACAATCCCTTCTATGAGTACTAAATGGATACAAGTGATATACAACTCAGAGTAAACAAGAAATCCACTGTGCGCATCTGCCCTAAGCTGTCAACCAATTAAGGAACGGGGAGTAAGGCGGATAGCACACATCCCATTGTTTGTTAGATCCTTGTTGTATATAACTCTGGCGTGTTCACTTGTTACTCATGGAGTTAATTGTAATGGTTTCTTTATAATTAATGAAAAGGTTCTTTAAGGAAAACTCTTATTTCTTATAATAAAATGGTGACCACAGTGATTACTTCTACAATCACTTAGTTTATACTGACTATATATGATCTAATATCGGATAGAGAGTTAGTTGGGTGAATCTGTCCTAAGCCCACAACCAAACAAGGAACAAGAAGTAAGGCGGAAAGCACACATCCAACTATATGTTGGGTATTAATCATATATAACCGTGAAGTATAAACTAAAGTATTATAGAGTTAATCATCTAAGGTCCTTTAAGTTTATCCTGGTTTAATAAAATGGATTAAACCCTTAACTGGTAAGTTTCTAGTGTTGTATACCAAAAGTTATGATGACTCAATGTATACTGGGCATATATATCTAGAATCGAATAGATAATAGACTGGGTGAATCTGCCCCAAGCCCACAACCAAACAAGGAACAGGAAATGAAGCGGAGAGCACACATCCTATTACCCGTCGGATCCTATTGATATATATGCATCCTTTGATGTATACATTAAGGAATCATAAGGTTAGCATTATGGCCCTTTTCTACTAAACGTAGCCTTCTACCAAGGCATCAAATGTTATGGGTGTTTGTTTCTTGTATTAGTATGTATTTTCCCAAGTGAGACTATCTTTAACTAAATATAGTTTATATATTAAAGAATATGTGAGAAAATCACAAGTAAATGTAATAGGGAAAATAATGTTTTACCTCAGCAGTGACACTGCTGGCTATAAAGTAATAAAATACAGACTCCAGGTAGTATTAAATGTACAATAGACCTCGGGGAGTCTAAAATAGCCCTTAGTCCTAAGTCGGTTAATTAAAGGTTTAAATGTGAACTCGTATGTGAAATCGTGTCTGCTAGTTCTGGCATGTGAAATCGTACCAGTGTCAATGCAAACCCGGCAAGATATATTATTAGGTTTATCACCTCGTGCCTGCTAGTCCTGGTACGTGAAATCGCACCAGTGTCACTGCAAACCCGACAAAATATATTATTAGGTTTATCACCTCGTGCCTGCTAGTCCTGGTACGTGAAATCGTACCAGTGTCAATTCAAACCCGGCAAGATATATTATTAGGTTTATCATCTCGCGCCTACTAGTCCTGGTACGTGAAATCGTACCAGTGTCAATGCAAACCCGGCAAGATATATTATTAGGTTTATCATCTCGCGCCTGCTAGTCTTGGTACTTGAAATCGTACCAGTGTCAATGCAAACCCGGCAAGATGTATTAACGTGATTTTTCCCGGTACTTAGTATGGTGTTTTCCTCCATGTACTTGGTATAGTATGTTCCTCTTTACTTGTTATAGTATGTTCATCCCTGTTTCTCTTTATTGTGTGTTCTCTTTATATTATCGTGTATTGTATCTAGTATGAACTGAATCTCTAAACTATACCTATTATAGTTTACTAGTAATGTACTTGAACTATTGTTGAAAATACTCAATTTACTACTAAGTTATGCTAGTACTTTAAAACGGAGTTTTGTTAAACTATAAAGTAGCATAACTTGAAAACAGCTTTTGAAATGTTTTGACAACTTATAAATGACATAAGTAATCTTTTGAAAGATATTTATAGCAAACATTTACACAATTATCATTGTGTTCAACTTGTATTCCCCCGCTTAAAAGCATTTAAAACAGTTAAAAGATTCATTACGGGGTATGAACTCACCTGATGTGGGTGATTCAAACGAGTACGCGCGTAAGGATGAGAAGTTCCACGAATGAAGTCCCGAGACTTAACGAATCCTAAATGACATATAATGGCATATATTGAGATAAATATACTGTTTAGAAGCAACCAAATGCAAACAAACACCTCACGGGACTAGGAAACACTTTGACCAAGTGTTGGAATCACATGTGATTCACTAAAAGGGAGTGTACGACCACTTTGAGCAGTGTGCGGCCATGGGTGTGTGGTCAGCATGTGTGTGTGGTTGCACACAGGAGTGTGCGGCCGTACAGAGGGTGTGTGCGGTCATACACAGGGGTGTGCGGCCGTACACTCTTCATTCATGCCCAAAATGTCGATTTCTAGGTGTTTCAAAGCCAATACCAAGTCCAACTAGCAAATGAAGGCCAAACTCTCACTTTGGAGAGTCTTTAAGGGGTGTACGGCCACCTTATGAAGGTGTGCGGCCGTACACCTTCAAGTGATGAAGAACACGAAGAACATGAATAGTTTTAGGCTTAGATCAAGGTGTTTTACCAGAATAACCTGCTGAACGATGGAGTACTTCACGTTTTTAAGGCCCTTAGAGTGATCTTGGATGAAGTTTCTAGAGAGAGAAAGTAGTGTGCAGCCAAAATGGAAAAATAGTGAATGAAGGGGGGGTCTCCTCCTTTATATGGAGGTGGGTGTACGTACAGGAGAGTGGTGTACGGCCGCACACCCAGTGTGCGGCCGTACACTCCTGATGTTGGAGTGTAAGGCCCGGTTTTGATGCTAGAAGTGTACGCGATCCATTTCTATGTTCAAAGCTTGAATGTACTGACCTTTGGACCTTTAAACGGACTCCAAATGAGGCTAAATGATAGCAGGAATGAGTCTGAAACTCAGTTGACTTGACTGGCTGAGCTTTGCAAGGCAAAAATTTAAAATTTTCCGGGTTGTCACATTATCCCTTAAGTCCCTCCAATGAGTAAGGATCTCAAATTCTAAATTCAAAAAGAGCAAAAGAGCAACATGGATTAAACATTAAGCTCCATATCCCTAAAGTCCTTACGTCTAAAACACATTTTTTATCCCAAATAACATTCTAAGTCATAAATTTTACAACTTTATGACTTTTCATGGCTATAAAGTGTCCAAATCTTAAACCCTGACATTTCACAATGCTACAAGCCACCAAATCCATGCATAGAGAAAAGGAAAGGGTCATGATTCTATTTTTATAACTCTAAACACCCCAAAACGTCCAGAAAGGCAACTCATTTTGTCTTGAGTAGTCCATACTCATACAGATCTAACATTAGCAAGACCTAGAGAGATAATCATCAAGTTCAGAACTTTATACTTCCTGGTGGTTGCTCAAGAAGTGTAAAACTCAAATTTACAAAGCTTGGAGTTCTCTTCTTGCTTTCTAATGGCTTCCTTCCCTCTGTAATGGACACCAATCACCAAAATGAGCTCAAAACACAACCAATGGAGATTAGGGTTTGAAAGGAGTGGAGGCTGATGAGGGTAAAATGTCTTGGGGGTTAATGATGATTAAATATGTTGCAAACCCTAAAAATTAGGGTTTTTCTCCAATAGTGGCTACCACGTCGTGGAACCTATTGCCACGTCGTGGTGGCGATAAAAAAACATGCGGCCGAAAAGGAATTTGTAACGACGTAAATTTTCAAACAAAATTTTTCAATTTAAAAACACATTTATCTCAATAATAAAATCACAAAACATCACAATGTCAAATTGTCAAATCTTATATCAAAAACTATTCATATATCAAAACTCCAGGATCCTCCAATTCATAACTCAATCGTTGATATGTGTGTACAATCAAGTCGGAGCCTTCCCGTGATCCTTAGAAGTACCTAAAACACATAACACATAACACGGTAAGCACAAAGCGTAGTGAGTTCCCCAAATACCACACATAGCTCATTAGCCATTCTAGGCTATAAATCAATAAGACCCTCCGGTCAGTGTGTCTCAGTGGGACCCTCCGGTCCCAACTCAGTAAACTCATAATAACAATATTCAGCATAAATCACAAAGACATAATGCAGAATATCACAAAACACGGATAAGCACATAAGACAGCTCAATCACGCAAGGATACCACTCTTGGTAAGTATAGTGAGAAGACTCACCTTGTACGCTAGCAAGAAAAAGTCTCGTACTCGGGAATCTCGAACAAGCTTCCGCCTAACACATTGGATAAGTATCTCTAATCAATACTCCACTCATACTCAAATACACCAAAGGTCGTTCTCCCATTCTCTCTAACTCTTGGAATGGGAAAAAGACCATTTTACCCCTCCATGGTCTCCATTACTAATGTTGACCAAACCCTAAAGTCAACAAAAGTCAATCTCGAGTCAACAGTCCCAGTTTGACCTGACTCGCCGAGTGCACTCTTGTGACTTGTTGAGTCCAGTCTTCCCTCAGAAGTCTTCGTAAAGGTCCAACTAGTCGAGTTAACCCCTAGCTCGCCGAGTTAAAGCATAGCCAGCTCATCGGGACAAACCCTAACCTACTCGTTGAGTCAGCTCCTTGACTCAGCGAGTCCATTCAGACTCTTTTCTCATTCAGACGATTTCAAGGCAGAAAACCTTCCCAAACTCTAGATCTACACTCTTAAGGCTAGTTTATCACGTAAAGTCACAGGCTTTACGTCCATGCATGGCACTTAGGGCTTGAAATGCCAAAACATACTTTAAAAAGGGTTTTTCACTCAATATCATTATTATGGCTGAATAAAGCAGGGACTTTTGGACTCTAGCGACCTCACAAGGTCCAGATCTGAAGTCCAATCCTCCATATGACTCAATACCCTCAAAGTCCCAATAATAGATAGAAAGGAAGCCCTAATATGAGATCTACCCAAACAAATGAGAAAGGTATAAACTTTATACCTTTAACAGAAGCTCCTGGACGAATAACAACAGATCTAACAGCCTCCTCTTGCTCCTTGCTTGAAATCCTTCTCTTCTCTTCCAAAGTTGCACCAAAATACTCAATATTAGCTCACACACACTCTCTCTATTAGCTGAAAGGGAGATTAGGGTTTCTCTCAGTGAAGGCAAGCAGCTGATGAGCCGCAAATGAGGCTATAAGTGCCCTTAAATAGGCCCCAAACCCGGGGATTTAGGGTTTCTTATCATAACGTTTACTCGGCGAGTCGACTCTTGGACTCGTCGAGTAAGTCATTAATCCCAAGTGGCACATCGCGACTCTACTCGACGAGTTGTAGCACCGACTCGTCGAGTAGCTCAATAGTCCTCAAAATCTTCACCTTTTGATCCATGATCGTAATCGGTCTCTTAATATAATTTAGGCTTGCATCCACCTGGATGTCCTCTAATGGAACCACTGCCGTCTCATCGGCTACACACTTCCTCAGCTGAGACACGTGAAAGGTGTTATGAATCTGACTCAACTCCGCAGGTAGCTCCAAACGGTACGCTACCTTACCCACTCTTTCTGAATCAGATCACCCCTTTCCATAGGTGTTATGTATCGGGGCCCCAGCTTGCCCCTCTTTCTGAATCGGATCACCCCTTTCCATAGGGATACCCTCTGGAGGACAAAATCTCCATCCTGAAACTCAAGCTCGGATCTTCGCTTGTCTGCGTAACTCTTCCGGCGACTCTGCGCCGTCAGTAACCTCTGTCTGACCTGCTAAACCTGCCCAGTCATCTTGAGCACTAACTCAGTGCTAGCCATCACTCGCTGCCCCACCTCTCCCCAACAGATAGGAGTCCAACACCTTCTTCCATAAAGAAACTCAAAAGGGGGCATACCAATAATGGAATGGTGGCTGTTGTTGTAAGAAAACTTCCACCAAACTCAGCCAATGGCAAATATGTGTTCCAACTTCCACCAAAGTCCATAACACATACTCGAAGCATGTCCTAGAGCGTCTGAATCGTCCGCTCACTCTCCCCATCTTTCTGTGGGTGGTAGGCCGTACTGAAGTGCAATCCCGTACCCAACTCCTCATGAAACTTCTTCCAGAACCTGGAAGTAAAGCGCACATCCCGATCTGACACTATCGATTTCGTCACTCCATGCCGAGCTACCACCTCTCTTACATATTTCTCGGCCAGTCTCTCTACAGAAGAACTCTCACTAATAGCAAGGAATTGAGCGCTGTTCGTCAACGGGTCCACAATTACCCGAATCGTATCAACACCTCGCGCGGTCCTCGACAATTTGGTGATAAAATCCATGGAGATATCTTCCCACTTCCACTGGGAAACCTCCTGACTACCCAAGCCATGTCCCTCTTCATACAGGGCCACCAATAATCTCTCCTCAGGTCCAAGTACATCTTAGTGGCTCCTGGATGGATCGACAATATCGATCTATGCGCCTCCTCCATCAGAATACGGCGAGCTCCGCAAGTATAGGGCACCCAAATCCACCCTCGGAAAGTCATAAGCCCTCGACTATCCGTCGTAAACTCGGACACCTGCCCAATCACCCGGTCCCTCTTGCGGTTCTCCGGTCTCACGACCTCCACCTAGGCCTCTCGAATAGTATCTAAGACTGTAGTCATCACTATCATCCTCATACACACATATCGGATCGGAGCACCCTCTGCTCTACGACTCAGGGCGTCGGCTACCACATTAGCCTTGCCCGGATGGTACAAGATCTCGCAGTCATAGTCTTTCACCACATCCAACCACCTCCTCTGTCTCACATTTAGGTTGGGCTGATCCATGAGATTCTTCAGGTTCTTATGGTCCGTGTATATGGTACACCGAACACCATAAAGATAGTGGTGCCAAATCTTGAGGGCGAACACTACCGCCCCTAACTCCAAATCATGGGTGGGATACCTCGTCTTGTAAGGCTTCAACTGCCTCGACGCATATGCTATCACGTGACCCCTCCATCCATGAGATAGACGCATCGCAATAGACCACAAAGTCCTCCACTCCCTCCGGATGGGCTAACACCGAAGCTTCGCACAATCTCTTCCGAATAGTCTCTAATGATGCATGTTGCTCAGGCCCCCAAACAAAAGTAACGCCCTTCCGGGTCAATCTGGTGAGAGGAACCGCAATCTTGGAGAAATCTGTGATAAATATCCGATAGTAGCCGACCAATCCCAGAAAACTCCTGATCTCGGATGGGGATCTCGACACCTCCCACCGCATAACCGCCTCAATCATGTCCGGATCGACCAATATCCCATTCTGATTAACGAGATGTCCCAGGAACTGGACCTCTCATAATTAGAAATCACACTTGGAGAAATTGGCATACAGCCTCTCCGATCTCAAAACCCCAAGAACCTCTCGCAGATGCTCTTCATGCCGCTCTCTGGATCTCGAATATACTAAGATATCGTCGATGAACACGATCACCGACCGGTCCAACATAATCCTGCACACCCGGTTCATGAGATCCATCAATGTCGTCGGTTCGTTGGTGAGCCCGAAAGGCATCACCACGAACTCGTAATGCCCATAATGAGTTCTAAAGGCCGTCTTCTAAATATCCTCCTCGTATATTCTCATCTGGTGATATCTGGATCTCAAATCAATCTTGGAAAACCAACATGCCCCCTACAGCTGATCGAAAAATCATCAATCCTCGGAAGTGGATAACGGTTCTTGACCGTCAACTTGTTCAACTCCCGGTAAGCAATGCCCATCCGGTGTAAAGCATCTTTCTTCTTGACAAAAAGGATCGGCGCTCCCCACGACGAGCTACTCGGTCGAATAAATCCCTTACCCAGCAGCTCCTGAAGCTGTGAGGATAACTCCTGTATCCCTGGTGGCGCTAAGCGATAAGGTGCCTTGGCGATAGGCGTCGCTCCCGAAACCAAATCAATCTGAAACTCCACATGCCTCTCGGGTGGCACACCCGGAAACTCATCGGGAAAAATATCAGGAAACTCGCACGCTATCGGAACCTCAGAGATAGAACTCGGTTTCTCTGACACAGTCCGTGAATCCATCACGTACGCCAGGAAACCCACACAACCCTGCTGTAAAGTCTGCCTCGCCCTGGCAGCAGAGCAGAAAGCTAACCCAGATCTGGTACCCTCGCCATACATTCTAAGCACTCCTCCACTAGGGTCTCGTATAGTCACCAACTGACACTCGCAGTCGATCACTGCTCTAAAGCGGCTCAACCAGTCCATGCCCATGATGACACAAACATCACTCATCGCGATCGGTACCAGGTTAATCGGAAACTCGACACCAAAAATCTCCAGCACACATCCTCGGAATACCTAGGTAGCAAAAACCGCATGCTCATCTGCTATAGAAACCCTTAGCGGTCGATTCAACGCCTCACGCCGGATACCGATGTGACGACTAAAAGCTAAAGACACGAAGGATAGACTCGCACCCGAGTCAAATAACACTAAAGAAGGTACAGAACTCACAAGAAATGTACCTAAAAATAGCACAGAATAAGCACAATAAATCTCTGAATGAATAAATAAGGAAATACGTACCAGCCACGACCTCAGGTGCTGCACGGACCTCCTCCGCTGTCAACTGAAAAGCTCTCCTATGAGCCTTTGGAACCTCGGCCTTCACCGGCCGAACATCAGTAACACGCAAAGCAGCAGTTGCGGAACCCTGGGCTGATCCCTGAATAAGCTGAGGGCACTTGGCCTTCCGATGGCCGGTCTGATTGCAGTGGAAACAGACTGCAAATCCCTTGGGTCAAACCATCGCCATGTGCCCCTCCTTGCCACATTTGTATCAAATCCCCGCCCGGAAAGATCCCTCATGACTCTTGCCGCACCTGCCACAAGTGCGGCCCTTCTGGCCTCCAGATCTGGAATCAGCAGGCCTAGTCCGCTTGGCTGTCAGCTGCAACTGCGCCGGCCGCCGGTCTCTCCCTGAGACTCTGTATCCTCCCTGCCCTGAGTCTCTAGCTCGATCTCCCTCCTCCTGTCATTTGCCTGAAGCTCAGCAAATGTCCGATAAGACGAGTTCGCCACGAACTCGTCTTATCCCTCCTCAGAATGCTCAAATACCGGCTCATGCATGCCTGCTTAGTCGACACATGCTGAGGGCAGAACAACGCCCTCTCGTGAAACATTCGCGAAATCATAGTCACCGACTCTATCTTCTTCTTGAGAGACAGAAACTCCTGGGCCAACCGTTCCCTCTCCACTGGGGGGAACATACTCATCTCGGAACATAACAACAAACCACTCCCAAGTCACTACAGCATGCTCTGCAGGAGTAAAACTGGCCGTCACAAACTTCGACCAGTCCTTCGCTCCCAAGCGAAGCTGGTTCATCACGAACCGCACCCTCAAATGCTCTGGGCATGAACAAGTGTAGAAACATCCCTCGATATTAGAGATCCAACTCATCGCAGCAATCGAATCCTGAATCTCATCAAACTCTGGTGGCTTCATGTTGCTGAACTCCCGGTACAACAACGAGTCACCTCCCTATGGCCTAGTAGCAGCGACAGCTGCGGTGGCAGCAGCAGCTGCTGCCTCAGAAACTGCAACATATCGCTCGTCAAACATCTCTATCAAAGTGGTCTTAATATACTCAAACATCTCTGGAATAGCCTCACGTATGGCTATAGCCACCTCGTCGTGAATCATCCAGTGAATCTCATCATTGCTAACTCCACTGCTCTCTGGGGTGTGGCGTGTACCTACGATAATGTCTCTAAAACACAACACAAAATCATCAGAGAATCGCTCGAGCATACTAACACTCGACTACTCATCCCTACTTGATCCTTAGCATCCCAAGTATTCTTACTTGGTTTGCACACAGACCAGGTGCTTTTAGTAGTACGGGCCCAATACTACCTTCCACACCCCACCTGTAGTCACCCTAAGTCCTCCTCCTGGGATTCTAATTCACAGATACTCTATATCTCACAAATCAGATACTACTCTCTTAGTAGACCCCTCTAAAGTTCATCTAAGTATCTATTCCTAGATTATCTCCCGACTCTGAACTCAACACGTACTCAAGCAAATAACAGATAACAGTGATAAAAAATGTCTCTTAGGCTAAGGCATCACAAATGAGGCAACTCAAGCCCTAGAATATGAAATACCTAGCCTACCCTCTATCATGCAATCTGAACAAAATATCTCATAAATATCTAATAACACAAAAGTAAGGGCATTTTGGGAAATTACCGTTCGTGCTCTGGCTGATTGTACACACCGCTTCAACTTGTTTTCTCTTAAAACTCTTTCTCATTTTGGAAAAGTTCTTTTCTTTTGAAAATTCTTCTCAAATCCTAAGTTTAAGTCCAAACACACCCAGAGGTGCATCCGAATCCCTCAAAGAAAGGCTCTGATACCAACTTGTAACGACGCAAATTTTCAAACCAAAATTTTCAATTTAAAAACACATTTATCTCAATAATATAATCACAAAACATCACAATTTCAAATAGTCAAATCTTATATCAAAAACTGTTGATATATCAAAACTCGAAGATCCTACAATTCATAACTCAATCGCTGATGTGTGTGTACAATCAAGCCGGCGCCTTCCCGTGATCCTTAGAAGTACCTGAAACACATAACATATAACACATAACACGGTAAGCACAAAGCTTAGTGAGTTCTCCCAAAATACCACACATAGCTCATTAGCCACTCTAGGCTATAACTCAATACGACCCTCCGATCAATGTGTCTCAGTGGGACCCTCCGGTCCCAACTCAGTAAACTCATAATAACAATATTCAACATAAATCACAAAGACATAATGCAGAATATCACAAAACACGGATAAGCACATAAGACAGCTCAATCACGCAATGATACCACTCTTGGTAAGTATAGTGAGAAGACTCACCTCGTAAGCTAGCAAGTAAAAGTCTCGTACTCGGGAATCTCGAACTAGCTTCCGCCTAACACATTGGATAAGTATCTCTAATCAATACTCCACTCATACTCAAATACACCAAAGGTCATTCTGCCATTCTCTTTAACTCTTGGAATAGGTAAAAGACCATTTTACCCCTCCATGGTCTCCATTACTTATGTTGACCAAACCCTAAACTCAACAGAAGTCAATCTCGAGTCAACAGTCCCAGTTTGACCTGACTCGCCGAGTGCACTCTTGTGACTCGTCGAGTCCAATCGTCCCTCAGAAGTCTTCGTGAAGGTCCAGCTCATCGAATTAACCCCTAACTCGCCGAGTTACAGCATAACCAGCTCATCGGGACAAACTCTAACCGAATCGTCGAGTCGGCTCCTCAACTCGACCAGTCTATTCAGACTCTTTTCTCATTCAGACGAATTCAAGGCAGAAAACCTTCCAAATCTCTAGATCTACACTCTTAAGGCTAGTTTAGCACGTAAAGTCACAGGCTTTACGTCCATGCATGGCACTTAGGGCTTGAAATGCCAAAACATACCTTAAAAAGGGTTTTTCACTCAAGATCATTATTATGGCTGAATAAAGTAGGGACTTTTGGACTCTAGGGACCTCACAAGGTCCATATCTGAAGTCCAATCCTCCATATGACTCAATACCCTCAAAGTCCGAATAATAGATAGAAAGGAAGCCCTGATATGAGATCTACCCAAACAAATGAGAAAGGAATAAACTTTATAACTTTAACAGGAGCTCTTGGATGAATAACAACAGATCTAACAGCCTCCTCTTGCTCCTTGCTTGAAATCCTTCTATTCTCTTCCAAAGTTGCACCAAAATACTCAATATTAGCTCACACACTCTCTCCATGAGCTCAAAGGGCGATTAGGGTTTGTCTCAATGAAGGCAAGCAGCTGATGAGCCGAAAATGAGGCTATAAGTGCCCTTAAATATGCACCAAACCCGGGGATTTAGGGTTTCTCATCACAACGTCTACTAGGCGAGTCGGCTCTTGGAATCGTCGAGTAGGTCATTAATCCCAGGTGGCACATCTCAACTCTACTCGACGAGTTGTAGCACCGACTCGTCGAGTAGCTTAATAGTCCTCAAAATAAATAAATAAATAAATAATCAATGTACCTGGAAGTCCGGATGTTACAGAATTTCCACGCCGTGGTGGAACTCCACCATGTTATGGCCACCCGGAAAGTATTAAACATTTGCAATTTAGATTCATACCTGTAATGGGTGTTACATTTCACATGGTGACGATCGAAGGACTATGATTATTTTGTCTTTAAGTGGCTCATGACGTGACAAATAGATTGTCACGTCGTGAAGGGCAGTTGACCAGTCGACCGTTTACTTTTGTTGACCATTGAACGTTAACTTTTTGACTATTTTTAATTTGGTTTAAGCTTGAAGGATTTGGGCTATTGATTAAGATTGTTCTATGTTTTGGTGCTAGAGGGCTCATGGGAGCAAGAAATTTAGGAAGGGGAGTGTGTCGCATTGTTTCTCGGTTCTTCGTTCAAGTGAGTTTTCCGCACTATACCCTTGAGTCGAAGGCACCAATGTCGGCATGCTAGTTTTGGTTATGTATCCTTATAGATAGGATGTTGATGTGATGTAGTGAGTTGTTAGATATATTTATATCCTTATGTGTTAGGATGTGATAGGTTGGTTAAAGTACCAGTAGGTTGGTTATCATCCAGTGGAATGCCCTAAGGGTCTTATGTAGCCATGTAGGATAGCCTAAGAAACTCTTGATCTAGGCTTTCTTGCATGTTCCTTGTTTGGTTGTGGCTCTAAAGTAGGGTCATCTATTTAGGTGGCTATCTCAACTCTGATTACTTATGGCTACACATCCCATGGAGATTTGATGGTAGCATAGTAGCATGTTGTGAGGGGTCTAGTAGGCGATAATGAGTCTTTTCACTAACTTACCTGTGTGGTATTTATGTCTGTGACCAGCTGAGTCTTTATTTCGATTTGCTATTTTTTCTGAATTACATTGTTGATACACTAGGATTGCTGATAATCCCCAGGGTTGCTGATAACCCCTAAACATGTTGTTAATCCACAGTGCGTGTTCTTAACCCACTGGGATTTATTGATAATCCCCAGGGTTGCTAATAACTCATAGTTGTTTATTATGATGTGATGTATGAATATCTTAGGGGAACTCACAAAGCTTCGTGCTTACTAGTTGTTATTGTTTTCAGGTATGATCAGTGATCGTGGAATGGCGGAGGCGTGACTTCTCACACCCCTAGTCGGCGGCGGAAGCGTCAGACTGTGTGATGTTAGGATGTTGGGATTTTAGGACAAAGATGTACATTGAGTAATACACATGATGTACTAACCAACATTGATATTTATTCATTAAATAAAATATGTTACATAATTGTTCTAGGTATAAGTAGGTTACGAAAGCAAAGTACAAAAGTAAAGCACATAGACTCCGGGATGTATCACCGAGGTTATCTCCTCCTTCGTAATTGTTCATTCTCCTGAGAATACATGTGGTTTGAGAGGTCAACATAATGTTGCTGAGTCCACAAGTTTATGATTTTTAAAGCTTGGGTGTTTTAGTTTATCTTGTTTATCCTAAACTTGCTTAATCAAGTTTGTGTGTACTATTAGTACTTGATTAGGTTGGTTCCTAGTAGTAGTCTAAGATAGTTAGTATTAGTGTAACAAAGTTACGATGAGTTCCTATAACGGAGTGATGATTGTTGATCCCAAAAACCATGAAGCTTCATCGGACGCCGCTATATGTTTAGAAAATAATGCGTGCTTCGACTTATCGTCGTGTCGTAGCTAGCAACCATAGGTGGGAGGGTCAATCCCTTATAGACCTACACATATGTCTCCCGCTCACTTAAGCTTTAACGATTATAGGCCGAGAGCTAGTTGAAAGTCTATCAGCGTGTTGATGAATCGTATCTCATCTAACTTTTGTTTTGGGGGCCTCCCCTGGTCGGTCATGTTGTTATTCGTGTTGTATTCATACGATTTTACTTATTATCTGATATGTGTGTGTGTATATATATATATATATATATATATATATATATATATATATATATAATTAGTGTGTTTTGCGCATGCGAATAGTTAGGCAGAGTAACACTAGGTACTAAGCTTTGTCCAAAGAGTTGCTATAATAACAACTTTCAATGTATCTTGGAAATTGGCTAACGTTACAACTAGGTATGATATTAACTATCATTATGGTTCAGTATAACAACTAGGCATAATCTTAGCTAAAATGTTTGGGCAGAGTATCTACTATATATAATATCATCCTTTTGTTATGAGCAAAATTATCTAACTACAAAAAGTAATAATTATGCACACTTGCATTTTAAACATATATCCACCCCCCCCCCCCCCCGAAAAAGGTCTAGAAAAAGGGGTCGTGAACTCACTTGTGAGTTATGAAAACATTGTTGTAGGGTTGAGACCACAATTTACCACTTTGAGATACGTTCGGGGCGGTGGCATGCAAATCGAGGTAAAGAGAGGACTGATGAGAGGGGTGAGGAAATGATCAGCCGAAGCTTCCTATTTATAGAAAGTTTCAGAGTGTGCGCCACACAAATGCGTGTGAACCATAGATTTAAGCCACATATCCTCATCTCAGCATGCTACGTCACTCCGTATCCAGACGTATCAACTGTTAGGTGCGCGCGGCGCACTATGCCAGTGCGTTAAGGTAAAACTTCAACTTTGAAATTTCGTAACTCTCGCATCTGAACTTCATTCTCAACGACACTTATATATCCGTGTAGGTCTCGTTATTCTCTACAACATTCCTTTTAGTCGTTTTGTCTAGTTTTGACATTCGCTTTTCGAAGAGTTTTGATTACCGTTACGATTTTATAAAAATCATAACTCTCATATGGCTTTTGGTTCAGGTGTTCCTTGCCTCATAATTCCTACTTTAAGTAGTACTACATTTGCCTAGTTGATGACTTTTTCAAAAAGTCGATCAATCTCCTTGTATTTTTCGTCGTTGTAACTTTTTAAGTATGGTAGATATTTATTTACTATAAAAGCCATGTCTCACAAATATTGTGTCGGATTCAGACGAAATTTATATTTTTGGAATTGTGGTAGTCTATAGAGTCTAAATATATCCACCTTCTATCAAAGTAAGAGGACTTTTTGAACTTATTTTTTAGCCTAATGGTTGACGTAGTTAAGGAAGGAAAAATCGAATATATTAAAATATACCAGGTGGTTACAAAGTGTTCCTTATTACATTTTTACGTCCTATCGTTAAACATTAACGGCGGTTGGTGATGCATTCTCTGGGTTTTCACATCCTCCCCCGTTAAAAGAAATTTCATCCCGAAATTTAACGTGTAGTTGGGGCGTTCTTAAATAAATGGGGATACTTGATGCTCATTTGATCATCACGTTCCCATGTGTACCCCGATCCTTGCTTAGAGTTCCATTGTACCTTGACTATGGGGATGCGACTTTGTTTGAGCCTCTTGACTTCGCGATCCATGATCTCGACTAGTTCGTCGACGAAGTTGAGTCTCATGTCAATATGGATTTTGTAGAGAGTTACGACTAGCGTGTCTTCAGAGAGACATTTCTTAAGGTTTGAGACATGGAAGACATTGTGCATGTGTTTGAGCTCTTGGGGAAAAGCGAGTAGGTAGGCTACTAGACCTATCTTGGCAAGGATCTTAAAAGGTCTTATGTATCGCAGGTTGAGTTTGCCCCTTTTACAAAATATTATAACTCCTTTCCAAGGAGATACTCTTATTATGACTCTATCCCCAACTTGAAGTTCAAGCAGTTTTAGTCGAAAGTCGGCGTATTTATTTTGACGATGACGAGTCGTTCTTAACCGATCCTTAATTTTCACAATCTTCTTGGTTGTTTCGGGAATAATCTCTGGTCCGGTTAGCAAAGTGTTCCCTATGTGTTTCTTTGCTAGTTGGTTATCAACGACTTTTGCCCAACACAATGGTGAACGACACTTTCTAGCATAAAGTGCTTCGAATAGTGCAACTTTTATACTCGTGTGATAACTACTCTTATAGGAAAACTCAACTAACGATAGGTGAGTATCCTATACATCTCCAAAGTCAATCACACATGCTCTAAGCATATCCTCCAAGGTTTGAATGGTCCTTTCACTTTGACCATTTGTCTGGAGGTGGTATGTCGTACTCATATCGAGTCGGGTTACTAACGCTCGTTGCATTGTTTGCCAGAATGAAGGGTCTAGTAAATGGTTTGGTCTAGGCTTTCATTGTATTATGTTCAGTATGAGTCTGTAACACAGTTTGTGGGTTGTTTAAGTGTTTTTGTTCAGAAAGTGTGTTTACGACCGTAAACAGAGTTTACGGCCGTAAACCGAGTTTTCGGTCGTAAACCCTGTTTCCGGTCTTGTTCAGTATAAATAGTGGAGGTGTAGGTCATTGTGTTGTTGTTGATGCCATTGCGTTTACAGAGTGCTCCATCGAGTTGTACCTGACGTTTTTCTGAATATAAACGTGTGCAAGCTCGATTTCTTTTCTTCTTCCTCTTCTATTGTCATTGTTTGTTGCTTGATCATTGCTAAAGATCCTTTTCAGGACCTTACAATTGGTATCAGAGCAAAAACCGATGTCAAAGCTTCATTCAATCGATTTTTGGGCTGTTTAAACTGATATTCTTATTGTTCGAGCCTGGTTTTAGTGTTTTAGTGGTTAAAGGAACTGAATCAACTGCAAAAACGTGTTTTTGAAGGGTTTCTTGGAGTTTACTGCCAACCGTAAACCCTGTTTACGGTTGTAAACTCAAGATCTTGAAGAACCGTAATCTGTGAATCTTTAAAAACCGTAAACCAAGCTTCATTAACCGTAAACAGATAAACCGTAAACGTACAAACCGTAAACTCATCAACCGTAAACATAGTTTACGGTCGTAAACTGCTCAACCGTAAACCAAGTTTACGGTCGTAAATCTTCAATCGTAAACTCAGTTTACGGTCGTAATCATCATGAACCGTAAACACCTTTGTGATTTTAATTTGCTTCAATTTCAAATGGAATCTCAAAGTCAAACTCATTTTCACGAACTTGATATTGTCATGGGCACTACTACGCGCATTCCAAGATTGATGTCTGCAGATGGTTTCCCTGAGTGGAGGTATAGAATTGAAAAGTACATCAAAATGAAGGACTTCAAAGTCTGGAGAAGCATACTTAGAAGACCTGTCAGAATCACTATTACAGTTGGAGGACAGGTGATTGACAAGGCTGTTGAAAACTACACAGATGAGGAGTTTGAAAAAGTGGAAGAACAGGAAAGGGCTTTAGCCACTCTAACCATGGCATTATCTCCTGATATTGCTCAAGGTTTCCGAGAGTACACATCAGCTAAAGATTTGTGGGAAGCCCTAATTGAGGTATATGAGGGCAATGAAGATATGAAGGAGAGTCGCCAGGACATGTTGAGACAAAAGTTCAACATGTTCAACTACATTCCCGGAGAGACTCTTGAGACACAGCTGCAACGGTTCACAACTCTCACCACTGACATGAATATATCTGGGATTTTCTTAACCAAGTCAGAGATTAACAAGAAGCTTCTAAATGCTCTTCCTAGATCATGGGATATGAATGTTGCTGTGATTAAGAGGACCAAGGATCTAAACCACCTTACTCTTGTTGAAATCATGGCAATCATCAAAGCTTGTGATATTGATGACAAGCAGAGAGAAATCAACCATGTGAACTCGTACTCTACTGCGAATCTTGGAATCTCATCCAACAATGCACTCTCCTAAATCATGACTTCCTTAGGCCATGTGTTTGCTGCTCAACAACCTCAGATTCAAACCTTTGCTGCTGCTTCATCCAGTCCACAAAGTCAACCATTTGTCACTCCACAAGCTGTTCCCCATCCAAATGTACCAGTTGTAGCATGTTCCTCAAACACGAAGGACACTGATGAAAATCTGGCTCTAGCCAGTGGGCTTGTTAACTGCTACAATGCTTTCGTAGTTGGAGAGCTTCCACCTCAGCTGTCATTTGTTGATCTGGATCAGATTCATCCAGAAGACGTGGAGGAGATGGATATCACATGGCAGATTGCTATGGCTGTCTTTAGGGCTAAGCAGTTTGCTAAGAAGACAGGGAAGAGCAACTGGGGCATGAATGCTGACAAGAAGGTGGGATTCAACAAAGGCATGATGCGTTGTTTCAACTGCCACGAGCCGGGTTATTTTGCTCGTGAGTGTCCAAAGCCTGATCGTAGGACGAACAACAACAGGACGATGGTTGCAGTGGGAAACAATCGTGCAGGTGCTACGGTCAATGGTGAGACTGCTATGGTCGCTCAGTCTTTTGACTGGGAGGACAAGATTCAGGCTTTGAATATCTCAGGGCCAGAAAATGCTCACCTAGCTCAGATTGATGATGTTTCCTTGAAGAATGATGCAGCTGATCCCGAAGCAGAAATGATGGAGCTGCAGTTTGCTTTAATGGTGTCTACTACTTCCAAGCCCAGGAAAAGTGAGGTAAATCTCCCGTCTTGTTCTCAGGCCTATAATGAATATGTTAAACTTCTTCATGATGAAATTAAATTATTACGTAGAGAAGTAGAGGACCTTAGATATGAGGGCTACCAACTTAGGAAAGGGTAAAAGCCCCTTAAGGCCCAGTTAGAAACTAAGATAAAAGATTTTAGAAGAATTCAGGCAGAATACAGTGAAAAGTGTGAGCTTTATGATTATATTAAAAGACAAAATGATGCACTAATTACCGATCTTGATACATTAAAAGGACAATTTGAAACTGCAAATTTTGATTTTAGAAAATTTGATGGATCAAGCGACGTAGTTGCCAACATGATTGAAAGTGTACCTCCTCCTTATAATCATACATATCAGTAATAACCCTTATCCAAGGATGAGATTGCCAATGAACCGTTTATGGTTTATGGCAAGCCATCTGGTTTTGTTTCAGGAGGATTTATTAATGTTGAAAGTACTAACATTTCTACTTCCCCTGTAGATCAACCATTAGATCAGGCAAAGCGTGAAGCTGGAGATTCTGTTTCTGTTTCTGTTTCTAATCCTGATGTTTATGTTTCCAATGAAAAACCTTCTGTTTCTGATATTAAAGTTGATGATACATCTTGTGATGCTTTTGCATCGGATCATGTTGAGTTCAATTTTTTTGACATATTTGATTATTTGTTTGAAAATACTGATGTTCCTGTTTCTAGCACATCTACTTCATGTGCAGGTAAAGTAGCAGAGGATGAGAACAAGAAGAACACCACTGAACAAACCAACATCTTCTTGAGCTCTGAATCTGTTGCTTCGAACTCAGCTGCTTCTGATCAACCTGCTGTTGAGAAATACAGGCCACCAAATCAAGTGAAACAACCGACGTCTTGTTGCAAGTGTGCATGTGGGAAAAATCAGAGACAAGGCAAGGATACGCCACCAGGGGCAGGAAGAAACTACTGCACATTGAAGAAAAAGACTTGTTTTCACTGTGGAACACCTGGACACATTGCCCGAAACTGTCTAAATCGCGCATACGTTCCTTACTACGCAGAAGGCTGGCAGAACGCGCCAAGAGGGAGATACTCCAAAAGAAACCCCTCAAGGTCACGTTCAGACAATGGTGACTGGAACGCACAGAAGGCCAAGAATCCAACTCCCAAGGGCAAGAAGGGAATGTCGGCCAAGAAGCCCAATCTAAGAGATGCTCCAGTGAAACAAAGACCGGTTAGGTTAAAGTCATCTCAACGGCCGACATCAAGATCAAAAGCAAGTACTGAGCCACCTATCAGATCGAAAAAGAAATGGGTTAAACCCAACTACACAAAGGCTCACTCTCCCAAATTTTCTAATGACTCTAATATTTCTACATCTTCTGTTTGTGATAAACAGGACATGTCGTGGGAGAATGTATCTTGCATAGACGACAAAGGTCGACCCAGTTTCAAAATGGACTGGGTTCCTAAGAGCAACTGATCCCGCTCTGTGTTGGAGCAGCTATGGAGGCATATCATCAGACTTCGGTTTGTTGGTAGTGGCTGTTCCAGGCACATGATAGGAGGCATCTCTCAACTGTACAACACTCAGAACATTGTTTGAGAGTATGTGTCCTTTGCGGGAAGGGAAGAAAAGAAGACATCACTCATGGGGTTAGTGCTTAACGATATGAAGAATTTTTGGATCTGTTCTGAGATTACGCGTCTTGTTCTCAGACCTTCTGGATGCAAATTCAATCGGTGACTTACGGTTTGAGTTTTCTTGTCTATACTCCTGAGTTTTTCTTAAGCTGATTCGCTTTAAAGACTAATTTTTGTTTTAGGATAGTTTAAATTTGCGCATTTACTTTCATTTCTCTCCTATGCACAAATTTAGGGGGAGAAATAAAAACAAAACAAAAAATTAGAAAGTTTTAAAAAATCCAAAAACATTAAAAAAAAATCAGAAAATCCAAAAATATGTTGTTAATGGAATGTGCTTGCATGAGATGTTTTGGGAAGTGATATAATCATGTGATAACAGGCAATCTGAATCTGTGTAAGGGACTGAATCTGAATTGTCTAGGCTCTGTGTTCGATGCGCTGGTAGGCACGAGAGATTAAAATGGACCTGACTAGGCATTAATGAACTTAAGGAATCTAGAGACTTGAAAAATCTTGACCTAGATAGATCCATTTAGCCTGAAAATACGACACTCAGATAGGTTGAGCAGGGAGATATACATGATAATCCACCGGTCACATTAAAGTAATCCGTATCTAGAACTGTGGTTTAACTCTTCCTCGATGTACGAACTTTGTCCTTAATTCTGGTATTGATGGGGCGACTGGGGAATTCCGATAATGTAGGTCTGTAGAAAATTATTTTCTTGCTTTCCTTCTGTTAGTCATATGTTGCGTCCTCTGCGTGATTGAAATACATCCGACCTGGACTGCAACATATGCAACTCTATTTCTATGCATCTTCTATCTATGCAATTCTTCCTGTCTGTTAGCCATATACTGTCTCCTTTGCGTGACTCACAATCCGACCTGGTACACAGTATATACACCATTCTACTTCTCAATCCCTTTAAATCTGGTTAGTCATATGTTTCACCCTCTGTGTGATTGGAAGAGATCGGACCTGGGTGTATAGCATATGCATTCTAAATCTGACTTCTCTCATAGTAATTGTCTGCTCACCTAAAGTAAGCAGTACTTTGGAAGTTCCTGATTATTGGGGTATGTCAGGAAGCGGGAAACATGTTATAGTACATTGAAAATTGAACAATCACTAGGTTGTCTGTAGATCTCGCTGCTCAATTTAGGTGGACAACAATATCTTTGGTCGTCGTCAGCTGAATGGTCCTTAAGGAATATTATCTAGGAACTTAGGATCACATTGTCTTGTCACTTGTAGTATGTCCTAATCTTGTCACAATCTCTCATGTTTAACTGGACCACAACACCGGCGATTGACCATATCTATTCATGAAGGGAGAGGTACTGATAAACGGATAAAGGATGTCTAAAAACTTTGATCCCAAATCACTCTTAAAGTTAGATATCATTTTTATTTTTGCTAAATTTGTTCATAGTTTTCTTCTAATTTAAATATCAGGGGAGAATTATAAATTTTAAAATCCAAACAAAAATCAGAAAATTAAAAAAAAATCCAAAAATAGTGTTATTTCTGTTTTATTTATTTTTCAGAAAATATGAAAAATCCAAAAAATATTGTGTGCTAAATTTTCTTTTAGTTTTGTTTTGTCTTGAAAAGTGAATTCAGGTGAAGATGAAACTCATGGAGTTCGTGTCGAAGATTTCTGAGCCAAGGCTTCATCCGTGATCATCGAAGAATTCTCATTCGAAGGAGCAAGAAATGAAGATTATTCTTTCAACATTCAATCTTTCAACCCCAGAAGAAAGGTGAAGCTGCACTTGAAGATTAGGTGACGGATTGCATTGAAGCCTCCTCAATCAGTCTGCTGCTATCTTTGTACCTGCTGAAGTGATTTAGAAGATTAGTTCTCTCTAATGTTCTCTCTGAAGATTCTTAAGCTGAAAGCGCTATCTTTCAAGAATCAGTACGTCAAGCCTCCTCACCCAATGTGCGTTCAATGTCAAATTCTGAAGAAAAGCCCAACTGCTCAAGATGAAGTCATTCATTGAAGATTCATCAAGTTCATCTTGAAGTTGTGAAGAATTTGAAGATTAAAGTTGAAGCCAAAGCTCCCAATGAAGATTAACAAGAAAAGCCAGCTACTTTTTAGGGGGAGCTTGTTGGGTCATTTAAGAAAAGAAAAGAAAGCAATAAACCAAGGGGGAGATTGTTGGGTCAAAATTATGGTTTATACTTTGCTTTTCTAAGCATTTATTGTTTTTATTATTTGGGCCAAAAATAGTATAGGATTAACTGTAGCTTGGACCGAGCATTAGATTATTTTGTATTTTGGGCTTGGCCTTAGGTCCATATATATATATATGGTGAGGAGTGCATGTGAAGGATGAACACATAGAATAGAAGAGCTTAAGTGTGTGCATTTGAAGGTGTTCTAGAGAGAGAGAAAAGAGAGTGTGTGTTAGTGTGTGTGAATCTTGTATTCGGATCTTCATTCATATAAATACATACAAGATTCATCATCTTCTTCTTCTCCTTCTCTTCTATTTGATCTGACATCATCCGTTTGATTGGGATTCCGCACCATCAAACGGATCTGATTGATACACAAACATATTTGGGGACTTACACAGAATCATAACGTAAATTGTATGCCTCTTTCCGAGATGATAGATGTAGGTATGTCGTGTAGCCGGACTAGTTCCTTGTAATCGATAGGTGTCTTGGATAGTTTTGTGATGAAGTCCATATCAACTTGCTACCATTTCCACTCGAGTATTTCAGGTTGTTGTAGTAAATCCAATGGTTTCTGGTATAATTCCTAACCTTACTACAAGTCAAGCATTTTCTCACATAGGTGGCGATTTCTGCCTCTAATTTCGGCCACCAATACCTTTTCTTTAAGTCAAGATACATCTTATCAGATCCCAAGTCAACTGAGTATCTTGTCTTGTAAACTTCTTCCATTACTAGGCTCCTAATGTCGCCAAATTTTAGCACTAAATTCGGTCCATGAAAAGCAAGGTTCCATCTTCTTTGGACTCGAATTGCCTTTCCATTCCTTGTAAGCACTCTTCCACCTTGTTTTTCTCCTTTAGCGCCTCTACTTGACCTTCTCAGCTTTGGCCAGGAAGGTTCAATTGAATTGTTCGAGTGGGCGCTCTCACTTTGCGAGGTTTGACTCGTGCCTTTCTACTTAAGGCATAGGCTACTACATCAACTTTGCCTGTATGGTATCGAATCTCACATTCGTAGTCGTTCAATAGCTCGAGCCATCTTCGTTGTCTCATGTTGAATTGCTTTTGATTAAATATGTGTTGAAGACTTTTATGATTCGTGTATATGAAAGCAAAAGATCTGTGACTGACGGTTAATTATAGTCCAGAACTAAAGAGATGGCTGAAAGGGGATTAGATAAACAATAATAATTGACTGTCTTCTTCATAATTTAAACCATCCAAAGTTAGTTCGTAATCGTTGATGGTAACTGTTGCTCTATAATTTGTTGTGGTTGCGTTTAGGGAAAAGATGCAGGAATTTAGTGATCATGATTTCTGGCTAAAAGGTCCTTCGAACTGTTTTTGATCTCTCTCTCTCTCTCTCTCTCTCTATATATATATATATATATATATATATATATATATATATATATATATATATATATATATATATATATATATATATGTATACATATATATATATATATATATATATATATATATAGAGAGAGAGAGAGATCAAAAACAGTTCGAAGGACCTTTTATATATATATATATATATATATATATATATATATATATATATATATATATATATATATATATATATATATATATATATATATTTGATATTACCTAAATAGATCTGGCCCCATCAATATAATCTATTTCATCGTTTGATCTCTCTCTCTCTTTCTTTCTCTCTCTCTCTCTCTCTCTCTCTCTATATATATATATATATATATATATATATATATATATATATATATATATATATATATATTGCCTAAATAGATCTGGCCCCATCAATGTAATCTATTACATCTTTTGTTTCTGATAATCACTCATTACTTCAAAATAAGTTAATCTTTTGTTATTTGGGAATCAACTGGAAAAAAAAATGTTTAATATTAATATGTGAATTTTAGTTAATAGTTCTTGAGCTTTAATAATTGGAAATATATTTGTTTGTATACAACCTACATATTCTCCTTACACTAACAGAAGATCTTCAGGGCAACGGATAAAAATGGACATACTTAGATGAACAGCCTAGACTTTTAGCCATGTAACAAAAAAGGTATGTCACATGATATAATTATAATTTGAAGGCTTACAATTTTGACACCTTCAAAAAATATGCACATTGAAGCTTTGTTGTGTTTAGCTCACACTGAATTGCAACATTTTTTAAATGCTCCGGCATCACAACCACCTGTTTTCATTGCTTTTAGTTGTATTGGAAAGAAAATTTTATATTTTCAAAATAATTATAACATGAATACCCTCCTTCAATTTCCTTAAAAAAGTTCTTCCTTCGGATGCTAGTTACCTTCACTTTGTTTAGCATGGGGTTTATGAAAAAACCTCATTTGTTACATGAAATTCTTGGAGGTGTTGTACGTGTGACAAATTACTAATTTATCCTTTTCACATCTGGATATGGACCCCTGGATTCTATAACAACACTTCATGGTGCAGGAGGATCATCTTGTCAATAAATCAAGGATGGAATGTTTTCCTTCTCACGGTAAAGCGTCTTTGAAAAAATAGAATTATTATGGCATTGTAGTTTTTAACTTTTTTTAAGATATATAAAATTTTCAATAGTTTTGTAAAAAACTATGTTATCAGTCAAAAGTGACAAAATAGAAATTTATCTACATTTAAGCAAACTTGATCCAACCCGGCACCAACGTCACGAATAATTCCTGCTAGTTATAATATGTGTGTAGAACTAATTAATTGTCATGATACAGACAAACAAATTGTGATATACATGTTTTATGGTCATGGTTTTGTATTTTAATCTTTGTTTAAAACCTAACCCATTTTCATGATATATATAACCAAACTGTGACTATTAGTGTCTTATGGTAACTATTTTATATTATATTGTATGTTTAGAATTAACCATTTGTAATAATAAAGATAAACAAAATTCTAATTTTAAACATTTTATGACCAAAATTTAATATTTTAATGAGTTTGTTAAAGTAACCAATTGTCATGACAAAGATATAAAACTATAACATTAAATTCTTTATGATCTCGATTTTTTAGTTTAATGTGTGTCTAAAAGTAACCAATTTTCATGAAAAATAAAGACCTATGACTATAAGTATCTTATGGTCACAATATGTATTCTAATATGTGTCTAAAATTAACTAATTATCCCACCAACCTAACATACCTAATACACACTCATCCTACAAAGTACCAACCCTTACCGACCCTCATACACACCACACATCTAAACCCACCCTACCTACGCAACTCCTACCCTTACCCACTCGCCCCCGCACCCAACCACCTACCCTCACACCCTCACACCCACTCCCCATCCCACTTGTCGAACACCAATCCTTATTTAAAATAACAAAATAAATGGGAAACGAAAACCAAAATAAAATAAAAAATTAAACACGTTTTCTAATTTGCTAAATGGAAAATGAAAAATTAAAAAGGTTTAACTAAATATGTTTTCTAAATTTTCCAATGAAACTAAAAATGAAACTTTTCACTTTTTTTAGAAAACTGAAAGCTGTTTTCCACAACCAAACACAACCTTAATTCAAAGATTGAATTCAAATTTGGATCAATCATCCAAGAAATCTCCCAAATTTGATACATTGTTGAAACTATTATGACTCTAGTCAATCTTGGGAATCCACCTACCCCTGTTAGAAAAACAATCCTTCCCCTTCAAATTGTGAACTTATATAACACTTCCAGATTTGTATCGTTTTATATATATTGTGTTAAGAATAAGTTGCCATAAGAGCATCCGGTACACATAGCATGGATAGGTCCATGATTTATGTGACATCCTCATTTTTACGGCCATTTTAAAACTTGTTACTTATGGTTATTTAAAACCAAGTTTATTTATAAATGTGGAATTTGGCCCCGTAAAAATATTTCCGTAGAAATGTTTTTCATTGATTTATAAAAGCATGGGATGTTATTGTTGGATTAATGTCTAAGTCCATAACTATATTTGGTATGTACTTGACCCGACCCGGCATGGTCCATTTGGGTTGCACTTCACCGACACAATTTATATGGATAGTCTTTTGAGAATAGTATATTTATGATTTATATTAATATATTATAAGTTCTAATATATTAATATGGAATCATATTATTTAATTAGTATTGATCAAGAATTAATTTAGAATTAATTAAGTGATCAAAAAGAACTAATTAAATATGGACTCTTATATATATGGAATGGGCCAAGTTCATTTAGGTTGGGCTAAGCTTTCATGGATGGTCAATGGAGCTTTTAACCCATGGATCCTATGTAAATGAAAGGTCATGGGTATTAGGGTTTACATGGTTGTAACCCTAATCCTCCATAATATATAAAGGGGTCATTGGCTCACAAAATTGGCACAAGTGTGTGAAAATAAGAGTGGGCCAATTTTAGTGTGCATACATATTCTCTCAAGTTCTTCGAAGGTGTTTTGGTGATTTGTGATTCCATTTGAGGCTTCCACACTATTGGGGCTAAGCTCTTAAAGCTTGAAGACATCAAGCTACATCAAAAGGTATGTCATCTAACTAGAACTTTGTAGTATAGGTGTTTCATAATATGCTAGTTAGGATGAAACCTTGGAATAGTTAATATTTGCATGTATAATAGAGAAAACATAGATCCAAGGTTTATAGGGTTGCATGCACACCATAGGAGTGTTAGAATGCTCAAAAACCAACAGTGGTATCAGAGCCATGGGTTGTTTTCTGTTATATTGATGCAAATGTTTTATTTTCAAGTTGAAAAAAAAGGAAAAAAAACATGACGTTTGTCAAATTTTAAGATAATTACTTGTTTTGTGAAAAACTAATTATTTGTAAAATTTGAATCATTTGCTATATGAGTTGAATTACGTCAAATTTAGTAAAAGATAAAATGATATGATTATTTTATTAGTTTTAAAAGTTTGATCTAAATGTTTTAAGGAGTTACAAATTTTGTCATAAAATTTTGGAGCTCAAAAGTTTTCTTTTTTAAAGTTGTGATCTTAAGAGTTTTGAAACTTCCATAAGTTATGGATATGAAATTTTTTTTTTAATAAAAAAATTGATTCAAAGTTTTTATGGAGTCACCAAACTTGGTGTTAATGTTTTAAAGAATTCCATAACTTGTTCTTAAGTTATGGAACATGGAAAGTTTCATCATAAAACACCATTAATTCCATAAGTTATGGAATCCAAAGGTTTTCAAGAGTTACAAAACTTGCCCTCAAGTTTTGGAATTTGAAAAAAGTTTTTTTATGAAAAAAAAAGAATTTAATTCTAAGACTCTTGGATTCATAACTTAAACAATTAATTAAATGGTTTTAATTTTGAATTTAATAATTGGAATTATGATTTTTTGTTGAATAGTTCAAATTAACTCTTATGGACTTTATTAATAGTTAATTAAAGCGTTTAATTAAAAGTGTATTATTTAATCCATAAATAAAGATACGGTTTGAGTTTAATTTAATTAAAAGTTTAGTTTAATTAATAGATTAAACCACCAAGTATATTAAATGTCTAAAATACACCCTTATACTATTATAATATTAAAAGTTTAATATATTATATGTATAAGAGCAAGTCGTTTTACCGTTAGTAGGCCTCATTCACGAAACCGGTCTATAAGGGGGGTATAAGGTTACTGCCTATAAAATGGCAGTTTAATGGGTGTCCATTCTCACTCACCGCTTCCTTGACCGGTGGAGGGTCGTTAGCCGAACAGGTAGGACAAGGACTATAATTCTCCCTTCATTATAAGTATAATGATAAATACTAAGTAACTAAACACTTATAAATTCCCAATCTTAGTTACTTAGGAAAATGTGAATAAGGTGCTAATCCATGAAATTACACTTTGCACTTTGTTTAAGCTGTTAGTGGAGCGTGTGTGGTTAACCGGCACACTAACCTGGACTTAACAAGGTAGGCAAAGGGTAACTTAATGCTTATCATAAATATTAAGGGTACCAAGTTTTTTTGCATGGTTACTTCACACCTTGTTTTGTGATCCTCGGCATCCCAGTCACAAAACCTGAAGGGCACACTCGAGATTGAAACATGCCATTGAAAAGTTGAATGAATCTCAAAAGAATCTACGAGTTTCAAAATCAAGTAAAACCTAATAATACATTTCGTTTATCTTGGTGGAAATTGGTGAATCATCATTCACCTACCTTCAAATATTTTATAGCTTGGATTACGGCATCCCTCTTCCAAGTTATAAAATAGTTTGTTGGGTCCTAGCCTTAATATATCATATTGGGTGTTATATTAAGGACGTAAATCAACTTTACGTGAATTTCTCCCATTGTTGATGTTTGGTTTAGACAACAATGATCTTCCCAAACCAAGCTTTCCTAATGAATATGACTTCCCGAGTTTGGCTCATGGAAGTCATACTTCTCTTCCTCCACCTCCTCCAATTATTCTCCCTAACCCACAAGTTCATGGTCACTCAAGCCCTAATGGCAAGCAAGGTCTATGTGTGATCACATCTTAGAGATAAAGTCACATATTGACAAGCCGGGAGAGTTGGGTGTCAAAGTCTTGAGAAAGTTGGATGTTCAATCACTTTCTAAGTCTCATAGTGAGATCCTTTGGGACTACTATGAAACAGACTATGACATGAACCTTAATGATCATATCTATTTTCTTGGTGCTGCTGAATCAGCAATGATTTGGAACGATAGTAAAGCAAATTTGATTAGAAGATCAACTTCCCAAAAACTTTATGGACAGTGACAATGGTGACACTGGAAATCCAGAAAAAGCATTCTCTTCCCAATGGAAAGGGATTGGCCATAGTCAACCCGGTTGACCAAATGGTAATGAGAAAGGCTAAGTCTGAGATGGTCCCATTACCAAAGGGTCCATATGTTTATTTTGCCAAAGGAAGGGACGTTGATTGCAAAGCATCCAAATTTACCTAAGGATGTTAAAGTCAATAAGTTTGACTCTACATCAGGTAGAGCCCATTATCTAACTCTGTTAAGTTCTATTCTGAGATCCTCATTACATGATGTGACTGGGTCACATGTTGATGTTTTAAGAATCAAAGAATAGAGAGAAATCTTAAAGGAAGTATATGCTGATTCTGATCGCGAAGGTGGATTTCGATCGCATCAGAATTTTGAGCAGTTGCTTAAGAAGTTATGATATATTGCTAAGGAATAGATAACAACAATTTTCCATGTGGATTGTAAGGATAAGTTTTTACGCAAAGTTTTAAAATAAAAGAAAATTGTTTAATTTTATTTATTTGAAGTATCCTTACAATGGCATTTGTGGAAAATTGTTGCTTATATGATTCCACTGACAGCAAAATTGGAAAATGGATTTGATTCTTTCATTTGTGGTAGTGTCTAAATTTACCAAATCAGGAAAGTTCCTCATCACCCAAGTTTCAATTGGACCGAAACTTGGAATCATGCAAGTTGAATAGTATGATGAATGAGAACTTTCAAGCATTGGAAAATCAAGACTAATTACTTGTTCACATGGATGTGTGAGTCAAGTGAAGGACTAAAGGGATCGAGTACACATTCTTGTGCACTGGTCATGTCCACCACAAAGCTCGTTAAGACTATTTGATTTACTAAAGTTTAGTAAATATGGTTATACTTACAAGTTTAAGTATAATTCTGAAACATTGGAAAAGTCTCAATGTATGGCAGAACGAATGGGAAGAATCAAATTAGGCAGAAAGATAAAAGTTTCTCAAATCTGAAAAGATGGGAGAGTACTTTAGTATCATGTTTGTGATCATCTTAATGATTTAGAAATCATATCACAATTAGTCCTCTAAAGGTCATCTTAGTGCATTCTTATGACTAAGAAGAGGAGTCATGAATTGTTGAAATGGTTAGATTAGGAAGATGAGTCATACTTCGTTCCAAAACAATTCTTAGAGTCATACTCCAAGATTGTAACTTGAGTGACATATCTTAAAGAAAGGTTTAAAACACTTGTCAAATGTAAGAGTAAAAGTGTCCTACTCTTGTACATTTGAAATTGGTAAGTTGTGATGTTTTGGATAAAACAAAGACCAACTAAGGCCAATTGTGTGAAGTGTTTGCCTTGATAAAGAATCCGCACTATCTCTTGAATATTTGGCAAGATAGTCTTATATGTCAAGAGGATAGTGGGAGTCTTAAAGATCCTAAAAAGAATTTCAAGAACTAATCAAGAATAAAACCTGAGGTTCTTCACTAGCACACGACTTGAGGTTTATAACCTATCGTGTTGACATATTCTGTGCCCATTCCAGTTAAAGTTGGCTTTGCATAGGAGTTCTGAAAGTTCTCAATTGGTTGCATAACAACTTGGAAGCAATGGCAGACCATGTACTGCCAGGTGGCAAGAAGTTAAGATTGCATAAGTTCAGTCCATATGAGTTTGGATTTGTCATTATCCTTGTCTTGACTCTATGGTTTTGACGATTCACATGGATAAGAACACATACACCATAAAATCTAAGGGTCATAAGGTTTCTCTCCGATTCATGAAAATGATGGTGAGGAAACACTTCCATCAAGTAGATTTGAAGAAGATGGAAAAAGGTCTAAACAATTGAGACTATGATTACGGCATCCCTTTTCATAGTTCTGAAATTGTTTAGACACACATGCATGCTATCTAAGGAAAGGTGTATGATTTTGATAAAGTTTTATCAAAGCATCTCGTATTAGAAATCTGAACTTTGGTAAGAAAGTCAATAAAGTATTGATTTCTAGAAGTCCAGCTGATTTCTGAGTACATGTCAAAGCTAGTGGGAGCATAACTGTTATGCTAATAATCATCATGTTAGTGGGAGCATGATAATTATTGTTAGTGTTGCAAGTTAGCAATGTTAATTATAGAAAACAAAAGTTTCAATTCGTGAGGCTGCAGGGATTGAAAAAGTTGTTTTGCTATAATTAAGGGAGAGGATATACTTCATTTCAGTTCTAAAGGCTTAGATTGAGACCTTAATCATTTTTAGTCAAGAATATATATATGAATTTCATGTTGGATTGGTTCAACTTAAGGAAGTTCTATATATTGCGTTCTCAAAATTCGATTATGATTACGGCATCCCTCTTCATAGTCAAATTTTGAAAACATGGAAAATAAAAATATTGTAGCAAAAGGCTGGTCTAGAATCATGTCTTTATGTGAGACATCATGAATCGTGTACCATTTGCTTTGGGTACAGGATCGATTGCATGTGCTATAATATTTGTCATTTCTAAATTTTTCCAAATGCCCAGAGGCATTAAGAAGGGAAAAGATCTAGAATTGGATATGACTAAAATGATTAAGCAATTGTCGAGGACAATCTGAGGTTTACCAAAGATTAGTTGCTCAGGGACAGTTGGAAGTATAGTGCTAATTTTGGAAGGACGATATTGACATATTCTGAAAAGAGGCATCTCTTATTCAGAAGTGATAGTCAAAATGAGAATATGGAGTTGTCTTCATAGGTGGAAGTTATCTGTGTAAGATTAGAAAACTTAATGCAAGAAGCATGTCCAAAGCAATGTACTTTGAATTTGAGACTTAGTTTCCATGGAGTTGATCTCCATTGGAATACCTTATAATGACTGTTGACAAGTCTTTGTGACTTTGTACATATTCATTACAGGAGGGTCAGTGCATATAAGTTTAAAATCTAAACAGATTTCGATAAATGATAGGAATTTGAAATTCTCACATTTTTCGATAAGGATTTGGGAGTGTGAAATTAGAATCATTGAAATTATGTTCAATTGGTTTATTTCACAAAGTAAGGATCATAGACAAACATAGAGTGCATCTTTGGTGTATGGCAAAGCTATTCTTTAAGAAAAACATAGTGTACATGCTTGGAGCATGGGACAACTAGTGTTTTTAATTCAAGTATAAAGTTGATAAAACCGAAACAATGAATAATGAGTAATCAGTATGGTGATAAATAAAAGTGTTTATTTATATTCATAGGGTTTGATACCATATTTTATTCATTTATTCTTGTGTTTCACTTTGCATGTTTTGACTTCCAGAATAAATAAGTCGCTCTTCCTGAATGATTAAGTTATTCAAATCATCCACAGTCGGTCATATGTTGGAAGTAGATATGAATCAAGACTGTCATGGGTTGGTTTGTAGAGGTCCAAGTTGGTGGAAAAAGTGGTGCTACAACACTCATGAGTGCTCATAAGTTCTGAGTATTGGATTCAACGCGCGCTCATTTGAATCACTTCATGGATTTTATCACTAGTGATCATGAGACGATAATATCTTATATTCTTCAAACCTAGAGATATGAGTTGTTACTATGAGTTTGTTATACATTGATTGCATGAAAACGCATTTGGTAACTCGATGTTATAAAACGTGCCTTTGTGTATGATTCAACAAGTAGTAGAACAAGCCATATGAGTCGAAGTTTATCCATTCCTTTTACCTTCGGGATAAAAGCGATATTTGTGGGCCCCTCGATGATTTAGCGATGACACATGTGAGTGCTTGGCCAAGCCAGGACTGATTTGATTTGTTCAATCAGTCAGTCATCATAAATCAAAAATCGGGAAACAACAAATGGACAGAGAGAATGATTATAATCCATGTCTCAGTCCATATGATATCTAGAATGGAGGAATATATGATCCCTTATCTAATGGACAAGCCATTGACAAGATCAGAGTTCGACAGCGGCTTTAAGAGCTACGATTGCCAGTTAGGTTTTGAAGTCATACTCCATAATAGTTTTAGACTTATCCAAGTGGGAGACTGTTGGATTAATGTCTAAGTCCATAACTATATTTGGTATGTACTTGACCCGACCCGGCATGGTCCATTTGGGTTGCACTTCACCATCACAATTTATATGGATAGTCTTTTGAGAATAGTATATTTATGATTTATATTAATATATTATAAGTTCTAATACATTAATATGGAATCATATTATTTAACTAGTATTGATCAAGAATTAATTTAGAATTAATTAAGTGATCAAAAAGAACTAATTAAATATGGACTCTTATATATATGGAATGGGCCAAGTTCATTTAGGTTGGGCTAAGCTTTCATTGATGGTCCATGGAGCTTTTAACCCATGGATCCTATGTAAATGAAAGGTCATGGGTATTAGGGTTTACATGGTTGTAACCCTAATCCTCCATAATATATAAAGGGGTCACTGGCTCACAAAATTGGCACAAGTGTGTGAAAATAAGAGTGGGCCGATTTTAGTGTGCATACATATTCTCTCAAGTTCTTCCAAGGTGTTTTGGTGAATTGTGATTCCATTTGAGGCTTCCACACTATTGGGGGCTAAGCTCTTAAAGCTTGAAGACATCAAGCTACATCAAAAGGTATGTCATCTAACTAGAACTTTGTAGTATAGGTGCTTCATAATATGCTAGTTAGGATGAAACCATGGAATAGTTAATATTTGCATGTATAATAGAGAAAACATAGATCCAAGGTTTATAGGGTTGCATGTACACCATAGGAGTGTTAGAATGCTCAAAACCCAACAGTTATAACCGATACAAAACATAAGCATAAACGGGCCTTATAGTATCTCAGACTATCAATCTACATCTCCTTGAATCTCTCATCATTCATGTACCTTTGTACTACTACACGAGATACAAAGAAGTTGAGTGGGTCATATTGGAAAACTTGGTGAGTACATAGGATTTTCAACCCACAATAATCTAGTTAATATTTTTAATTATCAAAAAATTAATCCGATTACCCATCCCCGTTTTCTTCTTTATTATTCCCTAAGGATCTTTCCTAAGGGTCATCATAGTCATCCTTGTTGATAGTACTATTGCATGGATTTCTCCGCAATACGTTTCATTAGGTTTTCTTTCCATTTTCATTCCTAAGGACATGTCCTACTGATCATCTTAATCATCGTTGCTAACAGTACTATTATATGGATTTCTCCACAATACGTTTCAGTAGGTAAGAGTACGTCAAATGGGCATCAAGTCCATCACATACCGCTTATTAACCTGCCTATGTTCCACGGGACTGTCATGAAGTAGTCTGATTGTCGTTACCTATATTCTGTTAGGTGACTGCATCATTGGTACACTAGTACCATTCCTACATTGTTAGTACACTAGTACCTTTTCTACCTCCTTAATATAATAGGACTATTAAATTTGTGACATCTTATTGTCATTTTCATCATTCATCGTACTATGGCATTTTATTAGCTTCATCTCTCATCATACTATGGCATCCTAACTCTCCGTAATCTTCTCCTTACCCTTCATTACCCAATGTATTATATTCATGAAAATACATACACGATATAAGTCATATAAAATTTATCTTTATAATATTTCATCTATCACATAACATTTGTGCATATAAGCACATATAACATTCAATTATTGTAACACCATCAGATTCGGGCTAGTCAATTAAGATATATTAAGCATTAAAAATGACTTTTGATAGAAGATTATTTAGGAGAAATAATCTGAACTAAAGTTATATTATATCTTACAAGGATTTCGTACATATAAAGAACTCCGAAATCGGACTTCGTATGAAGAAGTTATGCTTCTTCGAAGTTTCGTGATTAAACAGGCATGACTCTACGAATTATAAAAAGTGAATTTCTGATAAATTACTTTTTAGCCTAATATATATAAACGAAAGTCATAGTATTCGTTTGTCACACCCCAAAACCGGAACGGCGGAATCGTTCGGGGGTGGAGGAGGTCATGTACAGTATCACAACAATGCAAAGTAGTAAACAAGCAACAACATCATCCGATGCATTAATAATATAATTTCATACAAGTGTGTTCTGTCAAGTTATATAGACACCAAAAATAATATACATCAAAATAAAGATGAGTCTTGAACGAGCTCCATCTTAGCAAAAACCTGGCTCCGGTACCTGTCTACTGGAGACCTGAGAATACAAGTTATTTTGAAAGCGAGTATCAGCTTTAAAGCTGGTGAGATCATAAGTATATTAGTGTCTGTAGTTGTATGAAAGTGTTTTGTAAGTTTGTAATTGTATATGTTTGTAAAAGTTTGTAATTGTTTGAACTCTCCTAGAAAACCCTATGTTTCCTACTAAAAGTAGCCTTCTACCAAGGCATCTAGTATCTGTGTGTCTCTTGTAAGAGTGTGTATTTTCCCAAATCCGACTATCATTAACCAAAAATATAGTTTGTACATTATTGTTTATTGTGTAAATATCACAAAGTAAATGTAATGGGAAAATGATATAGTACTGTAGTGTTGTATTAAGTAACTACTGCTGTACTATCTACTTTAAACCAATGGTTATTTAAAGTACCATGTGATCGGCATGTATCCTTCTACCAACTCAATAGAAAAAAGACGATGTAAGACGTCGTATGAAATGACGTTTGGCACCCGTAGACTTGCAAGTCCCACTGTAGCGATCAGCAAGGTGTAGGATAGTCAATCCAGTATAAATCTATACACAAACTCATACGCTCCCCATTTAAGGAGATTCTGGATACAAAAACGATCATGGCAGGTAGTGTCATGCCCCGTTAGGTGGCTCACATAACTGTAATAATGTATATGTAATGAATGTGCTACCTGTATTGTATGTTCTACCTCTGTCTAGCCTGTATGTTCTCTATGTATGGTATTGTTTGTTATCTCTTTCTCTGTATGGTATTGTTTGTTATCTCTTTCTCTGTATGGTATTTTTTGTTATTTCTTTCTCTGTATGGTATTGTTTGTTATCTCTTTCTCTGTATGGTATTGTTTGTTATCTACTCTGTACGGTATTGTTTGTTATCTACTCTGTATGGTATTGTTTGGTATCTACTCTTTGTATGCTTCATTGTTCTAGTAATAGTGTTAGTATCTTCCTAAACTACCCCTATAGTAGCTTAATAGTAATGTATGAACATGTATGTATACCCTTGCTACCCAAAGGTATGGAGCTGAATGAAAGAAGGAACCTTTGTATCTATATACATATACATAATATATAACTAGGATTCAAACGACCTTCGGACAGATAACCCTAATACCCTAAGTCCTTTCAATCCTACTTATATAACTATATCTATATAGATACACATTTAACAGAATATAAGTTTAAAAGAGTTTAAGTAAAAGTATTTGACATGAAAAGGAGTTTGTAAAACAGTTTGAAGTAAAACAGTTTGGTAACACAGTTTGAAAAATAAGAAATCCACTTGTTTGGTAGTTATTAATCACATGTGATTGATATAATAACTATAATGATTCAACTTGTATTCCCCCCCCCCATAAAAGCATTTAAAAACATTTAATAGGTTAATTAAGGGGTATGAACTCACCTGTAGTGAGTGGTTTGGATGAACTGATGATATAGGATTGCTAGGTGTCAAGTGAAGACTTGTACACACACAATGATCCTAGTTAACATATAATAACACATATATGTATCCAATTAGTCTTTAAATAACTAATTAACAAAGTTAAGACATCCTAGGGCATGAAAAACACCTTATATAAGTGTTATAAGTGCTAAGGATTGCGTCTAAATGTTGTAGGACATTGCTATTGAATTTAGGGTTCAAGGGAACCCTTTATATGAGTTTACGGTTTTGTGACCATAACTCATTGAGTTTACGGTCGTAAACCCATGAGTTTACGGCCATAAACTCATGCTTCTTTGACCATGAGTTGTTTTGAAGCTCTTCAAGTCCTTAGAAGCATTTCCACTTGAAGTATAAGCCTATGGAAGTGATTAGGGCACCATTTCACTCCTAAATGGAGTTTACGGTCCCTGGACCATTTGCCTTTGGGTTTATGGCCGTAAACCCAAATGGTTTATGGTCTTATGATGTTTTCATGTACTTAACTCATTAGGGAAGGGATCTATGCAAGTTTCCAAGGCTTAGAAGGGACTAGGGCACATTTTGGCACCCTTTTTAGGGTTTACGGTCCAAGGTGTTCTTGGACCGTAAACACCTTTGATCCTTGGTTTCCTTGGTGTTTTCTTGATGTATAGAAGTGTAACAAGCCTTATTATACTCTAGGATAGAAGTACTTACAAGATAGAGGCTTGAAAAGGTGCTAAAAGTCCAAGAACACTAGTGTGTGTTCTTGGTGTTCTTGGTGAAACTTGAAGATCTAACCTTTTGGAATGATTTCACGAATAGAAGTGTGTTAAATCACTAGATTAAGCAATATATCAACTTAATAGGGCTAGAAACACTTACAAGTTGAAGATCTTAAAGAATTTTTTTGGATGATACTTGAGAGAGAATTGAGTTTGGATCTTGAATTTGTGAAAAATGGTAAATAATGACTAAGTGTCATATATATACCCCTAATTTAGGGTTTACGGCCGTAAACACCTTTGTTTAGGCCGTAAACTCCAAACTCTTGGAGCTTTGGGACTTTATTGTTGCACAATAAACCCTAGAGCATCCTCTCTCCTGGTATCTCCTGAAGTACTAATCTTAAAATACTCAAACTTATTCCAAAAAGCTTGAAAATTAGCAGAAACAGTTTTGACTCCTATTGAAGTGAATTGTTGTACATGATAGAAATTTCGGGTTGTCACATCGTTAAACCAAGACCATGGATATAGAGAACGCCCAAAGTATGATTTCCAAAGAGTATACTATGTATACCAAATGGACCCTACCTCCGATATGATCATGTCTGGTTATTCCTTACTTGATAGATCTTGATTTAGGAATTGGGCTTATCGAGGAATCTAGACTATTATTTATTATGAAACTAGGCTAAGACTTAGTATTATACGTTTAGGTCTTTGAGAAGTGTGAAGGCGAAGCGTTGCCCTAACGTTGAGTCAGCTACTTCTATCAGGTGAGTGCCCTAACGTTGAGTCACCTAAATGTTATGTGCGGTTTTTTGTTGTGTTTAATATATTCGTACTATATGATATGATTGTTATTTGATCTAATAGTATGTTATACTTAATAATATGATTGGGTAGTAATGGGTTGTGTAAAATAATCAATGAGAGGCTGTGATAGGGCAGTGCAAGATAATGGATGTGATAGGTTAGTGAAAGTTGTACGAAATAATAAGTCGTAACTTGACGTGTTTATCCAAAAGAATTATTGTACTATCGTACCTTTCCAAAGTACCATTGTACTGTCGTGCTCACCCAAAAGTACTAAATGTACTATCGTGTTATGTCTAAAGTGTTGTCACACTTATGGTGCCTAATCATTTACGGAAATATAGATGACTACTGTCAAAGACCCCTTTAGAAAAGATCTCTCAAAATTATCATTCTAGGATGATAAAGAGAAAATAAAATGAATGGGGTGATTGGGATATTTGAATGCTAAAGATTATATAATTAAAAGAATATAATATGGTGGGTTGAGAACCCTATGTGCTCACCTGGTTCCCCAACCAGACCCACTCAATTCCTTGTATCACATGTAACGATACGAAAGAACTGATAGATAATGTAATTAATTGCTGAGAGATTTAAGTTCGTAGGCTACTAAAATATTGATGTAAGTCCAGTTTATGCTTATGTTTCTGTATTAGTTATGACATTCCAAGTTTTAATAATTAATGAAAAACATTTCCTTCGGAAATACTTTTAATGAGACAAATTATGCATTTATAAAGATCAGTCTAATTTGAAATAAGAATAATTAAATGGGATTAAATTTGGGGATGTCACAATTATCTAAATATTTCATATATCTATTTGTAAGATGAAAGTAACAATGCATTCGCTTGATAAAGTGGATGGCTGAAAAGTCGGGCAACGCTTAGCTTCAGTACTTAGCTTTTCCTTTGAAGTGACCTATGTTCATTTCACGAAGTCTTAGTCTCGTATTACTGGCGAGTAATGATAGTCTAGATTCCATAGGAATCCTAATGTCTACATCATGATCTATCAAGTAAGGTACAACGTGGTAGGATCATATCGAAAGTAAGATCTGTTTGGTATATAGAGTATACTATTTGGAAATCCCACTTGAAACGCCTCACTAAATCCAGCATAGACATCATTCCCATAAGTAGATTAATCAATATAATGACTTTGGAATCACTGATAAATCTTAATTATAGATTAATAATAATGACTATGACTATAATTATAAGTTCAACTTAAAGCAGAGTAAGTGTAGCTTAATTTACAGAGTATTTTGACGAAAACCGAGAATTATGCTGGCAGAATCTCGATTCGAAAGCTCTATCTCTCAGATGCTCCAGGGCCTCGATAAAGTAGTTGGAAACTAGATAGTAAAGGGACTAGGGTTAAGAAGAATTCAAAGGATTTGGCTGGAAATTGAGTGAGAAATGAGTTGAAGATCGAATGCCTTTTATAGCTTAAAAAAAGGTAGGGCGCCACATATGTTGTCTGCGCAAGTAATGCACAATTTTGGAAGGGTGACGTGGCTCCTACATATGCGTGACACGTTTCGTCCATTAGGTGGGTCATCAAAGGCGCACACTTGCGCGTGAATTTCTATAAAAATTCAAAAATCTGTAACTTCATACTAGCTACGTTTTCGACATATTTTATTGATGGGTGTTGAGAAAAACAAACAATCCTATGTGTGCATTCAACCCTAATTGCTTTGATCTATGTTTTCTCTAATTAAACATACAAGTGTTGAACATCAAAAAGTAAACCCTAAGACGCATATACTATTTTTGAAAATCATAACAAAAGATAGTAAACATACCTTTAATTGTTATGTAGTAATAACAATGTGAATCTAAGACTTCTTGAAGCTTGAGAGCAAGTGTCACAAGTGTAACACCTCTAATGGCTTACACCCAAACTAGGCAAGAGGATAAGAGAGGATAGAGGATAAGGCTTGAGAATTCGACTATTCGTTTAGCGTTCAGAGTGGCCGAAATCATGAAGGGGTAAAACCCTTTATATAGATGAGGTAGCTTAGAGCCAAAGCTAGGGTTTGCTAGAGGAAACCCTAATTCCTTAGCTTAAGGCCTAAGCAGCCCATTGACTCTCCATCCAAGGTCTTGGACGAAAATTCTAGGGCCTTCCTAGAAGTTTTCGTCCACCCCTTCTATGGAGGTCCAAGAGCCCAATTCCACAACTATTAAAAAATTGCTAAACAGCCGCTGCACTTTTAATTAATACAATTAATCCCAAAGTTAATTCTAATTAATTTTTGATTAACTATTAATTAAATAATATGATTTCTAATTAATATTCTATTTCCATAATACATTAATAAGTCATTTATCTCAATTTATTAATTAAATAATAATTTCAACCTATTTCTCCAAAAGTCATCCTGTCTAGTTGCTAGTATGAGGGCAACCAAAAAGGACTGTGCTACTATCAATTCAAGTATATACCAATTATAGTTATGGGTTTAGACACCTAATCCAACAGTCTCCCACTTGGATAAGTTGAATAATTGTAGTGGCCAGTATAACTTCACAAATTGATTAGCAAATTGAAGCTCTCAATGTCGCTGACGAACTCTCACCTTGTCAATTATGTGTCCTAAGATAAGTGATCAAATATTCCTCCATTTTACAAAATATCGTACACACATCAGAAATGGATTATAATCAATCTCATTGTCCAAGTTTTGTTTCCTGATTTCTGATTTATGACGACCAAAATCATACTATTAATTGAACACATCAATTCAGTCCAAGCTTGGCCAAGCACTTTAGATGTCAACATCAAATCATCGAGGGGCCCATAAATATCGCTTTTCCCGTTAGGGTAAAAGGAACGGATAAACTTTGACTTATATGATTGTATTATTCACTCATCAAATCAAGCACAACAATATGTTTTATAACACCAAGTTACTGATGCATTTACATATTATCAATGCACAACTGACTTGTAAACAACAACTCATATATCTTTGTTTCAAGAATATAAGATATTATCTTCTCAAAATTATCGTGATATAATCCATGAAGTAATTCTCTGAGCGTGGGTTTATCCAATACTCAAAATCCCCATTTTTCCAAGTACTCATGAACATTGTACCAAAACTATTGCTATGCCTAAAATTCTTCGGACAATCTACAATCAAGATCATGACAATCTGAAACTTACTTCCAAAAGTACGAGCGACTATGGTCTCAAAACTATTGAATAAAACTCTTATTATCTAATCACCATATTAATTAGACTTTATTCATTGTATAATGTTTTGATTAATCAACTAAACACTTGAATTAATCATTAGTAATGCCATGTTAGGAACATGCACACTATGTTTCTCTATGGTCCTTCCTTTGTGAACAGATCGACTGGACACCATTTCAATGATGCTCATTTCACAATCCCAAATTCTTGTTACTACTAAATGTGTTAGAGTTCAAACTTACAAGAAATATCCTTTTGTGATGTCGAGGCTTCAAAGTCGCAAAGACTTTGCCAATGATATTACAAAATGTTTCATTCAAACTTTGTTACTCAAAAAAATTCCATTGTAACGAAGTCTCAAATTCAAGATACACTCCATAAACATCCTCCTTGCATTAAGGTTCCTAACTCACAAGTAGATTCCAATCATCAACTCGCATTATGGAACCATTTCCATATTCCCATATGACCATCAATTCTGATCAAGAATCATCTCAATATAAAATATGTCACTATGGTCTGTCTAAATTAATATTATACTTCCAACTGTCCACAAGCAACCAATCATTTGGTATAACCTTAGAATGTTCTTGGAAGTTGTTCAACAACCTTAGTCAGTTCCAGTTCTAGTCCTTTTCCCGCTCAATGCCCTAGGCATTTGGAAAAACCAGAATAAGTGAATATTATAGCATATACATCAGATCCTATATCCGAAGCATATGGGACTCAATACATAATGTCTTACAAAAAGCCTAATATCTGATCAGCATCTTGCTATAATATTTCCATATATCGAATTTCCTATATTGATTCATTTCAACATGATATTCATATATGTCGAAGACTAAGTTCTATTAAAACTTCAATCTAAACTTTTAGATTTGAGATGAAGTATAAGTGCCATCTCCCCTAATTCTTTTTGTGGTGAAACAATTCTCAAACTTTGCAATTTTCAAATTTGAAATCTTTGTTTCCTACAATAAGTATTCCCAACTTGCAACATATAGGATGGAAATTATGCTCCTACTAGCATAAAAATTATGCTCCCAACAATTATGCTCACACTAGCTTAGACATGTATCCAGAAATCAACTAGACTTCTAGAAATCAATAGCTTTTTGACTTTCTTACTAAAGTGCAGATTTCTGATATGTAATGCTTCGATAAGTCTTCAGTCAGACTTTTCAAGCTTATACACCTTTCATTAGATAGCATATATGTGTGTTTAAACCCGTTCTGAACTTATAGCTATAAGTCTTGATCATTCAAACTATATATTTCCATTTCTCACAATTCGAACTATGAAAAAGGATGTCGTAATCAAATCGCAAATTTGAGAATGCAATTAACATAACCACTAACCAAAATGATATTTATTAAATCCTTAAAATCTACTAGGGAAAGTATTTCATCATAATCATTTTCATGAATTAGAGTGAAACCTTGTGCCACCTAAATTTTTTGGTGTATACCTTCTTATCCATGAGAATCTATAAATTCCAACCTACAATCATAAGATAAGCTTGAGGAAAAAACAAAAATCAAATCTAGTTTTCCTTTCATGGACTAAACTTTGCTTATTCTTAATTTCTTTCTTTCTGGTAGCACAAGGGCCTACCAATGCTTCCAAGCTATTAAAGCAGCTCACCTCCATTGACCAATGTACTATCATTAACCAACGTGCTCTACCTTTTGCAATCAAATGAAAACCATAGAACTCATAAGCATTGCCAACTCAACTGGAAGGTGCACAGAAACAAGAATGTGTCAACTCAACACGATAGGTTATCAACCTCAGGTCGTGTGCTAGTGATAACTAAAAGGTTTATTCTTGATCGACTCCTGAAACTCTTCAAGATCAAAAAGACTCCCACTGACTTCTTGACATATAAGTTTCACTCTCAAGGAACAATCCTTGAAAACACATATTCAAAAGTCAGTATGTATTCTTGACAGGAAAACACTTCATGGAATTAGTCTCAGTTCATCCTTTGTTTTAACCAAAACATCACAACTTCCAATTCCAATGTGCTAGAGTATGAAAACATTATTACTCCACATTTCATGTGGTGTTACAAACCTAATTACTATAGAATAAGTTTCAAGATATTATTCGAAGTCACTAGAGTATGACTCTAAAATTTTAATTAGATACGAAGTATGACTCGTCTCATGATTGAACCATTTCAACAATATCTGATTCCTATTCTTAGTCAAATAATTGCACTAAGATATTCTTCGAGGATCAATTTGTGACATTGTTCCACAATCATTAAGATGATCACAAAGCATGATATTAAAGTACTCTCCTTTCCTTTCAGATTGGAGAAACCTTTTATAATTATGCCTAACATATTTTTCTTATTCGTTCTGCCGCTCTTTGAAAAATTTTCAATGTATTAGAATTATGCTTAATCTTATAAACACAACCATATTTACTGAAACATCACTAAACCATGATGAATAGAGTTATCGTCCTTTGTGGTGGATCCCAAGAGTCTATATCAATATGTACTAGATCCAATAGTCCTTCACTTTGACTCACATAAACATGTGATCAACGAATTATTCGTAATCATCCAAAGAACAGGATTCTCATACATCACACAATTCGAATAGTATGAATCTAAGTTTCTATCCAATTGAAACTTAGGTGATGAGAATTCCTTTTCACTTGGTCAATCATGATAATAAGCGGAAAATTTTATTGCAAGGAAATATTAAAGTAAATAAATCAAAATTTCACTTTTATTGATAATAAGCGGAAAAATTTGTACTTAGAATGCAAACATACAAAAACTATGTTGTCGTTTGGTTTGCTGGAATCCATTGGAATTAGATGGAATTGGAATCTAATTCCATCACTTTCCTTTGTTTGATTCAAACATTCGAGTGGAATTGGATTCCTAAATGAGTCAAATTTTCCTTCCAATGAGGGAAAATAAACTCCATCCAAAAACTTAAGGAATTAGAATTCCTTTCAAATGAGAATGATGAATGTTACCATATTACCCATTTTACTTTTAACACTACATATGAAACCTCTCTATCGCCGCCACCAATGCCACCTCCACCTCCTCTACCCCCACCACCCACCACCACCGCTACATACAACCACCACCCACCATAACCACCACTGGTACCTCCATTACCACCGAACTCCACCCACTAGTACCGTCACCTCCACCTACGCCGACCACTGCCACCGCTGCCCACCACCTCTGCCACGACGACCATCACCACACATCACCACCGTTACCACCTGCTACACACCACCTCTAACACCACCCACCACCACCACCACAACCAACCAACACCACCACTATCACCATCATTTTCCACCTCCAGCACCATCACCACCTCTACCACCATACTACCTTCCACATCCACCACCACTCACCACCGAGACCATAACATCACTGCCACCACCACCATCACCGCCACCAACACCAACACCATTGCCACCACCTTCATCACCACCACCGTTACTACCACCATTGCCACGTCCATCACTACACCACCTACCAACTCCGCCACTACTCATGACTGTCACCATCACCATCACAATTACTACCACCACCACCGTCATCACCTCTGCCACTACCCACCATCACCTCCGTCGCCCTCATCACCACTGTATCCACCATCAACATTATTGGCACCATCACCATCATTTACTAATTTTATAATTTATATAATATATTTTTACATATACGCTATAAAACAAAGTAAAAAAAGCGAAAAAGGAAAAAAGGAAATCTTGTTATTTTATATTATTTCAGTTCCATTTTCTGCTAACCAAACATAATATGAAATTAGATTCAAATTTCAAATCCGCCAACCAATTCCATCAAAAACATTATGCGGACCAAACGCCACCTATGTTTCTATCTATTAATCTATCATAACTCCTAAACAACAACTTCCAAAATCTAATCATCAAACCATGCGACTGAAATCCATCTCTCACGATCAAATTCAGCTTACTCTTCTTAAGCTTCCTTCTTTCTCTTAGATCCTGCAAAACATAAAAATGTGATTATCACATCATGTATTAAGAATCTATGGATGACAAATCAATAAAATAATGGAGTTAGATAGTGGATGTACCTGAAGTGGAGTCATACGACTTGAATTTGCCATCTCTAAGATGTTTCAGGTACTTAGGGCAGCTTCGGAACCAATGCCCCTCCAATTGGCAATAGAAACATGTGGACCTTTTAGGATTAGCACATGGTACTATCTCAGAACTAGCATTTCTCTTTACCATATGGTCAAATGGTTTGAGAGCAAGTGTCACAAGTGTAAAACCTCTAATGGCTCACACCCAAACTAGGCAAGAGGATGAGAGAGGAGAGAGGAGGAGAAGGCTTGAGAATTCGGCTACTCTTTTAGGGTTAAGAGTGACCAAAATCATGAAGGGATACAACCCTTTGTATAGCTGAGGTAGCTTAGAGCCAAACCTAGGGTTTGCTAGAGGAAACCCTAATTCCTTAGCTTAAGGCCTAAGCAGCCCATGGACTCCCCATACAAATTCCTTGGATGAAAATTCTAGGGCGTTCCTAGAAGTTTTCGTCCATCCCTTCTAGGGAGGTCTAAGAGCCCAATTCCACAACTATCAATAAATTGCTACACAGCCCCTGAACTTTTAATTAATACAATTAATTCCAATTAATTTCTGATTAACTATTAACTAAATAATATGATTTATAATTAATATATTATTTCCATAATACATTAATAAATCATTTATCTCAATTTATTAATCAAACTATAAATTCAACCTCTTTCTTCAAAAGTCATCCTGTCTAGTTACTAGTATGAGGGCAACCCAAAAGGACTATGCTCCTATCATTTCAAGTATATACCAATTATAATAATGAGCTTAGACACCTAATCCAACATTTATATCCCAGCGTAGCTATCGATGAGATCTACAATGTTCATTTAGTCTCCGTCGACTAATTTCCAATTTATTGTTATTATTTATTTTAGTAGGCTTAGCGTGCTAAAGTCTGTATATAATTCATAGCTTTTTTCATATGATATCCATTATCGACTATCTTTATATCGACGGATAGGTATTGAAGAGATCTTCAAATCTCGTTTAGATTGTTTCGGCTAAAAATCGATCAATCTAAAATTCGATTTCTGTGCTCAAACAACTGCGCTAAAACTTTTAAAAATCATAATTTTCTCGTATGAAGTAAGATTTAGACGTTCTCTATATGCACGCTCTCGGTTTTATGATTACTACGACTTTCATTTAGATTTATTAGGCTAAAAAGCAACGTATCCAAAATTCACTTTTTTTACGATACGCAGAGTCGTGTCGGTTTAATTACGAAACTTCGAAGAAGCATAACTTCTTCATACGAAGTAGGATTTTAACGTTCTTTATATGTACAAAATCTTTGTCAAATATACTATAACTTTGGTTAAGGTTATTTATCCTAAATAACCTTCTATAAAAATATCGTATTTATCATTTATTATATTTTATTTGCGTAGCCCGAAGTTGCAGGCGTTACAATTTACATGGCCACGAACTACAATCAAGAACACCATCTCAGCAGTTCGTGGTGGCTTGTGGTCGTGGTGATTTTTGGTGCATTCCACGATTGAAAACGGCCAATGAAAGCCTCTTGACCCCTTTACGCCTTTAACTAGCAGTTGAACGACAATTCTTTTAAAAAAAACAAACAAATAAATATTTACCTATATAAATATCACAATACACAACTTGTTCACAATCCAAAAATCATAAATCCAAATCAAAATACCCCACCACACTATCGAAATCGCAAACCCAATAACACTTTTGCGTTAGATACAACTCCCCTCCAATACCCGAAAATGGAATCACCTGAAGGTGGTTTTATGAATTTCCTCCAAAGTGGTTTCCCTATCCAACAAGCACAACTTGTTCAACAACAATACCAAGCTTTCCTACCCTATCAAACAACAATTTCAATCTTGGTTCGTATACCAACAACATTTCCGAGCACAACCTTCGTAACCCCTCATTCGCCGGATTTTGTAACGGAAGCACAACCTTCACCACCGCCCGAACTAAAAAAATAAAGGAAAAAACCCGTTCGAACCAATGCAACCGATAGGGTGCAATGGGCAAAAGAGAAAGAAGAGAAGTTAGCATTGTTGGATTAGTGTCTAAGTCCATAACTGTTTTGGTATGTACTTGACCCGATTATGAGCATGGTCCTTTTGGGTTGCCTTCACCATAGCAATATGTAGGATGAATTAAGGAGAATTATGATTTATTAATATATTATAAGAGTAATATATTAAAGGAGAAATCATATTGTTTAATTAATATTAGTCGAGAATTAATTATGAATTAATTTTGTGACTAAAAGAGATTAATTAAACTTAAGGGACTGGAATTGTAATCACAAGATAATTGCAAGAGTGGGCTAATGGACTCCATAGAGTGGAGTGGACAAAATTTATGGGGAAGCCCATAAGATTTCGTCCATGACTCTAAAGAAAGGGATTCATGGGCTGCTTAGGGCCTAAGCAGTCAGATTAGGGTTTCCTAGTTGTAAACCCTAATAGCCTACACCTATATAAAAAGCCCTTTATGCCCAAAAACGTGGACAACTCTTAGATTAGGGTTTCTGGACGTTTTGGCTGCCTCCTCTCTCCTCCCTCTTCATCCAAGTTGCTTAGTGGTGTTTGTGACTCCATTAGAGGTGCAACACTTGAGGCACTAAGCTTTCTGAAGCAAATCAAAGCAAGGATTGATTGTTATTGCTATATAACAATCAAAGGTAATTACTAAACCCTTTATTTCAGTTCTTATTTGATAGATCTAGGGTTTGTAAGTCTTGGATTCAAAGCATGTACAATAGAGAAACCTAGATCCAAGCATTAGGGTTTGTATGAGCACATAGGATTGTTTCTTATGCATAAAACCCATCAGTGGTATCAGAGCCTTGATTGGTTTCAATTGTATGTGATGCTTAACTGTTTTGTTTGCTGAAAAAACGTTTTCTTGCCTCTGCCCGACTCAACTCGGCGAGTCAGTATCTGGACTCGGCGAGTTGGCCCTACTCGGCGAGTTCAGAGCTGACTCGGCGAGTTTGTGCGTCAGGCAGAGGATATTTCGAGATTTTGTTGCTATTTTGACTTGGATTTGATGCCTAAATCGTTTTTTGAAGTTAAAATCCGAATTTTATCTTAATTAAATGATTATCCTTGCCAAAACAATAGATAATTTCAAATCTTTTAAATATTAGTTGTTTATTTGTCTGGCAAATCAAACTCCCAAACTTCAATGGACATTGATAATAGTGACATTGGAAATCTAGAAAAGGTAAATTCTGAGATAGTTCCTTGTGCCATTCCAAAAGAGTCCATCTGCTTCTACTGCCAAGAGAAGGGGCATTGGAGACGAAGCTGTCCTGTTTACCTGAGATATCTAAGAGATGGGAGAGTCAAGACGTATGGCTCTACTTCAGGTAAAATCCAATAACTAACTCTATAAGTTCCTATTCTTTGATTTTCAATACATGATGTGATAAGATTGCATTTTGATGTTTTGTAGGATCGAAGAAAAGAGAGGAAGCTTAACGGAAGAAGTAAGCTGAATCTGATCGTGAAGAAATGGATTTCGATCGCATTGCTTGAAGATCGGATTTTTGAGCTACTACTTTAGAGTTAGAATAGATTGCTTCGGAATTGAAATAACATAGTTTTCATTTGAATTGCATTGTAAGGACAAGTTTTTCCGCAATAAAATGAATTTTGATTTCGTCCTATTTATCCTTGCAATGGCATATGTGAAAATGGATGTTTATGTATTTCTAATTTTAGCAATGTTGAATTGGATGTGATTCTTGATTATGTTATTTGTGAAATGTCGAGGATTTTCCAAATAAAGGAAGATTCTCATCGCCCAAGTTTCAGTTGGACAGAAACTTGGAATCATGGAACTTGGTTGCATGATGAATGAGAAACTTCATATTTGGAAATTAGACTAATTCTTTGACAAAGTGTCAAGAGAAGGACTAGGAGATCGAGTACACTAGGTTGTGCGTTGATCAAGTCCACCACAAGAGTGATAAAGATATTCGTCATGATTTACTAAAGTTTATTAAATATGGTTATACTTATAAGATTAAGTATAATTCTGAGTTGATTGAAAGAGTTTCAATCAATAGCAGAACGAATAAGAAGAATCGAGTAGGCAGAAAGATAAAAGTTTCTCCATTCCAAGAAGAAGGGAGAGTACCTTTTATTGTGTTTTATGATAAGTCTTAATGATTAAGAACCATATCTCAATAGATCCTCTAAGTGAGTCTTAGTGCAATTGCATGTCTAAGAAGAGGAATCGAGAATTGTAGAAATGGTTAAATCAAGAAGTCAATCATACTTCGTTCCAATATCAAGTCTTAGAGTCAAGATTCTGACATGAGTGACAAGTCTTAAGTAGGTTTATAACACTCGACAAATGTGGAATTTGGAAAAGTTTTCTTATTCTTGCACATTTGAAATTGGTAAGTTGTGATGTCTTGGATAAGACAAAGACCAACTAGGACCAATTGTGTGAAGTGTTGAACTTGACAAAAGGCTACACTAACTCTTGAATATTTGTTTGTCAAGAAATGTTTCTTGACAAGAGAATCTTATATGTCAAGGAGTCAGTGGGACACTTAATGGTCTTGAAAAGTTTCAAGAACAAATCAAGAGTAAACCTAGTTGATCATCACTAGCACACGACTTGAGGTCTAAAGTCTATCGTGGATGACATACTCTTTTTCTGTGCCATTCCAATTGAGTTAATTATGCATGTGAGTTCTTTGAGTTCTCATTTGAATGAATAAAGACAAAGCACCTTGATCAATGGAAAGTACATTGATACGAAAGGGTGAGTTGCTTGGAAGACATGGTGGGCATTCATGTTACCATGAGGCAAGAAATCAAGATTGAACAAGTTCAGTCCCTATGGTTCTAGATTTGCCGCGAACTTTCGTTTTGACAAATTCACATGGATAGGAACACATACATCATAAAATCTAAGTGTCATAAGGTTTTCCTCCTTCATGAAAATGATTGTGAGGAAATGCTTTCACTAAGAGAGATTTTAAGAAGATAGCAATTGAGAAAATTGTATTCTCAAATTCGATTATGATTACGGCATCCCTTTTCATAGTTCGAATTGTGAGATTTGGCAATTAATCTGAACATTTGGGACTTAGTAACATAAATTTTGAATTGTTTAGACACACATGTGAGATATCTAAGGCAAAGGTGTATGAGCTTAAAAACTTAGATAAAGGCTTATCAAAGCATTAGGTATTAGAAATATGAACTTAAGGAATTCAATAAGCATTGTTTTCTAGAAGTTCAATTGTTTTCTGAATACATGTCAAAGCTAGTGGGAGCATAAGTGTTATGCTGGTAAGAAAATAATCATCATGTTAGTGGGAGCATGATTATTATGGTAAGTATTGCAAGTTAGCAATATTAATTATAGAAAACAAAGATTCACTTTGCAAAGTTGCAAGGGTTGAAAAGTTGTTTTGCTATAATTAAGGGAGAGAATATTATACTTCGTTTCAAAATTCTATAGCTTAGATCGAGAAATGTTAATAAATTTAGTCAAGGATACATAGTGCATTCTCAAAATTCGATTATGATTACGGCATCCCTCTTCATAGTTCGAATTGCGGGAACATGGCACATAAAATATTATGGCAGAAGGCTGATAAAGTATCACGTCTTTATATGAGACATTATGCATCGTGTCCAATACGCTTCGGGTATAGGATCGATTGCATATGCTATAATATTTGACCATTCTAAAATTTTCCAAATGCCTAGGGCATTAAGAGGGAAAAGGGACTAGAAATGGTTCTAACTAAAATAATTAAACAACTATCAAAGGACGATCTGAGGTTCACTGAGGATTTGTCGCTTGTGAGTAGTTGGAAGTATAGTACTGGATGGACTATATTGACATTATTATGAATAGATAAGATTCTATGAAGAATGAGGTGTCATATGGCAAATATGGAAATGTTTCCATTAATGGGAGTTGGATATTAAGAAATATGTCTAGATTAGAAACTTTTATGCAAAAAGGATGTTCAAAGGAACGTACTTTGAGTGAGAGACATCACATCTATATAATTGTTTTGTAACAATTTCAGATAGAGTACTTTGTGATTTCATTGGCCAAGTCTTGATGTCTTTTGTGCTATGACTTTACGACAAGATCGTTGCATAAAATGTTAGAATCTGACATATTGGGGATTGTGAAATGAGTTTCATTGGAAAAGTTTTCCAAGTGATCTATTTCATAAAGTATGGACCATAGGAAACCAAAGTGTGCATGCTTGGAGCATGGGACAATTGTGGTTATAATTCGAGTAATAAGTTGATTTTCTGAAACAGTAAGAAATGAATAATGAGTAATCAATATGGTGTTTAAATAAAAGTGTTTTTATTTACGCTCAAAAGTTTTGGGGCCATATAGGATTAATATTATTATTGCGTTTCATTTTGCATGTTTTGACTTCCAGAATAACTAGGTTATTCGAACCTCCACAGTCGGTCATACGTTGGAAGTAAGTATGAAGGAAGACTGTCATCAATCTGTCTATAGATTGTGTAAAGTGTTTAGACATAGCACAAGTTTGCTGCAGAGTTCATGAGTGCTTTGATAAGATTAAAGTATTGGATTAAACCCACGCTCACTTGAATCACTTCATGGTTTTATCACGAGTGATTGGTGAGACGATAATATTGTATATTCTTGAAACCAAGACGTGTGAGTTGTTACTTGCTGATCAGTTGCACATTGATGATAAGTAAACGCACCAGTAACTTGGTGTTATAAAACTTATTGTTGTGTGTGATTCGATTAGTAGGTGCAAGCAAGCATTTGAGTCAAAGTTTATCCATTCCTTTTACCCAAAGTGGGATAAAAGCGATATCTGTGGGCCCCTCGATGATTTAGTGATGACAAAGGAAAGTGTTCGGTCGGGCCAGGACTGATTTGATTTGTTCAATTAGTCAGTTGTCATAAATCGGAAATCGGGAAACGACACGTAGACTGAGAGAATGATTTCAAACCATGCCTCATGTCTATACGATATCTTGTAGAATGGAGGAATATATAATCCCTTATCTAAAGGACACGCGTATCTGATAAGATCAGAGTTGACAGCGGCTTTGAAAGCTACGATTGCTGATCAGGTTCTGAAGTCATACGCAGAATAGTTATTAGACTTATCCAAGTGGGAGACTGTTGGATTAGTGTCTAAGTCCATAACTGTTTTGGTATGTACTTGACCCGATTATGAGCATGGTCCTTTTGGGTTGCCTTCACCATAGCAATATGTAGGATGAATTAAGGAGAATTATGATTTATTAATATATTATAAGAATAATATATTAAAGGAGAAATCATATTGTTTAATTAATATTAGTCGAGAATTAATTATGAATTAATTTTGTGACTAAAAGAGATTAATTAAACTTAAGGGAATGGAATTGTAATCATAAGATAATTGCAAGAGTGGGCTAATGGACTCCATAGAGTGGAGTGGACAAAAGTTATGGGGAAGCCCATAAGATTTCGTCCATGATTCTAAAGAAATGGATCCATGGGCTGCTTAGGGCCTAAGCAGTCAGATTAGGGTTTCCTAGTTGTAAACCCTAATAGCCTACACCTATATAAAAAGGCCTTTATGCCCAAAAACGTGGACAACTCTTAGATTAGGGTTTCTGGACGTTTTGGCTGCCTCCTCTCTCCTCCCTCTTCATCCATGTTGCTTAGTGGTGTTTGTGACTCCATTAGAGGTGCAACACTTGAGGCACTAAGCTTTCTGAAGCAAATCAAAGCAAGGATTGATTGTTATTGCTATATAACAATCAAAGGTAATTACTAAACCCTTTATTTCAGTTCTTATTTGATAGATCTAGGGTTTGTAAGTCTTGGATTCAAAGCATGTACAATAGAGAAACCTAGATCCAAGCATTAGGGTTTGTATGAGCACATAGGATTGTTTCTTATGCATAAAACCCATCAAGCATAGGCGTGGGTATCTGCTTCCAATGAACTAATTGAAGGAGACAATCAAACCCTTAACTGTTTTTGGGAAAAAGTGTGAAACGTGTTCTATGATTTAACAGGAATGAAAGTCGAAATCCCGACCAAATTAGCTATAAGTGGCCTGATTTGAGGCTAAATGTATAGAATTTGGCGGAATTTAAAACAACCTCAACAACCTACATAAAAGCGGGTCAAAGCGATTCCGATGTGTTTAAGGCGACCTTGGATCAATATAGAAAAAACAACAACAACCCACAAACTTTTTCCATATCTCAAATCGTGGCTAAAAGTGGAGGATGCTCCAAATTGGAAAGAGCAAACCGAAAGAACTTGACAAACATTCTGCAGTTCAAAGCGTGCAAGAAACCCCGATGCAACTTCCCAATAATCGGACGTGCGAACATACATCGACATCAACGATGACCCGATAGACCTTGAAGATGAGCAACCTCTTCTTCGGCCCATCGGAAGAAATAAAGCAAAGAAAATTGCCTCGTCGGCTTTGGAGAAAAAATTAATCGATATGTTTAACTACAAGAGAGCAAGGCGGCGATGATAAGTCTTGTGGAACAAAAAATTATAGAAGCGCAAACATCGATTCAACAAAAAATGATTTGGAGATATTGAAAATGAAAGCGGGGGACTACGAGGGCAAAGACTTAAGATTTTTCTCGCAATGAAAGAGTCATTTCGAGCAAAATATAGGAATAGGGGGTAGTTTTTATATTTATGTTTAGCATTTTTATGTTTTTTTAAAGTTGTGTTTCTTTTTAATTAATGTACTTTTTTTTTATTAGTGTAATGTCTTATTTTAATTGAATGAAAAAAAATAGTTTTATAAAAAATCTATGTTTTTAATGTATTTTTTTTATTAGATTTTAATTATAAAAAATGACATGGAATGATATTTTAGTAATATGTATCTCATGGTTTTAATGGTATAGTGTGGTGATGAGGTAAATTATAATGATTAGTGATGGATATAAACGAGAATCTAACTTTTTTTTGAAATGCATATCTTGAAATATATATTAACATTTTGATCAATACTATGCAAAACAATGTTTATCTCTTTAACACGTTTAATACGAATTCGGATATTACAAGAATCTCTATTTTCTAAATCATGAATCTACTATCTCTTTTTGTCTAGAACATTGCCATCACGGGGAAAACAACTAATGGAACAAAACATGAAGTATTTCATTTCGTTTGTCTTTTATTTATTTTATTTTTTTAGAAAAGTAACTTTCCTAATAGGATTTCCGTCCAATTTTTGTGCACCAATTAATTCCATATTGCGAAAATTAGACTATGCCATATGTCTTGAAATCACTTCAGGCAAACCGCAAACCTCAATGACCACATGACCAAAATTTAAACATGGTTATATAGAAAGGGATGACATAGAGAAAGGGATAAGAAGAAGACGTCAGAATAAATAAAACTAATACGACAGATATCCTCTTTTGTCCTGTTATTCATTAATCTGTATATATCATTTACAAAAATATTGAAAGAAGACAACAAAAAAGAAGAAAAATAAAGACGACAAACCTACTCTAAAATTTAAATCAATATTATAAATGACAATTGATGACGAGAAATAGACGTGAATAACCAAATGATTAGAGTTAAAAACGTTTTGTTATGAAAGCGTTCTACAGATTCAACAAAAGTTATATAAAACAAGTTTATTTAATTAATCATGCAAGAAATGACAAAATTTCCATGGTCAAAACTGAACAAACGATAACAACATTATTTTATGTTAAAGAAGACTTTGATTTTGCTTTTTCCATTGCTTGCCTATAAAACAGACACATGTTATGTGTTAACTGCACAGGCTTCCATGGGTTCGATACAAAAGAAGCCACATGCCTTGTGCATACCAGCGCCAGCACAAGGCCATATCAATCCAATGCTAAAACTTGCTAAAATCCTCCATTCCAAAGGGGTTCATATTACCTTCGTTAACACCGAATTCAACCATCAACGCCTCCTTAGATCTCAGGGCTCCGACGCCCTACATGGTCTCCCTTCCTTTTGTTTTGAAGCTATTCCAGATGGCCTTCCGCCACCAGAAAACCCTGATGCCACCCAAGATGTTCCATCCTTATGCAAGTCCGTCGATAACACTTGTTTGGGTCCCTTTAAAAGTCTCCTCACAAAACTGAATGCTTCATCTTCTCCGGTGACTTGCATAGTGGCTGACGTTCTTATGGGCTTCACCCATGATGCAGCTACGGAATTTGATATCCCCGAGATAGTCCTATGGACCAGTGGTGTTGGTTCTCTTATGTGTCTTCATGAGTATCCCAATCTTTTAGAGATAGGTTTGATGCCAAAAGGTAATATATATACACTCAATCTTTGTTCAAATATAGATATATATGTCTGTATATACATTCATATATCTATACATATTTGGTTGCTAATTTGAAGCTAATTTCATTATTTCTTTATACAGATTCGGGTGTTTTAGAAGATGGGTATTTAGATACCAAGATAGATTGTGTACCAACCATGCCTGGTATACGTCTAAAAGACATGGTTTCATTCTTTAGAAATACCAACCCTGGTGACGAATACATGATTCAGTTTTTGTGTTTACAAGTTGAGAGAGCAAAAAGAGCTTCGGCCGTTATATTCAACACCTTTCATGAACTAGAAAGTGACCTTTTGGAGATGCTTGGTTCAATATTTCCTCCATGCTATGAAATTGGTCCTTTGAATTTACTAGAGAAGAAACTTGTTGATGAATCTGTATCATCCCTCAAATCAAATCTTTGGAAGGAAGAGCACGAATGTTTGAAATGGTTAGATTCTAAACCACCATCGTCAGTTATTTATGTGAATTTCGGTAGCATCACAGTGATGACACATCAACACCTGGTCGAGTTTTGTTGGGGACTTGCAAAGAGCAATTATTCGTTCTTATGGATAATACGTCCAGACCTCGTGGTTGACAACTCTGCCATGCTTCCACCAGAGTTTTTGGAAGAGACAAACAGTAGAGGGATGTTGGCTAGTTGGTGCCCACAAGAACAAGTTCTGAATCACGCATCGATTGGAGGGTTTTTAACACACAGTGGATGGAATTCGACACTTGAAAGTATTTCCAGTGGAGTCCCAATGATTTCTTGGCCATTTTTTGGTGACCAGCAACCAAATTGCTGGTCGTGTTGCAACAAGTGGGAGGTTGCCATGGAGATTGACAATGATGTAAAGAGAGAAGAAGTTGCCAATCTTGTCATTGAGTTGATGAATGGAGAAAGGGGGACCGAGTTGAGGAAGAATGCAATCGACTTGAAGAATAGCGCTGAAAAAGCATGTGCCTCTCCTTTTGGTTCATCCATTGTTAATTTGGATAAAGTAATTCATCTGCTACAAACATCTCCAAAATAGTTCATTGTGTATTTATGATGTATGTGTGTTTATCATATTCTACAGAAGACCATTGGTTTACTCAAAGTGATCGATGTTATGTTGTAGATGTAATTTCATTATTTTGCCTCAATTTGGATGAAGAAATTATTGATGTTTAAGTGTTGATGTAACATTTTTTTTTTGTAGATAAAGAAAAAAGGGTAGGGACATTCATGAAATCAATACAGTTTGACCTTTTATTTAATGAAAAACTTTGAAGAGTAATTTAAATGTTGTCATGTCCTCACAAAATGAGTAATAACTGTATAATTCCAAATGATTTAAGGTCAAGCTTACCTGAAATCTAATTCCAAAATCTATAGTATAGGAGGCAGGCATGAAATGTATACAGTTTCACCTTTTAAGTATCGTCCTCGTTAGAATAAAAATACATTAATGTGACCATACGACCACATATGCAATGAATTTTGACTTGCAGCACTGGTGGAACCAAAAAAGGGGTAGAACGTCGGAAAATTTAGTAAAAAATTACCGGGAAAATTTATGGAGCAGCATAGGCTACCTCAGGAACCCTCCTGGTTCTGCCCCTACTTAGCGGTATATTTATGATTTATGCCATGAAGTATGACATGATAACACATGTGGTCCTTCAACTAAAATAAGATGTTAATATGAAGTGTAGTTATCTTTCACATTAAACGACTAGCAGTCAAGATGCAAGGAACGTCTTTTCGCTTTAGAACACCATTATTAGTCTTTTTCATCTCACCATCAACATTGATAACATGATTTCGAGAATGCATGGTGTAATGATTAAAAATGTAACAAACGAATAAAAGAACACCGTGTAAGGAGGCGGTATTCACATCAAGTTGTTGAAATCATGCATTGCAGCAATGCTAAGTAAAGTATGGATGAAACTATGTTTAAAAACGGTATAGCCTTTTGGAACAAGTCCGGTTTTGAATATGGCATCCTCCTTTTTTTTGTACAGCTAGCTATTTACACCGAATTAGGTTCTTTTTGTTGAATAATTTGACAAGTTCCCCGGTATGATTCTTTTCTATAGACTTTATTTCTTCTTGAATTGCAGTTATCTACTTGTCAGAATCAGAAGTAGAAATTGCTTTGATATAGGATGACGACTCTTGATAATTTTCAATTTCCTCAGGCAACCAAGAAAAGATAAGCTACTCAATCATCAACATTAGTGAACCTACTATGAGGTCTAATAACCCTCCTATGCCTATCAATTGCGGTATAATGAGATCAGAGTGACGAGTGACGATCTTGAAGGAGTTGATAAAACATTGTTACCTGGGTGGAGCAAATTGTCTTGATTTTCGGTATTTTCTGAAACGATAGTGTGTTGCGCCTAATTTTGAGCATTCTCATGGGAATCAATAGGCTTTGGAGAAGCCTGATATGAGCCTAAAACATTTGGCAAAGAACCATGTTTAGAGTTGAAATGGCTTATAAGTTAGTAATAAATTACATTTTCGTTTAAAACGACATTTCAACTTATAAATACTTTGCTCATATCAGAATTCCATATGTTGTAACCTTTCACTCCTGATTTGTTATGAGAATCAGGTAATGTAGTATTAGAAGTCACATGAGAAGCGGAAAACAGTGACATTTGTACCCTAGACATAGTACAATTCATTGGGCTTTTGCAAGTCAACTTTAATAACAAGTAAAGAACATTTTGAGATATTTAGCATATCATCACCACATGTATATTTGAAACCTTTTTTCGATAAAGACACTAAATAATATAGGATTTTATTTCATCTTCGAGATGTAACAAACATTGATCAATCAATATACGAGTAATGTCATCAAACAATAACAAACTTGGAGCCTTTACCAAAAACAGGGCTCTTCCTGGTTATATTGCAAAAATCACGACATTTGTTTATAGAAATGGGGCGGTGAGCCCACTATTAACTGATGATTATTCCCTTTCTCAATATGAGAAAGGTTTGTTATAGAAAGTAGATTATACACATTTATTGTTGACATAAATCCAATAAATAGAGATAGGCTCTTTGTATATATTGACATCAATTGTATCATTGTGAATCAAGGAAAATACAACAGATTTTATGGTATCAAAGAAAGAATACCAAAAACCCTAAAGGTTCCTCTTCTCCGTTATGCCATCCTTATTCATCTTCTTCATTCTTCAAACAGCCGTCTCTTCTTCAAAGGATCCCAAGAACCACCCAACCATCACAATAACCAGCATTCGGAACTTCATTCCTTTTACCCTTGAGATGGAAAACGGACAATACACTTCCTGGGATGAATTATTTCGTATCAACCGCCAGATCTTTCAAGTTGGTAATCACATCGAATCCTCCTTCAAGCAAACATCCTCATATCCATCTTTTGCTACAACTACTAAGGACGACAAAATTAGGGTTGTTGTTAAATAGGAAACATGGTTATACGAAACCATCATCCTCCAAAGGATATACAGGACCATTTCAAACGATCTAATACAAACCAGTCTAAAACCTAACACCTCTGCATCTCAAGCTTGGAATGCTCATGAAAACATTTTTCAAGACAACCAAAGCACCCTAGCTATTTATCTTGACAGTAAATTCGTCTCCACAAGAATCGATCACCATCTCAACTATAACACCCACAGATTCAGGCAAGACATTTAGGATATACTAGATAATCTTAGTAAAGACGTAATGACTATCTTGGTGATATAATGAGCATTTAAATCCGGCTTCGTTAGAAAAAGTTATGCTTCTTTGATGTTTCGTGAACAAACCGACACGGCAATGCACGTCATGAGAAGTAATCGATTGCTTATTAGCCTAAGTGATCTTAGCAAAAGTCGTAGAATTTTTAGAACCTAGAGTGTGACTTCATATGAAAAACTGTAACACCTAAATTTGACTTCATATGACAAGTTATGATTTTTTCGAAGTTTCGGCGTAAATATGTTAGTGCGGAAGCCAAATTTTAGATCGTCCGATTGTTAGGAAAAACAATCTAAACAAGAATTGAAGATTTCATGATTAGGAGTATGTTGATATAAATATAGTCGAGAACAGACTTCGTATAAGAGAATTATGATTTTTATACGGACTTTAACAGTCTAAGTCTGTTAAAAATATAACTTTAAAAATAAAATGAAGATAAGCAAGCGGAGTCTTAATGAAATCTGTAGATCTCGTCGATAGCTACACGTGGATATAAAGAACGTTGAAAACGAATTTCATATGAAGTAAATAAGATTTTTCCAAGTTTTTTAAATTCGAGCGCGCTTGAGCACGTGTGGTGCACGACGCGCACTAACAAGAGGGCGTGGACCAGCAAAAAGATGACACATTTCACTAGGCAGGAGGATCGACGTGGCTAGAGGACGCGACACGCACCTCAAAATTTTGCTATAAATACCTGATTCCAACCCTCATTCCACACACCATATGGTCCTTTTCTCTACAAAGTTCTATGAGGTTTTGTTTTAAATTTCCCTAGTAGTTTAGAAGTTCTAGTGGAGCTACGACTCATCGGATAATCCAACAATTAGAGGTTGTCGAGTCGAAGTTCTGTGAGTGCAATTTCTGGACTTTTGTCAGGGAAATCTCTGTAAGTTAAGCTAAACTTGTATTGTTCTCAACATAACTTGTATTTATATTCATAATCATTATTATGAACCTATAAATAAGATTTATCAGTGATTCCAAATCATTATACAGATTGATCTACTTATGGGAGTGATGTCTATGCTCGATTTAGTGAGGTGTTTAAAGTGGGATATCCAAACAGTATATTATGTATACCAAATAGACCCTACTTTCGATATGATCCTATATGGTTATTCGTTACTTGATAGATCTTGATGTAGACATTGGGATTGTTGAGGAATCTAGACTATCATTAGTCATGAGGAATATCAGAGTAAGACGTAATAACAATCATACCTGGGTCACGTCAATGGAAAAGATAAGTGCTAAGGCGAAATGTTGCCCAAATTCCGAGGCATCCACTTTTAACAAGTGAGTGCATAGTTACTTTCAGCTTACACATAGATATGAAGTTCCTTTATATGCTATATGTGCTTATTATATGTGTTCGTGATATTTGTGCTATATACATTAATATGATATGATTTTTACTTGTATATATTACTTTATCATATTTAAATTTGCATCGGGTAGTAAAGGGTTTTTGGAAAAATAAAATAATGGTGTGAGGTCATGCATTGTACTATGTGTAATACAAGGAGCAGTCATCTAGCATAGTATAGATGATGACTACTGACAATTCTAGGTAGTCGGGTGGAACGCTAGCAGGTTCGCCACATGTAGGTGTTAATGACCATACTTTTTAGGGAAAAAGGAAAGTTGTTCATTCGGGTACTCTATCCCCTCAGGGTTACATTATTAACACATATTGTTATGGGTTCCCTAAAGTAGTATTATATACTCATAGAGATCCTTTAGGTTAGGTCTCTTGAGATTAGCATTTTAGACCAAAGAGTGAGAATAAAGGGAATGGGTAATTAGGTTAATTGTTTGTTGAGAAAAATAAATAATATTGTTGTACATTTGTCGAAAATCAGAGTAATATAATAAACGTGGAATCCTCAATGCCGTTAATGAGTTTGTACAGTCACGCATTCGCCTTCCCACGATCACTGATAGAACCTGAAAACATAAACAACTGGGTAATCACAAAGCTTAGTGAGTTTCCCCAAAACACCACACATAACAGAACATATACAAACATGTATACTGGTCCACAGTCATCGGAATGGATTACCCTGGGTATGTTGGCCTGCGGCCTCAACCCAACCGCTATTCTCGAGCCACCGTGCCTACAACTTACAGTCGGGTTGCACCTGGTCTCTTGGCCTACAACACACAGCAGGACTGCCACAATATATCAACATATAAACAAAAAAGCGATCAAGTAGGCGCAAAAATACATGCAAATACCAATCATACAACTCAGTACCGCCTACTAGATCCTTCACATCACACTGCTTTGCTACCAACAAATCTCCGTGGAATGCATAACCATAAGGAAGCAGAGGTGAGATAGCCACCCAAACAGATGATCCTACTCTAGAGCCACAACCAAATATATATATATATATATATATATATATGTATATATATATATATATATATATATATGGATATATATATATATATATATATATATATATATATATATATATATATATATATATATATATAACAACTCACTACAGCACATCAATAAACTATACACAAGGACACATAACCAAATCTCCAAGGAATTCATAACCATATGTATCCAGAGGTGAGATAGACACCCGGATAGATTATCTTATTCTAGAGCCACAACCAAACAAGGAATAGGCAAGAAAGCCTAGATTAAGAGTCCTTAGTGTATCCTACATGGCTACATATAGCAAATAGGAAATCCCTCTACTAAATGATAACAAAAACAAGTGGACCGACATTAATGCTTTCGACCTACGGGTACAGTGAGAAAAGCTTACCTAAAACGAAGAACCTATAAACACTACGACGTGCTTCTCTTATCTACACTACTTTCTCCCACGATCCCTCTAGCACTAAAACATGTAAGAATCTTAATCAACTGCGCAAATTCTTTAAGTTTGACCCAAAGTCAATTTGGTTAAAAAGTCAACGGTCAACGGTCTCTCACAACATGACACTCCATTGGTCATGTCATGAGCCACTAAAATACAAAATAGTCGCGATCCTTTGATCCTCATGACGTGACAGGCATAGTATCACGTCGTCAGAACTGTTTGAATGACATTTTGATGAGTAAAACCCCTTAATCCATTAAGCCACTAATCCATCTCCTCCGGAAGGCTTCCTAACACTCCAAAAACCATAAAAATTGATGCTTTAAGGTCTTTCAAGTCCAATGCAAGACTTGAGCTCAAATTAGGACATTTATGAAGAAAAGGAGGTCAAAACCCCAAGCATGAGCTCAAACATCACCCAAACTTCAGATCCACCACATATAATTACCAAGGAACTCTAAGGACCCATAAAGTTGCTAACTGTATGGAATCCCAACACTCTAAGTCATCGAAAAATGGATAAACATGCATAAAACCTTAGATCTAGCAACAAGGAATCATAAAGCTTTAATCTTGGTTACTCCCAAAGGCCTAGAGATGTTGCTAGAAGATTTAAATGAAGCTTCCAAGTCGGATCTATGCTCCAAAGGTGATTCCTACTTCTTCAAGCCACCAAAATACCACCTAAAGCTCAAGAATCACAAGGAGATGCTAGGGTTAGGGTTTTTCTGTGTTTGGGGACGAAGAAGGCTGGTAATCAACCCTAAAAATGACTTAGAGGGGCTTAAATACGAAGGAAATCCTAAAAGATCATGGGCTTGGGCAGTTGCGGTTCCCACGTCGTGGTCCCTTATGTCTCATGTCGTGAGCTCAGTTAAAACATTCATGTTCATTTATTCACTTGTCACGTTGTAACCTCTCTACGATCAAGTCGTGACACCTGGTTTTATCCAAAAATCATGCCTTTGACTCCTAGATTCCCTAAACCGGTCTCCCAAGCCTGACCCACTCAGTTTATTTGTGTCATAGATAGTGGTATGAAGGTACAATCCACTGAGAGATTCGAGGAGTTGAGGCCATTAGTATAATAAATTAATGTAAGGTCTGTAATGATTATGTTTTGTGTCAATTATGACATCACAATCTATAATAATCAAATGAAAAGCATTTCTTCGGAAATAATTTTTATGGGAAAAATTCCATAAAACTTTGTATTTAAAATAAACATAAATAAAAGGTCTTTATGGACCTTAAAATTTGGGAATGTCACAGTTGGTATCAGAGCATTTGTGTAAGCGAACTAGGAATTTCCGGATTTCTAGACTTAAACTTAGAATTCCAAGAAATGATTGTGAAGTGTGTGTATTTTATTTTAGGTAGTATACCTAAATTGACACAAGAACTAGAATACTTTAGGGAATGTGCCTTAATTGCTATTATGTGCTAAGTGATTTATATGATAGCATGCTTTAGGATAGATACCTAAATTGCTATAGTCGTAAGCACTAGCGTACTATATGGAGATGCCTTATTTGCTATTAGGTGATAAATAAGTAATTATAAATATTAGGTAAAATATTACTATACTAAAATACTCGAACCTACGAGTATAGAACGAAATGATTATCAAAAGGAGCGGTAGAGTTTCCAGTAACGAAGGAGGTCCAACACCTGAAAACCTTGGGGCAGGAGCTGCTTAGTTCATGATGGATGACGTTCGACTGATGATGTAGAACATGCTAGATCAGCAAAGGCATGAGTTTAGAGAACTCCTAACTCAGGAGCTAGTTACGTTAGAGATGAAACATCATTGATCAACCACCCGATAGTTGTTGAGCGAATGAAAATGGACCGGTTCCCCCTTGTCCAACAATCGTTTAGGAAGGAAACGATGACTTGGGAAGTCCCCATGGACCACTCCCTCCTCCAGAAGACTTAGAGATTCGGAGGAGTGATGAACCTAGAGGCTACTGCAAGTATAAGGATTTTATTACTTACAAGCCATCATTAATTAATGGGAAAGAGGATCCAGTTGGAGCCAAGAACCATATTTCGAAAATGGAGTTAGATTTCATTACATGAGTTTATACTAGAAAGTTGCAAACCACGTACGTCGTGAGACCATTCAAGGATGTAGCGATCTGTTGGTGGAGTACGTTAGGAAAAACTTTAAGTCCAAAAAAACCTGAAACATCCTTTTCTTCCAGGTGTTTACGCTTTCTTCGCTAGTATGTGATTATTTTGCAAAGTGACCCTTTAAGGCATTTTCATAATTTGGGAGCTGCATGGGGACGTTGGGCGTACACGTTGGTATGCTAGGTATACCTGGTCTCGCGTTCGTATGTTGAGCGTACGCTGGTACACACGGCATACGTAGTTTGGACCAAACTCTAATATTTAGGGTTTGTGTATTACATAAGCACCATTATAGCCCCAAAACCCTTCCTCTTATCAACTTCCACCCCTAATATCGACCCTCCTTGCAAACCCAAACTTTTTTTGAGCATTTTGAGCTTTTGAGTGAGTTGTGGGCATTATTTTTTGTGAAGGAAGATCATTAAAGAAGTGGATTTGCTTACAAGGCATTGGATCCAACGTTTTCTTTTCATTGTGCTCTATTTCGAGGTATACAGCTCCAACCTTGACTCATGTTTCTCTAGATGTTGGTTAAGATTAGATTTTTATCCCTTTTATCCCCAAAACCTAGGCCTTTGTGAGTATAAGGTACTCAAAAGCCTTTAAGCTGTCCTTTTATAAATTTTAGAGTATTCTAAATCATCAAAATGGAAGCTTGGATCTTGGTTTATCCCCATGCAAGAATTATGGTGTAGGAAATGATTAAATAAGTTAGGTTTTTAGTGTTGGGCTCCTTGTAGCCATGCAAAGACATAAAGTTTACAACTTTATGGCCATAGAGGTTTTAATAAGCTTAGATCTGAAGTTTGGACGTAAGGTCTTAAGGCATTAAGACCTTAATGTGAGTTTATTCATAGGATGCATACACTCGCCATAGAATCTAGTACACTAAACATACTGCATCTTGCCCCCGATCCCCTTTTCGCAGGGCGTAAAAGATGGTACGTGGGGTGTCGACCCAGTTTCAGCATTTGGGCCACTCCTTTGGGTCTTGGACGATTAGATGTTGGGCTTTCTAGGTTGGGCCGAATGGGAAGGGAAAAATGACCGAATTATTGGACCATTTATTATGGGATAAAAACCCAGATTATTGATTAGGGTTATTTTTGGGTTATAATTAGTGTGAGGAGCCGTGTTAGCAGCAGCTCGAGTGTGTGGCTCAATTATCTTTTTTTGGAGGTGAGTCTCCTTCCTAGATCCATGGGTCGAAGGCACTAATGCCAACCTATTACTCTGTTACGTAGGAATGATAGTTGTCTTTGTGATACTTTCATGAATGACTAGGATCTGACCCCTAGAAATTGTATGAAAGACCAGAATCTGGCCCTGACACTTGTATGCAACACCAGGATTTGGCCCTCGACATTGCAAGGACAGACCATGGGGGTAGCCCAATGACACTTGTATGTAAGACCGGGATTTGGCCCTTGACATTGCAAGGAAAGACCATGAGGGTAGCCCATGACACTTATATGTCTTGGTATGTGGTACTTTGGGGAACTCACTAAGCTTTGTGCTTACAGTTTATGTTTATGGTTTCAAGTACTTCCGGTTCGAAAGGGAAGGGATCGGCCTGATGGCACAACATCCTCCCCTCATGATTTCCACATTATGAATAATTATACTCTGCTTCTTTGAATATTAGGACCTGGTGTTGATTTTGAATAATTGATGAATGATTCGATAGACCTTCAAATGAAAATTTTTATTACTATTTTTGGGACGTTACAGGTTGGTATTAAAGCCTTTGTTTGAGGGATTCGGGCACACTTTTGGGTGTGTCAGAACTCAAACTGAGGAAATGATAATCTTTTTAAAGAAAAATGAAGATTAACTTCTAAAAATATTTTTACTAAGAAAAAGGGGTGCGGTGCGTGCAATCAGCTGAGCTCGTGTAGGTGGTTCCGAAGATTATCCATACATATATGTTATGAGTAGTATGCTTGATATGAGAATTACATGCTAGATTAGGGCTAAGGATACCTTAAGGACTCATATGACAAAATTACCTGATTTGTGTGATGCCAAATATCGTAGGGGATTTTTCAAAGTTGCCAAATATGCTAGATTAGGGCTAAGGATACCTGATTTGTGTGATGCCAGATATGCTAGATTAGGGCTAAGGATACCTTAAGGAATCATATGACAAAATTACCTGATTTGATATATATTATTTGGAATTGATATCGGCTTAGTTAATTGCTAAGTATATGCTTTCAAAGTTGTATACAACTAGGATCATATAGCCCTAGAATGATTGATTCAACCTCATTCATGTTCCTTGTTTGGTTGTGGACTTAGGGTAGAGTCATCATTTGACAGTCTATGTGATTCTCTTTATGTGTAACCTACATGCATAATGCAACCATCGGTGTTGATTGAGGTTCTTGATATTGTGAGTGGTAGAAGTTGAGATTTCGTAGAAGAGTCTGGGATATGTATGTTGTTTAGCATAAGATTGTAATATGGTTAGTTTAGTGAGTTAGAGGAATCAGGACTGCTCTTGAGGAAGGTACATATAGATGTGAAAGATAGTATTGGGCCGATACTACTGGAAGCACATGATCTATAACTGAGACGATATCAGGCCTGGAAACTCTAAGGAGTCCTCTGTAGCAAAAATTCCTTCGACTCATATGCTGATTATCTATATGTTATGTTTCAGTTGAGGATGGTGATGATTACTCGAGGAGGTTCTAACTCTAGTTATGGTTCGGGTTCTGGCTTAGGCACATAACCGTTTGATGAGCAGTTGCGCAAGTTCATTTCGGCTGAGGTTACCCGCGGTATCTTGGACGCTACACCTGTGATGTTCGGTAGCATCAAGGAGGGGATTATGGAGCTGATTGAGAGGAGGATTATGCCGTTTCCAGCTGAGATTGTTGCAGGTCAAATCGGAGCTCGAACTCCCTCATTCCAGGAGTTCAAGGCCTATGGAGCTCGTGGGTTCTATGGTATTAAGGACCCCATCGCTAGCCAAGCTGTAAGGAGTTCAAGGCCTGTGGAGCTCCTGAAGGGGCAAAGGTGGGATTCGCATCCTGCCTGTTGAGGGACCGAGCATGAGACTCGTGGGAGGAGGTCACCCGAGCTGTAGGGTCAGCTAAAGTGGCAGTCATGACCTGGGAGGATTTTGTTTAGAGGTTCCAGAGGGAGTTTGCACCATCTATTGAGGTGCAATAGCTGGCGAGGGAGTTCCAGGACCTTTTCCTGACTACTGAGACTGTGGCGAAGATTACCGCCAAATTCATGGAGAGAGCTGTGTTGGTCCCGCAGTACGTTGCAGATGAGGATATGAGCAAGGCGAGATACCATGACATGTTGAGAGAGAATATCACAGAGTTTGTGAGCTTTTAGGGGTGCAAGACCCTGAATAATATGATCAAGAAGGCCCTTTAGCGGGAGATTCAGTTGGAGCTTCAGGCAAAGTGGAAGTCGGAGCAGGTATAGACAGTTATGGGCCAGGCTAAGAGGCCCAAGACTTCCGATACACACACCATAGGCCAGCAATGTCGAGGCCATTGCGGCAAGTGCTGCAAGCCGCACAGTGGGGTATGCCGAGTGGCGGGTTCAGGTTGTCATAATTGTGGCCAGTCGGGCCACATGAGTAAGGACTACCCCAGGAGTGCTCTGATTTTCTTTCATTGCAATCAGACCAGCCATAAACAGGCTGATTGTATGAGATTTTCAGGGGGAGCGGTAGCTGCGCCTGCGCCAACCACCTTGAGGACTACTGATGGCTGCCAGGGCAAGGTGGAGGCTCCTACGGTAAAGAGCAGGGCTTTCAGCTCACCACCGATGAGGCTCGTGTAGAGTTAGATGTGGTGGCTGGTATGTGACTTATCTCTCTCTTTATTCCTCCATTTATTTATTTTTATGTCTATTATGATCTTGTATAAGGACTTTTTTGGTCAGTGGTATGACTGCTCATGTTTTGTTTGATTTGGGTGCTACCCGATCTTTTGTATCTCTTGCACTTAGCAAGAAGTTTTGTGATGTTCCGAGGACTTTGGATTTTACACTGGAGGTTGAGATTGTGGATAACCGCACCATGAGTGCATCAAGGGTTCATCGCGGGTGTGTCCTGAATCTTTTTAGTGAGAGATACTCTATTGATTTGGTGTCGATTCCTTTGTAGGGATCGAAGGTTATTATTGGGATTGATTGGTTGGCTTCCAATGGGGCCATGATTGGATGTGAGCGGCATTTAGTGAGGGTTCGAACCCCAAGTAGGGGAGATCTGGTTATTCTTGGCGAGGGAGCATCGCATGAACCGACTCTCTGCTCAGCTGCGAGGGCCAAGAGATATCTTCAGCAGGGTTGTTCTGGGTTCCTAACTTATTTTGCAGACACATGAGTTGAGGGCTCGATGGGGTTGAATGGGGTACCCATTGTTTGGGATTTTCCCGATATATTTCCCGAGGATTTTCCAAGAGTGCCTCCCAAGAGGTTGGTCGAGTTTCAGATTGATGTAGTTCCTGGTGTGGCTCCGATAGCCAAGGCACTGTATCGCCATACATCACCTAAGATGTAGGAGTTGTCTATGTAGCTTTAGGAGCTGCTATACAACGGTTTTATTCATCCGAGCAGTTCTTCATGGGGAGCAGCGATCCTGTTTCTAAAGAAGAAGAATGGTTTGCACATTGTATCCATTGATTACCGGGAGTTGAATAAGCTAACAGTGATGAACCCTTACCCACTTCTGAGGATTGACGATTTGTTTGATCAGCTTCATGGTGAATCTTGGTGTTCCAAGATTGATTTGCGATCGGGGTACCATCAGATGAGGGTCAGAGATGAGGATGTGCAGAAGACAACCTTCAAGACTCGCTATGGTCATTATGAGTTCGTGGTGATGCCTTGGGCTCACCAATGCACCAACAACGTTCATGGATCTCATGAACCGGGTTTGAAGTCGATGATGGATCAGTCAGTGATAATATTTATTGATGATATTCTGGTCTACTCCAAGACCAAGGATCAGCATTAGGAGCATTTGCGTGAGGTATTGGAGACCCTTAGGACGGAGAGGCTTTATGCCAAATTCTCCAAATATGCGTTCTGGTTGTGACAAGTGCAGTTCTTGGGGCACATCGTCAACCAGAGAGGTATATTGGTTGACCCGGCCAATATCGAGGTCGTGATGCGATGGGAGATTCCAGGGACCCTATATGAGATTCAGAGCTTCCTAATCGTCATACGGTATTATCAGAAATTTATTCAGGATGTCTCGAAGATCAGTGCCCTTAACCCGCTTGATAAAGAAGGATGTGAATTTTCGGTGGGGGTCTGATCAGCAGCTGGCTTTTAAGACTCTGAGGCAAAGATTGTGTGAGTCCCCGATCCTCATGCTTCTCGAGGGCTTGGATGATTTTTTGGTTTATTGCAATGCCTGCATTTCGGGTTTGGGAGTTTTCCTTATACAGAGGGGTCCCATGACCGCTTACGCTTCAAGGCAGCTGAAGCCTCATGAGGCGAAGTACCCTACGCATGATCTGGAGCTGGGAGTTGTGGTGATTGCCCTCAAGATTTGAAGGCAATATATGTATGGGGTTCGGTGTACTATCTACATTGACCACAAAAGTTTGAGGTACTTGATGGATCAACCAAATTTGAATATGCGGCAGTGGAGATGGTTGGATGTGGTAAAGGATTATGATTGTGAGATCTTGTACCACCCTGGGAAGGCCAATGTAGTGTTCAATGCTTTTAGCAGTAAAGCCGTGTGTAACATCCCAAAATTTAAGGCCAAATATTTCATTTTTAAATAAGTAATTATCAAAAACCAGTAATTTGAAAACATTGATAGTGTCATCCCAAATCATAATCAAACCAATGCGTCAATTATCAAAACATGTCATAAAAAGATAATATCAGGCTACAACTCCCAAGATCTCGTCATGCGGAAAATCATAGTGTGATGCGATGTGATCATGTCAACTCCTTTCCTTTTGAAGAAGAAGTACCTGAAACCAAAACTGAAAACCGTAAGCATGAAGCTTAGTGAGTTCCCCCATCATACCACATACCATAAACATACTCCCTAGCTTATCCGGGTGTTGGCCTACCCCTTCGGTCTCTTTCAACCGGATACTACATAACATATCTGGGTGTTGGCCTACCCCTTCGGTCTTTTTCAACTGGATACTGTCGAGCATATCTGGGTGCTGGCCTACCCTTCGGTCTCTTTCAACTGGTTACAGGGTCTATTTCACCCCTACCACTACCATATATTGTCCTAGCACATAATCACATACTGCCTACCATACCTGGGTGTTGGACTACCCCTTCGGTCTCTTTCAACCGGTTACTGCCTAGCATATCTGGGTGCTGGCCTACCCCTTCGGTCTATTTCAACCGGTTACGATGTCTATTTCACCCCTACCACTATCACATAATATCATAGCATACTCGCACATAAATATCTATAGATAGTGGCATACCAGACAATTATCACAAAGACAATCATCTTACTATAAACAATAATAAGTGGGCCGACATTGGTGCCTTCAACCCACTGCTACCGGGAAGGTAAGTCAGATCGAATACTTGAAAGTAGCTGAACAGTCCCTGACTCCGAATATCAACCCAACTAAATCCCCTAAACATAAAAGATTTCCTTAAGTACCCCTTCATTGTAACACCCAAATTTTCAAATAATTTTTCACATTTTATAAAACACATTTTCATCCATAATTGTTATAAAAACACCATTGTATCACATAGCCAAATCATAACATCACATCCCAAGATCATAATATAAAAACTTCTCGTGTGTGTACTGATCAAGCCGACGCCTTCCCGCGATCCTCACTGGTACCTGAAACACATAACACAACATTGTAAGCAAAAATGCTAAGTGAGTTCCCCAAAATATCAAACACAACACATATTAGCCACTCGAGGCTATAACTCTGTTTGACCCTCTGGTGAATGTATCTCAGTGTGACCCTCCAGTCCCATAACTCTGTGGGCCCTCTGGCCCTAAATCTGTGGACCTTCCGGTCCTAACTCTGTAAACTCTGTAACATGCATAACATACATCACATAGAAATCACATCATGCAAAAGCATACAAAATACTCTGTCACATAACTCTAATTACCACTCTAGGTAAGGTATAGTGAGAAGACTCACCTCGGGTAATTCGGTAAAGCTCGAACTCTGTAAAATCGGGTCTAGCCTCCGCCTAATCATATAAAATAAACACTCTAAATCAATACGTCTCTCAAGGCTAGACTATTCCTCCTCTTAGTACTCTCAGAAGGGTAAAAGACCATTTTACCCCCTCCATGGCTTAAAGACCCTAAAGTTGACCAAACCCTAAAAGTCAACAAAAGTCAACCCTCCGGGTTACGTTGCGCGTCCCAAACATGTACGCTGGGCGTACCCGGCGTCCTCACAGAAACGGGGTGCACGACCCCTTAAGCTGCGCGTACTGGGATTACGCCCCGCGTAACTCCCAATTTCAGTCCTTCAGCTCTTGAGGTCTTAAACAGTTAAGACTCACGTCCAACTTCTAGATCTGACCATTTCTAAGCCTCTTAATCCATAAAGTCGATGACTTTAGGCCTTTGCATGGCTGAACAAGTCACTAACACCCGAAATATTCCATTTCTAGCCCTAGAAAGCTCAAAACTCTAGCATGTCCTCATATTAACGACCAAGATGGAAACTTTATGGATCTAAAACACAAATATCACTGAGAGGGGACAGATCTCGGACCATGGAGCACCTTACACTCATAAAGTCTCCACCTTTGGGACTTTTAACCCTAGAAATGGCCCATGCAACAACAAACCAAAAGAAGGGGAAAGTTTTGAACTTTATACCTCTAAAAGCAGCTCCTTCCTCTATAGATCTCAGATCCAAACTTGCACTTCAAGCTCTAGCCTCCACAAGCTCCTCTCCTTCTTCTTCACTAACACAACAAGGCACTTTTAGCTCCAAAATCACACACACTCACTAAGGACGATGGAAAGTTCTCTCTTGGGGTTTTACTCACTGCTATGGAGGCTGAGAAATGAGCCTTAGCATCTAATATATAGTGCACAAGTCAGAAATTAGGGTTTGAATCTGGACACATTACACCCAGCGTAACCCTGGGTACGCCCAGCGTACTCAGGCGAGTCCGCGTACAAAATAAGCGCATGAGTACGCGCAGCATACTCTTGAGTACGCCCAGCGTACTCATTTGCCACCAATTTCCCTTAAGGGATAAACTTAACACTTTAAATAAAAAGAAGGGTTAAATAGTTGTACCTGAATTTCGGGATGTTACAATTCGCCCCCACTAGAACCATACTTCGCCCTCGAAGTCTCATGCTGCAAACAACTTCGGGTACTACTCTCGCATCTCTGACTCTAGCTCCCAAGTCAGCTCGGACCCTCTCCGATGTTGCCACTGGACCTGAACCAGAGGCACCTCCTTGTTCCTCAGAACCTTGATCTTCCGATCCATAATCGCGATTGGCCTCTCAACATAATTCAGGCTCGCATTTACCTGAATATCCTCCAATGGTACCACTGCCGACTCGTCGGCTATGCACTTCCTCAGCTGAGACACGTTGAAGGTATCATGAATCTGGCTCAACTCCGCAGGTAGCTCCAATCGATATGCTACCCTCTCCACCCTGGCAATAACCCTGAACGGTCCAATGTACCGGGGCCCCAACTTGCCCCTTTTCCTGAATCGGATCACTCCTTTCCAAGGAGACACTTTCAGGAGTACAAAATCTCCAACCTGGAACTCGAGCTCGGATCGACGCCTATCCGCGTAACTCTTCTGGCGACTCTGGGCCGTCAGCAATCTCTGTCTAACCTGCTGTATCTGCTCTGTCATCTAAAGCACTATCTCAGTGCTGCCCATCACTCGCTGCCCTACCTCTCTCCAACAAATGGGAGTCCGACACCTCCTCCCAACAATAACTCAAAGGGAGGCATACCAATGCTCGAATGGTGGCTGTTCTTATAAGAAAACTCATCCAAAGGCAGATACGTGTCCCAACTCCCTCCGAAGTCCAACACACATGCTCGAAGCATGTCCTCGAGCGTCTGAATCGTCCAGTCACTCTGCCCGTCCGTCTGTGGGTGGTAAGCGGTACTGAAATCCAACCTAGTACCCAACTCCTCATAGAACTTCTTCCAGAACCTGGAAGTGAAGCGCACATCTCGATCTGACACAATCGAGATTGGTACGCCATGCCGCGATACCACCTCCCTCACATACACCTCTGCCAGCCTCTCTGCGGAAGAGCTCTCACTGATAGTAAGAAAATGAGCGATCTTCGTCAGTCGGTCAACGATCACCCAAATTGCATCGACGCCTCTCGCAGTCCTCGGCAGTTTGGTGATAAAATCCATGGAAATATGTTCCCACTTCCACTGGGGAACCTCAAGTGGCTGCAACTTGCCATGAAGACACTGGTGCTCAGCCTTAACCCTGCGACAGGTTAAGCACCTCTATACAAACCAAGCCACATCCCTCTTCATACAGGGCCACCAATAATCTCTTTTAAGGTCCAAATACATCTTAGTGGCCTCGGGATGGATCAAAAACTTCGATTTGTGCGCCTCCTCCATCAAAATAATACGTGCCCCACCCTCAAATGGCACCCAAATCCGACCCTGGAAGGTCATACGCCCCCAGCTATCGGCAATGAGCTCTGATATCTGCCTAATCACCCGCTCTCGCTTGCGGTTCTCCGGTCTCATTGCCCCCACCTGGGCCTCCCGAATGGTGTCCAACACCGGAGTCATCACTGTCAACCTCATACAAACATCTCGCAAACGGGCAGTCTCTGCCCTACGACTCAAGGCATCGGCTACCACGTTAGCTTTGCCCGGGTGGTACAGGATCTCACACTCATAATCTTTTACGACGTCCAACTATCTCTTCTGACGCATGTTCAGGTTGGGCTGATCCATCAGATACTTCAAGCTCTTTTGGTCCGTGTATATGGTACACCGAACCCCATACAAATAGTGACGCCAGATCTTGAGGGCGAACACCACAACCCCCAACTCCAGATCATGCGTAGGATACCTCGTATCATGAGGCTTCAGCTGCCTCGATGCGTATGCTATCACATGCCCTCTCTGCATAAGTACTGCACCCAATCCTGATATCGACGCGTCACAATACACCACAAAATCCTCCACCCCTTCCGGGAGGGCTAACACCGGGGCTTCGCATAATCTGTGGCGAAGTGTCTCGAACGAGGTTTGCTGCTCCGGAACCCACGAAAAAGCAACACCCTTTCGGGTCAATCTGGTAAGAGGCAGAACGATCTTGGAGAAATCCCTGATAAATCTCCGATAATAGCCGGCCAATCCTAGGAAACTCCTGATCTCGGTGGGGGTTCTCGGCACCTCCCAACTCATCACAGCCTCGATCTTGGCCGGATCGACCAATATCCCATTCTGATTAACAAGATGTCCCAAGAACTGGACCTCTCACAACCAGAAATCACACTTGGGGAATTTGGCATACAGCCTCTCCGATCTCAAAACCCCTAGGATCTCCCTCAAATGCTCCTCATGCTGCTCTCAGGATCTCGAATACACCAATATATCGTCAATGAAGACGATCACCGAACGATCCAACATCGGCCTGCACACCCTGTTCATGAGATCTATGAATGCCGTCGGTGCATTGGTGAGCCCGAAAGGCATCACCACGAACTCGTAATGCCCGTAACAAGTCCTGAACGTTGTCTTCTGGATATCCTCATCACGTACCCTCATCTGATGATATCCAGACCTCAAATCAATCTTGGAGAACCAAGACACTCCCTGCAACTGATCGAACAAATCGCCGATCCTCGGTAAGGGGTAACGGTTCTTGACCGTCAGTTTGTTCAACTCCCGGTAATCAATGCACATCCGGTGTGAACCATCCTTTTTCTTGACAAAAAGGATCGACGCTCCCCACGGCGAGCTACTCAGCTGTATAAACCCCTTCCCCAGCAGCTCCTGAAGCTGCGAAGATAACTCTTGCATCTCTGGAGGTGCAAGGCGGTAGGGCGCCTTGGCGATAGGCGCTGCCGCCGGAACCAAATCGATGCGGAACTCCACCTGCCTCTCGGGAAGCACACCCGGCAACTGCTCGAGGAAAACATCCGGGAACTCACGCACTATCGGGACCTCATCGACCGACCTCGGTCTCTCTGCACCAACCCTCGTATCTACAACATAAGCCACAAACCCACTACAGCCCTGCTGTAGACTCTGCCTCGCCCTCGCGGCTGAACAAAATGCTGACCCAGAACGGGTACCCTCGCCATAAACCGTAAGAACTCCCCCACTAGGGTCTCGTATCGTCACCAACTGTCGCTTGCAGTCGATCAAAGCTCCAAAACGACTCAACCAATCCATGCCCACTATGACACACACGTCCCCCATTGCAATTGGGACCAGATCTATCGGGAACTCGACACCGAAGTGATGGGTTTTTGAGCATTCTAACACTTCCTAAGTGTACATGCAACCCTAATAACCTTGAATCTATGTTTTCTCTATATACATGCAAATTTCTTTTTCAAGGTTATTTCCTAACTAGCATGGCATGGGGATTACATAAAACATAAAACTAGTAGAAATACATACCTTGTTGTTGCTTGGATTCCTTCAAGACTTTGTGAGCCTAGCACCCCAAATGTTGTGCCTCAAATGCTTCACACAACACCACAAGACTTGGAATAACTTGAGAGAATACTTCTAGCACTCAAAATCGATTATGCCCTCTCTAGTAACACTAGGTCCACTAGGTCACGATTTTGCTAGCCATAGGGTTCCTTTTATAGTGTTGTCACAATTAGGGTTTACACATGAATGCCCTTAATTGTCATGACTCTTCATTTCTCATGACCCATGGGTTTGTAACTCCCATGGACTATCCATGGAGCTCCATATGGTTATAACCCAACCCATAAACCATGGATCATTAATCCACCATAAAAGAATTGATGATTGTCATAATCAACCCTATATATTTAATTAGTCTCACTTTGATCACCAAATTAATACTAGATTAATACTTGATCAATACTAATTAAATAATACTATTATTAATATACTAGAACTTATAATATATTAATAATCATAAGTGCCTTATTCTCTCATTTAGTCTATCCAAGTATTGCAATGCCATGCAACCCAAATGGACCATGCCGGGTCGGGTCAAGTACATACCAAATAAAGTTATGGACTTAGACACTATATCCAACAGTCTCCCACTTGGATAAGTCTAATAACTATATTTGCAAATATGACTTCAAAATCCGACTAGCAATCGTAGCTCTTTCAAAGTCTCTCGGAACTTAGATGATGATGATACGCCATTTAAGATAAGTGATCATATAATCCTCTGTTCTCATGATATCAGCCGGACAAACACATGGAACATGGTCTTACTTATTGTCCAGCATTTGTTTCTCGATCTCTGATTTGTTTCGACATAGAACTAAATTGAACACATCAATTAGGTTCTGAACGGGCCCGATACATAAGTCAAAACCAAATCATCGAGGGGACCAGATATCGCTTCTATTTCTAGAAGGAACAGATAAACTTCGACTGATATGCTTGTACTAACTACTTGTTGAATTATTCACAAAGGCACGTTTTATAACATCGAGTTACCAATGCGTTTTCGTACAATCAATGAATAACCAACTCATAGTCAACAACTCATATCTCTAGGTTTGAAGATTTATATGATATTACCGTCTCACGATCACTCGAGATAAATTCCATGAAGTGATGCAAGTGAGCGTGGGTTGGATCCAATACTCAGCCCTTATGAGTACTCATGAATGTTGTAGCAACCATTGCATTGTCCAAAGCACTTTTAGACAAATCATACAAGCCAAATTCATGACAGTCTTAAATCAATACTTACTTCCAAAGATTGACTGACTGTGGATGGTTTGAATAATAACATAATTATTCTGGAAGTAAAAACATGCAAAATTGAAACATAGTAAACAATCAACACAAGATAGTAACACCTTACTCATAAATAAATAACAACTTTTATTTATCATCAAATGTCAATTACATTTTACAAGTTTCAGGAATCTAATTATTGAAACTAATATCATCCTTCAGCCCAATGCGCCTCGCATGCTGTAAATGCTTAACCCTGCTCAGTCCCTTCGTGAGGGATCTGCTGGGTTCTCATCTGATGATACCCTCTTAGCCACGAGGAGTCCTTCTTCTATTCGATGTCTGATGAAATGGTATTTTCTGTCAATGTGCCTAGATCTCCCGTGATCTCTCGGTTCCTTAGCCAAAGCAACCGCACTTTCATTGTCACAGAAAATTTCCATTGGCTCCTTTATAGCTGGTACAACTCCAAGGTCTCCGATGAAGTTCTTTAGCCATATTGCCTCCTTAGCTGCTTCACTTGCTGCTATGTACTCTGATTCACAAGTAGAATCAGCTACTGTCTCTTGCTTGGAACTTTTCCAAGTAATTGCCCCTCCTTTTAGGATAAAGACCCAGCCTGACTGAGAGCGGAAATTATCCCTATCAGTCTGGAAGCTAGCATCGCTATATCCTTCCACTCTCAAGTCATCACTGCCTCCGAGGGTAAGGACCCAATCCTTAGTCCTCCGCAGATACTTGAGAATGTTCTTTACCGCTGTCCCGTGTGCCCTGCCAGGGTTCCCTTGATATCTACTGACCATGCTCAAAGAAAAGGCCACATCAGGGCGAGTAAAAGTCATAGCATACATGATCGAGCCCACAGCGGAAGCATATGGTATATGACTCATTTCAGCTATCTCAGCCTCTGTACTCGGACTTTGAGTCTTACTTAGCTTGGCATTACTCTGGACGGGTAATTCCCCTTTCTTGGATTCTTGCATGCTAAACCTCTTCAGCACCTTATCCAAGTAAGTACTTTGACTAAGTCCAATTAGTCTCTTACTCCTATCTCTCACTATCCTTATCCCTAGGATATAGGCAGCTTCCCCAAGGTCCTTCATAGCGAAACACTTCCCAAGCCAGGACTTAACCTCCTGCAAGGTTTGGACGTCGTTTCCTATGAGAAGTATGTCATCCACATACAACACCAAGAAGCTAACTATGCTCCCACTAGCCCTGACATACACACAAGACTCATCCTCACTCCTAGAAAATCCAAACTCTTTGACTTTCTCATCAAAGCAAAGATTCCATCTGCGAGATGCTTGTTTCAATCCATAAATGGATTTATCAAGCTTACACACTCTATTAAGGTATCTTGTATCGATAAAACCCTCTCGTTGAGCCATGTAAACATCCTCAACCAACTTTCCATTAAGGAAAGCGGTTTTGACATCCATTTGCCATATTTCATAATCATGAAATGCAGCTATGGCTAACAATACTCTAATAGACTTAATCTTAGCTACTGGTGAGAAGGTCTCATCATAGTAAACTCCCGGAGTTTGAGTAAAGCCCTTCGCAACCAGTCGCGCTTTGTAAGTATGTACCTTTCCATCCATGTCGGTCTTCTTCTTGAAGATCCATTTGCACCCAACTGTCTTACGACCTGGTACATTGTCAACCAAGTTCCAAACTTGATTGTCATACATGGACTGAGTCTCGCTGTCCATAACCTCCTTCCATTTAGCAGACTCAGGGCCTGTCATGGCTTCCTTGTAGTTATTAGGTTCATCCAAATCTATTAGTGTACTATCACTAGTAAACGTATCACCTTCAGTGGTGATGTGATAACCATAATAAAAATCAGGTGTGTTCCTCACCCTAGTGGAACGTCTTGGAGGTACAGACTCATCTATCGGATCAACAGGAGTTTCCTCCTCAGGTTGGTCGATAGCATTTGAGGTTCCTTCACCACTTGACTCTTGAAGCTCTTCAAGGTCAATTTGCCTCCCACTGTCCCCTTGGCTTATGAATTCTCTCTCACGAAAGACTCCTCTTCTTGCTACAAAAACCACATTATCACTGGGTCTGTAGAAGAGGTAACCAAAGGATCTCTGTGGGTAGCCGATGAAAATACACCTCTCACTTCGAGGTTCAAGCTTATTATGAGTCTCACGCCTCATGAAAGCTTCACAACCCCAAATCTTGATGTGGTCCAAATTGGGAACTTTCCCAGTCCACATCTCGTGAGGTGTTTTGGCAACATTTTTAGTAGGGACTAGATTAAGGATATGGGCGGCAGACTCTAAGGCATACCCCCAGAAAGAGATTGGTAACGAAGCTCGAATAATCATGGAACGAACCATATCCAGCAAGGTTCGATTGCGCCTCTCAGCTACACCATTCAACTGTGGTGTTCTGGGAGGTGTCAATTGTGAGACAATCCCACATTCCTTAAGATAGTCAAGGAACTCAATGCTAAGATACTCTCCTCCCCGATCGGATCGGAGCATCTTGATGTTCCTGCCCAATTGATTCTCCACTTCCTGCTTAAACTCTTTGAACTTTTCAGAGGTTTCTGAATTATGCTTGATTAAGTAAATATATCCATATCTACTGTAATCATCAGTAAAAGTCACATAATAGCGATTAGCATCCCTTGTAGCAACTCTGAAGGGCCCACACACATCCGTGTGTACAAGGTCCAACAAACCTTCACCCCTATCACAAGTACCTGTGAAGGGTGACTTTGTCATTTTTCCAAGTAAACAAGACTCGCAACTATCATCTTACTTGAGGTCAAATGATTCCAAGACTCCAGCCTTTTGGAGTTGGCCTATGCGCTTCTTGTTAACATGTCCAAGACGACAATGCCACAAGGATGCTTTATCCAAGCTATCTGAAGAATCAATATACACCACATTATTTCCTAGATTGTCTACAACATTCACGGCTTCATATACACCATCACAAGGTAATGCTTTAAAGTAAAATACATCATTGTAATAAACATTAATAGCACCATTTTTATTATCAAATGAAAATGAAAAACCTTGTTTGTACAAGCCATGAAAAGAAATAATATTTCTCGCCATTTCGGGCGAGTAACAACACTTATTCAAATCTAACATTAACCCATTATTAAGCAATAAAGAATAAAATCCTATCTTGGTAACAGGTGATGCTTTCCTGTTGCCCATGGCTAAGTTTATCTTCCCGTGCTCCACTTGCTCACTTCTTCTTAGTGCCTGCAAATCAGTACAGATGTGAATACCACAACCTGTATCAAGCACCCAAGAATTAGCATTAGATGAGTTATTAGACAATATTGTGTAAATACCTGCATGGGTGGGTTTAACCTTCCCATCCTTTACATCTTGCAGATATTTAGGGCAGCTTCGCTTGAAGTGTCCCTTATCCTGGCAATAGAAGCACTGTGCTTCCTTTGGGTTTGAAGAAGGAGTAATGGGACCTTTCTTTGTCCCACTTGAAGAGGAACCATCAAGAGTCTTACCCATGGTACCCTTCGAAGGGCTTTTCCTCTTCTTACCCTTTCCCTGCCCAATAGCCAGAACAGGGGCTGTTGAAGGAGTAGATGTAGCAACCGCTTTACCCTTAAGGCCATTTTCAGCTGTCCTTAAGAGTCCTTGAAGTTTGCTAAGTGTGACTTCCTCCTTGTTCATATGATAAGTCATACGAAACAGATCATAACTTGGAGGTAAGGAATGGAGAATGATGTCAATCGCCATTTCCTCAGGAAAGTCAACATTTAGCTTCAGCAACCGGTCAACGAACCTTTGTATCTTCTGCAAGTGACTGGTGATGGGTTCACCATCCTTCATCCTTGCGGTTATCATGGAGGAGATGATTTCATACCTCTCCTGACGCGCGCTCTGATGGTACCTTTCCATCAGATCCATGTGCATCTCATAGGGGTAGAAATCTTCATAGGATTTTTGAAGTTCAGGAGTCATGGTGGCCATCATGATGCATGCTACTTTAGTAGCATCCTTTTCATGTGCAACAAACTCCGCAAACTCTTCAGGAGTAGCAGTGGCTTCACTCACAACCTTAAGCTCCCTATCGAGGACATATTCTTTGTCCTCATAGCGGGTAATCATTCTGATGTTTCTGATCCACTCATTGAAATTGGATCCATCAAAGATGACCTTACCACACAAGTTCATAAGGGAAAAGGAGCCTGTTGGGTTTGAGCCAGAAGCATTGTTGGAAGACATCTGAAATGAAAGAAAGACAAGTTTCATTAGATTAGGAATCCTTAATAATTCACCCAAATGAAATATTAAGGCTAGGATCCAACAAACGATTTATAGTTGGAAGAGGGATGCCGTAATCCATACTATAAAATATTTGAAGGTAGGTAAATGACGATTTACCAATTTCCACCATAAGAACGAAATATTTTATTATTAGGTTTTATTGGTTTTGAAACTCCTAGATCTTTTGAGATACATTGAACTTTTCAATGGCATGTTTGAATCTCGATTGTGCCCTCTCAAGTTTGTGACTGGGATGCCGAGGATCACAAACAAGGTGTGAATAACCATACAAATTGACTCGATACCCTCAACAATATTACCTAATCGATGTGCCGGTTAACCACACACGCTCCACCGATCTATAATAAAGTCAAGTTACCCTTTGCCACTCTTACTAGTCCATGTTAGTGTGCCGGTTAACCACACACGCTCCACTAACGACTTGGTAAGGTACAAAGTGTAATTTTATGGGCTAGCACCAATTTCACATTTTCCTACAGTAACTAAGATTGGGAATTTATAATGTATAGTTACTTTATAATTCATTATACTTTTAACGAGTATTTAAATCCTACCCGTTCGGCTAACGACCCTCCATCGATCAAGGAAGCGGTGGGTGAGAGTGGACACCCATTAAGTCACCATTTTATAGGCAACAACCTTATACCCCCCTTATAGACCGGCTTCGTGAATGAGGCCTGCTAACGGTAAGAATGACATATTCTTATACATATCTATATAATAAAATTATAATAATAGTATAAGTGTTGATTTTTAAACTTTTTAAAAATCTAAGGTTTAATTTGGAATTAAAGTATTAAAGTGTAAGACTTTTCAAATTCCAAAACTTGAGGGCAAGATTTGAAACTATTCCAAGTCTCTTCAATTTGTAACTTATGAGTTTTAATGGTTCATAAAATGAAGACTCTTCATTTTATGAAACTTCTTTAGTTCTTTAATCACAATTTAAAGAAGTGACTTTTGGTTATCCATAACTTGAGGACAAGTTATGGACACCATCATTTCCATTAAGATCATGAATTAAACATACATGGAGGTTACATATAATTCCTATGATCTTCTAAAAACTCATAAGAACACAAATTCATGTCAAGCAATTTCAAGAAATCATATAAACATATACAATACTTGAAAATTGATAAAAGTCATGTAAAATAGGTTAACATAATCATCATCATTTTGAAAAACAAATTTTACAAGTCCAAAACAGATTGGGATAATGATCTTAATCCATTTCCAGCAACAAAACTCGAAAAAACTGCCCAGCACGCTCCTACTCGCCGAGTGCATTTTTCTACTCGCCGAGTAGGATGAATTTGTTCATGGACTCGGCGAGTCCTCCCCATGGACTCGGCGAGTCCAGTCGTCAGAATGCAGAATTTTCGATTTTTAAGCAGTTTTGCATCAAGTATACAGAAAACAATCCTAGGCTCTGATACCACTGATGGGTTTTTGAGCATTCTAACACTTCCTAAGTGTACATGCAACCCTAATAACCTTGAATCTATGTTTTCTCTATATACATGCAAATTTCTTTTTCAAGGTTATTTCCTAACTAGCATGGCATGGGGATTACATAAAACATAAAACTAGTAGAAATACATACCTTGTTGTTGCTTGGATTCCTTCAAGACTTTGTGAGCCTAGCACCCCAAATGTTGTGCCTCAAATGCTTCACACAACACCACAAGACTTGGAATAACTTGAGAGAATACTTCTAGCACTCAAAATCGATTATGCCCTCTCTAGTAACACTAGGTCCACTAGGTCACGATTTTGCTAGCCAAAGGGTTCCTTCTATAGTGTTGTCACAATTACGGTTTACACATGAATGCCCTTAATTGTCATGACTCTTGATTTCTCATGACCCATGGGTTTGTAACTCCCATGGACTATCCATGGAGCTCCATATGGTTATAACCAAACCCATAAACCATGGATCATTAATCCACTATAAAAGAATTGATGATTGTCATAATCAACCCTATATATTTAATTAGTCTCACTTTGATCACCAAATTAATACTAGATTAATACTTGATCAATACTAATTAAATAATACTATTATTAATATATTAGAACTTATAATATATTAATAATCATAAGTGCCTTATTCTCTCATTTAGTCTATCCAAGTATTGCAATGCCATGCAACCTAAATGGACCATGCCGGGTCGGGTCAAGTACATATCAATTAAAGTTATGGACTTAGACACTATATCCAACACGAAGATCTCGAGTACACATCCTTGAATCACATCAGTAGCATACACCGCTCGCTCGTCAGCTATGGAAACTCGTAGAGGTCGACTCAACGCCTCACGCTGGGTACTGATGTTCTGACTAAACGCTAGTGACACAAAAGACCGACTCGCACCTAAGTCAAATAACACCAAGGCAGGTACAGAACACATAAGAAATCTACCTACGCATATCACGATATAAGCATAACACCACAAACTCCAAATAAACAAAGGAAAGAATACATACCAGCTACAACATCGGGTGTTGCGCGGACCTCCTCCGCTGTCAACTGGAACGCTCTCCCGCGAGCCTTCGGCGCCTCGGCCTTCACCGGCCGACTCTTTGTAGCTCGAACAGCAGCAGGGACAGATCCCTGAGAAGCTCCCTGAGCTGATCCTCGCAACTGCGGACACTCGGCCTTCCGGTGTCCGGTCTGGTTGCAGTGAAAAGAAAATGCAAATCCCTTGGGGCAATCCTTGGCTATATGTCCCTCCTTGCCACACTTGTAGCAAGTCCCTGCTCTGCATACCCCCTCATGTCTCTTGCCGCACTTGCCACAAGTGCGGCCCTTCTGGTTCCCTGATCTCGAATCGGCGGGCTTAGCCCGCTTGGAAGCCGGCTGGGACTGTGCCGGTCGCCGATCCCTCCCCTGAGACTCCGCCTCCTCCCTAGCCTGAGTCTCTAGCTCAATCTCCCTCTTTCGGGCATTTTCCTGAAGATCGGCAAATGTCCGGTATGTCGAGTTCGCCAAGAACTCGCGGATGTCTCTCCTCAAAATACTCAAATACCGACTCATATGTGCCTGCTCGGAAGACACGTGCTCAGGGCAGAACATCGCCCTCTCATGAAACATCCTGGTGATCACTGTAACAGACTCGGTGCCCTGCTTGAGGGTCAGAAACTCCTGGGCCAAACGTTCCCTCTCCACCGGGGGAACGTACTCATCTCGAAACATAGTGGTGAACCTCTCCCAGGTCACCGCAGCGTACTCTGCAGAAGTGAAGTGTGCTGTCACAAACTTCCACCAGTCCTTCGCTTCCAAGCGATGCTGGTTCAAAGCGAACCGTACCGTCAGGTGCTCCGGACATGAACATGTGTAGAAGCACCCCTCAATGTCAGAGATCCACCTCATCGCAGCTATCGGATCCTGAGTCCCATCAAACTCTGGTGGCTTCGTGTTGCTGAACTCCCGGTACAGCAACGAGTCACCCCCCTGTGGCCTCGCAGCAGCGACGGCTGCGGTGGCCGCAGCAACAGCAACATCAGTAAGAGCAGCATAGCACTCGTAAAATGTCTCGATCAGGGTGGTCTTGATAGATCCAAACATCTCTGGTATCTCGGATCTGATGGCAGCAGCCACCTCCTCGTGAATCAATCTGCGGATCTCCTCGTCGCTAACACTACTGCTCCCAGAAGTGTGGCGTGTCCCAACCATGATGTCTCTCTGAAATACAACACAAAAATATCAGAGACTCGCTCAAGTGCACACACACTCGATATCCCACTCCTACTTGACCCCTGGTATCCTAAGGATTCATACTTGGGCTGCGCACTGATCTGGTGCCTTCGGTAGTACGGGCCCAATACTACCGTCCACACCGCATCAATATTCACCCTAATTCCTCCTCCTAAGATCCCAAGTCCCAACTACTCTACTCTCTATATACATAATCTACCCTCTAGCAAATCTCTCATAAGCTCCTCGCTGCTATCTATTCACTCTCAAGCACCTCCTAGCAGCAAGATCCCTAGGCTAAGGCATCACAATCATGCCACTCTAGTCCTAATAAGAATACCTAGCCTACTATAACATGCATATCATATCATAACATATCTCATAACTCATAATGTAAGGGTATTTTGGGAAATCATCGTTCGGGCGCTGGTTGATCGTACACACTGCTCTGCTCTGCTCTTTCAAAAACTTTTTACTCTTGAGAAAATTTTGTGAATTTTATTTTGAAAACCTCTCAAATCCTCAGTTTGAGTCCAGATATGCCCGAAGGTGCACCTGAATCCCTCAAACCAAGTCTCTAATACCAACTTGTAACACCCAAATTTTCAAATAATTTTTCACATTTTATAAAACACATTTTCATCCATAATTGTTATAAAAACACCATTGTATCACATAGTCAAATCATAACATCACATCCCAAGATCATAATATAAAAACTTCTCGTGTGTGTACTGATCAAGCTGACGCCTTCCCGCGATCCTCACTGGTACCTGAAACACATAACACAACACTGTAAGCATAAATTCTTAGTGAGTTCCCCAAAATACCACACACAACACATATTAGCCACTCGAGGCTATAACTCTGTTTGACCCTCTGGTCAATGTGTCTTAGTGGGACCCTCCAGTCCCATAACTCTGTGGGCCCTCTAGCCCTAACTCTGTGGACCTTCCGGTCCTAACTCTGAAAACTCTGTAACATGCATAGCATACATCACATAGAAATCACATCATGCAAAAGCATACAAAATACTCTGTCACATAACTCTAATTACCACTCTAGGTAAGGTATAGTGAGAAGACTCACCTCGGGTAATTCGGTAAAGCTCGAACTCTGTAAAATCGGGTCTAGCCTCCGCCTAATCATATAAAATAAACACTCTAAATCAATACGTCTCTCAAGGCTAGACTATTCCTCCTCTTAGTACTCTCAGAAGGGTAAAAGACCATTTTACCCCCTCCATGGCTCAAAGACCCTAAAGTTGACCAAACCCTAAAAGTCAACAAAAGTCAACCCTCCGGGTTACGATGCGCGTACCAAACATGTACGCTGGGCGTACCCGGAGTCCTCACAGAAACAGGGTGCGCGACCCCTTACGCTGCGTGTACTGGGATTACGCCCAGCGTAACTCCCAGTTTCAGTCCTTCAGCTCTTGAGGTCTTAAACTGTTAAGACTCACGTCCAACTTCTAGATCTGACCATTTCTAAGCCTCTTAATCCATAAAGTCGATGACTTTAGGCCTTTGCATGGCTGAACAAGTCACTAACACCCGAAATATTCCATTTCTAGCCCTATAAAGCTCAAAACTCTAGCATGTACTCATATCAACGACCAAGATGGAAACTTTATGGATCTAAAACACAAATATCGCTGAGAAGGGACAGATCTCGGACCATGGAGCACCTTACACTCATAAAGTCTCCACCTTTGGGACTTTTAACCCTAGAAATGGCCCATGCAACAACAAACCAAAAGAAGGGGAAAGTTTTGAACTTTATACCTCTAAAAGCAGCTCCTTCCTCTATAGATCTCAGATCCAAACTTGCACTTCAAGCTCTAGCCTCCACAAGCTCCTCTCCTTCTTCTTCACTAACACCCCAAGGCACTTTTAGCTCCAAAATCACACACACTCACTAAGGATGATGGAAAGTTCTCTCTTGGGGTTTTACTCACTGCTATGGAGGCTGAGAAATGAGCCTTAGTATCCAATATATAGTGCCCAAGTCAGAAATTAGGGTTTGCATCTGGACACATTATGCCCAGCGTAACCCTGGGTACGCCTAACGTACTCAGGCGAGTCCACGTCCAAAATAAGCGCATGAGTACGCGCAGCGTACTCTTGAGTACGCCCAGCGTACTCATTTGCCACCAATTTCCCTTAAGGGCTAAACTTGACACTTTAAATAAAAAGAAGGGTTAAATAGTTGTACCTGAATTTCGGGATGTTACATTCATACTCATAACCCCTTAAGGGTCAACTTTGGTCAAAGTCAAAGTCAAAGTCAGAGTTAAAGTCAACGCTCCGAGTTGACTCAACTCGTCGAGTTACCCTTCAACTCTTCGAGTTTCCATGAATCACAAAATCGTGATTTCACGATCCAACTCGTCGAGTTCTTCCATGAACTCGTCGAGTTCTTCCTTATTAACAAAATCGGGACACTTTACTTTAATTTGTCGAGTTCCTTTATGAACTCGTCGAGGTCCTCAAACTGTTAACCCCTTCTTAACTTATTAAGCCATTAACCTTCAGATCTAAACCCTAAACTTCAGATCTAAACTGGAAATGGCTCTAGAAGGGTACAATTTCCAACTTTACCCACTAACATCCTTCCTAAAGAGATTATGCTCAAACCCTAACCCAAAAGCGCAAAGTATTAATCAAAAAGCCATCAAAACTATAATATAGACCATGAGATCATAGATCTGGACTCTAGGGACTAATAGATCACGTAAAGTTCCAGCTTTCTCTTCATGCATGGCCATAAGAAGCTCCAAAAGGCCAAAATGAAGGTCTAAAGGTTGCATGGGACTCCCATGGCCATAAAGTTGGCATATTTATGCCATCAAAACCCCTCAAGACCCTAGATCTGAAGTTTCAACCCATTTGGGACGTCCAACTCCTAAGGACCATGATATTTGGACAAAACGCAAACAAAATAAACCAAAAAGGAGATCTAAGCAAATAAAAGGTAAGGTTCAAGCTTTATACCAGAAAAGTGACGTGGAGGAGACAAGGATTCTGGATATATAAGCTCCTTCTTGTGTCTTCAAGCTTTTCCTTCTTCCAATGGATTCAACACACACGAAAAACACCCAAAATGGCTCACAATCACTCAAAGTAGCTTTAGGGTTTCGAGATTTAGGGTTAGGACAGTGGAGGCTGGAAATAAGGCGAACAAGAAAGGTTTAAGGTGTTTAAATAGGGTGCAAACCCCAAAAATTAGGGTTTCATATCTGCCGGCCTACTCGTCAAGTTGAGGCCTCCCAACTTGTCGAGTAGGTTTCTCTACCCGCGGTCCAAATAATCTCTACTCGACGAGTTTGGAGCTTCCAACTCGTCAAGTTATTCTGAAATCATGAATAAATTATAAGTTTAAATGCATACCAAGAACCAGGCGTTACAATTCTCCCCCACTCGTCTCAGATTTCATCCTCAAAGTCTTCTGTCTCGAATAATCCTGGATAATGCTCTCTCATCTCCTCCTATAGCTCCGATGTCCATTCTGACCCCTTGCGGTGCAGCCACTGCACCTTCACTAACTGCACAACCTTGTTCGTCAAGGTTTTCGCCTTCCGATCCAGAATCACCACTGGCCTCTCGACATAGTTCAGGCGGTCGTCCACCTGAATATCCTTTAAAGGCACAACTGCGGAATCGTCCACTACACACTTCCGCGGCTGGGAGACATGAAAAGTGTTGTGGATCTGACTATGCTCAGATGGCAGATCCAGTCGATACGCAACCCCGCCCACCCAAGCCAAAACCTTGAACGGACTGATGTATCTGGGACCTGGTTTCCCCCACTTTCTGAACCAGATGACACATTTCCAAGGTGACACCTTTAGGAGAACCATATCCCTTACCTGAAACTCTAGGTCCGATTGACGCATGTCGGCGTAGCTTTTCTGCCGACTCTGAGCAGTCTGGAGCCTGCTCCGGACCTGCTGGATCATCTCAGTGGTCTTGAGTACCACTTCGGTACTTCCCATGACTCTCTGACCGACCTCACCCCAATAGATTAGGGTCCTACATTTCCTCCCATAGAGCATCTCGAAGGGAGGTCGATCTATGCTAGCGTGATAACTATTGTTATACGAAAATTCTGCTAACGGAAGATACGTGAAAGAGCCCCTATCTAAACTTTTGTATTTCTGAAAGACCTAAACTTTCATACTCGACAATTGTTATCCCAAAACATGCTACTTGCATATTCATAAAAACAATATTTTACATTGATAACTTGTTTACATAAGACTGGCTACAAACCGACTATTACAAATTTTTATATGTTACATAATTTCCCAGGATACTATAAGTTATACATACATGAGTACAAAATACAATAGTTTCAAAATATTCAAAAATCTTCCAACAGTATATGATTATACTGGTTACTTATCTCCTGCAAATTTGTTAAACATTGAGAGGGGTAAGCGGTGACGCTTAGTGAGTTCAATAATAGATACAATATAACGTTATGCCATATATACACTTCAATATGCAGAAGCAAGGAGGAACAAGGAACAACAAAGGCATATGTGAATAATGCGAAAAGCTTTCCATATCAATCAATGAGACATAACAATTTCCATACTTGATATACAATCAATAAAGTTTCAGCACAAGTGGCACAGAAAATACTCAGGAATATCATTTTGCAAGATTATTCAGGCTTTCAGCCTTATCTTAGCATACTGCCGAACAAAAATTGATGCCTATGTCATACACTTCATGGTCAACGGTACATACCAATACCCAAGTGATGGCTATGTCATAGACTTGGTGGTCAGAGGTATAGCCTTGCTATAAAAATAGCAAAAATAATGACACGGGATGATAACATGGAAAAACACATAGCACATATAACACATAACATACAATTGTTCCTATATATTAAACTCACCGTGAAATAACCGGGGGTTAAAATAGTAATTTGGGCAGCACTTCGGCTCTAATTATAACTTCCTTCGTTGAAAACCGAGAGTCTTCTTGAAAACCGGGCTCTACGAAGGTACAGCTTCAAAACCGAAAAGATAAATTTTTTGGGCTTCTCGGGAACTTTGGGGTGTGTTTCGGGCGTTGGAAATAATCACGAGGCTTCGGGGGAAGTTGAAATAGTGGAAATATGGATTTAGGGGTGAAAATGTGTAAATTTCCTAACATTAGCCGGGAGGTTTCGCAGCTACTATTTATAGTAGCGAGGTCTGGAGCTTCGGCCGAAGGAAGAAGGACACGCGGCAGCTGGAGCGAAGCTCAGATCCAGAGGAGTCATCTGCGAGGCTCGGATGGCACGCGTCGGAACCAGATCTTTTAAAATCGGCAAGCGACACGCGTGTCAGGCATGGGGTATGCATGCGAGGATCCGATGACGTGGCCTATTCCGGACCTTATCCTTGCGAGATTCCTCGGAAAATGAGCCCAAATCTTTTAAAATCCATAACTTTCGCATACGGGCTCCGTTTTTTACGTTCTTTATATGCACGCATAGGCGGGAATATATTCTACAACTTTCGTTTAGACTTCATCAGACAGTTTAGACTTTATTTTTAATATTATTATTTTAACAGACCGGGAGAGGAAAATCCGTTAAAAATTCATAACTTCTTCATCCGACGTTCGTTTTCGTCTGTCTTTTTACCGTTGTACTACTATTGACGAGACCTTCGATTCTCGTTTAGGTTGTGTCGGCTAAAAATCACTCGATCTAAAATTCGAGTTTTTAGCTGTCTACTGCTAAGCTGAAACTTAGAAAAATCATAACTTCCTCATACGAAGTCAGATTTGGGCGTTCTTTTTATGAAAATTCTCGGTTTAACAAATACTACGACTTTCATTTAGATCACCAAGTCTAAAAAGTAGTTTATCAAAAACTCACTTTTTACGTCATTCGACACTGTGCCGGTTTTGTCGCGGATCTTCGATTGGTCATAACTTCTTTGTTATAACTCAGATTTCGATGAGGTTTTCGCCTAAATGTTTCTAACGGAATTATCTACAACTTTCATTAATAAAATTTTACTTATTTCAAATTTTATATTTTCGTTAAATTTCGATATTTATCTTTTAATTGGAATCTCATAAGACTTCCAATATTTTCCGAGTGATTCTAAACATAGTTTTACGTTATTTCTAGTAAAAACTATCCGTTAGAACTTAATACTCAATATCACATAATATTTCATAATATTATTTACTTAAAACACGATTTCAAAACGTGTATGTTACAAATACCTCCTCCTTTTGAGGATTTCGTCCCCGAAATTACATCGATTAAAATAAATGAGGATATTTCGCTCTTATCTCATTCTTATTCTCCCAATTATAGTTCGGGCCTTGATGGCGTTTCCACTTGACAAACACCAACTCTACTTCTTTATTACGTAGATTAGTTGTTCTTTCATTCACGATCTCTTCAGGCTCTTCTACATATCTTAACTTATTATCCAATTTCACCTCGGATAATGGAACTGTCTCATCATAAATGCTGAAGCATTTGCGCAGATAACTCACATGAAAGGAATCATGAATACCTGCCAAATATTCAGGCAATTCCAAGCGGTATGCTTGTTTACCAATCGTCTGGTGGATTTTGAAAGGACGAACAAATCTAGGACTAAGTCTTCCTTTCTTTCCAAATCGCATAAGGCCTTTCCATGGGGATACCTTCAACATTACGAAACCACCCACCTGGAATTCTATTGGTCGCCTCCTCTTTTCCGTATAGGACTTTTGTCGATCCTGGGCGGCTTTCATTCTTTCTCGTACAATTTGAATCTTGTCGGTGGTGTCTTGAATCATTTCAGGGCCTCCAAGGATCTTCTGTCCTACATCACGCCAACATAATGGCGTACGACATTTGCGACCATATAATGCTTCATATGGTGGCATTTTGATTGAAGCGTGGTAACTGTTATTATACGAGAATTCTACAAGAGGTAAGTATTTATCCTAGTTACCACCGAACTCCAAGACACATACACGAAGCGTATCTTCCACTGTTTGGATTGTTCTCCCCGTCTGACCGTCTGTCTGGATATGATAAGCTGTGCTAAGAGTAACTCGAGATCCCACTTCACGTTGCATACTCGCTCAAAAGTGATGTGTGAAGCGAGTATCACGATCAGAAATGATCTTTAGTGGCACCCCATGTCTTGCAACAATTTCATCCAAGTATACTTGTGCGTATTTCTCCATTGGAGCCGTTTCACGCATGGCAAGAAAATGAGCGCTTTTAGTCAGGCGGTCGACGATTACCCAAATGCTATCATGTTGTCTAGCAGTCTTTGGCAAATTGGTAATAAAATCCATGGAAAGTTCTTCCCATTTCCATACAGGAACACTAAGACTTTCCGGAGTTCCGTAAGGCTTTTGGTGCTCTGTTTTGACTTGTAAGCATACTAAGCATTCATGTACATATCTTCCAATGTCTGTCTTTAATCCAGGCCACCAATAATTAGCTCTTACATCATAGTACATTTTACTTGCACCAGGATGTATTGACAGTTTAGACTTATGGGCTTCATCTAAAATCTTCTTTCTTAATCCACTAATCTTTGGAATCCATAGCCGATTCTTGAATACCTTCAATCCTCGTGGATCATCAAGTAAAACATCGGTATAATGTATCATCCCTTCTTTCTTCACATTTTCTGGCTTTAGGGCCTCTACTTGCCATTTCTCTAGTTCATCTAGAATAGTGAACTTTACTGTGGTGTGAGTAATAGCATAACACATACTATTACGATAAACCTTTCTGCTAAGTGCATCGGGAACTACATTAGCCTTTCCAGGACGATACAGGATTTCACAGTCATAGTCTTTGATCAGCTCCATGACTCGTTGTTGTCTCATATTCAGAGTTTGCTGACTGAATATATATTTGAGACTCTTGTGGTCGGTATACAATTGACATTTTGTACCAAAGAGGTAATGTCTCCAAAATTTTAGGGCAAATACCACCGCAACGAGTTCGAGATCATGAGTGGGATAATTCTTTTCATAATCTTTCAGTTGTCTTGAGGCATAGGCTATCACTTTACCACGTTGGATCAACACACAACCGAGTCCCAATCTTGAAGCATCGCTATATACAGAGAAATCATCATCACCTTCTGGGAGTGATAAGATTGGAGCATGAGTCAAAAGATCTTTTAGAGTTGAGAAAGATTTTTCTTGGGCTTCACCCCATTCGAACTTCACTTCCTTTCGTGTAAGACTCGTGAAAGGTACGGCTATATGAGAAAAGTCTTTAATGAATCTCCGGTAATATCCCGCGAGACCCAAGAAACTACGAATTTCGGAAGCATTACGGGGCACTTCCCAATTTTGAATAGCTTCGATTTTGGTAGGATCTGCTGATACACCGTCACCAGAAACAACATGGCCGAGAAATTGAACTTGGCGAAGCCAAAATTCACATTTCGAGAATTTAACATATAGTTTCTCCTTTCGAAGAAGTTCTAATACCGCACGAATATGTATGGCATGATCAGCTTCATACTTGGAATAGATTAGAATATCGTCAATGAATACGATGACAGATTTATCGAGCATTGTACGGCATACTCGATTCATCATATCCATGAATACAGCAGGAGCATTTGTAAGACCGAACGGCATGACAAGGAATTCATAATGCCCATATCGAGTACGAAAAGCAGTCTTTGGTACATCCTGCTCTTGTACTTTCAACTGATGATAGCCAGATCTCAAATTAATCATTGAGAAATAGCTAACACCCTGAAGTTGATCGAACAAATCGTCGATGCGAGGCAGTGGGTACTTGTTCTTGATAGTCACCTTATTTAGCTCGCGATAATCAATGCACATCCGCATCGATCCATCTTTCTTCTTGACAAATAGTACCGGAGCACCCCGGGGAGAGGTACTCGGTCGAATGAAACCTTTGTCAAGTAGTTCCTGCAGTTGGATCATCATTTCTTTCATCTCAGCTGGCGCAAGACGATAAGGAGTCTTTGCAATCGGAGCAGCGCCAGGCAGAAGGTCAATTTGAAATTCTACTTTCCTGTCCGGTGGAAGTCTAGGCAATTCTTTGGGAAAAACATCTGGATATTCTTTAGCAATGGGGACATCATTCACCGTTTTCTTCTCCTCTTTTGAGACATCAATTGTGTAGGCCAGATAAATAGAACACCCTTCCGATATGAATTTATGAGCTTTGAGGAAAGAGATTATTTTTAAGATTCCTTGTTCACCGTAGACATAGATAGGATTCTCCCCTTCAATGGGAATACGTACTATCTTTTCATAGCACAAGAGTTATGCATGGTTCTTTGACAACCAATCCATGCCGAGAATAATGTCAAGGTTGGGCAAGGAGATAGGAATTTGATTAGCAAGAAAATTGTAGCCTTCAATTTCTATAACACAATTCCTACAGACTTTATCGGCAAGTAATGATATACTTCCAGCAGTATCTACGTGAAATGGTTGCGCGAGTGCATAGCAAGCAGTTTGAAAAGAATGCTTAAATTCATAAGACACAAAAGAATCTGAGGCACCAGAATCAAATAAGATGTGAGCAGGTCTAGAGTTAACAAGAAATGTACCCGTCACAACATTCGGGTCCTCGCATGCCTCTTCTGTGGTGATCTGGAATGCACGACCATTAGTTTTTGGAACCTCCTCCATCTTAGTTGGAGTACCCCTTGATTGTTGAACAGGAGCTTGTCTTCTCGCCGGTTGCTGAACAGAAGCTTGACTCCCCGCCCTTTGACTAGTAAGAGTAGGGCAGAAACGCTTCTTGTGGCCAGTAACACCATATGCTAAGCATGTAACACCTTTCCTTGGACATACGGGCCTCTTGTGGCCTATTTCTCCACATCCATAACATACCACATATCCTTCCTCTATTCTGCATTCGCCCGGATGATTCTTTCCACAATTTCGATAAGCTGGCGACTGAAGTGAAAAAGATTGTGACCTGCCGCGGCCACGAAAAGCACTCTGAGATTGTACTTGCTTGCTAGATTCAGATCGAACGGATTGAGTTGGTGGAATAGAGGAAGCAGGGGCAGTCCTTTCCGTACGTGGATGTTTTGGAACACTAAGAGTAGCACCATGTATCTCTAAGTCATGCTCACGTCATCGAGCATACTCAACAGCTTTATCAAACGACAGAACATCCCGATTGGCTACAAAATCATGGATTTCATGTCTTAGTCCCTCTAAGAATAACTGAATTTTCTCATCTTCATTTGGAATATACTTTGCAGCAAACCGTGCGTTTTGATTGAACTAAGTTTCATACTCATTCACAGTCATTCCTCCTTGTTTAAGCTCGAGGAATTCCTTCTCCAATCTCCTCCTCATATGTAGAGGACAATACTTCCCTAACAAACGAGTTTTGAACATCTCCCAGGATATATTCTCCTGGTCATACTCATTGAGAGCTTCATATGTTGCTTCCCACCAAACCAATGCTTCTCCGATGAGCATTGCAGAAGCATAGTTAGCTTTGTCTTCATTATCCACATGAGAGATACGAAACACCTTCTCTGTGTTATGAATCCAAGTTAGAACAACTATGGGATTAAAGACACCAGAAAACTCTGTAGCACCGCTACTCTTGAAAGTCTTGAATGAGGGATGTCTCGCCTTCTCTCCCGAAGATTCTCCAGTGGCTTTCTCTTTGCCTTTATGATTATTCTTTTTATGTTCTTTGAGAGTCTGCCGAATAACACCAGTGAGTTAATCCATAAGTTGCTCCTCACGAGGAGATACTGGAGTATTTACTTCATCAGGTTGAGGAACTACAGCCACCTCAGGGGTATGGCTAGCCACTTGTTTAGCCATTGTTCTGCAATATGGAGTAAGATTGTATTTTAGAATATATTAGGGTTTATCCTTACCTAATACTCTACTTAAGTCTTTCCTAAAGTTCGTATCCATATACTTACAATGATTCAGTTCATATATTGAACTTCCAATAGTTTAAGTCTAAATACCAATCCGTGGAATTTAGTTCACTTAAACCACTGCTCTGATACCATGAGTGAAAGAGCCCCTTTCTAAACTTTTGTATTTCTGAAAGACCCAAACATTCATACTCGACAGTTGGTATCCCAAAACATGCTACTTGCATATTCATAAAAACAATATTTTACATTGATAACTTGTTTACATAAGACTGGATACAAACCGACTATTACAAAATTTTATATGTTACAAAACTTCCCAGGATACTATAATTTATACATACATGAGTACAAAATACAATAGTTTCAAACTATTCAAAAATCTTGCAACAGTATACGATTATACTGGTTACTTATCTCCTGCAAATTTGTTAAACATTGAGAGGGGTAAGCGGTGATGCTTAGTGAGTTCAATAATAGATAGAATATAATATTATGCCATATATACACTTCAATATGGCAGAAGCAAGGAGGAACAAGGAACAACAAAGGCATATGTGAATAATGCGAAAAGCTTTCCATATCAATCAATGAGACATAACAATTTCCATACTTGATATACAATCAATAAAGTTTCAGCAGAAGTGGCACAAAAAATACTCAGGAATATCATTTTGCTAGATTATTCAGGCTTTCAGCCTTATCTTAGCATACTGCCGAAGCCAAAGTGATGCATATGTCATACACTTCATGGTCAACGGTACATACTAATACCCAAGTGATGCCTATGTCATACACTTTGTGGTCAGAGGTATAGCCTTGCTATAAAAATAGCAAAAATAATAACACGAGATGATAGCATGGAAAAACACATAGCACATATAACACATAACATACAATTGTTCCTATATATTAAACTCATGTGAAATAACTGGTGGTTAAAATAGTAATTTGGGCAGCACTTCGGCTCTAATTATAACTTCCTTCGTTGAAAACTGGGAGTTTTCTTGAAAACCGGGCTCTGCGAAGGTAGAGCTTCAAATCCGAAAAGATAAAATTTTCGGGCTTCTCGGGAACTTCGGGGCGTGTTTCGGGCGTTGGAAATAATCTCGGGGCTTCGGGGGAAGTTGAAATAGTGGAAATATGGATTTAGGGGTCAAAATGTGTAAATTTCCTAACATTAGACGGGAGGGTTCGTAGCTACTATTTATAGTAGCGAGGTCCGGAGCTTCGGCCGAAGGAAGAAGGACACGCGGCAGCTGGAGCGAGGCTCGGATCCGAAGGAGTCATCTGCGAGGCTCGGATGGCACGCGTCGGAACCGGATTGGTCCAGCGCTTCGGACACGAGGCGAAGTCAGAAGCGAGGCGCGTCGGAAGGCCATTGGACCACTTCTTCGGTCAAATCAGCAAGCGACACGCGTGTCTTGCACGGGGTATGCATGTGAGGATCCGATGACGTGGCCTATTCCGGACCTTATCCTTGCGAGATTCCTCGGAAAATGAGCCCAAATCTTCTAAAATCCATAACTTTCGCATACGGGCTCCGTTTTTGACGTTCTTTATATGCACGCGTAGGCGGAAATATATTCTACAACTTTCATTTAGACTTCGTCGGATAATTTTGATTTATTTTTAATATTATTATTTTTAACAGACCGGGACAGGAAAATCCGTTAAAAATTCATAACTTCTTCATCTGACGTCCGTTTTCGTCTGCTTTTTACCGTTGTACTACTACTGACGAGACCTTCGATTCTCATTTAGCTTGTGTCGGCTAAAAATCACTTGATCTAAAATTCGAGTTTTTAGCTGTCTACTAGTAAGCTGAAACTTAGAAAAACCATAACTTCCTCATGCGAAGTCAGATTAGGGCGTTCTTTTTATGAAAATTCTCGGTTTAACAAATACTACGACTTTCATTTACATCACCAAGTCTAAAAAGTAGTTTATCAAAAACTCACTTTTTACGTCATTCGGTGTCGTGCCGGTTTTGTCGCGGATCTTCGATTGGTCATAACTTCTTTGTTATAACTCAAATTTCGATGAGGTTTTCGCCTAAATGTTTCAAACGAAATTATCTAAAACTTTCATTAATAAAATTTTACTTATTTCAAATTCTATATCTTCGTTAAATTTCGATATTTATCTTTTAATTGGAATCTCATAAGACGTCCAATATTTTCCGAGTGATTCTGAACATAGTTTTATGTTATTTCTAGTAAAAACTATCCGTTAGAACTCAATACTAAATATCACATAATATTTCATAATATTATTTACTTCAAACACGATTTCAAAACGTGTATGTTACAATACGTATCCCAAATCCCACCAAAATCCATTACACATGCGCGTAGCATATCCTCAAGAGTCTGAATCGTCCTCTCACTCCGCCCATCCATCTGCGGTTGAAAAGTTGTACTAAAATGACGACGAGTACCCATCTCGTCATGAAACCGCTTCCAAAATCTAGAAGTAAAGTGAACATCTCTGTCTGACACAACCAAAACTGGCACACTATGCCGAGCCACTACCTCGCGAACGTAAATCTCGGCTAGCTTCTCTGCTGATATACTCTCCTGGATCGGGATAAAGTGTGCACTCTTGGTCAACCGATCCACGATGAACCAGATAAAATCTAACCCTCGTGTGGTCCTGGGAAGCTTTGTGATGAAATATATAATGATGTCTTCTCATTTCCACACAGGAATCTCGAACGGCTGCGTCTTTCCGTGAAGTTCCTGATGCTCGTCCTTGACTTTCCTGCAATTCAAGCACCGCTCCACATACCAAGCTACATCCCACTTCATACACGACCACCAATAATCAGGGCGAATATCCCGATACATCTTCCTCGCGCTGGGATGGATGGAGAATCTCGAATTGTGAGCCTCCTCCATCAGAACCTAGCACACACCGCCCCAGTAGGGAACCTAGACCCTACGATTCAGGGTCAACAATCCAAAACTATCGTAGTCTAAGGAAGCCACCTGTCCTATAATCCGCTCACACTTCCGGCGTTCTTCCTTCATACCCTCGACTTGAGCCGCTCGTATCCATTCCAGCAACGGAGTAATCACTGTCGTCCTCAGGCATACATCCCTGATCGGAGTCGTGACCGCCTTGCGCCTGAGAGCATCGGCTACTACATTGGCCTTCCCCGGGTGGTAGAGGATCTCACCATCATAATCCTTCACCACATCCAACCAACGTCGTTGCCTCATGTTCAGATTTGGATGATCCATCAAGTACTTCAGGCTCTTGTGGTCCATGTAGATAGTACAGTGGACCCCATAGAGGTAGTGTCACCAAATATTGAGGGCAAAACAACTGCCCCTAACTCCAGGTCGTGTGTTGCGTAATTCGCCTCGTGAGGCTTCAGCTTCCTCGAGGCGTAAGTGATGACGCGCCCTCTATGCATCAACACTATGCCTAAGCCCATGATAGACGCGTCACAATACACTAAGAAATCCTCAACGCCCTCAGGCAGGGTCAATATCGGTGCCTCGCATAACTTCTGCCTTAAAGTCTCGAAAGCTACCTGCTGCTCAGGCCCCCAACAGAATGTCACCGACTTCTTCGTTAGTCGGGTCAGTGGAATAGCAATCTTGGAGAAATCCTGAATGACTCTCCAATAATAACCCGCCAGACCAAGAAAACTCCGAATCTCAGATAGAGACCTCGGAACCTCCCATCTCATCACAGCCTCTACCTTGGCCGGAACGACCAGTATACCGTTCTGTTTGACAAGGTGCCCCATAAACTGCACCTTGTGCAACCAAAACATGCACTTAGAGAACTTTGCGAAAATACTCTCCCTCCTCAACGTCTCCAACACCTCCCTCAAGTCCTCCTCGTGCTGCTCCTGCACCTTGGAGTAAACCAAGTTGTCATCAATAAAGACTACCACAGACCGATCCAGCATCGGTGTGCATACGTGGTTCATGAGATCCATGAACGCGACAGGAGCATTGGTGAGCCCAAACGGCATCACCACGAACTCGTAATGACCATATTGAGTCTGAAAGGCTGTCTTCTGCACATCTTCGTCTCGGACTCTCATCTGGTGATAGCCTGATCACAAATCAATCTTGGAAAACCAAGATGCTCCCTGAAGCAAGTCGAAGAGATCGTTGATCCACGGGAGTGGGTAACGGTTCTTCACCGTTACCTTATTTAACTCCCGGTACTCTATACACATCCGGTGGGATCCGTCCTTCTTCTTCACAAATAGAATCAAGGCTCCCCAAGTCGAACTGCTTGACTTTATAAATCCATTGTCTAATAGCTCCTGCAGCTGTGTACATAATCCCTGCATCTCGGGCATAACTAGTCCACGCAGCGGTCTCTCACCCTGCACCGTCAGCTCTCCCCCACTTGGGGTCCTAACCCGAACCAGCTACTGCTCACAGTCGATCACCGCCCCATTAGGGCTCAACCAATCCATGCCTACGATGACCTTTTTCCCTCGCAGGGGAATAGGAACCAAATCCACAAGATAGCGCTCGCCACACATCACAATACCCAATCCCTATAAACCTCCGAAGCCCGTATGGATCGATCTTCCGTAATCTCAACCTCTAAAGGACCGTCCAACATGCTTGTAGACTAGGAAAACTTCTTGCTGAGTGCAAGAGATACGAACGATCGGGTAACCCCTGAGTCAAATAATACCAGTATTGGGATACCGTTGACATGGAACGATCCTAAAACATAATACATGGAATATAAATATCAGACTAACATATAATAAAAGCTAGGGAGAAGAAACATACCCGTCACCACATCTGGTGCGACATGCGCCTCCTCGGCGGTCAGCTGGAAGGCTCGGCTCCTCCCCACCGGAGCATCGGACTTGACCTGACAGCCATTTGTGATCTACAGAGTCGTTGGAGCTGGCGCCGCCACTGTCGCTCCTGATACCAATCTCGGGCAGTTGGCCTTTTTATGGCCCCTCTGATTGCAATGGAAGCAAATCAGGTCTGATGTCTGAATGACGGGGGTATGGGCAGTACAATCCCTACTAAAGTGTCCAGTCTTGCCGCACATATTGCAGCCCGATCCCCCTACTCTACAAACTCCCTCGTACGTCTTGCCACATTTCTCACAGCGGCTCCAAACCTGCTGGCCCTTCGACCTCGAGTCGAATCCCTTGGGTTTCTTCATCGAAACCCCGGTTCCCTGCCCAGTCTCTGCCTTCCTCTTCCTGAAGTGCTATATATCAATCTCCCTCTCTCGTTCCCTGGCTATCATATCATCCAAAGTCGGGCACGCCAAATAACTGACATATTTCCGAATGTCATCTCTCAACATGTCATGGTACCGGGTTTTCTTCATCTCCTCATCACCGCATACTGGGATACCAACAAGGAACTCTCCCTGAACTTGGCAGTAATCTCCGTCACCGTCTCAGTAGTCTGTATCAAGTCCAAAAACTCCATGGCCAGCTACTGAACCTCTACAGCTGGCACGAACTCGGCTCAGAACCTGGCTACCATGTCCGACCAGGTCATGGCCTCAACGGCTAGGGCTCCCAATTTATCACCGACTGCCTCCCACCAGTCTCTTGCTCTCTCCCTCAAACACCAAGCAACAAATATGATCTTCGACCCCTCAGGGCAGAAGCTCGTCACATGTGTAGACTCGAAGTCCGAAATTCATCGTCTAGCTACAATGGGGTCCTTCACCCCCCGAAGTCTGGTGCTCCGCATCCCCTGAAATCCTTGAAGGAGATCGTACGAGTCCCAGACTGGCCAGGTGCTATGTCACTCCTGAATGCCCTAAGGCGATCCTCCATCAGCTCAAGGATACCCTCCTTGATCGACCTGAAAATCACCGGGGTCGACTCAAGGATGCTTCTCGTAACTTGGATGCAATGAACTCGCATAATCTGTCATCAACTGGTTCGGAACCCGTACCCGAACCAGACCCCGATCCTGAGCCCCCTGCTCCATGACGCATTACCACCATTTTGAAACAAACCATACAATCGTCAGGGTCATACATAATCATCGAGAGGTCTCACGCTCTTCCATTCCTGGTTTCTCGCAGCTCTCCAAGAGTCAAGTACGGATCTTCTACTTTCATTAGTACGGGCCCATACTACCTTCCACATCTATCCATACTTTCCTCCTGGGTTGCCTTGGGTTACCAAAGCCTCTTCTTATCCATAATACAATTCTCAATCAAATAATCCTTGTCGTTACTCTCATCTTAGGCTTACCATAGGGTAATCTCCGACTCACTCTCCGCCATCAGCTGCATAAGAAGTCCCTGTTATCTTTCCTTAACTAACTCGCGAATACCATTACATATTACTAAGACCAGATAATTCTTCGAATGAGAGGTCCTGCCCTACAACGGTTGGACCCAGACAAGAGCCGCAAAATAGGGTTAGACCTAACCTTCTGAAATTATTTAGTCCTCGTAATATGTAACTTAACGTATTCGTTTACTAGTTAATTAAAGATAACTAGGACTCCTAAAAGCACAAACCAAGCAGCAATCAAGCATTGAGTAACCAAAACCAGGCATATCCTAATCAGACCATCATATCACTGACTAATTAGTACTAGCATGCAGTTCAATAAGCACACACAGTAGGCATACAAGGCATCCTTCCTAGATCCTTAGCCCTAATCTAGCATGCAGTTCACATATTCACATTTCATATCATAATATAACATGTATGGGTATCTTGGTGAAAACTTACTTGAGCTCGGCTGATTGCACGCATCATACTTCTTGTTCTTTATCAAAAACCCTTAACTTTAATTTTAGAAAAATTATTCTTCTTGTAAAAAAAAAACCTCTCAAACCGTCGATTTGAGTCCAGAAACCCTTGAAAGTGTGTCCGAATCCCTCAAACCAAGGCTCTGATACCAACTTGTAACATCCCAAAATTCAAGGCCAAAAATTTCATTTTTAAATAAGTAATTATTAGAAACCAGTAATCTGAAAACATGGATAGTGCCATCCCATATCATAATCAAACCAGTCCGTCAATTATCAAAACATGTCATAAAAAGATAATATGAGAGTACAACTCCCACGATCTCGTCATGCGGAAAGTCATAGTGTGATGCGATGCGATCATGCCGGCTTCTTTTTGAAGAAGAAGTACCTGAAACCAAAACTAAAAACGGTAAGCACGAATCTTAGTGAGTTCCCCCATCATACCACATACCATAAACATATTGCCTAGCATATCTTGGTGCTAGCCTACCCCTTCGGTCTCTTTCAACTAGATACTGCCTAGCATATCTGGGTGCTGGCCTACCCCGACGGTCTCTTTCAACCGGATACTGACGAGTATATATGGGTGCTGGCCTACCCCTTCGGTCTCTTTCAACCGGTTACAGGGTCTATTTCACCCCTACCACTACCATATATTGTCCTAGCACATAATCACATATTGCCTTGCATACTTGGTTGCTGGCCTACTCCTTCGGTCTCTTTCAACCGGTTACTGCCTAGCATATTTGGGTGCTCGCCTACCCCTTCGGTCTCTTTCAACCGGTTACGGGGTCTATTTCACCCCTACCAGAATCACTTAATATCATAGCATACTCTCACATAAATCTGTATACATAGTGGCATACTAGACAATTATCACATAGATAATCATCTTACTATAAACAACAATAAGTGAACCGACATTGGTGCCTTCGACCCACTGCTACCGGGAAGGTAACTCACCTCGAATACTTGAAAGTAGCTGAATAGTCCCCAACTTCGAATATCAACCCACCTCAATCCCCTAAACATAAAAGATTTCCTTAATTGCCCCTTCATACTCATAACCCCTTAAGGGTCAACCTTGGTCAAAGTCAAAGTCAAAGTCAACGCTCCGAGTTGACTCAACTTGTCGAGTTACCCTTCAACTCGTCGAGTTTCCATGTATCACAAAGTCGTGATTTCGCGATCCAACTTGTCAAGTTCTTCCATGAACTCGTCGAGTTCTTCCTTATCAACAAAATGGGACACTTTACTTCAACTCGTCTAGTTCCTTTATGAACTCGTTGACTTCCTCAATCTGTTAACCCCTTCTTCACTTATTAAGCCATTAACCTTCAGATCTAAACCCTAAACTTTAGATTTGAACTGGAAATGCCTCTACAAGGCTAAAGTTTCCAACTTTACCCACTAATATCCTTCTTAAAGAGATTAAGCTCAAACCCTAAACCAAAAGGCCAAAGTCTTAATCCACAAGCCATCAAAACTACAATATAGACCATGAGATTATAGATCTGGACTCTAGGGATTAATAGATAAGGTAAAGTTCCAACTTTCTCTTCATGCATGGCCATCAGAAGCTCCAAAAGGCCAAAATGATGGTCTAAAGGTTGCATGGGACTCCCATGGCCATAAAGTTGGCACCTTTATGCAATGAAAACCCCTCAAGACCCTAGATCTGAAGTGTTAACCCATTTGGGACTTCCAAATCCTAAGGACCCTGATATTAGGAGAAAACCTAAACAAAATAACCCTAAAAGAAGATCTAAGCAACTATATGGCAAGGTTCAAGCTTTATACCAGAAAAGTGATGTGGGGGAGGCAAGGATTCTGGATCTATAAGCTCCTTCTTGTGTCTTCATGCTTTTCCTTCTTCCAATAGATTCAAGACACACCAAAAACACCCAAAATGGCTCACAATCACTCAAAGTAGCTTTAGGGTTTTGAGATTTAGGGTTAGGACAGTGGAGGCTGGAAATGAGGCTAACATGAAAGGTTTAAGGTGTTTAAATAGGGTGCGAACCCCGAAAATTAGGGTTTCATATCTGTTGGCCTACTCGTCGAGTTGAGGCCTCCCAACTCGTCGAGTAGGTTTCTCAACCTGCAGTCCAATTAATCTCTACCCGACGAGTCTGGGGATTCCAACTCATCGAGTTGTTCTGAAATCATGAATAAATTATAAGTTTAAATGCATACCAGGAACCAGGCGTTACACCGTGAGTTCTATGAAAGATCTAGTATGCTCAAGAGTCATATTAAAATGATATTTCTAAATAACATATGATCCTAAGGGTCACACTAACAACAACTTGATACAAATGATAGAGTCTATGTTTCGGAAACAGGTGGGGTGAGGCAAACATTTATGGATGAGGCGCATAAGTCAAAGTTTTCTATCCATCCTGGGGCCACAAGGATATATAGGGATTTGAGGTTGAGTTATTGGTGGCCCTGTATGAAAAGAGAGATATCTTGGTTTGTTGAGCGGCGCCTGACTTGAAGAAAAGTCAAGGCCGGACATCAGAGACCCCATGGTAGGATGCAACCTTTACCCATTCCTATGTGGAAGTGGGATGAGATTACCATGGATTTCATTGCAAAGCTGCTAAGCACGACATGCGTAGTTGATTCCGCTGAGAAGCATATCCGTATTTCATACCGATTGTTGAGAGTGTATCCACTGATAAGTTAGATGGCATCTATGTTCGGGAGGTGGTAGTTCAACACCGGGTGCCAATTTCAGTGGTTTCGGACTGAGATTTCCGTTTCACCTCTAGGTTTTCGAGGGATTTTCATGAAGATTTGGGTACTCAGTTGCATTTTAGTACAACATACCACCCCCACACGGATGGCCAAAGCGAGCGGACGATTCAGATGCTCAAAGATATGCTCCGGGCTTGTGTACTTGATTTTGGAGGGACTTGGGATACTTACCTTCCAATGGACGAGTTCTCCTACAACAACAATCATCATGCTGGTATTGACCGACCACCATTTGAGATGTCACATGGGAGGAGGTGCAGGACCCCAGTTTGCTGGGGGAGGTCAGTAATCGGGTTATGGGGATTACTGAGGTTGTACTCAAGACCACTGAGTTGATTCATCAAGTGTGCAACAGGTTGCGAGTCGCGTAGAGCCAGTATAAGAGTTATGCAGATCGTCAATGTTCGTACCTCGAGTTTCAGGTAGGAGAATTGGTGCTTCTGAAGGTGTCACCTTGGAAAGATGTCATCCGATTTTGGAAGCGGGGCAAGCTGGGCCCCAGATGCATTGGTTGTTTCAGGATATCCGCCCGGGTGGGGAAGGTTGCATACCGACTGAATTCTTGATGAACTCAGTCAAATCCATAACACCTTCCATGTGTCTCAGCTTTGGAAGTGTGTGGCCGACGAGTGCGCATTGGTTCCTCTTGATGACATTAAGGTTTATTAGTGCGCAGTGCGAAGTGCGTGGAGAGACCGGTGGAAATCTTGGATCGGAAGACAAAGGCTATGTGCAACAAATAAGTGTCTCTGGTCAAGGTCTAGTGGCAGCATCAGAAAGGTTTCGAGTGGACGTGGGAGCCTGAGGCGGAGATGCGAGAGCACTACCCTGATTTATTCGCGGTAGCGGAATTTGAGGGAAAAGTCTAGTTCAAGTGGGGGAGAGTTTTACCATCTTCTTCTTCCAAGTATTTACCCTTTCTTCCCTAATATATAATTATTTTGCAAAGTGACCCTTTATGGCATTTTCATAATATGGAAGTTGCATGGGTACGTTGGGCGTATCGTGCATACGTTGAGTGTACGCTGGTACGTAGGGCGTATGTAGTTTGGACCAAACCCTAATATTTACGGTTTGTGCACTGTATAAGCACCATTATAGCCCCAAAACCCTTCCTCTTATCAGTCTCCACCCCTAATATCGACCCTCCTTGCAAACCCTAACCTTTTTTGAGCATTTTGAGCTTTTGAGTGAGTTGTGGGCATTATTGTTTGTGAAGGAAGATCATCAAAGAAGTGGATTTTCTCTCAAGGCCTTGGATCCAACATTTTATCTTCATTGTGCACCATTTGGATGTATAAAGCTCAGACCATGACTCATGTTTCTATAGATCTTGGTTAAGCAAAGATTTTTATCCCTTTTGTCCCAAAAACCTAGGCATTTGTGAGTATAAGGTACTCCAAAACCTTTAAGTTGTCCTTTCATATATTTTAGAGTATTCTAAGTCATAAAAACGCAAGCTTGGGTCTTGGTTTGTCCCCGTGCAAGAGTTATGGTGTTGCAAATGATTGAATAAGATAGGTTTTTAGTGTTGGGCTCCTTGTAGACATGCAATGGCATAAATTTTCCAACTTTAAGGCCTTAGAGGTTTTAGTAAGCTTAGATTTGAAGTTTGGACGTAAGGTCTTAAGGCATTAAGACCTTAATGGGAGTTTTTTCGTAGGGTGCGTACGCTGGGCGTAGAATCTAGTATGATGCGCGTGTTGCACCTCACCTATGATCCCCTTTTTGCGTCGAACGTGTATGCATGGCGTACAAGATGGCATGTGTGGCGTACGGACGAATTTCAGCATTTGGGCTATTCCTTTGGGTCTTGGACCATTAGATGTTGGGCTTTCTAGGTTGGGCCGAATGGGAAGGGCAAAATGACCTTTTTTCCCTAATTCAAATAATGGAATTATTTGACCATTTATTATAGGATAAAAGCCTGGATTATTGATTCGGGTTATTTTTTAGTTATAATTAGTGTGAAGAGCCGTGTTAGCAGTAGGTCAAGTGTGTCGCTCGATTATCTTTTTTTGGAGGTCGGTCTCCTTACTAGATCATTGGGTCGATGGCACCAATGTCGTCCCATTACCTTTTTATGTAGGAATGCTAGTTGTCTCTGTGATACTTGCATGGAAGACAAGGATCTGGCCATTGGCAATTGTATGAAAGACCACGATCTGGTCCCTAGGACTTGAATGTAAGACAGGGATTTGGTCCTCGTCATTGCAAGGAAAGACCATGGGGGTAGCCCATGACACTTGTATGTAAGACTGGGATTTAGCCCTCGACATTGCAAGGAAAGACCATGGGGTAGCTCATGGCACCTGTATGTTTTGGTATGTGGCACTTTATGGAACTCACTAACCTTTGTGCTTACAGTTTATGTTTATGGTTTCAGGTACTTCCGATTCGAAAGGTAAGGCCCGACGTGATGGCACAACATCCCCCCTCATGATTTGTGCATTATGAATAATTGTACTCTGATTCTTTGAATATTATGACTTGATGTTGATTTTTAACAATTGATGAATGATTCGATAGACTTTAAAATGAAAAATTTTATTATTGTTTTTGGGACGTTACAAAACTGTTGCAACTAACATGGAAAGAATTCTTAACCCACTTCAAATGCGAGTTTTGCTCAGCAGAAAATATGTTGGAGTTAGAAAATCAGCTCCTAACAATGAAAAAGGGAAGCATGTATGATGACGAGTATACTAATGCTTTCACTGAAAAAGATGGAGTTTGCTATGTGTATTGTTCCGGAAGAACTAGAAAAGATGGATAGGTATGCCAAGGGACTACGATGGGAGTAATCTTCCCGATTAAATAGGCACATACTTTGGAGGGATGCGTCTAGACTAAGAGGATGGAAGTCGTGAAGAAAGAGATCCTAAAGCTTCTCGATGCATGAATGATCTATCCAATCTTGGATAGCAAGTGGGTGAGCCAGGTGCAAGTGGTTCTGAAGAAGACGATAATTACAATGATTGGAAACAACAAAGGTATAATGGTCCCTACCTGAATGCAAAATGGGTGTAGAGTATTTATTGACTACCAAAGGCTTAATGCAAGCACGGGAAAATATCATTTCCCATTTACTTTCATTGATCAAATGTTAGAATGGTTAGCCAGGAAGTCTCATTATTCTTGTCTAGACGGGTATTCCAGTTTTCACCAGATCTTGATGGCACCGGAAAATCAAGAAAATAAAACATTACATGTGCATTTGGCACTTTTATATACCGAAGAATGCCATTCAGATTGTGTAATGTCCCGACTACTTTCCAATATTGCATGGTTAGCATTTTCTAGGAATATATTGAAAATATAATTGAAGTCTTTATGGATGATTTTACGGTTTATGGAAATTCCTTTCAACAATGTTTAACTAATCCCATAAATTTTTTGAAAAGATCGGATGATCCCAAAATGATTTATGGAAATTCATTTGGCAACATCTACATTTTACTTGTAGTTGATTATGTTTCTAAATAGGTTAAAGCCAAAGCCATAAGATCGGATGATCCCAAAATGGTGATCGAGTTTTTAAATTCTAATATTTTTGTGAGATTTGGTGTCCCTAGGGCTTTTATTAGTGATCAAGGGACGCATTTTTTAAATAAGATGATTGAGGTTATACTGAAAAAGTACAACATGATCCATCATGTCTCTACCGTCTATTACCCACAGACGAATGGTCAAGTGGAGGTTTCAAATTGGGAAGTCAAGTTCATCCTATAGAAAACGTTTAGTACAACAAGAAAGGAATAGTATTTAAGGCTTAATGATGCCTTATAGGTTTACCTGACTGCTTACAAGGCCCCAATAGACATGTCTCTTTTTAGATTGGTTTTCGGAAGGTCGTGTCATCTTCCCTTTGAATTAGAGCAACATGCATTTTGGGTGGTCAAACAATGGAAATTTAACATTGATGAATCGACGAAACATAGGAAGCTTCAGTTTTAACATTGATGACGCCTTATATATGAGAACACAAGAATTTATAAGGAGAAAATGAAGGCCTTTAATGATAAATCCATCATCTTGAAGCATTTCGAACTGGGGCACAAAGTCTTGCATTACCATTCATGATTGAAGTTATTTCTGGGAAAGTTAAGATCAAGATGGATTGGTCCATTCATTGTAGTAAAGGTCTTTGAACATGCATCAATGAAGATTCAAAGTGAAGAAACGAGACAAATTTTCAAGGTCAATGGCCATCGATTGAATCCATTCTATGAAGGTCAATGAAAACGCCCTATACATCATCCATTTGGATGTCCTGAAGTGTTAAAGTCAACTTTGGAGGATTTCTCGCCAAAGACGTTGAAAAGGGGCATTTTTGTAAAGCACTGGGGTTTCTTGTTTTTAAATAAAATAAAAGATTTATGTAGATGTTTTTGGGATTCTAAGGAGTTGTTCTTCAAACATCTAGTGTTTCCATGTGTTATGGACCAACAAATTCCAGCAAAAAGGGTGAAAAGAAAATAAAACGAAGGTCAGAGACACTACTAGAAAAATAGCCTTTTACGACGTGCAATCCACGATACTCAGTGATTTATGTTACGCAAAAGCGGGTGACCTTAAAATGGTGTCCTCTCTTCAAAAAATTTAAGCATTTAGGTCACGCATTGTTGCGTGCCCTTAGATTGGTGTCTTAAAGAAAAAAATAAAAAACACGGAGGGCGCTTTACATTAAACGTGCGTCCTCTATAACCGTCGCCTTTTAATTTTAATGAGACGCGCTCTTGTTTCAAAAATCGAGGTATCTGCTAAAATATGTAGGGCTTTTCAACAAATATCAAAACACTCACTGATCATCACTCAATACACTCTCTACAATCGATCGTAGACTCGCCTTGCAGACAACGTCCCCTCCGACGAAGATAGGTTCCTTCTCTTCCGGCTGACTTCGCATCGCCGGCGAGCTTGGGCTCTCCTGCCGTCATTGGAGACTATTCAATTTTACGTGCCCTAGGTCCGATTAAGGTATTGGAGAAGTCACTTGAGCTCGGGGTTCCTGCTGAAACTTCCCCTGTTGGCCAGAGAACTAAGTTTCATTTCTATTTTCTAGAACCAAGCGACAGAAGAGCAAGAGCAAAATGAGGGGAAGAAGCGCCTGGTATCCATGAAATCAATGATAAATTGAACACATTCAAGGGTTTTTCACCTTCTGAAGCTTCTCAAGTTAAACACAAGGTAACATTTCAAGAAAACTGATGCTCTTAGTTGGGTTTTCTCCTCATGTATATGCTTGCACTTAGTTGGGGTTTCTCCTCCGATTGTCGATTATAGCTGCTCTTTTCATGGTTTCGTCTTGTGCAAACTTCCATTTTGCAAGAAAAATAAAAAATAAAACTAACTTTAGTGTTTCTCCACCAAAAATAGCTACTAAAAACAAGCCATCAGGTTTCAATGCCAACCTACTCTGTCACACATATAGAGCAAGTAGCCAATTATCAGTACATTTGTTCCTGTAGGCTGCTATTAAGAAGGGCATAATCGTCTTTTCACATAAGTATCATTACCTGTATCATACTTGGATTGTTATTTGTGGTGTTAAAGTTATGTTAGGAATATGAAGCCAAAAAATTAAACCATCAACATATTTCAGATACTAATTTTTCAGGGTTAATTTGCAAAAAAGAAAAAGAAAGATTACCCTATTGTAATCGTCAAGTCAACTTTCTTCCTCACATGCTGACATCCACTTCTCAACTTTATCCAATATATATTTCCTACTGATTGCCTCTTCCTTTGCTTTTATGATTTGATTATCCATGTCTGCAAGCAACTCAGAAGGCTCGACACTCCCAGAATCAATAAGAGCCAAAATTTTCTCTCTAGCAGCTTGCGAGTCGATCTCAATCTGTGCATGTGCGAAAATCTCTTCAAGCTCGCCTTGCCTCTTAAATGCAATCTCTTTCATTCTGCTAAATTTAAGATTATCTAGGCTTTCAACTTCCACCTCAGCCTACATAACAAAATCATATAATGTCTTATGAATTACCAACCACGCTCCTTATTTTGTTCTCTAAAGAACAACTGACATAATTCGGTCCTATTCCAATGTGAAATTACAAGAATGCCATTGATAAGTGAAATTACCTTAGATAGAGTGCTAGTGATAGTACACACAGGATAAGTCTTTAGTGCTGGTTTTGGCTGACATTCATAGCATTCAGTCTGGCCCTTGATGTGAGCAGTGACCTGTAAACAAATTAAACAAATTTTTCTCATCACAACCAATTAAAGAAACATCAAAAAAATATGGCATAATTTTTTTAGTATGCTTCTATCTATAAAGAAAATATTTTTTTATAAACCATGAACATTTTTTTATAGTAACAATACAATACACTAAACAAGCCTATGAGATTTACATGGGGTTGATAAGGGCTCACTTCATCTGAAAGAAGCTTTCCATTTGAATCCATTTGACTGACTATAAGTTTAGTACAGTTGGTTATGCCAGTTTCTTTTAAGATGTCTAAGGTATGCTTCCATTAAAAGATAAAGACATCAAAAGACACGTTGCATTTGTGCATATATGATTGAAATTGTTTAAGTAAAGTTTCTTTGCTTTCTACCAAACTTCATAGCAAGAATGATATTAGCTAATTTACAGCCAGTATTAGTTGATTTTCAGCAAATATTCAACATAGAGTCATAGACTAAGCCAACTAACCTAGCCATAAGCTAAAATCGTTGTGGATAAAATAACAAGAAGCTTCATGAGTATTATATGATGTACACATAGAGAAACAGAAAAGATGAAATGATCAAAACAAGAAAGCGTGGTATGAAGTAAAGTGGAAAATTGTAAAGAAACAGAACGACACTATAAGGTTATTGACATATCAAAAGAGAAAGAAGAAATGAACTAGAGACAGGTGGCAACTTTGGGAGCAAATCAAGGCTTTAAATTTTAAAAAACTGAAGAATAAGCTTAACTGCAGTTACCTGTCCCAAAAAGCCAGTAGTGCCACTTTCCACCAAGGTTTTTTTCCCTGTTAACTTCTGTATGGCTGAATGGGTAATGTTGTCTATTTGGATAAAGTGTTGTATAAATAAGGTATGTTTCTTTTCTAGACTTAATAAACAATCTGAATGAGACTATATGACCATTTTAACTTTACATTCTAAAAAACAAATTTCACAATATTCATCAATTTTAATGTGAGATGGGTTGGGAAGAACAAGAATTGAATAGCCGTACAGGGTTAGTATCTTAATACATTAAGTCAGTTTTTTTTTGGCTTAACCCCTTGAGTCATTATATTTGAATTAAGTAAAAAAAATCCATCCATGTATAGCTGTCCAGATTAACTGCTTAACCCATTCAATCCATATATTAGCTGAGTTGCTAACTCTTGAAGCTGCAAAACAGAAAGAAAACATGTCATAATATGATTTTAGGAGAGACATAAGGAGTTGGAAAATGCCATACCTTCTTTAACCTCTGCTTCTTATCTTCTTTTAAAGCTATAACCGTTTTAGCAAGCCTAGCTAGGGTGTCATTGCTTATTACAATAGGGACTCCACTGGACAAATGATTTAGTATCATTACTTATCACTAAATCAACATAACTTTAACACGGTAAATAACAATCCAAGTAAGTAAAAGTTGTAAAACTAAAACTTATGATATATATATATATATATATATATATATATATATATATATATATATATGTATATATATATATATATATATATATATATATATATATATATATATATACACATATATATATCTAACATTTTTATAAAAAGTGAGGAAAACTCCCCACCCATACTAATCAAATAGAAAGTAAACCTTTATTTGTTAAGAATCACTAGCAGTCCAATTGCTCCAATATTTGGCTTCTCTTGAATAGTTAATTTGTTTAGGAACTTGTATTGCATTTTACTAATGGCTAATAAACAATGAGTATGAAAAGGATCATATCTTCATTAGATACTTCAAACTTCGTAAGTGTGAAAAGTATGCTTCTAATCACCCTTCCACTACTCCCCTGACCCTCCCTTTGTTTTGGAGCATCAGAACCATGGGAATTTTTCACAGATGACAAACCACTGCTTATCTGAAAATGGTAGTTATTACTTAATTATTTATTACTATTCTTTTTTCTTTTTAAATTAATAAAAGAGTTAGCCATTCAAAACTTACAAGGGGTTTTTCCTTTTCTTTTCCCTTCAACAACAGAATCTTCTTTTTCCCAATATCAGGAGTTCCAGAAGAACCTTCACAAATTTATAAATTAATTTTGGAGAAAAAAAGAGTGATGAGTAATAATATATAATATACCTCGTCCTTCCTCCATTACAACACTTACAGAAACAGGCTGTTGATCATCACGTTTGTGGACCTGAACATATGTTGACTTTTCTTTACCACTTCTACCCTTCCAACCAGTATCCCTTGGGACATACTGTTTTAATAACATTAATACCCATTAAAACATGTTAAAATTTTAATCTTTATTATGTTAAAAGATTCAGATACCATGATAACGATGCACCACTAGCATTACCTTGAAAACCAAAGTTTAACTTAAATTAAATGTTAATTTAGATCTTATTGTTATTATTATTATTATTATTATTATTATTATTATTATTATTATTATTATTATTATTATTATTATTTCAAGATTTAAAACTAACCAGCTCGTTCGACTTCCTTTCTTTCCAATTGTATCTCTGCACTAGGAAGATTCTACGAATACCAGTAGTTTCAGGTTTAGAGCTCTCGGAGCCAGCTAGATCTATGAGGTTCTGCAAAACGAGTCAAAATGACGATAATACCCCTGGAAATATGTCTAAAATGAGGTTCAGGGGGTATACCAATTGCGACAAGTTGACAGCCTCACATGGAAATATGTCTAAAATGAGGTTCAGGGGCATAACAGTCAAAATGACGATAATACCCTTTTTTTGGAAGATATGCAAGCTGCTCATTTATCAGATCATTCAAGGTCCTGCTCATTTATCATTTCCAAACACACCCAACAAGGGCTGTTTGACACTCATGCTAACTATCACCTTAATAATAATAATAACAATAATAATAACAATAATAATAATAATAATAATAATAATAATAATAATAATAATAGCAATAAAAATAATAAGAGTAATAACATTAAATTTTATAGCATGGATAAAAAGGGGGGAGAGAGAGATACTTGCAACTGGCTCTGAATAACATCTACCTTCAATTCCTGAAACAGATTACAACAATAAACATAATCATGTACAGCAATTGTAATAATCACAATGAGTTTTTTAATAATAATAATAATAATAATAATAATAATAGTAATCATAATAATAAAATAGCAATAAAAATAATAAGAGTAATAACAATAAATTTTATAGCATGGATAAAAAAGAGGGAGAGAGAGATACTTGCAACTGGCTCTGAATAACATCTAGCTTCAATTCCTGAAACAAACTACAACAATAAACATAATTATGTACAACAATTGTAATAATCACAATGAGTTTTTTAATTTTAACATTCTACTTTACAAATTTTAGGTTGTAGGTTTTAGGTTTTCAGTTTTGAATTTTGATATGAGGTGCGCTACTATTGTAATAATCTTTGATTTTTTAACTTAACATTCTCTTCTGTAAATACAAGTCTTATTTACCAAATGTAAGTAAGTTGTTCAACATATGATAGGTTATAAATCAACATTAAGTTTTTAGGAGCATGGAATTAATATGCAATCATACTTGATCTTGGAGTGCTTGTTTAAGCTAGGAAATCAATGAGGTTCTGGTCCTTTCAGCAGTTTCAAGTTGGGCCACACATTCTTCAAGTACATTTTCTTACTCATGTATCTCTTATACCAATGAAGCTCCTAGTACAACTACTGAAAACAAAAAACATATTTATAGATAAACATCAGGAACAATACACCAATCATGTCTACAACCATGGTTGTATTGTCCTTTTTGTCCACTCCCACCCAAAAAGATTGAACACAGTGGGATTTTAAATGTGCAAAAGATGTAAACGCCCTCATCAAGCACTATTTTAAATTCTATAGCAACTTATCATGTACCGCATGCATAGCAGTCATTATCTTTTCTGGGATATCCCCACTACCAATTTTTGCAAGATTTCATTCATTTTATTTTACCAATATTATTAAATACTCATATCAAATCAAGCCAAACAGATGTTACAATACACACACACACACACACACATATATATATATATATATATATATATATATATATATATATATATATAAGAAAGGAAGCGAAATCTGGTACTCACAAGTCTCAATGAGTTGGGATCCCTTTTCACTATCTTGATGGGGTTAGGAGTAGAAGTAAAAGTCTTTCCATTGGTAGTCAATGGAGTGCTCTATTTTTTAATTTTCCTTTACAAACATCTGTTAATATATCTTTCTGTAAAAGACTAAACTACCCCTAATAACATGTTGGAAAAATTTTAATAGTATAAAAAAAAGACTAAACTACCCCTAATAACATGCTGAAAAAGTAATATGAACAACATGCAATCCTGAACTACCAAAAAAAGAAAACAATGATTTATACTAATAACATGCTGACAAAGTAATTTACTAAATAATTAAATAAATAAAAATACCTGGATGTTGAAAAACTACAGTTTTTTTTGTAAAGGATTGGCCCCTGAACATGTATTTGACATCTGATTGCCCCTGAACAGTTTTTTTGTCAAGATTTGTCCCTGTACAGTTTTTTTGTCCCTATAAAGTTTTGGCCCATGTAAAGTTTTTTTGTTCCAGTATAGTTTTGGCCACTGTACAGTTTTGTTTTTGCACAGTTTTTGTCCCTAAACATGCGTAATCATTGTTTCTTTAAATGGTAAATAATTATGTAGGTTGGAAACAAATGTTTAATGGATAAATCATGGATTTCCTCTAATAGATTATCAAATGCATATGATGAAGGTGTGAATGCTTTTCTAGAGTTTGCACAAAGTAATAATCCAAAGTTAGATGTTATTCCATGCCCTTGTGTAAATTGCATCAATTTGTGTCACCACTCAATTGGCAATGTCTGTTATCATTTGTTTGCCCACGGCTTCGATGAGAATTATAAGATTTGGTCTTTCCATGGAGAAAAACAACCCAAGAGTGATTCTAGATGCCCTAACAATTCCATTCCTCTTGATGCTATTTATACAAAGGATATGCTACATGATGCCTTCAAATATGTAGACGAAGAACTTGATTCGTTGAAATCACTTCTTGAAGAATGTGATAAGCCACCTTATGTAGGGTCAAAGTATAATTCACTTAGTGGATTATTGAAATTCCAACATTTGAAGGGTCAGTTTGGATGGTCTGATGCTAGTTTTGATGCTTTGTTGTCTGTCCTAAAAGATATCTTACCATCAAACAATATCATCCCTAGCTCGATATATGAGTCCAAGAAGTTGCTAAAAGGAGTAGGTCTACAATATGAGAAGATTCATGCATGTGAAAATGATTGTGTTCTATTTTGGAAAGAACATAAAGATGCTTCTCAATATCCAACTTGTGGCACTTCTCGTTGGAAGAAGAATACCAAAAACGTACCTTCAAAAGTTTTGTGGTATTTTCCTATTATCCCTAGATTTAGAAGAATGTTTTCAATACCATAAATTTCACATGACTTAACTTGGCATGCACAAGGTCGGGTAAATAATGTGAAGCTTACTCATCCTCGTGATACCCCTTCTTGGAAGCTTGTTGATAACACGTGGAAAGAATTCAGACAAGAAAAACGAAATATTAGATTAGCGTTTTCTGCTGATGGTATCAATCCTCACAAGTCATTAAGTTCCAAGCATAGTTGTTGGCCGGTTATCCTAATAACATATAATCTACCCCCTTATTTGTGTATGTCAAGAAAATTCATGATGTTGACTCTGTTGATATCCGGGCCAAACCGACCTGGTAACAATATTGATGTCTACTTGGCACCATTGATAGAAGATCTAAAGCTCTTGTGGGAAACTGGCTTTGAGACTTTTGGTTCTTATAAGAAAGAATACTTCAATCTAAGAGCAATATTACTTTGGACTATAAGTGACTTTCCCGCATATGGTAATCTTTCACGGTGTGTTACCAAAGGTTATTATGCTTGTCCAATATGTTCAAAGAATACTTGTTCACAATGTTTGCCAAAGTCCAAAAAAGTATGCTTACTTGGGCATAGAAGATTCCAACCACTTGAACATCCTTTTCGTAAAAGAAAAAAAACATTTCAACAATCAACAGGAGCACGATTTTATGCCACAACCATCATCAGGTGAAGATATTTATGACTATCTGGTGGGATTTGAGACTACATGGGGTAAGAAGATAAAGTCAAAGAAGGTAGGATCAAAGAAGATAAAGTCAAAGAAGGGAGTGTCAAAGAAGGAAACGCCAAAGAAGGAAAAGTCAAAAAAGAAAAAAGAAAGTATCGACGAGAGATCTAAATTTTGGCATAAAAAGTCAATATTGTTTGAACTTGAATATTGGAAGAAGTTGCCTGTTCGCCATCAGTTAGATCTCATGTACATACAAAAAAATGTGACCGATAGTCTTTATTGGACGGCGTTGGATTTGCCTCACAAGACGAAGGATGGATTAAAAGCACGACAAGATCTTGAAGCGTTGGGCATTAAGACTGAATTACGACCTCAACCAAAAGGGGATCGACATTGGATTCCGCCTGCCAAGTACACATTGAATTCCGCAGAGAAACATCTATTTTATGATACACTGTCTAACATAAAAGTTCCTCATGGGTATTGCTCTAATTTCAAGAATCTCGTGTCGGATGATGTTTCAAAGATGAATGGTTTGAAGTCTAATGATTGTCATGTACTAATGCAACAATTTCTCCATTTTGCAATCAAAGGGGTGTTAGATGTGAAGGTACGGAGAACAATCCTAAGCCTGTGACATTTTTTCAATGAGTTGTGTAGTGAAGTAGTTGATGTTAGTAAGCTAGGCAAGTTGCAAAGTGACATCATATTGACATTATGTTTGTTAGAGAAGTACTTCCTCCTTTATTTTTCAATGTCATGACTCACTTGATGGTGCATTTAGTTAGAGAAGTGAGGTTGTGTGGCCTTTTCATTTTAGGTGGATGTATCCATTTGAAAGAAACATGAAAACACTTAAAGGGTATGTAAGAAATCATCATCGACCCGAGGGTTGCATTGCAGAGTGTTAGGTGGTGGAGGAGGCCTTAGAATTTTGTTCAGACTACTTAAAAAACATGAAATCAATTGGCAATCCTCATGAACGTGTTGATGAAAGAATCCGCAGCGGCAAGCCATTATCAAAGGCTACAATCGATGTTGTAGATGCTCAGTTACTTGATCAAGCTCATCTTTATGTATTACGAAACACTGCTGTTGTGGAGCCATATATAGAGTAATAATTACATGAAACTGTATACTCTTAAACCATTATCTATCATATAAAACATTCTTCTAACTTGTAATACACTTCAGGCAACATATGTTGGAATTGAAGGATCGCAACCCCCGTCACGCTCGCAAGAGTACATGGTTGCAGAGCCAACATAATCAGACATTTATTAGTTGGTTTAAGAAAGAGGTTTATTTTGAAAATAAGATTGTTAGAATTACAATATTTTTAATAATTTTTTTTGAATTACATTAATTAGATATTTTTCTAATAGGTTGGAAAACGTTTGGCTAACGGGGAAGATATTTGTGATGATGTTCGTTGGTTGGCCAAAGGGCCTAATTTTGCGGTTAGTAAATATAGCGATTTTGCCATAAATGAGTATCATTTTCATACAACATCTCGAGATGAGTCTAGAACAACTCAATGTAGTGGAGTATCTTTACTTGCACATACTATGCAGATTGCTAGTGCAAAAGACTCCAATCTTGTGTATGGTGTTGTTACTTACTTCGGTCGTATAAAGGAGATATGGGATCTTGATTATCGAATGTTTACTATTCCTGTATTCATGTGTGATTGGGTTGATAGTCGTGGAGTAAAAAGGGATGATTTAGGATTCACGGTAGTTAACTTTGATAGGCTTGGTCATAAGTCTGAACCCTTCGTATTAGCTAGTCAAGTCAAACAGGTTTTTTATGTTCAAGATCAACAAGATGAGAATTTGCATGTTGTCGGATTCACACCACATAGGATGTACAAGTATGGATCAAATGGTGAAACTGATGATATGTTGGAATTTGATGCTACTTTTGATTTAACACAAGACTCCGCTTTATTAGACCTTGATGATGATTTTTTGTGTACGCGCCCGAATGGCAAGGGCATATTAGTTTAAATATTTTTTTGCAGAATAATAAAGTTTTTGGTATGTTTTTATTTCAGATTTTGAATGTGATTAATTTTTTTCCAACTACAACAAATAACAATGTACTTAATTTTATTTGAATCTTGTTGAAACAGGTTGTGTTTTTGTGACATGTAATCGGATTCAGCTTCTGATCATGATGAGGACTCCAAACAAAGAGGTCCAGCAACAAAGGCAAAAGCTAATAAATTTAAACTTGTAGTCACTTACAATAAAAAAGGTGTCCCGGTTGGAAAGGAAGCCACAAAACTGTCTACTTTTGAGGGTTTGGTTGCAAGAACAATTGTTCCCATAACCTATGAGTCCTGGTTGGAAGGGTTAAGGCAATATGTTTTGGTAAATCTCTGTTTCTCCCTGTTATTACCTTTGTTCAGATCTGTTTTTGTCCCCGTTTTTTAACCAAGTTATATTATCCACTGTTTTTGTTTTTGTCCCTCTTCAGATCTATTTTTGTCCTTGGTTATGGACTAACCCTTTTTTTATGTTTTAGGAAAAGTTTGTAGTGACCTAAAGAGCCGGAAGCAAACTCTCCAATCGATCGGGAAGAAGTGGAGAAATTTCAAACATTATTTATATGCCAAGTTCATTAAGAACCAAAGTAAGGATCCCAAGGCAAATCTATTCAAACCTCCGAAAGATTATCCATTTATAAAGAAAGAAGACTGGAAAGTTTTTGTATCCCATAGGGTTACAAAAAAGTGGGAGGTTTGTTAAACTTTTCTTATATGCATTTGTATCCCATAGAATTACAAAAAAGTGGAAAGTTAAAAGTTTGTAGTTACAATTTTAATGTTTCTAATGCAGGAGAAAAGTACGAAAGCTAAAAATACCCGTGCACATCATAACTACAATCATCGTTTGAGCAGAAAGGGATATGTCGGACTCATTAATGACATTGTATGATTCCCACTAAGTATTGATTATTTTATTTGTATATATTTATGTTAATTGACTTTGTTATTCTTGATAATTTAGCTACAAGAAACCGGCAAGACGGAACAGGAGATTGATAGGAAACTGTTGTGGAAAAAAGTAAGAGAGTTGAAGACAGGAGGATACGAATCAGATGTGAACAAGATTGTTGATAAAATTGTAAGATTCATTGATTGCCAAATATATAAAAAAAATAACATTTGTCCCAATTTTTTTACAGGATGAGTTGCAGAAATCGGGAAGCTTTGGAAAGGTTACATGTGGAACACATGATGTGCTTACAGAGGCCTTGGGTACTCAGGAACAACGTGGGTGTGTACGAGGGATGGGTAAATTTATAACGCCACAACAATACTTTTATTTACCCAAGAATGTTAAGTTTTACTTGGAGATTGAGAACGAGAGGGTGGATAAACGAATCAACAAACTTGAAGATGACTTGGAGACACTAAAAAGAGGTGTACTTAATGTTTCTGAAGCCGCAAGTTGCCAAGTAGGGGGCGTCATTGAAGTTGTTGAAAAAGAACCACTGGATGAATCACTTGTATGTCCTTGAAGACAATTATGAAAAATATATTTAAATTATTTTCTTTTTCTACAAACTAACATACTATATTTTGGTAGGATAATTCATGTCTTCTTGCGATTGAATTTGCTTTAAATGTAGTTGCTAAAGGAACCATAATGAAATATAGTGCATCGGGTATTTTGAAAAATATTTGCATTATTACTATTTATATATTTTCATTTTTTAGAAGATTGGATCTTAATTATTTTTGCGTTTATGTAACAGATGAAAACATTGAAGTTATGATGGAAACAATTTTACAAGGAGAAGATTCAATACCCATTCCACTTGAAGAGGAGTTCATTGTGAAGGTCAAAGATGGACTGGGACACATACTAAGTTGGCCAAGACACTTAGTTATTCAATGCACTGACCTGGTAATTTTCACAGATTTAAAACATACAAAGTTTTCATAGATTTGCCCTTGGTTTTCTTATTTTTTCTGATATTTGAGTGAGTTCCTTTTCAACTTCAGTAAATGATTCATGTTTCATTCTGTATTTTTGATATTTTTTGTAGGGAAAAGTGGTGGCGAAACCTGTGAAAAAACATGCAACACCAGTGAAGAAAGATGCAACACGAGTGAAGGAAGGTGCAACACCTTTAAAAGAAGAAATAAGAAGTAATAAGAAAGAAAAAGGGATAGGAAAAATGGTTGATGAACAAAAAGAACCATGTGATGTGGAAGAAGTGGATGATATCGAAGAAGGGAATGGAATAGAAAAGAAGATTAAAAAGAAGGAGAAAGAAAATGTGACCTTGTAAAGAAGGTGAAGTAGAGCACAGATGAAGACAAGGATAAGGATTGAGAAGAGTAGTATTTTGAAAATGACTGCAATGATGGCTGATGGACAAGTTACAAAGGTTGATTCTATAAAAGTGCAGAGTGAGAACGATCTTTTTGGGTACGATAGTTACACGTACTTAACTTGGGATGATTTTGAAGCGGTTCTTACAATGGATGAGCTGACTGGTGTTGTCATTGTGTCTTATAAGATGTAAGTGAAAGAAATTTAATTTAAATAACATTGTATCTTAAAACAAAATTTGTTTAATTTAAATAACAGGGTGTTGTTTAACAAAATGAAGTATGCCCCCCAGAAAGAGATCATCGAATTTGCTTTGTGAACCCGACATTAATATCGCCAAGTACGCGTAAAGGGAAATCTAAGAATATTGATGATGCAAGCAGAGGTTTAGCAGATCAGTTGTCTAGTAGAAAGGGTAATGACATCATCTTTATGCCCTACAATCCCGAATTTGATTTTGACATTTTATTTTGAAAATGACTGCAATTATGTTATTTGACTTAATTTTGTTTGTGTTTTTTGTAGAAGACATTGGGTATTGGGTGTACTAGACATGAAATCGGATACTTGCTATTATTTTGATTCCTTGAGTTCTGGCAATTTCAATATGCAGTTGAAGCAAATTGTTGATTCGTAAGTAATATAAATTATCAAAACATTTGATGTGAATACAATAAACACCTATTTGTTAATGTTTTTTTATAGGGCAATGGTTATGTACGCCACACAAAGTGGATCCAACAAAAGGGTTAAACAAAATTGGGTTAATGTTACGGTCAGCACTTAATTCCTTATTGAAATTACAGTTTTAACTTTATTTTTTGGATCAATTTCAATGATCATTTTATATGTAATTGTGTAGTGTCCAGTTTAGCCCGGATCTACCGAATGTGGCTACTACATGCTAAGGTTCATGAAGGAGATAGTGGAAGAAGGAATTGAAGTGTTGGTCAAAGACAATGTAAGGATATAGCATTATACTTTCATTACTATAATTTAATAGGAAAGGAATTGAAAAAGGATCATTTTATGGCATCCTACTCTCACAATTATAATTGAAATATTAGGTTACATGCAAAAATAACAATGTGCTTTCATTCATTTGAAGGTACAATGCTCTATTATGAAAGAATAACTTACATTTTATGCTTATTTGTTAAATATAGCAACTTACTGTTATAGAATATGTTAATATGCTATTTTTTATTAATAAAAACAATATGCAACATTTTTAACACATCGGGGATGGCAAAGTTGAGTGCACAACTGATGATATCGATGAGATACGTGAAGAATGGTCAGATTTTGTTACGGGCTTCATTTATCGATGATATGTATGGTCTTTTGACAATGTATCCGCAAAACAATGTTATGCCTAACAGTGAAATGCTAGGTATGGTCTTTTGACATGTGGTGTAATGCTAGGTAGTCTTTTGACACCCATGTGTACCTGTTTTTGTTAACTTTTAGTAATGTTACTTAGGTAACTTGACATCTAGTGTAACTTAGGTAATTCCACATATATGTAATGTTGTTAGGTAACTTGTTTGACGTTTAGATGAAAATGAATGTTTTGGTATATATATTTGTTTTTTATTATGTTTATTCACGTTGTAAATGTGTGTCATAAATCCACGTCGTAATGGTGTATAGTCACTAGCAGCTGGAATTTATGACATGCAAATGCGTGTCATCTTTGTTTATGATAGTAGATTTAATGATACACATTGCGAGTCGTAAAGGCACGTCATCATGTTACGACACGCAACGGCGTGTCGTCTTACTTTATGACATGGGCTTCCTTGATACGCTCTGCGTGTCATAAACACGGGCGCCGTAAGGTTACGACACGCAAATGCGTGTCATCTTTATTTATGACAGGGCTTTCCTTGATACGCAACGCGTGTCATAACTGTGTGTCGTAAATGCATGTCGTAAATGCGCGTCGTAAATGCGCGTCGTCTATAGACGACGCGAAAAAGCGTGTCGTCTCTCGTTATGACAGGGCCTTCCATGACGCGCATTTTGTCACACCCCCAAACCAGACGGCGGAAACGTCTGGGGGTGGAGGACTTGAATTGTAGTATCACAACACATGCATCATAGTAATCAAAGTAGAAAAAACCATTGTATTTAATAAAATATAAATATTTACATGTGTTCAATCATTGTATATTGAACCAAAATATAGTTATACAAAAGAAGATATGACTCAACAAAGCTCCATCTTCTCAAAAGCTCGGGGAGTACCTGTGTATTATTTCCCTGAGAATACAAGTAATTTGAAAAGAGAGTATCAACATAAAGTTGAGTGAGTGCATAAATGTTTATGTTTGAAAGAGTATCTCTGTATCTTGTATATTTAAACTGTTCCAGAAAATCCTATATTTTCTGTTTGTATATGAAAAGTAGTTTTATTCCCATAAAACCTTTCTATGTGTATTAATGTTTTGTATTTGTATTACTTATGAAAACTTGTAACTGAGAGTGTGCCTGGCTCCACCAGCTGTTGTTGAAAAGTGTATTGAATCTTTGTATTTTGTATTCTGTAAACTAGTACTTTGAAGGTGTACTTTCGTTTAGTTATTTATACACTAACGTATTGTTAATATCTTTTTAATGAGTTATTATAACCATACTATGACTGATGGCCCGAAACAAACGCTTTGTGCGCGTTTAAACTGGTGATAACAATTGCCACTCATCTAACTGTAGTTAGCAGCCTGAGTGCGCGGTTGTCAATCCCGATATAGATCTACACACGCTTGTTTCGATCCCCGGCTGGAGATTCTGGTTATAATGTCAGGACTTTTCTATGTTGTCTAAAATGAATTAAACAACCTGAATCTAGTGTCTCATAAAAAGCATATAAACGTTACATGTATATTAGTTTGAAAACTCAATCATTATGAAATAATGATTGACAGTATATTCTTTGAATCAAAACCCAATCATTCTGAAATAATGATTGACAGTATGTCCTTGAATTAGTATTTCCAAACATGTATTTGATAAGTGTAAACCTTGATTTGTTCTGTATCAAAACCCTAGTTTCTTGTGTATTCTAGTATACTTGTATCATGAATTATTGTTCTATGTATAAATTATACCTATTATAATTTATATGTACTCCCTGATTGTGTATTTAACCATGTTTGCATGTAATCCCTTGCTCAGCATGTTACAAAGGTAGTTAAACTGATGAAATAACTATTATATTTATATACATATACAATTTTATATATAAGTAAAATTTAAACGACACTCGGACAAGTAACCGGTACTTTAAGCCCACATCCAAACAAGGAAAAGGACCCAGAATGAGTTATTAGTCCTAAGCCTTTTAAATCTTATTTATATACATATATATATATACAAATATGAATTTTGGGGAAAAATATAAGATTATAAAAGAGTTTGATGTGTTGAGTATTTTTAGATAAATTAATGTTATTTTATCATGATTTGAATCATGATTTTATAACACAAAGTTCTTGTGTTATGCTTGTATTCCCCCCCTTAAAACAGTAGAAATTATGAAAATACGGGGGTATGAACTCACTTGATAGATGCTGAACCGGACAGAGTTTCGTTTCACTAAAAAGAGTTTATTTGTCGAGAAACCGGCTCAAATTGGGCAGAGTTTCGACAGGAGAGAGGTTACTTCTCGGGAATCTCAAGGCTTCGAGGCTTGCTTAGGGTTCGAGACTTGATACCGGGGCTTTAGGGGTTGTATATGAGCTTAGGGGAGTGGAAAATGTGAAAGAGAATGATTTTTGGGGTGAAAAAGTGTAAAAAATCCGGAACCCTCGCATGCTATATATAGTCCGAAGGTTCGGACCCGAAGCTGCGCGAAGGTGACACGCGCCGGACAGTTGGCGAGGCGAGGGGGCTTCTTCGGACCGGAGGCTCGCTGCTGGCTGGCTCGGATTGGACCAACCCTCGGTCCAATGGGAAGGAGACACGTGCGAAGGGGAGGGTCCGAGGTGTGTGCGAGGGGTGTCTCCGGGGCATCTCTTGCGAAGCTGTTCGCTTCTAAGTGGACCTCAGCTGCGGTTCAATCAGGAAGTGCCACGCATGGGTTCGGTCCACTCAGCAGCTGCCACGTGCGAGGGTGACGTGGCATGCGAAATTGCCCGGTTTTTTTCCCATTTTTTCTTTATTTTTGTGCCAAACTTGCGAAAATCATAACTTTCGTATACGAGCTCCGTTTTTGGCGTTCTTTATATGCACGCGTAGGTAAAATCATACTCTACGACTTTCGTTTAGACTTCGTCGGCTAATTTTGACTTTATTTTTAATATTATTATTTTAAACAGACCGGGACGGGAATCCGTTAAAAATTCATAACTTCTTCATCCAACGTCCGTTTTCGTCTGTCTTTTTACCGTTCTACTACTACCGACGAGACCTTCAATTCTCGTTTAGGTTGTGTCGGCTAAAAATCGCTCGATCTTTATTTCGAGTTTTTAGTTGTACACTACTATACTGAAACTTAGAAAAATCATAACTTCCTCATACGAAGTCAGATTTCTCCGTTCCTTTTATGAAAGTTCTCGGTTTAACATAAACTACAACTTTCATTTAGATTGTTAAGGCTAAAAAGCCTTTTATCAAAAATTCAGTTTTTACACTGAAAAGTGTTTTGTCGGTTTTGTCGCGGATTTTCGATTGGTCATAACTTCTTCGTTATAACTCGGATTTTAGTGTTCTTTATGTTTTTGGAAACCTTATTACAATCTCCATCACTTGGTTCATCCCAATTGAGATTGCTAAATAATTTATTTTTGAGGGTCAATTATGTAAATATGCACATTATGCTAAAATTTCTCTTTATTATTATAAAAAGAACTATACATTGACCTAAACTATCACATATGTTTGAAATTACGATTTGTTACATTATCCCCCCGTTAGAGAGAATTTCGTCCCGAAATTAGTATTTCAGGTAGACTAGGGAAAAAGATGTGGATACTTTTGTTTCATTTGATCCTCCCGCTCCCAAGTGAATTCAGGTCCCTGTTTTGCATTCCAGCGAACCTTCACTATCGGGATACGGCTTTGTTTGGTTTTCTTAACTTCCCTGTCTAGAATCTCTACGGGTTCTTCCACAAAGTTGAGGCTCTCGTTTAACTCGATTTCCTGGAGTGGGATCACAAGAGTCTCATCAGATAAACACTTTTTCAAGTTTGAAACATGGAAGGTAGGATGAATGTTATTTAGTTCTTGGGGTAGTCGAAGTTTGTAAGCTACAGGACCAATTCTAGCAAGAATTTCGAAGGGTCCTATGTACCTTGGACTCAATTTGTCACGCTTTCCAAAGCGTATCATGCCCTTCTAGGGAGAGACCATTAACAAGACGCGGTCACCAACCTGGAATTCCAAGGGTTTTCTTCGTTTGTCAGCGTAGCTTTTCTGTCGATCTCTGGAAGCTTTAAGTCGCTCCCGAATTTGTGTGATTTTCTCGGTGGTTTCTCGAATGATTTCCAGACCAGTGAGAGCACTGTTAGGAGTTTGACCTCTAGCTAGCTGCGTGTCACCCACTTTAGCCCAACATAGAAGGGATCTGCACTTGCGGACGTAGAGAGCTTCGAATGGAGCAGCGTTAATGCTAGTGTGATAACTATTGTTATAAGAGAATTCAACAAGGGGTAAGTGAATATCCCATGCTTTTCCAAAGTCTATCACGCAAGCTAGCAACATGTCTTCTAGTGTTTGAATCGTCGTCTCACTTTGTCCGTCGGTTTGAGGATGGTAGGCTGTACTCATGTCCAGCCTAGTTCCCAAAGAGTTTTGTAAAGACTGCCAGAAACGAGAGGTGAATCTACTATCTTGGTCCGAAATAATAGATATTGGTACACCATGCAGTCTAACAATATCCCGGAGGTAAGTTCGGGTTAGTTTCTCCATCTTGTCGGTTTCTTTTATTGGTAAGAAGTGTGCAGATTTGGTTAATGTGACAACCGTCAAATTCTAGTCAAGTCAAAGTCAACAAGTCAAACCGATCAACTAAATTTAACCCTTGTATATTAGGGTTCACGTTAGGTAATTACTACTCGATGCACTATTTTAATGAGAAAACATCATTTGGAAAATTCGTGTGTTCGAATTTCCGTAGCCTTAATAATGCTAAACATTGAACCAACACGATAACACACCATTGCACACTCATCGGGAGTGTGTACGACACTAGAACAAGGCTTAACATAGTGTAAGAACCTTGCGTTGTGAAGCCAAACACTCAAAAAGGTCACAAAAGAAATCTCTCCCAAATCTCTCTCTGTATGAGAAATCTCTCCAAAAATGTCAAATCTCCCCAAATCTCTCGAAGAATGTGAAATCTCTCTCAAACTCCCTCTTAACGTTTTATAGTCTTACGGGTCATCCCGACCCTTATCCGGGTCAAAAACCGCTTAAAACGGGTAAAAAACCCTTAAGGACCCGAAACCTACCTTATAGGGCCGAAGCCTCTTAGGGCTGAAAGTCCTCTTAGGGACCAAACCCTGCTGAACCGAAAGCTAGAAGACCGAACCCGAAGCCCCGGAACCGAACCTCCCTTTCGGGCCCGAACCTTGCATGAAGAACCGAAGCTACCTTTCGGTCCATTTCGCCTTCGCCCCATTTCGCTTCCTAGCCTACCTTCGCCTTCGGGCCCAACAGCATCAAGGACCGAACCTCAGCCAGGACCGAGAGGTCTCGCAGAAAAGCCTTTTCTTCTCGGTTTTCGACTAGTTTTGTGTTCTAAGCCCGATTTTAATTATTTTAACGCGATATTTTCACCCAAAACTTTATTTTAACATATAAGGCCCCATATTTATTAATTAATCACGTTTTTCGGGATAAATCTTATCCAAGATTTAGTGGGTAAAGTACAAGAGGTGGAGTGTTGACTTTTTCTTAGTCTATGACACAAGCAACCACCCACACCCACTCTATGACCAGTCACATCTCCCCACCATCCCTAGTCACTTCCTTGTACTTTTCCATCAATCATCAGCCCCTCCCACGTTCTAAAAGCTGGAGCAAATCAACCTCTCTCCTCATTTTCACTCACTTGCTCTCATTTCACCAAAAATCAAACACAAGTTTTCTCTCAAACTTTTTCTCTCTATTTTGAGACTCCAAGGCTGATCATCAAGCTTTATTCTACTCTTGGTAAGTATAATTCATCTACCTTGTGATTATTACACTTCATTCTACCCCAATCATCGATTGCTTACACAAACTCCATCACTTTGATGTTAGATTCTCAAAAATCTTCAAGGCATCTTCAAGTGTTCTTGAGTTGAAAACTTCCCTTCTCCAACATTCATCTACTGAAATCACATAAGGTGAGTTCATACCCCTATATTTTCATGTTTTCTTATGTTTTAAGGGGGGAATACAAGTTAAAACACCAAGAACACAACTAAATTCTTCTAACAGCTTTCATCAGAAAATTTGTACTCCATTCACGGACAGTTTTGGTCAACTTAAACATTTTTGTTTTCAAAACTGTACAAGGTTCAAGTAGTTCAAGTTCTTAGCTTTAAAATGGGTACTTGCACATCTCCATAAGATTTTTCTACAATTTATGGTGATTTTTACAAAACTGCCTATCATTTCAAGAACCAATCCGGACCAGTCTGTGATTATGGACGTTTTCACCTAAGTTGGAGGTCACTAAAAATCGTGAGAAAATTTTCGAACAAACTAGACTAATTTTCCAAACTCTCAGAATTTACGGAATCGGATTTGGACCTTTGATGATTTTTCTACAAATTTTCTAAGAACAGTAATAGAAATTGTTAACAACAGAAAAATGCTATCAATTTCATTACACCTTGTAACATGTTGAGCAAGGTGTATATCTTTATGTGATTATATGTTATTGCATTATATGACATTTTGTCTTAGTATAAGGACATACAACAGTTAACAAATGGATTTTGCTAGATAAAGCATAGAAATAACAAATTGTTATAATCAAAGTACATCCATTACATACAAACATTTGGATAAACTATGTTAAGTATAGTTTACATACATTACTACTAGTACCCTTGTTTTGATGAACTATAATAGGTATAGTTAGGTTGCATAGACATTACAAACATTATGATAAACTATAATAGGTATAGTTTATGTTTCATTTACATTACAAACTTATTACAAAAGGTTATCATACAAATGGGGTACAAATACAAAGTACCGGTTTTCATACGAAAAGGGGTACAAATACAAAGTACCGGTTTCGTACCAAAAAGGGGTACAAATACAAAATACCGGTTTCATACCAAAAAGGGGTACAAATACAAAGTACCGAATTTACACAAAAAGGGGTACAAATACAAAGTATCGGTTTTCATACGAAAAGGGGTACAAATACAAAGTACCGGTTTCGTATCAAAAAGGGGTACAACTACAAAGTACCGGTTTTCATACGAAAAGGGGTACAAATACAAAGTACCGGTTTCGTACCAAAAAGGGGTACAAATACAAAGTACCAAGTTCACAGAAAATAGTTTTTATGATATTAAAACTATATTTCATCTAAAATTGTTAGACTTCAGCTATAATTGCCAAGTGTATATGATAAAGTTATATAAGAGTCTAGTCACAATCGACTTAGAATTGGTGGGCCCGCCTCATCTCCTGTTCCTCGTTGGGTTGTGGACTTAGGGCAGACCCATTATATTCAACGGTTTATTTAACTTAAAATCTTATATAACTTATATACACTGAGCAATTATAGAAGGAATATGGGTCTTTCTAGGGTTCATTATCATATAACATAGAAGCATTCACTTCACTTAATAAGGAAAATATTGGATTTTTCTTGGTAACATACAACTCATTACAAAGATCGGTTTTCAAACTCTTACTATCAAAAGCTTATGAACTCACCAACTTAATTGTTGACACTTTTCAAAACTACGTGTATTCTCAGGAATTCAGTGAAACAGGAAATCAACAGCTTTTGAGCATTGGACGATAAATCGTCAAACAGTTCATTTTGTCATCATAATGTAATTGATTTGAATCATGTAAACCTATGCTTTAGTGTAACTTTTTCAATTATATTTATGATTGGTTGTAATTACTTTGAGCACTATTATACTCGTTGTTGTGATACTATACATGAAGTCCTCCACCCCCGGACGTTTCCGCCATCCTTGGTTTGGGGGTGTGACAGATTGGTATCAGAGCATTGTTTATAGTGAACTAAGTATATCGAACCACATAAGATATACAAACTATAAATGCATTGGGACTAAGGTCTCTGATTTAACATTTTCAAATAACTATACTTTTAGAAATAAAAAGTTTCTTATTAAAAGTATACATGCATGCATTCATACTAAAATCTGTGTCACAATGACAAGAACAAAAGTATTACGATTGTTGAATATCACAAGTAAGCTTGGGGATGTATGGTTAGTCCTGGGAATGGCATAGCCTGATCAACTACGCTAGTCTGAGGAGTGATTAGCATATGCCCAAGAATGGTTGTGATGTGGCAACAAGTCTAAAAAACTTACCAACACTACCACAATGAAATACCATAGGGGTATTTGGTGTTACTATAATTACTTATCTAAGAACTAAATAGATTTTTATCAATAGGTCAATAATTGCTTAGTGGATACATTAAAATTATATGTATCCAGGACGTCATAGACTTAGAATCTGTGGATCTTTGCTTTACTTCCTGTTCCTCGTTGGGTTGTGGACTTAGAGTTAGGGTCGCTTATTCGAAGGTCTATCCTGTCCTGAATACATATAACTAGTATGCACTAAACAAGTATTGAAGTATCTGATAAAGATCATCTTATAATTATCTAATTAGTATGTCTACTAAGTTATTTCTTATACTCCCTTCTCTCGCAAAGATATCATGGCTGGATTCCATCCCCACGACGACTCGTACTACCCTAACCATGGCAATGTTGGATGGCTCGGAGAGGAGCCAGAGAATGATCACCCAATCCCTGTGGATAGTCACCAAGCTGAAGGCTTTGCTGATGATTCTGACTCCGAACCTGAAGTGGAGAACCTGCCCCCGATGGCTCTTATTCCGAATCCTAATCCTCGTCCGGCTTTTCAAGGCCCGACACCTCCTTGGGTAGAGTGCTTGGAAACCTGGAGCGAAGAGCAACACCAACCTATGCCGTTTCATGGAGACCGAAGCTTCTACAACATAAGCGAAGGAAGCTCAGCAGACAAAATTCTTCCAATTCTGGTCCGTAGAGTTGCCCGAAACAAGATTCAGGGCAGAACAACTCTCCATCGTATCGCAGAGGTTGATGCAAATGCAAGAATGCATACAATCCACACCAATCACCTTGAGCGCACTCGTGAAAAATCTGAGAGAGACCATGAAACCCTGCTGCAAGCACTGGCTAAAACACGAGCTGAAGTCATAGAACTCCGAGTACGCCAGAGGGTGTACGAAAGGCACATGCTTGATATGGAGCGGCATTTGGCTGAACTGAGGGTTCACCAGAGGGATGACCGCCGCCAGTAGTAGATGCCTTACTTTCTTTCCCTGTTAAAAAGGAATCGTTTTTCCTATATATGTCCTATGTGGCATTCTCTATGAAACTATCTTGTACTGTAAGTACTTTTAGTTAGGCCCTTAGGCGGCCAAAACTTTCCTACTCCGGATGTGATATAAGACCATCTACAAGGTCAATTTTCCCAAGCTTGTTACATCTTAAACATCAATGATATTGTCAGCCGGCTAAATTATGTGTCATTCTTTGTTCAAATACTTCCATCATACTATCATAGGAGACTATCTGAAACCCACTCTAGTCAAGTTGTTGGACTAGGGTAATTTAGCTCCGGGATCATTCCCAATTCTCTTTCAAAGGTTGGATCAAATCTCAAGGTTTCACTTGGATACAAAACTACTAAAATACATGAGTTTATCATAAATAGATTCTCATTATGAAATGTTTTCAGAACACCATAAAACAACCGAAATACGTTACAAAATGAACTAAGATAAACTTAGTTAGAAAACTCATGACGTATAGCCATTCTAAAAACTCATTATTGTCTCACCTTTAAACATTTTGGAGGAAAGGTGCTTTCTTCGTAGACCTATAGGGTGCGATCATACGAGCACTAATACACCGGATCCCATCAAAACTCCTCAGCTAAGTGTGTTTGGACAAACATGATCCCTAGATGAGTAAAGCTCAACGCCAGTATGAAACCTACTTTTACCCACTACCATAACTCCATCTCAGGAACGTTAGCAGAAACACTAAGAATAGTATGGCAATGTGCAAAAATTTATATATGTGAATATAAATCGTAAGAATGCACTTGAGATAATTATCCCCACTCACGAAGTCGTTTTTCATCGTGAAACAGAGCTATGTCTTCACCAAGAGGCAACCAACCAACTAGTAAAACGCCAACCCTGCAGATAGACTCTGCTACTTTCAAGCTGCAGTCACGGCAGCCGTGGCAGCCATCATGGCGCAGCTCAATGCTAACCATGCCAGCAGGCACGAAGATGGTGTAAGAAATACTAACCGCATTAACAATGAAGAACACCAGCGGGCGTCTACCAACGAATATGCCTCAGGCCACAAACTTACGAACAAGAAGCGAAAGTTTTGGAACAAAAAGGAGCGCAACCAATCCCAAAGACTCGATAAAAGACAACAACCCATGGCCACCCCTACAATTACAACAGCAGTCGCGACACACGCCTCGGTACTAGCCACAAGGTCTGTCACCCAAACACCGGTCAGACCATATGAGGGATCACTTCCAAGGTGTAACCAGTGTGGCTACCATCACACAGGAGCTTGCCGGATTTTACACTGTAACAACTGCAACAGGAAAGGACATACCGTCTATTTCTGCAAGGCCCCGACTCAGCACATCACTTCAACCACCAATACGAAGGTAAGTCCAGTGTGCTTCCTATGTGGCGAAACGGGACACTTCAAGAGAGACTGTCCAACTGAGAGGAATGACGGGGGAGCCGGAGGGCTGTGACAGACGAACCAGCAAGGGTAACAAAGAATCTTACTAGGACTTTTGCAATGTTCCCGACGACAAAACGTTTAAGTACCATATGTTTGTAATGAATTTGGTATGCTTGCTAAAATCACCGTCATTCTAAAAGTAGTTAAAATACTCTCTCGTTCAAATCAAACCAAAGACACTCATATATGACGACATTGTACATACATCGGGATTAATTATAATCAAAATACTAAAGACTTGAAACCAATAATTCCATCCTGACTCCTGTTCGATGTCTAGTAGTGGGATTAGAGTGGAGCCACCCACTCGACGATTTCACCAATATCAAATTTCATACGACATGCATATACCGCTCGATCATAGAGTGACCTGTCAGAAATCATGATATCAAGTATCATTACCAGCTATCATAACCCACTCACTACCAGTGCTAGTTGCTTTAGTATGAATCATCTGCAGTAAAAATAACATCGAACAAAATGGAGCACACCGAAAGGAAACACGAGATACTCTATCACCCTAATCAGCGTTTCTTACAAATACAGCTTAACACATGTTTTACCTAAAAAGATGTTGTTGTCACCATTCAATTTCGATTGGTGTAGCCCTCATCTTCCCGATTTAACGGCTATGAAAGGACCCTTCACCCAACCCACTGAACATCGAAACCTTCGTCTCCCATAAACACATCCAGCGCGGACCTCCAGGTCATCTCTCGCTGTGAAAACCCCAAAACACTCACCAGAGGAGTATCATACCTTTCGAAACCTTACCGCAAGTATTTCCAGGAGACCCTTCAAGCAGCAGATAAAGTTCAAGCACAGAAGCTTGGGACGAATACAGTTAGTCTACCACTACTACATGTATCGGCGAGGATAATGTATAACTAAGATCCTACGGTCAGTGGATGTGTGATTCCGCCCTATTTCCTGTTCCTTGCCTGGTTGTGGACTTGGGGCAGAGTCACCCATCCAACTGCCTTGCCAACCTTAAATGCATACGACCTATATGCGCAAATTAATGATAGATGGACCAGGTACGAGTCCTACCGCAAACTTCGGGACAAGGTTACCCAGTAGTGCAAGTGAACGCCCTATCATCCGAATAAGTCTAGTCGTATACACCAAACCCGTATGCTCCCTACCGATCTAGTCAAACGAGAAACACTACAGCATGCCCTATTGCAGCGCTTCGAGGTTGATAGATTGACCAAATCCGAGCACCTTCTACCAAAGGAAACAGACAAGATGGAGAAGTTAACCGGGACGTACATCAAAGAGATTGTGCAACTGCATGGTGTACCAATGTCCATTATCTCTGACCGAGATAGTAGATTCACCTTGCGGTTCTGGCAGTCCTTACAGAAATCTCTGGGAACTAGGCTTGACATGAGTACGGCCTACCATCCACAAACCAACGGGCAAAGCAAGAGAACCATCCAGACATTGGAAGACATGTTGAGAGACTGTGTGATAGACTTTGGTAAAGCATGTGATACCCATTTACCACTTGTCGAATTCTCCTATAATAACAGTTATCACACTAGGATCAAGGGTGCACCATTTAAAGCCCTCTATGGCCGTAAGTGCAGGTCACCTCTGTGCTGGGCTGAAGTGGGTGACACGCAACTACATAAGGGACAAGTCCCTAATAGCACCCTCACTGGCCCGGAGATAATAAGAGAAACCACAAAAAAGATCGTTCAAATTCGGGAAGGACTGAAAGCATCCCGAGATCGGCAAAAGAGTTACGCGGATAAGCGACGCAAACCCTTGGAATTCCAGGTCGGTGATCGAGTACTACTGAAAGTTTCCCCTTGGAAAGGAATGATACGTTTCGGTAAACGTGGGTAACTAAACCCAAGGTACATCAGACTATTCGAAATCCTTGCCAGGATTGGCCCAGCTGCATACAAACTCCGATTACCACAAGAACTAAATCACGTGCATCCTACCTTCCGCGTATCAAACTTAAAGAAATGCCTATCCGACGAGACCCTCGTGATACCACTCGACGATATTGAAATCAAAGAGAGTCTCCACCTCGTGGAAGAACCGGTAGAAATCATGGATCGGGAGATAAAAAGAACAAAGCAAAGTCGTATTCCCATTGTGAAGGTCCGCTGGAACGCTAAACGAGGACCCGAATTCACCTGGGAACGCGAGGATCAGATGAAACAAAAATATCCACATCTCTTCCCAGATTCTTGAAGTCCCATTCAATAAGCTAATTTCGGGACGAAATTTCCTCTTAACGGGGGGATGATGTGACAACCGTCAAATTATGGTCAAGTCAAAGTCAACAAGTCAAACCGATCAACTAAATTTAACCCTTGTATATTAGGGTTCACGTTAGGTAATTACTACTCAATGCACTATTTTAATGAGAAAACATCATTTGGAAAATTCGTGTGTTCGAATTTCCGTAGCCTTAATAATGCTAAACATTGAACCAAAACGATAACACACCATTGCACACTCATCGGGAGTGTGTACAACACTAGAACAAGGCTTAACATAGTGTAAGAACCTTGCGTTGCGAAGCCAAACACTCAAAAAGGTCACAAAAGAAATCTCTCCCAAATCTCTCTCTGTATGAGAAATCTCTCCAAGAATGTCAAATCTTCCCCAAATCTCTCCAAGAATGTGAAATCTCTCTCAAAATCTCTCTTAACTTTTTATAGTCTTTCGGGTCATCCCGACCCTTAACCGGGTCAAAAACCGCTTAAAACGGGGTAAAAACGGGTAAAATACCCTTAAGGACCCGAAACCTACCTTATAGGGCCGAAGCCTCTTAGGGTCGAAAGTCCTCTTAGGGACCAAACCCTGCTGAACCGAAAGCTAGAAGACCGAACCCGAAGCCCCGGAACCGAACCTCCCTTTCGGGCCCGAACCTCGCATGAAGAACCAAAGCTACCTTTCGGTGCATTTCGCCTTCGCCCCATTTCACTTCCTAGCCTACCTTCGCCTTCGGGCCCAGCAGCATCAAGGACCGAACCTCGGCCAGGACCGAGAGGTCTCGCAGAAAAGCCTTTTCTTCCCGGTTTTCGACTAGTTTTGCGTTCTAAGCCCGATTTTAATTATTTTAACGCGGGATTTTCACCCAAAACTTTATTTTAACATATAAGGCCCCATATTTATTAATTAATCACGTTTTTCGGTATAAATCTTATCCAAGATTTAGTGGGTAAAGTAGAAGAGGTGGAGTGTTGACTTTTTCTTAGTCTATGACACAAGCAACCACCCACACCCACTCTATGACCAGTCACATCTCCCCACCATCCCTAGTCACTTCCTTGTACTTTTCCATCAATCATAACCCCTCCCACGTTCTAAGAGCTGGAGCAAATCAACCTCTCTCCTCATTTTCACTCACTTGCTCTCATTTCACCAAAAATCAAACACAAGTTTTCTCTTAAACTTTTTCTCTCTATTTCGAGACTCCAAGGCTGATCATCAAGCTTTATTCTACTCTTGGTAAGTATAATTCATCCACCTTGTGATTATTACACTTCATTCTACTCCAATCATCGATTGCTTACACAAACTCCATCACTTTGATGTTAGATTCTCAAAAATCTTCAAGGCATCTTCAAGTGTTCTTGAGTTGAACACTTCCCTTCTCCAACATTCATCTACTGAAATCACATAAGGTGAGTTCATACCCCTACATTTTCATGTTTTCTTATGTTTTAAGGGGGGGAATACAAGTTAAAACACCAAGAACACAACTAAATTCTTCTAACAGCTTTCATCAGAAAAGTTGGACTCCATTCACGGACTGTTTTGGTCAACTTAAACATTTTTGTTTTCAAAACTGTACAAGGTGCAAGTAGTTCAAGTTCTTAGCTTTAAAATGGGTACTTGCACATCTCCATAAGATTGTTCTACAATTTATGGTGATTTTTACAAAACTGCCTATCATTTCAAGAACCAATCCGGACCAGTCTGTGATTATGGACGTTTTCACCTAAGTTGGAGGTCACTAAAAATCGTGAGAAAATTTACGAACAAACTAGACTCATTTTCCAAACTCTCAGAATTTACGGATTCGGATTTGGACCTCTGATGATTTTTCTACAAATTTTCTAAGAACAGTAATAGAAATTGTTAACAACAGAAAAATGCTATCAATTTCATTACACCTTGTAACATGTTGAGCAAGGTGTATATCTTTATGTGGTTATATGTTATTGCATTATATGACATTTTGTCCTAGTATAAGGACATACAACAGTTAACAAATGGATTTCGCTAGATAAAGCATAGAAATAACAAATTGTTATAATCAAAGTACATCCATTACATACAAACATTTGGATAAACTATGTTAAGTATAGTTTACATACATTACTACTACTACCCTTGTTTTGATGAACTATAATAGGTATAGTTAGGTTGCATGTACATTACAAACATTATGATAAACTATAATAGGTATAGTTTATGTTTCATTTACATTACGAACTTATTACAAAAGGTTATCATACAAATGGGGTACAAATACAAAGTACCGGTTTTCATACGAAAAGGGGTACAAATACAAAGTACCGGTTTCGTACCAAAAAGGGGTACAAATACAAAGTACCGGTTTCATACCAAAAAGGGGTACAAATACAAAGTACCGGATTTACACAAAAAGAGGTACAAATACAAAGTACCGGTTTTCATATGAAAAGGGGTACAAATACAAAGTACCGGTTTCGTACCAAAAAGGGGTACAAATACAAAGGACCGGTTTCATACCAAAAAGGGGTACAAATACAAAGTACCGGTTTTCATACGAAAAGGGGTACAAATACAAAGTATCGGTTTCGTACCAAAAAGGGGTACAAATACAAAGTACCAAGTTCACACAAAATAGTTTTTATGATATTAAAACTATATTTCATCTAAAATTGTGAGACTTCATCTATAATTGCCAAGTGTATATGATAGAGTTATATAAGAGTCTAGTCACAATCGACTTAGAATTGGTGGGCCCGCCTCATCTCCTTTCCTCGTTGGGTTGTGGACTTAGGGCAGACCCATTATATTCAACGGTTTATTTAACTTAAAATCTTATATAACTTATATACACTGAGCAATTATAGAAGGAATATATGGGTCTTTCTAGGGTTCATTATCATATAACATAGAAGCATTCACTTCACTTAATAAGGAAAATATTGGATTTTTCTTGGTAACATACAACTCATTACAAAGATCGGTTTTCAAACTCTTACTATCAAAAGATTATGAACTCACCAACTTAATTGTTGACACTTTTCAAAACTACTTGTATTCTCAGGAATTCAGTGAAACAGGAAATCAACAGCTTTTGAGGATGGGACGATAAATCGTCAAACAGTTCATTTTGTCATCATAATGTAATTGATTTGAATCATGTAAACCTATGCTTTAGTGTAACTTTTTCAATTATATTTATGATTGGTTGTAATTACTTTGAGCACTATTATACTCGTTGTTGTGATACTATACATGAAGTCCTCCACCCCCGGACGTTTCCGCCATCCTTGGTTTGGGGGTGTGACAGTTAATCTGTCGACGATTACCCAAATAGTATCATAACCACCCGAAGTCTTGGGTAATTTGGTTATGAAATCCATTGTAATCTGCTCCCACTTCCATTCAGGGATTTCAGGTTGTTATAATAAACCTGAAGGTTTCTGGTATTCTACCTTAACTTTGGCACAAGTAAGACACTTGGCCACAAAGGTAGCGATTTCGGCCTTCATGTTAGGCCACCAATATAGTTTCTTAAGGTCCAGATACATCTTGTCTAAACCCGGATGAATGGAGTATCGGGTTTTGTGTGCTTCATTCATAACCACATCTCTGTAACCACCAAACTTTGGTGTCCAGATCTGGTTCATGAAATAATAAACTCCATTATCCCTGACTTCGAAGTTTTTATCCATTCCTTTCAGGGTTTCACCTGCCACGTTTTCGGGTTTCAAGGCTTCCATTTGAGCTTCTTTGATTTGTGTGGACAGATGTGAATGGATTGTCATGGTCAACGACTTTACTCGGCGTCCCGAGTATTCTTTTCTGCTAAGGGCATCAGCTACTACGTTTGCTTTACCAGGGTGATAAAGAATTTCACATTCGTAGTCGTTCAGTAGCTCTACCCATCGTCGTTGTCTCATGTTCAGCTCTTTCTGATTGAAGATATGCTGGAGACTTTTATGGTCCGTGAATATTGTGCATTTCGTGCCATATAGGTAATGTCTCCAAATCTTTAGAGCAAACACCACCGCTCCTAGTTCAAGGTCGTGTGTTGTATAGTTGACTTCATGCGTCTTGAGTTGTTGTGAGGCGTAGGAGATAACCTTTCCTCTTTGCATAAGTACACACCCAAGCCCTTGATTTGAAGCATCACAGTACACTATAAATTCCTCTGTCCCTTTGGGTAGGGACAGGATCGGTGCACTGCACAAGGCTTGTTTGAGCGTTTGGAATGCGGTTTCTTGCTTCTCTCCCCGGTTGTAGGTTACACCCTTTTGCGTAAGGGTGGTAAGTGGTTTAGCGATTCGGGAGAAATTTTGGATGAACCTGCGATAGTAGCCAGCAAGACCTAAGAATTGTCGGATTTCTGTAGGAGTCGTGGGTGCTGGCCAATTTTCAATTGCTTTGATTTTGGAAGGGTCCACGTGTATTCCTTCTGAACTGAACACGTGACCTAGGAATTCAACCTTCCTAATCCAAAACTCGTACTTTGAAAACTTCGCATAAAGTTTTTCGGTCCTAAGGGTTTGTAATATTTGACGAAGATGTTGGCCATGTTCTTCTTTGCTTCTTGAATAGACAAGGATATCGTCGATGAAGACTATGACGAATTTTTCCAGGAATGGACGACACATTCTGTTTATTAGATCCATGAACACAGCAGGTGCATTCGTCAATCCGAATGGCATCACAATAAACTCGTAATGACCATAACGAGTTCTAAACGCGGTCTTGGGAATGTCTTCCTCCAAAATCCGTAATTGGTGATACCCGGATCTTAAGTCTATCTTCGAGAAGTAGCTCGCACCTTGAAGTTGGTCGAACAGATCGTCAATGTGAGGTAGAGGGTATCGGTTCTTGATGGTAAGTTTATTCAGCTCGCGGTAGTCTATGCACATGCGGAATGATCCATCCTTCTTCTTTACGAACAAAACCGGTGCTCCCCAATGTGAAAAGCTTGGTCTTATGAAACGTTTACTAAGGAGTTCGTTAAGTTGGCTGGATAATTCTTGCATTTCAGAAGGTGCAAGACGATAGGGGGATTTGGCTACAGGGGTAGCTCCAGGGATTAAGTCGATTCAGAATTCGACTTGTCGTTCGGGAGGTACTCCTGGAAGATCATCGGGAAAGATATCGGGAAAGTTGCAAACCTCTAGAATGCTCGCGATATCTTTTATTTCTTGCTTTTTGTCTACGAAGTGAGCTAAGAAAGCACAGTACTCTTTGCGAAGGTACTTCTGTGCCCTGATGCAAGAAATGATCCTAAGGTTCGTTCCGGGTTTGTCGCCATAGATAACAAGAGTTTCGTTAGTTGGTAAGTTCAAACGAACAACTCTTTCATAACATAGGATGTCGGCATGGTTGGGGCACAACCAATCCATACCTATTATGATGTCAAAACTTTTGATAGAGACCGGCATAAGGTCTATTGGAAAAGACAAGTCATTCAAAGTAAGGATACATCCTATGTATATATCATTGGTGGATTCAGATTTCCCGTTAGCCATTTCTACTGTAAATGTTTCATTAAGTGGTTGAGAGTTTTGATTTAGTAGGTGTTTAAAATTATGGCTCACGAAGCTCCTCTCAGCACCACAATCAAATAGAATGCATGCATAAGTATTATTGACAAGGAACGTACCCATGACCACAGCAGAGTCTGCCACCGCTTCTTCATGACCCAGGGCTAGTATTCTCCCAACTCCACCGACATTTCTAGCTTTTGGCCAATCCTTCGTGAAGTGCCCCACATCACCGCATTGGTAGCATGCTCGGCCTACTCCAGCGGCAGGTGCTTGGTTAAGTGGTTGGGGTGGCATTTTACAGAATCGGGCAGTATGCCCTTTCCTGTTGCAGTTACGACACTGTAGGTCTCGGCAATTTCCATTGTGGTGAAAATTGCACTTGTTGCATTTAGGGAGGGTACCAGCATAGGGCTTTGTTGGTGCAAAATTATTGGGAACAGCATTAGGTACAGTAGCGGGTATGGTAGCAGGTACAGTAGTAGCATGGACTGCCACTACTTGTTGCTTCTTTGCTGGTTCCAGAGGAGATTTGCCCTTCCCCTTGTTCCAAACCCTCTTCTTGATGTTGTTGTTGTTCTTCCTGGGTTGTTCTGGAGCAGAGACCACAGAGTTTTGACGGGCTCCGTGGTCGATAAGAGATTGTGCCAGTTCTTTGGCACTGTCAAAAGTAATAGGCTTTGAAGCTAAAACACTTGACTGAATTTGGGGCGACATACCCCAAATGTATCTCTCAATCTTTTTGCTCTCGATAGGAACCATATCCGGGCAAAGAATTGCCAGATCACAGAACCTATTGGTATAGGTTGATATATCAGAACCAACCATTGTAAGAGCCCATAGTTCTTGCTCCAGTTTCTGTATCTCCCCTCGCGGGGAGTATTCCCGCATTAACATGGCTTTTAGGCTCTCCCAGCTGATGGAATTAGCCACAACTAGAGTAAGTGACTTAATGTGGCCATTCCACCACGTTAGAGCCCTATCAGAAAAAGTACAGGCAGTAAATTTAACCTTGCTACCCTCAGGACAGGAGCAAATTTCAAAGATTGCTTCCGTCTTTTCTATCCACTGCCTTAGTGCCATAACTCCCCCAGTCCCATTAAAGGTCCTGGGTTTGGCATTAGAGAAATCCTTATAAGTGCACTCTCGCGAATGCCCATGACTTTCGCCATGGTTAGAAGGATGTGCACCGACTCCCGACCCACTAACACCAGGAGTATGAACGTGAGACATGGCAGTCGCTACAGCCGCCGTGACCGCCGCTTGAAACATAGCGGGATCGAATTAATGAGGTGGTGGTGGGGGTGGCGTCGGTGCTTCATTGGTGTTGATACGTCTTGGATTTCTACGAGGAGGCATCTCTTGCTATAAAAGTCAAATAGATAAAAAGATAGTGAGATATCAAGAAGGAATATGAATTTGATATCTCTGAACTAAACACTTAATTCAACATGAATCTTACAAAGAATTGGAAATAGAAATCCACTGCAAGTACAACTTGCAACAGGATAATATGAAATTGAATGGTTATTTTTCAAAAAGTATGAATGTACATGTCAACTGTATTGGTATATTAAGTATATAAGGTCCAGAAAACTTGACCATAAAGCAGGATTATAATATACTCCAATACTGAGAAAGTGTCAACATCAAACCGACCTACTGAAAATAACATTTCCGCGGTCGTAGTGAAAGCATGAAAAATAACACTGGAGCGTTTCTGTGATCCAAAACTTTGGAATAAGATGATTATGAAAACTGTAATAACTCTTGTTGAAGTAAAGTGCTTATCGTTTTATTGATACTTGATTTGTACATAACATAGAAAGTAGTATACACATTCGATATAGAAAGTAGAAAGTAGAAGTAGTGCGAACACTACTTGCGACGGTTTCTACGACGATTGCTAGGTTTTGCTTCGTCTTGCGCTTTCCAACGTCTTTCTTGGGTAGCTTGGTGCTCCCTCAGTTCTCTGATCTCTGATTCAGCAGCACAAAGTTGCCTTTGAAGGGCTTCAGTATGGTGCTGGGTGTCATCTTGCATCTCGTCAAGACGAAGGATATCTACAGTGTTTGCCTGCGCAACTGCATTCACCTCTAGGATTCGATTGATCGACATCCTTGATTGATCGAACTGTCGGGCTATTTGGTTTACTATAACTGGAAGAGCTCTGTCAGCAGTTCCTCCTCTAGATACGTTATAGAAACCTCGTGCCATTCCGTATGGAGGGCGTTGGCCGTCTTGTCGACTCCAATGGTTTATGTATTGGCCCCACTCAGGTATTGGTTCTGCGTCCTCTTGCCTCTGGGGACGCTTCCCAGGGTTACAGACTTGTGGCTCTGTATCCGTACCACTTGACTCGCTGTCCTCAAAGGGTTCTCCGTCTGAGTCTGTGATCCAGCCTGCATTATGTGGATTGTAGGGGTCTCCCGGTAAATTGGGTGCAGCCATAGGTTCTGTATTAGAAATAAGATTAGTAAAATACTCTCCATAGTATTTTAATCTTTGTATTCTGTTCTATAGTTCTTCTGAATATGTATGGTAAGTTTTAGACATGTCTCAACACTACTATCACTCCCAAACACATGTTGGTCATATCTCAAATCAATATAGTTGATCAGGCTATATTAATTCCAGATATGATTACATAACTGCTCAGGTTTGACTATAGTGCTCAACATCCAAATACTTTTAAGTTCTTATGATTGTGATATTGTACTTGTAAGTATGAGTGTGCTCTTATGACTGTGATACTTTACTTGTGATATTGTACTTGTAAGTATGAGTGTGCTCTTATAGTGCTCAACATCCAAATGCGTGTCATCTTTATTTATGACAGGGCTTTCCTTGATACGCAACGCGTGTCATAACTGTGTGTCGTAAATACATGTCGTAAATGCGCGTCGTAAATGCGCGTCGTCTATAGACGACGCGAAAAAGCGTGTCGTCTCTCGTTATGACAGGGCCTTCCATGACGCGCATTTTGTCACACCCCCAAACCAGACGGCGGAAACGTCTGGGGGTGGAGGACTTGAATTGTAGTATCACAACACATGCATCATAGTAATCAAAGTAGAAACAACCATTGTATTTAATAAAATATAAATATTTACATGTGTTCAATCATTGTGTATTGAACCAAAATATAGTTATACAAAAGAAGATATGACTCAACAAAGCTCCATCTTCTCAAAAGCACGGGGAGTACCTGTGTATTATTTCCCTGAGAATACAAGTAATTTGAAAAGAGAGTATCAACATAAAGTTGAGTGAGTGCATAAATGTTTATGTTTGAAAGAGTATCTCTGTATCTTGTATATGTAAACTGTTCCAGAAAATCCTATATTTTCTGTTTGTATATGAAAAGTAGTTTTATTCCCATAAAACCCTTCTCTATGTACTAATGTTTTGTATTTGTATTACTTATGAAAACTTGTAACTGAGAGTGTGCCTGGCTCCACCAGCTGTTGTTGAAAACTGTATTGAATCTTTGTATTTTGTATTCTGTAAACTAGTACTTTGAAGGTGTACTTTCGTTTAGTTATTTATACACTAACGTATTGTTAATATCTTTTTAATGAGTTATTATAACCATACTATGACTGATGGCCCGAAACAAACGCTTTGTGGGCGTTTAAACTGGTGATAACAATTGCCACTCATCTAACTGTAGTTAGCAGCCTGAGTGCGCGGTTGTCAATCCCGATATAGATCTACACACGCTTGTTTCGATCCCCGGCTGGAGATTCTGGTTATAATGTCAGGACTTTTCTATGTTGTCTAAAATGAATTAAACAACCTGAATCTAGTGTCTCATAAAAAGCATATAAACGTTACATGTATATTAGTTTGAAAACTCAATCATTCTGAAATAATGATTGACAATATATTCTTTGAATCAAAACCCAATCATTCTGAAATAATGATTGACAGTATGTCCTTGAATTAGTATTTCCAAACATGTATTTGATAAGTGTAAACCTTGATTTGTTCTGTATCAAAACCCTAGTTTCTTGTGTATTCTAGTATACTTGTATCATGAATTATTGTTCTATGTATAAATTATACCTATTATAATTTATATGTACTACCTGATTGTGTATTTAACCATGTTTGCATGTAATCCCTTGCTCAGCATATTACAAAGGTAGTTAAACTGATGAAATAACTATTATATTTATATACATATACAATTTTATATATAAGTAAAATTTAAACGACACTCGGACAAGTAACCAGTACTTTAAGCCCACATCCAAACAAGGAAAAGGACCCAGAATGAGTTATCAGTCCTAAGCCTTTTAAATCTTATTTATATACATATATATATATATATATATATATATATATATATATATATATATATATATATATATATATATATATATATATACAAATATGAATTTCGGGGAAAAATATAAGATTATAAAAGAGTTTGATGTGTTGAGTATTTTTAGATAATTTAATGTTACTTTATCATGATTTGAATCATGATTTTATAACACAAAGTTCTTGTGTTATGCTTGTATTCCCCCCCCCCCCCTTAAAACAGTAGAAATTATGAAAATACGGGGGTATGAACTCACTTGATATATGCTGAACCGGACAGAGTTTCGTTTCACGAAAAGGAGTTTATTTGTCGAGAAACCGGCTCAAATTGGGCAGAGTTTCGACAGGAGAGAGGTTACTTCTTGGGAATCTCGAGGCTTCAAGGCTTGCTTAGGGTTCGAGACTTGATATCGGGGCTTTAGGGGTTGTATATGAGCTTAGGGGAGTGGAAAATGTGAAAGAGAATGATTTTTGGGGTGAAAAAGTGTAAAAAATCTGGAACCCTCACATGCTATATATAGTCCGAAGGTTCGGACCTGAAGCTGCGCGAAGGTGACACGCGTCGGACAGGTGGCGAGGCGAGGGGGCTTCTTCGGACCGGAGGCTCGCTGCTGGCTGGCTCGGATTGGACCAAGCCTCGGTCCAATGGGAAGGAGACACGTGCGAAGGGGAGGGTCTGAGGTGTGTGCGAGGGGTGTCTCCGGGGCATCTCTTGCGAAGCTGTTCGCTTCTAAGTTGACCTCAGCTGCGGTCCAATCAGGAAGTGCCACGCATGGGTTCGGTCCACTCAGCAGCTGCCACGTGCGAGGGTGACGTGGCATGCGAAATTGCCCCTTTTTTTCCCATTTTTTCTTTATTTTTGTGCCAAACATGCGAAAATCATAACTTTCGCATAAGAGCTCCGTTTTGGCGTTCTTTATATGCACGCATAGGTAAAATCATATTCTACGACTTTCGTTTAGACTTCGTCGGCTAATTTTGACTTTATTTTTAATATTATTATTTTAAACAGACCGGGACGGGAATCCGTTAAAAATTCATAACTTCTTCATCCGACGTCTGTTTTCGTCTGTCTTTTTACCGTTGTACTACTACCGACGTGACCTTCAATTCTCGTTTAGGTTGTGTCGGCTAAAAATCGCTCGATCTTTATTTCGAGTTTTTAGCTGTACACTACTATACTGAAACTTAGAAAAATCATAACTTCCTCATACGAAGTCAGATTTTTCCGTTCCTTTGATGAAAGTTCTCGGTTTAACATAAACTACAACTTTCATTTAGATTGTTAAGGCTAAAAAGCCTTTTTTATCACAAATTCAGTTTTTACACTGAAAAGTGTTTTGTCGGTTTTGTCGCGGATTTTCGATTGGTCATAACTTCTTCGTTATAACTCGGATTTTAGTGTTCTTTATGTTTTTGGAAACCTTATTACAATCTCCATCACATGGTTCATCCCAATCGAGATTGCTAAATAATTTATTTTTGAGGGTCAATTATGTAAATATGCACATTATGCTAAAATTTCTCTTTATTATTATAAAAAGAAGTATACATTGACCTAAACTATTACATATGTTTGAAATTACGATTTGTTACACATTTGCACGTCGGCTGAGCGTTTTACGACACACATTGTGCATCGTAAAAGGCTATTTTCAGGTTGTGAGACTACAGCCAACACGTGACCACGCAACTGTGTACGCCCCTGGTGCACAACCCGTGTATTGTTGGAACAAGAAGTGATCCTTATGCAATCCGAGATAAAGAATTCTGAGGTGAAAGCGTTCAAAGTGGAAACTGTTACAAAGTGAAGATTAGTCAGAGATAGAGTGTTTGTTTAGGAGCATTTTGTGTCTGTAACACATTTATTGTTGCAAGTACTAGTTTGTATTGTTCTTATTGTTTTCTAATATCGTAAAAGTGACAAGATCAACAGCAACAGTTGTGGCAGTCTTTTGACTCGTTGACTTAGTCCATGCACACTTTATCAGATTTGTTTATAGTTACTCATTGACTATTTAAGGAGCTGTCTACCTTATATCAAATAGAGAGGTGTGCACCTTTTTCTCTCTAGTAAAAAATGATTCAGTCAATCCTTCTCTCTTACATTCTTCTTGTTTTTGAATCATTTTACATTGTTCATACTTATTACTTTTCTATACTTTGAGCACTTTGTTGATTATCACCATTCCGAGACAAGACTGGTTTACCAGACTTGACTAGATTTTTATTACAAGTAGTCATTGATCTTAAGTTAATTCAAGGTTTGAATTCTCAAACCTTGTCCGTGCAGATCCTAGTATTCACAGTTGGTATCAGAGCCTAAGCGCTTGTGCTTTGAGTCCATAAGAACAAACTATAGTTGGTTGAAGATTACCTTGATATCTTAATCATTTTTGGATTCAGGATAAAAGATATTCTATATACCACTTCAGCTCTAATATCTTAACTTCAATGGCTGCTTCTAATCAACCTCAAGAAATGTACTCAATGAAAATAAAAAATAGCATGGTTTTCCCATCGCGTGCCCTATTGCTAGTTGTTGAAGAGTATGATCACTGCAAAGATAGAAAGGAGAGATTTTTTTGTGGTAAAGAAAAAGGCAAAGAATTATGGAGGTCAATGAAATAAGGTCCTCATGTTCCTGTAAGACAAGTGGTTAGAGATGTTGTTTCCACTCTCTTGGGTCAAGAAGAGTCTCGATCAATACCATTGACTTCAAATGACATTGAGAAGATTCATACAAATTAATTTGGCTTCTCTGAAATAGTTTTTGGTGTACCTCCATCTCTCTTTGAGCACGTCAAGTTGTGCAAATCTACAAAAGAGATTTAGGATACACTACATGATTTGTTTGAAGGATCAGAGAACATGAAGGATAAGCATTTGACATCACTAGTAAACGAATTTGATAACTTCACTACCATTCTAGGTGAATCTGTAGCCTCTACATCAAGTCGATATAGGATCATGGTGAACAACATGACAACACATGTAGTAGTCCAAACTCTACTCGAGTACAATATCAAGTTCATCAAAAACCTCGGAAAAGGATGAGGAAATGTTATGTCCTGTGTTCAGAGTAATGGACATCAGAAGAAACTAATGCTTTATCAGTTGTTTGATGAACTGCAAGGTTATGAACCCAACGTTGTTCAAAAGTTGAGAGAACTCTGAGGAGGTCCTATTGCTTTAGTCAGGTCGATCAATCCACTGATTCCAAACCCATCTGTTTTGGATTCTTTTGGAGCCATCCCACCTGTTCGAAATAGATGAACCACTCCACCTGTCCCACCCGTTCCTCCAGTTTCGAACTACCCATATAAAGAAAACTTTGATCCAGAAGTCGTAGACCCCAAACTTCATTTCCAGCAAGAGTTTACACTTCTATCTATGAAGAATAGAAGTCCTTGGAATCCCAATCAAAATCCTTCTCAAAACATATTTCAAGATCCTCACCAATGCAATCCTCAATCTGGCTACTATGTCCGTCGAGCACAAGAGCTTGCTGAAAGTAAAAAGGCTTTTGTCACTTCCATTTCAAGGAATGTTGATGGGTATTGTTCATCTAGTGATGAGGGTGAAGGGAAATCTACAATAAACATGTGTCTTATGCCTAGACAATCAATTGAGTGTGATGAAGGTTATTGGTCTTCCAGTCCGGAAGCTGATGATGAAGATGCCGAGCAAAACTACTGCTACATGGCAACAAACGATCCACATGGCTAAAGCATCATCCAACAGGTAAAATCAATGACCACTGATAATAGTTTTGATTTTTCTATTTATGAAACTTATCTAACTCAAATTCAATAAGATATGACAGTTATTCATAAAGCATATGATTCTGTCATAAAATTTAGTGAGAAGTTGGATAGTGAGTTGACCCCAGTTAGATTACGATTTGAAGACCGCAATCTTAAGATAGAATCATCAGGAAGAGAGCTTGTAATGGCCAAGGATGAATGTATTATTTTGAATGACAAATGTGAAATTTGAATTTTCGAAATAAATCTTTTGGCTAGTGATAACAAGCGTCTTAATGCAAAAAATTGATAGTTTACATAATTGAATTGATGTTCAAGAAGATAATCAAAGGATGACACATAATTTTTGTCACCCTTCTTCCAAAGAACAAGGTCTCGGAAGCGAGTTTTCGAAATGTATTGCTCGTCCCATAAAGGAACTTCAAAACTTAATGTTCATGGGAGATATTCCAAATCACACTTATTGGGATATCCCTGTCTCGCCATTGTCGTCCCTTCATAAGACCTCGGACAAATATAACTCATTAATTCTTGAGTTCAAACCGATCACTATTACATGTCCTGATTCCATGCAAGTACTGCCTCTAATATCTGTGGACATGAATCTGTTTTCGAAACATTCACATTGCACAGGTGGTACTGGAGTCTGTTTTCCTAACTCTGGTCCTCCGAACAACTGTGTTATTGAGGAAATCGTTCCTGAGATAAACGAACATGGCTCGGACCAATCCAATTATTTTTGGGTGTCCCTTGAAAGTGATTTAGAACTTAAGAGTGATGATGACACTTCGTTTGATTCTTGCGCCTCTAAATCTAATGTAGAGTCTATGTCGACCCAAGTTCCAATTAAGCCTCGTTTCAACAATCCATCTATTGGATAAACTACCAATTCATCATCTGACTCTCAAAAGAAACCTTCGTTAAACAAGAAGGACATTGTTCGTCCAAAGAACGAAGCTAGTAAAGCTCTTGAAAAAGAAACTATGTATGGGAAATGCTCTAGGTTCCTTGAGACATCCGAGAAGAAAATGCCTCAAGCAGTTAGTCCAGCTACTAAGAATCACAATGCTTTCATACTTGTTAAAATTTTTAAGAGACTGTCTATTCCTGTTGGCTCGGATATTCGTAATACATCTGTCAAAAGTTGTGTGAAAACTGTTAATGTTGATACCTCGTCTAAGAAAACTGATCCTCCTCGTGAAGTGTCTTCTTCTGTGTTTTTTTCTACCTCGGATGGCACGATTTTGAGAAAGAAACAATTTCCAAAATCAAATGTGCTTACGACTTGAGTGAACAAAGGAAAAGATGCTCGGAACACTATTGTTCAGAAACCTTCCAAAGGTTCAAAACAAAGTTTTGAATGGAAAGTGAAAAAAGTCAGAAAACTCAATTGAAACACCTCGGAACACAGTTCTTCCCAAAATATCTCGGAAAACTATTCCTTCGAGGAAAGAAGTACCCAAAAAACCGATAGTTGAGTATGATTTTTGGATCAATGAAAAGACTCTTGGATTCTGCATTTTCCCAAAAGAATATCGAAAAAAGCCTTACGAGATACCACCAGTTCATAAATCACAACCCAAGTCCAAAGCCCATTTTAATTTCCCTATGTCTAACTCGGAGACTAAAAACTCCAAAACTCACTGATTTTGCAGGCTTTTGTGCTTCGGAAGAAGATACAATATGGTATATTGATAGTTCTTGTTCCATGCACATGACTGGGTAAAAGGATTTTCCGCATGATCTGAAGCTTGCTATAAATGTAGATTATGTTACATATGGCAACAATTTAAATTCTCAAGTTCGAGGTTATGGCGTCTTGACCAATGGTAATTTTTCTGTCTCAAATGTGGCTTACGTGGCTGATCTCAAGCATAATCTGATCAGTTTGGCCTAACTCACTGATGCAAATCGAAAAGATGAGTACTGTAAGAAGCATATCTATGTTTTGACATAAGACCGAAAAGAAATTCTGATCAAGTTAGATCACATAAGAAATATGTATCATATGGATATCAAAATGATCATCAGAAAGCCTCAATTGTGTTTTTTATCAAAAGTCGTTCCTGGCGTAAGTTAGCTATGGCACCAGAGGCTCGCTCATCGCAACTTCCGATACATGAATGATCTGGTTTTTGGTGTAATGGTCTGAGGTATGCCTCTCTTCAAATTTTAAAATGATCATTTATGCACTGCACATGAATATGCGAAGCAATCAAAGAAATGAAACTTTGTTCTAATCGAAAAATCCATTTCGGAACGACTTGAAATTCTTCATATTGATCTTTGTGGACCGTCTGGAGAGCTCATCAATTTACACAAACTGCTTCCGAGCTCATCAATTTCATAAAGGCATTGAAGTTCTGACTAAACTTCCTATCTGAAGAATTCGAAGTGACAATGGATCCGAGTTCACAAATGCCACAATTGAAAATTTTCTTAAAGAAAAAAGCATTGAACACAACTTTTATGCTCCCTACACTCCTCAACAAAATGGGGTTGTTGAAAGAAGAAATCGAACTCTAGTTGAAGCCGCTCCGTCGATGCTGATCTTTGCAAATCTTCCTCTTTATCTTTGCACTGAAGCCGTCTCAACAGCATGCTTCACTCAAAATTGAAGCATCATCAACCGTCGACTCAACAAGACACCATATGAAACAATGAATGGTAAAAAGTCGAGTATCTCGTTCTTGCACATCATTAGATGTAGATGCTTTATCAAAAATAACCGTGACCAACCCACCAAGTTTCAACCAAAATCCTATGACGCCATCGTTTTGGGATACTCAACCAAATATAAAGCCTGCAGAGTTCTGAATCGTAGAACTCATGTAATTGAAGAAAGCTTTGATATCACTTTTGATGATAATTTCGTTTGGAACTGAACACAACCTCATGTTACAACACATATCATGGAGTCTGACAATCCACCTGCTGGGTCTCCGAATCCTCAGTTTATCTATGAAGTTGATTTCGAAAGCCTGTTCAGACTAATATAAACAACTCTTGATTTCTAATCTCGATCAAGACCATCCTCAACTGGCACTCCTATTTCACAAAATGTCTCTTGTTCGACCCCAACCTTTATTACATTTGATTCCGACACATTTCAACCTTCTCAGGTTGAGGGGGAGAATAGCCATCCAACCCTCGAATCATTTATTTCTGAAGCCTCAGGACCCTTGAATCATATTTTGGATCCTCAAAAATTTCTGAAGCCTCAAGATCCTTAGACATGCTCCAGTATCCTGATTATTATCACTAATATTTCCTAACGTATATAATGACTATATTTTCCTTTATTTTTCTCACATGTGCAGAACTAGTCAAACACAAGACCCATTCTAAATGAAGGATCATCTCAACCAGGCAGAATATCCAGAATACCAAGTCAAATAACATTCATATGTTGAATCTGGAGGATCCCGAAATTATCGAACTTCATGGTACTTATACTAGACTATAAATAACACATGTATCTAGCACACAACGCACACGATTAGCCCTAGATTTACTCATGTACTCCTATTACTTTCACAATCTTTGTAACCTCAGATTAAAATCAATAAAACACATCAAGGCATGTGATTATTATCACCTCCCAAGGTTTTATGTCGGAGATCCTACAAAGGATCAAGGGCTTTCAATGCAAATCATTTGTCTCACTTTGATTACCATTTGATACTTACATTACACTAACACCACAGCCTCTCATACATTTTGGTCGCATTACATTTGCTCAATTTTTTACCAAAACAATGAGCAAGTCTAATCCCAAAGCATACGACTTACTTTCCAACTCATCTATTTTTAGAAGAGGGCTAAACCATCTAATTATCGGGGGCGGGAGGGGGGGGGTGGGGGGTGGATGAAAGAACCCTTTCATACTTCACATTGATACTCCAAAACATGCTAAATGAATATTCAAAAACAATATTTTGCATAAATGATCTTATTAAAAAAAACTGGATACAAACCGACTAAGTTTTAGTATATTACATAACTACTCATGAAATTATAATTTTATATATACACAATCACTAAAAACAAAAGTAATATTATTAACTATTCTAAATCTTCCAACAGTATGTGTCTATACTGGATGCTTATTACCTGCAATAGTTAAACACGGAAAGGCATAAGCGGAGACGCTTAGTGAGTTCAAAAATAGATAAAATATAACGTTATGACATATATATACCAATATGACAGAAGCAAAGAGGAACAAGGAACAACAAAGGCATATGAGAATCATGTGACAAGCTTTCCATATCAACAAATGATCTGATTCAAAGATTTACAATCAATGAGATACAACAATTTCAACTTCATATACATCAATTAGGTATGATCCTGGGGCTTCGGGGGATGTAAAATAACTTAAAAGAAGGTTTAAAGTGAAAATCTGTGCAAAAATCCAACCAAAACCAGGAGGGTTCACACCTCCCTTTATATAGGGTGCGAGGGCTCGGTTCCGAAGGGAGGAGAAGAAGGCACGCGTCGGACAGGTGGCGAGGGGGAAGGCTACGCGTCGGAAGGAGGGGTTGCACACGCGTCTCGCTTCGGACGCCTCCACCGTGATGACACGCTTTGGATCTGGATTGGGTCGCGCCTTCGGATGAGTCAGCAGCTTGGACACGGGGCAGGCTTGCGAGGGTGGTACGTGGCTGATTCCGAGCCATGCATGCGAAATTTCTCGGATTTTGTGCCCCAAACATCAAAAATTCATAACTTTCGAATACTAGCTCCGTTTTCGACGTTCTTTATATGCACGCGTAGGCGATATTATACTCTACAACTTCCGTTTAGACTCCGTTGGCTAATTTGACTTTATTTTTAATATTATTATTTTTAACAGACCGGGACAGGAAAATCCTTTAAAAATTCATAACTTCTTGTAAAAACTATGTTGTTAGAACTCAACGCTCAAAAACATATAATATTATTCATTTTAAGCTAATAAGCTTTACAAAACACGATAATCGAACAAGGTTATTAACGTGTATGTTACAAATACCTCCTCCTTTTGAGGATTTCGTCCCCGAAATCACAACGATTAAAACAAATGGGGATATTTCATTCTTATCTCGTTCGTATTTTCCCATGTATAATTTGGGCCTCTATGGTGTTTCCACTTGACAAGCACCAACTCCACTTCTTTATTACGTAGATTAGTCGTTCTTTCGTTTATGATCTCTTCAGGCTCTTCTACATATGTTAACTTATTATCCAGTTTCACCTCGGATAACGGAACCGTTTCATCATATATGCTTAAACAGTTACACAGATAACTCACATGAAACACATCATGAATACCAGCCAAATCTTCAGGCAATTCCAAGCGGTATGCTTGTTTACCAATTCTATGGATGATTTTGAAAGGACCAATAAATCTAGGACTTAGTTTTCCTTTCTTTCCAAATTGCATAATACCTTTCCATGGAGATACTTTCAGTATTACGAAATCACCCACCTGGAATTCTATGTGTCGTGTCCTCCTTTCCGCATAGGACTTTTGTTGATCCTGGGGCGCTTTCATTCTTTCACGTACAATTTGAATCTTTTCAGTGGTGTGTTGACTCATTTCAGGGCCACTAAGGACTTTATGTCCTACATCATGCCAACATAATGGAGTATGACATTTACGTCCATATAGTGCTTCATATACCTTTAGTATATTTTCTACTGTTTGGATTGTTCACTCCGTCTGACCATCTATTTGGGGATAATAAGTTGTGCTGAGAGTGACACGAGATCCCAATTCACATTGTATACTTGCCAAAGAATGAGAAGTGAAACTACGATCGGAAGTAATCTTTTGCGGCACACCATGTCTCGCAACAGTTTCATCCAAGTATACTTGTGCGTGTTTCTCCATTGGAGTTGTTTCACGCATGGCAATAAATTGTGCACTCTTAGTTAGTCGGTCGACAATTACCCAAATGCTATCATTCTGTCTAGCAGTCTTTGGGAATTGGAGCAGCATTAGACATAAAGTCAGTTCAGAATTCTATTTGCCGAACCGGGGGAAGTCCCGGCAAATCATCAGGGAAAACATCAGGATATTTATTAACAACGGGAACATCATTTACAATTTTCTTCCCCTCTTTTGAGATATCAACAAAATAGATAAGTAGAATACCCCTTCGATATATGTTTACGAGTTTTCAGGAAAGAGATTATTTTTTTAAGATTTTAAGTCTTTGTTTACTGAAGACATAAAATAGAATCCTTCCCTTTGATAGGGATGCGTACCATCTTTTCATAACACAAGAATTATGTGCGGTTCTTTGACTACCAATTCGTGCGGAGAATAATTTTAAAGTTGGGCAAAGAGATAGGAATCAGGTTAGCAAGAAAACTATAACCTTCAATTTCTATGACACAATCTCTATAGACTTTATCAGCAAGTAATGACACACTTCCCGAGGTATCTATATGAAATGATTGGGCGAATGTCTAACAACCAATATGAAAAGAATGCGCAATTTCATGAGGCACAAAAGAATCTGAGGCATCAGAATCAAATAAGATGTGAGCAGGTCTAGAGTTGACGAGAAATGAACCAGTCACAACATTCGGGTCCTCATGTGCCTCCTCTATGGTAATCAGAAATGTACGAACTTTAACTAAACGATTGTAAAACTCTTCAAACTTCTTAATTGTTGGCGGTGCTCAAATTTGCAATCAGTCTTCTTTCTCTATTGGGCTTTCGGTCTTAATGTCCGAGTTAAAGAAAAACCAATTCTCATTGCAGACTCTTACTCCTTCTTGAATTTGGGTTACAGACTCAACCCAAGATAAGGTCTTCACTTTTGTTACAACAACAACTCGAATGGTCATATTCTAATGACCTTTGATTTCATAACGCAAAAGAGATACAACGAATCATACTCTTATTTCTATTAGTCAACCACTGGCATAGAAGAAACCTTAATTCATGTTCTAATGTGATATAATATCTTCATAACTAGTAGCATTTCTAGCTAATGGTTGCTTAATCCTTTAATGAAGGTTTTTATATTTTTATCTACTACCTCGACCATCTCTTGCTTCAATCTTCCAACTGAAGTTTTGTCGCTACACAAGACATGGTTCTCTGAACCAATCAATTCACTTTGCAGATCTATATTAGTCGGACTCAATCTTTACGACCACTAAGGTCTGAACAAAAATCATTTTTTTAGTCATCACCAAAACGAAGGTAATGACATACTCGAACAAAAACGGAATCAAGTTCTAGCTCCTTGGTAACATTGTGACTTTCCCTGATCCAAGTGTGAGTCCTGTGCTTCCAGTAGTATAGGCCTCTACTACTATTCACACCTACTCATACTCGTCCCAAGTATTGTCTCGCAGTTCCCAAGTCACCATCCAAAAGTTTTCACAAAGAAACTTTTCACACCTGAGTGTGTTCAAACAAGTACATACAACAATTTCTCCTAGACTCAACTAGGCATTTCACGTTTCTATCAAACATATCTTGGATCTCTTAAATTCACCTTCTAGAATTCTTTTATGCATAAGCTCAATCTAGCATATCCTAATAGTTTTCCTAGGTCGATAGGAATTTCACTTCTAAATTCTTCATATAAATTCTTTCTCGGGTAGTGTCTACTTTACAAGATATACTATACCAGAATTTACTCTAGTAGTGTGGAGACAAACGGTCTCTAACTATTGGCATCATCTTCTAACTCATGCAAGTCACCATGCACATTTATTCATTTCATTATCCTTTCATGACATCGTCATTCCTTTAAATGAAAAAAAATTCTTCTCATAGGTGTATCTTTTAAGTCTACGTCATAGGAATCTATCGTAGGAAGTCAGCATTTTAACTGCATCTCAGCATGTTCTACTAGCTTTGACTTCGTTCTATGTCATTCCTAACAGCAACATCTCTTCTCATACAATTATGAGTGTATATCTTCTACTCTACCTTACTCTGACTAGTAAGTCACTCAGCCTTTCACAACCATCCTAATCATGTATGTTACAGTCGTCTTAACACACTACGGAACTTTCATAAGGATGTGATAGAAGTCAATTGTCACTCTGTATTATTAAATACTAAGTCTGAGCATCTTGTATAGGGTTACATATCAGCTCTTACCATACTACTCGAACTGCATACTACATCACAATGTTAGGCAAGGTCTTGGCCTATTGAGTCTAAAAATTTTGTTAGCCTTTCCTTTGATCTTCATTAAATTCTTCTAAATCTTGCCCAACATCAATTTCGATATTGTCGAAGTATTTATCACCATCTTCAATCCTTCTAACTCTGTAAGAAATCACTGCTTCAATCTGGTCAACGGTTGTCACACCCCTAAACCAGACGGCGGAAACATCCAGGGGTGGAGGACTTCATTTGTAGTATCACGACACATGCACTATGGTAATCAGAGTACAAACAACCACTGTGTTTAAAAAGTATAAGTATTTACATGTATTTCATCATAGTATACTGAAACCAAATAGTTATACAAAAAAAGAAGACAAGACATAAATAGCTCCATCTTCTCAAAAGCTCGGGGAGTACCTGTCTACTGGTTCCCTGAGAATACAGGTAATTTGAAAAGAGAGTATCAACACAAAGTTGAGTGAGTGCATAAGTATTTATGTTTGAAATAATGTTTTCTATTTCTTGAATATGTAAACTGTTCCAGAAAATCCTTTATTTTCTGCTGTAGACGAAAAATAGTTTTAGTTACATAAAACTGTTCTATTTGTAAACCAATGTTCTGTATTTGTAATCCTTTTGTAAGATTGTATCTGAGAGTGTGTCTGATTTCATCAACTATTATTGTAAACTGTAATGTAATATTGTAAACTGTATCTTGTAAATTAGTACTTTGAAAATGTACTTAGGTTTAGTTAATTATACACTAACGTATTGTTAATATCATTTATGAGTTATTATAACCATACTGAATAGATGGACTGACCCAACGCTATGAATGCGCTGAAAGCTCTTGATAACAATTTGTCACTCACATGCGTGTATGCCTGACTGTAGCTAGCAGTCGGAGTGCGGGGTTGTCAATCCCAATATAGATCTATACACACATTGTTTCGATCCCCCGCTGGAGATTCTGGTTATAATGTCAGGATTTTAACTATATTGTTTAAATGAATTAGACAACCTGTATCACTTGACTCATAAAAACATATAAATGTTACATGTATAATAGTTATGAAAAACCCAATCATTCCGAAATAAATGACTGACAGTATGTTCTTGAATTAGTATTCTTAACATGTATCTAAAAGATGTATACTCTTGAATAGTTTTGAATCAATTCTTTGTTCTTGTAAAACAATGTACTTTAGTATACTTGAATAGTGAATTAATGTTCCGTGAATCATAAATTATACCTATTATAATTTATATGTACTTTCTAATTTAATAACGAGTATTCATGAATGCAACCCCCTACCAATATATATAAGTAAAATTTCAATGACACTCGGACATATAACTGATGCTTATAATCCCACATCCAAATAAGGAAAAGGGACCAAAGTGGGTTATCAGTCCTAAGCCTTTTAAATCTTATTTATATAAATATATATATACTAGTATGATTTTTTGGGAAAATATAAGTTTATAAAAACATTTAAAAGAAGTTTGTAATTTTGAAATTCATTTTGGTGACTTGATGTCATTTTGATACAATCTTTGAAAACCATTTGATTTGATGATAATTGAAATCCATTTTGATAAGATATTTGAAACCATTTGTTTATAACACAAAATCTTTGTGTTAGACTTGTATTCCCCTCCCCCCCCCCCCCTTAAAATAGTAAAAACTATGAAAATACGGGGGTTTGAACTCACCTGTAGTAAGTTATTCAAATGTAAGATCGGTGTAGGATGCTAAGTGTCAAGTGAAGTCTTGAGCACAAACAGATCCTAATAGCATATAATGACACATATATGAATATAATTAATGTTTATACAACTAATTATGCTAAGAAATCACCTTAGGGACTAGGAATCACTTAGATTGAAGTGTTACAATCACATGTGATTGAATTAAAAGGGTTTATGGTCACTTAAGGGAGTGTACGGTCTTTATGTGTACAGCCCTTGATGTGTACGGCCATGGAGTATACGGCTGTACACTCATTGAAGAAACATGTAAAAATGGGTGTTTGATCCTTGGGGAAACTAGTGTGACAATTGCACAACAAGAGGATGGACAAAACTATCATTTTGGAAGGTTTTGAGGTGTGTACTGTGACAACCCGAAATATTCATTTGTATAAACTCTACAGTCGAGCACTAAAAATAAAAGTCAAATTCATTTCAGTACAATTTTGGCCGGTTTAAAGTCCGTTTGGGTGTCTTTATTTTTATTTTGTCAAACAAACAAAATAACACCTTAATTAGGTGTTTACGGCCAAACAAGAGGAGTTTGGGCCGTAAACTCCCTTTGTCCATGAACTCATGCATATAGCATGAGTTTACTCTTCATTCCTTCATTCTCCAACCTTCAAACTCAAGAACTCCCAACTTCTCTCTCAAGTATCATAACACTCTCCTTCCAATCTTCCAAAAATGTAAGTTTTTCTCCACTTGATTTGTTATTATAACCTTTCATCTAGTTGTTATACATCATTTCATCCATGAATTCTTCATTTTTACTTAGATCTTCAAGTGTTCTCCAAAACTCCAAGAACACACACTAGTGTTCTTAGGCCCTAAACACTCTTACAAGCTTCCCATAAGTAAGTACGCTCCTCCTAACTAGTTACTTGCTTAGTATACTTGTTAATCCATGGAAAAACATCAAGAACACCCAATAACACTTGGGTTCACGGTCAAGGGATCTCCTTGAACCGTAAACACGATCAAGTGGTGCTTAAGTGCCCCTAACACCTTCTAGGGCTTGGATATTGGACTAGAACCTTGCATGCATGAGCTAAAGACCCCAAATCACGAAATGGTAGGAGTGACCATGAGTTTACGGCCGTAAACTTAAGGGTTTACGACCGTAAACTCCCAACGAGTGGTCCAAGGACCGTAAACTCCAAAGAAGGTCCATTTTGAGCCCTAGTCCCTTCCTAAGCCTTGAACTCAAACCTAGAACACTTCCTTGAGGGGTATAAGACCTTAAATCACACAATGGTACAATTTACCATGAGTTTACGGCCGTAAACTCATGGGGGAAATGACAAAAAACGGTAAACACATATAGGGTTACCAAATGGGAAGTAAACTACAATGTGAGGCCATACTCTCCTTCGATGCAACCCTTGAGTACTCCTAGCACTTGAAACAAAGTGTTTCCATGTATTAGGATGTCTTTACTTGATTAATTAGTGGTTAAATGACTTATTAGATACATTTATGTATCACTACATGTTACATAGGATCCGGGTGTGTGTTCAAGTCCTCACTTGACACTTAGCATCCTATCCGACACTTCCATCCAAACCACTTACTGCAGGTGAGTTCATACCCCTTAATTAACCTTTGAAATGATTTTAATTGCTTTTATGGGGGGGATACAAGTTGAAAATTTCTAGTTATTGCTTTAATCACATGTGATTAATAACTAGAACAAACAAAAAGATTTTCTATTGCTTCCAAATTGCTATCAAAGTTATGGATTTTCAAGTGTTTCAAACATTTTATTAAACTCTTTAAATGCCAAAACTGTTTTCACATTCTTTTAAACTTACATTATTTTCAAACCCATATCTACACCAATATATTTATATAAGTAAGACTTGAAGGACTTAGGACTGATAGCTCGCCTTATTTCCTGTTCCTTGTTTGGTTGTGGACTTAGGGTATTCTGTTACTTGTCCGACTGTCGTTTAATTCTTAGTTATATATCATATATATATATATATATATATATATATATATACACATACACACATATATATATATATATATATATATATATATATATGTTGGATATATAGTAGTTTAAACTTCAGTTCAGTACCTTTGTGTAACAAAGGCATGCAAATAACATTACTATTTAACTATAATAGGTATAGTTAAGGATTACTACTCATTACTACTATTACAATGACACTTACCAGAGTCAGTTCAGTTATGAGTCAATACTCATTTTATACTCTACAAGAGAACACTCCATACATTATACAAGAAAACATACTATACAATATACAAGAGTATACACTATATACTACTACAAGAAAACATTACTACACTATGACATACTACATAAACATTTGAATACTATAAAAAGAATGTGACATACTACTTCTCGATATGACACTTTATTGTGCTATCACTTTGTAACCAGAGTCTCCTGGAGGGACAGCGGGCATTGTGTGTATAGATCTATACGGGACAGACACTCCCACATTATGACTGCTAGCTACAGTCCCAGCCGAAAGGCCAAGGGGTGACAGAATGCTACCCCACTATATATGACCTGGAGGGTCATCAGTTATTCAGCCGTCGATCAGCATGTTTACATACGAGTTCACATTCAAACCTTTAATTAACCAATTAAGAAGTAAAGGCAAAAATAGACTTTTCGAGGCGTATTGTTCATTTAATACCACCTGGAGTCTACACATTACTATTTTAGACTTTTCAAGGCGTATTGTTCATTTAATACCACCTGGAGTCTACACATTACTATTTTAGACTCTCCGAGGTGTACTGTACATTTAGTACTACTTGGAGTTTGTACTTCATTACTTTTGTGATTTTGTCACATACTCGTTTAAGTAAACTATATTTTCATACAGATAGTTTCACTGGGGAAAAACCCTTACATTTACAAAAGAACAAATATACAAACAATCGGGTCTTGGTAGAAGACTACTTTTACTAGAAAATGTAGGATTTTCTAGGGAGTATACTATTTACAAACATTGAAATCAGTTATTACACTACATTGTTGTAAACATTTTTATACAAGCAATGACACTAAATACTTATGAACTCACCAACTTTATGCTGATAAACTCTTTCAAAATAACTTGTATTCTCAGGTCATCAGTAGAAAGGTACAGATGAAGCTTTTGAGAAGATGGAGCACATACAAGACTCATCTTTTATTTTGATTATACTTTTGGTGTCTTACAAACTATACAGAACACGCATGTATTACAATTATTATATTAATGCAATGGATGTTGTTGCTTGTCTTTACTATTATGCATTGTTGTGATACTGTACATAACGTCCTCCACCCCAGAACGTTTACGCCGTTCTTGGTTTTGGGGCGTGACAGATTGGTATTAGAGCACTGTTTATAGTGAATCAAGTATATCAACCCATAAAAGATATACGAACTATAAACACATCGGGATTAAAACACTCTGACCAAGAATATATACTTTTAAATAATAAAATATTTAACTAAGTATATATATATTTATCCATACCAGTGTCAGTATCATACTAGAACAGAACAAAAGTATTATGATTGTTGAACATTATAATTAGGCTTAGAGACATATAGTCAAACCTAAGGGGATATAGCCTGATCAACTATATTTTCTGAGGAGTGACTAGCATGTGCCTAAGAATGATGGTAGTGTTGCAACAAGTTTAAAAACTTACCAACACTACTACAACAAGAACATTAGAACAAAATACTATAGGAGTATTCTGTGTTACTATAAAGTACATATGTGAGAACTAAAAAGGTCGTTACTAGTAGGGCAATAGTTACTAAGTGGATACCCTAAGGTTACATGTGACTAAGACGCTATAGACTTAGAATCTGTGATCTTTGTTTTATTTCATGTTCCTTGTCTGGTTGTGGATTTAGAGTTAGGGTCACTTATTCGAAGGTCTATCCTGTTTTGGTTGCATGTAATTGGTATGCACTATGCAAGTATTGGGTCAACTAATAACGATCGTCTTATAATTATCTTAGATTACCACATCTATTAACCATTCTTTCCCCTATTCTCGCGTAGATAGCATGGCTGGCTTCCACCTCACATGCGATTCGTACTATCCCAACCAAGGCATTGGTGGATGGCTTGATGAGGAGCCAGAAGATGATCACCCAATCCCTCTGGATGATCACCGTGCAGAAGGATTTTCAGGTAGCTCCGGCTCCGAACCTGAAGTCAACAACCTACCCCCAATAGCTCCAAACCCCAACCCCCGTCCGGCATTCCAAGGTCCCACTCCCTTGTGGGAAACAACCTTGAATCGATGGAGTGATGAGCAGGGTCAGCCATTACCTTTCAACGGAGACCGAAGCTTTTACAATATAAGCGAGAGAGGTTCAACTGACAGAGTCCTGGCCATCATGGTCCGTAGGATTGCTAGGAACGTCGAGCAAGGTCATGCAGCCATCGACCGAGTAGTGGAAATTGACGCCAACTCTGGCCTTAACACTGTCCGTATTTGCCAACTCGAGGAGGCTATGGATAGAGCTAGGAGGACCAATGAGGCTCTGCAGCAACAACTAGCTGCATCCCGAGCCGAGGTCATGGAACTTCGAGTGCGTCAGAGGGCGCATGAACAACATCTTCAGGAAGTTGTACGCCAACTGGCAGACCTGAGGGTTCGCCCAAGGGATACCCGTCGCCGGTAGAAGATGTCGACTCATCTTTCTCTTTTGGTTAGGGAATAGCCTTTCTTTTCTATGCTGTATGGAGAACTTGTCTGTAAACATTCCTAACTTTGAAAGTACTCTAACTAGACTTCTAAACTGCCAACATTTTTCTTTATGGTTTGATGTAAGACCTACTGTTAGGTTATTTTTCCCAAACTCATTTTACATCACTAATACTAGTAATTTTGGCAGTTATCTACTCTATGGGAAAGTCTGTACTCTTATGTTTCTCTACTCTATTGTTATGACTCTATCTGATAGTTGGACTATGGCGATTTAGTCCATGAGACACACTCATCATACTTACAATCGATTCTTACTATTATCATCATCTTTATGAACTTTCAGAAAAAGATGTCGCCTCGCAATCGTCCGACCAGAAACACGCCTGCAAATCAAACTCCACCACCACCAACCCCTCCGTAGTTCGATTCGGTGATGTTTCAGGCAGCTGTGACCGCAGCTGTGACCATCGCCATGGCACAAGTAAATTCCGGTGGTGTTAGTGGAACGGGGACTGGCACCAACTCCAGCCATGGTGAAATCCATCCGCGTGCACGGGAGTGTACCTATAAAGATTTCATCAGCTGCAAACCTACATACTTCAATGGACCGGAGGGATTCTTGCATTATCCTAATGGATCGAGAGAACAGAAGCAATCTTCGAGATGTGCTCATGCCCTGAGGGAAGCAAGATAAAATTTGCTGCTTGCACCTTCACCCAAAGGGCCTTGACGTGGTGGAATGGCCATGTCAAATCACTCTCACTCGTAACAGCCAACACCATGGGCTGGGACACACTGAAGGACCTTATAACAAGGGAGTACTGCCCGAGGGGCGAAATTCAGAAACTCGAGGAGGAACTCTGCAACCTCAAAATGCAAGGTTCCGACATAGTAGCTTATACAGCCAGGTTCTGCGACCTGGTGCCTCTATGTCCTAACATGGTTCCCACCGAAAGCAAGAAGATCGAAAGATACATCTGGGGTCTTGTACCCCCATATCGAGGGAACGTTCTAGCCTCTCACCCTGTGACCTTTGATAGTGCCAACGAATTGGCCCAAAGGCTCATCGATCACGAGGTTCCTTCTACTCCATCAACAACCACAACGAGTACCCCCGCATCAACTAAGACATCTGACAACAAGAGAAACGTGGGGACCGAAGGAAGGGCAAATCAGCTCAATCCTCTTCCAAGAGAACACTCTATATACTTAGGGTATTCTGTTATTTGTCTGACTGTCGTTTAATTCTTAGTTATATATCATATATATGTGTTGGATATAATAGTTTTCACTTCAGTTCAGTACCTTTGTGTACCAAAGGCATGCAAATAACATTACTATTTAACTATAATAGGTATAGTTAAGGATTACTACTCATTACTACTATTACAATGACACTTACCAGAGTCAGTTCACTTATGAGTCAATACTCATTTTATACTCTACAAGAGAACACTCTATACATTATACAAGAAAACATATTATACAATATATAAGAGAATACACTATATACTACTACAAGAAAACATTACTACACTATGACATACTATATAAACATTTGAATACTATAAAAAGAATGTGACATACTACTTCTCGATACGACAGTTTATTATGCTATCACTTTGTAACCAGAATCTCCTGGAGGGAGAGTGGGCATTGTGTGTATAGATCTATAAGGGACAGACACTCCCACATCCTGACTGCTAGCTACAGTCCCAGCCGAAAGGCCAAGGGGTGACAGAATGCTACCCCACTATATATGACCTGGAGGGTCATCAGTTATTCAGCCGTCGATCAGCATGTTTACATACGAGTTCACATTCAAACCTTTAACTAACCAATTAAGAATTAAAGGCAAAAATAGACTTTTCGAGGCGTATTGTTCATTTAATACCACCTGGAGTCTACACATTACTATTTTAGACTTTTCGAGGCGTATTGTTCATTTAATACCACCTGGAGTCTACACATTACTATTTTAGACTCTCCGAGGTGTACTGTACATTTAGTACTACTTGGAGTCTGTACTTCATTATTTTTGTGATTTTGTCACATACTCGTTTAAGTAAACTATATTTTCATACAGATAGTTTCACTGGGGAAAAACCCTTACATTTACAAAAGAACAAATATACAAACAATCGGGTCTTGGTAGAAGACTACTTTTACTTGAAAATATAGGATTTTCTAGGGAGTATACTATTTACAAACATTGAAATCAGTTATTACACTACATTGTTGTAAACATTTTTATACAAGCAATGACACTAAATACTTATGAACTTACCAGCTTTATGCTGATAAACTCTTTCAAAATAACTTGTATTCTCAGGTCATCAGTAGAGAGGTATAGATGAGGCTTTTGAGAAGATGGAGCACATACAAGACTCATCTTTTATTTTGATTATACTTTTGGTGTCTTACAAACTATACAGAACACGCTTGTATAACAATTATTATATTAATGCAATGGATGTTGTTGCTTGTCTTTACTATTATGCATTGTTGTGATACTGTACATGACGTCCTCCACCCCAGAACGTTTCCGCCGTTCTCGGTTTTGGGGTGTGACATGTACGGCCAGACCAAGTGTGTACGACCGTACACCCTTAATGATCTTGAGTCAGATGATGTTTTAAGGCTTTGAATCAAGTGTTTAACATGTCTAACTAGATGATATAAGGAATACCGACACTTTTGAGGGTCTTCTAAGGAGTTCAAGGCTCAAGAACAAGTGTGTGTTCTTGGTGAAATGGATGGAGATTTGAAGATCTAACCAAAAGAGACAAGTTCAGGGATGAAAACATGGATCTTCAGTAAATAAAGCCATGTATCAACAATTCAATGGAAGGAATACTCACATCTTTGAAGATTAAGGTGTAGAACTTGATGATAGTTGAGAGAGAATCGGTTTTCTTGAGGTGAAAGTGTGAAAGAGTGTGAAGAAATGAAGGAAAAGTATATATGTTTGGGTTCACGACCACTTTGGGTGTACGGCCGTACACCCATGTGTACGGTTGTAGACTGTCACACCCCCAAACCAGAACGGCGGAAACGTTTGGGGGCGGAGGACTTCATGTAAGTATCACAACACATGCAATCTAGTAATCAAAGTACAAACAACCATTGCATTAATAAGTATAACTTTTACATAAGTGTTTAAACATTACATATTCAAACACCAAAGTAGGTACAGTAGAAGACAAGAGTCGCGGTACGGTACTAGGTAGTCTTCTCAAAGGCTTCGGGAGTGTACCTATCTACTGGATTCCTGAGAATACAAGTTATTTGGAAAGAGTAGATCAGCATTTAAGCTGGTGAGTTCATAAGTATTTTAGTTCTGTTAAGTATACTCTAAGTTCTTTGGAAAAGTTCACTGGTTCCTCCAGAAAATCCTATATTTCCTGAGGTGATAGATTGATAACCTCAATAGTTTCCCTCTGTAATTACTTAGTTTATACTAATTATATATAACCCAATATCGAATGGACATTTAAATGGGTGTATCTGCCCTAAGCCCACAACCAAACAAGGAACAGGAAGTAAGGCGGAAGTCACACATTTCACTATCAATCGGGTATTAGTTATGTATAACTCTGATGTAAAAACTAAGGAATTATAGAATTAACCACTAAAGGTCCTTTTTGTTATACTAGTTTTCAGAAAGTGAATGACTAAGTTCCCATTGGTAAAAGTGGTTTAATCCTATAAACCGTTTCATTTGTAAAAGTGGTTTAATCCCATAATCCGTTTCCTTCGTAAAAGTGGTTTAATCCCATAAACCGTTTCCTTTGTAAGCGTAGTTTAATTCCATAAACTGTTTCATTTGTAAAAGTTGTTTAATCCCATAAACCGTTTCATTTGTGAAAGTATTCTTAGTTATATCCGTTCTATAGTAAAAACCTTAGTTTTAATCCTGGAAAATATTATATTATCCATAATACTGCCTTGTGGTTTTAAATGTTCCAAACCAGAAGTACAAGTATATTTACCATACTTGATTTCATGATACGTAGCTTTTACTGTAAGTAGAAACTAACAGAAGGTATATTTTGTCAAGATGTAATTATCTTTTCTTACTATTTTAAGAGAAGTATATTACTTACTAATTTACTCGTTGTTTTATCACCCCGTGATTGCTAACCCTGGTACTTTGTATTGTACCCTTGTTAATGCAAACCCGGTATGATGTATTATTACTCCGTGATTGCTAACTCTGGTACTCTGTATTGTACCCTTGTTAATGCAAACCCGATATGATGTATTATTACCCCGTGATTGCTAACCCTGGTACTCTGTATGGTACCCTTGTTAATACAAACCCGGTATGATGTATTATTACCCCGTGATTGTTAACCCTGGTACTCTGTATCGTACCTTTGTTAATGCAAATCCGGTATGATGTATTATTACCCCGTGATTGCTAACCCTGGTACTCTGTATCGAACCTTTGTTAATGCAAATCCGGTATGATGTATAATTACCCCGTGATTGCTAACCCTAGTACTCTGTATCGTACCTTTGTTAATGCAAACCCGGTATGATGTATTATTACCCCGTGATTGCTAACCCTGGTACTCTGTATCGTACCTTTGTTAATGCAAACCCGGTATGATGTATTATTACTTCTTTAATATATTGTCCATATACTAAAAGTATTATACATATCTTGGTATAGGTAAATGAATTGTTGGTACTTTCCTTGGAATGTGAAACATACTTGTATATTTAGTTTTGAATCATAAATTATACCTATTATAATTTATATGTTCTATTTGATTAGCATGATTTCTCATGGATGAACACCTTTGCTCAGCATGATACAAGGTAATGATATCGAATGAAGTAACCTTTTATATTCATATATGTATAATATATATATATATATATATATATATATATATATATATATATATATATATATATATATATATATATATATATATATATATATATATATATATATATATATATATATATATATATAATTAAGAAGGAAACGACCTTCGGACAAATAATACCACCTTAATTCCACATCCAAACAAGGAAAAGGAAATAAGATAATTCATTAGTCCTAAGTCCTTCAAATCTTATTTATATATTTATACATATATAAACATGATTTTGGTAATTATAATTTGAAGTAGTTTATAAAACCTTTTTCAAAGAATTTAACGGAGTTTACATGAATTTAAAGATTTAACAAGGCTTTAAGTCATTTTGGAAGTATTTGGTAATCCTTAAAAACATAAGAAAATCTTTTGTGATTATTATCACATACAATTATTAACACAATTTATATTGTTTTCAACTTGTATTCCCTCCCTAAAAAGTATTTCAAAACCATAAAAAAGGTAGATTATAGGGGTATGAACTCACTTTGATAAGTGGTGATTCGGGCAGCGTTTCGTTTCTATAGATGATCTTTCTCGAAGAAATCGCGAGTTTTTGAGTAAAAACCGGGCTTTATGCGGGCAGCACTTCGACTGGAAAGAGGTTATCTTCTCGAGAATTCCGGGGCTCTAGGGCTTGCTTCGGGTTTTAGACACGATACTGGGGCCTTGGGGGTTGTTTGTGAAGTTATAAAAGTGCAAGTGGTGAAAAAGGAGCAAAAATGGTATAAAAAGGGGTTAAGAACCGGAGGGTCTCGCACCTCCTATTTATAGTCCGAAGTCTCGGACAGGTGGCGAAGGAAGGAGTCAGCAGCACATGCGTCGGTCATGCGAAGGGTACACGGGGCGAGGCTTCGGACGTGGTGGCTTCTGAGTGGGCCAACTTCGGTCCAATGGGAAGAGGGCATGTATCCGAGGGCGTGTTCGATGGGTGTCTGGGGGGTGTCTCATGCGAAGGTGTCGGCTGCTTACTGGACCTCGGCTGCGGTCCAATCAGATGGTGACACGGCGAACTTCGGTCCTATCGGAAGGTGACACGTGGAGGCTTGCAAAACTCATAACTTTCGTATACGAGCTCCGTTTTCGACGTTCTTTATATGCACGCGTAGGTAAAGTTATACTCTACGACTTTCGTTTAGATTTCATCGGCTGATTTTGAATTTATTTTTAATATTATTATTTTTAACAGACCGGGACAGGAAATCCGTTAAAATTTCATAACTTCTTCATCCGACGTCCGTTTTCGTCTGTCTTTTTACCGTTGTACTATTTTTGACGAGAACTTCGATTCTCCTTTAAGTTGTGTCAGCTAAATATCGATCGAATTATATTTCGAATTTTTAGCTGTGTACTGCTAAACCGAAACTTAGAAAAATCATAACTTCCTCATACGAAGTCATATTTTTACGTTCTTTTTATGAACGTTCTCGGTTTAACATATTCTACAAATTTCATTTAGATTGTTAAGGCAAAAAAGCCTTTAATAGAAAATTCACTTTTTACACTGAACAGTGTTTTGCCGGTTTTGTCGCGAATTTTCGATTGGTCATAACTTCTTCGTTATAACTCGGATTTCAGTGTTCTTTATATTTTTGGAAACCTTGTTACAATATCTACCACTTGGTTCATCCCAATTACGATTATTGATCAATTTATTTTTGACCTAAATTTGACTGGTGTCACATTATCCCCCCGTTAGAGGGAATTTCGTCCCGAAATTAAGTCTAAAGTGATACTCATGGACTAGGTATAATCTTCCCTTTCCCAAGTGAATTAAGGTCCCAGGTTTGTAATCTAGCGAACCTTCACTAAGGGGATAAGACTTTGCTTGGTTCTTTTGATTTCCCTACCCATGGTTTTCATTGGTTCTTTTATAGAGTGTAGACTTTTATTTAACTTGATTTCATCGAGTGAAATAACAAGTGTTTCATCGGATAGATACCTCTTTAGATTAGATATGTGAAAGATGGGATGAATGTTATTAAGTTTTTGTGGTAGTCTAAGTTTATAAACTATAAGACCGATTCTGGTAAGAATATCGAATGGTCATATGTACCTTGAATTTAGTATTCCACGCTTTCTCAAGCGTATCTTGTCCTTCCAGGGTGAGACCTTCATATGACAAGGTCATCAATCCTAGAATTTCAAGGGTTTTCTTTTATTGAAGTCGTAGCTTCTCTGATTAACTCTGGAAGCTTTATGTGTCACACCCCAAAACCGGAACGGCGGAAACGTTCGGGGGTGGAGGACGTCATGTACAGTATCACAACAATGCATAGTAGTAAACAAGCAACAACATCATCCATTGCATTAATAATATAATTTAAATACAAGTGTGTTCTGTGAAGTTTATAAGACACCAAAAATTGTAAATCAAAATAAGAGATGAGTCTTGATCGAGCTCCATCTTCTCAAAACCTGGCATCGGTACCTGTCTACTGATGACCTGAGAATACAAGTTATTTTGAAAGAGTTTATCATCTTTAAAGCTGGTGAGTTCATATGCATTTTAGTGTCATTGTTTGTATGAAAATGTTTGTAAGTGTTTGATGTATAAGTTTGTTGGTGTTTGTATTTAATGTTTGTATATCCTAGAAAATCCTATATTTTCTACCAAACGTAGCCTTCTACCAAGGCATCAAATGTATTGTATGTTTGTTTCTTGTAAGAGTGTGTATTTTCCCAAGTATGACTATGATAAACCAAAAATATAGTTTGTACATTACCGTTTATGTGAGAAGATCACAATGTGAATGCAATGGGGAAATAATAAAGTACTGTAGTGTTGTATTATAGTAACTACTGCTGTACTTACTACCTTAAACGAATTGTTATTTAAGGTATAATGTGATATGATTGCACCATACTATCGACTAATAACACGACGATGAAAGACGTCGGAAGAAATGACATTTGGCACCCGTAGACTTGTAAGTCCCATTGTAGCGTGCATCAAGGTGTAGGATAGTCAATCCAGTATAGCTCTATACACAAATTCACGCTCTCCCTCTAGGAGATTCTGGATACAAAACGAGCCATGACAGGTGATGCCATGCCCCGAAACCGTGGCTCACATTTATGTTATAGTATTTTTGTATATTTAATGTATGTACTAGTGTAATGTATGTTCTCTCTGTCTAGTATGTAGTATGTTCTCTTTGTTTCTCATCATAGTATGTTCTCTTAGTTTCTCATAATAGTATGTTCTCTTAGTTTCTCATAATAGTATGTTCTCTTAGTTTCTCATAATAGTATGTTCTCTTAGTTTCTCATAATAGTATGTATTGACTCATGTGTGAACTGACTCTTTGTATGTTTCATTGTACTAGAAGTAATAAGTAGCATCTTCCTAAACTATACCTATTATAGTTTACTAGTAGAGTTGTTTGTATGACTACGTGTATTGAACTGAGATAAAAGCTTTTATGTCTTATACATATATACATAATATATAACTAAGGATCAAACAACAGTCGGACAAATAACAGGGAACTCTAAGTCCACAACCAAACGAGGAACAAGAAATAAAGTAAGTTATCAGTCCTAAGTCCTTCCAGCCTTACTTATATAACTATATATGCATTAGACATGTTTTTGACAATATATAAGTTTAAAAGAGTTAAACGAAAAGGTTTGTCATATAAGAAAAAGTTTGATAAAGAGTTTAATATGTAAAATAGTTTGATAAATAGCTAAAAGTATAGCAAATCCATTTGTTTGGTAGTTATTAATCACATGTGATTGATATAATAACTATAATGTTTCAACTTGTATCCCCCCCATACAAGCATTTAAAATCATTTAAAAGATAGATTAAGGGTATGAACTCACCTGTAGTGAGTGATACGGAAGTATGTTTGGAAATAGGAGGTAGAGTGTCAGGTGAAACCTTGAGCACACAAAGATTCTAATGAACATATAATGACATGTATGTGTATTTGATTAGTGTATAAACAACTAATTATAATTGATAACACCCTAATAGACTAGGAAACTCTTAGTTTGAAGGGATACAATCACACATGATTGCATAACTAGGGTATATGGCCACCCTATAGAGTTTACGGTCCAAATGGCATGATCTAGGGTGTTTACGGTCCAAGTGGTTTACGGTCCAAATGGTTCACGGTCTTATGACCTTACGGTCTAATGACCTTACGGTCATGGAGTTTACGGTCTAAGGAGAACCAACCGTAAACTCACACCCTTTTGTGCATAGGATGATTTCCATGCATTTCGAAGGTTTCTAAGTTCCATTCTAGGCTTTAGGAGGGTTTAATGGTCACAATGCATCATTTATAAGGGTTTACGGTCTATGGAGATGCATAGACCGTAAACACCTTTTGTTCTTGGATGAATGATGATTTCAAGGCCTTAAACAAGAATCCTAATCAGATAACAAGCATAGAAGATAGACACTTACAATTTGGAAGCAAAGAAGGGTGTTTTCGGCCCAAAACACTTAAGTGTTCTTGATGTTCTTGAGGATTCTTGAAGATCTAGACTCAAAAGATGAATTTGTGGATGAATTCAAGAGTTAATCAAGAGAAAGAGATTTAATAACTCGAAGTAAGGAAGGAATCACTTACATTAATGAAGTTTGGAAGCAAAACCTCAAGATCCTTGGGAGAGAAAATCGATTTCTAGCCTTAGAATTGTAAAAGTGATTGAAAAATGACTAAGTGTCATGTATATAGGGAGTTTACGGTCACAATGACCATAAGCTCTAAGCTTCTGACCGTAAACTCCTTTTGAGGAGTTTTACAGTTTGCTAGATGGTTTCGAACATTAACTGATACATCCAAACACTGATTCCTTTGATGCACTAGACTAAAAATGCTCAAACAGACTCCAAACACTGCTAAAAGTTAGCAGAAACGAGTCTGACTTAGATTGAAGTGAATGGTTGTAAAAGATAGAAATTTCGGGTTGTCACATCATCCCCCCGTTAGAGAGAATTTCGTCTAGAAATTAGAGTTTTAAGCAATTAAGTTACAAATAACTAAGCGAAAAGATGACGATATTTCAGTTTCATTTGATCCTCACGCTCCCAAGTGAATTCAAGTCCTCGCTTGGCGTTCCAGCGAACCTTCACTATCGGGATATGGCTTTGCTTCTTTTGCTTGACCTCTCGGTCCATGATCTCTACAGGTTCTTCCACGAAGTTGTGGCTCTCGTTGATCTCGTCGAGAGGGATAACAAGAGTCTCGTCCGACAGACACTTTTTCAAGTTCGAGACGTGGAAAGTAGAATGTACGTTACTGAGTTCGCGAGGTAGGTTGAGTTTGTAAGCTACAAGGCCGATTCTAGCGAGAATCTCGAAAGGCCCTACGTATCTTGGATTTAGCTTTCCACGCTTTCCGAAGCGTATCAAACCCTTCTAGGGTGAGACTTTCAAAATAACGCGGTCTCCCACCTGGAATTCCAAATGTTTCCTTCGTTTATATGCGTAGCTTTTCTGTCGGTCTCTAGAGGCTTTCAATCGTTCACGAATCTGAAAGATCTTCTCTGTTGTTTCCCGAATGATCTCCGGACCGGTGAGAGTGCTGTTAGGAACTCGTCCTTTTGCTAACTGGGTGTCACCCACCTCAGCCCAGCACAGAGGGGATCTACACTTTCGTCCATAGAGGGCTTCAAATGGAGCAACCTTTATGCTCGTGTGATAACTGTTGTTGTAGGAAAACTCGACAAGGGGCAAATGAGTATCCCATGCCTTCCCAAAGTCGATCACACAGGCTTGCTACATATCCTCCAAGGTTTGGATAGTCCTCTCACTTTGTCCGTCGGTCTGTGGATGGTAGGTTGTACTCATGTCCAGCCTAGTTCCTAGGGAACTTTGTAGCGAATGCCAGAACCTCGAAGTGAATCTACTATCTCTATCAGAGATAATGGGTATGGGAACACCGTGCAGTCGTACAATCTCCCGAATGTATGTTCTTGTGAGCTTCTCCATCTTGTCCGTTTCTCTGATAGGTAGGAAGTGTGCGGACTTAGTTAACCGGTCAATGATAACCCATATGGTATCGAGACCACCCGTTTTCTTGGGAAACTTGGTTATGAAGTCCATTGTGATTCGCTCCCACTTCCATTCGGGTATCTCGGGTTGCTGTAGTAAACCTGAGGGTTTCTGGTATTCGACCTTAACCTTGGCGCAAGTAAGGCATTTACTCACGAAGGTAGCAATCTCTGCTTTCATGTTAGGCCACTAGTATAACTTTTTAAGATCCAGATACATCCTACCTGAACCTGGGTGGACGGAATATCGAGTGTTGTGCGCTTCGGTCATGACCAAGTCTCTGAAGCCACAGCGTTTCGGTGTCCAGATCCGATCCATGAAATATAAGGCTCCGCCATCCTTGACTTCCAAGTTCTTAGCCATCCCTCTAAGGGATTCACTCGCCACATTTTCAGGTTTCAAAGCATCGAGCTGAGCCTCCTTAATTTGTGTGGACAAGTGTGAATTGATAGTCATAGTCAATGATCTGACTCTACGACCAGAGTATTCTTTCCGACTTAGGGCATCAGCTACTACGTTGGCTTTACCAGGATGATAATGAATTTCGCATTCGTAATCACTGAGTAGCTCGACCCACCGTCGTTGTCTCATGTTGAGCACCTTCTTGTCGAATATGTGTTGTAGGCTTTTGTGATCTGTAAAGATAGTGCTTTTCGTACCGTACAGGTAGTGTCTCCAGATCTCTAGAGCAAACACAACTGCTCCTAACTCAAGATCATGCATGGTGTAGTTGACCTCATGTATCTTCAGTTGCCTTGAGGCATATGCGATGACCTTACCTCGTTGCATCAGAACACAACCGAGCCCTTGATTTGATGCATCGCAATAGACCATAAAGTCTTCTATTCCTTCTGGGAGGGATAGTATCGGTGCGGTGCATAAGGCTCGTTTCATCATTTGGAACACTTTCTCTTGCTTCTCTTCCCAGTCTAAGGCCACGCCCTTCTGGGTCAAAGTCGTAAGAGGTTTCGCGATTCGAGAGAAGTTCTGAATGAACCTACGATAGTAGCCAGTGAGGCTTAGAAATTGACGAATTTCTGTAGGCGTCTTCGGTGCTGACCACTTCTACATGCCCTTGATGTTGGAAGGGTCCACATGAATTACCTCTTCACTAACAACGTAAACCAGGAATTCGACTCTTCGAATCCAAAACTCGCATTTAGAGAACTTCGCGTAGAGCTTCTCTGATCGTAATGTTTCCAAGACCTGACGTAGATGCTTACTATGCTCTTCCGTACTACGAGAGTAGATGAGTATGTCATCGATGAAGACAATGACGAACTGATCCATGTAAGGACGACATACCCTATTCATTATGTCCATGAATACTGCGGGCGCATTAGTCAATTTGAATGGCTTCACTACAAACTCGTAGTGTCCGTAACGAGTTCGGAAGGCTGTCTTTGGGACATCCTCCTCTAGCACTCGCAACTGGTGATACCCGGATCTCAGATCTGTCTTTGAAAAGTAATTTGCCCCTTGCAGTTGGTCGAACAAATCGTCTATACGAGGCAGAGGGTAACGATTCTTAACGGTAAGCTTGTTGAGCTCCCTATAGTCGATGCACATACGAAACGATCCGTCTTTCTTCTTGATGAACAAGACTAGAGCTCCCCAGGGTGAGAAGCTTGGTCTAATAAATCCCTTGCTGAGCAGTTCGTTAAGTTGACCAGACAGTTCTTGCATCTCTGCAGGTGCTAGACGATAGGGTGATTTGGCTACTGGGGTAGCCCCTGCAACTAAGTCGATTCTGAACTCGACTTGACGTTGTGGAGGTAATCCTGGGAGTTCTTCGGGAAAGATGTCGGGAAAATCGCGTACTACTTGGATGTTCTTGATGTCCTTCATCTCTTTGCTCACATCGACAACATGGGCAAGGAATACGCGACATTCCTTCCGCAAGTATTTCTGGCCTTGAATACTCGAGATGATACGAAGGTTAGTGTCGGGTTTGTCGCCATAGACTACTAGAGTTTCGCCAGACGACAGATTAAGGCGAACAGCCTTTTCATAACACAAGATATCGGCACGATGCAGACTCAACCAATCCATGTCGATAATGACGTCGAAACTTTTAATTAAGACCGGCATGAGGTCGATTGAAAATGAATGGCTATCTAGAGTTAGAGTACACCCTATGTATATACTGCTAGTGCTCTCAGTCTTTCCGTTAGCTATTTCTACAGTGAACAGTTCTTTAAGTGCTCGTGATTGTTGCTTAAGTAAATGAGAAATTTTTGGTTCGCGAAACTCCTCTCCGCTCCACTACCAAATAGAATGCATGCATAAGAGTTATCGAGGAGAAACGTACCAGTGACCACTGTGGGGTTGGCAACTGCTTCCTCGTGGCCTATAGCCAAAACTCTTCCTACTCCATTGGCATTCCCTGCCTTCGGGCAGTTCCTTCTGTAATGGCCCACCTCGCCACAACCGTAGCAAGCTTGGCCCAGACCAGCGTCGGGGACTTGGTTGATTGGCCTCGCCGGAGCTTTGTAGAAACGGGCAGTGCGCCCCTTCCTGTTGCAGTTCGAACACTGCATTTCTCAGTAGGCTCCTGTGTGGTGGAAGTTGCATTTGTTGCACTTTGGCAAACTTCCAGCGTACTGCTTTACTGGAGCAGCAGCGGCAGGTGTTATCGCAGCATGAACTGCCACGGCCTGCTGCTTTTTGGCAGCTTTCTGCTTCTTCTTGTCATCCCAGAATTTCCGCTTGCTATCAGCGGTTTTGGAGGGTTCTGAGATGGCTAGGGTTGATGTTGACGACGGGGTACAGACCCCATGGTCGATAAGTCGTTGTGCCAACCGCTTGGCACTATCGAATGTAGTGGGGTTTGAAGCCAAGACGTTTCCTTGGAATGGAGGCACCAGCCCCCAGATGTACCTCTCTATTTTCTTTCCCTCTGTGTGAACCATGTTGGGACACAGGGCCACCAGCTCACAGAATCTGGCGGTATAGGAAAATATGTCAGAGCCCTTCATGGTTAGGCTACATAGTTCTTGTTCTAGTTTCTGGATTTCGCCCCTCAGGCAGTATTCTTCCATCATGAGCTCTCTTAGAGCTTCCCAGCCCATAGAATTTGCCACTATTAGAGTTAGTGACTTGACATGGCTATTCCACCATGTCAGGGCTTTTGCCTCGAAGGTGCATGCAACAAACTTGACTTTGCTCCCTTCTGGGCATGAGCAGATCTCGAAGATCAACTCTGTCTTTTCGAACCATTGCGAGAGGGCAATGACTCCGCCAGTCCCTTTAAAGGACATTGGCTTGCAATTGGTGAAGTCCTTGTAGGAGCACTCTCTCGAGCGCACGGGGACCTCACCTTGAATAGATTGAATGGGTGTTCCACCTCTGCTGCCATTGGTAGAATGATATTGAGCCATGGCTGTTGCCACAGCCGCAGCTACTGCAATATTTAGAGTTGTCGTATCGATTTGTGGAGGAGGTGGTATTGGAGTTACTCGAGGATCGCGTCTCGTTGATCGGCGCAGAGGCATATTTTAAACTAAAGGTTTACAAAGATGAAGATACTGGTAAGAATTTAATATAGAGAAATGATGAGAGTGACTCATGGACTAACTCTCCATAGCCCAACAACACAATTGAATAGTACGATTGAATGTAGATCTAGTACTAAAAGATGATAGAATTTGGATATTAATTTCCATGAGATTAGATATCTGTCAAATATACTGGTATTACAGATGTAACAAGTTCAGGAAAAATGACCTAGAAGTAGGTCCTACATCAAACCAAGATGGGAAAATTTTGACAGGACTACGACCTAATCAAGACTTAACAGTTCTAAAGTCTTCATAAAGATAGGAAATTAAACTAGAGTTTTACATAACTATGTTATATCCAAAAGAGAAAGTTGAGTAGGCTCTATCTACGACGAGAACCACTAGAATGAGTCCTTCACTCTGACAGACGGCGCTCCATGTCTCTCATGCGCCTTTCGGACATTGCCTGCCGAACTCGAATTTCCCTGACTTTAGCATGGGATGCAGCAAGATCTCTCTACAGAGCCTCATTGGTTCTCCTAGTCCCATCCAGAGCCTCTTCTAGACGGTGAATGTGGGTCGTGTTAACGCCAGAGTTGGCGTCAATTTCCATGACTCGGTCGATGGTTGTTCGACCTTGCTCGACATTCCAAGCAATCCTATGGACCATGATGGGCAGGACTCTGTCAGCTGAGCCTCCCTCGCTTAGATTATAAAAGCTTCGGTCTCCATTGAAGGGTAAGGGCTGACCCTGCTCATCACTCCAACGGTTCAAGTTTATCGCCCACAAGGGTGTGGGACCTTGAAATGTTGGTCAGGGGTTAAGGGTTGGTATTTGAGCCTCTTGTGGTAGGTTGTTGACTTCTGGCTCGGGGTCAGAACCATCAGAAAAGCCTTCAGCGTGGTGATCATCCAAAGGGATTGGATAATCATCTTCTGGCTCTTCTTCAAGCCATCCAGCATTGCCTTCGTTTGGGAAGTATGGGTCGTTGTGGGGATGGAATCCAGCCATGATAAGTACGCGAGAAAAAGGATAAAGAAATAATTAATAGACGTACTAATTAGATAATTATAAGATGATCTTTATCAGTTACTTCAATCCTTGCGATAGTGCATACCAGTTACATGTAATCAACACAGGATTGACCTTCGAATAAGTGACCCTAACTCCAAATCCACAACCAAACAAGGAACAGGAGGTAAAGCAAAGATCACAGATTCTAAGTCTATGATATCCTAGTCACATATAACCTTAGTGTATCCACTTAGCAACTATTGACCTATTAATAAACACCTTTTTAGTTCTCAAATAAGCAATTATAGTAACACAAAATACTCCTATAGTATTTTAGGTTTATGTTCTGTTCTAATGTTTTCATTGTAGTAGTATTGGTAAGTTTTTAGACTTGTTGCCACATCACAACCATTCTCGGGCATATGCTAATCACTTCTCGGACCAACATACTTGATCAGGCTATGTCACTCCAAGAACTGATCATACATCCCCGAGTCTACTTGTGATGTTCAACAATCGTAATACTTTTGTTTTGTCCTAGTGACACTGATTTTAGTATGAATGCAGGTATGTATACTTGGTTAAATATTTTAGTATTTAAAAGTATAAACTCTTGATCAGGGTATTTTAATCCCGCTGTGTTAATAGTTTGTATATCTTTTATGGGTTTATATACTTGATTCACTATAAACAATGTTCTGATACCAATCTGTCACACCCCAAAACCGGAACGGTGGAAACGTTCGGGGGTGGAGGACGTCATGTACAGTATCACAACAATGCATAGTAGTAAACAAGCAACAACATCATCCACTGCATTAATAATATAATTTAAATACAAGTGTGTTCTGTGAAGTTTATAAGACACCAAAAATTGTAAATCAAAATAAGAGATGAGTCTTGATCGAGCTCCATCTTCTCAAAACATGGCATCGGTACCTGTCTACTGATGACCTGAGAATACAAGTTATTTTGAAAGAGTTTATCATCTTTAAAGCTGGTGAGTTCATAAGCATTTTAGTGTCATTGTTTGTATGAAAATTTTTGTAAGCGTTTGATGTATAAGTTTGTTGGTGTTTGTAGTAAATGTTTGTATATCCTAGAAAATCCTATATTTTCTACTAAACGTAGCCTTCTACCAAGGCATCAAATGTATTGTATGTTTGTTTCTTGTAAGAGTGTGTATTTTCCCAAGTATGACTATGATTAACCAAAAATATAGTTTCTACATTACCGTTTATGTGAGAAGATCACAATGTGAATGCAATGGCGAAATAATAAAGTACTGCAGTGTTGTATTATAGTAACTACTGTTGTACTTACTACCTTAAACCAATTGTTATTTAAGGTATAATGTGATATGATTGCACCATACTATTGACTAATAACACGACGATGAAAGACGTCGGAAGAAATGACATTTGGCACCCGTAGACTTGCAAGTGCCACTGTAGCGAACATCAAGGTGTAGAATAGTCAATCCAGTATAGACCTATACACAAATTCACGCTCTCCCTCTAGGAGATTGTGGATACAAAACAAGCCATGACAGGTGATGCCATGCCCCGAAACCGTGGCTCACATTTATGTTATAGTATTCTTGTATATGTAATGTATGTACTAGTGTAATGTATGTTTTCTCTGTCTAGTATGTAGTATGTTCTCTTTGTTTCTCATCATAGTATGGTCTCTTAGTTTCTCATAATAGTATGTTCTCTTAGTTTCTCATAATAGTATGTTCTCTTAGTTTCTCATAAGAGTATGTTCTCTTAGTTTCTCATAATAGTTTTTTCTCTTAGTTTCTCATAATAGTATGTTCTCTTAGTTTCTCATAATAGTATGTATTGACTCATGTATGAACTGACTCTTTGTATGTTTCATTGTACTAGAAGTAATGAGTAGCATCTTCCTAAACTATACCTATTATAATTACTAGTGGAGTTGTTTGTATGACTGCGTGTATTGAACTGAGATAAAAGCTTTTATGTCTTATACATATATACATAATATATAACTAAGGATCAAACAACACTCGGACAAATAACAGGGCACTCTAAGTCCACAACCAAACGAGGAATAGGAAATAAAGTAAGTTATCAGTCATAAGTCCTTCCAGCCTTACTTATATAACTATATATGCATTAGACATGGTTTTGACAATATATAAGTTTAAAAGAGTTAAAGGAAAAGGTTTTTCATGTAAGAGCAAGTTTGATAAATAGTTTAATATGTAAAATAGTTTGATAGATAGCTAAAAGTATAGCAAATCCATTTGTTTGGTAGTTATTAATCACATGTGATTGATATAATAACTATAATGTTTCAACTTGTATCCCCCCCCATAAAAGCATTTAAAATCATTTAAAAGATAGATTAAGGGGTATGAACTCACCTGTAGTGAGTGATACGGAAGTATGTTTGGAAATAGGAGGTAGAGTGTCAGGTGAAACCTTGAGCACACAAAGATCCTAATGAACATATAATCACATGTATGTGTATTTGATTAGTGTATAAATAACTAATTATAAGGGATAACACCCTAATAGACTAGGAAACTCTTAGTTTGAAGGGATACAATCACACATGATTGCATAACTAGGGTATATGGCCACCCTATAGAGTTTACGATCCAAATGGCATGACCTAGGGTTTTTACGGTCCAAGTGGTTTACGGTCCAAATGGTTCACAGTCTTATGACCTTACGGTCATGGAGTTTACGGTCTAAGGATATCCAACCGTAAACTCATACCCTTTTGTGCATAGGATAATTTCCAAGCATTTCAAAGGTTTTTAAGTTCCATTCTAGCTTTAGGAGGGTTTAATGGTCACAATGCATCATTTATAAGGGTTTACGGTCTAAGGAGATGCATAGACCGTAAACACCTTTTGTTCTTCGATGAATGATGATTTCAAGGCCTTAAACAAGAATCCTAATCAGATAACAAGCATAAAAGATAGACACTTACAATTTGGAAGCAAAGAAGGGTGTTTTCGGCCCAAAACACTTAAGTGTTCTTGATGTTCTTGATGTTCTTGAGGATTCTTGACGATCTAGACTCAAAAGATGAATTTGTGGATGAATTCAAGAGTGAATCAAGAGAAAGAGATGTAATAACTCGAAGTAAGGAAGGAATCACTTACATTAATGAAGTTTGGAAGCAAAACCTCAAGATCCTTGGGAGAGAAAATCGATTTCTAGCCTTAGAATTGTAAAAGTGATTGAAAAATGACTAGGTGTCATGTATATGGGTAGTTTACGGTCACCATGACCGTAAGCTCTAAGCTTCTAACCATAAACTCCTTTTGAGGAGTTTTACAGTTTGCTAGATGGTTTGGAACATTGACTGATACATCCAAACACTGATTCCTTTGATGCACTAGACTCAGAATGCTCAAACCAACTCCAAACAGTGCTAAAAGTTAGCAGAAACGAGTCTGACTTAGATTGAAGTGAATGGTTGTACAAGATAGAAATTTCGGGTTGTCACATCATGTCACTTCCTGATTAGTATTTTCTTTTTGGTAGTTTCTCGGATGAATTCCAGATCAACGAAGGTGTTGTGTGGAAATTGGACCTCTAGCTAGTTGCGCATTACCTAATTTAGTCCAGTGCAGATAGGATATGCACTTGCGACCACAGAAGGTTTTGAATGGAGCAACTTGAATGCTAGCGTGATAAAGGACTCGACTAACTGGTAAATGGGTATCCCATTCTTTACCATAGTCGATCACATAGGCTCATGACTACTCTAGTTCCCAGAGATTTTTGAGTGACTGCCGGAATTGGGAGATGATTCTATTATCTCAGCAGAGATAACAGATATTGGAATATCGTGCACTCACACGTTCTAGTTATCTTCTCTACTTGCCACATTTTCAGGTTTCAAGGCTTCTTGTTGAGCCTCCTTACTTTATGTGGACAGATTTGAATGGGTTATCATAGTCAATGATTTGAATGGGTTATCATAGGGTGTCAGCTACTATATCGGCTTTGTCGAGATGATAACGAATTTCGAATTCGTAGTAATTTAGTAGCTCGACCCATTGTCGTGGTCTCACGTTGAATTCCTCCTGATAGAATATATGATGAACGACTTTGCTCCGAAGTTCATGATCAGACTCATACTTGGCTCATCCACCATCACCTCATTTATGCAAGTCGTATATAATTTAGATTTCGCAAAACGTTCGGATGGGTGACTCTGCCCCCAGGTCCACAACCAAACAAGTAACAGGAGATAGGGCAGAATTACACATCCTTAATCTTGTTAAGTCTAAATTATATACCACTCTCATGTATACACTTAGCAGCGATAGATTAACTTAATGAGTTCTCAGTCTCTATTCTTGAACATGACTTGCGGTACATGTCACACCCCAAAACTGGAACGGCGGAAAGGTTCTGGGGTGGAGGACGTCATGTTTAGTATCACAAGACATATATCATAGTAATCAAAGTAATAAACAACCATTTCATTAGAAAGAAAGTGTTCACAAAGTGTGTGTTCACAAAACATAGAATACAATAGCAATTAACAAACAAGACTTGAAGCTATACTGTTCCATCTTCGGGATCCCAGTGCGAGTACCTATCTAATAGTCTCCTGAGAATACAAGTTAACTGAAAGAGTTGATCAGCAATTAAGCTGGTGAGTTCATAAGATTTTAGTGATATTAGTAAATCGTAAATTTTATTTAGAATAGTTCGCATTTCCTCTTAGAAAATCCTATATTTTCTACTTTGGTGAAAGATACGTAAAAATTATCCTACAATCCTTTCTATGAGTACTGAATGGATACAAGTGATATACAACTCAGAGTAAACAAACAATCGATTGAGCGCATCTGCTCTAAGGCAGAAAGCATATATCCCATTGTTTGTTTAATCATTGTAGTATATAATCCCGGTGTATTCACTTGTTACTCATGGAGTTAATTGTAATGGTTCCTTTATATTTAATGAAAGGATTCTTTAAGGAAAACTCTTATTTCTTATAATAAAATGGTGACCACAGTCATTACTCCTATATTCACTTAGTTTATGCTGGCTATATATGATCTAATATCGAATAGAGAATTAATTGGGTGAATCTGCCCTAAGCCCACAACCAAACAAGGAACAGGAAGTAAGGCGGAAAGCACACATCCAACTACCTATTGGGTATTAATAGTATATATCTCCGTGATCTATAAACTAAAGTATTATAGAGTTAATCACTTAAGGTCCTTTAAGTTTAGACTGGTTTAATAAAAAAGATTAAACCCTCAGCTGGTGAGTTTCTAGTTTTGTATACCAAACGTTCTGATTTGGGAAGTATATTCCGAACTAGAAAACTGTGCATTGACACTGTTTCCTATGACTTGACCATACCTGGTACCCTCATGATAACTCAACGTATACTGGACATATATATTTAGAATCGGATACATAATAGACTAGGTGAATCTGTTCCAAGCCCACAACCAAACAAGGAACAGGAAGTGAAGCGGAAAGCACACATCCTATTACCTGTCAGATCCTTTTGATATATATGTATCCTTTGATGTATACATTAGGGAATCATACGGTTAGCATTATGGTCCTTTCTACTAAACGTAGCCTTCTACCAAGGCATCAAATGTTATGGGTGTTCTTTCCTTGTATTACTAGGTATTTTCCCAAATGGGAGTATCTTTAACTAAATATAGTTTATACATTAATGAATATGTGAGAAGATCACAAGTAAATGTAATAGGGAAACTAACGTTTCACCTCAGCAGTGGCATTGCTGGTTATAAAGTAATAAAATACTGGCTCCATGTAGTATTAAATGAACGATACACCTCGAGGAGTCTAAAGTAACCTTTAGTCATAACTCGGTTACTTAAAGGTTTATCACCTCGTGCGTGCTAGTCCTGGTACGTGAAATCATACCAGTGTCAATGCAAACCCGGCGAGATATATTATTAGGTTTATCACCTCGTGCCTGCTAGTCCTAGTACGTGAAATCGTACCAGTTTCAATGCAGACTCGGCAAGATATATTATTTGGTTTATCACCTCGTGTCTGCTAGTCCTGATACGTGAAATCGTACCAGTGTCAATGCAAACCCGGAAGATATATTATTTGGTTTATCACCTCGTGCCTGCTAGTCCTGATACGTGAAATCGTACCAGTGTCAATGCAAACCCGGCAAGATATATAACGTGATTTTTCCCGGTACTTAGTATGGTGTATTCCTCCCTGTTTCTCTTTATAGCGGGTTCTCTTTATATTATCGTGTATTGTATCTAGCATGAACTGGATTTCTAAACTATACCTATTATAGTTTACTATTGTTTTTCCTTGAACTGATATTGAAAAGATTCTTTTATCTACCAAGTTATGCCAGTACTTTAAAAACGGAGTTTTGTGAAACTATAAAGTAACATAACTGTAAAAGAGTTTTTCAAATGTCTTGAAGACTTATAAATGACATAAGTAATCCTCTTGAAGTATTTAAAACAACCAATTACACAATTATCATTGTGTTCAACTTGTATTCCCCCCCTTAAAACATTTAAAATAGTTAAAAGATTCATTTCGGGATATGATCTCACCTGATGTGGGTGATTCAACGAATACGGGTGTAAGGATGAGAAGTTCCACTAATGAAGTCCCGAGACTTAACGAGTCCTAAAAGACATATAATGGCATATATTGACATAAATATAGTGCTTGAAAGCAACCAAATGCAATGAAACACCTCACGGGACTAGGGAACACTTTGACCAAGTGTTGGAATCACATGTGATTCAACTAAAGAGTGTTTAAGGCCATCGTTTGGTGTTTATGGTCCCGAGTTTACGACCGTAAACTCATGGTCAAAGTTACATATGATGGGGTTTGAATGCTAGGGAAGCTTGAGGGATTTTTGCTCTACACAATGGTAAGGAAGACCACTTAATTGGAGGCTTTTGATGAGTTTACGGCCCAAAGGAGTTTACGGCCGTAAACTCATGGTCATTATGAAGTGAGTGTGGTTTAAGGTAATCACCTGGGAGTGTTCTAGCCTCAAGTCCAAGCCTTAGGAAGAGTTTAAGGCTCAAATGACACACTTATAGGGGTTTACGGTCAAGGGAGATGGCTTGACCGTAAACTCCTTTTGATCCTTCATTTTTGATGTTTTCAAGGTCCTAAGCACGAACCTTAATTGGATATCAAGTATAGGGAAGAGTACTTACGATGTAGAGGCTTGAAATGGCCGATTTTGGCCAAGAACACTAGTGTGTGTTCTTGGTGTTCTTGGTGAAACTTGAAGATTTGAAGATCTAGTCAAAAATGGATGTTTTCATGGATGGAATCAAAGAGTGTGACTAGAAGATGAAGTGTAACAACAAATCTAGGAAAGAACACTTACGTTTTTGAAGATCTCGAGTGAAGATCGGGATGATAGTTGAGAGAGAATAGGAGTGTTCTTGAGGTTGGAATGTGAGAAATGGCTGAAAATGATCAAGGACCACATATATACTCTTGGGTTTACTGCCAGGATTGGGTTTATGGCCGTAAACTCCATGTTTACGGTCGTGAACTCCATGTTTACGGCCGTAAACTCCACATGTTGGAGTTTAGGGCTTTAGTGTTGTACAGTGTCTCTAGCAGGTGCGTTCTAACACTCATTCCTTAAGTGTACTAGGCTAATAACTCCTTAGAATGACCTTTAACCAGACTAGGACTCATTTCCAATAAGTCTGACACTCTGATGAGTTGACTGACTGTGATTTAAAAGTAAAATTTTTTCGGGTTGTCACAGTACAATGATTTTCCTATGAGATCTATTGGGGTACTTTGGTAGTTAATGACTTCTAAGACTACTTTGGTGCTTTTCGCTTGAAGTTTCCTATCTACTGAGTAGGCTAGAATGGCATGGTACCCTTCGCATGGGTACTTCTGAAGTTTTGAGATGAGAGACAACCTAAGGGTTTTGCGTTATGGATTGGAAGAATTTCATCTTACGACTGATTAAGGAAAAATTTCTCTTATACAACATAAGAATTTTCACATGGTAAGGGCCAGGCCAAACCATGTCGAATGAGGATGTCAGAATTTTCTCGACGAAATAGATATTAAGTTGTTCTGGGAGGAATGATTACTAGGATGATATCCTATGTACCTAAGTTTTCAGCGCTTCTGGTTTTATTCTGTTATTATCGCTACGAACCCCTTTTTGATTCGAAATTGGCAGGTACTACCAATACGAGGGTTTTGATAATTTGAAATTATGAACTTTCATGAAACGATCCTTACTAGGTCTCTCTATAATCGCTTGGTGTATACAAGTCATGTATAATTAAGATTGGTAAGACCTTTGACTGAGCAACCCTGCCCTAAATCCACAACCAAACAAGGAACAGGAAATGAGGCGGGATTACTCACTCTAAGTCTACAAATCTTAATTATAAATGACCCTTATGTATACTCTAAGTCATCATAGCTTACCTGTTAGGATTTCAAATTTTATATAGATGTTGTGACTTAATTTCAACGGGAGAGTACTCATAATTATAGATAATTATCGGGGTTTGGAAGCGTGCCAAAATATAGCAGGGTTCTTTGATGCCTTCCCATGTATTGGGGTCAAACCCCTCCTACTCCCCCGTCGTTCTTCTCGGTTAGACAGTCCCTCTTGTAATGTCCTATTTCACCATAAATGTGACATATGGGAATGGTTCCAACATTGGTAGTTGAAGTGATAAACTCAACCGGAGTTCTACAGATGTGGGCGGTATGTCCCTTCAGGTTGCATCTATTGCAATGCAGCTCTCGGCAAACTCCATGATGATGGTAGTTGCACTTACTGCAGTGTGGGAGGTTTCCTAAGTACGGCGTGGTCGGTACTAGAATAACAGGGCTGATGGGGGTATTGACTGCCCCAGTTCGTTGCCCTCCGTTAGGTTTTTGAGTTGAACAACTCCCTTTCCTGTTTTTGAACTTTCGTTTCAGGATATTAGGCTTAAGGTTCGAATTGTCCTTATAAATAGGTACCCGTTGCTGTACTTGGTCATCACCACGATCGGGGTTACCGATGGCATTACTCCTAACATTTGCATTATTAGCATTAAGGTGTGCCATGACAGCTGCTACAACTGCTGTGACTGCAGCTTGAAACGTAGCCGCATCTATTTGAAGGATTGGTGTTTTGCTGGTGGGTCGGTTACGTTTCCTCGGAGGCATGATTCTGTTACATGATAAGAAAATAAGCTTATGACCGACTATCGTTGTCTCTAGATGTATTCTAACCATTTGTATCTATGTATAAATCTTTCGTTTTGTTATATTGTTCTCAATGATTCGACCTGCATCCCTATGATGCAGTCCTAGTAAGGAACATAAATAAGTTTCTAGAATGGTTATGAACCGGGTATCATTCGAACTAAGTTACCTTCGATTGGTGGATATCGTTTTCCAACTTTCGAAATGATTTGAAAACAATTCATAATAAAGTCTACATAAAATAGACTTATGAATTTGAGAAGTGATCACTATCAATTGAGATTTCGTGATCCAATTTATTGTTATTAGCCGTGACAGGAAAAGAGGATAAGCTCAAAACCTAATGTGAGTAATGTAATCACTAACTCACTAGGTCGTATCATTTATTAGTTATTACTTAAATGAAAAGGCACTCAAAAACTTCACATGAATCACGCGTGGTTTTCCTCTGTTCTCATTTCTATTCTGGGTGGTAATGATTTGTTCTCTCCTGGTATCTATAGGATGTCCTTCTCCTCCGTAGGTATATCGAATTCCTAAGCTGTCTTACTTCCAATTCTGACACTGATCCCCATTACTTCGTAATGAAGATTTTGAATCTCGAAAGTTCATGTGAATCTCTCATTGGTGTCCTTAATAGGGTAAGGGCACTAAATGATTTATTTACTTATCATCTGTTTCTTTCTCGGAATTCTCCTAATGAAATTATGTTGGATCCTCCTTGACTCTTCCATTGATTGCTGAAGTAACTACGTTTATCTAAGGGGTTTACACGAGAATGGGAATGTCTAAGGAATCTATGAGAAAATTTAAATTTTTACGAAGGTGATTCTTTCTGGTCCTTCTATAATCACATGGAGTGTACCGATTATATATAATCCAGATCAAATAGACCTTTGAATAAGTAATCCTACTCTAAAACCACATCCAAACAAGGAAAAGGAAGTAGAGTGAAAATCACATATTCTAAGTCAATAAAATCTCAACTATATATAACCTTACCATATCCATTAAGTAATTATAGACCTATCAGAAAAAATCTTTTTAAGTTTTTAGTTTTCTTGTTATAGCATCCTAAAATACTCCTATAGTATTTTAATCTTTATGTTTGGTTCTAGAATTCTTCTGGTACTTAGGTAAGTTTTAGACTTGTTGCAACACTACAATCACTCCCCAAACACATGTTGGTCATATCTCAAATGAATATAGTTGATCAAACTATATTGATCCCAAATATGATTACGTCACTGTCTAGGTTTAACTGTAATGTCCAACATCCAAATACTTTTGTTTTGTTCTTCTTGTGATACTCATTCTAGTATATATATTCTGCATATACTTATACTTTTATAAAATATTGTTATATTTTTAAAGTATAACTCTTTTTCAGGGTTTTTTCATCCCAATGGGTTTATAGTTGTATATCTTTTATGACTGATATACTAAGTTCACTATAAACACTGCTCTGATACCAATCTGTCACACCCCTAAACCAGAACGGCGGAAACGTTCGGGGGCGGAGGACTTCATGTAAGTATCACAACACATGCAATATAGTAATCAAAGTACAAACAACCATTACATTAATAAGTATAAGTTTTACATAAGTGTTTAAACATTACATATTCAAACACCAAAGTAGGTACAATAGAAGACAATAGTCGCGGTACGGTACTAGGTAGTCTTCTCAAAGGCTTCAGGAGTGTACCTGTCTACTGGATTCCAGAGAATACAAGTTACTTGGAAAGAGTAGATCATCATTTAAGTTGGTGAGTTCATAAGTATTTTAGTTCTGTTAAGTATACTCTAAGTTCTTTGGAAAAGTTCACTGGTTCCTCCAGAAAATCCTATATTTCCTGAGGTGATAGATTGATAACCTCAATAGTTTCCCTCTGTAATTACTTAGTTTATACTAATTATATATAACCCAATATCGAATGGACATTTAAATGGGTGTATCTTCCCTAAGCCCACAGCCAAACAATGAACAGGAAGTAAGGTGGAAGTCACACATTTCACTGTCAATCGGATATTAGTTATGTATAACACTGATGTAAAAACTAAGGAATTATAGAATTAACCACTAAAGGTCCTTTATGTTATACTAGTTTACAGAAAGTGAATGACTAAGTTCCCATTGGTAAAAGTGGTTTAATCCCATAAATCGTTTCATTTGTAAAAGTGGTTTAATCCCATAAACCGTTTCCTTTGTAAAAGTCGTTTCATCCCATAAACCGTTTCCTTTGTAAGCGTAGTTTAATTCCATAAACTTTTTCATTTGTAAAAGTGGTTTAATCCCATAGACCGTTTCATTTGTAAAAGTATTCTTAGTTATATCCGTTCTACAGTAAAAACCTTAGTATTAATCCTGGAAAATATTATATTATCCATAATACTGCCTTGTGGTTTTAAGTGTTCCAAACCAGAAGTACAAGTATATTTACCATACTTGATTTCATGATACGTAGCTTTTACTGTAAGTAAAAACTAACAGAAGGTATATTTGGTCAGGATGTAATTATCTTTTCTTACTGTTTTAAGAGAAGTATATTACTTAGTAATTTATTCGTTATTTTATCACCCCGTGATTGCTAACCATGGTACTCTATATTGTACCCTTGTTAATGCAAACCCGGTATGATGTATTATTACCCCGTGATTGCTAACCCTGGTACTCTGTATTGTACCCTTGTTAATTGTCACACCCCGCTAAAGCGGAAACGCAAGGTATGACAGCGACAAAGGTTTCATTGCAAAAGATAAAGATACATCACCATAGCAATATTTAAAAGTTTACAACCCATAGCTTAAACAAAACAAAGTACAAGTTTTCCAAAATGACATTGTTCAAAATATAACTTCATAAAATAACTTCCACACGATGCAGCATGCTCTATGATGATGAATCTCTATATCCACTTACTAATTATTTCCTGAAAAAGCATGTAAAACGAGCGTCAACTATGAAAATAGTTGGTGAGTTCACAGGTTTATAAAATCAAGATTTGGTATAAGACTTTTCATAAATACAAGTACATTGCTTTAATGAGAACAAAGTTCATTGCTATAATGAGAAACAAAGTTGATTGCTAAAATTGATAAACGAGTTTATTGCCATAATAGATAACAAGTTTATTGCTATAATGTGTAACGAGTTTGTATGTGTATGAGCAAACAATGAGTCTCAACCAAACCTATGACTGAAGCCCTATCAAGATCTATGATTATCGTTCCATAGATGAATATGGTATCATGCACTCCAGCAATAGGGCGAGTGAGGAGTTGTCAATTCCTAATAGCGCTATCCATAATGACCATTGGCTCAAAGAGTTAATGGTTAGAGATAAGGGAAGGGCCTTAGTACGATAAGTTCTCATGTTCCGTGTTGCATAGACATACATAAAGAAACATAGCAATACAATAGCAATCGTGTTTGATACAATTCAATTTAAATACAACATGCAAATAATAGTTTTTCTGGACATGCTTTTCCACCCCAAAACATAAAAACTGAAAATAGGGGAGTGCGTGAATACTCACAATGTTTCGAGTAGATACAAGTGGTGCCTTGGAATACACCAACGTCTTAATGCCGGGATCCTACGACATCAAACACACACTAGTGAGTTTCCATGTCGAAATCTAATGCTAATATACTAAACTCTACATATAGTGAAATGCCAATTTATGTTCTAATATTGGATTTTATATTAATTGGTTACACTTTTTCTGAAATGATGAAATTCTACAAGTCATGCGATAAATACAACTTTGGGATATTAATTTTCCAGATTTAGTAATATAAATTTAAGGGTGTTTCAACACATTTAAAGGTGTTTTAAATTCCTAAAAATGTAAGATATTATCAAATAGTTTCCAAAAATTGTCAAACCTTGTATTTTTCATTCTAAATACAATAGAGGTTTTCCAGAAAATTTTCCTTGAATTTTTGATATGGTTAACTATTTTCCAAATTTTTAAGCCTTCATAACAACATAAATTCACGAAAAATAGCATTCAAAGGATAAAAATTCTCAAACTTTTTATTTTACTGTTATTACACATTACTAAGCTGGGAAAAATATAAAAATGGATTTCCAAGCTGTTTAATTATATTTTACGATTTTTGAGCATTTATTCCAATAAAAATTGAAATAAATAGAAAACAGTTTCCAAAACTACCCAAACTTTTTATTTGACTGTTATTATACATAACTAGGCTGGGAAAAATATAATCAGTGGGTATTTCTATTTTTCCTTGTTTTATCCCCTTAAATAACCATTAATTGAAGAATAAATAACAAACAGTTAAAATAAATTACCAAAAATTTTTGTAACATCATTTACAGTGTAAGTAATCTGGGAAAAATAACAAAAGTGGTTTTCATATTGTATAGTCTGGTTTTGGGTATTTATGTGTATTTAAGTGTATTTAACTTTAGAAAATAGAAGAAAAATAGTTTACAGTAGAGAAAAATCATCAAAATTTTTATGTAATCTCCTACTGTACAACATGATGTTCTAGTAAATTTTCATGAATTTTGGATAATCAGAACTATTTTTCCTATTTTTAGGCCATTATAATTACCAAAAATTGGGAAAAATAGTAAGGCATGATGAAAAATTCTGAAATTATTTTTCTGAGTCACCCACCACAGGTAAGGGCTGCGAAAATTGTTAGATACAACTTTCACACTCTCTAAAGTGGTTTTGTGATTTATTATACCCAAAAAAAAAAAAAAAAAATCGGAAATCATACCAAACAGCAACAAAAATCGATGAAGTTTAGTGAGGGGTCATTATTCACCATAGGGGTCATCCATGAATTTATTCCGGATTTATAGACCTCTGGAAGTATTTTATGTGATTTATGCCCTTGTTTTCTTGTAATAATTTTAATAAATCAAAGAAATGATAAAAGCTCTTGAAATTTTCCAGATTATCACATGTATGTGAGGGCTTTCAAAAGGAAAAATGTTTAAATTTTATTCAGAAGGGAAATAGGGGTATTGAACCCAAACAAGTTAAGAAATGTTGCATATAATGGTGAATGAGATGTAAATGTGGCTGAAGTTCATGAATTTGAGTAGCCCATTCAGTGGGGTTTTAAGCCACGAAATTTCAGCCATCATTCACTGGATATGTTAAGTTTCTAAATTATTTTTGCCCAGATTTATGGTTGGGTTTAAGGCCATTGATCACGCAAAGCAAAAATGGTGATCACAGAAAAAGAGCTGTTTGCGCAACCATTTTGTAAAAATTGCCAAAAATCCGATATTTAATATTTTACAGTGAGACCAGTTGGGTTTGAAAGTTAACTCGTGGAACTATCCAATACAAAAATAATATCAGGATTTGGTTAAGAAATGACCGAGTTATGGCCGTTCAAGGCTGAACAATGTAATCTGGCAGATTGCATGTTTGCTTTGAGTGCATTCTTAGGGCATTTTGACAAGAACAACATGCATGCTTCGGTTAAGGTCCGATTTCTAGCACATGCATGGAGTGAATGAGCATCCAAGATGTACTAGAAATGGTTTAAATGCTTTTGGTCATGCAAGAACACAAAAGAAATGGAGAAGAAGATGTAATACTCGGTTTTGAAGTCACATGAACACATGTGCATCTTTTTCACTCCTTAAATGGGTTTGATCCCGGATTTTCACCATCTCAAACACATGCATTGTGTTATGGTGAGAATCTACAAACCACAAGGGAAAAAGTAAGGATTTCTAGCCATAGAAGGGCATAGAATCCGAAGAGTAGAGAAGAACCATGAAGAAGAGGAAGTAAAATCATAAAACTATGAGGGAGGATTGTGTTGTTTACCTTGGTTTTGATCTTGAGAGAAGCAAGAACACTTCAAGACCTTCTCAATTTCGAAATTATGGCAGAGAATGGAGGATTTCCTGGAGGTGTAGGAGAGGTTTTTGAGGTGGGGAATCTTCTTGGAGAAGGAGTGAGAGAGAGAGTGTGTATGGGAAGTTGAAGTGTAAGAGAAGAATAAAATGATTAAGAATTTTTGGGGAAAAATGGAGCATGGGGGAGAGGGTGGCAGATTTTATGAGTGTAAGAGAGGCCCTCTCTCTCCTAATTCAAACTAAATAAATTTCCCTTCAATTTTTATAAAACCCAAATTTTTATAAAAATGCCTCTTTATGTAATTCATGATTTATTTAAGAATCTTTGTTTTTAGCTCATAAAATATGATTTATGTTTGATAATTAAATCTTTATATCTTTGATTATATCCTTATGACTTAATTATTTAAATTTTATCTAATGAGGTTCATAACAAATCTTATAGAGTTTTTAGGTTTTAAAGTTTATAAATTTGGATTTTTGGGCTCTTTAGGGTTTTTGGAACATTGTTTGATATTCACCATCATATTGAAATGAAATTAGAATATTTTAATTTATTTTTAGGGTTTTATACCCTTTTTCAATTGTAGCAAGGTTTGAAGTTTATTCTAATTATAGCATTGGCATTTCCTATTGTAGTTAAGCAACTTACTAGAATCGTAAGTGTCAAGTATATTAGTCCTAGATCTTAGTTGGGTCCTAGTTTATGCAAGATTTTGACCTAATTTATACTACTAGGCCATGGCATGTTGTGCATGAATGGTTTTTATAAAGATGCATGAGTCCGAGAATGACCTGAATTGACAGTTGTCACAGTATCCCCCACTTAAAAAGAATTTCGTCCCGAAATTCATTCTATGTCATCGTTTGTCATCGCATGGGAAAAGTTGTGGATACTTTTCCTTCATGAAGTCCTCACGCTCCCAGGTGTACTCCGGCCCGCGTTTTGAGTTCCATCGAACTTTCACAATCGGAATCTTACTCCGCTTGAGTCGTTTTACCTCCCTGTCAAGGATTTCTATCGGTTCCTCAACAAAGTTTAGCTTATCATTGATCTTGAATTCCTCGAGGGGTACTATCAATGCTTCGTCGGCTAAACATTTCTTAAGATTGGAGACGTGGAATGTGTCGTGAATGGCGCTTAACTCTTGGGGTAATCGGAGTTTATATGCCACCGGACCAATCCTTTCAATGATCTCGAAGGGTCCAACATATCTTGGGCTTAGTTTTCCTTTCTTACCAAAACGTACAAGCCCTTTCCAAGGCGACATCTTTAGAAGTACCTTGTCTCCAACTTGGAATTCTAATGGTTTTCGACGATTATCCGCATAACTTTTCTGACGATCTCTGGCGGCTTTAAGCCTATCTTTGATGATAGCCATCTTGTCAGTTGTTTCCTGGATAAGGTCGAGTCTAGTCAATTGTCTGTCTCCGATTTCTGTCCAACACAATGGAGAACGAAACTTGCGTCCATACAATGCTTCGTATAGGGCACATTGGATACTCGTGTGGTAACTGTTATTGTAGGAAAACTCAATTAGAGGCAAATGAGTATCCCAATTTCCTTTGAACTCAATGACACACGCTCGTAGCATGTCTTCCAATGTTTGTATTGTTCTCTCTGTTTGCCCATCTGTCTGAGGATGGTAAGCTGTGCTCAAATCTATCTTGGTTCCTAGTGCCTTCTGTAACATCCACCAAAATCGAGATGTAAAACGAAATGATAGATAGGGGGTAGACCGGGCAATTCCTCCGGAAACACCTCGGGATAGTTTTGAACCACTGGAATCTCCTTGAGTTGCTTAGCTTCAGGTTCTCTTTCTAGCACGTGGGCCATGAATGCAATACAATTCTTTTTCAGGTACTTGTGAACCTTCACGCTTGATACTATGTTTAAACTTCTTCCTGGCTTCTCACCGTGTATGATAAGGGTTTCACCATTAGGGAGAGGCACTCTAATGACTTTCTCGTAACAACTAATTTCTGCTTTATTTTTGGATAACCAATCCATCCCTACTATCACATCAAAACTACCTAGCTCTATAGGAATTAGGTCAATGCTAAAGAGTTTATCAGCTAAATTCAGAGTACAGCCAGGAATTATTTCATTAGCCCTAATTTCATACCCATCAGCAAGTTCAATAGTATGAGTATTCCTCATCTTTCTTGATTTCAAGTCGAGTACCGGTCTAAATGCTAAAGAAACGAAACTCCTATCTGCTCCCGCATCGAATATTATTGATGCAAAATGATTGTTCAGGAGAAACGTACCTGTTATCACTTCAGGGTTCTGACGAGCTTCTTCTGCACCAATCACAAAGGCTACACCTCTTGGCCGCCCACCTTGATTTCCTTGGAAATTTTGCCTAGCTTGGCCTTGTCCATTGTTACCAGGCCCCTTGTTCAGTTTGGGACAAGCACTACGCAGATGATCAGTACTCACACACTCGTAACATGCCCTTTTTCCATCCTTATTCAGCTTACAATACTTCGGGTAATGGCCTGTCTGTTTACAGTTTTGGCATACTGGGCAAGCTCCCTTGTGATGGAAGTTACACTTATTGCACTTCGGGTGCGGTCCCGTGTACTGCTTTCGCTCCTGCACTTCCATGACTTTCTGTTCCTGAGTTTTCACTGGTTCTTGCTCCTGGGGCTCTTACCATAAAGTTTCTTGAGACTTTCTGCTTCCTCCCTGACTTGCCTCCATACTTCTTCTCTCCCTGATCTGTTGGCTTCCTCTTGCTACTAGAGCTTTCCTTTGCCGATGCTCCCGTCCTTATCACATCATTGGTTAGTCGATTTGCTAGACTTACTGCACTTTGAATGGTAGTTGGGTTTGCTGAAGTAACCATTCCCCGAATCTCTGGTGCCAAACCCCAGATGTAACGATCTACCCGTTTCTCCTCAGGAGTAACCATGTGAGGTACCAGTTTTGCTAGTTCATGAAATCGGACTGTGTACTTCTCTATTTGGGTTCCAACCATAGAATGGTTCCAGAACTCAGATTCAAGATTCTGAATTTCATCCTTGGGACAATACTCCTCTATCAGCAGCTTCTTTAGGTCTTCCCAAGTTAGCTGATATGCCGCTGCACGACCTCGGGTTTGCACTAAAGTATTCCACCAGGTCAATGCCCTATCCTGAAGTAGACAAGTTGCATACTCCACTTTGTTGCGTTCGAGACATTTGCTAATGTGAAGGACCGACTCCATACTGTCAATCCATTTCAGCAACCCGACCGCACCTTCCTTTCCATGGAATTCCTTAGGTTTACAGGCCATAAAGGACTTGTAGTTGCATTCTCTTTCATTGTTTCCCCGATTTCCTCCATTACTTCCTTGGTTAGCATTAAGTCCTGCAGTTACTTGAGTAACAATGTTTGGGATTGCTGCCATGAGTTGTTGTGCTACCACTTGAGCAACATCGGGTGTTTCGTTCTGTGGGCGCCCGCGATTAGGCCTTCCTGACATGGTTCTATTACACAGGAGAAGAAATACGTATAAATACATAAAATAATGTATAATATTTAGTTCGCTACTATTTTGAAAACCGTAAGTGTTGTCAAATCATTGGTTTGCATTAATACTAGGCATATATATTTTAGAAAGAAAAGAAAAGAAAAATCTCTTTATTCGACCATTTACCAATTAAATTCTAGGGTTTGACCTCATAGTAAAAGTTTTCAAACATAAAATAAAATTCTTCATTACCATTTGAAATTGTCTTAAAACCAAACCAATACATCAATCCCAAAATAAAGTTTTAAATGTCTTTCCCAAAAGACACCCAACATGGGTTTTCATTTCATGACAAAATAAAATAAAATACTGAAATCAGAACCAAACACTAATCGCTATCCCAACAAGAATCATCAGCACCACAATCAGTAATAGCCCAACAAGCACATAATATGCGGTCATCGCACGACATGCCACTCGTCTAGCAGCACTAGCAGTGTCAGCAGCCTCCATCGAATGCTGAAACAGGATTTCCATCCTTGTCAAGACTTCATCCAAAACTTCCCGATGCCCAGCTATCACAGCGAGACTGTGACGTAGGCCCGCTGCCATCGACTGCAATCTCCGGGACTCCTCCGGGGTCATACATGGCTGCCTGACAGGTATCCCTATGACTTGCTGTGGTGAGGGTGCTCTTGGTCCTGCAACGCTGGGTCCTACCCCGCTAGGTCCTACCGTGCCAAGTCCTGCTGTGCTGGTGGCTATCGTTCCTGGAATAGGAACAATCTTCCTCGCCGTCCTCCGAATACAAAGCCCATAAAGTGGTGGCTGTGGCAACACCGATGAAGGCGATGCCTCGCGTCGTTGACTCGGGGCGTTGTCATTGCTGATCTCCACCGAGTTTCCTGTATCTTCCGTATCCTCCGATGGGTCTTCTTCTACCGAGGCGGGGGGGTTACGTCGAGGGATAATAGTGACGTACCCGGACTCATCAGCTGAGGCGGTAGCGTGAGAAGATGACGATGTCGACATAGTGGACTGAGACATAGATTCAATGAGATATGAAATAAATGACAATGCATGCCTATAATATGCAATGCTTACACACACCAAAATTAACCTTTTTGAATTTTTGAAATAAAGTTTTCTCAAAAATTTTGTTGAACATATTCCCATTATAATTAGCTCAAGCTTTGTATAAATTTTTCCTTAATTAAACATAGGTGATCAGGCTATGTTTAATTGAGGTCCAACGATACAATTCCCGACCTAATTATATTAGTAATATGTTTGATGTAAAAAGAATTTTTATAAGTTTTGGTTATAGGTTGTGTTTTCTTAAATGAAAACTGATGTTCTCTATAACTTTAGCTCTGATACCACTTCTGTCACACCCCGCTAAAGCGGAAACGCAAGGTATGACAGCGACAAAGGTTTCATTGCAAAAGATAAAGATACATCACCATAGCAATATTTAAAAGTTTACAACCCATAGCTTAAACAAAACAAAGTACAAGTTTTCCAAAATGACATTGTTCAAAATATAACTTCATAAAATAACTTCCACACGATGCAGCATGCTCTATGATGATGAATCTCTATATCCACTTACTAATTATTTCCTGAAAAAGCATGTAAAACGAGCGTCAACTATGAAAATAGTTGGTGAGTTCACAGGTTTATAAAATCAAGATTTGGTGTAAGACTTTTCATAAATACAAGTACATTGCTTTAATGAGAACAAAGTTCATTGCTATAATGAGAAACAAAGTTGATTGCTAAAATTGATAAACGAGTTTATTGCCATAATAGATAACAAGTTTATTGCTATAATGTGTAACGAGTTTGTATGTGTATGAGCAAACAATGAGTCTCAACCAAACCTATGACTGAAGCCCTATCAAGATTTATGCTTATCGTTCCATAGATGAATATGGTATCATGCACTCCAGCAATAGGGCGAGTGAGGAGTTGTCAATTCCTAATAGCGCTATCCATAATGACCATTGGCTCAAAGAGTTAATGGTTAGAGATAAGGGAAGGGCCTTAGTACGATAAGTTCTCATGTTCCGTGTTGCATAGACATACATAAAGAAACATAGCAATACAATAGCAATCGTGTTTGATACAATTCAATTTAAATACAACATGCAAATAATAGTTTTTCTGGACATGCTTTTCCACCCCAAAACATAAAAACTGAAAATAGGGGAGTGCGTGAATACTCACAATGTTTCGAGTAGATACAAGTGGTGCCTTGGAATACACCAACGTCTTAATGCCGGGATCCTACGACATCAAACACACACTAGTGAGTTTCCATGTCGAAATCTAATGCTAATATACTAAACTCTACATATAGTGAAATGCCAATTTATGTTCTAATATTGGATTTTATATTAATTGGTTACACTTTTTCTGAAATGATGAAATTCTACAAGTCATGCGATAAATACAACTTTGGGATATTAATTTTCCAGATTTAGTAATATAAACTTAAGGGTGTTTCAACACATTTAAAGGTGTTTTAAATTCCTAAAAATGTAAGATATTATCAAATAGTTTCCAAAAATTGTCAAACCTTGTATTTTTCATTCTAAATACAATAGAGGTTTTCCAGAAAATTTTCCTTGAATTTTTGATATGGTTAACTATTTTCCAAAATTTTAAGCCTTCATAACAACATAAATTCACGAAAAATAGCATTCAAAGGATAAAAATTCTCAAACTTTTTATTTTACAGTTATTACACATTACTAAGCTGGGAAAAATATAAAAATGGATTTCCAAGCTGTTTAATTATATTTTACGATTTTTGAGCATTTTTTCCAATAAAAATTGAAATAAATAGAAAACAGTTTCCAAAATTACCCAAACTTTTTATTTAACTGTTATTATACATAAGTAGGCTGGGAAAAATATAAAAGATATTTTTCAGTTGGTATTTCTATTTTTCCTTGTTTTATCCCCTTAAATAACCATTAATTGAAGAATACATAACAAACAGTTAAAATAAATTACCAAAAATTTTTGTAACATCATTTACAGTGTAAGTAATCTGGGAAAAATAACAAAAGTGGTTTTCATATTGTATAGTCCGGTTTTGGGTATTTATGTGTATTTAAGTGTATTTAACTTTAGAAAATAGAAGAAAAATAGTTTACAGTAGAGAAAAATCATCAAAATTTTTATGTAATCTCCTACTGTACAACATGATGTTCTAGTAAATTTTCATGAATTTTGGATAATCAGAACTATTTTTCCTATTTTTAGGCCATTATAATTACCAAAAATTGGGAAAAATAGTAAGGCATGATGAAAAATTCTGAAATTATTTTTCTGAGTCACCCACCACAGGTAAGGGCTGCGAAAATTGTTAGATACAACTTTCACACTCTCTAAAGTGGTTTTGTGATTTATTATACCCAAAAAAAAGAAAATCGGAAATCATACCAAACAGCAACAAAAATCGATGAAGTTTAGTGAGGGGTCATTATTCACCATAGGGGTCATCCATGAATTTATTCCGGATTTATAGACCTCTGGAACTATTTTATGTGATTTATGCCCTTGTTTTCTTGCAATAATTTTAATAAATCAAAGAAATGATAAAAGCTCTTGAAATTTTCCAGATTATCACATGTATGTGAGGGCTTTCAAAAGGAAAAATGTTCAAATTTTATTCAGAAGGGAAATAGGGGTATTGAACCCAAACAAGTTAAGAAATGTTGCATATAATGGTGAATGAGATGTAAATGTGGCTGAAGTTCATGAATTTGAGTAGCCCATTCAGTGGGGTTTTAAGCCACGAAATTTCAGCCATCATTCACTGGATATGTTAAGTTTCTAAATTATTTTTGCCCAGATTTATGGTTGGGTTTAAGGCCATTGATCACGCAAAGCAAAAATGGTGATCACAGAAAAAGAGCTGTTTGCGCAACCATTTTGTAAAAATTGCCAAAAATCCGATATTTAATATTTTACAGTGAGATCAGTTGGGTTTGAAAGTTAACTCGTGGAACTATCCAATACAAAAATAATATCAGGATTTGGTTAAGAAATGACCGAGTTATGGCCGTTCAAGGCTGAACAATGTAATCTGGCAGATTGCATGTTTGCTTTGAGTGCATTCTTAGGGCATTTTGACAAGAACAACATGCATGCTTCGGTTAAGGTCCGATTTCTAGCACATGCATGGAGTGAATGAGCATCCAAGATGTACTATAAATGGTTTAAATGCTTTTGGTCATGCAAGAACACAAAAGAAATGGAGAAGAAGATGTAATACTCCGTTTTGAAGTCACATGAACACATGTGCATCTTTTTCACTCCTTAAATGGGTTTGATCCCGGATTTTCACCATCTCAAACACATGCATTGTGTTATGGTGAGAATCTACAAACCACAAGGGAAAAAGTAAGGATTTCTAGCCATAGAAGGGCATAGAATCCGAAGAGTAGAGAAGAACCATGAAGAAGAGGAAGTAAAATCATAAAACTATGAGGGAGGATTGTGTTGTTTACCTTGGTTTTGATCTTGAGAGAAGCAAGAACACTTCAAGACCTTCTCAATTTCGAAATTATGGCAGAGAATGGAGGATTTCCTGGAGGTGTAGGAGAGGTTTTTGAGGTGGGGAATCTTCTTGGAGAAGGAGTGAGAGAGAGAGAGTGTGTATGGGAAGTTGAAGTGTAAGAGAAGAATAAAATGATTAAGAATTTTTGGGGAAAAATGGAGCATGGGGGAGAGGGTGGCAGATTTTATGAGTGTAAGAGAGGCCCTCTCTCTCCTAATTCAAACTAAATAAATTTCCCTTCAATTTTTATAAAACCCAAATTTTTATAAAAATGCCTCTTTATGTAATTCATGATTTATTTAAGAATCTTTGTTTTTAGCTCATAAAATATGATTTATGTTTGATAATTAAATCTTTATATCTTTGATTATATCCTTATGACTTAATTATTTAAATTTTATCTAATGAGGTTCATAACAAATCTTATAGAGTTTTTAGGTTTTAAAGTTTATAAATTTGGATTTTTGGGCTCTTTAGGGTTTTTGGAACATTGTTTGATATTCACCATCATATTGAAATGAAATTAGAATATTTTAATTTATTTTTAGGGTTTTATACCCTTTTTCAATTGTAGCAAGGTTTGAAGTTTATTCTAATTATAGCATTGGCATTTCCTATTGTAGTTAAGCAACTTACTAGAATCGTAAGTGTCAAGTATATTAGTCCTAGATCTTAGTTGTGTCCTAGTTTATGCAAGATTTTGACCTAATTTATACTACTAGGCCATGACATGTTGTGCATGAATGGTTTTTATAAAGATGCATGAGTCCGAGAATGACCTGAATTGACAGTTGTCACATTAATGCAAACCCGGTATGATGTATTATTACCCCGTGATTGCTAACCCTGGTACTTTGTATCCTACCTTTGTTAATGCAAATCCGGTACGATGTATTATTACCCCGTGATTGCTAACCCTGGTACTCTGTATCGTACCATTGTTAATGTAAATCTGGTATGATGTATTGTTACCTCGTGATAGCAAACCCTGGTACTCTATATCGTACCTTTGTTAATGCAAACCCGGTATGATATATTATTACCCCGTAATTGCTAACCCTGGTACTCTGTATCGTACCTTTGTTAATGCAAACCCGGTATGATGTATTATTACTTCTTTAATATATTATCCATATACTAAAAGTATTATACATATCCTAGTATAGGTAAATGAATTGTTGGTACTTTCCTTGGAATGTGAAACATACTTGTATATTTAGTTTTGAATCATAAATTATACATATTATAATTTATATGTTCTATCTGATTAGGATGATTTCTTATGGATGAACACATTTGCTCAACATGATACAAAGGTAATGATACCGAATGAAGTAACCTTTTATATTCATATATGTATAATATATATATATATATATATATATATATATATATATATATATATATATATATATATATATATATATATATATATATATAATTAAGAAGGAAACGACCTTCAGACAAATAACACTACCTTAATTCCACATCCAAACAAGGAAAAGGAAATAAGATAATTCATTAGTCCTAAGTCCTTCAAATCTTATTTATATATTTATACATATATAAACATGATTTTGGTAATTATAATTTGAAAAAGTTTATAAAACCTTTTTCAAAGAATTTAACGGAGTTTACACGACTTTAAAGATTTAACAAGGCTTTAAGTCATTTTGGAAGTATTTGGTAATCCTTAAAAACATAAGAAAATCTTTTGTAATTATTATCACATATAATTATTAACACAATTTATATTGTTTTCAACTTGTATTCCCCCCTAAAAGGTATTTAAAAACCATTAAAAAGGTAGATTATAGGGGTATGAACTCACTTTGATAAGTGGTGATTCGGGCAACGTTTCGTTTCTATAGATGATCTTTTTCGAAGAAACCGTGATTTTTTGAGTAAAAACCGGGCTTTATGCGGGCAGCACTTCGACTGGATAGAGGTTATCTTCTCGAGAATTCCAGGGCTCCGAGGCTTGCTTCGGGTTTTAGACACGATACCGGGGCCTTGGGGGTTGTTTGTGAAGTTATGGAAGTGAAAGGGGTGAAAAAGGAGCAAAAATGGTGTAAAAAGGGGTTAAGAACCGGAGGGTCTCGCACCTCCTATTTTTAGTCCGAAGTCTCGGACAGGTGGCGAAGGAAGGAGTCAGCAGCACACGCGTTGGTCATACGAAGGGTACACGGGGCGAGGCTTCGGACGTGCTGGCTTCTGATTGGGCCGAACTTCGGTCCAATGGGAAGAGGGCATGTGTCCGAGGGATGTCCGGGGGGTGTCTCATGCGAAGGTGTCGGCTGCTTACTGGACCTCAGCTGCGGTCCAATCAGATGGTGACACGACGAACTTCGGTCCTATCGGAAGGTGACACGTGGAGGCTCGCATGCGAGGGTGACGTGTCCGAATGTCACCCACGCGAAATTGCCCGGTTTTCAATATTTCTTGGTTTTTGTGCCAAAAACTTGTGAAAATCATAACTTTCGCATACGAGCTCTGTTTTCGAAGTTCTTTATATGCACACGTAGGTAAAATTATACTCTACGACTTTCTTTTAGAATTCATCGTCTAATTTTTATTTATTTTTAATATTATTATTTTTAACAGACCGGGACAGGAAATCCGTTAAAAATTCATAACTTCTTCATCCGACGTCCGTTTTCATCTGTCTTTTTACCGTTGTACTACTTTTGACGAGACCTTCGATTCTCGTTTAAGTTGTGTTGGCTAAATATCGATCGATTTATATTTTGAATTTTTAGCTGTCAACTACTAAACCGAAACTTAGAAAAATCATAACTTCCTCATACGAAGTCAGATTTTTACGTTCTTTTTATGAACGTTCTCGGTTTAACATATTCTACAACTTTCATTTATACTGTTAAGGCTAAAAAGCCTTTTATCGAAAATTCACTTTTTACATTGAACAGTGTTTTGCCGGTTTTGTCGTGAATTTTCGATTGGTCATAACTTCTTCGTTATAACTTGGAATTTCAGTGTTATTTATATTTTTGGAAACCTTGTTACAATCTCTACCACTTGGTTCATCCCAATTACGATTATTGATCAATTTATTTTTGACCTAAATTTGACTCGTGTCACATAGACTCTTGTGTACGGTCGTGCACATGTGTACGGTCGTACACTCCTCTAAATGGAGTGTTTGGCCCGAATAGAATACTATGAACTTAAGTAAACACTCAAACAGACCCTGAACAATGCTAAAAGATAGTAGAAATGAGTCTGACTGTGATTGAATTTGAAAGACTGTACAAAATAGAAATTTCGGGTTGTCACATTATCCCCCCGTTAGAGAGAAATTTGTCCCAAAATTAGAGTTTAAGCACTTAAGCAATTAAAATAATTAAGCAAAAAGATGAGGATATTTCAGTTTCATTTGATCCTCGCGCTCCCAAGTGAATTCAGGTCCCCGCTTGGCATTCCAGCAAACCTTCACTATAGGAATACGACTTTGCATCGTTTTTTTGACCTCTCGGTCCATGATCTCTACTGGTTCTTCCACGAAGTTGAGGCTCTTGTCGATCTCGATTTCATCGACTGGAATTACAAGAGTCTCATTGGACAGACACTTTTTCAAGTTCGAGACATGGAAAACAGGATGTATGTTACTTAATTCTTGAGGTAGTCGGAGTTTGTAAGCTACTGGACCGATTCTAGCAAGAATCTCGAATGGTCCTATGTCCCTTGGATTCAGCTTGTCACGCTTTCCAAAGCGTATCATGCCTTTCCAGGGTGAGACCTTTAACATGACGCGGTCACCAACCTGGAATTCCAAAGGTTTTCTTCTTTTGTCAGCGTAGCTTTTCTGTCTATCTCTGGAAGCTTTAAGTCGTTACCAGATTTGTAAGATTTTATCTGTGGTTTCGCGAATGATTTCCGGACCAGTGAGAGCACCGTCAGGAAATTGACTTCTAGCTAGCTGTGTATCACCCACTTCAGCCCAGCACAGAGGTGATCTGCACTTGCGGCCATAGAGAGCTTCGAAAGGAGGAGCCTTTATGCTAGTGTGATAAATATTATTGTAAGAGAATTCGACAAGGGGTAAGCGAGTAGCCCATGCATTTCCAAAGTCTATCATGCAAGCTCGCAACATATCTTCTAGGGTTTGAATCGTCCTCTCACTTTGTCCGTCAGTTTGTGGATGGTAGGCTGTACTCATGTCCAGCCTAGTTCCCAAAAAATTTTGTAAAGACTGCCAGAAACGAGAAGTGAATCTACTATCTCGGTCAGAAATAATAGATATTGGCACACCATACAGTCTAACGATTTCTTTTAGGTAAGTTCTTGTTAGTTTCTCCATCTTATCGGTCTCTTTGATTGGTAAGAAGTGTGCGGATTTGGTTAATCTATTGACGATTACCCAAATAGTATCATAACCACCCGATGTCTTGGGTAACTTGGTTATGAAATCCATTGTAATCTGCTCCCACTTCCATTCAGGGATTCCAGGTTGTTGTAATAAACCTGAAGGTTTCTAGTATTCTACCTTGACTTTGGCACAAGTAAGACACTTGCCCACAAAGGTTGCAATTTCGGCCTTCATGTTAGGCCACCATTATAGTTTCTTGAGGTCCATATACATCTTGTCTGAACCTGTATGAATGAAGTATCGGATTTTGTGTGCTTCATTCATAACCACGTCTCTGTAACCACCAAACTTTGGTGTCCAGATCCGATTCATGAAACAATAGACTCCATCATCCCTGACTTTGAAGTTTTTATCCATTCCTCTCAAGGATTCACCTTCCACGTTTTCAGGTTTTAAGGCCTCGAGTTGAGCCTCTCTGATCTGTATAGACAGATATGAATGGATTGTCATGTTTAACGACTTTACTCGGCGTCCCGAGTATTATTTTCTACTAAGGGCATCAGCTACTACGTTAGCTTTACCAGGGTGATAAAGAATCTCATAATCGTAGTCGTTCAATAGCTCCACCCATCGTCGTTGTCTCATGTTCAACTCTTTCTGATCAAAGATATGATGGAGACTTTTATGGTCCGTGAATACTGTGCATTTCGTGTCATATAAGTAATGTCTCCAGATCTTCAGAGTAAATACCACTGCTCCTAGTTCAAGGTCATGTGTTGTATAGTTGACTTCATGTGTCTTTTGCTGTCTTGAGGCATAAGATATAACCTTTCCCCCTTTGCATAAGAACACATCCAAGACCTTGATTAGAAGTATCACAGTACACTACGAAATGCTCTGTCCCTTCAGGAAGAGACAGGATCAGTGCACTACACAAAGCTCGTTTCAGCGTTTGGAACGCTGGTTCTTGCTTTTCTCCCTAGCTAAAAGTTACACCCTTTTGCGTCAGGGTGGTAAGAGGCTTAGCTATTCGAGAGAAATTCTGGATGAATCTGCGATAATAGCCAGCAAGACCTAAGAATTGACGGATTTCTGTAGGTGTTTTGGGTGCTGACCAGTTTTCAATTGCCTTTATTTTGGAAGGGTCGACGTGTATTCCTTCTGAACTGACCACGTGACCTACGAAATCAACCTTCCTGATCCAAAATTCACACTATGAAAACTTCACATAGAGTTTCTCTGATCTAATAGTTTGCAATAATTAACGAAGATGTTGGCCATGTTCCTCTTCACGTCTTGAGTAGATAAGGATGTCGTCAATGAAGACTATGACGAATTTTTCCAGGAATGGACGACACACTCTGTTCATTAGATCCATGAACACATCAAGTGCATTCATCAATCCGAATGGCATCACTACGAACTCGTAATGACCATAACGAGTTTTGAATGCAGTTTTGGGAATGCCATCCTCCAAAATCTGTAACTGGTGATACCCGGATCTTAAGTCTATTTTTGAGAAGTAGCTCGCACCTTGAAGTTGGTCGAACAGATCGTCAATGCGAGGCAAAGGGTATCGATTCTTAATGGTAAGTTTATTCAGCTCGCGGTAGTCTATGAACATTTGGAATGATCCATCCTTCTTCTTCACGAACATGACCAGTGCTCCCCAGGGTGAGAAGCTTGGTCTTATGAAACCTTTACTAAGGAGTTCATTAAGTTGGCTGGATAATTCCTGCATCTCAGAAGGTGCAATACGATATGGAGATTTGGCTACAGGGGTAGCCCCTGAGATTAAATTGATTCTGAATTCGACTTGTCGTTCGGGAGGCACTCCGGGAAGATCATCGGGAAAAATGTCAGGAAAGTTGCAGACCTCAGGAATAATCGCGATATCTTTCACTTCTTGCTTTTTGTCTACCACGTGAGCTAAGAAAGCACAATACTCTTTGCGAAGGTACTTCTGTGCCTTGATGCAAGAAACGATCTGGAGGTTCGTTTCGGGTTTGTCTCCGTAAATAACAAGAGTTTTGTTAGTTGGCAAGTTCAGACGAATGGCTCTTTCATAGCACAGGATGTCAGCATGGTTAGGGCACAACCAATCCATACCTATTATGACGTCGAAACTGTTGTTAGAGACCGGCATAAGGTCTATTGGGAATGAAAAGTTATTCAAGGTAAGAGTACATCCTATGTATATATCATTTCGACTGTGAATGTTTCTTTTACTACTTGGGAGTTTTGATTTAGTAAGTGTTTGAAATTATGGCTCACAAAGCTCTTCTCAGCACCACAATCAAATAGAATGCATGCATAAGTGTCACACCCCAAAACCGGAACGGCGAAAACGTTCTGGTGTGGAGGACGTCATATACAGTATCATAACAATTCATAATAGTAAAGACAAGCAACAACATCCATTGCATTAATATAATAATTTTCATAGAAGCGTGTTCTGTATTGTATGTAAGACACCAAAAGTATAATCAAAATAAAAGGTGAGTCTTGTATGTGCTCCATCTTCTCAAAAGCTTCATCGGTACCTGTCTACTGATGACCTGAGAATACAAGTTATTTTGAAAGAGTTTATCAGCATAACGCTGGTGAGTTCATAAGTATTTCGTGTCATTGCTTGTATAAAAAAATGTTTGTAACGACATAGTGTAAATGCTAGTAGCTACTTGTAAATCTTTGTAAATGTTTGTAAATAGTTGAACTCTCTAGAAATCCTATATTTTCTACTAAAATGCAGCCTTCTACCAAGACCCGACTGTTTGTATGTTTGTTCTTTGTAGAGTAAGGGTTTTCCCCAGTGAAACTAAAATATAGTTTACTTAAATGTGTATGTGACAAGGTCACAGGGTAAATGTCATAGGAAAATAATGTTTTACCTCAACAGTGACACTGCTGGTTATAAAGTGATGAAGTATAGACTCCAGGTAGTACTAAATGTACAGTACACCTCGGGGAGTCTAAAGAAAGTGAAAATGCAGACTCCAGATGGTATTAAATGAACAATACGCCTCGCAAAGTCTGTTTTGCCTTTAATTACTAATTAGTTAATTAAAGTTTTGAATGTGAACTCGTATGTAACCATACTGATCGACGGCTGAATAACTGATGACCCTTCGGTGTCATATGTAGTGATGTAACATTTTGTCACCCCTGGCCTTGTCGGCTGGGACTGTAGCTAGCAGTCAGGGTGTGGGAGTGTCTGTCCCGTATAGATCTATACACACAATGCCTGCTCTCCCTCTAGGAGACTCTTGTTACAAAGTGATACCACAATAAAGTGTCTTATCTAGAAATAGTATGTCACATTCTTTTTATCGTATTCAAATGTTTGTATACTATGTCATAGTGTAGTGATATTTTCTCTGTACTAGTATATAGTATATTCTCTTGTATAGTATATAGTGTGTTCTCTTGTATGGTATATAGTGTGTTCTTCTTGTATGGTATATACTGTGTATTGACTCATAACTGTACTGACTCTTGTATATGTCGTTGTAATAGTAGTAGTGAGCAGTAAACCCTTAACTATACCTATTATAGTTAAATAGTAATGTTGTTTGTATGCCTTCGTTATACAAAGGTACTGAACTGAAGTGAAAGCTTTTATATCCAACACATATATATATATATGATATATAACTAAGATTTCAACGACATTCGGACAAATAACAGGATACCCTAAGTCCACAACCAAACAAGGAACAGGAAACAAGGTGAGATATCAGTCCTAAGTCTTCAAGTCTAACTTATATAAATATATTGGTGTAGATATGGGTTTGAAATTAATGTAAGTTTAAAAGAGTTTGAAAACGGTTTTAGCATTTGAAAGAGTTTAATAAAAGGTTTTGAAGTGCTTGAAATCCATAAGTTTGATAGCAACTTGAAAGTAATAGTAAATCTTTTCTGTTTGTTCTAGTTATTAATCACATGTGATTAAAGCAATAACTAGAATGTTTCAACTTGTATTCCCCCCCATAAAAGCATTTAAAATCATTTCAAAGGTTGATTAAGGGGTATGAACTCACCTGAAATGAGTGATGCGAATGTAAGATTGGAAAAAGGATGCTAAGTGTCAAGTGAAGACTTGAGCACACACGGATCCTATTTAGCATATAAAGATACATATATGCATGCAATTAGAGTATATTCAACTAATTAAGAAGGATAACACCCTTATAGTCTAGGAAACACTTATGAGGAAGTGTTACAATCACCAAGGATTGCATAAAAGGAGTGTATGGTCACTAAATGGAGCTTTCGGTCCAAGTGGTATTCTCGGTCCAAATGGTTCTCGGTCCGAAGAGGTTCTCGGTCGGAATGGTTCTCGGTCCGAAGGTTCTCGGTGCAAAAACCAAAAACTCAAGATCTTTGATGCATGTGGTGTTTTTCAAGGGCTTTCAAACATGCAAAGGGGTTCTAAGTTTTATCCAAAGCCTTAAGTGTGTTTTAAGGTCTTAAAGGCACCTTTCATTAGGGTTTTCGGTTTAAGGAGATGCACTAAACCGAAAACTCCTTTTGTTCTTGGAAAAAGACGATTTCAAGGCTCTAAATCAAGTATCCTTACTAGATAACAAGTGTAGGAAGTAGATACTTACAATATTGAAGCAAAGAAGGGTGTTTTCGGCCCAAAACACTAGTGTGTGTTCTTGGTGTTCTTGAAGAACACTTGAAGATCTAAGAAAAAGAGAAGATTTCATGGATAAAATCATGTATAACTACTAGATGAAGTGTTGTAACAACAAATCAAGAGGAGAAACACTTACATTTTTGGAAGATTTGAAAGAAGCTCTTATGATACTTGAGAGAAAAATGTGGGTGTTCTTGAGTTTGGAAGTGAAAAGTGAGGAAAGAAGGAGTAAACTCATGCCTCATGCATGAGTCCTCGGTCAAAAGGGGGGTTTCGGCCCCACCCCTCATGTTTGGCCGCAACACCTTACCAAGGTGTTATTTGATTTAATTTGTTTCCCCAAAATTAAAAAAAATTACTTCCTTTCGATTGTTCTCGTGAAAAAATTTTAAAATTAGAAACACCCAAGCGGACTCTAAACCGAGCTAATAATTAGCAGAAATGAATTTGACTTTTCATTGAAGTTCTTGACTGTAGAGTTCGTTCAAATGAAAATTCCGGGTTGTCACGTCTGATGGATTTGAGCCATAAGAACTTTCCAATGTGCACATGCAAACCCTAATTGCTTGGATCTAGGTTTCTCTAATTGAACATGCATTGAATCCAAGACTTGCAATACTAGATCTAATGTAATATATTGAATCTAATCATATGAAATCAGATCTGAAAGAGTACCTTGAATTACTTGCTTGATACTTCTTCTTCTTGGAGCTTAGAGTCACAATTGTCACTCCTCTAATGGCTTACAAACACCAACTAGCAAGAAGATGATCTTAAGAGAGAGGGAGGAGGGATAGAAATCGGCCCTAGGGTTCCTTGGCTTGCAAGGGTGCTGATTTCTCCACCCCAAGGGTTCTATTTATATTATGAGCTATTAGGGTTTCTCCTTTAACCCTAATTGAATGACTTAGGCCCTAAGTAATCCAAGATCCTTCTAGATACAAGGATTGGACGAATTTAAGGTTCCCAAACCCTAAATTTTTTCCACCCCAATATCCATAAGGATACATAGCCCAAAATACAACTATCACACATTTGACAGTTTATGCCATTTATTCAATTAACCTCTTTAAGTCACCAAATTAATTCTCAATTAATATATGACCTATATTAATCAAATAATATTATTATTCCTTAAATATATATTATTCTCATAATATATTAATAATATCTCTTCTCTCTAAACAAATCATCCTGTCAAGTTGCTATGGTGAAGGCAACCCAAAAGGACCATGCATAACGGGTCAAGTACTTACCAAATATAGTTACAGCCTTAGACACTAATCCAACAGTCTCCCACTTGGATAAGCTAGTAACTATATATGCAAACATAATCTGATTAGCAATCGTAGCTCTCAAAGACGCTGTCAACTCTGATCTTATCAGTATCCTGTCCTTTAGATAAGGGATCGTATAATCCTTTGTTCTAGATATCGTGCGGACAATTACATGGAACATGGTCATACTTATTGTCCTGCAATTTGTTTCTCGATCTCAGATTCATTTGACATAGAACTTAATCAAACACATCAATTTAGTTCTGACCGAGCCCGGCACATAAGTCAAATCAAATCATCGAGGGGCCCTGATATCGCTTTTACCCTCTTAGGATAAAAGGAACAGATAAACTTCGACTTATATGCATTTATTATCCACTAATCAAATTACACACAACAATACGTTTTATAACATCAAGTTACTGATGCGTTTGCGTATTATCAATGCACAACCAATTAACAAACAATAAACCATATATCTAGGTTTTAAGACTATATGATATTACCATCTTGTGATCACTCGTGATAAATTCCATGAAGTGATTCCAACAAGTGCGGGTTTATTCCAATGCTCAAATCAAGTTCATAAGCACTCATGAACGTTGCAGCAAACCTTTGCAATGTCTAATACACTTTAGACAATCTACACACCAATTCATGATAGTCTTCATTCATACCTACTTCCAACATATGAACGACTGTGGACTATTCGAATAATTCGATTATTATCAAATAATTAATTACTCAGGAAGTCAAAACATGCAAAATGAAACAATAGTTAAACAATTAACATAAGACAGTAGCTTTACTTATAAATAATACTCCTTTATTTAATCATCAAATGTCAATTACATTTATCTATTACACGTTTCCAAACTATCTAATCTAAACTAATATCGTCTTTTAGCCCAATGCTCCTAGCGTGCTGCAAATGCTTAACACTGCTAAGTCCCTTCGTAAGCGGATCTGCTGGGTTATCCTCTGACGATACCCTTTTTACCACGAGGTGTCCTTCTTCTACTCGATGTCTAATAAAATGATATTTTCTGTCGATATGTCGAGATCTACCATGATCCCTCGGTTCCTTGGTCAAGGAAACCGCTCCTTCATTATCACAGAAAATTTCCATAGGCTCCTTTATGGTAGGCAGAACTCCAAGATCACCAATGAAGTTCTTCAACCACATAGCCTCCTTTGACGCTTCGCTCGCTGCAATGTACTCTGATTCGCACGTTGAATCAGCTACTGTTTCTTGCTTGGAACTTTTCCAAGTCACCGCTCCCCCATTAAGGGTAAAGACCCAGCCCGACTGCGAACGGTAGTTGTCCCTGTCGGTCTGAATGCTGGCGTCACTATACCCTCGTACCTTTAAGTCATCACTCCCTCCGAGGACTAAAAACCATTCCTTGGTCCTCTGAAGGTACTTAAGTATATTCTTGACTGCAATCCAATGAGCTCTACCTGGGTTCCCCTGATATCTACTGACCATGCTCAAAGAAAAGGCCACATCAGGGCGAGTACAAGTCATAGCGTACATGATTGAGCCAACTGCGGAAGCATATGGTACTCGGCTCATCTCAGTTATCTCGGCTTCTGTACTAGGGCTTTGAGTCTTACTCAATTTGGTATTACTCTGTATCGGTAGTTCTCCCTTCTTTGAGTTTTCCATACTAAAACGTTTTAGTACTTTATCCAAGTAAGTATTCTGACTAAGTCTTATTAGTCTCTTACTTCGTTCTCTCACTATCCTTATTCCTAAAATATAGGAAGCCTCTCCGAGGTCCTTCATAGCGAAACACTTCCCGAGCCAGGACTTAACCTCCTGCAGAGTCGGAACGTTGTTTCCTATGAGCAGTATGTCATCGACATACAAAACGAGAAAGCTAACTATACTCCCACTGGCCTTGACATATACACATGATTCATCTTCACTTCGTACAAATCCAAACTCTTTGACTTTCTCATCGAAGCAAAGATTCCATCTGCGAGACGCTTTCTTAAGCCCATAAATGGACTTCTCAAGCTTACACACTCTATTGGGATGCTTTGGATCGACAAAACCCTCTGGCTGAGCCATGTAAACATCCTCAGCCAACTTCCCATTAAGGAAAGCGGTTTTTACATCCATTTGCCATATTTCATAGTCATGAAATGCAGCAATGGCTAGCATCACCCTAATAGACTTTATCTTCGCAACTGGTGAGAAGGTTTCATCGTAGTCAACTCCAGGAGTCTGAGTGAAACCCTTCGCAACCAATCACGCCTTATAAGTGTGCACGTTCCCATCCACGTCGGTCTTCTTCTTGAAGATCCACTTGCACCCGACCGTCTTACGACCTGGTACATTGTCAACCAAATTCCAAACTTGGTTGTCATACATGGACTGAATCTCGCTGTCCATCGCCTCTTTCCATTTTACAGACTCTGGGCCTGCCATGGCTTCCTTATAGCTATTAGGTTCATCAAGATTTATTAGTGTACCATCACTAATATACGTGTCCCCTTTGGTAGTAATATGAAAACCATAAAACTGGGGTTGAACTCTAACTCTTTCGGAACGTCTAAGAGGTAAGGACTCGTCAATTGGTTCAACTGGAGTTTCCTCCTCGAGTCGAGCGCCAGTGTTAGAGGTTCCTTCATCGCTAGATTCTTGAATCTCTTCAAGATCGACTTGCCTCCCACTGTCTCCTTGGCTTATGAGTTCTCGCTCTCGGAAAACCCCTCTCCTCGCAACGAAGACAACATTGTCACTCGGCCTATAGAAGAGATATCCAAAGGATTTCTGTGGGTAGCCGATGAATATACATCGCTCACTACGAGGTTCGAGCTTGTCGTGAGTTTCTCGTCTTACGAAAACTTCACAGCCCCAAACCTTGATATGTGCCAACGAGGGAGCTTTCCCTGTCCACATCTCGTGAGGTGTTTTGGCAACCTTCTTTGTGGGTACTAAATTAAGGATATGGGCGGCAGTCTCTAAGGCATACCCCCATAATGAGATAGGTAGTGAAGCACGACTCATCATGGAACGAACCATGTCTAGCAAGGTTCGATTACGCCTCTCAGCTACAACATTCAATTGTGGTGTCCTAGGTGGCGTCAATTGTGAAACTATTCCACATTCCTTGAGGTAGTCGTGGAATTCAAGACTTAGGTACTCTCCACCTCGATCAGATCGAAGCATCTTGATTTTCCTGCCCAATTGATTCTCCACTTCTTGTTTAAACTCTTTGAACTTTTCAAAGGTTTCTGACTTGTGCTTGATTAAGTAGATATACCCATATTTGCTATAATCATTTGTGAAAGTCACATAGAAGCGATTTGCATCCCTTGTGGTGGATCTAAAGGGTCCACATACATCTGTATGTATGAGATCCAATAAACTCTCACCCCTCGCACAAGTGCCAGTGAAGGGTGACTTGGTCATCTTTCCAAGTAAACAAGATTCGCACGTGTCATCTTCCCTAAGGTCGAACGGCTCCAACACTCCATCCTTTTGGAGTTGGGCTATGCGCTTCTTGTTGACATGTCCAAGACGACAATGCCACAAGGATGCTTTATCCATACCATTGGAAGAATCCATACACAACACATCATTTCCTAGGTTATCTACAACCATAACAGTTTCATAAATTCCATTACAAGGCATTGCTTCAAAATATAAAACACCATTTAGATAAGCATAAATCGAACCATTCTCATTATTAAACGAATATCTAAATCCTTTTCTAAATAAACCATGAAAAGAAATGATGTTCCTTGCCATATCTGGCGAGTAGCAACAATTATTTAATTCTAAATTCAAACCATTCCTAAGCTGTAAAGAATACACTCCAATTTTGGTGACAGGCGACGTTCTTATGTTTCCCATGATCAGATTTATTCTTCCAAGCTCCACATCCCTATTTCTTCCTAGTCCCTGCAAATCAGAACAAATGTGGTAACCACACCCTGTATCAAGAACCCAAGAAATAGCATGAGATGAATCATTAGATTTAATTGTGTAAATACCTACGAAAGATGGCTTGATCTTCCCATCCTTGATGGCTTGCAGATATTCCGGGCAGCTTCTCTTCCAATGCCCTATTTTGTGGCAATGGTGGCACTCTGCCTCCTTTGGGTTTGGGTTGGGCTTAGCAGGATCAACCTTGGTCCCACTAGAAGAGGAACCATTTTGGGACTTTCCTTTGTGGTGGTTCTTTGAAAAAGCCTTCCTCTTCTTGCCCCTTCCCTGTCCAATAGCCAAAACAGGAGCAACGGGTGGATTGGGAGTTGGTGCAACAGACTTGTCCTTGAGGTTGCTCTCAGCAGTCCTCAGGAGCCCTTGGAGTTTGCTTAGGGTGACCTCTTCCTTGTTCATGTGGTAGGTCATCCTAAATTGGTTGTAGCATGAGGGCAAGGAGTGAAGAACAATGTCGATAGCCAAATCTTCCCCAAAGTTGACATTCAACTTGCGAAGACGATCAACATACCTTTGCATCTTTTGCAAGTGCACAGTAAGAGACTCTCCACTTCCCATTTTAGCAGTAATCATATTCGTTATGATTTCATAGCGCTCTTGCCTCGCGCTTTGGTGATACCTCTCCATCAAGTCTAAATGCATCTCATAAGGATACATGTCCTCATAGGACTTTTGGAATTCTGTGTTCATTGTGGCTATCATGATGCAATGGACCTTCGTTGCATCACGCTCATGGTTCTCAAAGACAGCCATTTCTTCAGGAGTAGCAGTTTCTGGATTGATCTTTTCGAGTTTCTCATCGAGAACATACTCTTTGTCATCGTAACGCGCGATTGTGCGAATGTATCTTATCCATTCGCTAAAGTTCGTTCCATCAAAAGTCACTTTTTGACAAAGGCTCATTAGCGGGAATGAGCTAGTAGTAGCGTTGTTTGCGTTAGACATCTACAAATAGAAAGGAACAAAGTTTGATTAGAATTAAGCCCCTAATTAACACCCAAAAAGAAAATTAGGGCTAGGACCCAACAACATTATTTACACATTAGAAAATGGATGCCATAATCCAACATGCAAATAATTTGGAGGTAAGTGAATGACGATTCACTAATTCTTCACCATGAAAAACATAAGCTTTAAGTTTTAAATGTATTGAGAATTCCTAGATTTTATTGAGATTCATTGAACCTTTCAATGACATGTTTAAATCTCGATATACCCCTCTCGTTTGTGACTGGGATGCCGAGGATCACAAAGTGGGTGTGAATAACCATGCAAATGTACATGATGCCCTCACTGTTACAGTTACCTATTCAATGTGCTGGTTAACCACACACGCTCCATTGAACTATAACGAACGATGAGTCATCCTTTGTCACCTTTGCTTAGAACCCAATTAATATGCCAGTTAACCACACGCGCTCCATTAATGTCTTAGCGAGGGTAGAAAGTGTAATTTCATGGGATTGCATCAATTCACTTTTCCTAAAGTAACTAAGATTGGGAATTTTATAAAACATGTTTAGTTACTTTATATAGATTCATTATACTTATTAATGAGAGGAGGTTTTGCCCTATCCTACCCGTTTGGCTAACGACCCTCCACCAGTCAAGCAAGCGGTGGGTGTGAATGTACACCCATTAAGCGTCATTTTATAGGCAGCAACCTAATACCCACCTTATAGACCGGCTTCGTGAATGAGGCCTACTAACGGTAAGACTAGCATTGTAAATCATACATATATATATATATATATATATATATATATATATATATATATATATATATATATATATATATATATATATATATTAAGCTTGTAATAATATAATAGTATAGGGTTGAATTTTAAACTTGTAAAATTCTAGGGATTGAAATTTAAAATTATCCAAATTAAACTTTTAATCACAAAATTTAAAATTTCAAAGCTTGAGGACATGTCTTTGAACTTTTTCAAAGCATAAGGATCAAATAGAAAATAATATAAATCATCTAATTAGATTATCTCAATTTGATCTTATTTAATGTTACTTGCAAAACAATTTACCAATTCAATTCAAATAATCAACAATTATCATATAAGTAAATTATTATTCAAATAATTGGTAATTATCTTTTGTTAGGTCAAGAATATACTCATATATATGATTAAAATCGGATTTTAATGACCCAAAACAGTTAAGGCAAGTATCCTCAAGTAAAACAGCAAGAAATCCCGAAACTTCCTCCTTATGTCGCTCGAACTCGCCGAGTACCTCTATGGACTCGCCGAGTTGGAGATACTCGCCGAGTCCACAGTGGAACTCGCCGAGTACAGCAGTCAGAATCACAAAATCGAATTTTTTAAGCAACAAGCAATCAACCAATGCATCAATTCAATAGAAATCAATCAAAGTTCTGATACCACTGATGGGTTTGAGCCATAAGAACTTTCCTATGTGCACATGCAAACCCTAATTGCTTGGATCTAGGTTTCTCTAATTGAACATGCATTGAATCCAAGACTTGCAATACTAGATCTAATGTAATATATTGAATCTAATCATATGAAATCAGATTTGAAAGAGTACCTTGAATTACTTGCTTGATACTTCTTCTTCTTGGAGCTTAAAGTCACAATTCTCACTCCTCTAATGGCTTACAAACACCAACTAGCAAGAAGATGATCTTAAGAGAGAGGGAGGAGGGATAGAAATCGGCCCTAGGGTTCCTTGGCTTGCAAGAGTGCCGATTTCTCCACCCCAAGGGTTCTATTTATATTATGAGCTATTAGGGTTTCTCCTTTAACCCTAATTGAATGACTTAGGCCCTAAGCAATCCAAGATCCTTCTAGATACAAGGATTGGACGAATTTAAGGTTCCCAAACCCTAAATTTCGTCCACCCCAATATCCATAAGGATACATAGCCCAAAAAACAACTATCACACATTTGACAGTTTATGCCCTTTATTCAATTAACCTCTTTAAGTCACCAAATTAATTCTCAATTAATATATGACCTATATTAATCAAATAATATTATTATTCCTTAAATATATATTATTCTCATAATATATTAATAATATCTCTTCTCTCTTAACAAATCATCCTGTCAAGTTGCTATGGTGAAGGCAACCCAAAATGACCATGCATAACCGGGTCAAGTACTTACCAAATATAGTTACAGCCTTAGACACTAATCCAACAACATCATCCCCCCGTTAGAGGGAATTTCGTCCCGATTTCGTCGGTTGGCGTTCCAGCGAACCTTTAAGTTTCATTTGATCCTCACGCTCCCAAGTGAACTCCAGTCCTCGGTTGGCATTCCAGCGAACCTTCACGATTGGGATGCGGCTTTGTTTCGTTCGCTTGACCTCTCGGTCCATGATTTCTACAGGTTCTTCCATAAAGTTGAGGATCTCGTTGATCTCGATCTCGACGAGTGGGATTACCAGAGTCTCGTCGGATAGGCACTTTTTCAAGCTCGAGACATGGAAGGTAGGATGTACGTTACTAAGCTCGTGGGGTAGATTGAGTTTGTATGCTACAGGGTCGATTCTAGCGAGAATCTCGAAAGGCCCTATGTATCTTGGATTCAGCTTTCCACGCTTTCCGAAGCGTATCAAGCCCTTCCAGGGTGAGACTTTCAAAAGGACTCGGTCTCCCACCTCGAATTCCAAAGGTTTCCTCTGTTTGTCTGCATAGCTTTTCTGTCGGTCTCTAGAGGCTTTCAATCGTTTACGAATCTGAACGATTTTCTCTGTCATTTCCCGAATGATTTCCGGACCCGTGAGAGTGCTGTCAGGAACTCGTCCTTTAGCTAACTGAGTGTCACCCACCTCAGCCCAGCATAGAGGGGATCTGCACTTTCGGCCATAGAGGGCTTCAAATGGAGCAGCCTTGATGCTCGTGTGGTAACTGCTATTGTAAGAGAATTCAATGAGGGGTAAGTGGGTATCCCATGCCTTACCAAAGTCGATCACACAGGCTCGCAACATATCTTCCAAGGTTTGGATAGTTCTCTCACTTTGTCCGTCGGTCTGTGGATGGTAGGCCGTACTCATGTCCAGCCTCGTTCCTAGGGAGCTTTGTAATGACTGCCAGAACCTCGAAGTGAATCTACTATCTCTATCGGAGATAATAGATATAGGAACACCATGCAGTCGTACGATCTCCCTAATGTATGTTCTTGTGAGTTTCTCCATTTTCTCTGTTTCTTTGATGGGCAGGAAGTGCGCGGATTTGGTCAATCTGTCGACGATGACCCAAATGGTATCAAGCCCACCCGTTGTCTTGGGTAGCTTGGTTATGAAGTCCATAGTGATCCACTCCCACTTCCATTCAGGTATCTCTGGTTGCTGAAGTAAACCTGATGGTTTCTGGTATTCGACCTTAACCTTTGCGCAAGTAAGGCATTTACTCACGAAGGTAGCAATTTCTGCTTTCATGTTAGGCCACCAGCATAGCTTTTTAAGATCCAGATACATCTTATCTGAACCCGGGTGGACGGAATATCGAGTGTTGTGTGCTTCCTTCATGACCAAGTCTCTGAAGCCACCGCGTCTCGGTGTCCAGATCCGGTCCATGAGATATAAGGCTCCGTCACCCTTGACTCCCAAGTTCTTATACATTCCACGTAGGGATTCTCCGGCCACATTTTCAGGTTTTAGGGCTTCGAACTGAGCCTCCTTAATTTGTACGGATAGATGTGAATGGATAGTCATAGTTAATGACTTGACTCTTCGTCCAGAATATTCTTTTCGACTTAGGGCGTCTGCTACCACGTTGGCTTTACCCGGATGATAACGAATTTCGCATTCGTAGTCGTTGAGTAGCTCGACCCACCGTCGTTATCTCATATTGAGCTCCTTCTGGTTTAATATGTGTTGTAGGCTTTTGTGGTCTGTAAAGATAGTGCTCTTCGTACCATACAGGTAGTGTCTCCAGATCTTCAGGGCGAACACAACCGCTCTTAATTCGAGATCGTGTGTGGTGTAGTTGACCTCGTGTGTCTTCAGTTGTCTTGAGGCGTAGGCGATGACCTTACCTCGTTGCATCAGAAGACAGTCGAGCCCCTCGTTGGATGCATCGCAGTATACCACGGAGTCGTCTATCCCTTCGGGGAGGGATAGTACTGGTGCGGTGCATAAGGCTCACTTCAGCGTTTGGAATGCCTTCTCTTGTTTCTCTTCCCAGTCGAAGGCCACGCCTTTCTGGGTCAATGTCGTAAGGGGTTTCGCAATTCGAGAGAAGTTCTATATGAATCTGCGGTAGTAGCCAGCGAGGCCTAGAAATTGACGAATTTCTGTAGGCGTCTTCGGTGCTGACCAGTTCTTGATGGCTTTGATTTTGGAAGGGTCCACGTGGATTCCTTCTTCTCTAACCACATGTCCTAAGAATTCGACTCTTCGGATCCAAAGTTCGTACTTAGAGAACTTTGCATAGAGCTTCTCTGATCGTAAGGTTCCTAGGACTTGTCGAAGATGATTGTTATGTTCCTCCTTTCTTCGAGAGTAGATAAGTATGTCATCGATGAAAACGATGATGAATTGATCCAATTAAGGATGGCATACCGTGTTCATCAAGTCCATGAATACTGCGGGGGCATTGGTCAATCCGAATGGCATCACCACGAACTCGTAGTGTCCGTAACGAGTTCGGAAGGCTGACTTCGGAACATCATCCTCCAACACTCGTAACTGGTGATACCCGGACCTCAGATCAATCTTGGAAAAGTAACTCGCCCCTTGCAGCTGGTCGAATAAAGCGTCTATGCGAGGAAGAGGGTAACGATTTTTGATCGTAAGTTTGTTGAGTTCCCTGTAATCGATGCACATACGGAACGATCCGTCTTTCTTCTTTACGAACAAGACTGGTGCTCCCCAGGGTGAGAACCTTGGTCTTATAAAGCCCTTGCTGAGCAGTTCGTTAAGTTGACCGGACAGTTCTTGCATCTCAGCTGGTGCTAGACGATAGGGCGATTTGGCTACGGGGGTATCCCCATGAACTCAGTCGATCCTGAGTTCGACTTGACGTTGGGGAGGTAAACCCGGTAGATCTTCCGGAAAGACGTCAGGAAAATCGCGTACTACGGGGAGGTCTTTTAGGTCTTTTGTTTTTCGGCTCGTATCGACAACGTGCGCCAGGAATGTACGATATTCCTTACGCAAGTACTTCTAGGCTTGAATACTTGAGATGATACGAAGGCTCGTACTGGGTTTGTCTCCGTAGAGCAACAAGATTTTGTTATTTGGTAGGTTTAGACGGATTGCTTTCTCGAAACATACGATATCGGCGTGATAAAGACTCAACCAGTCCATGCCTATAATGACATCGAAACTCTTGATTGCTACTGGTATGAGGTCGATTGGGAAGGAAAGATTATCTAGTGTGAGGGTACAACCTATGTAAATCTCGTTAGAACTCTCTGTCTTTCCGTTAGCCATTTCTACGACGAAGGTTTCTTTTAGTGCTTGCGGTGCTTGATTAAGTAAGTGTTTGAATTTTTGGTTTACGAAGCTCCTCTCTGCCCCACTATCAAATAGGATACAAGCATAAGAGTTATCGAGAATGAACGTACCCGTGACTACTGTGGGGTCTGCCACGGCTTCATTGTGGCCAATAGCAAGTAGTCTTCCTGCTCCTCCCGCATTCCCAACTTTCGGGCAGTTTCTTTTGAAGTGCCCTATCTCGCCGCACCCGTAGCAGGCCTGGCTCACTCCTGCACCGGGAACCTGGGTGATGGGTTTGGGTGGTGTTCTGCAAAACCGGGCGGTATGGCCCTTCCGGTCGCAATTAGTGCAGTGCATTTCCCGGCAGGGGCCGTTATGATGGAAGGAGCACTTGGTGCACTTGGGTAGGGTCCCTTCATATGGTTTGGCTGGTACATGGGCAGCAGGAGTAGTGGCAGCATGGACAACCACCGTCTGTTGGTTCTTGGAAGAGGGTTGAGCTGATTTGCCCTTCTTTCGGTCCCAACGCTTCCTCTTGTTGTCAGCTGTTTTGGTTGGTGCGGGGGCAGTCATTGTAGTTGCTGTTGGAGTAGGAGGAACCTCGTGATCGATGAGCCTTTGGGCCAATTCCTTGGCACTATCAAAGGTCGTAGGGTGTGATGCTAGAACATTCCCTCGATATGGGGGTACCAGACCCCAGATGTATCTTTCGATTTTCTTGCTTTCGATGGGGACCATTTTGGGACATAGAGTCACCAGGTCGTAGAACCTGGCTGTATAAGCCACTATGTCGAAACCCTTCATTTTGAGTTTCCATAGTTCCTCCTCAAGTTTCTGAATTTCGCCCCTTGGGCAGTACTCCCTTGTCATTAGGTCCTTCAGTGTATCCCAGCCCATGGCGTTAGCTGCTACCAGTGAGAGTGATTTGACATGGCCATTCCGCCATATCAGGGCCCTTTCGGTGAAGGTGCAAGAAGCGAACTTTATCTTGCTTCCTTCAGGGCATGAGCACATCTCGAAGATTGCTTCTGTTCTCTCGATCCATTGGGACAGTGCAATGATCCCTCCAGTTCCATTAAAGTACGTAGGTTTGCAGTTGATGAATCTTTATAGGTACACTCTCGTGCACGTGGATGGATTTCACCATGGCTAGAGTTGGTTCCAGTCCCCGTTCCACTAACACCACCAGAATTTACTTGAGCCATGGCGGCGGTCACAGCTGTGGTCACAGCTGCCTGAAACATCACCGCATCGAACTGCGGAGGGGGTTGTGGTGGTGGAGTTTGATTCACAGGCGTGTTTCTGGTCGGACGCTTTTGAGGTGGCATCTTTTACTGAAAGTTTATAAAGATGATGATAATAGTAAGAATCAATTGCAAGTATGATGAGAGTGTTTCATGGACTAAATGGCCATAGTCCAACCATTAGATAGAGGCATAACAATAGAGTAGGGAAGCACAAGGGTACAGACTTTCCCATAGACTAGATAACTGCCAATATTACTGGTATTAATGATGTAAAATGAGTTCGGGAAAAATGACCTAACAATAGGTCTTACATCAAACCATAAAGGAACAGCTTAAAAGTCTAGTTAAAGTACTTTTAAAAGTTAGGAATGTTTTACAGGCAAGTGCTCCATACAGCACAGAAAAGAAAGGCTATTCCTTAATCAAAAGAGAAAGATGAGTCGACATATTCTACCGGCAACGGTTATCCCTCGGGCGAACCCTCAGGTCTGCCAGTTGGCGTATAACTTCCTGAAGATGTCGCTCATGCGCCCTCTGACGCACTCAGAGTTCCATGACTTCGGCTCGGGATGCAGCTAGTTGTTGCTGCAGAGCCTCGTTGGTGCTCCTAGTTCTTTCCATAGCCTCTTCGAGTTGGAAAATGCAGACTGTGTTAAGGCCAGAGTTGGCATCAACTTCCATTACTCGGTCGATGGCTGCATGACCTTGCTCGACGTTCCGAGCAATCCTACGGACCATGATGGGTAGGACACGGTCAGCTGAGCCTCCCTCGCTTAGATTGTAAAAGCTTTGTTCTTCGTTGTAGGGTAAGGGATGACCCTGTTCGTCACCCCAATGATTCAAGGTTGTTGCCCACAAGGGAGTGGGACCTTGAAATGTCGGACGGTGGTTGAGTTTTGGGACTTCACCTTCTTGGGGTAGGTTGTTGACCTCTGGTTCGGAGTCGGAGTCATCCGAAAGGCCTTCCGCGAGGTGATCATCCAAAGGGATTGGGTGATCATCTTCTGGCTCATCATCAAGCCATCCACCAATGCCTTGGTTGGGATAGTAGGGATCGTCGGGAAGATGGAAGCCAGCCAGGTTATCTACGCGAGAATGGGGAAAATAATAGTTAATAGACGTACTAATGAGGATCCTTTTTAGTTTGTACATAAGTAATTATAGTAACACAAAATACTCCTATAGTATTCTGTTCTAATGTTCCCGTTGTAGTAGTGTTGGTAAGTTTTTAGACTTGTTGCAACACCACAATCATTCTTAGGCACATGCTAGTCACTCCTCGGAAAATATAGGTGATCAGGCTATATCCCCCTAGATTTGACTATATGTCTCTAAGCCTAATCGTGTTGTTCAACAATTGTAATACTTTTGTTCTGATCTAGTATGATACTGACACTGGTATGAATAGATGTATATATACTTAGTTAAATATTTTATTATTTAAAAGTATATATTCTTGGTCAGAGTGTTTTAATCCCGTTGCATTTATAGTTTGTATATATTTTATGGGTTGATATACTTGATTCACTATAAACAGTGCTCTGATACCAATCTGTCACACCCCAAAACCGGAATGGGGGAAACGTTCTGGGGTGGAGGACGTCATGTACAGTATCATAACAATGCATAATAGTAAAGACAAGCAACAACATCCATTGCATTAATATAATAATTTTAATACAAGCGTGTTTTGTATTGTATGTAAGACACCAAAAGTATAATAAAAATAAAAGATGAGTCTTGTATGTGCTCCATCTTCTCAAAAGCTTCATCGGTACCTGTCTACTGATGACCTGAGAATACAAGTTATTTTGAAAGAGTTTATCAGCATAACGCTGGTGAGTTCATAAGAATTTCGTGTCATTGCTTGTATAAAAAAAATGTTTGTAACGACATAGTGTAAATGCTAGTAGCTACTTGTAAATCTTTGTAAATGTTTGTAAATAGTTCAACTCTCTAGAAAATCCTATATTTTCTACTAAAATGCAGCCTTCTACCAAGACCCGACTGTTTGTATGTATGTTCTTTGTAGAGTAAGGGTTTTCCCAAGTGAAACTAAAATATAGTTTACTTAAATGTGTATGTGACAAGGTCACAGGGTAAATGTCATAGGAAAATAATGTTTTACCTCAGCAGTGACACTGTTGGTTATAAAGTGATGAAGTATAGACACCAGGTAGTACTAAATGTATAGTACACCTCGGGGAGTCAAAAGAAAGTGAAAATGTAGACTCCAGGTGGTATTAAATGAACAATACGTCTCGCAAAGTCTGTTTTGCCATTAATTCCTAATTAGTTAATTAAAGGTTTGAATGTGAACTCGTATGTAACCATACTGATTGACGGCTGAATAACTGATGACCCTCTAGTGTCATATGTAGTGAGGTAACATTTTCTCACCCCTTGGCCTTGTCGGCTGGGACTATAGCTATCAGTCGGGGTGTGGGAGTGTCTGCCCCGTATAGATCTATATACACAATGCCCGCTCTCCCTCCAGGAGGCTCTTGTTACAAAGTGATACCACAATAAAGTGTCATATCTAGAAATAGTATGTCACATTCTGTTTATCGTATTCAAATGTTTGTATAGTATGTCATAGTGTAGTGATGTTTTCTCTGTACTAGTATATAGTATATTCTCTTGTATAGTATATAGTGTGTTCTCTTGTATGGTATATAGTGTGTTCTTCTTGTATGGTATATAGTGTGTATTGACTCATAACTGTACTGACTCTTGTATGTGTCGTTGTAATAGTAGTAGTGAGCAGTAAACCCTAAACGTGACTTTTGGTTATCCATAACTTAAGAACTAGTTATGGACTCCATTAAAACACATAAAGATCAAGAATTAATCTAATCAATTATTAGCACATAATTTCTATGATCTTCTAAAGTCATATGTTTATGAATGTTCATATCAAAAATTTCAAGAATCGTAAGAACATATACAAAACTTGAAATTTTGATACAGACTTTTGAAGAAAACTTCGATTTTCAAGTTTTTTTTTTTTGCATCAAGTATCAAATAAACAAACCAGGCTCTGATACCACTGATGGGTTTTTGAGCATTCTAACACTCCTATGGTGTACATGCAACCCTAGAAACCTTGGATCTATGTTTGACTATGATACATGCAAATAATTATTTTTCCAAGGTTCTTATCCTATCTAGCATGGCATGGGGAACTTGAATCAAATAAAGCTAGTAGAATTACTTACCTTGTAGTTGTAGTTGATTGCTTGGAGTTTTAGAGCCTAGCACCAATAGTGTGGATGCCTCAAATGGAAATCACAAATCACCACAAACTTGGAAACTTTGAGAGAATAGGAATCACCTTCTTGAAATCGGCCCTCTTAGTTTACACACATCAACTAGTGCAATTTCAAGAACCAAAGACTCCTTTATATAGTGTGGTGGATTAGCGTTACATCCATGTAAACCCTAATACCCATGTCTTTTCATTTCCATGAGATCCATGGGTTAAAGCTCCATGGAGTATCCATGGACTTTCCATGCATGCCTAGCCCATTCCAAATAAGCATTAGCCCACACTATATAAATATAAGAGACCATATTTAATTAGTCATACTTTTGATCTCTAAATTAATTCTAAATTAATTATAGATCAACACTAATTAAATAATATGATTTTATATTAATATATTAGAACTTATAATATATTAATAAATCATAACTTATACTATTCTCAAAAGATTATCCGTAAATTGTTCGGGTGAAGTGCAACCCAAATGGACCATGCCGGGTCGGGTCAAGTACATACCAAATATAGTTATGGACTTAGACACTATATCCAACAGTCTCCCACTTGGATAAGTCTAATAACTATAGTTGCAAGTATGACTTCAGGAACCGATCAGCAATCGTAGCTCTTTAAACTCTGTTGAACTATGAAGCGCCATTTTAGATAAGTGATCATATAATCCTCTGTTCTAGATATCAGCCGAACAAATACATGGAACATGGTCTTGCTTATTGTCCATCATTTGTTTCCCGATTTCTGATTTGTTTGACATAGAACTTAACTGAACACATCAATTTAGTTCTGACCGGGCCCGATACATAGGTCAAAACAAAATCATCGAGGGGCCCAGATATCGCTTCTAATCCTAGAAGGAACAGATAAACTTTGACTCATATGTTTGCTCTACTACTTGTTGAACTACACACAAAGGCACGGTTTATAACATCGAGTTACCAATGCGTTTTCGTGCAATCAATGCATAACCAACTCATAGGCAACAAATCATATCTCTAGGTTTGAAGACTTATATGATATTACCGTCTCATAGCCCCGCTTTGTCTAAAATCTTAGACCTCTACAAGCCAACCCATGACAGTCTTGATTCATATCTACTTCCAACATATGACCGACTGTGGAGAGTTTGAATAATATGATATAAACCATAACATAATTATTCTGGAAGTCAAAACATGCAAAAAGAAATAATAGTAAACGATTGACAAGAGATAGCAACACTTTACTCATAAATAACAGCTTTTATTTATCATCAAATGTCAATTACATTTTACAAATTTCAAGATTATCTAACTACTAAAACTAATTATCATCCTTCAGCCCTATGCTCCGAGCATGCTGGAGATGCTTAGCCCGAGTCAGTCCCTTCGTGAGGGGATCTGCTGGGTTCTGATCCGATGATACCCTCTTTGCCACGAGGATTCCTTCTTCTATTCGATGTCTGATGAAGTGATATTTTCTGTCAATGTGTCTGGATCTCTCATGATCTCTTGGTTCCTTGGCTAAGGCAACCACACTATTGCTGTCACAGAAAATCTCCATTGGCTCCTTTATAGCTGGTACAACTCCAAGGTCTCCGATGAAGTTCTTTAGCCATATAGCCTCCTTTGCTGCCTCGCTTGCTGCTATATACTCTGATTCACAAGTGGAATCAGCCAATGTCTCCCGCTTGGAACTTTTCCAAGTAATTGCCCCTCCGTTTAGAGTAAAGACTCAGCCCGACTGAGAGCGGAAAGTATCCCTGTCAGTTTGAAAGCTAGCATCACTGTACCCTACAACTCTCAAGTCCTCACTGCCACCAAGGGTAAGGACCCAGTCCTTAGTCCTCCGTAGGTACTTGAGGATACTCTTTACCACAGTCCAGTGTGCCTTGCCAGGGTTCCCCTGATACCTGCTAACCATGCTCAAAGCAAAGGCTACATCAGGTCGAGTACACGTCATAGCATACATGATCGATCCTACAGCTGAAGCATAAGGTATTCGACTCATTTCTGCTATCTCAGCCTCAGTACTAGGGCTTTATGTCTTACTCAATCTGGCGTTACTCTGGATGGATAACTCTCCTTTCTTGGAGTTATGCATGTTGAACCTTTTTAACACTTTGTCCACATAGGTGCTTTGACTAAGTCCAATTAGTCTTTTACTCCTGTTTCTCAAAATACTTATCACTAGGATATAGGCAGCTTCTCCAAGGTCCTTCATAGCGAAACACTTCCCAAGCCAGGACTTTACTTCCTGCAGGGTTGGGATGTCATTTCCTATGAGTAGTATGTCATCCGCATACAGTACCAAAAAGCTGACTATACTCCCACTAGCCTTGATATAGACACAAGATTCATCTTCACTCCTTGAAAAGCCAAAATCTTTGACTTTCTCATCAAAGCAAAGATTCCATCTGCGAGGTGCCTGTTTTAATCCATAAATGGATTTCTCGAGCTTACACACTCTACTGGGGTACTCTGTACTGACAAAAACCTCTGCCTGAACCATGTAAACATCTTCAGCCAACTTTCCATTAAGGAATGCGGTTTTGACATCCATTTTCCATATGTCATAATCATGAAATGCAGCAATGGCTAACAGAACCCTAATAGACTTAATCTTGGCCACTGGTGAAAAAGTCTCATCATAATTAACTCCCGGAGTTTGAGAATAACCCTTTGCAACCAGTCGTGCCTTATAAGTGTGTACATTACCATCCATGTCGGTCTTCTTCTTGAAGATCCATTTGCACCCAACTATCTTACGATCAGGTACATTGTCAACCAAGTTCCAAACTTGATTGTCATACATGGACTGTATCTCGCTATCCATAGCCTCTTTCCATTTAGCAGCCTCAGGGCCTGCCATGGCTTCCGTGTAGCTGTTAGGCTCATCCAGATTTACCGGTGTGTTATCACTGATAAGTGTCTCACCTTCTGCAGTAATATGAAAACCATAATAATGCTCAGGTGCATTCCTAATTCTGGTGGAACGCCTCAGAGGTATAGATTCTTCAGTCGGCTCAACAGGAGTTTCCTCCTCAGGTTGAGGGCTAGGGTTTGAGGTTCCTTCACCACTTGACTCTTGAATTTCCTCAAGGTCAATTTGCCTCCCACTGTCTCCTTGGCTCATGAATTCTCTCTCTCAAAAGAATCCTCTTCTTGCTATAAAGACCACATTATCACTGGGTCTGTAGAAGATGTAACCAAAGGATTTATGTGGGTAGCCGATGAAAATACACCTTTCGCTTCGGGGTTTGAGCTTATCGTGAGTCTCGCGTCTCATGAAAGCCTCGCAACCCCAAATATTGATGTGGTCTAGATTGGGAACTTTTCTAGTCCACACCTCGTGAGGTGTTTTGGCAACCTTCTTTGTAGGGACTAGATTAAGGATATGGGCGGCAGTCTCTAAGGCATACCCCCAAAATGAGATTGGTAGCGAAGCTCGACTCATCATGGAACGAACCATGTCCAACAAGGTCCGATTGCGCCTCTCAGCTACACCATTCAACTGTGGTGTCCTAGGAGGTGTCAATTGTGAGACAATCCCACATTCCTTAAGAGAGTCAAGGAACTCAGTACTAAGATACTCACCACCACGATCGGATCGAAGCATCTTAATGTTCCTGCCCAACTGATTCTCCACTTCTTGCTTAAACTCTTTGAATTTCTCAAAGGTTTCTGACTTATGCTTGATTAGGTAGACATATCCATATCTACTAAAATCATTAGTAAAAGTCACATAGAACCGAGTAGCATCTCTTGTGGCGGTTCTGAAGGGTCCACACACATCCGTGTGTATGAGGTCCAACAAACCTTCACCCCTAGCACAAGTGCCAGTAAAAGGTGACTTTGTCATTTTACCAAGCAAACAAGATTCACAACTATCATCTGACTTTAGGTCAAATGACTCCAAGACTCCATCCTTTTGGAGTTGGCCTATGCGTTTCTTGCTTACATGTCCAAGACGACAATGCCATAAGGATGCTTTATATAAGCTAGTGGAAGAGTTAATACACAATACATTATTTCCTAGACTATCTTCAACAGATACAGTTACATACACGCCATCACAAGGTAATGCTTTAAAATAAAGAACATTATTAAATAAAGCATCAATACTACCATTATTATTATCAAAATAAAAGGTAAAACCTTGTTTATACAATGCATGAAAGGAAATAACATTTCTTGCCATTTCTGGCGAATAATAACATTTATTCAAATCTAATGTAAACCCACTATTTAGCACTAAGGAATAAACTCCTATCTTGGTGACAGGTGAAGCTTTCCTGTTTCCCATGATCAAGTTTATCTTTCCCTGCTCCACATTCTCACTTCTTTTTAGTCCCTGCAAATCACAACATATGTGAATACCACAACCTGTATCAAGGACCCAAGACTTAGAATGAGGTGAGTTATTAGACAATATAGTGTATATACCTGCATGGTTGGGTTTTACTTTCCCATCCTTCAAATCTTGCTGGTACTTTGGGTAGTTTCGCTTCCAGTGCAACTTTTCATGGCAATAGAAGCATTCAGCCTCATTAGGGTTAGCAGAAGGAGTGACAAAACCTTTCTTGGTTTTGCTTGAAGAGGAGCCTTCAAGGGTCTTACCCTTGGTAACCTTAGAAGGGTTCTTTCTCTTCTTCCCTTTGCCATGCCCGATTGCCAAGACATTGGCCGCAATTGGAGTAGGAGTAGGAGTAGTAACAACCGACTTACCCTTTAGACCACTTTCGGCGGTCTTCAAGAGTCCTTGAAGTATGTTGAGGGTGACTTCTTCCTTGTTCATGTGATATGTCATGCGGAATTGATCATAAAACGATGGGAAGGAGTGCAAAATGATGTCTATTGCTAACTCCTCAGGGAAGTTCACATTCAGCTTCAGTAAACGGTCCACATACCTTTGCATTTTCTGCATGTGGCCCGTAATGGGTTCACCATCCTTCATTCGTGTTGTTATCATGGAGGAGATTATTTCATATCGCTCTTGACGAGCACTTTGATGGTAGCGGTCCATCAAGTCCTGGTGCATCTCAAAAGGATAATAGTCCTCATAGGACTTTTGGAGCTCGGCTGTCATGGTGGCCATCATGATGCATGCCACTTTTGTAGCATCTCTTTCATGTACCTCATATTCAGCAAGCTCTTCAGGAGTAGCAGTTGGCTCGGGTACCTTCAGCTCCTTGTCGAGAACATATTCTTTGTTCTCATACCGAGTGACCATCCTGATGTTTCTGATCCAATCTGTAAAGTTGGACCCATCAAAGACGACTCTCCCACAAAGATTCATGAGAGAGAAGGAGCTAGTAGGGTTTGAGCCAGAAGCATTGTTATTGGAAGACATCTGAAAAGAAGAGGGAATAGATTAGATTAGATATAGAGATAGTCCTTAACAAAACACCCAAATGTAATATTAAGGCTAGGACCCAACATAATATTTTATAACTTAGAAGAGGGATGCCGTAATCTAAGCTATAAGATATTTGAAGGTAGGTGAATGACGATTCACCAATTTCCACCATGAAAAACGAAATATTTAATTAAGTTTTAATTGGTTTAGAAACTCCTAGATTCTTTGAGATTCATTGAACTTTCTTCAATGGCATGTTTCAATCTCGAGTGTGCCCTTCAAGTTTTGTGACTGGGATGCCGAGGATCACAAAACAAGGTGTGAAGTAACCATGCAAATTACTTGGTACCCCTCAATCGATGTGTCGGTTAACCACACACGCTCCATCGATACTATGATAAACATTAAGTCACCCTTTACCTACCTTGTTAAGTTCAAGTTAGTGTGCCGGTTAACCACACACGCTCCACTAACGACTTAAACAAAGTGTAAAGTGTAATTTCATTGATTAGCACCTTATTCACATTTTCCTAAAATAACTAAGATTGGGAATTCAATAAAGTTTAGTTACTTTAGTATTATCATTATACTTTTAATGAGAATTTATAAGTCCTTGTCCTACCCGTTCGACTAACGACCCTCCACCGATCAAGGAAGCGGTGGGTGAGAGTGGACACCCATTAAATTGACATTTTATAGGCAACAACCTTATACCCCCTTATAGACCGGCTTCGTGAATGAGGCGTACTAGCGGTAAGACGATTTGATCTTATACATATATAAATATTATTAAACTTATAATATTATAAAGTATAAGGGTTGAATTTTAACTTTTAAAAATTATAGGGGTTGGAACTAAAGTTTTTAATATGACTTTACATGTTCCAAAACTTGAGGGCAAGTTTTGTAAACTTTCAAAACTTTTCATTTCTCATATCTTATGAGTGAATGGTTATTAAAAATGAAGACTCTTCACTTTTTTGTAACCTATGTGTTCTTTTAATGGTTATTTATAAATGTGACTTTTGGTTATCCATAACTTAACAACTAGTTATGGACTCCATTAAAACACATAAAGATCAAGAATTAATCTAATCAATTATTAGCACATAATTTCTATGATATTCTAAACTCATATGTTTATGAATGTTCATATCAAAAATTTCAAGAATCGTAAGAACATATACAAAACTTGAAATTTTGATACGAGCTTTTGAACAAAACTTCGATTTTCAAGTTTTTTTTTTTTTTTGCATAAAGTATCAAATAAACAAACCAGGCTCTGATACCACTGATGGGTTTTTGAGCATTCTAACACTCCTATGGTGTACATGCAACCCTAGAAACGTTGGATCTATGTTTGACTATGATACATGCAAATAATTATTTTTCCAAGGTTCTTATCCTATCTAGCATGGCATGGGGAACTTGAATCAAATAAAGCTAGTAGAATTACTTACCTTCTAGTTGTAGTTGATTGCTTGGAGTTTTAGAGCCTAGCACCAATAGTGTGGATGCCTCAAATGGAAATCACAAATCACCACAAACTTGGAACTTTGAGAGAATAGTAATCACCTTCTTGAAATCGGCCCTCTTAGTTTACACACATCAACTAGTGCAATTTCAAGAACCAAAGCCTCATTTTTATAGTGTGGTGGATTAGGGTTACATCCATGTAAGCCCTAATACCCATGTCTTTTCATTTCCATGAGATCCACGGGTTAAAGCTCCATGGAGTATCCATGGACTTTCCATGCAAGCCTAGGCCATTCCAAATAAGCATTAGCCCACACTATATAAATACAAGAGCCCATATTTAATTAGTCATACTTTTGATCTCTAAATTAATTCTAAATTAATTATAGATCAACACTAATTAAATAATATGATTTTATATTAAAATATTAGAACTTATATTATATTAATAAATCATAACTTATACTATTCTCAAAAGATTATCCGTAAATTGTTCGGGTGAAGTGCAACCCAAATGGACCATGACGGGTCGGGTCAAGTACATACCAAATATAGTTATGGACTTAGACACTATATCCAACAGTTTTAGCATCTGAAAGAGTTTAATAAAAGGTTTTGAAGTGCTTGAAATCCATAAGTTTGATAGCAACTTGAAAGTAATAGTAAATCTTTTCTGTTTGTTCTAGTTATTAATCACATGTGATTAAAGCAATAACTAGAATGTTTCAACTTGTATTCCCCCCATAAAAGCATTTAAAATCATTTCAAAGGTTGATTAAGGGGTATGAACTCACCTGAAATGAGTGATGCGAATGTAAGATTGGAGAAAGGATGCTAAGTGTCAAGTGAAGACTTGAGCACACACGGATCCTATTTATCATATAAAGACACATATATGCATGCAATTAGAGTATATTCAACTAATTAAGAAGGATAACACCCTTATAGTCTAGGAAACACTTATGAGGAAGTGTTACAATCACCAAGGATTGCATAAAAGGAGTGTATGGTCACTAAATGGAGCTTTCGGTCCAAGTGGTATTCTCGGTCCAAATGGTTCTCGGTCCGAAGAGGTTCTCGGTCGGAATGGTTCTCGGTCTGAATGGTTCTCTGTCCAAAGGTTCTCGGTCCAAAAACCGAAAAATCAAGATCTTTGATGTATGTGGTGTTTTTCAAGGGCTTTCAAACATGCAAAGGGGTTCTAAGTTTTATCCAAAGCCTTAAGTGAGTTTTAAGGTCTTAAAGGCACCTTTCATTAGGGTTTTCGGTTTAAGGAGATGCACTAAACTGAAAACTCCTTTTGTTCTTGGAAAAAGATGATTTCAAGGCTCTAAATCAAGTATCCTTACTAGATAACAAGTGTAGGAAGTAGATACTTACAATACGGAAGCAAAGAAGAGTGTTTTCGGCCCAAAACACTAGTGTGTGTTCTTGGTGTTCTTGAAGAACACTTGAAGATCTAAGAAAAAGAGAAGATTTCATGGATGAAATCATGTATAACTACTAGATAAAGTGTTGTAACAACAAATCAAGAGGAGAAACACTTACATTTTTGGAAGATTTGAAAGAAGCTCTTATGATACTTGAGAGAAAAATGTGGGTGTTCTTGAGTTTGGAAGTGAAAAGTGAGGAAAGAAGGAGTAAACTCATGCCTCATGCATGAGTCCTCGGTCAAAAGGAGGGTTTCGGCCCCACCCCTCATGTTTGGCCGCAACACCTTATGAAAGTGTTATTTGATTTAATTTGTTTCCCCAAAATTAAAAAAAATTACTTCCTTTCGATTATTCTTGTGAAAAAATTTTAAAATTAGAAACACCCAAGCGGACTCTAAACCGAGCTAATAATTAGCAGAAATGAATTTGACTTTTCATTGAAGTTCTTGACTGTAGAGTTCATTCAAATGAAAATTTTGGGTTGTCACAATAAGTGGTGTTGAGAAGGAACTCCACCGGCATTTCCAGCTTTAGGAAAATCTTTCTTGAAATGCCCCACTTCACCATATTGGTAGCATGCTTGACCTACTCCAGCAGCAGGTACTTGGTTAAGTGGTTGAGGTGGTGATTTACAGAATCGGGCAGTATGCCCATTTCTGTTGTAGTTACGACACTGCATTTCCCGGCAATGTCCATTATGGTGATAATTGCACTTGTTGCACTTTGGGAGGTTACCAACATAAGTCTTAGCTGGTGCAGGGTTAATAAGAACAGCAGCAGGTATAGTAACAGCGTTGACTGCAACTAGTTGTTGCTTCTTTGAGGATTCCTGTGAAAACTTGCCCTTCCTCTTGTCCTACCCTTCTTCTTCTTGTTGTTGTTGTTATTGTTGTTGTTTTTGTTTCCCTTCGGTTGTTCTGGTGCAGCAACCACTAATGTTTGACGGGCTCCGTGGTCAATAAGAGATTGTGCCAGCTCTTTGGCACTGTCAAAGGTAATAGGCCTCGAAACTAAAACAGTTGACTGAATTTGGGGAGACATTCCCCAAATATATCTCTCAATCTTTTTGCTCTCCAGAGCAACCATATCCGGGAAAAGAATTTCCAGATCACAGAATATACTAGTATAGGTTGATATATCAGAACCAACCATTGTAAGACCCCAGAGCTCTTGCTCGAGTTTCTGAATTTCCCCTCGCGGACAATATTCCCGCATTAGCATGGATTTTAAGTTCTCCCAGCTTATCGATTTAGCCACTACAAGAGTTAGTGACTTAACATGGCCATTCCACCACGTTAAAGCTCTATCCGAAAAGGGTACAAGCAGTGAATTTGACCTTGCTGCTCTCTGGATAGGAGCAGATTTCGAAAATTGCTTCTGTCTTCTCTATCCACTGTCTTAATGCCATAACTCCTCCAGTCCCATTAAAGGTCATGGGTTTAGCATTCGAAAAATCATTATAAGTGCACTCTCGCGAGTGCCCATGACTCTCGCCATGTTTAGAAGGATGTGCACCAACTCCCGACCCACTAGCACCAGGAGTATTGATATGAGACATGGCAGCAGCTACAGCCGCCATGACCACCGCTTGGAACATAGCAGCGTCGAACTGAGGAGGTGGTGGCGGAGGTGGCGGAGGTGCTTCATTAAAAGTGTTATGTCTTGGATTTCTACGAGGAGGCATCTTTCTCTATAAAAGTTAAAAGATACAAAGATGGTAAGATATCAAGAGTGAATATGAATTTTGATATATCTGAACTAAAACATATAGTTCAACATGAATCTTGTAATGAATTGGAAATAGAAGTCTACGACAAGTACAACTTGTAATAGAATGATATGAAATTGAATGGTTAATTTTCAAAGAGTATGAAAATGCATCTCGGTTAAATTGGCATATTGAATACATAAAGTCTGAAAAACTTGACCCTAAACAGGTCTACAATATACCAAATTCTGGGAAAAACATCGACATCATACAGACCTACTGAAAATAAAATTTTCGTGGTCTTACTGAAAAACATGAAAAATCACGCTAGAACATATTCGTAGACATTAACATTTTGCTAGAATTTACAGGCTTTCAGCCCTATCTAGCATTCTGCCAATGCCAAAGTGATGCTTACTCATTCAATTCATGGTCAAAGGCTACATACCAATACCCAAGTAATGCTTAGTCATTCACTTCGTGGTGAAAGGTATAGCTCATTTTCATAATAACACAGGAAAGCACATTGTACATAACACATTACATATAATTGTTGCTGTTGGGTATTATTGTGTTGCATCATGGGCTTGTTTTGTATATCCGGATTGGGCCTGTCCATCCGTGATTATCTATTAGGGTTATACTATAAATAGTGCATGCATGTATGCATTAGAAGAGGTCGTGATTATCATTGATTATTGTTTTGTAACCCTAAGCACCTCTACAGTCGAAGTTCTTAATCGAGCTCTTCTGAGGCGTTGAAGTTTTAATCATACGACATATTCAAAGCCATTCTTGTGTTCATAATTACGTTCTTAATTGTCTTGCCTGCATAGAATCTATCGATCCTAATAGAACTTTATTCTAACATTTGGTATTAGAGCAGGAGACTGTGTGATCAATACACATTCCTTCTGTGTTAAGAATTCTTTAGGGTTTCCGCTTTTATCGAATATAAAAGAAGCCATCTTCTTCCTGTCGACGGTAACTTTGTTTCTGATAAAACCCTAATCTCAAGTTTAAAGGTCTGATTCTAGCGGCTCACCATGTCTCACGAAGATTCTAAGACAAATCCCATCAACATCTCTAACAACATTGGATCCACTACCAGGATTCCCATTCTTTACACTCAAGACTATGAAGTATGGGCGCATCACTTTGAAGATTATGTGGTCGGATCTGAAGATAATGGTTATCTCATCTGGGAAGCCATCACGCTTGGGCCGTTTGTTCATTCTGGAACGAACACGACTGTTAAGAACCAAAAAGAGTATAACAAGCTGGTGGCGGACGTAGACAAGATGCCACAAGATGAGAAGGACAAGTTTTTTGTGTAATGTGAAGGCCGTGAGAATGATCAGATTCGCCTTGTAATCAGACACTTTTCGGTTAGTTGGTTCATGCATGACGGCCAAAGAAATATGGGATAGGTTGAAAGAACTTTACTCAACCGATGAAGATCGAGAACACTCTATTCAAACCTTGCTGCTCTCAGAACTTGGAGTTTTCGAACAGAAACCAGAAGAAAAACTGATACAAACATTCGATCGGTTCAATCATCTCCTAAGTAAGATGATCAAACATGGAAAAGAAAGAAAGCTGATCGAGCAGAAGGTAACCTTCATGAACGGTCTGAGACCAGAATGGATGGTTGTGGTTTCAACAGTGAAAGCACATGAACAGTTTAAATCTTACTCACTAGCAAAACTTGTGGGAATACTTAAGTCCCATGAGAATGTGGTAACCAAGGAGGCGAAGGTAGTTTCGGGTGTAGGATCGTTGGCCCTTGTCTCAAAAGGAAAAAGTACTGCAGAAGAAGAAGAGGAGTCGGATATGTCTGAGTTTGACCTTACAAGCGAAGAATATGCTATGATGGTCACCAATCCAAAGAAGTTTGCACGAAGAAAATTTCCTGTCAATAAGAACCGAAACTGGCAGGGAAGTTACAGTTCTGAGAAGGCGAAGGATGAAGCGAAGAATTCTTCTCAAAAGGATGAAGACAAAAAGGAGAGCAAGCTTGCAGGAGACTCAGGGTTCGACTGCAATTATTGTCACGACAAGAACCACTTTGCCAAAGATTGCATGCTGAGGAAGATGGCTGAGAAAAGAGATGGTGAAGACGATGAGGCGTACTACATGCATAAGTTGGAAGAGATCAAGAAAAAGAAGGCAACTAACAGTTCTATGAATGCCTTGATTGTGCAGGAGAATGCAGATGAAGATGAGTTCGGTGGAGTTGAAGTTTGGTCAACCGATTTTAAGGATGGAGAGGTGAGAAAGTCAACTCATGGAAGAGCGTATGTGGCAAAGGAAGCAGGTTCAGCTGGAAGATGTTTGATGGTCAGAGCAGGTGGATCAACTGAAAGTGCCAGTAAGGAACCGAACCTAACTGAGGACAAATGCTTTGCAGCCAAGCCCGTGAGCGAAAAGATCAACGACTGTGATCGGCTGATCAAAAAGGTACAATCCATCCTTGAATCAATTAAAGTTCCGGTAGCAGATTATGAAGAAGAATTAAATGAATTAAAATTTAAATTTTCTAACTTAAGTGGAAGTCTCATGCAAACTTGCTTAGCGAATTCTAACCTAACTGACCAACTCAGCAGGGTGTCTTCAAAGAGTGAGGAGAGAAGGATGTGGATTCAGCTGAAGGAGTCGGAGTTAAATAGGGCTAGGGATGAAAGTATTTATTTGCAACAAGACAATTTAAATTTTTTGAAACAAAGGAATGTTTTTTGTTTAATTGCAAAGCGCTTATATACTAATATTACTCAATTCCATTTAAATTGTGAAATAGGCAAAAAGATTCATAAAATGATTTTACCCTTCCTTGAATTTAAGGAGGATGAAGTCATTGCTGAATGTGAATCAATTGTGTCCTCAGAGGAGACATCCATCCATTACAAAATCGGACTGGACAAAATAGAGACCTTCATTGACTCTAAGGAACATAAATGTATGCTCAAAAATCTTTTAGACGAAAATGATAGGTTAAAAATTAAGTCCGAAACCATTCAATCATTCGACTCATCGAACGTTAAATTATTTTCAGAAAATAAAATGAATTTAGAAAATACGTCTGAATTTGATGAGGAAAGTGAGATGAGCGAAATCTCAGTAGAAGATGTAGTTGATTGCTCTGAGTTTATGAAGAGCGAAACCCAGAATGAGAAACCTCTCATATCTGAAAATTCGGTTGAATTCGCTCGCCTGTCGAAAGCCAAGCCACAGAAACTCAAAGAGAAAGCTATGGTTTATTAAAAGGTTCAAACTGTGCCGAATCAGGTCTATGCTGTTACAGGAGTCACTGCAAGACAAATAGCAGAATTGAAAATCGTGGTCGACGAAGACAATGCTGAAGGATGCGATGCTTACTTCTGGTCAGCCCCTATTGACAATGCAGACGAAACCATAGGCTTATCTGAGCAAACTTCATGGAGGGTTAAAGGAAGATACGTGGTTGAACCCATCAACAAACCCTCGAGTTTCGACAAACCAAGCACAAGTGGAACAAAAGAAATCCTTGAAGAACCAATGAAAGAACCGATTGTTCCAACTAAGACAACCAAAACTCAAAAGGAGAAGCCAAAGGCTAGCTTCAATATCCACAAATCTCAGAAGGAGTTAGCCGAACAGAAACGCCAAAGAAATCAAAGATAAATGAAAAATCTGAATGAGCGAAAACGAATCAACAAACTTGAAGATGACTTGGAGACACTAAAAAGAGGTGTACTTAATGTTTCTGAAGCCGCAAGTTGCCAAGTAGGGGGCGTCATTGAAGTTGTTGAAAAAGAACCACTGGATGAATCACTTGTATGTCCTTGAAGACAATTATGAAAAATATATTTAAATTATTTTCTTTTTCTACAAACTAACATACTATAGTTTGGTAGGATAATTCATGTCTTCTTGCGATTGAATTTGCTTTAAATGTAGTTGCTAAAGGAACCATAATGAAATATAGTGCATCGGGTATTTTGAAAAATATTTGCATTATTACTATTTATATATTTTCATTTTTTAGAAGATTGGATCTTAATTATTTTTGCGTTTATGTAACAGATGAAAACATTGAAGTTATGATGGAAACAATTTTACAAGGAGAAGATTCAATACCCATTCCACTTGAAGAGGAGTTCATTGTGAAGGTCAAAGATGGACTGGGACACATACTAAGTTGGCCAAGACACTTAGTTATTCAATGCACTGACCTGGTAATTTTCACAGATTTAAAACATACAAAGTTTTCATAGATTTGCCCTTGGTTTTCTTATTTTTTCTGATATTTGAGTGAGTTCCTTTTCAACTTCAGTAAATGATTCATGTTTCATTCTGTATTTTTGATATTTTTTGTAGGGAAAAGTGGTGGCGAAACCTGTGAAAAAACATGCAACACCAGTGAAGAAAGATGCAACACGAGTGAAGGAAGGTGCAACACCTTTAAAAGAAGAAATAAGAAGTAATAAGAAAGAAAAAGGGATAGGAAAAATGGTTGATGAACAAAAAGAACCATGTGATGTGGAAGAAGTGGATGATATCGAAGAAGGGAATGGAATAGAAAAGAAGATTAAAAAGAAGGAGAAAGAAAATGTGACCTTGTAAAGAAGGTGAAGTAGAGCACAGATGAAGACAAGGATAAGGATTGAGAAGAGTAGTATTTTGAAAATGACTGCAATGATGGCTGATGGACAAGTTACAAAGGTTGATTCTATAAAAGTGCAGAGTGAGAACGATCTTTTTGGGTACGATAGTTACACGTACTTAACTTGGGATGATTTTGAAGCGGTTCTTACAATGGATGAGCTGACTGGTGTTGTCATTGTGTCTTATAAGATGTAAGTGAAAGAAATTTAATTTAAATAACATTGTATCTTAAAACAAAATTTGTTTAATTTAAATAACAGGGTGTTGTTTAACAAAATGAAGTATGCCCCCCAGAAAGAGATCATCGAATTTGCTTTGTGAACCCGACATTAATATCGCCAAGTACGCGTAAAGGGAAATCTAAGAATATTGATGATGCAAGCAGAGGTTTAGCAGATCAGTTGTCTAGTAGAAAGGGTAATGACATCATCTTTATGCCCTACAATCCCGAATTTGATTTTGACATTTTATTTTGAAAATGACTGCAATTATGTTATTTGACTTAATTTTGTTTGTGTTTTTTGTAGAAGACATTGGGTATTGGGTGTACTAGACATGAAATCGGATACTTGCTATTATTTTGATTCCTTGAGTTCTGGCAATTTCAATATGCAGTTGAAGCAAATTGTTGATTCGTAAGTAATATAAATTATCAAAACATTTGATGTGAATACAATAAACACCTATTTGTTAATGTTTTTTTATAGGGCAATGGTTATGTACGCCACACAAAGTGGATCCAACAAAAGGGTTAAACAAAATTGGGTTAATGTTACGGTCAGCACTTAATTCCTTATTGAAATTACAGTTTTAACTTTATTTTTTGGATCAATTTCAATGATCATTTTATATGTAATTGTGTAGTGTCCAGTTTAGCCCGGATCTACCGAATGTGGCTACTACATGCTAAGGTTCATGAAGGAGATAGTGGAAGAAGGAATTGAAGTGTTGGTCAAAGACAATGTAAGGATATAGCATTCTACTTTCATTACTATAATTTAATAGGAAAGGAATTGAAAAAGGATCATTTTATGGCATCCTACTCTCACAATTATAATTGAAATATTAGGTTACATGCAAAAATAACAATGTGCTTTCATTCATTTGAAGGTACAATGCTCTATTATGAAAGAATAACTTACATTTTATGCTTATTTGTTAAATATAGCAACTTACTGTTATAGAATATGTTAATATGCTATTTTTTATTAATAAAAACAATATGCAACATTTTTAACACATCGGGGATGGCAAAGTTGAGTGCACAACTGATGATATCGATGAGATACGTGAAGAATGGTCAGATTTTGTTACGGGCTTCATTTATCGATGATATGTATGGTCTTTTGACAATGTATCCGCAAAACAATGTTATGCCTAACAGTGAAATGCTAGGTATGGTCTTTTGACATGTGGTGTAATGCTAGGTAGTCTTTTGACACCCATGTGTACCTGTTTTTGTTAACTTTTAGTAATGTTACTTAGGTAACTTGACATCTAGTGTAACTTAGGTAATTCCACATATATGTAATGTTGTTAGGTAACTTGTTTGACGTTTAGATGAAAATGAATGTTTTGGTATATATATTTGTTTTTTATTATGTTTATTCACGTTGTAAATGTGTGTCATAAATCCACGTCGTAATGGTGTATAGTCACTAGCAGCTGGAATTTATGACATGCAAATGCGTGTCATCTTTGTTTATGATAGTAGATTTAATGATACACATTGCGAGTCGTAAAGGCACGTCATCATGTTACGACACGCAACGGCGTGTCGTCTTACTTTATGACATGGGCTTCCTTGATACGCTCTGCGTGTCATAAACACGGGCGCCGTAAGGTTACGACACGCAAATGCGTGTCATCTTTATTTATGACAGGGCTTTCCTTGATACGCAACGCGTGTCATAACTGTGTGTCGTAAATGCATGTCGTAAATGCGCGTCGTAAATGCGCGTCGTCTATAGACGACGCGAAAAAGCGTGTCGTCTCTCGTTATGACAGGGCCTTCCATGACGCGCATTTTGTCACACCCCCAAACCAGACGGCGGAAACGTCTGGGGGTGGAGGACTTGAATTGTAGTATCACAACACATGCATCATAGTAATCAAAGTAGAAAAAACCATTGTATTTAATAAAATATAAATATTTACATGTGTTCAATCATTGTATATTGAACCAAAATATAGTTATACAAAAGAAGATATGACTCAACAAAGCTCCATCTTCTCAAAAGCTCGGGGAGTACCTGTGTATTATTTCCCTGAGAATACAAGTAATTTGAAAAGAGAGTATCAACATAAAGTTGAGTGAGTGCATAAATGTTTATGTTTGAAAGAGTATCTCTGTATCTTGTATATTTAAACTGTTCCAGAAAATCCTATATTTTCTGTTTGTATATGAAAAGTAGTTTTATTCCCATAAAACCTTTCTATGTGTATTAATGTTTTGTATTTGTATTACTTATGAAAACTTGTAACTGAGAGTGTGCCTGGCTCCACCAGCTGTTGTTGAAAAGTGTATTGTATCTTTGTATTTTGTATTCTGTAAACTAGTACTTTGAAGGTGTACTTTCGTTTAGTTATTTATACACTAACGTATTGTTAATATCTTTTTAATGAGTTATTATAACCATACTATGACTGATGGCCCGAAACAAACGCTTTGTGGGCGTTTAAACTGGTGATAACAATTGCCACTCATCTAACTGTAGTTAGCAGCCTGAGTGCGCGGTTGTCAATCCCGATATAGATCTACACACGCTTGTTTCGATCCCCGGCTGGAGATTCTGGTTATAATGTCAGGACTTTTCTATGTTGTCTAAAATGAATTAAACAACCTGAATCTAGTGTCTCATAAAAAGCATATAAACGTTACATGTATATTAGTTTGAAAACTCAATCATTATGAAATAATGATTGACAGTATATTCTTTGAATCAAAACCCAATCATTCTGAAATAATGATTGACAGTATGTCCTTGAATTAGTATTTCCAAACATGTATTTGATAAGTGTAAACCTTGATTTGTTCTGTATCAAAACCCTAGTTTCTTGTGTATTCTAGTATACTTGTATCATGAATTATTGTTCTATGTATAAATTATACCTATTATAATTTATATGTACTCCCTGATTGTGTATTTAACCATGTTTGCATGTAATCCCTTGCTCAGCATGTTACAAAGGTAGTTAAACTGATGAAATAACTATTATATTTATATACATATACAATTTTATATATAAGTAAAATTTAAACGACACTCGGACAAGTAACCGGTACTTTAAGCCCACATCCAAACAAGGAAAAGGACCCAGAATGAGTTATTAGTCCTAAGCCTTTTAAATCTTATTTATATACATATATATATACAAATATGAATTTTGGGGAAAAATATAAGATTATAAAAGAGTTTGATGTGTTGAGTATTTTTAGATAAATTAATGTTATTTTATCATGATTTGAATCATGATTTTATAACACAAAGTTCTTGTGTTATGCTTGTATTCCCCCCCTTAAAACAGTAGAAATTATGAAAATACGGGGGTATGAACTCACTTGATAGATGCTGAACCGGACAGAGTTTCGTTTCACTAAAAAGAGTTTATTTGTCGAGAAACCGGCTCAAATTGGGCAGAGTTTCGACAGGAGAGAGGTTACTTCTCGGGAATCTCAAGGCTTCGAGGCTTGCTTAGGGTTCGAGACTTGATACCGGGGCTTTAGGGGTTGTATATGAGCTTAGGGGAGTGGAAAATGTGAAAGAGAATGATTTTTGGGGTGAAAAAGTGTAAAAAATCCGGAACCCTCGCATGCTATATATAGTCCGAAGGTTCGGACCCGAAGCTGCGCGAAGGTGACACGCGCCGGACAGTTGGCGAGGCGAGGGGGCTTCTTCGGACCGGAGGCTCGCTGCTGGCTGGCTCGGATTGGACCAACCCTCGGTCCAATGGGAAGGAGACACGTGCGAAGGGGAGGGTCCGAGGTGTGTGCGAGGGGTGTCTCCGGGGCATCTCTTGCGAAGCTGTTCGCTTCTAAGTGGACCTCAGCTGCGGTTCAATCAGGAAGTGCCACGCATGGGTTCGGTCCACTCAGCAGCTGCCACGTGCGAGGGTGACGTGGCATGCGAAATTGCCCGGTTTTTTTCCCATTTTTTCTTTATTTTTGTGCCAAACTTGCGAAAATCATAACTTTCGTATACGAGCTCCGTTTTTGGCGTTCTTTATATGCACGCGTAGGTAAAATCATACTCTACGACTTTCGTTTAGACTTCGTCGGCTAATTTTGACTTTATTTTTAATATTATTATTTTAAACAGACCGGGACGGGAATCCGTTAAAAATTCATAACTTCTTCATCCAACGTCCGTTTTCGTCTGTCTTTTTACCGTTCTACTACTACCGACGAGACCTTCAATTCTCGTTTAGGTTGTGTCGGCTAAAAATCGCTCGATCTTTATTTCGAGTTTTTAGTTGTACACTACTATACTGAAACTTAGAAAAATCATAACTTCCTCATACGAAGTCAGATTTCTCCGTTCCTTTTATGAAAGTTCTCGGTTTAACATAAACTACAACTTTCATTTAGATTGTTAAGGCTAAAAAGCCTTTTATCAAAAATTCAGTTTTTACACTGAAAAGTGTTTTGTCGGTTTTGTCGCGGATTTTCGATTGGTCATAACTTCTTCGTTATAACTCGGATTTTAGTGTTCTTTATGTTTTTGGAAACCTTATTACAATCTCCATCACTTGGTTCATCCCAATTGAGATTGCTAAATAATTTATTTTTGAGGGTCAATTATGTAAATATGCACATTATGCTAAAATTTCTCTTTATTATTATAAAAAGAACTATACATTGACCTAAACTATCACATATGTTTGAAATTACGATTTGTTACATTATCCCCCCGTTAGAGAGAATTTCGTCCCGAAATTAGTATTTCAGGTAGACTAGGGAAAAAGATGTGGATACTTTTGTTTCATTTGATCCTCCCGCTCCCAAGTGAATTCAGGTCCCTGTTTTGCATTCCAGCGAACCTTCACTATCGGGATACGGCTTTGTTTGGTTTTCTTAACTTCCCTGTCTAGAATCTCTACGGGTTCTTCCACAAAGTTGAGGCTCTCGTTTAACTCGATTTCCTGGAGTGGGATCACAAGAGTCTCATCAGATAAACACTTTTTCAAGTTTGAAACATGGAAGGTAGGATGAATGTTATTTAGTTCTTGGGGTAGTCGAAGTTTGTAAGCTACAGGACCAATTCTAGCAAGAATTTCGAAGGGTCCTATGTACCTTGGACTCAATTTGTCACGCTTTCCAAAGCGTATCATGCCCTTCTAGGGAGAGACCATTAACAAGACGCGGTCACCAACCTGGAATTCCAAGGGTTTTCTTCGTTTGTCAGCGTAGCTTTTCTGTCTATCTCTGGAAGCTTTAAGTCGCTCCCGAATTTGTGTGATTTTCTCGGTGGTTTCTCGAATGATTTCCAGACCAGTGAGAGCACTGTTAGGAGTTTGACCTCTAGCTAGCTGCGTGTCACCCACTTTAGCCCAACATAGAAGGGATCTGCACTTGCGGACGTAGAGAGCTTCGAATGGAGCAGCGTTAATGCTAGTGTGATAACTATTGTTATAAGAGAATTCAACAAGGGGTAAGTGAATATCCCATGCTTTTCCAAAGTCTATCACGCAAGCTAGCAACATGTCTTCTAGTGTTTGAATCGTCGTCTCACTTTGTCCGTCGGTTTGAGGATGGTAGGCTGTACTCATGTCCAGCCTAGTTCCCAAAGAGTTTTGTAAAGACTGCCAGAAACGAGAGGTGAATCTACTATCTTGGTCCGAAATAATAGATATTGGTACACCATGCAGTCTAACAATATCCCGGAGGTAAGTTCGGGTTAGTTTCTCCATCTTGTCGGTTTCTTTTATTGGTAAGAAGTGTGCAGATTTGGTTAATGTGACAACCGTCAAATTCTAGTCAAGTCAAAGTCAACAAGTCAAACCGATCAACTAAATTTAACCCTTGTATATTAGGGTTCACGTTAGGTAATTACTACTCGATGCACTATTTTAATGAGAAAACATCATTTGGAAAATTCGTGTGTTCGAATTTCCGTAGCCTTAATAATGCTAAACATTGAACCAACACGATAACACACCATTGCACACTCATCGGGAGTGTGTACGACACTAGAACAAGGCTTAACATAGTGTAAGAACCTTGCGTTGTGAAGCCAAACACTCAAAAAGGTCACAAAAGAAATCTCTCCCAAATCTCTCTCTGTATGAGAAATCTCTCCAAAAATGTCAAATCTCCCCAAATCTCTCGAAGAATGTGAAATCTCTCTCAAACTCCCTCTTAACGTTTTATAGTCTTACGGGTCATCCCGACCCTTAACCGGGTCAAAAACCGCTTAAAACGGGTAAAAAACCCTTAAGGACCCGAAACCTACCTTATAGGGCCGAAGCCTCTTAGGGCTGAAAGTCCTCTTAGGGACCAAACCCTGCTGAACCGAAAGCTAGAAGACCGAACCCGAAGCCCCGGAACCGAACCTCCCTTTCGGGCCCGAACCTTGCATGAAGAACCGAAGCTACCTTTCGGTCCATTTCGCCTTCGCCCCATTTCGCTTCCTAGCCTACCTTCGCCTTCGGGCCCAACAGCATCAAGGACCGAACCTCAGCCAGGACCGAGAGGTCTCGCAGAAAAGCCTTTTCTTCTCGGTTTTCGACTAGTTTTGTGTTCTAAGCCCGATTTTAATTATTTTAACGCGATATTTTCACCCAAAACTTTATTTTAACATATAAGGCCCCATATTTATTAATTAATCACGTTTTTCGGGATAAATCTTATCCAAGATTTAGTGGGTAAAGTACAAGAGGTGGAGTGTTGACTTTTTCTTAGTCTATGACACAAGCAACCACCCACACCCACTCTATGACCAGTCACATCTCCCCACCATCCCTAGTCACTTCCTTGTACTTTTCCATCAATCATCAGCCCCTCCCACGTTCTAAAAGCTGGAGCAAATCAACCTCTCTCCTCATTTTCACTCACTTGCTCTCATTTCACCAAAAATCAAACACAAGTTTTCTCTCAAACTTTTTCTCTCTATTTTGAGACTCCAAGGCTGATCATCAAGCTTTATTCTACTCTTGGTAAGTATAATTCATCTACCTTGTGATTATTACACTTCATTCTACCCCAATCATCGATTGCTTACACAAACTCCATCACTTTGATGTTAGATTCTCAAAAATCTTCAAGGCATCTTCAAGTGTTCTTGAGTTGAAAACTTCCCTTCTCCAACATTCATCTACTGAAATCACATAAGGTGAGTTCATACCCCTATATTTTCATGTTTTCTTATGTTTTAAGGGGGGAATACAAGTTAAAACACCAAGAACACAACTAAATTCTTCTAACAGCTTTCATCAGAAAATTTGTACTCCATTCACGGACAGTTTTGGTCAACTTAAACATTTTTGTTTTCAAAACTGTACAAGGTTCAAGTAGTTCAAGTTCTTAGCTTTAAAATGGGTACTTGCACATCTCCATAAGATTTTTCTACAATTTATGGTGATTTTTACAAAACTGCCTATCATTTCAAGAACCAATCCGGACCAGTCTGTGATTATGGACGTTTTCACCTAAGTTGGAGGTCACTAAAAATCGTGAGAAAATTTACGAACAAACTAGACTAATTTTCCAAACTCTCAGAATTTACGGAATCGGATTTGGACCTTTGATGATTTTTCTACAAATTTTCTAAGAACAGTAATAGAAATTGTTAACAACAGAAAAATGCTATCAATTTCATTACACCTTGTAACATGTTGAGCAAGGTGTATATCTTTATGTGATTATATGTTATTGCATTATATGACATTTTGTCTTAGTATAAGGACATACAACAGTTAACAAATGGATTTTGCTAGATAAAGCATAGAAATAACAAATTGTTATAATCAAAGTACATCCATTACATACAAACATTTGGATAAACTATGTTAAGTATAGTTTACATACATTACTACTAGTACCCTTGTTTTGATGAACTATAATAGGTATAGTTAGGTTGCATAGACATTACAAACATTATGATAAACTATAATAGGTATAGTTTATGTTTCATTTACATTACAAACTTATTACAAAAGGTTATCATACAAATGGGGTACAAATACAAAGTACCGGTTTTCATACGAAAAGGGGTACAAATACAAAGTACCGGTTTCGTACCAAAAAGGGGTACAAATACAAAATACCGGTTTCATACCAAAAAGGGGTACAAATACAAAGTACCGGATTTACACAAAAAGGGGTACAAATAGAAAGTATCGGTTTTCATACGAAAAGGGGTACAAATACAAAGTACCGGTTTCGTATCAAAAAGGGGTACAACTACAAAGTACCGGTTTTCATACGAAAAGGGGTACAAATACAAAGTACCGGTTTCGTACCAAAAAGGGGTACAAATACAAAGTACCAAGTTCACAGAAAATAGTTTTTATGATATTAAAACTATATTTCATCTAAAATTGTTAGACTTCAGCTATAATTGCCAAGTGTATATGATAAAGTTATATAAGAGTCTAGTCACAATCGACTTAGAATTGGTGGGCCCGCCTCATCTCCTGTTCCTCGTTGGGTTGTGGACTTAGGGCAGACCCATTATATTCAACGGTTTATTTAACTTAAAATCTTATATAACTTATATACACTGAGCAATTATAGAAGGAATATGGGTCTTTCTAGGGTTCATTATCATATAACATAGAAGCATTCACTTCACTTAATAAGGAAAATATTGGATTTTTCTTGGTAACATACAACTCATTACAAAGATCGGTTTTCAAACTCTTACTATCAAAAGCTTATGAACTCACCAACTTAATTGTTGACACTTTTCAAAACTACGTGTATTCTCAGGAATTCAGTGAAACAGGAAATCAACAGCTTTTGAGCATGGGACGATAAATCGTCAAACAGTTCATTTTGTCATCATAATGTAATTGATTTGAATCATGTAAACCTATGCTTTAGTGTAACTTTTTCAATTATATTTATGATTGGTTGTAATTACTTTGAGCACTATTATACTCGTTGTTGTGATACTATACATGAAGTCCTCCACCCCCGGACGTTTCCGCCATCCTTGGTTTGGGGGTGTGACAGATTGGTATCAGAGCATTGTTTATAGTGAACTAAGTATATCGAACCACATAAGATATACAAACTATAAATGCATTGGGACTAAGGTCTCTGATTTAACATTTTCAAATAACTATACTTTTAGAAATAAAAAGTTTCTTATTAAAAGTATACATGCATGCATTCATACTAAAATCTGTGTCACAATGACAAGAACAAAAGTATTACGATTGTTGAATATCACAAGTAAGCTTGGGGATGTATGGTCAGTCCTGGGAATGGCATAGCCTGATCAACTACGCTAGTCTGAGGAGTGATTAGCATATGCCCAAGAATGGTTGTGATGTGGCAACAAGTCTAAAAAACTTACCAACACTACCACAATGAAATACCATAGGGGTATTTGGTGTTACTATAATTACTTATCTAAGAACTAAATAGATTTTTATCAATAGGTCAATAATTGCTTAGTGGATACATTAAAATTATATGTATCCAGGACGTCATAGACTTAGAATCTGTGGATCTTTGCTTTACTTCCTGTTCCTCGTTGGGTTGTGGACTTAGAGTTAGGGTCGCTTATTCGAAGGTCTATCCTGTCCTGAATACATATAACTAGTATGCACTAAACAAGTATTGAAGTATCTGATAAAGATCATCTTATAATTATCTAATTAGTATGTCTACTAAGTTATTTCTTATATTCCCTTCTCTCGCAAAGATATCATGGCTGGATTCCATCCCCACGACGACTCGTACTACCCTAACCATGGCAATGCTGGATAGCTCGGAGAGGAGCCAGAGAATGATCACCCAATCCCTGTGGATAGTCACCAAGCTGAAGGCTTTGCTGATGATTCTGACTCCGAACCTGAAGTGGAGAACCTGCCCCCGATGGCTCTTATTCCGAATCCTAATCCTCGTCCGGCTTTTCAAGGCCCGACACCTCCTTGGGTAGAGTGCTTGGAAACCTGGAGCGAAGAGCAACACCAACCTATGCCGTTTCATGGAGACCGAAGCTTCTACAACATAAGCGAAGGAAGCTCAGCAGACAAAATTCTTCCAATTCTGGTCCGTAGAGTTGCCCGAAACAAGATTCAGGGCAGAACAACTCTCCATCGTATCGCAGAGGTTGATGCAAATGCAAGAATGCATACAATCCACACCAATCACCTTGAGCGCACTCGTGAAAAATCTGAGAGAGACCATGAAACCCTGCTGCAAGCACTGGCTAAAACACGAGCTGAAGTCATAGAACTCCGAGTACGCCAGAGGGTGTACGAAAGGCACATGCTTGATATGGAGCGGCATTTGGCTGAACTGAGGGTTCACCAGAGGGATGACCGCCGCCAGTAGTAGATGCCTTACTTTCTTTCCCTGTTAAAAAGGAATCGTTTTTCCTATATATGTCCTATGTGGCATTCTCTATGAAACTATCTTGTACTGTAAGTACTTTTAGTTAGGCCCTTAGGCGGCCAAAACTTTCCTACTCCGGATGTGATATAAGACCATCTACAAGGTCAATTTTCCCAAGCTTGTTACATCTTAAACATCAATGATATTGTCAGCCGGCTAAATTATGTGTCATTCTTTGTTCAAATACTTCCATCATACTATCATAGGAGACTATCTGAAACCCACTCTAGTCAAGTTGTTGGACTAGGGTAATTTAGCTCCGGGATCATTCCCAATTCTCTTTCAAAGGTTGGATCAAATCTCAAGGTTTCACTTGGATACAAAACTACTAAAATACATGAGTTTATCATAAATAGATTCTCATTATGAAATGTTTTCAGAACACCATAAAACAACCGAAATACGTTACAAAATGAACTAAGATAAACTTAGTTAGAAAACTCATGACGTATAGCCATTCTAAAAACTCATTATCGTCTCACCTTTAAACATTTTGGAGGAAAGGTGCTTTCTTCGTAGACCTATAGGGTGCGATCATACGAGCACTAATACACCGGATCCCATCAAAACTCCTCAGCTAAGTGTGTTTGGACAAACATGATCCCTAGATGAGTAAAGCTCAACGCCAGTATGAAACCTACTTTTACCCACTACCATAACTCCATCTCAGGAACGTTAGCAGAAACACTAAGAATAGTATGGCAATGTGCAAAAATTTATATATGTGAATATAAATCGTAAGAATGCACTTGAGATAATTATCCCCACTCACGAAGTCGTTTTTCATCGTGAAACAGAGCTATGTCTTCACCAAGAGGCAACCAACCAACTAGTAAAACGCCAACCCTGCAGATAGACTCTGCTACTTTCAAGCTGCAGTCACGGCAGCCGTGGCAGCCATCACGGCGCAGCTCAATGCTAACCATGCCAGCAGGCACGAAGATGGTGTAAGAAATACTAACCGCATTAACAATGAAGAACACCAGCGGGCGTCTACCAACGAATATGCCTCAGGCCACAAACTTACGAACAAGAAGCGAAAGTTTTGGAACAAAAAGGAGCGCAACCAATCCCAAAGACTCGATAAAAGACAACAACCCATGGCCACCCCTACAATTACAACAGCAGTCGCGACACACGCCTCGGTACTAGCCAAAAGGTCTGTCACCCAAACACCGGTCAGACCATATGAGGGATCACTTCCAAGGTGTAACCAGTGTGGCTACCATCACACAGGAGCTTGCCGGATTTTACACTGTAACAACTGCAACAGGAAAGGACATACCGTCTATTTCTGCAAGGCCCCGACTCAGCACATCACTTCAACCACCAATACGAAGGTAAGTCCAGTGTGCTTCCTATGTGGCGAAACGGGACACTTCAAGAGAGACTGTCCAACTGAGAGGAATGACGGGGGAGCCGGAGGGCTGTGACAGACGAACCAGCAAGGGTAACAAAGAATCTTACTAGGACTTTTGCAATGTTCCCGACGACAAAACGTTTAAGTACCATATGTTTGTAATGAATTTGGTATGCTTGCTAAAATCACCGTCATTCTAAAAGTAGTTAAAATACTCTCTCGTTCAAATCAAACCAAAGACACTCATATATGACGACATTGTACATACATCGGGATTAATTATAATCAAAATACTAAAGACTTGAAACCAATAATTCCATCCTGACTCCTGTTCGATGTCTAGTAGTGGGATTAGAGTGGAGCCACCCACTCGACGATTTCACCAATATCAAATTTCATACGACATGCATATACCGCTCGATCATAGAGTGACCTGTCAGAAATCATGATATCAAGTATCATTACCAGCTATCATAACCCACTCACTACCAGTGCTAGTTGCTTTAGTATGAATCATCTGCAGTAAAAATAACATCGAACAAAATGGAGCACACCGAAAGGAAACACGAGATACTCTATCACCCTAATCAGCGTTTCTTACAAATACAGCTTAACACTTGTTTTACCTAAAAAGATGTTGTTGTCACCATTCAATTTCGATTGGTGTAGCCCTCATCTTCCCGATTTAACGGCTACGAAAGGACCCTTCACCCAACCCACTGAACATCGAAACCTTCGTCTCCCATAAACACATCCAGCGCGGACCTCCAGGTCATCTCTCGCTGTGAAAACCCCAAAACACTCACCAGAGGAGTATCATACCTTTCGAAACCTTACCGCAAGTATTTCCAGGAGACCCTTCAAGCAGCAGATAAAGTTCAAGCACAGAAGCTTGGGACGAATACAGTTAGTCTACCACTACTACATGTATCGGCGAGGATAATGTATAACTAAGATCCTACGGTCAGTGGATGTGTGATTCCGCCCTATTTCCTGTTCCTTGCCTGGTTGTGGACTTGGGGCAGAGTCACCCATCCAACTGCCTTGCCAACCTTAAATGCATACGACCTATATGCGCAAATTAATGATAGATGGACCAGGTACGAGTCCTACCGCAAACTTCGGGACAAGGTTACCCAGTAGTGCAAGTGAACGCCCTATCATCCGAATAAGTCTAGTCGTATACACCAAACCCGTATGCTCCCTACCGATCTAGTCAAACGAGAAACACTACAGCATGCCCTATTGCAGCGCTTCGAGGTTGATAGATTGACCAAATCCGAGCACCTTCTACCAAAGGAAACAGACAAGATGGAGAAGTTAACCGGGACGTACATCAAAGAGATTGTGCAACTGCATGGTGTACCAATGTCCATTATCTCTGACCGAGATAGTAGATTCACCTTGCGGTTCTGGCAGTCCTTACAGAAATCTCTGGGAACTAGGCTTGACATGAGTACGGCCTACCATCCACAAACCAACGGGCAAAGCAAGAGAACCATCCAGACATTGGAAGACATGTTGAGAGACTGTGTGATAGACTTTGGTAAAGCATGTGATACCCATTTACCACTTGTCGAATTCTCCTATAATAACAGTTATCACACTAGGATCAAGGGTGCACCATTTAAAGCCCTCTATGGCCGTAAGTGCAGGTCACCTCTGTGCTGGGCTGAAGTGGGTGACACGCAACTACATAAGGGACAAGTCCCTAATAGCACCCTCACTGGCCCGGAGATAATAAGAGAAACCACAAAAAAGATCGTTCAAATTCGGGAAGGACTGAAAGCATCCCGAGATCGGCAAAAGAGTTACGCGGATAAGCGACGCAAACCCTTGGAATTCCAGGTCGGTGATCGAGTACTACTGAAAGTTTCCCCTTGGAAAGGAATGATACGTTTCGGTAAACGTGGGTAACTAAACCCAAGGTACATCAGACTATTCGAAATCCTTGCCAGGATTGGCCCAGCTGCATACAAACTCCGATTACCACAAGAACTAAATCACGTGCATCCTACCTTCCGCGTATCAAACTTAAAGAAATGCCTATCCGACGAGACCCTCGTGATACCACTCGACGATATTGAAATCAAAGAGAGTCTCCACCTCGTGGAAGAACCGGTAGAAATCATGGATCGGGAGATAAAAAGAACAAAGCAAAGTCGTATTCCCATTGTGAAGGTCCGCTGGAACGCTAAACGAGGACCCGAATTCACCTGGGAACGCGAGGATCAGATGAAACAAAAATATCCACATCTCTTCCCAGATTCTTGAAGTCCCATTCAATAAGCTAATTTCGGGACGAAATTTCCTCTTAACGGGGGGATGATGTGACAACCGTCAAATTATGGTCAAGTCAAAGTCAACAAGTCAAACCGATCAACTAAATTTAACCCTTGTATATTAGGGTTCACGTTAGGTAATTACTACTCAATGCACTATTTTAATGAGAAAACATCATTTGGAAAATTCGTGTGTTCGAATTTCCGTAGCCTTAATAATGCTAAACATTGAACCAAAACGATAACACACCATTGCACACTCATCGGGAGTGTGTACAACACTAGAACAAGGCTTAACATAGTGTAAGAACCTTGCGTTGCGAAGCCAAACACTCAAAAAGGTCACAAAAGAAATCTCTCCCAAATCTCTCTCTGTATGAGAAATCTCTCCAAGAATGTCAAATCTTCCCCAAATCTCTCCAAGAATGTGAAATCTCTCTCAAAATCTCTCTTAACTTTTTATAGTCTTTCGGGTCATCCCGACCCTTAACCGGGTCAAAAACCGCTTAAAACGGGGTAAAAACGGGTAAAATACCCTTAAGGACCCGAAACCTACCTTATAGGGCCGAAGCCTCTTAGGGTCGAAAGTCCTCTTAGGGACCAAACCCTGCTGAACCGAAAGCTAGAAGACCGAACCCGAAGCCCCGGAACCGAACCTCCCTTTCGGGCCCGAACCTCGCATGAAGAACCAAAGCTACCTTTCGGTGCATTTCGCCTTCGCCCCATTTCACTTCCTAGCCTACCTTCGCCTTCGGGCCCAGCAGCATCAAGGACCGAACCTCGGCCAGGACCGAGAGGTCTCGCAGAAAAGCCTTTTCTTCCCGGTTTTCGACTAGTTTTGCGTTCTAAGCCCGATTTTAATTATTTTAACGCGGGATTTTCACCCAAAACTTTATTTTAACATATAAGGCCCCATATTTATTAATTAATCACGTTTTTCGGTATAAATCTTATCCAAGATTTAGTGGGTAAAGTAGAAGAGGTGGAGTGTTGACTTTTTCTTAGTCTATGACACAAGCAACCACCCACACCCACTCTATGACCAGTCACATCTCCCCACCATCCCTAGTCACTTCCTTGTACTTTTCCATCAATCATAACCCCTCCCACGTTCTAAGAGCTGGAGCAAATCAACCTCTCTCCTCATTTTCACTCACTTGCTCTCATTTCACCAAAAATCAAACACAAGTTTTCTCTTAAACTTTTTCTCTCTATTTCGAGACTCCAAGGCTGATCATCAAGCTTTATTCTACTCTTGGTAAGTATAATTCATCCACCTTGTGATTATTACACTTCATTCTACTCCAATCATCGATTGCTTACACAAACTCCATCACTTTGATGTTAGATTCTCAAAAATCTTCAAGGCATCTTCAAGTGTTCTTGAGTTGAACACTTCCCTTCTCCAACATTCATCTACTGAAATCACATAAGGTGAGTTCATACCCCTACATTTTCATGTTTTCTTATGTTTTAAGGGGGGGAATACAAGTTAAAACACCAAGAACACAACTAAATTCTTCTAACAGCTTTCATCAGAAAAGTTGGACTCCATTCACGGACTGTTTTGGTCAACTTAAACATTTTTGTTTTCAAAACTGTACAAGGTGCAAGTAGTTCAAGTTCTTAGCTTTAAAATGGGTACTTGCACATCTCCATAAGATTGTTCTACAATTTATGGTGATTTTTACAAAACTGCCTATCATTTCAAGAACCAATCCGGACCAGTCTGTGATTATGGACGTTTTCACCTAAGTTGGAGGTCACTAAAAATCGTGAGAAAATTTACGAACAAACTAGACTCATTTTCCAAACTCTCAGAATTTACGGATTCGGATTTGGACCTTTGATGATTTTTCTACAAATTTTCTAAGAACAGTAATAGAAATTGTTAACAACAGAAAAATGCTATCAATTTCATTACACCTTGTAACATGTTGAGCAAGGTGTATATCTTTATGTGGTTATATGTTATTGCATTATATGACATTTTGTCCTAGTATAAGGACATACAACAGTTAACAAATGGATTTCGCTAGATAAAGCATAGAAATAACAAATTGTTATAATCAAAGTACATCCATTACATACAAACATTTGGATAAACTATGTTAAGTATAGTTTACATACATTACTACTACTACCCTTGTTTTGATGAACTATAATAGGTATAGTTAGGTTGCATGTACATTACAAACATTATGATAAACTATAATAGGTATAGTTTATGTTTCATTTACATTACGAACTTATTACAAAAGGTTATCATACAAATGGGGTACAAATACAAAGTACCGGTTTTCATACGAAAAGGGGTACAAATACAAAGTACCGGTTTCGTACCAAAAAGGGGTACAAATACAAAGTACCGGTTTCATACCAAAAAGGGGTACAAATACAAAGTACCGGATTTACACAAAAAGAGGTACAAATACAAAGTACCGGTTTTCATATGAAAAGGGGTACAAATACAAAGTACCGGTTTCGTACCAAAAAGGGGTACAAATACAAAGGACCGGTTTCATACCAAAAAGGGGTACAAATACAAAGTACCGGTTTTCATACGAAAAGGGGTACAAATACAAAGTATCGGTTTCGTACCAAAAAGGGGTACAAATACAAAGTACCAAGTTCACACAAAATAGTTTTTATGATATTAAAACTATATTTCATCTAAAATTGTGAGACTTCATCTATAATTGCCAAGTGTATATGATAGAGTTATATAAGAGTCTAGTCACAATCGACTTAGAATTGGTGGGCCCGCCTCATCTCCTTTCCTCGTTGGGTTGTGGACTTAGGGCAGACCCATTATATTCAACGGTTTATTTAACTTAAAATCTTATATAACTTATATACACTGAGCAATTATAGAAGGAATATATGGGTCTTTCTAGGGTTCATTATCATATAACATAGAAGCATTCACTTCACTTAATAAGGAAAATATTGGATTTTTCTTGGTAACATACAACTCATTACAAAGATCGGTTTTCAAACTCTTACTATCAAAAGATTATGAACTCACCAACTTAATTGTTGACACTTTTCAAAACTACTTGTATTCTCAGGAATTCAGTGAAACAGGAAATCAACAGCTTTTGAGGATGGGACGATAAATCGTCAAACAGTTCATTTTGTCATCATAATGTAATTGATTTGAATCATGTAAACCTATGCTTTAGTGTAACTTTTTCAATTATATTTATGATTGGTTGTAATTACTTTGAGCACTATTATACTCGTTGTTGTGATACTATACATGAAGTCCTCCACCCCCGGACGTTTCCGCCATCCTTGGTTTGGGGGTGTGACAGTTAATCTGTCGACGATTACCCAAATAGTATCATAACCACCCGAAGTCTTGGGTAATTTGGTTATGAAATCCATTGTAATCTGCTCCCACTTCCATTCAGGGATTTCAGGTTGTTATAATAAACCTGAAGGTTTCTGGTATTCTACCTTAACTTTGGCACAAGTAAGACACTTGGCCACAAAGGTAGCGATTTCGGCCTTCATGTTAGGCCACCAATATAGTTTCTTAAGGTCCAGATACATCTTGTCTAAACCCGGATGAATGGAGTATCGGGTTTTGTGTGCTTCATTCATAACCACATCTCTGTAACCACCAAACTTTGGTGTCCAGATCTGGTTCATGAAATAATAAACTCCATTATCCCTGACTTCGAAGTTTTTATCCATTCCTTTCAGGGTTTCACCTGCCACGTTTTCGGGTTTCAAGGCTTCCATTTGAGCTTCTTTGATTTGTGTGGACAGATGTGAATGGATTGTCATGGTCAACGACTTTACTCGGCGTCCCGAGTATTCTTTTCTGCTAAGGGCATCAGCTACTACGTTTGCTTTACCAGGGTGATAAAGAATTTCACATTCGTAGTCGTTCAGTAGCTCTACCCATCGTCGTTGTCTCATGTTCAGCTCTTTCTGATTGAAGATATGCTGGAGACTTTTATGGTCCGTGAATATTGTGCATTTCGTGCCATATAGGTAATGTCTCCAAATCTTTAGAGCAAACACCACCGCTCCTAGTTCAAGGTCGTGTGTTGTATAGTTGACTTCATGCGTCTTGAGTTGTCGTGAGGCGTAGGAGATAACCTTTCCTCTTTGCATAAGTACACACCCAAGCCCTTGATTTGAAGCATCACAGTACACTATAAATTCCTCTGTCCCTTTGGGTAGGGACAGGATCGGTGCACTGCACAAGGCTTGTTTGAGCGTTTGGAATGCGGTTTCTTGCTTCTCTCCCCGGTTGTAGGTTACACCCTTTTGCGTAAGGGTGGTAAGTGGTTTAGCGATTCGGGAGAAATTTTGGATGAACCTGCGATAGTAGCCAGCAAGACCTAAGAATTGTCGGATTTCTGTAGGAGTCGTGGGTGCTGGCCAATTTTCAATTGCTTTGATTTTGGAAGGGTCCACGTGTATTCCTTCTGAACTGAACACGTGACCTAGGAATTCAACCTTCCTAATCCAAAACTCGTACTTTGAAAACTTCGCATAAAGTTTTTCGGTCCTAAGGGTTTGTAATATTTGACGAAGATGTTGGCCATGTTCTTCTTTGCTTCTTGAATAGACAAGGATATCGTCGATGAAGACTATGACGAATTTTTCCAGGAATGGACGACACATTCTGTTTATTAGATCCATGAACACAGCAGGTGCATTCATCAATCCGAATGGCATGACAATAAACTCGTAATGACCATAACGAGTTCTAAACGCGGTCTTGGGAATGTCTTCCTCCAAAATCCGTAATTGGTGATACCCGGATCTTAAGTCTATCTTCGAGAAGTAGCTCGCACCTTGAAGTTGGTCGAACAGATCGTCAATGTGAGGTAGAGGGTATCGGTTCTTGATGGTAAGTTTATTCAGCTCGCGGTAGTCTATGCACATGCGGAATGATCCATCCTTCTTCTTTACGAACAAAACCGGTGCTCCCCAATGTGAAAAGCTTGGTCTTATGAAACGTTTACTAAGGAGTTCGTTAAGTTGGCTGGATAATTCTTGCATTTCAGAAGGTGCAAGACGATAGGGGGATTTGGCTACAGGGGTAGCTCCAGGGATTAAGTCGATTCAGAATTCGACTTGTCGTTCGGGAGGTACTCCTGGAAGATCATCGGGAAAGATATCGGGAAAGTTGCAAACCTCTAGAATGCTCGCGATATCTTTTATTTCTTGCTTTTTGTCTACGAAGTGAGCTAAGAAAGCACAGTACTCTTTGCGAAGGTACTTCTGTGCCCTGATGCAAGAAATGATCCTAAGGTTCGTTCCGGGTTTGTCGCCATAGATAACAAGAGTTTCGTTAGTTGGTAAGTTCAAACGAACAACTCTTTCATAACATAGGATGTCGGCATGGTTGGGGCACAACCAATCCATACCTATTATGATGTCAAAACTTTTGATAGAGACCGGCATAAGGTCTATTGGAAAAGACAAGTCATTCAAAGTAAGGATATATCCTATGTATATATCATTGGTGGATTCAGATTTCCCGTTAGCCATTTCTACTGTAAATGTTTCATTAAGTGGTTGAGAGTTTTGATTTAGTAGGTGTTTAAAATTATGGCTCACGAAGCTCCTCTCAGCACCACAATCAAATAGAATGCATGCATAAGTATTATTGACAAGGAACGTACCCATGACCACAGCAGAGTCTGCCACCGCTTCTTCATGACCCAGGGCTAGTATTCTCCCAACTCCACCGACATTTCTAGCTTTTGGCCAATCCTTCGTGAAATGCCCCACATCACCGCATTGGTAGCATGCTCGGCCTACTCCAGCGGCAGGTGCTTGGTTAAGTGGTTGGGGTGGCATTTTACAGAATCGGGCAGTATGCCCTTTCCTGTTGCAGTTACGACACTGTAGGTCTCGGCAATTTCCATTGTGGTGAAAATTGCACTTGTTGCATTTAGGGAGGGTACCAGCATAGGGCTTTGTTGGTGCAAAATTATTGGGAACAGCATTAGGTACAGTAGCGGGTATGGTAGCAGGTACAGTAGTAGCATGGACTGCCACTACTTGTTGCTTCTTTGCTGGTTCCAGAGGAGATTTGCCCTTCCCCTTGTTCCAAACCCTCTTCTTGATGTTGTTGTTGTTCTTCCTGGGTTGTTCTGGAGCAGAGACCACAGAGTTTTGACGGGCTCCGTGGTCGATAAGAGATTGTGCCAGTTCTTTGGCACTGTCAAAAGTAATAGGCTTTGAAGCTAAAACACTTGACTGAATTTGGGGCGACATACCCCAAATGTATCTCTCAATCTTTTTGCTCTCGATAGGAACCATATCCGGGCAAAGAATTGCCAGATCACAGAACCTATTGGTATAGGTTGATATATCAGAACCAACCATTGTAAGAGCCCATAGTTCTTGCTCCAGTTTCTGTATCTCCCCTCGCGGGGAGTATTCCCGCATTAACATGGCTTTTAGGCTCTCCCAGCTGATGGAATTAGCCACAACTAGAGTAAGTGACTTAATGTGGCCATTCCACCACGTTAGAGCCCTATCAGAAAAAGTACAGGCAGTAAATTTAACCTTGCTACCCTCAGGACAGGAGCAAATTTCAAAGATTGCTTCCGTCTTTTCTATCCACTGCCTTAGTGCCATAACTCCCCCAGTCCCATTAAAGGTCCTGGGTTTGGCATTAGAGAAATCCTTATAAGTGCACTCTCGCGAATGCCCATGACTTTCGCCATGGTTAGAAGGATGTGCACCGACTCCCGACCCACTAACACCAGGAGTATGAACGTGAGACATGGCAGTCGCTACAGCCGCCGTGACCGCCGCTTGAAACATAGCGGGATCGAATTAATGAGGTGGTGGTGGGGGTGGCGTCGGTGCTTCATTGGTGTTGATACGTCTTGGATTTCTACGAGGAGGCATCTCTTGCTATAAAAGTCAAATAGATAAAAAGATAGTGAGATATCAAGAAGGAATATGAATTTGATATCTCTGAACTAAACACTTAATTCAACATGAATCTTACAAAGAATTGGAAATAGAAATCCACTGCAAGTACAACTTGCAACAGGATAATATGAAATTGAATGGTTATTTTTCAAAAAGTATGAATGTACATGTCAACTGTATTGGTATATTAAGTATATAAGGTCCAGAAAACTTGACCATAAAGCAGGATTATAATATACTCCAATACTGAGAAAGTGTCAACATCAAACCGACCTACTGAAAATAACATTTCCGCGGTCGTAGTGAAAGCATGAAAAATAACACTGGAGCGTTTCTGTGATCCAAAACTTTGGAATAAGATGATTATGAAAACTGTAATAACTCTTGTTGAAGTAAAGTGCTTATCGTTTTATTGATACTTGATTTGTACATAACATAGAAAGTAGTATACACATTCGATATAGAAAGTAGAAAGTAGAAGTAGTGCGAACACTACTTGCGACGGTTTCTACGACGATTGCTAGGTTTTGCTTCGTCTTGCGCTTTCCAACGTCTTTCTTGGGTAGCTTGGTGCTCCCTCAGTTCTCTGATCTCTGATTCAGCAGCACAAAGTTGCCTTTGAAGGGCTTCAGTATGGTGCTGGGTGTCATCTTGCATCTCATCAAGACGAAGGATATCTACAGTGTTTGCCTGCGCAACTGCATTCACCTCTAGGATTCGATTGATCGACATCCTTGATTGATCGAACTGTCGGGCTATTCGGTTTACTATAACTGGAAGAGCTCTGTCAGCAGTTCCTCCTCTAGATACGTTATAGAAACCTCGTGCCATTCCGTATGGAGGGCGTTGGCCGTCTTGTCGACTCCAATGGTTTATGTATTGGCCCCACTCAGGTATTGGTTCTGCGTCCTCTTGCCTCTGGGGACGCTTCCCAGGGTTACAGACTTGTGGCTCTGTATCCGTACCACTTGACTCGCTGTCCTCAAAGGGTTCTTCGTCTGAGTCTGTGATCCAGCCTGCATTATGTGGATTGTAGGGGTCTCCCGGTAAATTGGGTGCAGCCATAGGTTCTGTATTAGAAATAAGATTAGTAAAATACTCTCCATAGTATTTTAATCTTTGTATTCTGTTCTATAGTTCTTCTGAATATGTATGGTAAGTTTTAGACATGTCTCAACACTACTATCACTCCCAAACACATGTTGGTCATATCTCAAATCAATATAGTTGATCAGGCTATATTAATTCCAGATATGATTACATAACTGCTCAGGTTTGACTATAGTGCTCAACATCCAAATACTTTTAAGTTCTTATGATTGTGATATTGTACTTGTAAGTATGAGTGTGCTCTTATGACTGTGATACTTTACTTGTGATATTGTACTTGTAAGTATGAGTGTGCTCTTATAGTGCTCAACATCCAAATGCGTGTCATCTTTATTTATGACAGGGCTTTCCTTGATACGCAACGCGTGTCATAACTGTGTGTCGTAAATGCATGTCGTAAATGCGCGTCGTAAATGCGCGTCGTCTATAGACGACGCGAAAAAGCGTGTCGTCTCTCGTTATGACAGGGCCTTCCATGACGCGCATTTTGTCACACCCCCAAACCAGACGGCGGAAACGTCTGGGGGTGGAGGACTTGAATTGTAGTATCACAACACATGCATCATAGTAATCAAAGTAGAAACAACCATTGTATTTAATAAAATATAAATATTTACATGTGTTCAATCATTGTGTATTGAACCAAAATATAGTTATACAAAAGAAGATATGACTCAACAAAGCTCCATCTTCTCAAAAGCACGGGGAGTACCTGTGTATTATTTCCCTGAGAATACAAGTAATTTGAAAAGAGAGTATCAACATAAAGTTGAGTGAGTGCATAAATGTTTATGTTTGAAAGAGTATCTCTGTATCTTGTATATGTAAACTGTTCCAGAAAATCCTATATTTTCTGTTTGTATATGAAAAGTAGTTTTATTCCCATAAAACCCTTCTCTATGTACTAATGTTTTGTATTTGTATTACTTATGAAAACTTGTAACTGAGAGTGTGCCTGGCTCCACCAGCTGTTGTTGAAAACTGTATTGAATCTTTGTATTTTGTATTCTGTAAACTAGTACTTTGAAGGTGTACTTTCGTTTAGTTATTTATACACTAACGTATTGTTAATATCTTTTTAATGAGTTATTATAACCATACTATGACTGATGGCCCGAAACAAACGCTTTGTGGGCGTTTAAACTGGTGATAACAATTGCCACTCATCTAACTGTAGTTAGCAGCCTGAGTGCGCGGTTGTCAATCCCGATATAGATCTACACACGCTTGTTTCGATCCCCGGCTGGAGATTCTGGTTATAATGTCAGGACTTTTCTATGTTGTCTAAAATGAATTAAACAACCTGAATCTAGTGTCTCATAAAAAGCATATAAACGTTACATGTATATTAGTTTGAAAACTCAATCATTCTGAAATAATGATTGACAATATATTCTTTGAATCAAAACCCAATCATTCTGAAATAATGATTGACAGTATGTCCTTGAATTAGTATTTCCAAACATGTATTTGATAAGTGTAAACCTTGATTTGTTCTGTATCAAAACCCTAGTTTCTTGTGTATTCTAGTATACTTGTATCATGAATTATTGTTCTATGTATAAATTATACCTATTATAATTTATATGTACTACCTGATTGTGTATTTAACCATGTTTGCATGTAATCCCTTGCTCAGCATATTACAAAGGTAGTTAAACTGATGAAATAACTATTATATTTATATACATATACAATTTTATATATAAGTAAAATTTAAACGACACTCGGACAAGTAACCAGTACTTTAAGCCCACATCCAAACAAGGAAAAGGACCCAGAATGAGTTATCAGTCCTAAGCCTTTTAAATCTTATTTATATACATATATATATATATATATATATATATATATATATATATATATATATATATATATATATATATATATATATATATACAAATATGAATTTCGGGGAAAAATATAAGATTATAAAAGAGTTTGATGTGTTGAGTATTTTTAGATAATTTAATGTTACTTTATCATGATTTGAATCATGATTTTATAACACAAAGTTCTTGTGTTATGCTTGTATTCCCCCCCCCCCCCTTAAAACAGTAGAAATTATGAAAATACGGGGGTATGAACTCACTTGATATATGCTGAACCGGACAGAGTTTCGTTTCACGAAAAGGAGTTTATTTGTCGAGAAACCGGCTCAAATTGGGCAGAGTTTCGACAGGAGAGAGGTTACTTCTTGGGAATCTCGAGGCTTCAAGGCTTGCTTAGGGTTCGAGACTTGATATCGGGGCTTTAGGGGTTGTATATGAGCTTAGGGGAGTGGAAAATGTGAAAGAGAATGATTTTTGGGGTGAAAAAGTGTAAAAAATCTGGAACCCTCACATGCTATATATAGTCCGAAGGTTCGGACCTGAAGCTGCGCGAAGGTGACACGCGTCGGACAGGTGGCGAGGCGAGGGGGCTTCTTCGGACCGGAGGCTCGCTGCTGGCTGGCTCGGATTGGACCAAGCCTCGGTCCAATGGGAAGGAGACACGTGCGAAGGGGAGGGTCTGAGGTGTGTGCGAGGGGTGTCTCCGGGGCATCTCTTGCGAAGCTGTTCGCTTCTAAGTTGACCTCAGCTGCGGTCCAATCAGGAAGTGCCACGCATGGGTTCGGTCCACTCAGCAGCTGCCACGTGCGAGGGTGACGTGGCATGCGAAATTGCCCCTTTTTTTCCCATTTTTTCTTTATTTTTGTGCCAAACATGCGAAAATCATAACTTTCGCATAAGAGCTCCGTTTTGGCGTTCTTTATATGCACGCATAGGTAAAATCATATTCTACGACTTTCGTTTAGACTTCGTCGGCTAATTTTGACTTTATTTTTAATATTATTATTTTAAACAGACCGGGACGGGAATCCGTTAAAAATTCATAACTTCTTCATCCGACGTCTGTTTTCGTCTGTCTTTTTACCGTTGTACTACTACCGACGTGACCTTCAATTCTCGTTTAGGTTGTGTCGGCTAAAAATCGCTCGATCTTTATTTCGAGTTTTTAGCTGTACACTACTATACTGAAACTTAGAAAAATCATAACTTCCTCATACGAAGTCAGATTTTTCCGTTCCTTTGATGAAAGTTCTCGGTTTAACATAAACTACAACTTTCATTTAGATTGTTAAGGCTAAAAAGCCTTTTTTATCACAAATTCAGTTTTTACACTGAAAAGTGTTTTGTCGGTTTTGTCGCGGATTTTCGATTGGTCATAACTTCTTCGTTATAACTCGGATTTTAGTGTTCTTTATGTTTTTGGAAACCTTATTACAATCTCCATCACATGGTTCATCCCAATCGAGATTGCTAAATAATTTATTTTTGAGGGTCAATTATGTAAATATGCACATTATGCTAAAATTTCTCTTTATTATTATAAAAAGAAGTATACATTGACCTAAACTATTACATATGTTTGAAATTACGATTTGTTACACATTTGCACGTCGGCTGAGCGTTTTACGACACACATTGTGCATCGTAAAAGGCTATTTTCAGGTTGTGAGACTACAGCCAACACGTGACCATGCAACTGTGTACGCCCCTGGTGCACAACCCGTGTATTGTTGGAACAAGAAGTGATCCTTATGCAATCCGAGATAAAGAATTCTGAGGTGAAAGCGTTCAAAGTGGAAACTGTTACAAAGTGAAGATTAGTCAGAGATAGAGTGTTTGTTTAGGAGCATTTTGTGTCTGTAACACATTTATTGTTGTAAGTACTAGTTTGTATTGTTCTTATTGTTTTCTAATATCGTAAAAGTGACAAGATCAACAGCAACAGTTGTGGCAGTCTTTTGACTCGTTGACTTAGTCCATGCACACTTTATCAGATTTGTTTATAGTTACTCATTGACTATTTAAGGAGCTGTCTACCTTATATCAAATAGAGAGGTGTGCACCTTTTTCTCTCTAGTAAAAAATGATTCAGTCAATCCTTCTCTCTTACATTCTTCTTGTTTTTGAATCATTTTACATTGTTCATACTTATTACTTTTCTATACTTTGAGCACTTTGTTGATTATCACCATTCCGAGACAAGACTGGTTTACCAGACTTGACTAGATTTTTATTACAAGTAGTCATTGATCTTAAGTTAATTCAAGGTTTGAATTCTCAAACCTTGTCCGTGCAGATCCTAGTATTCACAGTTGGTATCAGAGCCTAAGCGCTTGTGCTTTGAGTCCATAAGAACAAACTATAGTTGGTTGAAGATTACCTTGATATCTTAATCATTTTTGGATTCAGGATAAAAGATATTCTATATACCACTTCAGCTCTAATATCTTAACTTCAATGGCTGCTTCTAATCAACCTCAAGAAATGTACTCAATGAAAATAAAAAATAGCATGGTTTTCCCATCGCGTGCCCTATTGCTAGTTGTTGAAGAGTATGATCACTGCAAAGATAGAAAGGAGAGATTTTTTTGTGGTAAAGAAAAAGGCAAAGAATTATGGAGGTCAATGAAATAAGGTCCTCATGTTCCTGTAAGACAAGTGGTTAGAGATGTTGTTTCCACTCTCTTGGGTCAAGAAGAGTCTCGATCAATACCATTGACTTCAAATGACATTGAGAAGATTCATACAAATTAATTTGGCTTCTCTGAAATAGTTTTTGGTGTACCTCCATCTCTCTTTGAGCACGTCAAGTTGTGCAAATCTACAAAAGAGATTTAGGATACACTACATGATTTGTTTGAAGGATCAGAGAACATGAAGGATAAGCATTTGACATCACTAGTAAACGAATTTGATAACTTCACTACCATTCTAGGTGAATCTGTAGCCTCTACATCAAGTCGATATAGGATCATGGTGAACAACATGACAACACATGTAGTAGTCCAAACTCTACTCGAGTACAATATCAAGTTCATCAAAAACCTCGGAAAAGGATGAGGAAATGTTATGTCCTGTGTTCAGAGTAATGGACATCAGAAGAAACTAATGCTTTATCAGTTGTTTGATGAACTGCAAGGTTATGAACCCAACGTTGTTCAAACGTTGAGAGAACTCTGAGGAGGTCCTATTGCTTTAGTCAGGTCGATCAATCCACTGATTCCAAACCCATCTGTTTTGGATTCTTTTGGAGCCATCCCACCTGTTCGAAATAGATGAACCACTCCACCTGTCCCACCCGTTCCTCCAGTTTCGAACTACCCATATAAAGAAAACTTTGATCCAGAAGTCGTAGACCCCAAACTTCATTTCCAGCAAGAGTTTACACTTCTATCTATGAAGAATAGAAGTCCTTGGAATCCCAATCAAAATCCTTCTCAAAACATATTTCAAGATCCTCACCAATGCAATCCTCAATCTGGCTACTATGTCCGTCGAGCACAAGAGCTTGCTGAAAGTAAAAAGGCTTTTGTCACTTCCATTTCAAGGAATGTTGATGGGTATTGTTCATCTAGTGATGAGGGTGAAGGGAAATCTACAATAAACATGTGTCTTATGCCTAGACAATCAATTGAGTGTGATGAAGGTTATTGGTCTTCCAGTCCGGAAGCTGATGATGAAGATGCCGAGCAAAACTACTGCTACATGGCAACAAACGATCCACATGGCTAAAGCATCATCCAATAGGTAAAATCAATGACCACTGATAATAGTTTTGATTTTTCTATTTATGAAACTTATCTAACTCAAATTCAATAAGATATGACAGTTATTCATAAAGCATATGATTCTGTCATAAAATTTAGTGAGAAGTTGGATAGTGAGTTGACCCCAGTTAGATTACGATTTGAAGACCGCAATCTTAAGATAGAATCATCAGGAAGAGAGCTTGTAATGGCCAAGGATGAATGTATTATTTTGAATGACAAATGTGAAATTTGAATTTTCGAAATAAATCTTTTGGCTAGTGATAACAAGCGTCTTAATGCAAAAAATTGATAGTTTACATAATTGAATTGATGTTCAAGAAGATAATCAAAGGATGACACATAATTTTTGTCACCCTTCTTCCAAAGAACAAGGTCTCGGAAGCGAGTTTTCGAAATGTATTGCTCGTCCCATAAAGGAACTTCAAAACTTAATGTTCATGGGAGATATTCCAAATCACACTTATTGGGATATCCCTGTCTCGCCATTGTCGTCCCTTCATAAGACCTCGGACAAATATAACTCATTAATTCTTGAGTTCAAACCGATCACTATTACATGTCCTGATTCCATGCAAGTACTGCCTCTAATATCTGTGGACATGAATCTGTTTTCGAAACATTCACATTGCACAGGTGGTACTGGAGTCTGTTTTCCTAACTCTGGTCCTCCGAACAACTGTGTTATTGAGGAAATCGTTCCTGAGATAAACGAACATGGCTCGGACCAATCCAATTATTTTTGGGTGTCCCTTGAAAGTGATTTAGAACTTAAGAGTGATGATGACACTTCGTTTGATTCTTGCGCCTCTAAATCTAATGTAGAGTCTATGTCGACCCAAGTTCCAATTAAGCCTCGTTTCAACAATCCATCTATTGGATAAACTACCAATTCATCATCTGACTCTCAAAAGAAACCTTCGTTAAACAAGAAGGACATTGTTCGTCCAAAGAACGAAGCTAGTAAAGCTCTTGAAAAAGAAACTATGTATGGGAAATGCTCTAGGTTCCTTGAGACATCCGAGAAGAAAATGCCTCAAGCAGTTAGTCCAGCTACTAAGAATCACAATGCTTTCATACTTGTTAAAATTTTTAAGAGACTGTCTATTCCTGTTGGCTCGGATATTCGTAATACATCTGTCAAAAGTTGTGTGAAAACTGTTAATGTTGATACCTCGTCTAAGAAAACTGATCCTCCTCGTGAAGTGTCTTCTTCTGTGTTTTTTTCTACCTCGGATGGCACGATTTTGAGAAAGAAACAATTTCCAAAATCAAATGTGCTTACGACTTGAGTGAACAAAGGAAAAGATGCTCGGAACACTATTGTTCAGAAACCTTCCAAAGGTTCAAAACAAAGTTTTGAATGGAAAGTGAAAAAAGTCAGAAAACTCAATTGAAACACCTCGGAACACAGTTCTTCCCAAAATATCTCGGAAAACTATTCCTTCGAGGAAAGAAGTGCCCAAAAAACCGATAGTTGAGTATGATTTTTGGATCAATGAAAAGACTCTTGGATTCTGCATTTTCCCAAAAGAATATCGAAAAAAGCCTTACGAGATACCACCAGTTCATAAATCACAACCCAAGTCCAAAGCCCATTTTAATTTCCCTATGTCTAACTCGGAGACTAAAAACTCCAAAACTCACTGATTTTGCAGGCTTTTGTGCTTCGGAAGAAGATACAATATGGTATATTGATAGTTCTTGTTCCATGCACATGACTGGGTAAAAGGATTTTCCGCATGATCTGAAGCTTGCTATAAATGTAGATTATGTTACATATGGCAACAATTTAAATTCTCAAGTTCGAGGTTATGGCGTCTTGACCAATGGTAATTTTTCTGTCTCAAATGTGGCTTACGTGGCTGATCTCAAGCATAATCTGATCAGTTTGGCCTAACTCACTGATGCAAATCGAAAAGATGAGTACTGTAAGAAGCATATCTATGTTTTGACATAAGACCGAAAAGAAATTCTGATCAAGTTAGATCACATAAGAAATATGTATCATATGGATATCAAAATGATCATCAGAAAGCCTCAATTGTGTTTTTTATCAAAAGTCGTTCCTGGCGTAAGTTAGCTATGGCACCAGAGGCTCGCTCATCGCAACTTCCGATACATGAATGATCTGGTTTTTGGTGTAATGGTCTGAGGTATGCCTCTCTTCAAATTTTAAAATGATCATTTATGCACTGCACATGAATATGCGAAGCAATCAAAGAAATGAAACTTTGTTCTAATCGAAAAATCCATTTCGGAACGACTTGAAATTCTTCATATTGATCTTTGTGGACCGTCTGGAGAGCTCATCAATTTACACAAACTGCTTCCGAGCTCATCAATTTCATAAAGGCATTGAAGTTCTGACTAAACTTCCTATCTGAAGAATTCGAAGTGACAATGGATCCGAGTTCACAAATGCCACAATTGAAAATTTTCTTAAAGAAAAAAGCATTGAACACAACTTTTATGCTCCCTACACTCCTCAACAAAATGGGGTTGTTGAAAGAAGAAATCGAACTCTAGTTGAAGCCGCTCCGTCGATGCTGATCTTTGCAAATCTTCCTCTTTATCTTTGCACTGAAGCCGTCTCAACAGCATGCTTCACTCAAAATTGAAGCATCATCAACCGTCGACTCAACAAGACACCATATGAAACAATGAATGGTAAAAAGTCGAGTATCTCGTTCTTGCACATCATTAGATGTAGATGCTTTATCAAAAATAACCGTGACCAACCCACCAAGTTTCAACCAAAATCCTATGACGCCATCGTTTTGGGATACTCAACCAAATATAAAGCCTGCAGAGTTCTGAATCGTAGAACTCATGTAATTGAAGAAAGCTTTGATATCACTTTTGATGATAATTTCGTTTGGAACTGAACACAACCTCATGTTACAACACATATCATGGAGTCTGACAATCCACCTGCTGGGTCTCCGAATCCTCAGTTTATCTATGAAGTTGATTTCGAAAGCCTGTTCAGACTAATATAAACAACTCTTGATTTCTAATCTCGATCAAGACCATCCTCAACTGGCACTCCTATTTCACAAAATGTCTCTTGTTCGACCCCAACCTTTATTACATTTGATTCCGACACATTTCAACCTTCTCAGGTTGAGGGGGAGAATAGCCATCCAACCCTCGAATCATTTATTTCTGAAGCCTCAGGACCCTTGAATCATATTTTGGATCCTCAAAAATTTCTGAAGCCTCAAGATCCTTAGACATGCTCCAGTATCCTGATTATTATCACTAATATTTCCTAACGTATATAATGACTATATTTTCCTTTATTTTTCTCACATGTGCAGAACTAGTCAAACACAAGACCCATTCTAAATGAAGGATCATCTCAACCAGGCAGAATATCCAGAATACCAAGTCAAATAACATTCATATGTTGAATCTGGAGGATCCCGAAATTATCGAACTTCATGGTACTTATACTAGACTATAAATAACACATGTATCTAGCACACAACGCACACGATTAGCCCTAGATTTACTCATGTACTCCTATTACTTTCACAATCTTTGTAACCTCAGATTAAAATCAATAAAACACATCAAGGCATGTGATTATTATCACCTCCCAAGGTTTTATGTCGGAGATCCTACAAAGGATCAAGGGCTTTCAATGCAAATCATTTGTCTCACTTTGATTACCATTTGATACTTACATTACACTAACACCACAGCCTCTCATACATTTTGGTCGCATTACATTTGCTCAATTTTTTACCAAAACAATAAGCAAGTCTAATCCCAAAGCATACGACTTACTTTCCAACTCATCTATTTTTAGAAGAGGGCTAAACCATCTAATTATCGGGGGCGGGGGGGGGGGGGGGTGGGGGGTGGATGAAAGAACCCTTTCATACTTCACATTGATACTCCAAAACATGCTAAATGAATATTCAAAAACAATATTTTGCATAAATGATCTTATTAAAAAAAACTGGATACAAACCGACTAAGTTTTAGTATATTACATAACTACTCATGAAATTATAATTTTATATATACACAATCACTAAAAACAAAAGTAATATTATTAACTATTCTAAATCTTCCAACAGTATGTGTCTATACTGGATGCTTATTACCTGCAATAGTTAAACACGGAAAGGCATAAGCGGAGACGCTTAGTGAGTTCAAAAATAGATAAAATATAACGTTATGACATATATATACCAATATGACAGAAGCAAAGAGGAACAAGGAACAACAAAGGCATATGAGAATCATGTGACAAGCTTTCCATATCAACAAATGATCTGATTCAAAGATTTACAATCAATGAGATACAACAATTTCAACTTCATATACATCAATTAGGTATGATCCTGGGGCTTCGGGGGATGTAAAATAACTTAAAAGAAGGTTTAAAGTGAAAATCTGTGCAAAAATCCAACCAAAACCAGGAGGGTTCACACCTCCCTTTATATAGGGTGCGAGGGCTCGGTTCCGAAGGGAGGAGAAGAAGGCACGCGTCGGACAGGTGGCGAGGGGGAAGGCTACGCGTCGGAAGGAGGGGTTGCACACGCGTCTCGCTTCGGACGCCTCCACCGTGATGACACGCTTTGGATCTGGATTGGGTCGCGCCTTCGGATGAGTCAGCAGCTTGGACACGGGGCAGGCTTGCGAGGGTGGTACGTGGCTGATTCCGAGCCATGCATGCGAAATTTCTCGGATTTTGTGCCCCAAACATCAAAAATTCATAACTTTCGAATACTAGCTCCGTTTTCGACGTTCTTTATATGCACGCGTAGGCGATATTATACTCTACAACTTCCGTTTAGACTCCGTTGGCTAATTTGACTTTATTTTTAATATTATTATTTTTAACAGACCGGGACAGGAAAATCCTTTAAAAATTCATAACTTCTTGTAAAAACTATGTTGTTAGAACTCAACGCTCAAAAACATATAATATTATTCATTTTAAGCTAATAAGCTTTACAAAACACGATAATCGAACAAGGTTATTAACGTGTATGTTACAAATACCTCCTCCTTTTGAGGATTTCGTCCCCGAAATCACAACGATTAAAACAAATGGGGATATTTCATTCTTATCTCGTTCGTATTTTCCCATGTATAATTTGGGCCTCTATGGTGTTTCCACTTGACAAGCACCAACTCCACTTCTTTATTACGTAGATTAGTCGTTCTTTCGTTTATGATCTCTTCAGGCTCTTCTACATATGTTAACTTATTATCCAGTTTCACCTCGGATAACGGAACCGTTTCATCATATATGCTTAAACAGTTACACAGATAACTCACATGAAACACATCATGAATACCAGCCAAATCTTCAGGCAATTCCAAGCGGTATGCTTGTTTACCAATTCTATGGATGATTTTGAAAGGACCAATAAATCTAGGACTTAGTTTTCCTTTCTTTCCAAATTGCATAATACCTTTCCATGGAGATACTTTCAGTATTACGAAATCACCCACCTGGAATTCTATGTGTCGTGTCCTCCTTTCCGCATAGGACTTTTGTTGATCCTGGGGCGCTTTCATTCTTTCACGTACAATTTGAATCTTTTCAGTGGTGTGTTGACTCATTTCAGGGCCACTAAGGACTTTATGTCCTACATCATGCCAACATAATGGAGTATGACATTTACGTCCATATAGTGCTTCATATACCTTTAGTATATTTTCTACTGTTTGGATTGTTCACTCCGTCTGACCATCTATTTGGGGATAATAAGTTGTGCTAAGAGTGACACGAGATCCCAATTCACATTGTATACTTGCCAAAGAATGAGAAGTGAAACTACGATCGGAAGTAATCTTTTGCGGCACACCATGTCTCGCAACAGTTTCATCCAAGTATACTTGTGCGTGTTTCTCCATTGGAGTTGTTTCACGCATGGCAATAAATTGTGCACTCTTAGTTAGTCGGTCGACAATTACCCAAATGCTATCATTCTGTCTAGCAGTCTTTGGGAATTGGAGCAGCATTAGACATAAAGTCAGTTCAGAATTCTATTTGCCGAACCGGGGGAAGTCCCGGCAAATCATCAGGGAAAACATCAGGATATTTATTAACAACGGGAACATCATTTACAATTTTCTTCCCCTCTTTTGAGATATCAACAAAATAGATAAGTAGAATACCCCTTCGATATATGTTTACGAGTTTTCAGGAAAGAGATTATTTTTTTAAGATTTTAAGTCTTTGTTTACTGAAGACATAAAATAGAATCCTTCCCTTTGATAGGGATGCGTACCATCTTTTCATAACACAAGAATTATGTGCGGTTCTTTGACTACCAATTCGTGCGGAGAATAATTTTAAAGTTGGGCAAAGAGATAGGAATCAGGTTAGCAAGAAAACTATAACCTTCAATTTCTATGACACAATCTCTATAGACTTTATCAGCAAGTAATGACACACTTCCCGAGGTATCTATATGAAATGATTGGGCAAATGTCTAACAACCAATATGAAAAGAATGCGCAATTTCATGAGGCACAAAAGAATCTGAGGCATCAGAATCAAATAAGATGTGAGCAGGTCTAGAGTTGACGAGAAATGAACCAGTCACAACATTCGGGTCCTCATGTGCCTCCTCTATGGTAATCAGAAATGTACGAACTTTAACTAAACGATTGTAAAACTCTTCAAACTTCTTAATTGTTGGCGGTGCTCAAATTTGCAATCAGTCTTCTTTCTCTATTGGGCTTTCGGTCTTAATGTCCGAGTTAAAGAAAAACCAATTCTCATTGCAGACTCTTACTCCTTCTTGAATTTGGGTTACAGACTCAACCCAAGATAAGGTCTTCACTTTTGTTACAACAACAACTCGAATGGTCATATTCTAATGACCTTTGATTTCATAACGCAAAAGAGATACAACGAATCATACTCTTATTTCTATTAGTCAACCACTGGCATAGAAGAAACCTTAATTCATGTTCTAATGTGATATAATATCTTCATAACTAGTAGCATTTCTAGCTAATGGTTGCTTAATCCTTTAATGAAGGTTTTTATATTTTTATCTACTACCTCGACCATCTCTTGCTTCAATCTTCCAACTGAAGTTTTGTCGCTACACAAGACATGGTTCTCTGAACCAATCAATTCACTTTGCAGATCTATATTAGTCGGACTCAATCTTTACGACCACTAAGGTCTGAACAAAAATCATTTTTTTAGTCATCACCAAAACGAAGGTAATGACATACTCGAACAAAAACGGAATCAAGTTCTAGCTCCTTGGTAACATTGTGACTTTCCCTGATCCAAGTGTGAGTCCTGTGCTTCCAGTAGTATAGGCCTCTACTACTATTCACACCTACTCATACTCGTCCCAAGTATTGTCTCGCAGTTCCCAAGTCACCATCCAAAAGTTTTCACAAAGAAACTTTTCACACCTGAGTGTGTTCAAACAAGTACATACAACAATTTCTCCTAGACTCAACTAGGCATTTCACGTTTCTATCAAACATATCTTGGATCTCTTAAATTCACCTTCTAGAATTCTTTTATGCATAAGCTCAATCTAGCATATCCTAATAGTTTTCCTAGGTCGATAGGAATTTCACTTCTAAATTCTTCATATAAATTCTTTCTCGGGTAGTGTCTACTTTACAAGATATACTATACCAGAATTTACTCTAGTAGTGTGGAGACAAACGGTCTCTAACTATTGGCATCATCTTCTAACTCATGCAAGTCACCATGCACATTTATTCATTTCATTATCCTTTCATGACATCGTCATTCCTTTAAATGAAAAAAAATTCTTCTCATAGGTGTATCTTTTAAGTCTACGTCATAGGAATCTATCGTAGGAAGTCAGCATTTTAACTGCATCTCAGCATGTTCTACTAGCTTTGACTTCGTTCTATGTCATTCCTAACAGCAACATCTCTTCTCATACAATTATGAGTGTATATCTTCTACTCTACCTTACTCTGACTAGTAAGTCACTCAGCCTTTCACAACCATCCTAATCATGTATGTTACAGTCGTCTTAACACACTACGGAACTTTCATAAGGATGTGATAGAAGTCAATTGTCACTCTGTATTATTAAATACTAAGTCTGAGCATCTTGTATAGGGTTACATATCAGCTCTTACCATACTACTCGAACTGCATACTACATCACAATGTTAGGCAAGGTCTTGGCCTATTGAGTCTAAAAATTTTGTTAGCCTTTCCTTTGATCTTCATTAAATTCTTCTAAATCTTGCCCAACATCAATTTCGATATTGTCGAAGTATTTATCACCATCTTCAATCCTTCTAACTCTGTAAGAAATCACTGCTTCAATCTGGTCAACGGTTGTCACACCCCTAAACCAGACGGCGGAAACATCCAGGGGTGGAGGACTTCATTTGTAGTATCACAACACATGCACTATGGTAATCAGAGTACAAACAACCACTGTGTTTAAAAAGTATAAGTATTTACATGTATTTCATCATAGTATACTGAAACCAAATAGTTATACAAAAAAAGAAGACAAGACATAAATAGCTCCATCTTCTCAAAAGCTCGGGGAGTACCTGTCTACTGGTTCCCTGAGAATACAGGTAATTTGAAAAGAGAGTATCAACACAAAGTTGAGTGAGTGCATAAGTATTTATGTTTGAAATAATGTTTTCTATTTCTTGAATATGTAAACTGTTCCAGAAAATCCTTTATTTTCTGCTGTAGACGAAAAATAGTTTTAGTTACATAAAACTGTTCTATTTGTAAACCAATGTTCTGTATTTGTAATCCTTTTGTAAGATTGTATCTGAGAGTGTGTCTGATTTCATCAACTATTATTGTAAACTGTAATGTAATATTGTAAACTGTATCTTGTAAATTAGTACTTTGAAAATGTACTTAGGTTTAGTTAATTATACACTAACGTATTGTTAATATCATTTATGAGTTATTATAACCATACTGAATAGATGGACTGACCCAACGCTATGAATGCGCTGAAAGCTCTTGATAACAATTTGTCACTCACATGCGTGTATGCCTGACTGTAGCTAGCAGTCGGAGTGCGGGGTTGTCAATCCCAATATAGATCTATACACACATTGTTTCGATCCCCCGCTGGAGATTCTGGTTATAATGTCAGGATTTTAACTATATTGTTTAAATGAATTAGACAACCTGTATCACTTGACTCATAAAAACATATAAATGTTACATGTATAATAGTTATGAAAAACCCAATCATTCCGAAATAAATGACTGACAGTATGTTCTTGAATTAGTATTCTTAACATGTATCTAAAAGATGTATACTCTTGAATAGTTTTGAATCAATTCTTTGTTCTTGTAAAACAATGTACTTTAGTATACTTGAATAGTGAATTAATGTTCCGTGAATCATAAATTATACCTATTATAATTTATATGTACTTTCTAATTTAATAACGAGTATTCATGAATGCAACCCCCTACCAATATATATAAGTAAAATTTCAATGACACTCGGACATATAACTGATGCTTATAATCCCACATCCAAATAAGGAAAAGGGACCAAAGTGGGTTATCAGTCCTAAGCCTTTTAAATCTTATTTATATAAATATATATATACTAGTATGATTTTTTGGGAAAATATAAGTTTATAAAAACATTTAAAAGAAGTTTGTAATTTTGAAATTCATTTTGGTGACTTGATGTCATTTTGATACAATCTTTGAAAACCATTTGATTTGATGATAATTGAAATCCATTTTGATAAGATATTTGAAACCATTTGTTTATAACACAAAATCTTTGTGTTAGACTTGTATTCCCCTCCCCCCCCCCCCTTAAAATAGTAAAAACTATGAAAATACGGGGGTTTGAACTCACCTGTAGTAAGTTATTCAAATGTAAGATCGGTGTAGGATGCTAAGTGTCAAGTGAAGTCTTGAGCACAAACAGATCCTAATAGCATATAATGACACATATATGAATATAATTAATGTTTATACAACTAATTATGCTAAGAAATCACCTTAGGGACTAGGAATCACTTAGATTGAAGTGTTACAATCACATGTGATTGAATTAAAAGGGTTTATGGTCACTTAAGGGAGTGTACGGTCTTTATGTGTACAGCCCTTGATGTGTACGGCCATGGAGTATACGGCTGTACACTCATTGAAGAAACATGTAAAAATGGGTGTTTGATCCTTGGGGAAACTAGTGTGACAATTGCACAACAAGAGGATGGACAAAACTATCATTTTGGAAGGTTTTGAGGTGTGTACTGTGACAACCCGAAATATTCATTTGTATAAACTCTACAGTCGAGCACTAAAAATAAAAGTCAAATTCATTTCAGTACAATTTTGGCCGGTTTAAAGTCCGTTTGGGTGTCTTTATTTTTATTTTGTCAAACAAACAAAATAACACCTTAATTAGGTGTTTACGGCCAAACAAGAGGAGTTTGGGCCGTAAACTCCCTTTGTCCATGAACTCATGCATATAGCATGAGTTTACTCTTCATTCCTTCATTCTCCAACCTTCAAACTCAAGAACTCCCAACTTCTCTCTCAAGTATCATAACACTCTCCTTCCAATCTTCCAAAAATGTAAGTTTTTCTCCACTTGATTTGTTATTATAACCTTTCATCTAGTTGTTATACATCATTTCATCCATGAATTCTTCATTTTTACTTAGATCTTCAAGTGTTCTCCAAAACACCAAGAACACACACTAGTGTTCTTAGGCCCTAAACACTCTTACAAGCTTCCCATAAGTAAGTACGCTCCTCCTAACTAGTTACTTGCTTAGTATACTTGTTAATCCATGGAAAAACATCAAGAACACCCAATAACACTTGGGTTCACGGTCAAGGGATCTCCTTGAACCGTAAACACGATCAAGTGGTGCTTAAGTGCCCCTAACACCTTCTAGGGCTTGGATATTGGACTAGAACCTTGCATGCATGAGCTAAAGACCCCAAATCACGAAATGGTAGGAGTGACCATGAGTTTACGGCCGTAAACTTAAGGGTTTACGACCGTAAACTCCCAACGAGTGGTCCAAGGACCGTAAACTCCAAAGAAGGTCCATTTTGAGCCCTAGTCCCTTCCTAAGCCTTGAACTCAAACCTAGAACACTTCCTTGAGGGGTATAAGACCTTAAATCACACAATGGTACAATTTACCATGAGTTTACGGCCGTAAACTCATGGGGGAAATGACAAAAAACGGTAAACACATATAGGGTTACCAAATGGGAAGTAAACTACAATGTGAGGCCATACTCTCCTTCGATGCAACCCTTGAGTACTCCTAGCACTTGAAACAAAGTGTTTCCATGTATTAGGATGTCTTTACTTGATTAATTAGTGGTTAAATGACTTATTAGATACATTTATGTATCACTACATGTTACATAGGATCCGGGTGTGTGTTCAAGTCCTCACTTGACACTTAGCATCCTATCCGACACTTCCATCCAAACCACTTACTGCAGGTGAGTTCATACCCCTTAATTAACCTTTGAAATGATTTTAATTGCTTTTATGGGGGGGATACAAGTTGAAAATTTCTAGTTATTGCTTTAATCACATGTGATTAATAACTAGAACAAACAAAAAGATTTTCTATTGCTTCCAAATTGCTATCAAAGTTATGGATTTTCAAGTGTTTCAAACATTTTATTAAACTCTTTAAATGCCAAAACTGTTTTCACATTCTTTTAAACTTACATTATTTTCAAACCCATATCTACACCAATATATTTATATAAGTAAGACTTGAAGGACTTAGGACTGATAGCTCGCCTTATTTCCTGTTCCTTGTTTGGTTGTGGACTTAGGGTATTCTGTTACTTGTCCGACTGTCGTTTAATTCTTAGTTATATATCATATATATATATATATATATATATATATATATATATACACATACACACATATATATATATATATATATATATATATATATATATATATATATATATATATATATATGTTGGATATATAGTAGTTTAAACTTCAGTTCAGTACCTTTGTGTAACAAAGGCATGCAAATAACATTACTATTTAACTATAATAGGTATAGTTAAGGATTACTACTCATTACTACTATTACAATGACACTTACCAGAGTCAGTTCAGTTATGAGTCAATACTCATTTTATACTCTACAAGAGAACACTCCATACATTATACAAGAAAACATACTATACAATATACAAGAGTATACACTATATACTACTACAAGAAAACATTACTACACTATGACATACTACATAAACATTTGAATACTATAAAAAGAATGTGACATACTACTTCTCGATATGACACTTTATTGTGCTATCACTTTGTAACCAGAGTCTCCTGGAGGGACAGCGGGCATTGTGTGTATAGATCTATATGGGACAGACACTCCCACATTATGACTGCTAGCTACAGTCCCAGCCGAAAGGCCAAGGGGTGACAGAATGCTACCCCACTATATATGACCTGGAGGGTCATCAGTTATTCAGCCGTCGATCAGCATGTTTACATACGAGTTCACATTCAAACCTTTAATTAACCAATTAAGAAGTAAAGGCAAAAATAGACTTTTCGAGGCGTATTGTTCATTTAATACCACCTGGAGTCTACACATTACTATTTTAGACTTTTCAAGGCGTATTGTTCATTTAATACCACCTGGAGTCTACACATTACTATTTTAGACTCTCCGAGGTGTACTGTACATTTAGTACTACTTGGAGTTTGTACTTCATTACTTTTGTGATTTTGTCACATACTCGTTTAAGTAAACTATATTTTCATATAGATAGTTTCACTGGGGAAAAACCCTTACATTTACAAAAGAACAAATATACAAACAATCGGGTCTTGGTAGAAGACTACTTTTACTAGAAAATGTAGGATTTTCTAGGGAGTATACTATTTACAAACATTGAAATCAGTTATTACACTACATTGTTGTAAACATTTTTATACAAGCAATGACACTAAATACTTATGAACTCACCAACTTTATGCTGATAAACTCTTTCAAAATAACTTGTATTCTCAGGTCATCAGTAGAAAGGTACAGATGAAGCTTTTGAGAAGATGGAGCACATACAAGACTCATCTTTTATTTTGATTATACTTTTGGTGTCTTACAAACTATACAGAACACGCATGTATTACAATTATTATATTAATGCAATGGATGTTGTTGCTTGTCTTTACTATTATGCATTGTTGTGATACTGTACATAACGTCCTCCACCCCAGAACGTTTACGCCGTTCTTGGTTTTGGGGCGTGACAGATTGGTATTAGAGCACTGTTTATAGTGAATCAAGTATATCAACCCATAAAAGATATACGAACTATAAACACATCGGGATTAAAACACTCTGACCAAGAATATATACTTTTAAATAATAAAATATTTAACTACGTATATATATATTTATCCATACCAGTGTCAGTATCATACTAGAACAGAACAAAAGTATTATGATTGTTGAACATTATAATTAGGCTTAGAGACATATAGTCAAACCTAAGGGGATATAGCCTGATCAACTATATTTTCTGAGGAGTGACTAGCATGTGCCTAAGAATGATGGTAGTGTTGCAACAAGTTTAAAAACTTACCAACACTACTACAACAAGAACATTAGAACAAAATACTATAGGAGTATTCTGTGTTACTATAAAGTACATATGTGAGAACTAAAAAGGTCGTTACTAGTAGGGCAATAGTTACTAAGTGGATACCCTAAGGTTACATGTGACTAAGACGCTATAGACTTAGAATCTGTGATCTTTGTTTTATTTCATGTTCCTTGTCTGGTTGTGGATTTAGAGTTAGGGTCACTTATTCGAAGGTCTATCCTGTTTTGGTTGCATGTAATTGGTATGCACTATGCAAGTATTGGGTCAACTAATAACGATCATCTTATAATTATCTTAGATTATCACATCTATTAACCATTCTTTCCCCTATTCTCGCGTAGATAGCATGGCTGGCTTCCACCTCACATGCGATTCGTACTATCCCAACCAAGGCATTGGTGGATGGCTTGATGAGGAGCCAGAAGATGATCACCCAATCCCTCTGGATGATCACCGTGCAGAAGGATTTTCAGGTAGCTCCGGCTCCGAACCTGAAGTCAACAACCTACCCCCAATAGCTCCAAACCCCAACCCCCGTCCGGCATTCCAAGGTCCCACTCCCTTGTGGGAAACAACCTTGAATCGATGGAGTGATGAGCAGGGTCAGCCATTACCTTTCAACGGAGACCGAAGCTTTTACAATATAAGCGAGAGAGGTTCAACTGACAGAGTCCTGGCCATCATGGTCCGTAGGATTGCTAGGAACGTCGAGCAAGGTCATGCAGCCATCGACCGAGTAGTGGAAATTGACGCCAACTCTGGCCTTAACACTGTCCGTATTTGCCAACTCGAGGAGGCTATGGATAGAGCTAGGTGGACCAATGAGGCTCTGCAGCAACAACTAGCTGCATCCCGAGCCGAGGTCATGGAACTTCGAGTGCGTCAGAGGGCGCATGAACAACATCTTCAGGAAGTTGTACGCCAACTGGCAGACCTGAGGGTTCGCCCAAGGGATACCCGTCGCCGGTAGAAGATGTCGACTCATCTTTCTCTTTTGGTTAGGGAATAGCCTTTCTTTTCTATGCTGTATGGAGAACTTGTCTGTAAACATTCCTAACTTTGAAAGTACTCTAACTAGACTTCTAAACTGCCAACATTTTTCTTTATGGTTTGATGTAAGACCTACTGTTAGGTTATTTTTCCCAAACTCATTTTACATCACTAATACTAGTAATTTTGGCAGTTATCTACTCTATGGGAAAGTCTGTACTCTTATGTTTCTCTACTCTATTGTTATGACTCTATCTGATAGTTGGACTATGGCGATTTAGTCCATGAGACACACTCATCATACTTACAATCGATTCTTACTATTATCATCATCTTTATGAACTTTCAGAAAAAGATGTCGCCTCGCAATCGTCCGACCAGAAACACGCCTGCAAATCAAACTCCACCACCACCAACCCCTCCGTAGTTCGATTCGGTGATGTTTCAGGCAGCTGTGACCGCAGCTGTGACCATCGCCATGGCACAAGTAAATTCCGGTGGTGTTAGTGGAACGGGGACTGGCACCAACTCCAGCCATGGTGAAATCCATCCGCGTGCACGGGAGTGTACCTATAAAGATTTCATCAGCTGCAAACCTACATACTTCAATGGACCGGAGGGATTCTTGCATTATCCTAATGGATCGAGAGAACAGAAGCAATCTTCGAGATGTGCTCATGCCCTGAGGGAAGCAAGATAAAATTTGCTGCTTGCACCTTCACCCAAAGGGCCTTGACGTGGTGGAATGGCCATGTCAAATCACTCTCACTCGTAACAGCCAACACCATGGGCTGGGACACACTGAAGGACCTTATAACAAGGGAGTACTGCCCGAGGGGCGAAATTCAGAAACTCGAGGAGGAACTCTGCAACCTCAAAATGCAAGGTTCCGACATAGTAGCTTATACAGCCAGGTTCTGCGACCTGGTGCCTCTATGTCCTAACATGGTTCCCACCGAAAGCAAGAAGATCGAAAGATACATCTGGGGTCTTGTACCCCCATATCGAGGGAACGTTCTAGCCTCTCACCCTGTGACCTTTGATAGTGCCAACGAATTGGCCCAAAGGCTCATCGATCACGAGGTTCCTTCTACTCCATCAACAACCACAACGAGTACCCCCGCATCAACTAAGACATCTGACAACAAGAGAAACGTGGGGACCGAAGGAAGGGCAAATCAGCTCAATCCTCTTCCAAGAGAACACTCTATATACTTAGGGTATTCTGTTATTTGTCTGACTGTCGTTTAATTCTTAGTTATATATCATATATATGTGTTGGATATAATAGTTTTCACTTCAGTTCAGTACCTTTGTGTACCAAAGGCATGCAAATAACATTACTATTTAACTATAATAGGTATAGTTAAGGATTACTACTCATTACTACTATTACAATGACACTTACCAGAGTCAGTTCACTTATGAGTCAATACTCATTTTATACTCTACAAGAGAACACTCTATACATTATACAAGAAAACATATTATACAATATATAAGAGAATACACTATATACTACTACAAGAAAACATTACTACACTATGACATACTATATAAACATTTGAATACTATAAAAAGAATGTGACATACTACTTCTCGATACGACAGTTTATTATGCTATCACTTTGTAACCAGAATCTCCTGGAGGGAGAGTGGGCATTGTGTGTATAGATCTATAAGGGACAGACACTCCCACATCCTGACTGCTAGCTACAGTCCCAGCCGAAAGGCCAAGGGGTGACAGAATGCTACCCCACTATATATGACCTGGAGGGTCATCAGTTATTCAGCCGTCGATCAGCATGTTTACATACGAGTTCACATTCAAACCTTTAACTAACCAATTAAGAATTAAAGGCAAAAATAGACTTTTCGAGGCGTATTGTTCATTTAATACCACCTGGAGTCTACACATTACTATTTTAGACTTTTCGAGGCGTATTGTTCATTTAATACCACCTGGAGTCTACACATTACTATTTTAGACTCTCAGAGGTGTACTGTACATTTAGTACTACTTGGAGTCTGTACTTCATTATTTTTGTGATTTTGTCACATACTCGTTTAAGTAAACTATATTTTCATACAGATAGTTTCACTGGGGAAAAACCCTTACATTTACAAAAGAACAAATATACAAACAATCGGGTCTTGGTAGAAGACTACTTTTACTTGAAAATATAGGATTTTCTAGGGAGTATACTATTTACAAACATTGAAATCAGTTATTACACTACATTGTTGTAAACATTTTTATACAAGCAATGACACTAAATACTTATGAACTTACCAGCTTTATGCTGATAAACTCTTTCAAAATAACTTGTATTCTCAGGTCATCAGTAGAGAGGTATAGATGAGGCTTTTGAGAAGATGGAGCACATACAAGACTCATCTTTTATTTTGATTATACTTTTGGTGTCTTACAAACTATACAGAACACGCTTGTATAACAATTATTATATTAATGCAATGGATGTTGTTGCTTGTCTTTACTATTATGCATTGTTGTGATACTGTACATGACGTCCTCCACCCCAGAACGTTTCCGCCGTTCTCGGTTTTGGGGTGTGACATGTACGGCCAGACCAAGTGTGTACGACCGTACACCCTTAATGATCTTGAGTCAGATGATGTTTTAAGGCTTTGAATCAAGTGTTTAACATGTCTAACTAGATGATATAAGGAATACCGACACTTTTGAGGGTCTTCTAAGGAGTTCAAGGCTCAAGAACAAGTGTGTGTTCTTGGTGAAATGGATGGAGATTTGAAGATCTAACCAAAAGAGACAAGTTCAGGGATGAAAACATGGATCTTCAGTAAATAAAGCCATGTATCAACAATTCAATGGAAGGAATACTCACATCTTTGAAGATTAAGGTGTAGAACTTGATGATAGTTGAGAGAGAATCGGTTTTCTTGAGGTGAAAGTGTGAAAGAGTGTGAAGAAATGAAGGAAAAGTATATATGTTTGGGTTCACGACCACTTTGGGTGTACGGCCGTACACCCATGTGTACGGTTGTAGACTGTCACACCCCCAAACCAGAACGGCGGAAACGTTTGGGGGCGGAGGACTTCATGTAAGTATCACAACACATGCAATCTAGTAATCAAAGTACAAACAACCATTGCATTAATAAGTATAACTTTTACATAAGTGTTTAAACATTACATATTCAAACACCAAAGTAGGTACAGTAGAAGACAAGAGTCGCGGTACGGTACTAGGTAGTCTTCTCAAAGGCTTCGGGAGTGTACCTATCTACTGGATTCCTGAGAATACAAGTTATTTGGAAAGAGTAGATCAGCATTTAAGCTGGTGAGTTCATAAGTATTTTAGTTCTGTTAAGTATACTCTAAGTTCTTTGGAAAAGTTCACTGGTTCCTCCAGAAAATCCTATATTTCCTGAGGTGATAGATTGATAACCTCAATAGTTTCCCTCTGTAATTACTTAGTTTATACTAATTATATATAACCCAATATCGAATGGACATTTAAATGGGTGTATCTGCCCTAAGCCCACAACCAAACAAGGAACAGGAAGTAAGGCGGAAGTCACACATTTCACTATCAATCGGGTATTAGTTATGTATAACTCTGATGTAAAAACTAAGGAATTATAGAATTAACCACTAAAGGTCCTTTTTGTTATACTAGTTTTCAGAAAGTGAATGACTAAGTTCCCATTGGTAAAAGTGGTTTAATCCTATAAACCGTTTCATTTGTAAAAGTGGTTTAATCCCATAATCCGTTTCCTTCGTAAAAGTGGTTTAATCCCATAAACCGTTTCCTTTGTAAGCGTAGTTTAATTCCATAAACTGTTTCATTTGTAAAAGTTGTTTAATCCCATAAACCGTTTCATTTGTGAAAGTATTCTTAGTTATATCCGTTCTATAGTAAAATCCTTAGTTTTAATCCTGGAAAATATTATATTATCCATAATACTGCCTTGTGGTTTTAAATGTTCCAAACCAGAAGTACAAGTATATTTACCATACTTGATTTCATGATACGTAGCTTTTACTGTAAGTAGAAACTAACAGAAGGTATATTTTGTCAAGATGTAATTATCTTTTCTTACTATTTTAAGAGAAGTATATTACTTACTAATTTACTCGTTGTTTTATCACCCCGTGATTGCTAACCCTGGTACTTTGTATTGTACCCTTGTTAATGCAAACCCGGTATGATGTATTATTACTCCGTGATTGCTAACTCTGGTACTCTGTATTGTACCCTTGTTAATGCAAACCCGATATGATGTATTATTACCCCGTGATTGCTAACCCTGGTACTCTGTATGGTACCCTTGTTAATACAAACCCGGTATGATGTATTATTACCCCGTGATTGTTAACCCTGGTACTCTGTATCGTACCTTTGTTAATGCAAATCCGGTATGATGTATTATTACCCCGTGATTGCTAACCCTGGTACTCTGTATCGAACCTTTGTTAATGCAAATCCGGTATGATGTATAATTACCCCGTGATTGCTAACCCTAGTACTCTGTATCGTACCTTTGTTAATGCAAACCCGGTATGATGTATTATTACCCCGTGATTGCTAACCCTGGTACTCTGTATCGTACCTTTGTTAATGCAAACCCGGTATGATGTATTATTACTTCTTTAATATATTGTCCATATACTAAAAGTATTATACATATCTTGGTATAGGTAAATGAATTGTTGGTACTTTCCTTGGAATGTGAAACATACTTGTATATTTAGTTTTGAATCATAAATTATACCTATTATAATTTATATGTTCTATTTGATTAGCATGATTTCTCATGGATGAACACCTTTGCTCAGCATGATACAAGGTAATGATATCGAATGAAGTAACCTTTTATATTCATATATGTATAATATATATATATATATATATATATATATATATATATATATATATATATATATATAATTAAGAAGGAAACGACCTTCGGACAAATAATACCACCTTAATTCCACATCCAAACAAGGAAAAGGAAATAAGATAATTCATTAGTCCTAAGTCCTTCAAATCTTATTTATATATTTATACATATATAAACATGATTTTGGTAATTATAATTTGAAGTAGTTTATAAAACCTTTTTCAAAGAATTTAACGGAGTTTACATGAATTTAAAGATTTAACAAGGCTTTAAGTCATTTTGGAAGTATTTGGTAATCCTTAAAAACATAAGAAAATCTTTTGTGATTATTATCACATACAATTATTAACACAATTTATATTGTTTTCAACTTGTATTCCCTCCCTAAAAAGTATTTCAAAACCATAAAAAAGGTAGATTATAGGGGTATGAACTCACTTTGATAAGTGGTGATTCGGGCAGCGTTTCGTTTCTATAGATGATCTTTCTCGAAGAAATCGCGAGTTTTTGAGTAAAAACCGGGCTTTATGCGGGCAGCACTTCGACTGGAAAGAGGTTATCTTCTCGAGAATTCCGGGGCTCTAGGGCTTGCTTCGGGTTTTAGACACGATACTGGGGCCTTGGGGGTTGTTTGTGAAGTTATAAAAGTGCAAGTGGTGAAAAAGGAGCAAAAATGGTATAAAAAGGGGTTAAGAACCGGAGGGTCTCGCACCTCCTATTTATAGTCCGAAGTCTCGGACAGGTGGCGAAGGAAGGAGTCAGCAGCACATGCGTCGGTCATGCGAAGGGTACACGGGGCGAGGCTTCGGACGTGGTGGCTTCTGAGTGGGCCAACTTCGGTCCAATGGGAAGAGGGCATGTATCCGAGGGCGTGTTCGATGGGTGTCTGGGGGGTGTCTCATGCGAAGGTGTCGGCTGCTTACTGGACCTCGGCTGCGGTCCAATCAGATGGTGACACGGCGAACTTCGGTCCTATCGGAAGGTGACACGTGGAGGCTTGCAAAACTCATAACTTTCGTATACGAGCTCCGTTTTCGACGTTCTTTATATGCACGCGTAGGTAAAGTTATACTCTACGACTTTCGTTTAGATTTCATCGGCTGATTTTGAATTTATTTTTAATATTATTATTTTTAACAGACCGGGACAGGAAATCCGTTAAAATTTCATAACTTCTTCATCCGACGTCCGTTTTCGTCTGTCTTTTTACCGTTGTACTATTTTTGATGAGAACTTCGATTCTCCTTTAAGTTGTGTCAGCTAAATATCGATCGAATTATATTTCGAATTTTTAGCTGTGTACTGCTAAACCGAAACTTAGAAAAATCATAACTTCCTCATACGAAGTCATATTTTTACGTTCTTTTTATGAACGTTCTCGGTTTAACATATTCTACAAATTTCATTTAGATTGTTAAGGCAAAAAAGCCTTTAATAGAAAATTCACTTTTTACACTGAACAGTGTTTTGCCGGTTTTGTCGCGAATTTTCGATTGGTCATAACTTCTTCGTTATAACTCGGATTTCAGTGTTCTTTATATTTTTGGAAACCTTGTTACAATATCTACCACTTGGTTCATCCCAATTACGATTATTGATCAATTTATTTTTGACCTAAATTTGACTGGTGTCACATTATCCCCCCGTAAGAGGGAATTTCGTCCCGAAATTAAGTCTAAAGTGATACTCATGGACTAGGTATAATCTTCCCTTTCCCAAGTGAATTAAGGTCCCAGGTTTGTAATCTAGCGAACCTTCACTAAGGGGATAAGACTTTGCTTGGTTCTTTTGATTTCCCTACCCATGGTTTTCATTGGTTCTTTTATAGAGTGTAGACTTTTATTTAACTTGATTTCATCGAGTGAAATAACAAGTGTTTCATCGGATAGATACCTCTTTAGATTAGATATGTGAAAGATGGGATGAATGTTATTAAGTTTTTGTGGTAGTCTAAGTTTATAAACTATAAGACCGATTCTGGTAAGAATATCGAATGGTCATATGTACCTTGAATTTAGTATTCCACGCTTTCTCAAGCGTATCTTGTCCTTCCAGGGTGAGACCTTCATATGACAAGGTCATCAATCCTAGAATTTCAAGGGTTTTCTTTTATTGAAGTCGTAGCTTCTCTGATTAACTCTGGAAGCTTTATGTGTCACACCCCAAAACCGGAACGGCGGAAACGTTCGGGGGTGGAGGACGTCATGTACAGTATCACAACAATGCATAGTAGTAAACAAGCAACAACATCATCCATTGCATTAATAATATAATTTAAATACAAGTGTGTTCTGTGAAGTTTATAAGACACCAAAAATTGTAAATCAAAATAAGAGATGAGTCTTGATCGAGCTCCATCTTCTCAAAACCTGGCATCGGTACCTGTCTACTGATGACCTGAGAATACAAGTTATTTTGAAAGAGTTTATCATCTTTAAAGCTGGTGAGTTCATATGCATTTTAGTGTCATTGTTTGTATGAAAATGTTTGTAAGTGTTTGATGTATAAGTTTGTTGGTGTTTGTATTTAATGTTTGTATATCCTAGAAAATCCTATATTTTCTACCAAACGTAGCCTTCTACCAAGGCATCAAATGTATTGTATGTTTGTTTCTTGTAAGAGTGTGTATTTTCCCAAGTATGACTATGATAAACCAAAAATATAGTTTGTACATTACCGTTTATGTGAGAAGATCACAATGTGAATGCAATGGGGAAATAATAAAGTACTGTAGTGTTGTATTATAGTAACTACTGCTGTACTTACTACCTTAAACGAATTGTTATTTAAGGTATAATGTGATATGATTGCACCATACTATCGACTAATAACACGACGATGAAAGACGTCGGAAGAAATGACATTTGGCACCCGTAGACTTGTAAGTCCCATTGTAGCGTGCATCAAGGTGTAGGATAGTCAATCCAGTATAGCTCTATACACAAATTCACGCTCTCCCTCTAGGAGATTCTGGATACAAAACGAGCCATGACAGGTGATGCCATGCCCCGAAACCGTGGCTCACATTTATGTTATAGTATTTTTGTATATTTAATGTATGTACTAGTGTAATGTATGTTCTCTCTGTCTAGTATGTAGTATGTTCTCTTTGTTTCTCATCATAGTATGTTCTCTTAGTTTCTCATAATAGTATGTTCTCTTAGTTTCTCATAATAGTATGTTCTCTTAGTTTCTCATAATAGTATGTTCTCTTAGTTTCTCATAATAGTATGTTCTCTTAGTTTCTCATAATAGTATGTATTGACTCATGTGTGAACTGACTCTTTGTATGTTTCATTGTACTAGAAGTAATAAGTAGCATCTTCCTAAACTATACCTATTATAGTTTACTAGTAGAGTTGTTTGTATGACTACGTGTATTGAACTGAGATAAAAGCTTTTATGTCTTATACATATATACATAATATATAACTAAGGATCAAACAACAGTCGGACAAATAACAGGGAACTCTAAGTCCACAACCAAACGAGGAACAAGAAATAAAGTAAGTTATCAGTCCTAAGTCCTTCCAGCCTTACTTATATAACTATATATGCATTAGACATGTTTTTGACAATATATAAGTTTAAAAGAGTTAAACGAAAAGGTTTGTCATATAAGAAAAAGTTTGATAAAGAGTTTAATATGTAAAATAGTTTGATAAATAGCTAAAAGTATAGCAAATCCATTTGTTTGGTAGTTATTAATCACATGTGATTGATATAATAACTATAATGTTTCAACTTGTATCCCCCCCATACAAGCATTTAAAATCATTTAAAAGATAGATTAAGGGTATGAACTCACCTGTAGTGAGTGATACGGAAGTATGTTTGGAAATAGGAGGTAGAGTGTCAGGTGAAACCTTGAGCACACAAAGATTCTAATGAACATATAATGACATGTATGTGTATTTGATTAGTGTATAAACAACTAATTATAATTGATAACACCCTAATAGACTAGGAAACTCTTAGTTTGAAGGGATACAATCACACATGATTGCATAACTAGGGTATATGGCCACCCTATAGAGTTTACGGTCCAAATGGCATGATCTAGGGTGTTTACGGTCCAAGTGGTTTACGGTCCAAATGGTTCACGGTCTTATGACCTTACGGTCTAATGACCTTACGGTCATGGAGTTTACGGTCTAAGGAGAACCAACCGTAAACTCACACCCTTTTGTGCATAGGATGATTTCCATGCATTTCGAAGGTTTCTAAGTTCCATTCTAGGCTTTAGGAGGGTTTAATGGTCACAATGCATCATTTATAAGGGTTTACGGTCTATGGAGATGCATAGACCGTAAACACCTTTTGTTCTTGGATGAATGATGATTTCAAGGCCTTAAACAAGAATCCTAATCAGATAACAAGCATAGAAGATAGACACTTACAATTTGGAAGCAAAGAAGGGTGTTTTCGGCCCAAAACACTTAAGTGTTCTTGATGTTCTTGAGGATTCTTGAAGATCTAGACTCAAAAGATGAATTTGTGGATGAATTCAAGAGTTAATCAAGAGAAAGAGATTTAATAACTCGAAGTAAGGAAGGAATCACTTACATTAATGAAGTTTGGAAGCAAAACCTCAAGATCCTTGGGAGAGAAAATCGATTTCTAGCCTTAGAATTGTAAAAGTGATTGAAAAATGACTAAGTGTCATGTATATAGGGAGTTTACGGTCACAATGACCATAAGCTCTAAGCTTCTGACCGTAAACTCCTTTTGAGGAGTTTTACAGTTTGCTAGATGGTTTCGAACATTAACTGATACATCCAAACACTGATTCCTTTGATGCACTAGACTAAAAATGCTCAAACAGACTCCAAACACTGCTAAAAGTTAGCAGAAACGAGTCTGACTTAGATTGAAGTGAATGGTTGTAAAAGATAGAAATTTCGGGTTGTCACATCATCCCCCCGTTAGAGAGAATTTCGTCTAGAAATTAGAGTTTTAAGCAATTAAGTTACAAATAACTAAGCGAAAAGATGACGATATTTCAGTTTCATTTGATCCTCACGCTCCCAAGTGAATTCAAGTCCTCGCTTGGCGTTCCAGCGAACCTTCACTATCGGGATATGGCTTTGCTTCTTTTGCTTGACCTCTCGGTCCATGATCTCTACAGGTTCTTCCACGAAGTTGTGGCTCTCGTTGATCTCGTCGAGAGGGATAACAAGAGTCTCGTCCGACAGACACTTTTTCAAGTTCGAGACGTGGAAAGTAGAATGTACGTTACTGAGTTCGCGAGGTAGGTTGAGTTTGTAAGCTACAAGGCCGATTCTAGCGAGAATCTCGAAAGGCCCTACGTATCTTGGATTTAGCTTTCCACGCTTTCCGAAGCGTATCAAACCCTTCTAGGGTGAGACTTTCAAAATAACGCGGTCTCCCACCTGGAATTCCAAATGTTTCCTTCGTTTATATGCGTAGCTTTTCTGTCGGTCTCTAGAGGCTTTCAATCGTTCACGAATCTGAAAGATCTTCTCTGTTGTTTCCCGAATGATCTCCGGACCGGTGAGAGTGCTGTTAGGAACTCGTCCTTTTGCTAACTGGGTGTCACCCACCTCAGCCCAGCACAGAGGGGATCTACACTTTCGTCCATAGAGGGCTTCAAATGGAGCAACCTTTATGCTCGTGTGATAACTGTTGTTGTAGGAAAACTCGACAAGGGGCAAATGAGTATCCCATGCCTTCCCAAAGTCGATCACACAGGCTTGCTACATATCCTCCAAGGTTTGGATAGTCCTCTCACTTTGTCCGTCGGTCTGTGGATGGTAGGTTGTACTCATGTCCAGCCTAGTTCCTAGGGAACTTTGTAGCGAATGCCAGAACCTCGAAGTGAATCTACTATCTCTATCAGAGATAATGGGTATGGGAACACCGTGCAGTCGTACAATCTCCCGAATGTATGTTCTTGTGAGCTTCTCCATCTTGTCCGTTTCTCTGATAGGTAGGAAGTGTGCGGACTTAGTTAACCGGTCAATGATAACCCATATGGTATCGAGACCACCCGTTTTCTTGGGAAACTTGGTTATGAAGTCCATTGTGATTCGCTCCCACTTCCATTCGGGTATCTCGGGTTGCTGTAGTAAACCTGAGGGTTTCTGGTATTCGACCTTAACCTTGGCGCAAGTAAGGCATTTACTCACGAAGGTAGCAATCTCTGCTTTCATGTTAGGCCACTAGTATAACTTTTTAAGATCCAGATACATCCTACCTGAACCTGGGTGGACGGAATATCGAGTGTTGTGCGCTTCGGTCATGACCAAGTCTCTGAAGCCACAGCGTTTCGGTGTCCAGATCCGATCCATGAAATATAAGGCTCCGCCATCCTTGACTTCCAAGTTCTTAGCCATCCCTCTAAGGGATTCACTCGCCACATTTTCAGGTTTCAAAGCATCGAGCTGAGCCTCCTTAATTTGTGTGGACAAGTGTGAATTGATAGTCATAGTCAATGATCTGACTCTACGACCAGAGTATTCTTTCCGACTTAGGGCATCAGCTACTACGTTGGCTTTACCAGGATGATAATGAATTTCGCATTCGTAATCACTGAGTAGCTCGACCCACCGTCGTTGTCTCATGTTGAGCACCTTCTTGTCGAATATGTGTTGTAGGCTTTTGTGATCTGTAAAGATAGTGCTTTTCGTACCGTACAGGTAGTGTCTCCAGATCTCTAGAGCAAACACAACTGCTCCTAACTCAAGATCATGCATGGTGTAGTTGACCTCATGTATCTTCAGTTGCCTTGAGGCATATGCGATGACCTTACCTCGTTGCATCAGAACACAACCGAGCCCTTGATTTGATGCATCGCAATAGACCATAAAGTCTTCTATTCCTTCTGGGAGGGATAGTATCGGTGCGGTGCATAAGGCTCGTTTCATCATTTGGAACACTTTCTCTTGCTTCTCTTCCCAGTCTAAGGCCACGCCCTTCTGGGTCAAAGTCGTAAGAGGTTTCGCGATTCGAGAGAAGTTCTGAATGAACCTACGATAGTAGCCAGTGAGGCTTAGAAATTGACGAATTTCTGTAGGCGTCTTCGGTGCTGACCACTTCTACATGCCCTTGATGTTGGAAGGGTCCACATGAATTACCTCTTCACTAACAACGTAAACCAGGAATTCGACTCTTCGAATCCAAAACTCGCATTTAGAGAACTTCGCGTAGAGCTTCTCTGATCGTAATGTTTCCAAGACCTGACGTAGATGCTTACTATGCTCTTCCGTACTACGAGAGTAGATGAGTATGTCATCGATGAAGACAATGACGAACTGATCCATGTAAGGACGACATACCCTATTCATTATGTCCATGAATACTGCGGGCGCATTAGTCAATTTGAATGGCTTCACTACAAACTCGTAGTGTCCGTAACGAGTTCGGAAGGCTGTCTTTGGGACATCCTCCTCTAGCACTCGCAACTGGTGATACCCGGATCTCAGATCTGTCTTTGAAAAGTAATTTGCCCCTTGCAGTTGGTCGAACAAATCGTCTATACGAGGCAGAGGGTAACGATTCTTAACGGTAAGCTTGTTGAGCTCCCTATAGTCGATGCACATACGAAACGATCCGTCTTTCTTCTTGATGAACAAGACTAGAGCTCCCCAGGGTGAGAAGCTTGGTCTAATAAATCCCTTGCTGAGCAGTTCGTTAAGTTGACCAGACAGTTCTTGCATCTCTGCAGGTGCTAGACGATAGGGTGATTTGGCTACTGGGGTAGCCCCTGCAACTAAGTCGATTCTGAACTCGACTTGACGTTGTGGAGGTAATCCTGGGAGTTCTTCGGGAAAGATGTCGGGAAAATCGCGTACTACTTGGATGTTCTTGATGTCCTTCATCTCTTTGCTCACATCGACAACATGGGCAAGGAATACGCGACATTCCTTCCGCAAGTATTTCTGGCCTTGAATACTCGAGATGATACGAAGGTTAGTGTCGGGTTTGTCGCCATAGACTACTAGAGTTTCGCCAGACGACAGATTAAGGCGAACAGCCTTTTCATAACACAAGATATCGGCACGATGCAGACTCAACCAATCCATGTCGATAATGACGTCGAAACTTTTAATTAAGACCGGCATGAGGTCGATTGAAAATGAATGGCTATCTAGAGTTAGAGTACACCCTATGTATATACTGCTAGTGCTCTCAGTCTTTCCGTTAGCTATTTCTACAGTGAACAGTTCTTTAAGTGCTCGTGATTGTTGCTTAAGTAAATGAGAAATTTTTGGTTCGCGAAACTCCTCTCCGCTCCACTACCAAATAGAATGCATGCATAAGAGTTATCGAGGAGAAACGTACCAGTGACCACTGTGGGGTTGGCAACTGCTTCCTCGTGGCCTATAGCCAAAACTCTTCCTACTCCATTGGCATTCCCTGCCTTCGGGCAGTTCCTTCTGTAATGGCCCACCTCGCCACAACCGTAGCAAGCTTGGCCCAGACCAGCGTCGGGGACTTGGTTGATTGGCCTCGCCGGAGCTTTGTAGAAACGGGCAGTGCGCCCCTTCCTGTTGCAGTTCGAACACTGCATTTCTCAGTAGGCTCCTGTGTGGTGGAAGTTGCATTTGTTGCACTTTGGCAAACTTCCAGCGTACTGCTTTACTGGAGCAGCAGCGGCAGGTGTTATCGCAGCATGAACTGCCACGGCCTGCTGCTTTTTGGCAGCTTTCTGCTTCTTCTTGTCATCCCAGAATTTCCGCTTGCTATCAGCGGTTTTGGAGGGTTCTGAGATGGCTAGGGTTGATGTTGACGACGGGGTACAGACCCCATGGTCGATAAGTCGTTGTGCCAACCGCTTGGCACTATCGAATGTAGTGGGGTTTGAAGCCAAGACGTTTCCTTGGAATGGAGGCACCAGCCCCCAGATGTACCTCTCTATTTTCTTTCCCTCTGTGTGAACCATGTTGGGACACAGGGCCACCAGCTCACAGAATCTGGCGGTATAGGAAAATATGTCAGAGCCCTTCATGGTTAGGCTACATAGTTCTTGTTCTAGTTTCTGGATTTCGCCCCTCAGGCAGTATTCTTCCATCATGAGCTCTCTTAGAGCTTCCCAGCCCATAGAATTTGCCACTATTAGAGTTAGTGACTTGACATGGCTATTCCACCATGTCAGGGCTTTTGCCTCGAAGGTGCATGCAACAAACTTGACTTTGCTCCCTTCTGGGCATGAGCAGATCTCGAAGATCAACTCTGTCTTTTCGAACCATTGCGAGAGGGCAATGACTCCGCCAGTCCCTTTAAAGGACATTGGCTTGCAATTGGTGAAGTCCTTGTAGGAGCACTCTCTCGAGCGCACGGGGACCTCACCTTGAATAGATTGAATGGGTGTTCCACCTCTGCTGCCATTGGTAGAATGATATTGAGCCATGGCTGTTGCCACAGCCGCAGCTACTGCAATATTTAGAGTTGTCGTATCGATTTGTGGAGGAGGTGGTATTGGAGTTACTCGAGGATCGCGTCTCGTTGATCGGCGCAGAGGCATATTTTAAACTAAAGGTTTACAAAGATGAAGATACTGGTAAGAATTTAATATAGAGAAATGATGAGAGTGACTCATGGACTAACTCTCCATAGCCCAACAACACAATTGAATAGTACGATTGAATGTAGATCTAGTACTAAAAGATGATAGAATTTGGATATTAATTTCCATGAGATTAGATATCTGTCAAATATACTGGTATTACAGATGTAACAAGTTCAGGAAAAATGACCTAGAAGTAGGTCCTACATCAAACCAAGATGGGAAAATTTTGACAGGACTACGACCTAATCAAGACTTAACAGTTCTAAAGTCTTCATAAAGATAGGAAATTAAACTAGAGTTTTACATAACTATGTTATATCCAAAAGAGAAAGTTGAGTAGGCTCTATCTACGACGAGAACCACTAGAATGAGTCCTTCACTCTGACAGACGGCGCTCCATGTCTCTCATGCGCCTTTCGGACATTGCCTGCCGAACTCGAATTTCCCTGACTTTAGCATGGGATGCAGCAAGATCTCTCTACAGAGCCTCATTGGTTCTCCTAGTCCCATCCAGAGCCTCTTCTAGACGGTGAATGTGGGTCGTGTTAACGCCAGAGTTGGCGTCAATTTCCATGACTCGGTCGATGGTTGTTCGACCTTGCTCGACATTCCAAGCAATCCTATGGACCATGATGGGCAGGACTCTGTCAGCTGAGCCTCCCTCGCTTAGATTATAAAAGCTTCGGTCTCCATTGAAGGGTAAGGGCTGACCCTGCTCATCACTCCAACGGTTCAAGTTTATCGCCCACAAGGGTGTGGGACCTTGAAATGTTGGTCAGGGGTTAAGGGTTGGTATTTGAGCCTCTTGTGGTAGGTTGTTGACTTCTGGCTCGGGGTCAGAACCATCAGAAAAGCCTTCAGCGTGGTGATCATCCAAAGGGATTGGATAATCATCTTCTGGCTCTTCTTCAAGCCATCCAGCATTGCCTTCGTTTGGGAAGTATGGGTCGTTGTGGGGATGGAATCCAGCCATGATAAGTACGCGAGAAAAAGGATAAAGAAATAATTAATAGACGTACTAATTAGATAATTATAAGATGATCTTTATCAGTTACTTCAATCCTTGCGATAGTGCATACCAGTTACATGTAATCAACACAGGATAGACCTTCGAATAAGTGACCCTAACTCCAAATCCACAACCAAACAAGGAACAGGAGGTAAAGCAAAGATCACAGATTCTAAGTCTATGATATCCTAGTCACATATAACCTTAGTGTATCCACTTAGCAACTATTGACCTATTAATAAACACCTTTTTAGTTCTCAAATAAGCAATTATAGTAACACAAAATACTCCTATAGTATTTTAGGTTTATGTTCTGTTCTAATGTTTTCATTGTAGTAGTATTGGTAAGTTTTTAGACTTGTTGCCACATCACAACCATTCTCGGGCATATGCTAATCACTTCTCGGACCAACATACTTGATCAGGCTATGTCACTCCAAGAACTGATCATACATCCCCGAGTCTACTTGTGATGTTCAACAATCGTAATACTTTTGTTTTGTCCTAGTGACACTGATTTTAGTATGAATGCAGGTATGTATACTTGGTTAAATATTTTAGTATTTAAAAGTATAAACTCTTGATCAGGGTATTTTAATCCCGCTGTGTTAATAGTTTGTATATCTTTTATGGGTTTATATACTTGATTCACTATAAACAATGTTCTGATACCAATCTGTCACACCCCAAAACCGGAACGGTGGAAACGTTCGGGGGTGGAGGACGTCATGTACAGTATCACAACAATGCATAGTAGTAAACAAGCAACAACATCATCCACTGCATTAATAATATAATTTAAATACAAGTGTGTTCTGTGAAGTTTATAAGACACCAAAAATTGTAAATCAAAATAAGAGATGAGTCTTGATCGAGCTCCATCTTCTCAAAACATGGCATCGGTACCTGTCTACTGATGACCTGAGAATACAAGTTATTTTGAAAGAGTTTATCATCTTTAAAGCTGGTGAGTTCATAAGCATTTTAGTGTCATTGTTTGTATGAAAATTTTTGTAAGCGTTTGATGTATAAGTTTGTTGGTGTTTGTAGTAAATGTTTGTATATCCTAGAAAATCCTATATTTTCTACTAAACGTAGCCTTCTACCAAGGCATCAAATGTATTGTATGTTTGTTTCTTGTAAGAGTGTGTATTTTCCCAAGTATGACTATGATTAACCAAAAATATAGTTTCTACATTACCGTTTATGTGAGAAGATCACAATGTGAATGCAATGGCGAAATAATAAAGTACTGCAGTGTTGTATTATAGTAACTACTGTTGTACTTACTACCTTAAACCAATTGTTATTTAAGGTATAATGTGATATGATTGCACCATACTATTGACTAATAACACGACGATGAAAGACGTCGGAAGAAATGACATTTGGCACCCGTAGACTTGCAAGTGCCACTGTAGTGAACATCAAGGTGTAGAATAGTCAATCCAGTATAGACCTATACACAAATTCACGCTCTCCCTCTAGGAGATTGTGGATACAAAACAAGCCATGACAGGTGATGCCATGCCCCGAAACCGTGGCTCACATTTATGTTATAGTATTCTTGTATATGTAATGTATGTACTAGTGTAATGTATGTTTTCTCTGTCTAGTATGTAGTATGTTCTCTTTGTTTCTCATCATAGTATGGTCTCTTAGTTTCTCATAATAGTATGTTCTCTTAGTTTCTCATAATAGTATGTTCTCTTAGTTTCTCATAAGAGTATGTTCTCTTAGTTTCTCATAATAGTTTTTTCTCTTAGTTTCTCATAATAGTATGTTCTCTTAGTTTCTCATAATAGTATGTATTGACTCATGTATGAACTGACTCTTTGTATGTTTCATTGTACTAGAAGTAATGAGTAGCATCTTCCTAAACTATACCTATTATAATTACTAGTGGAGTTGTTTGTATGACTGCGTGTATTGAACTGAGATAAAAGCTTTTATGTCTTATACATATATACATAATATATAACTAAGGATCAAACAACACTCGGACAAATAACAGGGCACTCTAAGTCCACAACCAAACGAGGAATAGGAAATAAAGTAAGTTATCAGTCATAAGTCCTTCCAGCCTTACTTATATAACTATATATGCATTAGACATGGTTTTGACAATATATAAGTTTAAAAGAGTTAAAGGAAAAGGTTTTTCATGTAAGAGCAAGTTTGATAAATAGTTTAATATGTAAAATAGTTTGATAGATAGCTAAAAGTATAGCAAATCCATTTGTTTGGTAGTTATTAATCACATGTGATTGATATAATAACTATAATGTTTCAACTTGTATCCCCCCCCATAAAAGCATTTAAAATCATTTAAAAGATAGATTAAGGGGTATGAACTCACCTGTAGTGAGTGATACGGAAGTATGTTTGGAAATAGGAGGTAGAGTGTCAGGTGAAACCTTGAGCACACAAAGATCCTAATGAACATATAATCACATGTATGTGTATTTGATTAGTGTATAAATAACTAATTATAAGGGATAACACCCTAATAGACTAGGAAACTCTTAGTTTGAAGGGATACAATCACACATGATTGCATAACTAGGGTATATGGCCACCCTATAGAGTTTACGATCCAAATGGCATGACCTAGGGTTTTTACGGTCCAAGTGGTTTACGGTCCAAATGGTTCACAGTCTTATGACCTTACGGTCATGGAGTTTACGGTCTAAGGATATCCAACCGTAAACTCATACCCTTTTGTGCATAGGATAATTTCCAAGCATTTCAAAGGTTTTTAAGTTCCATTCTAGCTTTAGGAGGGTTTAATGGTCACAATGCATCATTTATAAGGGTTTACGGTCTAAGGAGATGCATAGACCGTAAACACCTTTTGTTCTTCGATGAATGATGATTTCAAGGCCTTAAACAAGAATCCTAATCAGATAACAAGCATAAAAGATAGACACTTACAATTTGGAAGCAAAGAAGGGTGTTTTCGGCCCAAAACACTTAAGTGTTCTTGATGTTCTTGATGTTCTTGAGGATTCTTGACGATCTAGACTCAAAAGATGAATTTGTGGATGAATTCAAGAGTGAATCAAGAGAAAGAGATGTAATAACTCGAAGTAAGGAAGGAATCACTTACATTAATGAAGTTTGGAAGCAAAACCTCAAGATCCTTGGGAGAGAAAATCGATTTCTAGCCTTAGAATTGTAAAAGTGATTGAAAAATGACTAGGTGTCATGTATATGGGTAGTTTACGGTCACCATGACCGTAAGCTCTAAGCTTCTAACCATAAACTCCTTTTGAGGAGTTTTACAGTTTGCTAGATGGTTTGGAACATTGACTGATACATCCAAACACTGATTCCTTTGATGCACTAGACTCAGAATGCTCAAACCAACTCCAAACAGTGCTAAAAGTTAGCAGAAACGAGTCTGACTTAGATTGAAGTGAATGGTTGTACAAGATAGAAATTTCGGGTTGTCACATCATGTCACTTCCTGATTAGTATTTTCTTTTTGGTAGTTTCTCGGATGAATTCCAGATCAACGAAGGTGTTGTGTGGAAATTGGACCTCTAGCTAGTTGCGCATTACCTAATTTAGTCCAGTGCAGATAGGATATGCACTTGCGACCACAGAAGGTTTTGAATGGAGCAACTTGAATGCTAGCGTGATAAAGGACTCGACTAACTGGTAAATGGGTATCCCATTCTTTACCATAGTCGATCACATAGGCTCATGACTACTCTAGTTCCCAGAGATTTTTGAGTGACTGCCGGAATTGGGAGATGATTCTATTATCTCAGCAGAGATAACAGATATTGGAATATCGTGCACTCACACGTTCTAGTTATCTTCTCTACTTGCCACATTTTCAGGTTTCAAGGCTTCTTGTTGAGCCTCCTTACTTTATGTGGACAGATTTGAATGGGTTATCATAGTCAATGATTTGAATGGGTTATCATAGGGTGTCAGCTACTATATCGGCTTTGTCGAGATGATAACGAATTTCGAATTCGTAGTAATTTAGTAGCTCGACCCATTGTCGTGGTCTCACGTTGAATTCCTCCTGATAGAATATATGATGAACGACTTTGCTCCGAAGTTCATGATCAGACTCATACTTGGCTCATCCACCATCACCTCATTTATGCAAGTCGTATATAATTTAGATTTCGCAAAACGTTCGGATGGGTGACTCTGCCCCCAGGTCCACAACCAAACAAGTAACAGGAGATAGGGCAGAATTACACATCCTTAATCTTGTTAAGTCTAAATTATATACCACTCTCATGTATACACTTAGCAGCGATAGATTAACTTAATGAGTTCTCAGTCTCTATTCTTGAACATGACTTGCGGTACATGTCACACCCCAAAACTGGAACGGCGGAAAGGTTCTGGGGTGGAGGACGTCATGTTTAGTATCACAAGACATATATCATAGTAATCAAAGTAATAAACAACCATTTCATTAGAAAGAAAGTGTTCACAAAGTGTGTGTTCACAAAACATAGAATACAATAGCAATTAACAAACAAGACTTGAAGCTATACTGTTCCATCTTCGGGATCCCAGTGCGAGTACCTATCTAATAGTCTCCTGAGAATACAAGTTAACTGAAAGAGTTGATCAGCAATTAAGCTGGTGAGTTCATAAGATTTTAGTGATATTAGTAAATCGTAAATTTTATTTAGAATAGTTCGCATTTCCTCTTAGAAAATCCTATATTTTCTACTTTGGTGAAAGATACGTAAAAATTATCCTACAATCCTTTCTATGAGTACTGAATGGATACAAGTGATATACAACTCAGAGTAAACAAACAATCGATTGAGCGCATCTGCTCTAAGGCAGAAAGCATATATCCCATTGTTTGTTTAATCATTGTAGTATATAATCCCGGTGTATTCACTTGTTACTCATGGAGTTAATTGTAATGGTTCCTTTATATTTAATGAAAGGATTCTTTAAGGAAAACTCTTATTTCTTATAATAAAATGGTGACCACAGTCATTACTCCTATATTCACTTAGTTTATGCTGGCTATATATGATCTAATATCGAATAGAGAATTAATTGGGTGAATCTGCCCTAAGCCCACAACCAAACAAGGAACAGGAAGTAAGGCGGAAAGCACACATCCAACTACCTATTGGGTATTAATAGTATATATCTCCGTGATCTATAAACTAAAGTATTATAGAGTTAATCACTTAAGGTCCTTTAAGTTTAGACTGGTTTAATAAAAAAGATTAAACCCTCAGCTGGTGAGTTTCTAGTTTTGTATACCAAACGTTCTGATTTGGGAAGTATATTCCGAACTAGAAAACTGTGCATTGACACTGTTTCCTATGACTTGACCATACCTGGTACCCTCATGATAACTCAACGTATACTGGACATATATATTTAGAATCGGATACATAATAGACTAGGTGAATCTGTTCCAAGCCCACAACCAAACAAGGAACAGGAAGTGAAGCGGAAAGCACACATCCTATTACCTGTCAGATCCTTTTGATATATATGTATCCTTTGATGTATACATTAGGGAATCATACGGTTAGCATTATGGTCCTTTCTACTAAACGTAGCCTTCTACCAAGGCATCAAATGTTATGGGTGTTCTTTCCTTGTATTACTAGGTATTTTCCCAAATGGGAGTATCTTTAACTAAATATAGTTTATACATTAATGAATATGTGAGAAGATCACAAGTAAATGTAATAGGGAAACTAACGTTTCACCTCAGCAGTGGCATTGCTGGTTATAAAGTAATAAAATACTGGCTCCATGTAGTATTAAATGAACGATACACCTCGAGGAGTCTAAAGTAACCTTTAGTCATAACTCGGTTACTTAAAGGTTTATCACCTCGTGCGTGCTAGTCCTGGTACGTGAAATCATACCAGTGTCAATGCAAACCCGGCGAGATATATTATTAGGTTTATCACCTCGTGCCTGCTAGTCCTAGTACGTGAAATCGTACCAGTTTCAATGCAGACTCGGCAAGATATATTATTTGGTTTATCACCTCGTGTCTGCTAGTCCTGATACGTGAAATCGTACCAGTGTCAATGCAAACCCGGAAGATATATTATTTGGTTTATCACCTCGTGCCTGCTAGTCCTGATACGTGAAATCGTACCAGTGTCAATGCAAACCCGGCAAGATATATAACGTGATTTTTCCCGGTACTTAGTATGGTGTATTCCTCCCTGTTTCTCTTTATAGCGGGTTCTCTTTATATTATCGTGTATTGTATCTAGCATGAACTGGATTTCTAAACTATACCTATTATAGTTTACTATTGTTTTTCCTTGAACTGATATTGAAAAGATTCTTTTATCTACCAAGTTATGCCAGTACTTTAAAAACGGAGTTTTGTGAAACTATAAAGTAACATAACTGTAAAAGAGTTTTTCAAATGTCTTGAAGACTTATAAATGACATAAGTAATCCTCTTGAAGTATTTAAAACAACCAATTACACAATTATCATTGTGTTCAACTTGTATTCCCCCCCTTAAAACATTTAAAATAGTTAAAAGATTCATTTCGGGATATGATCTCACCTGATGTGGGTGATTCAACGAATACGGGTGTAAGGATGAGAAGTTCCACTAATGAAGTCCCGAGACTTAACGAGTCCTAAAAGACATATAATGGCATATATTGACATAAATATAGTGCTTGAAAGCAACCAAATGCAATGAAACACCTCACGGGACTAGGGAACACTTTGACCAAGTGTTGGAATCACATGTGATTCAACTAAAGAGTGTTTAAGGCCATCGTTTGGTGTTTATGGTCCCGAGTTTACGACCGTAAACTCATGGTCAAAGTTACATATGATGGGGTTTGAATGCTAGGGAAGCTTGAGGGATTTTTGCTCTACACAATGGTAAGGAAGACCACTTAATTGGAGGCTTTTGATGAGTTTACGGCCCAAAGGAGTTTACGGCCGTAAACTCATGGTCATTATGAAGTGAGTGTGGTTTAAGGTAATCACCTGGGAGTGTTCTAGCCTCAAGTCCAAGCCTTAGGAAGAGTTTAAGGCTCAAATGACACACTTATAGGGGTTTACGGTCAAGGGAGATGGCTTGACCGTAAACTCCTTTTGATCCTTCATTTTTGATGTTTTCAAGGTCCTAAGCACGAACCTTAATTGGATATCAAGTATAGGGAAGAGTACTTACGATGTAGAGGCTTGAAATGGCCGATTTTGGCCAAGAACACTAGTGTGTGTTCTTGGTGTTCTTGGTGAAACTTGAAGATTTGAAGATCTAGTCAAAAATGGATGTTTTCATGGATGGAATCAAAGAGTGTGACTAGAAGATGAAGTGTAACAACAAATCTAGGAAAGAACACTTACGTTTTTGAAGATCTCGAGTGAAGATCAGGATGATAGTTGAGAGAGAATAGGAGTGTTCTTGAGGTTGGAATGTGAGAAATGGCTGAAAATGATCAAGGACCACATATATACTCTTGGGTTTACTGCCAGGATTGGGTTTATGGCCGTAAACTCCATGTTTACGGTCGTGAACTCCATGTTTACGGCCGTAAACTCCACATGTTGGAGTTTAGGGCTTTAGTGTTGTACAGTGTCTCTAGCAGGTGCGTTCTAACACTCATTCCTTAAGTGTACTAGGCTAATAACTCCTTAGAATGACCTTTAACCAGACTAGGACTCATTTCCAATAAGTCTGACACTCTGATGAGTTGACTGACTGTGATTTAAAAGTAAAATTTTTTCGGGTTGTCACAGTACAATGATTTTCCTATGAGATCTATTGGGGTACTTTGGTAGTTAATGACTTCTAAGACTACTTTGGTGCTTTTCGCTTGAAGTTTCCTATCTACTGAGTAGGCTAGAATGGCATGGTACCCTTCGCATGGGTACTTCTGAAGTTTTGAGATGAGAGACAACCTAAGGGTTTTGCGTTATGGATTGGAAGAATTTCATCTTACGACTGATTAAGGAAAAATTTCTCTTATACAACATAAGAATTTTCACATGGTAAGGGCCAGGCCAAACCATGTCGAATGAGGATGTCAGAATTTTCTCGACGAAATAGATATTAAGTTGTTCTGGGAGGAATGATTACTAGGATGATATCCTATGTACCTAAGTTTTCAGCGCTTCTGGTTTTATTCTGTTATTATCGCTACGAACCCCTTTTTGATTCGAAATTGGCAGGTACTACCAATACGAGGGTTTTGATAATTTGAAATTATGAACTTTCATGAAACGATCCTTACTAGGTCTCTCTATAATCGCTTGGTGTATACAAGTCATGTATAATTAAGATTGGTAAGACCTTTGACTGAGCAACCCTGCCCTAAATCCACAACCAAACAAGGAACAGGAAATGAGGCGGGATTACTCACTCTAAGTCTACAAATCTTAATTATAAATGACCCTTATGTATACTCTAAGTCATCATAGCTTACCTGTTAGGATTTCAAATTTTATATAGATGTTGTGACTTAATTTCAACGGGAGAGTACTCATAATTATAGATAATTATCGGGGTTTGGAAGCGTGCCAAAATATAGCAGGGTTCTTTGATGCCTTCCCATGTATTGGGGTCAAACCCCTCCTACTCCCCCGTCGTTCTTCTCGGTTAGATAGTCCCTCTTGTAATGTCCTATTTCACCATAAATGTGACATATGGGAATGGTTCCAACATTGGTAGTTGAAGTGATAAACTCAACCGGAGTTCTACAGATGTGGGCGGTATGTCCCTTCAGGTTGCATCTATTGCAATGCAGCTCTCGGCAAACTCCATGATGATGGTAGTTGCACTTACTGCAGTGTGGGAGGTTTCCTAAGTACGGCGTGGTCGGTACTAGAATAACAGGGCTGATGGGGGTATTGACTGCCCCAGTTCGTTGCCCTCCGTTAGGTTTTTGAGTTGAACAACTCCCTTTCCTGTTTTTGAACTTTCGTTTCAGGATATTAGGCTTAAGGTTCGAATTGTCCTTATAAATAGGTACCCGTTGCTGTACTTGGTCATCACCACGATCGGGGTTACCGATGGCATTACTCCTAACATTTGCATTATTAGCATTAAGGTGTGCCATGACAGCTGCTACAACTGCTGTGACTGCAGCTTGAAACGTAGCCGCATCTATTTGAAGGATTGGTGTTTTGCTGGTGGGTCGGTTACGTTTCCTCGGAGGCATGATTCTGTTACATGATAAGAAAATAAGCTTATGACCGACTATCGTTGTCTCTAGATGTATTCTAACCATTTGTATCTATGTATAAATCTTTCGTTTTGTTATATTGTTCTCAATGATTCGACCTGCATCCCTATGATGCAGTCCTAGTAAGGAACATAAATAAGTTTCTAGAATGGTTATGAACCGGGTATCATTCGAACTAAGTTACCTTCGATTGGTGGATATCGTTTTCCAACTTTCGAAATGATTTGAAAACAATTCATAATAAAGTCTACATAAAATAGACTTATGAATTTGAGAAGTGATCACTATCAATTGAGATTTCGTGATCCAATTTATTGTTATTAGCCGTGACAGGAAAAGAGGATAAGCTCAAAACCTAATGTGAGTAATGTAATCACTAACTCACTAGGTCGTATCATTTATTAGTTATTACTTAAATGAAAAGGCACTCAAAAACTTCACATGAATCACGCGTGGTTTTCCTCTGTTCTCATTTCTATTCTGGGTGGTAATGATTTGTTCTCTCCTGGTATCTATAGGATGTCCTTCTCCTCCGTAGGTATATCGAATTCCTAAGCTGTCTTACTTCCAATTCTGACACTGATCCCCATTACTTCGTAATGAAGATTTTGAATCTCGAAAGTTCATGTGAATCTCTCATTGGTGTCCTTAATAGGGTAAGGGCACTAAATGATTTATTTACTTATCATCTGTTTCTTTCTCGGAATTCTCCTAATGAAATTATGTTGGATCCTCCTTGACTCTTCCATTGATTGCTGAAGTAACTACGTTTATCTAAGGGGTTTACACGAGAATGGGAATGTCTAAGGAATCTATGAGAAAATTTAAATTTTTACGAAGGTGATTCTTTCTGGTCCTTCTATAATCACATGGAGTGTACCGATTATATATAATCCAGATCAAATAGACCTTTGAATAAGTAATCCTACTCTAAAACCACATCCAAACAAGGAAAAGGAAGTAGAGTGAAAATCACATATTCTAAGTCAATAAAATCTCAACTATATATAACCTTACCATATCCATTAAGTAATTATAGACCTATCAGAAAAAATCTTTTTAAGTTTTTAGTTTTCTTGTTATAGCATCCTAAAATACTCCTATAGTATTTTAATCTTTATGTTTGGTTCTAGAATTCTTCTGGTACTTAGGTAAGTTTTAGACTTGTTGCAACACTACAATCACTCCCCAAACACATGTTGGTCATATCTCAAATGAATATAGTTGATCAAACTATATTGATCCCAAATATGATTACGTCACTGTCTAGGTTTAACTGTAATGTCCAACATCCAAATACTTTTGTTTTGTTCTTCTTGTGATACTCATTCTAGTATATATATTCTGCATATACTTATACTTTTATAAAATATTGTTATATTTTTAAAGTATAACTCTTTTTCAGGGTTTTTTCATCCCAATGGGTTTATAGTTGTATATCTTTTATGACTGATATACTAAGTTCACTATAAACACTGCTCTGATACCAATCTGTCACACCCCTAAACCAGAACGGCGGAAACGTTCGGGGCCGGAGGACTTCATGTAAGTATCACAACACATGCAATATAGTAATCAAAGTACAAACAACCATTACATTAATAAGTATAAGTTTTACATAAGTGTTTAAACATTACATATTCAAACACCAAAGTAGGTACAATAGAAGACAATAGTCGCGGTACGGTACTAGGTAGTCTTCTCAAAGGCTTCAGGAGTGTACCTGTCTACTGGATTCCAGAGAATACAAGTTACTTGGAAAGAGTAGATCATCATTTAAGTTGGTGAGTTCATAAGTATTTTAGTTCTGTTAAGTATACTCTAAGTTCTTTGGAAAAGTTCACTGGTTCCTCCAGAAAATCCTATATTTCCTGAGGTGATAGATTGATAACCTCAATAGTTTCCCTCTGTAATTACTTAGTTTATACTAATTATATATAACCCAATATCGAATGGACATTTAAATGGGTGTATCTTCCCTAAGCCCACAGCCAAACAATGAACAGGAAGTAAGGTGGAAGTCACACATTTCACTGTCAATCGGATATTAGTTATGTATAACACTGATGTAAAAACTAAGGAATTATAGAATTAACCACTAAAGGTCCTTTATGTTATACTAGTTTACAGAAAGTGAATGACTAAGTTCCCATTGGTAAAAGTGGTTTAATCCCATAAATCGTTTCATTTGTAAAAGTGGTTTAATCCCATAAACCGTTTCCTTTGTAAAAGTCGTTTCATCCCATAAACCGTTTCCTTTGTAAGCGTAGTTTAATTCCATAAACTTTTTCATTTGTAAAAGTGGTTTAATCCCATAGACCGTTTCATTTGTAAAAGTATTCTTAGTTATATCCGTTCTACAGTAAAAACCTTAGTATTAATCCTGGAAAATATTATATTATCCATAATACTGCCTTGTGGTTTTAAGTGTTCCAAACCAGAAGTACAAGTATATTTACCATACTTGATTTCATGATACGTAGCTTTTACTGTAAGTAAAAACTAACAGAAGGTATATTTGGTCAGGATGTAATTATCTTTTCTTACTGTTTTAAGAGAAGTATATTACTTAGTAATTTATTCGTTATTTTATCACCCCGTGATTGCTAACCATGGTACTCTATATTGTACCCTTGTTAATGCAAACCCGGTATGATGTATTATTACCCCGTGATTGCTAACCCTGGTACTCTGTATTGTACCCTTGTTAATTGTCACACCCCGCTAAAGCGGAAACGCAAGGTATGACAGCGACAAAGGTTTCATTGCAAAAGATAAAGATACATCACCATAGCAATATTTAAAAGTTTACAACCCATAGCTTAAACAAAACAAAGTACAAGTTTTCCAAAATGACATTGTTCAAAATATAACTTCATAAAATAACTTCCACACGATGCAGCATGCTCTATGATGATGAATCTCTATATCCACTTACTAATTATTTCCTGAAAAAGCATGTAAAACGAGCGTCAACTATGAAAATAGTTGGTGAGTTCACAGGTTTATAAAATCAAGATTTGGTATAAGACTTTTCATAAATACAAGTACATTGCTTTAATGAGAACAAAGTTCATTGCTATAATGAGAAACAAAGTTGATTGCTAAAATTGATAAACGAGTTTATTGCCATAATAGATAACAAGTTTATTGCTATAATGTGTAACGAGTTTGTATGTGTATGAGCAAACAATGAGTCTCAACCAAACCTATGACTGAAGCCCTATCAAGATCTATGATTATCGTTCCATAGATGAATATGGTATCATGCACTCCAGCAATAGGGCGAGTGAGGAGTTGTCAATTCCTAATAGCGCTATCCATAATGACCATTGGCTCAAAGAGTTAATGGTTAGAGATAAGGGAAGGGCCTTAGTACGATAAGTTCTCATGTTCCGTGTTGCATAGACATACATAAAGAAACATAGCAATACAATAGCAATCGTGTTTGATACAATTCAATTTAAATACAACATGCAAATAATAGTTTTTCTGGACATGCTTTTCCACCCCAAAACATAAAAACTGAAAATAGGGGAGTGCGTGAATACTCACAATGTTTCGAGTAGATACAAGTGGTGCCTTGGAATACACCAACTTCTTAATGCCGGGATCCTACGACATCAAACACACACTAGTGAGTTTCCATGTCGAAATCTAATGCTAATATACTAAACTCTACATATAGTGAAATGCCAATTTATGTTCTAATATTGGATTTTATATTAATTGGTTACACTTTTTCTGAAATGATGAAATTCTACAAGTCATGCGATAAATACAACTTTGGGATATTAATTTTCCAGATTTAGTAATATAAATTTAAGGGTGTTTCAACACATTTAAAGGTGTTTTAAATTCCTAAAAATGTAAGATATTATCAAATAGTTTCCAAAAATTGTCAAACCTTGTATTTTTCATTCTAAATACAATAGAGGTTTTCCAGAAAATTTTCCTTGAATTTTTGATATGGTTAACTATTTTCCAAATTTTTAAGCCTTCATAACAACATAAATTCACGAAAAATAGCATTCAAAGGATAAAAATTCTCAAACTTTTTATTTTACTGTTATTACACATTACTAAGCTGGGAAAAATATAAAAATGGATTTCCAAGCTGTTTAATTATATTTTACGATTTTTGAGCATTTATTCCAATAAAAATTGAAATAAATAGAAAACAGTTTCCAAAACTACCCAAACTTTTTATTTGACTGTTATTATACATAACTAGGCTGGGAAAAATATAATCAGTGGGTATTTCTATTTTTCCTTGTTTTATCCCCTTAAATAACCATTAATTGAAGAATAAATAACAAACAGTTAAAATAAATTACCAAAAATTTTTGTAACATCATTTACAGTGTAAGTAATCTGGGAAAAATAACAAAAGTGGTTTTCATATTGTATAGTCTGGTTTTGGGTATTTATGTGTATTTAAGTGTATTTAACTTTAGAAAATAGAAGAAAAATAGTTTACAGTAGAGAAAAATCATCAAAATTTTTATGTAATCTCCTACTGTACAACATGATGTTCTAGTAAATTTTCATGAATTTTGGATAATCAGAACTATTTTTCCTATTTTTAGGCCATTATAATTACCAAAAATTGGGAAAAATAGTAAGGCATGATGAAAAATTCTGAAATTATTTTTCTGAGTCACCCACCACAGGTAAGGGCTGCGAAAATTGTTAGATACAACTTTCACACTCTCTAAAGTGGTTTTGTGATTCATTATACCCAAAAAAAAAAAAAAAAATCGGAAATCATACCAAACAGCAACAAAAATCGATGAAGTTTAGTGAGGGGTCATTATTCACCATAGGGGTCATCCATGAATTTATTCCGGATTTATAGACCTCTGGAAGTATTTTATGTGATTTATGCCCTTGTTTTCTTGTAATAATTTTAATAAATCAAAGAAATGATAAAAGCTCTTGAAATTTTCCAGATTATCACATGTATGTGAGGGCTTTCAAAAGGAAAAATGTTTAAATTTTATTCAGAAGGGAAATAGGGGTATTGAACCCAAACAAGTTAAGAAATGTTGCATATAATGGTGAATGAGATGTAAATGTGGCTGAAGTTCATGAATTTGAGTAGCCCATTCAGTGGGGTTTTAAGCCACGAAATTTCAGCCATCATTCACTGGATATGTTAAGTTTCTAAATTATTTTTGCCCAGATTTATGGTTGGGTTTAAGGCCATTGATCACGCAAAGCAAAAATGGTGATCACAGAAAAAGAGCTGTTTGCGCAACCATTTTGTAAAAATTGCCAAAAATCTGATATTTAATATTTTACAGTGAGACCAGTTGGGTTTGAAAGTTAACTCGTGGAACTATCCAATACAAAAATAATATCAGGATTTGGTTAAGAAATGACCGAGTTATGGCCGTTCAAGGCTGAACAATGTAATCTGGCAGATTGCATGTTTGCTTTGAGTGCATTCTTAGGGCATTTTGACAAGAACAACATGCATGCTTCGGTTAAGGTCCGATTTCTAGCACATGCATGGAGTGAATGAGCATCCAAGATGTACTAGAAATGGTTTAAATGCTTTTGGTCATGCAAGAACACAAAAGAAATGGAGAAGAAGATGTAATACTCGGTTTTGAAGTCACATGAACACATGTGCATCTTTTTCACTCCTTAAATGGGTTTGATCCCGGATTTTCACCATCTCAAACACATGCATTGTGTTATGGTGAGAATCTACAAACCACAAGGGAAAAAGTAAGGATTTCTAGCCATAGAAGGGCATAGAATCCGAAGAGTAGAGAAGAACCATGAAGAAGAGGAAGTAAAATCATAAAACTATGAGGGAGGATTGTGTTGTTTACCTTGGTTTTGATCTTGAGAGAAGCAAGAAAACTTCAAGACCTTCTCAATTTCGAAATTATGGCAGAGAATGGAGGATTTCCTGGAGGTGTAGGAGAGGTTTTTGAGGTGGGGAATCTTCTTGGAGAAGGAGTGAGAGAGAGAGTGTGTATGGGAAGTTGAAGTGTAAGAGAAGAATAAAATGATTAAGAATTTTTGGGGAAAAATGGAGCATGGGGGAGAGGGTGGCAGATTTTATGAGTGTAAGAGAGGCCCTCTCTCTCCTAATTCAAACTAAATAAATTTCCCTTCAATTTTTATAAAACCCAAATTTTTATAAAAATGCCTCTTTATGTAATTCATGATTTATTTAAGAATCTTTGTTTTTAGCTCATAAAATATGATTTATGTTTGATAATTAAATCTTTATATCTTTGATTATATCCTTATGACTTAATTATTTAAATTTTATCTAATGAGGTTCATAACAAATCTTATAGAGTTTTTAGGTTTTAAAGTTTATAAATTTGGATTTTTGGGCTCTTTAGGGTTTTTGGAACATTGTTTGATATTCACCATCATATTGAAATGAAATTAGAATATTTTAATTTATTTTTAGGGTTTTATACCCTTTTTCAATTGTAGCAAGGTTTGAAGTTTATTCTAATTATAGCATTGGCATTTCCTATTGTAGTTAAGCAACTTACTAGAATCGTAAGTGTCAAGTATATTAGTCCTAGATCTTAGTTGGGTCCTAGTTTATGCAAGATTTTGACCTAATTTATACTACTAGGCCATGGCATGTTGTGCATGAATGGTTTTTATAAAGATGCATGAGTCCGAGAATGACCTGAATTGACAGTTGTCACAGTATCCCCCACTTAAAAAGAATTTCGTCCCGAAATTCATTCTATGTCATCGTTTGTCATCGCATGGGAAAAGTTGTGGATACTTTTCCTTCATGAAGTCCTCACGCTCCCAGGTGTACTCCGGCCCGCGTTTTGAGTTCCATCGAACTTTCACAATCGGAATCTTACTCCGCTTGAGTCGTTTTACCTCCCTGTCAAGGATTTCTATCGGTTCCTCAACAAAGTTTAGCTTATCATTGATCTTGAATTCCTCGAGGGGTACTATCAATGCTTCGTCGGCTAAACATTTCTTAAGATTGGAGACGTGGAATGTGTCGTGAATGGCGCTTAACTCTTGGGGTAATCGGAGTTTATATGCCACCGGACCAATCCTTTCAATGATCTCGAAGGGTCCAACATATCTTGGGCTTAGTTTTCCTTTCTTACCAAAACGTACAAGCCCTTTCCAAGGCGACATCTTTAGAAGTACCTTGTCTCCAACTTGGAATTCTAATGGTTTTCGACGATTATCCGCATAACTTTTCTGACGATCTCTGGCGGCTTTAAGCCTATCTTTGATGATAGCCATCTTGTCAGTTGTTTCCTGGATAAGGTCGAGTCTAGTCAATTGTCTGTCTCCGATTTCTGTCCAACACAATGGAGAACGAAACTTGCGTCCATACAATGCTTCGTATAGGGCACATTGGATACTCGTGTGGTAACTGTTATTGTAGGAAAACTCAATTAGAGGCAAATGAGTATCCCAATTTCCTTTGAACTCAATGACACACGCTCGTAGCATGTCTTCCAATGTTTGTATTGTTCTCTCTGTTTGCCCATCTGTCTGAGGATGGTAAGCTGTGCTCAAATCTATCTTGGTTCCTAGTGCCTTCTGTAACATCCACCAAAATCGAGATGTAAAACGACTATCTCTATCAGAAATGATAGATAGGGGGTAGACCGGGCAATTCCTCCGGAAACACCTCGGGATAGTTTTGAACCACTGGAATCTCCTTGAGTTGCTTAGCTTCAGGTTCTCTTTCTAGCACGTGGGCCATGAATGCAATACAATTCTTTTTCAGGTACTTGTGAACCTTCACGCTTGATACTATGTTTAAACTTCTTCCTGGCTTCTCACCGTGTATGATAAGGGTTTCACCATTAGGGAGAGGCACTCTAATGACTTTCTCGTAACAACTAATTTCTGCTTTATTTTTGGATAACCAATCCATCCCTACTATCACATCAAAACTACCTAGCTCTATAGGAATTAGGTCAATGCTAAAGAGTTTATCAGCTAAATTCAGAGTACAGCCAGGAATTATTTCATTAGCCCTAATTTCATACCCATCAGCAAGTTCAATAGTATGAGTATTCCTCATCTTTCTTGATTTCAAGTCGAGTACCGGTCTAAATGCTAAAGAAACGAAACTCCTATCTGCTCCCGCATCGAATATTATTGATGCAAAATGATTGTTCAGGAGAAACGTACCTGTTATCACTTCAGGGTTCTGACGAGCTTCTTCTGCACCAATCACAAAGGCTACACCTCTTGGCCGCCCACCTTGATTTCCTTGGAAATTTTGCCTAGCTTGGCCTTGTCCATTGTTACCAGGCCCCTTGTTCAGTTTGGGACAAGCACTACGCAGATGATCAGTACTCACACACTCGTAACATGCCCTTTTTCCATCCTTATTCAGCTTACAATACTTCGGGTAATGGCCTGTCTGTTTACAGTTTTGGCATACTGGGCAAGCTCCCTTGTGATGGAAGTTACACTTATTGCACTTCGGGTGCGGTCCCGTGTACTGCTTTCGCTCCTGCACTTCCATGACTTTCTGTTCCTGAGTTTTCACTGGTTCTTGCTCCTGGGGCTCTTACCATAAAGTTTCTTGAGACTTTCTGCTTCCTCCCTGACTTGCCTCCATACTTCTTCTCTCCCTGATCTGTTGGCTTCCTCTTGCTACTAGAGCTTTCCTTTGCCGATGCTCCCGTCCTTATCACATCATTGGTTAGTCGATTTGCTAGACTTACTGCACTTTGAATGGTAGTTGGGTTTGCTGAAGTAACCATTCCCCGAATCTCTGGTGCCAAACCCCAGATGTAACGATCTACCCGTTTCTCCTCAGGAGTAACCATGTGAGGTACCAGTTTTGCTAGTTCATGAAATCGGACTGTGTACTTCTCTATTTGGGTTCCAACCATAGAATGGTTCCAGAACTCAGATTCAAGATTCTGAATTTCATCCTTGGGACAATACTCCTCTATCAGCAGCTTCTTTAGGTCTTCCCAAGTTAGCTGATATGCCGCTGCACGACCTCGGGTTTGCACTAAAGTATTCCACCAGGTCAATGCCCTATCCTGAAGTAGACAAGTTGCATACTCCACTTTGTTGCGTTCGAGACATTTGCTAATGTGAAGGACCGACTCCATACTGTCAATCCATTTCAGCAACCCGACCGCACCTTCCTTTCCATGGAATTCCTTAGGTTTACAGGCCATAAAGGACTTGTAGTTGCATTCTCTTTCATTGTTTCCCCGATTTCCTCCATTACTTCCTTGGTTAGCATTAAGTCCTGCAGTTACTTGAGTAACAATGTTTGGGATTGCTGCCATGAGTTGTTGTGCTACCACTTGAGCAACATCGGGTGTTTCGTTCTGTGGGCGCCCGCGATTAGGCCTTCCTGACATGGTTCTATTACACAGGAGAAGAAATACGTATAAATACATAAAATAATGTATAATATTTAGTTCGCTACTATTTTGAAAACCGTAAGTGTTGTCAAATCATTGGTTTGCATTAATACTAGGCATATATATTTTAGAAAGAAAAGAAAAGAAAAATCTCTTTATTCGACCATTTACCAATTAAATTCTAGGGTTTGACCTCATAGTAAAAGTTTTCAAACATAAAATAAAATTCTTCATTACCATTTGAAATTGTCTTAAAACCAAACCAATACATCAATCCCAAAATAAAGTTTTAAATGTCTTTCCCAAAAGACACCCAACATGGGTTTTCATTTCATGACAAAATAAAATAAAATACTGAAATCAGAACCAAACACTAATCGCTATCCCAACAAGAATCATCAGCACCACAATCAGTAATAGCCCAACAAGCACATAATATGCGGTCATCGCACGACATGCCACTCGTCTAGCAGCACTAGCAGTGTCAGCAGCCTCCATCGAATGCTGAAACAGGATTTCCATCCTTGTCAAGACTTCATCCAAAACTTCCCGATGCCCAGCTATCACAGCGAGACTGTGACGTAGGCCCGCTGCCATCGACTGCAATCTCCGGGACTCCTCCGGGGTCATACATGGCTGCCTGACAGGTATCCCTATGACTTGCTGTGGTGAGGGTGCTCTTGGTCCTGCAACGCTGGGTCCTACCCCGCTAGGTCCTACCGTGCCAAGTCCTGCTGTGCTGGTGGCTATCGTTCCTGGAATAGGAACAATCTTCCTCGCCGTCCTCCGAATACAAAGCCCATAAAGTGGTGGCTGTGGCAACACCGATGAAGGCGATGCCTCGTGTCGTTGACTCGGGGCGTTGTCATTGCTGATCTCCACCGAGTTTCCTGTATCTTCCGTATCCTCCGATGGGTCTTCTTCTACCGAGGCGGGGGGGTTACGTCGAGGGATAATAGTGACGTACCCGGACTCATCAGCTGAGGCGGTAGCGTGAGAAGATGACGATGTCGACATAGTGGACTGAGACATAGATTCAATGAGATATGAAATAAATGACAATGCATGCCTATAATATGCAATGCTTACACACACCAAAATTAACCTTTTTGAATTTTTGAAATAAAGTTTTCTCAAAAATTTTGTTGAACATATTCCCATTATAATTAGCTCAAGCTTTGTATAAATTTTTCCTTAATTAAACATAGGTGATCAGGCTATGTTTAATTGAGGTCCAACGATACAATTCCCGACCTAATTATATTAGTAATATGTTTGATGTAAAAAGAATTTTTATAAGTTTTGGTTATAGGTTGTGTTTTCTTAAAGGAAAACTGATGTTCTCTATAACTTTAGCTCTGATACCACTTCTGTCACACCCCGCTAAAGCGGAAACGCAAGGTATGACAGCGACAAAGGTTTCATTGCAAAAGATAAAGATACATCACCATAGCAATATTTAAAAGTTTACAACCCATAGCTTAAACAAAACAAAGTACAAGTTTTCCAAAATGACATTGTTCAAAATATAACTTCATAAAATAACTTCCACACGATGCAGCATGCTCTATGATGATGAATCTCTATATCCACTTACTAATTATTTCCTGAAAAAGCATGTAAAACGAGCGTCAACTATGAAAATAGTTGGTGAGTTCACAGGTTTATAAAATCAAGATTTGGTGTAAGACTTTTCATAAATACAAGTACATTGCTTTAATGAGAACAAAGTTCATTGCTATAATGAGAAACAAAGTTGATTGCTAAAATTGATAAACGAGTTTATTGCCATAATAGATAACAAGTTTATTGCTATAATGTGTAACGAGTTTGTATGTGTATGAGCAAACAATGAGTCTCAACCAAACCTATGACTGAAGCCCTATCAAGATTTATGCTTATCGTTCCATAGATGAATATGGTATCATGCACTCCAGCAATAGGGCGAGTGAGGAGTTGTCAATTCCTAATAGCGCTATCCATAATGACCATTGGCTCAAAGAGTTAATGGTTAGAGATAAGGGAAGGGCCTTAGTACGATAAGTTCTCATGTTCCGTGTTGCATAGACATACATAAAGAAACATAGCAATACAATAGCAATCGTGTTTGATACAATTCAATTTAAATACAACATGCAAATAATAGTTTTTCTGGACATGCTTTTCCACCCCAAAACATAAAAACTGAAAATAGGGGAGTGCGTGAATACTCACAATGTTTCGAGTAGATACAAGTGGTGCCTTGGAATACACCAACGTCTTAATGCCGGGATCCTACGACATCAAACACACACTAGTGAGTTTCCATGTCGAAATCTAATGCTAATATACTAAACTCTACATATAGTGAAATGCCAATTTATGTTCTAATATTGGATTTTATATTAATTGGTTACACTTTTTCTGAAATGATGAAATTCTACAAGTCATGCGATAAATACAACTTTGGGATATTAATTTTCCAGATTTAGTAATATAAACTTAAGGGTGTTTCAACACATTTAAAGGTGTTTTAAATTCCTAAAAATGTAAGATATTATCAAATAGTTTCCAAAAATTGTCAAACCTTGTATTTTTCATTCTAAATACAATAGAGGTTTTCCAGAAAATTTTCCTTGAATTTTTGATATGGTTAACTATTTTCCAAAATTTTAAGCCTTCATAACAACATAAATTCACGAAAAATAGCATTCAAAGGATAAAAATTCTCAAACTTTTTATTTTACAGTTATTACACATTACTAAGCTGGGAAAAATATAAAAATGGATTTCCAAGCTGTTTAATTATATTTTACGATTTTTGAGCATTTTTTCCAATAAAAATTGAAATAAATAGAAAACAGTTTCCAAAATTACCCAAACTTTTTATTTAACTGTTATTATACATAAGTAGGCTGGGAAAAATATAAAAGATATTTTTCAGTTGGTATTTCTATTTTTCCTTGTTTTATCCCCTTAAATAACCATTAATTGAAGAATACATAACAAACAGTTAAAATAAATTACCAAAAATTTTTGTAACATCATTTACAGTGTAAGTAATCTGGGAAAAATAACAAAAGTGGTTTTCATATTGTATAGTCCGGTTTTGGGTATTTATGTGTATTTAAGTGTATTTAACTTTAGAAAATAGAAGAAAAATAGTTTACAGTAGAGAAAAATCATCAAAATTTTTATGTAATCTCCTACTGTACAACATGATGTTCTAGTAAATTTTCATGAATTTTGGATAATCAGAACTATTTTTCCTATTTTTAGGCCATTATAATTACCAAAAATTGGGAAAAATAGTAAGGCATGATGAAAAATTCTGAAATTATTTTTCTGAGTCACCCACCACAGGTAAGGGCTGCGAAAATTGTTAGATACAACTTTCACACTCTCTAAAGTGGTTTTGTGATTTATTATACCCAAAAAAAAGAAAATCGGAAATCATACCAAACAGCAACAAAAATCGATGAAGTTTAGTGAGGGGTCATTATTCACCATAGGGGTCATCCATGAATTTATTCCGGATTTATAGACCTCTGGAACTATTTTATGTGATTTATGCCCTTGTTTTCTTGCAATAATTTTAATAAATCAAAGAAATGATAAAAGCTCTTGAAATTTTCCAGATTATCACATGTATGTGAGGGCTTTCAAAAGGAAAAATGTTCAAATTTTATTCAGAAGGGAAATAGGGGTATTGAACCCAAACAAGTTAAGAAATGTTGCATATAATGGTGAATGAGATGTAAATGTGGCTGAAGTTCATGAATTTGAGTAGCCCATTCAGTGGGGTTTTAAGCCACGAAATTTCAGCCATCATTCACTGGATATGTTAAGTTTCTAAATTATTTTTGCCCAGATTTATGGTTGGGTTTAAGGCCATTGATCACGCAAAGCAAAAATGGTGATCACAGAAAAAGAGCTGTTTGCGCAACCATTTTGTAAAAATTGCCAAAAATCCGATATTTAATATTTTACAGTGAGACCAGTTGGGTTTGAAAGTTAACTCGTGGAACTATCCAATACAAAAATAATATCAGGATTTGGTTAAGAAATGACCGAGTTATGGCCGTTCAAGGCTGAACAATGTAATCTGGCAGATTGCATGTTTGCTTTGAGTGCATTCTTAGGGCATTTTGACAAGAACAACATGCATGCTTCGGTTAAGGTCCGATTTCTAGCACATGCATGGAGTGAATGAGCATCCAAGATGTACTAGAAATGGTTTAAATGCTTTTGGTCATGCAAGAACACAAAAGAAATGGAGAAGAAGATGTAATACTCCGTTTTAAAGTCACATGAACACATGTGCATCTTTTTCACTCCTTAAATGGGTTTGATCCCGGATTTTCACCATCTCAAACACATGCATTGTGTTATGGTGAGAATCTACAAACCACAAGGGAAAAAGTAAGGATTTCTAGCCATAGAAGGGCATAGAATCCGAAGAGTAGAGAAGAACCATGAAGAAGAGGAAGTAAAATCATAAAACTATGAGGGAGGATTGTGTTGTTTACCTTGGTTTTGATCTTGAGAGAAGCAAGAACACTTCAAGACCTTCTCAATTTCGAAATTATGGCAGAGAATGGAGGATTTCCTGGAGGTGTAGGAGAGGTTTTTGAGGTGGGGAATCTTCTTGGAGAAGGAGTGAGAGAGAGAGAGTGTGTATGGGAAGTTGAAGTGTAAGAGAAGAATAAAATGATTAAGAATTTTTGGGGAAAAATGGAGCATGGGGGAGAGGGTGGCAGATTTTATGAGTGTAAGAGAGGCCCTCTCTCTCCTAATTCAAACTAAATAAATTTCCCTTCAATTTTTATAAAACCCAAATTTTTATAAAAATGCCTCTTTATGTAATTCATGATTTATTTAAGAATCTTTGTTTTTAGCTCATAAAATATGATTTATGTTTGATAATTAAATCTTTATATCTTTGATTATATCCTTATGACTTAATTATTTAAATTTTATCTAATGAGGTTCATAACAAATCTTATAGAGTTTTTAGGTTTTAAAGTTTATAAATTTGGATTTTTGGGCTCTTTAGGGTTTTTGGAACATTGTTTGATATTCACCATCATATTGAAATGAAATTAGAATATTTTAATTTATTTTTAGGGTTTTATACCCTTTTTCAATTGTAGCAAGGTTTGAAGTTTATTCTAATTATAGCATTGGCATTTCCTATTGTAGTTAAGCAACTTACTAGAATCGTAAGTGTCAAGTATATTAGTCCTAGATCTTAGTTGTGTCCTAGTTTATGCAAGATTTTGACCTAATTTATACTACTAGGCCATGACATGTTGTGCATGAATGGTTTTTATAAAGATGCATGAGTCCGAGAATGACCTGAATTGACAGTTGTCACATTAATGCAAACCCGGTATGATGTATTATTACCCGGTGATTGCTAACCCTGGTACTTTGTATCCTACCTTTGTTAATGCAAATCCGGTACGATGTATTATTACCCCGTGATTGCTAACCCTGGTACTCTGTATCGTACCATTGTTAATGTAAATCTGGTATGATGTATTGTTACCTCGTGATAGCAAACCCTGGTACTCTATATCGTACCTTTGTTAATGCAAACCCGGTATGATATATTATTACCCCGTAATTGCTAACCCTGGTACTCTGTATCGTACCTTTGTTAATGCAAACCCGGTATGATGTATTATTACTTCTTTAATATATTATCCATATACTAAAAGTATTATACATATCCTAGTATAGGTAAATGAATTGTTGGTACTTTCCTTGGAATGTGAAACATACTTGTATATTTAGTTTTGAATCATAAATTATACATATTATAATTTATATGTTCTATCTGATTAGGATGATTTCTTATGGATGAACACATTTGCTCAACATGATACAAAGGTAATGATACCGAATGAAGTAACCTTTTATATTCATATATGTATAATATATATATATATATATATATATATATATATATATAATTAAGAAGGAAACGACCTTCAGACAAATAACACTACCTTAATTCCACATCCAAACAAGGAAAAGGAAATAAGATAATTCATTAGTCCTAAGTCCTTCAAATCTTATTTATATATTTATACATATATAAACATGATTTTGGTAATTATAATTTGAAAAAGTTTATAAAACCTTTTTCAAAGAATTTAACGGAGTTTACACGACTTTAAAGATTTAACAAGGCTTTAAGTCATTTTGGAAGTATTTGGTAATCCTTAAAAACATAAGAAAATCTTTTGTAATTATTATCACATATAATTATTAACACAATTTATATTGTTTTCAACTTGTATTCCCCCCTAAAAGGTATTTAAAAACCATTAAAAAGGTAGATTATAGGGGTATGAACTCACTTTGATAAGTGGTGATTCGGGCAACGTTTCGTTTCTATAGATGATCTTTTTCGAAGAAACCGTGATTTTTTGAGTAAAAACCGGGCTTTATGCGGGCAGCACTTCGACTGGATAGAGGTTATCTTCTCGAGAATTCCAGGGCTCCGAGGCTTGCTTCGGGTTTTAGACACGATACCGGGGCCTTGGGGGTTGTTTGTGAAGTTATGGAAGTGAAAGGGGTGAAAAAGGAGCAAAAATGGTGTAAAAAGGGGTTAAGAACCGGAGGGTCTCGCACCTCCTATTTTTAGTCCGAAGTCTCGGACAGGTGGCGAAGGAAGGAGTCAGCAGCACACGCGTTGGTCATACGAAGGGTACACGGGGCGAGGCTTCGGACGTGCTGGCTTCTGATTGGGCCGAACTTCGGTCCAATGGGAAGAGGGCATGTGTCCGAGGGATGTCCGGGGGGTGTCTCATGCGAAGGTGTCGGCTGCTTACTGGACCTCAGCTGCGGTCCAATCAGATGGTGACACGACGAACTTCGGTCCTATCGGAAGGTGACACGTGGAGGCTCGCATGCGAGGGTGACGTGTCCGAATGTCACCCATGCGAAATTGCCCGGTTTTCAATATTTCTTGGTTTTTGTGCCAAAAACTTGTGAAAATCATAACTTTCGCATACGAGCTCTGTTTTCGAAGTTCTTTATATGCACACGTAGGTAAAATTATACTCTACGACTTTCTTTTAGAATTCATCGTCTAATTTTTATTTATTTTTAATATTATTATTTTTAACAGACCGGGACAGGAAATCCGTTAAAAATTCATAACTTCTTCATCCGACGTCCGTTTTCATCTGTCTTTTTACCGTTGTACTACTTTTGACGAGACCTTCGATTCTCGTTTAAGTTGTGTTGGCTAAATATCGATCGATTTATATTTTGAATTTTTAGCTGTCAACTACTAAACCGAAACTTAGAAAAATCATAACTTCCTCATACGAAGTCAGATTTTTACGTTCTTTTTATGAACGTTCTCGGTTTAACATATTCTACAACTTTCATTTATACTGTTAAGGCTAAAAAGCCTTTTATCGAAAATTCACTTTTTACATTGAACAGTGTTTTGCCGGTTTTGTCGTGAATTTTCGATTGGTCATAACTTCTTCGTTATAACTTGGAATTTCAGTGTTATTTATATTTTTGGAAACCTTGTTACAATCTCTACCACTTGGTTCATCCCAATTACGATTATTGATCAATTTATTTTTGACCTAAATTTGACTCGTGTCACATAGACTCTTGTGTACGGTCGTGCACATGTGTACGGTCGTACACTCCTCTAAATGGAGTGTTTGGCCCGAATAGAATACTATGAACTTAAGTAAACACTCAAACAGACCCTGAACAATGCTAAAAGATAGTAGAAATGAGTCTGACTGTGATTGAATTTGAAAGACTGTACAAAATAGAAATTTCGGGTTGTCACATTATCCCCCCGTTAGAGAGAAATTTGTCCCAAAATTAGAGTTTAAGCACTTAAGCAATTAAAATAATTAAGCAAAAAGATGAGGATATTTCAGTTTCATTTGATCCTCGCGCTCCCAAGTGAATTCAGGTCCCCGCTTGGCATTCCAGCAAACCTTCACTATAGGAATACGACTTTGCATCGTTTTTTTGACCTCTCGGTCCATGATCTCTACTGGTTCTTCCACGAAGTTGAGGCTCTTGTCGATCTCGATTTCATCGACTGGAATTACAAGAGTCTCATTGGACAGACACTTTTTCAAGTTCGAGACATGGAAAACAGGATGTATGTTACTTAATTCTTGAGGTAGTCGGAGTTTGTAAGCTACTGGACCGATTCTAGCAAGAATCTCGAATGGTCCTATGTCCCTTGGATTCAGCTTGTCACGCTTTCCAAAGCGTATCATGCCTTTCCAGGGTGAGACCTTTAACATGACGCGGTCACCAACCTGGAATTCCAAAGGTTTTCTTCTTTTGTCAGCGTAGCTTTTCTGTCTATCTCTGGAAGCTTTAAGTCGTTACCAGATTTGTAAGATTTTATCTGTGGTTTCGCGAATGATTTCCGGACCAGTGAGAGCACCGTCAGGAAATTGACTTCTAGCTAGCTGTGTATCACCCACTTCAGCCCAGCACAGAGGTGATCTGCACTTGCGGCCATAGAGAGCTTCGAAAGGAGGAGCCTTTATGCTAGTGTGATAAATATTATTGTAAGAGAATTCGACAAGGGGTAAGCGAGTAGCCCATGCATTTCCAAAGTCTATCATGCAAGCTCGCAACATATCTTCTAGGGTTTGAATCGTCCTCTCACTTTGTCCGTCAGTTTGTGGATGGTAGGCTGTACTCATGTCCAGCCTAGTTCCCAAAAAATTTTGTAAAGACTGCCAGAAACGAGAAGTGAATCTACTATCTCGGTCAGAAATAATAGATATTGGCACACCATACAGTCTAACGATTTCTTTTAGGTAAGTTCTTGTTAGTTTCTCCATCTTATCGGTCTCTTTGATTGGTAAGAAGTGTGCGGATTTGGTTAATCTATTGACGATTACCCAAATAGTATCATAACCACCCGATGTCTTGGGTAACTTGGTTATGAAATCCATTGTAATCTGCTCCCACTTCCATTCAGGGATTCCAGGTTGTTGTAATAAACCTGAAGGTTTCTAGTATTCTACCTTGACTTTGGCACAAGTAAGACACTTGCCCACAAAGGTTGCAATTTCGGCCTTCATGTTAGGCCACCATTATAGTTTCTTGAGGTCCATATACATCTTGTCTGAACCTGTATGAATGAAGTATCGGATTTTGTGTGCTTCATTCATAACCACGTCTCTGTAACCACCAAACTTTGGTGTCCAGATCCGGTTCATGAAACAATAGACTCCATCATCCCTGACTTTGAAGTTTTTATCCATTCCTCTCAAGGATTCACCTTCCACGTTTTCAGGTTTTAAGGCCTCGAGTTGAGCCTCTCTGATCTGTATAGACAGATATGAATGGATTGTCATGTTTAACGACTTTACTCGGCGTCCCGAGTATTATTTTCTACTAAGGGCATCAGCTACTACGTTAGCTTTACCAGGGTGATAAAGAATCTCATAATCGTAGTCGTTCAATAGCTCCACCCATCGTCGTTGTCTCATGTTCAGCTCTTTCTGATCAAAGATATGATGGAGACTTTTATGGTCCGTGAATACTGTGCATTTCGTGTCATATAAGTAATGTCTCCAGATCTTCAGAGTAAATACCACTGCTCCTAGTTCAAGGTCATGTGTTGTATAGTTGACTTCATGTGTCTTTTGCTGTCTTGAGGCATAAGATATAACCTTTCCCCCTTTGCATAAGAACACATCCAAGACCTTGATTAGAAGTATCACAGTACACTACGAAATGCTCTGTCCCTTCAGGAAGAGACAGGATCAGTGCACTACACAAAGCTCGTTTCAGCGTTTGGAACGCTGGTTCTTGCTTTTCTCCCTAGCTAAAAGTTACACCCTTTTGCGTCAGGGTGGTAAGAGGCTTAGCTATTCGAGAGAAATTCTGGATGAATCTGCGATAATAGCCAGCAAGACCTAAGAATTGACGGATTTCTGTAGGTGTTTTGGGTGCTGACCAGTTTTCAATTGCCTTTATTTTGGAAGGGTCGACGTGTATTCCTTCTGAACTGACCACGTGACCTACGAAATCAACCTTCCTGATCCAAAATTCACACTATGAAAACTTCACATAGAGTTTCTCTGATCTAATAGTTTGCAATAATTAACGAAGATGTTGGCCATGTTCCTCTTCACGTCTTGAGTAGATAAGGATGTCGTCAATGAAGACTATGACGAATTTTTCCAGGAATGGACGACACACTCTGTTCATTAGATCCATGAACACATCAAGTGCATTCATCAATCCGAATGGCATCACTACGAACTCGTAATGACCATAACGAGTTTTGAATGCAGTTTTGGGAATGCCATCCTCCAAAATCTGTAACTGGTGATACCCGGATCTTAAGTCTATTTTTGAGAAGTAGCTCGCACCTTGAAGTTGGTCGAACAGATCGTCAATGCGAGGCAAAGGGTATCGATTCTTAATGGTAAGTTTATTCAGCTCGCGGTAGTCTATGAACATTTGGAATGATCCATCCTTCTTCTTCACGAACATGACCAGTGCTCCCCAGGGTGAGAAGCTTGGTCTTATGAAACCTTTACTAAGGAGTTCATTAAGTTGGCTGGATAATTCCTGCATCTCAGAAGGTGCAATACGATATGGAGATTTGGCTACAGGGGTAGCCCCTGAGATTAAATTGATTCTGAATTCGACTTGTCGTTCGGGAGGCACTCCGGGAAGATCATCGGGAAAAATGTCAGGAAAGTTGCAGACCTCAGGAATAATCGCGATATCTTTCACTTCTTGCTTTTTGTCTACCACGTGAGCTAAGAAAGCACAATACTCTTTGCGAAGGTACTTCTGTGCCTTGATGCAAGAAACGATCTGGAGGTTCGTTTCGGGTTTGTCTCCATAAATAACAAGAGTTTTGTTAGTTGGCAAGTTCAGACGAATGGCTCTTTCATAGCACAGGATGTCAGCATGGTTAGGGCACAACCAATCCATACCTATTATGACGTCGAAACTGTTGTTAGAGACCGGCATAAGGTCTATTGGGAATGAAAAGTTATTCAAGGTAAGAGTACATCCTATGTATATATCATTTCGACTGTGAATGTTTCTTTTACTAGTTGGGAGTTTTGATTTAGTAAGTGTTTGAAATTATGGCTCACAAAGCTCTTCTCAGCACCACAATCAAATAGAATGCATGCATAAGTGTCACACCCCAAAACCGGAACGGCGAAAACGTTCTGGTGTGGAGGACGTCATGTACAGTATCATAACAATTCATAATAGTAAAGACAAGCAACAACATCCATTGCATTAATATAATAATTTTCATAGAAGCGTGTTCTGTATTGTATGTAAGACACCAAAAGTATAATCAAAATAAAAGGTGAGTCTTGTATGTGCTCCATCTTCTCAAAAGCTTCATCGGTACCTGTCTACTGATGACCTGAGAATACAAGTTATTTTGAAAGAGTTTATCAGCATAACGCTGGTGAGTTCATAAGTATTTCGTGTCATTGCTTGTATAAAAAAATGTTTGTAACGACATAGTGTAAATGCTAGTAGCTACTTGTAAATCTTTGTAAATGTTTGTAAATAGTTGAACTCTCTAGAAATCCTATATTTTCTACTAAAATGCAGCCTTCTACCAAGACCCGACTGTTTGTATGTTTGTTCTTTGTAGAGTAAGGGTTTTCCCCAGTGAAACTAAAATATAGTTTACTTAAATGTGTATGTGACAAGGTCACAGGGTAAATGTCATAGGAAAATAATGTTTTACCTCAACAGTGACACTGCTGGTTATAAAGTGATGAAGTATAGACTCCAGGTAGTACTAAATGTACAGTACACCTCGGGGAGTCTAAAGAAAGTGAAAATGCAGACTCCAGATGGTATTAAATGAACAATACGCCTCGCAAAGTCTGTTTTGCCTTTAATTACTAATTAGTTAATTAAAGTTTTGAATGTGAACTCGTATGTAACCATACTGATCGACGGCTGAATAACTGATGACCCTCCGGTGTCATATGTAGTGATGTAACATTTTGTCACCCCTGGCCTTGTCGGCTGGGACTGTAGCTAGCAGTCAGGGTGTGGGAGTGTCTGTCCCGTATAGATCTATACACACAATGCCTGCTCTCCCTCTAGGAGACTCTTGTTACAAAGTGATACCACAATAAAGTGTCTTATCTAGAAATAGTATGTCACATTCTTTTTATCGTATTCAAATGTTTGTATACTATGTCATAGTGTAGTGATATTTTCTCTGTACTAGTATATAGTATATTCTCTTGTATAGTATATAGTGTGTTCTCTTGTATGGTATATAGTGTGTTCTTCTTGTATGGTATATACTGTGTATTGACTCATAACTGTACTGACTCTTGTATATGTCGTTGTAATAGTAGTAGTGAGCAGTAAACCCTTAACTATACCTATTATAGTTAAATAGTAATGTTGTTTGTATGCCTTCGTTATACAAAGGTACTGAACTGAAGTGAAAGCTTTTATATCCAACACATATATATATATATATGATATATAACTAAGATTTCAACGACATTCGGACAAATAACAGGATACCCTAAGTCCACAACCAAACAAGGAACAGGAAACAAGGTGAGATATCAGTCCTAAGTCTTCAAGTCTAACTTATATAAATATATTGGTGTAGATATGGGTTTGAAATTAATGTAAGTTTAAAAGAGTTTGAAAACGGTTTTAGCATTTGAAAGAGTTTAATAAAAGGTTTTGAAGTGCTTGAAATCCATAAGTTTGATAGCAACTTGAAAGTAATAGTAAATCTTTTCTGTTTGTTCTAGTTATTAATCACATGTGATTAAAGCAATAACTAGAATGTTTTAACTTGTATTCCCCCCCATAAAAGCATTTAAAATCATTTCAAAGGTTGATTAAGGGGTATGAACTCACCTGAAATGAGTGATGCGAATGTAAGATTGGAAAAAGGATGCTAAGTGTCAAGTGAAGACTTGAGCACACACGGATCCTATTTAGCATATAAAGATACATATATGCATGCAATTAGAGTATATTCAACTAATTAAGAAGGATAACACCCTTATAGTCTAGGAAACACTTATGAGGAAGTGTTACAATCACCAAGGATTGCATAAAAGGAGTGTATGGTCACTAAATGGAGCTTTCGGTCCAAGTGGTATTCTCGGTCCAAATGGTTCTCGGTCCGAAGAGGTTCTCGGTCGGAATGGTTCTCGGTCCGAAGGTTCTCGGTGCAAAAACCAAAAACTCAAGATCTTTGATGCATGTGGTGTTTTTCAAGGGCTTTCAAACATGCAAAGGGGTTCTAAGTTTTATCCAAAGCCTTAAGTGTGTTTTAAGGTCTTAAAGGCACCTTTCATTAGGGTTTTCGGTTTAAGGAGATGCACTAAACCGAAAACTCCTTTTGTTCTTGGAAAAAGACGATTTCAAGGCTCTAAATCAAGTATCCTTACTAGATAACAAGTGTAGGAAGTAGATACTTACAATATTGAAGCAAAGAAGGGTGTTTTCGGCCCAAAACACTAGTGTGTGTTCTTGGTGTTCTTGAAGAACACTTGAAGATCTAAGAAAAAGAGAAGATTTCATGGATAAAATCATGTATAACTACTAGATGAAGTGTTGTAACAACAAATCAAGAGGAGAAACACTTACATTTTTGGAAGATTTGAAAGAAGCTCTTATGATACTTGAGAGAAAAATGTGGGTGTTCTTGAGTTTGGAAGTGAAAAGTGAGGAAAGAAGGAGTAAACTCATGCCTCATGCATGAGTCCTCGGTCAAAAGGGGGGTTTCGGCCCCACCCCTCATGTTTGGCCGCAACACCTTACCAAGGTGTTATTTGATTTAATTTGTTTCCCCAAAATTAAAAAAAATTACTTCCTTTCGATTGTTCTCGTGAAAAAATTTTAAAATTAGAAACACCCAAGCGGACTCTAAACCGAGCTAATAATTAGCAGAAATGAATTTGACTTTTCATTGAAGTTCTTGACTGTAGAGTTCGTTCAAATGAAAATTCCGGGTTGTCACGTCTGATGGATTTGAGCCATAAGAACTTTCCAATGTGCACATGCAAACCCTAATTGCTTGGATCTAGGTTTCTCTAATTGAACATGCATTGAATCCAAGACTTGCAATACTAGATCTAATGTAATATATTGAATCTAATCATATGAAATCAGATCTGAAAGAGTACCTTGAATTACTTGCTTGATACTTCTTCTTCTTGGAGCTTAGAGTCACAATTGTCACTCCTCTAATGGCTTACAAACACCAACTAGCAAGAAGATGATCTTAAGAGAGAGGGAGGAGGGATAGAAATCGGCCCTAGGGTTCCTTGGCTTGCAAGGGTGCTGATTTCTCCACCCCAAGGGTTCTATTTATATTATGAGCTATTAGGGTTTCTCCTTTAACCCTAATTGAATGACTTAGGCCCTAAGTAATCCAAGATCCTTCTAGATACAAGGATTGGACGAATTTAAGGTTCCCAAACCCTAAATTTTTTCCACCCCAATATCCATAAGGATACATAGCCCAAAATACAACTATCACACATTTGACAGTTTATGCCATTTATTCAATTAACCTCTTTAAGTCACCAAATTAATTCTCAATTAATATATGACCTATATTAATCAAATAATATTATTATTCCTTAAATATATATTATTCTCATAATATATTAATAATATCTCTTCTCTCTAAACAAATCATCCTGTCAAGTTGCTATGGTGAATGCAACCCAAAAGGACCATGCATAACGGGTCAAGTACTTACCAAATATAGTTACAGCCTTAGACACTAATCCAACAGTCTCCCACTTGGATAAGCTAGTAACTATATATGCAAACATAATCTGATTAGCAATCGTAGCTCTCAAAGACGCTGTCAACTCTGATCTTATCAGTATCCTGTCCTTTAGATAAGGGATCGTATAATCCTTTGTTCTAGATATCGTGCGGACAATTACATGGAACATGGTCATACTTATTGTCCTGCAATTTGTTTCTCGATCTCAGATTCATTTGACATAGAACTTAATCAAACACATCAATTTAGTTCTGACCGAGCCCGGCACATAAGTCAAATCAAATCATCGAGGGGCCCTGATATCGCTTTTACCCTCTTAGGATAAAAGGAACAGATAAACTTCGACTTATATGCATTTATTATCCACTAATCAAATTACACACAACAATACGTTTTATAACATCAAGTTACTGATGCGTTTGCGTATTATCAATGCACAACCAATTAACAAACAATAAACCATATATCTAGGTTTTAAGACTATATGATATTACCATCTTGTGATCACTCGTGATAAATTCCATGAAGTGATTCCAACAAGTGCGGGTTTATTCCAATGCTCAAATCAAGTTCATAAGCACTCATGAACGTTGCAGCAAACCTTTGCAATGTCTAATACACTTTAGACAATCTACACACCAATTCATGATAGTCTTCATTCATACCTACTTCCAACATATGAACGACTGTGGACTATTCGAATAATTCGATTATTATCAAATAATTAATTACTCAGGAAGTCAAAACATGCAAAATGAAACAATAGTTAAACAATTAACATAAGACAGTAGCTTTACTTATAAATAATACTCCTTTATTTAATCATCAAATGTCAATTACATTTATCTATTACACGTTTCCAAACTATCTAATCTAAACTAATATCGTCTTTTAGCCCAATGCTCCTAGCGTGCTGCAAATGCTTAACACTGCTAAGTCCCTTCGTAAGCGGATCTGCTGGGTTATCCTCTGACGATACCCTTTTTACCACGAGGTGTCCTTCTTCTACTCGATGTCTAATAAAATGATATTTTCTGTCGATATGTCGAGATCTACCATGATCCCTCGGTTCCTTGGTCAAGGCAACCGCTCCTTCATTATCACAGAAAATTTCCATAGGCTCCTTTATGGTAGGCAGAACTCCAAGATCACCAATGAAGTTCTTCAACCACATAGCCTCCTTTGACGCTTCGCTCGCTGCAATGTACTCTGATTCGCACGTTGAATCAGCTACTGTTTCTTGCTTGGAACTTTTCCAAGTCACCGCTCCCCCATTAAGGGTAAAGACCCAGCCCGACTGCGAACGGTAGTTGTCCCTGTCGGTCTGAATGCTGGCGTCACTATACCCTCGTACCTTTAAGTCATCACTCCCTCCGAGGACTAAAAACCATTCCTTGGTCCTCTGAAGGTACTTAAGTATATTCTTGACTGCAATCCAATGAGCTCTACCTGGGTTCCCCTGATATCTACTGACCATGCTCAAAGAAAAGGCCACATCAGGGCGAGTACAAGTCATAGCGTACATGATTGAGCCAACTGCGGAAGCATATGGTACTCGGCTCATCTCAGTTATCTCGGCTTCTGTACTAGGGCTTTGAGTCTTACTCAATTTGGTATTACTCTGTATCGGTAGTTCTCCCTTCTTTGAGTTTTCCATACTAAAACGTTTTAGTACTTTATCCAAGTAAGTATTCTGACTAAGTCTTATTAGTCTCTTACTTCGTTCTCTCACTATCCTTATTCCTAAAATATAGGAAGCCTCTCCGAGGTCCTTCATAGCGAAACACTTCCCGAGCCAGGACTTAACCTCCTGCAGAGTCGGAACGTTGTTTCCTATGAGCAGTATGTCATCGACATACAAAACGAGAAAGCTAACTATACTCCCACTGGCCTTGACATATACACATGATTCATCTTCACTTCGTACAAATCCAAACTCTTTGACTTTCTCATCGAAGCAAAGATTCCATCTGCGAGACGCTTTCTTAAGCCCATAAATGGACTTCTCAAGCTTACACACTCTATTGGGATGCTTTGGATCGACAAAACCCTCTGGCTGAGCCATGTAAACATCCTCAGCCAACTTCCCATTAAGGAAAGCGGTTTTTACATCCATTTGCCATATTTCATAGTCATGAAATGCAGCAATGGCTAGCATCACCCTAATAGACTTTATCTTCGCAACTGGTGAGAAGGTTTCATCGTAGTCAACTCCAGGAGTCTGAGTGAAACCCTTCGCAACCAATCACGCCTTATAAGTGTGCACGTTCCCATCCACGTCGGTCTTCTTCTTGAAGATCCACTTGCACCCGACCGTCTTACGACCTGGTACATTGTCAACCAAATTCCAAACTTGGTTGTCATACATGGACTGAATCTCGCTGTCCATCGCCTCTTTCCATTTTACAGACTCTGGGCCTGCCATGGCTTCCTTATAGCTATTAGGTTCATCAAGATTTATTAGTGTACCATCACTAATATACGTGTCCCCTTTGGTAGTAATATGAAAACCATAAAACTGGGGTTGAACTCTAACTCTTTCGGAACGTCTAAGAGGTAAGGACTCGTCAATTGGTTCAACTGGAGTTTCCTCCTCGGGTCGAGCGCCAGTGTTAGAGGTTCCTTCATCGCTAGATTCTTGAATCTCTTCAAGATCGACTTGCCTCCCACTGTCTCCTTGGCTTATGAGTTCTCGCTCTCGGAAAACCCCTCTCCTCGCAACGAAGACAACATTGTCACTCGGCCTATAGAAGAGATATCCAAAGGATTTCTGTGGGTAGCCGATGAATATACATCGCTCACTACGAGGTTCGAGCTTGTCGTGAGTTTCTCGTCTTACGAAAACTTCACAGCCCCAAACCTTGATATGTGCCAACGAGGGAGCTTTCCCTGTCCACATCTCGTGAGGTGTTTTGGCAACCTTCTTTGTGGGTACTAAATTAAGGATATGGGCGGCAGTCTCTAAGGCATACCCCCATAATGAGATAGGTAGTGAAGCACGACTCATCATGGAACGAACCATGTCTAGCAAGGTTCGATTACGCCTCTCAGCTACAACATTCAATTGTGGTGTCCTAGGTGGCGTCAATTGTGAAACTATTCCACATTCCTTGAGGTAGTCGTGGAATTCAAGACTTAGGTACTCTCCACCTCGATCAGATCGAAGCATCTTGATTTTCCTGCCCAATTGATTCTCCACTTCTTGTTTAAACTCTTTGAACTTTTCAAAGGTTTCTGACTTGTGCTTGATTAAGTAGATATACCCATATTTGCTATAATCATTTGTGAAAGTCACATAGAAGCGATTTGCATCCCTTGTGGTGGATCTAAAGGGTCCACATACATCTGTATGTATGAGATCCAATAAACTCTCACCCCTCGCACAAGTGCCAGTGAAGGGTGACTTGGTCATCTTTCCAAGTAAACAAGATTCGCACGTGTCATCTTCCCTAAGGTCGAACGGCTCCAACACTCCATCCTTTTGGAGTTGGGCTATGCGCTTCTTGTTGACATGTCCAAGACGACAATGCCACAAGGATGCTTTATCCATACCATTGGAAGAATCCATACACAACACATCATTTCCTAGGTTATCTACAACCATAACAGTTTCATAAATTCCATTACAAGGCATTGCTTCAAAATATAAAACACCATTTAGATAAGCATAAATCGAACCATTCTCATTATTAAACGAATATCTAAATCCTTTTCTAAATAAACCATGAAAAGAAATGATGTTCCTTGCCATATCTGGCGAGTAGCAACAATTATTTAATTCTAAATTCAAACCATTCCTAAGCTGTAAAGAATACACTCCAATTTTGGTGACAGGCGACGTTCTTATGTTTCCCATGATCAGATTTATTCTTCCAAGCTCCACATCCCTATTTCTTCCTAGTCCCTGCAAATCAGAACAAATGTGGTAACCACACCCTGTATCAAGAACCCAAGAAATAGCATGAGATGAATCATTAGATTTAATTGTGTAAATACCTACGAAAGATGGCTTGATCTTCCCATCCTTGATGGCTTGCAGATATTCCGGGCAGCTTCTCTTCCAATGCCCTATTTTGTGGCAATGGTGGCACTCTGCCTCCTTTGGGTTTGGGTTGGGCTTAGCAGGATCAACCTTGGTCCCACTAGAAGAGGAACCATTTTGGGACTTTCCTTTGTGGTGGTTCTTTGAAAAAGCCTTCCTCTTCTTGCCCCTTCCCTGTCCAATAGCCAAAACAGGAGCAACGGGTGGATTGGGAGTTGGTGCAACAGACTTGTCCTTGAGGTTGCTCTCAGCAGTCCTCAGGAGCCCTTGGAGTTTGCTTAGGGTGACCTCTTCCTTGTTCATGTGGTAGGTCATCCTAAATTGGTTGTAGCATGAGGGCAAGGAGTGAAGAACAATGTCGATAGCCAAATCTTCCCCAAAGTTGACATTCAACTTGCGAAGACGATCAACATACCTTTGCATCTTTTGCAAGTGCACAGTAAGAGACTCTCCACTTCCCATTTTAGCAGTAATCATATTCGTTATGATTTCATAGCGCTCTTGCCTCGCGCTTTGGTGATACCTCTCCATCAAGTCTAAATGCATCTCATAAGGATACATGTCCTCATAGGACTTTTGGAATTCTGTGTTCATTGTGGCTATCATGATGCAATGGACCTTCGTTGCATCACGCTCATGGTTCTCAAAGACAGCCATTTCTTCAGGAGTAGCAGTTTCTGGATTGATCTTTTCGAGTTTCTCATCGAGAACATACTCTTTGTCATCGTAACGCGCGATTGTGCGAATGTATCTTATCCATTCGCTAAAGTTCGTTCCATCAAAAGTCACTTTTTGACAAAGGCTCATTAGCGGGAATGAGCTAGTAGTAGCGTTGTTTGCGTTAGACATCTACAAATAGAAAGGAACAAAGTTTGATTAGAATTAAGCCCCTAATTAACACCCAAAAAGAAAATTAGGGCTAGGACCCAACAACATTATTTACACATTAGAAAATGGATGCCATAATCCAACATGCAAATAATTTGGAGGTAAGTGAATGACGATTCACTAATTCTTCACCATGAAAAACATAAGCTTTAAGTTTTAAATGTATTGAGAATTCCTAGATTTTATTGAGATTCATTGAACCTTTCAATGACATGTTTAAATCTCGATATACCCCTCTCGTTTGTGACTGGGATGCCGAGGATCACAAAGTGGGTGTGAATAACCATGCAAATGTACATGATGCCCTCACTGTTACAGTTACCTATTCAATGTGCTGGTTAACCACACACGCTCCATTGAACTATAACGAACGATGAGTCATCCTTTGTCACCTTTGCTTAGAACCCAATTAATATGCCAGTTAACCACACGCGCTCCATTAATGTCTTAGCGAGGGTAGAAAGTGTAATTTCATGGGATTGCATCAATTCACTTTTCCTAAAGTAACTAAGATTGGGAATTTTATAAAACATGTTTAGTTACTTTATATAGATTCATTATACTTATTAATGAGAGGAGGTTTTGCCCTATCCTACCCGTTCGGCTAACGACCCTCCACCAGTCAAGCAAGCGGTGGGTGTGAATGTACACCCATTAAGCGTCATTTTATAGGCAGCAACCTAATACCCACCTTATAGACCGGCTTCGTGAATGAGGCCTACTAACGGTAAGACTAGCATTGTAAATCATACATATATATATATATATATATATATATATATATATATATATATATATATATATATATTAAGCTTGTAATAATATAATAGTATAGGGTTGAATTTTAAACTTGTAAAATTCTAGGGATTGAAATTTAAAATTATCCAAATTAAACTTTTAATCACAAAATTTAAAATTTCAAAGCTTGAGGACATGTCTTTGAACTTTTTCAAAGCATAAGGATCAAATAGAAAATAATATAAATCATCTAATTAGATTATCTCAATTTGATCTTATTTAATGTTACTTGCAAAACAATTTACCAATTCAATTCAAATAATCAACAATTATCATATAAGTAAATTATTATTCAAATAATTGGTAATTATCTTTTGTTAGGTCAAGAATATACTCATATATATGATTAAAATCGGATTTTAATGACCCAAAACAGTTAAGGCAAGTATCCTCAAGTAAAACAGCAAGAAATCCCGAAACTTCCTCCTTATGTCGCTCGAACTCGCCGAGTACCTCTATGGACTCGCCGAGTTGGAGATACTCGCCGAGTCCACAGTGGAACTCGCCGAGTACAGCAGTCAGAATCACAAAATCGAATTTTTTAAGCAACAAGCAATCAACCAATGCATCAATTCAATAGAAATCAATCAAAGTTCTGATACCACTGATGGGTTTGAGCCATAAGAACTTTCCTATGTGCACATGCAAACCCTAATTGCTTGGATCTAGGTTTCTCTAATTGAACATGCATTGAATCCAAGACTTGCAATACTAGATCTAATGTAATATATTGAATCTAATCATATGAAATCAGATTTGAAAGAGTACCTTGAATTACTTGCTTGATACTTCTTCTTCTTGGAGCTTAAAGTCACAATTCTCACTCCTCTAATGGCTTACAAACACCAACTAGCAAGAAGATGATCTTAAGAGAGAGGGAGGAGGGATAGAAATCGGCCCTAGGGTTCCTTGGCTTGCAAGAGTGCCGATTTCTCCACCCCAAGGGTTCTATTTATATTATGAGCTATTAGGGTTTCTCCTTTAACCCTAATTGAATGACTTAGGCCCTAAGCAATCCAAGATCCTTCTAGATACAAGGATTGGACGAATTTAAGGTTCCCAAACCCTAAATTTCGTCCACCCCAATATCCATAAGGATACATAGCCCAAAAAACAACTATCACACATTTGACAGTTTATGCCCTTTATTCAATTAACCTCTTTAAGTCACCAAATTAATTCTCAATTAATATATGACCTATATTAATCAAATAATATTATTATTCCTTAAATATATATTATTCTCATAATATATTAATAATATCTCTTCTCTCTTAACAAATCATCCTGTCAAGTTGCTATGGTGAAGGCAACCCAAAATGACCATGCATAACCGGGTCAAGTACTTACCAAATATAGTTACAGCCTTAGACACTAATCCAACAACATCATCCCCCCGTTAGAGGGAATTTCGTCCCGATTTCGTCGGTTGGCGTTCCAGCGAACCTTTAAGTTTCATTTGATCCTCACGCTCCCAAGTGAACTCCAGTCCTCGGTTGGCATTCCAGCGAACCTTCACGATTGGGATGCGGCTTTGTTTCGTTCGCTTGACCTCTCGGTCCATGATTTCTACAGGTTCTTCCATAAAGTTGAGGATCTCGTTGATCTCGATCTCGACGAGTGGGATTACCAGAGTCTCGTCGGATAGGCACTTTTTCAAGCTCGAGACATGGAAGGTAGGATGTACGTTACTAAGCTCGTGGGGTAGATTGAGTTTGTATGCTACAGGGTCGATTCTAGCGAGAATCTCGAAAGGCCCTATGTATCTTGGATTCAGCTTTCCACGCTTTCCGAAGCGTATCAAGCCCTTCCAGGGTGAGACTTTCAAAAGGACTCGGTCTCCCACCTCGAATTCCAAAGGTTTCCTCTGTTTGTCTGCATAGCTTTTCTGTCGGTCTCTAGAGGCTTTCAATCGTTTACGAATCTGAACGATTTTCTCTGTCATTTCCCGAATGATTTCCGGACCCGTGAGAGTGCTGTCAGGAACTCGTCCTTTAGCTAACTGAGTGTCACCCACCTCAGCCCAGCATAGAGGGGATCTGCACTTTCGGCCATAGAGGGCTTCAAATGGAGCAGCCTTGATGCTCGTGTGGTAACTGCTGTTGTAAGAGAATTCAATGAGGGGTAAGTGGGTATCCCATGCCTTACCAAAGTCGATCACACAGGCTCGCAACATATCTTCCAAGGTTTGGATAGTTCTCTCACTTTGTCCGTCGGTCTGTGGATGGTAGGCCGTACTCATGTCCAGCCTCGTTCCTAGGGAGCTTTGTAATGACTGCCAGAACCTCGAAGTGAATCTACTATCTCTATCGGAGATAATAGATATAGGAACACCATGCAGTCGTACGATCTCCCTAATGTATGTTCTTGTGAGTTTCTCCATTTTCTCTGTTTCTTTGATGGGCAGGAAGTGCGCGGATTTGGTCAATCTGTCGACGATGACCCAAATGGTATCAAGCCCACCCGTTGTCTTGGGTAGCTTGGTTATGAAGTCCATAGTGATCCACTCCCACTTCCATTCAGGTATCTCTGGTTGCTGAAGTAAACCTGATGGTTTCTGGTATTCGACCTTAACCTTTGCGCAAGTAAGGCATTTACTCACGAAGGTAGCAATTTCTGCTTTCATGTTAGGCCACCAGCATAGCTTTTTAAGATCCAGATACATCTTATCTGAACTCGGGTGGACGGAATATCGAGTGTTGTGTGCTTCCTTCATGACCAAGTCTCTGAAGCCACCGCGTCTCGGTGTCCAGATCCGGTCCATGAGATATAAGGCTCCGTCACCCTTGACTCCCAAGTTCTTATACATTCCACGTAGGGATTCTCCGGCCACATTTTCAGGTTTTAGGGCTTCGAACTGAGCCTCCTTAATTTGTACGGATAGATGTGAATGGATAGTCATAGTTAATGACTTGACTCTTCGTCCAGAATATTCTTTTCGACTTAGGGCGTCTGCTACCACGTTGGCTTTACCCGGATGATAACGAATTTCGCATTCGTAGTCGTTGAGTAGCTCGACCCACCGTCGTTATCTCATATTGAGCTCCTTCTGGTTTAATATGTGTTGTAGGCTTTTGTGGTCTGTAAAGATAGTGCTCTTCGTACCATACAGGTAGTGTCTCCAGATCTTCAGGGCGAACACAACCGCTCTTAATTCGAGATCGTGTGTGGTGTAGTTGACCTCGTGTGTCTTCAGTTGTCTTGAGGCGTAGGCGATGACCTTACCTCGTTGCATCAGAAGACAGTCGAGCCCCTCGTTGGATGCATCGCAGTATACCACGGAGTCGTCTATCCCTTCGGGGAGGGATAGTACTGGTGCGGTGCATAAGGCTCACTTCAGCGTTTGGAATGCCTTCTCTTGTTTCTCTTCCCAGTCGAAGGCCACGCCTTTCTGGGTCAATGTCGTAAGGGGTTTCGCAATTCGAGAGAAGTTCTATATGAATCTGCGGTAGTAGCCAGCGAGGCCTAGAAATTGACGAATTTCTGTAGGCGTCTTCGGTGCTGACCAGTTCTTGATGGCTTTGATTTTGGAAGGGTCCACGTGGATTCCTTCTTCTCTAACCACATGTCCTAAGAATTCGACTCTTCGGATCCAAAGTTCGTACTTAGAGAACTTTGCATAGAGCTTCTCTGATCGTAAGGTTCCTAGGACTTGTCGAAGATGATTGTTATGTTCCTCCTTTCTTCGAGAGTAGATAAGTATGTCATCGATGAAAACGATGATGAATTGATCCAATTAAGGATGGCATACCGTGTTCATCAAGTCCATGAATACTGCGGGGGCATTGGTCAATCCGAATGGCATCACCACGAACTCGTAGTGTCCGTAACGAGTTCGGAAGGCTGACTTCGGAACATCATCCTCCAACACTCGTAACTGGTGATACCCGGACCTCAGATCAATCTTGGAAAAGTAACTCGCCCCTTGCAGCTGGTCGAATAAAGCGTCTATGCGAGGAAGAGGGTAACGATTTTTGATCGTAAGTTTGTTGAGTTCCCTGTAATCGATGCACATACGGAACGATCCGTCTTTCTTCTTTACGAACAAGACTGGTGCTCCCCAGGGTGAGAACCTTGGTCTTATAAAGCCCTTGCTGAGCAGTTCGTTAAGTTGACCGGACAGTTCTTGCATCTCAGCTGGTGCTAGACGATAGGGCGATTTGGCTACGGGGGTATCCCCATGAACTCAGTCGATCCTGAGTTCGACTTGACGTTGGGGAGGTAAACCCGGTAGATCTTCCGGAAAGACGTCAGGAAAATCGCGTACTACGGGGAGGTCTTTTAGGTCTTTTGTTTTTCGGCTCGTATCGACAACGTGCGCCAGGAATGTACGATATTCCTTACGCAAGTACTTCTAGGCTTGAATACTTGAGATGATACGAAGGCTCGTACTGGGTTTGTCTCCGTAGAGCAACAAGATTTTGTTATTTGGTACGTTTAGACGGATTGCTTTCTCGAAACATACGATATCGGCGTGATAAAGACTCAACCAGTCCATGCCTATAATGACATCGAAACTCTTGATTGCTACTGGTATGAGGTCGATTGGGAAGGAAAGATTATCTAGTGTGAGGGTACAACCTATGTAAATCTCGTTAGAACTCTCTGTCTTTCCGTTAGCCATTTCTACGACGAAGGTTTCTTTTAGTGCTTGCGGTGCTTGATTAAGTAAGTGTTTGAATTTTTGGTTTACGAAGCTCCTCTCTGCCCCACTATCAAATAGGATACAAGCATAAGAGTTATCGAGAATGAACGTACCCGTGACTACTGTGGGGTCTGCCACGGCTTCATTGTGGCCAATAGCAAGTAGTCTTCCTGCTCCTCCCGCATTCCCAACTTTCGGGCAGTTTCTTTTGAAGTGCCCTATCTCGCCGCACCCGTAGCAGGCCTGGCTCACTCCTGCACCGGGAACCTGGGTGATGGGTTTGGGTGGTGTTCTGCAAAACCGGGCGGTATGGCCCTTCCGGTCGCAATTAGTGCAGTGCATTTCCCGGCAGGGGCCGTTATGATGGAAGGAGCACTTGGTGCACTTGGGTAGGGTCCCTTCATATGGTTTGGCTGGTACATGGGCAGCAGGAGTAGTGGCAGCATGGACAACCACCGTCTGTTGGTTCTTGGAAGAGGGTTGAGCTGATTTGCCCTTCTTTCGGTCCCAACGCTTCCTCTTGTTGTCAGCTGTTTTGGTTGGTGCGGGGGCAGTCATTGTAGTTGCTGTTGGAGTAGGAGGAACCTCGTGATCGATGAGCCTTTGGGCCAATTCCTTGGCACTATCAAAGGTCGTAGGGTGTGATGCTAGAACATTCCCTCGATATGGGGGTACCAGACCCCAGATGTATCTTTCGATTTTCTTGCTTTCGATGGGGACCATTTTGGGACATAGAGTCACCAGGTCGTAGAACCTGGCTGTATAAGCCACTATGTCGAAACCCTTCATTTTGAGTTTCCATAGTTCCTCCTCAAGTTTCTGAATTTCGCCCCTCGGGCAGTACTCCCTTGTCATTAGGTCCTTCAGTGTATCCCAGCCCATGGCGTTAGCTGCTACCAGTGAGAGTGATTTGACATGGCCATTCCGCCATATCAGGGCCCTTTCGGTGAAGGTGCAAGAAGCGAACTTTATCTTGCTTCCTTCAGGGCATGAGCACATCTCGAAGATTGCTTCTGTTCTCTCGATCCATTGGGACAGTGCAATGATCCCTCCAGTTCCATTAAAGTACGTAGGTTTGCAGTTGATGAATCTTTATAGGTACACTCTCGTGCACGTGGATGGATTTCACCATGGCTAGAGTTGGTTCCAGTCCCCGTTCCACTAACACCACCAGAATTTACTTGAGCCATGGCGGCGGTCACAGCTGTGGTCACAGCTGCCTGAAACATCACCGCATCGAACTGCGGAGGGGGTTGTGGTGGTGGAGTTTGATTCACAGGCGTGTTTCTGGTCGGACGCTTTTGAGGTGGCATCTTTTACTGAAAGTTTATAAAGATGATGATAATAGTAAGAATCAATTGCAAGTATGATGAGAGTGTTTCATGGACTAAATGGCCATAGTCCAACCATTAGATAGAGGCATAACAATAGAGTAGGGAAGCACAAGGGTACAGACTTTCCCATAGACTAGATAACTGCCAATATTACTGGTATTAATGATGTAAAATGAGTTCGGGAAAAATGACCTAACAATAGGTCTTACATCAAACCATAAAGGAACAGCTTAAAAGTCTAGTTAAAGTACTTTTAAAAGTTAGGAATGTTTTACAGGCAAGTGCTCCATACAGCACAGAAAAGAAAGGCTATTCCTTAATCAAAAGAGAAAGATGAGTCGACATATTCTACCGGCAACGGTTATCCCTCGGGCGAACCCTCAGGTCTGCCAGTTGGCGTATAACTTCCTGAAGATGTCGCTCATGCGCCCTCTGACGCACTCAGAGTTCCATGACTTCGGCTCGGGATGCAGCTAGTTGTTGCTGCAGAGCCTCGTTGGTGCTCCTAGTTCTTTCCATAGCCTCTTCGAGTTGGAAAATGCAGACTGTGTTAAGGCCAGAGTTGGCATCAACTTCCATTACTCGGTCGATGGCTGCATGACCTTGCTCGACGTTCCGAGCAATCCTACGGACCATGATGGGTAGGACACGGTCAGCTGAGCCTCCCTCGCTTAGATTGTAAAAGCTTTGTTCTTCGTTGTAGGGTAAGGGATGACCCTGTTCGTCACCCCAATGATTCAAGGTTGTTGCCCACAAGGGAGTGGGACCTTGAAATGTCGGACGGTGGTTGAGTTTTGGGACTTGACCTTCTTGGGGTAGGTTGTTGACCTCTGGTTCGGAGTCGGAGTCATCCGAAAGGCCTTCCGCGAGGTGATCATCCAAAGGGATTGGGTGATCATCTTCTGGCTCATCATCAAGCCATCCACCAATGCCTTGGTTGGGATAGTAGGGATCGTCGGGAAGATGGAAGCCAGCCAGGTTATCTACGCGAGAATGGGGAAAATAATAGTTAATAGACGTACTAATGAGGATCCTTTTTAGTTTGTACATAAGTAATTATAGTAACACAAAATACTCCTATAGTATTCTGTTCTAATGTTCCCGTTGTAGTAGTGTTGGTAAGTTTTTAGACTTGTTGCAACACCACAATCATTCTTAGGCACATGCTAGTCACTCCTCGGAAAATATAGGTGATCAGGCTATATCCCCCTAGATTTGACTATATGTCTCTAAGCCTAATCGTGTTGTTCAACAATTGTAATACTTTTGTTCTGATCTAGTATGATACTGACACTGGTATGAATAGATGTATATATACTTAGTTAAATATTTTATTATTTAAAAGTATATATTCTTGGTCAGAGTGTTTTAATCCCGTTGCATTTATAGTTTGTATATATTTTATGGGTTGATATACTTGATTCACTATAAACAGTGCTCTGATACCAATCTGTCACACCCCAAAACCGGAATGGGGGAAACGTTCTGGGGTGGAGGACGTCATGTACAGTATCATAACAATGCATAATAGTAAAGACAAGCAACAACATCCATTGCATTAATATAATAATTTTAATACAAGCGTGTTTTGTATTGTATGTAAGACACCAAAAGTATAATAAAAATAAAAGATGAGTCTTGTATGTGCTCCATCTTCTCAAAAGCTTCATCGGTACCTGTCTACTGATGACCTGAGAATACAAGTTATTTTGAAAGAGTTTATCAGCATAACGCTGGTGAGTTCATAAGAATTTCGTGTCATTGCTTGTATAAAAAAAATGTTTGTAACGACATAGTGTAAATGCTAGTAGCTACTTGTAAATCTTTGTAAATGTTTGTAAATAGTTCAACTCTCTAGAAAATCCTATATTTTCTACTAAAATGCAGCCTTCTACCAAGACCCGACTGTTTGTATGTATGTTCTTTGTAGAGTAAGGGTTTTCCCAAGTGAAACTAAAATATAGTTTACTTAAATGTGTATGTGACAAGGTCACAGGGTAAATGTCATAGGAAAATAATGTTTTACCTCAGCAGTGACACTGTTGGTTATAAAGTGATGAAGTATAGACACCAGGTAGTACTAAATGTATAGTACACCTCGGGGAGTCAAAAGAAAGTGAAAATGTAGACTCCAGGTGGTATTAAATGAACAATACGTCTCGCAAAGTCTGTTTTGCCATTAATTCCTAATTAGTTAATTAAAGGTTTGAATGTGAACTCGTATGTAACCATACTGATTGACGGCTGAATAACTGATGACCCTCTAGTGTCATATGTAGTGAGGTAACATTTTCTCACCCCTTGGCCTTGTCGGCTGGGACTATAGCTATCAGTCGGGGTGTGGGAGTGTCTGCCCCGTATAGATCTATATACACAATGCCCGCTCTCCCTCCAGGAGGCTCTTGTTACAAAGTGATACCACAATAAAGTGTCATATCTAGAAATAGTATGTCACATTCTGTTTATCGTATTCAAATGTTTGTATAGTATGTCATAGTGTAGTGATGTTTTCTCTGTACTAGTATATAGTATATTCTCTTGTATAGTATATAGTGTGTTCTCTTGTATGGTCTATAGTGTGTTCTTCTTGTATGGTATATAGTGTGTATTGACTCATAACTGTACTGACTCTTGTATGTGTCGTTGTAATAGTAGTAGTGAGCAGTAAACCCTAAACGTGACTTTTGGTTATCCATAACTTAAGAACTAGTTATGGACTCCATTAAAACACATAAAGATCAAGAATTAATCTAATCAATTATTAGCACATAATTTCTATGATCTTCTAAAGTCATATGTTTATGAATGTTCATATCAAAAATTTCAAGAATCGTAAGAACATATACAAAACTTGAAATTTTGATACAGACTTTTGAAGAAAACTTCGATTTTCAAGTTTTTTTTTTTTGCATCAAGTATCAAATAAACAAACCAGGCTCTGATACCACTGATGGGTTTTTGAGCATTCTAACACTCCTATGGTGTACATGCAACCCTAGAAACCTTGGATCTATGTTTGACTATGATACATGCAAATAATTATTTTTCCAAGGTTCTTATCCTATCTAGCATGGCATGGGGAACTTGAATCAAATAAAGCTAGTAGAATTACTTACCTTGTAGTTGTAGTTGATTGCTTGGAGTTTTAGAGCCTAGCACCAATAGTGTGGATGCCTCAAATGGAAATCACAAATCACCACAAACTTGGAAACTTTGAGAGAATAGGAATCACCTTCTTGAAATCGGCCCTCTTAGTTTACACACATCAACTAGTGCAATTTCAAGAACCAAAGACTCCTTTATATAGTGTGGTGGATTAGCGTTACATCCATGTAAACCCTAATACCCATGTCTTTTCATTTCCATGAGATCCATGGGTTAAAGCTCCATGGAGTATCCATGGACTTTCCATGCATGCCTAGCCCATTCCAAATAAGCATTAGCCCACACTATATAAATATAAGAGACCATATTTAATTAGTCATACTTTTGATCTCTAAATTAATTCTAAATTAATTATAGATCAACACTAATTAAATAATATGATTTTATATTAATATATTAGAACTTATAATATATTAATAAATCATAACTTATACTATTCTCAAAAGATTATCCGTAAATTGTTCGGGTGAAGTGCAACCCAAATGGACCATGCCGGGTCGGGTCAAGTACATACCAAATATAGTTATGGACTTAGACACTATATCCAACAGTCTCCCACTTGGATAAGTCTAATAACTATAGTTGCAAGTATGACTTCAGGAACCGATCAGCAATCGTAGCTCTTTAAACTCTGTTGAACTATGAAGCGCCATTTTAGATAAGTGATCATATAATCCTCTGTTCTAGATATCAGCCGAACAAATACATGGAACATGGTCTTGCTTATTGTCCATCATTTGTTTCCCGATTTCTGATTTGTTTGACATAGAACTTAACTGAACACATCAATTTAGTTCTGACCGGGCCCCATACATAGGTCAAAACAAAATCATCGAGGGGCCCAGATATCGCTTCTAATCCTAGAAGGAACAGATAAACTTTGACTCATATGTTTGCTCTACTACTTGTTGAACTACACACAAAGGCACGGTTTATAACATCGAGTTACCAATGCGTTTTCGTGCAATCAATGCATAACCAACTCATAGGCAACAAATCATATCTCTAGGTTTGAAGACTTATATGATATTACCGTCTCATAGCCCCGCTTTGTCTAAAATCTTAGACCTCTACAAGCCAACCCATGACAGTCTTGATTCATATCTACTTCCAACATATGACCGACTGTGGAGAGTTTGAATAATATGATATAAACCATAACATAATTATTCTGGAAGTCAAAACATGCAAAAAGAAATAATAGTAAACGATTGACAAGAGATAGCAACACTTTACTCATAAATAACAGCTTTTATTTATCATCAAATGTCAATTACATTTTACAAATTTCAAGATTATCTAACTACTAAAACTAATTATCATCCTTCAGCCCTATGCTCCGAGCATGCTGGAGATGCTTAGCCCGAGTCAGTCCCTTCGTGAGGGGATCTGCTGGGTTCTGATCCGATGATACCCTCTTTGCCACGAGGATTCCTTCTTCTATTCGATGTCTGATGAAGTGATATTTTCTGTCAATGTGTCTGGATCTCTCATGATCTCTTGGTTCCTTGGCTAAGGCAACCACACTATTGCTGTCACAGAAAATCTCCATTGGCTCCTTTATAGCTGGTACAACTCCAAGGTCTCCGATGAAGTTCTTTAGCCATATAGCCTCCTTTGCTGCCTCGCTTGCTGCTATATACTCTGATTCACAAGTGGAATCAGCCAATGTCTCCCGCTTGGAACTTTTCCAAGTAATTGCCCCTCCGTTTAGAGTAAAGACTCAGCCCGACTGAGAGCGGAAAGTATCCCTGTCAGTCTGAAAGCTAGCATCACTGTACCCTACAACTCTCAAGTCCTCACTGCCACCAAGGGTAAGGACCCAGTCCTTAGTCCTCCGTAGGTACTTGAGGATACTCTTTACCACAGTCCAGTGTGCCTTGCCAGGGTTCCCCTGATACCTGCTAACCATGCTCAAAGCAAAGGCTACATCAGGTCGAGTACACGTCATAGCATACATGATCGATCCTACAGCTGAAGCATAAGGTATTCGACTCATTTCTGCTATCTCAGCCTCAGTACTAGGGCTTTATGTCTTACTCAATCTGGCGTTACTCTGGATGGATAACTCTCCTTTCTTGGAGTTATGCATGTTGAACCTTTTTAACACTTTGTCCACATAGGTGCTTTGACTAAGTCCAATTAGTCTTTTACTCCTGTTTCTCAAAATACTTATCACTAGGATATAGGCAGCTTCTCCAAGGTCCTTCATAGCGAAACACTTCCCAAGCCAGGACTTTACTTCCTGCAGGGTTGGGATGTCATTTCCTATGAGTAGTATGTCATCCGCATACAGTACCAAAAAGCTGACTATACTCCCACTAGCCTTGATATAGACACAAGATTCATCTTCACTCCTTGAAAAGCCAAATTCTTTGACTTTCTCATCAAAGCAAAGATTCCATCTGCGAGGTGCCTGTTTTAATCCATAAATGGATTTCTCGAGCTTACACACTCTACTGGGGTACTCTGTACTGACAAAAACCTCTGCCTGAACCATGTAAACATCTTCAGCCAACTTTCCATTAAGGAATGCGGTTTTGACATCCATTTTCCATATGTCATAATCATGAAATGCAGCAATGGCTAACAGAACCCTAATAGACTTAATCTTGGCCACTGGTGAAAAAGTCTCATCATAATTAACTCCCGGAGTTTGAGAATAACCCTTTGCAACCAGTCGTGCCTTATAAGTGTGTACATTACCATCCATGTCGGTCTTCTTCTTGAAGATCCATTTGCACCCAACTATCTTACGATCAGGTACATTGTCAACCAAGTTCCAAACTTGATTGTCATACATGGACTGTATCTCGCTATCCATAGCCTCTTTCCATTTAGCAGCCTCAGGGCCTGCCATGGCTTCCGTGTAGCTGTTAGGCTCATCCAGATTTACCGGTGTGTTATCACTGATAAGTGTCTCACCTTCTGCAGTAATATGAAAACCATAATAATGCTCAGGTGCATTCCTAATTCTGGTGGAACGCCTCAGAGGTATAGATTCTTCAGTCGGCTCAACAGGAGTTTCCTCCTCAGGTTGAGGGCTAGGGTTTGAGGTTCCTTCACCACTTGACTCTTGAATTTCCTCAAGGTCAATTTGCCTCCCACTGTCTCCTTGGCTCATGAATTCTCTCTCTCAAAAGAATCCTCTTCTTGCTATAAAGACCACATTATCACTGGGTCTGTAGAAGATGTAACCAAAGGATTTATGTGGGTAGCCGATGAAAATACACCTTTCGCTTCGGGGTTTGAGCTTATCGTGAGTCTCGCGTCTCACGAAAGCCTCGCAACCCCAAATATTGATGTGGTCTAGATTGGGAACTTTTCTAGTCCACACCTCGTGAGGTGTTTTGGCAACCTTCTTTGTAGGGACTAGATTAAGGATATGGGCGGCAGTCTCTAAGGCATACCCCCAAAATGAGATTGGTAGCGAAGCTCGACTCATCATGGAACGAACCATGTCCAACAAGGTCCGATTGCGCCTCTCAGCTACACCATTCAACTGTGGTGTCCTAGGAGGTGTCAATTGTGAGACAATCCCACATTCCTTAAGAGAGTCAAGGAACTCAGTACTAAGATACTCACCACCACGATCGGATCGAAGCATCTTAATGTTCCTGCCCAACTGATTCTCCACTTCTTGCTTAAACTCTTTGAATTTCTCAAAGGTTTCTGACTTATGCTTGATTAGGTAGACATATCCATATCTACTAAAATCATTAGTAAAAGTCACATAGAACCGAGTAGCATCTCTTGTGGCGGTTCTGAAGGGTCCACACACATCCGTGTGTATGAGGTCCAACAAACCTTCACCCCTAGCACAAGTGCCAGTAAAAGGTGACTTTGTCATTTTACCAAGCAAACAAGATTCACAACTATCATCTGACTTTAGGTCAAATGACTCCAAGACTCCATCCTTTTGGAGTTGGCCTATGCGTTTCTTGCTTACATGTCCAAGACGACAATGCCATAAGGATGCTTTATATAAGCTAGTGGAAGAGTTAATACACAATACATTATTTCCTAGACTATCTTCAACAGATACAGTTACATACACGCCATCACAAGGTAATGCTTTAAAATAAAGAACATTATTAAATAAAGCATCAATACTACCATTATTATTATCAAAATAAAAGGTAAAACCTTGTTTATACAATGCATGAAAGGAAATAACATTTCTTGCCATTTCTGGCGAATAATAACATTTATTCAAATCTAATGTAAACCCACTATTTAGCACTAAGGAATAAACTCCTATCTTGGTGACAGGTGAAGCTTTCCTGTTTCCCATGATCAAGTTTATCTTTCCCTGCTCCACATTCTCACTTCTTTTTAGTCCCTGCAAATCACAACATATGTGAATACCACAACCTGTATCAAGGACCCAAGACTTAGAATGAGGTGAGTTATTAGACAATATAGTGTATATACCTGCATGGTTGGGTTTTACTTTCCCATCCTTCAAATCTTGCTGGTACTTTGGGTAGTTTCGCTTCCAGTGCAACTTTTCATGGCAATAGAAGCATTCAGCCTCATTAGGGTTAGCAGAAGGAGTGACAAAACCTTTCTTGGTTTTGCTTGAAGAGGAGCCTTCAAGGGTCTTACCCTTGGTAACCTTAGAAGGGTTCTTTCTCTTCTTCCCTTTGCCATGCCCGATTGCCAAGACATTGGCCGCAATTGGAGTAGGAGTAGGAGTAGTAACAACCGACTTACCCTTTAGACCACTTTCGGCGGTCTTCAAGAGTCCTTGAAGTATGTTGAGGGTGACTTCTTCCTTGTTCATGTGATATGTCATGCGGAATTGATCATAAAACGATGGGAAGGAGTGCAAAATGATGTCTATTGCTAACTCCTCAGGGAAGTTCACATTCAGCTTCAGTAAACGGTCCACATACCTTTGCATTTTCTGCATGTGGCCCGTAATGGGTTCACCATCCTTCATTCGTGTTGTTATCATGGAGGAGATTATTTCATATCGCTCTTGACGAGCACTTTGATGGTAGCGGTCCATCAAGTCCTGGTGCATCTCAAAAGGATAATAGTCCTCATAGGACTTTTGGAGCTCGGCTGTCATGGTGGCCATCATGATGCATGCCACTTTTGTAGCATCTCTTTCATGTACCTCATATTCAGCAAGCTCTTCAGGAGTAGCAGTTGGCTCGGGTACCTTCAGCTCCTTGTCGAGAACATATTCTTTGTTCTCATACCGAGTGACCATCCTGATGTTTCTGATCCAATTTGTAAAGTTGGACCCATCAAAGACGACTCTCCCACAAAGATTCATGAGAGAGAAGGAGCTAGTAGGGTTTGAGCCAGAAGCATTGTTATTGGAAGACATCTGAAAAGAAGAGGGAATAGATTAGATTAGATATAGAGATAGTCCTTAACAAAACACCCAAATGTAATATTAAGGCTAGGACCCAACATAATATTTTATAACTTAGAAGAGGGATGCCGTAATCTAAGCTATAAGATATTTGAAGGTAGGTGAATGACGATTCACCAATTTCCACCATGAAAAACGAAATATTTAATTAAGTTTTAATTGGTTTAGAAACTCCTAGATTCTTTGAGATTCATTGAACTTTCTTCAATGGCATGTTTCAATCTCGAGTGTGCCCTTCAAGTTTTGTGACTGGGATGCCGAGGATCACAAAACAAGGTGTGAAGTAACCATGCAAATTACTTGGTACCCCTCAATCGATGTGTCGGTTAACCACACACGCTCCATCGATACTATGATAAACATTAAGTCACCCTTTACCTACCTTGTTAAGTTCAAGTTAGTGTGCCGGTTAACCACACACGCTCCACTAACGACTTAAACAAAGTGTAAAGTGTAATTTCATTGATTAGCACCTTATTCACATTTTCCTAAAATAACTAAGATTGGGAATTCAATAAAGTTTAGTTACTTTAGTATTATCATTATACTTTTAATGAGAATTTATAAGTCCTTGTCCTACCCGTTCGACTAACGACCCTCCACCGATCAAGGAAGCGGTGGGTGAGAGTGGACACCCATTAAATTGACATTTTATAGGCAACAACCTTATACCCCCTTATAGACCGGCTTCGTGAATGAGGCGTACTAGCGGTAAGACGATTGATCTTATACATATATAAATATTATTAAACTTATAATATTATAAAGTATAAGGGTTGAATTTTAACTTTTAAAAATTATAGGGGTTGGAACTAAAGTTTTTAATATGACTTTACATGTTCCAAAACTTGAGGGCAAGTTTTGTAAACTTTCAAAACTTTTCATTTCTCATATCTTATGAGTGAATGGTTATTAAAAATGAAGACTCTTCACTTTTTTGTAACCTATGTGTTCTTTTAATGGTTATTTATAAATGTGACTTTTGGTTATCCATAACTTAACAACTAGTTATGGACTCCATTAAAACACATAAAGATCAAGAATTAATCTAATCAATTATTAGCACATAATTTCTATGATATTCTAAACTCATATGTTTATGAATGTTCATATCAAAAATTTCAAGAATCGTAAGAACATATACAAAACTTGAAATTTTGATACGAGCTTTTGAACAAAACTTCGATTTTCAAGTTTTTTTTTTTTTTTGCATAAAGTATCAAATAAACAAACCAGGCTCTGATACCACTGATGGGTTTTTGAGCATTCTAACACTCCTATGGTGTACATGCAACCCTAGAAACGTTGGATCTATGTTTGACTATGATACATGCAAATAATTATTTTTCCAAGGTTCTTATCCTATCTAGCATGGCATGGGGAACTTGAATCAAATAAAGCTAGTAGAATTACTTACCTTCTAGTTGTAGTTGATTGCTTGGAGTTTTAGAGCCTAGCACCAATAGTGTGGATGCCTCAAATGGAAATCACAAATCACCACAAACTTGGAACTTTGAGAGAATAGTAATCACCTTCTTGAAATCGGCCCTCTTAGTTTACACACATCAACTAGTGCAATTTCAAGAACCAAAGCCTCATTTTTATAGTGTGGTGGATTAGGGTTACATCCATGTAAGCCCTAATACCCATGTCTTTTCATTTCCATGAGATCCATGGGTTAAAGCTCCATGGAGTATCCATGGACTTTCCATGCAAGCCTAGGCCATTCCAAATAAGCATTAGCCCACACTATATAAATACAAGAGCCCATATTTAATTAGTCATACTTTTGATCTCTAAATTAATTCTAAATTAATTATAGATCAACACTAATTAAATAATATGATTTTATATTAAAATATTAGAACTTATATTATATTAATAAATCATAACTTATACTATTCTCAAAAGATTATCCGTAAATTGTTCGGGTGAAGTGCAACCCAAATGGACCATGACGGGTCGGGTCAAGTACATACCAAATATAGTTATGGACTTAGACACTATATCCAACAGTTTTAGCATCTGAAAGAGTTTAATAAAAGGTTTTGAAGTGCTTGAAATCCATAAGTTTGATAGCAACTTGAAAGTAATAGTAAATCTTTTCTGTTTGTTCTAGTTATTAATCACATGTGATTAAAGCAATAACTAGAATGTTTCAACTTGTATTCCCCCCATAAAAGCATTTAAAATCATTTCAAAGGTTGATTAAGGGGTATGAACTCACCTGAAATGAGTGATGCGAATGTAAGATTGGAGAAAGGATGCTAAGTGTCAAGTGAAGACTTGAGCACACACGGATCCTATTTATCATATAAAGACACATATATGCATGCAATTAGAGTATATTCAACTAATTAAGAAGGATAACACCCTTATAGTCTAGGAAACACTTATGAGGAAGTGTTACAATCACCAAGGATTGCATAAAAGGAGTGTATGGTCACTAAATGGAGCTTTCGGTCCAAGTGGTATTCTCGGTCCAAATGGTTCTCGGTCCGAAGAGGTTCTCGGTCGGAATGGTTCTCGGTCTGAATGGTTCTCTGTCCAAAGGTTCTCGGTCCAAAAACCGAAAAATCAAGATCTTTGATGTATGTGGTGTTTTTCAAGGGCTTTCAAACATGCAAAGGGGTTCTAAGTTTTATCCAAAGCCTTAAGTGAGTTTTAAGGTCTTAAAGGCACCTTTCATTAGGGTTTTCGGTTTAAGGAGATGCACTAAACCGAAAACTCCTTTTGTTCTTGGAAAAAGACGATTTCAAGGCTCTAAATCAAGTATCCTTACTAGATAACAAGTGTAGGAAGTAGATACTTACAATACGGAAGCAAAGAAGAGTGTTTTCGGCCCAAAACACTAGTGTGTGTTCTTGGTGTTCTTGAAGAACACTTGAAGATCTAAGAAAAAGAGAAGATTTCATGGATGAAATCATGTATAACTACTAGATAAAGTGTTGTAACAACAAATCAAGAGGAGAAACACTTACATTTTTGGAAGATTTGAAAGAAGCTCTTATGATACTTGAGAGAAAAATGTGGGTGTTCTTGAGTTTGGAAGTGAAAAGTGAGGAAAGAAGGAGTAAACTCATGCCTCATGCATGAGTCCTCGGTCAAAAGGAGGGTTTCGGCCCCACCCCTCATGTTTGGCCGCAACACCTTATGAAGGTGTTATTTGATTTAATTTGTTTCCCCAAAATTAAAAAAAATTACTTCCTTTCGATTATTCTTGTGAAAAAATTTTAAAATTAGAAACACCCAAGCGGACTCTAAACCGAGCTAATAATTAGCAGAAATGAATTTGACTTTTCATTGAAGTTCTTGACTGTAGAGTTCGTTCAAATGAAAATTTTGGGTTGTCACAATAAGTGGTGTTGAGAAGGAACTCCACCGGCATTTCCAGCTTTAGGAAAATCTTTCTTGAAATGCCCCACTTCACCATATTGGTAGCATGCTTGACCTACTCCAGCAGCAGGTACTTGGTTAAGTGGTTGAGGTGGTGATTTACAGAATCGGGCAGTATGCCCATTTCTGTTGTAGTTACGACACTGCATTTCCCGGCAATGTCCATTATGGTGATAATTGCACTTGTTGCACTTTGGGAGGTTACCAACATAAGTCTTAGCTGGTGCAGGGTTAATAAGAACAGCAGCAGGTATAGTAACAGCGTTGACTGCAACTAGTTGTTGCTTCTTTGAGGATTCCTGTGAAAACTTGCCCTTCCTCTTGTCCTACCCTTCTTCTTCTTGTTGTTGTTGTTATTGTTGTTGTTTTTGTTTCCCTTCGGTTGTTCTGGTGCAGCAACCACTAATGTTTGACGGGCTCCGTGGTCAATAAGAGATTGTGCCAGCTCTTTGGCACTGTCAAAGGTAATAGGCCTCGAAACTAAAACAGTTGACTGAATTTGGGGAGACATTCCCCAAATATATCTCTCAATCTTTTTGCTCTCCAGAGCAACCATATCCGGGAAAAGAATTTCCAGATCACAGAATATACTAGTATAGGTTGATATATCAGAACCAACCATTGTAAGACCCCAGAGCTCTTGCTCGAGTTTCTGAATTTCCCCTCGCGGACAATATTCCCGCATTAGCATGGATTTTAAGTTCTCCCAGCTTATCGATTTAGCCACTACAAGAGTTAGTGACTTAACATGGCCATTCCACCACGTTAAAGCTCTATCCGAAAAGGGTACAAGCAGTGAATTTGACCTTGCTGCTCTCTGGATAGGAGCAGATTTCGAAAATTGCTTCTGTCTTCTCTATCCACTGTCTTAATGCCATAACTCCTCCAGTCCCATTAAAGGTCATGGGTTTAGCATTCGAAAAATCATTATAAGTGCACTCTCGCGAGTGCCCATGACTCTCGCCATGTTTAGAAGGATGTGCACCAACTCCCGACCCACTAGCACCAGGAGTATTGATATGAGACATGGCAGCAGCTACAGCCGCCATGACCACCGCTTGGAACATAGCAGCGTCGAACTGAGGAGGTGGTGGCGGAGGTGGCGGAGGTGCTTCATTAAAAGTGTTATGTCTTGGATTTCTACGAGGAGGCATCTTTCTCTATAAAAGTTAAAAGATACAAAGATGGTAAGATATCAAGAGTGAATATGAATTTTGATATATCTGAACTAAAACATATAGTTCAACATGAATCTTGTAATGAATTGGAAATAGAAGTCTACGACAAGTACAACTTGTAATAGAATGATATGAAATTGAATGGTTAATTTTCAAAGAGTATGAAAATGCATCTCGGTTAAATTGGCATATTGAATACATAAAGTCTGAAAAACTTGACCCTAAACAGGTCTACAATATACCAAATTCTGGGAAAAACATCGACATCATACAGACCTACCGAAAATAAAATTTTCGTGGTCTTACTGAAAAACATGAAAAATCACGCTAGAACATATTCGTAGACATTAACATTTTGCTAGAATTTACAGGCTTTCAGCCCTATCTAGCATTCTGCCAATGCCAAAGTGATGCTTACTCATTCAATTCATGGTCAAAGGCTACATACCAATACCCAAGTAATGCTTAGTCATTCACTTCGTGGTGAAAGGTATAGCTCATTTTCATAATAACACAGGAAAGCACATTGTACATAACACATTACATATAATTGTTGCTGTTGGGTATTATTGTGTTGCATCATGGGCTTGTTTTGTATATCCGGATTGGGCCTGTCCATCCGTGATTATCTATTAGGGTTATACTATAAATAGTGCATGCATGTATGCATTAGAAGAGGTCGTGATTATCATTGATTATTGTTTTGTAACCCTAAGCACCTCTACAGTCGAAGTTCTTAATCGAGCTCTTCTGAGGCGTTGAAGTTTTAATCATACGACATATTCAAAGCCATTCTTGTGTTCATAATTACGTTCTTAATTGTCTTGCCTGCATAGAATCTATCGATCCTAATAGAACTTTATTCTAACATTTGGTATTAGAGCAGGAGACTGTGTGATCAATACACATTCCTTCTGTGTTAAGAATTCTTTAGGGTTTCCGCTTTTATCGAATATAAAAGAAGCCATCTTCTTCCTGTCGACGGTAACTTTGTTTCTGATAAAACCCTAATCTCAAGTTTAAAGGTCTGATTCTAGCGGCTCACCATGTCTCACGAAGATTCTAAGACAAATCCCATCAACATCTCTAACAACATTGGATCCACTACCAGGATTCCCATTCTTTACACTCAAGACTATGAAGTATGGGCGCATCACTTTGAAGATTATGTGGTCGGATCTGAAGATAATGGTTATCTCATCTGGGAAGCCATCACGCTTGGGCCGTTTGTTCATTCTGGAACGAACACGACTGTTAAGAACCAAAAAGAGTATAACAAGCTGGTGGCGGACGTAGACAAGATGCCACAAGATGAGAAGGACAAGTTTTTTGTGTAATGTGAAGGCCGTGAGAATGATCAGATTCGCCTTGTAATCAGACACTTTTCGGTTAGTTGGTTCATGCATGACGGCCAAAGAAATATGGGATAGGTTGAAAGAACTTTACTCAACCGATGAAGATCGAGAACACTCTATTCAAACCTTGCTGCTCTCAGAACTTGGAGTTTTCGAACAGAAACCAGAAGAAAAACTGATACAAACATTCGATCGGTTCAATCATCTCCTAAGTAAGATGATCAAACATGGAAAAGAAAGAAAGCTGATCGAGCAGAAGGTAACCTTCATGAACGGTCTGAGACCAGAATGGATGGTTGTGGTTTCAACAGTGAAAGCACATGAACAGTTTAAATCTTACTCACTAGCGAAACTTGTGGGAATACTTAAGTCCCATGAGAATGTGGTAACCAAGGAGGCGAAGGTAGTTTCGGGTGTAGGATCGTTGGCCCTTGTCTCAAAAGGAAAAAGTACTGCAGAAGAAGAAGAGGAGTCGGATATGTCTGAGTTTGACCTTACAAGCGAAGAATATGCTATGATGGTCACCAATCCAAAGAAGTTTGCACGAAGAAAATTTCCTGTCAATAAGAACCGAAACTGGCAGGGAAGTTACAGTTCTGAGAAGGCGAAGGATGAAGCGAAGAATTCTTCTCAAAAGGATGAAGACAAAAAGGAGAGCAAGCTTGCAGGAGACTCAGGGTTCGACTGCAATTATTGTCACGACAAGAACCACTTTGCCAAAGATTGCATGCTGAGGAAGATGGCTGAGAAAAGAGATGGTGAAGACGATGAGGCGTACTACATGCATAAGTTGGAAGAGATCAAGAAAAAGAAGGCAACTAACAGTTCTATGAATGCCTTGATTGTGCAGGAGAATGCAGATGAAGATGAGTTCGGTGGAGTTGAAGTTTGGTCAACCGATTTTAAGGATGGAGAGGTGAGAAAGTCAACTCATGGAAGAGCGTATGTGGCAAAGGAAGCAGGTTCAGCTGGAAGATGTTTGATGGTCAGAGCAGGTGGATCAACTGAAAGTGCCAGTAAGGAACCGAACCTAACTGAGGACAAATGCTTTGCAGCCAAGCCCGTGAGCGAAAAGATCAACGACTGTGATCGGCTGATCAAAAAGGTACAATCCATCCTTGAATCAATTAAAGTTCCGGTAGCAGATTATGAAGAAGAATTAAATGAATTAAAATTTAAATTTTCTAACTTAAGTGGAAGTCTCATGCAAACTTGCTTAGCGAATTCTAACCTAACTGACCAACTCAGCAGGGTGTCTTCAAAGAGTGAGGAGAGAAGGATGTGGATTCAGCTGAAGGAGTCGGAGTTAAATAGGGCTAGGGATGAAAGTATTTATTTGCAACAAGACAATTTAAATTTTTTGAAACAAAGGAATGTTTTTTGTTTAATTGCAAAGCGCTTATATACTAATATTACTCAATTCCATTTAAATTGTGAAATAGGCAAAAAGATTCATAAAATGATTTTACCCTTCCTTGAATTTAAGGAGGATGAAGTCATTGCTGAATGTGAATCAATTGTGTCCTCAGAGGAGACATCCATCCATTACAAAATCGGACTGGACAAAATAGAGACCTTCATTGACTCTAAGGAACATAAATGTATGCTCAAAAATCTTTTAGACGAAAATGATAGGTTAAAAATTAAGTCCGAAACCATTCAATCATTCGACTCATCGAACGTTAAATTATTTTCAGAAAATAAAATGAATTTAGAAAATACGTCTGAATTTGATGAGGAAAGTGAGATGAGCGAAATCTCAGTAGAAGATGTAGTTGATTGCTCAGAGTTTATGAAGAGCGAAACCCAGAATGAGAAACCTCTCATATCTGAAAATTCGGTTGAATTCGCTCGCCTGTCGAAAGCCAAGCCACAGAAACTCAAAGAGAAAGCTATGGTTTATTAAAAGGTTCAAACTGTGCCGAATCAGGTCTATGCTGTTACAGGAGTCACTGCAAGACAAATAGCAGAATTGAAAATCGTGGTCGACGAAGACAATGCTGAAGGATGCGATGCTTACTTCTGGTCAGCCCCTATTGACAATGCAGACGAAACCATAGGCTTATCTGAGCAAACTTCATGGAGGGTTAAAGGAAGATACGTGGTTGAACCCATCAACAAACCCTCGAGTTTCGACAAACCAAGCACAAGTGGAACAAAAGAAATCCTTGAAGAACCAATGAAAGAACCGATTGTTCCAACTAAGACAACCAAAACTCAAAAGGAGAAGCCAAAGGCTAGCTTCAATATCCACAAATCTCAGAAGGAGTTAGCCGAACAGAAACGCCAAAGAAATCAAAGATAAATGAAAAATCTGAATGAGCGAAAACGTCATTAGCAGTCTCAAAATCCCAACTACGTACCTCATAAGAAAGAATCAATTGACAAAGGAAAGGAAAAGCTAAAAGGAAAAGAAAATTTCAGTCCAAATTCCTACTATTCCAAAACTAGCGCGCAGAACCGAACGTCTACTTTCGGTCCAAACGTCAAGACTAACAACCAAACGTCTACTTTCGGTTCCGACACCGGCATTCAGAACCGAAAGTCAAGTTTCGGTCCCAATACTAGTTTCGGTCGTTCCCACTCACAAAGCAAATCAAATTCAGTGAAGGACATCAAAGGAAAGGGAAAGCTCGATTCTGATTCTAATTTCAATGATAAGAAAAAGTCAGCTAACCCTACGATTCATAAGAAAACACCAAAACCATCTAACAACACACCATCGAAAACACCAAAAATTAAACAAGATAAAACTAAAATCAGGGTGTACACCATCAAAAGAAAAGATCAATCGACTCTAATAAAAAGAACTTATTTGGTTGATATTTCTACTGCAATTCCTTTTTTTGTGAAAGACTCATCAGGACCCAAGAAACTTTGGGTTCCTAAATCTGCTTGAATTTGTAGGTGATAAGTGATGAGCAGTTCGATGATGAATGGTATATAGGCAGTGGTTGCTCGCGTCGCATGACAGGAAGGAAGGAAGAGCTGAGGGAGTTTCGGTCCCTAAAGGATGGTGGATGTGTGAAGTATGGCAATAACTCATATGGCACAATCAGAGGATATGGAATGATAACCAATGGAGACTTCTCGATTCTAAAAGTAGCGTATGTGGAGGGATTGCAGCATAACCTCATCAGTGTGTCACAATTAGTTGTGGGAACAGGTTTGAAGGTTTCATTTGATGATGAGGGCTCAGAAATAATTAAGAAGCAATCTAAAAAGGTTTTGTTCAAGTCTGAACGCAAGGGAGAGATGTATCCTTTAAATCTCAACCCAATTCGAGGAAAACCAGCAATATGTCTGCTATCAAAGGCGAACATTGATGAAAGCTGGTTGTGGCATCGACGTCTATCGCGCCTGAACTTCAAAGACATTAATAAGTTGGTGCTTGGTGATAATGTTCGAGGCCTTCCTCTTCTCAAATTTGATAAGGAACATCTATGTGCAGCGTGTGAGATGGGCAAACAAAGCAGAAAGAGCCATCCCACACGAATCAATACAAAGATTGTTGAAGCTCTTGAACTTCTGCACATTGACTTATGTGGACATTCGGCTATCGAAAGCTTCGGTGGTTGTAAGTTCATTCTTGTCATAGTAGTTGATTTTTCATGCTTCACCTGGGCTGGAATTCAAGAATAAAGATTTTGAGGATTTTTTGGCTGAAAAGGGGATATCTCACAACTTTTCAGCCCCTTATACTCCACAACAAAATGGGATTGTTGAAAGACGAAACCGTTGTTTATGTGAAGCAGCCAGGACCATGCTAGGCTTCGCTTCTCTTCCACTGTACTTCTAGGCTGATGCTGTTGCAACCGCTTGTTACACTCAGAACCGATCCTTGCTCAGCAAAAGATTCTCAATCACTCCATATAAGATCTTGAACAATCGAAAGTCTAACGTCAAATTTTTCCACGTGTTTGGTTCCAGGTGTTTCGTCTTTAATTCAAAAGAGAACCGAAACAAGTTTGACGTCAAAGCAGATGATGGAATTTTTCTTGGTTATTCACTCACTTCAAAAGCATACAAATTTTTGAACAAATGCTCCAAACGAATTGAAGAAACATATTACGTAACCTTTGACGATAATTACATGAAGAAAGTTCAAAAGAGCGAAAGTGCCCTAGGAGAAATATTTCCTGAATCAGGACAAGTCTCGGTTCCAATATCCAACTTCTTTGAAGAGTAAATTTGGCTATTTGATGAACCAGAGAAAGCAGCACACTCAGAGGAGAAAGCAGCAGACAACAAAATCGACAATCTCAAAAAGATCATAGATGAAGCTGCCAAAGAAATGGAAAGTGAACCTCCTAAACCGACAGGTGGTCAACCCTCCAATGACTCTCCAAACAACGGCTCAATGTTCATGGGGGAGACTTCATCAGCACCAAAGACAACCAAAATGTCTTTCAAGGGGGAGAATCCAATTCCATCCCCAATTCATCAGCTACCTTACTCTCCTCAAATGAGTTAAGAGTTTTTCTCATTTGTCATGTTTTTATAGCAGAAGGTACTTTCAGTTCTTTAACCACCTTCCTTACATTCTCCATCAACTTTCAGTTCACCACTGTAACCCTTGAGACTCTCGGTCTTTACCACTGAGGTTTATGGTTGCATAAAATATGTGTTTGTGATCTTAGATACGTACACCACGTGCTGAGTGAAACCCAAAAATCAACACCTACAATGAATTGACGGTGAATCATTATATTCAAGATCTTACTTGTTACCTAATGAAATCTCATTTTATTTTTTGAGTGGTCTTTTATGAAATTGTCTAACACCAAGGCTTTTCTTCCCTAAAAGATCAAGTTTGTTTTTGTTTTTGAGATTTCTATCATATCTTAAGTCACTTTAAATTATATCCAAACTACTTGTTTAACAGATCACAATGGTCTCACAAGTACTTCTTCCAACGTTCGGTCTTATGTTAAGAATCGACGTTCGGTTGAAGATAACTACCCTTAGCCTATAATTTAAAAGAAGCCTTTCAATGTTTCTCTACAAACACTTGATCGTATCTTCTCGGGAATCCACACAAGCACTTAAAGTCTCTCTTGACTTTGAAGGAAGCGATTCTTGCCCGGAATCATCTGCTTTATGTCTTTTAATAGACATCACTCACATCCTATACACATTTTGCTTTATTTCTTTATCTTTTGTCACCCTATTGCATGAAAATTTTTATTTTCCAACATTCTGGTTGCTGTTGATTCGATTTTTGTTTACCTTTTGGAGCAACAGGGGTTATCCTAAATTTTGAAGCGAAGTTGAATTTCAAACGACGAATATAGGATAAGCTTTTGGGCGCATGAATTTGAACGGTCTCTAAACCCACGCGTACTGACGTATACCTGGGAGAAACCACCCTGTCACATCGCGCTTTTTCAGGCGACGTTTTAGTGATTGCGTCATTATCATGATGATTTTTCTCTCTCTTGGCAATGGTATATAAAGGGCTTCTAATCTTATTTGTCTTTTACCAGCAACAAATTCTCTTAAACTACAAGGTGATTTGCAACTGTTCATCTTCCTTCTTAACTCAACAATGGCGACTTCAACATCGGCTCACGATCAAACTGCATCGTCCACATTGCTCTCGATCAATCCAAACCAGAACATGATCATTGAACTCAACCCTTTTATGTACGATTCGTATATGCTACACGTGGTTGAGTGTTTGAAGTATTCACCTCTGGTTTTAGCCCTAACACAGGTAGAATCCGTCCCAATGTCCCTCCTATCGCAAGTCTATACCACCGCTTCGTATGATAAGAACAAGGAGAGGATCTACTTTCAAATCTTCTCTCACAAGGCTTCGATTTCAAAAGGGAGATTTTGTTCATCTTTGCAACTTGTTGTGGATTCGTCTGTGATCTCACCAGACTTCATCACCACTACTCAACTGTTCTCGATGCTCTACGAGATGGGCTACACTGATGTGCTTACCACGGTTACGAAGGTTAAGAAGTCATGCTTACCGCCCCAATGGAATGGATTGCTTACTCTTCTTATCAAGAGTTTGGCGGAGAGGAGTGGTGGATCTGATGGTACCAGTAAGGGTTTCCTGACCCTTATATATGGTCTTTACAATGGTATAAATCTCGACTATGGGTCGATTATCTGGTCACAAGTGGTGCAAAGCCTCAACACTTCAACGAGGCACTCTGAAATTTCGTGTGGTCGATTCTGGACTCTCATTACACGAAGGGCGATTAATTCTTTGCAGATTCCGGTAATGAAGGATGCCCTAGTCGCGTCTGTGGCCACGTTTCACACCAAGAAAATCATCATTTCTAATCCTACAAAGTTCCCTCACAATGGCTCTATACCTGAGACAATGTACAGGTGTGTCTCAGCTGAGAGTAAGGTCATGGCTGAATATCGCAAGATTCCTCCCAAGGAGCTGAGAGTCTTATCTCCTGAACAACAGGCTGCCTTGGATGCTGTGGAGAAGCCTGGAAACCGAGGAAAAAGGGCTGCTACCAAGAAAGGGACAACCGAGGATGATAAGTCTAAGTCTGCTAAGTCAAGGAAGCGAAAGTCTGAGAAAGGGGATTCTTCTAAGCCAAAGACGATTAAGAAAATGGCGAAGAAATCCAAGAGTCCCTCTCGTTCCAGTTCTGAAAACGATGAGGAAGATGAAGAAGAGGAAATTCATCATGAATCACCGAGAGGTAACACCCCTCCCCGATCCCCCACTCCAACCGAATCTCTTCATGACAAACTTCCAACACCACCTCCATCACCGAAACAGCCAGTTTCTATTTCGGTTGCTCCTGTTCCACCACCTACCACCTCTCAAACAACGACTTCTACACCACCACCACCACCAGTTACTACCATTCCTATTTCTACAACTCCAATCCCTCCTCCTATTATTTCCCAATCAACTTCCACCACTATCCCAGAACCAACAGTACGAGTCAACGTATCTGATACGGGGGCGACTACTGAAACCGAACCTCCAGTTACTTCCAAACCACTTTCACCCTCACCTTCAACTGATTCCGGTGCTACTCTCGGTGGTGCTAATGATGAGTTTGATTCAACATACTACAGTCCCTATCGGCTTCCTACAGATAATGATGATGAAGCTCCTGTCACGAGACAACAACTGAAGAGCATTGATGAGAAACTTGATAAATTGCTTGATGACAACAAGTCATACAGTGGTATTGTGCTCAAAGCTTTCATGGATACTGCTCTTGAGCAATATACTGAGTCAATTGACAAATCCACAAAGGCTGTTAATGAGTCTACTTCTTCTTGCAAAAAGGCCACTACTGATGTTGTTGAAATTGTTCACAGTACTCAGATCTTTCTCGAGTCACTCAAAGGGCATGCTGATACCAATGCCGCCAAGGTAAATGCTTCTGTGGATTCCTTATCCAAGTCATTTCAAGAGGAGTACACTAAGTTTGAGGTTGTTCGTTCTTCGATGCAAGCAGAGAACACTTCACTTATCAGTTCTGTGAATTCTCGGCTTGAATCTCTTCATGCTAATTTAGCAAAAGAGAGCGCTCTGAAGGAAGATCTTGCCCGCCAGGCCTCGACTATTGAAGTTCAGAAGGTGCAGCTTGCTCAAGCTGAAAAGGAAATTTCTTTGTTGAAGACTGAAAGAACTGTTTTTCGAAGCTGTGCTGGGGATGTCAAGGATATGCTTACCAATCTTCTTGGTGCTCATGATCCTATCCTTACTTTCACTATCAGAAATCATCTGACATCAAAACTTCTTCCTGCCCTTGCACTGTTGCATGAGATGAAGGGTGTTTCAGAGATATTCATACCTCCAAAAGAAGGGGGAGAAGGTGCTCAACCGAAGGTTACTGTGAAAACTGAAATTGAATCTGCCCAATCGAAAGTCGAAGTTACAACCGAACCGAAGGATAATGAAGCTTCAGGTTCTGGTTCTCAAGCTAAGAAGAAGGGGATTGATGATGATAGTGATGATGAAGAAGAAGAGACTATTGTTGAGGCCCTTAAACGAAAGAAGAGGGACAGATAGTTGGATGAAACCTTGAGGGTTGCGAGGGAAGCTGAGGAAAGGGAAACGAGAAACAAGGAAGAAGAAGAAGCCTTAAACTGCAAGAAGGCCTTGTTTCCCCTCTGGACAAAAGAGACAATTATCAATGAGGCAATAGAGTTTCCAAGCGTCTACTGGCTGGAACCTGTCGCTTCTTTTGATTGTGATAATTCAAAGGATTCACAGTTCGATATGTCGATAACACGGAAGGCATTCACGTTTCATTGTTTTGATTCGACTGTTGAAGTTCCTTTCACTCATCCAAAAGTTGATCGTGAGCTTATTGACTTTTATCTGAAGTATGGTCAACCACAGTACATGACATGGAGCGCACAGAAGATAATTACTGTCAAGGTACTAAAACCTTCGCCTGCTGGGAAGTTCATAAATGTTAATTTTAAAATCACACGAGGATCAGCAAACTCGGTGTCGATTATTTCCCTGGCAGACCTTCCGAATTTAAATTCTCATGATTGGATCCTATTGTTTAACATTCTGCTCACCAATCCGAAAGAATATGAGCCGATACTGGATCATTTGAAGAGGATGTTGGCTTCTTACATCCATGAGGTTGTTGTTATGGATCAGGAGATAGCGAAAGTGATGAACAAGAAACCGACTGTCAAGCCAACACCGAAACCAGGAGATGTGAATAAAATGAAGATGGGCCAAATCGATTCTACACATCTTACTATAATGTTTACAAGAGGCGAAGCAAATCGTTTTCTATTCGCTCTTGTTGATAAACATTTATTCTCAACTGACTGCTTGGAGCACATTATCAATATCATCCATCGGTGCAAGCAGAACTCAGAAGCAGATAAGAAGAACTTCATGGACATGCTTCGGTGGTACATTACGTTTCGTCATCATCTATTGGCCATCATACCGAAGGTGTTCAAGACAATCAAGAAGTCTTCTGCAGCTCAACCGAAGTGAGCTTTCGGCTCCATTGACGCAAAGGGGGAGATTGTTGGGTATTATTGTGTTGCGTCATGGGCTTGTATTGTATATCCGGATTGGGCTTGTCCATCCGTGATTATCTAGTAGGGTTATACTATAAATAGTGCATGCATGTATGCATTAGAAGAGGTCGTGACTATCATTGATTATTGTTTTGTAACCCTAAGCACCTCTGCAGTCGAAGTTCTTAATCGAGCTCTTCTGAGGTGTTTAAGTTTTAATCATACAACATATTCAAAGCCATTCTTGTGTTCAAAATTACGTTCTTAATTGTCTTGCCTGCATAGAATCTATCGATCCTAATAGAACTTTGTTCTAACAGTTGCTATAATTTGAACTCACCATGAAATAACCGGAGGTTAAAATAGTAATTTGGGCAGCATTTCGTTTCTATAATTAATTTCTTTGATGAAAATCGGGAGCTTTATTGAAAACCGGGCCTTGCGAGGGTTGAGCTTCAAACCGAAAAGATAAATTTCTTCGGGTCTTCGGGCACTTCGGGATGTTTTTCAGGTCTTAGGTATGATCCCGGGGCTTCGGGGGATGTAAATTAGCTTAAAAGAAGGTTTAAAGTGAAAAAGTGTGCAAAAATCCAACCAAAACCGGGAGGGTTCGCACCTCCCTTTATATAGGGTGCGAGGGCTCGGTTCCGAAGCGATGAGAAGAAGGCACGCATCGGACAAGTGGCGAGGGGGAAGGCTACGTGTCGGAAAGAGGGGCTGCACACGCGTCTCACTTCGGACGCCTCCACCGCGATGACACGCGTCGGATCCGGATTGGGCCGCGCCTTCGGATGAGTCAGCAGCTTGGACACGGGGCAGGCTTGTGAGGGTGGTACGTGGCTGATTCCGAGCCATGCATGTGAAATTTCTCGGATTTTGTGCCCCAATTTTCAAAACTTCATAACTTTCGCATACGCGCTCCGTTTTCGACGTTCTTTATATGCACGCGTAGGCGAGATTATACTCTAGAACTTTTGTTTAGACTCCGTTGGCTAATTTTGACTTTATTTTTAATATTATTATTTTTAATAGACAGGGACAGGAAAATCCGTTAAAAATTCATAACCTCTTCATCCGGCGTCCGTTTTCGTCTGTCTTTTTATCGTTGTACTACTATTGACGAGACCTTCGATTCTCGTTTAGGTTGTGTCCGCTAAAAATCACTTGATCTTAATTTCGAGTGTTTAGCTGTATACTGTTATATCGAAACTTAGAAAAATCATAACTTCCTCATACGAAGTCAGATTTGGACGTTCTTTTTATTAAAATTCATGTTTTAACGAATACTATGACTTTCATTTAGATCACTAAAGCTAAAAAGTAGTTTATTGAAAACTCACTTTTTACGCTAAATTGTGTTTTGCCGGTTTTGTCGCGAATCTTTGAGTGATCATAACTTCTTCGTTATAACTCGGATTTCGATGAGGTTTTCATCTAAATGTTTCTAACGAGATAATCTACAACTTTCAATAACATTATTTTTTATTTATTTCCAACTTTAAATTTTCGTTAATTTCAATAGTTGACTTTTGTTTGGAATCTCATAAGACTTCCAATACATTTCGAGTGATTCTAAACATAGTTTTACTTCAAATCTTGTAAAAACTATCTTGTTAGAACTCAACGCTCAAAACATATAATATGTTACATATAATAAGCTTTACAAAACACGATAATCGAACAAGGTTATTAACGTGTATGTTACATTGGATGATGGTTGTCGGGTTGGGAATGGGTCCAAAATAGTCACAAATGCACACCAATTGAATTTTTAAGCAAAATATGAACGATTAAAGATATGGAAATAATTTACCAAATCGTTCTTGGAGCCTTACGACTGTGGTGAGAACCTCCTCTTCATCCTCCCCAAGCTATCCGTGAAATATTTTGGAGCCCTAAATTCACTTTCTAGGAATAAAAATCAAGTTTAAAACCACTTGGGACATTAAAAAATTTAAAATTTAGCAAAGACTAAAAAGTTTTAAAAGAAATGACAAAAATACCCTCGAGTTGCCTCCCGGTTAGCCGCCCTTTTTTAAATTTGTTGGATCGACATGACCCCTGAATATGCATCAATATAAGTATATGGGGCTCTCCAACACATCAACCTTCTCTCAGCATCCTTCAATGGAAGATTCAACCTCCCTTTGGATTTCTTTTTGCGCACAAACCAAAAAGGATTTAAACCCTTGATGCCGAAAATTGTCCACTCAGTCCTTTTTTAGTATTTATTCAGCGGGGTTATCAAATCCTTCTCTTCCTTATTCGATAGTTTATTTGAGTTGATGACCGGTTGGGTGCTCTCCTTCTCGATATGTATCTTCTTTAAAGGATCTGATGGAGTTTTTGATTCTGAATCTTATTCTTGTTGCACCGAGGGAAGGAGTTTGACATTGGTGGTAGTTAGCTTGGTTTCATTTCATCAATCCTCATATGCTTCTTGCCGTCAATAAACTCCAAAATCTCTAAAACATCATTGTTTATATCGAACTCCTTTGCAAGTTCTTTTGCTTTGTCTTTGTCTAGTTTTTGTGATAAAACTAACTCTAGAAATTGATTGTTAGATAAGTTTAAACCCTTTTTTAGTTGAGGGATGGAACATATTCACAAGATTGACATATTGAGCATTCGAAGGAACCTTTTTTGCTTCATGAATATTAATGTTGATAACTTCCCCCATCAAATTCCACATTTAAAGTTTCGTTGTAGACATCAATTTTCATTTTAGATGTTTTAAGAAAAGGTCTACCCAAAAGTATGGAACTTAAACTTGGGGAGTCATCATCTCCCATATCTAGAACATAAAAATCAGCCAGGAAAACAAATTCATTGACTTGCACTAACACATCCGCTGGTATACCTTTTGGGTGTACTATTGACCGGTCGGAAAGTTGGATGATCACACCGGTTCCGCTCAATGTTCATACACTAGTTGATTTATAAATAGAGTATGGTAGGACATTTATAGATGCACCTAGATGGACATTGGCTCGAGCTACATGAATATTACCTAATTTGAAAGGCACAGTAAAGACACCAGGATCCTTGCACTTCGGGGGCAACCTCTTTTGCAAAACCGTGGATACAATTTCCCCAACTGTTACGGTTTGGTTTCCTTTTAATTTCATTTTAGATACACAAAGATCCTTAAGGAACCTTGCATATCTAGATACCTGCTTGATGGTCTCGAGGAGTGGGATGTTGATTTTATCTTTCTGGAAGATTTTAATGATCTCACTCTCCTCTCGTTATTTCTTTGTGGTCCTTAATCGTTTGGGAAGTAGAGCAAGTGTTTTTTTAGATTCGATGATGACGAGATCCTTTTGGGTTGTTTTATCTTCCTTTTTCTCTTTTTTGGTTTCCTCTTCGACCACTATTTCTTCTTCCTCTTCGTCTTGATCAAGCGGAATTTTGGGACCATTGTAACTCTTTTTGCCTCTCAATGTGATTGCACAAACGTTGTGCCTTAGGTTCGCTTCAGTTTGAGCACATACATTTCCCTGAGAATCTAGTTTGCTTATGGAAGTGGCAAGCTGTGAAACATGTTGCTCTAAGTTCTTTATGCTTGCTTTGGTATCTTGTTGGAATGATTGAGTACTCATAGCTAAACTCTTGAATATGTCCTCTACGCACATACTTGACGAACCCGCTTTTTGTGGAGGGTGTTGTAGTTGCATTGGTTGAAAGTTTTCTAGTGGTAAAGGTGGTCTCTGTTAGTATTGATGTGGTTAACTTGGTTGAAAGCCCATATTTTGGTTTCCTCCCGAACCTTGATTGTTGTTCTACCTTTGATCAACTCAAAGCTGCTCATATACTCTTTGATTTGACCAAAAAAAACCTCCCAAAACATTTGCTTCTTCATAATCTTCGAATCTTCAGCAATTATTTTTACTAATTCCTGAATTTCTATTGGGGTCTTGTCAACAATGTACCCTCCACTCGAAGCATTTAGGAGCCTCCTTTCCTATTGTAGCATGTCCTCACAGAAGTATTGAAGGAGGTTGTATTCAGAGATCCCGTGTTTCGACATCGGGTGCACAACTTTTTGAATCTTTCCCAATAGATGTGCAAGGCTTTATTATTTTTCTGTTTGATTCCGATAATTTATCTGTGCAAAGCTGAAGCCTTCATTTATGGGAAATATTTCTATAGGAATAACCGCGTGAGATCTACCCATGTACTGACCGTCCCCGGTGGGAGGTCATAAAGCTAGTCTTTTGTTGCATCTTGCATCGCGAAGGGGTATGCCCTAAGCTTGATTTGATCCTCATTGACATTGTGTGGTTTCATGCCCACACAAACAACATCGAATTCGGTGAGGAACTTGTGGGGATCTTCGTTTTCAAGTTCTCTAAAGGTTAGGAGTAAGTGGATGAGTCCAGACTTTAGTTCAACGTTTTTGGCTACCAGATATGAGATGCAAAGAGGTTGATGAGTAACCTCTTGCCTCGCCCATTGGCGAAGGGTTCGCTCGGGTGGGTTACCACCATTTCCTCATTGGTCTGCCATGGTAGAAGTAGGAATTGAGGTTTATGTGAGTGTGGAGTCTGGGATGTTGTAAGTAGGTGAAGAAGGTGGAGTGGTATTTCTGGATGAGGATGGTTGAGGTGAGAGTGAGAGGATTTCTATTTCGGTTTTTGACACACTTGAGAGGGGGATTGTCCTCCCAAATGTTGATGACCATAGGGGTAGATGATGAAGAAGTCCCGGAACCCGGTTGCCTCTTACAAAGCTTGGCTTGCTTGCGTAACCTCTTTGCAGTCTTCTCTATCTTCGTGTCAATTGGCAATGGTGTATCTGTACGAAAAGATCTAGGCATAAGCAATTAGTAACACCGTGTCCCCGACAACGACACCAATTTGTTAGTTGTGTCAAATCCAACAAATAAAGGGGTACAAAATGACTCCAAAAACACTGCTACTTTGCACAAATAATGTAATACAAGGTAAGCAGGGTCGATCCATAGAGACACGAGACAAATGCTTATACCTTTTTGCACAAGGTATAATAATGATCGATTAAATGAAACAAATTCAGGATTTATTAGAACTCCAACTCTATGCAAGACAATTTAGCAATGTGATTCCAAGGATTATACGATATCTACTCAATTCTACCTACGTTGGTACTTGAAAGTGTTAACAAGCTCTAACACTTCCCATTCACCAAGTTGTCAAATCCGAAACAAGCTCTTTGAAAATAACCCAACCTTCAAATTTAAGTTTAAACAAGCTCTTAGATAGAAATCAAAAGGTTGCAATAAGATTTATGTGAATGTTCCCAACAACACCCAATACTCCTCACAAGCTCAGGAGTGTAAGAGTATGCGAATAAAATTTACACTAATATCATTCAATGGAAATCAGTTTAGTTCTTGTTACTTAGTCAATTTACAAAACAATTATGAATTTTGCAATTTAGATAACTTTATTGTTCTAACTCTAATTCAAATGGCCAATAAGAATCACAATTAGAATCAAACATTCGATTTAAACAAAATCAAATTCACTAGATAGAAATTGGAAGCAAACATCAAGTCATCTGATTGAAATCACAACCAAAAAGTCAAGACATGAAGTAGGAGAAACTAGGGTTCTAGCCACACATGACTAGAACAAGATCACAAATCTAAAAAATAAAATTAAAGTTCTTACAAAATGAAATAAAATGTTCTCAAGTGTCAATCAACTCCAAAAGTCTCTAGTAAATCGCCCAAAGTGCTCCAAAAACTGATCCCCCCCCCCCAAAAAAAAAAGTTGGCTGCCACTTTTTATGGAAGATGAGAAACTACCATTAAACCCATGTCTATGTTTCCACGTACAATGAAAATTTACACTATCGTTTACACGACCCTTGGAAACACAAAAAGTTGGATGCAACAGGTACATTTCCACGACCCGTGGAAATTCAAGGCTAAAATTTCCACGGCCGTGGAAATTTCTGATTGCGAGATTTCCTTAATTTTCTACAACTTCTTCCTCTGTGATCCGAAAGACGTGAAATCTTGTACGCGCCTTCTAGTTACCTCCATAAGTGAGACCCCACCTCCAAAAGTCCCTAAACATCATAGATGAAATATCCTGAAAAACATGTAAAATGCATGGAGTTAAGCCTAAATGCAATGCAATTGTGTGGAATAAAGGTGAAACATAGGTTCATAAAATGCACCTAACAGTACCTAGTCAGAAGTAAGAAATTTCAATATAAGAAAGGGTGCCGAACACAGGGAACAAGAGTGTTTTAGATCAAAAAATTCAGATGTTAATTAAATTAATAACAATAAAGTGAAATGGGGGGTTTTGTTGTTTAAAATAATTAACTTCTTTTAACACTCAATTAATCAAACAAAACTAAAGAACTAAATGAAAACAATAGATAAGAAGTACTTCCACTAGAATATGAATTCCCCAAGTTTCTATTCTTTATTTATTAGAAATGAAATGGATTAATTAGTTGATCACCGAATTGTAATATGACTAGTTATGTTTATCGGATTTCCTAGTACAAATAATTAATGAACAACTAGCACAAAGATCATGAAATTAAGGAACACATTATTAATTAAATATATTCGAACTCTAAACGATACGATCTAGTGATTTCTTTTCAATGATCATGACAATCAATCAAAGCGTAGCATTTGATCAATCTCTAGTCATAATAGTTTAATGGTCATAAACTAATTAAGATTCAAGTTAATGAAATTAGATTGGTCCTCTTAACTACAAATAACTCAACAATATGCAATATATATCATAACTTTAACATGAAAGGTAAAGCGATCAATTAAACACACGTATATTAACTGAACTCGCATAATCCTACTAACGAAATCAAAAAATATTCAGCTAGGGTTCATCAAGATTTAGTGAAAGTAAAGGTTTTTACACCATATTCAGTAAACTAAAGCAGAAAAACATTACCCAAAAGATTCCTAGTAACGATCATCAAGAAAACACGAAGTGAAATCTCGATGAAAATAGTGCTTGAATCTTCAAATACTTTCTCCAATTGAGTGTCTAGCATCAAAATCGACCCCTACACGGTTTATGGACGTCAAATCGAAGTAAAAATCCCAGCTACGGGATGACAAAGGCTCTACCATGATTAGGGTTGAAAATCTCCTATTTTTATAGATTTAGTAACACCACGACATGGTAGAGTTCTCACCACGTCGTGGTGGTTGATTTCCTTGTTTCACACGGATACGTAGACCGAGACGGGCTTTTTTCACGATTTTTGATCCACTATGTCGTGGTAATGCCCTTTCCACAGCGTGGATATAGGAAATTTGCATTGGGTATGAACACGAAAGGCATCTGAAATTTTGTTTAGTTTTTAGAACATCTTCAATCTCCATAATCGGAATTACGAGTCATTAGATATGTCCAAAATACTGAAGAAAGGTCAAGCTAATAGCAAAATCCTTTTCGCTATTGTCTCTTCGATTTTGGCTTTTTCAACTCTATTCTCCTTCTTTCGCATCTCATCTCCCATTTTACCTGTAAATGCATTTGAAAGCATATTAAGTATCATATATACTAAAATATAACACTTTTATCATATATATTAAGATAATGGCCTAATATATATATATATATATATATATATATATATATATATATAGTTAAATAAAACCATAGCAGTGTTAAATTGTTTTCAAGATGGGAGAATTAGAGGGACTACTGTGTCGAATGAGTTTGATTTTTGCAGGTCTACGTTTATAGTGGAAAGGAATCAATCAAGATTGAGCTCCCACAGGAAAACAATTGACCTAAATCCGAAAAATAAAATTATTGGTGCATCACGTAAATCCTATGGAAAACGGAAGAAAAGTGGAGGTGAGGGAAGTTATCCTACCCTGACGAATATTGAAATTAAAAAAATATCGCTCCAACCTTAATAGACGTGACATTCGGCCAACAAAGTTCTATCATCAAGAGTCAATGAGACGGATAGGGGTGCATGATGGTTTGGCAGCTTTGTTCCACAAGATTAGTTGGTGTGACTATCTTAATCTCAATGATAGAACTTACAAAGAACCAACATTGGAATTTATTAGCACATTCACTAGAGATGATGAAGCTCCGATCCTTACTTTCTGGCTACAATGTAATGACATAGATTTCTATATATCTAATCTATGGGAATTATCAGAGTCTTATCTACAATATGGAATCATAAACAAATTAAAAAAAATTACTTCCCAGGAGAATTCGTGGGGTTACAATAAAAAACTACATACAAATTGGACAACAAGGAAATATATTAAATAACATCCTTTTATCTAAGTCTTCCTTGTTCTCCTGTCTTCTCTTGTGCTGCTGTCTTCTCTCATACTATGTCATCTAATGCATTCTAATAACATACACTGCTATTCTTTCTTCATTCATCTAACTCTTATATATTTCTTCTCTACTCTTTCTCATCTCATATATCCCTTTCTCTGTCATCTACTATGTTTCTCATACTCTTCTCTTAGACTTCTTTTGAGGCTCTTCTCATACTCTACTCATACTCTATCATTGTCTCTAACTCTGCCTTTTCTATACTCTGTATCTTATCTGTTCTATCTCTTCTCTTATCTTCTTTATCTCTTATCTATGCTCTAACTCTTAGCAGGCCTTCACATGCTCTTATTACTCTTCATCTCTCTATTCTCAACTCTAATGCCTCAACATTATTTTCTCATCTAGACCCAACAGTCACATCTCATACTCTAATATCGTGTATACTGTAAGGGAAACAACATCCCACTTTCATTGTCAGGTAAACTCATTTGGACTTACTCTTATCTCTTATGATCCCTCATGGACGCTTACTCTGTCTTTCTACTCTTGAATCCCTCATGGAATCCTTACACATAACCCCTCGTAGGTTACATCTAAGTTATTACAAAGAACTCTCTTATCTTGTTCTTCTCAAGGAAACTTTTCCCTATCTTCTCTAACCATACTAATCTGGATTCTCACAAGAATAATGTATCTACATCCCAAAAGGGATCCCCTGTCTATGTTCCCTAAGGAACTATCATTCCATTCCACAAGGAATCACAATCTTCTCCCCGTAGGAATCATACTCTTATTCTCGAAGGAATATTACTCTTTTCGCCATAGGAACTTTACTTTTATTCTCGTACGAACCATACTCTCATTCTCATAAGAATCTTACTCTTGTCCCCATAGAAACTTTACTCTTGTTCACATAGGAACTATAATCTTATTCCTGAAGGAATCTCTATCTCTTTTCCCTGAAGGAACCATACTCTTGTCCCTGAAGGAATCTTCTATCTCTTTTCCCCGAAAGAAACATGTATCTTTCATCCGCGAAGTAACCATCTTTCTCTACATCTCTATCTTTGTTATGTGACTCATCTCATAACACCACTCCCTTGGATAATCTATCTCTTTATCTCAACAAGAGATTATCTATTCTTTTTGGTTTTAGTATTTAACTCATTATGTACTTAATATATATCTATGACTAATAACATACTGGCATTCTACACAATACCATTAATTTCCATACATTCTTACATACTCTTATAAATATACTTCATATAATCATGTGCTTACTCATTCTTCTATCTATAAGGTATTTAGAAAATACCCTTCTCATCTAAACCAACATACTCATGTACACATACATGCTCTGCTACATGTATCTTGTGTACACGTTTTACGTACTTATAATATGTGTACATGCTCTAATACATGTTCTTACACACATATTCTTCTTCTAGCCTCATCTCATTACTTGGGGACATTCTCTTAGTACCCCAAGCTCTAACATACATGCATATATATATATATATATATATATATATATATATATATATATATATATATATATATATATATTGTGACAACCAAAAATTTTCATTTGTACGAACTCTACCGTCAAACACTTCAATTAAAAGTCAAATTCATTTCTGCTAATTTTTAGCTCGGTTTAAAAGTCCGTTTGAGTATTTTTAAATATTTATTCTTCGAGAGAATAAACGAAAGGAAGTATTTTCTAGGATTATTGGGGAACAAATAAAACAATTAACACCTTAATAAGGTGTTACAGCCAAACATGAGGGGTAGGGCCGAAAACCCCTTTGACCGAGAACTCATGCTTAAGGCATGAGTTTACTCCTCCTTTCCTCATTTCTTACTTCCAAACTCAACAACACCCACTTTCTCTCTCAAGTATCATAAGAGCTTCTTCCAAATCTTCGTAAAATGTAAGTGTTTCTTCTCTTGATTTGTTGATACAACACTTCATCTAGTGGTTATACATGATTTCATCCATGAAATCTTCTCTTTTTCTTAGATCTTCAAGTGTTCTTCAAGAACACCAAGAACACACACTAGTGTTTTGGGCCGAAAACACCTTTCTTTGCTTCCATATTGTAAGTATCTATCTCCTATACTTGTTATCTAGTAAGGATACTTGATTTAGGGCCTTGAAATCGTCATTTTCCAAGAACAAAAGGAGTTTTCGGTATAGTACATCTCCTTAAACCGAAAACCCTAAAGAAAAGTGCCTTTAAGACCTTAAAACTCACTTAAGGCTTTGGATAAAACTTAGAACCCCTATGCATGTTTGAAAGCCCTTGAAAATCACCACATGCACCAAAGATCTTGAGTTTTCGGTTTTTGGACCGAGAACCATTCGGAACGAGAACCCTTCGGACCGAGAACCATTCGGACCGAGAACCCTTCGGACCGAGAACCATTCGGACCGAGAACCATTCGGACCGAGAACCATTTGGACCGAGAATACCATTAGGACCGAAAGCTCCTAGGAACATACCACTTGGACCGAAAGCTCCATTTAGTGACCATACACTCCTTTTATGCAATCCTTGGTGATTGTGACACTTCCATATAAGTGTTTCGTAGACTATAACGGTGTTATCCTTCTTAAATAGTTGAATATACTCTAATTGTATACATATATATGTCATTATATGCCAAATAGGATCCGTACGTGTGCTCAAGACTTCACTTGACACTTAGCATCCTTTTTCCGATCTTACATTCGCATCACTCATTTCAGGTGAGTTCATACCCCTTAATCAACCTTTGAAATGATTTTAAACGCTTTTATGGGGGGGATACAAGTTGAAACATTCTAGATATTGCTTTAATTACATGTGATTAATGTCTAGAACAAACAGAAGGATTTTCTATTGCTTTCAAATTACTATCAAACTTATGGATTTCAAGCACTTCAAAACCCTTTATCAAACTATATTAGATACTAAGACTGTTTTCAAACCTTCTTAAACTTACATTATTTTCAAACTCATATCTACAATAATATATTTATGTAAGTAAGACTTGAAGTACTTAGGACTGATAGCTCACCTTATTTCATGTTCCTTGTTTGGTTATGGACTTAGGGTATCCTGTTATTTTTCCGAATGTCGTTCAACTCTTAGTTATATATCATATATATACGTGTTGGATATAAAAGCTTTCACTTCAGTTCAGTACCTTTGTTGAACGAAGGCATACAAACAACATTACTATTTAACTATAATAGGTATAGTTAAGGGATTACTACTCACTATTACAACTACAATGATACATACAAGACTCATCTTTTATTTTGATTATTCATTTTGGTGTCCTACATACTATACAGAACACACTTGTACTAAAAATTATTCTATTAATGCAATGGATGTTGTTGCTTGTTTACTATTATGCTTTGTTATGATACTGTACATGACGTCCTCCACCCCAGAACGTTTTCGCCGTTCCGGTTTTTGGGGTGTGACAGATTGGTATCGGAGCACTGTTTATAGTGAATCAAGTATATCAACCCATAAAAGATATACAAACTATAAACACAACGGGATTAAAACACTCTGACCAAGAATATATACTTTTAAATAATAAAATATTTAACTAAGTATATATATACATCTATTCATACCAGTGTCAGTAAAATACTAGAACAGAACAAAAGTATTACGATTGTTGAACAACACAATTAGGCTTAGAGACATATAGTCAAATCTAGGGGGATATAGCCTGATCAACTATATTTTCCGAGGAGTGACTAGCATGTGCCTAAGAATGATTGTGGTGTTGCATCAAGTCTAAAAACTTACCAACACTACTACAATGGGAACATTAAAACAGAATACTATAGGAGTATTTTGTGTTACTATAATTACTTATGTGCAAACTAAAAAGGATCCTCCTTAGTACGTCTATTAACTATTCTTTTCCCCATTCTCGCGTAGATAACATGGCTGGCTTCCATCTTCCCGGCGATCCGTACTATCCCAACCAAGGCATTGGTGGATGGCTTGATGATGAGCCAGAAGATGATCACCCAATTCCTTTGGATGATCACCTCGCAGAATGCTTTTCGGATGGCTCCGACTCCGAACCAGAGGTCAACAACAACCTACCCCAAGAAAGTCAAGTCCCAAACCTCAACCCCGTCCGGCATTTCATGGTCCCACTCCCTTGTGGGCAACAACCTTGAATCATTGGAGTGATGAGCAGGGTCAGCCCTTACCTTACAATGGAGACCGGAGTTTTTACAATCTAAGAGAGGGAGGCTCAGCTGACCGTGTCCTACCCATCATGGTCCGTAGGATTGCTCGGAACGTCGAGCAAAGTCATGCAGCCATCAACCGAGTAATGGAAGTTGACGCCAACTCTGGCCTTAACACAGTCCGCATTCGCCAACTCGAAGAGGCTATGGAAAGAAATAGGAGGACCAACGAGGCTCTACAGCAACAGTTAGCTGCATCCTGAGCCGAAGTCATGGAACACCGAGTGCGTCAGAGGGCGTAGGAACGACAGCTTCAGGAAGTTGTACGTCAACTGGCAGATCTGAGGGTTCGCCCGAGGGATACCCGCCGCCGGTAGAAGATGTTGACTCATCTTTCTCTTTTGGTTAAGTAATACCCTTTCTTTTCTGTGCTCTATGGAGCACTTGTCTGTAAAACATTCCTAACTTTTAAAATTACTCTAACTAGACTTCTAAGCTGCCAACATTTTCCCTTATGGTTTGATGTAACACCTACTGTTAGGTCACTTTTCCCGAACTCATTTTACATCACTAATACCAGTAATATTGGCAGTTATCTAATCTATTGGAAAGTCCTTACTCTTGTGTTTCCCTACTCTATTGTTATGCCCCTATCTAGTAGTTGGACTATGGCGATTTAGTCCATGAAACATTCTCCTCATAATGACAATTGATTCTTACTATTATCATCGTCTTTATAAACTTTCAGTAAAAGATGCCGCCTCGAAAGCGTCCGACCAGAAACACGCCTATGAATCAAACTCCACCACCACCACCCCCTCCGCAGTTTGATGCGGTGACGTTTCAGGCAGCTGTGACCGCCGTCATGGCTCAAGTAAATTCTGGTGGTGTTAGTGGAACGGGGACTGGAACCAACTCTAGCCATGGTGAAATCCATCCACGTGCACGGGAGTGTACCTATAAAGATTTCATCAGCTGCAAACCTACGTACTTCAACAAAACTGGAGGGATCATTGCACTGTCCCAATGGATCGAGAGAACAGAAGCAATCTTCGAGATGTGCTCATGCCCTGAAGGAAGCAAGATAAAGTTCGCTGCTTGCACCTTCACCGAAAGGGCCCTGACGTAGTGGAATGGCCATGTCAAATCACTCTCATTGGTAGGTGCTAACGTCATGGGCTGGGATACACTGAAGGACCTAATGACTAGGGAGTACTGCCCGAGGGGCGAAATTCAGAAGCTCGAGGAGGAACTGTGGAACCTCAAAATGAAGGGTTCTGACATAGTGGCTTATACAGCCAGGTTCTGCGACCTGGTGACTCTATGTCCCAACATGGTCCCCACCGAAAGCAAGAAAATCGAAAGATACATCTGGGGTCTGGTACCCCCATATCGAGGGAACGTTCTAGCATCACACCCTGCGACCTTCGATAGTGCCAAGGAATCGGCCCAAAGACTCATCGATCACGAGGTTCCTTCTACTCCAACAACAACTACAATGACTGCCCCCGCACCAAGCAAAACAGCTGACAACAAGAGGAAGCGTTGGGACCGAAAAAGGGCAAATCAGCTCAACCCTCTTCCAAGAACCAACAGACGATGGTTGTCCATGCTGCCACTACTCCTGCTGCCCATGTACCAGCCAAACCATATACAGGGACCCTAACCAAGTGCACCAAGTGATCCTTCCATCATAACGGCCCCTGCCGGGAAATGCACTGCACTAATTGAGACCGGAAGGGCCATACCGCCCGGTTTTACAGATCACCACCCAAACCCATCATCCAGGTTCCCGGTGCAGGAGTGAGTCGGGCCTGCTATGGGTGCGGCGAGACAGGGCACTTCAAAAGAAACTGTCCGAAAGCTGGGAATGCGGGAGGAGCAGGAAGACTACTGGGTATTGGCCATAATGAAGCCGTGGCAGACCCCACAGTAGTCACAGGTAGGTTCCTTCTCGATAACTCTTATGCTTGTATCCTATTTGATAGTGGGGCAGAGATGAGCTTCGTAAACCAAAAATTTAAACACTTACTTAATCAAGCACCGCAAGCACTAAAAGAAACCTACGTCCTAGAAATGGCTAACGGAAAGACAGAGAGCTCTAACGAGATTTACATAGGTTGTACCCTCACGCTAGATAATCATTCATTTCCAATCGACCTCATACATGTATCAATCAAAAGTTTCGATGTCATTGTGGGCATGGACTGGTTGAGTCTCCATCGTACTAATATTCTGTGCTTCGAGAAGGCAGTCCGCCTAAATCTACCGAATAACGAAACCTTGTTAATCTACGGAGACAAACCCAATACGAGCCTTCGTATCATCTCGAGTATTCAAGCCCAGAAGTACTTGCGTAAGGAATATCGTGCATTTTTGGCACACGTTGTCGGTATGAGCCAGAAAACAAAAGACCTGAAAGACCTGAAAGACCTCCCCGTTGTACGCGACTTCCCCGACGTCTTTCCGAAAGAACTCCCAGGATTATCCCCACAACGTCAAGTCGAGTTCCGAATCGACTTAATTCCAGGGGCGACCCCCGTAACCAAATCACCCTATATTCTAGCACCTGCTGAGATGCAAGAACTGTCCAGCCAACTTAACGAACTGCTCAGCAAGGGCTTTATAAGACCAAGCTTCTCACCCTGGGGAGCACCAGTCTTATTCGTGAAGAAGAAAGACGGATCGTTCCGTATGTGCATCGATTACAGGGAACTCAACAAGCTTACAGTCAAAAATCGTTACCCTCTTCCCCGCATAGACGATTTACTTGACCAGCTGCAAGGGGCGAGCTACTTTTCTAAGATTAATCTAAGATCCGGGTATCACCAGTTACGAGTGCTTGAGAAGGATGTTCGGAAGACAGCCTTCCGAACTCGTTACGGACACTACGAGTTCGTAGTGATGCCATTCGGATTGACCAATGCGCCCGCAGTATTCATGGACTTAATGAATAGGGTATGTCGTCCTTACTTGGATCAGTTCGTTATCGTTTTCATCGATGACATACTTATCTACTCTCGAAGTAAGGAGGAACATAGCGGTCATTTACGACAAGTCCTAGGAACCTTGCGATCAGAGAAGCTCTATGCGAAGTTCTCTAAATGCGAATTTTGGATCCGAAGAGTCGAATTCTTAGGAGACGTGGTTAGCGAAGAAGGAATTCACGTGGACCCTTCCAAAATTAAAGCTATTGAGAACTGGTCAGCACCAAAGACGCCTACAGAAATTCGTCAATTTCTAGGCCTCGCTGGCTACTACCGTAGATTCATACAGAACTTCTCTCGAATTGCTAAACCCCTTACGACATTGACCCAGAAAGGCGTGGCCTTTGATTGGAAAGAGAAACAAGAGAAGGCGTTCCAAACGCTGAAACGAGCCTTATGCACCGCACCGATACTATACCTCCCCGAAGGGATAGACGACTTCGTGGTATACTACGATGCATCTAACCAGGGGCTCGGCTGTGTTCTGATGCAACGAGGTAAGGTCATCGCCTACGCCTCAAGACAGCTGAAGACACATGAGGTCAACTACACCACACACGATCTCAAATTAGGAGCGGTTGTGTTCGCCCTGAAGATCTGGAGACACTACCTGTATGGTACAAAGAGCACTATCTTCACATACCACAAAAGCCTACAACACATATTCAACCAGAAGGAGCTTAATATGAGACAACGACGGTGGGTCGAGCTACTCAATGACTACGAATGTGAAATTCGTTATCATCCGGGTAAAGCCAACGTGGTAGCAGACGCTCTAAGTCGAAAAGAATATTCTGGACGAAGAGTCAAGTCATTAACTATGAATATCCATTCGCATCTATCCGCACAAATTAAGGAGGCTCAGCTTGAAGCCTTAAAACCTGAAAATGTGGCGGGAGAATCCCTGCAAGGAATGGATAAGAACTTGGAAGTCAAGGGTGACGGAGCCTTATATCTCATGGACCAGATCTGGACATAGAGACATGGTGGCTTTAGAGACTTGGTCATGAAGGAAGCGCACAACACTCGATATTCCGTCCACCCGGATTCAGATAAGATGTATCTGGATCTTAAAAAGTCATACTGGTGGCCTAACATGAAAGCAGAAATTGCTACCTTCGTGAGTAAATGCCTTACTTGCGCAAAGGTTAAGGTCGAATACCAAAAACCATCAGGTTTACTTCAGCAACCAGAGATACCTGAATGGAAGTGGGAGCGGATCACTATGGACTTCATAACCAAGCTACCCAAGACAACGGGTAGGCTTGATACCATTTGGGTCATCGTCGACAGATTGACCAAGTCCGCGCACTTCCTACCCATCAAAGAGACCGACAAAATGGAGAAGCTCACAAGAACATACATTAGGGAGATCGTACGACTGCATGGTGTTCCTATATCTATTATCTCCAATAGAGATAGTAGATTCACTTCGAGGTTCTGGCAGTCATTACAAAGCTCCCTAGGAACGAGGCTGGACATGAGTACGGCCTACCATCCACAGACCAACGGACAAAGTGAGAGAACTATCCAAACCTTGGAAGACATGTTGCGAGCCTGTGTGATCGAATTTGGGAAGGCATGGGATACTCACTTACCCTTTGTCGAATTCTCCTACAACAACAGTTATCACACGAGCTTAAAGGCTGCTCTATTTGAAGCCCTCTATGGCCGAAAGTGCAGATCCCCTCTGTGCTGGGCTGAGGTGGGTGACACACAGTTAGCTAAAGGACGAGTTCCTGAAAGCACTCTCACAGATCCAGAGATCATTCGGGAAATGACAGAGAAGATCGTTTAGATTCGTGAACAATTGAAAGCCTCTAGAGATCGACAGAAAAGCTACGCAGACAAATGGAGGAAACCTTTGGAATTCCAGGTGGGAGACCGAGTCCTTTTGAAAGTCTCACCCTGGAAGGGCTTGATACGCTTCAGAAAGCGTGGAAAGCTGAATCCAAGATACAGAGGGCCTTTCGAGATTCTCGCTAGAATCGGCCATGTAGCATACAAACTCAATCTACCCCACGAGCTTAGTAACCTACATCCTACCTTCCACGTCTCGAACTTGAAAAAGTGCCTATCCGACGAGACTCTTGTAATCCCACTCGACGAGATCGAGATCAACGAGAGCCTCAACTTCGTGGAAGAACCTGTAGAGATCGTGGACCAAGGGGTCAAGCAAACGAAACAAAGCCGCATCCCAATTGTGAAGGTTCGCTGGAACGCCAAGCGAGGACCGGAGTTCACTTGCGAGTGCGAGGATCAACTGAAACTTAAATATCCTCATCTTTTTACTTAGTTATTTGTAATAACTTAGTTGCTTGAACTCTAATTTCAGGACGAAATTCCCTCTAATGGCGGGATGATGTGACAACCCGAAATTTTCATTTGTACGAACTCTACCGTCAAACACTTCAATTAAAAGTCAAATTCATTTCTGCTAATTTTTAGCTCGGTTTAAAAGTCCGTTTGAGTATTTTTAAATATTTATTCTTCGAGAGAATAAACGAAAGGAAGTATTTTCTAGGATTATTGGGGAACAAATAAAACAATTAACACCTTAATAAGGTGTTATGGCCAAACATGAGGGGTAGGGCCGAAAACCCCTTTGACCGAGAACTCATGCTTAAGGCATGAGTTTACTCCTCCTTTCCTCATTTCTTACTTCCAAACTCAACAACACCCACTTTCTCTCTCAAGTATCATAAGAGCTTCTTCCAAATCTTCCAAAAATGTAAGTGTTTCTTCTCTTGATTTGTCGATACAACACTTCATCTAGTGGTTATACATGATTTCATCCATGAAATCTTGTCTTTTTCTTAGATCTTCAAGTATTATTCAAGAACACCAAGAACAACAAGAACACATACTAGTGTTTTGGGCCGAAAACACCTTTCTTTGCTTCCATATTGTAAGTATCTATCTCCTATACTTGTTATCTAGTAAGGATACTTGATTTAGGGCGTTGAAATCGCCATTTTCCAAGAACAAAAGGAGTTTTCGGTATAGTACATCTCCTTAAACCAAAAACCCTAAAGAAAAGTGCCTTTAAGACCTTAAAACTCACTTAAGGCTTTGGATCAAACTTAGAACCCCTATGCACGTTTGAAAGCCCTTGAAAATCACCACATGCACCAAAGATCTTGAGTTTTCGGTTTTTGGACCGAGAACCATTTGGACCGAGAACCCTTCGGACCGAGAACCATTCGGACTGAAAACCCTTCGGACCGAGAACCCTTCGGACCGAGAACCATTCGGACCGAGTACCATTTGGACCGAGAATACCATTAGGACCAAAAGCTCCTAGGAACATACCACTTGGACCGAAAGCTCCATTTAGTGACCATACACTCTTTTTATGCAATCCTTGGTGATTGTAACACTTCCATATAAGTGTTTCCTAGACTATAAGGGTGTTATCCTTCTTAAATAGTTGAATATACTCTAATTGTATACATATATATGTCAATATATGCTAAATAGGATCCGTACGTGTGCTCAAGACTTCACTTGACACTTAGCATCCTTTTTCCGATCTTACATTCGCATCACTCATTTCAGGTGAGTTCATACCCCATAATCAACCTTTGAAATGATTTTAAATGCTTTTATGGGGGGGAGGGGAATACAAGTTGAAACATTCTAGATATTGCTTTAATTACATGTGATTAATGTCTAGAACAAACAGAAGGATTTTCTATTGCTTTCAAATTACTATCAAACTTATGGATTTCAAGCACTTCAAAACCCTTTATCAAACTATATTAGATACTAAAACTGTTTTCAAACCTTCTTAAACTTACATTATTTTCAAACTCATATCTACACTAATATATTTATGTAAGTAAGACTTGAAGGACTTAGGACTGATAGCTCACCTTATTTCCTGTTCCTTGTTTGGTTGTGGACTTAGGGTATCCTGTTATTTGTCCGAATGTCGTTGAACTCTTAGTTATATATCATATATATATGTGTTGGATATAAAAGCTTTCACTTCAGTTCAGTACCTTTGTGTAACGAAGGCATACAAACAACATTACTATTTAACTATAATAGGTATAGTTAAGGGATTACTACTCACTACTACTACTACAATGATACATACAAGACTCATCTTTTATTTTGATTATTCATTTTGGTGTCTTACATACTATACAGAACACGCTTGTACTAAAAATTATTCTATTAATGCAATGGATGTTGTTGCTTGTTTACTATTATGCTTTGTTATGATACTGTACATAACGTCCTCCACCCCAGAACGTTTCCGCAGTTCCGGTTTTGGGGTGTGACATATATATATATATATATATATATATATATATATATATATATATATATATATATATATATATATATATATATATATATATATATATATATATATATATATATATATATATATATTATAACACCCTGTTCCGAATCGTTTCCTAATTCGGGGCTGTGACCCGAATATCGGTTATCATAAGGCTTAGAGTCCGGTTTGTGATTTGGAACCCAAGGGTATAACCGTAAAGTGGCAGTTTAGGCTTTTATGGAAATTGGATTATTATTTCAGGAAGTCTTAAAGAAATTATGATTTGATAGAAGCGTAAAGCTTCTCGTAACCTTTTCGTGGATATAAGGATTGTTGGAAACGGACTTATAACGAAGAAGTTATCGCCTTCGGAAGTTGGTAGAGTGTTAGGCTAACCCTAGTATGCGGGGCGTACATAGGGAGTACGCTGGGTGTACTAGGGAGAAGGATCGCATGCATCGGTAGGAGTACGCTGGGCGTACTCCAGTTTCATGCAAACCGTAATTTAGGTTCTTGGACCCTATTTAAGCTCCTTAACTTAACAAGAAACCCTATTATCCTTAACCTCCATTCCTTTAAACCCTAGATTCGAAACCCTAATAGATTATGGTGATTCTGGATCTTGAGAAGTGATTTGTGGGTGTTTTGTGGTGATTCGAACACTTGTAGATCCAGGATTACCTTCTCATTTGCAAGCTTTTTAAGGTAAAAAGGTCATACCTTGATGATCATTTATGTTAGATCTACTTTATGGTGTTTCTTGGGCATTTTTTAGTATTTTGAAGTAAAGATGAACTTTTGATCTACTCCAGAAGTAATGTATGCTAGATCTAAGCTCCAATAAGGTCCCCTGTTCATAAATATGCAAACTTTATGGAAGATTTTGGTTCATGCAAGTATTAAGACCCTATTTAAGCTCCTTTTTAAGTGTTGAGTCCCATTAAGGCATGTAAGAGAGTAAAGTTGGCAACTTTATTGTTTAAGACCTTGCCTAGGGATCAAATCTATGTTTTGGTCAACTTGACTTAACCCATTAAGAGCTTTTGTGAGTTTGTGGCACTCTGAATAGTATGTGGGCCATACTGGAGTACGCAAAGCGTAATGAGGGTGACATCATTTAGCAGTTTGTACCTTGTGCTTTGAGGGTGAGTACGTGGGGCGTACTCCATATAATATCATTTTGGGCCTTTTAAGGTTTGGGCCTTGTTTGGCCATTGGACTTCTGACTTTGGGCCATGGATAGTCTGTGGGCTTTCTTGGTATTGGTCCCATGATGGTTTTGGGCCTAATTAGGAAGTTGGGCCATATTGGGCTTTGGGTTGCCATTTATAGATTTGGGGTTTTTGTTATAATGGGTTGGATCTTGGTTTTGGGTCAAGTAAGAAAAGGGTAAAATGGTATTTTACCCTTTAGGAAGTTAGATTATGGAGTGGGCCTCGGATTTTGGGTTATCAGATTAATTATTAATTAAGATGGTATTTTTTTTAGTTGGTGCGAGGTTATCCGGTTCAGCGACCAAGCAGTTATTTGATTATCTGCGGATTGAGGTGAGTCTCCTCACTGTACTCGTGGGTCAAAGGCACCAATGCCGGCCCACTAGGTTCTGTTATGCTAGTTGTCTTTATGACTCTTGAATGTTATGTTGGGCTAGGCCCATTTGTATGCTAGGTTAGGCCCATTGTATGTCGGGTTACGCCCATTTGTATGTTGGGCTAGGCTCATGGATCAGGAGGGGCTAGGCCCCATTGTATGTTATGTAGGTGCTAACTGTCTTTGTGACTTTTGCATTTGTTTGATCGGGATAGGCCCATTGGTTTGGTAGGGCTAGGCCCATTATGGTGGGTTGGGCCCAATATACGGGTTGGGCCCAATGTGAGGGCTAGGCCCAATGGTATGTATGGTATGCGGTATTTTGGGGGAACTTACTAAGCGTTTTGCTTACAGTTTTTTATGGTTATGGTTTTAGGTACTTCCGGTTCGAAAGGGAAAGGCCCAGCTTGATCGCAACGCATCCACCCATGTTTCCGCATTATGATAATTTTGGGATTCTACTCTGATTATTGTTTTCTTATAAAGTACTTTCGAATATTTAGAAAAAGGATAATGAATGTTGACTTAAAGATAATTAATGTTTTGGTTGAATTAAAAATGAATTTTTTACATCATAATTTTTGGGACGTTATATATATATATATATATATATATATATATATATATATATATATATATATATATATATATATATATATATATATATATATATATATATATATATATATACATACATATATATATATATATATATATATATATATATATATATACAGGTGTATGTTCAAATGAAAAGATTTTTTAGAATGAGAACAATTGAGAACAAATTCAAACCACTCATTTATTTTTTTATACTATACCCACCCCCACCCCACCTCTTCCCACTGTTTCTCTTGTCTTTCTCTTCACGTCAGACCACCAGTGAGACCACCAAACTTCCGCCGAATCACGTTACCTACACCGAACCACCACCGACATCTCATAACTACCAGACCACCTACACTTTCCTCTTATTCTCTTGTCGTCACCTCCCTCCGCCTCACTCATCTCCTCATCGAAAACCACTTTCATCTACTTTCGTCGAGCTCCTTTCCTCCATAATCTCCAAACTTTCCATCCTCGTATTCCTGTTTCTCGTCTCATAACCGCCATTTCTTCCTTGGAAGACGATCCCCTCACCAAACAAACGATTGATTTGATTTCCGAATTGTGTAGGTCAAGTGATTCTTCAACATACAACGAGTTTGTTGCTAGGGTTTCAGATCTCAATTATCATTTGGTTCCTTATTCTGGAGCAGGCGTCGAATATATTTGGTAATTGTCCTCTATTCGTTACACATATTTGTTCTTTTGAGTTCTGAATGACATCAAATACATACTTGGTGGATGATTAGTGATTCTTGTTGTTATTTATCCTCATTACTCTTTCATTTGGGGTAATTAACTTCTATCTTCTTTCATCTAATCTCATAGATATTGTGACAGCTTATAGACATTTTATGAACACCAAGTGTTCGATGAAATACCTCAATGAAAAAACCTCCACAAATAAATCAAGAACAAGGTGGTGTATTTATTGTTGCAGTCTATAGGTGCTTGTCGATGGTTTTTTTGCTGAAACAACATCATTTTGATGCCTCTGTTTTTTATTACTGGACTTCATTTCCCCAAACATATTCAACAACTTGAATGTTTGGTTGTTGAGATTATAAAGTGGATTTTATATTCTTGTATAGTTTCCCCAAACATATTTTGATGTCTTTGTTTAATTTTACTCTGTGTAGGACTCGAAAGAGGTGACTTAAAGAGCTTAATGGGTTAAGTTGGCAACTTAACCCTAATAAGTGTAAAAGTGGCATGTTATGTGAAAATCCTTAACTTTGAACCCTCATTAACCCAAGCATTAAGGCCTTTAGGTTAAATTGAATTTCACATCTCAATAGCCTAATATGTAACCAACAATCATATAAAAAGTGATAAACTTAAGGCTTAATCATTGAGTCCTTAATAAAACACCAAAAGTGATTTAAAAGCTATTATGATCAATTTTCCCAAATTTGTCCTCCATCTTCTAAAATTCGTGCAAGTCAATAAGAACACCTAAAAATCATGAGACTTAGTTTTCTGGAAATCTTAGTGTTTCTAGTTTCTTCAGACTTTGAATGACATTTCGAAATTCCAACTCCTTAAGGGGTAAAGTTGGCAATCTTCTCACGCTAGTCCATGTTGTCACAGATTTCATGCATTGTCTTCAAAAATAATAACAATTCATTAGAACTCTAAATGCCAAAATTCCAAATCCTATAGTTAGATATATATGTATAGTTTCCCACATATAATGGTACTTATGTAATTCGTAGTATATTGGTACATTTTATTCCATGAGTGTTGAGTGGTCGAGAAAATGAGAGCTTAAAGTTACTAACTTGTAAATTTAATATAAAATCAACCAAAAATCATTAGAACGAGATCTTTATATTTCTGAAAAGATAAAAGGGGGAACTTTACCAATATTATTTTATCAAAATTTAAGAATGGGTTGAAAGGTAAGAAAACAGATCCCACAAAGAGCACGACAATCAAAGAGAAAATAAGAAAACATATACATAAGTTTTATAAGATTAATACAACAAAGCACAAGCTAAATAATGTTATAATTGTTGTGTAGGTTCTCGGAGAGGAAAGGATCCATGTTGCTCACGCTAGCTGATTTTCAAGTTCAAGGAGATGAGTTACACTAACTCTCATATTATGTAGGCATTACTTGTTTTATGTTATTTGTATCTCGTGTATTAAATCACATGTGATTATATGATCTAATCACATATGACTTATATGCAAAAGATTCATTTTTGTGTTTTCGATTCAATAGTTGTTCTTTGTCCATATTAATCGTATGTGATTAAATATATAACATATGATTAAATACATTATAACAACTATTGAATTGAGAACGCGGATTTGAATTTTATTCACATAAATCATATGTGATTAAATATGCATAATCACATGTCATTAAATACACGAGAACAACTATTGAATCGAGAACATGAAAATGAATATTGTCCACATAATTCATATGTGATTAGATACATATAATAACATGTGATTATGTGTATCTAATCACATATGATTTATGTGGCTAAGATTCATTTTCACGTTCTCGATTCAATAATTGTTTTTTCTCGCTGTAATCATATGTGATTATGTACATTTAATCAGATGTGATTTTATGTTTCTAATCACATGATTTTATTTGGAAAAAATGAAACTTGTCTATATAAATCATATGTGATTAGATACATACAATCACATGTGATTATATACATGATAACAAATATTGGACCAAGAAAACGAAAACAAATCTTTATCCCGATCAATCATATGTGATTAAATACATCTAATCACATGTGATTATATGAATCTAATCACATATGATTTATGTGGACACTATTTATTTTCGCTTTGTCGATTCAATAGTTGTTCTCATGTATCTTGTCCACCTCAAATCATATGTGATTATATACATATAATCACATGTGATTACATACAAAAAAGAAATTATTCAATCGAAACTGCAAAAATAAATATTGTCTACATAAATTATATCTGATTAAATACATATAATCACATGTGATTATATATATCCAATCATATATGATTTATGTGGATATGATTCATTATCCCATTCTTGATTCGGTAATTGTTCTTTGTCAACTGTAATCATTTGTGATTAAATACATATAATCACATGTGATTATATGTATCTAATCACATATGAATAATATGGACAAAAAATAATGATGTCTATATAAATCATATGTTATTAGATACATATAATCACATATGATTATATACACGAGAACAACTATTGAATCGAGAACACAAAGATAAATATTGTCCACATATATCATATGTGATTAAATGTATATAATCAGATGTGATTATATGTATCAAATCACATAGAACTTATGTGGAAAATATTCAATTTCGCGTTCTTGATTCAGTTGTTGTTCTTGTGTATTTAATTATATGAGATTATATGTATCTAATCAGCTATGATTTATATGGACAATATTCGTTTTCGCATTCTCGTTCAATAGTTGTGCTTGTATATTTAGTCACATATGATTTCTGTACACAAGATTCATTTTCGTGTTTTCGATTCAATAGTTTTTCTTTTTCCACATTAATAATATGTGATTAAATACATACAAAATGCAATAACGAATATTATCAATATAAATCATATGTGATTTGAAACATATAATCACATGTGAATGAGTACATAAGTACAACTATTGAATTGAGAAAGAAATAATGAATCTTGTCCACATAAATCATATCCGATTAGATACATATAATCACAAGTGATTATATGTATTTAATCACATATGATTTATGTGGTAAATATTAATTTTTGCGTTTTTAATTCAATAGTTGGTCTCATGTATTTAATCACATATGATTTATGTGAAAAAATATTTGTTTTCACGTTCTTGATTCAATAAATCATATGTGATAAAATATATATAATCACATGTAATTATATAAACGAGAACAACTATTGAATCAAAAAAATTAAAACAAATTTGTGTCCACATTAATCATATATGATTAAATACTTATACTCACATGTGGTTAAATATATGAGAAACATTACTGAAACGAAAACTCAAAAATGAATATTTTTCATATAGATCATATGTGACTGGATACATATAATCAGATGTGATTATATGTATCTTATCACATATGATTAAAGTTGACAAAAAATAATTATTGAATCGAGAACGCGATAATGACATATGTGATTAAATATATCTAATCACTTTTGATTAAATATATCTAATCACATGTGATTATATGTATCTAATCACATGTGATTATATGTATCTAATCACATGATTTATATGGACAAAAAAGTATATTGTCCATATAAATCATATGCGATTAAATACATATAATCACATGTGATTATATACACATAATCATAGGTGGTGGTGACGGGTGGTGGTGACGGGTGGTGGTAGTGTGTAGTGATGTTTGGTGGTGGTAGGTGGTAGTGGTGGAGAAGACGGGTGATGGTGATAGGCGGTGGTGGTGGTGGGTGGGTGTTCGATGGTTGGTGGTGGGGGTGGTGATGGTGTATGGTGGTTTTGGTGGGTGATGGGTGGGTGGTTGCGATGGGTGGTTGCGATGGGTGGCGGTGATGGGTGGTGGTCGGTGGTTTTGGTAGGTGGTGGGTGGAGGTGATGGTGACGGGTGGTGGTGGTTGGTGGTGATGAGTGATGGTGGTGGTGGAGGTGGTGGATGGTGGAGGCTGGTGGTGGTGATGGATGGCGGGTGATGGTTGGTGGTAGTGACAGCTAGCGGTCATAATGGTGGGTAGTGGGTGGGTGGTAGAGGTGGGTGGGTGGTGGTTGTGGTGGGTGGTGGTGATGGTGGTGGGTAGGGGTGATGGTGGCAGATGGTGGTGATGGGTATTGGTGGCGGGCGGTGGTGATGGGTGGTGGTGGTCGGTGGTGATGGATGATGGTGGTAGGCGGTGGGTGGTGGTGATGGGTGGTGGTGGAAAGTGGTGGTGATGGGTGGTGCTTGGTGGTAGTTGCGGGTGGTGGGTAGTGGCTAGGTGATAGTGATGGGTGGTGGGGGTGGGTGGCTTCTGGTTGTGGTAGGTATGGTGATGATGGTGGGTGGTGGGTGGGGGTGATGGTGGCGGTCGTTGGTGATGAGTGGTGGTAGCGGGTGGTGGTGATGGCTGGTGTTAGTGGCAGGTGGTGGTCATAGTGGTGGGTGGGTGGTAGTGATGGGTGGTGAAGGTGGATGGTGGTGGTGGGTGGGTGGTAGTGATGGGTGGTGAAGGTGGATGGTGGTGGTGGTGGGTGGTGGTTGTGATGGTGGTGGGTAAGGTATGTGGTGGCGGGTGGTGGTGATGGGTGGTGGTGGTTGTGGTGGATGATGGTCATGGTTGGCGGTGGCAGATGGTGGTAATGATGTTGGGTAGTGGTTTTCGTGGGTAGCGGATGTGGGTGGCGGTGACGGTTGGTGGTGGTGGATGGTATTGTTTGGGTGGTGAGTGATTTTGGTTAGTGGGTTGTTTTAATTTTTTTACTTATTTCTTGGTTTATATTAATATTGTATGATAATTATAATTTAAAAAATAATTGTGTGGTCAAAATTTGTTTTCAAATGTTCTCGCAATAAAAAATGTTCTCGATTAAACGCTCCCCTATATATATATATATATATATATATATATATATATATATATATATATATATATATATATATATATATATATATATATATATATATATATATATATATATATATATATATATATATATATATAAACATAATCTAAAGAGAGAGAGAGCGAGAGAAATAACTCACCTTATCAATTACTAAAGACTAATTGTCCCATCTTCCTCTACTCTACCATTGATGCATCTGGATCCACATTCTTTGCTCGTAGGCCTAATTATACATATACACAATCATTTTAAGACTTGTCTTAGCCTATTAAGAGCTTAATGCCTCTTAAGATCAAAATGACCACTTAATGGATCAATATTCTATCTTTTCATTATCTATCTATTAATCTCGTCTAATTGATGAATTAAGCATCTCATAATACCTAATTCATCCTAATGTACTCTAATGAATCAGTTACATAATCACTAGTTTGGGTTTTAAACCCTAACTTTCATTGGATCGATTCCACTCATGGAAATCCCATACAAGCTTGTTTAAGGCATCTAAACATCTTTTCTAACTCCACTAACAAGCTTTCTAACAACTCTAATCTAACATAACTATCTCAATTAATAAAAACACCCTTAAGTCTCTAACTGGCTTAAAAATGGAGAAAATTATCACTTCATGAGCTTCTCTTCTCTAATCCAAGCCATATGCACCCAAAACCGCCTCTTGACCCTTCCCCATCCTTCAAATCGCTGGAGCTAGGATGTAGGGGTATTTGTGGTGCAAAATGATGAGAATGAGGGCTTGATAGCCTCTTGTTCGAATGTGTAACTGTGCCACAGTGACCACTTTGATCTCAGTAAATGGTCGTGTAAGTGCTTGAAACATTGTGGCATTCTATTTGCCATGCGGTGGTGCTCTTCCTACACTAGCGACCTACTTTGTCCACTGCACCGTGACATCCATATATTACACCGTGGGGAAAAGTATGATGCCCTTCTTACTGAAATAGATCGCTCGTCGTGTCGTGGAGATTTATCCACCGCGCTGCAGTTTTGATCTTGACAACAACCCTTAGGTGATTCCATTCCACTCTTGGGACATTTTTCTTAAATCTCTAATCCTTTATATCTACTTCATTTCTTACCTGTTTTCTATGATCTTTATATCCACACAAAGGTGGGAACATATTCTACACATCTGTTAAGTCATATCTCAAGGAATTAATACAGGTCTTCATCTATTAAATCACAAAGTTGGCCCAAAAAGCAAAAAATTCCCATTTTACCCATTTTGACCAAAAATGGATCTTCTCTTGAATTATTTCTATTGAACTTACTCATATAACATATTCTAAGTGACTTAAACTCTTATTGGCCCTTTCTGTGATGTCACAACTTCATAATCTCATCTCTTTCTCACAATTGACCATTTTACCCTTTCGGTCAATATTTGACTAAAATTCATCCTTTTCTCTAATTTCAGGTTCTTATATACAGGGTCAAGATCATCGGCTCACATATAGATAGTTGGATTCTATCATGGGAACAATAAACGAAATCGACACCCATAGTCGCAAGTACCTTGATTTTTTGCGTTCCCCCAATGCAGATTTTTAGGCCCGAATCACCAGCCTCCAGAAATTTGATCTGAGATGACAGAGGGACAAGCATATTGTTCAACATTATTGGTGGATTGCACATCATATCCTCTCAACAAGCATCTTCTTTCGTCTTGAGCCCAACCAAATAAACAGATGTGACCTCGTCTTCCTATACTGCATGATGGCGACATCGAGCCACAAAAGAAATTTATACTGGGGGCTTGTTACTATCATAGGTCGATCTATTGGACTAGACTTCCCCGCCCTCGAGTACGTGCCTATCGACAACCTTCCTAACTTCCTACTTATTGTGACACTCTCGTTAAAATGGAGATGTTAAATAGTCGGGGTGATGGCACGTAAAGTCGGATCGACAGTGAGAAAAGTGAGGTTTACATCGTCCGAAGTTGGGTTGGTGATTCATTCCTAACAGGCGACCCCCATACTTAGTTACCCCCTGAGCATTTGACCAGAACAGGTGTATTGCTTGACTCTACGGAGGATGAAGAAGAGGAAGAGGAAGATTGAGATGATGATGACATAGTCTGGGTTGAGGTATAATTTGACTTCTGTCTACATATACAACAGACCCCGTATTAGCAGGACCACTTTCAGGTCCCTCCAAAACATTATGCCTAGCCAGAATACCAGCATGATCAGTATGGGGACACAAGATCCCAGCATGGTCCCCACCGAAAGTCATCGACCAGTTTGACACTATGTTTTCTACTGTCCAACGCATAGACGTTCATATGCAAGTGAACGTGCATGCCTTTCAAGATGTGGCAACCTGAGTTGATAGGTTGGAACTGAGCGAGTCCTCCATATCCCGCCGAGTCTAGGATATGCTGGACTTCTACAATCGTCATAGACACTTCCATCCGCACGAACCTCCGATATAGGTCTTTTCTACCCTTGCCTCTAGCATTGAAGACAATGCTTGTTCATAAGCTTGGGTGGAGTATGCCATTTTCTCTTTACTTTTTTCATCCAATATTAGTTAGGTTTCATATTAGTTAAATTACATTCAGTTTTTTAATTACCAAAAATATTTTATTTCCTTGTTTTCCATTTTTATTTTAGGAGAACAATTAGCTAGAACATTTTCATGCATTTTTGTTATCTATTTATTCTCACCTCTTTGAATGCCATGGAACCGGGTCATAAATGTTGTATCATAATTGGTCTAGGATCTTGTTTGTTATTCCACTCATCATATAATGCGACCACTAGGCTAAAATTTGGACTCCATTCTTGGAATCAACTGCAGGAGCTCAAAAGGGTAAGTGACCATTGTCAAGTGGTTTTCCATGAAAAAATAATGCATATGATACTAACAACTGTAGGATATATTGTAACGCCCGCGAATTCGGGCTAGACGTTTTAAGGATTATAAACTATCAATTTTCGTTTTATCGAATAATTATTTCCCCAAATAGGATAACCGTAAATAAATAAGAATCCTTTGTACGCAGTACGAGTTATATAAATGATATATATTACGTATATGTCTTAGGGACAAATATTATGGGCTTATAATATTTGTATAAAACATTATTATAAATTTAACAAAATACGTCAAATAAACGTTTAAAGATAAAAGATTATTTACGATAAATAAGTAAGTATGATTTCCAAAGTTTCGCATTCAACCCTAGTGCGTCAAAAAATACGAATAGGAGATAATATACTTATTAGCCTAATTAATCTAAATGAAAGTCGTAGTAATCGAAATTACGAAAGTGTGCATATAAATAACATCTAAATCTTACTTCATATGAGGAAGTTATGATTTTTTGAAGTTTCAGTGCGACACAGTAAAACAGTATGTGACACAGAAATCGAAATGATAGTTGGTTTATTGTTAACGAAAACAATGTAAACGAGAGTTTAAATCATCATAAATACAAAACCGTCGATATAGAGAACATCAAGAACGGAGATCGTATGAAGGAGTTATGAATTGTGCATGGTCTTTTGCAATGTAATCTTCATAGATTGTAAAATTTAAAATAGAATAAGAGTTATTCGAAACAATATAAATGAGAGTTGTAGTACTTGGAAATACATATGCGTGGATATAAAGAAGGTTGAATTTTTAAGATCTAAAGTTTTACCTGCATCCGGTGCCATGTGTCACCACCAAAATCGAAGCCTTGCTGCCTACGCAACACCACGATGAGGCAAGAAATGTACCATAACATGGCGGCCTCTTGGAAAACCTATAAAATAGTTTCGAACTTGGATTATTTTATCACAATTTCCACTCCAAAACACTCTAGACTTTCCCCCGTTTTAAGTCCAATATTTCTTAGTTTTTGGAGTATTTTAGCGAGACCTTAAGGGTCCATAGAGCCCGACAAATGAAGTTTTGGAGTTGAAGTTCTCCGCGCACAGTGTCCAGTTTTTTGCTAAGAAATCTATAAGTTGAGATATGCTTATCGTACTTTAAGTATAACTTATTTATGTTCGTAGTCGTTAAGAAGATGTTTAAAATGGATTTTCCAAAACAGTATATATCTCTATATATCAAACGTATCCTAACTATAAGTCAACATTCTTTTAAAATTATTGATAAAAATGAGAAAAACGTTATTACGAATAACCTTTATAAATAAGAACGAAATACTAAGACTTAGTGATATTCGTATTTAGGTCGTTTTAAAGTTGAAACTGAAGTGTCAGTCAAAGTGTTGACTTTCCTGCAAATCTTCAACTTATATCAGGTGAGTGCATAGTTCCTTTCATTAACATGATTTTAATACAAGTATTTATTAAAAGTATTAAATATTTGTTGAAAGTTTATACGTGAATTAATTCCTTATTATCCGGAATACGTGTTAAACGAATATTTGAAAGAAAAAAAAACTGCTTTGTTTGAACCAGATATGGTTATATACGTGTTAAGTCTGAATATGTTATTATTACATGATGATCTTAATAACAATATTATTAGTTAAAAAGACATACATTAAATTATGGCAGTGTTTTCTGAATACGTTTGTATTGAAAGGTGATTTTAAGGATTATAGTCTCTTCTAGTTTTAAACTAAGGCGTACAAAGGAATTTTAGATCCAGCTAATTTGGATAAAAGTGTATTCATATATTGTATTTCGATGGTATAGTATAAGCATGAAAACAGTTTTGAAAGTTGATTATAAGCATTATAGTTTTTCCTAGTGATGAAATAATATTTATAAATAATGTTTAATTCGAGTTAAGTTGGAAGAGAATTAGTTATACCCTATATTGTAAAGATATTACATAGGCAGGAGATTTGTATTGATTACAAGTATCTTAATATGGTCTATTATACACTAAAGACTTATAAAGGAAGTTTAGTTCAAGTTAAGTTGAAATGATGTTAGTTATACCTTGTATTGTAAAGATATTACATACGCAAGAAATTTTTGTTGATTACAAATATTGTATTCTTGTTTCGTTATAGACTAAGACCTATATAGGATGGTTAGTTCGATTAAGTTTGGATATTAGGTAGCATCATATTAAGGGTATGTGTTAGATGGGAACGAAGAGTAGAACTCTATTTTATGGTAATCATGATTTTGTTGGGTACGGGAACCTACTCGAGTGCTATATTAGTATTCCCACTCCTTTATAGACAACCAGAAATGGTATGTATCTATCAGGCAGCGGCTAGGTGTCTGGATGACCACTCATCCGTCGGAGTAGGATAACGACCACTGACTAACCCAATCTTGTGGAAACACTATCATACTTTTAGTCTGTAAGTGTTAACGATTTATACTCATTCAGATGAATAGGATTGTATGTCCATTCAATGTACTCTATCCCATGTGGACTACGATTGACCTTACATCCTTACTGACCCAAAGAAGTTGTTTTGGGGTGTAGTTTATGGTTTCAATGGCAACTGGATGGAAAAATTTTTGGATACATAAATATAAATGATGACCATGTGGACTGACCTTGACATAATTCTATGGCTCTGTTCCGTTTTTTATTTTAAGCTTAGTTCATCCCAACTTCATTTTAGTTTTGTCGTACATGAGGATAAGTAATGTTTAATCTTAGGGTGATTTGATAGTTTCATTTTTATTCACGTATTATTTTAGACTTTTTAGCATATTTCATTCCAATTCTAGTTAATCTTCATGCATATTTTCCCTTTTTTTAATTTTAAGTCCATATCGGGTACTTTCTAGTCTTTAAGAATAATTGTATATTTTTAGAAGACTAATGTGGAGCGGAGATGTTTGGGAATCATAGGAATCAATCATACTTGTAGAATAATTAATCTTGGGCTTGATGACTTGTGGAGATGATGCAATAAGGGGCTTGTTGATAATTGGAATATTGAAGAAGATGAGCTTGTATTTAAAAGAAGGTGGAGGCATATTTTACCATGCGGAATTAATTAATCGAAGGAGTACCCGAGCTTTGGATACTATGAGGAGGTGAAGTATGCCACGGAATTGAAGAAATCTTGGAGAGCTTTGGGCTACAAGTTGATGGGAAGCAAAACTGGGCCAGTAGGCTAAAGCAGTGCAAGCCCAATATGCAGGTCACCCACACAACCCACCCGTGTACACTCTACTGGAAGCATTTCCAGGATTTTACCTTTTGTGCTATATGGGAAAGGTTAGTGTGGTTCTTTTCCACACGTTTTGAACATCCGATTTTGAGGTTTTTCTCTAGAGATTTTGAAGGTTTTGAGGGCATGAAGACTTGAACAAACATCACCTTTTATCCTTAAATCTTGCAACATGTTTGGTATAATCTACTTTTGTTTTGTTTTCTTGAGTTTAGCATTTCCAGGATCTTGCAACCAAACTACTCTTGGTTGATTTTGGTGAAATCCATGGATGATTAGTTGTTTGAAGACTATTATGTGCTTTTGGGGATTTTTATGAAAGTGTTTTGCATTTGCACTTCCTTCTATTTATATGTGTTTATTCATGAGTTTAGATGTATTTGTAGTGATTAGTTGGCTAATTTCTTGATTAAGAAATGAATATTCAAATTAGCAAGCAACAAATGGTTTTTGTGTTAGTTTTCACTTCACATAATCATAAAAACACTTTCTCCAACATGGTAGTGAAAACATATTGCCTCTTTTTTGAATTGGTGACTTTTTAATTCTTAATGCTAGTTAATTTTCAATAATTACTTGCTTAATGGAAATTGTGACTTTAACAAAGAAAATATGATATTAGCTCCTCTAGCTATTTTACTAACTAAGAAAAGTGTAGGTAATCTCAAGATTTTTGGGTTGTTATAACCAAATTAAATTATACCACAAACCTTGTACCGTAATGTCTAATGATAATTAACTAAGTGTTCATGTGAGGAAAGTCAAAGTCAACCATCTCTCTCTTATTGATTTATATCAAACTCTCATTCATGTTGAATTGTAATTTCCAAGTTTTTAATATAACTTAGTTTTTTTTTTAAATCAACAAAAATATTAAAAACCTTCTCTTTTCTTTTATTGTTACCTTATACATATATGTACGAAGTATTTTCATTAAGTTGCAAACTGAACCAGCCTCCGTGGATTCTATCCCCTAACCATTATACACTATCTTGTATGCAATATAGGGATGAACTTTAGAACCGCATTGGTTCGGTACCGGAACCGGTTTTCCTATATTATAAGAACCGGGAACCGGACTGCCGGTTCTAGCGCCGGTTCCGGTCCCGGTTTTTCGGTTAGTTTTCAAACTAGAACCGGTTGAAATATTATACATGATATGTGATCTTCGGGAGCTTGTAAATGATTCAATATTTAACCAAATTATGACTTTTTACATTCTAAATTGAAGTACAAACACTAAATTACATGATGAAAAAAGAATGGGCTAATGTCACAAAAGTCCTTCAATTTGCAGGAAATTTTCGGTTTTACCCAAAGTTGAAATTTAGGTTCGTTAATACCTCAAACTTTGGTAAATTTTGTCATTTTTTCCATTCCAGCAGTTTTCCGGTTACCATAGAATTCCAGGCGGAGGTTTTCTGGTAACTGCTTACGTAGCATTCCACGTCAGCTTGGTAGCTAGACAAGACAAATTATTAGCTTATAAAACGGAAAAGGGAAGGACGAGGTTCAAACACACGACCTAACACACACAAAGGCATTGTCTTACCAGAAAGCGAAGGACGATTTCATGTATATCTTTACGCATTAATATATATATATATATATATATATATATATATATATATATATATATATATATATATATATAACACAACTGATGGATTATTATTATTATTATTATTATTATTATTATTATTATAATTACTACGATGATGAATATTATTATTACTACGATTATTATTATTTTTGAATATTACTACGATTACTATTTTTGAATCTACTGAATATACTCATGAAGAGTAAAATAAATGAGGTAACATCACATAGTATTCCATGGCTCTGATACCAAAATCAAGCAGGACCATAAAAATCAAGCAGGACCATAAACAGATAACAAGATTTTTAGAACTTTGAAAAATAAAAACAAAAAGAGTTGGGTGAGATAGGCGAGTCAATGAGTAAAACGCCCTAAAACGGCACAGTGGCCACAAAAGCGGGCTAAAACACGACTTTGCCTTTTTCCATTCCAGACTCTTTTTTTTTTTTTTTTTTTTTTTTATGATTTGCCGATCATGATACTGCTTCCATGATAATACTATGTGATATTATCAAGTTAGCCTTGCATTAGGCTTGAAAATAGAATTAAGTTTAAGAAAGTAAACTGACCAGAAAGGCGAATCCAAAATTGCTGTACCGTAATAAAACTTTGCTTCTCCAAATATAATTCAGACTTTTATTGCAGAGATGTTTTTTACAGAGGAGGGATTACAAGAAAGAAAGAGGAAATTGGCTTTCAGCCTGCCTAAAACATAAGGTAGAGGCTCCTTAAATAGATCAGGAGGACTCAAAAACAAACAAAACCTAAATTATTACATTTAGCATTGGCAGACAACTTTTAAGAAAAGTAGAAATGACTTTTTGTTTGATTCTTCTGGCTTTAATAATGTCTGACGAGTAATTTCCTCTGTCTTCAATAATTCTTGAAGAATATATTCTTCTTTTATTTTGGTCCATCCACCTGTCACCTATAGTCTATTGTGGTGATGTCTTTTTGTTTTTTGAAAGATTCTTTCTTTGCGTGATTGACTCCTCAATCATGTCAATTATACAATCAATTGGGAGTTCACCATCTGGAACTTCTTCATCATCTGGCTGGGATTCCCCTGCTAAGCATGGTGATTGGCCTTGGCTTTGGTTATCAACTGACATATTATCTTGAATATCTTCATTTGAACCTTCATCTGTATCATGTTTTGAAAATCTTTTAAGATTTTCTTTTAATTCAGAACAATATAATCTGAATGACTTGATCATTTCCTCTTTGGTTAAATTAACTTTTTGAGGAGTTGAGGGGGTCACTGATGTTGAGGAGGCTATTTCCGAAAAGAGTTTTTGGTCTTGGTATTTCTTAATTTGTTGATTGATATGATCAATTGTTTCCTGAGCATTAAGGGTTTTTGTTTCTGGATTCTTTTGAAGCATTTTAGGCCAAAATTTGGTAAAGTATGACCTTTGTAGGGAAGGAAATTTAGAGGGGGTATAATCCACATATGGGGACCATTTCCAGATCCAAGGAATAGAAAATTCCATGAAAAAATGCATAGAAGATATTACTTCCAATCCTTCTGATTTCAAGGGTATAACTTGGTCTCGGTATCTTGGAGAGACAGGTAACCATTCCCCATATAATTTTCTGAATGGTTCCTCAGGGAGGATATCTATACTCGGGCCGTATGAGATCCACCAATTAGTAAACCAATTTGGTATATCTCTGTTTTGGTTATAAACCTTTTCACATACTTTAAAAAACCAAGTATGCTTTCTCTGAGGATTTTCATATAAAAAGGCTTTATGAAAGCTTTCAATATAATCCCAATATGTAAATTTCATTGGTATTTTTGAAGGAGGGATTAAAAATTCTTTTTCCTTTAGGGTACTTAAACCCCATTCCTCAGGTGATATGATCTTTTTGATAATAGCTTTACTAAAATTGTAAACACTGGTATTACCTCCGGATGTAAAATGAGAAAATTCAACTGATCCGGTTATTTTCAAAATATTTTCATAATATAATCTTTGTTTGTAAGAATATCCAGCGTATGTCGCTGTATCCAAGTATCTGGTCATTAAAAACCATGGATCGTCATTATTCTCAAAATAAAGCATTATATCTTTATGTTCCAAAATAATAATATTATCTCTATGAGGTGATTCCTTATATTCAAAATTATCGTTGATGGTTTCACCATCTATGATCATTTGAGCGAGAGTGGGAGTATTTTCCCTTTTTGATTCCAAAAATGCTTTAAACTCCTCATATAATGGGCTTCCAGGAACTGGAAGAGATTGATCATTTGTTTGTGATGAATTTCCAGTTTTATAAGAACTGCTTGAAGCCGTAGGATTTCCCCGACCTCTATGATAACCACCTCTATATGAAGGATGGCCTCTTCCGCGATTGGGATTCATCCTGCAAATGGAAATGTTAATTTAAGAGTAATAAGAGTTTGTTTTCAAGATTCTTGAGTTGGATCCTTAATCCTATCAATCTTAAATTAATTCATGTCTTACTAGAATATGGTTCATTTGCTAAGTTAGCCAGTTCAACATCTGCCTTATTAATTAAATTTTTTATATTAGTAATTTCATGTGATAACTGTCTTAGCTGGTGATAACTCATTTAGGAATTCTCTAGTTAAAAAATCAGGAAGACTATTATCGCTTCCTTTTTTATATTGTATTTCAAAATCAAAACATGCTAATGTAGCTTGCCACCTAGTAAACATTTGTTTAGAAACATCATGTTTAAAGTCTTTATTAAACATGAATTTAGCTGCCTGACAATCTGTTTTGATAATAAAATGTTGATTATATAAATCATCTTGAAATTTGAGAATACATTTTACCAATGCCAAAATTTCTTTAGCAGTAGTAGAATAATTTTTTTGACTAGGAGTCCATTTTCCAGAATGAAATCTAACTAAGAATTCTTGCTTACTGTTAGGGTGGATTTGTTTTAAAATTCCTCCAAACCCTATTTCAGAGGCATCGGTTTCTACTATTTTTTCCCAATTAGGATTAGCTAAAGATAAACATGGTAGACTTTTAACTTTGTCTTTTATTCTTTTAACTGCCTGAGTATGATCATTAGTCCAAGCACAAGGATTCTTTTTCAATCTGTCGTATAAAATTGCACTATCTGCTGATAAATCTTTATAAAAAGGCGATATATAATTTAGGCTACCTAAGAATCTTTGTAGCTGAGTTTTATCCTTTATTTCATCTGGAAATTTCGCAGCAAAGTCTATACTTCTTTGTATAGGAATAATTTGTCCTTTTTCAATATTATGTCCTAAAAATCTTACCTTTGTTTGGAATAAGGACATTTTAGATTGTGATATTACTAAACCATTGTTTACTATTATTTTTTCAAAAGTATGCAAGTGACCAAAATGTTCTTGAATATCCTTTGAAAAGACTAAGATATCATCTATATATACAATAATGAAATTGCTATAAGGATTAAATATATCATTCATTATATTTTGGAATTCTGAAGGGGCATTTTTTAGGCCAAATGGCATAACATTCCATTCATATTGTCCAAAAGGAACATTGAAGGCAGTTTTATATCTGTCTTTCTTATCAATCTGTATTTGCCAATATCCTGATTTTAAATCAAATTTTGAAAATATTAAAGAATCATGTAATCGGTCTAATAAATCCTTTTTATTAGGAATAGGATACCTGATCCATTTTAAGACTTTATTAAGGGGTTTATAATTTATAACTAGTCTTGGTATTCCCCTTTCTTGTTCAGAATGTTTATTTACATAAAAGGCAGTGCATGACCATGGAGATTTGGAAGGTTGTATTAGTTTTTTATTTAATAAGGACGTTATTTCTTTTTTACATATATTTAAGTATTCGAAATTCATTTGACAAGGTCTTGCCTTGGTAGGAATCTGTTTTTCATTAAAGTCTTCCTCATAAGGAAGTGTAACTATATGTTTTTTCCTTTCCCAAAAAGCATTAGGATGATCATTACATATTTCCAAAGAGAATTGATTTGTTAAAAATCTAATTTTTTCCTGTAACTTAGGTTGTTCTAGTTGTTCATCTATTTGAACATTTCTGATTTCTTCTTTCAGAAAATTTATTTGGTTTCTTTTTAAATTCAACTCATTGACCCAGATAGAATAAGGGTCCGAGACAAAATTTAGTATAACGGGTTGATTCTTATAAGATCCTATGATTTTATCTTTGTCAATAGTTAGGGGTAATATCATCTCTAAAAAGGGATTTCCTAAGATCATAGTATTATTACTCATATTTTTAATTACCGTGAAATTAATAGGTATACAAACATTTTCCGTACAAATTTTTGCATCTGTTAATTTATATCTAATATCTAATTTAGAACCTGATACTTCTCTTAACGTATGTGTTGATTTTTGAAAATATTTAGTAGGTATTAAACCTTCTCTTATACAATTTAAATCTGCACCACTATCTATTAGGGCAACAAAACTTCTTTGGTAATTATAAGTAATAAATAAATTAATTGTGACATGCCATTTTCTAGATATTACCAATTCCATGGACTGAAGGAAATTGCCATTACTGGTACCAATATCTTGGTTATTTTGTAATTTTTCTAATTTGTTAATTCTTTGATTGCTTATTAGCTGGTCATTTTTTATCTTAGATATATCCTGTTTTAGGTTTTGAATTTCAAGCTGTAAATCTTGTACTGTAGGTGTATTAGCGGAATTTTTATTTCTTCTTTCTTTTAACATATCATGAACGTTTTTCATGGAATATATCCCTTCTTCTTGTGTACTCTGTTCCTTAGTATTTAGATTTTCTATTATTTTTTGCCTGATTTCTGGATCATTTATTTCTTTTAATAAGTTTGCAATATCATTACTAATTACATTTATAGTTAATTCATCTTTGAATTGAGACTGTATTAGGTATAATTGGTGGTCTATGTTACATGAACATTGTTCTGAATTATCACAATTACATTCAATTTCTTCAGATTTTGACGAATAATCAGAATCATATTCTATTATGTTTATATCAGAATCTTCGTCTGAGAGCTCCTCTTCATCTGACGAATTATCTATCAAATTTATTAATTGTATTTTTATATCCTCACTTATATTCATATTATTAATTTGTTTTTTTATTTTTTTATTCCTGCATTTATTAGCATAATGTCCCATTTTCCCGCATGAAAAACAAGTAGGGGGTTTTTATAATCTTTTCTACTAAATCGTTTTTTAATATGTTTATCTTTTTTATTAGGATCAGTATGTTTTCTCTTATAATATTTTTTCTTCTGTTGAAACTCTTTTTTCTGTTTCCTCCTATTGTTATTAGTTTGTATTCCGAATTGATCACAAAATTCTCCCAATTGTCTTTTTTCATTAAGATGTTGGGTTTTAATTTGGTAATTTAGTTTTATTTCACTACATAAGGCTAAACCTTCCTGTATACAAGTTCCTATCAATTTCCCATACGTATAATCTTCATAAGGAATTGTATTATCTATTCTTAGTTGGTTTTTAACTCTTTCAGCAAAAAGATTTGGTAAACCATCTATGAATTTGGATTTCCAGTAAACACTATTACAATCATTAAGTTCCATTACTCTACTTAAGAAAGTGTCCTTATACCATCGAAAAGATGTAAGAGTTTTACAAAATAGTCCATTTAATAGAGTACGGATATTTTCAGAATTATCTGACCATCTTCCTGTAAAATGTTCTATTATGGTACAAGTTAGAGTATAAACTACATTAGGAGTGGTTATTCCATTTTCTGTTTTAACTGTATTAAGAATAGCTTGTTGTGTTTTTTCATCCACATAATTGTCCCACCAGCCTTTTAATTGGCCAGTAAATCCGGCAATTAACATATTAGCCACTTGTTTATCACTATTTCCTGTATTTTTAGCAATTGTACTATACATTAACATTCTATGAATCATGTTATATATTTGTCTTTCAGTATAACCATCTAAATTCCATTCGTAAACATTTTTACCACTATAACTATTATTAATTTCATATTCTTGTTCCTCATGTAGGACATCTTGGGGGCTCGGTCTTGGATAATAATATAATCTTTGAACAGGTTTTCTAGCAAATTTGCTATCATAATTGTTAATTTTGTTTATTTGAGTATTATCTGAATCATTATCTGAGTCTTTATTTATAGTATTAATTTGTAATTTCTTCATTTGTTCTTGCAGAATATCTAGCATATAATCATAATTTTTAAGTTTATAACCAGTAATATTTGGTGGGGGTTGAATAGTAGCATTTATTTGTTGTTTTTTTTTTCTTTTTTCTGTATTATTATATCTTTATTGTTAATGGGTGAATTTATATTTTCTAATTTTTTATGTAAGTCCATTAACTGTTCTCCTAATATTATGGAATATAAATTATGGAAATTTAATTGTTGAATCATACTATTAATATGATTAACATCTATTGTAAGAGTCTTTTCTTCAAAAAGTTTTTGGTAAGCCGAAAATTTTATAGTAACATTGTTATTTGTAATGGTAAAAGGGACTTGTGGTGGAAATATACTTGTTATTATTTTGTCTCCCGATAGAGTATAATCTCTTTCTATGTTGTGAATATCATGTAAAAAAGTATGAGCAAACCAAGGAATAAAATGTATAATTTGATTTATAGAGGATAAATATTCATAAAATCTATTTTGTATTTCTTGTAATTCTTCTTTAGAATAATTTTTAAATAACCATTCTTTAAAAAATATCCATTTATTCGAATAAAATTCTTCTGAAATAATTTTTCTTGCCTGAGAACCAGGACTAAAATCTATTTTTTCTTTTAAATCCATTAAACTGTAAAATTCATTTCAGAAGGAGTAGATGCCTCCGCTTCATACACAATATCATCATGTATATTTAAATTGTTTATCTTTCTATTATCAACAGAAGCACGAGTAGAGGGAATTTCTACGTTATAATCTAGTGGTGATATGTATAAATGTGAAGATCTTGCAGATCTTGTTCGTTTTATTAGGTCGTTATTATGCTCTATTTCTTTGTTAAACTCAATAGTAACAACGCCATCAGAAGTTTGTATAATACTTTCTATATTATTATTTATTAAAGGTGTAGGTGGTATATTATTTTCTAAAATCCAGTGTTGGGGAAATTTTATTTCCTCCCATTTTATAGCTTTTCTAGTTGTAATTTTTGACACATCAAAATTACTTTCTATTAAAATTGTCTCATTTATAGGTTTATTAACTATCTTACATTTAGGATTCATAGTTTTTAATGGTTTATAATATATACGATAACATATACATATTACTTCTGATCCTGGTAAATAATTATAACCATGAGTTTTGACGTTTAATGTTAAGGCTTGAAAAATATTTTTATCAGATAAAGAAAGCTGTAAATTTGGGTAGACATTAAAATATACCGGTCCATGAGACAAGCTAGATTCTATTATACCCATTAAAGATTGTTTCCAATTTTTATTTCTAGCATCCCTAAGAACTGCTAAAAAACTTTCAGGTAATCCCTGTAGTGTTAATGGTTTAAAAGCAATTTGCACCAAACCAATATGCAAATAATTATAAATATGTTTATATCTATTTATGTCTTGTGGAGTTATTAACTGAACTGTCATGTCATCTTCATTCATAGTTAAATTTTCTTCTGTAGTTTTAACAGTTTGGATAAAACCTAATTCTTCAAAAGTTCCTAATTCATATATAAATTTAGGGTTGATACTAGGAATTGTCCATTTATTAAGAAGGTCTAAATTCTTTGGGACTTCATATTCTTCTATTAACTGATTTTTAATCACCTGCTTATTACTATTTTTGAATCTACTGAATATACTCATGAAGAGTAAAATAAATGAGGTAACATCACATAGTATTCCATGGCTCTGATACCAAAATCAAGCAGGACCATAAAAATCAAGCAGGACCATAAACAGATAACAAGATTTTTAGAACTTTGAAAAATAAAAACAAAAAGAGTTGGGTGAGATAGGCGAGTCAATGAGTAAAACGCCCTAAAACGGCACAGTGGCCACAAAAGCGGGCTAAAACACGACTTTGCCTTTTTCCATTCCAGACTCTTTTTTCTTTTTTTTTTTTTTTTTTTTTTTTTTTTTATGATTTGCCGATCATGATACTGCTTCCATGATAATACTATGTGATATTATCAAGTTAGCCTTGCATTAGGCTTGAAAATAGAATTAAGTTTAAGAAAGTAAACTGACCAGAAAGGCGAATCCAAAATTGCTGTACCGTAATAAAACTTTGCTTCTCCAAATATAATTCAGACTTTTATTGCAGAGATGTTTTTTACAGAGGAGGGATTACAAGAAAGAAAGAGGAAATTGGCTTTCAGCCTCCCTAAAACATAAGGTAGAGGCTCCTTAAATAGATCAGGAGGACTCAAAAACAAACAAAACCTAAATTATTACATTTAGCATTGGCAGACAACTTTTAAGAAAAGTAGAAATGACTTTTTGTTTGATTCTTCTGGCTTTAATAATGTCTGACGAGTAATTTCCTCTGTCTTCAATAATTCTTGAAGAATATATTCTTCTTTTATTTTGGTCCATCCACCTGTCACCTATAGTCTATTGTGGTGATGTCTTTTTGTTTTTTGAAAGATTCTTTCTTTGCGTGATTGACTCCTCAATCATGTCAATTATACAATCAATTGGGAGTTCACCATCTGGAACTTCTTCATCATCTGGCTGGGATTCCCTTGCTAAGCATGGTGATTGGCCTTGGCTTTGGTTATCAACTGACATATTATCTTGAATATCTTCATTTGAACCTTCATCTGTATCATGTTTTGAAAATCTTTTAAGATTTTCTTTTAATTCAGAACAATATAATCTGAATGACTTGATCATTTCCTCTTTGGTTAAATTAACTTTTTGAGGAGTTGAGGGGGTCACTGATGTTGAGGAGGCTATTTCCGAAAAGAGTTTTTGGTCTTGGTATTTCTTAATTTGTTGATTGATATGATCAATTGTTTCCTGAGCATTAAGGGTTTTTGTTTCTGGATTCTTTTGAAGCATTTTAGGCCAAAATTTGGTAAAGTATGACCTTTGTAGGGAAGGAAATTTAGAGGGGGTATAATCCACATATGGGGACCATTTCCAGATCCAAGGAATAGAAAATTCCATGAAAAAATGCATAGAAGATATTACTTCCAATCCTTCTGATTTCAAGGGTATAACTTGGTCTCGGTATCTTGGAGAGACAGGTAACCATTCCCCATATAATTTTCTGAATGGTTCCTCAGGGAGGATATCTATACTTGGGCCGTATGAGATCCACCAATTAGTAAACCAATTTGGTATATCTCTGTTTTGGTTATAAACCTTTTCACATACTTTAAAAAACCAAGTATGCTTTCTCTGAGGATTTTCATATAAAAAGGCTTTATGAAAGCTTTCAATATAATCCCAATATGTAAATTTCATTGGTATTTTTGAAGGAGGGATTAAAAATTCTTTTTCCTTTAGGGTACTTAAACCCCATTCCTCAGGTGATATGATCTTTTTGATAATAGCTTTACTAAAATTGTAAACACTGGTATTACCTCCGGATGTAAAATGAGAAAATTCAACTGATCCGGTTATTTTCAAAATATTTTCATAATATAATCTTTGTTTGTAAGAATATCCAGCGTATGTCGCTGTATCCAAGTATCTGGTCATTAAAAACCATGGATCGTCATTATTCTCAAAATAAAGCATTATATCTTTATGTTCCAAAATAATAATATTATCTCTATGAGGTGATTCCTTATATTCAAAATTATCGTTGATGGTTTCACCATCTGTGATCATTTGAGCGAGAGTGGGAGTATTTTCCCTTTTTGATTCCAAAAATGCTTTAAACTCCTCATATAATGGGCTTCCAGGAACTGGAAGAGATTGATCATTTGTTTGTGATGAATTTCCAGTTTTATAAGAACTGCTTGAAGCCGTAGGATTTCCCCGACCTCTATGATAACCACCTCTATATGAAGGATGGCCTCTTCCGCGATTGGGATTCATCCTGCAAATGGAAATGTTAATTTAAGAGTAATAAGAGTTTGTTTTCAAGATTCTTGAGTTGGATCCTTAATCCTATCAATCTTAAATTAATTCCTGTCTTACTAGAATATGGTTCATTTGCTAAGTTAGCCAGTTCAACATCTGCCTTATTAATTAAATTTTTTATATTAGTAATTTCATGTGATAACTGTCTTAGCTGGTGATAACTCATTTAGGAATTCTCTAGTTAAAAAATCAGGAAGACTATTATCGCTTCCTTTTTTATATTGTATTTCAAAATCAAAACATGCTAATGTAGCTTGCCACCTAGTAAACATTTGTTTAGAAACATCATGTTTAAAGTCTTTATTAAACATGAATTTAGCTGCCTGACAATCTGTTTTGATAATAAAATGTTGATTATATAAATCATCTTGAAATTTGAGAATACATTTTACCAATGCCAAAATTTCTTTAGCAGTAGTAGAATAATTTTTTTTGACTAGGAGTCCATTTTCCAGAATGAAATCTAACTAAGAATTCTTGCTTACTGTTAGGGTGGATTTGTTTTAAAATTCCTCCAAACCCTATTTCAGAGGCATCGGTTTCTACTATTTTTTCCCAATTAGGATTAGCAAAAGATAAACATGGTAGACTTTTAACTTTGTCTTTTATTCTTTTAACTGCCTGAGTATGATCATTAGTCCAAGCACAAGGATTCTTTTTCAATCTGTCGTATAAAATTGCACTATCTGCTGATAAATCTTTATAAAAAGGCGATATATAATTTAGGCTACCTAAGAATCTTTGTAGCTGAGTTTTATCCTTTATTTCATCTGGAAATTTCGCAGCAAAGTCTATACTTCTTTGTATAGGAATAATTTGTCCTTTTTCAATATTATGTCCTAAAAATCTTACCTTTGTTTGGAATAAGGACATTTTAGATTGTGATATTACTAAACCATTGTTTACTATTATTTTTTCAAAAGTATGCAAGTGACCAAAATGTTCTTGAATATCCTTTGAAAAGACTAAGATATCATCTATATATACAATAATGAAATTGCTATAAGGATTAAATATATCATTCATTATATTTTGGAATTCTGAAGGGGCATTTTTTAGGCCAAATGGCATAACATTCCATTCATATTGTCCAAAAGGAACATTGAAGGCAGTTTTATATCTGTCTTTCTTATCAATCTGTATTTGCCAATATCCTGATTTTAAATCAAATTTTGAAAATATTAAAGAATCATGTAATCGGTCTAATAAATCCTTTTTATTAGGAATAGGATACCTGATCCAATTTAAGACTTTATTAAGGGGTTTATAATTTATAACTAGTCTTGGTATTCCCCTTTCTTGTTCAGAATGTTTATTTACATAAAAGGCAGTGCATGACCATGGAGATTTGGAAGGTTGTATTAGTTTTTTATTTAATAAGGACGTTATTTCTTTTTTACATATATTTAAGTATTCGAAATTCATTTGACAAGGTCTTGCCTTGGTAGGAATCTGTTTTTCATTAAAGTCTTCCTCATAAGGAAGTGTAACTATATGTTTTTTCCTTTCCCAAAAAGCATTAGGATGATCATTACATATTTTCAAAGAGAATTGATTTGTTAAAAATCTAATTTTTTCCTGTAACTTAGGTTGTTCTAGTTGTTCATCTATTTGAACATTTCTGATTTCTTCTTTCAGAAAATTTATTTGGTTTCTTTTTAAATTCAACTCATTGACCCAGATAGAATAAGGGTCCGAGACAAAATTTAGTATAACGGGTTGATTCTTATAAGATCCTATGATTTTATCTTTGTCAATAGTTAGGGGTAATATCATCTCTAAAAAGGGATTTCCTAAGATCATAGTATTATTACTCATATTTTTAATTACCGTGAAATTAATAGGTATACAAACATTTTCCGTACAAATTTTTGCGTCTGTTAATTTATATCTAATATCTAATTTAGAACCTGATACTTCTCTTAACGTATGTGTTGATTTTTGAAAATATTTAGTAGGTATTAAACCTTCTCTTATACAATTTAAATCTGCACCACTATCTATTAGGGCAACAAAACTTCTTTGGTAATTATAAGTAATAAATAAATTAATTGTGACATGCCATTTTCTAGATATTACCAATTCCATGGACTGAAGGAAATTGTCATTACTGGGACCAATATCTTGGTTATTTTGTAATTTTTCTAATTTGTTAATTCTTTGATTGCTTATTAGCTGGTCATTTTTTATCTTAGATATATCCTGTTTTAGGTTTTGAATTTCAAGCTGTAAATCTTGTACTGTAGGTGTATTAGCGGAATTTTTATTTCTTCTTTCTTTTAACATATCATGAACGTTTTTCATGGAATATATCCCTTCTTCTTGTGTACTCTGTTCCTTAGTATTTAGATTTTCTATTATTTTTTGCCTGATTTCTGGATCATTTATTTCTTTTAATAAGTTTGCAATATCATTACTAATTACATTTATAGTTAATTCATCTTTGAATTGAGACTATATTAGGTATAATTGGTGGTCTATGTTACATGAACATTGTTCTGAATTATCACAATTACATTCAATTTCTTCAGATTTTGACGAATAATCAGAATCATATTCTATTATGTTTATATCAGAATCTTCGTCTGAGAGCTCCTCTTCATCTGACGAATTATCTATCAAATTTATTAATTGTATTTTTATATCCTCACTTATATTCATATTATTAATTTGTTTTTTTATTTTTTTATTCCTGCATTTATTAGCATAATGTCCCATTTTCCCGCATGAAAAACAAGTAGGGGGTTTTTTATAATCTTTTCTATTAAATCTTTTTTTAATATGTTTATCTTTTTTATTAGGATCACTATGTTTTCTCTTATAATATTTTTTCTTCTGTTGAAACTCTTTTTTCTGTTTCCTCCTATTGTTATTAGTTTGTATTCCGAATTGATCACAAAATTCTCCCAATTGTCTTTTTTCATTAAGATGTTGGGTTTTAATTTGGTAATTTAGTTTTATTTCACTACATAAGGCTAAACCTTCCTGTATACAAGTTCCTATCAATTTCCCATACGTATAATCTTCATAAGGAATTGTATTATCTATTCTTAGTTGGTTTTTAACTCTTTCAGCAAAAAGATTTGGTAAACCATCTATGAATTTGGATTTCCAGTAAACACTATTACAATCATTAAGTTCCATTACTCTACTTAAGAAAGTGTCCTTATACCATCGAAAAGATGTAAGAGTTTTACAAAATAGTCCATTTAATAGAGTACGGATATTTTCAGAATTATCTGACCATCTTCCTGTAAAATGTTCTATTATGGTACAAGTTAGAGTATAAACTACATTAGGAGTGGTTATTCCATTTTCTGTTTTAACTGTATTAAGAATAGCTTGTTGTGTTTTTTCATCCACATAATTGTCCCACCAGCCTTTTAATTGGCCAGTAAATCCGGCAATTAACATATTAGCCACTTGTTTATCACTATTTCCTGTATTTTTAGCAATTGTACTATACATTAACATTCTATGAATCATGTTATATATTTGTCTTTCAGTATAACCATCTAAATTCCATTCGTAAACATTTTTACCACTATAACTATTATTAATTTCATATTCTTGTTCCTCATGTAGGACATCTTGGGGGCTCGGTCTTGGATAATAATATAATCTTTGAACAGGTTTTCTAGCAAATTTGCTATCATAATTGTTAATTTTGTTTATTTGAGTATTATCTGAATCATTATCTGAGTCTTTATTTATAGTATTAATTTGTAATTTCTTCATTTGTTCTTGCAGAATATCTAGCATATAATCATAATTTTTAAGTTTATAACCAGTAATATTTGGTGGGGGTTGAATAGTAGCATTTATTTGTTGTTTTTTTTTCTTTTTTCTGTATTATTATATCTTTATTGTTAATGGGTGAATTTATATTTTCTAATTTTTTATGTAAGTCCATTAACTGTTCTCCTAATATTATGGAATATAAATTATGGAAATTTAATTGTTGAATCATACTATTAATATGATTAACATCTATTGTAAGAGTCTTTTCTTCAAAAAGTTTTTGGTAAGCCGAAAATTTTATAGTAACATTGTTATTTGTAATGGTAAAAGGGACTTGTGGTGGAAATATACTTGTTATTATTTTGTCTCCCGATAGAGTATAATCTCTTTCTATGTTGTGAATATCATGTAAAAAAGTATGAGCAAACCAAGGAATAAAATGTATAATTTGATTTATAGAGGATAAATATTCATAAAATCTATTTTGTATTTCTTGTAATTCTTCTTTAGAATAATTTTTAAATAACCATTCTTTAAAAAATATCCATTTATTCGAATAAAATTCTTCTGAAATAATTTTTCTTGCCTGAGAACCAGGACTAAAATCTATTTTTTCTTTTAAATCCATTAAACTGTAAAATTCATTTCAGAAGGAGTAGATGCCTCCGCTTCATACACAATATCATCATGTATATTTAAATTGTTTATCTTTCTATTATCAACAGAAGCACGAGTAGAGGGAATTTCTACGTTATAATCTAGTGGTGATATGTATAAATGTGAAGATCTTGCAGATCTTGTTCGTTTTATTAGGTCGTTATTATGCTCTATTTCTTTGTTAAACTCAATAGTAACAACGCCATCAGAAGTTTGTATAATACTTTCTATATTATTATTTATTAAAGGTGTAGGTGGTATATTATTTTCTAAAATCCAGTGTTGGGGAAATTTTATTTCCTCCCATTTTATAGCTTTTCTAGTTGTAATTTTTGACACATCAAAATTACTTTCTATTAAAATTGTCTCATTTATAGGTTTATTAACTATCTTACATTTAGGATTCATAGTTTTTAATGGTTTATAATATATACGATAACATATACATATTACTTCTGATCCTGGTAAATAATTATAACCATGAGTTTTGACGTTTAATGTTAAGGCTTGAAAAATATTTTTATCAGATAAAGAAAGCTGTAAATTTGGGTAGACATTAAAATATACCGGTCCATGAGACAAGCTAGATTCTATTATACCCATTAAAGATTGTTTCCAATTTTTATTTCTAGCATCCCTAAGAACTGCTAAAAAACTTTCAGGTAATCCCTGTAGTGTTAATGGTTTAAAAGCAATTTGCACCAAACCAATATGCAAATAATTATAAATATGTTTATATCTATTTATGTCTTGTGGAGTTATTAACTGAACTGTCATGTCATCTTCATTCATAGTTAAATTTTCTTCTGTAGTTTTAACAGTTTGGATAAAACCTAATTCTTCAAAAGTTCCTAATTCATATATAAATTTAGGGTTGATACTAGGAATTGTCCATTTATTAAGAAGGTCTAAATTCTTTGGGACTTCATATTCTTCTATTAACTGATTTTTAATCACCTGCTTATTACTATTTTTGAATCTACTGAATATACTCATGAAGAGTAAAATAAATGAGGTAACATCACATAGTATTCCATGGCTCTGATACCAAAATCAAGCAGGACCATAAAAATCAAGCAGGACCATAAACAGATAACAAGATTTTTAGAACTTTGAAAAATAAAAACAAAAAGAGTTGGGTGAGATAGGCGAGTCAATGAGTAAAACGCCCTAAAACGGCACAGTGGCCACAAAAGCGGGCTAAAACACGACTTTGCCTTTTTCCATTCCAGACTCTTTTTTTTTTTTTTTTTTTTTTTATTATTATTATTATTATTATTATTATTACTATTATTATTTTTATTATTATTATTATTATTCATTTAAAAAGACTATTTATTTCGTATTAATATATATATATATATATATATATATATATATATATATAATAAAAACATATTGTATACATATAAACAAAAAAATACCATATAAATATTTATTTTTTATACATTAAAAAGGTTTTTTTTACATAATATATACATACAAAGCTGCTAAAAATATCTCTATACATAATATACATATAAATATATATAAAAACATATTTTTATATTTTTATATATATAAAAAAAGTTTTATATGTATAAAAATGTTTTTATGCATTAAAATATAAATTAAAAAGTAAAAAAAAAACGCTTTACTTAAATAGAAAAAATATATCCATTTATAAAAACTGTTATTTATAAAAACGTTATTTATAAAAATATATAAAAACATTATCTGAGTACATATGCATACATTTAATTATGTTTTTATAGTTTAAATACAAAATAAATATGTTTTTGTGCATGTAGAATTAAATAAATATTTATATGGTATTTTCATAGTTGTATGTATAAAGAAAATACGTGTTTTTAAATCCATATACCAACAATAGTAATAATAATAATAAAAATTATAATAATAATAATAATAATAATAATAATAATAATAATAATAATAGATAAAGATTTGGATTCGTTAAGAATACATTATATATAATAAATTGGAATGTAAAACATGTAATCTTGTGTAGCTTGGTTGGAAAGGCGCTCTGCTTTTACCCGGAAGATCCGAGCCTAAAATTCAACTTTGGGTAAAACCGACAATTTCTTGAAAATTTAAGGACTTTTGTGACATTAACCCAAAAAGAATCAAGTAATTCCGAATTCATATGAGTGAATTATACGCATTTTAAAAACGGGACAAATTCCATAAAAAAAACAAATGCTGAAAAAGAATATACTAAGCATTGATTTGTTGTCTTCCGAGGTATATAACTAATTGAATATCTAACCAAAATATGTATCTAAAATGAAGTACAAACACCAAATTACATGCTGGAAAAAAAATTAAGTAATTCTGACGTCATATGAATGAGTTATGCACATTTAAAAAAAGGGGACAGATTCAAAAAACCAAAAAAAAATGTTGAAATAGAGAAAACGCAGCATCGATATTCTTTCTTTCGGGGCATGTGTCTGATTCAATATCTAACCAAAACATATGTTTGTACGGTAAAAAATGAATTACAAACTCCAAATTATATGTTGGAAGAAAATAAAATAATTCCGACTTCATATGAATGAATTAAGCACATTTTAAAAAACGGGAAAATTGTCAAACCGGTTCCGGTTTTCAAAAAAATGGAGAACCGGTAACCGGACATTGCCACTAATTCCGGTGCCGGTTCGGTTCTGGCGGTCCTAATGCTCATCCCTACTACAATATCCAGGGTTATTTATTTTGTTGGCCTTGACAACCACCGTGAGAATCCTATCTTTTAATAATCTCCACACAAAACCGTTGATTTTAATAAGAATACACTTAACCCAATTGAAAGAGCAAAAATTGTTATTCCATCGGTATCCAACAACAATCTCACCTACTTGACAACAAAACCAACTCGGTTAGCTTCTCGACCCCTTCTAGGTTGCCTTGACCAAAACCAATTCCATTGAGCTTCTAAAGTGGGGCTGAAAATCATTATATCCATGATTAAGCAATCTTTATTAATTTCAATGACATATAGATTACGACATCTATCTCTCCAATGATGGTCCTCACACCAAACATCTTTCCAAAAAAATGTTTTGTCTCCCTTTCCCACTAGCCTTTTGAAAGGATTCACCCAATTAATTCCTCTATCTTCAAACTCCATCTCAATTTGAGAAATGTTGAACCAAACACCTTTTAAAGTTCTTTTAGCCAAGGGTTTCCCATCAATAAGCTTGAGATTATGAATGAATGTAACACAAGAGAAACAAAAGGAACCGTCTTCATTTATTAGTCTCTACCACCATTTGGAGAGAAGAATAAGGTTGGCTGCATCAAGGCTCTCAGCTCCAAAACCTCCCTTATCCACCGGTTTAATAATCACTTCCCAAACAACCCAATTAAATTTTCTTTTTTAATTATCACCTCACGTAAAAACCTTCTTTTTAATTCGTAATGCTAGTTAATTTTCACTAATTACTTGCTTAATGGAAATTGTGACTTTAACAAAGAAAATATGATATTAGTTCCTCTAGCTATTTTACTAACTAAGAAAAGTGTAGGTAATCTCAAGATTTTTGGGTTGTTATAACCAAATTAAATTATACCACAAACCTTGTACCGTAATCTCTAATGATAATTAACTAAGTGTTCATGTGAGGAAAGTCAAAGTCAACCATCTCTCTCTTATTGATTTATATCAAACTCTCATTCATGTTGAATTGTAATTTCCAAGTTTTTAATATAACTTAGTTTTTTTTTTTTAAATAAACAAAAATATTAAAAACCTTCTCTTTTCTTTTATTGTTACCTTATACATATCTGTACGAAGTATTTTCATTAAGTTGCAAACTGAACCAGCCTCCGTGGATTCTATCCCCTAACCATTATACACTATCTTGTATGCAGTATAGGGATGAGCTTTAGAACCGCATCGGTTCGGTACCGGAACCGGTTTTCCTATATTATAAGAACCGGGAACCGGACTGCGGGTTCTAGCGCCGGTTCCGGCTCCGGTCCCGGTTTTTCGGTTAGTTTTCAAACTAGAACCGGTTGAAATATTATACATGATATGTGATATTCGGGAGCTTGTAAATGATTCAATATTTAACCAAATTATGACTTTTTACATTCTAAATTGAAGTACAAACACTAAATTACATGATGAAAAAAGAATGGGCTAATGTCACAAAAGTCCTTCAATTTGCAGGAAATTTTCGGTTTTACCCAAAGTTGAAATTTAGGTTCGTTAATACCTCAAACTTTGGTCAATTTTGTCATTTTTTCCATTCCATCAGTTTTCCGGTTACCATAGAATTCCAGGCGGAGGTTTTCCGGTAACTGATTACGTAGCATTCCACGTCAGCTTGGTAGCTAGACAAGACAAATTATTAGCTTATAAAACGGAAAAGGGAAGGACGAGGTTCAAACACACGACCTAACACACACAAAGGCATTGTCTTACCAGAAAGCCAAGGACGATTTCATGTATATCTTTACGCATTAATATATATATATATATATATATATATATATATATATATATATATATATATATATATATATATATATATATATATATATATAACACAACGGATGGATTATTATTATTATTATTATTATTATTATTATTATTATTATTATTATTATTACGATGATGAATATTATTATTATTATTATTATTATAATTACTATGATGATGAATATTATTATTACTACGATTATTATTATTATTATTATTATTATTATTATTATCATTATTATTATTATTATTATTACGATTATTATTACTACGATTATTATTATTATTATTATTACTATTATTATTGTTATTATTATTATTATTCATTTAAAAAGACTATTTATTTCGTATTAATATTATATATATATATATATATATATATATATATATATATATATATATATATATTATAAAAACATATTGTATACATATAAACATAAAAATACCATATAAATATTTATTTTTTATACATTAAAAAGGTTTTTTTACATAATATATACATACAAAGCTGCTAAAAATATCTCTATACATAATATACATATAAATATATATAAAAACATATTTTTATATTTGTATATATATAAAAAAACGTTTTATATGTATAAAAATGTTTTTATGCATTAAAATATAAATTAAAAAGTAAAAAAAAAACGCTATACTTAAATAGAAAAATATATCCATTTATAAAAACTATTATTTATAAAAACGTTATTTATAAAAATATATAAAAACATTATCTAAGTACATATGCATACATTTAATTATGTTTTTTATAGTTTAAATACGAAATAAATATGTTTTTGCGCATGTAGAATTAAATAAATATTTATATGGTATTTTCATAGTTGTATGTATAAAGAAAATACGTTTTTTTAAATCCATATACCAATAATAGTAATAATAATAATAAAAATAATAATAATAATAATAATAATAATAATAATATATAAAGATTTGGATTCGTTAAGAATACATTATATATAATAAATTGGAATGTAAAACATGTAATCTTGTGTAGCTTGGTTGGAAAGGCGCTGTGCTTTTACCCGGAAGATCCGAGCCTAAAATTCAACTTTGGGTAAAACCGACAATTTCTTGAAAATTTAAGGACTTTTGTGACATTAACCCAAAAAGAATCAAGTAATTCCGAATTCATATGGGTGGATTATACGCATTTTAAAAATAGGACAAATTCCATAAGAAAAAAAACAAATCCTGAAAAATAATATACTAAGCATTGATTTGCTGTCTTCCGAGGTATATAACTAATTCAATATCTAACCAAAATATGTATCTAAAATGAAGTACAAACACCAAATTAAATGCTGGAAAAAAAATTAAGTAATTTTACGTCATATGAATGAGTTATGCACATTTAAAAAAACGGGACAAATTCAAAAAACCAAAAAAAAATGTTGAAATAGAGAAAACGCAGCATCAATATTCTTTCTTTCGGGGCATGTGTCTGATTCAATATCTAACCAAAACATATGTTTGTACGGTAAAAAATGAATTACAAACTCCAAATTATATGTTGGAAGAAAATAAAATAATTCCAACTTCATATGAATAAATTAAGCACATTTTAAAAAACGGGAAAATTGTCAAACCGGTTCCGGTTTTCAAAAAAGTGGAGAACCGGTAACCGGACATTGCCACTAATTCCGGTTCCGGTTCGGTTCTGGCGGTCCTAATGCTCATCCCTACTACAATATCCAGGGTTATTTATTTTGTTGGCCTTGACAACCACCGTGAGAATCCTATCTTTTAATAATCTCCACACAAAACCGTTGATTTTAATAAGAATACACTTAACCCAATTGAAAGAGCAAAAATTGTTATTCCATCGGTATCCAACAACAATCTCACCTACTTGACAACAAAACCAACTCGGTTAGCTTCTCGACCCCTTCTAGGTTGCCTTGACCAAAACCAATTCCATTGAGCTTCTAAAGTGGGGCTGAAAATCATTATATCCATGATTAAGCAATCTTTATTAATTTCAATGACATATAGATTACGACATCTATCTCTCCAATGATGGTCCTCACACCAAACATCTTTCCAAAAAAATGTTTTGTCTCCCTTTCCCACTAGCCTTTTGAAAGGATTCACCCAATTAATTCCTCTATCTTCAAACTCCATCTCAATTTGAGAAATGTTGAACCAAACACCTTTTAAAGTTCTTTTAGCCAAGGGTTTCCCATCAATAAGCTTGAGATTATGAATGAATGTAACACAAGAGAAACAAAAGGAACCGTCTTCATTTATTAGTCTCTACCACCATTTGGAGAGAAGAATAAGGTTGGCTGCATCAAGGCTCCCAGCTCCAAAACCTCCCTTATCCACCGGTTTAATAATCACTTCCCAAACAACCCAATTAAATTTTCTTTTTTAATTATCACCTCACGTAAAAACCTTCTTTTTAATTCGTAATGCTAGTTAATTTTCACTAATTACTTGCTTAATGGAAATTGTGACTTTAACAAAGAAAATATGATATTAGTTCCTCTAGCTATTTTACTAACTAAGAAAAGTGTAGGTAATCTCAAGATTTTTGGGTTGTTATAACCAAATTAAATTATACCACAAACCTTGTACCGTAATCTCTAATGATAATTAACTAAGTGTTCATGTGAGGAAAGTCAAAGTCAACCATCTCTCTCTTATTGATTTATATCAAACTCTCATTCATGTTGAATTGTAATTTCCAAGTTTTTAATATAACTTAGTTTTTTTTTTAAATAAACAAAAATATTAAAAACCTTCTCTTTTCTTTTATTGTTACCTTATACATATCTGTACGAAGTATTTTCATTAAGTTGCAAACTGAACCAGCCTCCGTGGATTCTATCCCCTAACCATTATACACTATCTTGTATGCAGTATAGGGATGAGCTTTAGAACCGCATCGGTTCGGTACCGGAACCGGTTTTCCTATATTATAAGAACCGGGAACCGGACTGCGGGTTCTAGCGCCGGTTCCGGCTCCGGTCCCGGTTTTTCGGTTAGTTTTCAAACTAGAACCGGTTGAAATATTATACATGATATGTGATATTCGGGAGCTTGTAAATGATTCAATATTTAACCAAATTATGACTTTTTACATTCTAAATTGAAGTACAAACACTAAATTACATGATGAAAAAAGAATGGGCTAATGTCACAAAAGTCCTTCAATTTGCAGGAAATTTTCGGTTTTACCCAAAGTTGAAATTTAGGTTCGTTAATACCTCAAACTTTGGTCAATTTTGTCATTTTTTCCATTCCATCAGTTTTCCGGTTACCATAGAATTCCAGGCGGAGGTTTTCCGGTAACTGATTACGTAGCATTCCACGTCAGCTTGGTAGCTAGACAAGACAAATTATTAGCTTATAAAACGGAAAAGGGAAGGACGAGGTTCAAACACACGACCTAACACACACAAAGGCATTGTCTTACCAGAAAGCCAAGGACGATTTCATGTATATCTTTACGCATTAATATATATATATATATATATATATATATATATATATATATATATATATATATATATATATAACACAACGGATGGATTATTATTATTATTATTATTATTATTATTATTATTATTATTATTATTACGATGATGAATATTATTATTATTATTATTATTATAATTACTATGATGATGAATATTATTATTACTACGATTATTATTATTATTATTATTATTATTATCATTATTATTATTATTATTATTACGATTATTATTACTACGATTATTGTTATTATTATTATTACTATTATTATTGTTATTATTATTATTATTCATTTAAAAAGACTATTTATTTCGTATTAATATTTATATATATATATATATATATATATATATATATATATATATATATATATTATAAAAACATATTGTATACATATAAACATAAAAATACCATATAAATATTTATTTTTTATACATTAAAAAGGTTTTTTTACATAATATATACATACAAAGCTGCTAAAAATATCTCTATACATAATATACATATAAATATATATAAAAACATATTTTTATATTTGTATATATATAAAAAAACGTTTTATATGTATAAAAATGTTTTTATGCATTAAAATATAAATTAAAAAGTAAAAAAAAAACGCTATACTTAAATAGAAAAATATATCCATTTATAAAAACTATTATTTATAAAAACGTTATTTATAAAAATATATAAAAACATTATCTAAGTACATATGCATACATTTAATTATGTTTTTTATAGTTTAAATACGAAATAAATATGTTTTTGCGCATGTAGAATTAAATAAATATTTATATGGTATTTTCATAGTTGTATGTATAAAGAAAATACGTTTTTTTAAATCCATATACCAATAATAGTAATAATAATAATAAAAATAATAATAATAATAATAATAATAATAATAATAATATATAAAGATTTGGATTCGTTAAGAATACATTATATATAATAAATTGGAATGTAAAACATGTAATCTTGTGTAGCTTGGTTGGAAAGGCGCTGTGCTTTTACCCGGAAGATCCGAGCCTAAAATTCAACTTTGGGTAAAACCGACAATTTCTTGAAAATTTAAGGACTTTTGTGACATTAACCCAAAAAGAATCAAGTAATTCCGAATTCATATGGGTGGATTATACGCATTTTAAAAACAGGACAAATTCCATAAGAAAAAAAACAAATCCTGAAAAATAATATACTAAGCATTGATTTGCTGTCTTCCGAGGTATATAACTAATTCAATATCTAACCAAAATATGTATCTAAAATGAAGTACAAACACCAAATTAAATGCTGGAAAAAAAATTAAGTAATTTTACGTCATATGAATGAGTTATGCACATTTAAAAAAACGGGACAAATTCAAAAAACCAAAAAAAAATGTTGAAATAGAGAAAACGCAGCATCAATATTCTTTCTTTCGGGGCATGTGTCTGATTCAATATCTAACCAAAACATATGTTTGTACGGTAAAAAATGTATTACAAACTCCAAATTATATGTTGGAAGAAAATAAAATAATTCCAACTTCATATGAATAAATTAAGCACATTTTAAAAAACGGGAAAATTGTCAAACCGGTTCCGGTTTTCAAAAAAGTGGAGAACCGGTAACCGGACATTGCCACTAATTCCGGTTCCGGTTCGGTTCTGGCGGTCCTAATGCTCATCCCTACTACAATATCCAGGGTTATTTATTTTGTTGGCCTTGACAACCACCGTGAGAATCCTATCTTTTAATAATCTCCACACAAAACCGTTGATTTTAATAAGAATACACTTAACCCAATTGAAAGAGCAAAAATTGTTATTCCATCGGTATCCAACAACAATCTCACCTACTTGACAACAAAACCAACTCGGTTAGCTTCTCGACCCCTTCTAGGTTGCCTTGACCAAAACCAATTCCATTGAGCTTCTAAAGTGGGGCTGAAAATCATTATATCCATGATTAAGCAATCTTTATTAATTTCAATGACATATAGATTACGACATCTATCTCTCCAATGATGGTCCTCACACCAAACATCTTTCCAAAAAAATGTTTTGTCTCCCTTTCCCACTAGCCTTTTGAAAGGATTCACCCAATTAATTCCTCTATCTTCAAACTCCATCTCAATTTGAGAAATGTTGAACCAAACACCTTTTAAAGTTCTTTTAGCCAAGGGTTTCCCATCAATAAGCTTGAGATTATGAATGAATGTAACACAAGAGAAACAAAAGGAACCGTCTTCATTTATTAGTCTCTACCACCATTTGGAGAGAAGAATAAGGTTGGCTGCATCAAGGCTCCCAGCTCCAAAACCTCCCTTATCCACCGGTTTAATAATCACTTCCCAAACAACCCAATTAAATTTTCTTTTTTAATTATCACCTCACGTAAAAACCTTCTTTTTAATTCGTAATGCTAGTTAATTTTCACTAATTACTTGCTTAATGGAAATTGTGACTTTAATAAAGAAAATATGATATTAGCTCCTCTAGCTATTTTACTAACTAAGAAAAGTGTAGGTAATCTCAAGATTTTTGGGTTGTTATAACCAAATTAAATTATACCACAAACCTTGTACCGTAATGTCTAATGATACTTAACTAAGTGTTCATATGAGGAAAGTCAAAGTCAACCATCTCTCTATTATTGATTTATATCAAACTCTCATTCATGTTGAATTGTAATTTCCAAGTTTTTAATATAATTTAGTTTTTTTTTAAACAATAAAAATATTAAAAACCTTCTCTTTTCTTTTATTGTTACCTGATACATATTTGTACGAAATATTTTCATTGAGTTGCAAACTGAACCAGCCTCCGTGGATTCTATCCCCTAACCATTCTACACTATCTTGTATGCAATATAGGGATGAGCTTTAGAACCGCACCGGTTCGGTACCGGAACCGGTTTTCCTATATTATAAGAACCGGGAACCGGACTGCCGGTTCTAGCGCCGGTTGCGGTTCCGGTCCCGATTTTTCGGTTAGTTTTCAAACTAGAACCGGTTGAAATATTATACATGATATGTGATCTTCTGGAGCTTGTAAATGATGCAATATTTAACCAAATTATGACTTTTTACATTCTAAATTGAAGTACAAACACTAAATTACATGATGAAAAAAGAATGGGCTAATGTCACAAAAGTCCTTCAATTTGCAGGAAATTTTCGGTTTTACCCAAAGTTGAAATTTAGGTTCGTTAATACCTCAAACTTTGGTAAATTTTGTCATTTTTGCCATTCCAGCAGTTTTCCGGTTACCATAGAATTTCAGGCGGCGGTTTTCCAGTAACTGCTTACGTGGCATTCCACGTCAGCTTGGTAGCTAGACAAGACAAATTATTAGCTTATAAAACGGAAAAGGGAAGGACGAGGTTCAAACACACGACCTAACACACACAAAGGCATTGTCTTACCAGAAAGCCAAGGACGATTTCATGTATATCTTTACGCATTAATATATCTATATATATAACACAACGGATGGATTATTATTATTATTATTGTTGTTGTTGTTGTTGTTGAATCGAGGAATCAAGTATTAATCAATATCAGAGTTAAACGAATGCAGATTGAACAAACGATGTAAATAAGATCTGGTTTTTTGCTCATTTATGCTTTAAACTTTTACAAAGAAAAATAGACAGGTTCTATAAAGGACTCATATCTAATTCTAGTAAAGTTCCATATTTATAGGAACAGTGAAAGCATATAAAAAATACTAAGGCATTGACAATTAAGCTTCGTACGAAATACACCTCAGTAAATAAACTTAACAAAACATACGAAGGGTAAAACAAACTTCGACATATTACAATATAATTCGACCCTAACAATCTCCCCCTTTGTAATAATGTCGACTTTCTTCAGTTCAAGAGTATATGTATAGTATACAGCATAACCCTTCGAATCTTAGTGTACCATGAGATTATTTTCTTCAGTTCCTTCTTATCTCCTTCGTTATTCTTCTTGCAGCTATTCATACGAACAATGAAATTTGTATATTGGGATGTTGTATATCTTTGCACTTCGGAAGCTTGAAACAAGAATCTTTTTTCCTTCCTGTTTTTATCTTTCCCAGCAAATACCATACCAAATGGTTTCAAACATATTTCTCTGTCAGCATACTTCTTCAACTCAGGTTGAGTTAAAGGAAGTTCCATTGGCACTTTTACAGTCAATCCCAATGCTGTAGCTAACTCAACATCAGTAAGTGCTAAACACTCATAATAGTTGTCAATGAAAATCTTGATGTGAGCCAATCCAAGTCGAAAAACTTCAGGATCAATTTCTCGAAGATATGAAGCATCTTTATCCTTTAGCAGCAATGCAACTTGTATAAGATCATACAGGTTCATTAAAGGAAAATCAGCTACTGAAAAATCACACACTTGCCCATTCGCCCTTGAAACAATAAAGCGAAGATTATGCATCATATTTTCGAACAACACATCTCGCTTTATACTTATCACCTTCTTTATCTTCACCAGTGACCAAATCTCCTCTGGAAGCTTTCCAAGGACATCATGAAATCTGATCTTCATGTAAGTGTACTCATCATCATTATCAAAAAAATTCAGCTATTTTGTACTGAGCCATAATGAACATCATCTCATTGATGGGAAAATCCAATTGACTCATATCTGTGTTGAGAACAACATAGCTTTTCTTTGGTTTCTTTTCGAATGCATACATATGGTTATATGCAACTTTCGACTCTATTGTTTGATAATTGTAATTCTTTGAAGGATCACCCTTGTTCATCCCGGGTGGATCATTGGCACAAAGACGCATAATGCTTTGTACAATTCGGAGCTTTTCAACCTCAGCCTCCGCTTCAGCTTTCTTTTCTTCCTTTGATTTTTCGACCATAACCGTTTTGCCTTTGTCTTTTACAGAGAAATTATCAACCCGTTCCTTAGGCTTCGAACTGCTGCCACCTTCCCCAATCACAATTCCTTTGGAAATTGGTCTTGAAATTGGCTTCGTTGATATTGGCATTGTTGTCACAAAAGTCGAAATGACTGGCTCAGCAGTTGACGCAATTGGTTTTGTTATTGGAATCTTCGAAGAAACCACCTTTCCACCAACCTTTGCATCTGCATGCAAATCTTCACCACTAGCCTTCGTACCACCAACCTCCTTTTCTCCCCCTTGCACCCCTGTGAAAACATGTGGGGCATTCGTCAGAAGAAGGCTAGAAATGTGAGAAAGAGGAGCAAGTTGTTTATGTAAAATAGCTTCAAAATGAAAGAACTTTTGAGACAAAAAGTCTGGAGTGATCAACGGAGATGAAACTGATTTAACGGTTAAATCTTTGAGCTCCTTCAGCAGATTGAGCACTTCCACAAAGCTTTGATTTTCCGTTGTCGACAATTGAGTAAGTTGAGGACTTAAATCTTCGTACAACTTGACATATTTGGTAACAGCATCACAAATAATGTCAACTTTCTGATTAACCGAAGCATAATCCCGTTGCACAATTGAGATTTCCTTTTGCACATCTTGGCGAAGCTCTTGAATTTGCAAATTCACATCTTCCCTCACCTTCTTGACATCTTGAACGAATAACACATGTCGTTCTTTTACCAAATGCTTGAATTCTTTCACCTCTCCTCTAAACATCGAAGTGAGAGAATTTATCCTTAATTCATCATTCTGATCATTGTGATCAATCTTCTCCAATAGTCGAATTTATAAATATCGGACCATTCCAGAAACTTTACTCACCACCTTTGCTTCGAAAGTTTTCAGCAGACTATCAGCTTCCATATTAGTAATAGACGAATTACTTCCCAAATCTGCTTGAGATTGAAGAATAGAATTCAATTTCTGGTTGAGAATCTTGAATTGTTTCATTGTCATCAACATATGATCAGGGAAGTGATCTTCTTCATCATCAAACTGTAATCGTCAAACGCACCTCCAAAACCTTTATTGTCAGTATCACTTTCACCAATAGGTGAAATTTTAACAGGCGAATCAATTTTGGGTGAATCAGTGGATTGAGATGGAAAAAGAGTAGTAAAGGGTTGATGAAGAATGTTTTCAAAGGTTGGAGAACTGGTAGTATTCGGAATAATAAAAGGAGGTAAGGACACGAAAGTATTAGGGATTGGAGATACAGGAATACCTTGAGAAGTAGCCTCAACTTCTTTGTTCAACTCTCCCTCACCCATTTTGACATTTACATCCGTATCAGATACGTGTGTAAAAATGCCTGAAGTTCGAACCTCCTCAGTATTTGATTCAGTTAACAAAACTTCGGGTGTGATGACAATAGTCTGCTCAGGAGTAGATACAGATTGAGAAACAATTGGTTCTGGTGTGTCAGGAACTACTTCTTCTTCGGAAGACTCCTCTTGGATAACCAACTTGCGTTGCCGTTTCTTCTTCTTTGAAATGTGTTTGGCCATATCTTCAGCTCTACATTTCTTGGACAGAGGCGAAACTGGAGCTGGAACCTCTCAAAAAATGACTCCTTGATGAGAGAGTTGTGGTTTACGAACATTAGAAGGAGAAGATTTTAACGCACCATCAGAAGATTTTCGTGAACCCCTAGTCCGTTTCTTCAATCGTCAAAAAACACCAGATTTTGAAGGAATTTTCTCTGCCACTACTGTATCATCAACAGGTTCCACTGGTTTGATGACAACAGTCGAAACATTCACTTCAGCTGTCTCAGGCTTCTTTGGAGACTTCGTGGATTCGTGCACAATCTTCTCAGGAGACTTCTTTTATTCGTGTACTGTCTTCTCTGGTGTAGCCTTTACATCCTTTTTAGAACGTTTAGACTTCTTGGAAGGACCAGCTTCTTCTTTCGACAATAATTTTCCAGTCTCAACATCTGGATTGATAGTTTTCAAATATTCAACAAACACCGAATTCGTTGGCTCAACCCTCTTTAACATTGCATCAGGAATCCGAGCAATGTGTGTGAATACTTCCATATCATCCGAAACTTCCTTTAGGAATTGATACTTCAAAAACTCAGCCTTTTCTTCATCAGCAGGAACAACAATACCTTCTTTTTCATAGAAATAACCAAGTATTAAGCTCTAATACCTAGCACATGAAATGCCTTGAACCACATTCGTGTTTTCGACACTCTTTTGGAATTCCTTCCATAGTTGTGTAGAATAATCGACAGAGAGATCATAGTACAATCCTGCCACCATCGCATAAACCTCCATGCGACCTTTGTCTAAGCCAACACTTCGACCTGTTAAGAATCGAAGAAAAATTCCAAACAATAAGTTCCACACAGTTAGCAGTGCTGACTTCTTGAAATCACTAATCTTCGTGAGTGGGGGTTGATGACCCATCTCATTAAACATATGAATAACTTGTGCATAAGTGAGATCAGTAACAAGTTGAGAATTGGGAATATCCAGAATCTGACAAAAGATTTTCTTGGACAAACGAATTTTCTTGTCATTCACCAGTTGAAAGGTGATGATATCCATTTCTTTGCTATAAGTGGCAGTGGATCCTGCCTGAGAAAGCCATGAGAGAGGAACTGCGAAAGAATTGAACATCGCCTTTGAAAGAATAGAACTCTTCAATGCGACAATTAGCATCTTCAATTCTTCTGGATACAGAGATACATCCCCTTCCACTTGATAATTGGTGCTTTGAATCTTCATGATCGGTTGAGAAGTGATGTCTTCAGCTGTTCGATAAGTAGAATCAACGCCAACCGTGATTAGGGTTTAGAAGCTTTGAAGAACAGAGAGAATTTGGGTATTTGAGTTCTTTTGTGTGCGTAAAAAGATAAAGAACCCGTAAATGCCCTTTTTATATGTAACCCTTAATTTGAATTGAACGCGGGATAGGCATTGATTGAGATCTGACGTCGCACCTTAAAAGTCGCAGTAGTCTGCCAATAAAGTTGCCATGCGTTAAAAAGTAACTGTCACATCACCTTGAAACTAGGAAACGTCTCCTCACACAGTCTGTTTGTGTCACTTCAAGGAATAGTAACCGTCATCAACCTTCGGATGGACGATAAGCTCTTTCGTCTTTGGGTTTAGAGACGAAGTCATTTGCTAGACTGTCGAAATCATCAGCCTGAGTTGGTAGTACTAAGAACCTCAAGGATTTCGTGTGTGCTGTGTGCCAAAGAAAAGATAAGAAACAAATTAATGAAAATTTGGATCTGTGATGTCAAAAATTTCGACACAAAAGCAGAGAAACCCCGGGCAAAGGTTACTTCATTAATTATCAAGAGAGATAATCAACTGCTTGTATATGTTCCCGTGAATTACAATCGAATACTTGTAGATAAGTATCGAAGGGCTTCTTTTGTTAGGCTTATTGGGTGGTTTAATATTTTGTTACATATCAACCTAAACATAAGGTGAGTAATGGTAACCGAAATTACTTGTTTGACCAGTGTAGTCAGTGACAAGTATGCTTTGAAATATGTTGATAGTAACTTTGAAAGCACATGAAACTCATACATAAATCATATTCAAAAAAAAAATTGTACTGGACCCTGTTGGGTAACAAACATCGTGTGTTTCGATAGTTTGATCAAGATCACACATAAGAAGAGAATATGATTTTGAGTTTCGAAAAATGGTACTGAAACAAATGTTTCGTTAAATCTGGAACATAGTTCCCCGTCAATTCCTTATTAAGATATGAAGTTGGGTTTCACTTTCATCACGGCCTCATGATGTCAGATCACTAACACAAAATTTTGATATATCTAAATCTTGATGGGTTGAATAAAAAATCTCTTGGATATGTCTTCGTGTGTGCAAGTGTAAGAAATTTTGTGATGAAGAAGAGTGGTTATGAAGAATGAATTGTACCTCTGTTATTTTCGGACAAAACAGATAACTCTTAACTCATGTGAGAAGAGTAAGGTAGCTCAATCGACTAATGTGAATATAAGCCTAACTTGGGAAGAAATTTTCGTATGAAAAATTTCATTAAGGCTTTCGTAAACACACATTGAGTCTACAGAGGCTTGGGTCAACATGCTGCAGCATGCTTCTAGGGACAACCTAACTAGTACATAGTTGACGAAAGTTTACCTTCCCATAGAAACATAAGTATGACCCTTGAAAAAATGTTCATGTTATCTGCACAATGAAAAAGAAACAAAGAGAATAACAAAAATCTTTTTGATATTTTTGATTTTTAAAAAAAAATATATTTTTGAGTTTTTGTGAATTTTTCGAAAAATGAAACAATTAACAACACAAAAATCTTTTTGGAGTTTTTGATTTTTCGAAAAGAAAACTAAGATTCAAACTTACGAAAAACATTTTTACAAACAAACGAAAATTTGTAAACAAACTACAATTCCCATTCTTACGAAAATTTGACAAACTAACGAAAATTGGACAACCTTACAAAAATTTGACAAACGAACGAAAATTTTGTACCACACAACCAACATGCAAATTGTCGAATTCGAAGCGTGTCGAAGCGTTGACTATGAACAGTAACCTCTGAATGGCGTCTTATGGCCTCTGAATCGACAGATTTGTATAACACACCTTTGCTATACATTCGAACTCCGTCCTGGAACTGAACTCGCTTCAATCATTCCCAAACCTGTCAAAATTCGAACAAATGATTTTTCATCCAAAGCTTTTGTAAAAATATCAGCAAGCTGATCAGTTTTTTTTACAAAATGAACTTCAATGTTTCCATCTTCCACATGATCTTTGATAAAGTGATAACGAAGAGCTATATGTTTTGTTTTCGAATGTTGTACATGATTATGACAAATGCGTATAGCACTTTGAGAATCATAGTACAATGGAATATTTTTCATATTCACAGCATAATCTCTCATCTGACTTTGAATCCAAATTATTTGTGATGTACAAGCAGCAACTTCTACATATTCGGCTTCAGCAGTAGAAATCGAAACACACGTTTGCTTCTTTGACCGCCAACTAACCAACTTTCCATCCAAAAATTGACAGCCACCACTAGTACTTTTTCGATCCAATGTACACCCTCCTAGATCTGCATCTGAAAATGCCTGAATGAAAAATCCTGTTTTCGAAGGATACCACAATCCTAACGAAATTGTTCCCTTGAGATAACGAAAGATATTCTTCACAGCTGTTAAATGTGGTTCTCGAGGATTTGCTTGATACCTAGCACAATTACATACAGAAAACATGATATCAGGTCTACTTGCAGTAAGATAAAGCAATGAACCTATCATGCTCCTGTATAAAGTAAGGTCAACCGCGGGCGATTCTAACGAAGGTGTTAGCCTTGTGCCAACAGCCATTGGTACTCTTAACTTCGTGCTATTCGTCATTCCAAACTTTTCGAGCAAATTCCTTGTATATTTCTCTTGATTGATGAATATGCCTTCTCTGTTTTGACATATGTTTAAGCCAAGAAAATTATTGATTTTACCCATTATGCTCATTTCGAATTGGCTTTTCGTCAAGTTTTCGAATTCTCTAGACAAAGCAGGGTCAGTAGAGCCAAAAATAATATCGTCAACATAAATTTGAACACGCATCAGATGACACCCAACTTTCTTTCGAAATAATGTGGGGTCAACTAATCCTTGCTTAAATTTCGACTGTTTTAAAAAACTGGTAAGAGTTGCATATCATGCTCTTGGTGCTTGTTTTAACCCATATACAACTTTATCTAAAATATATACATGATCAGGATGCATTTCATTTACGAAACCTGGAGGTTGTTCTACGTAAACAGTTTCTTCAAGTTCTCCATTGAGAAAGGTACATTTCACATCCATTTGATAGACATCAAAATCCTTATGAGCTGCATATGCTAAGAATATTCGAACAGCCTCGAGTCTTGCAACATGGGCAAAGGTTTCTTCATAATCAATTCCTTCTTGTTGCGAATATCCTTTTACAACTAAATGTGCTTTATTTCGTACAATATTTCCATCTTTGTCGGTTTTGTTTTTGAAAATCCATTTTAACCCGACAACAGAAACATTTCCAGGTTTAGGAATTAATCTCCAAACCTTGTTTCTTTCAAATTCAGCCAGTTCTGATTGCATTGCAACAACCCAATCCGAGTGTTCCATTGCCATCTTAACTGTCTTTGGTTCAATTTTAGATATGAAAACATTGAACATGCAAAATTCTTGATGAGTATTTAATACCTCATTCTTCGCACAAATCTGAGCTCGTGTTAATACTCCATCTTGAGGATTTCCAATGACCTGATCGATTGGATGAGTCTTTGTCCATTTCTCTAACGGTGGATAAGTCGGATCAAATTCCAAAGGTACATCTTCGTACATCTCTTCATTTTTAGATCCTACAACAGAAACATTATCATTTAGATCATGAAAATCATCATTTTGATTAAAATTTATTGTATCATTTTCCTCCTCATCACTATTATCATTTTGATGCTCCCCCTCAACAACATCATCCATTCTCCCATTCTCCCCCTCGAAAGAATGCTCCCCCTCAACCAGAGTATTCGAATCCAAGTGCTCTCCTTCGACTGGATTATCAAGCATACTTTTGCCAAGTCCAAGAGAATTCGTTGTTGAATTAACATCTACTATGTTTTGAGGAATTTCCAAGTCATCATAATGCTTCGAAGATTCAGAGTGATGATTATCATTCGCATGAACTTCAGCATCCACATCCCTGTCAGGAATACCAAAAATTAAATTATAATCAAAATCAGATGAATTTGATTCTTCAGTTTCAACAGATGATTTATTAATAATTGGTTTTTGTTCAAATTGCTTATTTAACACTCTGTATGCAACCGAATTTTGCGAATAGCCCAAAAATATGCCTTCGTCGGCTTTAGCTTGAAATTTTGAAAGGTTATCTTTAAGATTCATGATAAAACACCTGCAACCGAAAACATGAAGGAATTTGACATTAGGTTTCCGATTATTGATAGTTTCATACGGAGTGATATTGAATCGACGATGAATGAAAGATCGATTTTGAGTGAAACAAGCTGTGGAAACTGCTTCAGCCCATAGATATTGAGGAAGATTCGCATATGTCAACATAGTTCTTGCTGGTTCACAAAGTGACCTATTTCTTCTTTCAACCACACCATTTTGCTGCGGTGTATAAGGCGAAGAAAACTTATGCGAAATTCCTTTTTCTGTTAAGTACGAATCCAGCGCATTGTTCTTAAACTCAGATCCATTATCGCTTTTGATTTTTCGAACATTTTTCTTCAGACTCATCTCAATCTTCTTAATAAACTCGATCATTGTTTGAGCAACCACAGGTTTTAACCTGAGAAAATATACCCAAGTAAATCGTGAAAAATCATCAACAATAACCAAAATGTACCGTTTCTTGTTGAGTGTTTTAACAGTCGATGGTCCACAAAGGTCAATGTGTAGAAGTTCCAACGGTTCTACAATTTTCGAATCTATCACTATTGGATGGCCTTTCCTGTGCTGTTTCCCTTGTTCACAAGCTGCACATAATGTATCATTGTCAAATTTTAATACAGGTAAACCACGAACAAGATCATCAACAACCAATCAATTTAAGTTTCGAAAGTTTAAATGCGATAAACGTCGATGCCATAACCAGCTGATGTCAGATGAAGCTTTCGAAAGTAAGCACACTGAGGGTTTGTCGATGATTGGTTTGATATCAAGAGTAAACATGTCACCACGTCGTTTGGATTTGAGCAAGACTTCGTTAGTTTCAACATTTGAAATGATGCTACCTTCTTCGTTAAACACCACTTGATTGCCAGTGCCCACAACAAGTTAGGAAACACTTATCAAGTTATGTTGAAGACCTTCGACATAAGCAACGCAATTAACAGTGAATTTTCCATTCGTGAATTTTCCATAGCCTTGTACTTGGCATTTGTGATTATTGCCAAACTTCACAACTCCTGCATTCTCCAAGCTGCGAAAATCTCTCAGGTTTTCCTTTCGTCCAGTCATGTGACGTGAGCAACCACTATCAATATACCATTTATCATCATATCGCTCATCACATAGTACCTGCGATCAGTGAAAGAATTTAGGTACCCAAGGCTGTTTGGGTCCTTGGAAATTAGTACCTGCGATCAATGAAAGAATTTAGGTACCCACTATCAATATACCATTTCTCATCATATTGACGTGAGCAACCACTATCAATATACCATTTCTCATCATATTGCTCGTCACATAGTACCTGCGATCAATGAAAGAATTTAGGTGCCCAAGGCTGTTTTAACCCAATCACAAACTTTAGTTTTGAGACTATCAATTAAGTCCACATCATTATTTAAAGAAACAGAAACATAAGTTTTTGTTAGTTTGGGATTGTCACTTACACATGCCTTCGTCTTTATAGATTGAGTATGATCAAGATTGTCTTTCGAAACCGATTGCCAAGTTTTAACCGAAACATTCGAATCTTTTGATGACGAGCTTTCAGTTGTCGAAGAATTCACATAATTGTCATAAGCTTCATGAATTTGTTGTTGAGAATATTTCCTTGATTGATATTTTCGACATTTTCCTTCCAACCAATGATCAATGTTTTTGTCACGAGACAACCCTTTTGTGTACGAAACTTTTAAATTTTGTTTTCCTGTAGGATTTGGAAAATTCGGTTTTTGTGGAAAGAAATCAACATTTGATTTAGGTCGAAATGTCATAGCGTATCGACTTCCATCATTGTTGCCAACACTTCGATTTTGAGAAAATCGATTTGGAGATTTTTGTTTTTGAGAAAACCTTGTTTGTTGATTAGAAGAAAATCGTTGATGTGATGATTGATTTTGAACATTCTTTGATGTATTTTTGTTATCTCTTGAAAATGATGAGTTTGAAACTTTCGAAAAATTTGTTTTCGGTTGAAATTCATATTTAGATTTATTTGTTTGAGCGGGATTTTGCTTAAGATCTGAATAAATTTCTGAATGAAAAGACTTGTTTTCAACAGATTTAGTCTTTTTGTTTTCAGTTGTTTTCAAATTAAATTCATTTTGTTGTTTTCGAAGTTCCATTGTTTGCCAAAAAATCTTCTTTCGAGCTTGTCTTTTTGAAATTGCATTTTCTTTTGAAAACTTGTCAATTTGTTCTTTAAATTCATTGGAATTTAATTTGACAATAGTATCTTTTTCCACAACAACTTCTTTTGGAACTTCTTTCATAATTTTTGATTTTTCAACCAATTTGCGTTGTGGTTTTTGTCTTTGAAAAACATACGAATTCTTTGTTAAGGTATTTTCGACTGTGCTTTGATTTGAAAAGAATCCTTCATTCGTTGTCTTCTTGTTGTCATCTTCGACCATTTTGGTGAATTCTGGTTTAATGTTTTCAACATTTCCAGTTGTAACAAACACTTGATTTGGAAAGACAACATCATCAGTACACTTGAAATTAGGATACACCACTTGATTTGTTTCCAAATAATGGGCTCCTTTTTCAGACAACACTTTGTCGAAATTTTCAGTGTCCCCAAAAACTTGATCCACAACAACACGATGAATTTCTTTTTCTATCGAATCTTTGTTTGAAGAGACCTTTTTGTTCGATTCGTCATCATTATTATCATCATCACTGCTATCCGTTTGACTATCTCGAATATCCACAAACTCAGAATCACAAACTTTTGAAGTTGAAGGTTTGTCAATGTCAATCTTAACTTCCAAATCCTTAAGTTTTTCTTTTCCTTTAGATTTTGATGCAACATTAATGACAGACAACTAAGAACAATCAACATCCTCAATTTCACTAATTTCGCTAATATTGTCAGAGTTATCTTCAATATCGGCAAAATTAGATTGAGAATCAGATGTCGAATTCTCAGTCTTTTTCAAAATTTTGATTTGTTCTGATTTTGTCAAAGTATCATTCACAATGTTAACCAATTCATTTGTATCAAGACATTCATCAATTTTGCAATTCCATAAGCATATCTATCATCAGGAATTTTGTCAAACTCAGGAATGTTTCTCTCACAATCATACGAAATATTATCTACCTTCGTTCTTTCGTATGCTAGAAAAGGTAATAATTTCTTATGTTGTTCCTTGCTAATATCACACGAATGATGCAATGCAGTTAATTTCGCATATAGACGTTTAGCAGAATTGCAGTAGATATTTCGTTGAGCTAACAAAAGTTTTACATCACTAGATAACGAATCACGATCACACATTATGTTTGTTATTTGCAATTCTAAACATTCTATCTTGACCATTTTCAAATCTAACTTCTTCTGTGTCTCTAATAACTGATTGCTTAATTTCTTAGCTTCATTGCTAGCAGAAATAACCAAATTATCGAAATAAGCAACAGTATCATAAAAAGCAACAATTTCAGAATCATATGCACTTAACGGAATATTGAAAGATTGAAGAATGTTACGTTCCTTTGTTGTCATTGGAGACTTATCAGCAGATTTTGACACAAAGTAACGGCCCTTGACCTCTTCGTCTGAATCTTCCTCCAGCTTCGCATACATTGCCCCATGCGTAGGATTACGCATTTCCTCATCATCGGAGCCCGAAGACCAGATTTGATATGTGCCATCATTCTCCTGTTCACCTTGAGCCACCAAAGACAGATTTTTCGCCTTCGTACGTACTTCTTCCAACCTCTCCACATAATATGCCTCATCCTTCACTCTATTCTTCTTCTCATCTTTCTTTCGAAGCATGCAATCATTTGCTTAATGATTGGCTTCATTGCAATAATGAAAATCCATACCGGAATCTCCTTTCAATTTTTTTCTCTTTCTTTTCCTCAGCACCCTTCGCATCTTTTTTCTCATACTTCTTCTTCTCTTCTCCTGCAGCTTTGTTCACGGAACTTCCTTTTCCTTCACTTTGCTTCACCTTCGAATTAAACGGTTTCTTGAAAAACTTTTTGACTCAGTTGTTAGAGTAAAAAGCAATTGCCTCATCATCCGAATTCATTATAAACCCCTCTTCATCATCATAATCATCTTTTTCGATAGTTTCCTTTTCAGTCACTTTTGAGACAAGTGCTAATGGACCTCCCAGATTTAGCTTCGACTCTTCTGCCATTTCATTCACTTCGCTTTCGTGAGTTTTCAGTTGATTGTACAAATCATTCAAAGAAGATGTGTCGAAACTTTGTTGATTTTTCACCATCATGCTAACGCTTCTCCATTCTTTACGGAGTCCCATAACAAAGGTGAGATTGAATTCCATGGCAGACCTCGTGATTCCATAACGATTGCATTTGTATATCAGCTCATTTAGCCTATCATAGTAACTTTCAATCGTTTCACCATCTTTTTGCTTGAAATTCTTCAATTCAATCAAACATTGCTTAACTGAATTGATTTTCGTCTTCTCGCTGCCTTGAAACTTTTCTTTGAGATTATTCCATATTTCCTTTGCAGTTGTACAACTTATGACATAGTTATACACCACCGGAGGCAATGCACCACGCAACTCCCTTATGCATCGTTTTTCAAGTTTCTTCATACGATCATTTTGATTTTCCACACTCGTAGTACTGGATGAAGATCCAATTGGTTGAAGGTTCGTTGGAAGAGTAATATTCCCTGAGATGCAAGTCCAAACCTCTTCATCGATTCCATTCAAGTAATCCTGCATACGATCAGACCACTGATCATAGTATTCAGGAATGAGCATAGGAATCTTAGTTGAAGATCCTAGCAGATGAGAGTATGAAGTCATCGAGTTGAGATTGAAGTTCGCCATTGATGTACAGAAGAAAATTTTGAGAATTTATGAGAAATCAAATAGAATTTGAGAGCAAATTGCTGAATTGAACAGAAAAACAAAGTAGAATACTTGATTCAACAAATCTGTTGCAGAATCGAATCACAACTCAAGATCTAGAAACTTTTTCACGTCAAAAGATGCAGAACTTTTTGAACCAGAATTTTGATTCAAAAACCTTTTGAAACAGAATGAAAATTAGATCTCAGATCATGATTCCTGCTCTGATACCAATTGTTGAATCGAGGAATCAAGTATTAATCAATATCAGAGTTAAACGAATGCAGATTGAACAAACGATGTAAATAAGATCTGGTTTCTGCTCATTTATGCTTTCAACTTTTACAGAGAAAAATAGACAGGTTCTGTAAAGGACTCATATCTAATTCAAGTAAAGTTTCATATTTATAGGAACAGTGAAAGCATACAAAAAATACTAAGGCATTGACAATTAAGCTTCGTACGAAATACACCTCAGTAAATAAACTTAACAAAACATACGAAGGGTAAAACAAACTTCGACATATTACAATATAATTCGACCCTAACAATTATTATTATTATTATTACTACGATGATGATTATTATTATTATTATTATTATTATTATTATTAGTATTATTATTATTACAATTATTATTATTATTATTATTATTATTATTGTTATTACTACTACGATTATTATTATTATTATTATTATTATTATTATTATTATTATTATTATTATTATTATTATAAAAAATGTTATTTATAAAAATATATAAAAACCTTATCTGAGTATATATGCATACATTTAATTATGTTTTTATAGTTTAAATACGAAATAAATATGTTTTTGTGAATGTAGAATTAAATAAATATTTATATGGTATTTTCATAGTTGTATGTATAAAGAAAATACGTTTTTTTAAATCCATATACCAATAATAGTAATAATAATAATAATAATAATAATAATAATAATAATAGATAAAGATTTGGATTCGTTAAGAATACATTATATTTAATAAATTGGAATGTAAAACATGTAATCTTGTGTAGCTTGGTTGGAAAGACGCTGTGCTTTTACCCGGAAGATCCGAGCCTAAAATTCAACTTTGGGTAAAACCGACAACTTCTTGAAAGTTTAAGAACTTTTGTGACATTAACCCAATAAGAATCAAGTAATTCCGAATTCATATGAGTGAATTATACGCATTTTAAAAGCGGGACAAATTCCAAAAAAAAAAAACAAATGCTGAAAAGAAAATACTAAGCATTGATTTGCTGTCTTCCAAGGTATATAACTAATTCAAAATCTAACCAAAATATGTATCTAAAATGAAGTACAAACACCAAATTACATGCTGGAAAAAAAAATTTAAGTAATTCCGACGTCATATGAATGAGTTATGCACATTTAAAAAAATGGGACAGATTCAAAAAAGCAAAAAAAAAATTGTTGAAATAGAGAAAACGCAGCATCGATATTCTTTCTTTCGGGGCATGTGTCTGATTCAATATCTAACAAAAACATAACATATGTTTGTACAGTAAAAAATGAATTACAAACTCCAAATTATATGTTGGAAGAAAATAAAATACTTGACTTCATATGAATGAATTAAGCACATTTTAAAAAACGGGAAAATTGTCAAACCGGTTCCGGTTTTCATAAAAATGGAGAACCGGTAACCGGAATTGCCACTAATTCCGGTTCCGGTTCGGTTCTGACGGTCCTAATGCTCATCCCTAGTACAATATCTAGGGTTATTTATTTTGTTGGTCTTGACAACCACCGTGAGAATCCTATCTTTTAATAATCTCCACACAAAACCAATGATTTTAATAAGAATACACTTAACCCAATTGAAAGAGCAAAAAATGTTATTCCATCGGTATCCAACAACAATCTCACCTACTTGACAACAAAACCAACTCGGTTAGCTTCTCGACCCTTTCTAGGTTGCCTTGACCAAAACCAATTCCATTGAGCTTCTAAACTGGGGCTGAAAATCATTATATCCATGATTAAGCAATCTTTATTAATTTCAATGACATATAGATTAGGACATCTATCTCTCTAATGATTGTCCCCACACCAAACATCTTTCCAAAAAAATGTTTTGTCTTTATTTCCCACTAGCCTTTTGAAAGGATTCACCCAATTAATTCCTCTATCTTCAAACTCCATCTCAATTTGAGAAATGTTGAACCAAACACCTTTTAAAGTTCTTTTAGCCAAGGGTTTCCCATCAATAAGCTTGAGATTATGAATGAATTTAACACAAGAGAAACAAAAGGAACGGTCTTCATTTATTAGTCTCTACCACCATTTGGAGAGAAGAATAAGATTGGCTGCATCAAGGCTCCCAACTCCAAAACCTCCCTTGTCCACCGGTTTAATAATCACTTCCCAAACAACCCAATTAAATTTTCTTTTTTAATTATCACCTCCCGTAAAAACTTCTTTTTAAATTCTAATACTTTCAATCAAATTAATAACCTTTTTTTAAATGGCATGCATGACAAATATTATATATTATACACAAGTTAAAGGGGTAAAACAGAAACTTAAAAAGGGCCTTAATGTAAATTCGTCTGATGATTATTGAATTGGTGGCCCATATCCCTATCTCTGCAACCTATTTTGGCAGAATGAATGGATAAGACTTAAGTGCTCTATTTTGGCAAAACCTTCCACAAAATTGTAATATTTTCGAAAAATGGCACTTCAGAAAAAGTAATGACTGATAATTTTTGTCAAGAAAAATTGTGTTTTGCTTCTTCCACGTGCCTATAAAAATAGAAAGATATTATGTATTAACTGCATACTGTCAACAGAATTTTTTTAAAAAAAATGGAGAAGGCTTCAATGGGTTCTTCACAAAAGAAACCACATGCCTTGTGCTTACCAGCCCCAACACAAGGCCATATTAACCCAATGCTAAAAGTTGCTAAAATCCTCCACTCCAAAGGGTTTCATATTACCTTCGTTAACACCGAGTTCAACCATCAACGGCTCCTCAAATCTCAGGGCTCCGACGCCCTACATGGCCTCCCTACCTTCTGTTTCGAGACCATTCTTGATGGCCTTCCTCCGCCACAGAACCCTGATGCGACGCAAGATGTTGAATCCTTATGCAAGTCCTTCGATAAAAATTTTATGGGTCCCTTTCAAAGTCTCCTTACCAAACTGAATGCCTCATCTTCTCCGGTGACTTGTATAGTGGCTGACGCTGTTATGGGCTTCACCCATGATGTGGCCAGCGAATTTGATATCCCGGAGATAGTTCTATGGACCAGCGGTGTTGGTTGTCTAATATGTATTCATGAGTATCCCAGTCTTTTAGAGAGAGGATTAATGCCACGTAAAGGTAATTATACACTAAATTTTCTTCGAACATCAGATATGTTGGGTTAATCGGTTATTTGAAAAGCAATAGGAAAGTTTTTTTTATTAGTTTTGTTTCCTAGTTTTAGAATAAGAGTCGAAGTCTTTTTTTATGGTTTTAGAGGTTCATAAGGTATCTAATTAATTAGTATAAAAGTAGGCGTCATTTGTTTTAATGCAAATTGTTTTAATGCAATTACTAGTTCTTTCTTTGTTTTAACTTTAAGAGCAAGTTTTCTTCCACTACATTCTTCTTCTGTTTCCGTGTTCCTTGCACCACAAAAGAAAACTAGTTTATTTTCTTACACTTGGTATCAGAGCGCAGTTTCGTTGAAGGGGGTGTGATTCGAGGTTGATTAGAAACAACCCCGATTTCTTTTAATCGGGCTTGTGAGAGACTAACCGGAGGCGCGGAGTAAACGAACGGGAAGACGTCAAAGCGGGTGGCTTTGATTCGGTTCGTTTTGCGGGTGACGGAAGACGATAAAGGTGGTCGTGACCTTGTCTTGTTGTCCGGTGGAAGAGTGCTCTCGGAACAAGCTTGATTAAAGAAGTCGGGGTTAAGGAGAAAAGGATGTCGTTGGTTAAAGAAGGAGGTTCATTGACATATCAAGTTCCGGTTTTGACTCCAACGAATTATCCGGTGTGGGCGGTTAAAGTCAAGTCGATTATGGATGCACATGGCATATGGGAGACGGTCGAACCAAAGACGTTAGATAAAGCACCAGATCAAAAGAAGTCAAAACAAGCTCTTGCTTTTTTGTTTCAAGCGATACCCGAAGACATGGTGTTGCAAATGGCGAGTTACACCGACCCAAAGCAAGTGTGGGATGGGCTAAAAACACGGTATTTGGGAGTGGATCGGGTGAGAACGGCTCGACTTGCAACCTTAAAAAGGGAGCTTGAAAGTTTACGCATGAAGGAGGATGAAACGGTTGATGATTTTGTGACGAAATTATCCGGTTTAGCGTTAAAAGCAAGGAGTCTTGGATATGAGCTTGAAGAAGGTGATTTGGTAAAAAGGTTACTAGATTCGATGCCTAAGTCGTTTCTTCAAATCGTGGCTTCAATAGAGCAATGTTTCGAGTTGGATTCAATGTTATTCGATGAAGCGGTTGGTAGATTGAAGGCATACGAGGAGCGTATAAGAGGAACCGAGAAAGTGGAGGACACTCAAGGTGGGTTGTTGTTGGCTAGTGAGGAAAAATCACATGTTTGTAAGCATTGTGGCAATGGACGTTCAAATCGGGATGACTTTGGACGTGGCCGGGGAAGAGGTCGGGGGTCCGGGAGAAGTCGAGATGGTAATGAACGTGTCCGGGATAAAAGTCACGTTAGATGTTACAAATGTGGTGAGCTTGGTCACTATAAAAACGAGTGTCCTAAATGGGAAAAGGAAGAAGCGGGTCTAATCGAAGAGGAACCGGCATTCTTTTGAACGAGTGGCTCGTATGACTAAACCGATTAAGGGGGTGATTGTTGGGTTAATCGGTTATTTGAAAAGCAATAGGAAAGTTTTTTTTATTAGTTTTGTTTCCTAGTTTTAGAATAAGAGTCGAAGTCTTTTTTTTATGGTTTTAGAGGTTCATAAGGTATCTAATTAATTAGTATAAAAGTAGGCGTCATTTGTTTTAATGCAATTACTAGTTCTTTCTTTGTTTTAACTTTAAGAGCAAGTTTTCTTCCACTACATTCTTCTTCTGTTTCCGTGTTCCTTGCACCACAAAAGAAAACTAGTTTATTTTCTTACAAGATATATGTATGGATGTATGCGTTTATACATATATACATTCATGTGCGTATGCACTTTAGTTTCTAATTTCATCAATTTTCTACAGATTCGAGTACTTTAGTAAATGGGTATTTAGATACCCTGATAGATTGTGCACCAACCATGTCTGGTTTACGACTAAAAGACATGCCTTCATATTTCAGAAACGCCAGCTCTTTTGACGACTACATGGGTGAGTTTTTGTGTTTACAAGTAGAGAGAGCAAAAAGAGCTTCTGCTATCATCATCAACACCTTTCATGAACTAGACCATGACCTTTTGGAAATGCTTTGTTCAACATTTCCTCCATGTTATGAAATTGGTCCTTTGAATTTACTAGAGAAGACAATTGTTGATGACTCTGTAGCATCACTCAGTTCAAGTCTATGGAAAGAAGAAGACAAATGTTTGGAATGGCTAGAATCTAAACCACTATCTTCAGTTATTTATGTGAATTTCGGTAGCCTCACAGTGATGACACATGAACACCTAGTCGAGTTTTGTTGGGGACTTGCTAAAAGCAATTGTTCGTTCTTATGGATAATACGCCCAGACCTCGTCAAGGGCAACTCTTCCGTTCTTCCAGCAGAGTTTTTGGAACAGACAAACAGTAGAGGGATGTTGGCTAGTTGGTGCCAACAAGAACAAGTTCTAAATCACCCAGCAATTGGAGGGTTTTTAACACATAGTGGATGGAATTCGACAATTGAAAGTATATCCGGTGGAGTCCCAATGATTTGTTGGCCATATCTTGGTGATCAACAAACAAATTGCTGGTCGTGTTACAACAAGTGGGAGGTTGCCATGGAGATTGATAGTGATGTAAAGAGAGAGGAAGTTGCGAAGCTTGTCATTGAGTTGATGAATGAAGAAAGAGGTAACGAGTTGAGAAAGAATGCAATCGACTTGAAGAACAAGGCCCAAAAAGCATGCGCCTACAAAATAATTTGGATAAAGTGATTCATCTGCTACAAGCATCTACAAAATAATTCATTGTCTATGATGCATGTGTGTTTATCATATTCTAGACCATTTGATTGCTCAAAATGATCGATGTTGTTTTGTAAATGTAATTTCATTATTTTGCCTTAATTTGGATAACAAAATCGTTCATGTTCTTAGTGTTGATGTGATATTTTTTTGTAGACAAATTAAGAAAAGGGATAGGAACATGTGGTAGCAAATACACCGTAGAACACCTTGAACCAGAAAGTTGTCTTCTCTTACACTTTATTAACTCAAGATGTTTGTCCTCATCCTCGTAGACAAGAGTGAAATCCACAATCTCATTATTTTCATCTATGTGAGGAATCATAAATGGATCACAATCATAAGCACGATAAAATATAATTATATAAGAAAGAACAATGTCCTTAATTTCATGAATTAAAATAAAAATTTGAGGAAAAAAAGTAGAACACACCCCTCCCAAACAAAGTCCAATAGAAAGAACAATGCCCTTTCATAGCCGTTAAATATAACTTTCAAGTATAGGTTTTACAGCCTCGATGTAATCAACCTACTAAACATTTATTTAATAAAGAACTTAGAAGAATACGTTAAAATAAATGTTGTCATGTCGTCACAAAATGTTGAAATATATGCATGTATCAAACTTATCATTGTAGTATCCTTTGTTTGGTTCTTGTAATGAATTTTCAGTTTTATATTATATAAGATTTGTTTTGTTATTTTTGGATTCTTAAGATGTAAGTTGTCTAAAGGTGGATTGCGGCTCACATTGAAAGTATGGATGAAGTAGAAAACACGAGGAGTCTATTTGTGGGTGGATTATATCCGTGATTTGCTCCAAGATTGACCTGGTTGTGATCCGAAGAATATATTCATTTTTTGTAGGTGATTTTAGTCTATCTCAGTCATTTGTATCAATTACATCTTGTATAGCTCTCGTTTTCTCTCTGCATTGATTAGGGTTTCTTCACTTTGATCTTCTGTACATTCGTCGTTCTTCATTGTTATTGTTATAGACTAGTGTGAGTAGTTTAGATAGAATATCTGTGTGAATCATTGTATTGACTGTATCAGTGATTTGTAGAGAGGTTTTTTCATTTACGAAATTGAAAACCAACTAGTTCTTTGTGTATAAAAGTTGACGATGTTGTGGTAGTTGTGTATATGTTTAGATTGAGTTTTCTTAGATTGTATCATAGCCTTGTTTGGATATTTTTTTTTATCTCAGTTGTTCTCGATAAATTTAGGGTTTCAGGTCTAGGGTTAGGGTTTCTTGCCTTCATCTAGATCTTGTTCGTTCTTTCTTTTTCGGTCATGAACTGTTTATCAGATCTAGTGTTTTCTTCTTCTCGAATCTGCTATTAGATCTTGGTTCTATGGGTTCCATCAACTCTAGTGGTGTCCTTGTCATGTCTTTTGGGAGTAAACGTGTTTGATAATAGTAAACTCTTAGGGTTAACTTGTTAAACCTAACAGTCAACATCAAAATTCGTTCAAACAAGGTTCCATTAACAGAGTTTGTGCCTGAAAGTTGAATGCATGTTTCCTTCAGTGGTAGATTTGTTTAAGGACAAATCTATTGAATCTAATGAGCTGCTATCGTGTGTTATAGTGGATCTCTGTAAGTTTTTGCACGCCTTACTCTTATTGTCTCTTTCTCTCTATTGTTTGATGTGCGTTATTATGGATGTTTGTAAGTTTTTCGCACGCCTTTCTCTTTTTGTCTCTTTCTCTCTGGGTTTTTTTATCTATCCGCTATCTGTTGATCTTGGTTGTTTTACGTCTATATTTCATCCTACACTAACCTTACATGGTTGTGAATTTGGTGTGAAATATAGAAACTGCGTGTAAACCTATGAGATTAGGTATAATATTCCTGATTTTTCTTCTTGTATGATTTCTATTAATCATGGCTAAGAATGATGTTGTTGATTTTAATGATCCTCTGTATTTGCATCCATCTAATAATTTTATTACAACCATTATTAATTTCAAACTGCTTGTAAATGATAAGTTTAGAGTTTGGAAAAGTTCTATGAAAAGAACCTTAAAGGCAAGAAATAAAATTTGTTTCATTAAAGGAACTGAAATTAAAGATTAAAATGATACATTTAGGTCTCTTAAGTGGGATAGGGTAAATGTTATTGTGTCTTCTTGTCTTCTTAATCACTTATCTGAATCAATTTATATTGGTTATGCCTATTCTAAATTTTCTCATGATATATGGACTGATTTGTGTGAAACTTATTATAAGGCTGATGGTTTTGTAGTCTTTAATGAGCATGAATGTATAAATTCTCTATTTTGAGTGGTTTATATGTGCCTGATTACTTTAATAAATTGGATGGTCTTTGGCATGAATTTGAAGGATTAACTAAATGCACTGAGTGTCACTGTGAAGCTGCAAATCAGTTAAACAATCATTCTAAATTGATGAAACTTATGCACTTCGAAAGTGGCTTAAATTATTCCTTTAATCAAGTGAAAAGGAATATGTTAATCATGGAACCTTTTCCTGATGTTAAAACTACTTTCTCAATTGTTTCTATGGAAGAGTCTAATAAAAAAACGTGGTTTTCTTTTTTACTTTGACTAATAAAGGTCAGTCTTCTACTCTTTCTGGTAACCTAAATGATACCACGAAGTTGTAAAATAAGAATTAAACTCCTTAATTTTTGTAAAAATTGTGGTCTTAAAGGACATTCTATAGAGAAATGTTACAAGCTTATTGGTAATCCTAAGGGTTATAAACCAAGAGCTGAATTTAATAAAACCTCTTATGTCTCTGGAACTGTTTCTCTTGCTTGTGAATCTTCTAATATGTCTGATGTCTTTTCTTGTAACTCATAAAACATTTTTTAACTAATGTTCAATACTCCAAGCTTATGTCTCTTCTTAATGATAAAAGATTTTTGGAAGTTGTTTTTGTCAATGCAAACATGGCAAGTATTGTTTGTAATAATGTTTTCATTAAAAATAAAAGTTAGGTTGTTGATTTAGGTGCTAGTCGACACATGATTGCAATTGAATCTCAACGTTTTGATGTTTTTGATGTCTCAACGTTAAATCTTAGAGTTGACCATCCACATGGATCAACTACTAAGATTAATAAAATTAGGAACATGAACTTGTGTAATTCAATGACTTTAATTGATGTTTTTTCAATACCTAATTTTCATGTTAATTTGATTTCTGCTCATAAGCTTTGTAAGGAAAACAAATATAAAGTAATTTTTGAAGAAAATAAATATGTTGTTTAGGATTCACTATCCATGGAGGTTGTGGAGACTGGTAGAGAATCAGGAGGTCTGTATTATCTTAAAAGTCAATCTTTAGGTAGGTCTAATTTTGTGAGAAAAATTTCTAGATGTTTTTTTTTCTAAAATCACATGGCATAATAGATTCGGACATCCTGTTGATTAGGCTTTGAATGTTTTAAAATCGGTTCTTAATTTTGATAATGATTTTGTTATGCCTTGTGAAGTTTTTCATATAGCTAAACAAACTAGAGAACCATTTCCTTTAAGTGAATATATGTCCAATATTCTTAGTGATTTAATACATTTAGATTTAATTCATTTACATGTATGGGGTCCCTATAAAGTTGTTGCTTTAGGTGGCTTTAGATTTTTTTTTACTATTGTTGATGATTATAGTAGGGCTACTTGGGTTTATTTGATGAAATCTAAAGATGAAGTCTTTTCCTGTTTTCATGTTTTTGTATGCTTCTTACAAAATTAGTTTAGTGTTAACATTAAGATTGTTAGGTCTAACAATGGTATTGAATTTGTAAATGTTATAATGATTTTTTTTATAAATAAGGGAATTATTCATTAGAAATCTTGTGTAGATACTCCACAACGGAATGGTATTGTGGAAAGAAAACACAGACATCTTCTGAATGTTTCTAGATCTTTGTTATTTCAATCTAGTCTACCTAAAAGATTTTGGGGATAGGTTGTTTTGACTTCAGTTTTTTTAATTAATAGAACACTCAATTCTGTTTTAAATTGAATAAAGTCCTTATGAAATGACTTATAAATGTTCTCCTGTTTATGATAAGATTAGAGTCTTTGGTTGTTAGTGTTCTGCAAAAAAACTGAATAATCATGATAAATTTTTTGAAATATCTGAAAAGTGTATTTTAGTTGCTTATCTGATGTCAAGAAAAGTTATAAGTTGTTCAGTTTTCACAATGGTGTTTTTTTTCAGGGATATGAAGTTATATGAATCAATGTTTCTTTTTAGAATGTCTCTTAATTCTAATGAATCTTCTAAGTTTCTTAAATTTTGCTCTTCTATTACTAATAATTCCTAGGATCCATTTCCCAATGATGAAATTCTTCATTCTGATGGTCTTATTGATGATCAATCTAGTAGAGTTTTTAGAAGCAACAATCAGGACGAGGAATCTAGTTTTGATCAGTCTCTTAGTGCAACTGGAACTGATCAGGATTGTACCCCTAGTCTACATGCAACAGATCCAGTATAGGATGGTACTCAGAGCAGTGATATTCTAAGTTTGTAACCTGAGTTGGTTGTTTCTTAAACACTTAGAAGCTCTGAGGAAAATAATATTCATTCAATATATGTTAAAAGATCTAATCGTGAATCTAGTGTTCCTCGGAAATTTAGTGATTACATAATAGAGGGTAAGTATAAAAATGGAGCTGAAAAATCTATAAAATACTCTTTTCTTAGTGTTGAAAATAATTGTTTTATTTCTAATATAAATAAAACTGTTGAACCACAATCATTTTTATGAGGCCTCCTTGGATCCTAATTAGGCCCAAGCCATGAATGACGAGATGGAATCATTGTATAGAAGTCAAACCTGGGTTATTTGTGATTTACCTTCTGATAGAAAACTAATTTGTTGTAAATGGGTATTTAAAATTAAATATAAGTCAAATGGTGAGGTTGAAAGATTTAAAGTTAGATTTGTAGCTAAAGGGTATAATACGAGAGAGGGAATTGACTTTGAGGAGACTTTTTTTTCTAGTTTCCAAAATGGTGACTACTAGGATTGTTACTACTCTTGTTGTTAATTCTTATTGGGATTTATTTCAACTTGATATTAATAATGCTTTTTTACATGGTGAACTAATAATGCTAGATCTGTAGCTAAAGGGTATAATACGAAAGAGGGAATTGACTTTGAGGAGACTTTTTTTCTAGTTGCCAAAATGGTGACTACTAGGATTGTTACTACTCTTGTTGTTAATTCTTATTGGGATTTATTTCAACTTGATATTAATAATGCTTTTTTACATGGTGAACTAAGTGAAGAAGTATATATGCCTTTACCTTTTAGATATCATAATAAAAATGAAAATAAGGTTTGCAAATTATTAAAATATTTGTATGGTCTTAAGAAAGCCCTAGGAAATGGAATGAAAAATTATGTGCTTCCTTGTTTGAGTTTGGTTTTATCCAAAGTATAAATAATTTTTCTATATTCGTTAAATCTGAAAATGATTATGTTGTTTTTCTTCCTGTATATGTGGATGATATCATCCTAAGTAGTAATAGTGTTGATGAAACTGTGAAGGTAAACGAGTTTTTGAAGTTTGAATTTCTTATTAAAGATCTTGGTATGTTAAAGTTTTTTTAGTTATTGAAATTATTGATTTTGAAAATGAGGTTTGTTTGAATCAAAGAAAATATTGTTTGGAGCTTTTTCATGAATTCATAATGTTAGGGTGTAAGCCTGTTAAAACTCCTTTAGAACGTAATTTTTTAATTAAGAGTGAATGTGTTGATAAAAATGAAAGTTTTTTTGCATGAATTCATCTTAATATTTCTCAGTTCTCAAAACAAAGTATCTATTTTTTAAAAGCTTTTGTGGATGTTGACTGGGCTTAATGCTTACTCTCAAGAAGAATTGTGACTGGTTTTTCTTTGTTTCTTGGTGATACTTTAATCTCTTGGAAAAGTAAAAAACATGAAACTGTTTCACGTTCATCTAGTGAGTTTGAGTATCGTGCACTTGGTGTTGTGCCTTGTAATATTATGTAGGTTCCTAAAATTTTGTTTGACCTTGGTGTTAAAGACTTAATGCATGTTCCAGTTTTCCATGATAATGAATCAACAATTAAGTTGGTTCTTAATCATGTCTTTCACGAAAAGACTAAGCATTTTGATGCCAATACTCATTTTGTAGGGGCTTATAACACCATGTTTTAGATGTTTTGTTAATTCAGGGTTTGTGGGATGTAATTAGATTAATAAAAGGGTTTTAGGCTTTGAGGAAGTAAAGATGATCATATTGGTTATGAGATCTCAGCCCTTGATTTGTGTCTTGGAACAAAAGGGAAAAAAGGGAAAGGTTATATATTGAGATTCTTGTATGGATTATGGTTTTAGTTCTGCATGGGTTGAGCCAAAGATAACTAGATATGCTTATGGGGCTCGTCAATTTAAAGAACTCCTTTCGTAAACTTTCGTATTTCTGAAAGACCCAAACTTCCATACTTCACAATATTGTTACTCCAAAACATGCTACATGCATATTTATAAACAATATTTTACATTGATAGTTTGATTACAAAAGACTGGATACAAACCGACTAAGTTTTAGTATATTACATAACTACCCAGAATATTTAAGCTTTATACATACGTAAACTCAAGTACAAAAGTAATAGTATAAACTATTCTAAATTCCAACAATATATGACTATACTGGATTCTCATTACCTGCAATTGTTAAACACTGAGAGAGGTAAGCGGTAACGCTTAGTGAGTTCAATAATAGATACAATGTAACGTTATGTCATATATATACTTTGATATGGCAGAAGCAAAGGGGTACAAGGACCAACAAAGGCATATGTGAAATGCGACAAGCTTTCCATATCAATCGATAATTTGATTCAATGATATACAATCAATGAGACATAACAATTTCAATACTTGATATACATCAATAACACTTTGGCACAAATGGCACAGAAGACATACGATTTCTGATTAAACATTTTGGTAGATTTCAGGCTTTTATGCCTATCTAACATTCTGCCAATGCCATAGAATATATGTCATTCTCTTACGAGACATGCTCTACATGGCCAGAGGCTACATACCAGTACCACCGTGAATCTAAGTCCTTTCACTGATCACATGGTCAAAGGTACAACTTTGCTACCATAATAGTGGAAATAATAACACGAGATGATAACACGGAAAAGCACATAGCACATATAACACATAACATACAATTGTTCCTATATATTGAACTCATCGTGAAATAACCGGGGGTTAAAGTAATTTGGGCAGCACTTCGTTACTATAATTAGCTTTCTTCGTTGAAAACCGAGAGTTTTCTTGAAAACCGAGAGTTTTCTTGAAAACCGAGCCCTGTGAGGGTTGGGATTCAAAACGAAAAGATAAATTTCTCGGGGTCTTCGGGCACTTCGGGGCGTGTTTCGGGTGTTAAAAATAATACCGAGGCTTCGGGGGAAGTGAAATTAGCCAAAATATGGAATTAGGGGTGAAAATGGGCAATTTTCCAAAATTACCCGAGAGATCTCGCAACCCCCCCTTTTATAGGGTGCGAGACCGAAGATCGATGGCTGAGAATGCTCCACGCGGCAGCAGATGCGAAGGCCAGGTGGAGGGTGCAAGGTTCGGACACCGGCGCAACACGCGTCGGCTTCGGACTGGTCCAGCGCCTCGGATGCGAGGAGTCACCGAGAACGCGTCGGAGTCTCGGCTGCACATCGCATAAGAGACTAAGCTGCTTCGGACACGAGGCGGACACGGGGGGCATGCATGCGAGGATCCGATGACGTGGCCTATTCCGGACCTTATCCATGCGAGATTTCTCGGAAATTGTGCCCAAATCTTCTAAAATCCATAACTTTCGCATACGGGCTCCGTTTTTGACGTTCTTTATATGCATGCGTAGGTAAAATTATGCTCTACAACTTTCGTTTACACTTCATCGGCTATTTTTTTTATTTTTAATATTATTATTTTTAACAGACCGAGACAGGAAAATCCGTTAAAAAATCATAACTTCTTCATCCGACGTCCGTTTTCGTCTGTCTTTTTACCGTTACACTACTATTGACGAGACCTTCGATTCTCATTTAGATTGTTTTGGCTAAATATCACTCGATCTTTATTTCGAGTTTTTAGCTGTCTACTGCTATTCCGAAACTTAGAAAAATCATAACTTCTTAATACGAAGTCAAATTTGGACGTTCATTTTAGGAAAATTCTCGATTTAACTAATACTACAACTTTCATTCAGATCACCAAGGCTAAAAAGTAGTTTATCAAAAACTCACTTTTTACGTCATTCGGTGCCGTGTCGGTTTTGTCGCGGATCTTCGATTGGTCATAACTTCTTCGTTATAACTCGGATTTCTATGAGGTTTTCGCCTAAATGCTTCTAACAGGATTCTCTACAAATTTCAATAATAAAATTTTACTTATTTCAAATTTTATATTTTCGTTAAATTTCGATATTTTAACTTTTAATTGGAATCTCATAAGACTTCCAATATTTTCCGAGTGATTCTAAACATAGTTTTACTTCATTTCTAGTAAAAACTATCTGTTAGAACTCAACGCTCAAATTCATGTAATATTTCGTTATATTTTTCACTTTTAAAACTAACAAAACACGATAACTGAACGTGTATGTTACAAATACCTCCTCCTTTTGAGGATTTCGTCCCCGAAATCACATCGATATAAATAACTAGGGATATTTCGCTCTTATCTCATTCTTATTTTCCCAATTATAATTTGGGCCTCGATGGTGTTTCCACTTGATTTGTACCAACTTCAAGACATATGCACAAAGCATATCTTCTACCGTTTGGATTGTTCTCTCTGTCTGACCATCTCCTTCTTCAATTCTCGGACTAAAATTTCGTCACTACACGAGACATGGTTCTCTGAACCAATCAATTCACTTCGCAGATCTATATTAGTCGGACTCGATTCTTTACGACCATTAAGGTCTGAACGAAAATCATCTTCTTAGTCATCACTGAAATGAAGGTAATGACATACTCGAACAAAAACAGAATCGATTACTAGCTTCTTGGTAACCTTGTGACTTTCCCTGATCCAAGTATGAGTCATGTGCTTCCGGTAGTATAGGCCTTTACTACCATTCACACCTACTCATACTCGTTCCAAGAATTGTCTCGCAGTCCCCAAGTCAACATACTAAGAATTTTACAAAGGAACATATCATACATGAATATGTTCAAACAAATAATTTCTTCTAGACTCACTTAAGGATTTCGCCTTTCTATCAAACATATATTGGATTTCTTAAATTCATCTTCTAGAATTCTTTTATGCATAAGCTCGATCTAACATATCCTAATATTTTTCCTAAGTCGAAAGGAATTTCACTTCCAGACCAAGGTCGGCAACAGACCTTAAACTTTCTCAAGTAATAGCAATATAAGTAGGCAACCTAAGGCATGCTATATCCATTTATCATTTAGCACATATTAGAATATAAGGCATATCTACTCTAATATTCTAGTGCTTGTGTTCAATTAGGTATTCAACCTAAAATATACTAGGCACACAACGTACCATCATCCCTTAGCAATCTATATTTAAGTCTAGAAATTCTAAAAGTTCCTAGTTCACTTAAACTATTTCTCTAAAATTTTTGAAGTAACTTAATATTTTAAAATACTAGGGTTTATCACTACCCAATACCCCACTTAAATCTTTCCTATGGTTTGTATCCATATACTTACAAATGACTCCATTCATATATCGAACGTTAGACAGTTTAAGTCTAAATATCAATCGGTGATATTTAGTTCGCTTAAACTAGTGCTCTGATACCGTGATTGAAAGAACCCCTTTCGTAAACTTTCGTATTTCTGAAAGACCCAAACTTCCATACTTCACAATATTGTTACTCCAAAACATGCTACATGCATATTTATAAACAATATTTTACATTGATAGTTTGATTACAAAAGACTGGATATAAACCGACCAAGTATTAGTATATTACATAACTACCCAGAATATTTAAGCTTTATACATACGTAAACTCAAGTACAAAAGTAATTGAATAAACTATTCTAAATTCCAACAGTATATGACTATACTGGATACTCATTACCTTCAATTGTTAAACACTGAGAGGGGTAAGCAGTGACGCTTAGTGAGTTCAATAATAGATACAATATAACGTTATGCCATATATATACTTTGATATGGCAGAAGCAAAGGGGTACAAGGAACAACAAAGGCATATGTAAAATGCGAAAAGCTTTCCATATCAATCGATGATTTGATTCAATGATATACAATCAATGAGACATAACAATTTCAATACTTGATATACATCAATAACACTTTGGCACAAATTGCACATAACACATACGATTTGTGATTAAATTTTTTTGTAGATTTCAGGCTTTTAGCCCTATCTAACCTTCTGCCAATGCCATAGAATAGAGGACATTCTCTTACGAGACATGCTCTACATGGCCAGAGGCTACATACCAGTACCACCGTGAATCTAAGTCCTTTCACTGATCACATGGTCAAAGGTACAACTTTGGTAGCATAATAGCAGAAATAATAACACGAGATGATAACACGGAAAAGCACATAGCACATATAACACATAACATACAATTGTTCCTATATATTGAACTCACCGTGAAATAACCGGGGGTTAAAATAGTAATTTGGGCAGCACTTCGTTACTATAATTAGCTTTCTTCGTTGAAAACCGAGAGTTTTCTTGAAAACCGGGCCCTACGAGGGCTGGGATTCAAAACGAAAAGATAAATTTCTCGGGGTCTTCGGGCACTTCTGGGCGTGTTTCGGGTGTTAAAAATAATATCGGGGCTTCGGGGGAAGTGGAATTTGCCAAAATATGGAATTAGGGGTGAAAATGGGCAATTTTACAAAATTACCAGGGAGATCTCGCAACCCCCCCCCCCCTTTTATAGGGTGCGAGACCGAAGATCGATGGCTGAGACGGCTCCACGCGGCAGCAGATGCGAAGTCCAGGTGGAGGGTGCGAGGTTCGGACACCGGCGCAATACGCGTCGGCTTCGGACTGGTCCAGCGCCTTGGATGCGAGGAGTCACCGGGCACACGTCGGAGTCTCGGCTGCACAGTGCATCGGTGACTAAGCAGCTTCAGACACGAGGCGCACACGGGGCATGCATGCGAGGATCCGATGACGTGGCCTATTCCGGACCTTATCCATGCGAGATTTCTCGGAAATTGTGCCTAAATCTTCTAACATCCATAACTTTCGCATACGGGCTCCGTTTTTGACATTCTTTATATGCATGCGTAGGTAAAATTATGCTCTACAACTTTTATTTAGACTTCGTCTCCTAATTTTGAATTTATTATTATTATTATTATTTTTAACAGACCGGGACAGGAAAATCCGTTAAAAATTAATAACTTCTTCATCTGACGTCCGTTTTCGCCTGTCTTTTTACCGTTGCACTACTATTGATGAGACCTTCGATTCTCGTTTAGATTGTTTCGGCTAAATATCGCTTGATCTTTATTTCGAGTTTTTAGCTGTCTACTGTTATTCCGAAACTTAGAAAAACCATAACTTCCTCATAAGAAGTCAAATTTGGACGTTCTTTTTATGAAAATTCTCGTTTTAAAAAATACTATGACTTTCATTTAGATCACCAAGGCTAAAAAATAGTTTATCAAAAACTCACTTTTTACGTCATTCGGTGTCGTGCCGGTTTTGTCGCGGATCTTCGATTCGTCATAACTTCTTCGTTATAACTCGGATTTCGATGGGGTTTTCGCCTAAGTGCTTCTAACAGGATTCTCTACAACTTTCAATAATAAAATTTTACTTATTTCAAATTTTATATTTTTGTTAAATTTCGATATTTTAACTTTTAATTGGAATCTCATAAGACTTCCAATATTTTCCGAGTGATTCTAAACATAGTTTTACTTCATTTCTAGTAAAAACTATCTGTTAGAACTCAACGCTCAAATTCATATAATATTTCATTATATTTTTCACTTTTAAAACTAACAAAACACGATAACTGAACGTGTATGTTACATCAATTCCTTTCTGTGCATATAAAGAACGCCGAAAATGGAGTTTAAATGAAGAAGTTATGGATGTTTGAATTTGAATCGGAAGTTGGTGGTTTTGTCCTACGCATGGCATAGGAAAGTTACACAGGGCGTAGGAATGTTACGTAGGTCGTAGGTGCTGAATTATGGATGTGGGTTTAATAACCTACGTATGGTGTAGGATATGCTATGCAGGGTGTAATCACGACATATCAAAACCCTAATTCTTCAGTTTTCAACCATATTTAAGAGCTCTAACTTCTAGGAAACCCTCTCATGACCAGCCTCCATCACCTAAGAAAACTCATTGAGAAACCCTAGCATCCTCTAACTTGTTTTGAGCCTTAGCATCATTTATGAGCTTATTACTCCATTGGAAGATGAAATATTGAATAACAAGGTGGTGACATAATGTATAGAAGAAGGGTTCAAGTATAGATCCATTAGGGTTTCTTTATTCCTAGACCATTGTGAGTAAAAAGCTTCAAAATTGCTCACTGGTTTCATAAATCTTGTTGATTGTCATATTTGTCACTTTTTGGTCCCTTGAGCTTGTGTTTTGGGAGTTAAGGAAACTCTAACTCTTTTTGAGCTATATATCGAGCACTTATGGGACTTGTTGGACTTTGAAAGTTGTACTTTGATGCTTGTTCATTAAGCCATGGATGTGGTGTTAGCATTTTTGATCATTTTAGAGCATAAAGTTTAAATCTTTCTTGATGAGAGTGCCTTAATGGCTAAAGTTGGAAACTTTATCCATTAAAACAGTATAGAGGTCCATATTTGAATGTTTAAAGGATTGACTTTTTGTATTAAGAGCTTAATGGAAAAGATAGACATTTGGCGCTATGCGGGGCGTAATCTGCCTTACGTGGGGCGTAGCCTCGATTTTTCCTATTTTGCCACCTTATGCTCTACACGGTGCATAGAGCTGTATACTATGCGGGGCGTAGGTTGATTGATGTTGACCATTAACTTTTTGTCCGTTGGCCGTTGACTTTGACAAAGTTTGCCTTTCGGTCAAATTGAGGATTTTGGATTGTAAATTGAGACTAGGTCCCTGTTTGTTATATATGTGACCGGTAGAGCCGATTATTTTATCTGTGATCATCACTGTTATCTTCTAGACTGTAAGGTGCGTCTTCTCACTATAATCATGGGACGAAGGCACCAATATCGGCCCACTGGATTGTGCTAGTTGTCTTTGTGATTCTTGTATGTGTAGGTTTGGGTTAGGCCCAATTGAATGTCGGGTTGGGCCCATTGGTTTGTATGTTAGGTTGGGCCCATTATTATGTATGTTGGGCTGGGCCCATTTATTGTATGTTGGGATGGGCCCATTCTGAAGTAGGCCCATTTGTATGTTAAGTTGGGCGCATTTATTGTTAGGTTGGGCCCATTCGTTATATGTTGGGTTGGGACCATTCCTATTTTGGGATGTGCCCATTTATTTGGTATATGGTATATTGGGGAACTCACTAAGCTTTGTGCTTACGGTTTTGTGGTTTACATATTTTCAGGAACATCCAGTTTCAAAAGAAGAGTCTACCTAGATCGCACTACATTCGCTGGAGATTTATTCAACAATGATTGTTTATGATTTTACTTTGATGTTTTGAGAATACTTTTATTCTGATCATCTTTCGGAACAAATGAATGAATGGTTTGATTTAAAAAAAATGAAATTTTTTCTACTATCTTTGGGATGTTACAAGTTGGTATCAAAGCCTTACTTTGAAGGATTCGGGCACACTCTCGGGTGTGTCTGAACTCAAACTGAGGAATTTGTAATCTTTTAAAAAGAAATAAGTTTTTCTAAAAAGATTTTTATAGAGAAAGGGGTGCGATGCATGCAATCAGCTGAGCTCAAGTAAGTAATTCCCAAAATACCCATACATGTTGTTATGTTATATGTTTTGTATGCTAAGAGTTAGCATATGGATAAGTTGTAGTTTGCATGCTAGAATACCTATTAGGAAAGAAGCCTATTAGGAAGGATGCATGTTGATGTATTATGGCTTGTAGAGTTTTACCACTCGAATGATGCTCTATTTGTGCTTTCTGGGACTCATATCGATGTGAGTTAATAGTTACATGAATATGTTAAGTTACATGCTGCAAAGGTTAAATAATCTCAAAGTGATTGATTTTGCCCTATTACGCAGCTCTCGTCTGAGGCTAACCGTTGTAGGGTTGAGTCTTTTAGTCGAAGGATTATCTAAGATTTGTTGCATGTCATTGTATTCATGAAGTAGTTAGCTGGCATTACTAGGACTTCCTCAGTAGTTGATGGCGAGGTGAGGTTGGAATCCTAGAAAAGCCTAGGAAGTACTTTATTGTGATTGGCACGCTGTTTAGCGGGTACTGGGAGTATCAATATGAGAAGCTAACTTATACGATTCTAGATGATTCTTTAGGAAAGTATAGAGAAGGTAGCATTAGGTATGTACTACTGAAAGCACAAGATCCATACTTGAATCGGGGAAAGTCACGACAATTCTACTACGTCGGTAGAATGAAGATTTTTTGAGTACGGTCATATCATTTGTACGGTTTCTTTTTTCAGTATGGAGAAGAGAACTCGTGGATGAGGATTTGGTTCTGGTTCGGTTCAGGCTCTGGTTCTGAACTTTTTGATTATGGGATTCACGAGTTTGTTTCGTCTGAGATAACTCGTGGTATTTAGAATACGACTTCTGTGATGTTTGCTACCATCAATGATGGGATCACGGAGTTTCTGGATGAATGGCTTGGAGCTTTTCGTGCAGATATTGTGGCTGGTCAGATCGGGGCACAAACTCTCTCTATTTGGGAGTTCAATGCGTGTGGAGCCCCAAATTTCTTCGGGAAGAAGGACCCTATCGCTAGTAGACGAATGATTGTTAACATGGAGAATGATCAGAGGATTAGTTTATGCCCTGAGGGATCGAAGGTGGGATTTGCGTCTTGCTTTCTGAGGGATAGAATCGCGACTGGTGAGAGGATGTTGGTCACTCTTTTTGTGCTGAGGGCGTGGCGGCCATGTCTTCGACTGATTTTCTAACGCGATTTAGGGCAGAGTTTGCATCGGCCATTGAGGTGCAGCAGTTGGCGATAGAGTTTCAAGACCTTCGCTAGACAATGGAGACCATGGCATAGATCACCGCCAAGTTCAACGAGGGAGCTTTACTAGTTATATTCTATGCAGCGGATGAGGAGATGAAGAAGGCGAGGTACCATCACATGTTGTGAGATGAGATACAGGAGTTTGTGTGTATGTCCAGTTGCAGGACCTTGGAGGATATATTTATCAGAGCCAAGGAACGGGAGATTAATTTGGAGCTTCTGAAGAAGCGGATGTCGGCTCAAGATCATACCGTAATGAGCCAGGCGAAGAGGCCCAAAAATCAACATCCACGATCGAGGGGCCATCATGGCCGGGGACATTATGCCAAGTGCAGGACGAATCACAAGGGGAGCTGTCATGAGAAAGGGAGGGACTAGTTCAGTAGCCGCCCAGCTGGCCATTTTAGCAGGGATTGTTATCGAGGTTCGAGTCTGATTTATTTTCACTACATCAAGGTGGGCCAGAAGAAAGCTAAATGTCATAGGTTGACGAGTGGAGTTGTGATGGCATATGCTCCGGTTACACTGAGCTTTACTGATGGCCATGAGCGTTGGGTGACAGATCCAATGGTTAGGAGCCAAGTATTTCAGTTGCATGCCGAGGAGACCGGAGTTCCATCAGATGTAGTTGCAGGCATGTATTGTATTCTCTTCTTTCATGATTTTATTGTTTATGCTTACCATCATGTGATTGTGTGTGTGAGACATTATGTTCGGCACAGTTAAGTCCCCACCTAAGGATCATAGTTTCTTTATGAATGACTGGTTATTATATTTCAAAGAATTGTCAAATGCCATTTTGCATACCGAGAGTCATGTTTAGAGGGTATTTGAATGAACTAGTTTCAGGCTTCAACATGGGAGGCCCCAGTCAATTACATAGTAAGACTTAAGTAGTGGAATACTGAGTGTGTTGTATGGAGGATCAACAACCGGACTGATTTTGATGGCTTCATCACAATGGATTGGGGGAAGTTGCAGTGTAAGTATATTAGTTCTTTTCATAATTTAAGATGTTTGAGATCTTTCATGGCTTAGGGGATAAGGGATTGGTCAGAACGCTGGTTCACAGTAAGCTGTTGTACGACTCATGCTTTCAGGGATGTGCATGTGGTCCTCGCATCAGAAGCTTCTAGGCAAAGATCTTGTTGTAGCTGGTTGTTCCTACTGAGACAACGAAGATATATTTCATAAGTGCTTGTGTTGCTTAGGTTCGAGGTCAATTGTAGGGTTGGTGAGCTTGTAGGATCAATCATTATAGTTAGTAGGGTAAGAGTTGTTGGGAGCTATCTGTTGGATAAGGTATCTAAGTCCATAACAATAATTGGTATGTACTTGACCCGATAGTAGCATGGTCCATTTGGGTTGCATTTCACCAGAACAATTTGTAAGGACGGACTTTTGAGAAGAGATTATTTATGATTTATTAATATATTATAAGTTCTAATATATTAATATGAAATCATGTTATTTAATTAGTATTGATCAAGAATTAATTTGGAATTAATTTAGTGATCAAAAGAGACTAATTAAATGTAAGGGGTTGATTTGGTAAATCAATGATTCTAAGTAAGATGAAAGGTCATGCACATTAGGGTTTACATGGATGTAACCCTAATCCTTTCCACACTATAAAAGGAGTCCCTTAGCTCATGAAATCGACTACTAGTGATCTTTGGAAGAGCATAGCCGATTTTGTGTGCAAGTAATCTTCTCTCAAGTCCTCCATTGTTGGTGGTGTTTTGTAAAGTATTTGAGGCATCACATTTGGGGTGCTAGGCTCTTAAAGGTCCAAGTTAATAAGCTACAAGAAAAGGTATGTCATCTAACTAGTTTTGTTATACAAGTACCCATGTTTTGTATGCTAGTTAGGATAATGCATTGGAAAATCAAATTGCATGTATAATTAGATAAAACATAGATCCAAAGCATTTAGGGTTGTATGTGCACCTCAAGGTCGTTAGAGTGCTCAAAACCCATCAGTGGTATCAGAGCCTAGGATTGTTTTCTATTATACTTGATGTTTATTGTTTTTCAAAGTTGAAAAAAATCGAATTTCTGCATTCTGACTGGTGAACTCGCCGAGTCCACTAGGTGACTCGACGAGTCTAGTTCATGTACTCGGTGAGTTGGTGCTCCAGTGTGCAGAATTTCGAGTTTTGGCCAGAAATTGGATTAGGATCATTACCCCAAACTGGTTTTTGAACCATGAAATCTGTTTTTTCATAAGGTAATGATCATGCTTGTCCAATTAAAAGATAATTGTCATAATTTCAAGATTTGTATTAGTTTATATGATTAGGCTAATTTCTCAAAGATTGATAATATGAATTATCTTGTTCTGATGAGTTTAATTAGATCATGTATGTATTATTTGATTATTGTGTTAAATAAAATAATGATCTAAATGGTTTTAATGGTAATGATCTAAATGGTTTTAATGGACTCCATAACTTGTCCTCAAGTTATGGAAAACCAAAAGTCTTTTCTTTAAAAGTCATTAAACTCATAATTTATGGAAATGCAAAGTTTTGAATAGTTTCAAAACTTGCCCTCAAGTTTTGGAATTTGTAAAGTCACGCTTATGAATACTTTAATTCCAAACTCTAGAATTTTAAAAGTTTAAAATTCAACCCTTATACTATTATAATATTATAAGTTTAATTATTATATATATGTAAAAGACAAGTCAGTCTAACCATTAGTAGGCCTCATTCACGAAGTCGGTCTATAAGGGGGGGGGGTATAAGGTTACTCCCTATAAAATGGTGGTTTAATGGGTGTCCACTCTTACCCACCGCTTCCTTGACTGGTGGAGGGTCGTTAGCCGAATGGGTAGGATATGACATTAATTCACGTTAAAAGTATAATGAAAATTATAAAGTAACTAAATGTTTTATTAAATTCCCAATCTTAGTTACTTTAGGAAAATGTGAAATTGATGCTAATCCATGAAATTGCACTTTGAACCTTGCCAAGTCGTTAACGGAGCATGTGTGGTTAACCGACACATCGATTAGGTGATAAATGACATCAAGTGTACCAACTTAATTTGCATGGTTATTCACACCTTGTTTGTGATCCACGGTATCCCAGTCACAAACTTGAAGGGCATAATCGAGTTTTAAACATGCCATTGAAAAGTTCAATGAATCTCAGAGGAATCTAGGAACTTCAATCCAATTAAAACTTGATAATCTATTTTGTTTTTCATGGTGGTAATTGGTAAATCATCATTTACCTACCTTCAAATATTTTGCAAGTTGGATTACGACATCCCTCTTTGAAATTGTAAAATATTGTGTTGGGTCCTAGCCTTAATATTTCATATGGGTGTTATATTAAGGACTCTTATCTAATCTAAACTTTGTCTTTCTTTCTTTTCAGATGTCTTCCAACACTCTTTCTGGCTCAAACCCTACTATCTCCTTATCTCTCATTAACTTGTGTGGGAGAGTCATCTTTGATGGCACTAATTTCAATGATTGGATTAGGAACATTAGGATGGTCACGCGCTATGAGGAGAAGGAATATGTCCTAGACAAGGAGCTTAAGGAAATCGATGAGTCTTCTGCTACTCATGAGGAGATCTTTGAGTTTAGGAATCATGGGAAGGATGCCACCAAGGTGTCTTGTATCATGTTGGCCACCATGACAGTTGAACTCCAAAAAGTCATATGAGGACTCCTACCCTTTTGAGATGCACCAAGACCTGATGGAAAGGTACCATCAGAGTGCTCGTCAAGAGAGGTATGAAATCATTTCTTCCATGATAACAACTAAGATGAAGGATGGTGAACCCATCACGACCCACTTATAGAAAATGCAAAGATTTGTGGACTGTTTACTAAAATTGAATGTGAACTTCGATGAGGAGCTGGCTATAGATATCATTCTACACTCCTTACCTCCATGTTATGATCAATTCCTCAAGGGTAAATCTGTTGTTTGTACGCCTACTGCTAATGCCCCTGTCTTGGCAATGGACATGGGAAAGGGAAGAAGAGGAAGGCTCCCTCCAAGAGCCGCAAGGGAAAGTCTCTTGATGGATCCTCTTCTAGTGGAACCAAAGTTGGTTCTGCTGCTCCCTCTTCTATTCCTAAGGGAGTAGAATGTTTCTATTGTCATGATAAAGGGCACTGGAAGCGAAGCTGTCCCAAATACTTGCAGGATTCAAAGGATGGGAAGGTGAAACTCACCCATGCAGGTATTTATACTATTCTATCTAGAAACTCATCACATTCTTGTTCTTGGGTCCTTGATACAAGTTGTGGAATTCACATTTGTTTTGATTTGCAGGGACTAAAAAGAAGTAAGGATGTGGAACACAGGAAGATGAACTTGATCATGGGGATTAGGAAGGTTTCACCTGTCACCAATATTGGAGTTTATTATTTATTGCTTAGTAGTGGGTTAGAATTAGATTTGAATAATTGTTTCTACTCGTCTGAAATGGCGAGAAATGTTATTTCCTTTCATGGTTTGTACAAACAAGGTTTTAGTTTTTCATTTGATAATAAAATTGGTGCTATTAACGCTTTTTATAATGGTGTTTTTATTTTAAAGCATTACCTTGTAATGGTATATATGAAACTGTGATGGTTGTAGACAACTTAGGAAATAATGTGTTGCACATTGATTCTTCCAATGATCTGGATAAGGCATGCTTGTGGCATTGTCGTCTTGGACATGTCAACAAGAAACGCATAGGCCAACTCCAAAAGGCTAGAGTCTTGGAGTCATTCGATTTAAGGTCGGATGACACTTGTGAATCTTGTTTGCTTGGAAAGATGACTAAATCACCCTTCACTGGTACTTACGAAAGGGGTGAATGTTTGTTATATCTCATATACACCGATGTGTGTGGACCTTACAGAACCGCCACAAGGGATGCTAACCGCTTCTATGTGACTTTTATTGATGATTACAACGTATATGACTATATCTACTTAATCAAACATAAGTCAGAAACCTTTGAAAGATTCAAAAAGTTTAAGAAAGAAGTGGAGAATCAGCTGGGCAGGAAGATAAATATGCTCCGATCCGATCGGGGTGGTGAGTATCTTAGTATCGAGTTCCTAGACTATCTTAAGGAATGTGGGATTGTTTCACATTTGACGTCAGCTAGGACACCACAGCTTAATGGTGTGGCTAAGAGGCGCAATCGAACCTTGTTGTACATGGTTCGTTCCATGATGAGTCGAGCTTCGTTACCTATCTCATTCTGTGGGTATTCCTTAGAGACTGCCGCCCATATCCTTAATCTAGTCCCAACTAAGAAGGTTGCCAAAACACCTCACGAGATGTGGACACGGAAGGTTCCCTTGTTAGCACACATCAAGGTTTGGGGTTGGGAGGCTTTCGTGAGGCGTGAGACTCACGATAAGCTCGAACCTCATAGTGAGAGGTGTAATTTCATCGGCTACCCATAGAAATCCTTTGGATATCTCTTGTACAGACCGAGTGACAATGTTGTCTTCATTGCGAAGAGAGGAGTATTTCGCGAGAGAGAGCTCATAGGCCAAGGAGACAGTGGGAGGCAAATTGACCTTGAAGAGATTCAAGATTCAAGCAGTAAAGGAACCTCAAACACTAGCAATCAACCTGAGGAGGAAACTCTGATTGATCCAGTTGACGAGTCCGTACCTCTGAGGCGTTCCAATAGAGTTAGTGTTCCACATGTGTTATATGGTTTCCATATAACATCTGAGGGTGATATATTTATCAGTGATAGCACACTAGTAAATTTGGATGAACCTAACAATTACAAGGAAGCCATGGCAGGCCCCGAGTCTGCTAAATCGAAAGAAGCTATGGACAACGAGATTCAGTCCATGTATGACAATCAAGTTTGGAACTTGGTCGACAATCTACCGGGTCGTAAGACATTCGGGTGCAAATGGATCTTCATGAAGAAGATCGACATGGATGGGAAAGTACACACATATAAGGCGCGACTGGTTGTGAAGGGCGTTACTCAAACTCCGGGAGTTGACTATGATGAGACCTTCTCACCAGTAGCGAAGATTAAGTCTATCAGGGTTATGCTAGCCATAGCTGCATTTCATGATTATGAAATTTGGCAAGTGGATATCAAAATCGGTTTCCTTAATGGAAAGTTGGCTGAGGATGTTTACATGGTTCAGCCAGAGGGTTTTGTCAATGTAAAGTACCCTAATAGAGTGTGTATGCTTGAAAAATCCATTTATGGATTAAAACAAGAATCTCGCAGATGGAATCTTTGTTTCGATGAGAAATTCAAAGAGTTTGGCTTTTCGACAAGCGAGGATGAGTCCTGTGTATATGTCAAGGCTAGTGGCAATACATTTAGCTTTCTGGTATTGTATGTGGATGACATCCTTCTCATGGGATATGACATCCCAACCTTGCAGGAGGTTAAGTCGTGGCTTGGTAAGTGTTTCGCTATGAAGGACCTCGAATAAGCTGCCTATATTCTGGGGATAAGGATATTGAGAGACAGGAGTAAAAGACTAATTGGACTTGGTCAAAGTACCTACTTGGATAAGGTGTTGAAAAGGTTCAACATGATGGATTCCAAGAAAGGTGACTTAGCGATCCAGAGCAATGCCAAAGTGAGTAAAAATCAGAGTCCAAGTACAGAGGCTGAGATAGCCGAGATGAGTTGAGTACCATATTCTTCCGATGTTGGATCGATCATGTATGCTATGACTTATACTTTCCCTGATGTGGCTTTTGCTTTGAGCATGGTCAGCAGATAACAAGGGAATCATGGTAAGGCTCACTATGTTGTGGTAAAGAACATTCTCTAGTACCTGCGGAGGACTAAGGACTGGGTCCTTACCCTCGCTGGGAGTGATGACTTGAGAGTGGTGGGGTATAGTGATGCCAGTTGGGCTGAGTATTTACCCTGAATGGAGGAGCAATAACTTGCAAAAGTTCCAAGCAGAAGACAGTAGCTGATTCAACGTGAGAATCAGAGTACATAGCAGCAAGCGAGGCGGCGAAGGAGGCAATATGGCTGAAGAACTTCATCGGAGACCTTGGAGTTGTACCATCTATAAAGGAGCCTATGGAGATTTTCTGTGACAACAAAAGTGCGATTGCCTTAGCCAAGGAACCAAGTGATCATGGAAGATCCAGGCACATTAACAGAAAATATCACTTCATATGACATCGAATAGAAGAAGGACTCCTTGTAGCAAAGAGGGTAGTCAGAGGAGAACCCAGCAGATCCCCTCACGAAGGGACTAGGTAGGGTTAAGCACTTACATCATGCGAGGCGCATCGGGCTGAAGGAGGATATTAGTTTTAATGATAGATAGAATTTTAGAAACTTGTAATATTTGAAATGTAATTGACATTTGATGATTGAATAAAAGGTGTTTTTTATTTATAAGTAATGTTACTATCTTGTGTCAATCATTTACTATTGTTTCATTTTGCATGTTTTGACTTCCAGAATAAATATATTATTCAAGCCGTCCACAGTCAATCATACTTTGGAAGTAGGTATTGAGGCAAGACTGTCATGAATTTGGCTTGTAGATTTTCTGAAGTGTATTAGACATAGCAAAGTTTGATACAACATTCATGAGTGCTCATAAGGTCTGAGTATTGGATTAAACCGACGCTCACTTGAATCACTTCATGGAATTTATCATGATTGATTGTGAGACGATAATATCATATAAGTCTTCAAACCAAGATATATGAGTTGCTGACTATAAGTTGGTTGTACATTGATAGTGTGAAACCGCATTAGTAACTTGATGTTATAAAACGCACTATGGTGTATGATTTAACAAGTAGTAGTACAAGAATATACTGTCGAAGTTTATCTGTTCCTTTTAGTCCTTGGAGGATTAAAAGCGATATCTTGGGCCCCTCGATGATTTTGTTTTGACTTATGTGTCGGGCCCGGTCAGAACTCAATTGATGTGTTCGATTAAGTTCTATGTCAAACAAATCAGAAATCGGAAAAAAACTGTTGGACGATAAGTATGACGTTGTTCCATGTATTTGTCCAGTTGATATCTTGAGAATAGAGGATTATATGATCCCTTATCTAAATGGCATATCAGGTTTTGACAAAGGCTTTTAAGAGCTACGATTGCTAGTCAGTGTTTTAGGTTGTACTTGTAGTTATAGTTATTAGACTTATCCAAGTGGGAGATTGTTGGATAAGGTGTCTAAGTCCATAACTATAATTAGTATGTACTTGACCTGAGAGTAGCATGGTCCATTTGGGTTGCATTTCACCAGAACAATTTGTAAGGACGGACTTTTGAGAAGAGTTTGATTTGCTAAATCAATGATTCTTATAGTGTGATGGTTATTTAGGTTGGGCTAGACCAACATGGTAGTCCATGGATAGTCCATGGAGATTTAACCCATGGAGCCTAAGTAAGATGAAAGACCATGCACATTAGGGTTTACATGGATGTAACCCTAATCCTTGCTACGCTATAAAAGAAGTCCCTTAGCTCATGAAATCGACTACTAGTGATCTTTGGAAGAGCATAGCCGATTTTGCGTGCAAGTAATCTTCTCTCAAGTCCTCCATTGTTGGTGGTGTTTTGTGAAGCATTTGAGGCACCACATTTGGGGTGCTAAGCTCTTAAAGGTCCAAGTTAACAAGCTACAAGAAACGGTATGTCATCTAACTAGTTTTGTTATACAAGTACCCATGTTTTGTATGCTAGTTAGGATAATGCTTTGGAAAATCAAATTGCATGTATAATTAGAGAAAACATAGATCCAAAGAATTTAGGGTTGTATGTGCACCTCAAGGTTGTTAGAGTGCTCAAAACCCATCACTATCAACTTCTGGCGTGAGTGATGAATTTTCACATGAATTTGTTCAGTTATTGGGAATATTTGAGAGTGTCTGAGTTGTATTAGTTGACGATGTTTTGCATGCATCGATCTTTCTGATTAGTGATTTGTTGAATTGGTTATCCACCTATTTCGACAATGGGTATTTCATTCTTTGTTGTTGGTTAAAATTGTTCAAGGACTTGGAACTGTATCAGGGGAAGGTGTTTTAGAGGCAACAATCTTTAGTCAGGATTAGCAAAGTGTTTGATTTAATTTGAAGTATGGGTACCTTAGACTGTTTGATTTTAGAATCATAGTCTGGTAAGCTCAGGATGATAGTGGTGGAGTGGAGAAGTTAGGAGGTTGGCATAGTGCAGTTGAATCCAAGTGGGGGAGAACCGTTTGGATTGATGGGAATATTTTCAAGTGTGAAGCAATGTGGAATCCTATCATGGGTTAAGTGGATATCCAGTTCTGATTGTGTTATGAGTCGAGATTTATGCAAGTAACAACGTCATTGATCGGTGGTAATCAGAGAGGCAAATATGGAAGGTTCAGCCTATCGTCTCTGAAGCAGGGAAGCATCAGTAGTGGCACATCATGGTTAAGTGATTAGGTTCAGGTTGAAGGTTGTGTTAGAGCCTCTCTTCCTGTTCTTGTCAGATGAAGGCTTTGGGGTATGAAGCATGACTTGAAGACCTGATTAGGGTTTAGTGGGATGAGGTTTCAACTCATGATGATTATGGTTTGGTATTGTAGATGGTTGGCATGACCATGGGCTGGAATAATTGTTGTTGTGGATGGTTGGAAAGACCATGGGATGGGACCATCGTAGGAGTGGTTGTTAGACTGTGGGAGGATCACAATGCTCACATGGGTTAAGTTGGGCCGTTATTGTTGGTTGGCCACTCCTTTTTTGAAATGAGTGTTATTAGAGCTGTGACGGTGTTTTAGGCTTGTATGGCTCTCAGTTGGGTGAGACCTATAGGCGAGGCCCGTTTAGTTATGTTATTTTCGGTGAGACCAATGGGAGAGGCCCATTTATTTATGTTATATTGGATGAGACCTATGGGCAAGGCCCGTTTGGATATGTTAGATTGGGTGAGACCCATGGCCGAGGCCCGTTTGGTTATCTTAGCATGGGTGAAATTCGTGCCCGAGGCCCATTTGGTTTGGTTATCTTAGGGGAGCGGATCATTCAGACATTCGAAGATATGCTTAGGGCAGGTGGTATTTTTCATACGCCTCCAAACCAGTGATGGAATGGTGGCGAGATCAGTGTGATCTGCGATCTTGAGCATTCTAGCAGACTAGGTGGTATCACGGTGTATCGTGAATCAGTAAGTGTATGACCCATGAGGGTGGTACCCGGTAGTAAATGGCATATTTTAGGCGTTAGAACAAGTGTGGAGTATGGAAGCCCAATGATCAGCGAGATGGACTAGTGTGACAGATAGGCTGGGGTATCCTGTATCTGTTAGACTCTTGGGCGGAGTCCTGATTTGTGATGGTGCGTGAGATGGTCAGTCTCAGCAATCGGGTAAGGACTCTGCATCCAAGTTTATTAGCAGGACAGCATGGAGTCATAACCTCGGAGAAGTCGATTTGCGAATTTTCGAATTTCAAGAAAAGATATATGTTTTTGTTTGGCATCAATGGTTGACACTTGTGGGGGAAGTCACTTTTGTGTTAAGGTTCAAGGTTATCGATATTGGTGATTCGTTATGATATATGTTGTCCAAATTATCAGCATGATAATTTAGGGTCGGAGATATTCGTTCGGTTCGGGTTATGGAGTGCAGTTTGATGGAAGTGATATATTATGGTTCTGTCTGTCTGGAGGTCATATATGAGTTAGGGTTTCTAATTTTTTTGCAGAGCAGTTAGACTTCCTTTTAATATCCGAGGGTGGGGTGTAGGGTTTGTTCTTCGTCAAGGTATGCAACTTCTACTAAGTTAGGGCATCGATACCAGTGATGGAAGGCGGTCGTCATTGTGAGATGACTCCTCAACCCTAATTTGAATTCAGGAAGCTCTTTCAGGATCGAATGGTGTGGCATAGGAAGTAGTACGGAATGATTTCGAGGACGAAATCTAATTTAAGTGGGGGAGAGTTGTAACACGTGTTTCAGATGTTTCTTAATTTTAGGTTTGTGGGGTGTAATTCGATCAAGAAAAGGGCTTTGGGCTTTGAGGAAGTAATTTGAGACCTTACTAAGGAATGATAATATTGTTTATGAGATCTAGGCCCTTGATTTGTGTGCTAGAACCAAAAGGTAAAATGGGAAAGGTTCTATATCCATCTTCTTGCATGTATTATGGTTTTAGTTCGACATATGTTAAACCAAAGATAACTAGATAGCATTGTGGGGATCGTCAATACCTTTTGTAGAGTCTGTATTTGTCGTGAGATGTTGAACTTTAGTTGGTGTCTTTGAATGAGAATTTTCGGTAAACAACGAAGGTCTATCTGAATTTGCTATCTAATATATTTACTAGGCATCTAAGGGATTCTTACTCTCTTGAATACTCCTAGTGTTTTTTGGTTCCGTGATTACCCTATAAATATGGTAGGTACTTAGAGGCTAGAAAAACTTTTCACAGTTGATCTTATCCTACGTGTACTCAAACATACTCTTTGTACCTTTCCGGAATATACGTGCTGAAACAAGATCTTATTTAGATCATCGTGTTTTACTCTGTTTTGCTAATGGATTGATTAAAACACATCTCTAAACAACTTATCAATTGGTATCAGAGAGGGAATAATTACATCGATTGAAAAATCCTTTCACGTTTTTCATCTTATTAAGTCGATCTTTCCGATTCAATTTTTTTCGCAAGATAGAAACGTAATTCTTTGTCTAATTGATTGTGCTTAATTGATTCTGCATCTGTTTTCGATAGTCGATCTAGCATCTAATTCATTCTTCTTCAAGAAGTTTCTCTTTTCACTCATTATAATGGCAAATCTCAATGTTAACAACATGATGAACTTTACGAACTTACTTGGATTTGCAACCAAGATTTCAATGTTGATCCCTGAGTACTATGATCAATAGGCTAATCGTATGGATGATTATCTGAATGGTATCAATGAAGATCTATGGAGATCAATAGATACTAGACCAAATAAAGCTAATTTGGTTCAAGCTATTGATAACGCTGGTGTTGAATCATAAAAGTGACCCTCTTGAACTTGGTCTACCGCAATCATCAAAGAACAACAGTTAACTCTTCTCAGCAACCTCATCCGAAGTCATCATCAACCGCAATTCTACTTCTAGTTTACTTAGTTTAAACTTCATCTACTTTTGTTAGAATACTATCTATTTTCCAGTATGCCTTGCATGGCTACTCATAGATAGTTGATCCATTGTAATATTTGAGTCTCTATAAATAGAGCTCAATCTTTCTCATTCATTACAACTCTTACACATCTCTCTCTTACATCTATTTGATTACGCATCCTGTATCTCATATCTTGTTCTACTACTCTCTCCTTCTTACTCTCAAAGTTCACTTGAATATAACTGAATATTATCTCTCTTCGGAGCAAGTCATTCGTGACTTAATCACTAAGTTTGATCTCACTTACTAACTTGGTCTGAATGCATTCCTTGTTAAGAATCAACTTATGTGTATACTTGATATAACACCCGCTGTCATTTATATTTCCGTACATTTCCGCAATTAACTCTCTAATTATCTAACTCATTAACTTATTGTTATTGTTGAGCTTTTAGATCCTTTCAGATAAACTATTCCACAACTATACTTGTTCTAACGTTTGTTCAAGGGTGTCTCAAGTTTTTCTCTCAACAATTGGTATCAGAGCCATAGTGGTTGCTTTTTGAAGCTAAACTCTGATTTTCAAAAGGCCTTCTATACCACTGAAGCTCATTTCTTAAAAAAAAACTTTTAAAAAAAAACAAGGATAAATGGCACAAGCGTTATATCTGAATGTTTCCAACAGTGTTGGTGGTTCAAATCGAGCCCCAATATTGGTGGCAAATGAATATCATCACTGGTCTCAGAGAATGGAAAAATACTTAAGGAGACTTGGTAGAGATGTATGGCGATCCGTAGAAGAAGGACCACATGTCCCTGTTCTTACACCAGTTCAAACTGACGGTGCCACAGCCAGACTAGGAGGAGGTCAACCAGTCATGAACCGTCCCACTAAAGATGACCTTGATAAAATGGAAAATGATGTTGTTGCTTTTTATGAAATCTCTTGTGGAGTTGCTCCTGACAACTTCGACATTATCATAAACTGCAACTCAGCAAAAGAAATCTGGGAAGTTCTCAAAAATTTGTATGAAGGCTCAGAACAAGATCAAGATAAGAAGCTCACGACTGCACTCAATGAGTTCAACAATTTCAAAGCTCATACTGGCGAAAGTTTGGAAGACTCCTTCAAAAGGTTCAACCTGATAGTCACTAAGTTAGCTAATGCTGGCACCATCCGCAGTAACCATGAAACAAACCTTCAGTTTCTCAATGGTTTGGGAAGACATTGGACTACTGCTAAGATGATAGTTCAAGGTGACATGAAGATTCATTCTTTGTCTCTCTACAAGCTTTACGGAGAACTGCAAGCATAAGAATCCACCGTACTCAAAGATTGTACTGACTTTGGAGGACCACTTGCTCTTATAGCACAAGCTCCACATAATCAATCCTACTCTCCCTCGTATGACACTTCTCCGCAGTCATACGAAGCCTACTCAGAGTATGATGATGAAGAAGAATTTTAGAAGGCTATTGCTCTTGTTAGTCAACAGTTCAACTGGCTACCACCTCCTACTTTTCGTAAGAATCAGCAGTTCAACAAACCTCCATTCAACCGTAACTTCAACCCGCAGAATAACCATTCTCGATATCCCAAAAGTTCTCATCCACCATCGCAATCACAAAATACTCAACCAAAGGAGGCACCACAGTCCATCCAAACCACTGACTCCGGTACTCCGTCAGAAGACAAAAGTGATGTTGTGATTTGTCACAAGTGCAACAAAGAGAATCATTTTGCAAAAGATTGCAAGGCAAATGTAGTGAAAGACAGAGCATTCTACCTAAGAATGACTCAAGAATTGGAAGAAAAGGAAAAGGGTAGGGCATACGTAGCTCATGTCAAAAGAGACCATCAAGTTTGGTCATCCAGAGATGAAGAAGAAGCCATCAGCAATGTCAAAGGAAAAGGCAAGATCTGCATGTTGGCAACTGCGGATGATGATGGTTCTACTAAGCAGGAAAAGAACTACTGCTACATGGCGAAGGATTGAACTCTAAGTATCGTCGAACATGTAAAACTCATGATTCAAACTCTAAACTATAGCATGCATGACTGTTAACCCTTCATAGACAATCTCAATGACACATGTGATGCCACCCTTACTGACTATTACAAAGCATTAGACGAGAAGAACATTGCGTCCCAAGAGATGTTTCACGTAAGAGGACGATTGGACAACAAAAGACTCAAAATGGCTATATTAGAAAAGGACTTAGAGTTAGAAAAAGATGAAAGAATGTTGAGTGAAACACAACTAGAGATAGCTTTGAACCAAAGAGATTTAGCTCAGAGTGAGATTGTACGCTTAAATCTATTAATAGAAAAAATGTTCAATGAAAGTGAAGCTATTGAAAATTTGGTGAATAATGGAACTGTGGACAATATATACAATTGGGGTTGGTCCAATGGATATCCTACCGCAAAGGGTTCCTCACCCCGGTTTAACAAAGATCGACTGTATATCCCTCCGGACCGAGAATTTCATTCCCCAGTCAATGACAAAACATTTCCTGAAGATATCAAAGCCCACTTTGGTAGACTTCACGATCTGAGTAACAATTGTGTTATCGAGGAAATTCTCCCTGAATTTTCTAATCCTATTAATAACACAACCCTTCCAAGTTCTCAGACTTCATCAGTTGCTGATGAGGAAATTGTTTTGGAAGGTCCTGAAGTCTCAATGGACTACCCTTCTCTGCTGTTAGACCGCAGTATCCCTTACTGCAGTCAGGGACCGCATTCTGTCCATCTACCTTCGATCAACTGTCCCACCAATGTATCTACTCAGACTTATTCTGCGATTGTTCAAAACTCCAAACCGCAGACCTTAGTCAAAATTACCGTGACCATCCAACCAATTCATCATGAATTGCCAATCGAAAATTTTGAAGTTGGTCAATGTTCCTTGAATCCAGAACTCTCCAGTTCGGATGAATCAAGTCCTCGTTTTTCAAAATTACCAAATTTTTCAAGGAAACCGCAACTAAATGTCACTGTCTGCGGTTCTCCTAAAACCGAGGCAAAAAGGGCTTTCAAAGAAGAAATTCGATCCCGTGGAAAAAGCGGGAAAATCTTTCAAAACAAAAACGATTTGTCAAAATTCCTAAGTCTAGGAGTCCAGAAAAACTTGTTTTCTCAAATTATCTGCCAAAAAACTCTGCAATCAAGAAAACAACGAAAAAGGAACATACAGTTTCTAAATCCATTCCAATTGCATCTGACACAACCCAAAAGAAAGTAAAGTCTTTCCGAAGCAGAGGTTTCAAATTTATTCCTCAGACGATCCAAAATGGAAGGGTATTTTGCCAACTCCAACACTCTTAAAGTCACCTCAAAGTTTTAAGAAATCACTTCACAAAAGGTCTATATGTGCTTTTACAACTGCAAAATCTGCTTTTTCAAATCCTACTGTCAGATCTCACAACCCTCGGACTGGTCACAAGCGTACTCCCTCACGAAAACCATTGACTAAACAAAATGTCAGGACGAATGATCAATGTTCTGTTTGCAAGTGTCAGTGTCAAAAGATTTCTTCTCATGTCAAATCACGTTTTCCTTAAAAACCTCGTAACTTTTCTCAATCTCACAATCATTTTTCTCAATCTCACAAAACTCCAAAAAAACACAAACACCCAGGACTAGGTCTAAAAGTTGACATAAAGCCTGTCCCTGCAACCTCGTATCATACATCATTTAAGAACTCATATGTTTCCCCGGGCTCAAAACTAGTTTGGATGCCTAAACTAACCGTGTCATTCTCAGGCCTTGTGCAAGGAGGAATAAAAAGAAGAGTGGTTAATCGACAGTGCCTGCTCCTTGCACATGACCAAAATGTTAGAATACCTTCGGGATTTCAGGCCAATTTGCAACAGTGGAAATGTCACATTCGACAACAATGCGAATGGGATAATCTGAGGTTATGGTGTTCTTACTACGGGAAACTTCTCTATTCAAAAGGTTGCTTATGTAGAAAGCCTTAAACACAATCTCATCAGTGTTGGCCAACTATGTAAGGCAGGACATCGAGTTGAATTTTATGACCAATTTTGCTATGTAATGACAGGCGATAGAAGCACGTGTCTGATCAAATCCCGATCCGAAGGTACTATGTATCCTCTGGACGTCTCTCTGATCATAGGAAAACTGTAGTTATGCTTCCTATCCAAAGCAGTATCCGAAGTCAGCTGGCTATGGCACCGCAAGCTAGCTCATCTCAACTTCAGATACATCAACAATTTGGTCACCGGAGAACTAGTCCGAGGTCTTCCAATCCTCAAGTTCAGCAATGATACTCTCTGTCCTGTATGTGAATGTGGAAAGCAATCCAAAGCAAGTCACCCTATGGTGATTGATTCCTCAATTTATGAACCACTGGAACTCCTGCACATTGATCTCTGCGGTCCATCTACTGTAGCCAGTCTTCATCACAAGAAATACATACGAGTTATAGTTAATGACTTCACACGGTTCACCTCGGTCTCTTTCTTAAGACTCAAATCAGAAACTCCGCAGATACTGATCAATTTTATCAAGGAAATTGAACTTCAGATCAAGTTACCAGTACGACGCATCCGAAGTGATAACGGAACCGAGTTCACCAACCATCTCTTAAATAGTTTCTTGGTTTCAAAGGGCATCACTCACAACTTCTCAGCTCCCTACACACCGCAACAAAATGGGGTAGTAGAGCAAAGGAACCGCAATCTAGTAGACGCAGCCAGATCTATGCTCAACTTCGCACACCTTCCTCTCTACTTCTGGGCCAAAGCAGTGGCCACAGCTTTCTTTGTGCAGAACCGAAGCATTGTGTGCAAACGTCTCAGAAAAACACCGTATGAGGGCCTTAACAACAGAAAGCCAAATGTACGATTCTTCCATATCTTTGGGTGTAGATGTTTCGTAATCAACAACAGAGATCAACTTAATAAATTTGCACTGAATTCTGATGAAGGCATCTTCCTTGGCTACTCAACAAACAATGTTGCTTATAGGGTTCTCATTAAATGCACAAGGCTAATAATTGAAAACTTCGATGTCAAATTCGATGACTATCACATCCGCAACACCGCTCCATCAACCGAAACCACAACAATCCTAGAAAGTGATATTCCTGCTTCTTCGGGTCCACTAAACCTAGTTGAAGTAAACTATGATGATCTCTTCGACCCTATAGAAACAGCCAAGTTATCCGAAGTTCTCGTGTCCCCAAAAGCTCTACAGCAGCATGCTGACGTATCTGGTCCTACTCCATCCGATGAAGTATCACTAAATACTTCCACCTTGCCGGTTGAGGGGGAAAACTCAAATCCGGACCATACAACACCCATCGAGGTTCCAATACTAGAAGATGCAGCTCCAATCCCTCTCTGCAGAGGATTTCAACCATCAAACGTGTCTTCGGACTCGGATGATGAAAACGTAGAGAACATTGACATAAGAACATACTCGAGAATTATCACGCTGCCATCTGCAATCCAGGGGGAACCTTCTCAGGTTCAAGGCGAACTCCCGTCTACAATCCAGGGGAACCTTCACCATCTGCCCAAGAAAACTCTGATCCCACCTTTCCAATTCAAGACAATTCAGCAGGTTGTTCTCAAGTCCAGGGGGAACTGCCGTCTCCAACCGCAGAGTCTTCCGATATTGAAGAAATTCCCTCTACCGCAGCTAGTGATCATCTGCAACCCCGTCTACACATATGGACGAAGGACCACCCACCAGGTCAAATCATCGGCAACCGATCCGTAGGTATCCAGACTCGATCTTCCAAGGATTTATCTGATCACTGTCACAAAGCAGCATTTATGTCCTCGGTCGAGCCCCGAACGATCAGAGAAGCATTACTAGAACCAGACTAGATATCCGCAATGCAAGAAGAGCTAGAAGAATTCAAAAGAAACAAAGTGTGGCAGCTCGTTCCGAAGCCTCAAGGTCACACTATTGTTGGTACTAGATGGGTGTACAAGAATAAGTTGGATGAATCCGATGCGGTTGTCAGAAACAAGGCAAGGCTAGTTGCCAAGGGATATAGTCAACTTGAAGGTATTTAATATGATGAAACGTATGCTCCGGTGGCACGAATGGAAGCCATCCGAATCTTCGTAGCATACGCAGCTCACAAGAACATCAAAGTACATCAAATGGATGTGAAAAGTGCTTTTCTCAACGGTGAATTAAAAGAGGAGGTTTATATTCAGCAACCTCCGGGCTTCGAAAGTCTTGAATTCCCATACTACTGCTACAAGCTTGAAAAAGCAGTCTATGGTCTAAAGCAAGCCCCAAGAGCATGGTACGAGACTCTCTCTGAATTTCTTGCCTCTTCCGGATACAAAAGAGGAGTGATTGATCCCACTTTATTTAGAAAGGCAATTGGTAATCACCTTATGCTTGTACAAATATATGTGGATGATATCATCTTCGGATCAACTGATCAAGGATTGGTGGATGAATTTGCTAAGCTCATGACCAACAAGTTCCAAATGAGCATGAATAGAGAGATTAACTTCTTTCTAGGACTTCAAGTGAAACAAGTCCCTCAAGGGATATTCATCCATCAGGAGAAGTACACCACTAAATTGTTAAAGAAATACTCAATGGACAACTGTTCTTCGGCTAAGGTTCCCATGGCCTTCGGATATAAGATATCTGCTGATCCTTCCAGCGAATCAGTGGATCACAAGACTTATAGCGGTATAATTGGCTCATTGATGTACCTCACCGCAAGCCGTCCAGACACTGTCCTTGCAATAGGTGTATGCGCAAGGTACCAGGCTGATCCAAAAATGTCACACATGACCGCAGCCAAGCAGATTCTAAGATACTTAAAGGGTAGCAAGACTCTTGGTTTATGGTACCCCACAAGGAATGACTTCAGCCTACAAGCATTCACTGATACAGATCATGCCGGATGCAGACTAGATCGAAAAAGCACCTTCGGTGGAGGTCAATTTCTGGGTGGAAGACTCGTCAACTGGTCATCAAGAAAACAAAATTGTGTGTCACTGTCTACCGCAAAAGCTGAATATGTGGCCGCAGCCAGCTGTTGTTCACAAGTCTTGTGGATGAAAACACAACTCATGGACTACGGATATAGAATGCTGCGGATACCAATTTATTGTGACTCTGAGAGTGCCATAGCGATTTCCCACAATCCAATTCATCACTCTAAGACAAAGCGTATTGAACTACGGTATCACTTCATCAAAGACCACATCCTCAAAGGTAACATTGAACTAATTTTTGTCCATACTGATGAAGAGATTGCTGATGTATTCACAAAGGCACTTGACTCTACAAAACTCAACATTTTCTTACAAATGTTAGGAATGATGAATCCGGACCCACAATTCTTTTTGAATTGATAGGTACCGCAGACCATCCTTGGTCTCTGTTGCGGTCCTAATTGAAGTTATTTATGATAGATAGTTTTGGTATATCCTGTGTACCGCAGTATATTCTATGTACCGCAACTATATTTCATATTTATCTTTCAATGGTCCTCATTGTTTGTTGTTACTAATCTTTTGTTCAAGTGTTCTCCTCAATTCTTCTACTGCAGTCATCTAACCATCCATCCGCAATGATAAAAGATCCATCCGCAATGAAGTCTCAATCCGCAATCACATTGATGGATCTCTCAACTGCCTCATAAGTTCTTGGAACATGGTGTGCTATTTAATGATCCTTCATTAAATAAGAAAAACATTAAAAAAAAACATTCTTTGTGTAGGATATCACTATCTCATTTCCACTTTTCAAATAAACCTTGTGTCAGACCTATTTTGGGTATGATGACAAAAAGAACGATTTTCCATAAAAAATCCATTTTAAACTGTCTCTTCCTATTACCCCAAAACATCAAATCCGTTACATCTTACCCTTTTATACAACGGATTAACCCCTTACCACACGTTCTTCAGACGTGATGTTTTATAGACTAACATTTCATTAAATGCTAACCCTTTTTTGGAAAATCTAAAAAATTTAAATAAACCTTTTTCTCTCATCTGTGGCTGAGATTTCCTCTCCTAATCAAAGAAAACAACCCAAACGTTTTTACCTTATTCAATTTCACTTAGGGTAAAAACAATAACTGCTTCAAATCCGCCACTATAAAACCCCCTTCTTCTTCCCCAAGAAAGTTTTATGCTTTCTGAACATCTAACTTCTTCTCCTTCATCTTCTTGCACTCTGTTCTTCCTACAAAGTTCTTCCAACTCTTCTAAAATGGTGAAATCCAGTATCTCGAAGAAATTTTAGGGCTGTGTTCGAAGAGGATTCCTCTTATAATGCTCCGATCAAGTTGATGATCAAGTTCCTGTCCAATCACCCACTATTTGGTCCCTTCGATTCCTTCACAGATGTGGTTCCTCTATCAACCCTCTTCAAATGTGCCTTCTCTGCATATCGACCCCTCGAAAATCTTCAAGAAGTGCATCTGAATCTGGTGAACGATTCCTTGGTTATTCTGACCAAAGAAAAATTCCTCAATGCCATAAACCTGTTAGTTCATCCTTCAACCAAGGTCTTCACTCCTAGCATGGCAGACATTCTTTCTGCACTCTACCAAATGGGTTACCAAAAGAAGATTAAAGGAATAGGCGAGTTCAAGAAAAATCAGTTGCCTGCAGTGTGGTCGTTCGTTTGCCACTTCGTGATCCGCAGCCTATCAACGGTTAGATCTTGTGGGATGACTTCTTGCAGTACATTCCCAAAGAGAGTTCAAGATAAAACCCTACCGAGCTCACCTTTGCACATTTTTGGTCACTATGCATCTCAGATCTTCATGCGGATGCAAGTCTAAGCATGGGCAACGATGTGAACTTCTTCATCACCAGAGATCTCAAAAGGTACAACCCTTATATATATATATATCAATCTATCTTCGGACCCATTAGACGGATACCAGTCCATATGTTGTCCTCACTTGGACTTGAAAACATTGATGTCTCGGACCACATTGAGGCTACGGAAGGTATTGACCCATACCTTCCTACCTCGCCTCTACCTAGACAAGACTTATCTGCACCCATCAATCCAGATAGTACCGCAATCCCATCTACCACTACTCTATCCAACCTATCTCTCTCAAAGAGGCGCAAGCAGTTAGCCTCAGCACGCCAAGGTCCCCGCAACACCAAGAAACATGGAACTCCAAAGAAGACAGATGCTCCCAAACACACTGAACCATCCAAGAAAAGGAAACTCAAACAAACTCAGTCCTTAGATGGTGAATCAACTGATAATCAATCACACTCTCACTCCAATGATTCTGATGATGACACACAACCTATCTCCATATTCAAGAAAAGAAAAACCAATCACACTGGCCAACCCGGACTGATACCTCAACCTCTCAAAAGGCTCCGGTAGTCCTTGGGGTAGCCGCAAACCCATTCAATACCACCATCGAATTCCACTCAGACACAGAAAGTGTGTCTGTTTCACCTGAACGTGGAGAATCACCCCCAGCTCACTCCCAAGGGGATGGAACTGCCTCTCGCCCTAAGGTCTCCAGGGCTTCCCGTCTACATTTCTTTTCTCCAGAGGAGTTGAACTCCATCCTTTTGTCTGTCACCCAAACACTGCAAACACCTTCCCAACCGCAGGGCAATTCTTCCGCCCTTGCCAGAACTGAGCCGAGGCCAGACTTGACCACGGGTCAAGGAGACCGAGGAAGCTCAGTAAATCCTACTCCGCTTCCGTCTTTTCCAGTTGGTTTAGGCACGGTGAGCACAATTGTGCAAGGATCCGTGGACCCGAGGGACACCTCGGTGTGTTTTCAAGGATTTGACGGTGACGAATCAAATGACTCATGGTTACAATACCATCCGGTCTCAGAATCTGACATCAAGAAATATGCCGCTTTCCGCAGGGCATTTCAAGCACGCAAGGACCAGCAAATTAAGCAACTTCAACAGAAACAACAAGAGATTCAATCAGTAGCGAAGTATTGGGCTGACGCAATTAATAACGCCAACACCGTAGCCACTATTCAGAAAGTACAAGAGTGGATGTCCACAATGACTGAAACAATCCGCAATGCTCAGTCCACTCGTGGTGGTGAAGGTACATCTAAACTCCCTCCAGCTCCAGCTCCAACTCCAACTGTTAGAGATTCTCAGGACGATGGCACCGTAATAGAAGTTAGCTCCACTCCTACCTTCGGATTCGATGACGTTGATCTCAATGAGGTAAATCAGCCTACTCCTTTTGCTAACGATTTAATGATTTTTGATTAGGAAGAAGCTTCGAGTGGCTCTCGACACTCAACCTCCAAGCGGAAAGAGAAAAAGAATAAAAAGAAGAATGCTGTGTCCAGAAAAGAATTTCTGAGTCTACAAGCCAAAGTGGATCAGATTCTTGCTGCGGTTAAGCCCACTCAACCGCAACCTAAAGACTTACCAGGACCGCAATCACTGATTGAAAGAATCGAAAGACTTGAAACTCGGGAACGACTAGCTGCTGAGCGAATTTCTCTGAAAGTTGAAATGGGAATTCGTTCTCTAGATACAAGTCGTCAGGCTGATCATAAGCAGTTTATGCCTACTGCGGAGCACCTCATCAATGAGGTATCCGCAATCAAGGCAGATCTTCAAACAACCATTGCGGACCAGTTAACTCACTCCCAAAAGCTGATAGATGAAACTCACACTGCCTATGAGTCCACCATCTCGGTACTCCAATCTACCATCAACAGACTTCAACGCTCTCTATCTTCAAACTTTCATGGTCCTGAAATTCTTCCACTTACAAAGGAGATTCATCGACTACTCTTCAACACCGCGATCCCAGACAATCAGCAACTGGCTGATGCTCTCAAAGCTCAATTCCAGGAGGTGTGTGCTAAAGTCGATGGTCTTAAGCAATGACTTGAGGAAGCTCCGGGTTTGCATTCCTCAAGAGGGGGAAGTGATGAAGACCATCATTCAAACAACATCTCTCATAGGAGCCCCCCCATCATAACTGAAAAAGTTCACTCACCGTAACCATCTCCTCACAAGAATCCAAGCCATCAGACTCCACCGCAACATCAGTCTCCTCCGCCAAAGAAAATCACTCAAGAAACTCCCTCCCCTGAGCGACCGGAGACTCCTCCCCACTTTAAGAATCTAGAATCCAACATGTCATCCGAACACTCCAATGAATCTCCCGCAACGAAACAGAAGAAAGCAGATTGGAAAGCAACCAAATTTGCTGAACTTATCTGGAGAGAAAACGGATTCGACATCACCCTAGATGAATCCTTAGTGAATTCTTGGATCAATCCCCACCGAAGACTGCTGTATGATGACTATAAACCCTATCTTACTTATATTGAACCCCTTCTGACGGTTACTGGGATGTTCCAATCTCCCCCAATGCTAAATACTTCACTGTATTTGAGCAGTTTGACCGCAGCTTACCTGATCACAAGAGACTGCCCATGGAATTCGAAACACCAATCGATTCTATGCTAAACATGCTTCTTTAATAGAGAAAATCTGGTCTAATGATAAACCATCCGCAGTCAAGAACTTTAAGCCCCGAAAATTCATGAAAGCTGACTTTATCCAGTATACTCTTACAAGAAGGAATCAGGACTACGTCCGCACCCAAGCTGACTTCCCATGTATGAATCCAGAAGAAGTCTTCCTAATAGCAAAGGTGTTGCAACACAAAAGCGAGAAGTATCCAAAGATGAAGATAGCACATGAAAGGGCAAGCACATTTCTAAGGGAAACGGTCTGTGACTTCGGAAAGATGGATGCAGACATTTACCCTACTCTTGCCAAAAAGTTCGATCTACCACCACTTGACCCTGCACCAATTCCTACTGAAGGTTATCAAGAGAGATCCCTAGGTGCAACAAACTTCCCAGAACTTGGAGTCTTTTTCAAAAGAAAGTTCGATTAAACCAAATATTTCATTCCCATGACTGCCATGAATCGTCTCACAAGGAAGCAACTTGAAATTTGTCGAACCGCAGTTGAAAGATCAAAACACACGACTACCGAAGTCAAGTTCGAAATTTTAAGAAGGCTCACCTGGTTGGAGAATGTCAGAAAGTTTTGGTGGATTCTCATTAAGTTCCTAAAACTTGATAAATGAAGAGAAGAGAAGTTAAAGAGGTCACTTAGGGGGAAATTGTTGAATCAGAAAAGTGACCCTCTTGAACTTGGTCTACCGCAATCATCAAAGAACCGCAGTCAACTCTTCTCAGCAACCTCATCCGAAGTCATCATCAACCGCAGTTCTACTTCTAGTTTACTTAGTTTAAACTTTATCTACTTTTGTTAGAATACTATATATTGTCCAGTATGCCTTGCATGGCTACTCATAGATAGTTGATCCATTGTAATATTTGAGTCTCTATAAATAGAGCACAATCTTTCTCATTCGATACAACTCTTACACATCTCTCTTACATCTATCTGATTACGCATCTTGTATCTCATATCTTGTTCTATTACTCTCTCCTTCTTACTCTCAAAGTTCACTTGACTATAACTGAATATTATCTCTCTTCGGATCAAGTCATTGGTGACTTAATCACTAAGTTTGATCTCACTTACTAACTTGGTCTGAATGCATTCCTTGTTAAGAATCAACTTATGTGTATACTTGATATAACACCTGTTGTGATTTATATTTCCTTACATTTCCGCAATTAACTCTCTAATTATCTAACTCATTAACTTATTATTATCGTTGAGCTTTTAGATCCTTTGAGATAAACTATTCCGCAACTATACTTGTTCTAACGTTTGTTCAAGTGTGTCTCAAGTTTTTCTCTCAACAGCTGGAGCAGCTAAGTATATGATCACACAAGGAAATAAGAAGAAAGCAAATGACAAAAGATGTCTTCGTGAACTGCGAGGAGCTGTTCCACCTACTATTTACAATTATGTGCGGGGTTGTAAGATAGTGAAGGAGATCTGGGATACCTTGAAGGAAAATTTTCAAGGAAATGAAAGAACTAAGAAAAGCTCTGTAACACAATGGCTTTCAGAATTTTCTGATTTCAAGCAAAAAGAAAATAAGACAATCGAAGCCTATTATGATAGGTTGAACGATATTATTTTCAAGTGTAACAGACATGGTGTGGTTTGTACAACCCTAAAATTCAATCTCATTTTTATCTTGGGACTATGAAAAGAATGGTAAAATATGTGTCTCATGATTATGATTAAGACTCAAGAAAATTTCGACACCTACTCGTTGTCGAAGTTGTACAACATACTGAAGGCACATGAATCATAAGTGAAGGACATTATAGAAGAAAATAAAATGAATTTTAGAGGTCTGAGGGCATTGGCTTCCAAGACAACTGCAAAAAGAGTTTGAATCAGATGAAGATGTGAATGGAGGTGAAGAAGTTTATCTTCTTAATTCTGACGATGAAGTTGTTTCATATTATTCGAATAATATGGTGATGAAATTTAACAAGAAGCCAATAAGTAGGAATTTCAAGAACAACTTAGATAAGAAACCAATAACGAACACTGGTGCAGGTCAGAAAGTTGTTGTGAAAGTGGAGAAGAAAGAAGAAGAGAAGAAGATTGAGAAGAAGTTGAAGGGTGATTCAGGGTAAAAATATAACTACTGCAATAGTTACAATCATCTTGTAAAAGAATGAATGTTGAGGAAGAAAGAGAAGAAGAAAGAGAAATTAAAGGACAAGGCTTATTACTCAATGAAATTGGAAGAACTTCACACAAAGTCTAAGAATCTTTCTTTGATGGCGAAAGGTGCTGAAGGCAGTGATGGAATGTATCAAATTTGGTCTTTTGGATCTGATAAAAAGGATACACATCATCCCATACATGGAGTCTTGTTTTCAAAACTTGAGGAAGGTCAATCTGGAAGTAAGATCTTGTTTTATGGAGATGAGGTGAAGAGTGATACTGAAGTGATGGAGAATGCGAAGGGAGTAGAGAGTGAAGAACAGAATGAGAAGTTGGCTGGCAGATGCTTCGTTACCACTGCCCCAAAGTCACTTATGACTGCAAAGGTATGTGATCTTCTTGTTTCTCTTAATATTCCTTTAAATTCTTAACATTCTATTTTATCAAACTTTGATGAAACATGTTCTTATCTGAATGATATGTTGATCTCTATGAGTAATGAAGCTGAAAAATCTATGAAAGGAATGGTAAAATATGTGTCTCATGATTATGATTAAGACTCAAGAAAATTTCGACACCTACTCGTTGTCGAAGTTATACAACATACTGAAGGCACATGAATCATAAGTGAAGGACATTATAGAAGAAAATAAAATGAATTTTAGAGGTGTAAGGGCATTGGCTTCCAAGACAACTGCAAAAAGAGTTTGAATCAGATGAAGATGTGAATGAAGGTGAAGAAGTTTATCTTCGTAATTCTGACGATGAAGTTGTTTCATATTATTCGAATAATATGGTGATGAAATTTAACAAGAACCCAATAAGTAGGAATTTCAAGAACAACTTAGATAAGAAACCAATAGCGAACACTGGTGCAGGTCAGAAAGTTGTTGTGAAAGTGGAGAAGAAAGAAGAAGAGAAGAAGATTGAGAAGAAGTTGAAGGGTGATTCAGGGTACAATTATAACTACTGCAATAGTTACAATCATCTTGTAAAAGAATGAATGTTGAGGAAGAAAGAGGAGAAGAAAGAGAAATTAAAGGACAAGGCTTATTACTCAATGAAATTGGAAGAACTTCACACAAAGTCTAAGAATCTTTCTTTGATGGCGAAAGGTGCTGAAGGCAGTGATGGAATGTATCAAATTTGGTCTTTTGGATCTGATAAAAAGGATACACATCATCCCATACATGGAGTCCTGTTTTCAAAACTTGAGGAAGGTCAATCTGGAAGTAAGATCTTGTTTTATGGAGATGAGGTAAAGAGTGATACTGAAGTGATGGAGAATGAGAAGGGAGTAGAGAGTGAAGAACAGAATGAGAAGTTGGCTGGCAGATGCTTCGTTACCACTGCCCCAAAGTCACTTATGACTGCAAAGGTATGTGATCTTCTTGTTTCTCTTAATATTCCTTTAAATTTTTAACATGCTATTTTATTAAACTTTGATGAAACATGTTCTTATCTGAATGATATGTTGATCTCTATGAGTAATGAAGCTGAAAAATCTATGGCCTTACTATATGAAGCTCGAAATAAGTTGGAGGAGAAGAATAGTAGGATAAAAGGCTTACAACTCAAAATTACGAATATTATGTGCGATGGGGATTCACTTCGTATGGACAACCGTATGCAAGTAAAACAAAGAAACATTTATTGTAATACAACTAAACATCTTTATGGTAAATTGACTAAACTCTATCATTCATCAGAAATCTGTAAAAGAACAACATAGAAAGCTACTTCCTTTCATTACTTTCAAGAGAGAATTAGTTGATGAGACTACCTTTGGCAGAGAAAGTAAAGTAGCTGACTATGATACAATTCCAAATGATTTGTATGCTTATGGTGTTGTAAATATTAATGAATGTTTGAATGCTGATGAACTTGTTGATATTGTGAATGAGACTTTGACCAAAAACAAACAAATAAAAATTTTGAACAATACTGAGAATCCGACACAAAGTACTCAAATTTTTTTTGCTTATATCGAAGATGATTATGATAATATCAGTGAAATTGAGGAAGAAGAATGTGTTGACTGCTTAATATTTACAGTCATTAATGTCACTTCGTTAGTTAAAGGTAAAGAGAATGTTGACTCAACAACGAAGATAAACAATGATTTCTCTTCAACAACCAAAGTTGATGCTTCCCAAGAATAAATTATTTTCGAGTATGTAACAAAAAACGAAAATGATAGTGATGATGATTTTTGCAAGAAGGAAATTCCACGAGTTGTTGAAGCTCAAGTATATGAGGACACTGAGGAATTCGCAAAAATTAAAAAAGAAAAAGGAAAAAAATGGGAATCAAATTAAGTTCATTATCCAACTTGCATTAAAGGACTTCCCAACCAAGTGTTTGTAACCAAAGGGAATGAGGACAATGCTGATCCAAACATAAATGACTTGTTAAAAGAAGATAATGAAAACGTAACTGATGAAGGTTTTTAATTGAATCAAAACGTGGAGGAAATCAATTTGAATATATTCCAAAATATTTTCAATGTCAAAAGTGTCAAAAATATTTTTCCAAAGAAAATGAAAAGAAAATAAATAAAGTTTGGGTAGTGTAAACAACTATGCCTAATGATGAAGGAAAAACTGAGGAAAATTATGAGATGTCTTTACCTAATGATTCATGTAATCAAAAGGCGAAGACACAATATTTCAACAAGGATGAAGAAAAATTTGTTCCTCAAGAAATGATTTCCAAAACGAATGCTTTAAAGGAAGCTTATTGGAAGAAAAGAAGAGTCTTTCAAAAGGCAAATAAATTGAAGAAAAAATCTTCACAAATACCTAAAAAGTAGTTTTCTCAAATATCAAAATCCCATACTTCGAAAGAGTCTTCTAAACATGATGCAAAAGATATCAAAAGGAATGTTGTCAACAAAAGTGGTTTTTCACAAAAAGCAAAGGTTGTTCAAAATTCAAATGAGCAAAGAAATCTTAAAAGTCCAAATATTATTCAAGAAAATGTTAAAAAGAATTTTCATCAAAATCTTGTTTAGAAAAATTTTCAAAAGATGAATGGTTTTCAAAATGATAAAACGAAATCACAAAATCTTTTTCAGAACAGTGGACAAAGTAGTTTCTCACAAAATTAGAAAATTTTTTTAAAAGGATTCTCATTTTGGTTATCAACATCGATAGCAAATTTGTTTTCAACAACGACCACAAAAGCCATCATCACAAATGCATTTTACAGAAATGACAAATGTTGGAAAAAAAATGTACCATTCAAACCCGATGGTCCATGTTTTCCAAATCCTGATTCAAAGCAAAAATTGAATGTTTCTTTTGTCAAAGGCAGAAATGAAATGAAAAAACAAATTAATCATTGGATTGAAGGAAAATGAAACCAATTTCAATCAAAAAATCATTCTCAATAACATATCCAAATGGCTTATGAGAATTACTTGAATGATTCGACGATTGGAAGTACTTCGTCACATGAATCATTAACGAAGCCTAAAAAATGGCAAGAAGTGAGAACAAAGAAGGTTGATTTAATTTGCATATTCAAAACAAAAGTTCATATTTGGCTCTTTAGTTCTTCATTGCATACCACATTCTACACTAATGTCCAAGGACCCAAAAAGCCTTGGGGAACTGAATCTTTCTGAATGATCACAGGTGTTATGTGATGAGCAATATGACGATCAAGGTTGTAGAACTCGCTACTCGGCACCTGCTCGGCCGACTGGGGAGTAGCAAGTATTCGGGAGTACTCGGATTCGGTAATTCATGTAGAAATATTTTTAGGAAAATTATATATGTCAAAATCATAAGTTAAAATCATAATTTGATTGAAATATATAACAAAATTAGATACATGTGAATACATAAAAACTGAAATACACACAAATGTCTCACTTCATAAATAATTACTGAAAATTTAAGATATATATGTAGTAATAATCACATGTGTGTGTTAAATAATAAATCATTAAGTGTATTATATATATTAATCTTGAAATTCTTGATTTTTTTCTCTTTTTATGAAAATTTTGACCCATTTGACCGAGTTTGACCGATTTTGACCGAGTTGGCCGAGTTTGACCGAGTAGGCCCGAGTAAGACCGAGTAATACCGAGTAGGCCCGACTTAGAGAGACGTTGACCGATTTTTGACCGATTTTTGACCGAGTTTGACTTAATCCTAGTTTTTTTGCCGAGTTCACATTACTCGCCTCGGTGGAGGGCCGATTCCGAGTAATCGGCCGAGTACTCGGCCGAGTAGGCCGAGTTTTGCAACACTGATGACGATAATTGGTATATCGACAGTGGTTGCTCACGTCACATGACAGAAAGGAAGGAGAATATGAGAGATTTTCGTAATTTAGAAACTGTTGGAGTTGTGAACTTTGGTATTAAACAAAAATGAAATGTGAAAGGTTATGGTACGGTTACAAATGGAAATTTTACTGTGAATAGGGTCGCTTATGTCGAAGGGTTGAGGCACAACCTAATAAGAGCGTCTCAAGTTATTGTTGGAATTAGGAACCAAATACTTTTTGATGAAGAAGGAAGTGTGATTTTAAATAAGGAAACAAAAGAAGCCTTATTGAATTCAAAAAGGAAAGGTGATATGTTCTCGTTGGACCTGAAACCTATAGTTGACATTCCCTCAGTTTTCCTACTATCGAAGGCTTTATCTGAACTTAATTAGCTTTGGGATCCAAGAATTTCTCATATCAACTTTAAAATTTTAAATAAACTTATTAAATGATCTTGTTCATGGTTTACCTGTTTTGAAATTTGACAACTATTATTTATGTGCGGCGTGTGAATAGGGTAAACAACATCGTCAAGGTCATCCAATTTCAATTGATTCAAAGATTGTCAAACTGTTGGAACATCCACACTTTGACTTGTGTGGTCCTTCGACCATTGAGTCTCTCAATAAGAAGAAGTACATACTTGTTATTTTAATGATTTTTCATGATTTACTTGGATTTTCTTTCTTAGACAAAAATCATAAACCACTTAAGTGATGATTGCTTTCATCATTACATCGAATTAAGTATGAAAAAGAAAGTTCGTAAGATCAAGAGTGATAATGGAACTGAGTTTAAGAATCAAATTCTAGATTCATTTTTGACGAATTTGGGAATTTCCCATAAATTTTCGTCTCCTTACACACCACAACAAAATGGTTTTATCGAAAGGAGAAGTCGTTCTTTGTGCGAAGCGGCTAAGACGATGCTCTCATATGTGAATCTACCTAAATATTTTTGGGCGGAAGCAATTTTGACAACATGTTTTACAAAAAATGATTCATTCATTCATCGTCATTTTAACATTATACCTTATGAAATCATTAAAAAAAGTAAACATAATGTGAAATTTTTCCATGTTTTTGGTTGTTGATGTTTCATAATGAATCTCAAAGATAATATTTTAAAATTCTAGATCAAAGTAATTTTCTTGGGATATTCACACAACTCTGTAGCATATAAGGTGTTGAATAAACGAACCAGAAAAGTTAAAGAAACTTTTAATCTTACATTTGACGATTATTATGTCTAGAGAGTTTAACACGAATTTCTAAAGAAACCTATACTTTCTGAGACAAACGATGAATTTGAATAGATGCTAACTTTCGATATTGAGGTCAATGTCAAAGATAATCAAGTACCAGAAGAATCAAAGCATTCTAATGATTCAATCATAACTGATGAACAAAATGATGAACATTCATCATCAACTTCAAGAATCAATGAAGATGGAACACAAAATTCGACACATGATCAAGTGGAGGGGAGCACTTGACTTCTACACCTAATCTCGAAGGGGAAAATTTGACTTCCCAGTCCCAAGTTGAGGGGGAGCTGTTGACTTTGCAATCCGGTGTTGAGGGGGAGTTATAGACTTCGCAAGTTGGTGTTGAGGGGGGGGGGGCAACAAATAGCAAATCCATTGGTTGAGGGGAAGACAAGTGAACAATTAACGAAGTGAATAACATTAATCCAAGTAATGATAATAACGATGTTAATGATGCGATTTAGTTGCAGATGAAATTTCTGAAGATGCTGAAATATTTGAGGATGCACATTTGGAGTTTGATCCATCGTTTCCTCCTTTGGAGAAATGGACTCGTGATCATCCAAAAGAACAAATTCTTGGTGATCCTAGTTTTGGTGTTTTGACACGAGCACATGTTCGAGCTAGGAATGAGGTTATTAATGTTCATCAAGAATATTGCATGTTAAATGTTTTTTATCTGAAAAATTAGACCAAAATTAGTCAAGAATGCATTATAACATCCCGATTGGTTTGTTGCGATACAATCCGAGTTGGATGAATTCGAAAGAAACAAAGTTTGCAGATTAATTCTCAAACCGAAATTTTTTCGATTATTTGTTTAAAATGGGTTTTTAAAAATAAAATGGATAAAGAATGTAATGTGGTTTGCCATAAAGATATATTAGTCGTAAAGGATATTCTCAATAAGAGGGAACTGATGACGAAGAAACCTTTGCCCCTATCGCAAGACTAGAGGCTGTACGAATTTTTTTTTGCTTATGCAGCTCATAAGTATTTACACGTCTATAAAATGGATGTAAAGTGCGGATTTCTCAATGGTGTACCTGAAGAGACAGTTTATGTTGATCACCTACCTAGAATCGCAAACGATAAGTATCCTGATCATTGTTATATCCTTGAGAAAACAGTGTATGGCTTAAAACAAGCACCTCGTGATTGGTATGCTACGCTAACTAATTTTTTGAAAATCGCTAATTTTAAGCAAGGATCATTTGATCCCATATTGTTTCGAAAGAAAGTATGGGATCATCTAATGCTTGTTCAAATTTATGTAAATGACAAGGAATTTGAAGAGTTGATGAAGAGTCAATTTGAAATGAGTATGATGGGGAAAATAAATCATTTCTAGGGATTGAATATTCGTTAAAGTAGGTAAGGAATCTTCAGTAATCAAGAAAGCTATACACGAAACCTTCTTGAATGTTTTGGCATGACGAATTGCTCAAAAGCAAAGGTTCGTATGGCAGTTGGTAGTCGATTAAGTCCTTCGTTAGATAATCCAGCCGTTGATCGTAAGACATATAGAAGCATGATCGGTTCGTTATTGTACTTAACTACAAGTCGACCTTATATTATATTTTCTGTGTGTAACTTTGCCAGCTACCAAGTGAATCTCAGGGCACCTCATCTTACTATTATAAAGAACATTTTTTGATATATTCATAGCACTCTAACTCTTACATTGTGGTATCATGCGAACACTAAATTCTTTATTCAATCGTATTTTGATGCTGATCTAGGAGGTTGTCACTTGGATAAAAAAAAGTACTACAAGCAGATGCCAATTCTTATTTGGGAAACTTGTGGGTTGGCAGTCGAAAAAGCAAACATACGTATTAATCTTAACAACAAAAGTTAAATACATTGTTGTTGCGGCCTGTACTTCTCAAATAATCTGGATCCAAAATCAACTACGTGACTATGTGATATATATGAAAAAAATTCATTTATATTGTGACTCACAAAGTGCAATTCGTATATGTCATAATCTAGTTCAACATTCCAAAACTAAACATATTACACTTTGATATCATTCCATCGAAGACCATGTTGAAGATCGCAAAATTTAAGCAAGGATCAGTTGATCCCATTTTGTTTTGAAAAAAAGTAAGGGATCATCTGTTGCTTGTTCAAATTTATGTCAATGACAAGGAAGTTGAAGAGTTGATGAAGAATCAATTTGAAATGAGTATGATGGGGAAAATGAAAGATTTCTTGGGATTGAACATTTGTCAAAGCACGGAAGGAATCTTTATTAATCAAGAAAGCCATACAGGAAAACTTCTTGAATGTTTTGGCATGATGAATTGCTCAAAAGAGAAGGTTCATATGGCAGTTGCTAGTCAATTAATTCCTTCATTGGATAAGCCAACCGTTGATCTTAAGACATATAGAAGTATGATCGGTTCGTTATTATACTTAACTACAAGTCGACCTGATATTATATTTTATGTTTGTAACTGTGCCAGCTACCAAGTGAATCTCAGGGAACCTCATCTTACTATTGTAAAGAACATTTTTCGATATCTTCATAGCACTCTAACTCTTAGATTGTGGTATCCTACGAACACCGAATTCTTTATTCAATCTTATTCTGATGCTGATCTAGGAGGTTTGCAACTGGATCAAAAAAGCACTACATGTAGATGCCAATTCTTATATGGGAAACTTGTGGGGTGGCTGTCGAAAAAGAAAACATACCTATCAACTGTAACAGCAGAAGCTACATACATTGTTGTTGCGGCGTGTACTTCTCAATTGATCTGGATCCAAAATCAACTACGTGACAATGCGATATATATCAAATAAATTCGTTTATATTGTGACTCACAAAGTTCAATTCGTATATTTCATAATCCAGTTCAACATTCTAAAAATAAACATATTTCACTTTGATATTATTTCATCAAAGACCATGTTGAAGATCGCTAAATTTAAGAAAGGATCAGTTCATCCTATTTTGTTGAAAAGAAAAGTAAGGGATCATTTGATGCTTGTTCAAATTTATGTCAATGACAAGGAATTTGAAGAGTTGATGAAGAGTCAATTTGAAATGAGTATGATGGGGAAAATGAAAGTTTTCTAGGGATTGAACATTCGTCAAAGCAGGGAAGGAATCTTTATTAATCAAGAAAGCTATACACGAAAACTTCTTGAATGTTTTGGCATGATGAATTGCTCAAAAGCGAAGGTTCCTATGGCAGTTGATACTCAATTATGTCCTTCGTTGGATAAGCCAGTCGTTGACCTTAAGACAAATAGAAGCATAATCGGTTCGTTATTATACTTAGCTACAAGTCGACCTTATATTATATTTTATGTGTGTAACTGTGCCAGCTACCAATCGAATCTCAGGGAACCTCATCTTACTATTATAAAGAACATCTTTCGATATCTTCATGGCACTCTAACTCTTAGATTGTGGTATCCTGCGAACACCAATTTCTGTATTCCATCGTATTCTGATGCAAATCTAGGAGGTTGTCAACTGGATCGAAAAAGCACTACAAGCAGATGCCATTTCTTATATGGGAAACTTGTGGGTTGGCAGTAAAAAAAAACATATGTATCAATCTTAACAGCAGAAGCTGAATACATTGTAGTTGCGGCTTGTACTTCTCAATTGATCTGCATCCAAAATTAACTACGTGACTATGCGATATATATGAAAAAAATTCATTTATATTGTGACTCACAAAGTGCAATTCGTATATGTCATAATCTAGTTCAACATTCCAAAAATAAACATATTGCACTTTCATATCATTTCATCAAAGACCATGTTGAAGATCGCTAAATTTAAGCAAGGATTAGTTGATCATATTTTGTTTCAAAAAAAGTAAGGGATCATCTGATGCTTGTTCAAATTTATGTCAATGACAAGGAATTTGAAGAGTTGATGAAAAATCAATTTGAAATGAGTATGATGGGGAAAATGAAAGTTTTCTTGGGATTGAACATTCGTCAAATCAGGGAAGGAATCTTTATTAATCAAGAAAGCTATATAGGAAAACTTCTTGAATCTTTTGGCATGATGAATTGCTCAAAAGCAAAGGTTCCTATGGCAGTTGGTACTCGATTAAGTCCTTCGTTGGATAAGCCAATGTTGATCTTAAGACATACAAGTAGAGCTGATATTATATTTTATGTGTGTAACTGTGCGAGGTACCAAGAGAATCCTAGGGAATCTCATCTTATTATTGTAAAGAAAATTTTTCGATATCTTCATAGCACTCCAACTCTTAGATTGTGGTATCCTACAAACATAGAATTCTTTATTCATTCGTATTATGATGTTGATCTACGAGGTTGTCAACTGGATCGAAAAAGCAATAGAAACAGATGTCAATTCTTATATGGGAAACTTGTGGGTTGGCAGTTGAAAAAGCAAACATGCGTATCTTTCTGAACAGCAGAAGTTGAATTCATCATTCGTGCGGCCTGTACTTCTCAAGTGATCTGGATCCAAAATCAACTATGTAACCATGTGATAAATATGAAGAAAATACCTTTATATTGTGACTCACAAAGCGCAATTCGTATATGTCATAATCGAGTTCAACATTCCAAAACTAAACATATTTCACTTTGATATCATTTTATCAAAGACCATGTTGAAGATCGCAAAATTTAAGCAAGGATCAGTTGAAAGAAAGTAAGGGATCATCTAATGCTTGTTCAAATTTATCTCAATGACAAGGAATTTGAAGAGTTGATGAAGAGTCAATTTGAAATGAGTATTGTGACAACCCGAAATTTCTATCTTGTACAACATTTCAACTCAATCAAAGTCATACTTATTTCTGCTATCTTTTAGCATTGTTTAGGGTCTGTTTGAGCGTTCTAAGCCTAGTACATCCAAGGACTGAGTGTTAGGAAGTGTCTGCTAAAGTTCAAAACCACCAAGCAAACCATAAACTTCTTCATGAGGAGTTTACGGCCACATCATATGAGTTTACGACCGTAAACTCAAGGTGGCCATAAACTCATGGCCTTAAACAAGTGATTCCTTCACTTTTCCTCATTATTCACCATTCCAAGCCTAGAACTCGATTTTCTCTCTCAAGTATCATAAGGATCTTCGTTTTTATCTTAAAAAATGTAAGTGTTTCATCCTTTGTTTGGTTGATACATCTCATTATCTAGTATCACCCTTTTGATTTCATCCATTAACTTCATCTTTTGGGTTAAATCTTCAAGAACACCAAGAACACACACTAGTTCTTTGGGCCGAAATCAACTCTTTTTGCTTCCATATAGTAAGTATGTCTTCCCTATACTTGTTATCTAGCAGAAGCCCTTGATTTTCATCCTTGAAATCAAGCAAATCCCAAGAACAATGAAAGTTTACGGCCAGGAGCGTCTCCCTTGGCCGTAAACCCTTGTTAAGGTTCCTAGTTGGACATAAACTCTTCATTAAGGCTTGGATTGGGTCTAGAACACTTCCTTGATTCTTGTAAGACCTTAAATCACCTCTTTGGCACAAGACTTTATGTGTTTACGACCGTAAGCTCATAGGGCCGTAAACCCTTTGGCCGTAAACTCATAGGGTCGTGAACACTTGGCCGTAAACACCATTGTGTGGCCATACACCCTTTAGGTGCAACCCTTTGTACTTCTAACAGTTCAATCTAAGTGTTTCCTAAGTCCTAGGGTGTTTTCCATACATGATTAGTTGTATAAATACTAATTATATACATATATGTGACATTATATGCTTATTAGGATCCGTTGTACTCGAGACTTCACTTGACACTTAGCATCCTACAATATATCTTATATTCGTATCACTCACTACAGGTGAGTTCATACCCCTTAACTTATCTTTTAAATGATTTTAAATGCTTTTATGGGGGGAAAACAAGTAGAACTATTATAGTTATTATATCAATCACATGTGATTAATAACTATCAAACAAGTGGATTTTATTACCTTTCAAACTGTGTTATCAAACACATTGCTTCAAATCGTTTTATAAACTCTTTTACAGGTTAAATACTTTCTATTAAACTCTTTTAAACTTATACTTTGTCAAATCATGCCTATATGGATATAGTTATATAAGTAGGATTGAAAGGACTTAGGACTGATAACTCGCCTTATTCCCTGTTCCTTGTTTGGTTGTGGACTTACGGTATCAGTTGTTTGTCCGAAGGTCGTTTTAATCTTGGTTATATATTATGTATATGTATATAGATATAAAATTTCTTCATTCAGTTCAATTCCTAAGGGTAGCAAAGGTATACAAACATGTTCATTCATACAAACAACACTGCTAGTAAACTATAATAGGTATAGTTTAGGAAGTCACTAATACTATTTGTAGAACAATGAAACGTACAAGAGTCAGTTCATACATGAGTCAGTTCAAACATACTATAAAGAGAAACAGATAGAGCCTACTATAACGAGAAACAATACATACTACACACTATACACTAGAGAACATACTACATACTAGACAGAGAGAACATACACTACACTAGAACATACTATACAAGAATACTATAACAATAATGTGAGATACTACTTCATGGTTCGGCAATATACTGTTGCGTCACGTTTTGTACCGAGAGTGTGCTGGATGGAGAGCGTGATATTGTGTATAGATCTATACTGGACTGACCCTCCTACACTTTACTTGTAGCTACAGTGGGACCTGCAGGTCTACGGATGACGAATGGCATATCATTTCGATGTCTCGAACGTCGTGTTATACTAGTCGATCAAGTATGGTTACAATCATATCACATTTTACCTTAATTAAACAAACAGGTTTAAGGTAGTTAGTACTTTGGTAGTTATCTAGATAAAACTACAGTACATCTTTATTTTTCCCATTTTATTCATATTGTGATCTTCTCACATAAACGGTAATGAAAACTATATTTTTCGTAATGATAGTCATACTTTGGGAAAATACTCACTTTTACAAAAGAACAAACATAGAGAATAGTTGGGTCTTGGTAGAAGACTGCTTTAGTAGAAAATATAGGATTTTCTAAGAGGTTTACAAACATTTACATCAAATACTTACGAACTTTTACATCAAACATTTACAAGCACATTCTTCAAACTTATACAAACAATGACACTAAAATACTTATGAACTCACCGGCTTTAATGCTGATCTACGCTTTCAAAATAACTTGTATTCTCAGGTCACCAGTAGACAGGTACCGATGAACATGTTTTGAGAAGATGGAGCTTTCAAGACTCGTCTGTATTTTGATTATTTATTTTTGGTGTCTTATAAAATACAGAACACACTTGTATTAAAACTATATTATTAATGTAATGGATGATGTTGTTATTTGTTTTACTATTATGCATTGTTGTGATACTGTACATGACGTCCTCCGCCCCCCGAATGTTTCCGCCGTTCAGGTTTTGGGGTGTGACAGATTGTTATCAGAGCATTGTTTATAGTGAATTGAGTATATCAACCCATAAAAGATATACAACTATAAACACAACGGGATTAAAATACTTTGACCAAGAGTTTATACTTTTAAATAATAAAATTTTTAACCAAAGTATACATACCTGCATTCATACTAAAATCAGTGTCACTAGGACAGAACAAAAGTATTACGATTGTTGAACAGCACAAGTAGGCTTGGGGACATATAATCAGAACTGGGAGTGATATAGCCTGATCAACTATATTTTTCCGAGAAGTGAATAGCATGTGCCGAGGAATATTTGTGGTGTTGCAACAAGTCTAAAAACTTACCAAAACTACTACAATGAAAACATTAGAACAGAACATAGACTTAAAATACTATAGGAGTATTTTGTGATACTATAATTACTTATGTGCAAACTAAAAAGATCTTTATTAGTATGTCAATAGTTGATGAGTGGATACGCTAAGGTTACAGGTGACTAGGGTGTTATAGACTTAGAATTTGTGTTCTTTGCTTTACTTCCTGTTCCTTGTTTGGTTGTGGGCTTAGAGTTAGGATCACTTATTCGAAGGTCAATCCTGTTTTGGTTACATATGACTGGTATGCACTACGCAGATGTTGGAGTAACTGGTAAGGATCATCTTATAATTATCTTAATTAGTACGTCTATTAATTATTTTCTTTTACCCCTATTCTCACGTAGATAACATGGCTGGATTCCATATCCCCGGTGACCCATACTTCCCCAACCAAAATAACGGAGGATGGCTCGATGATGAGCCAGAAGAAAATCATCCAATCCCTTTGGATGATTACTTCGCAGAGAACTTCCTGGGAGATACTGACGACGAGCCAGAAGTCAATGACCTACCTCTGGTGGCTCAAAACCCAAATCCTAACCCTCGTGCGACTTTTCAAGGCCCGACGCCTCTGTGGGTGGAAAACATGGATACATGGAGCCAAGAACAGGGTCAACCCATTCCATACAATGGAGACCGAAGCTTCTATAACCTGAGCGAGGGAGGCTCATTTGACAGAGTTCTGTATATTCTGCTCCGCAGAGTTGCTCGCAATGAGATCCAGGGTAGGACAGCCCTCAACCGAGTCGCGGAAGTTGACGCCAATTCAGGAGTCAATACTGTCTGCATTCGTCGTCTCGAAGATGCTAGTGAGAGAGCAGTTAGAGACAATGAGTCTCTACTACAAGCACTAGCTGAGACTAGGGCTGAAGTCATAGAACATCGCGTACGCCAAAGAGTGTACCAGCGACACCTTCTTGACTTGGAGCGTCAGCTGGCTGACTTAAGGGTTCGCTCAAGGGGTTCCCGTCGCCAGTAGGGAATGCTCTGCACAAATTTCCTTTTGCCTAAGGATTAGCCTTCTTATCTGTGCTCTAAGTAGCACTTCTCCCTGTAATTTCTAATTATTTTAAGACCTTGAACTTTCGGTAGATAGGTCCTTATTCTGTCAAAATTTTCTTATCTTGGTTTGATGTAGGACCTACTCCTAGGTCATTTTTCCCGAACTTGTTACATCTGTAATACCAGTATTATTGACATATATCTAATCTCGTGGAGATTATTATCCAAATTCTTTCATCTTTCTAGTACTATATTTCTATCCAATCATACTATCATTTGTGTTGTTGGGCTATGGAGAGTTAGTCCATGAGTCACTCTCATCATTCTCTCTATTAAATTCTTATTAATATCTTCATCGTGGTGATCTTATAGCCACGAGATGCCTCCTCGTCGATCAACGAGATGCAATCCTCCAATAACTCTGAATCAAACTCCTCCTCCTCCTCAATACAACCCAGCAGCTATTCAAGCTGCTGTGAATGCGGCTATTACAGCAGCTCTATCACAATTCACCTCGACCGGTACTAGTGGAAGTGGTACTAATGTGCCTCCCACTATTGTCGAAGCTCCAGTGCGATCTAGGGAGTGCTCGTATAAGGACTTCACCAGCTGAAAACCCAAGGCCTTCAATGGACCTGGCGGAATCATTGCCCTCTCGTAATGGTTCGAGAAAACGGAGTCGATCTTTGAGATCTGCTCCTGTCCGGAAGGGAGCAAGGTAAAATTTGTCGCCAGCACCTTCACGGACCGAGCCCTGACATGGTGGAATAGCCATGTCAAGTCACTATCTCTTATAGTGGCAAATGCTATCGGTTGGGAAGCTCTTAAGGAGCTCATGATCGAAGAGTACTGCCCAAAGGGCGAAGTTCAAAAGTTGGAGCAGGAGCTCTGGAGCCTAACCATGAAGGGCTCCGACGTAGTCTCCTACACTGCCAGATTCAGCGATCTGGTAGCGCTATGTCCGGGAATGGTCCCTTCTGAAGCAAAGAAGGTGGAAATGTATATCTGGGGGCTGGTGCCTCCATTTCAGGGGAATGTCGTAGCTTCCAACCCCGCTACCTTCGATAGTGCCAAGTGATTTGCACAACGGCTCATTGACCATGGGGTCCGTACCCCGTCAACAACAACAACCCTAGCTATCTCAGAACCCTCCAAAGCCGCTGATAACAAGCGGAAGTTCTGGGATGACAAGAAGAAGAAAGCTGCCAAAAAGCAGCATGTCGTGGCAGTTCATGCTGCGATAGCACCTACCGCTGCTGCACCGATAAAGCAGTACGCTGGAAACTTGCCGAAGTGCAACAAATGCAACTTCCTCCACAATGGACCCTGCCGGGAAATGCAGTGCTCAAACTGCAACAGGAAGGGGCACACTGCCCGTTTCTGCAAAGCTCCAGCAAGGCCAATCACCCAGGTCCCCGGTGCGGGTGTGGGCCAGGCTTGCTATGGTTGTGGCGAGGTGGGCCACTACAAAAGGAACTGCCCGAAGGCAGGAAATGCCGGTGGAGTGGGAAGAGTTTTGGCTATAGGCCACAAGGAAGCGGTTGCCGACCCTACAGTGGTCACTGGTACGTTTCTCCGTGATAACTCTTATGCATGCATTCTATTTGATAGTGGAGGGGAGAGGAGTTTCGTGAACCATAAATTTGCTCACTTGCTTAAGTATAAATCGCATGAACTTAAAGAACCGTTCACCATAGAAATGGCTAACGGAAAGACAGAGAGCACTAGTTGCATATACATAGGATGTACACTAACACTAGATAGCCATTCATTTCCAATCGACCTCATGCCGGTCTCAATTAAAAGGTTTGACGTCATTATCGGCATGGATTGGTTGAGTTCTCATCGTGCCGACATCATGTGTTACGAAAAGGCCATTCACCTTAATCTACCGTCTAGCGTAACTCTAGTTATCTACGGCGACAAACCCGACATGAATCTTCGTATCATGTCGAGCGTTCAAGCCCAGAAATTCTTACGAAAGGAATGTCGCGCTTTCCTTGCTCATGTTGTCGATGTCAGCCAAGAGTCAAAAGACATAAATAACATTCCAGTAGTACGCTATTTTCCCGACATCTTTCCAGAAGAACTCCCAGGATTACCTCCGCAACGTCAAGTCGAGTTCAGAATCGACTTAGTTCCAGGGGCTACCCCAGTAGCCAAATCGCCCTATCGTCTAGCACCAGCCGAGATGCAGGAACTATCTAGTCAACTTAACGAAATGCTCAGCAAGGGCTTCATTAGGCCAAGCTTCTCACCCTGGGGAGCACCGGTCTTGTTCGTCAAGAAGAAAGACGGATCGTTCCGTATGTGCATCGACTATAGAGAATTTAACAAACTAACCGTCAAAAATCGTTACCCTCTGCCTCGCATAGACGATTTGTTTGACCAACTTCAAGGGGCGAAGTTCTTTTCAAAGATAGACCTGAGGTCCGGGTATCACCAGTTACGAGTGCTTGGGGAGGATGTTTCGAAGACAGCCTTCCGAACTCGTTATGTACACTACGAGTTTGTAGTGATGCCGTTCGGATTGACCAATGCGCCTGCAGTATTCATGGACTTAATGAATAGGGTGTGCCGTCCTTACTTGGATCAGTTCGTCATCGTCTTCATCGATGACATACTTATCTACTCTCGTAGTAAGGAGGAGCATAGTCAACATCTGCGTCAGGTCTTAGAAACGCTGCGATAAGAGAAGCTTTATGCGAAGTTCTCGAAATGCGAATTTTGGATCCGAAGAGTCGAATTCTTAGGGCACGTGGTTAGCGAAGAGGGAATACACATGGACCCTTCCAAAATCAAATCCATTGAGAACTGGTCAGCACCGAAGACGCCTACAGAAATTCGTCAATTTCTAGGCCTCGCTGGCTACTATCGCAGGTTCATTCAGAACTTCTCGCGAATTGCGAAACCTCTTACAACATTGACCCAGAAGGGCGTGGCCTTTGACTGCGAGGAGAAACAAGAGAAAGCGTTCCAAATGCTAAAGCAAGCCTTATGCACCGCACCGATATTGCCCCTCCCCAAAGGGATAGAAGACTTCGTGGTCAATTGCGATGCATCCAATCAAGGTCATCGCCTATTCCTCAAGACAGCTGAAAACGCATGAGGTCAACTACCACACATGATCTTGAGTTAGGAGCAGTAGTGTTTGCTCTGAAGATCTGCAGACACTACATGTACGGTACGAAAAGCACTATCTTCACAGACCACAAAAGCCTACAACATATATTTGACCAGAAGGAGCTCAACATGAGACAACGACGGTGGGTCGAGCTACTCAGTGATTACGAATGCGAAATTCGTTATCATCCGGGTAAAGCCAACGTAGTAGCTGATGCCCTAAGTCGGAAATAATACTCTGGTCGTAAAGTCAAATCATTAACTATGACTATCCATTCACACTTGTCCACACAAATTAAGGAGGTTCAGCTCGAAGCTTTAAAACCTGAAAATGTGGCGGGTGAATCCCTCAGAGGGATGGATACGAACTTGTTGGTCAAGGGTGGCGGAGCCTTATATCTCATGGATCGGATCTTAAAAAGTTATACTGGTGGCCTAACATGAAAGCAGAGATTGCTACCTTCGTGAGTAAATGCCTTACTTGCGCCAAGGTTAAGGTCGAATACCAGAAACCATCAGGTTTACTTCAACAACCGAAGATACCTGAATGGAAGTGGGAGCGGATCACAATGGACTTCATAACCAATTTTCCCAAGACAACGGGTGGTCTCGATACCATATGGGTGATCGTAGACAAGTTAACCAAGTCCGCACACTTCCTACCTATCAAAATAACTGACAAGATGGAGAAGCTAACAAGAACATACATTAGGGAAATCATACTACTGCATGGTGTTCCCATATCCATTATCTCTGATAGAGATAGTAGATTCACTTTGAGGTTTTGGCAGTCGCTACAAAGTTCTCTAGGAACTAGGCTGGACATGAGTACAACCTACCATCCACAAACCGACGGACAAAGTGAGAGGACTATTCAAACTTTAGAAGATATGTTACGAGCCTGCGTGATAGACTTTGGGAAGGCATGGGTTACTCATTTACCCCTTGTCGAGTTCTCCTACAACAATAGTTATCACACGAGCATAAAGGTTGCTCCATTTGAAGCCCTCTATGGCCATAAGTGCAGATCCCCTCTGTGTTGGGCTGAGGTGGGCGACACTCAGTTAGCTAAAGGACGAGTTCCTGACAGCACTCTCACATGTTCGAAAATCATTCGGGAAACGACAGAGAAGATCGTTCAGATTCGTGAACGATTGAAAGCCTCTAGAGACTGACAGAAAAGCTACGCAGACAAGAGAAGGAAACCGTTGGAATTCCAGGTGGGAGACCGTGTTATATTGAAGGTCTCACCCTGGAAGGGATTGATACGCTTCGGAAAGCGTGGAAAGCTAAATCTAATATACGTAGGGACTTTCGAGATTCTCGCTAGAATCGGCCCTGTAGCTTACAAACTCAATCTACCTCGCGAACTCAGTAACGTACATTCTACTTCCACGTCTTGAACTTGAAAAACTGTCTGTCCGACGAGACTCTTGTAATCCCACTCGACGAGATCGAGATCAACGAGAGTCTCAACTTCATGGAAGAACCTATAGAGATCATGGACTGAGAGGTCAAGCAAACAAAGCAAAGCCGTATCCCGATAGTGAAGGTTCACTGGAATGTCAAGCGAGGACCTGAATTCACTTGGGAGCCCGAGGATCAAATGAAACTGAAATATCCTCATATTTTCGTTTAGTTATTTGTAATAGCTTAATTGTTTAAACTCTAATTTCAGGACGAAATTCTCCCTAACGGGGGGATGATGTGACAACCCGAAATTTCTATCTTGTACAACATTTCAACTCAATCAAAGTAAGACTTATTTCTGATATCTTTTAGCATTGTTTAGGGTCTGTTTGAGCGTTCTAAGCCTAGTACATCCAAGGAATGAGTGTTAGGAAGTGTTTGCTAAAGTTCAAAACCACCAAGCAAGCCATAAACTCCTTCATGAGGAGTTTACGGCCACATCATATAAGTTTACGGCCATAAACTCATGGCCTTAAACATGTGATTCCTTCACTTTTCCTCATTATTCATCATTCCAAGCCTAGAACTTGATTTTCTCTCTCAAGTATCATAAGGATCTTCGTTTTTATCTTAAAAAATGAAAGTGTTTCATCCTTTATGTGGTTGATACATCTCATTATCTAGTATCACCCTTCGATTCCATCCATTAACTTCATCTTTTGGGTTAAATCTTCACGAACACCAAGAACACACACTAGTTCTTTGGGCCGAAATCAACTCTTTTTGCTTCCATATCGTAAGTATCTCTTCCCTATACTTGCTATCTAGCAGAAGCCCTTGATTTTCATCCTTGAAATCAAGAAAATCCCAAGAACAATGAGAGTTTATGGCCAGGAGCATCTCCCTTGGCCGTAAACCCTTGTTAAGGTTCCTACTTGGAGATAAACTCTTCATTAAGGCTTGGATTGGGTCTAGAACACTTCCTTGATTCTTGTAAGACATTAAATCACCTCTTTGGCACAAGACTTTATGAGTTTACGGCCGTAAACTCATAGGTCCGTAAACCCTTTGGCCGTAAACTCATAGGGCCGTGAATACTTGGCCGTAAACACCATTGTGTGGCCATACACCCCTTAGATGCAACCCTTTGTACTTCTAACCGTTCAATCTAAGTGTTTCCTAAGTCCTAGGGTGTTTTCCTTACATGATTAGTTGTATAAACACTAATTATATACATATATGTGACATTATATGCTTATTAGGATCCGTTGTGCTCGAGTCTTCACTTGACACTTAGCATCCTACAATCGATCTTACATTCGTATCACTCACTACAGGTGAGTTCATACCCCTTAACTTATCTTTTAAAGGATTTTAAATGCTTTTATGGGGGGGGGGGGAATACAAGTAGAGCTATTATAGTTATTATATCAATCACATGTGATTAATAACTATCAAACAAGTGGATTTTATTACCTTTCAAACTGTGTTATCAAACAAACTGCTTCAAATCGTTTTATAAACTCTTTTACTTGTTAAATACTTTCTATTAAACTCTTTTAAACTTATACTTTCTCAAATCATGTCTATATGGATATAGTTATATAAGTAGGATTGAAAGGACTTAGGACTGATAACTCGCCGTATTCCCTATTCCTTGTTTGGTTGTGGACTTAGGGTATCGGTTGTTTATCAGAAGGTCGTTTGAATCTTGGTTATATATTATGTATATGTATATAGATATAAAAGTTCTTCATTCAGTTCAATTCCTTTGGGTAGCAAAGGTATAGAAACATGTTCACTCATACAAACAACACTGCTAGTAAACTATAATAGGTATAGTTTAGGAAGTCACTAATATTATTTCTAGAACAATGAAACATACAAGAATCAGTTCATACCTGAGTCAGTTCAAACATACTATAAAGAGAAACAGATAGAGCCTACTATAACGAGAAACAATACATACTACACACTATACACTAGAGAACATACTACATACTAGACAGAGAGAACATACACTACACTAGAACATACTATACAAGAATACTATAACAATAATGTGAGATACTACTTCATGGTTCGGCAATATACTGATGCGTCACGTTTTGTACCCAGAGTCTCCTAGATGGAGAGCGTGAATTTGCGTATAGATCTATACTGGACTGACCCTCCTACACCTTGTTGCTTGCTACAGTGGGACCTGCAGGTCTACGGGTGACGAATGTCATATCATTTCGACGTCTCGAACGCCGTGTTATACTAGTTGATCACGTATGTTTACAATCATATCACATTTTACCTTAATTAAACAAACAGGTTTAAGGTAGTTAGTACTTTGGTAGTTATCTATATAAAACTACAGTACATCTTTATTTTTCCCATTTCATTCACATTGTGATCTTCTCACATAAAAGGTAATGAAATCTATATTTTTGGTAATGATAGTCATACTTTGGGAAAATACTCACTTTGTAAGGGTTAAAATGTTGTAATTAGTCGAAATGTATTTTGCACTCTTCGAATGTGTTGTAATCTATTTTACTAAGGCGCTTTTATTCGAAGCTTAAGTGTCTATGCCTTAGTATATTTTTTGTACGCTTTCTGTTCCCTATAAATAGGGATATTTACTAGAGTTAGATAAGAGTTTTTACAGACCTGTCTTTGTACTATGTAAACATTCGAAAGCGTAATAGAGCTGAAACAAGATCATATTTACATCTGGTGTTCAACTTCGCGTTCTTACTTGATTTTATACTATGATTCATTTTATACCCGATTCATTGATTCATCAATTGGTATCAGAGCAGGAATCACATATGTGATCTGATTTTCATCTATTCAAAAAAAATTTGAATCAAATTTTTGGTTCAAAAGTTTCCGCACTTTTTGATAGTGAAAAATTTGTCTAGATTTTAGTTTGTGATTTGATTCTGCATTTGAATTGTTGAATCGAGTGTTCTTCTTGTAATTCCGATTTGATTCAACCAGTTTGTTTTCAAATTTTCAAATCTTCTTAAAAATTTTCAAAATCATCTTCCGTACAACAATGGCGAGCTTCAATCTCAATTCGATGACCTCGTTTTCTCATTTGTTAGGATCATCAACCAAAATTCCAATTCTAATCCCTAAATATTATGATCAGTGGGCTGATCGTATGCAGGATTATCTGAATGGTCTTAATGAAGAATTATGGTCATGTATCACTGGAAATGTCAATGTTCCAGTGAATGATCAAGCAATTGAATCATCTTCTACAAGTTCTGATGTTGATAATCAATCTGATCGTCTAAAGAAACTAGAGAAGAGATGTATGAGGGAACTGTGAGGTGCTTTACCTCCAGTTGTGTACAATTACGTAAGGAGTTGTACAACTGCTAAGGAAGTCTGGAACAATCTGAATGATAAGTTTCAAGGAAGTGAGAAGACGAAAATCAATTCGGTCAAACAGTGTTTGGTCGAGCTAAAAGATTTCAAGCAAAAAGAAGGAGAAAGAATTGAAGTTTACTATGATCGTCTGAATGAGTTAATCTATCGTTGCAATCGCGATGGAATTACCAGGACTTCAATGGAATTCAATCTTATCTTTGTGATGGGTCTTCGAAAAGAATGGAGAAGCGTGAGTATGATAGTGAAGAATCAGCAAAGTTTTGATACATCAACTCTCAATGACTTGTACAATCAGTTGAAGACACACGAAACTAAGGTAAATGAAATTGCTGAAGAAACGAAGCTGAATTTGGGACGTCCATTGGCACTTGTGTCAAAGATATCTGAGAAAGAAGCTGAAAATGGTGATTCTGAGGAAGAAGAGGGATTCATCATGAATTCGGATGATGAAGCAATAGCATTTTACTCGAATAATCGTGTTAAGAAGTTTTTCAAAAAGCCGTTCAATTCGAAGGCTAAGCTTGCTGAGGAAAAAGGAAGTGCTGCGAGTAAAACTGTTGTTGAGGAGAAAAAGAAGGTTGAGAAGAAAGATTCGAAAATGTCTGAAGGAAAGAGTGAGAAGAAGCTGAAAGGTGATGCTGGTATTGATTGTCATTATTGCAATGGAGCCAATCATCTTGCGAATGATTGTATGCTTCGGAAGAAGGATGAGAGAAAGAATAAAGTAAAATATGAGGCTTATTATGCAGAGAGGCTTGAGGAGGTTCGTGCAAAAGCTAAGAATTTATCACTGGTCGCAAGGGGTGAACAGGAGGAGGATGGAACTTATCAAATCTGGTCATCCGGGTCAGACGATGAAGAAATGAGGAATCCAACTCATGGAGCAATGTATGCGAAGATGGAGGAGGACTCAGATGAAGATGAATTCGAAGTGAAAGCAAGATGCTTCGTATCCAAGACAGCAGACAAATCTCCAATGACAACAAAGGTATGTAATATTCTCGAATCTTTTAATATTCCTAAACATGCTTATGACTCTGAACTAATATCTTTTGATGAGACAGTTACTTAATTTGATTCAATTGTTGTGTCTGCTAGCAATGAGGCCAACAGGTTGTCCATGGAGTTATTAGAGACCAAAAAGCGATTAGACATGAAAATAAGTAAAATTGATTTTTTGGAATTATAGATGACAAATATTTTGTGTGATAGGGATACTTTATAAAATGAAGTCAAACTTTTGCTAGCACAAAGAAATATATATTGTAATTCTGCTAAGAGACTTTATGGAAAATTAACTGATTTACATCATTCATGTGAAATAAGTAAAGAACAACATAGAAAATTACTACCTTTTCTAGCATACGAAAGGGCTAAGGTTGATAATATTTCGGATGATTGTGAGAAAATAATAGCTGCGTTTGACAAAGTTCCTGATGATTGATATAAATATGGAATTGTCAAAATTGATGAATGTCTTGATGCGAATGAATTAGTTAACATAGTGAATGATACTTTGACTAAATCTGAACAAATTCAAATTTTGAAAAAGACTGAGAATTCAACATCTGATTCTCAATCTAATTTTGCTGATATTGAAGATAATTCTGACAATATCAGTGAAATTAGTGATCTTGAGGATGCTGATTCTTCCCAGTTGTCTGTGGTTAATGTTGCATCAACATCTAAAGGGAAAGAAAAAGTTAAGGATTTGATAGCTAAGAAAGAAACTGATATACCCTCAACTTCAAAAGTTTATGATATGGACTTCGTGGATCTCAGAGACAGTCAAACTGATGATAGCGATGATGAAAAAGAAGAGAAAATTTCGAAGGAAGAAGAAATTCCTCGAATAGTAGTTGATCAAGTGTATGGTGATACACAAAAGTTCGAAAAAGTAATAAATGAAAAAGGTGATCATTATCTTGAAACAAATACTGTGGTTTATCCAAATTTCAAGTGTACAGATGATGTCATTTTTCCAAATCAAGTATTCGTAACTACTGGAAATGTTGAGAATATCAAACCAGAATTAAAGAAGTTAGTTGAAGAAGATAATTTGAAAACAACTGATGAAGGTTTCTTTGCAAATCAAAGCACAGTTGAAAACAACCTAACAAAGAATTCGTATGTTTTTCACCGTCAAAAACCATAAAGAAAATGGGTTGAAAAATCAAAAATTGAAAAAGAGAATTCAAAACAAGTTGTAAAGGAAAAAATGAAAAAGTTGTCAAACTCAACTCCAAGGAATTCAAATATCAAATTGTCTAATTTTCGAAGGAAAATAACATTTCAAAAAGACAAGCTAGGAAGAAAATATTTTGGCAAAGCAACATAATAATGATTCGAAAATTGTCGCACCACTGGAGCTCTTACATATTGATTTGTGTGGTCCATCAACAGTTTCAACAAGAAACAAGAAACGGTACATTTTAGCTAGTGTTGATGATTTTCCAGATTTACGTGGGTTTATTTTCTCAGGCTTAAATCCGAAGTTGCGCAAATAATGATTGACTTTATCAAAAAGATGGAAAGAACATTGAAGAAGATTGTTCGAAAATTTAAGAGTTATCATGGAACTGAATTTAAGAATAATGTGTTGGATTAATGTCTAAGTCCATAACTATATTTGGTATGTACTTGACCCGACCCGGCATGATCCATTTGGGTTGCACTTCACCAACACAATTTATATGGATAGTCTTTTGAGAATAGTATATTTATGATTTATATTAATATATTATAAGTTCTAATATATTAATATGGAATCATATTATTTAATTAGTATTGATCAAGACTTAATTTAGAATTGATTAAGTGATCAAAATGAACTAATTAAATATTGACTCTTATATATATGGAATGGGCCAAGTTCATTTAGCTTGGGCTAAGCTTTCATGGATAGTCCATGGAGTGTGTAACCCATGGATCATATGAAATGAAAGGTCATGGGTTTAACCCTAGTCTCCACACTATATAAATATGTCCTTGGTTGGTGAAATTGGCACTAGTATGGGTACACTAAGAGGGCTAGCCAATTTCACTAGAGAGAACCAAAGTATTCTTATTCTCAAAGTCTTCCAAGGTGTTTTGGTGATTTGTGATTCCACTTGAGGCTTCCACACTATTGGGGCTAAGCTCTTAAAGCTTGAAGATATCAATCTACACCAAAAAGGTATGTCATCTAACTAGTCTTTGTAGTATAGTTGCCTCATAGTATGCTAGTTAGGATTAAAGCCTTGGAAAGTTCTTATTTGCATGTATAATAGAGAAAACATAGATCCAAGGTTTATAGGGTTGCATGTACACCATAGGAGTGTTAGAATGCTCAAAACCCAACAGTGGTATCAGAGCCTAGGCTTGTTTTCTTGTTATACTTGCTTAAACTGCTTAAAAATCGAATTTTGGTGCTGTCTGCACAATAGACTCGCCGAGTCCACTGATGGACTCGCCGAGTCCACTGATGGACTCGCCGAGTCCAAGACAAAAAACATCCAACTCGCCGAGTTGGTTCGTGCACTCGATGAGTTGGACCCCCTGACAGCAGATATTCGACTGTTTTGGCTGGAATTGGACTAGGAACATTACCATAAGTTGTTTTTGAACTTATAAACTTGTTTTTTGATGTGGTAATGTTCATGCTAATCCAATTTCAAAGATAATTGTCAATAGATTCATGTTTTGTATTAGTTTAAGTGTTATGCTAATTACATGAAAAAGTTTGATTCCAATCATCTTGTTCATATGAGTTGCTTAGATTAATAGAAAAGTTAATTGATTATGTGTTTTCAATCCATTTTAATCTAAGAGTTGATTCTAAAATGTGTTTTTGTAACTTGTCCCCAAGTTATATGAAAAGTCACATTTAAGTTTCATAAAACTCATAAAAGTTGGCAATGGTTACAAAAAATGAAGAGTCTTGTCCACAAGTTATGGAGGTTCAAGAGTCACTTCATTAAGTAATAAAATGTGTAGCCTTAATTAGTTCCATAAGTTACAAAAATAAAGAAAAGTTACATTCTTTTATTAGTTTAAAGTCTTCCATAACTTGTCCTCGAGTTATGGAACTTGAAGAGTTTTTAATTAAAACTACTTTAAACACATAAGTTATGGAATTAATTAGTTTTGAATATTTTCAAAACTTGCCCTCAAGTTTTGGAGTATGTAAAGTTTCACTCAAGAATACTTTAATTCCAAGTTAAGCCCTTAGAATTTTAAAAGTTAAAATTCAACCCTTATAATTTATAATATTATAAGTTAATAATATTTATATATATGTATAAGAGCAAGTCAGTCTTACCGTTAGTAGGCCTCATTCACGAAGCCGGTCTATAAGGGGGGTATAAGGTTACTGCCTATAAAATGGCAGTTTAATGGGTGTCCACTCTCACCCACCGCTTCCTTGACTGGTGGATGGTCGTTAGCCGAACGGGTAGGACAAAGACTATAAATTCTCCCTTCATTAAAAGTATTAATGATAAATACTAAGTAACTAAACCTTTTATAAATACCCAATCTTAGTTACTTAGGAAAATGTGAATAAGGTGCTAATCCATGAAAGTACACTTTGCACTTTGTTTAAGTCGGTTAGTGGAGCGTGTGTGGTTAACCGGCACACTAACTCGTATTTAACAAGGTAGGCAAAGGGTAAATTAATGTTTATCATAGTATCGATGGAGCGTGTGTGGTTAACCGGCACATCGATTGAGGGGCAAACACTTAAGGGTACCAAGTAATTTGCATGGTTACTTCACACCTTGTTTTGTGATCCTCGGCATCCCAGTCACAAAACCTGAAGGGCACAGTCAAGATTGAAACATGCCTTTGAAAAGTTCAATGAATCTCAAAAGAATTTAGGAGTTTCAAAACCAATTAAAACCTAATAATACATTTCGTTTATCTTGGTGGAAATTGGTGAATCGTCATTCACATACCTTCAAATATTCTATAGCTTGGATTACGGCATCCCTCTTCCAAGTTATAAAATATTGGGTTGGGTCCTAGCCTTAATATTTCATATTGGGTGTTATATTAAGGACTTTAAATCAACTATCTTGAATTTCTCCCAAAAGATGTCTAGTTCAGACATCTATGATCATCCCAGATCTCTTGGAACTTCACTTCCTCCACCTCCTCCAATTATTCTCCCTAACCCACAAGTTCTTGAAAAGTTTAGGGTCACTCAAGCCCTATTGGCAAGCAAAGGTCTATGTGTGATCACATCTTGGAGATGTAGTCACATATTGACAAGCCGGGAGAGTTGGGTGTCAAAGTCTTGAGAAAGTTGGTGGCTCAACTACTTTCTAAGTCACATAGTGAGTTCCTTTGGGACTCCTATGAAATAGACTATGACAAGACCCTTAATGTTCTTATCTATTTGCTAAGATCAACTTCCTAAAACTTTATGGACATTGACAAGGATGACATTGGATATCCAGTAAAGCTCTCTCTTCCCAATGGAAAGGGAACGGCCATAGTCAACTCGGTTGACCAAATGGTAAAGAGAGAGGCTAAGTCTTAGATAGTCCCATTATCAAGGGTCCATTGCCAAAGGAATGGGCATTGGTTGCGAAGCTGCCAAATTTACCTAAGGATGTTAAAGTCAATAAGTTTGACTCTACTTCAGGTAAAGTCCATTGTCTAACTCTATTAAGTTCCTACTTGGAGATTCTTATTACATGATGTGACTGGGCCACATGTTGATGTTTGAAGAATCAAAGAAAAGTGAAGAAATTTAAAGAAGGAATATGCTGAATCTGATCGCGTAGATGGATTTCTATCGCATAGTTTGAAGATCGGATTCTTGAGCTACTTCTTAGGAGTTATGATATATTGCTTAGGAATAGATAACAACAAAGTTTTCATGTGCTTTTTCACTATAAGGATAGTTTTTTCCACAAAGTTTTTAAAATAAAAGGAAAATTTTGATTTTATTTATTTTAAAATATCCTTACAATGACATTTGTGAAAATCTTTGTTGCTTATAAGATTCCATTAAGAGCAAGAGTGGAAATATGAATTTGATTCTTTCATTTGTGGTAGTGTCCAAATTTACCAAATAAGGAAAGATTCTCATCACCCAAGTTTTAGTTGGATAGAAACTTGGAATCATGCAAGTTATATAGTATGATGAATGAGAATTTTCAACTTTGGAAAATTAAGACTAGTTCCTTGTTCACATGTATATGTGAGTCAACTGAAGGACTAAGGGATCGAGTACACATTCTTGTGCACTGATCAAGTCCACCATAAAATATCGATAACACTATTCGTCATGATTTACTAAGGCTTAGTAAATATGATTATACTTACAAGCTTAAGTATAATTATGAGACATTGGAAAAGTTTCAATGTATGACAGAACGAATGAGAAGAATCAAATTAGGCAGAACGATAAAAGTTTCTCAAATCTGAAAAGATGGGAGAGTACTTTAGTATCATGTTTTAAGATCATCTTAATGATTTTAAGACCTTATCACAATTCATTCTCTAAGTGCATTCTGATAGTTAAGAAGAGGAGTTATGAATTGTTGAAGTGGTTAAATCAAGAAGATGATTCATACATCGTTCCAAAAACAATTCTTAGAGTTATACTATAAGATTGTAACTTGAGTGACATGTCTTAAAAGATGTTTAAAAACACTTGTCAAATGTAAGAGTAAAAGTTTTCTACTCTTGTACATTTGAAATTGGTAATTTGTGATGTTTTGGATAAAACAAAGATCAACTAAGGCCAATTGTGTTAAGTGTCTGTCTTGATTAGAATCCACACTATGTCTTGAATATTTGGAAAGAAAGTCTTATAGGTCAAGGAGACAGTGGGAGTCTAAAAGATCCTGAAAGGGTTTCAAGAAGTAATTAAGAATAAAAACCTGTATTTCATCACTAGCACACAACTAGAGGTTTATAACCTATCGTGTTGACATTTTTGTGCCCATTCCAGTTAAGTTGGCTATACATTTGAGTTCTACATGTTCTCAATTGTTTGCATAACTACTTGGAAGCAATGGCAGGCCCTTGAGCTGCCAGGTGGCAAGAAGTTAAGATTGCACAAGTTCAATCCATATGAGTTAGGATTTGTCACTAACCTAGTCTTGTGATTATGGTTTGACAAATTCACATGGATAAGAACACATACACCATAAAATCTAAGTGTCATAAGGTTTCTCTCCGATTCATGAAAATGATGGTGAGGAAATTCTTTCACTAAGTAGATTTTAATTAGATAGAAATTGTGATATTTGCAGTTCTCAAAGTCGTTAGTGGAGCGTGCGTGGTTAACCGGCACACTAACATTGACTTATGAGAAATGGCAAAAGGTCTAAACAATTGAGACTATGATTACGGCATCCCTTTTCATAGTTCTGAAATTGTTTAGACACACATGTGAGCTATCTAAGATAAGGTGTATGTTTTTGATAAAGTCTTATCAAAGCAATCTAGTATCAGAAATCTGAACTTTGGTAAGAATGTCAATAAAGTATTGACTTCTAGAGGTCCAGTTGTTTTCTAGATACATGTCAAAGCTAGTGGGAGCATAAGTGTTATGCTAATAATCATCATGTTAGTGGGAGCATGATAATTATGATAAGTATTGGAAGTTAGCAATGTTAATTATAGAAAACAAAAGTTTCAATTTGTGAGGTTGCAGGGGTTGAAAAAGTTTTTTTGCTATAATTAAGGGAGAGGAAATTATACTTCATTTCAATTCTAAAAGGCTTAGATTGAGATTTTAATCATCTTAGTCAAGAATATAGATATATGAATTTTATGTTGGTTTGGTTCAACTTAAGAAAATTCTATATATTGCGTTCTCAAAATTCGATTATGATTACGTCATCCCTCTTCATAGTCAAATTTTGAGAATATGGCAAACAAAAAAAATATTATGGCAAAAGACTGGTCTAGAACCATGTCTTTATGTGAAACATCATGAATCGTGTCCCATTTACTTTGGGTACAAGATCGATTACATGTGCTATAATATTTATCCTTTCTGAATTTTCCAAATGCCTTGGGGCGTTAAGGAGGAAAATGTCGAGAATTGGATATGACTAAAGTGATTAAGCAATTGTCGAGGACAATCTAAGGTTTACCAAAGATTGGTTGCTCAAGGACATTTGGAAGTATAGTGTTAACTTTGGAAGGACCATATTGACCTAATCTGAAAAGAGGCAACTCTTGTTCAGAAGGGGTAGTCAAAATGGGAATATGGAGTTGTCTCCATAGGTGGAAGTTATCTGTGTAAGATTAGAAAAACTTAATGCAAGAAGCATGTTCAAAGCTATGTACTTTGAATATGAGACTTAATTTCCATGAAGTTGATCTTCATTGGAATGCCCTGTAATTATTGTTGACAAGTTTTGTGACTTTGTACACATTCATTACAAGAGGGTCAGTGCATATAAGTTTAAAATATAAACAGATTTCGATAAATGATAGGAATTTGGAATTCTTACATTTTTTTCGATAACGATTTGGGAGTGTGAAAAGAGAATCATTGAAATTATGTTCAATCTATCTAGTTCACAAAGTAAGGATCATAGACAAACATAGAGTGCATACTTGGTGTATGGCAAAGCTATTGTTTAAGAAAAACATAGTGTACATGCTTGGAGCATGGGACAACTAGTGGTTTTAATTCAAGTATAAAGTTGATAAAACCGAAACAATGAATAATGAGTAATCAGTATGGTGATAAATAAAAGTGTTTATTTATATTCATAGGGTTTGATACCATATTTGATTCATTTATTCTTGTGTTTCACTTTGCATGTTTTGACTTCCATAATAACTAGGTTATTCTTTCGGAATGACTAAGTTATTCAAACCATCCATAGTCGGTCATATGTTGGAAGTAGATATGAATCAAGACTGTCATGGGTTGGCTTGTAGAGGTCCAAGTTGGTGGACAAAGTCGTGCTACAACACTCATGAGTGCTCATAAGTTCTGAGTATTGGATTCAACCCGCGCTCATTTGAATCACTTCATGAATTTTATCACGAGTGATCATGAGACGATAATATCTTATATTCTTCAAACCAAGAAATATGAGTTGTTACTATGAGTTGATAGTACATTGTTGCATGAAAACACATTGGTAACTCGATGTTATAAAATGTGCCTTTGTGTATGATTCAACAAGTAGCAGAACAAGCCATATGAGTCGAAGTTTATCCGTTCCTTTTACCTTCGGGATAAAAGCGATATCTGTGGGCCCCTTGATGATTTAATGATGACGCATGAGTGCTTGGCCAAGCCAGGACTGGTTTGATTTGTTCAATCAGTCAGTCGTCATAAATCGGAAATCGGGAAACAACAAATGGACAGAGAGAATGATTAGAATCCATGTCTCAGTCCATATGATATCTAGAATGGAGGAATATATGTTCCCTTATCTAATGGACAAGTCATTCACAAGGTCAGAGTTCGACATCGGCTTTAAGAGCTACGATTGCCAGTTAGGTTTTGAAGTCATACGCAGTAATGGTCCGATTTTCAAGGTGCCACGTCAGATATCATTAAATACACATCTCGCTTCAAATTCAAACTTCAGGGTTACATATAAAAAGGAATTCAAGGGTTCATTATCAGTTTACGCGATCAAAAAGAAAAATTCCCAAATTCTCTGATCTTCAAAGTTTTCAAACCCTAACAATGGCGACTTCTGTTCATGTTGATGTTGATCCTTCTCATACCACTGATGATGTCTCTTCATTACCAATTATGAAGATTCAAGCAACTAACTATTACTTGGAGGGTGATGTATCTAAATACCCGGAAGAATTGAAGATGTTAATCGTTTCCTTGAAGAGCTCTGTTTTGTCAAAGGCGATGTTCAGTTCGTTCTCAGTTCCAATGTCATGGCTTTCTCAAGCAGGATCAACCGCTACTTACAACAAAGCTTCTGATACTATTACTTTGCATTTGGTGAATGAAAAAAAGGTCAGATTATAAAAGAAACTCTTTTGCCAAATTCTTGAAATTCCGAATTCACCTCCGTATGTTGCTTTTTACATTCCCTCAAATCGTTTAGTGATTTTAAGAAATCTGGTCTTCCAAGTATCTAGAATTTCTTATTTGGTATTTTTCTGAGATGCTTAACTGGGAGAACAGTTGGTCTTCATAAAGGAAGAATGGAGGTATATTCCATGGTTGCTGGGCTATACTATGATCTTCAAGTGGATTATTCTACACAATTATGGAAGGAATTCCAAAAGAGTGTAGAACACACGAATGTTATTCATGGTATTTCGTGTGCAAGATAATGGAACTTGATTTTGCAATATTTTTACAACAAGGAAGGGTTTTTGGTACCCAATGATGAGGAAAAAGCTGTTTTTCAATCGTACCACTATCCGAAGGATCTCACAGATAATGCTGAGGATTTTCTATCTATTGCTCGTATTCCTGGTGCAATGCTCAAAAGAGTTGATCCTTCAAATTCTGTCTTAGTGGCATATTTGCAAACTATTGATTCTACTGTCGAAATTGGGATACTATTGGAAAAGGAAGACAAGAAATCCAAGTGGTCAAAGAAGGATGAAACTACTTCTTTTGAAAACAAAATCACATAGTTAAAATCTTCCAAATCTCCAATGAAGAAGCTTCTAACAGTTGAAGTGACTGTTGCTGAGACACAATTGATTGAGCCTGTTGTTGAAGAGACTCAAGAGCAAGTGATCATTCCTTCGAAGACCGGTATGTTTCGAAGAATTAAAATGAAGTCAACACATAAAAGCAAGTCTCCAACACATAAAGTGGTCCGAAAACCTCATGTCACTCATCAAGGTGTTTTAATTCGAGAAGTGCCAGCACTTGTTTCTCTATTGTCTAAGAAACGAAGGGCTGAGGATATGGCCAAACATCTGTCAAAGAAGAAGAAGAAGAAGACATGAAAGCTTATGCTTTCTACTGAGTCTACAGAAGATGAAGATGAAAGAATTCCTGAAACACCAGAAGTAACTCTTCACGCAGAAAGTTCAACTCCTGAGCAGACAATAGTCATACCACCCGAAGATTCGGTTGCCAAATCAGTTTCTGAGGAGGTACGAACTTCAGGCATCCTGCACACGTATCTGATACGGATGCAAATGTCAATATGGGTGAAGGAGATTCGAAGAAAGAAGATCAAGGTTATCCAACTTCTATAGCCTTCGAACATATTGTTTCTTTACTTCTATTTTTTCTTCTCAATCCACTGATACACCTAAACCTAATTCAACCGTTCAAGAAACTGCTTTTATGGAGACAGAAACTTATAATGAGGGTTTTGGAGGTACGTTTGATGAATTAGAGTTTCATGAAGAAGAAGAAGAGGATTTTCCAGATCATATGCTGATGACAATGAAGCAATTTAAAATTTTGAATCAGAAGTTGAATTCTATAATTCAATCTCATGCTGATCTGGGGGGTGGTTCATATGTTTCAACTTTAGAGGTTGATACTTTGTTGAAAATGTTCGAAGCCAGAGTTGTAAGTAAAGTATCTGGGATGGTTAAAGACTCAGAATCATGAATTTTGGTGAAGGTTGATCATAGTGATCAAAACAATGAACTACAAACCAATTCTCAAAATTCGAAGTTTGCCAGAGATCTGAAAGAATTAAAGAATGTAACAAAGGAAAGGCATGTTCTCTTTGTTCAAGACGTAAAGAAAGTTAGGGAGGATGTCAATTTGCAGATTCGTGAACTTCGCGAAGATATGCAAAAAGAGATTGCAAATGTTCAACAAGACTATGCATCTTTGAATCAGAAGATTGATATTATTTGTGACGCTGTCACAAAATTTGTCAAATTCTATGAAAGCTTGAGTCCTTAACTTACTCAACTTTCAACAATAGAGCGTACCAACTTTTTGGAAGTGATTACTTTGCTAAAGGAGTTAAAAGAATTATCTGTCCAGCCAGTTTCTTCTTCCCTGATTACTCCTGAATTTTTATCTCAAAAGTTCCTACAATTCGAAGCAATTCTCAACAAGCAACTTGCTCCTCTCTCTCGCATATCAAGCCTTCTTCCAACAACAAATGGCCCACTTATTTTCACAGGGGTGCAAGGGGGAGAAAGAAAAACTGGTGATTCGAAGGCTAGTGGTGATGACGCGAAGGTTGTAGGAAAGATGTTTTCTTTAAAGATCCCAACAACAAAGCCAGTTATAGCATCTGCTGGGCCGATTACTTCAACAGTCGTAACAACTATGCTAATTACAAGACCAATTTCGAAAGGAATTGTGATTGGTAAACCTACTGATACTGTTGGGAGTAGTTCGAAAACAAAGGAAGTGAAAGATGATTCATTCTTGAAAGATAAAGGGAAAACAATAGTGGTGGAAAAATCGAAAGAAGAAAGGAAATCCAAAGCAGAAGATGAAATTGAAAAGCTTAGGTTGATTCAAAGCATAATGGCTCAGCGTGCAAGTGATCCGAAGGGTATGGACAAAGGTGATCCGTCCAAACACTACAATTATGAAAAAATTTAGGCCAAGGTAGCTTATAATCATACGTATTCGTTTGAGAAGAAACCAAAACAAAGATATATGGTTACGAATACTGATTCAAGTCAGCTGGACTTTCCAATAAATGAAATGATGTTCATCATGCCTCAATTTAAAGCAGAATGAAATTTCAAAGAAAAGGATGATGGTACACACATGAAAATTAGATTTCATACTGTTATTGCAAAAGCCCCTGAGGAAGTTTGGTCATTGATAAAGATCAAGAAGGTAATCAGTATGAAAAAGGATGTGGTATTCGAAAACACAGTCCAAAATATCAAGTATGTGGTTGCTAGGGCAAATGGAAATATTTGCGAATTTACAATTGCAGATTTTCCATTAATAAACTTGTATGATCTTATACAAGTTGCATTGATTCTGAAAGACAAGTCCTTTTCATATCTTCAAAACACTGAACCTGAGGAATTTAAGCTTGGGGTTGCTCACATCAAGATTTTCATCGAAAATTATTATGAGTGCTTGGCTCTAATAGATGTGGAGTTAGCTACTGCTAAAGGTATGGAAATAAAAGCTCCAATGGCTCCTACGAAGACTCAAGCAGAATTGAAAAAGTATGCTGATGGTGAAATTTGCTTGAACCTTTTGGGATGGTCTTCGCAGGAAAAGACAAGGCTGTAAAAGCGAAACGTTTCCTATTCCAGGCATGCGAAGTGGAAAGATTTTCAATGTCTCAATATACGAACTTATATGTTCGTATGAATCATTGTAAGAAAAACAATGAAGGAGATAAGAAAGAGCTGAAGAAGATTATTTCCTGGTACACAGAAATTCGAAGAGTGATGCTGTATTCCATCCAGCTTCTTACAAATTAAGAAGATCGATTATGATTACAAAGGGGGAGATTGTAAGGGTTAAAATGTTGTAATTAGTGGAAATGTATTTTGCACTCTTCGAATGTTTTGTGATCTATTTTACTAAGGCGCTTTTATTCGAAGCTTAAGTGTCTATGCCTTAGTATATTTTTTGTACGCTTTATGTTCCCTATAAATAGGGATATTTACTAGAGTTAGATAAGAGTTTTTACAGACCTGTCTTTGTACTCTGTAAACATTCGAAAGCGTAATAGAGCTGAAACAAGATCATATTTACATCCGTTGTTCAATTTCGCATTCCTACTTGATTTTATACTTTGATTCATTTTATACTCGATTCTTTGATTCATCACATTTTTACAAAAGAACAAACATAGAGAACAGTTGGTTCTTGGTAGAAGACTGCTTTAGTAGAAAATATAGGATTTTCTAGGAAGTTTACAAACATTTACATCAAGTACTTACGAACTTTTACATCAAACATTTACAAGCACATTCTTCAAACTTATACAAACAATGACACTAAAATACTTATGAACTCACCAGCTTTAATGCTGACAACGCTTTCAAAATAACTTGTATTCTCAGGTCACCAGTAGACAGGTACCGATGACCAGGTTTTGAGAAGACGGAGCTTTCAAGACTTGTCTTTATTTTGATTATTTATTTTTGGTGTCTTATAAACTACAGAACACACTTGTATTAAAACTATATTATTAATGCAATGGATGATGTTGTTGCTTGTTTTACTATTATGCATTGTTGTGATACTGTACATGACGTCCTCCGTCCCCGAACGTTTCCGCCGGTCAAGTTTTCGGGTGTGAAAAGTATGATGGGGAAAATGAATCATTTATTGGGATTGAACATTCGTCAAAGCATGCAAGGAATCTTTATTAATCAAGAAAGCTATACACGAAACCTTATTGAATGTTTTGGCATGATGAATTGCTCAAAAGAGAAGGTTACTATGGCAGTTGGTACTCGATTAAGTCATTCATTGTATAAGCCAGTCGTTGATCTTAAGACATATAGAAGCATGAACGGTTCATTATTGTACTTAAATACAAGTCGACCTGATATTATATATTATGTGTGTAACTATGCCAGCTACCAAGCGAATCCCAGGGAACCTCATCTTACTATTGTAAATAACATTTTTGATATCTTCATAGCACTCTAACTCTTAGATTGTAGTATCCTGCGAACACCAAATTCTTTATTGAATCATATTTTGATGCTAATCTAGGAGGTTGTCAACTAGATCGAAAGAGTACTACAGGTAGATGCCGATTATTAAATGGGAAACTTGTCGTTTGGGAGTTGAAAAAGCAAACATACGTATCAATCTTAACAGCACAAGTTGAATACATTTTAGTTGCAGCCTATACTTCTCAAGTGACTTGGATCTGAAATCAACTACCTGAATATGCGATATATATGAAATAAATTCATTTATATTGTGACTCACAAAGTGCAATTCGTATATGTCATGATTCAGTTCAACATTCCAAAACTAAACATATTGCACTTTGATATCATTTTATCAAAGACCATGTTGAAGATTGCTAAATTTAAGCAAGGATCAGTTGATCCCATTTTGTTTCGAAAGAAAGTAAGGGATCATCTGATGTTTGTTCAAATTTATGTCAATGACAAGGAATTTGTAGAGTTGATGAAGAGTCAATTTGAAATGAGTATGATGAGGAACATGAATCATATCTTGGGATTGAACATCTATCAAAGCAGGGAAGGAATCTTTATTAATCAATAAAGCTATACATGAAACCTTATTGAATGTTTTGGCATAATGAATTGCTCAAAAGCGAAGGTTCCTATGGCAGTTGGTACTCGATTAAGACCTTCATTGGATAAGCCAGTCGTTGATCTTAAGACATATAGAAGCATGAACGGTTCATTATTGTACTTAAATACAAGTCTACTTGATATTATATATTATGTGTGTAACTGTGCCGGCTACCAAGCGAATCCCAGGGAACCTCATCTAACTATTGTAAATAAGCTTTTTGATAACTTCATAGCACTCCAACTCTTAGATTGTAGTATCGTGCGTACACCGAATTCTTTATTCAATCGTATTCTGATGCTAATCTAGGAGGTTGTCAACTGCATCGACAAAGTACTACAGGCAGATGGCAATTATTAAATGGGAAACTTGTTGTTTGGCAGTCGAAAAAGCAAACATACGTATAAATATTATCAGCAGAAGTTGTATACATTTTAGTTGCGTCATGTACTTCTCAAGTGACCTGTATCCGAAATCAACTACGTGACTATGCGATATATATGAAAAAAAGTTCATTTATATTGTGACTCACAAAGTGCAATTCATATATATAATAATTCAATTCAACATTCCAAAACTAAACATACTGTACTTTGATATCATTTTATCAAAGACCATGTTGAAGATCGCTAAATTTAAGCAAGAATCAGTTGATCCCATTTTGTTTCCAAAGAAAGTACAGGATCATTTCTTGCTTTTTCAAATTTATGTCAATGACAAGGAATTTGAAGAGTTGATGGAGAGTCAATTTGAAATAAGTATGATAAGGAAAATGAATCATTTCTTGGGATTTAGCATTCGTCAAAGGAGGGAAGGAATCTTTATTAATCAAGAAAGCTATACACGAAACTTTATTGAATGTTTTGGCATAATGAATTGCTCAAAATCGAAGGTTCCTATGGCAGTTGGTACTCGATTAAGTCTTTCATTGGATAAGCAAGTCGTTGATCTTAAGACATATAGAAGCATGAGCGGTTCGTTATTGTACTTAACTACAAGTCGACCTGATATTATATTTTCTGTGTGTAACTGTGCCAGTTACCAAGTGAATCCCAGGGAACCTCATCTTACTATTGTAAAGAACATTGTTTTGATATCTTCATAGCACTCTAACTCTTAGATTATAGTATCCTGCGAACACCGAATTCTTTATTCAATTGTATTCTGATGCTAATCTAGGAGGTTGTCAACTGCATCGAAAAAGTACTACAAGCAGATGCCAATTATTAAATGGGAAACTTGTTGTCTCGTAGTTGAAAAAGCAAACATACGTATGAATCTTAACAGTAGAAGTTGTATACATTTTAGTTGCGGCATGTACTTCTCAAGTGACCTGGATCCGAAATCAACTACGTGAATGTGCTATATATATGAAATAAATTCATTTATTTTGTGACTCACAATGTGCAATTCATATATGTCATGATTCAGTTCAACATTCCAAAACTAAACCTATTGCACTTTAATATCATTTTATCGAAGACCATGTTGAAGATCGCTAAATTTAAGCAAGGATCAGTTGACCCATGTAAGGGTCGATTTGTTGTAATTAGTCGAAATATATTTTGTACTCTTTGAATGTTTTGTAATGTATTTTACTAGGGCGCTTTTATTCGAAGCTTTAGAGTCAATGCCTTAGTATATTTTTTGTACGCTTTCGGTTCCCTATCAATAGAGGTTATTTACTAGAGTTAGAAAAGAGTTTTTACAGACCTGTCTATTTTCTCTATAAACATTCGAAAGCGTAAATCAAGCTGAAACAAGATCATATTTACATCTGGTGTTCAATCTTGCATTCATACTTGAATTCATACTCTGATTACTTCAATACTCAATTCATTGGTTCATCAATTGGTATCAGAGCAGGAATCATATCTCTGATCTGATTTTCACGCTGTTCAAAAAGTTTTTGAATCAACTTTTTGATTCAAAAGTTTCCGCACTTTTTGAAAGTGAAAAATTGTCTAGATCTTAGTCTGTGATTCGATTCTGCATTTGAATTGTTCAATCGAGTGTTATTCTCATCAATTCGATTTGATTCATCTAGTTTGTTTTCAAATTCTCAAATCTTTTCAAACTTCTCAAAATCATATTCCGTACAACAATGGCGAGTTTCAATCTCAATTCGATGACCTCGTTTTCTCATCTGTTAGGTTCATCAACCAAAATTCCAATGCTAATCCCTGAATACTATGATCAGTGGGCTGATCGTATGCAGGATTATCTGAATGGTCTGGATGAAGAATTATGGTCATGTATCACTGGAAATGTCAATGTTCCAGTGAATGTTCAACCAATTGGATCATCTTCTACAAATTCTGGAGTTGATAATCAATCTGATCGTCTGAAGAAACTGGAGAAGAGGTGTATGAGGGAACTGCGAGATGCTTTACCTCCAGTTGTGTACAATTACGTTAGAAGTTGTACAACTGCAAAGGAGGTATGGAACAATCTGAAAGATAAGTTTCAAGGAAGTGAGAAAACAAAAATCAATTCAGTCAAACAGTGTTTGGTTGAACTGAAAGATTTCAAACAAAAAGAAGGAGAAACAATTGAAGTTTACTATGATCGTCTGAACGAGTTAATCTATCGTTGCAATCGCTATGGAATTACCAGGACTTTAATGGAATTCAATATCATCTTTGTAATGGGGCTTCGAAAAGAGTGGAGAAGTGTGAGTATGATGGTGGAGAATCAACAAAGTTTTGATACATCAACTCTCAATGATTTGTACAATCAGTTGAAAATACACGAAATTGAGGTAAATGAAATGGCTGAGGAATCGAAGCTGAATTTGGGAGGTCCATTAGCTCTTGTGTCAAAGATTTCGGAGAAAGGAGCTGAAAATGGTGATTATGAGGAAGAAGAAGGATTCATCATGAATTCGGATGATGAAGCAATAGCATTTTACTCGAATAATCGTGTTAATAAATTTTTCAAAAAGCCGTTCAATTCAAAGACTAAGCTTGCTGAGGTGAAAGGAAGTTCTGTGAGTAAAAATGTTGTTGAGGAGAAAAAGAAAGTTGAGAAGTAAGATTCGAAGATAGCTGAAGGAAAGGGTGAGAAGAAGCTGAAAGGTGATGCTGGAATAGATTGTCATTATTGCAACGGTGCGAATCATCTTGCAAATGACTATATGCTTCGAAAAAAGGATGAGAGGAAGAATAAAGTCAAAGATGAGGCATACTATGCAGAGAAGCTTGAGGTGGTTCGTGCTAAAGCAAATAATTTGTCATTGGTTGCAAAGGGTGAGCATGAGGATGAAGATGGAACTTATCAAATCTGGTCATCTGGATCAGATGATGAAGAAATGCGAAATCCGACACATGGAGCGTTGCATGCGAAAATGGAGGAGGACTCAGATGATGAGGAATTCGAAGTGAGGGGACGATGCTTCGTATTCAAAGCGGATGACAAATCTCCAATGACAACAAAGGTACGTAAAGTTCTCGAATCTTTTAATATTCCTACTCATGCTTATGATTCTAAACTAATATCTTTTGATGAAACGGTTACTTATGTTGATTCAATTGTTGTGTCTGCTAGTAATGAGGCCAACAAATTGTCCATGGAGTTGTTAGAGACCAAAAAGAGATTAGACATGAAAATAAGCAAAATTGAATGTTTGGAATTACAAATTACAAACATTATGTGTGATAGAGATACTTTAACGAGTGATGTCAAACTTTTGCTATTACAAAGAAACATTTACTATAATTCTGCGAAAAGACTTTATGGAAAATTAACTGATTTACATCATTCAAGTGACATAAGTAAAGAGCAACATAGAAAATTACTACCTTTTCTAGCATTCGAAAGAGCTAAGGTAGATAATATTTCGTATGATTGTGAGCAAATAATAGCTGATTTTGACAAAGTTCCTGATGATAGATATAAATATGGAATTGTCAAAATTGATGAATGTCTTGATGCAAATGAATTAGTTAACATCGTGAATGATACTTTGACTAAAACTGAACAAATTTAAATTTTGAAAAAGACTGAGAATTCAACATCTGATTCTCAATCTAATTTTGCTGATATTGAAGATAATTCTGACAATATTAGTGAAATTAGTGAAGTTGAAGATGTTGATTGTTCTCAGTTGTCTGTTATTAATGTTGCATCAACATCTAAAGGGAAAGAAAAAATTAAGGATTTGATGGTTGAAAATGAAACTGATATACCCTCAACTTCGAAAGTTAGTGATGTGAACTTCGTGGATATCAAAGATAGTCAAACTGATGATAGTGATGATGAAGATGAAGAGAAAATTTCGAAGGAAAAGAAATCTTCAAAGGAAGAAGAAAATTCACGAACAGTGGTTGATCAGGTGTATGGTGATACACAAAAGTTCGAAAAAGTGATGAATGAAAAAGGTGAACACTATCTTGAAACGAATACAGTGGTTTATCCAAATTTCAAATGTACAGATGATGTCATTTTTCCAAATCAAGTTTTCGTAACTACAGGAAATGTTGAGAAAATCAAACCAGAATTAAGGAAGTTAGTTGAAGAGGATAATTCAAAAACAAATGAGGAAGGCTTTTTCGCAAATCAAAGCACAGTTGAAAACAACCTAACAAAGAATTCGTATGTTTTCCAACGTCAAAAACCACAAAGAAAATGGGTTGAAAAATCAAAAATTGAAAAAGAGAATTCAAAACAAGTTGAAAAGGAATGTGAAAAAGTTGTCAAATTAAACTCTAAGGAATTCAAAGATCAAATTGACAAATTTTCGAAGGAAAACAACATTTATAAAAGACAAGCAAGAAAGAAAATATTTTGGAAAAATGTTGAGTCTCAAAAGGTGTCTGAATCACAATCACCCAAAAATGTTTTCAAAACTAAAAATTCATCTTTTTCAACAAAACCTCAACATTCATCTCAATCAAATCATTCAAAGTCTGAAGTGAATAATCAACCAAGGTTTTCGAAAGTTTCAGAAACTAATATTCCAAGAAAATTTTCAAATAACTCAAATCCAAATCAAAAATGCTTTCAACGTCAACATTTTAAATCAACAGTTGATAATTTATATGCTAAATCTTTTATAACAAATCCAAAAGTTGATTTTGTTCCTAAAAAGCCAAATTTTCCAAATCAAACGAAGAAAGAAACTATGAAAACTTCACGAGAAAAAGGAATAACGTCAAGGAAGAACATTGATCATTGGCTTGAAGGCAAAGGAAAGATGTATCAGTCAAATACATTGTCAAAGGAGCAAATTCACGAAGCATATGAAAAGTATATGAATAATTCATCAAATGGCAGTTCATCGTCTATGGATTCGAACATTTCAGTCAAAGCTTGGAAACCAGTAATAAAAGCAAAGAATGTTCATTCACAAACTCATAATTCGAAGGGTAATGTCACTGGACATTCGAAACAATCAAAAACTTATGTTTCGGTTCCTTATAATGCAGATGTAAACTTAATTGATAGTCTCAAAACAAAAGTTTGTGAATTGGTTAAAAGTTCTTCATTGCATTCGAAATTGAAATCTAATTTCCAAGGACCCAAAAAGCCTTGGGTACCTAAAATTTTCCATTGAATGTAGGTACTATGTGACGAGCAATATGATAAAAAGTGGTACATCGGTAGTGGTTGCTCTCGTCACATGACTGGGAAGAAGGAGAATTTACGTGATTTTCGAAGTCTCAAAAATGCTGGAGTAGTGAAGTTTGGGAACAATAAAAAATGTCAAGTCAAAGGATATGGGAAGATCACGAATGGACAATTCACAGTGAATCATGTGGTGTATGTTGAAGGTCTTCAACATAACTTGATAAGTGTTTCTCAACTTGTTGTGGGCACTGGCAATCAAGTTCTTTTTAACGAAGAAGGAAGTGTTATTTCGAATGTCAACACAAAAGAAATGTTACTAAAATCCAAAAGGAAAGGTGACATGTTCACTTTGGATATCAATCCGATAGTAGGGAAACCTGCTATATGTCTTCTTTCGAAAGCAACAGCAGACTTAAGTTGGTTATGGCATCGAAGACTTTCTCATCTCAATTTTCGAAACAACAATAAGCTTATGGTACAAGATCTGGTAAGAGGTTTACCTGTACTTAAATTTGACAATGATTCTTTATGTGCAACTTGTGAAGTTGGCAAGCAACATAAACAAGGTCATCCAATTACAATAGATTCGAAAATTGTCGCACCTCTGGAGCTTTTACATATTGATTTGTTTGGTCCTTTGAATGTTTCAACTCTCAACAAGAAACAGTACATTTAAGTTATTGTTGATGATTTTTGCAGATTTACGTGGGTTTATTTTCTCTGGCTTAAATCCGAAGTTGCACAAATCATGATTGACTTTATCAAAAAGATGGAAACAACATTGAAGAAGATTCTTCAAAAAATTAAGAGTGATCATGGAACTGAATTTAAGAACAATGTTCTTGATTCATTTTTGGTGGACAAAGGAATTTCGCATAATTTTTCATCTCCGTACACACCACAACAAAATAGTGTTGTTGAACGAAGAAATAGGTCTCTATGCGAAGCGACAAGGACTATGTTGGCATATGCGAATCTTCCACAATACCTTTGGGCTGAAGCCGTATCCACCGCATGTTTTACTCAAAACAGATCTTTCATTCATCGCCGTTTTAACATTACTCCATATGAAATTCTCAACAATCGAAAACCTAACATCAATTTTTTTCATGTTTTCGGATGCAGATGCTTCATTATGAATCTCAAGGATAATCTTACCAAATGTCAAGCTAAAGCAGATGAAGGGATTTTCTTGGGATATTCGCATAATTCAGTCGCATATCATGTGTTGAACAAAAGAACACGAAGAGTTAAAGAAACTTTTAATCTTACATTTGATGATTACTACATTAAACAAACAACATCACAGTTTGAAAATCATCCTATTCTGACAAAAACACAAGATGAATCTGAATCCTCACAAACATTAGATGTTGATTATGATTTAATACATGCAAATGATAATCATATCTCAAAACTCACAAAGCTTACTGATGATTCAACATCAACTTATCCAGAGAAAAGCGAAAGTATGCAAATCAATCCAGTGGAGGGGGAGCAATTGGATTCGAATACTCTAGTTGAGGAAGAGCATTCTTTCGAGGGGGACAATGGAAGAGTGAATGCTAATGTTGAGGGGGAGCATAATGTTGAGGGGGAGCATTTAGAAAACATTGAGAAGAATGATAATTTAGATGATGTTTGTTCGATTGCAGGTTCAGAAAATGAAGATATATACGAAGATGCACCTTTGGAATTTGATCCAACATATCCGCCAATGGAAAAGTGGACAAGAGATCATCCGAAAGATCAAGTAATTGGGAATCCACAAGAGGGAGTTTTAACAAGAGCTCAAATTCGCGCAAAGAATGAGGTATTGAATACTCATCAAGAATTTTGTATGTTTAATGTTTTTATATCTAAAATTGAACCAAAAACAGTTAAGATTGCAATGGAACACTCAGATTGGGTTGTTGCAATGCAATCTGAATTGTCTGAATTTGAACGAAACAAGGTTTGGAGATTAATTCCTAAACTTGAAAATGTTTCGATTGTCGGGCTAAAATGGATTTTCAAAAATAAAACCGACAAAGATGGAAATATTGTTCGAAACAAAGCCAGACTTGTTGTTAAAAGTTATTCACAACAAGAAGGAATCGACTTTGAAGAAACTTTTGCCCCTGTCGCAAGACTCGAGGCGGTTCGTATATTTCTGACTTATGCAGCTCACAAAGATTTTGATGTTTATCAAATGGACGTGAAGTGTGCATTTCTAAATGGAGAGCTTGAAGAAACTGTTTACGTGGAACAGCCCCCAGGTTTTATTAACGAAGAATTTCCAAATCATGTTTATATTTTAGATAAGGCAGTTTATGGTTTGAAACAAGCACCACGAGCATGGTATGCAACTCTTACTTCATTTTTGAAACAATCTAAATTTAAACAAGGATCTTTTGATCCCACATTATTTCGAAAGAAAGTTGGGAATCATCTAATGCTTTTTCAAATTTATGTTGATGATATTATTTTTGGCTCAACTGACCCTACTTTATCTAGAGAATTCGAAGATTTGATGAAAAGTAAGTTCGAAATGAGCATGATGGGAAAAATCAATAATTTTCTTGGTTTGAATATTCGTCAAAACAGAGAAGGGATTTTTATTAATCAGGAGAAATATACGAAGAATCTGCTTGAAAAGTTTGGATTGACGAATAGCACAAACTTACGAGTTCCAATGGCAACTGGCAAAAAGTTGACACCTTCGTTAGATAAACCTGCAGTTGACCTAACTCTTTACAGGAGCATGATTGGTTCATTACTTTATCTTACAACAAGTAGACCTGATATCATGTTTTCTGTATGTAATTGTGCTAGGTATCAGTCAAATCCACGAGAACCACATCTCACTGCTGTGAAGAATATATTTTGTTATCTTAAAGGAACAATTTCGTTAGGATTGTGGTATCCTTCAAACACTGGGTTCTTTGTACAAGCATATTTGGATGCAGACCTGGGTGGTTGTAATCTTGATCGAAAGAGCACAAGTGGTGGATGTCAATTTCTTGATGGCAAATTGGTGAGCTGGCAGTCGAAAAAGCAAACATGTGTATCAATTTCAACAGCTTAAGCAGAATATGTGGCTGCTGCTGCTTGCACTTCACAAATAATATGGATCCAAAGTCAATTGCATGATTATGCAATAAATATGAAAACGATTCCATTATATTGTGATTCTCAAAGTGCAATAAGAATTTGTCATAATCCTGTGCAACATTCGAAGACTAAACATATAGCACTTCGTTATCATTTCATCAAGGATCACGTGGAGGATGGGAATATTGAAGTACATTTCGTGAAAATAACTGATCAGTTAGCTGATATTTTCACGAAACCTTTAGATGAAAAATCTCTTGTGAGAATTATAGAGGGACTTGGAATGATTGATGGAAATTCTATTCCATGCGAAAAAGAAGAATGATGCCTGATAAGGACTGATTCAGAGGCGCTGAATGAAAGACAAAGCAATATCCGTAAGCATTCAGAGGTTATTGTTCATAGTCAACGCTTCGACCCCTTCGAATTCGTAAATTTGTCACTTATTTTAAGGGTTGATTCAGAGGTTACGGTTCATAGTCAACGCTTCGACCCCTTCGAATTCGTACATTTGTCACTTATAAGGGGATGATAAAATGGCGCATTTTATAACAAGTACTGTTTCATTTTCGAAAATTTAAAAATCCAAAAAGATTTCCGTTTGTTTTGTCATTTAATTTTCGAAAATTCAAAAATCCAAAAAGATTTTCATTTGTTTTGTCATTTAATTTTCGAAAATTCAAAAATCCAAAAAGATTTTCGTTTGTTTTGTTAGTTAATTTTCAAAAATTCAAAATTCCAAAAAGATTTTCGTTTGTTTTGTCATTTATTTTCGAAAATTCAAAAATACAAAAAGATTTTCGTTTGTTCTGTCTTTATTTTCGAAAACTCAAAACAACAAAAATATTTTGATTATTATTTTTTTTTCGTATTTTGTTGCCGATAATCTTGAAGACACTGAGTGGCTTATGCTTGCAGTTCTAGGGTCAAGTACATTTTTCGTATGAATCGATAAATTTTTCATCATTTGAACTAGTTAAGTTGTCCCTAGAAGCATGCTGCTGCATGTTGTCCAAAGTCTCCAATGACTCAATGTGTGTGTACGAAAGCCTTAATGAAATATTTCATACGAAAATTTCTTCCCAATTAGGATTATATTCACATTAGTCTCTGAGCTACCTAACTCTTCTCAAAAAGAGTTAAGAGTTTACTGTTTGGTCTAAACATAACAGAGGTACTTTTCGTGTCTTACACCAATCTTTTTCATCCATAAAGTTCTTACACGATCACACACGAAGACATATGTCCGAGAGGTCTCTGATCAAACCCGTCGAGACTTAGACATATAAAAAATTTGTGTTTATGATCTGACATCATGAGACCGTGATGAAAGTGAAACTCAATTTTCATTACCTTTTTAAGGAATTGACGGGGAACTAAGTTCCAGATTTTCACGAAACTTTTGTTTCTGTATCAAAATTCGAAACTCCAAATCATATTCATTTCCAATGAATGGTCTTGATCAAACATTCGAAACCCACGATGTTTGTTACCCAACAAGATCCAACAAACAAATTTTTTCTTGAATATGATTTCCGTGTGAGTTTCATTCGAATGTCCTTGTCATTTCAAAATTTATCAAAGCCAACTTGTCACTGACTACACTGCTCAAACAAGCAATTTCTGTTACAATTTCTCACCTTATGTTTAAGATGACATGTAACGAAATTTTTGAACTACCCACGCAGCATTATAAAAGAAGCCCTTCGATACTTGTCAACATGTATTCGATTGTAATTCACGGGAACCCACATAAGCTATTGATCATTTCTCTTAATGATTAATGAAGTAATCTTTGCCTGGGATTTTATCTGCTTTTGTGTCAATGGTTTGACATCACAATATCCCATATTTTTCTTATTTTTGTTTCTCGTCTATATTCTTTCGAACACTACACTCACGAAATCCTTGAGGCTCTGAGTAATACCAACTCAGGCTGATGATTTCATACTTCTGGCGTATGACTTCACTTTTCATCCTAAAAGTGAAAGAGCCTTGCTTCCATTCGAAGGGTTCTGACGGTTACAATACTCTTGGGGATAACAAGACAGACTGTTTATAAATGACGTATGGTATTCTGTCCGGTTTTCAAGGTGACGTGACAGCTACTTTTTGACGCATGGCTACTTTTCCGTAGTAATGGTCTGAGTTTCAAGGTGTCATGTCGGATATCATTAAATACACATCCCGCTTCAAATTCAAACTTCAGGGTTACATATAAAAGGGGATTCAAGGGTTCATTGTCAGTTTACGCGATCAAAAAGCAAATTTCACAAATTCTCTGTTCATTATTATCTTCAAACCCGAACAATGGCGACTTCTACTCATGTTGATTCTCATACCACTGAAGATGCCTCTTCATTACCAATAATGAAGATTCAAGCAACAAACTATTACTTGGAGGGTGAAGTTTCTCAGTACCCGGAAGAATTGAAGATGCTAATAGTTGCTTTGAAGAACTCTGTTTTGGCTAAGGCGATGTTCAATTCTTTCTCTGTTCCATTGTCCTGGCTTTTTCAAGCAGGATCAACTGCGACTTACAACAAAGCATCTGATACGATTACTTTTCATCTGGTGAACGAGAAAAAGGTCAGGCTATCCAAGAAACTCTTCTGCCAAATTCTTGATATTCCGAATTCGCCTCCATATGTTTCATTTACTTTTCCACAAATCGTTCACATGTTTAATGAAATGGGATATCAGCCACCATTGTCAAAGATTAGTGATTTTAAGAAGTCTTGTCTTCCACGCCTATGGAATTTCTTATTTGGTATTTTTCTACGATGTTTGACTGGGAGATCTGCTGGCCTTGATAAAGGAAGAATGGAGGTTTATGCCATGGTTGCTGGCATTTATTATGATCTTCAAGTGGATTATTATACACAGTTGTGGAAGGAATTTCAAAAAGGTGTAGAACACACGAATTCTATTCATGGTATTTCGTGTGCACGATACTGGAGTTTGATTTTGCAATACTTTTACAATAAGGAAGGGATTTTGGTACCCAATGATGAAGACAAAGCTGTTTTTCAATCATACCACTATCCGAAGGATGTCACAGATAATGCTGAAGCTTTTCCATCAGTTGCTCGTATTCCAGATGCTATGCTTAAAAGAGTTGATCCTTCGAACTCTGTCTTGGTGGCATATTTGAAGACTATTGATTCTTCAATCGAAACTGGCATACTCTTGGATAGAGATGATACGAAATCCAAGAAGACGAAGAAGAATGAAACTGAGTCAAAATCTTCGAAATCTCCATAGAAGAAGCCTGAAACCGTTGAAGTATCTGTTGCTGAGACTCAAGTGATTGAGCCGATTCTTGAAGAATCACAAGAGAATGTAATCATTCCTTCGAAGACTGGAATGTTTCGAAGAATCAAAATGAAGTCCACTCACAAAAGCAAGTCTCCTACACAGAAAGTGATTCGAAAACCTCAAATTACTCATCAAGGTGTGGTAATTCGAGAAGTGCCAGCACCTATTTCTCCGGTGTCCAAGAAACGAAGGGCTGAGGATATGGCCAAACGTTTGTCAAAGAAGAAGAAGAAGAAGACTCGAAAATTCGTGATTTCTACTGAGTCAACAGAAGATGATGATGAAGGAATTCCAGAAACCCCAGAGTTCACTCATCTCACAGAAAGTTCCACTCCTGAGAAGACAGTCGTCATACCACCCGAAGATTCGATTTCCAAATCAGTTTCTGAGGCGGTTCGAACTTCAGGCATCCCTGCACACGTATCTAATACGGATGAAAATGTCGATATGGGTGAAGGAGGTTCGAAAAATGAAGCTCAAGGTCACGTTACTTCTGCACCTTTTGAAAGTATTGTTTCTTTACCATTATCCACTACTCCTCTTACTTCAACCACAGATTCCCCAACATTCGAACACATTCTTGATCAACCCTTTACTTCTATTTTTTTTCACAATCTACTGAGCCACCCAAACCAACTTCACCTGTTCAAGAAACCGTTTTTATGGAGAAAGAGACTGATAATGAGGGGTTTGGTGGTATGTTTGATGAATTGGAATTTCATGAAGAAGAAGAAGAACAGTTTCCCGATCATATGTTGATGACCATGAAGCAGTTCAAAATTCTGAATCAGAAATTGAATTCAATTTTTCAATCTTAAGCAGATCTAGGGGGTGGTTCATCTGTTTCTAGTTTGGAGGTTGATTCACTGTTGAAAATGCTCGAAGCCAGAGTGGTTAGCAAAGTATCTGGAATGATTACTGACTCTGAGTCTCGAATTCTGGAGAAGGTTGATTATAATGATCAAAATATTGAACTTCGGATCAAATCTCAAAATTCAATGTTTACCAGTGATGTGAAAATTTTGAAGAATGTCGCAAAGGAAAGGCATGTTCTTTTTGTGCAAGAAGTGAAGAAGGTCAGGGAGGATGTAAATTTGCAGATTCACGAACTTCGTGAAGATATGCAAAAAGAAATTGTCACTGTTCAACAAGATTATGCATCCTTAAATCAAAAGGTTGATATCATTTGTGATGCAGTCACACGATTTGTTAAATTGTATGAAAGTTTGAGTCCTCAAATAACTCAACTTTCAACATCCGAAAGTGCAAGCTTTGAGGAAGTGCTTAAGTTGCTTAAGGAGTTAAAAGAGATTTATAATAGGCCGGTTTCTTCTCCATTGATTACTCCTAATTTTTATCCCAAAAGTTTATCCAATTCGAAGCCATTCTCAATAAGCAACTTGCTCCTCTCTTTCGCATCTCAAGCCTTCTTCCAACAACAAATGCCCTGCCTGTTTTCATAGGGGTGCAAGGGGGAGAAAGAAAAACTACTGAGTCGAAGGCTAGTGGCGAGGATGCGAAAGTTGTGGGAAAAGTTTTTTCTTCAAATATCCCAACAACAAAACTAGTAATAGTTTCTGCTGAACTGGTTACTTCAACTGTTGTAACAACAATACCAATTGCAAGACCAATTTCGAAAGGAATTGTTATTGGTAAATCTTCAGAAACTGGTGGGAGTGGTTCGAATCCAAAAGAGACAATTGTCAATCCAGCCTTGAAAGATAAAGGGAAATCAATTGTAGTGGAAAAGTCGAAAGAGGAAAAGAAGGCTGAAGCAGAAGCTGAACTTGAAAAACTGAGGATTATTCAAAGCATTATGACTCAGCGTGCTAGTGATCCGAAGGGAATGGATAAAGGTGATCCAGCTAAACACTATAATTACGAAACAATTGAGGCCATGGTTGCTTTTAATCACATGTATACATTCGAGAAGAAACCAAAGCAGAGTTATTTGGTCACGAATACTGATGCAAGCCAGCTGGATTTTCCCACACACGAAATGATGTTTATCATGCCTCAGTTCAAAGCAGAAGGGAATTTTAAAAATAAGGATGAAGGTACACACATGAAAATTCGTTTTCATGCTTTTCTTGGAAAAGCCCCTGAGGAAGCTTGGTCTTTAATAAAAATGAAGAAGGTCATAAGTATGAAAAAGGATGTGATTTTCGAAAACACAGTCCAGAATGTTAAGTATGTGGTTGCCAGGGCAAATGGAAATATTTGCGAATTCACTGTTGCTGATTTTCCATTGATGAACTTGTATGATCTTATATAAGTTGCATTACTTTTAAAGACAAATCATTTTCATTCCTTCAAAAAACCGAACCAGATGAATTCAATCTTGGAGTTGTTCACAGCAAGATTTTTATCGAAAACTATTATGAGTGTTTGGCACTAACAGATGTAGAATTAGCTACTGCCAAAGGAATGGAAATAAAAGCACCGATGGCTCCTACGAAGACTCAGGCGGAATTGAAGAAATATGTTGATGGTGAAATTTCCCTGAAGCCTTCTGGAATGGTCTTCGCATGAAAAGAAAAAGCTGGAAAAGCTAAACGGTTCTTATTCCAAGCAAGTGAAATAGAGAGATATTCAACATCTCAATATACGAACTTGATTGTTCGTATGAATCATTGCAAGAAGAACAATGAAGGAGACAAGAAAGAGCTGAAGAAGATTATCTCCTGGTACACGGAGATTCGAAGAGTGTTACTGTATTCCATCACACTTCTTACGAATTGAAGACTTCGACTATGATTACAAAGGGGGAGATTGTAAGGGTCGAATTGTTGTAATTAGTCGAAATATATTTTGTACTCTTCGAATGTTTTGTAATATATTTTACTAGGGCGCTTTTATTCGAAGCTTTAGAGTCAATGCCTTAGTATATTTTTTGTACGCTTTCGGTTCTCTATAAATAGGGGTTATTTACTAGAGTTAGAAAAGAGTTTTTACAGACCAGTCTATTTTCTCTGTAAACATTCGAAAGCGTAAATCAAGCTGAAACAAAGATCATATTTACATCTGGTGTTCAATCTTGCATTCATACTTGAATTCATACTCTGATTAATTCAATACTCGATTCATTGGTTCATCAACCCCATTTTGTTTCGAAAGAAAGTAAGGGAGCATGTGATGCTTGTTCAAATTTATGTCAATGACAAGGAATTTGAAGAGTTGATGAAGATTCAATTTGCAATGAGCATGATGAGGAAAATGAATCATTTCTTGGGACTGAACATTCATCAAAGCAGGGAAGGAATCTTTATTAATCAAGAAATCTATACACGAAACCTTATTGAATGTTTTGGCATAATGAATTGCTCAAAAGCGAAGGTTCCTATGGTAGTTGGTACTCGATGAAGACCTTCATTGGATAAGCCGGTCGTTGATCTTAAGACATATAGAAGCATGAGGGGTTCGTTATTGTACTTAACTACAAGTCGATTTGATATTATATTATATGTGTGTAACTGTGCCAGCTACTAAGCGAATCCCAGGGAACCTCGTCTTACTATTGTAAAGAACATTTTTTGATATCTTCATAGCACTCTAACTCTTAGATTGTGGTATCCTGCGAACACCGAATTCTTTATTCAATCGTATTCTGATACTAATCTTGGAGGTTTCCAGCTGGATCGAAAAAGGACTATAAGAAGATGCCAATTCTTATATGGGAAACTTGTCGGTTGGCAGTCGAAAAAGAAAACATACGTATCAATCTTAACAACAGAAGCAGAATACATTGTTGTTGCAGCCTGTACTTCTCAAGTGATCTGGATCCAAAATCAACTACATGACTTTGCGAAATATATGAAAAAAATTCCTTTATATTGTGACTCACAAAGTGCAATTCGTATATGTCATAATCCAGTTCAGCATTCCAAAACTAAACATATTGCTCTTTGATATATTTTAATAAAAGACCATGTTGAAGATGGTAATATCGAAGTACATTTTGTTAAAACAACAGACCAATCGGCTAATATTTTTACAAAACCACTGGATGAAAAATCGTTTTTGAGAATTTTAAATGGGTTGGGAATGATGGAAGCTTGTTATGTTCCAATTTCTAACTAATTTTTCTATGATCGGATTTGCGAATTTTAGATCTAACATTCGTTGTTGACAAAATTTCATTCAGAGGTTACTGTTCACATTCAATAGTTTGACCCGCTTTGCTTTCGACATTTCCTCTAACCCGTTCAGCAAATGTTGATAACTAGCAAATTGGAAGTGGCAACAATTGGGAAGCGTAACTTTTCTAGGAAGCATATCTTTTCTGGGGTAGCATATGTTTTTTGGGAAGTGTATCCTTTTAGGAAGCGATATAAAAATGGGAAGTGAAGAAAAATGGGAAGTAAAGAAAAAGGTAGTGACAAAAAATGGGAAGTGTATTTTTCTCGGAAAACAATGGTGATTGGGCAGGAACTTGTATCATTCACAACTCATGAACTGGCTACGTGTCCCTAGAAGCATGTTGTAGCATGTTGTCCAAAAACCTCATTGATTCATTGTGTATGATGCCTTAATGAAATTCTTCTTACGAAAAGTTCTTCCCAATAGGCTATATTCACATTAGTCGTCGAGCTACCTTTCTCTTCTCAAGTTGAGTTAAGATATATCAGCAAGGTCCTATCATTCACAGAGGTACAATGGATTTTATTAGCTAATATTTTTTTACCCTAAAATTATTACACAAGCACACACAATGACGCATACCCAAGACATTTCTGGTAAAAAACAACCAGGATGTAGGTATGTCACAATTCTATGTTACTCATCTTAAATCATTTTTCCATGATGGGGATGAGAACCAACAAACCTAACCAAAAGGAATTTATGATGAACATTTTTTGTTCAAGATTTTAACAAAACCTGATGTTTCAATTACGATTTTTGCATGTTTAAAATCTCATTCTCATTTCTTTTGAGTGATCTTAACGAGATGTACTAAATCCAAGTCATTTCTTTCCAAAGAATTCATGTTTTTAATTTTTCATGAGATGAGATTTCTTTTTGAAATTCACTCTGAGCTTAAGTCATTCAAATTGTTCCAAAGCTTACTTGTTCTTGGCTACACTGGTCACACAAGTATTTTCTTACAACTATTTGTACCTATGTTAAGTTACAAATTTGTTTGAAAATGAAGCCACCTACAAAGATTATTAAAAGAAGCCCTTTATAACTCCTCGATGAGTATATGATTGTAATTCACCGGAAACCACACAAGAAATTCGACATCTCTCTTGATGACGAATGAAGAGCATCTATGATTGGGATCTATCTGCTTTTATATGAAAGATTATTTGATATCACTATGTACAAAAAATATTTTAAAATTTTATTTTATCTTTTCCTTTGGCACACCAAAGCACTGAAATCCTTGAGGTCATGAGTATTACCAACTCAGACAAAGATTTTGCAAAGTCTGGCATACGATTTCACTTACAGTTCCCATAAGTGAATGAGCCCAACCTCCATATCGACGAATGGTTCTTGGTTCATAACGAAGTGTGTGACGGTTTAGGGAACTACAAAAGTCATCATTGGATGGGATGTTTCATTTTTTTCTCGTGGCTCAATACAAAAGTCATCATTACTTCTACATGTGGCAGTTTAGGGAACTAACGGTTCAATAACCTACTTTACACGTGACATTATTTGATTGAGACCTCATTTGAATCTGAATTTGACGCCGGTTATATAAGTTGTTGTGATCATTCGATTTTCCTTTTTCTGATTCCCGACATTCACGCAAAGAGACCTAACCTTAATTTGTAATCAAGTCTCAGATTTACACTCGGTCATTAATCATGGCTACTGAAAACACTGTTGTTGATTAATTCAACAAAAACGACGATGATATCTCTCAGGCAACCGTGAAAATTCAGAGTAACAATCTTTGGTTCAATCAGTTGATCAAGGATTATCCAGATGAATTGTAGATGCTTGTTCAAGTGATGAATGATTCCATTCTCACTCATAGGTTAATTGCTTCTTTTGCGATTCCGATGAAGTGGTTATCTCTTGTTGCTTCAACTGCTGTGTACAACATTGTCACATTTGAACTGATATCAAAAAAGAGTAAACGTTTGAATAAGAAGCAATTTTCCCAAATCTTGAAGTTACCGTTTGAAGGAACGTTTGATGATATTACAAGTGAACAAGTGTTGTACATGTTTAATGAAATGTGGCATCAGCCATCTCCTTCGATTGTTAGCCATTTCAAGAAGTCGAGTCTTCATGGAGTATGGAGTTATGTCTTTGGTATTACTCTTCATTGTTTAACTGGTCAGTGTTTTGGTTTAGATAATGCTAAAGTCAAGTTTTATTATATTATGGTTTAAATGTGGATTATGTCTCATAACTCTGAGCTGAGTTTACTTTATCAATTTCACATTCGAATATGTCTACTGAAGTATCTAGTACTCAATTGAGTATTCCTAAATTTGTTCTTGATGATCCGATTGCGTTTCCTGTTGTTGGTCGTATTCTGGATGCAATGCTTAATTTGGTATCTCCTACCAATAAGCTTTTGATTAAATACAAATCCTCTATTGATCCAACTCATACTGGTGTTCTTTCTAAGAAGGTTACTTTTGAATCTACAGAGAGATCTTCAAAATAATCAAAGGGTACAAAAAGACAAGAAGTCAACTGCGAAGCCTAAACTAGTTGAGAAGGAAGTACCTCAAAAAATTGTATCTGAGAAATCTGCCAAAAGGTGTTCTTAAGAAGTTCATGAAACCTATTTTGACAAATCTATAGGTGTTAACTCAAAAAAACAAGTCGAGAAGGTTGCTGATAAATTTCTTAAGAAGGTTGCTAAGGAAGTTTCTACTCAAGAAGTTGAAATTCTTACTCAAGAGTCTATCTCTACGAAGCCTAAAAAGATAAAGTTGAAGGTGAAAAATTGAGGGTGTTGATAAAAGGTGTTTCTACTCCTGATTCTTCGGACACAAAGAAAAGAAAAGCTTTAGAAGTCTTGCAGAGACTTATGAAGTTTAAGCCTTCTTCTGACGATAGTGAAGCCACAGAAGATGACTTCCTTGGTTCTTTTCACGTTTCACCTAGGAATGATACCTCTATCAAATTGAATTTCAAGGAGACAAGTAATTCTGTTGTCACTGCGAACATATCTAATATGGAGGCAAACATCAATTCTACTGAACCTTTTATCACTTTAGTCCCTCAGCAGACAACAATCATACCACCTGAGGTTTTTCAATCCAAGTCTAATATGGAGGAGGATGGAACTTTAAAAATCAATGAAAACTTATCTAATAAGGATGTAAATGTTAACATGGTTAATGGGAGTATGAAATCTATAATTGAGACTACCACAGTTCTACAACCACCACCTTCATCACCACCACCAACTTCCTTGATCGTTTCGACATCAGTTCCAATGGTGTCACCATGTTTCACGGAGTTATAAATAAACCTATTACTTCTTTTTTTTCATCTCAATCAACTGGGCCAGAGCACACTGTTAACGAAGTAGAAGGTGATGATGATGTCATGGTTGCCTTTCCAGAATAAGAGTTTAATCTATAAGAAGAAGATTTTCTTGATGATGCTATCACGCTAGGTAAACAATTCAGGATCCTGAATTCGAAACTTAATTACATCCTTCAGTTCCTGAATGACGGTGCTGGCAGATCACTTTCAGTGGGCAAGACGTTGAATATTTGCGAAAGTCGCAAGAGAAGAGGAATAAGACCTTGATTGAAGGTGTTGATAAGCTTCTTATCTCTTCATTCTCAAAATTTCAATCATAAAATTGATAAGTTACGAGATGTGGCCATAGAGAGACATGAACTGTTTAAGAAGACGGTGACTTCATCAAAGCAGTCTATCGAGTTCAAGCATTCTTGTAACATCCATAAAATTCATGAAAAATTTAAAGTTATAAAAAAATCCCATAAATTATCATTTTCGAAAAATAGTTTTCCAAACATGTTCAATATTAGAGTATTCCCGAAATCATAAAAACAAAACTCGAGGAGGTGTACGATCACGCATTCGCCTTCATGCGATCCTCTGAGGTACCTGAAACATAATCCAAAACTGTAAGCCCAAAGCTTAGTGAGTTTCCCCCAAAATACCAATACACAACAAATAGTACATATAATAACAGCATGCATTGGGTCCACAGCTAACAGACAGGATTACCTATGAGCCCACAGCATAAGTCTGGTTTTCCCCTAGGGCCCACAACTTATGTATGCCTTGCTACCCTCAAGGTCAAACTTGGTTAAAGTCAAAGTCAACGGTCAAGGTCAACAGTCCATGTTGACCCAACACGCCGTGTTTACTAGTAAACACGTCGTGTTTCGTTATATTGAGATGGTCGGGAAAACCCCAGCCAACAGGCCGTGTTGGCTTGCAAACACGCCGTGTTTTCCCGAGTTCCAACAGCTTAATACATTCAGATGTATTCTCCGATTCCAGGGACTCCAAGGCTCAGATCTAGACCCAAATGCTATCAAGAAGGATAAAGTTTCCAACTTTATCCATTGAAACTACTCCAAGGGTCCAAAAACCCAACCACAAGGTTTGGAGATTCAAGAGCTTAACCAATAAGCACTAAATCTTTGAAGTCTAAAACCCAACCTTTCCAGAAGATATTCTAGAACCAAAACCATCCTAAAGGTCGGTGATTTATAGACATGCATGACCCTTCCATGTCTTGAAACCAAAATAGGTCAAAATGGGTATTTATGACCTAATCTCCATGCATCTCATCAAAACTCGACTATAGGCCAGATCCAGGACTCTACAAGCTCATCTAAACCTGGAGATTCATAAAGTTGCTAACATTTTGAGATCCAACCATTCCCTCACTCAAGAAGTACAAGAAAAAGGGACAAAACTCAAGATCTAGCAACATAGACGAATAAAAATCGGATCTTGGACACTTACGAAGGTCCAGAATAGTGTCAAACTGAAAGATGAGGGCTTGCTTGCTGGATCCTTGCTTACTTTTTCCAACTTCTTTCTTCTTTGGCTCCAAAATATCACAATAGCTCACAAACGAGAGGAAAAGATTATTAGGGTTCTCAAGGGTCGATATGGGGAATTGGAGGCTGATGAAAGACCAGCCCTTGGGACTTAAGGAGATTATATAGGGTGCAAAACCCTAAAATTTAGGTTTTCTCAACCAGCCACCAGCACGTCGTGTTTGACCATCAACACGTTGTGTTGGTCTATAAAAACACGAGGCCTAGAATTTCCTCAACACACCGTGGTGAGGCTTCACCACACCGTGTTCCAAAGGAAAAACATGCATAAATGGAATAAATCTCATACCTAGAAATTTGGATGTTACAACTCTCCCCCACGTGAGCTACACTTCGCCCTCGAAGTCTGCTCTGCTGAAAAAATGCGGATAATTTTCCCGCATCTCAGCCTCCGGCTCCCAGGTCCACTCAGAGCCCCCTGGTGATTCCATCGTACCTTTACCAAAGGTACTTCCTTGCTACGAACTTCTGCCAAAAACGGGAGGTGAACCGAACATCACGGTCAGAAACAATGGAGAACGAATCCCCATGGCGAGCAACGATCTCGCAAATATACACATCGGCCAACTTCTCGGCTAAAGAACTCTCCCGAATCGTCAGGAAGTGGGCACTCTGGGTCAATCGATCCACGATGACCCAAATAGCATCAAAACCCTTTGTCGTCTTCGACAACTTGGTGATGATGTCCATCGAAATCTGCTCCTATTTGCACATGGGAACCTCCAGAGGCTACAGCTTTCCATGCGGCCTCTAATGCTCAACCTTGACCATCCTGCAAATCATGTACCTCTCCATGTACCAGGCGATGTCCCTCTTCATACACGGCCACCAATAGCTCAATCTCAGATCCTAATACATCTTGGTGGCCCGCGGATGTATAGAAAATTGAGACTTATGAGCCTCCTCCAACACCATCTGTATAACCCCACCAGACATAGGAACCTATACCCGACTACAACGGGTCAAATATCCATGACTATCTGAAACAAATCTAGCGATGTCACCTCTGATTCTCTCTATCTTCCAGTTCTCTTCCCGAATACCCTCGGCCTGATCCTCCCTAATCAAACCCATAAGCGGAGAATCCACTAATATCCTCATACACGATACCCCATCTGAAGACCCAGCCGAATTGCGGCTCAAAGCATCCTCCACCACATTCGCTTTACCCGGATGGTAAAGGATCTCGCATTCATAATCCTTGACTACGTCCAGCCACCTGCGCTGCCTCATGTTCAGGTTCGGCTGATTCGTAATATGTATCAAACTCTTGTGGTCCGTGTAGTTAGTATAGCGGACCCCATAAAGATAATGCTTCCAAATCTTGAGGGCAAAAACCAATTCCCCCAACTCCAGATCATGCGTGGGGTACCTCGTTTCGTGTGGGTTCAGCTAGTGCGAAGCATATGCTATCACCCATCCTCTCTGCATGAGCACTACCCCCAAACCAGTGATGGATGCATCACATAATACCACAAAATCCTAAATTCCCTTTGGGAGGGTCAAAATCGGGGCCTCACATAATCTCTCTCGAAGGGTCTCAAATGCTGACTGTTGCTGAGGGCCCCACCGGAAATCCACCCCCTTCATCGTCAAACGAGTGACGGGTACTAAAATCTTGGAGAAATCCTGAATGAATCTCCGATAATATCTTGCCAGACCCAAGAAACTCCTGATATCCGAGGTAAATTTCGGAATCTCCCACTGCATCACAACCTCGATCTTGGCCGGATCGACCAATATCCCATCCTGGTTAACGAGGTGTCCAAGGAACTGAACCTCTCGTAACCAAAACTCGCACTTCAAGAACTTAGCTTAAAGTCGTTCTCGCCTCAAAACCCCCAGAAGCTCGCAAAGATCCTCTTCATGCTGCTCTCTGGTCTTCGAATATACCAACATATCATCAATAAATACGATAACTGAACGATCGAGCATCGACCTTCATAATTGATTCATCAAATCCATAAATACTGCAGGCGCACTGGTGAGACGAAATTGCATCACCACAAACTCGTAATGCCCATAACGAGTCCGAACGCGGTCTTCTCCAAGTCCTCCTCTAACCCTTACTTGATGATATCCGGACCTCATATCTATCTTGGAGAACCAATATGCACCCTGCAACTGATCAAAGAGGCCATAAATCCGCAAAAGGGGATAACACTTTTTCATCGTTAGCTTGTTTATACACATCCAGTGTGAACCGTCCTTCTTCTTGACGAACAAAATTGGCGCTCCCCACGGAGAACCACTCGCTCTAATGAACTGCTTTCCTAGCAGGTCCAACAACTGAGATGACAACTCTTGCATCTCAAGCGATACGGCCCCTTGGCATTCGGGGATGCACCTGGCACAAGGTCAATCCTGAGCTCGACCTGCCTCACAGGAGGCACACCGGGTAATTCCTCCAGAAATACATCGGCAAACTCCCTAACAATTGGGACCTCTAAAACTGAAACCTGACCCCCAACACGCGTATCCATCACATAAGCTAAATAACCCGCACATCCGTGCTGAATATATTGTTGAGCTCGGGATGCAGAACAAAACCCTGAACCCATCCTGGTGCCCTCTCCATAGATAACCAGCTCTCCCCCACTTGGGGTTCTAAAAACCATAGCAGCGAAACGACTCAGCCAGTCCATACCCATAATCACACAGACGTCCCCCATGGGGATTGGGATCAAAACGATTGGATAAGGGACCCCCGAAGATCTCCATAATACAACCCTGGTACATTGATGATGCTGAAACCCCGTTTAGAAATTCTAGAGAAGGAAAATAGTTCACTAGGAACGTACCTAACAGAGGTACATAGATAAGCATAAAATAAAACATAATCAACAGAACAAGGGATAGAAACATACCGGTCACAACATCTGGAGCTGCACTGGCCTCCTCGGCAGTGAGCTGGAAAGCGCGACCTCGAGCCCTCGGGGGCTCCACCCTGCTCTGACTCCCATCAGTGATCCTCAAAGAAGCCTGCGCCGGTCTAGCTGCAAGCGAGGGACAGTTGGCCTTCACAAGTGAAGAAAAACTCCTCCATATCAGATAGCCACCTCATGGCGATGATCGGGTCCTGTATCCCATCGAAAGTCGGGGCTTCGTATTGTTGAAGTCCTGATACTGAAAAACCCGACCCGATCCAACCCATGTAGCCGCAACAACTTTAGTGGCAGCAGCAGCAACAGTAGTCTCAGACAAAGGAACATAGCGCTCATAAAAGTACTCAATCATGGTGGTCTTGATAGACCCAAATACCTCTGGCAACTGAGCTCGGAAACGAGCAACAAACTCCTCCTACAGGATCTCCCGGATCCTGTCATCCAACGCAGCTGACTCACCCTGACGGCCAGCTCCTAATCCCAAACCAGACCCTGCCTCAACTCGAAGCGTAGTCACCATACTGAAAATAAACCAGGAGGATATCATATAACACTCAAATCATAATAGGGGAACCAACTCCTAACAAAGCCCTAGGGGTTGCGACTTCCTTACTATGCGTACAGGTCATGCGCTTTCAGTAGTACGGGCCCATACAACCTTCCACACCTACCCATATTTCTCTCACAGGATCATCACAACACCCTAACAACACTCGATAGCATAATCAGACACTCAATCCTCACTCTCTATAGGAAAGGGTAAACATCTTAATACCGTCCCACTGACCCCACGTAACTCATCCATGAAACTTCAACCAACCCTGCAACACTTGTGTATGCTAGTCATACATAACATTGGACCGTATACCCAGTCGAATATCTGATCCTACCCTAACCCCTTCATCAAATAAGAACAGGAAAGAAGGCCAGACCAAACATTCTCAGGCTATAAAATCTTAGTTATCCATGACCATGATGCATACACTAATCAACTGAAAAATGATGTCAAATTCATTAGAGAAGAACCCTAGGCTATTAGAAATCATATAATCAGGCAATTCTATCATTCAAAATCCTGAAGATCCCTAGCCTATCGCTACCATGCTGTTCTAACATATCATCATATCAAATAACCATATGGTAATTTGGGGTCTACTTACTGGCTTCGGCTGATCGTACACATCAGATCCTCCTTGATTATTTTGAAACCCATTTGAAAATCATTTTTAAAATATTTTCCTCAGTTTGAGACTGGATTCACATGAGTGTTCCTCCAATTCACTCAAACCAAGGCTCTGATACCAACTTGTAACATACATAAAATTCATGAAAAATTTAAACTTTTTAAATCAACCCATAAGTCATCATTGTCTACAAATAGTTTTCAAAACAGGTGCAATATCAGGGTATTCCCAAAATCATAAAAACAAAACTCGACTAGGTGTACGATCACGCCTTCGCCTTCCCGCGATCCTCTGAGGTACCTAAAATATAATCCAAAATTGTAAGCCAAAAGATTAGTGAGTTTCCCCCAAAATATCAATACACAAAAAAGAGTATATATAATAACAGGCTGCAATGGGTCCACAACTAACCGAGTGGATTACCCCTGAGCCAACAACATAAGTCTGGTTTGCCCCTGGGGCCCATAGCTTATGTCTGGCTTGCTCCCCGGCCTGATCAGTCCTCGGACTGAATATTACTAAGCCCTTAGTACGAGTCTGGCATGCCCATTCCGGCCCTTAGCTCGTATCTTGAGTGCTCATGAGCCCTCAATATGAGTCTGGCATGCCCTCCCGGCCCTCAGCTCATATCTGGCTTGCTCCAGGGTTTGTTGGCTACCGCACGGAGCATGTAACATCCTGATTCCCAGGTATCTTATTTTAATTATTTATATTGAGTTTTATGGAGGGACTCGCCGAGTAGACGCTCAGACTCGCCGAGTAGGATCGCGAGTTCTTGTCTGGATTAATGACCGGACTCGACGAGTCGATGAGTGGACTCGGCGAGTCCGCGCTGTAAAGTGAAACCCTAAATCTCAGGGCCTGAGCCCTATTTAAAGGCCCTTATGGCCATCATTTGCGGCCACTACTCCCCTGTGAAAACCATAGAGAGCAAAGAGAACTTAGAGAGCAATTTGGAGGCTAATTCTTCATCCTTTGGTGTTATCTTGCAAGAAGGAGTGGGAAAATCCAAGCTAGATCGATTGTGGAGCTTGGATCTGTGTTGTTGACACTGAGATTCACGTTTTGAGGTACAAGATCCTTCCCATTTCGTGTATTTCATAGATTCCTTTAATTTAGGGTTTCCTTTGCACAATTTTGAGTTAGATTGTGAAGCGTATGAGGTCCCTTTGGGTAAAGATGATAGATCTGGACCTTGAGAGGTCCAAAAGGTCCCAGGCTTCCAGCTTTATGAGGTTTCATGTGAGCCTTGAGAGTAGAACCCCATTATAAAGGTTATTTCTCCGTTTTTTGGTCTTATAAGCATTGCATGAACGTAAAGTTTGAACCTTTACATGTCTTTCGAGTGTTAGAAGGTTAGATCTACTGGTTGGTAAAGCAGATCTGACCTCAAAAGATTGTTTGAATGTTTTCATGGGAGGAACTCGCCGAGTCCATAAGGGACTCGACGAGTCGAGTCGGGTTGCCCAGCGATTCGCGACCTATGATAACCTGTTGAGCGTAGGGTTGACTCAGCGAGTCGAGTAAGGACCAGGAGCGAAGAGGACATGCATGGACTCGCCGAGTCACACGAGTGCACTTGACGAGTCTGGTCAAAGTTTGACTGTTGACTTTTGTTGACTTTAGGGTTTGGTCAACAATTAGACTTGTGGACCATTTGAAGGGTAAAATAGTCTTTTAGCCTTCTTCGAGGACATGGAAGAGACTAGTCTAGCCTGGAGAGCCGTTATTGATTTGAGATAATTGTTTATGTGTTTAGGCGGAGGCTATATCAGTGTATACGTGTGCGAGATTATCCGAGATAGCCCAGGTGACTCTTCTCACTATACTGTACCTGGAAGGGTACCTATGTGTGACCGGAAGGTCTTATATGCTATGAGATATATGAGCTGTATGTTGTTATGTGATATGTATGTATTATGTATGTTATGTACGATAAGGACCGGAAGGTCAAGATGATATGGACCGGAAGATCAAGAGGTTACGGACCGGAAGGTCGATACGGGTAGGACCGGAAGGTCTACCAGGATTTGGGACGGAAGTCCCCTGAGACACTTGGACCGGAAGGTCCTACAGAGTTATGGCCTGGAAAGGCGTATGTGTTGTATGTGGTATTTGGGGAACTCACTAAGCATTTATGCTTACAGTTGTTGTGTTGGGTGTTTCAGGTACTAGCGAGGACCGTGGGAAGGCGCCGGCATGATCCGTACACACTGAGAGGATTTATGTATTTGAAATCTTTTGAGATTCTGGGATTTGTTTGTTATGATAACATTGGATGCAGTTGTTTGATATTGTTTTGATGATTGAAAATATGATTTAAAAATGAAAAAATTTGTTTTGAAAATTTACGTTGTTACAAGTTGGTATCAGAGCCTTGGTTTGAGGGATTTGGATGCATCTTCGGATGTATTTGAACTCAAACTGAGGATTTGAGAAAGTTTTTAATAAAATAAACAATTTTTCTAAGAGAGTTAAAGATTTTGAGAAAGGCATAACGGAGCAGTGTGTACGATCAGCCAGCGCCCGAACGGTGATTTCCCAAAATACCCTTACATTATGTATTATGAGATATGATATGATATGATATGCATGTTAGAGTAGGCTAGGTATTCATATTAGGACTAGAGTGGCCTGATTTGTGATGCCTTAGCCTAGGAAGATTTATGCTGCTATGTGATGCTTGAGAGTGAGTAGGTAGCAATGAGGAGCTTTTGAGAGGTCTACCGAAGGGTAGCCTATGCCAGCGAGATGTAGAGTACTTGTCATATGGGATCCTAGGAGGAGGACTTGGGGTGAATACTGATGCGGTGTGGACGGTAGTATAGGGCCCGTACTACTGAAGACACCGGATCAGTGCGCAGTCCAAGTAAGAATCCTTAGGGTACTATGGAACAAGTAGGGTTGAGTTATCGAGTGCGAGTATGCTCGAGCAAGTCACTGATATTATTATGTTGTATTTCAGAGACATCATGGTTGGGACACGCCACACACCTGAGACGAGCGACATGAGCGACGAGGAGCTTCGTCAAATGATCCACGATGAGGTGGCAGCGGCGATTCGAGCCGAGATTCCGGAGATGTTTGGGTCTACCAAGACCACATTGATTGAGACTTTTGATGAGCGGTACGCAGCGGTGACTGAGGTTGCAGCTACTGCAGCTACTGCAGCTGTGGCTGCTGCCAGGCCTCAGGGAGGTGACTCGTTGTTTCGAGAGTTCAGCAACACGAAGCCACCAGAGTTTGACGGGACGCAGGATCCGATCGCTGCGATGAGATAGATTTCTGATATTCAGGGATGCTTCTACACGTGTTCACGTCCGGAGCATCTCAGGGTACGGTTCGCGTTGAACCAGCTTCGCTTGGGAGCGAAGGACTGATGGAAGTTCGTGACGGCGAGCTTCACTCTTGCAGAGATTTTAGAGGTGACTTGGGAAAGGTTCACCACCATCTTCAGAGACGAGTATGTTCCCCCAGTGGAGAGGGAACGGTTGGTTCAGGAGTTCTTGACCCTCAAGCAGGGTACTGATTCTGTTACTATGGTTACCAGGAAGTTTCATGAGAGGGCGATGTTCTGCCTTGAGCAGGTGTCTACTGAGCAGGCACGCATGAGCCGGTACTTGGGCATTTTGAGGAGGGATATTTGGGAGTTCGTATCGAACTCGACTTACCGGACATTTGCCGAGCTCCAGGCAAATGCCCGGAAGAGGGAGATTGAGTTGGAGACTCAGGCCAGGAAGGAGGCCGAGTCTCGGGGGATGGATCGGCGGCCGGAACAGTCTCAGCCGGCAGCCAAGCAGGCAAAGCCCGCCGATTTGAGATCTGGAGGCCGGAAGAGCCGCACTTGCGGAAAGTGTGGCAAGGGACATGAGGGGGTTTGTCGATCGGGTGCTTGCTACAAATGTGGCAAGGAGGGCATATAGCCAAGGATTGCCCCAAGGGATTCATGGTTTGCTTTAATTGCAACCAGACGGGCCATCGGAAGGTTGAGTGTCTGCAGCTGCGGGGGACATCACAGGGAGCACAGCAGGGATCTGCCCCTGCCACCGTGCGAGCTACTGAGGTTCGGTCGGTGAAGGCCGAGGCACCGAAGGCTCGCGGGAGAGCCTTCCAGTTGATAGCAGAGGAGGTCCGCGCAGCGCCCGATGTCGTGGCTGGTATGTATCCTTTCATTTATTTATGTTGAGTTTGAGGTGTTGTGCTTATATTATGATATGCGTAGGTACTTTTCCTGTGAATTTTGTACCTGCTTTGGTGTTATTTGACTCGGGTGCGAGTCGGTCATTTGTTTCCTTAGCGTTTAGTCAGCACATCAGTATCCGACGAGAGGCACTGAGTCGACCTCTGCGAGTTTCTATAGCTGACGAGCGAGCAGTGTATGCTACGGATGTGATTCAAGGATGTGTACTCGAGATCTTCGGTGTGGAGTTCCCGATAGATCTTTTCCCGATTGCAATGGGGGACGTGTGTGTCATAGTGGGGATGGATTGGTTGAGCCGATTTGGGGCTGTTATAGACTGCGAGCGTCAGTTGGTGACGATACGAGACCCTAGTGGGGGAGTACTTACGGTGTACGGCGAGGGTACCCGATGTGGGTCAGCATTTTGTTCTGCTGCCAGAGCGAGACAGAGGTTACAGCAGGGCTGCAGCAGGTTTGTAGCCTCTGTGATGGACACACGAATGTCCGCTGGGAGGCCAAGTTCGATTGATGAGGTTTCGATAGTGCGCGAGTTCCCGGATGTTTTTCCCGAGGAGCTGCCGGGTGTGCCTCCCGAGAGGCAGGTAGAGTTCTGTATCGATTTGGTTCCGGGGGCAGCGCCTATCGCCAAGGCGCCTTATCGCCTTGCGCCACCAGAGATGCAGGAGTTATCCTCGCAGCTTCAGGAGCTGCTGGGGAAGGGTTTATTAGACCGAGTAGTTCCCCTTAGGGAGCGCCGATCCTTTTTGTCAAGAAAAAGGATGGTTCACACCGGATGTGCATTGATTACCGGGAGTTGAACAAGTTGACGGTCAAGAACCGTTATCCTTTACCGAGGATCGATGACCTGTTCGATCAGTTGCAGGGAGCGTCTTGGTTCTCCAAGATAGACTTGAGGTCGGGATATCATCAGATGAGAGTGCGGGATGAAGATATCCAGAAGATGGCGTTCAGAACTCGTTATGGGCATTACGAGTTCGTGGTGATGCCTTTTGGGCTCACCAATGCACCGGCAGCGTTCATGGATCTCATGAACAGGGTGTGCAGACCGATGCTGGATCAGTCGGTGATCGTGTTCATTGATTATATTTTGGTGTATTCGAGATCTAGAGAGCAGCACGAGGAGCATCTGAGAGAGATTCTCGGGGTATTGAGGACGGAGAGGCTTTTCACCGAATTCTCCAAGTGTGATTTTTGGTTACGAGAGGTCCAGTTCTTGGGACACCTCGTTAACCAGAATGGGATATTGGTCGATCCGGCCAAGATTGAGGCAGTTATGAGATGGGAGGTGCCGAGATCACCCACCAAGATCATGAGTTTTCTAGGATTGGCCGGCTATTATCGGAGATTTATCAAGGATTTCTCCAAGATCGACGTGCCTCTCACTAGGTTGACCCGGAAGGGTGTTGCTTTTTCATGGGGTCCAGAGCAGCAGACCTCGTTTGAGACACTTCGCCAGAGATTATGCGAAGCCTCGGTGTTATCCCTCCCGGAAGGGATGGAGGATTTTGTGGTGTATTGTGACGCATCGATATCAGGGTTGGGTGCAGTACTTATGCAGAGGGGGCATGTGATAGCGTATGCATCGAGGCAGCTGAAGCCTCATGAGACGAGGTATCCCACCCACGATCTGGAGTTGGGGGCAGTGGTGTTCGCCCTCAAGATCTGGCGTCACTATTTGTATGGGGTTCGGTGTACCATATACACGGACCACAAGAGCTTGAAGTATTTGATAGATCAGCCCAATCTGAATATGCGCCAGAGGAGATGGTTGGACGTGGTAAAGGATTACGATTGTGAGATCCTGTACCACCCGGGCAAAGCTAATGTTGTGGCTGATGCCCTGAGCCGTAGGGCAGAGATTGCCCCGATTCGAGACATTTGTATGCGGTTGACAGTGATGACTCCTGTGATGGACATCATTCGGGAGGCCCAGGCAGAGGCCGTGAGACCGGAGAACCGTAAGAGAGAGCGGGTGATTGGGCAGGTACCTGAGTTCGTTACCGATAGCCGCAGGCTTATGACCTTTAAGGGTCGGATTTAGGTGTCGTATGCAGGCGGGGAGCGCACCACCTTGATGGAGGAGGCGCATAGATCGAGATTCTCGATCCATCCCGAGGCCACTAAGATGTATTTGGATCTGAAGAAAGATTATTGGTGGCCCCGTATGAAGAGGGATGTAGCATGGTTTGTTGAGAGGTGCTTGACCTGTCGCAGGGTTAAGGCTGAGCACCAGTGTCTGCATGCCAAGTTGCAGCCACTTGAGGTTCCCCAATGGAAGTGGGAACAGATTTCTATGGATTTCATCACCAAATTGTCGAGGATCGCGAGGGGTATCGATGCAATTTGGGTGATCGTCGACCGGCTGACGAAGAGCGCACATTTTCTTGCTATCAGTGAGAGCTCTTCTGCTGAGAGGCTGGCAGAGTTGTATGGGGGGAGGTGGTATCGCGGCATGGAGTGCCGATCTCGATTGTGTCAGATCGGGATGTACGTTTCACTTCCAAGTTCTGGAAGAAGTTCCACGAGGAGTTGGGCACGAGGCTGCATTTCAGTACCGCTTACCACCCACAGACGGACAGACAGAGTGAGCGTACGATCCAGACGCTCGAGGACATGCTTCGGGCATGTGTGTTGGACTTCGAGGGGAGTTGGGACACGTATTTTCCATTGGCTGAGTTTTCCTATAACAACAGTCACCATTCGAGCATTGGTATGCCTCCCTTCGAGTTTTTGTATGGGAGGAGGTGTCGGACTCCCATATGTTGCGGAGAGGTAGGGCAGCGAGTGATGGGCAGCACTGAGATAGTGCTTCAGACGTCAAAGCAGATACAGCAAGTCAGGCAGAGGTTGTTGATAGCTCAGAATCGCCAGAAGAGTTACGCGGATAGGCGACGATCCGAGCTCGAGTTTCAGGTCGGAGACTTCGTACTCCTGAAAGTGTCTCCTTGGAAAGGAGTGATTTGATTTAGGAAGAGGGGCAAACTGGGGCCCCGGTATATTGGGTCGTTCAGGGTGACCGCGAGGGTGGGCAGGGTAGCATACCGGTTGGAGCTACCTGCGGAGTTGAGTCAGATACATGATACCGTCCACGTGTCCCAGTTGAGAAAGTGTATAGCCGACGAGTCGGCAGTGGTACCATTGGAGGATATTCAGGTGGATGCGAGCCTGAATTATGTTGAGAGGCCAGTCGCGGTGGTGCATCGGAAGATCAAGGTTTTGAGAAACAAGGAAGTTCCACTGGTTCTGGTTCAGTGGCAAGATCGAAAAGGGTCCGAGCTGACTTGGGAGCCGGAGGCGGAGATGCGGAAGCTACACCCATAGCTATTTGTAGAATGAGACTTCGTAGGCAAAGTCTGATTCTAGTGGAGGAGAATTGTAACATCCGGATTCCCAGGTATCTTATTTTAATTATTTATCATGAGTTTTATGGAGGGACTCGGAGAGTAGACGCTCAGACTCGCCGAGTAGGATCGTGAGTTCTTGTCTAGATTAATGACCGGACTCGACGAGTCGATGAGTGGACTCGGCGAGTCCGCGCTGTAAATTGAAACCCTAAATCTCAGGGCCTGAGCCCTATTTAAAGGCCCTTATGGCCATCATTTGCGGCCACTACTCCCCTGTGAAAACCCTAGAGAGCAAAGAGAGCTTAGAGAGCAATTTGGAGGCTAATTCTTCATCCTTTGGTGTGATCTTGCAAGAAGGAGTGGGAAAATCCAAGCTAGATCGATTATGGAGCTTGGATCTATGTTGTTCACACTAAGATTCACGTTTTTAGGTACAAGTTCCTTCCCATTTCGTGTATTTGATAGATTCACGTCTTGAATCTAGGGTTTCCTTTGCACAATTTTGAGTTAGATTGTGAAGCATATGAGGTCCCATTGGGTATAGATGATAGATCTGGACCTTGAGAGGTCCAAAAGGTCCCAGGCTTCCAGCTTTATGAGGTTTCATGTGAGCCTTGAGAGTAGAACCCCATTTTAAAGGTTATTTCTCCATTTTTGGTCTTATAAGCATTGCATGAACGTAAAGTTTGAACCTTTACGTGACTTTCGAGTGTTAGAAGGTTAGATCTACTGGTTGGTAAAGCAGATCTGACCTCAAAAGATCATTTGAATGCTTTCATGGGAGGAACTCGACAAGTCAAGTCGGGTTCCCAACGATTCGCGACCTGTGATAACCCGTTGAGCGTAGGGTTGACTCAGCGAGTCGAGTAAGGACCAGGGGCGAAGAGGACATGCATGGACTCGCCGAGTCACACGAGTGCACTCGACGAGTCTGGTCAAAGTTTGACCGTTGACTTTTGTTGACTTTTAGGGTTTGGTCAACAATTGGACTTGTGGACCATTTGAAGGGTAAAATAGTCTTTTAGCCTTCTTAGAGGACATGGAAGAGACTATTCTAGCCTGGAGAGTCGTTATTGATTTGAGATAATTGTTTATGTGTTTAGGCGGAGGCTAGATCAATGTATACGTGTGCGAGATTATCCGAGATAGCCGAGGTGAGTCTTCTCACTATACTGTACCTGGAAGGGTACATATGTGTGACCGGAAGGTCTTATATGCTATGAGATGTATGAGCTATATGTTGTTATGTGATATGTATGTGTTATGTATGTTATGTACGATAAGGACCGGAAGGTCAAGATGATATAGACCGGAAGATCAAGAGGTTACGGACCGGAAGTTCGATACGGGTAGGACCGGAAGGTCTACCGGGATTTGGGACGGAAGTCCCCTGAGACACTTGGACCGGAAGGTCCTACAGAGTTATGGCCTGGAAAGGCGTATGTGTTGTATGTGGTATTTGGGGAACTCACTAAGCATTTATGCTTACAGTTGTTGTGTTGGGTGTTTCAGGTACTAGCGAGGACCGTGGGAAGGCGTCGGCATGATCCGTACACACTGAGAGGATTTATGTATTTGAAATCTTTTGAGATTCTGGGATTTGTTTATTATGATAACATTGGATGCAGTTGTTTGATATTGTTTTGATGATTGAAAATATGATTTAAAAATGAAATTTTTTTTTTGAAAATTTACGTTGTTACAGAGCAGTACAACCTCAACCGAACCCGCACAATATGTTGACATATAACAGATAATATCATATACAGATAAAAAAACAGTATCACAGGTAGTCCTACAGATCTACCAGACTCGCATATCAAATCTAGCATGCACATTTATTCCATACTCAGCATATCAACAAATATCAGGTTATCAACCAATGGGTCAGCCTTGGTGCCTTCGACCCGAAAGTATAGTGAGGAAAACTGACCTTGCAAACTGAGTAGAGCTGATGAGGCCCGACTCCGAATCTCAACTATCTACACGATACCTAATTCCATCAAATGGCCAATTTCCATCAGAATTCCAAAATATCCAAAATACCCTCAAGGTCAAACTTGGTTAAAGTTAAATTCAATGGTCAAGGTCAATAGTCCATGTTGACCCAACACGCCGTGTTTACTAGCAAACACGTCGTGTTTTGTTAGCATTCAGATGTTCGGTAAACCCCATCCAACACGTCGTCTTGTCTTGCAAACACGCCGTGTTTGACCGAGTTCTGGCATCTTAATATATTTGTCATTATTCTCCGATTACAGGGACTCCAAGGCTGAGATCTAGACCCAAACGCTATCAAGAAGGATAAAGTTTCCAAAGTTATCCATTGAAACTACTCCAAGGGTCTAAAAACCCAACCACAAGGCTTGAAGATTCAAGAGCTTAACAAATAAGCACTAAATTCTTGAAGTCTGAAACCCAACCTTTCCAGAAGAGATTCTGGCACAAAAACCATCCCAAAGGTCGGTGCTTCATAGACATGCATGCCCAATGCATGTCTTGAACCCTAAATACGTCAAAATGGGGATTTATGACCTACTCTCTATGCATGGCATCAAAACTCGACTGTAGGCCAAATCCAAGACTCTACAAGGTCACCTAAACTTGGAGATTCATAAATTTGCGAACTTTATGAGATCCAACCACTACCTCGCTCAAGAACAATAAGAAAAGGGACAAAACTTGGGATCTAGCAACATAAAGGAATAAAAATCAGATCTTCGACACTTACAAAGGTACAGAAGAGTGCCAAACTTAAAAAATGAGGGCTTGCTTGCTGGATCCTTGATTCCTTCTTCCATCTTCTTTCTTCTTTGGCTCCAAAACACCACACTAGCTCACAAATGAGAGGGAAAGATGATTAGGGTTCTTAATGGTCGATATACGGATTTGGAGGCTGATAAAAGACCAGCCCTTGGGACTTCAGGAGATTATATAGGGTGCAAAACCCTAAAGTTTATGGTGCAAAACCCTAAAGTTTAGGGTTTTCTCAACCATCCGCCAACACGCCGTGTTGGTCCATAAAAACACGCAGCCCAGAAGTTCCTCAACACGCCATGATGAGGCTTCACCACGCCGTGTTCCAAAGGAAAAGAAATGAATAAATTGAATAAATATCATACCTAGAAATCGAGATGTTACATTTCTGAACTTTGCGACATGCTCTCTTCAGAAGCTACGAAGTTGGAAAATTTCCATACAAAAGTCCAAGATAAAGTTGATCTTTTAATGGGAGCTTCTCAAAAGTTGGTTAAAGATCTTAACTCCTTTATCAAAAGTCATTTTTTTTAAATGAAGACTAAGAAAGACGAAGATGGGAAGATGTTTAATCAGATAGATAAGTATTTGACTAGGTTCGAAAGAACATTATCGAAGTTTGATTTGTAATCAACTGCTTTGATATCTCAAGACTCACTCTCTTCTATCGTTTCTTCTGGTTAGAATTGGTTCAAAATAGAGTTGGCACCGATCCTTAAACTGGTCCTTCACCTTTCAACTAATGCTCCATGTTCTCAGAATCTGTCGGAAATGGGTAATATGGGGGTTGGTTCGTCAAAGGCTACTGGAGAAAAAAGGGAAAGTTGTGGGAAGGGTTACCTCAACTCAATTGTCAACTTTGTGACCGATGAAACCAGTGGTGACAACTTCAACCAAAACAACAGTTGATCCAAATATCAATGTTCACTTATCCAAATTGCAATCAAAGAAAGAGATAAGTACTGGTGGAGGAGGTTCAAGAGCAGAAACTGCAAAACCTGTAACAACTTCGGATCCTAAAGACAAAGGAAAGGATATAAATGTGGGGTTTTCAAAGGAAGAAAAGAAGAAAATTCAGGAGTTGAAAATGGAGAAGTTGGGACAGTTAAACAATATTATGACTCAAAGAGTGAATGATCATCCAGGGTTAAACAAAGGTGATCCAAACAAGTTATGGTGTTACAAAACCATAGATATTGTTGTGTTAGATAGTGTTGATGAGTTTTTGAAAAAGCCAAAGAAGAGTTATGCTGATGAAAACACAAACTTCAATCAACTTGATTTTCCCATAAATCATTTGATATTCACACATATTCAGTTCAAAGTCTCTGAAAACTTTAAAGATAAAGAAGAATACAAGAGATTAAAGATTCGATTTCACGCAGTACTTGGAAAAAGCGAACTGGAAGTTTGGTCACCGGTGAAAATTGTGAAGGTCATATCCATTGTTCTTGATGTTCTTTTTGAAGGCATCTTACAAAATTTTCGATACATAGTTGTTCGATCCAACAACGTTGAGTGTAGTTTTTCAATTGCTGATTTTCTTTTGATGAATCTCAAAGATCTCATCACAATTTCAATGTTTTTGAGTGAAATGGATAATTCACAGTTCCTAAGGAGTATCAGAATACATTAATTCATCATTGGATATAGACACAAGCTCATACCATTCAAGTATCACAAGCTCACACCATTCAAGTATCTTGCTTCGCATAAACAATTGTCATAAAAATGAGAATGAAGACAAAGCAAAGATTCGCAAAATCATCCTTTGGTACATGGAGATAAGGAAAGTATTGCTACAGACAATGAAGACACTTCCTTGATTTTGAACTTTTGACATTTATCACATTTCATATCTTAATCTCATATACTATGTATGTCTCGTCCCAACTCTAACACGTATTCTCATATCTCAATCTCATTCCTAAAGGAAATATACTCATATCTCATTCTCATTCCCGAAAGAAATATACTCATGTCTCAATCTCATTCTCGAAAGAAAGATACTCATATCTCAATCTCATTCCTGAAGGAAATATAATCATGTCTGAATATCATTCCCGAAGGAATGATACTTATATCTCAATCGCGTTCCCAAAGGAATATCAATTTCATTTACCAAAGAAAATATACTCGTATCTCAATCTCATTCCCGATGGAATATCAATCTCATTTCCTGAAGGATATAGACTCATATCTCAATCTCGTTCCTAAAGGAGTATCAATCACATGTCCTGAAGGAAATATAATCATATCTCGATCTCATTCCCGAAGGAATATCAATCTAATTTCCCAAACGAAATATAATAATATCCGGATCTCATTCTCGAAGGAATATCAATCTCGTTTTGATCTCATTCTTGAAGGAATATAAATCCCATTTCCCGAAGGAATTTACTCATCACATGCTCTACTACATGTTTGTATGTATATCTCATACATATACTCAACTCATACACATACATTCTCAGATACATGTTTTATATGTATATTCATGATCTATTTCTGTCTCATAACTTGATAGCATTCACTTAGTGCCTCAACATTACATGTAAAAATATATAATTTAAACATAAAACAATCATAAGGAAATAGCGAGAGTGATAACTCACCTTATTAGTTAGCGAACACTAATTGTCCCACTTTGGCTCCTTTTCTCCATCATTACATCTTTATCCATCTTTTTCTCTTAGTCCTAATGTGTTTTTGATGCTCAATCTAATCCATAATCACTCGCAATCGCCTCTTGATCATACCCCATCATCGAAATTGTCGGAGCTTGGAAAAGGTGGTGTTTGAGTGCGTTATGCCGAGAAGAGAGGGCAAACTAATCTTTTGGTATATTCGTTCTCACGTCGTGACATATTTTGCTCACATCGTGAGAAGTGTTGGTCATGTTGTGATCATTATAAGCTCACGTCGTGAGTTCTGGGAATCAGTGAAGTACATTGCTGATTTTGGGGCATTTTTGTCCGAAATTCAAACACGTATATCTTCTTCGTTTCTTATGCATTTTCGATGATATTTATCCACCCGAAGGTGGGAACATACTCTACATGTTTGTTAAGTCATATCTCATTGAATTGATATGAATATTGATCTATTAAGTCATGAAGTTGGCTTAAAAAGCATAAAAATACCAATTTTACCCTTTTGGCCAAAAATGCATGTCACATGCATTCTTTCTCTAGAACTCACTCATGTAACTTCTTATGATGACTTAAACTTTTTTGACCATCTTAATGAATTTACAACTTCATATTCTCATCTTTTTCTCATAAATGACCAAATTGCCCTTTTGGTCAATATTTGGCTAAATGTAAATCTTTTTAAATTTTGGGTTATTACAAAACCTCCTAACCATGAGTACTTCCATGGTAGCCTAAATTCATCCTCGTATGCAAAAATAACCCTGCACCAAAAACCTCGTACACTGGAATCGTAGATTCCCTCGACCCATTACACGGAACCTATAAAAATCAGGCAGACCGATAATATTCCAAGCAGAATACCTAGCTCTCTCCCACTTAGGGTTTGAACTACTATCGACTGACGTATGCAATCCCAAAGCCTCATAGCAACATAGCCATGTACATGGCAACCTTGAATCTCAGTATTTAATATGGCATATGAAGATCCTCCGAATAATGACCAAGCATCCATAAAGAAACCCTAAATCTTAGCAAAATTGATCATAATACCATTGGATTGACAAGGCACCTTACGAACTGAATTTCGTGCAACCAAATCTTGCATTAGAAAATTTTATCCACAACCTTATCCGCCTCTGAAGGTTCAAGAATCCCTTACAGACGCTCAAAATAATAGCTCCAAAAAATTAAATGTATCAATAAAACTCTCCTTTCCGAATCAGAAACATCTTGATCCTCCTTGGATACGCCCGATATTCTAAAAATTGTGCCATATATCCGACTCGCGACATGGTCTTACCTAGGCCACCAAACCAAAATAATAGCCAGGTCTTTAACATTTCCTTTCTAAAATATGGAAACGCTTCACCACGAATCAAATGATAACCGTTGTGGCACAAAATTATGCAAAGAAAACCCTCATTTTCTTATATCTATCAGTTGACACACATCCGATCCCCTACCACTCTCCCACCTCAAATGCAGAGGATGGAAGAATATAACGCTATCGTAGAGAACGACGTCCCAATCCATCGGCCGACCAGCCATCCTAAAGCTGCAACCCTCGAGTCGATCATTACATTCGCCTCCTACAACAGTATCGTGACTCAAACTGGCATTACTTTAATTCAGGTCCTCGACACCTTAAGATCAATTAACTCGTGTAGATATATACCCTTCATATTCAAACTTCCATGGCCACTGATGCCCAAACAAATACCCGACTCATCTTTATCCTGGATAACCATAATCGAAAGACCGATAAATACAGAAACACTTCAATGAATCATGGTGCCAAACCATGCTATCTACCCTCAACCAGTTCCTTAAAATCCATGTGATTTTCCTCAATTTGAGTATAGATCCTATGCTTCCAGTAGTATGGGCCCAATATTATCTTCGACACTTATCCGTACTTTCTTCAAGAATCATCCCAGATCCTCTAAGTCACCTCCTAACAACCATTCTCATAGATCATTGCGCTAAACAATGTACTAAGTTACTTTCTAGGCTCTTATAGGATTCCACATCACATATAAGCATGTTCTAACATTTCTCCTAATCCACCGGGAACCCCACCTTACCCCGCTCTCAGTCGCAAAGGAAACATCTACCAATGTCAATTATTTATATGACGAATACAATTACATGCAACAAAGATTAAATAATCTCTCGACTGAAAGCTCATATCCTATAATGGTTGGACTCAAACAAGAGCTGCAAAGTAGAGCTGAATCAAGTAATATTAAACTATTTAATCTATGTGGCATGCAACCTAACGTATTCGCTTAATATCTGATTAGCATCAATATAGGTCACACATAGCACAAAGCAAGCAACATTCGAGCAGTGAAACCGACTGACAATAAGGCATCATAATGATCAGGCAATCCTCACACATAATTCCTAAAGATCCCTAGCCTACTCACTATTAGGAATCTCTACCAGTTCATAAATCAAACATAAAAAGGTATCTATCCTAATCAGGTGTTATAGCATGCATCCCTGAGCAGATCATTATTCTAAATTCTAGCAAGCATATCATATTATAACACATATAACATATCAACATGTATGACATTTTTGGGAATCACCTACTTGAGCTCGGATGATTGCATACATCGAATCCATTTTCCTTTATAAAAACTTTTTTAGATAATCATTTTCTTTTAAAAGATTTTATAAATTTCTCATCTTGAGTTCAGACACCCCCGAGAGTGTGCTCGAATCCCGCAAACCAAGTCTCTGATACCAACTTGAAACATCCAAAAGTTCAAACCAAAATTTTCATTGAAAAATAAAAGCATTTGTTCCAATTACAATATCAAAGATCTAATAAAACTATTTGATTCAAAAACATTTATCAAAGTATCGACATAAGAGTTGTTAAATGCGGAAATCTCTAATGGATGAAATGCAATCAAGTCGCGCCCTTCCTTTAGTATAAGAAAAAGTGAAACATTTCAAACATAAATCGTAAGCACAAAGCTTAGTGAGTTCCCCCAAAATAACACAAACCATACATAACATCCGGCCCCGCCCAACATAACATGCAAGAATCACAAAGACGGTTAGCATCATATGCATTATACTAGGAAAACTCATATGAAGTACTTAACAGAAGCTCCACAGCTACCTTAGAAACAGACTGCCAACCCGATCTTCCTAAATCCTAACCGAGACCAATCCTTAGTCAAATACTCAATTCTACCCAAGTTTGACTAAAAGTGAAACTAGTAAAAAGGTCAATGATCAAAGTCAGTGGTCAAAGTCAACTCATATGACCCCCACATTGTGGCAATTCCTCTGACATGTCATGGTCACGTCTAGATAAAAACAGACGCGTTACAACACACCTGCACCTCATGGTTTCGGTCAGAAAGTTTTTTCTTCATTAACGGCTTAATCCATAAAGACTAAAACTCATATCATCAGTTCTGGTTCATAATAGATTCAGAATGGATAAAGTTTCCAACTTTATCCATTAGGATGGTCCAAACATCCAAGATCTAGTCTTTAAGTCTCAAAAGGACCAATAATGCATCCTTCTCAACTTAACTCGTTAAGTCCAAGCCTCCAACCTTTAGATCTGAATCAACATGATGTTTAGATGGATAAAGTTTCCAAAAAATTAAATTTATCCATAAAACTCTCCTTTCTTAATCAGAAACATCTCGATCCTCCTTGGATACACCCGATATTCTAAAAATTGTGCCATATTTCTGACTCGCGACATGGTCTTACATAGGCCACCAAACCAAAATAATAGCCATGTCTTTAACATTTCCTTTCTAAAATATGGATATGCTTCACCACGAATCAAATGATAACCGTTGTGGCACAAAAATTATGCAAAGAAAACCCTCATTTTCTTATATCTATCAGTTCACACACATCTGATCCCCTACCACCCCCACCTCAAATGCGGAGGATGGAAGAATATAACGCTATCGTAGAGAACGACGTCCCAATCCTTTGGCCGACAAGCCTTCCTGAAGCTGCAACCCTCGAGTCGATCATTACATTCGCCTCCTACAACAGTATCGTGACTCAAACTGGCATTACTTTAATTCAGGTCCTCGACACCTTAAGATCAATTAACTCGTGCAGATATGTACCCTTCAGATTCAAACTTCCATGGCCACTGATGCCCAAACAAATACCCGACTCATCTTTATCCTGGATAACCATAATCGAAAGACCGATAAATACAGAAACACTTCAATGAATCATGGTGCCAAACCTTGCTATCTACCCTCAACCAGTTCCTTAAAATCCATGTGATTTTCCTCGATTCGATTATAGATCCTATGCTTCCAGTAGTATGGGCCCAATATTATCTTCCACACTTATCCGTACTTTCTTCAAGAATCATCCCACATCCTCTAAGTCCTTACAACCATTCTCATAGATCATTGCGCTAAACAATGTACTAAGTTACTTTCTAGGATCTTATAAGATTCCACATTCCATATAAGCATGTTCTAACATTGCTCCTAATCCACCAGGAACCCCACCTTACCCCGCTCTCAGTCGCAAAGGAAACATCTACCAATGTCAATTATTTATATGACGAATACAATTACATGCAACAAAGATTAAGTAACCTTTCGACTGAAAGCTCCTGTCCTACAATGGTTGGACTCAAACAAGAGCTTCACAGTAGAGCTGAATCAAGTAATCTTAAATTATTTAATTTATGTGGCATGCAACCTAACGTATTCGCTTAATATCTGATTAGCATCAATATAGGTCACACATAGCACAAAGCAAGCAACATTCGAGCAGTGAAACCGACTGACAATAAGGCATCATAATGATCAGGCAATCCTCACACGTAATTCCTAAAGATCCCTAGCCTACTCACTATCAGGCATCTCTACAAGTTCATAAATCAGACATAAAAAGGTATCTCTCCTAATCAGGTGTTATAGCATGCATCCCTGAGCAGATCCTTATTCTAAATTCTAGCAAGCATATCATATTATAACACATATAATATATCAACATGTATGACATTTTTGGGAATCACCTACTTGAGCTCGGATGATTGCATACATGGAATCCATTTTCCTTTATAAAAACTTTTTTAGGAAATCATTTTCTTTTAAAATATTTTATAAATTTCTAAGCTTTAGTTCAGACACACCCGAGAGTGTACTCGAATCCCGCAAACCAAGTCTCCGATACCAACTTGAAACGTCCCAAATTTCAAACCAAAATTTTCATTGAAATATAAAAGCATTTGTTCCAATTACAACATCAAAGATCTAATAAAACCATTTGATTCAAAAACATTTATCAAAGTATCGACATAAGAGTTGTTAAATGCGGAAATCTCCAATGGATGCAATGCAATCAAGTCGCGCCCTTCCTTTAGTATAAGAAAAAGTGAAACATTTCAAACATAAATCATAAGCACAAAGCTTAGTGAGTTCCCCCAAAATACCACAAACCATACATAACATCCGGCCTCGCCCAACATAACATGCAAGAATCACAAAGACAGTTAGCATTATACACATTGTACTAGGAAAACTCACATGAAGTACTTAACATAAGCTCCACAGCAACCTTAGAAACAGACTGCCAAACCGATCTTCCTAAAGCCAAACCGAGACCAATCCTTAATCAAATACTCAATTCAACCCAAGTTTAACCAAAAGTCAAACAAGTAAAAAAGTCAATGATCATGTAACATCCGGATTTTCAGGGACATTATTGTGTATGTTAATCTTGAGATTTAAGGAGGGACTCGACGAGTTGAGGGACCAACTTGCCGAGTCAAGTCGGGTTTCTCCCGTGGATTTAATGAGTGGACTCGACGAGTCCGAGGAGAGGGACTCGCCGAGTAGGCGCTGATTAGAGAAACCCTAATTTCCGGGGTTTGGGGCCTATTTAAAGGCACTTATAGCCTCATTTGCGGCCACCCTTTCCCTGGAAGCAAACCCTAAAGGTCATTTGAGCTAGAAAGTGAGAGAGAAGCTATCTTAGGATTTTTAGTGCATCATTTGAGAAGAAGAGAAGGAGATCAAGCAAGGATCAAGAGGGGGAAAGTTGGATCCAGTGATAGATCGTCGAGAGCTTCTGAGGAAGGTAAAAGTCTGCACCTTTCTCATTATTTTGGTTAGATCTCATGTGTTTGGAGTTCTAGGGATTTTACCACCTTTGGTTTGGGACTTTGAGTAAAATGGATTAGCTAGAAGCCTAGTCCTCAGATTTGGACCTTGTGAGGTTACTAGAGTCCAAAGGTCCCAAATTTATTCATCCAAATGAGGATTGTTGTGCTTAACACCTTAAGAAGGGCTTGTTTTGGCATTTTGAAGCATTTATGCCATGTATGAACGTAAAGGTCGAGACTTTATGTGTCTCTGGTGTATTAAAGGGCTAGATCTAGGGTTTGGAATGAGAGATTTGAATTTGGACGTCTGAATGAGGAATCAGACCGAGGGGACTCGTCGAGTCCATGAGTTGACTCGACGAGTCAGTGAGGGTTTGTCCCGATGTGCTTGAGCATGCGATAGCTCGACGAGTTGGGGGTCAACTCGACGAGTTGAGCTGGACTGTCACGAGATTTCTGAGGAAAGTAAGTGGACTCGACGAGTCGCAAGGGTGCACTCGGCGAGTCGGGTCAAACATGGACTGTTGACTCGAGTTTGACTTCTGTTGACTTTGGGGCTTTGATCAACATAAGTAGTAGAGACCATGGAGGGGTAAAATGGTCTTTTATCCACTTCAAAGAGTTAAAGAGAGGAAGAATAGCCTTCGGTCGTTAGAGTTGTGATTAGAGTATCACTTAGAGATATTCATCCCTTGTGTTAGGTGGAGGCTAGTTCGAGATTCGGGAGCGGGGTCTTTACATGCTGCTGGTCAGGTGAGTCTTCTCACTATACGTTACCTAGAGTGGTATTTATGTGTACACCGGAGGGTCTTGTATGCTATGTGTATATAGGAGATTATGTGCATTGTGTTATATGTATGCTATGTGTTATATAGACCGGACCGGAGGGTCTAACGATATAGACCGGACCGAAGTGTCCAACGATATAGACCAGACCGAAGGGTCCAACGATACAGACCGGACCGAAGGGTCCAACGACACAGATCGGACCGAAGGGTCCAACAAGCTACGGGACTGGAGGGTTCCGCTGAGACACATCGACTGGAGGGTCGTACTATAGCCTCGAGTGGCGTATGTGTTGTATGTGGTATTTTGGGGAACTCACTAAGCTTCGTGCTTATCGTGTTGTGTGTTATGTGTTTCAGGTATCTCAGAGGATCTCGGGAAGGCACCGGCTTGATTGTACACACCAGAGAGAGAGTTATGTTTTGAGGATCCTGGATTACTAATGGAGTTGTGTTTGTAATTTGCTATGAAAAGTATGCGTTTTTAGAATGAAAAATTTGTTTGAAAAATTACGGTGTTACAAGTTGGTATCAGAGCGTTGGTTTGAGGGATTCGGATGCACCTTCGGGCGTATCTGAACTCAAACTGAGGATTTGAGGGAATTTTCATAAAAGAAACAATTTTTCTAAAAAGAGTAAAAGATTTTTGAGAAAATTAGAACGGAGCAGTATGTACGATCAGCTAGCACCCGAACGGTGATTTCCCAAAATACGCTTACATTATGTGTTATGAGATATTATATGATATGCTATGCATGCTAGAGATAGGCTAGGTATTCATATTTTAGGACTAGAGTTGCCTGATTTGTGATGCCTTAGCCTAGGAGTTGTTGTTATATGTGATATGCCTTCGAGTATGTGCTGAGTATGAGTATCCAGCAGGAATCCTTTTAGAGAGGGATCTGAGTAGAGGAGTAATCTAGGAGAGATACCTAGATAAGCATTTGAGGAGCCTACTGAGAGAGTAGTCAGATGCCCGCGTGGGGTAAAGTTGCTTATGTTCAGTGCTATCCTTTGAGTATGAGGAGAGCAAGTGGGTAATAACCTAGAGTGGTTTTACATGTTGGTAGAGATTATTCAATGCTCGAATGCTGCTTGCTTCGTGCTTTGTGGAACTCTTGATGATGGGAGTCACCTACTAAGTGAATATGACGATATTCAGGAGGTAGATGGCTGGCATCATAAGGAGTTCTTCAGCAGCTGATGGCGGAGAAGTGTGAGAACCTAGGAAGAGCCTAGGAAAGGGTGACCCTAGTCAGATGAGTAGACTGACAGAGTAGAGCATTTCGCAGAGGAGCGAACACACATGACAGGATTGGTGATCGAGAAGTTTGAGCAGCTACTTAGGAACTCGGGGATGGTTCGTGCAGAAAGTATGGGTAGATATGGTAGGTAGTATGGGCCCGTACTACTGAAAGCAGAGGACCCATACTCGATACAGGGAACATTCCGGAGGATCTAAGTAGCAGATCGAGAGGTGATTTCATGGTTCGAGTATCATGATTTGTAGCAGATCGAGAGGTGATGTCATGGTTCGAGTACCATGATTTGTAGCAGATCGAGAGGTGATTTCATGGTTCGAGTACCATGATTTGTAGCAGATCAGGAGGTGATTTCATGGTTCGAGTACCATGATTTGTAGCAGATCAAGAGGTGATGTCATGGTTCGAGTACCATGATTCGTAGCGGATTGAGAAGAGATAACATGGTTCGGGTACCATGATTCATAGCTAATCGAGAGGTGGCCACATGTTTCGAGTACCATGACCCTTGGTGGTTAGTGTTACGGGTTCTACCAGTTATTCCGTTGTGATTGTCTAGAATGAGATCAAATGTGAAAGAATATGGGGCCAGAGGGCCATGATGATCGAGTTTTAGTGGAGCATCCCTTAAAAGGGAAATCGAGTTAGCTTCGAGGGATTGCTGGTGAGATGCCAGTGGGAGTCGCAAGACTCAGGGGTGAGTAGGGATGGTGCGTTATGGGAGAATACGGTTGGGCTGAGTGACCGGCCGATGGTGGGAATGTCATTTTTTGTGACCTGAGCGGTACTATTTATGTTCCTGTGGGAAACAGGAGAGGTATTGAGATTTTCGGTTTCCATGGTTGGGGGTGAGCCCTGTGGGGTTGCTTTGGTTACGATCTTTCATCAGAGTATTTGGGCAGTATGTCTGCCGAGAGGTAATGTTAGAGCATGAGCAGGTTGTCAGTGGGGACTAAGATGGTTAAGGGCGAGGATGCACCCTATTTGAGCATAGTAGGGCATGTATCAGCTGCAGCGGCAGACGATCAAGAAGAGGATATTGGGGCGGTGGCTCTTATTGTCTATGATGAGTATCGAGTGTGGTAATGAGGACTCCACTCTTATTACAACCCACATGATGGAACTTTGGTTGAGGAGTCGAGAAGGAGGAGTATGACAGTCCATTATTTCAGATTAGGAGTCAGAGTTACTACTGGACAGTTGAGATGTCCGGTAGTGGGATGGTGCGAGATTCTGAATGATTAGAGGCAGTCATGATGAGAAGTTTCTGAGGATTTCATCTGAGATTCGGGGTAGTTGGACTTGTTTGATCTCCATCGGGGAGATCATCGAGCATTGTGTATCACCTTCCAAGGGTAGGTGCGATGTTACAGGTAAAAACAGTCTATGGGATAGACTGTTGGTGAACCAATTGGTGATGGTTCGAACCCTGGGTGGGGGAGAACCGGGTACCTTTGAGGAGATTAGAGGTTGATCAAGAGTGGTTGCAGAACTAGATATAGAGACATGCGGTGTGGATTCCCGAGACCAGGGTTATTGGTGGTCAAGGCGAAGTGCAGAGCGAGATAGTGCATGTGGTATGTGTTAAGGAAAGGATGAGTGTCTCCACGGCAGGTGGCTGTCGATCAAAGACCGTGTGTAGCATGAAGATTAGTGGTGAATCCTGAAGGAACGCATTGTTGTATCTGTGTATGATGCGGTAAGTAGCAGATCAGTGGTTCAGACAGGACATCATGAGGTTCTGTGATGGTGTACCGAGGTATCCGAGTATGATGTTCTAAATTTCGGACTATTTTGAGACTTGAGTTATGGGATGACGAGTGGTGTATCAGGTGTCTACGGTTCCAGTGGGAGCCCTTTCAGCTAGTTGACATCAAACGGGATTATTCGAGAATGTGGATTGCAGCAGGGAAAGGTGTTTTGTTATGGGAGATGTCGTCAGAAATAGCAATGCATAATTTGGGTAAGTATGTACAACTATGGTTGGTCCACAGGGCATGAGTTAATGATCGCAGTGTGGCGTCGACCTGAGGATGAGATTGTGAAGTGGTAAGAGCAAGGTTGTGGTGATGCTACGGGGAGCCGTAGTACTCATTATTCAGTGAGAGGTTGTGGTGATGCTGCGGGGAGCCGTAGTACTCACTATTCAGTGAGAGGTTGTGGTGATGCTGCGGGGAGCCGTAGTACTCAGTATTCAGTGAGAGGTTGTGGTGATGCTACGGGGAGCCGTAGTACTCATTATTCAGTAAGAGGTTGTTGTGATGCTACGGGGAGCCGTAGTACTCACTATTCAATGAGAGGTTGTTGTGATACTGCGGGGAGCCGTAGTACCCACTAGTCAGCAAGAGAATGTTGCGACGAAGTACTCTCTGATCAGAGCGTGAGACAGACGAGTTTTGGGCTTGGGTAGCCTTAATATTTGCGTTTTGTGGGAGCCTGGTGGTCGAATCAGGGGTGAGACTGGAATCTCCATAATTGTCTGGAGTTGTTATATTCTGAATTGAGTAATGGTTGTCGCAACCAAAGGGAAGTGGATAAGTGAAGAACGCATGAGTTGCGGGTCATGAGTCATGAGTTGAGTGGTTCGTTGGGACGAGTGGTTCCAATTCTGTGTCGGATCAGACTCTTGAGTTGAGTTCGATTCTAGTAGTATATCGAGTAGACAGAATGAGAATCCAGATTCAGAGATGCATTTCATTTGGAAGGGGGTATTGTTCCATATGGTGTCTTGGACCAGAGTGGGTCAATTCGTTGGTATGCGAGAACCGTGAAACGCATGGAACTAATGAGTAGTGGACGACAGAGATCGAGAGTGAGTCGAATTCAGTATCCGCTTGAGGTACAGTGAACTCCGTGACTGGTGTGTGTCACACTGGGCCGAGATAGTTGTTGTGGAAAGGAAGTAGACGAGACGTTTTGGGATATGCTAGGGGTAACCTTTAGGGGTTCAGTTGCTGCGTCGGGTGAGGACCCGGTGCTCAGTTTTGACAGGGGAGCTGAGGTTTATGTTTGTTAGATGCCGGAGGACGCTTCAGAACAAGCATGATCATTATCTGTGTTTGAGGTTAGGGTGTTGAGGATTCGTTGTCCAGATGGGTTTGATTGTAGTACAGTGGATGAGTCCCTGGTGTGATGTGATCCTTTCATTCCTTGGTATATGATCTGGGTTGTTTATCATGTCTGGGACGAGTGATCGGTAGCCAGTTTTGGGCATGGACTTGTTTTTATAGGTCCCCACCAGAGAATCAGAGGTGCAGTGAGCTATCGGGGTTGATTATTCGAGGAGCGAATAACGAGGTGACATCGGTCTGGCTGTGTATCGAGATACTAGAGTTTCCAGACTCTTGAGAGTCAGGAGGGGTAGCGTAGTGGCAGTGAGTATGTCCTTTTCCAGGGAGGAGTTCCTGCTGGATTCAGGTGCCCAGAGAGAAAGATAGTTGTGTGGTACGAGATCCTTTGGATGGTGCTGTTCGATTATTGGATTAGATCTATATGTTGTTGAGAAGCGATTTCGAGGGCGAAATCTAATTCAAGAGGGGGAGAATTGTAACATTCGGATTTTCAGGGACATTGTTGTGTATGTTAATCTTGAGATTTAAGGAGGGACTCGACGAGTTGAGGGACCAACTCGCCAAGTCAAGTCGGGTTTCTCCCGTGAATTTAATGAGTGGACTCGACGAGTCCGAGGAGAGGGACTCGCCGAGTAGGCGCTGATTAGAGAAACCCTAATTTCCGGGGTTTGGGACCTATTTAAAGGCACTTATAGCCTCATTTGCGGCCACCCTTTCCCTGGAAGCAAAGCCTAAAGGTCATTTGAGCTAGAAAGTGAGAGAGAAGCTATCTTGGGATTTTTAGTGCATCATTTGAGAAGAAGAGAAGGAGATCAAGCAAGGATCAAGAGGGGGAAAGTTGGATCCAGTGATAGATCGTCCAGAACTTCTAAGGAAGGTAAAAGTCTGCACCTTTCTCATTATTTTGGTTAGATCTCATGTGTTTGGAGTTCTAGGGATTTTACCACCTTTGGTTTGGGACTTTGAGTAAAATGGATTAGCTAGAAGCCTAGTCCTCAGATCTGGACCTTATGAGGTCCCTAGAGTCCAAAGGTCCCAACTTTATTCATCCAAATGAGGATTATTGTGCTTAACACCTTAAGAAGGGCTTGTTTTGGCATTTTGAGGCATTTATGCCATGTATGAACGTAAAGGTCGAGACTTTATGTGTCTCTGGTGTATTAAAGGGCTAGATCTAGGGTTTGGAATGAGAGATCTGACTTTGGATGTCTGAATGAGGAATCAGACCGAGGGGACTCGTCGAGTACATGAGTTGACTCGACGAGTCAGTGAGGGTTTGTCACGATGAGTTTGAGCATGCGATAGATCGACGAGTTGGGGGTCAACTCGACGAGCTGAGCTGGACTGTCACGAGATTTCTGAGGAAAGTAAGTGGACTCGACGAGTCGCAAGGGTGCACTCGGCGAGTCGGGTCAAACATGAACTGTTGACTCGAGTTTGACTTCTGTTGACTTTAGGGCTTTGATCAACATAAGTAGTAGAGACCATGGAGGGATAAAATGGTCTTTTATCCACTTCAAAGAGTTAAAGAGATGAAGAATAGCCTTCGGTCCTTAGAGTTGTGATTAGAGTATCACTTAGAGATATTCATCCCTTGTGTTAGGTGGAGGCTAGTTCGAGATTCGGGAGAGGGGTCTTTAGTTGCTGCTGGTCGGGTGAGTCTTCTCACTATACATTACCTAGAGTGGTATTTATGTGTAGACCGGAGGGTCTTGTATGCTATGTGTATATATGAGATTATGTGCCTTGTGTTATATGTATGATATGTGTTGTATAGACCGGACTGGAGGGTCCAACGATATAGACCGCACCGAAGGGTCCAACGATACAGACCGGACCGAAGGGTCCAACGATACAGACCGGACCGAAGGGTCCAACGAGCTACGGGAGTGGAGGGTTCCGCTGAGACACATCGACCAGAGGGTCGTACTATAGCCTCGAGTGGCATATGTGTTGTATGTGGTATTCTGGGGAACTCACTAAGCTTCGTGCTTACCGTGTTATGTGTTATGTGTTTCAGGTATCTCAGAGGATCTCGGGAAGGCACCGGCTTGATTGTACACACCAGAGAGCGAGTTATGTTTTCAGGATCCTGGATTACTAATGGAGTTGTGTTTGTAATTTGCTATGAAAAGTATGCATTTTTAGAATGAAAAATTTGTTTGAAAAATTACGGTGTTACAGATCAAAGTCAGTGGTCAATGTCAACTCAGATGAGCCCCACATTGTGGCAATTCCTCTGACATGTCATGGTCACGTCTAGATAAAAACAGACGCGTTACAACACACCAGCACGTCGTGGTTTCGGTCAGAAAGTTTTTTCTTCATTAAGAGCTTAATCCATAAAGACTAAAACTCATATTATCAATTTTGGTTCATAATAGATTCATAATGGATAAAGTTTCCAACTTTATCCATTAGGATGGTCCAAACATCCAAGATCTAGTCTTTAAGTCTCAAAAGGACCAATAATGCATCCTTCTCAACTTAACCCGTTAAGTCCAAGTCTCCAACCTTTAGATCTGAATCAACATGATGTTTAGATGGATAAATTTTCCAACTTTATCCATAATAATGTCTCAAACTTTCAATATCTAAACTTTAATACACCAAAATAACCTACAGGACCAAGATAAATTGCATGGCTAAAAGAGAAGGCAAAAGATCAAAATTTTCCTAGTCCATGAGGTCCAAGAATCATTCCAAAGTGATAAAAATATGATGGAGTCCACTCAACTCCAGTATCACCCTTAAGGTGGACCAGAAGAGTCAAAAACCATAAATGAAGAGATCTAAAGAACTAAAGAGCAAGATATAAACTAGAGGTGGCAAAAACTGACACAACATGAAACCCGACACGAAATAAACAAGTTTGGGTAAGATATTTCAACCCATTTAATTAAACGGGTTGACACGACACGACACGAAAAATAAATGGGTAAGGTTAGGGTTGAGAATTTCAACTCGAATATGACTCCAAAATGACCCATTTAAATGTAAGTTTTCTGAATATTTAAAATAAACTAGAAAGACCAAAAACCAAAACAATATGTAAAAGAAAACCTTTGGGTTGACTCTTTTTGTAATGTGGTACTTAGACGTCTTAGTCACGACTTTCATTTTTAGTTTTTTTTGTTATTTCCCAAATTACACAGTCCCCTCAACCATTCCCTCCTCCCCATGATCCCACCCTTCTCCTTCCAACTTATTTGAATTCCGTTTTGCTATATAAACTTACTACAAATTTAGCCATTCTGCCTCCCAACTATTACATTTCCTCTCCACCTATCCAAATCATACTCTTTCAACATGTATAATGTTTCAACATCACATGCCAGGACACATTGTAAGGTATACCCCAAACCCGAACCTGACACAAACTCGACACGAAAATAAGTGAGTTGATACGACACAATACGTTAATAAAACATGTCGGGTTAGGTTCAAGTACTCTCAACCCATTTACTGTTTTGACACAACTTGAACCCGACACGACATAGCATGCTTTCCATGTCTAATATAAACTTTATACTCACAATAGTCTAGAAATAGGGTGACTTTGATTGTAGCACCTAGTTCCTGGTATGTATTTAATTAAGTAATTTTGCATTTTTAGCCTGGGACTCGGCGAGTTGAAGGCCCAACTCGCCGAGTAGAAGTGGGATGAGACGCGGGATTTAAGTGATGGACTCGTCGAGTCGGGTCCCGGACTCGACGAGTAGGCTCTGACTGGACAAAAACCCTAATCTAAGGGTTTGCACCCAATTTAAACAACCTTATACAGCCTCCATCGCCCCTTTATGATCCCAGAAACCCTCCATAGCAAACCCTAAGTGTTTTGGTGCAAGATCTAACGCTTTTGAGTATTTTTGTGGGTTTTGACCTCAAGGAATGAGGAAGAACATAGAAGGATCAAGAGGAGACTGAATGATTCGAGTTTGGTTCATCATTTGCAGTCTTTAAAAGGTATAAAGTCTGAACCTTGCTTGCTTGTTTGTTAGATCCCTTTTTGGGGAAGATTTAGGGCTTTTTAAGCCATATGAGGTAGCCAACCATGATTGCAAACATGGTTGGGGGTCAAGACTTCGGATCTAGGTCTTGGGAAGAGTCACAAGGCAGATTTGGGTTGCTTTTGCACCCAAGGAAGGTCCCACGCAACAAAAGAGCCATTTTAGAGCCTTTTGGCTCAAAAGTCCCATGCATGTACGTAAAGTTCGTAACTTTACGTGCTAGATCGAGCTTAGGGGCTTGGATCTATCATTTGGACAAGTGTTGTACATCAGAAATCGAGGATTTAGGGTGTGGACATTATCGACTCGGCGAGTCCGTTCTTGGGACTCGACGAGTCCAAGGCTTTGAGTCCCATATATGTTGAGGGTCAAAGAACTCATTTGGGTGTTAGAAGGGTTGTAGCAGGACAGAAAGATTGACCCAACGCATTGGACTTAGTTTTAGACCTGGAGTTCATGGGACTCGACGAGTACTAGAACAGACTCGCCAAGTCCAAGGCAATCTCCTTATGATTGAAGATGAACTCGACGAGTTGTTCATACACTCGGCGAGTCAAGGTCAGAACTTGTTCAACAGATGAAGGTGAACTCGACGAGTTGTTCATACAACTCGGCGAGTCGGATGAAGGTTCATTCGATGTTCACATCGAAGAGGAACTCGTCGAGTAGTCACTAAACTCGACGAGTAGGGTCGTGGATGAGGACAGTTGAAGAGATAGGGACTCGACGAGTTGGCGGCCCAACTCGGCGAGGCGGGTCAACTGGAAGTTGACTTTGACTTTGACTTGGACTTGGACTTGGTCAAGGGTAAAATGGTCATTTTACCCTAAGAGTAGATATCAGATTCTGACTGAGTGTTTTGTGGGGATTGTAGCCGGAGGATTTCCGGAGCAGTAACGGACAGAGATTTCCCGCACAGATTATCAGCAGCTACTCGTACGAAGTAAGCTACCTTCCAGTAGGGGTGGGTCTAAGGCCACAATGTCGGCCCACCAAAGAGGGGTATTTAGAAGATGATTGTCTTTGTTATAATTATCTTGGTCTGGTTACGTGCTTTGGTCATGAGTTTTATCTGTATGATATATTACGTGTATAATACGGATTAGTTTCCCTGACAGCGGTCCTTAGGACCGAGGGGTAGGTCAGTACCCGGATATGCCTGACTCTATGTTTATATCTTGTTGTTGTATGCTAGTGGTAGGGGGTGGAATAGTCCCCAGTTACCGGTTGAAAGATACCGATGACAGTTACCGGTTGAAAGATACCGATGATGATTACCGGTTGAAAGATACCGATGATAATTACCGGTTGAAAGATACCGACGATGATTACCGGTTGAAAGATACCGATGATATTGTATGGTATGTGGTATGATGGGAGAACTCACTAAGCTTTGTGCTTACGGTTTCGGTTTTGGTTTCAGGTACCTCTTCGTCTAAGGGGAAGGAGCCGGCGGCGTAGCATCGCATCACACACACACACATATGATTCCGCATCGGACTTTCTGGGATTGTACTCTGATATGTTATTATTTTATGACTTCGTTTTCAGACATGATACATTGTTTTATGAGATGATGTGTTTTCACAGTATTTTCTTATGAATCTTTTTATGAGTCAGTTAATTAAAAAGAAATTTTTGGACTTGAAAATTGGGATGTTACAAGTTGGCATCAGAGCCTTGGTTTGAGGGATTTGGACACACCCTCGGGGGTGTCTGGACTCAAACCGAGGGGCTAAAAGGTTTTTACAAGGAAAATGGTTTTCTAAAATCTAAATGGAAGGATTTTAAGAAAGACGAAGTGTGTGATGCATGCGACCGGCCGGACTCAAGTAAGTTTTCCCCAATATATCCATACTTGCTCTGTTGTGCTATATGGTTTTGATTTAGAAAACTGCATGCTAGAATAGGACTAAGGATCTAGGAGGATGCCTTGTGTGCCTGATATATGATTCTGAGAATTGCATGCTAGTTAGGGCTAAGGGTCTAGGGAGGATGCCTTATATGCCTGTTGTTGAGCTGTATGTTAGGACTGTTTAGACAGCAGTAGGATAGCTTGATTAGGTTATGCCTGATGCGGTTACTCGATGCACGAATGTTGCTTGCTTTGTGCTTAAGAGGTCCTGGCTAACTTTAACAAATTAGGGAGCGGATATTTAACAGTACTCGCAAGCTAGTTAGGGAAGGGAAGTAGGGACTCCTAGTGCAGCTGATGGCGGAGAGTAGGTCAGAGAGTGCCCCAGGAAAGCCTGGGATGAGACTAGATGCAAATGGATATTGGTTAAGGGACCTGGTGGAGCCGAGACAGTCCTTGAGGAAAGTACGGATAGATGTGAAAGGTAGTATGGGCCCGTACTACTGGAAGCAGAGGATCCGTACTCGAATCAAGGAAGGTTGAGACAGAACCGGGAACCTTGGAGAGTGTGTTAGACCTCTCGAGAGTATGTATGATCCTAACATTTATGCGTGTATTTTCAGCATGGTGACCACGCGACATGGAGCAGGAGGTTCCGGATCAGGATCAGGATCAGGCTCGGGTGCAGGATCCGAGCAGGTTGATGACGGGTTGTGCGAGTTCATCACGTCTGAGATCACGAGAGGCATTCTCGAGTCGACCCCGGTCATTTTCGGGTCGATCAAGGAAGGGATTGTTGAGCTGATGGAGGATCGCCTCAGGGCATTCAGGAGTGACATGGTGGCCAGCCAGTCAGGATCACGCACACTGTCCTTTAAGGACTTCAGAGGGAGTGGTGCGCCAGATTTCCATGGGGTGAAAGACCCCATTGCTGCTAGGAGATGGATCGCAGACATCGAGTCTGCGCAGCTGACGAGCTTCTGCCCGGAAGGGTCGAAGGTCCGTCTCTCTGGGAGCCTCGGCTGTTGAGGCTATGACCTGGTCAGACTTTGTGACCAGATTCAGGGCTGAGTTTGCGCCAGCTGTGGAGCTTCAACAGCTGGCTAGGGAGTTCTTGGACATGAGACAGACTACGGAGACTGTGGCGGAGATAACCGCCAAGTTCCGGAAGAGGGCATTGCTGGTGCCCCAGTATGCGGGTGATGAGGACATGAAGAGGACCCGCTACCATGACATGCTACGAGCTGACATCCGAGAGCATGTCAGTTTCTCAGCTTGCCCTACCCTGGATTGCATGATTTCCAGGGCTAGGGAGAGGGAGATTGATCTGGAGCACATCCGGAAGAGGAAGGCAGCGGAGGGGCTGACGACGCGGGCTTCGGGGAAGAAGCCCAAGGGATCCGATGGTAGGCCGAAAGGCCAGTCAGGGCGGGACCGCTGTGGGAAATGCGGTCGGTCATACGAGGGAGCTTGTCGCACTGGGCTGGGTTCAGGCTGCTATAAGTGTGGCAAGGTTGGGCATTTTGGCAGAGATTGTACTGCCCCTACTCCTGCGATTCAGATATCAGACCTGATTTGGTTTCATTGCAATCAGAAGGGCCATAAAAAGGCCAATTGCCCTAGATTGACAGCAGCAGCGGCGCCGGCAGGGGCGCCGACTCCAGCGACAGCACGGATTGTGGATGGCCGGAAAGCCAAGTTGGAGGCTCCAGTGGTTCGGAGCTGAGCATTTCAGCTGACAGCCGAGGAGGCACGCGCTGCACCCGATGTGGTGACGAGTATGATTTCTTATTTGTATGCTTTTATGTTATGTCGTTGTGATTTTGATATATTATGTGCCTTGATTAGGATCGTTCCATGTGAACGGTATCCCAGTTCAGGTGTTGTTTGATTCGGGTGCCACTCGATCGTTTGTCTCTCTTGCGCTTAGCAAGAAGTTTTCGGAGTGTTCGGGCATGTTGGATTGCCCTCTAGAGGTCGAGATTGCGGACGACCGGTCGGTACGAGCGTCAGAGGTCTACCGGGATTGTGTGTTGAGGTTGTTCGAGGAACGTTACCTGGTGGACTTGGTTCCTATACCTTTGCGGGGGAACAAGGTTATTATTGGTGTGGATTGGCTGAGCCCCAATGGGGCAGTGATTGACTGCGCGCAGCAGTCAGTACGGATTAGGACCCCTAGTGGGGGAAAGCTGGTAGTTCAGGGGAAAATGCCACAACGAGGACCAGCTTTATGTTCGGCAGCGAGGGCTAGGCGCTACCTCTAGCAGGGTTGCGCAGGTTATGTCGCCTATGTTATGGATACCCGGGAGGCGGGTAGGGCGACGGTTGGCGATGTGCCCGTGGTACGAGAGTTTGCGGACGTACTCCCCGAAGAGTTTCCTGGGATACCTCCGGAGCGACAGGTGGAGTTGAAGATCGACCTAGTCCCTGGTGCGGCTCCGATAGCCAATGCACCGTATCGGTTGGCTCCTCCTGAGATGCAGGAGTTGTCTACACAGCTGCAGGAGCTGTTAGACAAGGGATTCATTAGGCCGAGTAGTTCTCCCTAGGGAGCCCCGATTCTGTTTGTGAAGAAGAAGGACGGGTCGCATCGGATGTGTATAGATTATCGGGAGCTGAATAAGGTAACGGTGAATAATCGTTACCCACTCCCGAGGATTGATGACCTGTGTGACCAACTACAGGGAGCGTCTTGGTTCTCCAAAATTGATCTGCGTTCAGGGTATCACCAGATGAGGGTCATAGAGGAGGATGTGCGGAAGACTGCCTTTCGGACCCGTTATGGTCACTAAGATTTATGGTGATGCCTTTCGGGCTCACCAACGCTCCAGCCGCGTTCATGGATCTCATGAACTGTGTGTGCAGGCCGATGCTGGATCGGTCTGTGATAGTTTTCATCGATGACATCTTGGTCTATTCCAAGACGCAGGAGGAGCATCTGCGAGAGGTTCTGGAGACTTTGAGAAGGGAGAACTTGTATGCTAAGTTCTCCAAGTGTGAGTTCTGGTTGCGCGAGGTGCAGTTTCTTGGGCACCTTGTCAACCAGAACGAGATTTCGGTAGATCCGGCCAAAGTGGAGGCCGTGATGAGATGGGAGGTTCCGAGGTCTCCATCTGAGATTCGGAGTTTCCTAGGATTAGCCGGCTACTATCGGAGATTCATCCAGTATTTCTCCAAGATAGTCGTACCCCTGACCAGGCTAACGAGGAAGTTCGTGGTCTTTCGTTGGGTACCTGAGCAACAGGCTGCATTCGAGACATTGAGGCAGAGATTGTGCGAGGCACCAATCTTAGCCCTGCCAGAGGGCATGGAGGATTTCGTCGTGTACTGTGATGCGTCCATCTCGGGTTTGGGCGCAGTATTGATGCAGAGAGGGCATGTCATTGCTTACGCTTCGAGGCAGCTGAAGCCTCACGAGGCGAACTACCCAACGCATGATTTGGAGCTGCGGGCTGTTGTGTTCGCCCTCAAGATTTGGCGTCATTACCTCTATGGGGTTCGTTGTATGATTTACACAGACCATAAGAGCCTGAGGTATCTCATGGACCAGCCAAATCTGAATATGAGGCAGGGCCGGTGGCTTGATGTGGTAAAGGATTATGACTGTGAGATCCTCTACCACCCGAGGAAGGCCAATGTGGTGGCCAACGCGCTTAGCCGTAAGGCAGCGCCGATCAGGGATATCTGTCTGAGGATGATAGTGGTGACTCCGCTGTTGGAGCAGATTCGGGAGGCCCAGCAGGAGGCCATGAAGGAGGAACATCGAAAGAGCAAGCGGATTCTGGGGCAGGTTTCCTCCTTCGACTATGATAGCCGAGGGTTATTGACTCTTCACCGTAGGGTGTGGGTCCCTTATCATGGAGGCGTGCGCCAGATCCTGATGGAGGAGGCACATAAATCCAGATTTTCTATCCATCCCGGAGCGACGAAGATGTATAGAGATCTTCGTCCTGATAATTGGTGGCCCTGCATGAAGCAGGACGTAGCATGTTATGTGGAGCGGTGCTTGACCTGCAGGAAGGTCAAAGCCGAGCACCAGAGGCCACACAGCAAGATGCAGTCGTTAGATATTCCCATGTGGAAATGGGAAGATATTACCATGGATTTCATCACCAAGCTTCCCAAGACTGCACGGGGAGTGGATTCGATTTGGGTAATCGTGGATCGGTTGACCAAGAGTGCCCATTTCATACCGATCCAGGAGAGTATCTCGGCCGAGAAGTTGGCCGACATCTATATTCGAGAGGTGGTAGCTCGGCACGGAGTGCCAGTTTCAGTGATTTCCGACAGGGATGTGCGGTTCACTTCCAGGTTTTGGAAGAAGTTTCATGACGAGCTGGGTACTCGTCTGCATTTTAGCACCGCCTTTCACCCGCAGACGGATGGTCAGAGCGAGCGGACCATCCAGACACTAGAGGATATGTTGTGGGCATGTGTTTTAGACTTCGGGGGTAGCTGGGATACCTACCTTCGGTTGGCGGAGTTCTCGTATAATAATAGCTATCATGCGAGTATCGACCGTCCTCCCTTCGAAATGTTATACGGGAAGAAGTGCAGAACCCCGATATGTTGGGGTGAGGTTGGCCAGAGGGTCATGGGGAGCACCGAAGTGGTGCCCAAGACGACAGAGAGGATTCAGCAGGTTCGGAGCAGACTTCAGACTACTCAGAGTCGGCAGAAAAGTTATGCCGACAAGCGCCGATCGGACCTGGAGTTTCAGGTCGGGGATATGGTTCTCCTGAAGGTGTCGCCAAGGAAGGGCATTATCCGATTCAGGAAACGGGGCAAGTTGGGTCCCAGGTATATTGGACCCTTCAGGGTTATAGCCCGGGTGGGCAAGGTGGCATATAGGCTGGATTTGCCAGCCGAACTCAGTCAGATTCATAGCACTTTTCACGTCTCCAAGTTACGGAAATGTTTGGTGGACGACTCGGCAGTGGTACCATTAGAGGATATTCAGGTCGATGACAGCCTGAATTACATTGAGCGGCCTGTAGCGATTCTCGACCGGAAGTCGAAGGATCTGAGGAATAAGAGGGTGGAGCTCGTGAAGGCGCAATGGCAGCACCGGAAGGGCTTGGAATGGACTTGGGAGCCGGTGGACAAGATGATGGAGCATTACCCAGAGCTTTTCCAGGAACGAGCAGCAGACTTCGAGGACGAAGTCTAAAATAAGTGGGGGAGATTAAGTAATTTTGCATTTTCGGCCTGGGACTCGGTGAGTTGAAGGCCCAACTCGCCGAGTAGAAGCGAGATGAGACGCCGGATATAAGTGATAGACTCGTCGAGTCGGGTCCCGGACTCGACGAGTAGCCTCTGACTGGACAAAACCCTAATCTGAGGGTTTGCACCTTATTTAAACAACCTTATACAGCCTCCATCGCCCCTTTATGCTCCCAGAAACCCTCCATAGCAAACCCTAAGTGTTTTCGTGCAAGATCTAAGGCTTTTGAGTGATTTTTGTGGGTTTTGACCTCAAGGAAGGAGGAAGAACATAGAAGGATCAAGAGGAGACTGAAGGATTCCAGTTTGGTTCATCATTTGCAGTCTTTGAAAGGTATAAAGTCTGTACCTTGCTTGCTTGTTTGTTAGATCCCTTTTTGGGGAAGATTTAAGGCTTTTTAAGCCATATGAGGTAGCCAACCATGATTGCAAACATGGTTGGGGGTCAAGACTTCGGATCTAAGTCTTGGGAAGAGTCACAAGGAAGATTTGGGTTGCTTTTGCACCCAAGGAAGGTCCCATGCAACAAAAGGGCCATTTTAGAGCCTTTTGGCTCAAAAGTCCCATGCATGCACGTAAAGTTCGTAACTTTACGTGCTAGATCAAGCTTAGGGGCTTGGATCTATCATTTGGACAAGTGTTGTACATTAGAAATCGAGGATTTAGGGTGTGGACGTTATCGACTCGGCGAGTCCGTTCTTGGGACTCGACGAGTCCAAGGCTTTGAGTCCCATATCTGTTGAGGGTCAAAGAACTCAGTTGGGTGTTAGAAGGGTTGTAGCAGGACAAAAAGAGTGACCCAACGCATTGGACTTAGTTTTATACCTGGAGTTCATGCGACTCGACGAGTACTAGAACAGACTCGGCGAGTCCAAGGAAATCTCCTTATGATTGAAGATGAACTAGACGAGTTGTTCACACACTCGGCGAGTCAAGGTCAGAACTTGTTCATCAGATGAAGGTGAACTCGACGAGTTGTTCATACAACTCGGCGAGTCGGATGAAGGTTCATTCGATGTTCACATCGAAGAGGAACTCGTCGAGTCGTCGCTAAGCTCGACGAGTAGGGTCGTGGATGAGGACAGTTGAAGAGATAGGGACTCGACGAGTTGACGGCCCAACTCGACGAGTCGGGTCAACTGGAAGTTGACTTTGACTTTGACTTGGACTTGGTTAGGGGTAAAATGGTCATTTTACCCTAAGATTAGATATCAGATTCTGACTGAGTGTTTTGTGGGGATTGCAGCCGGAGGATTTCTAAAGCAGTAGCGGACAGAGGTTTCCCGCACAGATTATCAGCAGGTACTCGTACAAGGTGAGTTACCTTCCAGTAGGGGTGGGTCTAAGGCCACAATGCCGGCCCACCAAAGAGGGGTATTTAGAAGATGATTGTCTTTGTGATAATTATCTTGGTCTGGTTACGTGCTTTGGTCATGAGTTTTATCTGTATGATATGTTACGTGTATAATAGGGATTAGTTTCCCTGACAGCGGTCCTTAGGACCGAGAGGTAGGTCAGTACCCGGATATGCCTGACTCTATGTTTATATCTTGTTGTTGTATGCTAGTGGTAGGGGGTGGAATAGTCCCCAGTTACCGGTTGAAAGATACCGATGACAGTTACCGGTTGAAAGATACCGATGATGATTACCGGTTGAAAGATATCGATGATGATTATCGGTTGAAAGATACTGATGATGATTACCGGTTGAAAGATACCGACGATGATTATCGGTTGAAAGATACCGATGATATTGTACGGTATGTGGTATGATGGGGGAACTCACTAAGCTTTGTGCTCACGGTTTTGGTTTTGGTTTCAGGTACCTCTTCGTCTAAGGGGAAGGAGCCGGCGGCGTAGCATTGCATCACACACACACACATATGATTCCGCATCGGTCTTTCTGGGATTGTATTCTAATATGTTAGTATTTTATGACTTGGGTTTTCAGACATGATACATTGTTTTACGAGATGATGTGTTTTCACACTATTTTCTTATGAATCTTTTTATGAGTCAGTTAATTAAAAAGAAATTTTTGGACTTGAGAATTGGGATGTTACATTCATGGATCCAAACTTGAAACAACATTCCTTGCAACCAAAAGAACTTTGTTGATCTTCAAGCGTTGTCAAAATACCACCAAAAGCATCCAAAAGGAGAGAGGAGAGAGGAGGAGCTCAAATATTGAAGAACGAGGCTAGGGTTTCCCCCCAAGGAGTTCTAGATGTGATGAGGGCTAAGAAAATACCCTAAAACATCAATCCTTACCTTTAGATACACTGAAAACCATAAAATTCATCGGCTTGGGATGCACAACGGTCATCTCGTGGTAACCTGCTTGCCACCTCGGGACGACTGCCACCCTATGACAGCCTGCTCTTCACCTCATGGCGGCTCCCACCTCGTGGCAACATGCTAGTCACCTCGTGACGATGGGTTTTTACCCAATTCCATTCCAACTTCAAACAGTCATAACGTCTTCATTTCAACTCCGTTTTCGGCGATATTTATGTACACGCGAAGGTATTGACAAGCCCCACAACCATGTCTAATTACTTTTGACTTAATACATTCCAAAATAAAGCCATAGTCCATGCAAGAAGCCTGGAAAATCACTTTTCCCATTTTACCGTTTTGCTTCAAAGCATAATTCGAGCGGTTTAATCACTTAACCAACATTCTAAACATCTGATATGGTCTAATTATATTCCCATGAATCCCAAGTTCTTTACATGATCGAATTACGGTCCACAATCCTAAAATAAGAAAAAACCCGAAACTAGATGTTACAAATTGGTTGAAATCATGAGTCTATTTGCTTTCTTTTGGTGTTATGTTTCTTGCTTCTTTTATCTCCAAATCTTGTGGATTCTTATGAGTGATTTTCTACATATAAGACAATGTCTTTGACCCACCTTAAAGCTCTCAAAACAACCACTAAAGGTCTTTATATGTGGTTTATAACGCATCCTCGCACGTTGACCACCATTGGGTGGTTGACCTCCTATGCAGGGCGTACTCCGAGTACGCGAGGCATACTCCTCAAAAGTCCAAAATCCATTAAGAGTTTAATGCCTTAAGCTCTTACATCCATACTTAAGATCCATCTAAAATACTCATAGGAGTAATAATGTCTCCAACTTTATGACCTAGCATGTCCAATAAGATCTTAACACAAGGTCTTATTCCATTAAGACCTTCTAAATGATGCGTGAAGCAAAAATAACCAATTGGAACCCATTTTTATGACTTAAGATCCCTCTTACGGTCTGAAAGGACAACTCAAAGTTCAAGAACATTCCATATTCAAGATCTAACATTTTGGGACAAAAAAAGCTCCATAAATACATCCAAATCCAGATCTATATTCTAGAGGGATAAAGTTGCAAGCTTTATACCTTAGATTGGTTGCGAATGATGTAGAAATCCCAGATCCAAGTGTTCCACTCCTTAAAGATGAGCTTGGCTTCCTTCCTTCTTCTTCTAAGGCACCAAAAACACACTTCTAAACTTGAAAAGGCTCCTCAAGGTGAAACTAGGGTTGCATAAACATATGAGAGGGTGAAACTAGCGTTGCATAAACAAATGAGGCAATAAGAGTGCTTAAATACGAGACACATCCTAAAAACTAGGCTTTCCTTAACAGGCAGGTACGCTCAACATACACTGATGTACGCCCATCGTACTAGGGCGCGCCTAGTACGCTCAGCATACACCACGTACGCATGGCGTACTCCAAGGCCAAATTACGAAAATACCACTAGGGCTGCTTTTGCACACTTTCTTGAACATAGGGACCAAAATGCAATACATCTCAATATAAGGATCAACAACTGAAGTACTTCAAAAGTAGATGTTACAATTCTCCCCCACTTGAATTAGACTTCGTCCTCGAAGTCTGCTGCAGTAAGTAGCCCAAGGTAGTGTTTCCACATCTCCACCTCGGGTCACTCAGACGGTCCTCCCCTAGGACCCGATCCGAACTAAAAGTCGACTGTCTAACCATACCATCTTTGACTTTCTAACTTTCATTACTGGAGAAACCATCACCTCCGTAAAACAATTCGGACATCCACTACCCCCAACGGATTCTTAACAAGCACAACCATCTCAAAACGCAGATGATACGATATCCCTCATAATCTGAACCATAAGGAACCCTTCCGATCTTGACTTACCTAGCTGAATCTGTTGGGGATTCAGGACCCTTTTCTATCCTCTACTATTTAACCCTCCATCCGAAAACAAGGCGACTCCAAACTCAAGCCCCAACTGGATAACATCTGCAGAAAGGCACAAACAATGCCAACATAATTCCCAACCTCCTGGCTAAGACCAAATGTCTAGAAAGAGATCCATAAAAGTCGGGAACTCTCTCAAGGTTACAATACCGAATCAACTCTATCAATATGCTTCCCGAGACTGGAAATCTATAATCCACTACTGACATTTACCCATTCATTGAATTCTCCCCTTTCCTGAGAGTATGATCACTAACAACCATGCGAGAAAAGAACCCAACGACATAAATCACGAATTTTCCACTAATACCCAAATCCATAAGATAAAACAAGAGTCGTTAATTAACCCGTGACTCCCTGACACGCCATTCCAACCACTGCTCCTACGAGCAAGGATGAGAATTCCAAGAACTCTACATTTACCTATAGCAACACACACCCGAGACATCAACAAAGAACTTTTGATTTGAGACTTCATAATCGATTCCCAACATTGATGATCAACCCCTAAGAACAACATACGAACAAACTGGAGTTATAATGCAACCATTCCACAGAGGCTTTCTGATATACGACTCAAACTCCCAACAACCTTTAATTGTTCCCTTTATCCAAATCCGCTGATTTATGTGCCTCCCGACTTACATAAATGTGCCAATACCGAAAGTACCATAATCAGAAGAAAGGAATCAATCATGATCACTAAGCCCACAACCTGTTTCTAGAATACTCCCGATATTACCTCGATCTAGCCGACATTACCTAATTCTCCTGGAAGGGACCTAAATGACGTTCCTCTCAATGCTAACCGAGCACACAATGCTAAAATCTTACCACACACAATTCCTTTCAAAGAACAAGTTGCAACCAATGCTATCTTGACCAGTCCACATACACCCCTCTCGGTAATATGGATAATGAATTTTACCACCATGTATATCCCTTAAGGAACCCATAACCTCATCCAAAAAGGGAAGAAATACCAGAGTTCTATCGGAACGACAAATTCTAAATCATAAGTGCCACCAAAACCTGAGCCAGCTATGAGTCAAAATTCCACATTACCACTGAGGGTGAACATACCCAGAGACCAAAGGAACATAAATCATACTAAAATTGATGATAGGTTGACACATCCATTGAACTTCAACTGTCACAACTTGAAACTTTCGGAGAACCTTTGCTGAAAGACGAACGATGCAACCAATAATCGAGGACGCATTGCCATTAAATCTAATGAACCAAAACCCTCGCGGAGCAGAACGTACCAAATTCTTAAACGGATTCCTTGATCGATCTCTTCCCAAGCTGGACTATGATTAGAAATCCATACCAATAACTGATAATTTCCCTCCACCACCGATTCTTGATCGAGGTCGTTGTCTCGGTCAAAAATAAACCTCACACACACTAGATAGCTAGGGTAAGTAAGGGTCGAATCCACGAGGAGGTTGTGGTCAAACTTTGTGTTAAAATAGTTAACGAAAAACTACTAGAAAATTGTCATGAAAAAAGATTAAAGCAAAGATCAAACAAAAAGCTTGGAAATTTATAAATTAAAACGAAAATCTCAATGAGAAAACTAGACTACTCCCAGTTTAGTTATGGACAATTTAAATTCACACACTTTCTTCCCTAGAATCCAAATTCAATTACTTAGATGCATTTGAGGTTTATTATCTTGTAACACATAATTTTGGGCACACGATATGTTCATTCAACTAGTTGTCTTACTCCCTATGTGTAACATCCCAATTTTCAAGCCCAATTTTTTTTCATTTTTAATTAAGTAATTCTCAACATAGTTTACCAAAACATTTCCCATGCCATATCATTTGCAAACAAGAATATAACAATGTGTCTGAAAATCATAATGTCAAAGTAAATTCAATCAAAGTACAATCCCAGAAAACTCCATGCGGAAATCATGTGTGTGTGTGTGATGCGCTGCTACACTGCCGGCTCCTTCCCCTTAGACGAAGAGGTACCTGAAACCAAAACTAAAACTGTAAGCACAAAGCTTAGTGAGTTGCCCCATCATACCACATACCATACAGATACATCATAGACATACTGCCGGGCAATTCTGGGGTGCCCGACCTACCCAGTACGGCCATTCTGGGGTAACGACCTACCCATGTCAAGCCATTCTGGGGTGCTGACCTACCCATGTCAAGCCATTCTGGGGTGCTGACCTACCCTTCGGTCCTACCAACCGAACCTCGGGGACTATTCCACCCCCTGCTGCTACTATCACATATATCATAACGTAAACATACTGTCAGACATATATGGGGTGTCCGACCTACCCTTCGGTCCTAACAACCGAACTTGGGGACTATTCCCTCCCTACTACCACTATCACATATAACATATCATGCTAGCATATAAACATATCATCACATACTATCAGACATATCTGGGGTGTCTGACCTACCCTTCGGTCCAAACAACCGAACTCTACTACTGTCACATATAACATATCATGCCAGCATATAACATATCAGGTAGTAGTAAATCCAGATGATATCACAAAGACAATCATCTAACATACAACTCCTACTGGTGGGTCGGCATTGTGGCCGTACACCCACCGCTACTGGAAGGTAACTCACCTCGAACGAGTAGCTGCTGATAATCTGTGCGGGAAATCCCTGTCTGCTGCTGCTCCAGAAATCCTCCGGCTATAATCCCCACAAAACACTTATTCAGAGTCTGATATTTATTCTTAGGGTAAAATGACCATTTACCCCTGACCAAGTCCAAGTCAAAGTCAAAGTCAACTTCCAGTTGACCCGACTCGCCGAGTTGGGCCGCCAACTCGTCAAGTCCCTATCTCTTCAACTGTCCCCCATCCACGTCTCTACTCGTCGAGTTTAGCAACGACTCGACGAGTTCTCCTTCTAACACAACCTCGGATGAACCCTCATCCGACTCGCCGAGCGGTATGAACACTCGTCAAGTCCATCTTCATCCTATGAACACGTCCTGTCCTCGACTCGCCGAGTTGTATGAACAACTCGTCGAGTTCATCTTCAAGAGTTGGGAGATTGCCTTGGACTCGCCGAGTCGGCTCATGCACTCGCCGAGTCCTATGAACTCCAGGACTAAGGCTTATCCCAATACGTTTGGTTCACTCCCATGGACCCTCTAAAACCTTTCTTTCACTCAACTGAGTCTCTTGAATCATAACAGAAAAAGGGAAGTCAAGCCTCGGACTCGCCGAGTCCCAAGAACGACTCGCCGAGTCGATACAGTCCCAAGTCTATTCCTTCAATTTCTGGTGTACAACTTTTGTCCAAATGATAGATTCAAGCCCCTAAGATCGATCTAGCACATAAAGTTATGAACTTTATGTGCATGCATGGGACTTTTGAGCCTAAAAGGCCCTAAAATGGCTCTTATGTTACATGGGACCTTCCTTGAGTGCAAAAGCAACCCCAATCTGCCTTGTGACTCTTCCCAAGTCCTAGATCCGAAGTTTTGAACCCCAACCATGCTTGCAATCATGGTTGGTTACCAAGAATGGCTTATAAAAGCCCTAAATCTCCCCAAAAAGGGATCTAGCAAATGAACAAGCAAGGTATCGACTTTATACCTTACCAGAACTGCAAATGATGTACCAAACTCGAATCCTTCAGTCTCCTCTTGATCTTTATATGCTCTTCCTTCTTCCTTGTGGTCAAAACCCACCAAAAATCACTCAAAAGCCTTAGATCTTGCACCAAAACACTTAGGGTTTGCTATGGAGGGTTTCTGGGAGCAATAGGGACGAGTGGTGGCTGAAAGAGATGATTAAATAGGGTGCAAACCCTTAGATTAGGGTTTTTGTCCAGTCAGAGCCTACTCGTCGAGTCCAGGACCCGACTCGACGAGTTCCATACTTAAATCCTGTTAGGTATTGAGACAGGGTACACGCAGCGGAAACACTATCACACACTCACAAACGAAACGAGAAAATAAAGCAATAAAGAACACAAGGATTTTACGTGGTTCGGATTCGGTGTAAATCCTACGTCCACGGGCTGCAACTAGATTTTCTTATTAACTTAATAAGATTACAATTTATAACTCTACAAGTTATATTTGATGCACTCATAAAAAGGGTTACATCGCACATATATATATAGGAGAGAGAGCCGTACTTTTCTTTTGTTTACACAAATTGCCGTCCAAAATTTTCTTCAATTCACATATTGTGAATATAATATTGCAATATTGCGGCCGTCCATTACCGAATGCATAGTCAAAGAAATATTAAATAATTGATTTGCCGACATGTACGTCCATTCAATATTAAAAAATTGAATTGCCGACATGTACGTCCATTTATGGCCCTTGAACTCTTAGGAACTTGTCAATTTGTTCAAGACTCCATAAATCTTAACAATCTCCCACTTGGAGGCTTGAACAAGTTAGTCTTTCTCCGCCATCCAACTCTTAATTACTCCAGTAATCTTAAAAAAACAACCAAGTCCTTCAAGCTTCCAGTTTCAAAGAACAAGCTAAAACTTAGTCTGATTTCTCTAATTGCAGCCGCCCCTCATCTTCAAGTACTAGAAGGGCCAGTTGAAGCTCCCACTAGCTCCAACTCAGTCGTGGCTAATCCCACCACCGACTCATCCTCTGTCTCAACCGGTTTGGACACTCCACCAGATCCAGAGATACACCGAGGACCACTAACACTCTCCAAACTTTGCAAACTTCCAACAAGAGAGAATTTTCCAATCTTAGTCTTCAAAACCCAACGGCCCTTTGTAACTGTACCCAGAACACGCCCCGTGCTCCCACTGTCACAGAATCTCCTGACTGGTTTAGACTTTCCGACTCGTTCAGCTAACATCCCCTTTGCTTCAGAATTCATGTTTGCAAAATGAACTCTCTTAACCGTAGATTTAGCGAACCAGATTTTGTCTTGCTTAATCGGGATGGTCATACTTCCCTCAGCAGGCACCTCAACCATATACAATGACCCACGCTTCAAACCTTGAGCAATCACCGAATTACCATTGACCACCATCCATTTACCACCACCAAACCTTACTTCCAGTCCTTGTTTATCCAGCTGACCAACAGAAATCAATTTCTTTTTCAGCTCCGGAATCACCTTGACATTTTTCAGGTTCCATGTAGTTCCCAATGAAGTAACCAGATCAATATCTCCCATGCCCGTTACCTGAAGCATCTCGTCATTTGCCAATCGTACCTTCCCAAAATCTCCTTCTTTTAGATTCACCATCGTTTCCCCGTTGTCCATGGCGTGAAACGAAGCCCCTGAATCCATGACCCAAGAGTCCACAGAACTTTCCATACTGAGTAACAATGCATCATCCTCAAACACACTCTCAGCACCAGCAATGTTCAATTCTTTCTTTGGACATTGACTCTTAACATGTCCCACTTCTTGACAGTTCCAACATTTCACATTCTTCAAAGTTCTAGAAGAACTTTTTCCCCGACTCCCACTGCTCCCACTATTCCTGCTATTCCCTCTACCTCTTCCGACATTTAATAAATCAGAAGAGGAAGATCCACCTTGATTCTTGCTTCTGATATCCTCGCCTAGAACCAAATCTCTAACCCCTTCAAAAGTCATACCACTGGTCCCCACGGAACTTGTAACAGCAGTAACTGTTCCGGACCAGCTATCAGGTAGAGAAGCTAGTAGCAGCGAAGCTTGAGTCTCATTATCAAATTTAATTCCCACAGATGATAATCTGGACAGAATTGAATTTAGATTGTTAATGTGAACCGTAACTGAGCCTTCCTCATTCATCCTTGTAGTGAACAGCTCCTTCATCAAGAACACCTTGTTAGCCGCTGATGGTTTCTCATACATATTTGACAGAGCCTCCATCATACCACGCGCCGTGGTTTCATTCATGATGTTGAAAGCAACGCTCTTCGTCAACGACAATGTAATAACCGCCTTGGCTTTCTTGTCCTTGGATTTCCACGCATCTTCAGCAGCTTTTTCCATTTTCTCCGGTTTGTCTCCGAGTACCATGTCCAAGTCTTTCTGACATAGCAATGCTTCAAATTGAATTTTCCACCAGCTAAAATCAGAACCATTGAACTTTTCGATTATAATCTTGTCTTCAGCCATTACGGCAAACAAAAAAAAAATTAGGTACACTCGTGTGTGACAGAAAAACGATCGTACCCTCCAAAACCTCGCTAACCAGGCTCTGATACCAATTGTTAGGAATTGAGACAGGGTACACGCAGCGGAAACACTATCACACACTCACAAACGAAACGAGAAAATAAAGCAATAAAGAACACAAGGATTTTACGTGGTTCGGATTCGGTGTAAATCCTACGTCCACGGGCTGCAACTAGATTTTCTTATTAACTTAATAAGATTACAATTTATAACTCTAGAAGTTATATTTGATGCACTCATACAAAGGGTTACACTGCACATATATATATAGGAGAGAGAGCCGTACTTTTCTTTTGTTTACACAAATTGCCGTCCAAAATTTTCTTCAATTCACATATTGTGAATATAATATTGCAATATTGCGGTCGTCCATTACCGAATGCATAGTCAAAGAAATATTAAATAATTGATTTGCCGACATGTACGTCCATTCAATATTAAACAATTGAATTGTTTAATAATTGTCAAGTTACATTTATGGCCCTTGAACTCTTAGGAACTTGTCAATTTGTTCAAGACTCCATAAATCTTAACAAATCCCGCGTCTCATCCCGCTTCTACTCGGCGAGTTGGGCCTTCAACTCGCCGAGTCCCAGGCCAAAAATGCAAAATTACTTAAATAAAATACATACCAGGAAACAGGTGCTACAAATCTCCCCCACTTATTTCAGACTTCGTCCTCGAAGTCTGCTACTCGATCCTGGAACAGCTCTGGGTAATGCTCCATCATCTCATCCACCGGCTCCCAGGTCCATTCCGAGCCCTTCCGGTGCTACCATTGCACCTTCACGAGATCCACCCTCTTGTTCCTCAGATCCTTCGACTTCCGGTCGAGGATTGCTACAGGTCGCTCAATGTAATTCAGGCTGTCATCGACCTGAATTTCCTCTAAGGGTACTACTGCTGAGTCGTCCACCAGGCACTTCCGCAACTGAGAGACGTGGAAAGTGTTGTGGATCTGGCTGAGTTCGGCTGGCAGATCCAACCTGTACGCCACCCTGCCCACCCAGGCTAAGACCCTGAACGGTCCAATGTACCTAGGGCCCAACTTGCCCCATTTCCTGAATCGGATGACGCCCTTCCATGGCGACACCTTCAGGAGAACCATGTCCCCGACCTGGAACTCCAGGTCTGATCGGCGCTTGTCGGCATAACTTTTCTGCCGACTCTGAGCAGTCTGAAATCTGCTCCTAACCTGCCGAATCCTCTTTGTCGTCTTAAGCACCACTTCGGTGCTCCCCATGACCCTCTGGCCAACCTCACCCCAACATATCGGGGTCCTGCACTTCCTAACGTATAACATCTCGAAGGGAGGACGGTCAATCCTCGCATGATAGTTATTATTATACGAGAACTCCGCCAACGGAAGGTAGGTATCCCAACTACCTCCAAAGTCTAAAACACATGCCCGCAGCATGTCCTCTAGCGTCTGAATGGTCCGCTCGCTCTGACCATCGGTCTGCGGGTGAAAGGCGGTGCTAAAATGCAGACGAGTACCCAGCTCGTCATGAAACTTCTTCCAAAACCTGGAAGTGAACCGCACATCCCTGTCGGAAATCACTGAAACTAGCACTCCGTGCCGAGCTACTACCTCTCGGATATAGATGTCGGCCAACTTTTCGACCGAGATGCTCTCCTGGATCGGTATGAAATGGGCACTCTTGGTCAACCGATCCACGATTACCCAAATTGAATCCACTCCCCATGCAGTCTTGGGAAGCTTGGTGATGAAATCCATGGTAATATCTTCCCATTTCCACATGGGAATATCTAACGGCTGCATCTTGCCGTGTGGCCTCTGGTGCTCGGCCTTGACCTTCCTGCAGGCCAAGCATCGCTCCACATACCATGCTACGTCCCGCTTCATGCAGGGCCACCAATAGTCAAGATGAAGATCTTTATACATTTTCGTCGCTCCGGGATGGATAGAAAATCTGGATTTGTGTGCCTCCTCCATCAGGATCTGGCGCACGCCTCCATGATAAGGGACCCACACCCTACGGTGAAGAGTCAATAACCCTCGGCTATCATATTCGAAGGAGGAAACCTGACCCACTATACGTTCGCTCTTCCGATGTTCCTCTTTCATAGCCTCCTGATGAGCCCCCCGGATCCGCTCCAACAGTGGAGTCACCACTGTCATCCTCAGATAGATGTCACTGATTGGCGCTGTCTTGCGGCTAAGTGCATCGGCCACGACATTGGCCTTCCCCGGGTGGTAGAGGATCTCGCAATCATAATCCTTAACCACATCAAGCCACCGACGCTGCCTCATGTTCAGGTTCGGCTGATCCATGAGGTACCTCAAACTCTTGTGGTCCGTGTAAATGGTACAATGAACACCATAGAGGTAATGACGCCAAATTTTGAGGGCAAAAACAACAGCCCCCAGATCCAAATCATGCGTCGGGTAATTCGCCTCGTGAGGCTTCAGCTCCCTCGAAGCGTATGCAATAACATGCCCTCTCTGTATTAGTACCGCGCCCAAACCTGAGATGGACGCATCACAATATACCACAAAATCCTCTACGCCCTCTGGCAGGGCTAAGATCGGCGCCTCACACAATCTATGTCTCAGTGTCTCGAATGCGGCCTGCTGCTCAGGGCCCCAACGAAAGACCATGGCTTTCCTCGTTAGCCTGGTCAGGGGTACGGCTATCTTGGAGAAATCCTTGATGAATCTCCGATAGTAGCCAGCTAATACTAGGAAACTCTGAATCTCAGATGGAGACCTCGGAACCTCCCATCTCATCACGGCCTCCACTTTGGCCGGGTCGACTGATATCCCGTTCTGGTTGACAAGGTGCCCGAGAAACTGCACCTCGCGCAACCAGAACTCACACTTGGAGAACTTAGCATACAAGCTCTCCCTTCTCAAGGTCTCCAGAACCTCTCGCAGATGCTCTTCGTGCTCCTCCTGCGTCTTGGAGTAAACCAAGATATCATCAATAAACACTATCACAGACCGGTCTAACATCGGTCTACACACGCAGTTCATGAGGTCCATGAACGCGGCAGGAGCATTGGTGAGCCCGAAGGGCATCACCACGAACTTGTAGTGGCCATAGCGCGTCCGGAACGCATTCTTCTGTACATCCTAATCTCTGACCCTCATCTGATGATACCCTGATCGCAAATCAATCTTGGAGAACCAAGATGCTCCCTGTAGCTGGTCAAAGAGGTCATCAATCCTCGGGAGTGGGTAACGGTTCTTCACCATTACCTTATTCTGCTCTCTATAATCTATACACATCCGATACGACCCGTCCTTCTTCTTCACAAACAGAATCGGGGCTCCCCAGGGTGAACTGCTCGGTCTAATGAATCCCTTGTCTAGCAACTCCTGTAGCTGCGTAGACAACTCCTGCATCTCAGGAGGAGCCAACCGATACGGTGCCTTGGCTATCGGAGCCGCACCAGGGACTAGTTCAATCCTGAACTCTACCTGCCTCTCCGGAGGTATCCCAGGCAACTCCTCGGGGAATACGTCCGCAAACTCTCGTACCACGGGCACGTCGCTCACCATTTCCTTACCCATCTCCCGGGTATCCATCACATAGGCAACAAATCCTGCACAATCCTGCTGAAGGTAACGCCTAGCTCTCGCTGCTGAACATAAAGCTGGTCCTTGTTGTGGCCTCTCGCCCTAAATCACCAGCTCTCCCTCACTTGGGGTCCTGATCCGCACCAACTATTGCGCACAGTCAATCACTGCCCCATTGGGGCTTAGCCAATCCATACCGATAATAACCTTGGTCCCCCGTAAAGGTATAAGAACCAGATCTACCAGATAACGCTCCTCAAACAGTCACAGGACGCAATCTCGGTAGACCTCTGATGCTCGCACTGACCGGTCGTCCGCAATCTCGACCTGTAGAGGGAAATCCAACGTGCTCGACGACTCAGGAAACTTCTTGCTAAGAGCAAGAGAGACAAACGATCGGGTAGCACCCGAATCAAACAATACCTGAATTGGGATACCGTTCACATGGAACGATCCTAAACAGAGCACATACATAACATATCAAGATCACAGCGTCATAATATAAAAGCATAAGAAAGGAATCATACCCGTCACTACATCAGGTGCAGCGCGTGCCTCCTCGGCTGTCAACTGAAATGCTCGGCTCCGCACCACTGGAGCCTCTGTCTTGGCCTTTCGGCCATCTGCAACCCGCGTTGTTGCTGAAACCGGCGCCACTGTTCGCGCTGCTGCTGACACTACTGTCAATCTCAGGCAGTTGACCTTTTTGTGGCCCCTCTGATTGCAATGGAAGCAAATCAGGTCTGTCATCTGTACTGTGGGGGCAGGGGCAGTACAATCCCTGCCAAAGTGTCATGTCTTGCCGCACTTGTAGCAGCCTGACGATCCCGCTCTACAAGCTCCCTCATACGGCATGTCGCACTTCCTGCAGCGGCTCTGGTCCGGCTGGCCCTTCGCCCTAACGTCGGATCCCGTGGGTTTCTTCCCCGAAACCCCTGTAACCTGCTCAAACTCAGCTTTCCTCTTCTTCACGTGCTCCAAATCGAGCTCCCTCTCCCGCGCCCTGGCAATCATGGACTCCAGGGTCGGGCAGGCAGAGTAGCTGACGTGCTCCTGAGTATCAGCCCTCAACATATCATGGTAGCGGGTCTTCCGCATCTCCTCATCCCCCGCATACTGGGGTACCAACAATGCTCTCTCCCTGAACTTGGCGGTGATCTCCGCCACAGTATCCGTAGTCTGCCTCATATCCAAAAACTCTCTGGCCAGCTGCTGAAGCTCTACAGCCGGCGCAAACTCAGCCCTGAATCTGGTCACGAAATCTGGCCACGTCATAGCCTCGACGGCTGGGGCTCCCAATGAGTCACCAATCAACTCCCACCAGTCTCTAGCTCTATCCCTCAAACATCCCGCAGCAAAGCGAACCTTCGACCCTTCTCGGCAGAAGCTCGTCAACTGAGCAGACTCAATGCCTACGATTCATCTCCTGGCAGCGATGGGGTCTTTCACCCCGTGATAATTCGGCGCACCACTCCCACGGAAGTCCTTAAAGGACAGTGTGCGTGTACTCGTCTGGCTAGACGCCATATCACTCCTGAATGCCCGGAGGCGATCGTCCATCAGCTCAACAATCCCCTCCTTGATCGACCCGAAAATGACCGCGGTCGACTCAAGAATGCCTCTCGTGATCTCAGACGCGATGAACTCGCGCGGCCCGTCATCAACCTGCTCGGATCCTGCACCCGAGCCTGATCCTGATCCTGATCCGGAACCTCCTGCTCCATGCCGCGTGGTCACCATACCGAAAAATACACGCATAATCGTCAGGGTCATACATACTCTCGAGAGGTCTAACACACTCTCCAAGTTTCCCGGTTCTGTCTCAACCTTCCTTGATTCGAGTACGGATCCTCTGTTTCCAGTAGTACGGGCCCATACTACCTTCCACATTTATCCGTACTTTCCTCAAGGACTGTCTCGACTTTGCCAAGTCCCTTAACCAATATCCCTTTCCAACTGGTCTCTACCCAGGCTTTCTTAGGGCACTCTCTGACCTACTCTCCGCCATTAGTTGCACTAGGAGTCCCCACTTCCCTTCCCTAACTAGCTTGCGAGTACTGTTACATATCCGCCCACTAGTTAGTTAAAGTTAGCCAGGACCCCTTAAGCACAAAGTAAGCAGCATTCGTGCATCGAGTGACCGCATCAGGCATAACCTAATCAGGTTATCCTACTGCTGACTAAATAGTCCTAGCATCCAGCTCGTACAACAGGCATATAAGGAATCCTTCCTAGATCCTTAGCCCTAATCTAGCATGCAGTTCTCGGAATCATATATATCAGGCATACAAGGCATCCTCCTAGATCCTTAGCCCTAATCTAGCATGCAGTTCTCAGAATCATATATATCAGGCACACAAGGCATCCTCCTAGATCCTTAGCCCTAATCTAGCATGCAGTTCTCAGTATCATGCATCATGTAACTTATTATAACAAGTATGGGTATCTTGGGGAAAACTTACTTGAGCTCGGCTGGTCGCACGCATCACACACCTTGTTCTTTCTCAAAACCCCTTTGACTCAGATTTTAGAAAACCATTTTCTTTGTAAAAATCTTTTAAATCTCTCGGTTTGAGTCCAGACACCCCCGAGGGTGTGTCCGAATCCCTCAAACCAGGGCTCTGATACCAACTTGTAACATCCCAATTTTCAAGCCCAATTTTTTTTCATTTTTAATAAAGTAATTCTCAACATAGTTTGCCAAAACATTTCCCATGCCATATCATTTGCAAACAAGAATATAACAATGTGTGTGAAAATCATAATATCAAAGTAAAATCAATCAGAGTACAATCCCAGAAAACCCCATGCGGAAATCATGTGTGTGTGATGCGCTGCTACACTGCCGGCTCCTTCCCCTTAGACGAAGAGGTACCTGAAACCAAAACTAAAACTGTAAGCACAAAGCTTAGTGAGTTCCCCCATCATACCACATACCATACAGATACATCATAGACATACTGTCGGGCAATTCTGGGGTGCCCGACCTACCCAGTATGGCCATTCTGGGGTGCCGACCTACCCATGTCAAGCCATTCTGGGGTGCTGACCTACCCATGTCAAGCCATTCTGGGGTGCTGACCTACCCTTCGGTCCTACCAACCGAACCTCGGGGACTATTCCACCCCCTGTTGCTACTATCATATATATCATAACGTAAACATACTGTCAGACATATCTGGGGTGTCCGACCTACCCTTCGGTCCTAACAACCGAACTTGGGGACTATTCCCTCCCTACTACCACTATCACATATAACATATCATGCTAGCATATAAACATTGATGGGTTTTTGAGCATTCTAACACTTCCTAAGTGTACATGCAACCCTAATAACCTTGAATCTATGTTTTCTCTATATACATGCAAATTTCTTTTTCAAGGTTATTTCCTAACTAGCATGGCATGGGGATTACATAAAACATAAAACTAGTAGAAATACATACCTTGTTGTTGCTTGGATTCCTTCAAGACTTTGTGAGCCTAGCACCCCAAATGTTGTGCCTCAAATGCTTCACACAACACCACAAAACTTGGAATAACTTGAGAATATACTTCTTGCACTCAAAAGCGGTTATGCCCTCTCTAGTAACACTAGGTCCACTAGCTCTACTAGCTCACCATTTTGCTAGCCATAGGGTTCCTTTTATAGTGTTGTCACAATTAGGGTTTACACATGAATGCCCTTAATTGTCATGACTCTTGATTTCCCATGACCCATGGATTTGTAACTCCCATGGACTATCCATGGAGCTCCATATGGTTACATCCATAACCCATAAACCATGGATCATTAATCCACCATAAAAGAATTGACGATTGTCATAATCAACCCTATATATTTAATTAGTCTCACTTTGATCACCAAATTAATACTAGATTAATACTTGATCAATACTAATTAAATAATACTATTATTAATATATTAGAACTTATAATATATTAATAATGATAAGTGCCTTATTCTCTCATTTAGTCTATCCAAGTATTGCAATGCCATGCAACCCAAATGGACCATGCCGGGTCGGGTCAACTACATACCAAATAAAGTTATGGACTTAGACACTATATCCAACAGTCTCCCACTTGGATAAGTCTAATAACTATATTTGCAAATATGACTTCAAAATCCGACTAGCAATCGTAGCTCTTTCAAAGTCTCTTGGAACTGAGATGATGATGATACGCCATTTAAGATAAGTGATCATATAATCCTCTGTTCTCATGATATCAGCCGGACAAACACATGGAACATGGTCTTACTTATTGTCCAGCATTTGTTTCTCGATCTCTGATTTGTTTCGACATAGAACTAAATTGAACACATCAATTAGGTTCTGACCGGGCCCGGTACATAAGTCAAAACCAAATCATCGAGGGGCCCAGATATCGCTTCTATTTCTAGAAGGAACAGATAAACTTCGACTGATATGCTTGTACTAACTACTTGTTGAATTACTCACAAAGGCACGTTTTATAACATCGAGTTACCAATGCGTTTTCGTACAATCAATGAATAACCAACTCATAGTCAACAACTCATATCTCTAGGTTTGAAGATTTATACGATATTACCGTCTCACGATCACTCGAGATAAATTCCATGAAGTGATGCAAGTGAGCGTGGGTTGGATCCAATACTCAGCCCTTATGAGTATTCATGAATGTTGTAGCAACCATTGCATTGTCCAAAGCACTTTTAGACAAATCATACAAGCCAAATTCATGACAGTCTTAAAATAATACTTACTTCCAAAGTTTGACTGACTGTGGATGGTTTGAATAATAACATAATTATTCTGGAAGTAAAAACATGCAAAATTGAAACATAGTAAACAATCAACACAAGATAGTAACACCTTACTCATAAATAAATAACAACTTTTATTTATCATCAAATGTCAATTACATTTTACAAGTTTCAGGAATCTAATTATTGAAACTAATATCATCCCTCAGCCCAATGCGCCTCGCATGTTGTAAATGCTTAACCATGCTCAGTCCCTTCGTGAGGGGATCTGCCGGGTTCTCATTTGATGATACCCTCTTAGCCACGAGGAGTCCTTCTTCTATTCGATGTCTGATGAAATGGTATTTTCTGTCAATGTGCCTAGATCTCCCGTGATCTCTCGGTTCCTTAGCCAAAGCAACCGCACTTTCATTGTCACAGAAAATTTCCATTGGCTCCTTTATAGCTGGTACAACTCCAAGGTCTCCGATGAAGTTCTTTAGCCATATTGCCTCCTTAGCTGCTTCACTTGCTGCTATGTACTCTGATTCACAAGTAGAATCAGCTACTGTCTCTTGCTTGGAACTTTTCCAAGTAATTGCCCCTCCATTTAGGATAAAGACCCAGCCTGACTGAGAGCGGAAATTATCCCTATCAGTCTGGAAGCTAGCATCGCTATATCCTTCCACTCTCAAGTCATCACTGCCTCCGAGGGTAAGGACCCAATCCTTAGTCCTCCGCAGATACTTGAGAATGTTCTTTACCGCTGTCCAGTGTGCCTTGCCAGGGTTCCCTTGATATCTACTGACCATGCTCAAAGCAAAGGCCACATCAGGGCGAGTACAAGTCATAGCATACATGATCGAGCCCACAGCGGAAGCATATGGTATATGACTCATTTCAGCTATCTCAGCCTCTGTACTCGGACTCTGAGTCTTACTCAGCTTGGCATTACTCTGGATTGGTAATTCTCCTTTCTTGGATTCTTGCATACTGAACCTCTTCAGCACCTTATCCAAGTAAGTACTTTGACTAAGTCCAATTAGTCTCTTACTTCTATCTCTCAATATCCTTATCCCTAGGATATAGGCAGCTTCCCCAAGGTCCTTCATAGCGAAACACTTCCCAAGCCAGGACTTAACCTCCTGCAAGGTTTGGACGTCGTTTCCTATGAGAAGTATGTCATCCACATACAACACCAAGAAGCTAACTATGCTCCCACTAGCCCTGACATACACACAAGACTCATCCTCACTCCTAGAAAAGCCAAACTCTTTGACTTTCTCATCAAAGCAAAGATTCCATCTGCGAGATGCTTGTTTCAATCCATAAATGGATTTATCAAGCTTACATACTCTATTAGGGTATCTTGTATCGACAAAACCCTCTGGTTGAGCCATGTAAACATCCTCAGCCAACTTTCCATTAAGGAAAGCGGTTTTGACATCCATTTGCCATATTTCATAATCATGAAATGCAGCTATGGCTAACAATACTCTAATAGACTTAATCTTAGCTACTGGTGAGAAGGTCTCATCATAGTCAACTCCCGGAGTTTAAGTAAAGCCCTTCGCAACCAGTCGCGCTTTATAAGTGTGTACCTTCCCATCCATGTCGGTCTTCTTCTTGAAGATCCATTTGCACCCAACTGTCTTACGACCTGGTACATTGTCAACCAAGTTCCAAACTTGATTGTCATACATGGACTGAATCTCGCTGTCCATAGCCTCCTTCCGTTTAACAGACTCAGGGCCTGCCATGGCTTCCCTGTAGTTATTAGGTTCATCCAAATCTATTAGTGTACTATCACTAATAAACGTATCACCTTCAGTGGTGATGTGATAACCATAATAAAAATCAGGTGTGTTCCTCACCCTAGTGGAACGTCTTGGAGGTACAGACTCATCTATCGGATCAACAGGAGTTTCCTCCTCAGGTTGGTCGATAGCATTTGAGGTTCCTTCACCACTTGACTCTTGAAGCTCTTCAAGGTGAATTTGCCTCCCACTGTCCCCTTGGCTTATGAATTCTCTCTCACGAAAGACTCCTCTTCTTGCCACAAAAACCACATTATCACTGGGTCTGTAGAAGAGGTAACCAAAGGATCTTTGTGGGTAGCCGATGAAAATACACCTCTCACTTCGAGGTTCAAGCTTATCATGAGTCTCACGCCTCACAAAAGCTTCACAACCCCAAATCTTGATGTGGTCCAAATTGGGAACTTTCCCAGTCCACATCTCGTGAGGTGTTTTGGCAACCTTTTTAGTAGGGACTAGATTAAGGATATGGGCGGCAGTCTCTAAGGCATACCCCCAGAAAGAGATTGGTAACGAAGCTCGACTCATCATGGAACGAACCATATCCAGTAAGGTTCGATTGCGCCTCTCAGCTACACCATTCAACTGTGGTGTTCTGGGAGGTGTCAATTGTGAGACAATCCCACATTCCTTAAGATAGTCAAGGAACTCAATGCTAAGATACTCTCCTCCTCGATCGGATTGGAGCATCTTGATGTTCCTGCCCAATTGATTCTCAACTTCCTGCTTAAACTCTTTGAACTTTTCAAAGGTTTCTGACTTATGCTTGATCAAGTAAATATATCCATATCTACTGTAATCATCAATAAAAGTCACATAATAGCGATTAGCATCCCTTGTAGCAACTCTGAAGGGCCCACACACATCCGTGTGTACAAGGTCCAACAAACCTTCACCCCTATCACAAGTACCTGTGAAGGGTGACTTTGTCATTTTTCCAAGTAAACAAGACTCGCAACTATCATCTGACTTGAGGTCAAATGATTCCAAGACTCCAGCCTTTTGGAGTTGGCCTATGCGCTTCTTGTTAACATGTCCAAGACGACAATGCCACAAGGATGCTTTATCCAAGCTATCTGAAGAATCAATATACAACACATTATTTCCTAGATTGTCTACAACATTCACGGCTTCATATACACCATCACAAGGTAATGCTTTAAAGTAAAATACATCATTGTAATAAACATTAATAGCACCATTTTTATTATCAAATGAAAATGTAAAACCTTGTTTGTACAAGCCATGAAAGGAAATAATATTTCTCGCCATTTCGGGCGAGTAACAACACTTATTCAAATCTAACATTAACCCATTATTAAGCAATAAAGAATAAACTCCTATCTTGGTAACAGGTGATGCTTTCCTGTTGCCCATGACTAAGTTTATCCTCCCGTGCTCCACTTGCTCACTTCTTCTTAGTGCCTGCAAATCAGTACAAATGTGAATACCACACCCTGTATCAAGCACCCAAGAATTAGCATTAGATGAGTTGTTAGACAATATTGTGTAAATACCTGCATGGGTGGGTTTAACCTTCCCATCCTTTATATCTTGCAGATATTTAGGGCAGCTTCACTTGAAGTGTCCATTATCCTGGCAATAGAAGCACTGTGCTTCCTTTGGGTTTGAAGAAGGAGTAATGGGACCTTTCTTTGTCCCACTTGAAGAGGAACCATCAAGAGTCTTACCCTTGGTACCCTTCGAAGGGTTTTTCCTCTTCTTACCCTTTCCCTGCCCAATAGCCAGAACAGGGGCTGTTGAAGGAGTAGAAGTAGCAACCGCTTTACCCTTAAGGCCATTTTCAGCTGTCCTTAAGAGTCCTTGAAGTTTGCTAAGTGTGACTTCCTCCTTGTTCATATGATAAGTCATACTAAACTGATCATAACTTGGAGGTAAGGAATGGAGAATGATGTCAATCGCCATTTCCTCAGGAAAGTCAACATTTAGCTTCAGCAACCGGTCAACGAACCTTTACATCTTCTGCAAGTGACCGGTGATGGGTTCACCATCCTTCATCCTTGCGGTTATCATGGAGGAGATGATTTCATACCTCTCTTGATGCGCGCTCTGATGGTACCTTTCCATCAGATCCAGGTGCATCTCATAGGGGTAGAAATCTTCATAGGATTTTTGAAGTTCAGGAGTCATGGTGGCCATCATGATGCATGCTACTTTAGTAGCATCCTTTTCATGTGCAACAAACTCCGCAAACTCTTCAGGAGTAGCAGTGGCTTCACTCACAACCTTAAGCTCCCTATCGAGAACATATTCTTTGTCCTCATAGCGGGTAATCATTCTGATGTTTCTGATCCACTCATTGAAATTGGATCCATCAAAGATGACCTTACCACACAAGTTCATAAGGGAAAAGGAGCTTGTTGTGTTTGAGCCAGAAGCATTGTTGGAAGACATCTGAAAGGAAAGAAAGACAAGTTTCATTAGATTAGGAATCCTTAATAATTCACCCAAATGAAATATTAAGGCTAGGATCCAACAAACTATTTATAGTTGGAAGAGGGATGCCGTAATCCATACTATAAAATATTTGAAGGTAGGTAAATGACGATTTACCAATTTCCACCATAAGAACGAAATATTTTATTATTAGGTTTTATTGGTTTTGAAACTCCTAGATCTTTTGAGATACATTGAACTTTTCAATGGCATGTTTGAATCTCGATTGTGCCCTCTCAAGTTTGTGACTGGGATGCCGAGGATCACAAACAAGGTGTGAATAACCATACAAATTGACTTGGTACCCTCAACAATATTACCTAATCGATGTGCCGGTTAACCACACACGCTCCACCGATCTGTAATAAAGTCAAGTTACCCTTTGCGACTCTTACTAGTCCATGTTAGTGTGCCGGTTAACCACACACGCTCCACTAACGACTTGGTAAGGTACAAAGTGTAATTTTATGGGCTAGCACCAATTTCACATTTTCCTATAGTAACTAAGATTGGGAATTTATAATGTATAGTTACTTTATAATTCATTATACTTTTAACGAGTATTTAAAGTCGTATCCTACCCGTTCGGCTAACGACCCTCCACCGATCAAGGAAGCGGTGGGTGAGAGTGGACACCCATTAAGTCACCATTTTATACGCAACAACCTTATACCCCCCTTATAGACCGGCTTCGTGAATGAGGCCTACTAACGGTAAGAATGACATATTCTTATACATATCTATATAATAAAATTATAATAATAGTATAAGTGTTGATTTTTAAACTTTTTAAAAATCTAAGGTTTAATTTGGAATTAAAGTATTAGAGTGTAAGACTTTTCAAATTCCAAAACTTGAGGGCAAGAATTGAAACTATTCCAAGTCTCTTCAATTTGTAACTTATGAGTTTTAATGGTTCATAAAATGAAGACTCTTCATTTTATGAAACCTCTTTAGTTCTTTAATCACAATTAAAGGAAGTGACTTTTGGTTATCCATAACTTGAGGACAAGTTATGGACACCATCATAGCCATTAAGATCACGAATTAAACACACATGGTGGTTACACATAATTCCTATGATCTTCTAAAAACCCATAAGAACACAAATTCATGTCAAGAAATTTCAAGAAATCATGTAAACAAATACAATACTTGAAAATTGATAAAAGTCATGTAAAATGGGTTAAAATAATCATTATCATTTTGAAAAACAGATTTTACAAGTCCAAAACAGATTGGGATAATGATCTTAATCCATTTCCAGCAACAAAACTCGAAAAAAACTGCCCAGCACGCTCCTACTCGCCGAGTGCACTATTCTACTCGGCGAGTAGAATGAATTTGTTCATGGACTCGGCGAGTCCTCCCCATGGACTCGGCGAGTCCAGTCGTCAGAATGCAGAATTTTCGATTTTTAAGCAGTTTTGCATCAAGTATACAGAAAACAATCCTAGTCTCTGATACCACTGATGGGTTTTTGAGCATTCTAACACTTCCTAAGTGTACATGCAACCCTAATAACCTTGAATCTATGTTTTCTCTATATACATGCAAATTTCTTTTTCAAGGTTATTTCCTAACTAGCATGGCATGGGGATTACATAAAACATAAAACTAGTAGAAATACATACCTTGTTGTTGCTTGGATTCCTTCAAGACTTTGTGAGCCTAGCACCCCAAATGTTGTGCCTCAAATGCTTCACACAACACCACAAAACTTGGAATAACTTGAGAGAATACTTCTTGCACTCAAAATCGGTTATGCCCTCTCTAGTAACACTAGGTCCACTAGCTCTACTAGCTCACCATTTTGCTAGCCATAGGGTTCCTTTTATAGTGTTGTCACAATTAGGGTTTACACATGAATGCCCTTAATTGTCATGACTCTTGATTTCCCATGACCCATGGATTTGTAACTCCCATGGACTATCCATGGAGCTCCATATGGTTACATCCATAACCCATAAACCATGGATCATTAATCCACCATAAAAGAATTGACGATTGTCATAATCAACCCTATATATTTAATTAGTCTCACTTTGATCACCAAATTAATACTAGATTAATACTTGATCAATACTAATTAAATAATACTATTATTAATATATTAGAACTTATAATATATTAATAATGATAAGTGCCTTATTCTCTCATTTAGTCTATCCAAGTATTGCAATGCCATGCAACCCAAATGGACCATGCCGGGTCGGGTCAACTACATACCAAATAAAGTTATGGACTTAGACACTATATCCAACAAACATATCATCACATACTGTCAGACATATCTGGGGTGTCTGACCTACCCTTCGGTCCTAACAACCGAACTCTACTACTGTCACATATAACATAACATGCCAGCATATAACATATCAGGTAGTAGCAAATCCAGATGAAATCACAAAGACAATCATCTAACATACAACTCCTACTAGTGGGCCGGCATTGTGGCCGTAGACCCACCACTACTGGAAGGTAACTCACCTCGAACGAGTAGCTGCTAATAATCTGTGTGGGAAATCTCTGTCTGCTGCTGCTCCGGAAATCCTCCAGCTATAATCCCCACAAAACACTTATTTAGAGTCTGATATCTATTCTTAGGGTAAAATGACCATTTACCCCTGACCAAGTCCAAGTCAAAGTAAAAGTTAACTTCCAGTTGACCCGACTCGCCGAGTTGGGCCGCCAACTCGTCAAGTCCCTATCTCTTCAACTGTCCCCCATCCACGTCTCTACTCGTCGAGTTTAGCAACGACTCGACGAGTTCTCCTTCTAACACAACCTCGGATGAACCCTCATCCGACTCGCCGAGCGGTATGAACACTCGTCGAGTCCATCTTCATCCTATGAACACGTCCTGTTCTCGACTCGCCGAGTTCTATGAACAACTCGTCGAGTTCATCTTCAAGAGTTGGGAGATTGCCTTGGACTCGCCGAGTCGGCTCATGCACTTGCCGAGTCCTATGAACTCCAGGACTAAGGCTTATCCCAATACGTTTGGGTCACTCCCCTGGACCCTCTAAAGCCTTTCTTTCACTCAACTGGGTCTCTTGAACCATAACAGAAAAAGGGAAGTCAAGCCTCGGACTCGCCGAGTCCTAAGAACGACTCCCCGAGTCGATACAGTCCCAAGTCTATTCCTTCGATTTCTGGTGTACAACTTTTGTCCAAATGATAGATCCAAGCCCCTAAGCTCGATCTAACACATAAAGCTACGAACTTTACGTGCATGCATGGGACTTTTGAGCCTAAAAGGCCCTAAAATGGCTCTTATGTTGCATGGGACCTTCCTTAAGTGCAAAAGCAACCCCAATCTGCCTTGTGACACTTCCCAAGTCCTAGATCCGAAGTTTTGACCCCCAACCATGCTTGGAATCATGGTTGGTTACCAAGAATGGCTTATAAAAGCCCTAAATCTCCCCCAAAAAGGGATCTAGCAAATGAACAAGCAAGGTATTGACTTTATACCTTACCAGAACTGCAAATGATGTACCAAACTCGAATCCTTCAATCTCCTCTTGATCCTTCTATGCTCTTCCTTCTTCCTTGTGGTCAAAACCGACCAAAAATCACTCAAAAGCCTTAGATCTTGCACCAAAACATTTAGGGTTTGCTATGGAGGGTTTCTGGGAGCAATAGGGACGAGTGGTGGCTGAAAGAGATGATTAAATAGGGCGCAAACCCTCATATTAGGGTTTTTGTCCAGTCAGAGCCTACTCGTCGAGTCCAGGACCCGACTCGACGAGTTCCATACTTAAATCTCTCATCTCATCCTGCTTCTACTCAGAGAGTTGGGCCTTCAACTCGCCGAGTCCCAGGCCAAAAATGCAAAATTACTTAAATAAAATACATACCAGGAACCAGGTGCTACACTATGTCTAAACGGATTAGGAACAATTAGTGAATTAGGAATAAAGTGTGTTACAACTACTTATTACTATATTAAGTTTCAATATCATAAGTTGGAATAATATATGTTGATTCAATCACTTGTCTTTATTCCTAAAGTAATTAAACTTGGAACAAATGTTGAATTGACAATAGACTATCTTAATTATGACATCAAACAATTGATACAACCTAATTTCAATTATCATTACCAAAGATCATCACATGAAGTATAAAAGAAACAATTGAAATTAACTAGAATAAAGTAATAATCAAAACACGTTCATCAAATCATCCTAAACACTCCCGGAAGTAACCCTAGTGGTTTAGCCTTCCCTTGTATTCATAAAACAAATAACTTGAATGAAATGAATAAAATGCATAGTAAAATCCAATAACAAACTTGAAATCATGAAACAATTATAACCTAATGATTATCAAAGTTTGAAACAATAAAACCTTGAGGGACAAGTAAGGAAATTCTGAAATTATAGTGGTGATGATGAACATCCTTGGTTGAACAATCTTCTAATGTTGAATCCTTATGAACTTGATGATTTCTCATCTTGAAACCGGATTGGAGTGATAAAAAACATGTTTGGAGAAGGTTTTAATGTGTTTGGAACTGTAACAACCCGAAACTTTTTCCGTTATCCTTACTCAATTTCCATTAATGAAATTTGGGTTTTTATTTAATTCCATCAAATTTGATCGTTTAGGAAGGACTTTACGTTTAAATAAATCAATTCGGATTTATTTCCGTTCACGTTAGTATTATTTTTGGTCTAACGGAATATTCTAAACTCAGTTCGATCGAGTTCCGTATTCGAAAACGAGGTTTTCTAAGTCAAAACATAGCATTCGGGCCAAACAACCCTTCAAGAGGAGTTTACGGCCGCAAACTCAGTTTACGACCGTAAACTCTGTTTACGACCGTAAACTCTGTTCACAGCCGTAAACCCTCCACCCCACCCCTTGGCCGTAAACTCACCCATATATAAGGGATGAGTGGCCTTCATTTCTCACTTTACACACTCCAGAAGCTTTCTCTCTACTCTCTCTCTCTCTTTACAAACTTCGATTTTGCTCAAAGATCCTCAAGAATGTAAGTGATTCTTCACCTTGATTGTGTTTCTATCTCACTCCTAGTGGTAAATCCATGCTCCTATCTCATGAATCTCATCTTTTTCTAGATTTTCTCTCTCACCAAGAACACCAAGAACACCAAGAACACACACTAGTGTTTTTGGACTCTAACCACCATTTCAAGCTTCCATTACGTAAGTACTCTACCCTTAGCTTGTTGGATACAAGAATCACTTGTTAAACATCTAGAAATCGTGACCAGAAGGATGTTTGCGGTCAAGGCAATCTCCCTTGACCGTAAACTCTATTTAAGTGGTGCAAAGTTGCCACAACACCCTCCTAAGCCTAGAAACTAAGCCTAGAACACTTCCAGAAGGCTAGAAAGGACCTTGAAACACCAAAAATCGCACTTTTCGCCAAGAGTTTACGGCCGTAAACCCATGGACCGTAAACCCATGGACCGTAAACCCATGGGCTGTAAACCTATGGACCGTAAACCCACGTACCGTACACTCCTTTTACGACCGCAAACTCCCCATTTTCAAATCACATGTGATTCTAACACTTAGTTTTAAGTGTTTCCTAGTCCCTAAGGTGGTTTACTTCCATAACGAATAGTGTTTTGCCCTCACCTAATGTATATATGTACTTCTTCATGCTAAATATGATCCATTTGTGTCCGAGACATTAATTGACACTCAACAATTCCTAGCAACTTACACTCGAATCCCACGTCAAACAGTGAGTTCATACCCCTACGCTTTTCTGAGTTTTCATGTTTTCAGGGGGAGAATACAAGCAAAAGTACAAGCAAACTTGTGCTCAAGTATATTATTTTGTTTAAAATAATTATCTGTTCATTATGCTTTTAACACAGAAAACAGTTTTACCAAACGATTAAGAAATCAACTCGTAGAAACAGTTTTCAAAACTAAAGGAAGGAGCTTGTGAATCTTGTCATAAAATGTGATATTTTGCAAAGGATTCATACAAAACATAAACAGGATTTTCAGTATTATTACTTGTAAATTTGTTAGGCTAAGTTTTGTGACACGTCCTTGGTAACACTCCACCGGATACGAGAGTGTAGGACTAACCCTTGTAACCAGAATCTCTTGGAGGGAGAGCGTGACTATTGTGTATAGATCTATATGGGACTAACTATCTCGCACCTTTGTTGCCAGCTACAGCGGGACCATTAGGTTCAGGGGTGACAAAGTCATAAAAAGATACTGGCCCCGATACGTGCCATATCCAGTCTAAGTACGGTTATGACACTCACAACCTAGATAGCGAAAATTTACTTTTGTAATAATGAAACAAGTGAACTAACCTCAAAGTAATAACTGATTTGATTACTAGAGGGCATTAGTAATACCCTTAGGATCTAGTTCACTACCTATTTTATTAGTTTTATTTATGTAATAAGGCTAATACACCTCACAGAGAGAAAATAGGGTTTTTCAAGGAAACTACATCTAACGATACAAGTATGGTAGATACTTGTACACCTCATTCCAGAACAGTTAACCAACTATCAACTTTTAAGGAAAATATAGGATTTTCCTGGGATAACTCAACCTTACATAAACAGGCTGTTAAACAAGTAACGAATGGATAATCAAACATCTTTCATAAGAAAATACAGGATTTTCTTAGGAAATACTTTTCAAGGGATCAAAGAAACATTTCTTTCACCAGAACTAAACGCTTATGAACTCACCAGCTTTATGCTGATATATTTCAAAATTGTTTGTATTCTCAGGGAATTAGTAGACAGGTACTTCCAGGAGTTCGGAGAAGACGGAGCGTTAGAGTCACGTCTTTATTTTTGATATGAACAAAACTATGTATTAAACAATGTAAATCTTTTTCATGTATGTATTCAATGTCTGGTTGTGTTTACTATGCTTGCTATGATACAATTGTGTGATACTACGCATGACGTCAATCACCCCCGAACATTTCCGCCATTCCGGTTTGGGGGTGTGACAGATTGGTATCAGAGCTATTGTTTATAGTGAACTAAGTATACCGAACCTTACATGGTATACAACTATAAACATTAAGGGGCCTAAGTGCCCTAAACTAAAAGTATACTTTCAAAAATATAAGTATTTTTATAACAAAGTATACAAGTATACCCGAGTACCAGAATCCGTGTCATAAGTAGAATAAAATAAAAGTATTTGGATGTTGGACATTGCGGTTAAACCTGGGCAGTTATGTAATCATGTCTAGGATCAATATAGCATGATCAACTATATTCATTCGAGACATGACCAACATGTGCTTGGGAGTGACTATGGTGTTACAGCAAGTCTAAAACTTACCTAGATACTAGAGGAGTTCTAGAGCCAAACATAAGGATTAAAATACTATAGGAGTATTTTAGGATGCTATAGCAACTAAGCCGAAAACATACCCAAGGATCCAAACTTCAAGAATCAAGCATGTAGCCATGATACATTGGATGTATTATTAGATTCGACGCCTATTAACTATTCCTTTACCATCACCGTGCGTAGATAGCATGGCTGGATTCCATCTCCCTGGCGACCCGTACTTTCCCAACCAAGGAGATGGTGGATGGATCGAACCAGAGCGAGAAGGAAACCATGAAATCCCTTTCGACGATGGCATTGCCGAACCATTTCCTGAAGAGACTGACTCGGAACCAGAAGTCGAGAACCTACCCCAAGTGACCCCAATACCAAATCCTAACCCCCAAGTTGAATTCCAAGGTCCAACGCCCATGTGGGTCGGGAGCTTGAATAGGTGGAGCCATGAGCAAGGCCAACCCCTCCCATACAACGGTAACCGCAACTTCTACAATCTGGATGGAGGATATCCTGCAGACAGGGCCCTTCCAATCCCGATACGCCGAGTGGCTCGCAATATGGAGCTAGGTGTGGCAACCCTTCAGCGAACTATGGAACTTGAGGCAGACTCGAATGCCAACACAAACCACATTCGTAATCTTGAAGTTGCTCACAGGAGAACTATGAGGGACAATGAAGCTCTGCAGCGAGAGTTAGCTACAACCCGAGCCGAGGTCATAGAACTCCAAGCCCGCCAGTCAAAGTATGAAGGACGCCTGCTTGACGTGGAGCGACAGCTCGTCGAATTAGGGTTTCACTTGAGGAGTGCCTGTCGCCAATAGAGGAACACTCTACTCATTCTTCCTTTCTGATCTAAGGAATAACTTTCATGTTTATGTTCTGAGTAGCCCTTTTCCGTAAACATCTCTGTCTTTCATACTGCCGAAATTTTCTCTTTGATATTAGGACTTAGACCTATTGTTAAGTCCTGAGTTCCGAAATATGTAATCTCAGTTTCAGTTATGATCACAACAATCGTATTTCAATTAAAGCATGTATCATAGGATGTGCTCTTACCTTAGACGATCATTCCTTTTCCCCATCAATATCATATCAGTCACCATGAAAAGCTTCAATGTCCTAATCGGCATAGGACGAATGAGCCTCACATCGTGCCAATGTCCTTTGCTTCGAGAAAGCGATTCGTCTCAATCGTCCCTCTGACGGAGTCCTCACTGGTTTCAGTGATAAGATTCTTCGAACCTTCGTATCATTTCATGCGTCAAGCCTGGGAGCATCTACGAAAGGAATGTTATGCATTCCTGGCTCATGTTGTCGATGAGACACAAAAAGTTAAAGACCTCGAGAGTATCCCCGAAGTCTTCAACCTTCCTGACAACTTCCCAAAAGAAATTCCAGGGATTTCTTCCGAGTGTCAAGTTGAATCTCGTACCTACTTGATCCCCGGAACTAAACATATAGCTGAATCTCCATATCATCTAGAGTCGACGATACTGTGAAAATTATTCAGCCAGCGCGATGAGCTGAACAACAAGAAGTTCGTAAGTTTATTGTATGTGAACTTTGTGTGCTCAAATCTTTTCTATCCTTGCTAAGACCACATCATGGGGATGTGGGTCGAATTAAAGAGAATCAGTTAGCAAAACGGGAAATATCAATGCATAGACAAACATTTAGGATACATCCAGAGGCAACCATTGTTGCTCACAAACTCTTTTCTTGACATATAGCAGATCATGCCTCCGAAGAAGCAGAACCAATCCACCAGTAAGGCACCAATCCTCCAGATGGACTCAGCTACGTTCCAAGCTACTGTCACAGCAGCCGTAGTAGCCGCTCTAGCTATTCTTAATGCTAACGACCTAAATGGGAATGGGAACGACTTTCACACCTCAAGCTGTAACAACACACCAGGAAATCAACAAGGGCTTGTCCAAGAGAACACTCCAACTCCCAAACCTAAGAGCGCCAAACAGAAATTTTGGTCCGAGAGGAAGAACAAGTCGTCTCAGAAACTTGCCAAGAAACGACAACTCGAGATAACTTCTACAACTGCCACATCCACCCAACCAGTGCCAACGCCAGTACGGCAATATGCTGGAAAACTTCCAAGTTGCAAGAAATGCAACTTCCTGATGGGTTTTCAGCATTCTAACACTCCTATGGTGTACATGCAACCCTAGAAACCTTGGATCTATGTTTGACTAAGATACATGCAAATAATTATTTTTCCAAGGTTCTTATCCTAACTAGCATGGCATGGGGTACTTGAATCAAATAAAACTACTAGAATTACTTACCTTGTAGTAGTAGTTGATTGCTTGGAGTTTGAGAGCCTAGCACCAATAATGTGGATGCCTCAAATGGAAGTCACAAATCACCACAAACTTGGAAACTTGAGAGAATAGTCACAAACTTCTTGAAATCGGCCCTCTTAGTTTACACACATCAACTAGTGCAATTTCAAGAACCAAAGCCTCCTTTATATAGTGTGGTGGATTAGGGTTACATCCATGTAAACCCTAATACCCATGTCTTTTCATTTCCATGAGATCTATGGGTTAAAGCTCCATGGAGTATCCATGGACTTTCCATGCAAGCCTAGCCCATTCCAAATAAGCATTAGCCCACACTATATAAATACAAGAGCCCATATTTAATTAGTCATACTTTTGATCTCTATATTAATTCTAAATTAATTATAGATCAACACTAATTAAATAATATGATTTTATATTAATATATTAGAACTTATAAGATATTAATAAATCATAACTTATACTATTCTCAAAAGATTATCCGTAAATTGTTCGGGTGAAGTGCAACCCAAATGGACCATGCCGGGTCGGGTCAAGTACATACCAAATATAGTTATGGACTTAGACACTATCTCCAACAGTCTCCCACTTGGATAAGTCTAATAACTATAGTTGCAAGTATGACTTCAGGAACCGATCAGCAATCGTAGCTCTTAAAACTTTGTTGAACTATGAAGCACCATTTTAGATAAGTGATCATATAATCCACTGTTCTAGATATCAGTCGGACAAATACATGGAACATGATCTTGCTTATTGTCCAGCATTTGTTTCCCGATTTCTGATTTGTTTGACATAGAACTTAACTGGACACATCAATTTAGTTCTGACCGGACCCGGTACATAGGTCAAAACAAAATCATCGAGGGGCCCAGATATCGCTTCTAATCCTAGAAGGAACAGATAAACTTCGACTCATATGTTTGCTCTACTACTTGTTGAACTACACACAAAGGCACGGTTTATAACATCGAGTTACCAATGTGTTTCGTGCAATCAATGCATAACCAACTCATAGGCAACAAATCATATCTCTAGGTTTGAAGACTTATATGATATTACCGTCTCACGATCACTCGAGATAAATTCCATAAAGTGATACAAGTGAGCATGGGTTGAATCCAATACTCAGAACTTATGAGCACTCATGAGTGTTGTAGCCCCGCTTTGTCTAACATGTTAGACCTCTACAAGCCAACCCATGACAGTCTTGATTCATATCTACTTCCAACATATGACAGACTGTGGAGAGTTTGAATAATATGATATAAACCATAACATAATTATTCTGGAAGTCAAAACATGCAAAAAGAAATAATAGTAAACGATTGACAAGAGATAGCAACACTTTACTCATAAATAACAGCTTTTATTTATCATCAAATGTCAATTACATTTTACAAATTTCAAGATTATCTAACTACTAAAACTAATATCATCCTTCAGCCCTATGCTCCGAGCATGCTGGAGATGCTTAGCCCGAGTCAGTCCCTTCGTAAGGGGATCTGCTTGGTTCTCATCCGATGATACCCTCTTTGCCACGAGGATTCCTTCTTCTATTCGATGTCTGATGAAGTGATATTTTCTGTCAATGTGTCTGGATCTCCCATGATCTCTTGGTTCCTTGGCTAAGGCAACCGCACTATTGCTGTCACAGAAAATCTCCATTGGCTCCTTTATAGCTGGTACAACTCCAAGGTCTCCGATGAAGTTCTTTAGCCATATAGCCTCCTTTGCTGCCTCGCTTGCTGCTATATACTCTGATTCACAAGTGGAATCAGCCACTGTCTCCTGCTTGGAACTTTTCCAAGTAATTGACCCTCCGTTTAGAGTAAAGACCCAGTCCGACTGAGAGCGGAAATTATCGATGTCAGTCTGAAAGCTAGCATCACTGTACCCTACAACTCTCAAGTCCTCACTGCTACCGAGGGTAAGGACCCAGTCCTTAGTCCTCCGTAGGTACTTGAGGATATTCTTTACCGCAGTCCAGTGTGCCTTGCCAGGGTTCCCCTAATACCTGCTAACCATGCTCAAAGCAAAGGCTACATCAGGTCGAGTACACGTCATAGCATACATGATCGATCCTACAGCTGAAGCATAAGGTATTCGACTCATTTCTGCTATCTCAGCCTCAGTACTAGGGCTTTGTGTCTTACTCAATCTGGCGTTACTCTGGATGGGTAACTCTCCTTTCTTGGAGTTATGCATGTTGAACCTTTTCAACACTTTGTCCACATAGGTGCTTTGACTAAGTCCAATTAGTCTTTTACTCCTGTTTCTCAAAATCCTTATCCCTAGGATATAGGCAGCTTCTTTCACACCCCGATCCTTGTCGGAATCGATCGAGGCGTGATATATTGTTCAAAGTCTCATGACAACTATGTTATAATATGATTAGATTCAATTAAGTACTAAGTATGCAAACAAGATCCACAACATACAAATACAAATCCAAATATGAACAACATTTATTACATCAAATTTAAATAGTCTTGTGGATTTCTAAAGCACAACCTATTTTTCATCAACTTCATTCTTTAAATCTGCATCATGGGTAAAAACAGGTCAACTACGAGAGTTGGTGAGTAATCTAATTTTAGTAGAGAAAATTGTGAAGTTGAAACCTTTATAATTGGAAATTTGTTTTCTTTTGAAGTCGGCAAACAATTGTATTTGAGATAACGGTTTATAAATCAAAAAATTGATTAACAAATGATAACAACAACAATAAGTCCTCACCCTATATATATATATATATATATATATATATATATATATATATATATATATATATATATATATATATATATATATATATATAAATGTATATAGGATGGAGCATCTAATCATCATACACACTCAACCACGTGCGATCAATCACCTTAGCGTCCCAAGGCGGGGTGGTCAACCCAATAGCGCTATTATTGTCCATAACGTACCTCAAGAATACGGGCATAGTCATGGAGATTAGACTAAAAATGGTAATGCACTACAAGTACATGTAGCGTAAACAAACAATAGTTATACAATTAATGACTCATGTATAAATGTCCCAACAATGTCTCAATTGTGATAAAACAATAAAATGAAGTTGGAACATATTAGAACTACATGATACACCCCAAAAGTATTGAAAATTATAAAATATGGGGTAGATTACTCACATTAGTCCCAAAACGAAATGCGTGTGTCGTACGATATACGATTCGGGTCAAAATGGCGTAGAACCTAATATAATTAATAGTTTTGGTTTAGGAACTGCTAAACGAGAATGGAGTATTAATACAAATAATTAGACACATATTCTTATATTAGATGAATTAACAATAATTCATTTTGATTATAATATTAAGGTATTTATTTGTTAAATGAATTTTAAATTGAATTACTTACTTTGCATAATTAATTTATATTTTCAATTTAGGCCAGATTTTAATAATTTCTTATTAAAATAATAACTTGCCCAATTATAATTATTTACAGATTTTAACAATTATTTATATGAAATAATCATTAAAATGCATTTTTACATGCTTAAATACTTAGGAAAATAGTTTTAAATAGTAAACAGTATTGAAAATTTATGAAATTATTAGGAAATCATTATTTCATACAATATGAATTACTGTAAAATTTGTATATTTTTCTGAACTGTTTTAGTATTTATTTAATATTTTAATGATTAAACAATACAAAATTCGGGAAAAATAGTAAATTATTCTCAAAAAATCTGTAAAATTAACCATAGTTTTATAACATAATGTAGAGCTCAGTGTATAAGTTTCAGATATTTGTGACTATGGGAAGTATTTTTTATATATTTCATTATTAATTAATCAATAAAATCATAAATAATAGTAAAAAGTAATATAAATGCATGAAACTTCATAAATTATGTTTAGTCAATATATTGGTCATCCCAGAATTTTCTCAGAATTTATTGAATGCAAAAAGTATTTTATGTGAATTATTGCCCTACTTTATTGCAATAATTATAGTAATTCAATAAAAATAAGTTATTTTCTGAATATTTCCAGAACTTCTTATTTTATTGATGGGATTCTGAGAAAAATCAGGTTTATGCATAAAATGAGTTTTAGATATTTTGGTGGATTTAATTTGTTTCTTGTATGAATATGAAACTTTTAACAACATACCTTGATGAATGCTTCAAGAATGATGAAGATTTGAGTATAATAGATTGTTCTTGGCTGGAATATGAGTATTTCTTGGATGAATTTCGAGATTGAGAGTGAGAGAAAGAATAGAGAAGGTTTAAGTGGTGAAGAGAATAATGTGTTGGGAGAAAAATGAAAGGAAAGTGGATGGGAGGTGTGAGTGGGAGACCATGGGAATAATCTTTTTGCTTTTGGTGGTCTTCATAATTTCCCACTAACACAAGCATCTTTTACATAATTAATATAAGAGTTTTATAAAATTTAAAGTAAAGTTTATAAAAATAGAGTTTTATAAAATTTAATGTAAAGTTTATAAAAATGGAGTTTTATAAAAGATAGGTTATGATTTGATTATAACAATCTACTTTGATTTGAAGTTTAATTATAGCATTCAAGTTTGATTCTTTTAATTTAATTAGAGCATTATACTTTGATTTGATTTTAATATGGTATCATAATTTAATTTGATTATAGTTATAACGTTGTACTATATTATGTTGCTATTAACGTCAATATATATCGTAGTGTATGGGTTTTGATCCTATTAGCGTCAAGTAATCTTGAGTAGGGTTTGAATGAGATTGAGAGAGGTTTCGTTTGTGATCTTTTTGAGTGTCCGGCTTCGCAACGCAAGGTCCATAGACCCCATTAAGCCATGATTTAGTGTCCTACACAATCCCGATGATTGTGCAATAGTGTTTTATCGCTTTGGTTCATTGTTTAGCACTGTTAAGGCTAAGGAAAATCAAACACATGAACTTTCCAAATGATGTTTTCTCATTAAAATAGCGAATTGTACAGTGATTACATAACGTAAACCCTATCATACAAGGGTTAATGGAGTTGACCGGTTTGACTAGTTGACTTTGTTTGACTTTGACTTGACCGAAATTTGATGGTTGTCACATCATCCCCCCGTTAGAGGGAATTTCGTCCCGAAATTTGCATTTTGATTGGGACTTCAAGAGTTTGGAAAAAGATGTGGAAAACTTTTCGTAATACAAGAAATTGATTATGGTGAGGAACAACCCTCCTGATGTCACATGACGACCTTGGAAATTTCTTATTGTAACTTGAACTGAGTCAATTTAAAAGGAGTTTATTGTTTTGGGATGATAGAGTATTCTATGTGTGCTTTTATACTCCCTGTTTTATCCTTGGTATTACCACTATGAATATTTTATAACGTAGTTAGCAAGTTCCATCATTACGAATGTTTCAACAAATTTTGACGAAATTTGCATTATAAGTCCTACAAGTTCTTTTATAGTCGATTGACGTAAACTAGTCGTATATCATTAAGATTGCAAGGGCATTTTGGATGGGTGACCCCGCCTTAAGCCCACAACCAAACAAGGAACAGGGAATGAGGCGGAATCACACATTCTAAGTCCATAGAATCTTAATGATATATGACCATAATGTTTACACTAGCCCTCATAGATTCCAGGGGAGTAGTATTATTGGGCTAGAAGTAGGAATTGTAGTTCAAAATAAAATAGTTATAAGCCTGCTATCTTCAAACTTGGGCTTTGGCCCCTCCCGATTCCTAATCAGAATAGTCCAATACTCCCAATTCTCCAAGCGACCAAGCGGTATCAAGAAATCAAAATCGATTCATCCCCATTTTCCCAATTCGCTGCCTATCTCGCCTACTGTTTGTTTGTCGCTGTCTCGCCAAGTCAGTCGCCTGGTCTCAGTCTCGCCAATCGCCATCGCCAAGTGCCCAAGTCCCCATTAACACTTCACAGAAATCAGGTATGTAATCCCGAGACCCTAATCCTGTTCAGATGTTCTTTCTTTTCTGATTGTAAGATTGTTGATTGTTGGTGTTGGCGTATTGCATTGCTGCTGCTGTTTTCTGTCAATCTATTGCCTATTTATGCGTTACTACTTTCTTACTGAGTTTCCTTTTAATTTGGCTGTCATTTGCGATTTGGCGATTTGCCAATTTGATTTATAAGTTATGAACTTATAGATTTGGTTATTGATTTGGTTATGCTTAACAGCTTGTCAGCTTCAAACAAAACTGAAAAGTGACAACAAAGATTGATTTGGTTATTGTTAAATGAGTTATTGGTTATTGTTCTAATTTTGAATTTGATTTTGTTTTGATTGGATCAATTGTTCCTTCATTTTGATTTTTCTAGATATAATCATGGGAAAGATGAAAACATTGAAAGAGAAATTGTTGTCTGCTTACTAATATATCATTCATAATCTGTTTTTTTAAAGACATTAAAGGCTGTCGGGCTGAGTTGTAATTCTTTTTCTAGGTGTTTTTGGTGTTTATTTGTTGAAAACAATCTGTTTTTTTAACGTTAATTTCAGTTTATAATATTTTCTCCCCCCCCCCCCCCCAAAGTTAATTGTTCAAGCTCCGCCACTGATAGATTTACTAGTAAAAACCCTGAGTTTTTTTTAACATAGATGATAAGACTTATTTGGGTTTTGCCGTGTTCTCAAGATTCATGGTTTATATACTTGAATCGATGCTAGTTTTAGTAATAAAAAGAAATTTTGAATTTAAACGTCGAGGTTAGAAGCTTGTACTGATATTTAAGGGGTTAAAAAATAAAATTTTATTAGTTACCTATAGCGACACACAAGTCATAATTTGCATGTGTGAAGACTTGGAGTACTTTCTAATTGGTTCGTGTGTGAAGACTTGGAGTACTTTCTAACTGGTTCATGTGTGAAGACTTGGAGTACTTTCTAATGAAAAGTGTGCTACTGGGGAAATTTGAAACTGGCATGTAGCTTCAAAGTCAAGAATATGCAGTAGGCATGTGATGTATTAAATGCATGAGGCACATAAGTCATAATTTGCGGCAACATATACGTATATGTGTGTGAATTGAAGAAGAAGGTTACAGCTCAAAGACCATATATATTCATTTCCTCTTTATTTGTTATTAATTACTTCTCCCACTTCACTTATATAAATCATCACATTCTTACCGCAACTTTTAACTTCTCCCTCACAAATGGATCCACCTGCAGATCATCAAAACCCCATATATGACCTCGATTGGTTTCCGTACTTTGATCATCAAGATCTTTTCAGGTATATATAAACGTCACTCATTACCCCATCTTTTGCACAAAAAAAGTGATTTTGTCTATATTGATCAAAACATGGTTTGGATTTGTAGTGATCAAAAAGAGTCTTCCATCGTGTTGGATTTGATTATCTTGAGTTTTTGGATTTTTGCAGTGGTGACAGGCTCGACCATCATGATTACGAGTTGTCGGAAAAATTGCATGAAGTGCTCGATCAGAACGTTTCCACAGTACTTAACAAAGATCAAAACATCATTTCTAGAAATGAGTTTCACGATTTGGATCCCCTTAAAGACATAAGCTTATGGGATTGTTGGGAGGATGGTAATTTACCATTGGTTAGTTTCAGTGAAGGCTGTAAATCCGGTGGTGAGGCTACAGGTAGTTCTAGTGCTGCCACCACTGATCACGGTGGCCGGAAGGTGGCAAATAGATTGAGACCATTGGAGTTTGAAGAGATAGCGAAGTACTTTGAGATGCCGATAATCATGGCAGCAAAGGAACTAGGGATAGGGTTAACATTGTTGAAGAAAAGATGCAGAGAGCTAAACATAAACAGATGGCCTCATAGAAAACTTAAGAGCCTTCAATCCCTCATTCAAAATGTCAAGGTAAACTACGATAATAACCTTCTATACATTACTCATGCATGTATGCATGCACTTGGTAACCAAAGTTGTTTTGGTATTTTCTAAAATTTTAATTATTAGTTTCTTTATAACATAAACATAGGCCCTAGGCATATGCCACATCGAATCAATTGTTTTACTACGATTTCTGATTTATATTTACATAAACTTAACTCATTGTAAATTTTATGAACTCACACGAAAAATATATTGCATCTACCTAAAAAAACTAGGAGTTGGGATTAAAGGAGGAGGTAGAGACGTTAGCAGGGCACACGAAGATGATGGAGAAATTGTCAGGTATGGAATTGATAGAAAGAACAAAGAAGCTTAGGCAAGCTTGCTTCAAAGCTATTTATAAGAAGAGAGGACTTAACAATCCTTAGTCCTTACCTTTTCTTTTAGCCATTTTGTTATAATTAGTGGATTTTAATCTACATTGTATGTGTTTTTCTCTTGATAGATTGATACCCTTTTTGGTTTCATTGTGTTTGTCTATTGATTTTTAATGCAGAAAATTTTGTATAATTTGGGTATTATAGTTTGTATTATGTATTTAGCTATATTCTAGATTGCCGACACGACTACGCTGACGACTCTATACCAGAGGTCTATATAAATAGACTTATGAATTTAGTAGGAATAACTTGATTATAATCTTATGATTTGTTCCATGTCTGGTCCACTCCTAAGATTCACTCGACATGCCCCCAGTTATGTGTAATTAAAATTTTATTAGACTGTTGATCCTAATGAGTCTACCCTATGTCCACAACCAAACAAGGAACATGTCAACTATGAGAAACACGCATATGGGCTTGTGAGTTATTTGTAAATTGATTATGGAAATAAAGTTTTTTTTTAGACATTGTTGGGTAAAATAATTGTAAAACACTTGTTGGGCCATTGTTAGGAGTGTTGGGCACCTTTTGGGCTTTCCATGGTTACTAAATGTGAAACATGTAGCACTTGCGTGGGCCCCCACAAAACTAAGTTTTCACATTTCTTTCCCACTTCTAGGCCCATTAGGGAACTTAATAGTCCAATGAGTTGGCCATTTTGGAGTGTATCCTTTCGGATACGTTTGATAAGGTCGGGTATTTTGATGGCTCAAAAGTAATGTGAATGACGCGCTTTGGCCTATAGGTTTGGGAACTCTCGCCTTTGGTCCCCAGATAAGCAAACTGGTCCCTCGGTTGATTGGGATGTATACGAATGCTTACCTAGTCAGGACTTTCGGGCTACCGGCACCTCCCCCTTCCAGTTACTACGCGTCAATTACTATGATCCTACCCGACTAGAGTGGATGACTTTGAATTTCCTATGAGCTCTAAGGAATATATATGTATATACATTTTTTTTTAAACCACTTGAATATGTGTGTGATTTTTAGAGAAAGAGGAGAATATTCACCAGTGTATGCACACATATAAGTGTCAGGAGTAATACGTATGCACTTAAGGGAGCAATTAACACATAAATGTATTCCTAGGATTTTCTAAGTGCGAATTGCATGCAGTTGTGTGTGCATTTTATAAACTAGCATACGAGAGGACCCTAGAGGTTATAGACTAGGTCAAGGCAATTAACCTAATTCCCTATAGTCAAGGGCTCTGATATCTGTCACACCCCGATCCTTGTCGGAATCGATCGAGGCGTGATATATTGTTCAAAGTCTCATGACAACTATGTTATAATATGATTAGATTCAATTAAGTACTAAGTATGCAAACAAGATCCACAACATACAAATACAAATCCAAATATGAACAACATTTATTACATCAAATTTAAATAGTCTTGTGGATTTCTAAGGCACAACCTATTTTTCATCAACTTCATTCTTCAAATCTGCATCATGGATAAAAACAAATCAACTACGAGAGTTGGTGAGTAATCTAATTTTAGTAGAGAAAATTGTGAAGTTGAAACCTTTATAATTGGAAATTTGTTTTCTTTTGAAGTCGGCAAACAATTGTATTTGAGATAACGGTTTATAAATCAAAAATTGATTAACAAATGATAACAACAGCAATAAGTCCTCACCCTATATATACATATGTATATATATATATATATATATATATATATATGTATATAAATGTATATAGGATGGAGCATCTAATCATCATACACATTCAACCACGTGCGATCAATCACCTTAGCGTCCCAAGGCGGGGTGGTCAACCCAATAGCGCTATTATTGTCCATAACGTACCTCAAGAATACGGGCATAGTCATGGAGATTAGACTAAAAATGGTAATGCACTACAAGTACATGTAGCGTAAACAAACAATAGTTATACAATTAATGACTCACGTATAAATGTCTCAACAATGTCTCAATTGTGATAAAACAATAAAATGAAGTTGGAACATATTAGAACCACATGATACACCCCAAAAGTATTGAAAATTATAAAATATGGGGTAGATTACTCACATTAGTCCCAAAACGAAATGCGTGTGTCGTACGATAGACGATTCGGGTCAAAATGGCGTAGAACCTAATATAATTAATAGTTTTGGTTTAGGAACTGCTAAACGAGAATGGAGTATTAATACAAATAATTAGACACATATTCTTATATTAGATGAATTAACAATAATTCATTTTGATTATAATATTAAGGTATTTATTTGTTAAATGAATTTTAAATTGAATTACTTACTTTGCATAATTAATTTATATTTTCAATTTAGGCCAGATTTTAATAATTTCTTATTAAAATAATAACTTGCCCAATTATAATTATTTACAGATTTTAACAATTATTTATATGAAATAATCATTAAAATGCATTTTTACATGCTTAAATACTTAGGAAAATAGTTTTAAATAGTAAACAGTATTGTAAAATTATGAAATTATTAGGAAATCATTATTTCATACAATATGAATTACTGTAAAATTTGTATATTTTTCTGAACTATTTTAGTATTTATTTAATATTTTAATGATTAAACAACACAAAATTCGGGAAAAATAGTAAATGATTCTCAAAAAATCTGTAAAATTAACCATAGTTGTATAACATGATGTAGAGCTCAGTGTATAGGTTTCAGATATTTGTGACTATGGGAAGTATTTTTTATATATTTCATTATTAATTAATCAAAAAAATCATAAATAATAGTAAAAAGTAATATAAATGCATGAAGCTTCATAAATTATGTTTAGTCAATATATTGGTCATCCCAGAATTTGCTCAGAATTTATTGAATGAAAAAGTATTTTATGTGAATTATTGCCCTACTTTATTGCAATAATTATAGTAATTCAATAAAAATAAGTTATTTTCTGAAAATTTCCAGAACTTCTTATTTTATTGATGGGATTCTGAGAAAAATCAGGTTTATGCATAAAATGAGTTTTAGATATTTTGGTGGATTTAATTTGTTTCTTGTATGAATATGAAACTTTTAACAACATACCTTGATGAATGCTTCAAGAAGGATGAAGATTTGAGTATAATAGATTGTTCTTGGCTGGAATATGAGTATTTCTTGGATGAATTTCGAGATTGAGAGTGAGAGAAAGAATAGAGAAGGTTTAAGTGGTGAAGAGAATAATGTGTTGGGAGAAAAATGAAAGGAAAGTGGATGTGAGGTGTGAGTGGGAGACCATGGGAACAATCTTTTTGCTTTTGGTGGTCTTCATAATTTCCCACTAACACAAGCATCTTTTACATAATTAATATAAGAGTTTTATAAAATTTAAAGTAAAGTTTATAAAAATAGAGTTTTATAAAATTTAATGTAAAGTTTATAAAAATGGAGTTTTATAAAAGATAGGTTATGATTTGATTATAACAATCTACTTTGATTTGAAGTTTAATTATAGCATTCAAGTTTGATTCTTTTAATTTAATTAGAGCATTATACTTTGATTTGATTTTAATATGGTATCATAATTTAATTTGATTATAGTTATAACGTTGTACTATACTATGTTGCTATTAACGTCAATTTATATCGTAGTGTATGGGTTTTGATCCTATTAGCATCAAGTAATCTTGAGTAGGGTTTGAATGAGATTGAGAGAGGTTTCGTTTGTGATCTTTTTGAGTGTCCGGCTTCGCAACGCAAGGTCCATAGACCCCATTAAGCCATGATTTAGTGTCCTACACAATCCCGATGATTGTGCAATAGTGTTTTATCGCTTTGGTTCATTGTTTAGCACTGTTAAGGCTAAGGAAAATCAAACACATGAACTTTCCAAATGATGTTTTCTCATTAAAATAGTGAATTGTACAGTGATTACATAACGTAAACCCTATCATACAAGGGTTAATGGAGTTGACCGGTTTGACTAGTTGACTTTGTTTGACTTTGACTTGACCGAAATTTGATGGTTGTCACAGCTTCTCCAAGGTCCTTCATAGCGAAACACTTCCCAAGCCAGGACTTTACTTCCTGCAGGGTTGGGATGTCATTTCCTATGAGTAGTATGTCATCCACATACAGTACCAAAAAGCTGACTATACTCCCACTAGCCTTGATATAGACACAAGATTCATCTTCACTCCTTGAAAAGCCAAATTCTTTGATTTTCTCATCAAAGCAAAGATTCCATCTGCGAGGTGCCTGTTTTAATCCATAAATGGATTTCTCGAGCTTACACAATCTACTGGGGTACTCTGTACTGACAAAACCCTCTGGCTGAACTATGTAAACATCTTCAGCCAACTTTCCATTAAGGAAAGCGGTTTTGACATCCATTTGCCATATTTCATAATCATGAAATGCAGCAATGGCTAACAGAACCCTAATAGACTTAATCTTGGCCACTGGTGAAAAGGTCTCATCATAATCAACTCCCGGAGTTTGAGAATAACCCTTTGCAACCAGTCGTGCCTTATAAGTGTGTACATTACCATCCATGTCGGTCTTCTTCTTGAAGATCCATTTGCACCCAACTATCTTACAATCAGGTACATTGTCAACCAAGTTCCAAACTTGATTGTCATACATGGACTGTATCTCGCTATCCATAGCCTCTTTCCATTTAGCAGCCTCAGGTCCTGCCATGGCTTCCGTGTAGCTGTTAGGCTCATCCAGATTTACCAGTGTGTTATCACTGATAAGTGTCTCACCTTCTGCAGTAATATGAAAACCATAATAATGCTCAGGTGCATTCCTAACTCTGGTGGAACGCCTCAGAGGTATAGATTCTTCAGTCGGCTCAACAGGAGTTTCCTCCTCAGGTTGAGGGCTAGGGTTTGAGGTTCCTTCACCACTTGACTCTTGAATTTCCTCAAGGTCAATTTGCCTCCCACTGTCTCCTTGGATCATGAATTCTCTCTCTCGAAAGAATCCTCTTCTTGCTACAAAGACCACATTATCACTGGGTCTGTAGAAGATGTAACCAAAGGATTTCTGTGGGTAGCCGATGAAAATACACCTTTCACTTCGGGGTTCGAGCTTATCGTGAGTCTCGCGTCTCACGAAAGCCTCGCAACCCCAAATCTTGATGTGGTCTAGATTGGGAACTTTTCCAGTCCACACCTCGTGAGGTGTTTTGGCAACCTTCTTTGTAGGGACTAGATTAAGGATATGGGCGGCAGTCTCTAAGGCATACCCCCAAAATGAGATTGGTAGCGAAGCTCGACTCATCATGGAACGAACCATGTCCAACAAGGTCCGATTGCGCCTCTCAGCTACACCATTCAACTGTGGTGTCCTAGGAGGTGTCAATTGTGAGACAATCCCACACCAAACAATCATAGGGAGATCTAGTAAGAACCATTTCATGAAAGTTCATAACTTAAAAACATCAGAACCCTCGTGTTAGTAGTACCTATTAACTTCGAGTCAAACACAGAAAACACCATAGACATTCACCCAAGGGCATCAAAGTTCTAAACAAAGCGATCCTTCCAAACCAACTTAACGTGCGATTCTACGACGACATCCTGTTTAGTCCGACTGAGTCCATGTTATACCAAACCTTGTTGCCTTAAATCGTGTTATCACAAAACTCTCGTTACTCGTAACGACAAATTAGATGCGAACTTCAAAAATTCATCTCTCTTCGAAACCCGAAAGTATTCATACGAAGAACACCACCCACAAGGACATGGACAAAGTAAGAGGGTTATCCGGACAATTGGAAATACGTCGTGGGACACTCAACTACTCTTAGTTGAACCTTCTCTCAACGAACGGCGACCTATCCAGCATCAAGGCTGCGCCGTTCGAAGCCCTCTATGGTCGCAAGTGCAGATCCCCTATGTGCTGGGCGGAGGTGGGCGACACGCAACTAGCCAAGGGGCAAGTCCCTAACAGCACTCTCACTGGTCCAGAAATCATCCGCGAAACCACCGAAAAGATCGTACAAATCAGAGAACGACTGAAAGCCTCTCGAGATAGACAAAAGAGCTATGCCGATAAACGACGAAAACCCTTGGAGTTCCAGGCGGGTGACCGCGTTCTGTTGAAGGTCTCACCCTGGAAAGGCATGATACGCTTCGGAAAGCGTGGAAAGCTAAATCCAAGATACATAGGACCCTTCGAGATCCTCGCTAAGATCGGTCCCGTAGCCTACAAACTTCGTTTACTGCAAGAACTTAGCAACATTCATCCTGTATTCCACGTTTCGAATCTTAAGAAATGCGTATCCGACGAAACCTTTACGATTCCTCTCGACGAGATTGAAATCAATGAGAATCTGAACTTCGTAGAAGAACCATTCGAAATCATGGATAGAGAGATCAAATGAACGAAACAAAGTTGCATCCCGATAGTGAAGGTTCACTGGAATGCCAAGCGGGGACCTAAATTCACTTGGGAGCGCAAAGATCAGATGAAACAGAAGTATCTGCATCTCTTTTCTAATCCATGATTTGTATTCTATGTTCGAATTTCAGGACGAAATTCCCTCTAACGGGGGGATGATGTGACAACCCGAAACTTTTTTCGTTATCCTTACTCAATTTCCGTTAATCAAATTTGGGTTTTTATTTAATTCCGTCAAATTTGATAGTTTAGGAAGGACTTTACGTTTAAATAAATCAATTCGGATTTATTTCCGTTCACGTTAGTATTATTTTTGGTCTAACGGAATATTCTAAACTCAGTTCGATCGAGTTCCGTATTCGAAAATGAGGTTTTCTAAGTCAAAACATAGCATTCGGGCCAAACAACCCTTCAAGAGGAGTTTACGGCCGCAAACTCAGTTTACGACCGTAAACCCTCCACCCCACCCCTTGGCCGTAAACTCACCCCTATATAAGGGATGAGTGGCCTTCATTTCTCACTTTACACACTCCAGAAGCTTTCTCTCTACTCTCTCTCTCTCTCTACAAACTTCGATTTTGCTCAAAGATCCTCAAGAATGTTAGTGATTCTTCACCTTGATTGTGTTTCTATCTCACTCCTAGTAGTAAATCCATGCTCCTATCTCATGAATCTCATCTTTTTCTAGATTTTCTCTCTCACCAAGAACACACACTAGTGTTTTTGGACTCTAACCACCATTTCAAGCTTCCATTACGTAAGTACTCTACCCTTAGCTTGTTGGATACAAGAATCACTTGTTAAACATCTAGAAATCGTGATCAGAAGGGTGTTTGCGGTCAAGGCAATCTCCCTTGACCGTAAACTCTATTTAAGTGGTGCAAAGTTGCCACAACACCTTCCTAAGCCTAGAAACTAAGCCTAGAACACTTCCAGAAGGCTAGAAAGGACCTTGAAACACCAAAAATCGCACTTTTCGCCAAGAGTTTACGGCCGTAAACCCATGGACCGTAAACCCATGGACCGTAAACCCATGGGCCGTAAACCCATGGACCGTAAACCCATGGACTGTACACTCCTTTTACGTCCGCAAACTCCCCATTTTCAAATCACATGTGATTCTAACACTTAGTTTTAAGTGTTTCCTAGTCCCTAAGGTGGTTTCCTTCCATAACGAATAGTGTTATGCCCTCACCTAATGTATATATGTACTTCTTCATGCTAAATATGATCCATTTGTGTCCGAGACTTTAATTGACACTCAACAATTCCTAGCAACTTACACTCGAATCCCACGTCAAACAGTGAGTTCATACCCCTACGCTTTTCTGAGTTTTCATGTTTTCAGGGGGAGAATACAAGCAAAAGTACAAGCAAACTTGTGCTCAAGTATATTATTTTGTTTAAAATAATTATATGTTCAGTATGCTTTTAACACAGAAAACAGTTTTACCAAACGATTCAGAAATCAACTCATAGAAACAGTTTTCAAAACTAAAGCAAGGAACTTGTGAATCTTGTCATAAAATGCGATATTTTGCAAAGGATTCATACAAAACATAAACAGGATTTTCAGTATTATTGCTTGTACATTTGTTAGGCTAAGTTTTGAGACACGTCCTTAGTAACACTCCACCGGATACGAGAGTGTAGGACTAACCCTTGTAACCAGAATCACTTGGAGGGAGAGCGTGACTATTGTGTATAGATATATATAGGACTGACTATCTTGCACCTTCGCTGCCAGCTACAGCGGGACCATTAGGTTCAGGGGTGACAAAGTCATAAAAAGATACTGGCCCCGATACGTGCCATATCCAGTCTAAGTACGGTTATGACACTCACAACCTATATAGCGAAAATTTACTTTTGTAATAATGAAACAAGTGAACTAACCTCAAAGTAATAACCGATTTGATTACTAGAGGGCATTAGTAATACCCTTAGGATCTAGTTCACTACCTATTTTATTAGTTTTATTTATGTAATAAGGCTAATACACCTCACAGAGAGCAAACAGGGTTTTTCAAGGAAACTACATCTAACGATACAAGTATGGTAGATACTTGTACAGCTCATTCCAGAACAGTTAACCAACTATCAACTTTTAAGGAAAATATAGGATTTTCGTGGGATAACTCAACCTTACATAAACAGGCTGTTAAACAAGTAACGAATGGATAATCAAACATCTTTCATAAGAAAATACAGGATTTTCTTGGGAAACACTTTTCAAAGAATCAAAGAAACATTTCTTTCACCAGAACTAAACGCTTATGAACTCACCAGCTTTATGCTGATATATTTCAAAACTGTTTGTATTCTCAGGGAATTAGTAGACAGGTACTTCCAGGAGTTCGGAGAAGACGGAGCGTTAGAGTCACGTCTTTACTTTTGATATGAACAAAACTATGTATTAAACAATGTAAATCTTTTTCATGTATGTATTCAATGTCTGGTTGTGTTTACTATGCTTGCCATGATACAATTGTGTGATACTACGCATGACGTCAATCACCCCCGAACATTTCCGCCGTTCCGGTTTGGGGGTGTGAGAGGAACCCTCCAAAACTGGGCAAAATCGCAGGGGACAAGTCGATTAGGGTTAAATCACCTTTAAATAGGTGCTGAAAAACTGATTTTCGGGTCTTTTTTCCGCGTCGGCGTCATAGTGGGCGTCTTAGATGTCATATAGGACGTATGAACATCCTTCGGGACATTTTACATGACATCTGTCATCCTTGATTTGCACTTGAAAATGCCTAAAACGGGTAGGCGTCCTAGGGGACGTCTTAGACGCGTTCTAGGACGTCCCTCGTCTTTGTTGCCCCTTTTTACTGATGAAAACGGTAGAATCAGTAAAAATTCAAAACATAAAAGTTGTAGGAAATTTTGTCTAGTTTCTGAAACATCTTTATTCCTGTCAATCCAAGCTCCATATCTTGAGAAATGATCAAAACATTGAAGAGTGGTCAAATTTCTCAGCACCATTTTTCTTCATTCCTTTAGCAATTCGTCTCCCATGTTTGTTAGCTTCATTTTGCTCGTTTTTCTTGCAGGTTCCGCCCAATTTAGCACTAAGTAGTTGCCTGCACATAATGTTCAGCATTTCATCAAAGTAGTGCCATTCTTGGAGAATTATACATCAATTCAATATATTTAGTACAATTCATTGTGCTATAAATATAGACCTATCAAACCTCCCCAAATTTATTCCAAACTTGTCCCGAGATTGGCCTGAAATAATCAGTGTAGGCTTACTCCCTAATCCTAAGAAAAACTCAATGGAATCACGAATTTCGCACATTTTATCACAATATTTTCAATAAGCACAATATATTTATTTTAGGGATTATTATTTGCTTATCCGGACTTTTAAACTCAAAAGACATGTTATGCTTATTTTACTTTGTTGTTTGAAACCCTTCACTTTTTGAACCCTTTCCAATAATCAAACTTATGAGTAATCAGTTGAACTCATTGCGAAAGTCCCGTTTTCAAGGTTCACTAACATAGTTAGCGCGATCGGTAACACTTAATGGACCAACCCATACACTCCCGCTATCGAGGGGTCACATATTGTTTCACACAATGTCTTCAACTTGAACTTTTCTTCATATTTATCTTGATTGTGCATTCTTCAAGTTCTTTGATGGCTTCATCGGATTTGATCATCTTTGTATTTAACTTGAGCTTGAATATATATACTTTGAAGTTCTTCAATGTCTTCTGATGCTTTTTGGTTGTGTGAAAACAATAATAGTCCCCTCCCAACCCCAAAGCCGCAGGAGTAAGTAAGACCAAGTACTCAGAGCATGATGACACATATTGTTCGGTTGGGTCCTCAATTGAAAGATCGTAGGCTCGAGCCAAAAACCTTCATTTTTCAAACGTGGGTATTTCACATAACAATTTTTAAATATATATAAATTTTCCAAACCGGCTGAGCAACCCACAAAATCAATATTAAATAGATATTATGATTCGATGTATGAAACTCCTATCATTTTCCATCCTGATGAGCTCCATTCCAGACATAGAGATGCTACTAACTCATCACATATTTCATAGTGGCCAACTTCAGGATAAGATAATTAAAGATAGAGTTTAAGATAGTAGTACATTCATCCTAAGTTGATTATCCAAAAGAAAATTCATCAAAGTTAACGTAAAATAAATTAAAAATATGGAGGACGACACACCTGATGGTACTGATAGTAGAGGCGGTTTTGATTTCCAAAAAAACTTCACTAGTTGGAGGTATTTGCATAATGTTTCGTTATGCCCGAATAAACATCGAATAATTATGATTTTTTTAAATCACTTTTTCTTCAATCCTCAATCCTTTTCTTGTGTACACCCCCTCCCCAACTTTAAGTCTTGCATTGTCCTCGATGCATCAAAAGATAAATTCCTAAAATAATAACAAAAACAAAAAAAACTACAAGCACAGAAATCAAATCAAATAAAAATAAACTACACTAACTAGCCCTCAATTTCGTCGGGGTCCACGATTGCACTTGGCACGTTCAACAAGCCTTTTAAACCCCTAGGTTACCCCTAGTAGACGAGTGAAGTCTCGTGAGGGTTTGCAGTGAACACACCCACAAAGTTCCAAAATTGCCAAGTTTAACGTCATTAGCGGGACAGGTTACCTCGAGTCATGTCTAAGGAGGATCATATGTTAGTTGACTTTTGTGAACTCTAACCATGAGGTCATTTATCTTACTTTGAGTAACTTTAAGGTTTCCACGATAATGCTTAGGCCTTGTTTTCAAGTCCAATGTATCTTTCCTTGTAGTAAACTTCTAATCGATGCTTGATATCATGTAAAACTTTCATTTTTGATTTATGGGAGCATGTGTTTTCATGCTTCTTGTTCTGTAACCTTCTTTTTAAGTGTTGACTTGTGCTATTATCCAATGGTTTTGACCTGTCGCATGAGAAAATTTTCTCCAAATCGAGGGTGGTGTTGGAGAGCATATTTACGGTATGCTCATAGACATTATCATGAATAGTATTGATTACACACAAGTCACCACTGATTGGAGAATCATTAGTAGGTCCAAATAACAGGAGTCGTAGTTTATGGCTTACAAAGATCACATTTATCGCACCTACCTGGCAACTAATATGAGCATATATAGTTTTCAAAAAAGAACGATCAATGATTATACTTGGTTGTTTGTATCTGGCCAATATTTTAGAATCCATCAGAAGAAGTTGTGGGTCGGTTTTTTTAAAAGTTTTTGGGTAGGGGGTGGTATTAACCTCCACAAATCCCTTTCCAACTTTGGACGCTTCAAAATCATGAAAACTCTTCATTAGACTTTTCCAATTCAATTATAGCTTCTTTGATTTCAAACATACTCTCAGTCTCATGATAACCTAAAGATACATAATCCTCCACCACAAGCTCAAGTTCGGGTGGTGTAGGTTTATGCATAATGTTATCACCACATAGAAAACTTACCTCATTCACTTGTGTAGTGTCTGAAGGTTGTTGATTTAGTTGCTCCGATATATGTTCTAATTGTTTTTCAATAGCCAAAATTGACTTGGAGTTGTCTTCCTCTTTGTTGAAGGTATCATTCAACATGTCCAACATTTGATCCAACTTCTTGCTAAATGAAGATTCATCTAATTCTTGGTCCTCTGGAAAACAAGGTGATTCATGGTGTTGGCTTTGAGCTGAATCGTCAGTCCACCAACAATCATCATCATATAGATCGTCGCATGTATCATCATTATATGACTCATAGTAGACATGATTATAACATTGATATTGGCCTGAATTTTATCTCTCCCACCACATATCCTGATTCATGTAAGTATATTCTTCCATTCACCACCGTGCCTACACAAAAAAACAGTAAAAGAGTGAAGATTCTAAACTAAAATTAAAACAAAAAAAAATTAAAAATGTAAGGACTACATCAACACAGTAATTCAAGCGCATAATATCCCCGGCAACGGCGCCAAATTTTGATCGAGGTCGTTGTCTCGGTCAAAAATAAACCTCACACACACACTAGATAGCTAGGGTAAGTAAGGGTCGAATCCACGAGGAGGTTGTGGTCAAACTTTGTGTTAAAATAGTTAACGAAAAACTACTAGAAAATTGTCATGAAAAAAGATTAAAGCAAAGATCAAACAAAAAGCTTAAAAATTTATTAATTAAAACGAAAATCTCAATGAGAAAACTAGAGTACTCCCGGTTTAGTTATGGACAGTTTAAATTTACACACTTTCTTCCCTAGAATCCTAATTAAATTAGTTAGATGCATTTGAGGTTTATTATCTTGTAACACATAATTTTGGGCACACGATATGTTCATTCAACTAGTTGTCTAACTCCCTATGTCTAAACGGATTAGGAACAATTAGTGAATTAGCAATAAAGTGTGTTACAACTACCTATTACTATATTAAGTTTCAATATCATAAGTTGGAATAATATATGTTGATTCAATCACTTGTCTTTATTCCTAAACTAATTAAACTTGGAACAAATGTTGAATTGACAATAGACTATCTTAATTATGACATCAAACAATTCATACAACCCAATTTCAGTTATCATTACCAAAGATCATCACATGAAGCATAAAAGAAACAATTGAAATTAACTAGAATCAAGTAATAATCAAAACACGTTCATCAAATAATCCTAAACATTCCCGGAAGTAACCCTAATGGTTTAGCCTTCCATTGCGTTCATAAAACAAATAACTTGAATGAAATGAATAAAATGCATAATAAAATCCAATAACAAACTTGAAATCATGAAATAATTATAACCTAATGATTATCAAAGTTTGAAACAATAAAACCTTGAGGGACAAGTAAGGAAATGTTGAAATTGTAGTGGTGATGATGAACATCCTTGGTTGAACAATCTTCTAATGTTGAATCCTTATGAACTTGATGATATCTCGTCTTGAAACCGGATTGGAGTGATAAAAAAACGTGTTTGGAAAAGGTTTTTGTCTGTTTGGAACCCTCCAAAATTGGGCAAAATCGCAGGGGACAAGTCTATTAGGGTTAAATCTCCTTTAAATATGTGCTGAAAAACTGATTTTTGGGTCTTTTTTCCGCGTCGGCGTCATAGTGGGCGTCTTAGACGTTATATAGGACGTCTGAACGTCCTTCGGGACGTTTTACATTCCATCTGTCATCCTTGATTTGCACTTGAAAATGGCCTAAAACGGGTAGGCGTCCTAGGGGACGTCTTAGACGCGTTCTAGGACGTCCCTCATCTTTGTTGCCCCTTTTTGGTGATGAAAACGGTAGATTCAGTAAAAATGAAAAACATTAAAGTTGTAGGAAATTTTGTCTAGTTTCCGAAACTTCTTCATTCATGTCAATCGGAGCTCCAGATCTTGAGAAATGATCAAAACATTGAAGAGTGGTCAAATTTCTCAGCACCATTTTTCTTCATTCCTTTAGCAATTCGTCTCCCATGTTTGTTAGCTTCATTTTGCTCGTTTTTCTTGCAGGTTCCGCCCAATTTAGCACTAAGTAGTTGCCTGCACATAATGGTCAACATTTCATCAAAGTAGTGCCATTCTTGGACAATTATACATCAATTCAATATATTTAGTACAATTTTTTGTGCTATAAATATAGACCGGTTAATTCTCAGCCTGATTAATCCCAGCGGCTCCTCATCTATTCATTGACACCCCCAAAATAGACCAATAGCTACAACGAGCTCCTTGATTACCCACTTCTTGCTGAGTGACAACCCATATGTCTGTTGAACACATGCAAACGGTCACCACCTACTATATACCCCTTCCTAGAACAAACCCTGAACCGAGATCCTACATACTCGCACCGCCGGTCCCTAAAAACCATTATCTCAATACCATGAACCCGAACAGATCGATGATCCTCCAAGCATAATACCCGGTTCTCCCCCACTTAGGGTTCGAACTACCACATACCGTTGTTGAAACCAAAGCATAACTCAAACCGGCTCAACCGGGTACAACCATACCTGACCCTGGAATGCATAACACACGTAGGATGATCTTCTAGATAAGGATCAAACAAATCCTAAGAGAATCCTGAATTTCAGCTGAAGACCTCTAAAATTTTCCAATCATGACCACTTTAACATTAAGGATCCCTTGCAAGAGCATAAGCCAATACCGACTTATGATCCAAAACATACCCTCCTAGCCTGCAATCCCAACCGCCAATCTGGTACCTGACCTGCCTAAATCCCAAGAGTACGTACCCTTGATCACACCACAATGCATCCATAACACATCAATCCACCTGCACACGCATGCGTTGACATGCTGTCGCCAAACCCCACGACCAATAGACCTCAAGTTGGGCTTACATCCCAACTTTGAAGGTCACAAGCCTCCTCACTCCTTCCCCGAGCTCGGAAAAACTGAAAGGGAAAAATCCCCACGATAGATAGCGACATACCAAACCATCAATCAACCATTCTACTCCCAACTGCAATTCCCAATCCGATCATAACGGTCGTTCCATTCTTGAGTCCTGCAACTTGAATGCACGACCTTGAGAAAAACCCTCGAGACCTCAAAAGCAACAAGCTCATCTAGCTCTGCACCAATTAACCCAAACCGATTTTGCCACTGGAGCCCAAAACAATTACCAGACCCGTCCTCATGGCTGAGCAACCATAACCAAAAGATCGATAGGTACGAAGCTACTGTCGCGAATCATGGTATCAACCATGTTATCCCTTCCCGACCAGCTCTTAGAATCCCCGAAACTTTCATTGATTCAAGTATGGATCCTGTATTTCTAGTAGTACGGGCCCAATACTAACTTCCCACCTATGCATACTTTCCTCAATGATCATATTGGGTCCTCCAACACCTACTTATAATAATACTCCCGATACCCGCTCAACAGCGAAAAAATCGCACTAAAATACTTCCTAGGCTCTCCTATGACACTCTGGGTCTCTTGGTCTTCAGTCCCAGCTGGTCCACCTCAACCCAATAACCAACACATATCCACACATACCATAATATAACAACATATCGATATAAACACTACCGAGTTTGTTGACTGGCAGCACAAAGCAGTACAGTCTCAACCCAACCACACTACGTCGACATATGCAACATATAAACATATAACCAGTCAGCAGAAAGCAAGCAGATCTAACAGATCATTACAACATAGCAACATCCTATATACCAGGATACAGATCTAACAGATTACTATAGCAGCAACATATGGTAAACCAGAATATCAATCCAATGGGCCGACCTTGGTGCCTTCGACCCATAAGTATAGTGAGGAAAACTCACCTCTCGATCTGATCCATAGCTGATGAGGTCCCGACTCCGAATCTTAGCTCCAACCGACACATATCCATCCAAGTGACCAATTACAACCAAAACTCCAAAATACCCAAAATACCCTTGAGGTCAAACTTGGTCAGAGTCATTGACAAACTAGTCAAAATCCATAAGTCAACTAAGTCAAGATAGTCGAGTCAACCCAACCGAGTCAACTCGACGAGTCAACTCAGGGTGCGTACGTGGGGTGTACTCAGGAGGTACGTTGGGCGTACACGCAGCTTCGCACGTTGACTACCATCAGGATGGTTGACCTCGTATGTAGGGCGTACTCCGAGTACGCGGGGCGTACTCCTCGGAAGTCAAAAATCCATTCAGAGCTTAATGGCTTAAGCTCTTACGTCCATACTTCAGATCCATGACTAAAATAATCATAGGAGTCATAAAGTCTCCAACTTTATGACCTAGCATATCTAATAAGTGATTAACACAAGGTATTATTCCATTAAGACCTTCTAAATGATGCATGAAGCAAAACTAACCATTTGGAACCCATTTTTATGACTTAAGACCCCTCCTAGGGTCTGAAAGGACAACTCAAAGATCAAGAACATGTCATATTCAAGATCTAACAATTTGGGACCAAAAAGCTCCATAAATACATCCAAATCTAGATCTATATGCTAGAGGGATAATGTTGCAAGCTTTATACCTTAGATTGGTTGCAAATGACGTAGAAATCCCACATCTAAGTGTTCCACTCCTTAAAGATGAGCTTGGCTTCCTTCCTTCTTCTTCTAAGGCACCAAAAACACACTTCTAAGCTTATAATGGCTCCTCAAAGTGAAACTAGGGTTGCACAAACGTATGATAGGGATGGAGGCAAATAAGGTGGATGAAATGAGGCCATAAGAGTGCTTAAATACGAGACACAACCTATAAATTAGGGTTTCCTTAACTGGAAAGTACACCCAGCGTACACTGATGTACGTCCAACGTACTAGGGTGTGCCCTAGTACGCTCAGCGTACTCCACGTACGCATGGTTTACTCCCAAGGCCAAATTACGAAAATGCCAGTAGGGCTCCTTTTGCACACTTTCTTGAACTTAGGGACCAAAATGCAGTACATCTCAATATAAGGAGCAACAATGGAAGTACTTCAAAACCAGACGTTACACAAACAAATATATTTAACCGATTAAAATAATAATACATCCGTGTGGTGTTTGTACTGTATCTAATATAAAGTTTTATTTAATTTTTGCATAAATTATTTTTATTATTTATATTACTTTATTTTAATAATATATAATAAAATCATAATTAAAATAAACAGTAAAATAAAAATAAAAGTAAAAGTAAAATCAATTAAAGGTTATATTGAAAAGAAAATAAAAACGTTATGTCCGGAAACCACAATCAAGATCGCGGGTTTCCAAACACAATACATAAAAATCAAATTACAAAAACAACAACAAAATCAAAATAAAGGTAGGTGGCCGGTGATGAATGGCATAAAAGGAAAATGTAAGTTTACTAAGTGATAGATAAAAGAAGGTGTTTTTATTATTTTTTTTAATTTCTTAATTTTTTTATATTTTTTTTATTTTTATAGTAAAGTACTATTATTTTAGAAAAACTTTTAATAAAATCATAAAAATTTTTGATAGAAAAATCTTAATTATTAAGTTTTTGAATACAAAAACCCAAAAAGCTTGGCTAATTTAGGGTCATAAACTTTTAATAAAGTCATAAAAAAAAAATTAATAGAAAAATCCTAATTATTCAAGTTTTTTAATACAAAAGCCATTTTTATAGAAAAATCATATTACTCACGTTAGCTTTTTTTGACCTGTTCGACAGGTCATGTGATCAAATCGTTAATTTTCCCAAAATAAAAAGACTTTTGGACCCTCAAAATTTGTATATAATGTATAAACATATTTTCTACATATTTATATGTATTTTTAAATATTTATGTATTTTTTAAAGTTTTTATATGTATATGTTTACATATTTTTATGTATTTTAAACATATAAATGTATTTTTTAAATATTTATATGTATTTTACATATTTTGTATGTATTTTTATGTGTTACTTTTTATGTATTATTTATTTATATGTATTTTTATATATTTATGTATTTTTTTTAAAAATTTTATATGTATATATTTATGTATTTTTTTACATATTTATATGTATTTTTAAGTATTATACATGCTTTTTATTTATTTTTATTTGTTATTTTTTTATTTATTACGTATTTATATGTATTTTTACATCTTTACGTATTTTTTTAAAGTTTTTATATAGATGTTTATGTAGTTTTATATGTATTAAATGTATAACCGTATTATTTTTATGTATTTATGTATCTTTTTACTTTAAGTGGTATTCACCATTTCATCTGATTCCCACAACTTCTTTGAGTATATCTGCATGGTTTTCTTGTATACCCATATTTTTTAGGCATTTCTCATTTGTTAATCTTGAAATTAAACATCGAACTAAAAACATATGCACACACAAAAACTTGGGGTTACCTTGACGCCATTTGAGACTAGTGAAGTTTTCGTATGTGCATAAATTATTATTTTGTTTTTTAATTCGAGGTTTTAGGTGTTGTTTGTTTTTTTTAAAACATCTTCACACCACTTTTTGTTGCGCGTCACAGCACACGCGCAACACTTGCACTCTCGCAACAGTTTGTTTTTTTGGAAAACTCCAGACTACAAAACCTATAAGCGTGTTCTGCACGGCGCAGCATTTGACTTAGCTCTTCAAATCTCTTCAGCTTTCATTTTTCCAAGTTTTTTTTTTAGAATTTTGGTATAATATATTTATTTTATTAAACTTTGATTTATAGATTTGATACAATTTCTTTTTATAGTTTCCATAATTTTTTATAACTTGATTTTTTTTTTAAAAAAATTTGATTTTTTAAACTTTTTTACCGTTTTTGGTAATAATATTTTTAGTTTTGATTGTATCTTTTTTAACATGTGTAATTTTTTTTTGAACTTTGTAGACATCTTTTGCAATATTTTCTTATTTTTTTATTATTTTTATTTTTTATGTTTATTGAAAATAGTTTTTTTCTAGAATAAAACTGATAGTTTCTTTTATATATTCTTTTATATTTTTTTTAGAAATTTTATATTTTTGCTTTTTTACATGTTGTTTTTAGTATTCTTTCAATGTTTTAAGACTAGAGTTATTAAAATTTCGGTGTTGAGAACTATTTTCAGTTTATAAAATTAGTTTATTTAAATTTCAGTTTACTGCAGCAGTCCGCATATGTTAAAAAACAAACATGATTCTTATTACATGTTGAAAATATACGATCTGATTACCACAAATAAAAGGCTCGGATACCTAGTTACTGGGTGACAGATATATATATTTAATCAGATAAGAAGCGGAAAAATAAGAATGCGGAATAAATAAATACTAGAAAGCTATAAATGACTGAAAGCTATAAATGAAATAAATGACAGTATTTAAATGACATAAAGCTGTAATAAAATATATAAATATAGATATAGTAGGTGGGTTTTGAACTGGACTTGCGGAACGACTGGTCTATAAAGTACGTTTGTCAAATAAATGACTAAACGGCTTAGGGTTGGACTGGATCTTAATAGACTGTGTCTCTATTTGTTCAATGTTCAATCAGGTATAAGTAACATAAATTTATTCAAAATTCTGTTACTCAATTGTTTATACAGTAAGACAAATACACTGGTTTTTATGTAATTGTATTTAAGGTATTTCTGGTTGTTTTGAAAGGTTGTTGTTGGTAAGGTAGGTATGTTGTCTTGGTTGATTTGGGTATGGGTATTGGTTGTTTTGGGTGTTGGTATCGGTTGTTTTGGGTGTTGGTATCGGTTGTTTTGAAAGTTGGTATTGGTTGTTTTGATGTGAGAGAGGTGTTTGGTGGTGATTGGTGTAGTAAACAAAGGTGGTATAGGCTTTGTTTGATGGGTTGAATGTGAGGAAGATGATGAATAGTGTTTGTGTTCTTGAGTTGTTCTTGAAGAAGAGGTTGTTCTTGAAGCTTGTTGGTCTTGGCTTTGGCTTTCTTCTTCTGGAGTGAAAGAGTTACAGAATATTACAATGAAAACTCTTTAAACACTCTCTAACAGACACAATACACTCACATACATCCACACACACACACATACTCACGTATGCTCTCTCTCTCTTTTTGGTGTATTTACCCACAACACTCCCATACTTTGGTGATTTTATTCACACTTTGGTGTTTTTCTCTACTCCTCTCTTCTTGCATGCATCTATATATATATATATATATATATATATATATATATATATATATATATATATATATATATATATATATATATATATGCACAAATACTCCAGGCAACTCTCATTTGTTTAAGGGAAAGTAAACATTGTTGAGGAGTGAAAGCTGGAAAGAAGTTGGAAGCATGCAAGTGGGTTTTCTTCTTTTGTGCTGTCTTTGCTTTCTTTCCTCACAGCACATACACATATACACTATGCATGTGCATGTATATATATTCAAAAGTAATTTCTAGGTGGTATGTATGCTGGAAGTGATGATGAAGCTGTGAGTTCAGAAAGAAAGAAGAAACACATGTGATGGAGACTTTTGCTTTTGTGTTTTCTTGTTTCTTCCTTCATATGTATATATATACGATACATATATATATATATATGTATATATATATATACATATACACACAATATACATATATATAATATATATTCGTGGGTATTTCTTGCATGGATGAGTTTTACGCGGGTGTGGGCGCGGGCCGCGTGTCGGTCGCGTGCATGGCTGCTTCTTGCGATTTGAATAGCTGAAGTAAAAATTCGATGTACGCGGGTATGGGCGCGGGTCGCGGGTATGTCGCGTCTTGCGTTCTGAATAGCTGAAGTGAAAATCTCGATCTACGCAGGTATGGGCGCGGGCCGCGGGTCGGTCGCTGGACCTGATCAGTTTTGTGCAGTTTGTCATGCGGGCCGCGGGCTGGTCGCGGGACCTGAATGGTTTTGTGCGGTTTGTCATGCGGGTCGAGGGCTGGTCGCGGGACCTGAATGGTTTTGGTTCTGAATTTTGGATTTGATCCATGATATCCGCGGGTATGCGAGTCGAGTCGGGTTCGTGAATCATCTTGCTTTGGTTTGATTCGTTTTTGATCTTTGTATTCGGTTTTGCAAGTGGTTTGAGTTGCATGACTTGAGTCTTGAGATTCTTATCTTCATGCGGTTTGAGACTTGTCGAGTTGTGAATTTACATCTTTGCGTTTTTGTCATTCACGTGTTTTCGTGTATGTCGTTTTGATTACGTATTGATACAACCTGAAATAACTGATAATATTTGTTAGATAACATCAAAACAGTTCGTCTTATTTCAGTGATGGTCACATACAAAAACATTTTCCAACAATTTCCCCCTATGTGATCATTGATGAAATAAGGACAAATATTATCACATTAACAGTTTTAATCTTGAAGATTTGGGATAATTGTTTTTTGTCAAAGATAAGATATATATAAAACATAGTGATCGTTTTGAAAGCTTGTGACTTTGTTTAACATATCTTATGTAAAAGATTTTCAGAAATTTGTTTCCGAATCAAAGTCTCGGGTTCGGTTATCAAAGGGTAGCCATATATGTATCTAAAGAGATTTCTTAAGATTTTATAGCATTATTTCTAACGACAAGTGGTTTAACAGGTCGATTCAGATGAACGCTTATTGGTATAGCTCACACTTCACTTGGGTGTTTGGTTGTTCTGGCAGCAGAACAGGTTAATGATCACTAAAAATGAGTGATATCTCTCCCTGACGACTCACACTCATATTGGAGGTGTTCAGCTATGCTTTTCCTGTAAGTCACTTAATCTCATTATTAGATAATCAATCACATAAGACTGGTTTCGGCATTACTCAACGGGTTTCTTCATTCATGCCATTAAAGTTCACTCTCTCTCCGTCGGGAAATACATGTAGAGGGGTTTAGCAATTTTCATAGTGCAGTTTGCAACTAAGATTCTTCAGTGATGAAGGCTACAGTATCCCGGGAAATCCATTGTTGTTGCAGCTTCTTCTTTGATAGTATCCTGTTTGTTGATCAATATCGATTTATTGTAAAAAGATATTTTGTTTTAGCATTGAGAATTTGCTACATTTGAGACCTTTTTAAGAGTATCTGACTTGAGTGATTGAGATATCTTCTTTTGTGAAAAATGGTTAAAACAAATCGCGGGATTTTATGATTTTTGTTTTGAAATAACCATTTCGTTGAAAGTTTGTTTGAACATACCAAATATAGAATATTTTTTTTGTTTTGTTTGGTATATCTTTTTTGAATCCATTTGTTTTCTTGTTGATTTGTCTTTGAGGATTAGATGTTGATAGATATTTGTTTCTCCTTTGGTTTTCTTGTAAGGATATGTCGTTGTTTGCTTGATGGATCATGGGATCGCAAGTCTTCATTTTTGGTTGGCTTTTATCTAGGTAGGGATAGGTGGCATAAAAGACTGTTTGTCTAGTATGTAAGAAATGAATGTATCGTCCCTGGTCATTTTGATATCTAAGCAAAAATGAGACCGTGACAAGGTATAATTGGGTATACCTTATAAGCAATAGTGACACACCTAAGCTCACAAGAAATGATTTCCACAATGATTTAGATCGACGAGGCACAAATTCTCACATGGGTTTTTGTTTTCATCTGAACCTCCTAACCTTATGTCCCTTGATTGTTTAAAATCGTCAATAATGAAATAAAATCGAAGGAAATAAAGTTATATACATTATGAAAAGTAGGATATTTGAACCTTCACTCCAATTGAGAATCAATATGACTTAAAATCTTCATCGAGCATAAGCATCTGAAAATTAAGTCAAGAGAAGATTAATCACAAGGTTCTATAAAAGCTTATTATGGCAAGTCTTTTATTAATTTTTTTTTTAAAGATTTGTTTTTCTAAATGTTTTTGGAAATATTGGTTATTTGAATGTTTTTGGTAATTTTTAAAAGGAAAGCAATTTTCAATTGTTTTTGAATTTTCCTTTTGAATGAAAGTAAACACACTTTTGTACAAACAAAAAGTAAAAGTTTAAGGATAGATGTTATCTGGATTTAACATTCCTAGACGGCCTAGGAAGTATTGAAACTTTGTTTCATCGAGAGCCTTAGTGAAGACATCGGCAATTTGATCTTCGGTGTTGATGAAGTGCAATTCGATATGACCTTTTTGAATGTTGTCTTTGATGAAATGATATCGAATGTCGATGTGCTTTGTCATGGAATGGTGAACGGGATTGTGATAAATGGCAATTGCACTGGTTGAGTCACAAAATATGGGAATTTGTGAAATTTTGAAGCCATAGTCTCGCAGTTGAGTTTGCATCCATATGACTTGCGAACAACAGCTGGCGGCAGCGACGTATTCAGCTTCTGCTGTTGATGTGGATACACAAGTCTGTTTCTTTGAAGTCCAACTCACTAGTCTACCTCCTAGGAATTGACAGCTACCAGATGTACTCTTTCTATCTAACTTGCATCCTCCATAGTCTGAGTCGGTGAAAGCGTTTAGCTGAAAATCGGATTTAGCTGGATACCAAAGGCCAAGTTTGGGAGTGCCTTTTAGGTATTTGAAGATGCGTTTCACAGCAACTACATGGGATTCCATAGGATTTGCTTGGTATCTGGCACAGACACATGTAGAAAACATGATATCAGGTCTGCTGGCAGTGAGGTATTAGAGTGATCCGATCATTCCACGATATCTTTTCTGATCAACAGGTTTGCCATTTAAGTCTGCATCGATTTTGTATCCAAAAGCCATTGGGGTTTTTGCGGTATTGGATTTGTCCATTGAAAAGCGAGTGAGTAGGTTTTTGACATAATTCTCTTGGTTGATGAAAATGCCATCAGTTGACTGTTTGATTTGAAGTCCGAGAAAAGTAGTCATCTCCCCAATCATGCTCATTTCAAATTTGCTCTTCATTAGATCTGCAAACTTAATACTCAAAGATTCATCAGTAGAACCGAAAATAATGTCATCGACATATATTTGTACGATTAAAAGATGTTTATTATAGATTTTACGAAAGAGGGTTTGATCGATTGAACCTCTTTTAAAACCTGATTCTTCGAGAAAGGTTGTCAATGTGGCATACCAGGCTTGGGGTGCTTGTTTCAAGCCATAGACAGCTTTCTGCAATTTGAAGCTGTGATCAGGAAATTTGGGATCTTCGAAACCTGGTGGTTGTTGGATGTATACATCGCGATCTAACTCTCCATGTAGGAATGCACATTTAACATCCATTTGGAATACTTTGAAGTTCTTATGTGCAGCATATGCAAGAAAGATGCGAATTGCTTCAATTCTGGCAACTGGAGCATATGTTTCATCGTAGTCGATTCCTTCTTGTTGTGAATATCCTTTGACTACGGGACGTGCCTTGTTTCGACAAACGATTCCTTGATCATCAGTTTTGTTTCTGAATACCCATCTTGAACCTATAACAGAAACATCGGGTGGGGTAGGGACAAGATTCCATACGTCATTTCTTTCAAATTCTTCTAGCTCTTCTTGCATAGCTTTTACCCAGTCTGGATCTTTGAGAGCAGAATGTATGGTTTTGGGTTCAGTCATGGATAAGAAGGCTCCAAATAAACAATCATTAGAAGTTGCGGATCTAGTTTGGATGCCTGAGTTTGGATCTCCGATGATTTGGTCAGTTGGGTGGTTTCTGGTCCATTTTATTAAGCGATTCTCTTCCGCTATAATAATTGGAATTTCAGTATCCCATTGTTCTTCTCTGGGAGTTTCATCTTGGAATAGGTTTGAAGGTTCCCCCATAAATGATGCATCGGAATTGTTTTGGATATTTGGGGATGGGGTATTTAAAGGAGGATTTGGTGTTTGTTCCAATGAAGAAGTATGTGTAGGTGGTTCCCCCTTGAATTGATCTGCATCATTTCGGTTTATTTGTGGAGTTCCTTCAGTGGTCGTTCCTGTAGAATCAATAGAAGTAGTTAGAAGTTCAGAATTGTAAGCGGTTTTGGGTTGTTCAAAAAGTAAATCAAAATCGATTTCAATGTCTATGTCAGGAGAAGGTGTTTGTTGAATTGGTTTTTGAAAAATATTATCAATCATTTTAGAACCAAAATGTTCACGATCCAATTTTCTAACATAAAATTCATCGAAATGAACATCGGTACTTTCTTCAATTACTCTGGTACGTTTGTTCAGTACACGATAAGCAGCTGAGGAAAACGAGTAACCAAGGAAAATTCCTTCGTCCGACCTTGATTCAAATTTTGAAAGGTGATCTTTATTGTTCTTTATGAAGCATCGACAACCAAAAATATGGAAAAATTTGATGTTTGGTTTTCAGTTGTTAATGACTTCATATGGTGTTTTATGAAGATGTTTATGGATTAAGGAACGATTTTGAGTGTAGCAAGCTGTGGCTATTGCTTTTGCCCAGAAGTATTGTGGTAGATCAGCGAAGATAAGCATTGATCTTGCAGCTTCACATAGAGTTCTGTTCCTTCTTTCGACAACTCCGTTCTGTTGTGGAGTGTATGGGGCTGAGAAGTTATGTTCAATTCCTTTGTCTTTGAGAAATGAATCTAGAGTCTTGTTTTTGAACTCTAAACCATTATCACTTCGGATTCTTCGAACAGGTCGTTTGAGCTTCAGTTCGATATGTTTTATGAAGTTGATCATCTCTTCAGGTGCTTCTGATTTTAGTCTTAAGAAGAAGACCCAAGTAAAGCGCGAGAAGCCATCAACGACAACAAGAATGTACTTCTTCCCTTATATGGTTTGGGTTTTGGCAGGGCCACAAAGGTCTATGTGCAACAATTCTAGTGGTTCGGATACACTAGATTCTGAGATGCTTTTGTGAGTTGATTTGGAAAGTTTTCCTTTTTCACATGCGGCACAAAGAGTTTCGTTATCGAGCTTCAGAAGTGGTAGCCCTCGAACAAGATCATCGCCGATCAGTTTGTTGATGTACCCAAAGTTTAGATGGGAAAGGCGACGGTGCCATAACCAACTGATATCTGCTGGGGCTTTTGATAGCAGACATATATCGGGTTTACCATAGATAAGATCCATGTCAAGTGGATACATATTTCCGGCACAGTAAGAATCAACAATGATTTCTTTGGTTTTGGCGTCCATGATCAAGCTTCTTTGTTTGGTGAATAGGACTTCAAGATTGTTATCACACAGTTGAGAAACACTGATGAGGTTGTGTTTCAGGTCATCGACATAGGCAACTTTCTTTATGGTGAAGTTACCATTTGTTATGTTTCCATAACCCTTGATTTTTGTCGTCATGTTGTTGTCGAAGGTAACGTCTTGATTGGTTTGGGTGGGTTTGAAGTCACGAAGGTAGTTTCGGTTTCCTGTCATATGCTTGGAGCAGCCACTATCAATATACCATGTATCATCCTTGGGTTCTCCAGCATTAGATACCTGCAATTTAGACAGAAGATTTAGGTACCCAAATCTGAATGGGTCCTGGTTTGTTAGTTGTTTTTATTTTGGGTTTTTTGTTTACTGAACTTCTTGTAGCATTTGACTTCATATTGCTATAAGAGTTTGGTTTATAAGGATGGAATGGTTGAGGTTTGATTTTATTTATCAAATTTTCCCAAAAAGTGATTTGTTTCTGAAAATTCGTTGGTTGATAAAATCTGTGATTTGGTGAATGATATCATAGATGTGAATTTTTTTTTGAAAAGTTCTCTTCATATCTGGGATGTGATTGGCGGTTATGAAAAGCTTTTTGAAGATGATGTTTTGAAACTTTCTGATTTGGTCGTTTTTGAAAGTTCATTGAATTTTTAAAGGTGATCTCTTGAAAGCGGTTTTCAAAAGGTTTTTGAAAAGGTTTTGGTTTTTGTTTGGAAACCTGTTTTTGAGGTATGACGTATGGTTTAACAGGTTTCTTTGGTTTATTTTCAAAAGCCTTTGGTTTGTTAAGTGGGGTTATGGTTACTTCATTGGTATGTTTGATTTGGTTTGTTGAAGAACTAGCAGAGTTTGTTTCAGATTTTACAACTCTTTTGATAGACTTTTTGGAAACAGTGAAAGCAGTGTCATCTGGGCTACAGTTGATAACTGTTTCGTCATCTGAATCTTCCTCATTAGCAGATGTGAAAAGATCTGGAAGAGTGGATTCAGAGTTTTCACAAATTGTCATGTTTTCTTGTTTAGCTAGTTCATTTTCAAAGGATTCTCTTCCAATTCCTGGTCTGTAATTCGTATCAATTTTGCCAGTTCCTAAGGTGTTTGCTTTGGTGAAAACATCATCACTTAGTTTTCTAGCAATTTTGATAGAATTCATATTCCATATCAATCTTTTGTTTTCAGATTCAAGAAAATTGGTTTGGTTTAAAGAATCAGTCAGTTTTTCATTTAAAGTTTTGTATTTTTCAGTTGATTCTTGAAAGTTTTGTTTCAACTGAAGGATTTCCTTTTCTAAAACATCTTTTGTTTCAGAGGAAATGACTGACTGATTTTTTTGTTCCAAATCCTTTTTCTGAATTAGGGTTTGATTTAATTGTTCCAAGACGTGATTATAATCTTCTGATTTTCTTTCAACGTCTCTTTCCAATTTGTTCTTTATCCTTGTTGATTCTCCAAATTTGACTTGCAAGGTTTGTAACTCAGATTTGCAGATATCGGAATTGATCATTGTGTCATGATATTTTTTGAGATCAGCTTCTAGACTTTTCTCAATCCTGGTTATATGGGACTCAAAAATTGATTTCGAAAGACCAAGTTCAGAGATCATAGACCATACCTGTTCTATGACGTTTGGAGCTCTTGAAGGTCTATCAACACCAACTACGAAACAGAAGTTTGATTGTGTTGGTTCATTGTCAGCTTCGTCTTCAGAAGTTGACTAGTATTCCACGTTTGGTTCATGGATTGCCATCAATGCTCTTTGCTTATCTTGATTTTCCTGTTTCTTTAATTCATCGGCTTTTTGAGCGTAGTATGCTGAGTCTTTGACTTTGGTTTTGTTTTTGGCTCGGCATTCTCTGGCATAGTGATTAGTTCCTTTGCAGTTGTGACAAATGATCACTTCTTCATCACTGTCATCCTGTTGACTTTTAATCGGAAGTCTTTCAGGAGCTTGAGTTTGGATTTGTTGGGAAGATTGGGAAGGGTTCTGTTGGAATCCAAAATTTTGGTTGTTTTGAAAGCCATTGTTTTGATTAGTGTAACCTTGATTTTGGAATCCTCTGTTTTGGTTTTGAAAACTGTTGTTTTGGTTATTGTTATGATGACTTGAGTTGGGATTGTTTTGAAATCCCTGGTTTTGAAAACCTTGGTTTGAATTGTTTTGGAAGGAAGGTCTTTGAAAATTTTGTCCAAAATAAGGTCTTGGTTGAAAACCTGAGTTGTTTTGAACAGGTTGAGGTCTTGGTTGAAATCCAGAATTATTTTGTCCAAATGATGGTCGGTTTTGAAAATTTGGTTTAAAATTCGATTGACCGTGATTTGGAATAAATCTCTGGAGGTTTGTGTTTGCTACCAAAGCACACAGTTGTTGGTAGTCTGCTTCATCATTTAAATCAGATTGATCAAAAGAATTGTTCAAAAAGGATTGATTTTGAAAAGATGTCTGATTAAAATGATTGAAGTTTTGTTCATTAAAAGGTGTTTGGTTTTGAGAAGATGTGGAAACGAGAGCAAGTGGTCCTCCAAACGTTGTAGTGGTTGGTGGGTCAATCGAGGATTCATACGATTGAAGTTCTCCATACAAATTGTATAAAGGTTTAGTATGAATAGCTGGATTTCCCTGAATAATGAGTTTAATCATTTTCCAGCTTTCGAAAAGATTGTTTAAAAACTTGAGATTTATCTCGTGTTGTGTCTTTTTTATACCCAAATTGTTCATTTTTACCATGATAAAATTGAACCTATCATGAGCATCATGGATGGTTTCTGATGAAAGCATCTTGAAATTATCGAATTCATTTAAAACGGATGTTCTTTTGTTTCCAATAATTCTTTGATTTCCACAAAAACGATTTTTTAAATTTTCCCAGATTTGATTTGCAGTCAACAGCATTATGTCATCCATTTGACTTAGAATACTGTGGGGAATTCCAGACACAAGTTCCTTTTTGGCTTGGAGTTGCAGCCTTTTTTCGGTTTCAGCAAGAGTTGCTTGATTTGTAACAAGAGTAGCCATGTCTTCTGGAGTAATATATGTTCCTTCTACACAATTCCAGACATTTTCATTTATGGAGTTGAGATGAAGATTCATACGGCCAACCCATGAATTATACTCTTCGGGAATAAGTATGGGTGCCCGTGAACCAGATCCGAAGCTGTTAGCAATAGAAACAGAGTTCATGTTAGAATAATTAGCAGAAGACATAATAATTTTTTGTTTTTGAAAGGATTTTAAACAAGTGATATTAAAATGAAATTTTTAAAGAAACGCTAATGGAAGGTTTTTAAAAAAAACGCTAACCAAAGGTTTTCGACAAAAATTTCAAAGTAAATCACACAAGCTCTGAATTTTTTTGTTTAAGATTTTTTTTTAAAATTTTTTTTTTTTTAAGGATTTTGAACAAGTGATATTAAAATGAAATTTTTTAAAGAAAAGCTTATGGAAGGTTTATAAACGCTAACCAAAAGTTTTCGACAAAAATTTCAAGGTAAATCACACAAGCTCTGATACCAATTGTTGAAAATATACGATCTGATTACCACAAATAAAAGGCTCGGATACCTAGTTACTGGGTGACAGATATATATATTTAATCAGATAAGATGCGGAAAAATAAGAATGCGGAATAAATAAATACTAGAAAGCTATAAATGACTGAAAGCTATAAATGAAATAAATGACAGTATTTAAATGACATAAAGCTGTAATAAAATATATAAATATAGATATAGTAGGTGGGTTTTGAACTGGACTTGCGGAACGACTGGTCTATAAAGTACGTTTGTCAAATAAATGACTAAACGGCTTAGGGTTGGACTGGATCTTAATAGACTGTGTCTCTATTTGTTCAATGTTCAATCAGGTATAAGTAACATAAAATTTATTCAAAATTCTGTTACTCAATTGTTTATACAGTAAGACAAATACACTGGTTTTTATGTAATTGTATTTAAGGTATTTCTGGTTGTTTTGAAAGGTTGTTGTTGGTAAGGTAGGTATGTTGTCTTGGTTGATTTGGGTATGGGTATTGGTTGTTTTGGGTGTTGGTATCGGTTGTTTTGGGTGTTGGTATCGGTTGTTTTGAAAGTTGGTATTGGTTGTTTTGATGTGAGAGAGGTGTTTGGTGGTGATTGGTGTAGTAAACAAAGGTGGTATAGGCTTTGTTTGATGGGTTGAATGTGAGGAAGATGATGAATAGTGTTTGTGTTCTTGAGTTGTTCTTGAAGAAGAGGTTGTTCTTGAAGCTTGTTGGTCTTGGCTTTGGCTTTCTTCTTCTGGAGTGAAAGAGTTACAGAATATTACAATGAAAACTCTTTATACACTCTCTAACAGACACAATACACTCACATACATCCACACACACACATACTCACGTATGTTCTCTCTCTCTCTCTCTCTCTTTTTGGTGTATTTACCCACAACACTCCCATACTTTGGTGATTTTATTCACACTTTGGTGTTTTTCTCTACTCCTCTCTTCTTGCATGCATCTATATATATATGCACAAATACTCCAGGCAACTCTCATTTGTTTAAGGGAAAGTAAACATTGTTGAGGAGTGAAAGCTGGAAAGAAGTTGGAAGCATGCAAGTGGGTTTTCTTCTTTTGTGTTGTCTTTGCTTTCTTTCCCCACAACACATACACATATACACTATGCATGTGCATGTATATATATTCAAAAGTAATTTCTAGGTGGTATGTATGCTGGAAGTGATGATGAAGCTGTGAGTTCAGAAAGAAAGAAGAAACACATGTGATGGAGACTTTTGCTTTTGTGTTTTCTTGTTTCTTCCTTCATATGTATATATATATATATATATATATATATATATATATATATATATATATATATATATATATATATATATATATGTATATATATATATACATATACACACAATATACATATATATAATATATATTCGTGGGTATTTCTTGCATGGATGAGTTTTACGCGGGTGTGGGCGCGGGCCGCGGGTCGGTCGCATGCATGGCTGCTTCTTGCGATTTGAATAGCTAAAGTAAAAATTCGATGTAGGCGGGTATGGGCGCGGGTCGCGGGTATGTCGCGTCTTGCGTTCTGAATAGCTGAAGTGAAAATCTCGATCTACGCGGGTATGGGTGCGGGCCGCGGGTCGGTCGCTGGACCTGATCAGTTTTGTGCGGTTTGTCATGCGGGCCGCGGGCTGGTCGCGGGACCTGAATGGTTTTGTGCGGTTTGTCATGCGGGCCGCGGGCTGGTCGCGGGACCTGAATGGTTTTGGTTCTGAATTTTGGATTTGATCCATGATATCCGCGGGTATGCGAGTCGAGTCGGGTTCGTGAATCATCTTGCTTTGGTTTGATTCGTTTTTGATCTTTGTATTCGGTTTTGCAAGTGGTTTGAGTTGCATGACTTGAGTCTTGAGATTCTTATCTTCATGCGGTTTGAGACTTGTCGAGTTGTGAATTTACGTCTTTGCGTTTTTGTCATTCACGTGTTTTCGTATATGCCGTTTTGATTACGTATTGATACAACCTGAAATAACTGATAATATTTGTTAGATAACATCAAAACAGTTCGTCTTATTTTAGTGATGGTCACATACAAAAACATTTTCCAATATTACAGACTGCAGCCGTTTGGTCCACCTCTTTTGCTGCAGAGTGTTGCAGAGATGGTCCGTAATCTTCATGAATTTTTATTTCGAAAAAACAAACAACACCTTAGTTTCAAGATAAGCAAATTGGAAAAACATAAAATATGTGGGCATGTAGGAAAATCATCTAAGACATACTCAAAGAATCTGTGGGGATTCGATGAAATGTTGAAAACCACTTGAAGTAAAAAATAGATAAATACGTAAAAATAATATGGTTATACATTTAAAATACATAAACATCTATATAAAAAACTCAAAAAAATACATAAAGACGTATAAATACGTAATACATAAAAAAAATAACACATAAAAATATGTAAAATACTTAAAAATACATATAAATATGTAAAACAAATTCTTTTATACATTTAAAATACATAAAAATACATAAACATCTATATAAAAGAATTTAAAAAAGTACATAAATACGTAATTCATAAAAATATAGATATAAAAATACATAAAATGTGTAAAATACTTAAAAATACATATAAATACGTTTATATATTTAAAATACATAGAAATACATAAACATCTATGTAAAATACTTTAAAAAATATAAAAATACATATAAATACATAATAAATAAAACTATAACATATAAAAATACATAAAAAAAAATTTGTAAAATACTTAAAAATACATATAAATACATAAAAAAATATGTTTGCACATTTAAAATACATAAAAATGCATAAACCTATTCATATATAAACTTAAAAAATACATTAATACGTAAAAATACATATAATTATGTAACGATTTGATCTCATGACCTGTTGAACATGTCAAAAAGGATTAAAGTGAATAAATATAGTTGGTTTCTTGGGATTTTCTATTTAAAAATATAAATAATCGAGACTTTTCTGTTTAAAAATAAAAGTAATTTATAACTTTGTTAATTTTTTTTAAATAATAGAACTTTATCTAGAAAACCAACAAAAAATGAAGTGGAAATATTAGCTTCCTTAATGGAAGGCTAAGTTAGTGGGATATGGATACCAAAGGGTCTTTGGTGTAGAGCAAATGAGTCATATGTGGGTAGGATTAGATTAGGAGTAGGATAATTTATTTTTTATTTTTTTTTTTAAAAACAAGACTCTCAACTGTTTTGTCTCTCCTAAATCGTCCGGCTATTTCTTAGGGGCTGTTTGATTTGCTTCTGACCGGGTCCAGTCAGACATTTTGGCTGACTCGGTCCTGGTCAGTATGTTTGATTCATATACAGTCGGACACTTTAGATGACTCGGTCAGCTGTTTTACTCTGACTCAGTCCATTTAAAAAATGAAGCTGGCTGGAAGGAGAGACTCCTTTTCCCATTTGGCCCTTCTCTTTCTCTTTGAGCGGAGTTCACTCCATCCTCTCCATCGCATCTCTCTCGATCATCTTCAGTCTTCAGCATCACTGACCACCTCCTCCACCGTCGTTCTCTCTAACGCCGGTAACCTCTTCCACCGCTGTTCTCTCCGGCGCCGACCACCTCCTCTGTCGGCGTCCTCTCCATCGCATCTCATTTGGGGTTTGTGATTTCTAACAACAATTTCTCAATTTTTCAAAGAAAATTAAGGTTTTTGATTCGATTTAGGGTTTCTGATCTCAAGCTTGTTATTTCTATTTGGGGTTTCTGATCTTAAGCTTTTTATTTTGATTTTTGGATCACAAATTTATAATTGCTCAACTGATTGGAACTGTGAATTGGTTAAGCAATTTCAATTGTCTTGGTCAAATAAGCTTATGTTTCGATTGGTTCCAGACTATTCTGAATGAAACGAAAGCCATGAATTGAGGGTAAAAAGATTTATTGAATTGGTGTGCAAAATTGAATTGGTGGTCTTCTTCTCAACCTGTTCTACAATTAAACCTTCTCTACACGTTGGTCCCTGTTTATCTCTAATGGAATACGCTTTTCAGGTTTGTTTATCTCATATGTTTTGAGCAACAAAGACTCGTTAATGAACACCGCGTGTGATGGCAGTATAGCATGTTTAAATAGTAGATGTTTGTGTAAATAGGTGGCTCTTGTTTCTTTATGTATATGATCTAAATTTGATGACCATGGTGTCTGATCTTTCATCAATAGTCTGGGCTTTTATCCTTTTTAAAATACATTTTAATGTTGTTGATTCAGTACTGTCGGATATCCAGAAGTTGATTAGGAAAACTTCGAATAGTGGTAACATAAATGGTCTATGGAATGGAAAAGATGATAAATTGAGTCGGGTAGTTGTACATTCCAGTTAAAACAAAGTTGTTTTATGTAAAGATTTATGGTTTAAAACACTCAAATGATTGAAATCATCATCTATATACAGAACAGGGAATCATTTATGATTTATTGCATGTGTATATGAAACCAATAGACCATACAAAAATTGTAAATCTTTAATTTCTTTATTTTTTACTACATGTTGAATGTTTTTATTAAAAATTGTAATGTTATAACTTACATGGTAAATCATAAATGATTATTATAAGAAAATGTCGTTTGAGGGTAATATAGTCATTTTGCACAGTCGGTCAGATGCAAAATCAAACATCAAATTTCAGTCAGAAGTTAATTCAGTCAGAACTTCTAACCCAGTCAGCTTCTAACCCAGTCAGCTCTAACTCAGTTAGCAATTATCAAACGACCCCTTATATTTTTAGTTTCTTCTTTCTCAAGATTTGGTAAACAACGTGGTATCTAAGAGATCCTACGAAAAATCAATAATTTAGATTTGTTCCAGTTCGTCGCTTAATCTCGTATTTCAACCTAATTTCATGATAATCACATTTTCTCTTCTCCTTATCATCTTCAACCTAATTTTCTTTCACTCGATTTACTCTATCAAATCATGCCTGAGTAGTCTTCAAACCCTCTTATTGATCTTACTAATGTGGTATATCTTCATTCGTCAGATCATCTTGGCCTCCTGTCGGTTTCCAAACAGTTTGATGGATCGGGATTTGAGGCTTGGAAGAGAGTCGGGTATGACACTTTTTGTAAAGAACAATTTAAGTTTTGTTAAAAGCACATCTGATAAACCTACATCAACATCTCCTATAGCAGAACGCCTTTGGCAAGAACTCAATAATCGATATGGTCAACCAAATGGAGCAAAGCTTTATCAACTTGAAAAGGCGTTATGTGAATGTTAAAAATCCATCTCAACTAATCAACATGGTAAAATCCAAAGAAAGAAAAAAAAAAATTGTAATAATTCCAAGAAGCCTAGTCTTGTTACCACTAAATGTTAGAGAACTATTGGCTTCCCTGACTCACTGGACACGACATGGATAATAGATACATGGTTAAGTGACCATATATGGTTCATAGAACAAATGTTTGTAATACATAAATTCTTACATATCATCCTCCCCAATTATCATGTTCTATTAGTTACAAAGATTGTCACTATCAATCTAGCTTCAAACTTATTACTTTCTTGTGTCCTTTTGGTGCCTCAATTCAAACATAATTTAATTTTTGTTTCCAAAAATGCCAAGAAACCAAGGGTAAAGTTTATTTTTATAATAGATCTCGTATATTGCAGTCCCGTTCAGTGAAGAGACCATTGGTTCTTGGTGAGCTACTCAAAGGACTATATTTGTTGAACTCTCCTGATCATAAAGTTTATTTTTATAATAGATCTCGTATGTGTCATTTTTTTTTGATGATGTTTTGTCATGTTTTGGTTCTAATTCAGCTTTCCATTTTGTTTTGGTTGCCTATGTTATGTATTTAATGGAAACAAGGTAGAGATAAATTTCAATCAAGAGTCTTATATTTTTATTGGTTATCCAATTGGTAAGAAAGCTTATACGCTTTACAATTTGAAAAGCCACACCATTTAAGTCTGAAGACACATCGTTTTCTTTGAACATCTTTTCCTTCTCTTCAACAACAGGACCAAACTTTTATTTTCAATGACATTTATCAATTATTTGATAATGTTATCTATACAGTACCCTAAGAACCTACCAATTCATCATCACCATCCATCCCCATTTAATCGCCCACTCAATCCAATAATTCATCTCCTATTTAACCTCCTCCCATCCAAGGATCCTTGAGGCCTCATGTCATTCCATCATATTTAGATGAATATTATTGTGATAATGTTGATTCATCTATAAATACGTCAGATATTTTTTGTTCACATATTATCACCAGTGCTTCTTCTGCAACTACTCAATTAAATATTCACAATTTTTAACCCGATAAACAACAGTTGTTAAAAAATATTAATGAGGTGTAGGAGCCTACATGTTACAAAGATCATCTCTTCAACCAGCATGGCAGCAAGCTATACAGAAGGAATGTGAAGCTCTAGTAGCAAATCACACTTGGATTGTTACGGAGTTACCTAAAGGAAAGAAAGACATTAAGTGTAAGTGGGTATAAAAGTTAAAGTATAATGAAAATAGGACTACTGAAAGTTGCAAGATAATGTCGGTTTTTCGAGGTGATACTCAAAAGGCTGGAATCCATTATAAGGAAACCTTCTTACTCGTAGTGAAAATGAGAGCTATGTGACGTCTGATTGCCACATCGGCTATGATGAAGTGGTCCTTATATTAACTATATGTCAATAAAGTTTTTATTCGTAGTGACTTAGAAACATATATATACATGACACTGGATGAAGTGATATGCTAGAGCTAAATGCTTCATTTTTTAGTGGAAAAGTGGATTTTCACAAAGGTTTGTAGCTCCATTATTATCACAGTTATAGATAACTGCACTAGTTGAGAGAGCAAAGCCAAATTCGTTGAGAAGATTTTGAACCCACAGTTCAACAATAGTTGCTGCTACACCTTTATATTTTACTTCAGTAGAAGACCGGGCTACCGATTTTTGCTTCTTAGAACTCCAAGTGATATGATTTTTACCATGAAAGACAACGTGACCCGTAGTTGAAGTGTAGCCATCTTTCTTTGTAACGCTCGTAGATCCGGGCTACTCAATTTAGAGACGATAAGCATCAAAAATGACTTTTTGATGGAAGATTATTTAGAAGGAGTAATCTTAACTAAGTTGTAGTATATGTTACAAGGATTCCGTACATATAAAGAACGCCGAAATCCTAGTTATAGCGAAGAAGTTATGAACTGTCGAAGTTTCGCGACAGAACCGGCACGACCCAGCGCGACGTAAATAGTGAATTTACGATAGAGCGATATTTAGATTTAGCGATCTAAACGAAAGTCGTAGAATACGTTAAACCGAGAGCGTGCATGAAAAGAACGCCTAAATCTGACTTCGTATGAGGAAGTTATGATTTTTCGAAGTTTCAGCTTAGCAGTATGCAGCCCGAAGTTCGATTTTGAGATCGAGTGATTTCTAGCCGAAACAATATAAACGAGAATCGAAGATCTCGTCGATAGTAGTCGAACGGTAAAAAGACAGACGAAAACGGACTTCAGATGAAGGAGTTATGAATTTATAACGGAGTTTTCTTGTCCCGACTTACTAAAAATAATATAATAATAATATAATAAAAATAAAATAAAAATTAGCCAATGGAGTCTAAACGAGAGTTGTAGAGCATAGTCTCACCTACGCGTCGATATAAAGAACGTCGAAAACGGAGCTCGTATGCGAAAGTTATGAATTTCTGAAGTTCGGGGCGCGAACCCCGATAATGTGTCAGAGTTCACGACGTGAATACAGTGTTCACGACGTGAACTCAGTGATTTGACCTTTCAGAGCCTGTCGGACGCAATCTGTGATGACACACGCAGTGACGACTAAAGCTCACGACGTGAGAACTTAAAACTCACGACGTGAGAGCTGAAAAATGACCATATAAATAGAAATCGAGGGTCAGCCGATTTTGGTTGCTTTATCTCTTCTCTCTCACTCCCGATACTCTCTCTAGCCATCTTGAAGTACCCCCGAAGCCCCAATATCATCCCGAGACCCGAAGCGAGTCCCGACGCTCCGAAGATCCCGAGAAGAAAAGAGTTTCAAGTCGAAGCTCTGCCCGCGAGAAGCCCGGTGTGTGAAGATATCCCTGTTACATCAAAAGAATAGTACTTGAAGAGCCGTAGTGCTGTCCGAGCATCGTCTAATCAAGTGAGTGTGTAGTTACTTTCTTCTACCGCATAGATATGAAGTATTTGCTATGAAATACGTGCTATGTGTTTATACGTTGTTTGTTTACTTGAGATGGTTGTTGGAATGAATGTTTTTTATAGGTTTTTAAATGATTTAAACTATATATGTAATTTATATCTACAAATATGTTGGGTAGAAAATGGGTAGATGAAATAGTTTGTGTGTAAGGAAAGATGAGTTTGAGGATGAGACGAAAGATGATATAGATCGTGAGATGAGGGTGACAGGTGAAAAATGAGTGAAACCTTTACCCAAACGATGGCCCCCGTCATTCAGCAGAGTAGGGATAACAACCACGGACTATTCTAGATAGTCCTGTGGAACACTAGCAAGCTCGCAACTTGTAGGTGTTGTGGACTTGATGTTCGTCGGTGTACTCTAAAAAAAAACCTGGCTGCTATAGATTTAGTGCCTTATATAAATACAATGGTAGCTATGGATTTAGTATTGTGTAGATGAACCTTGGTAGCTATGGATTTAGTACTGTGTAGATGAACCTTGGTAGCTATGGATTTAGTATTGTGTAGATGAACCTCGGGTAGCAATAGACTTTGTGCCAATTCCTTAGGTCAATCCTTAAGAACGAATGAATGAAGGATAGTGGATTCTTAGGGTAAGACCTTAAGAAATAAAGAAGATAATGGGGATGGGTAATTGGATTGATTGTTTGATGATTAAATATAATAATTATATTATTGTGGGTTGAAAACCCTATATGCTCACCGGGCTCCCAAGCCTGACCCACTAAGTTTATTTGTATCACAGGTATCGATACGAAGCTGCTTTGTACTGAGAGATTAAAAAAGATGTAAATCACTAGTATAAATGAATGTATTTATGTTTATGCTTTTGGTCTGTATCGATGTGGACATCCCGAGTTTTGTAATAAAATGGAAATACATTTCTTTAAGAAATGTTTTGATAAATATTTATTATATTTTGTTTTGGGGACAAATTCCGCAACACCTTTTGAAAGATTACTCTGATTTTATTTTAAAAAGCATAAACGAAATCGGTCTTTTCTGGCCGTGAAATTAGGGATGTCACAGTTGGTATCAGAGCCAGGTTTAAGCGAACTAGGAATTTGTAGGATTTCTAGACTTAAACTTAGAATGCTAAGTGAAGATTGTGAGATGAGTGTCTGTTATGTTTAAGACACGAGCACTAGTTTATTTTAGGAAAGTTGCCTAAAGTTCTTTTATGTGCTACATGTTATATGTTTGCCATATATGAAATTATTTGTTCGGATATATGGTTTGTTGCCAACCGGATCTGGAAACCTTATGTGTTTAGGATTTTAAGTGTGAGAATACGGAATTAGAACTAGCATGTAAACGTTTCGGAGTGATAAGGATGATTTAATTATCTATCGTGATTGAGGATCTAAATTCACCTTATTCGGTGTGTAGATCAAAAAGGGTAAGAACCAGAAGTGGAGTTGGAAATGTGAACGAAGACAGGAATCAACCACCTGTGGTTGAGCGAGTACCTGTTGTAGCAGCAGCACCTGAGCTAATAACAATGGTTGGTGTACAATTGATGATTCAAACAATGTTAGATCGTCAGATGGAAGAAACGAGACGTCTGCTTCGGCAGAATCGTGAAGAACTTTCAATGCCGATTGAACAGCCCAAGTTGAATGAAGGGCATTCGGAAGGAGGAAACTTCAGTGGGATTGTTGGTCAAGCCAACCCACCGATAGATAAATGAAACAATCAGGATGGAGGACGCGGGTGCAAGTACAAGGATTTCATGGAATCCAAACCGCTGTGTCTATCCGGAAGCCCGACACCAGTGGAAGTTATGGACTGGATCTCCGAGATGGAGAAAATGTTTGAGAGTTGCAAGTGTAGCAACAGATAGAAAACCGCTCTCGCGATTCCCCTGTTAAAGTCTGGAGTGCTGAACTGGTGGAAGCTACTAGCTGGTTCGATGCCCAAGGGAGAACCTAGCAACATATCTTGGGAAGATTTTGTGGTGCAACTGAAAATGCAATACTGCTCTGAGCAGGATCTTCTGGAAATCAACAATGAGTTCCAGAATCTGAAGAAGGGAAGATTGAGCGTCACCGAGTAAGCTACTAGTTTTATGGAGAAGATGAAGCTTGTTTCCTACCTACTTCCAACGGAACTTTCCAAGGTCAACAAGTTTGCCAATGGATTACCAGCGGACTTTGGTCCAATGGTCAAGCAAGCAACCACTTTGAAAGTCGCCATCTGGGCAGCCAAGAATGTTGAGACCTGAATAAGGAAAAAGGGTCTGGAGAAAGCTGAAGTTGGCGATAAGAGGAAGTTTGAAGGATCCTCAAGACCTGATAGTAAGGGAAAGTTCGCAAAGTCTAACCTGGATTACCAGAGGTATGGAGCCAAGTGGTGTGAAAAGTGCAGGAAGAAGCACTTTGGAGCATGCAACGAAGAAGTAACCTGTTACAAATATGGAAGGATCGGCCACTATTCCTCGAATTGTATACATAATGATAAGGTATGCTACGGATGCGGAGGCGAGGGGCACATGTCTAGAGACTGCCCAAAGAAAAATAGGGCAGCAAGGATAGAGGCACCACCAAAGCCAAGGGCATTCCACATGATCCTCGATGAAGCAGACAATAACGCGAGGAATCAGGAATAAGGATTTCATATCCAAAGATCAAATTATGAAGTAACAATGTGAATAGTAACTTATGGTGTAGCATATTAGAGGCATATTATAGGGTGAACTTGAACTTTTGTGTAATAGTTTCAAGAATTAATATAAACCCTGGTTTTGTTATCTGATGTGTTGAATGATTGTGTGATTTTTGTATGGGGACTTGGAGAACTGCGAGACAATACTTGGGACGAGTATGAGTAGGTGTGAATGGTAGTAGAGGCCTATACTACCGGAAGCACAGGACTCGCACTTGGATCAGGGAAAGTCACAAGGTTACCAAGAAACTAGTAATTGATTCCGTTTTATTCAGGTATGTCATTACCTTTGTTTCGGTAATGACTAGTAGGATGATTGTTATTCCGACCCTAGTGGTCATATCAAATTGAGTCCGACTACGATGAGTTTGTTACGTGGTTCCGAGAACCGAGTTCAATGTAGAATTCGACTTAAGTCGGAAGATTAAAATCAATGCGATCATTGGTAACGCGCTCATTATTAATGAAGTTTGTAGCTGGAAATGCAACATGTTAAAATGTTGTTATATCGCATTAGAATATGAAGGAAGGTATATTCCATTCTGGAACTTAACTCTAAAAGACCTGAGTCTAAGCGTTGCATCATGCGATGAGAGATCGTTAGAGCAGGACCCATCGGTCTGTTACAATAGATAAAGGAAAGTACTTATCCTAAGAAGAAGAATGAGTCCTCAATAAGGATTTATTTTGTAATTTGTAGGTCACGATTGAAAGTCCAACATAGTACGAAGAACAAGTGCAAGATTTAGCATCACGGTTATTACTTAGGACGAAAAAATAACGTATGGAATCATTATTCAATCCCTATTTTCGTTGATGATTCCGGGACGTAATCATCCTAAGGGGGAGATAAATTGTAACGCTCGTAGATCCGGGCTAGTCAATTTAGAGACGATAAGCATCAAAAATGACTTTTTGATGGAAGATTATTTAGAAGGAGTAATCTTAACTACTTTTTATTATATGTTACAAGGATTCCGTACATATAAAGAACGCGAAAAATCCGAGTTATAACGAAGAAGTTATGACCTGTCGAAGTTTCGCGACAGAACCGGCACGACACAGCGTGACGTAAATAGTGAATTTACGATAGAGAGATATTTGGATCAAGCGATCTAAACGAAAGTCGTAGAATACGTTAAACCGAGAGCGTGCATGAAAAGAACGCCTAAATCTGACTTCGTATGAGGAAGTTATGATTTTTCGAAGTTTCAGCTTAGCAGTATGCAGCCTGAAGTTCGATTTTGAGATCGAGTGATTTCTAGCCGAAGCAATCTAAATGAGAATCGAAGATCTCGTCGATAGTAGTCTAACGGTAAAAAGACAGACGAAAACGGACTTCAGATGAAGGAGTTATGAATTTATAACGGAGTTTTCCTGTCCCGACCTACTAAAAATAATATAATAAAAATAAAATAAAAATTAGCCAATGGAGTCTAAACGAAAGTTGTAGAGCATAGTCTCACCTACGCGTCGATATAAAGAACGTCGAAAACGGAGCTCGTATGCAAATGTTATGAATTTCTGAAGTTTGGAGCGCAAACCCCGATACTGTGTCAGAGTTCACGACGTGAATACAGTGTTCACCACGTGAACTCAGCGATTTGACCTTTCAGAGCCTGTCGGACGCAACCTGTAATGACGCACTCAGTGACGACTAAAGCTCACGACGTGAGAACTTAAAAGTCACGACGTGAGAGCTGAAAAATGACCCTATAAATAGAAATCGAGGGTCCGCCGATTTTGGTTGCTTTATCTCTTCTCTCTCACTCCCGATACTCTCTCTAGCCATCTTGAAGTACCCCCGAAGCCCCGGTATCATCCCGAGACCCGAAACGAGTCTCGACGCTCCGAAGATCCCGAGAAGAAAAGAGTTTCAAGCCGAAGCTCTGCCCGCGAGAAGCCCGGTGTGTGAAGATATCCCTGTTACATCAAAAGAATAGTACTTGAAGAGCCGTAGTGATGTCCGAGCATCGTCTAACCAAGTGAGTGTGTAGTTACTTTCTTCTACCGCATAGATATGAAGTATTTGCTATGAAATACGTGCTATGTGTTTATACGTTGTTTGTTTACTTGAGATGGTTGTTGGAATGAATGTTTTATACAGGTTTTTAAATGATTTAAACTATATATGTAATTTATATCTACAAATATGTTGGGTAGAACATGGGTAGATGAAATAGTTGGTGTGTAAGGAAAGATGAGTTTGAGGATGAGACGAAAGATGATATAGATCGTGAGATGAGGGTGACAGGTGAAAAATGAGTGAAACCTTTACCCAAACGATGGCCCCCGTCATTCAGCAGAGTAGGGATGACAACCATGGACTATTCTAGACAGTCCTATGGAACACTACCAAGCTCGCAACTTGTAGGTGTTGTAGACTTGATGTTCACTGGTGTACTCTAAAAAAAACCTGGCAGCTATAGATTTAGTGCCTTATATAAATACAATGGTAGCTATGGATTTAGTACTGTGTAGATGAACCTTGGTAGCTATGGATTTAGTACTGTGTAGATGAACCTTGGTAGCTGTGGATTTAGTATTTTTTAGATGAACCTCGGGTAGCAATGGACTTTGTGCCAATTCCTTAGGTCAATCCTTAAGAACGAATGAATGAAGGATAGTGGATTCTTAGAAATGCTTTGATAAATATTTATTATATTTTGTTTTGGGGACAAATTCCGCAACACCTTTTGAAAGATTACTCTGATTTTATTTTAAAAAGCATAAACGAAATCGGTCTTTTCTGGCCGTGAAATTGGGGATGTCACATTGTTCATTGCCTAGTCGGCATCAGCAAAAACGTGTAGAGTAAATGGTGAGGACTTATATTCTTCTTAAGGTAAGATATTGAAGACTAGCTTCCAATTGTTTCCTGATACTCTGTTGGATCATCTAGAAGGTCTTCCGACATTAATGTTAAAGGAGGATTAGCAACCATATGTGTAACGTCCGTAGATCAGGGCTAGTCAGTTAAGAGACGATAAGCATCAAAAATGACTTTTTTGATGGAAGATTATTTAGAAGGATTAATCTTAACTAAGTTGTATTATATGCTACAAGGATTCCGTACATATAAAGAACGCCGAAATCCGAGTTATAACGAAGAAGTTATGACCTGTCGAAGTTTCGAGACAAAACCGGCACGGTGTCGAATGACGTAAAAAGTGAGCTTTTGATAAACTACTTTTTAGCCTTAGTGATCTAAACGAAAGTCGTAGTGTTCGTTAAACTGAGAGTAGGTATAAAAATAACGCCCAAATCTGACTTCGTATGAGGAAGTTATGATTTTTCGAAGTTTCGGTTTAGTAGTAGACAGCTAAAAACTCGAATTTTAGATCGAGTGATTTTTAGCCGACACGACCTAAACAAGAATCGAAGGTCTCATCAATAGTAGCACAACGGTAAAAAGACAGACGAAAACGGACGTCGGATGAAGAAGTGATGAATTTTTAACGGATTTCCTGTCCCGGTCTGTTAAAAATAATAATATAATAATTAAAGTCAAAATTAGCCGACGAAGTCTAAACGAAAGTTGTAGAGCGTAATTTTACCTACGCGTGCATATAAAGACCGTCAAAAACGGAGCTCGTATGCGAAAGTTATGGATTTTAGAAGTTTTGGCGCGAAAATCGAGAAATATTGTCAAAACCGAGAAATCTCGCATACGTGGACTTCGGCCACGTGTCCTCGCCTCGCATCCGCCGTGTGTCCAAAATTCTGCTGAGTCATCCGAACCGGAGAAGCCATCCGATGTGGTCCAGTAGAAATGCGACGCGTGCCCCTTTCCTCGTGCATCCGAGCTTCGCAGGGTTCCACGGACCCCCCCCCCCCTCATCGGACCCGGACTTCGGTCCAATCAGAACATGCCACCGAGCCCCTCGCATGCGCAACCCACGTGTGAGCCACCTACGGGCCTTCGGATCTGCTGACGCGTGGAGGCTTCTCAGCCCTTGGATCAGCAGCCTCGGCCTATAAATAGGAGGGCTGCGAGATCTTCCGGGTAGAATTCTAAAATTGTCAATTTTCACCCATTTTTCAATATTTTAGCCATTTCCACCTCCCCCGAAGCCCCGGGATTAATTCCAACGCCCGGAACACGCCCCGAAGTTCCCGAAGACCCGGAAAATTTATCTTTTCGGTTTCGAAGCCCGACCCTTGCAGAGCTCGGTTTCTAAATAAAACTCTCGGTTTTATTAGAAACGATCGTTTTAAGAAACGAATTGCTGCTCGATATTCATTAAATCAGGTGAGTGTATAGTCACTTTCATCTTACACATAGATATGAAGTATTTTATATAAAATACGTGCTATGTGAATATATATTGTTTATTTATTTAAAATGGATGTTGAATGGATGTTTTATACATGTTTAAAATAATTTAAAATGTATATATATTTTATCTTCAAATATGTTGGGTAAAACATGGGTAGATAAAGAATGAGGGATAAAAGTACAGTATAGATGTACGTTGGTAGCTATGAATTTAGTACAGTATAGATGTATGTTGATAGCTATGGATTTAGTACCTTGGCGACTATGAGACGTAGTGCCTATTGTATAAACCCTGACGACTATGTGACGTAGTGCCTATTGTATAAACCCTGGCGACTATGAGACGTAGTGCCTATTGTATAAACCCTGGCGACTATGAGACGTAGTGTCTGTTGTATAAACCTTGGCGACGATGTGACTTCGTGCTTATTTGATATAAATTGCTGAGGGAAAAGCAATGTTGTCACCCCGATATTTGTTTGACATAAATTGCTGAGGAAAGCAATGTTGTCACCTTATTGGTTGTTTTATGTTAGGTTGTTTTGTTTGACATAAATTGCTGAGGGAAAGCAATGTTGCCACCCTAATGTTTGTCTTGTTTGACATAAATTGCTAAGGAAAGCAATGTTGTCACCTTATTAGTTGTCTTGTTTGACATAAATTGTTGAGGAAAAACAATGTTGTCACCCCATTGGTTGTCTTATTTGACATGCTGAGAAAAGCAATGTTGTCACCCCGATGGTTGCCTTATTTGACATAAATTGCTGAGGAACCCCCGAAGCAATGTTGTCACCCCTAGTGAAAATCCCTAGGCTAGGTCCCTTGTGATAGTTGTTTTAGGGACGTATAGTGAGGATAATGGGAATGGGTAATTAGGGTTATTTTTGGTTGATGAAATTAATAAATTTATTATTGATTGAGAACTTAATAGGTTTATTATTTATTGTGGGTTGAAAACCCTATATGCTCACCAGGCTTCCAAGCCTGACCCACTCAGCTTTTTATATTACAGGTAGTGGACCCCGAGCATAGTCGGTTGATGATGAGTGATTTTATTGATTATAGGTCGGTAGTTATAAATAACTGTTGTAAGGCTTATAATGTCTTTTTTTTGCTTTTGATATGTATCGGAACATGACATCCCGAGGTTTTGATATGAAATGAAAAAATATATTTTTCTTAAAGAAAGGTTTTGATAAATTTTTATCATGTTTTGTTTTGGGAACAAATTCCGCAACATCTTCTAAAAGGATTACTCTGATTTTATTTTAAAAAGCATAAACGAAATCGGTCTTTTCTGGCCGTGAAATTGGGGATGTCACAGTTGGTATCAGAGCATTAGTTTAAGCGAACTAAGAAATTGTAGGATTTCTAGACTTAAACTTAGAATGCTAAGTGATGATTGTAAGATAAGTGTCTACCATATTTTAGACACGAGCACTAGTTTATTTTAGGAAAGATGCCTAAAATGCTTTTATGTGCTAAATGTTTTGTGTTATAGCTATAATGATGCTATTATATGTTCGGATCTATGGTCTGTTGCCGACCGGATCTGGAAACCTTATGTGTGTAGGATTCTAAGCGTATGATTACGAGATTAGAACTAACATGTAAACGTTTCGAAGTGATAAGGAGATTTATACGTCTATCGTAAATAAAGCTTTCCTATCTTAAATTCTCGCCCAGTACACCGAGCGTTTGTTTGGGTGTACAAAACATTATGATGAAGACTCGTAGAGAATTGAGTAGATGGAGAAAATGAAAAGCTTATGATAGTGAATGACACCTATCGGAAGATATCGTAAGAGTGGTATCTTGCCTTTAGAATATGTTTGATAAAATAGTGGAACGTTTAAAGGAGTATGGTACGTCTGAAGTACACCTTCGATTGGCAGGATGATGGAATGATTGGTGTAATTCTTGAAGTTGTCCCATCGTCTGGAATTTCCATCACCAACCAAGTTGAAGTAGAATTGATGATTGAAGATACGCATGGAAGAAGTCCTAGTAGAGTCTAGGAAAATTTTTATGATTATTTGGACACATTCGTATGTGTTAAGTTGTTTTGTGATTTTAGGACTTGGGGACTGCGAGACAATACTTGGGACGTGTATGAGTACGTGTGAATAGTAGTAGAGATCTATACTACTGGAAGCACAGGACTCACGCTTGGATCAGGGAAAGTCACAAGGTTACCAAGAAGCTAGTAATTGGTCTCATTTTATTCAAGTATGTCATTACCATCGTTTCGATAATGACTAATGAGATGATTGATATTTTGACCCTAGTGGTCATATCAAATTGAGTCCGACTACGATGAGTTTGTTACGTGGTTCAGAGAACCAAGTTCGATGTAACATCTGAATTAAGTCAGAAGATTGAAATCAATTCGATCAATAGCATCGCGCTCGTTGTTAATGAAGCTTGTAGCCAGAAATGTTATATGATAAAATGTGATTATATCACATTAGAATATGAAGGAAGGTGTATTCCATTCTGGAATTTGACTCAAAGAGACTTGAGTCTAGGCGTTGCATCATCCGATGAAAGGTCATTAGAACATGACCCATTGATCTGTTACAATAGATAAGGGGAAGTACTTATCCTAAGAAGAAGAAGGAGTCCTCAATAAGGATTTATTTTGTAACTTGAAGGTTACAAATGAAAGTCCAACATGGTATGAAGAACAGGTGCAAGATTTAGCATCACGGTTATTACTTAGGATGGAAAGATAACGTATGAAATCATTATACAAGCCCTATTTTCGTTGATGATTCCGGGACGTAATCATCCTAAGAGGGAGATAATTGTAACGCCCGTAGATCAGGGCTAGTCAACTAAGAGACGATAAGCATCAAAAATGACTTTTTTGATGGAAGATTATTTAGAAGGATTAATCTTAACTAAGTTGTAGTATAGGTTACAAGGATTCCGTACATATAAAGAACGCCGAAATCCGAGTTATAACGAAGAAGTTATGACCTGTCGAAGTTTCGCGACAAAACCGGCACGGTGTCGAATGACGTAAAAAGTGAGTTTTTGATAAACTACTTTTTAGCCTTAGTGATCTAAACGAAAGTCGTGGTGTTCGTTAAACTGAGAGTAGGTATAAAAATAACGCCCAAATCTGACTTCGTATGAGGAAGTTATGATTTTTCGAAGTTTCGGTTTAGTAGTAGACAGCTAAAAACTCGAATTTTAGATCGAGTGATTTTTAGCCGACACGACCTAAACGAGAATCGAAGGTCTCATCAATAGTAGCACAACGGTAAAAAGACAGACAAAAACGGACGTCGGATGAAGAAGTTATGAATATTTAACGGATTTCCTGTCCCGGTCTGTTAAAAATAATAATATAAAAATTAAATTCAAAACTAGCCGACGAAGTCTAAACGAAAGTTGTAGAGCGTAATTTTACCTACGCGTGCATATAAAGACCGTCAAAAACGGATCTCGTATGCGAAAGTTATGGATTTTAGAAGTTTTTGCACGAAAATCGAGAAATATTGTCAAAACCGAGAAATCTCGCATACGTGGACTTCGGCCACGTGTCCTCGCCTCGCATCCGACGCGTGTCCAAAATTCTGTTGAGTCATCCAAACCGGAGAAGCCATCCGAGGTGGTCCAGTAGAAATGCTACGCGTGCCCCTTTCCTCGTGCATCCGAGCTTCGCAGGGTGCCACGGACCCCAACTCATCGGACCCGAACTTCGGTCCAATCAGAACATGCCACCGAGCCCCTCGCATGCGCAGCCCACGTGCGAGCCACCTACGAGCCTTCGGATCTGCTGACGCGTGGAGACTTCTCAGCCCTTGGATCAGCAGCCTCGGCCTATAAATAGGAGGGTTGCGAGATCTTCCGGGTAGAATTCCAAAATTGTCAATTTTCACCCATTTTTCAATACTTTACCCATTTCCACCTCCCCCGAAGCCCCGGCATTAATTCCAACGCCCGGAACACGCCCCGAAGTTCCCGAAGACCCGGAATATTTATCTTTTCGGTTTCGAAGCCCGACCCTTGCAGAGCCCGGTTTCTCAATAAAACTCCCGATTTTATTAGAAACGATCATTTTAGGAAACGAATTGTTGCCCGATTTTCATTAAATCAGGTGAGTGTATAGTCATTTTCATCTTACACATAGATATAAAGTATTTTATATAAAATACGTGCTATGTGAATATATATTGTTTATTTATTTGAAATGGATGTTGAATGCATGTTTTATATATGTTTAAAATAATTTAAAATGTATATATATTTTATCTTCAAATATGTTGGGTAAAACATGGGTAGATAAAGAATGAGGGATAAAAGTACAGTATAGATGTACGTTGGTAGCTATGAATTTAGTATAGTATAGATGTACGTTGATAGCTATGGATTTAGTACCTTGGCGACTATGAGACGTAGTGCCTATTGTATAAACCCTTGTGACTATGTGACGTAGTGCCTATTGTATAAACCCTGGCGACTATGAGACGTAGTGCCTATTGTATAAACCCTGGTGACTATGAGACGTAGTGCCTGTTTTATAAACCTTGGCGACGATGTGACTTCGTGCCTATTTGACATAAATTGCTGAGGGAAAAGCAATGTTGTCACCCTTTTGACATAAATTGCTGAGGGAAAAAGCAATGTTGTCACCCCGATGTTTGTTTGACATAAATTGCTGAGGAAAGCAATGTTGTCACCTTATTGGTTGTTTTATGTTAGGTTGTTTTGTTTGACATAAATTGCTGAGGGAAAGCAATGTTGTCACCCTGATGTTTGTCTTGTTTGACATAAATTGCTGAGGAAAGCAATGTTGCCACCTTATTGGTTGTCTTGTTTGACATAAATTGTTGAGGAAAAACAATGTTGTCACCCCATTGGTTGTCTTATTTGACATAAATTGCTGAGAAAAGCAATGTTGTCACCCCGATGGTTGCCTTATTTGACATAAATTGCTGAGGAACCCCCGAAGCAATGTTGTCACCCCTAGTGAAAATTCTTAGGCTAGGTCCCTTGTGATAGTTGTTTTAGGGACGTATAGTGAGGATAATGGGAATGAGTAATTAGGGTTATTTTTGGTTGATGAAATTAATAAATTTATTGTTGATTGAGAACTTAATAAGTTAATTATTTATTGTGGGTTGAAAACCCTATATGCTCACCAGGCTTCCAAGCCTGGCCCACTCAACTTTTTATATTACAGGTAGTGGACCCCGAGCATAGTCGGTTGATGAAGAGTGATTTTATGGATTATAGGCCAGTAGTTATAAATAACTGTTGTAAGGCTTATAATGTCTTGTTTATGCTTTTGATCTGTATCGGAACATGACATCCCGACGTTTTGATATGAAATGAAAATATATATTTTTCTTAAAGAAAGGTTTTGATAAATTTTTATCATGTTTTGTTTTGGGAACAAATTCTGCAACATCTTCTAAAAGGATTACTCTGATTTTATTTTAAAAAGCATAAACGAAATCGGTCTTTTCTGGCCGTGAAATTGGGGATGTCACAATATGTGTTGAAGTTGGCTTTCCATATTGCATATTGAAACCTTCAAGAACATCCACAATATACTTCCTTGACTAAGAAATAGATCGTTCGGTGTAGGTGTAACTTCAACTCCAAGAAAAGAAGATAAAGTTCGAAGATCTTTCAATAAAAACATGTTGGCCAAAATTTTGATAAAAACATCAAGCTTAGTAGCATTTGGACTAGTGATAATAAGATCATCCACGTACACAATGAGATAGAGAGGGTTAGTGGATTGATTATAAAAGGATAGTGATGCATCAACAATCGATCTTTTGAAACCAAAGGCAAGAAGAAATTTTTTGAGTTTTGTATACCAAGCCCTAGGGGCTTGTTTTAGCCCATAAATAGCCTTTAGGAGTTTGCACACATGAGTAGGAAAGTTCACATCAGTCAACCCAGGTGGTTACGACATAAAAACCTCCTCATAAAGTGTGCCAATAAGGAACGCAGTATTGATGTCAAGCTGTCTAAGATGCCAATTGTTTGTTATAGCTAGAGTAAGTTACGAATGGTAGTTTTTTTCACTACATGACTGAACATTTCAGTGTAGTCAATTCCAGGTCTTTGTTGAAAACCTTTTGCAACTAATCGAGCTCGATACCACTGCATGCTACCATCATGATTATTTTTTATTCGAAACACCCATTTACATTTGACAAAGTTTTTTTCTAATCAAGTGACACTAATACCCAGGTTCCAAGTTTTTGAAGAGCCTCAATTTCTTCAACCATAGCCTTCTTCCAAAGAGGGTATTTGAGAGATTGAGAGGTACTAGTGAGTTCAATGTGTTTTGAATGAAGAATGGTATGGTTGTTGTTTTTATGATTAGCTTTGTGAATGTTGTTTTTAGCACGTGTTATAATACCAGTAATGGGAGGTGGTGGGCTCTTTTGAATTGATAGAGAGTTGTGACTTGAAGTGAAGTTGTCTGAGGGCTGTTGGTTGGAGTCTAAAATTGGTGTTGGAGTGTGTGATGTATTTTCGGTTACTGTTGGTGGTGATTGGTTTCTGTGGGATGGTGAGAATGGGTTGGAACCATGACCATGTGTTGGAATTGGAGTCAAGAGGATAGGTATTGACATATTACTCCACTTATTAGGAGAAGGTGTATGTTGTATGTTATTTTGAGCTATAAAATTAGCATATGAAAACTCGGTTTCTACATATCGTACATAACGAGAGGTGTAGACCTTATGAGTGATAAGGTCTAAACAATTGTAACACTCATAAAATCATTATAAATTTAAACTTTTTAAAACCAATAAATTTCACAAATTGTTTACAAACATAGTTTTCAAAACATGTTCAATATCAGAGTCTCCCAAAATCATAAGTCAAAACATGAGGATGTGTACGGTCATGCCTTCCCCTTCCCGCGATCATCCAAAGTACCTGAAACATAACCCAAAACTGTTAGCCAACGCTTAGTGAGTTCCCCCAAAATACCAACACATAACATAAGTATAATATAGACAGCAAGCATACAGAGCCTTCAGCCTGACTAGAACGCCCCACCGGCCTACAGTCTATATGGTACGCTCACAAAACCTTCAGCATGACTGGTATGGCTCACTGGGCCTTCAGCCTATCTAGAACGTTCTCTGGGCCTTCGGCCTGATTGGTACGCCTCTCGGGCCTGCAGTCTATCCGGGACACCTTGGGTCTCTTATCATTTCGTCTACACTAGTACGCCTCAACCCAACCACACATAAACCACGTCGACACATACATGACAGATAAGCATACATATAATCAACCAATATACAATCAGACAGATCTTACAGATAACTAAGCATAACATCATCCTATTTACTAGGATACAAATCTAACAGATCACTATAGCATACCAACATGTGATAAACTAAGATAATAATCCAATGGGCTGGCCTTGGTGCCTTCGACCCGAAAGTACAGTGAGGAAAACTCACCTCACAAACTGAAAAGAAGCTGATGAGGTCCCTGACTCCAAAACTCAGCTCTCTAACCGACACCTAATCCCACCAAAGACCAATTCCATCAAAATCCCAAAATACCCTCAATGGTCAAACTTTATCAAACTTGGTCAAAGTCAACTGGTCAAACCCACTAAGTCAACTGAGTCAACCCGGTCGAGTCAACCCAACCGAGCTGACCCAGTACGAGTACGCGGGGCGTATTCCGGAGGTACGCTGAGCGTACTCCAACCCTCGCAGTTGACCACCATCGGGGTGGTTGACCGAGTACAAGGGGCGTACCCTTGCATCCTTCAAAATCCAATAAGTGCTTAATGGCTTAAGCACTTAAGTCCATATTTTAGATCCAAGGCTCAAATACACTCTAGAGTCATAAAGTTTCCAACTTTATGACTTTACATACCCATTAAGTGCTTAACCAGGGGCGGACGCAGGAATTGATAGTAGGTGTTGCCGAATTTTTTTTTTCTAGTCAAACATAATATAAGAGTATGTTGCTATTAATAACCTTTGTAATTGTGTTGTAGTTATGTTAATAGCAACATACTCTTATTACTTTGTTTAATAAATCATTCTATTTTCACTTTTTTTTTCATATTTATAGTACTTATAACATCTTATTTTGTAACGCCCCTTCCATTTAATTGTTTCGAAATAGGATTTATGTATTTTTACGAGAAATTATATAATTAAGAAAGCTAAGTTTTATAAGTTTGACAAACTAATTAATTAAATAAATAATGTATAATAATAATAATAATAATATAAATAACTCAATTTACTTAATTAATTAATTAGGATTTATAAATCCAAGGGTGTTTTGTGCATTTTTCCGAAATCAGTTTTGAATGGATATTCCAAATTTAGGATATAAGCTGCCATTAGACTGAACCTAAGGGACCAAAACTGACAATTTTTGAAAGTTTGTATCTTCTTCCCCTACATCTCGTTGCAGCAGTAGAGAGACAGGTTTTCTATTTGTGAACATGTTTATGTCGATAATCATAGAAAGCGTCCCCAAACCTCCTATGCATTAATCTCGAACTTGTGAAGCCTTCCTCATTTCATTTTTTACGTAGTTGCCGGATCGAAAAAATTTCCACTGCCTACGGGAATGTTAGGTGTTGCCGGTGCCACACCGGGCACCTAACTAAAACCGCCCCTGTGCTTAACTCAAGGTCTTAATCATTAAGACCTTCTACAAGATGCATGGAGCAAAAATAACCATTGGGACTTCATTTTTATGGATTAGGACCCCTCCTAGGGTCTGAAAGGACAACTCAAATCGTCAAGAACATGCCATGCTCAAGATAAGACATTTGGGACCAAAAATTATCACTAAAACACCCATTTCTAGATCTATAAGATTAAAATATCAAGATGCAAGTTTTATACCTTTGAAGGGTTGCAAATAAAGAGTAAATCCCAGATCCAAAGTGCTTCACTCTCCAAAGATGATATTGGCTTCCTTCCTTCTTCTTCTAAGCACACAAACACACACTTTTAGGTTAGAAATGGCTTCACAAGGAGGACTAAAGCTTCAAACATAAATGAGAGGGTGGAGGCTGTGAAGGTGAAGGGAAATGAGGCCATAATGATGCTTAAATACCAACCAAACCCTAAAAATTAGGGTTTCCTCATTTAGCAAGTACGCCCAACATACAATGATGTACGCCTAGCATAGTAGGGCGCACCTTAGTACGCTCAGCGTACACCATGTACGCATGGCGTACTCCAAAGCTTAATTACCAAAATGCCATTAAGGCCCTTTTTGCATATAATTCTTGAACTTTGGGACCAATTGCAATATAAATAATTTAAAGGGTTGAAACTTGAAGTACCTTAACATCAGGATGTTACAACAATGATCGGCACTTTGAGTTTTTAGAGTATCCAATGAAAATACAGGAAACAAATTTTGGGTCCATTTTGTGTTGTGTATAAGGTTTTAACTATAGATAACAAAGACATCCAAAGCTGGGAAGTTTAAGATAATTAGGAGGTGACCCAAAAAGATGATGAAACAGTGATTGATTTGACATAGTAGGTGTAGGAAGTCTATTAGTGAGGTATGTAGCAGTGGTGAAGGCATATACCAAAAAATTAAAGGAAGTTTAGAATGAGCAAGTAAAGAAAGTCATGTTTCAGCAATATGACGATGGTGTCTTTCAGCATAACCATTTTGCTCATGTATATGGGGTGGAGATGTGAGATGAGAGATACCATTGATTGTAAAATAAGTTTCTAAAGCTTCATATTCCCCCCCCCCCCCCAATCGTTAGAGTGTGGAGCTTTGATGGTTTTACCAAAATAGTTTTCAACTAAAGCTTTGAACCGAACAAAAATCAAATTTGTATCAGATTTTCTTTTAAGAGGGTAAAACCAAATGTACTTAGTGAAATGATCAACAAAAATGACATAGCATTTGTACCTATCAAGAGAATAAATCGGAGATGTCCATAAATCCGTGTAAAGAAGATCAAGAGGTGCATGAGACCGTAAAGTATTGGAACCAAAAGGAAGTTTATGATTTTTAATACCTTAACACGCATTGTAATTGAAAGAAATATCACTAGAAATATGGAGCTGAAAGGTAGATACTAAAGTATTTAAAGTAGTTTGAGATGGATGTCTTAGATGATGGTGCCAATTTATTGCTGAAGCTTTAACACTTGAAAGTTGAAAATGATCGAATGGGTGTTGCAAAGGGCCATTCATAAATGTCATGTTTAACTGGTCCCTTGAGAACATGAACCCCTGTAGGACGATCCTTTTTAACAAAATCATCCGATGAAAATTCAATCAGAAGATTGTTATGAAGACATAACTGATAGATGGACATAATGTCAGGATTCATAGTAGGAGCACATAAAACATTTAATAAAGATAAATCTTTGGAATAGGTGGGAATGGAAAATGAACATAATGTTAGGATTCATAGTAGGAGCACATACAACATTTAATAAAGATAATGATTTGGAAGATATGGGAATGGAAAATAAACTAGTGTGAGTGATAGGAACACCTGTGCCATTTTCGATGATTATATCTTCTGAGCCATCATACGGATGATGAATTGAGAGATTTTCTATATCATGATTAACATGATGAGAGGCACATGTATCTACTATCGATGGAGAATGTTCAGATGAACCAGTAGTAGCAACATAGGCTTGTGGAGTGGACCGGTTAGTATGCAAGGATGGTGACTGATTGGTTATGGGCCTTTAAGGTGTACGGATATTGGGAAAACTAGCTTGGAAGACTTGAAATCTTTGAAGAGAGTGACCAAAGGTATGACACCACTGGAATTTTCCTTGATACCCTATTGGGTAGGTCATGTTTGAACATCTGGTATTGTAGCCTGAGTTGTTTTTGTAGGGCTGTTGCGATCGGTAATTGTTTTGTGGAAAATGGTAAATAGATCTAGTGGTAGTTGTGTGAGTAGTAGCTGGGAGATTAAGAGAAGTGGTTTGTGATTTGATAGCAAGATTTCTATTCAATGGTTTTCATGAAGTTCATCAAAGCTAATTTGTGTATCACGAGCATGAACAACATCAATGACTCCTTGATAGCTAGATTCAAGGCTATCAAGAACTTTATCTGTGATGTCTTCTGGATTCATAGGTTCGCCGAGAATGGCTAGTTAATCGGTACATATCTTTATGGCATTCATGTATTTTGTGATTGATTGAGAGCCTTTGGTAATGGCCTTCAAATTGGATATGACATATTTGAGATGACCACGCGATTGTCTAGAAAATGTGTTGGCAAGTGTTTCGCATGCATTTTTGTTGGTTGCTGATCGAGATATGAGTGGAACAAGGGTGGGTTCCAGGGTGCCAATAAGTTCTCCGAAAAGGAGTTTGTTTTGCCGAATCCAAGTAGTATAAGCAACATTCTTAGTGGTGGGGGTGCAGCTGTAGTTAATGTAGTGGTAACAATAGGAGATGGTGTTGGAAATGTACCATCTATGGACTTGAAGATACTGTATCCAATGAGGGTTGCTTTGATTTGGATTTCCATGACAAATAGTTGGTAGTTGTTAGCTTTAGGATGTTAGTGACATTAACAACTACGCGTTGAGTAGCGGGGTCATCCGCATTTGGAATGGTGACTGGAGCCATTAAAGACGTGCGTGAGAAATAAAGAAAAAAATGAATTAAGGCTAGGATAATATCCTAAAATACAGGAACAATTATTTTGAACGAGTAAATCTATCTTTATCTCTTATAGAATATGGATAATTCAAGTCAGGTGTTAAAATTGCAAAAGTCAATGTACGGATTAAAACAAGCTTCATGGCAGTGGCATGCTAATCTTTCAGATGCTTTGAAATCAGAAGGACATATTCGATTACAAAATGGTTATTCTCTTTTCTACAAAGCTAATGGTACATACATAGTTTATGTTGTTCTTTATGTTGACGACGTTCTTCTTACCGACAACAATAGGGACGAGATGGCTGCTTTGAAGTCGTTTCTACATTCTACATTCTAGATTAAAGATCTTGGTTTTCTTTAGGGTGTATATGGGGTGGTTTGATTCGGTTATTGGCTAAACCGAACCATAACCATTATATTCGGTTAATGTAATCCGGTAGTCAGTGGGTATCGGTTATGGCTAATAGTTTTAATTGATTAATAATTTTGATTAATGGTTAATATCGGTTAACGATAATAATAATAAATCATATAGAAATTGAAATTACATTGATATTAGCAATAAAGAATAGAAATTTATTGCGGTAATCCAATAAGACTCTAATGTGATAAACTGAATGGATGAACATAAACTTAATAAACATTAAATTGATAAAGTTTTGTCGATAGAAAATCACAAAAAATGTGAATGTGTCATTAAGTATTTACATTTACAAAACTCAAAAGCACAAGTTTTCAATTTACAAAAACCAAGCATAGAGGTTTTGATAATGTTTTTTTGTTGATAGAAAATCACAAAAAATATGATATGTCATTAAGTATTTACATTTACAAAACTCAAAAGCACAAGTATTCAATTTACCAAACTCAAGCATAGAGGTTTTCGTCGATATGAGATTCAAACAAAATATAAATATAAATGTATATAGAACTCAAAGCTCAAAGCCTCAAACCATACATATGGACTCCCATGTTCCGGTTAAATTTTAAAACTCAACCAATTTAGCAAATGTTTTTCCAAATTTTAAAACTCAGCCAATTTTACAAAATGTTTGCCAAAGGATTTCCATATTTAGGTATTCCTCTCAAAATTTAGCCTAGGCTTTCCGTCTACCCTATTTATGAATAAAATTCAAATGGATTAATGGATATTTCTAAATTTTTAATTAGGTTTGTATATTATTGATATAACTAAAATGGATTAAGTATATATATATATATATATATATATATATATATATATATATATATATATATATATATATATATATATATAATTTATATTTTTAATTAGGTTTCTTCCTATTATTACTGTTGTGCCAAAGAAGCAAAATATCAATGTGTTTATGTGTTTGTGTAAAATGTTTAGAAATATTTTATGAACAATAATGACTATTCTTATTAATTGTGATTGTGATGATCAGGTAGATATAGGGAGCAAAAAGGAAAAAAAAAATACAAATTGTAAAAAAAATCCTATGCATTGTTTTTTTTTCCTATTTTTTCATAGAAACCTAAATACTAAATCATTATTCCGTTATAGAGATTAAAAATGTATTAATTTGAAGTAAACTTTTGAAAAAAAAATCTAATGCATTTTATTGATGCATTGCTTTTTTTTTTTTTTTCCCTATTCCTATAATTCATGGAAAAATTCATGTATAATCATATTTCCTGCATCCACGGACAAAAATTGTAAATTGGCATTTACCAATGAAAAAGGAATATTGAAAGGAATGAAAAATAGCGTTTACCACTAATATTAGCATCTCTCATCTGTGTTTTTCTATAGGAAATAGATTTTTAAAGTTGTAAATTATTTTCAAGTAAACATATGGATTGTGTTGATGCATAAGTTTCTTTTACTAGTTCTTAATATCTTTTTCAATATGTATTTATGTTTTTATCTTCTCTACCTAATAGTCAATATTGATTAGTTTCACATTCTGCATTAATTTACCAAATGTTTGCGTTTGTATTTGAAATTATACATTTGTGCATATAACTTTTGTTCTACTGATATGTACATAAAGGTACAATAACTATAACGAACAAACTCTTTTGCCTCCACTTTAAAAATTTCTTGATTATAACGTTAAGTTTGAAAATAATATCTTCATATGACTTCGAAACAAGGTCATTTTTTTTCAAAATTGTAGTACTCATAGTCTCTCTCTCTCTCTCTCTCTCTCTATATATATATATATATATATATATATATATATATATATATATATATATATATATATATATATATATATATATATATATATAGGGAAGGTTTATTTGGAAAACAAAAAAACCCTAAAAATCATAAAAATGCATAAAAAAAAAATACTTATACATTACAAAACTTTTTTTTTTGAATTTTTTTATCAAAAAATCGCAGCATTTTTGACAATTTCGCTGATAAAAAAAATAAAAAATCATTTTTTTTTTTTTGTAAAATTTTTTTTTTCAAAAAATTTTTCAGCGATTTTATGTTAAAAGCTGCGATCTCTAAGTATTTTTTTTATGCATTTTTATGATTTTTAGAGTTTTTTTGTTTTCCATAGAACCTAAACCTATATATATATACCAAATGTATGTCCGCGCTAAACGGCGGCGGCAAATAGGTCTTCTGGTTAATAATCTCTTACAGGAAAATAATTATTAAATTTGATTATTAGTTATTAAGTAATAAACATTACCACCTTTAAATAAAATATTATTTTCAGACATTATATTTATATTGACTATTTATACTATTGTTGTAAATTAATTAATAAAGATGTGTAGTTTAACAAATATAAATTCATTTATATATATGATTTTATTTTGCTACAAATTGAATTTATTAATAACCTTCTTTATTTCCGTCTTCACATTTTGGCAAATAGTAATAATTTATTTATGCATAACTGATTTGTACAAAAAGTTTTGTAAATTATACCTCTTAAAAATTCAAGATATAATTAATATGTTTTACTCCTTTTGTCTTATATTTATTGTCCACTTTTGACTTTTGATGTCTTTATTTTTCAACTTTGACCTTAAATATTTATATTTGTGTTATGTATTACTTGATGAATCTTATGAAAGACATTTAAAACAAATTTCATTCATATATTTTGCACCAAATATTATATATCAAAAACAAAAATATTTAAGGTCGAAATTGAATAATAAAGACTTCAAAAGTCAAAAGTGGAAAACAAATATGGGATGGAGGAGTATTATATATATATATATATATATATATATATATATATATATATATATATATATATATATATATATTGGTTCGGTTATTAATGGATCGGTTATCCTATAAAACCAAAACCGAACCGTTTTTTTTCGGTTAACAAAAAATAGAAACATAACCATTGGTTTTAAATATGGTTCAGTTATTATGGTTCGTTTATATTGGTTAATTTGGTTTTGGTTCAGTTTTTCGGTTATCATGTTCAAGAAAAAGCCCACTTACGACCACATGCGAGTATTTGGATGTCTTGCATAGGAGGAGGTAAATTCGAGGTGAGGGGAAGACCCTCGGTCTTCATTGGCTACCCTCAAGCTTAGAAAGGTTATCGTGTTTATGACTTGGTTGATAGGAAAATAAATGTTTCTTGAGATGTGCTATTCATAGAAAAGAACGTTCCTTTCAAGAACACGATTTCAGAAAATAAAAATGATAAAGACCTATTTGTGAATATTGTAGACAATGAAGTCAACACAACTGAAGCAAGCTTTGCAAAGGATAATGGAGAACTAGAGATAGAGACTGATCAAACATTAATAAATGATGAACAAGATCACAGTTCGACTCCTACAGGTGGAAAAGACACTCTAACGGCTGATAATGGTGGTACAGAAATCAATGAAAATGTTACTGTGAATAACGACTTGAACAACACTACACTCAAAAGACGTAGTGAGAGGATCAAAACATAACCAGTCATGAAAGCTCCAAGGTACATCCTCTGTCCAACTTTGTCTCATATGAAAAGTTTTCTAAATTTCACAAGTGTTATCTAGCCGCCATCACTGAACATGATTAGCCAAGAAATTAGTACCAGGCTGTCAAAGATGCATGATGGCGAGAAGCCATGCAAAATGAAATCAATGCACTGGAACGAAACGGGACATGGACCCTTGAGACCTTGCCCTCTAGAAAACGAGCGATTGACTCAAAATGGGTGTACAAAATCAAGTTCAACCCAGAAGGAGAAGTGGATCGTTACAAGGCTCATCTAGTTGCGAAAAGCATAAGGGGTTGACTTCCATGAGACCTTTGATAACATTGCCATATGATTATGATAAAGAGAAATTACAAGGGTTCTCAAAGAAAAGCATGAAAAACTACAAAGGGCAAAGCAGATATAAATACTAGCTAGACAGAAACCCTAATGGGCTAAAGACAAAAGGGCCCATAAACAAGCGGGCTAATAATATATAGACTAGCATCCCCCCTCGAACTCACAATGCCGCAACAATTAGCATTGAGAGTTTGTCACATAAGAACCGAAACCGAGAAGCCGACAAAGCCTTCGTAAAAATATCCGCAAGCTGTAAGGTTGATGAAACAAATGGAAGCGAAATGGTCTCAAGCTGCAGGTGATGACGGGTAAAATGACAATCAATCTCAATGTGCTTCGTCCGCTCATGAAAAACAGAATTCTTCGCAATTTGTATCGCACTTTTATTATCACAATGCAAGGGAGTAGGTGAAGAAATGTAAACTCCCATATCCGCAAGCAGCCACCGTAACCAGATAATCTCACATGTAGTTACAGCCATAACACGATATTCAGCCTTCATGGAAGATCTAGAGACAACATCCTGTTTGTTGCTCTTCCATGAAATAAGAGACTCTCCAAGAAATACACAAAATCCAGTGGTGGACTTACGATCATGACGATCACCATCCCAATCAGCATCACTATAGGCACGTAACTCAAGAGAGGACGTCGAGGGAAACAAGAGAGTCTGGAACTGAGTGCCACGAAGATATCTCAGAATATGAAGAACAACTCCCCAATGAACAGAGGTAGGAGCAGTAACAAACTGACTGAAAACATGAACAGCATGAGCAATATCTGGACGTGTAACTGTGAGATAAAACAAACTTCCCACCAGAGTGCGATAAAGATTCGGATTGGACAAAGGAACACCATCAGTAGGAGAATATCGTGCATTGGTTTCAAGAGGAGTATCAACAGTCCTATTGTCAGAAAGTCCCGCCCGTGTAAACAAGTCAGATATATATTTAGTCTGGGAAAGAAGGTACCCTTTCTTAGACTGAGCAACCTCAATACCCAAGAAATAACGCAGCAGGCCCAAATCCTTCATAGCAAATCGACAAGCTAGATCATGCTTCAAAGACTCAATACCACCATGGTCATCACCTGTAATAATCATGCCATCCACATATAAGGACAGAAGAATCCGTCCTGCACTCGAGCATCGAACAAACAGAGCAGAATCGTGATTACTTTGGACAAATCCAAGAGAGGTAATCACTGTGAAGAATTTCTCAAACCAAGCATGAGGGGCTTTCTTGAGCCCATACAATGCTTTGCGAAGCCGACAAACCTCACCCGGTCGGTGCTGAATTCCTTGAGGAGGAGTCATATAAACCTCTTCATGAAGGTCACCATTCAAAAAGGCATTCTTGACATCCATTTGAAAGATCTTCCATTGTCGAACGGATGCAACTGCAATCATAGTACGAACTGTCGTCATCTTTGCAACTGGGGCAAATGTCTCCTCGTAGTCAAAAACATATTGTTGGGAATACCCTTTTGCTACAAGTCTAGCCTTGTATCGTTCAACAGAACCATCAGCTTTTGTTTTTATCTTGTACACCCAACGACAACCTATCGTATGTTTCCCAGGAGGAAGAGAAACCAAATCCCATGTATGAGTCTGATGAAGAGCAGTGAGTTCTTCAGCCATAGCATTCTGCCAAAGAGGATCTGAAACAGCTTCTCTATATGATTCAGGTTCAGACAGATGATGGATGCTTTCTATAAATGAAGCAAACGGTCCTCAATATGTAGAGTAAGAAAAATCTGGTAGCTTGGTGGACTTGACAGGCCGAGAGGATCTCCTAAGGGGTGGTGGTGGAGGAGGATCCTCAACTTCAATAATCGGATGATCAGGCTCAGGAACAGGTGGAGTCGAGGCACCCTCTGAAGAAATGGGTATGTCACGAGTTGAGGGATCATGTGGCATAGATGAATCTCGAGCCTCTATATCTTCATTAAAAGGATTAATACGCAGAAGATCGGATTTCGTTACATTGTGGGCTGTAGCAGGAATAGAGTAGAAAGGAATATGTTCCAAAAAAGTAACGTGTCGGGAAACATATAACTTCTGACTCACGGGATCATAGCAACGGTATCCTTTCTGACCAATACCATACCCCAAAAATACACAAATAGTAGATTTCGGTCCCAGCTTGTTCCTTTCAACATGAGGACGAAGAACAAAACAAGTACATCCAAAAACTCGTAAGGAAGAGTAGTCTGGTAGATGACCATATAACTTCTCAAAAGGAGATATTCCTGAATTCAATGAAGTAGGGATACGATTAATCACATACACAGTAGTTAGGACTGCTTCTCCCCAAAAGGCACTAGGGACCTGCGCAAACAGAAGCAATGAGCGGGCAGTCTCAACAATATGCCGATGTTTTCGTTCTGCCACACCGTTTTGCTGAGGTATGTCAGTACACGAAGACTGGTGTATGGTACCATCAGAAGCAAGTAACTGAATGAAATCATTAGAGGTATATTCACCCCTTAAGTCACACCGGAAGCACTTAATCACAGTCGAATGTCGAGTTTTAACAAGAGCTCTAAAATTGTTGTAAATATCAAAGAAATCAGATCTGCGTTTCATAAGATAAACCCATGTATATCGAGTATAATCATCTATAAAAGATACATAATAGGTTGATCCACCCTTTGTGGATACTGGTGCAGGACCCCACACATCAGAATGAATAATGTCAAAAGGATACAGACACATGTCCCAAACGAGAATGCCAAAGATAAAACTCAGACGACAAAGGACTCAAACGAAAAGAAGATAAAACAATGTTGGAAGCAGCAACAACAGATACTTTGAGGACCTCCAAGACATATAGTTCCCCCACCCTACGGCCGATCCCAATCACCTTCTGGGTGTGTTGATCCTGTATAATACAGACAGAATCAGAAAAGAACACCCAGTTACCAGACTTACATAACTGACTGACTGGGGCAAGGTTCAAAGTAAGTTTGGGAATGTAATAAACATCAGGAAGAGTGATATGAGAAACAGAGACAGACCTAACACCCTCAACTAGCATAGATGTATCACTAGCAGACTTAACAGAAATAGATGACACTTGCGACAAAGAAGTAAATGATGACAAATGAGGAGTCATATGATGGGTTGCACCAGAATCTAAAATCCACAAAGATGAGGGAATACCTGAAGTACCAGATGAGGAAGGACCAGAATGAGACATAGATGCAGACATGGCAGTGGGATTAGAATCCAAATACTGTCTGAAGCTCTCAAACACCTTGGGATCCAATGCAGATGGTGACATGTGTCCAACAGATTCTGTGTCAACTGGTGGAATAGCAGCAGCAGACTGTGGAGGATGAGGGGTCCATGGAGGAGTACTAGAGGAACGCGGCTGAAACTTCTGTTGACCAGACCTATTTTGTTGCCCTGACTGAGATTGTCCAGATTTACCCTTGTTGACTAACAATGGACACTGAGCTTTCCAATGATTTTTCTGTTTGCAGAATGCACACTCATCATAAGCAACCCTTGACGGTTGTCGAGACTGGTTGGAGGAAACAGCAAGCACAGTAGGAGCGGGAGTAGGAGTGGAGGTTGCTTTAAATCCTTTGTCCGCATGAGACTTGATACGAGTCTCTTCTGCAATTAACTCATGGAAAACAGAATCCACTGAGGGAAGGGGAGAGCGATGAAGAATGGTTCCACGTAGGCCTTAAAAATCAGAACGCAAGGCCATCAAGAACCGGACCAAGCGTTGTTCTTCTCTCCTAGCAAGATAAGGCTCAAAATCTTTTAATTCCTTAGATTCAGTAAGAGCCATTTGATCCCACAGATCAGACATAGCAGCATAGAAATATTGAATACTCTGGTCATTCTGTTGAAGAGCACGAATATCATATTCTAACTGATATTGCTTAGCAAAATTGGACTGAGTATACAGTCTCTCCAAGTGATTCCAAACTTCTTTTGTTGTGTCATATTTAGCCAACTGCATACCAATAGACTGAGTAACAGAGTTATTAATCCAAGTAATGACCTTGGAATTATCAGTCTCCCAAGCATCAAGCAACAAATCGAAATTCTCAGTTTGAGGCACTGAGGGTTTGGCTTTAGTCCCAGTGACATAGCCCCACATATTCTTCCCACGGAGGGAGTTCTTCATAACGTAACTCCAATACGTATAATTCTTTCCATCCAAATGAGTACTGATTGACTGAAGGGAATCATCATTTCCAGTCATGTTGATAGTGAATAAATAACCACAATGACAATATAACAATCTGAGAATGAAAGGAGTAACAAACTAGCGGAAGCAATCAATTCAACAATGAAGCAACAGTAATTACGAACCAACAGCAGCAACAAACCAACAACAGTAACAAATCAACAGTAACAACGAATCAACAGTGACAGCGAATCAACACATCAAAAGAGAAATTACAAGGGTTCTCAAAGAAAAGCATGAAAAACTACAAAGGGAAAAGCAGATATAAATACTAGCTAGACAGAAACCCTAATGGGCTAAAGACAAAAGGGCCCATAAACAAGCGGGCTAATAATATATACACTAACAACCTTCACTCATGTCGCTAAATTGGCCACTGTTCACACCTTGTTAGCCGTAGAAACCAAGAAGAATTGGTTTACCCATCAATTGTATGTAAATAAGGCCTTTCTTTACGGCGATTTAACATAGGAGTTTTACATCAAGATTCCTCAAGGTTTTGCAAGAAATGGAGACACTCGAGTGTGTCGTCTACGTAAATCTCTCTATGGTCTATGCCAAGCCTCTCAAAACTTGTATCAAAAGTTCATGCGTGCCTTAATAAACATTTTTTTTCATGCAATCCAAGGCTGAGCATTCGCTCCTCATCTACAAGACACATACTTCTTCCATCGATGTCCTCATTTATGTAGATGATGTAATTATAATTGGAAATAGTGATGCCAAAATTAAAGAACTCAAACTCAAACTCCATCTACACAATCACTTCAGCATCAAAGATCTTGGCCCTCTAAAATATTTCTTGGGCGTCGAAGTAGCTCGAACACAAAAGGGTTGGTGCTTAGTCAAAGAAAGTACACTCTTGACATTCTTAAAGATTATGGTCAGCAAGGTTGTCGATCAAGTTCATTCCCTATGGAGCCAAACTTACGACTCGATCAAGAAACTGATAGCCCTCCTGTCGATAACACTTAATATCGTCTACTGATTGGAAGACTTTGTATTTACATGTAACAAGACCAGACATCTCATATGCAGTGAACTTGCTCATCCAATTCGTTTCTGATCCTCAACAAAAACACTTAGATGCTGCCATTCATGTGGTACATTACTTATAAGCTACTCTAGGGCAAGGTATTATTCTTCCAAAAATGGGAGGCCTTGATCTTACTAGCTTTTGTGATGCTGATTGGTTAGAATTCAGTTCACCAGATGATCTCGAATTGGATAGCTTGTTTTGTTGGGAGGAGCTCTGACTTCGTGGAGAACAACGAAGCAATCAGTCATATCACGTTCTTTTGTTGAAGCTGAATATAGAGCAATGGCTACCACTGTAAGTGAGATTCTTTGGTTGCGTTGGTTGTTGAGTGAACTTAATGTGATTCAAGATGCTCCGACTTAGCTTTTCTGTAATAATCAAGCTGCTAGACAAATTGATAATAATCCTGTCTTCCATGAACGCATGAAACATGTTGAAATGGATTGTAACTTTGTTCGAGAGCGAGTTTAGTCTAAAGAAATTATTACAGAATACATCAGCACCGCAAACCAAGTGGCTGGCATTTTTACTATAGCTCTCGGTGTCGAGCGACTATATTCTTTTTGGGGGTAAGTTGGGCATTCGAAATCTCCATACTCCAACTTGAGGGGGAGTGAAGGACTCCATCTGTATCTCTCTGTATATATCCTTTATTAAGGATATCTTATTATGTTTTAGAGATTATCCTTTCCTATTTTATCTACCCTTTTGTGTGTGTATCTTCCTATCTAATAAACGAAACCTTCATGTCCTACGTGTCAATTTCTCAACCCCCTTTCACACAAACTGAAATACCAAAAATACCCCTCTTTTAATTTAAAGTCACGCTGCAGTAATGTCGCCTAAATTTTGGAAACTAATATTAGTTCAAACTTTACACATTACCCCTCCCACTAAATAGATATATTTCAGCTTTCCATATATCACATTTTTTTGCACAGTTTTAATTCTACTGTTTCCTTTATTTTACCAAACTTTATATTTTACCACTTTCGGCTAAAATAACATATTTTTATGCCCAATTTCTTTTCTTACGCATAAAGATAAAAAGAATATAAAAACAAACATATTCATTTCATCTGTTAGATAATCACACAGAAACTCAGTAGCTTACAATGGTTTTGATCAAAGATAATTTAAAAAATCAATCACAATTTATTAAATCAACCCCATGCATAGTATAGACATGATGTCACTCTACATAAATAATGCAAGTCTTTGGAGCAAATATATTGGGGTATTAAATATTAATCATAAGACTTCAGTTTGGTCAAAAGACAAACCCAATTTTCTAATAAAAAAGGGCAATCATCTAAAATGAATTGTTTCACAATGTTTGTATTTGTTTCACGCACATGGATTTGTTCACCATCGATTGATAGAATCCATTTTGTTTTTGCTCATTTAGTAAGATCGGATTCAAAAATATCAAATTAGAAATTTTTATGTAACTCATTTTTTATTTAATTTTCTTTTTAATTTGTAGAACCATGTAGTACACAGGATATTATAACAAAATGTAGTAAATTTTTTTTTTTTACCCGTGGTTCCCACGGGTTGTAACCTAGTATATATATATATATATATATATATATATATATATATATATATATATATATATATATATATATATATATATATATATATATATATATTCGTGACTTTTATCAATAATATTCAGAAGGTTTTGATATCTATTAAATATGACCAACAAAATCCACATTTTGTCATTTTGATCATTTTTCACAATATAAATAAGCTGAATGATCGATCACACAAAAATAATAATGACTAAATACTTATAATTACAAAAGTTGGTTAATAAAGTTAGTTATTTGAAAAAAAAAAAAGATACCAAACTCTACGAAAATCTATAAACCAAATCGTAAGGTAGGTAGTCGTAGAAATATTTTCTAATAATGATATAATATTTCATTTTTAATTATGTCAGAACATCTGTATTCAATTCAATGTATATTAAAAATATAAGATGACATTTTAATAAATTATGTTAATGACCGTAATTACTTATTTTTTAAAGTATTATAAAATGATCTTTTAAAAAATACGGCAACATTGTACACTATCAGCCGTCGTTACTATTGCTTATTTTTTTTGTGGTATTATAAGAAAAATTGCCCATAAAGTTATCCATATTTCTATGAACTATCAAATAATTGAAAATTATGAGGGTCTTGGAGTGGGTTGTCTTGATTCTGCCAACTTGGCTTTAATTGCCAAGTGGTGGTGAAGATTAAAAGGCGAGATCGATTCTTTTTGGTTTACTTGTATTAATTCGATCTATTCATAATCTTAATCTCGTTGACGGTAAGCCTCTTGCTAAATACTCTTTAAAGGGTGTATGGTATTACATTTCTCATATTGCTATTGAGTTAGAGGACACCTGTCCAACTTATTCAAAAGAGTGGCTGGCATTGGTGATAAGACATACTTTTGGAAAGACGTGTGGTGTGGCGATTATGCTTTGAAATATATTTATCCTAATTTGTATGCTTTGGAAAAAAATAAAGATTGTTAGTGAAGGACAAGATGAATCTAGGAGATGATCCGGTGCCAGTGTGGTGTTGGGAATGAACTCGGCATGTGAGAAGAGGTAGGGAATCCATGCAATTCTCGGCTATGGTTGATTTGGTGGCTACTGTTCATTTTAATAGATGTTGTGACAAATGGCAGTGGACAGGGGATTCCAAATTTTTTTTTTCTGTTAAAGCATTGAGACAATTAATTGACAGGTCCAGTGAGTCACATGACAACTTGATGAGGTGGGTGAATTGGATTCCGCTCAAGATCAATTGTTTATTCGGAGAGTGTTTAAAAATCGAATTCCAACAGTCTATAATTTGATAAAGCATGGTATTGGCATTTCTTCAAGTCTTTGTGCCTTTTGTCGTTCCTGTGAGGAAAGTATCGATCATACTGTTTTCTTATGTTCCTTTGTCACGTCTCTTTGGAAGTGGCTGGTGGAGTGGTCGGGTATCTTTAGGGATCAACCTTTTTCTTGCACAAGTCTTATGGATATGGTTAATTCGCATATAGGTGATAAGTATGTTCGTAAAATGATTTCGTCCGTTGTTTACTCTACTTTATGGATGATTTGGAAGGCGCGTAATGGAATTGTTTTTCAGAAATGAAAGGCGATTAGTTATGCTTTTGGCGGATGATATTAGCATTAATACTTTCAATTGGATTAAGAACAAGTCCAAATTTTGTAAAATTGATTGGTCTGTATGGTGTTTGTCACATTTATTGAACTTTTCTTGTATTTCACTTGAGCTTCTCGCCATGGGCGGAGCTTTATTAGGGCCAGGGGGGTTGTGGCCCCCCCTGATTTTTTTGTTATAAATAGCCCCCTGTACTTTCATTTAATACATATTAGACCAAAAAATATAAATTTTTAACGGTGGCCCCCTGTTCTCCGATTTTTATACATATTATATTTTCGGCCCCCCAAATAATATGTTGAAGCTCCGCCCCTGCTTCTCGCTTAAGTCCTTTTTTGTGCTAATATATTTGATTGTCGTTCAAAAAAAATAATGTAACAGCACGTTAACACTTAATATCAAAATGAATATATATATATATATATATATATATATAGCTAGGTTCAGGTGTTTAAAGTAAGTATTGTGTTATTGTATGCATAAATGTGAGCCAATCAAAATTTAAAATATAAATAAATAAATAAATAAGGGTAAATAGGTAATTTGATAATTAGTTTTCACAAATAATAGCCTATAATTATGGTAACCATTGACTTAACCACCTAGGTTTTTTCCATCCCTTTTTAAAACCACAGACGTCGCCTTTCCGTTCACAAGATCCGCAGGACGGAGTGAACCACACTAACTCCAATCCCTCCCTTATGTCGCTGTTTGACCTGATTAGCACCATTATCGTCTTCATAACCTTACAAATCGAAGGCATAGAAAGAGAATCGATCCACGTAGCAAATACAGAGTAATTTCCGCTGCTCAAGCAAGGGAACGGCACACCGGGGTACATGAAACTGGAGTTCTGTAAGGAGCAGTTGTAAAAAGTGTAGCTCTTCATCCATAAGATACTATAACTGAATGGTGTGTCGGTTACATTGACGTTGATTATTCGATTTGGTCGGCAGAATTTCGGATCTATGTAGATGATCTGTGAATCGTTTACAGGTCTCTGATTAGAGACGTGATTTAAACTACTTTTTGGGTAATGTCTTGGTCACCGAAACAAGAAGCGACAGGGGTGGAATGGTGGTAGGGTGGTGACCGTGCAAAGTGGTGTTGAGGGAGGCAGCAACTTCGGTTGCTCCTGTGTTTCCTGGTGAGTAGGTCAGAAACGAGAGAGAGGAAGGAGGCATTTGAAGGAATTCAACAAAGGATAGATATTTGATCAGGTTTCTCTATGTTTTATTTATTTAATTAATTTTGTGTATTTTCTTACATCTGAAAATCTTTGATATATATTCCAAAATTGGGCAGGAATGTATTACATAGAATATACACTTCAAAATCCAGGGGTTTGTTTGAATGTTAGATAGAAATCATTGGGGTGTTTGGGTTTGTTTCATTTGATAGAAAATAATGTGTGTTTGGATTGGGTGTTTGACAGGGAAGGGAAGGAAATGAAAAGCAGTTTTTTGGCTTATATACATATCAGAATGAGCAGGTTTTTGGCTAATATCTATTGGAATGGAATCAAGAATTCCAATTCTGTTGGAATGGAATGACGAATTCCAATTCTTTTGGAATCACAGAAGTTGATGCTTGAAGAACGGACCACAAAATTGAAACGGACCTCATTATTCTTTTAGAATGTATTAGTCGTTGTTAGATTTTGATGTAATTATTAACAATTGTTACCCGTATTCTATAAGAAATAATGTATTTGTTGTTTTTATTCTTCAATTGATTGTTTAAGAATTTGTTATTCTACAAGAAGTTTTTAAATTCATTATAAAGAAATAGGTTCAAGAATATTTTTATTATTTATGGTTCAAGAATATTTTTATTTTTGAATATACTCATAAACATATTCTGTCAGAATGTCCGAATTAAAAAAATTATAATTCGTAAAATCGGATTTTTAAAATTAATAGAATCTATTATCTCTTAAAAAATGCAATTTTCCTTTATTAAATCTATATTAATTGACTAAATTACCCTTGTAATTAATTAAGATGATTTTTTTAATTATATTTAATTCAATAATATATATTAATTACTTTCTTAAAATAAGTAAATTTGATTGGCCCACATTTATCAATACAATAACACAATAATTACTTTAAACAAAATAACCTAAGCGTGTATATATATATATATATATATATATATATATATATATATATATATATATATATATATATATATATATATATATATATATCAAACTAAAAAAATTGAATAAAATAATGTATTAAAGAATTTCTTCAAATAAAATGTTATGGGTCTTTAATTTGCTGACACAAATTTATCTAGAAGATGTACATTGGCATATACTTTCAATATGTAAAAGCATAACCAAGGAGATAATGGCCTCTACACAAATTTATCTAGAAATTGTATTATCATTAGAAAGATGTTCAGCCAAACCGAAAAACTATTTCTTTTATGGTATTCTTTTTTGTGACGGGTGACAATAATCAATTATAATAATATTATTCATTAAATCATTTTATTTTTAATTGACGATAATGCATCAAATTATGTATTTTGTATACTATGTTAAAAATATATTAAAAAAAACTGAAATAAAGAAAACAAAAAACTGATAGTTAAAAAAACAGTAAAAAACTTAAATAAATAAAAAAACTGATATTTAAAATAAATAAAAACAACAAGAAAAATTGAAAAATACAAGAAAAAAAAAACAGTAGTTTAGTAAATATTTTTGAAACTATGCTAGATCGTAAATATTTTCAAAAACTCGTCTTAGATGATAATGCATGTTAAATGATCGTAGGACAGGTTGGTAATGTCGGACAAATAATGGTTAGTTCTGAAAATATAGACAAACGTCGCTAATGAATACGAATAAAAAGTTAAGATATAGACAAATGCCTACACGTTTTGAGTTGTAATTACTGTAGAAGTCAAATAAAACAAGGCAATTTGAGTACAGACTGTAGAAAAGCTAATATATATATATATATATATATATATATATATATATATATATATATATATATATATATATATATATATATATATATATATATATATATATATATATATATATATAAACTTCGTGTATTCATATTTTAGAGAGAGAAAAAGAAAGTCTTCATGGCTATGGAACAGGAGAAGAAGCCTCATGCAGTATGCATACCAGCCCCGCTACAAGGTCACATTAACCCAATGCTAAAACTTGCCAAAATCCTCCATTCAAAAGGCTTCATCATCACCTTCGTAAACACTGAGTTCAACCACCAACGGCTTCTCAGATCTCAGGGACCCGACGCCCTAAGCAACCTCCCTTCCTTCCACTTTGAGACTATTCCCGATGGCCTTCCACCGCCGGAAAATCATGACGCCTCACAAGAAATCCCGACTCTTGCCAAATCCGTTGATGAAACTTGTTTGGATCCATTTAAAGATCTACTCACCAAATTAAGTGATTCTTATTCACCTGTTACTTGCATTGTTTCTGACTTCCTTATGGGATTCACGCTTGCTGCCGCCACTGAATTGGGTATCCCGGAGATACTCGTGTGGACTAGTGGAGCTGGTTCTCTATTATGTTACGATCAGTATCAAAATCTTTTGGAAAAGGGTTTAATGCCCCTCAAAGGTAATATATTTTTTATTTAGTTAAATCGACATTCATATTACATGGAACTCTATATGTTTAAATGGATTTGTCAAATCATCGTTTTATATTTCATACAATTATATCAATTTTGTATCGTTTTATATTTCATAGAATTATATCAATTTTGTTTCTTTAAGGTATTTAACTCAATAAAGCTTAATAGAATATATATTTAAATAGTTATTTAAGAATAAGAAAAGTTTTCTTTTTTGAATTGAAGGTTCAATTCGTTAATGAATTTGAAATTCATTGAATGAAAATGTGGTATTAAACTCTGCTATTAAACTCTTTTTCAAGATGATCTCATTATTATCCTGTTTGTTAAAAGCTAAATTTTACAAAATAATGGAATAAATTCGAAATTTGAATAATTTAAGCTTATGAAAAAAGTTATAATGATATGTCAAGAAACTAAAAAAATTGATTACTTGTTAGTACATTGGTATTATTTTTATTATATTATCGTTTCCAAAAAAATCAATATAAGTTTCATTTTCATATGTCATATCTCTTAGAAGTTGGAAGTATTTGCAAATTGCACATTAATTAATTAAAGAGGTTTCAGTTTACAAGAAAAATAATATATATATATATATATATATATATATATATATATATATATATATATATATATATATATATAGCATGTGTCGTCGTGTTTTGCAAATTTTTATTACGTATTTTCTACGGAGTTTAGTTCATCGATGGATAAGGTTTTTGTGGTGTAACTGGAAAGAGAAAATTCGTTCCTCGAAGGGTTTACATCAAGCATTTATTATTGAAATGTTAATAGCCTTTAACTCACAAACCAAACAAATGTTTTCTTCTTTATAACAAAAATATATATAAACCGACAACTCTATCTATAATGCATGTGTGTTGAATATATATATATATATATATATATATATATATATATATATATATATATATATATATATATATATATATATATATGTGTGTGTGTGTGTGTGTTGTGTCAACAAATTCTGACCAAGACTAATTAAGTGACGTTCACATTTTATATAAAATTATGTATAAAATGATATTTTTGGTTCAAAATTAGACTAATTAAGTGACTTTCACATTTTATATAATATCATGTATAAAGTGATATTTTTAGTGCAAAATTAGACTGATTTAGTGACGTTCACATTTTATATAATATCATGTATAAAGTGATATTTTTGGTGCATAGTTAGACTAATTAAGTGATGTTTACATTTTATATAATATCATGTATAAAGTGATATTTTTGGTGCAAAATTAGACTAATTAAGTGACGTTCACATTTTATATATCGTGTATAAAGTGATATTTTTGGTGCAAAATTGAAGCTAACTAATAATATCATTATTTTTGTTTGATATATATGCAGATTCGAGTTTTCTAGTAAATGGTTATTTGGATACAGTTGTAGATTGTATACCTACCATGTCTGGAATACGTCTAAAAGATTTCCCTCCATTCATTAGAATTATCTATCCTGGTGATGAGTATATGGTTAAATTCTTATGTGCGCAAATAGAAAGAGCAAAAATGGCTTCCGCCATCATTTTCAACACATTTCATAAACTAGAAAGTGACATTTTTGATACACTCTCTTCAATGTTTCCTCCTTGCTACGCAATTGGCCCATTTCATTTCCTTGAAGACAAGATCGCTGATAAATCTCTAGGGTCCATCAAATCAAACCTCTGGAAAGAAGAACCAGAATGTCTTAAATGGCTAGACTCCAAACCACCATTATCAGTTATTTACGTGAATTTTGGTAGCATTGCTGTGATGACACCTCAGCAACTAGTGGAGTTTTGTTGGGGACTTGCAAAGAGCAATTATTCATTCTTGTGGATAATACGTCCAGACCTTGTGATTGGTGAGTCTGCAGTGCTTCCACCCGAGTTTTTAGATGAGACAAGCGATCGAAGGTTTTTGGCAGGATGGTGTCCTCAAGAACAAGTTCTAAACCACCCATCAATAGGAGGGTTTTTAACGCATAGTGGATGGAATTCAACGCTCGAAAGCATTTCCTGTGGAGTACCAATGATTTGTTGGCCTTTTTTTGCAGACCAACAAACGAATTGTTGGTTGAGTTGCAACAAGTGGGGTATTGCCATGGAGATTGATAATGATGTGAAGAGTGATGAAGTTAAAAACTTGGTTGTTGAGTTGATGACCGAAGAAAAAGGAAATGTTATAAGGAAGAATGTCACTGACTTGAAGAACAAGGCTGAGAAAGCATGTACCTCTTCTGGTTCATCCACGGCTGATTTCGAGAAGTTGATCCATTTGATGCAAGATTCAAAATGATTCGTAATTTATTTTACGTATATGTCTTTGTTACAAGTTAAGAATCCATTGGTTTGTTATTTTTTTGTACTTTTGAATTGAATAATAAGGCTAAGTCATAAGTGTTGCAACATATATATAGAACCGACCAACTATCATCACTATTCACTAAGATTAAATAAACTGTTTACACGTAGTCGATGGTAATTGATGGGCCACTAAACATAGTAAAATTTTTACTATACTATCAAAATGACTATAGTGTTTCTAACACAGTGATACGTGGTGTTGTCTTTTCTCTTTAAAGTTGAGGGTTCAAATCCCGTCGTGTACGTAGATGAATTTAAGAAGTAGTTACTAGTTTAGAAGTAGATTAGATTTATAGTTTAAAAAAAACAAAAAAAAAGGCTTTTTCCAAAAGAGATTACCTAGACAAAAAAATTCATAAGTACCCACCAAAATAATAATAATAATAATAATAATAATAATAATAATAATAAAACCTATATTTGGGTGAAACTTCTCAAAAATCACAACTAATTTAAACTTTTCAAAACAACTCATTTACTATAAAAATGTTTACAAACGACTAAACAGTATAAATGGTCATTGTGGTTTGCCGAAAATTGTCACTTTAATCCAAAAAGATTTGGACTAGCACCACAGGTCCAAAGTTTTCATTTTGTTGCGAGTTTGGTCCAATTTACTTTAAACTTTTTTGTACTGACGATTTTACCCTTGTTTTTTGCTTTTTCAGTTTTTTTATTTATTTAAACGTTTTTATGATTAAAAGAAAAATAAAAAATACTTCTCTCTCTCTCTCTCTCTCTCTCTCTCTCTCTCTCTCTTTCTTCTACACAGTTCATATCTTCCACCTGGTTTTCACATACAGAAAAATACGACCACCACGATCAGCGGTGGGAGACATGAATTCCACCAACGCTATTGATTGGTACCACCGATTCTTTACAGTGAGATTGTTCTGGAATATCATCATAGCTTCCTTCTCACCAGGATTGCAAATTAGGGCAATATCCTTTTCAAATTCGATCATATCCGCATAGGCTACCATATTTCACATTAGAACAATCCACCAACTTAATAATGTTACGAAAAGGGTCAGGTTGCTCAACCATAACAGCATCAACAGCAAAAGGGACAGGAGTCGACGAACTAGAACCAAATTTGTTGAGAGAAAAACTTGAACAAACGTTAGTAACAAGATAATAAGTTGCGGAATTAAAGTTAATCTCAGTGGATCTTGTTAGCTCAACAATAATAATAGTTAGGTTGTGGAAATGTAAGGAAAATAAATAGCAGCAAGTTTATATCAATAAGCAGTAAACAAGTAGACACAATGTTGAATCGTAACAACGTTTGCATGCAAACACAAGTTAGTATAAGATAAACAACACAAGTGAAGAGGGACTCGGTTTACGTATCAGTTAAGATAACTTGATATAGAGATGAACGATCTTATATATTCAATAAGTTCTGAAGTCGTAAGTTGGTAAGGAATACATGAAGTAGGAGGCTCTATTTATAGAGTCCCAAAAGTTACATGAAAGAGTAAAATAATATAAAGTGACTGACTACGGTGACCTTGAATGGTACACCGAATATTACAATGAATACAAGCAACGTTAGTAAAAGTAACTTAATAATCTTCATGCATGATTTATTTATGCGGGTTATCTTCAAGTCTGCGGGTTACTGTGACAACCCGAAATTTTCATTCGTACAAACCCTACAGTCCAACACTTCAATTAAAAGTTAAATACTTTTCTGCTAAATTTTAGCCGGTTTAAAGTTCGTTTGAGTATTTATATTAATCATTCATGTAACGAGCGGATAAAAGGAAGTGATTTCTAGAATATCGGGATAGCAATTGACCAACCAACACCGTAGTTAGGTGTTCACGGCCAAACAAAAGGAGTTTGGGCCGTGAACTCTATCATGGCCGTGAACTCATGCCTTAGGCATGAGTTTACTCCCCAAATGGTTCATTTCTCACTTCCACCTTCAAGAACACTTACCATTCTCTCTCAAGTAGCATCCCGTTCTTCACCCGATCTTCCGAAAACGTAAGTTTTACTTGACTTGATTTGTGGTTATAACCTATCACCTAGTGTTTATACATTATTTCATCCATTCATTGTTGATTTTCAATTAGATCTTCAAAACACCAAGAACACCAAGAACACACACTAGTGTTCTTGGGCCTTAAACACCCAATCGAGCTTCTATCTTGTAAGTACACTTGCCCTAGCTTCTTGTGTGCTTAATATGAACTTGATAACACTTGAAAATCATCAAGAATCATAAGAACAAAGGAGTTTACGGCCAAGGATGTTCTTGGGCCGTAAACCCCTTTCAAGGTGGTTAAATGGACTTTAGTCCCTTCCTAAGCCTTGGATGCCAACCTTGATCCTTCCTAGAAGTGTTTAAGACCTTAAACAACAATCAAAACAACTCCCCATAAGAGTTTATGGCCGTAATCACCTAAGGAAGTGGTCCTTAGGCCGTAAACTCTACATGTTAGTGTTATTGTGCCCCTAAAGCTTCCTAAGGCTTGGGCTTGATCATAGCATGCTTACTCTTGACTTATAGGACCTTAAATCACCAAATGGCACTAAGTACCATGAGTTTACGGCCGTAAACTCATGGGGGAAATGACCTTAGGCCATAAACTCCATAAGGAGTGGTCCTTGGGCCATAAACTCCAATGCCTTGCCATACAACCTTTAGATGCAACCCTTTGGTACCAATAACACTTGAATCAAAGTGTTTTCTTGCCCTAGGGTGTTTTAAATTGGTTAATTAGTTGTTAAATGACTAATTAGATACATATATGTTTGATTATATGTTAACTAGGATCATTGTGTGTGTACAAGTCTTCACTTGACACCTAGCATCCTACATCATCCGTTCATCCAAACCACCCACTACAGGTGAGTTCATACCCCTTAATCAACCTTTTAAATGATTTTAAATGCTTTAATAGGGGGGAATACAAGTAGAAAACAACATGTTATAGAATCAATCACATGTGATTTATAACTGTGTTTTCAACCAACTGATTTCACATACTTCAAAATGTGATAAACACAATGGTTTTCAGTCCTGTTATACTTCGTTATCAAATGAATTACTTTTGAAATGTTTTTTAAAATGACATCAAGTCATCATTATTATTATTCAAAACTCTTAAATGTTTTACAAAACCTCTTTCAACTTTTTTAAAACCATATCTATACACTTATGTTTCATGTATATATGTATTGATATGAGAGCTTTCATTCTTCATTCAGTTCCAACACTCTTGGGTAGCAAGGGTGTATAAACCTACTTGGACACTCAACTTACATTCCAGTAAACTATTATAGGTATAGTTTAGGGGATACAAAACATTATTCCTACTACAAGGAATTACACCAGAGTCAGTTTATTCATGAGTCTATACTAATACATCAATATGAAGAGATACTAATACATCAATATGAAGAGATACTAATACATCAATATGAAGAGATACTAATACATTAATATGAAGAGATACTATTACATGGATACTTGTACATAGATACTTCTACATGGATATTGTTACATAGATACTATATGATGAGATACATTTACATATTATATGTGTAGATACTATTATATATGTACGGGACTAACCATTCTACACCCAGCTGTTAGCTACAGAGGGAAAATGCACATTGACGGATGTCTACGGTTAATACTATTCGGCATCTTCCATGTCGTGTTTATCCTAGTACCAAAGGATAATACTTAAATGATTATATAATTTCCCTTTTACTTTTATTTTGTGACACATTCACATAAACGATGAGGTAGACTATATATTTATAATAATAGTCACATGGGAAAAACTTTCATTTACACAGAAATGCAAACTTCAAAGCATTCGGGTCTTGGTAGAAGACTACCTTTTATACTAGTAGGAAATATGGGATTTTCTAGGGTTTTCACACTTATATCAAATGTTTCATCATCAATTGCATGTCTTTCATATCAGCTTTCCAAATTAATGACACCATAATACTTATGAATTCACCAGCTTTATGCTGATCTACACTTTCAAAAAAACTTGTATTCTCAGGTCACCAGTAGACAGGTACGATGACCAGGTTTTGAGAAGACGGAGCACAGACAAGACTCGTCTTTTATTTTGATTATATATTTTGGTGTCTTATTGCTATGAAAGAACACTCATGTATTAAAACTTTACTTTTAATGCAATGGATGATGTTGTTGCTTGTTTACTACTTTGCACTGTTATGATACTTTACATGACGTCCTCCACCCCCGAACGTTTCCGCCGTTCCGGTTTTGGGGTGTGACAGATTGGTATCAGAGCTTTGTTTATAGTGAATTGAGTATATCAACCCTTAAAAGATATACTAACTATAAATACAATGGGATTAAAATACTCTGACCAAGAGTATATACTTTTAAATAATAAAATATTTAATTAAGTATACGTGCCTGCATTCATACTAAAATCAGTGTCGCAATGACAAGAACAAAAGTATTACGATTGTTGAATATCACAAGTAAGCTCGGGGATGTGTGGTCAGTCCTGGGAGTGGCATAGCCTGATCAACAATGCTGGTCCGAGGAGCGATTAGCATATGCCCAAGCATGGTTGTGATATGGCAACAAGTCTAAAAACTTACCAACACTACCACAATGAAATACCATAGGGGTATTTGGTGTTATTATAATTACTTATATGAGAATTAAAGGTCTTTATTAGTATGCCAATAGTTGTTTAGTGGATACACTAAAATTATATGTATCTAGGATGTCATAGACTTAGAATCTGTGAATCTTTGCTTTATGTCCTGTCCTCGTTTGGTTGGGGGCTTAGGGCTAGGGTCACTTATTCGAAGGTCTATCCTGTCCTGAATACATATAACTAGTATGCACTAAACAAGTATTGGAGTAACTGATAAAGATCATCTTATAATTATCTTAGTTAGTTCGTCTATTAAATATTTCTTATACCTCTTTTCTCGCGTAGATATTATGGCTGGATTCCATCCCCACGGCGACCCGTACTATCCTAACCACGACAATGCTGAATGGCTCGAAGAAGAGCCAGAAAATGATCACCCAATCCCTTTGGATGATCACCATGCTGAAGGCTTTTCTGATAGTTCTGACTCGGAGCCTGAAGTCAACAACCTACCCCAAGCTGCTCAAAACCCAAACCTGAACCCTCGTCCAGCATTTCAAGGACCCACACCCCTGTGGGCCACAAACTTGAATAGATGGAGTCAGGAATAGGGTCAACCCATCCCTACAATGGAGACAGAAGCTTCTACAACCTCACTGAGGGAGGTTCAGCTGACAGGGTCCTACCCATCATGATTCGTAGGATTTCACGAAACACCGAACAAGGTCGAGCCGCCATCGACCGAGTCATGGAGATTGACGCCAACTCTGGCGTTAACACAGTCCGTATTCGCCAACTAGAGTCTTCTCATGAAAGGACTCTGGTCCACAATGCAGCTCTGCAGAGGGAACTTGTTGGAACCCAAGCTGAAGTCAGGGAACTTAGAGCTCAGGAAGTAAGATCTGACAGGCGTATGAGGGACATAGAACGCCTGCTGTCGGGATCAAGAACTCATGCTAGTAGTTCTCGTCGCCGATAGAATCTCATCGAATTCTCTTTTGGATATAACCTAGTTATGTAAAACTCTGGTCTAATTTCCTATCTTTGTACATCTTAGACCTGTTAGGTCTTGATTAGGTCGTAGTCCTGTCAAAAATTTTCCCATCTTGGTTGATGTAAGGCCACCTTCTGTTGGCCATTTTTCTCGAACTTGTTACGTCTGTAATTCCAGTAATATTGACAGGTACCTAATCTAATGGGAATTATTATCCAATTACTATCATCTGTTGTTGAACTATGGCGATTTAGTTCATGAGACACGTTCATTTTCTATACTATTGAATTCTTATCATTGCCTATATATTTTCAACTTATAGTTGAAAAATGCCGCCTCGCAGAAGTACAAGGCGTAACAATAGTAACGAAACACCGATACCACCACCACCTCCACCACCTGCTCAGTTTGACGCTGCTATGTTCCAAGCGGCTGTCACGGCGGCCGTAGCGGCTGCCATGTCACACATCCATACTCCTGTCCCTAGTGGATCGGGAACAGGTGCACCTCCTTCCAATCATGGCGAGAGCCATGGGCATCCCCGGGAATGCACCTACAAGGATTTTACAAATGCCAAACCCCAGAATTTCAATGGATCTGGTGGGGTTATGATCTTAAGGCAATGGATAGAAAAGACAGAAGCGGTCTTTGAAATCTGCGCCTGCCCAGAGGGCAACAAGGTCAAGTTTGCTACTTGTACCTTTTCTGACAGGGCTTTAACTTGGTGGAATGGCCACGTTAAGTCTCTGACTCTAATAGTGGCAAACTCGATCAGCTGGGAAAACTTGAAAGCCATGCTGATGAGAGAGTACTGTCCTCGAGGGGAAATTCAAAAACTCAAGCATGAACTCTGGGGTCTAGAAATGGTTGGTTCCGACATATCAACCTATACAAATAGATTCTGTGATCTAGCAATTCTTTGTCCTGATATGGTTGCTCCGGAGAGCAAGAAAATAGAGAGATATATTTGGGGACTGTCGCCCCAGATCCAGTCAAGTGTGTTAGCATCCAGGCCTGTTACTTTTGACAGCGCTAAAGAGCTGGCACAATCTCTCATAGATCACGGAAACCACCAAAACCCAACGATTCCTACACCCGAACCCCAAAAAGGAAACAACAACAACAAGAAAAAGGGGTGGAACAAGAGGAAAAGCGGGGCTTCGCAAGAATCCTCGAAGAAACAACAGTTAGTTACGGTAAATGCTGCTGTTGTACCTACTGCTGTTCCTACTAACCCCTACCCAGCGAAGCCTTATGCCGGTAATCTTCCGAGGTGCAACAAATGCACCTTCCATCACAACGGACCTTGCCGGGAAATGCAGTGCTCTAACTGCAACAGAAGGGGGCATACTGCCCGTTTCTGCAAGACTCCAGCAAGGCCGACCGCCCAAGTTCCTAACGCCGGTGTGGGCCAAGCTTGTTACGGTTGTGACGAAGTGGGCCACTACAAGAGGAACTGCCCTAAGGCAGGGATAGCAGGCGGAGTAGGAAGAGTTCTGGCCATGGGCAACGAGGAAGTCGTAGCTGATCCTACAATAGTTACTGGTACGTTTCTCCTCGATAACTCATATGCTTGCATACTTTTCGACAGTGGAGCGGAGAAAAGTTTCGTAAGCCAGAAATTTGCACACCTGCTTAAACAAAAACCACGTGCACTAGATAAATCATTCACTGTAGAAATGGAAAACGGGAAAACGGAAAGTACTAATTGCATATACGTAGGTTGTACTCTAACTTTAGATGGCCATACTTTCAAGATAGACCTCATGCCGGTCCCAATTAAAAGTTTCGACGTCATTATCGGCATGGATTGGTTGAGTCTTCTTCGCGCCGACATCATGTGCTTTGAAAAAGCAGTTCGTCTTAACCTCCCTAACAGCGAAACCCTAGTTATCTACGGCGACAAACCTAGTACGAGCCTTCGCATCATTTCGTGCATCCAAGCTCAGAAGTGCTTACGAAAGGAATATCATGCATTCCTCGCTCACATCGTCGATATGAGTCAAGAAGTGAAAGACATTCAGAACATCCCGGAGGTACGCGACTTTCCCGACATCTTTCCAGAAGAACTACCGGGATTACCACCACAACGCCAAGTCGAGTTCAGAATCGACTTAGTGTCAGGGGCTACACCGGTAGCCAAATCCCCATATCGTCTGGCACCAGCGGAGATGCAGGAACTTTCCAGTCAGCTTAACGAACTTCTCAAGAAGGGATTCATTAGACCAAGCTTCTCACAATGGGGAGCACCGATCTTGTTCGCCAAGAAGAAAGACGGATCGTTTCGTATGTGAATCGACTACAGAGAACTCAACAAGCTTACCATTAAAAATCTTTATCCCTTACCCCGCGTTGACGATTTATTTGATCAACTTCAAGGAGCCAACTACTTCTCGAAGATAGATCTACGATCCGGATATCACCAACTGCGAGTGTTAGAGGAGGATGTTCCCAAGACAGCCTTCCGAACTCGTTATGGACACTACGAGTTTGTAGTGATGCCGTTCGGATTAACTAACACGCCCGCAGTATTCATGGATTTAATGAATAGGGTGTGTCATCCTTACTTGGATCAGTTCGTCATCGTCTTCATCGATGACATACTCATCTACTCTCGAAGCAAGGAGGAACATAGTCAACACCTCCGAAGAATCTTAGAAACATTACGATCGGAGAAGCTCTATGGGAAGTTCTCTAAGTGCGAATTTTGGATTCGAAGAGTCGAATTCTTGGGCCACGTAGTTAGTGAAGAGGGAATACACGTGGACCCTTCCAAAATCAAGGCCATTGAGAACTGGTAAGCACCGAAGACACCTACGGAAATTCGTCAATTTCTAGGTCTCGCTGGCTACTATCGCAGGTTCATTCAGAACTTCTCCCGCATTGCGAAACCTCTTACAACACTGACCCAGAAAGGCGTGGCCTTTGACTGGGAAGAGAAACAGGAGAGAGCGTTCCAAACGCTCAAACGAGCCTTGTGCACCGCACCAATACTATCCCTCCCCGAAGGGATAGAAGACTTCGTTGTCTATTGCGATGCTTTAAATCAGGGGCTCGGCTGTGTTCTAATGCAACGAGGTAAGGTCATCGCCTATGCCTCGAGACAGCTGAAGACACACGAGGTTAACTACACCACACACGATCTTGAGCTAGGAGCAGTCGTGTTTGCTCTGAAGATCTGGAGACATTACCTGTATGGTACAAAAAGCACGATCTTTACAGACCACAGGAGCCTACAACATATATTCGACCAGAAGGAGCTCAACATGAAACAACGACGGTGGGTCGAGCTACTCAGTGATTACGAATGCGAAATTCGTTATCATCCGGGTAAAGCCAACGTAGTAGCTGATGCCCTAAGTCGGAAAGAATATTCTGGTCGTAGAGTCAAATCCTTGACTCTAACTATCCATTCACACTTGTCCACGCAAATTAAGGAGGCTCAGCTCGACGCTTTGAAACCTGAAAATGTGGCGAGTGAAACCCTAAGAGGGATGGATAAGAATTTGGAAGTCAAGGGTGGCGGAGCCTTATACCTCATGGATCGGATCTGGACACCGAAACTTGGTGGTTTCAGAGACTTGGTCATGAATGAGGCGCACAACACTCGTTATTCCGTCCACCCAGGTTCAGATAAGATGTATTTGGATCTTAAAAAGCTATACTGGTGGCCTAACATGAAAGCAGATATTGCTACCTTCGTAAGTAAATGCCTTACTTGCGCCAAGGTCAAGGTCGAATACCAGAAACCCTCAGGTCTACTGCAACAGCCTGAGATTCCTGAATGGAAGTGGGAGCGGATCACTATGGACTTCATAACCAAGTTGCCCAAGACAACGGGTGGACTTGATACCATATGGGTCATCGTCGACAGATTGACCAAGTCCGCACACTTCCTACCCATCAAAGAAACCGACAAGATGGAGAAACTCACGAGAACCTACATTCGGGAGATTGTACGACTGCACGGTGTTCCCATATCCATTATCTCGGACAGAGATAGTATATTCACTTCGAGGTTCTGGCAGTCGCTACAAAGTTCCCTAGGAACTAGGCTGGACATGAGTACAGCCTACCATCCACAGACCGACGGACAAAGTGAGAGAACTATCCAAACCTTGGAAGATATGTTGCGAGCCTGTGTGATCGACTTTGGGAAAGCATGGGATACTCATTTACCCCTTGTGGAATTTTCCTACAACAACAGCTATCACACGAGCATAAAGGCAGCTCCATTCGAGGCCCTCTATGGCCGAAAGTGCAGATCCCCTCTGTGCTGGGCTGAGGTGGGTGATACACAATTAGCTAAAGGACGAGTTCCTGAAAGCACTCTCACGAGTCCGGAGATCATTCAGGAAATGGCAGAGAAGATCGTTCAGATTCGTGAACGATTGAAAGCCTCTAGAGACCGACAGAAAAGCTACGCTGACAAGCGAAGGAAACCGTTAGAATTCCAGGTGGGCGACCGTGCTCTACTGAAGGTCTCACCCTGGAAGGGCTTGATACGCTTCGGAAAGCGTGGGAAGCTCAATCCAAGATACATAGGGCCTTTCGAGATTCTTGCCCGAATCGGCCCAGTAGCTTACAAACTCAATCTACCGCGCGAACTCAGTAACGTACACTCTACTTTCCACGTCTCGAACTTGAAAAAGTGTCTGTCCGACGAGACTCTAGTAATCCCACTCGACGAGATCGAGATCAACGAGAGCCTCAACTTCGTGGAGGAACCTGTAGAGATCATGGACCGTGAGGTCAAACGAACGAAGCAAAGCCGCATCCCGATAGTGATGGTTCGCTAGAACGCCAAGCGAGGACCTGAATTCACATGGGAGCGCGAGGATCAATTGAAATTGAAATATCCTCATCTTTTTACTTAGTTAATTTTAACTACTTATTTGCTTAAACTCTAATTTCGGGACGAAATTCCCTCTAACGGGGGGATGATGTGACAACCCGAAATTTTCATTCGTACAAACCCTACAGTCCAACACTTCAATTAAAAGTTAAATACTTTTCTGCTAAATTTTAGCCGGTTTAAAGTCCGTTTGAGTATTTATATTAATTATTCATGTAACGAGCAGATAAAAGGAAGTGATTTCTAGAATATCGGGATAGCAATTGACCAACCAACACCGTAGTTAGGTGTTCACGGCCAAACAAAAGGAGTTTGGGCCGTGAACTCTATCATGGCCGTGAACTCATGCCTTAGGCATGAGTTTACTCCCCAAATGGTTCATTTCTCACTTCCACCTTCAAGAACACTTACCATTCTCTCTCAAGTAGCATCCCGTTCTTCACCCGATCTTCCGAAAACGTAAGTTTTATTTGACTTGATTTGTGGTTATAACCTATCACCTAGTGTTTAAACATCATTTCATTCATTCATTGTTGATTTTCAATTAGATCTTCAAAACACCAAGAACACCAAAAACACACACTAGTGTTCTTGGGCCTTAAACACCCAATCGAGCTTCTATCTTGTAATTACACTTGCCCTAGCTTCTTTTGTGCTTAATATGAACTTGATAACACTTGAAAATCATCAAGAATCATAAGAACAAAGGAGTTTACGGCCAAGGATTTTCTTGGGCCGTAAACCCCTTTCAAGGTGGTTAAATGGACTTTAGTCCCTTCCTAAGCCTTGGATGCCAACCTTGATCCTTCCTAGAAGTGTTTAAGACCTGAAACAACAATCAAAACAACTCCCCATAAGAGTTTACGGTCGTAATCACCTAAGGAAGTGGTCCTTAGGCCGTAAACTCTACATGTTAGTGTTATTGTGCCCCTAAAGCTTCCTAAGGCTTGGGCTTGATCATAGCATGCTTACTCTTGACTTATAGGACCTTAAATCACCAAATGGCACTAAGTACCATGAGTTTACGGCCGTAAATTCATGGGGGAAATGACCTTAGGCCGTAAACTCCATAAGGAGTGGTCCTTGGGCCATAAACTCCAATGCCTTGCCATACAACCTTTAGATGCAACCCTTTGGTACCAATAACACTTGAATCAAAGTGTTTTCATGCCCTAGGGTGTTTTAACTTGGTTAATTAGTTGTTAAATTACTAATTAGATACATATATGTTTGATTATATGTTAACTAGGATCATTGTGTGTACAAGTCTTCACTTGACACCTAGCATTCTACATCATTCGTTCATCCAAACCACCCACTACAGGTGAGTTCATACCCCTTAATCAACCTTTTAAATGATTTTAAATGCTTTAATAGGGGGGGGGGAATACAAGTAGAAAACAACATGTTATAGAATCAATCACATGTGATTTATAACTATGTTTTCAACCAACTGATTTCACATACTTCAAAATGTGATAAACACAATGGTTTTCAGTCCTGTTATACTTCGTTATCAAATGAATTACTTTTGAAATGTTTTATAAAATGACATCAAGTCATCATTATTATTGTTCAAAACTCTTAAATGTTTTACAAAACCTCTATACACTTATGTTTCATGTATATATGTATTGATATGAGAGCTTTCATTCTTCATTTGGTTCCAACACTCTTGGGTAGCAAGGGTGTATAAACCTACTTGGACACTCAACTTACATTCCAGTAAACTATTATAGGTATAGTTTAGGGGATATAAACATTATTCCTACTACAAGGAATTACACCAGAGTCAGTTCATTCATGAGTCTATACTAATACATCAATATGAAGAGATACTAATACATCAATATGAAGAGATACTAATACATCAATATGAAGAGATACTATTACATGGATACTTGTACATAGATACTTCTACATGGATATTGTTACATAGATACTATATGATGAGATACATTTACATATTATATGTGTAGATACTATTATATATGTACGGGACTAACCATTCTACACCCAGCTGTTAGCTACAGAGGGAAAATGCACATCGACAGATGTCTACGGTTAATACTATTCAACATCTTCCATGTCGTGTTTATCCTAGTACCAAAGGATAATACTTAAATGATTATATAATTTCCCTTTTACTTTTATTTTGTGACACGTTCACATAAACGATGAGGTAGACTATATATTTATAATAATAGTCACATGGGAAAAACTTTCATTTACACAGAAATGCAAACTTCAAAGCATTCGGGTCTTGGTAGAAGACTACCTTTTATACTAGTAGGAAATATGGGATTTTCTAGGGTTTTCACACTTATATCAAATGTTTCATCATCAATTGCATGTCTTTCATATCAGCTTTCCAAATTAATGACACCATAATACTTATGAATTCACCAGCTTTATGCTGATCTACACTTTCAAAATAACTTGTATTCTCAGGTCACCAGTAGACAGGTACGATGACCAGGTTTTGAGAAGACGGAGCACAGACAAGACTCGTCTTTTATTTTGATTACATATTTTGGTGTCTTATTGCTATGAAAGAACACTCATGTTTTAAAACTTTACTTTTAATGCAATGGATGATGTTGTTGCTTGTTTACTACTTTGCACTGTTATGATACTTTACATGACGTCCTCCACCCCCGAACGTTTCCGCCGTTCCAGTTTTGGGGTGTGACAGTTACAACAAGACAAAAGTAGTTTACGGGTAGATCTTCTCTTCGGGTTCATCATGGCAAAAGGTATTCGGTTCCTTTTAGCTGAAGAGGGTCACTTTCTTGTTTCAATAAGATTTATCAAAGTCGCACTACCCTTCAAACTCGAAAATAGATTTTCTGGGAATTTCTCTTCTCTATCAATATTTTTGACAACTAATGAAACTGATTTAGGTTGCAAGGGATCAGAATGATGGTTAGAGGCGTCAACAGGAAGAAATTTTGAGCCAACAATCGATTTTGCATTTATTTCCCCTTTCAATGTAAAAACATCAAGATTCATATATGGAGGATACCCTCCATGAAAACGAACAACAGCTAGATCCAAGGAAAGATGAGAAAAAGGCGATCAAGAAGAAAAGACTAGAAACCAAAAGACCCACCTGAAAGTTAACTACAACCCACCTTAAGTTTTCGCTTTTGGATTTTCCTTCTCATTTTTCCGGCATCTCAAAACATAAATCGATTTTGATTTCAATCCGAGAACACAAATCGATTTTGATCTTTTGTTTTAAGGTATGAGAATGGAGGGTAGCAAAAGAGAAGGGGCTACCTTTTTTTTAGTGTGTGTATCTGTGTGTTTTTGAGGAAGATGATGGGTGTGTTTCTTGGGGAAGAAGATAGCGTTGGTGGTGATATTTTGTCTCGTAAGAGAGAGAGAGAGAGAGAGAGAGAGAGAGAGAGGGAGGGAGGGAGGGAGAGAGAGAAAGAGAGATAGAGAAAGAGAAGTATTTTTTATTTTTCTTTTAATCATAAAAATATTTAAATAAATAAATAAAACTGAAAAAGAAAAAAACAAGGGTACAATCGTCATTACAGAAAATTTTAAAGTAAATTGGACTAAACTGGCAACAAAATGAAAACTTTGGACCTGTGGTGCTAGTCCAAACATTTTTGGACCAAAATGATAATTTTTAGCAAACCACGGGGACCATTCGTGCAGTTTAGTCTTTATAAAACCATTGTTTCCAAAAATATTATTTAAAATCAGAGTCTCCCAAGATCAAGAACATGAATTCAGGATGTGTACGGTCACGCCTTCACCTTGCCGCAGTCCTCTAAAGTACCTGAAACCATAACCAAAAACTGTAAACCAACGCTTAGTGATTTTCCCCCAAAGTACCACCATATAAACATAACAAACAACAACATGCATAAAGAGCCTTCAGCATGAATGGACCGCCTCACCAGGCCTACAGCATATCTGGACCGCTCTACGGGCCTTCGGCCTGACTAGTCTGCCTTGCAGGCCTTCAGTCTATCCGGACCACCCTAGGTATCTTGGCCTTCAGCACAAAGCAGGACCGCCTCAACCTGGTACACCATCACATATCAACATATACCATAACAATCAATAGCTAGCATCTACAGGTAGTCATACAGATCTAAAAAATCACTACAACATAGCAACATCCTATATACCAGGATACAGATCTTAACCGATTACTACAGCATAACAACATATGGTAAAAACCAAGATATCAATCCAATGGGCAAGCCTTGGTGCTTTCGACCCGTAAGTACAGTGAGGAAGACTCACCTCACAATCTGACGAATAATTGATCAATACTCTGCTTCCAAATATCGGATCACCTAAATCCTAAATTTCAAAACATTAACCATTATTTATTTTCCCCAAAATGCCCCTGGTCAAACTTGGTCAATGGTCAGAAGACAAGTCGTGTCACCTAGCAGATTCAACCCAATCGAGCCAACCCGACCGAGTCGACTCAGCAGAGTACGTTGGCGTAATCTTTTGTACGCGGGGCGTACTCGATGGTTGACCATCTTATCGGGCGCTGACCACGTACGTGCAACGTACCACTTGGTACGCCCAGCGTATGTGCCAGTTCATCCATTTCCCTATTAAGAGCTTAATACTCCAGATCTTCACGTCGAAAATCAGATCCAAGGCCAAAGTATCCTGAAGAGTCATAAAGTTTCCAACTTTATGACATTGCATGTCCATTAAGTGCTTAAAACATTAAATCTCAACATATTAATGCATTAAGACCTTTTATAACATGCATGGAGAAAAACTAACCATCAAGACCAAATTTTCATGACTTAAGACCTCTCCTAAGGTCTAAAAGGACGACTTATTGGGTCAAGAACATGCCATGCTCAAGAATCACCATTTTTCGGACAAAATGTGTCTTAAAGGAAGAAATGGCTAGATCTACAAGATGGAGTGATCAAGTTGTAAACTTTATACATCCCTGAGGTTGCTAACAAGAAGGAAATCACATATCCAAGATGCTTCCAAAGTTCCAAGCTCTTCTCACCACCTTCTTCTTCTTCAAGAACACCTCTAAACACTCCAATAGACTCAAAAAGCACTCTACTCACTTAGAGCTTGCTTGGGGTCGTTTTTCACAAAGTGAGGCTGATGAAGTAATGGGAAATGAGGCTATAATGGTATATATATATATATATATATATATATATATATATATATATATATATATATATATATATGGACCAAACCCTAAAAATTAGGGTTTGCACTTCCTTCACGTACGCCCCGCGTACGAGGTGTACGCCTAGCATACTAGCGTCCACCCTAATATGCTCAGCATACACAACGTACGCTTAGCGTATTCCCCATAGTCTGAAATTACCAAAATGCCACTATGGGCCATTTTGCACTCGTCCATATACTCAGGGACAAAATGAAATAATTATTCGTACATAAGGCTAAAATTGAAAATACCTCAACATTGGGATGTTACATTGCGAAGGTTGGCGACATATAAATCCCATTAATAATCCATTAGCCATTACCGATGAATTCTTTGACAAATAATGGTCTTTTGTGGTTTATCGGAAATCGGCCGGTAAATAACTTTTTGTTAAAAAATTTATAATAATAATAATAATTAATAACTAGTAAAAAAACCGGGCATCGCCCCGGGGTATTATTTTTTATTTTTTTATTTATTTTTATTTATTTTTATTTTTTTAAGATTAGGAGCTCTGATTAAACAATTTAAAAATAGTGAAGAATAAAGACACCAAATTTGACAAAACATTCGAAATAGATAAGGATCCCTCTCTACAGATTTGACAATATAACAAACAGTGGCGGCCCTGGGGTGGTGTCGGCGGTGCGGTCGCACCAGGCCTCCGATTTTAGGGGGCCTCCGATTTTTAGGATAATTTATAGTTATAGTATTGGTATTTTTGTAAAATCTATTTTGATGTTTTATCAATAAATAAAATTAGCCCGGTAACTTTTGGTTCCAATTTTAGATGCGTTTTAACATTTGGCCTCCGATGCGTTTTAATTACCGATACAAAGTCTCACTTTAAAATCATTGTCAACTACAAGGTAGGAAAGTAGGATTGAAAGTGTGAAAGCCATAGTTACGCAAGCTCCTGAAATAGTAAAAGCTCTGCATAAACTTGTTGAAGAAGAGACAGACATAAAGATCATAAGTGAAGCTACTTGTCTAGCAAAGTATGAACTTGGCAGATTTGACTTTATAACAGGTATGGTTATATGGTATCATATATTGGCTAAAGTAAATAACCTGAGCAAACAACTTCAGTCTGAGACTATGCGTATTGATGAGGCAATGAGTAGTGTGGGAGCACTTATTGAGTTTTTTAAAGACTATCGAGAGAATGGGTTTGGGAAGGCTTTGGATTGTGCGAGAGCTATAGCTTCTGATTTGGAAATTTATCCAGTGTTTGTTGAGAAAAATAATAAAAGAAAAGTTGTTAAAAAAAGACATTTTGATGAGAATGACATTGGGTCATCAGAGCCGGTACATGAACTTTCACCTCAAGAGTCATTTACGATTCAATATTTTGTGTACATAGTTGATCAAGCTATTGGTTCATTGGAGCGAAGGTTTGAACAATACAAACAATATGAAGACTTTTTTGGTTTCTTATTCACAGCAGAAAAGTTGAAGTCAATGAATACTAGCGAGTTAAAGTCATGTTGCAAAAATCTGGAAAAGAGGCTGCAAAATGGTCATATCTCAGACATTAATGTTGATGATTTATTCAACAAACTGGAGTTGTTACAAAAACATTTACCGGTTGAACACAATACAGCTAACGAAATACTAAATTTCCTAAAAATGATGAACACTTATCCAGTTTCTTGTCTAGCATACATAATATTGTTCACTGTTCCTATTACAGTTGCATCAGCGGAAAAAAGTTTTTCAAAACTAAAGCTTTTAAAATCTTATTTGCGCTCGACCATGTCTCAAGAGAGATTAAACGCTTTGGCATTGATTTCGATTGAGAACGAGTTTCTTGATTATGAAAGTCTCATAGATGAATTTTCTTCTAAAAATGCTAGAAGGTCAATGTTTAGAAAATAGTAATGCGTTGTTTTTTTTTGTTGAAAAGTTGTTTCTAACAGTTTTACAGTTTTATTTGATTACTAATGAGTGATGAAGACATTATTTTGTGGTAGTGAATTTATGAGATGTTTTTTAGCAACTTTATGTTTTGAATTAGTGGTAGCAAATGTAGTTAATAATATTTACAAGAAATTTTTGTGGGGCCTCATTTTAGTTTTTGCACAAGGCCTCCGAAATGTCAGGGTCGGGCCTGATAACAAACATAAAAAAGTGACATAATAGCATTGCACTTTGATTTTTATGGACGCTTTGGTCTCTTCTTGATTGCTTTCTTCATTTTTTTTTACGTTTTTAATTCGGGAACGACTTGCTCTTCACCTTGATGTTGGCAAATTTAATCCACATCACTTTCTCATTTCAACATATAAATATAAAACAATATTCATTATAAATATATATAATTATATATATGTTGGAAAATAACTAAACACTTTGAATCAAGATAAGCAAGTGCAGAACTTTGTTATTGATCCTTTCTTGTGTTTACCTAGTCCAAACTTTGTTATCAATGTTTTCTTGGGTGGTAGTTCAGAAAATCAATCATTAATAGATTGATAACATTTCCTGCATTACCGCATACAAAATCCAAAACATAATTACGCTTTAAACTACTATTTACCAGAAATTCACATAATTGAGAATACCAATGTACTTTGATGCAGCAGTAGAAATTATATAAAAACAAGGAGATCCATTCTCAAAGAACCATACAAAGAAATGCTGTAAAAGTTCAAAAAATCAGACTGGTTTATCCACCACGACACATATTTTCCAAATATGGAGTAATCACTAAAACACTAGAAGATTTCTAAAAAACGCCCAAAAATTTCCCAAAAACCACCACCCGAAACATAGATTAAACATAGTGACCATTTTTCTCTCTTTCACACTACAAGAAATCAGTTAATACCGGCGACGGTAATCCCGGCGACATAGGCATTAGCGGCGACTCTTGAAAATGCCTATGTCGCCAGTAATGCTACTAAACCACGATCCGCTCCGTCCCTCCCCGTTGCATCCCAGCCTTCGATCTGGCATTTGATCCAACGACAGACGATCTGTGTCGTCCCTCCCAGCGACAAGAGCATTAGCGGCAACAAATATTTTTAACGGCGACATTTTGAGCAATAGCGACAAAATAGTTGCGGCGACTTTTTACCGCGACTCGTCGCCGCTATTAGCTTTACCGGCAACTCTTCTAGGTTTTAGCGTCAACTTTTGTCACCACTAGTTCCCTTTTTTGTTGTATTGTCAAGAATAGGATAAGGTAAATCTTCAAAGTTTATCTGTCATCTTCTACATTTGTTGGACATGACAGATCTTCAAAGTTGTTGAAAACTTCACACTAAATATGCCAATAAAGAAATCACATGCCATAAAAAGTGAAATGGTGGAGTAAGGATAATGGTTTTGATTAATTTATAACATCATATTATAAAGTTGCTTTGGTTAAACAAAGTTGATTAAAAAAGAAACTTTATAATCAACATTAAAATGAAAGCTTCAAGTTATAATTAACATTAGAATCAAAGTTGAATACTGCCAAGTTTCACAGTCTCATCCAGAGTGGTCCCAAAAGCTTGCGTTTCATATACAGATAAGAAACGGAAAGAAATATCCTTTTCTTCTAAAGGACACCAAGAAAGATTTAAATGGATATCATGGAGATGTTGGCGTAATTCAGGAATTGGCCCTCAGGGGCATTTTGGGAATTTTATATGGAAACTTTCCTTGTAGCCGTGTTTGAGTTAGTTTAGGATACCGTATTTTTAGTATAAATAAGGGTATTGTTTTAGGTTTGTTTTAGTTTTTTCTCCAGCATTAAAAACTCTTGTTGAGCAAGTAAAAGTCCCCTGTTTTTCATTGCGCTGTTATAGCTTGTTGCTGCAGTTGCTGTGCAGTTTTTTTCTCACTTCCTTTCTGTTCTGCTTTGGTTTCTGTTATTAGGCAACAAGGTTGCAACAAGGTATCATGTAGATACCTTACACTTGGTATCAGAGCTTGAAAAAAAAATAACACCCCATTGATAACAGCCCTAACATGGAAGGACAAAAGAAAGATGACTCATTCTCTCTCCAATACCCGATGTTGACCAGGAGCAATTATGTTGTCTGGGCCATAAAGATGAAGATAGCAATGCAGGCTCAAGAAGTATGGGAAGCCATCGAACCAAAAAACCCACAGAATCAGGTTAGTGTAAAGAAGGATAGGCTTGCGATGGCCATCATAGTCCAAGCAGTACCAGATGAAATTCTACTGTCTTTGGCAGAGAAGGAATCAGCAAAAGAAGCTTGGGATACGCTCAAGACTCTCTACATAGGTGCTGATCGCGTAAGAACAGCAAAAGTACAAACACTCAAAGCAGAATTTGAGGTGTTAACCATGAAGGAGTCGGAGACAGTTGATGACTTTTCTGGAAAGTTAAGCAACATAGTCAACAACATTCGAGCCTTAGGAGACAATATGGAAGAAGCTTACGTGATGAAGAAGATGCTAAGAGCAGTGCCGTCTCGGTTAGTGCAAATTGCTTCAACCATTGAGCAATTCGCAAATCTGGATACTATGTCTTATGAGGAAGTTGTAGGGCGACTGAAAGCTCATGAGGAGAGAATCCGCGGGCATGTCGAAGTTGAAGAAAAGAAGCTTCTACTTACCCATCAAGAATGGACCGAAAGAAGTAAGAAACAAAGCCATGATTAGTCACGCTCCTCTAACAAAAACAACAGGGGAAACTCAAACAATTATCGAGGCCATGGAAGAGGTCGAGGTAGAGGAAGAGGTAGAGGTGGTGGATACCGTGGAGGCCAAGGAAGAGGTAGCAATAACCAGCAACGAGAGAATACTCGTGGCACGAACGACAATCGAGACAAGAGCAAAATCCAGTGCTATAATTGTCAAGAATTCGGGCATTTTGCAGCATAATGTAAAAATCCACGAAAAGAAAGAAATCAAGAAGCTAATATGGTTCAAGGTCCAATTGATAACGAACCAGCCCTTCTCTTGGCAACAATCCATGAGATCAAGACAACTGAGGAAGTGTTCTTGCATGAAGAAAAAGTCAATCCAAAATTGACACCACTAGGAAGCAAGAACAATCAGTCAAAGATTTGGTATCTTGACAATGGAGCAAGTAACCATATGATCGGGGATAAAACAAAGTTTCGTGATCTGAATAGCTCGATTCAAGGCTATTTCAAGTTTGGAGATGGTTCCAAAGTACGAATTGAAGGCAAAGGTTCTATCGTATTTCAATGTAAGAATGGAGAACATCGAGTGCTTCAAAGTGTTTACTACATACCAAGGTTATGTAGTAACATCATCAGTTTGGGACAACTAGCGGAAAAAGAGGATCGAATATATATGCACGACTTATTCCTTTGGATCCACGATGAAAAGAACCGACTGCTCATGAAGGTAAAGCAATCTGAAAATCGACTCTATGAGATAATCTTAAATGAAACTGAGTCTCAATGTCTACTTGTAGAAGCTACCGATCATACATGGCGTTGGCATGATCGTATGGGACACGTGAACTTCACCACACTCAAGCAAATGTTAGACAAGAACTTGGCTGTCGGTTTTCCAAAAATAAACATCCCCACACGTTTATGTGAAGGCTGCTTGATAGGGAAGCAAACTCGAAACCCTACCCAACAAGTACAATGTTCAGATCTTCAAAAAGGCTAGAGCTCGTGCATGGTGACCTATGTGGTCCTATCACTCCACCCACACCAGCTGGAAATAAATATTTCCTCCTACTGGTTGATGATTACACCAGGATAATGTGGATTTACCTTCTAAAAGCTAAAGATGAAGCCCTAAAGATTTTTAAAGAATTTCAAAAAAAGGTGGAAACAAAAGTTGGAGTTAAATAAAGACATTACGAACTGATCGTGGGGGGATTCCTCTCAAGTGAATTCACCTCATATTGTAAAGAAACGGGTCTTAATCGACATTACACAACACCATATTCTCCACAACAGAATGAGGTTGTGGAGAGACGAAATCGCACTATAATTGAAATGACACGTACCAATCTGAAAAGCATGGATGTACCTGATGTATTGTGGGGAGAAGCCGTGTGTCATGATGTCTACATTCTTAACAGATTGAGTTCAAAAGCTCTTAAAGATTCCACCCCATACGAGATGTGAACAGGAAGAAAACCACAAGTTGAGCACTTGAGAATTTTTTGCTGCATTGCTTATGTGAGAACACCAAACACACACCTAAAGAAACTTGAAGATAGAAGCAGCAAGATGGTTCATCTAGGCATTGAAAAGGGATCAAAAGCTTATAGACTTCTTGATCCAGATACAGATACAGGGACGATTCGTGTTAGCAGGGACGTAAAATTTGATGAAGAAGCAAAATGGACATGGGAAAAAGCCGTAAAAATAAAACCCATTCCAGGTGTAAGTTTAACGTTTGATGTGTTCACTATAAGTGACATGACGGGAGATGAAAATTCTGACTTAGGAGGTTACGAAGAAGATAATCATGTATGGAGCGAGCCAACTCAATTAAGTCCTCAAGTTTCCACCACTAATCCAGAAAGTTCGACAAGCTCAAGTACATGTAGCGAAGACTCAACAAGTGATAGTGCATTAAGATCGAACACTTCATGATATTTATCAAGATTGCGAGCAATTACTTCTAATGGAAGATATTGAGGAACCCAAAAAATATTCTGATGCAACTATGAAAAGAGAATGGGTAGAAGCTATGAAAGTTTAATTAGATACGATTGAAAGAAACAAGACTTGGAACCTAGTAGAGCTACCGCCAGGGAGAAAAACCATTGGTCTGAAGTGGATCTTCAAACTCAAAAGAGATAAAAATGGTAATATAATAAAGCACAAAGCAAGGCTAGTTGCCAAGGGTTATGTATAAATACCCAGAATTGATTTCGATGAGGTATTCGCTCCGGTTGCTCGAATTAAAACTATACGCATCATATTAGCTTTATCAGCAAAATCCGGTTGGAAAGTACATCACCTTGATGTAAAGTCAACGTTTTTATATGGTGATTTAGAGGAGGAAGTCTAAGTTTCACTACCAGAAGGATTTATGAAGAAAAATCAGCCAAGGAAAGTCTACAAACTATCAAAAGCCTTGTATGGCTTACGCCAAGCACCAAGGGCTTGGAACTCTAGGCTGCACAAATATTTGAAGCAACTAGATTTTAAAAGATGTCCGCAAGAGTATGTTGTTTACACCAGAAGAAAGAAGGGAAGTCTTCTTATTGTAGGGGTATATGTTGATGATATGATTGTAACAGGAAGTTGTGATAACGATGTGAAATTGTTTAAGCAACAAATGAACAAAGAGTTTCAGATGACTGATTTTGGGCTGTTGACATACTACCTGGGCTTAGAGGTACGTCAGTATGAAGGGGGAATTACATTAGTGCAAACCGCTTATGCAAAGAAAGTTCTTGAAAAAGATGGTATGCATGATTGTAACCCATGTAGATATACTATGGAACCAAGGCTGGAGTTAACAAAGGATGAAGAAGGAGAACACGTTGATCCCATGAAGTATAGGAGCATTGTTGGTGGTTTGAGATACCTCACACACACCCATCCGGATATCTCATATTCTGTAGGTTTGGTTAGTAGTTTTATGGAAAAACCTACTAAGAAACACCTTCAAGTTGTTAAACATATTCTAAGATACATTAAAGGAACAACTATGTATGGTTTGGAATATGTAAGAAGAAGTGAAGAATATGGTGTCATAGGCTATACAGATAGTGATTTAGCTAGAGATGTGATTGACAGGAGAAGTACATCAGGTATGGCATTTTATCTCAATGAGAACCTTGTTACATGGAACTCACAGAAGCAACAAAGTGTGGCACTTTCATCCGGTGAAGCTGAATTTATGGCAGCTACAAGTGCCACATGTCAAGGAGTTTGGATAAGAAGATTACTTGGAGAGTTAACCAGACGAAGAATCAACCCAATAGCATTGAATGTTGACAACAAATCAGCCATGGAACTGATGAAGAACCCGGTGTTCCATGGACGAAGCAAGCATATCGACACGAAATATCATTTCATACGTGAACTTGTTGAGAAAGGAGATGTCATTGTGCAACATGTGGGAACTATTGAACAACGGGCTGATATATTCACAAAATCTATGGCTAAAGTGAAGTTTGAAGAAATGAGAAGTCTATTAGGAGTGAAGAACATCGTGGTTCCTGAATTAGGAGGGAAAACGTTGGCGTAATTCAGGAATTGGCCCTCAGGGGCATTTTGGGAATTTTATATTGAAACTTTCCTTGTAGCCGTGTTTGAGTTAGTTTAGGATACCGTATTTTTAGTATAAATAAGGGTATTGTTTTAGGTTTGTTTTAGTTTTTTCTCCAGCATTAAAAACTCTTGTTGAGCAAGTAAAAGTCCCCCGTTTTTCATTCCCATGTTATCGCTTTTGCTGCAGTTGTTGTACAGTTTTTTTTCTCACTTTCTTCCTTCCTGTTCTGCTTTTGTTTCTGTTATTAGGCAACAAGGTTGCAGCAAGGTATCAAGTAGATACATTACAGGAGATGTAATAATGAATTATCGGTGATAAATCAGGATCCAAAATTCAAATCCAAATCAAACCAATATTAGGTCCATTTAAACAAAATCAATTTTTCAGCAAACACTCATCTTCTCTGATTTCATATTCATCATATGACCAAATCAGCCGACATATTGACAAAAATGACAACTCACAAAGTCAGGTACAACCCCATATTAGCAATATACTTACATTGTGAATGCAAACATTTGTAAATTAAAAAAATATAAAATAAACACCAATTATGGTTATAAAAGTTGTGAATACCCTATAATTCCCAAATAAAATACATGATAAACAACATCATAAATTAGAGACAACATTAAATTTGAAACCTAACCAAACCAAGAAAAAATTAAAATGTAAACTTACCCAATGGAAGATTGGATTGTTCAACCTAATTAAACCAGCAACCATTAATTAAAGAGTTAGAAGTATTTGCAAACAAAGACAAAATTTGGGAAAAGTAAAACCAACAGTCCATTAATTAAAGAGTTAGAAGTATTTGCAAGTTCCATATTTTTTTGGAACCGGAAATTTTATTCAAAGGGATAATGACTTGGGAGGGTAAAATATTTTTGGCTTTGGTCACATTTGGTCACTAAAATTTTTTTCGTGCTCTATTAACCCTTTAACTTGTTGAATCGTGTAAATTTTCCCCTTCCGACTACTTTTTGCCGGTTGCAAAGGATTTATCGATCCTATGTGCCAGGTTGATCCTACATGGCATGTAGGGCTAATGTTATTAAAAGAGGGGCGTATGTGGTTCCTTTATTATGCCCTAATACCCCGATGGCTTCCTCCTACAGCTTCTCATCGTCCTTCAATCGATCAAGCAAGAAATCAACAGTGAACGATCCAAAAACTTGTGATTGTGGGTTCCCTGCACGTATTCTAACGTCAACAACACCAAAGAATCCAGGGAGGCATTTCATGGTGTGGAATGAGGTAATCTATTTCACTTAAATCTTCCCCCTTTTCTGATTCATTTTTCCTGATTTGAAATCTCCTTATGAATTATTTGTGTTGAAGGGTAAATGCAAATATTGGAAATAGTTGGATGTAGAACCTGTACAAATGCCTCTAATGGAAGTGGTAGATGGAATGAAAGTTAAATTAGTAGCTTCGAAGACCGAAGTAGAGAAGGTGAAGGAAGACATGGAACAAATGAAGAAGGAAAAGTACTCTGATGCCATTGCAATGAAGGAAAAAATATATACGTTTACCATAGAATTTCTTTTTTTGATCATCGTGTATATGATGAAATGATGTATTGAAAAATGTTATTTGAATGGAATGGAGCCATTATCTTAACTTCTTGTTGGAATCGAATGAAGTAACTTTGACTAGAATGGAATCACAAAGAAATAATTTTGACTGGAATGGAATCACAAAGAAGTAACTTTGACTAGAATGGAATCACAAAGAAGTAATTTTGACTGGAATGGAATCACAAAGTAGCATACATATAACAATGAATACATATATGATTCAATTATTTGACTGTAATGAATACAAATAAGTAAGTTTGACTGGAATGCATACATGTAATAAGAAAGTAACTGAATGGAATGAATACAATGCATACATATAACAAGAAAGTAATTGAATATGGTGGTTGGATTCATTGAAATACTCCATTAATATTCGAAATTAAATAAAGCGCAAGTAGTTGTCTGCATACACAAAAGTTGTAGCTAGGTAACACAAAAGATGGGACAAAAGATTCCTACATAACAAGGACCACAAAAGAAGTGTAACGACCCAAAAATCCAGGGTAAAATTTTCATTTTTCATTATAGTCAAACAAAAATGTTATTTCATCCAATCATTCAAAACAATACTTAATTAAAACGTTTATCAGAGATACGTCCCAAAATCACATAAAACGAAAAACACGGGTGTGTACGTTGCGATCAAGTCGGGCCTTACTTTCCAAACCAATGATACCTGAAACCATAAACAAAATTGTAAGCATGAATCTTAGTGAGTTGCCCAGAGCATACCCCACACAATCCACATAATCACATAAATCATATTAGCTATAACAGCTACATAAACCACATAAGCCATGCATACACCATATAGGGATGTCCTGGAAACCCTCCAGGGTCTTACTTCGGGTGCCTCGGGAACCCCCCGAGGTCTTAGCCCAAGGATGCCCTGGAAACCCTCCAGGGTCTTACTCCGGGTACCTCGGGACCCCCCCCCCCCCCCGAGGTCTTAGCCCACTACCATATAAACCATACATACAAACATATAAGGATGCCCTAGAAACCCTCCAACGTCTTACTTTGGGTGCCTTGGGAAACTCCCCCCCCCCCCCCCTTGAGGTCTTAGTCCAAGGATACCCTAGAAACCCTCCAAGGTCTTACACCCAAGTGCCTCGGGAACCCCCAAGGTCTTTACTAAGGATGCCATGGAAACCCTCCAAGGTCTTACACCCAAGTGCCTCAGAAACCCCCCGAGGTCTTTCATGCAAGTATCACATATAACTAGCATACCACATATCCCATAACCAACTAGCATGTCATTTAACAAATAATGGGCCGGCCTTGGTGCCTTAGACCCATTGGTATGATAAGGAGACTCACCTCGAATGCAGAAGCTTCCTGAATTATATCCTTAGTTGCTCCCCCGCCGACTTCCCGAGCTATCAATACCAATAAATATACCCAATTAGCAATTGGGTTCCATACTATAATCCCTAATCCATACATGGGGTAAAATGACCACTCTACACCTGGCCCAATATGATCCAAAACTGAGGCCCAAGCCCAAAACAAAAGCCCAACACTATAATAGCCATAAATCCATCAATGGCCCAATTTGCCAAATTGGGCCCCAACTCCCTTACGGGCCTTACCCTAATCCCATAATCTCCTTCATTATAATTTGGTTTACTCCAAGCACCCCTTGGGACTAACTTGCCCAAATTCAAAGGTCAGAGTCAAAGTCAACAGTCAAGGTCAACAACCCATGTTGACCCAACTCATCGAGTGCATCTTGCAACTCGTCGAGTTCCTTCAGTGTTCAGAAAACTGGATAAAACCCTAGCCAACTCGCCGAGTTATCTCATCAACTCACCGAGTTCGCACAGTAACAAAAAAGCGGGAAAACCCAACTCAACTCGTCGAGTTTCCCCTGTCTCAACATATTCAGCCCTTTTCCAGTCGAATCTAAAGCCCCAAACTACAGATCCTACCCCCTAGGGTTAAGATACCACGTAAAGTTGCTAACTTTACATCCATGCAAGGCATCAAAGGATAAAAACACTTAATCAAAGCTTGTCAAGGGACTTAGAGCATGAAAGAGGGCCAAGACTTGATAAAGTTGGAAACTTTAAGTCCCCAAAGGCCCTGAGATGTCCAGATCTAAAGCCATATCTTCATATCATGCTCAAAACCAAGAATGTTACCAAAATAGGCTAATAATGGCCATAAACTTTCATAGAAGAGATCTAAGCAATGGAAGGTCAAGGTTTTAACTTTATACCTTAAAGTGGTTGCCACAGCAGAGTAAACACCAGATCTACAGCCTCTCTCTTCAGCTATTCACCCACCACTTCAAGCTTCTTCACATAAACACCAAAAAGGCACTCCTTAAGCCCTCACACACTCAAAATGGGAGATGAGACATGATTTACTGTGACATCCCCATTTTCATGGACAGAAAAGACCGATTTTGTTTATGCCTTTTTGAAAATCAGAGTAACATTTTAAATAAAAGTGTTGTGGAATTTGTCCCAAAACAAAATATGATAAAGATTTATCAAAAGCATTTCCAAGGAAATGTATTTCATTAAAAGACTCGGGATGTCATGTTCGATACAGATCAAAAGCATAAACAATACAACATAAGCCTTACTACATTATTTCATATCTACATGCCTATATCCGTAATCCCTCATCCAAAACATCACATCTATGCTCGAGCGCCACTACCTGTAATACATGAAACTGAGTGGGTCAGGCTTGGGAGCCTGGTGAGCACATAGGGTTTTCAACGCACAATATATAAGTTTATTGATTTCATCAATCAACAATAACCCGATTACCCGTTCCCATTATCCTCACTTTACGTCCCTAAACACCTATCATAAGGGACCTAGCCTAAGGATCATCTGTTGGATTAATGTCTAAGTCCATAACTATATTTGGTATGTACTTGACCCGACCCGGCATGGTCCATTTGGGTTGCACTTCACCGGCACAATTTATATGGATAGTCTTTTGAGAATAGTATATTTATGATTTATATTAATATATTATAAGTTCTAATATATTAATATGGAATCATATTATTTAATTAGTATTGATCAAGAATTAATTTAGAATTAATTAAGTGATCAAAAAGAACTAATTAAATATGGACTCTTATATATATGGAATGGGCCAAGTTCATTTAGGTTGGGCTAAGCTTTCATGGATGGTCCATGGAGCTTTTAACCCATGGATCCTATGTAAATGAAAGGTCATGGGTATTAGGGTTTACATGGATGTAACCCTAATCCTCCATAATATATAAAGGGGTCCTTGGCTCACAAAATTGGGACAAGTGTGTGAAAATAAGAGTGGGTCGATTTTAGTGTGCATACATATTCTCTCAAGTTCTTCCAAGGTGTTTTGGTGATTTGTGATTCCATTTGAGGCTTCCACACTATTGGGGCTAAGCTCTTAAAGCTTGAAGACATCAAGCTACATCAAAAGGTATGTCATCTAACTAGAACTTTGTAGTATAGGTGCTTCATAATATGCTAGTTAGGATGAAACCTTGGAATAACTAATATTTGCATGTATAGTAGAGAAAACATAGATCCAAGGTTTATAGGGTTGCATGTACACCATAAGAGTGTTAGAATGCTCAAAACCCAACAGTGGTATCAGAGCCATGGGTTGTTTTCTGTTATATTGATGCAAATGTTTTATTTTCAAGTTGAAAAAAAAGGAAAAAAAAACATGACGTTTGTCAAATTTTAAGATAATTACTTGTTTTGTGAAAAACGAATTATTTGTAAAATTTGAATCATTTGTTATATGAGTTGAATTAGGTCAAATTTAGTAAAAGAAAAAATGATATGATTATTTTATTAGTTTTAAAAGTTTGATCTAAATGTTTTAAGGAGTTACATATTTTGTCATAAAATTTTGGAGCTCAAAAGTTTTTTAAAGTTGTGATCTTAAGGGTTTTGAAACTTCCATAAGTTATGGATATGAAAGTTTTTTAAAAAAAAAAATTTGATTCAAAGTTTTTATGGAGTTCCAAATTTGGTATTAATGTTTTAAAGAATTCCATAACTTGTTCTTAAGTTATAGAACATGGAAAGTTTCATCATAAAACACCATTAATTCCATAAGTTATGGAATCCAAAGGTTTTCAAGAATTACAAAAACTTGCCCTCAAGTTTTGGAATTTGAGAAAAGTATTTTATGAAAAAAAAGAATTGAATTCTAAAACTCTTGGGTTCATAACTTAAACAATTAATTAAATGGTTTTAATTTTGAGTTTAATAATTGGAATTATGATGTTTTGTTGAATAGTTCAAATTAACTTTTATGAACTTTATTAATAGTTAATTAAAGCGTTTAATTAAAAGAGTATTATTAAATCCATAAATATATGGTTTGAGTTTAATTAAATTAAAAGTCTAGTCTAATTAATAGATTAAACCACCAAGTATTTTAAATGTCTAAAATACACCCTTATACTATTATAATATTAAAAGTTTAATATATTATATGTATAAGAGCAAGTCGTCTTACCATTAGTAGGCCTCATTCACGAAGCCGGTCTATAAGGGAGGTATAAGGTTACTGCCTATAAAATGGCAGTTTAATGGGTGTCCACTCTCACTCACCGCTTCCTTGACCGGTGGAGGGTCGTTAGCCGAACAGGTAGGACAAGGACTATAATTCTCCCTTCATTATAAGTATAATGATAAATACTAAGTAACTAAACACTTATAAATTCTCAATCTTAGTTACTTAGGAAAATGTGAATAAGGTGCTAATCCATGAAATTACACATTGCACTTTGTTTAAGCTGTTAGTGGAGCGTGTGTGGTTAACCGGCACACTAACCTGGACTTAATAAGGTAGGCAAAGGGTAACTTAATGTTTATCATAGTATCGTTGGAGCGTGTGTGGTTAACCGACACATCGATTGAGGGGTAAATATTAAGGGTACCAAGTATATTTGCATGGTTACTTCACACCTTGTTTTGTGATCCTCGACATCCAGTCACAAAACCTGAAGGGCACACTCGAGATTGAAACATGCCATTGAAAAGTTCAATGAATCTTAAAAGAATCTAGGAGTTTTAAAACCAATTAAAACCTAATAATACATTTCGTTTATCTTGGTGGAAATTGGTGAATCGTCATTCACCTACCTTCAAATATTTTATAGCTTGGATTACGGCATCCCTCTTCCAAGTTATAAAATAGTTTGTTGGGTCCTAGCCTTAATATATCATATTGGGTGTAATATTAAGGACTTAAATCAACTTTACGTGAATTTCTCCCATTGTTGATGTCTGGTTTTGACAACAATGATCTTCCCAAACCAAGCTTTCCTAATGAATATGACTTCTCGAATTTGGCTCATGGAAGTCATACTTCTCTTCCTCCACCTCCTCCAATTATTCTCCCTAACCCACAAGTTCAAGGTCACTCAAGCCCTAATGGCAAGCAAGGTCTATGTGTGATCACATCTTAGAGATGAAGTCACATATTGACAAGCCGGGAGAGTTGGGTGTCAAAGTCTTGAGAAAGTTGGATGTTCAATCACTTTCTAAGTCACATAGTGAGTTCCTTTGGGACTACTATGAAACAGACTATGACATGAACCTTAATGATCATATCTATTTGCTTGGTGTTGCTGAATCAGCAATGATTTGGAACGATAGTAAAGCAAATTTGATTAGAAGATCAACTTCCCAAAAACTTTATGGACAGTGACAATAGTGACACTGGAAATCCAGAAAAAGCATTCTCTTCCCAATAGAAAGGGATTGGCCATAGTCAACCCGGTTGACCAAATGGTAAAGAGAAAGGCTAAGTCTGAGATAGTCCCATTACCAAAGGGTCCATATGTTTATTTTGCCAAAGGAAGGGGCGTTGATTGCAAAGCTGCTAAATTTACCTAAGGATGTTAAAGTCAATAAGTTTGACTCTACATCAGGTAGAGCCCATTATCTAACTCTGTTAAGTTCTATTCTGAGATCCTCATTACATGATGTGACTGGGTCACATGTTGATGTTTTAAGAATCAAAGAATAGAGAGAAATCTTAAAGGAAGTATATGCTGATTCTGATTGCGAAGGTGGATTTCGATCGCATCAGAATTTTGAGCAGTTGCTTAAGAAGTTATGATATATTGCTAAGGAATAGATAACAACAATTTTCCATGTGGATTGTAAGGATAAGTTTTTCCGCAAAGTTTTAAAATAAAAGAAAATTGTTTAATTTTATTTATTTGAAGTATCCTTACAATGGCATTTGTGGAAAATTGTTGCTTATATGATTCCACTGACAGCAATATTGGAAAATGGATTTGATTCTTTCATTTGTGGTAGTGTCTAAATTTACCAAATCAGGAAAGTTCCTCATCACCCAAGTTTCAATTGGACCGAAACTTGGAATCATGCAAGTTGAATAGTATGATGAATGAGAACTTTCAAGCATTGGAAAATCAAGACTAATTAGTTGTTCACATGGATGTGTGAGTCAAGTGAAGGACTAAAGGGATCGAGTACACATTCTTGTGCACTGGTCATGTCCACCACAAAGCTCGTTAAGACTATTTGATTTACTAAAGTTTAGTAAATATGGTTATACTTACAAGTTTAAGTATAATTCTGAAACATTGGAAAAGTCTCAATGTATGGCAGAACGAATGGGAAGAATCAAATTAGGCAGAAAGACAAAAGTTTCTCAAATCTGAAAAGATGGGAGAGTACTTTAGTATCATGTTTGTGATCATCTTAATGATTTAGAAATCATATCACAATTAGTCATCTAAAGGTCATCTTAGTGCATTCTTATGACTAAGAAGAGGAGTCATGAATTGTTGAAATGGTTAGATCAGGAAGATGAGTCATACTTCGTTCCAAAACAATTCTTAGAGTCATACTCCAAGATTGTAACTTGAGTGACATATCTTAAAGAAATGTTTAAAACACTTGTCAAATGTAAGAGTAAAAGTGTCCTACTCTTGTACATTTGAAATTGGTAAGTTGTGATGTTTTGGATAAAACAAAGACCAACTAAGGCCAATTGTGTGAAGTGTTTGTCTTGATAAAGAATCCGCACTATCTCTTGAATATTTGGCAAGATAGTCTTATATGTCAAGAGGATAGTGGGAGTCTTAAAGATCCTAAAAAGAATTTCAAGAACTAATCAAGAATAAAACCTAAGGTTCTTCACTAGCACATGACTTGAGGTTTATAACCTATCGTGTTGACATATTTTGTGCCCATTCCAGTTAAAGTTGGCTTTGCATAGGAGTTCTGAAAGTTCTCAATTGGTTGCATAACAACTTGGAAGCAAGGGCAGGCCCTGTACTGCCAGGTGGCAAGAAGTTAAGATTGCATAAGTTCAGTCCATATGAGTTTGGATTTGTCATTATCCTTGTCTTGTGACTATGGTTTTGACGATTCACATGGATAAGAACACATACACCATAAAATCTAAGGGTCATAAGGTTTCTCTCCGATTCATGAAAATGATGGTGAGGAAACACTTCCACCAAGTAGATTTGAAGCAGATGGCAAAAGGTCTAAACAATTGAGACTATGATTACAGCATCCCTTTTCATAGTTCTGAAATTGTTTAGACACACATGCATGCTATCTAAGGAAAGGTGTATGATTTTGATAAAGTCTTATCAAAGCATCTCGTATCAGAAATCTGAACTTTAGTAAGAAAGTCAATAAAGTATTGATTTCTAAAAGTCCAGCTGATTTCTGAGTACATGTCAAAGCTAGTGGGAGCATAAGTGTTATGCTAATAATCATCATGTTAGTGGGAGCATGATAATTATTGTTAGTGTTGCAAGTTAGCAATGTTAATTATAGAAAATAAAAGTTTCAATTCGTGAGGCTGCAGGGATTGAAAAAGTTGTTTTGCTATAATTAAGGGAGAGGATATACTTCATTTCAGTTCTAAAGGCTTAGATTGAGACCTTAATCATCTTTAGTCAAGAATATATATATGAATTTCATGTTGGATTGGTTCAACTTAAGGAAATTCTATATATTGAGTTCTCAAAATTCGATTATGATTACGGCATCCCTCTTCATAGTCAAATTTTGAGAACATGGCAAATAAAAATTTTGTAGCAAAAGACTGGTCTAGAATCATGTCTTTATGTGAAACATCATGAATCGTGTACCATTTGCTTTGGGTACATGATCGATTGCATGTGCTATAATATTTGTCATTTCTAAATTTTTCCAAATGCCCAGAGGCATTAAGAAGGGAAAAGGTCTAGAATTGGATATGACTAAAATGATTAAGCAATTGTCGAGGACAATCTGAGGTTTACCAAAGATTGGTTGCTCAGGGACAGTTGGAAGTATAGTGCTAATTTTGGAAGGACCATATTGACATATTCTGAAAAGAGGCATCTCTTATTCAGAAGTGATAGTCAAAATGAGAATATGGAGTTGTCTCCATAGGTGGAAGTTATCTGTGTAAGAATAGAAAACTTAATGCAAGAAGCATGTCCAAAGCAATGTACTTTGAATATGAGACTTAGTTTCCATGGAGTTGATCTCCATTGGAATACCTTATAATGACTGTTGACAAGTCTTTGTGACTTTGTACATATTCATTACAGGAGGGTCAGTGCATATAAGTTTAAAATCTAAACAGATTTCGATAAATGATAGGAATTTAAAATTCTCACATTTTTCGATAAGGATTTGGGAGTGTGAAATTAGAATCATTGAAATTATGTTCAATTGGTTTATTTCACAAAGTAAGGATCATAGACAAACATAGAGTGCATACTTGGTGTATGGCAAAACTATTGTTTAAGAAAAACATAGTGTACATGCTTGGAGCATGGGACAACTAGTGTTTTTAATTCAAGTATAAAGTTGATAAAACCGAAAAAATGAATAATGAGTAATCAGTATGGTGATAAATAAAAGTGTTTATTTATATTCATAGGGTTTGATACCATATTTGATTCATTTATTCTTGTGTTTCACTTTGCATGTTTTGACTTCCAGAATAACTAAGTCGCTCTTTCTGAATGATTAAGTTATTCAAACCATCCACAGTCGGTCATATGTTGGAAGTAGATATGAATCAAGACCGTCATGGGTTGGTTTGTAGAGGTCCAAGTTGGTGGACAAAGTGGTGCTACAACACTCATGGGTGCTCATAAGTTCTGAGTATTAGATTCAACCCGCGCTCATTTGAATCACTTCATGGATTTTATCACGAGTGATCATGAGACGATAATATCTTATATTCTTCAAACCTAGAGATATGAGTTGTTACTATGAGTTGGTTATACATTGATTGCACGAAAACGCATTTGGTAACTCGATGTTATAAAACGTGCCTTTGTGTATGATTCAACAAGTAGTAGAACAAGCCATATGAGTCGAAGTTTTTCCATTCCTTTTACCTTCGGGATAAAAGCGATATCTGTGGGCCCCTCGATGATTTAGCGATGACACATGTGAGTGCTTGGCCAAGCCAGGACTGATTTGATTTGTTCAATCAGTCAGTCATCATAAATCGAAAATCGGGAAACAACAAATGGACAGAGAGAATGATTATAATCCATGTCTCAGTCCATATGATATCTAGAATGGAGGAATATATGATCCCTTATCTAATGGACAAGTCATTGACAAGGTCAGAGTTCGACAGCGGCTTTAAGAGCTACGATTGCCAGTTAGGTTTTGAAGTCATACTCAATAATAGTTTTAGACTTATCCAAGTGGGAGACTGTTGGATTAATGTCTAAGTCCATAACTATATTTGGTATGTACTTGACCCGACCCGGCATGGTCCATTTGGGTTGCACTTCACCGGCACAATTTATATGGATAGTCTTTTGAGAATAGTATATTTATGATTTATATTAATATATTATAAGTTCTAATATATTAATATGGAATCATATTATTTAATTAGTATTGATCAAGAATTAATTTAGAATTAATTAAGTGATCAAAAAGAACTAATTAAATATGGACTCTTATATATATGGAATGGGCCAAGTTCATTTAGGTTGGGCTAAGCTTTCATGGATGGTCCATGGAGCTTTTAACCTATGGATCCTATGTAAATGAAAGGTCATGGGTATTAGGGTTTACATGGATGTAACCCTAATCCTCCATAATATACAAAGGGGTCCTTGGCTCACAAAATTGGGACAAGTGTGTGAAAATAAGAATGGGCCGATTTTAGTGTGCATAGATATTCTCTCAAGTTCTTCCAAGGTGTTTTGGTGATTTTTGATTCCATTTGAGGCTTCCACACTATTGGGGCTAAGCTCTTAAAGCTTGAAGACATCAAGCTACATCAAAAGGTATGTAATCTAACTAGAACTTTGTAGTATAGGTGCTTCATAATATGCCAGTTAGGATGAAACCTTGGAATAGCTAATATTTGCATGTATAATAGAGAAAACATAGATCCAAGGTTTATAGGGTTGCATGTACACCATAGGAGTGTTAGAATGCTCAAAACCCAACATCATCATCGGGATGGATACTACTGCTAAGGGGGTTCCTCAGCAATAAATGTCTTAAAGCCAACCATGAGGGGTATGGAGTACACCGGTGAACACATCGTTCACAAACACCTACAGGTTGCGAGCCTGCTAGCGTTCCACTGGACTGTCTAGAAGAGTCCGTGGTCGTCATCCATACTCCGCTAGATGACAGAATCAACAACAACAACAACATTGAGGCCTTTCATCATTTTATCACACATCGTCTATTACATCTACCCATGTTTTTGTTGGATTAGTGTCTAAGTCCATAACTATAATTGGTATGTACTTGACCCGACTCGGCATGGTCCATTTGGGTTGCATGGCATCAGAACATTTGGATAGACCATTTATGAGGAAAAGACATTTTGTGACATATTAATATATTATAAGTTCTAATATATTAATATGAAATCATGTTATTTAATTAGTATTGATCAAGAATTAATTTGGACTTAATTTAGTGATCAAAAAGAGACTAATTAAATATATGGGGATTGATTGTGTAAATCATTCATTCTTATATATGTGGGCTTATGATCCAAGATTCCTTTATGTTGGTTTTAACCCATGTGGTGATCCATGGATACTCCATGGTGGTTAAAACCCATGGAGCATAAGGAATGGGTAAAGTCATGAGTTACATGGTGTAACCCTAATAGCCACGCTATATAAGAACCCCTTTAGTTCAAGAAATTGGCACTAGTGATACATATTTTGAGGGCTAGCCGATTTGAACATGTATGTCTTCTTCTCATGGTTATTCCAAGAGTTCATGATGTTGTGTGAACCATTTGAGGTGTCACACTTGGGGCACTAGGCTCTCAAGCTTTATGGAGTCAAGCAACAACAACAAGGTATGTATTCTATCTATTTTATTATCCTAGTATCAATGTTTTGGTATGCTGGTTAGGATAATACCTTGGATAATCATATTTGCATGTATAATAGAGAAAACACAGATCCAAGATATTTAGGGTTGCATGTACACTTAGGAGTGTTAGAATGCTCATAACCCAACAGTGGTATCAGAGCCTAGGCTTGTTTTCAATTATACTAGATGCAAATTGCTGAAAAATGCTGAAAAAGTCGAATTTCGAGCATTCTGGGCACTGGACTCGCCGAGTCCACTGATGAACTCGCTGAGTCCATGAAGAAAATCATCCTACTCTATGAGTAGGTTGATACACTCGACGAGTAGGAGCCCCTGACAGCATATCTTCGAGTTTTTTTGGCTAGAAATGGACTAGGAACATTACCATAAGCTGTTTTTGAACCTATAATCCTGTTTTTGATGTGGTAATGTTCATACTAATCCAATTTCAAAGATAATTGTCAATAGATTCATGTTTTGTATTAGTTTAGTGATTAGGCTAATTACATGAAAAAGTTTGATTAAACTATCTTGTTCTTATGAGTTGCTTAGATTAATAGAAAAGTTAATTGATTATGTGTTTTCAATCCATTTTAATCTAAGAGTTGATTCTAAAATGTGTTTTTGTAACTTGTCCTCAAGTTATATGAAAAGTCACATTTAAGTTTCATAAAACTCATAAAAGTTGGTAATGGTTACAAAAATAAAGAGTCTTGTCCTCAAGTTATGGAGGTTCAAGAGTCACTTCATTAAGTAATAAAATGTGTAACCTTAATTAATTCCATAAATTACAAAATAAAGAAAAGTTACATTCTTTTATTAGTTTAAAGTCTTCCATAACTTGTCCTCAAGTTATGGAACTTGAAGAGTTTTTTAATTAAAACTACTTTAAACACATAAGTTATGGAATTAATTAGTTTTGAATAGTTTCAAAACTTGCCCTCAAGTTTTGGAATTTGAAAAGTTTTCTCTTATGAATACTTTAATTCCAAGTTAGCCCTTAGAATTTTAAAAGTTAAAATTCAAACCCTTATACTATTATTATAATTTTAATTATATAGATATGTATAAGATAAAGTCAATCTTACCGTTAGTAGGCCTCATTCACGAAGTCGGTCTATAAGGGGGGTATAAGGTTACTGCCTATAAAATGGCATTTTAATGGGTGTCCACTCTCACCCACTGCTTCCTTGACTGGTGGAGGGTCGTTAGCCGAATGGGTACGAAAGGACTATAATTCTCCCTTCATTAAAAGTATTAATGATAAATACTAAGTAACTAAACACTTATACATTCCCAATCTTAGTTACTTAGGAAAATGTGAAAAGGTGCTAACCCATGAAATTACACTTTGTACCTTACCAAGTCATTAGTGGAGCGTATGTGGTTAACCGGCACACTAATAAGGACTAGTAAGAGTGGCAAAGGGTAACTTGACTCTATTATAGATCGGTGGAGCGTGTGTGGTTAACCGGCACATCGATTAGGTGATAAAGTTAAGGGTACCAAGTCAATTTGCATGGTTATTCACACCTTGTTTGTGATCCTCGGCATCCCAGTCACAAACTTGAGAGGGCACAATCGAGATTCAAACATGCCATTGAAAGTTCAATGTATCTCAAAAGATCTAGGAGTTTCAAATCCAATTAAAACTTAATTATATTTCGTTTTTCATGGTGGAAATTGGTAAATCGTCATTTACCTACCATCAACTATTTTATAACTTGGATTACGGCATCCCTCTTCCAGTTATAAATAGGTCGTTGGGTCCTAGCCTTAATATTTCATATTGGGTGTTATATTAAGGACTTTAAATCAACTCTCTTGAATATCTCCCAAAAGATGATCTTCCCAAATCTCTTGAAACAAGCTTTCCTAAATGAAGATGATGTCCCATGGAAATCATACTTCTTTCACCTCCTCCAATTATTCTCCCTAACCCACAAGTTCCTGAAAAGTTTAAGGTCACTCAAGCCCTATTGGCAAGCAAAGGTCTATATGTCATCACATCTTGGAGATGTAGTCAGATATTGACAAGCCGGGAGAGTTGGGTGTCAAAGTCTTGAGAAAGTTGGTGACTCAACTATTTTCTAAGTCACATAGTGAGTTCCTTTGGGACTCCTATGAAATAGACTATGACAAGACCCTTAATGATCTTATCTATTTGCTAAGATCAACTTCCTAAAACTTTATGGACATTGACAATGATGACATTGGATATCCAGTAAAGTTCTCTCTTCCCAATGGAAAGGGATCGGCCATAGTCAACTCGGTTGACCAAATGGTAAAGAGAATGGCTAAGTCTGAGATAGTTCCATTATCAAGGGTCTATTGCCAAAGAAAGGGGCATTGGTTGCGAAGCTGCCAAATTTACCTAAGGATATTAAAGTCAATAAGTTTGACTCTACTTCGGGTAAAGTCCACTATCTAACTCTGCTAAGTTTCTATTCTGAGATTCTTGATACATGATGTGACTGGGTCACATGTTGATGTTTTAAGAATCAAAGAAAAAGTGAAGAAACTTAAAGAAAGAATATGTTGAATCTGATGGCATAGATGGATTTCTATCGCATAGTTATGATATATTGCTTAGGAATAAATAACAACAAAGTTCTCATGTGCTTTTGCATTGTAAGGATAGTTTTTCCGCAAAGTTTTAAAATAAAAGAAATTTTTGTTTTTGATTTTATTTATTTTAAAATATCCTTACAATGGCATTTGTGAAAACTTTTGTTGCTTATAAGATTCCATTAAGAGCAAGAGTGGAAATATGAATTTGATTCTTTCATTTGTGGTAGTGTCTAAATTTACCAAATAAGGAAAGATTCTCATCACCTAAGTTTCAGTTGGATAGAAACTTGGAATCATGCAAGTTGTATAGCATGATGAATAAGAACTTTCAAGCATTGGAAAAATTAAGACTAACTACTTGTTCACATGGATGTGTGAGTCAAGTAAAGGATCGAGTACACATTCTTGTGCACTGATCAAGCCCACCACAAATAATCGTTAAGACTATTCGTCATTATTTACTAAAATTCAGTAAATATGGTTATACTTACAAGCTTAAGTGTAATTTTGAGACATTGGAAAAGGTTTCAATGTATGGCAGAGCGAATAAGAAGAATCAACTTAGGCAGAAAGATAAAAGTTTCTCAAATCTGAAAAGATGGGAGAGTACTTTAGTATCATGTTATATAATCATCTTAATGATTAAGAGACCTTATCACAATTCATCCTCTAAGTGCATTCTGGTAGCTAAGAAGAGGAGCTATGAATTGTTGAAGTGGTTAAATCAAGAAGATGATTTATACTTCGTTCCAAAAACAATTCTTAGAGTTATACTCTAAGATTATAACTTGAGTGACATGTCTTAAAGAAGGTTTAAAACACTTGTCAAATGTAAGAGTAAAAGTTTTCTACTCTTGTACATTTGAAATTGGTAAGTTGTGATGTTTTGGATAAAACAAAGACCAACTAAGGCCAATTGTGTGAAGTGTTTTTCTTGATTAGAATCCACACTATCTCTTGAATATCTGACAAGAAAGTCTTATATGTCAAGAGGACAGTGGGAGTCTTAAAGGTCTTGAAAGTCTCAAGAACTAATCAAGAATAAAACCTGAAGTTCTTCACTAGCACACGACTTGAGGTTTATAACCTATCGTGTCGACATGTCTGTGCCTATTCAAGTTGGATTTGCATAGGAGTTCTGAGAGTTCTCAATTGGTTGCACAGCTACTTGGAAGCAATGGCAGGCCCTTGAGCTGCCAAATGGCAAGAATTTAAGATTCCACAAGTTTAATCCATATAAGTGTGGATTTGTCAGTAACCTTGTCTTGTGATTATGGTTTTGACAAAATTCATATGGATAGGAACTCATACACCATAAAATCTAAGTGTCATAAGGTTTCTCTCCGATTCATGAAAATGATGGTGAGGAAACACTTTCACTAAGTAGATTTTAGCTAGATAGCAATTGTGATATTTGCATTCTCAAAGTCGTTAGTGGAGCGTGTGTGGTTAACCAGCACACTAACATGGACTTGTGAGAAGTGGTAAAGGTCTAAACAATCGAGACTATGATTACGGCATCCCTTTTCATAGTTCTTAAAATTGTTTAGACACACCTGTGAGCTATCTAAGATAAGGTGTATGATATTGATAAAGTTTTATCAAAGCAATCTAGTATCAGAAATCTGAACTTTGGTAAGAAAGTCAATAAAGTATTGATTTCTAGAAGTCCAGCTGATTTCTGATTACATGTCAAAGCTAGTGGGAGCATAAGTGTTATGCTAATAATCACCATGTTAGTGGGAGCATGATAATTATGATAAAGGTTGCAAGTTAGCAATGTTAATTATAGAAAACAAAAGTTTCAATTCGTGAGGCTGCAGGGGTTGAAAAAGTTGTTTTGCTATAATTAAGGGAGAGAAAATTATACTTCATTTCAATTATAAAAGCTTAGATTGAGGTTTTAAGTCGTATTTAGTCAAGGATATATATATGAATTTCATGTTGGAATGACTCAACATAAGGAAATTCTATATATGGGTCCATTATTTGCGTTCTAAAATTCGATTATGATTACGGCATCCCTTTTCATAATCTGAATTATGAGAACTTGGCAAATAGAAATGGAAATGTTATAGCAAAAGACTGGTTTAGTCTTTATGTGAGACATCATGACTCGTGTCCCATATGCTTCGGATATAGGATCGATTACATGTGCTATATTTATCCTTTCTAAAATTTTCCAAATGCCTGGGGCATTAAGAAGGGAAAAGGTCTAGAACTGGATATGACTAAAAGGATTAAGCAATTGTCGAGGACAATCTAAGGTTTACCAAAGATTGGTTGCTCAAGGACAGTTGGAAGTATAGTGTTAATTCTGGAAGGACCATATTGACATAATCTGTAAGGAGGCAACTCTTGTTCAGAAGTGATAGTCAAAATGGAATATGGAAATGTTTCAAAGTTGGAAATTATTCAATCCGTGTAAGATTAGGAAACTTAATGCAAGAAGGATGCTCTGTAATGGTTGTTGTCAAGTCTTTCTGACTCTGTGCATAATCATTACAGGAGGATCAATGCATATAAGTTTAGAATTTAACAGATTTCAGTAAATGGCATGAATTTGGAATTCTTGCATTTGCAGTAAGGATTTGGGACTGTGAAAGAGGATCATTGGAGTTATGTTCAATTGATCTAATTCACAAAGTGAAGATCATAGACAAACATAGTATGCATACTTGGTGTATGGCATGACTAGTGTTTAGAAAACATAGTGTACATGCTTGGAGCATGGGACAACTATTGTTTTAAATTCAAGAATAAAGTTGATAGCTGAAACAGTATACAATGAAGAATGTGTAATCACATGGTGATAAATAAAAGGTGTTCTATTTATGTTCATACTTTTTGATACCATATTAGATTCTATTATTATTGTGTTTCATTTTGCATGTTTTGACTTCCAGAATAACTAGGTCGTTCTTCCTGATTGACTAAGTTATTCAAACTATCCACAGTCGGTCATATGTTGGAAGTAGATATGAATCAAGACTGTCATGGGTTGGCTTGTAGAGGTCTAAGATGTTGGACAAGGGGCTACAACACTCATGAGTGCTCATAAGTTCTGAGTATTGGATTCAACCCGCGCTCATTGGAATCACTTCATGGATTTTATCACGAGTGATCATGAGACGATAATATCTTATATTCTTCAAACCTAGAGATATGAGTTGTTACTATGAGTTGGTTGTACATTGATTGCACGAAAACGCATTCGGTAACTCAGTGTTATAAAACGTGCCTTTGTGTATGATTCAACAAGTAGTAGAACAAGCCATATGAGTCGAAGTTTATCCATTCCTTTTACCTTCGGGATAAAAGCGATATATGTGGGCCCCTCGATGATTTGATGATGACAAATGGAAGTGCTCGACCGAGCCATGACTGATTTGATTTGTTCAATTAGTTAGTCGTCATAAATCGGAAATCGGGAAACAACAAATGGACAGAGAGAATGATTATAATCCATGTCTCAGTCCATATGATATCTAGAATGGAGGAATATATGATCCCTTATCTAATGGACAAGTCATTGACAAAGGTCAGAGTTCATCTACAAGGTCAGAGTTCGACAGCGGCTTTTGAGAGCTACGATTGCCAGTTGGTTCCTGAAGTCATACACAATAATAGTTTTAGACTTATCCAAGTGGGAGACTGTTGGATTAGTGTCTAAGTCCATAACTATAATTGGTATGTACTTGACCCGACTCGGCATGGTCCATTTGGGTTGCATGGCATCGGAACATTTGGATAGACCGTTTATGAGGAAAAGACATTTTGTGACATATTAAGATATTATAAGTTCTAATATATTAATATGAAATCATGTTATTTAATTAGTATTGATCAAGAATTAATTTGGACTTAATTTAGTGATCAAAAAGAGACTAATTAAATATATGGGGATTGATTGTGTAAATCATTCATTCTTATATATGTGGGCTTATGATCCAAGATTCCTTTATGTTGGGTTTAACCCATGTGGTGATCCATGGATACTCCATGGAGGTTAAAAACCATGGAGCATAAGGAATGGGTAAAGTCATGAGTTACATGGTGTAACCCTAATAGCCACACTATATAAGAACCCCTTTAGTTCAAGAAATTAGCACTAGTGATACATATTTTGAGGGCTAGCCGATTTGAACATGTATGACTTCTTCTCATGGTTATTCCAAGAGTTCATGATGTTGTGTGAACCATTTGAGGTGTCACACTTGGGGCACTAGGCTCTCAAGCTTTATGGAGTCAAGCAACAACAACAAGGTATGTATTCTATCTATTTTATTATCCTAGTATCAATGTTTTGGTATGCTAGTTAGGATAATACCTTGGATAATCATATTTGCATGTATAATAGAGAAAACATAGATCCAAGGTATTTAGGGTTGCATGTACACTTAGGAGTGTTAGAATGCTCATAACCCAACAATTTTACCCCAACATTTTTGTAGATATAAAATACATATACAGTTTAAATCATTTAAAACATGTATAAAAATCTTTCACCAGCATAGACAGCAAGTATTCAGACAATATGCACACATAGCACGTAGTTTATATTAAATACTTCATATCTATGTGTAAGATGAAAGTAACTATGCACTCACCTGATTAGGTGGTGACTCGGTACTCAAACAGCACTTCGTTATCTCAAAACAAATTTTCCTTGATCAAAACAGCGGATTTTAAAGAAAACCGGGCTTTGCTCGGAGCAGCGTTTCCGAACCGAAAGACCCTTTTTCTCGGGACTCCGGGAGCCTCGGGGCTTCCTTAGGGTGCTAGGGATTTTTCCTAGGGTTTAGGGGTTTAAAATGGGTTAGAGAGAGAAAGTAGTGAGAGAAAGAATGAGTTTTGGTGTGATTTCCTCGGCAGCCTTCGCATCCCTTTTATAGGCGCCAGCCTCGGACGTACGCGGGGCGTAGTCCTTGGCTTACGCGGGGCGTACTTCGGATAAGGTGCCAGCTTCGCACCAGCTGGCTCGCACATCGGACACGGAAGGGATAAGGCTAACGGTACGATGGGCGTTCCCAACCTTGGACGCGGCGCGTATGCGAGGCGACGTGTCTCCATCCGAAGCGAAGCCTTGGGCAACAAGCAACGGCTCAGATCTTGCCACGCCATCACAGTTTCGCAAATTCGACTACAAACTTTAAAAATTCGCAACTTTCGCGTACGAGCTCCTTTTTCGACGTTCTTTATATCCACGCGTAGGCGGGAACATACTCTACAACTTTCGTTTAGACTCCACTCCGTTGGCTAATTTTGACTTTATTTTAAAAGTTATATTTTTAACAGGCCAGGACAGGATTGGTCCGTTAAAAATTCATAACTTCTTCATCCGACGTCCGTTTTCGTCTGTCTTTTTATCATTATGCTACTATTAACGAGATCTTTGATTCTCGTTTGGTTTGCGTCGGCTAAAAACCGCTCGATCTAATATTCGAACTTTGGGCTGTACACTGCTAAGCCGAAACTTCGAAAAATCATAACTTCCTCATACGAAGTCAGATTTGGGCGTTCTTTTTATGGACGCTCTCGGTTTAACGTTTTCTACGACTTTCATTTAGATCTCTAAGGCTAAAACTCGCTCTATCGTAAATTCACTATTTACGCTTCCCGGTATCGTGCCGGTTCCATCATGAAACTTCGACGGGTCATAACTTCTTCGTTATAACTCGGCTTTCGGCGTTCTTTATATCCTCGGAATCCTTGTTTCGACCACTAAAACTTTATGTAAAGATATCGGGCTTATCTCATACTTTAATTTTGACGCTTATTTTTATTCTTTATTAATTATACATTTATAATTAAATAATAAGCACACAAATACACATAATTCACATAGTATTCAAATATTTCATCTTTATTACATCAAAAAGAGTTACAATAGTTGACCTACACTATTACATCGTCTAAAAATGCTTAGCCCCGAAACCCGGGCGTTACAATTCTCTCCCCCTTAGGATGATTCCGTCCCGGAATCATGCGTCAGCAAACAGATGCGGATAACGACTCATCATGTCACTCTCTGTTTCCCAAGTGAGATTTGGCCCATTCGAATGTTTCCAACGGACTAGCACTAAGTCGACCATCTTGCGTCGTAACTTCTTAGTCTTACGGTCAACAATTGCCTCGGGCTCTTCAATCAGCCTCTTGTTCTCATCCATTCTTAATTCTGAGATTGGAATTATGTCGGGAACTTCTCCCGTGAATTTCCTCAGATAACACACATGGAAGGTGTTATGAATACCATCGAGTTCTTCGGGCAATTCCAGCTTGTAAGCTTGGTTCCCAATCTTCTGAAGAACTTTGAACGGTCCAATAAACCTTGGACTTAGCTTTCCTCGTTTTCCGAATCTTATAAGTCCCTTCCACGGTGAGAATTTAAGCAAAACCAAATCCCCAACCTTGAAGGTCATCGGTCGTTTTTTCTTGTCAGCATAGCTCTTCTGACGATCCTGAGCTGCTAACATCCTTTCCCTGATCACCTTTAACTTCTCAGCAGTCTCATGAACTATCTCGGGGCCCATAAACTGCTTTTCTCCAGCCTCAAGCCAACAAGACGGCGTACGAAACTTTTGCCCGTACAAAGCTTGATAGGGTGCCATCTTGATGCTCGAGTGGAAAATGTTGTTGTAGGAAAATTCTACCAAAGGTAAGTGCTCATCCCAGTTACCTTGGAACTCGAGGGTACATGCTCTCAACATATCTTCAAGCGTTTGAATCGTTCTTTCGCTCTGACCATCAGTCTGCGGATGGTAAGCTGTACTTAGACACAACTTCGTACCCAGTTCCTCTTGTAGACTTCTCCAACACCTTGACGTGAAACGGCTATCACGATCTGATACAATTGTTAGAGGAACACCGTGAAGTCTCACAATTTCCTTCACGTAAGCATTTGCAAGCTTATCCATAGACCACCTTTCGTTGGCAGCTATGAAGTGTGCAATCTTTGTGAAACGTTCCACGACCACCCAAATCATGTCGTGACCGTTCTTCGTCCTGGGTAGTTTAGTCACAAAATCCATGGTGATGTCTTCCCATTTACCCATGGGTACAGGTAAAGGTTCTAAACTCCCATACGGTTTCTGATGTTGTGCCTTAACTCTCGCACATGTCACACACTCTGCCACATACTTCGCAACATCGAGCTTCATCATCGGCCACCAGTAGTAGGGTTTTAGGTCCCTATACATTTTAGTGCTACCGGGATGAATCGAGTACATGGTCTTGTGAGCTTCTTCCATCAGAAGATCTCTTATTCCTCCCGTTTTAGGTACCTAAATCCGATCTTGGAATACCTTCAGTCATTGACGGTTTGTACCGAATACCAACGTCTTTCCCAAACGTTCTTCTTTTCGGTCATTCTTTTCTGAAGCTTCTTCTTGAGCTTTCTTGATACTTTCCACAATCGTCGAAACAACTTCTATTCTCAACGCTCTTGGCCTTTTCCTTTCAAGATTGACTTTTCGACTTAGAGCATCAGAAACAACATTTGCTTTACCGGGGTGGTAAAGTATCTCACAGTCGTAGTCCTTGAGTAACTCTAGCCAGCGTCGTTGCCTCATGTTCAACTTCTTCTGATTAAAGAGATACTGGAGACTCTTATGATCAGTGAAAAGTTTGCACTTCGTTCCATAAAGGTAATGCCTCCACATCTTTAGAGCAAAAACTACCGCTGCCAACTCCAAATCGTGAGTGGGGTAGTTCTTTTCGTGCTCCTTCAATTGTCGAGATGCGTATGCTATCACATTTTCTCTTTGGGTCAGAACACAACCCAACCCGACTCCAGATGCGTCACTATAGACCACGAAGTCTTCAACTCCATCGGGTAGAGAAAGAATCGGTGCTTCACATAACTTCTTCTTTAGCTTCTCGAATGCTTCTTCGTGCTTCTCACTCCATGTATAAGTAGCTCCTTTGTGGGTCAAAGCAGTCAATGGAGCAGCTATCGAAGAAAAGCCTTGGATAAATCGTCGGTAATATCCAGCTAATCCATGAAAGCTTCGAATCTCTGTGGTACTCTTTGGACGTTCCCATTTCATTACAACTTCGATTTTTGCTGGGTCAACCATTATCCCTTATTCGTTAACCACATGACCCAAGAACTGGACTTCTCGGATCCAAAAATCACACTTGGAGAACTTTGCATATAGCTTCTCCTTCTTCAAGACTTCCAACACTTCTCGTAGATGCTGGCCATGCTCCTCCTGGCTTTTCGAGTAGATGAGAATGTCATCTATGAACACTATGACGGAATTATCGAGGAATGGTTTACAAACCCTGTTCATCAAATCCATGAATGCTGCTGGAGCATTGGTTAGTCCAAATGACATAACCACGAACTTGTAGTGTCCATATCTCGTCCTGAACGCAGTCTTCTCGATATCCTGATCTCTCACCTTCAGCTGATGATATCCTGACCTAAGATCGATCTTTGAGAAATAGCTCGAACCTTGCAGCTGATCGAATAGGTCATCAATCCTTGGCAATGGATACTTGTTTTTTCACCGTTGCCTTGTTCAGCTCTCGGTAGTCTATACACATTCTCATGCTTCTGTCTTTCTTCTTCAAGAATAGCACCGGAGCTCCCCAGGGTGATGAACTAGGTCGAATGAAACCGTTGTCCAACAACTCCTAAAGTTGCGTCATAAGCTCCTTCATCTCCGTCGGTGCTAATCGGTACAGTGCCTTTGATATCGGTGTTGTACCTGGTAACAAGTCTATCCGAAATTCCACTTGTCTATCAGGTGGTAATCCAGGAAGATCTTCGGGAAAGACTTCCGGATAATCACACACAACTGATATATTCTGTACCTCTTTCTTTCCCTTCTTAGCATCGATTATGAATGCCACGTATGATGCACATCCCTTGGACAAACATTTTCTGGCTTTCATCAGGGAGATGATTCCAGAATTTACTCGGCGTTTGCCCCGTACACCATAAATGACTCTTTTCCGGGTGGGTTTACCCTTACTATCTTCTTTCGGCATTGACTCTCAGCATCGTTGGCGCTAAGCCAATCCATACCCAAAATGATATTGAAACCGTTCAACTCTATAGGTAACAGCTCCTGGTGGAATTCATTTCCGTTTATGTCGATGACAATGTTCCTAATACGATCACTAACAGGTACGAACTTGCCACTGGCAACTTCCATAATTAGGGCATTATCAAGTTTTTCTACAAGCAATGCTAATTTTCCTCCAAATCTATGCGATACAAAGGAATAGTTTGCTCCCGAATCAAATAGTATATTGGCAGGCAATCCATTTACAAGAAAGGTACCTGAAGCGACGTCTGTTGCCTCCTTTGCAGCCTCGAGCGTCATCTGGAAGGCTCTTGCCTTCGGCTTCGGCGGAATGTTGGGTCTTCCTGCCTCTTTCTTCTTCGGATAGTCCCTTGAAATGTGCCCTTCCTCGTTGCACTCATAACAGACCTTCTTAGTGAACGTGCACTCGTTGGCATAGTGCCCAGGTTTTCCACATTTGAAATAAGTGACTCCTCCGTCACATTTCCCCTGGTGCTTCTTGTTGCACTTGTCACACCATTTGGCTTCACCTCCTCCAGACTTCTGCGTACCAGACCTTGAGAATTTGATTTTCTTGCTGAATTTCGACGACCCATCAAATTTCCTTTTCTCTCCCACCTCCGCTCTCTCCAGACCCTTCTCTCGTATCTGGGTCTCCACATTCTTAGCAGTCCAGATGGCAGCTTTCAGAGTGGTTGTTTGCTTGACCATTGGACCGAAGTCCGCTGGTAATCCAAGGGCAAACTTGTTAACCTTGGAGAGTTCAGTTGGGAAGAGGTGAGGAACAAGCTTCATTTTCTCTGTAAAAGCTTGCAGCGTATTCAGTAACGCTCATTCTTCCCTTCTTCAGATTCTGGAATTCGTTGTTGATCTCCAGAAGATCCTGCTCAGAGCAGTATTGCATCTTTAACTGCACCAGAAAATCCTCCCACGACATCTTGCTCGCTTCTCCTTTGGGCATTGAATCAGCTAGTAGCTTCCACCAGCTTAGTACTCCAGATTTTAACAGAGGAACCGCGAGAGCGGTCTTCTGCCTGTTGCTACACTCGCAACTTTCAAACATCGTTTCCATCTCGGAGATCCAGTTCATGACTTCCATCGGCGTCGGGCTTCCAGATAGACACAGTGGTTTAGATGCCATGAAATCCTTATATTTGCATCCACGTCTGTCATTTCCTCCATCCTGGTGGTTTTGCCTAACTATCGGTGGGTTGGCTTGACCAACAGTCCCACTGTAGTTTCCTCCTTCAGACGGCCCATCATTCAGCTCGGGCTCTACGATTGGTATGGTAGCTTCCCCGCGATTTTGTTGGAGCAAACGCCTGGTTTCCTCCATTTGACGATCCAACATCATTTGGATCATCGCTTGCACTTCGGCCATCGTGATTGGCTCAGGAACATCTGCTACAACAGGTATTTGTTGAATCACTGGGGGTTGATTCCTATTCCCATTTGCATTCCCAGCTCCACTGTGGGTTCTTGCCATTTTGATCTATACACCGAATAAGGTGAATTTAGATCTTTATTCAGGATAGACGTTTAAATCATCATTATCTCTCCGAAACGTTCACATGCTAGTTCTAATATCGTAGTCGTACGTTTAGAATCCTAAACACATAAGGTTTCCAGATCCGGTCGGCAACAGACCATAGATCCGAACAAATATCATCATGTCAGGCACAAAGCATTTAGCACATAAAAGCATTTTAGGCATAATTCCTAAAATAAGCTAGTGCTCACCCTCACAGACATCGCTTAGCATTCTAAGTTTAAGTCTAGAAATCCTACAAATTCCTAGTTCGCTTAAACTAATGCTCTGATACTAACTGTGACATCCCCATTTTCACGGCCAGAAAAGACCGATTTTGTTTATGCTTGTTTGAAAATCAGAGTAACATTTTAAATAAAAGTGTTGCGGATTTTGTCCCAAAACAAAATATGATAAAGATTTATCAAAATCGTTTCCAAGGAAATGTATTTCAATAAAAGACTCGGGATGTCATGTTCGATACAGATCAAAAGCATAAACAGTACAACATAAGCCTTACTACATTATTTCATATCTACAGGCCTATATCCGTAATCCCTCATCCAAAACATCACATCTATGCTCGAGCGCCACTACCTGTAATACATGAAACTGAGTGGGTCAGGCTTGGGAGCCTAGTGAGCACATAGGGTTTTCAACCCACAATAAATAAGTTTATTAATTTCATCAATCAACAATAACCCGCTTACCCGTTCCCGTTATCCTCACTTTACATCCCTAAACACCTATCATAAGGGACCTAGCCTAAGGATCATCATCGGGATGGACACTACTGCTAAGGGGGTTCCTCAGCAATAAATGTCCTAAAGGCAACCATGAGGAGGATGGAGTACACCGGTGAACACATCGTTCACAAACACCTACAGGTTGCGAGCCTGCTAGCGTTCCACTGGACTGTCTAGAAGAGTCTGTGGTCGTCATCCATACTCCGCTAGATGACAGAATCAACAACAACAACAACATCGAGGCCTCTCATCATTTTATCACACATCGTCTATTACATCAACCCATGTTTTACCCCAACATTTTTGTAGATATAAAATACATATACAGTTTAAATCATTTAAAACATGTATAAAAATCTTTCACCAGCATAGACAGCATGTATTCAGACAATATGCACACATAGCACGTAGTTTATATTAAATACTTCATATCTATGTGTAAGATCAAAGTAACTATGCACTCACCTGATTAGGTGGTGACTCGGTACTCGAACAACACTTCGTTATCTCAAAACAATTTTTCCTTGATCAAAACAGCGGATTTTAAAGAAAACCGGGCTTTGCTCGGAGCAGCTTTTCCGAACCGAAAGACCCTTTTTCTCGGGACTCCGGGAGCCTCGGGGCTTCCTTAGGGTGCTAGGGATTTGTCCTAGGGTTTAGGGGGTTAAAATGGGTTAGAGAGAGAAAGTAGTGAGAGAAAGAATGAGTTTTGGTGTGATTTCCTCGGTAGCCTTCGCAGCCCTTTTATAGGCGCCAGCCTCTGACGTACGCGGGGCGTAGTCCTTGGCTTACGTGGGGCGTACTTCGGATAGGGTGCCAGCTTCGCACCAGCTGGCTCGCACATCGGACACAATGCATCGCCTTGCCTAACCGGGCCAAATTCTGACCGAATCACTATACCTGGCCTTCAGCCCTGCTTCCCGAACCGGGTGTCATCCCTCAAGTCAAACCCTTGAGAGTACTTCAACCTCGATAAAACTTGAGTATCCAACTCTTACCAATAATTGGCAACCCGTTCTGAACTCAATGAATACCGACACCCGACGTCCCGAGAGACACAGCCGTCCCCCGATCATTCAATGGCCTTTCAAAAGGCAACAGGACCCAACCACACCAGACTCTCTGCGATCCTGGTTATCTCGGTGTTACCAACTGAATGAATTCACTTACCATAACCAGATGTCGAACACCTACATTCGGAATACCATATTCATGTCTGTTGTTGAGCCGAATAGCAATCTCACACTCGCCCACGCGATCTCCAAAAGTGGCCTCATCTAGCAATAACTGCCTTAGCTATACCGCCACTCATGGCTCCATTAATCCTTCTGATGCATCTGATCATAATAGTCCGACAATCTGTCGTCTTCAAATCCAATGTGAAAAGTGAGTGCTACCAGAACAATTGTAGTCTTACCTCATCCCCGGTCTCTAACGACCTACCGTTTCTTGATTATAATTAAGTTGTGGCCTACCCACATGTCACACCCCCAAACCGAAACGGCGGAAACGTTCGGGGGTGGACGACGTCATGTTTAGTATCACAAGAGATGCATCATAGTAATCAAAGTAACAAACAACCATTTCATTAGAAAGAAAGTGTTTACAAAGTATGTGGTTCACATAAGATAGACTACAAAAGTAAAAAACAAAACAAGACATGAAGTTACTATGCTCCATCTTCTGAATCCCATTGCGCGTACCTGTCTACTGGATTCCTGAGAATACAAGATATTTTGAAAGCGTAGATCAGCATTTAAGGTGGTGAGTTCATAAGTATTTTAGTATTAGTAAGTTGAAAGTTCTTTTAGAAAAGTTTGCCTGTTCCTCCAAAAGATCCTATATCTTCTGATGTGATGAAAGATAAGTAAAAATGACTCTACAATATTTTCTATGAATGCGAAATGGATACAAATTATATAGAATTCAGATCAAACAAACAATCGATTGTGTGAATCTGCCCTAAGCCCACAACCAAACAAGGAACAGGGAATGAGGCGGAAGTCACACATCCCATTGTTTGTTAGATCTTTATTGTATATAACCCTGGTGTATTCATTTGGTACTCACGGAATTAACTGTAATAGTTCCTTTATATTTGAAGAAAACATCTTTTAACAATAACCCTTATTTCATTTAGTAAAAATGGTAACCATAATAGTTCCTTCTATAAACACTTAGTTTATACAATCTATATATAATCTAATATCGAATGGATAGTTAATTGTGTGAATCTGCCCTAAGCCCACAACCAAACAACGAACAGGAAGTAAAGCGGAAATCACACATCTAACTACCTATCGGATATTAATTATATATAACCTTGATGTATAAACTAAGGTTTTATAGAATTAGCCAATTAAGGTCCTTTAAGTTGTACTGGATTAATAAAATGGATTAAACCTTTCACTAACAAGTTTCTAGTTTAGTTTAGTCAATGTTCTATCTGAAAGTATGTTTTTGTACTAGAAAACGGTGTATTGAATTTGTATACTATGACCTGACCTATACCTGGTACTCCTTATGATTACTTGGTGTATACGGAATATATATATAGTTAAGATCGAATAGATAGTAGACTGGGTGCATCTTCTCTAAGCCCACAACCAAACAAGGAACATGAAATGAAGCGGAAGGCACACATCCTACTATCTATTGGACTCGATTAATATATATCCCTGATGTATCTACCGAGGAATCATAAAGTTAGCATTATAGGCCCCCTTCTAACTGAATGTTCATGTTACGAGTAAGTTATGTGGAGTTGTTCTAATATTTGGAAAATTACTAGAAGTAATGAAATTATGTACTCTTAACGCCTCAGTCGATACTACTGTGAGTTTTGTATATATTTATGTGTTTTATTTATTATTGTCCGGTCCTTTGTAGATGTACCCTTTATAAATAACTCCAGGATCATACTCGTGTTTGCTAACCCTGGTACGTTGTATTTGTACCTTTGTTAGTGTAAACCCGATATGATGTATTACCTCGTGTTTGCGAACCCTGGTACGTGGTATTCGCACCTTTGTTAGTGCAAACCCGGTATGATGTGTTTTGTATATATTTATGTGTTTTATTTATTATTGTCTGGTACTTTGTAGATGTACCCTTTATAAATAACTCCAGTATCATACTCGTGTTTGCTAACCCTGGTACGTTGTATTTGTACCTTTGTTAGTGTAAACCCGGTATGATGTATTACCTCGTGTTTGCTAACCCTGGTACGTGGTATTCATACCTTTGTTAGTGCAAACCCGGAATGATGTGTTATTACCTCGTGTTTGTTAACCCTGGTACGTTGTATTTGTACCGTTGTTAGTGCAAACCCGGAATGATGTTATTACCTTAATTTATTATAAACAATGAGTTAAAGATACGATATCTTCCTAGGATACTAGGAATATATAGTATAAGTGTGTAATTCATGATTTGTTCTTCTGTTATAGTTATAGTATGTTCCTCCCTGTACTAGTTATAGTATGTTCCTCCCTGTACTAGTTATAGTATGCTCCTCCATGTACTAGTTATAGTATGCTTCTCCATGTACTAGTTATAGTATGCTCATCCCTGTACTAGTTATAGTATGCTCCTCCCTGTACTAACTATAGTATGAACTGAATCCCTAAACTATACCTATTATAGTTTACTAGTATGTTTGTTTGAACTGTTACTACCTTGAAATAAAGACTCATTTATCTAATAAATTATGATTGTACTTTAAAAACGGAGTTTTATAAACCATAAAGTAACATAACTTTAAAAGAGTTTTTCCAATGATTTCATCACTTATAAACACATAAGCAATCCTTAAAAATAATGTTTATCACAAAACATTTAGACAATTATCATTGTGTTTAACTTGTATCCCCCCTTAAAAGCATTTAAAACATTTAAAAGATTAATTATAGGGGTATGAACTCACCTTATGTTGGTGATTCAATTGTAGATTCGCATAAGGATGAGAATTTCCACGAATGAATTCCCGAGACACAAACGAGTCCCAAATGACATATAATGACATATATAGGCATGTAATTAGTGTTTAACACAACTAACATGCAAGGAAACAACCTTAGGGACTAGGAAACACTTGAACTAAGTGTTACAATCACATGTGATTAACTAAAGAGGACTTATGGACATGCAAGGGAGTTTACGGCCAAGGGTTGTACGGCCATGGAGTGTACGGCCGTACATTCATGGGAAAAACATGCTAAAAGGGGTGTTTGATCCATGGGGAAGCTAGTATGACAATTGCACAACAAGTGGATGAACAAAACTCCATTTCGGAAGGACTTGAGGGGTGTACGGTCGTACACACACCAATATAGATGTATTTTGGGTCTTGATTAAAAGGGTTTCAAAGGTTCAAGAGTTCTAATGGATAACAAGTATCTAGCAAGTGTTTAAGGCCTTTGATTATGATCTTAACAAGGGTGTACGGCCGTAGATAGAGTGCACGGCCGTACACTCTTGATGTTCTTGAGTTTGGTGATGTTTCAAGGCTATGAATCAAGCGTTTAACATGTCTAACTAGATGATAGAGGGAATACTCACACTTTTGAGGGTCTTTAGGGAGTTCACGGCCCAAGAACAAGTGTGTGTTCTTGGTGTTCTTGGTGAAAGATGATGATCTTGAAGATCTAGACCAAAAGACGTAATTTCATGGATGAAAACATGGATCTTCACCAGATAAAGCCATGTATCAACTAATCAATGGAAGGAATACTTATGTTTTTTAAGAACAAAGTGAAAAGCTTGATGATAGTTGAAAGAGAAATGACTTCCTTGACTTGGAAGATGAAGAAATGAATGAAAAATTGAAGGGATGGCTTATATATGGGCATGGGTTCACGGCCACCTTGTGTGTACGACCGTACACCCATGTGTGCGGCCGTACACTCCTCTTGGTGGAGTGTTTGGCTCGAGTGCAACATGCAGAACCCAAGTTAAATCATCCCTAAACTGTCTATTTGAATGTACTAGGCTTAGAACACTCAAACAGACCCGAAACAATGCTAAAAGATAGCAGAAATGAGTCTGACTCTCGATTGATTGGCTGGACTTACAAGGCAAAAAATTTTGGGTTGTCACACCACAACCTTACGAACTGGCCTACCCTAGCCTAAATCATCTGAAAGAATTCGTGAATGCTACGGCTATCCCACAGTCTTACAACACTTCCCACGTTATCCGGCTGCTAGTGAATGCTACGGCTCCCCCGCAGTCTCACAACACTTTCCACACTATCCGGATGCTAGTGAATGCTATGGCTCCACTGTGACAACCGTCAATTTTTGGCCAAGTCAAAGTCAACTAAAGTTAACAAGTCAAACCGGTCAACTCATCTAACCCTTGTACATTAGGTTTCCATTATGTTTCTTATTGTACAACTCGCAATCTTAATACAAAGTATCACTTAGATTTTTCACGTGTTCGGAAATTCTAAACCCTAATCAGGGCAAGAGACGAAACTACTCGATAAAACATTATTCCTTAACCCTCGGGGCATATAACAATCATAACGATACTTAACGAGATGTACAAACCTTGCGTTACAAAGCCAAACACTTAAAAAGGTCGCAAACGAGATCTCTCTCAAATCTCTCCCAAATCTCTCCAAGTATGTGAAATCTCTCCCAGGTCTCTCTCTGTATGAGAAATCTCTCCAAGTGTGTGAAATCTCTCCTTAATCTCTCTCAAAAGTTCCTTTAACTTTTTATAATCATTTCGGGCATCCTGACACTTAACTTGGTGAAAAACGGCGCAAAACGGGGAGAATTCTTGAAAAATAGCCTTAAAGAACCGAAACCATCCTTTAAGGGCCGAAGCCTCTCGGACCGAAACTAGGAAGAACCGAAGCTTGCTATAGGGACCGAACCTTCCGAACCGAAACCCTTAGGACCGAACCGAAGCCTGATGACCCGAACCCGAAGTTCGCTTTCGCTCCTGACCTTCGCCTTCGGCTCATTTCGTCCATTTCGCCTTCCGGCCCAGCAACAATAGGGACCGAACCTCCGGCCCAATCCGAGAAGCCTCAATGTAAGGCACTTTTCACCCGGTTTTCGACTACGACTTCATTTTAGGCCCGTTTTACATAATTTTAACGCGGGATTTTCACCCAAAATCATATTTTAACATATAGAACCCCATACTTCATAATTAATCACGTTTTTTGGGTATAATCCTTATCCAAGAAGAGTGGGTGGGATATTATTGGTGGAGTGTTGACTTTACTTTAGTGTATGACACAAGCAACCACCCGTACCCACTCAATGACCAGCCCTTGTCCTTCCACCATATCTGGTCATTTCATTGTCCTTTTCCCCCTCTTTCCAGCCAAGTACTTTGACTCAAGGGTAGAAAAACCTTTATCTCTCCTCCTATTCACTCACACTTCACCAAGAAGCAAAAACTCATTCTCTCTCACTTCTCTCTCTAAATTTCGAGATTTCAACGCTGATTTTCAAGTTCTTCATCTACCTTGGTAAGTAAATCTCTTCCCACACTTGATTTCCTTACACTTCTTCACTCAAATCATGAGTTCCTTACACAAATATCGTCATATTTGTAGTTAGATCTTCGAATCTTCAAGCATCATATAAGTGTTCTTGAGTTGAACACTTCTTTTCTTCATCATCCGTCTACTGAAATCACTCAAGGTGAGTTCATACCCCTACATTTTCATGTTTTCTTCAAGTTTTAGGGGGGGGGAATACAAGTTAAAACACCAAGAACACAACTAAACTTACCCAACAGCTTTCATCAGAAACGTTTTACTCCATTCACGGACTGTTTTGGTCAACTTAAACATTTTAGTTTTCAAAATTGTATTTGGTGAAAATAGTTCAGGTTCATACCTTTAAAATGACTGTTTGCACATCACCATACGATCTTGCTACAATTTATGGTGATTTTTACAAAACTGCCTATCATTTCAAGAACAAATCCGGACCAGTCTGTGAATATGGGCTTTTTCACACAAGTGGGAAGTCACTAAAAATCATAATAAAAATTATGAATAAACTAGACACATTTTATGAACTCTCAGAATTTACGGATTCAGTTTTCGACTTCGTATGATTTTGCTATGATTTTTCTAAAACAGTGTAGAAAGGTTAAAAACTAGTTAATAGCTTATAACTTTCATAACACTTTGTATTATGTTGAGCAAAGTGTATAACAATAAGTTCTAAATATTGAATGTATTTTCTTGTTAGTTTATCATCATAAACTGAAATTTAGTCATTCATGATAAGGTTTCTTCATTCATTTAAAACACATATAATAAACTACAATAAGCATAGTTTATGGAATTTTACTACATGAAAAAGGTTTTACTCACAAAACAAATGGGTTTTTCATATATTACATGATAAACTATAATAGGTATAGTTTATGATTCCATTAACACAACAAACATAGTTCGGAAGGTTTTATTCCCACAGAAAAAGGTTTTACACTCACGCACACCACACGTAAACTTGTTAACGTAAATTGTGAGATATTCCTCTTAGTACTCCTAGAGTACAGGTTAAAATTCCCGGTAGTTATAACCAGAGTCTCTTGTAGGGAGAACGTGATAGTTGTGTATAGATCTATATTGGGTTTGACAAACCACACCTGAGCAGCTAGCTACAGCTAGACCGGCAGGTGTGAGGTGACAAGTGTCATTATCTTTTTCGACGCCTGAGAAACGTCGTGGCAGGTTCATAGTCATAGTATGGTTATAGCGACTCACATAGGGAGTTAACAACACATAAAGTTTACGGGATTTTTCTCAAATCAAAAAGGGTTTTATGTCGATTTAAAATCACTTATTATATCAATAAGTATGGATAGTATTGTACACTTTCGGTCTTGCGATTTAAGACAACACATCACTTTTATAAAGTACTGTACTCTTTCGGCCTTGGGATTTAAGACAACACATCACTTTTATAAAGTACTGTACACTTTCGGTCTTCGGATTTAAGACAACACATCACTTTTATAAAGTATTGTACACTTTCGGTCTTGGGATTTAAGACAACACATCACTTTTATAAGGAAAATATTGGATTTTCTTTGGAAACATACTTCTATTAAAACTACATTTCGTCTAGAATTGTTAGACTTCAGCTACAATTGCTAAGTGTATATACTAGAGTTATATAAGAATCTAGTCACAATCGACTTAGAATTGGTGGGCCCGCCTTATCTCCTGTTCCTTGTTTGGTTGTGGACCTAGGGCAGACCCATTATATTCAACGGTTCATTTAACTTAAATTTTATATAACTTATATACGCTGGGCGACTATAGAAGGAATCTATGGGTCCTTCTAGGGTACATTATCGCATAACATAGAAGCATTCATTTCACACTTAATAAAGAAAATATTGGATTTTCTGGAAGCATACTCTGTCGCTTTTTCAAGGAAAAAGGTTTCTTTCTCAAACAAAACTCTTATGAACTCACCAACTTAATTGTTGTCACTTTTTCAAAACTACTTGTATTCTCAGGGAATCAGTGAAACAGGAAAACCAACAGCATTTTGAGGATGGGACGATAAATCGTCAAACAGTTCATTTTGTCATCATAATGTAATTGATTTTGAAACATGTAAACTTATTCCATGGTGTAACCTGTTCAATTATATTTATGATGGTTGTATTTACTTTGAGCACTATTATATTCGTTGTTGTGATACTATACATGAACTCCTCCACCCCCGGACGTTCCCGCCATCCTTGGTTTGGGGGTGTGACAGATTGGTATCAGAGCATTGTTTATAGTGAACTAAGTATATCGAACCACATAAGATATACAAACTATAAATGCATTGGGACTAAGGTCTCTGATTTAACATTTTCAAATAACTATACTTTTATAAATAAATAGTTTCTTGTTAAAAGTATGCATGCATGCATACATACTAAGGTCAGCATCATACTAGAACAAAACAAAAGTAATGATTGTTGAATGGCACAAGTAGGCTTGGGGATGTATAGTCAGGTCTGGGAATGACATAGCCTGATCAACTATGTCTATCCCAGAAGTGATTAGCATGTGCCCGCGAATGGTGGTGTTGTTACAACAAGTCTAAAACTTACCAACTCTATCTACAAAGAAACATTGAAAAACATAAGACAAACATTAAAATACTATAGGAGTATTTGGTGATACTATAACCAACTTATGTGAAAACTAAAGACCCATATTAGTAGGTCTATAATGACTGAGTGCATACGCTAAGGTTATACATAATTAAAGATATTATAGACTCAGAATCTATGACTATTGCTCTACCTCCTGTTCCTTGTTTGGTTGTGGACTTAGAGTAGAGTCATTTATTCGAAGCTCTATTCTATCTCAGATTATGTATAACTGGTATGCACTATGTGATTATAGACGTGACTGATAAGGATCACCCCTATAAGTAATTATAGGATTAGACGTCTATTAATTATCTCTTCCACCCCTATTCTCGCACGGACATCACGACAAGATCTTACATACCAGGAGACCCCTACTTTCCGAACCCGGAGAGTTAGTGAGTGATGAGGAAAAGAGTCGGAGGTGGAGCCATAGGTCGACAACTCTCCTCACATAGCCTGGGCTCTCGCGAACCGTCTCGACTCCATCAAACCTGTGCCCCGTTGGGCAGCATTGATCGAGGGATGGAGTCGCCATCAGCAACAGCAATTCGCCATTTGGGGACGTATTATCGTAAGCAGATTTCATACTACTCACAAGACCTTGTAGATTAGGTTTATGAGTATGCGTTGGTGCTACTCTATTCTATGTGTAAGCTCAACACTGCGATTTAAGCGGTTATACTAATCGGGTGATCTATTTGCTGTCAAAACTTTTCCTTGCATGGATGTGAGGTAGACCTGCATCGAGGTCAAAATTTTCTCTGAAACCATAATTACTAGAATCATATTAACAAGATGGGCTTAGGACATACTTAACAAACTCGAAGGTCTATTTAGTCTTAATTATATAACTAAGCATACATCAATTGGTCGTAAGAAGGACCTAGCTTGGATCAAATTACAAGGTTTCACTTGGATACAGAACTACTAAAATACATGGGTTTATTATACATATATACTTTCATTATGAATTGCTTTCAGAGCACCATAAACACCGGAATACGTTACAATTTGAACTAAGATAAACTTAGTTAGAAAACTCGCAACGTATAGCCATTCTAAAGACTCATTATCGTCTCACCTTTAAACATTTTGGTTGAAAGGTGCCTTCTTCGCAGACCTATAGGGTGCGATCATACCAGCACTAATACATCGGATCCCATCAAAACTCCTCAGCTAAGTGTGTTTGGACAAACATGATCCTAAGATAGGTAAAGCTTAACGCCAGTACAAAACCTACTTCTACCCATTTCCGTAACTCTATCTCAAGAGTGTTTAGCAGAAACACTAAGAATAGTACAGCAATGTGCAAAATTTATATATGTGAATATAAATCATAAGAATGCACTTGAGATAATCATCCCCACTCACGAAGTCGTTTTTCATCATGAAACAGAACTATGTCTTCACCAAGAGGCAACCAACCAACTAGCAAGGCGCCAACCCTGCAGATAGACTCTGCTACTTTTCAAGCTGCAGTCACGGCAGCCGTGACAGCCGCCATGGCGCAAGTCAATGCTAATAAAGCCCACGGAGGTGGAAGCGATGCCGGAAATACTAATTGCCACAACAATAAGGGACCCCAGCGAGTGTCTACCCACAAAGACGACTCAGACCACAAACCTAAGAGTAATAAACGAAAGTTTTGGAACAAAAAGGAGCGCAACCTATCCCAAAGATTCGCTAAAAGACAACAACCCATGGCCACCCCTGCCATTGCGACAGCAGTCACGACACATGCCTCGGCATTAGCCACAAGGTCTGTCACCCAAGCACCGGCCAGACCATATAAGGGATCACTCCCAAGGTGTAACAAGTGTAACTTCCATCACAATGGGGCTTCCGGGTGATGCACTGTAAAAACTGCAACAAGAACGGACATACTGCCCGTTTCTGCTGGAACCAAACCCAGCACCTCCCTTCAATCACCAACACCAGGGTAGGCCCAGTATGCTACCTATGCGGTGAAACGGGACACTTCAAGAGAGAATGTCCAACTGAGAAGAATGACGGGGAAGCAGGAGGAGTGTGATGAACAAACCAGTGGGAGCAACAAGGAAACCTTATTAGGACTTTTGTAATGTTTCCAACAAACAAAAACGTTTAAGTACCATATGTATGTAATGAATTTGGTGTGCTTACTAAAATTTCCGTCTTTCAAAAAGTAGTTAAAATACTCTCTCGTTCAAATCAAATCAACAACACTCATATATGACCTTAGGATCATTACCGGTGAGTTGTGATGACTTTGTGCCTACATCGGGGTTAATTATAATCAAAATACTAAAGACTTAAAGCAAATAATTCCATCCTGACTCCTGTTCCATGTCTAGTAGTGGGATTAGGGTGGAGCCACCCACTCGACGATTTCACCAATATCAAATTACATGCGACGTACATATACCGCTCGATCATAGAGTGACCTGTCAGGGATCATGATATCAAGTATCATTGCTAGCTATCAGAACACACTCACTACCAGTGCTAGACGCTGTGGTATGAATCATCTGCAGTAATAATAACATCGAACAAAACGGAACACACTGAAAAGAAACACAAGATACTCTATCACTCTAACGAACATTTTGTGCGAATACAGCTTAACACATGTTTTACCTAAAAAGATACTGTTGTCGTCATTCGATTTCGATTGGTATAGTCCTCACTTTCTCGATTAAACGGCTATGAAAAGACCCTTCACCTAACCTCGAAACCCTCGTCTCTTTTAAATGCCAATCCGACACGAACCTCCAGGTCATCTCTCGCTGCGAAACCCCAAGACACTCACCAGAGGAGCATTATACCTTCCGAAACCCTTCCACAAGTAGTTTCAAAAGACCCTTCGGGAATGTCATGCATACAGCAGATGAGGTTCAAGCACAGAATCTTGGGACGAATACGGTTAGTCTATCACTACTAAGTGTATACGCGAGGATAATATATAATTAAGATTCTACGGACACTGGATGTGTGTTTTCGCCCTATTTCCTGTTCCTTGTCTGGTCAAGGACTTGGGGCAGAGTCACCCATCCAACTGTCTTACCAACCTTAATTACATACGACCTATATGCGCAAATTTATGATAGATGGACCAGGTACGAGTCCTACCATGAACTTCGGGACAAGGCTACCTGGGAGTGCGAGTGAATGTTCTACCATCCGAATAAGTCTAGTCGTGTAAACCGAACCCATATGTTCCCTACCGATCTAATCAAACAAGAAACACTAAAGCAGACCCTACGCAACGCTTCGAGGAGAAGTTATCGCTTATGACTTAGTACAAATTCGAGAAAGGCTGAAAGCATCTCGAGGACACGGCAAAACCCGAATAAGTCTTATCATCTATATAAAAACGCAGGGTTTTTATTAGTAAATCTATGATGACTAGTGTAAACATTATGGTCATATATCATTAAGATTCTATGGACTTAGAATGTATGATTCCGCCTCATTTCCTGTTCCTTGTTTGGTTGTGGGCATAAGGCGGGGTCACTCATCCGAATGCCCTTACAATCTTAATGATATACGACTAGTTTACACCAAGCGGTTATAAAAGATCTGGTAGGACTTATAATGTAAATTTCATCGCAAATTGTTGAAGTATTCGCAATGATAATAACAAGGGATAAAGTAGGGAGCATAAAGGCACACATAGAATACACTATCATTCCAAAACAATAAACTTCTTTTAAATCGACTCAGCTCATGTTACAATAAGAAATTCCAAGGTCGTCATTTAACATTAGGCGGATTGGTCCCCGCCATATCAATTTCTTGTACTACGAAAAGTTTCCCCCATCTTTCCTCCAAATTCTTGAAGTCCCAGTCGAAACACTAATTTCGGGACGAAATTCTTTCTAACGGGGGATGATGTGACAACCGTCAATTTTTGGCCAAGTCAAAGTCAACTAAAGTCAACAAGTCAAACCGGTCAACTCATCTAACCCTTGTACATTAGAGTTTCCATTATGTTTCTTATTGTACAACTCGCAATCTTAATACAAAGTATCACTTAGAGTTTTCACGTGTTCGAAAATTTTAAACCCTAATCAGGGCAAGAGACGAAACTACTCGATAAAACATTATTCCTTAACCCTCGGGGGCATATAACAATCATAACGAGACTTAACGAGATGTACAAACCTTGCGTTACAAAGCCAAACACTTAAAAAGGTCGCAAACGAGATCTCTCTCAAATCTCTCCCAAATCTCTCCAAGTATGTGAAATCTCTCCCAAGTCTCTCTCTGTACGAGAAATCTCTCCAAGTGTGTGAAATCTCTCCTTAATCTCTCTTAAAAGTTCCTTTAACTTTTTATAATCATTTCGGGCATCCCGACACTTAACTTGGTGAAAAACGGCGCAAAACGGGGAGAATTCTTGAAAAATAGCCTTAAAGAACCGAAACCATCCTTTAAGGGCCGAAGCCTCTCGGACCGAAACTAGGAAGAACCGAAGCTTGCTATAGGGACCGAACCTTCCGAACCGAAACCCTTAGGACCGAACCGAAGCCTGATGACCCGAACCCGAAGTTCGCTTTCGCTCCTGACCTTCGCCTTCGGCTCATTTCGTCCATTTCGCCTTCGGGCCCAGCAACAGTAGGGACCGAACCTCCGGCCCAATCCGAGAAGCCTCGCTGTAATACACTTTTCACCCGGTTTTCGACTACGACTTCATTTTAGGCCCGTTTTTACATAATTTTAACGCGGGATTTTCACCCAAAATCATATTTTAACATATAGAACCCCATACTACATAATTAATCACGTTTTTTGGGTATAATCCTTATCCAAGAAGAGTGGGTGGGATATTATTGGTGGAGTGTTGACTTTACTTTAGTGTATGACACAAGCAACCACCCATACCCACTTAATGACCAACCCTTGTCCTTCCACCATATCTGGTCATTTCATTGTCCTTTTCCCCCTCTTTCCAGCCAAGTACTTTGACTCAAGGGTAGAAAAACCCTTATCTCTCCTCCCATTCACTCACACTTCACCAAGAAGCAAAAACTCATTCTCTCTCACTTCTCTCTCTAAATTTTGAGATTTCAAGGCTGATTTTCAAGTTCTTCATCTACCTTGGTAAGTAAATCTCTTCCCACACTTGATTTCCTTACACTTATTCACTCAAATCATGAGTTCCTTACACAAATATCGTCATATTTGTAGTTAGATCTTCGAATCTTCAAACATCATATAAGTGTTCTTGAGTTGAACACTTCTTTTCTTCATCATCCGTCTACTGAAATCACTCAAGGTGAGTTCATACCCCTACATTTTCATGTTTTCTTCAAGTTTTAGGGGGGGGGGGATACAAGTTAAAACACCAAGAACACAACTAAACTTACCCAACAGCTTTCATCAGAAAAGTTTAACTCCATTCACGGACTGTTTTGGTCAACTTAAACATTTTAGTTTTCAAAACTGTATTAGGTGCAAATAGTTTAGGTTCATACCTTTAATGACTATTTACACATCACCATACGATCTTGCTACAATTTATGGTGATTTTTACAAAACTGCCTATCATTTCAAGAACAAATCCGGACCAGTCTGTGAATATGGGCTTTTTCACACAAGTGGGAAGTTACTAAAAATCATAATAAAAATTATGAATAAACTAGACACATTTTATGAACTCTCAGAATTTACAGATTCAGTTTTCGACTTCGTATGATTTTTCTAAAATAGTGCAGAAAGGTTAAAAACTAGTTAACAGCTTATAACTTTCATAACACTTTGTATTATGTTGAGCAAAGTGTATAACAATAAGTTTTAAATATTGAATATATTTTCTTGTTAGTTTATCATCATAAACTGAAATTTAGTCATTCATGATAAGGTTTCTTCATTCATTTCGAACACATATAATAAACTACAATAAGCATAGTTTATGGATTTTTACTACATGAAAAAGGTTTTACTCACAAAACAAATGGGTTTTTCATATATTACATGATAAACTATAATAGGTATAGTTTATGATTCCATTAACACAACAAACATAGTCCGGAAGGTTTTATTCCCACAGAAAAAGGTTTTACACTCACGCACACCACACGTAAACTTGTTAACGTAAATTGTGAGATATCCCTCTTAGTACTCCTAGAGTACAGGTTAAAATTCCTGGTAGTTATAACCAGAGTCTCTTGTAGGGAGAATGTGATAGTTGTGTATAGATCTATATTGGGTTTGACAAACCACACCTGAGCTGCTAGCTACAGCTAGACCAGCAGGTCTGAGGTGACAAGTGTCATTATCTTTTTCGACGCCTGAGAAACGTCGTGGCAGGTTCAGAGTCATAGTATGGTTATAGCGACTCACATAGGGAGTTAACAACACATAAAGTTTACGGGATTTTTCTCAAATCAAAAAGGGTTTTATGTCGATTTAAAATCACTTATTATATCAATAAGTATGGATAGTACTGTACACTTTCGGTCTTGGGATTTAAGACAACACATCACTTTTATAAAGTACTGTACTCTTTCGGCCTTGGGATTTATGTCACACCCCGCTAAAGCGGAAACACAGGGCGTGGCAGTACAAAGGGTTTCATCGCAAAAGTTAAAAGACAACACCAACCATAGTATTAAAAATCATTACAAATTCACAATGGGTTTGAACAACTTTTAAAAGAAATTACAATGTAAATTGAAATACAACACATGTGAATGCTCCTAAAAGTGAAGTGTCCCTAAGTGCCACTTACTCGATGATTCCTGAAAAAGCATGTAAAACGAGCGTCAACTATAAAAATAGTTGGTGAGTACTCATAGATAAACAAAATAATACTGGTTCCATGAATTGAAATCAAAGTTTTGATAAAAGTTTCCAATAATAAAAGTATATTGTTAAGATGAGTAAATAAGTTTGTAAAAACAAAGTTCTTTGTCATCATGAGAGATAAGGTATGTTGCCCAAATAAGATGCAACATTCATATTCTCATGGAAGATAAAGTTCGTTACTCAAACGAGTAAACAAGTTTCATTGCTAAAATGAGCAATCAATTTCGTTGCTACAAGGAGCAAACAATTTCATTGCTAAAACATGTATATAAGTTTTCAGTAATAACAGTTCGTTGTTGTAATGAGAAACAAAGTTCATTGCTATAATTAATAAACAAGTTTATTGCTATAATAAGTAACGAGTTTGTATGTGTATGAGCAAACAATGAGTCTCGACCAAACCTATGACTGAAGCCCTATCAAGATCTATGCTTATCGTTCCATAGATGAATATGGTATCATGCACTCCAGCAATAGGGCGAGTGAGGAGTTGTCAATTCCTAATAGCGCTATCCATAACGACCATTGGCTCAAAGAGTTAATGGTTAGAGATAAGGGAAGGGCCTTAGCACGATAAGTTCTCATGTTCCGTGTTGCATAAACATACATAGAGAGACAAAGCAATAAAATAGCAATCATGTTTGATACAAATCAATTTAAATACAACATTCAAATAATAGTTTTTCGGGACATGCTTTTCCACCCCAAAACGTAAAAACCGAAAATAGGGGAGTGGTGAATACTCACAATACATTTAGATGATGCAAATGGTGCCTTGAACTACGTTCCACGTGTACCACTACCGATTCCTACAATAATGGTATTCGCTAGTGAGTCTCTAATCGAAATCTAACACTAGTATACTTACTACTACAATAGAATTATGCCAATAATGTGTCAAAATTTAATATTGATAAGTTACAAACATTTTTCTGTGGAAATTAAGTTTCAAAGAATCAATTGTTATATAACAATTTAAGTGGAAAATTTCCATTATTGAAATGTTAATATTTAACATTTTAGAGGTGTTCCAATGATTAAATATTCAAAACTAAATCAATTTAGTTCTAAAAGTTCCCAAACTTTGCATTTCAGTTTTAATTGAAGTCAAAGACCTCAAGATAAATTTTCTTGAATTTTTGATTTGTCTAACTATTTTTCACCATTTTAGTTTCTTGAATAACCATAAAATCATGAAAAATACTAAACAATTAATAAAAATTACCAAACTTCAGATTTTGGTTCTAAATATGTTAAAAGACTTCTAGATAAATTTTCATGGATTATGGATATGCATAACCATTTTTCATATATTTAATTCTCTAAATATATAAAAATTCATGAAAAATAGAAATCGGTTAAGAAAATGCCCCAAACTTTTTATAGTAATGTCCTTACACGTACTTAACCTGGGAAAAATATAAAAATAGATTTCCAGACAATTTAACCCAATTTTATGATTTTTGAGCATTTATTCTAATAAAAATTGAAATAAATAGAAAATAGTTTCCAAAATTGTCCAAAATTTTTGTAACGCTGTTATTAGTCATTATTAAGCTAGGAAAAATATAAAAATGAATTTCTAAACTGTTTATCCCAATTTTATGATTTTTGTGTATGTATTCTAATAAAAATTGGGTTTAAGTGTATTTAATCTTGGGAAAATAGAAGACAAATAGTATACAGAAGAGAAAAATCATCAAAATTTTTATGTAGCATCCTAATGTACTAAAAGGTGTTCTGGTAAATTTTCATAATGTTTGGATGAGTAAAACTATTTTTCCTGTTTTTAGTCCATTATAAATACAAAACTCGGAGACAAATAGGAATACACTATGAAAAATTCTGAAAATATTTTTCTAAGTGTTCCACAGAGAGTATAAGCTGCGAAAATTATTAGATACCATTTTTATATTCCCTAATATGGTTTTATGATTTATTAGAGCTAAACAAAAATAAAATTCAAAACCATATTAAACAGTAACCAAAATGGATGAAACTTAATGGAAGATGTTTATTAACTTAAAGGATCATCCAAGAATTTTTCCATAATTTATTTACTAGCTTAAGTATTTTATATGATTTAACACTTTATTTTCTTATTATTTTCATATAAAAATAAAGAAAAAATATATTGAGCTGAAAATTTCAAGAATGCATCTTCATACAATTTGATAACAATGACAATTTGTGTTCTTATTTTTGATGTTGAACACCATGCCTAAAGGCTCAATAAATTATAGAGAAAACTTGGTTCTTGTGATTTATGTAAAGATTAGTGATGTTACTTTGACAATTTTTGCAACATGTTACAAAGACTTTTGAATCAAGATCTTTTTGTACCTATTAATACATGATATTAAGAGTTCAAAATAATTTTTGAATGATTTTTAGTGATGAATAAGTCCTTTGAACATGCAACACAAAACAAATGTTCATAAGGAAAGTGCTGTTTGAGCAACAGTTTTGTAAAAATTGGTAAAAATCGAAATTTTGGAATTTTTCAGTGAGGTCAGATGGGTTTGAAAGCTAACTCAAAATATTATATTTCAGAAAAAGAATCACGAATTTTGGCTAAGAAATGAGTGAGATATGATAGTTTAAAGTCAGGTAAAGAAATCTGGCAGATTGCATGCATGATGATTGGTTAAAAAGTGGGTTTTCATCATTTCCTTGAGTAAAACTTTTGAAGTATTTTAAATATATCATGATAACCTTATATTTTGGTCATGTTTCCAGAGATCAAAAGATTAAAACTTATCAAAATGTATACATGCATTTATGAAGAAAATTTTGTTTCTCAAAAACTCTTAACTTGAGTTTGATGTTTTAATCCTTAAAATCGATTTTTGCCCTAAGATCATGAACATGCAACCTTGTTTATCATACATGCATGGTGTTAAAACACATCCATCATGTTCTAAAAACCATTTTAACAAAAAGAAAACAAGTTTGAAGAAGATGAAGAAGGAGAAAGTGTAAGAAAAAGAGCAAAACTTGAAGGAAAAGTGAAGTAGAAATCGATTTTACCTTTAAGAATACCACAAGATGATGAAGATTTCGAGTTTGAGGAGTGTTCTTGGGTTTGTTTTCTGGAATATTTCTTGGTTCTTAGAGGGAGGAAGAGAGAATGGAGTGATGTTTGGAGAGAAAAAGTAGAGAGAAGGTAGAGAGAGTTTTCTAGAGAGAGAAAGAAGAGAGATGTGTGTGTGTTGGAGAATAAGAGTGTGAGAGAGAGATATGGGGAGAGAGGGATCCGATTTTAGGGGAGGAGAGGCTCCCTCTCTCTTGTTTCTTTTATAAAAATTCAAATCTTTTATAAAAATATCCAACTTTTTATAAAATGTGCACCTTAACCTAGTTTTTATGCATAAAACTCTTGATTTTTGGCTTATAAATCAAGGGTAAATGTTAATAACTAAATCTTTATTTTTCATTGAATTGTATTTCATAATAATTATTATGATAAGATAATATTATAAGGTTCATAATTGTTTTTATAGGATTTTTAAGGTTAAAGTTTATAAATATGAGTTTTTAGGGCTTTTAGTGTTTTGGAGTTTAATAAACTTTGAATATCAAAATAAATAGAATATTTGAGACTTTAAATTATCTTATGGTATTATAACTCTTTTATAGTTATAAATAATGTTTGTAATTTATTTTTATCGGTTTATTGGCATTCTATGTAGTGATTCGGAGATTCAAGCGAAATTGAGGAATCAAGTATATTAGTCCTACTCTTCAACTTTGACTTAAGTTTCTATGAGACTTTGACCTAATTTCTACTTCTAGGTCAAGTGCATGATGTGTGAATATGATTCATGAAATGGTGTTCGAGTCAAAGAATGACCCGAATATGGATAGTCTCTACAGTTAAGTAGTTATAGAATTCACATATCAATGTGAAATCTATGCACACTATCCATTGATTCTAATTGTTTCCAAGTTTCTAGTAGGTTATAACTTAGCTTCTAGTTACTAAGTCTAGTATGTGTAGTGCCTATATGTGCAACTAAGTTTAGTCAAATCTAAAACCGACTCGAATTTTGACGACTGTCACAGTCTCCCCCGGTTGAAAGAATTTCGTCCCGAAATTAAATTCGTGACGTATTCTATTAGAACTCAGCCGAATACAATTGTATCATTCGGGAGGTGGTGACTTGAAGTGTTCTTTGATTATTTTGGGTTAATTCTCCAAGGGAAGAGCCCAGTTCTTTAGCTATAATCAAAGTAATGTTTCCTTAATTCGAGTTCTACAGTCTAGATTGCGAGAAATTAGGATCATGGAAATCATGATCCAACCATGGCGACCTAGTTGAAAAAGATTATTTAATTAGATATTATCTGAATCAAGAGAGTTATAATTTTTTTTTCCGAAGCACCAACTGCATTTAGCGTTAAATCCGCATTGATCTTTAAGTTGCATTCTAAATTAGCACTAAGTGTGAATTTGCCGCCTAATAAAGAAGAGATTAGGAACAATTTGTTCACTTCCGGGTTGGCTACTACATCTGGAAAAGATATATTTTGAAATAAGAAGGGGTGACATGAATGAAAGAGAAGCGATTGAGGGTAAGTTCTTAAAAATACGTACTAAGGGTAGGCAACGAAGTTTTGGTACATCTCAAATGTAAAGGCTAATTAAGTGTCGTCGACCAAATAAATTACGAAATGATTGAGCATCTCCGAGGCTATAATTACCACTACGGTTACTCTTACAATAATAAAACCTTATTCGAAGAATAAATATATTTAGAGAGTCATTGGTGCAAATGGAGGCGAAGAAAATTTATGATAAATTAAATCACATTGTATATATAGCATTTTAAGTGTTTAGAAGTGATCAAAAATCTCACTGTTATCAAAATGTTCAATAATTCCAAGATAATGAAGATACATGTGTGGCGATCCAACGAAGTAGTAAAATAATATAAAGATTAATTAAGGTTAAAGGTTTAAGTCGCCATTAAAGGAATTTGTATAGAAATATTTGTATTAAATTTTTGAGAAATTGTCCAATTGTCTAAGTCAGGGCAAATTCAAGTTTACGAGGAGTCGGAATACTTATGAAAACAAGTTTGAGAGTTTAGGAACTCACTGAAAATTGCAAAGTAAAATACTATTTTAAGAAATGTGTAAAAATGTCAATCTTTGAAAATAGTACACTCTTAGTTTAGTGTTTCTAAAAAAACAATCATTTAGATAATAGATAATCGTAAAATTCAAAGCTTTTGATGTATTTTAAAGAAAAGAAAAACATAAGGAAACATATCCTTCACATATAATTTTTGAATATAGAAAAATGATAAGGATATGAGTATTCATCTTGTGTATTAATTATAAGGAAAACTTACAATGAAAATTGCATTTTATATCAAGTTTTTGAATTTAGAACGAAAGAGCAAATGTAAATAAGGATCATTTGTTTATAGTAGATTTCAAAATAAAAATAAGATGTATATGATAAAAGGCGTAATTGAATATATCAAAGTTGACTAAATCAAAATTATGTGTCACGACTATACACGTATTAATCGCTCAAAACGAAAGGGTAGACTTCTAGTCTGTATGTGTACGAACATGATACCACGAGAAGCAGAATAGACAGAAACAAAGTTAGTCAATGTATTATGTTATTATCATGGGTGTGCAATATCTAAAATTAGAAGGAGAGCAAGAAATCAAGTGCGGGGGATAGAAAGGAAGGTACCAGCGACAATGATTGCTATTGTTAAAATTTTAAGAATAATACATATAGGTAGATTTAAAACCAGGTTGAGATATATTTCAAACATCAATATTTGATTTATGTTGATGGTTACATAGTCATGTGGGAGTTTTAAAGTGTTTGCTAAAAATTCATGAGTTATCTATTAAATTAAAATCCATTTGTGAAAAAGAAGAAGCACTACAATTGGTAATTGAAAATCTGATAGTGTTGACCTTTTAGACTAGAGTCCAACAATTGTTAAAACGGATAAGGTAAAGACTTAACATATTTAGATGAATAATTGTGCATTGTCGAAAGTGCGTCACTGGAAGTTTAAAAGTGAACACTAAGTTTTGCAATGCTTTAAATTTTAGAAACTTTACAAAGTATAAAAGTAATTTGAAATAAAATAATAAATGAGGTATGTTGGAAATGTAGGAATTAGAGATTTCTTATAAACATGTTTGAATTAGAAAGTTGTAAAAATACCATGTTGGGTTTCAGGAAAACACATTTAAGTAAAGTAAAATGCCTAAATGAGAAAGTGGTCAAAAGAGCCAAAACAAAACTCGTTTGAAAGATCCGATGAAGCTTTTACACGTAATATGAACTTCAATGTCATATGTCTAAGTTTTATAGCATAGAATTTAAACACTTTTATAAAAGAAAATGTTTCTAAGTTTTTCGAAAACGTGTCAAAATGGTAATCAATGTTTAAAATGGTTTATATGCCCTTAAAAGCACATCTATCCATTGAAATGGATTGAAATGAAATTGAAATAGCAATGTTAAAACCAATATTGGTTAAATTGAGTTTTGAAGAAAAGTGTTAAATTAAAGCAAGTTGTCAAAATATTTTTTTTTAGCGAGAATATGGCTTACATTGTTAGGAAATGTCTACTAAGTTGACTGAAGTGGTTATAAAATATTTTATCGATGATAAATCAAACCAATGAAGCGAAATAATTTTTCAATGGAAGATTAAGAAGTAAGGAATAAGTATGTTAGTGTAGCTGATCGTACCTAAATACTAATGCGAGTCTAAGGCGAGTGTCGATGTCTTTTCCCCCAAGATAAAGGACAAGAAAAATTGTTTGAAAAACGTTTTATGGTCTCAATACAGTTTACGACCTTTTATAGAGGTCAAATGGATATCCAATGTTAAGTTTTAAGCTCAAGGTGGAAACAACTTAGAGCTAAATCGTAGCGTAGTAATAAGGTCTCACGTATGGGTTAAACCTCCGTGTCTCCTCGTGAGTCGAATCCGGAATGCCACCAATGGTATCCAAATGATTACTTAGTGGCGACTCATCTACCCCCTTACGCGATGCTCCAATTATCATTCGTGTCGATATCGAAACACTTTTTCATAGTTGTAACTCTAGTACGAAGACGATGAAGAGGTATTGAGGAATAATTGGTATAGGTTTCGACTTATGATTATTACTAGTGTATATCTAGCTACTAACCTTACATCTAAAGTCAATAGCTACCAAGGAATACTCATTCTCAGTACTAAGTGCATTGCTCCTAGAGTGGCTAGTGATATAACCTAAGTGGTTAACCTAGCACTTGATAAGGGATAAGAATATTTCTAAATAAAGACATTGTTATAAAAGTGCACTTAGTTTCTAAGTGTATCTAGATGAATGCCTATAATATGCAATGCCCGTACGCTCACCGAAAAATTTTGTTTTTCAAAAGTTTAAGTTGAAAATTGTTTGGAACATAATTCTATTATAACCGTTTCCAGCCTCACATTAACCTTCCTTAATTAAGCATAGTTGGCCAGGCTATACTTAGTTAAAGTCCAATAATGCGTACTCGAATTAGTTATACTAGTAGTATGTTCGGTATTTTAAAAACATTTTGAAATTTTATTTTTTTTGGCTATAGTTGTGGTTCTCCAAAGGAAAACCGGTATTCTCTATAACCTTCGGCTCTGATACCATTTTCTGTCACACCCCGCTAAAGCGGAAACACAGGGCGTGGCAGTACAAAGGGTTTCATCGCAAAAGTTAAAAGACAACACCAACCATAGTATTAAAAATCATTACAAATTCACAATGGGTTTGAACAACTTTTAAAAGAAATTACAATGTAAATTGAAATACAACACATGCGAATGCTCCTAAAAGTGAAGTGTCCCTAAGTGCCACTTACTCGATGATTCCTGAAAAAGCATGTAAAACGAGCGTCAACTATAAAAATAGTTGGTGAGTACTCACAGATAAACAAAATAATACTGGTTCCATGAATTGAAATCAAAGTTTTGATAAAAGTTTCCAATAATAAAAGTATATTGTTAAGATGAGTAAATAAGTTTGTAAAAACAAAGTTCTTTGTCATCATGAGAGATAAGGTATGTTGCCCAAATAAGATGCAACATTCATATTCTCATGGAAGATAAAGTTCGTTACTCAAACGAGTAAACAAGTTTCATTGCTAAAATGAGCAATCAATTTCGTTGCTACAAGGAGCAAACAATTTCATTGCTAAAACATGTATATAAGTTTTCAGTAATAACAGTTCGTTGTTGTAATGAGAAACAAAGTTCATTGCTATAATTAATAAACAAGTTTATTGCTATAATAAGTAACGAGTTTGTATGTGTATGAGCAAACAATGAGTCTCGACCAAACCTATGACTGAAGCCCTATCAAGATCTATGCTTATCGTTCCATAGATGAATATGGTATCATGCACTCCAGCAATAGGGCGAGTGAGGAGTTGTCAATTCCTAATAGCGCTATCCATAACGACCATTGGCTCAAAGAGTTAATGGTTAGAGATAAGGGAAGGGCCTTAGCACGATAAGTTCTCATGTTCCGTGTTGCATAAACATACATAGAGAGACAAAGCAATAAAATAGCAATCATGTTTGATACAAATCAATTTAAATACAACATTCAAATAATAGTTTTTCGGGACATGTTTTTCCACCCCAAAACGTAAAAACCGAAAATAGGGGAGTGGTGAATACTCACAATACATTTAGATGATGCAAATGGTGCCTTGAACTACGTTCCACGTGTACCACTACCGATTCCTACAATAATGGTATTCGCTAGTGAGTCTCTAATCGAAATCTAACACTAGTATACTTACTACTACAATAGAATTATGCCAATAATGTGTCAAAATTTAATATTGATAAGTTACAAACATTTTTCTGTGGAAATTAAGTTTCAAAGAATCAATTGTTATATAACAATTTAAGTGGAAAATTTCCATTATTGAAATGTTAATATTTAACATTTTAGAGGTGTTCCAATGATTAAATATTCAAAACTAAATCAATTTAGTTCTAAAAGTTCCCAAACTTTGCATTTCAGTTTTAATTGAAGTCAAAGACCTCAAGATAAATTTTCTTGAATTTTTGATTTGTCTAACTATTTTTCACCATTTTAGTTTCTTGAATAACCATAAAATCATGAAAAATACTAAACAATTAATAAAAATTACCAAACTTCAGATTTTGGTTCTAAATATGTTAAAAGACTTCTAGATAAATTTTCATGGATTATGGATATGCATAACCATTTTTCATATATTTAATTCTCTAAATATATAAAAATTCATGAAAAATAGAAATCGGTTAAGAAAATGCCCCAAACTTTTTATAGTAATGTCCTTACACGTACTTAACCTGGGAAAAATATAAAAATAGATTTCCAGACAATTTAACCCAATTTTATGATTTTTGAGCATTTATTCTAATAAAAATTGAAATAAATAGAAAATAGTTTCCAAAATTGTCCAAAATTTTTGTAACGCTGTTATTAGTCATTATTAAGCTAGGAAAAATATAAAAATGAATTTCTAAACTGTTTATCCCAATTTTATGATTTTTGTGTATGTATTCTAATAAAAATTGGGTTTAAGTGTATTTAATCTTGGGAAAATAGAAGACAAATAGTATACAGAAGAGAAAAATCATCAAAATTTTTATGTAGCATCCTAATGTACTAAAAGGTGTTCTGGTAAATTTTCATAATGTTTGGATGAGTAAAACTATTTTTCCTGTTTTTAGTCCATTATAAATACAAAACTCGGAGACAAATAGGAATACACTATGAAAAATTCTGAAAATATTTTTCTAAGTGTTCCACAGAGAGTATAAGCTGCGAAAATTATTAGATACCATTTTTATATTCCCTAATATGGTTTTATGATTTATTAGAGCTAAACAAAAATAAAATTCAAAACCATATTAAACAGTAACCAAAATGGATGAAACTTAATGGAAGATGTTTATTAACTTAAAGGATCATCCAAGAATTTTTCCATAATTTATTTACTAGCTTAAGTATTTTATATGATTTAACACTTTATTTTCTTATTATTTTCATATAAAAATAAAGAAAAAATATATTGAGCTGAAAATTTCAAGAATGCATCTTCATACAATTTGATAACAATGACAATTTGTGTTCTTATTTTTGATGTTGAACACCATGCCTAAAGGCTCAATAAATTATAGAGAAAACTTGGTTCTTGTGATTTATGTAAAGATTAGTGATGTTACTTTGACAATTTTTGCAACATGTTACAAAGACTTTTGAATCAAGATCTTTTTGTACCTATTAATACATGATATTAAAAGTTCAAAATAATTTTTGAATGATTTTTAGTGATGAATAAGTCCTTTGAACATGCAACACAAAACAAATGTTCATAAGGAAAGTGCTGTTTGAGCAACAGTTTTGTAAAAATTGGTAAAAATCGAAATTTTGGAATTTTTCAGTGAGGTCAGATGGCTTTGAAATCTAACGCAAAATATTATATTGCAGAAAACGAATCACGAATTTTGGCTAAGAAATGAGTGAGATATGACAGTTTAAAGTCAGGTAAAGAAATCTGGCAGATTGCATGCATGATGATTGGTTAGAAAAGTGGGTTTTCATCATTTCCTTGAGTAAATCTTTTGAAGTATTTTAAATATATCATGATAACCTCATATTTTGGTCATGTTTCCAGAGATCAAAAGATTAAAACTTATCAAAATGTATACATGCATTTATGAAGAAAATTTTGTTTCTCAAAAACTCTTCACTTGAGTTTGATGTTTTAATCCTTAAAATCGATTTTTGCCCTAAGATCATGAACATGCAACCTTGTTTATCATACATGCATGGTGTTAAAACACATCCATCATGTTCTAAAAACCATTTTAACAAAAAGAAAACAAGTTTGAAGAAGATGAAGAAGGAGAAAGTGTAAGAAAAAGAGCAAAACTTGAAGGAAAAGTGAAGTAGAAATCGATTTTACCTTCAAGAATACCACAAGATGATGAAGATTTCGAGTTTGAGGAGTGTTCTTGGGTTTGTTTTCTGGAATATTTCTTGGTTCTTAAAAGGAGGAAGAGAGAATGGAGTGGTGTTTGGAGAGAAAAAGTAGAGAGAAGGTAGAGAGAGTTTTCTAGAGAGAGAAAGAAGAGAGATGTGTGTGTGTTGGAGAATGAGAGTGTGAGAGAGAGATATGGGGAGAGAGGGATCCGATTTTAGGGGAGGAGAGGCTCCCTCTCTCTTGTTTCTTTTATAAAAATTCAAATCTTTTATAAAAATATCCAACTTTTTATAAAATGTGCACCTTAACCTAGTTTTTATGCATAAAACTCTTGATTTTTGGCTTATAAATCAAGGGTAAATGTTAATAACTAAATCTTTATTTTTCATTGAATTGTATTTCATAATAATTATTATGATAAGATAATATTATAAGGTTCATAATTGTTTTTATAGGATTTTTAAGGTTAAAGTTTATAAATATGAGTTTTTAGGGCTTTTAGTGTTTTGGAGTTTAATAAACTTTGAATATCAAAATAAATAGAATATTTGAGACTTTAAATTATCTTATGGTATTATAACTCTTTTATAGTTATAAATAATGTTTGTAATTTATTTTTATCGGTTTATTGGCATTCTATGTAGTGATTCCGAGATTCAAGCGAAATTGAGGAATCAAGTATACTAGTCCTACTCTTCAACTTTAAACTAAGTTTCTATGAGACTTTGACCTAATTTCTACTTCTAGGTCAAGTGCATGATGTGTGAATATGATTCATGAAATGGTGTTCGAGTCAAAGAATGACCCGAATATGGATAGTCTCTACAGTTAAGTAGTTATAGAATTCACATATCAATGTGAAATCTATGCACACTATCCATTGATTCTAATTGTTTCCAAGTTTCTAGTAGGTTATAACTTAGCTTCTAGTTACTAAGTCTAGTATGTGTAGTGCCTATATGTGCAAATAAGTTTAGTCAAATCTAAAACCGACTCGAATTTTGACGACTGTCACAATCTCCCCCGGTTGAAAGAATTTCGTCCCGAAATTAAATTCGTGACGTATTCTATTAGAACTCAGCCGAATACAATTGTATCGTTCGGGAGGTGGTGACTTGAAGTGTTCTTTGATTATTTTGGGTTAATTCTCCAAGGGAAGAGCCCAGTTCTTTAGCTATAATCAAAGTAATGTTTCCTTAATTCGAGTTCTACAGTCTAGATTGCGAGAAATTAGGATCATGGAAATCATGATCCAACCATGGCGACCTAGTTGAAAAAGATTATTTAATTAGATATTATCTGAATCAAGAGAGTTATAATTTTTTTTTCCGAAGCACCAACTGCATTTAGCGTTAAATCCGCATTGATCTTTAAGTTGCATTCTAAATTAGCACTAAGTGTGAATTTGCCGCCTAATAAAGAAGAGATTAGGAACAATTTGTTCACTTCCGGGTTGGCTACTACATCTGGAAAAGATATATTTTGAAATAAGAAGGGGTGGCATGAATGAAAGAGAAGCGATTGAGGGTAAGTTCTTAAAAATACGTACTAAGGGTAGGCAACGAAGTTTTGGTACATCTCAAATGTAAAGGCTAATTAAGTGTCGTCGACAAAATAAATTACGAAATGATTGAGCATCTCCGAGGCTATAATTACCACTACGGTTACTCTTACAATAATAAAACCTTATTCGAAGAATAAATATATTTAGAGAGTCATTGGTGCAAATGGAGGCGAAGAAAATTTATGATAAATTAAATCATATTGTATATATAGCATTTTAAGTGTTTAGAAGTGATCAAAAATCTCACTGTTATCAAAATGTTCAATAATTCCAAGATAATGAAGATACATGTGTGGCGATCCAACGAAGTAGTAAAATAATATAAAGATTAATTAAGGTTAAAGGTTTAAGTCGCCATTAAAGGAATTTGTATAGAAATATTTGTATTAAATTTTTGAGAAATTGTCCAATTGTCTAAGTCAGGACAAATTCAAGTTTACGAGGAGTCGGAATACTTATGAAAACAAGTTTGAGAGTTTAGGAACTCACTGAAAATTGCAAAGTAAAATACTATTTTAAGAAATGTGTAAAAATGTCAATCTTTGAAAATAGTACACTCTTAGTTTAGTGTTTCTAAAAAAACAATCATTTAGATAATAGATAATCGTAAAATTCAAAGCTTTTGATGTATTTTAAAGAAAAGAAAAACATAAGGAAACATATCCTTCACATATAATTTTTGAATATAGAAAAATGATAAGGATACGAGTATTCATCTTGTGTATTAATTATAAGGAAAACTTACAATGAAAATTGCATTTTATATCAAGTTTTTGAATTTAGAACGAAAGAGCAAATATAAATAAGGATCATTTGTTTATAGTAGATTTCAAAATAAAAATAAGATGTATATGATAAAAGGCGTAATTGAATATATCAAAGTTGACTAAATCAAAATTATGTGTCACGACTATACACGTATTAATCGCTCAAAACGAAAGGGTAGACTTCTAGTCTGTATGTGTACGAACATGATACCACGAGAAGCAGAATAGACAGAAACAAAGTTAGTCAATGTATTATGTTATTATCATGGGTGTGCAATATCTAAAATTAGAAGGAGAGCAAGAAATCAAGTGCGGGGGATAGAAAGGAAGGTACCAGCGACAATGATTGCTATTGTTAAAATTTTAAGAATAATACATATAGGTAGATTTAAAACCAGGTTGAAATATATTTCAAACATCAATATTTGATGTATGTTGATGGTTACATAGTCATGTGGGAGTTTTAAAGTGTTTGCTAAAAATTCATGAGTTATCTATTAAATTAAAATCCATTTGTGAAAAAGAAGAAGCACTACAATTGGTAATTGAAAATCTGATAGTGTTGACCTTTTAGACTAGAGTCCAACAATTGTTAAAACGGATAAGGTAAAGACTTAACATATTTAGATGAATAATTGTGCATTGTCGAAAGTGCGTCACTGGAAGTTTAAAAGTGAACACTAAGTTTTGCAATGCTTTAAATTTTAGAAACTTTACAAAGTATAAAAGTAATTTGAAATAAAATAATAAATGAGGTATGTTGGAAATGTAGGAATTAGAGATTTCTTATAAACATGTTTGAATTAGAAAGTTGTAAAAATACCATGTTGGGTTTCAGGAAAACACATTTAAGTAAAGTAAAATGCCTAAATGAGAAAGTGGTCAAAAGAGCCAAAACAAAACTCGTTTGAAAGATCCGATGAAGCTTTTACACGTAATATGAACTTCAATGTCATATGTCTAAGTTTTATAGCATAGAATTTAAACACTTTTATAAAAGAAAATGTTTCTAAGTTTTTCGAAAACGTGTCAAAATGGTAATCAAGGTTTAAAATGGTTTATATGCCCTTAAAAGCACATCTATCCATTGAAATGGATTGAAATGAAATTGAAATAGCAATGTTAAAACCAATATTGGTTAAATTGAGTTTTGAAGAAAAGTGTTAAATTAAAGCAAGTTGTCAAAATATTTTTTTTTAGCGAGAATATGGCTTACATTGTTAGGAAATGTCTACTAAGTTGACTGAAGTGGTTATAAAATATTTTATCGATGATAAATCAAACCGATGAAGCGAAATAATTTTTCGATGGAAGATTAAGAAGTAAGGAATAAGTATGTTAGTGTAGCTGATCGTACCTAAATACTAATGTGAGTCTAAGGCGAGTGTCGATGTCTTTTCCCCCAAGATAAAGGACAAGAAAAATTGTTTGAAAAACGTTTTATGGTCTCAATACAGTTTACGACCTTTTATAGAGGTCAAATGGATATCCAATGTTAAGTTTTAAGCTCAAGGTGGAAACAACTTAGAGCTAAATCGTAGCGTAGTAATAAGGTCTCACGTATGGGTTAAACCTCCGTGTCTCCTCGTGAGTCGAATCCGGAATGCCCACCAATGGTATCCAAATGATTACTTAGTGGCGACTCATCTACCTCCTTACGCGATGCTCCAATTATCATTCGTGTCGATATCGAAACACTTTTTCATAGTTGTAACTCTAGTACGAAGACGATGAAGAGGTATTGAGGAATAATTGGTATAGGTTTCGACTTATGATTATTACTAGTGTATATCTAGCTACTAACCTTACATCTAAAGTCAATAGCTACCAAGGAATACTCATTCTCAGTACTAAGTGCATTGCTCCTAGAGTGGCTAGTGATATAACCTAAGTGGTTAACCTAGCACTTGATAAGGGATAAGAATATTTCTAAATAAAGACATTGTTATAAAAGTGCACTTAGTTTCTAAGTGTATCTAGATGAATGCCTATAATATGCAATGCCCGTACGCTCACCGAAAAATTTTGTTTTTCAAAAGTTTAAGTTGAAAATTGTTTGGAACATAATTCTATTATAACCGTTTCCAGCCTCACATTAACCTTCCTTAATTAAGCATAGTTGGCCAGGCTATACTTAGTTAAAGTCCAATAATGCGTACTCGAATTAGTTATACTAGTAGTATGTTCGGTATTTTAAAAACATTTTGAAATTTTATTTTTTTTTGCTATAGTTGTGGTTCTCCAAAGGAAAACCGGTATTCTCTATAACCTTCGGCTCTGATACCATTTTCTGTCACACCCCGCTAAAGCGGAAACACAGGGCGTGGCAGTACAAAGGGTTTCATCGCAAAAGTTAAAAGACAACACCAACCATAGTATTAAAAATCATTACAAATTCACAATGGGTTTGAACAACTTTTAAAAGAAATTACAATGTAAATTGAAATACAACACATGCGAATGCTCCTAAAATTGAAGTGTCCCTAAGTGCCACTTACTCGATGATTCCTGAAAAAGCATGTAAAACGAGCGTCAACTATAAAAATAGTTGGTGAGTACTCACAGATAAACAAAATAATACTGGCTCCATGAATTGAAATCAAAGTTTTGATAAAAGTTTCCAATAATAAAAGTATATTGTTAAGATGAGTAAATAAGTTTGTAAAAACAAAGTTCTTTGTCATCATGAGAGATAAGGTATGTTGCCCAAATAAGATGCAACATTCATATTCTCATGGAAGATAAAGTTCGTTACTCAAACGAGTAAACAAGTTTCATTGCTAAAATGAGCAATCAATTTCGTTGCTACAAGGAGCAAACAATTTCATTGCTAAAACATGTATATAAGTTTTCAGTAATAACAGTTCGTTGTTGTAATGAGAAACAAAGTTCATTGCTATAATTAATAAACAAGTTTATTGCTATAATAAGTAACGAGTTTGTATGTGTATGAGCAAACAATGAGTCTCGACCAAACCTATGACTGAAGCCCTATCAAGATCTATGCTTATCGTTCCATAGATGAATATGGTATCATGCACTCCAGCATTAGGGCGAGTGAGGAGTTGTCAATTCCTAATAGCGCTATCCATAATGACCATTGGCTCAAAGAGTTAATGGTTAGAGATAAGGGAAGGGCCTTAGCACGATAAGTTCTCATGTTCCGTGTTGCATAGACATACATAGAGAGACAAAGCAATAAAATAGCAATCATGTTTGATACAAATCAATTTAAATACAGCATTCAAATAATAGTTTTTCGGGACATGCTTTTCCACCCCAAAACGTAAAAACCGAAAATAGGGGAGTGGTGAATACTCACAATACATTTAGATGATGCAAATGGTGCCTTGAACTACGTTCCACGTGTACCACTACCGATTCCTACAATAATGGTATTCGCTAGTGAGTCTCTAATCGAAATCTAACACTAGTATACTTACTACTACAATAGAATTATGCCAATAATGTGTCAAAATTTAATATTGATAAGTTACAAACATTTTTCTATGGAAATTAAGTTTCAAAGAATCAATTGTTATATAACAATTTAAGTGGAAAATTTCCATTATTGAAATGTTAATATTTAACATTTTAGAGGTGTTCCAATGATTAAATATTCAAAACTAAATCAATTTAGTTCTAAAAGTTCCCAAACTTTGCATTTCAGTTTTAATTGAAGTCAAAGACCTCAAGATAAATTTTCTTGAATTTTTGATTTGTCTAACTATTTTTCACCATTTTAGTTTCTTGAATAACCATAAAATCATGAAAAATACTAAACAATTAATAAAAATTACCAAACTTCAGATTTTGGTTCTAAATATGTTAAAAGACTTCTAGATAAATTTTCATGGATTATGGATATGCATAACCATTTTTCATATATTTAATTCTCTAAATATATAAAAATTCATGAAAAATAGAAATCGGTTAAGAAAATGCCCCAAACTTTTTATAGTAATGTCATTACACGTACTTAACCTGGGAAAAATATAAAAATAGATTTCCAGACAATTTAACCCAATTTTATGATTTTTGAGCATTTATTCTAATAAAAATTGAAATAAATAGAAAATAGTTTCCAAAATTGTCCAAAATTTTTGTAACGCTGTTATTAGTCATTATTAAGCTAGGAAAAATATAAAAATGAATTTCTAAACTGTTTATCCCAATTTTATGATTTTTGTGTATGTATTCTAATAAAAATTGGGTTTAAGTGTATTTAATCTTGAGAAAATAGAAGACAAATAGTATACAGAAGAGAAAAATCATCAAAATTTTTATGTAGCATCCTAATGTACTAAAAGGTGTTCTGGTAAATTTTCATAATGTTTGGATGAGTAAAACTATTTTTCCTGTTTTTAGTCCATTATAAATACAAAAATCGGAGAAAAATAGGAATACACTATGAAAAATTCTGAAAATATTTTTCTAAGTGTTCCACAGAGATTATAAGCTGCGAAAATTATTATATACCATTTTTATATTCCCTAATGTGGTTTTATGATTTATTAGAGCTAAACAAAAAGAAAATTCAAAACCATATTAAACAGTAACAAAAATGGATGAAACTTAATGGGAGATGTTTATTAACTTAAAGGATCATCCAAGAATTTTTCCATAATTTATTTACTAGCTTAAGTATTTTATATGATTTAACACTTTATTTTCTTATTATTTTCATATAAAAATAAAGAAAATATATATTGAGCTGAAAATTTCCAGAATGCATCTTCATACAATTTGATAACAATGACAATTTGTGTTCTTATTTTTGATGTTGAACACCATGCCTAAAGGCTCAATAAATTATAGAGAAAACTTGGTTCTTGTGATTTATGTAAAGATTAGTGATGTTACTTTGACAATTTTTGCAACATGTTACAAAGACTTTTGAATCAAGATCTTTTTGTACCTATTAATACATGATATTAAGAGTTCAAAATAATTTTTGAATGATTTTTAGTGATGAATAAGTCCTTTGAACATGCAACACAAAACAAATGTTCATAAGGAAAGTGCTGTTTGAGCAACAGTTTTGTAAAAATTGGTAAAAATCGAAATTTTGGAATTTTTCAGTGAGGTCAGATGGCTTTGAAATCTAACGCAAAATATTATATTGCAGAAAACGAATCACGAATTTTGGCTAAGAAATGAGTGAGATATGACAGTTTAAAGTCAGGTAAAGAAATCTGGCAGATTGCATGCATGATGATTGGTTAGAAAAGTGGGTTTTCATCATTTCCTTGAGTAAATCTTTTGAAGTATTTTAAATATATCATGATAACCTCATATTTTGGTCATGTTTCCAGAGATCAAAAGATTAAAACTTATCAAAATGTATACATGCATTTATGAAGAAAATTTTGTTTCTCAAAAACTCTTCACTTGAGTTTGATGTTTTAATCCTTAAAATCGATTTTTGCCCTAAGATCATGAACATGCAACCTTGTTTATCATACATGCATGGTGTTAAAACACATCCATCATGTTCTAAAAACCATTTTAACAAAAAGAAAACAAGTTTGAAGAAGATGAAGAAGGAGAAAGTGTAAGAAAAAGAGCAAAACTTGAAGGAAAAGTGAAGTAGAAATCGATTTTACCTTCAAGAATACCACAAGATGATGAAGATTTCGAGTTTGAGGAGTGTTCTTGGGTTTGTTTTCTGGAATATTTCTTGGTTCTTAAAAGGAGGAAGAGAGAATGGAGTGGTGTTTGGAGAGAAAAAGTAGAGAGAAGGTAGAGAGAGTTTTCTAGAGAGAGAAAGAAGAGAGATGTGTGTGTGTTGGAGAATGAGAGTGTGAGAGAGAGATATGGGGAGAGAGGGATCCGATTTTAGGGGAGGAGAGGCTCCCTCTCTCTTGTTTCTTTTATAAAAATTCAAATCTTTTATAAAAATATCCAACTTTTTATAAAATGTGCACCTTAACCTAGTTTTTATGCATAAAACTCTTGATTTTTGGCTTATAAATCAAGGGTAAATGTTAATAACTAAATCTTTATTTTTCATTGAATTGTATTTCATAATAATTATTATGATAAGATAATATTATAAGGTTCATAATTGTTTTTATAGGATTTTTAAGGTTAAAGTTTATAAATATGAGTTTTTAGGGCTTTTAGTGTTTTGGAGTTTAATAAACTTTGAATATCAAAATAAATAGAATATTTGAGACTTTAAATTATCTTATGGTATTATAACTCTTTTATAGTTATAAATAATGTTTGTAATTTATTTTTATCGGTTTATTGGCATTCTATGTAGTGATTCCGAGATTCAAGCGAAATTGAGGAATCAAGTATACTAGTCCTACTCTTCAACTTTAAACTAAGTTTCTATGAGACTTTGACCTAATTTCTACTTCTAGGTCAAGTGCATGATGTGTGAATATGATTCATGAAATGGTGTTCGAGTGAAAGAATGACCCGAATATGGATAGTCTCTACAGTTAAGTAGTTATAGAATTCACATATCAATGTGAAATCTATGCACACTATCCATTGATTCTAATTGTTTCCAAGTTTCTAGTAGGTTATAACTTAGCTTCTAGTTACTAAGTCTAGTATGTGTAGTGCCTATATGTGCAACTAAGTTTAGTCAAATCTAAAACCGACTCGAATTTTGACGACTGTCACAATTTAAGACAACACATCACTTTTATAAAGTACTGTACACTTTCGGTCTTAGGATTTAAGACAACACATCACATTTATAAAGTATTGTACACTTTCGGTCTTGGGATTTAAGACAACACATTACTTTTATAAGGGAAATATTGGATTTTCTTTGGAAACATATTTCTATTAAAACTACATTTCGTCTAGAATTGTTAGACTTCAGCTATAATTGCTAAGTGTATATACTAGAGTTATATAAGAATCTAGTCACAATCGACTTAGAATTGGTGGGTCCGCCTTATCTCCTGTTCCTTGTTTGGTTGTGGACCTAGGGCAGACCCATTATATTCAACGGTTTATTTAACTTAAATTTTATATAACTTATATATGTTGGGCGACTATAAAAGGAATCTATGGGTCCTTCTAGGGTACATTATCGGATAACATAGAAGCATTCATTTCGCACTTAATAAAGAAAATATTGGATTTTCTGGAAGCATACTCTGTCGCTTTTTGAAGGAAAACGGTTTCTTTCTCAAAAAAAAACTCTTATGAACTCACCAACTTAATTGTTGACACTTTTTCAAAACTACTTGTATTCTTAGGGAATCAGTGAAACAGGAAAACCAACAGCACTTGACACTTTGTCAAGGAATTAGTCTAATTTTTTTCAAATATGAAGTTTCTCATTCATCACACAATGCAGTTTGCATGATTCCAAGTTTTTGTCCAATTGAAACTTGGGTGATGAGAAACTCTCCCTATTTGGTAAATTCTCGACATTTCCACAAATAACACAATTAAGAATCAAATCCATTATTTCTAATAGAAGAAACATTCAAACATCAATTTTTCATACATGCCATTGCAAGGATAAATAAATAAGACAAAAACAAATTTTATTTTATTGCGGAAAAACTTTGTCCTTACAATGCAATTCAACTGAAAAACTATGCTATTACATATTTCTTAGAAATCTACCCTAACTCTAAAGTAGCAGCTCACAAATCCGATCTTTGAATCCTTGTGATCAAAATCCATTTCTTCGTGATCAGATTCAACACGCTTCTTCCTTAAGTTTCCTTTCTTTTCTTCGATCCTGCAAAACATCAAAATGTAATCTTATCACATCATGTATTAAGAACCAAAAATAGGAACTTATAGAGTTAGTTAATGGATTTTACCTGAAGTAGAGCCATACGTCTTGACTCTCCCATCTCTTAGATCTCTCAGGTAAACAGGGCAGCTTCGTCTCTAATGCCCATTCTCTTGTATTCTTAGGGAATCTTAGTCCTTCACTTGACACTTTGTCAAGGAATTAGTCTAATTTTTTTCAAATATGAAGTTTCTCATTCATCACACAATGCAGTTTGCATGATTCCAAGTTTTTGTCCAATTGAAACTTGGGTGATGAGAAACTCTCCCTATTTGGTAAATTCTCGACATTTCCACAAATAACACAATTAAGAATCAAATCCATTATTTCTAATAGAAGAAACATTCAAACATCAATTTTTCATACATGCCATTGCAAGGATAAATAAATAAGACAAAAACAAATTTTATTTTATTGCGGAAAAACTTTGTCCTTACAATGCAATTCAACTGAAAAACTATGCTATTACATATTTCTTAGAAATCTACCCTAACTCTAAAGTAGCAGCTCACAAATCCGATCTTTGAATCCTTGCGATCAAAATCCATTTCTTCGTGATCAGATTCAACACGCTTCTTCCTTAAGTTTCCTTTCTTTTCTTCGATCCTGCAAAACATCAAAATGTAATCTTATCACATCATGTATTAAGAACCAAAAATAGGAACTTATAGAGTTAGTTAATGGATTTTACCTGAAGTAGAGCCATACGTCTTGACTCTCCCATCTCTTAGATCTCTCAGGTAAACAGGGCAGCTTCGTCTCTAATGCCCATTCTCTTGGCAGTAGAAGCAGATGGACTCTTTTGGAATGGCACAAGGAACTATCTCAGAATTTACCTTTTCTGGATTTCCAATGTCACCATTTTCAATGTCCATTGAAGTTTGGGAGTTTGATTTTCCAGACAAATTTGCTCGATCAGCACGCCAAATCATTTCTGATTCAGCAGCTATAAGCAAATAGGCCAAATTAATGAGGGTCACGTCATGGTCCATCATATAGTACTCTCTAACGAACTCACTATATGATTCAGGAAGTGACTGAAGAACCCAGTCAACAGCCAACATCTCTGAGATATCAACACCCAACATCCTTAACCTATCAATGTGTGACTTCATCTCTAAGACGTGCGCACACACAGGTTTCCCATCTTCGTGCTTACTTGCCAATAGGGATTGAGTGAGCTTGAACTTTTCAAGCCTTTGAACTTGTGGGTCAGGGAGAATAATTGGAGGAGGTGGAGGAAGTGAAGCATGACTCTCATTTCCTTGATCGTATCTTGGAACGCCATCTTCATTTGGAAAGCTTGTTCCAATGGATTTAGGAAGACCATTGTTAGATTCAGACATCTACAGAACGGGAGAAATTCAAGTCAATTTGATTAGAATCCTTGATGTAACACCCAAATGAAACATCAAGGCTAGGATCCCACATAATATTCTACAACCTAGAAGAGGGATGTCGTAATCTAGTTGCAGAATATTTGAAGGTAGGTAAATGACGATTTACCAATTTCCACCATGAAAAACGAAAAAGACGTTTAAGTTTTAAATGAATTGAAACTCCTAGATCTTTTGAGATTCATTGAACTTTTCAATGGCATGTTTAATCTCGATTATGCCCTTCAAGTTTGCGACTGGGATGCCGAGGATCACAAACAAGGTGTGAATAACCATATGAATCACGTGGTGCACCCAATTGCTACTATCACCTAATCAATGTGCCGGTTAGCCACACAAGCTCCATTGATCTATGATAAACATCGAGCCACCCTTCGCCACCAATGCCAAACCCAAATTAATGTGTCGATTAACCACACACGCTCCACTAACGTTTCGACAAGGGTACAAAGTGTAATTCCATGGATTAGCATACAATTCCACATTTTTCCTAAAGTAATTATGATTTGGGAATTTGTAAAAGAATGTAGTTACTTTGTACTTCATTATACTTATAATGGAAGGTTTCGTCCTATCCTACCCGTTCAGCTAACGACCCTCCACTAGTCAAGAGTGCGGTGGGTAAGAGTGGATACCCATTCAATCGCCATTTTATATGCAATTTCCTTAAACACCCCTTATAGACTAGCTTCGTGAATGAGGTCTACTAACGGTAAGACTGACTGTTTACTCATACATATATATAATATTAGACTTTTAATGTTATATATAGTATAGGTGTATTTTACACTTTTAAAATACTAGGTGGTTTAATCTAATAAATTATACTTTTAATTTAATTAAATGTAAACCAAAACTTTATGGATTTATTAAATCTCTTTTAATTATACACTTTAATTAATTAATAAAACCATAAGGGTGTAATTTGAACTTTTCAAAGCACTTGAGTTTTAGATTTAAAAACTTCAAATTAAGACTTTTAATTAAATTTTAAAATCCAAAACTTGAGGGCAAGTTTTGAAACTTTTTCAAACTTAGGGTTTAGAATTTAAATATTTCAAAATTAAACTTTTAATCAAAATTTAAATTTCAAAACTCGAGGACAAGTTTTGAAACCTTTCAAAACATTAAGGTTTAACTATTTAAATTTCAAAAAAACAGAAACTTTTAAGTTCAAATTTAAACTATTAAACCTAAAGGGTGTAAATTGAAAATTTTCAAACTTACTAGGTCAAATATATATCTAATAATAATCCTATATTATCCATATTTAACCAAATCCATTAATTTTGACAAGGATAAACATTCCAAACATGAAAAATAGATTTTAGGCAATAAAAACGAGTTATGACAATTATCCTTAGCAAAATCTGCTCAAAAATTCGAAAAATCTGGCAACATACTCGAAAACTCGTCGAGTTGAGTATAGAACTCGTCGAGTTCATTACCAACTCGTCGAGTTCATATAGAACTCGTCGAGTTCCTGCTCCAGACAGCAAAAACTTTTGAATTTTTGATTTTTGGCAGTTCAATTATGCTTCTATTCAATAGAAAAACGACCTAGGCTCTGATACCACTGATGGGTTTTGAGCATAACAACATTCCTATGGTGTTCACGCAACCCTAATTGCTTGGATCTAGTTTTTCTACTTTGAACATGCAATAAACCTCCAAGACTTATAAACCCTAGATCTAGCATACAATTAATCAAATAAACATGTAAACTAGGGTTTGGATCTTACCTTGATTGTTATGTAGCAATAACAATCAATTCCTTGGCTTCAGAAAGCTTAGTGCCTCAAGTGTTGCACCTCTAATGGAGTCACAAACACCACTAAGCAATTTGGATGAAGAGGGAGGAGAGAGGAGACACCAAAAATGGCTGGAAACCCTAAAGGAAGACTTAGCCACGTTTTTGGGTCTCAAGGGTTCTTTAAATAGGTAGGCAATTAGGGTTATCTAACAAGGAAACCCTAATTTGACTGCTTAAGCCCTAAGCAGCCCATGGACCCCTTCTGGAACATGCCTTGGACGATTTCTAATGGGCTTCCCCATAGAATTCGTCCAACCTATTATTCCAAGGTGATTCATAACCCAATTGCAATTATCCTATAATTACAATTCCAGTCCCCTAAGTTTAATTAATCTCTTTTAGCCACAAAATTAATTCTTAATTAATTCTTGACTAATATTAATTAAACAATATGATTTCTCCTTTAACATATTATTCTCATAATATATTAACAAATCATAATTAAACCTTTCTCTCCTTAATTCATCCTACATATTGCTATAGTGAAGGCAACCCAAAAGGACCATGCTCATAATCGGGTCAAGTACATACCAAAATAGTTATGGACTTAGACACTAATCCAACAGTCTCCCACTTGGATAAGTCTAATAACTATTTTGCATAACTTCAGAACCTGATCAGCAATCGTAGCTTTCAAAAGCCGCTGTCAACTCTGATCTTATCAGATACGCGTGTCCTTTAGATAAGGGATCATATATTCCTCCATTCTTAAGATATCGTATAGACACGAGACATGAATTAATCATTCTCTCTATACTGTTTCCCGATTTCCGATTTATGACAACTGACAACACACTACAATTGAACACATCAACTTAGTCCCGGCTTGGCCAAGCGCTTAGGGTGTCATCTTTAAATCATCGAGAGGCCCACAGATATCGCTTTTATCCCACTTTGAGTAAAAGGAATGGATAAACTTTGACTCAAATGCTCGCTTGCATTTACTGATCGAATCACACACAATAATAAGTTTTATAACACCAAGTTACTGGTGCGTTTTCTTATTATCAATGCGCAACCGACCAACAAATAACAACTTACATGTCTCGGTTTCAAGAATATACAATGTTATCGTCTCACAATTACTCATGATAAAAAACATGAAGTGATTCAAGTGAGCGAGGGTTTGATCCAATACTTTAATCTTATCAAAGCACTCATGAACTCTGCAGCAAACTTGTGCTATGTCTAAACACTTAGACAATCTACAGACAGATTCATGACAGTCTTCCTTCATACCTACTTCCAACGTATGACCGACTGTGGAGGTTCGAATAACCCAATTATTCTGGAAGTCAAAACATTCAAAATGAAACACAACGATAATACTTAATCCTATATGACCCCAAAACTTTTGAGCCTAAATAAAACACTTTTATTTAAACACCATATTGATTACTCATTATTCATTGCTTACTGCTTCATAAAATCAACTTATTACTCGAATTATAACCACAATTGTCCCATGCTCCAAGCATGCACACTTTGGTTTCCTATGGTCCATACTTTGTGAAATAGATCAATTGAAAAACTTTTCCAATGAAACTCATTTCACAATCCCCAATCCTTATCATTAGTGTAAGAATACCAAATTCTTGCCACTTTTAGAATATGTCAGATTCTAACATTTTATGCAACGATCCTTTCGTAAAGTCATAGCACAAAAGTCACCAAGACTTGGCCAATGAAATCACAAAGTACTCTATCAGAAATTGTCATAAAACAATTATATAGATGTGATGTCTCTCACTCAAAGTACATTCCTTTGAACATCCTTCTCGAATAAAAGTTTCTAATCTAGACATATTTCTTAATATCCAACTCCCATTAATGGAAACATTTCCATATTTGCCATATGACAACTCATTCTTAATAGAATCTTATCTATTCATAATAATGTCAATATAGTCCATCCAGTACTATACTTCCAACTACTCACAAGCAACAATTCCTTGGCGAACCTTAGATTGTCCTTTGATAGTTGTTTAATTATTTTAGTCAAAACCAGTTCTAGTCCTTTTCCCTCTTAATTCCCTAGGCATTTGGAAAATTTTAGAATGGTCAAATATTATAGCATTTTCAATCGATCCTATACCCTAAGCGTATGGGACACGATGCATAATGTCTTACATAAAGATATGATACTTTATCAATCTTCTGCCATAATATTTTGTGTCACGTTCTCACAATTCGAACTATGAAGAGGGATGTCGTAATCATAATCGAAATTTGAGAACACACTATATATCCTTTGACTAAATTTATTAAAATTTTTCAATCTAAGCTTTAGATATTGAAACGAAGTATAATATTCTCTCCCTTAATTATAGCAAAACAACTTTTCAACCCCTACAGCTTTGCAAAGTTAATCTTTGTTTTCTATAATTAATATTGCTAACTCGCAATACTTGAAATAATAATCATGCTCCCACTAACACGATGATTATTACAATACAAGCATAACACTTATGCTCCCACTAGCTTTGACATATATCTAGAAAACATCTGAACTTCCAGAAAACAATGCTTATTGAATTCCTTAAGTTCATATTTCTAAATACTTGATGCTTTGATAAGCCTTTATCTAAGCTTCTTAAACTCATACATCTTTGCCTTAGAAAGCTCATATGTGTGTCTAGACAAATTCAGAACTAAGTCCCAAATGTTCAGCCTAATTGCCAAATCTCACAATTCGAACTATGAAGAGGGATGCCGTAATCATAATCGAATTTGAGAATACAACTTTCACAATTGCTATCTTCTTAAAATCTCTCTTAGTGAAAGCATTTCCTCACAATCATTTTCATGAAGGAGGGAAACCTTATGTCACTTAGATTTTATGGTGTATGTGTTCCTATCCATGTGAATTTGCCAAAACGAAGGTTTGCGACAAATCCAAAAACATATAGACTGAACTTTCTCAATCTTGATTTCTTGTCTCATGGTAACACGAGTGCCCACCATGTCTTCCAAGTAGTTTAGCAACTCACCCTTACATATCAATGTACCTTCCATTGATCAAGGTGCTTGCCTTTATGCATACAGATGAGAACTCATAGAACTCAGAAGCATAACTAACTTAACTGGAATAGCGCAGAAAACCAAATTGTCATCCACGATAGGTTACAAACCTCAAGTCGTGTGCTAGTGATGATCAATTAGGTTTATTCTTGATTTATTCTTGAACCTTTTCAAGACCATTAAGACTCCCACTGACTCCTTGACATATAAGGTTCTCTTGTCAAGAAACATTTCTTGACAAACAAATATTCAAGAGTTAGTGTAGCTTCTTATCAAGCTTAACACTTCACACAATTGGTCTTAGTTGGTCTTTGACTTATCCAAGACATCACAACTTGCCAATTTCAAATGTGCAAGAATATGAAAACTTTTCCAAATTCCACATTTGATGAGTGCCATAAACCTTCTTAAGACTTGTCACTCAAGTCACAATCTTAGACTTTAAGACTTGATATTGGAACGAAGTATGATTGACTTCTTCATTTAACCATTTCTACAATTCTCGATTCCTCTTCTTAGACATGCAATTACACTAAGACTCACTTAGAGGATCAATTGAGACATGGTTCTTAATCATTAAGACCTATCATAAAACACAATAAAAGTTACTCTCCCTTCTTCTTAGAATAGAGAAACTTTTATCTTTCTGCCTACTAGATTCTTCTTATTCGTTCTGCTATTGATTGAAACTCTTTCAATCAACTTAGAATTATACTCAATCTTATAAGTATAACCATATTTACTAAACTTTAGTAAATCATGACGAATATCTTTATTACTCTTATGGTGGACTTGATCGACGCACAACCTAGTGTACTCGATCTCTTAGTCCTTCACTTGACACTTTGTCAAGGAATTAGTCTAATTTTTTTCAAATATGAAGTTTCTCATTCATCACACAATGCAGTTTGCATGATTCCAAGTTTTTGTCCAATTGAAACTTGGGTGATGAGAAACTCTCCCTATTTGGTAAATTCTCGACATTTCCACAAATAACACAATTAAGAATCAAATCCATTATTTCTAATAGAAGAAACATTCAAACATCAATTTTTCATACATGCCATTGCAAGGATAAATAAATAAGACAAAAACAAATTTTATTTTATTGCGGAAAAACTTTGTCCTTACAATGCAATTCAACTGAAAAACTATGCTATTACATATTTCTTAGAAATCTACCCTAACTCTAAAGTAGCAGCTCACAAATCCGATCTTTGAATCCTTGCGATCAAAATCCATTTCTTCGTGATCAGATTCAACACGCTTCTTCCTTAAGTTTCCTTTCTTTTCTTCGATCCTGCAAAACATCAAAATGTAATCTTATCACATCATGTATTAAGAACCAAAAATAGGAACTTATAGAGTTAGTTAATGGATTTTACCTGAAGTAGAGCCATACGTCTTGACTCTCCCATCTCTTAGATCTCTCAGGTAAACAGGGCAGCTTCGTCTCTAATGCCCATTCTCTTGGCAGTAGAAGCAGATGGACTCTTTTGGAATGGCACAAGGAACTATCTCAGAATTTACCTTTTCTGGATTTCCAATGTCACCATTTTCAATGTCCATTGAAGTTTGGGAGTTTGATTTTCCAGACAAATTTGCTCGATCAGCACGCCAAATCATTTCTGATTCAGCAGCTATAAGCAAATAGGCCAAATTAATGAGGGTCACGTCATGGTCCATCATATAGTACTCTCTAACGAACTCACTATATGATTCAGGAAGTGACTGAAGAACCCAGTCAACAGCCAACATCTCTGAGATATCAACACCCAACATCCTTAACCTATCAATGTGTGACTTCATCTCTAAGACGTGCGCACACACAGGTTTCCCATCTTCGTGCTTACTTGCCAATAGGGATTGAGTGAGCTTGAACTTTTCAAGCCTTTGAACTTGTGGGTCAGGGAGAATAATTGGAGGAGGTGGAGGAAGTGAAGCATGACTCTCATTTCCTTGATCGTATCTTGGAACGCCATCTTCATTTGGAAAGCTTGTTCCAATGGATTTAGGAAGACCATTGTTAGATTCAGACATCTACAGAACGGGAGAAATTCAAGTCAATTTGATTAGAATCCTTGATGTAACACCCAAATGAAACATCAAGGCTAGGATCCCACATAATATTCTACAACCTAGAAGAGGGATGTCGTAATCTAGTTGCAGAATATTTGAAGGTAGGTAAATGACGATTTACCAATTTCCACCATGAAAAACGAAAAAGACGTTTAAGTTTTAAATGAATTGAAACTCCTAGATCTTTTGAGATTCATTGAACTTTTCAATGGCATGTTTAATCTCGATTATGCCCTTCAAGTTTGCGACTGGGATGCCGAGGATCACAAACAAGGTGTGAATAACCATATGAATCACGTGGTGCACCCAATTGCTACTATCACCTAATCAATGTGCCGGTTAGCCACACAAGCTCCATTGATCTATGATAAACATCGAGCCACCCTTCGCCACCAATGCCAAACCCAAATTAATGTGTCGATTAACCACACACGCTCCACTAACGTTTCGACAAGGGTACAAAGTGTAATTCCATGGATTAGCATACAATTCCACATTTTTCCTAAAGTAATTATGATTTGGGAATTTGTAAAAGAATGTAGTTACTTTGTACTTCATTATACTTATAATGGAAGGTTTCGTCCTATCCTACCCGTTCAGCTAACGACCCTCCACTAGTCAAGAGTGCGGTGGGTAAGAGTGGATACCCATTCAATCGCCATTTTATATGCAATTTCCTTAAACACCCCTTATAGACTAGCTTCGTGAATGAGGTCTACTAACGGTAAGACTGACTGTTTACTCATACATATATATAATATTAGACTTTTAATGTTATATATAGTATAGGTGTATTTTACACTTTTAAAATACTAGGTGGTTTAATCTAATAAATTATACTTTTAATTTAATTAAATGTAAACCAAAACTTTATGGATTTATTAAATCTCTTTTAATTATACACTTTAATTAATTAATAAAACCATAAGGGTGTAATTTGAACTTTTCAAAGCACTTGAGTTTTAGATTTAAAAACTTCAAATTAAGACTTTTAATTAAATTTTAAAATCCAAAACTTGAGGGCAAGTTTTGAAACTTTTTCAAACTTAGGGTTTAGAATTTAAATATTTCAAAATTAAACTTTTAATCAAAATTTAAATTTCAAAACTCGAGGACAAGTTTTGAAACCTTTCAAAACATTAAGGTTTAACTATTTAAATTTCAAAAAAACAGAAACTTTTAAGTTCAAATTTAAACTATTAAACCTAAAGGGTGTAAATTGAAAATTTTCAAACTTACTAGGTCAAATATATATCTAATAATAATCCTATATTATCCATATTTAACCAAATCCATTAATTTTGACAAGGATAAACATTCCAAACATGAAAAATAGATTTTAGGCAATAAAAACGAGTTATGACAATTATCCTTAGCAAAATCTGCTCAAAAATTCGAAAAATCTGGCAACATACTCGAAAACTCGTCGAGTTGAGTATAGAACTCGTCGAGTTCATTACCAACTCGTCGAGTTCATATAGAACTCGTCGAGTTCCTGCTCCAGACAGCAAAAACTTTTGAATTTTTGATTTTTGGCAGTTCAATTATGCTTCTATTCAATAGAAAAACGACCTAGGCTCTGATACCACTGATGGGTTTTGAGCATAACAACATTCCTATGGTGTTCATGCAACCCTAATTGCTTGGATCTAGTTTTTCTACTTTGAACATGCAATAAACCTCCAAGACTTATAAACCCTAGATCTAGCATACAATTAATCAAATAAACATGTAAACTAGGGTTTGGATCTTACCTTGATTGTTATGTAGCAATAACAATCAATTCCTTGGCTTCAGAAAGCTTAGTGCCTCAAGTGTTGCACCTCTAATGGAGTCACAAACACCACTAAGCAATTTGGATGAAGAGGGAGGAGGGAGGAGACACCAAAAACGGATGGAAACCCTAAAGGAAGACTTAGCCACGTTTTTGGGTCTCAAGGGTTCTTTAAATAGGTAGGCAATTAGGGTTATCTAACAAGGAAACCCTAATTTGACTGCTTAAGCCCTAAGCAGCCCATGGACCCCTTCTGGAACATGCCTTGGACGATTTCTAATGGGCTTCCCCATAGAATTCGTCCAACCTATTATTCCAAGGTGATTCATAACCCAATTGCAATTATCCTATAATTACAATTACAGTCCCCTAAGTTTAATTAATCTCTTTTAGCCACAAAATTAATTCTTGACTAATATTAATTAAACAATATGATTTCTCCTTTAACATATTATTCTCATAATATATTAACAAATCATAATTAAACCTTTCTCTCCTTAATTCATCCTACATATTGCTATGGTGATGGCAACCCAAAAGGACCATGCTCATAATCAGGTCAAGTACATACCAAAATAGTTATGGACTTAGACACTAATCCAACAAAATCGTCAAACAGTTCATTTTGTCATCATAATGTAATTGATTTTGAAACATGTAAACTTATTCCATGGTGTAACCTGTTCAATTATATTTATGATGGTTGTATTTACTTTGAGAACTATTATATTCGTTGTTGTGATACTATACATAAAGTCCTCCACCCCCGAACGTTTCCGCCATCCTTGGTTTGGGGGTGTGACATCCCCCGCAGTCTTACAACACTTTCCACACTATCGGGATGCTAGTGAATGTTACGGCTCCCCCGCAGGTTTACAACACTTTCCACACTATTCGGCTGCCCATGGCCCTATCGCTTATTTACCAATCTGAACCCATCTTAATGTTGCGCACTCACACAATCTAACATCCCAACTGGTCTCAAGTACTTACTGGAACCCAACCCGGTTCCCTCCCCCAAATCCAGCTATCTGACGTCAAGAAGACGCGATCCAAATGTTGGGGAGTTTCCCGAACTCCCCACCCGCAAAATTCTTCATTCAGACAGCCACTAGGGTCGCATTCCCTTCCCCGACGGGGATGTGAAATGCATCCTAGTTTCACTCTTGCTTCTGTCCTAGATACTTGGACGGTTCTCCCCCACTTAGATTCAACTACGTCCGCTTGGCACATGAAAATTGAAGGATTCACAATCCTTCTTACGTTCCAGTGATCAATATGCTGACGACCGGTGCTTACCAAAGCTAGTGCACCCTAAGTAACCCTTCCCAAAACAACACAATTCCTGAAAACCAGCTAACACTTATTGAATCCTAATAACATCAATGATTCCAAATGCTTAAACTGATATCGCATTCAGATCTCAAAGTCCAAAGGACGGATACTCTAACCCAAACTTCAGCAACAACTCTCTCTTCCCTCGGCAACCCCGAATTCCCTTCCAAGCACAAATACGAAGGCTACTGAAACCTAGTCATAATTCCCTCGTTCAAGCCCTTGAACCAACCCCGGCTACACCCAAGATGACATTCAAACACTGGGAATCGGCTACTTATAAGGGTACGACCTCGTACTACTCCACCAAAGATTCATGTTATGCAGATGGCATATAAATCTTCTTGAATATAAATAACTTAACCACAAACAGAGATAACAACCCAATGATACACTTACCTCATGCTGATGCAAGATAACCGCCACAAATACAGGTAAAGCTGGAAGGAAGGAAAAATGGTATGTACCCCGCACCCTCACCTATTGAAGTCCCGATCTCCCATGTTTGGTACTGCGAAGTGTGGCCCCTCTCTGATAGGGCTCCTGCCTTACCCTCTTGTCCGTCGGTGATCCTCAAAATAACTGGAGCAGGTGCACTCACCGCTCCTCTCAGACAGTCGACCTCCTTGTCGCCTACCTGATCACAACGAAAGTATAACGGGCTTGACACCTGTGGGCAATCCCTGCTGACGTGACCAACCCTGTTACACCTGTAGCAGCCCAGATCCCTAAACAGATTCCGAAAAAGACCCGGAACAATAACGGTACATGCGGGACCCACTCCGCAAGATACGTCCGTCTGAAGATTCCTCAAAGACTCCTCGACATGCAAAATGGCATTGACAACCCTTGATAACTCAGACAATAGTATAGAACCGACCCGAGATCTAACTTGTCACAATTCCAAAGTGATGCAAATTCCTGATATCCACTTGATGTGGCAGAAGATAGCATATCCGCAAACATCTTGAAGGAATCCTGACCACCTCCTCCTGAGTTACCTCGACCATCCTGAGGACATGGTGCAACACTTCCTTCTGATCCCAATGACAGGAACTAACAGTAGGATCCTTCTTCCTGAAAGGTTCTAAGGATTCGCAGGCTTTGGGCTCCAGATGAGCCCCTAACCACGCTACAAAAATCCTGGCACGAAGGCCCTGAGACGACTATCAGGAGCTCCCAAAATCCCTTCCTTGTATGAATGAAAGACCACCGAGGACCATTCCAAAACTTTGCGAGTAATCTCCGATGATATGAACTCCCGTGATCACGCATCGATTAGCCTAGGTCCTGCTCCTGAGCCGGAGCCAGAATCAGGATCCCATTCCTGAGTGCTCCAAATTAGTCCCCCCGCTCTCGGGCTCTAGTAATCACATCATTCAGGGTCTCGCACCCTGACACACTCAACAGCTCAATCGTCCACGGCTGAACAGCAGTAGCTGAAGCAACCTCTGCCCTAGATCGGGCTACAAACTACTCCCAAGACATGGTCTCCAATCCTGAAAGTGATATAGATCGCGCAATCAATCCTTGCCACCTGATACAAGAGGTCCAAGGCGAACTGAACCCTAGCTCCTAAGGGGTAGGCACTAGTGCGGAAAACACTTTCCATCTCCCTAGTCCAACGCGAACTCAAAATCCCTGACAGTCCTGCCCATAACTGGCTCACCACCGGAGCTGGGACCAAACTCTAGTCCTTCCTTATGCGTGCCCATCCTAAACCCGCAAGGCAACTATCCTCACAATCGGAGCATAATCAAGAATTCCTTTCCCCGAGGCTTCTTAGTTCTCCGAGACTTTCCCCGATTCGAGTATGGATCCTGTGCTTCCACTAGTATTGGCCCAATACTACCTTCCACACCTATCCATACTTTCCTCTAGAATCATCCCGAATCCTCTAAGTCACCCACTCCACTAATGTACTAAGATGTCTGCTAAATAGCAACACGCTATCCACCGAAGCCCCTCCTAGGCTCCCTACCTCGTCGAACCGTCCCACTAAACTCATTGGACAATATTCTAGGCTTTCCTAGGTTCCCATCCTCATCTTGCCCTCAGCTGCTGAAAGATTCCCACCAATGTCGACCAACTACCTCATGAATATAGTCACATACAACAGAGATCAGATAATCTCTCGAGTAAAAGATTCAACCCTAGAACAGTTGGACTCAGACGAGAGCTGCACAATAGGGTCAAATACATCACTCTTAGATTATTTAACCTGTACTGCATGTGACTTAACGTATTCACTTAGTAGTTGATCCACATCACTAGGAATCCCACAAAGCACAAAGCAAGCAGCATTCAGGTAACGGTAAATCAAACCAGCATACACTAATCAAGCCAGTCTATCCACACATACAATTCTCAATCAGGTAACTCTTGTCACTAATCTCATCCTAGGATTTCCCTAGAGTAATCTCCAACCCGTGAAACTATCATAGGACATTCAATCCGCACACCACAACTCATGCTATCACATCCACTCTCGCTGTCGGCTGCCTTATGCATGCAAATTATACACAAAACAGGAAATAAGTACAAATCAGTTATTCTAAGGCTATAAGATCCTAACCGTATACAATTTTCAAAGCATACACTTAGTAGTTACCAATACCAATAATCATTCCCATTCTATCATGGCATCCAGTACCCCCAAGGCTACAACCATCACATATCAGGCCAATCTATCGCTGACTACTCAGCACTAGCATGCAAGTCTACCAGCTCATACAACATATAAAGGCATCTCTCCTAATCCTAACTAGCATGCGATTCACAGATTCATAACTCAAGTCATAAAAGGTAACATATGTGGGTATTCGGGGGAAAACTTACTTGAGCTCGGCTGATTTCATGCACCACACCCTTCTTTTATCTCAGAAAACTCTTTCCTCGAAAAGAAATTTCTTTGCAAAACTTTACAGATCCTCAGTTTGAGTTTAGACACACCCGAAAGTATGTCTGAGTCCCTCAAACCAAGGCTCAGATACCAACTTGTAACGAACCAAAAATCCAGGGTAAAATTTTCATTTTTCATTATAGTCAAACACAAATGTTATTTCATCCAATCATTCAAAACATTACTTAATTAAAACGTTTATCAGAGATACGTCCCAAAATCACATAAAGCGGAAAACACGGGTGTGTGCACTACGATGAAGCCGGACCCTTCCTTTCCAAACCGATGATACCTGAAACCATAAACAAAACTGTAAGCACGAAGCTTAGTGAGTTCCCCAAACCCTAACCCCTTTCTTGAGTGTTTGAGCTAAAAGTGTGTGTTTTGAGTGGTTGAAGAAGAAGGAGTTGAATCAAGAAGTTGGAGAAGGAAGGCAAGCTTGAAGATATGAGGTTATCTTGTCCTCTAGAAGCTCCAGGAGGTAAAAAGCTTCTACCTTTATGCTTATATGAAGTAGATCTTACCTTATTAGCTTTATGACACCTTTCTTGTCCCAAAAAGTCCCAATATTGTGCATGTTGTGTTTTGGACGTGTTAAGCTGTCCTTTCAGACCCCAGGAAGGGTTTTAAGTGATAAAAATGAGGTCCCAATGGCTAGAAGTGTCTCATGCAAGTGGTAGAGAGGTCTTAATGGATTAATACCTTTCATTAAGAACTTTCTGGACGTCCAAAGCATTAAAGTTTGAGACTTTATGGTTCTAAGACACATTTGGTTGATGATCTAGAATATGGACTTAAGTGCTTAAGCCATTAAGCACTTATTAGGATTTTGGATTCAGCGAGAGCACGCCCCGCGTAGAGGGCAGTACGCCCCGCATACGCAGTCAACGTCCCCGCTTTCCAGTCAATGTGAAGCTCGCGTACGCCCCGCGTAGCCTTAGAGTACGCCCAACGTACGTCTGCTGTTGGGATTTTGCGATTTGGGCTTCGAGATTGGGCCATATTTGGGCTAGTTGGTTTGGACCCTTTTTGGGCTTTCTGAATAGTGGTGTCTTGGGCCAAATATGGAAGTGGACCTTAGGATGAGGCCCAATTAGAGAGTTGGGCCCAATTTGGAAATTTGGGCCAATTATGGGCCTTGTATATTGGGCTTATGGATTAAGCAATTGGAGTTGGGCCTTGGCCCAACTTAAGGAAAGGATAGAATGGACTGTTACCATAGGGTTGGACCCTTAGCTAAGATTGGTATTCAACTGTTGACCTAGTGTTCGTTTATTGTGATAGTTTTGCGATTCTCGGTGAGTCAGTAGTCGGAGATTTCAGCACATTTCGGCATTGTGAGGTGAGTTCTTCTCACTATATCAACAGGGTCTAAGGCACCAAGGCTGACCCTTTTTGGATTGTTATCCTAGTTCTAGTATGTTGTATGCAGCTATGATCTGTTAGATCGGTATCCTGATAGATAGGATGTTATTGTTGGATTATGTGTCTAAGCCCATAACTATAATTGGTATGTACTTGACCCGATACAACATGGTCCATTTGGGTTGTAACACTCTGGAACAATTTGATAGGATGGATACTTGAGAAAGAGGTTATATATGATTTATTAATATATTATAAGTATAATATATTAATTGAGAAATCATATTATTTAATTAGTAGTGATCAAGAATTAAGTTGAAATTAATTTAGTGATCAAAATAGACTATTTAAATTAACGGGGACTGATTAAGTCAATCAGTAATATTTATAGTTTGAACCAATGATCCATATTGATTAGGGTGGACTAATTCTATGTGGGAGTCCATGAAGAGTTAGTCCATAAGGCCCATCATATGGATTATTGGATTGCTTAAAGGCTTAAGTAAATGGACTAGGGTTTACAAGTTAAACCTTAGGAAGCTCACATTATAAAAGAAACCCTTCTAAGCCAAAATCGTACACTTGTGTGTTCTTGGAAGCCATAAATGATTTTGTGTCTCCAAACCACTCTCTTAAAGTCCTCCTCTTGTTCTTGGTTTGTTATAATTCCATTTGAGGCATCACACTTGAGGTGTGTAGGCTCTTGAAAAATCAATTCCTACAAGCTACAACTAAGAGGTAATCTTCTAACTTACTTTTATGATTCATATGTCAAATTGTATGCTAGTTTTAGGTTTCAAGCTTTGGAAATTTTTGTGGCATGTATAACTAGAGAAAACATAGATCCAAAGCTATGAGGATTGTATGTGCACCATAGGAGTGTTAGGTGTTGTTTGTTTTTTCTAAGGCAAAATGTCTGCAGTCTGCGGACCACATCTGTAGACCTCTGCAGTAGAAGAGGTGGACCAAACGTCTGCAGTCTGAAAAAGAAGACTGTTTGTTTTTTTAACATCTGCAGACTACTAAAATAAACTGAAATCTAAATAAACTGGTTTTTTTTAAACTTTAAAGTGATTTTTTAATATTTTTATGACTTTGTTATAAATAATTAACGAATCTAGATCAACTTTTATGTATTAATGTATAAAAAATAAAAATAAAAATGGTATGAATTAACGTATGTATTTGATAAAAATCAACAACTTTGGTTGCAAAGTTATAACTAAACTTTATAATTAGTGATCAAAGAATTTGATACATAAATGGATGAAAATAAACTTCGATTTTTTCAATTAAATCCATTAAAAACGTATCATAAATATTTTCTCGAGAAATTGACGATACTGTATTAAATAATGTTTTACAAAATTTGGCAAAAAAATATAAGAATATATTATGATTTTTTTTTTCATATTTATATAACAACTTCAACGACTATTATCGTAATAAATCTTTATTTATAAATTTGTCAAAAATATCATGTTTGTATCGTCAAATATTTTTTTTTTAAGTTTTGTAATTTTTTTTCAAATTGTTTATCATTAATAAAATTGGAAAAAATATAAATTAAAAAAAAACTTAAAAAAATAAAGATATATATGTTTTTTTAGGCTAGAAGATGTTTGAAGATGTTAGAAGACTCTGGTCCACATCTGCGCTAAGAAGAGGACGCGCAGACATTTTTAGGTCTGCAGTCTTCAAAAAAACAAACAGTCTGCGAAGGCTAATGTCTGCGCGTGGTCTGCGCGACGCAGACAGAAGAGGCCACGCAGATCTGCAGACAAAAAACAAACACTACCTTATAGTACTTAAAACTCAACAGTGGTATCAGAGCATAGGATTGTTTTCTGTTATATTTGATGCTTGTTAATTTTCAAAGCTGAAAAAAATCGATTTTCTGGCCTCTGACGGATGAACTCGCCGAGTCCACTGGCCGACTCGACGAGTCCACTCAATAAAAGGCCCCTCGACGAGTCAGGTTCATGCACTCGTCGAGTAGGTGCTTCTTGTTGTAGAATTTCGAGTTTTTGGCCAGAATTGGACTAGGATCATTACCACAAACTGTTTTGTAATCATAAAATTTGTATTTTCTGATTTGGTAATGATGATCCTCTCACAATTAAAAGATAATTTTCAAAGTTTTAAGTTAATTGTTGCTTATATGATGTAGTATATGATGTAGTATATGATGTAGTGATGGTCGATCGTAGTTGTGAAATGGGTGATGAAGGTAGAGAGCAAAACATGGGAAGGAGACTGGTGGCCGACGATGGTGTTGGTGGCAGATAATGGAGGCAACAAGTATTCTTCATGTTCTTGAGTGTTTATATGAATGTGTATGTGTTTTGAATTTATTAGAGAGAGAGAGAGAGAGAGAGAGAGAGAGAGAGAGAGAGAGAGAGAGAGAGAGAGAGAGAGAGAGAGAGAGAGAGAGAGAGAGAGAGAGAGAGAGAGAGAGAGAGAGAGAGAGAGAGAGAGAGAGAGAGAGAGAGAGAATTTTTTTTATTTTTTTTAATTATAAAAATATTTAAATAAATAAATAAAACTGAAAAAGAAAAAACCAAATGGTAAAATCGTCATTACCAAAAAGTTTAAAGTAAATTGGACCAAAGTGGCAAGAAAATGAAAACTTTTGGACCATAAGTGCTAGTCCGAACCTTTTTGACCCGAAATGACAATTTCCACCTAACCACGGGGACAATTCTTGCAATTTTGTCTAAAACAATTACCACTCAATTCCATTAATTTAAAAAAAATAGAAATAAAAAAAATAATTTACTACATAAATATACGATTAGTTGAAGAAATAAAATAAAAATAATTATAAGATCAATAAAAGTTGGAAAATACAACAATTTAAACTAAACAAATAAAAAATTACATTGCTCCGAATCCTCGAATCGTCATCATCAATGGGTAGTTGAGTTCTATAAAGTGTTCCATCAAATTTGCACTAATGTTGTTAAGTCATCAATGAGTAGTTGAGTTCTATAAAGTGTTCCATCAAATTTGCATGAATGTTGTTAAGTGTATTAGAGTTGTGCATTATTACGATGCAATAAAACCCTTTTTATATCTCGCATCCTATTTTTTAATTGGAAAATAAAAACGCTCTCTCCAAATTATCATTCTATATGTATGAATAATTGGTTGGTCATCTGGAACAGTCGTCAAAACAAGTACGCTTCATATCTTGCATTCCCGATGAAGCAAGTCATGTATAAAACAATTGTGTAGTGCAGCTTCACGATCTTTGTAAAACAGGTTTTCTGATTCTTGTACGTGAACTTTTGGCTTTATCGACTAAAATGTCGGTTGTTTTTTTTTACTATTTTTGGTCAAATATTCATGTCTTCACTACACCGTCATCCAATGAAAAAGACGAAGGATAATAACAGTTTGGCCGATTGTTCATCTAACAAACCAAAAATTTTAAAACGTTAAACAGCCTAGATCATGACTAAAGAATTAAAAATACAATCTCATGGATAACTAATTTATTAAAATCACCCAAACTATCTATGTTTTGATAGGTACAAAATTAATGTAATACTTGTTTCGTAAAAGAAAAATCAACAAGAAATTCAAACTTGGGTCATAAAACTAAAAACATTGAAACTGGGCTTAAACCCAATATTTCAGTAAAAACTAAAAACAATGAAAATGGGCCTAAACCCAGTATTTAAATACACACAAAATGCAAGATGGATGCCACAAAACAAGGTGCAGTCATTAACGTCGAAATCTTATTAGACTTATATTAACGTTGGCATTAGCCATCGGGAGGTGCAAATTGAGTTCGAAACTGGTCACATTTTAGCCCATTTATTAGGGATAATAATGGCCTAATGGGTCAAATTAGGTCATATTTCAAGTTGATCCAACTTATCATGTTTAAATAAACAGGTGGTGAATTTTCAATCGAGCCTAATATGTTTTATTAACTAGTTGTGATTGGATTGATTTGGTTTTTTTTTTTTTTTTTCTAACCTAACATGTTAAATAAGTTAGTTGAACATCGGTTCTCACTAAAATTTCATTAAAAAAGACCTTACATCTAATTAAATATAGCATATTTCAATAATTATATATACTTAACATAATTATAAAACTTATATTATTGATAAAATTTTCAAACACCTAAATTGTCGATATTTATGGTGTCGTGTCATCCATTAATGATCCAAATAACATAGGTGGATGTTTAATATACCTAATAATAAGGAATTCAAGGAGTCTCATATAAAAAGGGGTATAGTTTCTTTACAAAATTATTGGTTCCCATCATAATCTTCACCATATTTGTTTGACACCACTTACACAAAACCTATATGAGTCGATCTTTGATAAGCGACATGAGTTTTTAAAAGGAGAAGCCAAATTTCGTGTAAAATAAATGCTATTTCTCAAAAGAGTCAAACCAACTAAATGTTATGAGGGACATGTAGTCATCACCAACAAGCTCCCGAAAAACAGGAACGCGATGCTCGAGTTCATAAGAATTTTTCACGTCCTTAGTCCCTACTACAACCTTCTGTAATTATCTAAGAAGAAAACATAGATAACTTCACTTCTCCTGAACAATGTTTCACATTTTATCAAACACATAATTTTCATATCAATTTACCACATAAAGGCTCGTTGAACTTATACTATTATACAAAAAAAAAAAAAAAAAAAAAAAGACAATGAAATCTTCATATCAATTTACCACATAAAGGCTCGTTGAACTTAAACTATTATACAAAAAAAAAAGACATTGAAATCGATTATTTGTACAATATAATAACAAAGATACATAGTAAAGAATGCAATACATACTTTTCATAAAACTAGTTTGAGTTCAACACCAGTTTGTTAGCGATCAACGAGCTAGTTTGAAGTGTATGCCTAAACAAGTTCTGATTGAAACTAGTTTTTGTTTGGTAGCGAGATTTGCGAGCGATAGGCAAGCTAGGATGATAAAGTTCATGCGTAAACGATATGTACGATACATCACAATTCCCTACCGAATGATATACAGTTAGACCATATTAAGAATCTTAGTCTCAATTACATTGTCAATTTAGTAGAGATTTTGTAGGATTAAAGCAATTTCTCCCCTCCACCCTTAAACATGTGTACAAAGAACCCTAAACAAACCTCTGTATTTCAGTAAATATGTCGTGGGAGGGCAAAGTGGAAAAATGGAAAATTACGGATGATAGAGATTTTATTTGGATTATTTAGATACATTAGATTGTTTTTGTGGTGATCCTAGTTATATTTATATAAGATGTGTTCTCACTATAAAAGAGTCACTCTTTTTTTCAAATATACAAAAGCCATTGAAATTTGTAGTCACTAATATAACTAGTTTCGGCCTGTCTATTATGTATGGAATCTCATCATAGTGTTTTAATGAAGTTTGGTTATATATATAAAACAATTATATTTAGGATTTCAAAAACCAAATCGTTCTTATATATTTATATAGGATAAGATAAATGGAATCAAAGAGATCAAACTTGTTATTGAAGATTTACTTTTTGTTAAATATGCAAAGTCTCAAGAGGATTCCAAAATTACCCAAAAGATCAATATACCCGATTGCAAGTGTGGGATTCGGCATGGTAAGTTTTGGTATAAAAAACCATATATAATGAAAACAAGTTCATTGCCTTTGATACAAAGTCCAAGTGGCCATTTAACATTTTGATGGTTGTAAAGCAAAAGCATTTTAGGATATTTGTTGTGGACGACACTTCTTCTAAATAGTTTCAAGCCATTGGATTTGGTGATTTTTAGGGTTTTGTGTTCGACATTTAATTTAAAAGTAATTGTGAGACTCATATATTATATATGTTAATTTAAAATAAAAAAAAGTTAAATATAAATGTCAAAATATTTGAAAACTTTGAATTTATAAGAAAATAAAAAAAATAATGAATTATTATAATCAAAATGTTTTTTATTTTTCAAATATAAACAAATAATTTAAATAAATAAAAAAAACTAATGACTTTAATTTTAAGAATTTTGAAATTAAAAGGTAAGTTTATTAATGAAATTCATATTAATTTATTACTACATTTATTGCAATTATTACATTAAAATATTATGTACATTTAATAAAATAGAAAAACTCATAAAATGATATGTGAAAAAAAAATTAATTCAAATTAAATGAGAATGTGACAAATGACAAAAAAAAAAAAAAAAAAAAACTTTCATTTATTAAAGAGGATCAATTTTCTAAAATTACCCGTTACTTAATAACTCGAAACATTTTATGTTATTTATGAAATTTATTAAGAAGACTAATGTGCAACTTCAGCTTTCCTATTTTTCTTTTCGTGAATAAAATGATTGTGTCACATAATTCCATTCATTTTAATTAATGTGAATATAAAATATACGCATAATTGAAGAAATAAAATAAAAACAAATACAAGCTCCATAAAAGTTAAAAATTTTCAGTAATATACTTTAATAAATAAAAATTCAGTCATCTTTTTATATATTATGACACATGCTCATTTTGTCATAATCAGAGATATTTACTTTTCTATTTGTCATTTCTTCATTTTTCATTTTTTCAATATATCATTAATTTAGTTTTCCTAAATTAAATATATCATAATGATTATATTAATTTCAAATTTAAATTTTAAAATTTCAATTTTAAATAGATTTACAGTTTAAATCTTCGTATTTAACATTTTGTTATAATTATCCCGTTTAATATACGGGTCTGAGAACTAAACATATAATTTTAATTTTTTTTTGCATGCTTTTTCTTATAATTTCACTATGTTCAAATTTTAAATTCAAATAAACTTCCTATTTAATCATTAGTATTTAATATTTTGTTTTAATCAACCCGTATAATATACGAGTCTTACAACTAATTTAAATATAAACAAGTACAAAATTGCATTACGCCGAATCCTCAAATCCTTGTCGTCGATGGGTAGTTAACTTCTGTAAATTATTCCACAAAATTTGCACGAAGGTTGTTATATGTATTGTGGTTGTACATTTTTTCATGAAGTAAAACTCTTTTTCATTTTACATCCCATTTTAATTGGAAAGTGAACGCTCTCTATCCTAGTTTGTTAACAATGCATTATATGTAACATACGCTTTCCAGGTATTGCTTATTTCACGTTTGAATCATTTAATCTAATTTTGTACGGTTTTGGGTTGGTCACAACGTGGCAGTAGAGGCACCACGACGTGGCATTTCCAGTTTAATGGGCGTGCATGCGCGAGGCACCACGACGTGGCGAGCTGCTTGCCACGACGTGGTGGCGGCTGGGGTTCAAAACCCTATATCCCAGGATTAGTGCCCTGTTTAAAGGCACTAACTCCTAGGGTTGTGTAACACCCGTTCCGAGAAGGTACATATTTTACCCTAAACTTTGAAAAGTTGGCATTTTGGTCTGTACGTCGTGCGTACTCGGGGTGAACTACCACCTCCCGAAAGTAGATGTCAGCTAACTTCTATGCGGATGTGCTCTCGGCAATTGGTATGAAATGTGCACTATTGGTCAATCTATCAACAATGACCTAGATAGAATCAACACCATGTGCCGTCCTTTACAATTTTGTAATGAAATCCATATTAATTTGTTCCCACTTCCATATGGGAATGGGTAAGGGTTACATCTTGTCGTGGGGTATCTGATGCTCGGCCTTGACTTTCCTGCAAGTCAAGCACCGCTCGACAAACCAAGTTATCTCCCTTTTCATGTAGGGCCACCAATAGTTCAACCTCAGATCTCTGTACATCTCCATGGCCCTCGGATGGATAGAAAACTTTGACTTATGTGTCTCCTCCAGAACTGTCTGTCTCACCCCACCAAATGTCAGAACCCAAAATATGCCACACTGAGTTAACAACCCTCGACTATTTCTGAAAAATAAGGGAATATGTCCCCTGATCCGCTCGGCCTTCCAATTTTCCTTTTTCAATCCCTCCTCTTGAGCCTTCTTGATCAAATCTAACAAAGGCGATGTGACAACCATCCTCAAGCAGATGTCTCTAATAGAAAATCTCACTGCCTTGTGGCTCAAAGCATCGACCACCACGTTGCCCTTCCCAGGGTGTCTCTAATAGAAAATCTCACTGCCTTGTGGCTCACTACCAAATCTAACCATCTCCGATGCCGCATATTCAGATTCGGCTGGTCCATCAAATACCTCAAACTCTTGTGGTCGGTGTATGTAACACTCAGAAAAATTCATGAAAATTTAAACTTTTTCAATCAACCAAAAATCATAATTGTTTACATCGTAGTTTTCAAAACGAGTTTAAACATCAGAGAAATCCCAAAATCAAGAAACAAAACATGAGGATGTGCACGATCACGCCTTCGCCTTCCCGCGATCCTCTAAGGTACCTGAAACATAATCAAAAACTGTAAGCCCAAAGCTTAGTGAGTTTCCCCAAAATACCAACACCACACAAAACCAGAATAATATCATAAACAACATCCATATAGAGCCTTCAGTCTGAATGGAATGCCCCACTGGCCTACAGTCTATCTGGTACGCTCACAGAACCTACAACATGACTGGTACGCCACATTGGGCCTTCAGCCAATCTGGAACGTTCTCCGGGCCTTCGGTCTGACTGGTACGCCCCACTGGCCTTCAGTCTATCCGGGACGCCCTGGGTCTGTTGGCCTTCAGCACAAAGCAGGTCCGCCTCAACCCAACCACACATAACATGTCGACATATACATTACACATAAACATATAACCAGGCAACAGACAAACAGGAAGATCTTATAGATCACTAAGCATAGTATCATCCTATCTACCAGGATACAGATCCAATAGATCACAACAGTACTCAGTCATGCAATAATCAGGATAACAATCCAAAAGGGCCGGCCTTGGTACCTTCGACCCAACAAGTATAGTGAGAAACACTCACCTCACAAGTAGTGCCGAACTGATAACATCTAACTCCGAATATCAGCTTCCGACTCAAATGCCTACAACCACCATGTGACCAATTCCATCAAAACCCCGAAATACCCATAATGCCCTTAAAAGTCAAACTTGGTCAACCATGGTCAAAACCAAAGTCAAAGGTCAAGGTCAACAGTCCATGTTGACCGAACTCGTCGAATGCACCAATGAACCCGACGAGTTCCTATAGTAATATGAAGGTCGGGAAAACCCTAGCCAACTCGTCGAGTTTTCCCCAGCTCAACACATTCATCCCTTTTATCGAATCTAAGACTTCAAAATGTAGATCTGATACCCTGGAGCTGGAAAACTACATAAAGTTGCCAACTTTATGTTCATGCATGCCAAAAAGAGGCTCTAGAACTCAAGAAAGGCTTAATAAAGGATTAATGCATGAATGAGGTCTAGAACCTAATAAAGCTTGCAACTTTAAGTCAAATGAGGCCACAAAATGGCCAGATCTAAAGTGACAACCCATAAAATACTCAACCCCTTGAACAATCCGACAATGAGCCATAATCACAATAAAACTTCAAGGAAGAGATCTAAGAAATAATGAAGCAAGGTGTCGACTTTATACCTCAAAAAGACTGTAACAAGTGGGGAGGTTCTGGATCTATAGCCTTACTTCCAAACTAGAAACCTCAAACTTCAAGGCTCCTTCAAAAGAGTACCAAAAATCAATTCTCCAAGCTCTCCACAAGCTCACAGACTCAACTTTGGAAATGATACACAAAATTAGGGTTTCTGGACAGAGGAGGCTGTTAAGGAGGCCAGCCAAAGGACTTAAGGCCTTTAAATAGGGTGCAACACCCTAAAAATTAGGGTTTCTTTCTCAGCTGCCAATTTGCCGAGTTGAGGCACCTCGACTCGCCGAGTTGGTTCATTAATATCCGCGGCCGAAAGTCACCTCAACACGCCGAGTTGAGGCGCCCACCTCGCCGAGTTTCCAAGGAAAAACATGTTTAAAGAATTAAATTTCATACCTAAGGATTGGGATGTTACAACTCTCCCCCACTTGGACTAGGATTCATCCTCGAAGCCTGCTGCGGTGAATAATTCCGGGTAATGCTCCCGCATCTCAGCCTCCGGCTCCCAGGTCCAATTAGAGCCATTCGATGTTGCCACCGTACCTTTACCAAAGGTACTTCCATGCTACGCAAAACCTTTGCTTTCCTTTTCCAGGATAGCTACCGGCCTCTCGACATAGTTTAGGCGCTCATCCACCTGCATATCATCCAATGATACTACTGCATCTTCATCCAAAACGCACTTTCGCAGCTGCGAAACGTGGAAAGTGTTATGAATCTGATTGAGCTTTTCCAGAAGATCCAATCTATATGCAACCTTGCCAACCCTGGCAGTAATCCGAAATGGTCCGATATATCGGGGACCCAATTTCCCCCTCTTCCTGAAGCGAATCACACCTTTCCAAGATGAGACCTTCAGCAACACCATGTCACCGACCTGAAACTCCAACTCAGATCGATGCCGGTCGGCATAGCTTTTATGCCGACTCTGAGCAGTCTGCAATCTTTGCCTGATATGCTGGATCATCTCCGTAGTCTGAAGGACCACCTTGGTTCGCCCCATAACCCTGTGACCAACCTCACCCCAACAGATTGGGGTACGACACCTCCACCCCTATAAAAGCTCAAAATGCGGAGCACCAATGCCGGAGTGGAAATTGTTGTTGTAGGAGAACTCTGCAAGGGGTAGGTAGGAGTCCCAGATCCCACCAAAATAAAATACGCATGCTCGCAACATATCCTTGAGAGTCTGAATCGTCCGCCCACTCTGGCCATTGGTCTGCGGATGATAAGAGGTGCTGAAGTGTAGCCTCGTGCCCAGTTCCTCATGGAACTTCTGCCAAAAACGGGAGGTGAACCGAACATCACGTTCTGAAATAATGGAGACCAGAACTCCATGGCGAGCCCCGATCTCGCGAATATAAACATCGGAAAACTTCTCGGCCGACGAGCTCTCCCGAATTGCCAGAAAATGGGCACTCTTGGTCAATCGGTCCACGATGACCCAAATAGCATCAAAACCCGTTTCCGTCTTCGACAACTTGGTGATGAAGTCCATCAAAATCTGCTCCCATTTCAACATGGGAACCTCCAGAGGATGCAGCTTGCCATGCGGCCTCTGATGCTCGGCCTTGACCATCCTACAGGTCAAGCACCTCTCGACGTACCAGGCGATTTCCCTCTTCAAGCACGGCCACCAATAGCTCAACCTCAGATCCTGATACATCTTGGTGGCCCCTTGATGGATAGAAAAACGAGACTTATGAGCCTCCTCCAACACAATCTGCCTGACCCCACCAGACATAGGAACCCATACCCGAACGCAACGGGTCAACAAACCACGGCTGTCCGGAACAAATATGGTGATCTCGCCCCTGATCCTCTCAATCTTCCCATTCTCTTCCCGAACACCCTCGATCTGAGCCTCCCTAATTATCCCCACAAGCGGAGAGTCCACAGATATCCACATACATGACACCCCAACAGAAGGTCCAACCGACTTGTGGCTCAGAGCATCCGCCACCAAATTCGCTTTACCCGGATGGTAAAGGATCTCGCAGTCATAATCCTTGACTAGGTCCTGCCACCTGCGTTGCCTCATATCCATGTTCGGCTGATCCATAATATGTCTCAAACTCTTATGATCCGTGTAGATGGTACAGCGGACCGCATAAAGGTAATGCCTCCAAATCTTGAGGCAAAATGTAACACCCATAAAATTCATGTAAAATTTAAAATTTTCAAACATTTCAAAACCATCCATTGTTTACAAATTGTTTTCAAAATAAACCAATATCAGAGTAATCCCATAAATTAAAATCATAAAATGTGAGGATTGGCACGATCAAGCCTTCGCCTTTCCACGATCATCCGAAGTACCCGAAACAAAATCCACAAATGTAAGCCAGAAGCTTAGTGAGTTCCCCCAAAATACCGATACATAACACATAGTACACATAATAACAATAACAACATGTAATGGGTCCACAGCTCTACAGACTGGATTACCCCTGAGCCCACAGTATGAGCCTGGCATGCCCTCCCTGGCCCTCAGCCCATATCTGGCTTGCTCTCGAGCCCACAATGTAAGTCTGGTTTGCTCTCGGCCCACAACATATGTCTGGCTTGCTCCCTTAGTCCTCGGAATGGAATACAATGAATAGCCTTCAGTACGAGTCTGACATGCTCGGTCCGGCCCTTAGCTCGTATCTGGAATGCTTAGGAGTCCTCAGTATGAGTCTGACATGCCCTCCCTGGCCCTCAGCTCATATTTGGTATTCTCCATGGATTGTTGGCTACAGCAAGGAGCAGTACAACCTCATCCAACCCACACAACATGTCGACATGTAACAGATAAATACACATACAGATAATCAGACAATATCACAGGTAGTCATAGAGATCTACCAGACTAGTATATCAAACTAGCATGCATATCTAACTCATACTCAACATATCAATAACTACTAGGATATCAATCCAATGGGTCGGACTTGGTGCCTTCGACCCCTAAGTATAGTGAGGAAAACTCACCTCACAAGTAGTGTTGAACCGGTAATATCAATCCCAGCTCACAGCTCCAACTCAACTGCCTACAATCACCAAGTGACTAACCTCATCAAAATCCCGAAATACCCTCAAGGTCAAACTTGGTCAACCATGGTCGATGTCAAAGTCAATAGTCAAGGTCAACAGTCCATGTTGACCCAACTCGTCGAGTGCATCTACTGACTCGTCGAGTTCCTTCAGTATTCAGAAAACCGGAAAAAACCCTAGTCAACTCGCCGAGTTGATAGGGCAACTCGTCGAGTTCCTACAGTATCCAGAAAGCGGGAAAACCCGATCCAAATCGTCGTGTTGGAAGGGTAACTCGCCGAGTTTTCCTAGCCTCAATGCATTCAGACACTTCCAAGCGAGTCTAATGCCTCCAAACTATAGATCTGGTCCCCTAGGGTTGAGATACCATGTAAAGATGCAAGCTTTACGTCCATGCATGGCATCAAGAGGGCTAAATCACTAAAACAAGGCTTATCAAGGGACTTAGAGCATGGAGGAGGGCCAAGACTTGATAAATTTGGCAACTTTAAGTCCATGGAGGCCATGAGATGTCCAGATCTGAAACCATGGCTTCATAACATGCTCAAATCCAAGAATGGCCCCAAAATAAGCTAACAATGGCCATAAACTTTCAAAAGAAGAGATCTCACAAAGGGATGGTCAAGGTATCGACTTTATACCTTAGAATGACTGCAACAACTGTAGAAATCCCAATTTAAAGCTTCTCCCTTCAACTTTGAACCACCAAATTCAAGCTCCTTCAAGAAAAGCACCAAAGAACACTCTTTATGCTCACACACACTCAAAATGGGGAAGGAGGCATGATTAGGGTTTTCTCTGGACTGAGGGGATAAGGTCTTTAAATAGGGTGCAAAACCCTAAAAATTAGGGTTTCATAATCAGTCGTCAACTCGTCGAGTTGGGGCCTTCCAACTTGCCGAGTAGACCTTAAAGATACGCGGCCATGTAAAACTCTACATAACGAGTTGGAGCCTCTCAAATCGTCGAGTTGCCCTGAAAATGAGTATATATAAGCTTTTAAATTCATACCTGAAAATTGGGAAGTTACAACTCTCCCCCATTTGAACTAGGCTTCGTCCTCGAAGCCAGCTTCAGTGAACAAATCCAGATAATGTTCCCGCATCTCAGCCTCTGGCTCCCAAGTCCACTCGGATCCCTTCCGATGTCGCCACTGTACCTTTACCAAAGGTATCTCCTTATTGCGTAAGAACTTTACCTTTCTTTCCAAAATAGCCACCGGTCTCTCAACGTAGTTCAGGCGCTCTTCGACCTGAATATCATCCAATTACACAATCGCGTCCTCATCCAATATGCACTTTCGCAACTACGAAACGTGAAATGTGCTATGGATCTGACTGAGCTCCTCCGGGATATCCAGTCTATACGTCACCTTGCCAACCCTGGAAATAATCCGAAATGGCCCAATATATCGAGGACCCAACTTTCCCCACTTCTTGAAGCAGATCATCCCCTTCCAGGGTGAGACCTTCGACTACACCATGTCTCCGACCTGAAATTCCAACTCAGATCGGTGCCGGTCGGCGTAACTCTTCTGCCAACTCTGAGCAGTCTCAACCACTGCCTGATCTGCTGAATCATCTCGATAGTCTGCAGGACCACCTTCGTCCGACCCATCACCTTATGACCAACCTCGCCCCAACAGACTGGGGTACGACATCTCCGCCCATACAACAGCTCAAAAGGTGGAGCACCAATGCTGGAGTGAAAGTTGTTGTTGTAGGAGAAATCTGCAAGGGTTAGGTAGGAGTCTCAGCTTCCACCAAAATCAATGACGTAGACCCTCAACATATCCTCGAGGGTCTGAATGGTCCGCTCGCTCTAGCCGTCTGTCTGCGGATGCTAAGCGGTGCTACAATGCAGTCTCGTGCCCAGTTCCTGATGGAACTTCTGCCAGAAAGGTGAGGTGAATTGAACATCACGGTCTGAGACAATAGAGACCGGCACCCCATGGCGAGCAACGATCTCGTGGATATATACATCAACCAACTTCTTGGCCAATGAACTCTCCCGAATGGCCAGGAAATGGGCGCTCTTGGTAAATCGATCCACGATGACCCATATAGCATCATATCCCTTCGTCGTCCTCGGCAACTTGGTGATAAAGTCCATCATGATCTACTCCCATTTCCACATGGGAATCTCCAGAGGCTGCAGCTTGCCATGCGGCCTCTGATGCTCCGCCTTGACCATCCTGCAGGTCAAGCACCTCTTGACGTACCAAACGATCTCTTTCTTCATGCACGGACAACGGTAACTCAAACTCAGATCCTGGTACATCTTGGTGGCCCCTGGGTGAATAGAGAAACGAGACTTATGAGCCTCCTCCAGCATGATCTGTCTAACCCCGCCATACACTGGAACCCACACCCGACCGCAACGGTTCAACAACCCATGACTGTCCTGAACAAATCAGGTAATCTCACCCATGATCCTCTCAATCTTCCAATTTTTCTCTCGCACTCCCTCGGCCTGAGCCTCTCTAATCAATCCCACTAGTGGAGAGTCCACGGAAATCCTCATACATGATCTCAGAACAGAGGGTCCAGCTGACTTGTGGCTCAAAGCGTCTGCCACAACATTCGCTTTACCAGGATGGTAAAGGATTTCGCAATCATAATCCTTGACTACGTCCAACCACCTGTATTGCCTCATGTTTAGGTTCGGCTGATCCATGATATGTCTCAAGCTCTTGTGGTCCGTGTAGATGGTACAACGGACCCCGTATAGATAATGTCTCCAGATCTTGAGTGCAAATACAACCGCTCCCAGCTCAAGATCATGTGTGGGATATCTCGTCTCATGCAGCTTCAGCTGCCACAAAGCATAGGCTATCACTCGTCCTCTCTGCATGAGGACTGCCCCTAACCCGGTGATGGACGCATCACAGAAAACCACAAAATCCTCCACTCCCTCAGGGAGGGTCAACACCGGGGCCTCGCAAAGTCTCTGTTGTAGAGTCTCAAATGTCATCTGCTGCTCAGGTCCCCACCAGAAATCTACTTCCTTCCTCGTTAGACGAGTGAGGGGTACCGCAATTTTGGAGAAGTCCTGAATGAATCTTCGGTAGTACCATGCTAATCCCAGAAAATTCCTGATATCCGAGGGAGATTTCAGAATCTCCCACTACATCACCGCCTCGATTTTGGCCGGATCGACCAAAATCCCATCACGGTTAATGAGACATCCAAGGAACTAAACCTCTCGCAACCAAAACTCGCATTCCGAGAACTTGACATAAAGTCGTTCTCGCCTCAGAACTCCCAGAAGCTCACGAAGATGCTCCTCATGCCGCTCTCTGCTCTTGTAAAACACCAAGATATCATTGATGAACACAATCACTAAGCGATCGAGCATCGACCTGCATACCCGATTCATCAGGTCCATAAATACTGCTAGCACGTTGGTGAACCCAAACGGCCTCAGCACGAACACGAAGTGTCCATAACGAGTCCGAAACGCGGTCTTCTCCACGTCCTCCTCCCTCACTCTGACCTGATGGTACCCGGACCTCAGACCTATCTTGGAAAACCAAGATGCTCCCTATCTGTCCGTACGAGACAAGTTCACCATAGGCGACAAGATCAGGGGTGCTGATTGGAGGATCGTGCTCCTCTATCTGTCAGAGCGTTGTTATTGGTTCTGGCAATAGTGCCCTGATCGTCTGCTTTGTCGCTTCACCATACTATTTGTCTTGGGGCGGAAAGTATCCTTAGTGGGTGCGAGCCTTTCTGAAGGAGCGCCTTGCTCTTAGAGGCGCTAGCGGGCTCGAGGTTTTTGCTAGGTCCGCCCCGCCGGGTGCGCTGGGCCTTCAGGCGTCCTGGCGTGGACGGCGTGGCTCTTTACGCGCTTTCTAGGGCACGTTATCAAGTCCCTTAGTCTGGTAGCTGTAGCGTTGTTGTGCTAGTTACAACTTTCCGGACTCAACTGCCTCGTATACGTGTCCATTTCTAATTCCTCCGTCGTTTCGATTTTAGTGGTGACGTGACCGCTCATCATGGCTGGCGGTTACGTCACTTTGTCTGGGATTTTGAACATCCCGCCTTTTCTTCTCTTTATAAGGGTGCTTATCACTTCCTTCTTTCTCACCGTTTCTCATTCTCTCTTTCCTTTAGGGTTTTTCTTTGCTTTCTTCTCTCATGGATGGTGAATCTGGTGCTTCTCCTTCCGAGGCCGACTTCAGATTTCTTGGAGAAACATATGGCCTCTCTCCGGCAGACGGAGTTGAGTTTCTGTTGCCTGGTTCGTCTATTTTGTCCCCCCCCCTCCCGGGAAGGTGGGCGTTTATCTGAAGACTCTCGATGCTGGTCTTCGTTTGCCTCTTACTGATTTCCAGGAGGAAGTTTTGCAGAAAGTTGGATGTAACGTCCAAATTCTTACTCCCACTGCTGTGAAAAAAGTGGTGGCTTTCGAAATTATTTGTCGCGCTAACGGTTTGCTCCCTGACTACTTTGTTTTCAAGTACTTCTTTAGGTTCTGCTGTACCGGTCACAAATGTACTTTCTCTGTCCGACAGGGTGGGGGGGACATACCCTTGTGCCTGATGGGAGGACCCCTAAAAATTGGCAAGACAAATGGTTATGGGTTAATCATGGCTTGGTGGGTAGCAGACGCTACCGTGCAAACTCCTTTGCCGACGTTACTCCTAAGTTGTTCTCCCACAATCAGGGTGTTGCCGACCTCCTGAAGACTATCCAGGTTGCCCCCGAGGACTATTCTGAAGCGTTGCTTGCTGGTGTGGGGATGATCCCTTCTTGGCGGCGTCGAGGGAAGATGGCGTTTTTTTATTCCGTTGTTGATGGTAAATATCCCTGTTGTACTTTCTCATTTTCCCTTCTTCTCCCCCTTTTCTTCTTTTCCCTTTTTCTTTTGTTGAAGAGGGGTAATGGTTTGACCGTTGCTCGTTTGGTTGTGTATCTCTTTGTCTAGGTGTTGGGTCCCCTTTGGCCTTTGTCTATGGACGAGGTATTGCGGAAGCCTTATCGGGGAAAACTGGAGCACCGGGAGGTGGACTTGGCTGAGCATCTCCCTCCACCCCTTCGCCTTGATCAACTTGCTTTGACTATCGCTGCTCCTATCCTGCCTGTGACTGATGGAACGTCGGCGTCAGCCAGGGAGACTCCTTTAACTGCCCATCCCATCTCAATCGTCAACCCTTCTTCCGGTGCTTTCTCCAGCTCCACGGAGACCGTTGAGGATAGGAAATATGGTATCATCTCATACGTTCGTCGCATGCATGCCAAGAGGAAAGCGGTATTGGCGATGGATGATGCAGTTACTGGTGCGCCTAACATTGGTAGGCGAGTTCAGTCGAGGCGTAATTTCATCCGTCTTCTGAACTCGATGTCCTCTATACCAAAAGCAATTGTTGTGATTCCTGATGATGACGTGCAACAGTCTGATGGGAATCAGGGGGCGACTAAGCAACCCGAAGTTCTTATCCAATCTGACCCTCAAACTCCTTCCGATATTTCTCCCCCTAAGGATGTTGGTGATGCTGAGCGACATTAAACCCCTCCCCGCAAGGGGGTTTCTGGGGAGTTTTCTGTGCCTGACGTGTTTGTTCCCTCTTGGAGTCTTAATAATGGCTCTCGTTTGTCTGTTTGTGCCAATGCGGTGGATTTTCCCTGTCATGCGTTTCCGCCTGCTGCTGTCTCTGACATGGAAACCATGGGCAGCCCCGCTCTTTCCCACAACATGTTTTACGCCGCTGCACAGGCCATGTTCTACTTGGTTGCCGGTGCTCGCCGAGTTCAATCTCTCAACGAAATAGAGGCTGATCTTGCAAAGTGCAACGATCATGAGGGTGGTTTAAGGCGCCGCATCTTTGAGCTTGAAAGTGACGTCCAGAGTTTGAAACAATAGTGCATGTTGCTTGCTGCTGAGAAAGTCGTTGCGGAAGAGGTTCGAGCTGCCTTGGAGAACAAAGTGGATTCCTTGACACAGACGAACGAGGGGTTGATGATACAGAATGAGAGTCTCGAGCGTGAGGTCGTTGATCGTGACAAATTGGCTGCTAGTATCCAGGTAGCTACCGAGGCTACCCAGTGCGACTTGGATTGGTTGCTTCATGTGGGTGTTGTCCGGATTGTGGACAAGTTGCTTGAACATCTAGAATTTACTGTCGCCGTTAGTCTCATTGCCATGTCGCCTTTGTTTTTCGGGTAGAGTCTGGTCGCAGCAACTCGGTGTCTGAGACAGGTTCTGGTTCTCATAACCCTAGTGATGGTGATTCCCGGTTAAACGCTGTTTTGAGTGTCAACGAAGCCCTTCTTGCTTTTTCTAATATGGATCATGCGTCCCTGCTTGGTCTGGGAGATTTTGATATTCAGGGCATCCGAGAACTTTATGCTTTTGATAGTGCTGAAGGAACCCCTGAGGGCATGCTGATTGATGGTGGCTGTAGGGATGTTGGTGGTAATGTGGGTGTTGATGATGATGGTGGTGGTGGCGGCGAGGGTGCAGCCGGTAGCGGTGAAGATGGCAAGGGTATAGGTGATTCTGATATCAGCGGTCCAGGGTTGAAGGATGGTGTTAGCGATGTTGGTCCTTCTGTTTCTTAAGGTACTTCGTACCGTGTGCTGCCCCTTTGGTGTATTAAAAGAAATTTGAAGCTTTGTAAGTCATGTTTCGTTGTTGGGTAGTTTTCTAGTTGTTGGCCTTGCGGGCCCTACTTTTGTGATAGGTCCTTATGTATTTTGCTTTTGTGTGCAATCTATTTTGGCCTGGTTGTCCACCTGCATGCTTATATCGATTGTGGTTTTGTGTCGCGCAAATGTGCTTGTTATTTCTTTTGTGTAAGTATTTTGATTAATGAAATTTTTGTGGCATGTTTTGGCCACACGTTATTATATGGGCGTCTATTTTCAATACGCTAAGTATTTTGAATTAATACACTAAGTATTAAGAATGAAGAACTGATCATTTCGAGTTAGTGCACTAAACATCATAGATAATGCTTTTGCCTTTTCTTAATACGCTAACTATTAACACACTGAGTATCTGAAGACAAGAAACTAAACGTTTTGGAGCTAATATACTAAGTATTATGGATGAGGCTCCTCTTTTTTTCCAATACACTGAGTATTTTAGGGTGGGGGAGGAATGCTGCTCAACCCCACGGTATTTTAGATAAGAGGTGGAACCCTTTGCCTAAGCTCTCTAAGTCTTTGGCATTAATTGTTTCTTTTATACGATTTTTCTGGGCATTGCGATTAGCTTCAATGACCTTGTACGGTCCTTCCCAGACGAGGCTCATCTTGCCCTGCGGTTGAGCCCTGCTTGCTTCGTTGCATCTCAATACATGGTCTCCCACCTTGAAGGCCTTTTCTTTAACCCGCTGGTTATAATATCTCTTGACAACATGTTTGTATGCGGCCTGTCGGACGCTGAATTGTTCGCATCGTTCTTCGAGGAGGTCCAGGCTCGTTCTCAAGTCTTGCGAGTTGGCTTTTTCTTTCGAGTGGGTTACTCTTAGCGAGCCCACCATTAATTCCGATGGCAACATCGCCTCTGTGCCGTACACCAGGCTAAACGGACTCTCTTGTGTACCTACTCACGGCGTCGTCCTGTACGACCATAGTACAGTTGTTAGTTCCTCAGCCCAGTTACCTTTAGCTTTCCCTAAACGCTTCTTGATTCCGTTGGCGATCGTTCTATTGGACACCTCCGTCTGACCATTCGCTTGAGGGTGTGCCACCGATGTGAACCTCTGTGTGATACCTTTGTCTGCGCACCAATCTCTAAACGGGTTCTCGGCAAACTGTAACCCGTTATCACTAATGAGCACTGTGGGAAGCCCAAACCTGGTTACGGTGTTTCTCCACATGAATTTGATCACTTGTCTCCCCGATATGCACGCCAATGGTTCAGCCTCTATCCATTTTATGAAGTGGTCTACTGCGACGATTAGAAATTTTACCTTGCCCGGGGCCTCTGGGAATGGTCCGACGATATCTATTCCCCACTGGTAAAATGGCCATGGGTTGGATATATTCGTCAGGGGAGCCGAAGGGTCCCCTTGGACGGGGGAGTAAGCTTGGCATTCCGCACATTTTTTTGTTAGTTCCGCTACGTCTTGATGTGTGGTTGGCCAGTAGATGCCCATGCGCATCACCTTTCCTACCAAAGAGCGCGCTCCTTTGTGGGCACCTGCCTGACCAGCGTGCACCTCCTGGAGCGTTTCCTTGCCCTTAGCTTCGTCTACGCATTTAAGCCAATGCGTTGTAAATCCTTTCCGATATAGTTCCCTATTTATTAGCGCGTACGATGGTTCTTTAACGCGTATTTTCCTGGCTTCTTCGTGACTGTCTGGTAGAATGCCATGCTGCGGATATTCAACCAAGGGGGTCATCCATGTGCGTTTGGATGTCGTCAACGTGTTCAGTTGTCGCTCGTCTATGCTTATTTCCTTGAGCACTTCCACTAAGACCTTTTTGGATAGGTGATCGAAGCACGTTGATGCCAACTTGCTTAGGGCGTCTGCTCTTCTATTCTCACTTCTAGGTAGCTACTTAATGACAAACTTTTTGAAGGGCTTGACGAGCCGCTGCACTGTCTTGACATACTTTTCCATCCTCTTATCTTTTGTTTCGAAGCTCCCGTTGATTTGGTTGGCGGCCGGTCTTGAATATGTCAGGGCTACCACTGCTTCCGCCCCCATTTGCTTGGCTAGTCTTAGGCCAGCAAGCAGAGCTTCATATTCTGCCTCATTAGTGGACGTGTGGAAGTCGAAACGGAGGGCATATGTGACTTCTTCCCCTTCCGGGTTGGTCGGGATTAGACCTGCCCCCGAGCCTTCTCTGCTGCATGCTTCATCTGTGTATAAGGTCCATCTTCGGTTATCCTTCAGTGTCTCTCCTTCTGCTGGCATTCCTTCTTGGCTCCTTTCTTCCCCTACCCCGGGGATTTCGAGTAGGAAATCTACAAGTGCTTGTCCTTTGATTCTTGTTCGTGGTCAATAATTGATGTCGTGTTCGCCTAGCTCGATTGTCCATTTTGTAAGGCGTCCGGAAGTCTCAGGCTTAAGAAATATATGCTTAATTGGGTGGTTTGTTAGTATTTCTATCTGATGTGCCTGGAAATAACACCTCAGACGTCTTGCGGCGTAGATGAGTGCGAGCACTAACTTTTCAAGATTGGGATAGTTGAGTTCGGGACCCTATAATGCCCGACTAACAAAGTAGACCAGCGTTTGCTTTCCTTCTCTTTCCACGACCAAAATGGATAAGATGGCTTCGGTTGAGGCGGATAAATACATCTGCAATGTTTCGCCTGGGATGGGGTTGGCTACCGTGGGTAGCTTGTGCAGAGCTTTTTTAATTCGTTGAAGGGCTGCCTCTGCCGCTGCTGTCCACTGGAAGTTACTTTTCTCAATGCATCCCTTAAGCATGTGGAAGAGTGGCATGGCTTTGTCGGCCAATTTCGAGATGAAGCGGCTGAGAGCTATGAGTTTTCCGTTTAGACCTTGGGCGTCCCTAAGGGTGCTTGGTGACGGAGACTCCATGAATTCGTCCACCTTGGTTGGGCTAGGCTGTATCCCTTGCCTGGTCACATAGTATCCCAATTACTGTCCTTCTTCCACTCCAAAAGTGCATTTGTCGGGGTTTAGTTTCATCTTGACCCATTCAAGCGTCTTGAAGGTTTCCTCCATGTCTTTTAGTAACTTCCCTTCCTTTGGGCTTTTGATGACCATGTCGTCGACATATACCTCGATATTTTTACCAATTTGTTTGGCGAATATGGAGTCGACTAACCGTTGGTATGTTGCTCCCGCGTTCTTCAGCCCGAACGGCATTTTGGTGTAGCAGAAAGCTCCGTGGTCTGTGTAAAAAGTTGTTTTCTCTTCGTCTTCTTTGCTCATCAGGATCTGATGATACCCCTTGTATGCATCCAGAAAGCACTTCAACTTGAACCCTTACAGTGACTCTACCTTCTGGTCGATCTCTGGTAGGGGTAACAATCCTTGGGGCATGCTTTGTTCAGGTCAGAATAGTCAATGCACATGCGCCATGAACTGTCATGTTTTCTTACCATGACTGGGTTTGCAATCCAGGTTGGGAAAATCGCTTCCCTTAGGATCCCTGCCTTTGTCAATTTGGCCACTTCAGCGTTGATTGCTCTATTGCGGTCTCCTCCTTGAACCCTCTTCTTTTGCTTGAATTCCTTCGCGCCTGGCTTGATCATTAACTTGTGCTCTGTTACTTCCCGGTCTACCCCCACCATGTCGGTGGGAGTCCATGCGAAGACATGTTTATACTGTTTCAAGAGGGCGATCAAAGCGCGCCTAATTAGGTCGGGTAGATTAGTGTCGATGCTGACCGGTTGTTCTGGGTATTCCTCGTGTATGATCTCTTTTATGTTTTCTAGTTCGACCCGTGCCTTCTTACTTTCCTGCGTTATCTCTGCTGGTCACATGACCTCGAAGCATTGTAGGTCCCTTGGCGGGGTTGCAAGGACTGTGTCTAGGCCCTCAGTGGTGCTGAGTTTTACAATCATGTGCATCGTTGATGGGACCGCTCCTAGCTTGAGTAAAGTTATTCTCCCCAGGATGATGTTGTGCTCTGTCGGGTGTTGTATTATGACAAATTCGATTAGGGTCGTCTTTCGTCGTTGCTTTTCGTGGCTTTTCAGTGTCAGTGGCAAGTGAATTGTGCCTATGGGACATAGGCTATGACCCGTGAAACCTATAAGCCTTCCTGTGGTGGGCTTAATATTTTCCTTCCATCTATCCGGGAGAAGCCGGAATGTGACAAACCGTAATTTCTATCTTGTAAAAGTCAAACATATCGAACAGAGGTCAAACTTATTTCTTTTATTATCTTAATATAGTTAGGATAATGAATTTATAGGTGTATAAACCTAGTATTCTTAGGTGTTGTGTGTCTAAGGAAAGAAACCCTTGAAAATCGAGAACCTTCGCATGAGCCGCAAACCCCTCGCATGCGCGGTTAACCCTCGGACTGCAAACGGTTTGGACCGCAAATGGTTTGCAGCCGTAAACTCCTTCGGGTCGTGAACCTTCCTCGGACCTCAAACCCTACCTATATATATGATTTGACCGAATTTATCCTCACTTCTACACTTCTAGCCGTGAACTCAAACTTTTTCTCTCAAGATCTTCAACCGAAAACCCAAGTTTTCTCTCATCTATCATCCGAAGATCGTCCAATTCACCTTCGGATCTTGTTAAGAGCATCTATTGTTCTTCATTCTCATCGATCATACACCCCTTCATTTGGTGGGTTTATAGCCGTGAACCCTTGAATCTTCTTAATTACACCAAGAACACCAAGATCACACACTTGTTTCCAGCCGAAAACACTTGAATCATCAAGTAGCCGTGAATCGTTTACAGCCATACACACACCGAAGCCCAGCCGTGAACACCGAAGCCTAGCCGTAAACACCTTGCAGCCTCTTGATTTCGGTTCTAACACTTTTTTTGTAAGTAATTCTTACATCCTAGGTTGTTTCCTTAACTCCTTTGAGGTTATATTCACTACTTTCATGCCATCATATCGCGTGAATTGCGATTTAGGACTTGTTTTGTCTCGGGGTCTAACTTGTGGAAGTAATCAACCTATATCGAACATCCAAACGAATCACACACTTAAGGTGAGTTCATACCCCTACAATTTATCTTTTTAAATGCTTTTTAGGGGGGGGGGGGGTACAAGTAGAACACCATATATGTGTGTTAACATTTACATGTGAAAACAAACAAACAAATGATTTCTTAGGCTTATAATTGTTGTTAAAATCATTTCAAAAAATCTTTTAAACTATTTTAGATTGTTGTTTATTATCAAATCGTATTCATTTATATATTTATGTATAAGTATGTTTTAACGGACTTAGGAGTATTGCTAAACACCTTGACTCCTGTTCCTTGTTTGGTTGTGGGCTTAGGGTAAGATCAGTAGTCCGACTGTCGGCTAAATCATAGTTATACTTGCTAAATATATACATGAATATTAAACCCCATTTTCAAAGTACTTACTAAACTCAGTTACAAACATTGGGCAATTGAGTCTTTTCTACAAATCATTTACAGTTCAAACAAATATACTAGTAACTATAATAGGTATAGTTTAGAGGATCAATACTTACTATTTGCTAAAATAGAGAAACAATACATGAGTCAATACATACATACTATTACTATTCATTACAATGTATATTATTCATTTACAAGAACAAAAAGGAACTTACATACTATAACAAGAACAAGATAACTAAAATGTGAGATACTATTTCATGGCATAACAATGTACTTGTTATGTCACGTTTTGTAACCAGAGTCTCCTGGAGGGAGAGCGTGAGTTTGTGTATATATCTATTCGGGATTGACCATCCCACACCTTGCTGCTAGCTACAGTAGGACCTGCAGGTCTACGGGTGACAAATGTCATACCATTTTCGACGCCTGAAGAACGTCGTGTTTTATTCTAGTCAATCAAGCATGGTTATAACCTAATCACATTTAACCTAAATTAACCAATTTGGTTACAAGGTAGTTAATGCATTAGTAGTGTATTTTACACAATTCTACTGTAAACCTTCATTTTCCATTACACTAATACAGTGATATTCTCACATGAGAAATGCATACTATTTTTCTAGTAAAGACAGTTTTGCAAATATGGAAAACATACATTTTACGAAAGAACAAACATACATTTTACAAGAGAACAAACACACAAAACAGTCGGGTCTTGGGTAAAAGACTACATTTCATTTTTAGAAGAAAATATAGGATTTTCTGAGAAGTATACAAACATTTTACTAGACAAACACAAACATTTTCATAAAACAAATACAAACACTTGACATTAAATACTTATGTACTCACCAACTTAAATGTTGATACTCTCTTTCAAAATAACTTGTATTCTTATGGAACTAGTAGACAGGTACACTGGATCAGATTTTTGAGAAGATGGAGCATGTTCAAGACTCGTCTTTTATTTTGATATACATATTTTTGGTGTCATACAACTATACTCAGAACACACATGTATTAACTATTCTATTAATGGAATGGATGTTGTTGCTTGTTTTACTATTATGCATTGTTATGATACTGTACATGACATCCTCCGCCCCCGAATGTTTCCGCCATCTCGGTTTGGGGGTGTAACACGGAAGCAGTGTTCGTAGATGATGTCCGTTGAGCTGCCTGTGTCAATGTACACCCTATGGATTGTCACGTTCCTGATGGACCCTTGTATTATGAGTGGGTTGTCTCCTTTCCAGCCTTTGGGTCGAGGGTCTTTCATTGAAAACGTAAGCCCTTGGATTGTTGTGATGAGCTTTTCCAGATCATCCTGCTCGTCCTGCATCTCCCGCTTTCCTAGTATCATTAGGATTTCCCTGGGTTGAGCGTGCTCTTTTGTTGCGTCCTTGGCGTTTTCGACCTCAAACTTTGCGCGAAGACTTCGCGCTAGCTCGATGAGGTTTCCTTTTAGCTGTTTTTCTTCCATTTCCTTCTTCAACACTGAAAAGTTAGTGGTGTCGTGCATTTTGCTTTTATGGTATTCACAAAATCGCCCCTTCGCTACTTTTGTTGGCTGCTGTTTGTCTGTGACTACGTAAACGTCTGGCCGCTGGCCTCGCCTGTCATCCCTGGCGAATGGTCTGAAACGACCCTGCAGACATTTTCCTCGCCCGAAATACATATTCCCGCTTTGCTCTTCAGCGTGAGGTGGGTTGTGACGCTTCATGGGGGTGGTCATGGCGTTTAGGTATGCCTGCTTTGTTGCCTCCCCCTCCTCTTGTCTCAAGTATTGCTCCACTTTCTCTTTTAGTTCGGCTCTTGTCTGCGGTTTCTTGCCCATGGGTTTTTGGGATAGAGGACCCCGTAGGATCCCCCACGTGAAGGCTCCTACTATTAGTCCCTCGCCGTGCCCTGGTACAGCCACTGTGGCATTCGTGAATCTTGTGAAGTATTCCCTTACTGTTTCCCATTGCATGAAATTTGTAAGGAATAGGTATTTCAGTTGTCCGAAATTGTATATGTTTCCTGGACGGAGCGTTTTGAACCATGTTCCGGCGTTGCCGTCTAGGGTATTCGGGAAGTATGTGCACCAGAATCGTTCGTCCAACTTGAGCGACGTCATCGTCCGTTCGTATGTATCGATATGGCTATTCGGATTTGTAGTTTCGTTGTATGTTTTAAGATTGGGAGTTTAGTTGTGTTTGGAATTTCGTAGTCCAGTAGCTTCTTGGCAAATGGGGACGTCACGCTACGTGATAGGCAGTCTTGGTTAGGTATAGGCAACATGCCTTGTAGATTGTACTATTAGGTAGATGCATGTGGTTGCATGGTTGAGCTGTTGTAGGGCACGTAGTAGGCATGGCTTGGGTTGTAAAATGTTTGTGGTGGGAATGGCAATGCTAGCGGGTGGTTGGGTAGTACTGGCAGGTTATGGGTGTGTAAGTTACTTGATATAGCTTGTTGGTAGTAGGAATTTGGGGGAAGGAGCGGTGTGTTCGTTGGAAACGGCGATGTCAAGAAAACTGGCGTTTGAGTTGTCATCGCTTGGGCTAACGGTGGTAGTGAGGGAGTCGCTTGTGCTTCTAGTGGTATCTGAGTTATCGACGGCGTGTGGAATGTTGATTGTGTGACGGTCGCCTGAGGTAATGGTGACATCGTTTGAAGAGTTGCCTGTTGCTCTCTCGCCATTGGATTAAACAGTGGTGATATCTGGGAAATTATTGGTGGCGCCGTCTCCATTTGAACCATCGGTGGTGTTTGAAAAAATGGTGGCGGGGGCATTTTCATTTCGACTGGTACCGGTTGTAGGGGTGTGATCGGTGTTTTTGATGTTGGTGGCGTGAGCGATGGCTGAGGCATCCGCGCCGGGATAACTGTAGTTTGGACGACGGTGGAGGGGAAGTGTTCCTCGCCGGCCGTTCGCTGTTGTCTTCCTGGTGGTTCGACGGTTACCACCGAGTCACCTTTATCTGGCATCTCTTCCGCGACTATTATGGTTGGTGGCGTTTCCTCCAACACCTCCATTGGCCGATTGGGACTAGCCGGTGTTCCACTGGAACCTCCATTGTCGCCTGATGCCATTTCTTTCTTGTGGACAGTGTGCTTTTGGTTGTGTTTTTTGTCACACAACAGATGACGCCAAATGATGTGACCTTAGATAGGAGTTCGATGAACTACGCCACCGGCTGTTGGACTGTTCCTGCAAGATCACATCGAAAAGAAAGCCATTAGCCGTTTCCCGGGAGGAGCTCCCGGAAAGACGCTCCGACGGTCAAGTCAGTTGAATGAATTAGGGTTTTTGGGAGTGTAACTTGAAGAAGGCGACTTACCTGTCGGGGCTGTATTCGTAGCCTTTTATACTAGGCGCTCCTAATCGTCGGTACAAGACAGGATCGCCAGAGGTGACAGGATCAGGGGCGCTGATTGGAGGATCGTGCTCCTCTATCTGTCAGAGCGCTGCTATTGGTTCTGGCAATAGTTCCCTGATCGTCTGCTTTGTCGCTAGCGGGCGCGAGCCTTTCTAAAGGAGCGCCTTGCTCTTAGAGGCGCTAGCGGGCGCGAGCCTTTTTGAAGGAGTGTCTTGCTCTTAGAGGCGCTAGCGGGCTCGAGGTTTTTTCTAGGTCCGCCCCGCCGGGTGCGCTGGGCCTTCAGGCATCCTGGCGTGGGCGGCGTGGCTCTTTACGTGCTTGCTAGGGCACGTTATCACAACTCAATCTCAAGCTCATGCCGCCTAGCGGCCTCCTGTAACTCCAACAAAGTATCACACCGCTGAGTAGAGACAAACTGTCTAATGTCCGTCTTGAGCATGCTCAGATAACAAGTCATCTGAGCCTGCTCTGAAGCAAACTCAAGGCAAAACATCACCCTCTCAGTAAACATTCGGGTGATCTCCGTCACCGACTCCAATCCCTGTCTCAAATCTAAAAACTCTTGAGCCAACCTCTCCCTCTCAATCCGTGGAATGTAGCGAGTGTGAAACATATCCATGAACTGATCCCAAGATACTGCAGCCCTCTGCTCATCGGAGTAAGATCTTGTAACAAGTCTCTACAAGTCCTTCGCTCCGGACCTTAGGAGGTTCAGAGCGCATCTGACCTTCTGGTCAGCAGGGCATGAACAAGTGAAGAAGCATCCCTCCACATCAGACAGCCAACTTATGGCTACAATCGGGTCCTGAACTCCATCGAAAGTCGGGGGCTTCGTGTTATCGAAGTCCAGATACTGAAACACCCGTCCCGATACTGAAACACCCGTAATAGTGAGGAAAACTCACCTCACAAGTAGTGCTGAACCAGTAATATAAATCCCAACTCACAGCCCTAATTCAACTACCTACAATCACCAAGTGACTAACCTCATCAAAATCCCGAAATACCCTTAAGGTCAAACTTGGTCAACCATGGTCGAAGTCAAAGTCAACAGTCAAGGTCAACAGTCCATGTTGACCCAACTCGTCGAGTGCATCTACTGACTCGTCGAGTTCCTTCAGTATTCAAAAAACCGGAAAAAACCCTAGTCAACTCGCCGAGTTGATAGGACAACTCGTCGAGTTCCTACAGTATCCAGAAAGCGGGAAAAGCTGATCCAACTCGTCGAGTTTTCCTAGCCTCAATGCATTCAGACACTACCAAGCGAGTCTAATGCCTCCAAACTATAGACTGGTCCCCTAGGGTTGAGATACAACGTAAAGCTGCAAGCTTTACGTCCATGCATGGCATCAAGAGGGCTAAATCACTCAAACAAGGCTTATCAAGGGACTTAGAGCATGAAGGAGGGCCAAGACATGATAAAGTTGGAAACTGTAAGTCCATGGAGGCCATGAGATGTCCAGATCTGAAACCATGGCTTCATAACATGCTTAAATACAAGAATGGCCCCAAAATAAGTTAACAATGGCCATAAACTTTCAAAAGAAGTGATCTAGTAAAGGGATGGTCAACGTATCGACTTTATACCTTAGAATGACTGCAACAACAGTGGAAATCCTGGATCTAAAGCTTCTCCCTTCAACTTTGCACCACCAACTTCAAGCTCCTTCAAGAAAAGCACCAAAGAACACTCTTTATGCTCACACACACTCAAAATGGGGAAGGAGGCATGATTAGGGTTTTATATGGACTGAGATGACGGTGAGGGAGGCCAACAATGAGTCATAAGGTCTTTAAATAAGGTGCAAAACCCTAAAAATTAGGGTTTCATAATCAGCCGTCAACTCGCCGAGTTGGGGCCTTCCAACTCGTCGAGTAGAACTTAAAGATACGCGGCCATGTAAAACTCTACACAACTAGTTTGAGCCTCCCAACTCGTCGAGTTGCCCTGAAAATGAGTATATATAAGCTTTTAAATTCATACCTGAAAATTGGGATGTTACAACTCTCTCCCATTTTGTCACACCCCAAAACCGGAACGACGGAAATGTTCTGGGGTGGAGGACGTCATGTTTAGTATCACAAGACATGCATCATAGTAATCAAAGTAATAAACAACCATTTCATTAGAAAGAAAGTGTTTACAAAGTATGTGGTTCACATAACATAGACTACAAAGTAAATAACAAAAAGACATGAAGCTATACTGCTCCATCTTCTGAATCCCAGTGCGCGTACCTGTCTACTAGTCTCCTGAGAATACAAGTTATTTTGAAAGAGTAGATCAACATTTAAGCTGGTGAGTTCATAAGATTTTAGTTATGTAAGTAAGTTGTAAGAAATTTGTAGTAAGTTGTAAGTTCTTTTTAGAAAAGTTTTCCTATTCCTCCAGTACATCCTATATTTCCTGCTTTGATGAAAGATAAGTAAAAATGACTCTGCAATCCTTTCTATGAGTACTAAAGGGATACAAGCTATATAAAACCCAGAGTAAACAAACAATCGGTTGTGTGTATCTGCCCTAAGCCCACAACCAAACAAGGAACAGGAAATGAGGCGGAAAGCACACATCCCATTGTTTGTTAGATCATCGTTGTATATAACCCTGGTGTATTCACTTGGTACTCACGGAGTTAACTGTAATAGTTCCTTTATATTTGATGAAAAGATTCTTTAAGAAAACCCTTATTTCTTTTAGTAAAAATGGTAACCACAATGGTTCCTTCTATAATCACTTAGTTTATACTAGCTATATATAATCTAATATCGAACAGATAGTTAATTGTGTGAATCTGCCCTAATCCCACAACCAAACAAGGAACAGGAAATGAGGCGGAAAGCACACATCTAACTACCTATCGGGTATTAATTATATATAACCCTGATGTACAAACTAAGCTATTATAGGATTAACCACCTAAGGTCCTTTAAGTTATACTGGTTTAATAAAATGGATTAAACCCTTACTGGTAAGTTTCTAGTTTTGAATACCAATTGTTCTATTTGAAAAGTATGTTTTGTACTAGAAAACGGTGCATTGAATTAGTGTCCTATGACCTGACCCATACTTGGTACCCCTTATGATTACTTGGTGTATACGGAACATATATATATATATATATATATATATATATATATATATATATATATATATATAGCTAAGATCGAATAGATAGTAGGCTGGGTGAATCTGCTCTAAGCCCACAACCAAACAAGGAACAGGAAATGAAGCGGAAAACACACATCCTACTACCTGTCGGATCCGATTAATATATATTACTGATGTATAAACTAAGGAATCATAAAGTTAGCATTATAGGCCCCTTTCTACTGAATGTTCTAGACTCGACTGTTATGTTTGTTGTTTGAAAAGATGTAAGTTTTCCCTAGTTTATAACTATCTTAACTCGAAAATAGTTTGCATTAACTTTCAAGTGGAACTGTCACAATATGAAAGTAATGGGAAAATGTAAGTACACAATTGTCTTTTAAATTGACAAACTGAAGTACTGGTTACCTTAAAACAAGTATGTTTTATTAAGGTAATAATGTGATGAGTAGTACTCGTACTATACGCTCTCCCTGCAAGAGATTCTGGTTACCAAACGCGACTTCAGCAAACAGATTGTTGAGCCGTGAAGTAGTCTCACATTAAAGTTATCTGATCATGTATACCCAATTTACTATCACCTTTTGTTTAGAACAATGAGTTAGTGATTATTGGTATAATTAGATCCTGTATTGTTCTTCTGATATAGCATTTAGTATGTTCTTTCTGTTATAGTATCTTAGTATGTTCTTTCTGTTATCGCGTATTGTATCTTCCTCCCTGTTTCTCTTTATAGTATGTTCTCTATGTTATCGTGTATTGTATCTACCTCCCTGTTTCTCTTTATAGTATGTTCTAGCATCTAGTATGAGCTGAACCCCTAAACTATACCTATTATAGTTTACTAGTATGTTTACTTAAACTGTTATTGAAAAGACTCATTTATCTACTAAGTTATGATTGTACTTTAAAAACGGAGTTTTGCAACTATAAAGTAACATAACTTAAAAAGAGTTTTTGAAATGTTTTGATCACTTATAAAAACATAAGCAATCCTTTGAAAGATGTTTATAACAAACGTTTACACAATTATCATTGTGTTCAACTTGTATCCCCCCCCCCCTAAAAGCATTTAAAACAGTTTAAAAGATTGATTATAGGGGTATGAACTCACCTTATGTGGGTGATTCAAACGAATATGCGCGTAAGGATGAAAAGTTCCAAGAATGAAGTCCCGAGACACAAACGAGTCCTAAATGACATATAAAGGCATATATTGGCATGAATATAGTGTTTAGAAGCAACCACATGCAAGGAAACACGTTTAGGGACTAGGAAACACTTGGACCAAGTGTTAGAATCACATGTGATTCATCTAAGGGGAGTATACGGCCACTAAATGGTGTGTGCGGCCATGAGTGTACGGCCATGGAGTGTACGGCCGTACACTTATGGTAACAAGTGCACAAAAGTTTGCTTGAATGATAGGGAAGCTTGTGGGACTATTGATCATCAAGTGTTGAAGCTAGATTTGCATTTTGGAGGCCCTTTAGGGGTGTTTTGAGGGGTGTACGGCCACACATGGGTGTACGGCCGTACACTCGTTTTGATCTTGAGTTTTGGTCGTTTTTAGGGTGTTAATCAAGTGTTCCTAACATGAACTAAGCATAGGGAAGGAGTACTTACGATTTGGAGGCTCAAGAGGGCTCACAATCACCAAGAACAAGTGTGTGTTCTTGGTGTTCTTGGTGAAATGGATGAAGATTTGAAGATCTACCCAAAAGATGATTTCATGGATGAAATCAAAGGGTGTTACTAGGTGAAGAAGGATAACAACTAATCAAAATGAAAGAAAGGCTTACATTCTTGAAGATCGGGGTGAAAAGCTTGATGATAGTTGAGAGAAAACTCGAGTTCTTGACTTGGAAACTGAAGAAATGACTTAGAAACGAAGGGATATCACCCTTATGGAGGGGGTGTACGGCCAACATGGGTGTACGGCCGCACACACACATGTGTACGGTCGTACACTCATGTGTACGGCCATACACTCCCTCTAATGGAGTGTTCGGCTCGATTTCGACGCAAAGAACTTACGCAATTCAATCCTATACCCAATGCTTGAATGTACTGAGCTTTGAACCCTTAAACAGCCTCTAAACAAGGCTAAAAGATAGCAGAAACGAGTCTGACACACCATTGGATTTAATGGCTGAACTTACCAGGCAAAGATTTTCGGGTTGTCACATCATCCCCCCCGTTAGAAGGAATTTCGTCCCGAAATTAGCTTTCTTAGCAGTACTGTTGGGGTTGTGCTCCTCTGATTGGCGAAATACCCACTCGTAGACCTGGCAACTTTGCCCTAATGTCCATGATAGGATTCATACTTGGTCCATCTATCATTACCTCGTGTATACAAGTCGTATATAATTAAGATTAGTTAGACGGTCAGATATGCCACTCTGCCCCTGGTCCACAACCAAACAAGGAACACCAGATATGGCGGAAGCACACATACTAAATATGCGTAATCATAATCATATACCACCATCGCGTATACACTGAATAATGATAGGTGGGTTGTATTCGTCCGTAGCCTCTGTGCTCGAACTTGGTCTGTTGGACGAGTGGTATTTCGTGATGGTCTGCGGAACATACGGCGGCAAGGCTTCGGAGGGCATAGTACTCTTCGCACGAGTACTTCGAGGTTTAGAATACGAAGGACAGAACTGAGGTCTAGGTCGGACTATCGATACGAATGACGAAGGTTTCGCGAATTGACGGTTAAGGCGATAGAAACATATGAACTTAGTATGGTGAGGACCACGCCAATTCATGACGAATGATAGTAACGGATTCTTTACTGAACACATCTTTGGCCGATTTGAAAGAAACGTCTGTTATACGATGATGTTCCCCTAGTGTGTTCGACAATGTACTCCTTGTAAACGTTTCTAGTGCTTTCTATTTTCTCCTTGATGTTAACACTTCTACGTATCGTACCGCGATGAGCGAGTACATACAATGAAAGTTCTTTGATAACTAGTGTCGATACTTTATACTACGATCCTCCTCGGTACCACTACGACCGCCTGGAATATACAAGTTATGAATAATTAAGATGAATTAGACAGTCTACTGAGTAACTCTGCCTCAAATCCACAACCAAACAAGGAACAAGAATTAAGGCGGAATCACTCACTCTAAGTCTGCAAAATCTTAGCTATGCACAACCCTGATGTACATACTAAGCCATCATAGCTTCTCTTAGCGGATCTTTTAGTTCTCTTGAATGTTGTGACTTGTTTCTATAAGTGTGTTATTATAATTACTTTTAAGTGTTTTCCCCAAGTTTTAATCTTATATAAATATAAATTAATTTTTAAAGTAATTACTATTTCGAAAACGTACCACTGCTCGCTGGCGACTCCGGGGTTGATTCTCCTGCGGTAATCATCAGAATTCGTACATCCGCTCCTGAGTTCTTTGTTATCGGGCAGTTCCTCTGCTAGTGTCCAGTCTCACCACAGCCATAGCAGGCTTGGTTTTCTTCAGCTCCGGGGACTTAGGAGATCGGTTGAGCCGGTGCCCTGCAGAAACGGACTGTGTGTCCCTTTCTGTGGCAGTTCAGGCACTGCATTTCCTGGCATACTCCGGTGTGGTGATAGTTGCACTTTCCACACTTCGGGAGGGTTCCAGCATATCGAATGGCAGGTACAGGAGTAGCAGGCGTTGTGGCGGCGTACATAGTACTCGTTTGTTGCTCCTGCGGGGTTTCCTGTGTTGTTCGGTTCTTCTTCCTCTTGTTCCCCGTCTTCTGTTTATAGTCCTCTCCCTTTGATGGCTCGGGAACGGGGACTACTACGCCATGGCGGACTCCATGGTCGATGATCCGCTGAGCCAGGCGTTTGGCACTATCGAATGTGGCTGGGTTAAAAGACAGCACATCTCCTTGGATCGGGGCAGTTAGAACCCAGATGTATCTTTCTATCTTCTTGCTCTCTGGGGTAACCATCCCGGGGCGTAGTGCTGCCAGGTCGCTAAACCTGTCAGTGTAGGCCACTATGTCTGAGCCGACCATAGTGTGCTCCCACAGTTCTTGTTCTAGCTTTTGAACTTCGCCCCTCGGGCAGTATTCTTCCAGCATTAACTCTTTTAGGTTCTCCCAACCTATTGAGTTAGCTACTTATAGCGTCAGTGACTTAACATGGCTATTCCACCTTGTTAGGGCTCTGTCTAAGAATGTGCAGGCAGCAAACTTTACTTTGCTCCCTTCTGAGCACGAACAGATTGCAAAGATCGAATTTGTTTTCTCGAACCATCGCATCAGAGCGACGATTCCACCATTTCCATTAAAGGAAATAGGTTTGCAGTTCATGAAGTCCTTATACGAACACTCCCTTGGGTGTTCGTGAGAATCTTCGGGGTTGGTTAAGTGGGTACCGCTACCAGATCCGAGGGTACCACTTTCGCCGAAGTGAGCTAGAGCAAATTCCATTGCAGCTGGTATCGCTGCTTGGAGAGCAGCAGGATCGAATTGTGGCGTTGGATTTTGAGTTATCGGAGTAGTGCGTCTGTTTGATCTGCGAGGAGGCATCTTTGCTAAAAGAATACAAAGATGAAACGGAATAAGTCTATAGCAGTGGTTTATAAGCCAAAAGCTGAAAGACAAGGTTATCCTAGTTCTGAGTGTATCTGGTTCTGGAAGCAATTCATAAAGGAATATACAAAATAAACTTTATGAATTAGAACTGGCTATCCTCGAATGAATATCTGTGACCTGAATAACTGTTACCAGTTGCATGTAAAGAAAATAATCCTAACACATAGTGTGAGTAGTGTTTCCACTAACTCATTAAGTTAACCAATATTATTATTTAGTGTGACGCCTAAGACGTTTTGGTTACTTCGGTTGATCCTTCTTTGAAAGCTTCTCCTAAACCTGCTCTTGTTCCTCCTTGACTCTTCTGTTGTCTACTATGAGGAAGTGGTTACATCTATCTGGGTTTGTCGTGCGAGAATGGAAGTGACTAAAGAATTTATGAGATTTAAGTGAAACATTATGGGGTGATCCTTACAGAGTCCTTCTATAATTGCACAATGTATACAAGTTGTATATAATTTAAGATTAAATAGACCTTCGAATAAGTGATCCTACTCCAAAACCACAACCAAACAAGGAACAGGTAGTGAAGCGTAGATCACAAATTCTAAGTCTATAAAATCTCAATTATATAAAACCTTGGGAGTATACATTGCAAGATTATAGACCTATCCGTAAGGGTCTTTTAAGTTTTCACATAAGTTATTTATATAGTGCCTAAATACTCCTATAGTATTTTAATGTAATGAACTTGGTATGTTTTAAACTTGTTATCGTGTTATAGTATCATAAAATACTCCCATAGTATCTTATCTTTATGTTCCGATCTAGAATTCCCTTGAATAGAGTTAGGTAAGTTTTAAGACTGTTGCAACACCACATCACTCCCAAACACATGTCGGTCACATCTCGAATGAATATAGTTGATCAGGCTATATTGATCCTAGATATGATTACATAACTGTCCAGGTTTGACCTCAGTGTTCAACCTTTAAGTACTTCTGTTCTGTTCTTCTTGTGATACTTGTTCTAGTATGTATATATGTATAAGCACGTATGTATACTTTTAAAAGGTATCGTTATATATTTAAAATATATTATTATCCAGAGCACTTCGGCCCCATTGTATTTATAGTTGTATATCTTTTATCGGTTGATATACTTAGTTCACTACAAACAATGCTCTGATACCAATCTGTCACATCCCAAAACCGGAACGGCGGAAACATTCTGGGGTGGAGGACGTCATGTTTAGTATCACAAGACATGCATCATAGTAATCAAAGTAATAAACAACCATTTCATTAGAAAGAAAGTGTTTACAAAGTATGTGGTTCACATAACATAGACTACAAAGTAAATAACAAAAAGACATGAAGCTATACTGCTCCATCTTCTGAATCCCAGTGCACGTACCTGTCTACTGGTCTCCTGAGAATACAAGTTATTTTGAAAGAGTATATCAACATTTAAGTTGGTGAGTTCATAAGATTTTAGTGATGTAAGTAAGTTGTAAGAAAGTTGTAGTAAGTTGTAAGTTCTTTTTAGAAAAGTTCGCCTGTTCCTCCAGAAAATCCTATATTTCCTGCTTTGATGAAAGATAAGTAAAAATGACTCTGCAATCCTTTCTATGAGTACTAAATGGATACAAGTTATATAAAACCCAGAGTAAACAAACAATCAGTTGTGTGATCTGCCCTAAGCCCACAACCAAACAATGAACAGGAAATGAGGCGGAAAGCACACATCCCATTGTTTGTTAGATCATCGTTGTATATAACCCTGGCGTATTCACTTGGTACTCACAGAGTTAACTGTAATAGTTCCTTTATATTTGATGAAAAGATTCTTTAAGAAAACCCTTATTTCTTTTAGTAAAAATGGTAACCACAATGGTTCCTTCTATAATCACTTAGTTTATACTAGCTATATATAATCTAATATCGAACAGATAGTTAATTGTGTGAATCTGCCCTAATCCTACAACCAAACAAGGAACAGGAAATGAGGCGGAAAGCACACCTCTAACTACCTATCGGGTATTAATTATATATAACCCTGATGTATAAACTAAGGTATTATAAGATTAACCACCTAAGGTCCTTTAAGTTATACTGGTTTAATAAAATGGATTAAACCCTTACTGGTAAGTTTCTAGTTTTGAATACCAATTGTTCTATTTGAAAAGTATCTTTTGTACTAGAAAACGGTGCATTGAATTAGTGTCCTATGACCTGACCCATACTTGGTACCCCTTATGATTACTTGGTGTATACGGAACATATATATAGCTAAGATCGAATAGATAGTAGGTTGGGTGAATCTGCTCTAAGCCCACAACCAAACAAGGAATAGGAAATGAAGCGGAAAGCACACATCCTACTACCAGTCGGATCCAATTAATATATATATTACTGATGTATAAACTAAGGAATCATAAAGTTAGCATTATAGGCCCCTTTCTACTGAATTTTCTAGACTCGACTGTTCTGTTTGTTGTTTGAAAAGATGTAAGTTTTCCCTAGTTTATAACTATCTTAACTCGAAAATAGTTTGCATTAACTTTCAAGTGGAACTGTCACAATATGAAAGTAATCGGAAAATGTAAGTACACAGTTGTCTTTTAAATTGACAAACTGAAGTACTGGTTACCTTAAAACAAGTATGTTTTATTAAGGTCATAATGTGATGAGTAGTACCTGTACTATACGCTCTCCCTACAAGAGATTCTGGTTACCAAACGCGACTTCAGCAAACAGATTGCTGAGCCGTGAAGTAGTCTCACATTAAAGTTATCTGATCATGTATACCCAATTTACTATCACCTTTTGTTTAGAACAATGAGTTAGTGATTATTGGTATAATTAGATCCTGTATTTTTCTTCTGCTATAGCATTTAGTATGTTCTTTCTGTTATAGTATCTTAGTATGTTCTTTCTGTTATAGTATCTTAGTATGTTCTTTCTGTTATCGCGTATTGTATCTTCCTCCCTGTTTCTCTTTATAGTATGTTCTCTATGTTATCGTGTATTGTATCCACCTCCCTGTTTCTCTTTATAGTATGTTCTAGCATCTAGTATGAGCTGAACCCCTAAACTATACCTATTATAGTTTACTAGTATGTTTACTTAAACTGTTATTGAAAAGACTCATTTATCTACTAAGTTATGATTGTACTTTAAAAACGAGGTTTTGCAACTATAAAGTAACATAACTTAAAAAGAGTTTTTGAAATGTTTTGATCACTTATAAAAACATAAGCAATCCTTTGAAAGATGTTTATAACAAACATTTACACAATTATCATTGTGTTCAACTTGTATTCCCTCCCCCCTAAAAGCATTTAAAACTGTTTAAAAGATTAATTATAGGGGTATGAACTCACCTTTTGTGGGTGATTCAAAACAATATGCGTGTAAGGATGAGAAGTTCCACGAATGAAGTCCCGAGACACAAACGAGTCCTAAATGACATATAAAGGCATATATTGGCATGAATATAGTGTTTAGAAGCAACCACATGCAAGGAAACACCTTTAGGGACTAGGAAACACTTGGACCAAGTGTTAGAATCACATGTGATTCATTTAAGGGGAGTGTACGGCCACTAAATGGAGTGTGCGGCCATGGGTGTACGGCCATGGAGTGTACGGCCGTACACTAATGGTAACAAGTGCACAAAAGTTTGCTTGAATGATAGGGAAGCTTGTGGGACTATTGCTCATCAAGATTTGAAGCTAGATTTGCATTTTGGAGGCCCTTTAGGGGTGTTTTGAGGGGTGTACGGCCACACATGGGTGTACGGCCATACACTCCTTTTGATCTTGAGTTTTGGTCGTTTTTAGGGTGTTAATCAAGTGTTCCCAACATGAACTAAGCATAGGGAAGGAGTAGTTATGATTTGGAGGCTCAAGAGGGCTCACAATCACCAAGAACAAGTGTGTGTTCTTGGTGAAATGGATGAAGATTTGAAGATCTACCCAAAAGATGATTTGCATGGATGAAATCAAAGGGTGTTACTAGGTGAAGAAGGATAATAACTAATCAAAACGAAAGAAAGGCTTACATTCTTGAAGAACGGGGTGAAAAGCTTGATGATAGTTGAGAGAAAACTCGAGTTCTTGACTTGGAAACTGAAGAAATGACTTAGAAACGAAGGGATATCACCCTTATGGAGGGGGTGTACGGCCGACATGGGTGTACGGCCGCACACACACGTGTGTACGACCATACACTCCCTCTAATAGAGTGCTTGGCTCGATTTTGACGCGAAGAACTTACGCAACTCAATCCTATACCCAATGCTTGAATGTACTGAGCTTTGAACCCTTAAACAGCCTCTAAACAAGGCTAAAAGATAGCAGAAACAAGTCTGACACACCGTTGGATTGAATGGCTGAACTTACAAGGCAAAGATTTTCGGGTTGTCACACATTTGAACTAGGCTTCGTCCTCGAAGACAGCTGCAGTGAACAAATCCGGATAATGTTCCTGCATCTCAGCCTCAGGCTCCCAAGTCCACTCAAATCCCTTCCAATGATGTCACTGTACCTTTACCAAAGGTTTCTCCTTGTTGCGTAAGACCTGTACCTTTCTTTCCAAAACAGCCCCCAGTCTCTCAACGTAGTTCAGGCGCTCGTCGACCTGAATATCATCCAATGACACAATCGCATCCTCATCCAATATGCACTTTCGCAATTGCGAAACGTGAAATGTGCTATGGATCTAACTGAGCTCCTCCGGGAGATCCAGTCTATACGCCAGCTTGCCAACCATGGTAATAATCCGAAATGGCCCAATGTATCGGGGACCCAACTTTCCCCACTTCCTGAAGCATATCACACCCTTCCAGGGTGAGACCTTCAGCTACACCATGTCACCGACCTGAAACTCCAACTCAGATCGGTGCCGGTCGGTGTAACTCTTCTGCCGACTCTAAGTAGTCTGCAACCGCTACCTGATCTGTTGAATCATCTCGGTAGTCTGCAGGACCACCTCTGTCCGACCCATAACCCTATGACCAACCTCGCCCCAACAGACTGGGGTACGACATCTCTGCCCATACAACAGCTCAAAAGGTGGAGCACCAATGTTGGAGTGAAAACTATTGTTATAGGAGAACTCTGCAAGGGGTAGGTAGGAGTCCCAGCTCCCACCAAAATCAATGACGCAGGCCCTCAACATATCCTCGAGGGTCTGATTGGTCCGCTCGCTCTGGCCATCTATCTGTGGATGGTAACCGGTGCTAAAATGCAGTCTCGTGCCCAGTTCCTCATGGAACTTCTGCCAGAAACGGGAGGTGAATTGCACATCATGGTCTGATACAATAGAGACCGGTACCCCATGGAGATCAACGATCTCGCGGATATATACATCAGCCAACTTCTTGGCTATGAACTCTCCCGAATGGCCAGAAAATGGGCGCTCTTGGTCAATCGATCCACGATGATCGTCGTCCTCGACAACTTGGTGATAAAGTACAGCGTGATCTGCTCCCATTTCCACAAGGGAATCTCCAGAGGCCACAGCTTACCATGCGGCCTCTGATTCTCGGCCTTGACCATCCTGCAGGTCAAGCACCTCTCGACGTACCAAGCGATCTCTCTCTTCATGCACGACCACCAGTAACTCAAACTCAGATCCCGGTACATCTTGGTAGCCCCTGGGTGAATAGAGAAATGAGACTGATGAGCCTCCTCCAGCACGATCTGTCTAACCCCGCCATACACTGGAACCCACACCCGACCGCAACGGGTCAACAACCCACGAATGTCCTGGACAAATCCGGTGATCTTACCCCTGATCCTCTCAATCTTCAAATTTTCCTCTCGCACTCCCTCGGCCTGAGCCTCTCTAATCAATCCCACTTGTGGAGAGTCCACAGAAATCCTCATACATGATGTCATAACAGAAGGTACATCTGACTTGTGGCTCAGAGCGTCCGCCACAACATTTGCTTTACGAGAATGGTAAACGATTTCGCAATCATAATCCTTGAATACGTCCAAGCACCTGCACTGCCTCATGTTCAGGTTCGGTTGATCCATGATATGCCTCAAGCTCTTGTGGTCCGTGTAGATGGTACAACGGACCCCATATAGATAATGTCTCCAGATCTTGAGGGTGAATACTATCGCTCCCAGCTCAAGATCATGTGTGGGCTATCTCGTCTCATGCGGCTTTAGTTGCCGCGAAGCATAGGCTATCACTTGTCATCTCTGCATGAGGACTGCCCCTAACCCGATGATGGACGCATCACAGAAAACCACAAAATCCTCCACTCCCTCAGGGAGGGTCAACACTGGGGCCTCGCAAAGTCTCTGTCGCAGAGTCTCAAATGTCGTCTGCTGCTCAGGGCCCCACTAGAAATCTACTCCCTTCCGCGTCATACGAGTGAGGGGTACCATAATTTTGGAGAAGTCCTGAATGAATCTCCGGTAGTACCCTGCTAATCCCAGAAAACTCCTGATATTCGAGGGAGGTTTCAGAATCTCCCACTGCATCACCGCCTCGATTTTGGCCGGATCGACCAAAATCCCATTATGGTTAACAAGATATCCAAGGAACTGAACCTCTCGCAACCAAAACTCGCATTTCAAGAATTTGGCATAAATCCGTTCTCGCCTCAGAACTCCCAGATGCTTACGGAGATGCTCCTCATGATGCTCTCTGGTCTTGGAAAACACCAAGATATCATTGATGACCACAATCACTAAGCGATCGAGCATCGGCCTGCATACCCGATTTATCAGGTCCATAAATACTACTAGCGCGTTGGTGAGCCCAAACGGCATTACCACGAACTCGTAATCTCCATAACAAGTCCGAAATGCGGTCTTCTCCACGTCCTCCTCCCTCACTCTGACTTGATGGTACCCGGACCTCAGATCTATCTTGGAAAACCAAGATGCTCCCTGTAACTGATCGAAGAGGTCATATATCCGTGGAAGGGGATAACGGTTCTTCACCGTCAACTTGTTCAACTCCCGGTAATCAATGCACAACCGATGTGAACCATCCTTCTTTTTGACGAAGAGAATCGGTGCTCCCCATGGAGATCTGCTCGGACGAATGAACTGCATGCCTAGCAGCTCCTGCCACTGAGATGACAGCTCCAACATCTCAGGCGGTGCCAATCGGTACGTCGCCTTAGCAATAGGGGCAACACCTTGCACAAGTTCGATCCTAAACTCGACTTGCCTCTCAGGAGGCACTCCGAGTAACTCCTTCGGAAACACATCGGTGAAATATCTAACAACTGGAATATCAGAAACCGAGACCAGGTCCCTGACCCACGTATCTACTATATACGCCAAATAACCCGCACACCCGTGCTGAATATACTGTCGAGCCCTGGTTACCGAGCAAAAACCTGAACCCAACTTGGTGCCCTCTCCATAAATATCCAGCTCTCCCCCACTTGGGGTTCGAACCACTACACGCTGACCCTCGCAGGCGATCATGGCACCGAAACGTCTCATCCAGTCCATACCCACTATCACACAAACATCCCTCATGCGAATCAGGATCAATTCAATCGGAAAGGGTACCCCAAAGATCTCTAGAATGCAACCCTGATAGACTGAAGAAGCAGAAATCTCGTGTTCGTTGGCGATGGAGACTCGCAACGGACACTCTAGCTCTCCTAAAGGCAAACCGAACTCCCTACTAAACGATCAAGATACAAATGACCGACTCGCCCCCGAGTCAAACAATACAAGAGCAGGAAAGGAGTTCACTAAGAACATACCTAACATAGGTGCAAACATATGAGCATAATACAATCATAAATAAGATAAGAGATAAAGACATACCAGTCACAACATCAGGTGTTGCCCTGGCCTCCTCTGCTGTAAGCTGAACGGCGCGACCTCGAGCCCTCGGGGGTTCTGCCCTGCCCTGACTCCCATCAGTGATCCTCAATGTAGCTGGAGCGGGAGCCTGCGCTGGCTTGGCGGCAAGCAATGGACAGTTGGCCTTCACGTGGCCAACCTGATCACAATGGTAACAGATCCTCATACTCGGAACCGGGGCGGGCTGGTGGCAATCCCTCGCATAATTCCCCTCCTTTCCATATTTGTGTCACCCACTACTAGGTCGACAAGATCTAGAATGAACATTCCCACACTTCCCACAAGCGCAACCGCGCTGACCTCCAGACCTAGAATCGGCGGTCATGAACCGCTTCGGCGCCGGCTGCGACTGCGTCGGGGCCTGCCTCTGCTCTCTCAACTGCAACTCAATCTCAAGCTCACACCGCCTAGCGGCCTCCTGTAACTCCAACAAAGTATCACACTGCTGAGTAGAGACAAACTGTCCAATGTCCGTCTTGATCACGCTCAGATAACGAGTGATCTGAGCCTGCTCTGAAGAAAACTCAAGGCAAAACATCGCCCTCTAAGTAAACATTCGGGTGATCTCCGTCACCGACTCCAATCCCTGTCTCAAATCCAAAAACTCCTGAGCCAACCTCTTCCGCTCAAGCCATGGAATGTAGCGAGTGCGAAACATATCCCTGAACTGATCCCAAGATACTGCAGCCCTCTGCTCATCGGAGTATGATCCTGTAACAAATATCTACCAGTCCTTCGCTCCGGACCTTAGGAGGTTCAGAGCGCATCTGACCTTCTGGTCAGCAGGGCATGAACAAGTGAAGAAGCATCCCTCCACATCAGACAACCACCTCATGGCTACAATAGGGTCCTGAACTCCATCGAAAGTCAGGGGCTTCGTGTTATCGAAGTCCCGATACTGAAACACCCGTCCCAGCCCAACACCTGCATCCACCACAGCTTCAGAGGCTGCAGCAGCAGCAGTCTCAGCAATGGTTGCGTATCTGTCATCAAAATACTCCATCATCGCGGTCTTGATAGACCCAAACATCTCCGGAATCTGACCCCGGACAATCTCAACCACCTCCTCACGGATAATCTCCCTGACGCGATCCTCTGTCAATTCTGGCCTATCCTGACTGCCAGCTCCCGATCATGACCCGGATCCAGTCTCAAATCGCCTCGTAACCACCATACTGAAAATATACCAGGAAGATATCAAACTTTCCATATAAATAACGGGGAACCAACTCCCAACAAATCCCTAGGGGTTGTGACTTCCTTGCTACACGTATGGGTCCTGTGCTTTCAGTAGTACGGGCCCATACTACCTTCCACACCTACCCATATTTGTCTCAAGGATCATCACAGCGTCCTAAAAATCTACACAAGCATAGGCGAGCGCTCAATCCTCACTCCTAGAGGATGGCTAAACATCTCACATCTGGCCGACTGACCCCGCACAACTCATCCATGAAACTTTCACCAACCCTGCAACACTTGTGTATGCTAGTCATACATAACACTATACCTTATAGACATTCGGATATCCGATCCTACCCTAAGCCCTTCATCATACAAGAACAGGAAATAAAGCCAAACCAAACATTCTCAGGCTATAAGATCTTAGTTATATACAACCGTGATGTATACACTAAGCAACTACAGTAATGATGTCAATTTCATATAAGGAAAACCCTAGGCTATCAGGCATCATGTAATCAAGCAATTTTATCATGCAATTCCTGGAGATCCCTAGCCTATCACTAGCATGCGGTTCTAACATATCACAATATCAAATAACAGTATGGTATTTTAGGGTCTACTTAATGGCTGATCATACACATCGCATCCTCCTTTAGTATTTTGAAAACCTTTTGAAAATCTTTTCCTTAGTTTGAGACTGGATTCACACGAGTATTCCTCCAATTCACTCAAACCAAGGCTCTGATACCAACTTGGAACACCCATAAAATTCATGTAAAATTTAAATTTTCAAACATTTCAAAACCATCCATTGTTTACAAATTGTTTTCAAAATAAACCAATATCAGAGTAATCCCAGAAATCAAAATCATAAAATGTGAGGACGTGCACGATCAAGACTTCGCCTTTCCATGATCATCTGAAGTACCTGAAATAAAATCCACAACTGTAAGACAGAAGCTTAATGAGTTCCCTGTAACACCCGATCCCTGGTATGTCTTTAATTCAAGAATTGTATGTATTTTCTCTGGGACTCGACGAGTTGGTGGCCCAACGCGTCGAGTAGAGACGGGATCCGCTGGAAGTTTAAGTGACCTACTCGACGAGTCGGAGACTGACTCGATGAGTAGGTGCTGTTTGAGTAAAACCCTAAATTGAGAGTTTGCACCCTATTTAAACATCTTATCTCAGCCTCCCTCGCCCCTATCACTCTCTTAAGTCTGTATATCGAAACCCTAGCCGTTTTTGTGTGATCTAAGGCCATTTTGGTTCATTTGGTGGTTTGTGAAGCTTGAGAAGAAGAAAGGAGCTTGAGAGTTCAAGTGGGAGCTTAGAGATCCAGAGATTGTGTTCCATTTCCAGCTCATTTAAGGTAAAAAGCTCCTATCTTGATCTTCCAGGTAAATAATCATCTCTAGGGCTTGGATCTTGGTATATTTAGGGCTTTCTAAGCCATTTTCGGGTTGTGAAGTGTGATATGAAGTTATGACTTCAAATCTGGGGCTATTGGGGGTCTTCATGGCATAAAGATGCCAACTTTGTTGCCATAAACACCCCATGCATCTTGTAGGCCATCTTTTATGGCTTCTTGAGCTAAGATCCCATGCATGTGAACCAAGTTCGTGACTTTACGTATAAAAGGGACCCTAGGAGGTCAGATCTATGTTTTGGATGCATTAAGTCCCACTGAAATCGACTATATAGTAATGGACAAGGAGGGACTCGGCGGGTCACTTGGGTGACTCGGCGAGTCGAGACGCTTTTTCCCCAAGAAACATTTTCTGGAAATGGTTTTGGTTGAGTGGAAGGAACGCTCAGCCTGCCAAGGGTCTGCCTTGGACCTGGAAATCATGGGACTCGACAAGTGCTAGAACAGACTCGGCGAGTCCAAGGCAATCTCCCAATCTTTGAAGATGCACTCGACGAGTTGTTCATACAACTCAGCGAGTCATAGACTGGACACATTCTTATGAGGGAGATGAACTCGACGAGTTCAAGGATAAACTCAACGAGTCGGATGAAGATGGTCCTAATGGTTTGAATGAAGGAGAACCCGTCGAGTTCTTGCTAGACTCGACGAGTAGAGTCGGGGTTGGATCGGGTTAGTGAAGTATGGACTCGACGAGTTGGTAGACCAACTCGGCGAGTCAAGTCAACTGGGTGTTGACTTTGTCCAATATTGACTTTGACTGGACTTGAGTTGACCCTGGTTAGGGTTGTATGTTCTGTTTGATGACTGTTAGATGTCATTTTATGCATCTTATAGGGTAGTTTTTATCATCATTTTAGCATCATATTTTGCACATTTGCATGTCATTTAGATAAATAATGTTCAGCTCATGTCTTTCGTTAGAATTCTAGAACTGCTCATTATTTATGTCAATTTCAGATAGTTCGAGTGGAGCAGTGCTTTGGGAGCAGTTGGATGCGTGTTTGGAGCTTAAAATGGAGCTTGGGACTTATGGAGTATGTTGAGGAATGTTTAGAAGATGCTTTGGTCAAGAAACATTCGATCGAATTGATCACACGAAGAAAGAATCTACAATCTAAAGATAAAGGATGTTACTGGCAGCTTTGACCCCCTGTCAGTATTTTGACCATATCTCGAGAACCGTAACTCCGATTGACGCGATTCAAAATGATCTGAAAAGTAGACGAAATTTCGGACGTCATAGGTTGCCTTCGAGGTTCTTTTGTGCCCAAAATTCATCCGGGAGTGAAAACTCAATACCTGCGATCGCAGGTTGTGTACATGCGATCGCAGGTTGGTCAAAAAGTGTCAAAATAGCATCCTACTTCATTAAAAAGGCATCAGACGCGTTTATTTCAAAACCTGCGATCACAGGTTGTGTACATGCGATCGCAGGTGCGCCGTTTTTGCTGTTGGACGTATAAATAGACCCTGATAACCTTCCAGTAACCTAAGTTGGCGATTCCAGAGGTTCCAGACGACGAAAATACGATTTTGGAGGCATTTCTTCTCCGATTTCAACGATTTCTGAAGATCTTAAGACTGTGGATCATCTCCTACGTTTAGTTTAGTAAGATTTAGTAGTTTAATGTTTCTTTTTATTGTTTTAGATCAGATTTTAGCCATGTCTGGCTAAACCCTAGTTTTCAGTTCTGCAAAGATAAGTACTTTTCATGTGATTGATCATTAGATCTAGTTTTTGATTTATGTTTCTATCTAGATTCTTCAGTTTTGTTCTTAATGAATGTTTGATTTTGATTCTTGTTAGTCTGATCACCTAGCTAGGGTTTTATCATTCCAGTTAATCAGTTAATAGATTTTGTAATTGTTCTAATTAATTGGTAATAAGTAACAAGTAATAAATCGGTTCCGTGTTTGGGATTTGACTTTATTATAAACTGTAAAAATCATACATTTACGCTTCCGAGCTTGTGAGAAGTATTGGGTATTGTTGGGAATGTTACAAAGAACTTAATGCAACTTTTCTGATCTTAATTAAGAGTTTGTTTGATTAGACAGTAAAGAGTTAGGGTTAATTGAAGAGCTTGTTTTGGTTAACTAAATAAGGTCAAAGAGAAATTACTAGAGCTTGTTAGTTTTTCTCAGTACCAGCTTAGATAGAACGCATCTCAAATAATCAGATCTGGATCAGTAGCATGATTAGGAAAGTCACAGCAGAGTTGAAACCATTTTTATTATTGATTTTTGTTTACTTTATTATCACTGCATTTCTAGTTATTAGTTTTAATCAAAAACCCCCCTTTTATATTCTGTTTCTTGACTAGATGTGCCCGATGCAAAAAAGGCATTGACTTTTAGGCTGTGTCCCTGAGGATTCGACCCTGCTTCCCTGTGCTATATTTTTAGTGCAACCAGCAGTGATAAATTAATTTGTTTAATACGTGCGCGACAGCGTGTTAACAAATTGGCGACGTTGACGGGGACACGGTACTGCTAATTGTTTTGTGCCAAAATCTTTACGTACAGGTAATCTAGTCTTCAGACATGGTCGAGCCAACGACCTTAAAAAAGGGCGGCTTTCCGGGAGGCAACCCGATGAGTAGTTTTTAGTTTTTATGCTTTCAATAAAGACATGGTCGCAGTTCCGAGCAAGCTTGGGGAAAGCAGAGGATCTTCAAAGTCGCTAAAATTCAGATTTTTCGCTACATTGTCGTCAAAATCAGATTTCTGCCAACTTATCAGGTAAATTCTTTCCTAGCTGCACCCTTTTTGCTTTTATTCTCTTTATTGGGCTGTTCATTCCTCTCTGAGCATTGAGGACAATGCATCATTTTAAGCTTGGGGAGGGGGTTAGTGTAAAAATTTTGCATTTTTTGTTAAAATTTTAAATTTTCAGTTTTTCATTTGAAATTTTCAAATTTAGTTTTTCTTTTTGCATTTTATTTTCTGCATTGCATTTGCACATAAAAATTCGAAAATCCAAAAAATATTATATTTTCCTTTTTATTTTTCTGCATTAAAAAAACAAAGAAAACCCAAAAATATTTTATTTCTAGTTATTTTTATTTTTATTTTCTGCATATAAAAATTTTAAAAAAATCATTAAAAAATGAAATTTTTTGAAATATACATGAGATGAGGATTCTTTTTACATTCGATAGCTCTGTTAAGATGAAGTGTGATAGTTACCGAAAATAATGGTCTCATTACAATCAATTTTAAGAATTATCTTTTCAAGTGCTTTAAATGTTTTCAATATGAACCAACATAAGAGTCAGATAATTTTTACAATGGAAGTGTGAGATGGAAAAACGAACAGTGTTTTGAAAATAATTTCCGTAGATGCCTTAAAAAGAACCTAGATTGGATAACCCTTATCATTCCTTGAAGTACTGAACCCTATAGTTTCCGCGCCTTTTGAGGTTGGGAGGGAACTCTTATTATACCCACAATTTGTTATCATTTCTGAAGTATTGAAGATATGGTGGGCCTCAAAGTAAAATTCGCGCCCAGTCAATATATATATGTTAGAAATGATATATCAAGCAACTTGAAGAAATCTGCAATTCGAAGTCAAATCAAAGTCAAGTTCAAGTCAAAATCAAGAAGCAAGCAAGTTACATATGAAGAGTTGATCGAGACAAAGAAGATGTGTGGTATAATGAGATTGATCCCTCGATAGTGGAATCATAGGGGTAAGCTTGGATTTTCTGTCCATAATGGAGCTTACCGCGTTTACTGGACGAGTTCGGAAAAAAAAGTAGGGGTTGGACAAGCTAAGTTTTTATAAACGAATTTTCGTGAAATTATTTTTATAAATACAATGTTTTCACAAATTTAATTCGACGTAAAAATTATTTGCTCAAGCTTGGTTTGACTTATTAAATATGAAATACGAATCGTTAATTTAAAGTATTGAGACTGTTATCTAGGTAGTGATTTCATTGGAGCTTCCTCGTTGTGAAATCTGATCATGTGAAAAAAAAAGAGTGAAGTGTTTTGATAAAGTTTAAATTTTTAGTTTCCTTAATCTTGTTTTAGTTTTTATTCTAAGTTCCTTTTTATGTCATCTACATCTTTCTATTTGTTTATAATGTTTTATTCTTTTTCTTACTTGAGGACAAGTAAAGTTTAAGCTTGGGGAGATTTGTTAGATGTCATTTTATGCATCTTATAGGGTAGTTTTTATCATCATTTTAGCATCATATTTTGTACATTTGCATGTCATTTAGATAAATAATGTTCAGCTCATGTCTTTCGTTAGAATTCTAGTACTGCTCATGTTTTTATGTCAATTTCAGATAGTTCGAGTGGAGCAGTGCTTTGGGAGCAGTTGGATGCGTGTTTGGAGCTTAAAATGGAGCTTGGGACTTATGGAGTATGTTGAGGAATGTTTGGAAGATGCTTTGGTCAAGAAACATTCGATCGAATTGATCACACGAAGAAAGAATCTACAATCTAAAGATAAAGGATGTTACTGGCAGCTTTGACCCCCTGTCAGTATTTTAACCATATCTCGAGAACCGTAACTCCGATTGACGCGATTCAAAATGATCTGAAAAGTAGACGCAATTTCGGACGTCATAGGCATAACCTGTGATCTCAGGTTATCTTTTTGCGATCGCACGTTTGGTCGCAGGTTGCCTTCGAGGTTCTTTTGTGCCCAAAATTCATCCGGGAGTGAAAACTCAATACCTGCGATCGCAGGTTGTGTACATGCGATCGCAGGTTGGTCAAAAAGTGTCAAAATAGCATCCTACTTCATTAAAAAGGCATCAGATGAGTTTATTTCAAAACCTGCGATCGCAGGTTGTGTACATGCGATCGCAGGTGCGCCGTTTTTGCTGTTGGACGTATAAATAGACCCTGATAACCTTCCAGTAACCTAAGTTGGCGATTCCAGAGGTTCCAGACGACGAAAATACGATTTTGGAGGAGTTTCTTCTCCGATTTCAGCGATTTCTGAAGATCTGAAGACTGTGGATCATCTCCTACGTTTAGTTTAGTAAGATTTAGTAGTTTAATGTTTCTTTTTATTGTTTTAGATCAGATTTTAGCTATGTCTGGCTAAACCCTAGTTTTCAGTTCTGCAAAGATAAGTACTTTTCATGTGATTGATCATTAGATCTAGTTTTTGATTTGTGTTTCTATCTAGATTCTTCAGTTTTGTTCTTAATGAATGTTTGATTTTGATTTTTGTTAGTCTGATCACCTAGCTAGGGTTTTATCATTCCAGTTAATCAGTTAATAGATTCTGTAATTGTTCTAATTAATTGGTAATAAGTAACAAGTAATAAATCGGTTCCGTGTTTGGGATTTGACTTTATTATAAACTGTAAAAATCATACCTTTAGGCTTCCGAGCTTGTGAGAAGTATTGGGTATTGTTGGGAATTTTACAAAGAACTTAATGCAACTTTTCTGATCTTAATTAAGAGCTTGTTTGATTAGACAGTAAAGAGTTAGGGTTAATTGAAGAGCTTGTTTTGGTTAACTAAATAAGGTCAAAGAGAAATTACTAGAGCTTGTTAATTTTTCTCAGTACCAGCTTAGATAGAACGCATCTCAAATAATCAGATCTGGATCAGTAGCATGATTAGGAAAGTCACAGCAGAGTTGAAACCATTTTTATTATTGATTTTCGTTTACTTTATTATCACTGCATTTCTAGTTATTAGTTTTAATCAAAAAACCCCATTTTATATTCTGTTTCTTGACTAGATGTGCCTGATGCAAAAAAGGCATTGACTTTTAGGCTGTGTCCCTGAGGATTCGACCCTGCTTCCCTGTGTTATATTTTTAGTGCAACCAGCAGTGATAAATTAATTTGTTTAATACGTGCGTGACAACGTGTTAACAATGACGTGAGGGTTGTCGTGTAGGGATTGAGGAGTCGAGGAGAGCCGACCTTCACGCCGAGGACAGTTCCGACACTACACAGCATCGAGGTGAGTTACCTTCCAGTAGAAGTGGGTCTAAGGCACCAAGGCCGGCCCACTAGTAGTTGTTTAGCTGAGATGATTGTCTTTGTGATAATTGTCTGGTCTGCTATTGCTTTATATGAGAGTATGCTAGTTTGCTTGATATGTGACTATGCTAGTTTTCTATGTTATGTGCGATAGTATCAGTAGAAGGGGACTAGTCCCCGAATCGGTAGTTAGAACCAACGGGTAGGTCGGACACCCCAGATATGTCTGACAACATGATTGAGATATGATATTATGTGTTAGCAGTAGGGGGTGAAATAGTCCCCGTGTTCGGTTGAAAGACCGGAGGCTAGGTCGGCACCCCAGAATAGTCTGACATGGGTAGGTCAGCACCCCAGAATGGCTTGACATGGGTAGGTCAGCACCCCAGAATGGCTTGACATGGGTAGGGCGGGCGCCCCAGAATTGCCCTGCAGTATGTATGCTATGTGATTGTATGGTATGTGGTATGATGGGGGAACTCACTAAGCTTTGTGCTTACAGATTTAGTTTTGGTTTCAGGTACCTCTTCGTCTAAGGGGAAGGAGCCGGCGGTGTAGCAGCGCATCACACACACACATGGTTTCCGCATGGAGTTTTCTGGGAATGTACTCTCATTTATTTTACTTTTGACGATATGATTTCCAGACACATTGTTAAGTTTCTTTTTACAAATGACATGGCATGAGAAATGTTTTGGTAAACTATGTTGTGAATTACTTAATTAAAAATGAAATTTTTGGGCTTGAAATTTGGGATGTTACAAGTTGGTATCAGAGCCCTAGTTTGAGGGATTCAGACACACCCTCGGGGGTGTTCGGAGTCAAACTGAGGGATTAAAGGATTTTTACAAGGAAAATGGTTTTCAAAAAAAAATCTGAGTCAAAGAGTTTTGAGAAAGAACAAGGTGTGTGATGCGTGCGACCGGCCGAGCTCAAGTAAGTTTTCCCCAAGATACCCATACTTGTTATGTTATGTCATATGATATATGATTCTGAGAACTGCATGCTAGACTAGGGCTAAGGATCTAGGAGGATGCCTTGTATGCCTGATATATGATTCTGAAAACTGCATGGTAGACTAGGGCTAAGGATCTAGGAGGATGCCTTGAATGCCTGTTGTATGAGCTGTATGCTAGGACTGTCTAGTCAGCAGTAGGATAGCCTGGTTAGGTTATACTTGATGTGGTTACTCAATGCACGGATGCTGCTTGCTTTGTGCTATAGGGGTCCTGGCTAACTTTAACTAACTAGTAAGCGGATATGTAACAGTATCCGCAAGCTAGTTAGGGAAGGGTGGTAGGGACTCCTAGTGCAGTTGATGGCGGAGAGTAGGTCGGAGAGTGCCCTAGGAAAGCCTAGGATGAGATTAGTTGGAAAGGGATATTGGTTAAGGGACTTGGCGAAGTTGAGGCAATCCTTGAGGAAAGTATGGATAGATGTGGAAGGTAGTATGGGCCCGTACTACTGGAAGCAGAGGATCCGTACTCGAGTCAGGGAGGGCCGAGATGGAACCAGGAAACTTGGAGAGTGTGTGAGACCTCTCGGGAGTATGTATGATCCTGACGATTGCGTGTTTATTTTCAGTATGGTGGTTACACGACATGGAGTAGGAGGTTCTGGATCAGGATCAGGATCGGGCTCGGGTGCAGGATCCGAGCAGGTTGACGACGGGCTCCGCGAGTTCATCGCGTCTGAGATCACGAGAGGTATCCTTGAGTCGACCCCGGTTATTTTCGGGTTGATCAAGGAGGGGATTATCGAGCTGATGGAGGATCGCCTCCGATCATTCAGGAGCAATTTGGCATCTGGCCAAGCGGGTACGCGCACACTGTCCTTCAAGGACTTCAAAGGGAGTGGTGCGTTGGACTTTCATGGGGTTAAGGACCCCATTGCTACCAGGAGATGGATCGCAGACATTGAGTCTACGCAGTTGACGAGCTTCTGACCGGAAGGGTCGAAGGTCCGCTTTGTTGCGGGATGTTTGAGGGATAGAGCCAGGGACTGGTGGGAGTCAGTCGGTGACTCGCTGGGAGCCCCAGCCGTGGAGGCTATGTCGTGGACAGATTTCGTGACCAGATTCAGGGCTGAGTTTGCGCCGGCTGTGGAGCTTCAGCAGCTGGCCAGGGAGTTTTTGGATATGAGGCAGACGACTGAGTCAGTGGCGGAGATCACCGCCAAGTTCAGGGAGAGGGCTCTGTTGGTACCCCAGTATGCGGGGGATGAGGAGATGCGGAAGACCCGCTACCATGATATGTTGAGGGCTGATATTCGGGAGCTTGTCAGCTATTCAGCCTGCCCGACCCTGGAGTCTATGATTGCCATGGCGCGGGAGAGGGAGATCGATTTGGAGCACTTCAGGAAGAGGAAAGCAAAGACTGAGCAGGTGACAGGGGTTTCGGGGAAAAAACCCAAGGGATCCGACGTTAGGTCGAAGGGCCAGCCAGGCCAGAGCCGCTGCAGGAAATGCGGCTGGCCGCATGAGGGAGCTTGTAGAGCGGGATCGACCGGATGCTACAAGTGCGGCAAGACGGGGCACTTTGGCAGAGATTGTACTACCCCCGCCCCCACGGTGCAGATGTCAGACCTGATTTTCTTCCATTGCAATCAGAGGGGCCATAAGAAGGCCAACTGCCCTAGATTGACAACAGCGACAGCAGCAGCGCCAGCGGCGGCGCCGACTCCAGTGACAGCGCGGGTTACGGATGGCCGGAAGGCCAAGGTAGAGGCTCCAGTGGTGCGGAGCTGAGCATTTCAGTTGACAGCCGAGGAGGCACGCGCTGTACCCGGTGTGGTGACGAGTACGATTCCTTTCTTATGCTTTTGTTTTATGTCGCTGTGATTTTGATATGTTATGTATGTGCTCTGTTTAGGATCATTCCACGTGAACGGTATCCCAGTTCAGGTATTGTTTGATTCGGGTGCTACCCGATCGTTTGTCTCTCTTGCGCTTAGCAAGAAGTTTCCTGAGTCTTCGGGCATGTTGGATTGCCCTTTAGAGGTCGAGATTGCGGACGACCGGTCAGTGCGAGCATTAGAGGTCTACCGAGATTGTGTTTTGAGGCTGTTCGAGGAACGTTACCTGGTAGACTTGGTTCCCATACCTTTGCGGGGGAACACGGTTATTATTGGTATGGATTGGCTAAGCCCCAATGGGGCAGTGATTGACTGCGCGCAGCAGTTGGTGCGGATCAGGACCCCAAGTGGGGGAGAGCTGGTGATTCAGGGCGAGAGGCCACAGCGAGGACCAGTTTTATGTTCAGCAGCGAGAGCTAGGCGCTACATTCAGCAGGGTTGCACAGGATTTGTTGCCTATGTTATGAATACCCGGGAGGCGGGTAAGGCGACAGTGGGCGATGTGTCAGTGGTACGAGAGTTTGCGGATGTATTCCCCAAGGATTTCCCTGGGGTACCTCCGGAAAGGCAGGTAGAGTTCAGGATCGACCTAGTCCCTGGTGCGGCTCCGATAGCCAAGGCATCGTATCGGTTGGCTCCTCCTGAGATGCAGGAGTTGTCTACACAGCTGCAGGAGCTGTTAGACAAGGGATTCATTAGACCAAGCAGTTCACCCTGGGGAGCCCCGATTCTGTTTGTGAAAAAGAAGGACGGGTCGCATCGGATGTGTATAGACTATCGGGAGCTGAATAAGGTAACGGTGAAGAATCGTTACCCGCTCCCGAGGATCGATGACCTCTTTGACCAGCTACAGGGAGCATCTTGGTTCTCCAAGATTGATTTGCGTTCAGGGTATCATCAGATGAGGGTCATAGAGGAGGATGTGCAGAAGACTGCGTTTCGGACGCGCTATGGTCACTATGAGTTTGTGGTGATGCCTTTCGGGCTCACCAATGCTCCTGCCGCGTTCATGGATCTCATGAACCGCGTGTGCAGAACGATGTTGGATCGGTCTATGATAGTTTTCATTGACGACATCTTGGTTTATTCCAAACTCGAGAGCAGCATGAGGATCACTTACGGGAGGTTCTGGACACCTTGAGGAGGGAGAACTTGTATGCGAAGTTCTCCAAGTGCGAGTTCTGGTTGCGCGAGATGCAGTTTTTGGGGCACCTTGTCAATCAGAACGAGATTTCGGTTGACCCGGCCAAGGTGTAGGCCGTGATCAGATGGGAGGTTCCGAGGTCTCCATCCGAGATTCGGAGCTTTCTGGGATTGGCGGGCTACTATCAGAGATTCATTCAGGACTTCTCCAAGATAGATGTGCCCCTGACCCGGCTGACAAGGAAGGTCGTGGTCTTTCGCTTGGGGCCTGAGCAGTAGGCTGCCTTTGAGACCTTGAGACAGAGATTGTGTGAGCCGCCAATCTTAGCCCTGCCAGAGGGCATGGAGGATTTGGTTGTATATTGTGATGCGTCCATCTCAGGTTTGGGCGCGGTATTGATGCAGAGGGGGCATGTTATTGCTTACGCTTCGAGGTAGCTGAAGCCTCACGAGGCGAATTATCCGACGCACGATTTGGAGCTGGGGGCTGTTGTTTTCGCCCTTAAGATTTGGCGTCATTACCTCTATGGGGTTCGTTGTACCATTTACACGGACCACAAGAGCCTGAGGTATCTCATGGACCAGCCAAATATGAATATGATGTGGTGAAGGATTATGATTGTGAGATCCTCTACCACCCGGGGAAGGCCATTGTCGTGGCCGATGCGCTTAGCCGCAAGGCAGCGCTGATCAGGGGCATTTATCTGAGGATGACAGTTGTGACTCCACTATTGGAGCAGATTCGGGAGGCCCAGCAGGAGGCCATGAAGGAGGAACATCAAAAGAGTGAACAAATTGTGGGTCAGGTTTCCTCCTTCGACTATGATAGTCAGGGATTGTTGACTCTTCACCGTAGGGTGTGGGTCCCTTATCATGGGGGTGTGCGCCAGGTATTGATGGCAGAGGCGCACAAATCCAGGTTCTCTATCCATCCCGGGGCGACGAATATGTACAGGGATCTTCGCCTCGATTATTGGTTCTCTATCCATCCCGGGGCGACGAATATGAAGAGGGACATAGCTTGGGTTGTGGAGAGGTGTCTGACCTGCAGGAAGGTCAAGGCTGAGCACCAGAGACCTCACGGCAAGGTCCAGCCGTTAGATATCCCATTGTGGAAGTGGGGGGGGGGGGATATTACGATGGACTTCATTACGAAGATTCCCAAGACCGCACGTGGAGCGGATTTGATTTGGGTCATCATTGATCGGTTGACCAAGTGCGCCCATTTTATTCCGATTCAGGAGAGTATTTCGGCTGAAAAGTTGGCCGACATCTACATCAGAGAGGTAGTGGCGTGGCACAGGGTGCCAGTTTCAGTGATTTCCGACAGGGATGTGCGGTTCACTTCCAGATTTTGGAAGAAGTTTCATGACGAGCTGGGTACTCGTCTGCATTTTAGCACCGCCTTTCACCCGCAGACGGATGGCCAGAGCGAGCGGACCATCCAGACGCTAGAGGATATGCTGCGGGCGTGTGTTTTAGATTTCGGAGGTAGTTGAGATACTTACCTTCCGTTGGCGGAGTTCTCTTATAATAACAGTTATCACGCGAGCATTGACCGTCCTCCTTTCGAGATGTTGTATGGGAGGAAGTGCAGGACCCCGATATGCTGGGGAGAGGTCGGGCAGAGAGTCATGGGAAGTACCGAAATGGTACTCAAGACTACGGAGAGGATCCAACAGGTTTGGAGTAGGCTTCGGACTGCTCAGAGTCGACAGAAAAGTTATGCCGACAAGCGTCGATTGGACCTGGAGTTCCAGGTCGGGGATATGGTGCTCCTGAAGGTGTCGCCTTGGAAGGGCATCATTCGATTCAGGAAGCGGCCCAAGCTGCACCCCAGGTATATTGGACCCTTCAGGGTTGTATCCCGGGTGGGCAAGGTGGCATATATGCTGGATCTGCCAGCCGAGCTCAGTCAGATTCATAGCACATTTCATGTCTCCCAGTTGCGGAAATGCCTGGTATACGATTCGGTGGTGGTGCCTTTGGAGGATATTCAGGTTGATGACAGCTTGAACTAAATCGAGCGACTAGTGGCAATCCTTGACAGGAAGTCAAAGGATCTGAGGAACAAGAGAGTGGAGCTGGTAAAGGTGCAGTGGCAGCATCGAAAGGGCTCGGAATGGACCTGGGAGCCGGAGGACGAGATGAGGGAGCATTACCCCGAGCTTTTTCAGGATCGAGCAGCAGACTTCGAGGACGAAGTCTAAGATAAGTGGGGGAGATTTGTAACACCCGATCCCTGGTATGTCTTTAATTCAAGAATTGTATGTATTTTCTCTGGGACTCGACGAGTTGGTGGCCCAAATCGTCGAGTAGAGACGGGATCCGCAGGAAGTTTAAGTGACCTACTCGACGAGTCGGAGACTGACTCGGCGAGTAGGTGTTGTTTGAGTAAAACCCTAAATTGAGGGTTTGCACCCTATTTAAACATCTTATCTCAGCCTTCCTCGCCCCTATCACTCTCTTAAGTCTGTATATCGAAACCCTAGCCGTTTTTGTGTGATCTAAGGCCATTTCGGTGCATTTGGTGGTTTGTGAAGCTTGAGAAGAAGAAAGGAGCTTGAGAGTTCAAGTGGGAGCTTAGAGATCCAGAGATTGTGTTCCATTTCCAGCTCATTTAAGGTAAAAAGCTCCTATCTTGATCTTCCATGTAAATAATCATCTCTAGGGCTTGGATCTTGGTATATTTAGGGCCTTCTAAGCCATTTTCGGGTTGTGAAGTGTGATATGAAGTTATGACTTCAGATCTGGGGCCATTGGGGGTCTTTATGGCATAAAGATGCCAACTTTGTTGCCATAAACACCCCATGAATCTTGTAGGCCATCTTTTATGGCTTCTTGAGCCAAGATCCCATGCATGTGCACCAAGTTCGTGACTTTACGTATAAAAGGGACCCTAGGAGGTCAGATCTATGTTTTGGATGCATTAAGTCCCACTTAAATCGACTGTATAGTAATGGAAAAGGAGGGACTCGGCGAGTCACTTGGGTGACTCGGCGAGTCGAGACGCTTTTTCCCCAAGAAACGTCTTCTGGAAATGGTTTTGGTTGAGTGGAAGGAACGCTCAGCCTGCTAAGGGTTTGCCTTGGACCTGGAAATCATGGGACTTGACGAGTGCTAGAACAGACTCGGCGAGTCCAAGGCAATCTCCAAATCTTTGAAGATAGACTCGACGAGTTGTTCATACAACTCGGCGAGTCATAGACTGGGCACATTCTTATGAGGGAGATGAACTCGACGAGTTCAAGGATGAACTCGGCGATTCGGATGAAGATGGTCCCGATGGTTTGAATGAAGGAGAACCCGTTGAGTTCTTGCTAGACTCGACGAGTAGAGTCGGGGTTGGATCGGGTTAGTGAAGTATGGAATCGAAGAGTTGGTAGACCAACTCGGCGAGTCAAGTCAATTGGGTGTTCACTTTGTCCAATATTGACTTTGACTGGACTTGAGTTGACCCTAGTTAGGGTTGTATGTTCTGTTTGATGACTTGAGGGTTGTCGTGTAGGGATTGAGGAGTCGAGGAGAGCCAACCTTCACGTCGAGGACAGTTCCGACACTACACAACATCGAGGTGAGTTATCTTCCAGTAGAAGTGGGTCTAAGGCACCAAGGCCGGCCCACTAGTATTTGTTTAGCTGAGATGATTGTCTTTGTGATAATTGTCTGGTCTGCTATTGCTTGATATGAGAGTATGCTAGTTTGCTTGATATGTGACTATGCTAGTTTGCTATGTTACGTGAGATAGTATCAGTAAAAAGGGACTAGTCCCCGAATCGGTTGTTAGGACCAACGAGTAGGTCAGACACCCCAGATATGTCTGACAGCATGATTGAGATATGATATTATGTGTTAGCAGTAGGGGGTGAAATAGTCCTTGTGTTCGGTTGAAAGACCGGAGGGTAGGTCGGCACCCCAGAACAGCCTGACATGGGTAGGTCAGCACCCCAGAATGGCTTGACATGGGTAGGTCAGCACCCCAGAATGGCTTGACATGAGCAGGTCAGCACCCCAGAATGGCTTGACATGGGTAGGGCGGGCGCCCCAGAATTGCCCGGCAGTATGTATGCTATGTGATTGTATGGTATGTGGTATGATGGGGGAACTCACTAAGCTTTGTGCTTGTAGATTTAGTTTTGGTTTCAGGTACCTCTTCGTCTAAGGGGAAGGAGTCGGCGGTGTAGCAGCGCATCACACACACATGGTTTCTGCATGGAGTTTTCTGGGAATGTACTCTGATTTATTTTACTTTTGACGATATGATTTTCAGACACATTGTTAAGTTTCTTTTTACAAATGACATGGCATGAGAAATGTTTTGGTAAACTATGTTGTGAATTACTTAATTAAAAATGAAATTTTTGGGCTTGAAATGTGGGATGTTACATTCCCCCAAAATATCGATACATAACACATAGTACACATAATAATAACAACAACATGTAATGGGTCCACAACTCTACGGACTGGATTACCCCTGAGCCGACAGTATGAGTCTGGCATGCCCTCCCTGGCCCTCAGCCCATATCTGGCTTGCTCTCGATCCCACAGTGTAAGTCTGGTTTGCTCTCGGCCCACAACTTATGTCTGGATTGCTCCCTCAGTCATCGGACTGGAATACAATGAATAGCCCTTAGTACGAGTCTATCATGCTCGGTTCGGCCCTTAGCTCGTATCTGGAATGCTTAAGAGTCCTCAGTATGAGTCTGGCATGCCCTCCCTATCTCTCAACTCATATCTGGTATACTCCAGGGTTTGTTGGCTATCACATGGAGCAGTACAACCTCAACCGAACCCACACAACATGTCGACATGTAACAGATAAATACACATACAAATAATCAGACAGTATCGTAGGTAGTCCTACAGATCTACCAGACTAGTATATCAAACTATCATGCATATCTAACTCATACTCATCATATCAATAACTACTAGGATATCAATCCAATGGGCCGGTCTTGGTGCCTTCCACCCCTAAGTATAGTGAGGAAAACTCACCTCACAAGTAGTGAAGAACCTGTAATATCAATCCCAACTCACAGCTACAACTCAACTGCCTACAATCACCAAGTGACTAACCTCATCAAAATCCCGAAATACCCTCAAGGTCAAAGTTGGTCAACCATGGTCGAAGTCAAAGTCAACAGTCAAGGTCAATAGTCAGGTTCAATAGTCCATGTTGACCCAACTCGTCGAGTGCATCTACTGACTCGTCGAGTTCCTTCAGTATTCAGAAAACCGTGAAAAACCCTATCCAACTCGTCGAGTTGATAGGACAACTCGTTGAGTTCCTACAGTATCCAGAAAGCGGGAAAACCCGATCCACCTTTTCGAGTTGGTAGAGCTACTCGTCGAGTTTTCCTAGCCTCAATGCATTCAGACACTTCCAAGCGAGTCTAATGCCTCCAAACTATAGATCTGGTCCCCTAGGGTTGAGATACCACGTAAAGTTGCAATCTTTACGTCCATGCATGGCATCAAGAGGGCTAAATCACTCAAACAAGGCTTATCAAGGGACTTAGAGCATGAAGGAGGTCCAAGACTTGATAAAGTTGGCAACTTTAAGTCTATGGAGGCCATGAGATGTCCAGATCTGAAACAATAGCTTCATAACATGTTCAAATCGAAGAATGGCCCCAAGATAAGCTAACAATAGCCATAAACTTTCAAAAGAAGAGATCTAGCAAAGGGATGGTCAAGGTATCGACTTTATACCTTAGAATGATTGCAACAACAGTGGAAATCCCGGATAAAGTCGATAAAATGGGGAAGGAGTTGTTATTAGGGTTTTCTTTGGACTGAGGGGACGGTGAGGGAAGCCAACAATGAGTCATAAAGTCTTTAAATAAGGTGCAAAACCCTGAAAATTAGGTTTCATAATCAGCCGTCAACTCGTCGAGTTGGGGCCTTCCAACTCGTCGAGTAAACCTTAAATATACGCGTCCATTTAAAACTCTACACGACGAGTTGGAGCCTCCCAACTCGTCGAGTTTCCCTGAAAATGAGTATATAAAAGCTTTTAAATTCATACCTGAAAATTGGGATGTTACACAAAAACCACAGCTACCAACTCAAGATCATGTGTGGGATATCTTGACTTAAACGGCTTCAGCTGGCGCGAAGAATAAGCTATCACTCCTCCTCTCTGCATGAGAACTGCCCCCAACCCAGTGATGGACGCATCACAAAAAGCCACAAAATCCTCGATTCCCTCTGGGAGGGTCAAAACTGAGGCCTCGCAAAGCCTCTGCCGAAGGGTCTCGAATGCTGACTGTTGCATGGGGCCCCACCGGAAATCCACCCCCTTCCTCTTCAGACGAGTGAGGGGTAATACAATCTTGGAGAAATCCTAAATGAATCTCCGGTAGTACCCTGCCAAATCCAAGAAACTCCTGATATTCGAGGGAGATTTCGGAACCTCCCACTGCATCACCGCCTCGATCTTGGCCGGATCAACCAAGATCCCATCCTGGTTAATGAGGTGTCCAAGGAACTGAACCTCTCGTAACCAGAACTCGCACTTCAAGAACTTAGCATAAATCCATTCTCGCCTCAAAACTCCTAGGAGCTTGCTAAGATGCTCCTCATGCTGCTCTCTTGTCTTGGAATATACCAAGATATCATCAATAAACAAGATTTAGGGTTAGGACAGTGTAGGATGGAAATGAGGCTAAACCCGAGGGCTTAAGTTGCTTAAATAGGGTGCAAACCCCGGAATTTAGGGTTTCACATCTGCCAGCCTACTCATCGAGTTGAGGTCTCCCAACTCGTCGAGTAGGTATCCTAAAATACGCGGCCTCGTTAAATCTCTACTCGGCGAGTCTGGGGCTACCAACTCATCGAGTTGCTCTAGGAAATTGAATGATTTCTAAGTTTAAATGCATACCAGGAACCAGGCGTTACACATGGCCTAAGTGCTCATCAATAATAATGGTCCTAAACTCTTTGGTTCTTTTCATCTCCCACAATTAAAGTCTAGGTTTGGAAATACCAAACCTAATTCACTTAAACTATGGCTCTTATACTAGTTGTAATGATCCGACTTTTTCTACACATATATCTAAATATTCTAGGGTATTATCAGAGTTTTCTACTAGAATGCAAAAAATTTACTCTTAAAAAAAACACTTTACATCACCGGGTTAATTTCGGGTTTACAATAAATTTTATCTATTAAATAAGCAATAAGGAAAATACAACTAAAATGACAATCTAGTCTAAGTCCTTGTGCTCGTATCTTCTTATGTACAATGGCTACTTCATGAACCTATAAAACATGAAAAATATCTACTACATCATACCACTAGTCTAGTGAGTTATATTTTATCTATTTTCATGATAATCTACTATTCTTCTAATCTTTCTATCTTTACATGCTTTATCTTTCTTTTCTCTTCTTTCTCATAGCTTACTCTGCTATCTTTCTTTTTATATAATCCTCTACTCAAAATTTCCTTCTCATATCATACTATTTGTTAGACCCTTCTCAGGCTCTTCTTATTTTACATCTTATATCTCTTTTACTCTTTTTTCATCACTTCTCATCTTTTCTCTTGCTCTATCTTTACTTCTCTCATACTCTTGTCGCTTCTTTTCTTTTCTCTTGCCACATACTCTATCTCATCTCATCTCTCTCTAATCTTTTCATACTTTATGCATCCCCTTCTCATATTCTTACTCTAGTCTTTTCACAACTCATACTCTAGGACTACCTTTCTTTTACTCTACTTACACTTCATCTCCTTATTCTAAACTTCTCATGCCTCAACATTCTATTCTAATCTAGACCCAAATAGTCCAATCACTTATGATACCTACATTTATCATATACGGGGAGGAGCAGAACACACCTCTATTCTTACTGGGAACAACCATCCAGACATAACCCTCTCATCTTGATTCCTTACGGATCCCTTACCATCCTTTATCTTCTTTTGAATCCCTCGCATATTCCTTACTCTTAATCCCTCATGGATTATCCCTAAGTTCTTAAAGAACTTTCTTACCTTGTTCCACTCATGGAACCCTTCTTATATCTTCTCTAACCATACACAATCTCATTCCCATCTGAATCATCTGTCTACATCCCAAAAGGGATCATACACTTATTCCCGTAGGAATCATCTTACTACACTTCTCTAAGTCTTTTATGTGACTCATCACATAATACTTGTCCTACGGACAATCTATCTCTTTATCTCATTAAGAGATCTTCGACTACATATCTAGTACTTAATTCATTAAGTACTTAATCTTTATATTCATCTCATACACATATGTACTCTACACAATACCCTTATCATCTATGCATACCTTAATACTCTATCCTTAACGACCCATACATACTCAAAATATATGTGCATGCTCAGATACATGATTTTTAACGTATAATCTCTTATATATTCTCAATATACGTTGATTTTCAGATACATGTTGTTAAACGTTTAATCATGGTCTATCTACATCTAACATCTAATCATAAATATACATATATAAGATTATAAAACATATAATCATATCTAGAGAGAGTTATAACTCACCTTGTTAGTTAGTGAAGATTAACTACCCATTTTCTTCAATTCTTCCATTGATGCATCTTGATCTATCTTCTTTGTTTTTAGGCATGTTATCAAGTTTCTTAAAACTTCTCTTAGTCTATTAAGAGCTTAATAACTCTCTTCGTCAAAAGGACCACTCAGGGATCACTATTCTAACATCTCAATTTCTACCTCTTAATCTATTCCATCCAATGAATTAAGCATCCTGTACTACTTAATTCATTATAATCTAATCTCATATGCATCAATCATAACCTCACTAGTTAGGGTTTCAAACTCGAACTCTTATTGGGTTGATTTCACCATGGAAATCACTTCCTAATCAAGCTATAGGTTGATCAATTCAACCAATCTAACCAAACTAAACATTTCACAAAATTGGACAAATCTTACCTTAATGGAGAGAGGATGACAAGCTTTGTTAGGCTCCATATCTAGCTTCTCTTGGCATGATTTTGACATAAAAATTGCCACCTCTTTGCTCCCAATTGATATCTCATCCAGAATGATCGAAATGAGCTCTTAACAGGTTAAAACTTATGTTATGACTTTGAATCACCACCGCAGTGAGGTTATTACCGTATCGTGGTGCGTGTAAGTTAGTTGTGGTCAGCCTCTAACTGATCCGCAATGCATTTCCCACATAGCAACCTACTTTGGCCAATGTGCTGTTGTGCAAAGTACGTTGTCTTCCACTTATGAAGTAGGATTTTTTATATATCACCTATTTCCCTCACCGCGTTGTGGCAAGGCCTTCGTTATGTCGTGGTGGTTACACTACATGAAACTACATTGTTGATTCCATTCCAGCCTTGGGGAGACCTTTTCTTCTAATCTTCTAACGTGCATATCTTCTTCGTCTTAAACCCGTTTTCTATGATCTTTATATATACGCTAAGGAGGGGTGAGTTCTACCACTCCATTAAGTCACTTATCATTTACTTAATATGGGTCTTAATCTATTTAGTCACAGAATTGGCTTGAAAAGCATAAAAATTCCCATTTTGCCCTTTTGACCTAAATGCAACTCCTCTTGCATTTCTTCTCTTGAACATACTTATCTAATCTCATCTAAGTGACTTAAACTTATCTTAGCCGATTTCATGAGGTCACAACTTCATAAACTTACAAAATTCTCATAAATTACCACTTTTCCAATTTGGTCGGTATTTGACTTAAAGTTAAATCTCTCTAACATTTGGGTGCTTACACACTGGTTGTGTTTCCCTGACACAGACTATGTTCCACACTTCCACCTACGAAGACTATTCGGGAGAATTTTTTATTTTTTTGAAAATTATACACTGTGTTTGACAAACACAGACTGTGTTTCTCTCCAAAGTTTTTTTTCGATTTATTGGGTGTTACATGTTGTACCTAGCAAACACGGGTCATTTTTCGAAGACAAAAACATCTCGAAATAGCATTATACTTCATTTAAAGTTATTTGGATCGTACCCGCCTGTAAACACGACATGGATTCCAAACACGAGTTGTGTCATGTGTTTTAATCGACTAGAAATAAGTAACAAATATCAAATTTGTTCCGCGTTGGGATTTGATTATGATATAAACTGAAAATCACATATTTTTACACTTTCCAGCTTTGTTGAATATTGCTGGGAATTTTACACATATCATAATGCAACCTTTCCAGATTTAATTAAGAGCTTATTTGATTAAGATAACAAAAAGTTAGGTTAAACTCAAACAACTTTTTTTTGTTAAATAACTTGGTAAAAGAGAATTTGGTAGAGTTTATTAGTAGTTTTCAGTATCAATTTAGATAGAACGCTTTTTAAACAACTATATATGGATTAATTGCACAATTAGGATAGTCGCAGCAAAACTAAACATCTTTTATTATCGACTTTTTCTTGATTATATTTTTCTGCATTTTTATTCACTGCAATGTGTCTTATGCAAAGAGGCATTGATATTTAGACTGTGTCCCTAAAATTCGACCTTGCTTCTTTATTTAGGTGTAAACAACGCCGAACAACATCTACTCTTAATGTTTGTGCATTCATTTTGAACTTTTAACTTTATTAGTTGTATATGTTTTTTCTTCTTTTAGTCACAATGCATTGTTTATTTCTCCATTGTAAACTAATATTTTCATTTGCAAGAGATCGTCTGGTGTAGGCTCAAGTTCTTTTTCTCTTATGTTGGAAATCATTATTGGAAGTGGTCGCACTACCATATGGTAGATATTACATACATCTTAAGTACTTTTTCGGAAAAAATACACGTTTTGGAAAACTTATCTTAAGCACTTGTCGAATATTAAGCCTTGGATTATATGATTGTGAAACCGTAATGTTGGCTTAGAGTGTGTGATTGTGAAACCGTAATATTAGACTACATCCATGGTGGGATGTGAGAGTTGCAACTACATCTACTCGGTGTTTTAACCAAACATACCCCTAACAAGGGTGTTAGTTTAGTTGGTGTAATACATAGACTGTTTTGATAGATTAAAAATGTTATAGCTTGGTTAAATTTATATATAAATATTCTGTTTTATTTTCTTAATATTATAAATGTTTATCATATTGAATGATAAAGTGCATGGACCATGAGTAAGCTTTATCATTATAATGAAAATGGCAAATAAATTTTATTTTTTCTAACAATAATATCAATCCAACTTAATGTTTTCTATAGCTAAAAAAACACTTACATTATCCAAATGGTGTAAATACTTTGTATTTAGTAAGAGTAATTCAAAATTGTGATTTAATGAAAGAGTTGAATGCGGTGTCAAATATATTTGTCGTTCAATTGATTAAACTCTATCATAATGAGATGTCACATGGCATTCAATTGTCAAACTCTTCAATAGGAAAAATAAAAGTTTTTAATTTTTAAATATATACTATAAATTAGCTTTTGTAATTTTCTATTGAACTTCGTAGAGTTTAATATATTATAAAAAAATTTAATAGAATTATATGAAATATAAAAAAATAATATGACAATCATTGAATACCGAATACCATTAATTTTGAACACAAAACTAAAATGAAAGTAGACAATGGAATGGTCTTGATATATTCATTTATGACAGGGGTAAATTGTTGAACAAATTCCAAGCAAGTCTTCTCATAGAATTTGTTGTATATAGCTACAATTCCATTCACTCTTCCCCTTCACTTTTTCAGCAACCCACACACATCCCATCATGGATGCAACCCAAGAAGAGATGAAATTCGTCGGATTACTCGGCATTTTCAGTAAATCCTTCAAAACAGTCTTCGCATGGAAGAAAATCTTCACCCAAATCACCCTCACTCTAATCCTTCCCCTCGCAATCATCTTCATGGCTCACACTGAGATCTCTTGCCGATTCTTTCACCAAATCGAAGAAGACCCATATCAAATGTTCGTCAACGCCTACGAGTATTACCGATCCTATATCTCCCAAACCACCCCCACCGAATTGCTCTTCTACATCCTCTTTAAAATCACCTCCATCGTTCTCGTCACACTCTTCTCTCTCCTCTCCACCGCCGCCGTCGTCTACACCATCGCATCCGTCTACACCGGCGGCGATGTCACATACCGCAAGCTCATGAAAGTGGTTCCAAAGGTCTGGAAACGACTCACCGTCAGTTTCATCTGTATGTTTTTAACCTTCTTCGCTTACAACTTAATCTCTTCCGTCGTGTTCTTCTTATCGAGCGTCATCCTCATGGAATTCTACATTTTATTTGCTATATCTATTCCTTACATCGTCGGGTTCTTATACTTGGCCATCGTTTGGCAACTTGCTATCGTCATCTCCGTTCTGGAAAGTTGCTACGGATTGAAAGCCATGATCAAATCGATGGATCTGATGAAGGGGAAACGGAGATTGGCGTTAATGGTTTCATTTCTTTTGTATGGGTTGTTAGTAAGTGTGGTGTTTATGTATCTGGCATTGGTCGTGTTTGATGCTGCCGAGTTAGCGGCGGTGTGGCAGGCGGCGATCGGAATCTTATGCTGTGTTCTGTTTGTGATCATGTTTCTGCTAATAATGGTGATTCAAACAGTGTTATATCTAGTATGCAAATCTCATCACAGCGAAGCCATTGATAAGGTGGGTTTATCGACTTATTTAGGTGCTTATTTGAGCAATTCACAGCCAGCTTTCATGGTGGGTGAAGATATTCAGCTTGGAAGATCACAAAATCAACCAGTGTCTCACGTTTAATCGTCTTCTTCCTCCTTGAATTTGCATATTTGCTATAAATGTTTTTAGGTTGCAGAATTTCATGTCCATCTTATTATATATAGTTGGTTGGTTTTTTATCTTTTCTTCGGTGGCCGATAAGTTTGTTAGAATCAGATGTGAGTCCAATGAATATATATATATATATATATATATATATATATATATATATATATATATATATATATATATATATATATATGTGGATAGAATTATAGGGGTAGAAAAGTAATTGGTTAATTGAATGAAATGAAGAAACTTTGATGAATTTATGGTTTAAGGTGATTAGTTTTAGAACTAAAAAATTAAGATAACAATTTTTTAGTTTTTCTTTTTTGGGAAATATGCAAAATGCTTTACGTAACTTGATTAAGACTTGCATTAAGAATAATGACGACCAAAATTGGAAAATATTGTAAGTTTCTTACTTTATATCAAATATTAAATTTAAAGTTGTTTAGCAATAATTTAAAGAGAATATTGCAGAAAAGAAACGATATGTTTTTATTATTTTGTTTATTTAGTTATATAACTAATTTGTACATTTAATTTAAACTTGTTTATTTATTACAAAACTGTTTGTTTATTAATATACCCGATTTAATAGGTAACACTCACTCACAACTAAAGATTCTGACGAAGTATCTGAAATTTATAATAATAATAATAATAATAATAATAATAATAATAATAATAAAATTAAAAAAAACAAAAACAAAACAAAAAAAACCAAAAAAAAAAAATGCCTATTATTAAAAAAATATAACATAAAAACATTAAAATTTGTACAACAATAACAAATGACTTACATATGGTGCACTGAAAATTAGTAAGTAACTCAAACTTAATTCGGGGTGAGTATTATATATTAACGCGTAATTGTCAAAGCATATGGTAAAACCTTTGAAAAATACATTTTTTTTTAATCTAGTAAATATGTAAGATGATGTATTTATATTTTATAGTGATATTGAAAGAGGTCCAAAAAAAACAAAAACAAATGTGTTAATTATTTTTGGCACGTTTCTTATTATTGTACTTTTAAATACTTGAGTGACAAATGTGACCAAGATTAAAAGATGCACAAAAAATGGGCTTTCAACAGGCTATAAATAATGGGTCGAGCCCAATCCTTTATAAAGGCCGATTCCTTTGTACCGATTTTTTATTATTGTTTTTAACAAAGCTTATTAATTAAAAAAAGTTAGATAGCGGTTTCTTAATTCAATCAAATAAATATCTATTTGTCTGATTGTAAATTAAAAAAAGTTGATAACGAATTTTATACGATATTAGATTATTTTTTCTTCTTAATTTTAACTTGTTAAAATGTATATTGGTATGGATGTGTTTTTAAAGAGTCTATCACTACTGTCAAGAGTATCCCCCATAGTTGTCGTCTTGCTTTCTTTCAGGCTTTGAAGACCGCTCTTTAAAAGGTGATTGCCCAACCTGGCTCGGTTGAGGCATGAATGTGTTTGTTACTTCTTCCTCGCTGCACACTGCAAGTGTTTAGACCCAAAAATAGACAAGAATGTAGGTCTGAGAATAGAAAATCCTTACAGCAAAGCTCCATCCTGAAGTCCTTGGATACATGGGGGAAAGAGGGTGGTATCACGAAGTTAGATCAAAATATGTTAGACAATCCTGAGGTTGGAGCTATGAGACAGGGTGGAGGTATCCTTCAGAAGGAGGCTATATCAAGTAACACCAACATCAGACAGTGTCTCCGTAAGGTTGCAGATGGTCATTTTACCGCAGCAGTGAAAGTGTTATGCTCATCGGGTGTTGCACCATATAATGGTGATATTAAAGCTTTGGAGGACAAACACCCTTTCAGACCACCCCCATCCATGTCGAGCCCCATAATTTCTGAATCTTCCCTTGTAGCAGACTTTGACTGTGTATTTGGTTGCATCAAATCCTTCCCTAAAGGAACTTCTTGCGGGAGAGATGGCTTGAGGGCTCAACACTTACTAGACGCCCTTTGTGGAGAAGGGTCTGCTATTGCCACAGATCTCATACATGTTATCACTTCAGTTGTTAATTTATGGTTAGCAGGAAGATGTCCAACCATTTTGGCAGAGTTTGTTGCGTCCGCTCCTCTCACGCCTCTACTTAAACCTGACAACGAGATCCGTCCGATTGCAGTAGGCACTATATGGAGACGTCTGGTTTCCAAGGTTGCCATGAAAGGTGTGGGTAAAGAAATGGCCAAGTACCTTAATGATTTTCAGTTCGGGGTTGGTGTATCTGGCGGTGCTGAGGCTGTGTTACATAGTGCCAATAGGGTGTTGAGTGAACACTATTAGGCGTGTCAAACCCAACAAATAAAGGGGTACAAATGACTCCAAGTGCACTACTCTATTGCACTAAAAGGTAGTACAAGGCAAGTAGGGTCGATCCACAGAGACACGGGATAATTAGTCTATACCTCTTTGCGCAAGGTACTATGGTCACCAACAGTAATAAGGGGGGTTTAGAGTGCAATGACTAAACACACAGATTTAAAACACGAGTAGACAACTAAACGAATGAATTAAGTTCAGATTTTGTAACGACTCCAACTCCATGTATGACAATCCAGCAATGTGAATCAAAGATGACAAGACGTTTGTTTCATTCTATCTAAGTTGGTACTTGAAAGTGTTAACAAGCTCTAACACTTTGCATTCACCACATTAATCAATCAAAACAAGCTCTTTGATTAATCCTAACCTTATTAACCTAATCTAAACAAGCTCTTAGAAGTAGATTAAAAGATTGCATTAAGCTTATTGTGAATGTTCCCAACAACACCCAATACTCCTCACAAGCTCGGGAGCGTAAGAATGTGTGAAAAGATTTACACTAAATTCATTCATAAGAAATCAATTTAATGCTTGTTACTTAGTTCAATTCACAAAACAATTACGGATTTTGCAAAATGAATAACTTGAATGACCTAACCCCAATTCAAATGGCCAATAAGAATCGTTATTAGAATCAAACATTCGATTGAAGTAAAATCAATTTCACTAGATAGAAATTAGACACAAACATCAGGTCATATGATTTGATTCACAACCAAAAAGTCAAAACATGAAATTGGAGAAGTTAGGGTTCTAGCCACACATGGCTAGAACAAGATCACAAGTCTAAAAGATGAAATTAAATGTAATTACAACTTACAAAAACGAGAATTAATGTTTCCAAATGATTAATGGACAAACCCTTGCAAAAACCTTCGAATTCTCCTCTCCAATGGTGCTCTGATATGTTGTGTCTCTGTAAAAATGGCCCTTAAACCGTAATATGAAAGATAGGAAAAACTGCCAAAAGTTGGTTTCTGGGTCGAACACGGCCCGTGTTGGACATAGAGTAAATCTGACACGGCCCGTGTTCAGCATGGTCAACAGCTCACATTTTGGTCAACACGGCCCGTGTTGGACATAGAGTAAATCTGACACGGCCCGTGTTCCCCTCTGACTCCGAATCCAAACTTGATTTTTCCAACTTTTTCGTTCTTCGCCCGATCATCCCGAAATCTTCACCAATGCTTCCCGATACTTCCCAAAGCGCGTTCCAACCTCCGGTTTACCTAAAAAAGACATGAAAATGGGCAACTAAGGTTGTTCTAGAGACTAACATGAAATATGATAAAATGCAAGACAAATGAAGGACAATTATGCTAAATAAATGCATGAAATGGGACTAAAAGGTGTGCAAAAAGGTGCACAAAATGCACCTAACAAATCTCCCCAAGCTTAGACCTTTCTTGTCCTCAAGAAAGAACAAGATACAGACAAAACAGGACGATTTCTAGATGACAAAAAGGAACTTAGAACAAAAGGGAACGCGAAGGTTCTAAGGACTAGGGATGAATGCAATGCAATGCAAACCATGAAAAAGGAAAAGAAAAATATGTACAGAAGCACTAAAGAAACAAAATGTATCAAAAAGAAATTTAAGGCACAAGTAAATAACCTAAATAAGTACGATCAGACTTTACATCAATATTGCTCCAATCATTAATACCTAGGCAACCATCCTGCTTCCTTCCATATATCACAGACTACCAAAGTGAGGAAGACCCGAAACGGTGTAACCCAATAATCCAACCCTAGTTTTATTAAAACTTCATACCATACTAAGCTTTATGGGCGAAAATAACATAGTCCGGATCTCATGTCCTTAAGACTAGATGGCCAAGAATCAGAATCGACGCATCCTTAAGAACCTGTCACGGCGAATCAGCTTTCGCTGAAACAGTGAGCCCACCCGAAGGGGCCTAGCTCCTATGCTTTCACTTTTTCGAGAGCCACAAGTATCATATCACACAGTTCTTCATTCGCCAGATTTGACTTTGAATTGGCTTTTGATTTGATTGAACTTTGATTTGTACTTCATTTTGAATTTGGATTCTTCAATCTTCATTTTTGGAATTTCTTGAGATTTCTTCGTTTTGGCACTTGAAATTCTGATTCGGGTACTATATATGACAGTTGTACCCTTCCTTCTTTCTTGACTGTGTGGATCTGATACTTAAGCTCTCTGTTACCGCGCGGTAACGCGTGTCAACAAATAGGTCCGTGTTCTGTGGGTCCAGAGTTGTCGATAAAGATTCTTTTTTATACATTTAGAAGCAAATCATCCTAGAGCTGTTATTACCGCCCAAAAAACATTTCAATATAATTTCTCTTTATTATCTAAGGCTAGGGTCTCGAATTACGGTGTTTGGGTCCCCTAGTTATGACAGCTGATTCTACACTTCTGGTAACTATCCGGTTGCTTCGGTATTTTTTCATTTTGATTTGAGCTCTCGATTTCCCAATTCATAGAGCTACTGTATGTAAAGATTGTATTCATCTCGTATTAATTTTTTTTTTGGAAACAATGAATGAAAATGGGATGCAAAAACTAGAAAATATTTTTGGGTTTTATAGATTTTAAAATGCAGAATGCAAGAAAAAGAAAATAAGAAGGCTAAAATCTTTTTGAGTTTTTTTTTATGCATGAATATGAACATGAAATGCATGGATAAACCTAATGTACAACTCTACCCCTCCCCAAGCTTAAAGATAAGCATCGTCCCCGATGCTCGGAGAGGGTGGAACAACCTAATTACCGGAAGGTGGTGTGGGATGGTAGTCGGGTCGGGTAAGGTCTAAAACAGTCACAAGTGCATACATATTGAATTTTAATGCAAAATATGAACGATTAAAGATATGGAAAGAATTTACTGAATCGTTCTTGGAGCCTTGCAGTTGGTGGTGAGAACCTCCTCTTCAACCTCCCCAAGCTTGCCAACATAAAGTATCAAGCCCAAAAGCACAAAACAGATTGTGAAAGTTTCGGACCTAGGGGTTCTTAGAAGAGAGAAATTGTTTTGGGGGGTGAGTTATGGGTGAATGGGGGTGATAAAAACCGACTTTTAGACTTAAAACACATTTGTTCAGCAGCCAACACGGCCCGTGTTCTTTTAGTGTAAAATCACACGTCCCGTGTTGGGGGTTTAAAATTCTGCAAATGGCTGAACACGGCCCGTGTTGGGCATAAGGTAAAAAAGACACGGGCCGTGTACCCCTCTGACTGCGAAAATGTTTGCCTCGCTTGAACACGACCCGTGTTCAATATAAGGAAAAAATGAACACGGGTCGTGTACGGCTCTGTTTGCCACTTCCCACTTTTTGAACCCAAAAAATCCTCTCTCATTCAAACGAAATGGTTTTGCATCCCGAGGTCCGCTTGGTGATTTAAAAACATGCTTAAATGCATTTGGAACATTAAAAACCAAAAACTCAAAGAAATGGAAATGTTTTTAAAGAAAAAGACAAAAATACCCCCGGGTTGCCTCCCGGTTAGCCGCCCTTGTTTTAAGTCGTTGGCTCGACGTTGCCCCCGAATATGCTTCGTTCTAAGTATGTGGGCCTTTCCAACACATCAAACTTTTCGCCACCTCCTTCAATGGAACACTTATCTTGTACTTGACTTTCTTTTTTCTTGGGAACCATGTTGGACTTAGACCTTTGATGATAGCAATCATCCAACTGACCCCTTTCATGTACTTGTCCACTAAGGTAATCAACTCTTCTTTCTTTGATAGGGTGTTTGAGTTGATGACTGATTGTGTCTCTTCCTTCTCGGGATATATATCCCTTGAAGGTTCCGATAGATTTATCGTTTTCGGTTCTAGTGTTTGGTCTACCAGTGAAAGGATTTTCTCATTGGTAGTGGCTGTCTCAGCCTCTCTTTCATCAACCTCTAACACATCCTCTACAACTTCCATGTCAGCCTTCTCAATTTCTACTTCTTCCTCAATAGCCTTCTCCACTTCTACTTCTTCATCCTCTTCCCCATCTTCAAATTGCAATATTGGGTCATCAAAAAATTTCCCATCATTCAAGGTGATGGCAGAAACAGTATGCCTTGGGTCCTCTTCGGTCTGCGATGGTAATTTTCCTTGAGTTTCCAATATACTCACAGATTGAGTAAGTTATGCAATTTGTTGCTCTAAGCTTTTGAGGCTAGCTTTGGTTGTTTCTTGGAAGATCTGGGTAGTAATGGCAATGCTTTTGACAATGTCTTCCAAGGACATGCTCGACGTTTCAGGTTGTTGGGGAGGTGGAGAATATAGTTGTTGGAACTGTGGAGTTATTTGGTATTGGCCATTTCCCCAAGCTTGGTATGGGTTTTGGCATTGGTTGTTTCCCCAAGCTTGGTTGTTTTCCAACCATTGATCATGTTGAGGTTGATCATAACTCCATTGGTTTGGCCAGTAGTTGCTTCCCCTTTCATGCCCTTCCTCCCATTCCCCTTGTGAATATGGACACATGTTGGTGTGATGTCCATTTTGAGTGCAAAAATCACAAGGAATAGGTGTGGGATGCACATTTTGGTCATTTTCAATCATCATAACTATCTGGGCTAGCTCAGAAAGTTGGTCTTTAATGTAAGGAGTGTTCATCTCCAAGCCACACTTTTTGTTTTCTTTTTTGTTTTGTTTTTTTTATAGAGATGTACCTGCTCACAAAAATCTAGGCATAAACAATTAGTAACATCGTGTCCCCGACGACGGCGCCAATTTGTTAGGCGTGTCAAACCCAACAAATAAAGGGGTACAAATGACTCCGCACTACTCTATTGCACTAAAAGGTAGTACAAGGCAAGTAGGGTCGATCCACAGAGACACGGGATAATTAGTCTATACCTCTTTGCGCAAGGTACTATGGTCACCAACAGTAATAAGGGGGGTTTAGAGTGCAATGACTAAACACACAGATTTAAAACACGAGTAGACAACTAAACGAATGAATTAAGTTCAGATGTTGTAAGGACTCCAACTCCATGTATGACAATCCAGCAATGTGAATCAAAGATGACAAGACGTTTGTTTCATTCTATCTAAGTTGGTACTTGAAAGTGTTAACAAGCTCTAACACTTTGCATTCACCACATTAATCAATCAAAACAAGCTCTTTGATTAATCCTAACCTTATTAACCTAATCTAAACAAGCTCTTAGAAGTAGATTAAAAGATTGCATTAAGCTTATTGTGAATGTTCCCAACAACACCCAATACTCCTCACAAGCTCGGGAGCGTAAGAATGTGTGAAAAGATTTACACTAAATTCATTCATAAGAAATCAATTTAATTCTTGTTACTTAGTTCAATTCACAAAACAATTACGGATTTTGCAAAATGAATAACTTGAATGACCTAACCCCAATTCAAATGGCCAATAAGAATCATTATTAGAATCAAACATTCGATTGAAGTAAAATCAATTTCACTAGATAGATATTAGACACAAACATCAGGTCATATGATTTGATTCACAACCAAAAAGTCAAAACATGAAATTGGAGAAGTTAGGGTTCTAGCCACACATGGCTAGAACAAGATCACAAGTCTAAAAGATGAAATTAAATGTAATTACAAGTTACAAAAACGAGAATTAATGTTTCCAAATGATTAACGGACAAACCCTTGCAAAAACCTTCGAATTCTCCTCTCCAATGGTGCTCTGATATGTTGTGTCTATGTAAAAATGGCCCTTAAACCGTAATATGAAAGATAGGAAAAACTGCCAAAAGTTGGTTTCTGGGTCGAACACGGCCCGTGTTGGACATAGAGTAAATCTGACACGGCCCGTGTTCAGCATGGTCAACAGCTCACATTTTGGTCAACACGGCCCGTGTTGGACATAGAGTAAATCTGACACGGCCCGTGTTCCCCTCTGACTCCGAATCCAAACTTGATTTTTCCAACTTTTTCGTTCTTCGCCCGATCATCCCGAAATCTTCACCAATGCTTCCTGACACTTCCCAAAGCACGTTCCAACCTCCGGTTTACCGAAAAAAGACATGAAAATGGGCAACTAAGGTTGTTCTAGAGACTAACATGAAATATGATAAAATGCAAGACAAATGAAGGACAATTATGCTAAATAGATGCATGAAATGGGACTAAAAGGTGTGCAAAAAGGTGCACCAAATGCACCTAACAAACACCATGCTGATGGGTCTCTTGTAATGCTGACTGTGGATTTTTTGAATGCCTTTAACTTGGTGGGTCGATCAGCATTGCTCCACGAGGTTAAGAAGATGCGCCCTTCCATTTCTTTCTGGGTGAATTTCTTGTACGGGCAAGCAGCGAGACTTTATATCGGAGACCAACATATATGGTCTGTCACTGGGGTGCAGCAAGGTGACCCCTTAGGCCCTCTTCTTTTTACCCTCGTTTTGCACCCGCTTGTGCACAAGATTAGAGACAATTGTAAGCTCCTTCTCCATGCTTGGTATCTAGATGATGGGACTGTCATTAGGGATTCAGAGGAGGTGGCTAGAGTGTTGAACATAATTCGGTTGCATGTTCCAGGTTTGGGTCTTGAGTTGAACATCAAGAAAACGGAGATTTTTTGGCCCTCCTGTGATGGTAGGAAGCTTCGTGCCGATTTATTCCCAACGGATATAGGGAGACCTTCTTTGGGGGTGAAGCTCCTTGGGGGGCTGTTAGCAGAGACGCAAGGTTTATTAGCGGGCTGGCCATGAAGAGAGCGGTCAATGCTGTTGATTTGATGGGCCTTCTTCCACAACTATGTGACCCACAGAGTGAGCTCCTTTTGCTTCGATCATGTATGGGCATTGCAAAACTTTTCTTTGGTTTAAGGACATGTCAGCCGGTAGACATAGAAGAGGCAGCGTTGTTCTTTGACAAAGGATTGTGCAGGTCTATCGAGGATATGGTGGTATGTGGAGGCCCCTTCTTTGGAGTCATTCAGTGGCGCTTGGCTTCCTTACCTATTTATTTCGGTGGTTTGGGTTTGTACTCGGCCTACGAGGTTTCCTCCTACGCATTTGTAGCCTCGAGGGCCCAATCTTGGGCATTACAAGACCACATCTTACGTGACAGTGGCGTATGTGGTATGGACTCGAATTACCTATGTGCTATGACTCGTCTTCGCGATACGATTCCAGGATTTGACTGTAGCAGTTTCACTAATAAGGACACCACCCCCCCTAAATCCCAAAAAGATTTGGCGTGTACCCTTTTTAGCAAAATCGTCCAAGATATGGAAGTCGACTTCGACATGACTGTCAGACAGAAAGCAGTCTTTGAGTGTCTGCGGGCACCTCATGCTCAGGATTTTCTGCTAACTATCCCTATTGATGGTCTTGGCCAGCATATATCTCCTATGGAGTACCGAACTATCCTTCGTTACCGCCTCATGATTCCCATATTTCCAATTGACGAGATATGCCCAGTTTGTCGCAAGGCATGTTTGGATACCTTTGGGGAACACGCGGTTCATTGTAGAGAGCTCCCTGGTTTCAAGTATAGACATGATGTGGTTCGGGATGTTCTCTTTGATGCTTGTCGGCGTGCTGGTATTTCTATCAAGAAAGAAGCGCCAGTGAACTTTTTGACGGACCCGCAGGATGGAAGGTCCACACTTAGACCGGCTGACATTTTGGTCTTTGGATGGATATGAGGGAACATGCGTGCGTGGATCTTACTGGGGTCTCTCCTCTCGTTGGTTTGGGGAGCGGGGGTTTCACAGCTGGGCATGTCGCTTTGAAAGCCGATGTGTGCAAAGTGGTAAAGCATGAGAATGCATGTATAGAAAATTAACATGTGTTTGTACCTTTTGCATTCGATACATTTGGTTTTCTCGCACCAGAGGCGGTGGAGCTCCTCAATAGAGTCCAACGGGTCATGCATTCTAATGTCATATCTCCTAGATCCACAAATGTTGTTTTCAAAAGAATTGATTTTGTCATCCAGAAAGGGCTAGCGGTGCAACTTGTTGCCCGTTTGCCTTCAATCGATATGTATTGAACTATATAACTTATTGTCTAAACCATTTATCATATTTTTGATCATTAGGAATTTATTTAATAATGTTCAAAGAAGTTAACTAGATATGGCAAAATGAGTGTCGTGTTCTGAAAAGTTAAATGAGTTTGGACTAAAATAAGTAGTTATCTTTTTGGTGTGGTAAAAACAGTTATTTGCATAATATTTAAATAATATTTTACTTTTTTTCCTATCCATATTCATATTTATTTAAAACTTTGAAAAAACAAGAATTTTCATTTAGAAACTGTACTAGATTATAACTCGTGTAAAACACAAGGAAACGTCTAAAATAACACATAACATCATAAAAAACATACACAATAATTGAAAAAAGAAAAAGTTCAAGTAATATAAACAGAGTTCACGTTACTGATTATTTGAAATGTGTAAAACATATATAAAATGAAATGTCTAAATGTTTATTATCGTTGAAAGACATCTTTGTATACAACATTTTTTTGTTTTATTAGTTGGATAACTTTCCTCGTCACATATGAGTACCATTCAAGTTTTTTTTTTGTTTCTGATGCCAGAAACAACTACATATAACTGATTATGAATGAAGACAAGTCTACGCAAGTACAATACAACACTTGATAATGATTGTCCTTGACTTTTGTTAATGGTCATAACAAAACAAACAACTATAGAGAATTGTCTCATTTTTTTATTAGATTTGAAAGTAAAGCAATGTCTACATAATTTATAAAGGGGTAACATGTGGCATAAATGGTAAATATGTTCATGTGTAAATTCTTTTTTTTAACTCCATTTTTTAAATAAAATGAATCTTTGTCGTAAAAGTGGCAAAATAACCAGGTTTTAGGATAAAAATGGGTAGACAGAACCCATTTATGTTTTAAGAAGACATTTTTAGTTCGTGTTAACTAACTTATTTTGATCATGGGCGGCAAAAGGGGAAGGTTCAAGTTTGGTAAGAGGTGTAACAAATCTAACTATTTATGTAACATGTTTGGTCCTTCTTCATGCTTGAAAATATGCAAAAATAATATAAGGACCAAAAACAACATCATATTCTTAACAAAAATTTATCAACACTTGGGATCAAGGTAGTCTTTTTTTTACATGGGACATGGACAACAAATGTTATGAAAAAAAAAGGTTACTCTTATTTCAGGGTAATTGTCACTGTCTATTTTCTGGAGTGATATAATGAGCTCCCGAGCACTCTTTGTGAAGTTTTTTAAACCCTAAAATATTACAAAATGTCAATTAGTGTATATTTGGAGTTATAGATTTGCATAAGGGGAATAAATATTTTATATACCACACCTTGAGCATCCAAGATTGTTGTGCTTGAATGTATGTGTCTTTTTGCAGCTATTGAACAAGCAGGAAACTTAAAAAACGAAGTTGATCCTTCTAATATCATAACTATCGAAGGTAAGACAAATTAGAATTAAACATTTAAGATGCATGATATACGAATGTGATAAACTAATCAAAGCATCAATTACCATAAAATATACAAATTTCATACATCAATCTGCTTTCAGGAACATCAAGAACCTCATAGGTAAATATATCGGTTCGAATGAACACTATCTTAAACTAACATTCAAGGAAATTATCTAACCTGGTCAACAAATCGATTATAAATAAACAATTATATGAAATTAACAATTAACAAACCAATAATAATAACCTTCCGCTAGCTATTTGTATATATGTTACTTGTAACATGAGTGACGATACTATAGGCTTCGTCGACAGAGATGGAATGGTCAGTGACATGTTGTAATGGGGGAGACGAATTAGGGTTAATAGTTCTGTGAGTTTATGTTACAATTGGAATACGGTTTTGGAAACTTTGAATCTCATAAAGGAAATGCAGAACTCTTCAAAACAAACGAGGTGTGAGTTAAACTTTTTATATATTGAAGATAATGTCAGCAATTTGATCTAAATGTGAAAAATATATAAATGAAACACAATCAAATATCTTTATTTCTTAAGATGATGAAATAAAGTTTCTCTTTTAATATATATTAAAGATTAAAGATACACGGAAAATACTCATTAGTTGATATGCTTGCATTTATTATTTTTAGATATATTCCTTGATCTTATTGAATTATATCGTTAACTATAAAATATAATTATATCAATAGTCTATAAATAGAAATATCAAAGAGTAAATTACACGAATGGTCCCTGTGGTTTAGGGTAATTTGCGCGTTTGGTCCATAACTTATTTTTTTAATTCGGAAGGTCCCTAATGTTTGTTTTTGTTACGCGCTTGGTCCCTGTCTTACCTAAAAAAACTATTTTACCACTGATTTTTTAATTTATTTAAATAAACACACCCTTAAACCCACCCCCATCATCTTATCTTACCTTTCACACCATTTTTCCCTATTTAAATAATAGTCGTTTTAGGTAAGATAGGGACCAAGCACGTAATAAAAACAAACAGTAGGGACCAAACGCGTAACAAAAACAAACAGTAGGGACTTTCCGAGTTAAAAAAATAAGTTAGGGACCAAGCACGTAAATTACCCCAAACCATAGGGACCATTCGTGTAATTTACTCAATATCAAATTCATCGTCTTAAATTGTATGTACCAAATCAGTATTGTATTTTCTTTATTTTTTTTTCTTTTTTCATGTCATCCGCCATAGGTGGCATTCTAATAAGCAGCTCCACATCTATTTATACACATCCAAAATGATAGAATGGTCAAATGTGTCAAAATGGCGACACGCGTCTATATAATGCTTAAAATTTGCATTTAAAAACAAAAGACGGCTACAAAATCAGTTTTTTTCCTTTTCGTTCTATATTTTGTTTGAAGGGTGGAAAGTTTATCAAACAGCTGGATATTGTTGAAATTTTAAATATGTCACCAACTAGAATAAAAAATACCTTCTAGACAATTCTTAATAACTCCTGAAGGTAATGAGTACCGAACCAAATAAACCAATCAATATACGAAAGTAAGGATGTCATTGTGGTATATACCTCACCGCCTACTAATCTAAAACCAATCTCAATGGTAATGAAGGCACATTCATACCATGACTCTCCAGATACCATGACTATCCAGATGAACGCTAATAGTAAGCTTATCTAACGACAAACACTACTAAATAGATTAATTTTAATGGGGACAATTCGGATCCACCTAGTAGAAGAACTCAAAGCTTGTACCAACTTTTCAACATTATAAACACGCATAAAAGCAACAAAAAACTCTCTCATCCAAGATAAAGACCAACACCGTCTGTCATGAACAACAATAAAAGAGAGAGAGAGAGAGACCGAGTTGAAAGAAGATAAAATAATACACCTTGTGTTGATATAATATGAAGTCAATCTGTGTCATATCCTATTTCAATGTCATCCACAAGGATATTAAGGAACCATTTCTATAGTTTTTTTTAGAACGGCTATATATATTAAAAGTCATTTTATGAATGGATTTTGCATCCACAGGGATGTCAAGTCATTTTATGAATGGATTTTGCATCCATCATATCCATTCAGGTTCTTTTTTGGCTTTACAATTCCTACTACAAAACTAATTAAAAGAAAATGATACAGTTGAATTAAACAACAAACCATTCCTATATTTCTCGTTCCGAACACCAACATATTTTTGTACGTCCAAAACACACATATTAATGTTATACAAGTGGTATCCATGATCACTCAACGATAATTACTGTAACGCCCGTGTTTCTAGGCTAGACATTAATATTGACATAATAGTTTAGGTTAACCTTTATAACTCATTTTGAAGAAATGAAAAGGAATTATGTGAATATTATGTGAATATTATGTGAATTATGTGTTTTATGCTTAATTATTACGATTTAATTAATTAAGAATAAAAATGAGCGTCGAAAATAAATATTAGATAAAGCCGATATCTATTAAGAAACTTGTATTGGGCGTGACAAAGATTACGGATATATAAAGAATACCGAAATCCGAGTTATAACGAAGAAGTTATGACCTGTCGAAGTTTCGCAACAAAACCGGCACGGTGCCGAATGTCGTAAAAAGTGAGTTTTTGATAAACTACTTTTTAGCCTTAGTGATCTAAACGAAAGTCGTAGTGTTCGTTAAACCGAGAGTATGTATAAAAAGAACGCCCAAATCTGACTTCGTATGAGGAAGTTATGATTTTTCTAAGTTTCAGCTTAGCAGTAGACAGCTAAAAACTCAAATTTTAGATCGAGTGATTTTTAGCCGAAACAACCTAAACGAGAATCGAAGGTCTCGTCAATAGTAGTACAACGGTAAAAAGACAGACGAAAATGGACGTCGGATGAAGAAGTTATGAATTTTCAACGGATTTCCTGTCCCGGTCTGTTAAAAATAATAATATAAAAATTAAAGTCAAAATTAGCCTACGAAGTCTAAACGAAAGTTGTAGAGCGTAATTTTACCTACGCGTGCATATAAAGAACGTCAAAAACGGAGCTCGTATGCAAAAGTTATGGATTTTAGAAGTTTTTGCACAAAAATCGAGAAAAAATGCCAAATCCAAGAAATTTCGCATGGGGGGACTTCGGCCACGTCACCTTCGCTGCATGCGCGCCACATGTCCGAAACTGTTGAGTCACCGAAGCCACCTGGCGAGGCGTGTCGCCTTCCCTCGCATCCGAAGTACGGTCCAATGGGTGTCCGACACGTGCCCTTGCTTGACGTGTCCGAGCTTCGCACATAGCGCCACGACCGAACCCTCGGACCTAGACCTCGGTCCAATCAGAGGCCAACAGCTCACCCCTCGCACGTACGAGCCACCTGCCCTCTCTTCAGATCTGCTGACGCGTGGAGTCTTCTCAGCCCTTGGATCAGAAGCCTCGCCCCTATAAATAGAAGGGTGCGAGACCTCCCAGGTATATTTTGAAAACTTGTCATTTTTAACCCATCTTTCAATATTTCTTTCATTCCAACTTCCCCCAAAGCCCCGATATTATACCAAACACCCGAAATACGCCTCGAAGTGCCCGAGAAGCCCGAAAAATTTATCTTTTCGTTTTTGAAGCCCAACGCTCGCAGAGCCCGGTTTCTCAATAAAACTGCCGGTTTTATTAGAAACGATCGTTTTAGGAAACGAAGTGTTGCCCGATTATCATTAAATCAGGTGAGTGTGTAGTCACCTTCATCTTACACCTAGATATGAAGTATTTTCTATAAAATAAGTGCTATGTGTAATTATATTAATTGTTTAATTGAGGTGACTGTTGAATAGATGTTTTATACAAGTTTTAAACTGTATATGTATTTTATCTACAAATATGTTGGGTAAAACATGGGTAGACGAAATAGCCGATGTGTGTTAAAATGATGAGAGGCCTCGATGTGATTGTGATCCAGTCATCTAGCGGAGTATGGATGACGACCACAGACTTTTCTAGACAGTCCAGTGGAACGCTGGCAGGCTCACAACCTGTAGGTGTTAATGAGCTTGGGTGTTCATTTGTTGTACTCTATCCCCCACATGGTTGCCTTATTTGACATAAATTGCTGGGAAACCCCCAAAGCAGTGTTGTCGCCCCGATGAAAATCCTTAGGCTAGGTCCCTTGTGATAGGTGTTTAGGGACGTAAAGTGAGGATAAAGGGAATGGGTAATCAGGGTTATTGTTGATTGATGAACTTAATAAGTTTATTATTATTGTGGGTTGAAACCCCTATATGCTCACCAGGCTCCCAAGTCTGGCCCACTCAGTTTTTTATGTTACAGGTAGTGGACCCCGAGCATAGTCGGAGGATGATGAGAGATTTTTGGATTATAGGCTAGTAGTTGTAAATAATTGTTGAAAGGCTTAGAATGGCTTGTTTATGCTTTTGATCTGTATCGGAACATGACATCCCGAGGTTTTGATATGAAATAAAATTATATATTTCTTAAAGAAAGGTTTTGACAAACTTTTATCATGTTTTGTTTTGGGGACCAATTCCGCAACATCTTTTAAAAGGATTTCTCCGACTTTATTTTAAAAAGCATAAATTAAATCGGTCTTTTCTTGCCGAGAAGTTAGGGGATGTCACAGTTGGTATCAGAGCATTAGTTTTAGCGAACCAGGAATTTGTAGGATTTCTAAACTTAAACTTAGAATGCTAAGTGATGATTGTGAGATGAGTGTCTACCATATTTTAGACACGAGCACTAGTTTATTTTAGGAAAGATGCCTAAAATGCTTGTATGTGCTAAATGTTATATGTTTGCCATATATGCCATTATTTGTTCGTATCTATGGTCTGTTGCCGAACGGATCTGGAAACCTTATGTGTGTAGGATTCTAAGCGTACAATTACGATATTAGAACTAACATGTAAACGTTTCGGAGTGATAAGGGAATTTAAATACCTATCGAGGATAAAGACCTAAATTCGCCTTATTCGGTATATAGATTATAATGGCAAGAACTTGCAGTGGAGTTGGAAATGCAAACGGAAACAGGAATCAACAACCTCAACCCCAAGTAGTTGAGCAAGTACCTGTTGTAGGAGCTGCACCTGAGCCAATGACGATGGCTGGGGTACGAGCAATGATGCAGATGATGTTGGATCTCCAAATGGAGGAGACAAGGTGATTACTACAACAGAATAGGGAAGAAACTACGATACCTGTTGAACAGCCCGAATTGAATGAAGGGCAATCAGTAGGAGGGAACTACAGTGGGGCTCGTGGTCAAGCCAACCCACCGATAGTTAGACAAAACAACCAGGATGGAGAAGTTGATGGACGTGGATGCAAATACAAAGATTTCATGGCATCCAAACCACTGTGTCTATCTGGAAGTCCGATACCGGTGGAAGTCATGAATTGGATCTCTGAAATGGAGACAATGTTTGAAAGTTGTGAGTGCAGCAACAAACAGAAGACCGCACTTGCAATTCCACTGTTAAAATATGGTTTATTGAGCTGGTGGAAGTTACTAGCTGATTCGATGCCCAAAGGAGAAGCTAGCAAGATGTCTTGGGAAGACTTTGTGGTACAACTGAAATTGCAATACTGCTCTGAGCAGGATCTTCTGGAAATCAACAATGAGTTCCAGAATTTGAAGAAGGGAAAGATGAGCGTTACTGAATACGCTGCTAGTTTTATGGAAATGATGAAGCTTGTTCCTTATCTAGTTCCAACTGAACTCTCCAAGGTCAACAAGTTTTCCCTCGGATTACCAGCGGACTTTGGTCTGATGGTCAAGCAAGCAACCACTTTGAAAGCCGCCATCTAGGCTGCTAAGAATGTTGAGACTTAGATCAGAGAGAAGGGTCTGGAGAGGGCAGAAGTTGGCGAAAAGAGAAAGTTTGAAGGAACTTCAGGTTCCAACAAGAAAAGGAAATTTTCAAAGTCTAAGAAGTTTTGAGGAGGAGGAGGCGAAGTGAAATGGTGTGAGAAGTGCAAGAAAAAGCACTCTGGGAAATGTAGTGAGGGGGTGACTTGCTACAAATGTGGAAAGACTGGGCATTTTGCCAACGAGTGTCCATCCAACAAGATGGTATGCTTTGGATGTAACGAAGAAGGGCACGTTTTGAAAGACTGTCCAAAGAAGAAGGATGCAACAAAGCCCAATCTTCCACCAAAGCTCGTATCGACTTGTTACCAGGAACGACGCCGATAGCAAAAGCACCGTATCGATTAGCACCAACAGAGATGAAAGAACTTATGACACAACTTTAGGAGTTATTGGAAAAAGGTTTTATTCGACCTAGTTCATCACCCTGGGGAGCCCCGGTGTTATTTGTAAAGAAGAAAGACAGGAGCATGAGAATGTGCATCGATTACAGAGAGCTGAATAAAGCAACAATAAAGAACAAGTACCCGTTGCCGAGGATCGATGACCTGTTCGATCAGTTGCAAGGTTCGAGCTATATCTCGAAGATCGATCTTAGGTGAGGATATCATCAACTAAAAGTGAGAGAGCAGGATATCAAAAAGATTGCGTTCAGAACAAGATATGGACACTATGAATTTTTGGTTATGTCGTTCGGACTAACCAATGCTCCAGCAGCTTTCATGGATTTGATGAACAGGGTTTGTAAAACATACCTTGATAAATCTGTGATAGTATTCATAGATGATATCTTGATTTATTCGAAAAGCAAGCAGGAGCATGACAAGCATCTGCGTGAAGTGCTAGAAGTTCTGAAAAAGGAGAAGCTGTATGCAAAGTTCTCCAAATGTGAATTTTGGATTCAAGAAGTCCAATTTTTAGGTCATATGGTTAACCAAGAAGAAATAATGGTTGACTAGCAAAGATTGAAGCTGTTATGAAGTGGGAACAACCAAAAAGTCCTATGGAGATTCGAAGCTTTTTAGGATTAGCTGGATATTATCGTCGATTTATCCAAGGCTTCTCTTCGATTGCTACTCTATTAACAGCTTTGACCCACAAAGGAGCTACTTATACTTGGAATGAGAAGCATAAGGAAGCCTTTGAGAAGTTAAAAAAGAGATTGTGTGAAGCACCGATTCTTTCATTACCTGAAGGAGTTGATGACTTCGCAGTATATAGTGATGCCTCTGGAGTTGGGTTAGGTTGTGTTCTGACCCAAAGGGATAAAGTGATAGCGTATGCATTGAGGCAATTGAAAGAGCATGAAAAGAACTACCCCACTCATGATCTGGAGTTGGCAGCGGTAGCATTCGCCTTAAAGATATGGAGGCACTATCTTTATGGTACTAAATGCAAACTTTTCACTGATCATAAGAGTCTTCAATATCTCTTTAATCAGAAGGAATTAAACATGAGGCAACGGCACTGCCTAGAGTTACTCAAGGACTACGACTGTGAGATACTTTACCACCCTGGTAAAGCAAATGTTGTTACTGATGCTCTCAGTCGGAAGGTAAATCTTGAAAAGAAAAGGCCAAGAGCGTTGAGAATTGAAGTTGTCTCGACAATTATGGAAAGTATAAACAAAGCTCAGGAGGAAGCTTTAGAGAAAAATGACCGAAAGGAGGAACGTTTGGGCAAAACGTTAGTGTTTGATACAAACAGTCAAGGACTGAAGGTATTCAAAGATAGGATTTTGGTACCTAAGATGGGAGGAGTAAGAGATCTTCTGATGGAAGAAGCTCACAAGACCATGTACTCGATTCATCCCGGCAGTACAAAAATGTATAGGGATCTAAAACCCTATTACTGGTGGACGACGATGAAGCTCGATGTTGCTAAGTATGTGGCCGAGTGTGTAACATGTGCTAGGGTTAAGGCACAGCATCAGAAACTGTATGGGAGTTTAGAACCTTTACCTGTACCCATGGGTAAATGGGAAGACATTACCATGGATTTTATGACTAAACTGCCCAGAACAAGGAACGGTCACGACATGATTTGGGTGGTCGTTGATCGCTTCACTAAGAGTGCACATTTCATAGCAGCCAACGAGAAATGGTCTATGGATAAACTTGTGAATTCTTACGTGAAAGAAATTGTGAGGCTTCATGGTGTTCCGTTAACGATTGTATCCGATCATGACAGCCATTTTACCTCAAGGTTTTGGAGAAGTCTACAAGAGGAATTGGGTACCAAGTTGTGTTTGAGTACAGCTTACCATCCGCAAACCGATGGTCAAAGCGAACGAACAATTCAAACATTGGAGGATATGCTGAGAGCATGTACCCTAGAATTCCAAGGTAACTGGGATGAACACTTACCTCTAGTAGAATTTTCCTATAATAATAGTTTCCACTCGAGCATCAAGATGGCACCTTATCACGCTTTGTATGGAGAAAAGTGTCGAACGCCGTCATGTTGGCTGGAAGCTAGGGAAAAGCAGTTTATGGGACCTGAAATAGTCCATCAGACTGCTGAAAAGTTGAAAGTGATTAGAGAAAGGATGTTAGCAGCTCAAGATCGACAAAAGAGTTATGCTGACAAGAAAAGACAATTGATATCATTCGAAGTTGGAGATTCGGTTTTACTTAAAGTCTCGCCGTGGAAGGGACTTATAAGATTTGGTAAAAGGGGAAAATTGAGTCCAAGGTTTATTGGACCATTTAAAGTTCTTCAGAGGATCGGGAATCAAGCTTACAAGCTAGAATTACCGGAAGAACTGGAGGGTATTCATAATACCTTTCATGTTTGTTATTTGAAAAAGTTCATGGGAGATGTGCCCGACATAATTCCCATTTCTGAATTAAGGTTGGATGAAAACAAGAGGTTAATTGAAGAAACTGAGGCAATCGTTGACCGTAAGACTAAGAAGTTGCGACACAATATGGTCGATTTAGTGCTTGTGCGTTGGAAACATACAAATGGGCCAAATCTCACCTAGGAAACGGAGAGTGACATGATGAGTCGCTACCCGCATTTGTTTGCTGATGTGTGATTCCGGGGACGGAATCATCCTAAGGGGGAGAGAATTGTAACGCCCGTGTTTCTAGGCTTGGCATTAATATTGACATAATAGTCTAGGTTAACCTTTGTAACTCATTTTGAAGAAATGAAAAGGAATTATGTGAATATTATGTGAATTATGTGTTTTATGCTTAATTATTAGGATTTATTTAATTAAGAATAAAAATGAGCGTCGAAAATAAATATTAGATAAAGCCGATATCTATTAAGAAACGTGTAGTGGGTGTGACAAGGATTACGGATATATATAAAGAATACCGAAATCCGAGTTATAACGAAGAAGTTATGACCTGTCGAAGTTTCGCGACAAAACCGGCACGGTGCCGAATGTCGTAAAAACTGAGTTTTTGATAAGCTACTTTTTAGCCTTAGTGATCTAAACGAAAGTCATAGTGTTCGTTAAACCGAGAGTATGTATAAAAAGAACGCCCAAATCTGACTTCGTATGAGGAAGTTATGATTTTTCTAAGTTTCAGCTTGGTAGTAAACAGCTAAAAACTCGAATTTTAGATTGAGTGATTTTTAGCCGACAGAACCTAAACGGGAATCGAAGGTCTCGTCAATAGTAGTACAACGGTAAAAAGACAGACGAAAACGGACGTCGGATAAAGAAGTTATGACTTTTTAACGGATTTCATGTCCCGGTCTGTTAAAAATAATAATATAAAAATTAAAGTCAAAATTAGCCGACGAAGTCTAAACGAAAGTTGTAGAGCGTAATTTTACCTACGCGTGCATATAAAGAACGTCAAAAACGGAGCCCGTATGCAAAAATTATGGATTTTAGAAGTTTTTGCACAAAAATCGAGAAAAAATGCCTAATCCGAGAAATTTCGCATGGGGGGACTTCGACCACGTCACCTTCGCTGCATGCGCGCCACGTAGTTGTCTTATTTGACATAAATTGCCGATGTGTTGGGTAAAACATGGGTAGAAGAAATAGCCGATGTGTGTTAAAATGATGAGAGGCCTCGATGTGATTGTGATCCAGTCATCTAGCGGAGTATGGATGACGACCACAGACTTTTCTAGACAGTCCAGTGGAACGCTGGCAGGCTCGCAACCTGTAGGTGTTAATGAGCTTGGGTATTCATTTGTTGTACTCCATCCCCCACATGGTTGCCTTATTTGACATAAATTGCTAGGAAACCCCCAAAGCCGTGTTGTCGCCCCGATGAAAATCCTTAGGCTAGGTCCCTTGTGATAGGTGTTTAGGGATGTAAAGTGAGGATAAAGGGAATGGGTAATCAGGGTTATTGTTGATTGATGAACTTACTAAGTTTATTATTATTGTGGGTTGAAAACCCTATATGCTCACTAGGCTCCCAAGTCTGACCCACTCAACTTTTTATGTTACAGGTAGTGGACCCCGAGCATAGTCGGAGGATGATGAGAGATTTTTGGATTATAGGCCAGTAGTTGTAAATAACTGTTGAAAGGCTTATAATATCTTGTTTATGCTTTTGATCTGTATCGGAACATGACATCCCGAGGTTTTGATATGAAATGAAATTATATATTTCTTAAAGAAAGGTTTTGACAAACTTTTATCATGTTTTGTTTTGGGGACCAATTCCGCAACATCTTTTAAAAGGATTTCTCTGACTTTATTTTAAAAAGCATAAATTAAATCAGTCTTTTCTGGCCGAGAAATTAGGGGATGTCACAATTACCAACCCCGTACGCATCAGTCCTATCGAAGTGATCAATCAAATCAAGGAAATGAGAAAAATTCTTCTAACCAAGACGCAAGCTTTTGCCAAAGTTGAACTACCAAAGAGCATTTGAGAAACAAATGCTCCACATCCTCCTGATCAAGATTGTAACACGGGCACAACACCGACTCCACATCAATCGCCTTTTTAACCAAATTAGTTATAGTCGGCAACCGGTTAAGCATCAATATCCAAATAAAAAAATTTAATTCTAATAGGAACAAAGTTATTCTATCTGGTAATTCCACCACCTATAGGCAAGGTATGATTATCCAAGTGAAATCTAAGATCTTTAACTGTAACGTCCGCGTTTCCTGCTAGATTAAGTCATAGTCTGTAATCACTTTGGTTAAGTGCCAAATTGCACGTTCAGTCCCTATTTTTGAAAATTAACTCGGACCGTCCCTTATGTATTTAAATACTACCCGCCCTGCCCCTATTGTCGTTAGACGTTAGTTTTCTCTATTTGGGTGCCCCCCGTGCCTTGCACGCATGGGTATTTTCATCATTTCATGTCGCGTGTATATTATCAACTGCGTATTGCGCCATATCCAGTTCACCCAAACGTTTCATACCCAGTCCCTGATCAAAACCTTTCTAGTCTCAAAAAAACCCTAGTTTTCCATCAAGAGTGAAGATGAGTGGGTGGCGAATACGACCACAGATGGATGAAATCAATTTGGAAGCCAGTTACGGTAAGGAAAGCCAACCATTTTATGCTCTGTTCTTGATCATTTTGTCTCCGTTTTTGAAAATATTGTTGTTTTTTCTTGTAAAGGTGGGAATCCAACTGTTTTTAGTATACGCTTGCACTATGGAGGAGAGTTTACCAAATTTCCTAGGAGAAAATACATCAAGGGACAACACAAATTTGTGGACTTGATCGACAGTGAGTTGTGCTCTGTTCACGACATTGATGATATGATGGAGGAGTTAGGTTGCGTTGAAGAAGTTAAGATTATGTATTATCACTTTAAACGACCGTTAGGGGATTTGGATTTTGGGTTGTTTGCATTGGGTAGTGACTAAGACATCGACCACTTAATGTCCTACGATGCTTCACACAAGCTTATAGAAGTGTATACAGTATTTTGGCGTACCAACTTGCATACATATGCTATGTCTCCTAACCCTGCAAAACTCAGGATTGAAGAGATTGTTGAACCCCCTTCTTGTTATAGAAGGTTGTGTCTCGAATGGATTGACACAACCACAGTTGAACCCCCTGTTTTAGAACCGAGCATGCAAACCCCTACAATGGAACCTAACATGGAATCCCCTAGTCATATTGATGTTGCAAGTGTTTCACCTGCTAGAATGGAATCCCCTATTGAAGTTGAATATGTGAAATAACCAAACATGGAACCCCCTATTGTGGAAACCTTTAGTGCAGCCCTAAGTGGATATAGTGATAGTGAGGGTAGTGGAGATTCAAGTGAGAGTGATGATAGTGATTTCATTGTCGATGAGGATAAGTTGGTGGATGATCCTGAGGTGGACATGCATGATTTATACCTCAACATTGATGATAATTTGGAGTGGGTTGGTGATACCCCTATTACAATGGAGAATGTAGTAATGTCTGATGAGGAAATGGAAGTGATCAACACCGATGTTCTACAATCTGAGTCATCATCTGATGAAGGGCAAATGAGTAAAAGAAGAAATAAAATTCATGTTGTTGAAAGGGAAGAGATAAATGATGCATCTCAAGTGAGTGACCCTTTCTACATACTACAAACATTCTCAAGTTCTCAGGAAGCAAAAGACAAAATTTTCTTGCATGCAATAGAGACAAGAAGAGAAATGGATATTGTCAAGAATGATAAAAACAGGATTAGGGTAGTATGTAAAGGAACAATACCAGATATGGGGATACTTGAGACTTGTAGGAAAGGTGGACCAAGTAAAACTAGTGGGAAAGGTGGGCCCAGTCAAAGTAACATGAAGGGTGGACCTGGTCAAATGTGTGAAAAAGGAGGACCAAGTAAGTGTAGTGGTAAAGGTGGGTCCAGTAAAAAGAAAAGTGCAGTGAAAGTAGATGAAAACAATAAGTACCCTTGGAAACTTTTAGTAAGTAAATGGAAAAAGGATGATGATTGGACAGTGAAAACGTATGAAAAGGAGCATAAATGTCTCCCAAAAAAAATCAAAGCTTGTAATTACAAGTTTCTTTCCAAACAAATACTTGAGCAGTTGGAGTCTAACCCAGAAATACCAATCAAGGCTTTAAAGGAGCAGCTAGAGAGGAAATACCAAATTCAGATGTCGAACATGAAAGTATTTAAGGCAAAAGCAAAATCCCTAGAAACTATTAGGGGTGCTTTTAGGGGTCAATATTCTATATTGAGGGACTATCTACTGGAGGTTCAAACTCGAAACCCAAACACAACAGTCAAGCTTCAAGTGGATAATTCTTCCAACCCTGCATCAGATACTAGGATTTTTAGAAGTATATATATATATATATATATATATATATATATATATATATATATATATATATATATGTCTTGGGCCACTGAAACAAGGTTTTGTACCAGGGAAAAGGGACTTTCTTGGACTGGATGGTGCATTCATGAAGGGTCCCTACCCTTGTATGATTCTAACTGCAGTGGTAAGTAATAGTATACACGGTTTAAGTACTTAATCTTCCATATGACTTATAGATGTTAAGCTAATTTGTTCTTACTATTATAGGGATTAGATGGAAACAACTACACTTACCCAGTGGCATATGGTGTTGTAGAGTCTGAGAACTACAACTCATGGACATGGTTTCCAAAAAATCTTGGTGATGATTTGGATTTGACTACCAATTCAAGCTTAACATTTATAACTAATAGGAAGAAGGTAATAGTATACACAGTTTAACTACTTAACCTTTATATTATTTGTACTAATTATATAAAATTGACTGTGTTTATGTTGTAGGGTGTTTTGCCTGCAATTACAAAATTGTTTCCATGTGCAGAAAATAGATTTTGCCTTCGTCATATCCATGAGAATATGAAGCCGAAGTGGAGGGGCAAGGAGTTTAAAGATTGTCTCTGGAAATGTGAAACACCATCAACTGTACAACAATTCAATCTTGCAATGGAGGAACTGAAGAAATTGAACAATGTTGCATATGAATGGCTTAAAGCCATTCCACCCAAACATTGGTCCAAGTCTCACTTCACAGGTCAGTTATACATGTTAGAATTCTTCAACATTGTTGATTGCATGCATCTTAAAAGATTACTGAAATTTGTGATGCAACATTGTTATTCTACAGGAAGAGCACATTGTGATGCATTGTCAAACAAGCTTTGTGAGACATTGAATAGCAAACTTGTCAAGGGCCATGACAAACCAATTATAAGTTGCTTGGAATTTATTAGAGAGTACATAATGAAGAATGTTGTTATTGTCCAAAAGACAATTGACAAATGTTCTGGCCCACTAACTCCTACAACTACCAAGACTCTAGAAAAGATCAAAGGTGAAGCTGCAGAGTATAGGGTTGTGTTTTGTGGAAATGGGAAGTATCAGGTTACAGGTGGTGAAGGTGTGGACCAATGTGTAGTTGACATAAAACAACATACATGCTCATGTAACAAGTGGGAGGTCACTGGCATGCCATGCAAGCACATAGTTGCAGCTATATGGGATATGAGGAGAAATAATGAGAATGTTGGGATACCTGAAACATGGGTCAACATATTGGTTGAAGACATGGCAAGGGATGTATGCCTTTAAAATTGAACCAATTAATGGGAGGATGATGTGGGCAAAAAGTCCTTGTCCAACAAAGTTACTACCACCAAAACATCATGTGCTTATTGGTAGGCCAAAAATGAAAATAGGAAGATCTGCTATTGAAGATGATAGTGCTAGAGGGACCAGAACAGTTAGATGTTCAAAGTGTGGAAATGTTGGGCATAATGGTTGGAGCTGCAAGGGGGAAGCAGTGGGAGGATCACAGGCCAATGGTAGTAATGTGGGACAGAATGTTGGTGTGGGACAGAACTCAGGTGCTGTGAACAAGGGGAAAATTCTGATGGTTTAGTGTTTGTGTATTACTTTCATGTCTTTTGGATGGCTAATGCTTTTGATGTACTTGAAACAATGTTCTTTCATGTCTTTTGGGTCTGTAATTTCAATTAGAACTAATGTTGTGCTACTTCTTTAACTATGACGGTGATGTACTTCAAACTATGTTAACTGGATGAATGTTTGTAATGGTTTGAATGTCTTAATGATTAATTAGGTTGTTAATGTATGAATGCATGTTTGTAATGGTTTTACCACTTAATGGTATGATATAAATTGTTCTTTTGGTATGAATACATGTTTGGCAATTACCAAAAAAACACCCCATTTCTATTAACTTGCAAACTGATACATCCAACTTGAGTTTGTACAACTAAAAGGTAAATGTATCTGATAACTTATCCTACACTCTGTACACTAGAATTGACACAAATAGAAACCAACTAATAGTTAGATACAACTTTAGTTTCAGATTTTGTTGTTCAAGCTTCATCCTAATGTTCATACAAGCACATTTCTGATCCTCCACCACCCAACCAATGAACTTGCAACCACGAGCCTGCAAAGTAAGTGTAGAAACATTTAACAGTGCTAAAATTTAAAGAAAATAGGAGAAATTAGGAGATTAGGTTAGATTTATCAAGAAATCAAACTTAACCGGGTTAGAACAAGCATATTAACGTTTTCCTGGGTTGTTCTTGCTCCATGAGGTACGAATCACAGCTTCAGCTCCATAATTGCATCTAATTGCCATTTTTGTTGGTTGGAGAAGGGTAATCGAAGAACAAAAGAGGGAAGGGGTAATGGGGGAGAAGACCGACGAAGATAAATGAAAGCAAGGGAGGGGCAACGGCTCTAATAGGGGCACACAACATGAAATGACGAACATACCCCTGCATGCAAGGCAGGTGGGGCACCCAAACGGAGAAAGCTAACGTCTAATGATAATAGGGACTGGGCGGGTAGTATTTAAATACATAAGGGACGGTCCGAGTTAATTTTCAAAAATAGGGACTGAACGTGCAGTTTGGCACTTAGACCAGGGACGATTCGTGTAATTTACTCTTCATATATTTATGTGTGTATGTGTTCTATAGGATATTAGGTATATTTAATAATAAAATAAATAAGATTTTAGTATGCGTCGAAGATAAAAGATTACTTAGGGTAAATAATCATAACCTAGTTGTAGTATACGTCATAAGGATTCCGAAGATATAAGGAGCGTTCAAATCCAACTTCATACGAAGAAGTTATGCTCCTTCAAAGTTTCGCGATTTAACCGACACAAATCTACGTCTCGTAAAAGTAGATTTTTGATAAATTACTTTTTAGTCTTAGTGATCTAAACGAAAGTCGTAGTAGTCGTTAAACCGAGAGTGTGCATATAGAGAACGTCCAAATTTGACTTCGCACGAGAAAATTATGATTTTTCTAAGATTCGGCTTAACATTATTCTGATGTAACATCCCAAAATCATAAAAATTTAAAATTTTCAAAAACAACCAATTTCAACCATAAAGTGTTTACAAAACTATTGTTTGAAAGGTGTAGACATAATCAGAGTTTTTTCCCAAGATCCAATATCAACCAAAAAACAGGAAGATGTGCACGATCACGCCTTCGCTTTTCCAGGATCATCAGAAATACTTGAAACAATAAACTGAAACTGTAAGCCAAAGCTTAGTGAGTTCCCAAAAGTACCAACACACACACACAAAACATATAACAGCGTATACTGGGTCCACAGCTAACAAACTGGATTATCCTTGAGCCTATAGTATGAGTCTGGCTTGCCTTTCAGGCCTACAGCTCATATTTGGCTTCCTCCCGAGCCAACAACATAAGTCTGGCTTGCCCTTCAGGCCCACAGCTTATGTGTGGCTTGCTCCCAGGTTTGTTGGTTACCGCACAAAGCAGTACCACCTCAACCAACCAAAGTATGTCGACATATACATAACATATAACATATATACAGCAAAAAGATAACATATAACCAGCATCAGACAAACAAGAAGATCTACAGATTACAACCACATAGCAACATCCTAGACTAGGATTCATGATCTACTGGGTCAACATTGGTGCCTTCGACCCCCAAGTACAGTGAGGAAGACTCACCTCTCAGTCTGAACAAATAGCCGAATAGACTTTGCTTCGTATCTCAGCTCTACCTGTCACCTATACAACAGATAAGGACCAATCTCAAATACAACTCAAAATACCCTTAGATCAACTTGGTCAAAATAGGTCAAAGGTCAAAATCAAAAGTCAACCTACAGATGACCGCCACGTCGTGGCCTTCCTTAGCCACTTCGTGACCATAAAATGCAAAAACAGACAGGCCTTAGCCCAATCGCCATGTCGTGGTGGTCTAGACCACGTGGTGGTCTAGACCACGTCGTGGTCACTGCTCCTCGAACCTCTTAATGGAATAAGTTGGTTTCTTCGATCTCAGGGGCTCCAAAGCCCAAATATGGTCTATTCTGTGGTCTAAATGGATAAAGTTCGAACTTCATCCCTTACATTGACGGAGCATCTTTAGGCCTAGGGGCTGTGGCCCCCCTGTTTTTTTTAGAATTAGTCCTCTACTATTAAATAATTTACATATTAGTCCTAAAACTATAAAATTTGAATTTGTCCCCTTGTTTTCCAGTTTTTATACACATTATACTTTCGCCCCCCCCCCCAAATCAAAACTGCAAGCTCCGTCACTGATCCCTTAAGTCCCTCCAATGAGCAAGCATCTCAAATTCTAAGTTTAAAAGAGAAAAAAACTAAACATGGCTTAAACATTAAGCTCCTAATCTCTAATGTCCTTTTGTCTAAAATTTAGTTTTGATCCCAAATAACATTCCAAGTCATAAAGTTTCCAACTTTATGACATTGCATGGCTATAAAGTGTCCAAATCATAAACCATAACATTTCACAATGCTACAAGTCACCAAATGCATGTATGGAGGAAAAGAAGGGGTCAAGATTCTATTTTTATAACTCTAAACACCCCAAAACGACCAAAAAGGCAACTCATTTGGTCTTGAGTAGTCCATACTCATATAGACTAAAAATATGGGACTAAAAGCACATACTTTCTAGCATTAGCAAGTTCTAGACAGACAATCATCGAGTTCAGAACTTTATACCTCCTGGGGGTTGCTCAAGAAGTGTATAACTTAGATCTATAAGGCTTGAAGCTCCCTTTTTGCTTTCCATTGGCTTCCTTCCCTCTACAATGGGCACCAATCACCAAAATGAGCTCAAAACACCGCCAATGGAGATTAGGGTTTGAAAGGAACGGAGTGGGCAATGGAGGCTGATGAGAGTAAAAGGTCTTGAGGGTTAATGATGCTTAAATAGGGTGAAAACCCTAAAAATTAGGGTTTTCTCCGATAGCGGCTACCACGCCGTGGTGGTCCATCAAAAACCTGCGGCCCAAAAAGAATTATCACAACGTGGCCACCCAAAAAACATAAATCATTGAAATTTAGAGTCGTACCTGGAATGGGTGTTATAATTCTCACTCACTTGAATTAGACTTCTTCCTCGCAGTCCTCAGCTGCGAATAACTCATGGTAATATTCCTGCATCTTAGACTCAGGTTCCCACGTCTATTCGGAACCCTTCTGGTGTTGCCAATGCAACTTTACCAAAGACACCACCTTGTCGCGCAAGACCTGCATCTTCTGGTCCAAGATCACCACTGGTCTCTCCACATAATTCAGGCGATCATCAACCTGAACATCCTCCAAAGGAACAACCACTGAATCATCATCCACACACTTCTAGAGTTGCGAAAGATGGAAGGTGTTGTGGATCTGGCTATGCTCCTTAGGAAAATCCAATATATATGCTAGCTTGACAACCCTAGCTATCACCCAAAATGGTCTAATATATAGGGGCCCCAACTTGTCACTCTTCCTGAAGCGTAGTACACCCTTCTAGGGTGATACCTTCAGCAATACCACATCCCCGACTTTGAACTCTAACTCGGATCGATGCTTGTCGGCATAACCCTTCTGCCGACTTTGATCTATTTCAAGTCTCTGCCTAATCTGCTGCACGAGATCTGTCGTCTGAAGGACTACCTCAGTCCTTCCCATGATCCTATGACCCACCTCTCCCCAATATACCGGGGTACGGCATTTCCTACCATAGAAAAGCTCGAAAGGCAGTGAACCGATACTAGAGTGATAATTTTTGTTATTAGAAAACTCATATAAGGGAAGGTAGGAGTCCCAACTCCTACCAAAATCTATGACACAAGCTCTCAACATGTCCTCAAGCATCTGAATGGTCCGCTCACTCTAACATTTAGTCTGCAGATGATAAGCAGTGATAAGGTGCAACCTCGTACCCAGTTCCTCATGTAACTTCTGCCAAGAACGAGATGTGAACAGAACATCTCGATCAGATACAATGGATACTAGAATGCCGAGCAAAAATCTTACACACATAAAATCGGCCAATTTCTCAGCTGAAGAACTCTCCCGAATAGCTAGAAAGTGGGCGCTCTTGGTCAGACAGTCCACGGTAACCCATATCGCGTCAAATCCCTTAGCCAACCGAGGTAACTTAGTGATCAAATCCATAATAAAATGTTCTTATTTCCACATGGGAACCTCCAATGGTTGTAACTTTCCATGTGGCCTCTGGTGCTCGGCCTTGACCATCTGATAGGTCAAGCAACTCTCAACATACCATTTTATCTCCCGCTTCATGCACGGCCACCAATAGATGAGTCGTAAATCCTGATACATCTTGGTGGCTCCAGGGTGTATCAAAAATCTGGACTTGTGCGCCTCCTCCATCACTACTTGCTTGACCCCACCAAAATCTAGTACCCATACCTGACCATACCGGGTCAATAATCCTCGGTTGTTGGTAGAAAACCCGCCGATCTCGCCTCTATGTCGCTCCTGCTTCCAGTTCTCTTTCTTGACTCCCTCCACCCGAGCTTCTCTGATCAAACCCAACAATGGTGAATCAATAGAAATCCTCATACAATTGTTCCCAAACGTAGAACTAACCGCCTTGTGGCTCAAGACATTAGCGACCGCATTCGCTTTCCCCGGATGGTACGGAATCTCGCAGTCATAATCCTTGACCATGTCAAGCCACCTATGCTGCCTCATGTTCAGATTCGACTGATCCATGAGATATCTCAAACTCTTGTGATATGTGTAGATGGTACACCATACCCCATACAAATAATGCCGCCAAATCTTGAGAGCGAACACCACTGCTCCCAACTCCAAATCAGGAGTCGGATAGCGAACCTCGTGCATCTTCAGCTGCCGAGAAGCATAAGCAATAACCCTCCCTCACTACATAAGAACGGCTCCTAGGTCGGTCATGGATGCATCAAAAAATACCACAAAATGCTCAACACCCTCAGGGAGGGTCAACACTGGGGCCTCACACAACTTCTGTCTTAGTGTCTCAAACGCAGCTTGCTGATCAAGCCCCCCGCAGAAATCCATTTCCTTCCTCGTCAGACGAGTGGGGGGTACCGCAATCTTGGAGAACTCATGAATAAATCTCCGGTAATACCCTGCCAATCCCAATAAACTCCTGATCTCCGATGGAGACTTCGGAACTTCTCACTACATCACAGCCTCAATCTTGGCTGGATCGACCAAAATCTCATTCTGGTTGACGAGATTTCCCATGAACTATACCTCTCATAACCAAAACTCACACTTCGAGAACTTGACGTATAATCGTTCTCGCCTCAAAACTCCTAGAAGCTCTCGAAGGTGCTCCTCATGTTGCTCTCAGGTCTTGGAATACACCAAGATATCATTAATAAAAACAATGACTGAACGATCGAGCATCGACCTGCATACCTGATTCATCAAATCCATAAATGTCACACACACATTGGTGAGCCCAAATGACATCACCACGAACTTGTAATGACCATAATGATGGAAAACGTAGATTACAAAACTATGCTCTAAGCGGAAAAACATTTAACAATTAAATGATTAGGGCACATGCAACCTAAGAAGGATATATGTCTTTCACATAAAGGCAACATACTATGAACTATCAAACTACAAATTTTCCTAATGAAATATGAATTCATAAGGAAGAATACATACCTTTTTATTGTTGTAGTAAACAATCAAGAATCCTTTCTTCAAAGCTTTTGGAAGCGAGCACCACAAGTGTCGTCCCTCTAATGGTTCACACCCAACCCTAGTAGCTAGGATACTTGAAGAGAGAGGAGAGATGTAATCAAATTTTCAGATATCTCTAGAGAATAAGGAGTGGCTGTAATATGAAGGTATAGGACCCTTTATATAGATGACTGAAACTTGGGGCCAAAACTAGGGTTTTTGGGATAAGGCCTAGATTAATTAATATAATAATCAAACTGCCTTATCTGTTATGAATCACCCTTGGACAAATATTCTAGATGATCTCTAGCCAATTTTCTTCGACCCCATTCCATGGGGTGCTAGAGCCTTCCTGGTTCAACTTTCAGCAAATAACCAAACAGTCCCTGCATTTTTAATTAATCCAATTAATTCTAATTAATTTCTGATTAATTGTTAATTAAATAATATGTTTTCTAATTAATATATTATTTTCATAACATATTAATATATTCATTTTTGATTTGTAGTTAATTTATTAATCACATAATAAATTAATAAATCAATTTCTCTCTCTCTCTCTCTCTCTCTCTCTCTAAAAGTCATCCTATTAAATTACTAAGTTTGAGGGCAAACCAAAATGATTTTGCTAATAATTCAAGATTATACTAATTTAGTTATTGTCTTAGACATCTAATCCAACAGTCTCCCACTTGGATAAGTCTAAAACTAAATTACCAGTATAACTTCTAAATTAGACAGCACGAGTGCTTCCATAGCAACTGCCAAACTCTGAAATAAACAGACATTGGTCCTAAGATAAGTGATCAAATATTCCTCCCATCTTCTAGATATCGTACGTACATGAGATACGGATTAGAATCAATCTTATTGTCCAAGTTTTGTTTCCCGATTTCCTGATTTGTGATTACGACGTAAGACTTCAAATTTAACACATCAATTGAAACCTGGATGGGTCCAGCACTATAAGTCAACACCAAATCACCAAGGGGTCCAAAGATATCACTTTTCCCATTAGGGCAAAAGGAACGAATAAACTTTGACTCATATGCTTGTATCATTTACTCATCAAATCATACATGACGATGCGTTTTATAACATCATGTTACTAACGCATTTTCACAACACCAATGCACAACCGACTTGTAAATTACAACTCATATATCTCCGTTTCAAGAATATAATATATTATCGTTTCATAATTACTCGAGATGTAATCCATGAAGTAATTCTCTGAGCGTGGGTTTATCCAATACTTAAATCTCCATTTCTAAGTACTCATGAATGTTATAGCAATACAATTGCTATTTCTAACCTCCTTAGACAATCTACAATCCAATTCATAATAATATTAATTCATTACTTACTTCCCAAAGTATGAACGACTATGAAATTTGAATAATTAAATTGTCCGGGAAGTAAAACATGCAAAACTAAACACATGAATAAATAATTGACAAAGGTAGTAGACAAACTTATAAATAATCTATATTAGTTAATCACCAAAAGTCAATTACACTCATTTTTGTTACAAGTTTCAAACTAATCATCTAACTACTAAAACTAATTTCGTCTCTCAATCTAATTCTCATAGCATGCTATCTATGATTAATCTTACTCGGAGCCTTTGTGAGAGGATCTGCAGGATTGTCTTCTGACGAGACTCTCTTCACTATAAGATGACCTTCTTCAACTCTATGTCTGATGTAATGGTACTTCATGTCGATATGTCTTGACTTGCCATGATCTCTTGTTTCTTTGTTTAAAGAAACCGCTCTTTCATTATCACATAAAAGTTCCATTGGTTCTTGAATGGTTGGAACAACTCCAAGATTTCTGATGAAGTTCTTCAACCATGCTGCTTCCTTTGATGCTTCACTTGCTGCTATGTACTCTGATTCACATATAGAACAGCCACTGTGTTTTGCTTGGAACTTTTCCAAGTAACTGCTCATCCATTTAATGTAAACATTCATCCATATTAAGAACAAAATTTGTCTCTATCTGTTTGAAATCTGGCGTCACTATACCCAGTGACTCTCAACATATCACTGCCTCCAAAGACTAGAATCATATCCTTTGTCCTTCGCAGATACTTGAGAATGTTCTTTACTGTTGGCCAATGAGCTCTGCCAGGATTTCCCTGATAGCGACTGACCATTCTTAAAGCAAAGGACACATCAGGGCGAGTACATATCATAGCGTACATGATCGATCCTACAACCGAAGCATAAGGGACTCGACTCATATAAGCTATCTCTTCATCCATACTTGCGCTTTGATTTTTACTCAATTTGGCATTGCTCTGAATAGGTAGCTCTCCTTTCTTGGAATTTTCCATACTAAACCGTTTTGGCACCTTGTCCAAGTAAGTACTTTGACTAAGTCCAATTAGTTTGTTCTTTCTATCTCTCAAAATCCTTATCCCGAGAATATAGGCAGCCTCTCCTAGATCCTTCATAGCGAAACACTTTCCAAGAAAATATTTAACTTCTTGCAAGGTTGGAACATCGTTTCCTATTACTAGTATGTCATCAACATACAACACTAGAAAGTTACTATACTCCCACTATCTTTGACATACACACATGACTCATCCTCACTTCTAGAGAAACCAAATTCTTTTACTTTCTCATGGAAGAAAAGATTCCATCTTAGAGATGCTTATTTCAATCCATAAATGGATTTCTCAAGCTTACACACTCTATTAGGAAATTTGCATCAACAAAAAAAAACCCTCTGGCTGACTCACGTAAACATCCTCAGCTAACTTTCCATTAAGGAAAGCGGTTTTGACATCCATTTGCCATTTCCATCCAAGTCTGTCTTCTTCTTCTTAAAGATCCATTTGCAACCAACTGTCTTTCGACCGGGTTATTGATCAACCAGATTCCAAACTTGGTTATCATACATGGACTTGATCTCGCTGTCCATGTCCTATTTCCATTTGGCTACCTCAGGGCCTGCCATTGCTTCCTTGTAGTTAGATTTCTCATCGAAATTTACCATTGTTTGATCAATGATAAACGTGTCACCTTCTGCAGTTATATGGAAACCATAGAACTCAGGTGGCACGCTAACTTTACTGGAACGAAGAAGACGTAATGACTTGTCAACTGGAATTTCTTCATCTGGTTGAGTGTTAGTGTCTTCTAAGGTTCCTTCATTGGTTGACTCTTGAATCTCTTCATGGTCAATTGCGCTCCCACCATTCTCTTTGCATATGAGCTCTCTCTCGCGAAAGACTCCCCTTTGTGCTACAACGACTACGTTCTTACTAGGCCCATAGAACAAATATCTAAAGGACTTTTGTGGGTAACCAATGAAAATACATCTCTCACTTCTGGGTTCTAACTTGTCATTAGTCTCTCGTCTAACGAAAGCTTCACAACCCCAGACTTTGATATGTGCTAACGAGGGAGCTTTGCCTGTCCACATTTCGTGAGGTATTTTGGCAAACTTTTTAGTAGGGACAAGATTGAGGATGTGGGCAACCGTCTGTAACATCCATAAAATTCATGAAAAATTTAAACTTTTAAAACAACCCATAAATCATCATTGTTTACAAATAGTTTTCAAAACAGGTTTAATATTAGAGTTCACCCAAAATCATAAAACAACACTCGAGGAGGTGCACGATCACGCATTCTCCTTCCCGCGATCCTCTGAGGTACCTGAAACATAATCCAAAACTTTAAGCCCAAAGCTTAGTGAGTTCACCCAAAATACCAATAGACAAACAAAAGGCACATATACAGTAACAGCATGCAATGGGTCCACAACTAACAGACTGGATTATCCCTGAGCCTACAGCATAAGCCTGACTTTCCCTTGTCCCACAGCTTATGTCTGGCTTGTTCCCTGACCTGATCATTCCTCGGACTGAACACCACTAAGTCCTCAGTATGAGTCTGATATGCCCTTTCCGGCCCTCAGCTCGTATCTAGAATTCTCATGAGCCCTCAACATGAGTCTGGAATACCCTCCTCGTCCCTCAGGTCATATCTGCTTTACTCCAGGGTTTGTTGGCTATAGCTCGGAGCAGTACAACCTCAACCCAACTCACACAATATGTCGACATATAACAGATAATATCATATACAGATAAATAGACAGTATCACAGGTACTCCTACTAGCATATCAAAACTAGCATGCATATCTATTCTATACTTAGAATATCAACAATATCAAGTTATCAAACCAATGGAACGGACTTGGTGCCTTCGACCCGAAAGTATAGTGAGGAAAACTCACCTCACAAGCTGAACAGAACTGATAAGGCCCGACTCCGAATCTCAGCTCTCTACTTAATGCCTACATCCACCAAGTGACCAATTTCCATCAAAATCCCAAAATACCCTCAAAGTGAAACATGGTCAAACTTGGTCAAACTCAAAGTCAACTGCTCAAAGTCAAATGGTCAAACCCATTAAACCAACTGAGTCAACCTAGCAGAGTCAACTCAACATTGGCTGACCCATGCGAGTACGCGGGGCGTAACTCGGAGGTACGCTGAGCGTACACGAAGCCTCACATTGACTAGCTTACGGGGTGGCTGACCGAGAACGTGCAGCGTACTCCCACCTATGCGGTGTACTCCCACCTATGCGGGGCGTAACTTTACAGTCCTTAAATCTTTATTAAGTGCTTAATGGATTAAGCACTTCAGCCCATATTTCAGATCTACGGTCCAAATGCACCCTAAAGTCATAAAGTCTACAACTTTATGACTTTGCACGTCCATAAAGTCCTTAACACAAGGTCTTAATCCATTAAGACCCTCTACATGATGCATGAGACAATTTTAGCCATTGGAACCTCATTTTTATGGCTTAGGACCCTTCCTAGGGTCTGAAAGGACAGCTCAAAACGTTTTAATACCAAACATGCATGAATGGGACTTTTGAGACAAGAAGAACAACATAAAGTTACCAAAATGAGATCCAAGAAAACAAAGCATCAAGGTGAAAACTTTTTACCTTCTGGAGCTTCCCAATAAGGTAATGATCCAAGATCTACAAGCTTGCTTCAACTTATAAGCTCCTTGATGCAACTCCTTCTTCCTTAAGCACAACAAGAACACACTTTTAGCTCAAATACACTCTTAAGGGACTAAGGTTTTCCAAAAATGACTCAAAGGCTTTGGAGGCTGAAAAGGTAGGGGTAAATGAGCCATAAAGATGCTTAAATACCCCTCAAACCCTAAAACTTAGGGTGTCTCTCAGACATGAGTACACCCAACGTACATATGTGTATGCCCAGCATACTAGGGCGCGCCCTAGTATGCTTAGCGTACCTACATGTACGCTTAGCGTACTCCTCCTGCCCCAAAACTACCATCTTGCCACTAGGGCTTCAAGGTTCATTCTCATGGACTCAGCGACTAAAATTTCATATGATAAAACCATAGGGATGAATTTATAAGTACCTGAATCTCGGGATGTTACACTGTCTCTAAGGCATATTCCCAGAAGGAAATAGGAAAAGTGGCTCGAATCATCATGGAACGAACCATGTCCAACAAGGTACGATTGCGCCTCTCAGCCACACCATTAAGTTGTGGTGTCCTAGGAGGAGTCAATTGTGAAACTATTCCACATTCCTTGAGGTAGTCGTGGAACTCGATACTAAGATACTCTCGTCCTCTATCAAATTGGAGCATCTTTATCTTCCTGCCTAATTGATTCTCGACTTCAAGTTTAAACTCTTTGAACTTTTCAAAGGTTTCTGATTTATGTTTGATTAAGTAAATATAGCCATATTTACTATAATCATCCGTAAACGTTATATAAAATCGATTGGCATCTCTTGTAGTGGATCTGAAATGTCCACACACATCTATGTGTATAAGGTCTAGCAAACCTTCACGTCTTTCACAAGATCTAGAATACCTTGTTGATTGTTGTAGTAAACAATCAAGAATCCTTTCTTCAAAGCTTTTGGAAGCGAGCACCACAAGTGTCGTGCCTCTAATGGTTCACACCCAACCGTAGTAGCTAGGATACTTGAAGAGAGAGGAGAGAAGTAATCAAATATTCGGCTATCTTTAGAAAATAAGGAGTGGCCGAAATATGAAGGTATATGACCTGTTATATAGATGACTGAAACTTTGGGCCAAAGCTAGGTTTTTTGGGATAAGGCCTAGATTAATTAGTATAATAATCAAACTGCCTTATCTCTTATCCAATCACCCTTGGACGAAAATTCTAGATGATCTCTAGCCAATTATCGTCCATCCCATTCCATGGGGTGCTAGAGCCTTCATGTTTCAACTTTCAACAAATAACCAAACAGTCCATGTACTTTTAATTAATCCAATTAATCCCAAAATTAATTCTTATTAATTTCTGATTAATTATTAATTAAATAATATGATTTCTAATTAATATATTATTTTCATAACGTATTAATAAATTCATTTTGATTTCTAATTAATTTATTAATCATATAATAAATTAATAAATCAGTATCTCTCTCTAAAAGTCATCCTATACTAATTTAGTTATTGGCTTAGACATCTAGTCCAACACATAACGAGTCCGGAACGTGGTCTCTCCACGTCGTCCTCCCTAACCCTCATCTGATGATACCCCGATATTAAATAAATCTTGGAGAACCAAAATGCACCCTGCAACTGATCAAAGAGGTGATCAATCCACGGAAGTGGGTTACGGTTCTTCACCGCCAACTTGTTCAACTCCCGGTAATCAATACACATCCGGTGTGAACCATCCTTCTTCTTGACGAATAAAATCGATGCTCCCCACGGTGAACTGTTCGGTATAATTAAATACTTGCCCAATAGCTCCTGAAGCTGAGAGGACAACTCTTGCATCTCCGGTGGTGCCCATCGGTACGACGCCTTACCAATCAGGGCCGCACCTGGAACCAAATCGATCCTGAACTTAACCTGCCTCTCAGGGGACACACTGGACACACTGGATAACTCCTTCGCAAGAACTTAACCAATCAGCTCCTGAAGCTCTCTAACAAATGGTACATCCGAAACCTTAATCTCCGTCCTGACCCGTGTATCAACCACATACGCAAGATAACACATACACCAATGTTGCAGATACTGTCGGGCCCTGGTGGCAGAACAAAAAGTTGATCCAATCCTGGTACCTGAAGGGTTTTGAGCATTCTAACACTCCTATGGTGTACATGCAACCCTAGAAACCTTGGATCTATGTTTTATCTATGATACATGCAAAATTGTTTTTCCAAGGTTCATAACCTATCTAGCATACATGGGGAACTTTTCAACATAAAAGTTAGTAGGAAATACATATTATGTAGTAGTTAGGATTCCTTGAAAACCTTGTGAGCCTAGCACCTCAAGTGTGATGCCTCAAATGTCTCACACAACATCAAATGCACTTGGAATGACTTAGAGAGTAATGATACACTTCTTGAAATCGGCTAGCCCTCACTTGTATTCTTAGTGCCGATTTTGGTGAATAACATGTAGCTTATATAGTGTGTTACAATTAGGGTTACACCATGTAAACCCTAATTGTCATGACTTTTCATTTCCATGACCCATGGGTTCCATAACCACCATGGAGCATCCATGGAGCATCCTATGGGTTTTAGTCCAACTTGATAATCCATGAAGCATTAGCCCACTATATAAGTATGGATGATTTACACAATCAACCCATATATTTAATTAGTCTTCTTTTGATCACTTAATTAATTCCAAATTAATTCTTGATCAATACTAACTAAATAATACTATTAATATATTAGAACTTATAATATATTAATAAACCTTAAGTGTTATTTCTCTCATTTTAGTCTATCCAAATGCATGATGCCATGCAACCTAAATAGACCATGCTAATTGGGCCAAGTGCATTCCAGAAATAGTTATGAACCTAGACACCTAATCCAACAGTCTCCCACTTGGATAAGTCTAATAACTATAACTGCAAGAATGACTTCAGGAACCGATCAGCAATCGTAGCTCTTTCAAGGTCTCTCGGAACTGAGATGATGATGATACACCATTTAAGATAAGTGATCATATAATCCTCTGTTCTAGATATCAGCCGGACAAATACATGGAACAATGTCTTACTTATTGTCCAACAGTTTGTTTCCCGATTTCCGATTTGTTTGACATAGAACTTAATTGAACACATCAACTTAGTTCTGACCGGGCCCGGTACATGGGTCAACACAAAATCATCGAGGGGCCCAGATATCGCTTCTAATCCAAGTAGGAACAGATAAACTTCGACTCATATGCTTATTCTGCTACTTGTTGAATCATACACAAAGGCACATTTTATAACATCGAGTTACCAATGCGTTTTCGTACAGTCAATGCATAACCAACTCATAGGCAACAAGTCATATATACAGGTTTGAAGACTTATATGATATTACCGTCTCGCGATCACTCGAGATAGATTCCATGAAGTGATACCAGCGAGCGTGGGTTGAATCCAATACTCAGAACTTATGAGCACTCATGAGTGTTGTAGCCATGTCCAACATCTTAGACCTCTACAACCAACTCATGACAGTCTTGATTCATACCTACTTCCAACATATGACCGACTGTGGAGAATTCGAATAATATGATATACCAAACATAATTATTATGGAAGTCAAAACATGCAAAATGAAATGATAATAAACGATTGATAAAAGATAGCAACACTTTACTCATAAATAAATACAACTTTTATTCATCATCAAATGTCAATTACACTTTACACATTTCAAAGCTATCTAACTATTAAAACTAATACCATCCTTCAGCCCTATGCGCCTCGCATGCTGGAGATGCTTAGCCCTGTCCAGTCCATTCGTGAGGGGATCTGTCAGGTTCTCATCCGATGATACCCTCTTTGCTACGAGGAGTCCTTCTTCTATTCGATGTCTGATGAAATGATATTTTCTGTCGATGTGTCTGGATCTGTGACAACCGTTAATTTTCGGTCAAGTCAAAGTCAACTAAAGTCAACGAGTCAAACCGGTCAACTCATCTAACCCTTGTATATTAGGGTTTCCATTATGTTTCTTATTGTACAACTCACAATCTTAATACAAAGTATCACTTAGAGTTTTCACGTGTTCGGAAATTCTAAACCCTAATCCGAGCAAGTGATGAAACTACTCGATAAAACAGTATTCCATACCCCTCTGGGGCGTATAACATTCATAACGAGACTTAACAGGATGTACAAACCTTGCGTTACGAAGCTAAACACTCAAAAAGGTCGCAAACGAAATCTCTCTCAACCTCTTTCACTCTATCTCTCTCTATTTAAAATCTCTCCAAGAATGTGAAATCTCTCCCAAATCTCTCTAAGTATGAGAAATCTCTCCAAGTATGTGAAATCTCTCCCAAATCTCTCTAAGTATGAGAAATCTCTCCAAGAATGTGAAATCTCTCACAAATCTCTCTAAGTATGAGAAATCTCTCCAAGTATGTGAAATCTCTCCAAGTATGTGAGATCTCTCCCAAATCTCTCTAAGTATGAGAAATCTCTCCAAGTATGGGAAATCTCTCCCAAATCTCTCCAAGAATGTAAAATCTCTCCCAAATCTCTCTAGGTATGAGAAATCTCTCCAAGTATGTGAAATCTCTCCCAAATCTCTCTAAGTATGATAAATCTCTCCAAGTTTGTGAAATCTCTCCTAAATCTCTCTAAGTATGAGAAATCTCTCCAAGTATGTGAAATCTCTCCCAAATCTCTCTAAGTATGAGAAATCTCTCCAAGAATGTGAAATCTCTCCCAAATCTCTCTAAGTATGAGAAATCTCTCCCAAATCTCTCTAAGTGTGAGAAATCTCTCCAAGTATGTGGAATCTCTCCCAAATCTCTCTCACAATCTCTTTTAACTTTTTATAATCATTTGGGCATCCCGACACTTAACTTGGTGAAAAATTGCGCAAAACGGGGAGTTTATGCGAAAATCATCCAAATAGGGCCGAACCCTCTTAGGGCCGAACCTCTTAGAGGTGAACCTCTGACGACCGAAGCCCATGAGAACCGAAACCTTAGGGACCGAAACCATGAAGAACCGAACCGAGCTTGCTGGACCGAACTGCTGAAGAACCGAACCCTCTGAATCGAACCCGAAGCTTCTGACCCGAACCCTAATGGACCGAACTTCGCCTTCGGTTCCTGCCTTCGCCTTCGGCCCATTTCACCTATTTCGCCTTCGGGTCCAAGCTGCTAAGGACCGAACCTCCGGCCCAATCCGAGAAGCTTCGCAGGAAGCCCTTTTCCACCCGGTTTTCGACCACGACTCCGTTTTAAGCCCGTTTTTTATTATTTTAACGTGGGATTTTCACCCAAACTTATATTTTGACACATAAGACCCCATATACTCATAAATTAAGCACATTTTTAGTGAAATCTTTATTTAAGAATAAAATCTAGTGGGTGAGATATTTAGGTGGAGTGTTGACTTATCCTTTGGGCAAGGACACAAGTTACCTCCCATACCCACTCCATGACCATTCCCAGTCACTATTCACTCATACCTAGTCAATCATTGTCCTTTTTACACTCATTTCCAGCCATAATCTTGATCAAAGTCTAGAAGCATCTTTACCTCTCCTCCCATTTCACTCACTTTTCACCAAAAAGCAAAACCCATTCTCTCTCACTTCCTCTCACCAAGAATTCGAGATTCAAGGCTGATCTTGAGCTCTTCACACACCTTTGGTAAGTAAATCTTTTCCCACACTTGATTTCCTTACACTTCTTCACTCAAATCATGAGTTCCTTACACAAATATCGTCATATTTGTTGTTAGATCTTCGATTCTTCAAGCATCTTGTAAGTGTTCTTTAGTTGAACACTTCTTTTCTTCATCATCCATCTACTGAAATCACTCAATGTGAGTTCATACCCCTACATTTTTATGTTTTCTTCAAGTTTTAGGGGGGGAATACAAGTTAAAACATCATAATATAACTTAAACTCAAACTCCAGCTTTCATCAAGAAAGTTAGTTCCATTCGCGAACTGTTTTGAACATCTTAAACTTTTTAGTTTTCAAAACTGTACAAGGTGCAAATAGTTCAGATTTCTACCTTTAAAATGACTACTTGCACATCTCCATACGATGTTTCTACAATTTATGGTGATTTTTACAAAACTGCCTATCATTTTGGAAACGAATTCGGATCAGTCTGTGAATATGAACGTTTTCACACAAGTTAAAGAATTCTAAAAATCATAATAAAAATTATGAATATACTAGACACATTTTCTCTCTCAGAGTTTACGGATTCAGTTTTCGACTTCGTATGATTTCTCTGTGATTTTTCCAAAACAGTGTAGAAATGTTAGAAACAAGTTAACAGCTTATAACTTTCATCACACTTTGTAATATGTTGAGCAAAGTGTTAATCTTTGAGGATTTCATATTTTACATGTGTTTCTAGTTGTGGTATAATTATATAACAGAAAATACTCACTGATTTGTAAGAATCCTCCATCATTTCCAATAGTACAAGACAAGGCATGATAAACATAGTTATATTTTTGCTATACATTCGACTTACATAGAAAAGGTTTCTTTTACATTACAAACGTTTTGGATAAACTATAATAGGTATAGTTTATGTTTAGTATACATTACAAACACTTATGATAAACTATAATAAGTATAGTTTATGTTTCATATACATTATAAACAATTATGTTAAACTATAATAGGTATAGTTTATGTTTCATTTACATTTCAAACTCATTTACCAAAGGTTTTCACTTCATATAAACGGGGTGCGAATACAAAGTACCGGGTTTATACAAAAAGGGGTTTTCAGTTCAGTTCACGTAAATTTGTTAATGAATAAATTTGTGAGACATTCGCTTCATGTTACTTCCAAAGTAACGAAATCAAAAGTCCTGTAAATTGTAATCAGAGTCTCTTGTAGGGAGAGCGTGATAGTTGTGTATAGATCTATATTGGGTCTGACAAACCCACACCTGAGCTACATGCAACAGCTAGACCGGCAGGTCTGGGGTGACAAGTGTCATTTAACTTACGACGGTTGAAGAACATCGTATTACGAGGCCGACTGAGTCATATCATGGTTATAATAACTCACATGGGGTATTAACAAAACATAAGATTTACGGGTTTTACTTCTAAATTAAACGAGTTAATGTCGATTTAAACTTGCATGAATTACTTTAAGTATGGAAAAATACTTGTACATTTCGGTCTTGACATTTAAGACTACATAACTTTTATAAGGAAAATATTGGATTTTCTTTGGAAACATATTTCTATTAAAACTACATTTCATCTAGAATTGTTAGACTTCAGCTATAATTGCTAAGTGTATATGCTAGAGTTATATAAGAATCTAGTCACAATCGACTTAGAATTGGTGGGCCCGCCTTACTTCCCGTTCCTTGTTTGGTTGTGGACCTAGGACAGACCCACTATATTCGACGGTTTATTTAACTTAAATTTTATATAACTTATATACATTGGGTGATTATAGAAGGAATCTACGGGTCTTTCTAGGGTTCATTATCGCATAACATAGGAGCATTCATTTCACACTTAACAAAGAAAATATTAGATTTTTTGGAATCATACTCTATCGCTTTTACAAGGAAAACGGCTTTTTCCTCAAACAAAACTCTTATGAAATCACCAACTTAATTGTTGACACTTTTCAAAACTACTTGTATTCTCAGGAAATCAGTGAAACAGGAAACCAACAGCATTTTGAGGATGGGACGTTAAATCGTCAAACAGTTCATTTTGTCATCATAATGTAATTGATTTTGAAACATGTAAACATATACTATGGTGTAACCTTTTCAATTATATTTATGATGGTTGTATTTACTTTGAGCACTATTATACTCGTTGTTGTGATACTATACATGAAGTCCTCCACCCCCGGACGTTTCTGCCATCCTTGGTTTGGGGGTGTGACAGATTGGTATCAGAGTATTGTTTATAGTGAACTAAGTATATCGAACCACATAAGATATACAAACTATAAATACATTTGGGACTAAAAGTCTCTGATTAAACATTTTCAAAAGACTATACTTTTAGAAATAAATAGTTTCTTGTTAAAAGTATACATGCATACATACTAAGGTCAGCATCATCATACTAGAACAAAACAAAAGTAGCGATTGTTGAATGGCACAAGTAGGCTTGGGGATGTATAGTCAGGTCTGGGAATGACATAGCCTGATCAACTATGTCTATCCCAGAAGTGATTAGCATATGCCCGGGAATGGTTGTGTTGTTGCAACAAGTCTAAAAACTTACCAACTCTATCTACAAAGAAACATTGAAAACATAAGACAAACATTAAAATACTATATGAGTATTTGGTGATACTATAACCAACTTATGTGAAAACTAAAGACTCCTATTAGTAGGTCTATAATGACTGAGTGCATACGCTAAGGTTATACATAATTAAAGATATTATAGACTCAGAATCTATGGCTATTGCTCTACTTCCTGTTCCTTGTTTGGTTGTGGACTTAGAGTAGAGTCATTTATTCGAAGGTCTATTCTATCTCATATTATGTATAACTAGTATGCACTACGTGATTATAGACGTGACTAATAAGGATCACCCCTCCTATAAGTAATTATAGGATTAGACGCCTATTAATTATCTTTTCTACCCCTATTCTCGCATAAGCCACGTGACGGGAGCTCAACTACCAAGAGACCCTATTCTTCCTAACCAGGAAAATGGTGGTTGGATCAGAGAGAAATTCGAAGAAGATCCTGAAGAAATAATAGAGGAAGACCCCGAAGACAATTCGGAAGAGGAGCGAGAGGAAGAGAAACCGAAGGGAAACAAAGGAAAAGAAGAAATCGGAGAAGACCCGACGAGGCTTCCATGGTCCGACGCCTCGATAAGCTGTAGATTTACAAACACAGAGTTAGGAACAAGGTTAACCCCCTCCCTATGACATGGATGAGGATTTTACAACCTCAACAAAAGGAGGATTAGTAGACAAGGATCTCCTTGTCATAGTACGCCGCATCACTCATGTGACAACCCGGAAAAATTTTTGTTTTAAAAGCTCAGTCAGTCAACTCAACTGAGTGTCAGACTCATTGGTGATGAGTCCTAGCCTGGTTAAAGGTCATTCTAAGGAGTTTTAAGCCTAATACACTCAAGGAATAAGTGTTAGGAAGTAGCTGCTAGAACCACAATATAACATACAAGCCTTAAACTCCATCAAGAGGAGTTTACAGCCAAGTTACCAAGAGTTTACGGCCGTAAACTCAAGGGGGCCGTAAACTCACCTCTACATATATAAAACTTGGCCATTTTTCTCATTCTTTCTTTCCTTGGCCGATTTTCTTCAAATCCTCTCAAGTATCTTCCAACTTTTCATCCAAGATCTTCACATATGTAAGTATTCTATCCTTTGATTAGTTGATACACCTTCTTAACTAGCTTCATCCATTGATTTCATCCATAGAAATCATCTTTTCTTAGATCTTCAAGAAACACCAAGAACACACACTAGTGTTCTTGGCCAAAATCAACCATTTCAAGCCTCTATATCGTAAGTACTCTTCCCTACACTTGATATCTAGTTAGGACTCATGCTTAGAGCCTTGAAAACATCAAAAACACAAGACCAAAAGGAGTTTACGGCCAAGCCATCTCCCATGGCCGTAAACCCCAATAAGGGTGCCATTTTGGCCATAAACCCTCCTAGATGCAAAGCTTGTGACCTAGAACCCTTCCTTGATGGAAATAGGACCTTAAACTACTCTCAAATGCATAATGACCATGAGTTTACGGCTGTAAACTCCTTTGGGCCGTAAACTCATCAAAAGACTCCATTATGATGGTCTTTCTCATCCTTGTGTAGAGCAATGGTCCCTCAAACTTCACTAGCCTTCAAACAAACACTTATGCATGTTTGACCATGAGTTTACGGCCGTAAACTCCCTTTGGCCGTAAACCCATGGTAGTAAACCCATGGTAGTAAACTCATGGTAGTACCATTCCACTTTCCTTTGGTGAATCACATGTGATTCCAACACTTGGTCAAAGTGTTTCCTAGTCCCGGAAGGTGTTTCCTTTAATATAGTTGCTTATAAACACTATATTCATGCCAATATATGTCATTTAGGACTTATTGTGTCTCGGGACTTCATTCGTGTAACTTCTCATCCTTGCACGCGTATTCGTTGAATCACCCACATCAGGAGAGTTCATACCCCGTAATGAATCTTTTAACTGTTTTAAATGCTTTTAAGGGGGGGGGGGGGGAATACAAGTTGAACACAATGATAATTGTGTGATTGTTTGTTATAAACATCTTTCAAAAGATTGCTTATGTCTTTTATAAGTGATCAAAACATTTCAAAAACTGTTTTAAAGTTATGTTACTTTATAGTTTTACAAAAACTCCGTTTTTAAAGTACAAGCATAACTTAGCAGATAAATGAGTCTTTTCAATAACAGTTCAAGTAAACCATTAGTAAACTATAATAGGTATAGTTTAGGAAGATACTATTCATTACTTCTAGTACAATGAAGCATACAAAGAGTTAGTTCATACATGAGTCAAAGCATACTATGATGAGAAACAAACAGAACATACTACATACTAGACAGAGAGAACATACAATACAGCTAGTACATACATTACATATACAAGTATACTATAACATAAATGTGAATCACTGTTTCGAGGCATGGCATCACCTGTCATGGCGCGATTTGTAGCTGAAAATCTCCTAGAGGGAGAGCATGAATTTGGGTATAAACATATACTGGATTGACTATCCTACACCTTGTTGTTCGCTACAGTGGGATTTGCAAGTCTACGGGTGCCAAATGTCATTTCTTCCGACGTCTTTCATCGTCGTGTTATTAGTCGATAGTATGGTGCAATCATATCACATTATGCCTTAAATAACAATTGATTTAAGGTAGAAAGGACCATAATGCTAACCTTATGATTCCTTAATGTATACATCAAAGGATATATATATCAATAGGATCCGACAGGTAATAGGATGTGTGTTCTCCGCTTCATTTCCTGCTCCTTGTTTGGTTGTGGGCTTGGAACGAATTCACCCAATCTATTTTCTATTCGATTCTAGATATATATATGCTCAGTATACATTAAGTCATCATAAGGGTACCAAGTAGGGGTCAAGTCATAGGACACAGAGTCAATGCACCGTTTTCTAGTACAAAACATACTTTCCAAATCAGAACTTTTGGTATACAAAACTAGAAACTTACCAGTAAAGGGTTTAATCCATTTTATTAAACCAGTATAAACTTAAAGGACCTTAGGTGCTTAACTCTATAATACTTTAGTTTATACATCATGGTTATATATAATTAATACCCAATAGGTAGTTGGATGTGTGCTTCTCGCCTTACTTCCTGTTCCTTGTTTGGTTGTGGGCTTAGGGCAGATTCACCCAATTAACTTTCTATCCGATATTAGATCATATATATCCAGTATAAACTGAGTGATTATAGAAGTAATCACTGTGGTCACCATTTTATTATAAGAAATAAGGGTTTTCTTAAAGAATCTTTTCATTATATATAAAGGAACCATTACAATTAACTCCATGAGTAACAAGTGAATACACCAGGGTTATATACCACAATGATCAAACAAACAATGGGATGTGTGCTTTCCGCCTTAGGACAGATGCACACAATCGATTGTTTGTTTACTCTGTGTCTTATATTACTTGTATCCATTTAGTACTCATAGAAGGGATTGTAGAGTCATTTTTACTTATCTTTCATTAAAGTAGGAAATATAGGATTTTCTAGGGGAACAGGCGAACTTTTCTAAACAGAACTTACAACTTACTACATCTTTCAAATACATTTTTAACTACATTTTACAACAACATTTTACAACTTACTTACATCACTAAAATCTTATGAACTCACCAGCTTAATTGCTGATCAACTCTTTCAAATAACTTGTATTCTCAGGAGACTAATAGACAGGTACTCGTGCTGGGAATTCAGAAGATGGAGCATAATAGCTTCAAGTCTTGTGTTGTTATTTGCTTATGAATTCTATGTTTTGTGAACACACGCATTGTAAACACTTTCTTTCTAATGAAATGGCTGTTCATTACTTGCTTACTATAATGCATATCTTGTGATACTAAACATGACGTCCTCCACCCCCGAACGTTTCCGCCGTTCTGGTTTTGGGGTGTGACAGATTGGTATCAGAGCATTGTTTATAGTGAACTAAGTATATCAACCGATAAAAGATATACAACTATAAATACAATGGGGCTTAAGTGCTCTGGATAATGATATATTTTAAGAGTATAACGATAAGTTATAAAAATATACCTACTTGCTTATACATGTAGACCAAGTATCACAAGAAGAACAGAACTAAAGTATTTAAAGGTTGAGCACTGTCGTCAAACTTAAACAGTTATGTAATCATAGCTAGGATCAATATAGCCTGATCAACTATATTCATTCGAGATGTGACCAACATGTGTTTGGGAGTGATGTGGTGTTGCAACAGTCTTAAAACTTACCTAAACACCAGTCAAGAGAATTCTAGATCAATTACATTACATTAAAGTACTATAGGAGTATTTTAGGCCATGTAAACAACTTATGTGATAACTTAAAAGACCCTTACGGATAGGTCTATAATCTTGCAATGTATACTCTTAAAGTTTTATATAATTGAGATCTTATGGACTTAGAATTTGTGATCTACGCTTCACTACCCATTCCTCTTATGGTTGTGGTTTTGAAGTAGGATCACTTATTCGAAGGTCTATTTAATCTTGAATTATATACAACTTGTATACCTTGTGCAATTATGGGAGGACTCTGTAAGGATCACCCCATAAAGTTACCTTAAATCTCATAGATTCTTTAGTCACGTCCATTCTCGCACTACAAACCCAGATAGATGTAACCACTTCCTCATAGTAGACAACATAAGAGTCAGGAGGAAACGAGAGCAAGTTCATGAGGAGCTTTCAAAGAAGGATCAACCGAAGTAACCAAAACGTCTTATGAGTCACACTAATAAATAATAATCTTGGTTAACTTAATGAGCGAGTGGAGACACTGCTCACATTATGTGTTAGGATTATTTTCTTACATGCAGCTGGTAACAGTTATTCAGGTAACAGATATTCATTCGAGGATAGCCATTTCTAATTCATAAAGTTTATGTAGTATACACTTTTTATGAATTGTTTCCAAAACCCTGTGGAAGTCAGGATCAGATACACTCAGAACTAGGATAACCTTGTCTTTCAGCTTTTGGCTTATCTCCACTGCTATAGACTTATTCCCATCTCATCTTTGTACTCTTTTAGCAAAGATGCCTCCTCCACAAATCGATACGGCAACTCTAAATGCTGCAGTAGCTGCGGCTGTGGCAACAGCCATGGCTCAATATCATCCTACCAGTTCCTACGGAGGTGGAACACCTGTTCATTCTACTCAAGGTGAGGTCCCTGTGCGCTCAAGAGAGTGCTCCTACAAGGACTTCACCAACTGCAAACCCCTTTCCTTTAATGGAAATGGTGGAGTCATCGCTCTGATGCGATGGTTCGAGAAAACAGATTCGGTCTTCGAAATATGTTCGTGCCCAGAAGGGAGAAAAGTGAAGTTTGCTGCCTGCACCTTCTCCAACAGAGCCCTGACATGGTGGAACAACCATGTTAAGTCACTGACCCTATCAGTGGCTAACTCAAGAGGTTGGGAAAACCTAAAAGAGTTAATGCTGGAAGAGTACTGCGCAAGGGGCGAAGTACAAAAACTGGAACAAGAACTATGGAAGCTCAAGATGGTCGGCTCAGACATAGTGTCCTACACTGACAGGTTTAGCGACCTGGCAGCACTATGCCCCGGGATGGTTACGCCGGAGAGAAAGAAGATAGAACGATACATTTAGGGTCTGACTGCTCCGACCCAAGGAGATGTGTTGTCTTCTAACCCAGCCACATTCGATAGTGCCAAACGCCTGGCCCAACGACTCATTGACCATGGAGTCCGCCATGGTGTAGGAGTCCTCATTCTCGAGCCATCAAAGGGAAAGGACTATAATCAGAAGTCGGGGAACAAGAGGAAGAAGAAGCGAACAACACAGGACACCCCGCAAGAGAAACAAGCGAGTACTATGTACGTCGCTACAACGCATGCTGCTCCAGCACCTGCCAGTCGATATGCTGGAACCCTCCCGAAGTGTGGAAAGTGCAACTATCACCACACCGGAGTATGCCGGGAAATGCAGTGTCTGAACTGCCACAGAAAGGGACATACAATCCGTTTTTGCATGGCACCGGCTCAATCGATCTCCCAAGTCCCCGGAGCTGAAGAAAACCAAGCCTGTTATGGCTGTGGTGAGTCTGGACACAATGAGAGGGACTGTCCGATAGCAAAGAACTCAGGAGCTGATGGACGAGTTCTGATGATCACCGCCGAAGAATCTACCCCGGAGTCGTCAGCGAGCAGTGGTACGTTTTTTTTTTCGAAATGGTAATTACTTTAAAATTTAATTAATTAATATTTATATAAGATTAAAACTTGGGGAAAACACTTAAAAAGTAATTATAATAACTCACATATTGAAATAGATCACAGTATTCAAGAGAACTAAAAGATCCGTTTAGAGAAGCTATGATGGCGTAGCATATACATCATGGTTGTGAATAACTAAGAGGCTGCAGGCTTAGAGTGAGTGATTCCGCCTTAATCCCTGTTCCTTATTTGGTTGAGGATTTGAGGCAGAGTTACTCAGTCGACTGTCTTATTCATCTTAATTATCCATAACTTGTATATGACAGGCGATCGTAGTGGTACCAAGGAAGATCATGATATAAAGTATCATCACCAGTTATCAAAGCACTTTCATTTGTATGTATGCGCACATAGCGGTACGATATGTAGGAGTGTTAACATCAAGGGGAAAACAGAAACACTGGAACATTTACAAAGAGTACATTGTCGAATACACTAGGGATACATCATCGTATAACATACATTTCTTTCAAATCGGCCAGACTTTGTTCAGTAAAGAGTCTGTTCCTATCTTTCGTCATGAGTTGGCGTGGTCCTCACCATACTAAGTTCATATGTTTCTATCGCCTTGATCGTCAAGTTCTCGAAACCTTCGTCATTTGTATCGATAGTCCGACCTAAACCTCAGTTTTATCTTTCATATTCTAAACCCCGAAGTACTCATGCGAAGAATACTTTGTCCTCCGAAGCCTTGTCGTCAGAGGTCCGCAGACCGTCACGAAATACTACTCGTCCAGCAGACCAAGTTCAAGCACAGAGGCTAAGGACGAATACATCCCACCTATCACTATTCAGGGTATATGCAAGGGTGGTATATGATTATGATTACACAGATTTAGTATGTGTGTTTCCGCCCTATTTCCTGTTCCTTGTTTAGTTGTGGACCTGGGGCAGAGTCGCACATCCGACCGTCTTACTAATCCTAATTATATACGACTTGTATACACGAGGTAATGATAGATGGACCAAGTATGAATCCTATCATGAACACCAGGGCAAAGTTGCCAGGTCTACGAGTAGGTATTCTGCCAATCAGAGGAGCGCAACCCCAGTAGTACTGCTAATAAAGCTAATTTCGGGACGAAATTCCATCTAACGGGGGGATGATGTGACAACCCGGAAAAATTTTTGTTTTAAAAGCTCAGTCAGTCAACTCAACTGAGTGTCAGACTCATTGGTGATGAGTTCTAGCCTGGTTAAAGGTCATTCTAAGGAGTTTTAAGCCTAATACACTCAAGGAATAAGTGTTAGGAAGTACATGCTAGAACCACAGTATAGCATACAAGCCTTAAACTCCATGAAGAGGAGTTTACGGCCAAGTTACCAAGCGTTTATGGCCGTAAACTCAAGGGGGCCGTAAACTCACCTCTACATATATAAAACTTGGCCATTTTTCTCATTCTTTCTTTCCTTGGCCGATTTTCTTCAAATCCTCTCAAGTATCTTCCAACTTTTCATCCAAGATCTTCACATATGTAAGTATTCTATCCTTTGATTAGTTGATACACCTTCTTAACTAGCTTCATCCATTGATTTCATCCATAGAAATCATCTTTTCTTAGATCTTCAAGAAACACCAAGAACACCAAGAACACACACTAGTGTTCTTGGCCAAAATCAACCATTTCAAGCCTCTATATCGTAAGTACTCTTCCCTACACTTGATATCTAGTTAGGACTCATGCTTAGAGCCTTGAAAACATCAAAAACACAAGACCAAAAGGAGTTTACGGCCAAGCCATCTCCCATGGCCGTAAACCCCTATAAGGGTGCCATTTTGGCCATAAACCCTCCTAGATGCAAAGCTTGTGACCTAGAACCCTTCCTTGATGGAAATAGGACCTTAAACTACTCTCAAATGCATAATGACCATGAGTTTACTGCTATAAACTCCTTTGGGCCGTAAACTCATCAAAAGACTCCATTATGATGGTCTTTCTCATCCTTGTGTAGAGCAATGGTCCCTCAAACTTCCCTAGCCTTCAAACAAACACTTATGCATGTTTGACCATGAGTTTACGGCCGTAAACTCCCTTTGGCCGTAAACCCATGGTAGTAAACCCATGGTAGTAAACTCATGGTAGTACCATTCCACTTTCCTTTGGTGAATCACATGTGATTCCAACACTTGGTCAAAGTGTTTCCTAGTCCCGGAAGGTGTTTCCTTTAATATAGTTGCTTATAAACACTATATTCATGCCAATATATGTCATTTAGGACTTATTGTGTCTCGGGACTTCATTCGTGTAACTTCTCATCCTTGCACGCGTATTCGTTGAATCACCCACATCAGGAGAGTTCATACCCCGTAATGAATCTTTTAACTGTTTTAAATGCTTTTAAGGGGGGGGGGGAATACAAGTTGAACACAATGATAATTGTGTGATTGTTTGTTATAAACATCTTTCAAAAGATTGCTTATGTCTTTTATAAGTGATCAAAACATTTCAAAAACTGTTTTAAAGTTATGTTACTTTATAGTTTTACAAAAACTCCGTTTTTAAAGTACAAGCATAACTTAGCAGATAAATGAGTTTTTTCAATAACAGTTCAAGTAAAACATTAGTAAACTATAATAGGTATAGTTTAGGAAGATACTATTCATTACTTCTAGTACAATGAAGCATACAAAGAGTTAGTTCATACATGAGTCAAAGCATACTATGATGAGAAACAAACAGAACATACTACATACTAGACAGAGAGAACATACAATACAGCTAGTACATACATTACATATACAAGTATACTATAACATAAATGTGAATCACTGTTTCGAGGCATGGCATCACCTGTCATGGCTCGATTTGTAGCTGAAAATCTCCTAGAGGGAGAGCGTGAATTTGGGTATAAACATATACTGGATTGACTATCCTACACCTTGCTGTTCGCTACAGTGGGATTTGCAACTCTACGGGTGCCAAATGTCATTTCTTCCGACGTCTTTCATCTTCGTGTTATTAGTCGATAGTATGGTGCAATCATATCACATTATGCCTTAAATAACAATTGATTTAAGGTAGAAAGTACAGCAGTAGTTACTATAATACAACACTACAGTACTTTATTATTTCCCCATTTCATTCATTGTGATCTTCTCACAATAAATAGTAATGTAAAAACTATATTTTTGGTTAATGATAGTCTCACTTGGGAAATTACACAACTCATGCAAGAAACAAACATAGATAACATTAGATGCCTTGGTAGAAGGCTACGTTTAGTAGAGAGTACCATAATGCTAACCTTATGATTCCTTAATGTATACATCAAAGGATATATATATATATATATATATATATATATATATATATATATATATATATATATATATATATCAATAGGATCCGACAAGTAATAGGATGTGTGCTCTCCACTTCATTTCCTGTTCCTTGTTTGGTTGTGGGCTTGGAACGAATTCACCCAAACTATTTTCTATTCGATTCTAGATATATATATGCTCAGTATACATTAAGTCATCATAAGGGTACCAAGTATGGGTCACGTCATAGGACACAGAGTCAATGCACAGTTTTCTAGTATAAAACATACTTTCCAAATCAGAACTTTTGGTATACAAAACTAGAAACTTATCAGTAAAGGGTTTAATCCATTTTATTAAACCAGTATAAACTTAAAGGACCTTAGGTGCTTAACTCTATAATACTTTAGTTTATACATCATGGTTATATATAATTAATACCCAATAGGTAGTTGGATGTGTGCTTCCCGCCTTACTTCCTGTTCCTTGTTTGGTTGTGGGCTTAGGGCAGATTCACCCAATTAACTTTCTATCCGATATTAGATCATATATATCCAGTATAAACTAAGTGATTATAGAAGTAATCACTGTGGTCACCATTTTATTATAAGAAATAAGGGTTTTCTTAAAGAATCTTTTCATTAAATATAAAGGAACCATTACAATTAACTCCATGAGTAACAAGTGAATACACCAGGGTTATATACCACAATGATCAAACAAACAATGGGATGTGTGCTTTCCGCCTTAGGACAGATGCGCACAATCGATTGTTTGTTTACTCTGAGTCTTATATAACTTTTATCCATTTAGTACTCATAGAAGGGATTGTAGAGTCATTTTTACTTATCTTTCATTAAAGTAGGAAATATAGGATTTTCTAGGGGAACAGGCGAACTTTTCTAAACAGAACTTACAACTTACTACATCTTTCAAATACATTTTTAACTACATTTTACTACAACATTTTACAACTTACTTACATCACTAAAATCTTATGAACTCACCAGCTTAATTGCTGATCAACTCTTTCAAATAACTTGTATTCTCAGGAGACTAATAGACAGGTACTCGTGCTGGGAATTCAGAAGATGGAGCATAATAGCTTCAAGTCTTGTTTTGTTATTTGCTTATGAATTCTATGTTTTGTGAACACACGCATTGTAAACACTTTCTTTCTAATGAAATTTCTGTTCATTACTTGCTTACTATAATGCATATCTTGTGATACTAAACATGACGTCCTCCACCCCCGAAGGTTTCCGCCGTTCCGGTTTTGGGGTGTGACAACTCACTTGAGCGTACAAACACGAGCAACGGTCAGCCGAAATCATGGAGGTTGGCGCTACCACCAAGATCACCACAATTCGCCTTCGTCACCTGGATGGAGGCCATGAACAGATCAGAAACCACATCAAAGCCTTCAGAGGGAAGTGACCACAACTCTAGCCGAGATTAGAGAATATCGGGAACGTCAAACAACGTTAGAGAAAACGCGTGGTAAAAACAGAACATCAAATGGTAGAAGCCAGGGCAAGGTTTAGGGCAATGCAAACTTTCATGTCTTCATTCTATGGCCCACGGAACATCACCAGCCACGAGTAGTGTGTACACTACTGACATACCATTACAGACTCAAACTCCTGGCGTGCGTTTGAACACTGCCCCATTATATACATAAATTCGACCCTTCAAATTTAGAGACTACGCTATTCGAGGGGTCGTGTCACCGTCAAAGTTTTTCCTTACATTAACGAAATATAGACCTAATATAAGGTCAAACTTTTCTGAACTCTATGAACTAGAGTATATCAATAAAATTGGCATGCATTTTATTTCATTGGGAGTTTACCACATATTTCATAACCTGGTATTACAAACGATTTGCTTATGGTAACTCTAAGATTACTTAATGTATACCTCAAGATTATGTATAATTAAGAGACGATCGGCTTAGAAATGGTAAGTCCGCCTTAGGTCATGTTCCTTGTTTGGTTGTGGACTTAGGGTAGACTCATTAAGTTCAACGGCCTATTAAACTTTAATTACACACAATTGGTATACATTGGGTGATCTTAGGAGTGGATCAGGCATGGAACAAATCACAAGATTACATTTGAGTCATTTCTACTAAATTCATGAGTTTATTTATATAAACCTCTGCTATAAATTGTTTGCCACATTCGGAAAATCGGGAAATACTATACTTGAAAGCTAATAACCTAGTTTTACGACGCCCGACTAATAACCATTACTAAAAGACTTATACTCATTTCGTCTTTGAAATTCTATAACAGAAAGATGCCGCCTCGTAGTTCTGCTAGACGCACTAGCGGAACGCAAACAAATCCACCACCGCCACCTCACCAATATGATCATGTTATGTTCCAACCTGTGGTCACGGCCGCGGTTGCAGCTGCTATGTCCCAAATCAGCACTGATGATGCAGGGCGGACAGGGAGCGGTACTAATAACTCCACTCAAGGAGTTAGCCAAGGGCGTTCTAGAGAATGCTCCTTTAAGGACTTCACCAATGGTAAACCCGATTCGTTCAATGGTAGCGGGGGACTCATCGATTTGATGCAGTGGTTCGAGAAGACCGAATCTGTCTTTGAGATCTGTGCATGCCCCGAAGAGAACAAAGTCAAATTCGCAGCTCGCACTTTCTCCGGCCGGGCCCTTACTTGGTGGAACGGCCACGTTAAGTCACTGACGCTTACAATGGCTAACTCGATAAGCTGGGAGGACTTGAAGGCAAAGATGCTGAAAGAGTATTGCCCAAGGGGCGAGGTGCAAAAGCTAGAGCAAGAACTGTGGAACCTCAAAATGACAGGCTCTGACCTTGCAACCTATACCGTCCGATTATGTGATCTAGCACTCCTTTGTCCCGCTATGGTCACCCCGGAAGACAAAAAGTTGGAGCGATACCTCTGGGGATTGTCCCCCCAAATTCAAGATAGCGTGTTGGCATCAAGACCAACTACCTTTGACAGTGCCAAGGAATTGGCACAACAACTCATAGACCATCGTGCCAGCCATGACACTGCGACAACCACCCCTGATCAAGCAAGAGGAGGAAACAACAAAAGGAAGTTCTGGGACAACAAGAAGGACCAACCAGCCCAGGACTTCACTAAGAAGCAACAGATCGTTGCTGTTCATGCTGCCACAACCCTCGCCACGCCAGCACCCATAAATTGATACGCTGGAACCCTTCCGGAATGCAACAAGTGTAACTTCCATCACACTAGGGTTTGCCGGGAGGGGCATTGCAAAAATTGCAACAGGAAGGGGCACACTGTCCATTTCTGTAAGGCACCGGCACAACCCATCAACCAGGTCCCTGGCACTGGAGTAAGCTCAGCCTGTTACGAGTGCGGCGAAATGGGACACTTTAAAAGGGACTGCCCAAGAGCAAGGAATGTCGGTGATGGTGGAAGTGTGCTTACGATCACTGCAGGAGAGACCACCCCGGAACCGCCCGTAAATATCAGTACGTGTTTCTATCATCGATTAAAGTATATCAACCATAAATCTCGAGAACACGGCAAAACACGAATAAGTCTTATCTCCTATATAAAAACGCAGGGTTTTTACTAGTGAATCTATTGATGGCTAGTGTAAACATTATGGTCATATATCATTTAGGTTCTATGGACTTAGAATGTGTGATTCCGCCTCATTTCCTGTTCCTTGTTTGGTTGTGGGCTTAAGGCGAGGTCACTCATCCGAATGCCCTTGCAATCTTAATGATATACGATTAGTTTACACCAAGCAATTATAAAAGATCTGGTAGGACTTATAATGCAAATTTCGTCACAAATTGTTGAAGCATTCGTAATACTAGTACTCACTAACTACAACCTGGAATATTCGTAATGGTAACAACAAGGATAAAACGGGGAGCATAAAGGAACACATAGAATACACTATCATTCAAAAACAATAACTCCTTCTAAATCAACTCAACTCAAGTTACAATAAGAAATTCCAAGGTCGTTATTTAACATCAGGCGGATTGGTCCCCGCCATATCAATTTCTTGTACTACAAAAAGTACCCACATCTTTCCCCAACTCTCGAAGTCCCGGTCAAAGTGCTAATTTCGGGACGAAATTCTTTCTAACGGGGGGATGATGTGACAACCGTCAATTTTCGGTCAAGTCAAAGTCAACTAAAGTCAACGAGTCAAACTGGTCCACTCATCTAACCCTTGTATATTAGGGTTTCCATTATTGTTCTTATTGTACAACTCGCAATCTTAATACAAAGTATCACTTAGAGTTTTCACGTGTTCGGAAATTCTAAACCCTAATCAGGGCAAGTGATGAAACTACTCGATAAAACATTATTCCATACCCCTCGGGGGCATATAACATTCATAACGAGACTTAACGGGATGTACAAACCTTGCGTTACGAAGCCAAACACTCAAAAAGGTCGCAAACGAAATCTCTCTCAACCTTTTTCACTCTATCTCTCTCTATTTAAAATCTCTCCAAGAATGTGAAATCTCTCCCAAATCTCTCTAAGTATGAGAAATCTCTCCAAGTATGTGAAATCTCTCCCAAATCTCTCTAAGTATGAAAAATCTTTCCAAGTATGTGAAATCTCTCCCAAATCTCTCTAAGTATGAGAAATCTCTCCAAGTATGTCAAATCTCTCCCAAATCTCTCTAAGTATGAGAAATCTCTCCAAGTATGTGAAATCTCTCCCAAATCTCTCTAAGTATGAGAAATCTCTCCAAGAATGTGAAATCTCTCCCAAATTTCTCTAAGTATGTGAAATCTCTCCCAAATCTCTCTAAGTATGAGAAATCTCTCCAAGTATGTGGAATCTCTCCCAAATCTCTCTCACAATCTCTTTTAACTTTTTATAATCATTTGGGGCATCTCGACACTTAACTTGGTGAAAAACTGCGCAAAACGGGGAGTTTATGCGAAAATCAGCCAAATAGGGCCGAACCCTCTTAGGGCCGAACCTCTTAGAGGTGAACCTCTGAGGACCGAAGCCCATTAGAACTAAAACCTTAGGGACCGAAACCATGAAGAACCGAACCGAGCTTGTTGGACCGAACTGCTGAAGAACCGAACCCTCTGAACCGAACCCGAAGCTTCTGACCCGAACCCTAATGGACCGAACTTCGCCTTCGCTTCCTGCCTTCGCCTTCGGCCCATTTCACCTATTTCGCCTTCGTGTCCAAGCTGCTAAGGACCGAACCTCCGGCCCAATCCGAGAAGCTTCGCAGGAAGCCCTTTTCCACCCGGTTTTCGACCACGACTCCGTTTTAAGTCCGTTTTTAATTATTTCAACGTGGGATTTTCACCCAAACTTATATTTAGACACATAAGACCCCATATATTCGTAAATTAAGCACATTTTTAGGGAAATCTTTATTTAAGAATAAAATCTAGTGGGTGAGATATTTAGGTGGAGTGTTGACTTATCCTTTGGGCAAGGACACAAGTTACCTCCCATACCCACTCCATGACCATTCCCAGTCACTATTCACTCATACCTAGTCAATCATTGTCCTTTTTACACTCATTTCCAGCCATAATCTTGATCAAAGGCTAGAAGTATCTTTATCTCTCCTCCCATTTCACTCACTTTTCACCAAAAAGCAAAACCCATTCTCTCTCACTTCCTCTCACCAAGAATTCGAGATTCAAGGCTGATCTTGAGCTCTTCACACACCTTTGGTAAGTAAATCTTTTCCCACACTTGATTTCCTTACACTTCTTCACTCAAATCATGAGTTCCTTACACAAATATCGTCATATTTGTTGTTAGATCTTCGAATCTTCAAGCATCTTCTAAGTGTTCTTGAGTTGAACACTTCTTTTCATCATCATCCATCTACTGAAATCACTCAAGGTGAGTTCATACCCCTAATTTTTATGTTTTCTTCAAGTTTTAGGGGGGGGGGGGGGAATACAAGTTAAAACATCATAATATAACTTAAACTCAAACTCCAGCTTTCATCAAGAAAATTTAGTTCCATTCGCGGACTGTTTTGAACATCTTAAACTTTTTAGTTTTCAAAACTGTACAAGGTGGAAATAGTTCGGATTTCTACCTTTAAAATGACTACTTGCACATCTCCATACGATTTTTCTATAATTTATGGTGATTTTTACAAAACTGCCTTTCATTTCAGAAACGAATTCGGACCAATCTGTGAATATGAACGTTTTCACACAAGTTAAAGAATTCTAAAAATCATAATAAAAATTATGAATAAACTAGACACATTTTCTAAACTCTCAGAGTTTACGGATTCAGTTTTTGACTTCGTATGATTTCTCTGTGATTTTTCCAAAATAGTGTAGAAATGTTAGAAACAAGTTAACAACTTATAACTTTCATCACACTTTGTAATATGTTGAGCAAAGTGTTAATCTTTGAGGATTTCATATTTTACATGTGTTTCTAGTTGTGGTATAATTATATAACAGAAAATACTCACTGATTTGTAAGAATCCTCCATCATTTCCAATAGTACAAGACAAGGCATGATAAACATAGTTATATTTTTGCTATAAATTCGACTTACATAGAAAAGGTTTCTTTTACATTACAAACGTTTTGGATAAACTATAATAGGTATAGTTTATGTTTAGTATACATTACAAACACTTATGATAAACTTTAATAAGTATAGTTTATGTTTCATATACATTATAAACAATTATGTTAAACTATAATAGGTATAGTTTATGTTTCATTTACATTTCAAACTCATTTACCAAAGGTTTTCAGTTCATATAAACGGGGTGCGAATACAAAGTACCGGGTTTATACAAAAAGGGGTTTTCAGTTCAGTTCACGTAAATCTGCTAATGAATATATTCGTGAGACATTCGCTTCACGTTACTTCCAAAGTAACGAAATCAAAAGTCCTATAAATTGTAATCAGAGTCTCTTGTAGGGAGAGCGTGATAGTTGTGTATAGATCTATATTGGGTCTGACAAACCCACACCTGAGCTACATGCAACAGCTAGACCGGCATGTCTGGGGTGACAAGTGTCATTTAACTTACGACGCCTGAAGAACGTCGTATTACGAGGCCGACTGAGTCATAGCATGGTTATAATAACTCACATGGGGTATTAACAAAACATAAGATTTACGGGTTTTACTTCTAAATTAAACGAGTTTATGTCGATTTAATCTTGCATGAATTACTTTAAGTATGGAAAAATACTTGTACATTTCGGTCTTGACATTTAAGACTACATAACTTTTATAAGGAAAATATTGGATTTTCTTTGGAAACATATTTCTATTAAAACTACATTTCATCTAGAATTGTTAGACTTCAGCTATAATTGCTAAGTGTATATGCTAGAGTTATATAAGAATCTAGTCACAATCGACTTAGAATTGGTGGGCCCGCCTTACTTCCCGTTCCTTGTTTGGTTGTGGACCTAGGGCAAACCCACTATATTCGACGGTTTATTTAACTTAAATTTTATATAACTTATATACATTGGGTGATTATAGAAGGAATCTACGGGTCTTTCTAGGGTTCATTATCGCATAGCATAGGAGCATTCATTTCACACTTAACAAAGAAAATATTGGATTTTCTGGAATCATACTCTATCGCTTTTACAAGGAAAATGGATTTTTCCTCAAACAAAACTCTTACGAACTCACCAACTTAATTGTTGACACTTTTCAAAACTACTTGTATTCTCAGGAAATCAGTGAAACAGGAAACCAACAGCATTTTGAGGATGGGACGTTAAATCGTCAAACAGTTCGTTTTGTCATCATAATGTAATTGATTTTGAAACATGTAAACATATACTATGGTGTAACCTTTTCAATTATATTTATGATGGTTGTATTTACTTTGAGCACTATTATACTCGTTGTTGTGATACTATACATGAAGTCCTCCACCCCCGGACGTTTCCGCCATCCTTGGTTTGGGGGTGTGACAGGATCTCCCGTGATCCCTTAGTTCCTTGGCTAAGGCAACTGCCCTTTCACTATCACAGAAAATCTCTATGGGCTCCTTTATAGGTGGTACAACCTCAAGGTCTCCAATGAAGTTCTTTAGCCTTATAGCCTCATTTGCTGCCTCGCTTGCCGCTATATACACTGATTCGCAAGTTGAATCAGCCACTGTCTCCTGTTTGGAACTTTTCCAAGAAATTGCTCCTCCGTTTAAGGTAAAGACCCAGCCTGACTGATAGCGGAAATTATCCCTATCAGTCTGGAAACTAGCATCACTATACCCTTCTACTCTCAAGTCATCACTCCCACCAAGGGTAAGAACCCAGTCCTTAGTCCTCCGCAGGTACTTGAGAATGTTCTTTACCGCAGTCCAGTGAGCCTTGCGAGGGTTCCCCTGATATCTGCTGACCATGCTCAATGCAAACGCCACATCAGGACGAGTACAAGTCATAGCATACATGATCGAGCCTACAGCGGAAGCATAAGGTACTCGACTCATCTCATCTATCTCAGTCTTTGTACTCGGGCTCTGAGTCTTACTCAGTCTGGCGTTACTCTGGATCGGTAACTCTTCTTTCTTGGAATTTTGCATGCTGAATCTATTCAGCACCTTTTCCAAGTAGGTAATCTGACTAAGTCCAATTATTCTTTTACTCCTGTCTCTCAGAATCCCTATCCCTAGAATATAGGAAGCTTCTCCAAGGTCCTTCATAGCGAAACACTTCCCAAGCCAGGACTTAACTTCCTGCAGAGTTGGGATGTCATTTCCTATGAGTAGTATGTCATCCACATACCGTACCAAAAAACTGACTATACTCCCAATAGCCTTGACATATACACAAGATTCATCTTCACTCCTCGAAAAGCCAAACTCTTTGACCTTCTCATCGAAGCAAAGATTCCATCTGCGAGGTGCTTGCTTTAATCCATAAATGGATTTCTCAAGCTTACACAATCTATTAGGGTACTATGCACTGACAAAACCCTCTGACTGACTCATGTAAACATCCTCAGCCAACTTTCCATTAAGGAAAGCGGTTTTGACATCGATTTGCCATATTTCATAGTCATGAAATGCAGCAATGACTAGCATAACTCTAATAGACTTAATCTTGGCTACTGGTGAAAAGGTCTCATCATAATCAACTCCTGGAGTTTGAGAAAAGCCCTTTGCAACCAGTCGTGCCTTATAAGTGTGTACATTACCATCCATGTCGGTCTTCTTCTTGAAGATCCACTTGCACCCAACTGTCGTACGACCTGGTACATTGTCAACCAAGTTCCAAACTTGATTGTCATACATGGATTGTATCTCGCTGTCCATAGCCTCTTTCCATTTAGCAGCCTCAGGGCCTGCCATGGCTTCCGTGTAGCTGTTAGGTTCATCCAGACTTACCAGTGTGTTATCACTGATAAGTGTATCACCTTCCGCAGTAATATGGAAACCATAGTAATGCTCAGGTGCATTCCTAACTCTTGTGGAACGCCTCAGAGGTATACACTCTTCTGTCGGATCAACAGGAATTTCCTCCACAGCTTGATTGCTAGGGTTTGAGGTTCCTTCACCACTTGACTCTTGAATTTCTTCAAGGTCAATTTGCCTCCCACTGTTTCCTTGGCTTATAAATTCTCTCTCTCGAAAGACTCCTCTCCTTGCCACAAAGACCACATTATCACTGGGTCTGTAGAAGAGGTAACCAAATGATCTATGTGGGTAGCCGATGAAAATACACCTCTCACTTCGGGGTTCGAGCTTATCGTGAGACTCACGCCTCACAAAAGCCTCGCAACCCCAAATCTTGATGTGGTCTAGATTGGGAACTTTTCCGGTCCACATCTCATGAGGTATTTTGGCAACCTTCTTTGTAGGGACTAGATTAAGGATATGGGCGGCAGTCTCTAAGGCATACCCCCAGAATGAGATTGGTAGCGAAGCTCGAATCATCATGAAACGAACCATATCCAACAAGGTTCGATTGCGCCTCTCAGCCACACCATTCAACTGCGGTGTCCTGGGAGGTGTCAATTGTGAGATAATCCCACATTCCTTAAGATAGTCAAGGAACTCTGTACTAAGATACTCACCACCTCGATCGGATCGATGCATCTTAATGTTCCTTCCCAATTGATTCTCTACTTCCTGTTTAAACTCTTTAAACCTTTCAAAAGTCTCTGACTTATGCTTGATTAAGTAGACATATCAGTGTGTACAAGATCAGTGTGTACCAGTGTGTACAAGATCCAACAAACCTTCACCCCTAGCACATGTACCAGTGAAGGGTGACTTTGTCATTTTCCCAAGTAAGCATGATTCACAACTATCATCTGACTTTAGATCAAATGACTCCAAGACTCCATCCTTTTGGAGTTGGCCTATGCGTTTCGTGCTTACATGTCCAAGACGGCAATGACATAATGATGCTTTATCCAAGTTAATATTAGAAGAATCAATACACAACACATTATTTCCTAGATTGTCTACAACCAACACAGCTTCATACACACCATCACAAGGTAATGCTTTAAAATAAAGAACATTATTAAAGAAAACATAAATACCACCACTATCATTATCAAATGAAAAGGTAAAACCTTGTTTGTACAAAGCATAAAATGAAATAATATTTCTTTTCATTTCAGGCAAGTAACAACATTTATTCAAATCTAATGTAAACCCACTACTTAGCAACAAAGAATAAACTCCAATCTTGGTGATAGGTGAAGCTTTCCTATTCCCCATGATCAAGTTTACCTGTCCATGCTCCACATTCTCACTTCTTCTTAGTCCCTGCAAATCAGAACAAATATGAATACCACAACCGGTATCAAGGACCCAAGAGTTAGAATAGGGTGAGTTATTAGGCAATATAGTGTAAATACCTGCATGGTTGGGTTTTACTTTCCCATCCTTACCATCTTGCTGGTACTTTGGGCAGTTTCGCTTCCAATGCGACTTTTCCTGACAATAGAAGCATTCAGCCTCTTTAGGGTTAACATAAGGAGTGACGAAACCTTTCTTGGTTCCACTTGAAGAGGAGCCATCAAGGGAATTTCCCTTGGTACCCTTCAAAGGGCGCTTCCTCTTCTTTCCTTTGCCTTGTCCGATTGCCAAGACAGGGGCCGCGGTAGGAGTAGGAGTAGTAACAACCGACTTACCTTTAAGACCATTTTCTGCAGTCTTCAGAAGTCATTGAAGTTTGCTGAGTGTAATTTCCTCCTTGTTCATGTGGTATGTCATGCGGAATTGATCATAACACGAAGGTAAGGAGTGCAAAATGATATCTATTGCCAACTCCTCTGGGAAGTTCACATTCAGTTTCAACAAACGCTCCACATACCTTTGCATTTTCTGCATGTGGCCCGTGATGGGTTCACCATCCTTCATCCTGGTTGTTATCATGGAGGATATGATCTCATATCGCTCTTGACGAGCACTCTGATGGTAGCGGTCCATCAAATCCTGGTGCATCTCAAAAGGATAGTAGTCCTGATAGGACTTTTGGAGCTCGGCTGTCATAGTGACCAACATGATGCATGCCACTTTGGTAGCATCTCTTTCATGGGCCTGATATTCAGCGACCTCCTCAGGAGTAGTAGTCGGCTCGAGTTCTTTAAGCTCCTTATCGAGGACATATTCATTGTCCTCATACCGAGTGACCATTCTGATGTTTCTGATCCAATCCATAAAGTTGGATCCATCAAAGATGACTCTCCCACAAAGGTTCATGAGAGAGAAGGAGCCAGTAGGGTTTGAGCCAGAAGCAACATTGTTGGAAGACATCTGAAAAGAAGAAAGACAAGTTTAGATTAGATATAAAGATAGTCCTTAATAAAACACCCAAATGTAATATTAAGGCTAGGACCCAACACAATATTTTATAACTTAGAAGAGGGATGCCGTAATGCAAGCTATAAAATATTTGAAGGTAGGTGAATGACGATTCACCAATTTCCACCATGAAAAAAGAAATAAATAATTCGGTTTTAATTGGTTTCTGAAACTCCTAGATTCTTTGAGATTCATTGAACTTTTCAATGGCATGTTTTAATCTCGAGTGTGCCTTTCTGCTTTTGTGACTGGGATGCCTAGGATCACAAAACAAGGTGTGAAGTAACCATGCAAATTACTTGGTACCCTTAATATTTACCCCTCAATCGATGTGTCGGTTAACCACACGCGCTCCATCGATACTATGATAAATATTAAGTTACCCTTTGCCTACCTTGTTAAGTCCAGGTTAGTGTGCCGGTTAACCACACACGCTCCACTAACGACTTAATCAAAGTGCAAAGTGTAATTTCATGGGTTAGCACCTTATTCACATTTTTCCTAAAGTAACTAAGATTGTGAATTTATAAAAACGTTTAGTTACTTTATTTTTTTCATTATACTTTTAATGAAGATTATAAGTCCTTGTCCTACCCGTTCGGCTAACGACCCTCCACCAGTCAAGGAAGCGGTGGGTGAGAGTGGACACCCATTAAGCTGCCATTTTATAGGCAACAACTTTATACCCTCCTTATAGACCGGCTTCGTGAATGAGACCTAATAACGGTAAAACGACTTGTTCTTATATATATATATATATATATATATATATATATATATATATATATATATATATATATTATTAACTTATAATATTATAAAGTATAAGGTTTGAATTTTAACTTTTAAAATTCTAGGGGTTGGAACTAAAGTTTTTAAAGTGACTTTACATGTTCCAAAACTTGAGGGCAAGTTTTGTAACTTTCAAAACTTTTCATCTTTCATAACTTATGAGTTAATGATGTAATAAAATGAGTGACTTTTCATTTTATGTAACCTATATGTTTAATAATAGACTTTCAAAGAATGACTTTTGGTAATCCATAACTTGAGGACAAATTATGGATTCCATTAAAACACATAAAGATCATGAATTAAACATTAAACAAGTAATTCCTATGATCTATCAAGAACTCATAAGAACATGAATATTCCTATCAAAATTTCAAGAACATATGAACACATATAAACATGAAATTTTGATATTAGCCATTGTAAATGGATTAGAACAACCATTACACCATCTAAAACAAGTTTTATAACACCAAAACAATTTAGGGTAATGTTTCTAGTCCATTTCCAGCAGCAAAACTCGAAAATCTGCATTCAGGGGCTCCTACTTGTCGAGTGCAAGAGCGTACTCGTCGAGTAGAATGAATTTGGTCATGGACTCGTCGAGTCCCCCCATGGACTCGGCGAGTTCATGCTTCAGAGTGCAGAAAAACTGAGTTTTTTCACAATTTTGCATCAAGTATCAAACAAACAAGCCTAGGCTCTGATACCACTGAAGGGTTTTGAGCATTCTAACACTCCTATGGTGTACATGCAACCCTAGAAACCTTGGATCTATGTTTTATCTATGATACATGCAAAAAAAAATTTCCAAGGTTCATAACCTATCTAGCATACATGGGGAACTTTTCAACATAAAAGTTAGTAGGAAATACATACCTTGTAGTAGTTAGGATTCCTTTAAAACCTTGTGAGCCTAGCACCTCAAGTGTGATGCCTCAAATGTCTCACACAACACCAAATGCACTTGGAATGACTTAGAGAGAAATGATACACTTCTTGAAATCGGCTAGCCCTCACTTGTATGCTTAGTGCCGATTTTAGTGAATAACATGTAGCTTATATAGTGTGTTACAATTAGGGTTACACCATGTAAACCCTAATTGTCATGACTTTTCATTTCCATGGTCCATGGGTTCCATAACCACCATGGAGCATCCTATGGGTTTTAGTCCAACTTGATAATCCATGAAGCACTAGCCCACTATATAAGTATGGATGATTTTCACAATCAACCCATATATTTAATTAGTCTTCTTTTGATCACTTAATTAATTCCAAATTAATTCCTGATCAATACTAACTAAATAATACTATTAATATATTAGAACTTATAATATATTAATAAACCTTAAGTGTTATTTCTCTCATTTTAGTCTATCCAAATGCATGATGCCATTCAACCCAAATGGACCATGCTAATCGGGTCAAGTACATTCCAGAAATAGTTATGAACTTAGACACCTAATCCAACAGTATCCTCTCCATAGATAACCGGTTCTCCCCCACTTGGGGTTCGAACTACCACTCGCTAACCCTCGCAATAGATCATAGCCACAACCCTGCTCAGTCAATCCTTCCCTATTATCACGCATACATCCCCCATGGGGATAGGAATCATATCAATCGGATAACCCCAAAAATCTCCAAGACACGTCCCTGATAAACACTTGATGCAGATATTATGTGTTCGTTGGCCATAGAAACCCGCAACAGACACTCCAACTCTTCAAGAGTCATATCAAATCCCCTACTAAAAGACTGAGATACAAAGGACCGAATCACACCCGATTCAAAAAGCACAATAGCAGGCAAGGAATTCACTAAGAAGGTACCTAGCAGAACCACAAACATAAGCATAAAATAAAATAACATAATAGAGAAATAATAAATGGAATGTACCAGTAACGACGTCTGGCGCCGCCCTAGCCTCCTCTGTCGTAAGCTAGAAAGCACAACCTCGATCCCTCGTTGGCTCTGCCCTACCCTGGAGTCCATACGTGATCCTCAGAGTAGCCGACACTGGGGCCTGCATCGGCCTCGCATCACGCAAAGGACAGTTGGCCTTCACATGGCCAACCTGCTCACAGTGATAACATATTCGGGTGCTCGGTGTTGGGACCTGTTGACGACAATCGTTGGCATAATTCCCCTCCTTACCACACTTGTGGCATCCAGATGAAGATTGGGAAGCTCGATCATGAACCTTCCCGCACTTGCCACAAGTGCGGCCCCTCTGTCCCCCAGATCTCGAATCAGCGGGTCTTAAACCACTTCGCTGCAGGCTGAGATTGAACAGGAGCCCGCCTCAGCTCCCTAGACTGGAGCTCTATCTTAATATCCTGCCTCCTCATGGCCTCCTGTAGCTCAGCAATAGTACCATAACGTTGGGCAGACGCAAACGGACATATATCCTTCTTGAGCATGCTCAAGTACCTTGTTATCTGATCATGCTCAGAAGCAGAAAACTCAGGGCAGAAAAGAGCCCTCTCAGTAAACATCTTGGTGATCTCAGTCACCGTCTCAGTCCCCTGTCTCAGATCCAGATACTCATGATCCAGCCTCTCCCTCTCCACCAATGGAACACACCTCATGAAAAACATCTCAGAGAACTACTCCCAAGACACAGCAGCCATCTGCTCAGGAGTGTACAAGCCAGTCACCAATCTCCACCAATGCTTTGCCCCTGACCGGAGAAGGTTCAGGACACACTTGACCTTCTGGTCAGCAGGGCAAGAGCAAGTGAAGAAACACCCCTCCACATCATACAACCACCTTATCTCCACAATCGGGTCCCGAACTCCATCGAACACTGGGGGCTTCATATTGTCGAAGTCCAGATACTGAAAAACTCTCTCCTCATGAATCCCCGCAGTAGAAACAGCCACGTAGAAGCAGCAACAACATCCTCAGAAAGGCATAACGATCATCAAAGAGCTCAATCATAGTGGTCTTGATAGACCCAAACATCTCTGGCAAAGACCTCCGGACAGCAGCACCTACCTCAGCGGCGATGATCTCCCAAATCTGATCATCAGTCAAACCTGGCCTATCCTGGCCACCCATCCATTATCCTGATCCTTTCGTCTCCACCATTCTGAATTTAAACCAAAACACATCTGAAAAGCCACAATACACATTACTACAATCACGAGACGAGACTAAACCCTTGGGGTTTGTGACTTCCTTGCTACGTATACGGGTCCTGTGCTTTCAGTAGTATGGGGCCATACAACCTTCCACACCTACCCATATTTGTCTCAAGGATCATCACTACCGCCCAATACAAACACAACAACTAGGATACGCATACATCTTATTCTCACTCTCTCGAGAATGGCTAAACATTCCTCATTTGTCCAGCTACCCATATATATACTCATCCATGAAACTTCCCCCAAAACTGCAACACTCGCGTATGCTAATCATACATAACACTGGATCATATATACAGTCGAATACTTGATTCTACCTTGAGCCCTTCATCAAACAAGAACTGGAAATACGGCTAAAGTAAACATTCTCAGGCTATAAAATGTAAGTTATGTACAACTATGATGCATACACTAAGCAACTACAGTAATGATGTCAACTCCATACAAGAAGTAATACTAGGCTATCAGGCATCATACATCAGGCAATTCTCTCATGCAAATTCCTAAAGAACCCTAGCATATCACTAGCATATTGTTCTGTCATAAACATCATATCAAATAACAGTGTGGTAACTTGAGGTATACTTTCTTGCTCCGACTGATCGTACACATCACATCCTTCCTGTTTTACTTTTGAAAACTGTTTTAAAAGTTTTGCAATTCCTTAGTTTGAGTCTGGATTCACACGAATGTTCATCGAATTCTCTCAAACCAAGGCTTTGATAACAACTTGTAACATCCCAAATGTAACACTATGATTTTTCACCCAATTTTTTTTATTTTTTAAACATTTATTTACATAATACGTTAGCGGAAGTTTTATTTCAAAATTTATGAAAACATCACCAATGTTACTTTTATTACCAAAAACATCATTCATCAACATTAAATCTAAAAAACCAAAACAAACAAAATTCTTAAAACAAGTGTTATCAAAACTAAACGAAATGTCTAAATGGTATCATCACTAAAATAATACTAGAAGTAACTTCCCAAGAGACCCCATCCTTGCCAGGTCTTCACACTATGCTACCTGTACCAATGCAAGGCAAACAACAAGCAAAGAAACAAGTGTCAACAAATGCTAAGTGCGCTAATCATTAGTACAATGTTATGGAATACACATATCCCAAATAGGTCAAACAAAACATCATATAAACATGCATTCATACACTCACATAGCATGGCATCGCAAACATCACATAACCAACATAATTAAGCTCAATTATTATTATTCATCTTTATAGCTTGTTCATTTAGTTACACATCATTTATCAACTTTGTAACTACTTTTTATTACTTCATTCGTCACTATAATATTATAAAATAATATAAATCTTCATATTCATCATTTACAACTACTTTCTTCTTAATCATCTTTGTAATTGTTGTTGTAATACTTCCTATTTATGGGTCTATATTCTTATCAGTCACCCCAAGGTAAGTATCCCATTCACTATTAACGTGACCGGCACGACCCAATGCACTAAATGATGCGCGAATCTCACCTGTAACATCGCCCCCGGTTTGCTATGTTCGCTACTCCGATGTTGCATATACTAGTAAATGTGTTGTCGTTAAGGATTGGTGCAAGAGGTGTCAATTCCATCAAGATACATGTGACATCCCCAAATTCACGGCCAGAAAAGACCGGTTTAATTTATGCTTTTAAAATAATTTCAGAGTAATCATTTGATTAAAAGTGTTGCGGAATTTGTTCCCAGAAAAACATGATAAATATGTTATCAAATAATTTCCGAAGAAATGTATTTCATTCATTTAAACCATTGGGATGTCATCGTCAATACAAAAACATAAGCATAAACAAAACTTACATTCATTTACACTAGTGATCTACTTCTCTTTTAATCTCTCAGTGTAAAGCAACTTCGTATCGATACCTGTGATACAAATAAACTGAGTGGGTCAGGCTTGGGAGCCTGGTGAGCATATAGGGTTTTCAACCCATAATAAATAAATTTATTATGCTTAAACATAAAACAATCAACCCAATTACCCAATCCCCATTATCTTATTTATTTCTTAAGGATTTACACTAAGAATCAACTATCACTCATTCCTAAGGATTCATCCTAAGGAATAGGCACGAAGTCCATCACTACCGAAGGTTTATACTACAAGCACTAACAAACGTCGATCCCCACATACTGATCCTATACAGTGATCTTACTAGATCTAGCCTAAAGGATCGATATGAACAACCAACTAACGAAACTGCTTCGGAAATTCCCTAGCAGCAAACGAGGATCGAAGAAGACATCAAATGAATGGAATAAGTTTAACCATGAACCTTCGTTCGTAAAAGAAAGAACCACAAGACAATTAAGTCTGGGGTAGTTATCAATGCCTAGTCTGTGGTCTGAATATCGTGAGGTATGTAACCCCTAGACGCACCCTATCCATCATCGAACTTTGCCTAGGATGTGGTCTGAATATCATGAGGTATGTAACCCCCAGACTCACCTTATCCGGCATCGAGAATGGAAATGCTGACTCATGCCTAGGCTGTGGTCTGAATATCGTGAGGTATGTAACCCCCAGACTCACCCTATCCGGCATCGAGAATGGAAACGCTGACTCATGCCTAGGCTGTGGTCTGAATATCGTGAGGTATGTAACCCCCAGACTCACCTTATCCGGCATCGAGAATGGAAACCCTGACTCATGAAGCTCGTCCGATCACTTCATAAAACAAACGAAGACTCCAAAGCTCTTCAAAATAAAAAGTATAGGGAAAATACTAATAAAGTACTCCCGTACGCTCCCGTACCTCGACACGTAATAGTGTCAAAAAGAAGAACTATCGGATGAACACATAGTTCAAAAACACCTAATGAACATATAGTTCGAGAACACCTTATGAACATATAGTTCAAACATACCTACCGATTACGAGTCTGCTAACGTTCCACTGGACTATCTAAAATAGTCTGTGGTCGTTGTTTATACTCTGCTAGATAACTAGATCATCTTAAACATCGATACCTCTCATCACTTTTTATTTCATCACACATCATCTAATTCATCTACCCATGTTTTACCCAACATATTTGTAGATAAAAATACATATACAGTTTAAAAACCTGTATAAATCATTCCTTCAATATCCATCTCAATTAAACAAACAATATATATTCACATAGCATGTATTTTATAGAAAATACTTCATATCTATGTGTAAGATGAAAGTAACTACACACTCACTTGATTTAACGATAATCAGACAGCACTTCGTTTCCTAAAACGATCATTTCTAATAAAACCGGGAGTTTTATTGAGAAACCGGGCTCTGCAAGGGTCGGGCTTCGAAACCGAAAAGATAAAATTTTTTGTGTCTTCGGGCACTTCGGGGCGTGTTCCGGGCGTTGGAATTAATCCCGGGGCTTTGGGGGAAGTGGAAATAGTGAAAATATTGAAAATTTGGTGAAAAATGGCAATTTCCTAAAATTACCCGGGAAGGCTCGCAAGCCTTCTATTTATAGGGTGAGATCCGAAGTCGGTCGAGAGAAGGGAGTCAGCAGCGAGGGCAGGTGGCATCAGGAGGCGAAGGCACGTGGCTCGGACCCGGAGGAAGACACGCGTCGGACACGTCTCGCATGCGAGGGCTCGCCACCGAGGCACACGCGTCGGATCCTTATTGGACCACTTCGGGCTCGTCAGCAGATCGGAACACGGGGCGACACACGGCCTGCTTCGGTTGGACCTCCCTTCGGTCGAATCAGCAATGAGCACGTGGCATGCATGCGAGATTCCGGGTGACGTGGCCGAAATTGGGCCATGCGAAATTTCTCGGATTTTGGGATTTTCTCGATTTTTGTGCAAAAACTTCTAAAATCCATAACTTTCGCATACGAGCTCCGTTTTTGACGTTCTTTATATGCACACGTAGGCAAAATTACGCTCTACAACTTTCGTTTAGACTTCGTTGGCTAATTTTGAATTTAATTTTTATATTATTATTTTTAACAGACCGGGACAAGAAATCCGTTAAAATTTCATAACTTCTTCATCCGACGTCCGTTTTCGTCTGTCTTTTTACTGTTGTACTACTATTTACGAGACCTTCGATTCTCGTTTAGGTTGTGTCGGCTAAAAATCACTCGATCTAAAATTCGAGTTTTTAGCTGTCTACTGCTAAGCTGAAACTTAGAAAAATCATAACTTCCTCATACGAAGTCAGATTTGGGTGTTCTTTTTATACATACTCTCGGTTTAATGAACACTACGACTTTCATTTAGATCACTAAGGCTAAAAAGTAGTTTATCAAAAACTCACTTTTTACGACATTCGGCACCGTGCCGGTTTTGTCGCGAAACTTCGACATGTCATAACTTCTTCGTTATAACTCGGATTTCGGCATTCTTTATATATCTGTAATCCTTGTCAAGACCACTACAACTTTCTTAATAGATATCGGCTTTATCTAATATTTATTTTCGACGCTCATTTTTATTCTTAATTAATTAAACCCTAATAATTAAGCATAAAACACATAATATTCACATAATTCCTTTTCATTTCTTCTAAATGAGTTACAAAGGTTAACCTAGACTATTATGTCAATATTAATGCCAAGCCTAGAAACACGGGCGTTACAATTCTCTCCCCCTTAGAATAATTCCGTCCCCGGAATCACACATCAGCAAACAAATACGGGTAGCGACTCATCATGTCACTCTCCGTTTCCCAGGTGAGATTTGGCCCATTCGTATGTTTCCAACGCACAAGCACTAAATCGACCATTTTGCGTCACAACTTCTTAGTCTTACGGTCAACGATTGCCTCAGGTTCTTCAATCAACCTCTTGTTTTCATCCAACCTTAATTCAGAAATGGGGATTATGTCGGGCACATCTCCCATGAACTTTCTCAAATAACACACATGAAAGGTATTATGAATACCCTCCAGTTCTTCCGGTAATTCTAGCTTGTAAGCTTGATTCCCGATCCTCTGAAGAACTTTAAATGGTCCAATAAACTTTGGACTCAACTTTCCCCTTCTACCAAATCTTATAAGTCCCTTCCACGGCGAGACTTTAAGTAAAACCGAATCTCCAACTTCGAATGATATCGGTTGTCTTTTCTTGTCAGCATAGCTCTTTTGTCGATCTTGAGCTGCTAACATCCTTTACCTAATCACTTTCAACTTTTCAGCAGTCTGATGGACTATTTCAGGTCCCACAAACTGCTTTTCCCCAGCTTCCAGCCAACATGACGGCGTTCGACACTTTTCTCCATACAAAGCGTGATAAGGTGCCATCTAAATGTTAGAGTGGAAACTATCATTATAGGAAAATTCTACTAGAGGTAAGTGTTTCCCCCAGTTACCTTGGAATTCCAGGGTACATGCTCTCAGCATATCCTCCAATGTTTGAATTGTTCGTTCGCTCTGACCATCGGTTTGTGGATGGTAAGTTGTATTCAAACACAACTTGGTACCCAATTCCTCTTATAGACTCTTCCAAAACCTTGAGGTAAAACGGTTGTCATGATCTGATACAATCGTTAACGGAACACCGTGAAGCCTCACAATTTCCTTCACGTAAGAATTCGCAAGTTTATCCATAGACCATTTCTCGTTGGCTGCTATGAAATGCGCACTCTTAGTGAAGCGATCAACGACCACCCAAATCATGTCGTGACCGTTCCTTGTTCTGGGTAGTTTAGTCACAAAATCCATAGTGATGTCTTCCCGTTTACCCATGGGTACAGGTAGAGGTTCTAAACTCCCATACGGTTTCTGATCTTGTGCCTTAACCCTAGCACATGTTACACACTCGGCCACATACTTAGCAACATCGAGCTTCATCGTCGGCCACCAGTAATAGGGTTTTAGATCCCTATACATTTTTGTACTGCCGGGATGAATCGAGTACATGGTCTTGTGAGCTTCTTCCATCAGAAGATCTCTTACTCCTCCCGTCTTAGTTACCCAAATCCTATCTTTGAATACCTTCAGTCCTTGACCGTTTGTATCAAACACTAACGTTTTGTCCAAACGTCCTTCCTTTCGGTCATTTTTCTCTAAAGCTTCCAATTGAGCTTTCTCTATACCTTCCACAATTGTCGAGACAACTTCAATTCTCAACGCTCTTGGCCTTTTCTTTTCAAGATTTACCTTCCGACTGAGAGCATCAGCAACAACATTTGCTTTACCAGGGTGGTAAAGTATCTCACAGTCGTAGTCCTTTAGTAACTCTCGCCAGCGTCGCTGCCTCATGTTCAATTCCTTCTGGTTAAAGAGATATTGAATTCTCTTATGATCAGTGAAAAGTTCGCATTTAATGCCATAAAGATAGTGCCTCCATATCTTTAAGGCGAATACTACCGCTGCCAACTCCAGATCATGAGTGGGGTAGTTCTTTTCATGCTCTTTCAATTGCCTCGATGCATACGCTATCACTTTATCCATTTGGATCAGAACACAACCTAACCCAACTCCAGAGGCATCACTATAAACTGTGAAGTCATCAATTCCTTCAAGTAACGAAAGAATCGATGCTTCACACAACTTCTTCTTTAACTTCTCAAAAGCTTCCTTATGCTTTTCATTCCAAGTATAAACAGCTCCTTTGTGGGTCAAAGCTGTCAATGGAGTCGCGATCGAAGAAAAGCCTTGGATAAACCTTCGGTAATATCCAGTTAATCCTAAAAAGCTTCAGATCTTCGTAGGACTTTCAATCGTAACCTTCGAGTTACAAAATAAATCCTTATTGAGGACTCCTTCTTCTTCTTAGAATAAGTACGTTCCTTCATTCATTGTAACATACCGATGGGTCATGTTCTAATGATCTCTCATCGTATAAGGCACTACTTAGACTCAGATCTCCTAGGGACAAATTTCGGTACAAACTATACCTTCCTTCATGTTCTAATGTGATACAATCACAGTTCAACATGTATCATTTCTAACTACCAACTTCTTTAACAATGAGTGTGATACTTCTATTGATCGCTTTGATCATCCTTTACTTCAATTCGGCTTAAGTCAACTACTACATAGAACTTGGTTCTCTGAACCATGTAACAAACTCATCGTAGTCGGACTCAATTTGATATGACCACTAGGGTCGGAATAACAATCATCTTCTTAGTCATTACCGAAATGATGGTAACGACAGACTAGAATAAGACGGAATCAATTACTAGTTCCTTGGTAACCTTGTGACTTTCCCTGATCTAAGTGTGAGTCCTGTGCTTCCAGTAGTATAGATCTCTTCTACTATTCACACCTACTCATACTCGTCCCAAGTACTGTCTCGCAGTCCCCAAGTCCTAAAATCACAAAACAATTTAACACATAGGAATGTGTCCAATTAATCATAAAATTTTCCTAGACTCTACTAGGACTTCTTCCATGCGTATCTTCAATCATCAATTCTACTTCAGCTTGGTTGGTGATGGAAATTCCAGACGATGGGACAACTTCAAGAATTACACCAATCATTCCATCATTCTACCAATCGAAGGTGTACTTCAGACGTACCGTACCCCTCTAAACGTTCCGTTATTTTATCAGACATATTCTAAAGGCAAGACACCACTCTTACGATATCTTTTGATAGGTATCATTCACTATCATAAGTTTTTCATTTCCTCCATCTATTCAATTCTCTATGAGTCTTCACCATAACGTTTTGTACACCCAAACAGACGTTCGGTGTATTGGGCGAGAATTTAAGATAGGAAAGCTTTATTTACGATAGACGTATAAATCTCCGTATCACTTCGAAACGTTTACATGTTAGTTCTAATATCGTAGTCATACGCTTAGAACCCTAAACACATAAAGTTTCCAGATCCGGTCGGCAACAGACCATAGATCCGAACAAATAATAGCATATAAGGCATCTTTATAGCTATAACATAAAATATTTAACACATAAAACATTTTAGGCATCTTTCCTAAAATAAACTTGTGCTCGTGTCTAAAATATAGCAGACATTCATCTCACAATCATCGCTTAGAATTCTAAGTTTAAGTCTAGACATCCTACAAATTTCTTAGTTCGCTTAAACTAATGCTCTGATACCAACTGTGACATCCCCAAATTCACGGCCAGAAAAGACCGGTTTAATTTATACTTTTAAAATAATTTCAGAGTAATCATTTGATTAAAAGTGTTGCGGAATTTGTTCCCAGAAAAACATGATAAATATGTTATCAAATAATTTCCGAAGAAATGTATTTCATTCATTTAAACCATTGGGATGTCATCGTCAATACAAAAACATAAGCATAAACAAACCTTACATTCATTTACACTAGTGATCTACTTCTCTTTTAATCTCTCAGTGTAAAGCAACTTCGTATCGATACCTGTGATACAAATAAACTGAGTGGGTCAGGCTTGGGAGCCTGGTGAGCATATAGGGTTTTCAACCCACAATAAATAAATTTATTATGCTTAAACATCAAACAATCAACCCAATTACCCAATCCCCATTATCTTATTTATTTCATAAGGATTTACCCTAAGAATCAACTATCACTCATTCCTAAGGATTCATCCTAAGGAATAGGCCGAAGTCCATCGCTGCCCAAGGTTTATACTACAAGCACTAACAAACGTCGATCCCCACATACTGATCCTATACAGTGATCTTACTAGATCTAGCCTACAGGATCGATATGAACAACCAACTAACGAAACTGCTTCGGAAATTCCCTAGCAGCAAACGAGGATCGAAGAAGACATCAAATGAATGGAATAAGTTTAACCATGAACCTTCGTTCGTAAAAGAAAGAACCACAAGACAATTAAGTCTGGGGTAGTTATCAATGCCTAGGCTGTGGTCTGAATATCGTGAGGTATGTAACCCCCAGACGCACCCTATCCAGCATCGAACTTTGCCTAGGCTGTGGTCTGAATATCATGAGGTATGTAACCCCCAGACTCACCTTATCCGGCATCGAGAATGGAAATGCTGACTCATGCCTAGGCTGTGGTCTGAATATCGTGAGGTATGTAACCCCCAGACTCACCCTATCCGGCATCGAGAATGGAAACGCTGACTCATGCCTAGGCTGTGGTCTAAATATCGTGAGGTATGTAACCCCCAGACTCACCCTATCCGACATCGAGAATGGAAACGCTGACTCATGAAGCTCGTCCGATCACTTCATAAAACAAACGAAGACTCCAAAGCTCTTCAAAATAAAAAGTATAGGGAAAATACTAATAAAGTACTCCCGTACGCTCCCGTACCTCGACACGTAATAGTGTCAAAAAGAAGAACTATCGGATGAACACATAGTTCAAAAACACCTAATGAACATATAGTTCGAGAACACCTTATGAACATATAGTTCAAACATACCTACCGATTACGAGTCTGCTAACGTTCCACTGGACTATCTAAAATAGTCTGTGGTCGTTGTTTATACTCTGCTAGATAACTAGATCATCTTAAACATCGATACCTCTCATCACTTTTTATTTCATCACACATCATCTAATTCATCTACCCATGTTTTACCCAACATATTTGTAGATAAAAATACATATACAGTTTAAAAACCTGTATAAATCATTCCTTCAATATCCATCTCAATTAAACAAACAATATATATTCACATAGCATGTATTTTATAGAAAATACTTCATATCTATGTGTAAGATGAAAGTAACTACACACTCACTTGATTTAACGATAATCAGACAGCACTTCGTTTCCTAAAACGATCATTTCTAATAAAACCGGGAGTTTTATTGAGAAACCGGGCTCTGCAAGGGTCGGGCTTCGAAACCGAAAAGATAAAATTTTTCGTGTCTTCGGGCACTTCGGGGCGTGTTCCGGGCGTTGGAATTAATCCCGGGGCTTTGGGGGAAGTGGAAATAGTGAAAATATTGAAAATTTGGTGAAAAATGGCAATTTCCTAAAATTACCCGGGAAGGCTCGCAAGCCTTCTATTTATAGGGTGAGATCCGAAGTCGGTCGAGAGAAGGGAGTCAGCAGCGAGGGCAGGTGGCATCAGGAGGCGAAGGCACGTGGCTCGGACCCGGAGGAAGACACACGTCGGACACGTCTCGCATGCGAGGGCTCGCCACCGAGGCACACGCGTCGGATCCTTATTGGACCACTTCGGACTCGTCAGCAGATCGGAACACGGGGCGACACGCGGCCTGCTTCGGTTGGGCCTCCCTTCGGTCGAATCAGCAATGAGCACGTGGCATGCAGGCGAGATTCCGGGTGACGTGGCCGAAGTTTGGCCATGCGAAATTTCTCGGATTTTGGGATTTTCTCGATTTTTGTGTAAAAACTTCTAAAATCCATAACTTTCGCATACGAGCTCCGTTTTTTACGTTCTTTATATGCTCTACAACTTTTTTTTAGACTTTGTCGGCTAATTTTGACTTTAATTTTTATATTATTATTTTTAACAGACCGGGACAGGAAATTCGTTAAAAATTCATAACTTCTTCATCCGACGTCCGTTTTCGTCTGTCTTTTTACCGTTGTACTACTATTTACGAGACCTTCGATTCTCGTTTAGGTTGTGTCGGCTAAAAATCACTCGATCTAAAATTCGAGTTTTTAGCTGTCTACTGCTAAGCTGAAACTTAGAAAAATCATAACTTCCTCATACGAAGTCAGATTTGGGTGTTCTTTTTATACATACTCTCGGTTTAACGAACACTACGACTTTCGTTTATATCACTAAGGCTAAGAAGTAGTTGATCAAAAACTCACTTTTTAGGACATTCGGCACCGTGCCGATTTTGTTGCGAAACTTCGACAGGTCATAACTTCTTCGTTATAACTCGGATTTATATATCCGCAACCCTTGTCACGACCACTACAACTTTCTTAATACATATCGGCTTTATCTAATATTTATTTTCGACGCTCATTTTTATTCTTAATTAATTAAACCCTAATAATTAAGCATAAAACACATAATATTCACATAATTCCTTTTCATTTCTTCTAAATGAGTTACAAAGGTTAACCTAGACTATTATGTCAATATTAATGTCTAGCCTAGAAACACGGGCGTTACAATACACCTCCCAATTCCCACATGGTGTTTGCGTAGATGTTCCATCAATCTTTAACACCACTCCAGTCTCCATGACATACAATCATCACCAAAACACTCTTTCTAGCATGGCCCTAACACACCACTCACATCTTAAAGAATAAGAATCTAGCATTTAAGCATCATAAATTCTCATACACATTATAGAACATAGTAACCAAAAACATATCACATATAATAGGGGCACATGCAACCTAAATAGCGTAAGTTGATTCCAATCCATCTAAGATATGGAATTCCCTAATAAAGTACTTCAAAAATCCACAAGATTAACTCACCTTTGCCTAAAAATGTGTCCTCTGTACTCTTCAACTCTTGTATAAACTGAGGTATCAAGCCTTCCCTTAATCAACCACAAATAAATATAGTACTAGAATTTTACATGCGCAAATAATAGCATTTTGCTACCCAAACATGCAAATTAGTCATTAGGCCAAATTTTCAGATTTTGACCTGAAATAGCAGCCTGTTCAAGGCCACTTTATCACCAATTAAACCTGTAAAAATTTCAACTTTATTCCATATTCAGGTAGTTCATACTTTCAGCTTTAAAATTACTACTCGTACAGAGCCTAACGTTTTCCTACTATTTTCAATGAATTTTACAAAACTGCATATCCGTGCACCTAATTTCCGACCAGTCAGTGAAAAAGACGATTTTTACATATCATCAATTCGACTTCTAATGATTTTTCCAGATTTGTTTCAAAACAGGGATAGATTGGTAATTTTTCAGAATTTCCTAGCATTGCATATTAAGGGTTAATTGGCAACTTAACACATTAAGCTATAAACAAAATCAAATATAGAGATTGGTATTGAGTTCTTAGCAGTAGAAACATGTCAAGAAATTAAAATAACAATTTCAACTATGAGTCTTGATTGCATGTACAATTTTTTATGAGAAAAACAAAGCTCATTGTTAAAAGAGGAAACACCACTAGGGCTTGAGTTTCCCCCACCATTAAGCCTCATATTAAGACATTTATGGACTGTTTCGGATACCTTTTGGATGGATCAAAACACGGTCTTTTTACAGAAAATTATTCTCTTGAATCAAGATTACAACAACATGAATTTCTACCATCGACAAAGAAGATAATGTCCCCAAAACATGGAGTAATTCAAAGACATAAGCAATGGAAGTCTTATAGGTGTTTACAAAAACATTTAGATAGTAATTATCCATCCATTAAATACCCAATAAGGTGGAATTTAACCAAAGAAAGATTGTAAGTTGAAGAAGGTAGGTTAATTAACACCAAATAAGATGAAATTTGACATCACAACTTACCCAATTGACAAGCAATTGATATATGAACATGATGAGAAGATGAATTAGATAATTTTACCACTAATTGGCTGATTTTCGCAGCCCTCTTGCCCCCTAGGATCGACAGGTGTGAACTCTCCTTACCCCTCCTCCTTGTTCGGCTCACCCTTCTTCCCCTCCTTAATCGGTCACGTTTTTTTTCTTCTTTTCTTGGTGTATGATCGACCATACACAAAGGGAATAATATATTCACCGATCGTTTTATATATATGTGTGTATAGGGAACGGACGCAAAGGAGAAGGATCGATCCTTCTCTTTGCGGAGTTATGCCACATTTTACATAATGGCCCCTCAATTGTTAGATTTAAACCCTTTCCCACCTAACCCTAGAAACCTTGATAAATTAAATTTCTTTAAATAACACCGTGTCCCCTTAACTCATAATAAACCTTTTAATGACTAAAAATTATCCTAAGTACCCCACACAATAAACTTTTAGGCATAAAATAACATCTCTTTTATTTAATCTTTTTAATTTATAAATCTTAAACGCAGAAATCACAAACAAAAATTAATACTCGATTAACGAAAACTAACCTTGTTAACGAATGGAAATTTTTGGGTCGTTACAACAAAATCATAAAAAATTAAAATTTTCAAAAACAAGCAATTTCAACCATAAACTGTTTACAAAACCATTGTTTCAAAGGTGTAGACATAGACATAATCAGATTTTTTCCCAAGATCCAATATCAACAAAAAAGAAACAGGAAGATGTGCACGGTCACGCCTTCGCTTTTCTACGATCATCAGAAATACCTAAAATAGTATACTGAAACTATAAGCCAAATCTTAGTGAGTTCCCCGAAAGTACCAACACACACAACATATAATAGCATATATTGGATCCATAGCTAACAGAATGGATTACCCCTGAGCCTACAGTATGAGTCTGGCTAGCCTTTCAGGCCTACAACTCATATTTGGCTTGCTCCCAAGCCCACATCATAAGTATGGCTTTCCCTTCAGATCCACATTTTATATCTGGCTTGCTCCCATGTTTGTTGGTTATTACACAAAGTAGTACCACCTCAACCAACCAAAATATGTCGACATATACATAACATATAACATATATCCAACAAACAGATAACATATAACCAGTCATCAAACAAACAAGCAGATCTACAGATCACTACCACATAGCAACATCCTAGATCATGATTCATGATCTACTAGGACGGCATAGGTGCCTTCGAACCCTAAGTACAATTAGGAAGACTGACCTCTCAGTATGAACAAATAGTTGAATAGATCTCTGCTCCGAATCACAGCTTTACCTGTCACCTATACAACAGATAGGGACGGGATTTAGCTGACTGCCACATCATGGTCAAAGGTCAAAGTCAAAAGTCAACCTATAGCTGAGCTTCACGTCAAGGCCTTCCTTGGCCACTTCGTGGCCATAAAACGCCAAAATAGGCGGGCCTTAGCCCAGTCACCACATCGTGGTAGTCCAGACCACGCCATGGTCACTGCTCCTCGAACCTCTTAATGGATTAAGTCGGTTTCTTCGATCTCAGAGGCTCCAAAGCCCGAATATGTTCTATTATAGGGTGTAAATAGATAAAGTTCCAACTTTATCCCTTAAGTCCCTCCAATGAGTAAGGATCTCAAATTCTAAGTTCAAAAGAGCAAAAACTCAACATGACTTAAACATTAAGCTCCTAATCTCTAAACTCCTTTCGTCTAAAACTCAGTTTTGATCCCAAATAACATTCTAAGTCATAAAGTTTCCAACTTTATGACCTTTCAAGGCTATAAAGTGTCCAAATCATAAACCCTAACATTTCACAATGCTACAAGTCACCAAATGCATGCATGTAGGAAAGGAAAGGGTCAAGATTCTATTTTTATAACTCCAAACACCTTAAAACGTCCAAAAAGGCAACTCATTTGGTCTTGAGTAGTCCATACTCATATAGACCAAAAATATGGGACTAAAATAACATACTTTCTAAGATTAGCAAGATCTAGAGAGATAATCATCGAGTTCAGAACTTTATACCTCCTGAGGGTTGCTCAACAAGTGTACAACTCAGATCTACAAGGATTGGAGCTCCCTTCTTTCTTTACAATGGCTTCCTTCCCACTACAACTGACACCAATCACCAAAATGAGCTCAAAACACCACCAATGGATATTAGGGTTTGACAGGAACGGAGTGGGCAATGGAGGCAGATGAGAGTAAAAGATACTGAGGGTTAATGATGCTTAAATAGGGTACAAATCCTAAAAATTAGGGTTTTTTTCAACAGCGGCTACCACGTCGTGGAACCTATTGCTACATCATGGTGGTCCATCAAAAGTTCGCAACCCAAAAAGAATTACCACCCTGTGATGGAACTCCACCATGCCATGGCCACCCAGAAAACATAAATCATTGAAATTTAGAGTCATACCTGGAATGGGTGTTACATCTGCTCAAAAATCGAATTTTAGATCGGTCGACTTTTAACCAAAATAATCTATACGATACTTGAAGATCTCGTTAATAGGAGTTCAACGATAAAAAACTGTCAAAACGGACACCGAGTGAGAGAGTTATGCTTTTTATACGACCTTTAGTAGTCTAAGCCAGTGTGAAAAATATAAAGTCAAAACTATCTGACGGAGTCTAAACGAAAGTTGTAGATCGCGGTTAGAGATACACGTGGACATAAGCATAACAAAATATTACAAGCCTTATAGTATTTAAACTAGTGGTCTAATACTACTTGAATCTCTCAGCATAATGTTGTTGGATTAGTGTACAAGTCCATAACTATTTTGGTATGTACTTGACCCGATTGTGAGCATGGTCCTTTTGGGTTGCCTTCACCAAAGCAACTTGATAGAATGATTTGTGGAGAAAGAGATTAATTATGATTTATTAATATATTATATGAATAATATATTAAAAGAGAAATCATATTGTTTAATTAATATTAGTCAAGAATTAATAAGAATTAATTTTGTGGCTAAAAGACATTAATTAAAAAAAGGGGGCTAGAACTGTCAATTGAGTGATAGTTGGATATTAGGCTAATGGACTCCATAGAGGTTGGAGTGGACGAAATCTATGGTGAAACCCATGAGAATTCATCCAGGGCCTCTAAGGAGGGAGTCCATGGGCTGCTTAGGGCCTAAGCAGTCAGATTAGGGTTTCCTAGTTCAAAGCCCTAATAGCCTCACTATATAAAGAACCCTAGGGCACCCAAAAACGTGGCTAAGCATTCCTTGGAGTTTCTTGGACGTTTTGGTGCCTCCTTCTCCTCTCCTAAGTCATCCTCTTGCTCTTGGTGTTTGTGAGCCATTAGAGGTGTGACACTTGTGACACTAAGCTTTCAGAAGCCAATTACAAGAAGGAATAGATTGTTATTGCTACATAACAATCAAAGGTAAGATCTAAACCCTATATTATGATAATATTGAATATTGTATGCTAGATCTAGGTTTTATGGATTTAGATGATTATTGCATGTTCATTAGACAAACTAGATCCAAAGCTTTAGGGTTTGCATGTACACCATAGGATTGATGTAGTGCTCAAAACACATCAGTGGTATCAGAGCCTAGGCTGTTTGTTTGATGTATTTGATGCTTGTTTAATCATTCATTGCCTGAAAATCGAAGTTTTTGGTCCTCTGCCTGACTGACTCGGCGAGTCAGTTGATGTACTCGGCGAGTCAGGCTGACTCGGCGAGTCCAGTCCCTGACTCGGCGAGTCCCAGGGTCAGACAGAGGATATTTCGGGATTTTGACCTATTTTGCTGTGAGATAATTACCAAAAACGTTTTTCATTAATAAAATCCGAATTTTATCAATATTTGGTGATTATCCTTACCAAAATAGAAGATAATTGTCAAAATTAAGATAATTACTTGTTTTATAAGATAAATATTAATTATTTGTAATTTTGTTTTGAATTATCTAGTAAGAAATTGAATTAGGTCAAATTTAGATAACTACCAATTATTTGATTAATTTTAATTATTTGTAATTTAATCTAGATAGTTTTGAAAAGTTTCAAAACTTGCCCTCAAGTTTTGGAATTTAAATTTTTGATTAAAAGTTTAATTTTGAAATATTTAAATTCTAAACCCTAATATTTTGAAATTTTTCAAAACTTGCCCTCAAGTTTTGGAATTTAAATTTTTTGATTAAAAGTTTAATTTTTGAAATTTTAAATTCTAAAACCCTAGTTTTGAAAAGTTCAAATTACACCCTTATGGTTTTATTAAGTTAATTAAAAGTATAATTAAAAGAGAGTTAATAAATCCATAATGATATGGTTTATATTTAATTAAATTAAAAGTGTAATTTATAAAATTAAACCACCTAGTATTTTAAAAGTGTAAAATACAACCTTATACTATATATAACATTAAAAGTCTAATATTATATATGTATAACTTAAACTGCTAGTCTTACCGTTAATAGACCTAATTCACGAAGCCGATCTATAAGGGGGGTATAAGGTTATGGCCTATAAAATGGTCGTTTAATGAGTGTCCACTCTCACCCACCGCTTCCTTGATTGGTGGATGGTCGTTAGCCGAACGGGTAGGATAGGGAAAACCCTCTCCTCATTAAAAGTATAATAAATGTTAAAGTAGCTAAATGTTTTACAAAAAATTCCCAATCTGAGTTACTTTAGGCAAAAGTGAATTGATGCAATTCCATGAAATTACACTTTGTACCCTTGCTAAGACGTTAGTGGAGCGTGTGTGGTTAACTGGCACACTAATTGGGTTCTAAGCAAAGGTGGCGAAGGGTGACTCGATGTTTGTCATAGTTCGGTGGAGCGTGTGTGGTTAACCGGCACATCGAATAGGTGACTGTAACATTGGGGGCACCATGTATGTTTGCATGGTTATTCGCACCCTGTTTTGTGATCCTCGGCATCCCAATCACAAATCGAGGGGCATATCGAGATTTAAACATGCCATTGAAAAGTTCTGTGAATCTCAAAAGATCTAGGAGTTTCCAATACATTTAAAACTTAACCTTCTTTTTCGTTTTTCATGGTGGAAATTGGTAAATCGTCATTTACCTACCTTCAAATATTCTGCAAATTGGATTACGGCATCCCTTTTCCAATTTGTAGAATATTGTGTTGGATCCTAGCCTTAATATCTCATTTGGGTGTTTTATTAAGGACTCAATCAACTAACTTGAATTTTCTTCCGTTTTATAGATGTCAAAGTCTGACAACTATGGTCTTCTTGAATCCGTTGAAAAAAGTTTTTCACATGAAGATGATGTTCGACAATTGGATTGTGGAAATGGAAATCATGCTTCACTTCCTCCACCTCCTCCAATTATTCTCCCTGACCCACGTGTTCGAAGACTTGAAAAGTTCAAGGTCACTCAAGCCCTATTGGCAATAAGACACAAAAATAGAAAGTCTGTGTGTGCACACGTCTTAAAGATGAAGTCACACCTTGACAGGTTAAGGATGTTGGGTGTCGATGTCTCAAGGAAGTTGGTTGTTGACTTAGTTCTTTAATCACTTCCCGAATCATATGGTAAGTTCGTTAGAGAGTACTATATGATGGACCACGACATGACCCTTATTGATTTGACTTATTTGCTTATTGGTGCTGAATCAGAAATGGTTTGGCGCACTGGTCGAGCAAATTGGTCTGATAAATCAATATCCCAACATTCTACGGGCAATGACAACATTGGAAGTCCAGAAAAATTTTCTCTACGTAAGAGAAAGGTTGAGTCTGAGATAGTCTTGTGTACCATTCCAGAAGAGTCCATATGTTTCTATTGCCAAAAGAAGGGGCATTGTTTACGAAGCTGCCCTGACTACCTAAGAGATCTAAGAGATGGGAGAGCCAAGATGTATGACTCTACTTCAGGTAAAATCCACTATCTAACTCCATTAAGTTCCTATTTGGAGATTCTTAATACATGATGTGATAAGATTACATTTTGATGTTTTGAAGGATCGAAGAAAAGAAAGGAAGCTTAAAGGAAGGAGCGAGCTGAGTCTGATCGTGAAGAAATGGATTTCGATCGCATGGATTCGAAGATCAGATTTTTTGAGCTGCTACTTTAGAGTTAGGATAGATTGCTAAGAAATGTAACAGCATAGTTTTTCAATTGAGTTGCTTTGTAAGGACAAATTTTTCCGCAATAAAATAAATTTTGATTTTGTCCTATTTATTTATCCTTGCAATGACATGTATGAAAAATTGATGTTTGTGTATTTCTATTATTAGCAATGTTGAAATGGATGTGATTCTTAGTTATGTTATTCATGGTAATGTCATAATTTTCTAAGTAAGGAAAGATTCTCATCGCCCAAGTTTCAATTGGATGGAAACTTGGAATCATACAACTTATATTGTGTGATGTATGGAAATCTTGGTACTTAGGCAATTAAGACTAATTCTTTGTTCACATAAGTATGTGAGTCAAGTGAAGGGCTAAAGGAACTAGTACACAATGTTGTGCACTCGTCAAGTCCACCATAAATAATAATATCATTATTCGTCATGATTTACTAAAAGTCTAGTAAATATGATTATACTTACAAGATTAAGTGTAATTCTGAATCATTGAAAAGTTTCAATGAATGAAAGAACGAATAAGTAGAATCAATGAAGGCAGAAAGATAAAAGTTTCCCCAATTTAAGAAGAAGGGAGAGTACTTTTGTATCGTGTTTTATGATCGTCTTAATGATTAACAGCCATATCACAATTGATCCTCTAAGGACATCTTAGTGTACTAGTATAGCTAAGAAGAGGAATCGGAAATTGTTGAAATGGTTAAATCAAAAGGATGAGTCATACTTCGTTCCAAAATCAAGTCTTAGAGTCATACTCCAAGATTGTGAATTGAGTGACACATCTTAAGAAGATATAACACACACATCAAATGTGAAGTACAAAATTGTTTTCTTACTCTTGCGCGTTTGAAATTGGTAAATTGTGATGTCTTGGATAAGACAAAGACCAACTAAGACCAATTGTGTGTAGTGGTTTGTCTTGATAAAGACACACACTAATTCTTGGATATTTGTTTTATCAAGAAATGTTTCTTGATAAGAGAATCTAATATGTCAAGAGGTTAGTGGGAGTCTAAAGATCTTGAAAAGTTTCAAGAACTAATCGAGAGTAAACCTGCTGTTAATTACTAGCACACGACTTGAGGTTTCTAACCTATCGTGTTGACATATTCTTGTTTCTGTGCCACTCCAGTTTGGTCAACTATGCATGTGAGTTCTATGAGTTCTCAATAGGTTGCATAGGGGCAAGGCACCTTAATAAATGGAAAGTACATTGAAAGGTAGGGGTGAGCTACTCAATAACTTGGAAGCAATGGTAGGACCCTAGATGGCAAGAAATTAAGAATGGACAAGTTCGATCAATAAAAGTTTGGATTTGTCACAATTATTGTCTTATGATTATGGTTATGACAAATTCACATGGATAGGAACACATACACCACAAAATCTGAGTGTCATAAGGTTTCTCTCCTTCATGAAAACGATTGTGAGGAAACGCTTTCACTAAGAGAGATTTTGAAGATAGCATTATGTAATTTGCATTTCTCAAATTCGATTATGATTACGGCATCCCTCTTCATAGTTCGAATTGTGGGAAATGGCAAATAGGTCTGAACATTTTAGACTTATTGTTATAAGTTCTAAAATTGTTTAAACACACATATTGGTTATCTAAGGAAAGGTGTATGAGTTCGAGAAGCTTAGATAAAGGCTTATCGAAGCGTCTCGGTTTCAGAAATCTCAACTTTTGTAAATAAAGTCAATAAGTATTGGTTTCTAGAAGTCCAGCTAATTTCTGAATACGTGTCAAAGCTAGTGGGAGCATAAGTGTTATGCTTGAAAAATATATAATCATCATGTGAGTGAGAGCATGATAATTATGGTAAGTATTGCGAGATAGCAATATTAATTATAGAAAACAAAAGGTTCAATTCGCAAAGTTGCAAGGGTCAAAAAGTTGTTTTGCTATAATTAAGGGAGAGAATTTTATACTTCATTTCAGTTCTAAAAGCTTGGATTGATTTTTTATCTAATTTAGTCATATAAAATTAAGATTGTGTTCTAAAATTCGATTATGATTACGGCATCCCTCTTCATAGTTCGAATTGTGAGAACATGGCAAATAGAGATACCGTAGCAAAAGACTGGTCAAGTATCACGTCTTTATGTAAGACATTATGAATCGTATCCCATATGCTTCGGGCATAGGATCGGTTGCATATGCTATAATATTCACGTATTCTAAAATTTTCCAAATGCCTAGGGCATTAAGAGGGAAAAAGGATTGGAACCAGATATGACTAAAGATGATTAATCAACTGTCAAGAGGACGATCTAAGGTTCGCTAAGGATTGGTCGCTTATGAGCAGTTGGAAGTATAGTAATGGAAGGACCATACTGACATTATTATTATTAGATATGATTCTATTAGTAATGAGTTGTCATATGGTAAATATGGAATTGTTTCCATATTGGGAGTTGGACTTTAAGAATCTCTATGTAGATTAGAAACTTTTATGCAAGAAGGATGTTCAAAGGAATGTACTTTGAATGTGAGACTTCATGTCTATGGAATTGTCTTGCAACAATCTCCAATATATGACTTTGTAATTTCATTGGCAAAGTCTTTGTGACTTTGGCGCTATGACATTACGAAAGAATCGTTGCATGAAATGTTAAAATCTAACATATTCTATAAGTGGCAAAAATTTGGTATTCTCACACTTGTGGTAAGGATTGGGAATTGTGAAATGAGTGTGATTGAAAATGTTATTCAATTATACTATTTCACAAAGTAAGGACCATAGGTAAACATAGTGTGCATGCTAAGAGTATGGGACAATTGTTGTTATAATTCAAGTAATAAGTTGATTACCCGAAACATTATACAATGAATAACGTGTAATCAATATGGTGATCAAATAAAAGGAGTTTTATTTATACTCAAAAGCTTGGGGCCATATTGGGTTCGATTATTCTTGTGTTTCACTTTGCATGTTTTGACTTCCTAAATAATAAGATTATTCGAACGTTCCACAGTCGCTCATACTTTGGGAGTAGGTATGAAAGAAGATTGTCATGAATTGGTTTGTAGATTGCCTAAAGTGTATTAGACATAGCAAATGTTTGCTGCAACGTTCATGAGTGCTTATGAATATGATTTGATCATTGGATTAAACCCACGCTCACTTGGATCGCTTCATGGATTTTATCACGAGTGATTGGTGAGACGATAATATCTTATATTCTTGAAACCGAGATGTGTGAGTTGTATATTACGAGTCGGTTACACATTGATAATATGTAAATGCACCAGTAACTTGGTGTTATAAAACATATTATTGTGTGTGATTCGGTGAGTGAGTACAAGTGAGCATTGAGTCGAAGTTTATCCGTTCCTTTTACCCAAAATTGGATAAAAGCTATATATGTGGGCCCCTCGATGATTTAGTGATGACACCTAAGCGCTTGGCCAAGCCGGGACTAAGTTGATGTGTTCAATTGTTGTCTGTTGTCAGTCGTCATAAATCGGAAATCGGGAAACAACACATGAACAGAGAGCATGATTTAAATCCATGTCTCGGTTCATATGATATCTAGAATGGAGGAATATATGATCCCTTATCTAAAGGACACGCTTATGATAAGATCAGAGTTGACAGCGGCTTTTGAAAGCTACGATTGCTGATCAGGTTTGAAGTCATACGCATAATAGTTGTTAGACTTATCCAAGTGGGAGACTGTTGGATTAGTGTCTAAGTCCATAACTATTTTGGTATGTACTTGACCCGATTATGAGCATGGTCCTTTTGGGTTGCCTTCACCAAAGCAACTTGATAGGATGATTTGTGGAGAAAGAGATTAATTATGATTTATTAATATATTATATGAATAATATATTAAAAGAGAAATCATATTGTTTAATTAATATTAGTCAATAATTAATAAGAATTAATTTTGTGGCTAAAAGACATTAATTAAATAAAGGGGGCTAGAACTGTCAATTGTGTCATAGTTGGATATTGGGCTAATGGACTCCATAGAGGTTAGAGTGGACGAAATATATGGGGAAACCCATAAGAATTCGTCCAAGGCCTCTAAGGAGGGAGTCAATGGGCTGCTTAGGGCCTAATCAGTCAGATTAGGGTTTCTTAGTTCAACACCCTAATAGTCTCACTATATAAAGAACCCTAGGGCACCCAAAAACGTGGCTAAGCATTCCTTGGAGTTTCTTGGGCGTTTTGGAGCCTCCTTCTCCTCTCCTAAGTCATCCTCTTGCTCTTGGTGTTTGTGAGCCATTAGAGGTGTGACACTTGTGACACAAAGCTTTCAGAAGCCAATTACAAGAAGGAATAGATTGTTATAGCTACATAACAATCAAAGGTAAGATCTAAACCCTATATTATGATAATATTGAATATTGTATGCTAGATCTAGGGTTTATGGCTTTGGATGATTATTGCATGTTCATTAGACAAACTAGATCCAAAGCTTTAGGGTTTGCATGTACACCATAGGAATGATGTAGTGCTCAAAACCCATCAAATGTATCTTTCATATCGCTACATGTGATACAATAAACTGAGTGGGTCAGGTTGGGAAACCTGATGAGTACATAAGGATTTCAATCCCACAATGTTATATCATATATATTTTTTAGAACTCGCAATATATAATTTCACCTCATATAAGCAATTTTACCCCACCCCGTCGATCCTCACAACGACACGATCCATACTCTTGGATCTAAAATTAACAGCTTTATTTAATCCATACACCCAGATCAGGTATGTCTAATCCATGCTCTCGGATCAATGACAAATGACTTTGTCCACTCCATACTCTTGGACTCGGGACGAATGATTATGTCTAATCCATGCTCTCGGATTTATGACAAATGATTATGCCCTCTCCATACTCTTGGACTAAGGACGAATGACTATGTCTAATCCATGCTCTCGGATTAATGACAAATGACTATGCCCTCTCCATACTCTCAGACTAAGAACTAATGAATATTTCTAATCCATGATCTCGGATTAATGACAAATGACTATGCCCTCTCCATACTCTCGGACTAAGGACGAATGACTATGTCTAATCCATGCTCTTGGATTAATGACAAATGACTATGCCATTTCCATACTCTCAGACTAAGGATGAATAACTATGTCTAATCCATGCTCTCGGATCAATGACAGATTTCAAAGTTCTACCCTCCATGTATATCTCACCCGGACTCATAAGAAGCTACTACCCGATATTCATCTCAATTAATTTAGGTTTATTTTGTATCCTAAATCATCATATATTATCAGATATGCTCTTAACACGTATTTCAAGCAATATCAAATATTTCACACATAAATATATTTAATAATTTAATTAATACTTGTATTAAAATCATGTTCATGAAAGGGACTATACACTCACTTGTTAAAGTGACGACTCGAAATTCGGGCAGCGCTTCGCTTCTAGCATTTGTCTTTTCCGTCGACGTAACCTAGTATTATTATCACTAAGTTTTAGTCTAATATTTATTGTGACTAATTATTAGTCTAGATTCATCATTAACTCAAAGTCTACTTCAAGATCTATCAAGTAAGGAACAACCAGGTAGGATCATATCGGAGGTAGGGTCTGTTTGGTATACGAAGTATACTGTTTGGAAATCCCACTTTAAACACCTCACTAAATCACAGCCTAGACATCATCCCCGTAAGTAGATCAATCAGTATAACAACTTTGAATCACTGATAAATCTTATCTATAGGTTCATAATAACGATAATGAACTTAAACATAAGTTATACTTAAAGTATGGTAAGCATAACTCACTTACAGGGGGTTTAGCGAGAAACCGGGCTCTGCGCGGGCAGAAATTCTGAGCCAAAAGCTCTTCTTTTGGGGGCCTTATGGCGCTCCGGGACTCAATACTATCTCCTAGGAAAGGCTAGAGAAAAGCCTTGAGGCTTAGGGGTGTTTGGGTGAGAATGGTTTAGAAAGGTGTCAGAACATAAGTGATTTATGCCTTCTATAGGCTGGAAATCTCACTAAAGCGAGGCGTTCAAGAGCTGAACGCGGGGTGTTCGCATGTCATGTGTTGCCATCTCGTTCCAATCCGTGGGGAAGAAGGTGCGCTCAGATTGTGTCACGTGTCACTCGCAGGTTTAGCCCTAAATTAATTATCTTCTAAAATCCGTAATTTTTGCATACGAGCTCCGTTTTGACGTTCTTTATATCAACGTGTAGGTAGGGACGTGATCTACAACTTTCATTTAGACTCCGTCAGCTAATTTTGACTTTATTTTTAAAGTTATATTTTAACAGGCTTAGACAATTAAACTCCGTTAAAAATTCATACCTTTGTCATCTGACGTCCGTTTTTGACCGTCTTTATATCGTTGAGCTTCTATTAAAAAGATCTTTGATTCTCGTTTAGGTTGTGTCGGCTAAAAATCGATCGATCTAAAATTTCATTTTCGGGTTGTATACTGTTATGCAAAATCCTAGAAAAATCATAACTTCCTCAAATGAAGTCAGATTTGGGCGTTCTCTATATTCACGCACTTGGTTTAACATATACTACGACTTTCATTTAGATCGCTAAGGCTAAAAATTAGCTTATCAAAAATTAACTTTTTACGATAAGCGACGACGTGTCTATTTAGCCGTAAAACTTCGACGGGTCATAACTTCTTCGTTATAAGTCAGATTTTAGCGTTCTTTATATGTACGGAATCCTTGTGACATATACTATAACGTTGGTTAAGATTAATTTTCCTAAATAATCTTCTATCAAAAATTCATTTTTAATGCTTATTATCTCTAAATTGACTAGCCCGAATCTACGGGCGTTACATCAGGCCAGCATTTCGCCACGTCACTATGTCCCGATCAAGATCGTGGCGTTCCACCTTGGTGCATGGCGTGCATCCCACGAATCTTCTCTATAAATAGCAGCTCATTCCTTCATTTCTCATCACACAATCCAATCGAATTCTCTTTGAAATTTTGGTTGTTTAGCCTATTTTACCTTAATTTTATTCTACGACAAAGCCCTGCAATGCCTTTGAGTACTCATATGAGTAGTATCCTTCGACTAGGAGATACCGAGTCAACATTCTGCCCGCTTAAATCCTAGTTCTCATCTATAGTAATCTGTAAGTGAGCTACACTTACACTACTTTTGTGTAATTTATAATTATAGTTATGAGTCGTTACTAAGAACTTATAAGTCAGATTTATCAATAATTCCAAGTTGTTATACTTCTTTTTCTACTTTGGGGAGTAATGCCTACGTTGGATTTAGTGAGGTGTTTAAAGTGGGATTTCCAAACAGTATACTCTATATACCAAACGGACCCTACCTCCGATATGATCCTACCTGGTTATTCCTTATTTAGATCTTGAAGTAGACCTTGGGATTTTTGAAGAATCTAAACCCTTATAATAATAGTCTAAGACTTAACGTTATGTACATTAGGTCTCTTGGAAAAGGTGTAAGGCGAAACTCTACCCAATTCACCAATCACCAGACACTTTTGCCAGGTGAATGCGTAGTTCCTATCAAGATCATAATCTAAAATAAAAGTATTATTTATATAAGACATTAAATGATTGTCTGTATTATATGTGTTATATGCTATTTGTTTAATTAAGATAATATTGTTGAATTAGAAACCACATTGGAAATCGATTGCCTTTAGTTATAAGTATTGCCTTAGGTTTAAGAATAAGACTTTTAAAGGATACTTAGTTGAAGTTAAGTTAGATGTCGATTAGGTCACATGACTGGGGTAGAGTGTGTTAAATCAGAGCGGTGTGTTTCTCTTTTTTCTTGGATGACCAGAAATGGTGGGTCCATCAGACAACTGGTAAGTATGTCTAGGTCATCGACCAGAGTAGTTTTGGATTAGGTGTCTAAGCCGATAACTATATTTGGTATGTACTTGATTTGATTATGATCATGATCCCTTTAGGTTGCCTTCACCCATACAACTTGACAGGATGACAAGTGGAGAGAGAGTAGAATTTATTATATGAATAATAAATTGGTACTCAGAATGATTTTATTAATATATTATTTGGAAATCATATTATTAATTAGTAATTAAGCAGAAATTAATCTAGTATTAATTTTGGGATTAAAGGAACTGATTAATAATGGAGGGGCTGATTATGTAAAACAGCAATAGTTGTAGTTTGGACTAATGGACCCTATTAATAAGGGGTGGACGAAAATCTATGGGGAGCCCATAGAGTTTTCGTCCAAGGCCTTTCATATGGTGGTTCATGGATTGCTTAAGGCCTAAGCAAGGAAATTAGGATTTCCACCTGAAAACCCTAATGGCCCTAACTATATAAAGCCTCTTACCCTATGGATTTCATCCCTATGAGTTTCTAAGAGAACCCTGGCCGAAAATCCTACCTCTCCTCCTTCATCCTTTGCATTGAGTGTTTGTGACTCCATTAGAGGTGCAACACTCGGGGCACTAAGCTTTCAAAGGTCAAGGATCATCAAGGTGTTTTTGTTATTACAATATAACAAGAGAGGTAACGTCTAAACCCTAATTTACATGTCAATTTCGAAATTGTGTATGTTAGTCTTAGGGTTATTGCTTTGGAGTTTGTATTTGCATGTTCAATAGAGAAAAACTTAGATCCAAAGCAATTAGGGTTGCATGTACACCATAGGATTGTTGTTATGCTCAAAACCCATCAGTGGTATCAAAGTCTGGTTGTTTTTCAATTGAATTGGTGCAAGAGTGGACTGCCAAAAGAGCAAGAAATCGTAAATTTGTGTTGTCTGGCTGTTGAACTCGACGAGTCCATGTATGGACTCGATGAGTTGCATGAACTCGACGAGTTCCATAGTGGACTCGACGAGTTGATTCGTTTGGTGCTGGGATTTTTGATTTTTTGGTCAGATTTTGATTTGGATAATTACCATAACTCGTTTTTAATGCATAAATTCAATTTTTCTGATTGGTATGAGATATCCTTATCAAAATTGGTGGATTTGGTTAAATATGGATAATATAAGATTATTTTGATTCAAATATTTAACCTAGTAATTCTGAAAAATTTTAAATTACACCCTTTGGTTTTATAATTTAAATTTGAAATTAAAAGTTTTAGTTTTTTTTTTTGGAAATTTAAATGGTTAAACCCAAGTATTTTGAAAAGTTTCAAAAGTACATCTCATGGTTTTATAACTTAAAATTTGATTATATAGCCTTAATTTTGAAATCTTAAATTTAAAACCTTGATATGTTGAATAGTTCAAATTACCCCTTATGGATTTTTTAAAATTAATTAAGTGTTTAATTAAGAGAGAAAATTAATAAATCCATAATAATATGGTTTAAATTTAATTAAATTAAAAGTATAATTTATTAATAGATTAAACCATTTAGTATTTTAAAAGTTTAAAATACACCCTTATACTATATAAAATTAAAAGTCTAATATATAATATATGTATAAAAAAAAGGTCAGTCTTACCGTTAGTAGGCCTCATTCACGAAGCTGCTCTATAAGGGGTGTTTAAGGAAGCGGACTGTAAAATGACTGTCATTGGGTATCCACTCTTACCCACCGCACCCTTGACTAGTGGATGGTCGTTAGCCGAACGGGTAGGATAGGACACAAACTCTCATTAATAAGTATAATGAAATACAAAGTAACTAAATGCTTTTAAAAATTCCAAAATCTTAGTTACTTAGAAAAAATGTGAATTTGGTGCTAATCCATGATATTGTACATTGCACCTTGTTGGTCGTTAGTGGAGCGTGTGTGGTTAACTGGCACACTAATATGGGACTAATGAAGGATGGCAATGGGTAGCTCGTAGATAATCATAGATCAATGGAGCATGTGTGGTTAACCGACACATTGATTAGGTAATACATGTCTTCGAGAGTACCAAGCTAATTTGCAAGGTTATTCACAACTTGTTTGTGATCCTCGGTATCTCAGTCACAAACTTGAAGGGCATAATCGAGATTAAACATGCCATTGAAAACTTCAATGAATCTCAATAGATCTAGGAGTTTCATTTAAAACCTAATTCGTTTAAAATTCTGTTTTCGTGGTGGAATTGGTAAATCGTCATTTACCTACCGACAAATAGTTTACAATTGGATTACGGCATCTCTCTTCCGAATTGTGAATTCTTGATTTGGGTCCTAGCCTTAATATTTCATTTGGGTGTTGTATTAAGTATTGAATCAACTAACTTGAATTTCTCCCTTTTGTAGATGTCTAGTTCTGACAACTATGGTCTTCCCGAATCTTTTGAAAAAAAAAATTCCTCATGAAGATGATGTTCCACGTTTCGATCAAGGAACTAGAGATCATACTTCACTTCCTCCACCTCCTCTAATAGTTCTCCCTAAACCACGTGTTCGTCGACTTGAAAAGTTCAAGGTCACTCAAGCCCTATTGGCAAGCAAACACGAAGATGGAAAGTTTGTATGTGCTCACGTCTTGAAGATTAAGTTGCATATTGACAGGCTGGGAATGTTGGGTGTCGTTGTCTTAAGGAAGTTGGTTGTTGACTTGGTTCTTTAATCACTACTATATGGCAGACCACGACGTGACCCTTATTGATCTAACCTATTTGCTTATTGTTGCTGAATCAGCAATGATTTGGAGCACTGGTCAAACAAATTTGTCAGGAAGATCAATTTCCCAAACTTCCATGGACATTGACAATGGCCACATTGGAAGTCCAGAAAAGCTTTCTCTTCCTAATGGAAAGGGATCGGCCAAGGTCAAACTCTTTGACCAGATGGTAAAAAGAAAGGCTGAGTCTGAGATAGTTCCATGTACCATTCCAAAAGAGTCTGTTTGTTTATATTGCCAAGAGAAGGGGCATTGGATGCGAAGCTGCCATATCTACCTGAAAGATCGCAAGGATGGTAAAGTCAAAATGTATAAGTCTGCTTCAGCTAAGTCCACTATCTAACTCTATTAAATTCGTATTTATAGATTCTTAATACATGATGTGATAAGATTGCATTTTGATGTTTTGTAGGATCAGAAAAGAGAAAGGAAGCTTAAAGGAAGAGTGAGTTGAGTCTTTTCGCGAAGAGATGGATTTCGATCGCATGGTTCGATGATCAGATTTTTGAGTTGCTACTTAGGAGTTATGATAGATTGCTTAGGAATATTTAGTGACATAGTTTTCATTTGTACTTGCGTTGTAAGGACAAGTTTTCCTCATTTTTATAAATAAAGAAAAATTTTGATTTTGTTTTATTTATATTTCCTTGCAATGGCATTTGTGAAAATTGGTGTTTATATATTTTTAGCAATATTGAAAGTTGATTTGATTCTTAGTAATATCATTTATGGTAGTGTCAGAAATTTACCAAATAAGGAAAGATTCTCATCACCCAAGTTTCAATTGGACAGAAACTTGGAATCATACGACTTGTATTGTGTGATGAATGAGAATTTTCATCTTTGGGAAATTAAGACTGATTCATTGTTCACATGTAGATGTGAGTCAAGTGAAGGACTGAAGGATCTGGTACACATTGATGTACACTGGTCAAGTCTGCCACAAAGCACGATAAGACTATTTGTCATGATTTACTAAAAGTTTAGTAAATATGGTTATGCTTACAAGATTAAGTGTGATTCTGAATCATTGAAAAAGTTTCAATGTATAGCAGAACGAATAAGAAGAATCAATTAGGCAGAAAGATAAAAGTTTCTCCAATCTAAAAGGAAAGGAGAGTACTTGAGTATCGTGTTTTATGATCATCTTAGTGCTTATGAAACCATGTCACAATTGATCCTCTAAGGACACCTTAGTACATTTGTATGGCTAAGAAGAGGAATCGGGAATTGTTGAAATGGTTGAATCAAAAAGGGTGAGTCATACTTCATTTCAAAATCGAGTTTTAGAGTCATACTCCAAGATTGCGCCTTGAGTGACATATCTAAAGTAAGTTTATAACACCTCATGAAATGTGTAGTAGAAATGTTTCTTACTCTTGCACATTTGAAATTGGTAGTTGTGATGTCTTGGATAAGACAAAGACCAACTAAGACTAATTATATGAAGTGTTTTTTCTTGATAAGAATCTGTACTAACACCTGAATATTTGTTTGTCGAGGAACGTTTCTTGACAGAGAATCTTATATGTCAAGAGGTCAGTGGGAGTCTTAAAGTTCTTGAAAAGTTTCAAGAACTAATCAAGAATAAACCTATTGTTCATCACTAGCACACGACTTGAGGTTTTTAACCTATCGTGTTGACAAATTCTTGTTTCTGTGCCCATTCCTGTTGACTATGCATGTGAGTTCTATGAATTCTCATTTGATTGCACAAGGCAAAGCACCTTACTCAATGAAAGTACATTGACTAGTATAGGTGAGCTGTTCAACAACCCGGAAGCAATGGTAGGCCCTATACTACTAAGTGGCAAGAAATTAAGATTGAACAAGTTCATTCCATATGAGTTTGGATTTGTCACAAACCTTGTCTTGTGATTATGGTTATGACAAATTTACATGGATAGGAATACATACACCATAAAATCTAAGTGGCAAAGGTTTCTCTCCGCTTCATAAAAGGATTGTGAGGAAACTCTTTCACTAAGTAGATTTAAAGAGATAACAGTTGTGTTAATTGCATTCTCAAATTCGATTATGATTACGGCATCCCTCTTCATAGTTCGAATTGTGAGAAATGTCAAATAGTCTGAACATTCGGAACATACTGCTGTAAGTTCTGAAATAGTTTAGACACACATATGAGCTATCTAAGGAAAGGTGTATGAGTTGATTTGATTATAAGCATGGTCCTTTTGGGTTGCCTTCACTCATGCAACTTGACAGGATGACAAGTGGAGAGAGAGTAGAATTTATTATATGAATAATAAATTGGTACTCAGAATGATTTTATTAATATATTACGATATTAATATATTATTTGGAAATCATATTATTAATTAGTAATTAATCAGAAATTAATCTAGTATTAATTTTGAGATTAAAGGAACTGATTAATAATGGAGGGGCTTATTATGTAAATCAGCAATAGTTGTAGTTTGGACTAATGGACCCTATTGATAACAGGTGGACGAAAATCTATGGGGAGCCCATAGAGTTTTCGTCCAAGTCCTTTCATAGGGTGGTTCATGGATTGCTTAAGGCCTAAGCAAGGAAATTAGGGTTTGCACCTGAAAACCCTAATGGCCCCAACTATATAAAGCCCCTTACCCTATGGATTTCGTCCCTATAAGTTTCTAAGAGAACCCTGACCTAAAATCCTACCTCTCCTCCTTCATCCTTTGCATTGAGTGTTTGTGACTCCATTAGAGGTGCAACACTTGGGGCACTAAGCTTTCAAAGGTCAAGGATCTTCAAGGTGTTCTTGTTATTACAATATAACAAGAGAGGTAACATCTAAACCCTAATTTACATGTTAATTTCGAAATTGTGTATGCTAGTCTTAGGGTTATTGCTTTGGAGTTTGTATTTGCCTGTTCAATAGAGGAAAACTTAGATCCAAAGTAATTAGGGTTGCATGTACACCATAGGATTGTTGTTATGCTCAAACCCCATCAAGTAGATGACAACACTTGACTATTCTAGGCAGTCTAGTGAATTACGTTGCTAGCATGGACTTATAACCCATAGAAGTAGATAAAATGGGATACCATATTTATCAAATCTCTAAACATTGGTTTCCTTATATGACTTACACTGGCCAAGGACACCCCTAGTCGTACAGTCAAACAGTTGCTCATACGATTCATCGGGTTGGGTGATTCCTCCATATAATCATTGCTTTAGGATCTGTGAGGATTGTTTAGGCTGGGTAGTTGGTCTTAGATCCGATTTTATATTATCTGATGAATTTGTTTGCATGAATCATATTAATTATGTTTATCATTAAACTCTTATGGGCTTGAAAACCCTGTGCATGTCACCAGGCTATCCCAAACCATACCGACTCATTTTTATGCATCACATGTAGTGGAACCAAGGCTACAATAGTCTAGTTATTATTTATGAATGGAGTAAAGATATGTGCATGTAATCTATAGTTTGAGGACCTTTTATATTTTACGTTGTAACATATGTTTGGATATAAACGAATGACATCCTCAAGGTTTTAGTAAAAATAACTTTTATTGTCTTAAAAATGTTTTATTTAACTGGGAGTTTCCACATCTCAATTTATAAAGCATAAAGAAAATATTTTAATTGGCTATGAAAAATGGGGGATGTCGCGGTTGGTATCAGATCATTAGTTTAAGCGAACTAAGAATTTAGGAAAATTCTAGACTTAAACTTAGAAGCTAAGTATGATCGGTGAGGTGTGTGATAGAATGCTTTAGGATAGATGCCTTAGTTGCCTTATACACTTGCACTAGTATAATATAGGAACATTCCTTAACTACTAATTATGTGCTAAGTATATATATATATATATATATATATATATATATATATATATATATATATATATATAGTAAAGTAGTATATCTCTATCTTAAAAACTTCTGTCCCCTACGACTATAGAATGACATGATGATCACTACGAGCGGAAGAGTCGTCAATAACGAAGGAGGTCCATCATCTCAGATCGTCAGAGCAATTGTTGTTCAAATCTTGATGAAAGAAGCTCAGGAGATGATGCAAGAAATGCTCGATTAGCAGCGGCGTGAGTTTAGGGAGCTCTTGGATCAGGAACTAGCTAATGCTAGAGGGGGAGTGCCTATGATCAATGAGTCGGTGGTTGTTGAAAAAGTCAACAACGGACCAATTCCTTCTCATCCAGAGACAGTCCAGGAAGAAAATGATGACTCGGAAAGTCATCAAGGACCAGAACAGCCAGAGATCTAGAGAAATGATGAACCAAGAGGCTATTGAAAGTATAAGGACTTCACAAACTGCAAGCCATCATCATTTAACAGGAAGGAAGATCCTATAGGAGTAATGGACTAGATCTCGGAGATGAAGACGGCGTTTATCACATGTGGGCTCAGAGGGAAGTTACAAACCACCTATGTTGTGAGAAAATTTAAAGGCACGACGCTTCATTGGTGGAACACATTAGGAAATATTACGAGCCCTAACAAACCACTACAGCTGACATGGGACGAATTCTTGACCCATTTAAAGAGGAAGTTACGGTCAGCTGAGAAGATGCTGGAATTAGAGAATCAATTCTTGGCTTTATCGATGGGAAGCATGTCGGTGGACGAATACACCAATGCTTTAACTGATAAAATGGAGTTCTCCTTGCGACTTGTTCAGGACGAACTGACCAAGATTGATCAGTATGCAAAGGGATTTCCATGGGAGTATACTGTGTCGGTGAAGCAGGAACCTACTTTTGAGGCAGTTGTATGGGCTGCAAAGTCTGTGGAAGGTATGATGAAGAAGAGAACTGCCGACAAGAATGAGGTCCGTGAAAAGAGGAAGGCTAAGGAATCAACGACAATAGCCGCAGGAAGAAGAAGAAGTTTTTGAAGTCAAGAAACAAGTATGGGAGCAACCAGGAAGGGAAGTGGTGTGGCCAGTGCAAGAAGAAGCATTTCGGCGAGTGTGTCGTCTGCTTCAACTGCAAGAAGCCCGAGCATATTTCTACAAATTGCCCAGTCAACGGAAAAGTTTGTTTCAATTGTTGAAATGAGGGGCACATGAAGGCATAGTGCCCAAAGGTTAAGAAACCAATCCCAAAGATAATGCCACCAAACCTAAGGGTCGAAGCTATCAGATGACCCTCAATGAAGCAAAGGAAGAGACCGATGTTGCTTCAGGTACATTCTTAGTTAATTAAATTCCTACAAATATATTATTTGATTTTGGAGAAAATCATTCATTTATATCACATGAATTTGGTAGGAAAGTTAATTTATCATCACTTAGACTAAGTACCGCTACATTAGTAGAAGTAGTTGGCGGTAGGAATGTATCTCTTAGCAATAGGTTAGAGGCTGTAACTATTGACTTAAACAGAAACAATTTTCATCGATAGTTGTTGCCTTCTGAGTTGAGTGAGTTCAACGTAATTCTCGGCATGGATTGGTTGGGAGAAAACCTAGCAGAAATCCTATATGGAAGGAAGATGGCGTGTATTAATCCCCCTGGGAGAAAGCCATTCGTGGTTTATGGAGATAGGAGTAGAGTGAGATCTGGAATCATCATGATGATGAAATCCAGAAGATGCCTATCCAATTTATGTTCAACATTCTTGGCATACGTAATAGACGTGAAGAAGGAGAAGAAGGAAATGACTGATATAACTATGATGCAAGATTTTCCTGAGGTATTTCAAGATGAATTGCCAGGATTACCACCAGAGAGACAGGTAGAATTCAGAATCGACTTATTGCCAGACACGCCACCAATTGTGAAAACACCGTATCATTTAGCACTGACAGAGATGAAGGAGTTAATTACACAACTTCGGGATTTATTGAACAAAGGTTTTATAAGACCTAGTTCATCACTCTATGTAGCTCCATTACTATACGTAAAGAAGAAGGACGATATTATGAGAATGTGTATTGACTATCGGGAACCAAACAAATCTAAGATCAAGAATAGGTATCCTTTACCTAGGATAGACGACTTGTTTGATCAATTGTAGGGAGCAAACATTTTCTCCAAAATTGATCTCAGTTCAGGCTTTCACCATTTGAAGATTAAAGAGCAAGATATTGAGAAGACAACCTTTAGAACAAGGTATGGGCACTATGAATTCCTTGTTATGTCCGTTGGACTAAAAAATACCCCAACAACATTTATATATCTGATGCATCGAGTTTGTAAACTTTTTTTCGATAAGTCGGTAATAGTGTTCATTGATGATATCTTCATTTACTCCAAAAGCAGTCAAGATCATGGTAAACACCTCCGAGATGTACTATAAGTCCTTAAGAGGGAGAAGCTTTATGCAATTGTGGAAAAGATAAAGGAAGCTCATACAAAGGCTCTAGTAGAAGGTGATAAGAAGGAAGAACGACTAGGCTAGACATTTGTGTTTGAAGAAGATAAGAAAGGGTTGAAGACGTTTAAGAATCGTATTTGGGTGCCTAAGTTAGCTGGTATACTAGATCTTCTTATGGAAGAATCTCATAAGACCATGTATTCTATACACCCATGCAGTACCAAAATGTACTTGGACTTAAAACCCTATTACTAGTAGCCGACAATGAAAGTCGATATGGCAACTTACGTAGCAGAGTGCGTAACATTTTCAAGAGTAAAGGCATAACATTAGAAGCCATATGGGGATTTGGAACCCTTATCGGCACCTATAGGGAAATGGGATGATGTTACCATGGATTTTATAACAAAGTTGCCAAAGATAAAGAGAGGTCACGACATGATCTGGGTTATAGTAAACTGACTTACGAAGAGTACGCATTTCATAGTCGCACGATAAAATTGGTCTATGGAGAAGTTGGTTGAGACCTATTTAGAGGAAATTGTTAGGATACATGGGGTACCCTTATCTATCATGTCAGATATGGATAGTCGATTCACTTCCAGATTCTAGAAGAGTTCGCAGGAAGCAATGGGCACGAAGTTGTGCCTAAGTACTGCATGTCATCCACAAACGGGCGGACAGAGTGAGAGAAGAATCCAAACCTTGGATATCTTGCGGGAATGTGCCTTACCATTTCCTACTAGCTAGGATGACCACCTATCACTAGCCGAATTTTCCAACAACAACAGTTATCACTCAAGCATCAAGATGCCTCCTTATGAAGCACTGTACGGAAGGAAGTGACGTACACCATCGTGTTGCTTAGAAGTGGGAGAGAAAAGCTTTGCGGGTCCTGAGTTACTACACCAGATCGCTGAAATGTTAAGAGTCATCTGATGAAGGATACTAGCTGCTCAAAGTCGTCAGAAAAGCTACACAGATAAGAAATGACGATCGATAACATTTTATGTGGGTGATCAAGTGTTACTTAAAGTCTCGCCATGGAAGGGACTTAATAGATTTGGAAAGCGTGGGAAGTTGAGTCCTCGTTTTATAGGACCATTCAGAGTACTTCAAAGGATAGGGAATCAAGCCTCCAAGCTTTAATATCCCGACGAACTGCAAGGTATCCATAATACTTTTAATGTTTGTTATCTGAGTAAGTACTCGAGAGAAGAAGTTGATATGCTCCCACTTTCATAGTTAAGGATCGATGAAGATAGAAGGCTAGTTGAAGAGCCTGAAGCAACTGTTGACCGTAAGAGGAAGAAATTACAACACAAGATGATTGACTTGGTGCTAGTGCGATGGAAACACATGACATGGGCGAATCTCACCAAGGAAACATAAAGCGAAATGAAAAGTCTCTATCCCCATCTGTTTGTTGATGTATGATTATGGGGACGGAATCATCCTAAAGGGGAGATAATTGTAACGCCCGCATTTCCTGCTAGATTAATTCATAGTCTGTAATTGCTTTGGTCAACCATTGTAATATTATATGAATGAATAAGAAAGGATTATTCATATATTTATGAGCTTATGTGTTCTATAGGATATTAGGTGCATTTAATAATAAAATAAATAAGATTAAAATACGCATTGAAGATAAAATATTACTTAGGAAAAATAAACTTAACCTAGTTGTAGTATATGTCATAACGATTATGGAGATATAAGGAGCGTTTAAATCCGACTTCATACGAAGAAGTTATGCTTCTTCGAAGTTTCGCGATTTAATCGGCACGACTCTGCGTATCGTAAAAAGTAGATTTTTTGTAACGCCCGTAGATCCGGGCTACTCAATTTAGAGACAATGAGCGTCAAAAATGAGTTTTTATGGAAGATTACTTAGAATAAATAATCTTAACCAACCTGTATAATATGTCTCAAGGGTTCCGTACATATAAAGAACGCCGAAATCCGAGTTATAACGAAGAAATTATGACCTGTCGAAGTTTTTCGGCAAAACCGACACGGCACCGGGAGACGTAAATAGTGAATTTACGATGGAGGACTTTTTAGCCTTAGTAATCTAAACAAAAGTTGTAGTATACGTTAAACCGAGAGCGTCCATAAAAAGAACACCGAAATCTGACTTCGTATGAGGAAGTTATGATTTTTCTAAGATTTGGCATAGCAGTGCAAAGCCCGAAACTCGAATTTTAGTTCGAGCGGTTTTCGGCCTACGCGACCTAAATGAGAATTGAAGATCTCATTAGTAGGAAACTTCCCTAGCACTTGAAGAAAGCTCCAAACCCCCCCCCCCCCCCCAAAGCCTAGGAAACTTCCCTAGCACTTGAAGAAAGCCTAGGAGAGCCCGGAGTCTCCGAGAAAAAGAGTTTTTCGGTTTGAAACTCTGCCCGCGTAGAGCACGGTTTTCAAGCAAACTTCCTGGTTTCGTCAAAGAAGATAATTTTTAGAAGCGAGGTGCTGTCCAAATCACTCCGTATCAGGTGATTGCATAGTCACTTTCATCTCACACATAGATATGAAGTATTTTATATAAATTATGTGTTATGTGTATAAATATATGTTGTATGTTTACCTGATATGTTTGCTGGATGAAAGATCTGAACATCTTTCTTTTCAGATCTGAACTTCTTCCTTTAGATCTAAACATTTTCTTCCAAATCTGAACCTTCTCCTTCAGATCTAGATTTTCCTTCGGATCTAAACTTTTTTTTTTCTTTTTAGATCTAAGACTTTTCTTCAGATCTGAATGGAATATGTATTTTTGTCCGATCTAACCCTTTTCTTACATATCTGAACTTTTTCCTTCAGATCTGGACTTTCTCACTACAGATCTGAACTTTTCAGATCTAAACCTGATATATGGATGATTTATACTTGAGATCTGTACTGGATGAAAGATCTAAGCTTCTGTCTTTCTAGATCTGACCCTAGTGGTCATAACAAATGGAGTCCGACTCCGATGAGTATGTTAAGTGGTTCAGAGAACCAAGTTCGATGTAGCATCTAACTTCAGCCAGAAGATTGAAGTGAATCAAAGCGATTAATAGAAGGATCGCGCTCTTTGTTAAAGAAGTTGGTAGCTAGAAATGCTACATGTTGAAATGTGATTGTATCACATTAGAACATGAAGGAAGGTATAGTCTGTTCTGGAATTTGACTCTAAAAGACCTGAGTCTAAGCGTTACAACATACGATGAGAGGTCATTAGAACATGACCCATCGGTCTATTGTCGAAATCAAAGGACTTATCTTAAGTGCATTAAGAAGAAGAAGGAGTCTCCAGTAAGGATCGATAATGTGACATGAAGGTCATGATTTAAAGTCTAACATGAGGTAAAGAGCGGGTGCAAGATCGAGCACCGCCTGCAGTCAAGAAGTCCAAGAGTTAGATACTCGTTTAAAGCGACATAGAAGTTACGGTTATTACCTAGGATGAAGAGATAACGTATGGAGTCATTATATAAGTCATGTCTCGTTGATGATTCCGGGACGTAATCATCCTAAGGGGGAGATAATTGTAACGTCCGTAGATCCAGGCTAGTCAATTTAGAGACAATGAGCGTCAAAAATGAGTTTTTGATGGAAGATTACTTAGAATAAATAATCTTAACCAAGTTTTAGAATATGTCTCAAGGGTTCCGTACATATACAGAACGCCGAAATCCGAGTTATAACGAAAAAATTATGACCTGTCAAAGTTTTTCGGCAAAACCGGCACGGCACCGGGAGACGTAAATAGTGAATTTACGATGGAGGACTTTTTAGCCTTAGTAATATAAACAAAAGTTGTAGTATACGTTAAACCGATAGCGTCCATAAAAAGAACGCCCACATCTGACTTCGTATGAGGAAGTTATGATTTTTCTAAGATTTGGCATAGCAGTGCAAGGCCCGAAACTCGAATTTTAGTTCGAGCGGTTTTTGGCCTATGCGACCTAAATGAGAATTGAAGATCTCATTAATAGGAACTCAACGATAAAAAGACAGAGGAAAACAGAGTCCGTATGAAGAAGTTACGAATTTTACGCGGTCATTTAACAGTATAATCTCCTCCTACTGTTAAATTTAAGATCGGTCGAGAATTAGCCGATGGAGTCAAAAGGAAAGTTGTAGATCTTATTTTTACCTACGCGTGGAAAAAAAGAACGCCGAAAACGGAGCTCGTATGCGAAAGTTATGAATTTTTGACTTGTCTCGCGGGTGGTATTCCTGGAAGATCTTCGGGAAAAACATCGGGAAACTCGCATACGTCAGGCATGCTCTTGATGTCCTGGACTTCGCGTTTCACATCCACAATATGTGCTAAAAACGCGTGGCATTCCTTGCGTAGGCACTTCTGAGCTTGGATACACGAGATAATACGAAGAGTGGTATTGGGTTTGTCGCCATAGATTATGAGGGTTTCACCGGTTGGCAGATTAAGGCGAACGGCCTTATCGTAACATAAAATGTCCGCACGATGAGAACTCGGCCAGTCCATGCCTATGATGACATCAAAACTCTTAATCGAGACTGGCATGAGGCTGATTGGAATGGGGTTATCGTTTAGAGTTAGGGTAAAGTTTAAGTATATATCCTTAGTGCCCTCGGTTTTACCGTTGTCGCCATAGATCTTATTTTTACCTACGCGTGGAAAAAAAGAACGCCGAAAACGGAGCTCGTATGCGAAAGTTATGAATTTTTGACTTGTCTCGCGGGTGGTATTCCTGGAAGATCTTCGGGAAAAACATCGGGAAACTCGCATACGTCAGGCACGCTCTTGATGTCCTGGACTTCGCGTTTCACATCCACAATATGTGCTAAAAACGCGTGGCATTCCTTGCGTAGGCACTTCTGAGCTTGGATACACGAGATAATACGAAGAGTGGTATTGGGTTTGTCGCCATAGATTATGAGGGTTTCGCCGGTTGGCAGATTAAGGCGAACGGCCTTATCGTAACATAAAATGTCCGTACGATGAGAACTCGGCCAGTCCATGCCTATGATGACATCGAAACTCTTAATCGAGACTGGCATGAGGCTGATTGGAAAGGGGTTATCGTTTAGAGTTAGAGGACAATTTAAGTATATATCCTTAGTGCCCTCGGTTTTACCGTTGGCCATTTCTACTAAAAACGGTTCACTTAATGATTGGGGCATTTGTTTCAGCAGGCCTTTAAATTTATGACTCACAAAACTCCTCTCCGCTCCACTATCAAACAAAATGCATGCATACGAGTTATCGAGAAGAAACGTACCCGTAACAACAGTGGGGTCTGCAACGGCTTCATCCTGTCCCATTGCGAACACTCGGCCCCTTCCGCCGGTATTCCTGTTGTTTGCCTTCGGGCAGTCCCTGCGGTAGTGTCCCGTGGCTCCGCACTCAAAGCAGGCGCGACTTACTCCGACATTAGCAGTGGGGGCGGCTTGTTGGGCTGGCTCCTTGCAGAAGCGGACCGTATGCCCCTTCTTATTGCACCTGGTGCATTGGAAGTCACTGCAAGGACCGTGGTGGTGGAAGTTGCATTGGTTGCACTTCGGAAATCTCCCATTGTATGAACTTGTAGGTGCAGTGGTGGCAGGAACCGTAACTGCATGAGCCGCTACCACTTGTTGTTTCTTGGGGTTCCCCTGTAGGTTTTGTCCCCTTCTTTTGTTCTAAGGCCTTCCCTGACCCTGTACCTCCTTTGATGCGTTTGCAGTAGCTGCAATAGTACCCTGTTTGACCCTGTGGTTGATGAGTCGCTGAGCCAGGCGCTTAGCGCTGTTGAAAGTGATAGCGTTGGAGGCCAAGACGTGACCTTGAATCTGGGGTGACAACCCCCAAATGTACCTCTCAACCTTTTTTGGTTCTGGGTTGACCATGGCAGGGCACAAGGCAGCAAGGTCGCTGAACCTGGCCGTGTAGGCTACTAGGTCAGACCCAGTCATCTTCAGATTCCAGAGCTCCTGCTCTAGCTTTTGTATCTCGCCCCTTGGGCAGTATTCTTCCAGTAGTAGGACTTTCAAGTCCTCCCAACTTATGGCGTTGGCGACGGTGAGAGTCACGGACTTCACATAGCTTTTCCACCAGGTGAGGGCTCGATCAGTGAGGATGCAAGCGGCGAACTTGACTTTGATCGCTTCTTGACAAGAGCAGATCTCAAAGACCGTTTCGGTCTTTTCGAACCATTGCATCAGTGCAATGACTCCTCCTGTGCCATTAAAAGTTTTTGGCTTTGCGTTGAAGAACTCCTTGTAAGTACATTCCCTTACTTGACCATGACCAGTGCCATGGTTGGAATGATTCGTACTGCTTCCTGTCCCTCCATTTCCGTTGGAGTTTATTTGCGAGAGGGCGGCGGTTACTGCTACTGTGATAGCAGTCTGGACCATGGCCGGATCATAAGTTGGTGGTGGAGGTGGTGGTGGTACCGTGCCCGGCCTGGGTCTTCGGTTTGGACGAGGAGGCATCGCGCTGCCAAGAATTAAGAATGAAAGATTATTAGTTTTGGTGGTTGAGGGTTGAATGATAATGAGTTAACTATCCTCAATAGTTTACGAATTTGGTTTGACCTACACAGGGCTTTGAGTTTGATTCACAAAATGGAGTTTGAATAGCAATAGATAAACTCATGAACCCGAATGAAATGCACAGGACTAACACACGAAAGAGATATACCCAATATATATTAAACATATGGTTGCGTTACATCCGAAGTTAGAACAAAATTGACCTTTCTAAAGGTCTCCGATTACAGAAAGTTAAAGAAAGTACGACTTTTAGCCGATGGTCCTATTCTATATCAAAATTTTGGGGGTTAGGCGAGTACTACTCGCGGCGCGGATTGTGCTTGGAGCTCGATTCCGCATCCGATTGCTTCGCTCCCATGAGACGCCTGTCAAAGGCAGCCTGTTGCTCCCTCAAATCCCTCATTTCGGAGAGAGCTGCAGTCATTTGCTCTTGGAGAGAGTGGGTGTGGAGTTGAGCATTCCTTTGTAGCATGTCAAGGCGTCGGATATCAGCTGCGTTATCCTCCATCCTTATGTCAACCTCGTGAATCCGGTTTGCCTGGACTCCGGATTGATAAGCCTGATTGGCAAGTTTGCCTACCATAACTGGGAGTGCTCGATCAGCTGAACTTCCTCCGCTGACATCGTAGAAGTCCCGACACATACCGTAAGGAGGACGCAGTCCTTGCTGTTGACTCCAATGGTGGATGTGGCTTTCCCAGACGGGAGTTGGTCCTTGAAATCCCATCCTGAAAGGAGGTCGAACGGCTGGAGGTCGGACGGCTGGCGGATTGAATACCTCAGGCTCTGAGGCTGAGCTATCTGAGTCTTCCTCTTCCTCGTCTTCCATGGGTTCCTCCTCGGGTTCGTCTTCAATCCATCCCCCATTACCTTGGTTGGGGTAGTACGGGTCACCGGGAGGGTGGAATCCAGCCATTGAGTCTATACGAGAATAGGGTTAAAAATTGACTATAAGCTAAAGCGTGTAAAATTTACCCTTAAGTTTGACGGTCGAAGATACCCAAATACTCCCATAGTATTCTTAATGATATGCTCTTGGTAAGTTTTAAATTTGTTGTCCACTGCAGACACTCCTTGGCATACGTTAGTAAGCTCTTGGACAAATATAGTTGATCAGGCTATATTCATCCCAGTTCCGATTACCTGTCCCAAGGCACACCTGCACTGCACAATTTATTTATAATACTTCTATATTGATCTATTTTTGACACTGTTATTAATATGAAATGAATGCATGCCTACTTTACAAAAGAATTAAATAGATTTAATTTGTAAAAGTATGACTCTTACTCAGAGTGTTTTTGCCCAGTTGTGTTTATAGTTGTATACCAAAAATGGTTTTGATATACTTAATTCACTATAAACAAAGCTCTGATACCAATCTGACACACCCCCAAACCAGAACGGCGGAAACGTTCGGGGGCGGAAGACGTCATATTCAGTATCATAACAGTTCATAGTAAGGAAAGTACACACCACCATACATATAAAGGTTTCAAAATGTTTACATAATTGTATTTGTTACATGTTCAAAAGATAAATACATAAACATCTTTCAAAAGAAGTAATTAACGTCAGAGCGTTAATCCCCAAAAGTTGATTTCCAAACCTACTTAGCGGTTCCCTGAGAATACAAGTTATTTCAAAGAAAAAGTGTCAACAATTAAGTTGGTGAGTTCATAAGCGGTTTTGAGAAAATGTATGCCATTCCAAAGTTCGTGCGTTTTCCAAGAAATCCCTTATTTCCTTATTAAAGTATGAAATGCATATGAATGTTCGCGTTGTGAATTGTAAATAGTTGCACCAGGAAAATCCCTTATTTTCCTATTAGTTGATTGTTTTGGATACAGGAAAATCCCTTATTTTCCTAAAGTAAAAGGCAGTCTCTAATGTCCAAGACCGAAAATCGTAAGCAACTGACATACTTGAAAGGTTAAGACATAGTTTTATATAATAAAGCTATAAGAAGATCGCACTTGTTAGATGAAGAATAGTTTTAATAGTTATCCATTCATAAAAGCATAATACCATAATAATTGTCTATCCGGTGAGTTTTATAACCATACTAAACATAATATGCCTGTGGCGACGGTCTTCAGGCGTCGTAACGTTTATGACAAACTGTCACCCAAAGGACTGTAGCTAACAGTCAGGGCGCGGGATCATGACTTCCCGTATAGATCTATACACATTTGACACGCTCTCCAGACGGGAGACTCTAGTTATAATAGACATGACTTTAGGTAGTACCTTTGTAACACAAAGGTAGCATTTGAAGATGTAATCGTCTCATGGATTCTCAACTAAGTCTGTATTAAAATAGTAGTTTTGTATGAAATGTTTATCCTCTTTCACAATGTTTGACAAAGCATAAATCATGAGTTCCTTGAATGCATAAAATGGTTTAACAAGAAAGGTTGCTCTTAACATAATGCATTTTGTATAAACGAGGCTATTACTAGTTATAGTTTTGTTTCATACCACAAGGTTAAGTTTGAGCAATAGTCTTGCATGTTGAACAGTTTCATTGTATAGATAAGTCTAATACATGCAAAGTATAACAAGAGTTTTTACGTTTTCACTCAGGATCAACCAAGTGTTTACTTGTATTCTCCCCCGAAATGTATTAAAAGTACATTATAAAGTATTTGAAAGTGTATAAAAGGGGGTATGAACTCACTTGATTGAAGTGGTTGCTTTGAAGTAGTCGAGAGAAGAATCGAGTAGAACTTTGACTAGAGAGAGTTGAAATCTCGGGATTCCCGGAGATCTCGGGAGTGTATAACTTCCTTCGGGACTCGAGTATGAAAAACCAGGGCTTCGGGAAGGCTTCTCGGGGTTATCACGTAGAGTAACGGCACTTAGTGATGGGTTTTGAGCATTCTAACACTTCCTAAGTGTACATGCAACCCTAATAACCTTGGATCTATGTTTGTCTAATTATCATGCAAAGTTGAATTCCAAGGTTATATTCCTATCTAGCATACATGGGGAACAAATTTTAACTTGCATGAAAGATAGAATAACTTACCTTGTTGTTGCTTATGATCCTTGAAACCTTGTGAGCCTAGCACCCCAAGTGTGATGCCTCAAATGCTTCACACAACACCAAATGCTTTTGGAGTAAACTTTTGAGAGAATATTACACTTGCAAAATCGGCTCTAGCCCTCTTGATTCTTGTGTGCAACCAATTTTGGTGGAGCATGGGTTCTTTATATAGTGTTGACACATCTAGGGTTACACCATGTAAACCCTAATGTGTCATGACTCTTAATTTCCATGACCCATGGGTTTGTAACTCCTATGGAGCATCCTATAGGTTTAACTCAACTTGATAATCCATGGAGCCTCTTAGCCCACTATACAAGTTATGCATAATTTACATAATCAACCCATATATTTAATTAGTTATCTTTTGATCACTTAATTAATTCTAAATTAATTCTTGATCAAAGCAATTAAATAATATTATTAATATATTAGAACTTATAATATATTAATAAACCATAAGTGTTATTTCTCTCATTTTAGTTTATCCAATTGCATGGTGCCATGCAACCCAAATGGACCATGCCGGGTCGCGTCAAGTACATACCAGAAATAGTTATGGACTTAGACACCTTATCCAACAGTCTCCCACTTGGATAAGTCAAATAACTATAACTGCAAGTATGACTTCAGGAACCGATCAGCAATCGTAGCTCTTTCAAGGTCTCTCGGAACTGAGAAGATGATGATACGCCATTTAAGATAAGTGATCATATAATCCTCTGTTCTAGATATCAGCCGGACAAATACATGGAACAATGTCTTACTTATTGTCCAGCAGTTTGTTTCCCGATTTCCGATTTGTTTGACAAAGAACTTAATTGAACACATCAACTTAGTTCTGACCGGGCCTGGTACATAGGTCAAAACAAAATCATCGAGGGGCCCAGATATCAGCTTCTAATCCAAGAAGGAACAGATAAACTTCGACTCATATGTTTGTTCTACCACTCATTGAATTATACACAAGAGCACGTTTTATAACATCGAGTTACCAATGCGTTTTCGTACAATCAATGCATAACCAACTCATAAGTAACAAATCATATATCTAGGTTTGAAGACTTATATGATATTACCGTCTCACGATCACTCGAGATAAATTCCATGAAGTGATTCCAGTGAGCGTGGGTTGAGTCCAATGCTCAGAACTTATGAGCACTCATGAGTGTTGTAGCCATGTCCAACAACTTAGACCTCTGCAACCAATCATGACAGTCTTGATTCATACCCACTTCCAACATATGACCGACTGTGGAGGTTCGAATAATATGATATACCAAACATAATTATTCTGGAAGTCAAAACATGCAAAAGAAATATAGTAAACGATCGACAAGAGATAGCAACACTTTACTCATAAATAAAACACCTTTTATTCATCATCTAATGTCAATTACACTTTACAAATTTCAAGGTTATCTAACTACTAAATCTAATATCATCCTTCAGCCCTATGCTCCGAGCATGCTGGATATGCTTAACCCGAGTCAGTCCTTTCGTGAGGGGATCTGCTGGATTCTCATCCGATGATACCCTCTTTGCCACGAGGAGTCCTTCTTCTATTCGATGTCTGATGAAATGGTATTTTCTGTCGATGTGTCTAGATCTCCCATGATCCCTTGGTTCCTTGGCTAAGGCAACTGCACTTTCACTATCACAGAAAATTTCCATTGGCTCTTTAATAGCTGGTACAACTCCAAGGTCTCCAATGAAGTTCTTCAGCCATATCGCCTCCTTTGCTGCCTCGCTAGCTGCTATATACTCTGATTCGCAAGTTGAATCAGCCACTGTCTCTTGCTTGGAACTCTTCCAAGAAATTGCTCCTCCATTTAAGGTAAAGACCCAGCCTGACTGAGAGCGGAAATTATCCCTATCAGTCTGAAAGCTAGCATCACTATACCCTACAACTCTCAAGTCTTCACTCCCACCGAGGGTAAGGACCCAGTCCTTAGTCCTCCGTAGGTACTTGAGGATATTATTTACCGCAGTCCAGTGTGCCTTGCCAGGGTTCCCCTGATACCTGCTAACCATGCTCAAAGCAAAGGCTACATCAGGTCGAGTACACGTCATAGCATACATGATCGATCCTACAGCCGAAGCATAAGGTATTCGACTCATTTCTACTATCTCAGCCTCAGTACTAGGGCTTTGTGTCTTACTCAATCTGACGTTACTCTGGATGGGTAACTCTCCTTTCTTGGAGTCCTGCCAGCCGAATCTCTTCAGCACCTTATCCAAGTAGGTACTCTGACTAAGTCCAATTAGTCTTTTACTCCGGTCTCTCAAGATCTTTATCCCTAGAATATAGGCAGCTTCTCCTAGGTCCTTCATAGAGAAACACTTCCCAAGCCAGGACTTAACTTCCTGCAGAGTTGGGATGTCATTTCCTATGAGTAGTATGTCATCCACATACAATACCAAAAAGCTAACTATAGTCCTACTAGCCTTGACATATACACAAGATTCATCTTCACTCCTAGAAAAGCCAAATTCCTTGACTTTCTCATCAAAGCAAAGATTCCATCTGCGAGGTGCTTGCTTTAACCCATAAATGGATTTCTCAAGCTTACACACTCTATTAGGGTACTCTGTGTTGACAAAACCCTCTGGCTGACTCATGTAAACATCCTCAGCCAACTTTCCATTAAGGAAAGCGGTTTTGACATCCATTTGCCATATTTCATAGTCATGAAATGCGGCTATGGCTAACAGAACCCTAATAGACTTAATCTTGGCCACTGGAGAAAAGGTCTCATCATAATCAACTCCCGGAGTTTGTGAGAAACCCTTTGCAACCAGTCGTGCCTTATAAGTGTGTACATTACCATCCATGTCGGTCTTCTTCTTGAAGATCCATTTGCACCCTACAGTATTACGACCTGGTACATTCTCAACCAAGTTCCAAACTTGATTGTCATACATGGACTGTATCTCGCTGTCCATTACCTCTTTCCACTTGGCTGACTTAGGGCCTGCCATGGCTTCCGCGTAACTGTTAGGTTCATCCAGACCTATCAGTGTCTCATCACTGATAAGTGTATCACCTTCCGCAGTAATATGGAATCCATAGTAATGCTCAGGTGCATTCCTAACCCTTGTGGAACGCCTTAGAGGTACAGACTTGTCAATTGGCTCAACAGGAGTTTCCTCCTCAAGTTGAGTGCTAGGGTTTGAAGTTCCTTCACCACTTGACTCTTGAATTTCTTCCAGGTCAACTTGCCTCCCACTGTCTCCTTGGCTTATGAACTCCCTCTCTCGAAAGACAGCCCTCCTAGCTACAAAGACCACATTTTTACTAGGTCTGTAGAAGAGGTAACCAAAGGATTGTTGTGGGTAGCCGATGAAAATACACCTCTCGCTTCGAGGTTCGAGCTTATCATGAGTCTCGCGTCTCACGAAAGCCTCGCAACCCCAAATCTTGATGTGGTCTAGTTTGGGTACTTTACCAGTCCACATCTCATGAGGAGTTTTGGCAACTTTCTTTGTAGGGACTAGATTAAGGATATGGGCGGCAGTCTCTAAGGCATACCCCCAAAATGAGATTGGTAGCGAAGCTCGACTCATCATGGAACGAACCATATCCAACAAGGTTCGATTACGCCTCTCAGCTACACCGTTCAACTGTGGTGTCCTGGGAGGTGTCAATTGTGAGACAATCCCACATTCCCTAAGATAGTCGAGGAACTCTGAACTAAGATACTCACCACCTCGATCGGATCGAAGCATCTTAATGTTCCTTCCCAATTGATTCTCGACTTCCTGTTTAAACTCTTTAAACCTCTCAAAAGTCTCTGACTTATGCTTGATTAAGTAGACATATCCATATCTACTGTAATCACCAGTAAAAGTCAAATAATAACGATTAGCATCCCTTGTGGCATGTTTGAAGGGCCCACACACATCCGTGTGTATAAGATCCAACAAACCTTCACCCCTCTCACAAGAACCTGTGAAGGGTGACTTTGTCATTTTTCCAAGTAAGCATGATTCGCAACTATCATCTGACTTTAGGTCAAATGACTCCAAGACTCCATCTTTTTGGAGTTGGCCTATGCGTTTCTTGCTTATATGTCCAAGACGACAATGCCATAATGATGCTTTATCCAAGTTATTATCATTAACAGAATCAATACACAATACATTATTTCCTAAGTTATCAACCACATATACAGTTTCATACACACCATCACAAGGTAATGCTTTAAAATAAAGAACATTATTAAAGAAAGCATTAATCGAACCAACTTCATTATCAAATGAAAAGGTGAAACCTTGTTTATACAATGCATGAAAGGAAATAATATTTCTTGCCATTTCTGGCGAATAACAACATTTATTCAAATCTAAACTAAACCCACTACTTAGCGATAAAGTATAAACTCCAATCTTGGTGACAGGTAAAGCTTTCATATTCCCCATGATTAAGTTTATTCTTCCATGCTCCACATTCTCACTTCTTCTTAGTCCCTGCAAATCAGAACATATATGAATACCACAACCGGTATCAAGGACCCAAGAGTTAGAATGGGGTGAGTTATTAAATAAGATAGTGTAAATACCTGCATGGTTGGGTTTAACTTTCCCATCATTCACATCTTGCTGGTACTTTGGGCAGTTCCGCTTCCAATGTGACTTTTCATGGCAATAGAAGCATTCAGCCTCTTTAGGGTCAGAAGAAGGAGTGACAAAACCTTTCTTGGTTCCACTTGAAGAAGAGCCATCAAGGGTCCTAGCCTTGGTACCCTTCGAAGAGCTCTTCCTCTTCTTCCCTCTACCTTTCCCGATTGCCAAAACCGGGGCGGAGTTTGGAGTAGGAGTGTTAACAACCGACTTACCCTTAAGACCTGTTTCTGCGGTCTTGAGGAGTCCCTGAAGTTTGCTGAGTGTGACCTCTTCCTTATTCATGTGATATGTCATGCGGAATTGATCATAGCACGATGGTAAGGAGTGCAAAATGATATCTATTGCAAGCTCCTCAGGGAAGTTCACATTAAGCTTCAGCAACCGATCCACATACCTTTGCATTTTCTGCATGTGGCTCGTGACGGATTCCCCGTCCTTCATCATGGTTGTTATGATAGAGCATATGATTTCATACCTCTCTTGTCGTACACTTTGATGGTATCTTTCCATCAGATCTTGGTGCATTTCAAAAGGGTAGAAGTCCTCATAGGACTTTTGGAGTTCCGCTGTCATGGTGGCCAACATGATGCATGCCACTTTTGTAGCATCCCTTTCATGTGCCCGGAAGTCAGCGATCTCCTGGGGAGTTGCAGTGGTCTCATCAATCTCCTTAAGCTCCTTGTCAAGGACATATTCTTTGTCCTCGTAGCGGGTAATCATCCTGATGTTTCTGATCCATTCATTGAAGTTGGATCCATCAAAAGTGACTTTCCCACACAAGTTCATAAGGGTAAAGGAGCCATTAGGATTAGAGCCAAAAGCAGCATTGTTTGAAGACATCTGAAAGAAGAGAACAAGATTAGTTTAGATATTAAGAGAGTCCTTAATAAAACACCCAAATGTAATATTAAGGCTAGGATCCAATCACAATATATTATAACTTAGAAGAGGTATGCCGTAATCCAAGCTATAACATATTTGAAAGGTAGGTGAATGACGATTCACCAATTTCCACCATGAAAAACGAAATATAAATATTGGGTTTTTAATTGGTTCTTAGAAATTCCTAGATTCTTTTGAGATTCAATGAACTTTTCAAAGGCATGTTTCAATCTCGAGTGTGCCCTCCAAGTTTTGTGACTGGGATACCGAGGATCACAAAACGAGGTGTGAAGTAACCATGCAAATCACTTTGTACCCTCAAGGTTTATCACTCAATCGATGTGTCGGTAAACCACACACGCTCCACCGATGCTATGGTAAACCTTAAGTCACCCTTTACCTACCTTGTTAAGTCCAAGTTAGTGTGCCGGTTAACCACACACGCTCCACCAACGACTTAAACAAAGTGTAAAGTGTAATTTCATGGATTAGCACCTTATTCACATTTTCCTAAAGTAACTAAGATTGGGAATTTAATAAAAGCATTTAGTTACTTTATAATATTCATCATACTTTTAATGAGAATTTATAAGTCCTTGTCTTACCCGTTCGGCTAACGACCCTCCACCGATCAAGGAAGCGGTGGGTGAGAGTGGACACCCATTAAGTTGCCATTTTATAGGCAACAACCTTATACCCCCCTTATAGACCGGCTTCGTGAATGAGGCGTACTAGCGGTAAGACGACTTGACGTTATACATATATATATTAGTAACTTATAATATTATAAAGTATAAGGGTTGAATTTTAACTTTTAAAATTCTAAGGGTTGGAACTAAAGTTTTAATCAAGACTTTACATGTTCCAAAACTTGAGGGCAAGTTTTGTAAACTTCCAAAACTTTTCATTTCTTATAACTTATGAATTAATTGAGTAATAAAAATGAAGACTCTTCATTTTTATAACTCTTGTGTTCTTTTAATGGCTTTAATAAAAGTGAGACTTTTGGTTTTCCATAACTTGAGGACAAGTTATGGACTCCATTAAAACACATTATGATCATGAATTAAACTACCATGAAGGTTACAAACAATTCCTATGATCATCTAATCTTCATAAGTTCAAGAACATGAATATGAACACTTTCAAGAATAAAAAATTACACTTAAAAAAAAACTTGTAATTTTAATAATTGCCATTGTAAATGGATTAGCATAAACATTACACCATCTAAAACAAGCTTTAAAACATCAAAACAGTTTAGGTTAATGTTTCTAGTCCATTTCCAGCAACAAATGTGCAAACTTTCATACGAGCAGAAAACAGAAAAACAATTTTTTTCAAGCTGTTTGCACACAAAAAAAAAACAACAAACGAACCTAGGCTCTGATACCACTGATGGGTTTTGAGCATTCTAACACTTCCTAAGTGTACATGCAACCCTAATAACCTTGGATCTATGTTTGTCTAATTATCATGCAAAGTTGAATTCCAAGGTTATATTCCTATCTAGCATACATGGGGAACAAATTTTAACTTGCATGAAAGATAGAATAACTTACCTTGTTGTTGCTTATGATCCTTGAAACCTTGTGAGCCTAGCACCCCAAGTGTGATGCCTCAAATGTTTCACACAACACCAAATGCTTTTGGAATGACTTTAGAGAGAATACACACTTCTAAAATCGGCCTAGCCCTCTTGTTTCTTATGTGTAGCCGATTTTGGTGGAGAATGGGTTTCTTATATAGTGTTGACACATCTAGGGTTACACCATGTAAACCCTAATGTGTCATGACTCTTCATTTCCATGACCCATGGGTTTGTAACTCCCATGGAGCATCCATTGAGCATCCTAGCCCACTATATAAGATATGGAAGATTTACATAATCTACCCATATATTTAATTAGTTATCTTTTGATCACTTAATTAATTCTAAATTAATTCTTGATCAAACTAATTAAATAATATTATTAATATATTAGAACTTATAATATATTAATAAACCATAAGTGTTATTTCTCTCATTTTAGTTTATCCAATTGCATGGTGCCATGCAACCCAAATGGACCATGCCGGGTCGGGTCAAGTACATACCAGAAATAGTTATGGACTTAGACACCTTATCCAACAAAAAGATCCATCATCAGTGAGATTACACTTCCACGCATCACCAGTTGGACCTGGTTGTTTGTATATCACCGTTTCAGTTGGGATATCCTTTTTTTGAAGGTGCTTTCTAATGCTCACAATATTTTTCCACACACCTGGTATATATTTGCTTGCATAACAGTGGTCAGGTTTGTTGTTTAGATTATGCATGCCCTATATGGCTTTGGCCCAAAGAGATGTTGACTCGGATCGTAGTCTCTACCACCACGTCATAATGAGGGAACTGTTTAGGGATTTAATCGTACCAACACCAAGCCCGCCAACATCTTTAGAGGCGGTGACTTTGTCCCAAGAGACCCAGTGTATGCTTCTTTTTCCAACTGTTCCTCCCCATACAAACTTCATACGAATTCGTTCCAACGTCTCAATTATCCCTTCTGGAGCCACAAATATCGAGAGATAATAAGTTGGTAGATCACCCAAGACCGATTGTACAAGTGTTAATCTGCCACCAAACGACAAGGTTTTGGATTTCCATATAGACAGTTTTTTATGGAATCTCTCAATCAACGATTTCCAATTTTTAGTTAAGTTCATGTTCGCCCCGACTGGAACCCTGAGGTAAGTGAAGGGGAGAGAGGATGGTTTGCAACCAGGAGTTGTGGCCCATCTTGAGACTTCCTGCATATCAGCGTCAATATCGAAAACCTTAATTTTATCGAAATTTACTTTGAGACCGGAAGAAGCGTGGAAACAATGCAGGACCTGGCGAGGTTTTTTATGTTTCTTTTTTACTTCACCTACAAACAACACATCGTCGGCGTATAGTAAGTGAGAAATCGTTGGTCCACCGTTTGGTAGTGCTAGACCTTGGAAGACGCCAATCTCGCATGCAGTTTAAACCCTCAATAGCTATGATGAAGAGGAACGATGAAAGGGGGTCCCCCTGCTTGACCTCCTTTGAGATTGAGAATTCCTTAGACCCATTAAATTTTTTGTTTCATTAAAGTCTACATCAATGTCCATCAACTTACTTTTATGTAAAATGACTTTAAGACTAAAGGCAAGAGAAAAAAACATAATGGGGTGCCCGAGTGAGGTTTAATGTTACAAATGATAACCAATAATACGCCCAAGTGAGGTTTAATGTCACAAAGGATAATCAATAATATACAATTTGTTTTCTAGGACACTTATATTTGAATTCAATGTCATTAAATTTTCTTTTATGTTTTTATTGCACCATTAAATGCATTTTAAATAGATTTGTTATAAGGTGTTTATATAGTAAATGAGATGTTTTTTTGCCAAGTTATATTAAATGCCACTCTCTATACAATTTCAGTTTCATGCATACCTAAATGAAAAAAAGTTGTCATTAAATGGAACACTTGACACTATGTAGGATTTAATATTAATTTAACTAGTTGAAATCTATCATATAGCAATGTAATGAAAACTAAAAAAATAAATAAATCAAATGACCTTTGTATATAATTGAAAGACAAATTATGCAAATATAAAACTATTCTTGCCATTTTAAATATTAACCTAAATAAATATGTTTCGATATTTAAACATACATTCAGTTTGATTTTTGCAGCTTTTAACTCAAATCCAACATTCAATGCACAACTTCCAAGTTCAAAGCCAAATATAAGATTCATTAAATACCTTTTAAGGTTAACTTTTAGCTTTGAGCACATAGCGTAGATTTTTACAACTCGATTGCTACTTTCAAACCTGTTGAGATTGCGATTGAGGTCTCCCAAGCTGGATTTCCTCGCCGGCGGCGGGATACACCACCGTCTCCCCCATATAAGCTCCTAAAAACGTCGACAAACTAAGCTTATCAATCACTTCCCGGTGATGCGATTTGCAGACTAGATAAAGCATCGTTTGGGTGACGATGAACAGCAAGAACAAGTTCAAAATCAGAACCCCACATAATATTCCGATCATCACCCTCCAAATCATCGCCAAATCACCGTATTCCACGAACAACTCATACACAATAAGTAATCCTAACAAAAATCCGTACAACACGAATGCAATTCCCATTCCCACTTTCTTCTTCCCATACGCCAGATCCTTACCTTTCCTCATAGCTCTGAATCCATAGGTGTTTTCGAGAACAGTAACGACGCTAGCCAATTGCCAAACAACGCTCAGATATAAGAAACCAATGATGTATAAGATGACGATGATAAACCAAAGGATTATACCGATGCCTGAATACCCAAAAATAGATCTGATTATAACCAAAACAACACCTCCAATTACGTTATAGATGAAGAACGCGATGTATATGAACACGAAAGTGACAAAGAGTCGTTTCCAGACCTTTGGAACGACTGTCATAACTTTTCGGAAAACGACTTCTCGGTCGGTGTAGATGGAGGCGATGGTGAAGACGACGGCGGCGGTGGAGAGGAGGGAGAAGACGGCGAATAAGGTCATGTATGCGACTTTGAATAGCCAGTAGTAGAGCCAATCGGCGGCGGTTGCTCGGGCTCGATAGTAGGAATCACTCTCGGACACCAACGAATCGCTCTCGATTTTCCAGAATAAATGACGGGAGATTTCCATGTGAGCTAAAAACACGATTGTCAGAGGTAGGATTAAGGTGAGAGTGATTTGTGCGAAGATTTTGTTCGATGAGAAGATGGTTTTGAATGATTGTTTGAAGATGCCGAAGAAGCCAACGAATTTCATATCTTCTTCGCTTCGATCCATGGTGGTTTCTGTTGGATTGTTCCAGGTGAAGAAGATGGTGTGGGTGGTGGGTAGTGGATTTATTGGGTTTTTGTTTCCTTGAAATTTCCTGTTTACGCTACACGAACAGAGTGATGCATATCTTTATATGGTCCCATACTCCCATTTACCTTTCTCATTATTTCAGAAACCCAAAGTTGGCATCATCTGTTGTGTAAATGTGATTCATTGTTTGATTTGTTGTAGTATGAAATGAGTGTTTTTTATTTAGCATATGTAATTATGTTTTAAAAATTCAACAGACAAACCGGTAACAATTGTTTGCTTTTATCTTTTCTAGGTTGCAAATTTTCTGAATTATCTTTTTATATATATATATATATATATATATATATATATATATATATATATATATATATTTCTAAACAATTGTTTTTCTATGTAACATTATATATTTTAAAATCTTTGAAGTATTTTTATCAAATTCTCATATAAAAAATACAAGTTACAGTTTTCAGCTATCAGAAATCCACTATCACCTTCTAGCTTCAAGTTATCAACTGCTAGCTAACAGCTTTCAACTTTCAGCTTATAGCTACCAACCATCAACTTCTAACTATCAAACACATATAATCTATAGAATTATAACAATTGATTTTATAATTATTTTAGTTTGTAAAATTATCATTTTCTAGTTGTTATTAAATATATGTGATTATGTGAAAATATGTTGACTTTATAAATAAATTATTTTTTATTATACAATGTCAGTTATTATAATTATTTTTTGTATTAAAATAATATAACATAATTCTACAAATAATATGTATATAAAAAGGTATAACAAAATCTATACAAATAAGAAAAAGATATTGTAAAACTGTTCGATATACCAACAACAAAGATGTTTCATTGTCATAGTGGCAGGCCATCACGACCGTACACACCATCTCGTGTATGTCGTGGTAGTTATGACGTTGTAGAATGTTGTCACCAATATAATTAAGAATTAGCAATGGGTAAGCAAAGCCAATAGTCATTCTCAATTTACACAAATTCAAACTTTAAAAAAAATACTATGCCTGTATATATCATGAAATTTCAATTATAAACCTCATTCTCTTTTTTATTTTTAACGCCATAAAGATAAAGTTTTTTAAATATTATTTATCACATTGTCCGTTAATGTTGTTTAAAACATTGCCGATCAAAAACACATGGATGTTAAGAATACAAGAACGGTTGTCAATCGAGATCATCAAGCCGTACATGAACTTTTGGTACACTTTTAATTTGTCGATGATTATCTTTATGATGATGCATCATTTGATCGTAATTTTGTATTCGTATGGCAATATTTTTACATATTAGTAATGTTTTATAGTCACACTATGAGTTTTTCCATCAAAGACCAGATGCAAGAGGTAGAATGGGTATTAGTATTATACATAGACGTTTGAATGCAATTAGGTACTCAAGATACGATATATCCTATGATGCAACATACGAGTATTTGAAAATGTGTGAGAGGACTATAATGGAGTGTGTAGATTTCCTTTACACATGTGTTTTTAAGGTTTTTGGAAAAGAATATTTGTGTAAACATATTACACTTGATATTGAGAAATTACATTTGACACATGAAGCGATACATGGTTTACGAAGAATGATCGATAACCTTGATTGTACGCATTGGACGTGTAAAAGATGTCTAAATGCATGGCGTGTTCAATTTATCTGAGGTAATATAGGTGAAGCGTCTATGTTACTAGAAGTTATTTCATCTCATGATTTATAGATTTAGCATGCATACTTTGGGATTGCATGGTCCAACAATGACCGAAATGTTATTCGTTAGTCTCCCATTTTCAACGAAACTTGGACCAGGCGAGCACCTAATATGTCTTTCACGGTGAACGAACATGATTACGAACATGGTTACTACCTTTGTGGTGTGATATACACAAATTACTCCATCTTTGTGAAGGCATAGACAATACCTCGAATTGAAAAGGCAAGCATATTCATAAGAAGATAAAAATCTGTTAGAAATGACATAAAAATGGTATTTGGAGTCGTCAAACAAAAATGACATGTAATGAAATACACCACATGACTCTGAAATGACGACATGATACAAACAATAATGTATTCATGTATAATACTACATAATATGATGATTAAATATCAAAGTAGAATTATTTGCACGTATGATGAGAACGACATAGTTAAACCGGGCCAACAATTCATTCCCATTTCGGTTAAGCCCTTTGCTAGACTATATGAAATTCAAGATGATGAAACGTGTCAATAATATCTTCGAGAAAACATAGCAGAATATCTGTATCAAAACAAAAATGAACGACGACAAGTGATTTTGTTTTTGAATTATGTATTTTTTGGAACTTTTAATTATATTTATGTAATTTTAGGATTATGTGAATGTTCGTTATTTTTTTCTATGTTTTTTCTATTTTATTTTATTTAAGTCATATAATGTTTTACCAAGTTAATGTAATGTTTATGAGATGATGAGATGTCATATGAGATATCTATTAGGTTTGCGATTAATGATGATCACCACCAAATTGAATTTTGGATTTTTTTTTTAGCTGTTTCATATTAATTTTATGCCATGCATAAAAATTTATTGCTGACAAGATTTATTGGACATAAGTACAATTTAGATTAGACATTTAAAAAAAAGAAAAAAATAAATACAATTTAAATTAGATTATCAAATAGTTTTTCAAATTATATAACATATCGAGTTCCGAAATGAGACCATTTAAGAGGGAGCATTTACTTAAGAGGGTGTTTGGATTGGGAAAAAAAAAGAAAATGCTTATTGCTTATTTCCACTACAATAAGCTAAGTTTAAGTGTTTGGATAAGAATCCTTAAAAATCAACTTATTATGGCAGTATTAAGCTAACTAAGCTAATTTTAATAAGCATCTCCCTCTTCCTTAAAGCTTATTGCTTATTTTTAGTGATTTGAGAATTTACCGAATTACCCTTTTAAAATAACGAAACATAAACCCATAAACCCATTGTTGATAAGATCCTTCACAATCTTCTCTAGCGTTTGCTCTTCCCTTCTCGCAGCAACTGCCATCGCGAACCCTGGAAGCCACCGACGATCGACATACAGGTTTGCGTGTTCATCAATTTTTTTTTCGTTTTGCATAGATCGCACCTGTGATGTTTCTTTTTTCTTTTGCTTCTACCTATTTGCTGCTTCCCTTCTTGCCCCTGTGATGCTTCTTTTTTTTCTTCATCTTGATTCTTGTTGCTATTTGTTGCTATTGATGCTAGTGATTCTTGTTTGCATCTATAAATTCCTCTGCGTGTTTTGATATTAGGGTGAAAATTCAGAATTTTCTTCATTCATTACCCTGATTCAATATAGGTAATGGACATTGTTAATGTTCATTATGTGGGTATTGATACACCCAAACTGAAATAAGTGTAAAAATAGTGTGATATATGTTTTTTAGTTCTATTATTATTATTTCAAAAACAAAACTGTTTTGTTTTAATAAGAAAAATATGTCAACATATAAGAGGAAGCCTTTTTTGGTCATTTTACTCATATAAGATGTTTTGTTTGCCAAACACTTAAAAATGCTTATCAGTTTATTGCTTATCCCCACCGCTATAAGCTAATTCAAACACTTTTGCAAAAACTGATTTTTCACACCGCTATAAGCTAATAAGCAATAAACTAATAAACTATAAACTAATTTATCCAAACACCCTCTAAATTTTCTACACATCTATTAATTTAATATTAAAAAAAACTATAAGTTGTAGATGGTCTTAATAATAAATAACTAAAAATATAGAGAAAATTGCAAAATTAGCCAAATACACTAATTATTTTATGGAAAATAGCCAAAAAAAAAACCCAAATTACAAAATTAGCCCTTAAAATCGCAGATGAATTAAGCCCATCTGCGATTTCGTATTTCCATCTGCGAACGTACAAGTGCCTAAAGCACAACGTTCGCAAATGGAACAGTCTATCTGCGATTTTGTGTATTCCATCTGCGATTTCGTAGAGATTTAGTATAAAAACGTTTTTTTTCTTCATTTTTCACTATCTTTTTTAGAGAAACTCTCTCTCCCTGCGATTTTCTTAGAACCACCATGGACGATTTCTTCAACAATCCCGAAACAATATTTTAAACAAATTTTCCAAAGAAATAATAACAAAAATGATAATTTCTTGAAAAAGTTTATATATAATAAAGTTGTTTCGTAGTCAAACCTATCAATTTCGTAGTATTAAAAAAAACAAAAAAAATTCGAAAAATCGTAGGTGAAAACGAGAGGAAATCGCAGATGGACTATGTCCATCTGCGATTTTATGCTGTAAAGGAGATATATATACAGCGAAAAATTAAAAAAAAAAATTAAAAAAAAACCACCTGCGAACGTACAAGTGGCTAAAGCACACTTGTACGTTCGCAGATGGGAAGGCGAAATCGCAGACTTATATTCATCCGCGATTTTAGTGGCTAAAAATGCAATTTTGGTTTTTTTTTTGCTATTTTCCACAAACTAATTAGTGTATTTGGCTAAATTTACAATTTTCTCAAAAATATATCATTAAGTAATAACCATATTTTAAATTTATTTATCTTTGAAATATTATTCCATTATGTAAATGATTGAGATGAATTTGAATACTTAAATTATGCATCAACATTTTGGGATTGAATTTAGAAAGAAACATGTGAAGTGGGCAAACTTAAATATAAAAAACAAATCGATCAAACCAATTGCAGACTTGTGACAGTTTGAGTGGAAAGTAGGCACATTCCACCACTATAAAATGACCTGTATACCCCGTGATATCAAAACCAGTCTCTAGAATAGTAAAATGGAGGGGACATAAGCCTGTAAAAAACAAAAGGACGTCTGGTATTTTTTTTTAATGAAATTTTTTATGTTGCATATTTCAAGGTAGGATTTAATTTAAAAGCTTTTGTTTTTAGTAATTTCCAGCTAATAAAACAATTTCATAGTGAAATTAAGTAATTTAACCATTTTTGGTGTTTTTTTAAAAATAATATGCTTTAATTTTTTTTTTTTTTTTTGTAAAACAACTATTTTTTCTGGAATGGACCATTCCAGAATCATTTTATACTATATGGATATTGACGTCCCAAAAATTCAGAGTAAAATTTTCATTTTAAAAATATTTAACGATACAATTGAGTTGTTCCAAAACAAGTTACAGTAATTAAATCATTTTAACATCAACGTAAAAATCACAAATAGTCATTGCGAAAACGCTGGGGGGTGTTGTGCAGTCACGCTGGGCCCTTCCATTTGCAACAGGAAGTACCTGAAACTATAAACACATAACTGTAACCACAAAACTTAGTGAGTTCCCCCCAAAATGCCACACATGACATACGTATCATTGGGCCCTTCCAAATCAATGGGCCCAGCCCAACATACAAATAGGCGTAGCCCAACATACAATGGGCCTAGCCCAACATACGATGGGCCCAACCCACTTATGCAAATGAGCCCATCCTTACATGCATGTCAATGGGCCCAGCCCAACATACAATGTGAGAGTCACAAAGACAACTAACATCCTACATAACACATTCCAGTGGGTCGGCATTGGTGCCTTCGACCCACGGGTATAGTGAGGAGACTCACCTTAATCTGACAGTAACCGAATCACACACGCACTGTTGCTACAAAGGCTCCTCACACCTGAACATATCCCATTAGGGTGATAGCCCATCATAAATAATTAGGGTGATAGCCCATCATCAAAGTCCATTTCTTATTCTCTTCCATTAAGGGTAAAAGACTATTTTACCCCTTCCAAGGCTACCCCCCCAACTTGGCCCAAAGCCCAAAAATTGGCCCAATGCACCTCTTGGAGTACGCCATGCGTACTCCAAACTTACGCCATGTGTACCACCTTTCTACTAAAGAGAAAACGCGCAAAACCCGTTACGCCCGGCGTACGGCTGGGTGATGCCCAACGTACTCCAGCTGAAGCCAAATAGACTTTCTAAGCTCTTAATACTTTAAGACCTAATGTCCAACTCTCAGATCTGACTCTAAGGGACATCTTAAGTCATAAAGTTCCTGACTTTATAACTTTGCATGGCTTAATGGGATCGAAAAGTCAAACCCTTGATCAATAACACACCTTAATAATCGAAAACTCTTGCTTGAGTGAGAAATAAGAACAAAGACTCCACTTTTATGACATAAGGTCATCAGAAACAACATAAAGTAACAACCTTGAGCTCTGGAGTAGCTGTTACTTACAAGAACAAAAACTATGGGACTAAAATCTTGCAAATCAAGGTTCTAACCTAGATCTATTCATAAAACCATAAAGTTGAGAGCTTTATACCTCCAGAAGCTTGCAAAGGTGATGAAGGTTCTGGATCTTCAAGCTTCAAGCTCACTCAAGATTCTCCAATTGGTAGCTTCTTCACAAGATTACACAAAAACCCACACCAAGGCCTTAAACTCTCATAAATGGGGCTAGGGTTTCGAGTTGACAAAAATGAGGGAATGAAGGATGAAGATAAGGGAGGTCTCAAGGCTTAAGATCCTTTAAATAGGGCCCAAACCCTAAAAATTAGTGTTTGGGAGTTGTATGAGTACGCCTAGCGTACTCAAGGATGGTCGCGTCTTTTTAATGATGTACGCCCATCGTACAATCAAATTCTCATTTCCCTCTTAACTTCCAGTGACCATAACTTCTTCGTCCCAACTCCCTTTTCGGCGTTCTTTATATGCACAGAAAGGTATTGAAAAGCCCCAAAATCCTATCTAGTTAAATTTGCCTTACCACAAATCGATTTAACACCTTAACCCTTGTAAGAAGCCTGATCTATAACTTTTCACTTTCAACCCTTCGGTCCAGCACACAAATCAAAGGGTTTGAGCTTCGCAAACAACAATAGCAACCTTTAATAAGGTCTAAACATTTATTCCCTCAAATCCCAAGGCCTTATGATAATCGAACTTTGGATCACGACCTCGAATTAATAAACGACCCGAAATAGGGTGTTACAACTCTCTCCCACTTAAATTAGATTTCATCTTTGAAACCATCCTTCACTACTTCTTCTACCACACTGGCCGATCCAGACAAAATTTTCCTGAAATCCAAATAGGGCTGCAATGTCGCCTCTTGGTAGTGGTGCCATTTAGACGGAATATCAACTATTTTTGGAGGCTCTTAACTTGATGCAAATCACGGATCAGATCGACTTGTGGATTTGGGATAATGGGGTTGAAGATGTGTTCACGGTTAATATGACATCCCCCATTTTTCAAAACCAATTAAACATTTTCTTTAGACTTTATAAATTGAGATGTAGAAACTCCCAGTTAATTAAAACATTTTTAAGATAACAAAAGTTATTTTATTAAAACCTTGAGGATGCCATTCGTTTATATCCAAACATACGTTACAACGTAAAATATAAAAGGTCTTGAAACTATAGATTACAAGAACATCTCTTTATTACACTCAACATTCTAACTAGACTACTGCAACCGTGGTTCCACTACCTGTGATGCAAAAATGAGTGGGTCAGGTTTGGGAAAACCTGGTGAGATGCATAGGGTTTTCAAGTCCATAATAGTTTAATGATAATCATAATTTATATCATTCATGCAAACAACTTCATCATATAATATAAAATACGACCTAAGACCAACTACCCAGCTTAATCGATCCTTACAGATCCTAAAGCAACGATTATCTAGAGAAATCACCCAACCTGATGAATCGTTTGAGTAACTGTTTGACTATACAGCTAGGGGTGTATTTGGCCAGTGTAAGTCATATAAGGCAACCAATGTTCAAAGATTTGATAAATATGGTATCCTATTTTATCTACGTGAATGGATTATAAGTCCATGCTAGCAACATAATTAACTAGACTGCCTAGAATAGTTAAGTGTTGTCATCTACTATGGTCGATGACCCAGACATACTTGTCAGTTGTCTGATTTAGACCCACCATTTGTGGTCATCCAAGAAAGAGGAGAAACACTCCGCTTTGATTTCACACACTCTACCCAAGTTATAAGACCTAATCGACGTCTAACTTAATTTCAACTAAGTATCCTTTGAATGTCTTACTCTTAAACCTAGGGCAAGACTTATAACTAAAGGCAATCGATTTCCAATGCGGTTTCTAATTCAATAGTATTATCTTAATTAAACAAATAGCATATAAAACAGATAATACAGGAAAGCATTTAATGTCTTATATAAATAATACTTTTATTTTAGATTATGATCTTGATAGGAACTATGCACTCACCTGAAAAAAGTGTCTGGTGATTGGTGAATTGGGAAGAGCTTCGCCTTACACCTTTTCCAAAAGACCTAGATGTACATAACGTTAAGTCTTAGTCTATTATTATAAGGGTTTAGATTCTTCAACAATCCCAAGGCCTACTTCAAGATCTAAATAAGGAATAACCAAGTAGGATCATATCGGAGGTAAGGTCTGTTTGGTATATAGAGTACACTGTTTGGAAATCCTACTTTAAACACATCACTAAATACAGCCTAGGCATTACTCCCTAAAGTAGATTGTCACACCCCCAAACTGGATGGTGGAAACGTCCGGGGGTGGAACGAGAACATAGTATCACAATAATTGTATACATTGAAACAGAAGTACATAAACAACCATCATATCATATGATTATATCAGTTACATGACCTAAATGTTACTTGATATCAAAATACATTACAAGGTTTGCATGTTATCAACTAAAGTAGTTCTCGTAATGATATTTGGTGTCTTGTCTTCAAAATTAGCTCTACTGATCCAAGCTTAATTTTTTCCTGAGATTACATGCCGTTTTAAAAGTCAACATAAAGTTGGTGAGTTCATAAGAGTTCAGTTGTAGAGTAATCCGATATTTTTCCCTGTGTAAAAATCGTATCCTTGTAAAATGTTTTGTATTTGTACGCCTTCAGCGCAAAAGAAGAATGTATGTGTGTAGTATGTATCCAAAAGCATTTATAAAATAAAAGTTCCCATAACTTCTAGACTTATAAAAAGTGTGACTTGTCATGTGATTTTTATTATACAAAAATCGAGTGTATAAGTAAATAACCATACTTATAAATATAGTATATATGTAAATATCTATACTTATAAATATTGTGTATAAGTAAATAACCAAACTTATAAATGTTGTGTATAAGTAAATAACCATACTTATAAATGTAGTGTATAAGTAAATAACCATACTTATAAATGTAGTGTATAAGTAAATAACCTTACTTATAAATATAGTGTATAAGTAAATAACCATACTTAAAAATGTAGTGTTTGTTCCGAGAAAATCCAATATTTCCTTTAAAATGAGTTGTAGTCTTAAAAACCCTAAGACCAAAAATGTATAAGTATTTCTATACTTAAAGTAGTACTACATAGTTTTATTCTTATATCAAACCATTTGAACGCATGTTACCCCGTAAACTAAATGTATCGTTGATTTCCCATGTGCGTTATTACAACCATGCTAAAACCGAAGTTGGCCTTCTGCGACGTTCTTCAGGCGTCGGAATGTTAGATATTTGTCACCCCAGACCTTCCGGTCTAGCTGTAGCTAGCAGCTTAGGTGCGGGATTGTCAGTCCCGTATAGATCTATACACAAGTATCACGCTCTCTTACTGAGATTCTGGTTATAATTCAGGACTTTAGTGTGTACTCTGGTAGGTACGGTGAAAACTTTGTCTCACATAATTGTTTCAACAAGTTTACATTTTGGTGTAATGAAAACCCTTGTATGTGTAAATATCACATTTTCATAGTATTAATATAGTGTATAATAGTATTACCCAATGGATAATGATATTATCCAAGGGGTAATGGTTTTATCCAATGTGTAAAACAGACTTTTAATATTTTAAAACTAGACTTTTGGTAAAAATGTTAGTTTGTGTTTATCCGATGTGTAATAATATTATCCAATGGATAAATGTATTATCCATCATACAATAGATCTAATACTAGAAACTTGTGCATATAAGGGAACGAGACTTGTATGCTTTCTTTGAAAACATGAATATATGTATATATCTTCATAAAAATAACATAAACATGCATGTAATGGTATTACCCAAAGGTTAAAAGTTTTATCCAACATATATTAGATCTAGGACCTTTTTGTAAAGTTATTGTCCAAAATGTATTTTGTTTGCATGGCATGTAACCTCCCACGAAAGTGTAAAATGAGTGAAAACTAGTAGAAATGGGGGTATGAACTCACCTTTTGTGCTTTCCCTACAAGATGGCAAGAAATGGTGGGAAGATGAGGTAAGAATCGAGTGACACCTTCTGGAAACTCCAAGATCTTGCCTAGGTTTTTTTGTTTCAAGAGTGAAAATGAGACAACCAAAAGATGATGGTAGAGTGTAGTAGGATCTCGAAAATATGAAGAAAACTTACCAAGAATACTTGCAAAACACTGCCAAAATCCTTGAATCAACTAGAGAATTATTGGAGAGTTTAGAGAGTATAGAAGTGAGATTGAAGATGAAATGGTGGGGAGGGAGGCCTCTTGGCTGAATTTATAGAAGGAGAGGGAGAGAGAAGAGTGGTGGTGGTTTGCATGGGGAAGGGAAGATGTAAGGTGTTGTGAATATTTTATTTAGGGTAAGCTTTCTAGCTTATTTTAATCAAGTAGGGCATCTTGATTAAAATATTCAAGCATGGTTCCTTGATTTCTTTATTATACAAATGATATGATGATGTTGGATATGGGGAGATATGTTGGGAGAGAAGAGACATAATTTGTCTCATATAGTTTTTATAAAAACCTAGCCCCTTTTATAAAAGTTTGTCATTTTTATAAAAGTGTGGTGGGATTTGAGAAATTGGTAAGGTTTAATAACTAATAAAAAATTTGTTATTTAATATTATTAACAATAATATTAACACCTTATAATTAAATTGGTTTTCTCAAATTCGTTGTATAAAATGTGAGCGTTAAACGTGATAACATTTTGTTTTCTTGGTGTATGATCTTTTTCCAGAATAACCGCCGGAGTATCAACTAAATACTAGGTCATATGATGTTTAAAACGTGTTTATGGATTTGTGAACAAGTAAACCTCGTGTTATGAGCATTACCCAATTCCTAGTAATATTTGTGTGTTTTATCGAATTACTACATTACCGTAGTTTACTGATTGCAATAAAAGTGTTTATTCGATAATGGATTCAAAATAGCGTACGTAGCATTATAATATTCAATAATACATTAGGGATGTTACGAAAATCACATTTCGCCTTTTTGACCTAATATATGCACAATTGACTTTTGTTGACCAAAATTTGACGGATGTCACATAGATCAAGTAGTATAACGACTTGGAATTATCGATAAATCAGATGTAGCTTACTTACAAAGTACTATAGACGAGAATAGGGATCTAAGCAGGCAGAATGCTGACTCGGGATCTCCTACTCGAAGGCTACTACTCAGATGAGTACTCAGGGGCATCACAGGGCTTCTCCGCAGAATAGAATGAAGGAAAATAGGCTAAACAACGAAAATTTCAGAGAGAATTCGATTGGATTGTGTGATGAGAAATGAAGGAATTAGCTACTATTTAAAGGGCGGATTCTTGGGATGCGCTCTGTGCACCAAGGTGTCAGGCCCCACTCTTGGTCAGGACATAGTGACGTGGCGAAATGCTAGACTGACACGTTTTGCAAAGTGGGTGGGGCTGCATGGTTTTGTCGGGCGCGCAACGCTCTTGACGTGCATGGGTGCCAATTTTTTTTAGATTTTCAAAATTGTGTATCTTCTCCATACAAACTACGTTTTTGATGTTTTTTATATCCACGCATAGCTCTCGATGATATCTACAACTTTCTTTTACACTCTGTCGGCTAATTTGACTTTATATTTTTCACATAGGCGTAGACTGCTAAAGCCCGTATAAAAAGTATAACTCTCTCATCCGGTGTCCGTTTTCGACAAACTTTTTATCGTTGAACTCCTATTAACGATATCTTTAACTCTCATTTAGATTATTTTGGCTAAAAGACGACTAGTCTAAAATTCAATTTTTGAGTAGAATACTGCTAAGCCGAATCTTAGAAAAACGATAACTTCCTCTTGTGAAATCATATTTGGACGTTCTCTATATGCACACTCTCGATTTAACGACTACTACGACTTTCGTTTAGATCACTAAGGCTAAAAAGTAATTTATCAAAAATGTGACATCCCCATTTTCACGGCCAGAAAAGACCGATTTTGTTTATGCTTTATAAAATCAGAGTATCTCTTTTTAATAAAACTGTTGCGGAATTTGTTCCCAGAAAAACATGATAAATACATTATCAAAAGCATTTCCGAAGAAATGTATTTTTATTCCTTTTAAAACCTTGGGATGTCATCGTCAATACAGAAACATAAGCATAAATAGAACTTACATTTATTTACGCTAGTGATCTACATCTCTTTTAAATCTCTCAGTGTAAAGTAGCTTTGTATCGACACCTGTGATACAAATAAGCTTGAGTGGGTCAGGTTGGGAAACCTGGTGAGTACATAGGGTTTTCAACCCACAATAATATAATTATTATGTTTAAACATCAAACAATCAACCCAATTACCCATCCCCATTATCTTCTTTACTCTTAAGGGTCTACCATAAGAATTAGCTATTCCTCGTTAATTCATTCCTAAGGATTATCCTATGGAATAGGCACAAAGTCCATCGTTACCAGGGTTTATGGATTACAACTGGTGAACACGTAGTCCAAAACATCTGGTGAACACTTAGTTCTAAAATACCTAGTGAACACACTCAGTTCAAAATACCTAGTGAACACACTCAGTTCAAAATACCTAGTGAACACACTCAGTTCAAAAATGCCTAGTGAACATACTCAGTTCAAAATACCTGGTGAACACTTAGTTCAAAAATACCTAGTGAACACACTCAGTTCAAAATACCTGGTGAACACTTAGTTCAAAAATACGCAGTGAACACACTCAATTCAAAATACCTAGTGAATACGTAGTTCAAAAACACCTACAAGTTACGAGTCTGCTAGTGTTCCACTAGACTATCTAGAATAGTCCGTGATTGTCATTCATACTCTGCTGAATGACGGGGCCAACACATGGGTAAAAGGCTTCACTCATGGTTTACCTCTCACCCTTATCTCTCGGTCTATATCACCCCTCATTTCATCATCCAACTCATATTTCATCTACCCATGTTTTACCCAACATATTTTGTAGATATAAAATACATATACAGTTCAGGTCTGAATAAATAGTTTAGATCCGTAAAGAAAATACATATACGGTTCAGATCTGAAGAAAAAGGTCTAGATCTGAAAAGCAAAGTCTAAATCTTTCATCATACTTTCAAAGCATAAAATACATATATAGTCTAGATCCGAAGAAAAGGTCAGATCTGGAAAGACAGAATCTTAGATCTTTCATCCAGTACAGATCTCAAGTATAAATCATCCATATATCAGGTTTAGATCTGAAAAGTTCAGATCTGCAGTGAGAAAGTCCAGATCTGAAGGAAAAAGTTCAGATCTGTAAGAAAAGGGTTAGATCGGACAAAAATACATATTCCATTCAGATCTGAAGAAAAGTCTTAGATCTAAAAAGAAAAAAAAGTGTAGATCCGAAGGAAAATCTAGATCTGAAGGAGAAGGTTCAGATTTGGAAGAAAATCTTTAGATCTAAAGGAAGAAGTTCAGATCTGAAAAGAAAGAGGTTCAGATCTTTCATCCAGCAAACATCTCAGGTAAACAGACAACATATATTTATACACATAGCACATAATTTATATAAAATACTTCATATCTATGTGTAAGATGAAGGTGACTATGCACTCACTTGATACGGAGTGATTTGGACAGCACCTCGCTTCTAAAAATAATCTTCTTTGACGAAACCAGGAAGTTTGCTTGAAAACCGGGCTCCACGCGGGCAGAGTTTCAAACCGAAAAACTCTTTTTCTCGGAGACTCCGGGCTCTCCGAGGCTTTCTTCAAGTGCTAGGGAAGTTTCCTAGGCTTTTGGGGGGGGGGGGGTTTGGGGGGTTAGAGAGAGAGTTTAGAGAGAGAAAGAAGTGGGGAAAGGTGTGTGGAATGACGCACCCCCGAGCCTCTATTTATAGTGCTCCTGGAGCGATACCACATCGTGGTGACTTTCTCCACGTCGTGGTGGTGCGTAGGCTCCAAGGTTTCCCCTGGTGCTGACACGTGGCATCACATAGAGGGTGGAAATCAGCCGATTTTCAAAAATTCATAACTTTCGCATACGAGCTCCGTTTTCGGCGTTATTTTTTCCACGCGTAGGTAAAATAAGATCTATAACTTTCCTTTTGACTCCATCGGCTAATTCTCGACCGATCTTAAATTTAACAGTAGGAGGAGATTATACTGTTAAATGACCGCGTAAAATTCGTAACTTCTTCATACGGACTCCGTTTTCGTCTGTCTTTTTATCGTTGAGTTCCTATTAATGAGATATTCAATTCTCATTTAGGTCGCATAGGCCAAAAACCGCTCGAACTAAAATTCGAGTTTCGGGCCTTGCACTGCTATGCCAAATCTTAGAAAAATCATAACTTCCTCTTACGAAGTCAGATTTCGACGTTCTTTTTATGGACGCTCTCGGTTTAACGTATACTACAACTTTTGTTTAGATTACTAAGGCTAAAAAGTCCTCCATCATAAATTCACTATTTACGTCTCCCGGTGCCGTGCCGGTTTTGCCGAAAAACTTTGACAGGTCATAATTTTTTCGTTATAACTCGGATTTCGGCGTTCTTTATATGTACGGAACCCTTGAGACATATTCTACCCTTGGTTAAGATTATTTATTCTAAGTAATCTTCCATCAAAAACTCATTTTTGACGCTCATTGTCTCTAAATTGACTAGCCCGTATCTACGGGCGTTACAATTATCTCCCTCTTAGGATGATTACGTCCCAAAATCATCAACGAGACATGACTTATATAATGACTCCATACGTTATCTCTTCATCCTAGGTAATAACTGTAACTTCTATGTCGCTTTGAACGAGTATCTAACTCTTGGACTTCTTGACTGCAGGCGGTGCTCGATCTTGCACCCGCTCTTTACCTCATGTTAGACTTTAAATCATGACCTTCATGTCACATTCTCGATCCTTACTGGAGACTCCTTCTTCTTCTTAATGCACTTAAGATAAGTCCTTTGATTTCGACAATAGACCGATGGGTCATGTTCTAATGACCTCTCATCGTATGTTGTAACGCTTAGACTCAGGTCTTTTAGAGTCAAATTCCAGAACAAACTATACCTTCCTTCATGTTCTAATGTGATACAATCACATTTCAACATGTAGCATTTCTAGCTACCAACTTCTTTAACAACGAGCGCGATCCTTCTATTAATCGCTTTGATTCACTTCAATCTTCTGGCTGAAGTCAGACGCTACATCGAACTTGGTTCTCTGAACCACTTAACATACTCATCGGAGTCGGACTCCATTTGTTATGACCACTAGGGTCGGAATAACAATCATCTTGTTAGTCATTACCGAAACGATGGTAATGACACACTCGAATAAAACGAAATCGATTACTAGTTTCTTGGTAACCTTGTGACTTTCCCTGATCCAAGCGTGAGTCCTGTGCTTCCGGTAGCATAGGCCTCTACTACCATTCACACCTACTCATACTCGTACCAAGTATTGTCTCGCAGTTTTCCAAGTCACCATACATGAAAATCACATAACACTTGACACATCAGATAACAAAACGAAGGCTTTATATTATTCCTTGAAACGATTACATAAGTGTTCAAGTTCACCCTAGACTATGCCTCTAATAGGATACATCATAAGATACTATCTACATGACTACTTCATAGATCCTAATTCCCGATCCCTTTCGTTGCCATCTGCTTCGTCAAGGATCATATGGAACGCTCTTGCCTTTGGTTTTGGTGGAATGTTTGGTCTTGCCGCCTCTTTCTTCTTCGGGCAATCCTTAGCAACGTGCCCTTCTTCACGGCGTTCATAACACACCCTTTTGCTAGCGGTGCACTCGTTGGCGTAATGCCCGGTCTTCCCACACTTGTAGCAGGTCACTTCCTCGCTACATTTCCCGAAGTGCTTCTTCTTACACTTCTCGCACCATTTCGCTTCGTTTCCCCCTCCGCTAAACTCCTTTGAACTGAATTTGCTCTTCTTATTGGGTTTAGCAGACCCCTCGCACTTCCTTTTCTCGCCAACCTCAACCTTGCTAGAAGCTCTTCCCTTGATCATCTCCTCTATAGAATTGGCAGCCCAGATAGCCGCCTCCAGAGTAGGTGCTTGACGTACCGACACCGCATACTCCCATGGGAGTCCCTTGGCGTACTTGTCGATTTTTGTTAGTTCATCTGGGACAAGACGCAAGGCAAGCTCCATCTTCTCTGTGAAGTTGTTGGTGTATTCATCAATCGACATGTTTCCCTTCTTCAGGGTCAGGAATTGGTTCTCTAGCTCAAGCAAGTTTTGGGCTGAGTAGTACTTGCGTTTGAACTGTACCAAAAATTCTGCCCATGTCAGTTGCAGGGGCTCATTTGGGCTTAACGTCTTCCCCAGGGTGTTCCACCAACGTACTGCGCCTCCTCTGAACTGGCGTACTGCAAACGTGGTCTGCAACTTGCCTCTGCAACCACACGTCATGAAGGCTAGTTCCATCTCCGAGATCCAGTCCATAACTCCAATCGGATCCTCCTTTCTAGTGAAAGCGATGGCTTGCAAGTCAGAAAATCCTTGTACTTGCATCCGTTTCTTTCGACTCCGTCGTCTTGGTTGTTCCTCCTATTCACCGGGGGTTCCACCTGACTGACAGTGCGGCTGTTATTCCCTTCTTCAGACTCTCCATCATTTCGTTCTGGTTGTTCAACAGGTATCGAACGTTCATTTCTGTTATTCAACAACAATTGTCTTATCTCTTCCCTCTGTTCCGCCATCATAGCCCGAATCATGGCTTGAACTCCAGCCATTATGACTGGCTCAGGTGCAACTTCAACTATCGGCACCTGCTCAATCACTTCGGGACGAGGCTGTTGATTCCTGTTCCCATTCGCGTTTCCAGCTCCACTTCGGGTTCTTGCCATTTTGATCTATACGCCAAATTAGTTGAACTTAGATCTCTTTTCACGATAGACGTTTAAATTCTCTTTATCACTCCGAAACGTTACATGCTAGTTCTAATATCGTACTCGTATGCTTAGAATCCTAAACACATAAGGTTTCCAAATCCGGTCGGCAACAGACCATAGATCCGAACAAATAATAGCACATAAAGAAAGCATAAAGCATTTAGCACATAAAAGCATTTTAGGCATCTTTCCTAAAATAAACTAGTGCTCGTGTCTAAAATATGGAAGACACTCATCTCACGATCATCGCTTAGCATTCTAAGTTTAAGTCTAGAAATCCTACAAATTCCTAGTTCGCTTAAACTAATGCTCTGATACCAACTGTGACATCCCCATTTTCACGACCAGAAAAGACCGATTTTGTTTATGCTTTATAAAATCAGAGTATCTCTTTTTAATAAAAATGTTGCGGAATTTGTTCCCAGAAAAACATGATAAATACATTATCAAAAGCATTTCCGAAGAAATGTGTTTTTATTGCTTTTAAAACCTTGGGATGTCATCGTCAATACAGAAACATAAGCATAAACAGAACTTACATTCATTTACGCTAGTGATCTACATCTCTTTTTAAATCTCTCAGTGTAAAGTAGCTTCGTATTGACACCTGTGATACAAATAAGCTTGAGTGGGTCAGGTTGGGAAACCTGGTGAGTACATAGGGTTTTCAACCCACAATAATATAATTATTATGTTTAAACATCAAACAATCAACCCAATTACCCATCCCCATTATCTTCTTTACTCTTAAGGGTCTACCACAAGAATTAGCTATTCCTCGTTCATTCATTCCTAAGGATTATCCTATGGAATAGGCACAAAGTCCATCGTTACCAGGGTTTATGGATTACAACTGGTGAACACGTAGTCCAAAACATCTGGTGAACACTTAGTTCTAAAATACCTAGTGAACACACTCAGTTCAAAATACCTAGTAAACACACTCAGTTCAAAATACCTAGTGAACACACTCAGTTCAAAAATGCCTAGTAAACACACTCAGTTCAAAATACCTGGTGAACACTTAGTTCAAAAATACCTAGTGAACACACTCAGTTCAAAATACCTGGTGAACACTTAGTTCAAAAATACGCAGTGAACACACTCAATTCAAAATACCTAGTGAATACGTAGTTCAAAAACACCTACAAGTTACGAGTCTGCTAGTGTTCCACTGGACTGTCTAGAATAGTCCGTGATTGTCATTCATACTCTGCTAAATGACGGGGCCAACACATGGGTAAAAGGCTTCACTCATGGTTTACCTCTCACCCTTATCTCTCGGTCTATATCACCCTTCATTTCATCATCCAACTCATATTTCATCTACCCATGTTTTACCCAACATATTTTGTAGATATAAAATACATATACAGTTCAGATATGAATAAATAGTTTAGATCCGTAAAGAAAATACATATACGGTTCATATCTGAAGAAAAAGGTCTAGATCTGAAAAGCAAAGTCTAAATCTTTCATCATACTTTCAAAGCATAAAATACATATATAGTCTAGATCTGAGGAAAAGGTCAGATTTGGTGTAACAACCCGTTATTTCAGGTCAATATAATGACTAAAAGTCGAGTCTTGTAACCTCTTTGTAAAGTAATAAGAATATCATCGAAAATGAAATGTTCAAAAAGCTCTGTTTGGGTACACTATGTGGTAGATATCGTGATAAGGTTTCCAAAAATATAAAGAACACTAAAATCCGAGTTATAACGAAGGAGTTATGACCAATCAAAGATTCGTAACACTACCGGTAAAGCGCTGTTAAGCATAAAACGAGAAATTTCAACAAAATACTTTTTAGCCTTAGGTATCTAAATAAAAGTCGTAGATATCTTTAAACCGCGAACATACATAAAAAGAACGCCCCAAATCTGACTTCGTATGAGGAAGTTATGAATTTTCGAAGTTTCTGACCTAGCAGTAGACAGCTAAAAACTCGAAATAGAGATCGAACGGTCTTTAGCCGACACAACCTAAACGAAAGTTGAAGACCCCGACAATAGGAATACCACAGTAAAAAGTCTGACGAAAATGGACACCAGATGAAGGAGCTAAGGAATTTAAACGGACTTTTCCAGGTCCGGCCTGTTAAAAATAATATAATAAAAATAAATTCAAAATTAGCTAACGGAGTCTAAACGAGAGTTGTAGAGCCTTTTCACACCTACGCGTGCATATAAAGAACGTCGAAATCGGAGCTCGTACTCGAAAGTTACGGATTTTACAAGTTCGGGACACAAAACCCGAGGCTGACTCAGCCTCATGACGTGAGGGAACCATGCTCACGACGTGAGCTCGTGACTGATGGGTTCCAGAGTGTCAGCCACGTCAAATCGTCGAAGAGGATCATGCTGACTAAGCCTCACGATGTGAGAATCCAAAACTCACGACGTGAGTTCCCAAATCAGCCCCTATAAATAGAAGCTTAAGGGTGCCGGGTTTGGTGCTCATCTCTTTCCATCTAAGTGTTGGATAAGGTGTCTAAGTCCATAACTATTTCTGGTATGTACTTGACGCGACCCGGCATGGTCCATTTGGGTTGCATGGCACCATGCAATTGGATAAACTAAAATGAGAGAAATAACACTTATGGTTTATTAATATATTATAAGTTCTAATATATTAATAATATTATTTAATTAGTTTGATCAAGAATTAATTTAGAATTAATTAAGTGATCAAAAGATAACTAATTAAATATATGGGTTGATTATGTAAATTATGCATAACTTGTATAGTGGGCTAAGAGGCTCCATGGATTATCAAGTTGGGTTAAACCCATAGGATGCTCCATGGGAGTTACAAACCCATGGGTCATGGAAATGAAGAGTCATGACACATTAGGGTTTACATGGTGTACCCCTAGATGTGTCAACACTATATAAAGAACCCATGCTCCACCAAAATTGGTTGCACACAAGAATCAAGAGGGCTAGAGCCGATTTTGCAAGTGTAATATTCTCTCAAAAGTTTACTCCAAAAGCATTTGGTGTTGTGTGAAGCATTTGAGGCATCACACTTGGGGTGCTAGGCTCACAAGGTTTCAAGGATCATAAGCAACAACAAGGTAAGTTATTCTATCTTTCATGCAAGTTAAAATTTGTTCCCCATGTATGCTAGATAGGAATATAACCTTGGAATTCAACTTTGCATGATAATTAGACAAACATAGATCCAAGGTTATTAGGGTTGCATGTACACTTAGGAAGTGTTAGAATGCTCAAAACCCATCAGTGGTATCAGAGCCTAGGTTTGTTTGTTGTTTTTTTTGTGCAAACTGCTTGGAAAAAAATCGTTTTTCTGTTTTCTGCTCGTATGAAAGTTTGCACATTTGTTGCTGGAAATGGACTAGAAACATTACCCTAAACTGTTTTGATGTTTTAAAAATTGTTTTAGATGGTGTAATGTTTATGGTAATCCATTTACAATGGCAATTATCAAAATTACAAGTTTTTTTTAAGTGTAATTTTTGATTCTTGAAAGTGTTCATATTCATGTTCTTGAACTTATGAAGATTAGATGATCATAGGAATTGTTTGTAACCTTCATGGTAGTTTAATTCATGATCATAATGTGTTTTAATGGAGTCCATAACTTGTTCTCAAGTTATGGAAAACCAAAAGTCTCACTTTTATTAAAGCCATTAAAAGAACACAAGAGTTATAAAAATGAAGAGTCTTCATTTTTATTACTCAATTAATTCATAAGTTATAAGAAATGAAAAGTTTTTGAAGTTTACAAAACTTGCCCTCAAGTTTTGGAACAAGTAAATTCTTGATTAAAACTTTAGTTCCAACCCTTAGAATTTTAAAAAGTTAAAATTCAACCCTTATACTTTATAATATTATAAGTTACTAATATATATATATATATATATATATATATATATATATATATATATATGTATAAGATCAAGTCGTCTTACCGCTAGTATGCCTCATTCACGAAACCGGTCTATAAGGGGGGTATAAGGTTGTTGCCTATAAAATGGCAACTTAATGGGTGTCCACTCTCACCCACCGCTTCCTTGATCGGTGGAGGGTCGTTAGCCGAACGGGTAAGACAAGGACTTATAAATTCTCATTAAAAGTATGATGAATATTATAAAGTAACTAAATGCTTTTATTAAATTACCAATCTTAGTTACTTTAAGAAATTGTGAATAAGGTGCTAATCCATGAAATTACACTTTACACTTTGTTTAAGTCGTTGGTGGAGCGTGTGTGGTTAACCGACACACTAACTTGGACTTAACAAGGTAGGTAAAGGGTGACTTAAGGTTTATCATAGTATCGGTGGAGCGTGTGTGGTTTACCGGCACATCGATTGAGTGATAAATTTAAGGGTACCAAGTGATTTGCATGGTTACTTCACACCTCGTTTTGTGATCCTCGGTATCCCAGTCACAAAACTTGGAGGGCACACTCGAGATTGAAACATGCCTTGGAAAAAAAAATTCATTGAATCTCAATAGAATCTAGAAATTTCTAAGCACCAATTAAAAACCTAATATCTATATTTCGTTTTTCATGGTGGAAATTGGTGAATTGTCATTCACCTACCTTTCAAATATGTTATAGCTTGGATTACGTCATACCTCTTCTAAGTTATAATATATTGTGATTGGATCGTAGCCTTAATATTACATTTGGGTGTTTTATTAAGGACTCTCTTAATATCTAAACTCATCTTGTTCTCTTCTTTCAGATGTCTTCAAACAATGCTGCTTCTGGCTCTAATCCTAATGGCTCCTTTACCCTTATGAACTTGTGTGGGAAAGTCATTTTTGATGGATCCAACTTCAATGAATGGATCAGAAACATCAGGATGATTACCCGCTACGAGGACAAAGAATATGTCCTTGACAAGGAGCTTAAGGAGATTGATGAGACTACTGCAACTCCCCAGGAGATCGCTGACTTCCGGGCACATGAAAGGGATGCTACAAAAGTGGCATGCATCATGTTGGCCACCATGACAGCGGAACTCCAAAAGTCCTATGAGGACTTCTACCCTTTTGAAATGCACCAAGATCTGATGGAAAGATACCATCAAAGTGTACGACAAGAGAGGTATGAAATCATATGCTCTATCATAACAACCATGATGAAGGACGGGGAATCCGTCACGAGCCACATGCAGAAAATGCAAAGGTATGTGGATCGGTTGCTGAAGCTTAATGTGAACTTCCCTGAGGAGCTTGCAATAGATATCATTTTGCACTCCTTACCATCGTGCTATGATCAATTCCGCATGACATATCACATGAATAAGGAAGAGGTCACACTCAGCAAACTTCAGGGACTCCTCAAGACCGCAGAAACAGGTCTTAAGGGTAAGTCGGTTGTTAACACTCCTACTCCAAACTCCGCCCCGGTTTTGGCAATCGGGAAAGGTAGAGGGAAGAAGAGGAAGAGCTCTTCGAAGGGTACCAAGGCTAGGACCCTTGATGGCTCTTCTTCAAGTGGAACCAAGAAAGGTTTTGTCACTCCTTCTTCTGACCCTAAAGAGGCTGAATGCTTCTATTGCCATGAAAAGTCACATTGGAAGCGGAACTGCCCAAAGTACCAGCAAGATGTGAATGATGGGAAAGTTAAACCCAACCATGCAGGTATTTACACTATCTTATTTAATAACTCACCCCATTCTAACTCTTGGGTCCTTGATACCGGTTGTGGTATTCATATATGTTCTGATTTGCAGGGACTAAGAAGAAGTGAGAATGTGGAGCATGGAAGAATAAACTTAATCATGGGGAATAGGAAAGCTTTACCTGTCACCAAGATTGGAGTTTATACTTTATCGCTAAGTAGTGGGTTTAGTTTAGATTTGAATAAATGTTGTTATTCGCCAGAAATGGCAAGAAATATTATTTCCTTTCATGCATTGTATAAACAAGGTTTCACCTTTTCATTTGATAATGAAGTTGGTTCGATTAATGCTTTCTTTAATAATGTTCTTTATTTTAAAGCATTACCTTGTGATGGTGTGTATGAAACTGTATATGTGGTTGATAACTTAGGAAATAATGTATTGTGTATTGATTCTGTTAATGATAATAACTTGGATAAAGCATCATTATGGCATTGTCGTCTTGGACATATAAGCAAGAAACGCATAGGCCAACTCCAAAAAGATGGAGTCTTGGAGTCATTTGACCTAAAGTCAGATGATAGTTGCGAATCATGCTTACTTGGAAAAATGACAAAGTCACCCTTCACAGGTTCTTGTGAGAGGGGTGAAGGTTTGTTGGATCTTATACACACGGATGTGTGTGGGCCCTTCAAACATGCCACAAGGGATGCTAATCGTTATTATTTGACTTTTACTGGTGATTACAGTAGATATGGATATGTCTACTTAATCAAGCATAAGTCAGAGACTTTTGAGAGGTTTAAAGAGTTTAAACAGGAAGTCGAGAATCAATTGGGAAGGAACATTAAGATGCTTCGATCCGATCGAGGTGGTGAGTATCTTAGTTCAGAGTTCCTCGACTATCTTAGGGAATGTGGGATTGTCTCACAATTGACACCTCCCAGGACACCACAGTTGAACGGTGTAGCTGAGAGGCGTAATCGAACCTTGTTGGATATGGTTCGTTCCATGATGAGTCGAGCTTCGCTACCAATCTCATTTTGGGGGTATGCCTTAGAGACTGCCGCCCATATCCTTAATCTAGTCCCTACAAAGAAAGTTGCCAAAACTCCTCATGAGATGTGGACTGGTAAAGTACCCAAACTAGACCACATCAAGATTTGGGGTTGCGAGGCTTTCGTGAGACGCGAGACTCATGATAAGCTCGAACCTCGAAGCGAGAGGTGTATTTTCATCGGCTACCCACAACAATCCTTTGGTTACCTCTTCTACAGACCTAGTAAAAATGTGGTCTTTGTAGCTAGGAGGGCTGTCTTTCGAGAGAGGGAGTTCATAAGCCAAGGAGACAGTGGGAGGCAAGTTGACCTGGAAGAAATTCAAGAGTCAAGTGGTGAAGGAACTTCAAACCCTAGCACTCAACTTGAGGAGGAAACTCCTGTTGAGCCAATTGACAAGTCTGTACCTCTAAGGCATTCTACAAGGGTTAGGAATGCACCTGAGCATTACTATGGATTCCATATTACTGCGGAAGGTGATACACTTATCAGTGATGAGACACTGATAGGTCTGGATGAACCTAACAGTTACACGGAAGCCATGGCAGGCCCTAAGTCAGCCAAGTGGAAAGAGGTAATGGACAGCGAGATACAGTCCATGTATGACAATCAAGTTTGGAACTTGGTTGAGAATGTACCAGGTCGTAATACTGTAGGGTGCAAATGGATCTTCAAGAAGAAGACCGACATGGATGGTAATGTACACACTTATAAGGCACGACTGGTTGCAAAGGGTTTCTCACAAACTCCGGGAGTTGATTATGATGAGACCTTTTCTCCAGTGGCCAAGATTAAGTCTATTAGGGTTCTGTTAGCCATAGCCGCATTTCATGACTATGAAATATGGCAAATGGATGTCAAAACCGCTTTCCTTAATGGAAAGTTGGCTGAGGATGTTTACATGAGTCAGCCAGAGGGTTTTGTCAACACAGAGTACCCTAATAGAGTGTGTAAGCTTGAGAAATCCATTTATGGGTTAAAGCAAGCACCTCGCAGATGGAATCTTTGCTTTGATGAGAAAGTCAAGGAATTTGGCTTTTCTAGGAGTGAAGATGAATCTTGTGTATATGTCAAGGCTAGTAGGACTATAGTTAGCTTTTTGGTATTGTATGTGGATGACATACTACTCATAGGAAATGACATCCCAACTCTGCAGGAAGTTAAGTCCTGGCTTGGGAAGTGTTTCTCTATGAAGGACCTAGGAGAAGCTGCCTATATTCTAGGGATAAAGATCTTGAGAGACCGGAGTAAAAGACTAATTGGACTTAGTCAGAGTACCTACTTGGATAAGGTGCTGAAGAGATTCGGCTGGCAGGACTCCAAGAAAGGAGAGTTACCCATCCAGAGTAACGCCAGATTGAGTAAGACACAAAGCCCTAGTACTAAGGCTGAGATAGCAGAAATGAGTCGAATACCTTATGCTTCGGCTGTAGGATCGATCATGTATGCTATGACGTGTACTCAACCTGATGTAGCCTTTTCTTTGAGCATGGTTAGCAGGTATCAGGGGAACCCTGGCAAGGCACACTGGACTGCGGTAAAGAATATCCTCAAGTACCTACGGAGGATTAAGGACTGGGTCCTTACCCTCGGTGGGAGTGAAGACTTGAGAGTTGTAGGGTATAGTGATGCTAGCTTTCAGACTGATAGGGATAATTTCCGCTCTCAGTCAGGCTGGGTCTTTACCTTAAATGGAGGAGCAATTTCTTGGAAGAGTTCCAAGCAAGAGACAGTGGCTGATTCAACTTGCGAATCAGAGTATATAGCAGCTAGCGAGGCAGCAAAGGAGGCGATATGGCTGAAGAACTTCATTGGAGACCTTGGAGTTGTACCAGCTATTAAAGAGCCAATGGAAATTTTCTGTGATAGTGAAAGTGCAGTTGCCTTAGCCAAGGAACCAAGGGATCATGGGAGATCCAGACACATCGACAGAAAATACCATTTCATCAGACATCGAATAGAAGAAGGACTCCTCGTGGCAAAGAGGGTATCATCGGATGAGAATCCAGCAGATCCCCTCACGAAAGGACTGACTCGGGTTAAGCATATCCAGCATGCTCGGAGCATAGGGCTGAAGGATGATATTAGATTTAGTAGTTAGATAACATTGAAATTTGTAAAGTGTAATTGACATTAGATGATGAATAAAAGGTGTTTTATTTATGAGTAAAGTGTTGCTATCTCTTGTCGATCGTTTACTATATTTCTTTTGCATGTTTTGACTTCCAGAATAATTATGTTTGGTATATAATATTATTCGAATCTCCACAGTCGGTCATATGTCGGAAGTAGGTATGAATCAAGACTGTCATGATTGGTTGCAGAGGTCTAAGTTGTTGGACATGGCTACAACACTCATGAGTGCTCATAAGTTCTGAGCATTGGACTCAACCCACGCTCACTGGAATCACTTCATGGAATTTATCTCGAGTGATCGTGAGACGGGAATATCATATAAGTCTTCAAACCTAGAGATATGATTTGTTACTAATGAGTTGGTTATGCATTGATTGTACGTTAACGCATTGGTAACTCGATGTTATAAAACGTGCTTTTGTGTATAATTCAATGAGTGGTAGAACAAACATATGAGTCGAAGTTTATCTGTTCCTTCTTGGATTAGAAGCTGATATTTGGGCCCCTCGATGATTTTGTTTTGACCTATGTACCGGGCCCGGTCAGAACTAAGTTGATGTGTTCAATTAAGTTCTTTGTCAAACAAATCTGAAATCGGGAAACAAACTGTTGGACAATAAGTAAGACATTGTTCCATGTATTTGTCCGGCTGATATCTAGAACAGAGGATTATATGATCACTTATCTTAAATGGCGTATCATCATCTTCTCAGTTCCGAGAGACCTTGAAAGAGCTACGATTGCCAATCGGTTCCTGAAGTATTGCAGTTATAGTTATTAGACTTATCCAAGTGGGAGACTGTTGGATAAGGTGTCTAAGTCCATAACTATTTCTGGTATGTACTTGACCCGACCCGGCATGGTCCATTTGGGTTGCATGGCACCATGCAATTGGATAAACTAAAATGAGAGAAATAACACTTATGGTTTATTAATATATTATAAGTTCTAATATATTAATAATATTATTTAATTTGTTTGATCAAGAATTAATTTAGAATTAATTAAGTGATCAAAAGATAACTAATTAAATATATGGGTAGATTATGTAAATCTTCCATATCTTATATAGTGGGCTAGGATGCTCCATGGATACTCCATGGGAGTTACAAACCCATGGGTCATGGAAATGAAGAGTCATGACACATTAGGGTTTACATGGTGTAACCCTAGATGTGTCAACACTATATAAGAAACTCATTCTCCACCAAAATCGGATACACATAAGAAACAAGAGGGCTAGGCCGATTTTAGAAGTGTGTATTCTCTCTAAAGTCATTCCAAAAGCATTTGGTGTTGTGTGAAGCATTTGAGGCATCACACTTGGGGTGCTAGGCTCACAAGGTTTCAAGGATCATAAGCAACAACAAGGTAAGTTATTCTATCTTTCATGCAAGTTAAAATTTGTTCCCCATGTATGCTAGATAGGAATATAACCTTGGAATTCAACTTTGCATGATAATTAGACAAACATAGATCCAAGGTTATTAGGGTTGCATGTACACTTAGGAAGTGTTAGAATGCTCAAAACCCATCACTTTTTCAGTGAAATTTTTAGAAAAAAATTGAATTTCAACCCCATACTAAGCATGGGAAAGTTTACATGGTTAAAGGAGATCCCAATTAAAATTAATCGTTTCATTTGGAGGGCTAAAATAGGCAAAATACCTTCAGCTGTGGGCCTTTTATCTAGAGGGGTAGCTTTGGAAAAATCACTATGCAACCACTGTAAAGAAGCTGTGGAATGTGCACACCATGCATTGGTTGGGTGTAGATACGCGAAAATGGTTATACAATGGGTTCTCAAATGGTGTGGAGTTCCTCTCGGCGAACTCAAAACAGAAAATGAGGTGCTCACCTATGCCCATACATGGTCCAATTTCCCAAAAAAAGAAGATTGCTCACGGGAATTAGTTACGTTACGCTCTTGAGCATATGGAAAGCAAGGAACAACAAAATTTTCAATAAAAACTGGCTTCCCCCTTTCAATTGTGTGGACATCATCAAATCCACAACTTACCTGTGAACCAAAAACAAGGGAAAAAATGGAAATATTGATTGGTCAACATGGTGTAAATCTTCGTTTCTTTGTTTGTAATATATTATACACAATTAATAGTGGTTCTTTGTACATGACGTTGAAGTATAAAATGAATACGTTTATTTAAAACAGTTGGTTATGTAAATTCAAATAAAGAGATATATGTATTGGGAGTAATTAGATTATGGGTTCCTAATAGTCATCGATGGCTCGAATTTGATTAATGGTTCTCCCACATGAATTTCAAATGAAAATGGGTTTTTGTCAAGTCAATCCACTATCTCCTTTTCTTACTTTATTTTGGTCATTGAGGGATTGTATATTTGTAGGCTTTCGTCAAATAGGCTATAAAGAAAAATATTTTTCATGGTGCTTAGCTAGTCAGTTTGAGTTTTATGTTGGAGGTAAGTAGATCTCACATTCTTTATCCATGTTGATGATACAATTGTTCTTAGGGATTAATCAATGGAAAATGTTAGGAAAATTGTGAGAATCTTACATAGTTTTTTCTTGCCTCGGATTTTAAAGTTACTTTTACATAAAAGTAAGTTGTTAGGCATTGATGTGGACTTTAATAAAATGGAATATTTAGCAGGTGTGACTGGTTGCTCGACTCTAAGTTTGTCATTCATGTATCTTGGTCTTTCCAACGACTTTAATATGGACACAATTGAAAGTTGGAAAGAAGTGGTCAACAAATGCACAAATAAATAGTCAAATTGGAAAGTAACTATGCTTTATATCGGAGGTCGTCTTATGTTAATTAATTAAATTCTTGATAGTGTTGCTACTTATTTCATGAATATGTTTCGTGCACCCCAAAAACTCATCGCCCGTTAGGAATTGATTTGTAATCAACTTTTTGTTAGCGGATATTTGGGATACATTAAGCCTAATTGGGTCAAGTGGAAGAAGGTTATGCCAAGTACAATAGAAGGTGGGTTAGGAGTGGAACCTTGTATGCTTATAATACAACTCTTTTTGTAACACCCGTTTTCCCAGGAGTATCAGCTAAGGACGTATTAGGATCAAAGTTAGGGTTTTTGAAAAAAAAAACCCTATGCCACGACGTGGTGCAAGGATGCCCACGACCTGGCATGGTTGTTATAGTACGTGTATCTCTGACGAGCTCTACAACGTGGCACAAGAAGGGTCACGACGTGGCGGCCACTTAAGACCAAGCTCATGCTTTTAGGGTTTACTCTTTATTTAAGCACCTTAACGTTAATTTAGGGCATCCTCTTCAGCCTCCAACCTCACCATTTCGAAAACCCTAGCCCCCTTTGAGTGTTCTTGGTGTTCTTAGCCATTTGAAGACTCATTTCTCATATTTTTGTATTGAGCTTGAAGACCATGTTTCTTGGAAAGTGTTTTGGTAAAGAGCTCAAGTGTATATCTAGCAAAGGGACTTCATTTCTAGACTATTGTGAGTAAAAAGCTTCACTCTTGATCTTTAGTTTGCTAGATCTTGTAGTTCGATCATATCTGTCCATTTTGGTCCTTGTGCTTTGGAGTTGGGTCGACTCCAACATATCTTGAGCTTGTTTTATCACCTCATAATACTATTGGGTTGGGAAAGTTTGTATCTTGATTTCATTCTTGAAGCCATGCATGTTTTGGGAAAGTTTTGTACTATTTCGGACTTAGGGTTTAGGATCTTGTCTTGTGGTGAGGTCCTAATGGATAAAGTTAGAAACTTTATCCATTAAGTTATTATGAAAGATTAGATCTCAAGTTTTGAGCCTTGATCTGTAACGATTAAGCTCTTAATGAAGATTTGAAGGAAACACCCAGTTACCAGGACGTGGCCAAGGGATAACCACAACGTGGTGAAGTCCAGATCCATGACCATTTTGTCTTGGAATTTCCACGACGTGGCCAAGGAGAGCCCATGACGTGGCGTTGACTTTGACTTTTGTTGACCGTTGACTTTTTGACCAAGTTTGACTTTAGGTTTTAGGGGTTTTGGGGTTGTAGTTTGAGATTTGGTCCCTAATTGCTGTATAGTTTACCTGTAGTATTAGTTATTGGATCTGTTAGTAGTGTTGTTGTCCGCTAGACTGCAAGGTGAGTTTTCTTACTATACTTTGTATTATAGCATGTATCCTTATGTGTATGATATTGGTATGCGGTAGTAATTTGTTAGATTGGTAGATATGTAATGATTACATTTGTTTGTTGGTTATTGTTTATCTGTTTGCATATGTCGACATACTGTGTATGGTTGGGTAGAGGCAGTCTTGCTTTGTGCTGTAGGCTAAGATACCCAGTCGGTCTAGTGTAATGTAGGCCTTACAAGGCGGTCCATCCAGACTGTAGGCCCAAGGGAGCGATCCAGCTACCGTAGGCCTTACGAAGCGGGCCAGTAGACTGTAGGCTCAGTAGATCGGTCCAGGTATCCTGTAAGCCTTGCGAGGCAGTCCAACATCCTGTAGGCCTTGCAAGGCGGTCCAAGCATAATATAGGCTGATGTGTGCATATATTGTATATGTATTGTTGTGTGGGGTGTTTTGAGGGAACTCACTAAGCTTTGTCTTACAGTTGAGGATTAAATGTTTTTCAGGTACTTATCGGATGGCGAAGGTGGGACTGTACACATGCACATCAGCAATTTTATAATTCGAGATTCTGCGTTGTTTTCCCTTATAACTCTGATTTGGAAATATGGTATTTGAATAAATGGTTTTAACTTGGATATATTTACAAAAATGGTTGTTTATTTTATTTGAAAATCCAAAATTTTATTTTGGAAATATAGGACGTTACAAGTTGGTATCAGAGCCCTGGTTTGAGGGATTTGTATGAACACTCGTGTGATTCCAAACTCAAACTAAGGATCTGAGAAATTTTTATAAACTTTTTTCAAAATAATGGACATAAAAGAAGAAATGAAGATGCATTGTGTACATGTAACACCATGGTTTCCAGGTATTTACACTTTTAACCTTGTTATAATGATTTTTGGAAATTTGGTCCAAACGCTAGGCGTTTGGCATAGAATGCCAGGCGTTCTATGATGGACGTCAAGCGTTTGCATGCAGATACCAAACCCTAATTTTTAGGGTTTACACCCTATTTAAGCATCCTTATGGCCCCCAAACCCTTTCTCTCATCAGCCTCCATCCTCATTTCGAAAACCCTAAGTGTGTATGAGAGTTTGAAGCCCTGGTTCATCTTTTTGGTATCATTTAGTGTTCTTAATAAGAGAATGACGATCATTGCAGTGTTGGTGTTGCTCTCAAGCTTGTGGATCTGGACTCTTGGCGTTTTGGAGCATCATTTTGTGGTATAAAGTTCTGAACTTGATCATCATATCTCTAAATCTTGTTTATGTTAGAAGTTTATGCTTATTAGCCTCATTTTCTTGGTCTTTTTGGGTAGGAGCTACCTTAGACCAAAGGAGTTGTCCTTTTGGAAGTTTTAGGGTAGATTAAGTGATAAAAGTGTGATCTTGGACCTTCTTTTCACTCCATGCAAGTTTTGAGGTGTCTTAATGGGTTAAGGAGTTGGAGTTTTAGCTTTTGGGCTCATTGTAACCATGCATGGCCATAAAGTTTGCAACATAATGGCTTTAGATGTTCTATTAGCAGTGGATCTGAAGTTTGAACTTGATATCTTAAGCCATTAAGTCATTGGTTTGGAATTTGGTGAACAGCGAGAAAACACCTGGCGTTTGCATGTGAACGCTTAGCGTTCTGACGCCAGGCTTCGTAGGGAGGAATGTCAGGCGTTCTGTGCAGAAACCCAATGGGTCGATTTTGGGCCGTGGGCCATTAGGGGTTTTGGGCTTAGTTTAGTTAGGTTTGTATATAAAGGGAAAAATGGTCTTTTTCCCTTATCATGATGAGTATTGGACTAGACCATGGGTTTGGGTTAAACCCTAATTATTGATTAGGTTTGTTTCTGGTTTTGGTTTGACGTGAGGACCAGCTGTGGAGTATGGACCGTTAACTTTGGGCCTTGTTGGGCCATTAGACTTCTGATGTGGATTTTTGACTAGTATGATGGACTTTCTTGGATTAGACCCATGATGGGTTTTGGGCCCACTTGGGATATTGGGCCATATTGGGCTTTTTTTGCTATTAGTTTGGGCTTCGGATTTTAGGTCAAGTGAGGAAAGAGTAAAATGGACTTTTACCCTGAGTATTGGGCAGTCGGACTAGGTTTCCAGCTATGGGTTGAGGACCAACTATTTATTGGGTGTTATTTGATGTTGTTAGCACGGAGATTTTCCGGATCGACAGTTCGAGCTTTTGTCTGTGATATTCAGCAGCTTGAGGTGAGTCTTCCTTCGTAGTATCCGTGGGTCGAAGGCACCAATGTCGGCCCACTAGTTTATGTTATAGTGTGATTATTGTCTTTGTGATAATTTCCAGTTATGCCTGTATTATTTGATGACTCTGTGATTACAGTTATGATATTATGTGGTAGTAGTAGGGGTGAAATAGACCCGGTATCCAGTTGAAATGAACCGAAGGGGATTGAAAGCACCTAGATATGCTTAATAGTATCCGATTGATATAGACCGAAGAGGTAGGCAAGCAACCAAATATGCTTGGCAGTATCTGGTTGAAATAGACCAAAGGGGTAGGCAAGCACCCAGATATGCTTGGCAGTATCTGGTTGAAATAGACCGAAGGGGTAGGCCGGCACCTAGATATGTTTGGCAATATGTTTGTTTAGTATGTGGTATTTTGGGGAACTCACTAAGCTTCGTGCTTACGGTTTTCAGTTTATGTTCCAGGTACTTCCAGTTTGAAAGGAAAGGGCCCGGCTTGATTGCAACGCATCCAACCATGTTTCCGCAATGTGACGATTTTGGGATTGTACTTTGATGACTGTTTTATTATGAAATGCTTTAAATGTTTGGACAAAAGATAATTGGTTTTTTTTATTGTATTAAAAATGAAATTATTACCTCTAAATTTTTGGTTCGTTACAGTACAGTCAACCAGAACTCAAGGGAAGTGGTCTCCAAATATACCCATACTATTTATATATCTGTTGTTATGAGAATTGTTGGAAATGCATGCTAATGGATAGGCTAAGGATATTTCAGGAATTGCATGTTAAAATTGCCTTATTCTTGAGATGCCTTATAACCTAGGTATCGTCTGTTAGACTGATTGTTTGACTGTTGATTGTTTTGTGTTATTTGAAACTATGTTGATATTACTTAATTATTATGCGAGTAAGATATGATTGCATACCCCTAGGATTATATGGTCTCAGATTGTATGGTTTGGCCTATTATGCAACTATTTTTTGAGTCCAACCGTTGTAGTGCTGTCTCTTTCAGTCGAAGGACTGCCTAATTCTAGTTGCATGTGGTTAGTAATTGTATGATGGTTGGTTGATACTGATAGAAATTTCTTTCCAATAGGGTAGTAAGGTATGGTGGAGTTCCTAGTGGCCTATGAAGGTTATTATGGTATGCTAGTGCATATATGTGTGTGAGAAGAATCATAGGGTGAAAGCTTAGGAAGTGTAGTTTGTGGCTCTTTTGAGCATATAGGTGTGTATTAGTGCACCTGGTTGTGGTCTAATGTAATGATCTAGGACCTTGGGATGATTATTGAAACAAATAAAGATAGGTGTGGAAGGTAGTATGGGCCCGTATTACTAGAAGCACATGATCCGTACGAGGATCAAGAAGAGTCACAAGGCTGCTAGGAAATTGGTTTTCGATATACAGTATGGTATAACACTAGGATTAGTTCTAGCTCGTCCTCATGTTGTCGGTCTTGTGGTTATGGTTGTGTTGGATAAGGGTGAAATTGGTAATAGTTTGGGCCCAAGTGGCCATAGCTGTTTGGACCTGAAGAGTCTATATCTACATGAGTTAGTTGATCTTAAGGTGTCAAGGACCTTATTCGGACTAGTGCCAGTTGAGTTGCGGGACTCATGTAGGAATCAAATGTGATGTTCAACCCGATGATTACAGCCTAAGGATGGGTGATCGGACGATGGCTTGTGATGTTGTTCTTTACGACAGGGTTATGCTCTTCTAGCCTCCTATTCTTGAGGGATAGAGGATCAGATGTGTATCATCCAATAGATAGAAGAAAGGGATGATGTTATCCGCATCAGTTTTTGCCTTAAGGGAGGGGGTATCATTTGGTTCATGGTGAATCGTTTCTATCTTACATCAAGGGAATATCTGAGGCTCGACTGTTCTTTTGGTTAGGTGGCTAGGTGAAGGCCATGTCACAAGTCGGATAGGTCGCACGGATTTGAGGCAACAATGTTAGGGGAAGCTCCCGAGGTCTCCATCTGAAATTTGAAGTTTCCTTATGGTTGACTAATTGTTATTCGAAGGATCAACATGTGTTGTGTTATGCATACTGAAGGTCAAGGTTGGTATGTTTCTGGTTGAGCAGATCTAAGGTTTTGATGTAATAGACGACAGTCGATGATGGTTTGAACCCTAAGTGGGGGAGGACTGGATATTCTACTTGGAGGATCATCGGCGGATTCAATTTTTATGGTTTCAGCACAATGGATTGGAGGAATATGTAGTTCAGGTATGCTAGACTTTGGTCTGGGTTATTTGTTGCATAAGAGAAGGAAAGTAGGCTACCATCGAAGTGCTTGGGGTTAAGAAGCTTTCATTGCGTTTCTCAAGGATCTGTCGGAGTCCTCCATGGTCACGGAGAATTTAAGGATTTTTCAGATGGTGAGAGCAGAGCAAGTTGTCGTCAAGCTTATGTCTTTAAGAACGCATATGTTGTTATCTCAGCATGAAGCTAATAAGAAAGGAACTCACCGTGGATGGTATTTCCTTTCGTAAGCACCAAGGATCTTGATAGAGGAGCATTGAGGTACTGAAGTTATACATCAGAAAAAGAGAACATGGTTAGTTCATGGTATGGGTTGGATATCTTTAGTTGAGATGGGCAAGTGTTGATCTACCGATCGGTTTCAGAGTTTGGTAAGAGTACTTTCGCGTGGGATTTGTTCATTATGTGTGGGATCAGCGGGTTTAGTTGTCGGTCTGTTTCCGATCCATTCCTTATCGGCATCTGCGATTCGTTCGAGGGTTTTCGAACAGTAATAGTCAAAGGTGCAGCTGGTGCATCGACCCTTAATCATAGTCTTCACAGTGGTATAACTAAGGTTCAAATTGTGTGTACCCTTGGAGGTTTGGTTGAAGAACTATGAGTTCTAGCAGAGTCAAGTTTGGCGATTTTCCTAGTAGTCAAAGTTCGAATGTTGCAATGTCTTCTTGTTCGAAAAGAACTATATCTTGCTAATAAGTTTACAATATATATATATATATATATATATATATATATATATATATATATATATATATATTGGTTCTTGTATTAATAGTAAGATATATTAGTGCACCAATAGCACTAAGATATTACTTCGGGTCCAAAAAGTTTTTCATGTTTTTTTACAAAGCCAAAATTGGTCATTTTTGGCATCTAAGTGCCTTACCACCATCGGGTTACTCATGGATGTGAGTTATTCATATAAAACCTTTTAAGCACCTTTTCGAGATAACGAGATTAATGTAAAAAAAGAAAAAAAAAACTCTATTTTGGTGTGCTCAATTTGAAGACCCACACATAATTTCATCATACTAAGATCTTTCATTTCAAATTTTTTCTTTCAAACAAGAAGTGACATTTTCCAATTATCTAGGAGTTCCAATTATGTTCAAATCATCTACATAAACATCAATTATGACAAATTCTAATCTAGATCTTTTTATGAATACACATGGACTTATTGGATCATTTTTGTAGCCCTCTTTCAACAAAAATTTACTTAAACAAATGAACCACATACGACCAAATTGTTTCCGTCCATACAGAGATTTATTTAATTTTACCGGATATACTTCTCGAAAATTAGAAGTTTGTGCTTATGGCACCTTAAACCCTTATGGGATTTTCATATAAATATCATTCTCATGTGAACCATATAAATAGGCGGTAACTACATCCATTAGACGCATCTCCAGGTTTGCATGTGTTGCTAGACTTATTAGATAACAGAATGTAACTGCATCAACCAAAGGAGTGTATGTTTCTTCATAATCAATTCTGGGCCTTTGGGTAAAACCTTATGCAACGACTCTTCCTTTATATCTCACAACTTCATTTTTATCGTTTTTTAAGCACATATACTCATTTGTGTCCCACTGGTTTTACTCCATTTGTTTACGGACTACAGGTCCAAAAACTTTTCATTAAGTAAGAGAATTAAGCTCTTTAATGATTTCATCTTTCCATTTTGGCCAATCTTTTCTATTTTTTACATTCCTCTATATATTTAGGTTCAAGATCCTCATTTTCTTCCATAATCTCGCACGCAACATGATATGAAAAATTATCGTCGACGTTTGTCTTATTTCGGTTCCATCTTATTCATGTCATGGCATAATTTATTGAGATCTCTTCATTTTCATAATTTTTAGGTACCTCAGTTTCTTTTATTATGTCATTGGGCTCTTCTAGAGCTTCATTAGTTTCTTTTTTGGACCATCAATTATATTTGCTCCCTTTCGTTTTCAAGTATTTTTATCTTTGGAACCGGCTGGTCTTCCATGCTTCAGGCGTGCCTTAGATTCATTTATAGTTGTACTTTTTCCTTCTGGGATATCAATTCTAATTGGAGCATTTAAAGTTGGTACATGAGATTTATTACTCTCTTAGGGTCAGTAAATGCATATGGCAATTAATTTGCTATATTTTGTAAATGAATTATCTTTTTCACTTAAAGTTCACATTGAATTGAAGGAGGAACTAAAACTGAAAGTGATAATTCCTTCCAAGAGATTTTATTTTCCAACTTCTTGATTTCTCCCTCTAATGTTGGAAAAACTGATTCATCAAAATGGCAATCGTTAAATCTAGCTGTAAATAAATCTCCAGTTGATGGTTATAAATATTTTACTATAGATGGAGATTCATATCTAACATAAATTCTCATTCTTCTTTGAGGACCCATTTTTGTGCGGTGAGGTGGAGAAATGGGTACATAAATTACACATCCAAACATCCTTAGATGAGAAAATATTTGGTTCCTAATTGCAAACCAGTTAAATAGGGGAAAGATTATGATAACTAGTTGCTCTGATGTGTATAAGTGATGTTGCACGCAAAAGTGCATGTCCTCACGTCGGTGTAGGAAGTTTAGAATGCATTAGTAATGATCTTGCAATTAATTGAAGGCATTTTATTAGCAACTCAACTAAACCATTTTGTGTATGAACATATGCAACAGGATGTTCACTAGTTATCCCAATCGACATTCAATAGTTATTAAAAGCTTGTGATGTAAATTCTCCAGCATTGTCATATCGAATTTTCTTAATTGGTAAAGCGGGAAAATGTGCCTTTAGGCGGATTATTTGTGCAAGTAATCTTGCAAAAACGATATTACGACTAGATAACAAGCACACATATGACCATCTAATTGATGCGTCGATTAAAACCATAAAATATCTAAATGGTCCACATTGTGGATGAATTGGTCCACATATATCCCCTTGAATTCTTTCTAAGAAACTAGGGCTTTCATACCCAACTTTGTTCAATGATGGATGGGAAGTTCATTTTTTGAGAGCATGCATCACAAGACAATCCGTTAGCTTGAAAAATCTTCTGGTTTTTCAAGGAATGACCACTTGAGGTTTAAATTATTCTACACATCATGATTGGTCCAGGATGTGGTCATGCCTAAATTTGAAGGTGTTATCATACCTTTAATTTTCAATAACATGGGATTCAGTCATTCTAATATTTGTATGATACAATCCGAAGGACAATACATATAATTTTTCCCAAAACTTTTTCTTACCCAATATCATTTTTGTAATATTCAGATACTCTTTATCATGATATCCGTTAGACCAAATATCCTTAAAACTTAATAAATTTCTTGGTGATTTGGATGAAAATAATGTATCACCAATTGTAATTATTTTCCCTTGTGGTAATATTATAATCGCTCTTCCGAACCTTCAATCATTTTTTGCACTACCCGTTATTGTATTAACATTTGCTTCTCCAATTGATAAGTAAGCAAAATACTTTTCATTATTAAAAATGTTATGTGTTGTTGCACTATCTGCAAGACATATATCTTCCTCGTTTGTCTTATGAATATCCATATTTCTTTTCAATAAATAAATAAAAAGTAATAAGAAACATTTGACTTAGAGAAATAAAGCCATATTTCATTTCTTTGAGAAGATTGTGATGACATCATTTCTCATGACACGACTATGACATAAAACCATAAGAAATGACATGAAACAAAACTATTATATATTACTCTTCCATCACCATCCATAGCACCAATTGTCCCTTCTGGGTAGATAAGATAATCGACAACATCCAAATGTGCCACGTAACATCCCGAAAATCAATGGTAAAAATTTCATTTTTATTATAATCAAAACACTAATGTAACTTTATCCAAATATTTAAAAGCATTTCAAAATAAAACAATTATCAGAGTTCATTTCCCAAGATCACATATTGCGGAAAACACGGGTGTATGCGCTGCGATCAAGCCAGACTCTTCCTTTTCGAACCGGAAGTAGCTGAAACCATAAACCACAAACTGTAAGCACAAAGCTTAGTGAGTTCCCCAAATACCACATACCAAACATATCAAATGATCCATACATAACCAATCAATCAATAAAAGTGCTTTGTGCCAACCATAGTCTTGCTATTATGCCGCAAGCCGCCTTGTGGTCTTCCATGCCAGGTCGGGGGCCAAAACCATGGGTCTTACAGACAAGTGCCAGTAGCCACCTCTGGGTCTTCCATTCAAGCATCACAAAGACAAATGACATACAATCTACACTACTTAACTAATTAACTGCCAGAGTTCAGAATCTGGTCTTGCATACAGTTTGCCAGGAGCCGCCTCCTGGTCTTTCATACAAACTGCCAAGGGTTACCCCCGGGTCTTCCTACAATACATAAACCAATTGGGCCGGCATTGGTGCCTTCGACCCATAGAACAGTGAGGAGACTCACCTCGAATGCAGAAGCTCACTAAAAGAAATCCCTAGTTGTTCCCCTTACGACTCCTCCGACTATCAATACCAAAATAACACCCAATTAGCAATTGGGTTCCAAACTATGATCCATAATCCATATTTGGGGTAAAATGACCATTTTACCCCTGACCCAACATAAACCAAAACTAAGGCCCAAGTAAAAAACCAAAAAGGCCTAAACTACAAGATCCATAAAAGCTCACTAATGGCCCAATTTTCCAAATTGGGCCCAACCCCATATGGGCCTTATCCTAAAGCCCAATGTTTTCTTAGCCAATAATAAATCTCAGTTAGCCCAAAGACCCCAAACAACAAAGTGGCCCAAGAATGCGAAGCCCAAAATGTAACACCCGTAGATTCGGGCTAGTCAATTTAGAGATAATAAGCGTTAAAAATGAATTTTTGATAGAAGATTATTTAGAATAAATAATCTTAACCAAATTATTGTATATGTCACAAGGATTCCGTACATATAAAGAACGTTGAAATCCGACTTATAACGAAGAAGTTATGACTCGTCGAAGTTTTGCGACAAAGCCGGCACGGCTCCGCGTAACGTAAAAAGTGAATTTTTGATAATTACTTTTTAGCCTTAGAGATCTAAATAAAAGTCTTAGTATATGTTAAACCGAGAGCGTACAAAAAAAGAACGTCCAAATCTGACTTTGTTTGAGGAAGTTATGATTTTTCTAAGATTTAGCAAAGCAGTGCACAACCCGGAAATCAAATTTCAGATCGATCAATTTTTAGCCGACACAAACTAAATGAGAATTGAATATCTCATTAATAGGAGCTCAACTATATAAAGAAAATCAAAAACGGATGTCGGATGAAAAAGTTATGAATTTTTAACGGATTTTAACTGTCTAAGTCTGTTAAAATACAACTTTAAAAATAAAGTCAAAGTTAGCCAACGGAGTCTAAACGAAAGTTGTTGATCCCGTCGATACCTATGAGTGGATATAAAGAACGTAAAAACGGAGCTCGTATGCAAAATTTACGGATTTTAGAAGATAATAACTTTTTGGATTAACCAACAAGCGACATGTGGCACGATCTGAGTCACTGCTTCCTCACCACGGCTTGGCACCCGATGATGACACCTGGCCACGAATGCCCAACGTTCAGCAAGGTAACGCCCCGCGTTCGAACCAGACTCAGCCTATAAATAGAGGCGCAAATCACCCCAAAAACTCATACCTTTCCCATTCTTTCTCTCTCAAACACCCCTCTTAGCCCTTCCCATTCCCTAGCACTCCCCGAGTGCTAGAGGCGAGTCCAGGAGAGCCAGAAGGCTCCAAGAAGAATAGCTTTCGGCTCAAAAGTTCTACCCCCGCAGAGTCCGGTTCCTAGCCAAACCTCCTATTAAGTGAGTTATGTTTACCCAACTTTAAGTATAGCTTATGTTTAAGTTCAATATCGTTATTATAAACCTATATATATATATATATATATATATATATATATATATATATATAATATACAAAGTGTTATTATAATATCTTTTAACTACTCGTGGTACGGGGAATCTGGTTTGAAGGGCCGCATAGGGTTGTTGGATTTCAGAAGTGCTATAATGCCAAAATGGTCCTGCCCTCTGGTGTTTCATGCATGGCCCCTGTCTGTACATAGTAGTTGAAAAGTATTGTTAAACACTTATAAAAGAATATCGCTCGTAAATAGTCGCGATAAATATTTGACAAAAATCTAGCGGTAATGATACTAGGTTTCGTCAAAGTAAAAAATAGAATCGTTAGAAGCGAAACGCTGCCCGAGTTTGGAATCATCACTTTAACAAGTGAGTGCATAGTTACTTTCATATTACACATAGATATGAATTATTTAATATAAATTACGTGCTATGTGTGCATATTATCTGTGTTCTTCATATCTATGTTGGATGAACAAAATATACATGTTTTATTCAATTTAAACTGTATACGTAGTTTATACCTATAATTATGATGGGTATAGATGGGCAGATGAAAGATGAGATGAGAGATGAGAGATGATATAGATGATGAGAGGTGAAAGATGATGAGAAGTCTTGACCCAAGCGATGGCCCTGTCATCTAGCAGGGTATAGATGGCAACCATGAACTATTCTAGATAGTCCAGTGGAACACTAACAGGCTCGCAACCTATAGGTGTTGTGAACAATATGTTCACCAGATGTACTCTAAAAACCCTGACAGCTATGGAATTAGTGCCTTACAAATGAACATTGGTAGCTATGGACTTAGTGCCTTACTAATGAACGTTGGTAGCTATGGACTTAGTGCCTAATAGATAACATCGACAACCATGGACTTAGTACCTCTTATATAAATCCTGGCAGCGATGGACTTCGTTCCTATTCCTTAGGCCAATCCTTAGGAATAAATATTGAAGAACATATGATTCTTAGGGAAGATACTTAAGAATAAAGAAGATAATGCGGATGGGTAATTGGGTTAATTGTTTGATGATGAAACATAATAACTTTATTACTGTAGGTTGAAAACCCTATGTACTCACCAGGTTTCCCGACCTAACCCACTCAGTTTATTTGTATCACATGTATCGATACGAAGACACATTACACTTAGAGATTAAAGGAGATGTGAATCATTAGTGTAAATAAATGTAAGGCCTGTTTATGCTTATGTTTCTGTATTGACAATGACATCCCAAAGTTTTAATATAAACAAAATACATCTCTTCAGAAATGCTTTGATAATATATTTATCATGTTTTCTGTGAACAAATTCCGCAATATTATTCTTTAAAATGGATACCCTGATTTTTAAATAAGCATAAATAAAATTTTAAAATAACCGTGAATTTGGGGATGTCACACAAAACACAACAACCCAAAACCCATATGATCGACGAACGCGGGGCGTACACTCAGATACGCTGGGCGTACTCGATGAAATTTGGATCGTGACCAAAAGAAGGTACGTTGGGCGTACCATCAGTTACGCGGGGCGTAACTGGAACTTTTTCAAAATTCAAAACACGTCTTAATCCTTTAAGTCCTCACTTCAAAACCTTAGAAGACCTTCTAATCAAGCTCTTAATGCATAAAGTCAGCACCTTTATGCATTTACATTACTCAAAGTGTAACACCTAGTTCTTGGTACGTATTCTTTTATCAAATCTTTAAATGTTTAGCATTTTGGGTCTTGGACTCGGCGAGTTGAAGGACCAACTCGCCGAGTAGAAGCGGGATGGGACGCGGGGTTTAAGTGATGTACTCGGCGAGTCGGGTCCCCGGACTCGGCGAGTAGACCCTGTTTGGACAAAAACCCTAATCCAGGGGTGTGCACTCTATTTAAACACCTTAACTCGGCCTCCTTCGTCCCATTTACTCCCAGACGACCCCCATAGCAAACCCTAGCCGTTATTGAAGAGTTTTAAGGCATTTAGAGTGATCTTGGTGATTTTGTGGTTCAAGGAAGAAGGAAAAGCTTGAAGGATCAAGAGGAGGCTAGAGGGATTCAGTTGTGAGCATCATTTGCAGTCTTCAGAAGGTATAAAGTCTATACCTTGCTCTTTCATTTGTTAGATCCCTCTTTGGGAAGATTTAGGGCTTTTATGAGCCATTTTGGTAGCCAACCATGTTTGCAAACGTGGTTGGGGGTTTGAGCTTCTGAATGACATCATTCAAAGAGTCACTAGGCAGATTTGGGTTGCTTTTGCACCCATGAAAGGGTCCATGTGCCATATGAGCTTGTTTTATGTCCTTTTGAGCTCAAAGTCCCATGCAAGCACGTAAAGGTTGTAACTTTACGTGTTAGATCGATTGTAGAAGCTTGGATCTATCTTTTGATCAAAGGATGTACATCAGAAAGCAAAGATTTAGGGTATGGACGTGACCAACTCGGCGAGTCCACTATTGAACTCGGCGAGTCTAAGGGTGTTGCCCTTTCTGTTGAGGGTCAAAAGAACCCAGTTGAGTGTGGAAAGGTTTTAAGGGGGTCCCAGGGAGTGACCCAACGTTCTGGACTAAGCCATTGTGCTGGAAGTTCATGGGACTCGGCGAGTGCATGAACGGACTCGGCGAGTCCAAGGCAATCTCCTTAGAACTCGGCGAGTTGTTCATAAACTCGGCGAGTTGAGGACAGATCTCGTTCATCAGATAAAGGCCCACTCGACGAGTTGTTCATCAACTCGGCGAGTCGGATGAGTTTTCATGGGGCGTTCGAATGAGAGAAGAACTCGTCGAGTTGACGGCCCAACTCGACAAGTAGGGTCACGGATGAGGACGAGTAGAGAGTGAGGGACTCGGCGAGTGGACGGCCCAACTCGGCGAGTCGGGTCAACTGGAAATTGACTTTGACTTTGACTTTGACTTGACTTGGTTGGGGGTAAATGGTCATTTTACCCTAAGTATAGAGATCAGTTTCTAACTGAGTGTTTATGGGGTTTGTAGCCGGAGGATTTCCGGAGCAGCAGCGGACGGAGGTTTCCCGCACAGATTATCAGCAGCCACTTGTACGAGGTGAGTTACCTTCCAGTAGGGGTGGGTCTACGGCCACAATGCCGGCCCACCAATGAGGAGTATTTAGAAGATGATTGTCTTTGTGATATTCATCTTGGTATGGTTATGTGTTTGGTTATGAGTTATATCTGTATGATATGTTACGTGCATGGTAGGGATAGTTTCCCTGATAGTGGTCCTTAGGACCGAGGGGTAGGTCAGTACCCGGATATGCCTGACTGTATGCTTATATCTTGTATTGTATGTTAGTGGTAGGGGGTGGAATAGTCCCCAGTTACCGGTTGAAAGATACCGATGAATGGTTACCGGTTGAAAGATACCGAAGAATGGTTACCGGTTGAAAGATACCGATGAATGGTTACCGGTTGAAAGATACCGATGATATAGTATGGTATGTGGTATGATGGGGGAACTCACTAAGCTTTGTGCTTACGGTTTCAGTTTTGGTTTCAGGTACCTCTTCGTCTAAGGGGAAGGAGCCGGCGGCGTAGCATGGCATCACACACACACATGATTTTCCGCATGGTGTTCTCTGGGATTGTACTCTGATATGACATTTGTTTATGTTGTGGGTTTTAAACATGATACTTGGTTTTTTTGAGATGACGTGTTTATACAATATTTTCTAATAAATGTTTTATGAATTAATTAATCAAAAATGAAATTTTTGGGCTTGAATTTTGGGATGTTATAAGTTGGTATCAGAGCTCTGGTTTGAGGGATTCGGACACACCCTCGGGGGTGTCTGGACTCAAACTGAGGGGCTAAAAGATTTGTACAATAAAATGGTTTTCTAAAAGTCTAAACGGAAGGGTTTTAAGAAAAACAAGGTGTGTGATGCATGCGACGGCCGGGCTCAAGTAAGTTTCCCCAAGATACCCATACTTGTTATATTATGCTATATGGTTTGATTCGGAATTGCATGCTAGAATAGGACTAAGGATCTAGGAAGATGCCTTGTGTGCCTGATATATGATTCTGATAATTGCATGCTAGTTAGGGCTAAGGATCTAGGAGGATGCCTTATACGCCGGTTGTATGAGCTGTATGCTAGGACTGTTTAGTCAGCAGTAGGATGACCTGTATAGGTTATGCCTGGTTTGGTTACTCGATGCACGAATGCTGCTTGCTTTGTAATATGGGGGTCCTGGCCATTTCCAACTAACTAAGGAGCGGATATGTAACAGTATCTGCAAGTTAGTTAGGGGGAGATAATAGGGACTCCTAATGCAGCTGATGGCGGAGGGTAGGTCGGAGAGTGCCCTAGGGAAGCCTAGGATGAGGTCAGTGGAAAGGGTATCGGTAAAGGGACTTGGCGAAGTCGAAGCAATCCGTGAGGAAAGTACAGGTAGATGTGGAAGGTAGTATGGGCCCGTACTACTGAAAGCAGAGGACCCGTACTCGAATCAAGGAGGGCCTAGATGGAACCAAGGACCTTGGAGAGGGTGTTAGATCTCTCGAGTATATGTATGATCCTGACGTTTATGCTTGTATTTTCAGCATGGTGACCACACGACATGGAGCAGGAGGTTCCGGATCAGGATCGGGATCGGGATCGGGCTCGGGTGCAGGATCCGAGCAGGTTGATGACGGGTTGCGCGAGTTCATCGCGTCTGAGATCACGAGAGGCATCCTTGAGTCGACCCCTATCATCTTCGGGTCGATCAAGGAGGGGATTGTTAAGCTAATGGAGGATCGCCTCCGAGCATTCAGGAGTGATATGGCGTCTAGCCAGGTGGGCACGCGCACACTGTCCTTCAAGGACTTTCGTGGGAGTGGTGCGTCAGATTTCCATGGGGTGAAAGACCCCATTGCTGCCCGGAGATGGATCGCAGACATTGAGTCTGCGCAGCTGACGAGCTTCTGCCCGGAGGGGTCGAAGGTGAGGTATGCAGCAGGTTGCTTGCGAGACAGGGCCCGAGATTGGTGGGAGTCTGTTAGTGACTCATTGGGAGCCTCGGCGGTTGAGGCTATGACCTGGTCGGACTTTGTGACCAGATTCAGGGCGGAGTTTGCGCCAGCTGTGGAGCTTCAGCGGCTGGCCAGGGAGTTCTTGGATATGAGACAGACTACGGAGACTGTGGCGGAGATCACCGCCAAGTTCCGGGAGAGGGCATTGCTGGTGCCCCAGTATGCGGGAGACGAGGATATGAGGAGGACCCGCTACCACGACATGCTACGAGATGACATTCGGGAGCATGTTAGTTTTTCGGCTTGCCCTACCTTGGACTCCATGGTTGCCAGGGCTAGGGAGAGGGAGATTGATCTGGAGCACATCCAGAAGAGGAAGGCGGTAGATGGGCTGACGACCGGGGCTTCGAGGAAAAAGCCCAAGGGATCTGATGGTAGGCCGAAAGGCCAGGCAGGACGGGACCGCTGTGGGAAATGCGGACGGTCACACGAGGGGGCTTGTCGCACTGGGCCGGGTTCGGGCTGCTATAAGTGCGACAAGGTTGGGCATTTTGGCAGGGATTGTACTGCCCCCGCCCCCGCAGTACAGACGTTAGACCTGATTTGCTTCCACTGCAATCAGAGAGGCCACAAAAGGGCCAACTGCCCGAGATTGGCAGCAGTGCCAGCAGGGGCACCGGTCTCTGGGACGCCGCGGGTTGCAGATGGCCGGAAGGTCAAGGCAGAGGCTCCAGTGGTGCGGAGCCGAGCGTTCAGCTGACAGCCGAGGAGGCACGCGCTGCACCCGATGTGGTGACGGGTGTGATTCTTTCCCTCTGATTTATTTTTATGATGTTTATGTTATTGATATGTGCTCTGTTTAGGATCGTTCCATGTGAACGGCATCCCGGTTCAGGTGTTGTTTGATTCGGGCGCTACCCGATCGTTTGTTTCTCTTGCGCTCAGCAAGAGGTTTTTCGAGTCTTCGGGTATGTTGGATTGCCCTCTAGAGGTAGAGATTGCAGACGACCGTTCGGTGCGAGCATCGACGGTGTTCCGAGATTGTGTGCTGAGATTATTCGAGGAGCGCTACCTGATGGACCTGGTTCCCATACCTTTGCGGGGGAACAAGGTCATTATTGGCATGGATTGGTTGAGCCCCAATGGGGCAGTGATCGACTGCGCGCAGCAGTTGGTGCGGATCAGGACCCCAAGTGGGGGAGAGCTGGTGATTCAGGGCGAGAGGCCACAGCGAGGACCAGCTTTATGTTCAGCAGCGAGAGCTAGGCGTTACCTTCAGCAGGGTTGCGCAGGTTATGTCGCCTACGTTATGGACACCCGGGAGGCGGGTAGGATTACGGTGGATGATGTGCCCGTGGTACGAGAGTTTGCGGACGTATTCCCCGAGGAGTTGCCTGGGATACCTCCGGAGCGACAGGTGGAGTTCAGGATCGACCTAGTCCCTGGTGCGGCTCCGATAGCCAAGGCACCGTATCGGTTGGCTCCTCCTGAGATGCAGGAGTTGTCTACACAGCTTCAGGAGCTGTTAGACAAGGGTTTCATTCGACCGAGCAGTTCACCCTGGGGAGCCCCGATTCTGTTTGTGAAGAAGAAGGACGGGTCGCATCGGATGTGTATAGATTATCAGGAGCTGAATAAGGTAACGGTGAAGAACCGCTACCCACTCCCGAGGATTGATGACCTCTTTGACCAGCTACAGGGAGCATCTTGGTTCTCCAAGATTGATTTGCGTTCGGGGTATCATCAGATGAGGGTCAGAGAGGAGGATATGCAGAGGACTGCGTTTCGGACGCGTTATGGCCATTATGAGTTTGTGGTGATGCCATTCGGGCTCACCAATGCTCCAGCCGCGTTCATGGACCTAATGAACCGCGTGTGTAGACCGATGTTAGACCGGTCGGTGATAGTATTTATTGATGATATCTTGGTTTACTCCAAGACGCGAGAGCAGCATGAGGAGCATCTGCGAGAGGTTCTAGAGACCTTGAGGAGGGAGAACTTGTATGCCAAGTTCTCCAAGTGTGAGTTCTGGTTGCGCAAGGTGCAGTTTCTTGGGCACCTTGTCAACCAGAACGGGATTTCGGTGGATCCGGCCAAGGTGGAGGCCGTGATGAGATGGGAGGTTCCGAAGTCTCCATCTGAGATTCGGAGTTTCCTGGGATTAGCTGGCTACTATCGGAGATTCATCCAGGATTTCTCCAAGATAGCATTACCCCTGACCAGGCTAACGAGGAAGGCTGTGGTCTTTCGTTGGGGGCCTGAGCAGCAGGCAGCGTTTGAGGCTTTGAGACAGAGATTGTGCGAAGCGCCAATCTTAGCCCTGCCAGAGGGCGTGGAGGATTTTGTAGTATACTGTGACGCGTCCATTTCAGGTTTGGGCGCGGTATTGATGCAGAGAGGGCACGCCATCGCCTATACCCGACGCATGATTTGGATTTGGGGGCTGTTGTGTTCGCCCTCAAGATTTGGCGACATTACCTCTATGGGGTTCGTTGTATGATTTACACGGACCACAAGAGCTTGAGGTACCTCATGGATCAGCCGAATCTGAACATGAGGCAGCGTCGGTGGTTGGACGTGGTAAAGGATTATGACTGCGAGATCCTTTACCATCCGGGGAAGGCCAACGTGGTGGCCGACGCGCTTAGCCGCAAGGCGGCGCCGATCATAGGTATCTGCATGCGGATGACAGTGGTGACTCCGCTTTTGGAGCGGATTCGGGAGGCCCAACAGGAGGCCATGAAGGAGGAACATCGGAAGAGTGAGCGTATAGTGGGTCAGGTTTCCTCCTTCGATTATGATAGTCGAGGGTTATTGACCCTTCACCGTAGGGTGTGGATCCCTTATCATGGAGGCGTGCGCCAGGTCCTGATGGAGGAGGCGCACAAATCCCGATTTTCCATCCATCCCAGAGCGACGAAGATGTATAGGGATCTTCGTCCCGATTACTGGTGGCCCTGCATGAAGCGGGACGTGGCATGGTATGTGGAGCAGTGCTTAACCTGCAGGAAGGTCAAGGCCGAGCACCAGAGACCGCACGGCAAGATGCAGCCGTTGGATATCCCGCTGTGGAAATGGGAAGCCATCACGATGGATTTCATCACCAAGCTTCCCAGGACCGCACGGGGAGTGGATTCGATTTGGGTCATCGTCGATCGATTGACCAAGAGCGCCCACTTTATCCCGATTCAGGATAGCATCTCGGCCGAGAAACTGGCCGATATCTATATCAGGGAGGTGGTGGCACGGCACGGAGTGCCAGTTTTGGTGATTTCGGATAGGGATGTGCGGTTCACTTCCAGGTTTTGGAAGAAATTCCACGACGAGTTAGGTACTCGTCTGCATTTCAGCACCGCCTTTCACCCACATACAGATGGCCAGAGCGAGCGGACCATCCAGACTCTGGAGGACATGCTGCGGGCGTGTGTTTTAGACTTCGGTGGTAGCTGGGATACCTACCTTCCATTGGGGGAGTTCTCGTATAATAATAGCTATCATGCGAGTATCGACCGTCCTCCTTTCGAAATGTTATATGGGAGGAGGTGCAGGACCCCGATATGCTGGGGCGAAGTTGGTCAGAGGGTCATGGGGAGCACCGAAGTAGTGCTCAAGACGACAGACAAGATTCAACAGGTCCGGAGCAGGCTTCAGACTGCTCAGAGTCGGCAGAAAAGTTATGCCGATAAGCGTCGATCAGACCTGGAGTTCCAGGTCGGGGATAAGGTTCTCCTGAAAGTGTCGCCTTGGAAGGGCGTCATCCGATTCAGGAAACGGGGCAAGTTGGGTCCCAGGTATATTGGACCGTTTAGGGTTGTAGCCCGGGTGGGCAAGGTGGCATACCGGCTGGATCTGCCAGCCGAACTCAGTCAGATCCACAACACTTTCCACGTCTCCCAGCTGCGGAAGTGCCTGGTGGATAACTCAGCAGTGGTACCCTTGGAGGACATTCAGGTTGACGACAGCCTGAATTATATCGAGCGGCCTGTAGCGATCCTCGACCGGAAGTCGAAGGATCTGAGGAACAAGAGGGTTGAGCTGGTAAAGGTGCAATGGCAGCACCGGAAGGGCTCGGAATGGACATGTGAGCCGATGGATGAGATGATGGAGCATTACCCAGAGCTGTTCCAGGATCGAGCAGCAGACTTCGAGGACGAAGTCTAAAATAAGTGGGGGAGATTGTAACACCTGGTTCTTGGTACGTATTCTTTTATCAAATCTTTAAATGTTTAGCATTTTGGGTCTTGGACTCGGCGAGTTGAAGGGCCAACTCGCCGAGTAGAAGCGGGATGGGACGCGGGGTTTAAGTGATGTACTCGGCGAGTCGGGTCCCCGGACTCGGCGAGTAGACCCTGTTTGGACAAAAACCCTAATCCAGGGGTGTGCACCCTATTTAAACACCTTAACTCGGCCTCCTTCGTCCCATTTACTCCCAGAAGACCCCCATAGCAAACCCTAGCCGTTATTGAAGAGTTTTAAGGCATTTAGAGTGATCTTGGTGATTTTGTGGTTCAAGGAAGAAGGAAAAGCTTGAAGGATCAAGAGGAGGCTAGAGGGATTCAGTTGTGAGCATCATTTGCAGTCTTCAGAAGGTATAAAGTCTATACCTTGCTCTTTCATTTGTTAGATCCCTCTTTAGGAAGATTTAGGGCTTTTATGAGCCATTTTGGTAGCCAACCATGTTTGCAAACGTGGTTGGGGGTTTGAGCTTCTGAATGACATCATTCAAAGAGTCACTAGGCAGATTTGGGTTGCTTTTGCACCCATGAAAGGTTCTATGTGCCATATGAGCTTGTTTTATGTCCTTTTGAGCTCAAAGTCTCATGCAAGCACGTAAAGGTTGTAACTTTACGTGTTAGATCGATTGTAGAAGCTTGGATCTATCTTTTGATCAAAGGATGTACATCAGAAAGCAAAGATTTAGGGTATGGACGTGACCAACTCGGCGAGTCCACTATTGAACTCGGCGAGTCTAAGGGTTTTGCTCTTTCTGTTGAGGGTCAAAAGAACCCAGTTGAGTGTGGAAAGGTTTTAAGGGGGTCCCAGGGAGTGACCCAACGTTCTGGACTAAGCCATTGTGCTGGAAGTTCATGGGACTCGGCGAGTGCATGAACGGACTCGGCGAGTCCAAGGCAATCTCCTTAGAACTCGGCGAGTTGTTCATAAACTCGGCGAGTTGAGGACAGATCTCGTTCATCAGATAAAGGCCCACTCGACGAGTTGTTCATCAACTCGGCGAGTCGGATGAGTTTTCATGGGGCGTTCGAATGAGAGAAGAACTCGTCGAGTTGACGGCCCAACTCGACAAGTAGGGTCACGGATGAGGACGAGTAGAGAGTGAGGGACTCGGCGAGTGGACGGCCCAACTCGGCGAGTCGGGTCAACTGGAAATTGACTTTGACTTTGACTTTGACTTGACTTGGTTGGGGGTAAATGGTCATTTTACCCTAAGTATAGAGATCAGTTTCTAACTGAGTGTTTATGGGGTTTGTAGCCGGAGGATTTCCGGAGCAGCAGCGGACGGAGGTTTCCCGCACAGATTATCAGCAGCCACTTGTACGAGGTGAGTTACCTTCCAGTAGGGGTGGGTCTACGGCCACAATGCCGGCCCACCAATGAGGAGTATTTAGAAGATGATTGTCTTTGTGATATTCATCTTGGTATGGTTATGTGTTTGGTTATGAGTTATATCTGTATGATATGTTACGTGCATGGTAGGGATAGTTTCCCTGATAGTGGTCCTTAGGACCGAGGGGTAGGTCAGTACCCGGATATGCCTGACTGTATGCTTATATCTTGTATTGTATGTTAGTGGTAGGGGGTGGAATAGTCCCCAGTTACCGGTTGAAAGATACCGATGAATGGTTACCGGTTGAAAGATACCGAAGAATGGTTACCGGTTGAAAGATACCGATGAATGGTTACCGGTTGAAAGATACCGATGATATAGTATGGTATGTGGTATGATGGGGGAACTCACTAAGCTTTGTGCTTACGGTTTCAGTTTTGGTTTCAGGTACCTCTTCGTCTAAGGGGAAGGAGCCGGCGGCGTAGCATGGCATCACACACACACATGATTTTCCGCATGGTGTTCTCTGGGATTGTACTCTGATATGACATTTGTTTATGTTGTGGGTTTTAAACATGATACTTGGTTTTTTTGAGATGACGTGTTTATACAATATTTTCTAATAAATGTTTTATGAATTAATTAATCAAAAATGAAATTTTTGGGCTTGAATTTTGGGATGTTACACAAAGGGACCCAACAACCAACTTAATCCATTAAGACCTAACATAATCCAACTAGAGTATGCATGGACCATTTCTAAACATCAAGCAAGCCTTGTTTTGAACTAGAAACATCAAAAGAGGCAAGATCTATCACTCCAAGCTCTTGGAGTGGCTCAAACTCACAAGGAGAACTTAATACACCATAAAAACCCTTAATCTTGCCCTAAACTCAAACTTGCACAATAAGAAGTCAAGATGAGAACTTTATACCTTGATTGAGCTGGAAATGAAGCAAAAAGTCTGGATTTAAACGTCCTCCTTTGAACCACAAGCTAACACCAAACACCCTTTTCTTGGGAATGAGCAAGAACACACCAAAAAGCACACTTAGATCTCGCAAACACTCAAATGAGATTAGGGTTTCCTAAACGAGGCTAAAAGACAATGGTGGCTGAGAATGAAAGAGCCTTGAGCTCATAAAGATGATTAAATAGTGCCCAAACCCTAAAAATTAGGGTTTGGCACTCTGATCATTTCGCTGGGCGTACCCCCAACTTACGCTGGGCGTACTCACCCATGCACGTGCTTTCTTCCATGCACGCATGGGACTGAAACGCAAGCCTTTTCCAATAAGGACCATTTCTGCCAAAATCTTCAAAATGCCATAACTTCCTCATCTTAGGTCTGTTTCCAACGAATCGTATATCCACGGAAAGGTGGCGAGAAGCCCTACGCTTCTAACAACACACCCAAGACTTAAAACCCCCCGAACAAAACCCAAAATCCATAAAAGACCGAGTTATCAAATTACGATTATACTCTTGGCCTCCGAAGACACAATCGAACACTTGGATCACTTAAACCATAACACCCACACCCAAGAAGGTCCAAATTCTTTCTTTCCCAATGCCCTTCAACAAATAAGCTCATGATTAGTTACCGAGAAATAGATACGACCTGTAACATAAAAACTCATGGTTGCTTACCAGGATGACCATATGCAACCATGATGGGTTTAGCACTCCTGATGGCAGTGTTAGATACTCGATTCTACAAAGAAAAATCGACATATTAACATGCTTGGCAAATGAGGCCGCATCTAAAACCATAAAATCGTGGTTCAAAGAATAAAATTTTATAGAGAGAAATGGAATGGAGGATTACTGTGGTGGCGTTTAATAAATTGATCGTGATATTGAGAAAATGAATCATATCTTCATCACCATCGAGACCCAAAATTACCATTATTTCCATTGAGGGTACATTATTTTAACAAGAAATCAAATTAGGTCTATGGTAAGAAAAAAAGCAACATTCAGAGAAAGAATATTTTAGAAATTTTATCTGAGCCATAAAATCTTTTATTTATTATGTGTTCATATTCCTTGGAACTTTGTAAACGGAGAATATAAGATTCAAGGATTCAAATTTTGAAATTGAAATGACTAGATAAACTGAGTGTGGGTTTTAACGGGGGAATGTCGGAGATAACAACACGTGATTGAGGAATAAAGAAGGAAAGTCATTTAATTGATGGAAGAGTATCGTTTGATTATTTATGAAGCATTAATGTTTAATGTGATTAGTTTCTGAAACGGAAATGTAATATGTGTATTGAATGGTAAACATAAGTTGATTGTACATAGTAGGAGTGATACCTCTTAAAATTCAAAAAACATCTAAAATGCTTCAAAAAGTTTCAAAAAATATCTAAAATGTTTTATATAATAGTAAAGATAATTTTGCTTGAAATAAAACGGTAGTATTAAAAGCTTATTTTTATATAAATGAAAAAGATTTTGATTAGCCCGAAATAATTTATTCCGTTGGAAAGGAAACTATTTAAGAAATAAATAATAATTTTTACAGAAAAGAAAAGAAACTTAATTCTTTTTATAGCGACAAAGTCAACAAGAAATTGAAGAGCGGGTCCCACCAAATAAAGTAAATAAGTGATATTAGATATCAATGGCAATCCATTTTATGAACTATCCATTCATACACCTACACACCACTTCACCTGCAGCAATCCAACACCAACCACCATGGATCGAAACGAAGAAGATATGAAATTTGTTGGCTTCTTCGGCATCTTCAAACAATCATTCAAAACAATCTTCTCATGGAAGAAAATCTTCGCGCAAATCACTCTCACCTTAATCCTACCTCTCACAATCGTCTTCTTAGTTCACAGGGAAATCTCCCATCATTTATTCGGGCAAATCGAGTTCTTGAATATCGACAGCAATTCTCTCCTGCAGATTGAACCTAATGACAACGATAGAAGCCGAACAGGCGCCATGGATTGGCTCTACTACTGGCTATTCACAATCGCCTACTTCATCTTCCTCACCGTCTTCTCCATCCTCTCAACCGCCGCCGTCGTCTTCACCATCGCCTCCATCTACACCGACAGAGAAATCGTTTTCCGAAATGTCATGAAAATCGTTCCGAAGGTCTGGAAACGCCTTTTGGTCACTTTCTTATTCATATACCTGGCGCTCTTCATCTTCGACGTAATCGGTGGGGTGGCTCTGGTTATCTTCGGATCTATCTTTCACAATTCAATTTTTGGTGTAATCCTTTTGCTTATCTTCCTCATCTTATACATTATTGGTCTGTTATACCTGAGCTTTGTTTGTCAACTGGCTAGCGTCGTTACTGTTCTGGAAAACACTCATGGATCTAAAGCCATGAGGAAAGGTAAGGATCTGGCGAATGGGAAGAAGAAAGTGGGAATGGGAATTGCATTCGTGTTGTACGGATTTTTGCTCGGATTACTTATTGTGTATGAGCTGTTCGTGGAATACGGTGGAGAAAATTTGGGATTGGAGATGGTTTGGAGGGTGATGATCGGAATATTATGTGGGCTTTTGCTTTTGATGCTGTTCTTGCTCCTCATCGTGACCCAAACGATGCTTTATCTGGTCTGCAAATCTCATCACCGGGAAGTCATTGACAAGCTTAGTTTGTCGACGTTTTTAGGAGCTTACATGGGGGAGACGGTGGTGTATCCCGCCGCCGGCGAAGAAATCCAGCTTGGAAGACCTCAACATCAACAGGTTTAAAAGGAATTATTTGGTAGTACCTTTTGCATATATTATTGTACTTTAATGGTGTAACAAGGGAACTGGGTCGTAGCAATCAAGCTGTAAAAGTCGTGGCTATCTACTCAGATCTGATTCAGACTTTCTTTCATTAATTGCCTTGCCAAAAGTTATAAAGGGGTTTTAAAAAAGCAAATTGAGAATGACTTCGGTAACCAAAATTTTTGTTTACATTTAATTAATTAAATATTTTTTTAGATGATAATGGTATCTGAAGTTCTGAACACATTTTTATTAAATGGTCAATCATACATATAAAAAATTACCTAAATTTTAACAAAATAAAGATCAAAATAAAGAGTTCATTATCATTTGGAGTCATTTTTACAAAGATTTATTCAAATAAATATATTCTTCATATTATTCAAATAAATATATTCTTCATGTAGATATGGAAAACAAATCATTTATTCAAATAAGTATATTCTTCATGTAGATATGGAAAACAATAATCAAAGTTTCCTTATGTTTTAATTTGTTTAAGCTTTTAAAAGATAAATAATATTAAAAAAAAAAACATTGATGTTTTATGTGATGATGTATTATTATATTTAAGAAAAATTAAATTGATTCATATTTTATTCTCCGATCTTTTTATGATAATCCATTAATTCTTTTCCATCATTTTGTCTTTTGATTATTACAAGTGTCACAATCTAACAATATAGTAGTAGGAAAAATAAAAAGAATTTGTAGAAAGATATGTTTAAAAAATCTTCAAACAAAATGAAAAAGGCAGTCATTGTAAAGTCATTGCAACTGATATGGAGTATTTGGTGTTTGATGTGGTAATATACCATTTCTTTTCAAATGATGTGGGCTATTTATTACTTGTGGGAGATGTAATTAGAAAAGAAAAAATGAATTAAAAAGTAACTACTTGTGGGAGATGTAATTAGAAAAGAAAAAAATGAATTAAAAAGGTAACGAAGTATTAAAAATGTATAAAAAAGAACATTGTCCTTTTTTTGTATACAAAATACCACTAAAATATATTTTTTGTACACATAATATCAAGGAAGTACATATGTGTTCAAATAAAACCATTGTAGTAACAGGTTACCATAGGTAAACAAAAAAATGACTTAAAAATGTAACGAAGTTTCCAATATGTTAAAAAAATACCATTGTTTTTTCAGTATAAAAATACCTTTGAAGTATATCATTTGTACACAGAATACCAACGAAGTATACATTTTAGTACAAAAAATACCATTGTAGTTTCAAAAATGTTCAAAAAAAATATCATTGTTGTTTTTTCATAGTACTTTTTGTTAAATTCATTGCTCCCGGATTATATGGAATACGATCATCGAAGATTATTCATTGTCATACCAACTCACACCAGTTGTGTACTCTCTTTCATTCCCTCACTCGACCAGTTTTTATTTAAATACGATCATAGAAAAACACATAACTAAGAATCCATCAATTATGATGCAAACGTTCAAAAGTTCCAACGCATATGCTTCTTTCTCTACTTTGACTACAAATCCTCATCAAATCAGCCACATGATGTTGAGCACTAGTCCAGGAGAATAAACGCAACTCCTACTCTCTACATCCATATTTAGGAATTCTCATGACATAATGTCACACTCGTTTCTCATTTGTGTCTGCTTTGTGCCGCAACACTAATGAACGGCTAACCTTGATTTATAATATATGTATCTATATAACGAATATATCTTTTAAATTTTAGGTATATAATGTGATCGGGAAGCAAGAATGCTTAACTAAGATTATTACCCACTTACTTCTCATGTTACCACAAGAACGATCGAGTGAAGGAATGAAAGATACTGCATAACTGTTATGAACTGATATGTAACATCCCGAGAATTCAGGTATTTCTAAATTCATCCCTTGGTTTTTAATGTATGTTATTTTGGCCCTTGGATTGGACGGAAGTAGTCATGGAAAGCCCTAGTGGCAAGTTTGTAATTTTGGGGCTAAGAGGAGTACGCTAAGCGTACATGTGGGTACGCTGAGCGTACTCATGTCTGAAGGAAACCCTAAGTTTTAGGGTTTGTGGGGTATTTAAGCATCCTTATGACTCATTTATCCCCACCTTTTCAGCCCCCAAAGTCTTAGATCTGTTTGGGTATTTAAGCATCCTTATGGCTCATTTAAGCACCCTAGTACACTGGGTGTACTCATCTCATGTTTGGGTATTTTTATGTTTCTTTTTGGTCCCAAATGCTTCATCTTGAGCATGGCATGTCCTGGATGTTTTGAGTCATCCTTTCAGACCCTTGGAGGGGTCCTTAGTCATAAAAATGTGGTCCTAATGGCTAGAAGTGTCCCATGCATTTGGAAAAAGGGTCTTAATGGATTAAGACCTTGTATTAAGAACTTTTGGACGTGTAAAGTCATAAAGTTGGAGATTTTATGACTCTAGCGTGCATTTGGACCACGAATATGTAGTTTGGGTTTAAGTGTTTAAGCCATTAAGCACATAATGAGACTTTTGCATCTGCGACGGTACGCCTCGCGTAGTGGGGAGTACACCCTGCGTACTCGGTCAACCACCCTGATGTGGGTCAATGCGAGGCTCGGTGTACGCCCTGCGTACCGCAGGAGTACTCCCCACGTACGCCGTCTGTTGGATTTTGGAATTTGGGCTTCAAGTTTTGGGCCACCTTTTGGGCTTGAATGCTTGGGCCCTTATTGGACTATCTGAGTATGAGTGTTTTTGGTCAAGTGAAGGGTTGGACCTTAGGATAAGGCCCCAAAAGGAGTTTCGGCCCAATTTGGAAAATTGGGCAAATTATGGGTCTTGAATAATTTTGGGCTTTTTGGATCAAGAATTGGGCCTGGGTCTTGGCCCAATTAGGGAAAGGGTAAAGTGGTAATTTACCCTAAATATGGGTTATTAGTCAAGGATGGTAATCCAATTATTAATTGGATGTTTATTTTGTTGTGATAGTTCGGGGATTTTAGTGAGCCAGCAACTAGAGGTTTTGAGTGCGATTCGTCAGTGTGAGGTGAGTCTTCCTCACTGTACTTGCTGGTCGAAGTCACCAATGTCGGACCTTGGATTGATATCCTGTTATGCATGCTTTTGTACTGTTGAGATCTGCATCCTGGTAGATAGGATGATGTTATGCCATAGTTATCTGTTAGATCGGTATCCTGGTAGATAGATAATGCTATGCTTAGTGATCTGTAAGATCTATTTATTTGTTTGCTGGCTGGTTAATAGTATGTTGGCATTTCAACCCGATGGTTGAGGGGCCTAGGATATTCCAACCCGATGGTTGATTGGACCTATAGTATGTTGTTATTATATATGTGTTATTCGTTGTGTTGGCATTTTGGGGAACTCACTAAGATTTGGGCTTACCGTTTTGAGTTATGTTTCAGGTACCTCAGATGATTGTGGGAAGGCAAAGGCTTGATCGTGCACCTCCTCATGTTGTGTTTTTGTGATTTTTGGGAAAACTCTGATGTTAAACTTGTTTTGAAAACTAAGATGTAACAATTATGATTTTTGGGTTGGTTTGAAAAAAGTTTAAGTTTTATGAAATTTTATCGATGTTACATGGTATGACGGTGCATGATCTCCGGTGACCGTGTTCTAGATAATCCGACAACAACACAGTTAACAAAAAGTGCGGCATTTTTTGAACATTTTGGAAACTTCGTTACGCTTTTAAGTCGTTTTCCATTTACCTGAAGTACCTGGTTACCACAAGATTTTATTTGAACATATATGTATTTCGTTGGTATTGTGTGTACAAATAGTAAGTTTAATGGTATTTTTTGTACTAAAAAAACAAAAATGGTATTTTTTGAACATTTTAGAAACCGGGTAACCTGATGGTTACCTACAATAGTGTAACATCCATAAAATTTGAGCCAATTTAAAACTTTTTCAAATCATATAAAACCATTCAGTTATTACAGTTTGTTTTCAAAATAGTTTAAACATCAGAGTTCCCAGAAATCATAATCGTAAATCGAGGAAGTGTACGGTCACGCCTTCGCCTTCCCGCGGTCATCTGCTGAACCTGAAACAATAAACTGAAACTGTAAGCTCGAAAGCTTAGTGAGTTACCCCCAAAATACCAACCTCATACAACCTTAAAATATCATATAACAAACACAGAACGGTCATGCATCTCGAGTCTACAGTGTGACTGGTTCCGCCCGCACCGGGCCTTCAGTCCACCTGGTCCACTCTCTGAGTCTACAGTCTGACTGGACCGCCTGCGTCGGGCCTTCAGTTTATCTGGCCCACTCTCCGAGCCTCGGCACGTCTGGACCGCCCTATCGGGGCCTTCAGCCTATCCGGACCGCTCGTCGGGCCTTCGGCCTGACTATGTGCCCTCCTGGGCCTGCAGTCTATCCGATCCGCCCTGGGTATGTTGGCCTACAGCACGAAGCAGGACCCGCCTCAACCCAACCCCCATACCAATCAAAGAATCACGTGCACATAAATATCATATGCTAGCATGTATATAACAGATAATCATACCGATCTAACAGATCACTAACACAACAACCATCATATAACCAGGATACCGACCTAACCGGTCACTAACATAACTGTTGGGTTATGAGCATTCTAACACTCCTAAGTGTACATGCAACCCTAAATACCTTGGATCTATGTTTTCTCTATTATACATACAATTATGAACATCCAAGGTATTATCCTAATCTAGCATACAAAATAATAAATATAACAAGATAGAATACATACCTCTTTGATGTAGAATGTCTTCATGTAGCTTGAGTGCCTAGTGCCCCAAGTGTGACACCTCAAATGGTTCACACAACACCAAATACACTTGGAATAACTTGAGAGAAACTTGAACACTCCTTGAAATCGTTTAGCCCTCACACTCACACATTAGTGCACGATTTCTTGAGCCATGGGATTCTTTTATATGGTGGCTATTAGGGTTACACCATGTAACTCATAACTTTACCCATTCCTTATGCTCCATAGATTTTAACCTCCATGGAGTATCCATGGGTCACCCCATGGACTTAGTCCAACATAAGGAATCTTGGATCACAAGCCCACATATATAAGAATGAATGATTTACACAATCAACCCATATATTTAATTAGTCTCCTTTTGATCACTTAATTAATTCCAAATTAATTCTTGATCAATACTAATTAAATAACCTTATTAATATATTAGAACTTATAATATATTAACCAACCTTAAGTGTTATTTCTCTCATTATAGTCTATCCAAATGCATGATGCCATGCAACCCAAATGGACCATGCCGGGTCGGGTCAAGTCTTACCAATTATAGTTATGGACTTAGACATTAGTCCAACATAAGGAATCTTGGATCACAAGCCCACATATATAAGAATGAATGATTTACACAATCAACCCATATATTTAATTAGTCTCCTTTTGATCACTTAATTAATTCCAAATTAATTCTTGATCAATACTAATTAAATAACCTTATTAATATATTAGAACTTATAATATATTAACCAACCTTAAGTGTTATTTCTCTCATTATAGTCTATCCAAATGCATGATGCCATGCAACCCAAATGGACCATGCCGGGTCGGGTCAAGTCTTACCAATTATAGTTATGGACTTAGACATTAATCCAACAGTCTCCCACTTGGATAAGTCTAAAACTATTATTGCGTATGACTTCAGGAACCGATCAGCAATCGTAGCTCTCAAAAGCTTCTGTCGAATTCTGACCTTGTCGATGAACTCTGACCTTTGTCAATGACTTGTCCATTAGATAAGGGATCATATATTCCTCCATTCTAGATATCATATGGACTGAAACATGGATTATCAATCATTCTCTCTGTCCATTTGTTGTTTCCCGATTTCCGATTCATGATGACTGACTGATTGAACAAATCAAATCAGTCCTGGCTTGGCCAAGCACTCACATGTATCATCTTTAAATCATCGAGGGGCCCACAGATATCGCTTTTATCCCGAAGGTAAAAGGAATGGATAAACTTCGACTCATATGGCTTGTTCTACTACTTGTTGAATCATACACAAAGGCATGTTTTATAACATCGAGTTACCAATGCGTTTTCGTGCAATCAATGTATAACCAACTCATAGTAACAACTCATATCTCTAGGTTTGAAGAATATAAGATATTATCGTCTCATGATCACTCGTGGTAAAATCCATGAAGTGATTCAAATGAGCGCGGGTTGAATCCAATACTCAGAACTTATGAGCACTCATGAGTGTTGTAGCACCACTTTGTCCACCAACTTGGACCTCTACAAACCAACTCATGACATTCTTGATTCATATCTACTTCCAACATATGACCGACTGTGGATGGTTTGAATAACTTAATCATTCAGGAAGAGCGACTTAGTTATTCTGGAAGTCAAAACATGCAAAGTGAAACACAAGAATAAATGAATCAAATATGGTATCAAACCCTATGAATATAAATAAACACTTTTATTTATCACCATACTGATTACTCATTATTCATTGTTTCGGTTTTATCAACTTTATACTTGAATTTAAAACAATAGTTGTCCCATGCTCCAAGCATGTACACTATGTTTTCTAAACACTAGTCATGCCATACACCAAGTATGCATACTATGTTTGTCTATGATCTTTACTTTGTAAAATAGATCAATTGAACATCACTCCAATGATCCTCTTTTCACAGTCCCAAATCCTTACTGCAAATGCAAGAATTCCAAATTCATGCCATTTACTGAAATCTGTTAGATTCTAAACTTATATGCATTGATCCTCTTAATGGTTATGCACAAAGTCAGAAAGACTTGACAACAATCATTACAGAGCATTCCAAAGGAGATCAGCTCCTTGGAAACATCCTTCTTTCATTAAGTTTCCTAATCTTACACAGATTGAATAATTTCTAACTTTGAAACATTTCCATATTCCATTTTGACTATCACTTCTGAACAAGAGTTGCCTCCTTACAGATTATGTCAATATGGTCCTTCCAGAATTAACATTATACTTCCAACTATCCTTGAGCAACCAATCTTTGGTAAACCTTAGATTGTCTTCGACAATTGCTTAATCATTTTAGTCATATCCAATTCTAGACCTTTTCACTTCATAATGCCCCAGGCATTTGGAAAATTTTAGAAAGGATGAATATAGCACATGTAATCGATCCTATATCCGAAGCATATGGGACACGATTCATGATGTCTCACATAAAGACTAAACCAGTCTTTTGCTATCATATTTCCATTTCAATTTGCCAAGTTCTCAAAATTCAGATTATGAAAAGGGATGCCGTAATCATAATCGAATTTTAGAACGCAAATAATGGACCCATATATAGAATTTCCTTATGTTGAGCCATTCCAACATGAAATTCATATATATATATATATATATATATATATATATATATATATATATATATCCTTGATTAAATACGATTAAAATCTCAATCTAAGCTTTTAGAATTGAAATGAAGTATAATTTCCTCTCCCTTAATTATAGCAAAACAACTTTTTCAACCCCTGCAACCTCACGAATTGAAACTTTTGTTTTCTATAATTAACATTGCTAACTTGCAACCTTTGTCATAATTATCATGCTCCCACTAACATGATGATTATTAGCATAACACTTATGCTCCCACTAGCTTTGACATGTACTCAGAAATCAGCTGACTTTCTTACCAAAGTTCAGATTTCTGATACTAGATTGTTTTTATAAAACTTTATCAAAATCATACACCTCTCCTAGATAGCTCACATGTGTGTCTAAACAATTTTAGAACTATGAAAAGGGATGCCGTAATCATAGTCTCAATTGTTTAGACCTTTGCCACTTCTCACAAGTCCATGTTAGTGTGCCGGTAAACCACACATGCTCCACTAACGACTTTGAGAATGCAAATATCACAATTGCTATCTAGCTAAAATCTACTCAGTGAAAGTGTTTCCTCACCATCATTTTCATGAATCGGAGAGAAACCTTATGACACTTAGATTTAATAGTGTATGTGTTCTTATCCATGTGAATTTGTCAAAACCATAATCACAAGACAAGGTTAGTGACAAATCCAAACTCATATTGATTAAACTTGTGCAATCTTAAATTCTTGCCATTTGGCAGCTTAGGTGCCTGCCATTGCTTCCAAGTAGTTGTGCAACCAATTGAGAACTCTCAGAACTCCTATGCAAAGCCAACTTGAATAGGCACAAAAATTTCAACACGATAGGTTATAAACCTCAAGTCGTGTGCTAGTGAAGGACTTTAGGTTTTATTCTTGATTAAGTCTTGAAACTTTCAAGAGCTTTAAGACTCCCACTGTCCTCTTGACATATAAGACTCCCTTGTCAAATATTCAAGAGATAGTGCAGATTCTTTATCAAGACTAACACTTTACACAATTGGCCTAAGTTGGTCTCTGTTTTATCCAAAACATCACAACTTACCAATTTCAAATGTACAAGAGTAGATAACCTTTTACTCTTACATTTGACTAGTGTTAACAAACCCTATTTAAGATATGTCACTCAAGTTACAATCTTGGAGTATGACTCTAAGAATTGTTTTGGAACGAAGTATGACTCATCTTTTTGATTTAACCATTTCAACAATTCATGACTCCTCTTCTTAGTCATAAGAATGCACTAAGATGACTTTAGAGGACCAATTGTGATATGGTATCTTAATCATTAAGATGATCATAAACATGATACTAAAGTACTCTCCCATCTTTTCAGATTTGAGAAACTTTTATCTTTCTGCCATACTTTGATTCTTCTTATTCGTTCTGTCTCACATTGAAACTTCTCCAATGCTACAGACTTATACTTAAACTTATAAGTATAACCATATTTACTGAACTTAGGTAAATCATGACGAATAGTCTTCTTGATCTTTTGTGGTGGACTTGACCAGTGCACAAGAATGTGTACTCGATCCCTTAGTCCTTTCCTTATTCACATAAGGAATTAGTCTTAATTTTCCAAGCTGAAAGTTCTCATTCATCATACTATACAACTTGCATGATTCCAAGTTTCGGTCCAATTGAACCTTGGGTGATGAGAATCTTTCCTTATTTGGTAATATTATACACTACCACAACCGAAAGAATCAAATCCATTTTTCCAATATTGCTATCAATGGAATCTTATAAGCAACAACTTTTCACAAATGCCATTGTAAGGATACTTAAAATAAATAAAATCAAAACTTTTTTCTTTTATTTTAAAACTTTGTGGAAAAACTTATCCTTACAATCCATATGAAAACCTTGTTGTTATCTATTCCTAAGCAATATAAATATCATAACTCTTAAGTAATAGCCCAAAATTCTGATCACCGAACCATGCGATTGAAATCCATCTTCGCGATCAGAATCAGCATGTACTTAATAGAGTTAGACAATGGACTTTACCTGAAGTAGAGCCAAACTTATTGACTTTAACATCCTTAGGTAAATTTGGCAGCTTCGTAACCAATGCCCCTTCCTTTGGCAATAGTTACCTATGGACCCTTGATAATGGGATTATCTCAGACTTCGCCTCTCTCTTTACCATTGGGTCAACCGAGTTGACTATGGTCGATCCCTTTCCATTGGGAAGAGAGAGCTTTACTGGATATCCAATGTCATCATTGTCAATGTCCATAGCGTTTTAGGAAGTTGATCTTAGCAAATAGATAAGATCATTAAGGGTCTTGTCTTAGTTTGTTTCATAGGATTCCCAAAAGTACTCTCTATGTGACTTAGAAAGTAGTTGAGCCACCAACTTTCTCAAGACTTTGACACCCAACTCTCCCGGCTTGTTAATATGTGACTACATCTCCAAGATGTGATCACACCTAGACCTTGCCTTGCCAATAGGGCTTGAGTGACCTTAAACTTTTTAGGAACTTGTGGGTTAGGGAGAATAATTGGAGGAGGTGAAAGAAGTATGATATCCATGGGACATCATCTTCATTTAGGAAAGCTTGTTTCAAGAGATTTGGGAAGATCATAAATGTCTAGACCAGACATCTTTTTTTTTGGGAGATATTCAAGATAGTTGATTTAAAGTCCTTAATATGACACCCAATATGAAATATTAAGGCTAGGACCCAACAAACTATTTTATAACTTAGAAGAGGGATGCCGTAATCCAGGCTATAAAATATTTGAAGGTAGGTGAATGACGATTCACCAATTTCCACCATGAAAAACGAAATAATTTATTAGGTTTTAATTGGATTTGAAAGTCCTAGATCTTTGAGATTCATTGAACTGTTCAAAGGCATGTTTCAATCTCGAGTGTGCCCTTCAGGTTTTGTGACTGGGATGCCGAGGATCACAAAACAAGGTGTGAATAACCATGCAAATATACTTGGTACCCTTAATATTTACCCCTTAATCAGTGTGCCGGTTAACCACACACGCTCCACCGATACTATGATAAATATTAAGTTACCCTTTGCCTACCTTGTTAAGTCCAGGTTAGTGTGTCGGTTAACCACACACGCTCCACTAACGACTTAAGCAAAGTACAAAGTGTAATTTCATGGGTTAGCACCAAATTCACATTTTCCTAAGTAACTAAGATTGGGTATTAATAAGAGTTTAGTTACTTAGTATTTATCATTAATACTTTTAATGAAAGGAGAATTATAGTCCTTGTCCTACCCGTTCGGCTAACGACCCTCCACCAGTCAAGGAAGCGGTGGGTGAGAGTGGACATCCATTAAACTGCCATTTTATAGGCAGTAACCTTATACCCCCCTTATAGACCGGCTTCGTGAATGAGGCCTACTAACGGTAAGACTGACTTCCTCTTATACATATATTTAAATATTATTAACTTATAATATTATAAAGTATAAGGGTTGAATTTTAACTTTTAAAATTCTAAGGGCTAACTTGGAATTAAAGTATTCATAAGTGAAAACTTTTCAAATTTCAAAACTTGAGGGCAAGTTTTGAAACTATTCAAAACTAATTAATTCCATAACTTATGTGTTTAAAGTAGTTTTAATTAAAAAAAAACTCTTCAAGTTCCATAACTTGAGGACAAGTTATGGAAGACTTTAAACTAATAAAAGAATGTAACTTTTCTTTATTTTTGTAACTTATGGAATTAATTAAGGTTACACATTTTATCATTTAATGAAGTGACTCTTGAACCTCTATAACTTGAGGACAAGTTATGGAGTCATAAAACCATTTAATGAGGACAAGACTCTTCATTTTTGTAACCTTTGCCAACTTTTATGAGTTTTATGATTCTTAAATGTGACTTTTCATATAACTTGAGGACAAGTTACAAAAACACACTTTGGAATCAACTCTTAGATTAAAATGGATTGAAAACAACTATTTCACACAACTTTTCTATTAATCTAAGAACCTCATAAGAACAAGATAATTCAAATCATCAATCTTCAAGAAATTAGCATGAACATACAAACTAATACAAATCTTGAAATTATGACAATTATCTTAGAAATTGGATTAGCATGAACATTACCACATCAAAAACAAGTTTATAAGTCCAAAAACATCTTAGGGTAATGTTCCTAGTCCAATTCCAGCCAAAACAATCGAATATATGCATCCAACTCGATTTTTCAACTACTTTTGCAAATATAACAAGAAAACAAGCCTAGGCTCTAATACCACTGTTGGGTTATGAGCATTCTAACACTCCTAAGTGTACATGCAACCCTAAATACCTTGGATCTATGTTTTCTCTATTATACATACAATTATGAACATCCAAGGTATTATCCTAATCTAGCATACAAAATAATAAATATAACAAGATAGAATACGTACCTCTTTGATGTAGAATGTCTTCATGAAGCTTGAGTGCCTAGTGCCCCAAGTGTGACACCTCAAATGGTTCACACAACACCAAATACACTTGGAATAACTTGAGAGAAACTTGAACACTCCTTGAAATCGTCTAGCCCTCACACTCACACCTTAGTGCACGATTTCTTGAGCCATGTGATTCTTTTATATGGTGGCTATTAGGGTTACACCATGTAACTCATAACTTTACCCATTCCTTATGCTCCATGGATTTTAACCTCCATGGAGTATCCATGGGTCACCCCATGGACTTAGTCCAACATAAGGAATCTTGGATCACAAGCCCACATATATAAGAATGAATGATTTACACAATCAACCCATATATTTAATTAGTCTCCTTTTGATCACTTAATTAATTCTTGATCAATACTAATTAAATAACCTTATTAATATATTAGAACTTATAATATATTAACCAACCTTAAGTGTTATTTCTCTCATTATAGTCTATCCAAATGCATGATGCCATGCAACCCAAATGGACCATGCCGGGTCGGGTCAAGTCTTACCAATTATAGTTATGGACTTAGACATTAATCCAACAATAACATCATCCTATATACCAGGATACCGACCTAAACCAGGTCACTAGCATAATACCATCCTAACTACCAGGATGCAGATCTAACAGATCAATAAACATATCAAGCAAATACCCGGATACAAATCCGATAAAGGGCCGGCCTTGGTGCCTTAGACCCTGTTGATATAGTGAGGATAACTCACCTCGCAACTGTCGATTCGAAAGATAAGCTCAACCTCTCGGATCACCGACACGAACTCCACCACCTATTGTTACCATCAAACCATGCTCATAAATTTCCAATTTCCCAAAATACCCCAGGAGTCCAATAGTCAACCCTCAGCCAAAGTCAAAGTCAACTATCAAGGTCAACAGTCCTTGTTGACCTCAACTCGTCGAGTACCCTCAGCTACTCGCCGAGTTCCTGGCATGACTCGCCAACTCGCCGAGTCACTTGAGTGACTCGTCGAGTTCCTAGTGTCAGTGGTCGTAACTCCTTGGCCAACTCGCCGAGTTTTCCCTTTACAACTCGCCGCGTTCATACATGTCCAAAGGTTGGGAAAACCCTCGCCGACTCGCCGAGTTGACCATGCAACTCGCTGAGTCCCTTCAGTCCTTCATTCATACAAATGCTTTTTAAGCCATTTCAAGTTCCCATACTACATATCCAACTTCCAAAGGCATGTTTATCATGTAAAGTTGCAACCTTTACGTGCATGCAAGGGTCTATTGGCTTAGAATGTCAATCCCAAGCTTACAATGGGGTTTATCTCAATATGGAGGGTTCATGCTTGCTAAAGCTGGAGACTTTATGGCTCTAGAGTCCAAGATGAGCTCAGATCTGAAGTTGCGACTTCTGATCCTAGCCCATACCCGAAAATGGTTATCACCCATGCCATAAAAGCCCTAATCTTCAACATGAAGAGATCTAGAAAGAACAAGGTCAAGGTAACAACTTGTTACCTTCAAATGATGCTAAACTGAGGTAGACTTCAGATCCCCACACGTTCTTTGCTCCTAGCCACTTGCTCTCCAAGTTCTTCTTACAAAGATCCACCTCCCAAAGCTTGAAACACACAAGGATGAAGCACACTGTGACATCCCCATTTTCGCGGCCAGAAAAGACCGGTTTGTTTATGCTTTGTTTTAAAATTAGAGTTATCTTTTAAAGAAAACAGTTGCGGAATTTGTCCCAAAAACAAAATATAATAACCATTTATCAAAGCATTTCTTTTAAGAAATGTATTTTCATTAAATAACAAAATCTCGGGATGTCATGTTCCGATACAGACCAAAAGCATAAACAGTATAAAATAGACCTTACAACAGTTATTTATAACTACTGATCTATAATCCAAAACCTCTTGTCAAGTCCACCAACTTATAGTCTTGTGCCATTACCTGTAATGCAAAGAAAACTGAGTGGGTCAGGCTTGGGAGCCTGGTGAGCATATAGGGTTTTCAACCCACAATAATATAATTATTATATTTAATCATCAAACAATCAACCCAATTACCCATCCTCATTATCTTCTTTATTTCTTAAGGTTTTACCCTAAGAATCAACTATCCTTCATTCATTCATTCCTAAGGAATGACCTAAGGAATTGGCACAAAATCCATTGCTATATAAGGCGCATCTGCCAACTTTATCCTCTAAGTGCCTCTGCCAGGATTACGACATTCACTATTAGGCGCCACTGCCTGGATTACGACATACATTATTAGGCGCCACTGCCTGGATTACGACATACACTATTAGGCGCACCTGCCAACATTATCCTTTAAGCGCATCTGCCAGGATTACGACATTCACTATTTGGCGCATCTGCCAACATTATCCTTTAAGCGCATCTGCCAGGATTATGGCATTCACTATTTGGCGCATCTGCCGACCTTATCCTATAAGCGCATCTGCCAGGATTATCCTATAAGCGCATCTGCTAGTATTATGACATTCTCTATTTGGCGCATCTGCCGACCTTATCCTATAAGCGCATCTCCCAGGATTATGACATTTACTATTAAGCGCATCTGCTAAGATTATCTATAACATCTTTCATACCACATCACTTATCTACCCATGTTTTACCCAACATATTCGTAGATATAAATTACATATATGGTTTAATTCATTTAAAAACCTGTATAAAACATTCATTCCAACAACCATCTCAAGTAAACAAACAACGTATAAACACATAGCACGTATTTCATAGCAAATACTTCATATCTATGCGGTAGAAGAAAGTAACTACACACTCACTTGATCAGAAGATGATCGGGCAGCACTACGGCTCTAAGAGTAGTATTTCTTCGGTGAAACTAGAAGATCTTCACACACCGGGCTTCTTGCAGGCAGAGCTTCGGCTCGGAAACGCTTTTCTTCTCGGGATCTTCGGGCTTCGGGACTTGCTTTGGGTCTCGGGATGATACCGGGGCTTCGGGGGGTTAAAATAGGGCTTAGAGAGGGTATCGGGAGTGGGAGAGAAGAGATAGAGCAACCAAAATCGGCTGACCCTCGATTTCTATTTATAGGGTCATTTTTCAGCTCTCACGTCGTGAATTTTAAGTTCTCACGTCGTGAATTCAATAGTCATCAGGTGCGTCATCACCACTTGCGTCTGTCAGGCTCCAGAAGTCATAAATACTGAGTTCACGTCGTGAACACTGTATTCACGTCGTGAACTCTGACAGTTTTGGGGTTTCGCGCCCCGAACTTCAGAAATTCATAACTTTCGCATACGAACTCCGTTTTCGACGTTCTTTATATCCACGCGTAGGTGAGATTATGCTCTACAACTCTCGTTTAGACTCCTTTGGCTAATTTTGACTTTAATTTTAATATATTATTAATATATTATTTTTAGTAGGCCGGGACAGGAAAACTCCGTTCGAAATTCATAACTCCTTCATCTGAACTCCGTTTTCGTCTGTCTTTTTACCGTTGCACTACCATTGACGAGATCTTCAATTATCGTTTAGATTGTTTCGGCTAAAAACCGCTCGATCTCAAATCGAGTATTCGGGCTGCACACTACTAAGTCGAAACTTCAGAAAATCGTAACTTCCTCATACGAAGTCAGATTTGGGCGTTCTTTTTATGAACGCTCTCGGTTTAACTAATTCTACGACTTTCGTTTAGATCGCTAAGGCCAAATATCGCTCTAACGTAAATTCACTATTTACGTCGCGCTGTGTCGTGCCGGTTCTGTCGCGAAACTTCGACAAGTCATAACTTCTTCGTTATAACTCGGATTTCGGCGTTCTTTATATGTACGGAATCCTTGTAACATATACTAAAACTTAGTTAAGATTATTCATCCTAAATAATCTTCTATAAAAAAGTCATTTTTGACGCTTATCGTCTCTAAATTGACTAGCCCGGATCTACGGGCGTTACACACACACGGATTAGGGTTTGCTGAACTCCCAAGAGGCTGTAAGGGGGGCTGAAGGAGGATTATGATCCTTTAAATAGGGTGCACAACCCCGGAAATTAGGGTTTCATCCTCCAGATCCTACTCGTCGAGTCCCTTCTTGGACTCGGCGAGTAGGTCACTTAAATACGTCGACGAACCCGCTGTTACTCGACAAGTCAGAGCAACCAACTCGTCGAGTAGACCTTGAAATCATGAAAATTAAAACCATAAATTAATACTTTGAGAATCGGGGTGTTACAAATAGTCGGTTCTATGGTATTTTGTGTACTAAAAAAACAATGGTATTTTTTGTATATTTTTGAAACTTCGTTACATTTTTAAGTCATTTTTCCATTAGAAAATGGAAGTCATTATGCATATTTTTTGTGACTTTTAGCTTAAGACCTTAAGTCTATTTTTTGAAAAACAAAAACAAAACAAAAGCTAGCTTGCCCTGAGTTGATCAAACATATCTTTAGTATAGGTTGTGTCGTTGCTATGATATTAATTAACTTTTTTTTTATTTGTGGATTATAATCGGTACATTTTACTCATACCATATTTATGTTATTACCAAATAAGTAGTTTAATTATGGAATAATGACCTAAACGGGTAATATATCTTTTAATTTGTATACATTTGATCATTAATTTTTTTTGTCCACATTTAACCATTTAACTTGTTTTTTAGTCCACATTCAGTCTTTATAACCGGCTATTTCAGATTAAGCTTAAAAAATAACTTAATAAGGTAATATATTTTTCAGTTTGTACACATTTAGTCCTTAATAATATTGTACACATTATTTTTCAGTTTGTACACATTTAGTCCTTAATAATATTGTACACATTTAGTCCTTATGATCAGTTTCTTCATATTTTTCTCATACATCTACGCGGGGACAATATATAATGACTTGTTCTTATATGTTGTCCGTCCTTCACTTAGACCGGTAAGCTAATTCACAAATCGGTCGAATAATGCTTGTGCCATAGTTTTCTCCATGCAGAAGATGTCTTCGTTTTAGGTTTCATCAATCTCCATAGCAGACAACAGAATTTTTTGTGACCGTTTCCTTCTAACTCGGATTTCCACTTCCAAGACAAAAGAATTAAGGATGAGGCTAAAGAATTTGCACTTCCAAGACAAAAAAAGACCCCAGCAAAATGTTTCATCAATTTCCATAGCAGACAACAAGATTCTTTGTGATTTATTCATTCCAAGTCGAATTTGCACTTTCAAGACAAAGAATCTCGTTGTCTGCTATGGAGATAGATGAAACTGAAGACGAAGACATCTTCTGCTTCGAGAAAACAAGTGCACCAACACTATTTGACCGATTTGTGAATTAGGTTACTTGTATAACTGAAGAACGAGCCACAATGAGAACACCTCATTAAATATTGTACCATGTAGAATGTCGTGAGCAAAATTTGAAGAAACTGGCCATAAGGACTACATATGTACAAAAATATTAAGGACTAAATGTGTACGAACTGAAAAATATATTACTCTATTAAATCATTTTTTCGGCTTAACCTGGAGTAGTCGGTTATAAGGAATGTGGACAAAAAAAAAAACTCAGTGACCAAATATCTACAAATCAAAAAGTATATTACCCTTTTAAGTTATTATCCCTTTAATTATTCCTTGCGAAATTGCTCCAAAACTTCCACAATAATGGAATGAAATTGAAATTTATTTAATTTATCCAAATATTTTTAGAGAAATTCACCAATTTAACGAATGTTTAATCATTTTGAATAAAATAACCACCTTTAATTTGACTTGGAAAAATAACCACATATTTCGGAGTAGGCCGGTCCAGATTGGAGTTATCCGTTTTGACCCATTTCGTATCGGGTTCCAGACAAAATGGAGAATACATAAGGCATTCTGGAATGCATGTCAGAATATCTTCATATTTCGGACTTAGTGGTCAACGAGGAAATAACATCTGACTCCTATGAGTTAGAGGTTTTACAGATAAGTTCTTCACTCCTTTACTTTTACTTGTTAAATTTTGTAAATATAAATGCAAAATCTAGAGTCTGAAACATGAAGCCAAAGAAATGAACTGATATCAAGAGCTATTGGTAGGTAGTTATTTAGTATTAGAAAAGACCCAAAACATTAAAATAATATTTATGTTTACAATAACATGTGCCTTAGGTAATTCCATAATGATTTTCGTATTTCGGAACATAAAGAACATCTTTGGAATACGAAGAAAAAGTCAAGAATATGACGAATCAATCCATAATGTTTAAAACATTTTGTTCCATAGCACCATAACAAGTCCTAAAATATATCCATTGTCGTATTTGAAGTAATTTATATTTGTTTTTTTGCAACATGATTGTTTTTAGGTTTCTCTTACAATGTGTTGCAAATCTGCAATTGTTACGAATATTCTTGCTAAAATCAGGAATTGACTGCGATGTGAGAGAATATTCTGACATACTTGTTTTTGGTAGGCGGTTAAATATATTCCTGCCAGGGTAGAAGGGGGATCCTTTGCTTTTATATTACATATTCGACAAAGAATTTATTACACGCCCTCGAAGAGATGTAGAGGAAATGGTTTTTGAGATCAAGGAGTACAAGTTAACCTTTCGTAAGAGGGATTTTGTCTTGTCACCGACTTTCGGTGAATATTTTTGCGGCCCTAGACTCTGGTCACATCTTTCGGTTAAGTGTGTTTCCTAAGGTCAAGACGAGTGAATTGGTAAACTTATAACATGTTATAAATGTGTTTGAAACATCTCTTCATGAGTTATCAGAAGAGGATGTGTCTATTATATATGGTGGAGAATGGGTTCAATATCCGATTGCTTCGTCAGCCTATAAATAATTAGTATTTGGCTTTGGTATCCAACTTTGATGATTTCAACATGTACCATGTCGGTAATTTATAAATATCATTAGTAATGTTTTTTACGAAAGTAATTATGTATTTTTGATGGTGTCGCAGATATCCTTGGAAGAGAATAATTTAGGATGAATTGTATGGTCAGGTACAGACGATGTTTAGAAAGCTTTATAATCTTCTTCATCCTCAAAAACCGGTGTACGACTTATGCATGTTTTTTATTTTCTTTTAAGGTAAAATACATGATTATCCTTTTAATGTTTTCTCTTTGATAATATCTTGATACATGGTTATGTCAAATATAGGTTCTAGAGACTTTTCTGGTCCGCATTTTATTTAGTACACGATAAGCGAATGTAATCCTTCAAACTATTGGATGGTCCAAGCTTAGGAAGTTTCAAAAGAAGCATTGCAATGTGTTTGTTAATGTTGGCGGGTATGATTATATATATATATATATATATATATATATATATATATATATATATATATATATATATATATATATATATATATATATATATATCCATTATCACCCTTATATATAATGATGTTAATAATTGATGTAAAATTATGTTAAGAGGATAATAAATGTATCCTAATTTTCAGAGTAAAATTTTCATTTTAAAATAGAATTATATACTCATTTTCATAAAGACATATTCAAGGCAAAATCATTTGTTCATAAACTATAACTCATAATATAAGTTAAAAAGAAGAGTATCGTGGAATCTTAAATCATAAAACTACTAATGTGTGTGTACAATCACTCGTTCACCTTCCCAAGATATGATAAAGTACCCGAAAAACATTTAGTCCATAACTGTAAGCACAAACCTTAGTGGGTTCTCCAAAATACCATATACAACAGTAAACATACATGCATACAAGCAAGGCTCTCAACAATAAAACCGATCCACCTGAACATCATCGAGTATTTAGGCTCATAACACTTTAGTTGATCTAGCCATCAACTCGCCCCTTGTGATTTTCTAGACTCACAATACTTAATGTTGATCTTGTTATCAACTCACCTCTTGGTATTTAACATAAAGTTGGACAACCCGCATCTTGGCCTTCCACACAAAGTTTGAATGCCTCAGCCTACCACAAAATATGTCGACATAACATAATATATAAACTGACAACAAAACATCATAGGTAAAAATCTCCATGTCTACCTGTCTAACAACATACTACAGTCTAACCACATTATAACACACAAGGACACATAGTGTAATATATAATATAATGAGGAAACTTACCTAAAACACAAGTTGAAAGATCATCAGTCATCGACACACAAAATAGTTATGCGAATCTCCTAACCTATCAAACGTCAATCCTTAGTCTACAACTGAAAACCCTCGGTTTGACCAAAAGTCAAACTGGTCAAAAAGTCAACGACCAATGAAAGTCAATTGCCAAATCACCATGCTTTGGCCAACGTTATGGCTATTAAATGACAAAATATTCGCGACCGAAACCCGCCATTGCACCGTGAGCTACCACTCACCGCATTGTGGTGGGCGTCCAAAACATATTTACGAGTTAACTTCTTAACCCATAATCTCTAGATCTTAAAAGCTCAGATCTGATTCTTCTATGGGTCTTAATGGATAAAGTTTTCAAATTTATCCACTCACATGGTTTAAACTCCCCCAAAAATTAAACCTAACTCTAAAACGAGTCAAAACACATGAATAGCCTCAAGGAGAAGAATACAAACTCATTTTTCCTTTAAGACATACTTCTAGAAGTTCTTTAGATCATTCATAAGGTTCTGGAGTTATCCAAACTCCAAGAACATCAAGAAGGGAATCAAAAACCCTCAATCAGGACATGTCATATGGATTTAAGGAAATAAAGTTCAAGGTTGAAGCTTTATACCTCAAATAAACTAGAAAACTAATGAGAATACATGATCTAAGGTGAGACTTCACTTCCTAGCACCAAGAGAAAGCTATTTATTCACTAAGCTTCACAACAACAAGATTAAAAGCTTCAAATCACAACAATAGAGGTTGTGGTTTGAGAGAGGGTCGATCTCAGAGGATGGGGGTGCCAAATGGGGTAACCATAGAAGTTAGAGCCTTTAAATAGGTTCCAAATCCCGATTCCTAGGGTTTTGAACCTCAACCACACTCGCGTCGTAGTAAGGACCTGACCCACTGCCACTTAACAACATGTATCGCACCATAGTCCAGGCCTAACCACGCCATGATGAGAATAAAACCCTAATTCTCAACTTACAATGACAAAAGGCTTATACCGGGAATATGAATGTTACAATAAGTTTATAGAGAAGTTGCTACCGACACCGGTTGAGAGTCCTGCTTCTTGGTGGTCTTACAGATTTGTATGAATTGAACGTAATGCTTTACATAATGTGCACGATTACATGCCACCATCTGTTACACCATCATCTGGCATGTCACCTAATTATAAGCATCCACAAAAGCAGACACGATGAGATACTAAAAAGGTTTATTAGAGGTGGCAATGGGTCGACCTGGGTTGGTTTCGGGTTCAACCCATTTACTAATTGGGTTGAAAATTTCAACCCAACCCAACCTGTTTATTTAAATGGGTAGATATTTCCAACCCAACCCAACCCAAACTTTTAGATAAATGGGTTGTCACCGGATTGACCTGTTTATGTAGTTTCCAACCCAACCTATTAAATAAATAGGTTAAACTTGGGTTAACCCGTTTCAAATCAATTAAATAAATTATATAATTAAATATTATACCACTTAAATTAGTTCCATACGTAAATAAAACTTCATAATTATGACAAAAGCACAATCCTAATTCATAAATACAAATAAGTTGTTCAAATAACATTAAATGTTTATTTTCAAAGTGATTTTGGAGAGTGGCCAGTATTATCGGCGCTAAAAAAAGGATGGAAATTAGGATTGAATTTTATTAAACATAGATAATAATAATGAAACATTATAATTTACAAATCAATAATTTGAATACATGATAATATTCAAATAATTATTAAATTAAATATATATATATATTAAAGTTAAATGGGTTGACAGGTCGAAAACGGGTTGATAATTTTTACCCAACCCAACCTATTTAATTAAATGGGTTAGACGGGTTGACCCATTTAAGTTAAATGGGTTTAAAATCTCAACCCAACCCGCTAATTTTGGGTTGGGTTCGGGTTGGGATGACGGGTTTGATCGATTTTTGTCAGCTTTAAGGTTTATATCCATTAGACCCACCGCCGCCACCAAAAAAGTTTGGAAAATATTATTAAAAGTCGATTGGTATCCCTATTTGATCATCCTAGTTATCTTAAGAAAAAATTAGGTGATAATGTAATTCAATTAGAATATACTAAAGTTTTTGGACGCTTGATGTATATTATGAAATGTACTAGACTTAGAGTTAACATATATTGTAAGCAAATTAAGTTGATACTCTCATAATCATAATCGTGGGAAAGATCATTGATATGTGGTCGATCCATTTTGTATTATATTTATTAGTTTTTATTTCAACGCAAAATGAATGCTTCTATTTAATAATCATATTATTTTGACGACTTTTTAAATTAAAAGTGTAAGTATCAAAAGTAATAAACACTACAAAAATATGACACATAAAAAGATTACTATATGACATGATGAAAAACAAGATCAAAATCCAGATAATGTAAAGATGTATGTAACACCCTGTCTCGAATCGTTTCATAATTCAGGGCTGTGACCTGAAGATCAGTTATCGTAAGGCTTCATGCCTTGGGAGAGAGAAAGAGAGACTTAGGCCCATTTGGATGTAGGTAATGTGTATTAAGTGATCCGAGAGTTCGGTTGGTGCTTTGGAGCCCATAGGTATAACCGTAAAGTGATAACCGAGCCTTTTTATGAATTTTGGATGTAAGTTCGGAATGTTTTAAGGCAAAGGACAGTTGATAAGATTGTAGAGCTTCTCATTACCTTTTCAGGGATATAAAGATCGTCGAAAAAAGAGTTGGAACAAAGAAGTTATGACCGTTCGAAGTTATGAAGGTTTTGGGGCTTAGTCTAGTAGGTTGGGTGTACCTAGAGTATGTTGGGCGTACTAGGGATATGTGGAGTATGTTGGGCATACTGGAGCATGTTGGACGTACTAAGACATTCATGAAGTATGATGGGCGTCCCTGGAGTACGCTGGGCGTACGCGATCAGTGCCCAAACCCTATTTTCGTGGTTTGAGCCCTATTTAAGCTCTTTAACTTCCCCAAACCCATTCCATTCTCAGCCTCCACCTCTCCAACAACCTCCCTTGAAACTCTAAACCTATTTTGAGCCTTGTGAGCAAAAAGAAGGTGTTTTTAAGTGCTTTGGAGTGTTATTGGTGCATCTTGGAGAAGAAGGAGCTCATTTGAGAAGTGTCGGTTGCATTGGAGCTTGTAGATCTAGACTTTGTTCACCTTGATCTATCTTCTAGAGGTATAAAGTTTGAATATTGATAATGCATTTGTTAGATCTAGATCGTTTTGGGTGTTATGAGCTTTTGGTCACTTTAGTGCATAAAGTCTAGATCTTGCAAGTTTCTGACCTTGTTATGGATAAAGTTGGAAACTTTATCCAACCAAACATTATTTTGATTCAGATCTAAAAGCTTGAGACTTGGACTTAATGGATTAGGTTGGAAAAGATGCACTTTTGGTTCCTTTGAGACTTAAAGACTAGATATTGGTTGGTTGTACCATTCTAATGAATAAATTTGGAAACTTTATCCATTGTGGAGTTATTAGGAACCATAAAAATGCAATCATGATGAGTTATCTTGGACCATGCATGAGTTTGGGTGCTTATTATGGATCTTATTAAACATTGGGTCTCATTAACACATGCAAAATCGTAAAGTTGGCAACTTTATGGCTTACTACGTTTTAAGAAGCCTAGATCTGAAGTTGGACGTTATGTCGTAACCGATTAAGACCTCAAAAATGGAAATTAGTCAACTGAGGCGTACGCAAGGCATACACATATGTACGCTGCACGTACGTGCCGAAGGTCCCGATGCTGCGAGGGTTTTGAGTATGCCGGGCGTACTCCGAGGGTACAATGACCGTACTCACCAGAGAGAAGACTTGGGCTTATTTCAGGCTATTTTGGGAATTAGAGACTCTTGGCCCTTGTTGGTCCGTGAGTTTTTCTATAATGGGCTTTTTAGAATTGGACCCATTTTTGGCATGACATATCTTTTGGGCCTAGGGACTAATTGTGTGTGGGCCTTGGTGGGTTAGGCCTAATAAGGCATAGATTAAGTAGTTTTTCCCTTAAATATAGGATTTAGGGTTTGGACCTTCATGGTAGGCTATTGACCTCATTGAGGACTTTGCGAGTCAGCAACTCAAGTGTGATTTCATACCTTCAGTCTGAGGTGATTTTCCTTCACTGTATCCGTAAGTCGAAGGCACCAATGCCGAACCACTAGTTTATGTTGTAGTATGATGATTTTATTCATGACAACTGTCATTTATGCCTGTATTTGCTTGATGACTCTGTGATTCTTTTGTTATGATATTATGTGGTAATGGTAGTGGGGTGAAATAGACCTGATTCGGTTGAAATAGACCGAAGGGGATTGCAAGCACCCAAATATACTTGATTGTACTTTTGTATGGTATGAGGTATTTTGGGGGTACTCACTAAGCTTTGTGCTTACGGTTTTCAGTTTATGTTTCAGGTACTTCCAGCTCGAAAGGGAAGGGCCCAACGTGATCGCACTGCATCCACCTATTTTTTTTTTTCCGTATCACGTGATTTTGGGATTTTTCACTCTGATAATATTTTATTATGTTATAGTCTCAGACTGTTTTGATATGATTATCGTATCATTGGAATGAATTTAAAAATGAAAATTTTATCTAAATTTTTAGGATGTTACAATGTATAAGTTCGCAAAGTCGAGAAATAAAGACAAAATGATGGGAATTAATTTTAATGGTGTAATTTAAAACTAATTGTTGGTTCTAAATAATTGGTTTTATATTGAGTAGATAAAACTACATAATAGTTAATGTGGTTTATCAAATATCACAACTTCAATTTTGGTTTTTTTGAAGAACATGGTCCATGTGGTTTCTAAAACTTGCATAGTTGGTCCTTGAGCCACATTAAATATCATATTTTCCCTTTTAAATTTCTTTTATCTTTTTTACTTAATTAAATTTAACTTAAACGGGGGAAATGAAAATAAAAGCCACCCCGGTATCCCAACTGTTGGAGATCTATAACATCAAGTACACTATCTAAAGGTAGTGGAAAAATGAAAACTTGATATACCTAAAGGCACATGCAACCTATAATCTATGTTTTACTATTATATCAACGTACTTTAAAAACAACAAAAGTAAAGATTACTAACCTCATATTCGATTGCCTATGATCTCGTACATGACATGTTTTTGCAAAGATGTAGGATCCAAAAGAGCACTGTTCTAATGGAATCATACCCATCGCACCAAATTACAAAAGGAATCAACCCAAATGAGGGTTTATACGAAAATCACCAAACCCTAAGAGAGATGGTGTGATTTTAGTCTAAAGAGAGTGGGAGAGAGAGAGAGATAGATAGATAGATAGAAAAAATATGGATGGAATTTGAAGGAATAATAGTTGGCACCAGGGTTTACTCTAGCAATCTATTTACAAGTAGGTATTTGAATCATAGATGGATAGAAACTCTATGGTTTATCTTTGTCTGATTCATACCAGCCTTATCCATATTCAAGGGATGCCAAAACCATCCCCTATATGTATTCCAGTAGGTTCAAAAATATTCTAGTTAATCCATATTATTAATTAATATTCAACATCTTTAATTAATTAAATCATTTTAATTAATTTATCAGAATAATTTCTAATTAATTTATTAATTCTTTAATAAATTAACATATTATTTATCTCCTTTTCCTTATGCAATTTAGCTCATGAGGCCAACCCAAAAGGACCCTGCTATTATTAGAAATATTACCAAAACAGTTAATGACCTTGGACACCATTTTCAACACCAACCATCGCTCCTCTTTTCCCTCATTTGTTTATAATCTTTCGCTAACTTAACAAAATATCAATTCATCAGATCTTCGTTGGATAAAACCCCAACCCCTCCAGCTCTTCATCCAAGTCGTCAAAAAATTCGCAACCCCATCCATTGCCACAATTATGCATGGTGATTACAATTGTGAAAGAGAAAAGATATACTTCAGGCAATAGAGGAGTGAAAATGATAGCAATAAAGAGGATGGGATGGAGAGTGAGATCGATTATGTGAGAAATTAAAAGAGGAAAATGATGATTCGAGATATAGAAATGGAGATGGATAAAGAGTTGTAGAGAAGAGAGAACAATGCTAAGTTGATGATGTGATGATGGATGACAACAATGTTAGTGACAACTCACCAACATCTTCATTTCTCGATCTCTGCCACCTGCATTATGATCCTCTAATTCTCGATGCCTAAAGTGTCAATGCCTCTAAAGCTTCAGTTTTGATGTTCCAGCTCACTAGCGTCGTTGTTTCTGATGCTCCAGTTCTTGAGGAAAACCAAATTATGGGTCAAGGTTTACTTGTATACATAATTAGAGTTCAAAATCTTTTAGGATTTGTGTTCTTATTCCACATAACTATATGATATACATCGATGGATTGTTGGAAGCATGTATTATTTTTTTATTTTACAAATTACTAAAATTGTAATTGATTCCATCGATTTCTAGATTTATTTATAACAATTTCTAAAATTGCAAGGCCTTGATAGTTTTTTATTTGGCTAATATCTTTAACTATGTAGCATCATTTGCCTCATCAGAATCTTAATCTACTGAAAAGACTCAACGATCACGAACAACTTTTGAAACACTCAAATCCTGATTGAGGGGTGGGGGGGGGGGGTTAGGTTGGTGATTTTTGCAACTCCAACCTATATATGCATAGGTGTTGCTGTGGAAACGATGGATATGGATTGAATAAACACCTATGTTATATTTGGTGTGAAAATGATGAATGGTGGAGTCAATTTCATTTGTGGAGTTGGACCGGGAAGAACATGAGAGAAAGAAGAGTATTAGCGATGAATATGAATGGAATAAGGTAGTGGCAGAGTTGTTTTTTGTTTTTTATTTTTTTAGAAATCATAAGTACAATATTTGTCGAAAAAGAAAAAAAATATGGATTGAAGTTGTGACTTTTTGTAGACCACAAAGACCATTTATGTAATTTTGTCTATTAAGTAGTAAAGTTAATTAACTTAAATGATATTGGATGAGAAGTGATTCGTACACAACAGTTTTTTGCCATACACAACAATTTATGCATTATATAGTTGTACAATACAACATTTTAAAGCACCAATTGTTTGTGTATGAAAAAAAAATTGTTGTGTACGGATCAGCTCCCATATTGAATCGAAGAATTAAAGAAAAATTAAGGGGTGTTTAGGATTGGTTATTTAAAACAAATTATATTTTTTTTAGCTTATTTAATGTCAAATCAGAATTTCAAAAAATTGTTTGAATTACTTTATCTTTAAAATGCAAAAAATTAATAAACTATATAGTTTTTTGTTTCTATTTTTTTTTTTTTTGCAAATTATGTTTTTATATACAATAAAGAATAACTTATCGAAAACTCTATCAAAAAAACTAAATTTTAAATTAATTAATTCTTAGTAAACTTCATATTTTTCTAGAGTTGTGAAATGAAAACCTGAAAGTAAAAAAAAAAAAAAAAAAAAAAAAAAGAAACCCAAAAAATTGATTTAATTATGGGGGAGTATGTCCAGCCTATTCCGGCCCATTTCGTATTGTTCATAGACCCATTTCACAAGGTATCCTGCGAAATGTTTTAAGGACATCACAAAATACCAACAACTATGTTATAATGGACCCATTTCACAGTATGCATAAATGTTTTGCAGGATGCCCAACGAAATATATGATTGTTGGTCGAAGATTTTTTTTATTGGCTAAAATTTGAAAAAACAAAATAAGAAAATAGCTATATTTGTTATTTTTCTAAAAAACGTATATATTGTATTTGTTATTGCATGAATTATTTGTCTAACCTGAACCGGTTTAAAACCGGCTTTTTGTACACCTCTTTATTCACTCAATATACCCAGCCCGTCATGAGTATCCAACAAAAATCGTATAATCCATGGAAACTTAATTCCTCGCTTTAGACCTTGGCAAACACCATTAGATTTTAAGAAATTTTTATTACAATATTGTACTTCGAAATGCATACTCATTCTAACAATGAGATGAACGATAAGGTAGTAGTTTACCCATTATGATATGTTATTCTACTGAAAATGTATTCGAAAAACAATGCCGTAATAATAAGAATTGAAAAATGAAACAATTTAGTAAAATTCTAGAAATATGCACTACTAATTTTTGCATTTAACCCTAAGTTTAATTGTGTTTTTTGTGTGTTTGAAATCCAATAAAAAAAACTTAAAAATAAGGCTACACTATCAAACCAGCCAACCAAATTAATTTTTGTTACCTCCTGGCTAGTTGGTTATGGATAATACTTTTGAACTTTGGGATAAACAGGTTCAAGTTTTGACAATGTCTAGTTCTATACAACAAGCTCGAGGTTGTTTGTTGTGTAATTATCAGGATTAACTTCTCTTGGGATTCTGGATAAAACTATTTTTTGTTGGTTTTTATTGTCTAGTCGAAACAAATAAGTCCATTTGTAAGATACAAGGTACAAGGATTGAAAAAATCTAACATTTAATAAAGTTGGGTTGAATAAGTGGTACATAATACCTTTTGTAAGGTAACCAATAAATCACGATTATGGTTGTTCTATGGTGACCTTGTACCTCTTATGCTTATAATTATTCCTACATATTAAACAAATCACCATTCAATTTAATTTTATTTGATATATATTGTAATATAGCCTTAATGAGTTAAGTTAAAAAAAATATGGAATGATAACACTTGTCATAAATTTATTGGATAGAAACATTTATAGGTATAAAAATAGGAAGTTTATCTCGTTACACTTGATTATATCCGACGACCCCGAGTTTATTGGAGTCGAGCCACATATCTGTTGCTATACTGCCTTTACTTATCGAACACCCCACAAGTTGCAAGTTGGTAGTGAAAGTTGCCAGTATTATATAATTAAATTGGTGAGTTATATATCAACAAGAAGTTGAAGAATGGATCCCACTAAATAAATTGGTGAGTTAGATATAAAGGGTAAGCGATTCTATCCATTCATACACCTACCTACACACCACTTCACCTGCAAAAATCCCACACAAACCACCATGGATCGAAGCGAAGAAGATATGAAATCCGTTGGCTTCTTCGGAATCTTCAAACAATCATTCAAAACCATCTTCTCATGGAAGAAAATCTTCGCACAAATCACTCTCACCTTAATCCTACCTCTCACAATCGTGTTTTTAGCTGAAATGGAAATCTCCCACCATGTATTCTGGAATATCGAGACCAATTCTTTCCTGCAATTTGAACCTAATGAGGACGATGGAAACCGAACAAGCGCCATGGATTGGCTCTACTACTTGCTATTCAAAATCACCTTCCTCATCCTCCTCACCGTCTTCTCCCTCCTCTCCACCGCCGCCGTCGTCTTCACCATCGCCTCCATCTACACCGACCGAGAAACTCTTTTCCGAAATGCCATGAAAGTCGTTCAGAAGGTCTGGAAACGACTCTTAGTCACTTTCTCATTCATATACATTGCGCTCTTCATCTACGACGTAATCGGCTCGGTGGCTCTAGCGATCTTCAGATCTTTCTTGCGCAATAAATCAACATTGGGTTTAATTCTTTTGCTTATCTTCCTCATCGTATACATTATTGTTTTCTTATACCTGAGCGTTGTTTGTCAACTGGCTAGCGTCGTTACTGTTCTTGAAAACACTCAAGGATTTAAAGCCATGAAGAAAGGTAAGTATCTCGCGAATGGGAAGAAGAAAGTGGGAATGGGAATTGCATTCGTTTTGTACGCATTTTTGGTGGGATTATTTGTTGTGTATGAGTTGTTCGTGGAATATGGTCGAGGTGTTTTCGAACTAGCGATGATTTGGAGGGTGATGATAGGAATATTATGTGGGCTTTTGCTTTTGATGTTGTTCTTGCTCTTCATCGTGACCCAAACGGTGCTTTATCTGGTCTGCAAATCGCATCATGGGGAAGTGATTGATAAGCTTAGTTTGTCGACGGTTTTAGGAGGTCACATGGGGGAGACGGTGGTGAATCCCACCGTCGGCGGCGAGGAAATCCAGCTTGGAAGACCTCAACTACAACAACAGGTTTAAAAGCCTTTATTTTGTAGTACATTTTGCATTTATTGTTGTACTTCGGTGGAAAGTAGCAATTAAGGTCATGTTGTAAAAGTCCAGGCTATCTACTCATATTTCATTCAGATTTTCTCTCATTAAATTACCTATGGCATATATTTTTTAGACAAAATTGCAAAAATAGTCCCTGTGTTGGCAAAATTATGTACATTTGGTCCAAAACAGACCAAAACAAAATGTTGGTGCACCACTGGTTCAATTTTAGATACGATTTTGGTCCCTATGGTTGGCATTTTTGTGTGTTTTTAGTCTGAACCGACCTAAAATGATGAATATGCCCTTTGATAAATTTTTTTATTTATTTTTAACTTTTTATTACTATTTTCATTAAAAATAAAAAGAAAATAACACCATCCTCTCTCTCTTACTCTCTCTATCTCTCTCTCGTATCTGACTTCATACAACACTACAACCTACTCCCTCAAGTTCTTGATTCATTGACAATCAGTGACTACCGACCCTCCTCCGCCTTGCTCCAGTCACACTCCACCACTTCCTACTGCCCAACACCACCGGCTGCCGTCACTATTTTGGTCGACCAAGCCCAACCCTCAACACATCCACCGTTGCTACTGTTTCTATTCCTTGTCAATCACCATTGGACTGGAAATAAGGAAGCAGCGGAACTGTTGTGCAACCACCACTCGACGCCGCTGCTGTGGTGGGCAGTCCCCACCATCACCGGCGCCACTTGTTTCTCTTCCGTCCATCCACTTTGTAGATCACTGCTTAAGCATCTTGTTTGTTAACATCTTGTTTGTGATTCCGATTCCAAGACCTGATTGACCCCATTTTGATTTTCCCCAAATCCATATAGACCCATCGATTCTTGTTTGTGATTCCGATTCCAAGACCTGATTGACCCCTTTCTCCATCTCTGTTGTTTCATAACTGGAACACACATTGAAAAACTCAAACTCGATCTACCTTCTCCAACGATACTTTTCTCCTCCAGTTTCTCGATAAATCAAAATAGAACTACAATAGAAAATCACCAAGCACACAATCTATGTGTTCTTCCCACCACCATTGATGATCCTTTTAAGAAGAACAACAAAAGCAGTAACAGAGGAAACAAAATCTCACGTTTTTGATGTATCTATTGCAAAAAAAATACAAAAATGTTAACAATCACCACCATATCTCCCTTCTCTGGCGATTGTAAATCCGTTGATGCCCACCATCGATTTAAGTTCTAGAAACAAACCCAGAAATTCGATTGTTCTTGAAGAGAAAACCCGAAAATCGATTGTGCACCCGGTTAAGTAAGGAGCTATGGGGGATTAGAATGGAGAAGATGGAGGTGGTTGGCGACGGATGGTGGTGGCGGTGAATCGTCTTTTCAAGCTGGAGGTGTTCTTGAGATTGTGTGTATGTGTTCTTGATAGTGTAGTGTGTGTTTTGAAAAGATTTAGAAAGAAGATGATCTGTAGCAGAGAGATGGATGGTGGGTTTTTTTGTTTTTAATTAATTAATAATATTAATATAAATATAAAAAATAAATAAACAAATATAAAGGGTATAATCGTCTTTTCAAGCTGATAGGGACCAAAATCACTAAAAAAATCCAAAATTGATCCAGTGGTAGACAAACATTTCGTTTTGGACCAAAATTACATAATTTTGCCAACACAGGACCATTTTTGCAATTTTGTCTATTTTTTAGGTGTGCACTTGTGCTTCTTAGATTTGATATAGAGTTTGTAAGTTGTGCATTGAATATTGTACTTGAGTTTATGCTATTTTCGGAAAGGAAGCTCCGGAAAGTCTTATGTGCAATAATGTTATGTTCAAGAATTATGTTATGGAAATTGGAACATTTGAAGAAGCTATTAAGACTATGCGGAGTGGGTGCAGTCTCCACTGCGGTTTGCCACCGTGTCAATGGAGAACACCGCCCCTAGCATATGGTTTGAACCGCACTCCCTTCCCCACGGCTGTTTATTACCACATTCTTTTTTCTCTCTTCTTATTTTTAATTGGGTTGTTTTAAAATTCCTAAATGGACTATGCATGGGCTATAAAAATACACGCATACAATTGAAACAAATCGAGGGAGTATTTCTATTTTCTTGTGCTTTGTTTTTTATTTTTACTTTTTTGTTAATTTAAATTATTCTACTATATTGAACATGACAACTATTGAGGTTATGCTTTTTATTAAAAATAAATTGTTTTATAAAATAAGAAAAATATATATGTTTGCCATTGTTCCCACCGGCACTTTAATTAATAAAGTTTTTTTTTTCTTTTTTTTTAAGTTATTTTATTTGAGTTTATTTTATAAGTTATTTTAATCGATTCATATATATATTTTTTTGTATTAAGTTTGTGGTATTTTTTTTTTAAATTTCATGTTATTTTTTTTAAATTTTAAGTAATGCAATGCAATGTTTTTTTTATTTTGAAGTAATGAAATTTTATGTTTTTTTTTTATTAAAAATGAAGTCATATTTAAATTAAATCCTTAAAAAAAATATGGCACCACTCATTAGGTGTGGTAAGGAACCACACTTTTATGGTAAAAGATGACATGACGCTTACGTGACAATGAAGGGAGTGCGGTTTCTGTGGCACCACTCCCTCCAGCCTAAGGAAAGGACATGAAAATATTAACCTGTAATTTGGAATTTAGTGATCTAAATAAATAATCCGACTCAAAATAAAGTTAATAAATTTTAAATGACCATTTTGAAAGGTTAATTGTTTTGAGTAGGGAGAAGGTTGTTAGGCCCATAATTATACATAACAAACACTTATCCAATTAGGGGTGCGTGGGGACTCGTGGTGGCGGTAAATACTTATTTCGTTATTATGGATTACTTGTGTATTCGTCCCTAGTTGCTAGGGTTTGCAGTTACAAATATTTAAAGTAATGTAAACACTGTGAAACGGTTAATAGAAGAGATATCCAGTTTATGTCTACTAACATAGGTTATATCGAACGAATCATGTTAAATCTGTATCTCGTTTTACTGTTTTTCTTTTACTCTCTTGCATAGCAATTTGATGCGGGAGTTGGCAGAGATGGAATAGTTTTTGTATATGGTGTTTGTTTGATGAACAAAGTCTTTGAAGTGGTTACTTTATCAACTAGAGTGTTGTTTGGTTTGTTGTATCTTTATTTATTTATTTATTGTTTTTTGCTAGTGTGTTATTTCCTTTTTGTATTTGCCAATAAAAAAATATAACTTTTATGGTCAATATGCTATCCATAGTAGTATCATTGAGAAAGAAAAGGATAAATCTTATATTAGTCAAATTATTCCAGCCTAACTGTGTATTATATATCAATATCAATGTTTTTTTTTCATCGATACGACTCAATTAAAATTAAATTTTATTCTTTTATATAGCTCAACAAAATCCGAATTTTTACACCAATTAGCAAATTAAGACAATCAAACTCAATCCAATCCTTTCTATAAAAAAAAAAAAAAAAAAAAAAATCCTTGTGGTATCATTTTAGTGAGATTTTTTTCTTACAAATATACTATTATTTTAAGAAAGTAAGTTTATTAAAAAAATAAATAAAAAGGAGAGAGAGAGAGAGAGAGAGAGAGAGAGAGAGAGAGAGTAGGGGTGGGAATTATTTGGTTCGGAACCGAAAAACCCGAAAACCAAATCGAACCAAAATCGATTTCAGACCGAACCATATTCAAAAACGGTTTTCGGTTTGGTTCGAGACCAAACCGAATTATGAATTTGGATTTTGGTTCGATTTTCGGTCTCATGAAGTTTAAATCAAACCAACCCGAAAAAACCAAATTTTATAAATTAATTAATTAAAAAATATATTTTATATTTTATATTAAATAAAAGTATTAATTATAAAGTAAAAATCATTTTAACTCATTCACTCTTTGGATCGTTTTGTATGAAACTTTAGATATTTTTGTTTGCAACTTTAGGTTTGTATATTAAAAACATTTTAATTTATGTTTGAAACTTTTTTACGTTTATAGGTGATTTCCTCGGTTTTCAAACCGAACCAAACCGAATTAGAATTTGGTTTTCGGTTTGGTCTAGAGAATTTGAATTCGATTTGGTTCGATTTTCGAATTTGACAAAAAAAATGAAACTGAAGAAATCAAAAAACCGAACCGATTCCCACCCGAGAGAGAGAGAGAGAGAGAGAGAGAGAGCAAACCTATTGATGGGGCTTTGTGATTTTTGTTTTTTTGCCTTTTCTTTTATTTTATTTTTAGAAAATCAACCAAGTTTGTACTTAAATAAGGTGGCAAACTTAAATAAGGTGGTATTAAGAGTCTCATGTCAGCTATGTCAGCTATTTCATATGTGGTAAAATATGATCAAACTTGAAAAATACTATTTTACTTTTTAGATTATATTTTATTAGTTAACTAAATTATAACCCGCGTTAAACGCGGGGAACGCATAAAAGTGTACAAATCGTTGAAGGACATATTTGTAGACAAAATTTTATGTTAAAAAGAATTGGATGCATTAATGGGTTAAAATAAAGTTATTCAATTCTTCAATACATATATTAAACGAAATTAATATCATAAAAAAATAAATAAGAGATGAGTTGACGGTTAAAAAAATTAACGCTACCTTTGATATCTTTTCCATCAGACATTGATTACCATGGTGAATAACATATTTAACATTACGGTCAAACATACAAAAGAAGCAGACCCAATTTCATATTGAACGTGAATTATGACCTTCACCCTAAAAATTATAAAATGACACTTAAATGGACAATGAAATAAAATTGGAAACATTCGAATATAGATTAATGACACAAGAACTTTACAAATGTAAAATTATGAACTTACTGTAAACATCATAAACTTCACCACAACCATCACAAGTAAATGGTTCAGCATTAGTATCATTATCATTATTACTTAATTTTTTTGAACAGTCACGATAATAAAAAGAATACCAACTTTCGTCTAAATCAAAACCGATGACAGTAGCAATGATGGACAAACCAATTTCCTATTTCATAAATTTTTTAAAAAATATATAAAAAATCCATATATATTCATTGTGTTATGCGCCATAAATTTATAAAAGTAATGGAAAAATATTAATATTGTTAAGTATACATCACTGTAATCTGGAATATCATAAATGTTCTTGATTGAAAAACGAATGTAGTAATCCTCTGCCTTGGCCACAACAGTATCAGTGTTAAGCTGTGTAGTACTAATGGAAGACTCAATATTCAAATCCATATCAGCAATACTACATATACGAAGAAAAAAATGAAGAAGTTAAAAAATATAAATAATTAATGATTAAGAATAAGGAAAAACAAACATTAATCTATTAATTAATGATAAAAGACATACATATTTTTGAATTCTAAAATGTGAGACATGTCATCATTAATATGAAATCTCCACCCAAACAAACAAACAGTTACCCACTTGAGGCTGACCTGGAAATAACAATTAAAATTATAAATTAAATTATCTTATAAATAAAATATTAATGTAATGACATGGAAATTTATAATAAAAAAAATATTCTTACTACCCCAAGTTTTGAACTTTGTCATACGTAGGAGGATGATAACACCTGCATTATCATTTTGATGTAAACAAATTATTTTACGGCAAGTATGTATAATAAGACAATATCAAAAGTTCATTGCCTTTTTTTTTACATTTGGACAAAAAAGCATATGATGATTTAGAAACACAAATACAAACATATATTAAAGAAATATATGAATCATTCCCAAAAAAATAGTTTTTACTGCAAGGGTAAATATATCATTTTGAAGAGATAATATATGTAGACAGTAAACCTTTCGGGAAGGTACTCCACTTTTACTTTTCTTTATTTCTATTTTCATCCGATCCAAACACATAATCAAATCCAAACACAGAACTAATTAAACTGAATTTTACATCATCAAATACAAACACAGAATCCAATCCAACCACACACACACACACACACACTGAAAAACAAACAGACACACACAACCATAGTAAATAGGTCATTTTACAACAAGTATGTATAATACGACAATATCAAAATTACATTTGCCTTTTTTTACCTTTGGACAAAAATGCATATGCTGATTGAGAAACACAGACACACACATATATTAAAGAATATATGAATCATTCCAATTAAAAGTAGTTTTTACAGCAAGCCTAAATAAGTCATTTTGAAGAAATAACATATGTAGACACTAAACCCTTCGAGAAGGTTCCTTTTCACACCCCCAAACCAAGGATGGCAGAAACGTCCGGGGGTGGCGGACTTCATGTATAGTATCATAACAACGAGTATAATAGTGACTAAAGCAAATACAATCATCATAATATAATTGAAAAAAAGTTACACCGTAGTATGAGTTTACATATTCCAAAATCAATTACACTATGATGACAAAATGAACTGTTTGACTCCTTAGCGTCCCATCCTCAAAAGCCGCGGTTTACCTGTTTTACTGATTTCCTGAGAATACAAGTAGTTTTGAAAAAGTGTCAACAATTAAGTTGGTGAGTTCATAAGCTTTTGGATGTAGAGTTTGAAAGCCTTTGTTTGTAAATGTAATGTATACTTCAAGAAAATCCAATGTTTTCCTTATAAAATGTTTGTAGCCTTAAATCCCAAGACCGAATGTATGTATGCGTTATGTACTTGTAACGTGTTTGTAATTGTAATGTATACCCAAGAAAAATCCAATATTTTCCTTATAAAAAGTTATGTAGTCTTAAATCCGAAGACTGAATGTATGTGTGTTTTGTACTTGTAACGTGTTTGTAATTGTAATGTATACCCAAGAAAAATCCAATATTTTCCTTATAAAAAGTTATGTAGTCTTAAATCCCAAGACTGAATGTATGTGTGTTTGTAAGCAGTTTCAAAATAGGTAAAACCCCTTTTTAAAGTTGAAATTCCTGTAAACTATATGTGTCGTTATCTCCCTATGTGAGTCGCTATAACCATACTATAACAGAGATGCCTGCTGCGACGTTCTTCAGGCGTCGGAATCGAAATGACATTTGTCACCCCCGATCGGCCGATCGGGCTTATGCAAGCAGCATGGGTGTGGGTTGTCATTCCCAATATAGATCTATACACAATTATCACGCTCTCCCTACAAGAGACTCTGGTTATAACTATTCAGGAATTTTAACCTGTACTCTAAGAGTACAATGAAGACTAGTCTCACAAATTACGATAACGAGTTTACGTGTAGTATGCGTGAAAAAACTTTTCTGTGGTGAAATTGAAACCCCTTTTCATGCGGTATGTTTGAAATGCGAAATCCCTAAACTATACCCTTTACAGTTTATTGTGTAGTAAATGAAAAACCCATTTGTATTGAGAGTAAAACCCCTTTCATGTAGTATGCTTGTATTGTAAAATATCCATAAACTATTTTTATTATAGTTTATTGTACTTATTAGAAGTGTTTGAAATCCTTATCATAAATGACAAATTTTCTGCTTATGATGTTAAACTAACAATAAATACATTCATCATTTGGAAACTTATTATTACACACTTTGCTCAACATGTTACAAAGTGTAGTAAATATTGTAAGCCGTTTAACTAGTTTTTAACTTTTCTGCACTGTTTTAGAAAAATCACAGAAAAATCATACGAAGTCAAAAATTAAATCCGTAAACTCTGGGAGTTTAGATAATGTATCTAGTTTGTTCATAATTTTTATTATGATTTTTAGAAGTCTCTAACTTTTGTGAAAATTTTCATTTTCACAGACTGGTCCGAATTCGTTTATGAAATGATAGGTGATTTTGTAAAAATTGCCATAAATTGTAGAAAAATCGTATGGAGATGTGCAAGTAGTCATTACAAATGAATAAACTTGAACTATTTGCATATTAAACAGTTTTGAAAGATATTAAGTTTAAGATGTTCAAAACAGTCTGTGATTGGAACTAAACTTTCCTGTTGAAAGCTGATGTTTGAGTTTAGTTAAGTTTTTGGTGTTTTAACTTGTATTCTCCCCCTAAAACTTGAAGAAAAACATGAAAATGTGGGGGTATGAACTCACCTTGAGTGATTTTATGAGATGAATGTGGGAGGGGAGAGGTTTCCAAGTAAAGAACACTTGGGAGGTACTTGAAGATTTGAAGATCCTAGGCACAAATATGACAACATTTGTGTAAGAGATTCATGATTTGAGTTAAGGAGTGTAGAGTATTCGAGTGTAGGATGAAGATACTTACCAAGACTGGAGGAGGATGCTCAAGAACAGCCTTGAAATCTCGAGTTCTAGAGAGGGAAAGTGAGAGAGAAGTGTTTGCTTTTTGGTGAGAGAGTGAGTAAAGTGGAAGGAGAGATGAGGGTTTTCCAGCTTTTGATCAAAATATCTTGCTGGAGGGAGTGTGAGAGGACAAATAGTTGACTAGGTAGGGAGGAATAGTGACTGGTGGTTGTCATAAGTGGGTATGGGGGATAGCTTGTGTCATACTCAATGAAAAGTCAACACTCCAACACAATATCTTACACAATAGATATTATTCCTAGATTAAGATTTCCCCCAAAATGTGATTAAAATGTGATTATATAGGGTCTTATATTCCAAAATATGAGTTTGGGTGAAAACCCCATGTTAAAATCATGAAAAACGAGCTTAAAACGCGAAAGTACTCGAAAACCGGGATCAAGAGGCGAACCTGCGAGATCTGAGGTGAGGGTTCGGTCCTTGGAGCTTATAACCGAAGGTAGGTTCGGTCCTATAGGCTTGCACGCGAAACTGCTAGAGTGGGAATCGAAGGCACATGGGAGGCGAAATGGACCGAAAGTGAAATGGACCGAAAGTAGGAGGGGCTTCGGTCCGAAGGGACTTGACCCGAACCGAAGGTGAGTTCGGTTCTCAAAGGGGAGTTCGGTTCTTGGCAGGTTCGGTCCCTAAGGTTAGTTTCGGTTCCTAGGGGGTTTCGGTCCTTATAGGGAGGTTCGGTTCCTAGGAGGTTTCGTCCCTTTAAGGCTAGGTTCGGTTCTATATGGCTGATTTTCACATAACCTTCTCGTTTCAAGTGATTTTTGACTAAGTTAAGAGTCGGGATGCCCCGGGTGATTATAAAAAGTTGAAAGAGATTTTGAGAGAGATTTGGGAGAGATTTAGCTAGAGTGAGAGAGATTGAGAGAGAATTTGTTTGTGACCTTTACGAGTGTTCAACTTCGAAATGCAAAGTTTGTAAACCCTGTTATGCTTCGTTATGAGTGTTATATGCTCTTGTAAGGTATGTATTAATGTTTTATTGAGTAGTTCCATCACTTACCCTGATTAGAGTTTAGATTTTCTGAACACGTGAAAACTTTAAGTGATACTTTGCATTAGGATGGTGTGTTGTACAATAGTAAACATAATGTAAACCCTAATATACAAGGGTTAATTGAGTTGGCCGGTTTGACTTTTTGACTTTCTTTGACTTTGACTTGACCAATAAGTGACGGTTGTCACATCATCCCCCCGTTAGAAGGAATTTCGTCCCGAAATTAGCACTTTGACCGGGACTTCGAGAGTTGGGGAAGAGATGTGGGTATTTTTGTTTCATTTAGTTTTTGCGTTTCTGGGTGAACTCGGGTCCTTGTTTAACGTTCCAACCGACCTTCACACTAGGGATGCGACTTTGTTTTGTTCTTTTGATCTCTCGATCCACGATTTCTACCGGTTCTTCCACAAAGTGGAGACTCTCATTGATTTTAATCTCGTCAAGAGGGATAACAAGAGTCTCGTCGGACAAGAACTTCTTTAAGTAAAACACGTGGAAGGTCGGATGTACATTATTAAGCTCTTGTGGTAGTCGAATTTTAGATGTCACTGGGCCAATCCTGACAAGGATTTTGAATGGCCCGATGTACCTTGGATTTAGTTTCCCACGTTTACCAAAACGTATCATTCCTTTCAATGGTGATACCTTTAGTAGAACTCGATCACCAGCCCGTAATTCTGAGGGTTTGCATCGCTTATCTATGCAGCTCTTTTGTCGTTCTTGAGATGCTTTCAGCCTTTCTCGGATTTGTACGATCTTTTCCATGGTCTTTCTTTATGATTTCAGGGCCAATGAGGGTGCTGTTAGGGACTCGCCCCTTTGCTAGTTGTGTATCTCCCCTTTCAGCCCAGTACAGCGGTGATCTGCACTTGCGGCTATTGATAACTTCGAATGGAGCGACCTTGATACTAGTGTGATAACTGTTATTGTACAGAAATTAGACAAGTGGTAAATGGGTATCCCAAGCTTTACCAAAGTCAATCACACAAGCTCTTAGCATTTCTTCCAGGGTTTGAACCGTTCCTTTTGCTCTGCGTATCGGTTTGTAGGTGGTAGGCCGTACTCATATCCGACCTAGTTTCCAGAGGCTTTTGGAGTGATTGCCAAATTTGCGGAATGAATCTACTGTCTCTATCGGAGGTAATGGACATTGACACATCATGTAGTCGTACAATCTCTTTGATGTATGATCTAGTCAATTTCTTAATCTTGTCGGTTTCTTTGATTGGTAGGAAGTGCGTGGTAACTTGGTTATGAAATCCATGGTTATCCGCTTCCACTTTCTTTCGGGTATCACCGGTTGTTGCAGGAAACTCGAAGGCTTCTGTGATTCTACCATGACCTTGGCACACGTCAGATACTCTTGCACATATGTACCGAGGTCAGCTTTCCTATTCGCCCACCGATATCACGTTTTGAGGTCTAGATTCATCTTGTCTGAGCCTGGATGAACAGAGTAACGAGTTTTGTGTGCTTCGTTTGTAACGACGCCTCTGAATCTACTAACTTCGGAGTCCAGATCCGATTCATGGGATAACGTGTCCTGCCGCTCTTGCTTTCTAGTTTCTTATGATCGGTGAAGATTGTACATTTCGTGTCGTAGAGATAGTGCCTCCAGATCTCTAGGGCGCATACTACTGCTCCTACTTCGAGGTCATGCGTGACCTAGCCGACCCCGTACGTCCTTAGCCGTCTTGAGGCATAAGTAATGACTTCTCCTCGGAGCGCTGCATAGGGCCTGCTTCAGTGTTTGGAGGGCGGTTTCTTGCTTCCCTCTCTAAGTGGTTTTTGATTCTCGTTTTCTGTTTAGATCGGTAGGGAGCATATGGGTTGGGTTTACGCGACTAGACTCATTCGAATGGTAAAATGTCCACTCGCACTCCTGAGTAGCCTTGTCCTAAAGTTCATGGTAGGACTCGTACCTGGTCCATCTATCATTAACTCGCGCATATAGGTCGTATGTAAGTAAGACAGTCGGATGGGTGACTCTGCCCCAAGTCCACAACTAGACACGGAACAGGAAATAGGGCGGAAGCATACATCCAATGTCCGTAGAATTTTAATTATATATTATCCTCGCGTATACACTTAGTAGTGATAGGCTAACCGTATTCGTCCCAAACCTCCGTGCTTGATCTTGACCTGCTATATGAGTGATATTCTCGAAGGGTTTACTAGGAATACTTTGAAAATGTTTCGGGAGGTATAATGCTCCTCCAATGAGTGCTTCGGGGTTTCGCAACGAGGGATGACCCAGAGGTCCGTGTCGGATTTATGTTTACTAGATACAAGGGTTTCGATATTCAGCGGGTTAGGTGAAGGGTCTTTTCGTAGCACATTCAATTGGGAAGGTAAGGATTAAACCAATCCAAACCGAATGACGACAACGGATCTTTTTAGTAAAACATGTGTTAAGTTGTATTCGTACTAAATATTCGTTAGGGAGATAGAGCTGTTGGATAAGGTGTCTAAGTCCATAACTATTTCTGGTATGTACTTGACCCGACCCGGCATGGTCCATTTGGGTTGCATGGCACCATGCAATTGGATAAACTAAAATGAGAGAAATAACACTTATGGTTTATTAATATATTATAAGTTCTAATATATTAATAATATTATTTAATTAGTTTGATCAAGAATTAATTTAGAATTAATTAAGTGATCAAAAGATAACTAATTAAATATATGGGTAGATTATGTAAATCTTCCATATCTTATATAGTGGGCTAAGAGGCTCCATGGATTATCAAGTTGGGTTCCACCCATAGGATGCTCCATGGATGCTCCATGGGAGTTACAAACCCATGGGTCATGGAAATGAAGAGTCATGACACATTAGGGTTTACATGGTGTAACCCTAGATGTGTCAACACTATATAAGAAACCCATTCTCCACCAAAATAGGCTACACATAAGAAACAAGAGGGCTAGAGCCGATTTTGCAAGTGTAAGATTCTCTCAAAGTTTACTCCTTTGCATTTGGTGTTGTGTGAAGCATTTGAGGCATCACACTTGGGGTGCTAGGCTCACAAGGTTTCAAGGATCATAATCAACAACAAGGTAAGTTATTCTATCTTTCATTCAAGTTAAAAATGTTCCCCATGTATGCTAGATAGGAATATAACCTTGGAATTCAACTTTGCATGATTATTAGACAAACATAGATCCAAGGTTATTAGGGTTGCATGTACACTTAGGAAGTGTTAGAATGCTCAAAACCCATCAGTGGTATCAGAGCCTAGGTTTGTTTGTTGTTTTTTTTGTGTGCAAACAGCTTGAAAAAAAATCGTTTTTCTGTTTTCTGCTCGTATGAAAGTTTGCACATTTGTTGCTGGAAATGGACTAGAAACATTACCCTAAACTGTTTTGATGTTTTAAAGCTTGTTTTAGATGGTGTAATGTTTATGCTAATCCATTTACAATGGCAATTATTAAAATTACAAGTTTTTTTAAGTGTAATTTTTTGATTCTTGAAAGTGTTCATATTCATGTTCTTGAACTTATGAAGATTAGATGATCATAGGAATTGTTTGTAACCTTCATGGTAGTTTAATTCATGATCATAATGTGTTTTAATGGAGTCCATAACTTGTCCTCAAGTTATGGAAAACCAAAAGTCTCACTTTTATTAAAGCCATTAAAAGAACACAAGAGTTATAAAAATGAAGAGTCTTCATTTTTATTACTCAATTAATTCATAAGTTATAAGAAATGAAAAGTTTTGGAAGTTTACAAAACTTGCCCTCAAGTTTTGGAACATGTAAAGTCTTGATTAAAACTTTAGTTCCAACCCTTAGAATTTTAAAAGTTAAAATTCAACCCTTATACTTTATAATATTATAAGTTACTAATATATATATGTATAACGTCAAGTCGTCTTACCGCTAGTACGCCTCATTCACGAAGCCGGTCTATAAGGGGGGTATAAGGTTGTTGCCTATAAAATGACAACTTAATGGGTGTCCACTCTCACCCACCGCTTCCTTGATCGGTGGAGGGTCGTTAGCCGAACGGGTAAGACAAGGACTTATAAATTCTCATTAAAAGTATGATGAATATTATAAAGTAACTAAATGCTTTTATTAAATTCCCAATCTTAGTTACTTTAGAAAAATGTGAATAAGGTGCTAATCCATGAAATTACACTTTACATTTTGTTTAAGTCGTTGGTGGAGCGTGTGTGGTTAACCGACACACTAACTTGGACTTAACAAGGTAGGTAAAGGGTGACTTAAGGTTTACCGTAGCATCGGTGGAGCGTGTGTGGTTTACCGGCACATCGATTGAGTGATAAACCTTGAGGGTACCAAGTGATTTGCATGGTTACTTCACACCTCGTTTTGTGATCCTCGGTATCCCAGTCACAAAACTTGGAGGGCACACTCGAGATTGAAACATGCCTTTGAAAAGTTAATTGAATCTCAAAAGAATCTAGGAATTTCTAAGAACCAATTAAAAACCTAATATTTATATTTCGTTTTTCATGGTGGAAATTGGTGAATCGTCATTCACCTACCTTTCAAATATGTTATAGCTTGGATTACGGCATACCTCTTCTAAGTTATAATATATTGTGATTGGATCCTAGCCTTAATATTACATTTGGGTGTTTTATTAAGGACTCTCTTAATATCTAAACTAATCTTGTTCTCTTGTTTCAGATGTCTTCAAACAATGCTGCTTCTGACTCTAATCCTAATGGCTCCTTTACCCTTATGAACTTGTGTGGGAAAGTCACTTTTGATGGATCCAACTTCAATGAATGGATCAGAAACATCAGGATGATTACCCGCTACGAGGACAAAGAATATGTCCTTGACAAGGAGCTTAAGGAGATTGATGAGACCACTGCAACTCCCCAGGAGATCGCTGACTTCCGGGCACATGAAAGGGATGCTACAAAAGTGGCATGCATCATGTTGGCCACCATGACAGCGGAACTCCAAAAGTCCTATGAGGACTTCTACCCTTTTGAAATGCACCAAGATCTGATGGAAAGATACCATCAAAGTGCACGACAAGAGAGGTATGAAATCATATGCTCTATCATAACAACCATGATGAAGGACGGGGAATCCGTCACGAGCCACATGCAGAAAATGCAAAGGTATGTGGATCGGTTGCTGAAACTTAATGTGAACTTCCCTGAGGAGCTTGCAATAGATATCATTTTGCACTCCTTACCATCGTGCTATGATCAATTCCGCATGACATATCACATGAATAAGGAAGAGGTCACACTCAGCAAACTTCAGGGACTCCTCAAGACCGCAGAAACATGTCTTAAGGGTAAGTCGGTTTGTTAACACTCCTACTCCAAACTCTGCCCCAGTTTTGGCAATCAGAAAAGGTAGAGGGAAGAAGAGGAAGAGCTCTTCGAAGGGTACCAAGGCTAGGACCCTTGATGTCTCTTCTTCAAGTGGAACCAAGAAAGGTTTTGTCACTCCTTCTTCTGACCCTAAAGAGGCTGAATGCTTCTATTGCCATGAAAAGTCACATTGGAAGCGGAACTGCCCAAAGTACCAGCAAGATGTGAAGGATGGGAAAGTTAAACCCAACCACACAGGTATTTACACTATCTTATCTAATAACTCACCCCATTCTAACTCTTGGGTCCTTGATACCGGTTGTGGTATTCATATCTGTTTTGATTTGCAGGGACTAAGAAGAAGTGAGAATGTGGAGCATGGAAGAATAAACTTAATCATGGGGAATAGGAAAGCTTTACCTGTCACCAAGATTGGAGTTTATACTTTATCGCTAAGTAGTGGGGTTAGTTTAGATTTGAATAAATGTTGTTATTCGCCAGAAATGGCAAGAAATATTATTTCCTTTCATGCATTGTATAAACAAGGTTTCACCTTTTCATTTGATAATGAAGTTGGTTCGATCAATGCTTTCTTTAATAATGTTCTTTATTTTAAAGCATTACCTTGTGATGGTGTGTATGAAACTGTATCTGTGGTTGATAACTTAGGAAATAATGTATTGTGTATTGATTCTGTTAATGATAATAACTTGGATAAAGCATCATTATGGCATTGTCGTCTTGGACATATAAGCAAGAAACGCATAGGCCAACTCCAAAAGGATGGAGTATTGGAGTCATTTGACCTAAAGTCAGATGATAGTTGCGAATCATGCTTACTTGGAAAAATGATAAAGTCACCCTTCACAGGTTCTTGTGAGAGGGGTGAAGGTTTGTTGGATCTTATACACACGGATGTGTGTGGGCCCTTCAAACATGCCACAAGGGATGCTAATCGTTATTATTTGACTTTTACTGATGATTACAGTAGATATGGATATGTCTACTTAATCAAGCATAAGTCAGAGACTTTTGAGAGGTTTAAAGAGTTTAAACAGGAAGTCGAGAATCAATTAGGCAGGAACATTAAGATGCTTCGATCCGATCGAGGTGGTGAGTATCTTAGTTCAGAGTTCCTCGACTATCTTAGGGAATGTGGGATTGTCTCACAATTGACACCTCCCATGACACCGCAGTTGAATGGTGTAGCTGAGAGGCGTAATCGAACCTTGTTGGATATGGTTCGTTCCATGATGAGTCGAGCTTCGCTACCAATCTCATTTTGGGGGTATGCCTTAGAGACTGCTGCCCATATCCTTAATCTAGTTCCCACAAAGAAAGTTGCCAAAACTCCTCATGAGATGTGGACTGGTAAAGTACCCAAACTAGACCACATTAAGATTTGGGGTTGCGAGGCTTTCGTGAGACGCGAGACTCATGATAAGCTCGAACCTCGAAGTGAGAGGTGTATTTTCATCGGCTACCCACAGAAATCCTTTGGTTACCTCTTCTACAGACCTAGTGAGAATGTGGTCTTTGTAGCTAGGAGGGCTTTCTTTCGAGAGAGAGAGAGTTCATAAGCCAAGGAGACAGTGGGAGGCAAGTTGACCTTGAAGAAATTCAAGAGTAAAGTGGTGAAGGAACTTCAAACCCTAGCACTCAACTTGAAGAGGAAACTCCTGTTGAGCCAATTGACAAGTCTGTACCTTTGAGGCGTTCCACAAGGGTTAGGAATGCACCTGAGCATTACTATGGATTCCATATTACTGCGGAAGGTGATACACTTATCAGTGATGAGACACTGATAGGTCTGGATGAACCTAACAGTTATGCGGAAGCCATGGCAGGCCCTGAGTCAGCCAAGTGGAAAGAGGCAATGGACAGCGAGATACAGTCCATGTATGACAATCAAGTTTGGAACTTGGTTGAGAATGTACCAGGTCGTAAGACTATAGGGTGCAAATGGATCTTCAAGAAGAAGACCGACATGGATGGTAATGTACACACTTATAAGGCACGACTGGTTGCAAAGGGTTTCTCACAAACTCCGGGAGTTGATTATGATGAGACCTTTTCTCCAGTGGCCAAGATTAAGTCTATTAGGGTTCTGTTAGCCATAGCTGCATTTCATGACTATGAAATATGGCAAATGGATGTCAAAACCGCTTTCCTTAATGGAAAGTTGGCTGAGGATGTTTACATGAGTCAGCCAGAGGGTTTTGTCAATACAGAGTACCCTAATAAAGTGTGTAAGCTTGAGAAATCCATTTATGGGTTAAAGCAAGCACCTCGCAGATGGAATCTTTGGTTTGATGAGAAAGTCAAAGAATTTGGCTTTTCTAGGAGTGAAGATGAATCTTGTGTATATGTCAAGGCTAGTGGGAGTATAGTTAGCTTTTTGGTATTGTATGTGGATGACATACTACTCATAGGAAATGACATCCCAACTCTGCAGGAAGTTAAGTCCTGGCTTGGGAAGTGTTTCTCTATGAAGGACCTAGGAGAAGCTGCCTATATTCTAGGGATAAGGATCTTGAGAGACCGGAGTAAAAGACTAATTGGACTTAGTCAGAGTACTTGCTTGGATAAGGTGTTGAAGAGATTCAGCATGCAGGACTCCAAGAAAGGAGAGTTACCCATCCAGAGTAATGCCAGATTGAGTAAGACACAAAGCCCTAGTACTGAGGCTGAGATAGCAGAAATGAGTCGAATACCTTATGCTTCGGCTGTAGGATCGATCATGTATGCTATGACGTGTACTCGACCTGATGTAGCCTTTGCTTTGAGCATGGTTAGCAGGTATCAGGGGAACCATGGCAAGGCACACTGGACTGCGGTAAAGAATATCCTCAAGTACCTACGGAGGACTAAGGACTGGGTCCTTACCCTCGGTGGGAGTGAAGACTTGAGAGTTGTAGGGTATAGTGATGCTAGCTTTCAGACTGATAGGGATAATTTCTGCTCTCAGTCAGGCTAGGTCTTTACCTTAAATGGAGGAGCAATTTCTTGGAAGAGTTCCAAGCAAGAGACAGTGGCTGATTCAACTTGCGAATCAGAGTATATAGCAGCTAGCGAGGCAGCAAAGGAGGCGATATGGCTGAAGAACTTCATTGGAGACCTTGGAGTTGTACCAGCTATTAAAGAGCTAATGGAAATTTTCTGTGATAGTGAAAGTGCAGTTGCCTTAGCCAAGGAACCAAGGGATCACGGGAGATCCAGACACATCGACATAAAATACCATTTCATCAGACATCGAATAGAAGAAGGACTCCTCGTGGCAAAGAGGGTATCATCGGATGAGAATCCAGCAGATCCCCTCACGAAGGGACTGACTCGGGTTAAGCATCTCCAGCATGCTCGGAGCATAGGGCTGAAGGATGATATTAGATTTAGTAGTTAGATAACCTTGAAATTTGTAAAGTGTAATTGACATTAGATGATGAATAAAAGGTGTTTTATTTATGAGTAAAGTGTTGCTATCTCTTGTCGATCGTTTACTATATTTCTTTTGCATGTTTTGACTTCCAGAATAATTATGTTTGGTATATCATATTATTCGAACCTCCACAGTCGGTCATATGTCGGAAGTAGGTATGAATCAAGACTGTCATGATTGGTTGCAGAGGTCTAAGTTGTTGGACATGGCTACAACACTCATGAGTGCTCATAAGTTCTAAGCATTGGACTCAACCCACGCTCACTGGAATCACTTCATGGAATTTATCTCGAGTGATCGTGAGACGGTAATATCATATAAGTCTTCAAACCTAGAGATATGATTTGTTACTTATGAGTTGGTTATGCATTGATTGTACGTTAACGCATTGGTAACTCGATGTTATAAAACGTGCTTTTGTGTATAATTCAATGAGTGGTAGAACAAACATATGAGTCGAAGTTTATATGTTCCTTCTTGGATTAGAAGCTGATATCTCGGCCCCTCGATGATTTTGTTTTGACCTATGTACCGGGCCCGGTCAGAACTAAGTTGATGTGTTCAATTGAGTTCTATGTCAAACAAATCGGAAATCGGGAAACAAACTGCTGGACACAAAGTAAGACACTGTTCCATGTATTTGTCCGGCTGATATCTAGAACAGAGGATTATATGATCACTTATCTTAAATGGCGTATCATCATCTTCTCAGTTCCAAGAGACCTTGAAAGAGCTACGATTGCCGATCGGTTCCTGAAGTATTGCAGTTATAGTTATTAGACTTATCCAAGTGGGAGACTGTTGGATAAGGTGTCTAAGTCCATAACTATTTCTGGTATGTACTTGACCCGACCCGACATGGTCCATTTGGGTTGCATGGCACCATGCAATTGGATAAACTAAAATGAGAGAAATAACACTTATGGTTTATTAATATATTATAAGTTCTAATATATTAATAATATTATTTAATTAGTTTGATCAAGAATTAATTTAGAATTAATTAAGTGATCAAAAGATAACTAATTAAATATATGGGTAGATTATGTAAATCTTCCATATCTTATATAGTGGGCTAAGAGGCTCCATGGATTATCAAGTTGGGTTCCACCCATAGGATGCTCCATGGATGCTCCATGGGAGTTACAAACCCATGGGTCATGGAAATAAAGAGTCATGACACATTAGGGTTTACATGGTGTAACCCTAGATGTGTCAACACTATATAAGAAACTCATTCTCCACCAAAATAGGCTACACATAAGAAACAAGAGGGCTAGAGCCGATTTTGCAAGTGTAAGATTCTCTCAAAGTTTACTCCTTTGCATTTGGTGTTGTGTGAAGCATTTGAGGCATCACACTTGGGGTGCTAGGCTAAGAAGGTTTCAAGGATCATAATCAACAACAAGGTAAGTTATTCTATCTTTCATTCAAGTTAAGAATGTTCCCCATGTATGCTAGATAGGAATATAACCTTAGAATTCAACTTTGCATGATTATTAGACAAACATAGATCCAAGGTTATTAGGGTTGCATGTACACTTAGGAAGTGTTAGAATGCTCAAAACCCATCAAGAGCATCATGTGCTTCTTGTTAGTATGTTCTGTATTGGTCGGTGTTATTATTACTGTCGATGATTCTCACTGCTGCTATTAGTACTGATAGTAAGAGTGTTTTGTTAACTAGCAATGATACTTCATATCATGATCCCCAACAGGTTTCTCTATGATAGCTCGATGTATATAAGTGTTTTGATTTGATTGAACGAGAGTGTATTTTGACTGCTTTTTGAAAGGCGAAAATCTTAGCAAACATACCACATAGATTAAAAACATCTGATACTTAAACGTTCTTGTTTTAGAAATATCCCCAAAAGTCCTAGTAAGGTTCCTTGTTGCTCCTGCTGGTTCGGTTGTCACACTCCTCCTATTCCTCCGTCATTCCTCTCAGTTGGACAGTCTCTCTTGAAGTGTTCCGTTTCACCGCATAGGTGGCATACTGGACTTACACTGGTATTGGTGATTGAAGCAATGAGCTAGGCCTGAGTCCTGTAGAAGCGGGAAGTATGCCCGTTACTGTCACAGTTTTTACAGTGCAATACCCAACAAACTGTTGGATTAATGTCTAAGTCCATAACTATAATTGGTAAGACTTGACCCGACCCGACATGGTCCATTTGGGTTGCATGTCATCATGCATTTGGATAGACTATAATGAGAGAAATAACACTTAAGGTTGGTTAATATATTATAAGTTCTAATATATTAATAAGGTTATTTAATTAGTATTGATCAAGAATTAATTTGGAATTAATTAAGTGATCAAAAGGAGACTAATTAAATATATGGGTTGATTGTGTAAATCATTCATTCTTATATATGTGGGCTTGTGATCCAAGATTCCTTATGTTGGACTAAGTCCATGGGGTGACCCATGGATACTCCATGGAGGTTAAAATCCATGGAGCATAAGGAATGGGTAAAGTTATGAGTTACATGGTGTAACCGTAATAGCCACCATATAAAAGAATCTCATGGCTCAAGAAATCGTGCACTAATGTGTGAGTGTGAGGGCTAGACGATTTCAAGGAGTGTTCAAGTTTCTCTCAAGTTATTCCAAGTGTATTTGGTATTGTGTGAACCATTTGAGGTGTCACACTTGGGGCACTAGGCACTCAAGCTTCATGAAGACATTCTACATCAAAGAGGTATGTATTCTATCTTGTTATATTTATTATTTTGTATGCTAGATTAGGATAATACCTTGGATGTTCATAATTGTATGTATAATAGAGAAAACATAGATCCAAGGTATTTAGGGTTGCATGTACATTTAGGAGTGTTAGAATGCTCATAACCCAACAGTGGTGTCAGAGCCTAGGCTTGTTTTCTTGTTATACTTGCAAAAGTAGCTGAAAAATCGAGTTGGATGCATATATTCGATTGTTTTGGCTGGAATTGGACTAGGAACATTACCCTAAGATGTTTTTGGACTTATAAACTTGTTTTTGATGTGGTAATGTTCATGTTAATCCAATTTCTAAGATAATTGTCATAATTTCAAGATTTGTATTAGTTTGTATGTTCATGCTAATTTCTTGAAGATTGATGATTTGAATTATCTTGTTTTTATGAGGTTCTTAGATTAATAGAAAAGTTGTGTGAAATAGTTGTTTTCAATCCATTTTAATCTAAGAGTTGATTCCAAAGTGTGTTTTTGTAACTTGTCCTCAAGTTATATGAAAAGTCACATTTAAGAATCATAAAACTCATAAAAGTTGGCAAAGGTTACAAAATGAAGAGTCTAGTTCTAATTAAATGGTTTTATGACTCCATAACTTGTCCTCAAGTTATGGAGGTTCAAGAGTCTCTTCATTAAATTAAAAAAAAAAGTGTAACCTTAATTAGTTCCATAAGTTACAATAAAAAAAGTTATTTTTTTTTATTAATTAGTTTAAAGTCTTCCATAACTTGTCCTCAAGTTATGGAACTTGAAGAGTTTTTTTTTAATTAAAACTACTTTAAACTCATAAGTTATGGAATTAATTAGTTTTGAATAGTTTCAAAACTTGCCCTCAAGTTTTGGAATTTGAAAAGTTTTCACTTATGAATACTTTAATTCCAAGTTAGCCCTTAGAATTTTAAAAGTTAAAACTCAACCCTTATACTTTATAATATTATAAGTTAATAATATTTATATATATGTATAAGAGTAAAGTCAGTCTTACCGTTAGTAGGCCTCATTAACGAAGTCGGTCTATAAGGGGGGTATAAGGTTACTGCCTATAAAATGGCAGTTTAATGGGTGTCCACTCTCACCCACCGCTTCCTTGACTGGTGGAGGGTCGTTAGCCGAACGGGTAGGACAAGGACTATAATTCTCCTTTCATTAAAAGTATTAATGATAAATACTAAGTAACTAAACTCTTATTAATACCCAATCTTAGTTACTTAGGAAAATGTGAATTTGGTGCTAACCCATGAAATTACACTTTGCACTTTGCTTAAGTCGTTAGTGGAGCGTGTGTGGTTAACCGGCACACTAACCTGGACTTAACAAGGTAGGCAAAGGGTAACTTAATATTTATCATAGTATCGGTGGAGCGTGTGTGGTTAACCGGCACACTGATTAAGGGGTAAATATTAAGGATACCAAGTATATTTGCATGGTTATTCACACCTTGTTTTGTGATCCTCGGCATCCCAGTCACAAAACCTGAAGGGCACACTCGAGATTGAAACATGCCTTTGAACAGTTCAATGAATCTCAAAGATCTAGGACTTTCAAATCCAATTAAAACCTAATAAATTATTTCGTTTTTCATGGTGGAAATTGGTGAATCGTCATTCACATACCTTCAAATATTTTATAGCTTGGATTACGGCATCCCTCTTCTAAGTTATAAAATAGTTTGTTGGGTCCTAGCCTTAATATTTCATATTGGGTGTCATATTAAGGACTTTAAATCAACTATCTTGAATATCTCCCAAAAAGATGTCTGGTCTAGACATTTATGATCTTCCCAAATCTCTTGAAACAAGCTTTCCTAAATGAAGATGATGTCCCATGGATATCATACTTCTTTCACCTCCTCCAATTATTCTCCCTAACCCACAAGTTCCTAAAAAGTTTAAGGTCACTCAAGCCCTATTGGCAAGGCAAGGTCTAGGTGTGATCACATCTTGGAGATGTAGTCACATATTGACAAGCCGGGAGAGTTGGGTGTCAAAGTCTTGAGAAAGTTGGTGGCTCAACTACTTTCTAAGTCACATAGTGAGTTCTTTTGGGAATCCTATGAAACAGACTAAGACAAGACCCTTAATGATCTTATCTATTTGCTAAGATCAACTTCCTAAAACGCTATGGAGATTGACAATGATGACATTAGATATCCAGTAAAGCTCTCTCTTCCCAATGGAAAGGGATCGGCCATAGTCAACTCGGTTGACCCAATGGTAAAGAGAGAGGCGAAGTCTGAGATAGTCCCATTATCAAGGGTCCATAGGTAACTATTGCCAAAAGAAGGGGCATTGGTTATGAAGCTGCCAAATTTACCTAAGGATGTTAAAGTCAATAAGTTTGGCTCTACTTCAGGTAAAGTCCATTGTCTAACTCTATTAAGTACATGCTGATTCTGATCGCGAAGATGGATTTCAATCGCATGGTTCGGTGATCAGAATTTTGGGCTATTACTTAAGAGTTATGATATTTATATTGCTTAGGAATAGATAACAACAAGGTTCTCATATGGATTGTAAGGATAAGTTTTTCCGCAAAGTTTTAAAATAAAAGAAAAAGGTTTTGATTTTATTTATTTTAAGTATCCTTACAATGGCATTTGTGAAAAGTTGTTGCTTATAAGATTCCATTGATAGCAATATTGGAAAAATGGATTTGATTCTTTCGGTTGTGGTGGTGTCTAATATTACCAAATAAGGAAAGATTCTCATCACCCAAGGTTGAATTGGACCGAAACTTGGAATCATGCAAGTTGTATAGTATGATGAATGAGAACTTTCAGCTTGGAAAATTAAGACTAATTCCTTATGTGAATAAGGAAAGGACTAAGGGATCGAGTACACATTCTTATGCACTGGTCAAGTCCACCACAAAAGATCAAGAAGACTATTCGTCATGATTTACTTAAGTTCAGTAAATATGGTTATACTTATAAGTTTAAGTATAAGTCTATAGCATTGGAGAAGTTTCAATGTGAGACAGAACGAATAAGAAGAATCAAAGTATGGCAGAAAGATAAAAGTTTCTCAAATCTGAAAAGATGGGAGAATACTTTAGTATCATGTTTATGATCATCTTAATGATTAAGATACCATATCACAATTGGTCCTCTAAAGTCATCTTAGTGCATTCTTATGACTAAGAAGAGGAGTCATGAATTGTTGAAATGGTTAAATCAAAAAGATGAGTCATACTTCGTTCCAAAACAATTCTTAGAGTCATACTCCAAGATTGTAACTTGAGTGACATATCTTAAAAAGGGTTTGTTAACACTAGTCAAATGTAAGACAACAGTGGTTATCTACTCTTACATTTGACATTGGTAAGTTGTGATGTTTTGGATAAAACAGAGACCAACTTAGGCCAATTGTGTAAAGTGTTAGTCTTGATAAAGAATCCGCACTATCTCTTGAATATTTGACAAGGGAGTCTTATATGTCAAGTGGACAGTGGGAGTCTTAAAGCTCTTGAAAGTTTCAAGACTTAATCAAGAATAAAACCTAAAGTCCTTCACTAGCACACGACTTGAGGTTTATAACCTATCGTGTTGAAATTTTTGTGCCTATTCAAGTTGGCTTTGCATAGGAGTTCTGAGAGTTCTCAATTGGTTGCACAACTACTTGGAAGCAATGGCAGGCACCTGAGCTGCCAAATGGCAAGAATTTAAGATTGCACAAGTTTAATCAATATGAGTTTGGATTTGTCACTAACCTTGTCTTGTGATTATGGTTTTGACAAATTCACATGGATAAGAACACATACACTATTAAATCTAAGTGTCATAAGGTTTCTCTCCGATTCATGAAAATGATGGTGAGGAAACACTTTCACTAAGTAGATTTTAGCTAGATAGCAATTGTGATATTTGCATTCTCAAAGTCGTTAGTGGAGCGTGTGTGGTTTACCGGCACACTAACATGGACTTGTGAGAAGTGGCAAAGGTCTAAACAATTGAGACTATGATTACGGCATCCCTTTTCATAGTTCTAAAATTGTTTAGACACACATGTGAGCTATCTAAGAGAGGTGTATGATTTTGATAAAGTTTTATCAAAACAATCTAGTATCAGAAATCTGAACTTTGGTAAGAAAGTCAGCTGATTTCTGAGTACATGTCAAAGCTAGTGGGAGCATAAGTGTTATGCTAATAATCATCATGTTAGTGGGAGCATGATAATTATGACAAAGGTTGCAAGTTAGCAATGTTAGTTATAGAAAACAAAAGTTTCAATTCGTGAGGTTGCAGGGGTTGAAAAAGTTGTTTTGCTATAATTAAGGGAAAGGAAATTATACTTCATTTCAATTCTAAAAGCTTAGATTGAGATTTTAATCGTATTTAATCAAGGATATATATATATATATATATATATATATATATATATATATATATATATATATATATATATATATATATATATATATATATATATGAATTTCATGTTGGAATGGCTCAACATAAAGAAATTCTATATATGGGTCCATTATTTGCGTTCTAAAATTCGATTATGATTACGGCATCCCTTTTCATAATCTGAATTTTGAGAACTTGGCAAATTGAAATGGAAATATTATAGCAAAAGACTGGTTTAGTCTTTATGTGAGACATCATGAATCGTGTCCCATATGCTTCGGATATAGGATCGATTACATGTGCTATATTCATCCTTTCTAAAATTTTCCAAATGCCTGGGGCATTATGAAGGGAAAAGGTCTAGAATTGGATATGACTAAAATGATTAAGCAATTGTCGAGGACAATCTAAGGTTTACCAAAGATTGGTTGCTCAAGGACAGTTGGAAGTATAATGTTAATTTTGGAAGGACCATATTGACATAATCTGTAAGGAGGCAACTCTTGTTCAGAAATGATAGTCAAAATGGAATATGGAAATGTTTCAAAGTTAGAAATTATTCAATCTGTGTAAGATTAGGAAACTTAATGAAAGAAGGATGTTTCCAAGGAGCTGATCTCCTTTGGAATGCTCTGTAATTATTGTTGTCAAGTCTTTCTGAGTTTGTGCATAATCATTAAGAGGGTCAGTGCATATAAGTTTAAAATCTAAACAGATTTCGATAAATGATAGGAATTTGAAATTCTCACATTTTTAGATAAGGATTTGGGAGTGTGAAATTAGAATCATTGAAATTATGTTCAATTGGTTTATTTCACAAAGTAAGGATCATAGACAAACATAGAGTGCATACTTGGTGTATGGCAAAGCTATTGTTTAAGAAAAACATAGTGTATATGCTTGGAGCATGGGACAACTAGTGTTTTTAATTCAAGTATAAAGTTGATAAATCCAAAACAATGAATAATGAGTAATCAGTATGGTGATAAATAAAAGTGTTTATTTATATTCATAGGGTTTGATACCATATTTGATTCATTTATTCTTGTGTTTCACTTTGCATGTTTTGACTTCCAGAATAACTAAGTCGCTCTTCCTGAATGATTAAGTTATTCAAACCATCCACAGTCGGTCATATGTTGGAAGTAGATATGAATCAAGACTGTCATGGGTTGGTTTGCAGAGGTCCAAGTTGGTGGACAAAGTGGTGCTACAACACTCATGAGTGCTCATAAGTTCTGAGTATTGGATTCAACCCGCGCTCATTTGAATCACTTCATGGATTTTATCACGAGTGATCATGAGACGATAATATCTTATATTCTTCAAACCTAGAGATATGAGTTGTTACTATGAGTTGGTTATACATTGATTGCACGAAAACGCATTGGTAACTCGATGTTATAAAACGTGCCTTTGTGTATGATTCAACAAGTAGTAGAATAAGCCATATGAGTCGAAGTTTATCCATTCCTTTTACCTTCGGGATAAAAGCGATATCAGTGGGCCCCTCGATGATTTAAAGATGATACATGTGAGTGCTTGGCCAAGCCAGGACTGATTTGATTTGTTCAATCAGTCAGTCATCATGAATCGGAAATCGGGAAACAACAAATGGACAGAGAGAATGATTGATAATCCATGTCTCAGTCCATATGATATCTAGAATGGAGGAATATATGATCCCTTATCTAATGGACAAATCATTAACAAAGGTCAGAGTTCATCGACAAGGTCAGAGTTCGACAGAAGCTTTTGAGAGCTACGATTGCTGATCGGTTCCTGAAGTCATACGCAATAATAGTTTTAGACTTATCCAAGTGGGAGACTGTTGGATTAATGTCTAAGTCCATAACCATAATTGGTAAGACTTGACCCGACCCGGCATGGTCCATTTGGGTTGCATGGCATCATGCATTTGGATAGACTATAATGAGAGAAATAACACTTAAGGTTGGTTAATATATTATAAGTTCTAATATATTAATAAGGTTATTTAATTAGTATTGATCAAGAATTAATTTGGAATTAATTAAGTGATCAAAAGGAGACTAATTAAATATATGGGTTGATTGTGTAAATCATTCATTCTTATATATGTGGGCTTGTGATCCAAGATTCCTTATGTTGGACTAAGTCCATGGGGTGACCCATGGATACTCCATGGAGGTTAAAATCCATGGAGCATAAAGAATGGGTAAAGTTATGAGTTACATGGTGTAACCCTAATAGCCACCATATAAAAGAATCTCATGGCTCAAGAAATCGTGCACTAATGTGTGAGTGTGAGGGCTAGACGATTTCAAGGAGTGTTCAAGTTTCTCTCAAGTTATTCCAAGTGTATTTGGTGTTGTGTGAACCATTTGAGGTGTCACACTTGGGGCACTAGGCACTCAAGCTTCGTGAAGACATTCTACATCAAAGAGGTATGTATTCTATCTTGTTATATTTATTATTTTGTATGCTAGATTAGGATAATACCTTGGATGTTCATAATTGTATGTATAATAGAGAAAACATAGATCCAAGGTATTTAGGGTTGCATCTACACTTAGGAGTGTTAGAATGCTCATAACCCAACACAAACCCCTTTGTGACGGTAGTTACACTTGCTACACTTTGGTAGTGTTCCAATATATCGTCTGACCGGTGCTTGAGTGATCGACGTTGTGGCTAATGTCGAGGCATGTGTCATGACTGCTAGTGTAATTGCAGGGGCAGCCACTGATTGTTGTCTTTTAGCGCGTTTTTGAGATAGGTTGCGCTTCTTTTTGTCCCAAAACTCTCGTTTCTTCTTCTTAGGTTTGTGGTCTGAGGTGCCTTCATTGGTAGACACCCGCTGGTGTTCTTGACTGTTACTGCGGTTAGTATTTCCGATACCGCCTTCGTCTCCGTTGGTGTTGTTAGCATTGAGTTGCGCCATGACGGCTGTCACGGCCGCCGTGACCGCAGCTTGAAAAGTAGCAGAGTCTATCTGTAGGATTTGTGCCTTGCTTGCTGGCTGGTTACCTCCTTGTGAAGACATAACTCTGTTGCATGGTGAGAAATGATTTCGTGAGTGCGGATGATTATCACTAGTTATATCCTTATCATTTATATATATATATATATATATATATATATATATATATATAAATTTCTCACTTTACTGAACTATTCTCGATGTTTCTGTTAACATTCCTGAGATGGAGTTATGGTAGTGGGTAGACGTAGGTTTTGTACGACTGTTAAGTTTTACCCATCCTAGGATTATCTTTGCCCAAACACACTTAGCTGAGGAGTTCTGATGGGATCCGGTGCATTAGTGCTGGTATGATCGCCCCCTATAGGTCCACGGAAAAAGGCACCTTTCAACCATGATGATTAAAAAGGCGAGATGGTAATGCGTCTTTAATATGGGCTTATACGTCGTGAATTATCTAACTAAGTTTATCTTAGTTCTAAGCGTAGCGTGTTCCGATTTTTATGGTGTTCTGAAAACAATTCATAATGAGAGTTTATATATACTAAACTTATGAATTTTTAGTAGTACTGTTCCCCATGAAATAATACGCATGCCCACTTCATTAGTATGATTCTAGTATATTCAGTTTTTAGAGAAAATTTTGTGCCTGATGCAGGTCTACACCACATCATTGCAAGGAAAAGTTCGGACCGCAAATACATCCCTTGACTAGTGTAATCACTAAATCGCAGGGTCAAGCCTACACATGGAGGAGAGTACCAGCAACGCATACTCATAACCCAATCTACAAGGTCTTGTGAGTAGAATGAACTCTACTCATGACGATCCGTCCCTTGTGGTGCTTGAAACGAAGTCGACGTGTCCCGTAGTTCTGCCAACCTACGCTCGGCTGCGACTACTCTCTTTTCGAGTGTCAAGTGTCTATCCTGATACTCCTTTGCCTTCACCCGAGCAGCCACAAGGTCCTTAATGAGTTGGTTTCTGAAATAGCAGTCTCTTTCCAAGTCTCGAGTTTGTGAGATGGTAGCGTCTGTAGCAGCACGCAACTTCCTAACTCGATGTTCGTGATCTGTTGGGTCATCACCGGGAGGGCTCTGTCAACCGGGAACTATGGTTGAGGTCATTACAACCTCGTTGGTCTCCAAACGGTGATCGTTGTCGCTGATGGCGACTCCACCCCTCGATCAATGTTGCCCAACGGGGCACAGGTCCGATGTAGTCGAAACGGTTTTGTGAGAATCCTGGCTTTGTACGGAGAGTTGATGACCTCTGGCTCCACTTCCGACTCTTTTCTTGATCATCCACTATCTCTCCGGGTTGAGAAAGTAGGGGTCTCCTGGTAAGTAGAATCTTGCTATGATGTCCGTGCGAGAATAGGGGTGGGGTAAGAGACATATAATAATCATATTCCTATAAATACTTATAGGGGTTTGATCCTCCTTAGTTACTTCTATAATGACATGGTGCATACCAGTTACATATAACAAAAGATATGATAGACCTTCGAATAAGTGATCATACTCTAAAACCACAACCAAACAAGGAACAGGAAGTAAAGCAATGATCATAGGCTCTAAGTCTATGATATCTAAGTTATATATAACTTTAGTGTATCCACTTAGTGATTGTAGATCTACTAGCAAGAATCTGTTTAGTTTTCACATAAGTTATAGTACCACAAAATACTCCTATTGTATTTTAAATGTTATGTTTGGTTCTTAACGATTTTCTTGTATGGGAAGTTTTTAGGCTTGTTGCTCACTACGACCATTCCCCGATATACATTAGTCACACCTCGGATAAATATAGTTGATCAGGCTATATTCATCCCAAGGCCTACTCGTAGTGTCCAACTCCTCATTTTACCTTTTTATCAACCTAGATATGACACTATACTCCATGTATGCATGTACTCATACTTTTTAACAAGAAACTATTTAATTTCTCAAAGTATAGTTATTTGAAAATGTTTAATCAGAGACTTTAGTCCCAATGCATTTATAGCTTGTATATCTTATGTGGTTCGATATACTTAATTCACTATAAACAATGCTCATATTCCAAAATCAATTACACTATGATGACAAAATGAACTGTTTGACGCCTTAGCGTCCCATCCTCAAAAGCCGCAGTTTACCTGTTTTACTGATTTCCTGAGAATACAAGTAGTTTTGAAAAAGTGTCAACAATTAAGTTGGTGAGTTCATAAGCTTTTGGATGTAGAGTTTGAAAGCCTTTGTTTGTAAATGTAATGTATACTTCAAGAAAATCCAATGTTTTCCTTATAAAATGTTTGTAGCCTTAAATCCCAAGACTGAATGTATGTATGCGTTATGTACTTGTAACGTGTTTGTAATTGTAATGTATACCCAAGAAAAATCCAATATTTTCCTTATAAAAAGTTATGTAGTCTTAAATCCGAAGACTGAATGTATGTGTGTTTTGTACTTGTAACGTGTTTGTATACCCAAGAAAAATCCAATATTTTCCTTATAAAAAGTTATGTAGTCTTAAATCCCAAGACTGAATGTATGTGTGTTTGTAAGCACTTTCAAAATAGGTAAAACCCCTTTTTAAAGTTGAAATTCCCGTAAACTATATGTGTCGTTATCTCCCTATGTGAGTCGCTATAACCATACTATAACAGAGATGCCTGCTGCGACGTTCTTCAGGCGTCGGAATCGAAATGACATTTGTCACCCCCGATCGGCCGATCGGGCTTATGCAAGCAGCATGGGTGTGGGTTGTCAATCCCAATATAGATCTATACACAATTATCACGCTCTCCCTACAAGAGACTCTGGTTATAACTATTCAGGAATTATAACCTGTACTCTAAGAGTACAATGAAGACTAGTCTCACAAATTACGATAACGAGTTTACGTGTAGTATGCGTGAAAAAACTTTTCTGTGGTGAAATTGAAACCCCTTTTCATGCGGTATGTTTGAAATGCGAAATCCCTAAACTATACCCTTTACAGTTTATTGTGTAGTAAATGAAAAACCCATTTGTATTGAGAGTAAAACCCCTTTCATGTAGTATGCTTGTATTGTAAAATATCCATAAACTATTTTTATTATAGTTTATTGTACTTATTAGAAGTGTTTGAAATCCTTATCATAAATGACAAATTTTCTGCTTATGATGTTAAACTAACAATAAATACATTCATCATTTGGAAACTTATTATTACACACTTTGCTCAACATGTTACAAAGTGTAGTAAATATTGTAAGCCGTTTAACTAGTTTTTAACTTTTCTGCACTGTTTTAGAAAAATCACAGAAAAATCATACGAAGTCAAAAATTAAATCCGTAAACTCTGGGAGTTTAGATAATGTATCTAGTTTGTTCATAATTTTTATTATGATTTTTAGAAGTCTCTAACTTTTGTGAAAATTTTCATTTTCACAGACTGGTCCGAATTCGTTTATGAAATGATAGGTGATTTTGTAAAAATTGCCATAAATTGTAGAAAAATCGTATGGAGATGTGCAAGTAGTCATTACAAATGAATAAACTTGAACTATTTGCATATTAAACAGTTTTGAAAGATATTAAGTTTAAGATGTTCAAAACAGTCTGTGATTGGAACTAAACTTTCCTGTTGAAAGCTGATGTTTGAGTTTAGTTAAGTTTTTGGTGTTTTAACTTGTATTCTCCCCCTAAAACTTGAAGAAAAACATGAAAATGTGGGGGTATGAACTCACCTTGAGTGATTTTATGAGATGAATGTGGGAGGGGAGAGGTTTCCAAGTAAAGAACACTTGGGAGGTACTTGAAGATTTGAAGATCCTAGGCACAAATATGACAACATTTGTGTAAGAGATTCATGATTTGAGTTAAGGAGTGTAGAGTATTCGAGTGTAGGATGAAGATACTTACCAAGACTGGAGGAGGATGCTCAAGAACAGCCTTGAAATCTCGAGTTCTAGAGAGGGAAAGTGAGAGAGAAGTGTTTGCTTTTTGGTGAGAGAGTGAGTAAAGTGGAAGGAGAGATGAGGGTTTTCCAGCTTTTGATCAAAATATCTTGCTGGAGGGAGTGTGAGAGGACAAATAGTTGACTAGGTAGGGAGGAATAGTGACTGGTGGTTGTCATAAGTGGGTATGGGGGATAGCTTGTGTCATACTCAATGAAAAGTCAACACTCCAACACAATATCTTACACAATAGATATTATTCCTAGATTAAGATTTCCCCCAAAATGTGATTAAAATGTGATTATATAGGGTCTTATATTCCAAAATATGAGTTTGGGTGAAAATCCCATGTTAAAATCATGAAAAACGAGCGTAAAACGCGAAAGTACTCGAAAACATGGATCAAGAGGCGAACCTGCGAGATCTGAGGTGAGGGTTCGGTCCTTGGAGCTTAGAACCGAAGGTAGGTTCGGTCCTATAGGCTTGCACGCGAAACTGCTCGAGTGGGAATCGAAGGCACATGGGAGGCGAAATGGACCGAAAGTGAAATGGACCGAAAGTAGGAGGGGCTTCGGTCCGAAGGGACTTGACCCGAACCGAAGGTGAGTTCGGTTCTCAAAGGGGAGTTCGGTTCTTGGCAGGTTCGGTCCCTAAGGTTAGTTTCGGTTCCTAGGGGGTTTCGGTCCTTATAGGGAGGTTCGGTTCCTAGGAGGTTTCGTCCCTTTAAGGCTAGGTTCGGTTCTATATGGCTGATTTTCACATAACCTTCTCGTTTCAAGTGATTTTTGACTAAGTTAAGAGTCGGGATGCCCCGGGTGATTATAAAAAGTTGAAAGAGATTTTGAGAGAGATTTGGGAGAGATTTAGCTAGAGTGAGAGAGATTGAGAGAGACTTTGTTTGTGACCTTTACGAGTGTTCAACTTCGAAATGCAAAGTTTGTAAACCCCGTTATGCCTCGTTATGAGTGTTATATGCTCTTGTAAGGTATGTATTAATGTTTTATTGAGTAGTTCCATCACTTACCCTGATTAGAGTTTAGATTTTCTGAACACGTGAAAACTTTAAGTGATACTTTGCATTAGGATGGTGTGTTGTACAATAGTAAACATAATGTAAACCCTAATATACAAGGGTTAATTGAGTTGGCCGGTTTGACTTTTTGACTTTCTTTGATTTTGACTTGATAAGAAAGTGACGGTTGTCACAGTACTCCATTTTTACTTTTATTCATTTATTTTTTCATCAAATCCAAACACATAATCCAATCCAATTAACACAGAACTAATTAAACTGAATCTTACTTCATCCAATCCAAACACACACACACAAAATAGAAAATACGTTTATCAAAAACCCACTAATAAGCCATTGATACATATACTGAACACATAAACTATAATAAGATGTAAGAAATTAATCAGTAAATAAAAAATTTTTGCTAACCTTATGAAGTTGGTATTCGAACGTGATGCTGCAAAGTCCAGATTTCACGAAATTGTGATAACAACTAAATGAGATTATACTTATACATAATTTTGAACAACAATTTCGGAAAGGCTATGAAGAAATTAATATTTTGATTCATATCATACTATTTTGAATTCTTTGACTTCAATTTCTATAATTATGAAAGGTATATACAAATTACTTGATTTTAAAAAGGAAGGAACCATATTTATGTTTTGACGATTATGTTGACATTTATTTCACTTCAATAAATTCCAATTAAAAATTTCTGTCACCATTAATATGTTTCAACTTTCCAAACATATTCAACTTAATTTAGTTAATATTAATTTTATTTTATGATGGCATCATCAAAATGATCAGATGGTTGAAATTAAATAAAGGAAGCACAATGAATGACCTTGATTGTTGAAGGTGATGTCATCAAGTTTCTATTTTAATATATAAGACGCTAAACCCTTCAGGAAGGTACTCCATTTGTACGTTTCTTTATTTATTTTTTCATCCAATCCAAACACATAATCCAATCCAATTAACACAGAACTAATTAAACTGAATTTTACTTCATCCAATCCAAATATAAAATCCAATCCAAACACATACACACACACACACGCAAACACACACACACACACATACACACACAGATAATAGAAAATTCGTTTATCAAAAACCCACTAATAAGCCATTGATACATATACTGAACACATAAACTATAATTAGATGTAAGAAATTAATCAGTAAATCAGAAAAAAACTGCTAACCTTATGAAGCTGGTATTCGAATGTTGTCCTGTAAAGTCCTGATTTCACGAAATTGTGATAACAACTGAATGAGATTATACTTATACATAATTTTAAACAACGATTTTGGAAATGATATGAAGATATTAATACTGTGATTCATATCATACTATTTTGAATTCTTTGACTTCAATTTCTATAATTATGAAAGGTATATACAAATTACTTGATTTTAAAAAGGAAGGAACCATATTTATGTTTTGACGATTATGTTGACATTTATTTCACTTCAATAAATTCCAATTAAAAATTTCTGTCATCATTAATAAGTTGCAACTTTCCAAACATAATCAACTTAATTTAGTTAATATTAATTTTATTTTATTTTATGATGACATCATCAAAATGATCAGATGATTGAAATTAAATAAAAGAAGCACAATGAATGGCCTTGATTGTTGAAGGTGATGTCATCAAGTTTCTATTTTAATATATAAGACGCTAAACCCTTCAGGAAGGTACTCCATTTTTACGTTTCTTTATTTATTTTTTCATCCAATCCAAACACATAATCCAATCCAATTAACACAGAACTAATTAAACTGAATTTTACTTCATCCAATCCAAATATAAAATCCAATCCAAACACATACACACACATGCAAACACACACACACATACACACACACACACAGATAATAGATAATCCGTTTATCAAAAACCCACTAATAAGCCATTGATACATATACTGAACACATAAACTATACTGTGATTCATATCATATTATTTTGAATTCTTTGATTTCAAATTCTATAATTATGAAATGTATATACAAATTACTTGATTTTAAAAAGGAATGAACCATATTTATGTTTTGACAATTATGCTGACATTTATTTCACTTCAATACATTCCAATTAAAAATTTCAGTCACCATTAATAAGTTTTCAAATTTCCAAATGTAGTCAACTTAATTTAGTTAATATTTATTTTATTTTATTTTATGATGACATCATCAAAATGATCTAATGGTTGAAATTAATCTAGGAAACACAATGAATAACCCTGATTGTTGAAGATGATGTCATCAAGTTTCTCTTTTAATATATATAAAGATATTTAAGTAATCCTAAAATAGACCATCAACACCTTCGCTTCACCTCTACGGCCATGTCTTTTTCTTTCCTCCCCTAGACATGACAATTTTGTGGTGTCGAAATAGTAAATTGGTTGAAAGTGTTTGATTATAACTCGACTCGTTTAATTAACGTGTCGTGTGGTGTCAACTCGTTTATTTTCGTGTCGGGTTTCGTGTTAGGGGTATATCTTGAAATATGTCGTATCATGTGTGGTTGAAACACTAAACATGTTGAAAAAATAGGAGTTGGATAGACGGAATAAATAAAGTCATATCAAGTTCAAATGACAAAATGGAAAGTGTGGGAGCTGGAGAGAAGGAAGACGACATCATGAGGATGAGAGAGAGGTCAAGTTTTTATTTTATTTTTTTTACTTATTGTTTTGGTTTTGGATCTTTCTAATTTATTTAAGGAATTCAAAAATTTGAATATAAATAAAAAGGTCATTTCGAATCATATTCGAGTTGAATTTCTCAACTCTAACCTTACCTGTTTAATTTTATTGTCGTGTCGTGTCAATGCATTTATTTAAACAGATTAATATCTCTTACCCAAACCATTTTATTCCGTGTCGAGTTCATGTCGGGTTTCGTCCCATGTCAGTTTTTGCCACCTCTACCTTCCCCTCTTCACCTTTTGCTCCGCTACAAGAAACGGGCCCGACCCAATAGGGTGGGCAACCTGGGCGACGGCCCCGGGCCTCGTCACGGTTTGGGGCCCCAAAAATAAATTGGCTATATGTTTTTTATATATAACATGTGTTGTGTGCAGGTTGAAACTATGTTTAGACTAGCTAGTTGATGCGCGTTTCTTGATAAAAAAATGGTGCTAGTTCGACTCCTTTCTCAATCTTATCAATTTTTTATTTTTTTAAAAAAAGAATTCTACTCCGCAGATAATATACAAAGCTTTAAATGAAGATAAATGATCTCCACTGCCACATAATTAAATAATTAGACCCACACTACAAAATTTTTATTCGGTTATGTACTGGTGTTGATTATGATGGCATGTGCGGAATTAGAAAATATCTAGTGAATCATCATGCAAAATCAAGAACACAAGGAGTAAATAATTATGTGTAAGCTCTCATTAGTTTTCATAGAAAGAGTACAAAATGGGTCTTGCAATTTCTCTCTCTAAACTAATGCTCTCAAAGTGTTCCTTAGATAAAATGAGTGTCACTCACTTCCTTATAAAGGAAAGACAACTCATTACACACATATTAATGAGTAAGCCCTCATGATATCCAAGAGTGACTTTGCACCCTAACATTCTCCCCCTCAAAGTTAGGATTGGATGTCCGGCTTCAATCTCCAAAGAGCTCGCGCGATCAAGACTAAACTCCCCCTTGAAGTAACATCGGTCTTCAAATCCGCAAAGAATACCCGAAAAAGTCGCTTCGAATACCCATCATTCTCCCCCTTTTTATAATCAAAAAATGATTATAAAACCTATTAAGGGTGAGAAGCGCCTGAGGAATGAACTTTACAATACTCCCCCTTGATGTGTACCAAAAATGAATCACCAAAAATCTTGCACGGAAAAACAATCATGAAAAAGCCTCAAAAAATTTCCAAATTCGTGAAATATTTTGACTTTTTGGGTGAAAGTTGCAAGATTTTCCAAAATTCGGGTAAAAAGTGTAAGTTTCTGAATTCCGCAGGGACCCATTGCGCCAATAACAGCCAAATATGCGAAACTCTACCCCATTTGCGAAACTGGGCATAAAGCGTAAATTCGCACAAACTGTAGGGACCAGAAATGAACATTCTTCAAATTCTCAGAAAATTAACCCAATTTCGAATTTGGGCAAAAACTGCCAAACTTTCGAAACTTCAATGACTGATTTCGAGAATTCTGCCTTTTGTCCTCCAAACATTCAAAAAATACCCAAATTGACGAAGTTGGTCAAAAACTGCCAAACATTCGAAAGTATAGGGACTGCTTTCGAAACTCTTCCTCCTTTCTTCAAAACTAACGAAAAATTGTCCAACTTACGAAAGTTTTAAAATGAGTCAAACTGTCGAAACTTTAATGGCCATGTACGGAACTTTTAAGCTTTCTTCTCCTCCAACTCATTTTAACGAAAACAACTCACAGGCAACGTACGAAACTTCATCCCTTCGTACGAAATCATCTGCACCATTTGAACGAAACTTTTGAGCCCCATTTTAACGAAAATTTGTTCTTCGTTCTGATCACGAAATCCATAGCCCATTCTAACGAAAAAAATTTCAACACCATTTTAACGAAAACTTTTCTCCTTCCCGTTCGTTAGATTCAATCACCCAATCCAAAACAATTTATCCTTCTCTTTTCATTGACCCCAAACATCGACTTCAAACTCAAAATCAGATTTCGAAATTAACCACCAATTCTTTGAAATCAAACATTCCTTAATACTTCAATTCTTCGAAATCAGATACGCGATTCCAAACACTTAGATCGATTGATTGTTCACTTCCAAGCATGCGAATCTACATCTCAACTGTGAAACCATCGTTTCATTCGTCAATCAATACTTCGTGAACTAACCTCATAACCCATTTCATTATCACAACCTCGAGTCCTCGACCATTGAAATCAAAATCAAACGAAAAGCGAACCCAACATACAATCGAAATCGATTCCAACACCATCTTTATACCCAACAAACGAACATCTGAGTTTGTTATTCCGTGGTTCCCAAACTATCCATTGATTCCAAATGCATCGATCGAACTTCAATTCAACTATCAGTCTTCGTTTTCTGTCATTAACAATCGATATCACAGTGACTATACCCAATCGATTTCGAAATCTAACCATCAAAATCGACTTAGACATCGACTCAACAACCTTCTTTTCACAGTTCATTCTTCAAAATAAAACCTTCGTTCCCAAATCTTCAATTTAATCCAAATACGACCTCAACCAAATTCGAAATTAGCTATTTGCTATCCAATCACATACCAAAATCAATTTCGAATTCATGGATTGAAGAGAATCTGTCTAACAAAAACCAACATGAGTTCTTCCTCCCAAAATCGACAACGAATTTTGACTTTCGAAAGTCAGCTTTGACTTCTAATCAAGAACGATTTTAAGATGACTCAACAACACATTCGATTTGTATACTATTGATGCTTCATCGGTTTGAAAACCTCAGCATCATCATTTATCATACGCAACGAAATCGACTTGAAATCGATTCCAGTCAATGCAATTTTGACCTCAATATAACGTATGACGACTTCAAGGATCAACAATTAAACAGGCTTTTGATTTCAAGTGTGACATCGATACTAATCTCAATACAATCGACTCCAAATCAATTACCAAACTTATCCATTGAAACTAGATTTGACTCCAAGACACAATAAGTCGAAGTTAACTTCAAAAATATCAAAGTCAAAATCGATTTTGACTTTAAGAAAGAATAACCAGATTTGTAAATACGTTGGGCTCAAAATAAATGAACAGTGAACAGACTATTTTCATGGAATGGACTTCGAAATCAGATGAACAGTGAACGAAATTGGATATTGGGCTCAAAAATGGTTTTAAAGAAAAATTATTTAATCAAATGATTTTGAATTTGGTTTGGGCTTGATCTAAACAAAAATATTTGGATCAATCAACGGGGTTGAAACGGATTTGATCCAATGAGATAAATCGATCAAAAATGAAAAACGCAAAATACGAATCGAAATCATGGACGTTTTGGAATCCATTTGAGAATTTGGGATACCTTTTTGACGAATCGAGATCCATTTGCAACGAACGAATCAAATTTAGAAGATCTTGGTTCTTTTGTCGGAATGAGAAAATCTCCAATTTGAATATTCTGCCACCCACGATGCGTGTTGTACAACTCGTTCTTCGTGTTCTTCATCGATCCAAGAACATCTTCAAAAGAACCACCAACACTTTTGGGTTTTGACTTCAAATTCAATGCAACATTTGGAGATTGTTGCTTTGGAACCCAAATTTGCTTCATGGATTTCAGATTCACAACAACATTCGACGATTTTTGTGAATAAACCCGCTTGTTCTTCCGTTTAATCTTCTTATTCTTTTTCTTTCTCATCTTTTTGCATCTTGAAGACTTGAATTCATGAACAAACCCACTTTCCACAACTTCTTGAGTTTGAATCAAATCTTTTGGAGTTTGATACTTGTGAATTTCTTGGATCACCGGCTTCCGATAAGGAATCATTCCTTCTAACGAATCACAAGAACACAAAATATCATCGGTTTGAACTCCAATCGAGCAAAAAACTTTTTCATCATGAGAATCAACTTGAATTTTCTTATCATGAACTTCAAGAACATCAAGAACATCACATTGAACTCCATTGTCTTGAACTTCAACAAACTTAAGAGCACGAAGATCATTTGGGTCTTCAATAAGAGAAACATATTTCTTATTGAACAAATATTTTTCTCCTCCAATCTTATCACAACTACGTGTTGATATGGACCATGTAATTTCAGCCAACCATTTAATCTCACAAAGTGGTTGAAATATCAAGCTTCCATGATCATCCTTCAATCCTCCATAAGAAAGTAAGAAACCATAGTTCCCCTTGTAATCAACTTGTTTAACACCAATCCATAATATTGATTTTTATTGACTTTGTATTTGACATCTTCAATGATCACAATCCAAGAATTATACGGCAAATTCACCATGATCACAAAAACTAGAAGATATCTAGAGAGAGAAAGTGATTTTGAATGAGTTTTCTAGAGAGAGAAAGTAAAAATCACTTGAATTCTAGTGAAGAAAATCGAATTTTGAATAGAATCAAAGATGAATTCGATTTCTAGAATCCAAAAACTCTTTAAAACACAAAGATCAAAGATCAAAAAATGAATCACCAAATCAAGATTGCCATCAAGGATCAATTCTTGATCCAATCAAGAACACCCGCTCTGATACCAATTGTAGTGGTGTTGATTATGATGGCATGTGCGGAATTAGAAAATATCTAGTGAATCATCATGTAAAATCAAGAACACAAGGAGTAAATAATTATGTGTAAGCTCTCATTAGTTTTCATAGAAAGAGTACAAAATATGTCTTGCAATTTCTCTCTCTAAACTAATGCTCTCAAAGTGTTCCTTAGATAAAATGAGTGTCACTCACTTCCTTATAAAGGAAAGACAACTCATTACACACATACAAAAGAGTAAGCCCTCATGACATCCAAGAGTGACTTTGCACCCTAACAGGTTCATTTTTTCTATTATTCATACATATTATTTATGAGCAAAAAGTTTACACTCCTATGTTTTTTTTTCAACCGGCAAATACAATATATAATCTACTCCTAAACTAACATTTAAATCCACCTATGTCTACGACGAGACTTGAACCCTCGACCTCAAGGATGGAGGACATCACCTGATACCGCTAGGGTAGAATCCCTTTGGTTTACACTTCTATATTATTTGAAAAAGTTGCACTGATGTTATCTTTACATTTGATTTTTTAGTTTATTTGTAACATTATTTTATATTATTGAAATTTAACTAATATATACTCTTATGTAGTTTTCAAATAACTTTTTATATTATGAAACAAATTAATATGAGATTTTATAAAGTAAATATTAATTTTTTTTATGTGGAAAAAATTACACTCCTTTTATCTTAAATCAAATCAGACATTAAAATACGAATTTTAATTGTTATTTAAAAAAGTTGCACTGCTTTTATCTTTACATTTGACTATTAAGTTTATTTATAACATTATTTTATATTATTGAAATTTAATATATATATATATATATATATATATATATATATATATATATATATATATATATATATATATATACTAGCCGCCTACCCGTGCAAAGCAGCGGGCGACGAATATATTGTTTCGGCAATTAGTTTTTTTTTTTCAGGACAAAAACCATCTGGACCATATGATTACTGGCAAACAAATGTTAGTAGATTGCTATTATTAGTAGATAAATGTAAGCAAATTGATATATAAAAGGTAAACGCAATGCATTTCCTATATTGGTCAAGAGAGAAAATTATGTTTCTATTTTTTTCGTTTTATCCTTTTTATTGTCAAAGAGATCAATATATAAACCTTCATTTGCTTGTAGCAAAGCACTTATGTGGTAACTCCATGCTTACCTTGATTCCTTTTTTGAGTCTACTCAAGCACCTAATATATCTTTCTTTGTCAAACCAGTTTCATTAACCACTTGAGCAAAAAAGGATGCAAATAGTGTTATGTTTCCAAAGTCCCTCGATCTTTTAAGCTAGTTAGTTAGAGCCTGCCACGGACCTTTCCCCTATAACAAAACAAAAATTAATTCACTCAAAAAAATAGTGCTTCAATCTATTATTATGAAAACATCGATTTTCCTTTAGAACAGTTAACATTCAACAGAAATAATAAAATCAATATTTAATTAAACCTAACTATAAACATTATCAAATCAATGAAACATTCACCAGCCTAGAATCAGAGGTTGCATTGAGGAGGAACAAAAGGCTAATAAGATTGGAAACTGCGTTTTTGAGGGAAAAAGGAACTGAAATGGATAAAAAAAGTGTTAGAGCAAATAACATATCAAAGAGACATTATTTTTAAAATAAATATCCAAAAAATAAAAAAACATTCCTTACAGAATCACATCAACGATTTCTCGGTCAAATTTGAATAAAATCAAGGTAAAACGGTGAGGTTTTTTTACCAGTTATAACCAAAAATACCTAGTTATATGCAACACAAAAAAGTTTGGGCCGAACACCAAGATTCTGGGAAACCACATGGATCATTTATGTACAATATTAATCATGCAACACTTCTTTATACACCGCCTTTAAGGTATATATTTCGTCATCCTTGAACTTTTTTTTTCAGGATTCACTAATACCTTTGTATATATTAATCATGCAACATAAAGTTGTCCATGCGAGAATACCGATTCTGATAGATATATACTTACATTCAGAATTGTTTGTCAATGAGCTTTATTAATCGTCATCACAAAACATAAGCTGGAATGAGAACATGTCATCTTCGGACAAACAAAAAGGAATCCTTGGAAAAAAATCTTTTGCGAGGATGTTGACCAACAACTATTTCTGCACAATGACATTGTGCTGTGAACTTTTGCATATCAATATGGTGTAATTACACAATCCATTTGATTGGTCAATATTCTGTAACAATATTACCGAGCATCCAACTTTTAACTGAGCCGTGGTACACTAAAATGACTTAGAAATTTACTTAATAGGGTTAGAAATGAATTAATGGGCCGGAAACTGATTTATTAGGCTGGAAGATGACTTAATGAGGTTGGATCATGACTTTGTAACCATAAAGACACATTCGGAACAGAACCGGTTTAGTCCATAACAATATGTTTGTGGTCCAGTTGGGCTTGTTCTAAACCATGAAAGAGCTAAACTTAGAACAAAAGTTATATATATATATATATATATATATATATATATATATATATATATATATATATATATATAGTCAAAATCCGAACAAAATTTTCAAGAACTCTATTCTCAGAAATAACATTCTACATAATTTTTTGGTAAAAAAAATTGAAGTTTACAGTATTTTTAAATATAGCTTTAAGATATGTCTTATGTATGTTTTCTTAACAAATAATTATTTAAAAAAGTTTTTAATAAATATGACTTTTTTTTTAATATATCCTTTTTAATAAAAACAAATGGATTTTTAAATAAACTTAATTGCAAATCTTTGATTCTTCAATGCAAATAAAAGTAATTTATAATTTTAGTGAAATCATGATCCTAACCTTTACTATAACCAAAACAAAAAATACAAAGAATATGCAGATATTCAACATATCACAAAACAGTTTAAAACAAAAAATAAACATCCAGATGAATACAAACCAAAAGCTAAAATATATTTCATTCTCTACTTGTTTGTAGAAACTTAGGTTTTAACCTCCCTTCTTGGATGAAATGCAACATCAGGGTATGTGGTTACTTCAACATCAATACCATCCAATTAAATACAAGTGAAATGACCATCAAGATTCTAAATGCAAAATCAAAAAGGGAAAAACAATTAAAATAAGATTAGATGATAATGTTTTCTACCTTTTATGAAACAAAAATTGTACCAAGGTTGAAGATTGTCGGTAATGATGGTACTATATGTATGTGGACATTCCTGGTGGTTCGTGGTGTCGTTTGTTCGTCAGTGCTTAGAACTTACACAAAGAAATAATAATTAAAAGAAAAATAAAGTATTGAAGAGATAGATCGTTAAAAAATCAAAAAAAATATTTAGTTCTTTTGCCCAAATTGTTTACTACATTTTAAACAATTATCAATAAGAGTTACGCTAACAAATACAAAATAAATAAGAATTAAAAAATGAAGATTTAGGATTGTTTATAAATGTGTACGGACACATGATTGACTATACATTATTAATCGTGCAACACTTCTTTATACACCACATTTGATATATAGACTTCACTGTCGTTGAATTGTTTGTCAGGTTTCACTAATACTTTTATATTAACATGTGATATCCCTCTGGATAATTCTACATAAAATTGGCCGTGAGAGAAAACCGATTATGGAAGATAAAATACCTACCTTTGGCATTATTTGTCTCTGAACTTTATGTGACGGGCGTGGAATCTGGGGCGGTGAATACTTTCTGTTCGGCTAATATTTCAATCGGAAGATAGTGTCTTTTTGGTGGGAGTTAGATAGTTTTATTGGAGATATTATTTCTTTTCGACAAATAATTTGTCATATTATAAAGAGCATGTAATGTTTCGTCAAATGGTTTCCTTTACAATATTTCATATTTGTTTAGGGTTTTAGATTTAGAGTTTAGATGAATTTTTTCCCTAAAAGATAAAAATATGCAAATAGTTATTGTAAAACATAATTTTCTTCTCTTTTTAATAGCACTATAATTTTATTTAATAACTTATATTTTATCTTGGTTTTTTTAGGTTATTGTTAATTTTGGTCTCTAAGTTGTCTAAGTGAATAGCCTACCTTTCAATTTTATAATAATCGTCATTTTGCACTTGAAAAGTTAAAACAAATTATACACGGTAACAATGTTTGTAATTTCTCTTATCCTAACTTCGATGTAAATTTTTAAAAAATTATCCAATTTTGCAAATATTAGAAATTTCAAGTAAAGCATAATATAATATTACAAATTTGGTCCCTATGGTATTGTACTTTTTCAGTTTTGATCCACAGGTAAAATGGTCAATAAACATTCTTTTACAAGGTAGATTTGCATTGGAACAATTATTTTCATATCATAGGTGAATAAAGGATTTCTCGTTTAGGAGCAAAAATGAATGCTTAGCTAAAAAAAATTTAAAAATTTATCATTACAATATTCCAACAAAACAAAAATAGCAACTTATTTTAGATATATTTACATGCGTCTCCCTATACAAAATAAAGAAATCGAAAGCTTTACTTTCAAGTTTTTTTACATAATGATATTCCCACCACTCATTGTGATCATTAAAATTTATGAAACTAACAATGAAAATCATCTACTATTCATTTTGATTTTATGATTTTAACTGATCCAATGATCATATGAAAACTAAAGGCTGAACTTCAGTGAATAACATGTTTATTATTATTATTATTATTATTTCAGTTCTTGCTATCAGATATCTTGACACCCTCTGATGACTATTTGTCCTCAAAAGAAGTGCACGAACACCATTACTAATATCATTTTCTTTAGCTTTCCTGATAGCATACTGATCACAAAATTGTATAAATATCAAAATACCAAAAAATTTAAACCCTTGTTTAAAAAGATGTGCAGAGCAGCTAGTGGGTATAGAAGAAACTCAAGTGTGTATAAACCAAAGGAGTTGCAAGAAATGAATAGTAAGCATCTACCCTACATCAATTTAGTCCAATTTTATATCCCCTATATAATACTCGGCATAAAGTTGGTGATGGCTTCTCTTCTACTAAATTTAACAACTCTTTCGTAATCCCTACATTCACAAAAGAAAACTTGATCTTTAAATTATAATATCAAATTGTATTAACAAATATGATACGACTTTTTTTAACAATAAGCATAATAATAACAAATAGATATAGGTCCATTACTTAAATACTTACAGATTCATCGAAAATCATGTAGATTAATTCATCAACAATCATGTGGAATCAAAAACTATCTTTGCATTATAACACCTGGATTTGAGCCAGCACCAGAAAAGGAGAGGGGTCTATCATAGGCTTTAAGGATAAAAAACATCTCATCACGTGAGATAAAAAGCAAAGGTAAAAATGTTGACATAAACATACCATGGAACAAAGAGGGGAGAAAGAAGAGAATGTAGTAATACTTGTAGGAGAGAGTATTCTTCTTCTCCTTCTGGCCACCATGTCTTGTATTCAGAACATATTAACATTAATGAATGAAAACACGTTCTCACAGGGGGGATTTTAGTAATATTTTTAGTTAGATAACAATTACATCTCTACAAATCCATAAGACACCTTCACCTAGATGCATCCTACCCAAGTTGATCTGTACTGTTGCCCATCATTCTCCCATGCAGTCCTTGAATCATCTGTCACAGCCAAATGAATTCGTTCCGACCACAAACTGTAGAGATTTTGAAAAGGCAAGAGAATAGACTCGTTAAGTACAAGAAGCTTGTTGGAGCTTTAAAATGGAGTAACTATGGGACGAATCAAAAGGGTTGTTTTTACAAAACCCCCTGACAATTAAAATTAGCTACTAACAGTTAAGAAAACAAACTATACAATGTAAATTCAAAGTTCTGATCATATATTCATTAAAAAACACGAAGAAATATTACTTGAATTTTGTCACAGAAACCTGAAAAAGTGAAACACTTTCTTCGGAATATGTCCTGTAAAATCATATCCAAAACAGAACAAAATAAACCAACTTATGCAAGCTGGACACTGTTACGCTGAAATCTTACAATCATATCCAAAACAATATAAATGAACTTACTCAAGCTTACCTAGTTGGCTACAAAAGACGATTGTTGCAGTTAGATTTAATCCATAAACATTAACAAACATAATGTTCATTTCAAGCATAAAACACATAGTTCATGACTTATTTCTCTTCTTAGGAAGTGGCGTATGCTCAACAGGAGGTCGTGACCAAAGCCAAACCTTGGAAACTGGAAGTATGGTGTCTTAAAAAGTTGGAGGAATGAGTGATGGAAACTTGGTAATATGATACCAATCAAATACCACAGCAGGAACAACCAAATGGAGGTAAAATGGTCGAAGTGGTTGAAAACTTGGCAAAACGGCAGCAATGAGACAAACAACATTGGGCCAAAACAACAACCATAAGAAAATTATAAGAAAGCTTTAGCCTTTAGGGAGATATAGCAAGAAAACCACAAACCTGTAGCCACTCATCCGTAGAGAAAATAAGAGTAGTGAAGAAGATTTAACCGACATCATGCTCCATCTCAATCTTTAAGAATCTAAATCTGTACATGTCAAACAAAATATATAAACGAAGTAGCATAAAAGAAATTTAAACAAAAAAGAACAAAAATAAATGGGCCTGAGAGAAATTACATGAAAGTCCAAAATCACTAACTCTCTTAACTGCTTCACCAAAATTGATGTTGCACAACCACAATTAATAGTCATATAGAAAGCCTAATACCTTAAACCCTCAACATTGATACAAATATTTTTTAAACATCAAAGCGAATGTATTATAAGAATAGCATTTCATGTTACCCTAGAACTTATGGATCTAATCATTCTCTAAAATATATTTTTAGAATAGATGTTCCAGTTCCCCTAAATATTACAGATTATATGACTTCTAAAATGCAGCATTTCATCCAGTTTTGGGGAATCCTCCTTCATCAGTTGCAGATATCTAAGAATCAAGTCATGTATAATCAAAAGACTCACCATCTAATCACCCCTCTACTCCCAAAACTCCCTCTACGCCCAAAACTGAAAAGAAAGAGAATTAAAGAGAGGTTAGGAATTTTATGAAAACGAGTATACATGTAATAATATTTTACCAGGAATTACAAAATCCGAATGACTGCAGTGGTGTTCAATTTTCATCGGTGGTGAAAGATTTTCCATCTCTATGTTCACTCAATTATGGTGAAAGCTTCAATATCCAGAGAGAATCAAGTTAACTGAGCAAGAATTTCATGCCAAGCAGTCTCCACACAAACCCTACCATCCACAATGGATGATGACAACGCGAGGAAAGGCATGAGCGGCAACGTCAATTGCACTTTTCCTGGCATTGATTTGGAATAAAAAATCGCAAAACCTAACTGATTTAGCGAGACAAAGAATTTCAAATTTAAGCTTTTTGTTTGACGATTACCTGCAATGTATCACGTGAGATGAGATTCGGGTAGAAGGCGACGACAGATGAAGGTGAAGGTATGAAGAATGAAAAGGCATAGATTAGAAACCCTATAAAATAAAACATCGTTAGCAAGCTTTATGATATATCCATTAGAGGGGTTCTCACCTTGCGACCAGTGGCCATCCGACAGTGGCCATCCGAGAAAGTTCTTCGTCATCATCGATGTTAGGGTTTGCGTTGAGTGTGAGAAAGGCAAGCGAAAAGGAATCTGAATGAAATCTTCAAACTGATATTTTTTTTGGAGATAAAGGGAGATGGAGGGATCAAATAAGGGAGATGGAAGGATCAAATATGGGAGAGCGATACTGGGGCCGAGATTAGTGTGCGGGATTGAGGAAACCGTCTACTGAATCCAAACGTGTTTGACTTAGTTTTAAGTGGGAATTCAAATGAAAAATAAAGGTCAGGTCAAAAAAGATAAAATGATATATGGCCTATGGAGGAAACAATATGCGAGACTTAAGGGGGTCTTTGATACACATAAGATATATAATGCATTAGATATTGTACATGTCTTTAAACACTTGAACGTCTTAAATCTATTTTTAGAAATAGTAAGGTTTGTATAATAATATAGTAAGATATATATATATATATATATATATATATATATATATATATATATATATATATATATATAGTTTTCAAATAACTTTTATATTATGAAACAAATTAACATGAGATTTTATAAAGTAATTGTTAAGAAAATGTTGATATTAACCGATATGAGAGATGATTATAAAAGTTGACATGATATAACTAAAAAATCAAGTTTTTATATGATTTAGATAATCTTGATGATATTTCATTTCAAACTATCAAACTATAGATCTGGCTAAATACATCAAGTTAGTTTTTCTTTGACAAATATAACTTAAAAATATACAATACTAATAATGTCTTTCATATTTAAACTATTCAGAAATTATAGTTGAATTAGTAGCTTTCAAAAAAATAGCATTTTGTTCAAGTATATGTGAAACATTTTGTTAATAGAATGTTCTCATATTTTTAAATTTACCTAAAAAGGAATAGAGAAATGTAATTTTTTATAGTCAAAGTAAATATATTTTAAATTATCTTAATTGTCAAGGAAAATATTTTAAAAACATATTAGTTATTTTAGGAGTATTCCGTTTTGCTATTGTTTTCTGGTTTTTTATATGAACAAAAAGAAACAGACCGGGTATGAAAATCAGTCTTTTTAAAACTCAAAACCAAATTGATTGGTTTTCACTATGTTCCAACTTTTTCTTTTTGTTCACCATTGGTGTTTCACGCCTTTTCAATTGTATTGGTCTTGATATTTAAAACACCCCTAAAACTCAGTCCAATTTTTGGCGAAGGGCCCTATTTTTTTATTTTGCCCCGGGCCTCAAACCATCTTGGGGCGACCCTGACAAGAAACACGACTTTTAGTGGCGACGACTTTCGCCGCTAATACCTTTAGTGGCAACATGTCGCCGCTGATGGTTCGTCGCTAATGCTCCAGTTGTCGCCGCTATTGCTTTATGTCACCGTTATGTAGTCTTAAATCCGAAGACTGAATGTATGTGTGTTTTGTACTTGTAACGTGTTTGTAATTGTAATCTATACCCAAGAAAAATCCAATATTTTCCTTATAAAAAGTTATGTAGTCTTAAATCCCTAAGACTGAATGTATGTGTGTTTGTAAGCAGTTTCAAAATAGGTAAAACCCCTTTTTAAAGTTGAAATTCCCGTAAACTATATGTGTCGTTATCTCCCTATGTGAGTCGCTATAACCATACTATAACAGAGATGCCTGCTGCGACGTTCTTCAGGCGTCGGAATCGAAATGACATTTGTCACCCCCGATCGGCCGATCGGGCTTATGCAAGCAGCATGGGTGTGGGTTGTCAATCCCAATATAGATCTATACATAATTATCACGTTCTCCCTACAAGAGACTCTGGTTATAACTATTCAGGAATTTTAACCTGTACTCTAAGAGTACAATGAAGACTAGTCTCACAAATTACGATAACGAGTTTACGTGTAGTATGCGTGAAAACAATTTTCTGTGGTGAAATTGAAACCCCTTTTCATGCGGTATGTTTGAAATGCTTGCATGCGAAACTGCTCGAGTGGGAACCGAAGGTACATGGGAGTCGAAATGGACCGAAAGTAGGAGGGGCTTCGGTCCGAAGGGACTTGACCCGAACCGAAGGTGAGTTCGGTTCTCAAAGGGGAGTTCGGTTCTTGGCAGGTTCGGTCCCTAAGGTTAGTTTCGGTTCCTAGGGGGTTTCGGTCCTTATATGGAGGTTCGGTTCCTAGGAGGTTTCGTCCCTTTAAGGCTAGTTTCGGTTCTATATGGCTGATTTTCACATAACCTTCTCGTTTCAAGTGATTTTTGACTAAGTTAAGAGTCGGGATGCCCCGGGTGATTATAAAAAGTTGAAAGAGATTTTGAGAGAGATTTGGGAGAGATTTAGCTAGAGTGAGAGAGATTGAGAGAGACTTTGTTTGTGACCTTTGCGAGTGTTCAACTTCGAAATGTAAAGTTTGTAAACCCCGTTATGCCTCGTTATGAGTGTTATATGCTCTTGTAAGGTATGTATTAATGTTTTATTGAGTAGTTCCATCACTTACCCTGATTAGAGTTTAGATTTTCTGAACACGTGAAAACTTTAAGTGATACTTTGCATTAGGATGGTGTGTTGTATAATAGTAAACATAATGTAAACCCTAATATACAAGGGTTAATTGAGTTGGCCGGTTTGACTTGTTGACTTTCTTTGACTTTGACTTGACCAGAAAGTGACGGTTGTCACATCATCCCCCCGTTAGAAGGAATTTCGTCCCGAAATTAGCACTTTGACCGGGACTTCGAGAGTTGGGGAAGAGATATGGGTATTTTTGTTTCATTTAGTTTTTGCGTTTCCGGGGGAACTCGGGTCCTTGTTTAACGTTCCAACGGACCTTCACACTAGGGATGCGACTTTGTTTTGTTCTTTTGATCTCTCGATCCACGATTTCTACCGGTTCTTTCACGAAGTGGAGACTCTCATTGATTTCAATCTCATCAAGAGGGATAACGAGAGTCTCGTCGGACAAGCACTTCTTTAAGTAAAACACGTGGAAGGTCGGGTGTACATTATTAAGCTCTCGTGGTAGTCGAAGTTTAGATGTCACTGGGCCAATCCTGACAAGGATTTCGAATGGCCCGATGTACCTTGGATTTAGTTTCCCACGTTTACCAAAACGTATCATTCCTTTCAATGGTGATACCTTTAGTAGAACTCGATCACCAGCCCGTAATTCTGAGGGTTTGCATCGCTTATCTATGCAGCTCTTTTGTCGTTCTTGAGATGCTTTCAGCCTTTCTCGGATTTGTACGATCTTTTCCGTGGTCTTTCTTTATGATTTCAGGGCCAATGAGGGTGCTGTTAGGGACTCGCCCCTTTGCTAGTTGTGTATCTCCCCTTTCAGCCCAGTGCAGCGGTGATCTGCACTTGCGGCTATTGATAACTTCGAATGGAGCGACCTTGATACTAGTGTGATAACTGTTATTGTACAGAAATTAGACAAGTGGTAAATGGGTATCCCAAGCTTTACCAAAGTCAATCACACAAGCTCTTAGCATTTCTTCCAGGGTTTGAACCGTTCCTTTTGCTCTGCGTATCGGTTTGTAGGTGGTAGGCCGTACTCATATCCGACCTAGTTTCCAGAGGCTTTTGGAGTGATTGCCAAATTTGCGGAATGAATCTACTGTCTCTATCGGAGGTAATGGACATTGACACATCATGTAGTCGTACAATCTCTTTGATGTATGATCTAGTCAATTTCTTAATCTTGTCGGTTTCTTTGATTGGTAGGAAGTGCGTGGTAACTTGGTTATGAAATCCATGGTTATCCGCTTCCACTTTCTTTCGGGTATCACCGGTTGTTGCAGGAAACTCGAAGGCTTCTGTGATTCTACCATGACCTTGGCACACGTCAGATACTCTTGCACATATGTACCGAGGTCAGCTTTCCTATTCGCCCACCGATATCACGTTTTGAGGTCTAGATTCATCTTGTCTGAGCCTGGATGAACAGAGTAACGAGTTTTGTGTGCTTCGTTTGTAACGACGCCTCTGAATCTACTAACTTCGGAGTCCAGATCCGATTCATGGGATAACGTGTCCTGCCGCTCTTGCTTTCTAGTTTCTTATGATCGGTGAAGATTGTACATTTCGTGTCGTAGAGATAGTGCCTCCAGATCTCAAGGGCGAATACTACTGCTCCTAGTTCGAGGTCATGCGTGACCTAGCCGACCCCGTACGTCCTTAGCCGTCTTGAGGCATAAGTATTGACTTCTCCTCGGAGCGCTGCTTAGGGCCTGCTTCAGTGTTTGGAGGGCGGTTTCTTGCTTCCCTCTCTAAGTGGTTTTTGATTCTCATTTTCTTTTTAGATTGGTAGGGAGCATATGGGTTGGGTTTACGCGACTAGATTCATTCAAATGGTAAAATGTCCACTCGCACTCCTGAGTAGCCTTGTCCTAAAGTTCATGGTAGGACTCGTACCTGGTCCATCTATCATTAACTCGCGCATATAGGTCGTATGTAATTAAGGTTGGTAAGACGGTCGGATGGGTGACTCTGCCCCAAGTCCACAACTAGACACGGAACAGGAAATAGGGCGGAAGCACACATCCAATGTCCGTAGAGTTTTAATTATATATTATCCTCGCGTATACACTTAGTAGTGATAGGCTAACCGTATTCGTCCCAAACCTCCGTGCTTGATCTTGACCTGCTATACGAGTGATATTCTCGAAGGGTTTACTAGGAATACTTTGAAAATGTTTCGGGAGGTATAATGCTCCTCCAATGAGTGCTTCGGGGTTTCGCAACGAGAGATGACCCAGTGGTCTGTGTCGGATTTGTGTTTACGAGATACAAGGGTTTCGATATTCAGCAAGTTAGGTGAAGGGTCTTTTCGTAGCACATTCAATTGGGAAGGTAAGGATTAAACCAATCCAAACCGAATGACGACAACGGATCTTTTTAGTAAAACATGTGTTAAGTTGTATTCGTACGAAATATTCGTTAGGGAGATAGAGCATCATGTGCTTCTTGTTAGTATGTTCTGTAGTCGTCGGTGTTATTATTACTGCCGATGATTCTCATTGCTGCTATTAGTACTGATAGTAAGAGTGTTTTGTTAACTAGCAATGATACTTCATATTATGATCCCTAACAGGTTTCTCTATGATTGCTCGATGTATATAACTGTTTTGATTCGATTGAATGAGAGTGTATTTTGACTGCTTTTTGAAAGGCGAAAATCTTAGCAAACATACCACATAGATTACAAACATATGTACTTAAACGTTCTTGTTTTAGAAATATCCCCAAAAGTCCTAGTAAGGTTCCTTGTTGCTCCTACTGGTTCGGTTGTCACACTCCTCCTGTTCCTCCGTCATTCCTCTCAGTTGGACAGTCTCTCTGGAGTGTCCCGTTTCACCGCATAGGTGGCATACTGGACTTACACTGGTATTGGTGATTGAAGCAATGAGCTAGTCCTGAGTCCTGCAGAAGAGGGTAGTATGCCCGTTCCTGTCGCAGTTTTTACAGTGCAATACCCAACAAACCCCTTTGTGATGGTAGTTACACTTGCTACACTTTGGTAGTGTTCCCATATATCGTCTGACCGGTGCTTAAGTGATCGACGTTGTGACTAATGTCGAGGCATGTGTCGTGACTGCTAGTGTAATTGCAGGGGCAGCCACGGATTGTTGTCTTTTAGCGCGTTTTTGAGATAGATTGCGCTTCTTTTTGTCCCAAAACTCTCGTTTCTTCCTCTTAGGTTTGTGTACTGAGGTGCCTTCATTGGTAGACACCCGCTGGTGTTCTTGACTGTTACTGCGGTTAGTATTTCCGATACCGCCTTCATCTCCATTGGCGTTTTTAGCATTGATTTGCGCCATGACGGCTGTCACGGCTGCCGTGACCGCAGCTTGAAAAGTATCAGAGTCTATCTGTAGGATTTGTGCCTTGCTTGCTGGCTGGTTACCTCCTTGTGAAGACATAACTCTGTTGCATGGTGAGAAATGATTTCGTGAGTGGGGATGATTATCACTAGTTATATCCTTATCATTTATATATATATATATATATATATATATATATATATATATATATATATAATTTCTCACTTTACTGAACTATTCTCGATGTTTTTGCTAACATTCCTGAGATGGAGTTATGGTAGTGGGTAGACGTAGGTTTTGTACAACTGTTAAGTTTTATCCATCCTAGGATTATCTTTGCCCAAACACACTTAGCTGAGGAGTTCTGATGGGATCCGGTGCATTAGTGCTGGTATCATCGCCCCCTATAGGTCCACGGAAAAAGGCACCCTTCAACCATGATGATTAAAAAGGCGAGATGGTAATGCGTCTTTAATATGGGCTTATACGTCGTGAGTTATCTAACTATGTTTATCTTAGTTCTAAGCGTATCGTGTTCTGATTTTTATGGTGTTCTGAAAACAATTCATAATGAGAGTTTATATATACTAAACTTATGAATTTTTAGTAGTACTGTTCCCCATGAAATAATACGCATGCCCACTTCATTAGTATGATTCTAGTATATTCAGTTTTTAGAGAAAATTTTGTGCCTGATGCAGGTCTACACCACATCATTGCAAGGAAAAGTTCGGACCGCAAATACATCCCTTGACTAGTGTAATCACTAAATCGCAGGGTCAAGCCTACACATGGAGGAGAGTACCATCAACGCATACTCATAAACCAATCTACAAGGTCTTGTGAGTAGAATGAACTCTACTCATGACGATCCGTCCCTTGTGGTGCTTGAAACGAAGTCGACGTGTCCCGTAGTTCTACCAACCTACCCTCGGCTGCGACTACTCTCTTTTCGAGTGTCAAGTGTCTATCCTGATACTCCTTTGCCTTCGCCTGAGCGGCGACAAGGTCCTTAATGAGTTGGTTTCTGAAATAGCAGTCTATTTCCAAGTCTCGAGTTTGTGAGATGGTAGCGTCTGTAGCAGCACGCAGCTTCCTAACTCGATGTTCATGATCTGTTCGGTCATCACCGGGAGGGCTCTGTCAACCGGTCCCCTATGGTTGAGGTCATTGCAACCTCGTTGGTCTCCAAATGGCGATCGTTGTCGCTGATGGCGACTCCACCCCTCGATCAATGTTGCCCAACAGGGCATAGGTCCGATGTAGTTGAAACGGTTTGTGAGAATCCTGGCTTTGTACGGAGAGTTTATGACCTCTGGCTCCACTTCCGACTCTTTTCCTGATCATGCACTATCTCTCCGGGTTCAGAAAGTAGGGGTCTCCTGGTAAGTAGAATCTTGCTATGATGTCCGTGAAAGAATAGGGGTGGGGTATGAGACATATAATAATCATATTCCTATAAATACTTATAGGGGTTTGATCCTCCTTAGTTACTTCTATAATGACATGGTGCATACCAGTTACATATAACAAAAGATATGATAGACCTTCGAATAAGTGATCATACTCTAAAACCACAACCAAACAAGGAACAGGAAGTAAAGCAATGATCACAGGCTCTAAGTCTATGATATCTAAGTTATATATAACTTTAGTGTATCCACTTAGTGATTGTAGATCTACTAGCAAGAATTTGTTTAGTTTTCACATAAGTTATAGTACCACAAAATACTCCTATAGTATTTTAAATGTTATGTTTGGTTCTTAACGATTTTCTTGTATGGGAAGTTTTTAGGGTTGTTGCTCACTACGATCATTCCCCGACATACATTAGTCACACCTCGGATAAATATAGTTGATCAGGCTATATTCATCCCAAGTCTGATTACATATCTCAAGGCCTACTCGTAGTGTCCAACTCCTCATTTTACTTTTGTATCAACCTAGATATGACACTATACTCCATGTATGCATGTACTCATACTTTTTAACAAGAAACTATTTCATTTCTAGAAGTATAGTTATTTGAAAATGTTTAATCAGAGACTATAGTCCCAATCCATTTATAGCTTGTATATCTTATCTGGTTCGTTATACTTAGTTCACTATAAACAATGCTCTGATACCAATCTGTCACACCCCCAAACCAAGGATGGCGGAAACGTCCGGGGGTGGCGGACTTCATGTATAGTATCATAACAACGAGGATAATAGTGACCAAAGCAAATACAACCATCATAATATAATTGAAAAAAAAGTTACACCGTAGTATGAGTTTACATATTCCAAAATCAATTACACTATGATGACAAAATGAACTGTTTGACGCCTTAGCGTCCTATCCTCAAAAGTCGCGGTTTACCTCTTTTACTGATTTCCTGAGAATACAAGTAGTTTTGAAAAAGTGTCAATAATTAAATTGGTGAGTTCATAAGCTTTTGGATGTAGAGTTTGAAGGCCTTTTTTTGTAAATGTAATGTATACTTCAAGAAAATCCAATGGTTTCCTTATAAAATGTTTGTAGCCTTCAATCCCAAGACCGAATGTATGTATGTGTTATGTACTTGTAACGTGTTTGTAATTGTAATGTATACCCAAGAAAAATCCAATATTTTCCTTATAAAAAGTTATGTAGTCTTAAATCCCAAGACTGAATGTATGTGTGTTTTGTACTTGTAACGTGTTTGTATACCCAAGAAAAATCCAATATTTTCCTTATAAAAAGTTATGTAGTCTTAAATCCCAAGACTGAATGTATGTGTGTTTGTAAGCAGTTTCAAAATAGGTAAAACCCCTTTTTAGAGATGAAATTCCCGTAAACTATATGTGTCGTTATCTCCCTATGTGAGTCGCTATAACCATACTATAACAGAGATGCCTGCTGCGACGTTCTTCAGGCGTCGGAATCGAAATGACATTTGTCACCCCCGATCGACCGATCGGGCTTATGCAAGCAGCATGGGTGTGGGTTGTCAATCCCAATATAGATCTATACACAATTATCACGCTCTCCCTACAAGAGACTCTGGTTATAACTATTCAGGAATTTTAACCTGTACTCTAAGAGTACAATGAAGACTAGTCTCACAAATTACGATAACGAGTTTACGTGTAGTATGCGTGAAAAAACTTTTCTGTGGTGAAATTGAAACCCCTTTTCATGCGGTATGTTTGAAATGCGAAATCCCTAAACTATACCCTTTACAGTTTATTGTGTAGTAAATGAAAAACCCATTTGTATTGAGAGTAAAACCCCTTTCATGTAGTATGCTTGTATTGTAAAATATCCATAAACTATTTTTATTATAGTTTATTGTACTTATTAGAAGTGTTTGAAATCCTTATCATAAATGACAAATTTTCTGCTTATGATGTTAAACTAACAATAAATACATTCATCATTTGGAAACTTATTATTACACACTTTGCTCAACATGTTACAAAGTGTAGTAAATATTGTAAGCCGTTTAACTAGTTTTTAACTTTTCTGCACTGTTTTAGAAAAATCACAGAAAAATCATACGAAGTCAAAAATTAAATCCGTAAACTCTGGGAGTTTAGATAATGTATCTAGTTTGTTCATAATTTTTATTATGATTTTTAGAAGTCTCTAACTTGTGTGAAAATGTTCATTTTCACAGACTGGTCCGAATTCGTTTCTGAAATGATAGGTAATTTTGTAAAAATTGCCATAAATTGTAGAAAAATCGTATGGAGATGTGCAAGTAGTCATTAGAAATGTATAAACTTGAAATATTTTCATATTAAACAGTTTTGAAAGATATTAAGTTTAAGATGTTCAAAACAGTCTGTGATTGGAACTAAACTTTCCTGTTGAAAGCTGATGTTTGAGTTTAGTTAAGTTTTTGGTGTTTTAACTTGTATTCTCCCCCTAAAACTTGAAGAAAAACATGAAAATGTAGGGGTATGAACTCACCTTGGGTGATTTTCTGAGACAGATGTGGGAGGAGAGAGGTTTCCAAGTCAAGAACACTTGGGAGGTGCTTGAAGATTTGAAGATCCTAGGCACAAATATGACGATATTTGTGTAAGAGATTCATGATTTGAGTTAAGGAGTGTAGAGTATTCGAGTGTAGGATGAATATACTTACCAAGACTGGAGGAGGATGCTCAAGAACAGCCTTGAAATCTCGAGTTCTAGAGAGGGAAAGTGAGAGAGAAGTGTTTGCTTTTTGGTGAGAGAGTGAGTAAAGTGGAAGGAGAGATGAGGGATTTCCAGCTTTTGATCAAAATATCTTGCTGGAGGGGAATGTGAGAGGACAAATAGTTGACTAGGTAGGGAGGAATAGTGACTGGTGGTTGTCATAAGTGGGTATGGGGGATAGCTTGTGTCATACTCAATGAAAAGTCAACACTCCAACACAATATCTTACACAATAGATATTATTCCTAGATTAAGATTTCCCCCAAAATATGATTAAAATGTGATTATATAGGGTCTTATATGCCAAAATATGAGTTTGGGTGAAAATCCCATGTTAAAATCATGAAAAACGAGCTTAAAACGCGAAAGTACTCGAAAACAGGGATCAAGAGGCGAACCTGCGAGATCTGAGGTGAGGGTTCGGTCCTTGGAGCTTAGAACCGAAGGTAGGTTCGATCTATGGGCTAGAACCGAAGGTAGGTTCGGTCCTAAAGGCTTGGATGCGAAACTGCTCGAGTGGGAATCGAAGGCACATGGGAAGCGAAATAGACCGAAAGTGAAATGGACCGAAAGTAGGAGGGGCTTCGGTCCGAAGGGACTTGACCCGAACGGAAGGTGAGTTCGGTTCTCAAAGGGGAGTTCGGTTCTTGGCAGGTTCGGTCCCTAAGGTTAGTTTCGGTTCCTATGGGGTTTCGGTCCTTATAGGGAGGTTCGGTTCCTAGGAGGTTTCACCCCTTTAAGGCTAGTTTCGGTTCTATATGGCTGATTTTCACATAACCTTCTCGTTTCAAGTGATTTTTGACTAAGTTAAGAGTCGGGATGCCCCGGTGATTATAAACAGTTGAAAGAGATTTTGAGAGAGATTTGGGAGAGATTTAGCTAGAGTGAGTGAGATTGAGAGAGACTTTGTTTGTGACCTTTGCGAGTGTTCAACTTCGAAATGCAAAGTTTGTAAACCCCGTTATGCCTCGTTATGAGTGTTATATGCTCTTGTAAGGTATGTATTAATGTTTTATTGAGTAGTTCCATCACTTACCCTGATTAGGGTTTAGATTTCTTGAACACGTGAAAACTCTAAGTGATACTTTGCATTAGGATGGTGTGTTGTACAATAGTAAACATAATGTAAACCCTAATATACAAGGGTTAATTGAGTTGGCCGGTTTGACTTGTTGACTTTCTTTGACTTTGACTTGACCAGAAAGTGATGGTTGTCACAGTACTCCATTTTTACTTTTATTCATTTATTTTTTCATCAAATCCAAACACATAATCCAATCCAATTAACACAGAACTAATTAAACTGAATCTTACTTCATCCAATCGAAACATACACACACACACACATAATAGAAAATACGTTTATCAAAAACCCACTAATAAGCCATTGATACATATACTGAACACATAAACTATAATAAGATGTAAGAAATTAATCAGTAAATAATTTTTTTTTTTGCTAACCTTATGAAGCTGGTATTCGAACGTGATGCTGCAAAGTCTAGATTTCACGAAATTGTGATAACAACTAAATGAGATTATACTTATACATAATTTTGAACAACAATTTCGGAAAGGCTATGAAGAAATTAATATTTTGATTCTTATCATACTATTTTGAATTCTTTGATTTCAAATTCTATAATTATGAAAGGTATATACAAATTAATTGATTTTAAAATGGAAGGAACCATTTTTATGTTTTGACGATTATGTTGACATTTATTTCACTTCAATAAATTCCAATTAAAAATTTCTGTCACCATTAATAAGTTTCAACTTTCCAAACATATTCAACTTAATTTAGTTAATATTAATTTTATTTTATGATGGCATCATCAAAATGATCAGATGGTTGAAATTAAATAAAGGAAGCACAATGAATGACCTTGATTGTTGAAGGTGATGTCATCAAGTTTCTATTTTAATATATAAGACGCTAAACCCTTCAGGAAGGTACTCCATTTGTACGTTTCTTTATTTATTTTTTCATCCAATCCAAACACATAATCCAATCCAATTAACACAGAACTAATTAAACTGAATTTTACTTCATCCAATCCAAATATAAAATCCAATCCAAACACATACACACACACACATGCAAACACACACACACACATACACACACAGATAATAGAAAATTCGTTTATCAAAAACCCACTAATAAGCCATTGATACATATACTGAACACATAAACTATAATTAGATGTAAGAAATTAATCAGTAAATCAGAAAAAAACTGCTAACCTTATGAAGCTGGTATTCGAATGTTGTCCTGTAAAGTCCTGATTTCACGAAATTGTGATAACAACTGAATGAGATTATACTTATACATAATTTTAAACAACGATTTTGGAAATGATATGAAGATATTAATACTGTGATTCATATCATACTATTTTGAATTCTTTGATTTCAAATTCTATAATTATGAAAGGTATATACAAATTACTTGATTTTAAAAAGGAAGGAACCATATTTATGTTTTGACAATTATGCTGACATTTATTTCACTTCAATACATTCCAATTAAAAATTTCAGTCACCATTAATAAGTTTTCAAATTTCCAAATGTAGTCAACTTAATTTAGTTCATATTAATTTTATTTTATTTTATGATGACATCATCAAAATGATCTAATGGTTGAAATTAATCTAGGAAACACAATGAATAACCCTGATTGTTGAAGATGATGTCATCAAGTTTCTCTTTTAATATATATAAAGATATTTAAGTAATCCTAAAATAGACCATCAACACCTTCGCTTCACCTCTACGGCCATGTCTTTTTCTTTCCTCCCTAGACATGACAATTTTGTGGTGTCGAAATAGTAAATTGGTTGAAAGTGTTTGATTATAACTCGACTCGTTTAATTAACGTGTCGTGTGGTGTCAACTCGTTTATTTTCGTGTCGGGTTTCGTGTTAGGGGTATACCTTGAAATATGTCGTATCATGTGTGGTTGAAACACTAAACATGTTGAAAAAATAGGAGTTGGATAGACGGAATAAATAAAGTCATATCAAGTTCAAATGACAAAATGGAAAGTGTGGGAGCTGGAGAGAAGGAAGACGACATCATGAGGATGAGAGAGAGGTCAAGTTTTTATTTTATTTTTTTTACTTATTGTTTTGGTTTTGGATCTTTCTAATTTATTTAAGGAATTCAAAATTTTGAATATAAATAAAAAGGTCATTTCGAATCATATTCGAGTTGAATTTCTCAACTCTAACCTTACCTGTTTAATTTTATTGTCGTGTCGTGTCAATGCATTTATTTAAACAGATTAATATCTCTTACCCAAACCCTTTTATTTCGTGTCGAGTTCATGTCGGGTTTCGTCCCATGTCAGTTTTTGCCACCTCTACCTTCCCCTCTTCACCTTTTGCTCCGCTACAAGAAACAGGCCCGACCCACTAGGGTGAGCAACCTGGGCGACGGCCCCGGGCCTCGTCACGGTTTGGGGCCCCAAAAATAAATTGGCTATATGTTTTTTATATATAACATGTGTTGTGTGCAGGTTGAAACTATGTTTAGACTAGCTAGTTGATGCGCGTTTCTTGCTAAAAAAATGGTGCTAGTTCGACTCCTTTCTCAATCTTATCAATTTTTTATTTTTTTAAAAAAAGAATTCTACTCCGCAGATAATATACAAAGGTCTAAATGAAGATAAATGATCTCTACTGCCACATAATTAAATAATTAGACCCACACTACAAAATTTTTATTTGGTTATGTACTGGTGTTGATTATGATGGCATGTGTGGAATTAGAAAATATCTAGTGAATCATCATGCAAAATCAAGAACACAAGGAGTAAATAATTATGTGTAAGCTCTCATTAGTTTTCATAGAAAGAGTACAAAATGGGTCTTGCAATTTCTCTCTCTAAACTAATGCTCTCAAAGTGTTCCTTAGATAAAATGAGTGTCACTCACTTCCTTATAAAGGAAAGACAACTCATTACACACACACTAATGAGTAAGCCCTCATGATATCCAAGAGTGACTTTGCACCCTAACATTCTCCCCCTCAAAGTTAGGATTGGATGTCCGGCTTCAATCTCCAAAGAGCTCGCGCGATCAAGACCAAACTCCCCCTTGAAGTAACACCGGTCTTCAAATCCGCAAAGAATACCCGAAAAAGTCGCTTCGAATACCCATCATTCTCCCCTTTTTATAATCAAAAAATGATTATAAAACCTATTAAGGGTGAGAAGCGCCCGAGGAATGAACTTTACAATACTCCCCCTTGATGTGTACCAAAAATGAATCACCAAAAATCTTGCACGGAAAAACAATCACTAAAAAGCCTCAAAAAATTTCCAAATTCGTGAAATTTTTTGGCTTTTTGGGTGAAAGTTGCAAGATTTTCCAAAATCCGAGTAAAAAGTGTAACTTTCTGAATTCCGCAGGGACCCATTGCGCCAAAAACAGCCAAATATGCGAAACTCTACCCCATTTGCGAAACTGGGCATAAAGCGTAAATTCGCACAAACAGCAGGGACCAAAAATGAACATTCTTCAAATTCTCAGAAAATTAACCCAATTTCGAATTTGGGCAAAAACTGCCAAACTTTCGAAACTTCAATGACTGATTTCGAGAATTCTGCCTTTTGTCCTCCAAACATTCAAAAAATACCCAAATTGACGAATTTGGTCAAAAACTGCCAAACATTCGAAAGTATAGGGACTGCTTTAGAAACTCTTCCTCCTTTCTTCAAAACTAACGAAAAATTGCCCAACTTACGAAAGTTTTAAAATGAGTCAAACTGTCGAAACTTTAAGGGCCATGTACGAAACTTTTAAGCTTTCTTCTCCCCCAACTCATTTTAACGAAAACAACTCACAGGCAACGTACGAAACTTCATCCCTTCGTACGAAATCATCTGCACCATTTGAACGAAACTTTTGAGCACCATTTTAACGAAAATTTGTTCTTCTTCACTTCGTTAGTTCTGATCACGAAATCCATAGCCCATTCTAACGAAAAAAATTTCAACACCATTTTAATGAAAACTTTTCTCCTTCCTGTTCGTTAGATTCAATCACCCAATCCAAAACAATTTATCCTTCTCTTTTCATTGACCCCAAACATCGACTTCAAACTCAAAATCAGATTTCGAAATTAACCACTAATTCTTTGAAATCAAACATTCCTTAATACTTCAATTCTTCGAAATCAGATACGCGATTCCAAACACTTAGATCGATTGATTGTTCACTTCCAAGCATGCGAATCTACATCTCAACTGTGAAACCATCGTTTCATTCGTCAATCAATACTTCGTGAACTAACCTCATAAACCATTTCATTATCACAACCTCGAGTCCTTGACCATTGAAATCAAAATCAAACGAAAAGCGAACCCAACATACAATCGAAATCGATTCCAACACCATCTTTATACCCAACAAACGAACATCTGAGTTTGTTATTCCGTGGTTCCCAAACTATCCATTGATTCCAAATGCATCGATCGAACTTCAGTTCAACTATCAGTCTTCGTTTTCTGTCATTAACAATCGATATCACAGTGACTATACCCAATCGATTTCGAAATCTAACCATCAAAATCGACTTAGACATCGACTCAACAACCTTCCATTCACAGTTCATTCTTCAAAATAAAACCTTCGTTCCCAAATCTTCAATTTAATCCAAATACGACCTCAACCAAATTCGAAATTAGCTATTCGCTATCCAATCACATACCAAAATCAATTTCGAATTCATGGATTGAAGAGAATCTGTCTAACAAAAACCAACATGAGTTCTTCCTCCCAAAATCGACAACGAATTTTGACTTTCGAAAGTCAGCTTTGACTTCTAATCAAGAACGATTTTAAGATGACTCAACAACACATTCGATTTGTATACTATTGATGCTTCATCGGTTTGAAAGCCTCAGCATCATCATTTATCATACGCAACGAAATCGACTTGAAATCGATTCCAGTCAATGCAATTTTGACCTCAATATAACGTATGACGACTTCAAGGATCAACAATTAAACAGGCTTTTGATTTCAAGTGTGACATCGATACTAATCTCAATACAATCGACTCCAAATCAATTACCAAACTTATCCATTGAAACTAGATTTGACTCCAAGACACAATAAGTCGAAGTTAACTTCAAAAATATCAAAGTCAAAATCGATTTTGACTTTAAGAAAGAATAACCAGATTTGTAAATACGTTGGGCTCAAAATAAATGAACAGTGAACAGACTATTTTCATGGAATGGACTTCGAAATCAGATGAACAGTGAACGGAATTGGATATTGGGCTCAAAAATGGTTTTAAAGAAATATTATTTAATCAAATGATTTTGAATTTGGTTTGGGCTTGATCTAAACAAAAATAATTAGATCAATCAACGTGGTTGAAACGAATTTGATCCAATGAGATAAATCGATCAAAAATGAAAAACGCAAAATACAAATCGAAATCATGGACATTTTGGAATCCATTTGAGAATTTGGGATACCTTTTTGACGAATCGAGATCCATTTGCAACGAACGAATCAAATTTAGAAGATCTTGGTTCTTTTGTCGGAACGAGAAAATCTCCAATTTGAACATTCTGCCACCCACGATGCGTGTTGTACAACTCGTTCTTCGTGTTCTTCGTGTTCTTCATCGATCCAAGAACATCTTCAATAGAACCACCAACACTTTTGGGTTTTGACTTCAAATTCAATGCAACATTTGGAGATTGTTGCTTTGGAACCCAAATTTGCTTCACGGATTTCAGATTCACAACAACATTCGACGATTTTTGTGAATAAACCCGCTTGTTCTTCCGTTTAATCTTCTTATTCTTTTTCTTTCTCATCTTTTTGCATCTTGAAGACTTGATTTCATGAACAAACCCACTTTCCACAACTTCTTGAGTTTGAATCAAATCTTTTGGAGTTTGATACTTGTGAATTTCTTGGATCACCATCTTCTGATAAGGAATCATTCCTTCAAACGAATCACAAGAACACAAAATATCATCGGTTTGAACTCCAATCGAGCAAAAAACTTTTTCATCATGAGAATCAACTTGAATCTTCTTATCATGAACTTTAAGAACATCAAGAACATCACATTGAACTCCATTGTCTTGAACTTCAACAAACTTAAGAGCACGAAGATCATTTGGGTCTTCAATAAGAGAAACATATTTCTTATTGAACAAATATTTTTCTCCTCCAATCTTATCACAACTACGTGTTGATATGGACCATGTAATTTCAGCCAACCATTTAATCTCACAAAGTGGTTGAAATATCAAGCTTCCATGATCATCATTCAATCCTCCATAAGAAAGTAAGAAACCATAGTTCCCCATGTAATCAACTTGTTTAACACCAACCCATAATATTGATTTCTATTGACTTTGTATTTGACATCTTCAATGATCACAATCCAAGAATTATATGGCAAATTCACCATGATCACAAAAACCGGAAGATATCTAGAGAGAGAAAGTGATTTTGAATGGGTTTTCTAGAGAGAGAAAGTAAAAATCACTTGAATTCTAGTGAAGAAAATCGAATTTTGAATAGAATCAAAGATGAATTCGATTTCTAGCATCCAAAAACTCTCTAAAACACAAAGATCAAAGATCAAAAAATGAATCACCAAATTAAGATTGCCATCAAGGATCAATTCTTGATCCAATCAAGAACACCCGCTCTGATACCAATTGTAGTGGTGTTGATTATGATGGCATGTGCGGAATTAGAAAAGATCTAGTGAATCATCATGTAAAATCAAGAACACAAGGAGTAAATAATTCTGTGTAAGCTCTCATTAGTTTTCATAGAAAGAGTACAAAATATGTCTTGCAATTTCTCTCTCTAAACTAATGCTCTCAAAGTGTTCCTTAGATAAAATGAGTGTCACTCACTTCCTTATAAAGGAAAGACAACTCATTACACACATACAAAGGAGTAAGCCCTCATGACATCCAAGAGTGACTTTGCACCCTAACAGGTTCTTTTTTTCAATTATTCATACATATTATTTATGAGCAAAAAGTTTACACTCCTATGTTTTTTTTTTCAACCGGCAAATACAATATATAATCTACTCCTAAACTAACATTTTAATCCACCTATGTCCACGACGAGACTTGAACCCTCGACCTCAAGGATGGAGGACATCACCTGATACCGCTAGGGAAGAATCCCTTTGGTTTACACTTCTATATTATTTGAAAAAGTTGCACTGATGTTATCTTTACATTTGATTTTTTAGTTTATTTGTAACATTATTTTATATTATTGAAATTTAACTAATATATACTCTTATGTAGTTTTCAAATAACTTTTTATATTATGAAACAAATTAATATGAGATTTTATAAAGTAATTATTAATTTTTTTTATGTGGAAAAAATTACACTCCTTTTATCTTAAATCAAACAAGAAATTAAAATACAAATTTTAATTGTTATTTAAAAAAGTTGCACTGCTTTTATCTTTACATTTGACTATTAAATTTATTTATAACATTATTTTATATTATTGAAATTTAATATATATATATATATATATATATATATATATATATATATATATATGGCTATTAAGTTTATTTATAACATTATTTTATATTATTGAAATTTAATATATATATATATATATATATATATATATATATATATATATATATAGATATATAGTTTTCAAATAACTTTTATATTATGAAACAAATTAACATGAAATTTTATAAAGTAATTGTTAAGAAAATGTTGATATTAACCGATATGAGGATGATTATAAAAGTTGACATGATATAACTAAAAAATCAAGTTTTTATATGGTTTAGATAATCTTGATGATATTTCATTTCAAACTATCAAACTATAGATCTGGCTAAATACATCAAGTTAGTTTTTCTTTGACAAATATAACTTCAAAAAAAATACAATACTAATAATGTCTTTCATATTTAAACTATTCAGAAATTATAATTAAATTAGTAGCTTTAAAAAAAATAGCATTTTGTTCAAGTATATGTGAAACATTTTGTTAATAGAATGTTCTCATATTTTTAAATTTACCTAAAAAGGAATAGAGAAATGTAATTTTAGTCAAAGTAAATATATTTTAAATTATCTTAATTGTCAAGGAAAATATTTTAAAAACATATTAGTTATTTTATGAGTATTCCGTTTTGCTATTGTTTTCCGGTTTTTTATATGAACAAAAAGAAACAGACCGGGTATGAAAATCAGTCTTTTTAAAACTCAAAACCAAATTGATTGGTTTTCACTATGTTCCAACTTTTTCTTTTTGTTCACCATTGGTGTTTCACGCCTTTTCAATTGTATTGGTCTTGGTATTTAAAACACCCCTAAAACTCAGTCCAATTTTTGGTGAAGGGCCCTATTTTTTATTTTGCCCCGTGCCTCAAACCATCTTGGGACGACCCTGACAAGATTCACGACTTTTAGTGGCGACGACTGTCGCCGCTAATACCTTTAGTGGCAACATGTCGCCGATGATGGTTCGTTACTAATTCTCTGGTTGTCGCCGCTATTGCTTTGCGTCACCGTTATTGCCACGTATAGCCGCTAATACTTGCATCGCCGCTATTTCCTATAGTCACTACTAATAGTTGTTATTAGTTTTTTTTAAATGCACATTCAAAACGCAAAAAAACGTTATAAAAATATAAAACTACTACAAAATATTAATTGCAGAAAAATAGATAGAAACATTAAGAATTTAATGATACGACACCCCAAAATATTAATCCGAACATTAAGTGCCTAATATGTTATAATCCTAACAAAACATTACATAAATCCTAAAAATAGCTACATGTCATCATCGCTCCCCTCATTCCCTCTGGTATCATTTCATGGCAGAAACGATCGAAACCGTTCTTCAAGTGTTGCACTTCAGGTGGGCAGTTTAACATCTTTTATAAATTGACAAAGAGTTTTCGACCAGGTTTCTTGAATGAGAATCTTGCCGGGGGATTTATATAACTTGTTACCCCTTCTTTGCAACCATTCATTACTCTGAATATTTAGATTTCTCAAGTCATCTCGTGCATTTGATGTGTCTTTACTCTTATCATTTATTAGAAGAGTACCCAACATACTGTCAGTTACATTTTTCTCGATATGCATCACATCTAAGTTGGATTTCAGTTGTAAAGAAGACCAATACTCTAGTTCGAAAAAAATGCTACGTTTCGACCGGTTCAACTCGATTCCTTCTCGATTTATCGCCCCACCTCCAAACATAGGATGTTTACCTTATAGACCAAGTAGTAGACGACGTAGTTGATCTTGTATGGCTTCATTACTAAATTGTTCGGATCGGGTTTTGTCTCATGTTGCGTGTTAAATTACAAACTCTTTCTTAATGGATCGTTAGCATCTAGAAACCGACGATGACTAACTTAAATGAATTTATTTGCAAGTCTGGCATGCTTTGTACCCTTGCCCACTCCAACCTGATAAACTACCATGAGTTGTAAAGTCGTTTATTGTCCATAACAACATAGATTTCATCGTGAAGAATGTGTTTTCCGCCACTTATTTAATATGCACGCCTGATTTCCACAAAAGCTTAAGCTCTTCCACCAATGACCTAAGGAAAACATCCATGTCCTTTCAAGTGATTTAGGGTCGGGAATCAACAAGACCAACATGAATGATGACTCTTTCATACAAAGCCATGGTAACAGATTGTATGTAGTGAGTACGACCAACCACGTGTTGTGTAGATTACACATGTTACCAACTGGATTAAAGCCATTGGCTGCAATCCCTAAGCGTATGTTACGAGGTTCACTCGAGAAGTCGAGGTAATTTATATCAAAAATTCTCCAACTCGATCCATCAACAGGAAATTATCGTAACATCTTATGAGCTATCTTCTTACCCTTGGTGTTTTTTTAATTCACTGAGAGATTGTTTGGCAGGATCTGAATTTTTAAGAGGTCTTAATTTGTAAGAGGGTTTGAATTTTTAAGATCTAAATTTTTAACATGTTGTTTGGTTGGAACCTCTGAACTGATGTGTTGAATTATAAAAATGTCCATTTTACCCTTCTGTTTTATTTTTTAGTGAATTCAAGTGTCTGTTTATAAAATAACCGAATCAATTTTCTAAATATTTATAAAAAAGTATAAACACCATATAAAATCCAAATTGAGCATAAATCAAAATTAAACACAAATCCAAATCAAACATAAATATTTTTAAATCCAAGAAAATATACTAAAATCCAAATAAAATCCTACAAATCTAATTTGAAGCATCTGACCCCGATTGATTCGCAATCTGGTTACACAAATTAGTCATGTATTCGTTGCCTTGTGAACCCCATTCCATATCGTGTATGTTTTGGCCATCACTCTCTCCCCCTTGTGCTTGACCAGTGTTCTCCCTAGACATCTTAAATAATAAATCATAAATATTGCATTTCCTTATGAAATTATGGATTGCAAAACAAGCGACGACTATGTCTCTTTGCAATGAAAAAGGAAAAAGAGTCATTTGCTTTAGGACTGGGAATCTCGCTTTCAAAACACCATAAGTGCATTCAATAATATTTCTGAGTTATGCGTGTGCATGATTGAATTTTCCTCCTTAGTTGATGTACGTTGTCGTCGATAATCAAATAACCAATACCTCATGTTGCGGTAATGAGTCATAAATCCATGAGTGTTGGTGTATGCAGCATCGCAAAGGTAATATTTATATGTACACGTGAGTAAAGGAATTATTATATATAGAAATTAAAAATCGTATTTCATAATAAATTTAAAAAGGATTACAAACCTGAGGGAGGGAACGGAAAGTGCAACTTCTTTCAAAACTCGTGAATCATGTGATATGTCATCCCAACCAACCCATACGGATGTGAATATCATATCAAAATCACAAATTCCTAATACATTTTGAAAGCATTCAGCTTTTCCTCTTCCCTTGTAGTGAGTTTGTTGATTAGCAGACATGACTTCATCTACAAGAGTTTCATCTAACACACCTATTACTCCAGGAATATTTCTTTTATTCGTCGATGTCGTTATGACGAATTTATGGTTGCATTAGAATGCGTTGGCACTATAATTTCTTTTGCAAAAATCATCATTGTATTTAGAACCTCATGAAAGCATCTATGAACAGTTTATGTAGAGTGTTCAAACCTTCGTTTGATCATCCTGAACCGTTCGTTATGTCCTATAGTTGTTAAGAATATAACCATCTTTTCTTTGAGACATATATGCCTACTACTTTGCAACCAATTCTTTCAAATGATTGCATATAAGTACATATGCTTCACGTGAAAGACGTATCATCTCATAACATTGTGCAGAAGTTTCATGTAACAATTCTTGCTTATATGTATGGCCGCTCAAATCTGAATCGTTATCCATTGCCCTTCCAAGTCTATTGGATGCTAGATTCAACCAATAGTAACAAAGTAAAATAAAAATACAGTTTATTCATCCGAATCCACACACAATCTGTTAATTTGAAAATACATAACAATTATATAAACAACATATATTATATAAAAATTCATCCAAAACCACAATTCATTCAAGTTATATAAAAATCTAGTTCAATGCATATAGGTAATTCAAAACATCTACTTCAAAATAAAAATTTAGTTCAGAAACATCTAGTTATCCAAAAAAATCAAGTCATTAAAAACATCTACTTCAAAAACCCATCGAATCATCCAAAACATTTACTTAACCAAACATTCCATAACGTGCTCCACTGTTCCTGACCTAAGTCTCACAAACAGTTGGATCAATGGTTAACCAAACTTGCCTCTTATCCGCACCTTCACCAAAAAGACAAACAATGGTAGTGTATCTTGGATCAAACATTCCCCATCCTAACTTCCCCAACTTTTACATACACGCACCCAGATTTGAAGAAACATGCTTTCCACATATATATTAGCAATTGTGGAAATATCTTCCCCAATTTCAAGCAAACTTGAATTCGATGCATCTTTACCCTTTTCTTTACTCTTTTCCATGTCTGTAGTCTTTCGTTTTTTTGATTGAGCGGAGGAATCCTCACTAACACCTATAGGTTCTTGTTGAATGCAATCGTTGTCATCAAATTCATTCAAACTATAGTGGGTTGAATCGTGAGTAGGACGAAGAAGTGTAGAACTTGGCCCCCAACCATCCATTCTTGTCAAAATCGCGCCTTCGAACAATTGTGTGCAATGGTCGGGGAAGGGTAGTGACGTGCGTCTCAAAGAATCAACATGTTTGTTTGACTTCTTGGAAAAAACATCTTATTATTTAAACATGATAATATTATTTTTATAAATAAACAAAATACCTTCGTTTCTAGCTCTCATTCTTCTTTGGAAAGATTGAAGGTTTTGGTTGTTGGATTGTACACATTGCTGGTTTTGTTTTTTTAACTTCAAAAAAGCACCAAACTTTGACTTTAGGTAGTCATAGCTGTTCTTCATTTGTTTTTCGTCGACAATGAAATTATGTTCACTTTTTAATTATTTACCCACATTCCTCTAATATATTGCTTTTAAGCTACTTTCTTCTCGTCCATTGACTGTAACTTAATGTAAACAAGCCTCTACAAAAGTTTTCTCTACACCATCAACCTTCCAACTTTAGGATATATCCTTCTTCTCTCCTGTGTATTTGATGAATTCAATAAACAAATACATATTTCAGCAACATTTAAGCAAAACAAATGCATATTTTCAACAAATCATATCAGATTTCATAGCATCAGATTTCAAATTTATCAAACATCATAACATCAAATCTTAGATTACAACATTTCAAGCATATAAAATAAAAACCCAAAATTCTCAAACTTTTTAAAATGCTATGGTTATAAAAATCTTTCGGGAATTAACTGACATTTCACAAAAAATGGTCGCACAAAAAACATTTACAATTAAAATCTTGGGTGTTACCATTAAGCATCATACAGCCATAACAAGAAAATACGAATCACATCAATAACATGAACAAGGAACTTGAAAAGCTCCACTCCCGTCTCTATCTCTTAACTTCTAACTTCTAACTTCCATCTATCATCTTTTCTCCTTAAGTGTAACCTGAGATACACGACATTAAAAAGAGATACGCAAGACAATCATGTCTCGTGAGCTACGCGAGTTTGTGACCCAAAACATTTATCACATTTTCATCAAAACATTTCATCTTTGCAAAGCATGTTTCCAATATACATATTCCATATTCCTTTCCATATCAAAACATTTCATTAGTCATAACATAATTCAAATCCATTTCTTTTCACATTTCATTGCTTCTTTCATTATGGGCTAATTCTGGTGTTGAACCGTTTCTATTTGTATACTTAGGGCCTAGAAATATCCCTAAGTCTATACCAAAGTGGAAAGAACAAAATCATTACACCAAGGCATCATTTCCATTAGGACATCTATCTCGTGAAGGGGAGGCGCCACCCCGATAGATTCCTCTATATCCCGTTATGGGGACGTCATGGCTCGATCAATATATTCTTTTCAAAAATGTCCAATTCTTTTGATTACTTTTTATTACTTGTCATTACTTTCCAATATTTACACATTTCATACATTAGTATCAAATACTCATTTCAACAATAAAGCATCTATATTTCAAAACATTTCAAACACATTTTCAAAACATTCGATCTTCCAAAACGTTCTTTGCTTTAAAAAAACATTCCTGCCTTCAAGGCATTCTTTCAAAACATTTTTCGCAAACGCATTTAACACTTTCATTTTAAACGTTTCATATATGAAAGCATTGGTATTTCATTATCATAAAATCATTTTGCCATGTACCCCAAAGTGGGAAAAGTCCACACGTACTCACCTCAATCACAATAAGGCTAGCTAGTCTGTTCTAGTTCCTTTCCTTAGTGTAACACTATCAAACACCACCCATACAACATGTAGAAATGTCAATAAATGGCCAAAATACCCTACAAGGATTCTCAATGTAACATCCTGATGTTAAGGTACTTCTAATTTCAATCCTATAATTTTGTTATATTGCATTTTGGTCCCTAAGTCCAAGAAAATGTGCATTGGAGCCCTAGTGTCATTTTCGTAAATTTGGCAATAAGGAGTACGCCATGCATAATAGTGTGTACGTTGAGCGTACTAGGGCGTGCCCTAGTATGCTGGGCGTACATCTATGTACGCAGGGCATACTTTCTAAATGAGGAAACCCTAATTTTTAGGGTTTGTCTGGTATTTAAGCATCCTTATGGCCTCATTTCCCTTCACCTTAACAACCTCCACCCTCTCTTTCGTGAGTGTAACCCTAGAACCACCTTGTGAAGCCATTTCAAGCATTAAAGTGTGTGTTTGTGTTTTTAGAAGAAGAAGGAAGGAACCAAACTCATCTTAGAGGAAAGAAGCACCTTGGATTTGGGATTTATTCTTTATTTGCAAGTCTCCTAATGTATAAAGCTTTCACCTTTTGTCTTCCAATCTTGTAGATCTAGAAATGGGGGGTTTTTTATGTTACTTTTTGGTCCCAAATGTCTCATCTTGTGCATGGTTTGTTCTTTTCGATTTGAGTTGTCCTTTCAGACCCTAGGAGGGGTCCTAAGCCATAAAAATGAAGTCCCATTGGTTAGAATTGCTCCATGCATCTTGTGGAAGGTCTTAATGGACTAAGACCTTGAGTTAAGCACTTATTGGACTTGTAAAGTCATAAAGTTGGAAACTTTATGACTCTAGAGTGTATTTGAGGCTTGGATCTGGAATATGGACTTAAGTGATTAAGCCATTAAGCACTTATTGGATTTTAAAGATTGCGTGGGTACGCCCCGTGTACTCGGTCAACCACCCTGATGGCGGTCAAGCTGCGAGGCCTCGTGTACACAATGCGTACCTCCAGAGTATGCCCTGCGTACTAGCATTGGGTCAACCATAATGAGTTGACTCAATTGGGTTGAGTCGGCTGGGTTGACTCAGTTAACTTACTGGGTTTTGACCAATTGACTTTGACCAAGTTTGACCTTGAGGGTAATTTGAGATTTTGTTGGAATTGGTCAATTTTTGGGATTAAGTGTCGGTTAGAGAGCTGAGATTCAGATTTGAGTCCTTATCAGCTTATGTTCAATTTGCGAGGTGAGTTTTCCTCACTATACTTACAGGTCGAAGGCACCAAGGCCGACCCATTGGATTGATATCCTGTTATGCATGTTATTGTACTGTTGTGATCTGTTAGATCGGTATCTTGGTATATAGGACGATGCTATGCTTAGTGATCTGTAGATATGTTTCACTGAATGTAGACTGTTATATGATTACATGTTATATGTGCATATGTTTGGTCAGTAGCTGAGGCTTCACTGCTTTGTGCGTAAGCCAACAGGTCGGGGCATACCAACCTAATGCTTGAATGGGCCCAAGGGTATTCCATCCCGAAGATGATTGGACCCATAGTATATTGGCATTCCAACCCGATGGTTGAGGGGCCTGGGGTATGCCAACCCAATGGTTGATTGGACCCATACTATGTTGGCATTCCAACCCGATGGTTGAGGGGCCTGGGGTATTCCAACCCGATGGTTGATTGGACCCACATTATGCTGTTAATTGTATTTGTTATCTGTTTATGTGTTGGTACTTTGGGAGATCTCACTAAGCTTTGGGCTTATAGTTTTGGGTTATGTTTCAGGTACTTCAGATGATCGCGGGAAGACGAAGGCATGAGCGTACACATCCTCGTGTTTTTGACTTATGATATTGGGAAACTCTGATATTGAACATGTTTTGAAAACTATGTGTAAACAATTTATGGTTTTTGGGTTGGTTTTAAAAGTTTAATTTTTACATGATTTTTATGGATGTTACACTCAACTTTTCCTTAGCTTTAATAAGAAAAAAAATATATGTTTAAAAGGTTTTAGGAAGGTTTCAGAACATAAAAGTGAAAAAAAGGATATTTGGAACAGAGTTCACCATACCAACAATTGAGTTCATAGTAATGGTGAGGGGTCTTATCGTAACTCTATGGTGAACCATGCTATGCTCCCAAATGTGCAATTTTTTTCTCATTAAGGATATGTACTTTGTATAGTTTTAGAAGGCCCTTTTCAATTCACTTTGTACCACTTGTATAGGTTCTCACACATGATTAGGAAGTGACTTATTATCCTAAAACACTCCACTTAACCCATTAATTTCTCATTGAAACCATTTAAGAACATATTGATTCTCAAATTCCATAAGAAGGGTTAAGTAGCCAATTGTTCAATTGAGCATTCCAAAACTCGCAAGCTTTGTTCCCAACTTATTATACACTAATATGAAAGTTGTAAAGAATATAAAACTACCATTAATATTATTGCAAATACTTAATCTAACTATGGAATCCTCAACTCCATTCCATGTTTCCTAAATTGCCCTTTGGGCCAAAACAATCACTAAAGCTAGAATCTTACTAGCAACCCTTCATGTTTCTGTTCCAATATCATCTCTAGAGTGTCAATTCATGTTCATGAATGTTGTTCACTTCTTATATATCAAATTTTTACGTCCCAAAAATCACAAGGTAAAAGTTTGATTTTTAAAAATCACAAGTTGCAGAAAAACATGGGTGTATGCGCTACGATCAAGCCGGGACCTTCCCTTTAGAACCGGAAGTACCTGAAACCACGAACAACAAACTCTAAGCACAAAGCTTAGTGAGTTCCCCAAGATAACACATACCATACATATCATACATACAATAGAAAGTGCTATGTGCCAACCATAGTCTTTCCATTATGCCATGAGCCGTATCATGGTCTTTCCTTGCCAAGTTGGGGGCCAATACCCTAGGTCTTACAGACAAGTGCCAAGAAACACCTCCTGTTCTTCCATGCAAGAATCACAAAGACAACAAGCATACAATCTATAACTAACAATCTACTTAACTGCAATGGTCCAAACCCTGGTCTTTCATACAGATTTGCCAGGAGTCACCTCCGGTCTTTCATACAATGCCAAGGGCCACCCCTTGGTCTTTCAACAATACATAAGCCAATGGGCCAGAATTGGTGCCTTCGACCCATAGTTATAGTGAGGAGACTCACCTCAAACCAAGATAACCGAACACTCGAACTTCTGCTACCAGAGACCTCACACTAACATCATCAAATAACATTCCATCAATAAATGATTCTCGGCTCAAACAAGAATTCCAACCTAAAGACCGACCTTTAGGGTAAAACTCCATTTTACTCCTTTCCTTACTTTGCCAAAATCCAGAGACCAATCCACTAGCATCATAAGCCCAAAGCCTTAAATGGCACCACAAGGCCCAATAAAGCCCAAATATCCAAATTGGGCCCAAAAACCATCATGGGCCTAATCTGAGAAGGCCCAAAATATCCTATGGTCAACCCAGGTCAAACTTCTGGTCAAAGGTCCAAGGTCAAAAATTCAACACATCGAGAAAACCCCAACTGACTGAGTATGCCCCGCATACTCAGTTGGTACGCTCAGCGTACTACAACTTGGCTCAGTACGCGCTACGTACTAGGAGGTACGCCCTGCGTACTCACTCTTCCCGCAACAAACTTAGAAAATGTCTTAATCTCTTAAGCCAAAAAGTCCAATGCCTAGATCTAGTTCACAAAAATGCCTTAATCCATAAAGTTGTAAACTTTGAGCTTTTGCATGGTTCAATGGGTCCCAAATCCAAGTTCTTACTTTACCACATCAACAAAGAGGTTAATACACATGCATGGGTTGATATCAACTATCTAAATCACATTTTTATGCATTTGGGACACCTAACCAGATCTAGTGTCCAAACTCTTGGGGCAAGCTCAACCTCATAAAGGCAAACCAAAGGGACCAAAATGTGCCAAAAACCACCCCAAGCAAAATTTAACCAAAGAGATGGCAAGATGAGAGCTTTTTACCTTCAATGGGTTGCAAAAGATGAGAAAATTCTACATCTACAAGCCCCACTCCCAAAGATGATCCTCCAACAACCTTTAGTCTCCTCAATTTGCTCAAGAACACTCCAAAATCCCTCACAAGAGCTTAAGAATTCCAAGATGGTGGCTAGGGGTCGAGATTAGGGTTTAGGAGGTATGGAGGCTGATAAGAGATGAGGCTCAAAGAATAAAAGAGGCTTAAATAAGGGTAAAACCCTAAAAATTGAGGGTTTCTAGCTGAAGGGAGTACGCCCCGCATACCCCTTAGTACGCCTGGCGTACTCATGTGCCACCCACGATCAGACCAGCCACTACGACCTGCGTACTTGGTGAGTACACACCGCGTACTCGACCAAGCTCCAAAACACTTAAACTTCATTTGGCTATAACTCCTTCGTTCTAAGTCCATTTTCAACGTTCTTTATATCTACAGAAAGGTGACGAGAAGCCCTACACTTATACCAACTCACCTTCACCTAAAGACCTTCCGAACAAAACCCAAAATTTTATAAAGGCCCGAACGGCCAAATTATGATTATACCCTTGGGCTCCAAAACACAATCGAACACTCGGATCACTTAATCTATAACACTCACATCTAAAAAGGGCTAATTCTCTCTTCCCACAAGACCCGAAGCCTTATGATAGCAGATGATCGGTTCACGGCCCCAAATAATGAAGTGATTCAAAACCGAGTGCTACAACTCTCCCCCATTTAAATTAGATTTCATCCTCAAAATCATTCCTTACCATCCCAGGCACGCCAGACAGCCTGAGGAACACAACCACAAACCCAAGCATACAACTGCCTTCCCAATGCAACCTAGCCCAACCTTAGCAGAACTTTCCAAACCTAATGATGAACGAATCCTTAATCCCTTGCAGAATAACCACTTCTACCTTACTTGAAATCTGAAATCTCGAATTAGTCTGACTCCCCGACAGACCGACCATACCGAACCACTACCAATCCTATTCCACTTTGAATTCCAAGCTAAACAAAACACTTCCAACCCTTGATTATCTTGTTGCTTCTACTAGGAACAAAATCACTGACCATTCATTGTTCCGGAACACTTTTACTTGACAGAAGGCTCAGATAATCCTTTTAGTAGAACACTCATCCTTGCAACGGTTAGACTCAAACGAGAGTTTCACAACAGGGTCGAATCAATTACTCTGAGATTATTTAATCCAAGCTGCAAGTGACTTAGCATATTCTATGAATAACAAGAGACTCCATACACGAGTCCCAAAACACTAGTACCGCCTTAAATCATCTTGTTGCCTCCTAGCTACTTTCCAAAAGCAGCTGAGACCTTCCTGGTCCTAACTTACCTGCCAACGAACTGATTCACCGTACTTCCACCCGGTTGCTGAGTCAAATAGACATACACAGTTGCATTACGCGACTTCCAAATGAAGGCCTCATCTGACAATAATTGCCCTAGCTATGTCACCACTATGGCTCCAACAACCTTTATGATCGAACCGCTCATAACCGACCGTCAATCCTTATGCCACCAAATCCAATGCTAAAAGTGAAGGCTACATGACCAATTGTAACCTTATATCATAACTGGCCTCATACGACCTATCACTTCCTTAATTCCATGGATGTTGTGGCCTTCCCATAGTCTTACAAACCGACCTACTCTGGTCTAATCCATCTTAACAAATCCACAAGCCAAATCATAGATTTGCCATGCCCTCACCACTACTAAAAGACCGGTGAATGCTACGAGCCACCCCACAGTCTTACATCACTCCAACACTACCTGCCAACCTAGTGAATGCTACGGGCCACCTTGCAGTCTTACAACACTCTAACACTATCTGCTAACCTAGTTAATGCTACGAGCCACCCCGCAGTATTACAACACTCCAACACTATCTGCCAACCTAGTGAATGTTATGGGTCACCCCACAGTATTACAACACTCTAATCCTGCCATGGCCAACGCCCATGGTGTTACCGCTCACGAACCAATCCATCCACGCTCATCCTGCGTCGAACACGCATCTGACTATACTCCAATCAGGTGTCCGGGTCCTGCTTCGAACCCTAAGGCCTTAATCAGACAAGAACAAGCAGCGAGGCTCTAACACAACCCTCAACCTGGATTCACCTATATTCCTGCTATCCCTCACAAGGAAGACGCCAACCAACTGGTGGAAGTTTCCCGAACTCCCAACTTATACAATCTTCGATCTAGACAACCACTTGAGTCGTCTTCCCTCTCGACGGGGATGTGAAAGTCATTCTAGTTTCATGCTTGCTTAAGCTTCCATAAATCTGAACGATTCTCTCCCCACTTAGGTTCACCGAAGCTCTTCCATGCCACAAAATTTGATGGATTCCCAACCCATCTTACCTCCTTATAATTTGAGTCGTCGAAGACCTGTGCTTACCAAATACTAATGTTCCATCACTAGCCAATCCCAATGACCACACAACTCTTGAAATCCATATGAACACTACCCGAAATCTCAGCAAGTCCGACAACCCCAATCGTGTTCCCATGATACAGCACCCAAATCCTTATGTCCTTTATGCTGATGACACGGACCATAACCCTTGCGATAAATAAACTCCCCTGGTACTTCCAGTGACTAACCAAGCTCATGCGAATGCCACCACCATCTTCTTGCTATTTCTCCTTCCCTAGCAACGGTGGTGATTGAACCCAAAGGTTCTTCCATAGACGACCACCGATCCCACCAGATCAAATGCTAACACAACTGAACCATGATTTCATTGGAGAACTAACCCGCTAATCCGACCATAGACCTTCCAAACGATACCCCTGAATTGATCCATCACAGAACCAAAACACAACCGAAGAAACTAAAACCCACTCAACAAGATACGACCCACTACTGACTCATAGCATGCAAAATGGCATATAACAATTCTTGATGATATAACCTATACATAAACAGAGAACTAACCAAAGATAATGCTTACCCAAACCGATACAAAATTTCAAAGCAATATAAATACAGATATTAACCAAGAAGAACGCAAAAGATAACATACCCTCAATAGAACCTGGTGGAACCCCGACCTCTCCTGACTGACACTGCAATGCTCGACTCCTCACTGTTGAGGCTCCTGCCCTACCCTCACGACCATCAGTGATCCTCAAAGTAACCGGAGCAGGTGCACTCACTGATCCACCCCTCAACATCGGACAATCGGCTTTCTTGTGGCCCACTTGGTTGCAGTGAAAACATAATAGGCTTGCTCCCTCAGGATAATCCCAACTAACATGCCCAACCCTTCTACACTTGTAGCAACCCATGCCCCTAGAAAGACAAACCCCTTCGTGATGCTTCCCGCACGTGCTGCGTTGAACCCGACTCTTCTGGCCCCTCAATCGTTGATCTGAAGTCTTGGGTCTCTTCACAGGACCATCCACTGCCTGCAACTGATCTGGCCCCTATTCCCCATGAGCTCCAAATCGATCTGCCGCTCTCGGGCTCTAGAAATCATATCATTCAGGGTCTTGCACCCTGAGATACTCACTAACTCCCTAGTTTCATCCCTCATCATATCATGATACCGTACCTTCTTCATTTCCTCATCCGCTGCATACTGCGGAACCAATAGAGCCCTATCCCGAAACTTGTCCGTGATCTCTGCCATAGTCTCCGTAGTCTGACGAAGGTCCTGAAACTCCCTCGCCAACTGTTGTACCTCATAGTTGGCATGAACTCAGCCCTAAACCGAGTCACAAACTCATCCCAAGTCATTGTCTCCATGGCTTCGCCTCCCAAAGTGAATTCTACCTCCTCCCACCAATTGTGGGCTCTATCCTTTAGAAGACAGGAGGAAAATCTGACCTTTGACCCCTCGGGGCAGAAAGTCGTCCGAAAAAGTGTTAGCCATAACCGTTAACCATCTCCTACTAGTAATGGGTCCTTCTCCCCAAAGAACACGAGATGTCCACAATCACGGAACTCACGGAAGAAAGGGTGTGAGCTCCGACAATAGCCATAACCTCAGCGCGGAATGCACCCAGACGCTCATCCAAAATCTCCAAAATCCCCTCCTTGACTGTACCAAAGATCACAGGAGTCTGCTCCACAATATCGCGGGTAATCTTCGACGAGATGAAGTCCCGCATTTGCTCGCTAATCGACTCAGTACCTGCACCTAAGCCAGAACCAGAACCTGAACCTCCTTCCTGAGTGCTCATCCTAAACTGAAAATCAACATGCAAATGATCAGAACAAATCCAAGAATCCTCATCCCACAGGATTACTAGATTCTCCAAGATTCTCCCCGATTCGAGTATGAATCTATGCTTTAAGTAGTACGGGACCAAGACTACCTTCCACACATATCCATACTTTCCTCAAGAATCATCCCAAATCCTCTAAGTCGCCTTCTCAAACTGATATCCCGAAAGGTCGCTAAATAGCAAAACTAAGCCCACTGAAGCACTTCCTAGGCTCTCTTAGGTTCCCAACCTCACCCTCCCATCAGCTGCTGAAAGACTCCCACCAATGTCAACTAACTACCTCATGTATATAGTCACATGCAAAATAGATAAGATAATCCTTCGAGTAAAAGGCTCAACCCTAGAACGGTTGGACTCAAACGAGGGCTGCACAATAGGGTCAAATCCATCACTCTGAGATTATTTAACCTATGCAACATATGACTTAACATATCCACTTAGTAGCTGATCCACATCACTAAGAGTCCTATAAAGCACAAAGAAATCAACATTCGGGCAATGGAAAATCTAACCAACGCATCACTAATCAAGCCATTCTATCTAGTCATCTGAAAACTATACTAGGATGTAATTCTAAAAGCTCAAACAAGCAGACATGTAAAGGCATCTCTCCTAGCATGAAATCCTGAGCAGATCTTTAGCCATAATCTAGCATGCGATTCTCATAACACATAACATAATAAACATGTATGGGTATTCTGGGAATCACCACAAGCCGAATCATTATCTTTCCTTTCCAAGCCGTATCATGGTCTTTTCTTGCCAATCCGGGGTCCAATACCATGGGTCTTACGTACAAGTGCCAAGAGTCATCTCCTAGTCTTCCATGCATGCATCACAAAGATAACAAGCATACAATCTACAAATAACAATCTACTTAACTACCATGGTCCAAACCTTGGTCTTTCATACAGGTTTGCCAGGAGCCACCTTCGGGTCTTTCATGCAATGCCAAGGGTCACCCCTTGGTTGTTGAACAATACATAAGCTAATGGGCCAACATTGGTGCCTTTGACCCATAGATACAGTGAGGAAACTCACCTCGAACCAATATAACCGAACACTCAAACTGCTTCTACTGGAGACCTCGCACCGACATCATCAAATAACATTCCATCAATAAATGATTCCCGAATAAAACTAGAATTTCAGCCCAAAGATGTACCTTCAGCGTAAAAGTCTATTTTACCCCTTTCCTTACTTTGCCAAAATCCAGAGACTAATCCACTAGCATCATAAGCCAAAACCCTTAAATGGCACCACAAGGCCCAATAAGTCCCAAATATCCAAATTGGGCCCAAAAACCATCATGGGCCTAATCTGAGAAGGCCCAAAATCCTAAAAGGCCCAAAATATCCTATGGTCAACCCAGGTCAAACTTCTGGTCAAAGGTCCAAGGTCAAAAAGTCAACACATCGAGAAAACCCCAACTGACTGAGTATGATGAGACAATGAATCAAGTATTGAACGAATTAGAGAGTAAATTCAAAGTAGAATTGAAAGATTTGAACACCGATGTAAATATGATCTGTTTGGCTCTATTACGCTTTTGCAAATTTTACAGAGTACAATGAATATTCTGTAAAGACTTCGTTACTAAGACACTAGTAACCACTCCTATTTATAGAAGAGAAAAGCGTACAAAAAATATACTAAGGACTAAACATGAAGCTTCGAATATTATGCCCTAGTAAAATACATTTTAAAAATGTTCGAAGACCCAAAATACAAACTTCGACTATTACAACATTTCGACCCTAACAATCTCCCCCTTTGTAATCAAATTCGAAGTCTTCAGTTTGTAAGTAGAGTAATGGAGTACAGCAAAACTCTTCGAACCTCAGTATACCAAGAAATAATTTTCTTCAATTCCTCCTTGTCTCCTTCATTGTTCTTTTTGCAGTGGTTCATACGAACAATCAAGTTCGTATATTGAGATGTAGAATATCTCTCCACTTCGCTAGCTTGGAACAAAAACCGCTTCGCTTTTCCAGCTTTATCCTTTCCAGCAAAAACTATTCCAAATGGCTTTAAACATATTTCTCCATCAGCATATTTCTTTAACTCAGTCTGAGTCAACGAAGGAGCCATTGGAACTTTTACTTCCATTCCCTTTGCAGTAGCCAACTCCACATCAGTCAGTGCTAGGCACTCATAATAATTCTCAATGAAGATTTTGATGTGAGCAACTCCAAGTTTGAATTCCTCTGGATCTGTGTTTTGTAGAAAAGAAAAGGATTTGTCTTTCAGAAGCAATGCCACTTGTATAAGGTCATACAAGTTCATCAGAGGAAAATCTGCAATAGTGAATTCGCATGTTTTTCTATTTTCCCTGGCCACAACATATTTAACATTTTGAACAATGTTTTCAAAGACCACATCCTTTTTCATGCTTATCACCTTCTTGATCTTGATCAGTGACCATACATCCTCAGGGGCTTTGCCAAGTACTGCATGAAAACGAATTTTCATATGAGTCCCTTCATCTTTTTCTTTGAAATTCCCTTCAACTTTGAACTGAGGCATGATGAACATCATCTCATTTATAGGGAAATCCAACTGGCATGCATCAGTGTTTGTAACAACATAACTCTGTTTTGGCTTCTTATCAAATGAGTACATGTGATTAAAGGCAACCAAGGCTTCGATTGTTTCATAGTTGTAATGTTTTGCTGGATCACCTTTATTCATGCCCTTCGGATCACCAGCCCTCTGAGTCATGATGCTTTGAATAAGCCTCATTTTCTCGAGTTCAGCTTCAGCTTCAGCCTTCTTTTCTTCTTTAGATTTTCCAACCAGAATTGATTTTCCTTTGTCTTTCGAAGCAGATTTTTCAGTTACGTCTTTTAGCTTCGAACCACTTCCACCAGATTCCAAAGGTTTACCAATTACAATTCCTTTCAAAATTGTTCTTGTAATTGGTAATGTTGTTACGATTGTTGAGGTCACTGGTTGAGCAAACACAATTACTGGTTTTGTTGAAGGGATGCTAGATGGAAATACCTTGCCCACCACTTTCGCTTCTTCTTCTGTTGACTTCCTTTCTCCCCCTTGCACCCCTGTGAAAACAGGAGGGGCAGTAGTTGTGGGAAGAAGACTAGATATGCGAAATAGTGGAGCAAGTTGCTTGTTAAGTATGGCTTCGAACTGCACAAACTTCTGGGATAAAAATTCTGGAGTAATCAACGGTGACGAAACCGGTTTCGTTGAGATCTCCTTCAACTCCTTTAACAACTTGATCACACCTTCAAAATTTTCACTTTCAGACTTGGAGATTTGAGTTATTTGAGGACTCAAACCTTCATATAGCTTGACAAATCGAGTGACAGCATCACAAATGATATCGACCTTCTGATTCAAGGACGCATAATCATGTTGAACAGATAAAATTTCCTTTTTCATGTCTTCACGAAGTTCGTGAATTTGGGAGTTAACATCCTCCCTCACTTTCTTGACTTCCTGAACAAAAAGAACATGTCGTTCTTTTGTTATGCTTCGCAGATCCTTAACTTCTCCCATAAAATCAGATCTGAGAGTTTTAACACGAAGCTCAGAATTCTGATCTGTATAATCAACCTTTTCTAAAATAACAGACTCTGAGGCGTTTATCATTCCAGAAACTTTGTTGATTACTCTTGATTCAAACATCTTGAGCATAGAATCAACCTCCAAACTTGAAATAGATGAACCTCCGCCAAGATCAGCTTGAGATTGAATGATGGAGTTCAACTTTTGATTAAGAATTTTGTACTGCTTCATTGTCATTAACATATGATCAGGAAATTCTTCTTCTTCATCATGAAACTCTAGGTCTTCGAATGTTCCACCAAACCCTTCATTATCAGTTTCAATGGGTGAAGATGGTTTGGGTGTATCAGTGGATTGAGAGGAAAAAATGTAAGTAATTGGTTGATTGATGATATGTTTAAAGGTTGGTGAAACAGTGGTTGATGTGAAAGGAATAGTAGATGTTGGTGTAACAGAAACCAATGATTCGAAAGGAGTAGAGATAATTGGACCTTGATCTGCATCTTTCGAACCACCTTCACCCATGTTGACATTTGCATCCGTATCAGATACGTGTGCAGGGATGCCTGAAGTTCGAACCTCCTCAAAAATTGACTTGCCAATCGAAACTTCGGGTGGTATGATAACAGTCTTCTCAGGAATGGAACTTGTAATGATAGAAGTGAACTCTGGAGTTTCTAGTATTCGTTCATCCTCTTCTGTAGACTCAGTAGATAAAACAATCTTTCGAGTCTTCTTCGTCTTCTTCTTTTTCGGTTGTGACAAGTGTTTTGCCATATCTTTTGCTGCTCTTTTCTTGGATCCGGGAGAAACAGGAACAGGGACCTCACGAATTAAAACTCCTTGGTGAGTAATTTGAGGCTTGCGAATCAACTTCTGTGATGGTGACTTTCGTTTGTGAGTGGATTTCATCTTGATTCTTCGAAGCATCCCTGTTTTCGAAGGAATAATCACGTTCTCTTGAGTCTCTTCCACTATTGGCTCAATCACTTGTGTTGCTTCAACTGTTACTGCAACATTTTCTGTCTTCTTCTTTGAAGATTTAGAGGATGTTGAACCCTTCGTTTTCTTTTCAGGTGAAGCAGGATCAGCTTTCTTCGACTTTTTGGTCTTCTTTTCGTCGCGTGGCAACAAAATTCCCGTAGGAATAGAAGAATCAAATGTTTTCAGATATGCAATCAAAACAGGATTCGTAGGATCCACCCTTTTAAGCATCGCGTCTGGAATCCGAGCAACGTTTGGAAATTCATCATCATTGTCAACAACTTCCTTCGGAAAGTGATAAGATTGAAAAGTAACCTTCTCTTCTTCATTTGAAACCAAGATGCCTTCCTTGTTGTAAAAATGTTGCAGAATTAGACTCCAGTACCTAGCACACGAAATGCCATGAACAACATTCGTATGTTCTACTCCTTTTTGGAATTCCTTCCATAGCTGTGTAGAGTAGTCTGCTGGAAGATCATAGTATAAACCAGCCACCATGGCATAAACCTCCATCCTTCCTTTATCCAATCCAACTGTTCTTCCGGTTAAACAACGCAAAAATATCCCAAACAAAAAATTCCATAATTTTGGAAGACCAGACTTCTTAAAGTCACTTATCTTTGACAATGGGGGCTGATATCCCATTTCATTAAACATATGAATTATTTGGGAGAATTGAAATTCAACAAAAGGAGGTGTATTTGGAATGTCAAGAATCTGACAAAACAGTTTCTTGGAAAGCCTAACCTTTTTGTCATTGATTAGGTGAAAAGTAATCGAATCAGAGGCTTTGTTGTATGTGGCAGTAGATCCTGCTTGAGAAAGCCAGGATACCGGAACAGAAAAGGAATTAAACATTGCTTTGGATAAAACAGAGTGTTTTAAAGAAACAATAAGCATCTTGAATTCTTCTGGACATTGAGAAAGTTCACCATCCACATAATAATTGGTAGATTGAATCTTCATAACTGGTGCAGAAGAAGTATCTTCAGTAGAAGGATCGACATGAGCAGTAGTCGCCATTGTTAGGGTTTGAAAAAGATGAAGAACAGAGAATTTGAGAAGTTTTGAGTTTTGATCGCATAAACGTATAAAGTACTCTTGAACCCCCTTTTATATGTAACCCTAAATGATTTGAATTTGAAGCGGGATGCATTTAATGATATCCGACGTGGCACCTTGAAAATCGGACCTGTACAGCGGAAAGGTAGCCATGCGCCAAAAAGTGTCTGTCACATCACCTGGAAAACCGGGCAAAATACCATACGTCACGTATACACAGCCTGCCATTATCCCCTTAATAGAATTGTAACTGTTAGAACCCTTCGAATGGAGGCAAGGCTCTTTCACTTTTGGGATAAAAAGCGAAGTCATTTGCTAGATGTTCGTAATCATCAGCCTGAGTTGGTATTACTCAGAACCTCAAGGATTTCGTGTGTGTAGTGTGCCAAAGAAAGTTTAGACAAGAAACAACAAATTTTTTTTTTTTTTTTTTTTAAATTTTGTGATGTCAAAAATTTAATTTGACACGAAGGCAGTTAAACCCCGGGCAAAGGTTGCTTCGTTAATCATCAAGAGAGATGATCAACAGCTTGTGTATGTTTCCGTGAATTACAATCGAATACTTTTTGATAAGTATCAAAGGGCTTCTTTTAAGAATGCTTCGTGGGTAGGTTCAAAATTTCGTTACATGTCAACCTAAACATAAGGTGATAAAGTGTAACAGAAATTACTTGTATGACTAGTGTAGTCAGTGACAAGTCGGCTTTGAAAAATTTTAACATGACTAGGACATTCGAATGAAACTCACACGGAAATCATATTCATAAAAAATTTGTATACTGGATCTTGTTGGGTAACAAACATCGTGGGTTTCGAATGCTTGATCAAGACCACTCATTCGAAATGAATATGATTTGGAGTTTCGAACATTGGTACAGAAACAAAAGTTTCGTATATATCTGGAACAATGTTCCCCGTCAATTCCTTAATTTGTAAGATTTTTGGGTTTCACTTCCATCACGGACTCATGATGTCAGATCATAAACACAGAGTTTTTATATATCTAAGTCTCGATGGGTTTGATCAGAGACCTCTCGGATATACGTCTTTGTGTGTGATCGTGTAAGAATGTTTTGGATGAAAAAGATTGGTGTAAGACACGAAAGGTACCTCTGTTATGTTTTGGACCAAACAGGAAACTCTTAACTCATTGTGAGAAGAGTAAGGTAGCTCAGAGACTAATGTGAATATAAGCCTGATTGGGAAGAAATTTTCGTACGAAACATTTCATTAAGGCTTTCGTACACACACATTGAGTCATGGAGGCTTTGGACGACATGCAGCAGCATGCTTCTAGGGACAACCTAACTAATTCGAATAATGAAAAACATATTAATTCATACGAAAAATTTTACCTGACCCTAAAACTGCCTGCATTGTCCCCTCTGAATCATCATCATAATCTGCAACAAAAGTCTAAAAATAAAAATATTTTTGTTGTTTTGAATTTTTTTTTTTTTAAATAAAGACCGAACAAACAAAAATCTTTTTGAATTTTTGATTTTTCAAAAATTTAAGGACAAAACAAAAGAAAATCTTTTTGAATTTTTGATTTTTCGAAAATTTAAAGACAAAACAAAAGAAAATTTTTTTGAAATTTTGATTTTTCGAAAATTTAAAGACAAAACAAAAGAAAATCTTTTTGAATTTTTGATTTTTCGAAAATTTAAAGACAAAACAAAAGAAAATCTTTTTGAAATTTTGATTTTTCGAAAATTTAAAGACAAAACAAAAGAAAATCTTTTTGAATTTGTTTTAAACAGACGAATATTTGGCATTCCTTGAAGAGTGACAAATGTACGAATTCGAAGCGTTCGAAGCGTTGACTATGAACAGTAACCATTAACTCAACGCTGAAAATAAGTGACAATCATGCGAATTCGAAGCGGTCGAAGCGTTGACCATGAACAGTAACCTCTGAATGCTGAATGACTTTGTGTTATCTTTTATTCAGCGCCTCTGATTCATTCTTTTTCGCCTATCATTCTTCTTTTTCGTATGGAACAGAATTGCCATCGATCATTCCAAGACCTTCTATTATTCGCATTAGAGATTTTTCATCCAAAGCTTTCGTGAATATATCAGCTAACTGATCAGTTGTTTTCACGAAATGTACTTCAATGTTTCCATCCTCCACGTGATCTTTAATGAAATGATAACGAAGAGCTATATGTTTAGTCTTTGAATGCTGCACAGGATTATGACAAATTCTTATTGCGCTTTGAGAATCACAATATAATGGAATCTTTTTCATATTAATTGCATAATCACGCAATTGACTTTGGATCCATATTATTTGCGAAGTGCAAGCAGCAGCAGCCACATATTCTGCTTCAGCTGTGGAAATTGACACACACGTTTGCTTTTTCGACTGCCAGCTGACTAATTTGCCATCAAGAAATTGACATCCTCCACTTGTGCTTTTTCGATCAAGATTACAACCACCCAAGTCTGCATCTGAGTATGCTTGAACGAAGAATCCAGTTTTCGAAGGATACCACAATCCTAACGAAATTGTGCCTTTAAGGTAACGAAAAATATTCTTCACTGCAGTAAGATGTGGTTCGCGTGGATTAGACTGATACCTAGCACAATTACACACAGAAAACATGATATCAGGTCTACTTGCTGTTAGATAAAGTAATGAACCAATCATGCTCCTATACAACGTTATATCAACAGCAGGTTTGTCCAACGATGGTGTTAGCTTTATGCCTGTTGCCATTGGTACACGAAGCTTTGTGCTATTCGTCAATCCAAACTTTTCTAACAGATTTTTCGTATATTTTTCCTGATTAATGAAAATCCCTTCTCTGTTTTGACGAATATTCAATCCAAGGAAATTATTGATTTTTTCCATCATGCTCATTTCAAATTTGCTTTTCATCAATTCTTCGAATTCTCTAGACAAAACAGGGTCAGTCGAGCCAAAAATAATATCATCAACATAAATTTGAACAAGCATTAGATGATTCCCCACTTTCTTTCGAAATAATGTGGGATCAACTGATCCTTGTTTAAATTTAGATTGTTTCAAAAATGATGTAAGTGTTGCATACCATGCTCTTGGTGCTTGTTTCAGACCATAAACTGCCTTATCTAAAATATAAACATGATTAGGATATTCTTCGTTAATAAAACCTGGGGGTTGTTCCACATAAACTGTTTCTTCAAGCTCTCCATTGAGAAATGCACATTTCACGTCCATTTGATAAACATCAAAATCTTTGTGAGCTGCATAAGCCAAAAATATTCGAACCGCCTCGAGTCTTGCGACAGGGGCAAAAGTTTCTTCATAGTCGATTCCTTCTTGTTGTGAATATCCTTTTACAACAAGTCTGGCTTTATTTCGAATAATGTTTCCATCTTTGTCGGTTTTATTTTTAAAAATCCATTTTAACCTGACAATCGAAACATTTTCAGGTTTAGGAATTAATCTCCAAACCTTGTTTCGTTCAAATTCAGACAACTCCGATTGCATTGCAACAACCCAATCTGAGTGTTCCATTGCATTCTTAATTGTTTTTGGTTCAATTTTAGAGATGAAAACATTAAACATGCAAAATTCTTGATGAGTATTCAATACCTCATTCTTTGCACGAATTTGAGCTCTTGTCAGAACTCCCTCTTGTGGATTCCCAATAACTTGATTCTTCGGATGGTCTCTTGTCCATTTTTCCATGGGTGGATATGCTGGATCAAATTCCAAAGGGGCATCTTTGTATATTTCATCATTTTCTGAGCTTGCATTCGAACAAGAATCATCAACATTATGCTCCCCCTCAACAACATGCTCCCCCTCAATTTTAGCATTCAATTGTTCTTTCTCCCCCTCGAAAGAATGCTCTTCATTATCTAAAGTATTCGAATCCAATTCCTCCCCCTCCAGTGGACTATCACTCATAATTTCGCCTTCTTGAGGAGTCGATGGTGAATCATCAGTAAGTTTTGAAAATTCTGGTATGTGATTATCAGGAGCATGAACTTCAGCATCAACTGCATGATCTGAAATTCCAAAAATCAAATCATAATCAATATCATCCATTTGTATAGATTCAGTTTCAACTTGTGTTTCTTGTAAAATTGGATGATTCGTAAATCTATGCTCATTTGATTTAACATAATAATCATCGAATGTGAGATTGAACGTTTCTTCCACTTTTCGTGTTCGCTTATTTAACACTCGATATGCCACTGAATTGTGCGAATATCCAAGAAAAATTCCTTCATCAGCTTTTGCTTGAAACTTCGAAAGATGATCCTTGAGATTCATAATAAAACACCTACATCCGAAAACATGAAAAAAACTTCACATTAGGTTTACGATTATTCAGAATTTCGTATGGTGTAATATTAAATCGACGATGAATGAACGATCTGTTTTGAGTAAAACATGCAGTTGAAACAGCTTCAGCCCATAGATATTGAGGTAAATTCGCATATGCCAACATGGTTCTTGCTGCTTCGCATAATGAGCGATTCCTTCGTTCTACAACACCATTTTGTTGTGGTGTATATGGTGATGAAAAATTATGCGAAATTCCTTTGTCCACCAAAAATGAATCAAGAACTTTGTTCTTAAATTCAGTTCCATGATCACTCTTGATTTTTCTAACAGTCTTCTTCAACGTGGTTTCTATCTTTTTGATAAAGTCAATCATAATTTGTGCAACTTCATATTTGAGCCTGAGAAAATAAACCCACGTAAATCTGGAAAAATCGTCAACAATAACTAAAATGTACCGTTTATTGTTGAGTGTTGAAACAGTCGAAGGACCATACAAATCAATATGTATCAACTCAAGAGGTGCAACAATTTTCGAATCAATTGTGATTGGATGACCTTGTTTATGTTGCTTTCCAACTTCACAAGCTGCACATAAAGAATTATTGTCAAATTTAAGTATAGGTAAACCTCTTACCAGATCTTGTACCACAAGTTTATTTATGTTTCGAAAGTTGAGATGTGAAAGTCTTCGATGCCATAACCAGCTTAAATCAGATGTAGCTTTCGAAAGAAGACATACTGCTGGTTTGCCTACAATTGGATTGATGTCCAAAGTGAACATGTCACCTTTCCTTTTAGATTTCAGTAATATTTCGTTTGTGTTAACATTCGAAATAACACTTCCTTCTTCGTTGAAAAGAACTTGATTGCCAGTGCCCACAACAAGTTGAGAAACACTAATCAAGTTATGTTGAAGACCTTCAACATATGCAACACGATTCACTGTGAATTGTCCATTTGTGATTTTTCCATATCCCATGACTTGACACTTTTGATTGTTCCCAAACTTTACTACTCCAGCATTTTTGAGACTACGAAAATCTCTTAAATTCTCCTTCTTTCCAGTCATGTGACGAGAGCAACCACTATCAATGTACCATTTGTTATCATATTGCTCGTCACACAATACCTGCAATCAATGAAAAATTTTAGGTACCCAAGGCTTTTTGGGTCCTTGGAAATTAGATTTCAATTTCGAATGAAATGAAGAACTTTTAACCCAATCACAAACTTTGGTTTTGAGACTATTAATTAAGTTCACTTCATCATCTAAAGGAACTGAAACATAAGTGTTTGATAGTTTCGAATGTTCACTGACTTTTCCCTTCGTATCTTGAGTTTGTGATTGAACAGTCTTCGCTTTTGTGACAGATCTCCATGTTTTGACTGAGATATTCGAATCCTTAGATGATGAGCTGCCATTCGAAGAAGTATTGACATACTTTTCGTATGCTTCATGAATTTACTCTTTTGAATATTTATTTGGCTGATACATTTTTCCTCTTCCGTCAAGCCAATGATCAATGTTCTTCCTTGAAGTCATTCCTTTTTCCCGTGACGTCCTCATAGTTTCTTTCTTTGTGTAATTAGGAAAATTTGGCTTTTGAGGTACAAAATCAACTTTGGGTTTGGTAACATAAGAGTAAGCATAGGATGTATCAATTTTTGATTTAAAATGTTGACGTTGAAAAACTTTTTGATTTGAATTGGATCTTTCTGAAAAATCTCTTGTTTTGTTAGTTTCAGAAACTTTCGAAAACTTTGTTTGCTTATGTACTTCAGACCTTGTTTGATTTGATTGAGATGATTGTTGAGTTTTTGAAAAAAAATCATTTTTAACTTTGAAAACCTTTTTGATGGATTGTGATTCAGACATCTTTTGAGACTCAATATTTTGCCAAAATATTTTCTTTCGTGCTTGTCTTTTTGAAATGTTGTTTTCCTTCGAAAATTTGTCAATTTGATCTTTAAATTCCTTAGAGTTTAATTTGACAACTTTTTCATTTTCCTTTTCAACACGAATTACTTTCTCTTTTTCAACTTTTGATTTTTCAATCCATTATTTTTGTGGTTTTTGTCGTTGAAAAATATATGAATTCTTTGTTAAGTTGTTTTCAACTGTGTTTTGATTTGCAAAAAAACCTTCCTCAGTTGTTTTTGAATTATCCTCCTCAACCATCTTCTTGAACTCTGGTTTGATATTCTCAACATTTCCGGTAGTTACGAAAACTTGATTTGGAAAAATGACATCATCTGTGCATTTGAAATTTGGAAAAACCACCGTGTTTGTTTCAAGATAATGTTCACCTTTTTCATTCATCACTTTTTCGAACTTTTATGTATCACCATACACTTGGTCAACAACTATTCGTGGAATTACTACTTTCTTTGAAGATTTCTTTTCTTTCGAAACTTTCTCTACATCTTCATCATCACTATCATCAGTTTGGTAATCTTTGAGATCCACGAAGTTCATTTCACTAACTTTCGAAGTTGAGGGAATATCAGTTTCTTTCTCAACTATCAAATCCTTAACTTTTTCTTTCCCTTTAGAATTCGAAGCAATATTAACAATAGACAACTGAGAACAATCAACATCTTCAAGCTCACTAATTTCACTAATATTGTCAGAATTATCTTTAATATCAGCAAAATTAGATTGAGAATCAGATGATGAATTCTCAGTCTTTTTCAAAATGTGAATTTGTTCAGATTTAGTCAAAGTATCATTTACAATGTTAACTAAATCATTCGAATCAAGACATTCATCAACTTTGACAATTCCATATCTATACTTGTCATTCGGAACTTTGTCAAAATCAGCTATTTCTTTTTCACAGTCATACGAAATGTTATCTACCTTAGCTCTTTCATAAGCTAAAAATGGCAGCAATTTTCTATGTTGTTCTTTACTGATTTCGCATGAATGATGAAGTTCAGTTATTTTCCCATATAATCTTTTAGCAGCATTACAGTAAATGTTTCTTTGTGCTAACAACAGTTTATTATCACTAGATAAATTGTCCCAATCAACTATGATATTCGTTATTTGAAGTTCTAGACAATCTATCTTAGTGATTTTCGAATCTAATTTCTTCTGTGTCTCTAGCAATTGCATTGACAGCTTCTTAGCCTCATTGCTAGCAGATACCACAATCGAATCAAAATAACTAACAATTTCATCAAAAGATACTAATTCAGAATTATAAGCATGTACTGGAATATTAAAAGATTCAAGAATGTTTCGTACCTTTGTGGTCATTGGTGATTTGTCAACAGCTTTTGATACGAAGCATCTTCCATGCACTTCGTATGTTTCCTCATCTGATTCTTCCTCCATTTTTGCAAACATAGCTCCATGGGTTGGATTTCACATTTCCTCATCATCTGATCCAGATGACCAGATTTGATAAGTACCATCTTCATCCTCATTCGCACCCTTTGCAACCAGAGACAAATTCTTGGCTTTCGCACGAACCTCCTCCAACTTTTCAGCATAGTACGCCTCATCCTTGACCTTATTCTTTCTCTCATCCTTCTTTCGAAGCATACAATCATTAGCAAGGTGATTAGCACCATTGCAATAATGACAATCAATCCCAGCATCTCCCTTTAGCTTCTTCTCAGACTTTCCCTCAACAGGCTTCGAATCTTTCATCTCATCTTTCTTTTTCTCTTCCCCAGCACTTTTACTCAGAAAGTTCCCTTTTATCTCAGACGACTTTGCCTTCGGATTGAAAGGCTTTTTGAAGAACTTTTTCACACGATTGTTTGAATAAAAGGCAACTGCCTCATCATCTGAGTTCATGATGAACCCTTCATCTTCATCCGAAGCATCTTTCTCAGCATCTTTTTCAGAGATCTTCGAAACCAAAGCTAGTGGACCTCCCAACATAGCCTTCGATTCTTCAGCTATTTCGTTCACTTCGCTTTCATGAGTCTTAAGTTGGTTGTACAAGTCATTCAATGTTGACGTATCAAAGCTCTGTTGATTCTTCACCATCATGCTCACACTACGCCATTCCTTTCGAAGTCCCATAACAAATATCAGATTGAATTCCATGGCTGATCTAGTGATACCATATCGATTGCATCGATATATTAATTCATTAAGACGATCGTAATAAACTTCAATTGTTTCACCATCTTTCTGTCTGAAGTCCTTCAGCTCCACTAAACATTGCTTCACAGAATTAACTTTCGTCTTCTCACTTCCCTGAAATTTTTCCTTGAGATTGTTCCAGATTTCCTTTGCAGTTGTACAACTCCTCACGTAGTTGTAAACAATTGGAGGCAAAGCTCCTCTTAGCTCTCTTACACACCTTTTCTCCAGCTTTTTCAGACGATCAGATTGATTTTCAACTTCAGAGTTTCCAGAGGAAGAACCAATTGGTTGAACATTCGATGGTGGATTGAGATTGCCAGAAATGCAATTCCACAGTTCTTCATCCAATCCATTGAGATAATCCTGCATACGATCAGCCCACTGATCGTAATACTCAAGGATGAGCATATGAATTTTAGTGGATGATCCTAGAAGATGAGAAAATGAAGTCATGGAATTCAGATTGAATGACGCCATTGTTGTACGGAATAGATCCTTGAGAATTTTTGAAGAAACTTTGAGAATTTGACAAAAAACTGTATGATTCAAATCACAATCACTCTTAGAACACTCGATTCAATGAATTAAGTGCATAATCGAATCACATACTTAGATCTAAACAATTTTTCACTTTCAAAAAGTGCGGAAACTTTTGAATCAAAAAGTTGACTCAAAAACCTTTTGAACAAAGTGAAAATCAGATCAGAGATATTATTCCTGCTCTGATACCAATTGATGAGACAATGAATCAAGTATTGAACGAATTAGAGAGTAAATTCAAAGTAGAATTGAAAGATTTGAACACCGATGTAAATATGATCTGTTTGGCTTTATTACGCTTTTGCAAATTTTACAGAGTACAATGAATATTCTGTAAAGACTTCGTTACTAAGACACTAGTAACCACTCCTATTTATAGAAGAGAAAAGCGTACAAAAAATATACTAAGGACTAAACATGAAGCTTCGAATATTATGCCCTAGTAAAATACATTTTAAAAATGTTCGAAGACCCAAAATACAAACTTCGACTATTACAACATTTCGACCCTAACAGAGTACGCCCCACATACTCAGTTGGTACGCTCATCGTACTACAACTCTGCTCAGTACGTGTTGCGTACTAGGAGGTACACCCTGCGTACTCACTCTACCCAAAACAAACTTAGGAAATGTATTAATCCCTTTAGCCAAAACATCTAATGCCCATATCTAATTCCAAAACATGCCTTAATCCATAAAGTTGTTAACTTTGAGATTTTGCATGGCTCAATGGGTCCCAAATCCAAGTTCTTACTTTACCACATCAACAAAGAGGCTAATACACATGCATGGGTTGATATCAACTATCAAGATTATATTTTTATGCATTTGGGACACCTAAAACGTCCAGATCTAGTGTCCAAACTCTAGGGGCAAGCTCAACCTCATAAAGGGAAACCAAAGTGAACAAAATGTGCCATAAACCACCCCAAGAAAAATCTAACCAAAGAGATGCCAAGATGAGAGCTTTTTACCTTCAATGGGTTGCAAAAGATGAGAAAATTATGGATCTACAAGCCTCACTCCCAAAGACGATCCTTCAATAATCTTTAATCTCCTCAAATTGCTCAAGAACACTCCAAAATCCTTCACAAGAGCTTAAGAACTCCAAGATGGTGGCTAGGGGTTGAGATTAAGGTTTAGGAGGTGTGGAGGCAGAAAAGAGATGAGTCTCAAAAAACAAAAGAGGATTAAATAGGGGTAAAAAGGTAACATCCTGATGCTCAGGTACTTCAAAATTTATCCCTATAATTCTATTTCATGTCATTTTGGTCCGTAAGTCCAAGAAGTTATGCTTTCAAGCCCTAGTGGCAATTTCATAAATATGGTAGGAGAAGTACGCCATGCGTACATGTGTGTACGCTGAGCGTACTAGGACGCGCCCTAGTACGTTGGGCATACACTTATGTACGCGGGGCGTACTAGCTTCAGGAGGAAAACCCTAATTTTAGGGTTTGGGTGGTATTTAAGCAACATTATGTCTCATCTTCCCTCACCTTTTCAGCCTCCACATCCTTTAAGACGTTTTTCCAAACCCAAGCCCTCTTAGTGTGTGTTTTGCGCTCAAAAGTGTGTTCTTGGTGTATTGAAGGAGGAAGAAGATGCTTTGAGGAGCCTTGAAGTGGAAGTAAGCTTGTGGATCTAGGATCTTTTCCTTCTTGAGAAGCTCTAGAAGGTATAAATTCTATACCTTGATGTCTTGGTTGTTAGATCCCATTTTTGGGTGTTTTATGTTGCTTTTCTTGTCCTAAAGGTCCCATCTTGTGCGTGGTTTGTTCTTGTCTTTTTGAGCTGTCCTTTCAGACCCTAAGAAGGGTCCTTAGCCATAAAAGTGAAGTCCCTTTGGTTAGATTTGCTCCATGCATCTTGTATGAGTTCTTAATGGATTAATACCTTGTGTTAAGCTATTCTTAGGCGTGTAAAGTGATAAAGGTTGAAACTTTATGACTCTAGGGTGTGTTTTGGTCTTGGATCTGAAATATAGGCTTAAGTGATTAAGCCATTAAGCACTAAATGGAGTTTGGAGGATGTGAGTGTATGCCCCACGTACTCGGTCAACCACCCTGATGGTGGTCTTCTGCGAGGTTTCGCGTATGCTAAGCGTACTTCTGGAGTACACCCCACGTACTCGCATGGGCCATCCTTGTTGAGTTGACTCCGTTGACTTAGTGGGTTTGACTAGTTGACTTTGAATTTGACCAAGTTTCACCTTGAGGGTATTTTGGGATTTTGATGAAATTGGTCACTTGGTGAAAATAGGTATCGGTTAGAGAGCTGAGATTCGGAGTCTGACCTTATAGTTATGTTTAGTTTGTAGGTGAGTTTTCCTCACTGCACTTTTCGGTCAAAGGCACCAAGGTCGGCCCCTTTGGATTGTTATCCAGGTTTATCGCATGATTGTATGTTGTAGTGATCTGTTACATCTGTATCTGGTATATAGGATGATGTTATGCTTAGTGATCTGTTAGATTTGTATGATTGTCTGTATATGCTAGCTAGGGTTGATATTGTATATATTGATATGTGATGGTAGGTTGGGTTGAGGCGGTCCTGCTATGTGCTCTAGGTAAAGAGACCTAGGGAGTCCTGGATAGACTGTAGATCATTGGGGCGTACCAATCAGGTTGAAGGCCTGGAGAACGTTCCAGATAGGCTGAAGGCCCGGTGAGGCGTACCAGTCATGCTGAAGGTTCTGTGAGCGTACCAGATATATTATAGGTCGGTGGGACGCTCCATTCAGATTGAAGGCTCTGTATGCATGTTGTTTGCCGTTATTTTTATGATTATGTGTTGTGTTGGTACTTTGGGGGAAACTCACTATGTTTCAGGCTTATAGTTTTGGGTTATGTGTCAGGTACCTCAGATGACCACGGGAAGGCGAAGGCGTGATCGTATACCTCATCATGTTTGATTTATGGTTTTGGGAAAACTCTGATATTAAACATGTTTTGAAAACTATATTGTAAACAATGATGATTTATGGATTGGTTTTAAAAGTTTAAATTTTTCATGAATTTTATGGATGTTACAAGTTGGTATCAGAATTCTGGTTTGAGTGAATTGGAGGAACACTCATTTGAATCTAGTCTCAAACTAAGGAAAAAGATTATTAAAAACAATTTTCCAATGGTTTTCAAAATAATCAAGGAGGATGCGATGTGCACGATCGGTCGGAGCCAATAAGTAGACCCCAAATTACCACACAGTGAATTGAGATTATGTTATGATATGTTAGAACAACATGCTAGTAATAGGATAGGGATCTTCAGGAACTATATGATAGAATTTCCTGATATATGATGCCTTATCTATTATAGAATCCTTGATTTATTATTGTATGACTCTTTTGCATGTCAACTGGCTATTGTGTGAATACGATAAGTCGCATGCTACATGGTTTAAATGATCTTAGGAAAGGGATTTGGTACTGATGCGCAGCTCTTGTCTGAGTCCAACCGTTATAGGATCAAATCTTTTAGTCTAAAATTGTTTAAGCTGTGCGGAATGTGATTGTATTCATGCGATAGTTATCCGGCACCAATGGAGGGTCGTGTGGAAATTAGTGGTAGAGTGACTTGTGTGGGTTCAGCCAACCAGTTACGTTATGTTTAGTGTTCCTCTAGGAAGTGAGGATGGAGCGCATATGTATGACAGTATGCAGTGTATTATTAGGGTTGTTGAGATGATACTATGAGACAAATACGGGTAGGTGTGGAAGGTAGTATTAGCCCATACTATTGAAAGCACAAGATTCGTACGCGTGTCAGGGAAGTCATAACCCCGAGGGATTGTTGGGAGTTGGTTCCCCGGTATGATAAGTGTTTGGTTTAATGTATTCATGGTTTATTTTCAGTATGGTGGTGACGCGAAGTTTCGAGACAGGATCCGTGTCAGGATCAGGAGTTGGCAGCCAGGGTGGGCCATCAGTGACAGAGGACTGTATCAGGGAGATTATCCATGAGGAGGTTGTGACTATTGTCTAGGGGCAGATATCAGAGCGTTTTGGTTCTATCAAGACCGGGATGATGGAGTTCTTTGATGATAGATATGCAGCCATTGCGAAGACTGTTGCTGCTGCAGCCTCCGCAACTGTCGCGATTGCAGGGGTTGGTGTTGGACGGGTTTTTCAGTATCGGGACTTCGACAATACGAAGCCCCCTACTTTTGATGGAGTTCAGGACCTGATCATAGCTATGAGGTGGATATCTGATGTTGAGGGATGCTTTTTCACATGCTCTTGCCCAGCTGACCAGAAGGTCAGGTGTGTTCTGAACCTTCTAAGGTCCGGAGCAAAGGGTTGGTGGAGACTTGTTACAAGATCATATTCTACTGAGAAGAGGGTTGTCGTGTCTTGGGAGCAGTTCGTGGAGATGTTCTGTACTAGGTATGTGCCTCGGGTGGAGCGTGAGAGATTGGCCCAGGAGTTTTTGGACATGAGGTAGGGGACTGAGTCGGTGATGGAGATCACCAGGATGTTCACATAGAGGGCCATGTTTTGCCTTGAGTTTGCTTCTAAGCAGGCTCAGATGACCCGTTACTTGAGCATGCTCAAGACGGATACGAGGAAATTTGTTTTCACCCATCGTTATGATACTTTGTTGGAGATGTAGGAGGCCGCCCGACGGCGTGAGATTGAGATAGAGCTGCAAACAAGGGAGCAGAGACCGGCCCTGGCGCAGTCGCAGCCAACACCGAAGCGGTTCAAGATTCATGAGGGCAGAGGGGACGCACTTGTGGGAAGTGAGGCAAGGTTCATGAGGGGGCCTGTCGATCAGGAGGTGTGTGCCACAAATGTGGCATGGAGGGGCATTATGCGAGGGATTGTCGTCAGCCGGCCCCAGCTCCGAGTTCTAGGATTTGCTATCATTTTGATCAGATTGGCCATGTGAAGGTCAACTGTCCATTGCTCGCCATCAAGCCAGCGTAGACCCCGACACTAACTACTTTGAGGATCACCGATGTACGTTCGGGGAGGGTTGAGCCCCCGAGGCCTCGAGGTCGCGCTTTCCAGCTCACCGCGGAGGAGGCCAGGGCAGCTCCAGATGTTGTGACTGGTATGTTTCTATCCATTATCTTGTTGATTATGTTTTTTGTTATGCTTATATATATATATATATATATATATATATATATATGCCTTTGTAAGGTACATTCCTAGTAAACTCTTTGCATGTTCTTGTGTTGTTTGACTCGGGTGCGAGTCGGTCCTTTGTACCTCGATCGTTCAGTAGAGAGTTTGGTATGCTTATTGGGGAGTTAGAGTGTCCATTGCGGGTTTCTATCGCCAACGAACATGGGGTTTCTGCGTCATTAGTGTATCAGGGTTGTGTATTGGAGATCTTCGGGGTGCCTTATCCGATCAATCTGATCCCTATTCCCATGGGGGATGTTTGCGTGATTGTCGGTATGTATTGGTTGAGCCAGTTTGGTGCCATGATTGATTATGAAGGCCAGTGAGTGGTAGTTCGAACCCCAAGTGGGGGAGAACTAGTTATATTTGGAGATGGCACCGGGATGGGTTCAGGGTTTTGTTCAGCGGCCAGGGCTCGTCAGTATATTCAGCACGGGTGTGCGGGCTACATGGCTTATGTGGTGGATACACGTGTTGGGGATCAGATTTCAGTTTTAGAGGTCCCAATTGTCAGGGAGTTTGCAGATGTGTTTCCAGAGGAGTTACCCGGTGTGCCTCCCGAGAGGCAGGTCGAGTTCAGGATTGACCTTGTGCCAGGTGCGGCCCCGATTGCCAAGGTGTCGTACAGGTTGGCACCTCCTGAGATGCAGGAGTTGCCATCTCTTCTGCAGGAGCTGCTAGGCAGGCAGTTCATCAGACCGAATAGTTCTCCGTGGGGAGCGTCGATATTGTCCGTCAAGAACAAGGATGGTTCACACCGGATGTGCATTGATTACCTGGAGTTGAACAAGTTAACGCTGAAGAACCATTATCCCCTTCCACGGATTGATGACCTCTTCGATCAGTTGTAGGGTGCTTATTGGTTCTCCAGTATAGATCTGTAGTCCGGGTATCATCAGGTTAGAGTGAGAGAGGAGGACGTCGAGAAGACCGCGTTCTGAACTCGTTATGGGCATTACGAGTTCGTGGTGATGCCATTTGGGCTCACCAATGCGCCTGAGGTGTTTATGGATTTGATGAATCGGGTATGCATACTGATGCTCGATCGTTCTTTCATTGTGTTTATTGATGATATCCTGGTGTATTCCAATACCAAAGAGCAGCATGAGGTGCATCTTCGCGTTCTGGGAGTTTTGAGGCGAGAACGACTTTATGCCAAGTTCTCGAAGTGTGAGTTCTGGTTACGATAGGTCTAGTTCCTTGGGCACCTCATTAACCAAGATGGGATTTTGGTCGATCCGGACAAGATCGAGGCCGTGATGCAATAGGAGGTGCCGAAGTCTCCTTCGGATATCAGGAGCTTCTTGGGTTTGGTAGGACACTATCGGAGATTCATTCAGGATTTCTCCAAGATTGTGGTACCCCTCCCTCGTCTGAAGAAGAAGGGAGTGGATTTCTGATGGGCCCCTTAGCAGCAGTCGACATTTGAGACCCTTCGGCAGAGGTTATGCGAGGCCCTGGTATTGACCCTCCCGGAGGGAATTGAAGATTTCGTGGTATTCTGTGATGCTTCCATCACTAGTTTGGGGGCAGTCCTCATGCAGAGAGGAAGGGTGATTGCTTATGCTTCGCGACAGTTGAAGCCGCACGAGACGCGATATCCCACTCGTGACCTGGAGTTGGGGGCAGCGGTTTTTTCCCTCAATATTTGGAGACACTATCTTTACGGGGTACGTTGTACTATCTACATAGATCACAAGAGTTTGAGACGTATTATGGATCAGCTGAACCTGAACATTAGGTAGCGCAGGTGGCTGGACGTAGTCAACGATTATGACTACGAGATCCTTTACCATCCGAGTAAATCGAGCGTGGTAGCGGATGCATTGACCCACAAGCCGGAAGGGTTTTCAGATAGGGTGACATGCATGAGGATATCGGTAGATTCTTCGCTTTGGGTTTGATCAGGGAGGCTCAGGCTGAGGGAGTTCGGGTAAAGAAACTGGAAGAAAGGGAGGACCAGAGGTGAGATTGACAGATTTTTCACGGATAGTCATGGGTTGTTGACCCGATGTGGTCGATTCTGGGTTCCGATGTCTGGTGGGGTCAGACAAATTGTGTTAGATGAGGCTCATAAGTCTCGGTTTTCTATTCATCCGGGGGCCACCAAGATGTATCGGGATTTGAGATTGAGCTATTGGTGTCCGTGTATGAAGAGAGAGATAGTCTGGTATGTTGAGAGATACATGACCTGCAGGATGGTCAAGGCTGAGCATTAGAGGCCACATGGCAAGCTGCAGCCTCTGGAGGTTCCGATGTGGAAATGGGAGTAGATTTTGATGGATTTTATCACCAAGTTGCCGAAGAAGGCAAAGGGTTTTGATGCTATTTGGGTCATCGTGGATCGATTGACTAAGAGCGCTCACTTTTTGGCCATTCAGGAGAGTTCCTCGGCTGAGAAGTTGGCCGATGTGTATGTTCGCGAGATCGTTGCTCGCCATGGGGTTCTGGTCTCCATTGTTTCAGATCGTGATGTTCGGTTCAACCCCTGTTTTTTGGCAGAGGTTTCATGAGGAACTGGACATGAGGTTGCACTTCAACACTGCTTATCATCTGCAGACCGACGGCTAGAGTGAGCGGACGATACTGACCCTTGAGGATATGTTGCGGGCCTGTGTTATCGATTTCAGTGGGATCTAGGATTCCTATCTGCCTCTTGTGGAGTTTTCCTACAACAACAGTTATTACTCCAACATTGGTGCTCCGCCTTTCGAGCTCTTGTATGGGCGGAGATGTCGTACCCCAGTTTTTTGGGGCTAGGTTGGTCACAGGGTTATAGGGCGCACTGAAGTGGTCCTTCAGACCACAGAGCTCATTCAACAAATCAGGCAGAGATTGCAGACTGCTCAGAGTCGGCAGAAGAGCTATGCAGACCGACGCCAATCCGAGTTGGAGTTTCAGGTCGACGACATGGTATTACTGAAGATCTCACCTTCGAAAGGTGTGATACGCTTCAGGAAGAGGAGGAAGTTGGGTCACCGTTATATTGGGCCTTTTTCGGGTGATTGCCAGGATTGACGAGGATGCATCCTCGTCCATGTTTCGCAGCTGCGAAAGTGCGTATTGGACGAGGATACAGTGGTTTCCTTGGATGATATTCAGGTCGATGAGCGTCTGAACTATGTTGACAAGCCGATGGCTATTCTAAAAAGAAGGATGAAGGTCTTGCTCAACAAGGAGGTACCTTTGGTAAAGATACAATGGCAACATCGAAGAGGCTCCGAGTGGACTTGGGAGCCGAAGTCAGAGTTGCGGGAACAGTATCCAGAGTTGTTCACTATGGCAGACTTCGAGGACGAAGTCTAGTTCAAGTGGGGGAGAATTATAACATCCGGATGCTCAGGTGCTTCTAAATTCATCCCTATAATTCTATTTCATGTCATTTTGGTCCCCAAGTCCATGAAGTTATGCTTTGAAGCCCTAGTGGCAATTTTGTAAATATGGCAGGAGGAGCACGCCATGCGTACATGTGTGTACGTTGAGCGTACTAGGGCACACCCTAGTACGTTGGGCGTACACTTATGTACGTGGGGCGTACTAGCTTCAGGAGGAAAACCCTAACTTTAGGGTTTGGGTGGTACTATATCTCATCTTCCCTCACCTTTTCAGCCTCCACATCCTTTGAGACATTTTTTTTGCAAACCCTAGCCCTCTTAGTGTTTGTTTTGATCTCAAGAGTGTGTTATTGATGTGTTGAAGGAGGAAGAAGTTGCTTTAAGGAGCCTTGAAGTGGAAGCAAGCTTGTGATCTAGGATCTTTGCCTTCTTGAGAAGCTCCAGAAGGTATAAAGTCCATACCTTGATGTCTTGGTTTTTAGATCCCTTTTTTGGGTGTTTTATGTTGCTTTTCTTGTCCCAAAGGTCCCATATTATGCATGGTCTGTTCTTGTCTTTTTGAGCTGTACTTTCAGACACTAGGAAGGGTCCTTAGCCATAGAAATGAAGTCCCTTTGTTTAGATTTGCTCCATGCATCTTGTATGAGGTCTTAATGGATTAAGACCTTGTGTTAAGCTATTATTAGGAGTGTAAAGTGATAAAGTTGGAAACTTTATGACTCTAAGGTGTGTTTTGGTCCTGGATCTGAAATATAGGCTTAAGTGCTTAAGCCATTAAGCACTAAATAGAGTTTGGAGGCCGCGAGGGTACTGCCGCATACATGGGAGTACGTCCCGCGTACTCGGTCAACCACCCTGATGGTGGTCTTCTACGAGGCTTCACGTATGCTAAGTGTACCTCCGGAGTAAGCCCCGCATACTCACATGGGTCAGCCTTCTTGAGTTGACTCGGTTGAGTTGAATCGGCTGGGTTGACTCAGTTGACTTAGTGGGTTTGACCAGTTGACTTTGACTTTGACCATGAGGGTATTTTGGGATTTTGATGAAATTGGTCACTTGGTGGAAATAGGTATCGGTTAGAGAGCTGAGATTCGAAGTCGGACATCATCAGTTCTGTTCAGTTTACAAGGTGAGTTTTCCTCACTGCACTTTTGGGTCGAAGGCACCAAGGATGGCCCCTTTGGATTGTTATCATGGTTTATCACATGCTTGTATGATGTATTGATTTGTTAGATCTGGATCCTGATATATAGGATGGTGCTATGCTTAGTAATTTGTTAGATCTGTATGACTGTATGTACATGCTAGCTAGGGTTGATATGGTATATGTTGATATGTGATGGTATGTTGGGTTGAGACGATCCTGCTATGTGCTCTAAGCCAAGAGACCCAGGGCGTCCCGGATAGACTGTAGGCAAGTGGGGCATACCAGTCAGGCAGAAGGCCCGGAAAATGTTCCAGATAGGATGAAGGCCTGGTGAGGTGTACCAGTCATGCTGAAGGTTTTGTGAGCGTACCAGATAGACTGTACGCCGGTGGGGCATTCCATTCAGACTGAAGGCTCTGTATGCATGTTGTTTGCTGTTATTATTATGATTATGTGTTGCGTTGGTACTTTGGGGGAAACTCACTAAGCTTCAGGCTTACATTTTTGGGTTATGCTTGAGGTACCTCAGATGACCGCGGGAAGGCGAAGGCGTGATCGTGTACCTCCTCGTGTTTGATTTATGGTTTTGGGAAAACTCTGATATTAAACATGTTTTGAAAAATATATTGTAAACAATGATGATTTGAGGATTGGTTTTAAAAGTTTAAAATTTTCATGAATTTTATGGATGTTACAAAAACCCTAAAAAATGAGGGTTTCTAGCTGAAGGGAGTATGCCCCGCATACCCCTTAGTATGCCCCACGTACTCATGTGCCACCCACGATCAGACCAGCCACTACGCCCTGCGTACTTGGTGAGTACGCCCTGCGTACTCGACCAAGCTCCAAAACACTTAAACTTCATTTGGCCATAACTCCTTCATTCTAAGTCCGTTTTCGACGTTCTTTATATCCAAGGAAAGGTGACGAGAAACCACTCACTTCTAGCAACTCACCTTCTCCTAAAGAACTTCCGAACAAAACCCAAAATTCCGTAAAGTCCCGAACAACCAAATTAAGATTATACCCTTGGGCTACGAAACACAATCGAACACTCGGATCACTTAATCTATAATACTCACATCTAAAAAGAGCTGATTCTCTCTTCCCCCAAGGCCCGAAGCCTTATGATAACAGATGATCGGGTTATGATCCTGAATAATGAAGCGATTTGAAACCGAGTGTTACACAATCATTATGTACTTATCCATAGATTTCCAAAAATGCACTCATGGCCAATTGTTCCATATATCTATCAAGGAATAAAGTAACACCCTATGTTTTGAATCCATATGTTTCCAAGAGTATTTGATGTAACTTGGAAAATCGTCACGGGGTTGATCGAGTCGAGATCTCGGATATGTGCTTCGATGCCGCTAGCAAGCCTCGATGTTTTTCCTGTTACACTCATAAAAAAGAATCATTAGAGTCGCCCCAGGACTTGTGTCCCGGGAGCGGCCTCCGATGATCAAGTTAGTATTGGATCGAAACGATGATCAGATCCTTCGACCGAGAGGAGTCTGAGTGTATGTAAGTACGATGAGTATATAGAGAGAGTTCGGGCATACCCGAGATGTGTGTTTGTGAGATGTATATATAGTATGAAGTATATTTACCTTGGGAAGGTAAATTCCAGCTGTGTATTGGGAATGGGTGCAAGGCTGGAACTTTTTTGTCTTAAGAAGGAGCGAGCTGCCTAACCGAACCGAAACATGGTGGCCGGATGGGTGAACCGAACGATTAGAGAAGGCCGATCCGAACTATCAATGGAAGACCGAACCGAACCATCAGAAAGTGTAGTTGCAATTAATCGAGTATATGAAACTAGATCATAGTATAAGATAAATTATGAACACACGATGTAAATATGATCTGTATAGCTCAATTACGCTTTAACATGATACATAGAGAATATAGAGATAACAAGTCGAAGACTCCAAAAACTATCTCTAACTCTAGTACCCATCCCATATTTATAGGGATAATAAAAGCGTACAAAAAAATATAAGGGACTAAACATTACAGTTTCGATATTAACGCCCTTATAATAAACAACCAAACATACTTCGACACTAATACAGACTCAGATAGACTTCAACACCTCACAACTACTTTCGAGCTCAACATTCCCCCCCCCCCTTGTGAGAAGTGTCGAATCTAAGTGATTAGCATATGAGCAGCTTGATGTATCACCCTTCGAATTTCTGCATACCAGTTTACCACCTTGCGAATTTCAGCTTTTTCACCTTCATTGTTCTTTGCACAACTATTCATTCGAACAATAAGGTTTGTATAATGAGGTGTGGTATATCTTTCAACATCACAAGCATGAAACAGAAACTTCGTAATCTTCCCCTTCTTATTCTTTCCAACAAACACAATCCCAAGAGGCTTCGAACAAATCTCCCCATCTTCATAGCTCTTCAAACCAACTTGACTTTTCAATATGGATTGTGGCACTGTGATCTGTTTACCAATCGCCAAAGCCAATTCGACATCAGTTAATGCAAGATACTCATAGTAATTGACTAATTGTCTTGAGTAGTTGCCTCGCATTTACTCCTCATGGATCTCGAATTCTACCTTTCAATTTCACCATCGATTGTATATAACATCTATCATATTCTCATCATTCATGTGTTCTTCAAAATTGCTTCTTGAGTATTCGGGTTTTCCATTCAGCACTTCGTCAATTTAGATTCTTAAGTAACATATTACTTTACTTATTTCTATTTCTTTTCCCATCCTCATAAATCATTTGATGACAATCTTTTATTTATGAATCTATATTGAAGGCCATGTCTGATAAGGGAAAAGTCGCTAGAGCAAAGTCTCATTACCCACATAACATGGGACGTGGGGGGTATGCAAAATTGAAAAAAAATTAGTAAGTCCATTGATGGATATATTTCAACTGTTATGAACATGTTTTATTAATTATGGTGTGTATATATATATATATATATATATATATATATATATATATATATATATTCAAGCAAAAACGACGACGCTTAACAAATTCCACACCTAAGCTTGTATGGGGTTGTTATATATATATATATATATATATATATATATATATATATATATATATATATATATATATATATATATATATATTTGCAACTTAATTATTTGATTTCCACTTCATTGGTTTATCATACTTAATTTTGATAGGTGAAAGATAAAGTAATTGGTGCGGATGAACTTCCCCCACGGTCTTTAATGTGGAGGAAAGGACTAGAAAATAAAGAGAGAAATTTTGATCGGAAAGAAGGGAAGCTTGTTGCAGAAGAGTTTGTATATATAGTGTCAAACTAGCAACTTTTATATATATATATATATATATATATATATATATATATATATATATGTGTGTGTGTGTGTGTGTGTGTATATATATATATATATATATATATATATATATGGTTTTGGTGTTTGTTAATTCTAACCGATAAAGAATACAACTAATATTATATTTATTTGACATGCATTTTTTCTAGATCAATCATGAAACTGCAATTGAAGAAGGAAAAACCCATTCTTGAACCAACCACATATGTCATTTCATTGGTCTTTGGCAAAGGTCATCGTGGATTTGTAAGAGGGGTTGGCATGGGAGTCACTCCAACCAGATATTAGGATCTGCCTCGAGCCAGATCCTCATCAAAAGAAACAATTTCTATCCTTCAGCAAAGGATATGGGAGCAAATAAATGCAAATCAAGATCTAAGGTGCCAAGTTGAGTATCTGATGAGGTTGGCAGTTCCTCTTATCGTTAATCATGCAGACTCTCCAATAACTACTACTCCACCTCCAACGAAGGCTCCTACAGAAAAAAGTAAGTAAGTAAATTTTTTTATGATAGTTTTAATACAATGGGTTGCTAATTAATGCTTTCATCGTATTTTGTCATCGCAAAAAAGGAAAAACAATTATGTGGGTAAATTGGCATCTCAAATACCCCCTAAATAGGTCAAACACCATGTAAGTTAATTAATACAATAATATGTTTTGCACACTTCTTTTCCAATAATTTTAACTGTATTTCGTAGACTAAACATGGTAAACTATTTTCAGGAAAGTCTAAATGAGGGTCAAGAAAATTTTACTGCTACAAGTGAGGAGCCACAAGCTGGGAATTCAACTAAAAAAGGAATAGAAGCACCTCAACCCAATACATTGCAATGCTACAAGTGAGGAGCCACAAGCTGGGAATTCAACTAAAAAAGGAATAGAAGCACCTCAACCCAATACATTGCAACAACTGAACAAAATATGTATATTCAACATGTTTACAAAGATATACGTGTCAGTTAATTAAACTTTATACTTATATATTTATTAATAATATGTGCATGTATATGTAGACGATAAAATGTTCACTGTCAGTGGCTCAACGTAGTAATGTCGTTGCGAAGGGTTTTGTCATGTATTCTACCGATGACAACCAGAAAATACATGGAAAACCACTGACGACTGATTACTATAGAGTTTCTGTGGATGAAGAAATAGAGTCATCCGTCTGCGTATCAAACGGAGATAACAAACACCCGTTAACAGTTAAGAATGCAATAGGTTCTTTTGTGGCTTGGGAAAAATATATTGTAGTTCTGGATCCTAAGGTACTTTATTTGCATAAGTTATATTAATATTTATATTAATTAATTAAACATTATAATTTTTTTAAAAGGATTCTATTAGTTAATTGTATACACTAGTTGTGCATGTTTGCTTCAATGCATGTTTAACACATATTTTAATTTATATTGTTACAATATCCGGATATACATATGGTTGAAGCAAATAATGAAATACAAAATCCCAATAAAAGACAACCCATTTAAAAGTAGCACATGAACTATTTCTCAGCAACCGGGCTAAGAAGTGCAACACCTATTTTAATTTAAGTAGAGTTTAGTTTATCATTGTATATTTGTATGTATGTTTTTGATGTAATAACTTTTTAATTATTATTATTGAAAAATAGTTTTTTATTACATTATTTTTTATATTTCCGTTGTTGAGTTTCACAGTAACGAAAGGTGGCCAATATATGTGCAACTATGTTAAAAAAAACCATTCTACAATATAAATAATAAAAAACATATTGTGACGGGTTAAACATGTCGGTGTATGTAAACAATAGTAATGATAAACGATAAAACATTTTAAGAAAGATAACTTATCCTTACAACTTAATTACATTTGTGTCCTCAAAAGTCAACAATGACTACGATAATATTTATAAATGGTCACCGTAAGTAAATATTTATCATTCTATATGAAAAAACACATCACTATAAGTATTTTATGTTCACCGTTTAATTGTTTGTGAGTGAGTAAATGTTCACAATATTCAAGATATAATATTAAACATGTTACTAAAAGTGATCAATAATAATAATAATAAAAGAAATAACATATTAATATAGATCATCTTTGGTGACGTCTTAATTTCTTTATTTGTCTGTATAAGTAACCAATAGTAATGATAAACGATTACACATGTTAGGAAACATAACTTATCCTTATATCTTAATTACATCTGTGTCTCCAAAAGTCAACAATGACCGCGGTAATATTTATAAACGGTCACTGAAAGTAAACATTTATCACTCTATATGAAAAAACACATCACTATAAGCATTTTATACTCACCGTTTAATTCCTTGCGAGTGAGTAAACGTTCAGAATATTCACGATATAATATTAAACATGTCACTAAAAATGATCAATAATCATAATAAAAGAAATAACATGTTAGTATAGATCATTTTGTGACGTCTTAATTCTTTATTTGTCGGTGTATGTAAACAATAGTAATGATAAACCATTAAACATGTTAGTAAAGATAGATTATCCTTACAATTTAATTATATTTGTGTCTCCAAAAGTCTACAATGGACACGATAATATTTATAAACGTTGGCGGTAAGTGAACATTTATCACCCTATATGAAAAAACACATCCCTATAAGTATTTTATGCTCATCGTTTAATTGCTTGTGAATGAGTAAACGTTCACAATATTCACGATATAATTTTAAACATGTCACTAAAAGTTATCAATAATCATAATAAAAGAAATAACATGTTAGTATAGATCATTTTTGGTAACATCTTAATTTTTTATTTGTCGGTGTATGTAAACAATAGTAATGATAAACCATTAAACATGTTAGTAAAGATAGTTTATCCTTACAATTTAATTACATTTGTGTCTCCAAAAGTCAACAATGGTCATGATAATATTTATAAACGGTGACCGTAAGTGAATATTTCCGACTCTAGGAAAAAACACATCACTATAAGTTTATTATTCATGACGGTTATCAATATAAGATAAATATATCTCCAAAAACACCATATCATATAATGACGGGTTTAACCTATAATAACGGGTTTTCATGAGTTATACTCACTACAACTGAACGACATCATAACTTATCTTCAATGACGCAACCTTTCCTCTCATGTTCTTAAAAAAACCGACATAAAATGTCCTTAATGATGGGTTTTTACGTGGATAAAGCTCAGTTTTGTACTAGTGTAAGCATGAGGACGAGTACTACCAAGTTGCTTCAAAGGGTAGAATTTTCTAATGAAAAAATTGTCTTCAAAGGCGACTATAAATCTTCATGTTAAAATCCAAAGGTGGTCCTTTAAACCAAACCCAAAAAGATAATAGGCAGGCCCAGATTGGAACCTGATTTGACTAAATGGACTAGAACTAGAAGAGGGGATAGAGGTGGTGATAGAGGCAATATGACATGTGAAAGTGGTAGTAGAGATGGTGGTAGGGGATCTGATGGAAGAGGCAATAAATATGAGGGTACTTTTGATGTCCCTACTTTTGAGAATATAAATGTTGATGATATCCTTTAGAAAGAAGTTGATGATGTTGATGATATCCCTCAGGAAGATAAGGATGATATAAGGAAAACATTAAGTTCATAAGAGAGTTAAATTACACTTATGAGGAGATCAAAGATTGTACTAGTTTAACTGAAGTTGAATTAAATGAGATTGAAGGTGTAAAAGTTGTATCTATGGAGATTGATATGTTTGTGGCAAGTAATATCTAATATGATTTTGTAATCTATATGTTATGTAATCTGATAATTTGATTTTGTAATGCTTATTACAGGATGTTGGTATTGAGAGCCAATAGGGGATACAATTTCCAGTTGAGGACATATATGAATCAGTCCCATAATTAGTCTGTGGAACTCAAGAATCTAGAGATGATGAAGGCATGGATGAAACCTATTTAGTGAAAAAGAGGAGGCCTTTAGAGAGGATAGTATTTTAAAATTGAAAAAGCAAGTGGTAGATAAGGATGGGAGGAGATTAGTGCAAACAAGGCAATTGGTCTAAAATATGGTGTTTTTAAACCCTTCTTTTGTTAAGAACATGTACAAACTTTAACCACGAACAAACGTTGATAGTCAATTTTGTACAAACCTTGGCTTAATGCATATTTTGGGTAATATTAGTACATGTTTGATCATATTTTGCTCATGTTTTGGTTTACAAATGGATTGGTCATGTTCTGGCTCATATTTAGACTCATGTTTTGGTTAATATTAGTACATATTTGATCGTAACACTTTCATGATTCTATTACATTGGTTTTGGGTGATTCCATGTCTCATACAAATCTTGATCATGTTAATTGACAAACTTAATACATGAACTTGTTAATTTATTACAAAAACTGATTGTAAAAACCAAATACAAGTCATATGCATTGCAAACAAAACACTACAGCCTTAATGAAATAAACACTTAGTTCTAGCCTACCATTCCTTAAACAGAACAGACACAAACACAACCAAACACACATAAAACACTACTTTCCAACTTCCACCTACAATTCCAACTTCTTATTGAATGCCTGCGTACTGGTTCCACAACTTCTTCTAGGGATTTTTGTTCTACAAAATCTCCAAAAAATCTAAGGTTATTAGTATTGCTATTGTTGTAAAATTCTAACATGAGGTCTTTATACTACTTGGTTGGTAGGGGGGAGGGGGTCTACCCAACCAAAATACTTACAATCCTTCTCTTCATCCTGGAAATTAGGGCATCCGACGAAACTTCTTTCTGGATTTAAGGGAGTCCATAAACTCCATTTTCCAATTGGATCACCGTAATATCACGTACTTTTTAAACCTTGTCTATGTGTTTGACGAGGGTCTCTTCTTCTGACAAACAAAGAAGACATCTCTTTCTCTTTCTCTTGGATGAGGGCCTATGCGATTTTAGGGGTTGAATGAGCCAAGATTTTCTTTAGAACTCCATTAAGCTCTCATTTAAAGACTCAACATCCACCTAAGCAACGTATGGCCACATCACAGTATGAAACCGGCTAGAAAGGGTTTACTAAGATAAAAGATCTAATTTTAATAAAATTATAATTAAATTTCCTCGATTTTTCTATTTAAAAATATGTAAGACGTAATTTTAAATTTCTATTTAAAAAAATGTAAGACGTAATTGTAAATTTCTCTAAAATATTAGGACTAATGAAAATCAAATACAAAAATGTCTCACGTTGCCTTTGGTCGACATGTCATTTCGTTAATTCATAAGTATTAATAAAGGTTAACGTCCTATTAATGAAATGTTCAATTTGTATAAACTAGAATGTATTCTAATGAATTGTTTTATTGGCACTGTTCCAAATTATAGATACGTATTATAACTGAAATAAATAATAATAATAATAATAATAATAATAATAATAATAATAATAATAATAATAATAAATAAATAAATAAATAAATGATGGTGAGATTTTTGCTATGAATTTCTAAATCATAGAAAATTGATATTGACAATAATTTTAAAACACATAACAAATAAAGAAACAATTAAAATAAACACCACATATATATACCAATAAAAATTCCGGATACGAGCATTATGCCATGTCCTCCACGTTATTTACGATGATTTATAATATATAATTAAGAATTAAACATTACAAAGTACTTAACGTACGTCAATGTGTAAAGATTCTTAAAACATTTGATAATGACTTGAAAAGGTAATGGACTTTCGATTTTGTTTACATTTAATCACTAAACTTTTTTTATTATTTATTTGCCACTGAACTATTGAAACTGTTCACATTTTACCTTATGACCGATAACAGTCGGTCATAAGGGTAAAATGTGAACAGTTTCAATAGTTCAGTGACAAATAAATAATGAAAAAAAGTTTAGTGACTAAATGTGAACAAAGTTGAAAGTTTGTTTCCCTCTCAAATTATCCTAATATTATACCCCGAAAAATATATAAAAAACGAAAAACGAAACCAATATTATATGTATAAGTTTTATGTTATAAAACTATGCAATATTGTATGTATAAAAATTATCCTAATATTATATGTATGAATTTTGTGTTATAAAATTATGCAACATATAAATTGACATACATTAAACCATATACGTTGTTTATAAAAGAATACATACATACATTGATACATTATATATGTTGTTATACTCCATGTATTGACTTACATCATAATAATATATTTACCATTAAAAATTGTAACAACGTGAATTTTCAAAACAATTTTTCATTTTAAAACATACTTTCATTCGTACGATAATCATCAAAACATAATGTGTCCACTGTAACATAACAAAACATGTCCCAAGATCTCATATACATAAATCCTCTCAGTGTGTACGAATCATGCCGGCGCCTTCCCGCGATCCTCGCTAGTACCTGAAACACATAACACAACAACTGTAAGCATAAATGCTTAGTGAGTTCCCCAAAATACCACATGCAACACATACACCACTCGAGGCTACAATACGACCCTCCGGTCGATGTGTCTCAGCGGGACCCTCCAGTCCCATAGCTCGTTGGACCCTCTGGTCCGGTCATAGCTCGTCGGACCCTTCGGTCCAGTCTGTGTCGTTGGACCCTTCGGTCCGGTCTATATCGTTGGGCCCTCCGGCCCGGTCTGTTCAACACATAGCATACATACAACACAATGCACATAACTCATATATATACACATAGCATACAAGACCCTCTGGTCTACACATAAATACCACTATAGGTAATGTATAGTGAGAAGACTCACCTCGTATGATGTCTAGTAACTCACGTGCTCGATATCCCTGAATCTCGAAACAACGACCTAGCCCCGCCTAATCACATAAAGTAATTATTTCAAATCATTAACGGCTCTCAAGGCTAGACTACATCCCTTTTCTACAATCCCACAGAAGGGTAAAAGACCATTTTACCCCTCCCTGACGCAAAGTCCAAATGTTGACCAAAACCCTAAAAGTCAACAAAAGTCAACTCTCCGGGTTACGCTGCGCGTACCAACCCTGTACGTTGGGCGTACCCGGCAACCTCACAGAATCGGGGAATGCAACCCCCTACGCCGCGCGTACTGGGATTACGCCCAGCGTAATTCCCAGTTTCAGACTTCTTAGCTTTTAGGGTCTTAATCAGTTAAAACTCACGTCCAACTTCTAGATCTGGCCTTTTCTAAACCTCTTAATCCATAAAGTTGGTGACTTTAAGCCTTTGCATGGCTGGACAAGTCACTAACACCCATAACATTCCATTTCCCAACTCTAGAAAGCTCATAACTCAAGCATGACTTCATAACAACGACCAAGATGGGAACTTTATGGATCTATAACTCATATATCATTGAAAAGGGACAGATCTAGGTCTATGGAGTCCTTTATGCTCATAAAGTCTCCACCTTTGGGACTTTAACCCTAGAAATGGTCCATGAAGCACAAATCAAAATAACAAGGAAAGCTTTGAGCTTTATACCTCCAAGTGAAGCTCTTCCCTCTATAGAACTCAGATCCAAGGCTTGCACTCCAACTTCTAGCCTTCACAAGAATCTCCTCTTCTTCCTTACTAACACACAAAGGCACTTTAGCTCCAAAAACACTCACACAAGCTTAGAACGAAGGTTAGCTCTCTTTTAGGGTTTCACTCACTCAAATGGTGGCTGAGGATAAGGCCATAACCTTCTTTATATAGGGCTCAAGTCTAAATTAGGGTTTTGCATCTGGGCAGGTTACGCCCAGCGTAACCTTGGTACGCCCAGCGTACCTCTAAGGGTCCGCGTCCATTTCAAGCGCATGAGTACGCGCAGCGTACTCTTGAGTACGCCCAACGTACTCATTTGCTACAACTTTTCACTCAAGGGCTAACTTTGACAATTTGACAAAAGAGAAGGGTTAAATAGCTGTACCTGAATTTCGGGATGTTACAAAAATGATATCGAAATTTTCATATTACACACAACATACATTTAGAAGTATTTTTAATATTATTATTCTTTTTAATTTTTCTTATGTAACTTGTGTTAACATATACATACATATAGTTGAAAACATACATACGGTCAAACACATACATACATAAATGGTCCATATTATATTACAGTTCCAAAATTAGCCCCGTATGAAAAATTCATTATAGGAATTCTCCATCGTTAATTAGAATTTTTTTTTTTCATTTTTAACGATTGTATTTTAAAAATAAAATTATATAGTATTAATTTGTCTGTGAGTTTAAAGCATCTTATTTTCATTAAAGAAGAAAAAACGATAAAGAACAATATAGTATTTTTACTCTAAACATACACAAAATAACTTTTCTTGATCAGTTTTGTACAGGAAACACACATAGTCAAATATAAACTGAAACTTCCCAACGAACTAACCAAAAACATCTGAGAGAGGAAAAGAAGTTGATTCTTTAATGAAACTAAGCATCAACATCAATTTTAAATCTATTATCAATAACTATTGGATTTACATTAAGGATGTCGTCTTCATAAAGATTTCAAGCTAACTTACATAAGCTCAAACATGAAGTTGAGCATCGATATTAAGATAGAATCAAAACACCCTATTGATAGCCAATAATGTCAGATTAGGTGTCTAAGGTCAAAACTAAATTGATATAACTTTATGAACTAAACACAAATTACTTTTTGGGTAGTCCTTAATAACTTGAAATAGTTAGGAACAACTTAAGGACCGTGATGAAATAATTCTTTTTTTATACCTTTTTTAGGGTATATTATTAGGATAATTTGAGAGGAAAAAGAACTTTCAACTTTGTTTACATTTAGTCACCAAATTTTTTTTCATTATCTATTTGTCACTGAACTATTGAAATTGTTCACATTTTACCCTTATGACCAGTTGTTACCGGTTATAAGAGTAAAATGTGAACAGTTTCAATAGTTCAGTGACAAATAGATAATGAGAAAATGTTTAGTGACTAAATGTGAACAAAGTCAAAAGTCCATTACTCTTTCAAGTCATTATCCCTAAGACATTTGTTTGAACTTTGAACTGTGCAGTGAATTTGTTTCTATATTTTAATATATAATTTATGGAATAACCGAAAACATGTGTATCTCAAGCAACAAAACTAATAATTGCAGAATATTAATTACACAATCGCACATATATATTATGACTAGGTGTGGGACCCATGCATTACATTAGTTTATTTTAAAGAAAAATTAAATATGAAAATTTAAATATTTGAGAAGTTTTAATTTATAAGAAAAGTAATAAAAATATTGAATTATTAAAATTAAAATGTTTTTTCTCTTATAAATTTAAATAAATAATTTAGACAAATAAACAAATGAAATTAATGAAGCTTTGATTTATGAATTTTGAAATTAGAAGGAAAGTTCATTAATAAAATTGATATGAATTTATTATTATATGTATTGGATTATTATTACATTTTAATATTATGTGGAATTTAATAAAATGAAAAAAAAAATCATAAAATGACATATGGAATAAAAACTAAATTAAAATAACCATAAAATGACATGTGACAAAATGAATGAGAGTATGACATGTGTCAAAAAAATCTTTATTTGTTAGGGTAGATAGAATAATTGTCCGCTTGCTATCTACCGCTCCCACTGCGGGGGCGAATTAGACAATGTAGGTATTATGCATAGATAGGCCTAGTGTTGTAAAACTCGCCGAGTTGGCAGATTACTCCTCCGAGTACTCGCTACTCGGCCCCTTACCGAAGCGAGTTGCAAAATCCCGAGTACTCCCCAACCGGCCCCTTACTGAACTAAGCAATGTTGTAAAACTCGGTCAACTCGGTGATTAATATGTATAATAGAATTAATGATTTATTATTTAACACACACATGTGATTATTACTACATATATATATCTTAAATTTTCAGTAATTATTCACGAAGTGAGACCATTATGTGTTTTCCAGTTTTTGTGTATTCACATGTATCTAATTTTCTTATATATTTCAATCGACTTATGATTTTAACTTATGATTTTGACATATATGATGTCCCTAAAAATATTTCTACTTGAATTATTGAAATCGAGTACTCCCCGAGTACTAGCTGCTCGGTAGTCGGCCGAGCAGGTACCGAGTAACGAGTTCTACAATCGTGGATAGGCCCGATATTCATATTTATGTACGCTTAGGCTCTGTTTTGGATTTGGATGAATGAGATATATGGAAAATATTCCACATTAGCATGATTACTTAATTTCTATAAATATATATATGATAACAAAAATATGAAATAAAGAACCTTAAGTCCTTAACAATATCGTCATATATTTAGTAATACTACCAAAATCTCATTAATTTCCTTTCTTTATTATAGTCCTCCTTTTAAACCTATATGAATGGAACATAGCACATATGAAGGATTCCATTAACCCAACTGGCATGTACCTTTCGCGTGAAAAACTAAGGCCATTTAACCTTTACACACATGGTGACCATTGTATAGTTCTTTACAAAGTAAGAGTCGATCGTTTTGAAGAATAACTGTTCTATAAATTTAAGCCGAAATTTTCTATTCATTTCCACTTCTCCCTATACCCCTTCCCACCCTTTGCAAACATAAACATAATCCATGGATAGAGATCAAGCAGAGATGCAAAGTGTAGGTTTCTTTGGCCTCTTCAAAGAATCTGTAAAAACCATCTTCTCATGGAAGAAAATCTTCGCTCAGATCACCGTAACTTTCATCCTACCACTCTCTTTCATTTTCCTGGCTCATATCATCATTGCTGACGTACTTAATCTGCGTATCGAGCGCTATGAAAATAGGGACAATCAGTACTACTATCATCGTAGGGTATCATCTGAATGGATCGGCTATTGGGTTTTCAAGTTTGTCTATTTGACCTTCCTCTTCCTCTTTTCTCTCCTCTCAACTGCTGCAATCGTTTACACCATAGCCACCGTGTATACCGGAGGTGATGTGACATTCAACAAAGTCATGAAAATTGTCCCTAGGGTTTGGAAGAGACTTGCTTTAACTTTCTTATGGACTTATTTTGGTTTTTTTATCTACAACGTTGTGTCGGGAGTAGTACTTCTCATCTGGGCAACCACCATTTCGGAAACCACGTTTGGTTCGATCCTGTTTTGGGTGTTGTTTTCTGTATACGCCATCGGGTTTATTTATATTACAGCGATATGGCAGCTTGCTAGTGTGGTTACTGTTTTAGAAAGCTCGTATGGACTGAAAGCAATGATGAAAGGCAATAGTCTTATTAAAGGGAAGAGGTGGTTATCATGGTTTGTGTTCTTCGTGTTATATTGCATCTTTGCAGGGATCTTGATCTTGTTCTACGTGTTTGTATGGAACTTCACATTTTTAACGCTAATCGTGGGTCTAGTGTGCCTCTTTTTACTTATGAACATGTTTCTGCTTGGCTATGTCGCCCAAACGCTGCTTTATCTTATTTGCAAGTCGTATCATCGTGAACCCATCGATAAGGTAGGATTGTCGACTCAACTTGGAGGTTATCTAAGCCAGGTCGAGCCTGTGTTCAAGGCCAACAAGGATGTTGAGCTAGGGCAGCCTCCTCGTCAACCTCAAGTTTGATTGCTTTCTTTGGTCTCATGGTTTCCATATGTTGGTCTCACTTTTCTTTTTCTGTTATGAACAGTAATGAAAAAAGTATTTGTCGGCGTTGAATTATCATCTTATATAAATTATATATAATGAATTTTAATTTCTAAAAGATTGTATTATGTGGTATATGTATGTACAAATTATATATGAATATACGGCATATATAACTCCTCTTTCATTTCTCTAATCCTGAAAATTAAAGACCCGTTGTCTTTGAAGGACTATAGGCAGATTTTCTTATTAAGAAGTCACAACATGATCATTGCCATGGTATAGCGGAAAGACCCGAAGGGTGACAATACAACAAAGAGAGATGAACTAATCGTGTTTGTGGAATCAATACAACAAAGAAATGCTTCAAACGGTGCCAAGAATCGGCTTTGTATTTCTTTACTATTGAAAGCTTATATGGGGAGGAAATGAGAGATGATAAGCCTAAAAATAAAATTGGAATCAACGTGATAATCTATCACAAAACGTGCCCTTAATTAGTTTTTGGGTCATTTTAAGTTCCCTTTTATTTATACACTTAAAAGTTAAAACTAGGAATGTAATCAATCAGAAAATTATTTGAGCCTCTTGGTGGAAAGATTGTTTGAATTCGTTTATTTAATAAACGAGCAAAAAATAGGTTTTTCCATTCATTTCCCTTCGTTAGCCTTCTGTATCAGTTCATTTACGCTATAAAATTATTTGGATGTAATGAAGTCAAACCATGAAACTTTTCAAGTTTGCGATTTAGAGAAGACAAAAGATATAGATGATGATATATAGACTTTACTTTTGAAATGCTTCTAGACTTTGGGATGTTTTGAATTGTGGAACTTGTATATACCAATTTTGTTTATGTGCATTTCTTTGTTTGGATGTTTATATATGAATATGTTCGTTCATTTATATTTATTTATCTTCATTTAGCTTCTTAACGAATGAACACGGACAACATAATCTTTAAACGAAAAAACACAAACAAAAAAGTTTGTTTAGTTATGTGTTCGTGTTCATTTGTTTGTTTAGTAAACTTAAACTAGCAAACACAAACAACTTTTTTTTTGGTTGAGTTCGTTTGTAATCCTATTTAAAATCTCTAGACTATGAATGTATCCGCTTGGAACCTATAATTCTTCACCTTTACGAGTATGCTAAGTCCACCCATACTTCCAAATCATAAATGGAGTTTTTGGTAAAAATATGATAGTTTTGAGAATGATTGGTAGAAACATGGCAGTTTTCTTTTTTCGTTGTAGAAATGGGTCTATTTGCCTGGGGCTCCAACAGTTATGTTCAGTTTCTTACTTTTAGAATTGAATAAACATTGAATGTTACATTTTTCGTCCTCTGAGTTACATCATTATTTTTTGTTAGCTTTTATTAACAAAAACTTTAGTGTTTACTCCTATTATTAAAAATATATAATCAAATTCTAATGAATATTTTCAATAACTTATTATAGAACTCATAAATACCTATGAATAAATTTCAGTATTTAATATATTACATTTATTTGATCGATTTTTATTATAATTAATAAACATATGAATATTTTTGTTATTTTATATTTTTGTTATTTTTTGAAAACTCCAAAATATCTATTCATGATAGCATACCTCCAAAAGCCTATGAAAAGTCATTGTGAGTGTTCATGAAAACTCAAAGAAAGCAAATGCTTAATTGTCTAATCAATTCATTTTTTGTATTATAAATTTCTCTTTTTATCATCAGTTTTTTTCATCCATTGTGAAGTGGTTTCATAAGCCAAATGACTCCTCAAATGTTGCAACATTCAAGTATATTTTTTGGGCTTTTGGACCTGCTATTGATGTTTTTCGTCTATGCCAACCTGTTATTTATGTTAATGGTTGTCATTTGAAGGGTTCATATAAGGGGAAATTGCTTGTTGCTATCACAAAAGATGCTCACAATAATATATTACATGTTTCATATGCTATTGTCGATGAAGAGTCATCACACATTTGGTGTTGGTTCTTTTACCAACTCAGACATTTTGTTGCTCAAGATAGACAATTATGTGTACTTTCGGATAGGCACCTAGAAATAATCCATGCAATGGAAAATCTACAAGAATGGAAAGAGCCATTAGCATACCGTCGATTCTGTCTTCGACACATTAGAAGTAATTTTATGAAAAGATACAAGAACTTTAGTTTTAAAAAGTTATGTTGGACTATTGGGAGCGCCACACAGAAAAAGAAGTTTGTTACAAATATGAGAGAAGTTAAAAAAACTCAAACTTGAAGCTTGGCAGTATTTAAAACAAATCAATAAAAGTCATTGGTGTCTTTTATATGATGAAAATAGTAGATGGAGTATCTTGACAACAAATATCTCTGAGAGTATGAATAGTGTGTTGCGGGGAGCAAGACATCTACCGATTAGGGCGTGTATTGACCTTACATTCAACAGAACCGTTTAAATTTTTAGAAAGTATAATAATGTTGCAATGAATTGCAATACACCTCTAACCGAGTTTGATCACAATGAAGGTGTCTACAAAATTGTTACAAAGTTACGAATAAATGGCACCGGAGGAAATGCGTATAATGTCCATTATTTTCAACAAACATGCACATGTGGAAAATGGCAAATGGAAAGATTCTCGTGTTCTCATGCTTTTTCAGTTTGTCGGTATAAAGGGGATAACCCTCTTTCTATTGTGAATAATGTGTACACTACAATGATGTATAAACATCAGTATAATTATGCTTTTCTACCACTTTCTCATGTTGAATATTGGTTAGAGTCAGATTGGAAGATTCAAACATATTACTCAAAACTCTCTCTTCATCAAGGTCGGAGACGTTCAAACCGTTTTCATAATGAGATGGACATTCGCCACCCAACGAACCTGGTAAATGTGGGCTATGCCACCAACCTGGTCATAATCAATAAAATTGTTCAAATTCTCAACCAAGATACAATGTCATGTGAAGCATGTACTTTTATTAATTTATGTTTAAATGTGTGCTTAATTTGTATTATTATTTAATGTTTATTTAGTAATGTAATGTCATATTTAAATGCTTTTGTAATTTTGTAACAATATAATATATTCAATATTGGTGTTTATTTGAAGATGTTGATTAGATTTATTTAAAAATGTAATTTCCTAAAAATAATACATGAACATATTCTTAATTAAAGTAATTAATGTATAATATATAATTTGAATAAAGTAATTAATGTATAATATATAATAAGGTTAAAAGGTAGAGTTTTTAATAAAAAAAGCTATATAAAAAAATAATGATATAAGCTAAAGGACCAAAAATGTAAAATCTAAATTTTGTTTAATTCTAAAGACCAGTGGGGGCCAAGCAAAAATACCTACCCTATTTCTACCCATCAATTTCAAAAGTATCCTATTTTTACCAAAAACTCTTCATAAATGTATTACCAAGTGACAACTTAAACTCTCTACCGCCCTTGTAATTGATAATGCATAAAAACTAACATTTTGACTTTATATACCACATACATGAATTATTTCAACAAACAAAAGCAAAAACAAAAGATGTTGAGATTTATTGGTTGTGCACGGTCCACACACATCTCAAGGTTAAATGTGTGTGACGAAACTACATCGATAAAAATGAGATCTATGTTGTTTTTCATTTTTGCAATTCATATCCCTAAATTTGATTTGAACTAAAACCGGGACTTGGTTTACACTAATATGGTCTCCATGAAAGGTTCTGATACTAGTATTAGTCATAAAGATTATGACAACAACGGAAGAAAACAGTTACCCGATATTGATGCACCATCCAACAAGACCATCAATAGGATCATATAAGAAAACAACTATACGAGGTTTAATCGAATTAGTTACTTTGATATGCACCCTAGTTGATGCAATGTTGATTCTCCAAATAAGCTACGAGTCAACATATGGACACACATATAAAAGATTCGTATGCAAGGATTGAGTGCTAGGTCAACAAACTAATCACCTCATTTATGTTTTGGGATCAATCAAATCATTCACTATTTGTCCTAATTGTATATTCTAAGATGACCTTGACAATACCATCAAGTTGTGATATTTATGCAATGCTCTAAAAAAATTGTCAGGAGACTAAAAGTGCAATAGAGTTAAATTTATGAATGATCAAACATTATATAAAAAAATATTGAACTATATTCCCAACTTATGACAAGCAAATGGACTATTTTTGTAATTTGAACAAAAAATTATAACTACTACTATTTTTTTTTGTCCTTTCTCTTTCGACGATTTTCTTTTTCTCCACCGAGAAGCCTGAAAAGAACAACACAAAAGTGCCACCCAATCCCAATGTCACCGAATAAATTATCAGTCGCCTTTGTATATAAACGTTCGTGATTCAGAGGAGATTCCTTCTCGTTTCTGCACTTTTGCTTTCAATCATCGCAAACTCGATCAAGTTTACATTTAATATTCGATGTATTGATAATTTTTGTTGTAAATCTTAGTTACAATACCCTTTAGAATTGTTCATCTTTCTAGATCGGGAAATTTGGTTCGCAATTATCTGTTTTTCTTTCTCCTCATTGATTCTGCTAGCCATTAATGTTGTTTTTATGCGTTTAATTTGGGGTTGTGAAACATTGTGGCATCGATTGTTTTCTAGAGTTCGAGACTGATTCTAGTTTATCAATGGATCCGTCTGCGAGTGCGGATTTTGATTATTTGTTCAAGTTGTTGTTAATTGGGGATTCAGGAGTTGGTAAAAGTTCTCTTCTATTGAGTTTCACTTCCGCAAATGCCATTGAAGATCTTTCTCCTACCATTGGTAAACCATTCGATCACATTTATTTACATGTAATTTCCTAAATTAGATCTGTTGTTTGCAACTGTTGATTTCTTAGGAACATGTTTCTCTGTATATAGCATAACATGATTTTACCAAAGTCACATTTTGTTTACATGAACTGCGAAGCTCAAAAGCTAAAAGATTTACATGTCTCAATTTTAGTAACCATTAACATGATATAATTCTGTGACCTTTCTTTTTCTCTAATCAGGAACTTCCCTTCCTAGATCATCTTGTTATCTTTATCATGTATAAATTCCAATTTTTCTGGATAATTTAACCAAAGATTGTGACTGATATCATCTTGTTATCTTTAACACAACATGTTTCTTTTTTTCTTCTGAAGAATTGTTTTTAATTATTACAGGGGTTGATTTTAAGGTAAAATTTGTCACCATAGATGGGAAGAAGTTAAAGCTTGCTATATGGGATACTGGTAATTGTAAAAGTTTATTAATAACTAATTATTTAAAATTAAAATACTTAGAAAGTTATCTAATAACTTATTTTACAGCTGGGCAGGAAAGATTCAGAACTTTAACGAGTTCATATTACAGAGGAGCCCAAGGAGTTATTATGGGTATGTGATGAATTATATGTTTTTGCATACACTTGTTATACAATGATTTTTCTATAAACAACTCCATTTTGTTCATATAACTAATTGTTTCATGTGACATATACAAGCAGTTTATGATGTAACACGTCGAGAAACATTCACAAATTTATCCGATATATGGGCCAAAGAAATTGATATGCACTCAACAAATCAAGATTGCATCAAGATGCTTGTTGGAAATAAAGTTGATAAGGTAAACATTATACAATACCAAGTTATGCTTGTCATCTGTTATCTGTTATCTGTCACCTGTTAACTAAGTAGTTTTCCTTTGTAGGAAAGTGATAGGGTTGTCACAAAAAAAGAGGGAATCGAGTTTGCAAGGGAATACGGATGCCTTTTTATAGAGTGTAGTGCAAAAACTCGGGTGAATGTGGAGCAGTGTTTTGAGGAGCTTGTTTTAAAGGTATGCCTAAAACTTATTATATCTAACTTATTTTGTTCGTAAAAGTGTGATTCATTATTGTTGTAATGGATCAAAATTATTAAGGTCAGTGTGAATCATTAAGTATGTTTATAGTAATATTTTTTTTACTATTTAAATGCATATCTTTAAATGTGCAGATTATGGATACACCAAGTCTGATTGCTGAGGGATCAGCTACTATGAAGAAAAACATATTCAGACAGAAGCCTCCTGTTTCAGATGCATCAACCAGTGGTTGTTGCTGAAGTTCATATGTGTTTCTTTCTGTTTTTCTAATTTTTAGTACTTTTCATAATTGTGTAGCCATTAATTCGTTCATAAAGGAAGTGTAAATTTGATCTTGATGGGTTTCTTGTTTTTGTTTCTATGTTTACTTAAAATATCATTTTAATGTTACATCAATTTGTCTTCTCCATATTATGAACGTATGTATATATATATTTTTTAACATCTAATAGCAATGTGCTCATGTTTACTTACCGATAATAGCAATGTACTTTATTTGTTACAAATTGCTATTATCGGTAAATAGATGTAACATGCAATATTTCATACTTATTTTTTAATTTAAAAAGCAAACAAAAACACATGAGAGATCAAATCTATTTATTTGAACAATATAATCAAATATGAAAAATGTTAATATAAATCTAAGACACCATAACATTTGAATCCTATAGAATTACATCACTTGAAAAAAAACCCAAATTCCTTCTTCCTACCATGATCATTCAGCACAAACTATTGGATTCTGAAAAGCCCCAAAATAAAGTCTTCAAAGAGTAAGGCTCGGAAATGGTCAACCCTTCATCTGTGATCTTTGCTATCTGTCATTTCAAAATTTATATCGTTAGAGAAAGCAATATAAGACAATGTAGTTTATTTTTACCCATAATAGCAATGCATTTACATTTCTTTACCAATAATTATGGGTAAAAAATAAAATGCATTAGCCATATTTAAAGATTCATACCTGAATCTTGTTGACAACTGACCTATCACGATATAGAAGGTTGCGCATGCATTTTTCCAATAATTTGACACCCTCCTCAAAACTCAAATCATCCCTCCATTCCTCACGAAGAATTGGCCTTGCAAGATGATTACCAAAACCAGTGGCAACATGATTGTCTTCAAAGTGTACACCAATCATGCTAACCTGCACACAAGTAATAAATATCATCAAAATTAAGTAGTCTTCCATTATGAACCACTTTCTAGGGCTATTTTCGACAAGGATGAGGAAGCCATTAACATCTTTTTGCGTAGACAATAGTGAATCATTGCCCCCACCTTTTTGAGTGGGAGAAAAAATTGTCACTTTTGTCCCTATTGACATCAGTCCCCGTCACAGTCTTTATCCCACCTTTTGGGTTAGGACAAAAAATTATACATTTTGTCTCATAAACATCAATCACACCTTTTTAGTTAGGACAGAAAATTGCAACTTCTGTCCTATTGACATCAATCGTTTCAATCACAGTCTTTATCCCACCTTTTTGGTTAGGACAAAAAATTGTACATTTTATCCCATAGACATTAGTACCACCTTTTTTGTTAGGACAAAAAATTGCAACTTTTGTTGTATTGACATCAATTGTTCCACAGTCTTTATTTCACTTTTTTGGTTAAGACAAAAAATTGTACATTTTATCTTATAGACATTAGTCCCACCTTTTTTGTTAGGATAAAAAATTGTACATTTTGTCCCATAGACATTAGTATCACCTTTTTGGTTAGGACAAAAAATTGCAACTTTTGTCCTATTGACATCAATTGTTCCATAGCTTTTATTTCACTTTTTTTACTTTTTTGGTTAGGACAAAAAATTGTACATTTTGTCTCATAGACATCAGTCCCACGTTTTTTGTTAAGACAAAAAATTGCAACTTTTGTCCTATTGACATCAGTCGTTCCACAGTCTTTATCTCACCTTTTTGGTTAGGACAAAAAATTATACATTTTGTCTCATAGACATCAGTCACACCTTTTTAGTTAGGACAAGAAATTGCAACTTTTGTCCTATTGACATAAGTCGTTCCACAGTCTTTATCTCGTATTTTTAGTTTGGATAAAAAATTGCAATTTTTGTTCCATTGAAATTAGTTTTAGTCGCATCATAGTCATTGTCTCTGTCCCACCACCTTATGGTCTCTGTTCCACCATTCTTGTTAGAACAAAAAATTACAATTTTTGTTTCATTAACATTAGTCAAAGTTTCTCTCCCAATTTTTGGTTAGGACAAAAACTTCCAATATTTTGTCTCATTGACATAGTGTCAATGGTCTTTATCCCACCTTTTTTGTTAAGACAAAAAAAAATAACAATTTTTGTCTCATTCACATTAGTCACAGTTTCTCTCTCACATTGTTCCACTTTTTTAGGTGGTACAAAAAAGGTGCAACTTTTGTCCCTTTGACACAAGTCCCGGTCTCCATACCACCTTTTTACATGGGACAAAAAACTGCTATTAACATCAATCACAATCTCTGTCCAATACATGTCATAAGAAATAACAAGAACAAAAACATGATCCAAGAACTTACAGAGCCAATATACTTGTGTCCATTCTTTACTCCACCAATTACTAGTGAATTCCATAACGGGTCAAATTTGTTGCGACGATTGTACATAATCCGGGTCAAATAATTGTGGACCTCTTTAGCACCAAGTTAATTTCCATCAACCCACATATTGTCATGCAAACTGTATTCCAAAATAAATTATAACAAAAGTAAAAACTATTAAACAAACATAAAATAACAATAAAAAAAGATACTTACATAAGTTCATCAAGGTAACGAAGAATCTCTTGGAAATCACTGATTTCTCCACTTGCACCAATGAGAGAATGTTTCCCCACTTGCTTCATTCTCTCCACACTCTTATAACGTATAGTGGAACCATAAGATCCTGTGAACTACCAAAAGTCAATGAAATTAATAGCAAAAAGTCAAAGTTGAATAAAATTCGAGTATGAAACTCAAACCTCCCATGTCAGCAGCCATGAGAATACCATCTTTGTATTTGATCCCAATCACAGATGTACCTGTAACATATGGATACCTGTTTCAGAAGAAAAACACACAATCAATTTATAACATTATGTTGAAGTCATAAGTAAAACGTTCTGTATTTTGCACTAAAAGATTTGAATAATACAGTAGAGATATAGAGAGGTTTCATTTTGGGAAGAAACCATATCTGCAAACACTACACCAGTACAGACCATGAGAAAAACTATAGAAGAAAGTAATGGTAAATAAAGAATATCGGAAATAAGTAACGTAATATCAAAGTAAAGGAAGTTAATCCATAGTGTGTAACAGAAAATCGAAACTCAAGAAGGTGAAACACGTAATCTGATTCCCAATTTAAAAATTAGAGGATGCATGACAGAAAAAGTTTGAAGATCGATCGGCGTATAATTGATCAAGTATATCAGATACAATGCGGGATTCGAGTTGTGTAAAAATTAGAGGACACATGTCAGTCAATTTCCGCTCATATCTCGAGAAACTTGGCACAAGAACATGCAGAAATTCATAAACAATGATGAACGAAGCTATACTGAAGAAGATATGAGATACAATGAGGGATTCTACGTGTTGAAGGGGGAGAAAGAGAGAGAGATACCTTGTGTTGCGTTACAATGGGGGATACGAGCTGTTGATCTGAGAAAACAAAATAAGAAGTGTGCAGGTTTAATTCCTCTCCAAGAAAGGTATACGGGAGATCATGGCATGACACTTTTTCAAACACTTTTTTTTTTTTTCTTTCAGTCTAATTATGCTCAATATGCTCAATTTCCATGACCAAAAACACTTCACAATACAATTGGGAAAAAACCGTATCGACTGAAAATTACTATTGTTTAACCATAACCAAAACAACAACCACTAGCTACATGATTACATAACCATCCATTAACATCATCCGTTCTCATAAGTTTCATAAGAATTTTCTAATAAAGTAACATAAGTCCGCAACCTTTACATCATAAAGGTTTTAAACAAGTACCCATTACAACAGAGTATGATCAATTTAAACCATAACTAATTAACTATACATTGCTTGACATTTCTTCAACCAATACCATGCATGAACCCAATCCTCTGGTATACCTATATCCGTATATACTATCTAGTCTCATATTCCAAATCATTCTTACTCATGCTTGCATGACATGCATGTTATTATCCTATTTTTTGCAACTACAAGTCCAGAGGTCCTTTCCTTATATGGACAATATAATGATCCATCCATAGACTAGTAGTAGTAACCTATATGAATATGGCTATACTTATCCCTCATCAAACAAACAATCTAGTGTACTGGGTTGCCTCCTTTTAAATGTTTTTAAAAATTTCAGGGGTTGTGGTACATTTATGCACAAAATAGAAAAACAATGTATTAGATGAATGTGAGGACTTTTAAATCCTTAAGAAAATAGTGTGTGATGAGTAGCTATACTCATTCTATCCAAAAATTAATCAAGTATGACAAAAAAAAAGTGTGTTTCGAAATATAAAAGTAAATATATATTAGTAAAACTGACAAGTCGATTTGATCTCAAACTGATAGGTCAGCCCCAAGCTAACCAAGCTAGTCTCAAACTATCACATCCAGGAAGTTGAAGTTGACCAACACAATTGATCTAGTCGGTCTTAAATTTGGAAGTCCGATTTCGTTATTCTATACTAATATGTCAATTTTGAAAGTGTTTTTCCATTACATCCTTATGGTCCAAAATCATGTTTAGGGGCCATGCCTAGGATGTCATAAACTTGTGTGGGGCCTCGTTGCCAAACGAGATTATTTTTAATAAAACTTTGGGATGGAGTGAGTTTAACCCTTGTTTATTTTTCATTGGGAGTGGAGATTTCCGGGCGGGAGAGGCTTCCATTTAGCCATGTTGATATCCCTAACTATGACCCTTAATCCTACAATACATATCGACCCTCTTGACCCCACTATGCGTCATGGTCGGAACTCGTCTTATAACAGTGTATATTCCGCACCACCAGACTTATATTAGATCACAAGTTATGTTCCCTTTGGCACTCTTATAAAGATCTAATTACACTCAATGACGAGTCTAAAACAGAAACCTATGTGGTTCTCTATTTAAATGAAACAGATATACCAAAATAAAATAGTAAAAAATACTAGTAGTTAGTCAGGTCCTATAAGCAAAATAAATAAATAAGTAAAAATCTTACAGTTATACCTGACGAGGTCTAATATTTTGAAATATTTTCACAATTGTATTGTTACTAATACTATCTAGAACACATTTTTCAATATATGACAATAAACTATCACTCAAAAATTGATCAATCATTTTCTCAATATATAACATTAAAATATTACTCAAAAACTGTATTGGGTTATTTCTTAACGGGTAATTAAGTATTTGTGCTATTGGAAAATAAAAGCTTGATTTTAAAAGTCCGGTTTTATATTAATGTTTTTGTCAAACAAAATAAGGTATATTACTCAAAAAAATTTAGGTAGGTCACAAATAAAGTCCGGATTTATATCCCTTTTATATATTACTTGTAACAAAAAAAATTTAGGTGGGTCAAGTGACCCACTTGACACTATATATACTTACTTGTGAGTTGTGATTACACTAAATGATCACGTGACACTAAAATCACCGATTCATATGACGGATACAAATCATGTTACATAAGACCAATGTGCAACTTTATTTATTCTTAGAGCTAATAATCACAATGATCCGAAATGTTGAAAGGAATTAGATGCAAAACAAACGTGGTAGATGGGTTTAAACTTTAAAGTTGCTTACAACGTGATAAATATTATATTAACCTACTTTAAAAAAAAATTATCCCTTTTTTCTTAAATATGTTGCTCAAACTTTCTAATTTTATCTCTTAGACCATGTATACAAGTAATGAATTATTCACCTCATCCTGACACATCCGTTGTTATTTATTACATGTACTGATGCTTACCATTTACTTCACATGAACCCATGAAATAACAGGACCAGGACCAGGACCACTTCTTGAATACTCTATTTGTGGGGTGTCGATGTCGGGTGGGTGGGTCTATGGGTCAAGAAGTGGGCTCTTAAGTCCAAACCCAGAACCAAAAATAACCCACCAAGCAACCCCATCGTCAAAAGCAAGTCATGGCCATTTCGAAAAGTTGTTAAAGACGCCACACAAGCAGTAGTGAATCATTAGCACCACATATCAACCGTTAAAATACTGTTTCCCTCCCGCGAAAAAGCTTTCGGAAAATGAAAAAATATAGCCTTTTTCCCTTTAGATCTTTCTTTATTCGATGTTCAGAACTGGAAAGTCATGTCTTTTCCACTTGCTCCTACGCTCTCCCTCATCTTTTTTACACATTCTCTTCTGTAGATCATAATTGATCTGCCACAATCGAACCCTGGAATTCAGGGATCGGCTTTTGGGGGTGATCTGAAGAATTCTTTTGTACTCGGATAACCTGAAAGTTTATTGTCTAATGGTGAAAGAATCGGAGTATTATGATGTTCTTGGTGTTAGCCCACTTGCATCTGATGACGATATTCGAAAAGCTTACTATCTGAAGGTCTCTCTCATACCCTTTCTCTTTCTTTTTTTTAGATAATTACAATCTCATCAATATCTCGACACTTTCAAATCACAAGTTGAATGTTTTTGTTATCTAAACTTGATTTGGTGTTGCTGATTCAAAAAGATCGGAAGTTTCTATGTGTCTCTTTAGTTCAATTAAGATGCATATTATGTGCTTGTTGTAATTCCACAAAGGAACTATCTTTATTGGAAGTTAATGTGATTTGGCACACTAGGGAATAATTATATTTCGTGTAAATGGGACCTTTTTATTGATACAAGATCGTGGTTTGAAGCTATTTATGACTCATATCATGCTGATCATATATAATCCCAAACTTCCACCCATTTTAAAAGTTCAAATTTTATAATTGTTTATTTTCCTGTGAATAAATTAGTCTTTGTGACTATTAACTATAAGGTTGTTTGTGGAACAGGCACGCCAAGTTCATCCTGATAAGAATCCAGATGATCCTCAAGCTGCTGAAAGATTTCAGGCAAGTATTTAATCCTTCATTAGAAAATAAAAGGGATTTTGAACATTTTAATATAAAATCAGAAAATATTTAATGCTCTCATTATATAAAGTTGTAGGAGAATATGTTTTATGGACTATGATAGCGCATTTCTTGAAAAGAACTTGTAGTGCATAGAAAATCTTGTCATTATGATTGTACAATGTGATGAAAAAATCTTGTTCATAATCAGGTACTTGGTGAAGCTTATCAGGTTTTGAGTGATCCTGTGAAAAGAGATGCATATGATCAAAATGGGAAGTGCTCCATATCTAAGTAAGCATTTCCACTTTGCTTTCAATTTTAGTTTTCCAAAAATAAGTTCATGTACATAGACAAAAAAAAAACCCACCAAGGGTTCTCCAAAAGTCATGTGTTCTTACATGTGTCGTCATTTCATAGGGACACTATGCTCGATTCCACTGCTGTTTTTGCTGTTCTTTTTGGAAGTGAATTATTTGAAGACTACATAGGACATCTAGCTGTAGCAACAATGGCTTCTGCTGAATTAGTCAGTGAAAGTGATAACCCAGAAATATTGCATCAAAGATTGAAGGCAAATATTTCAAAGTTCAATTCTTTCATTCATACAAGAATTGAATGATTCTTTAATTTCATATTTCAACTAGAATCTTGTGAATTTATATCATGTAGAGTATACAAAGGGAAAGAGAAGAAAAACTTGCTAGATCACTCAAAAACTTCATCCACCCATATGTTCATGGTGATAAAGAAGAGTTTTTACATCTTGCTGAATCTGAGGCAGATCGACTTTCACAAGCAGGTAACTTTACAAATTCATATGTTTGATTCATGGATACATGTATTTGTTTGTATATATAATATAGGAATATATATATATATATATATATATATATATATATATATATATATATTGGATATATATCATTTTTGACAGCTTTTGGAGCAAATATCTTGCATACAATTGGATACATATATGAAAGACAGGCTGCACAAGAGCTTGGAAAGAAAGCCATTTACCTTGGGGTACCATTTATGGCTGAATGGGTAAGAAACAAAGGGCATTTCTGGAAATCACAAATTACTGCAGCAAAAGGTAACTATAAAGGGTTAATTGCAAGAAAAAAAAATGAAAGTATAATTGATGTAATGGAAATAAATGGAAGTAGGATGATGTAATCTAGAAATAGATGAATGTAGATTGCTATTTTCTTGTAACTAGTTCTAAAAAAATGGTTAGGAGCTATAGAAATTATCTTATTTTGGTGAAAAATGTTTGTAGGTGCTTTTCAGTTGTTGCAACTTCAAGAAGACATGCGTCGCCAATTTAAAATGGATGGAAGTCGGCCCACAAATGACGTGGAATCACATCTAAGATCCAGCAAGGATACACTAATGAACTCACTATGGAAGTTGAATGTAGTTGACATTGAAGTTACCCTTTTACATGTTTGTCAAATGGTGAATCTTTTTTGGTCTCATTCGTTTATTTTCTAAAACTTCAAAAGTTTTTTGAAGTTAGGTTATTAACGTTTTGATTTAATTCATAGGTTCTCCATGAAAATAATGCCAAGAAAGAGGAACTTAAAGCTCGTGCTGTGGCTCTAAAACTCTTAGGCAAAATATTTCAGGTGGGATTTGTATGTTTTCTCACTACTAGAAAATCAGACTAAATCCGTCGCTAAAGATAGACCATTAGCGACGGATTTTGTCGCTAAGTGCTCCATTTTCTAGTAGTGTCTAAACTATAAACTATTGAATTGTATTTAGATAAGTTGTTATTTAGAAACAAATTTTAATAGTGCTATCTTGTATTTAGAGAGAAAAACTTTCACAAAGTGTTGGAACATCGAAGAACAAAATAGCTTCAGATATTCATGATGATACAAGCAGCTCTGATGATAGCAGTGATGATGATGATGATTCACCAAGAACACTCAACTATCGAGTGCCATTAATCACACAGGTTTGTTTTTTTCACAAATATTTGATTCAAAGGACAGATAGTTTTTTCTAGTGTGTTTATTAAAGGAAACTTGTTATATGATGCATCCAATTGTTGAAAATCATGAATCTGTCGCTAAATGGACAATTAGCGACGGACTAGCGATGGAATCCAAATCTGATTTGTTTGTTTGTTGAATATAATGACAGGGAATTGGTAGACTATTCAGGTGCCTGTGTAATCCAGCATATGATGTGGATGATGATGATGAGATTGTTTACAAAGGCAACAAATGATCGATGAGTGGTGTCGATAATGTTATTAGCAACGGTTGTTGAAGATTGGTCATGTAAAGTCCAAAAAGAAAGAAAAGGATGCAAAGATCTTGGATATAGAGGTGCAATCGGTTGATTAAATTGAATATTGTGTGTTATTTTTCCTTATACAACATTGATAATTGAACATATGTGAAATTGCTCGCTCTAACCTTTTTGTAAGGAAAAAAATACTTTGCGGTCTCTTTCTAGTGATCTACGATTCATTGGGTATACATTATTAAGAATAAAGAGTGTTTGTGGATCTTGTTTCTTGATGGAAGGTGTAGGATTGTAAATTGAGGTGTTGTTTGTTTTTCTAAAAAAATACTTCTAATCATTTTTTGTTGTGCCACTCAAAACTTGGCATTTCATAGTTGTTTGTTTTTTAAAATATTTTTTACTTCAAGATTATTGTCTGTCATCCACAGAACCCTCATCTTCAAACATCTTCTCACCTTACTTTAAATCAAATATAATTTATATTTAACAAAAACAGATGAATAAATATAATTTAACCACCACAAAATTAAATATAATTTAAATATTAAACAAAATGGTTAACAACCACAAAATTAAATATAATTTAAATGAATAAATATAATATGTAATATATGGTCTAGGACGTATTCTTAGAACAATTATTGTAATTTGAAATTTGCATATATTTAGATAATTATTTAATACAGAAAATTCTAAAATGAAGGAGAGATAAAAAAGATATAACTAAACTTCAACATAGATTTGAATATGGCGGGACATGAATACACATTAGAGTTATTGGAACGTAACTTCTACAATGTGTTCAAGTACTACGTATGTTCCATAAATCTTTTGTCCGACTATGTTGTCATTTTATAGTAAATTACTCGTTAAAGGATAGCAAACATATATCGGTTGAGGAAAACATGATACTGCAGCAGACCATGAATATAAGACTCGGTTACGGAATGAAAATGTTGAGCAGTAATGCAAAATATAAAATTGTAAAATCAGTTTATTTAAATTTTAGTTTTTTACAGCAGCCTACAGACGTTATAAAACGTACAGAAGACTTATTATTACAGGTTGCAGCCATTTGTTCCACCTTTTTCTGCTACAGAGGGTTGTAGATGTGGTCCACAGACTTCATGTGTTTTTGCTTCAAAAAAACAAATGGCATCTGAATTTGTATACTTTCATATTATGAAGATTAATTTTAGTATTTTCTACTAATAGATGTGTTCATTGTTTATCTTTGTTCTGTTTTTGAAATTTGATACTACGAAGCATGTGTAGGAAATAATTATAACATATTAATTACTAACAATGTATTCTTACTATTACCTCTCTCCTAGTGCTCAGCTCTCAAGGACTTGAAGAGGCAAAAAGCCATGGATGAAAAGTTTAAAGCTCTTATTTCAAACAATATGTGGGTACTTGTAATGACCAAAACATATACGATAAAGTTAGAACACCGGATTTATAGTGGAAAAACGCAAAATGGGGAAAAACAACGTTTGACAAAACACTCTGTTTTAAACAAAAAGTCTTGTTTGGCACTACAAGCTTTAAGGATTTAATTTAAACAAAACGCATCAAATCTAAAAGCTATCTCACGTAGCGTTTATTAAAACGCTACCACCTAGTTTTGCCGAACACGCCCTATATGATCGATGATATTGAAATGTTTATAATGGTTTGTTTTGGTGTAGAAACAGGAATAAAAAGAGATAACACAAAATAGATATTATGCCAAATACAATAAACCCATAACTACATTAGGTATTCTCAGCATATTCAACACTTTTCTCGAGATCCCTCGAGTTCAACATTATGCAAACAATTTGAATTATTTTTAACGGAAGTTACATGTCGATGGTTCCTTTGCTCGATACAAAGCACGCTTGTTGCCAATGGTAAGAACCAATGCCCTAACTTAGACTGTGATGAGTGACTACACCATTCTGTCTCACACCATTTTACTGACTTATACACAGCTAGATGTTAAGAATGTCTTCTTCTAGAGACACTTCCACGAGTCTGTATTTATGCACCAGCTACTAGGATTTTGTAATAGTCGGTTTTCATATCAGGTATTCCATCTATGTTGGTTCTATATAGCCTCATACAGGCTCCTTGTACATGATTTCAACATTTTGTTTTGTTGCTAGCGTTGGTTGTTCTCACAGTCGCTCAAACTCTTCTATCTTTCTCTCTCTTTGTTTACCGTCGGCAGGGGTGGCGCTACTATGTAGCCTGGGATACCCCTTAAATTTTCCCGTCGAATATAAATTTCGTGAATTTTTTTCGGAAATCCGTCACGAGGCAATCCATCACAAAGTCTAATAATTGTAAATTTAGTGTAAATTCTTTGGTTTAGTGACAATTTTGTGTCAGAAACTTCCTTCGGAAATGAGTTTTTTTTTTCTAGTAGTGCAACCTCTAGAATATTTGTGCAACCCCTGGTTTTTCTTTTTGGATCTGTCACCGACCATCGAAGGTCTTCAACTACTTGCATGTTATTTTATGTTGATGATATCGTTTTGATAACTTTTTCCATGACTTTACTTCTTCCTATGAATTTCTCCAAGACCGATCAATGCGACCTCAATTTCTTTCTTAGCGTCTCCGCTGCTACTTGATATGGTGTTGGAATCTTTCTCAGCAAGACATAGTATCGTAACGCCCGTAGATCCGGGCTAGTCAATTTAGAGATAATAGGGGTCGAAAACGACTTTTCGACAAAATATTATTTAGAATAAATAATCTTAACCAAGTTGTAGAATATGTCTCAAGGGTTCCGTACATATAAAGAACGCCGAAATCCGAGTTATAACGAAGAAGTTATGGTCCGTCGAAGTTTACGGCAAAACCGGCACGGCACCGGGAAGATGTAAATAGTGAATTTACGATAGAGCGAATTTTAGTTTTAGCGATCTAAACGAATGTCGTAGAATACGTTAAACCGAGAGCGTCCATAAAAAGAACGCCCAAATCTGACTTCGTATGAGGAAGTTATGATTTTTCGAAGTTTCGGCTTAGTAGTGTACAACCCGAAGTTCGAATATTAGATCGAGCGGTTTTTAGCCAACACAACCTAAACGAGAATCGAAGATCTAGTTAATAGTAGCGTAACAATAAAAAAAGTCGGACGAAAACGGATGTCGGATGAAGAAGTTATGGATTGTTAACGGACCAACCCTGTCCCGGCCTGTTAAAAATATAACTTTTAAAATAAAGTCAAAATTAGCCGACGAAGTCTAAACGAAAGTTGTAGAGCACGTTCCCGCCTACGCGTGGATATAAAGAACGTCGAAAACGGAGCTCGTATGCGAAAGTTATGATTTTTAGAAGTCGAGTGTGCGATTTGCGAAGCTGGTGAAGGAAGTGCTGACGTGACACATTTCCAGCCGTCGATTGCTGATCACAGAACACACTTCGGATTCAGACACCTGGCCCTCAGTACGCCCCGCGTCCGAAGCTCGGTACGCCCAGCGTACAGCTGTATCCCTCGGTCCACAAGCAGCCGCGTAGCTCCGGTCCTTATCCAACACGTGGCTCGTACGAAGCTCGCTGGCACTCTTATCCGGACTACGCCCAGCGTACTTCGGAGTTACGCCCCGCGTAATCCGAGGTCTGGGCACTATAAATAGAGGCCGAGGCTGCCATCTTTCTCACACCATTTCTCCCATCTTTCTCTCACTAGTTTCTCTCTCTAGCCTACCCTAACCCCCTAAAAGCCTAGGTAAACCCCCTAGCACCCGAAGGAAGCCCCGAGGCTCCCGGAGTCCCGAGAAAAAGGGTCTTTCGGTTTGGAAACGCTGCTCCAAGCGAAGCCCGGTTTTCTATAAAACCCGCTGTAAGTGAGCTACGCCTACGCTATTTTTAATATAGCTTTTATTTAATTATAGTAACATTATTAGGAACTTAAAATAATTATTTGGGATATTATTATGAGTTATATAGAGTGTTGTTTAACGCTTATATAATAGTAATAATAGCTAGACTATTAAATAGTCACGGTTAACGTTAGACTAAACCCTAGTGGTATTGATACTAGGTTTTGTCAAGGGAAAATTGTTCTGAGATAACGAAGTGTTGTCCGAGTACCGAGTCACCACCTTACCAAGTGAGTGCATAGTTACTTTCATCTTACACATAGATATGAAGTATTTAATATAAATTACATGCTACGTGTGCATATTGTCTGTATACTTGCCGTCTATGCTGGGTGAAAGATTTTTATACATGTTTTAAATGATTTAAACTGTATATGTATTTTATATCTACAAAATGTGTTGGGTAAAACATGGGTAGATGAAATAGTTGTTGTGTGACAAAAATAAAATGATTCGAGGTGATATAGACCACGAGATAAGGGTGAGAGGTGAACCATGAGATAAGACTTTTACCCAAGTGTTGGCCCCGTCATCTAGCAGAGTATAGATGACAATCACGGACTATTCTAGATAGTCCAGTGGAACACTAGCAGGCTCGCAACCTGTAGGTGTACTTGAACTGTGTATTCACCAGCTGTACTCTAAAAACCCATTGACACGTATTGCGAGTGGATTCTCGGAAACGATACTGTCAATAAACGAGATAACTATGGCGACTATGAGACTTAGTGCCTAAACCCTGGCGACTATGCGACGTAGTGCCCGTTGTATAAACCCTGGCGACTATGAGACTTAGTGTCTATATCATGGCGACTATGCGACTTAGTGCCTCTAGAGTAAACCCTGACAACGATGGATTTCGTGCCCATTCCTTAGGATGATCCTTAGGAATGAATGAACGAGGAATAGTTGATTCTTAAGGTAGATCCTTAAGAGTAAAGAAGATAATGGGGATAGGTAATTGGGTTGATTGTTTGATGTTTAAACATAATAATTATATTATTGTGGGTTGAAAACCCTATGTACTCACCAGGTTTCCCAACCTGACCCACTCCAGCTTATTTCTATCACAGGTGTCAATATGAAGTTACATTACACTGAGAGATTTAAAAGAGATGTAGATCACTAGTGTAAATGAATGTAAGTTTTGTTTATGCTTATGTTTCTGTATTGACGATGACATCCCAAATGTTTTAAAAATGAATAAAAATACATTTCTTCGGAAATGCTTTGATAACGTATTTATCATGTTTTACTGGGAACAAATTCCGCAACATTTTTATTAAAAGAAGTACTCTGATTTTTATAAAGCATAAACAAAATCGGTCTTTTCTGGCCGTGAAAATGGGGATGTCACAAGTACGCCACTGTTCAGCATGTCAAGATGCTTAATTGCAAACCATGCCATACACCTATTGACACATTTTTCTAAATTGGACGGTTTTATCCCTCTATCATCGATACTACTAAGTATCAAGTCTTGTCTGTGCTTTTCAGTATCTCACATTCACCACACTAGATCTTACCAACACAGTCTAGCAAATATGTTTCTTCATACATGACCCATGGAGGCCCAATATGGTGTGTTAAAGTGCATTGTATGGTAATGATCGATGAACCCTTCCTATGACCTTCAAATTCATGCATCCACATCCTCGTATCTTATTTTCCGCTAAGATGTAGACTAGGACATGTTCCCATCACCAAACTATCCACTTCAAGTTACTATGTATTCCTATGCAGAAATCTTCTTTCTTGATCTTCTTAACTACGCGCCGTTATCTCCCGGTCTAGGGCTAACACCGAGTATCGCGGTGTCGCCAACATTGTAGCTGAAACGTCTTGGATATACGAACTTCTTCAAAACCTTCTTTCTTCCCACACCAAAGCTACTATTCTATATTGTGATAACATTAGTGATGTATACAAGTCTTCCGATCTGGTCCAACAAAATTGAAACCAATCATACTAAGATAAACATTCATTTTGTCTTAGATCGAGTTGTGTCGGGACAATTTCAAGTTTTGCATGTCCCATTCAGCTTAGAGTATGCAGTTTTCTTCACCAAAGGATTTCGTTATATTTTACGAATTTCGATCTAGTTTGAATTTACGAATTTCGATCTAGTTTGAACGTTCGGTCCATGTCTTCCAATTAAATTGCACGAATAGACACCAACCCAGTCCTTGGAATGGTGTTATAATGAGATGGTCATCCTCTTTGATTGGGTTTGGCGCGCCACAGCTAGCTGATAAGCTAGCTTATTTTTCGAACTTTTTTAAATTGTCATGTTTGACAAGCCAAAAAATAGCTAATAAGCTAGCTTTTTAAAAAGCTACTTTGAGAAACTTTTTAAGCGCTTTTTAAAATTTTCCCATATATACTTTTATTTAGTTACAAAAAACGTATTCTTCTAAATGTCATTTTATGTCATTTTATATCTTGCAGCTAGCTTATCCGTTAGTTTTTACCAAACGTTATTTTTTGTCAGTTAGCTTATAAGCTAGCAGCTAGTTTTTCAGTTATCAATTAGCTTTTCAGCTACCAGATAGTTTTTCAGCTAGTCTGCCAAATATAGACTAGTTTTTCTGCTAGTCTGCCAAATATAGACTTTGTGAGAATATCCATCAACCTTACCAAGAAGCCTTACTTTTAATATTTTTAATGTGTAAAAATGATCTGGTAGGATTTGCGATATTTGATTTTGGTGGCGTAAATGAGATTAGATAGTATGTATGGGATTTGGGATTTGGTGCCAACGGGGTTTCTTGAATATGGGTATTGGGTGGTCTATATAGGATTTGTTTGCCAATGAGGTTTTCTTGAATAATATTGCAAGTTACTATCAAGTTGTTATGCATAAATTTAAAAAATAAATTGTATTAACAAATTGCACGGAAGTTGTATGTCATTGTTGCATCCACTCACTTGTAGTCTTGAATCCATCAATTATAAAAGTAAAAAAAATATTAATAAAAAAGAAAAACATAACAAAGCTTCACACACTGATCCAATAATTTCCCTCTTGATATCAATATCCAAACGTTAACAAGTCCAAAAACTGCGAAATCAAAACACAACCAACTTATATAACATGATTTCCATCCCAAAACAACAAGAAACAACCCATAGAAGCCTAGCCCATGATAAAGTCAAAACCCGATTCAAGCCCAACAAGTCTTAAGCCCGACCCGTTTCTAATACGCATGATGAGCAAGTGTGTTGAGTGCACGATGTGCTTGAAAAGCACAAGCACAATGAACAGAAGTTAAATTCAAACACCCACTTATAATAAGTGAATGCCTACCGGGACATGTATGAAGTGCCGGAAAAGAATCACATAATGCCTGAACAGCCGGTGGAGTCAACGCCGTGCATTGACTTATGTTCAGATTCATAAGCCCTTCATCTTCTTCATACCTTCTGCTTTTAACAGACTCCCATACTTCATCTTCATTCTTCACTCGACTCTGTGCCAATGCATACATAGCTTTATCCGTAATGTTTTGACAATAGTAAAGACCCAATGATCTCAGATGTAGACAATTGTTCGCAAGTGCTATCACACTCTCATCTGTAATCAGTAATCACAAACTTATCATCATATCAAATTATCAATCAATGCTAAATGATGTCGAAAACGTTTATGAAACAAACACAAAGTGTCAAAGCACCTGTTATAAGAACACAACCACATAAATCAAGTGCACGTAGATCATGACACCCGTAAGCTAAACTCATTACTCCACTATCACTAACTTCCTCACACCACCCAAGATTCAACGACTCAATTTCACCACAGTTGTATCCAATAGCCTGCACACATGATCATGATCATGATCAAATCACGCATTTGATCCGTTTAAAGTTGGAAAGAACAATAAAGTTTCGTTCTTTATTTCTTACCTTCAAGGCTTTATCGGATGCAGCTTTGACACACCCACAAAGATTCAATATTTTCAATTTTCTGCAATACCCAGTGAGATACGCAAGAGCGATGTCACTGAATGAAGAGCATCCGCTGATGTTGAGCTTGATAAGGTTACGACAACCATGAGCTAAAGCGTATAAAGATCGATCGGAAAGTTTAAAGCTTTTGCTGAGATCGACTTCCTGCAAGTCGTGACAGTTATTTGCGATGGTTTCGACGGCGTAATCAACCAGCTGTGGCTTATCTTGCCGGAGGATCAACCCCCTTAAGTTTTTAAACTTGGGAGCAATGGAAAGCACTAAGTTGTTCATGTTGTTTTTGCACCTGTAAAAAGAAGCACAGAGTGAGGAAAAGTGGTGAAATTTATGAACAGAAGCCATGGAAGGAAGAAAGATACCAAGAGAATGAAATACGAGAAAGTCCCGAACAGATAGCGTATCTCCATCCAGTACAAACAGAAGAAGCGACGATGACAGTCCGATCATCTAACAAAGAAACAATCCTCAGCAAAAGCTCCATCGGAATGTCATTCCAGTCGGTGATAATCGCCCCACCTCCGACCACCTCCAGTTCATCGTCTTTCATGGTCGACATTTAGCGATTTTCCAACTAATTACACTACCACCAGAAGACTAGGGTTATATAGAGACAAAATAGCAGTAATTAACAGCAAGAAACAACAGTTTAGATATTAAAATCTTGAATACCCAGATGAAATAAAGAAAGAACAGGTGTAGAGAAACCGAAAATTGAAGTCGATCACTTGGGAGAATGATCGGAAACGAGAGATGGGTTGCTGAATCGAAACCGGAGACGAGGGTATTTCGTTTCGCCGATTGACTGCTTCGATCAGAGAGAAAAGATGATCGGAAATGAGAGATTAACGCAGTTCAATGAAATTTTAGGGGTAAAATAGTAGAGCTATAAATGTCATCATATATGTAGTGGTTGTAGTGAGGAATGTGTGTACTCGTTTGTGTGTTTTGACAGGGGGTTTTGTTAATCGGCCATCAGTGGTGCAGCAAAAAAGGTTTTATAGAGAGAAAAGAAGAGCGACACGTATGAATCCACGTGTAAGGACGGAAGATTGTGGGTGTTGGTTGTGGTCCAATTGTAGATGTTTACATTACATTGGTACACCCAAGTCCTTCGTCTTTGTTGTAACCGTCAAGGTTAAAATTTACTTTGTTTGGTTTTGGTACAAATCAATGTTTATCCTATTAGCTCAATCAATTGGTGATTGGATTTAAATTTTGAAAGGAAAAGAAATCTCTCAAATGAGTACTGATTAAAATAGTCACTCATGATTTGTATATTTAGAACTAGGTTATAACCGTATCCTATACGGATTTGCTAAGTAAATATTTTAATAAGTGTAATAATAATTAACTAGGTGGGGAACCCCGCGAGATGCGACATGTCTTTAGCAAAATTGAAATATGAACAAAATAACTTTACATAGGGGAAGTTTAGTCACAAATTAATAATGGCAAAACAATAAATAAGCAGCTTTAAATATATACTTTATGTTGTTATGCATTGCAAGTTTGTACCTTCATTCTCAATCATCTTTGATCTCTTTTATAATCATTAAAAAACATCTTTGATCTCTTTTAGAAATGCTACATTTTCCTACTTGTATAATCAATAAAGACAAAGTTAATAATGCAAGATTATAAGTTTAAACTAATAAAAGATGAGCTAAAGTGCCTTCATCAATTTCTTGTATTCGGACCCCTATTTTTTGTATTTCTGTTCCGTCCTGACCAGTAATAAATCCACTTTGGTTGTCGCTTCTTTATCATTCGATTCATTTTGAGAGACATCATAGCAGTGACCCGTATAGAACTGTAAACCTAAAGAAAAAATACAAATCAATATACAGATTAACCGAAAAAGAAATGAAATCACAATATCTGGACATCTAGAAAAAACAAAAATCAATTTACAAATAGACATGGTTTACCTTCTGAAGTGAAAGTCCCGAAGATAAAATCAGAAAATCTGGAGGAGGAAATCTGATATCAAGATATCTCTACGAATTTTTTAAAAAAAAAAAACAAAAAAAAAGTCAAAAAAATGGCATATATTTACACCTGCAGAATCAACCAAATGAATTATAATTTCTTTAATTCAAGTCAAAGATTAATTTTACAAAAAAGAACCAACTGCATAACACTAACACCATAAAACATGGCTATTCTTTCTTATGGCTTTTCAAAGAATTGAATGTTGTGAAAAAAGAAAGAATGGGTGACACTATTAATCACCTAGTATCCACTAAACATAAGTCAACCAATTTAATCTATGACTACAAAAGAATGTTTTAAATAATAAAATTCACAAACCCCAAATCTGTTGGCTGAATTTCAACTTTACATAGTGAAACTCAATGACCCTTTTGTATGTATAAATACATGCCAATATGTCATTTGCTCTCAAATTTGTAATTGCTTGTGACTCGATCAAAAAAAATTCTACAAATATATATTTTTTCTTAAAGTAGTCGACCTTGAAGAGTAGCAAAACATAAACACCATTTGATCAAAAAACAAAAAGTGTATGCTTGCAAATTTAAAGTATATTATAACTCAATAATTATACAGAATCAGTTACCTCGATGGAAGTTCATACAACTTGTAACTTTGGTTTAAAGTTAACTGTGACAAAAATGTGGAAGACCATTCTTCAAAACCTAAAATCATAACAGAAACAATAATCATGTTTAAAAAAATAAAGCCTAGTCGATTACATGATGGGAGTGTACAAATAGCAAAAAACAACTTACCAGATACATGACAAAGTTGCTTTATAGAGTCTGCATATTTTGGGTTATCTTTCATTCTTCCATGAGGAATCGACTTCAGGAAGTTGATATTCATCCGACTTTAGGGCCAAAGCGAAATCAGGTAAAGTTGGCGATGTTTCCATGATTCTGTACTCATTTTTTTATTACATTAGTATGCATGTATGTATGTATGTATGTGTATGCATGTATGTTGGAAACATTGAAGTGGACTCAATTCAATACTTACTTTTCATAAGTGTATAAATCCCTATTGATCCTCACCTTGCTAGAAGTGTCTTTTGGAATCTTTTTAGAAAGATATTTCATAGTTCCCCAAAGAGGTGGAGTTCTGCATGAAATAATGTAAAAATCAAGATTCAAAATAACACAGAATTATTTGATATCAACAAATGTTATGAATGTTACATTAATAAACAGATAAAACAATCACACATTTCAGTATCATAAAACTTATTAGTCAATGATTCCTATTAAATAATTTGACTTTTGTGTATTAAATAATTTTATCATACATGTTTCCGAAAATTAAAAATTTGCTAAAGTGTGTCGAATATTTAAGAATCTATATCATTAACTATATTAAATATTTATTATCTAAGTAAACAAAAGGGTAAAATGGTAATTTGGATGTCTGCAGAAACATGACTTAATCCATTAAGCTGTATATATGGGCATCCATTTTTTATTTAATACAGAAAAATGAACTAATGGAACCAAAATTTTATAAAAGTAGCGAATGATACATTGAGACATCATCTCTAATCTGTATCCGTTGTTTTGGAAGATACAAACAAATGGTAATTATAATAATCATTCAAAGATGATTGAAAAAAGATTACTTCCAACTTAAAAACTATACTGCTACATAGTAAAAAGTCATGACTTCCTTTTTTTAGATCAATAATATCCAATTTTATATTTTGTGAATATACAGGAATGTTTAGATAAGGACATGTGATTTAAAGGTGGCGTTCTTATTGTTAAACCTAATAAGCCACAAATAATCATTTTGATAATCGAAAAAAAGGGAAAAAAGGGAAGTTTTTGGATAATTTTGGTTACCTCCACAATTAAATTCGTTACCACTTCGATATATGAATTTATTAGCTTCATTGACAATCTAGTTAAAGAAAAGTAATGACGAAAGTCAAAATGTTGAAAGATTTGGATGTGAATCTGTGATAAATTAGCATAGTGGAGAATAAAGATACATGCCTGATCAAAAGCAGGAAAACTGTAATCTGCAAATTGAATTTCTGCTATAGCTCGATTCCCCTGTTACAAAATTATTATTATATATAATAAGTAACTGTATGAAAAGATGCAGAAAAGGATTTTGGAGTACAGAATTTGAAGGAACTTACCATTGCTGGTAGACCAATACCAAATCCAACAATCCCCTGTTGTAAAAGAACGAATCTTAAATCAGAAACACCATTTTTTTAATTTGTAGTGATTGGCATATCATAAGATTCCCAATTATTTCAAGAAATGAAAGAGTTCATGACGATTTTTGTTGGTTTAAAAAGTCAAATTATGAGAGATTTTTTATCGATAAAATTACCTGTTCGCATAGAGGGGTGTTAAAAACCCTATGTTTACCAAATTGATCAGCCAATCCAGTTGTGCAACGGAAGACGCCACCAAAACCCACATCTTCCCCAAATATATAAGAACTGTGATTCCAAATGTGAAGTTTTAGTTCCCAATTTAGCTTAATCTGTTATGATATGGTAATAGAAATGAAATATCAGTTAAGAATCCATGCTAATTTTACAATTCCATTCGGAAGAGGGGATTCTATTAAACCTACATGGCCCACATGTGAAGAATCAGAAATATGAATCGAGTAATTAGGCAAAAATGATCATGCAACAAAATCGGAAAAAGGAAGGAATAATATATCCGGATTCAGACATAGTGTATTATAATTAAAGGAGGTAGCAAAAGTGAAAAGGTACCGAGGATCAGAATCTAAAGCTATTTGAAGTGCTTGATTGACTGCAGTGCAAAGGTTTATAGATTTCCCCGTTCCAGTTCCTGGTTGTTGCACCTGACCATCAACATAACTAAAATTAACATATGTTTGTTTAAATTAACATGTAATCGGAACTGAAATCCACAGTGAAATCAAATTAACATGCAAACTTAAGTCTTTAGTTGTATTAGATACAATAAATTGGTAGAAAAGTCGAAAATCAATAGAAACCATAGAACACATACTGAAATCAGATATTCACGGCGACATCAGAGAGAAATCGGAAATTCGAAATCCACAGCAACCAGTCTGAATCGATTGTGCGTTGGAACCGTCAATAGAGCGATGGTGGTGGTGAAAGTCGGTGGAGCGATGGTAGTGGTGAAATCCGGTAACTTACGCTGAAATACAACAAAGCCAACCCTGTGGTAAGTGGTTTTTGTTGGGTAGAAAGGTTGTGGGGTATAAGGGTAGGAAGGTTCGATGGAGAGAGCCATAGTGTCATAACTGTCTGATGGTGAGTGTGTGTGTTGTGTGAGCGTTTAACATCTACACACATGTGGTATAACGTAAGGCGTAAGGCCATGGATCAGGGTTTCTTCAGATTGAAGGATCGAGAAACGGGATTTGGTTCCCTAAAAGCATATTATCGACGTTGTTGGCAAATTCCTTCGTGGGAATAGAGAAATATACAGACAGAGATGTTGCTTTCTTTCAGTACTTTCTGCGATGGACTGCAACATGGACCAGCAGAGCTCGTTTTTATTTCCCCTTTTCTTCTTCACACTGGAATCAGAGGTCTCTTCCATGTCGATCTCCTCCAATGGAAAACAATTTCGTCATATATGAAGAATATTACATATTTTTGGATCTGAATAGAAACTATCAATTCTAGGGTTTCATGTTTACCTTGAAGATCATTCCATTAAAAAATCGGTGGTTCCTGCTGCTTAACTGGAGTAAAATCCGACCAGCACCGTCCTCTACCTAAGCGGGAGCGGGTCATACCTCAATACATGTTGTAGAAGAATGCGAACCGGACATAGAACACATAAATAGTGTAACAGTGAGATTGTTTGAGGCGGAGGCAGGCCGGTGGTGGTTTTCTGTAAGAAGCGGAGGCGAAACAGTAACAATGGAGAACCTGGGGAGACGATGAAGAAAGAGATGTGTATGAAGAGAGAGGTAAGGAAGAGAGAGGCGGTGGAAAATTCCAGAATGTCGCTAAGATAAACATCAACAAATCCGACGAACGATGAACGACACGTGTCCACAAAGAATACGGATATTGACATAAAACGACCCTAAAGACGATTTCAACACACATACATAAAGGGGGACCATTCTTGCCAAAAAACACTCCACTTCACTGTTACTTTTCTTCATAACTTTAATATATATATATAATAATAATAGATTTACAAACATTTTTTTTAATAAACGTAGATATTTTATCCATACCTGTATAATTGTTAATTTAAAATAGTTATGGAAAATGTTTTGAAGCTGTGAGCAATGCTCTTTATATCTATATTAATGAAAAAAATGGTTATTTTGTAACTGGTTTCTACTAGCTGCGGGCGTGTTCGGCAAAATTAACTGGTAGCGGGTAGCCGGGTAGCTTATAGTTTGTAGCGTTTTGTTAAACGCTACATGAAGTAGCATTTGGATTTGGAGCGTTTTGTTTAAACTAAACACTAGAAGCTTGTAGTGCCGAACGAGGTTTTCTATTCAAAACTGAGCGTTTTGTCAAACACTAGAAGCTCGAAGCTTTCAAACGCTCTCAAAAGCTCTGTGCCGAACACGCCATTTGTCTAGCCTTTTTATATTTATACATGTGGTAGTATTTAGGAGCATGGTTAATTTGTCGTTTCAAATTAATAATATTTTATGCATGGTAGCTGTTTTGCAATTGTTTTATAATTAATAATATTTTGTCTAGCCTTTTTATAATTAATAATATTTTAGTCTAATTAATAGTATTTTATGCATCAGTTTCGTTTTGCAATTTTCTAAATACATTTTCGGTTTGTATTGGTTATAACCCGACCTTTCTTTTAAAAATTGTCTTAAATAGATTCACGTTTCTAAATAAGAAAGCTATGTTCACTATTTGATATGGTTTTAGCACAAAAGGAAATAAGCATTGTGCATAAGAATATGAACACCAATAATGTGTTGTTTCCATGCATTTGTTTATTATAATATATTAATATATAAGCTAGAATATCAAAGAAAAAAAGAAGATATGGGTTTTAGACTAAAACATAATCCAAATAGTGTATACATGCATATTTTTGTCATACTTAGGATCCTAATAGTTCTTTATTTTTGGCTTTTAGCAATCATATATGGTAAAGCCATATAAGTTCGTAAATTTTTGCACCTGAAGCTAAAATACTAATGTTGCCATATTTTCGAATTACAATTATAGTCAATAAACTGAACAGTATGGAATTGTTGAAAATAAGGTTCTCACTATAAACAAAATGAACTTACAAAGGAGAGTAAGATGGAAATTCATACATTTAGCCCGGTAAATGTGTGAGTGTTGTAATAAAAAAGGATGAAAGTAAGATAGTATAATATACATCGTAATCAAGATTCAAGAGTAAATATATATTTTGAACCCTTTCCTTCCCTATCCTTTCTGATAAATGGCCACTTTCTTCAATATTTTGTGAACCTTGAAGCTGAAGTCTAAATTTTAGCAGCATTTGTAGATCTAGGATTATTAGCATTATTAGGTTATAGATAATCATCTTTGAACCAACAAAAATCATGCAACCAATCATCACTAACAAAGAGAATATACCTCCTCCCGCCCATATCTAGCCTTGCAAAATCTAGCCCATATATTTCTCTAAGTTAATTTTTCAGTACAGCTAAACTTCTTAGTGTAAAATTAACCTGGAAATAGGTTGACAAAAATCATGGTTAAATGTAATGAAAACAATGATTTAGTCATTTTTAATGAAGTTATATCACCGGTTGGGGGTCGGGACAAGTGAATGATATGTTAGCAACTGCAAATTTTCATCTACTAAGCATATGAAACAATTAGATCCACAACTTGTGTTTGACTTAGTGAGTTAATGATGAAAGCTTCCTTTTTGGGTGGTAGTTAATACTTATATGTAATCCGTGTGAGAAGTTCAATCATGCAATGTTCGTCTCTGCACAGGAGAGATAGAAGGAGGTAGTGATAGAGAGACCTACACATACTTCTAGATTGATAATGAAATATATCATAATTGACTCGTCCTCATCCTCATCTATCCTCATCTATCTGAACATGAATACAAAGATCATATAATGAGGAACCATTCATGGAGATGTAAAAAAAATTAACAAAACCAATTACATGAATACCAACTTTTAACATAAATTATATAAATATTAGAAACAAATACTCACATTCAGTAGGGGACAACAGAGAATCAAATAGTCCTGATTTCTAAATATGTATAACAAATTTGAAAACTATGAAAACCTCGTTGTAAAGCCATCTATAATAAACAAACAAATAAGGTCAGTTTTAAGGCTATAATTTGGTTGCTTTCTTCCATCACACTCAATATCGTGAATTAAACATACATAATGGAAGATGCATTATAAAGAAAAACATTTCAAACAAATGAAGCATAAACATTTCCAAGTTTATATATTTTAATTTATTGTGCAATTGCAAGCAAAGATGTACTTATATGGATTCAAGTAAGAAAGAATGCCAAAAAAAAAAAAAAACATTTGTCATTGAGAGAATTATGGATAAGCAAATGAGTGGTGGTGGAGAAAGCATAGCAACAAAACAGGGGAGCATAACATCTTGATCACCTGTTGAAATGCAAAACCTTTGTAATCATATAAAACAACAAAAGACTATATATATACTACCTGCAATTTATGTTTAATATGGTGTTGTCCGACTCGCCAAGAGGAAGTCGGGCGATTCCTTTTACCTTATCCACCTTTTTCTGCTTCAGTTTGACCGGTTTTTTTTTATCATAAACACAAAAAAAAAAGAACATATTAAAGCAAAGACTAACAGATAACTCATGTTCGAACTTGTCATATCGGAACCCTAGCTTCATTTAATCTAAATTCTACTGAAAAGAAGAAAAAACAACTTGAATCAATTTACCTTTCACATCTTCACTTTCTTATTGAGTTTCTTCCTCAATTTCGATCCCAGTGGCATGAAGGGTTCAAAGATCCGTGGACTATCAAAGGAAAGGGAGTGATTTATGGAAGAATGAAGAGTGATTTGCCAATATATATGCAATCAATTACGGGATTAAGAGGTGATGGGTTGTTATTTCTTGATTTATTGCAATCAAGTTCAAAATTTGAATTCAATCAATTTATAATCATATTTCTGATTTTATGGGATTAGGGTTTGATACTATACAAAGAAATCCGCTCATAACACATGTTTAGTTGTAGAGTTTGGGCGGGAAAAGGAATTGAAGAAGCATGACAAAGTGACACCTGGCAAAGTCTTGATTTATAAGAATGACATGTGGCATACAAGACACTCTTTTATTAGGATAGAGATATATATACTACCTGCAATTTATGTTTAATATGGTGTTGTCCGACTCGCCAAGAGGAAGTCGGGCGATTCCTTTTACCTTATCCACCTTTTTCTGCTTCAGTTTGACGGGTTTTTTTATCATAAACACAAAAAAGAACATATTAAAGCAAAGACTAACAGATAACTCATGTTCGAACTTGTCATATCGGAACCCTAGCTTCATTTAATCTAAATTCTACTGAAAAGAAGAAAAAACAACTTGAATCAATTTACCTTTCACATCTTCACTTTCTTATTGAGTTTCTTCCTCAATTTCGATCCCAGTGGCATGAAGGGTTCAAAGATCCGTGGACTATCAAAGGAAAGGGAGTGATTTATGGAAGAATGAAGAGTGATTTGCCGATATATATGCAATCAATTACGGGATTAAGAGGTGATGGGTTGTTATTTCTTGATTTATTGCAATCAAGTTCAAAATTTGAATTCAATCAATTTATAATCATATTTCTGATTTTATGGGATTAGGGTTTGATACTATACAAAGAAATCCGCTCATAACACATGTTTAGTTGTAGAGTTTGAGCGGGAAAAGGAATTGAAGAAACATGACAAAGTGACACCTGGCAAAGTCTTGATTTATAAGAATGACATGTGGCATACAAGACACTCTTTTATTAGGATAGAGATATATATACTACCTGCAATTTATGTTTAATATGGTGTTGTCCGACTCGCCAAGAGGAAGTCGGGCGATTCCTTTTACCTTATCCACCTTTTTCTGCTTCAGTTTGACGGGTTTTTTTATCATAAACACAAAAAAGAACATATTAAAGCAAAGACTAACAGATAACTCATGTTCGAACTTGTCATATCGGAACCCTAGCTTCATTTAATCTAAATTCCACTGAAAAGAAGAAAAAACAACTTGAATCAATTTACCTTTCACATCTTCACTTTCTTATTGAGTTTCTTCCTCAATTTCAATCCCAGTGGCATGAAGGGTTCAAAGATTCGTGGACTATCAAAGGAAAGGGAGTGATTTATGGAAGAATGAAGAGTGATTTGCCGATATATATGCAATCAATTACGGGATTAAGAGGTGATGGGTTGTTATTTCTTGATTTATTGCAATCAAGTTCAAAATTTGAATTCAATCAATTTATAATCATATTTCTGATTTTATGGGATTAGGGTTTGATACTATACAAAGAAATCCGCTCATAACACATGTTTAGTTGTAGAGTTTGAGCGGGAAAAGGAATTGAAGAAGCATGACAAAGTGACACCTGGCAAAGTCTTGATTTATAAGAATGACATGTGGCATACAAGACACTCTTTTATTAGGATAGAGATTTTAAATGATGTTTGTTTTTAATTTGAGAAATTAAATTACCTCCTACCTTTTATTCCTACGATTATTCCTACCCACTAAAATTATGACAAATCACCATTCAATTTAATTTAATTTGATATATTCCTAATATAGCCTTAATGAGTTAGTTAAAAAAAATAGAATGATGACATTTGTCATAATTTTATTGGGTAGGAACATTTGTAGGCATAAAAAGTAGGAAACAATTTAATTTCTCTTTTAATTTTTAGACCTTCCTCTATACTTTTAACAAAGGCGTCTGTGGTTACTGGCAGTCCACTATGACTTTGCACACCATCCGGTGTGTGCCACGGTGGTTATGGCGTTTTGATTTGTGGTCACCACATGAATGACGATCAATCATTTTTTTTCTTCTTTCTTGCAACTTTTTTTCTTTTTTCTCTTCTTCTTTCGTCGTTGTAGTATACACCACATGTGATGATTTGTGGTGACCTTAGCTCAGGAATGTGTCACATCTATTTCTTATGGGTTTTTCTTAAGCCTTTTAGAATACTTACAACGAGCACCATTCGTGGTTGACATGGCAAGATGGTGAGAATATGAACACCACCTTGTATCATTGTGGTGGATTGTGTTCACCATCACAATTAACCACACTGTCAATCATATTCTTTCTTTTTCTATCTCTTTCTCTTTCTCTCAATTTCTCTTTATATTTTAAATAATAAATTTGTTTATCTTTATATATATTAAAAGAGAAACCTTATGACATCACCTTCAACAATCAAGGTCATTCATTGTGGTTTCTTGATTAATTTCAACCATTGGATTATTTTGATGATGTCATCCTAAAATAAAATTAAATTAAATTAATATTGACTAAATTTGAAAGTTTGACTAACTGATTTAATGATAACATCATTTATAAAAGGAATGTATTCAACTCATTTAAACCTCATTATAATTTTTGAAAGTAAATTTTGTTCCTTCCTAATTAAAATCACGTTATTAGCTAGCACCTTTCGTATTATATATATTAAAAGAAAAACCTTATTACATCACCTTCAACAATCAAGGTCATTCATTGTGTTTTCTTGATTAATTTCAACACTTGGATCATTTTGATGATGTAATCCTAAAATAAAATTAAATTAAATTAATATTGACTAAATTTGAAAGTTTGACTAACTGATTTAATGTTAATATCATTTATAAAAGGAAATTATTCAACTCGTTTAAACCTCATCATAATTTTTGAAAGTAAATTTCGTTCCTTCCTAATTAAAATCACATTCTTAGCTGGCACCTTTCGTATATTCTTTCAATTCGCATCTATTATATGAAATGTATCTATAAGATTACAGGATATCGTTGCTCAATTTCAAAGAATCAAAGAATCTGAAATTTGATATCCTTTCCATAATCATTGTTGAAAGTTAAGTATAAATCATGTGCTGTTGTTCGTATATTATGTTTTCTTCAGACCCTTTGCAGCATCACGTTCGAACAACATCACCCTTTACAGAATCACGTTCGTCATCCAGGTTCTTTCTTTAATGTGATGTTCTTAATTTTTATTAATTGTATTTGATTTTTTTATTCTCATTAGTGTTGTATTTGACTATGATCTTTGAATGCATGAATAATCTTGATTATAAATGTTAGTATTAGTTTTTCAATCTTTTACTTTTGTCTTTTTAACCTTTCATTTGATGTTGCACTCTACATGTTTGATAAAATGTCCATGAGAAAAGCGTAGTGACTTTTGATTAACTATATGTATGTATATGTGTCTTACGTAATTAAATTTTTCTGAGATTGTTTGGATTGCACGGTAGTTGATGATTGAAAACAACCATTTACCCTTAAGTGTTTTTAATTATTAATATTATACTGCTATTAATTTGACATATTCGTCCATAATGCTTGGTTTTTAACAGATTTAGTTAATAACAATGTACCTTGACTTTAATCTATAATGTTTGAATTGCAATTTTTAAATTTCTTTTGAGTTGTTGTAACTGTTTTCAGTGGATACAAAGTGCATTGTAATTTCTATTTTGTTTTTAACATATTTAGTTAATAGCAATGTGCGTATGTGTTTTTTTATTTCAAAAGTCAAAGCTTTTATTTCAATATTTTTCCTTAATCTGTCTCTGTCCTTGAAATGTCATATCTCGGTCATGGGAAACCCTTTTGGTCGAAATCAGTGAACAAAATTTCGTATTTAAGACAGTCAATCTTGAAAATAACATAGTTATGAAAAATCATAAAATAAGATAAAAAGATTATAAGATATTAGGATATTTGTAAAAAGTACAATTAGTAAAAGCGTTACAATTATTAAAAAAAATAAAAATAAGACCGTTAACATTAGTAAAAATGTAATATATAAACTAAATTATCACAATAGTAATCAAATGTCATTGTTTGATATTTAATATAATTGAAAGATATATATTAAATTACATTGATGATATACCAAAATTATTCAAAGTTGCGTCAAGTCTAATATAAAGTTCTTACGAACACCGAATAAATAAGAACAAACATAAAAGCAAGCACTTATATTTATAATCAATTTAAAATAAACCAATCATGATTTAGAAAAGAATTTTCATTGATGATATACTAAAATTAAAATCATATAACATTTAACATTCCATATATTATACTCTATGACTTTATTTAAATAAATGAAATAGTTGTCAATATTTAATACAGTGAAAAAACGGTATATTGGTTGTCAATATAAGTTTAAATTAAGTAATCTTATTAACGAATGAACGTCTAATTAGAATGTTTATGCTTATATAACAATATAATTAAGTAACATTTTTAAATAATTGAAAAACATAGAATAATGACAAGTGAAAAATAGTTAATTCAAAAATACCAAAAATTGTCATGTGACAAAATGAAATGAGAAAATGACATGTGGAAAAATGATTATTATTTATTAGGATAATTTTTTTATATTGTTTTATCTTAATTTTTTTTATTGTGTCGAGTTTTAATAACTTTATATGTATTTTTGTATATGTTTCCCCGCGTTTAAAATTTTATATTTTGACAACTTATGCATTTCCTTTATCAAATTCAACTTTCCAAAATCGGATTCCGATTCAATCGTAATTAATTTCATCTATAACTTCACCTAATTTAAAATTGTATTTCCCTTATATAAAATTTTTTAATGATCTCGATTTTTCCCTCAAAAAATCTTTCAAGCATTTATTTCTTACGCGTTCTTTATCAAATTTAAATTTGTATTTCCCTTATATTCATAAAAAAATTCATTTTGATAAGTTACGTGTTTCCTTTATCAAATGTAAACTTTCCAAAATCGGATTCAATCGTAACCTACCAATTTAGTTGTCATTAATTTCATCTATAATTTCATCAAATTTAAATCTGTATATTCCATATATAAATTATTTTAATGATCCCGATTTTTCCCTCCAAAAATATTTCAAACATTTATTTTTAGATAATGTTGTCTCATTATAATTATTCATTTCCTCATATAAAATAATAAAACTTACCAATAGCCTATATATATATATATATATATATATATATATATATATATATATATATATATATATATATATATATATATATATATATATCGATTATATAAGCAACAATAACACTAAAAAAAAGTGATTAAATTTTTTTATTTTGTATAACATACCAACGTACTTTGTTTTATCTTTATATAGTAACAATAAAATTTATAAATTTACACAACAAATATACATGTTTCGAATTTTGTCATAGTGTTATACCTTACAAAATATAATTCCTTCCAAAATAATATTTGTTAGTAATTTCGTCCATAATTTCATCCAATCTAAATTTGTATTTTCCTTATATAAAAATTTTTAATGATCCCGATTTTTTCCCTCCAAAAATATTTCAAACTTTTATTTTTTAGATAATGTTGCACAATTATAATTATTACTTTGCTCATATAAAATAATAAAACTTACCAATATGCCTATATATTTATATTTAACTTTTATAAGCAACATTAACACTAAAACAAAATGATCGATTCAATTGACGATTCATCTTTTTCAAGAAAAAAAAATCTAAAAGTCTTGTACCTAATGTTTTACCCATCAATCTTTCGTCAAATTACACTAATGTAATTATCTATGATTTTGAAGGTACTCATATGTCACGAACAATGTCGTTCAACTAATAAAACAAAAAAAAATTGGTACAAAGAGGTCCTTCAATGATTATAGATATTTATCGATTTCAATGTATGTTCTACACATTTCAATAATACCAATAACCATAACGTTTATTAATAATTATTATGAAATATCTGTAGACATTTATATGTTCTTTATGCGTTCCCCGCATTTAACGCATGTTATAATCTAGTTTAAATAAATAATAATAATAATAAGATAACTATAGTGATGTAGAATGGTGAGTATACCAATTTAATATGGTTGTGTCGTGACAAGGTGACAATGATGTGGCACCCACTATATGTATGGTTAATGATAAATACTCCAGAATATTTTAGTACATCTAACCCCTTTTATTTTAATCATATTTCCTTCTAGCATTTTAATTATAGTTTTTAATTGTTCCTATTAAATATTTAATAACTTCACATTTATAAAATATAAATTTTATAACAATAATATAATATTTTTAATATGGGTTTTTCTTAGGCCTTTTGGAGTACTTACAACAAGCAACATTTGTCGTTGACATTGCAATATGTTGAGAATGTGAACGCCGCCTTGTATCATTGTGGTGGATTGTTGCCACTACCACAATTAAGGACACGCAATCATATTCTTTCTTTCTTTATCTCTTTCTCTTTCTCTTTCTATCTCTCTCTACATTTTAATAATTAATTTTTTTATTTAAATAATAAAAAAATAAGAAAACTATAATGATGTAGAATAGTAAATATACCAACCTATATGGTTGTGTGTGGTGAAGAGGTGGGGCACCCACCATATTTGTGCTTAATGATGACTACTTTGAAATGTCTTAGTACATCTAACCCCTTCTGTTTTAATCATATTTTATTTTATCATTTTAATTATATATTTGTTTTAAATATTCTTTTATTTATTTAGTACTATTAAATACTTAATAACTTCTCGTTTATAAAATATAAATTTTATAATGATAATATAATATAATTTCATTGCATTTCTTCAATCCTTTACAACATAGATCAAAGTTCAAAACTCAGAGTCCATTCCAAGATCAAAATTACACAGAAAGACTTTCAAGATCAAGTTTCAACCATTCAAGATCAAGACAATATTGTCAATTTTTTTCATCGGTTTGAGTGTTCTGCACTGTCTTGTACGCAAGTCAGAACCTGCCAAACCTTATACTTTTTCGGCGCTAACTTTGTTGGAGCTCCCGTTCTAGCCAGAACTCTAGCAACTTCCAGCGCCGAGTTCACCAAAGTTCCAGTTCTTATTTTCGCCAAATCCGCCTATTATTGCATCGCCTGCCGGAACCCTAGCAAATTCAGACAACATCGTCGCCGGAGTTATAGCTATTGCCTTCATTTATGTCTCATGCTCATGTTCTCTGTGTTTTTGTTTTCTTTGTTTTTCAGTTTCATCGTCTTCCCGATCAAACTGGAGGGAGGGGGATATTAGAGGGGTTTAAGGTTTAGGCCTAAATCCTTTAGGGTTTAGAGTTTATCTATATATTTGTATGTAATCTTCATTTGAGAAACAAATAATAATATAAAAGCAATCTATATTATAACAATTTTTAGAGATCAATATTAGTGGAATGATGAGGTGGAACTTATTTTAAGTCGTAACATAATGTAACCATTGAAGATGCTATTAAGAGATAGTAGACTTCCATAAGATCCACACAACTTAGCCAGAGAATTAAGTACCCTTTTTTATAAAGTTTTCAATGTCAGACGGCAAATATTGGTGTTTTGACTCTTGTTTTCTAAGCTTCCTTGTCATCTTAAGGAAGAATACCATTTAATGTAGTTATGGGTGAGAGTCATCCATGTGCTCGGCTGAGGAGTGCATTGATGTCACTAACATTCTTCTTTATTGTGTTGTGCTCTTATAAGACTTATATTAATACCTTTTTGGTTAGGTGGGGGAAGATGTGGATGTTATATTGTAAAGGGTGTCTACTTGTTTGTTTCTCGCCATTAGGATATGTTTTATTTGGAATGTTTAAAGTACCTAAAAGCTCATTGGATAGATACTTCTGAATATGTGAATTCTATACTTTATATGAACTATTCACTTGGTTTGGAATCATTGTATGCAATCAAATGGTTTGTTTTGAGATGGCATGCTAGCTTTAGTCTTGCTAGTAAGGCCTCATACTCGACCTTAGTATTGGAATCTTGGAAATCAAATCAGATGGTATGTGTTATTGTTTCTCTGCTAGGACAAGATAGCATAGTCCCCATACATGCCTTGTTATTACTTATGGCTTCATTTGTAAACAATATCCAATTATTTTCTCATGTCTCTTCTGGTGCTACATGGTATATCGGGTCAGTATTATAGGTTTATGTATCAAGTAGTTGGGTAGTGTGTTAGGATTCTTCTTCATGCGGCAAATCAACTAAAACTTCTATGACTGCTTATCCTTTGATGAATGTTCTTGAAAGGTATTTTATATCGTAATTATCAAGTTTAGTTATCTACTTGACCATTCTCCCAAATCTTTTTGGCTTTAGTAATACTGGAAAGATAGATTGACCTTTTAGCTACCTAAAAAGGTAAATAGTTTTATGTGGCGTGTGGGTTGGGATAGACTTTCTAAAAAAAGGATAACCTTCCGCTTAGAGGGATTGATTTACTCACTTATCTTTGTCCTATTTGCCATCTTCGTACGAATTAGGTGGATCATGTTATTAATTCACTATAAGATAGCCAAGACTCTTTTGGAGAATATTTGTAGATGGTGCGACATCCTTATGGCACATTTGATTAGCGTTCGATATCTTTAATCTTAGATGGATTCTTTTCATTTTAGCATGCCAAAAAACTGAAATTCAATGCTATTATTTCCGTCACTTGATAGTGTGTATGGAAGTTCATAATTGCGCAGGTTTTTTATAGAATTAAGTTGACGAAACATGTTTTATTTGATAGTGTAGTCGCTTTTTCTTATAATTTGATAGTGCATAAAAAGAATAAACTAAAGTGTGGATGGTCATCGGTGGCTCAAAAAGTTGTTGCTTATTTCTTGATGTATTTTTTTAGCTCTCTAGGTCCTTGCTAGATTTCTTTTTCTATTAATAAATGTAGTTGTTAAAAAAAAGTGCTTGAATGTTGGGAATTTCTGGAACAAGTTATGCACTTCATGGGATTTGGTGATAAATAAATTTGTTGGATCATTGCTTGCTTGAATTTGGCCGGATTTTCATTTCTGGTCAATGGTATCCCAACTCGGGTATTCAATTTGGGGAGGGGCCTAAGACAAGAGGCTTTGTCCTTTGCCCAACTTGTACATATGAAGTTGAAGAATTGTTTCATTTGTTTGTGAAGTGTGAAATTGATGATAAAACATGGAATTCTATTGTAACTTGGATAAATTTACTGATTTCGGATTTTGAAGAAGTTGGAGATGTTTCACTTGGTTGAACTCGACTCCAATGTCATATCCAAGGTTCTAAATAACGTAAGGCGTGATTTGACCGCAATGTCAAGCCTCAAGCTTTTTAGAGCCGTGGTGCGTCATGTAGTTTGTAAGGCGTGACTTAAGGCGACAATTTTGTATATAATTAATATATATATATATATATATATATATATATATATATATATATATATATATATATATATATATATATATCATACATACTTATAAAGCTAGCATTTTTCCTTGAACCTCATTCATTTGAAACCCCCATAAAAATTTACAAACACCTCATGCATTTGAAACCTTCTATTTTAATGAATACCACTCAAAAGTCTCTTAATAATGATTAATAATTCAAAGGTTTTATAACTTATATAATATATTTAATAAACAATTAATGGATACTCTACTATAAAAATGTCAATCTTTTTTAGTAGACACACAAATACAAATCACATACAAAATTCACAAAGAAAACAAGTTTAAAGTTCTTTGTGTTGGTTTGAGGGCTTTGAACAATTTTTCGAGCCATGTTATTATGTTGAAGTTTTTAATTTGTAAGTTTGTTATATACTAATTCTTTTTTGTATTTTCTTGATTTAAGTATTCTTTTAATAATAGCATTGTATGTTGTGGTTGAAATTTTAATGTAAATTAGATTAGATTCATGTTATCGATCATATATTATGAAAGGTGATATATAATATTTAATTAACTATTGTATACATGTTTGTATGTTCATGTTGCTTCTTTTAAAATGCAAATTGTCTATATTATCACTTTATATTTTAGTATATGTCATATTATCCATATTATCCATGTAAGCCTTTTTTAAAATGCAAATTATCTATATTATCACTTTATATTTTAGTATATGTTTAACATTTTAATTATAATAATAAGTGCTTTTTAAAAGTTTCTTTCACTTATTAAAAATAACAAGTGGTTTTAAAATTAATAAGCAATAATTATAAATAATAAAATCAAATTACATGGATTTGTCATATTATCCATGCAAGTCTCTTTTAAAATTCAGATTGTCTATCTTATCACTTTGTTATTTAGTATATTTTCACATTTTAATAATAATATTAAGTTTTTCTTAAAAGTCTTCTTTAACTTATTATTAATAATAAGTGGTTTAAAATTAAAGAATAACAATTTTAAATGATAATAACATCAAATTATAAATTACATTTAACTATAAATAAATTGTATTTTAAATTAACATCATTATTGAAATTAGAAAATGATCGCATAAGTAAAAATATAATTAATCAGTAATAATAATTGTTAAAAATAATACTAAATAGATAATTATATTTGATTATATTAATGAGGAATGTGGGTTGATGTCAATGAATATTATTGTTCAAAATAATTGAGATTATATATATATATATATATATATATATATATATATATATATATATATATATATTAGTGTAAAAATATTATCTCAAAGTTAATGTCAATAACATAACCATTTTAAACATATATTTTTCAATATTTTAACAATATATTTTTAATCTTTGCTGCGTAACACGCGGGAATTCGTCTAGTATACTTATAAAGGAAACATTTTTCCTTTCACCACATTCATTTGAAACTCCCATGCATTTTTCCTTTCACCACATTTATTTGAAACTCCCATGACTTTTCAATTTCTTTCCAATAATATTATAAGTTGTTTAATAAGGCAAAATAAATATCAAACCTAAAGTGTAATCATATATAAACTAAATTTCAATATTAAAATAATATCTTTACTTCTACTTATAAGTTATGTTTCTTAACTTTTAACATATTATACTTAATTTATTAGTTTTAGTATATTGTTGGATGTAAACTATTATCATTTTAAAGATATAATTTTGGAACAATTTGTATAAAATACTTCAATTATTAATTTAAATATAACATTACAGGGTCAACTTAAATATAAATTTTAGTTTAATTTAAACAACCCAAAAAATATTTTGTAAATAGTTAAAAGTGATAAATTGTAGTGTCTTTCTAATAATCATTATAAGTTGGTTAATAAAGCTAAATAAATATCAAACCAAAAGTGTAATCATAAATAAACTAAATTTCAATTTTAAAATAATATCTTTACTTCTACTTATAAAGTTATGTCTTTAACTTTGAACATATTATAATTAATTTATTAGATTTAAAATATTGTTGTATGTAAACCATTTTCAGTTTAAAGCTATAACTTTTGAACAGTTTGGACAAAATACTTAAATTGTTGATTTAAATACATTACAGTGTCAACTTAAATATAAATTTTAGTTCCACTTAAAAAACCAAAAAATATTTTGTAAATAGTTAAAAGTGATAAATTATAGTAATAAATGCAAAAACTAAATTGTAATCTCAATTTAACTAAAATATTTCCTAAAGATATTTTTATAATGGTTTACAGTTTTCAAATAAATAGCTTAAAATAACTTACAATAACAATAGTTAAAAATAACTTTATATAAATTATTATATTGTTACCTTTAAAATCAAAAAACAATGTTTGATGTTTTAAATAATTCTGATGATACAAATAAAAACATTAAGCAAATAAAATTTAAAAAGTTAATTAACAATAAAAACAACTATAAATAACATTTAACCATATATTATATTTAATTTTATTCATGTGTAACTCGCGAATAGAAGTCATTCAAACGATTGAGATTATGCAGTTATAATAGATGTATATATTATGATATAATTCAAAATAATAAATATATTATATCAATTTAGTATACAAATTATTATATCAAATTTAACAACAAGGTTATTGTCATATTTAAAAAAAAAACATATATTTGTAAAACCTTCAACTATATAGGTGTTTCTGCGCAACGCGCGGGCATTCGCCTAGTATATATATAGTGCTAGGTGATTTTGTTTCTTACATTTATTGTGTGCTAGAATGCACCAATAGTAATTTAGTAAATTAAATAATTATTTAATTAAATAAATATAGATATTAAATGATTTCCATAATTATATGTATATTAAATGATATCCATAATTATAATTCTCTTTTATGGAAACTAATTAAATCTGTCATTAATGTCAGCAATAACATTCTTTTAGAATTAATTCGCATCTAGGTTTTTATATATGAGTTCGTATTTTGTTTCAGGACTCACTCACTTAAAATACAATAAAATTGAATGGAATATGAAAAATGAGAATACACTCTCATTCTGCTGTAATACACTCTCATTCTTCTATATATGAATTCATTCTGAAAGAATATTATTGTTGACATTAATGCAGAATTTAATTAGTTTCCATAAAAATGAGTTATAAGTATGGATAACATTTAATATACATATAATTAATACTAAATTCCTATTGGTGCATTCTAGCACACAATAGATGTGAGAAACATTTGAACTTACCTCTCTCTCTCTCTCTCTCTCTCTCTCTCTATATATATATATATATATATATATATATATATATATATATATATATATATATATATTCTATTATTATTCATTTTAATATACATATATGACTTAAGACGACATTTTGTCAAAGCTCGACGGCAAGTACAAGCCTTAGAACCATAACGAAACCATGACAAGCTTTTTAGAACATTGGTCCTATCCAAAAAAATATGTGGTGGATGTTTTGGTGGTTCAGAACAGAGAAAAAGATACAATCAATAAACACGATAAAACATCTTTCTTTTTTATGGTTTGGAAGCAGGAACAAAAAATTGAATATTAGTTAGATTTTTTTATTAAAAAACATAATTAAGGTTTTGCTTTTATAATTGTTGTTCCCATAATTATATGGAAATTAAGCCGTTTAAGAGGAAAAGTAAACCGTAACATGATGGTCGATGCAAATATTATAAGCACGAATAAATAATTGGAAGCTAAAAGATGATTTATATCAATGTTAAATGATTAAAACTTTTGAATACTCTAAACATAATCGTATGCAAGATTATTAAAAGATGATATGGAATCTTTGCACCGATTTCAATAGAAAAGCAAATAATATTAAATAAAGTATGAAGATAGATGATTTTGGGGAGATAGTGGTTCCAAGTTTTGTCAAAATTCGAAGCAGTCTATGTGGTGGGGTAGACTCGATTGTGACATTGAAGATATACCATATTCTCATCGGTTGTTATCTGGTGGGGAACACTCGATTGTGACCTTAGAAAAACTCTATATTTTGATTATTGTCACATTAACTTTATAAATTCGGTACTGTTTTCAGCAAAGATGTATTTTTATTGTTCTACATGTTTGTTTATATAGTTAAATTAATTTTATTTAGAATTTTTTAGATATGGTATACAATATTGTAATTTCAAACGAATTACATCACCATTGACATTAGTTAAATTGCTTATCAGACCATCTATATGTTGGAAAATAACTCATTAGTGTGGTCTTCAGAATATTTCGCTACGATTTAGCTCTTCAATCACAACTTCATCCGACAGAGTTAAATGATCACAATTTATCGCATCACTATTCGTGACACGGTCAATTCATTTCCTATGTCAAGATCGGCGTTATGTAATCGTCAAAATTTATGGGTCGCCTACATCATAAAAATGTTTTATAGGCTATTAAGTTTCATGGGTTTCAATGTCAATTAATTGAGTGAGTTCATTTTGTGGTCTTTCATTTACCTTTGCATTTGAATGGTCTTTTTCAAAAGGCAAAACTTGAATCTCCTAATAGAGTGCTAATCGTAACGGGCACTTGAATAATATTTGAAGATTCTTGGAGGTCAAAATCTCTCGGTAAACCACTCCCCATTGATGTTGACATTCTCAAGAAATATGGCATACTTCATTTCTAAAATCCACGTACTATGTGACAGAACATTAATAGGTAAACTTTAAAGATTTAAGGATAACTAATGACGAAGTAACTTATAGTTTTCATGTTGAGCTTCTGCAACTAAGGATTCTAGAATTTTGTCTAGGTCAAACATCCCACACATTTAAATTCCTTAAGCTTAGTTTCCTTCTTATCCAAATCTCATATGAAAATTTAGGAACAAACATTTAAGGAATTGTATTCAAGATGTAGACCACCGTTTTTAATGCTTTGGTCCATAAAAGTTTACAAAAACTAGTGCAAAGTATGCTTGCAAACACTAACTTTCCCAAACTTTTATGGACCAAGGCATTAAAAACAGTGGTCTACATCTTGAATACAATTCCTTCGAAGTCTGCTCCTAAGGATTATGAGGATGTTGTTTCGGGGAAAATCTTAAGGATTATGAGGATGATGTTTTGGGGAAAATCTTTAGCCACGGCGTGGTAGGTTGCTTACCACGGCGTGGCCATGTGATGTGTAATATAAGTACTAGTTTTAAACCAACTAATCTAGACTAACCAACACAGATATGCAGTATACCAAATCGATTAATAGGATAGTTCAGGCAAGTCGCATATCGAACACAGGAAACGGAAATAACAGCTAAAAATTATCTACTAAAGTTATCTAAGTAAAATAAGCAATTAAATAGGGATTTTTCTAATTTTTCTATTCTAGAAACTTAAAAACAACTAGCAAAGAAATACTTTAGACAAAAGAAGGAACAAGAAAACAATTTTAATTCAAGATATTAAAGAGAGTTTCATTTAGATGTGATTCACTTGCTCCTATGGTTGACTTCGTGGAAAGTGCAATGGATTATAGAGTGGTTGTTTACTGATTCCTAGATTGATTAGAATTATGATCAGAACACTAATCCTTTAGCTTAACAAATTCATTCATCAGTGATCAAGTGAACACATTAATTAGAAAACTAGTGTGAAGTTCGAATTATGGAAGACTTGTAATTTGATTTACATCAATACAATATATGATTGTTCTTCATATATTAACTTTCATATCAATTTACCCACTTTTCTATTTAATCCTAGGTTTTTGGTCAAAACACTAGTCCTATAACCTTATTACTCACAAAATCATAAGATTCAAGTCAACTAAGAAAGCTAGTTCATCAAATCTCAATTAAACTCAGCAATAAACAGAAAAGAAGTTTTCATCAACATAAAAGGATTTTTTTAACAAGAAACCATAATAAATAAGCAATTAACTATAATCCAAATCCACTCAATCAACACATAGTATGCAAGATCATCTATTCTAAACGAAAGTTAGGGTATTTAGCCCATAACTACTAGAAACAAACAAGTAAAAATGAAAATCACTTTGACAAACATGATTAAATCAAAGCAATAGAATAATTAAGAGTAATGTTGCCTTTAGATCCCTTCAAAATCAAGCTTCAATTCGATTTTTACGTTCCAAAACCTCCAAGGGAAGTTTTCTGGCCTCCAAATGTCATCAAAAACTTCCAGCATAAGTTGGGGTTAAGATCCAAAATGAAGTATAAATAGTTGCCAAAAATCACCTCCCACGCCATGGCAGATAGGCTACATGGCATGGCGACTGCTTAAAACGCGTAATCAGCAAGGCATTGTCAGATCGGGAAAAACCAACACCCCATGGCGTGGCTATGGATCCCACGTTGTGGTCTTCAGATTTCTTGATATCCTTTGACTTCGATTGACTTGGTCCAAAATTCCAACTTCCAGCTCCGCAATTGCTTCCTTTTCATCCCGAGCATGTATTCGTTGCTACAAAACAGAATTTAAACAAATTAAGTACCTTTTGTACTATAATGAGCATAAATATAGCTAAAAGTATTAAGAAAATGCACAATATATATGATTAAATATACACATATCAAAATACCCACACTTTACTTTTGCTTGCTCTCAAGCAAAATGTAACACCATGTTTTGAATCGTTTCATAATGCGAGGCCGTGATCCGAAGATCAGTTATCACAAGGCTTTGGGCCTTGGGGGAGATAGATAGATTTAGACCCCCTTTGTATGTGGATAATGTAGATTAGGTGATCCGAGAGTTCGTTTTGTGTTTTGGAGCCCAAGGGTATAACTATAAAGTGAAAGTTTGGGCCTTTTATGAATTTTGGATTTAAGTTCGGAACGTTTTAAGATAAAGGAGAATTTATAGGATTGTAGAGCTTATCATTACCTTTCCGTGGATATAAGGATCGTCGAAATCGGACTTAGAATGAAGAAGTTATGGCTTTCAAAAGTGTGGTGGTTTTGGAGTTAAGTCTAGTACGTTGGGTGTACAGGGAGTACGCCAGGCGTACTAGGCTAAATGATCGCGGATGGCCTTTGGAGTATGTTGGGCATACCAGGAGTACACAGGGCGTACTCCAGTCAGGTGCAAACCCTAATTTAGGGTCTTGGACCCTATTTAATGGCCTTAACTCGTCTTCAAACCCTATTATCTTCAGCCTCCATCCCATTAAACCCTAAATACGAAACCATATCTTGTTCTTGTGTGTTCTTGAGCTTTGGTGGCTAACCTTTGGTATTTTTTCTCACTTTAAAGAATAAGGAGCTTGGTGTTCAAGCATTGGTTGGAGTGGAGCTCATAGATCCAGATTCTTCATCTATTTTTCTAGCATTTGAAGGTATAAAGTTTCTATCTTGGTAAATCTATGTGTTAGATCTGGCCTAGGGCTTGTTTTGGGTATATTATGGTCCCTTAAGTCATCTTTGTGAGTTTGAGCCACTCCAAGAGCTTAGAATGTTGGATCTTCGCATTTCTGAAGTTGTTAGTGCATAAAAATGTCATCTTGATGAGTGTGGATAAACCATGTGAGAGTTGGTGTTCATGTCATGGACTTAGTTGGATAAAAACAAGTTTTAGGTCCCATTAAGACATATAAAGGAGTAAAGTCGCCAACTTTACGTGTTAAGACCTTAAAATGAAGTTAGATCTGCGTTTGGACGTTTGGTATTAATCATAAGTTCTTAATGTGAGGATGTGGTCACCTGGTTAGTATGTTGGGCGTACGTAGGAGTACGCTCAGCATAATGCATGAAGTCCCCATTTTCCTGCTTTGACGATTTGTACCTTACGCATCGATGGGTCGTACGCAGGACGTACAAGTTGGTATGCAGGGCGTACGCTACATGGGCCTTCTTTATTTTGGGTCACCTTTTTGGACTCTAGGGCTTTGGGCCGTATGGAATTTGGCATGTTGTAACACCCCGACTCTCAAGTATTAGTTTTACAGCTTTATTTTTCATATTGAAAGCTCTACTCGACGAGTTGGATGCCCTGACTCGTCGAGTAGGAACGTTTTGTCCACGTGTTTAAGTGACCAACTCGACGAGTCGGAGGACACGACTCGACGAGTTGGAGCTGAAGGATGAAGCCCTAATTTTCGGGGTTATGCACCCTATTTAAAGGATCCTTTGCCCCCTTAGCTTCCCCTTACAGCCCCTTGTGTGTCCAGAAACCCTAATTCGTGTGTGTGCTACATTCTTTGTGTGATTTTCAAGCTTGGAAGGTGATTTGCAAGAAGAAGACTTGAAGTATAAGAGGAGTGGTGAAAGAGGAGCTAGTGGATCTAACCCTTCTGCTTATTGGCATCAGTTTGAAGGTAACAAGTCGTCACCTTGACCTTTCCTCCTTCTAGATCTCATTATGTTAAAGATTAGGGCCATTTTAGCTTGATGGTGTTTCATTTCGGGTAGTGAACATGATCTGAAGTTGCAACTTCAGATCTGGGCTCATCTTGGTCCTTATGGTCATAAAGTTTCAGCCTTTAGAAAGATAATGCCTTATCCTCACTTAGAACCTCTTCTCTAACTCGATTTTGGCCATTTACACCTTGAATGTACTTAAAGTTTGCAAATTTACGTAGGAAGTATGCTCTAGGAACTCAAATCTGCAATATGGAACTTTAGGGTGGCTTATAAGCATCTGAATGGAGAAAGGAATGAAGGGACTCAGCGAGTTGCATGGCCAACTCGGCGAGTCCGATGAAGATTGGCCTTGAAGGTTTCCGCATGGACTCGGCGATTCAGTAGGGTGACTCGACGAGCCAGTTAGGGTTACCTCGACTTCAGATTACGCATAGACTCGACGAGTTGGTTTTAAACTCGGCGAGTCAGTGAGGGTTTTATGACCTTCTAAACTCTTAAGGAACTCGACGAGTTGCTAGCTGCACTCGACGAGTTGGGTCAAAATGGACTATTGACTTTGACTATTGACTTTGAATTTGACCAAGAATTGATCAGTTTGATATGTGGGGGTATTTTGGTAATTTGGAAATTTATGGAAATGGTCTTATGGTAACTATAGGTGGTGGAGTTAGTGGCGGTGGTTCGAGAGCTTGAGCTTATCATTTTAGTTCGACAATTGTGAGGTGAGTCTTCCTCACTATGCTCAAGGGTCTAAGGCACCAAGGCCGGCCCTTTATTTTTATTGTTACTCTAATATGTTATGCTAGTATGAGCTGTTAGATTAGCATCCTGGTAGATAGGATGGTATTATGTTGCTATGATCTGTAGATCAGTATCCTGGTAGATAGGATGATGTTATGCTAGTATGATCGGTTAGATCGGTTTGTATGACTAGCATACACTAGTGCTGCAGGGTTGGTGGAAGTTTCATGGATGGTTGAGTCTTGCGAGGTCATTCAATCAGTTATGAGATAGTTAGCCTCCCTCTAGGAGAGAGGATTGAGCGATCACCATGCATATGTATATTGTTAGGGTGTTGTGATGATACTTGAGACAAATATGGGTAGGTGTGGAAGGTAGTATGGTCCCCTACTACTGAAAGCACAAGACCCATACGCGTGGCAAGGAAGTCACAACCCCTAGGGTTTCGTTGTGAGTTGGCTCTCTGTTATTTATGCGGATTATCTGATATCTTCCTGGTATATTTTCAGTATGGTGGTTACGAGGCGTTTTGTGACTGGATCCGGATCGGGATCAGGGCAGGGCGATCAGGAGGCCCCGACAGTGCCCGAGATTATCGACCAGGGTGGGCCAGTGTTGACAGAGATTCGTGTTAGGGAGATCATCCACAAGGAGGTGGTCGAGATTGTCCGCGGTTAGATTCCGGAGATGTTTGGGTCTATTAAGACCGCTATGATGGAGTATTTTGATGACAGATATGCAGCCCTTGCTGAGACGGCTGCTGCAGCAGCTACAACGGCTGTAATAGCGGCAGGGGAGGAGTTGGACGAGCTTTTTAGTACCGGGACTTCGATAACATGAAGCCTCCGACATTTGATGGTACTCAGGATCCGATCAGAGCCATGAGGTGGCTATCTGACATGGAGGGCTGTTTCTTCATGTGCTCATGTCCTACTGACCAGAAGGTTAGATGTGCCCTGAACCTGCTGAGGTCCGGGGCAACGGACTGGTGGAGACTGATGACTGGGTCTTATTCGGACGATCAGAGAGCTGCTGTTACTTGGGAGCAGTTCAGGGATATGTTCTGCGCTCTCTACATCCCACGGGTGGAGTGGGAGCGGCTGACACAGGAGTTTTTGGACTTGAGACAGGATGGCGAGGCAGTGGCGGAGATCACCCGCATGTTTACGGAGAGGGCGATGTTAGTAGACTCCAGCTCCTAGGGTAAGATTATGTTATCATTGTGAGCGTATGGGCCATATGAAGGCCCAATGTCCCTTACTAGCCACCAAGCCGGAGCAGGCTCCTGCGCCTGCTACACTGAGGATCACTGACGGGAGTCAGGGTCGAGCAGCACCCCCGAGGGCCCAGGGACGCGCCTTCCAGCTTACAGCAGAGGAGGCCAGAGAAGCACCGGATGTGGTTGCTGGTATGTTTCTATCCCTTATCTTACTGATTATATATGTTTTATGCTTATGTGTTTGTACCTGTGATTATGTACGTTTTTAGTGAACTCCTTACCTGCTTTGGTATTATTTGACTCGGGGGCGATTCGGTCGTTTGTTTCTCAGTCTTTCAGTAGGGAGTTCGAGTTGCCAGCGGGAGAGTTGGAGTGTCCGTTGCGAGTCTCCATCGCCAACGAACACGGTGTTTCCGCTTTTTCGGTCTATCGGGGTTGCGTATTGGAGATTTTCGGAGTATCTTTCCTAATAGACCTGATTCCTATTCCCATGGGGGATGTATGTGTGATTGTGGGTATGGACTGGCTTAGTCGTTTCGGTGCCATGATTGACTGCAAGGGGCAGCGGGTAGTAGTTCGAACCCCAAGTGGGGGAGAACTGATTGTTTACGGCGAGGGCATCAGATTAGGATCAGGGTTTTGTTCGGCTGCCAGGGCTCGGCAGTACATTCAGCACGGGTGTGCGGGTTATCTAGCGTATGTGGAGGATACGCGGGTCAGGGATTAGATTTCAGTGTCAGAGGTCCCAGTGGTCAGAGATTTTGTTGACGTGTTTCCGGAGGAGTTACCCGGAGTGCCTCCGGAGAGGCAGGTCGAGTTTAGGATCAACCTAGTGCCAGGTGCGGCCCCTATCGCCAAGGCGCCGTATCGTTTGGCACCACCGGAGATGCAGGAGCTGTCATCACAGCTGCAAGAACTGCTGGGCAAGCAGTTCATTTGAACAAGCAGTTCTCCATGGGGAGCGCCGATACTCTTCTTCAGGAAGAAGGATGGTTCGCACCGGATGTGCATCGACTACCGGGAGTTGAACAAGTTAGCAGTGAAGAACCGTTATCCACTCCCGAGGATAGATGATCTTTTCGATCAGTTGTAGGGAGCATCTTGGTTCTCCAAGATAGACCTGAGGTCCGGGTACCATCAGGTCAGGGTTAGGGAGGAGGACGTGGAGAAGACCGCGTTCTGAACTCGTTATGGACATTACGAGTTCGTGGTGATGCCGTTTGGGCTCACCAATGCGCCGACAGTATTCATGGACCTGTTTAATCGGGTCTACAGGCCGATGCTCGATCGATCGGTCATAGTGTTCATAGACGATATCTTGGTGTACTCCAACACCTGAGAACAGCATGAGGAGCATCTACGGGAGTTATTGGGAGTTCCGAGGCGAGAACGGCTTTATGCCAAGTTCTCGAAGTGCGAGTTTTGGTTACGAGAGGTTCAGTTTCTTGGACACCTCGTTAACCAGGAGGGGGATTTTGGTCGATCCGGCCAAAATCGAGGCGGTCATGCAGTGGGAGGTTCCGAAATCTCCCTCGGACGTCAGGAGCTTTTGGGATTGGCAGGGTACTACCGGAGATTCATACAGGATTTATCCAAGATTGCAGTGCCCCTCACTCGTCTGACGAGGAAGGGGGTGGATTTCTGGTGGGGCCCCGAGCAGCAGAGGGCGTTTGAGACCCTCCGACAGCGACTATGCGAGGCTCCAGTCTTGACTCTCCCGGAGGGAGTTGAGGATTTTGTGGTGTTCTATGATGCATCCATCACGGGACCGGGAGTGGTCCTCATGCAGAGAGGAAGGGTGATAGCCTATGCATCGCGGCAGTTGAAGCCGCATGAGACGAGATACCCCACTCATGATCTGGAGTTAGGAGCGGTGGTATTCACTCTCAAGATTTGGAGACATTACCTCTATGGGGTCTGTTGTACCATCTACACGGACCACAAGAGCTTGAGACACATCATGGATCAGCCAAACCTGAACAAGAGATAGCGCAGATGGATAGATTTAGTCAAGGACTACGACTGCGAGATCCTTGACCACCCAGGTAAAGCGAATGTGGTTGCGGACGCGCTAAGCCACAAGTCGGCTGGATCTTCCACTCCAGTGACATGTATGAGGATTTCAGTGGATTCTCCACTTGTGGGCTTGATCAGGGAAGCCCAGGTGGAAGGTATGCGTCAGGAGAACTGGAAACTTGAGAGGATCAGGGGTGAGAACACCCGGTTTGTGCAGGATAGCCGGGGATTATTGACCCGTTGCGGTCGGGTCTGGGTTCCGATGTATGGTGGGGTCAGACAGACTATATTGGAGGAGGCTCATATGTCTCGCTTCTCTATTCACCCGGGGGCTACCAATATGTACCGAGACTTGCGATTGAGTTACTGGTGGTCGTGCATGAAGCGAGAAACCGCTTGGTACATTGAGAGGTTCTTGACCTGCCGGATGGTCAAGGTCGAGCACCATAGGCCGCATGGCAAGCTGCAGCCTCTGGAGATTCCCATGTGGAAATAGGAGCAAATCACGATGGATTTCATCACGAAGATGCCGAGGACGGCGAAGGGATTCGACGCTATCTGGGTCATCGTGGATCAATTGACCAAGAGTGCTCATTTTCTGCCCATTCGGGAGAGCTCATTGGCCGAGAAGCTGGCCGATGTGTATATACGCGAGATTGTCGCTCACCATGGGGTTCCGGTCTCTATCGTCTCAGACCGTGATGTTCGGTTTACCTCCCGATTTTGGCAGAAGTTCCACGAGGAACTGGGCACACGACTGCATTTCAGTACAGCCTATCATCCACAGACGGACGGCCAGAGTGAGCGGACCATACAGACTCTCGAGGATATGTTGAAGGCTTGTGTTATTGACTTTGGTGGGAGCTGGGACTCCTACCTACCCCTTGCAGAGTTCTCCTACAACAACAGCTTTCACTCCAGCATTGGTGCTCCACCTTATGAGCTGTTGTATAGATGGAGATGACGCACCCCAGTCTGTTGGGGTGAGGTGGGTCACAGGGTGATGGGTCGGACCGAGGTAGTCCTACAGACTACCGATATGATTCAGCAGATTAGGCAGCGGCTGCAGACCGCGCAGAGTCGACAGAAGAGTTACGCTGACAGGCGTCAATCTGAGCTGGAATTTCAGGTTGGTGATATGGTACTCCTGAAGGTCTCACCCTGGAAGGGTGTGATCCGCTTCAGGAAGAGGGGGAAATTGGGTCCCCGATACATTGGACCGTTCAGGATCATTGCCAGGGGTGGCAAGGTGGCATATAGACTAAAGCTACCGGAGGAGCTTAGTCAGATCCACAGCACCTTCCATGTGTCCCACTTGCAGAGGTGCGTATTAGATGAAGCAGCAGTAGTGTCCTTGGAGGACATACAGGTCGACGAGCACCTGAATTACATAGAGAGACCATTGGTCGTACTGGAGAGGAAGTAAAGGTTCTACGGAACAAGGAAGTACCTTTGGTAAAGGTACAATGGGAGCACCAAAGAGGGTCTGAGTGGACTTGGGAGCCGGAGGCTGAGATGCGGGAGCACTATCTGGAGTTGTTCACCGCAGCGGACTTCGAGGACGAAGTCTAGTTCAAGTGGGGGAGAATTATAACGCCCGACTCGCAGGTATTAGTTTTACAGCTTTATTTTTCATATTGAAAGGTCTACTCGACGAGTTGGATGCCCTGACTCGTCGAGTAGGAACGTTTTGGCCACATGTTTAAATGACCAAATCGACGAGTCGGAGGACACGACTCGACGAGTTGGAGCTGAAGGATGAAACCCTAATTTTCGGGGTACTGCACCCTATTTAAAGGATCCTTTGCCCCCTTATCTTCCCCTTACAGCCCCTTGTGTGTCCAGAAACCCTAATTCGTGTGTGTGCTCCATTCTTGTGTGATTTTCAAGCTTGGAAGGTGATTTGCAAGAAGAAGACTTGAAGTATAAGAGGAGTGGTGAAAGAGGAGCTAGTGGATCTAACCCTTCTGCTTATTGGCATCAGTTTGAAGGTAACAAGTCGTCACCTTGACCTTTCCTCCTTCTAGATCTCATTATGTTAAAGATTAGGGCCATTTTAGCTTGATGGTGTTTCATTTCGGGTAGTGAACATGATCTGAAGTTGCAACTTCAGATCTGGGCTCATCTTGGTCCTTATGGTCATAAAGTTTCAGCCTTTAGAAAGATAATGCCTTATCCTCACTTAGAACCTCTTCTCTAACTCGATTTTGGCCATTTACACCTTGAATGTACTTAAAGTTTGCAAATTTACGTAGGAAGTATGCTCTAGGAACTCAAATCTGCAATATGGAACTTTAGGGTGGCTTATAAGCATCTGAATGGAGAAAGGAATGAAGGGACTCAGCGAGTTGCATGGCCAACTCGGCGAGTCCGATGAAGATTGGCCTTGAAGGTTTCTGCATGGACTCGGCGATTCAGTAGGGTGACTCGACGAGCCAGTTAGGGTTACCTCGACTTCAGATTACGCATAGACTCGACGAGTTGGTGGTAAACTCGACGAGTCAGTGAGGGTTTTATGACCTTCTAAACCCTTAAGGAACTCGACGAGTTGCTAGCTGCACTCGACGAGTTGGGTCACAATGGACTATTGACTTTGACTATTGACTTTGAATTTGACCAAGAATTGACCAGTTTGATATCTGGGGGTATTTTGGTAATTTGGAAATTTATGGAAATGGTCTTATGGTAACTATAGGTGGTGGAGTTAGTGGCGGTGGTTCGAGAGCTTGAGCTTATCATTTTAGTTCGACAATTGTGAGGTGAGTCTTCCTCACTATGCTCAAGGGTCTAAGGCACCAAGGCCGGCCCTTTATTTTTATTGTTACTCTAATATGTTATGCTAGTATGAGCTGTTAGATTAGCATCCTGGTAGATAGGATGGTATTATGTTGCTATGATCTGTAGATCAGTATCCTGGTAGATAGGATGATGTTATGCTAGTATGATCGGTTAGATCGGTTTGTATGTCTGTTGACTGTTATGTGATTATCTGATATATGTGCACATGTTGATTGGTGGTTGAGGCTCCTCTGCTTTGTGCTAGAGCCAACAGACCTGGGCATTCCAACCCGATGGTTGTGGGCCGTGAGTATTCCATTAGACTCGTAGTGTGAGGGCATTCCAACCCGATGGTTGTGGGCCTGGGGTATTCCATCCCGAGGATGACTGGACCTATAGTATGTTGGCATTCCAACCTGGTGGTTGAGGGCCTGGGGTATTCCAACCCGATGGTTGACTGGACTCATAGTATGTTGTTTGTGGTATATGTATGTTGATGTGCGTATGGGTATTTTGGGGGAACTTGCTAAGCTTCGGGCTTACAGTTGTTGATTTTGTTTCAGGCACTTCTGATGATCGTGGGAAGGCAAAGGCATGATCGTACACCTCTTGTTGTTTATGATTTGATTATGGGATGTTTTGACATTCAACTATTTTGAAAACAACTTTTGTAATAATCAATGGTTTTGGGATAATTTAAAAGTTTTAATTTGGCATGATTTTTTTATGGATGTTACAAGTTGGTATCAAAGCCTTGGTTTGAGTGAATTGGAGGAACACTCATGTGAATCCAGTCTCAAACTAAGGAAAATATTTTCAAAATGATTTTAAATGGTTTTCAAAATAAGGAAAGGAGGATGTAAGTGTACGATCAGTCGGAGCCAGTAAGTAAACCCCAAAATACCATGCAGTTTTTTGATTATGTGATATATTAGAACAACATGCTAGTACTAGGCTGCGTTTGGACGTTTGGTCTTAGTTGGATAAAAACAAGTTTTAGGTCCCATTAAGACATATAAAGGAGTAAAGTCGCCAACTTTACGTGTTAAGACCTTAAAATGAAGTTAGATCTGCGTTTGGACGTTTGGTCTTAATCATAAGTTCTTAATGTGAGGATGTGGTCACCTGGTTAGTATGTTGGGCGTACGTAGGAGTACGCTCAGCATAATGCATGAAGTCCCCATTTTCCTGCTTTGACGATTTGTACCTTACGCATCGATGGGTCGTACGCAGGACGTACAAGTTGGTATGCAGGGCGTACGCTACATGGGCCTTCTTTATTTTGGGTCACCTTTTTGGACTCTAGGGCTTTGGGCCGTATGGAATTTGGCATGTTGTAACACCCCGACTCTCAAGTATTAGTTTTACAGCTTTATTTTTCATATTGAAAGCTCTACTCGACGAGTTGGATGCCCTGACTCGTCGAGTAGGAACGTTTTGTCCACGTGTTTAAGTGACCAACTCGACGAGTCGGAGGACACGACTCGACGAGTTGGAGCTGAAGGATGAAGCCCTAATTTTCGGGGTTATGCACCCTCTTTAAAGGATCCTTTGCCCCCTTAGCTTCCCCTTACAGCCCCTTGTGTGTCCAGAAACCCTAATTCGTGTGTGTGCTACATTCTTTGTGTGATTTTCAAGCTTGGAAGGTGATTTGCAAGAAGAAGACTTGAAGTATAAGAGGAGTGGTGAAAGAGGAGCTAGTGGATCTAACCCTTCTGCTTATTGGCATCAGTTTGAAGGTAACAAGTCGTCACCTTGACCTTTCCTCCTTCTAGATCTCATTATGTTAAAGATTAGGGCCATTTTAGCTTGATGGTGTTTCATTTCGGGTAGTGAACATGATCTGAAGTTGCAACTTCAGATCTGGGCTCATCTTGGTCCTTATGGTCATAAAGTTTCAGCCTTTAGAAAGATAATGCCTTATCCTCACTTAGAACCTCTTCTCTAACTCGATTTTGGCCATTTACACCTTGAATGTACTTAAAGTTTGCAAATTTACGTAGGAAGTATGCTCTAGGAACTCAAATCTGCAATATAGAACTTTAGGGTGGCTTATAAGCATCTGAATGGAGAAAGGAATGAAGGGACTCGGCGAGTTGCATGGCCAACTCGGCGAGTCCGATGAAGATTGGCCTTGAAGGTTTCTGCATGGACTCGGCGATTCAGTAGGGTGACTCGACGAGCCAGTTAGGGTTACCTCGACTTCAGATTACGCATAGACTCGACGAGTTGGTTTTAAACTCGGCGAGTCAGTGAGGGTTTTATGACCTTCTAAACTCTTAAGGAACTCGACGAGTTGCTAGCTGCACTCGACGAGTTGGGTCAAAATGGACTATTGACTTTGACTATTGACTTTGAATTTGACCAAGAATTGATCAGTTTGATATCTGGGGGTATTTTGGTAATTTGGAAATTTATGGAAATGGTCTTATGGTAACTATAGGTGGTGGAGTTAGTGGCGGTGGTTCGAGAGCTTGAGCTTATCATTTTAGTTCGACAATTGTGAGGTGAGTCTTCCTCACTATGCTCAAGGGTCTAAGGCACCAAGGCCGGCCCTTTATTTTTATTGTTACTCTAATATGTTATGCTAGTATGAGCTGTTAGATTAGCATCCTGGTAGATAGGATGGTATTATGTTGCTATAATCTGTAGATCAGTATCCTGGTAGATAGGATGATGTTATGCTAGTATGATCGGTTAGATCGGTTTGTATTTCAATTGACTCTTATGTGATTATCTGATATATGTGCACATGTTGATTGGTGGTTGAGGCTCCTCTACTTTGTGCGAGAGCCAACTGACCTGGGCATTCCAACCCGATGGTTGTGGGCTGTGAGTATTCCATCCCGAGGATGATTGGACTCTTAGTATGAGGGCATTCCAACCCGATGGTTGTGGGCCTGGGTTATTCCATCCCGAGGATGACTGGACCTATAGTATGTTGGCATTCCAACATGATGGTTGAGGGCCTGGGGTATTCCAACCTGATGGTTGACTGGACCCATAGTATGATTATGTATGTTGATGTGCGTATGGGTATTTTGGGGGAACTCACTAAGCTTCGGGATTACAGTTGTTGATTTTGTTTCAGGTACTTCTGATGATCGTGGGAAGGCGAAGGCATGATCGTACACCTCCTGTTGTTTATGATTTAATTATGGGATGTTTTGACATTAAACTATTTTGAAAACAACTTTTGTAATAATCAATGGTTTTGGGATAATTTAAAAGATTAAATTTGGCATGATTTTTTATGGATGTTACACATGAATCGGGCCTTAGGGATCTCTATTTGGGCTTAGGCTATTAGTGGGCCTAGTTTGGGCTTGGGCCATTATTGGGCCTCATGATTTATGGGCTTGACCTTAAGAAAGTAACTAGGGTTGGTATTGATTGTGTTCAGTGTGAGGAGCCGTTGTGCAGCTGACTTGGGTGTGAGATTTGCTATCTTCTGATTGAGGTGAGTCCACTCATTGTGTTCGACAGGTCGAAGGCACCAATTCCATCTCATGATTTATTATTATTCGGATTCTAGTTGTCTATGTGACTATTGCATGTGTGGTGTGTGATATGTATACCGGGCGGGATCGAATGCCAGGCGGGGCCTGATGAGAGTATTGTATGTTGTATATCTTAGTGAATGTTGCATGTATTTTATGTGTATGTATGTATATCGGGCGAGGCTCGATGCCAGTCGGGCCTAACGAGTATGAATGGGTGGGTCCCATCTCATGTTATTGACAAATGTGTTCCGAGCGGGGCTTGATGTCGTGCAGGGCCCGATGGTTATCGAACAAGGCCCAATGTATGTATGGTATGTGGTATTTTGGGGGAACTCACTAAGCTCCATGCTTACAGTTTATGTTTAAAATGTTTTTCAGGTATTCCCGGTTCGAGAGGGAAGGGTCTAGGTTGATTGCAGCGCATCACCCATGTTTCCGCACTTTATGTTTTTGGGAATTGTACTCTGATAACTATTTTACTCTGATATACTTTTGAATGATTAAAAATGGTTAAATGGTGTTTATGGTTGAACTAAAAAAAATGAAATTTTTACCTATAATTTTATGGATGTTACACAAAACTGATTTTTATTATTATCATACCATCACATCAAAACCCTAGCCATGACATGGTATGGGTCCATAGGAAGCTCATCAATCACGGGTTCATTTCCAATGGGCTCTTCTCCTTCAACTCTTTGCCTCACGTTCCTACGTCCTCGTGGTGCCTGAACTGGATCATCATCGGGAATCGCGTAGTTTCCACCCCCCAAGTCCAAAACAATGTGTGCAGTCTTAAATAATCGAGGTTGTAACTAGCGGCCACGCACTTCTGTAAGAAAACTTGCCTCAGTATCATCAAAGATTCCTTAAGACCGATCCAACCTGGTCACCAATATCCCTCCATAAATAGGAACCCCCAGCCTATTTTTCCCATCACACTCGGTAAGGAAATCTGCAACACAGTACGGTAAGTGGCAAAAAGTATGGGGTGTGATGATACACCATAAGAAGAATATATCAAGCATGGGAATGCGGTCTCCCTCCTTCTTGTTTTTGATGGAGAATGTGATCAACCTATGGATAGGAGATCGGATGCGCCCCTCTGACGTTGAACCAGGTGTATAACTTCCATTTGCAATTGTGGTCCACCACTCAGATTCGTCAATGCCTTGAGGTAGATGTTTATGGAAATGATCAAGAAAAATTGGGAACCCTTCACTCATTCCCTCAGACTGGTTGTAGAGGTCCAATCTCCAGGCAAGCTCTACCAACTGCATTCACGCCTCCTCCCTCCAAGACAGAATGCAAAATTCCCTATGTCATCTACTTCCTGTTTCTTCCTAAACTTGGTTGTGGAAAAGAACTCAATGCATAATTCTTTGTATACCGGCTCTTGAATATGGAACAATCTTCTCCAACCCGTGCATGTGAATCTAATTACACCATTATCAAATATTGTGGTGAGATATGGTGTCACCCCTTCTTTAAGTTTCACTTCCCTAATCCATTCTCAGTTTATTACCGGTAGCACGTGAATCTCTTTTACCAGTAACCATGCCAATTTGTTTATCCATTCTACTAACACCCTGGGATCCACCACTTCGGGAAATCTATACTACACGAATTCTAGTGGGTTGTTAGCTCTCCTAGGCCCCATCCTACAAAAATCAGATAGCAAAATCGAACCACCAAGTACAAATTAGCAAAAAATGAAATATTTTGCCCACTGTAAAGCCTGCACGTCGTGGTGATGAACAGCCACGTCGTGGCGTACGAACATGTGCGATAATCAGTTCTTTAATCGAGAAGTTTCGTCTAAGTTTTTCCAAATATAACATAAGGGTTTTTTAGGCCATAATATATCATCATTAGACACTTTATTCATACCACAAATACTTAGATTGACCTTAAATTTTTTCAAAAATTCGCAAACCCTAGGTTGGAGAAATTTCTAAAAATCGACCCAAAACACCAAATTGATCCTCAATACGCAATAATCCAGCCCTAATTAGGTGATTTCGAGTATAAAGAACTTACCTTTAGTTGAAGAAATCATAGAAAATCGATGGATTTGAGAGTGTTCATCGTGAGGTTGAGAGAAACGGTGTGGGGTGTGCTGTGTTTTGTAAAAAGTGATTCAAATTTTCCTTTTTCTGTTAAAAAGAAATTACAACGTAAAACCCCTCCCCATTATGTGGCAATGGGTGCCACGCCGTGGCGCTTCAAAAATACCCGATATTATTACTACTTCGAAAATACTGGATTTTCCAGGTCCCCACGGCGTGGGAACAGCTCCTCTAGGCGTGGCCACTGGGTACATAATTTTTCTTTCTTCATTTACTTTCTTAAAATCTCACACCCCACAATTATGTGTTGCTTGCCCTCACAGCAAAAACCAGAAGATGACAATAAAAGATAGAAAATCCTAACTTAAACAAACTAAAAATAACAAAATAACATAAAAATTCAAAACAAAAATTAAAGGGAAATGAAAACGCAAACTGCAGGTTGCCTCCTGTAAGCACTTCTTTTTGTGGAGTCATGAGTTTGACTCCATCCCACTCTACGTTTCAGCGGCCATCCCCAAGATTACATTTTCAGCTTCTTTTTCCTCCCTTGGCATCCCTTCTTTATAGTGATTGAATCGATGCCCGTTTACTTTGAAGGTCGTGCCATCATCCTTAATCAACTCTATGGCTCCGTGTGGCAATACTTCTTTCACTACAAAGGGCCCGTACCACCTTGTCTTCAATTTCCCGGGAAGAAACTTCGTTTGCGAATTAAAAAGTAAGACTTTTTGACCCGCTTCAAAGTCCTTGTTCCCTCTTAGCCTAGCATCATGTCACTTTTTTATTTTACCCTTTTAAATCAGTGAGTTGGTGTAGGATTCATTTCTCAACTCATCCAAGGCATTAAGTTTCATCAAACGATTAGAACGCAATTAAGCTAATTCAAAGTTACAAGTCCTCAAAACCCAATAAGCCTTGTGTTCAATTTCGACCGGTAAATGACAGTTTTTACCAAAAACTAGCCTATAAGCCGTAGTACCAATTGGTGTTTTGAAATCGGTTCGAAATCCCCACAATGCATCATCGAGTTTTGCGGACCATTCTTTTTTATTGGTTCCAACCGATCTTTATAAAATTCTTTTTAAGGCCCGATTAGTGACTTTGGTTTGCCCACTTGTTTGAGGGTGATAAGGTATCGTAAATCTATGGTGTAAACCATATTTTTGTAACACCTTTGCAAGTTGATCATTGCAAAAGTGGGTACCCCGATCACTTATTAAAGCTCTAGGCATACCAAAACGAGAAAACAATATTTTTAGGAATTTAACGACTACACGTGCGTCATTAGTGGGTAAAGCTTGCACTTCCACCCACTTCGACACGTAATCAACCGCAACTAAAATATACTTTTTACCTTAAGATGCCGGAAATGGACCTATGAAATTGATACCCCAAATATCGAAAACTTCACAAACTTAAATGCTATTTTGGGGTATCTCATTTCTAAACGAAATATTACCTGATCTTTGATATGAATCACACTCTTTCACAAATGTAGTAGCATCGTTGAAGATCGATGGCCCATAAAATCTCGCGTCGAAAACCTTCCTTGGCCGTGTATTGGGCCCCATGATGTCCTCCAGTCGGCCCACTATGACAATGGTGCAAAATGTCACTGGCCTCTTTCCCAAACACACATCGCCTACTTCTAAATAAGTATGGTTCATCCCAGAAATAATATTTTATTTATGAGAAGAGTTTCTTCCTTTGTTGATTAGATAAGTCCTTTGGAAGATAACCGCTTGCCAAATAATTGACTATGTCTGCGTACAATGGCTCTTCACCCGCTATCACCATCACGTATTCTTCAGGGAAGTTATCATCTATCTCATCTTCTTTAAATTCTTCAAGATTCGGAGTTTCCAAACGCGAGAGATGATCCTCCGCTACATTCTCCATTCCCTTTTTCTCCATGATCTCGATGTCAAATTCTTGAAGTAAAAGCATCCATCGAATCAATCTAGGCTTCGCATCCTGCTTACTAAACAAATATTTTAGATCATAATGGTCAGTAAAAACAATTGTTTTTGACAAAATCAAATAGGGATGAAATTTTTCGAATGCATAAACCACAGCCAAAAGTTCTTTATCAGTAGTAGTATAATTTTCTTGGGTTGGGTTAAGTGTTTTGCTTTCATAGTAAATTGGTTGAAAATTTTTCAACCGTTTGACCTAAAACTGATCCTAATGCAAAATCATTTGTGTCACACATGAGCTCAAAAGGGAGGTTCCAGTTCGGGGAGACCGTGATAGGGGGTTGTCAATTTCTCTTTTAAAGTTTCAAAAGCTTCTAAGAAATCATTAGAAAAATTAAAGCCCACATCTCTTAAAAGCAATTGGGTCAAAGGTCTCGTTATTTTTGAGAAATCCTTAATGAATCGGCGGTAAATTCTTGTGTGACCTAAAAAGCTCTGCACCCCTTTGACATTTGTTGGGGGTGGTAATTTGGCAATAGTGTCGATCTTTTCACGGTCAACCTCAATCCCTGCCTTGGAAACCTTATGACCTAACACAATTCCCTCATTTACTATAAAGTGGCATTTCTCCCAATTCAAGACCAAATTGGTCTTTTCACACCTGGAAAGCATCAAATCTAGGTTAGCCAAACAATAACAAAAAGAAGAACCAAAGACAGAAAAATCTTCCATGAAAACTTCCATGAACTTTTCCACCATATCGTGAAAAATTGAGGTCATGCATCTCTGAAACGTGGATGATGCGTTACACAATCCAAATAGCATTCTTCTATAAGCAAATGTTCCGCTAAGACATGTAAATGTCATATTTTCTTGGTCTCCTGGATCTATCGGAATCTGAAAATATCTTGAAAAGTCATCTAGAAAACAATAATAGATGTGACCAGATAAACGCTCAAGCATTTGATCAATAAATAGTAAAGGAAAATGGTCTTTGCAAGTGGCATCGTTTAACTTGCGATCATCGATGCACACTCGCCAAGGGGTTACCGTTCGCATTGGAATGAGCTCGTCTTTCTCGTTCACCACCATCGTCATTCCTCCTTTCTTCAGCACGACATGAATCGGACTCACCCATGGACTATCCGAAATGGAGTATATGATTCACATGTACATCAACTTCATTATATTCTTTTTGACTACCTCGTGCATGTTGGGATTCAATCTTCTCTGGGGTCGCACTACTAGTTTGGCCCCTTCTACCAGATTGATTTTATGTGAGCAATACGAGGGACTAATGCCTTTGATATCAGTGATTTTCCAAGCAATGGCGTTTTTGTGTTTTTTTCAAGACCCTAGTCAAGCTCTCTTTGTCCTTGGCTTCTAAATCAAATGCAATTATGACATGCTTTTGTTCGTTTTCTTCTAGGAATGCGTACTCCATATGCTCGGGCAGGACTTTCAATTCTGGCTTCGGGTTCTGTTCAGTCGCCACGACGTGGACATCTAATCGTCATGCCGTGGTGTTTTCCTTCTTCTCATCTGATCGTTTTTTTTAATGGCCACGTTGTGGTGGGTCTTCAGAATGTTTTCGAACTTCTTCAAACTCACTTTCCTCCAAAAGCCTCTCCAGTTTCGCAAAGTCGTCTTCCACATCAAAATTAGTTTCTTTCAAAGTCATGTATCCTGTCGAACCATTATCCTTCCATCCTTCCAATTCTTTCTCCAACAACGTATCGAAAAGGACCATCGAGAAAATCGAGTCGCCACTTATCTTTGAATGTTTCATTGCTCTATCAAGTCCAAAGGTTATGGCATTTTCTCCAACACGAAGAGTACGCTTCGACTCTCTAATATCCACCAAGGCTCATGCGGTTCTAAGGAAAGGCCTCCCAAGAATGATTGGGACTTGGTTGTCTTATTCCATGTCTAAAATGATAAAATCTGCTGGAAAAACAAACTTGTCAATTTTAACTAACAAATCCTCACATATACCTCTTGGAAAAGTCACTGTCTTTTTGGCTAGCTGAATAGCCATGCGAATTGGCCTTGGCTCCGGAAGATTCAATTTCTTGAAGAAGGAATAGGGCATAAGATCCATGCTAGCTCCCAAATCGGAAAGGGCGTGACTTGTAGCTAAATTCCGGAATTGGCAAGGAAGTGCCAATCTCCCCGGCTCCCCCATCTTTATTGGAAGCTTGTTTAGCATGGTGGCTGAGAAATTTGCATTTAGAACCACATTAGAAGCCTCCTATATTTTCTTTCTATTGGTGAGCAAATCTTTCAAGAACTTGGCATATTTTGGTATTTGAGTCACCGCTTCAATAAAAGGGATATTGATTTGAAGGGCTTTGATATGCTCAAGGAACTTCTTGTAGTCTCCAGCTTGCTTATCTTGTTTTGCTTGGCTAGGAAATGGCCGCGGTGGTTGATAGGCCTTCAACAGAGGGTCATTTTTCTTTGCAGTAGTTGGCCATGTCGTGGCCATTGATCAGTGGCCTTCCTTCGGTTTTCTTCTTCAGTTTTCTGCACTTCATCTAAATTTTCATTAGATAATGGAACTAAAGGGGTGATGATTTTACCACTCCTTATTGTCACGGCCTTAATGTGCGCCTTCGGATTTTGTTCTGTGTTGCTTGGAAGTGTGCCTTGTAACCGTTCATTGAATTGCCTCAAGAGTTGATCGATTTGTTGCTCAATATTTCAGATTGAAGCTAGATGATTTCGAAGGACAACATCAGTTTCATCGTGTCTATTTTCTGATGCAGCGGAAAATCGGGCGAGCATATGTAACGCCTGGTTCCTGGTACACAATTAATCATAATTTATTTACTTTTGTAGAGCAACTCAACGAGTTGGGAGCCCCAAACTCGTCGAGTAGAAACCAGATTGGACGCGGGATTTTAAGTCACCTACTCAACGAGTTGAGAGCTTCAACTCGATGAGTAGGGCTGCCAGGATGAAACCCTAATTTTGGGGTTTGCACCCTATTTAAGCATCCTAATCCCCACTTGCTGGCCTCATTTCCAGCCTCCAAGTCCCAAACCCTAGTTTCAAAAACCCTAATGCATTTGTGAGCTTGTGAGCCATTTTTAGTGAACTTTGTGTGTTTTGAAGCTTGTGGAAGAAGAATAAGCTAGAGGATTCAAGGAGAAGATAGTAGATCCAGAGACTTCCTTTCATTCTCATCATTTTCTGGTAATCAAGTCTCTAACTTGCTTAGTAGTTTCTTAGATCTTTTTATTTTCACTTTATTGGGTTTTTGGTCCAAAAAGCTTGATCTTTGGGATATGGATGTCCCAAGTGAGCATACCTTCAGATCTGGAATCATGGAGGGCTTTCATGGCATAAAGGTGCAAACTTTATGGCCACTGAAGCCCCATGCAATCCATAGGATGTCATTTTGGCCTTTTAAGCTCCAAAAGGTCATGCATGGAGTGAAAGGTGGAAGCTTTACATGTCCATGTAGTGCTTAGGGTCTAGATCTCTTTTTGTAAGCTTTAGTTTGGAGTATGGATGGCTTGTGGACCAAGATCTAGGTCCTAAAGAGTTAGGGTTTGAGCTAAACCCATTAAAAAAAGGTATTAACAGGTAAAGTTGGAAACTTTACCCTTAAAATGACATTTGCAGGGTATATGAGGAGTATGAAGCATAGATCTGAAGAGTTGGGGCTTAATCCATTAAGATGACCCAAAAAGAATGAGGAACTCGGTGAGTCCAGAGAGGGACTCGACGAGTTGAGTCGTGTTGTCCCAATTCTGTACAAGGTAGAACTCGACGAGTCTGTGAAGGGACTCGACGAGTTGACTCGTTCTATCACGACTATGAGTAGCAAGGGAACGCGGCGAGTCAGGGGGATGACTCAACGAGTTGAGTCAACTCGAATTGTTGACTTTGACTTTGACTGAGCCTTGACTTTGAATTGGACCTTGACTTTGACCAAGGTTGACCCGTGAAGGGGTCTTGATGTAAGGAATGGTATCTAAGGGGTTGTTTTGTATAGGGCGTGAGTAGAGGCGGTTGCAGGAGCTGAGATATTTTAGCTTCTTCACTCGACATTTGAGGTGAGTTTTCCTCCAGTAGGAACGGGTCGAAGGCACCAATGTCGGCTCGTTTATGTATGTTAGTATATGTTGGACTATGGTCCGATGCCGGGATATTCCCGATGTAGGTTTATGTGTTTCCGGACTTCGATCCAATGCCGGGGCAATCCCAAGGAATGTGTATGCTTGATGTCTTCGTGATTCTTGCATGTGTCGGTTAGAATGTCTCCGGACCTCGGTCCGATGTCGGGGAAAGCCCGAGGAATGTTTATATGTATGCTAGATGTTTATGTTTATATGTAATTGTTGATATGCTTATGTATACCGAGCTTTGCTCGATGCCGGGTGGGGCCCGATGGCGAATTTCGGTCCGATGTCGGGCGAGGCCCAATGTTGTGTTGGATTAATGTCTAAGTCCATAACTATATTTGGTATGTACTTGACCCGACCCGACATGGTCCATTTGGGTTGCACTTCACCGACACAATTTATATGGATAGTCTTTTGAGAATAGTATATTTATGATTTATATTAATATATTATAAGTTCTAATATATTAATATATAATCATATTATTTAATTAGTATTGATCAAGAATTAATTTATAATTAATTAAGTGATCAAAAGGAACTAATTAAATATGGACTCTTAGATATATATATGTGTAGTGGGCCAAGTTCATTTAGGTTGGGCTAAGTCTTCATGGATAGTCCATGGAGCGTTAACCCATGGATCCTAGGAAATGAAAGGTCATGGGTATTAGGGTTTAACCCTAATCTTCCACACTATATAAAGGGTCTTATGGTTCATGAAATTATGCTAGTGGCTAGTGTGGATACACTAAAGAGGGCAATAACTGATTTCATAGTGTGAGCCAAGTATCCATATTCTCTAAAGGTTTTCCAAGGTGTTTTGGTGATTTGTGATTCCACTTGAGGCTTCCACACTATTGGGGCTAAGCTCTTAAAGCTTGAAGACATCAAGCTACATCAAAAGGTATGTCATCTAACTAGAACTTTGTAGTATAGGTGCTTCATAATATGCTAGTTAGGATGAAACCTTGGAATATTTAATATTTGCATGTATAATAGAGAAAACATAGATCCAAGGTTTATAGGGTTGCATGTACACCATAGGAGTGTTAGAATGCTCAAAACCCAACAGTGGTGTCAGAGCCATGAGTTGTTTTCTGTTATATTGATGCAAATGTTTTATTTTCAAAGTTGGAAAAAAAAGAAAAAAAAACATGACGTTTGTCAAATTTTAAGATAATTACTTGTTTTTGTGAAAAACTAATTATTTGTAAAATTTGAATCATTTGCTATATGAGTTGAATTAGGTCAAATTTAGTAAAAGATAAAATGATATGATTATTTTATTAGTTTTAAAAGTTTGATCTAAAGAGTTTTTTGAAACCTCCATAAGTTATGGATATGAAAAGGTTTTAAAAAAATTGATTCAAAGTTTTTTATGGAGTTACAAAACATAGTCTTAATGTTTTAAAGAATTCCATAACTTGTTCTTAAGTTATGGAACATGAAAAGTTTCATCATAAAACAAGTATTTAACTCCATAAGTTATAGAATCCAAAAGTTTTCAAGAGTTACAAAACTTGCCCTCAAGTTTTGGAATTTGGAAAAAGTTTTTTTATGATAAAAAAAAAGAATTGAATTCTAAAACTCTTGGGTTCATAACTTAAACAATTAATTAAATGGTTTTAATTTTGAATTTAATAATTGGAATTATGATGTTTTTATTGAATAATTCAATTAACTCTTATGGACTTTATTAATAGATAATTAAAGTGTTTAATTAAAAGAGAATTAATAATTCCATAATGACATGGTTTAAATTTAATTAAATTAAGAGTATAGTTTAATTAATAGATTAAACCACCAAGTATTTTAAATGTCTAAAATACACCCTTATACTATTATAATATTAAAAGTTTAATATATTATATGTATAAGAGCAAGTCGTCTTACCATTAGTAGGCCTCATTCACGAAGCCGGTCTATAAGGGGGGTATAAAGTTACTGCCTATAAAATGGCAGTTTAATGGGTGTCCACTCTCACCCACCGCTTCCTTGACTGGTGGAGGGTCGTTAGCCGAACAGGTAGGACAAGGACTATAATTCTCCCTTCATTAAAAGTATTAATGATAAATACTAAGTAACTAAACCTTTTATAAATTCCCAATCTTAGTTACTTAGGAAAATGTGAATAAGGTGTTAATCCATGAAATTACACTTTGCACTTTGTTTAAGCTGTTAGTGGAGCGTGTGTGGTTAACCGGCACACTAACCTGGACTTAACAAGGTAGGCAAAGGGTAACTTAATGTTTATCATAGTATCGTTGGAGCATGTGTGGTTAACCGGCACATCGATTGAGGGGTAAATATTAAGGGTACCAAGTATATTTGCATGGTTACTTCACACCTTGTTTTGTGATCCTCGGCATCCCAGTCACAAAACCTGAAGGGCGCACTCGAGATTGAAACATGCCATTGAAAAGTTCAATGAATCTCAAAAGAATCTAGGAGTTTCAAAACCAATTAAAACCTAATAATACATTTCGTTTATCTTGGTGGAAATTGGTGAATCGTCATTCACCTACCTTCAAATATTTTATAGCTTGGATTACGGTATCCCTCTTCCAAGTTATAAAATAGTTTGTTGGGTCCTAGCCTTAATATATCATATTGGGTGTTATATTAAGGACTTAAATCAACTTTACGTGAATTTCTCCCATTGTTGATGTCTGGTTTAGACAACTATGATCTTCCCAAACCAAGCTTTCCTAATGAATATGACTTCCCGAGTTTGGCTCATGGAAGTCATACTTCTCTTCCTCCACCTCCTCCAATTATTCTCCCTAACCCACAAGTTCAAGGTCACTCAAGCCCTAATGGCAAGCAAGGTCTATGTGTGATCACATCTTAGAGATGAAGTCACATATTGACAAGCCGGGAGAGTTGGGTTTCAAAGTCTTGAGAAAGTTGGATGTTCAATCACTTTCTAAGTCACATAGTGAGTTCCTTTGGGACTACTATGATACAGACTATGACATGAACCTTAATGATCATATCTATTTGCTTGGTGCTGCTGAATCAACAATGATTTGGAACGATAGTGAAGCAAATTTGATTAGAAGATCAACTTCCCAAAAACTTTATGGACAGTGACAATGGTGACACTGGAAATCCAGAAAAAGCATTCTCTTCCCAATGGAAAGGGATTGGCCATAGTCAACCCGGTTGACCAAATGGTAAAGAGAAAGGCTAAGTCTGAGATAGTCCCATTACCAAAGGGTCCATATGTTTATTTTGCCAAAGGAAGGGGCGTTGATTGCAAAGCTGCCAAATTTACCTAAGGATGTTAAAGTCAATAAGTTTGACTCTACATCAGGTAGAGCCCATTATCTAACTCTGTTAAGTTCTATTCTGAGATCCTCATTACATGATGTGACTGGGTCACATGTTGATGTTTTAAGAATCAAAGAATAGAGAGAAATCTTAAAGGAAGTATATGCTGATTCTGATCACGAAGGTGGATTTCGATCGCATCAGAATTTTGAGCAGTTGCTTAAGAAGTTATGATATATTGCTAAGGAATAGATAACAACAATTTTCCATGTGGATTGTAAGGATAAGTTTTTCCGCAAAGTTTTAAAATAAAAGAAAATTGTTTAATTTTATTTATTTGAAGTATCCTTACAATGGCATTTGTGGAAAATTGTTGCTTATATGATTCCACTGACAGCAATATTGGAAAATGGATTTGATTCTTTCATTTGTGGTAGTGTCTAAATTTACCAAATCAGGAAAGTTCCTCATCGCCCAAGTTTCAATTTGACCGAAACTTGGAATCATGCAAGTTGAATAGTATGATGAATGAGAACTTTCAAGCATTGGAAAATCAAGACTAATTACTTGTTCACATGGATGTGTGAGTCAAGTGAAGGACTAAAGGGATCGAGTACACATTCTTGTGCACTGGTCATGTCCACCACAAAGCTCGTTAAGACTATTTGATTTACTAAAGTTTAGTAAATATGGTTATACTTACAAGTTTAAGTATAATTCTGAAACATTGGAAAAGTCTCAATGTATGGCAGAACGAATGGGAAGAATCAAATTAGGCAGAAAGATAAAAGTTTCTCAAATCTGAAAAGATGGGAGAATACTTTAGTATCATGTTTGTGATCATCTTAATGATTTAGAAATCATATCATAATTAGTCCTCTAAAGGTCATCTTAGTGCATTCTTATGACTAAGAAGAGGAGTCATGAATTGTTGAAATGGTTAGATCAGGAAGATGAGTCATACTTCGTTCCAAAACAATTCTTAGAGTCATACTCCAAGATTGTAACTTGAGTGACATATCTTAAAGAAAGGTTTAAAACACTTGTCAAATGTAAGAGTAAAAGTGTCCTACTCTTGTACATTTGAAATTGGTAAGTTGTGATGTTTTGGATAAAACAAAGACCAACTAAGGCCAATTGTGTGAAGTGTTTGTCTTGATAAAGAATCCGCACTATCTCTTGAATATTTGGCAAGATAGTCTTATATGTCAAGAGGATAGTGGGAGTCTTAAACATCCTAAAAAGAATTTCAAGAACTAATCAAGAATAAAACCTGAGGTTCTTCACTAGCACACGACTTGAGGTTTATAACCTATCGTGTTGACATATTCTGTGCCCATTCCAGTTAAAGTTGGCTTTGCATAGGAGTTCTGAAAGTTCTCAATTGGTTGCATAATAACTTGGAAGCAATGGCAGGCCCTGTACTGCCAGGTGGCAAGAAGTTAAGATTGCATAAGTTCAGTCCATATGAGTTTGGATTTGTCATTATCCTTGTCTTATGACTATGGTTTTGACGATTCACATGGATAAGAACACATACACCATAAAATCTAAGGGTCATAAGGTTTCTCTCTGATTCATGAAAATGATGGTGAGGAAACACTTCCACCAAGTAGATTTGAAGCAGATGGCAAAAGGTCTAAACAATTGAGACTATGATTACGGCATCCCTTTTCATAGTTCTGAAATTGTTTAGACACACATGCATGCTATCTAAGAAAAGGTGTATGATTTTGATAAAGTTTTATCAAAGCATCTCGTATCAGAAATCTGAACTTTGGTAAGAAAGTCAATAAAGTATTCATTTCTAGAAGTCCAGCTGATTTCTGAGTACATGTCAAAGCTAGTGGGAGCATAAGTGTTATGCTAATAATCATCATGTTAGTGGGAGCATGATAATTATTGTTAGTGTTGCAAGTTAGCAATGTTAATTATAGAAAACAAAAGTTTCAATTCGTGAGGCTGCCGGGATTGAAAAAGTTGTTTTGCTATAATTAAGGGAGAGGATATACTTCATTTCAGTTCTAAAGGCTTAGATTGAGACCTTAATCATCTTTAGTCAAGAATATATATATGAATTTCATGCTGGATTGGTTCAACTTAAGGAAATTCTATATATTGCGTTCTCAAAATTCGATTATGATTACGGCATCCCTCTTCATAGTCAAATTTTGAAAACATGGCAAATAAAAATATTGTAGCAAAAGACTGGTCTAGAATCATGTCTTTATGTGAGACATCATGAATCGTGTACCATTTGCTTTGGGTACAGGATCGATTGCATGTGCTATAATATTTGTCATTTCTAAATTTTTCCAAATGCCCAGAGGCATTAAGAAGGGAAAAGGTCTAGAATTGGATATGACTAAAATGATTAAGCAATTGTCGAGGACAATCTGAGGTTTACCAAAGATTGGTTGCTCAGGGACAGTTGGAAGTATAGTGCTAATTTTGGAAGGACCATATTGACATATTCTGAAAAGAGGCATCTCTTATTCAGAAGTGATAGTCAAAATGAGAATATGGAGTTGTCTCTATAGGTGGAAGTTATCTGTGTAAGATTAGAAAACTTAATGCAAGCAGCATGTCCAAAGCAATGTACTTTGAATATGAGACTTAGTTTCCATGGAGTTGATCTCCATTGGAATACCTTATAATGACTGTTGACAAGTCTTTGTGACTTTGTACATATTCATTACAGGAGGGTCAGTGCATATAAGTTTAAAATCTAAACAGATTTCGATAAATGATAGGAATTTGAAATTCTCACATTTTTCGATAAGGATTTGGGAGTGTGAAATTAGAATCATTGAAATTATGTTCAATTGGTTTATTTCACAAAGTAAGGATCATAGACAAACATAGAGTGCATACTTGGTGTATGGCAAAGCTATTGTCTAAGAAAAACATAGTGTACATGCTTGGAGCATGGGACAACTAGTTTTTTTAATTCTAGTATAAAGTTGATAAAACCGAAACAATGAATAATGAGTAATCAGTATGGTGATAAATAAAAGTGTTTATTTATATTCATAGGGTTTGATACCATATTTGATTCATTTATTCTTGTGTTTCACTTTGCATGTTTTGACTTCCAGAATAACTAAGTCGCTCTTCCTGAATGATTAAGTTATTCAAACCATCCACAGTCGGTCATATGTTGGAAGTAGATATGAATCAAGACTGTCATGGGTTGGTTTGTAGAGGTCCAAGTTGGTGGACAAAATGGTGCTACAACACTCATGAGTGCTCATAAGTTCTGAGTATTGGATTCAACCCGCGCTCATTTGAATCACTTCATGGATTTTATCACGAGTGATCATGAGTCGAAGTTTATCCATTCCTTTTACCTTCGGGATAAAAGTGATATCTGTGGGCCCCTCGATGATTTAGCGATGACACATGTGAGTGCTTGTCCAAGCCAGGACTGATTTGATTTGTTCAATCAGTCAGTCATCATAAATCGAAAATCGGGAAACAACAAATGGACAGAGAGAATGATTATAATCCATGTCTCAGTCCATATGATATCTAGAATGGAGGAATATATGATCCCTTATCTAATGGACAAGTCATTGACAAAGGTCAGAGTTCATTGACAAGATCAGAGTTCGACAGCGGCTTTAAGAGCTACGATTTCCAGTTGGTTTTTGAAGTCATACTCAATAATAGTTTTAGACTTATCCAAGTGGGAGACTGTTGGATTAATGTCTAAGTCCATAACTATATTTGGTATGTACTTGACCCGACCCGGCATGGTCCATTTGGGTTGCACTTCACCGACACAATTTATATGGATAGTCTTTTGAGAATAGTATATTTATGATTTATATTAATATATTATAAGTTCTAATATATTAATATATAATCTTATTATTTAATTAGTATTGATCAAGAATTAATTTATAATTAATTAAGTGATCAAAAGGAACTAATTAAATATGGACTCTTAGATATATATATGTGTAGTGGGCCAAGTTCATTTAGGTTGGGCTAAGTCTTCATGGATAGTCCATGGAGCTTTAACCCATGGATCCTAGGAAATGAAAGGTCATTGGTATTAGGGTTTAACCCTAATCCTCCACACTATATAAAGGGTCTTATGGTTCATGAAATTATGCTAGTGGCTAGTGTGGATACACTAAAGAGGGCAATAACCGATTTCATAGTGTGAGCCAAGTATCCATATTCTATAAAGGTTTTCCAAGGTGTTTTGGTGATTTTTGATTCCACTTGAGGCTTCCACACTATTGGGGCTAAGCTCTTAAAGCTTGAAGACATCAAGCTACATCAAAAGGTATGTCATCTAACTAGAACTTTGTAGTATAGGTGCTTCATAATATGCTAGTTAGGATGAAATCTTGGAATATTTAATATTTGCATGTATAATAGAGAAAACATAGATCCAAGGTTTATAGGATGTACACCATAGGAGTGTTAGAATGCTCAAAACCCAACATGTTGGACTATGGTCTAATGTCAGGCGGGGCCCGATGTAGTGGGCTAGGCCCAAGATATGATGATATGTGATTATGTGATATGTGTATGGTATGTGGTAGTTTGGGGAGACTCACTAAGCTTCGTGCTTTCAGTTTTGGTTTCGGGTACTTCCGGTAGAAAGGGGAAGAGCTCGGGATGACTGCATTGCACACACACCACAACGTTTAGCCTGGGATGATTTACTATGATATTTGGACATGTGATTTTGATACAGTGTTTTGATATGATGTTTTGAGATAGTATCACTTATGTTTTCTGAGATGATTTGAGTGACTATGGTTTTATATACAAATTAAAAATAAAATTTTTGGACCGTATTTTTGGGATTTTTTAGCATAGCTTCAAATTCATTCTTATTTTCGGGACCCGGTTGCTCCTTTTGATAAAACCCGCGACCTTGTTGCCTATACTTCTCCTCTTTTTCCTTTTGATACTCATCATAGGGTAGCCACTCATTCGTTGGTTTCTTCCAATTTTTATCATACCTATATCTAATTGAATACCAGGCTTGAACCTTCCGATTTCTGTTCTCGTCGAGGTTACATTCCTTAGTTAAGTGCGGTCCGCCACAATTGCCACACCCAACAAGATTTACACGGATGGATTGATCCATCTTTTTCATCCTTCGGTCTATTGACTCTAACTTCGCCATCACTGGAACTATATCTTCAGAACCTCCACTTCCATCTTTGTAGCCTCTTGTCTTGTCCTCTCGAGGGTTGTGATACTACCTCAAGTGCTTGGAGAACTCTTCAATTAACTCCTTAATTGTTGTCCGAGCCTTCTTCGTTAACAGTCCTTGAGAGTCAAGGAGTTTTCTAGTCGTCACGTTTACCCCATCATAAAAGATTGAGACCACTTGTTGCACATTGAGGTCATGTTGCGGGCAATTTCTAAGTAACCCCTTGTACCTTTCCCACGCTTCATATAACGACTCTCCACCTTGTTGCTCGAAATTAGAGATGTTTTTCTTCAACTTTGCAACTTTTGATGGCGGACTCAACTGATGGATAATCTTTTCCCGAAGTCTTGCCCATGTGGTGATAGCCCCTGGTGGAAGTGCTTTGAGCCAATCTTTAGCCGTCCCTCTAAAAGTAACCGGAAGCATCCGTAACAACACCGTTTCACGAGAAACATTTGGAACATTAAATTAGTTCGCAATATTGTTCACCTCGTCGATGTGCTTGTAGGCATCTTCATGATCCTTCCCGTAGAATGGGATATCCTTCAACATAGCAAGTATGTGCCTCTTCAGCTCGAAATTTGTAGTGTTCGGAATTTCAGGTTGCACAAGACCCGACCCATTATCTCGTTTTCGCTTCTTGTATTCCTCCATGGTCATATCCGTAATGTCGGTCATCTCGTCTTCTGGTTTGAGTTCTTTTTCAGATTTTGAATCAGTCACGTACTCGCTCTCTGCTTCGTTCGGTTTCACTTCTTCTTTCTGCTCGTATTTTTCTTTTCTCCTTCCTTTGTTGCTTTTATGAAAGATAGACTCGGGATCCTTCAATCCTGGTATTGTAGTAGATGAAGATGTTCGGGTCATAAACTAACTGCAACAAAACAGAAAACAAACGCGTAAAAAGAACAAAAACAATAAAAATCTAAACTATCTGAACGTTGGCCACGACGTTGGCAAGTATGCCACGGCGTGGTCACTATAAGGATAGAAAATTAAAAATAGAAGAAATTTAACACGAAAAAAATGTAACTTTATGTGAAATAAATTCCACACAAAGGATCGAGAATAGATAGCAGATAAAATTAACTAAAATTAAGTCGTTCCCCGGTATTGAACATAGGGAACATAAATAACAACTAACAATTATCTACTAAAGTTATCTAAGTAAAATAAGAAATTAAATGGGGAGGGGGGGGGGGGGTTGTAACATGTTGATATTAAGGTATTTTCATTTTAAACCCTAAGAATGAGAATTGATTTCATTTTAGGCCTTGGATGTAAATTAATTGCAAAAATGGACCAAAATGGCATTTTCGTAATTTTGTGTGTTAGGTACGTATATTAGGCGTTCCCCTAGGAATGTTGGGCGTAGGTGGCCAGAGTGCAAACCCTAATTTTTAGGATTTTGACCCTATTTAAGCATCATTAAGTCCCAACCCTGCCTTTTTTCATCAACCTCCAACCCACCTTCATCCCCAAGAAAACCCTAATCCATTTTTAGAGCATTCTTGAGCATTTTGTGTGTGTTTTGGTAACCTTGAAGGAGAGAGGAAGAAGAGAAGATCATCTTGGAGGAGTGGGACTCTTTGGATCCAGAATAGCAACATCATTTGGCATCATTTGGAGATAAAAAGCTCTGAACTTGATTAAGAGTTGTTTAGATCTTGTTTAGTTATGAAATGGTGTTCTTTTTGTCCCATAAGCTTGGTATTATGATTATGGATTACTCTAATCCATATAAGCTCTCCTTTTAGACGTTTTGGGGCACCTAGAAGCATAAAAATGTAATCTTGATTGAGAGTGTCCTTCCATGCACGAGTTACAAGGTCTTAATTATGGTCATTATGAGTTCGTGGTGATGCCTTTTGGGCTCACCAATGCTCCAGCCGCTTTCATGGACCTCATGAACCGCGTATGCAGGCTGATGTTGGATCATTCTGTGATTGTATTTATTGATGATATCTTGGTCTATTCCAAGACCCAGGAGCAGCACGACGAACACTTGAGGGAGGTGCTGGAGACTTTGAGGAGGGAGAGACTTTTCGCAAAGTTCTCCAAGTATGAGTTCTAGTTGCGCGAGGTGCGGTTTCTGGGGCACCTTTTCAACCAGAATGGTATTCTGGTCGATATGGCCAAGGTCGAGGCTGTGATGCGGTGGGAGGTTCCAAGGTCTCCATCTGAGATTCAGAGTTTCCTTGCTTTAACAGGTTACTATCGGAGATTCATCCAGGATTTCTCCAAGATAGTTGCTGCTTTGACTCGGTTGACAAAGAAGACGGTTAATTTTTGCTAGGGGCCTGAGCAGTAGGCAGATTTTGAGACCCTGAAGCAGAGATTATGCGAGGTGCCGATTTTGACCCTATCGGAGGGTGTTGAGGATTTTGTGGTTTATTTTGATGCGTCGATCACGGGTTTGGGGTAGTGTTGATGCATAGGGGTAGCGTGATTGCTTACACTTCAAGACATTTGAAGCCTCATGAGGCGAACTATCCAGCACATGATTTGGAGCTGGGTGCTGTGCTTTTCGCCCTCAAGATTTGGCGACGTTACCTCTATGGGGTCCGCTGTACTATTTACACGTATCATAAGAGCCCGAGGTATCTGATGGATCAACCAAATCTGAATATGAGGCAACACTGGTGGTTGGATGTGGTGAAGGATTATGATTGTGAGATCCTTTACCATCCGAGGAAGGCCAATGTGGTGGCCGATGCTCTTAGCCTCAAGGCGATCGTGGCTCTGATCAGGGATATATGTTTGAGGATGACTGTGATTACTCCGCTATTGGAGTGGATTCGTGAGGCTCAGATCGAGGCTATGAAGGAAGAGCACCGGAAGAGTGAGCGCATTGTGGTTTATGCGGCTTCCTTTGATTACGATAATCGTGGGTTGTTGACTCTTCATCAGAGGGTATGAGTTCCGTTTTGGGGTGGTGTGCGTCAGGTTCAGATGGAGGAGGCACACAAGTCTAGGTTCTCCATTCATCCAGGGGAGACGAAGATGTATAGAGATCTTCATCCTGATTATTTGTGGCCTTTCATGAAGCGGGATGTGGCTTGGTATGTGGAGAGGTGCTTGACTTGCAGGAAAGTCAAGGTCGACCATCAGCGACCTCACGGAAAGATGCAGCCGTTGGAGATTCCCGTATCGAAATGGGAGAAGATTACCATGGATTTCATCACAAAGTTACCTCAGACTACAAGAGGAGTTTATTCGATTTGGGTCATCGTGGATCGGTTGACCAATAGCGTGCATTTCATCCCGATTCAGGAGAGTATTTCTGCGTAAAAATTGGCTGAGGTATATATCATGGAGGTTGAATCACGTCATGGGGTGACAGTTTCAGTGGTTTCAGACAGATATGTATGGTTTACTTCCAGGTTTTGGTAGAGGTTTCATGATGAGTTGGGTACTCGTCTCCATTTCAGCACAACATTCCATCCGCAGACTGATGGTCAGAGTGAGCGGACTATTCAGACTTTAGAGAATATGCTTCGGGCGTGTGTTTTGGATTTCGGTGGGAATTGGGATACATAACTTTCGTTAGCGGATTTTTCGTATAACAACAGCTATCACACCAGCATCGATCGACCTCCTTTTGAGATGCTCTATGGGAGGAAATGCAGGACCCCTATTTTTTGGGGTGAGGTCGGTCAGCGGGTTATGGGGAGTACTAAGGTGGTACTCAAGACCACTGAGTTGATTCATCAGGTTCTGTAGACTCCAGAAAGCTCAGAGTCATCAGAAGAGCTATGTCGACAGACGCCGATCAGATTTAGAGTTCCAGGTGGGGGATATGGTTCTCATGAAGGTGTCACCTCCGATTCAGGAAGATGGGCAATCTGGGCCCCAGGTACATCGGTCCTTTCAAGGTTTTGTCCAGGTTAGGCCGGGTTGCATATCGCTTGGATCTTCCAGACGAGCTCAGTCAGATCCATAGCACGTTCCATATCTCTCAGTTGCGGAAGTGTTTAGTGGATGATTTCGCAGTGGTTCCATTGGAAGACATTCAGGAGGATGACCGCCTGAATTATATTGAGAGACCGGTGGCGATTCTTGACCGGAAGACGAAAACCTTGAGGAAAAAGGTTGTTGATTTGGTGAAAGTCCAGTGGAAGCATCGTAGGGGTTCTGAATGGAAGTGGGAGCGGGAAGATGAAATGAAGGAGCACTACCCAGAGTTATTTGGAGTAGCGGACTTCGAGGACGAAGTATGATTCAATTAGGGGAGAATCGTAACACTCGAGTTTGGTATGTTTCGCATTTAACCCTTTTATCTAAAAACTTTGCATTTGTGGTCCTTCAGCTAGTACACGGGGCGTACTAGGTGGTACGCTTAGCGTACTAGCCCGAAGTTAATCGCGGATCCCATCCACGTATGTTGGGCGTACGTGGAGTACGCATGGCGTACGTGAGCATAAGTGAAACCCTAATTTTTAGGATTTTCACCCTATTTAAACATTATGATAGCCTCATTTGGTCATGTTTAGCCAACCTCCACCTTCCTTTGTCCAGAAATTAAAACCCTAATGTGTTTTTGTGAGTTTTGAGCCTTAAAGAGTGTTTGTTGGTGGTTTGTGAAGGAGAAGAAGAAGAGGACCATTTGAAGAGGTGTCTTGAGCTTGAAGATCCGAGGTTAGCTCATCATTTGCAAGCTTTTTGAGGTAAAAAGCTCACATCTTGATGATCCATGATGCTAGATCTAGTTATGTTGTAATTTTATGATTTTTTAGTCCTTAGAGTGATTGTTGAGCTTCTTGACTCACTCCAGAAGTATTGGTGTTAGATCTAGGCTTCTTTTGGTCCCCTTATTCATAAAAATGCAAGCTTTATGGTGTATCTTGAACCATGCATGTGTTAAGACCTTTGTTAAGCTCTTTTTGAGCTCTTGAGCCCTATTAAGCCATGCATGTGTGTAAAGTTGCCAACTTTACTTGATAAGTGGTCTTATAGAATCAGATTTAAGAGTTTGGCTTGAAGTCTCAATGGATTAAGGTTTTAATGAAGTGAGGTGGCCAAATGGGGAGTACGTTGTGCGTACCAAGCTGGTACGGTGCACATACTAGCCCAAAGGGTGTACACTGAACATACGAGCTGAGTACACCCTGTGTACTCAGCAGGTGGGCTTCAGATTTGGGCTTCTCGGTTTTGGGCCCATGTTTGGATCTTAGGAGATTAGGGTCTTGTTGGGCCATCAAATTTCTATTTTGGGCTGATGTTATTATTTTGGACACTTTTGGATGAAGGACCACGAAGGGATTTGGGGCCCAATTAGGAAGATTGGGCCATAATTAGGCTTTGGGTGACCATTTTGGAATTGGGCCTTTTGAGTAGTTGGTTTGGGCCTTGGCCTTGGGCAAAGTTAGGTAATGGATAAAAAGGTCTTTTACTCTAGTTTAGACTCTTAGTTATGGGTCGGGATCCAATTATTAATTGGATGTTATTTTATGATGATAGCGCAAGGATTTTCAGACCAGCAACCAGAGATTTATCTGTGAGATTCAGCAGTCTGAGGTGAGTTTCCTCACTGTGTTTAGCGGGTCGAAGGCACCAATGTCGGCCCATGGTTTAGTATGTTAGGATGTTAGATGTCTGCGTGACTCTTGCATGTGTATGCGTTGGTATGTATACTGAGCGGGGCTCGTTGTCGGGCGAGGCCCGATGACTATATTGTATGTCATTGGCTTTGTGATTATAACATGTGTTAGTATGATTATATGTTTATATGTTTATATGTATAGGGCCCCGATGTCAGGCGGAGCCTGATGATTGACATATATGTATACCGAGCGGGGCTCGATGCCGGGTCGGGTGGGAATCGACGTCGGGCGAGGCCCGATGAAGGGTGGGGGCCCAGTATGTGTTTATTTTTTATGGTATGTGGTATTTTGGGGAACTCACTAAGTTTTGTGCTTACGATTTTCAGTTTATGTTTCGGGTACTTCTAGTTCGAAAGGGAAGAGCCCGAGATCATTGCAGAGCACACACCACCTCATTCCGCATTTTATGATTTACTATGATATTTTATGATGTAGTGATATACTTTGATTCATCTTGGTTGTATGACAATGTTTTGGATTACCGTTTTATAAATTTTAAAATGAAATTTTTGGGTCTTATTTTTGGGACGCTACAAGAGGTATTATTTGAGTGCATGTATGTTAGTTGACTAGGATAACTCCTTGTTATGTATGCGAAGTGTAGGAAACTTGGTGTCATGATATGCTAGAATGGTAGGGTCTTGCCTGTGGATTGTAAGAAATTGTTAGGTGTCATGATTGGTTAGGGTAATGATAGTATTGGTTGATTGTTGAGTGAATACCCTAGGGGTTGTATGTAGTTTAAGTTAGATAGTCTGAGAACTCTTGATCTAAATCCTCCTTGCATGGTTCTTGTTTGATTTATTGCTTTCGGGTGATCATTGTTTGACTGTGTGACATCCTCTAATTTTTAGAACCAATTAAAACTTTTCTTTATACTTATATTATCATTGATGCGGAATTTCCCAGTACATTTGAAAACTTTTGAGTACAAGTGATTGTCTCAATTTAATAAAACCCTAAGGATGTCATAATTGATACAGAAACATAAGTTACAACATAAAGACCTATTGGTCCTGAACTCTATTGCAGGCTATCTCTTAATCACTCAACATCCTAATCAAGTTCCATTAGCTTAAGTCTTGATACATGTGATGCATGTAAACTGAGTGGGTCGGGTTGGGAAACCTGGTGAGATGCATAGGGATTTCAATCCCACAATATTGTTATGATAATATTCCTTAATTATCAGACCTGCAAAATCAACTATTACCATACTATATCTATATAGGCTTACATTCCCACATATCCATTCCGATCGATCGTCACAGATTATCAGATATAAATTATCTCTCCTGACGAACAGTTAAAAAAAGCTTGACTACTCAGCTAGGGGCATCCTAGGTCAGTGCAGTCAAAAAGACATATGGGTCATCATAGTATTTGATGAATATGGTATCCCACTTCATCTACGTCTGTGAGTAATGAGCTCACGCCACCAACGTAATTCACAAGACTATCTAGAATGATCATGTGTTGTCACCTACTCTTGGAGGTGACCAGGCATACCACTACAGTTGTCTGAACAGGACCTACCATTTTTGGTTATCGAAGGGGAGTACTACAACATACTCCCGTACGGAGTTACCGTACATCGGCACCAGAGAGTGTCACAGAATAGAACTTTACTCTCCGTTCCTAGCTTACACACAATCTCCTAATCAGACTACCCAATATCAAACTTAATTAAACTAGGTATCTTCCATAAGTCTAAGTTTATCCCTACACTGGATTACGATGCCTGTAACCCACTTGTGACAACCGTCAAATTCAAGTCAAAGTCAACAAGTCAACGTCAACAAGTCAAACCGGTCAAAACTTAACTAGTACTTGTATGTTAAAAGTTATTCTATGAAAACGTACATTTGTATGTCAAGAATTCGAGTGTCTCGATAAATCTATGTGTTTATCAATGTGAAACCCGAAGAAGGGAGTTAAACGCCTCAAAACACGACTATGAACCCTTTTGGGGACTTAAAATAATCATAAACGAAGTATAACGGGGTCCACGGACCTTGCATTGCAAGATTATTCGATAAAAATGGCTAAAAGTGAATCTCTCTCAAATCTCTCCCAAATCTCTCCCAAATCTCTCTCAAAATCTCTCTCAACTTTTTATAGTCAACCGGGTCATCCCGACCCTTAACTTGGCCAAAAATCACTCAAAACGAGAAGTTATATTGAAAAACGGCTAATTAGGGCCGAAACCCTCTTAGGAACCGAACCCTCTTAGAGGGAACCTCTCAGGGCCGAACCTCTCTTATGGACCGAAGCTGTCAGAGGCGAAGTTGTCAGAAGCGAAGCCACCCCTCGGACCGAACCCTGCGAACCGAACCTCCACCTTCGGGCCCGAGCCTTCACCTTCGGTCCCTCTTCCGTGTTCGCCTGCGAGACTGCTCGGACCGAGCCCTCCTCTCGGTTCTAATGCATCAAGCGAACCTACCTTCGGTTCTAAGCTCCTAAGACCGAACCTCCGGCCCTGACTTCGCAGATTCGCAACTTTTACCCGGTTTTCGACCACGACTTCGTTTTAAGCCCGTTTTTCATGATTTTAACATGGGATTTTCACCAAAATCCATATTTTACCATTTAAAAACCCCAGAACTCTTATTTTAATTGTTTTTCAAGTATTTATTAATTAAAATGGCTTAGATTACCAAGTGGGTCAAGTGTGCCCACTTGCCCTTCCATGTGTCATCCTCTCATTTGCCACCTTATCCACATCACACAAACCAAGGCAAACATCCTATCAATCTTGCAAATTGCTCCAGCAACTCCTCTATATGAAGAAATCCCTGGAGGATTTCTTGATTCACTTTGATCATTCCCACACTTTTACACCTTTCTTACCACACAAAGAAGCTTATTTTCTCTCAACTTCCAGCCACTTTTGGAAGTGTTCTTGAGCTATTACTTCACTTTTTGGTAAGTATTTCCTCTAAACTCAAGTGTTATTCCATGTTTTCATAACATCCTTGAATCATCTACACACATTCTAACGCCAAAGAATCGTTCTTAGGATCATCCAAGCTTTTACGTGTTCATCAAGTGTTCTTGACTTGATACTACTCGTTTTCGACCTTCCACTCTTCCAAGAATCACTCAAGGTGAGTTCATACCCCTACATTTTCATGTTTTCTTCAGTTTTCAGGGGGGGAGGGAATACAAGTTAAAATACCAAACACTTAACTAAATTCAAACAACAGCTTTCATCAGAAACGTTGAGTCTTATTCACGGACTGTTTTGACTGTCTTAAACTTAATATCTTTCAAAACTGTTTAAAATGAAAATAGTTCAGGTTCATACCTTTAAAATGACTACTTGCACATCTCTATACGGTTTTTCTACGATTTATGGTGATTTTTACAAAACTGCCTATCATTTCAGAAACGAATTCGGACCAGTCTGTGAATATGAACATTTTAACACAAGTTAAAGACTTCTAAAAATCATAATAAAAATTATGAATAAACTAGAAACATTTTATGAACTCTCAGAATTTACGGATTCAGTTTTCGACTTCGTATGATTTTTCTATGATTTTTCTATGATTTTTCTAAAAACAGTGCAGAAAGCTTAAAAACTAGTTAACAGCTTATAACTTTCATAACACTTTGTATTATGTTGAGCAAAGTGTATAACAATAAGTTCTAAATATTGAATGTGTTTTCTTGTTAGTTTATCATCATAAACTGAAATTTAGTCATTCATGATAAGATTCTTCATTCATTTAGAACACATATAATAAGCTATAGTAAGCATAGTTTATGGATTCATAGTACTAATGTATTTTCATAAAAGAGTTCTTTTACATTACAAACGTTTGGATAAACTATAATAGGTATAGTTTATGTATCATTTACATTTCAAACTTATTTACCAAAGTTTTTCAGTTCAGTTCACGTAAATCTGTTAATGAATAAATTTGTGAGATATTTCCTTCGTGTTACCTTCATGGTAACAAAATCAAAAGTCCTGTAAATTGTAACCAGAGTCTCTTGTAGGGAGAGCATGATAGTTGTGTATAGATCTATATTGGGTCTGACAAGCCCGCACCTAAGCTGCTTGCAACAGCTAGACCGGCAGGTCTGTGGTGACAAATGTCATTTCGTTTCCGACGCCTGAAGAACGTCGTATTACAAGGCCGTCTGGGTCTTAGCATGGTTACGATAACTCACATGTGGTATTAACAAATCTTAAGATTTACGAGTTTTACTTTTAAGTTAGCGAGTTATGTCGATTTAACTCACAAGAATTACTTTAAGTATGGAAAAACACTTGTTTTCGGTCCTAGGATTTAGGACCACCTAACTTTAAAAAGGGTTTTATGCCGATTTAAAATTCTTTTTATCTTTAAGTATGGAAATACTTGTTTGTTTTCGGTCCTAAGATTTAGGACCACCTAACTTTAAAAAGGGTTTTATGCCGATTTAAAATCGCTGTTATATCTTTAAGTATGGAAAAATACTTGTTTTCGGTCCTAAGATTTAGGACCACCTAACTTTAAAAAGGGTTTTATGCCGATTTAAAATCGCCTTTATATCTTTAAGTATGGAAAATACTTGTTTATTTTCGGTACTGGGATTTAGGACTACCTAACTTTTATAAGGAAAATATAGGATTTTCTTTGGAACATATTTCTATTAAAACTACATAAAGCTAGAATTGTTAGACTTCAGCTATAATTGTTAAGTGTATATGATAGAGTTATATAAGAATCTAGTCACAATCGACTTAGAATTGGTGGGCCCGCCTCACCTCCTGTTCCTTGTTGGGTTGTGGACCTAGGACAGACCCATTATATTCAACGGTTTATTCAACTTAAATTTTATATAACTTATATACACTGGGCGATTATAGAAGGAATATATGGGTACCTCTAGGGTTCGTTATCGCATAACATAGAAGCATTCATTTCACTTAATAAAGAAAATATTGAATTTTCTGGAAACATACTTTGTCGCCTTTACAAGGAAAACGGTTTCTTTCTCAAACAAAACTCTTATGAACTCACCAACTTAATTGTTGACGCTTTTTCAAACTACTTGTATTCTCAGGAATTCAGTGATAACAGGAAATCAACCGCTTTTGAGGATGGGACGTTAAATCGTCAAACATTTCATTTTTGTCATCATAAGTGTAATTGTTTGGAAACATGTAAACATATACTATTGTATAACTTTTTCAATTATATTTATGATGGTTGTATTTACTTTGGGCACTATTATACTCGTTGTTGTGATACTATACATGAAGTCCTCCACCCCCGGACGTTTCCGCCATCCTTGGTTTGGGGGTGTGACACCACTTCTAATACCAACTCTATTCTTTAGTAACACTAACCTATCTTTAGTGCATATATATGCCATACAGAGAGTTAGGCATTATTATTCGTTTGTCTTATAACCAATGCTACTTCTAATATTATTATATAGAATTATATATTGACCCTAACATAAAATAGAACCATATCTGGTTTGCATATAGCACGACATATATATATATATATATATATATATATATATATATATATATATATATATATATATATATATATATATAGATATATAGATCCGGTAAGAAATTTTTTTGGTAGGAAGGTAAGAAGTTTTTTTTCTACATATTTTTTTTAAGAACAAAACAAATGAATCACTGGATGAATAAAAAATAACATGATTCACAAAAAAAATGTCAAAAAAACATCTCGATGATTCATTTATACAATGATTTTGTTGTTATTCACTAAAATTGTCATAAAAGTGAATTTTTTCTTAATTTACTTAAAAATGAATCATGAAGATGTTTTTTTTGGGAATTTTTTCTTGTGAATCATATAACTTTTGAATCATCTAATATATATATAGAAGCATTCATTTCACTTAATAAAGAAAATATTGAATTTTCTTGAAACATACTTTGTCGCCTTTACAAGGAAAACGGTTTCTTTCTCAAACAAAACTCTTATGAACTCACCAACTTAATTGTTGACGCTTTTTCAAACTACTTGTATTCTCAGGGATTCAGTGATAACAGGAAATCAACCGCTTTTGAGGATGGGACGTTAAATCGTCAAACATTTCATTTTTGTCATCATAAGTGTAATTGTTTGGAAACATGTAAACATATACTATTGTATAACTTTTTCAATTATATTTATGATGGTTGTATTTACTTTGGGCACTATTATACTCGTTGTTGTGATACTATACATGAAGTCCTCCACCCCCGGACGTTTCTGCCATCCTTGGTTTGGGGGTGTGATAGATTGGTATCAGAGCATTGTTTATAGTGAACTAAGTATATCGAACCACATAAGATATACAAACTATAAATGCATTGGGACTAAAGTCTCTGATTAAACATTTTCAAATAACTATACTTTTAGAAATAAATAGTTTCTTGTTAAAAGTATAAGTACATACATGCATACCAGTTTAGTGCCATGTCTAAGGAAAACACAAAAGTTAAAAATAGAAGAGTTGTGCAATGTGAATATGCCCTGGGATATGCAATCAAGTCTGGGAGGAATATAGCCTGATCAACTATATTCGTTCGAGAAGTGATTTGTATGTGCCAGGGGATAGTCATAGTGGACAACGAGTCTATCAACTTACCAACACCCATACCAGAAAATCGTTAACAACTAAACATAACATTTAAAATACTATAGGAGTATTTTGTGGTAGTATAACTTATGTGAAAACTAAACTGATTCTTGGTAGTAGGTCTACAATCACTAAACGGATACGCTAAAGTTATATATAACCTAGATATGTAACTGGTATGCACCATGTCATCATAAAAGTAACTAAAGAGGATCAAACCCCTATAAGTATTTCTAGGAATATAATTATTATATGCCTCTTACCTCACCCCTATTCTTGCACGGACACCGTGACAAGATCTTACTTACCGGAAGACCCTTACTTTCCGAACCCGGAAAGTTAGTGGATGATGAGGAAAAGAGTCGAAGATGGAGCCAGAGGTCGACAACTCTCCTTACATAGCCAGGACTCTCGCGAACCGCCTCGACTACATCGAACCTGTGCCCCGTTGGGCAGCATTGATCAAGGGATGGAGTCGCCATCAGCAACAGCAATCGCCATTTGGGGACGAATTGTCGTGAGCAGAGTTCATTTTACTCACAAGACCTGGTAGATTAGGCCTATGAGTATGCGTTGGTGTTACTCCCCTCCATGTGTAGGCCCGACCCCGCGAGTTAGTGATTACACTAGTCGAGAGATTTATTTGCGGTCCAAACTTTTCCTTGCAATAATGTGGTGTAGACCTGCATCAGGCTCAAAACCTTTCTCTAAAAACTAAATATACTAGAATCATACAAATCAAAGGGACATGCGTATTATTTCATTGGGAACAATACTACTAAGAATTCATAAGTTTATATATATAGACTCTCATTATGAATTGTTTTCAAAGGACACCAAAAACATTGGAACACGATACACTCAAAACTAAGATAAGCCGAGTGAGATAACTCCTGACGTATAAACCCTTATTCAATACTCATTATCATCTCGCCATCTTTTTTTTTACCTCATAGTTGAAAGGTTCCGTAGACCTATAGGGTGCGATCATACCAGCACTAATGCATTGGGTCCCATCAAAACTCCTCAGCCAGGTGTGTTTGGACAAACATGATCCCAAGATGAGTAAAGCTTAACGCCCGTACAAAACCTACTTCTACCCACTACCATAAACTCCGTCTCCAGAACGTTAGCAGAAACATCAAGTATAGTTCAGTAAAATGCGAAATTTATATATGTGTATATAAATGATAAGGGTATAACTAGAATCATCCCCACTCACGAAATCGTTTCTCCCCATGCAACAGAGTTATGTCTTCACAAGGAGGTAACCATCCAACAAGCGAGGCAGCAATCCTGCAGATAGATCCTGCTACTTTTCAAGCTGCAGTCACGGCAGCCGTGACAGCCATCATGGCGCAACTCAATGTTAACAACGCCAGCAGAGATGGAAGCGGTACCGACAATACAAATCGTTGTAACAATCAGGAACACCGGCGGGTGTCTGCTCATGAAGGCGCCTTAGGCCACAAACCTACGAACAAGAAGCGAAAGTTTTGGAACAAAAAGGAGCACAACCAATCTCAAGGATTCGCTAAAAGACAACAACCCATGGCCACCCCTGCCATTACAACAGCAGTCACGACACATGCCTCAGCACTAGCCACAAGGTCTGTCACCCAAGCACCGGCCAAACCATATAAGGGATCACTCCCAAGGTGTAACAAGTGTGGCTACCATCACCATGGGGTTTGTCGGGTGATGCACTGTAAAAACTGCAACAAGGACGGACATACTGCCCGCTTCTGCAGGAAACAGACCCAGCACATCGCTTCAATCACCAACATTAGTGTAAGTCCAGTATGCTACCTATGCGGTGGAACAGGACACTTCAAGAGAGACTGTCCAACTGAGAGGAATGACGGGAGAAAAGGAGGAACGTGACAAACAAACCAGCAGGAGCAACAAGGAACCTTTTTAGGACTTTTGTAATGTTTCTAACGACAAAAACGTTTAAGTACCATATGTTTGTAATGAATTTGGTATGTTTGCTAAAATTACCATATATCAAAAAGTAGTTAAAATACTCTCTCGTCCAATCAAATCAACGAAACTTATATATGATCTTAGGATCATTACCAGTGAGCTGGGATAACTTGGTATATACATCAGGGTTAATCATAATCAAAATACTACAGACTTAAAGCAAATAATTCCGTCCTGACTCCTATTCCATGTCTAGTAGTGAGATTAGGATAGAGCCACCCACTCGACGGGTTCATCAATACCAATTTACATACGACATACATATACCGATCGATCATGGAATGATCGGTCGGGGATCATGATATAAGGAATCACTACTAAATTTCAGAACACACTTGCTACCAGTGCTAACTGTTGTGATATGAATCATTTGCAGTAACAATAACACCGATCAAAACAGAGCACAATAACAAGAATCACATGATACTCTATCTCCCTAACAAATGATTCGTATGAATACAACTTAACACATGTGTTACTAAAAGGGATCTGTTGTCGTCATTCGATGTCGATTGGTATAGTCCTCACTTTCCCGATTAAACGGCTACGAAAAGACCCTTCGCCTAACCCACTGAATATCGAAAACCTTCATCTCTCAAAAGCACAAATCCGACACGGACCTCCGGGTCATCTCTCGCTACGAAACCCCAAAACACTCACCGTAGGAGTATTATACCTTCCGCACCTTCTTATTCCTAGTAAACCCTTAGAGAATAACACACGTATAACAGGACAAGATCAAGCACAGAAGCTTGGGATGAATACGGTTAGTCTATCACAACTAAGTATATACGCAAGGATAATATATAATTAAGATTCTATGGACATTGGATGTGTGTTTCCGCCCTACTTCCTGTTCCTTGTCTGGTTGTGGACTTGGGGCGGAGTCACCCATCCAACTGTCTTACCAATCCTAATTACATACGACCTATATGCGCAAGTTAACGATAGATGGACCAGGTACGAGTCCTACCATGAACTTCGGGACAAGGCTATCCAGGAGTGTGAATGAACGTTCTACCATCCAAATAAGTCTAGTCTCGTAAACCGAACCCATATGCTCCCTACCGACCTAATCAAACGAGAAACACTAAAGCAGAACCTATGCAGCGCTCCGAGGGGAAGTTATTACTTACGACTTAGTATAGATTCGAGAAATACTGAGAGCATCTCGAAGCCGACAAAAGAACTACACAGATAAAGGACGCAAACCCTCGGAATTGCAGGTTGGTGACCGAGTTCTACTGAAGGCCTCACCATCGAGAGGAATGATATGTTTCGGTAAACATGGGAAACTAAACCCAAGGTACATCGGGCCATTCGAAATCCTTGATAGGATTGGCTCAGTAGTATACAAACTCCGACTGCCCCAAGAACCTAATAAAGTACATCCAGCCATCCCCGCGTTAAATTTAAAGAAATGTATGTCCGACGAGACCCTTGTGATACCTCCTGGCGAAATCAAAGAAGCATCCTTGTTGTGAAGGTCTGTTGGATCGTAAAACAAGGACCCTAGTTCGCCTGGGAACGCGAAGACCAAATGAAACAAAAGTACCCACATCTATTCCCCAACCCTTGAAGTCCCACTCAAAATGCAAATTTCGGGACGAAATTCCTTCTAACGGGGGGATAATGTGACAACCGTCAAATTCAAGTCAAAGTCAACAAGTCAAGGTCAACAAGTCAAACCGGTCAAAACTTAACTAGTACTTGTATGTTAAAAGTTATTCTATGAAAACGTACATTTGTATGTCAAGAATTCGAGTGTCTCGATAAATCTATGTGTTTATCAATGTGAAACCCTAAGAAGGGAGTTAAACGCATCAAAACACGACTATGAACCCTTTTGGGGACTTAAAATAATCATAAACGAAGTATAACGGGGTCCACGGACCTTGCATTGCAAGATTATTCGATAAAAATGGCTAAAAGTGAATCTCTCTCAAATCTCTCCCAAATCTCTCTCAAAATCTCTCTCAACTTTTTATAGTCAACCGGGTCATCCCGACCCTTAACTTGGCCAAAAATCACTCAAAACGAGAAGTTATATTGAAAAACGGCTAATTAGGGCCGAAACCCTCTTAGGAACCGAACCCTCTTAGAGGGAACCTCTCAGGGCCGAACCTCTCTTATGGACCGAAGCTGTCAGAGGCGAAGTTGTCAGAAGTGAAGCCACCCCTCGGACCGAACCCTGCGAACCGAACCTCCACCTTCGGGCCCGAGCCTTCACCTTCGGTCCCTCTTCCGTGTTCGCCTACGAGACTGCTCGGACCGAGCCCTCCTCTCGGTTCTAATGCATCAAGCGAACCTACCTTCGGTTCTAAGCTCCTAAGACCGAACCTCCGGCCCTGACTTCGCAGATTCGCAACTTTTACCCGGTTTTCGACCACGACTACGTTTTAAGCCCGTTTTTCATGATTTTAACATGGGATTTTCACCAAAATCCATATTTTACCATTTAAAAACCCCAGAACTCTTATTTTAATTGTTTTTCAAGTATTTATTAATTAAAATGGCTTAGATTACCAAGTGGGTCAAGTGTGCCCACTTGCCCTTCCATATGTCATCCTCTCATTTGCCACCTTATCCACATCACACAAACCAAGGCAAACATCCTATCAATCTTGCAAATTGCTCCAGCAACTCCTCTATATGAAGAAATCCCTGGAGGATTTCTTGATTCACTTTGATCATTCCCACACTTTTACACCTTTCTTACCACACAAAGAAGCTTATTTTCTCTCAACTTCCAGCCACTTTTGGAAGTGTTCTTGAGCTATTACTTCACTTTTTGGTAAGTATTTCCTCTAAACTCAAGTGTTATTCCATGTTTTCATAACATCCTTGAATCATCTACACACATTCTAACGCCAAAGAATCGTTCTTAGGATCATCCAAGCTTTTACGTGTTCATCAAGTGTTCTTGACTTGATACTACTCGTTTTCGACCTTCCACTCTTCCAAGAATCACTCAAGGTGAGTTCATACCCCTACATTTTCATGTTTTCTTCAGTTTTCAGGGGGGAGGGAATACAAGTTAAAATACCAAACACTTAACTAAATTCAAACAACAGCTTTCATCAGAAACGTTGAGTCTTATTCACGGACTGTTTTGACTGTCTTAAACTTAATATCTTTCAAAACTGTTTAAAATGAAAATAGTTCAGGTTCATACCTTTAAAATGACTACTTGCACATCTCTATACGGTTTTTCTACGATTTATGGTGATTTTTACAAAACTGCCTATCATTTCAGAAACGAATTCGGACCAGTCTGTGAATATGAACATTTTAACACAAGTTAAAGACTTCTAAAAATCATAATAAAAATTATGAATAAACTAGAAACATTTTATGAACTCTCAGAATTTACGGATTCAGTTTTCGACTTCGTATGATTTTTCTATGATTTTTCTAAAAACAGTGCAGAAAGCTTAAAAACTAGTTAACAGCTTATAACTTTCATAACACTTTGTATTATGTTGAGCAAAGTGTATAACAATAAGTTCTAAATATTGAATGTGTTTTCTTGTTAGTTTATCATCATAAACTGAAATTTAGTCATTCATGATAAGATTCTTCATTCATTTAGAACACATATAATAAGCTATAGTAAGCATAGTTTATGGATTCATAGTACTAATGTATTTTCATAAAAGAGTTCTTTTACATTACAAACGTTTGGATAAACTATAATAGGTATAGTTTATGTATCATTTACATTTCAAACTTATTTACCAAAGTTTTTCAGTTCAGTTCACGTAAATCTGTTAATGAATAAATTTGTGAGATATTTCCTTCGTGTTACCTTCATGGTAACAAAATCAAAAGTCCTGTAAATTGTAACCAGAGTCTCTTGTAGGGAGAGCATGATAGTTGTGTATAGATCTATATTGGGTCTGACAAGCCCGCACCTAAGCTGCTTGCAACAGCTAGACCGGCAGGTCTGTGGTGACAAATGTCATTTCGTTTCCGACGCCTGAAGAATGTCGTATTACAAGGCCGTCTGGGTCTTAGCATGGTTACGATAACTCACATGTGGTATTAACAAATCTTAAGATTTACGGGTTTTACTTTTAAGTTAGCGAGTTATGTCGATTTAACTCACAGGAATTACTTTAAGTATGGAAAAACACTTGTTTTCGGTCCTAGGATTTAGGACCACCTAACTTTAAAAAGGGTTTTATGCCGATTTAAAATTCTTTTTATCTTTAAGTATGGAAAATACTTGTTTGTTTTCGGTCCTAAGATTTAGGACCACCTAACTTTAAAAAGGGTTTTATGCCGATTTAAAATCGCTGTTATATCTTTAAGTATGGAAAAATACTTGTTTTCGGTCCTAAGATTTAGGACCACCTAACTTTAAAAAGGGTTTTATGCCGATTTAAAATCGCCTTTATATCTTTAATTATGGAAAATACTTGTTTATTTTCGGTACTGGGATTTAGGACTACCTAACTTTTATAAGGAAAATATAGGATTTTCTTTGAAACATATTTCTATTAAAACTACATAAAGCTAGAATTGTTAGACTTCAGCTACAATTGTTAAGTGTATATGATAGAGTTATATAAGAATCTAGTCACAATCGACTTAGAATTGGTGGGCCCGCCTCACCTCCTGTTCCTTGTTGGGTTGTGGACCTAGGACAGACCCATTATATTTAACGGTTTATTCAACTTAAATTTTATATAACTTATATACACTGGGCGATTATAGAAGGAATATATGGGTACCTCTAGGGTTCGTTATCGCATAACATAGAAGCATTCATTTCACTTAATAAAGAAAATATTGAATTTTCTGGAAACATACTTTGTCGCCTTTACAAGGAAAACGGTTTCTTTCTCAAACAAAACTCTTATGAACTCACCAACTTAATTGTTGACGCTTTTTCAAACTACTTGTATTCTCAGGAATTCAGTGATAACTGGAAATCAACCGCTTTTGAGGATGGGACGTTAAATCGTCAAACATTTCATTTTTGTCATCATAAGTGTAATTGTTTGGAAACATGTAAACATATACTATTGTATAACTTTTTCAATTATATTTATGATGGTTGTATTTACTTTGGGCACTATTATACTCGTTGTTGTGATACTATACATGAAGTCCTCCACCCCCGGACGTTTCCGCCATCCTTGGTTTGGGGGTGTGACACCACTTCTAATACCAACTATATTCTTTAGTAACACTAACCTATCTTTAGTGCATATATATGTCATACAGAGAGTTAGGTATTATTATTCGTTTGTCTTATAACCAACTTCTAATATTATTATATAGAATTATATATTGACCCTAACATAAAATAGAACCATATCTGGTTTGCATATAGCACGACATATATATATATATATATATATATATATATATATATATATATATATATATATAGATCCGGTAAGAAATTTTTTTGGTAGGAAGGTAAGAAGTTTTTTTCTACATATTTTTTTTAAAAACAAAACAAATGAATCACTAGATGAATAAAAAATAACATGATTCACAAAAAAAATGTCAAAAAAACATCTTGATGATTCATTTATACAATGATTTTGTTGTTATTCACTAAAATTGTCATAAAAGTGAATTTTTTCTTAATTTACTTAAAAATGAATCATGAAGATGTTTTTTTGGGAATTTTTTCTTGTGAATCATATAACTTTTGAATCATCTAATATATATATATATATATATATATATATATATATATATATATATATATATATATATATATAACATCCTGGATTTTCAGGTATTTTAATAATCCTTGTATTTTTATTATAAATGGAACTTTCGGTCCCTTGGAAGAAAAGTTTCGCGATCTCAGTAGTACGTTGAGCGTACGTAAGGGTACGCGCAGCGTACCCATGCAGTGTAAGGATCGCGGGTGGCCAGCTAGTACGTTGGGCGTACGTGAGGAACGCAAGCCTTACTAGCCCAGACACCAAAACCTAAATTTCTTAGTTTCTCCATATATAAAGAACATTAAGTCCTCTTTTGGTCACCCTTATCAGCCTCCAAACCTTCCCTAAACCCTAATACCAAGTTTGAGTGTTTGTGTGAGCCTTACAAGTTCATTTGGGTGTTTTTGGTGCATTTAGTTGAAGAAGGAAGGCAGAGAAGAAGAAGTGGGTGTTAGCAAGCTTGTAGATCCAGAAAACACTCCTCCTTGTGCATCATTTTCAGGTATAAAGTGTGTACCTTGACAAGTACTTCATTAGATCTCCATGTTTGAAGTTTTAAGAGTTTTGTCCCCAAAGATTGGACCTTTATGAGTTTGGGGCACTCCAGGGGTTGGTAGCTATCCTTTCATGTATTATGGGACTTGTGGATGCATAAAAATGGTAGCTTGATCACTTCTTTTGGTGCATGCATGAGCAAAATAGCTTAGAATGTGTTTGGAGTTTATGAATGTTGTTTGGGACTTTTCTAGACATGCAAAGACTTAAAGTTGATAACTTTATGGTTTTGGACGTCTTAGAATTGCCAGATTTGTGTTTGGGAGTAATGGTCTTAAGGGTTTAAGACATAAGTTCGTAGAAATGGGATCAGACGGAGTACGTTGGGCATACTACTGGCTACGCCCCGCATAGCTGGTCCCAGCCCCATCATCTTGCTGATCCGAGTTGTACGTGCTGTGTAGGTTGTGGTACGCTTAACGTACTTGCTGAGTGTTGACTTTTGTTGACTTTGACCTTGGTCAAGATGTAGGGTTTTTGGACCATGAGAAGGGCAAAATGGTCCTTTTGCCCTTAGAATGTTTAGTCGTGGGATTTGAACTCGCGGGTGAGTTTTTGAACCTTAATTATTAATTAGGGTTAATTATTTTGTTGACTAGATGGAGTCTAGATCCAGCAGTTCAGGTGCTAGGTTTTCGTGTCGTTAGTAGAGTCCTTGTGGAGCCCCGATTCTCTTTGCCAGGAAGAAGGATGGTTCACACCGGATGTACATTGATTACCGGGAACTGAACAAGCTAACGGTGAAAAGTCGTTACCCTTTGCCGAGGATTGATGATATTTTTAACCAGCTTCAGGGGGCATCTTCGTTTTGGGCTCACCAACGCACCTGCGGTGTTCATGGACCTCATGAACCGGGTGTGTAGGCCCATATTGGATCGATCAGTGATCGTTTTTATTGATGATATCTTGGTACATTCGAAGACTCGGGAACAACATGAGGAACATCAACGAGAGATTCTTAGGGTTTTGAGGATGGAGAGGCCTTATGCCAAGTTATCCAAGTGTGACTTCTGGTTGCGTGAGGTTCGGTTTTTGGGACACCTCGTCAATCAGAACGGTATCTTGGTCGACCCATCCAAGATAGAGGCGATGATGCAGTGGGAGTTGCCGAGATCTCCATCTGAGATTCGAAGCTTCCTCGGATTGGCAGGTTATTATCAGAGATTCATCAGATACTTCTCCAAGATTGTTGTTCCTCTGACCAAGTTGACAAGAAAGGATGTTGCTTTCAATTGGGAACCTGAGCAACAGGCATCATTCGAGACTCTTCGCCAGAGATTGTGTGAGGCACCAGTACTTGCCCTCCCTGAGGGAGTTGAGGATTTTGTGGTCTATTGCGATGCATCCATTGTAGGATTGGGTGTTGTGTTGATGAAGATAGGGCATGTGATAGCATACGCTTCGAGGCAGCTGAAGCCTCACGAAGCGAGATATCCCACTCATGATCCGGATTTAGGGGCGGTGGTTTTCGCCCTCAAGATTTGGCGCCACTATCTCTATGGTGTTCGGTGTACCATCTACACGGACCATAAAAGTCTGAGATACCTTATGGATCATCCTAACTTGAATATGAGGCAAAGAAGGTGGTTGGATGTAGTCAAAGACTATGACTGCGAGATCTTGTATCATCCGGGCAAGGCCAATGTGGTGGTTGATGCCTAGAGCCGGAGGGTGGCAAGTGCCCCGATTCGGGATTTTGATAGAGGAGGCCCACAAATCGAGATTTTCCATCCACCCGTGGGCTACCAAGATATATCTCGACTTGAATCATAATTATTGGTGGCCATATGTCACACCCCCAAACCTAGGATGGCGGAAACGTCCGGGGGTGGAGGACTTCATGTATAGTATCATAACAATGAGTATAATAGTGACCAAAGTAAACACAACCATCATAAATATAATCGAAAAAGTTACATGATTTCATGAGTTACATGTTTCAAAATCGATTACAATATAATGATAAAATTAATTGTCTGACGCCTTAGCGTCCCATCCTCAAAAGCTTGATAGTTACCTGTTTTAATGATTACCTGAGAATACAAGTAATTTTGAAAGAGTGTCAACAATTAAGTTGGTGAGTTCATAAGATTTTGTATGTAGAGTTGAAATCCTTTCTTTGTAAATGTAGTGTTTGTTCTAGAAAAATCCAATATTTTCCTTGGTTAAATGAATTGTAGTCTTAAAACCCAAGACAGAATGTACAAGTATTATTCCATATTTATGATAGTATATGCAATTTTAAAGTGAATAAACCGTTTGAATGTAGAAATTCCCCGTAAACTATATGTATCGTTATTTCCCTATGTGAGTTATTATAATCGTGCTAATGACATAGATGGCCTGTTACGACGTTCTTCAGGCGTCGGTATTGTTATGACATTTTTCACCCCAGACCCGTCGGTCTAGCTGTTGCATGCAACTTAGGTGTGGGATTGTCAGTCCCAATATAGATCTATACACAAGTATCACGCTCTCCCTACAAGAGACTCTAGTTATAATTATAGGACTTTAACCCGTACCCTAGTGGGTACAATGAAGTAGTGTCTCACAAACTTGATTTAACAAGTTTACATGTAGTGTGAATGAAAACCCTTTTTGTAGTGGAAATGAAGTGTTACTGAACCATAAACTATACTTATTATAGTTTATCATATATGTTTGTAGTGATGAAAAACCCTTATGTGAATGATTATTTCTTTTTCATGGAAGTAAAATAGCATGCAATATAATCAACATGTATTTTTATATTGCTACACACTTTGCTCAACATGTTACATAGTGTTAATGAACTTGTAAACAATTTTTCTAGTTTTAACTTTTCTGTCCCTGTTTTTAGAAAAATTATAGAAAATTCATCGTAAGTCGAAAACTGAATCCGTAAACTCTGAGAGTTCAGAAAATGTGTTTACTTTGTTCATAATTTTTATTATGATTTTTAGTGGTCTCTAACCAGTTTGAAGATGTCCATCTCCACAGACTGGTCCGAAATCATTTCTGAAATGATAGGCAGTTTTGTAAAAATCGCCATAAATTGTAGAAAAATCGCATGAATGTGTGTAAGTAGTCCTTAGAAAGTTATAAACCTAAAATATTTGCACCTTGTACCGTTTTGAAAAATATTAAGTTTAAGCTGGTCAAAACAGTCCGTGAATGGACCATAACTTTTCTGTTGAAAGTTGTTGATTAAGTTTAGAATATGTTTTGGTGTTGTAACTTGTATTCCCCCCTAAAACTTGAAGAAAACATGAAAATGCAGGGGTATGAACTCACCTTTTGTGATTTTTTGTGGTAGAAGGTTGAAGATGGGGAGTTTCAAGTCAAGAACACTTGAAAGATGCTTGAAGATTTGAAGATCCTAAGAACAAATATGTAGATATTTGTGTAAATGATTTACAATTTGTATGAAGATGTGAAGATTGTGTCGAAGTTTAGAGAAGATACTTACCAATCGAGAGAAGGAAAGCTCAAGAACTTCATGGAGAAGTTGTGTTCTAGAGAGAGAGAGAGAGAAAGTTTGCTTTTGGAGAGAAGAGTTGGTAATCTTGTAGGAGAAGGAAAGAATCTCTTGGATTTGTTTATAAAGATTTGATAAAGGTAGATTGGATGGTTGTTGGGAGAAGTAATGAAAAGGACAATGAATTGACTAGCTAGATGTGAATAGTGACATAAAGTATGAATAGTGACATAAAGTATGAATAATGACATAAAGTTGACAACAAAAAGGTGGCTTGTGTCATAACTTTATGGGAAAAGTCAAAGAGTGCTTTTATGTCCTCTTGATATTATCCTAAACAAAAAGAAGATTTATATTTAATAAATCTTCAAGATGTGGATAATATATGAGTTTAGATGGTTTAAGATGTCAAAAATATGAATTGGGTGAAAATCTCACGTCTAAAACATCAAAAACGGACTCAAAATGCAAAACTGTTCAAAAACCAGGCTTGAAAAGCGAGTGAGAGGCTGCTGATGCGAAAGTGGGTTCACAGCGAGGGCTGCTGCTCGGAAGCGAAGGCTCTCGGTGCGAGAGGAGGCTTCCCTACGAAATTCATATTGTTCATGCGAAAGTCAGACTCGCAACGAACGTCGGACCTGAGTGCGAGAGTCGGAAGAGGCTGCGAAGGCGAGGTTCGGACCGAAAGTGGTTTCACTACGAGAGGTCTCGCACCCTAAGAGGGTTTCGTGGCCTGAGAGGGTTTCACATTTTTGAGAGGGTTTCGCATCCAATGTGTTGTTTTTCATAACTTCCCGTTTCGAGTGATTTTCAACTAATTGAACGGTCGGTATGGCACGGATGTTTATGATAGAGTTGAAAGAGATTTTGAGAGAGATTTGGGAGAGAGAGAAATAGAGTGAGAGAGATTGAGAGAGACTTTGTTGGTGGCCTTTGTTAGTGTTTTGCCCCGTAGTGCTAGGTTTGTAAACTCCACTATGCCTTGTTATGAGTGTTATACGCCCCTGAAGGGTACGTAATAGTGTTTTATCGAGTCGTTACATCACTCACCCTATTTAGGGTTTAGATTTTCTGAACATATGAAACTTCCGAGTGATACATTGTATTACGATGTAGAGTTGTACATTAGTAAACATAGAGAAAACCCTAACAAACAAGCACTAGTTGAGTTAACCGGTTTGACCCGTTAACTTTGTTTGACTTTGACTTGACCAGAAATTGTCGGTTGTCACACCATGTTTGAAGAGAGATGTGGCATGGTTTGTGGAGCGATGTTTGACCTACCGGAAGGTCAAGGCTGAGCACCAACTCCCTCATGGCAAGTTGCAGCCTCTGTAGGTTCCCCTATGGAAGTGGGAGCAGATTACTATGGATTTCATTACAATGTTACCAAGGAACGTGAGGGGTGTTGACACTATCTGGGGGATAGTGGATCGTTTGACGAAGAGTGCTCACTTCTTAACCATTAGTTAGAAATCTTTTGTAGAGAAGTTGGCCGAGATCTACGTTCGAGAAGTGGTATCTCGGCATGAGGGTGTCGACGTCTATTGTGTCTGACCGGTATGTGCGCTTTACTTCCAGGTTCTGGAAGAGATTTCATGAGGAGTTGGGTACCCGGCTACACTTCAGTACCGCGTACCATCCACAGACGGACGGGCAGAGCGAGCGGACGATTCAGATGCTCGAAGATATGATGCGTGCTTGTGTTATTGATTTTGGTGGGAGTTGGGACTCCTATCTTCCATTGGATGAGTTTTCATATAACAACAGCCATCATGCCAGTATCGGTATGCCCCCGTTCGAGCTCCTTTATGGTCGGAGATGTCGGACTCCTATCTGTTAGGGCGAGGTCTGTCACACTCCCAAACTGAAACGGCGGAAACGTTCGGGGGTGGAGGACGTCATATGTAGTATCACAACAATTGCATCATAGTAATCAAAGTAAACACAACCATTACATTTAATATATAAAAAAAAGTATTTACATCTGTTTGATTCATATTTATATACATCAAAAGTAGCAAAAATAAAGACGTGACTCTATATGCTCCGTCATCTCAAGAGTCTGTTGAGATACCTGTCTACTGATTTCCTGAGAATACAAGCGATTTTGAAAAGAGAGTATCAGCATAAAAGCTGGTAAGTTCATAAGCATGTTTTTGAAATGAAAACATGTTAATGAATCAATGAAAATGTTTATATACTTCCAAGAAAATCTAATATTTTCTAATGTATGAGTTTGTTACATTGATCTATAAGTACGAAAACCCTGGCTGTCACCAGTATGTATAGAATGTTCTGTTGAAAACCCTGGTTATCACCAGTATGTATAGTAGTTTCATTAATTAAAATAAAACCATGTATTTTGTTCCCTAGAATCCTCCAGTATAATGTATAGTAGTCCTATTAATTAAAATAAAACTAATAAGAATGAAATCTTGTAAACAAAAGGTTAGCTTATACTATTGTGAGTCATATAACCATGTTTGATATGACGTAATGACCTTTACGGCGTTCTTCAAGTGTCGGATATATGACATTTGTCATCCCAGGCATGCTTGTCTAACTGTAGCTAGCAGTTCAGGTGTGGGATTGTCAGTCCCGAATAGATCTATTCACAAACCTCACGCTGTCCCTCCAGGAGACTCTGGTTATACTATGATAGGATTTAGCATGTACCCCGATAGGTACAAATGAAGAGTTGTCTCACAATCCTGTATTAACTAGTTTACATATAGTTCTGTATTATTCTTTTGTATTTAAATCCGTTTGTTTACTTTATAGAGTAATAATTATATTTAAATAATTATTTAATAAAGTATTCTTGTTACCCGAGAATATATATGAATATCATAACTAAGTCTGTCATAGTTTACATGTTTTAACAAAGTATAAGTTCTAAATTTGTAAAACTGTATATTAAAATCCCAAACTATACCTATTATAGTTTGCATGGATATTATGTATTTGGTTCATGAATTAATTTGAAAAGTATGCAATTTGGCAGTAAGTTGAAAACGTCCCTTATGCTCAGCATAATACAAAATGGATAAAATATCGAAATATTTTATAAAATGTGGAAACTGTATGACCGTATCAATTGCATCAGTTTTAAGTGTTTTGAAATCCTCTTGTATAAATTCACAAATCATTTGTGTTTGGCTTGTACTCTCCCCCTGAAAACATTAAAATCATAAAAGTATAGGGGTATGAACTCACTGTTGGTTGCGTAAAATGTCGGACAACGAAACTGGGAGTGAAGACCCTCGAGTTGATGTACGCGGTACTTAACGGGATCCTAATATCAATTAAATACATATAATCATTTTATTAGTGAAACCATTATTTATAGCGTTGGAAAAACACTTGTTTTTGGTTTAGGAATGTTACCGGGGCTCGATTGAATCGGATAAAGCGGGTTTTCAGCCAAGTTCACTACTTAGGGAGGGTTTACGGCCGTGAAGGGGATTACGGCCGTGAACTGTTCTCGGCCATGATCGGATCTCGGCCGTGGATGGTTTACTGCCCTTGAAGGGTTCACGGTCTTTGAAGGTTTGAAGGGTTCACGGCCGTGAACTCAAGAACAGCAACACTTGATTTGACGAAAAGCTGATGTTTTGATGCTCCAAAACGAGTTCCAAGGCGGATAGAGTGATAGATAAAGAGAAATCTTGAGTTTTCTTGTGTTTTCGGGTGATGATTTTTTAGAGAGAGAGAGGGTGTTCGCGGCCAGAAAGGTACAAATGAGGGTAGGAGTCACGTATATATAGGCTGGGAGTATGGTCGGTGGTCGGGTCCAGCCGTGAACGGGTTTACGGCCGTGATCGGGTTCACGGCCGTGAACACTAGTCAGGCCGGTTTTCACTGATTTTCGAAGTAGCTCGGGTTTCTGCGCGGTTTTGGTTCGTACTCATATATATAAAAACGATCTTCTAAACCATGAGAATTTAACGGAACAAATAAAATTCGAAATTTATTTAACGGAATCGACTAACGTTAATGTAAAAAGGTTCGGGTTGTCACAGGGCAGAGGGTCATAGGGAGCACGGAGGTAGTGCTCAAGACGACTGACCTTATACAACAGGTTCGATAAAGATTGCTGACAGCCTAGAGCCGCCAGAAGAGTTATGCGGATCGGCAACGCTCTGAACTGAAGTTTTAGGTGGGGGATCTAGTGCTCCTTAAGGTATCACCCTGGAAAGGTGTTATCTGCTTCAGGAAGCGGGGCAAGCTGGGCCCCAGGTTCATTGGCCCTTTTCGAGTTTTGGCCCGTGTGGGCAAGGTGGCCTACCGGTTGGAGCTACCGGAGGAGCTGAGTCAGATCCAAGATACCTTCCATGTTTCCCAGCTGAGGAAGTGTATAGCTGAAGGGACAACTGTGGTCCCTTTGGAGGACATTCAGGTCGACGATCGCCTAAATTATGTGGAGAAGCCTGTAGCCATTTTATATCAGAAAGTGAAAACCTTGAGGAACAAGGTTGTGAATTTGGTCAAAGTTCAGTGGCAGCACCGGAAAGGTTCGGAGTGGACGTGGGAACCTGAGTCCGAGATGCGTGAACAATATTCGAAGTTGTTTCCTGATGATGACTTCGAGGGCGAAGTCTAATTCTAGTGGGGGAGAATTGTAACATCCCGGATTTTCAGGTATTTTAATATTCCATGTATCTTTATTATAAATGGCACTTTTGGTCCCTTGAAAGAAAATTTTCGCGATTTCAGTAGTACGATGGGTGTACGTAAAGCGTGCCCATGCATCGTAAGGATCGCGGTTGGCCAACTAGTATGTGGGAGTATGTGAGGAACGCCGGGCGTACTTTCCCAAACACCAAAACCCAAATTTCTTAGTTGCTCCATATATAAAGAACATTAAGTCCTCTTTTGGTCACCCTTATTAGCCTCCAAACCTTACCTAAATCCTAATCCAGAGTTTGAGTGTTTGTGTAAGCCTTGCAAGTTCATTTGTGTGTTTTTGGTGCATTTAGTTAAAGAAGGAATCTAGAGAAGAAGAAGTGGGTGTTAGCTAGCTTGTAGATCCAGAAAACACTCCTCCTTGTGCATCATTTTTAGAAAATACCGGGTATAGAAATTTTTTTGGGGTTGAATTCCAAAATATAGACACAAAAAATTGGATTTCCGAGTATAGACATGGATTCCACGGAGGTTGCTCCGAGGGGCTCCGCGGAATCCACTGTAGCTCCGCGGAATGGCAAAATCGTAAATAAATCAGGGTGTTAAAAAAAAGAAACTCAAGATCCATTCCGCGGAGCTACCTCCGAGGAATGAACTCATTCCGCGGAAGTAGCGCCGAAGAATGGATCTTCAAAAAAAATCACCTCCAATGATTCTTTTATGTAAAGATCTCCAATTAAAAGACCAATTTTTTTCCACCTCACATTCATTCCAAACATTGTCAAGAAAAATTCATACTATCATAATCTTTTCTTGAAAATAATTAGTTGGGGAATGAATATAAACCCCGAAGAATCGATGTGAAAAAAAAAAATAATAAATAATTATGAAGATCCATTCCTCGGAGCTACCTCCGCGGAATGAGTTCATTCCTCAGAGGTAGCTCCGCGGAATGGATCTTGAGTTTTTTTTAATACCCTGATTTATTTACTATTTTGCCATTCCACGGAGCTACAGTGGATTCCGCGGAGCCCCTCGAAGCTACCTCCGCAGAATCCATGTCTATACCCAGAAATCCAATTTTTTGTGTCTATATTTTGGAATTCTACCCCAAAAAATGTCTATAGCCGGTATTTTCCCTAAAGTTTATACCTTGATAAGTCTTTCATTAGATCTCCATGTTTGAAGTTTTAAGAGTTTTTTCCCCAAAGATTGGACCTTTATGACTTTGGAACACTCCAGGGGTTGGTAGTTGTCCTTTCATGTATTATGGGACTTGTGGATGCATAAAAACGGTAGCTTGATCACTTCTTTTGGTGCATGCATGAGCAAAATAGCTTAGAATGTGTTTGGAGTTTATGAATGTTGCTTGGGACTTTTCTAGCCTTGCAAAGGCTTAAAGTTGATAACTTTATGGTTTTAGACGTCTTAGAATGGCCAGATTTGTGTTTGGGAGTAATGATCTTAAGGGTTTAAGACATAAGTTTGTAGAAATGGGATCAGACGGAGTACGTTGGGCGTACTCCTGGCTACGCCCTGCATAGCTGGTCCCAGCCCCGTCATCTTGTTGATCCGAGTTGTACGCCCCACGTAGGTTGTAGTACGCTCAACGTACTCGCTGAGTGTTGACTTTTGTTGACTTTGACCTTGGTCAAGACTTAGGGTTTTTGGAACATGAGAAGGGCAAAATGGTCCTTTTGACCTTAGAAGGTTTAGCCGTGGGATTTGGACTCGCGAGTGTGTTTTTGGACCTTAATTATTAATTAGGGTTAATTATTTTGTTGACTAGGTGAAGTCTAGATCCGGCAGCTCAGGTGCTAGGTTTTCGTGTCGTCAGTATCAGGTGAGTCTCCTCACTTACTTTTACCTGTATGGTAGGATAGTTGTATTTATGATGACCAACTGAGTCTAGCTGTTATGATTCTGTTACGCTATTTATATGTGATTGGGGCTGCTGATAGCCAACCAGGGTTGCTGATAACCCACCGGACGTGCTGTTAGCTCATCGGGACTGCTGATAGTCCTCAGGGTGGCTGATAACCCATAGTTGTTTATATATGTAGTGTTGTATGTGGTATCTGATGGGTTTTACACAAAATAACATCCTATGTGCTCATGCAAACCCTAAAGCTTTGATCTAGGCTTCTCTATTGTACATGCAATTCATCCAAGACTTTCTAACCCTAGATCTAGTGTATATAATTCGAAATTGACATAACAAAACAGATCTAGATGATTACCTATTCTTCAAAGCTTGAATCTTCTTGTCCTTGGAGCTTAGAGTCACAAATTTCACTCCTCTAATGGCTTACAAACACCACAAGCAAGAGGATGATCTTGGAGAGAGGTTGGAAGCTCTTGAAGTCAGCTCTGGTACTCTTAGAAGTAGGGGTAGCCGATTTCTGAAGCCTAAAGGGTCTATTTATACTTGTGTTGTTAGGGTTTCAGTCAAAACCCTAATTGGATAGCTTAGGCCTTAAGCAGTCCAAAGAATCTTCCAGAATAAAGGCCTTGGACAAAATTAGATGGGCTCCCACTCTAATTTCCGTCCACCCCTTAAATCCAAAAGGATTCTCAGCCCAAATCAACTATCACACAATTGACAGTTCCAGTCCCCTTTATTTAATTAATCTGTCTTAGCCACAGAATTAATTCTTAATTAATTCCTGTCTAATATTAATTAAACTATATGATTTCTCATTTAATATATTATTCATATAACATATTAATAAATCATAATAACCTCTTTATTCATAAATCATCCTATCATGTTGCTTTGGTGAAGGCAACCCAAAAGGACCATGCACAACCGGGTCAAATACTTACCAAATATAGTTACGGGCTTAGACACTAATCCAACAGTATCTTGGGGAACTCACTAAGCTTTGTGCTTACATTTGTTGATTTATATGTGGCAGGTACTTCATAGGACCGCGGGAAGGCGAAGATCTGATTTGTACACACGCCCTTGCGATTTTACTACTGGGACATGTTTAAGAACTATGATTTTACTACTAGGACATGTTTATGAACTCTAATAATTATGATACTGGTTGTTTTGGGATAATTATGTATTTGATAACTCGGTTATGAAACTCTGATTTTGGTAATTTAAAAATGAAAATTTTGGTTTAAAATTTGAGGTGTAACAACACACACACACACACACACACACACACATATATATATATATATATATATATATATATATATATATATATATATCTTAACATATAATCCATGTAATAAGCATATAATTCACATACGAATTCCAACAAATATTTAATATGTCAATTAATACTTGTATTAAATATTGTTCATGAAAGGGACTATGCGCTCATTTGATAAAATGGGTGACTGACGATTTCGACAGTGCTTCGCTTCACACTTCCAAAGAGATCTGGACGAATAAAACACTAAGCTTTAGTCTAGTTTCATAATTTTGGCGACTATAATAATTATAGTCTAGATTCCTCAATAATCTCAATGTCTACATCAAGATCTGTTTAGTAAGGAATAACCAGGTAGGATCATATCGGAGGTAGGGTCCGTTTAGTATATATAGTATACTGTTTGGAAATCCCAACTTAAACACCTCTCTAAATCTAGCCTAGACATCACTCCCGTAAGTAGATCAATCAGTATAATAATGACTTGGAATTACTGATAAATCTTAATTATAGGTTCATAATAACGACCATGACTATAATTAAAAGATACACTCAAATAAAATAAGTGTAGCTTAACTTAAAGAGTAATCTAGCGAAAACGGGAATTACGCGGGCAGAAATCTGACGCGGGAGCTTCTATTCACCGGCTATCTGACACTGCAAGGCTTTGCCGAAGGGGTCGGAAACTCGGGAGTAAAAGGGACTAAGGGGTGGAAAGAGCTCCAGAGGATTCGGGTGGAGTGGGGATGAGAAATGAGCTGATTTTCGAAGGTTCATATAGGCTAAATTGGAGTACGCGCCGCACATAGATAAGGTGTGTGCCGCACATATGGTCGGAAGAGGGTGACATATCGCTTTCTGCATGGTGACACGTGTCTCATTCTGGGTGGTGTGGTAGTGCGCGCGGTGCACTCTATCGTTGCATGCGAGAGAGCGCGAAGAATTTCCGATTCTAAGAAAATTCATATCTTCTTCATACGAGTTCCTTTTTCGACGGGTTTTATATCTACGTGTAGCTATCGTCAAGATCTACAACTTTTATTTAGACTCCGTCGGCTAAATTTTATTTTATTTTTAACATGCTTAGACTATTAAAGTACGTTAAAATTTCATAACTTTCTTGTCCAACGTCCGTTCTCGACTCTCTTTATATTGTTGGGTTTTTATTAACGAGATCTTTGATTCTCGTTTAGATTGTTTCGGCTAACAATCAACCGAGCTAAAATTCGATACTAGTGTTGCACACTATTACACTAGAACGTAGAAAAATCATCACTTTCGTTTACGAAGTCAGATTTTGACGTTCTCTATTTGCACGCTCTCGGTTTAATGACTGCTACGACTTTCGTTTAGGTTACTTAGGCTAATAAGCAACCTATCTCCGATTTACTATTTACAATACACTGATTGATTGTGAAACTTCGGAAGTCCTTGACTTCTGCATACAAAGTGGCATTTGAGTGTGTTTTATATGTACAGGATTCATATCACAACTCCTACATTTTCCATCAAGATTATTTGTCATAAATAATCTTCTATCGAGATTGCCATTTCATAGTTTATCGATAAATTACTAAAATGGCTTTATAATACATAGTCTGCAACGCGCACGAGTAATGAGATTCCTAATTGAGGATTTAAATTATAATTATTGTTTATTTTGTCTAGCCCGAAGATGTCGGCGTTACAGACTTTCTATCTGATTCCCGATTGTGTATGAGTATGTATTCATAAGATGGTCATTAGTATTAGCATTGACCCTGATATGGATATGGTTCCGACTATAGGCGGATGATTGTATGGTGTCTGAGAGCCGGTAGTAGTAGGTGGCTGAAAGCCGGTAGCAGTAGTGGCTGAGAGCCAGTGGCAGAGTGCCAGTAGATGACACGTATGATTGTTATATATGTTATAGGCATGTAGATAGGAGAGTTGGCAGGTCGACGCTAGAGCCGATAACTTTGCTTGTATGCATTGTATGTATGGTGGAATATGTGGTATACTGGAGAATTCACTAAGCTTGATGCTTACAGTTGTTGATTAAATGTTTTGCATGTTGTTCGTGGAAAAGGCTCAACGGGACTGTACACACGCATCATATGGTATTTAAACAATTGGATGTTACTTTATGTTTTCAAGTTAAATGTTTTAATTGTTCAATCTAATTTAAATGAAAAATCTCTTTTGGATTTTTGGGACGTTACAGAATAGATACCATTTAATTTGGAAACTAAAACTATATAAAACCAAATAACTATTCAGATATACGAGTTATTAATATTTGAGATAATACAAAACCCAAAAAATCTTTGTTGTGACCTGAAAAAGAGTTGTCGGTCTCACCGTAAAATATCACCGCCGCGAGAATGCTCACCTCCACTATTCACCAAGTGCTCTCCATCCTTTCTACTTACCTCCACTATTCACCAACTACTCTCCACCATTTCTGTTCACCTCGGTGCCCTAACCATATATTCTCAATGACGTTTGTCACATCCGCCACCTTCTTGACCGAAGACATTCTAACACAGGCTCTCTCCATCAGACAAAAAAACTTGTATGATTCTCTTTATTTCTTTTTGTTTCTCTTGTTCTTTCACATGTCATAACTCTTAAGTGATGAAGGTGAATAGTTGTTTTGAAAACACATATAATTCAAAAAGTTAAAAATAGCTAAGTTGACAATTTTTTTTGTATTAATGCACAAAAAAATCTTATTATTTTGGTAAAATTTTTAATAAAATCCTAAAAGTTTTTTTTTTAACAGAAAAGTGCCGGTTATTTAACATTTTGTCTAAATTAACGAAAAATTCATTTTTTATATTTGAATAGCAAATGAAAGATTATGTGATTTTCTCAAAATAATGAGACTTTTCTGTTAAAAAAACAAATTTAGGATTTTTTTGAAACTTTTCCTACAAGTTTGAGACTTTTCTGTAGATTTTCCTATTTGGTATTATTCGACTGTTCAATTTTATAAGCTTAAAAAATGTTGTTTTTTTTTGGAAAATAGAAAACATCCAACAAAGTTAAATTATAAGTTTAGAGTGATTTTGTTTGATGAAAATGTGTTTATTAATTGTTATTTTATTTTAATATTGGTTAAATTGTTAATGGTCCGAATACTATAATCAAATTACTGTAAAAGCAATGTCTCTGAGTTCAAAATAATAATAATAATAATATAGCAAAATGTATTTTGTAATTGTTATTATATTGTTTTTAAGTGTTAGTTACCTATGGTATATAAGCTATATTAACATGGAAAAACAATCTAACTCTAAAAATAAAAACTTTATATATATATATATATATATATATATATATATATATATATATATATATATATTGGTTTCGGCTTTCTAGTTAACGATGGTCGTTTTCTGCCCCTGATTGGTTATCCATTATTTTGAGGTTTAAGATATTAACCATTTTGTTAATGGCTTCAAAGTGTTTTTTTTAATATTTTTATGATTTTGTTATAAATAATTAACGAATCTAGATCAATTTTTATGTATTATTGTATAAAAAATAAAAATAAAAATGGTATGAATTAACGTATATATTTGATAAAAAACCAACTACTTTTGTTGCAAAGTTATAACTAAACATTATAATTAGTGATCAAAAAATTTGATACATAAATAGATGGAAATAAACTTCGATTTTTTCAATTAAATCCATTAAAAACGTACCATAAATATTTTCTCGAGAAATTGACGATACTGTATTAAATAATGTTTTACAAAATTTGGCAAAAAAATATAAGAATGTATTATGATTTTTTTTCATATTTATATAAACAACTTCAACGACTATTATTGTAATAAATCTTTATTTATAAATTTGTTAAAAATATCATGTTTGTATCGTCGAACGTTTTATTTTAAGTTTTGTAATTTTTTTTTCAAATTGTTTATCATTAATAAAGTTGGAAAAAATATATATTAAAAAAGAAACTTAAAAAAAATAAAGATATATATGTTTTTTTAGGCTAGAAGATGTCTGAAAGATGTTAGAAGACTCTGGTCCACATCTGCGCCAAGAAGAGGACGCGCAGACATCTTTAGGTCTGCAGTCTTCAAAAAAACAAACAGTCTGCGAAGGCTAATGTCTACGTGTGGTCTGCGCGGCTCATACAGAAGAGGTCACACAGATCTGCAGACAAAAAAACAAACACTACCTTAGTTTACATCTAAAACATTTAATCCTATATAAATAAGTCGATTTAATAGCACGAATTCAAGAAAAAAAAAGTATTATTTAGTGTATATTCATTTGAAATAAAAAGGTTGTGTCTTAATTTTAGCAAATGCCTTTTTTGACAGGAACGTGGAATGGACAAAAGGATACCGCAACTTCCTATATTTTCATCCGATCAAAACCCAAAGTAACAAAGCATTATTAGCTTTGATTGATTGATATCGATTGATGCCAAGATTGCCAAAATTTTGAAAAAAGTATTTTGTATGTAAAATTTATTTAAACTATATGTTTTAAATATTCTATTATATAATTATTTTATATATATTAATGGTCGATATGAAATTCTTACTAGTAAGTTTAATCCATATACTAATAAAAGAATAATTTTAATCTCATTTTGCCATGTGTCACTCTAATACACCTCCATATTAATATTATGTCATGTGTCAAAGAGATATATTAGACATATCACTATCACAATTAATGAGGTTAAAATTTTAAATAATAGATTTTAAAATTTTTATAGAAACATTTATTTTTTTAATTATATGTTAAATTTGAAGTTATAACTAACTTTAAAATTTGATATATTTCTGAATTAATAATTTATTTAAAATATTTGATTAATAATTATGAATTTATGAAAATTGAATTAATTTTATAACCGTGATTTCCACGGGTTATAAACTAATATAATAATGTTGGATGAGCCTAGATTAGTTGTTGACTCGTGGCATGGTAAGTACGACAAATGACTTAGAAAATCATAAAAATACTAACATAATGTTTTTTATTCTATAAACAACACTTAATTCAAACTATTCGTTGATATTATTCTAGTCCCTATTAGTGACCAGGTGCAATATCATATGTTATACCCACTTTTGAAACCGACAAAATAAGATGGTTAAACTGACACACATACATATCTTGTCTAAAGAACTAAATTATTATGGGAATAAAAGACAAATACGTAATTTCTTGATTGTTATATACAAATAATATGATTTTATAAACACGCAACTAGTTATTAGTATATCCACAAGCATTCATTTTTCACACATACGTGATGGAGATGCCCTATCTTATGTCACATTCATTATTACGTATAAGACTATAAGTGCATATAGATTGATTTTTAATAGCCCATTAACCAACTAATATGTATATTGTACATATGTAATCTACACGTAAATTCATGTAAAACATATTGATTAGAAATAGCAAACTCAAATTCGTTGCGCCTATTGGCACTCGTTTCCAACGAAGTCCTTAACTTGGGGGTTATATCTGCATCCTGTATATTCCCAATTTGATTGAATATATCAAGATCTCGTAGAAATCCAAAAAATGATAGGAACTGCGTATACAGCTCTCGATCATTCATTTTATTAAAGGTATAAGCATCAAACGTAAGTTTGAATGTCACACTATCACATATACAGTTACCCATCATTCATTTAATTAGTGGGTTGAGAAAATTTATCAACATGCTTTCTACTCACCAACTCATTTAAATTTAATATAAATTATTTTATGTTTGAATATTATTATTAAATACATTAATTATAATGTTATATTGTTATTTTTTTTTTTAAAAAAAAACACAACCTTAATCGCCGACAACACTACACGCTCTCAACCTCACTCCTTAATCACATCTCACACTGCTCAACCATAAATTGTCGAACTCAAAATACACACACATACAGATCAATCTGATGGAACCCATTTATCTAATAGGTTGTGCTGGATTAAAAATCTCAAACCATTTAAATAAACGTCTTGGTTTGGATTGAGATCTTCAACCAATTTAATAAATTGATTGAACCTAAATCAAAACTAAGTCTACACATTCTCAGCTTTATGTTCGAGGATACAACCACATGTAGGGTGGGAATCGGTTTAGTTTATAGTTTTTTCAATTTCCTCGATTTGGTTTTTTCGGTTTAAATTATATTGTGTTCAAACCGAAAACAAATCCAAACCAAACCAAAATTTGAATTACAATTCAATTTGATTGGGTTTGAAAACGAAGGAAACAAAAACTATAAAATATAGTTTAAAGTTCCAACTTTCTAAACATAAAATTTACATTTCAATTTTTCATAGTTATATTATAAAAAAAAGGGTAATCTCCATAAAAGTCCTAAACTTTTACCATAATTTACGAAAAAGTCTCAAACTAATTTTTTTTTAACGAAAAAGCATGAATTACCGATAAAAATAGCGATTTGACCCATTTTTCCCGGTACCGGTTTCATTACTTACCTATTTTATTAAAGTCTCATTGTTTTATCCTAATTTACGAATAAGTCCCAAACTAAAATTTAATGATGATTTGACCATTTTCTCCATGTAACATACATTTTACCAGTTTCATTGCTGACATGGACGCCAAGTCATTACATGAGCTGATGAGATGAATATGTTGGGTTATATAATGTTATGTTTACCATAAAACTTGATATCCTGATGTATTGTATATATTCTCTGTGTCATTTTTTACGTTTATAAGAAATTTCAAATTGTTTATCTAATCTTATGTAACCCAATATATCAATTTCATCAGACATCGACTCATTTCCTGCCCCCCCCCCCTTTTTTTTTTTTCTAGAAACACACATTTTATTGGTTTCATTGCCGACCTAGATACATAGTCATAAATGAGCCGATGAGATGATTATCAAATTTTACAATAAATGTATCATTATACAACCCATTGTATTCATCTTATCCTCTAATTTAATGACTGGTTGTTTAATTCAGCAATGAAACCGATAAAATGTATGTTTCACAGAGAAAATTGTCAAATCATCACTAAATTTTAGTGTGGGATTTATTCGTAAATTAGGGTAAAATAATGAGACTTTAATGAAACATGTAAGTAATGAAACCGGTAAACCGGGAAAAATGGGTCAAATCGCCAGTTCTACCAGTAATTCATGTTTTTTTCGTAAATAAATAGTTTGAGACTTTTTCGTAAATTATGATAAAATTTTAGGACTTTTCTGGAGTTTTTTCATAAAAAGAAAATCCAAATACATAACCCATGAATAATGAAATATATAAAATCAAAACCCACACTATACTGTAGAATAAAAAAAATGACAAATTTTGATATTTCGACGCATTCTAATGTAATGCGTACATTTTCGATAGTTCAAAATTATTATTAAAGAATTTAAATTCTTAAAGTATTGAAATATAAATTATTTATTAAATAATAAATAAATAAAGGTAAATTCTATAATTCGGTTTTGCTTGTTTTGGTCCAAATATCACGGTATCATAACTCAAACCATAAACCGAATTCATATTTCAGTTTGGTCTGAAACCAAACCAGAAACCGAATTAAAATTTGTTTTGGTCCGAAATCGGTTTTGGACTGGTTTGGTTTTGCGGTTTTTTCGGTTTCAAACCAAATATTTCCCACCCGATGGTCATTATGCATTGATAATAAATGATGATTATAATTTATTTTTATAATAATATAATATGCAAATTAAAATGGTAACATCTTAATTTATTTTTTATTATATAATTGACGAAATAATCAAATTTGATTTGTGCTTAAATACAAAAAACTTGTTAAGAAATTAAACATTTCATATTGATGAAGAATCAACGTATAATAATCAAATAGAGCATTTAAAAAGGTTTAGATTTTTGGGGAAGATATTTACAAATAGTTTTCTTCTTAATTTTACCACGAGTAATTATTTATGTTTAACCTTTTATTACCTTATTAAACTAAATTAATGTTCACTTTATTTTGTTTATTTAAGCAATGATTAAACAACGATTATCTAATTACTTGATCATGAAATTTAAATACATATACCACTATCACTTTATTCAAAATTTCCATTACAATGAAATGATCATGTTTTGTCATCGATCATGAGCATTGTTTGTTGCGTAGTAGAATGAATCTCCTTTTGATTATTGTCTAGATACATTTGAACAAATATATTTCTATTGGAATGACAGTAAGTATCTATATATACTTTTTGTACCTTATCTATTGTATTACATAAAGTACTATTAAAAATTTATGTCACACATTATTGGTCTATGGGATGCATTATTTATTTTGTACAAATGAGGTTAAAGTATGGCGAGAAAATAAGATAAAAGAACTTAACATAATAGTTTTTAAAGATGCATAAAAGGTTCTATTGTTGTAAAATTCTAACTTTTAACAGTTATTTCATATTGCCAAATTATTTTCATCAAAAAACATTTGTTATGTTTGTATTAATTGTGTTGGAAATGTGTCTCTCCCTCCAAATGGTTGAAGTTTCAACTTTTGTGGCGGACAAAAAATTATGAATTAGCAATTCAATTAGATGGACATGTGAATTAGCCGTTTAAAAGAAATGTCAAATTATCCACATTAGTAATTTAGTTTGTGTCTTAAAGTTAAAGATCATAAGATATAGGGAAAATTATTTAATAGGTTAATATATATTTTTTTTATTTTGTACATATTTAATTATTGATTTTTTTTTCCACATTTGACAATTTAACTCGATTTTTTGTATATATATTCAGTCTTTATAACCGGCTATTATAGGTTAAGCCGAAAAAAACGACTTAACATGGTAATATAATTTTCAGTTTGTACACATTTGGTTCTTAATGTTTTTATACACATTCATTCTTTATGAACGGTTTCTTTATGTTTTGCTCACGACATCCTACGTGTGACACTCATTAATGAAGTGCTCTCATACATGGCTCGTCCCTCACTTATATTAGTAACCTAACTTACGAATCGGTCAAATAATATTGGTGCCTTGGTTTTCTCAAAGCAGAAGATGTATACGGTTTTAGTTTCATCTATTTCCATTAAAGATAATAAGATTCTTTGTGATTGCTTCCTCCCAACTTGAATTTACACTTCCAAGACGAAAAATGACAATAACACCCTAAAAAAAGTTTAGAGTCTTCCCTAATTCATACCCGAACCACGTATGAAGTAAGAAAATACTCTAAACTTTTTTGTCAAATGTTCTTTTGTCTTGGAAGTGCAAATTCGAGTTGGGAGGAAGCAATCATAGAGAATCTCGTTGTCTGCCATGGAAATAGATGAAATGAATCCTAAGACATCTATTGTTCGGAGAAAACCATGACAACAACATTATTTGACCGGTTTTTGAATTAGGTTACCGATATAAGTGAGGAACGAGTCACATATTAGAACACCTCATTAATGATTGTCCCACGTAGGATGTCGTAAGCAAAACCTGAAGAAACCGATCATAAGGACTGAATATGTACAAAAACATTAAGGACTAAATGTGTAAAAACTGAAAATTATATTGCCTTATTAAGTAGGGATATTAACACTGTAGCACAACCAAGTATTGTGGTTGTCCCGGATTAGTCATTAAGGTTTTTTTTTGCACAATAGGCCATTAAAGTTGAATTTTATGTGTTAAATAGGGGTTTGACGTCAAAACTAACAGGTTTTCAAGTTAACTCTGCTGACTTGGCATCCTACGTGGCAACATGAGTTCATGTTAACACCACATCGCTTACAAAGCATCCACATAGATACACAGTTACTTAAAATTTATTATGCCTTTTTTTAAACATGATAAATATAAATGGGTCCTCCTCTTCCCAAATCCCTTCGTGCTTCTCCTTAAACTCCCACGAAGATCAACAACCGATGACTACATTCTCTCTGTCGGTGTCTGAGTTGCCACACATCTCTCTCTACTTCTTCTCATCGTCCGAAACAGTGTTGTAAAACTCGCCGAGTTGGCTGATTACTCCTCCGAGTACTCGCTACTCGACCCCTTACCGAGGCGAGTTAAATAATCTCGAGTACCCCTAGATCGACCCCTTACTGAATTGAGCAATGTTGTAAAACTCGGTCAACTCGGTGATTAATATGTATAATATACTTAATTATTTATTATTTAACACACACACATGTGATTATAACTACATATATATCTTAAATTTTCAGTAATTATTCACGAAGTGAGACCATTATGTGTTTTTCAGTATTTGTGTATTTATATGTATCTAATTTTGTTATATATTTCAATCAACTTATGATTTTAACTTATGATTTTGACATATATAATTTCCCTAAAAATATTTCTACATGAATTACCGAATCCGAGTACTCCCCGAGTACTCGCTACTCGGTAGTCGGCCGAACAGGTACCGAGTAACGAGCTCTACAACCTTGGTCCGAAAACACCATCACCGCCGCCAACAAACAAACAACAATTTTAGTGGCCACCGTAGATTAGAAACCATCGATACCAGTTGCCACTTCGATGAGGGTCTAACGACCATCAATTTCAGAAGTAAAGCTTATCAATTACAAAGGACTCCATGGGTTTTGAAACCAAAAACATCATTGAATCACTCACTTGTACCATTGAGTTCCCCTTAATCCCATACGTCATCAACATCAATTTTATATATCATCGTGCCGTAACTAGAAAAATAAAAAGTTTATCCCCAATTCGTGCTTGTTCAGATTTACACATGCTTAGATTCAGTGGCTCGTCAACAAAAAAACATTTTTCCGGAGGTGATTCTGGAATCAAATTTACATTATCATGTCTAATTACATCTTCAATTTCGCGTTTTTGGTATCCAAATTCAGTTCAATTGTTTCGATTCCGGTAAATTTTCTGATTTTTGTAACATTCACATTGAAAAAATGATAAGCTTGTTCTCTATACACATTGGAACCACCTAGATTTGGTTTTCTAAAGCCATCTACAACTGTGGAAAACTATGGTGGTGATTGGTTTCTTGTTGTTTGAGCGACTGGCTTGTACTTGGCCGATGCACGTGACCTTGGGGGAAAACGATTCATGGATAAGATCGTTACTAGTGTTGTTTTTTGCTAGAAAACATACGGTTAGCATCTGAACTGCTTCTTCTCATTCTCTTGCTTCTTAGAAACATCGTCAATGGCAAATCGTATGTTCCTCCTGGACTGGATATGGGTTTTGCAGATACTTTCATCTTCTTAGACTGGATAGGGCTAAAATTGAATTTTTGGTGTAACATCCCAAATTTCAAGACCAAAAAAAATCATTTTTGATATATCAATTTAGAAAACATTTATAAGAAAACATAATTGAGTCATTTCATTTCATAAAACCATAATCTCACGTCTCAAAATCATATCATAAAATAGTAACAATGTCAGAGTACAATCCCCATAAACCTCCTAGTGCGGAAATCCTACGTGTGTGTGATGTGCCGCTACCGCGCCGGCTCCTTCCCCTTCGCTAAAGAGGTACCTGAAACAAAACTGAAAACTGTAAGCACGAAGCTTAGTGAGTTCCCTCATCATACTACATATCATACAATCACATAACATACATACTGCCAGGCATATCTGGGTGCCCGACCTACCCCTTCGGTCCTCTCGACCGGTGACCTTGCCTAGCATATCTGGGTGCTGGCCTACCCTTTCGGTCCTCTCGACCGGTGACCTTGCCTAGCATATCTGGGTGCTGGTCTACCCCTTCGGTCCTCTCGACAGGCAACCGGTGACTATTTCACCCCCTACTACTACCACATAATATCATATCACATATATCATAATCTGTCTAGCATAGCTGGGTACTAATCTACCCCTTCGGTCCTATCGACCGGTAACTTGGGGACTATCTCCCCCTATTACCACCACTATAACATAACATCATATCATGCTAGCACATAAAACATAACAGGTAGCAGCAACCTAGATGAATATCACAAAGACAAACATCTAACATACATCTCCTACTAGTGGGCCGGCATTGTGGCCGTAGACCCACTGCTACTGGAAGGTAACTCACCTCGCTGTCGCGTAGTGTCTGCACTGATCTCGTTGTGGAAATCGACTCTCCTCGATTCCTCAATCCCTACACGACAACTCTTCAAGTTATCAACTTATACTCGTAACCCTTACAAGGGTCACTCAATCCCAGTAAATGTCCATGTCAAATCCATGGTCAAAGTCAACTTTGATCAAAGTCAACATCTGGTTGACTCGACTCGCCGAGTTGGCCCGCCAACTCGTCGAGTCCCTATAACCACAAAATGTCATAAACCCGTTCCTACTCGTCGAGTCTAGCAAGAGCTCGAAGAGTTCGCCTTCAACAACACATCAGACAAATCTTCAATCGACTCGCTGAGTTCGTTCTTGAACTCGTCGAGTTCATCTTCATCCATAAGAAGATGTTCAGTCGATGACTCGCCGAGTTCCTCTTCAACTCGCCGGGTCCATCTTCATAAGTTGGGAGATTGCCTTGGACTCGCCGAGTCTGTTCATACACTCGTCGAGTCCCATGGTTCCCAGATCCAAGACAAACCCCTATCAGGCTGAGTGTTCCTTCCACTCAACCAAAATCATTTGCAGAAGACGTTTTTGGGGAAAAACGTCCTGACTCGCCGAGTCACCCGAGTGACTCGCCGAGTCCCTCTTTGTCCAATACTATACAGTCGATTTCAGTGGGACTTAATGCATCCCAATCATAAATCTGACCTCCTAGGGCCCCTTTTATACATAAAGTTACGAACCTGATGTCCATGCATGGGGTTTTTTGGCTCAAAAGACTATAAAATGGGGTTTATAAGATGCATGGGCTTCCCATGGCCATAAAGTTGGCACCTTTATGCCATGGGAACCCTCAATGGTTCCAGATCTGAAGCTAATCACTACACAATATGATCCAAATCCAAAGGTGGCTTAGAAAGGTAGAAAATAGCCCCAAAACAAGATCTAGGAAGTAGATGGTCAAGGTTCAAGCTTTTTACCTTGAATGGACTGAGAATGAAGCAACACCTCTGGATCTACTAACTTCCTCTTGATCTCCTAAGCTCTCTTCTTCTCCTTCAACTTCAAACACACACAAAAGGCACAAAAGAGCTCAAAATCACTCAAAAATTGTTTAGGGTTCCAATCTAGGGCTTTTCTGAGTTGGGAGGGTGATGGAGGCTGGGTTGGGACGAGATAAAGTGTTTAAATAGGGTGCAAACCCTAAATATTAGGGTTTTGTCCAGACAGCTCCTACTCGTCGAGTCGGTCTTCCGACTCGTCGAGCAGGTCACTTAAACCCCCGATCAACATTCGAGTCTACTCGACGAGTTGGGCCTCCAACTCGCTGAGTCCCAGAGTAAAATGCAATATTTTCTTTAATTTAAATGCGTACCAGGATTCGGGTGCTACATTTGGATACTTGGGAAAATAACACGTATATACTTGGAAAAGAATACGAACAGGGTGAGCCCAGTCCTATTTTCAGTTGACCAATAAAAACATAATTGACCATTTGACATTCATCAAAACGAATACCCGTAACCCTTTTCTTCTTCGCCCGAAAAAAAAATCCTTTATTTTCTGCTATTTTTTTAAATATACTAGAGCTTCAATTTCACTCCAAATCAAATATGTAAAATCACGATAACCATCTCCACTCTTTACTACCATATCACCATTAAGAATTATGGAAAATAAATTCATACTAATACGAATTTCAAGTTTATTTCACCAAAATTCACACTTTAAGTTTTTGTCAAATTGCTATTGGTTGAATCGAATTGAGACAAGGGGTTGAACTAAAATACGCTTAACATGGGTATCACTTTATATATACAACCATATCAAGCTTAACTCGAATATACATACCTTAATTTACATAGAAACCCAAAAATCTCCACAACCTTCTACCTCCGATTTCACCGTCGTTTCTTCGCCTTTTTTCGCAGTTCCAGTGGGCATTCCACTCTATTTCTCAAGTCCTTTATAATGCCCAGCTGTGTAACCTTTCTAGCTCACTCAACAGTCCGAATTTAAGCCTCAAATCAAAGTGACGGTTTTGAGGATTTAAACCTCATTATTTCTCCTAATTAAACCCAATTACTCCTAATTACTCACCAATTACATTATTTTAATAATATAAACAAATTATATATATTTATACTTTTATTTTAATTTGAGTTATCACAAACTTCCCCCCTTCGAAAAATTCCGTCCTCAGAATTTGAACTAAACACCCAAATAAGGGTATTTGGTCTTCTTTTCTCATATGTTTCCCCATGTCGCATCTGACCCTTTATGATACTTTCACTGAGCTTTCATGAGTTGTATCTCCACATTCCTTAACTTCTTGACCAGATAATCAATTCGTTGTTGTAAACTCTTCCAAAATGATGACATGAAACTAAGGTTCTGGTCATAAGTAGACAAGCGAACGATCTCATTAATAACTTTTCCCACAAGTATGTTTCACCTAATGACACAATTTAAGGGAACATTTTTGATATCCATAGAAATAACCAATGGTCCACTTCCCTTCCCACTTGACACAACACATCCATTATGCTCAAGCATTTAAATATCCAAGGAAATGAGTAACATCTCAAATCCTGTCTCCGTCGGTCACAACACACTCGTTATGTTCCCGACTATCATACACCCATGTCCCCACTAAAATGTGTCATCATACACCAGTTAAACAAATCTAAAAACTTTCCACTTATCCTCTACCATGGATTCTTTCTGACTTTTCTTCGCTCCACCCAGTAAACTAACAGTTACATCAATTCTCATCATTTTGAATCTTACTTGATTCCTTCCTTAGCTTATGACTTAGAGCATAAGTGACAATGTTATCCTTCCTTAATCAATAAAGATCTTACACCTTCTTTAAATCTTAGTAATCCATGCACATCTACAACGTCCCTTCCTTTTCAAGCAGGTACTGCAACTATTAAATAAATCCTTTCATCCTTGTTGGTGCTAACCCATAGGATTCTCGAGAACTCCCTTACAACTGGTACACATACAATAATATTCCCCTATGTGGCACCTACACCCAATACTTCTCTTATTACAATCTATGTTAGCTAGTTTTTTTAACCACTTCATTTCTATCAAAATCTCATAGTGCTACAGGTACTAAATTTAGTGATGCTAAATAATTGTCTATTTCATTCAAACAATCATCAAATTTCTTTCTTATGACTACAAAATGATCATCATCAATCTTTATTTCTAAAAGCCTTTGCACCCATATTTAGGCACTTACAAAAAGTAAAAACAAAAATTTTTGCATCCACATTCATTAACACCCATAATAGAGAGTTTACTAAGAAAGTACATGCCACTATATCGGGGTATCCTGAGATTCCTGAGTTGTCATATGGAAAACTCTTCCTTTTGTTCTTGTCGTTTCTGCCTTTTCATCTCCCGACCGATTCCCTTTCTCTGTCATCATGCGTTGGTTATTGTTACCCTTATTCAGAGGACAGTTTAACCTGATGTGATCTGGGGACCCGCACCCATAACATACTTTCCCTACTTTACAATCTGAAACGATATGTCCTATCTTTCCACATTTGTAGCAAGTTCTTTGTTTCATATTACACTCCCCTTTATGTAATCGTTTGCATATAGTACATTGTTCTATCCCAGACGGTTGCTCATAGTTACGATCTGAACTAGAAGTATTGCCTTTCTTTGAGTCTGTATTTGAACTTCCCAACTTCCTTTTTCCTGAATCCTTATTCTCACCCTGACGATTCTTTTCCCGCTCTCGGCCTTCTGCGGCGTCTACAGCAGACTGGAAGGTACCTGGTTTCTGAATTTCTACAAATTCCCAAATGGCGGTTTTTAGTCCCCAGATATACCTCTCCACCCTCCTTTCTTCCGTAGACACGTAAAATTCGACAAACCTAGCTTTCTCCGTGAACTTAGTGGTGTACTCTCTCACAGTCATATTCCCTTGTTCTAACCTCAAGAATTCTTCCTCCAACTGTTTAACCGCCGTTCGAGGGCAAAACTTTTCTTTAAAGATTCTTAGAAACTCATCCCACGATATCTTCTTGCCCGCCTCACGCCCCCTAACTTCCTTCACCATGCCCCACCAATGTATTGCCTCCCCTTTTAACATTGTCGCAGCGTAAATCACCTTGTCCTCATCCGCACACTTGCTAGTATCAAATGTTCCCTCGATCTCCATGATCCACGTTGATGAAATAACGGGATCAATTTCTCCATTAAATACAGATGGCTTACAATTCATGAACGTCTTGTAACTATAACCCCTCCGTTCATGGTTGTTAATGTGCCTTGAGGGTTGTGCAATGCTTGGGTCAGGATTTGTATTTGGTGTACTATACTCGTAGTCCTCTTCACCCCCGCCCAAGTTACCTTCATACTCACTCATTATTGCATCTCGTGCCTGAGCAACTACATTTGGCAATGTGGCTTGAATCGCCCGAGCAATCTCATCAGCCAACTCTTCTCTAGTGATCATGTTTGTCGCACGACCCCTTCTGCGACTTCGACCTCGACCACGGTGGGAGTCGGAGCTACCATGGCCAGACGGTGCATCTATTGGTGTCGTTACAGTTCCTCGCCCTCTTCCTCTACCCCTGGCTCCTCCTTTTCCTTGGCCTCGTCCACGACTAGCATTTGGGATCAGTAGGGTTTTCGGTACATCTCCTGGTGCCCTGGAATAAGCTCCAACTGGGATGCATCCTTCCTCTGGGGTGACCCTAGAAAATCTTCCAGATCTCCTTGAAGACATGATACCTACAAGCAAGATGTGGTCTAATTTAGTCGTTTGATTACCTCTCGTTCCTTCCGTCTAAGCTTAAGTGTTTATGCAAACACCTAATCTGCTTAAACAACTCTCTGATACCAACTTGTAACACCCCGATTTTCAAATATCGATTAAATGACAAATAATCGTTCCAACATCTCCCAGGATCAATTCTAAACTTACTTATAGACTAAACTACATCAGAAACAAAACAAAATAAAATAAAATCTTCAATTGAACAACTTCGGGTGTTACGTCTTTGCGGAACTCCTTTATCGTCTTGTTGTAAAATCCTTTTCCTTGCCTTCTTACCGCCACTTGCTAAATAGTTTCCTGGGTTGCGCACATTTAAAGTTTCTAAACGGGTAAGCCTAGGGCCTAGTGAGTTCGTGTTGCACATACATGTCCATCACTTAAAAAAAAACAAAAGGTTTTATCACATAGTTTCAATAAATCATACAACAAAATATATCACCCAATGACATAATTTAGGGAAACAATTAAATATCCAGAGAAAAAAACCAAATGTTCATTTCCCTTCTCCTTGAGACAACTCATCATCTATTGTACTCAAGCATTTAAATATCCAAGGAAATGAGTATAATTCTCAATTCTCATCCCCGCCGATCACACACATCCGTCATGCTCACGACGATTACACACCCCACCAATTTCTGCTAAACATGTCACCCGAAAAAACGCACAATAGATAAACAACTCAAAATAACATTTGCATACAACCATACTTATCATAAAATATACTATGAATAAATAAATAAAAACCACATAATAAACGCATGATAAACATTTATGTGCGAGCAACCACAGAACACGAAAAAACTCACCTTGTTGTCGTTAGGACTTAACCGTATTTTATTATGCTACATGCACCCTACATTCCACCAATAATGTAACATCCCAAAATTCAAGGCCAAAATTTTCATTTTTTAAAACATAAAACCATCGGTATAAAAACAATCATAACGATATCTCATGTCTCAACCAATGTGTCAATAATCCAAAACATGTCCCCATAAAAACCATTTTTGTCAAAAGTAAAATAAATCAGAGTACATTCCCAGGAAGCTCCATGCGGAAAACATGTATGTGTGTGATGCACTACTACACCGCCGGCTCCTTCCCCTTAGACGAAGAGGTACCTGAAACCAAAACTGAAACTATAACCACGAAGCTTAGTGAGTTCCCCCATCATACCCATAGCACATAATCATCAGTGTCTTTCAACCGGTAACCGGGAGCTACCCTCCTCTTCGGTATCTTTCAACCGGTAACCGGGAGATACCCTCCCCTTCGGTATCTTTCAACCGGTAACCAGGAACTATCCTCCCCTTCGGTATCTTTCAACCGGTATCTGGGAACTAACCTCCCCTTCGGTATCTGGGGACTATTTCACCCCTATCCCTATCACATATTACAGGTCATAAACATATTGGTTTCATAATAACATACATAGGCATACTGAGTCACATAATGACATATCATAATCATACTATTATACATGCATGGGTTTTATCCACCCCCTCGGTATCTTTCAACCAGTAACCGTCCTCGGTATCTTTCAACCGGTAACCAGGGCTAGTGTGCCCTACTGCTACTTAACACATACTCAACACAGATATAGCAACCAGACAATTATCACAAATATAACCATCTCAACCATAATCCCCTACTGGTGGGCCGGCATTGGTGCCTTAGACCCACCCCTACTGGAAGGTAACTCGCCTCGTAAGGCTGACTGCTGAAAAGCTGATCGACAGATGTCTGACTGCTGCTCCGGTGATCCTCCGGCTATAATTCCCATAAAACACTTAGTCAGACACTGATAACTGTTCTTAGGGTAGAATGACTATTTTACCCCTGACCAAGTCAAAGTCAAGGTCAACTTCCAGTTGACCTGACTCGCCGAGTTGGGCCTCCAACTCGTCGAGTCCCTGCCCTTCATCTGTCCTTCTTAACGCTTCTACTCGTCGAGTTTGGCAATGACTCGACGAGTTCTCCTTCTAAAACAACCTCGAATGAACCTTCATCTGACTCGCCGAGTTGTATGAACAACTCGTCGAGTTCATCCTCGTCCTACGAACAAGTCCTGTCCTTGACTCGCCGAGTCTGCTCGTGCACTCGTCGAGTCCTATGAACTCCAGGTCTATGGCTAAGTCCAATGCGTTGGGTCACTCCCCCGGACCCTTCTAAGGCCATTCTAACACTCACTGGGTTCCTTTGAACCCTAACCGAAAAAGGGAAGTCAAGCCTCGGACTCGCCGAGTCCCAAGAACAACTCGCCGAGTCGAGGTTGTCCAAGTCTCATTTCTCGATTTCTGATGTACAACACTTGTCCAAATGATAGATCTAGGCTCCTAAGATCGATCTAGCACGTAAAGTTACAAACTTTACGTGCATGCATGGGACTATGAGCTCAAATGGCCCTAAATGAGACTCTTAAGATGCATGGGGCTCTCCAAGGCTCCAAAATCAGTCCCTTTCTGCCTTGTAACCCCTTAAAGACCTTGGATCTGAAGTCTTAGCCCCCAATCATGCTTGCACTCATCATTGGTCACCAATAATGGCTCCTAAAAGCCCTAAATCACCCTAAAAAGGGATCTAAAACATGAAAGAGCAAGGTATCAGCTTTATACCTCTAAAGAACTGCAGAGGGTGCACAGACTTGAACTCCTCTGGCCTCCTCTTGATTCCTCAAGCCTTTCTCTTCCTTCTTATGTTCCAAAATCACCAAAAACCACCACAAAGGCCTTAGATCTTTACACAAACGATTAGGGTTTGATATGGAGAGTTCTGAGAGCAATAGGGACGAAGGTAGGCTGAATGAGATGCTTAAATAAGGTGCAATCCCTTAGATTAGGGTTTTGTCCGAACAGCGCCTACTCGTCGAGTCGGTTTGCCGACTCGTCGAGTAGGTTACTAAACTCCCGTGTCCAAAGTCGATTCTACTCGATGAGTTGGACCTTCAACTCGCCGAGTCCCAGGCCAAAATGTTATAATTACTTGAATGAAAGTGCGTACCAGGAACCGGGTGCTACAAATCTCCCCCACTTATTTTAGACTTCGTCCTCGAAGTCTGCTGCTCGATCCTGAAAAAGCTCTGGGTAATGCTCCATCATCTCGTCCTCCGGCTCCTACGTCCATTCCGAGCCCTTTCGGTGCTGCCATTGCACCTTCACCAGCTCGACCCTCTTGTTCCTCAGATCCTTCGACTTCCGGTCGAGGATCGCCACAGTCCGCTCAATGTAGTTCAGGCTGTCATCCACCTGAATATCCTCCAGAGGTACCACTGCCGAGTCGTCCACCAAGCACTTCCGCAGCTGGGAGACATGAAAAGTGCTATGGATCTGACTGAGTTCCGCTGGCAGATCCAGCCTATATGCCACCTTGCCCACCCAGGCTATAACCCTGAAGGGTCCAATATACCTGGGGCCCAGCTTGCCCCGCTTCCTGAATCGGATGACACCCTTCCATGGCGACACCTTCAGGAGGACCATATCCCCGACCTGGAACTCCAGGTCTGACCGTCGCTTGTTGGTATAGCTTTTCTGCCGACTCTGAGCAGTCTGAAGCCTGCTCCTAACCTGCTGGATCTTCTCTGTAGTCTTGAGTACCACTTCGGTACTCCCCATGACTCTTTGCCCAACCTCTCCCCAGCATATCGGGGTTCTGCACTTCCTCCCATACAACATCTCGAAAGGAGGACAGTCGATACTCGCATGATAGCTATTGTTATAGGAGAACTCCGCCAACGGGAGGTAAGTATCCCAACTACCTCCGAAGTCTAAAACACACTCCCGCAACATATCCTCCAGAGTTTGGATGGTCCGCTCTCTCTGACCATCCGTATGCGGGTGGAAGGCGGTGCTAAAATGCAGTCGAGTACCCAGCTCGTCATGGAACTTCTTCCAAAACCTGGAAGTGAACCGCACGTCCCTGTCTGAAATCACTGAAACTGGCACCTCGTGCCACGCTACTACTTCCCGGATGTAGATTTCGGCCAACTTTTCGGCCGAAATACTCTCCTGGATCGGAATAAAATGGGCGCTCTTGGTCAATCGATCAACGATGACCCAGATCGAATCCACCCCTCGCGCGGTCCTGGGAAGCTTCGTAATGAAGTCCATAGTAATATCCTCCCACTTCCATAGCGGGATATCCAACGGTTGGACCTTGTCATGAGGTCTCTGGTGCTCAGCCTTGACCTTCCTGCAGGTCAGGCACCTTTCCACAAACCATGCTACGTCCCTCTTCATACAGGGCTGCCAATAATCGAGACGAAGATCCTTGTACATCTTCGTCGCCCCGGGATGGATGGAAAACCTGGACTTTTGTGCCTCTGCCATCAGTACCTGGCGCACACCCCCATGATACGGGACCCACACCCTACGGTGCAGAGTCAACAATCCCCAACTATCATAGTCGAAGGAGGAAACCTGACCCACAATTCTCTCACTCTTCCGATGTTCCTCCTTCATGGCCTCCTGCTGGGCCTCCCGAATCTGCTCCAATAACAAAGTCACAACTGTCATCCTCAGACAGATGTCCCTGATCGACGCTGCCTTGCGGCTAAGCGCATCGGCCACGACATTGGCCTTCCCCGGGTGGTAGAGGATTTCGCAATCATAATCCTTTACCACATCAAGCCACCGACGCTGCCTCATATTCAGATTTGGCTGGTCCATGAGATACCTCAGGCTCTTGTGGTCCGTGTAAATGGTACAACGAACCCCATAGAGGTAGTGGCGCCAAATCTTGAGGGCGAAAACAACAGCCCCCAGCTCCAAATCATGCGTCGGGTAATTCGCCTCGTGAGGCTTCAGCTGCCTCGAAGCGTAAGCTATAACATGCCCCCTCTGCATCAATACCGCGCCCAATCCTGAGATGGACGCATCGCAGTATACCACAAAGTCCTCCATGCCCTATGGCAGGGCTAAGATTGGCGCCTCGCACAATCTCTGTCTCAACGTCTCAAACGCGGCCTGCTACTCAGGCCCCCAGCGAAAGACCACGACTTTCCTCGTCACCCGGGTCAGGGGCACGTCTATCTTGGAAAAGTCCTGAATGAACCTCCGATAGTAGCCTGCCAATCCCAGGAAGCTCCGAATCTAGGATGGGGACCTCGGAACCTCCCATCTCATCACGGCCTCCACTTTGGCCGGATCAACCGAAATCTCGTCCTGGTTGACAAGGTGCCTAAGAAACTGCACCTCGCGCAACCAGAACTCGCACTTGGAGAACTTGGCATACAAGCTCTCCCTCCTCAACATATCCAACACCTCTCGCAAGTGCTCCTCATGCTGCTCTCGCGTCTTGGAATAAACCAAGATGTCATCGATGAAAACTATCACGGACCGATCCAACATTGGTCTGCACACGCGGTTCATGAGGTCCATGAACGCGGCAGGAGCATTGGTGAGCCCGAAGGGCATCACCACGAATTCATAGTGACCATAACGAGTCTGAAACGCAGTCTTCTGCACATCCTCCTCTCTGACCCTCATCTGATGATATCCTGAACGCAGATCAATCTTGGAGAACCAAGACGCTCCCTGTAGCTGGTCAAAGAGGTCGTCAGTCCTCGAGAGTGGGTAACGGTACTTCACCGTTACCTTATTCGGCTCCCTATAGTCTATACACATCCGATGCGACCCGTCCTTCTTTTTCACGAACAGAATCGGGGCTCCCCAGGGTGAACTGCTCGGTCTAATGAATCCCTTGTCTAACAGCTCATGCAACTGTGTAGACAACTCCTGCATCTCAGGAGGAGCCAACCGATATGGTGCCTTGGCTATCGGAGCCGCACCAGGGACTAGGTCGATCCTGAACTCTACCTGCCTCTCCAGAGGTATCCCAGGCAACTCCTCGGGGAATACGTCCGCAAACTCTCATACCACTAGCACATCGTCCACCGTCGCCCTACCCGCCTCCCGGGTATCCATAACATAGGCGACAAATCCTGCGCAACCCTGCTGAAGGTAGCGCCTAGCTCTAGCTGCTGAACATAAGGCTGGTCCTCGCTGTGGCCTCTCGCCCTGAATCACCAGCTCTCCCCCACTTGGGGTCCTGATCCTCACCAACTGTTGCGCGCAGTCGATCACTGCCCCATTGGGGCTTAGCCAATCCATACCGATAATAACCTTGTTCCCCCGCAAAGGTATAGGAACCAAGTCCACCAGGTAACGCTCATCGAACAATCTCAAAACACAGTCCCTGAAGACCTCTGATGCTCACACTGACCGGTCGTCCGCGATCTCGACCTCTAGAGGGCAATCCAACATGCCTGAGGACTCAGGAAACTTCTTGCTAAGCCCAAGAGAGACAAACGATCGGGTAGCACCCGAATCAAACAACACCTGAACTGGGATACCGTTCACATGGAACGATCCTAACAGAGCATACATATATCATATCAAAATCACAGCGACATAACATAAAAGAGCTAAGAGAACAAAAAAATATCATACCCGTCACCACATCGGGTGCAGCGCGTGCCTCCTCGACTGTCAACTAAAATGCTCGGCTCCGCACTACCGGAGCCTCTGCCTTGGCCCTCCGGCCATCTGCAACCCGTGTAGTCGTCGGAGTCGGTGCCACTGTCGGCGTTGTTGCTGTTGTCGTCAATCTGGGGCAGTTGGCCTTTTTATGGCCCCTCTGATTGCAATGAAAGCAAATCAGGTCTGATGTCTGAACCGCAGGAGCAGGGGCAGTACAATCCCTGCCAAAATGCCCAGTCTTGCCGCACTTATAGCAGCCGGAACCCGACCCAGTGCGGCAAACTCCCTCATGTGACCGACCGCACTTTCCACAGTGGTCCCGCCCCTGTTGGCCCTTCGACCTCGCGTCGAATCCCTTGGGTTTCTTCCCCGAAACCCCTGCAACCTGCACAGTCTCTGACTTCCTCTTCCTGAGGTGCTCTAGATCAATCTCCCTCTCTCGCGCCCTGGCAATCATGGACTCCAGGGTCGGGCAGGCTGAATAGCTAACATGCTCCCAGATATTAGCCCTCAACATATCATGATAGTGGGTCTTCCGCATCTCCTCATCCCCCGCATACTGGGGTACCAACAATGCTCTCTCTCGGAACTTGGCGGTGATCTCCGCCACAATCTCCGTAGTCTGTCTCATATCCAAAAACTCCCTGGCCAGCTGCTGAAGCTCCACAGCTGGTGCAAACTCAGCCCTGAATCTGGTCACGAAATCTGACCAAGTCATAACCTCGACGGCTGGGGCTCCCAACGAATCACCAACTAACTCCCACCAATCTCTGGCTCGATCCCTCAAACAACCTGCAGCAAAACGGACCTTCGACCCTTCCGGGTAGAAGCTCGTCAACTGCGCAGACTCGATGTCTGCGATCCATCTCCTAGCAGCAATGGGGGCCTTCACCCCATGAAAGTCCGACGCACCACTCCCTCTGAAGTCCTTGAAGGACAGTGTGCGCGTACTCGCCTGGCCAGACGCCAAATCACTCATGAATGCTCGGAGGCGATCTTCCATCAGCTCGATGATCCCCTCCTTGATCGACCCGAAAATGACCGGGGTCGACTCAAGGATGCCTCTCGTAATCTCAGACGCGATGAACTCACATAATCCATCATCAACCTGCTCGGATCCCGCGCCCGAGCCCGATCTCGATCCTGACCCAGATCCTGAGCCTCCTGCTCCATGTCGTGTGACCACCATACTGAGAATAAACACATAAATGTCAGGATCAAAACATACCCCGAGAGGTCTCACACATTATCCAAGATTCCTGGTTCCATCTCGGCCCTCCTTGACTCGAGTACGGATCCTATGCTTTCAGTAGTACGAACCCATACTACCTTCCACATCTATCCGTACTTTCCTCAAGGATTGCTTCAACTTCACCAAGTCCCTTAACCAATATCCCTTTCCAACTATTCTCATCCTAGGCTTCCCTAGGGCACTCTCCGACCTACTCTCCGCCATCAGCTGCACCAGGAGTCCTTACCATCCTCCCCTAACTAGCTTGCGGATACTGTTACATATCCGCTCACTAGTTAGTTGAAGTTAGCCAGGACCCCTATAGCACAAAGCAAGCAGCATTCGTGCATCGAGTAACCATATCAAGCATTACCTAACTAAGCCATCCTACTGCTGACTAGGTAGTCCTAGCATGCAGCTCATACAACAGGCATATAAGGCATCCTTCCTAGATCCTCCGGCTATAATTCCCATAAAACACTTAGTCAGACACTGATAACTGTTCTTAGGGTAGAATGACTATTTTACCCCTGACCAAGTCAAAGTCAAGGTCAACTTCCAGTTGATCTGACTCGCCGAGTTGGAGTCCCTACCCTTCATCTGTCCTTCTTCACGCTTCTACTCGTCGAGTTTGGCAATGACTCGACGAGTTCTACTTCTAAAACAACCTCGAATGAACCTTCATCCGACTCGCCGAGTTGTATGAACAACTCATCGAGTTCATCCTCGTCCTACGAACAAGTCCTGTCCTTGACTCGCCAAGTTGTATGAACAACTCGTCGAGTTCATCTTCAACAGTTGGGAGATTGCCTTGGACTCACCGAGTCTGCTCATGCACTCGTCGAGTCCTATGAACTCCAGGTCTATGGCTAAGTCCAATGCGTTGGGTCACTCCCTCGGACCCTTCTAAGGCCATTCTAACACTCACTGGGTTCCTTTAAACCCTAACCGAAAAAGGGAAGTCAAGCCTCGGACTCGCCGAGTCCCAAGAACAACTCGCCGAGTCGAGGTTGTCCAAGTCTCATTTCTCGATTTCTGATGTACAACACTTGTCCAAATGATAGATCTAGGCTCCTAAGATCGATCTAGCACGTAAAGTTACAAACTTTACGTGCATGCATGGGACTATGAGCTCAAATGGCCCTAAATGAGACTCTTAAGATGCATGGGGCTCTCCAAGGCTCCAAAATCAGTCCCTTTCTGCCTTGTAACCCCTTAAAGACCTTGGATCTGAAGTCTTAGCCCCCAATCATGCTTACACTCATCATTGGTCACCAACAATGGCTCCTAAAAGCCCTAAATCACCCCAAAAGGGATCTAAAACATGAAAGAGCAAGGTATCAACTTTATACCTCTAAAGAACTGCAGAGGGTGCACAGACTTGAACTCCTCTGGCCTCCTCTTGATTCCTCAATCCTTTCTCTTCCTTCTTATGTTCCAAAATCACCAAAAACCACCACAAAGGCCTTAGATCTTTAAACAAACGATTAGGGTTTGATATGGAGAGTTCTGAGAGCAATAGGGACGAAGGGAGGCTAAATGAGATGCTTAAATAGGGTGCAATCGCTTAGATTAGGGTTTTGTCCGAACAACGCCTACTCGTCGAGTCGGTTTGCCGACTCGTCGAGTAGGTCACTAAACTCCCGTGTCCAAAGTCGATTCTACTCGACGAGTTGGACCTTCAACTCGCCGAGTCCCAGGCCAAAATGTTATAATTACTTAAATGAAAGTACGTACCAGGAACCGGGTGCAACAAATAAGTTTTTCTAAGGCCATAATTTTAAAAGTAAGCGTTCATTTTGGTTCAACCATCATCATGTCTCATTTAACGATTAATAATTATCAGTTTGCATTAATAACGATATTCGAAATAACCCTTTGGAAAATATCCCGCAAATATTATATTGTTTCATCGTAAAAATAATACTCTAAGTGATTAATAGAACTCAAGGTAAAAATGTTTTGAAGCATACTTCCAAATTTCCAAGAAAATATGTTTAGCCGTCAAATACAAAACTGCAAAATTTAAAACTAAAATTTAATGCTTCCTGTAGCTTTTAGAAAGAAACAAAGATTATAAAAATTTCAGGGGTCAAACCTGAAATTTTGATTTTCTTGATCGTATCCCAAAATAAATAAAACTAAAATCTTAGGGGTTAAAATTGAATATGTTGATACTTGGGAAAATAACACGTATATACTTGGAAAAGAATATGAACAGGGTGAGCCCAGTCCTATTTTCAGTTGACCAATAAAAACATAACTGACCATTTGACCTTCATCAAAACGAATACCCGTAACCCTTTTCTTCTTCCCCCGAAAAAAAAATCATTTATTTTCTACCATTTTTTTAAATATACTAGAGCTTCAATTTCACTCCAAATCAAATATGTAAAATCACGATAACCATCTCCACTCTTTACTACCATATCACCATTAAGAATTATAGAAAATAAATTCATACTAATACGAATTTCAAGTTTATTTCACCAAAATTCACACTTTTAAGTTTTTGTCAAATTGCTATTGGTTGAATCGAATTGAGACAAGGGGTTGAACCAAAATACCCTTAGCATGGGTATCACTTTATATATACAACCATATCAAGCTTAACTCGAATATACATACCTTAATTTATATAGAAACCCAAAAATCTCCACAACCTTCTACATCCGATTTCTCCCTCGTTTCTTCGCCTCTTTTCGCAGTTCCAGTGACCATTCCACTCTATTTCTCAAGTCTTTTTATAATGCCCGGCTGTGTAACCTTTCTAGCTCACTCAACAGTCCAAATTTAAGCCTCAAATCAAAGTGACGGTTTTGAGGATTTAAACCTCATTATTTCTCCTAATTAAACTCAATTACTCCTAATTAATCACCCATTATATTATTTTAATAATATAAACAAATTATATATATTTATACTTTTATTTTAATTTGAGTTATCACAAACTTCCCTTATTCGAAAAATTCCGTCCTCAGAATTTGAACTAAACACCAAAATAAGGGTAAAATAAAAGTATAAATATATATAATTTGTTTATATTATTAAAATAATATAATTGGTGATTAATTAGGAGTAATTGGGTTTAATTAGGAGAAATAATGAGGTTTAAATCCTCAAAACCGTCACTTTGATTTGAGGCTTAAATTCGGACTATTGAGTGAGCTAGAAAGGTTACACAGCTGGGCATTATAAAGGATTTGAGAAATAGAGTGGAATGCCCACTGGAACTACGAAAAATGGCGAAGAAACGAGTGAGAAATCGGAGGTAGAAGGTTGTGGAGATTTTTGGGTTTCTATATAAATTAAGGTATGTATATTCGAGTTAAGCTTGATATGGTTGTATATATAAAGTGATACCCATGCTAAGCGTATTTTGGTTCAACCCTTTGTCTCAATTCGATTCAACCAATAGCAATTTGACAAAAACTTAAAATATAAATTTTGGTGAAATAAACTTGAAATTCGTATTAGTATGAATTTATTTTCTATAATTCTTAATGATGATATGGTAGTAAAGAGTGGAGATGGTTATCGTGATTTTACATATTTGATTTGGAGTGAAATTGAAGCTCTAGTATATTTAAAAAAATGATAGAAAATAAAGGATTTTTTTTTCGGGCGAAGAAGAAAAGGGTTACGGGTATTCGTTTTGATGAATGTCAAATGGTCAGTTATGTTTTTATTGGTCAACTAAAAATAGGACTGGGCTCACCCTGTTCATATTCTTTTCCAAGTATATACTGTTCATATTCTTTTCCAAGTATATACGTGTTATTTTCCCAAGTATCCAAAAATTCAATTTTAACCCCTAAAATTTTAGTTTTATTTATTTTGGGATACAGTCAAGAAAATCAAAATTTCAGGTTTGACCCCTGAAAATTTTATAATCTTTGTTTCCTTCTAAAAGCTACAGCATTAAATTTTAGTTTTAAATTTTGCATTTTTGTATTTGACGGCTAAACATATTTTCTTGGAAATTTGTAAGTATGCTTCAAAACATTTTTACCTTGAGTTTTATTAATCACTTAGAGTATTATTTTTACGATGAAACAATATAATATTTGCGGGATATTTTCCAAAGGGTTATTTCGAATATCGTTATTAATGCAAACTGATAATTATTAATCGTTGAATGAGATATGAGGATGGTTGAACCAAAATGAAGGCTTACTTTTAAAATTATGGCATTAGAAAAACTTATTGGTGGAATGTAGGGTGCATGTAGCATAATAAAATACGGTTAAGGCCTAACGACAACGAGGTGAGTTTTTTCGTGTTCTGTGGTTGCTCGCACATAAATGTTTATCATGCGTTTATTATGTGGTTTTTATTTATTTATTCATAGTATATTTTATGATAAGTATGGTTGTGTGCAAATGTTATTTTGAATTGTTTATCTATTGTGCGTTTTTTCGGGTGACATGTTTAGCAGAAATTGGTGGGGTGTATAATCGTCGTGAGCATGACGGATGTGTGTGATCGGCGAGGATGAGAATTGAGAATTATACTCATTTCCTTGGATATTTAAATACTTGAGTACAACGGATGATGAGTTGTCTCAAGGAGAAGGGAAATGAACCTTTGGTTTTTTTCTCTGGATATTTAATCGTTTCCCTAAATTATGTCATCGGGTGATATATTTTGTTGTATGGTTTATTGAAACTATGTGATAAAACCTTTTGTTTTTTTTAAGTGATGGACATGTATGTGTAACACGAACTCACTAGGCCCTAGACTTACCCATTTAGAAACTTTAAATGTGCGCAACCCAGGAAACTATTTAGCAAGTGGCGGTAAGAAGGCAAGGAAAATGATTTTACAACAAGACGATAAAGGAGTTCCGCAAAGACGTAACACCCGAAGTTGTTCAATTGAAGATTTTATTTTATTTTATTTTGCTTCCATTGTAGTTTAGTCAATAAGTAAGTTTAGAATTGATCTTGGGAGATGTTTGAACGATTATTTGTCATTTAATCGATATTTGAAAATCGGGGTGTTACAATATGGGTTTGCAGATACTATCATCCCCTTAAATAATTATCGGTTGCAAAGTCTGTGTTAAATGTAGGTTTTTGAGAGATTGAAAACGTAGATTGTGTGTATATAGCTTCACGTATATCAATGGAGTTTCTAGAGTTAGGTGGTGTCTCATGGTTAACGAATCCAAGTCATAAGCCTATTTTTCCCGACATATGATTTATTTTGCAAAATTTTTGGTTTGTCTAAATGACGTGGGCTATTTGTTGCCAAGTCACCATGCCAACTAAGCGTGTTAACTTGGTTTTCGGCTAGTTTTTAACGGAATGAGCTATTTGATAGGTAAATTGTAAATTTAATGACCTATTGCGCTAAAAAAACATGAATGGTTAATCTGAGACAAACACAAAACTTGATTGTGCTAAAGTGTCAATATCCCTATTAAGTAATTTTTCTCAGCTTTATTTAGAATAGTTGGTTATAATGACTGAACGTGCAAAAAAAAAACAAGTTAAATGGTCAAATATATACAAAAAAAAATTCAATAACTAAATGTGTACAAATAAAAAATATATTATCTTATTAAGTCATTTTCCGTAAAATGTATCTGTGTTATTTTTTAGATCGGTAATTCATTTTAAGTATCAAAGTTAAAAATCTTATATTTTTTTTTAAATATAAGGCATTAAAAATCATAAATATTTTTTAATCCTGTTATTTTTTATCATAAAACTTAAAGATAAAAACATTTTGAAGTATAACATTTTTGGATAAAATCATTTTCAAATTAAATAAAGTTCATAACAACTTATGGGTCAATGACATTTTAGATCTATGAGTTTGGATTATATTATTTAGGATTATAACATTTTCAACATAAACAAATGTTTATCTCGTAACAGGGTTTTTTTATCATAATACTTTTAAATTATATAATTTTGAATATATAAGATATGATTAAGAATCACAATATTTTTGAATTGTAAACATATTCAATCATATAATTTAAATATAACTTAAAAAAAATTATAATATCTTCAACCAAATGAATTTTTTATCTCATAAATCATAACGGTTCTTCTATTAAAAAAAATTATTTGAACAGTTCCTATATTAAAAAAAATGTATATAGTTCAAAATCAATCATGCAGCAATTCTGGAAACCACGGCTAGCGGGCTAGGCTTCAATCTTTATGAGGTCTGTTAGCCCAACTTTTTTGTTTTGGTCTACTATTTGGGCTCTTAGACTATAGCTATGGATGAATTCTTTACCTATTCGGTCGTAAAGAAAGAAAAAATTAAAATAAAGGGAAATAAACAAAAACAAGCGACTTTGTATCAAACAAAGTTTGGTTTATATTTTAATATATAAAGGATCAAGTGGCAGTTACAAGTTAAGTTATTTTAACTTTTATAATCTATCAGTATATGAAAAAAAATTATTTTGACAATATTTCAATATGCAATTCGTATAGAAAATTTTATTATATCTTTTATATTCTACCCTTGAATGAAAAGTAATTATGATTTAAGATAGGATAAAAATGGGTTTAAATATCTTTTGATTTTATATATTTTGTCGTAGATTACTTGTAATCAGATTTTTATATGTTTCATATTTACGTATAATAATTTTTGATAAAATAAAATTACTTATAAATTATACTAATTGTATTTATTTAATAAAAAATAAGTTTGGGTTGGGTTGGTAGTGGGAATGAAAATTTAGATTTAGTTTGGTTGTGTAGGTGGAAGAGTGAGAAATTAGTTTTATAATTAATAGTTGGATTGGTTTGGGTTGTGAATAAGAATAGTCTAATATGAGTTCCTTAATTACTTTAAGCTTTACGTTTATGTTTATTTTTTTGGAAATTAAGTAATCTAACCATATTTTAATTTTAATGTCTATTTGAAGAAAATAACAAAAAATATTATTTTTAGTAAAAATAACCATTTGTCCGGAACTGGCGTTCCAGATTAAGAAAAACATTTTTTTCTGACAAAAAAATACATTTCGGACTGAATTTCGGACCAACATTCCAGGTTCTGGATTAAAATTTCGTATTTCGAAAAAAACTCAGGAATTTCAAGAACAAGATAGAAATCCGATGAACAATTCCGGAATTTCGAGAAAAAATCCGATATTTTACTTATATCTAACAAAAAGTTAAACAAACATAGTAATGTGAATTGTATACAATATTAGTGCATAAATTTAGACATCAAAATGGTGACCTTAAACACTTCGAAATGTAGCATTCGGAATCCGAAAAAAATATAAAACGATTTCTTTGAAAAAAATAAAAAATAATAAAAATACTCCAACAGTACTTCGGAATGAAGACATTCAGAAGAAAATGGTTATTTTTCAAAAACTGAAGAAATATGGTTATTTTCTTTGAAAAACTCATTTATAACGGTTGAATTACTTAATTTCCCTTTATTTTTCTTGTAACTAATGTAGTTCTTGAATATATTTATTTTGAAATTATCCCTTTCATGGGTGTGAATCGTGTCATAATGGCTAGCGTGGATGTTGGTGATACCGTGATAGGCGTATTTTTAAGGTGTTCAACCCAAACCGGTCATGTTTCAAACCTAATTGCTCATCTTGAACACAATATTTTAGAAATAGGAGTTGTAACACTTGTATATACACATATGATGTTATCAAAATCCTAGCAGAAGGTTTTCAATATCATAAATTTGAGTATGTGATACCTTAGGCTGTGAACACAACAATGAAAATTGATGATGTCTAAAATTAGGCTTATTAAATCTCCAATCCAACATTAAATCCTATTTTTTATATAAAAATGATGTGGAATCATTTAAAAGAATAGCATAACACCAAATTTGGTGTTATGCTATTTATTTACACCAAAATCGTATAACACTTTCATGTCGATTTTAATCCATCACATTTACACCAAAATGATGCAAGACTTTCATGTCAATTGTAATCAATTGTCTTTTATTTTATTTTATTTTGTTTATATGAATATGTATGTTCTAAATATATTAATTATTCATGTTATATATTAAACTGACGTTAATATATATATATATATATATATATATATATATATATATATATATATATAATCGTTTAAATTATAGTTTTTTTTTTTAATTTTATAAATGTCAGTTTAATAAAATCACACCTAATTCGGATTACTGATATACAAATAATACATTTTCTTATAATTTTATAATAATATATTTTGTCAAATTTTTAGAGAAAAAAAAGATACAAATAAATAGGTAAAAAGCTAGCAAGTTGAAAGGTTTTTTTTTTTTTTTTTTTTTTTTTACAATCCATATAAGTTTAAAAAGAGAATATAATAAGGAATATTTTTTTTTATGTAAAAATCGGTTAACAACTAATTTTTAGCTATTCATTAGTTTTCAGTACTCTTAAATAAAAGACCAAACCAAAAATGAAATTTGTCAATAATTATCGTATCGTATGTATAAAAAAGGATTCATTTTTATACTGTAAAAAAGTTATAAAACCATGGACAATTTTAACGTTTTACTCTAAACTTTTAGAATTAAAAATCAGAAATGAACTCAACAAAGCAATACATGGCCACGTATCTCACATTATCCATCAAATAGGAGGCTCCACCTAAACGAGTGGTTGCTTCTGCATTCCCATGGATTTTCGATAGGCTCCACAATAACAAAACACCCACCAACGAAATTTAGAAACTCAAAACCCAAAATTATAGGGTTTCCAAATGATTTTCTAACTTCAAAATTCCCACATACCACACACCTCTTTCTCCTCTGTTAGATTAGTAGGAAGAGTGAGTGGTGATGAATGGGGTAACCGAAAGATCAAATTATTAGTAGAAAGAGTGGTTGAAGAGAGATGAGTTTGCAATGGTGTCTATGGCAAGCAGAAATCTTTCATTAACATCCCTTCACAGGAATCTTTATAATAGTTTCAATTGCAGTTTAAATCCTTCAAGAAGACACTCACCAAATTCTGGTTTTCTTCCTGATACTCGACCTTCTTACAATACACTTGTTTACCAGGTTCTTTCCCTCTGTTTTGCTACCGAATTCATATGTTTTGACTTTGTTTCTTTCGATAATGATGCATAAAGTGGTGAAATTATGTCTATTTGTTCGATGCATTTTGATCTTATAAAGAGGAAGAACAGCTCGTTTAGTTTGATCGATGATGTTCGACTTTCTTTTTACTTCGGATTACTTGATATGCGTAAAGCTAATTTAGTTTTGTTTGGAATTTTATTTAATAGGCAGTGAAACTTTTAGGCCCTCCAGCAACCTTTTATCCCTCAAAACTACAAGTTGTTTTCAAGGGAGAAGAAACCGATCAGTTCACAAGAATTCTCCCAAGAACCTACAACCTTTCCCATTGTGACTTCACTGCTAACCTCACCTTAACCATCTCAAACGTTATTCATCATGACCAGGTTCCTATTTTCTTCTAGGTGTATCAGACATATTGTGCCTAAAAATAAGTACAATGTGTCTGATACATGTTAGACACATTAAAGTATGTGTTAGACACACTTTAAGTACAATATGTCTGATGTACATGACAAACGCATTGTACTTGTACATGTAAGTACAATGTGTCTGTCAGTCAGACACATACACATTACATGTGTCTGACACATTATTAAATGTGACAGACACAAAATGTGTTACATACTGTATGTTTGAGGCATAATGTGCCTGATAATACATACAATGTATGAGATAGGATGTACCTAATGCATACTTAATTCTCTAGAAAAGATGTTGATTGACTTATACTTGCTTGATGTCAGCTGAGAGGGTGGTATAATAAGGACGATGTAGTAGCTCGGTGGGCTGAAGTGAAAGGTCATATGTGTCTTGATGTTCATTGCTATGTTAGTGGACCGAATTCCTTGCTAGACCTTGTTGCAGAGTTCAGATACTACATTTTCGCAAAGGAATTGCCATTGGTAAATCAAATTTTGTCATCTTAATCTAATGATTATGTAGACATTAGCGTTAACTAAGGATGTGTAGCTTTCTAGGGCTATTTTTAATGGTGAGGACATTCACATCTTTTGCACAGAGGAAACAAGTCTGTGTCACACCTTTTTGGATGGGACAAAAAGTACAATTTTTGTCCCATTGACATCGGTCACAGACCATCATGTTCTGTTGTGTCTTGTGTAACAAATGGGGCCTAAAAGATTTTTGGCAAAAATGTAGGTTCTTGAAGCAGTGTTGTATGGGGATCGTGTTCTATTCAGTCAACATAAAGAGTTAATGGATGCATTTGTTCGGGTCTTTTTTCACTCAAGTTCAAGAAAGTACAATCGAGTAGAGTGTTGGGGTCCTCTCAAAGATGCTGCTAAGGTATTATACACAATCTTCATTCTTGAACTTGCATATAATCTAGCAACAAGGATGTGAGAATATATAAGTAAGTTGTCAAGGTTAAAGACTTTTAATATTTGTGAATATGGATGTAATCAGGGAAGAGTAGGGGATCAAATGCAAGGTTTATTTGGTGGAAACATGGAATCATCTACACCTCCAAGTAATAATGGCTTACCTAAATCTGTGTTTCAAATTCTTGCAACATTTCTTTTGTAATTAACCACACCATGGGGCAATGACATAGTGTAAAAAGAAAGTCAAACTGTGGGAGGGTTGAAAGTCAACCACTCAATTGCTGCATAGAGGTTGAGACTGAAATCTGAATTCATATTGATGATTGATGTCTCATTCATTCTTTTTTGTATCATTGAAATCAAGATTCTTGATTATAAAAAGACTGCATTTTGTTGATAGAAGTTTACTGTATTTCGTATGTCGAACACCACCTTTTTCTAATTATCACAAAATAATCCTTTATTTTGCAAAACAAAAACAAAATCCGGGTTTTCTGTGTTGCATATATAATAGTGCTTGTATGTATTTGTTTTTTAAATTGGTCATTTGTAGATCAAGGTAAGATGGTTATTCGATTAGATTTAGACAGTTTTTTCAATAAAAGAAAAATCTCATTTCCTTCATCTCATTAACAACTAACAAGAAAAGAAAGAAAGAAAAAAAAATTATCTTCTATGCAACGCACTCTATCATATTATCCAGAGTTTGTTTCAAGTTTATTTAACAAAATATGATTCAATAAGCATTTATGACATCATGTAAAATTTGGGGGTTTCAGCCATTCAACTCTATAATACTTTAAGAAATGAAAATGCCAAATGAGCTCGGTCTAGCACCCCTAGTAGCGAGCTTGGAAGGTACATTGGATCCAATTTTTTGGCATATACAAGTATAAAAGAGTTTTGGATTTTTGATATTTTGGCTTCGTGGAAAGACAATGATTCCTAATTTTGACTCTAGTTATTACGGCTTATGATGTACTAACCATCAAAGCTTCTATAGTAGCTTTGGAATCTGTTTTTCTGTAGTGATAGGATTATATCATCTATAAGAACAAAACTCACCCCTTTGTTTTTGGAAGTATGCATATGCTTGAAAATTTACTTAGATGTCATGAACGAATACAAAATGTTTCACCACTTGATGACAAATTGTTAAGGATTGAACAAGAAATAGAGATGGACTGAGCTACACACATCTCTAAATCTAACTGAGTAAGAGACATAGAATTCCCAAAAAGTTTCTAAGTGTAATAACCTAGTTAGATTCACCTTTTTACCAAACCTAACAAGAAACATATCAAACAACTCATAAAGTGGGTGCCAAAAATCTTAAGTGTGGTTTAAATGGACAACACGAAAAGGTGGGGTTGTCGGATGCTCCCCTCCCCCCCTCCCTCTCCCTAATCTCTTTTAAAACTTTAATCATAAAGTAGATAAAATATTAAGCCCAAAAGTAATTCAAAGCTACCTATTAGTAGTGCTCAACAATAGCATAGCAGACCTAGAAAGAAAAGAAAACACATGGGCTGCACAAATTTTTTAATGGTTGTACTATTATAACAAAACTCATTTTTGATGCATTTTCAGCCACAAAATCGTCACTAAACCGATGGATTTACTCTAAATTCACATTTATCAGACTTTGTGATGGATTTCCAACATATTTGTGACGGGTTTCCGACGGATTTGTGATGGATTTCGACAAACTTTTACTAAATTTACATTTGACAGGGAAAATTTGAGGGGTAGTTCGTGCTACCCCGTGCTATATACTAGATCCACCCTTGGTCAACCCCTCCTATTTTTTTTAAATTCAATCATTATATAAGAAGTAAAGGCTATGCCAATTATGACTAAAATTAAGTCTCACACTTAATAACTAAAATCCCACCGCATTCACACCCATTTATTTTAATGGCTGATTAGGTTCATTTATTTTAATTCGTGTTCAAATTTAGCTATCTTAACTTTGGATTAACCGGTATAGCTGGTAACTTTTTTTTTATTTTTCACAGATAAAATTATAGATGATTTCTATTCTATGAAACAAAGACAAGCACAATTAAGATAACTAATCATTTGAATTTTTTTTGAACGACAATGATTTGAAAACTTTGAAGATTGATTTTTGCAAAGATCGATGTAGCTCCTATTTATACGATTTTCTTCTTTATCAAATTAATTTACATAGTTAATTATGATTATGTTATTCAGGTATACAAAAAATTTTAATATCTTATTAAGATGTAAACCCTTTTTATATTTTATTTTGACAAAAAAATCTTTTTTCATATAATTGAAAGTGGAACCCACTTTTAAATGGTCCATGCACCCCACTATAATGTCCTTCATCCGACACCGGCATATATAGGCCCTTGTGAAAAAGGGAAGGACGACGCTTAGCTGGAGAAGCATAGAAGTTCATGTTCATGATGTTCATTGTTTATATAGTTTTGACCATATACAAAAAATTGGCAAACCAACTGCAAAACCAAACTCTATCTCAAAAATGGTTACATAGAACCCTTTTTGAGAAATGAAATTATTTTGTGAAAAATACTCGTTCGATGACAAAAACACTCTCATTTTAGGTTATGATTATCCCATATAAAAAGCCCTTTTCACACCAGATGATCAAGAGGCCAAAAAGCTTTTATGACAAAAACTCACTGTAAAACCCGATATCATATTAAGTCTCTAAGTGACATAGAACACACGCACGACTGATGTTAAAAAAAAACATGTACCACACGAAAGTATAAATTACACCGAGCTTTATTTGTAGTTGAATGCGGTTTTTGTCCATAATCCCCCTCCTCCTCTTCTTCTTCCTATGTTCCCTTCCATCAGAATTGTTCAACTGCATCACATACTGATAAAAAAAGCAATAAAATCAGTATAAAATGTGAGGGAACAAAAACAGCATTCTAAATCAGAAAAAAAGTTTGAGGGGATGCTTCACATACTCCAAGTCTTTGGGATGAGCACCTGAGTTGCAACAACCATGCAACCAACAACCACCATTAACCCAAAGTAAAGCTGCAAATGTGAATCAAACACATACAATTAACACAAATGGTTGAAAAAGATGGAGAGAGAAAATGAAAAAAAGAATGAATCAGGAGTTAAGTATTTACCTCAGATTGGAAATAAGCAGTGACACCACCAAAGATTTTTGAAGCAAAATGTGACCAGAAGAAGATTGAAACACCAGAGGAAAGAAGAGCTCCAAGATAAAGAAACTCTCTACGCCTTGCTACCATGGCAGCGCCTGAGAAACAAGCAAATGCGATGGCAGCTCCTATGTATTCGCTCACCCACATGCTGCAAAACCAATAGAAATATACTTCAAGAAACATTAACGGGGTAAGTTGAGTAATATATATATATATATATATATATATATATATATATATATATATATATAATAATTAACAACAAGGAAAAGAACCAACCGTGTGTCAAAATCTTTGAATAATTTGACTACAGAAACAGAGGAGGCTCCGTAGAGAATGCAAAATAGGTAATATGTCATTAACCTTTTGTGCTGGAATAAGAATCCCATGAAGAATATATAAGGAATAATTAAGATTAATAAGATTTCAAGAAATCATTGGGTATATAAGGTAGAAGATAACTAGACAACTACCTCTTCCCATGGAGGAGTGGCGATCAACCAAAGCATACATTCAAATGTTGCCAAGGTGGTGAGAAAATATCCATTGTCCAATAGGATATGGAGATAAAACCCGAGTGCATCTGCTATTAAGAAGCAACATACTTTCGCATATCCCTGCAATCACATTATAGGAATTATATGTTAATTATCATATATTATATACATAAAAATCCCTGTATAAGCAAGATTTTATTTGATTGTTTTTATCATCATTAGTTTGTAGCACCACAAAACGAACAGCATTGTGACTTTAGAAAACAACGTAGTGCCAAAGACTGGAGACATGTGATTTGATATATATATATATATATATATATATATATATATATATATATATATATATATATATTTATTACAAAACGCAGAAATACTTCCTGTTGGAACATGCTCTACACAAGATCAAACATGCACTAATATTCACAGTACAAGAAAGAACATGCAATCTCAAGATGGCACAATTTTCTGTGTATTGCTCATTCATAGAAAACAGAAAAAATACACACAAAGTCCAACTCCTGCCAGAAGATAAACCCTACTCTATTTATACTAATAATCATGCTAAGAAAAAGGAAAACTATTAGCTAAAACCACAAAGATAGGACTACTAAGTCAACGTTTATTGAAACTCCACCAAACCAGGTCCTTCTTTGGACTAAGTCTTCATTATTAAACTTGTGCATAAAGAACCTGACCCATTCAAACCCGTAACCCGTATTCTACCTGAACCATCAAGATTAACCCAACACTTCCACAATCCACATGCACTTTGCAAACCAAGTAGTCAAAACCAGAAAGACTCAATTACTCAACGCAATCTGAATGACGAAATTGTTAAACCAAAAGAATCATATAAAAATTTCACGGATCAATTTTTATCCAAAACCACATTTATGATTTATATACTAAGCCATATGAGCCAGATTCCACAGAATATACAGTTTACAATTTACAAACCTGTTTTAGAGCAGTCTGAACTTCGGGAGAGATTTGACGAAAATCCTTGAGAGTATCGTAACTCGACAACAAGGATTCCATTGAAGTTGAACCTACGATGTGTGAAGAGATTTTGGTATTGAATAAGATGACTCTTAGAAGGAAAACGATGTGCCGTATTTATAGATGTTTTGTTATCGGGTAGACTTGTCATGATAGAATCTAATTATCAAATATTCAACTTGCAACAAACTATTTAGATAAATCTGCAAAATTGGTTCTTGTGGTATTCAAAAGATTATGGATAAAATCCAAAAGGTTAACTTGAATGTCCAAAATAAAAAAAAAATAATAAAAAATAATTTGTGGTTTAGTCCATTCCATCATGATCTGTTATTTAGAGCTGCTCCTGGTCTGTCTTTGACGCCATTTGAATTAATTAGATAGGATAAACACAAAAATTTAGAAAATGGAGGGGATGAAAGTGATATTTTACAAAGTAAAAAGTTGAAGGGATGAAAGTGACAATTTAAAAAATTGATTGTAGAAAATATCATTTTACAAAGTGTTTTAAAAGGTATAGGGGTGGAAAATATCATTTCTAAAAGTTGAGGGCGTAAATCGCCGGAAACATCCACCAACGCAGCCTTCTGATATATAGTATATAATTTATACTTATTTATGGAATCTACCACATAGTGACTATTTTACAACTCGATGAAAAGTCGCTTTTACGAACAAAATTGAAATAAAGTAAAACAAAACAAAAAACATCAATGAAATTTTCTTTTTTCCAAAATGGCAAAAAAAATGAGGGTGTTAATTTAGAAGTGGGTTTTGTTTTGTGTGTTCAGAATAAGATTTCATGGCGTTGAGATTGCGTAATTTAAGGAAAGGACATAAAAGAAAAGAACAAGAGATGAAATCATCGATATGTTGCAACATAATTGATTAATTGTTGAGGTATAGTTGGTATATATAGCTCTCGTCAAAGTACAAATTATTGTATCATATTCCTGATGCTGCATGCATGGGATCGACGTGTGTGAGAATGGGAGGCGTTCGAAAAGCATGCAAATCATTCATCTGCAAACATCGTCTCGGCAAAAAATCACGTGTGAAGAGCAAGGACAAACACCATCTCCAGGTTCCATTTCCATTTCCAATTCCCAACAAATTAATGATCATAACTTGTATCACATACACATTTAAAAAATCATTACAATTTTATTTGGTTATAAGAATCCCATAATTTAATTGCTTTATTAACAATAGCGATTTTAGCTATTGGTAAATTAAACAAGTTAACGTAAGCACATTCTTGTTGTGATTTGTGGGTTAGGAATCGTAAGTGTATTGCTATTATGGATAAAAGAAAAACTACATTAGGGTTTAACATTTTGTTTACATTGGATTATTTTTATTTACCATTTCTAAGCATGTTGGCAATGCGAACGGTTGGTGAAAGGTGGATGGGGTTAAATATACCTTTTCTCTAAATTATATTGTCTTTTTTTTTTTTGAAAGAGCTCTAAATTATATTGTCTATGTTGATAAAGAGTAAAGTATAAAAGTACGTTGTTAGATTCGCCAATTTATGGTATTAACGATTTTACATATGGTTAAATACATTTTAGGTTGACTTGGAGAGGGATGTTCATGAAACCGAAAGTCTTATCTCACCTAGAGTCTCAGTTCCAAGACTTTCAAGAACCGCAAGCACTGGTTTTTTACCTAAAGCCTCCTTGTTCAATGTCAACCCGGCAAGGAACAATTCAACAATCTTGTATTCCGATGTTAACGGGCTTCGAAAGCCTCCCGATACTGTGAAGCGACTCGAGTGCACCCTCGAAGACTTGTGTTTTGGTTGCATCAAGAAGGTCTACATCAAACGAGACGTAGTTACAGACGACGGGTATGCATGTATTTATATCAAGATTAGTAATACATGACACAGCCTAACAGGTAGTACTGCATTTGGCATATCGAGACTGATGTAGTGTTTATGTCACATTATCTTGTTTAGGCAAGTAATACAAGAAGATGAAGTGCTAACGATAAACGTAAAACCGGGATGGAAGAAAGGAACAAAGATCACATTGGAGGGAAAGGGAAACCAAAATTCACCGACTTGCATTGCGGATGTAACATTTGTGATTGACGAGAAACGACATCCCGTTTTTAAAAGAAATGGAGACGATTTAGAAGTAGCCATCGAGCTTCCTTTAGTAGATGCATTGACCGGTTGTACAGTTACCATACCTTTTTTAGGTGGTCAAGAATCACGTTTGACCATCGATGATCATGTCATTAACCCGGGTTACACGAAAACAATCGAAGGAGAAGGCATGTGTTTGCTTAAAGAACAAGGAAAGAGAGGAAACTTGAACATCAAGTTTTCGGTTCAGTTTCCACAGAATTTGACCGAAGAACAACGATCCGAGTGTTTTAATATCTTACAAGATTCATGCTAATCCTATTTAGATTTAAGTTCATTTCCTTTTCATTCTCATTAGTCTTTTTTGTCGATCTGGTTTCAGTTTCAAACCTGTAAGCTTTATTGTTTGTATCTGCTTTCTGCTTAAAGATGTGCAACTTGTATCATACAGATGAATTCACATGTTTTTGTTTGTAACGATGTTGTACAAATGTAAAGATAACGGAAACATTTTAACTTTTTAACAGAAATGAAAGCAAACGGGTTGTGAAAATTACGGATTTACATTTACGAAAAGCCGAAAAGAGCGCGAATGATGCCAAATATACTGCCATCTAAAAGAGCTTTCAGAAGCCTAAGCTTGCCAGCTGTGTATGGTGGGTATCTTGCTGGAGCATCTCCCAAAAAACTTCTATGTAAAACTGCTTTTTTATGGGTAAAAGCATCAAATGAGAATTTGCCATGGTATGCCCCTGTGCCACTTTCCCCCACTCCACCAAATGGCAATGTGTCCACCATAAGCTGCATAATAACAAAACCCAAAATGAGGACATTTTTGTCATTTGCATAAAGTAATGGTAAAAGATGACTAGTAGTGTGGTACGTGTAAGGAAATGTCATTAACGACTATGGCTCCAGAAGAGATGTTGCTGACAAAATCCTGTTTGAGTTGCTTGTTGTTGGTAAATATGTATGCTGCAAGAGGCTTTGACCTTGAGTTGATAAAGTCAATGCCATCTTCAATTTTTTCAACCTACCAGAGGGTAAGAAAGTAAATTTATTCGAAAATTTTAACCGGGTGAGAATTTACTGTGGCTGGTAATTATTTTTTTTTACCGTTACTACAAGAAGTAAAGGACCGAATATCTCTTCATGCATAATGAGGGAATCTTCCTCCGCATCCAGAACAATAGTTGGAGCAATTTTCCTAAAACGACAGACAAAAAACATCATGACTTAATCAGGTAATTAAGTAATTTTTAACAAAATAAAGTATCGAAAACATGAAATAAAACTCACAGGCTACTCTTGTCTGTTTGACCTCCATGAACTATCTTTCCAGAAACCCTATCATCATCCAATAGCTTTGACAACCGAGCAAAGTGATTGGAGTTCACAACTCGAGATATATCCGGGGAATTCAGAGGATCCTCCCCATAAAATTTCACCAACTCATGTTTTATAGAGTCTATCTGTACACATGATTAAAATATGCTTTTAATGCGTTGTTTGTTATGTCAGTCTGACAGATTGTACTGTGTTTGACATGCATTGGATTGGGACTAGACTGAGACTGATATCAACGGAGCACCCAAAAAGGTGGGGGACTGGGACTCCCTCTCGATACCTCGTCTATGTAAAAGACGAAAATGCCCTCCGTATCTTCATCACCGAAAATAACCTTAAAAAGCTTGTCTAATCATGTCTGTTCAAGTCTTGTCCCGTGTAACACGGGACATGATTGGACGTGACTAGACAAGCGTTTTAAGGCTATTTTCGATGATGAAGATAAGGAGGGCATTTCCGTCTTTTACACAAACGAGGTATCGAGAGGGAGTCCTGGTCCCACCTTGTAAATGATTTAGGGTTGTTAAAGAAACATACGTACCAACTTGGGAGCAAATTGTTTTGTTGTTATTATGTAATCAGGAGCAACACAAGCTTGTCCATTGTTGCATGCCCATTTACCTCCAATTATACGCCTTGCTGTCACCTATAAAAAGTAGGGGTTTTCTATAAGTACCCCCTTTCTTTTCCAATTCCACCCTCCTTGATTTGATTTTTTGTCTTTTGTTGTTTTTTTTTGTTTTTTTCCTATTTTGTTTTTTTGTTGTTTTTAATTCTTTTTTAATTATTATTATTATTATTATTATTATTATTATTATTATTATCATAAATTTCGCACAAAATTTTAACATTCGGAAGACATTATAAATTCAAACGGCTATATAAAATTGGTTTTTAAATATTTTTTTTATATTTTTTAATTACGGACAAAAAAGTCGTTCGAATTTTATAATGTCGTGCGAATTTATAATGTTTACCGAATTTTAAAATGTCATCCGAATTTAATAGTAATAATATTAAAATATAAAATAAAAAGAAAAAAAATCAAAAACAAAAAGGAAAAAAAAAATGTCAAATCAAAAGTAAAAAGTTGATTTGATTGATGTTAGGGGGGGTAAAATTGGTTAAGGGGGTACTTATAGCACAACCCATTTAAAAGAAAAAAAAATGGATATTTAACTTAACCACAAAAAAAAAAGCCCAGAAGGTATGGGGGGACTTAAGTGTAAATAAGAAAGTTCCCTACAGTTAAGTCAATGTTTGAGTCAACCACAACAGGAGATTTGCCTCCAAGTTCCAAGACTACAGGTGTCAGATGTTTTGCAGCAGCAGCCATGACAACTCGCCCAATTCTCCCATTCCCTGAAAAGATTCAAAAGGGTAAAATGGTCATTTACTATTTATTCAGACTGTTAAAAGGGAAGACTCATAGAAAGACCTGTATAGAAGATTTTATCCCATTTTTGTTCCAGAAGTGCAGATGTTTCAGGAACACCACCTTCAACAACTTTTATAGCCGAATTATCCAGATATTCTTCTAGAAGGTTTTTCAGCAATGAAGACATGGCTGGAGCAATTTCTGAGGGCTTCAGAACAACAGCATTCCCAGCTGCAATTGCTCCTATCACTGGATCAACAGATAACACTGCAAACAAAAGACGTAAATGCCCTCATCCTCATCATTGAAAACACCCCTAGAAAACTTATCCAATCATGTCCGGTGTGTGTAAAAGACATGAAACAAATGTGACAGATACGGAAGAAAACCAAGTCAAGAACATACAGAAAGGATAGTTCCATGCTGAAATGACCAAAACAACCCCCAAAGGTTCTGGGACTATTTCTGCTGATGAAGGAAAAGTGCTTAAAGTAGTTTTCACCTGCAAAGAATTATCAAGATATATACATTATATAAACTTCCCTTTTAAAAGTACATGAAAAGTTTTATGCCATTTAAAATCCAAAAACAGTTACTTTTTCTGGTTTCATCCACTCTTTAAGTTTCTTCAGTGACAGCTTGCATGAATTTTTTATCAGAGCAATCTGCATTATAAAGCAATAGAATGATCTATTTCAGTAAAGGATAGAATATCTTAAATTATAATATTAATATGTAGAAGCTTTACCACACCAATATTATAACAACCACAATATATTCAACTATGCAAGTTTCATATTGAATTGTGTTATGAAACTTTGTTGCATAAGTTGATAAAAAGAAAAAAAAGGTGAAACGTTGTTTCATATATTGGTAAAAAGGTGAAACATTGCATAAAATAATTAGAATATAACCATCATCACAGGTTTGAGACTGAAAATAATCAACAATGCAACTGTTAATATTATTGTTACAACTATATTAGGTGGCCTCCATATCTTAAATGATGTCCTGCCTATGGTTTAAGAATCGTTCAAGAGTAGTTGCAAAACAATAATTTCCTTTTGATTTCTAGAAGATGTTAAATTCAAAGGCTGAATCATATTTTCAACAAACCATCAAATTTAAAAAATCTGATTTTTTTATTCATAAATAATACAGAAATGATTAGATGGTTAGAGATAGCACATCTGCAAAATATGAGCGTCTTTTGGTTCTGTACAAATAGTAGCCTCAGTAAGCTGCTACACCATGGATAACAAAATCAATTAGTACAAAAAAAGGACATATCTACTTTAAAAAAACACAAAAGAATTCATCAATATAGGGAACTTCAAAATTCAGCATTTAATGTATTCACCAACTAAAAGAATTGAGCAATTAATTCCTGGAGGAAAAACAGAGCATCAGTGTGTCTGTAATATACTCATGATAAAAGAGTTCATATTGAATTTTGACTCACAAATGAGTTGTTAAAACCATTTTTGTACAAGTAAAATCAACTAGTAAACTACTACTCAAATAAGATTGAATTCAAAAAGTTTTTAGGTCAATTTGGTTTTGGATTGCATTTAATTGTAGTTTGAACCTCGAAAATCGAATGAACTTTTTTGCAGGAGAAAGTGAGTGTACATACTAGCTGGAACACAGACACACGCACATGTCATGTATGAATTTATTACACAACCAGATCTAATCAATTACACTCCCAATCAACCAAAGAATTCCGTACGTAATCAATATACTGAAATCGAAACCTATATGTAGGCAGGTAGAGCATCAATAAAATCAAAACCTAAAAAAAAATTGACCTCATGGATGAAAGCTTCCATCTCAGGCTTCGAGAGGTCAGAGAATAAAGCATCGCAAATCTGCTTATCGCGCTCTTCCACCATCTTCAACAAGCTCTTCAACTGTTTCACTCTCCATTCGTAGCTCTTCGTTTTTCCAGCGACAACAGTGCCTCTCAACTCCTTGACTAAACAGTTAGCAGCCTCTGTATCGAATGCGGAATTCTTCACTTGTTCTTCGGAAGCCATTGTTGTGGTCAATATCGATCTGAGTAGAATCGTCGCAGTTATATATAGATAAAACCAAAGGAGGTGACGTGAGGACGACTGTTTAGGTATAGTAGTTTACCAGCGGAATGAGGAAGCGTAAAGTATAAGAAAAAAGGATCGATGGTGACGCCGATTGCCGATAGCCGGTGGGTTTTTGCGTTGACGATAAGAACTAACAGTTTGTGTATATATTATAAAATATAAAATGCTTTTTTTGGTAGATTGTAACGCTTTATTAACTGGTTTTTAACTCTAATGTGATTAGCATTAAGTGTAAAATATTTTCTTTAATAAGCACATTAAATTAAATTTATATTTGGATATTTAGTTAAGAAGTTGAGAGATTTGTAAGATATACATAAAACTATTAATAATTATCTGATTTTCGAATTATTAAATGATAAATGATTTTCAAAGTTTGGTTGTAACTTGTAATGGTCCTTTTACCAACTTTGGTTGATGTCAATACAAATGTACAATTGAACCAAATAATTGAATCAATCCTAAAGTCACATTCATTTTAGGAACACGTAGGTCGAAAGTGAGGCATAAGTTATTACTTATTAGATAGCTTTTTAACATAATTGTACCCAACATGTGTCACATACCAAGATTTAAACCAACCACTTGTCCCTCTAGCTACGTATAGTTTATATATTCGATGTGACTTGATCTCTTCCATTAACATCCCTAACATTTCTCATTATTTTTATTGCAAGGAATAGTATGAACATTTAATTTAAGACGGTAATTCATGAAATAAAGATGAAGATAACCTCTTTGGTGAAGATATTGCGACATTGACATTGTCGCAATGCAGTGACATTATCGCAATACACGATCATTGCTTTGGAAGGCGAAGAATGTAATTTTAATAGAAGGTTGCAAAGCCAACAAGTTTTGATACCGTATTGACGACCCCATAATATTACTCTCATATTGGATTAAGGGATGCCACATTCTCCTTTTGAGGACCATTATAGCAAATTACTACCCATAATCAAGCATTATCCATATGTTGAGTGTCAGGATGAGGATCATCCTCAGTCGGCATCTAAATAGCATTAAGACATATATTAGAGAAGACATCAACCTATAATTTGTGATCAATGGTACCTCCAAACATCAGAAAAGAATGTGCTTGAAATCTATGATCAACTGTACCCCAAACATTCCAAAGAATGTGATTAAAATCTATGATCAACGGTACCCCAAAACATACAAATGGGTTGTCATATGAAGAATTTGTTTATATTCGTTTAACATCTTAAGAACAAGAACAAAAATATTCGTTAGTTTTTTTTTTTTATTCATTTACAGCCCTATGAGCACTAAGTTGAAAAATAATTTAGTTCGTTGGCTTCACAACCTATTACTTGTATTAGTTCAATATTCTCTTCTTTCTATTATCTTGCTAATAGTAGTAAAATTTCTTTTATTCAAAAAAATACATAATGCTGCCAACTTTCTTATTTTCACAAATGTCAAATCATTAAAGTATAATTGCCTACAATGAACCATACAAAGCAACACGAGGATAGCGAATTAACTATAATCAGTTAACATATTATAATTTTAAATATTCATTAGTTTTTTTTAATAATACAAATACATTTCTTAATTAAATTATATATCAAAGTCAAGGTTTATCACATGAGTAAATGGTGAAATGGAAGAGTCATTTCCAAATGAAGAAATAAAGCAAGCAGTTTGGGATTGTAAGAAAGATAAATCATATTGTCAATATGGATTTTTAATTGAGTCCATTAAAGAGTTTTGGGGTTGATTGTTGGGATTGTAGGAAAGACAAATCATATTGTTAATATGGATTTTTATTTGAGTCCATTAAAAAGTTTTGGGGGTTGATTGGGAATGATTTCCTAATTTTATAATCTGAGTGTGTTCCCGCGAGGTTTCAACTCATCTTTTATTGCTCTCCTCCTGAAAGTTTAAGAGCCGGAGGAAATAAAAGATTGTAGACCCATTAGCCTAATAGTTTGCAAATACAAAATCATTGGCAAATGGTTAACTTATAGATTACATGAAGAAATTAGTCACATTGTTAGTTTCAAACAATTGGCTTTTATAAAAGGTCGTCAAATTTTTGATGTTCAGTAGTTGATGTTGTATCACATTTGATGTTGAATGAGCTCATTGCTTGGCGCAAAAAAAAACATCATAAACAACTTTTGGTGTTTAAAGTTTAATACAAAATAGCTTATGGCTTTTTATGTAGGGATTATTGGGATGATGGGTAAAAAAATGGGTTTTGGTGAGAAATGGTGTGGATGAATCCATGGTTATATTTACTCTTTTATGGCTTCGGTGTTGGTTAATGGAGCTCCTACCGAAGAGTTTCATATGTCTTAGACAATGTGACCCTCTATCTCCAATTTTTTTTATTCTTGTTGCGGAAGGTTTGCATGTGATGGTCAAAGAAGCTACTAAAAAATATGTGTTTAAAGGTGCGGTTTTTGGGTTAGAAGACATGAGATTATCTCACTTTTCTTTACAGATGATGCCATTTTTATGGGAGAGTTGTCCATCCAGAATTCGAAAAAATATTATTTGTCTTTTGCGATGTTTTGTCTTAACTTGAGGGCTTAAAATCAACCTAAGTTGATTGACATTGGTATAGAGCTCAATTAGGTTGAGCATATGGTGAATATATTAGGTTTAAGGCCTTACGTCTTCCTTTTACTTATCATGGGCATCATGTTGGGTTGAATATGTCTATAACTGAAAGTTGGAAACCAAAGGTTGATAAATTTTTAGCTAGACTTACCAATTGAAAAGTTAAGCTTCTTTCGATCAGCGGTCGTCTCACAATTATAAAGTATATTCTTGGAAGCACTGCGACTTACTTTATAACTTTGTTTCACGATCCTTAGGATATTGTTGATACTCTCGAATATCTTTGAGCAACAATTTCTATGTGGGGGTGGAGGTAAGAGAAAGGGAGCTTACTTGGTTAAGTGGAAACAAGTCACGGAAAGTAAAGATAATGGAGGATTGGGAGTCAGAAGCATTTATGCCTTAAATATAGCGATTTTGTTTAAATGGAAGTGATGTTTTTTTTGTAAGAATCATATATGTTGTGGGTTCAAGTAGTTAAAAATATTGATGACCAAGATGAGCATTGGAATGGTTATATTCCAACGGGTCATCTGGGGGCTTTGTGTATGGATATCTTGAGATCCGCTAAACAACTTAATGAGAATAATATGGATCTTCACAGTTTTTGCTTAAGCAAAGTGGGTGATGGGACTCTCACTCGATTTTGGACCAATGTTTGGCTTAGAGAAAGTACTTTGCAGTTTCGTTTCCTGAGATTGGCCTGTTTAGATAATAATAAGCATGTGCTTGTTGAAGATTGGCTTCTAATAGATATTTGTCTTACTTGTCTTCGTTGACAATCGAGAGGAGTCTCGAGCTTAACCACTAGATCGATATTTATAATCTTTTAATTACATGATATTACTTTATCGCAGAATTCAGACATGAGGTGTTGGGAGGTAGACCATAGTTGTTAGTATTCGGTAAGCTCTGCTAGACATTGGAATTATGACAACATGCTTCCCTTAGGTCAGAAGAAGTTTAGAAGGAAGAACTTCATGTCCATCAAGGTTAATGTTTTGTCTTGGAAGAATATGTTGAACAAAATTTCAATCAAACATAACCTTGATAAAAAAAGGGTATGATATTGATTCTCTTTTAGGTAACATTTGTGACCATAATAAGGAAGACAAAAATCCATACTTTTTCCATGTGTAACTTAACATACGACGTTTGGATACGTATTGCAAGATGGTGGTGGATCGATGTGCCTCAAATTATTAATTATAGTGAATGGTGTGCATGAGAAGATCAATGGATGATATCTTCCAAAGCAAGAAAATGTCTTCATGCGGTTTGTCTCACGGTGTTTTGGGCGATTTGGAGATTTTGTAATGACTCCACTTTTGGAACGGTGAAACCAAAATAGGCGACTATTTACGACTCTATAGTTTCTCAGCCTTTTTTTTAGATTTATAATAGGAGTAGCAAATGCAAAATTAATTGTGTTAGTTGGCTTGTAGACCAAATTAATTCTCGCTATAAATTCTATGTAATTGGTTACCTGTTTCTCAGGACTTGAACCTTCGACCTCAAGGAGGGAGGGTAATACCAAATAACGCTAGGCTAGAAAACATTTTGTATCTGTAACCGGTCTATCTTTAATTTCATCCCGTGTCTCAAATATTCTCGTTTGCCTAGTCATACGCTACACGATTCCTAGTATTAATATCATTAGTTTTTAATAAAAGCTAAATAAAATTGAATCATATACACCTCTAAAGCAAATAACCAAATAGATATTTATAATTTAATAAAAAAAGATCAGATTAAAGATATAGCAATTATCATAATACATTCTAGAACATAAATATATATATTGCAACGTCAATGATACGACAAATCGATCTTTTGTCCGATTTGGTTTTGCATTTATGCGTTCAGCCTTATATAGAGATAGTATGATATTACTTATATATACGTATTGATACAATGATTATTTATTAAGATATGTTTCTTTGAAATTATTCAACTAATAATGCGTTAATGCGTTTAATCTATTCAGACCGTACTTTTTTAATAAACAATTGACAATGATTTGAATGTTAATACTTTGAAGATGCGATTCTTGACGAGTTATTCTAAATACACGATTAAAATCCTATATACATTTGACAACAAAAGTCATTAACGTTCAACTCTGATTTTAATATATTTTATCATTAGTTGTGAGACCCGTATATCATATGGGTTGATTAAAACATAATGTTAAATAGGAGCGATTAAATGAGAAGTTTATTTGAATTTGAAATATGAAATAAGTGAAAATTATGAGAAAAAAAACATGCAAAAAATAAGTTAATTAAAATTATGTGTTTAATTGTCAGACCCGTGTACTAAACGAGTTATTATAACAAAATGTTAAATACAAAGGTTTGAAGTGTAAATTTATTTGAAATTGAAATTTCAAATTAATAGTCATTATGGTAGGTTTAATTTATAGAAACTAAATTAATGATATATTGGAAATGAATAATGAAGTAAATGACAAGTGGAAAATAAATATATCTCAAAATTATGACATGTGGCCAATTGAATGAGAGAATGACAAGTGGCAATATGATTTTTATTTATTATAGTAGATTTTTCATTTAATACCCTTTACTTCCTATTAAAGTATTAAAATCTGCCTTTAACTTTTATAGTTTTTTTTTTTTGTTTATTAATTAGATTATGACCCGCGTTAAACGCGGGAGCGTATAAAAAAACATAGAATTATAAACATATATTACATCATAGGAAGCATGACAATTAAAAGTACATTACCATAGCTAATTTAAATTCATTAACATACATTACAATAGCTATTTTAACCTCATAACAATTAAAAGAATAAATAAAAAAAAACTAATAAATCACAAAGTAATATAAAATATTTAAATAGTTCATTACAAAAAGCAACTATGTTCGAATGCAAATTAAAATATATATAATCACTAATATCTAATTGGCATAGTCACTCTATCAAAATCAGAACGGATTGAAAAAACTTGTTGAGAAGGATGTGCCGGAACCACATACTCAATCGTATTTTCGTTAAAGAAATATAAGGTATTGTTTCTATAATCCCACCATTCATGTGGACCTTCATTGTAGTTACTAACATCTACTTTAACCTACCGATTGTGAATGAAAACCCAAATAGTCCACAAACGATCTCCACTTACAGAGAAATATCCCAATTTTCCGTGAAACTTGATCAGTCTCGATGCATACGGTTTGAAGTCATTAATAATAGAAGGTGCAAATATGAGTATATGTTCTTCTGAATAAATATCAAATCGCAATATGGTATCATTAGATAATAAGAAGTAAACGACACCGCCACTTGTAACTGCCTCATCAGAAACAGGAAAAACAGATGATGGTAACTGGATATTTTGAAACTCCCTCCATTGCCATGTAGTAGATGAAAACAATTCTATCTTGTAGTAATCGTAGTCCACTTTTTCCTTAAGCATATCACTACAAATAAAATAACATATAAGTAAATAATAAAGTAAATTAATAACATAAAATATACTACATATAAACTCTTACGATGGCTTTGTATATGACAATCGAATGACCTTGAAATGTAACGGGTTCGAACTGATAACTACCAAAGCAAACTTTACCACAGTGTATTCAGAGGTCGGAAACGGTATCCATTTGAAATCTGTAGTCGTTGGTTTGATAACAAATAAAATCTTTGAAACGTATTCATTTGGATCATAGGATTCAACAAGAAGGAGTCCGCACAAGGATGATGCTAAAATAGTACAAGTATGTGGTAGCCAATCAATGTCAAGATTGTTGTTAGCAGAAGACGGAACAAACTGACGCTCTATATTTCTCCATGTTTTTTTTTGTTGAACGATAATTCCACAAACGACATTATTTCTACGGTTGTAGTTATGAAGAACATGGTTGTTGTGTGTTAGATTTCCATAATATTTATTTGTACAACGTATAGTAGCAAATGTTTGTAATGATGTTCGTGAAATAATTTCAATAATTAGTTCAGAAGTCAATAACGATAACTGCAAAAGAAAGAAATAATAAGATAATAATATTAGAAAAACTTAAAATTTAATCTTTTACGCCATACAAATTGAAATGATAATAAGTATAATGTTTGTAGTATTGACGGTAAAGAATTTTACCCGATCCATTTTCAATATTTTTTTCAATTCTTCAATGATCGTATTGTTAGACGTGATCCTTGAGATAGCATAACCTTCTGTTTTGTTCTTCAAATTGTCATGTGAAATTTAAATTTTGAACGCCATCTTTTTCTCCAATAGTATATTCAGAGCAGATGGATAAATTTCGTTATTACCATCCTAAAAAAAGAACGTTTATAAAAATAGATATACGAAATAATAAATTTGTTTTATGTAAATGAAGTTAATATGTATAACCTCATAAAACTTATAACCAACTCTTGTGCGTTTTTTTATAAGCTTCTTTGCGTCAGAATCATATAAAATAAGTGACACCGAACCGGTAATATCTTCAACTATAATGGTGATTTTCAAACTGAAAACATTGATGTAAACAGATTTAGTAATATAAATTTATATAATTTAATAGAACAATATAATAATATTTATAAAAATAAGTTTCAAAACCTGGGAACAACAAAAATGACTTTGTTCATGCAGCTTGAAGTGTTAGAATAAAAAACTTCTTTATCTTGAAACTGATCATCATGGATTAAAATTTGTTTTACGACTTTCTGTTGACATCTAGTACAAGTAAAATAATACCATTCCCCTTCAGCACATACTTACTTAATCGTACCGACAACAATTAAAGTTTTTTCCTAAAAAATGTTAATGGAAGTTTAAATTTTAGTATAAAATAATAATAATCAAGGATTAAGATATAAATAATACAAAACCAATTTTACATAATTTAGATATTGTAAATGAAAGTGATGTATATAAACCTGATGTACTTGTTGGAGATCAGCAATCCAATGGAAATCAAAATTATGAAGGAAATCTTCATTTTCAGAGTAGATGATCAATGACGAAGGGTTGCTACAATTAGCAATTGTGGTTTGAGCCATTTATCTGTTTGTGGACAAAATAATGATTGTTTGAAGTTAAATGTTTATTAAGTATAATGCTTAAACGAGACTTTTATAATATATATATATATATATATATATATATATATATATATATATATATATATATATATATATATATATATATATATATATATATATATATCAAACTTTATGCATGTATGGGTTTATGATTAAAGGTACAAAGCAAAAAAAATACAAATTTGTTGTTATAAAATGTGTAGTAAAAATAAATGTACAATGCATGGGCAATTTGGGAATGTTGGTATATATATTTTTATTTTGTCGTATTTTTACTATTATAAAAGAACAAAACATTTATGAATGTTTTATACTGAATTTACATAATAAAAAAAGAAAAAATATATATTATGAATTATGGCATACTGGTATGAAATAGCAATGTCTTTTTACCTTTAAACCATTAATAACAACATAGCTAAATATGCAATTTTTGGGATATCACGGTTATCAGATTTATGAATGCAAATTTGAAATTTGGAAAAAATAGATTCAAACTTAACTTTTTAAAATAGCATTGGTACCAACTAACATGTCTCATTTTTTCATGTGTCCAAGTAAAAACCTTGTGGATTATTAGCTAATAATTTGACATTTTATATTGTTAGATTTCTTTGCAATTTTTATAAAAAAAAATTCTCCCTAATTTTGTAAGTTTTTATATTTGGTTATGATCTCTATTTTGACATTTATTTAAGGAGAAAAGTTCTCTATTTTAGGTTTTTATATTTGGTTATGATCTTTATTGAATTGGAGAGATACAAACATACACGAATTGGATTGGTTACAGACAATGGCAAGTTTCTATATTCAACATCGATATCTATGACTAGGGGTGAACAAAAACTGCACCGCAACTAAAATTAACCGCATAAACCGCAACCGATTAACCGCAACCGTAATAAAAACCGATGGTGAGGTTTTTTGTTTTTCAAAAACCGCAAATTTGCGGTGCGGTGCGGTTATTAGTTTTCAAAAAACCGCAAAAAAACCGCACCGCACCGCATATAGTATATACAATTTTTTTATTAATTATTAATATATTAAATATTAAAAATAAGACAAGTTTCATGGATGAACGATTGATAAAATACTAGAAGACAAAAGTGTTGGTTTTTTGTGATGTTTAACTTTGAAAAATGGTGAAATTAGACAATTTTAATATATTCATTGTTAATTACTATTGATTTGACGTTTTTAAGATATTAGTTGCTTGTGATATAAGTTAATTGTCTTATACCTTATGGTTTTTTTTATTATTACAAGTAATATGTCTGAACTCTTAAAGTCGTTTGAGCTCCAAACTGTGGTTAAAACCACACAAAATAACCACACCAAATCCATGCGGTTAATAACCGCAGCACAGAAAAAACAAAACCGCACCGCAAAAATAACCGCCTAACCGCACCGCAAAAATAACCGCACCAAGCGGTTTTGAAAATGGATTAACCGCATTTGTGGTTAGTGGTGAGGTTTTGACTAATAACCGCACCGAACCGCACCGCGCTCACCCCTATCTATGACTACATTTCAATCTATTTTTGCTAAAATATAGTTAGATTTTGAAATTATGTACATCAGTTATGTATGTTGGCTTGTAGTTGAAGGGAAGTCATCAAGGAGCCTGAAACCATTTTTCTATCCACTGCAACATTCTTCGAAAATGCTTATTTCCTAATAACCACATACCCATGAAACTCATAGCAAGAGAATCCTCCATGAACTCCAGTTATCAACTCTTTAGTGATGAAAACAGTATGGAAGATGATTGGATAGATCAAGGAGAAGGAGATGACTCCATGGATTGACCTTGGGAAGGGGCAATTTTGTACCAAATGAACCCTTCAATCTACCACATTGAGTATTGCACAACCTTAGAAAGATTAGGATTAGGACATCTTTCTACTAATGTTTCAAGATCTCGAGCTTCTTTAATGGGATCACGTGTCACAAAGTCAGTGAAGGATTATCCACATAGAACACCTGTCTTGATATCCATGGATGTTACCAGAAAGAAGCACAACTTAAAGCTTGATGGGATCATACGAACAGTCATAACTCTTGGATGCAACAGGTATAGGGACATAATTTAAATACTTTTCAAAGTACAGAGACATAATTTGTAATTGTTTGTTCAAACTTTGATTGAAGTAATGGTGGATCTGCTGCTGATTGTGTGTTCTCTAATTTCTCAATTGTACTAAGTGAAGAGCCAATAGAAGAGCCTGAAACAATAAACATGGGAGTAATTTATGGTCAAAGTAAGGTCAATGGAACTGAAGAAGAAGAAGATGATGATTTAGCATCTGTTGACTTAGATGACTGGTTGTATTTCCCTCCTGAAGAGAAAGTGATAGACATGTCAAAGAATGTAAGAGACATGGTGCATCTGGAAATAAAGATCAATGCCATATGTGATCCGATGTGTAAAGGTTTGTGTCTCAAATGCGGTCAAAATTTGAATACAAGTAGCTGTAATTGTAGTCAACAGACCAATCGTGTAATCTTGTCTATGTTGAATTTCTATTTTATATAAAAATCAAATTTAGTATTTATCATTTTTATGTTTATTCCGTTAAAAATGTTAACTCTTCTAGCATCGAGATGATTTCGAATAATATGATATGTGTTTTCAATACTATGATATGGAAGCCGGGCAACAAAGTGTAATATCTTGTATTTTCAGTTAATTGAAAAAAGTATATATTGTTTTAGTGTTGAAAAGATTTTCTTTAACAAATTTGCATATTTATTTGTTTTTATTATTACATAAAATTGTTTGAATTGGTTATGATATACCTAATTGTATCTTATAAATAGATATCTTATACGTATTTAACTATTTAATATTTAAATGTATAAAATATCTATTTATAAGATAGAATAAATATTCTATTAAAACATGTAGCGAATTTGGCGTTGTATAGTTGGAAACAAAAAGAAACTTTAATAGCATTTAATTATTTAATTCTTTAAACGTCTAATGTGGACATGTTTATTTACAAAATCAAAAATTAAAATAAGACAACTAATTTACATTCGGTATAAAACAACTAATATATTAAGACAACCAATTTAGGGCTACTCACATTGATTTACAACCAAAAATCCTATCTTGAAAATGTCTTTACAGGAAGTGATCGAATCAGTACGCCTTGCCATAATGAATGTCTGTTGGAGATAGAGGTATGGCTCTCTTCTATTTTTTTTTAGACGGATATCGAACTCCTTCTTGGATTCAAAAAATACACTAGCTTGATAATTTGTTCCGAGGAATGCAAAATAGCTGGACCTCTTATTGAAGGGGGCTCTAACAATTTATTTATTTATTTATTAGAGCATCCTACTTTCATTTTTTCTTATTAATCTCTTGATATTGTAGGCAATGATTTTCAGTTGTCATTTCTAAATACTATCACGGATTTTCTCTCATAATGACATTTGCTTGTAACTCACTAAATAATAATACTATTACGAATTCTCTTTCATATCTTTCTAGTGTTGTTTTTAGTCAGGAGGATGGGCATTTATGTCTTTTGCGCAGAAGGATGAAAGTAGTAAATAATATTACAAAAGATTGCAACTTTTTTCTGTTATATCATGTCCTTAACCTTAACAAACAGATATGAGCTCACCATTTTGTTTGGTTGTGGGCTACAATATGTATGACCTTGTCATTCCACTCAAGATCACGCCACCCATCCACTTTTCCATCATAATGGAATAACATAAATGTAAAATTTGTTGTAAGAAACTGAAAAAAAAAAGTAATGTTAATTCACAAATCAAAAAACATACGAAAAATATAGAGCATTAAGGGTTACACGGGACAAAACATAACTGGAAAAGCTTTCTAGGGCTATTTTCAATGATGAGGATGAGGAGGGCATTCACGTCTTTTTTTATGTTATGTCATGGGTAACAAATAAAACAGGGCCTAGGCCTAGATGTTAATCAATGGTTGTACCTTTTGAACAACAATATTAACATTACGCTTTTGTTTGAGACCCACTGGAATTGCCAGCAAACTATGTGTACTTGAAACATCGCCCTTCAATACACAACAATTGGAATGTGACAACCCGAAATTTCTATTCTGTACAACCATTCACTTCAATAGAAGTCAGAACTGTTTCTGCTAACTTTTGAGTTGTGTAGAGTCAGTTTGAGTGTTCTAAAGCCTAGTACTGCAAGAGATAACTGGAGAGAGGATGCTCTAGGGTTTATTGTGCATCAATAAAGTCTCAAAACTCCAAGAGTTTGGATTTTACGGCCCAAACATGGAGTTTACAGCCGTAAACTCTAAGGAGTATAAATATGACACTTAGCCATTTTACTCACTTTTTTACCATTTCAAGCCAAGAAACTCACTTCTCTCTCAAGTAGCATCCGATTTTCCTTCTTGATCTTCAACTTTGTAAGTGTTTCTTGCCTTAAATAGTTGATATCCCTCATCATCTAGTGATCTTACATGATTCCATCCATGAAATCATTCCATTTTCATAGATCTTCAAGTGTTCTTCATTTCACCAAGAACACCAAGAACACACACTAGTGTTCTTGGACTTTAAACACCCTTACAAGCTTCTATATAGTAAGTACTCTTACCTTAGCTTGTTATAGGCTTGATACACTTGTTAAACATCTAGAAAACAACAAGAAACACAAGATCAAAGGTGTTTACGGTCAAGACATGTTCTTGAACCGTAAACCCTAATAGATGGGGAAAAGTGAGCCCTAGTCCCTTCCTTAGCCTTGGATACTAGTCTAGATCACTACCTTGAAGTGTTTAGGACCTTAAACATCAAAAAGACCAAGAACCCATAGAGTTTACGGCCGTAAACTCATTGAGAAATGGTCTATGGGCCGTAAACTCTATAAAGTGGTGCCATTGTGCCACCATGGCTTCCTAAGGCTTGGACTTGACTACAAGATGCTTAACCTTGACTTGGAAGACCTTAAAACACCAAATGGTAGAAGTTACCATGGGTTTATGGCCATAAACCCATTGGGACCGTAAACCCAAAACCGTAAACTCATGAAGAGTTTACCCTTTGACCTTAAACTCAAAAGCAAAGCCCTACAACCCTTAGATGCAATCCTTGGTGCTTGTAGCCCTTGAATCAAAGTGGTTTCCATGTCCTAGGGTGTCTTAACTTGGTTAATTAGTTGTTTAAAGACTAATTGGATACATATATGTGTTATTATATGTTAATTAGGATCCGTGTGTGTGTTCAAGTCTTCACTTGACACTTAGCATCCTATAACATCCGTTCATCCAAACTACTCACTACAGGTGAGTTCATACCCCTTAATCAACCTTTTAAATGATTTTAAATGCTTTTATGGGCGGGGATACAAGTTGAACTATTATAGTTATTATATCAATCACATGTGATTAATAACTACCAAACAAGTGGATTTCTTACTTTTCAACCTGTGTTATCAAACAAACTACTTCAAACTGTTTTACAAACTCTTTTTCATGTTAAATACTTTTATTAAACTCTTTTAAACTTATATTTTGTTAAATGTGTATATATATAGATATAGTTATATAAGTAGGATTGAAAGGACTTAGGACTGATAGCTCACCTTACCTCCTGTTCCTTGTTTGGTGGTGGACTTAGGGTATCGGTTGTTTGTCCGAAGGTCGCTTGAATCCTAGTTATATATTATGTATATGTATATAGATATAAAAGTTCCTTCTTTCTATTCAATACCTTTGGGTAGCAAAGGTATACAAACATGTTCATACATACAAACAACATTACTAGTAAACTATAATAGGCATAGTTTAGGAAGTTACTAATACTATTACTAGAACAATGAAACATACAATGAGTCAGTTCATACATGAGTCAATACATACTATTATGAGAAACAGAGAGAACATACATACATACTAGACAGAGAGAGAACATACAATATAGCTAGTACATACTATACATTACAATACAGCTAGTACATACTATACATTACAATACAGCTAGCACATACTATACATTATATAAGAGAACATGCTATTACGAGAAACAGAGAGAACATACATACATACTAGACAGAGAAAGAACATACAATACAGCTAGTACACACAATACATATACAAGAACACTACTACAGTTATGTGAGCCACGTAACGGGGCATGACATCACCTGTCATGGCTCGTTTTGTATCCAGAATCTCCTTAAGTGGAGAGCATTGAGTTTGTATATAGATCTATACTGCATTGACTATCCTACACCTTGTTGCTCGCTACAGTGGGACTTGCAAGTCTACGGGTGCCAAACGTCATTCCTTCCGACGTCTTACATCGTCGTGTTTCTAGTCGGTAGTATGGTACATGCCGATCACATGGTACTTTAAATAACAATTGGTTTAAGGTAGTTAGTACAGCAGTAGTTACTTAATACAACACTACAGTACTATTTTATTTCCCATTGCATTCACTTTGTGATCTTCACACAATGAACAGTAATGTAAAAACTATATTTTTGGTTAATGATAGTCAGATTTGGGAAAATACATACTCTTACAAGAGACACACATACAAACACTTGATGCCTTGGTAGAAGGCTACTTTTAGTAGAAAAACATAGGGTTTTCTAGGGGATTCAAACATTTTACAAACATTCACAAACTTTTACAAACTTACACATCGCATACTTACAAACACTTTCTTACAAACAATGACACTAAAATACTTATGATCTCACCAGCTTTAAAGCTGATCAACTCTTTCAAAATAACTTGTATTCTCAGGTCACCGGTAGATAGGTACCGATGCCAGGTTTTGAGAAGATGGAGCTCGTTCAAGACTCATCTTATATTTTGATTTATATTTTTGGTGTCTATTAAACTTGACAGAACACACTTGTATTAAATTATATTATTAATGCAATGGATGATGTTGTTGCTTGTTTACTACTATGCATTGTTGTGATACTTTACATGACGTCCTCCACCCTCGAACGATTCCGCCGTTCTGGTTTTGGGGTGTAACAGATTGGTATCAGAGCATTGTTTATAGTGAATCGAGTATATCAACCCATAAAAGATATACGAACTATAAACACAGCGGGATTTAAAAATACTCTGATAAAGAGTTTATACTTTTAAATAATAAAATATTTAACCAAGTATACATACCTGCATTCATATTAAAATCAGTGTCACTAGGACAGAACAAAAGTATTACGATTGTTGGGCAGCACAAGTAGACTTAGAGACATATAGTCAAATCTGGGAAGATATAGCCTGATCAACTATATTATCCGAGGAGTGACTAGCATGTGCCTAAGTGTGGTTGTGAGGTTGCAACAAGTCTAAAAACTTACCAACAATACCACAACGAAAACCTTAGAACAAAACATAAACCTAAGATACTATAGGAGTATTTTGTGTTACTACAAATTACTTATGTGCTTATTTCTTATATCCCTTTTCTCGCGTAGATAATATGGCTGGATTCCATCCCCACGGCAACTTGTACTTCCCTAACCAAGGTAATGGAGGAGGGATTGAAGCAGAGCCAGAAAATGATCACCAATTCCCTGTGGATGATCACCAGGCTGAAGGCTTTGCAGATGGTTCTGACTCCGAGCCTGAAGTTGAGAACCTACCCCCGATGACTCCTGTCCCAAATCCTAACCCTCGTCCGGCCTTTCAAGGCCCGACGCCTCCGTGGGTGGAAAGCTTGGAAACATGGAGCCAAGAGCAGAATCAGCCCATACCATTCAACGGGGACCAGAGCTTTTATGACCTGAGCGAAAGAGGCTCAGCAGACAGAGTCTTGCCAATCCTGGTCCGCAGAGTGGCCCGAAACGAGATTCAGGGCAGGACGGCTCTCCATCGAATCACGGAAGTTGACGCCAATGCGAGAATGCATATCATCCGCACCATTCGTCTGGAAGATGCTCGTGAGAGATCTAGGGGAGACCATGAGACCCTGCAGCAAGAGCTAGCTGAAACTCGAGCTGAAGTCATAGAGCTCCGAGTACGCCAAAGGGTGTACGAAAGGCACCTACTGGATATGGAGCATCAGCTGGCTGAACTAAGGGTTCACCCAAGCGATGACCGTCACCAGTAGGAAATATTCTACCTTTCTTTCCTTGGTTGAAAGAATAGTCGTCCTATCTATGCTCCAAGTAGCACTTTTCTATGTAACTAACTCTTTACTGTAAGTACTTTCTAGTAGGCCAGTATGCCGTCAAAACTTTTCTACTTCGGATATGATGTAAGACCTACTCCAAGGTCATTTTTCCCAAACGTATTACATCTTAAATATCAATGATATTGACAATCGGCTAATTTCTGTGCCAATCCTTGTTCAAATACTTTCGTTTTGCTATCGTTAGAATCCTATCTAAACACCCACTTCGTCAAATTATTGAGCTATGGTGAATTAGCTCAAAGATTTCTTCCAATTCTTGTCAAAAGTTGGATCCGGTTATCCACCAACCAATGATAGTCTAGTTCAAAATAACAATTGTCTAGTAAACATTCTACGAACTTACTTCAACTCTTTTCCAGTACTGCATCATAGGGATGTAGGTCAAACCATCGAGAACAGTTTAACAAAACAAAAACTTTACAATTACATGATTGAGTAGAATACATCTAGGGCCGACCATAATCACTCACAAACTCCTTTTCTTGTCAAATAGCAGAATCATGTCGTCACCTAGAGGTAATCCGCCGAACGACACAACCCCGATCCTTCATATAGACGCTGCCACCTTCCAAGCAGCGGTATCAGCTGCCGTGACAGCTGTCCTTACACACCTCAACACTAGTAACGAAAGCAAGGCTAGAAAAGGTGTTGACAGTTCAAATTGTTGTAACCACCCGGGAAATCAACGAATGATAACTGTTACGAATACCCAAGGCCACAACTCAGAGTTTAAGAAACGAAAGCGTCAAGCCCAAAAGGAACGCAAGCGATTTCAAAGGCTTGCCATGCAACAGCAACCAGTGGCGACCCCTGCCACCTCAGCACCGGTCAAGCGATATGAGGGAACACTCCCGAAGTGTAACAAGTGTAACTATCATCATAATGGAGCTTGCCGGGTATTGCAATGCATCAATTGCAACAAAATGGGGCACATTGCTCGTTTCTGTAGAACCACCTCCACTACCGGAGCCAGCCAAGTTTGCTATAGTTGTGGTGAGGCAGGACACTATTATAGGAATTGTCCAAAAGGGAAGATCAACGAAAGCAACCGTGTCCACATAACTCCGACATGACACTTCACTTCCACCACCGATGCTGGGGCAAGCCCGATTTGTCATTTATGCGGTGAGATAGGACATCTCAAGAAGGATTGTCCAATAACAAAGAACTCTGGCGCAGACGGGAAGATTCTAAGGATCACTGTCGCAGGAGAGACTACTCCGGACCCACGTTGAAATACTAGGGCGTTTCATTATAATAGACTTATAAACTGTTAAACACTAGTGCAACTAGAGTCTTACCTTTTGCGAGATTCCGTCAGTCAAGGGGCTCTCGTGCTGCGTATACTTGCTTTTGTAGTATACCTTGTTCGCAGCCATATTCTAGTAGTAAATTAAAGTACTGAAACTCTGTTAAAAGTTGCACTGTCATGTTTAGTTTGTAATACCTTTATGAACTAAGTCTATGCCTCTTATTCCGAGTAGTCCGACATTTTCATATAACTTGAGAAAATTCGACCCTCACAATACCAGTTTCATGCGTAAATTCTTTTCTCCGAAATCGCCTTTCTAGTGAAGCCGTCATTCCAGAACTCCGAGGTACTCATGCAGAGAGTACCTTATGTTTCCTATCCTTCCCGAAGACACCTTAGCAAACCTCCCCGGAGTACCACTCGTACAGTACGTCAAGTTCAACCCGAAGACCCATACGGTTGATCTATCGCTGGAAAAGGTATACGCAAGGGTGGTATATAATCAAGGTTCTACAGGCTTAGAATTGATGATTCCGCTTTAACTTCTTTTCCTTGTTTGGATGTGAGCTTAAAGAAGAATCAGTTATTCGACTGCCTTTTTAGTCTTAATTATATACGACTCGTATACACGAAGCTGTGATTGATGAACCAAATATGACTTCTGATATGAACTTTAGGACGGAGACTGCCCAAGACTACGAGTGATCGTACTGTCATGCGGATAAACTTAGAATCCAATCAAATGCCTTCTCACCGATCGAGACAATAGATTCAGATAGACCAGAAAACTCCCAGGATTACCTCCGCAACGTCAAGTTGAATTTAGGATCGACTTAGTTCCAGGGGCTACCCCAGTAGCCAAATCGCCCTATCATCTAGCACTTGCATAGATGCAGGAACTGTCCGATCAACTTAACGAACTGCTCAGCAAGGGCTTTATAAGACCAAGCTTCTCACCCTGGGGAACTCAGGTCTTGTTCATCAAGAAGAAAGACGGATCGTTTCGTTTGTGCATCGACTACAGGGAGCTCAACATGAGACAACGACGGTGGGTCGAGCTACTCAGTGACTATGAAGGCGAAATTCATTATCATACGGGTAAAGCCAACGTAGTAGCTGACACCCTAAGTCGGAAAGAATACTCTTGTCGTAGAGTCAAATCATTGACTATGACTATCCATTCACACTTGTCCACACAAATTAAGGAAGCTCAGCCCGACGCTTTGAAACCTGAAAATGTGGCGAGTGAATCCCTGAGAGGGATGGATAAGAACTTGGAGGTCAAGGGTGGCGGAGCTTTTTATCTCATGGATCGGATCTGGACACCGAAACACGGTGGTTTCAGAGACTTGGTCATGACAGAGGCGCACAACACTCGTTATTCCGTCCATCCAGGTTCAGATAAGATGTATCTGGATCTTAAAAAGCTATACTAGTGGCCTAACATGAAAGCAGAGATTGCTACCTTCGTGAGTAAATGCCTTACTTGCGCCAATGTCAAGGTCGAATACCGGAAACCCTCAGGTATACTACAGCAGCCGGAGATACCGGAATGCAAGTGGGAGCGGATCACTATGGACTTCATAACCAAGTTGCCCAAGACAACGGGTGGACTTGATACCATATGGGTCATCGTCGACAGATTGACCAAGTCCGCACACTTCCTGCCTATCAAAGAAACAGACAAGATGGAGAAGCTTACAAGAACCTACATTCGGGAGATTGTACGACTGCACGGTGTTCCCATATCCATTATCTCAGACAAAGATAGTAGATTCACTTCGAGGTTCTGGCAGTCGCTACAAAGTTCCCTAGGAACTAGGCTGGACATGAGTACAGCCTACCATCCACAGACCGACGGACAAAGTTAGAGGACTATCCAAACCTTGGAAGATATGTTGCGAACCTGTGTGATCGACTTTGGGAAAGCATGGGATACTCATTTACCCCTTGTCAAATTTTCCTACAACAACAATTATCACACGAGCATAAAGGCTGCTCCATTCGAGGCCCTCTATGGCCGAAAGTGCAGATCCCCTCCGTGTTGGGCTGAGGTGGGTGATACCCAGTTAGCTAAAGGACGAGTTCCTGAAAGCACTCTCACGGATCCGGAGATCATACGGGAAACGACAGAGAAGATCGTTCAGATTCGTGAACGATTGAAAGCCTTTAGAGACCGACAGAAAAGCTACGCTGATAAGCGAAGGAAACCGTTGAAATTCCAGGTGGGCGACCGTGTTCTATTAAAGGTCTCACCCTGGAAGGGCTTGATACGCTTCGGAAAGCGTGGAAAGCTAAATCCAAGGTACATAGGGCCTTTCGAGATTCTTGCAAGAATCGGCCCTGTAGCTTACAAACTTAACTTACCACGCGAACTCAGTAACGTACATTCTACTTTCCACGTCTCGAACTTGAAAAAGTGTCTGTCCGACGAGACTCTTGTAATCCCACTCGGCGAGATCGAGATCAACGAGAGCCTCAACTTCGTGGAAGAACCAGTAGAGATCATGGACCGGGAGGTCAAACAAACGAAACAAAGCTGTATCCCGATAGTGAAGGTTCGCTGGAACGCCAAGCGAGGACCTGAATTCACTTGGGAGCGAGAGGATCAGATGAAACTGAAATATCCTCGTCTTTTTACTTAGTTATTTGTAACTACTTATTTGCTTAAACTCTAATTTCGGGACGAAATTCCTTCTAACGGGGGGATGATGTGACAACCCGAAATTTCTATTATGTACAACCATTCACTTCAATAGAAGTCAGAACTGTTTCTGCTAACTTTTGAGCTGTGTAGAGTCAGTTTGAGTGTTCTAAAGCCTAGTACTGCAAGAGATAACTGGAGAGAGGATGCTCTAGGGTTTATTGTGCATCAATAAAGTCTCAAAACTCCAAGAGTTTGGAGTTTACGACCCAAACATGGAGTTTACAGCCGTAAACTCTAAGGAGTATAAGTATGACACTTAGTCATTTTACTCACTTTTTTACCATTTCAAGCCTAGACACTCACTTCTCTCTCAAGTAGCATCCGATTTTCCTTCTTGATCTTCAACTTTGTAAGTGTTTCTTGCCTTAAATAGTTGATATCCCTCATCATCTAGTGATCTCACATGATTCCATCCATTAAATCATTCCATTTTCATAGATCTTCAAGTGTTCTTCATTTCACCAAGAACACCAATAACACATACTAGTGTTCTTGGACTTTAAACACCCTTACAAGCTTCTATATAGTAAGTACTCTTACCTTAGCTTGTTATAGGCTTGATACACTTGTTAAACATCTAGAAAACAACAAGAAACACAAGATCAAAGGTGTTTACGGTCAAGACATGTTCTTGAACCGTAAACCCTAATAGATGGGGAAAAGTGAGCCCTAGTCCCTTCCTTAGCCTTGGATACTAGTCTAGATCACTACCTTGAAGTGTTTAGGACCTTAAACATCAAAAAGACTAAGAACCCATAGAGTTTACGGCCGTAAACTCATGGAGAAATGGTCCATGGGTCGTAAACTCTATAAAGTGGTGCCATTGTGCCACCATGGCTTCCTAAGGCTTGGATGTAACACCCATAAAAATTGAGTCAAATTAAAACATTTTCATTCATTCAAAAACCATTAACTTCATACATCTCGTTTTCAAAATAGTTTATTATCAGAGTATCCCCATAACCATATCATAAAAATCGTAAAACATGAGGAGCGGTACGATCACGCCTTCGCCTTGCCACGATCTCCTGAAGTACCTGAAACATAACACTACAACTGTAAGCCCGAAAGCTTAGTGAGTTACCCCCAAAATACCAACCACACATAACATACTCATATCATATCACAAATGGAACAGCCACGCATATCGGGTCTGCTGTGTGACTGGTCCGCCCGCACCGGGCCTTCAGTCCACCTGGTCCACCCTCCGAGTCTAGCCATGTACATCGAGTCTACAGTGTGATTGGTCCGCCCGCACTGGGCCTTCAATCCACCTGGTCCACTCTCTGAGTCTACAGTATGACTGGTCCGCCCACACCAGGCCTTCAGTCGGCCTGGTCCACTCTCCGAGCCTCGGCACGTCTGGTCCGCCCTCTCGGGGCCTTCAGCCTATCTGGACCGCTCGCTGGGCCTTCGGAATGTCCGGTCCGCCCTGGGTATGTTGGCCTACAGCACTAAGCAGGACCCGCCTCAACCCAACCCCCGTTAAACAACCATGTGCACATAAAACAAATAATCACATAACAATCCTCGACCAGACAACAGTCTAACAGATCACATAGCATATCAACATCCTAACCAGGATTCCGACCTAACCGGTCACTAGCATAACATTACCCTATATCCCGGGTACCGACCTTAACCAGGTCACTAACATAACACCATCCTAAATACCAGGATGCAGATCTAGCAAAACAATCACATAACAATCAATACCCGGATTTCCATCCGTTAAAGGGCCGGCCTTGGTGCTGTAGACCCTGTCGATATAGTGAGGATAAATCACCTTGCGACTGCCGAAATACTGCTGGTACCCTTCTGGCTGCTATCTGACAATCCCCGCACTGCTGCTCCTCTAACTCCCCGAACTATCAATGCCACAAAAACACTTAGCCCAAAACAATATCCTTCTAAGGGTAAATTGACCATTTTACCCTTAACCCAATCTGGTCCATGACTAAGGCCCAATACCATAATATGAAGGGCCCAACACTAGGTAAGCTTTTCAAGCCCACTAGTGACCCACTAATGGCCCAATTTGCTACATTGGGCCCAATCCATTAATGGGCCTCACCCTAAGCCCAAAATATATTCCTTGGTCCATATAATATGATTTCTGATGGCCCACTAAGGCCCAAATACCCAAACATGCCCCAAACCACGGCCCAAAAACTCACGATCCATACAGACAGAGTACGCGGGGCGTACCCCCCATGTACACTAAGAGTACAGGCAGAATGGTGAGTACGCTGGGCGTACATCACTTTACGCGGGGCGTAAACTCACTGAACTAAAAGTCCTCATAAGTTCTTAATGGCTTAAGCTCTTAAGGCCAAACTTCAGATCCATCGACCAAACATGCCTAGGATCCATAAAGTCTCAAACTTTATCACTTGAGACGTCCATAAAGCTCTTAACTCAAGGTCTTAATCCATTAAGACCCACCTACATCATACATGAGACAACCAAAGCCCTTGGGACCTCATTTTTCTCACTCAAGACCTCTCCTAAGGTCTGAAAGGACAGCTAATCTCAACCAACTCACATCATGCATCACTTTGGGGTTTTAGGACAAGAAATGATGTCAAAACTTCATAACACCAAGATCTACACAAAATAGATGACAAGTAAGAGACTTTATACCTCAAAAGGGCTCCAGAAGATGATGCCTTCCCAGATCCACGAGCTCCAGCCACCCAACTCCTTCCTTGACAACTTCCTCTTTTCCTCTTCCAAGCTTAAACCACCAAGATGAGCTTTCCAAGGCCAAGATCTCTAAAAATGGAGGTTGGAACGTTCTAGGGTTTCTTCTGAGGTTAGGGAGGCTGATATGGGGGCTAGGGTTGAAGCCATTATGTTCTATATATAGTGGCTCACCCTCAAATTAGGGTTTAAAGACTCTGGACGTACGTTGGGCGTACATCCTGTACGCTGGGCGTACGCCCCCAACACCCGCGTTCATTTATCCACTCTACGTTGGGCGTAACCTATCTTACGCTGGGCGTACCCAGCCAATTACACGCATGCACTCCATGCATGCCTAGGACCCCTTTGCCAGATATTTCCTTTAGGGACCATTGTTGACACTATCTTCAAAGTGTCATAACTCCTTTATTCTAAGTCCGCTTCCGACGAACTTTATATTTACGAAAAGGTGGCGAGAAGCCCTATGCTTCTAGCAACACTCCCCGACCCGAAACCTTCTCGAATAAAACCCATTGCCCATAAAAGACCGAAACGCCCTTACTCTTGATCTCGGAAGTTCATAAATAAGTACTTTTCGAACGGGGCGTTACAATTCTCCCCCACTTAAATTAGGCTTCGTCCTCGAAGCCTGCGGCAACACAAACTTCTGGATGATACTCCTACAATGCATCCACTGATCTCAAACCGGCTCAGTTTCCCTCAAACACAGGTATCGAATCTCTAAATCCATCTCTTCCCTTGCAGGGTTCCGATCAACTGCTTCAAGTCGGTCACCGACTTCTTTTCTCTGATGACAACGCTCATCAACTGAGTGCCACCTGAAGACACTACCTTACTTCTGTCCCAATCTCCAATCGGGAATCCCTTACCTTCTCCTCTTCCAAGGAGACCGAACACATGCATGCGCATCATCCAACATTGCCACAACGGGCATCTCAACGGGCATCCAACCCGTATGTGCTTCCATATATCTGGTACAATCCCAGTGCTTACTACCAATAACCGAAGCATCTTCGATCATCCTTTTACTCTGCATGCCTTCCTCTCAGAGGACCCACACTCCTTCCGGAGCTACATACCTTTCCTTTCCAGGAAGTCTACTCATCAACCCTTACCGCACCTATAAGTGCCACAGAGCTATACTCCGCTCTACACTATCCATGTAGAGCAACCGTTATTCTCTAACTCCCATATACTCTGAATCCGATCACATAACTAACAAGGCCCACGCACGGCCTCCAGCCATCTCCATCATCCCGATCAATACTTGGGGCCAGACCATATCGATTACTATTGCATGGCGACATTTTTACTCATTCTCCTCATATCGATCCACTATCTCATACAGAGTCTTCAGCATGACTGGACCGCATTTCCAGGCCTTCAGCCTATCTGGACCACTCTCAGAACCTTCAGCATGTCTGGACCGCCCTCCTGGGCCTTCAGCCTATCTGGACCGTTCCCTGAGCCTTCGGCCTGACTGGTACGCCTACCGGCCTTCAGTCTATCCGGACCGCTCAAAGACTGTCGCACATCACCCTGATCCATTCTTCCCGGGAATCTCTCCCATGCAGTCTGTTCTAGCCCTCTTGGGGTTCTAAACTCCAGTTCCATTCCTGGAATCCTTTCCATGGCCTAAACCCAGGCCTCACATCGACCAACTACCTTAACTGAAATCATGGTCTGTTCCCTGCCCCACTTGTCTATCACTTGCTCTAATCATGCCACACTCTCGGCTAACAACACTGATAAATCTAAACAGCTAACCAACCCTGGATACTTACTGTTTTACCGGAGAATTTTCCAATTCTCCCCACTTAGTGCACTGACTACTAACCACCAATGCCCAAAACCGGCATAGCTCAATCGCCCTTACTCCATATTTTCCCTCTTATCCATGAACTGACTCCTTCGGGAGTGAGTAACCTCCACCGAATGACCCTTCCGCCATTGTACACCCGAACTCTAAGGAGGTTCGAATCCCAACTGAACACTTCTTGCATCGCAGTCGCTATTCCTAGCAACAAGATCATTTACCTTATCTTTTGTCCAAGCGTCCTCCTGAACGCTAACTACAACTCCTAACTACTAAGATCCTCAATCATACTATGAAACATGCGGAACAAGGCAGACAGATTTACAATACCACATAATCAACAGATAACAAGACATCAAAATGGAAACATACCCGCAGCTGCATCTGGCTCTGCCCTGACCTCCTCTGCCGTAAGCTGGAATGCGCGTCCCTGAGCCCTCGGAGGCTCCGCTCCACCCTAACCTCCACCCGTAATCCTCAAAGTGGCCGGCGCTGGAGCCTGCACCGGTCTTGTAACAAGCTGTGGACAGTTGGCCCTCAAGTGTCCAACCTGATGGCAGTGATAACAAATCCTCATATCCTGTACCGGGGCTGACTCTCGGCAATCCCTCGCATAATGCCCCTCCCTTCCGCACTTGCGGCACGTACCACCGGACCTACAAATTTCGGCATGACCCTTCCCACACTTCTCACAAGTGTGGCTGCATTGCTAATTCTTGCATTTAACCCTTAAGGTTCGTGTCTAACCTTTAATTTTGAGCTACTTGTAGACCATAAAGGCTTTAATTCCAAGTCAGATTTAGCTTCAATAATACCACGAGGTAAACCCTTCAAATTTGTGGAAGCTAACGCATATTCCTAGAAAATAGCACGAAAATCACATTAACTTTATAAAAAAAGGAACCTAAAGTCAGATTTTATCCAATTGACAAACTCACAAACACAGTACAGAGAGTCAGAGACTAAAGGAGAGAAGTAAGATTCCCTTGACTTCAAAAATCTACCTTTGATGAGTAGAGTGGATCCAATCTTGACTCCATCTGATGAAACAAATAACAAAAAGATTCATATTAGTGAAGCCATGAGCTTTGACAATTCCAAAACATTTTAAAAACTGAATAAAGTACATCTCTATTTCTTGCAGTTTGCCTGAATAAAGTACATTGCCTGTAACTTCAATCTTTCAAGATTTATGATCTTTACCCATTCTAATTGTCTTCAATAATCCAATCAAATGCAATGTTTACCTCGGTTTCCAGATACTGCTAATTTGTGGTTATATATACAATATACAACATTATGATACAAGCAGCTCCCATAAACGGTTTCATCCTGATGCCATAACATGCCTACATGTATAGAACCTACATTATTAAAATCCCTTTAAAAATTCTCAAGAATATAAACTAACAGAAATTTTGTCTCAGAGTCAAACTCACCAAATCACAATGGAGTTTTCTTTTCCTAAAAAGGTTCCTCCATGATTTAGCTTCCCTCATCAACAGCTCTTGTTTATATATATTTTTTCATACCAAAATGCAGCTGTTAGAATGAAGGGTATATCAATAACTCACGTGAACTGAAACAAACAAACAATGATCATAGATAAATGGTTATAAGATAGCTCTAAGTGTAAATATAAAGTCCAATAGATTAGACTTCCATGTTAGGCCAACAGCATACTCTAAGGGGTATTTTGGTCACATTGTGCATGGTATTCTTTTCATTGAGCTTATCCGCTTCATGTCGCTGTTCCGGATGCTCATACAGGGGCATTTTCATCAGAATTTTAATAGAATTCTTTTATATTCTATTGCATTTTCTGGTTATATTCTTGGTCTTTGGAAATTAAAGATCACTGCTTATTCCCTTTGGTTTGCTTCTCTACCATGTCGGATTTACTATTTTAAGAAACAGTGGCTGTTTGGTCTTTTTATTAGCGGGAGGAATTTTAGATTATGGTCTGGGTTTTGGATGTGGAACTTTAAGTTGCTGTAAATGGTTTCATTTTACACATTCAACTAATCAACAGTTCATGTAACTAAAATCAAATTGTTATGTAAAATATTAATCAGTTTATTTGTTTTACTAATATCTAATACACTTGCAGTTATCTAGAATTCTTGAAAGATCTTGAAGGAAAAATTGAAGAGATTCAATGTCCCTTGAAGAGATTCGCCAAAACCTCCTCTCAAAAAAAGGTTGCATTCTAAATCTCACTTCTGATGGAAAAAACCTTAAAATCTCTAAAAAACACATAAGAAAATTTCTCAGTTTTCTTCCAAGTAATTCCTCAGTTACATCATCAACTTCAAATGCACAACTTCCATTAAACAATGAAGCAATTATAATCCCTACTCAGATTAGTTTATCGTTTATGTCTCTTAAGCCATATTAATTTCATAATTATTATCATTAATATATTAGTTTTTGCCACTTTTTGTTGTTAACTTGTGATTAATTACAGGTGAATTCTGTTGGAAAAGCAGCTAATATTTATGAAAATGGTTATCAACTTAATGGGAGTGGCCATGTGATATCTAAATACATAAGTAATACATGCCCCTTGTGATTGATACTGATAATAATGGGACAACAACCCTTAAAAACCTAAGTTGCGCACCAAAGCAAGATATATAAGAGGATCAATAAGTAACTAAATAAAAAAATTGATTAGCAGTGGATCTTATCTAACATTGCTGGTGGCCAGAAAAAGCTGAAGCAACAGATATGGATTCGTTTTTAGTTTCAACAACTTTTTGATAGCAAAGAGAAGAAAAAACGTGAGTATGAGCATCCATGGAATGGAGTATAGGAATACGATAAGATCATGGGAAAAAAAGATATGTATGGATGAAAGAATTTAGATAGATCTCAGAAACATATGAATAAATTCTAAAACGTCCAACTATCATGATCTGGTGTTTAAGATCAATCACACGCATTAAACTTCCTACATAAGGAGATCAAATTGATGAAGAATAAAATTTAATTGAATACGGACGTTCTATTCACCTTCAAAACCGAACAAAATTTCACAATTACTCAAACGAATATGCAAAAAACACTTTTCAAGATGACAATCGCCGGTCTATTTTAAGTCGACGGTTGAAAACGAAAGATGGAAGTGAAAGCCTTAAAATCAGAAAGAGAAAGCCATGAAATCTACCTGTTGATTGAATATTGTGGGGTATTCTGTCATTTTCTTGTAGGCGGTGGAGAGGAAAGCAACAGTGAGATTAGAAGAGGTGTACAAAGGCGGTGGAGATCAGAAGATGTGTCATCTTGGCCGATTGAAGTAGAAGCGAATGGTTTACATGTTTCTTAACGTTAGATAAGAAGAAGAGACAGAGAGAGAGAAAATGACGAACGGAAGGCAACATTATGCAACGGGTTTTTAGGTCAACGGGTTTTTTTAGGTGTAAGGATGATGTCAGCAAATGATCTAAGGGTGTAGAATATAGGATTGAAATGCAATGAATGGCTCTGATTTCTTAAGTGGAGAATTTAAGGTTCTCTTTTAATAATATTTAGAGACTTGTTATATTAACTAAATTTGTTAAAATCTATATCTTCCTATTCTAATAAAGGAATATGTTTATTCTCATTTTCTCATGTGTCATCCTATTAAACCTCCTAATTAATGTCATGTCACTTGTCAACCTATGGATTCTACATTTTAAATTTCAAATTTAAATTTCTCACTCTAATTACATTAAATTAATAAAATTAAAATTAAAATTAAAATTAAAATTAAAATAAATTTAATACAAATTATAATGTCAAATATTTATTTAAATCAAATATTATAAGTTTAGATAACTAAAAAGTATCTCTTAATTAACAATTTATTTAAAATAATGATTAATAATTTTGAGTTTTTACCACAAAAATTTAATTAATTTTGTAACCGTGGTTTCCACGGGTTATAAACTAGTATACTTATAAAGAGGAAACATTTTTTTCTTTCACCACATTCATTTGAAACTCTCATGCATTTTTCCTTACACCACATTCATTTGAAATTCTCATTACTTTTCAATTTCTTTCTAATAATGATTATAAGTTTGTTAATAAGATTAAATAAATATCAAACCCAAAGTGTATTAATATATAAACTAAATTTCAATATTAAAAGAATATTTTTACTTCTACTTATAAAGTTATATTTTTTTAACTTTTAACATATTAAACTTAATTTATTAGTTTTAATATATTGTTGGATGTAAACTATTGTCATTTTAAAGCTACAACTTTTGAACAATTTGTATAAAATACTTAAATTATAAATTTAAATATAACATTACAAGATCAACTTAAATATAAATTTTAGTTTAACTTAAACAACCCAAAGAATATTTTGTAAATAGTTAAAAATGATAAATTGTAGTTTCTTTCTAATAATGATTATAAGTTGGTTAATAAGGTTAAATAAATATCAAACCTAAAGTGTAATCATAAATAAACTAAATTTCAATATTAAAACAATACATTTATTTCTAATTATAAAGTTATGTCTTTAACTTTTAACATATTATACTTAATTTATTAGATTTAATATGTTGTATGTAAACCATTATAAATTTAAAACTACGACTTTTGAACAGTTTGGACAAAATACTTAAATTGTTAATTTAAATATAAAATTACAGTGTCAACTTAAATATAAATTTCAATTCCACTTAAAAAAAACCCAAAGAATATTTTGTAAAAAGTTAAAAGTGATAAATTGTAGTGGTAAATGCAAAAACTAAATTATAATCTCAGTTTAATTAAAATATTTCATAAAGATATTTTTATAATCGTTAAAAGTTTTTAGATAAGTAGCTTAAAATAACTTACAATAACAATAGTTAAAAATAACTCTATATAAATGATTATATTGCTACCTTTAAAATCAAAAAACAATGTTTGATGTCTTAAATAATTCTAATGATAGAACATAAAACGTTAAGCAAATAAATTTTAAAAAATTAATTAACAATAACAACAACTATAAATAACATTAAACCATATATTATATTTAATTGTATTCATGAGTAACTCGCGGGTAGAAGTCATTCAAACGTTTGAGATAATGCAGTTATAATAGATATATATATTATCATATAAGTTAAAATAATCAATATATTATATGAACTTACTATACGAATTATTATATCAAATTTAACAACAACGTTGTTGTTATATTTAAAAAAAACATATATTTTTAAAGATTTCAAATATATAAGTGTTTCTGCGCAACGCGCGGCATTCGCCTAGTTATATATAAAACAAAACGCACGCTAATTATTATTTTTTCAACATGTTGAATTATTTTTGATTGATTGAGAATTCATTAAATGTGTGACAAATAAAAAAATGTTTATCAAAAGACGTATTACGATATATTTATATTAATAAATAATAGGTTTATCAAACAAAAATATGTTTTTAAAAATGAAGATTATTACCTCTTTTTTTTGTATATATATTAATATAAAAATAATTCTTTAAGTTTTTTTGTAAACTTCAAAATAAAGTAACACCACCAATCCTCAATATTTGTAAGATTTTGAAACAAAATGATAGTTTTTAAAAAATAACATGAAATTAAACTTTTACTTATTTAAAACTAAAAAAATAAAAAATAATTAAAAAAGTTAATTACAAAAATGGTCCTTATGGTTTGGCTGAATTTTTAGTTTTGGTCCCTAAGTTTAAAATTTGATACGTTACATCCCTGTGATTTGTGAAAATTGTACTATAAGCCCTTGGTCGATCAAATTACCCTTTTTTTTTCTTTTTCTTTTAACCATTTTGTTATATATATATATATATATATATATATATATATATATATATATATATATATATATATCTTTATTTTAATAGAATTAATATAAGTTATTTATAAAATTATTTTTATTTTTTAAACCAATTATCTGAATTATATAAAATCATATTATTATTATTACTATTTTTTTTTTGCTTTATTTTTGTTTTTTATTTTTTTGTGGTTTAAAAATCTTTTAATATTTTTGACGTTTTATTTAAATATATTTTTTAATGTTGTTTTTTTTTACGTTTTGTTCATCCCATATAATTATTTAATGTTGTTTTTTATGTGTTTTTTGTTTACATCATTCAGTTATATGTAGGGTTGTAAACGAACTGAACGACAGTAACGTTCGTGAACTGTCCGACGGGAAGTTCGTTTATGTTTGTTTATTTAATAAATAAACGAATATGAACAAAAATTATCGTTCGTTTAGTTAAACGAACAAATATGAACAATGGTCTCGTTCGTTCATTTATGTTCGTGAACATTGTTCATCTTCGTAAACATTAACAATGTTTAATTGTGTTTGTTTATCTTTGTCGTTTATGTCCGTTTAGTATGTTCACGAACGTAAACAAGATAATTTGTTAAACGAACGAACACGAATATATATATATATATATATATATATATATATATCATTATTATATAAGTAAACCTTATTTTTTCTCAAAGCGCGTACAACGCGTGAGATGGGTTTAAAGGAACGCACGTTTCGTCATGTTGAAGTCCAGGGGATTAAGGTGAATCGACACGTTTTTCCCACCACCGCTTCTAGAAAACGATCATTGAATCGAGGTGACCTCTCATACACCACCCTTCTCCATTCATCAACCGACTCCCGTTGTCAATTAACCACAACTCCCACTTCCTCTGCAAGAAATCTCCGAACACGTCGTCTACACAAAAAAACCTTATTTCCCGCCACATAAAATGCGTATTCATCCTTGTCTCTCTTCCATCTATGCGCCGAACCTTCTTCTCCGGTAATTTCAGGTAAGGCCCACTCTTTCTCTCAATCGAATTGTTTCCCCTCCGTGCGACACCTCCACTTCTTTTCCATTAGATCTTTTTCTGAAGTTAACCTATCAAATAACTTTTCTTGCATCTTTTCCAAACTTCAACGCTGTCTATTTTTGGTGGTCGATTAATCAAGAAATTGAACTCGCAATATCCCTATGTTACTGTCGGGCTGCTGTATTACATCACAATTAGGGATTTTTTTGAGTTCCAGCTCCATTCTATTTATCTGCCCACCCCCTGAATTGATGCTTTATAGTTTCTTCTTATGTATGTGTTAATTCATTCCAAAAAGAATGTATGTAATATACTAATTCATTTCTTTTGACCATATCCTCTGGTTTTCTTGTTAATTGTTACGATGATAGAGAATAGTATGGATGTTCATTTTCGCCACTCGAGTTTTAATTCGTACTTGATTTCTCCTATCTTTTGCAAACACATTATTTCTTTTTTCCTTCCATAATTTATAATTTTCTAATTTGTTGAAGTGGTTAAGGAATTTCACTTTTTTATATGCTTGTCTCAGTTTCCGGGAAGTGTACCAGTTGTGGAGTAACTTCAGTCGGTGGAACGATGCCTATCAAAGTTTTCAGGTAATATAAGGAAATTGTTGGAGATGTACATTTCGACTAGAAATTCTTAATCGGTTACCAAACGGAGATGGCAATGCAAAAAAGTTCATCACAAATAATTGGGATGGAATAAGTTACCGACATACACCATGCTCTACATAAACAAGCAAAATCAAGTAGAATGATGGAACAAATATATAACTTCAAAATCTCAATTTTTAATTTTTAAGGGTCAAATATGTTACTTTTAAACAACATACAAAATTACTCTCATATTGATACTGTTAACTAAACCTGTTGAAGAAGTTTTTTAAGCAGCAAATACCCTTTTCAGTTTTCACCCTACTGGTTGACAAGATAAAACAAGTAATGGTACCCCAAATGTTATATATTCTTAGTGTGCTCTATTTGCAATATTAACTTATATAGTCGTGTATATGTGAAATGGGTTATAAAATGATTGTTATGTTTTGCAGGCTACTGTATAAGTTTTATATCTGTTACAATTACATCTTTAATCTCATGTTTAATGAGGCAAATCAACAAATTTATTTAAATAAAATTACAATAAAACTTGGCATTTTCTTATTTTTGCATTTTAGTATACTATATTATTGTCTTAAAACAATTTCATGGGTTTGCAGCCTTTAGCAGATGGTTATGGTTATCACTTGTTGTTGCATAAAAATTAATGGACGCTTAGGTACCAAATGCTATGACACGTATGTTTTTTTGCTTGAGTCACCATCATTTTTCTAAAATCTACTAATAACAACATTTATTGGTGATCCTATATTTGTAGGTTCCAAGAGGTCGAACCAACACCACTGGTTAAATAACAATTTTCTTTTATATATTTGTGTGTTATAGCAATGTATCTAGCAAGTGGCTGAAGCATCAAATAGAAAAATCAAAGATGGTATTTAATGATTAATCCCAATGTCCCAATAGTGCTCCTTAGAAGATGTTAGATTGGTTTTTCTTAAAGTCAAAAATCATATCAGGAAATGCGATGGACTTTCACTTGTTGATTATAACAATGTATTTTCGTTTTTTTTATTCATGCATTGTATATTAAAAATACACCTATTTACAGCATTGTACTTTCACTTTTTTGGTTTTACACAACAATAAAAGAAATACCCAAATTACCCTCCATGGGCCGTGCTTAGCACGGACCTCAAACTTACCTAGTATATATATATATATATATATATATATATATATATATATATATATATATATATATATATATATATATATATATATATATATATATATAAAAGAAAGAGAAAAAAACAAATATTAAATAATTTTATTGGAAGAGTGATAGTTATTCGGGTTATTGTTTTAATTTTTTATTCGAAAAAGGGTCAAAAAAATCATTATATAATTTAAACAAACAAAACGTCAAAAAAACACAACATTAAAAAATATATTTAAACAAAACGTCAAAAATACTAAAAGATTTTTAAACCACAAAACCAAAGATAAATAAATAAAGCAAAAAATAAACAAATAATAATAATATGATTTTATATAATGTCATAAAAAACCTTAAGTTTGTCAAGAATTTGCGGTTTTACTCTTTGAGAGAATTTTGATTCGTTTATACCGCAAACTTGCAATTTTTTTTCGTTTTTATCCTTTTAAGGGATTGAACCGGTCACCCGCATACGTGGCACGCCACGTGTGCTGAGTAGGCGGTACCTGCTGACGTGTCAGCCACATGGGCAGATGATTTTTATTATATTAAAATTTTATATAAACAGAAGGTTAATGAGGTGGGCATGATTCGAACCTGCAACCTCCCATTGACAAAATAGCATGCTTACCACTCAGCTAAATCGATTATTGTGTTTTATTAACTAAACAAACGATATATATTGTAAATACTGAAACATTTTTGGGAGAATAAGGTGGAGGAGATTCGAACCCACCACCTCTAAATCACAAAACAACGGACATTCCACTGAGCTACAAAGGTTTTTTTGTTTCAAAAACGTGAAAACGTGATATATAACGTATTTAAGTATTTAAAACATATTTTTTAATATATAAATAACGTATTTAAATATTTAAAACATATTTCATATATAAATACCTTTCGAAATGTATTTCTATTTTAAAAATACAAAAATATATATATATATATATATATATATATATTAATAATACAAAACAATTCGTATTTATATTGAAAATATAAAAAAATCCTTATTCAAACCAAATACGTATTTTATGTTTTTGGAAGTTTAAAAGATATATATTTATATATTTTATATTTTTAAAATTGTGAAAGATACATTAATATATTTAAAAATATGTTTTTAAGTGTATAAATAAACCAAATACGCTTATATATATATACACCGTTAAATATGTTTTTTAATCTTTAAAAACGTATTTTATACTTGTATAATTATACCTTTAATCGTAATTAATATACATTATATATTACATTTCACGTTTTGAAACATTATAACCTTTGTAGCTCAGTGGAATGTCCGTTGTTTTCTGATTTAGAGGTGGACGGTTCGAATCCCCTCCACCTCATTGTCCCAAAAATGTTTCAGTATTTACAATATATAGCGTTTGTTTAGTTAACAAAACACAAAAATCGATTTAGCTGAGTAGTAAGCATGCTACTTTGTCAATGGGAGGTTGCAGGTTCAAATCCTGCCCACCCAATTCCTTTGTGTTTATATGAATTTTTAATATAATAAAAATCATCTGCCCACGTGGCTGACACGTCAGCAGGTATCGCCCACTCAGCACACACTTGGCGTGCCACGTATGCGGGTGACCGGTTCAACTTGTTAAAAGGGTAAAAACGAAAAAAAAATTACAAGTTTGCGGTATAAACGAACCAAAATTCTCTCAAAGGGTAAAACCGTAAATTCCTGACAAACTTAAGGCTTTTAATGACATTATCCCTTTAGATAATTGATTTAAAAAAATATAAAAAAAATTATAAATAATCTATATTAATTCTTTTAAAATAAAGATAAAAAACAATAATATATAAAATGACCAAATTACCCTTTCTTTTTTTTTCTTTCTTTCTTTTTCTTTTAACAATTTATTATATATATATATATATATATATATATATATATATATATAATAAATTGTTAAAAGAAAAAGAAAGAAAGAAAGAAAGAAAGAAAGAAAGAAAGGGTAATTTGGTCATTTTATATGGACCAAAGACCTACAATGCATTTTTCACAAACCACAAGGATGTAACCTATAAAATTTAAACTTAAGGACCAAAACTGAGAATTCCACCAAACCACAGGACCATTTCTGTAATTTACTCTAATTAAAACCGATACTTTTTTGATTTAAACATAACCTAGTATAAATGAAAAAAAAAAGACAATTAACATTCAAACAAGATAATTAAAAATCCCAAAATAAAAGAAAATGAAGAGAAAATGAATGAAATTGAATTAATATGATATGAAATTGAAAAATGTATGATTTTTTAAGGTAAAACATAAACATGAAGGAATGTTAGCAAAACTCTATTTCTAGTTATTGTTATGGCCCAAGAGCAATTTGGAACATGGATTGAAATTGAGGATTTCATAGTTAGATTGGACAATTATAATGAGATTAATGGTGGTTTTATATGCCTAACAACTTACATATGAGTATTCAATAAGTTGGGAATAAGTCTTATGAGTTTTGGAATGCTCAATTGAACAATTGGCTACTTAACCCTTCTTGTGGAATTTGAGAAGCAATATGTTCTTAAATGGTTTCAGTTAGCACTTAATGAATTAAGTGGGGTGTTTTAGGACGATAAATCACCTTCTAATCATGTGTGAAAAGCTAAACAAATGGTACAAAGTGAGTGGGAAAAGGGTCTTCAAGAACTATGCAAAGTAGGATGTTATTTTGAGAAAAATCAAGTTTTGTGTGTGTGCAGACATGAAAACATGGTCCGTGGGTATTCATGCCTTAATTTCGACGGCCCGTGGAAGTCTCTGATAGAGGTTTTCTTGTTTCTGCATAAATTTTGCATACAGACTTAGATTTACGCACGATTTTCGCATACGTTCATAATTTTTCATGAGGAATAGTATGAATCAATAAAATTTAGTAATGGAACCTTTGAGGGGTATTTTGGTCATTTTAATGACTTATGTCCATATTTTATAGGTAGTGTTGGAAGAATGTTGCTCTAAGGAAATGAACTAGAATAGGACTAGTTAACCTTTGTGTGATTGAGGTGAGTACGTGTTGGCATTTTCCCACTTTGGGGTACATGAGAAAATGATTTTATGATAATGAAATGCTAATTTTTTATATATGAAATGTTTTGAAATGAAAGTGTAAAATGTTTTTGGAAATGATATTGTGAAAGAATGACTTGAAGGCAAGAATGTTTTGAAAGCAAATAACGTTCTGGAAGGTCGAATGTTTTGAAAATGTGTTTGAATTGTTTTGAAATGTAGATGCTTTACTTTTGAAATGAGTATTTGATACTAACATATGAAATGTGTAAAGCTTGGAAAGTGATGAATAATGGAAAGTAATGAAAAGAATTGGAAACTAATGAAAAGAAAACTACCATTGCCATGATGCCTCATAAGAGGTCTAGAGGAATCTATTGGGGGTTGTACCTTCCCTATCTCGAATTAGATGTCCTAAGCATGATGCATTGGTGGATTGATTTTGTTCTTCCCACCTCGGTCTTGTAAATGATGACTTGGTGGATTGATTTGTTCTTTCCACCTTGGTCTTCGAAATGGAAATGGAAAGAAGCTAATGAAATGATAAGATAAGAAATGACACTTACGATATGAATTGTTATGTCATGTATGAAAGTGATTGAAAATGCTTTGTGATATGAAACTGATTGAAAATGATTTATGATATGAAAAAGAATGGAAATGCATTATGGTATGAATGAAAGTATGTTTCATGTAAAATGTGATAAATGTTCACAAACTCACGTAGCTCATGATACATTATTGTCTTATGTGTCTCTTTTTAATGTCATGTATCACACGTTGTATTCAATAAGAAAGATGATAGATGGGAGTAGAAGTTATGAGATAGAGAATGAAGTGGAACTTGTTAAGTTCCTTAATTATTATATGGATGTAATTCTTATTTGCTTGCTATGGTTTGTATGATGCTTAATGGTAACACCTAACTTTTAATTATAAATGTTTTTATGGGGCCTATTTTTAATAAATGAGGGTTAATACCCGTAATGATTTTGTTTAAACCATAACATTTTGAAGTTTGAAAAAAGCTAGAAAAATTCGGGGTGTTACAGTTTGGTATCAGAGCCATAGTTTAAGTGAATTAGGATTGGATCATTCCATTCCTAGTCTTAGACTTTGGTTATGGAAAGTGTGAATGAGTCATAGGATTGTTATGCCTTAAGTTAGGTAGAATCTTGTGCAACAAGTGACAGAAAGTAAATGTCAGGCTAGATGTTTATGAAGCTTTAGACAAGTTAGATGGACTTGTAGAATGTTACATTGTGTGCCTCTAGAGTGAGTAATGGAAAGTCTAGACCAATGGATCAAAGTCTTTAAGTGGTGAAGTCAAGGTCGGTTATGTATGATGTGAGTATAACGGTATTGGTCCCGTACTAGGGGTGAGCATAATAACCAATAAACTGAACCAAAACCAAATTAACCGATATAACCGAACCATAATAACCGAACCATTATAAAAACCGTTGGTTCGGTTTCTAATTTTTGTTAACCGATAACTAACGGTTCGGTTATGGTTTTATAGGTTAACCGAACCATTATTAACCAAACCGCCAACTTTATATTTTAATATATAAGAATTATAGATTATACATAAAATAATATAGTCAAACTTATCTAAGATCCATTAAAATATTGAAAATATAATCCATTAATCCTCACTTATCAGGAGACGAATGAGCAATCAAACCATCAAAGGCTGATCACGGAGACACACACAATCTTCCAATCATGCATTGAGTTAGATTATTGATTAATGTTGTAATTCCTAATCGGCTAATTTTACAATTTATAAACATTATTCACAAGTAGTTTAATCTTTACACTCATAATCGTAATCGAAGGCTTCTCACACCGTTAATCCTAATCAAAGATTGTTTTGACTTTATAGTCCTATTCGAATGATTTTTTGACTTTATAATCAAGACTTCTAGGCAAGTTAAGTTTTTGGTTCTTCTTGACTCTGTGATATATTAAGAATGTATTTTTTTGGCTTTTTTTAATTCCTGTTTTTGACTTAATCACATTGAATGTATATGAGCGATTGTCTTTTTTTTATCCAATAACGCATAATATAAATGTTTGACTCTTTTATTTTATAGTTTTTGATTTAATCGTATTGAACGTAACGTGTATGAATGTTTGGCTTTATTTTAATATTAATATCAATTATCAATATATGAGATTATTAATGTCAATTTTTTTTAATGTTTTATATTTTTATTGAATGTTTTTGATTTTGAATGTGACTATGTGTTATCTCACTCTAAATATTCAAGGTACACATTTTATTCTATTAGTATAAGCTAGGTTACAAACATTGGCGTCGATGACTTTTTGGTATTCTATTTTCATTTTTTATGCCAATATACTTCCGTCGTTTATATTATTTTCAACATTATGGTTAACCAATAATAACCATTAACCAAAACCGTTAACCGATAAAAACCATTAACCATAACCAATATTACCCATACCCAATGGTTACCAAAATGCATTAACCAATCATAATGGTTATGGTTCGGTTTTAACCAATAACCGAACCAAACCGCCCCATACACACCCCTTTCCGTACTATTATAAACACATGGTACATACCCAAACTTGGTGGAACCATGAAAGGGTTTTGTGAAATATGGTAAAGAATAGAGTGAGTTAGGGACTCAATGAACACATATCGTGTGTCGAATAAGATTCATGAAGGATCTGAAAGCATTTTAATGGATAAAGGAAATTTTTTGACAGCTTTGATTTTTTAGTCAAAGTCAAACAACTAGTATAAAATGAAAATTACTTGGTGTATATTTGATACATGTTGGAAATTGAGCTTATATCCATTAAGTACTATTGATAGTGAGTTAGAAACACCAAGGAAAGAAACAAATTGAGTTGTTAAAGTTGTTAACAAACAGTTAGCTAAAAAGGAACATAGTTGACTTTTGGTAAAACTATAAAATAGGACAATAACTGGAATTCCTAATCTATGATTAAGAAACTATTTAAAGTTGGTTATTTGGTACAAATTCATGTTATTACATAGGAGTGATAATTTCAAATTACAATCAAGTTGATTGAGAAAATAATGGAATGGAATCATGAAATTTCATCTTTAGATGAAAGTAAATACTTGGATGTGATTGAAGACACTAAATTTAACACCCATAAAAATCAAGCCAATTTAACACTTTTTCAAACATCCAAAAACCATTAGTTATTACAAAGTGTTTTCAAAATAGTTTAATATCAGAGTATCCCAGAAACCATAAGTCCAAAACACGAAGAGGTGTACGGTCACGCCTTCGCCTTGCCAAGTCATCTGAAGCACCTGAAACAATAAACTGAAACCGTAAGCACAAAGCTTAGTGAGTTACCCTCAAAATACCGATACACATACAATCCACATAACCATGTCAATAATATCATAACATAACAAACTGAACAGCATGTAATGGGTCTACAGCTTTACAGACTGAATTACCTCTGGGCCCATAGTGTGAGTCTGGATTGCCTACCGGGCCCACAGCTCACATCTTGATTGCCATCGAGCCCACAGTACGAGTCTCCCTCAGCTCGTATCTAGAATGTTCCACCTACTGGATTACCACTGGGCCCACAGTGTGAGTCTGGATTGCCTTCTGGGCCCACAGCTCACATCTGGATTGCCACCGAGCCCACAGTATGAGTCTGGATTGCCTACCGGGCCCACAGCTCGTATCTGGAATGCTCCCGGGTTTGTTGGTTACCGCACGGAGCAGTATCACCTCAACCCATCCCCATAACATATCAACATATAGCATAACTACTGGGCATGCAGATAATCATATAACAACACAAGTAGTCCTACAGATTTACCTAACTGGCATAACCACTAGCATGCAACACTAACTCATACCCAACATCTAACACTGCTAGGATAACATATCCAATGGACCGGCCTTGGTGCCTTAGACCCCTTAGTATAGTGAGGATAACTCACTAGGCATTGCTGAAGCCCCGCAGATAAAACTCCCGCTGCTGGTTGACAGGTCCCGTAATGTCAACATCAAACAATACCCAATTAATAATTGGGTCCCAAGCCCAAGGTCCAACTCACACTACAAGACCCAAAAGTCAAGTAATGGGCCAAGCCCAACATATGGCCCAATTTTCCAAATTGGGCCCAAACCTTTATAAGGTCTTACCATAAGGCCCAACCATTTAGTCCAATCCAACATTCGACATTCTAATGGCCCAAAATCACATAATCATAAAGGCCCAAACTATGGCCCATCTATGGCCCAATTTTCCAAATTGGGCCCAAGTCCTTACATGGGCCTTATCCTAAAACCCATACAATTATTTAGTCCTTTTACTTATTCTTGGAAAGCCCATTAATAGTCCAATCACCAAAGCCCAATAGAAAGGCCCAACTCAAGGCCTAAGTGAAATTAGGGTTTGCACATGAAATGACGATTAGGGTTAAGTGTTCCTACTTAACCCACTAAGCACTTAATCCATTAAGGAATTAATTCATTGAGTCCATTATTGCCTTAAGTAAATTTGCCAATGATTATAATTTAATATTTTAAGTTTAATAAATAATTCCCGTATGTGTCCCGATCAATCCCCAAAATTAGGGTTTTATGCCATTAGGGTTTTCCAAACCCTAATTATGGTTTCCTACCCAATACTAGCCCACTAGTCAATTGGTTGGGCTTTTAGGTCACTTTGGGCCTCATTGGGCCCATTTGGGTTTCGTCAGGCCCAATCCGTCTAAGCATCCCAAACGAGTCAATATGCAAGCTAGGCACACCGCGACCCGACACGGAGGCCGGTGGCGGCAGGAGGCGGCAGCCACCACCTCACGGTGGTGGTTACAGATTTTCTTTTGATTATTCCCACACTATTACAACTTTACAGCAATACTCAACACACACACACAAAATAACACTCACACTAATTACACACACACACACACAACCGCCCCGTGGCGGCAGGCGGTGGTCGGAGGTGGCAGCCACCACCTCACGGTGGTGGTGGTGACTTTTTGACCAACCCAAAACCTCCAATGAACTCCTACACTCTAGAACCCACACACACGACTCAGATTTGTTCAAAGGAGGCCTGCCACCCACCTGGTGGCTCACGGCGGCGAGGGTGACACAAGGAGGCGGCAGCCACCATGGTCGGCGGACATGGTGGTTTGTCTTCGGGTCTTCCTGTCCATCAAGCATCCAAATCGAGGTCAGCAACCCAAAAGCACCCCCATGCTTGCGATACACGACTGAAGCACACACCCCCAACAACGGTGGTGAGCAGCGGCAGTTGGCTGGAACGTAGCATCACGAGACGGGCAGCAGCATCCAATGCGAGTTGGTTTCCTGGAGGTTTCTAGTCGCTCACAACCACCCATCAGCGAACAAGTTCTGATCGTCGGTCTCCCACGTCATGCGAGCTGCACACGGTATCTCCGGTAGCGGCACAGTGGTGGTGATCGTGGTTGGAATGCGGAAAACGAAGGACGGAGGGAGAAGATAGCAACGCAAGTCGTAGCAGCAGCCCTTAGCTTCGCCGGTCGGAAAATATATATGAAGAGAGGGTGGTGGTGCCGCTTGGAGAATCCGGTGGCATAAGGTGGCGGCTGGAGGGTATGTGATGGAGAGGGCAGCTGCACTTATGGTCACTAGGGTTAGGGTTACGGAGGGATAGATGGGTTATATACCCGGTTCTTAAACATAATCCCATAACAACAAGAATGGTCCCTCCTCCTCTATTTTCTTTCAAAACGAATCCTAAATTTACAATCTAAACCCTCCCTTCTGAAATCCTTGCATATTGAGTCCAAGTAATTACCATATGGCCCCTCCATGACCAATTAATTTCAACTTAGGTCCGTAATTTACCATTTTAGCCCCAGCCATTCAAGATCCTTTCAAATTAAGTCCAATATTATTCTTTAACCCCCGAAACTAACATTCCAATAATTATTAATTGATTTTGGACTACAATAGTATAAAATAATCATAATAGTTACTTCCCGGGGTTCCTGATTTATTATTTAATTACTCTACTTAAAACGGGATGTTATAACTCTCCCCCACTTAAATTTGATTTCGTCCTCGAAATCGTTTCTTATCATTCCTTACACACCAAACACTTGAACTACTTGGCTAATACCCTGAGCAGAACTCTAGCCTCTCCAAGGCAATCATATCTAACCCTCGCAGGGTTCTAAAACCAGGAAAATAAACGAATCCCTTAATACATGATCATATTTACTCAATCCGAAATCTGGAGTCTCGAGATGGTCCGTTTCCTTGACAGACCGCCCACTCTGAATCATTGCCGAGTTCATAGCACTTATCTCCCAACTAGCTACTCAACTGCTAATAACCCGGGTTCCCATCCGAAATAGAATCGGAATTCCCACACTGCTACCTATAACTCTCTCCTCGACAAGAGATTAGGTACTCCTTCAAGAGAAATTCGTTCTGATAACCAATTCCTAGCGATATAATGAACAACGAGATGTAAACTGGGTGATGAACCCTCTTGGATCAACATAACAATGTTTTCTTTGGTTCCTGAATCACATACATATAATGACCGGCTCATAAGCTCAAACACTCATACCTGGCCCAATCAGCCTCGGGCTGGAATAACAGGCATGCCCACGACGGGTCCGGTCATCCTCAGGATGGAATACCCTCGTATCATGCACATGTTTGGCCCAATCAACGTTCGGGTTGGCATACCAAACATATCAGGTCCAATCAATCATAGGGTCCGGTCATCCTCGGGATAGAATACCCTAGATCAGAATACCACTATATACGAACTCAGGTCTAAACTCACAACTTGAGCTTCAGGGACCTACCCTTGTATTTCGCACTAAATCTTCCGATTCCTCGCAGCCGATTACGGCTCACCCGAGCCTCAACGCTGTGTCCATTCCGAAAGTGCTCCAACAGAAGAAATAAACTTCTAAGATCACTAGGCCCACAGCCTATGACTGGAATACCCCTGTAAGGTCCTCATCATAGGTCTGGATTGCCTCTAAGCCCGCATCATCAACCTGGTATGCCCTACCTGGCCCTCAGCTCATGACTGGAATGCTCCTGATAAACTATCAACCTGGTCCAAAAGAAAAGGCCTAAACAACGTCCTTCACAACACCAACCAGCGCCACGATACTGAAACCCCACCATGCACGATTTACTTATATAATAAGTTGCTATCCAAGCAAACTCCCACAAACCTTGGTCGCACATGACCCTAGAATAGAATGATAGTCGAACTCTAGATCCAATTGCAAACTATAACCCAGACCTGATCAAGCACGTAAGCCGAACCTGTTGGATTAATGTCTAAGTCCATAACTATATTTGGTATGTACTTGACCCGACCCGGCATGGTCCATTTGGGTTGCACTTCACCGACACAATTTATATGGATAGTCTTTTGAGAATAGTATATTTATGATTTATATTAATATATTATAAGTTCTAATATATTAATATGGAATCATATTATTTAATTAGTATTGATCAAGAATTAATTTAGAATTAATTAAGTGATCAAAAAGAACTAATTAAATATGGACTCTTATATATATGGAATGGGCCAAGTTCATTTAGGTTGGGCTAAGCTTTCATGGATGGTCCATGGAGCTTTTAACCCATGGATCCTATGTAAATGAAAGGTCATGAGTATTAGGGTTTACATGGATGTAACCCTAATCCTCCATAATATATAAAGGGGTCCTTGGCTCATAAGATTGGCACAAGTGTGTGAAAATAAGAGTGGGCCGATTTTAGTGTGCATACATATTCTCTCAAGTTCTTCCAAGGTGTTTTGGTGATTTGTGATTCCATTTGAGGCTTCCACACTATTGGGGCTAAGCTCTTAAAGCTTGAAGACATCAAGCTACATCAAAAGGTATGTCATCTAACTAGAACTTTGTAGTATAGGTGCTTCATAATATGCTAGTTAGGATGAAACCTTGGAATAGTTAATATTTGCATGTATAATAGAGAAAACATAGATCCAAGGTTTATAGGGTTGCATGTACACCATAGGAGTGTTAGAATGCTCAAAACCCAACAGTGGTATCAGAGACATGCGTTGTTTTCTGTTATATTGATGCAAATGTTTTATTTTCAAGTTGGAAAAAAAAGGAAAAAAAAACATGACGTTTCTCAAATTTTAAGATAATTACTTGTTTTATGAAAAACGAATTATTTGTAAAATTTGAATCATTTGTTATATGAGTTGAATTAGGTCAAATTTAGTAAAAGATAAAATGATATGATTATTTTATTAGTTTTAAAAGTTTGATCTAAATGTTTTAAGGAGTTACATATTTTGTCATAAAATTTTGGAGCTCAAAAGTTTTTTTTAAAGTTGTGATCTTAAGGGTTTTTGAAACTTCCATAAGTTATGGATATGAAAGTTTTTTTAAAAAAAAAAATTTGATTCAAAGTTTTATGGAGTTACAAAATTTGGTGTTAATGTTTTAAAGAATTCCATAACTTGTTCTTAAGTTATGGAACATGGAAAGTTTCATCATTAAACACCATTAATTCCATAAGTTATGGAATCCAAAGGTTTTCAAGAATTACAAAACTTGCCCTCAAGTTTTTGAATTTAAGAAAAGTTTTTTATGAAAAAAAGAATTGAATTCTAAAACTCTTGGGTTCATAACTTAAACAATTAATTAAATGGTTTTAATTTTGAGTTTAATAATTGGAATTATGATGTTTTGTTGAATAGTTCAAATTAACTCTTATGGACTTTATTAATAGTTAATTAAAGCGTTTAATTAAAAGAATATTATTAAATCCATAAATATATGGTTTGAGTTTAATTAAATTAAAAGTCTAGTTTAATTAATAGATTAAACCACCAAGTATTTTAAATGTCTAAAATACACCCTTATACTATTATAATATTAAAAGTTTAATATATTATATGTATAAGAGCAAGTCGTCTTACCATTAGTAGGCATCATTCACGAAGCCGGTCTATAAGGGGGGTATAAGGTTACTGCCTAGAAAATGGCAGTTTAATGGGTGTCCACTCTCACTCACCGCTTCCTTGACCGGTGGAGGGTCGTTAGCCGAACAGGTAGGACAAGGACTATAATTCTCCCTTCATTATAAGTATAATGATAAATACTAAGTAACTAAACACTTATAAATTCCCAATCTTAGTTACTTAGGAAAATGTGAATAAGGTGCTAATCCGTGAAATTACACTTTGCACTTTGTTTAAGCTGTTAGTAGAGCGTGTGTGGTTAACCGGCACACTAACCTGGACTTAACAAGGTAGGCAAATGGTAACTTAATGTTTATCATAGTATCGTTGGAGCGTGTGTGGTTAACCGACACATCGATTGAGGGGTAAATATTAAGGGTACCAAGTATATTTGCATGGTTACTTCACACCTTGTTTTGTGATCCTCGGCATCCCAGTCACAAAACCTGAAGGGCACACTCGAGATTGAAACATGCCATTGAAAAGTTCAATGAATCTCAAAAGAATCTAGGAGTTTCAAAACCAATTAAAACCTAATAATACATTTCGTTTATCTTGGTGGAAATTGGTGAATCGTCATTCACCTACCTTCAAATATTTTATAGCTTGGATTACGGCATCCCTCTTCCAAGTTATAAAATAGTTTGTTGGGTCCTAGCCTTAGTATATCATACTGGGTGTTATATTAAGGACTTAAATCAACTTTACGTGAATTTCTCCCATTGTTGATGTCTGGTTTAGACAACAATGATCTTCCCAAACCAAGCTTTCCTAATGAGTATGACTTCCCGAGTTTGGCTCATGGAAGTCATACTTCTCTTCCTCCACCTCCTCCAATTATTCTCCCTAACCCACAAGTTCAAGGTCACTCAAGCCCTAATGGCAAGCAAGGTCTATGTGTGATCACATCTTAGAGATGAAGTCACATATTGACAAGCCGGGAGAGTTGGGTGTCAAAGTCCTGAGAAAGTTGGATGTTCAATCACTTTCTATGTCACATAGTGAGTTCCTTTGGGACTACTATGAAACAGACTATGACATGAACCTTAATGATCATATCTATTTGCTTGGTGCTGCTGAATCAACAATGATTTGGAACGATAGTAAAACAAATTTGATTAGAAGATCAACTTCCCAAAAACTTTATGGACAGTGACAATGGTGACACTGGAAATCCAGAAAAAGCATTCTCTTCCCAATGGAAAGGGATTGACCATAGTCAACCCGGTTGACCAAATGGTAAAGAGAAAGGCTAAGTCTGAGATAGTCCCATTACCAAAGGGTCCATATGTTTATTTTGCCAAAGGAAGGGGCGTTGATTGCAAAGCTGCCAAATTTACCTAAGGATGTTAAAGTCAATAAGTTTGACTCTACATCAGGTAGAGCCCATTATCTAACTCTGTTAAGTTCTATTCTGAGATCCTCCTTACATGATGTGACTGGGTCACATGTTGATGTTTTAAGAATCAAAGAATAGAGAGAAATCTTAAAGGAAGTATATGCTGATTCTGATCGCGAAGGTGGATTTCGATCGCATCAGAATTTTGAGCAGTTGCTTAAGAAGTTATGATATATTGCTAAGGAACAGATAACAACAATTTTCCATGTGGATTGTAAGGATAAGTTTTTCCGCAAAGTTTTAAAATAAAAGAAAATTGTTTAATTTTATTTATTTGAAATATCCTTACAATGGCATTTGTGGAAAATTGTTGCTTATATGATTCCACTGACAGCAATATTGGAAAATGGATTTGATTCTTTCATTTGTGATAGTGTCTAAATTTACCAAATCAGGAAAGTTCCTCATCACCCAAGTTTCAATTGGACCGAAACTTGGAATCATGCAAGTTGAATAGTATGATGAATGAGAACTTTCAAGCATTGGAAAATCAAGAGTAATTACTTGTTCACATGGATGTGTAAGTCAAGTGAAGGACTAAAGGGATCGAGTACACATTCTTGTGCACTGGTCATGTCCACCACAATGCTCGTTAAGACTATTTGATTTACTAAAGTTTAGTAAATATGGTTATACTTACAAGTTTAAGTATAATTCTGAAACATTGGAAAAGTCTCAATGTATGGCAGAACGAATGGGAAGAATCAAATTAGGCAGAAAGATAAAAGTTTCTCAAATCTGAAAAGATGGGAGAGTACTTTATATCATGTTTGTGATCATCTTAATGATTTAGAAATCATATCACAATTAGTCCTCTAAAGGTCATCTTAGTGCATTCTTATGACTAAGAAGAGGAGTCATGAATTGTTGAAATGGTTAGATCAGGAAGATGAGTCATACTTCGTTCCAAAACAATTCTTAGAGTCATACTCCAAGATTGTAACTTGAGTGACATATCTTAAAGAAAGGTTTAAAAAACTTGTCAAATGTAAGAGTAAAAGTGTCCTACTCTTGTATATTTTAAATTGGTAAGTTGTGATGTTTTGGATAAAACAAAGACCAACTAAGGCCAATTGTGTGAAGTGTTTGTCTTGATAAAGAATCCGCACTATCTCTTGAATATTTGGCAAGATAGTCTTATATGTCAAGAGGATAGTGGGAGTCTTAAAGATCCTAAAAAGAATTTCAAGAACTAATCAAGAATAAAACCTGAGGTTCTTTACTAGCACACGACTTGAGGTTTATAACCTATCGTGTTGACATATTCTGTGCCCATTCCAGTTAAAGTTGGCTTTGCATAGGAGTTCTGAAAGTTCTCAATTGGTTGCATAACAACTTGGAAGCAATGGCAGGCCCTGTACTGTCTGGTGGCAAGAAGTTAAGATTGCATAAGTTCAGTCCATATGAGTTTGGATTTGTCATTATCCTTGTCTTGTGACTATGGTTTTGACGATTCACATGGATAAGAACACATACACCATAAAATCTAAGGGTCATAAGGTTTCTCTCCGATTCATGATAATGATGGTGAGGAAACACTTCCACCAAGTAGATTTGAAGCAGATGGCAAAAGGTATAAACAATTGAGACTATGATTACGGCATCCCTTTTCATAGTTCTGAAATTGTTTAGACACACATGCATGCTATCTAAGGAAAGGTGTATGATTTTGATAAAGTTTTATCAAAGCATCTCGTATCAGAAATCTGAACTTTGGTAAGAAAGTCAATAAAGTATTGATTTCTAGAAGTCCAACTGATTTCTGAGTACATGTCAAAGCTAGTGGGAGCATAAGTGTTATGCTAATAATCATCATGTTAGTGGGAGCATGATAATTATTGTTAGTGTTGCAAGTTAGCAATGTTAGTTATAGAAAACAAAAGTTTCAATTTGTGAGGCTGCAGGGATTGAAAAAGTTGTTTTGCTATAATTAAGGGAGAGGATATACTTCATTTCAGTTCTAAAGGCTTAGATTGAGACCTGAATCATCTTTAGTCAAGAATATATATATGAACTTCATGTTGGATTGGTTCAACTTAAGGAAATTCTATATATTGCGTTCTCAAAATTCGATTATGATTACGGCATCGCTCTTCATAGTCAAATTTTGAAAACATGGCAAATAAAAATATTGTAGCAAAAGACTGGTCTAGAATCATGTCTTTATGTGAGACATCATGAAACGTGTACCATTTGCTTTGGGTACAGGATCGATTGCATGTGCTATAATATTTGTCATTTCTAAATTTTTCCAAATGCCCAGAGGCATTAAGAAGGGAAAAGGTCTAGAATTGGATATGACTAAAATGATTAAGCAATTGTCGAGGACAATCTGAGGTTTACCAAAGATTGGTTGCTCAAGGACAGTTGGAAGTATAGTGCTAATTTTGGAAGGACCATATTGACATATTCTGAAAAGAGGCATCTCTTATTCAGAAGTGATAGTCAAAATGAGAATATGGAGTTGTCTCCATAGGTGGAAGTTATCTGTGTAAGATTAAAAAACTTAATGCAAGAAGCATGTCCAAAGCAATGTACTTTGAATATGAGACTTAGTTTCCATGGAGTTGATCTCCATTGGAATACCTTATAATGACTGTTGACAAGTCTTTGTAACTTTGTATATATTCATTACAGGAGGGTCAGTGCATATAAGTTTAAAATCTAAACAGATTTCGATAAATGATAGGAATTTGAAATTCTCACATTTTTCGATAAGAATTTGGGAGTGTGAAATTAGAATCATTGAAATTATGTTCAATTGGTTTATTTCACAAAGTAAGGATCATAGACAAACATAGAGTGCATACTTGGTGTATGGAAAAGCTATTGTTTAAGAAAAACATAGTGTACATGCTTGGAGCATGGGACAACTAGTGTTTTTAATTCAAGTATAAAGTTGATAAAACCGAAACAATGAATAATGAGTAATCAGTATGGTGATAAATAAAAGTGTTTATTTATATTCATAGGGTTTGATACCATATTTGATTCATTTATTCTTGTGTCTCACTTTGCATGTTTTGACTTCCAGAATAACTAAGTCGCTCTTCCTGAATGATTAAGTTATCCAAACCATCCACAGTCGGTCATATGTTGGAAGTAGATATGAATCAAGACTGTCATGGGTTGGTTTGTAGAGGTCCAAGTTGGTGGACAAAGTGGTGCTACAACACTCATGAGTGCTCATAAGTTCTGAGTATTGGATTCAACCCGCACTCATTTGAATCACTTCATGGATTTTATCACGAGTGATCATGAGACGATAATATCTTATATTCTTCAAACCTAGAGATATGAGTTGTTACTATGAGTTGGTTATACATTGATTGCACGAAAACGCATTGGTAACTCGATGTTATAAAACGTGCCTTTGTGTATGATTCAACAAGTAGTAGAACAAGCCATATGAGTCGAAGTTTATCCATTCCTTTTGCCTTCGGGATAAAAGCGATATCTGTGGGCCCCTCGATGATTTAGCGATGACACATGTGAGTGCTTGGCCAAGCCAGGACTGATTTGATTTGTTCAATCAGTCAGTCATCATAAATCGAAAATCAGGAAACAACAAATGGACAGAGAGAATGATTATAATCCATGTCTCAGTCCATATGATATCTAGAATGGAGGAATATATGATCCCTTATCTAATGGACAAGTCATTGACAAGGTCAGAGTTCGACAGCGGCTTTAAGAGCTACGATTGCCAGTTAGGTTTTGAAGTCATACTCAATAATAGTTTTAGACTTATCCAAGTGGGAGACTGTTGGATTAATTTCTAAGTCCATAACTATATTTGGTATGTACTTGACCCGACCCGACATGGTCCATTTGGGTTGCACTTCACCGGCACAATTTATATGGATAGTCTTTTGAGAATAGTATATTTATGATTTATATTAATATATTATAAGTTCTAATATATTAATATGGAATCATATTATTTAATTAGTATTGATCAAGAATTAATTTAGAATTAATTAAGTGATCAAAAAGAACTAATTAAATATGGACTCTTATATATATGGAATGGGCCAAGTTCATTTAGGTTGGGCTAAGCTTTCATGGATGGTCCATGGAGCTTTTAACCCATGGATCCTATGTAAATGAAAGGTCATGGGTATTAGGGTTTACATGGATGTAACCCTAATCCTCCATAATATATAAAGGGGTCCTTGGCTCACAAAATTGGCACAAGTGTGTGAAAATAAGAGTGGGCCGATTTTAGTGTGCATACATATTCTCTCAAGTTCTTCCAAGGTGTTTTGGTGATTTGTGATTCTATTTGAGGCTTCCACACTATTGGGGCTAAGCTCTTAAAGCTTGAAGACATCAAGCTACATCAAAAGGTATGTCATCTAACTAGAACTTCGTAGTATAGGTGCTTCATAATATGCTAGTTAGGATGAAACCTTGGAATAGTTAATATTTGCATGTATAATAGAGAAAACATAGATCCAAGGTTTATAGGGTTGCATGTACACCATAGGAGTGTTAGAATGCTCAAAACCCAACAGAACCAACCCTATTGCCACCTTGAATACCCACAGATACACGCGAAGGATCACTACCATGCACATATTTGGGAATCCCTAACTCCATACTTACTCGCCACAAGGCCCATACTGGATCGAGACTGATCCGATTCTACTAATACAAAACTAGTCTGAGAAAACTTCCATAATTATTCCCAAGGTTACCGAAGTCCGAGTCCAATATGAATCAAAAGTCCATTCCATCATCGAGGGGAACATACCCCAAGGACTTAGGAAATATAAACACACTGCGTAAGGTAAATAGTGACGCGTTCCTAGCTTCTCAACTGTCGCCTCTTGAATTCCTTCGGAGAACTCCCGCTTCCTGAGAGATTCACCGATTAACGCCTGTCCGACCATTCTGGCAACCAGAATCTGCATAGCAACAAACAAACCTTCAATGGCTGACGATCAACCTAAGAATTCCCAATTCTCCCCCACTTAGAACACTAACCACCACCCACTGGTGTGAAGCCCAACATAACTCAACCGACAGTCCCTGATGCTTGAACGATCCCACACTCAAATCTTGAAGACCAAAAGATAGATGCTCCAACTAATTTTTCAGCAACAAGCTATTTCCCTTGGCGATTTCATCCGCCAATCAATAACGATCACTACAACCGCTGAATCCTGACAATGCTGAATACCCCTCTTGTGGGGCCCTGTCCGCAAACTTCCCACATAATACCCTTCTTCTCAAAGTGCTTTAAACTAATCTCTCGCTCTCGGGCTCTAGAAATCATATCATTCAGGGTCTCGCACCCTGACTCACTCACTAGCTCAATCGAACTCATCTGAACTGTAGTAGCTGAAGCAACCTCTGCCCTAAACCGGTTACAACTACTCTCAAGACATAGTCTCCAATCCCACAAGTGTAATAGATCGCACAATCAATCCTTACTGTCCGCTGCAAGAGATCCAAGGCGAATCGGATCTTAGCTCATACGGGTTGGAACGGTAATCGCGTACGCCTCATAAGATACTCATGCCACATCGACCCACCTACGCTCACCAGTGCCGAGATACTATCGCCAACCCCTGCGACTAACTGACCCCGAACTAGAATACCACCTGATCCTGGGGTCACATGCATGTTCACTCCTTCGAGCTCGAAAACTGAAAGGGCAAAACCCTTTCCCTACAATACAACATTCCAATTTATCAATCGACCATTTTACTTCCAGCTACAAAACTCGAGTTGCTCATAATCATCACTCCCTTCTTGAGTCCCGCGACTCGCATCCCAGCCTGGAGCAAAACCCCCGAAGCCTCAATCTAGAAACTCTTGTGCTAGCCTTTCCCCGCCGCTGGTACAGCTGTTGTTGCTGTCGCAGTAACCGTCTCGGCAATGTCTGCATAGCGCTCATCAAATACTCAACCATGGCGGTCTTGATAGACCCAACCATCTCCTGGAAACTGTCCCCGGACAACCTCGATCACCTCCTTCCGGAAGATTTCACTGACACGATCCTCTGACAATACTGGCCTATCCTAGCTGCCAGCTTCCGATCCTAACCCGGATCCGGTCTCAAGACGTCTCATAACCGTCATTCTGATAATACACCAGAAAGATCTCTGATAACCCATATGATGATAGGGAACCAACTCCCAACTGAACCCCAGGGGTTGTAACTTCCTTGATACGCGTATGGGTCCTGTGCTTTCAGTAGTACGGGCCCATACTACCTTCCACACCTACCCATATTTGTCTCAAGTATCACCACAACGCCCTAAATGTATACATAACCTGGCAAGCGCTCAATCCTCACTCCTAGAGGAATGCTAAATATCTCATAACTGGCCTACCGGCCTCACACAACCCACCCATGAAACTTTCACCAACCCCGCAGCACTCGTGTATACTAGCCATACATAACTTTGGACCCTATAAACTTTCGAATACCTAATCCTACCCTAAGCCCTTCATCAAACAAGAACAGGAAATAAGGCCAAACCAAACATTCTCAGGCTATAAGATCTTAATTATGTACGGCCGTGATGCATACACTAAGCAACTACAATAATGATGTCAATTTCATAAAAAAAGAACCCTAGGCTATCAGGCATCATATAATTAGGCAATTCTATCATGCAATTCCTGAAGATCCTTAGCCTAGTACTAGCATGCTGTTCTAACATATCACAATATCATTAACTGTATGGTATTTTGGGGTCTACTTACTGGCTCCGGCTGATCGTACACCCTGCATCCTCTTTTGATATTTTGAAAACCTTTTTGGATATCATTTTGAAAACATTTCTGAAATCATCTTGAAAACTTTTTCCTTAGTTTGAGACTGGATTCACAGAAGTGTTCCTCCAATTCACTCAAACCAAGGCTCTGATACCAACTTGTAACACCCATAAAAATCAAGCCAATTTAAAACTTTTTCAAACATCCAAAAACCATTAGTTATTACAAAGTGTTTTCAAAATAGTTTAATATCAGAGTATCCCAGAAACCAGAAGTCCAAAACACGAGGAGGTGTACGGCCACGCCTTCGCCTTGCCAAGTCATCTGAAGCACTTGAAACAATAAACTGAAACCGTAAGCACAAAGCTTAGTGAGTTACCCTCAAAATACCGATACACATACAATCCACATAACCATGTCAACAATATCATAACATAACAAACTGAACAGCATGTAATGGGTCCACAGCTTTATAGACTGTATTAGCCCTGGGCCCAAAGTGTGAGTCTGGATTTCCTACCGGGCCCACAGCTCACATTTGGATTGCCATCGAGCCCACAGTACGAGTCTCCCTTAGATCGTATATGGAATGCTCCACCTACTGGATTACCACTGGGACCACAGTGTGAGTCTGGATTGCCTTACGGGCCTACAGCTCACATCTGGATTGCCACCGAGCCCACAGTACGAGTCTGGATTGCCTACCGGGCCCACAGCTCGTATCTGGAATGCTCCCGGGTTTGTTGGTTACCGCACGGAGCAGTATCACCTCAACCCATCCCCATAACATATCAACATATAGCATAACTACTGGGCATGCAGATAATCATATAACAACACAGGTAGTCCTACATATTTACCTAACTGGCATAACCACTAGCATGCAACACTAACTCATACCCAACATCTAACACTGCTAGGATAACATATCCAATGGGCCGACTTTAGTGCCTTAGACCCCTTAGTATAGTGAGGATAACTCACCTGGCACTGCTGAAGCCCCGCAGATAAAACTCTCGCTGCTTGTTGACAGGTCCCGTACTGTCAACATCAAATAATACCCAATTAATAATTGGGTTCCAAGCCCAAGGTCCAACTCACACTACAAGACCCAAAAGTCAAGTAATGGGCCAAGCCCAACATATGGCCCAATTTTCCAAATTGGGCCCAAACCTTTATAAGGTCTTACCATAAGGCCCAACCATTTAGTCCAATCCAACATTCGACATTCTAATGGCCCAAAATCACATAATCATAAAGGCCCAAACTCTGGCCCATATATTGCCCAATTTTCCAAATTGGGCCCAAGTCCTCACATGAGCCTTATCCTAAAACCCATACAATTATTTAGTCCATTTACTTATTCTTGGAAAGCCCATTAATAGTCTAATCACCAAAGCCCAATAGAAAGGCCCAACTCAAGGCCTAAGTGAAATTAGGGTTTGCACAGGAAATGACGATTAGGGTTACGTGTTCTTACTTAACCCACTAAGCACTTAATCCATTAAGGACTTAATTCATTGAGTCCATTATTACCTTAAATAAATTTGCCAATGATTATAATTTAATATTTTAAGTTTAATAAATAATTCTCGTATGTGTCCCGATCAATCCCCAAAATTAGGGTTTTATGTCATTAGGGTTTTCTAAACCCTAATCCAAACCCTAATTAGGGTTTCCTACCCAATACTAGCCCACTAGTCAATTGGTTGGGCTTTTAGATCACTTTGGGTCTCATTGGGCCCATTAGGGTTTTGTCAGGCCCAATCCGTCTAAGCATCCCAAACGAGTCAATACGTAAGCTAGGCACACCGCCACCCGACACGACGGCCGGTGGCGGCAGGAGGCGGCAGCCACCACCTCACGGTGGTGGTTATGGATTTTCTTTTGATTATTCCCACACTATTACAACTTTACAGCAATACTCAACACACACACACAGAATAACACTCACACTAATTACACACACACACAGCCGCCCCGTGGCGGCAGGCGGTGTTCGGAGGTGGCAGCCACCACCTTACAGTGGTGGAGGTGAATTTTTGACCAACCCAACACCTCCAATGAACTCCTACACTCTAGAACCCACACACACGACTCAGATTTGTTCAAAGGAGGCCTGCCACCCACCTGGTGGCTCACGGCGGCGAGGGTGACACAAGGAGGCGGCAGCCACCATGGTCGGCGGCCATGGTGGTTTGTCTTCGGGTCTTCCTGTCCATCAAGCATCCAAATCGAGGTCAGCAACCCAAAAGCACCCCCATGCTTGCGATACAGGACTGAAGCACACACCCCCAACAGCGGTGGTGAGCGGCGGCAGTTGGTTGGAACGTAGCATCACGAGACGGGCAGCAGCATCCAACGTGAGTTGGTTTCCCGGAGGTTTCTAGTCGCTCACGACCACCCATCAGTGAACAAGTTCCGATCGCCGGCCTCCCACGTCATGCGAGCTGCACACGGTATCTCCGGTAGCGGCACAGTGGTGGTGATCGTGGTTGGAATGCGGAAAACGAAGGACGTAGGGAGAAGATAGCAACGCAAGTCGTAGCAGCAGCCCTTAGCTTCGCCGATCGGAAAATATATATGAAGAGAGGGTGGTGGTGCCGCTTGGAGAATCCGTTGGCATAAGCTGGCGGCTGGAGGGTATGTGATGGAGAGGGCGACTGCACTTATGGTCACTAGGGTTAGGGTTACGGAGGGATAGAGGGGTTATATACCCGGTTCTTAAACATAATCCCATAATAACAAGAATGGTCCCTCCTCCTCTATTTTCTTTCAAAACGAATCCTAAATTTACAATCTAAACCCTCCCTTCTGAAATCCTTGCATATTGAGTCCAAGTAATTACCATATGTCCCCTCCATGACCAATTAATTTCAACTTAGGTCCGTAATTTACCATTTTAGCCCCATCCATTCAAGATCCTTTCAAATTAAGTCCAATATTATTCTTTAACCCCCGAAACTAACATTCCAATAATTATTAATTGGTGAAATGGTGATATGATAATGAAAGAGAGATGGTACAAGAAAGCGCGACTGAGACAACTTGGTAAGGAGCATGGTAATGTTGACTCGATGAGATCTTTTGGGGTCCTATGGAGTTGGCAACCAAATGACAACAATATCAGGTGTCGAGTGCGATGGTAATGTTGGATTAGGTGTCTGAGCCCATAACTATAATTGGTATAAACTTGAATTGATAGTAGCACAGTCCTTTTGGGTTACCCTCAAACCTAGCAATTGGACATGATGATTTGTGAAGAGAGAGGTTGCATATCGGCTGGATTTTCCCGATGAGCTCAGCCAGATCCACAACACCTTTCATGTCTCTCAGTTGCGGAAGTGTGTAGCCGATGATTCAACGGTGATTTCTTTGGATGATATTCAAGTTGATGAGCGTCTGAACTATGTGGAGAGGCCAATCGTTATTTCTTAACTCCAGCCTCCATCTCTCTTAGCCCTCATTCCAAAACCCTAAGTGTGTGTAAGTGTTTTGAAGCCTTTAGTGTCATTTTGTCACACCCCCGAACCAGACGGCGGAAACGTCCGAGGGCTCGCGTGACTTAAATTGAAATATCATCACAACGAATATACATGAAACATAACACATTCATCACCAAACATTACATAGTACAACTGGCATTGTTTACATCAAGTGCATGTTTTACATTACATGATCCCAAAATATAAAGTGTTTGGTGATTAGCAACAACAAAAGAAACTTTCAACACACTGGATGCTTCCTCGTTCTAACGATTACCTGAGAATACAAGTTATTTTGAAAACGGTCAACATATATAATGTTGGTGAGTTCATAAGTGTGTTTGATGTAAAATAGTTTATATCGTTCGTAAAACCCAGAAAATCCGATATTTTCTGTAATAAAACTTGTCATGAAAATGTTGTGATGATCCTATAAGTATATGCGTGAATGATTTCAAAACGTGTATAAATGAGAAGTTTTGCATTATAGTTATTGAAAGTACAAGTGAATAATGTTGATTTCCCCGGAAAACCCGATGTTTTCTGATAAAACAGTATGATCGTTTTGTATTATTGTATCGTCGCATCGAATGATTATGATTTCCCCTGATTACTTAGATGGTATTGGATTTTTATGTGAGTCGTTATAACCATGCATGATAATGACTAGTTCGTCTGTCTTGGCATTCTAGTGAATGCCAGAATTGATCTTAAGATTTTGTCACCCTAGACTGGCCGAGTCTAACTGTAGCGAACAGCTTAGGTGTGGGGGAGTCACCCCCGTATAGATCTATACACAAACTCTCGCTCTCCCTCCAGGAGACTTTGATTATAACTACAGACTACGACCGAAACTTATTGGTGTCGCCCGTTATTACTCACTTAATCCAAATGAATTTGATTAACGACCTGATTTTTGTTTACTTAAATAGAAGGTAAGCCTAACAGACGAGGAGAAGAGGACCACGAGGTCCTACAAATCACGTTTGTTATTTAAGGCTGTCGAGTATACGAAGGACGCGTTGGCCTATTTCGCATATGATTTATTTGGACCTTACTAGCAATGCTAATGGGCCACTGGGGCCCAATAGCATATAAAAGCCATTGAGGGTCCCTTAAGCATGTAATTGGGTCACAGGAGGCCCAATAAACATGTATTATTTATGTTAGGCCCAAAAGTCATGTTAATGGGTCATGAAGGCCCAATAAGCATGATTAGAATCTTTCAAGCCCAACAATTTGAATGTTTACTTGTTTTTGTATAGTATAAATGTCGGGAATTCTGTTTGAACAATTGTTGAATCGCAAAGGCACAAAGTTTGTCGATTGTTTTATAACGATATTTAAATTTATGAAAATATATGTATATCTTTCATTCTAAATTCGTAAGTTATAATTTGGTATTTTTGACCCAAATATCTTAATAATAAAATAATTGACTCAAAAATATTGGTTTGACCTATTCAGCCCTTCTTTAATAAAAATGACAATTTTAGTCCCTTTTATAAAAAAAATGACATTTTAGGTCCTTAAACTATTTTTCTTGACATTTTGGCCCAAAGACTTATTTAAATAATGTTTTCAGCCCAATGCTTACTTTTTGGCAGTTTCAGCCCCTTTAGTAAAAAGATTTTCATTCATAATCCAAACTTTTCGCAACTTTTACAACTTTGACCCAAAATCCAAAAACTTTACATTTTTAATCCTTTTTGGCAAATAAGGTCATTTTAACCCCTGAAATAGATTTATTTACTTTTCTACCCACTGTTTTGAGAAATTCACCATTTCAGCCCCTTAAAACCATATTTTTCGCAAATTTGGGCCTATGGGTCGAAAAGCCCAAAATTTTAGCCTAATAGGCTACAATTTACATTTTTAGTCCTTTGAAAAGCATAATGTTCATAAAAACTTCTATTTTAACTGTTTTGACCTTTTGAGCCTTGTAAAAATCGTAAATGACAACTTTTTCCCCAACTTTTGTTTATTTGACAAAAATAGTCCAATAATGAGTTTTATGTTGTAACATGCTTATTATAAACCTTATATGGTAGTTTTTCTTAACTTGTTAAGTGTAATACATCCTAGATCACATATTTTTCCTTCTTGAACTATAGATCTCGAAATATCTTTCATTTTTGGCACATATTTACCACATAAACACAAGAAATCACACATAACATACAAATACACATAGATCTACACATTTTACTTGTATTCTCCCCCATAAAACATGTGAAAACAGAAAAAATAGAGGGGTATGAACTCACCTTTGCTTGTTGTTTTCGGTTTGAAGAAAGAAATGGAAGAGTTTGGTGCTATTTTCGGCCCTAGCAAGCTTTCTTGGGTGGATCTCGAACTTAGTATGTTTCTAGGAGTATGATCAAGAATTTAAGGTGGTAAGAAGAGTGAATGAGTGTAGAAAGGAAATACGTTTGCAAGATCTTACCACTAGTATGTAACTTGAAGTGATCTTTGGATGAAATCCCTCTTGAAACCCTTATAATTCTCGAAGGTTTGAATGAAGGATGAAGAGTTGTTTTCTTTGAGAGTGTTTAAGAAGATTTTTAGTGAGATGTGTGTGTGTTTATGTGTTTGGCCGAGAAGAAGAAGAGGGGGGGGGGGAAGAGAGAGATGATGATTTGACATGCATGGAAGTATGGGATTTTCAAGCTTTGTTACATGCTAAATAATATGGTGGTGGCAATGCCACATAAATCCTCCATTTTCTCTCTTTTTTTTTTAAACTTATGGGCCGAAAATGGGCTTAAGGAAAGGAGTAGTGTATTAATTTGAGCCCATTCTTGTTTTGTTCGAAAACATGTAGCCCATAAAGAAAATTCTCGACCCATTGGGCCCTTAAGTGTATTCACGGCCCTATTTGTATAAAAGAGCGGGTTTTATGGCCCATTAAAGTCTACTAGATTAGTTATGGCCCATTAAGGTCCATTAGGGTAATTTATTTCATTTTAGGCCCATTATGGCCCAAAATGTTAAATTTTATGCAAGTGGGTCCAATTAAAGCCCATTTAATGTTGGGTTTTGAGCATTCTAACACTCATATGGTGTACATGCAACCCTATAAACCTTGGATCTATGTTTTCTCTATTATACATGCAAATATTAACTATTCCAAGGTTTCATCCTAACTAGCATATTATGAAGCACCTATACTACAAAGTTCTAGTTAGATGACATACCTTTTGATGTAGCTTGATGTCTTCAAGCTTTAAGAGCTTAGCCCCAATAGTGTGGAAGCCTCAAATGGAATCACAAATCACCAAAACACCTTGGAAGAACTTGAGAGAATATGTATGCACACTAAAATCGGCCCACTCTTATTTTCACACACTTGTGCCAATTTTGTGAGCCAAGGACCCCTTTATATATTATGGAGGATTAGGGTTACATCCATGTAAACCCTAATACCCATGACCTTTCATTTATATAGGATCCATGGGTTAAAAGCTCCATGGACCATCCATGAAAGCTTAGCCCAACCTAAATGAACTTGGCCCATTCCATATATATAAGAGTCCATATTTAATTAGTTCTTTTTGATCACTTAATTAATTCTAAATTAATTCTTGATCAATACTAATTAAATAATATGATTCCATATTAATATATTAGAACTTATAATATATTAATATAAATCATAAATATACTATTCTCAAAAGACTATCCATATAAATTGTGCCGGTGAAGTGCAACCCAAATGGACCATGTCGGGTCGGGTCAAGTACATACCAAATATAGTTATGGACTTAGAAATTAATCCAACAGTCTCCCACTTGGATAAGTCTAAAACTATTATTGAGTATGACTTCAAAACCTAACTGGCAATCGTAGCTCTTAAAGCCGCTGTCGAACTCTGACCTTGTCAATGACTTGTCCATTAGATAAGGGATCATATATTCCTCCATTCTAGATATCATATGGACTGAGACATGGATTATAATCATTCTCTCTGTCCATTTGTTGTTTCCTGATTTTCGATTTATGATGACTGACTGATTGAACAAATCAAATCAGTCCTGGCTTGGCCAAGCACTCACATGTGTCATCGCTAAATCATCGAGGGGCCCACAGATATCGCTTTTATCCTGAAGGCAAAAGGAATGGATAAACTTCGACTCATATGGCTTGTTCTACTACTTGTTGAATCATACACAAAGGCACGTTTTATAACATCGAGTTACCAATGCGTTTTCGTGCAATCAATGTATAACCAACTCATAGTAACAACTCATATCTCTAGGTTTGAAGAATATAAGATATTATCGTCTCATGATCACTCGTGATAAAATCCATGAAGTGATTCAAATGAGTGCGGGTTGAATCCAATACTCAGAACTTATGAGCACTCATGAGTGTTGTAGCACCACTTTGTCCACCAACTTGGACCTCTACAAACCAACCCATGACAGTCTTGATTCATATCTACTTCCAACATATGACCGACTGTGGATGGTTTGGATAACTTAATCATTCAGGAAGAGCGACTTAGTTATTCTGGAAGTCAAAACATGCAAAGTGAGACACAAGAATAAATGAATCAAATATGGTATCAAACCCTATGAATATAAATAAACACTTTTATTTATCACCATACTGATTACTCATTATTCATTGTTTCGGTTTTATCAACTTTATACTTGAATTAAAAACACTAGTTGTCCCATGCTCCAAGCATGTACACTATGTTTTTCTTAAACAATAGCTTTTCCATACACCAAGTATGCACTCTATGTTTGTCTATGATCCTTACTTTGTGAAATAAACCAATTGAACATAATTTCAATGATTCTAATTTCACACTCCCAAATTCTTATCGAAAAATGTGAGAATTTCAAATTCCTATCATTTATCGAAATCTGTTTAGATTTTAAACTTATATGCACTGACCCTCCTGTAATGAATATGTACAAAGTTACAAAGACTTGTCAACAGTCATTATAAGGTATTCCAATGGAGATCAACTCCATGGAAACTAAGTCTCATATTCAAAGTACATAGCTTTGGACATGCTTCTTGCATTAAGTTTTTTAATCTTACACAGATAACTTCCACCTATGGAGACAACTCCATATTCTCATTTTGACTATCACTTCTGAATAAGAGATGCCTCTTTTCAGAATATGTCAATATGGTCCTTCCAAAATTAGCACTATACTTCCAACTGTCCTTGAGCAACCAATCTTTGGTAAACCTCAGATTGTCCTCGACAATTGCTTAATCATTTTAGTCATATCCAATTCTAGACCTTTTCCCTTCTTAATGCCTCTGGGCATTTGGAAAAATTTAGAAATGACAAATATTATAGCACATGCAATCGATCCTGTACCCAAAGCAAATGGTACACGTTTCATGATGTCTCACATAAAGACATGATTCTAGACCAGTCTTTTGCTACAATATTTTTATTTGCCATGTTTTCAAAATTTGACTATGAAGAGGGATGCCGTAATCATAATCGAATTTTGAGAACGCAATATATAGAATTTCCTTAAGTTGAACCAATCCAACATGAAGTTCATATATATATTCTTGACTAAAGATGATTCAGGTCTCAATCTAAGCCTTCAGAACTGAAATGAAGTATATCCTCTCCCTTAATTATAGCAAAACAACTTTTTCAATCCCTGCAGCCTCACAAATTGAAACTTTTGTTTTCTATAATTAACATTGCTAACTTGCAACACTAACAATAATTATCATGCTCCCACTAACATGATGGTTATTAGCATAACACTTATGCTCCCACTAGCTTTGACATGTACTCAGAAATCAGCTGGACTTCTAGAAATCAATACTTTATTGAGTTTCTTACCAAAGTTCAGATTTCTGATACGAGATGCTTTGATAAAACTTTATCAAAATCATACACCTTTCCTTAGATAGCATGCATGTGTGTCTAAACAATTTCAGAACTATGAAAAGGGATGCCGTAATCATAGTCTCAATTGTTTATACCTTTTGCCATCTGCTTCAAATCTACTTGGTGGAAGTGTTTCCTCACCATCATTATCATGAATCGGAGAGAAACCTTATGACCCTTAGATTTTATGGTGTATGTGTTCTTATCCATGTGAATCGTCAAAACCATAGTCACAAGACAAGGATAATGACAAATCCAAACTCATATGGACTGAACTTATGCAATCTTAACTTCTTGCCACCAGACAGTACAGGGTCTGCCATTGCTTCCAAGTTGTTATGCAACCAATTGAGAACTTTCAGAACTCCTATGCAAAGCCAACTTTAACTGGAATGGGCACAGAATATGTCAACACGATAGGTTATAAACCTCAAGTCGTGTGCTAGTAAAGAACCTCAGGTTTTATTCTTGATTAGTTCTTGAAATTCTTTTTAGGATCTTTAAGACTCCCACTATCCTCTTGACATATAAGACTATCTTGCCAAATATTCAAGAGATAGTGCGGATTCTTTATCAAGACAAACACTTCACACAATTGGCCTTAGTTGGTCTTTGTTTTATCCAAAACATCACAACTTACCAATTTAAAATATACAAGAGTAGGACACTTTTACTCTTACATTTGACAAGTTTTTTAAACCTTTCTTTAAGATATGTCACTCAAGTTACAATCTTGGAGTATGACTCTAAGAATTGTTTTGGAACGAAGTATGACTCATCTTTCTGATCTAACCATTTCAACAATTCATGACTCCTCTTCTTAGTCATAAGAATGCACTAAGATGACCTTTAGAGGACTAATTGTGATATGATTTCTAAATCATTAAGATGATCACAAACATGATACTAAAGTACTCTCCCATCTTTTCAGATTTGAGAAACTTTTATCTTTCTGCCTAATTTGATTCTTCCCATTCGTTCTGCCATACATTGAGACTTTTCCAATGTTTCAGAATTATACTTAAACTTGTAAGTATAACCATATTTACTAAACTTTAGTAAATCAAATAGTCTTAACGAGCATTGTGGTGGACATGACCAGTGCACAAGAATGTGTACTCGATCCCTTTAGTCCTTCACTTGACTTACACATCCATGTGAACAAGTAATTACTCTTGATTTTCCAATGCTTGAAAGTTCTCATTCATCATACTATTCAACTTGCATGATTCCAAGTTTCGGTCCAATTGAAACTTGGGTGATGAGGAACTTTCCTGATTTGGTAAATTTAGACACTACCACAAATGAAAGAATCAAATCCATTTTCCAATATTGTTGTCAGTGGAATCATATAAGCAACAATTTTCCACAAATGCCATTGTAAGGATATTTCAAATAAATAAAATTAAACAATTTTCTTTTATTTTAAAACTTTGCGGAAAAACTTATCCTTACAATCCACATGGAAAATTGTTGTTATCTATTCCTTAGCAATATATCATAACTTCTTAAGCAACTGCTCAAAATTCTGATGCGATCGAAATCCACCTTCGCGATCAGAATCAGCATATACTTCCTTTAAGATTTCTCTCTATTCTTTGATTCTTAAAACATCAACATGTGACCCAGTCACATCATGTAAGGAGGATCTCAGAATAGAACTTAACAGAGTTAGATAATGGGTTCTACCTGATGTAGAGTCAAACTTATTGACTTTAACATCCTTAGGTAAATTTGGCAGCTTTGCAATCAACGCCCCTTCCTTTGGCAAAATAAACATATGGACCCTTTGGTAATGGGACTATCTCAGACTTAGCCTTTCTCTTTACCATTTGGTCAACCGGGTTGACTATGGTCAATCCCTTTCCATTGGGAAGAGAATGCTTTTTCTGGATTTCCAGTGTCACCATTGTCACTGTCCATAAAGTTTTTGGGAAGTTGATCTTCTAATCAAATTTGCTTTACTATCGTTCCAAATCATTGTTGATTCAGCAGCACCAAGCAAATAGATATGATCATTAAGGTTCATGTCATAGTCTGTTTCATAGTAGTCCCAAAGGAACTCACTATGTGACATAGAAAGTGATTGAACATCCAACTTTCTCAGGACTTTGACACCCAACTCTCCCGGCTTGTCAATATGTGACTTCATCTCTAAGATGTGATCACACATAGACCTTGCTTGCCATTAGGGCTTGAGTGACCTTGAACTTGTGGGTTAGGGAGAATAATTGAAGGAGGTGGAGGAAGAGAAGTATGACTTCCATGAGCCAAACTCGGGAAGTCATATTCATTAGGAAAGCTTGGTTTGGGAAGATCATTGTTGTCTAAACCAGACATCAACAATGGGAGAAATTCACGTAAAGTTGATTTAAGTCCTTAATATAACACCCAATATGATATATTAAGGCAAGGACCCAACAAACTATTTTATAACTTGGAAGAGGGATGTCGTAATCCAAGCTATAAAATATTTGAAGGTAGGTGAATGACGATTCACCAATTTCCACCAAGATAAACGAAATGTATTATTAGGTTTTAATTGGTTTTGAAACTCCTAGATTCTTTTGAGATTCATTGAACTTTTCAATGACATGTTTCAATCTCGAGTGTGCCCTTCAGGTTTTGTGACTGGGATGCCGAGGATCACAAAACAAGGTGTGAAGTAACCATGCAAATATACTTGGTACCCATAATATTTACCCCTCAATCGATGTGTCGGTTAACCACACACGCTCCAACGATACTATGATAAACATTAAGTTACCATTTGCCTACCTTGTTAAGTCCAGGTTAGTGTGCCGGTTAACCACACACGCTCCACTAACAGCTTAAACAAAGTGCAAAGTGTAATTTCATGGATTATCACCTTATTCACATTTTCCTAAGTAACTAAGATTGGGAATTTATAAAAAGTTTAGTTACTTAGTATTTATCATTAATACTTTTAATGAAGGGAGAATTATAGTCCTTGTCCTACCTGTTCGGCTAACGACCCTCCACCAGTCAAGGAAGCGGTGGGTGAGAGTGGACACCCATTAAACTGCCATTTTATAGGCAGTAACCTTATACCCCCCTTATAGACCGGCTTCATGAATGAGGCCCAATAGCGCCTCGAGAGCCCATAAGTCCGTCTTCACTCTAATCCACAATCGCGATAAGCTCCAAAACCCTGCAAAATACCTCATGCAACATAAAAAGCACCCGATACGATCCATACTAAAGAAAAAAAATACAATGCAATAATGATAAAAAGATCTAAATATCTAAAATAAACTAATAAAAATAAGGAAATAAAATAAGATATCACACTCTATGTTTGTCTATGATCCTTACTTTGTGAACTAGATCGATTGAACATAATTTCAATGATTCTCTTTTCACACTCCCAAATCGTTATCGAAAAAATGTAAGAATTCCAAATTCCTATCATTTATCGAAATCTGTTTAGATTTTAAACTTATATGCACTGACCCTCTTGTAATGAATGTGTACAAAGTCACAAAACTTGTCAACAATCATTACAGGGCATTCCAATGAAGATCAACTTCATGGAAATTAAGTCTCATATTCAAAGTACATAGCTTTGAACATGCTTCTTGCATTAAGTTTTTCTAATCTTACACATATAACTTCCACCTATGGAGACAACTCCATATTCCCATTTTGACTACCCCTTCTGAACAAGAGTTGCCTCTTTTCAGATTAGGTCAATATGGTCCTTCCAAAGTTAACACTATACTTCCAACTGTCCTTGAGCAACCAATCTTTGGTAAAGCCTTAGATTGTCCTCGATAATTGCTAAATCACTTTAGTCATATCCAATTCTAGATATTTTCCTCTTAATGCCCCCGGGCATTTGGAAAATTTAGAAAGGATGAATATTATAGCACATGCAATCGTTCCTGTACCCAAAGCAAATGGGACACGATTCATGATGTCTCACGTAAAGACATGATTCTAGACTAGTCTTTTGCTACAATATTTTTTATTTGCCATGTTCTCAAGATTTGACTATGAATAGGGATGCCGTAATCATAATCGAATTTTGAGAACGCAATATATAGAATTTCCTTAAGTTGAACCAATCCAACATGAAATTCATATATATATATATATATATATATATATATATATATATATATTCTTGACTAAAGATGATTAAAATCTCAATCTAAGCTTAAAATCTCACTCTAAGCCTTTTAGAATTGACATGAAGTATAATATCCTCTCCATTAATTATAGCAAAACAACTTTTTCAACCCCTATAACCTCACGAATTGAAACTTTTGTTTTCTATAATTAACATTGCTAACTTGCAATACTTATCATAATTATCATGCTCCCACTAACATGATGATTATTAGCATAACACTCATGCTCCCACTAGCTTTGACATGTATCCAGAAAACAGTTGGACTTCTAGAAGTCAATACTTTATTGACTTTCTTACCAAAGTTCAGATTTCTGATACTAGATTGCTTTGATAAGACTTTATCAAAATCATAAACCTTATTTTAGACAGCTCACAGGTGTGTCTAAACAATTTCAGAACTATGAAAAGGGATGCCGTAATCATAGTCTCAATTGTTTAGATTTTTGCCATTTCTCATAAGTCCATGTTAGTGTGCCGGATAACCATGCACGCTCCACTTAACGACTTTGAGAATGCAAAGATTAAAATTGCTATCTTACTTAAAATCTACTTGGTGGAAGTGTTTCCTCACCATCATTTTCATGAATCGGAGAGAAACCTTATGACCCTTAGATTTTATGGTGTATGTGTTCTTATCCATGTGATTTTGTCAAAACCATAATCACAAGACTAGGTTAGTGACAAATCCTAACTCATATGGATTGAACTTGTGCAATCTTAACCTCTTGCCACCTGGCAGCACAAGGGCCTGCCATTGCTTCCAAGTAGTTATGCAAACAATTGAGAACATGTAGAACTCAAATGTTATAGCCAACTTAAATGGAATGGGCACAGAAATGTCAACACGATAGGTTATAAACCTCTAGTTGTGTTCTAGTGATGAAATACAGGTTTTATTCTTGATTAGTTCTTGAAACCATTTCAGGATCTTTTAGACTCCCACTGTCTTCTTGACCAATAAGACTTTCTTGCCAAATATTCAAGAAGTAGTGTGGATTCTTAATCAAGACAAACACTTCACACAATTGGCCTTAGTTGGTCTTTGTTTTATCCAAAACATCACAACTTACCAATTTCAAATGTACAAGAGTAGAAAACTTTTACTCTTACATTTGACAAGTGTTATAAACCTTCTTTAAGATGTGTCACTAAAATTACAATCTTGGAGTATGTCTCTAAGATTTGTTTTGGAACGAAGTATGACTCATCTTCTTGATTTGACCACTTCAACAATTCATGACTTCTCTTCTTAGCTATCAGAATGCACTTAGAGGATGAATTGTGATATGGTCTCATAATCTTTAAGATGACCATTAAACATGATACTAAAGTACTCTCCCATCTTTTCAGATTTGAGAAACGTTTATCCTTCTGCCTAATTTGATTCTTCTTATTCGTTCTGCTATACATTGGAACTTTTCCAATGTCTCAGACTTATACTTAAGCTTGTAAGTATAACCCTATTTACTAAAATTTAGTAAATCATGACGAGTAGTCTTATCGATCTTTTGTGGTGGACTCTGATCAGTGCACAAGGATGTGTACTTGATCCCTTAGTCCTTCACTTGACTCACATATACATGTGAACAAGGAACTAGTCTTAAATTTTTCCAAAAATGAAACTTCTCATTCATCATACTATACAACTTGCATGATTCCAAGTTTCGGTCCAATTGAAACTTGGGTGATGAGAATCTTTCCTTACTTGGTAAATTTAGACACTACCACAAATGAAAGAATCAAATTCATTTTTCTAATGTTGCTAGAAACATACAAACATCAAGTTTTCATAAATGCCATTGCAAGGAGATATAAAATAAAGTAAAACTTTTATTTATTTATAAAAATACGGAAAAACTTTTCCTTATAATGCAACTTGAAATGAAAACTATGCTATTACATGTTTCCTAGCAATCTATCATAACTCCTAAGAAGTAGCTCAAGAATCCGATCTTCAACCAAGCGATAGAAATCCATATTCGCGATCAGATTCAGCATACTCTTTTCTTTAAGTTTCCTTCCCTTTGCTTGATCCTACTAAATATCAAAATGCAACCGAGTCACATTTTGTATTAAGAATCATCAACTGGTAACTTAATAGAGTTAGATAGTGGACCTACCTGAAGCAGAGTCAAATTGTTGATTCTTCTTTCTTTCAGGTAGCTTGGGCAGCTTCGCTCCCAATGCCCCTTTTCTTCACACTGAAAACATATAGACTCTTTGGGAATGGTACAAAAGGCTATTCCATACTTAGACTTTCACTTTACCTTCCGGTCAACCGGGTTGACCAAGGCCGAGCCCTTTCCATTGGGAAGAGAAAGCTTTTCTGGACTTCCAATATTACCATTGTCCATGTCCATAGAAGTTTGAGAAATAGACCTTCCATCCATATTTGCTTGACTATTGCACCAAATCATTTCTCATTCAGCAACAATAAGAAAATAAGAAAGATCCATTAGGGTCATGTCGTGATCTGTCACATAGTAGTCTTTCTATATGACTCAGGAAGTGACTGAAACACCCAGTCAATAGCCAACTTCCTTGGGACAACGACACCCAACAATCTCAACCTATCACTGTGTGACTTCAGTCCTAAGACATGAGTGCACACACGACTTCCAATTTGATGTTTTATTGTGAGTAGGGATTGAGTGATCTTGAACTTTTCAAGTCTTTAAGCTTGTGGGTCAGGGAGAATAATTGGAGGAGGTGGAGGAAGAGAAGTATGACTTCCATGAGCCAAACTCGGGAAGTCATATTCATTAGGAAAGCTTGGTTTGGGAAGATCATTGTTGTCTAAACCATACATCAACAATGGGAGAAATTTACGTAAAGTTTATTTAAGTCCTTAATATAACACCCAATATGATATATTAAGGCTAGGACCCAACAAACTATTTTATAACTTGGAAGAGGGATGCCGTAATCCAAGCTATAAAATATTTGAAGGTAGGTGAATGACGATTCACCAATTTCCACCAAGATAAACGAAATGTATTATTAGGTTTTAATTGGTTTTGAAACTCCTAGATTCTTTTGAGATTCATTGAACTTTTCAATGGCATGTTTCAATCTCGAGTGTGCCCTTCAGGTTTTGTGACTGGGATGCCGAGGATCACAAAACAAGGTGTGAAGTAACCATGCAAATATACTTGGTACCCTTAATATTTACCCCTCAATCGATGTGTCGGTTAACCACACACGCTCCAACGATACTATGATAAACATTAAGTTACCATTTGCCTACCTTGTTAAGTCCAGGTTAGTGTGCCGGTTAACCACACACGCTCCACTAACAGCTTAAACAAAGTGCAAAGTGTAATTTCATGGATTAGCACCTTATTCACATTTTCCTAAGTAACTAAGATTGAGAATTTATAAGTGTTTAGTTACTTAGTATTTATCATTATACTTATAATGAAGGGAGAATTATAGTCCTTGTCCTACCTGTTCGGCTAACGACCCTCCACCGGTCAAGGAAGCGGTGAGCGAGAGTGGACACCCATTAAACTGCCATTTTCTAGGCAGTAACCTTATACCCCCCTTATAGACCGGCTTCGTGAATGATGCCTACTAATGGTAAGACGACTTGCTCTTATACATATAATATATTAAACTTTTAATATTATAATAATATAAGGGTGTATTTTAGACATTTAAAATACTCGGTGGTTTAATCTATTAATTAAACTAGACTTTTAATTTAATTAAACTCAAACCATATATTTATGGATTTAATAATACTCTTTTAATTAAACGCTTTAATTAACTATTAATAAAGTCCATAAGAGTTAATTTGAACTATTCAACAAAACATCATAATTCCAATTATTAAACTCAAAATTAAAACCATTTAATTAATTGTTTAAGTTATGAACCCAAGAGTTTTAGAATTCAATTCTTTTTTTCATAAAAAACTTTTCTCAAATTCCAAACTTGAGGGCAAGTTTTGTAATTCTTGAAAACCTTTGGATTCCATAACTTATGGAATTAATGGTGTTTTATGATGAAACTTTCCATGTTCCATAACTTAAGAACAAGTTATGGAATTCTTTAAAACATTAACACCAAATTTTGTAACTCCATAAAAACTTTGAATCAATTTTTTTTTTAAAAAACACTTTCATATCCATAACTTATGGAAGTTTCAAAAACCCTTAAGATCACAACTTTAAGAAAAAACTTTTGAGCTCCAAAATTTTATGACAAAATATGTAACTCCTTAAAACATTTAGATCAAACTTTTAAAACTAATAAAATAATCATATCATTTTATCTTTTACTAAATTTGACCTAATTCAACTCATATAACAAATGATTCAAATTTTACAAATAATTCGTTTTTCACAAAACAAGTAATTATCTTAAAATTTGACAAACGTCATGCTTTTTTTTCCTTTTTTTTCAACTTGAAAATAAAACATTTGCATCAATATAACAGAAAACAACCCATGGCTCTGATACCACTGTTGGGTTTTGAGCATTCTAACACTCCTATGGTGTACATGCAACCCTATAAACCTTGGATCTATGTTTTCTCTATTATACATGCAAATATTAACTATTCCAAGGTTTCATCCTAACTAGCATATTATGAAGCACCTATACTACAAAGTTCTAGTTAGATGACATACCTTTTGATGTAGCTTGATGTCTTCAAGCTTTAAGAGCTTAGCCCCAATAGTGTGGAAGCCTCAAATGGAATCACAAATCACCAAAACACCTTGGAAGAACTTGAGAGAATATGTATGCACACTAAAATCGGCCCACTCTTATTTTCACACACTTGTGCCAATTTTGTGAGCCAATGACCCCTTTATATATTATGGAGGATTAGGGTTACATCCATGTAAACCCTAATACCCATGACCTTTCATTTACATAGGATCCATGGGTTAAAAGCTCCATGGACCATCCATGAAAGCTTAGCCCAACCTAAATGAACTTGGCTCATTCCATATATATAAGAGTCCATATTTAATTAGTTCTTTTTTATCACTTAATTAATTCTAAATTAATTCTTGATCAATACTAATTAAATAATATGATTCCATATTAATATATTAGAACTTATAATATAATAATATAAATCATAAATATACTATTCTCAAAAGACTATCCATATAAATTGTGTCGGTGAAGTGCAACCCAAATGGACCATGCCGGGTCGGGTCAAGTACATACCAAATATAGTTATGGACTTAGACATTAATCCAACATTTAAGAGTTTTAACCCCAAAATAGTCAAATTGGAAGCTTATTGGTCCATTAGGCCCAATAATGAAATCCTAGTCCACATTGGACTTAAGCCGGGATTTCTAGGGTTTCCAATCTTTCGTTGACTATTTGAGTGTTTGTACAGGGTGTTTGATGAAATTTTGTTGTCATTGAATAAGCATCATACATGCTTTCAAGTTTTAGTTACAATGTTATCCTTGTTAAGTGTTTACAAAGCATCAGAATTCCTAGTTGTGACACATTTTGGTGTCATTTTAGTGTTCTTGGAGGAGGAGGAAGACTCTTGGAGTGGCAATGTGGCTCTCAAGCTTTTGGATCTGACTATCTTCACCTTAGAGCATCTTCTGAAGGTATAAAGTTGTAACACTCATAAAATTTACGCCAATTTAAAACATTTTAATCCGTTCAAAATCCATTAAGTTATTAGAACTTGTTTTCAAAATAGTTTAAACATCAGAGTATCCCCAGAACCAAATCACAAAATCATGAAATATGAGGGGCGGTACGATCACGCCTTTGCCTTGCCACGATCTCCTGATGTACCTGAAACAATAAACTGAAATTGTAAGCCCGAAAGCTTAGTGAGTTCCCCCAAAATACCCATACACATATAACCATACGCATACAACAATGAACAGCATACTATGGGTCCAATCAACCGTCGGGTTGGAATACCCCAGGCCCTCAACCATCGGGTTGGAATGCCAACATACTACGAGTCCAATCATCCTCGGGATGGAATACACTCGGCCCACAACTATCGGGTTGGAATGCCCACACACCTATACATACAATAACTACTATGGGTCCAATCATCCCTCGGGATGGAATACCCCAGGCCCTCAACCACCGGGTTGGAATGCCCACATACTATGAGTCCAATCATCCTACCGGGATGGAATACTCCTGGCCCACAACCATCAGGTTGGAATGCCCACCTACTATGAGTCCAATCATCCTACCGGGATGGAATACTCCTGGCCCACAACCATCGAGTTGGAATGCCCACATACTAGGAAACATGTGCACCTATCAAATAATCACATAACAGTCTACAGAAACGACATACTAGGGCCCTATCATCCTACCGGGATGGAATACCCTCTACTACTGCTCAAACATTTGCACATATAACAGGTAATCTCCTACCAGCATACAGACAGACAAACCAACTACAAATCACTAAGCATAGCCACATCCAATCTACCAGGATACCGATGCAACCAACAATACTAACACATAATCATCCTTTCTACCAGAATGCCAACTAACATATCACAGCAGTAACTATCTCAAATAACCAATCAAAGGGCCAGCCTTGGTGCCTTAGACCCTTGGGTATAGTGAGGATAACTCACCTTGCAACTGCCGAACCGAACAACGAAAGCACAAACCCGAAGCACTGCCCCAGACTCCAACACCTATAGCCATCAATGGTCGATTGACATAAATATCCAAATTACCATAATACCCTTGAAGGTCAAACGGGTCAAAGTCAAAGTCCTGGCCAAAGTCAACCTTCCTGATTGACCCTACTCGCCGAGTCAATCCATTGACTCGCCGAGTTCTTAAACCCATAAGGCTCTCATATCACGACTCGACTCGCCGAGTCACCCCATGACTCATCGAGTCCATCAATCTCCGAGTCCTATCCTGTCCAACTCGATGAGTCACCACTCAACTCACTGATCCGAGTCTTAACCAGAAGAGGTTGGGGGGTTCTGCGCTATAACTCGCCGAGTCCAAGAACAGACTCGCCGAGTCCACGACAATCTTCATCAGACTCGCCGAGTTGTTCATCCAACTCGTCGAGTTCATGCCCATCAACATATGACTCGTCGAGTCAACCCATGAGACTCGCCGAGTCTCTTCAGTCCTTCATCCATACAGTCACTTTTTGAGCCATGCAGAGGCTCCATACTGTAGATCCATCCCCCTAGGGCATGACTCTCACGTAAAGTTGCCAACTTTACGTGAGTACAAGGTGCTATTGGCCCAAAACAAGCTAGGGCTAGGGTTTAAGGCAAGAATGCTTCACAACCAAACCAAGGACTGAAGCTTTATGATTTCCTGGACCAAGGCAAGTCTAGATCTGAAGTTACAACCTCAGATCTAGACCCATAATCCGAAATGGATCTTAAACATACTAAAATGGCCCCAAATCCATCCATAAGTTGATCTAGAAAGGAAGCGATCAAGGTAACAGCTTGTTACCTCAAAAATGTGCCCAAGCTAAAGTAGATTCTGGATCTATACGAGTCCCTTGATGCTATACACTTGATCTACAAGCCTCCTTTGCTAGAATCTCCTTCCAAAGCTACCAAGCTCACTCCAAAGGCTCACACATGATTTTAGGGTTTTCTGACTCTCAAGGGGTGACAAAGAGGCTGAGGTGAGGACTTAAGGTCCTTTAAATAGGATGCAAACCCAAAAATTAGGGTTTTCTCTTCCCAGCACCAACTCGTCGAGTCCAGGCGCCGACTCGACGAGTTAGTCACTTAACACGTGGCCAAAACCCGCTCTGACTCGACGAGTAGGCATACCTACTCGCCGAGTAGGCTCCTAAAACTTCACATAAGCCCCTAAATCATACTTCTGAAGTTTGGGATGTTACAAAAGTTTAGATCTTGATGATTTCTTTGTTAGATCTTTATTAACCTTAGCTTTATGCCCTTTTTGTCCCAAGATCTTGACCTTTGTGAGTTTGGAATACTCCAAAGGTTTGAGCTGTCCTTTCAAGCATTTTAGAGTGTTAGGATCATAAAAATGCAAGCTTGGACCTTGATACTCTTCCATACAAGAGTTTTGCAGCTTTACAGTACGATATGAGTTAAGATCTTGGTGTTGGCTCTTTATAGCCATGCCAATTCATAAAGGTTGCAACTTTATGGCTTTAGATGTTCTATTAGTCTTGTATATGAAGTTTGGACGTTAGGTCTTATGCCATTAAGACCTTAGTTTAGAAATTGTAACCCAGAGGTTTGCGTCAGGCGTAAACATGAGAACGTTGGGCGTTGGGACGCCAGGAGTCATAGGATGGACGCCAAGCATTCTCTCAGAAGCCCATTGGATCGATCTTTGGTCCTTGGGCCACTAGGGGGTTTTGGGCTTTGATTAGTTGGGTTATGTATGGAAAGGGTAAAATGGTCTTTTGCCCTTAATTTAATGGAGGATGATTTGGACCATTGTTTGTGGTTTAAAACCTTAATTTTTTATTGGGGTCGTTGTTGGTTTATGATTAGTGTGAGGAGCCGTGTTTACAGCAGCTCGAGTGTTCGATTCAGTTATCTCCAGTTAGAGGTGAGTCTCCTCATTGTATCCATGGGTCAAAGGCACCAATGTCAGCCCATTATTAGATTATGTATATATATTGTTGGTTGTTATGTGATATATGTGTTTTGTGATCGGGTTGAAATACACCCCAGGGCGGGGCCCACTATGGCATGTTCGGGTTATAACATACCCCAAGGCGAGGCCCTAGGGCGGGGCCCATGATTGTTTATTGGGTCGAAATATACCCCAGGGTGGGGCCTAGTTGTATGTTTGGTATGTGGTACTTTGGAGGAACTCACTGATCATTTTGCTTCCAGTTGTGTTTATGGTTTCAGGTACTTCTGGTACTAAAGGGAAGGGCCCGATGTAATGGCGCAACGTCCTCCCCTCATGTTTTCCGCACCCTTATTGATATTATTACTCTGATGATTTTGATATTGTGTATTGTGAATGTTTTGGAACAATTTGATGTTTGAAACTATTGGTTTTAAAATGAAAAAATTTACCACTATTTTAGGATGTTACACATTAACTATATATATACTCTACATCAATAAAGTAATATACCATAAGTTATAAAAACTCTTCAGTTATAACAGTTAATTAGTTGAAAACTAAATATTTTTAGTATTAAAGTAATATTTAATACAATCATAAAACACGTTTTGATATATATATATATATATATATATATATATATATATATTATAAAATTGTTTTAATTCAACATCAAATATCACACCAAATAATGTTAATAAATAGTATAACATCAAATATAATGTTATGTTATTCATTAATATCGGATATAATGATACTACAATTTAGTAGTACAAATTGGTCTTCAGTTTTATACTTATTTGTTTTTATTTTGTTATTTGTATAATAATAATTTATATTTTATATCAATCCTTGGATTATCGTATTATAAACTAAATTTAATGGGTTTCCTTGTATTATTATATAATAATTGAACTTATCCAAATTTTTACGGGTTGTTTTAGAAAAAATATAAAATTTTGAAAGAATGAAATACTTAAGTGGCGTTTGTGATGGGTGGTTATGGCAGTGGTGGAGGATAGTGGCGTAGATGGCGGTGGCAGTGGTGATGGGTTGTGGCAGTGGTGGTGATTGGTGGTTGGTGGTAAGTGGTTGTGGCAGCAGTGGTGGTGATTTGTAGTGGTAGAGGTGGTGGGTGGTAGTGATGGCGATGATGAGTGGTGGTGGGTGGTAATGGTGGCGGTGATGGCAATGGCAATGGTGTTGAAGATATTGGATGGTGGTGGTTGTGGCGGTGAAGATGGGGGACGAGGTAGCGGCAACGGGTGGTGGCATAGATGGTGGGAGGTGGTGGTCGCTATGGTGATTGGTTGTGGTAGAAGGGTTTCATATGTAGTTTTAAAAATAAAAAGGGTATTATGGTAATTTTCAACATTTCCACTTGAAATGAATTTTAATACCGTCATCTTTTGGATGAAATTACTTTCCTTGGTTGGACTCATTTAGGAATTCAATTCCTTCGAAAGCTTGAACCAAACATAAAAAGTGGCGAAATTAGATTCCACTTCCTTCTAATTTCAAAAGATTCCAACAAAGCAAACGTCATTTTAAAATATTTTTTTTTTATCAAAATGGTATAATGAGTTGGAAAAAAAATAATGCCTATACTATATTATTACGTATTAATAAAAGTTGCTATACATAACTTCATTTCATGAAAGTAGTGCAAAAAAATGGTAGCTAGAAATGAATGCATTAAGTGGTTATCGGTTTGCTTCATGGAACTTTTCTTTCTTTCTATGGTGACATGTGAAGGATCCTAGTACACTTATATGTTGGTATAACATCCTTACCAATAGTTGCTGATCTATTTTCCTACCTTTAATAATTATTATTGTTTTTTCTAATTATGAAAATTAATAGTCATCTTTGACTTTCCTATCGTTATTGCAACAATTGCAACCTGAAATTTCTAATAATAACTCTAAAGAAATTTAATATAAACCAACAATGGATCCATGATAAAAACAAAAAGATATATACTGAACGAAAATAATGATAAAAATTCTTACCAAATCTTGAAATCATGCCTCTTGAATAAGAGTCAAACATTGGAAGGTTTATACAATTTATTATTTCTATAACGAGACTTAAACCTTTAATCTTTGGAGGAGCAGACCTATGTATATGTTTGAAGTAACCCGTGTCACCTCTCAATTTTTTTTGGTATAGTGGAAATTTTTTGAGAGTTTTGCCGGTACAATGTAATTTTTCGAATGTGCTATCATTAAAATCATATGTGTTATCTCTGACATTTTGTTTTGGGTCTGACACTAGACTGAAGATCACATTTCCACCGGCATTTGATATCGGTAGACTACAAATCCTTTGAAAATTATTAGACTTAGATTTGTAAAGATTCATCTTAATCAACTAAACTATAATTATTTTATTTTAAAGAAAATAACTGTATTTATATACGAGTTTGAGTTAAATTCACTTACAACATAACGTTAATATGTCTTGAAATAATTTTAATTTTTGTTTATATGATTAATTCTATTTACAAATGCATTTAAGTTGAAACCAGAAAAGTATAAAATTAATCGGTCTCGAGAGCTTCAAACTGAAACAAAAAATCTTAACCAAATGGGCTTTAGATATTATATCATGTACTTCATCTGAAATAACATTATCTAAAACAATCGCAAGGCTTAACTAAAATGACTAGGCCAGGACTTGAACACAAACTTGGGACACAACAAAAATTAATAATAATAATAAACAAAAAAAAAAAGCAAAACAAAAAGGAGTTTTCTATATCTTTATTATTTACACATATAAGTCTAACGTGTTTTTTTTTTTTTTTTTTTTTTTTTTTTTTTTTTTTTTGGATTTTTAGCATTTCATTAACAGGCCATTCTTTATTCCAAAAAGAACCTTTAAAATATCTTGTATATTTTCAGTTTTTCCTTAAGGATTAAATTCTTTTCCATTAAAGGATTATATACTTAAAACATATATCTATTAATGACAAATTTAGGATTCAAATTTGATGTGTGTCCACTTGAATGGGGTAACAAAATAAAGAAAACATTTTTTTTTGGCTAACAGATCGGTTTGTCATTTTGTCAGTAACACCATCTCACACTATTAACTTGAATACCAAAGATTAAACATAGATTAAAATTACTAGTAAACGCCTTGTAGTTGTTCACGACGGATTCTCATATTTTGAAAACAAAAATATCGGTGCTAATACTATCTAATAGATATTTCTTAATATATCTTAATATATGACATTGTACAATATTTTATAAACTAATCATATAAGCTAAATAAATTACTGCATCAACTATACAAAAAGATAAAATCATAAAAGAATCAAATGAGAGAGAGAGAGAGAGAGAGACTAAGGGTGTCGAAAAACGCTACAATGTTGTCGAATAGAAATTCCTTACAATACTTGTTTTGATGGAAGATCAAAGTATTATAGAAAGGTCAAAAAAACCCAAATGATCGTCATACACACCGACTCCAAAGTTTCACTCTTCAAATGAGCTATATCAACCATTGCGTAATAGAAAAAAAAAATCAAATATCAAATAACGAAAGTTGTAAATCCACTCAAACCCCAACACAAATCCCACAAAACAAAGTGAGTTAAAAAAGTTGTGGTGGGATTTATGCAATATAAAATTTAATTTAAGGCATAACTTGCTGACAATAAAAATATAAATTAGAAGTAATAGTATTTAAATTTATCTTTAAAATACATATAAATAAAATATCAACGTACATTGTGATATAGATGTCACCTCAACACTACTTTACTAATAGGATACCTAATCCATGAAATGTCTTGATGAAAAAATGAAGTACTTTATATAAGAGAGACAAAAAAAACATGTTGCTATTTTTGTTAACCGAAATAAAATTCACTAGATAAATCCAATAAAAAACTAACAACATACAACTAATGTTTACTAGATAATTTCAATAAAAGAACAAATTATAATCTCCAAACAAATTCATAAAATATGTAAGATGGTACATGCGCAGACCAAGAATCGATTCCATACCTGTCAATTGATGATAAAGGAACCTATAAATTGATTCAATTGTTGTGACAACTATTTTGACGACAATACCCATCCCATGTAACAAATGACAACCTACTTTCATTTATTTATTCTTATTAAAGCATTGTACTTTAAAAGTTTTTATCCAACTATACCATTATACATTCAATCGTTTTTTATTAGGACATTATACTTTAATATCCAAGTGTAGCTAGCATAAAATTTCTTTGTATTTGAAGGACATTGCTATAATTAAGTGAAAAATGAAACAATACCTACGTGGATATGATATGATTTCAAACAATACCTATGTCATTTCATAGCTTGTATGGTTTATTTAAACTTTTTATAATGATATTTGAATTGTACACCATTGTATCTAAAACTACTTAATTCTTGAAATTTTCAATTGTCAAATGAATATTTGGGACCAAATCCTCCAACTAAATTTTAGATGCATTGAAATGATTTTAAGAAATTGTTATTTCTATTAGCCCGTATGAGAAGTTTTTGATAAAATGGGAAGACCTACCTCCATATTATATTTAGATCATAGAAACATCAATTAATTATAACTACACATGCCCATGAGAGATTCGCCTAAGAATGAACTCAAAAAGTCCATTAAAGCTCCTAACATCACCATTGAATTCAGTGGTGGAGCCGGTTGGGGGTCTAGCCGGTGACTGGCCACCCCAACATTTTCAATTAATCAATTCATTAACTGTAAATACTAATAGCTCATTAATTATATTTGATGGGTTGATGGTCAACTTAAACCACCGCCACCCCTATCTCTTTAAATTCTTACTTTAAATATCAAATAATATACATTCTCTTCATATAATACTTGTATGGCCCATTTTGTGGATTCTTTCTTTTCAAAATGAAAAAAAAAAATCTATTTGTTGAAATAGATTATGACATAACAAATAAAGATGTATACTATCGTTTTTTTAAATGTTTCTCATTTAAACAAGTTCCATTTTTACGAGAAAAGCACAAACTGATTTTTAAGACACTGAAAACCACAAAATGTTAAAAAAAGAAAATTTCTGTACGAAAAGATAAACTCAACGATTTCCCAACATCAACATTTCATTCACTATGAAACAGTTGGTTTACATCAAACAAATACAAAGAAAATCTCACTACACAAACTCTCTTACACTCAAATGAAAACCTGATAACAAGTTATTACAGATCAAAAGCTCTGGAACGAAACCCTTATAGAAACCATAATCTAGAGAGAAAGAGATAACACTTCTAAACAAAATATCACGAGGAATGAATACAACTGAACACAATTAACACATTAAGTACTCTCGGAGCAAGCAGCTCCATCGAGCACCCAAACCCGTATAGGGTCCGCGTGTAAACCTGAAGATCATCACTTGCACACTACATTTCACAATACACCCTATAGAATAGTAAAAAAAATACAAACCTTACCTTTTCTTAATTAATATTAAGTTTGAATAAGAGAATATATATTTCAACACCCCCCCCCCCCACAAACTAAACATTAATTAAATTAAATTAAGCACTTATTTTTTTAAAATATTAATAAGACCAAGTCGACTAGAAAAAAAAACTCATGCTGACTAGCTTTAGTCAAAATATCTGCAGTTTGATTTGACGACTCAATCTTATTTATTTTGAAAATACCCTTTTCAATTTTTTTCACGGATAAAATGAAGATCAACTTCAAAATGTTTAGTTTTTTCATGAAACACAGGGTTCAAAGCCAGCTTAATAGCATACTCATTGTCACAAAAAACATTCACAGGAGTTAAACCTGTTATTCCAAAATCAAATAACAATTTCAAGATCCATAACACTTCACAAGCCACAGATCCTAGAGCCCTATATTCAGATTCAGTTGAAGAACGAGAAACAGTACTTTGTTTCTTGCTTTTCCAGGATACTAGAGATCCTCCAAAATATACTAGGAAACCAGTAACTGACCTACGACTAAACAAGCATTTTGCCCAATCTGCATCTACAAAAGCTTTAAGATCTAGACAATCAGTTTTTGTTATATGAATGCCCTTTACTGGACAATCTTTTAGATACCTTAAGAGTCTAAAAGCAATATTGAGATGAGATTTATAAGGTTTATGCATGTACTGACTTAAAATTTGAACAACATAAGAGATGTCTGGTCTAGTCATAGTTAGATAGATTAACTTGCCAATTAACTTTTGAAACTCAATTATATTAACAATATAATCAGAACTATCCAAATCAGACTCTCTTTTAATGACTAAATTTGCTTCAAGAGGAGTTTTAACAGGTTTACAAGCAAGCATTCCAAAATCATTTAATAATTCCAAACAATATTTTCTTTGATTTAGACATAATCCTTTTTCAGTTTTGATAACTTCAATTCCCAAAAAATATTTTAACTCTCCTAAATCTTTTATAAAAAATTGTGACTTCAAAAAAACTTTGACCTTTTCCAACTCTGAAACACAATTTCCAGTAATGACAATATCATCCACATAAACCAGCAAAATTACAACTGTGTTTTCATAATTTCTAACAAACAAGGAGTAATCATTTATACTTTGTTTAAAGCCAAAAGTTGAAAGAGAATGACACAGTTTTTCATTCCACTTTCTGGGAGCTTGTTTAAGACCATAAAGAGACTTTATAAGTCTACAAACTCTAATATCATTCTTAGAATGATATCCTTCAGGAAGTTGCATATAAACATTTTCAGATAAATCACCATACAAAAAAGCATTATTTATGTCAAGCTGATATAAGGGCCATGAATGATGAACAGCTAAAGACAAAACTATTCTTATAGAGACCATTTTAGCTTCAGGAGAGAAAGTCTCCTCATAATTAATACCGTCCCTTTGACTATAACCTTTTGCTACAAGTCTAGCTTTATACCTTTCTATTTCACCATTAGACTTATATTTAATTTTATAAATCCAATGACAACCAATGGCTTTTCTTCCTTTAGGAAGGTCAGTGATTTCCCAGGTATTGTTTCTATATAGGGCCTCCATTTCTTCATTCATTGCCTTTACCCAATTTGTGACAACCCGAAACTTTTATCTTGTACACTTAGCCAATTCTATCAATGCTAAACTCGTTTCAACTATCTTTTAGCATTGTTTTGAGCCTGTTTGGATGATCTAAAGCCTTGTACAACCAAAGTTTGAATTAGGGATGGGTTGGTTTAAGATTTAGGGTTGCAAATAGGCCAAACACTCCATCAAAAGGAGTGTGTGGCCGCACACCCGAGTGTATGGCTGCACACATGAGTGTGTGGCCGCACACCCGAGTGTATGGCCGCACACACGAGTGTGTGGCCGCACACCCATCCTCCAGCCGCACACTCATCCCTATTTATATAGGGTGACCCCTTCACTCATTCCTTTCATTTGGCTGCACTCTACTTTCTCTCTCTAAAAACTTCATCCAAGAACGCTCTCAAGGCCTCAAAAACGTGAGTTTTCCATCACCTAGCTTATCATACATGAAGGACCCATTGATCTAAGCCCTTAACCTTCAAAGTTCATCATGTTCTTCATCACATGAAGGTGTACGGCCGCACACCTTCATAAGGTGGCTGTACACACCTCAAAGAACCTCCAAAGTGAGAGTTTGATTCCCTATCTTCTAGTTGGACTTGGTTTGAACCTTAAAACGCTGAAAAATCGACTCTTGGGGCACATATGAAGGGTGTACGGCTGCACACACCCTCTGTACGGCCGCACACTCCTGTGTGCAACCGCACACGCCACCTGGCCGCACACCCACGACCGCATACACTTCATATGGACCATACACTTCCCTTAGGTGAATCACATGTGATTCCAACACTTGGTTCAAGTGTTTCCTAGTCCCTAAGGGGATTCCCTTGCATTTAGTTGCTTCTAAACACTATATTCATGGCTATATATGTCTCTAATTATCATTTAGGACTCGTTGTGTCTCGGTAATTCAGTTGTGGAACTTCTTGTCCTTATGCGAATCTACCTTCGAAACATCTTCCAAAGGTGAGTTCATACCCCTACATTTTCCGTGTTTTAATGTTTTCAGGGGGGAATACAAGCCAAGCTCTAAGTATTTTGCTAAGTTTTAAACTTATTAATGCAGTTCAACGATTTCCACGTTTAATAACATATTCAGATATTTTATCTCTTTTTGTAATATGTTGAGAATAAGGGAAACTTCTATTTTGAAAATCCAACTTCACAGCTTTCAGAAAGATTTTTACAAAGCAACTCTAATAAACTATAATGGGTATAGTTTGGGATAACCCTCTAGGCAGTCTCTACTTAATCAGATTTCATAAACGAATATATAAACTATGGCAGATCTAGTTTATGTTATATATTTTCTCAGGAGTATAAAATACTATTATTCAAGGATAATTATTGTTTTATACTGTTTCTCGCTAGTAAACTAGATTATACAGAATTGTGAGGCTCTACTTCAACACTGTACTCTTAGGTGTATAGTGATAAATCCTTTTAGTATAACCAGAGTCTCCTGGAGGGAGAGCGTGAGATTTGTGAATAGATCTATTCGAGACTGACAATCACACACCTGAACTGCTAGCTACAGTTAGGCGGGCACGCCTGGGGTGAACAAATGTCATTTAGCTTAACGCTTGAAGAACGTTATAAAGGTCTCTCGGTCATATCAAGTATGGTTATACGACTCCCAAATAAGTATAAACTAATTTTGTTTACGGACTCTACTCTTCATTTGTTTTATTTTGAGTAATAAAACTACTTTTATATATACAGATAGTATTCAGGGATTTCTAAACTGGCCTCTCTACCTCTAGGACAGATAACATGATTTCTAAATGGTTTATCTTCTACTAATAGATACTCTTTCAACTCTACCTTTCATAAGAAAATATAGGATTTTCTTGAGGAATACTTTTCAAAAGAATCAAAGAACATTTTTCCTCTAAAACTAAATGCTTATGAACTCACCAGCTTTATGCTGATATTCTTTCAAAACTGCTTGTATTCTCAGGGGATTAGTAGACAGGTACTTTCAGGGATTTGCAGAAGTCGGAGCGATAGAGTCACATCTTTCTATTTTACTTTTGATAGGAACAAAAGTATGTATTAAACAATGTAAACCCTTTTTTTCATATCTGTATTCAATGTCTGGTTGTGTTTACTATGCTTGCTATGATTCAATTGTTGTGATACTACGCATGACGTCCTCCACCCCGGAACGATTCCGCCATCACGGTTTCGGGGTGTGACAGATTGGTATCAGAGCCCTTGTTTATAGCGAACTAAGTATACCGAACCTTACATGGTATACAAGTATAAATACTAAGGGGCCTAAGTGCTCTAAACTAAAAGTATACTTTCAAAAATATAAGTATTTTTATAAAATTATACAAGTATACCTAGTAACCTGAAATTGTGTCATAGGTAGAACAAAACAAAAGTATTTGGATGTTGAGACATTGCGGTTAAACCTGGGCAGTTATGTAATCATGTCTAGGATCAATATAGCCTGATCAACTATATTCATTCGAGACATGATCAACATGTGTTTGGGAGTGACTGTGGTGTTGCAACAAGCCTAAAACTTACCTAGATACCAGAAGAATTCTAGAACCGAACATAAGGGTTAAAATACTATAGGAGTATTTTAGGATGCTATTATTTTAGGATGCTATAGCGACCGGACCGGAAACTTACCCAATAATCCAATCTTCAAGAATCAATCATGTAGCTATAATACATTGGGAGTATTATTAGATTCGATGCCCATTAACTATCCCTTTATCATCACCTCGCGTCGATAGCATGGCTGGATTCCATCTTCCTGGCGACCCGTACTTTCCCAACCAAGGAGATGATGGATGGATCGAGCCAGAGCCGGAAGGAAATCATGAAATCCCTTTGGACGATGGATTCGCCGAACCATTACCTGAAGAGACTGACTAGGAACCCGAAGTCGAGAACCTACCTCAAGTGACCCCAATACCAAATCCTAACCCTCGAGTTGGATTCCAAGGTCCAACGCCTATGTGGGTCGGGAGTTTGAATAGGTGGAGCCATGAGCAAGACCAACCCCTCCCATGCGACGGAAACTGCAACCTCTATAATCTGAACGAAGGAGGACCCACAGACAGGGCCCTTCCAATCCTGATACGCCGAGTGGCTCGCAATGTGGAGCTAGGTATGGCAACCCTTCAGCGAACTGAGGAGCTCGAACGGATTCGAACACCAGCACAGATCGCATTCGTCACTTCGAGATTGCTCACGCGAGAGCTGCAAGGAACAATGAAGCTCTGCAGGGAGAGTTAGCTACAACCCGAACCGAAGTCATAGAGCTCCGAGCCTGCCAGTCAGAATACGAGAGATGCTTGCTTGATGTGGAGCATCAGCTGGCCGAATTAAGGATTCACTTGAGGAGTACCTGTCGCCGATAGGGGATACTCCACTCAACCTTCCTTTTTGGTCTAAGGGATGACTTTCATATTTATGTTCTAGGTAGCTCTTTTTCGTAAACATCTCTGTCTTTCATGTTGCCAAGATTTTCTCTTCGTTAGTATAACCTAGACCTACTTTTAGGTCAAGGTTTCCGAAACATGTGTAATCTTAGTTTCAGCTATAGTGGCAACAATCATAATTCAGTTAAAGGTTTTCATTGTCAAAAGTATACCTTAAATCAGTAGCATGAAAATTAAGCAACTTTATCAAAGTCCTATCACTGTTTTGTCTTCAAAACATGTATCATAGGATATACTTAGACGATCATTCCTTTGTTGGATTAATGTCTAAGTCCATAACTATATTTGGTATGTACTTGACCCGACTCGGCATGGTCCATTTGGGTTGCACTTCACCGGCACAATTTATATGGATAGTCTTCTGAGAATAGTATATTTATGATTTATATTAATATATTATAAGTTCTAATATAGTAATATGGAATCATATTATTTAATTAGTATTGATCAAGAATTAATTTAGAATTAATTAAGTGATCAAAAAGAAATAATTAAATATGGACTATTATATATATGGAATGGGCAAGTTCATTTAGGTTGGGCTAAGCTTTCATGGATGGTCCATGGAGCTTTTAACCCATGGATCCTATGTAAATGAAAGGTCATGGGTATTAGGGTTTACATGGATGTAACCCTAATCCTCCATAATATATAAAGGGGTCCTTGGCTCACAAAATTGACAACAAGTGTGTGAAAATAAGAGTGGGCCGATTTTAGTGTGCATACATATTCTCTCAAGTTCTTTCAAGGTGTTTTGGTGATTTGTGATTCCATTTGAGGCTTCCACACTATTGGGGCTAAGCTCTTAAAGCTTGAAGACATCAAGCTACATCAAAAGGTATGTCATCTAACTAGAACTTTGTAGTATAGGTGCTTCATAATATGCTAGTTAGGATGAAACCTTGGAATAGTTAATATTTGCATGTATAATAGAGAAAACATAGATCCAAGGTTTATAGGGTTGCATGTACACCATAGGAGTGTTAGAATGCTCAAAACCCAACATCCTTTTCCCCATCGATTTCATATCAGTCTCCGTAAAAAGCTTCGATGTCCTAATCGGCATGAGATGGTTGAGCCCCAAATCGTGTTGATGTCCCTTGCTTAGAGAAAGCGATTCGTCTCAATCTTCCTTCTGACAGAGTCCTCACTAGTTTCAGTGATAAGTCTGTTCGAACCTTAGTATCATTTCATGCGTCGAAGCCTAGGAGCATCTACGGAAAGAATGCTATGCATTTCTGGCTCATGTTGTCAATGAGACGCAAGAAGTTAAAGACCTCGAGAGCATCTTCGAAGTCTGCAACTTTCCCAATGTCTTCCCCAAAGACATTCTAGGGATTTCTTCCGAGTGCCAAGTTGAATCCCGTATCGACTTGATCCTCGGAACTACCCTTATAGTCAAATCTCCATATCGTCAAGAACCGACGAAAATATGAGAATTACTCAGCCAGCCCGATGAGCTGAGCAACCAGGAGTTCGTAAACTTATTGTATGTGAACTTTGTGTGCTCAAATCTTTTCTATCCTTGCTAAGACCATATCATGGGGATGTGGGTCGAATCAATGAGAGTCAGATAAGCAAAACGGGAAATCTCAAGCATAGATAAACATTTAGGATACGTCCAGAGGCAACCATTATTGCTCACAAGCTTCCTTTCTTGACATGTAGCAGATCATGCCTCCAAAGAAACGTAACCAACCCACCGGTAAGACCCCAATCCTTCAGATGGATTCAACTACGTTTCAAGCTACTGTCACAACAGCGGTGACAGCCGCCCTAACTGTTCTTAACGCTAACAACACGAATGTGGGTGGAAGTGTTAACGGTAATCCGAATCTTGGTGTTAACCAATCTCAACAACTAGTGCCTACTAGAAAGGACACACATAACCTTCTAAAACGAAAGTTCAAAGGAAGTTGTTCAACCCAAAGACCTACTGAGAGGCAACGATTTGGGACAGTCAGTACCCCAGTCATCCCTGCTGTTCCCACACCAACCATACCCTACTGTGGAAATCTCTCGCACTGCAGCAAATGCAACTACCATCATCATGGAGTCTGCCGAGTGTTGCATTGCACCAGATGCAACAGGAAGGGACACACCTCCCGCGGTTGTAGAACCCTAGTCAAGTTCACCACTCCGACTACCAATGTTGGGACAAGTCCAACCTGTTACCTCTGTGGAAGTTTAGGACATTTCAAAAGAGACTGCCCAACAGAGAAGAACAATGGGGAAACAGGAGGAGTCTGACCTCAGAGAATGAGGAAGCATCAAAGAACCCTACTATGTTTTGGTACGTTTTCGAAAACCCCTATAATTGCTCATAATCGTGATTATTTCCTCGTTCAAATTAAATCACGACATTCTTATAAGATTTAAAGCCCCAATGAGTAAGTTATGACAACTTAGTGAATACGTTAAGTTCAGTTGTAATTATACACAGCTTATGTACACCAAACGATCATAGAGAGATCTAGTAAGAACCATTTCATGAAAGTCATAGTTTCAAGACATCAGAACCCTCATGTTAGTAGTACCTGTTAACTTCGAATCAAACACATCAAACACCAGAGATATTCACCCAGAGGCACCAATGTGCTAACAAAACGAACTTTCTGGACAAACTTAACGCGCGATTCTACGACGTCATCCTGTTTAGTTCGACTGAGTCTATGTTATACCAAACCCTTTTGTCTTAAATCGTTCGAACGCAAAACTCCCGTCACTCGTAACGACAATTAGATGCGAACTTCAAAAATTCATCTCTCTTCGAAACCCGAAGGTATTCATGCGAAGAGTATGAATCAGAACCAACGGATACGACAGTGAAGATCCGCTGAAACATCCAGCGAGAGCCCGAGTACAAAAAGGAGAAACTCACCTATGTATACCTTCGAGAAGTAATCCGTTTTCATGGGATACCTGTAATCATTGCCTCCAACCAGGTTAGCAAGGTTACTTCGAGAACTTAGCAACATACATCCCGTCTTTCACGTGTCAAACCTAAATAAGTGTCTGTCCGACGAGACACTTGCGATTCCCCTCGATAATATCGAGTTAAACGAGAGTCTACACTTCATGTAGGAATCATTTGAACTCATGGACCAGGAAGTCCAGCGCACGAGACGAACGTCGTATCCAGATAGTGGAGATTCACTAGGATACCAAACGAGAACTTGAATTCACTTGGGAGCACGAGAATCCAAGGAAACAAAAGTACCCCATCTTTTCCAAGTCCACGAGTTACAACTTTATTCTCGAATTTCGGGACGAAATTCCCTCTAACGAGGGGATGATGTGACAACCCGAAACTTTTATCTTGTACACTTAGCCAATTCTATCAATGCTAAACTCGTTTCAGCTATCTTTTAGCATTGTTTTAAGCCTGTTTGGATGATCTAAAGCCTTGTACAACCAAAGTTTGAATTAGGGATGGGTTGGTTTAAGATTTAGGGTTGCAAATAGGCCAACACTCCATCAAAAGGAGTGTGTGGCCACAGACATGAGTATGTGGCCGCACACCCGAGTGTATGGCCGCACACATGAGTGTGTGGCCGCACACCCGAGTGTATGGCCACACACATGAGTGTGTGGCCGCACACCCGAGTGTATGGCCGCACACCCGAGTGTATGGCCGCACACACGAGTGTGTGGCCGCACACCCATCCTCCAGCCGCACACTCATCCCTATTTATATAAGGTGACCCCTTCACTCATTCCTTTCATTTGGCCGCACTCTACTTTCTCTCTCTAAAAACTTCATCCAAGAACGCTCTCAAGGCCTCAAAAACGTGAGTTTTCCATCACCTAGCTTATCATACATGAAGGACCCATTGATCTAAGCCCTTAACCATCAAAGTTCATCATGTTCTTCATCACATGAAGGTGTACGGCCGCACACCTTCATAAGGTGGTTGTACACACCTCAACGAACCTCCAAAGTGAGAGTTTGATTCCCTATCTTCTAGTTGGACTTGGTTTGAACCTTAAAACGCTGAAAAATCGACTCTTGGGGCACATATGAAGGGTGTACGGTCGCACACCCCTGTGTACGGCCGCACACACCCTCTGTACGGCCGCACACTCCTGTGTGCAACCGCACACGCCACCTGGCCGCACACCCACGACCCCACACACTTCATATGGACCATACACTTCCCTTAGGTGAATCATATGTGATTCCAACACTTGGTTCAAGTGTTTACTAGTCCCTAAGGGGGTTCCCTTGCATTTAGTTGCTTCTAAACACTATATTCATGGCTATATATGTCTCTAATTGTCATTTAGGACTCGTTGTGTCTCGGTAATTCAGTTGTGGAACTTCTTGTCCTTACGCGAATCTACCTTCGGAACATCTTCCAAAGGTGAGTTCATACCCCTACATTTTCCGTGTTTTAATGTTTTCAGGGGGGGGGGGGGGAATACAAGCCAAACTCTAAGTATTTTGCTAAGTTTTAAACTTATTAATGCAGTTCAACGATTTCCACGTTTAATAACATATTCGGATATTTTATCTCTTTTTGTAATATGTTGAGAATAAGGGAAACTTCTATTTTGAAAATCCAACTTCACAGCTTTCAGAAAGATTTTTACAAAGCAACTCTAATAAACTATAATGGGTATAGTTTGGGATAACCCTCTAGGCAGTCTCTACTTAATCAGATTTCATAAATGAATATATATAAACTATGGCAGATCTAGTTTATGTTATATATTTTCTCAGGAGTATAAAATACTATTATTCAAGGATAATTATTGTTTTATACTGTTTCTCGCTAGTAAACTAGATTATACAGAATTATGAGGCTCTACTTCAACATTGTACTCTTAGGTGTATAGTGATAAATCCTTTTAGTATAACCAGAGTCTCCTGGAGGGAGAGCGTGAGATTTATGAATAGATCTATTCGGGACTGACAATCCCACACCTGAACTGCTAGCTACAGTTAGGCGGGCACGCCTGGGGTGAACAAATGTCATTTAGCTTAACGCTTGAAGAACGTTATAAAGGTCTCTCGGTCATATCAAGTATGGTTATACGACTCCCAAATAAGTATAAACTAATTTTGTTTACGGACTCTACTCTTCATTTGTTTTATTTTGAGTAATAAAACTACTTTTATATATACAGATAGTATTCAGAGATTTCTAAACTGGCCTCTCTACCTCTAGGACGGATAACATGATTTCTAAAACTGATGGTTTATCTTCTACTAATAGATACTCTTTCTACTCTACCTTTCATAAGAAAATATAGGATTTTCTTGAGAAATACTTTTCAAAAGAATCAAAGAACATTTTTCCTCTAAAACTAAATGCTTATGAGCTCACCAGCTTTATGCTGATATTCTTTCAAAACTGCTTGTATTCTCAGGGGATTAGTAGACAGGTACTTTCAGGGATTTGCAGAAGTCGGAGCGATAGAGTCACTCTTTCTATTTTACTTTTGATAGGAACAAAACTATGTATTAAACAATGTAAACCCTTTTTTTTCATATATGTATTCAATGTCTGGTTGTGTTTACTATGCTTGCTATGATTCAATTGTTGTGATACTACGCATGACGTCCTCCACCCCGGAACGATTCCGCCATCACGGTTTCGGGGTGTGACACAATTTGGGTCTAAAGCAGCCTCACTAGAAGTTTTTGGTTCCAATGTTTTATTAAGATTTGAAACAAAACAATAATTTTCATTATTAAGATTAGAATAGTTAATTGATCTTTCAATCCCATATTTATGCTTCCCTTCGACAACATAATCACTAAACCTAGCTGGCATATGTATAACACGTCCAGACCTAGTAGCCCTAGAAGACTGATCATCAGAAGGATTTGTGTTATTTGGGCCACTTTCCTTAGTCAATGCAGAAGAACTAGGAATCATCTCACTAGATGAAGGCACATGTGCCTCACCAAACTGGTTGCTGACACCAAAGGGACTAGTCTCATCCAAGTATTGGTCCGCACTAGCACCATCCAACTGATGGACATTTCTAAAGTTATCATTACTAGAATTATCAAGTAAAGAACTAGAATACAAAGACTCATCATAGGAAAAAGGATCACTAGAGCACACAGGAACATTCAATTTATCATTCATAGATGAAGACTTCAGTTTGAAAGGAAATACTGATTCATAAAACTTTACATCCCTGGAAACAAAAATAAGATCTGTATCAAGACTAAGGACTCTATATCCTTTTTTATCAGAAGAATAACCAAGAAATACACATGTATCAGCTCTTTCAGAAAATTTATCTGAATTATTCAGTTTTGTTGCAAAACATAGACATCCAAAAACTCTAAGTTTATCAAATATAGGAGGAGATTTATAAACCAACTCATAAGGTGAAGCACAATTTAAAACTGATGTAGGTGTTCTATTGATTAAAAAAACAGATGTTAAAACAGCTTCTCCCTAGTATTTCAAAGGTAAACCAGATTGAAAAATTAAAGACCTTGCAACATTTAAAATGTGTCTGTGTTTCCTTTCTACAACACTATTTTGTTGTGGAGTATGAACACATGATGTTTGGTGTAAAATTCCTTTAGACTCAAACAATTGTTTCATCTTATGATTCAAAAACTCAGTTCCATTATCTGACCTAACAGTTTTAACTTTAACTTCAAATTGATTAAGCAAAATATTAAAAAACACAGAAACACATCCAAAAACTTCTTCCTTAGATTTTAACAAATAAACCCATGTAGCTCTAGTGTAATCATCCACAATGGTCAAGAAATATCTAAATCCTTCTGATGTGATCACTCTATAAGGGCCCCACACATCTAGATGAATTAATTCACCAAGACTAGATGTGACATGTTGACTAACATGGAAAGACTATCTAGTTTGTTTAGCCCTATGACACACATCACAAGGAGGAAGAACACCATTTTCAAAATTAAGTTTATGTTTTAGAGATACTAAAGCTTGGTCAGAGGGGTGTCCAAGCCTATTATGCCATGTAAGTTTAGACACACAACAAACAAATGAGGAATGATTAACACTAGGAAAATTACCTGAAGGCACACTATTCATATAATAGAGACCTCCAGATTCTTTACCATTCCCCACCATCTCCTTCGATTGTAAACCCTGAATTTTACAACTATGCTCATTAAAAATGACCTCACAATTACTATCTTTACAAACTTTATGGACAGACAACAAGTTCACATTAAAATCTGGTACAGCAAAAACATCAAACAAGGTTAAAGAATTAGATATGTTCATATTACCAATCTTCTCAATCTTAGCAGAAGTACCATTAGGGTGACTTACAAGAAGATTCAATTTAGACACATCCACAGTGTCATGAAGAAAGGATTAAGAAGCAATCATATGTTGATTGGCTCCAGAGTCAACAATCCATTTTTGACAATCAAAAGAAGAATTAAAAGCTTGAAACAAGCAAGTACCTGCCATGTTAGCACTTGCAGGTGCTTCCTCACAGATTTGTTTATCATTTATTAATTGCAAAAAATTGATGTATTGTTCCTTAGTAAGCTGATGAAACTCAGAATCTCCCACAAGATCAGTTAAGACAGGAGCATTAGAACTCACAGAAGAGGTGGTCACAAAATTAGCAGAAAAACCCTTTTGACTGTTTGATTCAATTTTTTGTTTAAAATCTTTTGGATACCCAATTATATTATAGCATTTCTCAATTGAATGACCTTTAATACCACACTTTTTACATTGAACAACTTGATTTTTACTCTTATTAGAGTTGCTTGAGTTAAATCTATTATTAAACCTACTATTGAAAGCAGTAGACTGAGACTTAGAGGACTGAAGAGAAGACAAAGAACCATTTCTTTGAAGTGACTCTTCTCTAGACAATATGGAAAAAGCAGTTTTGACATTAGGTAAAGGTTCCATAAGAAGAATATGACTCTTGACTTGACTATATGAATCATCTAGACCACTAAGAAACTGCATAAGTTTCATAAGATTAGAATGATCCTTAAGTTTAATAGATGCTTCACACGTACACTCAGTAAGACTAGTAAGACCATCAAATTCCTTCCAAAGAGAGTCAAGTTTATTAAAGTAGTCTGAAAGTGAAATTCCATTTTGTTTTAAAGTATTGATCTGTTGATGAATATTAAAAACAACAGATCCATCTGACTTATTATAGGTTTCAAAAAGACTGTTCCAAATATCCTCAGCTACATCAGAATAAGCTTGACTCTGATAGATGGAATCAGATATAGATGACAGAAGCCAAGAACAAACTACAGCATTAGCTCTATCCCATTTAGAACTTTTAGACTCATCTACCTTAGTTTTCTGAAAAGTACCATCTACAAATCCAAGTTTATTTCTAGCCCTAAGTGCTCTAGACATAGAACTTTTCCATAGTCTAAAATTCTCATTACCAGTTAATTTTATTGTAACAATAGTAGTAACAGAATTATCAGAAGGATGAACAAAAAGAGGATCATCAAAATTAACTTGATCATCCTTTCCACTACTACCAGGAGAATCAGTAGGACCAGCCATATGAACAACACAAAGAACAAACAAACAAACAATTTGATCACCACAATCAACCAAGACTGACTCAATAACAATCAGCCAATTAATCAGGTAAACAAGAAATACAAAATCAGACAGAAATCAGACTCATGTATTAACTTAGAGTCCAGATGGTCACTGTGACATCCCCAAAATCACGGCCAGAAAAGACTGTTTTAATTTATGCTTTTAAAATAATTTCAGAGCAAATCCATTGATTTAAAAGAGCTGTGGAATTTGTTCCCAAAACAAAATATGATAAAATAAAGTTTATCAAAGCATTTCATCAAGAGATGCATTTTCATTATATAACAATATTCGGGATGTCATGTTCCGATAAACAGACCAAAAGCATAAACAACAAAAGATAGACCATACAACAGTTACATATAACAACTGGTCTAATATCAAAAGATCTTGATAAGTCATCCAACTTATGCTCTCGCGCCACTACCTGTAATACAACAAAACTGAGTGGGTCAGGCTTGGGAGCCTGGTGAGCATATAGGGTTTTCAACCCACAATAAATAATTATATTTAATTTCACCAACCAACAATAACCCAATTACCCATTCCCGTTATCCTCACTTTACGTCCCTAAAACAACATCTATCTCAAGGGACCTAATCTAGGATTTTTCATCGGGACGGACATTACTGCAAGGGGTTTCCTCAACAATAAAAGTCCTAAGGCAACCATGAGGGGGATAGAGTACACCGGTGAGCACATCGTTCACAACACCTACAGGTTATGAGCCTGCTAGTGTTCCACTGGACTGTCTAGAAAGAGTCTGTGGTCGTCATCCATACTCCGCTAGATGAGTAGATCAACAACAACATCGAGGCCTCTCATCTGTTTATCACACATCAACTATCTACCCATGTTCTACCCAACATATTAGTAGATAAAAATATATATTTTTATACATAGTTTAAAACCTGTATAGCATTCTCATTCAATACATATTTCAAACAACAGATGAGACACATACACATAACACGTATTTCATAGATAATAAATCATATCTATGAGATAGAAGAAAGTGAATATACATTCACACATATAACAACAAAATATACACATAACACGTATTTCGTATAAAATACTTCATAATTATGCGTTAGAAGAAAGTAACTACACACTCACTTGATCAGAAGATGATCGGACAGCACTACGACTTTAAAAGTAGTATTCTTCGGTAGATCTGGAAGATCGTCACAAAAATTGGCTTCTCGCTAGCAGAGCTTCGGCTCGGGAATTGCACTTCTCGGGATCTTCGGGGCTTCGGGACTCGCTTCGGGTCTCGGGATGATACCGGGGCTTCGGGGGGTTAAAATAGGGCTTAGAGGGAGTATCGGGAGTGGGAGAGTAAGAGATGAGCAACCAAACTCGGCTGCCCCTTGAATTCTATTTATAGGGCCATTTTTCAGCTCTCACGTCCTGAATTTTAAGTTCTCACGTCGTGAACTTAGTCGTCACTGCATGCGTCATCACAGGTTGCGTCTGACAGGCTCTGAAAGGTCAAATCACTGAGTTCACGTCGTGAACACTGTATTCACGTCGTGAACTCTGACACAGTATCGGGGTTCGCGCCCCAAACTTCAGAAATTCATAACTTTCGCATACGAGCTCCGTTTTCGACGTTCTTTATATCGACGCATAGGTGAGATTATGCTCTACAACTCTCGTTTAGACTCCGTCGGCTAATTTTGACTTTATTTTTATTATATTTTTATTATATTATTTTTAGTAGGCCGGGACAGGAAAACTCCGTTATAAATTCATAACTCCTTCATCTGAAGTCCGTTTTCGTCTGTCTTTTCACCGTTGGACTACTATCGACGAGATATTCGATTCTCGTTTAGATTGTTTCGGCTAAAAACCGCTCGATCTCAAATCGAGTATTCGGGCTGCACACTGCTAAGTCGAAACTTCGGAAAATCATAACTTCCTCATACGAAGTCAGATTTGGGCATTCTTTTTATGCACGCTCTCGGTTTAATGAACTCTACAACATTTGTTTAGATCACTAGGGCTAAATATCGCTCTAACATAAATTCACTTTTTACGTCATTCAGCGTCGTGTTGGTTTTGTCGCGAAACTTCGACAGATCATAACTTCTTCGTTATAACTCGGATTTCAGCATTCTTTATATATTCGGAAACCTCGTTTCAACTACTACAACATTATCCATAGATATCGGCTTTATCTAACATTTCATTTTGACGCTTATTTTCATACTTAATTCAATTAAGTGACACAGTTAAGCACAAAACACATAATACTCAAATAATACACTTCTATTATTTCAAAACGGGTTACAAAGGTTAACCTAGACTACTATATCAACATTAATGACTAGCCCATAAACACAGGCGTTACAGTCACCACGTTTGTCGGGGCCCAAGACAATCAATACAGAGTCAAAGAAAAAACAAACTGAAATAAGCAAGAAAAATAACTGGTGTATACAAAACAACCAGGATCTCCCAATCACAATATATAAAAGAGAGAAAATAGGGAACAAGAAAACCCTCACAGTGCTTCGTAAGACGAGACGAAGACGAATCGACTCTGTTTGTCCGTTCTCAACGTAGGGTTTATCGATGATGAAATCCGACCCCTAGTGAGTTATTTCAGACTAAACAGATTAATCGATTGAAGAAGGGCCGTTTGTAAAGTGATCGATGTTCAACTATCAAGCGACCAGAACAAGTATCAGGCACAAACACCTGCAATGAACCACAAAAAACTCTCACAGTACCAGGATCGTAAAGATCGTAAAGAAAAAAAATGATAAAACCCTAAATCGATCGATCAACCAGAAACAACGAAAGAAAAGAAAAGAAGTTAGAAACAACCTTTTAAGACGTTGTTCTGAGTCGTAATCCTCCGATGAACATCGATGAAGAAGATGAAGGAGCCTTAAGCTCTGATACCATGTACGAAAAGATAAACTCAACGATTTCCCAACATCAACATTTCATTCACTATGAAACAGTTGGTTTACATCAAACAAATACAAAGGAAATCTCACTACACAAACTCTCTTACACTCAAATGAAAACCTGATAACAAGTTATTACAGATCAAAAGCTCTGGAACGAAACCCTTACAGAAACCCTAATCTAGAGAGAAAGAGAGAACACTTCTAAACAAAATATCACGAGGAATGAATTCAACTGAACACAATTAACACATTAAGTACTCTCGGAGCAAGCAGCTCCATGGAGCACCCAAACCCGTATAGGGTCCGCGTGTAAACCCGAAGATCATCACCTGCACACTACATTTCACAATACACCCTATAGAATAGTAAAAAAAAATACAAACCTTACCTTTTCTTAATTAATGTTAAGTTTGAATAAGAGAATATATATTTCAACAAATTCTAAAATCAAATACCCTAACCACTCGATGTCATCTCCGCCTCCTGGTCATCGCTCACTAGTAACACCGATAAATAAGCCCCCTTATCCTAAAATTTTGGCTCCACACCTAATTGAATTGAAGGTCTCACTGCTATGACTTGGACTTTGTATTAGTAAAGTAACATCCAAACCACACCATTTACCAAAACCATTTCCTGGAATCGAAATCCACAAACTCTAGTGATGGTATCATGAAGCCAAGGTTTCAAAAACTTCATTAAAGCTTTGTAAACTCAAATTCACCATTTGAAATGAAAATTACATCATTGGATTGCTTTTTAGACATACAATTTAACATTAAATCGAAATCATTTTGATGTATCAACTTATAGAATTCAGATTTGGAACTAATCCATAACATCTAAAAGCTAATTGATTAAGAGTTAGAGATCAACCATAGTGACACCATTACATCTTCAATTCACCTTCCAATTTTATCTAAAACTCCAAAATCACCATTAATCCTTCCCCAAGGTACACCTACATTCAAAATGAGAAAAGAGGAATTGGGGCTTATGTTCTAATATTTGACTAAATGACACTTTGGCCCTAAAACCTTTATGTTTATCACTTGTTTTTATTCCATTTAACTAACATGTTACATTACTTCTACATATAACCTAAAAAGTTAATTCCTTCACACTTTGGACCCAAATCTAGTTAAGCCAAAGTCAAACTTAAGTTCTTGAATTTGGCAAGTTTAGTCCCTCCTATTTATAATTTTCTATCTAACTTTATATTTACATTCTAATAACCTTGAGACTTTTGACCTCATCATATTCTATTTATTTTATTTATTTATATAATATATTTATTCGTTTATATTTAATTTAATTTTTTCTAAATAAATCCACATAAAAGGTTAGAATTTTAGTCATAAAATACGAATGTTACACATGTGATGTTTTTTATTTTTCTCATTTTCTTGGTGAGTTTTACAAGATGGATCACATTTTACAAACTTCCATCTACTTGCAGGTTAGTAGATTCTTGGGTTAAACAGTCATTGGTCGAATTACCGATCAATTATATTCTTGAATATGTGGGGCATCTTTAAGACAAAATCATCTCCACCAGGGTACATAGCTTCATCCAAACCATTTACAAGATGGCTCACATTTTACAAACTTCCATCTACTTGCAGGTTAGTAGATTCTTGGGTTAAATAGTCATCGGTCAAATTACCGATCAAGTATATTCTTGGATATGTAGGGCATCTTTAAGACAAAATCATCTCCACCAGGGTACATAGTTTCATCCAAAGCATTTATCCACGAATTGTTGGCTCACTCGTGACAAATGAAATATGTAACATCCTCAAAACAAACCTAAGCCTTTTTAATGAAAAATAAAAACTTTGAAAAAAAATATAAATTAATATAAAAATAAATAGTTAAAAGTAATAAATAAAACATATGGTAAATATCAAGAGTTTTAAAATAAATATGACGAGACTATTTAACAAGAATAAGTATTTTGACCTAAAAGGTGTAACAATAAAATGAATAGACTAGGATTGTCAAATGACAAATTATATGCCTATTGTTGACTTAGCCAATGACTAACTAGTAGAAAACTTGATTACGAGCCTTTTATATGAAATTGAGAAGTTATATTAAAGTGTCATGACGAATGGTACCTATTTTATGAAATAAAAACCTCAATGTTTAAACTTTTCAAAAGTAAGAAATTTTAGTGCGACCTAAATTAACTTAAATTTTAGATTTAAATGTCATGAGTTAATATTTATAAGTTTAAGTTAGAATTCTTAAATTAGAAATTGATGAAGATAAGACTAAAGCCATCAATTTTATAAAAATTGTGTTTGACTTGATCTTGACTTAGGTTAGGGACCAAATGTAAAATAAATTTGGTTAGAAATGATTTAAGTGGCAAAAATAAAAGTTGGGTGAAGATAGATATTGGGGACTAGTAATTTTGTCAATCGCAAGGACCATTGGTGTAATTTTGTAATGATCTTTATGATATTAAGAGGCAATTATGAGGGCAGAGTTGAGGGTAAATATGGAAACCGGGAAGTTAGTAGTGGGGAGAGTAGGAGACAAGTCCACCGTAACCCGATGCTTCTCCAAGTATCCTCTCAAGTTCATCATTCCGACGAAGGTATCAAATAAATCCCTATCAATTTATTCTCTGCTTTATGAGCCCTGAGAAAAAAATTTCAAATTTGATATGTATTGCAGGCAGGGCGTTCTGAAACCGATGCCGTTTGGATCTACACCCTCACTTATGGTGGTGGCATTGTTTCTGTAAGCATTTCGATTAAGCTATGATAAGGTTTGAGTGAAACAGATGTTTTTGTATTGTTTAGGATTGATCTTTCTTATAACGCATGCTTCTCTCTTTCTTTCTTTCTTTCTTTCTGATTTAGGGTGATTGCATTTCGGTTGACCTTACCGTAGAAGATGGTTGCACTGCCGTTTTGACAACTCAGGCATCTACCAAGGTCAATCTCCTTCACGTCACAGCTATCTGATTGCATGCCATGTGTTTGTTTTTATGCTTCATATGCTCTCTCCTGTAAAAACTGCAAAATTTCCTTCATGGATGCCTCAATTCTTAAAATAATTTCTGTGTTCCCAATTATAGCAAGTTTGTGCTCACGAGTTATAGAAATGGTGACATTTTCAACCAAATATCAAGCTTCATTTCATATTTTCATGTCATTTCATGTGCATAGTATACATAATTAGGGCCTAACTTTAACACCAACACAAAAGACATTAAATTCTGTTATTCGGATATACTTTGCTGCATCTAGGATACAAACCTTCTTGTCTTCTTGATTGTTCCAAAATACTAAAAGATGGAGGGAATTAAAATCTTTGCTGAATGTTTTCATTAAAATAACAGAAGTTTCACCTGGTTATATAGGTGTACAAATCAGTGGCCTTGAAGTGCTCTGAGCAAATGATGGAGGTAATAAGTTGTGCTGTTTTTTTCTTTTTGCATTAAGTGCTGCTTATTTCATTAGCTTCATTTCAAAGTTAAATTTATTACATAAAAAGATGGCTAGTTAACATATGTAATCGACACTAAAAACACTTAATGATCTTAGAGTTGTGATTCTCATCAATCTCATCAACCAGATTAAAATTTAGAATGTAAAATGGTATATATATATATATATATATATATATATATATATATATTTTAATGACGCTAATATTTTGAATGTAGTAGGCAAGAATAGGGAGTGATGCCCTTTTGGTTGTCATTCCAGATCCAGTGACATGTTTTTCTACAGCAAGATACTCCCAAAAGCAAATCTTTAGAATGGTTGGAGACTCAAGTTTACTGATTGTTGATTGGATCACAAGTGGGCGTCATGAAAGTGGAGAAAAATGGGATTTTGGGCTTTATAAAAGCACCAATCACATATATCTTGATACAAAGCCCATGTTTCTTGATACGGTATCTTTCTTTCTTTCTTTCTTTCTTTCTTTTAGCCCATTTTGGTTTTGATATCTCACTTAATATCAAGGACAACATATGTAAACCAAGTTATATGAAAAAAGGAAGCATTACAATGAGTATATCTATATCTCCATTTGTTTGATTTTATTTAGGTACTACTTGAGAACACAAGTGTTTCAAGTATTGGTGAACGAATGCAGGATTACCAAGTAATTGCAATGGTTATTTTGCTAGGGTAGGATTATCTTTTTGAAGTATTCTTGTGTGCTTTTTTGCTTTCTTGGTAATAATATGAAATTTCAAAAAAAAAAAATCATGTTTTGGGTTGGGTTATTATTGTAATTTAGGCCTAAGTTGAAGAAAATACAAAACCAAATTCAAGAAGATGTGAAGAAGATGATGTCAGAGCAATTACGTGCTCCATCTATTGGAGGAATCTCAGTCTCTAAAGCATGTAATAGTGATCGATATACAAAGCCTTCACTTATTGCTTCTTGTAGCCCCTTTGGTCCAAAGGTACTTTTCATTTTCTCCTTTATATTGTTTCCTTTTTTTAACTTAATTGTAGCAATGTCCTCCAAATACAAAGCAATTTTTATGCTAGCTACACTTGGATTTGAATTTATTAATGTATAATATAATGTCCTAACAACAAACAATTGAAAGAGTATAATGCTAGAGTTGGATAAAAGCTTTTGAAGTACAATGCCTTAATAAGAATAAATAAATGAAAATAGGTTGCCATTTGTTGCAGGGGACAGGTGTGGTTGTGAGAATAGCTGCCACAACAACCGAATCGGTTTATAGGTTCCTTAATCATCAATTGGCGGGTATGGAATTGATGCTTGGTTTGTGCCCATATCAATAGGTCTTACACATTTTATGAATTCGTTTTTTTTGATTGGATTTATGTAGTAAACACTAGTTATATGTTAATGTTAGTTTTTTTTTATTGGATTTATCTACTGCATTTTATTTCGGTTAATAGAAATAGCAATGTATTTTTTGTCTCTCTTAAATAAAGTACCCAGCTTTTTCACCAAGTCATTACATATCAAAGTCAAGGATGTTTAATGTACATTTATGAGAATATACTTGTTATTGCTACTCCCTGATGAGCATTGACCCAACACGACTTGTTTGTATATTATCTTGTGTCGGTAATAATAATTAAAAAAAAAAAAAAAAAAAAAACTCTACAAATGAAGACATTTGTGATTTGTCTCAAGAATTTAATTGATTGGCAAATCATCTTCTATTTTTTATACAACTCTACCAAATTTTTTTTTATAATATATTGAACTCTACAAAAATTGAATAGAACATATTTTTAATAAGACCATCCGGGTCCCTCAATGGAGGGTTTCATTGTCTACATGGCACCCAACCACAATGTGAACACCACCTTGGGTGTTTAGTGGTGGCTAGTGGTTGCAATTTTCGTGGTCATTTGTGGTGGGGATTACAAACCACCACAACCAATTATCTTCTTTCTCTCTTTATCTTTCTCTAGCTCTCTCTACATTTTAAGCAATGTTCTAAATAACGTTATGCGTGACTTTGACGGCAATGTCAAACCTGAATCTTTTACGAGTCATGGCAAGCCTCGTCGTTAGTAAGGCGTAGCTGAAGGCGATAATTGTGTATTATATATATATATATATATATATATATATATATATATATATATATATATATATATATATATATATATATATTATTCATTTTTATATACATAAGCATTTTGTTAAAACGTGGTGGTAAGTACAAGCCTTGGAGCTATGACGAAGCCGTGACGAGCTTTTAAAACCTTGATTTTAAGTAATTAAAAAGATATTTTTATTTAAATAATCAAAAAAATAAGATGAATAAAGTGGTGGATATACCAACCTTTAGTAGTTGTGTGTGGTGAGGATGTGACACCCACCACATTAGTAGTTAGTGATGGATACTTCGAATAACATAATTAAAATGTTTTTTTTTTCCATTGAAGAGTTCAATGGTCATTGAATTCCATATTCGTTGAATGTCAACATAACATCTCACAATGGTGAGTTTAATCATTGAATGTCGATTCGGTATGTCACCTCATTCGATTCTTCTTAATCCAATTTCTCATATTTCCACTTTTGCCTAGTCAGACTCTACATGAGTCCTAGTATCATTAGTTTTTAATAAAAGCTAAATAAAATTGAATCATATACACCTCTACAGCAAATATATATTTATAATTTAGAAAGAGTTTTGGATTAAAGATATATCAGTTATCATAAATACATTTGTAGAACAAAATATATTACAACTTCAATGATACAACAAAATCAATATTTTTTACGATTTAGTTTTGCATTTATGCATTCAACCTCAAATAGAGCTAGTATGATATTATTTTTATATGCATTGCTATAATTGTTTATTTATCAAGGTATGTTTCTTTGGAATTATTTAACTAATAATGCACTTAATCTATTCATTTAATGGTACGTTTTTTTTAATATTTTTTTGACTTTATTCATTCGACCCTGCTTAACAATGGACAAAGAATTGAATGTTAATACTTTGAAGATGTTGATTCTTGACCTTTTCCATGACATTCATACATTTCAAAGCCATTGTTATCAACAAAGTGAGTGAAAAAGTCTAGCATTCAAAGTCATTGTTAACAACAAAGTGAAAAAGTCTAGTGGGTGTGTCAAATCTTACTTAAATTTTTTTTTTGGAACGGTTTAATTTTATAAAGACAAATGAACAAGAAGCTAGAACAAAACAAAACAACCACATTTTACCTATCAACAAGGGATTATGTATCTAAACAACACAATTGACATGCAACTTAGGCCCCGTTTGATAGACATCTTTCCAGGTCCAAATCTTTATGATTGAATGGTCCGGAAAAACTATTTGATTTGCACAAAAAATAGGTCTTTCCTAGTAAGATATGTCTTTCACATAAAGCTGTAAAATCATATATTTCTGGTTGAATGAGACGGAAAGACAATTGTGCCCCAAACCCCGACTCTTTCTTTCTTTTTTTCGAGCATAGGATTTAGGGGGACCATTTCATATATAAAGTTTCAATCAGAACAACAAGGTAATATGATCATTTTTCATCATTGACCAGAGTCAGTCGGGTTACAATCAAACAACATGGTTTCTTTCCCGGTCAATAAACTTTCCCAGACAACATTTTCCCAAATAGCAATTTCCCGGACAACAACTATCAAACAGGCCTTACTCTGATTCTATGCCCCGATCTAGTTAAAAGAAATGAAACTTTTTTCCCTTGTTCCAAAAATAGTGTTTTGACGTAACTTCTTAGAACCAATGACCATGGCATTGAGATAGTTCCAAATAAAGAAAATTAGTCATCCAAAGAACCTCCATAATCAACCTCTTCCACTAACCATGGATGAGTATCGAGCCACAAGAACATATCAATAATCTGAGTACCCATGGAATGAGCATCAAGCCATGTGAACTCGTAATAGGTTTGACATAATCTGTTCATTATTGGGAATACATTGATTGTTTTGTATGATTATATCAATAAACACCCAATTCATGGATGATAAGGAAAATCGTTTACAATTACGAAAATAATAATAATAATAATAATAATAAAATCACAATGATATAGCGAGGTTATTTATCATAAGGATGTTCTTTATGATACTCACAAATAATGACATTACTACGACAAAAGTAACATTACGTATGTGCAATGTATTATTTGCCGATATGGTGCTCATTCCGTCAAGTTATGTTTCAAGTAGTTTTCGAGAAATAAATGACCACGTTTTATGGTTATTTTAGGGCATTTCTAGCCCAACGTGAAAACTTGTTTTTTATACCAAATATAGTGTAAAGTTGTTTCAATTCAACACCAAACTTTATGCTAATTAGTTGTATAACACCAAATATAGTGTTAGTATATATTCAGTAATATCAAATGTAGTACTAAAGTTTCAGTAGTACAACTGTTCCCATCAATTTATAGAGAAGATGGTAGTTTAATTCGGTTAATTTTGGTGGGAAAAGTAACAACTATTCCCAACAGTTGTGACAGTTGATATTTCTCCCGGTCAATTTTTTCATTAAGGATCTGGTCCGTCAAGGGGTCTACCCTTTGACCCGCTATAGGCGATACCAGAGGCGTTTGTCCGTGGACCCCGCATTCCCGAGTCCTCATTAGCTATCTGAGTGTACACTCGGCGCCTCCTCAGAATAACCAAATAAAACTCAACTTGTATCAAATAGAATCCTGGCTGCACTAAATGTATTGATGACACTAAAATCACCTACACATGTTAATTTCTATAGCGAGTCAACACAAACATTCATTCAATTTTGTGTATATTTAAAACCATCCACTCCACAACTCAACTATCAGCATTTCATCCTTTATTCGAAAAAGAACTTTTAAAATATGCTGCATCATATTTTCAGTTTTTCCTCAAGGATAAATCCCTATCCATTAGAGGATTATATAACGTAAACATATATACATAATACATCATTAGCTACTGCCTCTATTGTTAGCTGATAACCTCCTTTTTTAGTATCACCCACATTTTTTATAGTGGTAAAGGAATCAAGTATGTTAATCACCCTGCAACAAACACAAACATCAGCCTCAGTCCAATGTTGTCATGTCATGTGTAACAAATGGGGTCTAAAAGTAAACATAAACTTACCAGCTATATAGATGATATCCAAATATGTCATTTGATCTATTTTTTTGTCAAAAAGGTTTAGAAAACATGTTAGACCGGGAAGAGACTTTTGATTGCTGACGTGGTCTCCTCCCTTCAAAGACACTACTGTCACTAAAACTCCCTCCTACTCCATCATCATCCCCTTCAGAAAATTCCTTACTCCATGAATTTAAAGGGATAACATGACTATCATCTTTGGAGCTCTTTATTCTCTTCTCATGTCGTTTCACATTTTTTGATATCTCATGAAAAGTTTTATTTATTTTCGCTATTCCCCTTTCAACCGGCTCCACCACATGCGAAACCGTAAACTTCATATCATCAACCATCTGTATTCAACAAAAAATGACAACTCATTCAAACTAAAAACAAGACACATTGTTAGGATGTGAGATGTAAATCAGGTACACAACACTCTGGCTCTGCTAAGCCCAGACCGGAACCCTGGGTTAAAATTTATGGGAACTTACAATTTCACCACTTCCAACGACCACATCACGAACACTTTGATGTAACTTCATACGCTTTTCAATTTCACCATGAGGACTAAACCGTAATTTTGTGGTTCTCTCACAATCCCGAACCTCATCCGGAGCAGGTTCCGAACCTAAAGATGCATAGTCCTCCATCACAGCAACATTGCGTACGCATCTTTCACCTCGTTTGTAAGGTGCTGCTGGAAATACATATATATGCACCACTGCAGCAACACCCATCTGTATGTAAACATACAGATGTTTAAAAACCCTAAACCCTAAACCCTAAATCAGGTTTTATATATATATAAAAAGAAATAAAGCCCAAAACTTACCTCGATACAGATGATGTAATCTTGAATGCGGGTTTTTAGTTCTTGAGCTAAAGACCCTTGAAGGGCACCCATGGAAAAAAGAAAGGCAACAGCAACACCTTGCCACCATGTTAAGAATACTATTGACTTAAAAGTCAGAAACTTGGCTAAAGGTTTAATTGGTGCTAACTTATCTTTGATTACTGAATAAAACTGTATGAGACAATACAAGGCCCAACTTTGGCTGAAGTTAAGGACTAGTGCCAAGTATGGATAGCTGCAAACAAATATAAGAACTTGTATCAGATTTTACAAATTTGCCCTCGTTTAACCAGAAAACATTTAATGGAGAAAAAAAAAGGAAACAGGGACTTACGCATATCCCCATTCAAATTTCCCTTCACCATAAACTCCAAGAAACTGAAAAAATATTGCTAGAAGTGAACATATGGGCTTCAGGATCATCTGGAAGCAAGAATTTTCATGAGATTAGATAAGGAATAAGGAGTAAACCACACTAGAATTATTAAACCTAATTGTAAATAAGAAAATTCATACGTATTGAACAATCCCAATTTTTACAGCTTGGTAGAAATCAGAGCCAAGATACCACTCCCTGAGCATGTAATTCAGTGGAAAAGGATGTTCCACAATTCCATAAGTATATGATTCTTCTATAAGTGGAATGCTTGAGGTGATTAGGCTTTTACTTTCCATGAATTTAATAGTATTATCCTCTCCACCTTCAATCAACATAATATTTGTCAAAAAAATTATGAACATGGACACAGGAAACTGAAATTATAAGAGTTAAATCTAGAAAAGAGCATACCTAAGCAGGCTATGAGATATCTCTCAAAGCAATATAATGCAAAAGCTTCATAGCAATCCCTGACTACTTCATAGTTGAATGCAGCATCTGAATCCAACAGTGACAAAAGCTGTCCATATTACAAAAAAAAGGTGAAAATTAGATAATTGTAAAGAATATAGAAAAGTATCAGAAAAGAAATAGAGAACGGATGTTATACCGATACCAATGCATAAACAGGGACCATTAGGATAAGCCCAATTAAAAATTTCTGCTCCTGAAATACAAGTAATTTGAGATGATAATTATATTCAAATTTAACGGGGAATCAAGAATTATGATGTATAAAGATGGTACATAACAGAAATACCTCAGGTTGATTGTATGCAGATAAGTGCTCAAACATTAGACACATTGAGAGGATAAGAGCAATGAGTACACAGAAGCTTGCACTGAAGATTGTCCACTTGTATAGAAAGGAATTTTCAGCACCAATGTTGCTTGATGACAATGGTAACATTCTGCTTGAGGACTCCATCACCATCAGAGAGAATGATAGAACAATAACTATTCTTTTCCATCCCATCAGAAACATACGATGATAACACTTCCACCACAATTGCGGATAATGGGCACTGGGTCAAAAGAATGTCGAAACAAATTCCATCAATATGTAAATAAACACTGAAAAACAGTATAACCTTTAACAAAAAAGGGAATCAGAAATTGAAGTGAGATAAAGAGACAAATTCCGATAAACCTTTTTCACAACCCAAAGATAAAGTTGATTCAACGGATATTCCAGACCATGGACGAAAAATCCAATGTTTCCCGAACAAGTACGATTAAGTGATCACCATGAACACACAAAAGCAGATACATATTCAAATTCACTAAAAACTAAATGTGTGTCACATAGAACCCTAGAGAAGCTTTAACTTACAAGATGAATAAACCGATTATCTAATGTAATGCTGCACGAAGACTTAGAAAGATTTGTGGACGTAATTTCAAGCTGAAATTCTCTCGAAGGAAGTGAAATTTGTGAAGAAATCTTTTGGAGTTTGGAATTTGATCGCGAGCCTAGGCGGTTGGGGATGACGAGGGGTTTGGGATATCTTGTGGGGTTATTATCTCGGGGGAGAAAGTTTCGGTAGGCTCGAAACATGCGGGGTTTCGGAGATCTTGTGGGATTATCTCGAGGGAAAAAGTTCCGGTGACCGGCTCGATTGCTCCGGTGACTGTCAGTTAACTTAGGAATGAAGCAATTGTTTCCATCAATTTGATGATCATTTTCTGCGTTGAGGTGAACCAAAGAGCGAGCTCTCTCAAACCGATTATCATCAGATTTTAACAATACACTATTTTTTTTGTCCATAAAAATGGTGCTAAGATTCATCTTTAACCTTTTACTTTATTTTTTATAAAAAAAAAATTATATCAAAATGAATATTCTAAATATGAATTTTTAAAAAAACTGGATTTTGTAAATATCCTTTTTATTTATTAGTTTTTTGTATAAATTATCGTAACAACAACTATAAAAATTACTAGATTATGACCCACGTCCGCGTAAAACACGGGGAACATATAAAAATACATATAAAGTTATCAAAAGCCGATAAAAAAAAAGATAAAGTAACATAAAGAGACTTTGTGTTATTGAATATATTGAAATGTCTAAAATAAATAAAACCAAATGTCTGATTATCTATAATCGTAGGATGACCTCTTTGTAGACAATATTTTTTTGTTTTATTGGTTGGACGATCTTCCTCGTCACATATGAGTACCTTCAAAGCCTTTTTTATTTGTCACGCGAGAAACAACTACATATACTGACCATTAGGGAAGACGAGTCTACGCAAATACAATCCAACAGTTAATAATGATTGTCATTGACTCTTGTTAAACACATGTGACTCAACCAAGTAATATGGATGTTTAAAGGGATAAACTAATAGTTTCAAATTTAAAATTAAAATTACTACCATCAAATAGTTGGTTTAAATAAAATACAAACAAAAAAATGAAATATCACTTAAATTTAAATGACCATCTTGCCCCTTTACTCATTGCAATACAAAAAAAAAATCCATGTTTTATATAATGTATTCATCAACTACACTTTTAGATGACAATTCCATTAGCCTCCTTTTTTTTTCTTTTACTCATCAGGTACTATTAAAATACAAAAAATTATATTTCATCTTATTACATCATTTTATTCCATGAAATCCAATCAATTATAAAAATATGAGAAAACAATATTACTTGCCACAGTAAATGGTCAAATGTGAGGTGCTGATTAGAAAAAAAAAGTAGTAAGCACTAAATGGAAACGAACATATGCACATATTTAACAAAACCAAAAAAATAAAAAATAAAAAAACAGAAAAAATAAGTTGAAGTAAGTAAATAGCAAATATATCAAATTGACAACAGTCAGTAATTTAAAAGAGCAATACAAATAAAAAACAGAATAACATTGTATTTATGATTCAGAAATACATTGTTATTCTTTGGTAGTGACAAAATGGTCAACTGGACAATTTTCTTTCATGAAAATGGTAAACTTTATAGTTGAAAGGGGCAAATATGTTAAATTGATAGCAGTCAATAATTTAGAACAACAATACAAATATAAGAACATAATAGCAATACATTTTATGGTTCAGAAGTACATTGGCATTATGCTCATTTGTAGAAAATGAAAGTATCCTACTATGAAGGGATAAAAAATTGTTTTCCAGATTTGCCCTTTGTATGAACAGTACCGAATGCTGCATTATCAATTTTCCATAAAGGCAAAAGTGTATGAAATTGAAACTCTTTTTAATTCATAATGTTTAATTTAAATAAAAAAAATAACAACATTGACAGAGCCATTAAATAGTTGGAGGAAAACGAATAAAATCAAAATAAATGGTTTTATTGGAAATATATTTATTGAAATAACTAATTGGATTAATGTGAAGATTGAGGTTTGAGTTAATGAAAGTATGTAGTGATTTGATAACAGAAATTGAAAGTGCGAAACAGAAAATGATAAGGCATAAAAGTACATACAGTTGATCGTCGATGACAAGGTTGGAGAAGTTTTTGCTCTATTTTTCTGCAGAGGAAGTATGTCAACTGTTTCTACGTAAATCGAAGAATAAAACTATTAGAATTTTGTATTATGTATAGAAGATATATAATGATGAAAAATAGGAAGTAAATAAACTGAAATGTATTTTAAATTTAAATTTGAAATAGAAAATAACATACCTTATAAGTTCCTTTTTACAAAGATATCATTTGACTTATGAAAAGTCGTTTACTATGTATAATATCAATTAGAATCAATTGGAAGGATTAATATGGTAAGCAATTAAATATTCCAAAACGTGAATAAAGATTCTATAATTATATACTATTTGAATTCTATTTAGGGAAGATGATGTTAGCAATTTGATCTAAGGGTAGAAAACATAAGACTGAAATACAATCAAAGGCACTGATTGCTTCATTGGTGAATTAAAGGTTCTCTTTTAATAATATTTAGAGATTTTAAAAAGAATTTTAGGACAGTTTTAAATTTCTTTTTTCCATTTTGATTTAGGTTTCACATTCACCATTATAATTTAAAAAAAAAAAACTTTTTGGACATGTATTAGCACACTTTAAATTTTCTACGTTATTATATTTAACATCCTATTCAAAATTGAAATTGAAATATTAAGTATATTGTATTGCAAGTTGGAAAATGGGAAGGACATGGATTAAAATTAAAATGTTAATTTCTTTAATTACATTGAAAATTTTGGTTAAGTATATTGAACGATAGTTAAATAAATAGTATTAAATTAATTTAATATAACTATAATAAAAATTTATATTAATTATAAAATTACATATAGTTTAGTTATATTCACAACTAAAAGAATGTCTAAAAATCATTTTTAGAAAAATCAAAATATCGAAATAGATAGATTTTAAAATTAACAATAATAACTATAGTTATAAAATTTATATTAAATCGAAAATAATTCAAGACAATAATAATTGAATTTCATCACATATCTGACACGTCGTCATTTTCTCAATCAATTTGACCATTTTTGGTGCTATTGTAAAGTATAAGGGCCTAACTAGCCAAGATCATAGTTCAAGGGCCAAAAATGAAGTATGTCAATAGCTTAGAGAAATTTGCATAATTTGAGCATAAATTTGACTGCGGCTGTACGAGCTCTGACCCTCTGTAATAAAACCTTTAACGCTGAAGCAGACTCCATTAATGTTCTTTTCCTCACCAGTCACCAAAACCATATGAGAGGTTCAATGTTGCTCTGATATTCTCTTGTATTCAAGATCCGAATTCGTAAGTTGGAATCACATGCAATAGAATTATTTTTGGGAGTCAACAGTTATGTTCGTCTGCTCCTAATTTTCATTTTCCGCAGATCACAGATGCAGCCCTGCTGAAATTGATTTGACAAGTATGAGAGGACTCCTCGGTGCTTCGCCTACTCCAATTGAGCCTAGACATCGGCTCTCCGTAGCCAAGTAGATCCTTCCTCTCTTTTTAACTTTAAAATGAGTTGATAATATATGCAAACCAGGTGTTTGTGAAAATGCTTGTTAGAAGAATTAATTGTGTCCTTGCATTGGTATTAGTTTATTTGAAGTTTTATTTGGTTAGATTTGACAAAATGATGCCGAAAAAAGTTGATTTTTATGAACTTATTTCATTTGGGTCAAAATGGAATTGGAATTTAAGCTTTTATCGTTTAGATTCAGAGACCTCTTTCTCTATGAAGTCCACTCAGTTGCAGTTGAAAATGCGACTTTTATCTAATGAACTTTTAAGAAAAAAAAACTCTACTGATTCCAGGATCAAAGAGACTATTATCTTATCTAATCTATATTCCAAGATGACATAATTTTAAGCAGTTGGGGATTTAGCAATTTGAGTTTCAAAAAGGTTCAGGTAAAACTGAGTTAAGTTACTTTAGATAGTGTCATAGTGCAATTCGGTATATTTTACCTGTTTTCTACTCAATGTGTATTTGGTATCAGCATGTAAGATAAAGTTTGACTATTTGACCATCTATTCCAAAACCTAAGAATAGTGATACACTGTCTTTTGATTTGTTAATCTCAACTTTAAAGTTGATGTAAAATTCTAGATTTCAAAGGTTGATATTGACATTGATTGTTATAACGGGTACACAGAATGACAGAATAGAAGTTGGTGATTAGATTTGTTATATCAATGTCACATTCAGAAATTGCAAGTTATCAAAACGGTTGTTACAAGTTACCAAATTTTGTATCCATAATCAGGAAAAAAGTGGTCCCATATTCTTATAGATCTTATTATCATTGCGAATTGTTTGGTATTTGTAGTTGTTGCATAGTTCAATTGTGATTTTCATTTATTTCTACATGTAGCCTATAAGTAGATAGCTATAGCTGCTAAAACAAACACCAAAAGGAATTAATTACCTCTCTTCTTTTACGAAACTACCTAAGCCCTTATTTTAGATCTGTAGTTGATTTGACTCTTCGGTTTTAAAATCCAAAACTTTCATCACACTTTCTGCTCCCATCATATTATTTTATAAACGTGTGATGTTAGTGAAGTCATCATATTATTTTATATCATATTATGTATACAACCTCTTAAATTGTTTTATTCAAAAAGTTATGTTATTATTTTATAAGATATTAATAGTTTTTTATGTTTCAGTGAAGATACAAGCAAAAGAAGGTCTTTTGGAAATAGAAGCTTTAAAGATGGTGAAAAACCATATCTTAGTCCCAACCAAGACAGAAATGCAAGCTGCAAATTTCCTACTTTAAAGCTTGTTTTGGTTATTATAATATTGGGAGCACTTTTTACGCTCCTTCACTCGCCAGCTGTATATAACACAGAACGCCCTTCCCATTCCGGATCCCGGTACGTTATATATCCTACTCCCAGTATACAGTACACAGTACACAGTAAATAGTTTCTTACATCATGTGCACACAGGGTGAGTTTGGTAGAAAGATGGGGAAACGAGAAATCTCTCTCAGACGATGAAAGGTATCTATCCCATTTAAAAGTCAACTGGAATCACATTTCCGGGGTAATTAGGACACTTTCCGACGCAAATGAGTATAAGGGAATCGGTCTATTAAACTTCAACGAGAATGAAACCGATCAATGGAAGGAATTACTCCCATCACCCGAGCACATTACCCTCAACCTCAATCCTGCAAAAAACATAACTTGGGAAGATCTATATCCCGAGTGGATCGACGAAGAAGAAGAATATAAAGTTCCTATATGCCCTAAATTACCCTTGATTGAAGCTCCAAGAAAACCAAGAATTGATTTCATAGCTGTAAAGCTTCCGTGTGTGAAGACACGGGATTGGTCAAGAGATGTGGCTCGTTTGCATTTGCAACTTGCGGTTGCAAGATTTGTTGCTAAATCTAGAGGGGTTCATCCGGTTAGAGTGCTTTTGGTGACCGATTGTTTCCCAATTCCAAATCTTTTTATGTGTAAAGAGCTTGTGATGCGTAGAGGGAATGTTTGGTTATATGAACCGGATCTTAATTTGTTGAGGGATAAAGTGCGGCTTCCGGTTGGGTCTTGTGAACTTTCGGTCCCTCTCATGGCTAAAGGTTAGTTCTTAATAATTTCTTAAACAGGGTGTCCTGTGTTTGATGTGTATTGGATTAAACTGTCTGTTAACATGACCAAAGTTGCGATGTGATGTGCCCCACCTAACAAACATCCGATCTTTTGTTTGTGCAAAAGACATGGATGCTTACTTGTCATGGAAAATACCCTTAAAAAGTTTCAAGGACTGAAAATGTACAATTAAAAGTCTTAGGGACATGAAAATGTACAAGGACTGAAAATGTACAAGGACATGAAAATGTACATTCATGGAAAATACTTGTCATGGAAAATACCCTTAAAAAGTTTCAAGGACTGAAAATGTACAATTAAAAGTCTTAGGGACATGAATGTAAAGAATGAAAAAGTTCGTGGTCATTTTGTAAGCTTCACCCTAATTGATGTAACCAAATTGCTCGACTACATAAAGAGTGTATGATGATTGATAACAGATTATCGATACTCCGGGAATCCAAAACGAGAAGCGTATGCAACAATTCTACACTCGGCTCATGTATACGTATGTGGAGCAATTGCAGCAGCTCAAAGCATTCGGATGTCCGGGTCGACCCGAGACTTGGTGATACTCGTCGACAACACAATCAGCGACTACCACCGCGAAGGTCTTCAGGCCGCCGGCTGGAAAGTCCACACAATCGAACGAATCAGAAACCCTAAAGCCGAACGAGACGCCTACAATGAATGGAACTACAGCAAGTTTCGTCTATGGCAGTTAACCGACTACGACAAAATCATATTCATTGACGCCGATTTACTCATTCTCAGAAACATCGACTTCCTCTTCGAGATGCCGGAGATTACCGCTACCGGAAACAACGCCACGCTTTTCAATTCCGGTGTAATGGTGGTTGAGCCTTCAAATTGCACTTTCAAGTTGTTGATGGATCACATTGATGAAATTGAATCGTACAACGGCGGCGACCAAGGGTACTTGAACGAGATCTTCACGTGGTGGCATCGGATCCCTAAACATATGAATTTTTTGAAGCATTTTTGGGAAGGCGATGAGGAAGAAAAGAAGGTAATGAAAACACGTCTTTTTGGCGCCGATCCTCCTGTTCTTTACGTTCTTCATTATCTAGGGTTGAAGCCATGGTTGTGTTTTCGAGACTATGATTGTAACTGGAACGTGGCGAAGATTCAGGAGTTTGCTAGCGACGTGGCGCATGAACGGTGGTGGAAGGTTCATGATGCGATGCCGGAGAATCTGCATAAGTATTGTTTGCTTAGATCAAAGCAGAAGGCGGCGTTGGAGTGGGATCGGAGGGAGGCGGAGAAAGGGAACTATTCCGATGGTCATTGGAAGATTAAGATAAAGGATTCACGTTTGGAGAGTTGTTTTGAGGAGTTTTGTTTCTGGGAGAGTATGCTTTGGCATTGGGGTGAAACGAATTGGACTGATAATGGAACAGTGAATGCTCTGGCTCCACCGCCACCGGCGACTGTTTTGACGGCGGCGTTGTTATAGTCATCGGAGAATCTGTTTCAAAGAGTGTAGGTGATAGTTGCAGTTTTATGTAAGTTGAAAGTTAAATTTTCTTATATGGGTAAGTGGATGTGGGTCATAGACGATATAATAGCACATCGGGATTATAATGAACTTGAAATTATTAAATTGTTTGAAATGGTATTTGTGTTATATATATATATATATATATATATATATATATATATATATATATATATATATATATGATTTTTGTTTTAGCAAAATTGTAAACGTGTATTATATTAAAACCATGTTGAACATGTTCACTTTTTATAAATTTCCACTGAACACTCAATTTATTTTTTGTGCAAACTGGTTTGTGATAAATAATTGAGTACACTACAATTTTGGTCTTTGTTTTTGCTAAAAAACTGTTGATGGAGTCTAAATTTTTTTCAATTTGCACAAATGGCTTAAAATTTAATTTTTCTTTTTTGGTGGTTTTGATCCCTTAATTTAACTTATGTCAAAAGAGCCCCATTAAGTAGAACATATGCCCTCCCTATGAGAACATTTTTAACATTTTTGTCTTTCAAGTCTGTACCTTTTTTATACATCTTCGGCTTCAACGGTTCTTTTATTATCCAAACATAAACTCATTTCCTTCAACAATAGTGTTTTGCTTGCATGGAAATGTGGTGATTGTGCGAATGTAGTGACATCTCTTACCCCTAATCACCGATTTGATGCATGTCGTAAACAGGTTAGCAATTTAAAGTTACTTCAAACATTTTTCTTAGATTTGAGCTTAATTCTTTTTTTTTCCCTGAAATTTTGAAGGATTCCATATGGAGGTTTATTTATAATGTGTTGAAGACCAACTGGGTTTATTGGTTACTAAGAACAATTAATTAATAGACATTGGATGTCTTGGGGGAATTTGCAAGATAGAAGCAAAACATGGGTCTTGTTTGTGGTTATTGTGTTGTTCCGGAACTAGGGCATATATGTTAAGGTTTTGGTTGTTATTATTATTATTATTATTTTTTGAGAAACCCTTATTTGTATGGTAACCCATTTCAATGTCTAAATTAGTCTCTCATAATGTTTGTTTAAGTTGATTGTGTTGTAATACATGGATTTTCTTTAACATAATAGTGATAGTGTACTCGTACATAGATTAGATGGTATATAAAGTAACACACACAAACTTACGATTTCAAAATGAAAAATATCGGTTTTCAAACAAGTAGTATGACATAACCATCCATAGTCACAATGTCATCAACATACCATACACAAAAGGCATAACCAAAAGGGTGGTAAAGTCAAACATGTTCATAATTATACCATCCACAAAAGACATAACCATCGATAGTCACAATGACATTATGATAACTATTTCTTAAACAACCATAGTTTTCAATATAAAAATATTGTTTTTGAAACCTTAAACGACATGAAAACCATACCAAAAAAACATCAACCATGCACCATTTTCATCATTGCACCATGACAACCCTTGCACCATATCAATTTCTTGGTTGACTGCTACATGTATTCTCTTGCATTCTCTCTCAAACTTTTGTATGTTCTTGAATTTGACTCTTGTATGTTCTTGAATTGTGATCCTTTTGTTTGCACTCACCACATGTGACACTTATAAATTTCCTAGTTAGAGGGTGTTTGGGAAACTTTTTTTGTACTTAGTCAAAGAAATACATTGACAAGGCCCCATGGATGAAGATAAATATCAGATTTTGGATATGCGGCACTGTATCTTATTTAACTTCCTATAGCCCGTCGCAATGACCAAATCATTACATTTTACAAAAGTTGAAGGTCTAATTTAATAAATTTAAAGTTCTAAGAATTAAGGTGACAAAGCCAAAAAATTCATGGCTAATCTAACAATTAATCCTGAAAAATCAAAAAAAATCACAAAGTATGTGAAATTCATTTTATTCTTTTTTTTTTTAAGTTTGATTGGTTCGAAAAGTTAGACCCCGTTAGTGAGTGTAGATCGAGGCTTTGAAGATAAAATGAATACGAACTTCCTATGTTTCTCGCTAAAGTGTTTATTTATTTTTCATAATGTTTCATTCTCTTTATTTCTTAATTGGGTGAAGAAAAAACCAACAAACTAATCTACAAGAAGAGTGGTTTCTTCTCTTGTGGAAAAAAATGTTGAGTAATGAGGCGAAACATAACATCCCATCTACAAACTCTATTGAGACGAAATCTAGGTCGATATGATACTAATTTCTTAATTTAGTGAATGAGTATAGTTTGATTCAAAGTTTTGAAATGAATCAGACTATTTAGACTATTTGAACCTCTCTTATTTGATTATTCTGTCTAAGTGAAAACACTCATTTGGTTACATTTTAGGTTTTGTTGCATTCATGATCCATATTGTAAAGAATTGTAAACTTTTATTCTTTTCCAAAATAATTGCAAATTTTAATAACCTTAGGGACTGTTTCGTAAATTACTATTTTGCGACGGTCCTTCGGTAATTTCAAGATTCTCAGTTCAACCCCCAATTCCATATATCACCTAAATCACTAGTTGACTCGTACAATTAAATGACCTAAAATCTATGCCTTACGAAAAGAAGATCCTTTCATTCTTCAGATTGCTGCTACTGAACAATGGCGAGAGAGGAACATAATCACAAATAATTCAAGGGTTTTCATTTCTTCACTTACAGGTATTTCATCATTCTCTCGCGCTTTTCAATTAGGGTTTTCGTTTTCCTTCATTCGTTAGACAAGTTATCAACTTTTTCGGCCTCTAAATTTGTAATGACGCTATTAATGAGAAGTCTTCTTTCTTGTACGTATCGTTGTGAAATAAATGTAATTTGACAAGGGATCTTGTGTTTATGCTTAGCTTTTGCCCGTTAAGACATGTAACTGAAGTGACTGGTGTTTTTTTGTGTCTTTTTAAATCTGTGGTCGATTCAACTTTCATTTATTAAAAAAAGGGAATTAATTGACGCTAATTCAGCTCCCAATAGTGCTAAGTGTTAGACATATTTGTAATTCAGCTGCTATCTTCTAGTATACAACTCCCTGTGTGCTCTCAAAGTGTGCATGTTCCCTTCTTCCTTACCATGGAAAGTTTCTTATCTTAGCTTGATTTATGTCGCAACAGGCAAATAGCTTTAAGAGACTTGCGACTGAATTCTTTGGTAGCATTAAATTCACAGGAATTGGGTGAAGATCAAGGATTTAGGTCATCTCACCTTTTTTTTTTTTAATAAAGTTTCTCCAATAAGTTCTCCTAAACTTTCTATGCCCTTTCATTTGGTCTACTTTTATAGTACATGGAGTGACATGATAAATAAGAAGCCACTCCTTTTTTTTGTCATGCATGCGGAACTTCAGGAAAGAGGGTGTTTCTAACCAAATTTTTAAGTGGCTACAGTATTAGATATATAGACCTAGAGAGAAATACCTCACTTGATTAAATGTTTGGTATGTATGGAGTGTTGTTGACCTGAGTATTTTGTTGTGACATTTTATCATCTTTTGTTGTGTATTCATTCATAATTTAGATCCCTTTTTTTTATGGTTGTTGAGTGTGTATCCGAAGAACTACTTTTTATTTAAATTCTTAGTTGATGTTCATTTTAAGCTTTATTCTGTATCTAGGCACCTTGTATATCACAGTCACGTGATGTGTTCTTGATTTTTTTTCTTTCTTTTGTGATCTTTACATGTGTAGATGGCTGCGTTTTTTCTGGGCCACGTGATATTGTCTTCCTCTTGTGCTGCCACATATCCAAATAATGGAAAATCCTCATTGCCAACCTTTCTTGATCTCCAGCAACATATCTTTCCCTTTGCAACCAAATTATGGGCATTTAATCCAGAAATATAATAATGAAATCCACTCTTCAATGTTGCTGAACTATCGTTTTTAGGCACTTGTTGCTTTCCAAATGATCTTCCATGTGACATTGGTTATATCAATCAGTGATCATGGTGGAACTATCTTCAAAATGCTCGCAACAATCTTTGACAAATCTGAGGGGCAGATTTGGAAATAATATATAAAGCTAATGGTGAATACCGTCAGAGTTAAGAAGCGTCATGTATTGTTTTGAGTTTTGCTATACTTAAAGCTTTGCAATGTGAAGCAAGTTTTTCATGTCGCAAAGATTGATGCATGTTGTGGCTGTGTGGCATAATGCAAATGGTGTGAGCATGTCGTAGACATGTACACATCGTGAAGTGGAAGAGAAAAAGTTAAGAGTTGTTTTGGATATTATCGGTTGAAGACATGGATGTTGATGTTGGATCAACATTAAGAACATTAGTTGGCATCAACATCATGTCTAAAACGGAAATTTTCCATCAACTTCTACAAATCAAGATGTAATTGGTGTTTTAAAAGTCAAGTGTATTGGTCCATTAGTTATTTTACTATGTAATGAAGGAATGGTTTTTAGCTATTTTACTATGTAATGAAGGCCAAAAAGACCACCAAGGAGTAAGAATGTGACCATATATGGATCTAGTGTATTTTGACAAGTTGCTAGATATGGAACTCAAGTTGCTAATTACAAAAGTCGAATTTGCTCATATATATAATATGGTCCATCGAGGACTAGACATAATACATGTGATGCAATGATGGGTGTGAGCATTATTATGTCAAGCGCCTCTACATTCGGAAGTTATGAAATAGTGTTAGAGATATTTGAAGGGCACTTTGAATCCAACATTTTGCAAAACAAAGCAAGAGAAAGATGATTCTTTCATGTTGATTTAGTGAAGATTGTGAGTGAAGTGCTTCCATGTCAACAACCGGAATCTAATACTTGGCTATGTTTGAAGAAAGCAAGGAGATGGTTTTGTTGAAGATACTTTTGGAGAGAATAATGGCACTTAATTTGTGCAAGTCATATTAACCATGGAGATTGTCTACATGACTTGGCCAATGAGCAAGTCGCTTTGCAATCACAAAAAGTCGAGTAGGTTGCATGCATGTTTGAACACAATGGTAGTTGCAAAGGGTACCACGTGAGATGGTGTGCAACTCAAAAGTCACATATCTAAGTTGCTTTTAAGAAAAAATGGAATTAGGTGTGGAGGCTATGCAACTTGCAGGTTGCTTACGTATAACAAAGGGTTTTAAAGACTCTTTACTTTGGGGACTTGTTCATTTATTATACTTCACTCACAAAAGGCTATTGTTTGCCATCTTGGAAGAGCGAAGACATTGAAGAAGGATGATCATTTTGTTCTTTGGGTAATCTAAAGATATGGACATGTTAAACCTAGAGTTCATATTTGCTAAAGTAATTGGCTTAAAACTAGGGTTTTATCTTAGGGCTTGAGTGCTTTAGTAAGCTAAACACCTAAACGGCTAAATGTTGTTATTTATGAAGAATATGTATGGTTATTATGAATTTGTTGTAATGGATGTTTAGACTATTAAGGTTTTGTGCTTTGCATGATTTATCTACATTGATCTTTGTAAATCACATGGGATGTGGGTTATTGACGAATCCTCACAAGTGATTGTCCGGACTAATGATAAATGTAGTGCACATAGACACCATCATATCATGAAATACTTATTTGGTCGAAGGAGTGCGGTTGTTTCATTTAATCCTTGGGCTAACAATTATAGTGAATTGCTTTTTGCATTTGATGGTCATAGGAAGCCTTCGTGTGTGTGGTTTTGGTTCTTATGTTGAGATCGAGAGTGATGGCTTTGCACATAACATTTCATGTTTTACCATGTCTCCAAACCACTTTATTATGTTCGTTGGAATGGTCTATATAGTGATGTAAATTTGTTATGCATAGAACTCTTGTTCTCACTATGTTATTAGCCTAACACTTGTTCCTTAAAATGGATATTTGGAGGTGAGGTTGTAACAAGCATTTAGGTTAAGTATTGTGTTTGGAAGATACTTGGATCTTTTAAAAGATCAATTGGAAGATAAACTAATATTGTGTGTCTATTTTGAAGTATTAGGGGATGTTTGGGATTGTTTATATAAGGTGTTTATTAGCTTATTGCAATTTGGTATCGTTAATAAGCTTATTTGTTTGGATTACAAAATAGCTTCTGCTTATCGACTTAAGTAAACATAATTGGATAAGTTGTTCCATTATAACTTATCAACTTATTGCCTTTGGGCACCGAATAAGTCATTTCATTTTAGCACTAAATTCATTTCAACACTAAAGAACAACTTATCAGCTTATTATGGTTTGGTATTGCATGAAGCAAATATCTGTTAGTAACACCATTTTGATGTATTTAGTTACCATATGCAACTAAAACATTTTTTGTTTATGGAAAAGACTTCCATGCACTCTTGATACCATTGAGGTGTAAATTATAAGTTTTGGCTATATGCTATTATTCAAATTTTAGGGTGTTAGATAGTACCTCAACTGGCCTCCATTGTTAGAGATGGGAGCTCTTGTTTTCATTTTTGCCATTGGTGTTCATTTTTAATGTTTTTGAATGAAGTATGTGTAGATTTAGTTACTTCTATTATCAATCCTTAGATGGGAGATTATTGAATATGAAGCCTAATTTGTGTTTCCAGCATATCTTGTTGAATCATGCAAGTGTGAAAGTTGAAACGTGTAAATTTGAACTTATCTTTTTGCAAAAACAGATTATGCTGTAGCTTGAGTAGAGAAGGTAAAGAAAAAAGCATTAAAAAGTGGGACAATGAGTGGTGCACGTAGAAGATCAAAATCCTTATGGGACAACAAAGAAGAAGCAATCCCTCAAAGTGGAAAGATTCTTGATTCAAGCTTTCATGGAGACATTTCACCAAAACGATCAAATTCAGAAGCTAATGATGTATTCATGTCTGATGATTTTTCTCATGACCCTATGCAACAACAACCAAATGAAAACATCCCATATAGGTTTGCAATTCCATTACACTGACTATATAATCCTCTGATTATTCAACATCAAATAATCATTTTTCAAAAACACCCATTTTTATGTTTTTTATTTTTTCTTGTGAATTCTAAATAACATGTAGAGGTGGAAACCGAGACCGGAGTAGGAGTCCACCCCGAAGCCGAGTCCGGGACCGGGATCGGAATCGGGATGAAAGACAGGAATCGTATGATTCCGGTGACATAAGAAATGATTCGATTTCAAGGGCATCATCACATCGATCATCTAAAGAATTTGCTTCTGGAAACTCTAGAAGAGGTAGTCAGGGTAGATTCGTCCACCCGGAATCAGGATTCCGTGATGACAGGAATAAGGATTCCGATGGACATGGTCATAGGAAAGATGCTGATTACCACAGAGACGGAGGTAATAATAATAATAATAGGAATAATTCTTATGATAATAATAGTGTGAAGCCCCCATGTAGGTTTTTTATGAGGGGTAATTGCAACCGAAATCGTTGCAAGTTTTCTCATGATGTTCCAAAATCAGAGGGTTATGTAGAAAGGTCACATGATGAAAATAACAAATCTTGGAATGATCCTTCATGGAATCAAGAATCCCAATCCCAATATGAACAAGATTTTACTCAAAATCCAATCACTTTAAATGAGGCTGAAAAAAGTCATGACATGAACGGAGGACCAAAACTTGAAGAAGGGAAACCTCTAGAAGCTTCTAGAAACGGGATCCCAACTGAAAATAAGGAGCAGGAGCAGTTTTCTCAAGCAAATGAGAAGCAAATTCTCGCAAGTGCCCTTGAGTTGCTCTATTCCCTTCCGAATTCCGGATCTTCTGGTGCCCCTGTGAGTGATCCCATCAAAGCGGGAATCGTGGCTGATTCCGTGGAACAGGGGAATCAGATTCCGGTGGAATCAGATGTGAAGGAGGAGGAAACTGAGAAGAAGAAAAAAGATGAGAATTTAAAGAATACGAATAATAGTGGGAAAAATGAGGTACAAGGAAAAGTGGAGGAGGGTGATGAAAAGGCAATGAGGCAGTTTAAGATTGTGCTTGTGGAATTTGTTAAAGAGATATTGAAACCAACATGGAAAGAAGGTAAAATGAGTAGAGAAGTTTATAAAACAATTGTGAAAAAAGTAGTTGAAAAGGTTTCAAGTAGTATTCAAGGGGTTCAAATCCCAAGAACACAAGAAAAGATTGATCAATATCTCGCGTTTTCTAAATCCAAAATCACTAAGCTTGTCGAGGTCAGTTGTTTTCTATCGTGTTTTTTATTTTATTTGTTTATTAATTATTATAGCATTTTACTTTTATTCTCAGGCATATGTGGGAAGGCATCTAAAGGCTTAACAAATGCTTGATAAAATGTTAAGATTATTACATAAGGTGAGTTGATAGTTGAGAAAGGGGGTATTTGTTGAACCATGTATTATTATTATTATTATTATTATTATTATTATTATTATACAATAAGTTTTGGCAACTGCTCTATTAAATTTATTTATTTGGTCAGTCATTAATTTACTATAACTTATGTTCCAATAACCTTTTGCCCATTAAATTAAAACCCTTGTTGTAATGTTATTATTATTTTTTATGGGGAAATTGCAATGGGCAAAAAGTGGTTGAAATTGAAACATGAGGGACCATGACCGAATAAATAGTTTTTTCTAGTGCTAAAATGCTAAAACTTATTTTATTTGATAGGGATTTGTAGGAACAAATATTTGGTTATAGTTGGTGTAAGAGATGTTTGTTTGTTTAGTGTTGTTTTTAATTTGAAATATTTGTATTGCCTTGTACTATTTTATAGATCCGTTGCTTGGTGGTTTGGTATCTGTTATGTTAAAACAAATGGGTTTGAAGGTATTTTTGGTAGCATTAATATCTTGCCGAGATGACAAAGTTATTTGTCGAAATTCCAAAATACTAATTTAAAAAGAATGTGGTAGCTATAGTAATAATTCAAGATAAATTAAATATCCTCATACATTTATTCCTACCAATCCTCATATCCTTGTTAAATTGCCTAAGTAATATCTTTACAATATAGGATAAGTCTAAACAAGGTTGTAATACCCATAATCATCCCAATGTTCCTTCCTATGTAATATCTTTATAATACAAGATAAGTCTATATCTCTTAAGCTTAACTCAAACTAAGCATCCTTTATGAGTTTTATCTCATCACTAAGGAAGACCACAATACTTAATATTAACTCCCAATACCAACTCTATTTAGGCAACACTATCATAATCTAGTGTATACATTTAACACAGAGTATTAAGTATTAATATATATTTACTTTCTCGAAAATAATACTTCTGTTATTATTATCATGTAATAATATTATATATACATCTTAACACATATATAATCATCTTTGGTTCGCGCAATGTATGCTATTAAATATACATCTAACACATATCTCATGCAATAAGCGTATAATTCACATATAAACTTTCACTAGATATTTAATATTTTTAATAATACTTGTATTAAAATCATGTTCATAAAGTAACTATGCATTCACCTGATTGAGGTGGAAGATCCTCTGGAAAACTAGCTCTTTGACTAATACTTCAGCTTATCCCTAAATACGAATATTACTATGCTTCAGTATTCGTTCGTATTTATATGGGTTTTATAACTTCTTCTAGATTCCTCAACAATCCCGATGAATACATCGAGATCTATCAAATAAGGAACAACCAGGTAAGTTCATATCAGAGGTAGAATCCGTTTAGTATACAAAGTATACAGTTTGGAAAATCCACTTTAAACATCTCACTAAATCTAGCCTAGACATCACTCACGTAAGTAGATCAATCAATATTATGACAAAATCATTGATAAATCTTGTTTATAGGTGATAGTTTCATTTTATTTACTTATTTTCCTAGTTTATTTTATCCCATTTCATCTTATTTTAGTTGGTGTTCATGCATATTTTCTCTTTTCGTTATATTTCACATTTATCGATAATTTCCAGTCTTTTGAGCATAATTTCGGGATCTCTCGAAGACTTTTGAATATGGAGGATTGCGGGAATGCTAACCTTGAAGTTAGAGGCTTGTGTTTTATCTGTGGGCTTGAAGTGGTGCAATTCGGCTTATTGTCAACCTGATGAAGGAATAATTTGGGCTTTAATCTTGGATGGTGAATGATGATGATGTGAAGACAATTGAAGCTTTGGATGATCAAAAGAAGTTATGGGCTAGTTTGGAGGAGCTTAAAAGACAAACTTGGGCTATCAAGAACCTTGTAAATGGGCTGGACCAAGGCAAGAAGAAAGGAGATTGAAGACCAAAGCAAATGGGCCAATTAATCCATACAACAGCAGACACACGGTCAGTGTGGATTTACACACTATCTGTGTGGACCGTGCAGTGAAGAAACTGTCACACCCCCGAACCGGGACAGCAGAAACGTCCGAGGGCGGGTGACTTCATCTTGTAATATCATAACAATTGCATATAAATGAAACATAGCAACCATCATCATCACACATTAACGATATCAACATGCATTGTTTACATCTTTGTGTTTGTTTACGAAAATACATCCAAAAATAACATAATGTATGATAATTCAAAATTACAACAATTATCCAAATTCCTTAGCTGCCAACCTGCTTATTGAGTCCCTGAGAATACAAGTCGTTTTGAAAAGCGTCAACATAGAATGTTGGTGAGTTCATAAGCATGTTTGTAAGAAAACTTTGTAATAGTTTGTAACTTCCAGAAAATCCAATATTTTCTTGTAAAAATAGTTTGTGAGTCTCATTTCAATTCATGTATAATTGCATGTGTATTCTTTGTTTACCTTGTTTGAAAATATATAGAGAGTGTTCCCTGAAAATCCTATACTTTCTGTTTTAAAAAAGTTGTGGTCTTAAAACCCTAAGACCCGAGTGGTGGAGTTAGTTGCAAAATAGACGACCCGTAGTTTTGTACTTTATAAAATGAGTGGAATGTGTGTTTTGCGTAAATATTATAATAATATTATTATTCTCTATGTGAGTCGTTACAACCATACTAATATGACTAAAGCGCCTGTCTTGACGTTCTTCAGGCGTCGGTTTCTAAAGATAATTGTCACCCTAGACTGACATGTCTAGCTGTAGCGAACAACTCAGGTGTGGGGGTGTCAACCCCGTATAGATTTATACACAATATCCCGCTCTCTCTCAAGGAGACTCTGGTTATAACTACAGGACTTACGATGTACGCTAGGTAGGTACGAGTGAAGGAGTGTCTCACAAGAGCCTTAACGGAAATTTACGCGAATATTGAATTCCATTATTTAATGTTATAAATAATGTTACTAGTGTATATTTTCAACTACAAATTATAACACGCAATAATTTTTGTTGTAATTTATACGGTTTACTAGGAGTGTTTAAAAATAGCCCATTTTTACTATAAGTGTCAAAAATAGTCCATTTTTACTAGAAGTGTCAAAAATAGTCCATTTTTACTATAAGTGTCAAAAACGACCCATTTTCACTAAAGTTGTCAAAAACGGCTCATTTTACCAAAATGTTTATAAATGAGCCATTTTTACCATAATTTCCAATAACGGCCCATTTTTACAAAAATATTCATATTTGATCATTTTCCAAGTCTTCATAACCAAACTTTGTTTAAACATATTTTTAGACTAATTCTTGTGATTTTTAACATGCATCAATTGAAAACATTATTCACCTAGAAACAAACAACATATCAAGTTAACTATTTTCCAACAACTTGATATTCAACCAACAATCTCGAGTTTATGGACTTTTAGCATGATTTCACAACATTTCAACACACGTAACATATAAAACATACACATGCAAGCAAGTATACAAAGATTTTACACAAGACCTTCACTTGTATCTCCCACAAAGAAGGAAAACTCGAAAATAAGGGGTATGAAGCTCACCTTGGGGCTTTTTCAATTTTAAAGAGGAAGATGGAGGAGGTTTTCGGCCTAGATTGCTTCCTTGAGGAGATTTTCGAAGTTAAGGTGTTCTAGGGAGCATAATCACGAAAATGAGAGAGTAAGAGAAAGATCTTTTATATAAACTTGGAATGAATCAAAGGGAGTTTGTCATAAACTTACCAAGGGATGAAGCTTGAAGAAAACTTCTTGAAACACACTGGTAACCCACGATTTTTGAAGAAGGAAATGAGAGAGTTTCTTGAGTTTTTTTAGAGAGAATGAGATAAGAGTTTGAGTTTGGAAAATGAAAAGTGGAGAGGGAATGGGGAGGGGGTCGGCCGATGAGGGGAAGGGGGGAGGTGATAGGGGTTGACCTTAGCTAGAATTGATGTGAGGGTCTTAGTTACATGGGGGGTAATAAACTTAGATACATGCAAGGTTATAGTGAGGTGGCAAGTTAGGAAATTCCTTTTTTTAATGGGCTAACCGATCGGCCCAAGGAGAGGGGAGAAAAAGGTTTTTGGGCTTGAAAGACAACCAAGAACACGTTGGGACCAATAAGAATTTTTTGACCCATTAAGGACCATATACGGTTTTTCGGACCAAAGAGATTAAATGGAAGTGTTTTCGGCCTAATAGGAGGCCCAATATTGATTTTCGGTTCGATGAGCCCAAAAAATGATTTTCGGCCCAAATATGGGTTCTCGGTCTATATAAAGGTCAACTTGGGCTTTTGGCCCAAAAGGGGTCCAATAGCAGTTTTCGGTCTTGGAAGGCCCATTAGAGAGTTTTATGGCCCAAATAATACCTAATAGAGGTATTTGGCCCATTAGCGTCTAATAATAAATTCTTGCAGCCCAATAAGGCCCAATAAGGGTTTTACGGCCCAAAAGATCAATTAGAAGGGTTGTCGGTCCATTAGGGCCCAATAAGAAGATCTTGGCCCATTAAGAGGTTTGGATCGAGAAAACTTGGGTTAAGGCCCAAAGTTGAGTGGATATTGCTTATTGGGTTAGGTTTTGGGCTTACACGAGGAGGTTTCGACTAAGATCAAAATTTTTGGGTGTATAAACTGATATAGCATTGAAGTTTGCTTTATACCAAATGTAGGGTTACAAGATTACACAAAGAAATTATCTTGCACAAGATAGAAATCTAACCCTAATTTTCTAGTTGTGACATCATCCCCCCGTTAGAGGGAATTTCGTCCCAAAATTCTTTCGAAAGTGATCCTTAAGAACTAGATAAGAGATGGGGGTATTTTTGCATCATCTGATCCTCGCGTTCCCATGTGAATTCAGGTCCGCGTTTGGCACTCCATCGAACCATTACAATAGGAATGCGGCTTTGTTTAGTACGTTTCATTTCTCTGTCCATGATTTCAACCTGTTCCTCAACGAACAGGAGATTTTTATTCACCTCAATCTCGTCGAGTGGAACAACGACAGTTTCATCTGATAGGCATTTCTTCAGGTGTGACACGTGGAAGACAGGGTGTACATTTGTGACATCCCCTAATTTCCCGGCCAGAAAAGACCGATTTCGTTTATGCTTTTTAAAATAAAATCAGATTAATCCTTTTAAAAGGTGTTGCGGAATTTGTTCCCATAAAAATTTGATAATTATATTATCAAATCATTTCTAAAGAAATGTATTTTATTCACTTAAACCATTGGGATGTCATCGTCAATATAGAAACATAAGCATAAACAGAACTTACACTCACTTACACTAGTGATCTACATCTCTTTTAATCTCTCAGTGTAAAGTAACTTCGTATCGATACCTGTGATACAAACAAACTAAGTGGGTCAGGCTTGGGAGCCTGGTGAGCATATAGGGTTTTCAACCCACAATAAATAATTTATTATGCTTAAACATCAAACAATCAACCCAATTACCCAATCCCCATTATCTTATTTATTTCTTAAGGATTTACCCTAAGAATCAAATCTCACTTATTCCTAAGGATTCATCCTAAGGTATAGGCACAAAGTCCATCGCTTCCCAAGGTTCATACAACAGGCACTACGTCACATAGTCGCCGGGTTTATATAATAGGCACTACGTCTCATAGTCGCTAAGGTTTATACAATAGGCACTACGTCTCATAGTCGCCAGGTTTTATACAATAGGCACTACGTCTCATAGTCGCCAGGGTTTATACAATAGGCACTACGTCTCATAGTTGCCAGGGTTTATCTAATAGGCACGAAGTCACATCGTCGCCAAGGTTTATACAACAGGTACTAAGTCCATAGCTGCCAACATACTAAATCCGTAGCTACCAACGTACATCTATACTGTACTAAATTCATAGCTACCAACGTACATCTATACTGTACTTTTATCCCTCATACTTTATCTACCCATGTTTTACCCAACATATTTGAAGATAAAATACATATACATTTTAAATCATTTTAAACATGTATAAAACATTCATTCAACATTCATCTCAAATAAACAAACAACATATATACACATATCACATATTTTATATAATATACTTCATATTTATGTGTAAGATGAAAGTGACTATACACTCACCTGATTTAATGAAAATCGGGCAGCAATTCGTTTCCTAAAACGATCGTTTCTAATAAAACCGGGAGTTTTATTGAGAAACCGGGCTCTGTGAAAGGTCGGGCTTCAAAACCGAAAAGATAAATTTTTCGGGCTTCTCGGGAATCTCGGGGCGTGTTTCAGGCTTTGGAATAAGTACCGGGGCTTCGGGGGATGTCGGGATAGTAAAAATATGGAAAAAGGGGTCAAAAATAGCAAAATCTCAAAAGTAACCGGGAGGGTTCGCATGACCCTTCTATTTATAGGGTCCGAAGTCGGTTTGGTGGTAGGGTCCGCAGGCGAGGGTGCGCAGGTGGCTGCACGTGCGAAGGCCTCGGTGGTAGCTACTGATTGGACCGAGGTCTAGTGGTCCATCTGCAAGGCTCGGAGGCTAAGGCAGTGCGAGGCTCGGTCCGGCTGCGAGCTTCGGATTGGGCCTCCCTTCGGTCGAATCAGAATCCGACACGCAGCTACTGTTCATGCGAGGGAAGGCGACATGTGGCTTCGCATGACTCACCAATTTCGGACACGTGGCACTCTTTCAGCGAAGGTGACGTGGCAAAAACGTGACTATGCGAATTTTCTCGATTTTCGCGCCAAAACTTCTAAAATCCATAACTTTCGCATACGAGCTCCGTTTTTGACATTCTTTATATGCACGCGTAGGTAAAATTACGCTCTACAACTTTCGTTTAGACTTCGTTGGCTAATTTTGACTTTAATTTTTATATTATTATTTTTAACAGACCGGGACAGGAAATCCGTTAAAAATTCATAACTTCTTCATCCGACGTCCGTTTTTGTCAGACTTTTTACCGTTGTGCTACTATTTACGAGACCTTCGATTCTCGTTTAGGTCGTGTCGGCTAAAAATCACTCGATCTAAAATTCGAGTTTTTAGCTGTCTACTACTAAGCTGAAACTTCGAAAAATCATAACTTCCTCATACGAAGTCAGATTTGGGCGTTCTTTTTATACTTACTCTCGGTTTAACGAACACTACAAGTTTCGTTTAGATCACTAAGGCCAAAAAGTAGTTTATCGAAAACTCACTTTTTACGACATTCGGTCCCGTGCCGGTTTGTCGCGAAACTTCGACATGTCATAACTTCTGCGTTATAACTCGGATTTCGGCATTCTTTATATATCCGTAATCCTTGTCACGCCCACTACAAGTTTCTTAATAGATGTCGGCTTTATCTAAAATTTAATTTTTGACGCTCATTTTTATTCTTAATTAATTAAGCCCTAATAATTAAGCATAAAACACATAATTCACATAATATTCACATAATTCCTTTTCATTTCTTCAAAATGAGTTACAAAGGTTAACCTAGACTATAATGTCAATATAAATGCCTAGCCTAGAAACACGGGCATTACAATTCTCTCCCCCTTAGGATGATTCCGTCCCTGGAATCACACATCAGCAAACAAATACGGGTAGCGACTCATCATGTCACTCTCCGTTTTCCCCAGGTGAGATTTGGCCCATTCGTATGTTTCCAACGCACAAGCACTAAATCGACCATCTGGCGTCACAACTTCTTAGTCTTACGGTCAACGATTGCCTCAGGTTCTTCAATTAACCTCTTGTTTTCATCCAACCTTAATTCAGAAATGGGAATTATGTCGGGCACATCTCCCGCGAACTTCCTCAAATAACACACATAAAAGGTGTTATGAATACCCGCCAGTTCTTCCGGAAATTCTAGCTTGTAAGCTTGATTCCCGATCCTCTGAAGAACTTTAAATGGTCCAATAAATCATGGACTCAACTTTCCCCTTCTACCAAATCTTATAAGTCCCTTCCATGGCGAGATTTTAAGTAAAACCGAATCTCCAACTTCGAATGATATCGGTTATCTTTTCTTGTCGGCATAGCTCTTTTGACGATCTTGAGCTGCTAACATCCTTTACTTCAATTCGGCTTAAGTCAACTACTACATCGAACTTGGTTCTCTGAACCACGTAACAAACTCATCGTAGTCGGACTCAATTTGATATGACCTCTAGGGTCGGAATAACAATCATCTTCTTAGTCATTACCGAAACGAAGGTAATGAAGTACTCGAACAATAACGGAATCAATTTCTAGCTTCTTGGTAACCTTGTGACTTTCCTTGATCCAAGTACGAGTTCTGTGCTTCCGGTAGTATAGGCCTCTACTACCATTCACACCTACTCATAATCGTCCTAAGTATTGTCTCGCAGTTCTCCAAGTCACCATACAAGAATTTTCACATAGTCATTCAATTCATTAGATGACAAAACCAGGGTTTATATTATTTCTTAAAATAATTACACAGAGGTTCGAGTTTACCCTATACTACGCCTCTAATAGGCTACACCACGAGTTATTAAATGCATTACTACTTTATGTCTTAGTTTTGGGAATATAAGGTCCTTACTCCTGATCCCTTATATTTCCATCTGCTACATTAAGGATCATTTGGAATGCCTTTGGTTTTGGCGGTGTGTTTTTCTTTGGGCAGTCTCTAGAAATATGCCCTTCTTCGTTACATTCGTAGCACACCTTTTTGTTAGATGCGCATTTGTTGGCGTAATGCCCTGTCTTCCCACATTTGTAGCAAGTCATCTCCTCGCTACACTTACCGAAGTGATTCTTTTTACACTTCTCACACCACTTAGCTTCATCTCTTCCTCCAAATTTTGAGAATTTGCTTTCTTTGATGATCTTTGAAGATCCCTCATGCTTCATTTTCTCTCCAACTTCAGCTCTCTCCAAACCTTTCTCTCTTATCTGAGTCTCGACATTCTTAGCAACCCAGATGGCGGCTTTCAGAGTGGCTGCTTGTTTGACTATCGGACCAAAGTCCGCTGGTAAACCGTGGGCAAACTTGTTGACCTTGGAGAGTTCAGTTGGAATTAGATAGGGAATAAGCTTCATCTTTTCTGTAAAACTAGTAGCGTACTCGATGACGCTCATTATTCCCTTCTTCAGATTCTGGAACTCATTGTTGATTTCCAGAAGGTCCTGCTCAGAGCAGTATTGCATTTTCAGTTGCACCACGAACTCTTCCCACGAAATCTTGCTAGCTTCCCCCTTGGGCATCGAATCAGCTAGTAACTTCCACCAGCTCAACACACCAGATTTCAACAGAGGAATTGCAAGTGTAGTCTTTTGTTTGTTGCTGCACTCACAGCTTTCAAACATCGTCTCCATTTCGGAGATCCAATTCATGACTTCCACCGGTGTCGGACTCCCAGATAGACACGGTGGTTTAGATGCCATGAAATCTTTGTATTTGCACCCGCGTCCATCAACTCCTCCATCCTGGTTGTTTTGTCTAACTATCGGTGGGTTGGCTTGACCAAGAGTCCCACTGTAGTTCCCTCCTACTGATTGCCCTTCATTCAATACGGGCTGTTCAACAGGTATCGTAGTTTCTTCCCTATTCTGTTGTAGTAATCGCCTGGTCTCCTCCATTTGGCGATCTAACATCATCTGCATCATTGCTTGTACCCCAGCCATCGTCATTGGCTCAGGTGCAGCTCCTACAACAGGTACTTGCTCAACTACTTGAGGTTGAGGCTGTTGATCCCTGTTTCCGTTTGCATTTGCAACTCCACTACGAGTTCTTACCATTACAATCTATATACCGAATAAGGCGAATTTAGGTCTTTACCCTCGATAGGTATTTAAATTCCCTTATCACTCCGAAACGTTTACATGTTAGTTCTAATATCGTAATCGTACGCTTAGAATCCTACACACATAAGGTTTCCAGATCCGGTCGGCAACAGACCATAGATCCGAACAAATAATGACATATATGGCAAACATATAGCATTTAGCACATAAAAACATTTTAGGCATCTTTCCTAAAATAAACTAGTGCTCGTGTCTAAAATATGGTAGACACTCATCTCACAATCATCACTTAGCATTCTAAGTTTAAGTCTAGAAATCCTACAATTTCTTAGTTCGCTTAAACTAACGCTCTGATACCAACTGTGACATCCCCTAATTTCTCGGCCAGAAAAGACCGATTTCGTTTATGCTTTTTAAAATAAAATCAGAGTAATCCTTTTAAAAGGTGTTGCAGAATTTGTTCCCATAAAAACATGATAATTATATTATCAAATCATTTCTGAAGAAATGTATTTTATTCACTTAAACCATTGGGATGTCATCGTCAATATAGAAACATAAGCATAAACAGAAGTTACACTCACTTACACTAGTGATCTACATCTATTTTAATCTCTCAGTGTAAACTAACTTCGTATCGATACCTGTGATACAAACAAACTGAGTGGGTCAGGCTTGGGAGCCTGGTGAGCATATAGGGTTTTCAACCCACAATAAATAATTTATTATGCTTAAACATCAAACAATCAACCCAATTACCAAATCCCCATTATCTTATTTATTTCTTAAGGATTTACCCTAAGAATCAAATCTCACTCATTCCTAAGGATTCATCCTAAGGAATAGGCACGAAGTCCATCGCTGCCCAAGGTTCATACAACAGGCACTACGTCACATAGTCGCCGGGTTTATACAATAGGCACTACGTCTCATAGTCGCTAAGGTTTATACAATAGGCACTACGTCTCATAGTCGCCAGAGTTTATACAATAGGCACTACGTCTCATAGTCGCCAGGGTTTATACAATAGGCACTACGTCTCATAGTCGCCAGGGTTTATACAATAGGCACTACGTCTCATAGTCGCCAGGGTTTATCTAATAGGCACGAAGTCACATCGTCGCCAAGGTTTATACAACAGACACTAAGTCCATAGCTGCCAACATACTAAATCCGTAGCTACCAACGTACATCTATACTGTACTAAATTCATAGCTACCAACGTACATCTATACTGTACTTTTATCTCTCATACTTTATCTACCCATGTTTTACCCAACATATTTGAAGATAAAATACATATACATTTTAAATCATTTTAAACATGTATAAAACATTCATTCAACATCCATCTCAAATAAACAAACAACATATATACACATATCACATATTTTATATAAAATACTTCATATTTATGTGTAAGATGAAAGTGACTATACACTCACCTGATTTAATGAAAATCGGGCAGCAATTCGTTTCCTAAAACGATCGTTTCTAATAAAACCGGGAGTTTTATTGAGAAACCGGGCTCTGCGAAAGGTCGGGCTTCAAAACCGAAAAGATAAATTTTTCGGGCTTCTCGGGAGTCTCGGGGCGTGTTTCGGGCTTTGGAATAAGTACCGGGGCTTCGGGGGATGTCGGGATAGTAAAAATATGGAAAAAGGGGTCAAAAATGGCAAAATCTCAAAAGTAACCGGGAGGGTTCGCATGACCCTTCTATTTATAGGGTCCGAAGTCGGTCTGGTGGTGGGGTCCGCAGGCGAGGGTGCGCAGGTGGCTGCACGTGCGAAGGCCGCGGTGGCAGCTGTTGATTGGACCGAGGTCTAGTGGTCCATCTGCGAGGCTCGGAGGCTAAGGCGGTGCGAGGCTCGGTCCAGCTGCGAGCTTCGGATTGGGCCTCCCTTCGGTCGAATCAGAATCCGACACGCAGCTACTGTTCATGCGAGGGAAGGCGACACGTGGCTTCGCATGACTCACCAATTTCGGACACGTGGCACTCTTTCAGCGAAGGTGACGTGGCAAAAACGTGACTATGCGAATTTTCTCGATTTTCGCGCTAAAACTTTTAAAATCCATAACTTTCGCATACGAGCTCCGTTTTTGACGTTCTCTATATGCACGCGTAGGTAAAATTACGCTCTACAACTTTCGTTTAGACTTCGTCGGCTAATTTTGACTTTAATTTTTATATTATTATTTTTAACAGACTGGGACAGGAAATCCGTTAAAAATTCATAACTTCTTCATCCGACGTCCGTTTTTGTCAGACTTTTTACCGTTGTGCTACTATTTATGAGACCTTCGATTCTCATTTAGGTTGTGTCGGCTAAAAATCACTCGATCTAAAATTCGAGTTTTTAGCTGTCTACTGCTAAGCTGAAACTTCGAAAAATCATAATTTCCTCATACGAAGTCAGATTTAGGCGTTCTTTTTATACTTACTCTCGGTTTAACGAACACTACAAGTTTCGTTTAGATCACTAAGGCCAAAAAGTAGTTTATCGAAAACTCACTTTTTACGACATTCGGCCCCTTGCCGGTTTGTTGCGAAACTTCGACAGGTCATAACTTCTTCGTTATAACTCGGATTTCGGCATTCTTTATATATCCGTAATCCTTGTCACGCCCACTACAAGTTTCTTAGTAGATATCGGCTTTATCTAAAATTTAATTTTTGACGCTCATTTTTATTCTTAATTAATTAAGCCCTAATAATTAAGCATAAAACACATAATTCACATAATATTCACATAATTCCTTTTCATTTCTTCAAAATGAGTTACAAAGGTTAACCTAGACTATAATGTAAATATAAATTCCTAGCCTAGAAACACGGGCATTACAACATTGCTAAGCTCTGGGGGTAGCTGTAGCTTGTAGGCTACAAGACCGATCCTGGCAAGGATCTTGAATTGTCCGATGTATCGTGGATTTAACTTTCCTCGCCTTCCGAATCGTATCATCCCTTTCCAGGGAGAGACTTTTAGCAGCACGCGATCTCCTACTTGAAATTCCAGAGGCTTTCGCATTTGGTCTGCGTAGCTCTTCTGTCGGTATCGAGATGCCTGGAGCCGTGCTTTGATCCGGACGATTTTCTCAGTTGTTTCCCGGATGATCTCTGGCCCTGTGAGAGTGTTGTTTGGTACCTGTCCTCTTGCCAGCTGGGTGTCTCCTACCTCAGCCCAACAGAGAGGTGATCTGCATTTTCGACCGTATAAAGCCTCGAAGGGAGCGACTATAATGCTTGTGTGGTAGCTGTTGTTGTATGAGAATTCCACCAGTGGTAAGTGGGCATCCCAAGCCTTGCCGAAATCTATCACACAGGCTCGGAGCATATCTTCTAGTGTTTGAATGGTTCACTTACTTTGGCCGTCATTCTGGGGGTGGTAGGCAGTGCTCATATCCAGCTGAGTTCCCAAGGCTTTCTAGAGTGACTGCCAAAATCGAGAGGTGAATCTACTATCTCGGTCAGAGATAATAGATATCGGTACTCCATGAAGCCTCACTATGTAACGACCTAATTTTTAAAAAGATTTTTTTTTCATTTTTGATTAGTTAAAACACATTTCCATAAGCCACGAAATCCAAATACAATTATTTCCAAAATTCATGTCAATTACAATTTTATCTCAAAATGTCAGAGTGTCCCATAAAAACGCCCGAGTGAGAGTGCACGTCGCGCCATCACGCCTTGCCGTTACCCTTGGGCTCAGATGTACCTGAAACAAATCCACAAACTGTAAGCTAATGCTTAGTGAGTCCCCCAGAGCATACCCCACACACAATCCACATAACACATATCAAGTTAGCTCATAATCATCCCAAAGTTCATCCTTTTGTAATATCTTTACAATACATGATAAGTCTATCTATCTTAAGCTTAACTCAAACTAAGCATCCTTTATGAGTTTTATCTCATCACTAGGGAAGACCACAATGCTTAATATTAACTCCCAATACCAACTCTATTTAGAACACTATCATAATCTAGTGTATACATTTAACAAGAGTATTAGGTATTAATATATATTTACTTTCTCAAAAATAATACTTCTGTTATTATTATTATGTAATAATATTATATATATATATATATATATATATATATATATATATATATATATATACATCTTAACACATATATAATCATCTCTGGTTCGCGCAATGTATGTTATTAAATATACATCTAACACATATCTCATGCACTAAGCGTATAATTCACATATAAACTTTCAACGGATATTTAATACTTATAATAATACTTATTTTAAAATCATGTTCATAAAGTAACTATTCATTCACCTGATTAAGGTGGAAGATCCTATGGAAAGCTAGCTCTTCGACTAATACTTCAGCTTAGGGATGAGCATATGGACCGGGGAACCGGCCGGAACCGGTACCGGAACCGTATGTTACTATTTCTCGAGGACCGGTTCCAACATTTGAAGACACGACAAGAACCGGTAAGAACCGGAACCGGTATAACCGACAGTCCAGTTCGGTTCCTATTTTCCACAAAGTTCGGTTCCCAGGCCGGTTCCGGTTCGGGCCGTTTCTAGCCGGGTCGGTTCCTTTGCTCATCCCTACTTTAGCTTATCCCTAAATACAAATATTACTATGCTTCAGTATTCGTTCGTATTTATACGGGTTTTATAACTTTTTCTAGATTCCTCAACAATCCCAATGAATACATCGAGATCTATCAAATAAGGAACAACCAAGTAAGATCATATTGGAGGTAGAATCCGTTTGGTATATAGAGTATACTATTTGGAAAATCCACTTTAAACATCTCACTAAATCTAGCCTAGACATCACTTCCGTAAGTAAATCAATCAATATTATGACAAAGAATCATTGATAAATCTTGTTTATAGGTGATAGTTTCATTTTATTTACTTCTTTTCCTAGTTTATTTTAGCCTATTTCTTCTGATTTTAGTTAGTCTTCACGCATATTTTCTCTTTTCGTTATATTTCACATTTATCAGATAATTTCCAGTCTTTTGAGCATAATTTCGGGATCCCTCGAAGACTTTTGAATATGGAGGATTGCGGGAATGCTAACCTTGAAGTTCGAGGCTTGTGTTTTATCTGTGGGCTTGAAGTGGTGCAATTCGGCTTATTGTCAACTTGATGAAGGAATAATTTGGGTTTTAATCTTGGATGGTGAATGATGATGATGTGAAGACAATTGTAGCTTTGGATGATCAAAAGAAGTTATGGGCTAGTTTGGAGGAGCTTAAAAGACAAACTTGGGCTATCAAGAACCTTGTAAATGGGCTGGACCAAGGAAAGAAGAAAGGAGATTGAAGACCAAAGCAAATGGGCCAATTAATCCATACAACAGCGGACACACGGTCCGTGTGGATTTACACACTATCTGTGTGGACTGTGCAGTGAAGAAACCGAGTTTTTGCTTTTTACCTCTATTTTGGGATGGTTAGTGGGGCACTTTTGGTAGAACTCTTGGATCCGATTTTGAAGGATTTTCTATGGAGATTTGTGAGCTCTTGAAGCCTTGAAACCTTGAAGAAACATCATCTTTTACCTTTGATTCTTGCTACATGTGTGGTACACTTAACTTTTATTTTTGTTTTTCGAGTTTAGCCATATTAGGCTAAACTAATCTTGGTTGACTTTCGTGAAATTGCTTGAATATTTGGTTGAATATTGAAGAACTTCATGAACTTGTTCTTAGATTTTTATGAAAGTGTTTTACATCTTAACTTATTCTTTATACTTATATGTATTTATTCATGAGTTTAGATGTATATGTAGTGATAAGTTGGCTAATTTCTTGATTAAGTAATGGATCCTCAAATTAGCAAGCAACAAGTGCTTCTTGTGTTAGTTTTCACTTCACACAATCACAAAAACATTTTCTCTAATATGTGGTGAAAGCTTTTGATTCCTCTTGGATTTGATGACTTTTTGGTTCTTAATGCTAGTTAATTTGCCCTAATTACATGCTTAATGTAAATTGTGACTTTAACTAAGGAAATATGTTATGAGCTTTTCGAGCTATTTTAATAACTAAGAAAAGTATAGGTAATCTCAAGATTCTTAGATTACTATATCCAAATTAGAGATTTATGACAAGTATTGCACCATGGATTCTAATGATGTATTTATCAAATGTTCAATAATGAAACCATAAGTCGACCATCTTACTCATTGATTTTACATCAAACTTTTCTTTTGTTGAAGTGTGATTTTCAAGTCTTAGTATAAATCTAGTTTTCTTTCAAACATCTCAAAAGATCAAATCCCCCAATTTTATTTCATTTTAGTTTTACAAGTGTTTGAACAACAAGATTTTTAGAGAAGTAACAAACTAAACCAATCTCCGTGGATATGATCCCTTTACCATTATACACTATTTTTGTGCAATATTTGGGGTATTTATTTTTGTTGGCCTCGACAACCACCAATAGGTTCATAATAACGATAATGAACTTAAACATATGTAACTTCCGGGTTCCTGGCATGTATTTTAATAAAGAATTATTCATTTTTTTTGCAAAGGGACTCGACGAGTTGGAGGCCCCAAACTCGTCGAGTAGGAATGGGAATTTTGGATACTGGACTTGAAGTCTACTCGACGAGTCGAGAAGCCTCGACTCGACGAGTAGGGCTGCCAGAGTGAACCCCTAATTTTCAGGGTTTGCACCCTATTTAAAGACCTTAACACCCCCATTGTAGCCTCCCTCATCGCCTCCCTTAGTCCAGAAAACCCTAATTCGAGATCTTGAGCTTTGTGAGTGTGTGTGAGTGAAAAAGGAGTGATTCTTTGGTATTTCTTGAAGGAGTGGAAGCTAGAAGTGCTTGGTAGGGGGAAGGAGATTTGGATCCAGAAGAAGAACTTCATTTCCAGTTCATTTGATTGTCTATTCATTTACTAGATCTCTTCATGGGGTAGTTTAGGGCTTTATGGAGCATAATATAGAACCATTCATGGATGTAAGCATGTTTTAGGGTAATAACTTCAGATCCAGAGTCTTTGAGGGACTCTATGGCATAAAGGTGCCAACTTTATGGCCATGGGAGTCCCATGCATCATATGAACCACTTTTTAGGGTTTTTTGAGCTAAACAACCCATGCATGAACGTAAAGTTTGTAACTTTACATGTTATATCGACCTTAGGAAGCCATATCTATGTTTTGGATACATTAAGCCCGACTAAAATCAACTGAATAGATTTGGACTTTGGGGGACTCGACGAGTCGTTCATACGACTCGGTGAGTTGGGTCGTGGTCCCCCAACCTTTTCTGTTACTAAGTGAACTTGCTGAGTCTAGGAGATGACCCAACGAGTTGGACATGTTTTGGGCTTGAAGATTAAAGAACTTGATGAGTCCAAGGAGGAACTCAGCGAGCTATGAACAAAATGTCCCGACTCTGTATGAAGAAGAACTCGACAAGTTCAAGGAGGAACTCGGTGAGTTATGAGTGAAAGGTCCCGACTACGTTATAAGGAAGGACTCGACGAGTAGGGTCGGGGGTTTCAGAGTTTTACGAATCATAGAACTTGACGAGTTCATGAAAGGACTCGACGAGTATGATAAAGACTACAAGATTTTATGGATTATGGAACTCGACGAGTTGATGGACCAATTCGGCGAGTTGAGTCAACCAGGGTGTTGACATTGACCAGGGTGCTGACTTTGAATTTGACCATTGACCAGAGTTGACCCTTAAAGGGGTTATGGTATGAAAAAGTAATTAAAGGAGATTGTTATGAGTAGGAGTTTGAGAGGAGTTTATCTGTGACAACCCGAAATTTCTATCTTGTACAATCATTCAATTCAATCACAGTCAGACTTGTTTCTGCTATCTTTTAGCATTGTTAAGGGTCCGTTTGAGTGTTCTAAGCCTAGTACATTCAAGGATTTGGTGTTAGGAAGTATCTGCTAGAGTTCCAACTCAAGAAACTTGATTTTCTCTCAACTATCATCAAGAGTTTTCATCTTGATCTTCAAATATGTAAGTGTTTCTTCCATTTGTTAGTTGATACCTTGCTTAATCTAGTGAAACCCTATGATTTCATCCATGATTTCGTCTCTTTTGAGTAGATCTTCAAATATTCATCACTTACACCAAGAAGACCAAGAACACATACTAGTTCTTGAACCGTGAACACCCCCTTCAAGCTTCAAAACGTAAGTATCCTTCCATATACTAGTTATCCTATAGAAGCTCTTAACATACACCCTTGAAAACAACCATTTCCTAAGAACAATAAGAGTTTACGGCCATGAGCATCTCCCTTGGCCGTAAACCCTCCCCAAGATCTTCATTGACCGTAAACTCCCAAGGCCTTGAACACCATGGCCGTAAACCACCATGGCCGTAAACACCTTGGTCGTAAACACCAAGGCCGAGAACATACTTGTGTGGCCGTAAACCCCTTTAGTACAATCACATGTGATTGTAACACTTCAATTCAAGTGTTTCCTAGTCCCTAATGTGGTTCCCTTTCATGATTAGTTGTTATATACACTAATTATATAAATATATGTGTCATTATATTCTTAATAGGATCCGTTTGTGCTCGAGGCTTCACTTGACACTTAACATCCTATATCGATCTTTCACTCAAATCACTCACTACAGGTGAGTTCATACCCCCGTATTTTCATAGATTTCACTGTTTTAAGGGGGGGGGGGGGAATACAAGTCTAACACAAAGATTTTGTGTTACAAACAAAAGATTTCAATAAACTTATCAAAAGGAATTTCAATTATCATCAATTCAATTGGTTTTCAAAGATTGTGTTTAAATCACATTAAGTCACCAAAAGTATTCCAAAATATTAAATTTCTTTTAAATGTTTTATAAACTTATATTTTCCTCCAGAAATCATATATATATATATATATATATATATATATATATATATATATATATATATAGAGAGAGAGAGAGAGAGAGAGTCAAGATCAAATAAGAAGGAAATTTTTGGTAGGAAGGTAAGAAGTTTTTTTTCTACATATTTTTTTCGCGAACAAACAAAATGAATCATTAGATGATTCATTTGTAAAATGATTCACAAGAAAAAATTCTCAAAAAGACATCTCGATGATTCATTTATACAATGATTTTGTTGTTATTCACTAAAATTGTCATAAAAATGAAATTTTTCTTAATTTACTTAAAAATGAATCATAAAGATGTTTTTTTGGGAATTTTTTCTTGTGAATCATCTTACAAATGAATCATCTAGTGATTCATTTATTTTGTTCGTAAAAAAAATATGTAGAAAAAAACTTCTCACCTTCCTACCAAAAAACATTTCTTACCGGATTTATATCCTATATATATATATATATATATATATATATATATATATATATATATATATATATATGTATATATATATATATATATATATATATATATATATATATATATATATATATAAGATTTAAAAGGCTTAGGACTGATAATCCACTTTGGTTCCTTTTCCTTGTTTGGATGTGGGATTATAAGTATCGGTTATTCGTCCGAGTGTCATTTAAATTTTACTTATATATATTTGTATATGTATATAAATATAAAAGTTATTTCATTCAGTTCAAATACCCTTTGTAACATGCTGAGCAAGGGGTTGCATTCATGAATACTCGATATCAATTCAGAAAGTACATATAAATTATAATAGGTATAATTTATGATTCACAGAACATTAATGCACGATTCAGTATATTAAAGTACATTGTTTTACAACAACAAATATTTGATTCAAAACTAATCAAGAGTATACATCTTTCATATACATGTTAAGAATACTAACCCAAGAACATACTGTCAATCATTTATTTCAGAATGATTGGGTTTTCATAACTATTATACATGTAACGTTTATATGCTTTTTATGAGTCATTTGATATAGGTTGTTTAATTTATTTAAACAATATAGTTAAAGTCCTGACATTATAACCAGAATCTCCAGCCGGAGATCGAAACAATGTGTGTATAGATCTATATTGGGATTGACAGCCCCACACTCAGACTGCTAGCTATAGTCAGGCATACACGCCTACGAGTGACAGTTGTTATCAACAGCTTTCAACGCATTCATATTGTTGGGTCAGGCCATCTTGTCAGTATGGTTATAATAACACATATAAAAGATGTTAACAATACTTAGTGTATAAATAACTAAACATAAGTACATTTTCAAAGTACTAGTTTTACAAGATACAATTTACAGTATTACATTACAGTTTACATAACAGCTGGTGGAACCAGGCACACTCTTAGTTACAATTTTTACAAAAGGAATTACAAATACAGAACATTGGTTTACAAACAGAACAGTTTTATGTGATTAAAACTACTTTTCATATACATCAGAAAATACAGGATTTTCTGGAACAGTACACATATTCAAGAAATAGAAAACATTCTTTCAAACACAAACTCTTATGCACTCACTCAACTTTATGTTGATACTCTCTTTTCAAATTACTTGTATTCTCAGGGAATCAGTAGACAGGTACTCCCCGAGCTTTTGAGAAGATGGAGCTATTTTGAGTCTTGTCTTCTTCTTTTGTATAACTATTTTTGGTTTCAATATACAATGATGAAACACATGTAAATACTTATACTTTTTAAATACAGTGGTTGTTTGTACTTTGATTACTATTATGCATGTGTTGTGATACTACAAATGAAGTCATCCACCCCCGGACGTTTCTGCCGTCTGGTTTGGGGTTATGACACATTGGTATCAGAGCATTGTTTATAGTGAATTTAGTATATCAATCCATAAAAGATATACAAACTATAAATACATTTGGGGCTGAGAGCTGTGACTACAAGTATACTTTTAAAAATTTAAGTATTTTTACAAGAAATATACTAACACTCATACCTACAAGTACAGTATCACAGTCATAAGAACTTAAAAGTATTTGTATGTTGGACATTAAAGTCAAACCTGAGCAGTTATGTAATCATATCTGGGATTAATGTAGCCTGATCAACTATATTGATTTGAGATATGACCAACATGTGTTTGGGAGTGATAGTGGTGTTGCGGCATGTCTAAAACTTACCAACTATACATATAATGAAGAACTCCAGAACAGAACATAAGGATTTAAAATACTATAGGGGTATTTTAGGCACTATGTACTAATAACAAACATGTGAAAAGAATAGAACAATTGAGGGTGATGTGTGTTAAACGAACTAGTTTTATCCTAATTTTAAAATATGAATTAGACACACAAAAGGCAGTGAACCTGTCTTTTAGTGGTATAGTTGAGCAAGTAAGGTATCGAACTCGAGGAACGGAAATTAAACTAATAACTAGAATTAACTAAACAAGTGATGAAAGTAAAAGGTTTTCTCTAGTTTTACAAGACTAGAAACTTTAACACACTAACTAACACGCAAATTAAGTAACTAATCAGCTAAAAACAAGTAAAAACAAGTAAAAACTAACTAAATTCTATAATAAAAAGGTTTCTGTTTAGGTTCGATTCGTTTACTCCTATGGTTGATTTATGACAAGTGCAATGGATTAATTGTTATTGGTTACCGACTAAGGTGATTAGATTCACATTCACTATTACCAATCCTTAGGAAACAAATTAACTTAAGCAGTGATCAAGTGATTAAACTAATGAATTTACTAGTTAAATTATTCGGATTAAATAAGACTTGTAATTAGCTAATCAAATTAATAATTCAATTAACCTCTTGTTGATGGTTTATCACACAAGCTCACACATTAATTTACCCATTCTCTAGTTAACCCTAGTTTCACATTCACTATTCCTAGGCACATAAGAGTGTTTTCACATAAATCACATGAGGTAAGCAATTAAGAGATGTTCATGCAGCTTAATTACTTGTCAATTAACTGAAAATAGTTATGGTTAACGCATAAGGTTCTTTAACAAGCTTAATTTAACAAAATCCACAAATAAACAATTAATCCTACCATAAATCAATCCATAGTTATAAACTCATCTACCCTAAACAGAAACTATAAGATTTAGCTCATAATTACAGTGGATAGCAATCCAAAAATGAAGTCTAACAATTCAACCATAGTTTAATTCAATAATAAAGTGAAAAGTAAACTTATGTTGCCTTGAATCTCCTTAGAATTGAATATTAGGGTTTCTCTCACGATTTCCAGAGCTCCAGATGCCTTCTTGGTCGTCAAGTAATTCTCCCCAAAAATTCCAGAGAGCCTCAATTCAGGAATGTGACTTCTATTTATAGATTTCAGAAAACAGGGTCTACTCGTCGAGTAGGTAACCGACTCGCCGAGTCCCCTCTGTAGAGTCCGTATACGGCAAGGACTTTGTGTTTTGCTTCGCGAACATTCATGGGTACTCGTCGAGTAGACGTCCAGACTCGCTGAGTCCTTCAGTATTTGGCTCTTTTTCTTTAGGTATTCAATTCCCGAGCTTCCGATCGCATCTCCTGCTTCCTTTTGCTTCCGAGCATATCTTTTGGACTAGAAATACAATTTAAACACAATTAAGTACCTTTTGTCCGTAAATTACAATAAATTAGCCAATAAATAACAAAAATCTATAGTAAATATATAACCAAATATGCACATATCAAAATATCCCACACTTGACTTTTGCTTGCCCCCAAGCAGAACTGAATTTTAACACACTAATATCATATAAGACAATCCCAATTGAACCCAGCCATTATGCCAAGACCGCAACGCATGTATTTGTGTCTAAATTTTTTCCTAAGGACCCCCCTCAATTCTAAATACTTACAATCCTCATAAACACTTGCACACTTCTTTCGAACAATGCTCATTTTATGCATCCCTCCGAATCCATCCGCAGAAAACCTCCTAACCTCAAGGTATTCTTGGTTGAGCAACCCACGCATACATAATCTAGACAATTACAACTTTTTGATACCACTATAGAGCTTATTTGGAATTCTTCACTTCTTTGATATTTGATCTTTGATTTCTTTGAATTCACCACCTTGTTGTTTGGTTTTTGGTATCTTCAACTTTTTGAATTTCTTCAAAACTTTGATCTTTTGATCTTCACTTTAGCTGCTCCAAAATTCTTACAACTTTTCTTGTAATTCTCTCTTCTTCTTTTTTTTCACATGTAACTCATTTTTTTTTCACTAAAATCCTACATGCTTAAGCAGGGGCGCTCAACTTCAACCTTTATTGATTAAAGATAAAAAATTTCCTGGATACAGTTTTGGTACACGATGCTAAAGATATTGCATCCCTCAAACTAAGCGGGGTTGTGTTTTTGTCCCATGATTTCACTAGAATAAAGGAGGCCACAAATGCACTAGAACGTATATTGGTTCAACTAAACATTTAGGTCTTCATGCAATCATCAAACATAACACTAACATGGAATCCTAATTGCTTTTACCAAAATTTTCTAAATTAATCCTAGTAATTTTTAGTGCAAAATTTCAAAATTATACCTAAATTAGGATTCTAATGTAACTAATATAATCAACCCCCTACCCCACACTTAATTTATGCAATGTCCCCATTGCATACTATGCATGATAAAGAAAACAACAAAACAAAGAGGGAATTGGAACAAACTCCCCTGAGATAGTAGTCGCGAGGTTGATGTTCTTCATTCAAAGCTCCTTCTTTAATTAACTTTAGACATGGGAATAGCTCATCCATGCCTTGGGTGCCAAATCTCGTGTGGTACGGCTCCAAATATACAGGAAAATAATCTCGAAAATCTTCATAAATTAATCTTCAAGGAATATGAGTAAGGCCCATATCAAATGTGGTTAAAATGTAAGCCTTGGGAATGGAATATTGAGTGACTCGTCGAGTAAATATGACTACTCGGCGAGTAGAAGTGTTTCTAGCAGAAAAGTCGCAGATTTGCAAAGGGACTCGTCGAGTCCAAGATATGCACTCGGCGAGTACAACGCTGATTGGAAAATTTTTTCCTTCTGCTCCAAGTCCGTTTTTGGTGTGCTGAAGTAACATCAAAATGACACTTATGCTCATTTTTCTTCAATATTTAGACACTTTTTAACCATCTTCATAACCGGACTCGATATTCGAACTCAAAACTCTATTTCCCTTCTTGCCTAGACTCGATTCTCCCACTACTCTTTCACTCTCTAGACCCTTTGCATGCATACCCTTTTTCAAATTCTGAAAAGAACCAACAGCAAACACAAGTAATAGATAGTAATAAACAAACTCCTACTTAAACCTAATACTAAAAGTTCAAAACACTCAAAACAGATAACAAATAGTTTTTAAACAACCAAATAAAAACCACAAAACATCAATCATCATCTTCTTCTTCATTTCCTCCCTCCCCACTACTACCAGCTTGATTCCTTCTTTGATATACCCGCTCTTCCCAACTTGGAACATAAGGGTATTCGGGTCCGGGCCTTGGCGCAATGTTCATTTGTTCAAACAAATAAACAAATGACTCATTGTGGTAGTTCATGCTTCACCCAAGATCATCTTGATACCGTTTCATCTCCATATTATACCAATCCATTGGTAGCTCCTCTTCCACCGGAATGACCGGTGGGTCTTCTTGGACATGCTCCCTTCTTTGCCTCACCCTTCTTCCCGGCTCCTCGGGCATCAACACCTCATCCGCATTCAGAATTCCAATATGTCCCCCACCATAATCCTCAATGATCCTTGCCCTCCTGAATAATGTGGTGCTAAAAGGAGGAGAAGGAATCATTGTCAACATTCTTGCTGCCCCTTGGTCCAAGATCCCATACGTCATAGCCAACTTTGTAACAAACATGCTACCATTGATTTTGGAAGTAATCCTCTCCTTGACGACCCCCTCCGCTAAGTATTTTGCCATACAATATGGCAAATTGCAAAAAACATCGGGGGTAATGATGCTCCACATGTAGAAAATATCGAGAGTGGGGACCTTATCATCGTCCTTTCACATGTTAATGGTGCTTGCGATAAGACGATGGATCAAGCGATGGATGGGGGAACAGATGCTTCCCTCTTGAGCAGAAGAAGGAATGTAGACCCGGTTAGCAATTGTGTTCCACCAAGTAGATGCAACCACCTCTTCGGGCAAGTCCTTGTGGCAGTGTTCCAAGAATGACTCAAAATTTTCAGACATGATCATATTTTGATCATAAATCCCTAGCCTCCAAGCAAGCTCCACTATGTTGCATTGGCGCGGCTCCCCTCCAAGACAAAAAGTGATAATGCCCGGATTATAATAATCATTACCACCTCAGAAGAAGATGGTAGAAAAGAATTCCCAGCATAGTTCTTGGTAGACGGGTTCGTGAATCTTGAACAATCGACTCCACCCATCACAAATTATAGTTACCCCATTATTCACAAAGGACTTGACCAAATAAGGAGTTAATTCCTCCTCCAAACCGGATTGACCCATCCACTGCCAGTCTATCTTGTTGGGAACATATATCTCCTTCCGTTTAAGTGCTTCCAGCTTGTTTTTAGCACGAGCTAGTGAGGATTTAGAAGTGATTTGTGGAAAGTTTAGCCATGGAATGTCCCCATGACCACCTCATCTCGATCTCTGACCTCGCCTCGACATACTTTATGAAAAACAAAACCCGGGACAAAACAAACAAAACACAGAAAGATTAACAATGTAAAAATTCTAGGCATCTACAACATGGACTTGCCGAGTAGATGAACCGACTCGGCGAGTCGCATGAACTGTGCGAGTCGTTATTCCGATCCGGACAAAATCAACCGTCCAAATACACAAATCAGTGCATGGGTTTGTCTTGGTATGTCCATTAAGCATAAATTCGCAAGAAATTCTGTCTATAACAACCTAATTTGTCTGAAAAATCAAAACCCTAGGATTGGAGTAAACCCCAAAATCTGGTTTTTCACAAATTATGGCCATAAATCCTCCCAAGATGTGAACTTAAACAAGATTAAGTAGAAAAATGTTACCTTTTTGGTCGGAATTGCAAGGAGTAATAGAAGAATGGAGATGAAAGCTTGAGAGAAAGAGAGATGCTCGTCGAGCGGCTGGTGGCTGCGTTTGCAATTGAGTTTTACCAATTAGGGTTAAAACCCCTTATTTATAGAATGTGAATTTTTTTTTTGGGTAAATACGTGGACTCGCCGAGTAGATGTTCCTACTCGCCGAGTAGAAATGCAAATCCGCGATTTTTCAAATGGACTCGCCGAGTAGATACATAGACTCGACGAGTTTTTCGCTCTGTTTGATAAAAATTTGAGTTCTTAAATTTTATGCCACCAACCCCACTCTTGAACATTGCTTGCCCTCAAGCAATCATTTTAATCACAGAAGAAGATTGATAATAGCAGATCCAAAAAAACGAAAGTAAAATGAAAAAGAAAGGTAAAAAGAAAGAAAACTCTAAACTCGGGTTGCCTCCCGAAAGCGCTTCTTTTTAAGGAGTCGTTAGCTGGACTCCTTCCCGCTTTATGTTTCTGTAATTTCTTCCAAATGCAGCCCTTCTTCAAGTCATTCATCTTTTGGGACTCCTTCTTCATATTTCTTCACCCTATGCCCATTAACCTTGAAAGGGGTTCCATCTTTTGATATAAGCTCAATAGCTCCATGTGGAAAAACTTGTTTCCCCACAAAAGGACCATCCCACCGTGTCTTCAGCTTGCCCGGGAAAAGCTTTAACCTTGAATTGAATCGTAAGACCTTTTGTCCTTCATGAAAGTCCTTATTACCCTTTAGTCTTTTGTCATGCCAATTCTTGGTCTTCTCTTTGTATATCAAGGAATTAGTGTAGGCCTCATTTCTAAGCTCTTCAAGGGCATTCATTTGAATCAACCGGTTGGTACGAAGTTCAGCCAACTCAAAATTACACATCTTTAAAGCCCAATAAGTTTTATGCTCTATTTCAGCCGGCAAATGACAATTCTTTCCATAAACTAGCCTATATGGTGTAGTACCAATAGGTGTTTTGAACGCTGTTCGAAAGGCCCAAAGTGCATCATCAAGTTTATCCGACCATTCCTTTCGATTTCCTCCAACCGATCTCTCCAAAATCCTTTTTAATGGCCGATTTGTCACTTCAGTTTGTCCACCTATTTGTGGATGATAGGATGTGGAAAACCTATGATGTACCCCATACCTTTTCAACACTTTGGCTAATTGATCATTTGCAAAGTGAGTGTCCCGGTCACTAATAAGAGCTTTAGGAACTCCAAATCTTGAGAATAGATTTTTTAGAAATCGCACCACCACCCGAGCATCATTAGTAGGTAATGCTTGTGCCTCCGCCCTCTTAGATACGTAGTCGACCGCCACCAAGATATATTTATTCCCTTTTGACATTGGAAAAGGTCCCATAAAGTCAATCCCCCAAACATCAAATATTTCACAAACTTGAATATTATGTTGGAGCATCTCATTTCGGGATGATATGTTCCCCGCTCGTTGGCATGAACCACATTCCTTGACATATTGAGCAACATCTTTAAAAATTGTGGGCCAATAAAACCCAATATCAAAAATCTTTTTAGCCGTGTAATGTACTACATGATGTCCCCCAGCGGGCCCGCTATGGCAGTGTTCCAAGATTTCCCAACTTTCTTTCCCGATTACACATCTTCTTATCATTCCGTCTGCACAGCTTCGGAAAAGGTATGGCTCGTCCCAAAAGTAGTACTTGATTTCTGAAAAGAATTTCTTCTTTTGTTAGCGGGTTAAATCTTTTGGAATATATTCAGTAGCTAAGTAATTAGCTATATCCGCAAACCATGGCACCTCTCCTGCTATTACTAAAAGATACTAATCGGGAAAATCATGTCCAATCTTGTTTTCTTCCAATTCTTCCAAGTGCGGGTTCTCTAATCTTGATAAATGGTCGGCAGCCACATTTTCCATTCCTTTTTTATCGCGTATTTCAATGTCAAACTATTGTAAAAGTAAAACCCAATGTATCAATCTCGGTTTTGCATCTAAAACAGCTCCCACCGCATAATCACTAGCATCACACATTAGCTCGAAAGGAAGATTCCAATTTGGGGCTATCATGATAGGAGTAGTGGTTAATATTTCCTTTAATAAATGAAATGCTTCATGACATTCTTTAGAGAAATCGAATGGAGCATCCTTCAAGAGTAGTTGAGTCAAAGGCCTTGTGATCTTCGAGAAGTATTTAATGAAGCGACGATAAAATCCCGCATGGCCAAGAAAACTCCTCACCCCTTTTACATTTGTTGGAGGGGGTAATTTGGCTATTGTGTCAACTTTTTCTCTATCCACTTCTATCCCTTTCCTTGAAACTTTGTGGCCCAACACAATTCCTTCTTTTACCATGAAGTGGCACTTTTCCCAATTAAGGACAAGGTTGGTCTTCTCACATCTAGCTAGCATCAAATCTAAATTAGATAAGCAATCTTCAAAGGATGACCCAAAAACCGAGAAGTCATCCATAAAGACCTCCATGAATTTCTCGATCATGTCATGAAAGATGGCCATCATGCACCTTTGGAATGTAGCCGGTGCATTGCATAATCCAAAAGGCATGCGCCTATATGCGAATGTTCCACTTGGGCACGTAAAAGTGGTATTCTCTTGATCTTGTGGGTCGATTGGAATTTGAAAATACCCCGAAAAGCCATCGAGAAAACAATAATATTGATGACCGGAAAGCCTTTCTAGCATTTGATCGATAAATGGCAACGGGAAGTGATCCTTACATGTAGCATCATTTAGTTTTCTGTAGTCGATGCAAACGCGCCACCCGGTTACTGTTCTTGTTGGAATTAACTCGTTGTCTTCATTAGTAACCACCGTCATTCCTCCCTTCTTTGGTACCACTTGCACCGGACTTACCCATGGGCTATCGGAGATCGAATAAATGATACCCGCATCTAATAATTTAACCACCTCCTTTTTGAGAACTTCTTGCATGTTTGGGTTAAGTCTTCTTTGGCGTTGAACTACAGGTTTGGCTCCTTCTTGTAAGTTAATTTTATGAGAACAATAAGTTGGACTAATTCCCTTGATATCGGTGATCTTCCATGCTATGGCACCTTGCCTCTTCCTTAGCACTCCCACAAGGCTTTATTTTTCATGTTTGGCCAGATCAGCAGCTATAATTACGGGTTTTTGTTCCCTATCTTCAAGAAATGCATACTCTAAGTGATTAGGTAGAGCCTTAAGTTCAGATTTTGTGTTCTGAATGTTGAAAACGTCGAGTCCAGTGAGGGGACTCATCGAGCCCTGGGTGAAATTCGCGACTGATCAGGTTTCTTCGAATGGACTCGTCGTGTCGATCGAGGCTACTCGGCGAGTCGGGTGTGATTCCGGGGACAGAATCATTCTAAGGGGGAGAGAATTGTTACGGCCGTGTTTCTAGGCTAGGCATTAATATTGACATAATAGTCTAGGTTAACCTTTGTAACTCATTTAGAAGAAATGAAAAGGAATTATGTGAAAATTATGTGTTTTATGCTTAATTATTAGGGTTTAATTAATTAAGAATAAAAATGAGCGTCGAAAATAAATATTAGATAAAGCCGATATCTATTAAGAAAGTTGTGGTGGTCGTGACAGGGATTACGGATATATAAAGAATACCAAAATCCGAGTTATAACGAAAAAGTTATGACCTGTCGAAGTTTCACGACAAAACCAGCACGGTGCCGAATGTCGTAAAAACTGAGTTTTTGATAAACTGCTTTTTAGCCTTAGTAATCTAAACGAAACTCGTAGTGTTCGTTAAACCGAGAGTATGTATAAAAAAACGCCCAAATCTGACTTCGTATTAGGAAGTTATGATTTTTCGAAGTTTCAACTTAGCAGTAGACAACTAAAAACTCGAATTTTAGATCGAGTGATTTTTAGCCAACATGACCTAAACGAGAATTTAAGATCTCGTAAATAGTAGTACAACGGTAAAAAGTCTGACGAAAACGGACGTCGGATGAAGAAGTTATGAATTTTTAACGGATTTCCTGTCCCGGTCTGTTAAAAATAATAATATAAAAATTAAAGTCAAAATTAGCCGACGAATTCTAAACTAAAGTTGTAGAGCGTAATTTTACCTACGCGTGCATATAAAGAACGTCAAAAACGGAGCTCGTATGCGAAAGTTATGGATTTTAGAAGTTTTTGCACAAAAACCGAGAAAAAGCACAAAATCCGAGGAATTTCGCATGGCCCAACTTCGGCCACGTCACCCCCGCCCAAAATGTGCCACGTGTCCGAAATGGTTGAGTCATCCGAGCAGCTGGCAATCGCGTGTCACTTCCGGATTCGACCGAAGTCTCGGCCCTCGCACATCCGACGCGTGTGCAGTGACTCCTCGCATCCGAGGTGCGGTCCTCTCCTGATCCGACGCGTGGCCTTACGATAATGAACGATACCTATCAAAAGATATCGTAAGAGTGGTGTCTTGCCTTTAGAATATGTCTGATAAAATAACGGAACGTTTAGAGGGGTACGGTACATCTGAAGTACACCTCCGATTGGCAGGATGATGAATGGTTGGTGTAATTCTTGAAGTTGTCTCATCGTCTGGAATTTCCATCACCAACCAAGTTGAAGTAGAATTGATGATTGAAGATACGCATGGAAGAAGTCCTAGTAGAGTCTAGGAAAATTTTATGATTAATTGGACATATTCGTATGTGTTAAATTGTTTTGTGATTTTAGGACTTGGGGACTGCGAGACAGTACTTGGGACGAGTATGAGTAGGTGTGAATAGTAGTAGAGATCTATACTACTGGAAGCACATGACTCACACTTGGATCAGGGAAAGTCACAAGGTTACCAAGGAACTAGTAATTGATTCCGTCTTATTCTAGTCTGTCGTTACCATCGTTTCGGTAATGACTAAGAAGATGATTGTTATTCCGACCCTAGTGGTCATATCCAATTGAGTCTGACTACGATGAGTTTGTTACGTGATTCAGAGAACCAAGTTCGATGTAGCAGTTGAATTAAGCCGAATTGAAGTAAAGGATGATCAAAGCGATCAATAGAAGTATCGCGTTCGTTGTTAAAGAATTTGGGTTAGGTTGTGTTCTGACCCAAAGGGATAAAGTGATAGCGTATGCATTAAGGCAATTGATAGAGCATGAAAAGAACTACCCCACTCATGATCTGGATTTGGTAGCGGTAGTATTTGCCTTAAAGATATGGAGGCACTATCTTTATGGTACCAAATGTAAACTTTTCACTGATCATAAGAGTCTTCAATATCTCTTTAATCAGAAGGAATTGAACATGAGGCAGCGGCGCTGGCTAGAACTATTCAAGGACTACGACTATGAGATACTTTACCACCCTGGTAAAGCAATTGTTGTTGCTGATACTCTCAGACAGAAGGTAAATATTGAAAAGAAAAGGCCAAGAGCGTTGAGAATTGAAGTTGTCTCGACAATTGTGGAAAGTATAAAGAAAGCTCAGGAGGAAGCTTTACAGAAAAATGATCGAAAGGAGGAACGTTTGGGAAAAACGTTGATGTTTGATACAAACGGTCAAGGATTCAAAGATAGGATTTGGGTACCTAAGACGGGAGGAGTAAGGGATATTCTGATGGAAGAAGCTCACAAAACCAGGTACTCGATTCATCCCGGCAGTACGAAAATGTATAGGGATCTAAAACCCTATTACTGGTGGCCGACGATGAAGCTCGATGTTGCTAAGTATGTGGCCGAGTGTGTAACTTGTGCAAGGGTTAAGGCACAACATCAGAAACCGTATGGGAGTTTAGAACCTTTACCTGTACCCATGGGTAAATGGGAGGACATTACCATGAATTTTGTGACTAAACTGCCCAGAACAAGGAACGGTCACGACATGATTTGGGTGGTCGTTGATCGCTTCACTAAGAGTGCGCATTTCATAGCAGCCAACGGGAAATGGTCTATGGATAAACTTGCGAATTCTTACGTGAAGAAAATTGTGAGGCTTCACGGTGTTCCGTTAACGATTGTATCCGATCGTGATAGCCATTTTACCTCAAGGTTTTGGAGGAGTTTATAAGAGGAATTGGGTACCAAGTTGTGTTTAAATAGAGCTTACCATCCGCAAACCGATGGACAGAGCAAACGAACAATTCAAACATTGGAGGATATGCTGAGAGCATGTACCATGGAATTCCAAGGTAACTGGGGTAAACACTTACCTCTAGTAGAATTTTCCTATAATGATAGTTTCCACTCGAACATCTAGATGGCACCTTATCACGCTTTGTATGGGGAAAAGTGTCGAATGCTGTCATGTTGGCTGGAAGCTGGGGAAAAAACAGTTTATGGGATTTGAAATAGTCCATCAGATTGCTGAAAAGTTGAAAGTGATTAGGGAAAGGAGGTTAGCTGCTCAAAAGAGCTATGCTGACAAGAAAAGACAACCGATATCATTCGAAGTTGGAGATTTGGTTTTACTTAAAGTCTCGTCGTGGAAGGGACTTATAAGGTTTGGTAGAAGGGGAAAATTGAGTCCAAGGTTTATTGGATCATTTAAAGTTCTTCAGAGGATCGGGAATCAAGCTTACGAGCTAGAATTACCGGAAGAACTGGAGGGTATTCATAATACCTTCCATGTGTGTTATTTGAGAAAGTTTACGGGAGATGTGCCCGACATAATTCCCATTTCTAAATTAAGGTTGGATGAAAACAAGAGGCTGATTGAAGAACCTGAGGCAATCGTTGACCGTAAGACTAAGAAGTTGTGACGTAAAATGGTCGAATTAGTGCTGGTGCGTTAGAAACATACGAATGGGTCAAATCTCACCTGGGAAACGGAGAGTGACATGATGAGTCGCTACCCGTATTTATTTGCTGAAGTGTGATTCCGGGGACAGAATCATTCTAAGTGGGAGAGAATTGTTACGGCCGTGTTTCTAGGCTAGGCATTAATATTGACATAATAGTCTAGGTTAACCTTTGTAACTCATTTAGAAGAAATGAAAAGGAATTATGTGAAAATTATGTGTTTTATGCTTAATTATTAGGGTTTAATTAATTAAGAATAAAAATGAGCGTCGAAAATAAATATTAGATAAAGCCGATATCTATTAAGAAAGTTGTGGTGGTCGTGACAGGGATTACGGATATATAAAGAATACCAAAATCCGAGTTATAACGAAGAAGTTATGACCTGTCGAAGTTTCACGACAAAACCGGCACGGTGCCGAATGTCGTAAAAACTGAGTTTTTGATAAACTGCTTTTTAGCCTTAGTAATCTAAACGAAACTCGTAGTGTTCGTTAAACCGAGAGTATGTATAAAAAAAAACGCCCAAATCTGACTTCGTATGAGGAAGTTATGATTTTTCGAAGTTTCAGCTTAGCAGTAGACAACTAAAAACTCGAATTTTAGATCGAGTGATTTTTAGCCAACACGACCTAAACGAGAATCTAAGATCTCGTAAATAGTAGTACAACGGTAAAAAGTCTGACGAAAACGAACGTCGGATGAAGAAGTTATGAATTTTTAACGGATTTCCTGTCCCGGTCTGTTAAAAATAATAATATAAAAATTAAATTCAAAATTAGCCGACGAATTCTAAACTAAAGTTGTAGAGCGTAATTTTACCTACGCGTGCATATAAAGAACATCAAAAACGGAGCTCGTATGCGAAAGTTATGGATTTTAGAAGTTTTTGCACAAAAACCGAGAAAAAGCACAAAATCCGAGGAATTTCGCATGGCCCAACTTCGGCCACGTCACCCCCGCCCAAAATGTGCCACGTGTCCGAAATGGTTGAGTCATCCGAGCAGCTGGCAATCGCGTGTCACTTCCGGATTCGACCGAAGTCTCGGCCCTCGCACATCCGACGCGTGTGCAGTGACTCCTCGCATCCGAGGTGCGGTCCTCTCCTGATCCGACGCGTGGCCTTGCGCTGGCACCTTCCGAGCTCCGCCTCGTGCCCTCTCCTCTGCGAACCACCTGCCCCCCTCGGTCCGAAGCCTCCCCCTATAAATAGAAGGGTGCGAGACTTCCCGGGTAACTTTGGGATTTTGCCCTTTTTCACCCCTAAACTCATATTTTCACCATTTCCACTTCCCCCGATGCCCCGAGATCATTTCCAACGCCCGGAACACGTCCCGGAGTGCCCGAGAAGCCCGGGAAATTTATTTTTTTCGGTTTCGAAGCCCGACCCTCGCAGAGCCCGGTTTCTCAATAAAACTCCCGGTTTTATTAGAAACGATCGTTTTAGGCAACGAAGTGCTGCCCGGTTATCGTTAAATCATGTGAGTGTATAGTCACCTTCATCTTACACATAGATATGAAGTATTTACCTTAAAATACGTGCTATGTGTAAATATATATTAATTGTTTATTTGAGGTGACTGTTGACTTGATATTTTATACAAGTTTTAAACTGTGTATGTATTTTTATCTACAAATATGTTGGGTAAAACATGGGTAGACAAATTAGATGATGTGTGATGAAATAAAAGTGATGAGAGATATCGATGTTTAAGATGATCTAGTCATCTAGCAGAGTATAGACAACGGCCACAGACTATTTTAGATAGTCCAGTGGAACGTTAGCAGACTTGTAATTGGTAGGTATGTTTGAACTATATGTTCATAAGGTGTTCTCGAACTATACGTTCATTAAGTGTTTGTTTTTGAACTATGTGTTCATCCGTTAGTTCTTCTTTTTTACACTATTACGTGTCGGGGTACGGGAGCGTACGGGAGTACTTTATTAGTATTTTCCCTATGATTTTATTTTGAAGAGTTTTGGAGTCTTCGTTCCTTTTGTGAAGTGATCGGACGAGCTTCATGAGTCAGTGTTTTCATTTCCGATGCCGGATAGGGGTGAGTCTGGGGGTTCAGACCACAGCCTAGGCATTAGTCGGTGTTTTCATTTCCGATGCCGGATAGGGGTGAGTCTGGGGGTTCAGACCACAACCTAGGCATTAGTCAGTGTTTTCATTTCCGATGCCGGATAGGGTGAGTCTGGGGGTTCAGACCACAGCCTAGGAATTAGTCAGCGTTTCCATTGCCGGATAGGGTGTGTCTGGGGGTTATATACCTCACGATATTCAGACCACATCCTAGGCAAAGTTCGATGTTGGATAGGGTGCGTCTGGGGGCTACATACCTCACGATATTCAGACCACAGCCTAGGCATTGATAACTACCCCTGACTTAATTGTCATGTGGTTCTTTCTTTTACGAACAAAGGTTCATGGTTAAACTTATTCCATTTATTCAATATCTTTATTGATCCTTGTTTGCTGCTAGGGGATTTCCGAAGCAGTTTCATTAGTTGGTTGTTCATATCGATCCTTTAGGCTAGATCTAGTAAGATCACTATATAGGATCAGTATGTGGGGATCGACGTTGTTAGTGCTTGTAGTATAAACCTTGGGCAGCAATGGAGTTCGTGCCTATTCCTTAGGATGAATCCTTAGGAATGAGTGATAGTTGATTCTTAGGGTAAATCCTTAAGAAATAAATAAGACAATGGGGATTGGGTAATTGGGTTGATTGTTTGATGTTTAAGCATAATAAATTATTTATTGTGGGTTGAAAACCCTATATGCTCACCAGGCTCCCAAGCCTGACCCACTCAGTTTGTTTGTATCACAGGTATCGATACGAAGTTGCTTTACACTGAGAGATTAAAAGAGAAGTAGATCACTAGTATAAATGAATGTAAGTTTTGTTTATGCTTATGTTTTTGTATTGACAATAACATCCCAATGGTTTAAGTGAATAAAATACATTTCTTCGGAAATGATTTGATAACATATTTATCATGTTTTTATGGGAACAAATTCCGCAACACTTTTAATCAAATGATTACTCTGAAATTATTTCAAAAGCATAAATTAAACCGGTCTTTTCTGGCCGTGAATTTGGGGATGTCACAGTTGGTATCAGATGATTAGTTTAAGCGAACTAGGAATTTGTAGGATTTCTAGACTTAAACTTAGAATGCTAAGTGATGATTGTGAGATGAGTGTCTGCTATATTTTAGACACGAGCACAAGTTTATTTTAGGAAAGATGCCTAAAATGATTTATGTGTTAAATATTTTATGTTATAGCTATAAAGATGCCTTATATGCTATTATTTGTTCGAATCTATGGTCTGTTGCCGACCGGATCTGGAAACTTTATGTGTTTAGGATTCTAAGCGTATGACTATGATATTAGAACTAGCATGTAAACGTTTCAAAGTGATGAGGAGATTTATACGTCTATCATAAATAAAGCTTTCTTATCTTAAATTCTCGCCCAGTACACCGAACGTCTACTTGGGTATACAAAACGTTATGGTGAAGACTCGTAGAGAATTGAGTAGATGGAGGAAATGAAAAGCTTACGATAATGAACGATACCTATCAAAAGATATCGTAAGAGTGGTGTCTTGCCTTTAGAATATGTCTGATAAAATAACGGAACGTTTAGAGGGGTACGGTACATCTGAAGTACACCTCCGATTGGCAAGATGATGAATGGTTGGTGTAATTCTTGAAATTGTTTTGTGATTTTAGGACTTGGGGACTGCGAGACAGTACTTGGGACGAGTATGAGTAGGTGTGAATAGTAGTAGAGATCTATACTACTGGAAGCACAGGACTCACACTTGGATCAGGGAAAGTCACAAGTTACCAAGGAACTAGTAATTGATTCTGTCTTATTCTAGTCTGTCGTTACCATCGTTTCGGTAATGACTAAGAAGATGATTGTTATTCCGACCCTAGTGGTCATATCCAATTGAGTCTGACTACGATGAGTTTGTTACGTGATTCAGAGAACCAAGTTCGATGTAGCAGTTGAATTAAGCCGAATTGAATTAAAGGATGATCAAAGCGATCAACAGAAGTATCGCGTTCGTTGTTAAAGAAGTGGGGTTAGGTTGTGTTCTGACCCAAAGGGATAAAGTGATAGCGTATGCATTGAGGCAATTGATAGAGCATGAAAAGAACTACCCCACTCATGATCTGGATTTGGTAGCGGTAGTATTTGCCTTAAAGATATGGAGGCACTATCTTTATGGTACCAAATGTAAACTTTTCACTGATCATAAGAGCCTTCAATATCTCTTTAATCAGAAGGAATTGAACATGAGGCCGCAGCGCTGGCTAGAACTATTCAAGGACTACGACTATGAGATACTTTACCACCCTGGTAAAGCAAATGTTGTTGCTGATACTCTCAGACAGAAGGTAAATCTTGAAAAGAAAAGGCCAAGAGCGTTGAGAATTGAAGTTGTCTCGACAATTGTGGAAAGTATAAAGAATGCTCAGGAGGAAGCTTTATAGAAAAATGACCGAAAGGAGGAACGTTTGGGAAAAACGTTGATGTTTGATACAAACGGTCAAGGATTCAAAGATAGGATTTGGGTACCTAAGACGGGAGGAGTAAGGGTTCATTTTTTCTTGTCTAGATCGAGCTGGAAATGTCAGTGGAGGCTGATATGGCTTGACAGGAGGCTTGTTTTTCTGTTCAGGTGGGGGACTCGTCGACTCCGTAACTTCGACTCGGCGAGTCGGATCGGGAATTTGTGATTCTTCATGTTCTGCTTCTTCCTCTTGAACCAGCTTAGGGTCTTCTTGCTGAATATGGGCCAGAGGAGTTATAATCTTCCCACTCGTAGTTGTCACGATATTTATATGTGCACCTTTTGGGTTACTTTCGGTATTACTAGGAAGTCCACCCGGTCGTCTCTCGTTCACTTGTTGTGCAAGTTGGCCCAGCTGCTTTTCTATGTTGAGAATAGATGATTGCTGATTCCTAAGCAGAGCTTGTTGATCTTTCATCATAATTTCGTGTTCTCTCAACATATTTTGTTGATCTTTGATTGCAACATCGGTATCATTATGTCTTTTCTCGGACGCGGCCACGAATCTTGTAAGCATGTCTTCCAAATCTGATTTCTTTTCATACACCGACTCCTCCTTTTGATAAAGGTCTCTATCTTTTTGCTTATATTTTTCCTCCCTTGTCTTTTTGTACTCATCATATGGTAGCCATTCTTTCTTGGGTTTTCGCCAATTGTCATCATACCTATCACCACTTGAATAGCACACTTGTACTTTCCGGTTCCCGTTCTCATCAAGGTCATAATCTTTAGTAAGGTGGGGCCCTCTACAATTTTCACATCCCACTCTAATTGCATGGATGGATTGGTCCATCTTAGTCATTCTTTGGTCCATGCTTTCCAATTTTGCCATCATTGCTGCCATGTCATCGGTAATAGAATTCACCGCCCCTCGAGTTAAATCATTTCTTAGGTTGTGATATTCTCTAGAGTGCTTAGAGAATTCTTCAATTAGGGCCTTTATCACTGGGGGTGATTTCTTTGTGAGTGGTCCTTGCGAATCAAGGAGTTGCCTGGTTGTCACATTTACTCCATCATAGAAAATGGAGACTTCTTGTTGGCTGTTTAGATCGTGATGTGGGCAGTTCCTTAGTAAACCCTTGTATCTTTCCCATGATTCATAAAGTGACTCTCCAGCTTGTTGTTCAAAATTGGCAATGGCTTTCTTCAATTTGGCTATCTTTGATGGAGGGCAAAATTGGTCTTTAAATTCCTCTTTCATTTTAGCCCAAGTAGTGATGGATCCTGGAGGGAGTGATTTCAGCCAATATTTCGCGGCTCCCTTGAATGTGACTGGTAGCATACGAAGCAAAACAGTGTCGCGAGCCACATTAGGGATGTTGAAGTAGTCAGCTATGTCATTGACCTCGTCAAGATGCTTGTATGCGTCTTCATGATCCTTCCCGTATAATGGAATTTCCTTAAGTTGAGCAAGTATGTGGCCCTAAATTCAAAGGTGACAGTTGCGGGAATCGCGGGTTGCACTAGTCCTGGGCCGGTGTCGTCACACATCCTTTTCTTCCATTCACCCATGGGGACTTCATCGATGTTAGCCATGGTGTTAGCTAGTTCGCCCTCTATGTCGCTTCCTTCTTCAAATTCGCTTTCTTCCTTTTTGGATTCGTACTCGGTATCCTCCTTCTTCGGGTCTTCGTTCGCCACTGAAGAGATGTTGGATTCTCCCACTTTCTTGCCCTTTTTCTTACTAAAAACAGATTTGAGATTCTTCAACGGTAAATTCTTCGATGTTGCGGTTTCTCCTACGGTTTTGCCTTTGTTTTTCTTCAAAGTTGCTTCCGGGTATTCAAGTGGTGGAATCAAAGGTGTACCTCCTCCTCTGGTCATAAACATACTGCAATCAAAATAGAAAACACGCGTAAAAAGAACAAAAAAAAACGAAACTATGCTTTCAGCGATGGACTCGTCGAGTAGCTTCGACTGCACTCGGCGAGTACAGAGCTAAAACAGAAATAAATTATTCAAAAGTTCTAAAAACAGAAAATTTTAAAACTTAACCTAATAACTTAGTTACTGATGCAGTAACTTTGTGCAAGAAGGATCTCACACAAAGGATCGATAATACTAGAAATTAGAATTAATTTTTGAATCGTTCCCCGGCAACGGCGCCAAAAACTTGATGTGTGTTAAACGAACTAGTTTTATCCTACTTTTAAAATATGAATTCGACACACAAAAGGCAGTGAATCTGTCTTTTAGTGGTATAGTTCAGCAAGTAAGGTATCGAACTCGAGGAACGGAAATTAAACTAATAACTAGAATTAACTAAACAAGTGATGAAAGTAAAAGGTTTTCTCTAGTTTTACAAGACTAGAAACTTTAACACACTAACTAACACGCAAATTAAGTAACTAATCAGCTAAAAACAAGTAAAAACTAACTAAATTCAATAATAAAAAGGTTTCTGTTTTGGTTCGATTCGTTTACTCTTATGGTTGATTTATGACAAGTGTAATGGATTAATTGTTATTGGTTACCGACTAAGGTGATTAGATTCGCATTCACTATTACCAATCCTTAGGAAACAAATTAACTTAAGCAGTGATCAAGTGATTAAACTAATGAATTTCCTAGTTAAATTATTCGGATTAAATAAGACTTGTAATTAGCTAATCAAATTAATAATTCAATTAACCTCTTGTTGATGGTTTATCACACAAGCTCACACATTAATTTACCCATTCTCTAGTTAACCCTAGTTTCACATTCACTATTCCTAGGCACATAACAATGTTTTCACATAAATCACATGAGGTAAGAAATTAAGAGATGTTCATGCAGCTTAATTACTTGTCAATTAACTGAAAATAGTTATGGTTAATGCATAAGGTTCTTTAAGAAGCTTAATTTAACAAAATCCACCAATAAACAATTAATCCTACCATAAATCAATCCATAGTTATAAACTCATCTACCCTAAACAGAAACTATAAGATTTAGCTCATAATTACAGTAGATAGCAATCCAAAAACGAAGTCTAACAATTCAACCATAGTTTAATTCAAGAATAAAGTGAAAAGTAAACTTATGTTGCCTTGAATCTCCTTAGAATTAAAGATTAGAGTTTCTCTCACGATTTCCAGAGCTCCAGATGCCTTCTTGGTAGTCAAGTAATTCTCCCCAAAAAATTCCAGAGAGACTCAATTCGGGAATGTGACTTCTATTTATAGATTTCAGAAAACAGAGTCTACTCGTCGAGTAGGTAACCGACTCGCCGAGTCCCCTCTGTAGAGTCCGTATACGGCAAGGACTTTGTGTTTTGCTTTGCGAACATTCGTGGGTACTTGTCGAGTAGATGTCCAGACTCGCCGAGTCCTTCAGGATTTGGCTCTTTTTCTTTAGATCTTCAATTCCCGAGCTTCCGATCGCATCTCCTGCTTCCTTTTGCTTCCGAGCATATCTTTTGGATTGGAAATACAATTTAAACACAATTAAGTACCTTTTGTCCATAAATTGCAATAAATTAGCCAATAAATAACAAAAATCTATACTAAATATATAGCGCAATATGCACATATCAGTAGAACTATAAATATTAAGGGTATATTACAGTTATATATAATTAAAGTTATATAGACTTAGAATATGTGATCTAGCTTCATTTCCTGTTCCTTTTTTGGTTGTGGATTTAGATCCGGGTCATTTAATCGAAGGTCGGTTATACCCAAGTTATATATAATTAGTATACACTTTATAGTTATAGTAATACCTAGAACAAGTCATAAAGAATACATTACTTGTTAACGGTAAATCTCTCGTAGAAACTTGTATCCTTAATCTATCGTTACTAACTATATTTTATATCTCTTATCCCTATTCTCGCTTAGATAACAATGGTTGGATTTCATTTACCCAGAGAGACCCGTACCTCCCGGGTCAAGGACAAGATGCAGAGCCAGAAGAAAATCATGAAATTCCCTTAGATGATGATTTTGCCGAAAATTTTCCTGAAGACAATGATTCCGAATCAGAAGCCTATAATCCACCACCAGTTGCCCAGAATCCTAATCCACAACAAAATTTCCAAGGCCCGACGCCTTCGTGGGCTGAGAACTTGGGTAGGTGGAGCCGTGAGCAAGGTCAACCCTTACCCTACAACAGAGACCGAAGCTTCTACAACATAAGTGAGGGAGGCTCTGCAGACAGAATTCTTCCTATTTTGGTTCGCCGAGTGGCTCGAAATGTTGAGCTAGGAGTGGCAGCCATTCAACAAACTGTGGAGCTTGATGCGGACACGAATGCCAATACGGATAGTATTCGAAATCTTGAACTTGCTCATAACAGAGCAATGAGAGACAATGAGGCCCCGCTGCAAGAGCTATCTGTAACTCGAGCTGAAGTCATAGAGCTTCGAGCACGCCAGACAGTGTATGAAAGACATCTGCTTGATGTGGAGCGTCAGCTGCCTGAGTTGAGGGTTCGTCCGAGTGATGCCCGTCACCAGTAGGAGATGCTCTACTTATCCTTTCTTTCGGTTTAAGAAATGGATTATACTTTACTTGTTCTCTGTTTACTCTTTTGGTTATAGTTAAGTCTACGGATATGTTCTAGCATTATTTTTCATGTTTTTCAGTACGACCGCGCAAATTTCATTTTCGGTAGGTCGGTATGATGTCGATGTTTTTCCCAGAATTTGGTATATTGTAGACCTGTTTAGGGTCAAGTTTTCCAGACTTTATGTATTCAATATGCCAATATTATTGACATACATTTTCATACCTTTTTGAAAAATAACCACTCAATTTCATATCATCCTGTTGCAAGTTGTACTTGTCGTAGACTTCTATTTCCAATTCATTACAAGATTCATGTTGAACTAAATGTTTTAGTTCAGAGATATCAAAATTCATCTTCACTCTTGATATCTTATCATCATTTTATCTTTTAACTTTTATAGTATAAGATGCGTCCTCGGAGAAATCCAAGACGTAACAATGTCAATGAAGCACCGACGCAACCTCCGCCACCACCTCCTCAATTCGACGCTGCTATGTTTCAAGCGGTGGTCACGGCGGCTATAGCAGCTGCCATGTCTCATATCAATATTCCTGGTACTAGTGGGTCGGGAGCTGGTGCGCATCCTTCTAACCATGGCGAGAGTCATGGGCACTCGCGAGAGTGTACTTACAAAGATTTCTCGAATGCCAAACCTAGGAACTTTAATGGGACTGGAGGAGTTATGGCATTAAGACAGTGGATTGAAAAGACAGAAGCAATTTTCGAAATCTGCTCCTGTCTAAAGAGAAGCATAGTCAAATTCACTGTTTGTACCTTTTCGGATAGAGCCCTAACATGGTGGAATGGCCATGTTAAGTCACTGACTCTGGTAGTCGCTAATTCTATAAGCTGGGAGAACTTAAAAGCCATGCTAATGCGGGAATACTGTCCGCGAGGGGAAATTCAGAAACTCGAGCAAGAGCTCTGGGGTCTTACAATAGTTGGTTCGGACATCATAACCTATACCAATAGATTCTGTGACTTGGCAATTCTTTGTCCAGATATGGTTGCTCTGGAGAGCAAAAAGATTGAGAGATATATTTGGGGACTGTTGCCCAAAATTCAGTCAAGTGTCTTAGCTTCGAGGCATGTTACCTTTGACAGTGCCAAAGAGCTAGCACAGTCTCTTATTAACCACGGATCCCGTCAGAACTCAGTGGTTGCTACACCAAAACAACTGAAGGGAAACAACAACAACAAAAATAACAACAACAACAGCAAGAAGAAAGGCTGGAACAAGATGAAGGGAAAATCTTCTCAAGAATCCTCAAAGAAGCAACAACTAGTGGCAGTCAATGTTGCTATTGTAATTGTTGTTGTTACTGCTAAACCTGCACCAACTAAGCCTTATGCTGGTAATCTCCCTAAGTGCAACAAGTGCAATTTTCACCATAACGGAAATTGCCGAGAAATGCAATGTCGTAACTGCAACAGAAAATGGCATACTGCCCGATTCTGTAGATCACCGCCCCAACCGATTAACCAAGTACCTGCCGCTGGAGTAGGCCAAGCATGCTACCAATGCGGTGATGTGGGGCATTTCAAGAGATATTGTCCAAAAGCTGGAAATGTCGGTGGAGTTGGGAGAATTTTGGCTTTGGGTCACGAAGAAGCGGTAGCAGACCCTGCGGTGGTCACGGGTACGTTTCTTCTCAACAACACTTATGCATGCATTATATTTGATTGTGGTGCTGAGAAGAGCTGTGTGAGCCATAATTTCAAACATTTGCTAAATCAAAACTCCCAACCACTAAATGAAACTTTCACAGTCGAAATGGCTAACGGGAAATCCGAATCCACCAACGATATATACATAAGATGTACTCTTACCTTGAATAACTTTTCGTTCCCAATAGACCTTATGCCAGTCTCTATAAAAAGTTTCGACGTCAAAATAGGTATGGACTGGTTGTGCCCTAACCATGCTGACATCCTATGCTATGAAATAGTCATTCGTCTGAACTTGCCAACTAACGAAACTCTTATTATTTACGGCGACAAACCCGGAACAAACCTTCAGATCATTTCTTGCATCAAGGCACAGAAGTACCTTCACAAAGAGTACTGTGCTTTCTTAGCTCACGTGGTAGACAAAAAGCAAGAAGTGAAAGACATTGCGAGCATTCCTGAGGTCTGCAACTTTCCCGACATTTTTCCCGATGATCTTCCAGGAGTGCCTCCCGAACGACAAGTCGAATTCAGAATTGACTTAATCCCTGGGGCTACCCCTGTAGCCAAATCCCCTTATCGTCTTGCACCTTCTGAAATGCAGGAATTATCCAGCCAGCTTAACAAACTCCTTAGTAAAGGTTTCATAAGACCAAGCTTCTCACCCTGGGGAGCACCGGTTATGTTCGTGAAGAAGAAGGATGGATCATTCCATATGTGCATAGACTACCGCGAGCTGAATAAACTTACCATCAAGAATCGATATCCTCTGCCTCGCATTGACGGTCTGTTCTACCAACTTCAAGGTGCGAACTACTTTTCGAAAATAGACTTAAGATCCGGGTATCATCAGATACGGATTTTGGAGGATGACATTCCCAAAACCGTGTTCAGAACTCGTTATGGTCATTACGAGTTTGTAGTGATGTCATTCGGATTGACGAATGCACATGCTGTGTTCATGGACCTAATAAACAGAGTGTGTCGTCCATTCCTGGACAAATTCTTCATAGTCTTCATTGATGACATTCTTATCTACTAAAGAAGTGAAGAGGAACATGGCCAACATCTTCGTCAAGTATTGCAAACTCTTAGGACAGAGAAACTCTATGCGAAGATCTCAAAGTGTGAATTTTGGATCAGGAAGGTTGATTTCCTAGGTCACGTGGTCAGTTCAGAAGGAATACATGTCGACCCTTCCAAAATAAAGGCAATTGAGAACTGGTCAGTACCCAAAACACCTACAGAAATCCGTCAATTCTTAGGTCTTGCTGGCTATTATCGCAGATTCATCCATAATTTCTCTCGAATCGCTAAACCTCTTACCACCCTGACACAAAAGGGTGTAACTTTTAGCTGGGGAGAAAAGCAAGAAACAGCGTTCCAAACGCTGAAGCGAGCTATGTGTAGTGCACCGATCCTGTCTCTTCCTGAAGGGACATAGGATTTTGTAGTGTACTGTGATGCTTCTAATCAAGGGCTTGGATGTGTTTTTATGCAAAGAGGAAAGGTTATATCCTACACCTCAAGACAACTAAATACACATGAAGTCAACTATACAACACATGACCTTGAACTAGGAGCAGTGGCATTTGCTCTGAAGATCTGGAGACATTACTTATATGGCATGAAATGCACAATATTCACGGATCATAAAAGTCTCTAGCATATCTTCGATCAGAGAGAGCTGAACATGAGACAACGACGGTGGGTAGAGCTACTGAACGACTACGATTGTGAGATTCTTTATCACCCTGGTAAAGCTAACGTAGTAACTGACGCCCTTAGCAGAAAAGAATACTCAGGATGCCGAGTAAAGTCGTTGACCATGACAATCCATTCACATCTGTCCACACAGATCAGAGAGGCTCAACTCGAGGCCTTAAAACCTAAAAACGTGGCAGGTGAAACCCTGAGAGGAATGGATAAAAACTTCAAAGTCAGGGATGATGGAGTCTATTGTTTCATGAACCGGATCTGGACACCAAAGTTCAGTGGATACAGAGACGTGGTTATGAATGAAGCACACAAAACCCGATACTCCATTCATCCAGGTTCAGACAAGATGTATCTGGACCTCAAGAAACTATACTGGTGGCATAACATGAAGGCCGAAATCGCTACCTTTGTGGGCAAGTGTCTTACTTGTGCCAAAGTTAAGGTAGAATACCAGAAACCTTCAGGTTTATTGCAACAACCTGAAATCCCTGAATGGAAGTGGGAGCGGAATACAATGGATTTCATAACTAAGTTACCCAAGACATCGGGTGGTTATGATACTATTTGGGTAATCGTCGATAGATTAATCAAATCCACACACTTCTTACCAATTAAAGAGACCGACAAGATGGAGAAGCTAACAAGAACTTACCTCAAGGAGATCGTTAGACTGCATGGTGTGCCAATATCTATTATTTCAGACCGAGATAGTAGATTCACTTCTCGTTTCTGGCAGTCTTTACAAAAATCTTTGGGAACTAGGCTGGACATGAGTACATCCTACCATCCACAAACCGACGGAAAAAGTGAGAGGACGATTCAAACTTTCGAAGACATGTTGCGAGCTTGCGTGATAGACTTTGGAAAGGCACGGGATACTCATTTACCCCTTGTCGAATTCTCTTACAACAATAGTTATCACACTAGTATAAAGGCTGCTCCTTTCGAAGCCGACTATGGCCGCAAGTGCATATCACCTCTGTGTTGGGCTGAAGTAGGTGACACGTAGCTAGCGAGAAGTCAAGTCCCTGACAGTGCTCTCACTGGTCCGAAAATCATTCGCGAGACTACGGAGAAAATCATACAAATCCGGGAGCGACTTAAAGCTTCCAGAGATAGACAGAAAAGCTACGCTGAAAAAAGAAGAAAACCTTTGGAATTCCAGGTTGGTGACCGCGTCTTGTTGAAGATTTCACCCTGGAAGGGCATGATACGCTTTGGAAAGCGTGACAAGCTAAATCCAAGGTACATAGGACCATTCAAGATTCTTGCTAGAATCGGTCCAGTAGCTTACAAACTCCGACTACCCCAAGAACTAAGTAACATACATCCTGTTTTCCACGTCTCTAACTTGAAAAAGTGTCTATCCGATGAGACTCTTGTAATCCCACTCGATGAAATCGAGATCAACGAGAACCTCAACTTCGTGGAAGAACCAGTAGAGATCATGGACCGAGAGGTCAAGCAAACAAAGCAAAGTCGTATCCCGATAGTGAAGGTTCGCTGGAATGCCAAGCGAGGACCTGAATTCACTTGGGAGCGCGAGGATCAAATGAAACTGAAATACCCTCATCTTTTTACATAGTTATTTGTAATTGCTTAATTGCTTAAACTCTAATTTTGGGACGAAATTCTCTCTAACGGGGGGATGATGTGACAACCCGAAATTTCTATCTTGTACAGTCATTCAATTCAATCACAGTCAGACTTGTTTCTGCTATCTTTTAGCATTGTTAAGGGTCTGTTTGAGTGTTCTAAGCCTAGTACATTCAAGGATTTGGTTCTAGGAAGTATCTGCTAGAGTTCATTGTGCAGAATTCAAGCTGGAAAACTCCAAGTCTTGGAGTTTACGGCCGTAAACTAGAGATTACGGTCGTAAACTCTTGGTTGGCCGTAAACTCCTCCCATATACATGATATTCCTTCATTTTTGACCACTCTCACACTTCCAACTCAAGAAACTCGATTTTCTCTCAACTATCATCAGGAGTTTTCATCTTGATCTTCAAATATGTAAGTGTTTCTTCCATTTGTTAGTTGATACCTTGCTTAATCTAGTGAAACCCTATGATTTCATCCATGATTTCATCTCTTTTGAGTAGATCTTCAAATCTTCATCACTTACACCAAGAACACCAAGAACACATACCAGTTCTTGAACCGTGAACACCCCCCTTCAAGCATCAAAATGTAAGTATCCTTCCATATACTAGTTATCCTATATAAGCTCTTAACATACACCCTTGAAAACAACCATTTCCCAAGAACAATAAGAGTTTACGGCCATGAGCATCTCCCTTGGCCGTAAACCCTCCCCAAGATCTTCATTGACTGTAAACTCCCAAAGTCGTGAACACCATGGCTGTAAACCACCATGGCCGTAAACACCTTGGCTGTAAACACCAAGGTCGTGAACACACTTGTGTGGCCGTAAACCCCTTTAGTACAATCACATGTGATTGTAACACTTCAATTCAAGTGTTTCCTAGTCCCTAAGGTGGTTCCCTTTCATGATTAGTTGTTATGTACACTAATTATATAAATATATGTGTCATTATATGCTTAATAGGATCCGTTTGTGCTCGAGGCTTCACTTGACACTTAACATCCTATATCGATCTTTCACTCGAATCACTCACTACAGGTGAGTTCATACCCTCGTATTTTCATAGATGTCACATTTTTAAGGGGGAGGGGGGGGAGGGAATACAAGTCTAACACAAAGATTTTGTGTTACAAACAAAAGATTTCAATAAACTTATCAAAACGAATTTCAGTTATCATCAATTCAATTGGTTTTCAAAGATTGTGTTTAAATGCATTAAGTCACCAAAAGTATTCCAAAATATTAAATTTCTTTTAAATGTTTTATAAACTTATATTTTCCTCCAGAAATCATATATATATATATATATATATATATATATATATATATATATATATATATATATAAGATTTAAAAGGCTTAGGACTGATAATCCACTTTGGTTCCTTTTCCTTGTTTGGATGTGGGATTATAAGTATCGGTTATTTGTCCGAGTGTCATTTAAATTTTACTTATATATATTTGTATATGTATATAAATATAAAAGTTATTTCATTCAGTTCAAATACCATTTGTAACATGCTGAGCAAGGGGTTGCATTCATGAATACTCGATATCAATTCAGAAAGTGCATATAAATTATAATAGGTATAATTTATGATTCACAGAACATTAATGCACGATTCAGTATACTAAAGTACATTGTTTTACAAGAACAAAGATTTGATTCAAAACTAATAAAGAGTATACATCTTTCATATACATGTTAAGAATACTAATCCAAGAACATACTGTCAATCATTTATTTCAGAATGATTGGGTTTTCATAACTATTATACATGTAACGTTTATATGCTTTTTATGAGTCATTTGATACAGGTTGTTTAATTCATTTAAACAATATAGTTAAAGTCCTGACATTATAACCAGAATCTCCAGTCGGGGATCGAAACAATGCGTGTATAGATCTATATTGGGATTGACAACCCCGTACTCAGAATGTTAGCTACAGTCAGGCATACACGCCTACGAGTGATAGTTGTTATCAACAGCTTTCAACGCATTCATATCGTTGGGTCAGGCCATCTAGTCAGTATGGTTATAATAACTCATATAAAAGATATTAACAATACGGTAGTGTATAAATAACTAAACATAAGTACATTTTCAAAGTACTAGTTTTACAAGATAAAATTTACAGTATTACATTACAGTTTACATAACAGCTGGTGGAACCAGGCACACTCTCAGTTACAAGTTTTACAAAAGGAATTACAAATACAGAACATAGGTTTACAAACAGAACGGTTTTATGTGATTAAAACTACTTTTCATATACAGCAGACAATACATGATTTTCTGGAACAGTACACATATTCAAGAAACATAAAACATTCTTTCAAACATAAACTCTTATGCACTCACTCAACTTTATGTTGATACTCTCTTTTCAAATTATTTGTATTCTCAGGGAATCAGTAGACAGGTACTCCCCGAGCTTTTGAGAAGATGGAGCTATTTTGAGTCTTGTCTTCTTCTTTTGTATAACTATTTTTGGTTTCAATATACAATGATGAAACACATGTAAGTACTTATACTTTTTAAATACAGTGGTTGTTTGTACTTTGATTACTATTATGCATGTGTTGTGATACTATAAATGAAGTCATCCACCCCCGGACGTTTCCACCGTCTGGTTTGGGGGTGTGACATGATCCCAGCACCGAGGACAGTTCAGCTACTTCACAACATTGAGGTGAGTTACCTTCCAGTAGAAGTGGGTCGAAGGAACTAATGTCGGCCCACTAGTAAGAGTTATAGTAGAGATGATTATCTTTGTGATAATTATATGGTATGTCACTATCTATTATGTTTTATGTGCTAGTATGCTATGATGTTATGTGATAGTGGTAGGAGGGGTAGGATAGACCCCAATACCGGTCGATAGGGCTGAAGGGGTATGCCATCACCCGGATAAGCTAGGCAGTATATGACTTATATGTTTATGCACTAGGATGCTATGTGGTAGAAGTAGGGGATGAAATAGTCCCTGATACCGGTCGAAAGGACCGAAGGGGTAGGCCAGCACCCTGATATGCTAGGCGAGGTACCATTCGACAGGGCCGAAGGGGTAGGCCATCACCCTGATATGCTAGGCAAGTTACCGGTCGACAGGACCGAAAGGGGTAGGCCAGCACCCTGATATGCTAGGCAAGTTACCGGTTGAAAGAGACCAAATGGGTAGCTAGTACCCGGATATGTTAGACAGTATCTGTTATGTATGGTATGTGGTATGATGGGGGAACTTACTAAGATTTTTGTTTACGGTTTTCAGTTTCTGTTTCAGGTCCTTATTCGAAGGGAAAGGACCCGACACTGTAGCAGCGCATCACACACATGATTTTCCGCATATGAGATTCTTGGGATTTATACTCTGACATTGTTACTATATTATGACATGCTTTTGAGACTTATGATCTATGGTTTTTATGAAATGAAATAACTTGATGATGTTTTCTATAAATTGTTTTATGAATCGTTATATCAAAAATGAAATTTTTGGTCATGATTTTTGGGATGTTACAACATAAGTTACACTTAAAGCATAGCAAGTGCAACTTAACCTACAGAGTTTCTAGCGAAAAGTCAGAAATTGTGCAGGCAGAATCTCGACCCGAAAGCTCCTTTTCTTCGGGCTCATAGATACCTTAGAGTCCAGCCAAAACACTCCAAAAGCCAAGAGAAAATCGGACTCAAGAGGGAAAGAGCTTAGAGTAAAAGATATATGAAGGTGTGAGTAATGAAGAAAAAATTGTGCATATATATAGCATGCATAGGGGGGGAGCCGTACCCTAAGCCTTAGGCGCGCCACGTCATCGTCGACGAGTTCCTCCCTTTGGCTGCCACGTGTTTGATAGTCGTTGGGCCACATCATGGACACATCATCAAGTCGGTGGAAGACCCGACCTTCTCTTTGCCACATGGCACTCCCTCATTCGGCGATGTCACCCCACACAAGTAAATTCTCAGATTTTCGAAAAATCATAACTTTCACATACGAGCTCCGTTTTTGACGTTCTTTATATCCACGTGTAGTCATTTCCGATTACTACAACTTTTCTTTAGACCTCAATAACTAATTCTCACTCTATTTTAAATTCATATTTTTATAGAGATTACATTGTTAAAGTCTGTGCAAAAATCATAACTCCTTCATACGAACTTTGTTCTCAACTGTCTTTATATCAACAGATTCATATTTACGAGATCGTCATCTCTCGTTCACATTGTTTTTGGCTAACACTCAACCGATTTAAATTTTGATTTTTATGTTGTGACACTGTTGTACCGAAACTTTAAAAAATCATAACTTCCTCATACAAAGTCGGATTTAGGCGTTCTTTATATGTATGCTTTCGATTTTACGATTACTACGACTTTTGTTTAGATTACTTGTGCTAATAAGCAACCTATCTTTGATTCTCATTTTACGACACACTCTGTCGTATAGGGTTGAACGCGAAACGTCGAAAGATCATAACTTCTCCATATGAAGTAAGATTTAAGCGTTCCTTATATCCACGGAATCGTCTACTAGTCTAGTTAAAATTATTTATCCTAAATAATCTTCTAATTAAAACGTAATTTATTACTCATAACGCGTACAACGAATAATTATCGTATTCGAGGATTTTAATTGTAAATAATTATCACATATTATATCTTAAGTGTCTAGCCCGAATTTGCAGGTATTATTTGCAAAATAGTCATTTTATGTCCTTAAAGACGATCCGAGTGAAAATAATAATAATATGGGGACGGTTCGAGTTACTTTTTGGAAATATGAATTAAACGTGCTTTTTGGCATCTGTACAAGAGACGACTGATGCAATTCACCATACACAAAACCCTTCATATAAATGTTTAATAGGAAAATAAATAAATAAATAAAGAAATATTTTTTCTGTTTGAAACCGTGTACAAGAACAAACAAAGGCACGCCATAAAAAAATGTTTCTTTTGTCTATGCTGGGAACAACCCAAAAAAATAATAATAATTAAAAAAAATAATAATAATAATTGCTTCATCTCTTCGATAAGTGAAGCATAAATGAAACATATTACAAAAAAAGTTATTTTTTATTTATCCCTTATGTATTAATAGACTTATATATCAAAATTAAACCTTCTTTTTTTAAATGTGTTTATGTATATGCTCTTTCTAATAACTTCTATTTGTGAAACATAAGTGAAACAGATGACAAAAAGTTATTTTTTAAATATGTTTAAACCTTTTATTTTTAATACCTTTGACACCCACATCACGATAGCAATTAGTGGGCGACCTCCTTGTTCAATATGATATTTGCTCTTTGTACGCAACATCAATGAAGAATATGGCGAGACATATTTGAGAAGTAGGAAGAGATGGTTAGATGATTGTTAGGGTTAACAAGAAAGAAACGGGAGTATGGCCGATGATAAGTGATTAACCCTAAAATGATGCATTTTAAATCTATTAAGTTTCCAATATCGTAGGAATTTAATTTGCATGATAATTAATTTATATAATCAAATTATACTAATACCATAACCAAATGATTGGACCACATAAGTGTATAAAACTTAATAAAACATTATTAAAATACTAAATAAGTAGAGATTTTATAAATTTTTCGGAAAAATATATATATCTTCAGCCATTAGAGGTTGGGAAATTTTACTATGAACGAAAAACTAGAAAATAATAGTATTCCCAAAAAAATTTGGGTAATCATACTTCTGGCCCATGAACTGTTACTAGACCCAATTCACTGCCCAACATACTCAAATAGTAGTTGGAAGGTAGGATTTCACTAGTTATTTTTCAAAAATTGTAAAATTTTGGCTATTTTTTAAAAATTAATTAACATTTTTGTTAAATTTGTAAATTTCTCAAAATCTAAACTATATTAATTGTTTTATTGATAAGATTGAACAAATTATGATATTATTCGACATAGGTCAATGGTGGTCACGAAATGTTTCTTATGGCTACAAAGAACTGCAAGAATTTTTAACTTTAAATATTGGTTGGAGCCTTCATTTATTTTAATTTTTTCAAAATACAACTTATTTTTGTCTTTTCTACTTCGATTACTAGTATTCAACCAAAAACATGCGCAACAACATACTCAGAAAGGTTTATATATTGCTGGTCGGAATTTCATGATTTTAATGTTCAGGTTGATTGATTTCTTCGTAAGAGGATTTCCTGATTGTTCTAATCACAGTTATATATTCAGCTTCTAGGGCTTGAGTACAATTAGGCTTTTTCAATGTAGACAACTGGAAACTTGAACTCCGAAATTGGTTGGAGCCCTAATGAAAGGGTCTCTCCAAAAATAGGCGTATGCCACTTAATGCAGCGAACACACGGTATTCTTTAGTAAAAGGCGAAAGAATAGTTCGCTCTGTGTTCACTGCGTAGCTGCGTGTCTTCTAAGTTCCCAGCTGCTTGGTTTATGTAATGACTTTGATACCTTCTGTTTCATTCAAGTAGCAGATGTGGGATGAGCTCCATACGTGCATCCCTCTGTTTCAAACACTTCTTCCCACTTTTCTCTTCTTTTTCCCCTTCACTTACTATGATTTGATTTTTGATCTGTTTTTTATGAGGTGTTCATGTATATGGGTTTTGATAGAAATTACTAGATATTATAACTGGAATTGGATATTTCGTGAAAGATTATTTTTATTGTCCAAAAAAAGAACATTTTCGTGAAGAAAAACAACAATCTTAGAAAGTTAAAGCTTCATATTATGGTAAATAAAGTGGATATAAATAGGTAAAAGTTCGCTTTACTTTTGGACAAAGGGATTGTGAGAATGGATAATGACGTAATTTTAGTCCTTTTATTCAACTCGCTTATCAAGGATTAGAATGGTTTTCTCTTCAAACAGGTTTTCAGATTTCAACATTTAATACTATTCAAAACAAGACAATTCGTGACCTTTTTGACTTTATTTCAAACATGAGTTCCTTTCTTGTACTTGGTAAGTATTAATGTCTTGGTAAATTGTACATTTTCATATTGTAAATTAAATCAAGGATGTTTGATAATTATCAGTTCATACATTATTGAGTTGCTTGGGCACAAAATGAGTTTTGAGTTCCGGAAACACTAATGTTTTCCTAAGTTCTACTAACTTATATACAATTGTATTAGAAATATAAACAAGGTTTATATACACTTGTATACTTAAAACGTATAAAGAATGTATAAGTCCTAACTCTTAACTTTGTTCATATTGTAATAAATGAAAGGGGGTAAAAAGGTAATTTTCTTTTACTTTTGATAAAGGTAGTGTAAATTTTAGGGAGCGTATGGTCGTAAATGTTTTCCAAAAGAATAAAATTTGTAAGATTATTTGTTTTTCTCTTTGCCGGAGTGGTGAAAAGTCAAAACATTTATGTAAACATTAACTTTGAAGAGTGTTAGCAAGCATATAGCATAATTTTTTTGGAAACTTCTCTTTAGGGTCAGTTTTATTAAAACTCTTGTTGAATGTGATTTTAAGATATTGAGATGAAACATAAGAACAACATTGTTGATTGGTTCATGATCAATCGCCATAGTTGCCAAAATGAAAGGATTTGGTAAAGTCAAAACATGTCGAGTATAGTTTTATATAGTTCGAATTCTTGCATGGTCAAAGGTATCAGATGAAACATGAAACGTGGATGAATGGACATCAAGCGATCATCCCAAAAAATTTGAATAATTTACCATGAAGTGCTCATGTTTCAAGGAATGTCATAGGATGGTGTTTTGAAGTTTTAAAAAGAGGATGTGAGAAATACTTAGGTGTTGTTTGTTTGTTTTTTTAAATCTCTTCAAACCTCTTTTTCTTGCGCGGCGCAGCACACGCGCAACATTTGCCCTCTCGCAGTAGTTTGTTTTTTGAAAGACTTCAGACCATAAAACCTCTGCGCGTCTTCTGCGCGGCGCAACACTTGACTTGTCTCTTCAAACCTCTTCGGCTTTCATTTTTTCCAAGTGTTTTTTTTATAATTTTGGTATGACTTTTTTTTAAAACTTTTTTTTTAACTTTGATTTTTTTAAACTTTTATTTACGGATTTGATACAATTTTTTTATTGTTTCCACAATTTTAAAAAAAAAACTTTGAATTTTTAATTTTTTTTACCATTTCTATTAATAATGTTTTCAGTTTCAGTTGCATCTTTTTTAACGTGTGTAACTTTTTACGAACTTTGTAGACATTGTTTGCAATATTTTCTTGTTTTTTTTTATGTTTTTTAAAAATAGTTTTTTTTTTCTAAAATAAAACTGATAGTTTCTTTTACATTTTTTTAAAAGTTTTATATTTTTGTTTTTTACATGTTCTTTTTAGTATTTTTTTTTCAATGTTTTAAGACTAAAATTATTAAAGTTTCGGTGTTGAGAACTATTTTCAGTTTATGAAATTAGTTTATTTAAATTTCAGTTTACTGCAGCAGTCTGAAGATGTTAAAAAACAAACATGCTTCTTATTATAGGCTGCAGCCGTTTGTTTCACATCTTCTGCTGCAGAGGGTTGCAGAGGTGGTCCGCAGACTTCATGAATTTTTGCTTCTAAAAAACAAACAGCACCTTAGAAGTCCATCCTTTTTATCCCCTTTAAAATGCAACATCGGATAATACTTGCATTCCTCCTTATTAGATATATACAAATCTTTCACCCCTTCTTCCTGTCTTCTTATTCGCTTTCTTTTACTTCGATTTTGTTTTTAGGAAGTGAGGTTTGAAAGTAAATACTAGATATCGGATAACTAGAATGATATCTTTAGTGACGGATAAATTCTAATTGATCAGAAAGAACCTTTTGTGGAAGAAAAAAATGAGTTTTATTAAGTTAGAGTTTCATTTTATAAAAATAAATATGTAAATAATTGTAGTAAGTTTAATGTTTTGTTTTTTCTGTCATGAATTCTTTAAACTTATATCATATAATTGACTACATGTTTCAAGCAAATTGTAGAAAAACTAAAACTCTTTCACTTTTATTGATTTAAACAAGTTACAATAAAACCCCACTGCAAAGAAACCTATTCTACCCCTACAGTCAAATACAAGAGCCCTAATCTAAACATTGAGTTTTAATATGACGAAGACAATATCTCTAATAGGAAGAAAACTTAAGTAAAAAAATATCTAAATGTTACATTGAAAACCCCAACATACATTCCAACTACAGAGGGAAATAACCAAAATAAAAATAAAACCGAGAGAAGAAGGAGACGATGACTATGTATAAAAATCGATCTAAAACACGCACCTTCAGTTTATATACTCGGTCAATAAACTCAGGTCAGACGCATGTCTCTTTTAACTTTCGTCAAACTCGTATATATACTCAACTTCTAAGAGCTGACTACAGTTAGGCTTTTTCAATGTCGACAATTGGAAAATTGAACTCTGAAAATTGGTTGGAGCCCTAATGAAAGGGACTCTCCAAAAATAGGCGTATGCCACTTAATGCAGCGAACACACGGTATTCTTTAGTAAAAGGCGAAAGAATAGTTCGCTTTGTGTTCACTGCGTAGCTGCGTGCCTTCTCCGTTCCCAGCTGCTTTGTTTAACTAATGAGTTTGATACCTTCTGTTTCATTCAAGTAGCCGATGTGGGATGAACCCCATACTTACATCTCTCTGTTTCAAACCCTTCTCCCACTTTTCTCTTCTTTTTCCCCTTCACTTACTTGGATATGGTTTTTGATCTGTTTTTTATGAGGTGTTCATTGTTCATGTATATGGGCTTTGATATAAATTACTAGATATTATTACTGGAATTAGATATTTCGTGAAAGATTAATTTTATTGACCAAAAAAAGAACATTCTCGTGAAGAAAAACAACAATCTTAGGAAGTTAAAGCTTCATATTAGTAAATGAAGTGGATATAAATAGGTAAAAGTTTGTTTTACTTTTGGACAAAGGTATTGTTAGAATGGAGTAGAATGGTTTTGAGTTTAGACTTCACACATTGCTATTACTCTTCAAACAGTTTTTCAGATTTCAACATTTAATACTATTCAAAACAAGATGATTCGTGACCTTTTTGACTTTTATTTCAAACAACATGAGTTCCTTTCTTGTACTTGGTAAGTATTAATGTATTGGTAAATTGTACATTTTCATATCGTAAATTAAATCAAGGAGGTTTGATAATTATCAGTTCATACATTAGTGAGTTGCTTGGGCACAAAATATGTTTTGAGTTCCGGAAACACTAATGTTTTCCTAAGTTCTACTAACTTATATACTTTTGTATTAGAAATATAAACAAGGTTTATATACACTTGTATACTTAAACGTTTAAAGAATGTATAAGTCCTAACTCTTAACTTTTTTGTATGAATTTTATTCAGGCGATGTTTGGTTTACCTAAGAAACTATTGACCAGGTCAACTTTTGGTTTGGCAAAAGAAGCATACTTGGTTTGGGTTTAACCGTTTAGTTATGTATCTCACCTCATTAGAAGCTCAAAATGTCAAGAAACTTTATGGCAGAACAATCAATATTATCATGATTAATAAAGTAAGAAAAGAGATGAACATTTCTGACAAAATCCAGTTAGTTTCTCTTATGCTTTTGCTGATCTGTAAACTTCATATATTCAGGTTTTTTATTTTGATTCTCGCTGTGTCTTTTGAGTTTATGAGTTTTGACTTTTGACACCAATTTTACAAGCTTTTATTTAATTGACAAATTATTATAGTCATGACTAGTGAATTATACAAAATAACTAGTAAATTTTTTAACTTTAAAAATTGGTTGGAGCCCAGCAATGAAGGAAGGAACTCTCCAAAAATAGGCGTATGCCATTGTGTATGGCAAGCACACGGTATTCTTTAGTAAAAGGCGAAAGAATAGTTCGCTTTGTGCTTACCACATGGCTGCATGCCTTTACATCCTTCAGCTGCTTGGTTTAAGTAATGACTCTCACACCTTCTCTTTCATTCCAGCAGCCGATGTGGGATGATCCTCAAACCTGCGTCCCTCTCTGTCAAACCTTTCTTCCACTTTTCTCTTTTTCCCCATTCTCTTTTGATTTGGTTTTTGATCTGTCTTTTAGGAAGTGTTCATATATGGGTTTTGAAAGCAATTACTGGATATCTGAACTGGAATGAGATATTTAGTGAAAGATTAATTAAGTCATTTTATTCATCTCACTTGTCAAAGCGTCCAAATGGTTTTGAATTTAGACTTCACAGTTCACACATTAACTTTTACTGTTCAAACATGTTTTCAGATTTTAATATTTAGCACTAATAAAAACCAGATGATCTGTAACACCTTTTTTACCTTATCTCAAACAACATGAGTTCCTTTCTTCTACTTCTCAAGTTAGTGTATTGATGAAATGTGAATCAAGGAGGTTAGATACTTATCAATTCATACAGTAGTGAGTTGCTTGGGCACAAAAATGTGTTTTTGAGCTCCCGAAGCACTAATGTTTGGCTCAATTTTACAAGGTTATATGCACTTTTATATTTAAAAATGTAAAAAAGTATTAAGTCCCAACTCTTTAACTTTTTTTTTTCTGTGAAGTTTACTCAAGCAAGGTTTGGTTAACATAAGAAACTATTGACCAGGTCAATTTGAGTTTGGCAAACAGAAGCTTAATCGATTTTGGTTTAGCACCTATGCATCCCCCACTATAAGCTCAAAAAGTAAAGAACTTAATTTTATGGCAGGACAATTAGTTATGAAGATAAATAAAGTACCAAAATCCATTTGGTTTCTCTGATATTGTTTCTGATCACAAAGCTAAAATAGTCGAACTTTCAGGTTTCCTGTGAAGATTATTACTGCATTTCTTGTACTTCTTGACCAAATCCTTCAAAGCTTTTGGTTTTATCAACCTGATGTTGTTTTTGTTTTGTTTTTTAGGAAGTGTTTCAGATATATGTTTCAAAAGCAAAATACTAGATATTAGATAACTAGAATAAGATATATAGTCACGTTCAAAATTTGTGATGAGAGGGATGGTATTATTAAAATTTGCTGTAGATCTCGAATGTAATAGAAAGATAAGATATTGAGATAAACCTAATAAGCTAATAACATCCCTATGGTGGAAGATGGGCTCTTTGCCTCTTTCGACAAAAAGTTAAAAACCATATAAAAGTTAAAAAAGACGACTTAACCATAATTAAACACAAAAATAAACACATTACAAATGAGCAACCATTAATTTGTATTTACAAATATAAAACAATCTTGAGTGAAAATATGTACCTAATCCCGTATTATGGCTACATTTATATGGCTAAGGGCTGATAAAAAATTATGTGTGGTAAGACTAAATGAAAAGTTACTATTATAGTTTTGACTTAAGTTTATATAAATATTATGTGCTTCTTATATCTAAAATCAAGCAAACATTATGCGTACATGGCACAAAAATGATGACATGGCAATATAAGCCGTGCTTATTTAACAACAAAAATAGCACGTTACAAAAATACCAAGAGACCATAAAGCTCTGAAAACTGAGATCTTAAACAGCATATGTTCAAACCAAACAACACCATTTTGCATCATTCTCAACAAACAAAAAAGAAACATACTCAAAATAAATTTAAAAAAAAAAAAAAAATACAAATTTACTCCTCTCGAGAACACCATTCTCTAGCATTCTGGAACATCTTCAACCACGGACTCGGTCCTTTCTTCTCCACATCCCACTCCTTGGGGTACCACGGGAACTGCCACATCAGAAAACACCGCTCAGGATGTGGCATCATCGCCAAGTGCCGCCCATCCGGCGAACAAATCGCCGCCACACCCACCGGAGACCCATTCAAATTAAACGGATACTCCTCCGTCAGCTCCCCATCATCATCACAATACCTCACCGGAGCCAAATCCGCCTCCAAAATCCGGTCAAAAACACCCTTCTCAGGAAAATACGCCTTCCCTTCACCATGAGCCGCCCATACCCCCACCGTACTCCCCGCCATCCCCTTCAACATGATCGCCGGAGACTCCTTAATCATCACACTCGCGAACCGACACTCGAACCGACCCGACTCGTTATGCACGAACCGCGGTTGCACCGGGTCGCCCGTCGCCACCCCGGGTCCCGGGACCCACCCCAACAAAGCCATGAGCTGGCACCCGTTGCATACCCCAAGGCTAAAAGTATCTTTCCGATTGTAAAAATCCTGAAACTGTTTCAAAACAGACGGGTTGAACCGGATCGACCCGGCCCACCCTTTGGCGGAATCTAGAACATCCGCGTAACTAAACCCGCCCACGAAAACAATCCCTTTAAAATCATCCAATGAAATCAACCCGTTTAAAAGATCCGACATTGTCACATCCCACGGTTCGAACCCGGAAGCGAAGAATGCGGCGGACATTTCACGGTCACCGTTGCTGCCCTCCTCCCGAATCACCGCCACTTTCGGTTTCACCGCCGCCGTCATGTATTTCTGATCGGTGTTTGCCGGAGTAAATGACAACCGCCAGGCGGGTTCGTGGCGGTGTTTTAACCCATCCTTTTCCGCCGCCACCGAAGCTGCCAGTCTTTGGTATTTTTCGAGGTGGAAGCTCGTTTCTTCCCAAATGTCACGAAGGTCCACGGTTTTTTCATCCAAATGGGTCAACCCATCGATTTTTAACCTAATTTTTGGATCGGAAGTTACTTCTCCTATGATCTCTCCATTAACGCCACGGTTTTGGAGAATTTTTGTGACATTATCGAGATTTGATTTGCTGATTTCGAGGATGAGACCGAGTTCTTCTGAGAATAGGGTTTCAAAGATGCTTTTTCCATTTGAATTTAGATTGATCTGAACACCACAGTTTCCGGCGAAAGCCATCTCCAGGGCGGTGATGATAAGGCCACCATCACTAACATCATGCCCGGAGGAGATCAGATCGCCGGAGATAAGCTCTTGAACCACCTCAAACACGGTTTTCAGGTAAGGAACATCATCAAGATCAGGACATTCATCCCCAATTTGGTCAAACACCTGCACATTAGTCAAATTGTCAAAAGTCAAAACCTGAAATCCAAAGTGAAAAATATAAAAGTAGAAAAGTACCTGAGCAAGAGCAGATCCACCTAATCTTCTTTTCCCTTTTGCCAAATCAATATGAACAAGAACACCTTCATCTTTAAGCTTCAAATCAGGAGTCACAGTCTTTGTAATATCAGGACACGTAGCATAAGCACTAATCACAAGATTCCCAGGAGCTTTCACGACTTCACCATTTGAATGAGCTGCCATTGAAAGACTATCTTTCCCACCATCAATGGCAATCCCAAGCTCAATCATAGCCTCCTCCAAAGCAACAGCAGCATCATACATTGCAGCTCCTTCCCCATCAAGTTTAGCAGCATACATCCAATTCCCACTCGCCTTCACATCACTCAATCCCGTAATCTTCGCCCAAACAAGATTCGTAAGCGCTTCACCCACAGCCAAACGCGCCATTGCCTTTGCATCCAACAACCCTTTCACCGGCTGCTCCCCAATCGCACACGCGCCACCTGTGTAATCTGTATACGTTTGCGCGATCACCGCCACGTCAGCGAGTGTGATCTGCAACGGGCCCACCGTTTGCTGCTGGGCCACGAGGCCCGTTACACATCGGTCCACTTTCGTTGTCAAGAATCGCTTCGAACAGATTGATGGAAGGCGTAACACGCGTTTCAAAGAATCCATTAATGTAATCCCGGGAGCTATTTCGAGAGGCTCACGTAGATCTTTCACTCGGTGAAATTCAAACGTCTTTTGTGGCATGTCTCCGAGGACTTTTTCAAGTTCGAGATCGACAGCTGGCAAAGGTGGTGGAAGACCGTTTGACTTGCTTTTTTCAATCGCGTGACTGTCGATTAGACGAATATACCCTTCGCCATTTATACTCCCGATTACAGCCATTGACACGCGTTCTCTTTTACATAAAGATTCCAAAAGTTCACGGCTTTTAGGGTTTACTAAAATCGCATCCTGTTCTTGATATTCAGCTCCCCATATTTCCAAAACAGACATGGTGTGGTCCCCAACTACAACAGCTCTAATATCGATTGTTGCACCTTCTGGGTAGATGATTTCTTTAACTACATTACAATTCCCACCTGCTCCTTGATCGTGTATGCTTACAATCGGATTATCTTCACCCATTTCGATACACGCGCGAACAACCCGGTAAAGTTTCTGCGCCATCTCAGCATCGCCACGCTGGACCGCGTTAAAGTCCAGCTCAGCATCGTTCTGTCCACTCACCATGCTCGATGCTGCACCACCTCCCATTCCAATCCGGTAAGCGGGCCCACCGATTTTCACAACCAGCATTCCGATGTCGGGTTCGCCTTTTGTGATGTGGGTGTGATCGATTTGTCCGATTCCGGCGCTGAACATGATCGGCTTCAGCCATTCCCGCCTTTCCCCACTTGGGAGTCTCATTCCGAAGGTTCTCGTGTACCCTTGAATCAAAGGCTCCCCGAATTTGTTCCCATAATCAGATGCTCCATTGCTGGCATCTATAAGAATCTGTAGAGGTGAAGCCAGGTTGGATGGATATTCAAATGATGTGTCTTCCCATGGAGCATATGAACCTTCAATGTTTAAATTCCCAACACAATAGCCAGCTGTGGATGCAACAACAAATGACCCTCTTCCTGTTGCGTGTGTATCCCTAATTCGCCCTCCTGCACCGGTTTCCGCACCGGGGTATGGTGCAACTGCACACGGGAAATTATGGGTTTCAGCTGTGAACAGAATGTCAAGATCGCGTGTAGAAAGGTTTAATGGAGATGTGGATCCTGGTTTTGTGGGTTGCAACTGGTTTGCTAAAAACCCTTTGATTGCACTTGAATTATCCTTGAATCCAATCACAGAATTGTTGGGATTCGCCTTTAAAGTGTTCTTTACAATCTGCATTAGAGTTCGATCCATGGGTTGACCATCTACTACAATCTTTCCTGTGAAGAACCAGTGGCGACTGTGTTCACTGTTTGATTGTGCAATGTCAAAAAGCTCAACGTTTGTCGGGTCCCGTTTAATATCATCTTTGAAAAGTTTAGTGTAGTATTGTAGATCTTGTTCATCAAAAGCCAACCCCATTTGTTGGTTTATCTCTTCCAATGCTTTTCTCCCCTTTTCCATAACAGGAATAGTATAAACTTCTTCAGGAACTAGACTTGTTTTGAAGGAAATGAGTTTTTTGGGATACACGCATTCAGTCATTCTATCATGCACCATTGCTGCAAACTCTTCGATTTGACTTTCTAGAAGAACACTTCCTGCTTTAACATATAAAATATATCGCCTTGATCTTTCCAATCTACTGACTTCTGAAAGTCCACAAGCTTGGCATATAGAAACAGCATTTGCAGACCATGCTGTGGTGAAAGACAGCCTTGGTCCGACTTCAACTACCACACTGTTGAGCCCTTCTTTTTTCTCTGCAGAGAAAAAGCTTTCATTACCTAAATTATCTGGCTCATAGGTCTCTCTTAGAAGCCATTGAAGTACTGAAAGCTTCTCAGATGACAAACTCCCATCGACCCCAATGTTGAAACACTGTTCTGTTTTCAGACCCACAATTTGATTCGAGATCTTGGTCTGAATCGACTTCAGCAACTCTTCGTTTGCTGTATCTTGAATTAGAGGAGTTCTAAAGAAGTGAATCACTTTTTCGGTTCCTAACTTGTCGACACTGCCCAAATCTTGTACATCTACCGATGCAACAGCCCTGACTTTCTTAGAGGAATTTCGTCGAACACCTTGGTTGCATATTCTCACCAAATTGTTTCTTTTGTGTTTAGATAAACCAAAGAGCAAATGGGAACTTCTGCTCTTTGGTAAAGGTTTTGGCAAGAAAAAGTTGCGATTTCTTGAGCCCTGAAATTAGATAAATAAATTATACAAAATTATATAGATTACCATCAGCCCAAATAATAAATTTCAAAAAAAAAAAAAAAAAAAAATCAATACAATAGCAAGCGAAACATAGTACATACTTGTAAGAACTCAGATGTTGTAATCTCCAATGATGCAGCCATTACTGCATGAACGATTTGAACTGTAACAAAGAAAAGATAAAGTTTTTATTAACTTTCTGAGCTATTTGTATTTGTGGAGCACGCCAATACGATCGAGATCAAAGAGATGACATACATGCATATGAAAGAAATACTAAACTAATCAAGAATGAAGCACACAGAAAGCGGCTTACCCGTGGCGTCGGCAAATGTTTCGGAAATTGGAGGAGGAAGCAGAAAGCCAAGGTCGCGTTAAGTGAGAATTAAACCACAGACAGATAAAAACAAGGGTTTAGGGTTGAAGTGGATTACAAGCTGGTCCTTCATCTACTTCGCGATATCAATTACCAGTCCCCGGGGTTTGCAAGTTTCAGTTTTGATGAAAACATAAAAAAATGTTATTATTCATTAATTGTCACACTTCTATAAGAAAATGTATTTTCATGCATTTAAAAAAAATAGCAAATTTGCATTTAGATATATCTGTAGGCGTATGTTGAAAACGACCAACCTAAGCTTCTAACTTAAGATCAATGATCAGCTTGATACATCTAAAAACCATACATGTAAAATCGAGTATCTTTAAAAAAAAACTAAAAACTTCAATACATGCATGTCTTAAAATAAAATAAATATATATACATCAAATATTGGACTAGAGCACAAATATGTTGAAACTTTAAAAGTAAAATGATGGAAAATCTGCTTAGATATGCAGCAAAAAAGAATGTGATACCAAACATAATGAGGTTGAGAATATAATATGATAGGGATATAAGATGTTCAAGAGTCCAGCGAAGGACATTTGGTCTTGGTTCTAGAAACTAAAATTTTATTTAAACTTGGAATAAATTTTGTATAATAATATTGGAGCTCAAATAAAAATATTATGTTAACGTGCGGATACATCAACAAAACTATTTCGTGTAAATATTAGAGTTTGGTTATACTTTTACTTCAAATATAGTAACAAAAACTGGATCATTTTTTTTCTAATGAGATAAATTTATTAAATTTATTTCTGAAAGTTATTAATTTTTATTCTCAAATCAATATGTTAGAAGAAAATCAAGTTAAATTGCATCGTTATGCAGAAGTAAGAAAATAACAAAGCAACCTCGAGTGTCCTCAAATTAAGCTGGATTGAAGCGTCCTCATCTTGAATTGAATTGTATTGTGATAGTGAGAGAATGACAAATACCTTGAGTGTTTGCACACAGTGTTACACCTAATGAGTGTTTCAAATGTTAGTTTGCTAAGTTTCCATGGAAGGGGTACATTTTCTCCTTGTTTGTGTCCACATATGTCCGTTAATTTTCTATATATATCCATAGAAACTATATAGAACAAAGGGTTGATTGATATGCATGTGTTTTGTTGGATTTTTGTATATCAATACAATAAGGTTTTCACTCTCGTTCATCTCACCTACAAACTTAAATCATATAGAGCAAGAACATGCATGATTGTAAATGATTGTAACTTGTAAGAGGATGTTAGACATACCATAACTAGCTTATAAGCCAACATATTTTTTAAACTTTTAGGCTATCATGACAAACCAAAAAGTATTTTATAATCTAACTTTAAAATATATATATATATATATATATATATATATATATATATATAAAATAAAAACTATATAGACCAACTTTTCAACAAGCTTATTGATGTTTAATTTTTTTTTATCAAATATAGCTTTTACTAATTATAAAAAACTCAATATTTTACATGTTTTTTTATGTTATTTTTCATGTTTCAACTAACTTATCAACTAGTTTTACGAAACATTATTTTTTATCGACTAGGAAATAGTTTTTTTTTATCTATCATCTATATTTTAAATGGCAACTACTTTTCCGATAAATCCACCATATTAGCCCATAATTTTGTTTCTAATTCCATAAAATAAAATGTGAGGTGTTAGACTAAGATGGGTATCTCAAACTTCATATAACGATCCATTATTCTTTTAGTACATGTTGTTTTGCGGTCCAATGGACCAATCATCGTCATCAAGTTCAAAAAACCGTACAAGAACCCGATACACCAAACTCCAAACGAACGCTGAAAATGGGTTCCATTTCCATCTCTAACAATCACACCAGCTTACTACTTGCTCCTCATTCGTATTCATTAACACAGCCAAATATTTTCTACTCTCAATTCATCAACTTCCCGAAAACCCCATTTTGTAATTCATACCCATTACTATCATCATCACTTATAAATCTTATCGCCAACAGAACCCCTAGGTGTGTTGTAACCGCCAAAAAGAAAACCCCCTCTTCAGAACCAGTTCTCAGTCCTTCCATTGTTGAAGAAGTGTCAGAGGATGATGAATTTGAAGAATTTGATGATGGTACTTTTCTCTTTAATAATTTTCTATTGCAGAAACAGCAAAAGTCCCAATTTTTTGCAACGGATTTGGGCACTATGAACAAAAACTGAATACGTTTGCTGCTATTGGCTTTTGCAATAACAGAACTTGTCATGGCTTCCATGGCAAGGTTTTCCATTTGTAAATTTCTATTGCTTATCTTCCAAATATGTTGTTCATTTGAGATTTCTGTTTTGCGTATTTGTTCTATGGTAGTTAGTGAACAAATTTGGGTAATTAGGGTTCTATATGTGCCCGTTAGTGTGATTCGGGGATGTTTATATTCTGTTGATCTCAAGAGTTCTTTCTTTTCTCATATAATCATGCTATTTAGAGGAATTCGATGATGATTATGATATTGAAGATGAGTACGCGTTAGAAGATGACGAACCCAAAGTAAGTTGCTGATTTACTAAGTATTTTAAACAAATTCACATAATTTATTAACAAATCATTCATATTGTAGATTTAACACTAAGCTTTAACTTTTATTAAAAAAAATATATATATGAAGGCTGGAGATGGAGGTGGAGGAGGTGGAATTTCACTTGCTGGGACTAAATGGGACAAACAAGTGTTAGAAATGGCTGAACAAGTTTCCATGTCTTTTGATGGAGAATTGGGAATATATGCTTTCAAAACTTTACAAAATTCTGCCATTCGAGTGCGCATTGAAAGGCTTACAAACAAGTAAGCATTTATGTTTATATTAGTTTAAAATTAACAAAATACAACAATACTAAACCATTTGAAAAAACATATTATTGATGATTGTTGTATTTTGTGATGGTTTAGTAATATTGTATTAAACCAAAATGTGGATGAAATGAGTCAATAAAGGTGAATTATTTTACACCAAATGATTGTCTATGTATGAAAATAATAATAATGATTAATGACCTAAGAAGACAAAAAAAAAAGTAGATTGCTATTTTATGACTTTATCTCTAAGAAAGTATAGATGTTTTGTTTTGCAGATCGGGTTCTCCCACCATGGAAGACATTGAAGCTTTCGCAAAGGCATACAGAGAACGATTAAATGAGGCTGAGGCTGATGGATCTATTCCTGATATATCAATTGAGGTACTTTTAGTTCTCTCTATTACAACATTGTAATTTAATTTTTTTTTTTTCTAATTAAGTTATTGTACTTTGAAAAATCTACCTAATTATAGCAGTGAAAATTGCTTTGTATTTGGATGACATTGCTATAAATTGGTAGATTACTAGTATAAGGCCCCATATGTTACACAAGATATTACAGAACAAAACATGTTATACTGTACTGCTAGTCTACTACCTTTGGATTGTGTTGGACTGAGACTAATACCAATGTCAATGGGACTTGCCCCATCTAAAATTGTGGGGTGGGCCCCATCATGATGTTTGTTTGGTAGGTATCTTCACCTGGACTTGAGAGGGTGGTTAGGGTTCCTCAAGATCTTGAGAGGTTTAAAGATCGTCCCATGTATGTGAGATACACAACTGAAGGTGATGATGTGGAACGTGATGGTGTTTTGAGGCTTGAATCTTTCGACTTGGAAACTAGGCGTTGTATTTGGGGTTTAGCAGATGTTAAGGTTAATCGAGAAAAGGCGGGAAAAGGAAGACCACTTAACAAAAAACAAAAGGAGTGGCGACTCGATACCCCCTTTCAATCTTTGGTTTTAGTTAGGATTTATGCTGATTTTTGAATGTGTATCATATGCTACATCAAGTTAACATTTTAATAAAAAATTTGGTAATGTCACAATAACTTAATACAAGGTGTACAAATGAGGAAGTTTATATCTTTCAATCTTTAGGAATTGAAGTATTTGAAAAAAACATCACTTGTTTATACTTTATAATTTGTTGAAAACTCTATGGTTTAAGAAAAGCTCTTTATGCGTTGTACACCTTAAAACTTTCTTTTAAATTTTTCTTTGTTTCTGGTGATTATATAATGGGTAGAGTTGATAATTACATTGTTAAGGATGTACATGATCATATTATGGCTGATCAAATTTATATAATGGTATATATTTGATTATTTCATTGATATTTTATAAAGTATTCATTTCTAAGATATATCCTATACTTGTGGGGATGTACATTAAAGGTGCACAAATGCCGGTTTCGGTTATAATCGGTTCGGTTATTTTAGAAATAAAATTTTGTTAAAAAATTCTTTTTTTTTCGGTTTAAAAGACGGCTTGGTTCGGTTTTCTTAAAAAAACAATAAAATATTGGTTTGGTTTTTTTTTTTTTTAAACTTATATTAAGCCGCTGGTTCGGTTATTTTTGGCTGGTTATAAAAAAAACCGCTTACAATTGTGCACCTCAAATGTACATTACGAGTTTATCATTTTGAAGCGTTTTTATTTTAGTGTAATTAGTTTCTTTGGTTAATTAGGACGTGTTCGCAAAATTAGTTGGTAGCGAGTAGCTTGAAGCAGGTAGCGGGAAGCTTGTAGTTTGTATCGTTTTATTAAACGTTATGTGAAGTAGCATTTGGATTTGTAGCGTTTTGTTTAAACTAAAAGCTAGAAGCTTGTAGTGTCAAACAAAAAAATATGTTCAAAACGGAACGTTTTGTGTATATTCTTTGAGAATATAGTTTGTTGGTATTACTGATTGACTAGTTTTTTTTATCCATTTTATTTTGCAGAAATTTCAAGAAAAACATGTTAAGTTATTGTACAATGATAATATTTCGTATGATTTGAATTTATGTATTTTGCAAATGAAAAAATGTTATTTTAACCCAACGAACTTATCTCATTTGTTTTAAAAGTCATCCAATTTTTTTTTTTGTACATAAAGTAATGAAGTAGAGTATCGGTGGTTTAAAGCGTCATTATCAAACACAAACAATGTGTTAGGCATGTTCTATCAAACTCCAAAAAGAGATTTCCTGAAGTTTCATATGAGTCAATGTTTTGGAAACAAGTAAAGCATCCATTGAACCTCTTTTCAATGCTGCAATGAAAGATATTCAAATGTTCATTCGTGCAACATATGTTCACCTTAAGGGAAGGAACCCAAATCATGGTCAAAGAGCTTTTTTTCTACCATGAAGGGATTGTGATCCAGTGGAGAATGGTTTGAAAGCTTCAACAATGTTCTTGTGGATCAAGGAAGAAGCCCATAATAATTATGTTGGAGGATATAAGATTGTATGTTATGATGATGTGTAACTTGAATTTTAAAGGGAGTCAATGGGATCGTTTGCAAGTTTGTCCAACTATAAGACTGAACATTAATGAATTGAAAATCCATAAAAAGGTAATTATTCCTAATAATGTATATGCTCACCGAGTGATTTCATTATTAGTTACTAACGATTTATTTCGTTGTTTAGGTATCGGCAATTGTTGTCTAGTGAACTTAATATATTTGAGTGCAAAAATTTAGCATATTCATATGTTGTTGACTTGGACAAAAAAAATTGCACATGCAGGGTGTGGCAGTTGAATGGCTATGGTTGTGTTCACTTAGCTGCAAACATTTCTTACTTAAACAGGAATGTGGAGGCATTTGTTGATCCGTTATTTCATGTAACATTTTATATGAACACTTACAAGTACCAAATAACTTGTACGAATGGAAGTGCAATGTGGCCTCCTACAGACTATATACCACCATTGCCACCATTGAAAAGGAGGATTTGAGGGAGACCTACCATAAATAGGAAGAGGGACAGTTTTGAGAGGAGTACATCACACAAGGTATCAAAAGCAGGGGAAAAAATTGTTTGTGGTTATTGCAAAAAGATTAGGCATAACAAATCAACTTGTCAAGAAGTGGAAATGTCATTTAAATCAAAAGTAACAAAAAAACCCAAAGATTAGGCACAATACAGATGGGCAACAAATGTGACTGAAATAGAAAAACGGAAGGGTAAAGACAAAGTTAAGCATAAGCAACAAAAAAAATCAGAAAGGATAATTAAGATGAAGTTGGAAAAGAAGGTTCAAGGTAAAGACAGTGAAGGTAATAACTCATCATAACCAATGGACTTGTATTAGGTTTGATATTTTGAGGGAATGTGAGAGTATGAATGTTTGATAGTGATGGAATTGTATGTTTGTGTGTTTTAATTTGGTAAAGACTTGGATATTATGCTTGTTTGCGGTTATGAGACAAAATTGAAAATACAAATGTTTGTTTGTGGTAAGTGTGCACATTGTACTTTGATATAATATATGTCAATCTACTTTGTTACCCAAAATGGTAATGTACTTTGTGACCCAATAAGGCAATATACTTTATTATCCAATATGGCAAAATGTCAATGTACCTTGATATCCAATATCGCAATCCACATTGATACCCAAAATGGCAATGTACTTTAGTTCATTTGGCTCATTTCCTAATATGGCAGTGCACTTCATACATTCAGTTAAAGACATTATGTTTCTCAAATCAAATAAAATACTTTCAACACATTCACACATACAAAATTAAACAACCAAACCATAATTACTTTTATGAAATATCTGTCGAACATTAACATTACAGCCAACACTTTTGGGTATAATAATCGGGTTTGTGTACAATAATATGGGTAATCGATACCCCAAAAACACCGTTATACACGGCTTATCCCACAAAATCCACAAAAAAACCCCCAAAATAACACTAGTAAACCCTCAAAATAACCCACATTAAACCCTAAATAACGGTTATCATCGAAATCAACAAAACCCAACAAACACTAGTCCTAATACAACATCCACAAAAATGATTTTGGTAGACAACAAACCCACACTATTTCCATGATCGAGTTATCCAACTTACACAAGCACCCACCCCGAGAATCACAATCCACAAACTGACGTTAAACTTCTTCTGCATTAGCTCCAACTGCTCTCTAACTACCATAAGCTCCCTATTCATGTTGTTTCTTAATTTTTCCACTTCAACTTGCAGTTCCATAGCAAGCAACTTGTTATCGGTTGGAATATCCAAGTCGGATGCGTGGAAACCACCATATGAAAAGCTACCAGACGAAGCTTTATCGATTTCTTGAGAGATTTAAGGATAAACGAAGAATAGGCAGACAATTGTTGCTCTAAAAGGGTAACAATCTACATCGGTTTATCATAATAAGGGATTGCCCACTTTTTTATAGGGGACCACAAGCCAAGTAAACAAAATTGGTCCCTAAGGGTGGTACCGTTCACCTACGCGTCCGTCCAACTATGTCACCAAGATTTGTAATACATATTTCTTTTACCTAATGTAAAAGGTTAAATGACTTTTTTAACCGGTTGACTAAACTTAGTTCCTTTTATGTACAAAAAAAAAAATTGGGTGACCTTTTAAAACAAATGAGATAAGTTCGTTGGGTTAAAATGATATTTTCCTTTGCAAATTTAATGCAATTTTCAAATATATCATGAAATATTTTGTGTTAAGAAAAGCTATTTTGCTAATTCGTAAAGACTATCTTCACGAACTTCGTACCTATTTTATGATATATATGATTTCCATTTTTTTATCATTTTCGTTATCCGCTCTTGTATTAAATGTTAGGTATATTCATAAGTATAACAACGAGATTTTTTTTCCTCTCTCAAAACCACGTTTCGTCTTATTCCCTTTTCCAACACACCTTTTTCCTTATATTGGTAAAAGAAACAACGAAACTTCATTTTAAAAATCAAAACCTTGAAGGTGTTAAACGAGTTGGTAAAAAAAAAGGAAACTTGTAAGGGAGGAGGGAGTGATTCCCTCCTAACCCACTGAACCCACTGCCACATCATTTTTTCTCTTTTGTTTTTCTTCATCTTTCCGAACCCACAACACACGGAAATCATATCTTTTTGAACCCACTCAACCCACTCAATTAAAAAAAAAATACAAAACAATCAAATATAAAATCTTAATTAGCAATAGAGTTATCGGCGGTACCACTCACGCTTCAACGAGTGGGTTGATTGGTTTCAATAACTCACTTCATCATCTCTCTCTACTTTCTCTTTCTTATTTTCTCTTGTACCATGTGTTTTAAAACTCGTACCTTAGTTGTTTTGTATTTTTTTTTTAATTGAGTGGGTTCAAAAAGATAAGATTTATGTGTGTTGTGGGTTCGGAAAGATGAAGAAAACTAAAAGAGAAAAAATGATGTGGCAGTGGGTTCGGTGGGTTGGGAGGGAACGACTCCCTCCTCCCTAAAGAAGGGGTCGGGCTTAATAAAGAAGAAACAAAAATGGTTTTGAAAGAAAGAATAAGTGATATCATTTTATGTAATTACATGTTTTAAAAACTTCAATTACTTTTGTCGAATTTTCATATATAAATACTAACTAATAACATGAAATACAACTTTCATGTTATGCCTTAACCAATTATCTTTTTCTAATAAATAAAATATATGTACACAATAGCATCGATTTTTGTCTCTCCCAACCAATTCTTTCCTTTTTTTCAAACTTGCCTCTTTCTCAATGGAGACACAAAACCTCTCATAAATAATAAACAGTCAAGAAACTTGAATATAAAAATCAAAACCTTATAAATATCATCATGCATTTGGAAAGAAAAAGTTGGGAGTTTGAAAAGGAAAGGGATAATGACTTGATAGGGTAAGATACTTTTTGAAATGTACACATTTAGTCTTTATTCTTTTTTTTTTTTGTAAAATAAACACGTATACTTTATTTTTTGTAACAATGCAATCCTTGTGACCGGCTATACCCGGTATACCGGTCATATACGAATTTTCTTTTAGGGAAAATGACTTGATAGGGTAAGATACTTTTTGAATTTTACATATTTAGTCCTTATTCTTTTTTTTTTTGTAAAATAAACCCTTATACTTTATTAATATGTACACATTATGTCATTTTCACCGGATTCTACAGGTTTTGCTGATGTGGAAGCACAAGTGGCACTAAATAGCAATTAATTAGCTTAGTCACCGGAGGTGGGTGATCCTCCAGCAACAAGAAAAGGGCGGCGACCCTTCTCTTTCTCGTCTCTCTTCCTTCCGGTCGAACAACAACAGCCAAACACCCTTTACATGTTGTGTTTCTCCGATCTGTCTCTCTTTGCCTCCATCTTTGAGATATGTTGCCAGAAAAAGAAGAAATAATCGACGAGGGGGCTACCAGAGCAGCTCCTCGCCGCCAACTACCGTCTCTACTTCCTCCTGCCTCCCCCTTCGACCTTGTTGTTTTTGTCATCATTCCTCCTTGCTACCAGTGATGTGTAGGAACACACAAAGGAGTCGCCGGAGATCGGGGTTCTCCTTCTTTTTCATGATGAATAAAAGTTGGAAAAATCTCGTTGTGGATATGTGGATGCCACCTGGGTATTTCATTTCAACAAAATAAAAGAAAGGGAAAATGACTTGATAGGGTAAGATACTTTTTGAAATGTACACATTTAGTCCTTATTCTTTTTTTTTTTGTAAAATAAACCCTTCCACGTCAGCAAAACCTGTAGAATCCGGTGAAAAGGACCTAATGTGTACATATTAATAAAATATAAGGGTTTATTTTACAGAAAAAAAGAACAAGGACTAAATGTATACATTTCAAAAAGTATCTTACCCTATCAAGTCATTATCCCAAAAGGAAAAGAGACAAGATGGTTTTTGGATCTTCTTCCATCCTTAATCCTTATCCAAACCTAAAGTCACGTTACCTTTGTTTTATATAGAAAAGAAATAATAAGAACAGGAACTTGTATTTTTGTGAGTTGCAACACAAGATTTACACATATAAAAGAAAAAAAGGAAATTAAAAAAAGATTTTCTAAACCTCTTTGGATACTATAAAAATACTAGATTTAGCAAAGAAAAAAATAAGGAAAAATAAAATAAGGAGAGAAGAGAAGAAAATAAAAGGTAAAAAAAAAACAAATGACTTATATTTGATGTCAAGGTTCAAGTCTCGTTATGAACATATGTATAATTAGGTGTTAGTTTAGGAGTAGATTATATATTTATATTTGTCGATTAAAAAAAAGGTAACAAAATGTATTTTGTGTTTTCAAGTTTGAGAGAAATTAAAAAAAAATAAACATTTTGTTATTTTCCTTTTCAAATCCTTTTAAATTGGAAAAAAGTTAAGAGAGAGTTTTTTTTTCATGGAGAAAGTTTTTCTTTCATCTTCTTTCTATTTCTTTCCAATCCTTTTCCTTTAAAGAAACTTAAAAACACTAAATTCTTTTACTTTTTCATTACTTTCATCAATTTTTTCCTCGTTAAGTTGAACTCGAGAACATGATGTAACTTTGTAAAATGTTATAAACAATATTTTTTCTAAAAAAAATAAATTCAAAAAAATACCTTTCTAAAACTAGAAAAAAAAATCGTGGAAAATATATGAAAAAGGTTCGGAATTGAAAAAAAAATAAACATTAGACCAAAATTATAGAAAAGACAATTAAATAAGGCAGATTTGGTACTAAGGGTGATCGCAGTGCCGTTGGTGGTACCGGCGGTACCGTCGGGGACCTTGCACTGTCACTCGACAGGTTGAGACTTTGGCTTTGAAAACGGGTTGAGGAACCCGTAAGTGATTCTCCAACATCTCAAATTTTTTAAATTTATTTTTCTATTATAAGTACATTTATCTACCAATTTAAAACCACACATATCTTTCTTTCAATTCAATTTCATTCTCTTACATTTTTTTTTCAATTTCATTACATTTTACTCGATTCTCTCTACATTCCAATTCAAATTTTGAAAATTGATGTCTATCATGCATAATGGTCCGACATCGAAGAAGCGACATTGACTCGAGCATACATTGACACTTTCGATTATAGGCACCTGAGTCAACATAGATTGTCATATTTTTGACGATCAGTTCTAGGTCATTTTAAAGCAGCAGCTTGGAGGTTCAAAGCGTTCAACACATCAATTTTTTTCAAAATGGAAAAATATACAGGGAAAAGTGAAAGAGTCTAATGATATTTTAACCCACAAGATGCATACTCGCGAGCTCGGAGTTTCCGACGAAGAATTTTTAAAAGCAACAAAAAATGAGTATCGCGAACACCATAACATGAAATATTTTCGGCACGAGGCGACGTTAAATATTTAAAAAAATCACCATTTTTTTAGAGTTTAAGTATTTCTTTTAGTTTTCATTTGCCGTTTGTAGTATGAATTTTTTTAATTATTTCGTTTGCGTTTTAGGATTTAATTTATGTTATTATGGTGTGGTTTTAATTTATAATATTGTAGTATAGTTTTTGAATTAAATTTTATTTTTAATATTGCTTAATATATTTTTTTGGTTTAAATTACTATAAGTAAATTTTAATGATTAAAAAATTATAACAATGTTATGTATTTAACTTTTTATTTTATATTTTAATTTAATTAAAAATAATGATATGGCAAATGTGTTGAGAAAGATGTTATTTTTATGTGTTTTGTGTTGGAAAAAATGAAATAAAGAAGAAAGAACAAAAGTGATGTGGTAGTAGGTTGAATGGTTTCCACTCCTATGACCCTAAGGGTGGTTGGAGTGGCTTGGGAAGAAGCCTTTCGGGCTGGTGGTACCACGGGGGAGATTGCACAGAGCAAAAATTGGTATCGTTACAAGGAAGGATAGGTGGTTACATAACTCGTTAATGTGCCCCTCTCTACTTTCTCGCTCCACTCTCTCATGCATAAATGCTTGTACCATAGCTGTTTTGTATATTTTTAATTGAGTGGGTTGGGACATATGTTATTTCCATGTGTGTAGGTTGGGAAATATATAAGAAAGATGGGAGAGAAAAATTGATATGACGGTGGGTTGAATAGTTTCCATTCATACCACCCTAAGGAAAAAAAATTAGGTCAAAAGTGTAAAAAAAATGGATGTCATGGTTAGGGTTGCTCTAGATCATTATCCTAAACTTGGAAAAGGTCAAAATAAAAGAAAAAAATGCGAAAAAGGGAGTCGAACCCATACCTCCTTCTACTTTATTAAGATAAAACCTTACTACTACGGTATAAAGGAGATCCTTTAAAAATGTGTCATATATGACTTATAAGCAACATCTTGAATAATATATAATTATTATAATTACTATTTAGGGGTTGGTAAATAAAATTATTATATTTACTGTTTACAGAATCACATTATATTAAGGTAAATGGAGGTAGATGTTGCCATATGTGTCCTCATATGGAGAAGAACGAATGTGTCACAAGATATACTATAAATGAGGAAACACAAGAAAACAGGAAGAAGAGAGTAAGTCGAAGTGATCAATAAGATAGGTACATAAATAAACCATATTAAACGCAAAAAGTCTTTGAGAACCTGTAAATATGACAAAAGCCAAGGGAGTAAGTCAATATACACAGTAAAAAATATATGACTAAAATAGTAAATAGTTATACGAGATGAATCATATATCAACACTAACAACAGAAAACACTGACAATGGTGATAGGCTACTCTTCTACCATAATGTTTTCCTTCTAAACCCTTCTATATAAGATGTCCTTGGAAAGATCAAGTTCCTCTACATCTAGTCCCACGTTATCCTCCATCTTTCTCGTCGACCTATCCTTGTTTTACCATCGATAATCATTGGCTCTACCATGATGTTGTATTATAATAAAGATCCCAAATATCCTAATTATTTTAATAAAACCACCACATCAATTTTTTGTTACATTTGACAAAATGTGAAGTAAAACAATGTTTTTTTTATTACTATTATAACATTGTATATGTTTCTTTATTATATCATTATATATTTTTTTATTTCTTATTAAAGTATTTTTATTTTAAAAAACTACATATTCTTTGTGTTAGGTATGTTCATTCTTTGGATATAACTCAATTGTCTAATTCGACAATTTGAATTGAAGCGAAGGGATTGTATATTTAGATATTTAGATTGGTTTCAACTTTCAACCAAAATGATATTATTATTTTGGATTTAAGATTGGTTTTTTTTACTAAAACAAAACTTAATAAACCGATAAAACAAAATGCCAGTTATTTATTTTGGATTTAAGATTGGTTATTGTTACTAAAACAAAACTAACGAAACCGATAAATCAAAATACATGTTATATATTTATTTTTAATATGTATCTTTAGTTATTTATTGCTTTATCAGAGTTGTTTTTTTAATTATAGGAGAACGTTTGTGTAACATCTTGTTTTCCAGGTATTTCTTTTTTGACCCTTGGTTGGTGATTGTATGGCTAAGTTGGCCCCTAATGGCATTTTTGTAGTTTTTGGGCATAACTTTTGTACGATGGGCGTACGTAGCCAGGGTACAAACCCTAATTTTTAGGGTTTAGACCCCATTTAAACATCTTTATGGTCTCATGCACTCTCTTACCTCCAACCTCCTTCCTTATTCCTCATTTTGAAACCCTAAAGTATGCTAGTGCATTTTGAAGCTTGGAGAGTCTTTTGGTGCCATTTTGGAGCTTTTAGGGGTGAAGGAAGAGATTTGAAGTTGTAGTGTTTCACTCAAGGCCTTGGATCCAGCATCTACACTCCCTTGTGCAAGCTCCAACCTTGATGAGTATTTCATTTAGATCTAGTTTTAGCTTAAAGTTGGCACCTTTTTGTCCCAATCTTGATCTTTGTGAGTATGGAATACTCCAAGACGTTTTAGTTGTCCTTTCAGATGTTTTAGGGTGTGTTAAGTCATAAAAATGTGATCTTGGACATTATTTTCTTTCCATGCATAATCTAGGTTGTCTTAATGGGTAAAGAAGCTAGGGTTTTTTATGCTAAGGTCTTAACAGCCATGCAAAACCATAAAGTTGGAAACTTTATGGTTAAGGACACCTTTTAGGGTCTAGATCTGGATTTTGCATATAGGTGCTTAAGGATTAATCACTTAATGGATGGAGTTTATGGAAGCCGCATACGTTGGGCGTACCAAAGAGTACGATGCGCGAATGTGGTCAGCTCCCCGACTTTGGTCAAGCATGTAGTATGCCCCGCATACGTGTTGAGTAGCCCAACGTACTCACTGAGCTGACTCAGATGACTCAATTGACTTTGACCTGAATTTTGATCAAGTTTGACCTAGGGGTATTTTGGGTATTTTGATCTGTATGCTGAGATTGTGTCACTGAATTTATAAAGGTGACTGGTAGAGTTGATTTCAGAGCGGTGTGCTATTTGCTTTTCTCATCTGTCTGTGAGGTGAGTTTCCTCACTGTATCTATGGCTCAAAGGCACCAATGCCGACCCATTATTGTGTTATTTAGGATGATAGTCGTTGTGTAGCTTACATGAGTTTGTATGATGGGTTGAAATATACCCCAGGGTGGGGCCCATTATCGTATATTTGGGTTGAAATAGACCCCAGGGCGGGGCCCACTATTGTATGATCGGGTTGAAAGATACCTCAAGTCGGGCCCTATATTTGTTGATCGAGTTGAAATACACCCCATGGCGGTACCATATATGTATATCGGGTTGGCTATACCCTAGGGTTAGGCTCAGTTATATGTTTTGGTATGTGGTAATTTGGGGAAATCACTAAGCTTTGTGCTTATAGTTTATGTTTATGGTTTCAAGTACTTCCGGTTCGAAAGGGAAGGGCCCGACGTGATGTCACAACATCCTCCCCTCATGATTTCGCATTTTGAATAATTGTACTATGATGTTTTGAATATTATGACTTGATGTTTGATTTTGAACAATTGATGAATGATTTGATAGAATTTCGGGTCTTCCCATAATAACCACTTACGGATCAAACGAACCCCATGAGGAACTTGAAATACAACTGAAGATCTCGGGTCTTCCCATAACAACCACTTACAAAGCATAGGCAACTGCCGATTTACGATCCAAACATACACCCCTGCATGCAACCCACACGACAATCCGGCACCTGGCCTTCCCATCTCTCAAGAATACTGCCCTTGCTCACATCGCTAAGATACTCGTGCCACATCAAACCACTTGTGCACACCAGCGCTGACATGTTGTCGCCAACCACCGCAACCAAAAAACCTCAAGCTGAGAATCCAACCTAACTTGGGAGGCCACCAGCCTGCCCACCCCTTCGAACTCGAAAATCTGAAGAGCAAGAACTGTAACATCCTGTTCCAGATTGTTTGTGATTTAAGGCATGTGGGCCTTAATCCGAGTGTGAGAATGTTTTGAGGCTTTGAAGGAGAAAGGTTTAGGAACTTTTTGGGATGTGGGTAAGGTAGGTTGTGTGATAAAAGAGTTCGGTTTGTGCTTTTAGAGCCCAAATGTATTGTTAAAGGCGCTGGTGCGGGCTTTTCATGAAATTGGATCTGAGTTCGAGTGGGCTTCAGGAGGAATAAAGTTGATAGAAGTGTGGGGCTTTTCTTTACCTTTTCGTGGATATAAGGATCGTCGGAAACAGATTTATAACAAAGAAGTTATGGCCTTCGGAAGTTTCGTGGTTTCAAGGTTAGCCGAGTACGTTGGGCGTACACAAAGCGTACGCGGGGCGTACTAGTGAAGAAGGCAGTACGCTGGGCGTACTTTGGAGTACGTTGGGCGTACTAACCAGGATGGTCGCGAATGTTCTTCGGAGTACGCTGTGTTGGATTAGTGTCTAAGCCCGTAACTATATTTGGTATGTACTTGACCCGGTTATGCATGGTCCTTTTGGGTTGCCTTCACCAAAGCAACTTGACAAGGTAATTTGAGGAAAAAGAGAGGATATTATGGTTTATTAATATATTATAAGAATAATATATTAAAGGAGAAATCATATTTATTTAATTAGTATTAGTCATAAATTAATTAGGAATTAATTTGGTGACTAAAAGAGATTAATTAAATAAAGGGGTACAAACTGTCAAATGTGTGATAGTTGATTTTTGGGTTGGGAAACCTAATGGACTAAGGGGGAACGAAATTATGATGAGGGATCATCATATTTTCGTCCAAGGGCCTTATTCCAGAAGGTTCCTTGGGCTACTTGGTGGCTAAGGTATCTATTAGGGTTTAGACTGAAACCCTAGCAGCCTGCACTATAAATAAGACCCCAAGGCTCCAATTTTTGGCCACTTGTTCCCAAGAGAAACCCTAGGGCCGAAAATTAGCACCCTCCCTCCTCTCTCAAAGTTGCCTTATTGCTTGAGGTGTTTGTGATCCATTAGAGGAGTTACAATTGTGACTCTAAGCTCAAGAGAAGAAGAAAAGAAGATCTAAGCCAATCTTTGAAGAGGTAAACATCTAGATCTGATGTATTAAGTTAATTTTCGAATTATGTATGCTAGATTAGGGTTTGCAAGTCTTGGATTCAATGCATGTACAATAGAGAAACCTAGATCCAAGCATTAGGGTTTGTATGAGCACATAAGATTGTTCTTATGCATGAAACCCATCAGTGGTATCAGAGCCTTGATTGGTTTATGTTGTATGTGATGCTTTAACTGTTTACATGCTGAAAATCGTTTTTTGGCTTCTGTTCGACTGGACTCGGCGAGTCACTTCATGGACTCGGCGAGTCGGCCCTACTCGGCGAGTCGGATCGTCTGACAGAGGATATATCGGGATTTCTTGCTGTTTTTGCTATGGAATAGTTGCCTAATCTGTTTTTACTGATAAAATTCGAATTTTAATGATTTTGTGAGACTATCCTTGCCAAAAACAAAAGATATTTACCAATTGATTAGATAATAAATTCCTTATATGATTAAAATTGATTATTTGTATTAATTGGGTAACTTATCTTGCAAGAAATTGAATTAGGTCAAATATAGATAATCACTAAATTAATTGTTTGATTTATATTATTTGTTATTTGATCCCTTGTGTTTTGAAAAGTTCAAAACTTGTCCTCAAGTTTTGAAATTTAAATTTTGTGATTAAAAGTTTAATTTTGAATGATTTAAATTTCAAACCCTTAGAATTTTACAAGTTTAAAATTCAACCCTATACTATTATATTATTACAAGATTAATTAATATATATGTATAAGAATAAGCTAGTCTTATCGCTAGTAGGCCTCATTCACGAAGCCAGTCTATAAGGTGGGTATAAGGTTGCTGCCTATAAAATGGCGCTTAATGGGTGTACACTCACACCTACCGCTTGCTTGACTGGTGGAGGGTCGTTAGCCGAACGGATAGGATAGGGCACTTAATTCCTCATTATAAGTATAATGGAAATATTAAAGTAACTACATTGTTTTGTAAATTCCCAATCTTAGTTACTTTAGGGTAAAATGTGAAAATGATGCTATTCCATGGAATTACACTTTGTACCCCTGTCAAACGTTAGTGGAGCGTGCGTGGCTAACCGGCACACTAATTTGGGATTGACATTGGTGACAAAGGGTGGCTCGATATTTATCATAGATCAATGGAGCGTGCGTGGTTAACCAGCACATTGATTAGGTGATAGAGACATTGGGTGCACCATGTTGATTCCCATGGTTATTCACAACTTGTTTGCGATTCTCGGCATCCGAGTCGCAAATATGAAGTGCATATCGAGATTTAAACATGCCATTGAAATGTTCAATGAATCTCAAAAGAAATCTAGGAATTTTCAAATACATTTAAAACTTAATCTCTTTTCGTTTCTCATGGTGAAAATTAGTGAATCGCCATTCACTTACCTTCAAATTATTTACTTTTAGATTACGGCATCCCTTTTATAAGTTGTAAATAATGTTGTTGGATCCTAGCCCTATTTTCTCATTTGGGTGTTTAATTGGGGATTCATTTCTAATCAAACTTTGTTTCTTTCTATTTCAGATGTCTAACGCAAACGCAAACAACAACACTTCTGGGTCATTCTTGTTGATGAACCTGTGTCAAAAGGTGACATTTGATGGCTCGAACTTCAACGAGTGGATGAGATACATTCGCATGATAACTCGCTACGAGGACAAAGAATATGTCCTCGACGAGAAACTAGAAAAGATCAACCCAGAAGAAGCTACTCCTGAAGAGATGGCCGCCTTTGAGGCCCACGAGCGTGATGCGACGAAAGTTCATTGCATCATGTTGGCCACCATGAACCTCGAACTCCAAAAGTCCTATGAGGACATGTATCCATATGAGATGCATCAAGATTTGCTGGACAGGTACCACCAGAGCGCGAGGCAAGAGCCTCCATTGGAGTGATTCTTGAGCTTTTTGGAGTGATTCTTGAGCTTTTTGGTGATTTAGTGAAGTTTTTGGTGCTTATTGTGGAAGAAGGAGTTCCTTGAGGAAGCATTGCTTGGCTTGGAGCTTGTGGATCCAAGCCCTATTCATATTGATCTAGCTCCAGAAAGCATAAAGTTTGAATCTTGGTGGCTTTCTTATGTGGATCTAGTAGGGTGATGACTTGTTATGTTTGTCCTTGGAAGAAGAAGGAGCCTTGAAAGAGAATAGCTTGAGCATCTAGCTTTTGGATCTGAGTTATACACTTGTTGGTGCATCTTCCAGAGGTATCAAGTTCGAAACTTGCTTATTGTTGTGCTAGTTCTTGTTTTGAGTCCATTTTTAGGGTTTTATGTCCCAAGCTTGGAACTTTATGAGTTTGATGAACTCCAGAGTATTATATTTGTCCTTATAGATGCTTTTAGTCGTTTGGAGTCATAAAAATGAGATCTTGGTCGTCAAGATCTCTCCATGCATGAGATATGAGCATTTTTGGGAGTAAAGAGTGATTGTATTTGGGTTTGGGACTTTATCAGCCATGCAAAGGCTTAAAGTCACTGACTTTATGGAGTAAGATCTATTAGGGAGTCCAGATCTGTGATATGAGCCAAGGTCTTAACTGATTAAGACCAAATGAGTAGAAAGAGTGAAACTGGGACGTACGTTGAGCGTAATTCCAGTACCCCCCGCATACTGACCAAGTGTCTCCGATGGCCAATCTGGATTCGTAAGTACGCTGAGCGTAACAAGGGAGGTACGCACCACGTAACCTCACTGTGGACTTTTGGGCTAAGTCTCATTTTGGGCCTTGAGTGTTGGGCCTGGAGTTTGGGCTTGTTGCACTAGAGTTTTGGACCAGAGGTGTATATATATATATATATATATATATATATATATATATATATATATATGTGTGTGTGTGTGTGTGTGTGTGTGTGTGCCTTGGGCCCTTGAGTTGGGTTTGTCACTTGGACTTGAGAGTTGGGCCTCGAGAGAGCCCATTCATTATTGGGCTTTGGTGGGCCCAAATGAGTTTTAGGTTATTGATGGGCTAGTTAGTGGTCTACCTTTAGACCTAAAGAGTGAGGGTTTGGACTTAGATCTTAATTGGGTAATTGTGGATCTTGGTCCAGTGTTAGAGGCCGGTGTGTAGCAGCAGCATCTATAGGAGCTGTTCATCATCCGAGTTAAGTCTTCTCACTATACTTACCTAGTGTGGTAACCTTTGTGTGACCGGAGGGTCTTATGTTCTTATATTAAGTATTGTGATATCCTGCATTATGTCTTTGTGATTTATGTTGTGTATTATTCTGAGCTTACTGAGTTAGGACCGGAGGGTCCACCCGAGTTGTGGGACCGGAGGGTTCCACTAAGACACATTGACCGGAGGGTCTTATCCGAGCATAGCCATGAGAGGCTAATGATTTATGTGTGGTATTTTGGGGAACTCACTAAGCTTCGTGCTTACCGTGTTATGTGATATGTGTTTCAGGTTCTTCTCAGGACCGTGGGAAGGCGCCGGCTTGATTGTACACACCAAAGAAAGAGTTATGTTTTGAGGATCCTGGATTATTAATCAAACAATTATGGAGTTGCATTTTGTAAATTAAATAAATGGGATTTTTGTGAAATGTGTTATGAGAATTATGTGATTTTAAAAATGAAAAAAATTTGTTTGAAAATTCACGGTGTTACAAGAACCTTGCCACATATAATGACAATCTGATCCGACAATATGCCACTTAAATCCCATATGCAAACTCCGAGCCGGTCATATCAACCACTTCCCCTTCGTGTCTCGAGGTCAGAGGCACGACCTCTAACAAAACCCTCGAGACTTCCATTCAACATACTCATCTGCTGGATTAGGTGTTTAAGCCCATAACTATAATTGGTATATACTTGACCCGAGAGTAGCATGGTCCATTTCCAAATGCCCAGGGCATTAAGAGGGAAAATGGACCAGAACCGTATTTGACTAAAGTTGTTAAACAATTGTCAAGGACAATCTAAGGTTCGCCAAGGATTGGTTGCTTAAGGACAGTTGGAAGTATAGTAATGAATGGACTGTATTGACATTATTATGAATAGACATTATTCTATTAATAATGAGTTGTCATATGGAAAATATGGAATGTTTCCATAATGGGAGTTGGATATTAAGAATCTATGTGTAGGTTAGAAACTATTGTGCAAGAAGGAGGTTCAAAGGAATGTACTTTAAAATTGAGACTTCACTTCCATGGAATTGTTCTTGTAACAGTCTCCAAATGAATACTTTGTAATATCATTGGCAAAGTCTTTGTGACTTTTGTACCTCGACATTACGAAAGGAATCATTTCATAATAGTTTAGAATCTGACATATTCTAATAGTGGCAAGAATTTGGCATTCTTACACTTATGAAAAAGATTTGGAGTTGTGAAATGAGTTTCATTGAAGATGTATTCAATTGATCTATTTCACAAAGAAAGGACCATAGACAAACATAGTGTGCATGCTTAGAGCATGGGATAACTATTGTTTTAATTCAAGTATTAAGTTGATTAATTGAAACATTATACAATGAATAATGTGTAATCAATATGGTGATTAAATAAAAAGGTGTTTTATTTATATTCAAAAGTTTTGAGACCATATTGGATTCGATTATTCTTGTGTTTCACTTTGCATGTTTTGACTTCCCGAATAACTAGATTATTCAAACTATCCACAATCGATCATACTTTGGAAGTAGGTATTTGTAACACTCCAAATCAGGTATGACCTTGTAGCCCTTGAAGTATTTCAAATATGGCATAAGAAGCCCTTAAGTACGCTGGGCGTACTTATAAGTACGCTTAGCGTACTTGGCAAGAAGGATCGCGGAGGGGCGGCACGTACGTTGGGCGTACCAGAAGTACGCTGGGTGTACGTGCCAGACGTCAAAACCCTAATTTTCGGACTTGTGACCTATATAAACACCCTTAACTCATTTGAGCCTCACCCTAATCATCCTCTTTCACCTTCAAACGTCTCTGAAAACCCTAATACCTTTTATGAGTGCATTTTGAGCTTTAAGAGTGCATTTCTGGTCCTTTTAATGTTCATTCAATAAGGAGAAGTTGTCTAGGAAGCTTGGGGTGTCATTTGGCTTCAGGAATCTACATATATAGTCGACCTTGAGGAGCTTCTGGAGGTATAAAGATTGGACCTTTCCATCTTAATCTCTAGATCTAGCTAGGGTTTTCTAGTTTTGTCCCTTTTGTTGATTTTGGATCTTCTCTTGAGAGTTGGGCAACTCCAGAGGATGGGAATGTTAGATCTGAGGTTCTTTGGTCCGTTTATACCATAAAAATGAAGTATTGGTGGGTGTTTTGACCTCATGCATGGGTTAAGAACCTTAAAAAGGTCTTAATGGGGGTGTTGGGAACATATGAGACATGCAAAGGCATAAAGTTGCCAACTTTATGCCCTAGGTCGTCTTAATAAGCTTAGATCTGACTTTTTGGACGTGAGGGAATCGAGTATTAAGCCCTTAATGGATAAAGTGCTTAATCTGTTAGTACGCTGGGCGTAACCTAGTGTACGCAACGCGTACATCACAGAGACCCAGTACGCTGCGCGTACCCGGGTGGTACGCTAAGCGTACGCACCACAGATGGGCTTGGATCTGTTTGGGCCTTTAAGCTGTTGGGCCTCATTTGGTTATTGGACCTTGTTGCATTTTGGGAATAGTGGGCCATATTATCTGTTTTGGGCTATTGATGTTATGGTAGGGCCTTATTGGGCCAAGAGGCCCAATAATGATTTGTGGACATGGACTTTGGGCCCATTAGCAAAGAAAGGATATTTGGGCCTTCATGGAAGGACTTGGGGTTTGGGTTTCCCTTTGATTATGTGAGGCCCTAACATTGGTTAATATTATTATTCAGCACGGGAGGTTACAGACAGTTAGGAGAGCAGTTTCGGATTCTTCGGACAGAGGTGAGTCTCCTCACCATACCAATGGGTCTAAGGCACCAAGGCTGGCCCATTTTTAGGATGTTTAGTATCCTAGCTATAGAAGTATTATGTGGTACGATAGATGCTGAGCTAGGAAGTATGATATTGTTATATGTGATATGTATGTGTGGACGACCATAGGGGAGCCCATGACACTTGGATGTAAGACCATGGCTTTCCTATCGAAGACCATGGGAGAGCCCATGGAACTTAGGTGTAAGACCATGTGGAGAGCCCATGGCATCCTGGAGTAAGACCCTGGGGATGAGCCCACAACATCCTTATCTGTTATATGCATGGCTTACGTAATATGTGTAGCTGTTATAACTAGTATGATATCTTGTATGTGGTTGTGTGTGGGTATGCTCTGGGGAACTCACTAAGCATTAGCTTACAGTTTGTGGATTTTTTTAGGTACATCTGAGCCCAAGGTCAAGGGCAAGGCGTGATGGCGCGGCATGCACTCTATCTCTCATTGATATGTTACGGGACACTCTGATGTTTTTAAATAAAGCTGTAATGAACGTGTATTTGAAAACAAATGTTTTGGGATTTCATGGTTTATGAAATGTGTTTGATTAATTAAAAATGAAAATTTTCTTTTAAAAATTTGGGTCGTTAGAGTATTGAAGCTAGACTGTCATGAATGGGTCTGTAGATTGTCTAAAGGTGTTTAAACATAACACAAGTTTGCTGCAGTATTCATGAGTACTCCTGTAATAAGATTTGAGTATTGGACTAAACCCACACTCATTTGAATCACTTCATGGATTTTATCACGAGTGATCATGAGACGATAATATCTTATATTCTTGAAACAAAGAGATATGAGTTGTAGTTTACAAGTCGGTTACACATTGATGATATGAAAACGCAACAGTAACTTGGTGTTATAAAACATATTGTTGTGTGTGATTTGATGAGTAAATAGAGCAAGCATATGAGTCGAAGTTTATCTGTTCCTTTTATCCTAAGGTGATAAAAGCGATATCTGTGGGCCCCTCGATGATTTAGTGATGACAACCCTAAGCGCTTGGCCAAGCCTAAACTGATTTGATTTGTTTAATTAGTCAGTCGTCATAAATCGGAAATTAGGAAACAACACATGAACAGAGAGAATGATTATAATCCATGTCTCGGTTCATACGATATCTAGAATGGAGGAATATATGATCCGTTATCTAATGGACGCGTTATTGATCAGAGTTCGACAACAACTTTTGAGAGCTACAATTGCTAGTCGGGTTTTGGAGTCGTATTTAAAATTATAGTTATTAGACTTATCCAAGTGGGAGACTGTTGGATTAGGTGTCTAAGCCCATAACTATAATTGGTATGTACTTGACCCGAAAGTAGCATGGTCCATTTCGGGTTTCCTTCATCATGACAACTTGATAGGATGGATATTTGAGTAAGAGGTTATTTGTGATTTATTAATATATTATAAGTATAATATATTAATTGAGAAATCATATTATTTAATTAGTATTGATCAATAATTGATTTGGAATTAATTTAGTGATCAAAAGAGACTAATTAAATTAACGGGGACTGATTATGTAAATCAGTAAGACATATGGTTTGGGCTAATGATCAATGATTAATTTGTAATGGGCTAAGCTTATGTGAAAGTCCATAAATTATTAGTGCATATAAGTTATGGATCATAAGCCTAAGTGTAAGAATTAGGGTTATATATAACTCTTGGAATTCTACACTATATATGTAACCCACTAAAGCCAAAAATCGACCTAAGAGTGACATTACAAGAGTACGGACGATTTTTGGTGCCTAACCTCTCTCTCATTTGTCTTCCAATTGTTCATGCTGTTTGTGACTTGTTTGAGGCACAACACTTGGGGTGCTAAGCTCTTGAAAGGTCAAATTCAACAAGCTACTACAAGAGGTAATGTTCTAACTTACTTTTGTGATTCATATGTCAAATTGTATGCTAGTTGTAGGCTTTATGCTTTGGAAATTTTTGTTGCATGTATAACTAGAGAAAACTTAGATCCAAAGCTATTAGGGTTGTATGTGCACCAGAGGAGTGTTATAGTACCTTAAACCCAACATCATCCGGGTCTGAACCATTGAACCCACATCAATATTGCCACAGGGGCCTGAACAACACAAAACCCATCCTCGCCTGAGCAACCCAAGCCAAAAGATCAACGGATACGGAACCACTGTCTCGAACCATGGTATCCAACCATGTTATCTACCCTGAACAGTCCTTAGAATCTTCGAAATGATCCTCGATTTGAGTATGGGTCATGTGCTTCCGGTAGTACTGGTCCAATACTACCTTCCAGACCTACCCATACTCTCCTCAAGAATCCTCTCAGGTTCTCTAAGACCTAATCATAAAATACTCCTGAAATCTACTCAACAACGAACAACTGCACTAGAATACTCCCTAGGCTATCCTAGGGTTCCAAAAAGCACAAAGCAAGCAACATTCGAGCAGAGAAGCCGACTAGCACTAAAATACAATAAAATTGGACAGATCCTCACGTGAAATCCCCAATCTTCGACTCCCAGCACCACATGTACACCCTTGTCCTTCTCACACTCTCCCCCGACTGACTAATCATTCCTCACGCTGACCCGCTATACACTACACCCGCTCATGAAACTTCCACCAACCCTGCATCACTCGTGTATGCTAGCCATACATAACATTGGATCCTATAGACAGTCGAATATTTGATCCTACCCTAAGCCCTTCATCAAACAAGAATAGGAAATAAGGACAAACCAAACATTCTCAGGCTTTAGAATCTTAGTTATGTACAACTATGATGCATACACTAAGCAACTACAGTAATGATGTCAATTTCATATAAAGAAGAATCTTAGGCTATCAAGCATCATATAATCAGACAATTCTATCATGCAATTCCTGAAGATCCCTACCCTATCACTAACATGTTGTTCTAACATATCACAATATCAAATAACAGTATGGTATTTTGGGGTTTACTTACTGGCTCTGGCTGATCGTACACATCACATCCTCCTTGAGTATTTTGAAAACCATTTGAAAATCATTTTGAAAATCATTTTCCTTAGTTTGAGACTGGATTCACACGAGTGTTCCCCCAATTCAATCAAACCAAGGCTCTGATACTAACTTGTAACATCCATAAAATTTCATAAAATTTAAACTTTTGAAAACAACCCTTTTTCTATAGAAGTGTTTACAAAAACCGTTGTCCCCAAAACATTAATTAAAAATCAGAATCTCCTTCAACATAGTTTTCAAAACATTCACACTATCAGAGTTTCCCAGAAATCATAAGTCCAAAACGCGAGGATGTGTACGGTCACGCCTTCACCTTGACACGATCCACTGAAGTACCTGAAACCATAAACCAAAACTGTAAGCATGAAGCTTAGTGAGTTCCCCCAAAGTACCAACACCCAAACAGATAACAAAACAACATGTATACAGAGCCTTCAGCATGTCTTGACCGCCTCCCCGGGCCTACAACCTATCTGGACCGCTCCTGTAACATCCCGTTATTCTCTGTTCGTAAAGTCAACTTTAGTCAAACAAAGGTCAACTAAAGTCCTTTTTTATTGTTTGGGTTTTTAATTTAGGTTATGATAATAACCTTTATTTGTTAAAATCCTTAAAATATTTACAATTGAATTTGGAAGGAACAGGCTTGAAAACCGAGAAACTTCGCATACTATTCATTGCCTCGGACCGCAAACACTTCGGGCCGTAAAGAGCTTACGTCCGTACACTCTTCGGACCGTAAACTCCTCGCAGCCGTAAACGAGGCTTCGGCCGTAAACGTCTTGCCGACTTCGGACCGTAAACGAGGTTCACAGCCGTAAACCCTCGGACCGTGAACCCTCGCACATATATATAGATTTCCTTCATTTTTCCTTCATTTATCACATCTTCCAGCCAAGAACTCTCAAAATCTCTCAAATATCATCCACCAAGAACATCATATCTCCTCAAGAACACGCCAAGATCATCCTTGTTCATCTTATTCAAGTGATTAAACACTAGTTCATCACATAATCTAACAGGTATCAATTCTTGATCTTGTTATCACTTCAAGAACACCCTTCCATCTTCAATTATTAGACTAAAATCCATTGATTTTACTAGTTTTCACGAAGAACGCGAAGAACACGAAGAACAAGCACCTCAAAACCTTTGAATCTTCTTAGATACTGGTCTAGAATCATCAAGTGTTCTTCATCCTTTAAGAACACTTGGCCGTAAACTCATATCAGTCTCCAATCTAGCTTCAAACACTTCAATTTGTAAGTTATACTTACAAATTAGTCCGATTTCTAATCATTCCTATGATTATTTTAGCTAATTGGATGCATATATGTTATACAAATAACTATATAGGACTTGTTTTGTTGCGGGATTACACTCGTGGAACTAAACATCCTATACCAAATCATCATTTGAATCACCCTTCAAAAGGTGAGTTCATACCCCCGTATTTTCATAAGTTTTTATTGTTTTAAGGGGGGAATACAAGTCTAACACAAAGTCTTTGTGTTATAAACAAGTGATTTTCAAATATCTTATCAAAATGGATTTCAGTTATCATCAAATCAAATGGTTTTAAATGATTGCTTCAAAATGACATCAAGTCACCAAAATGGATTTCAAAATATCAAACTTCTTTTAAATGTTTTTATAAACTTATATTTTTCCCAAAAATCATACTGGTATACATATATTTATATAAATAATATTTAAAAGGCTTAGGACTGATAACCCACTTTGGTTCCTTTTCCTTGTTTGGATGTGGGATTATAAGCATCAGTTATTTGTCCGAGTGTCATTTAAATTTTACTTATATATATATATATATATATATATATATATATATATATATATATATATATATATATATATTGTATATGTATACAAGTATAAAAGTTAATTCATTAAGTTCAATTACCATTTGTAACATGTTGAGCAAGGGGTTACATTCATGAATACTCGTTTTCAAATCAGAAAGTACATATAAATTATAATATGTATAATTTATGATTCACAGAACATTAATTCACGATTTAAATATAATAGAATACATTGTTTTACAATAACAAAGGTGTGAATCAAAACTATTCAAGTGTATACATTTTTCAGATACATGTTAAGAATACTAATTCAAGAACATACTATCAATCATTTATTTCAGAATGATTGGGTTTTCATAATTATTATACATGTAACGTTTATATGATTTTATGAGACAAGTAGTTCAAGTTGTTTAGTTCATTTTAAAACAACATAGTTAAAGTCCTGATATTATAACCAGAATCTCCAGTAGGGGATCGAAACAATGTGTGTATAGATCTATATTGGGATTGACAACCCCGCACTCGGACTGCTAGCTACAGTCAGGCATACACGCCTGTGAGTGACAATTGTTATCAACAGCTTTCAGCGCATTCATAGCGGTGGGTCAGGCCATCTAGTCAGTGTGACTATAATAACTCATTAAAGATATTAACAATACGTTAGTGTATAATTAACTAAACTTATGTATATTTTCAAAGTACTAGTTTACAAGATACAGTTTACAGTATTTCATTACAGTTTACAATAACAGTTGATGAAATTAGACATACTCACAGATACAAGCTTACAAAAGGATTACAAATATAGAACATTGGTTTACAAATAGAACAGTTTTATGTAACAAAAACTACTTTTAATATACAGCAAAAAATATAGGATTTTCTGGAAACAGTTTACTTATTCAAGAAACAGAAAACATTCTTACAAAACATAAATACTTATGCACTCACTCAACTTTATGTTGATACTCTCTTTTCAAATTACTTGTATTATCAGGGAACCAGTAGACAGGTACACCCCGAGCTTTTGAGAAGATGGAGCTATTTATGTCTTGTCTTCTTCTTTTGTATAACTATTTAGTTTTAGAATACAATGTTGAAACACATGTAAATATTTATACTTTTTAAATACAGTGGTTGTTTGTACTTTGATTACTATAATGCATGTGTTGTGATACTACAAATAAAGTCCTCCACCCCCGGACGTTTCTGCCGTATGGTTTGGGGGTGTGACAGCTCCCGAGCCTTCGACATGACTGGACTGCCTCGCAGGGCCTACAGCCTATCCTGACCGCTTTCCGGGCCTTCATCCTGACTGGACCGCCTCGCAGCGCCTTCAGTCTATTCGGCCCGCCCTGGGTCTGTTGGCCTTCATCACAAAGCAGGACCGCCTCAACCCAACCACACACACATATCGACATATACATAACAATAAACATATAATCAGTCAACATACAAACAGGCAGATCTTACAGATCACTAAGCATAGCATCATCCTATCTGCAAGGATACAGATCTAACAGATCATAACATCATAGCAACATCTTATCTACCAGGATACCGATCTAACAGATCACCACAGCATGGCAACATCCTATCTACCAAGATACCGATCTAACAGATCACTACATCATACAAGCATATGATAAACCAGGATAACAATCCAAAAGGACCGACATTGGTGTCTTCGACCCATAAGCACAGTGAGGAAGACTCACCTCGAATGCAGAAGCTCCCCAAAAGAAATTCCTTAGCTGCTGTCCTGCCGGCTTCCGAGCTATCAAAACCAATAACACACCCAATTAACCATTGGGTCCCACGCTATAATCCATAAAACATACTTAAGGTAAAATGACCATTTTACCCCTGACCCAACCTACACCAAAACTGAGGCCCAAAACCAAAAGATCCACACAGGCCCACTAATGGCCCAATTTTCCGAATTGGGCCCAACCCCATACATGCCTTATCCTAAGCCCATATTTAACAATCCAGATTGCTTCAAACACCCCTTGGGACAAATTGATCAGAGGCAAAAGTCAAAAATCAAAGTCAACGGCCCAAGTTGACCCAACTCGCCGAGTTGTCCTTCAACTCGTCGAGTTCCTCTGACAACTGCAAAGTCGGGAAGAACCCGATCCAACTCGCCGAGTTATCTAATCAACTCGCCAAGTTGACTCACACCAACTCCAAAACGGGAAAAACCAAAACAACCCGTCGAGTTCACCTGAGACCCAACAACTTAATCCATTAAGTCGATATATTCGAAACTAACAGCTTCTCCCACTCAGATCTTAACTGAAATTGCCCTAAGAAGGGTAAAGTTTCCAACTTTACCCCTAAGAACCACCAAAATGGGTTTAAAACCCAAACCCTAAACTTAAAAGGGTAAGGACTTAATCATTAAGCACTTATTCCACAAGGACACAACTCCAAGATGCAGATCTGACCATATGAGTCTAAATTTCCATGTAAAGCTTACAACTTTACACTTATTCATACTTAGAAGAAGCTCAAAAGCTTAAAAGAGACCAAAAGAAGGACTTAATGAATGCATGAAGCCCTTAGGATCATAAAGTTGGCACCTTTATGCCAAAAGAGCTCAAGATGACCATAGATCTGGAAGAATAGTGTAACACCCAAAAATTCAAACCAATTTAAAATTTTTAAAAACATTTCAAACCATTAAAAATCATTACAACTTTGTTTTCAAAATGTATAATATCAGAGTTTTCCCAGAAACATAGACAAAACATGAGGAGCTGTACGATCACGCCTTCGCCTTGCCGCGATCCCCTGATGTACCTGAAACAATAAACTGAAACTGTAAGCTCGAGAGCTTAGTGAGTTCCCCTAAAATACCGATACACATACAGTCCATATAAACATATCATAACAAACTGAAAAACATGTAATGGGTCCCCAACTTTACAGACTGGATTACCCCTGAGCCGACAGTACGAGTCTCCCTTTAGCCCGTAATTGGAATGCTCCCGAGCCCACAATACGAGTCTCCCTTTAGCCCGTAACTGGAATGCTCCCGAGCCCACAGTACGAATCTCCTTTTAGCCCGTAACTGGAATGCTCCTAAGGTCTGTTGGCTACCGCACGGAGCAGTATAACCTCAACTCATCCCACATAACATATAACATACCACATAACCACTGAGCATGCAATAATCATATAACATCACAGGTAGTCCTACAGGTCTACTTAACTGGCATAACTACTAGCATGCAACACTAACTTATACTCAACATCTAACACTGCTAGGATAACATATCCAATGGGCCGGCCTTGGTGCCTTAGACCCCTTAGTATAGTGAGGATAACTCACCTTGCAACTGTCGTCTGAAACTAGAAAGCTCAACTCCCGGATCACCAACACGAACTCCACCACCTATAGTTACCATAAAACCCTTTTTCATAAATCTCCAAATTACCAGAATACCCTCAGAAGTCAACTGGTCAACTCTTGGTCAAAGTCAAAGTCCACAGTCAAAGTCAACAGTCCATGTTGACTCGACTCGTCGAGTGCAGTTCACCGACTCGTCGAGTCCTTCCTGAACTCGAGAAGTCGTGAAATCCTTGATTGGCTCGTCGAGTTCCCCTTTAACTCGCCGAGTTCATACGTGTCCAAGAATTGGGAGAAACCCTAGCCGACTCGCCGAGTCTTCGAACGACTCGCCGAGTTCAAGGCAATCTTCAACGGACTCGCCGAGTTTGTTCATCAACTCGACGAGTTCATGACCATCTTCATATGACTCGCCTAGTTGACTATGCAACTCGCCGAGTCCTTGCAGACCTTCATCCATGGAGACACTTTTCAAGCCATGCCAAGGTTCCAGATTACAGATCCAAGCTTCTAAGGCATGTTTATCACGTAAAGTTGCAAACTTTACACGCATGCAAGGCCCTAAAGGCTCTAAATGGCCAATCTAAGCTTCTAATGGAGCTTTACACCATATGAGAGTCTCATCCTTGCAAGAGTTGGAAACTTTATGGACTTAGGACTCAAAAGAGGTTCAGATCTGAAGTTTCAACTTCAGATCTAGCTCCCATACCAAAATCCCTTCATGAATAACTAAAGAAAGCCCTAGTTTCCACATATGAATGATTCTAGAAGAAAAAGAGGTTAAGGTAACAGCTGGTTACCTCCAAAATGTGCCCAAACTGAAGTAGACTCTGGATCCACACAGAAATCTTGATGCTAGCTTCTTGATCTACAAATTTCCATCACAAAAGTCACTTCCCAAAGCTCCAAAACACTCTCCAAGCTCTCACTCACGGAAATTAGGGTTTCTGGGTCTCAAAAGGGTGATAGAGGACAGTGGGAGGCGCTAATGGTCCAATATATAGGGTGCAAAACCCTGAAAATTAGGGTTTCCACTGCCAGCTCCTACTCGTCGAGTCCCTCATGCCGACTCGACGAGTCACTCATTAATTGACGTGTCCTGGCCCAGTGCTACTCGACGAGTCAAGCGCCAACTCGTCGAGTAGACCTCAGACATGAAGTCTAAATGGAAAAATTAATAATAACTGACGGTTGGGATGTTACAAATAGCACTTGGGACGTCCTTCAACCCCACCAATCACCCAAACATGGCTAAAAGCATCAAACTTAACCCAAAAAGAGATCTAATCAAATATTAAGCAAGTATATAACTTTATACCCACAATATGCTGGAAAAGATGCAAATAATCAAGATCTGAAGGCTTTTACTTGAATCATCACCTTACACCAAGCTTCTCCTTCTTCCAAGAGCTTCAAACACACCAAAACACACTAAAAAAGGGCTCACAACACTCAAAAAGGCTTTAGGGTTTCGAGATTAGGGTTAGAGGCTATGGAGGCTGGAAATGAGGCCAACACCTGGGACTTAAGGTGTTTAAATAGGGTGCAAAACCCCAAAATTAGGGTTTCCTAAACAGCGCCTGTAACAACGTAAATTTTCAAAACAATTTTTCATTTTTGAATCATACTTTCATTCACATGATAATCACAAAACATAATGTGTCACTGTGTCATAACAAAAACATGTCCCGGAATCTCAATAACATAAACTCCATAAGTGTGTACGGATCATGCCGGCGCTGTCACACCCCGATCCTTGTCGGAATCGATCGAGGCGTGATATATTGTTCAAAGTCTCATGACAACTATGTTATAATATGATTAGATTCAATTAAGTACTAAGTATGCAAACAAGATCCACAACATACAAATACAAATCCAAATATGAACAACATTTATTACATCAAATTTAAATAGTCTTGTGGATTTCTAAGGCACAACCTATTTTTCATCAACTTCATTCTTCAAATCTGCATCATGGGTAAAAACAGGTCAACTACGAGAGTTGGTGAGTAATCTAATTTTAGTAGAGAAAATTGTGAAGTTGAAACCTTTATAATTGGAAATTTGTTTTCTTTTGAAGTCGGCAAACAATTGTATTTGAGATAACGGTTTATAAATCAAAAATTGATTAACAAATGATAACAACAACAATAAGTCCTCACCCTATATATACATATGTATATATATATAAATATATATAGGATGAAGCATCTAATCATCATACACACTCAACCACGTGCAATCAATCACCTTAGCGTCCCAAGGCGGGGTGGTCAACCCAATAGCGCTATTATTGTCCATAACGTACCTCAAGAATACGGGCATAGTCATGGAGATTAGACTAAAAATGATAATGCACTACAAGTACATGTAGCGTAAACAAACAATAGTTATACAATTAATGATTCACGTATAAATGTCCCAACAATGTCTCAATTGTGATAAAACAATAAAATGAAGTTGGAACATATTAGAACCACATGATACACCCCAAAAGTATTGAAAATTATAAAATATGGGGTGGATTACTCACATTAGTCCCAAAACGAAATGCGTGTGTCGTACGATAGACGATTCGGGTCAAAATGGCGTAGAACCTAATATAATTAATAGTTCTGGTTTAGGAACTGCTAAACGAGAATGGAGTATTAATACAAATAATTAGACACATATTCTTATATTAGATGAATTAACAATAATTCATTTTGATTATAATATTAAGGTATTTATTTGTTAAATGAATTTTAAATTGAATTACTTACTTTGCATAGTTAATTTATATTTTCAATTTAGGCCAGATTTTAATAATTTCTTATTAAAATAATAACTTGCCCAATTAAAATTATTTACAGATTTTAACAATTATTTATATGAAATAATCATTAAAATGCATTTTTACATGCTTAAATACTTAGGAAAATAGTTTTAAATAGTAAACAGTATTGAAAAATTATGACATTATTAGGAAATCATTATTTCATACAATATGAATTACTGTAAAATTTGTATATTTTTCTGAACTGTTTTAGTATTTATTTAATATTTTAATGATTAAACAACACAAAATTCGGGAAAAATAGTAAATGATTCTCAAAAAATCTGTAAAATTAACCATAGTTTTATAACATGATGTAGAGCTCAGTGTATAAGTTTCAGATATTTGTGACTATGGGAAGTATTTTTTATATATTTCATTATTAATTAATCAATAAAATCATAAATAATAGTAAAAAGTAATATAAATGCATGAAACTTCATATATCATGTTTAATCAGTGTACAGGTCATCCCAGAATTTTCTCAGAATTTATTGAATGCAAAAAGTATTTTATGTGAATTATTGCCCTACTTTATTGCAATAATTATAGTAATTCAATAAAAATAAATTATTTTCTGAAAATTTCCAGAACTTCTTATTTTATTTATGGGATTCTGAGAAAAATCAGGTTTATGCATAAAATGAGTTTTAGATATTTTGGTGGATTTAATTTGTTTCTTGTATGAATATGAAACTTTTAACAACATACCTTGATGAATGCTTCAAGAGGGATGAAGATTTGAGTATAATAGATTGTTCTTGGCTGGAATATGAGTATTTCTTGGATGAATTTCGAGATTGAGAGTGAGAGAAAGAATAGAGAAGGTTTAAGTGGTGAAGAGAATAATGTGTTGGGAGAAAAGGGAAAGGAAAGTGGATGGGAGGTGTGAGTGGGAGACCATGGGAATAATCTTTTTGCTTTTGGTGGTCTTCATAATTTCCCACTAACACAAGCATCTTTTACATAATTAATATAAGAGTTTTATAAAATTTAATGTAAAGTTTATAAAAATAGAGTTTTATAAAATTTAATGTAAAGTTTATAAAAATGGAGTTTTATAAAAGATGAGTTATTATTTGATTATAACAATCTACTTTGATTTGAAGTTTAATTATAGCATTCAAGTTTGATTCTTTTAAATTTAATTAGAGCATTATACTTTGATTTGTTTTAATATGGTATCATAATTTAATTTGATTATAGTTATAACGTTGTACTATACTATGTTGCTATTAACGTCAATTTATATCGTAGTGTATGAGTTTTGATCCTATTAGCGTCAAGTAATCTTGAGTAGGGTTTGAATGAGATTGAGAAAGGTTTCGTTTGTGATCTTTTTGAGTGTCCGGCTTCGCAACGCAAGGTCCATAGACCCCGTTAAGCCATGATTTAGTGTCCTACACAATCCCGATGATTGTGCAATAGTGTTTTATCGCTTTGGTTCGTTGTTTAGCACTGTTAAGGCTAAGGAATATCAAACACATGAACTTTCCAAATGATGTTTTCTCATTAAAATAGCGAATTGTACAGTGATTACATAACGTAAACCCTATCATACAAGGGTTAATGGAGTTGACCGGTTTGACTAGTTGACTTTGTTTGACTTTGACTTGACCGAAATTTGATGGTTGTCACATCATCCCCCCGTTAGAGGGAATTTCGTCCCGAAATTTGCATTTTGATTGGGACTTCAAGAGTTTGGAAAAAGATGTGGAAAACTTTTCGTAGTACAAGAAATTGATTATGGTGAGGAACAACCCTCCTGATGTCACATGACGACCTTGGAAATTTCTTATTGTAACTTGAACTGAGTCAATTTAAAAGGAGTTTATTGTTTTGGGATGATAGAGTATTCTATGTGTGCTTTTATACTCCCTGTTTTATCCTTGGTATTACCACTATGAATATTTTATAACATAGTTAGCAAGTTCCATCATTACGAATGTTTCAACAAATTTTGACGAAATTTGCATTATAAGTCCTACAAGTTCTTTTATAGTCGATTGACGTAAACTAGTCGTATATCATTAAGATTGCAAGGGCATTTTGGATGGGTGACCCCGCCTTAAGCCCACAACCAAACAAGGAACAGGGAATGAGGCGGAATCACACATTCTAAGTCCATAGAATCTTAATGATATATGACCATAATGTTTACACTAGCCTCATAGATTCCAGGGGCGTAGTATTATTGGGCTAGAAGTAGGAATTGTAGTTAAAAAAATAAAATAGTTATAAGCCTGCTATCTTCAAACTTGGGCTTTGGCCCCTCCCGATTCCTAATCAGAATTGTCCAATACTCCAAATTCTCCAAGCGACCAAGCGGTATCAAGAAATCAAAATCGATTCATCCCCATTTGCCCAATTCGCTACCTATCTCGCCTGCTGTTCGTTTGTCGTTGTCTTGCCAAGTCAGTCGCCTGGTCTCACTCTCGCCAATCGCCATCGCCAAGTGCCCAAGTCCCCATTCTCACTTCACAGAAATCAGGTATGTAATCCCGAGACCCAAATCCTGTTCAGATGTTCTTTCTTTTCTGATTGTAAGATTGTTGATTGTTGGTATTGGCGTATTGTACTGCTGCTGCTGTTTTCTGTCAATTTGTTGCCTATTTATGCGTTACTACTGTCTTACTGAGTTTCCTTTTAATTTGGCTGTCATTTGCGATTTGGCGATTTGCCAATTTGATTTATAAGTTATGAACTTATAGATTTGGTTATTGATTTGGTTATGCTTAACAGCTTGTCAGCTTCAAACAAAACTGAAAAGTGACAACAAAGATTGATTTGGTTATTGTTAAATGAGTTATTGGTTATTGTTCTAATTTTGAATTTGATTTTGTTTTGATTGGATCAATTGTTCCTTCATTTTGATTTTTCTAGATATAATCATGGGAAAGATGAAAACATTGAAAGAAAAATTGTTGTCTGCTTACTAATATATCATTCATAATCTGTTTTTAAAGACATTAAAGGCTGTCGGGCTGAGTTGTAATTCTTTTTTAGGTGTTTTTGGTGTTTATTTGTAGAAAACAATATGTTTTTTTTTATTTTAATTTCAGTTTATAATATTTTCGCCCCCGCCCCTCCCCCAAGTTAATTGTTCAAGCTCCGCCACTGATAGATTTACTAGTAAAAACCCTGAGTTTTTTTTTACATAGATAATAAGACTTATTTGGGTTTTTCCGTGTTCTCAAGATTCATGGTTTATATACTTGAATCGATGCTAGTTTTAGTAATAAAAAGAAATTTTAAATTTAAACGTCGAGGTTAGAAGCTTGTACTGATATTTAAGGGGTTAAAAAATAAAATTTTATTAGTTACCTATAGCGACACACAAGTCATAATTTGCATGTGTGAAGACTTGGAGTACTTTCTAATTGGTTCGTGTGTGAAGACTTGGAGTATTTTCTAACTGGTTCATGTGTGAAGACTTGGAGTACTTTCTAATGAAAAGTGTGCTACTGGGGAAATTTGAAACTGGTACGTAGCTTCAAAGTCAAGAATATGCAGTAGGCATGTGATGTATTAAATGCATGAGGCACATAAGTCATAATTTGCGGCAACATATACGTATATGTGTGTGAATTGAAGAAGAAGGTTACAGCTCAAAGACCGTATATATTCATTTCTTCTTTATTTGTTATTAATTACTTCTCCCACTTCACTTATATAAATCATCACATTCTTACCGCAACTTTTAACTTCTCCCTCACAAATGGATCCACCTGCAGATCATCAAAACCCCATAGATGACCTCGATTGGTTTCAGTACTTTGATCATCAAGATCTTTTCAGGTATATATAAATGTCACTCATTACCCCATCTTTCGCACAGAAAAGTGATTTTGTCTATATTGATCAAAACATGGTTTGGATTTGTAGTGATCAAAAAGAGTCTTTCATCGTGTTGGATTTGATTATCTTGAGTTTTTTTTTTTTGTTTTTTTTTTTTTTTTTGCAGTGGTGACATGCTCGACCATCATGATTACGAGTTGTCGGAAAAATTGCATGAAGTGCTCGATCAGAACGTTTCCACAGTACTTAACAAAGATCAAAACATCATTTCTAGAAATGAGTTTCACGATTTGGATCCCCTTAAAGACATAAGCTTATGGGATTGTTGGGAGGATGGTAATTTACCATTGGTTAGTTTCAGTGAAGACTGTAAATCCGGTGGTGAGGTTACAGGTAGTTCTAGTGCTGCCACTACTGATCACGGTGGCCGGAAGGTGGCAAATAGATTGAGACCATTGGAGTTTGAAGAGATAGCGAAGTACTTTGAGATGCCGATAATCATGGCAGCAAAGGAACTAGGGATAGGGTTAACATTGTTGAAGAAAAGATGCAGAGAGCTAAACATAAACAGATGGCCTCATAGAAAACTTAAGAGCCTTCAATCCCTCATTCAAAATGCCAAGGTAAACTACGATAATAACCTTCTATACATTACTCATGCATGTATGCATGCACTTGGTAACCAAAGTAGTTTTGGTATTTTCTAAAATTTTGAATATTAGTTTCTTTATAACATAAACATAGGCCCTAGGCATATGCCACATCGAATCAATTGTTTTACTACGATTTCTGATTTATATTTACATAAACTTAACTCATTGTAAATTTTATGAACTCACACGAAAAATATATTGCATCTACCTAAAAAAACTAGGAGTTGGGATTAAAGGAGGAGGTAGAGACGTTAGCAGGGCACAAGAAGATGATGGAGAAATTGCCAGGTATGGAATTGACAGAAAGAACAAAGAAGCTTAGGCAAGCTTGCTTCAAAGCTATTTATAAGAAGAGAGGACTTAACAATCCTTAGTCTTTACCTTTTCTTTTAGCCATTTTGTTATAATTAGTGGATTTTAATCTACATTGTATGTGTTTTTCTCTTGATAGATTGATACCCTTTTTAGTTTCATTGTGTTTGTCTATTGATTTTTTTATGCAGAAAATTTTGTATAATTTGGGTATTATAGTTTGTATTATGTATTTAGCTATATTCTAGATTGTCGACACGACTACGCTGACGACTCTATACCAGAGGTCTATATAAATAGACTTATGAATTTAGTAGGAATAACTTGATTATAATCTTGTGATTTGTTCCATGTCTGATCCACTCCTAAGATTCACTCGACATGCCCCCAGTTATGTGTAATTAAAATTTTATTAGACTGTTGATCCTAATGAGTCTACCCTAAGTCCACAACCAAACAAGGAACATGTCAACTATGAGAAACACGCATATGGACTTGTGAGTTATTTGTAAATTGATTAGGGAAATAAAGTTTTTTTTTTTAGACATTGTTGGGTAAAATAATTGTAAAACACTTGTTGGGCCATGGTTAGGAGTGTTGGGCACCTTTTGGGCTTTCCATGGTTACTAAATGTGAAACATGTAGCACTTGCGTGGGCCCCCACAAAACTAAGTTTTCACATTTCTTTCCCACTTCTAGGCCCATTAGGGAACTTAATAGTCCAATGAGTTGGCCATTTTGGAGTGTATCCTTTCGGATACGTTTGATAAGGTCGGGTACTTTGATGGCTCAAAAGTAATGTGAATGACGCGCTTTGGCCTATAGGTTTGGGAACTCTCGCCTTTGGTCCCCAGATAAGCAAACTGGTCCCTCGGTTGATTAGGATGTATACGAATGCTTACCTAGTCAGGACTTTCGGGCTACCGGCACCTCCCCCTTCCAGTTACTACGCGTCCATTACTATGATCCTACCCAAATAGAGTGGATGACTTTGAATTTCCTATGAGCTCTAAGGAATACATATATGTATATACATTTTGTTAAACAACTTGAGTATGTGTGTGATTTTCAGAGAAAGTGGAGAATATTCACAAGTGTATGCACACATATAAGTGTCAGGAGTAATACGTATGCACATAAGGGAGCAATTAACACACAAAGGTATTCCTAGGATTTTCTAAGTGTGAATTGCATGCAGTTGTGTGTGCATTTTATAAACTAGCATACGAGAGGACCCTAGAGGCTATAGACTAGGTCAAGACAATTAACCTAATTCCCTATAGTCAAGGGCTCTGATACAAATCTGTCACACCCCGATCCTTGTCGGAATCGATCGAGGCGTGATATATTGTTCAAAGTCTCATGACAACTATGTTATAATATGATTAGATTCAATTAAGTACTAAGTATGCAAACAAGATCCACAACATACAAATACAAATCCAAATATGAACAACATTTATTACATCAAATTTAAATAGTCTTGTGGATTTCTAAGGCACAACCTATTTTTCATCAACTTCATTCTTCAAATCTGCATCATGGGTAAAAACAGGTCAACTACGAGAGTTGGTGAGTAATCTAATTTTAGTAGAGAAAATTGTGAAGTTGAAACCTTTATAATTGGAAATTTGTTTTCTTTTGAAGTCGGCAAACAATTGTATTTGAGATAACGGTTTATAAATCAAAAATTGATTAACAAATGATAACAACAACAATAAGTCCTCACCCTATATATACATATGTATATATATATAAATATATATAGGATGAAGCATCTAATCATCATACACACTCAACCACGTGCAATCAATCACCTTAGCGTCCCAAGGCGGGGTGGTCAACCCAATAGCGCTATTATTGTCCATAACGTACCTCAAGAATACGGGCATAGTCATGGAGATTAGACTAAAAATGATAATGCACTACAAGTACATGTAGCGTAAACAAACAATAGTTATACAATTAATGATTCACGTATAAATGTCCCAACAATGTCTCAATTGTGATAAAACAATAAAATGAAGTTGGAACATATTAGAACCACATGATACACCCCAAAAGTATTGAAAATTATAAAATATGGGGTGGATTACTCACATTAGTCCCAAAACGAAATGCGTGTGTCGTACGATAGACGATTCGGGTCAAAATGGCGTAGAACCTAATATAATTAATAGTTTTGGTTTAGGAACTGCTAAACGAGAATGGAGTATTAATACAAATAATTAGACACATATTCTTATATTAGATGAATTAACAATAATTCATTTTGATTATAATATTAAGGTATTTATTTGTTAAATGAATTTTAAATTGAATTACTTACTTTGCATAGTTAATTTATATTTTCAATTTAGGCCAGATTTTAATAATTTCTTATTAAAATAATAACTTGCCCAATTAAAATTATTTACAGATTTTAACAATTATTTATATGAAATAATCATTAAAATGCATTTTTACATGCTTAAATACTTAGGAAAATAGTTTTAAATAGTAAACAGTATTGAAAAATTATGACATTATTAGGAAATCATTATTTCATACAATATGAATTACTGTAAAATTTGTATATTTTTCTGAACTGTTTTAGTATTTATTTAATATTTTAATGATTAAACAACACAAAATTCGGGAAAAATAGTAAATGATTCTCAAAAAATCTGTAAAATTAACCATAGTTTTATAACATGATGTAGAGCTCAGTGTATAAGTTTCAGATATTTGTGACTATGGGAAGTATTTTTTATATATTTCATTATTAATTAATCAATAAAATCATAAATAATAGTAAAAAGTAATATAAATGCATGAAACTTCATATATCATGTTTAATCAGTGTACAGGTCATCCCAGAATTTTCTCAGAATTTATTGAATGCAAAAAGTATTTTATGTGAATTATTGCCCTACTTTATTGCAATAATTATAGTAATTCAATAAAAATAAATTATTTTCTGAAAATTTCCAGAACTTCTTATTTTATTTATGGGATTCTGAGAAAAATCAGGTTTATGCATAAAATGAGTTTTAGATATTTTGGTGGATTTAATTTGTTTCTTGTATGAATATGAAACTTTTAACAACATACCTTGATGAATGCTTCAAGAGGGATGAAGATTTGAGTATAATAGATTGTTCTTGGCTGGAATATGAGTATTTCTTGGATGAATTTCGAGATTGAGAGTGAGAGAAAGAATAGAGAAGGTTTAAGTGGTGAAGAGAATAATGTGTTGGGAGAAAAGGGAAAGGAAAGTGGATGGGAGGTGTGAGTGGGAGACCATGGGAATAATCTTTTTGCTTTTGGTGGTCTTCATAATTTCCCACTAACACAAGCATCTTTTACATAATTAATATAAGAGTTTTATAAAATTTAATGTAAAGTTTATAAAAATAGAGTTTTATAAAATTTAATGTAAAGTTTATAAAAATGGAGTTTTATAAAAGATGAGTTATTATTTGATTATAACAATCTACTTTGATTTGAAGTTTAATTATAGCATTCAAGTTTGATTCTTTTAAATTTAATTAGAGCATTATACTTTGATTTGTTTTAATATGGTATCATAATTTAATTTGATTATAGTTATAACGTTGTACTATACTATGTTGCTATTAACGTCAATTTATATCGTAGTGTATGAGTTTTGATCCTATTAGCGTCAAATAATCTTGAGTAGGGTTTGAATGAGATTGAGAGAGGTTTCGTTTGTGATCTTTTTGAGTGTCCGGCTTCGCAACGCAAGGTCCATAGACCCCGTTAAGCCATGATTTAGTGTCCTACACAATCCCGATGATTGTGCAATAGTGTTTTATCGCTTTGGTTCGTTGTTTAGCACTGTTAAGGCTAAGGAATATCAAACACATGAACTTTCCAAATGATGTTTTCTCATTAAAATAGCGAATTGTACAGTGATTACATAACGTAAACCCTATCATACAAGGGTTAATGGAGTTGACCGGTTTGACTAGTTGACTTTGTTTGACTTTGACTTGACCGAAATTTGATGGTTGTCACAGGCGCCTTCCCACGGTCCTCGCTAGTACCTGAAACACATATCATAACAACTGTAAGCATAAATGCTTAGTGAGTTCCCGAAAATACCACATGCCACACATACGCCTTTCCAGGCCACAACTCTGTAGGATCTTCCGATCCATGTGTCTCAGGGAACTCCCGTCCCAAATCCCGGTAGACCTTCCGGTCCTACCCGTATCGACCTTCCGATCCGTAACCTCTTGACCTTCCGGTCCATATCATACATAATCATACATAGCACATACATATCACATAACCGCATATAGCACATACATCATAGCATACAAGACCTTCCGGTCACAGATAAGTACCCTTCCAGGTACAGTATAGTGAGAAGACTCACCTTAATGAAGTCAGATAAACTCTCGTGCTCAACGTCCCGAATTTGCCTCCTCCTATTATTCAAATAACATCCTGATCAATATTCTCTCATGATCTCATCTCTACAAACTGGGTAGAAGGCCATTCTACCCTTTCCTGAACTCTCTTGAATCAGTCTTGACCAGAACCCTAAAGTCAACGAAAGTCAACGGTCAAACTTTGACCCGACTCATCGAGTGCACAAGGGCGACTCGGCGAGTCCATGCGGGTCCTCTGAATCCTTTCAGCCTCTCTTGGCTCGTCGAGTCATCCTTCCACTCGACGAGTTACACTTGACACGAATCGCGGGGCAACCCCGACGCGACTCGTCGAGTCCACTTATGGACTCGGCGAGTTGCCGCCATGCTCATACTCAAATCACCTTCTAAGGTCAGATATGTTCCTCTAATCCATAGATCTGACCTTCCCAAGCTCAATAAGCACGTAAAGGTTCGATCTTGATACTCATGAAATGTCCAAATAACCCTACTTGATGAATTAGCCCCAAATACAACATCCTAAGTCCATTTCTTCCATAACTCATCATAAAGCAAGGTGGATAGAGTTCTCTGGACCACTATGGGTCCAGATCTGAAGTCTAAACATGATAAGGGACCATATTCCCAACAAATCAACCCAATAAAGGGTATAGAAAACCCTAGATCCATGGATTCTTTAACAAAATAGAAAAAGGATCGATATGCTACCTCAAGGATGATGTCCTTTGCTTGAAATCCACAGATATGCAACCTCCTTGGCCTCCTCTAAGCTGGAACCACCTTCTTCTTGCAAAACCAACCCACAAAGATCAAATAATGGCTTCTTCCCTCTCACAAACGCTCAAGCACTCTTAGGGTTTCTCTCAAGGGTCTGGTAGCCGCAAATGGTGGCTATAAAGGTCCTTAAATAGGGCTCAGGCCCCAAGAATTAGGGTTTCATTAAACAACGTGGACTTGCCGAGTCCACGTATGGACTCGCCGAGTCCTTCATTAAATCAGACCAAAGTGCGCGATCCCACTCGGCGAGTCTGAACGCCTACTCACCGAGTCCCTTTCTAAAATTCAACATAAATACTTAAAATTATATACCTGGGAATCCGAATGTTACAATTCTCCCCCACTAGAATCAGACTTCGCCCTCGAAGTCCTGCTCGGCAAACAACTCTGGATGCTGTTCCCGCATCTCCAACTCCGGCTCCCAAGTCAGCTCAGATCCTTTCCGATGTTGCCACTGGACCTGCACCAGGGACACTTCCTTGTTCCTCAGAACCTTGATCTTCCAATCCCGGATCGCGATTGGTCTCTCAACATAGTTCAGGCTCGCATCTACCTGAATATCCTCCATCGGTACCACCGCCGACTCGTCGACTATACACTTCCTCAACTGAGACACGTGGAAGGTATCATGAATCTGGCTCAACTCCGTAGGTAGCTCCAACCGATATGCTACCTTGCCCACCCTCGCGGTCACCCTGAACGGACCGATATACCGGGGCCCCAGCTGGCCCCTCTTCCTGAACCGAATCACTCCTTTCCAAGGAGACACTTTCAGGAGTACGAAGTCCCCTACCTGGAACTCCAGCTCGGATCGTCGCCGATCCGCATAACTCTTCTGACGACTCTGAGCCGTCAGTAACCTTTGTCTAACCTGCTGTATTTGCTCTGTCGTCTGAAGCACTATCTCAGTGCTACCCATCACACGCTTCCCTACCTCTCCCCAGCAAATGGGAGTCCGACACCTCCTCCCATACAACAACTCGAAAGGAGGCATACCAATACTAGAATGGTGGTTGTTGTTGTAGGAAAACTCAGCCAATGGCAGATACGTGTCCCAACTTCCTCCGAAGTCCAACACACATGCTCGAAGCATGTCCTCGAGCGTCTGAATCATCCGCTCACTCTGCCCGTCCGTCTGTGGGTGGTAGGCGGTACTGAAATGCAATCTCGTACCCAACTCCTCGTGGAACTTCTTCCAGAACCTGGAAGTGAAACGTACATCTCGATCTGACACAATCGATATCGGTACCCCATGACGCGATACCACCTCTCTCACATATAATTCTGCCAACATCTCAGCAGAAGAGCTCTCACTGATAGCAAGAAAATGCGCGCTCTTCTACCGGTCGACGATCACCCAAATTGCATCGACACCCCTCGCGGTCCTCGGCAATTTGGTGATGAAATCCATGGAAATCTATTCCCACTTCCACTGGGGAACCTCGAGTGGCTGCAACTTGCCATGCGGATGCTGGTGCTCGGCCTTAACCTTGCGGCAGGTCAAGCACCTCTCGACAAACCACGCAACATCCCTCTTCATACAGGGCCACCAATAATCTTTCTTCAGGTCTAAATACATCTTCGTGGCCCCAGGATGGATCGAGAACCTCGATATATGCGCCTCCTCCATCAGAATGGTACGTGCCCCGCCTGCAAACGGCACCCAAATCCGACCTTGAAAGGTCATCAACCCTCGACTATCGGTAACGAACCCAGGTACCTGACCAATCACCCGCTCCCTCTTGCGGTTCTCCGGTCTCACGGCCTCTGCCTGGGCCTCCCGAATGGTGTCCAACACCGGAGTCATCACTGTCAATCTCATACAAGTGCCTCGAATCGGGGCACTCTCCGCCCTACGACTCAACGCATCAGCTACAACATTAACTTTGCCCGGGTGGTACAGGATTTCACAATCGTAATCCTTTACCACATCCAACCATCTCCTCTGACGCATATTCAGATTGGGCTGATCCATCAAATACTTCAAGCTCTTGTGGTCCGTGTATATGGTACACCGAACCCCATACAAATAGTGACGCCAGATCTTGAGGGCGAACACCACTGCTCCCAACTCCAAATCGTGGGTGGGGTATCTCGTCTCATGAGGCTTCAGCTGCCTCCATGCATACGCTATCACATGCCCCCTCTGCATAAGTACTGCACCCAAGCCCGATATCGATGCGTCACAATACACCATGAAATCCTCCATCTCTTCCGGGAGGGCTAACATAGGGGCTTCGCATAATCTCTGGCGAAGTGTCTCAAACGAGGTCTGCTGCTCCGGACCCCATGAAAAAGCAACACCCTTCGGGATCAACCTGGTGAGAGGCACGACGATCTTGGAGAAATCTCTGATAAATCTCCGATAGTAGCCGGCCAATCCTAGAAAACTCCTGATCTCGGTGGGAGATCTCGGAACCTCCCAACTCATAACCGCCTCAATCTTGGCCGGATCGACCAAAATCCCATCCTGGTTGACGAGATGCCCCAAGAACTGGACCTCCCGTAACCAGAACTCGCACTTGGAGAATTTGGCATAAAGCCTCTCCGTCCTCAATACCCCGAGAATCTCTCTCAGAAGCTCCTCGTGCTGCTCTCTAGATCTCGAATACACCAGTATATCGTCGATGAACACGATCACCGAACGATCCAACATCGGTCTACACACCCTATTCATGAGATCCATCAACGCTGCTGGTGCATTGGTGAGCCCGAAAGGCATCACCACGAACTCGTAATGCCCATAACGAGTCCTGAACGCCGTCTTCTGGATATCCTCATCACGCACTCTCATCTGATGATATCCAGACCTCAGATCAATCTTGGAGAACCAAGACGCTCCCTGCAACTGATCAAACAAATCGTCGATCCACGGTAATGGATAACGGTTCTTGACCGTCAACTTGTTCAACTCCCGGTAATCAATACACATCCGGTGTGAACCATCATTTTTCTTGACAAAAAGGATCGGTGCTCCCCAGGGGGAGCTGCTTGGTCTAATAAACCCCTTCCCCAGCAGCTCCTGAAGCTGCGAGGATAACTCCTGCATCTCTGGCGGCGCAAGGCGATAAGGCGCCTTGGCGATAGGCCCTGCCCCCGGAACCAAATCAATGCGGAACTCTACCTGCCTCTCGGGAGGCACACCCGGCAACTCCTCGGGAAAAACATCCGGGAACTCGCGCATTATCGGAACGTCATCCACCGAACTTGGCCCTTCAGCGGCCCCTCGTGTGTCCATCACATAGGCTACAAACCCGCTGCAGCCATGCTGTAAACTCTGCCTCGCTCTGGCAGCCGAACAAAACGCTGTCCCAGAACGAGTACCCTTGCCGTACACCGTAAGTACTCCCCCACTGGGGTCTCGTATCGTCACTAACTGTCGCTCGCAGTCTATAACAGCCCCAAATCGGCTCAACCAATCCATGCCCACTATGACACACACGTCCCCCATCGCTATCGGGACCAGATCTATCGGGAACTCAACACCGAAGATCTCGAGTACACATCCTCATATCTCCTCCGTAGCATACACCGCTCGCTCGTCAGCTATGGAAACTCGCAGAGGTCGACTCAACGCCTCTCGTCTGCTACTGATGTGTCGACTAAACGCTATCGACACAAACGATCGACTCACACCCGAGTCAAATAACACTAAGGCAGGTACAGAACTCACAAGAAAAGTACCTACGTATATCATCATATAAGCACAATATCTCAACTCAACATAAATAAATAAAGAATACATACCAGCCACAACATCGGGCGCTGCGCGGACCTCCTCCGCTGTTAACTGGAAAGCTCTCCCGCGAGCCTTCGGTGCCTCGGCCTTTACTGGCCGAACCTCGGTAACCCTAGCAGCAGGTGTAGATCCCTGTGCTGATCCCTGATGTAACTGCGGGCACTCGGCCTTCCGATGGCCAGTCTAGTTGCAATGAAAGCAAACCATAAATCCCTTGGGGCAATCCTTGGCGATATGCCCCTCCTTGCCACATTTGTAGCAAGCACCCGATCGACAGACCCCATCATGTCCCTTGCCGCACTTCCCACAAGTGCGGCCCTTCTGGCCTCCAGATCTCGTATCAGCGGGCTTGGCCCGCTTGGCTGCCGGCTGAGACTGTGCCGGCCGCCGATCCATCCTCTGAGACTCGGCCTCTTCCCTGGCCTGAATCTCCAACTCAATCTCCCTCTTCCGGGCATTTTCCTGGAGCTCAGCAAATGACCGGTAAGTCGAGTTCGACACGAACTCCCGAATGTCCTTCCTCAAAACGCCCAAATACCGGCTCATGCGTGCCTGTTCAGTAGACACCTGCTCAGGGCAGAACATCGCCCTCTCATGAAACTTCCTGGTAACCACCGTAACAGAATCAGTACCCTGCTTGAGGGTCAAGAACTCCTGAACCAACCGTTCCCTCTCCAATGGGGGAACATACTCGTCTCTGAACATGGTGGTGAACCTCTCCTAGGTCACCGCTGAAATCTCTGCAAGAGTGAAGCTCGTTGTCACGAACTTCCACCAATCCTTCGCTCCCAAACGGAGCTGGTTCAACACGAACCGTACCCTCAGATGCTCCGGACATGAACACGTATAAAAGCATCCCTCGATATCATAAATCCATCTCATCGCAGCGATCGGATCCTGCGTCCCATCAAACTCTGGTGGCTTCGTGTTGCTGAACTCTCGAAGCAACAACGAGTCACCTCCCTGAGGTCTGGCAGCAGCCACAGCTGCAGTAGCTGCAGCAGCCGCAACCTCAGTCACCGCTGCGTACCGCTCATCAAACATCTCAATCAATGTGGTCTTGATAGACCCAAACATTTCTGGAATCTCGGCTCGAATCGCCGCTGCCACCTCATCGTGGATCATCTGACGAAGCTCCTCGTCACCCATACCGCTCGCCTCAGGTCTGTGGCGTGTCCCAACCATGATGTCTCTAAAATACAACATAATAATATCAGAGACTCGCTCGAGCATACTCGCACTCGATAACTCAACCCTAGTTGTTCCTTAGTACCCAAAGGATTCTTACTTAGGGTGCGCACTGCTCCGGTGTCTTCAGTAGTACGGGCCCTATACTACCGTCCACACCGCATCAGCATTCACTCTAAGTCCTCCTCCTTGGATCCCAGGTCACAAGCACTCTATATCTCACTGGCATAGGCTACCCTTCGGTAGACCCCTCATCAGCTCCTCACTGCTACCTACTCGCTCTCAAGCATCACATAGCATCAAAATCCTTCCTAGGCTAAGGCATCACAAAATCAGGCCACTCTAGTCCTAATATGAATACCTAGCCAACTCTAGCATGCATATCATATCATAACATATCTCATAACACATAATGTAAGGGTATTTTGGGAAATCACCGTTCAGGCGCTGGCTGATCGTACACACTGCTTCCTTTTGCCTTTCTCAAAATCTTTTACTCTTTTAGAAAAATTGTTTATTTTATGAAAATTTTTCTCAATTCCTCAGTTTGAGTTCAGATTCATCCGAAGATGCACCCGAATCCCTCAAACCAAGGCTCTGATACCAACTTGTAACAACGTAAATTTTCAAAACAATTTTTCATTTTTGAATCATACTTTCATTCACATGATAATCACAAAACATAATATGTCACTATGCCATAACAAAAACATGTCCCAGAATCTCAATAACATAAACTCCATAAGTGTGTACGGATCATGCCTGCGCCTTCCCACGGTCCTTGCTAGTACCTGAAACACATATCATAACAACTGTAAGCATAAATGCTTAGTGAGTTCCCCAAAATACCACATGCCATACATACGCCTTTCCAGGCCACAACTCTGTAGGATCTTCCGATCCATGTGTCTCAGGGAACTCCCGTCCCAAATCCCGGTAGACCTTCCGGTCCTACCCGTATCGACCTTCCGATCCGTAACCTCTTGACCTTCCGGTCTATATCATACATAATCATACATAGCACATACATATCACATAACCACATATAGCACATACATCATAGCATACAAGACCTTCCGGTCACACATAAGTACCCTTCCAGGTACAGTATAGTGAGAAGACTCACCTCAATGAAGTCGGATAAACTCTCGTGCTCAACGTCCCGACTTTGCCTCCTCCTATTATTCAAATAACATCCTGATCAATATTCTCTCATGATCTCATCTCTACAAACTGGGTAGAAGGCCATTCTACCCTTCCCTGAACTCTCCTGAATCAGTCTTGACCAGAACCCTAAAGTCAACGAAAGTCAACGGTCAAACTTTGACCCGACTCGTCGAGTGCACAAGGGCGACTCGGCGAGTCCATGCGGGTCCTCTGAATCCTTTCAGCCTCTCTTGGCTCGTCGAGTCATCCTTCCACTCGACGAGTTACACCTGACACGAATCGCGGGGCAACCCCGACGCGACTCGTCGAGTCCACTTATGGACTCGGCGAGTTGCCGCCATGCTCATACTCAAATGACCTTCTGAGGTCAGATCCGTTCCTCTAATCCATAGATCTGACCTTCCCAAGCTCAATAAACACGTAAAGGTTCGATCTTGATACTCATGAAATGTCCAAATAACCCTACTTGATGAATTAGCCCCAAATACAACATCCTAAGTCCATTTCTTCCATAACTCATCATAAAGCAAGGTGGATAGAGTTCTCTGGACCACTATGGGTCCAGATCTGAAGTCTAAACATGATAAGGGACCATATTCCCAACAAATCAACCCAATAAAGGGTATAGAAAACCCTAGATCCATGGATTCTTTAACAAAACAGAAAAAGGATCGATATGCTACCTCAAGGATGATGTCCTTTGCTTGAAATCCACAGATATGCAACCTCCTTGGCCTCCTCTAAGCTGGAACCACCTTCTTCTTGCAAAACCAACCCACAAAGATCAAATAATGGCTTCTTCCCTCTCACAAACGCTCAAGCACTCTTAGGGTTTCTCTCAAGGGTCTGGTAGCCGCAAATGGTGGCTATAAAGGTCCTTAAATAGGGCTCAGGCCCCGAGAATTAGGGTTTCATTAAACAACGTGAACTCGCCGAGTCCACGTATGGACTCGCCGAGTCCTTCATTAAATCAGACCAAAGTGCACGATCCCACTCGGCGAGTCTGAGCGCCTACTCGCCGAGTCCCTTTCTAAAATTCAACATAAATACTTAAAATAAGATACCTGGGAATCCGGATGTTACAGCGCCCAACTCGTCGAGTTGCCTCCTCCAACTCGCCGAGTTGTCACATTAACCCCGCGACTAAAACAACTTCTACTCACCGAGTCGAGGCTCCTCAACTCGTCGAGTAGACCCAATAAATCCTCATGATTCTTCATCTTCAACTCGCCGAGTTGGCTCCTCAAACTCGCCGAGTTCAACTTGAAATTGGCATAACTCCACAATTAACCTTCTAGGTTCCGGGTGTTATAGCGAAGATTGTGAAAAGTTTCAGTGCAACCTACCTTTGCTCTCCTATCCATGTACTCGTCGCCACTAATTTCTATTGGTTGTGTCTCGGAGATGGTTTCGTGCTCGTCATACGCACATATTGCTCTTACTTTGTCTTCAATAATCATATTATGCAATATCATACATGCATACATGATTTCTTGAAGTTTTTCCTCGCTGAAAAACTGCTGGTTTTTTTTCAGTATGTACCAACGTATCCTAAGAGCTCCAAAAGCCCGCTCGACATCCTTCCCGACTCTTTCTTGAGCCTTCTTGAATTTTTCCGTCTAAAATCATGTGGACAAGAAAATGATTTAACAAACACAACATACTCAAGATAGATCCTATCAACAAGATAATAACCATACTTATATGACGTTCTACGCACTTGAAAAGAAAAATCTGGTGCAGATCCGTCGTATATGTTGTTAAATATAGGTGAACGATTAAGAACGTTGATGTCGTTAATCGAACCGGGAAAACAAAAAAAAAGCATGTCAAATCCATAAATTCTGTGACGCCGCCGCTTCAAGTATGATCGTTGGGTGATTGTGATCACCTCCGGTAAATTGACCATGGTGTGAGGTAGGACAATTTTCCCATGCTCAATGGAGACAATCTAACATTCATATCATTCCAGGAAAGCAATGTACACTGGGATGATGAGCTTGCAATTGTAAGAAGTCATTACGTGTAAGCTTACATAAATATTTTGGACCATAAAACTCAATCACAGTTTTGCATAAAAAATGGAGACTATCTTGTGCGGTCCTAGCGGACATCCTAAAACTCTCGTCCAACGCATCAGATGTGATGCCATATGCTAATTGAGGAAGTGTGGCTGTGTATTTTTATAAGGGAGTGAAACCGGGTGCACCTTTAGCATTGAGACGACGTTGAAAAAAACTACACTCCCTTGTTAAATCTTCGACTATACGTTCATATGAAGGTTTGAACATTCTGAAGCACCTTCGAAAGTAATACCCTTAAAAAGTAGCATTCTCGTGAAAGTAGCCTTGTACCAAGCGCTGGTTTGGCTTCTTCACAGTTTCTGTAAATAGAGATGAACATAGGTGGGTACCCGTCTCTTTTTGTGAAAACCGGAACCGGCGGTTCCTAGAAAGTTAGAATCGAAACCAGAACTGGTCTAGGCGGTTCTTCAATTTTTGGAACCAGTCCCGGAACCGGCGGTTCCGGTTCCAGGACCGGGTAACCCGGTTACATCAACATTTGTTTACTTTTGTCAATAAAAACCGCAATTTAGTTCGGTCTAAATCGAATTAATTTGAACCAACGACAGATAAAATCATATAAATATATTCTAAACCGGTTTAAATAATAATACACACATTTTATTGAATATCAAACTACAACAAGATGCTTTGGTAATGTTAAGGCTTTAAGGTAGATACTTTGGTTATTTATATTTGCCGATCGTGTACGGAAGAAGTGTGTGTGTGTGTATATATATATATATATATATATATATATATATATATATATATATATATATATATATATATATATATATATATATATATATATATATATATATAACCGGTTACGGCGGCTACCCAGCAGGTAGCGCTTCCGAAAAAATGAGAACCGGAACCGGAACCGCTTAAGGCGGTTCCAATTTAGGAACCAAAACCGCTTAAGGCAGTTCCAGTTCCGGAACTGGCGGTTTCGAGGCAGTTCCGGTTCCGAAAACGGGTACCCGGTTGCAGTGCTGATCCCTATTTGTAAATATATCTTTGTGTTCTCCATTGAGAATTTTCAGATGTGTTATTACATAAAGCAACATATGCTTGCTCCGCCATTTGACCACAAGCGACAACAACATAAAAAACAAATTGAAATTCTTCAAAAGACGATGACATTTTCTACTGATTTTGAAAGAAAAAAACATTAGAAAGATATAAACATTTGGTTTTGGTTTAAAGAAATAAGGATGAAAGGTTTATTTTATAGGTAAATTATTTTTATATATATTGAATATTTTGACCGTTCAACTGTCACTTTTCTTCCCCACCAATAAACGATTGCGAAATTTAAAGGGAGAGGTGCCGCCAAACGCACCCAAAACCGCATAGGGGTCGGTGTTTCCCTACCTATGTTGCATTGAGTACGGCTGAACCAAATGCCACTCCCTTGGGTATAATAAGACTATAAACTAGGGGTGAGCAAACCCAAACCAAGAAACCGGGAAACTGACTAAAACCGACGAAACTGAAACCGAAGCAATACCGACGATTAGGGTTTACATTTTTTAAAAACCGAAAAATCGGGTTCGGTTTCGGTTTTTACCCAGAAACCGACCCATCCAACCCGAGAAACCGACCTATACTTAAAACTGACAAACCATCCCAAAAAACCGAGCCATACTTGATTGTGTTTTGTTGTAATAGACTATTTCGGGCATTGGTTGTAACTTATAATAGACTATTTGTTGTAAGACTCATGTTTTTTTGAAGTATTTAACTTCAATTTGGTGGTTTTTGAAGTATTTAACTTGTTGATTCATTTATAGAAAATGAGTTAAAACCCAAAACCCATGAGTTTAAACCCAGAACCCGTGAGTGTATGGGTTGAACCCAAGAAACCGAAAAACCGCCCAAACCATCCTCAGAACCTAAGAAACCGAACCGACCAGAAACCGATCCTATTGGATTCTGAAAACCAGAAACCGACCATTTATGGGTTGGGTTGAGTTTGGGTCCAAAACCGACCCATGCACAACCCTACTATAAACCATATTTATCGTTATTTTTAAAAGATTAAACCTAAACAATTAAGCCGAAAGATACAAATTTCATATCCATCAATTTGACTGCTTTGAAACTTTGACTAATTATCATATTATCTTCTTCAAAATTCCTCTCTCTCTCTCTCTCTGCAGTTTCCTGTGATTTCTCTCTCTATAACAAACACTCTTATTATAAGAAAAGCTGCCAAAGCCTTAAAATCATGACGCTTCACATTGTTAACATTTTGCTACATATCCACAGGAACTGTTCCGTTTCTGATGTTCAAGTATTTCAAAGTTCACATGCTTATCCTTAACGGATTTCATTTATGAACACCCACACTTTATAATCATTCTGTTTCACTTTCTATTAGTTTATAGAGAAGAGAGACGATTTACAAGGTAGTTTTTGTTTTTTTAATTCGAGTTTTCTGAGATGGGTGTTGGATGGTTGTCTATGGCGGCGGCGGCGGCGGTTGTAGTGATGGTGCTGCTAGTAGGCGGTGTAAATGGTTTTCCGGCGGAGGATCTGGTGGTGAAATTGCCCGGACAACCAGATGTTAGTTTCAGACAGTATGCTGGATATGTAGACGTGGATGTGAAGGCTGGGAGGAGTTTGTTCTATTACTTCGTTGAAGCCGATAAGGATGCTGATCGTAAACCCCTCACTCTTTGGCTCAATGGAGGTCTGTAATCTGTTCCACTCTCTCATTTCAATATTCGATTTGATATCTCGATTCAAAACTAATATTATGTGGTATTCGAATGTGGTTATGTGGATCGAAATCGTCATTTTGAAGTGAATTATAGTGATTCAAGTAGTAAATAAGCTTATAAACCACATAAATGTAATAACAGTTAACCTATTCGTAGTTTAATCGACTTATCTCAAAGTCCCAACAATCGATTTCACCAATTAAGCTATTGCAAATAACCATATCGTCACTTAGATTCAAATGGAAACAAGGATTTTTTGAATTTTAGTGCAGAAAAAGGGGGAGAATGCAGGACATGCAGGTGGGGTGTTGTTAAAGCGGATGTAAAGCATGGGAGACATTTCGAGTTCCCTTTTTACAAAACTGTACTTTAAGCAAACAACATGCTCTTCTCATAACTTTTCCTTTTTGGTTGTTCCTTGTAAAGTTAATAGTTTTAGGCACAAATACTAATCTACCATATATTCTACTCTATTTTTTTTTCACATAGGTAGTGTAAAAATAACAATATTAAACTTTTATATATTTTAACATATTCTATAATCTAACAAGTAGGGTTTCATTCACGTTCATCTGTGAATTGAAATCTTGCGTGAGATTATGAATTAGAAAAAGAAGGATCATTTAAGGTTTTCTTGATTTCGATGTATAAGTAGTTGGGGGCAGTGTGTAATTAATACCAAGAGTTGGGTTCAAAATTGAAAATGGTTCTTTGGGATTTGCAAACGTGAATGGTTTTTCTTCCTTCTTTAGAAATTAGAACTATATATTATTTTATTAAATGGGATAAATAAATAATAAAGTACATAAAAAAAAATTTGAATTTTATATGTAGGCCCAGGTTGCTCATCAATGGGTGGAGGAGCCTTCACCGAGTTGGGTCCATTCTTTCCACAAGGTAATGGCCGGGGCCTACGCATAAATAAAGAATCATGGAATAAAGGTGAGTAGCTAAATATTTGTTAATGTATTAATATTTTATTTTTTTATTCAAATATTTGTATTTCTCATCTTTGTGTAATATTTTCTTGTTATCAATTAGCATCAAATTTATTATTCGTGGAGTCTCCAGCGGGGGTAGGATGGTCATACTCGAACACATCCTCAGATTACACAACAGGCGATGCCAACACGGGTAATTAAAAAGACATTTTTACCCTTCTATATTATCTTTCCCTTTTGGTATCTAATAAAATATTATTTTTATGAATAAACAGCAAGAGATATGCATACATTCTTGATGTATTGGTACAAAAAGTTTCCATCTTTCAGATCACGAGATTTATACCTAACAGGCGAAAGTTATGCAGGTACGTTTCTAGAAAAAAAAAAAAGGATTTTATTATTTTTATTTTTATTTTTATTTGTGTGTCATCTTTTTGACCCAAATAGTTGACTAGTTTTATAAAGATAAGTGTTAATGATGATGTTACATGTAGGGCATTACATACCACAATTGGCTATTGCCCTTTTGGACCACAATGCCCATTCTACTGGTTTCAAGTTCAAAATCAAAGGAGTCGCTGTAAGATTTCATTTATATAACTTACAATAACATATATACGTTCAATGGCAAATTAGTAATTACCGAACTTTTTTGTATCAGATTGGTAACCCGCTTCTTAAACTTGATCGCGATGTGCCAGCTGTATACGAGTATTACTGGTCTCATGGGATGATATCAGATGAGATTGGTCTTACTATTATGAATGGATGCAATTTTGAAGATTATACGTTTGCTTCACCTCACAATGAATCTGTTGCATGTAACAATGCCCTTTCTCAAGCAAATAGCGTAATTGGTGATTATATTAATAATTATGATGTCATTGTTGATGTTTGCTATCCATCACTAGTAGAACAAGAGCTTCGTTTGAAGAAAACGGTAACTTTGCAACATTTTTTTTATAGTTTTCTTACAACAATTTGTAGTATCAAGCATATTAATATGTTTGATACAAAGATTGCATCAAGCAAAAATGTTATTTGTGCCTGATACATTGTTGTGCCTATACTGTGTATCAGACACAACAATGTGTCTAATAAAGTATGTATCAGGCACAATGTAATATTGTGGCTGATACAAAATTTGGAACCTGTTGATGAATTTGTGTACCTTTTTTTTGGTTGAAAAGGTGACGAAGATGAGTTTTGGAGTTGATGTGTGCATGAGCCTTGAAAGACGGTTCTATTTTAACCTTCCAGAGGTTCAACAGGCTCTCCATGCTAATCGAACCAAGTTGCCCTATTCCTGGAGTATGTGCAGTGGGTAAGTTTTTTTTTAATGCTGACGTGGTTTTTTTTTTTTTTTTTTTTTTAATTTAATGTTTAATATATTGAAAGTGATATAAAATGTTCTTGTAACAGAGTTCTAAATTACAAAGACGATGACGGAAACATCAACATTCTCCCTCTGCTTAAAAGAATCATCCAAAACAAAATCCCCGTTTGGATTTTCAGGTACACTTTTGTGCTCAACAAGAAAACACATAGAAAATGTTCGCTTTTACTTAATACAAATTTGTCCACATTTACGTTTTCCATTTCCCAAAATATGTTGTCATATTCTAAAAAAAAATTAATGGTTTTATAATGTTTTAACATGTAGTGGGGATCAAGATTCTGTAGTTCCATTGCTTGGATCAAGAACACTGGTGCGTGAATTAGCTCACGAATTAGAATTCCCGATTACTGTTCCATACGGAGTGTGGTTCCATAAAGGCCAGGTACTTTCATTAGTCAACTGTTGTTTCGGTTTAGTTTGACTTTTCTAATTAGTTTGACCAAAACAAAAAGTCAAAATGTGTTGTAGGCTGGAGGTTGGGTGACTGAATATGGGAAGCTACTTACATTTGCAACAGTGAGAGGTGCGGCTCATATGGTGCCATATGCACAACCGTCACGTGCTCTGCATTTGTTTAGTTCATTTATTCGTGGTATAAGACTCCCGAACAACACACGTCCTTCTATTGAGGACTAAAAAAAACTAGATTTAATTTTAGATTTTTAAGTTATGTTTTTCTGGATTATTCATGTGGCCGAAGGCAAGAAACAATTTGACTCAGGTAATTTTCGTAATGTAAGAAAAAAAAAGGAGTTGAATTATATATCACAAGCCATTGTGGTTAAATTGAACAATTGAACTCTTAGGTTTATGTTTTGGTTTCTGGTTTCCGGTACCTAAGGTTATGCCGTTTGAATGGTTTTAAAATATTAGAAACAACCAATTCTGCCAAGAGAACCAGGCATCGATGAATTTTCTATAGAAAAAACTACGTTGTTTTGATTGGTTTTATGATTAAGCCTTTGTTTGATGCATATAAAGTATTTTATTTTTTGAATGCATTGCAATTTGGTGTTTGGTGAAACCATAAAGGTAGATTGTAGTTGCTTATAAACTAGTTTATTTGATAGCTTGTAAGCTAAATGTTAGCTTTTCAACAAGCACACAACCAGTGAAACATTAGGGGTAAAATTATAACATAACAATTTATTGGATTTGGTTTTAAATGGTCCCTCGTTTATTTTTTTGTGCATTACAAAGGTGCAATATTTCAAATTACATGTTAAATGAGGGAATGATCTCGGTTTATAGGTTGAGCTGGTGACATGTCTGTATTGTGCTGATTTGGACTCTGTCTATACCCATGAAGGCATGAACTACACCTCTTCCAACCTTCCCTAATAAGAAATAAAAAAGGGTCCTTAAGACTAGTTCATTTTTTCGCACACAACTTCTTCGATCTACATCATCTCTTCGTCTTCATCGCATCATTCTAGAAGGAGTGGGAACCATTTGACAATTGTACGTAGCACTAAAAACCCTTATGATAAATAAAATATAATTTCTTTTAATTTCTTTAATTTTATCAATTAAATACAATTTTTAGTTGAATTTTTATCCCAAATTATCAAAATTCATTCGAATTCAATAAAGTAAACAGGAAATTAAAGAGTGAGATTTTCAGATGAACATAATTATAGGTTGTTAACATTGAGATCTTAGTTAAAATCGTTTTTCATTTTACAAAATCTTGATCATAAAATCGAATCGCAATCGTAAGATCATACATTGGACAATTTTCTCATAATAATTGTAATTATGTATGCAATTATATATCAGTTATCATCTTTATCATCTTTGTGACTTAGTTTTATTTAGTTATAAAAAATATTATATAGTCTAACATTTTGACAGGAAATAAAACCAATTATGATATTCTAAAACATGACGTATGAACCAAAATATATTACTGTAAACACACTTTATAATTATTTTCAATTTAATATTGATAAAAGAACTTTATATCTTATATTTCAGTATAAAAACGAGTTATTGCATACGTGGGATCGTAATGCACACCTCTTTTACTTTTGATATTTCCTCAAGAATCACCTACCAAACGTAGTTGGTTTCACCAGATTTATAGACTTTACATACACATCATCACGTTCAAGCATTTTCATATCAATGGCGACCATCACTGAAATTACCAAAACGCCCTCCTCTCCCCCTCAAATATTTCTTCCTTCGAAACTTTTTTGTTACTCGACCAATGATTCACTGCAACCACAATTGACAACAAGGTAAGATCTTCTATTATTGATCACTTCATGTGCAGAATCTCTGTGGGTGGGTTTAACTTCAAAGTTCAGTTTCTAGGGCTTCTTTCAAGTTTCAAGTGCTCATTCTTCGTTATTGATCAGATTGCTTGGATTTGGTTAAAGGTTTGATGCGATTTTGTTTACTACCATTTTTTAGGTTATTCTAAGAATTGAAATTTGGGGAAAATCAAATGCTTAATAGAGTCTATTCAGCTTCCCCTGGATATTTGAGGTCTTCTGTGAATTGGGCACATTGTAAAAGATCTCGTTTTAGGTCGATCAACAGATTCAATGTGATTAGCTCTTGTTTATTTATAGTGTTAGCTATAACTTGTGTTTATATATACTTGTATGAAGCTGTTCCATCACCTGTAATCCTTGAAAAAAACACGATCAACGATTTACAGGAATCAAAAGGTGTTTGTGATCTGTATGATGGAACTTGGGTTGTTGATGAAACTTACCCTTTATATAATGCATCCGAGTGTCCTTTTGCTGAGACAAGTTTTAATTGTTTAGCAAATGGTCGAAGAGATAAAGGGTACCTCAAATGGAAATGGAAGCCCAAAAATTGTGAAATTCCTAGGTTTAATGTAGGGGTAGTTCTGGAAAAACTTCGTGGGAAACGAATTGTGTTTGTTGGTGATTCTTTGAGTAGGACTCAATGGGAGTCTATGATATGTTTGCTCATGAATGGTGTGGAAGATAAAACAAGTGTTTATGAAGTCAATGGGAACAAGATAAGTAAAAAAATTAGGTATTTGAGTGTTCGATTTCATTCTTTTAATTTCACAATCGAATTCTATCGATCTGTTTTTCTTGTGAAAATTGGATCAGTCCCAAAACGTTCACCAAAAAGGGTTCGATCCACAATTAAACTTGATGAACTGGATGGAATTAGCTCAAAATGGATCGATTCAGACATTTTAGTGTTCAATACTGGCCATTGGTGGAATCGTGCAAAACTTTTTGAAATGTAAGTCGTTCTTTTCTGCTTATTTTTTCATTTAGTGTGATTTCTTGCATTTAGGTCTAATAGTTTGGATTTTTTGAACAGGGGTTGTTATTTTAAGGTTGGGGGAAGGTTGAAACTTGGAATGTCAACAATGTCAGCATATACAACAGCATTGAACACTTGGGCTTCATGGGTCGAAAATATGGTGGATACGGATAGGACCCGTGTGTTCTTTAGGACTTTTGAAGGCAGTCATTGGAGGTATGTTATATCATTTTTATTTATCTATACAAAACAATATAATTGAAAATTCAATTTAAAATTTAAGTTAAAGAAAAATGTTATTGGATTAATATCTACTAACGGTTTCTGCCTATGTACCAGCGGGCAAAATGGTCACACATGTGAAGTTACGGAAAAGCCCTTGTATAGAAGTAACATGGAATACAGAAATAATTTTTCGGATATTATAAAAAAAGTGGTGAATAATATGTCGGTTCCTGTAACTACAATGTACGTGACACCCATGGGATCGTTTCGTAGTGATGCACATGTTGGCACTTGGAGTGATAATCCAACAGTTCCTGATTGTAGTCATTGGTGTCTACCTGGACTCCCTGATGCATGGAATCAAATCCTTTTTTCATATCTATGAAACTACAACATGCTCACTTGACTGACTATTATAACAAATTTAATTAATTTGTTGTTGTGCAATGCTCACATTTAATAATTGGTTTCTCAGATTTTTACATACATTACGTGTTTTAGCACAAGTTTGATAAGTGTGATGTATTCTGATTTTCTTTCATGTATTTGCATTTCTTTAAAACTTGAACAAATTAAAGTAGTAATTCTCAAATGAAGTGGTAGATTCTAAACAAAAATAAAGTCAGAGTCAATCAATGGTCCGTAAAACTATCTAGAAGCTCTAGATTTTATTCATATACGAGTGTTTGGAAAAAATAGCTAAAAACTTTTAAAACATATATAACTATATAGAAATACTTATCTAAAACATGTCATTGATTTTTAAAGAGAGTATTTAAGTCAATTTGTAAAATTATAAAAGAACTTTTTTAGTTTTTAGATTTGAAACTTTTTATTTTATCTAAAATCTCCTGTTGCAATCAAATATTTTTCTTTTATTCTATCTAAAAAAAAGCTATAAGCTCCTAAAAATTGCATGTGGAACGCATTCTAAACATGACCACATTTTAAAACCGATTTCTCAAAACAATTTTTGGAGACATCTTTTGTGCTATGAAGGTTTTTATAGCGGAGACCATTAAAATAACAATTATGTAAAATAAAAAACAAATTCACAAAATCCATTTTGCTATAATGGATAGTTATAATGTGATAGATATGGCTGTGTATGGGTTGGTTTGGACCGATTTTGGACCCAAATTGAAATTGGTCGGTTTCTGGTTTTAATAACCCAATAGGGTCGGTTTCTGTTGGGTTCGGTTTCTCGGGTTCTAGAACTGATGTTGACGATTTTCCGGTTTCTTGGTTCAATCCATATTCTTAATAAAGATTAAAAGTGAAAGCTGTCAACAAGGCCTTGTGTCATGTTGTCCGATATTCTTAATTGGGTAGATAAATGGAAACAAGTAAAAAAATACCATAACATACTAATCTAAATTTGAGCTGTAATCAGATTAAGGGAAACAGGTGATTATAATACTGACATAAACATGTAGCTAACCGAGAATAAAAACGTACCTTTATCATTATTTTTTAATATATATACTGTTATGAATTAAGCGTACTTAATGTAACTATAAATCAAACCAAACTAGTAAACTTTGATAAGAACTTTAATTGAGAAGAAAGAATATTCAGAGAGAATATGAAAGTTATATCTCTTATAACTTTTGGTGTATCACATTCTTTACAATGGAGGGGTATTTATACTACAAATTTTACTAACATATAATTGTAACTAGTTAGAAATGTTGACAAATTTACCATGCACCAATTATTATGTCATCCACCAATTATTTATAACACCATCAATTATTTACAACACTCCCCCTTGGATGACATCATTTTAGCGTTCAACTTTGACGTACTGCCTCATTAAAAACCTTGCTAAAGAAAACCCAGTGGGAAAAAAACTTTAGCGAAGGGAAAAAGAGTGCAGTGTATAGTTGACTCCCCCTTATTTAGACATCCGTCACATTATATTCTATGCACATGTCGCATTCCGATGCCATGGACATGTTTCCTGAAGATTGCAGTAGGAAGTGTCTTCGTAAAAAGGTCTGCTGCATTGTTACTGGATTGAACATATTTGATTTCAACTTAATGGTTCTTTATATGCTCTTGAGTGTACTCAAAAAACTTTGGAGGTATATGTTTTGTCCTGTCGCTCTTGATATATCCCTCTTTCATTTGAGTGACACATGCTGAGTTATCTTCATAAATTAAAGTTGGACATATATCATTTTCAAGTCCACATGAAGTTAAAACTAGTTGTGTCATCGATCTTAACCATGTACATTCTCTACTAGCTTCATTTAGTGCAATTACTTCAGCATGATTTGATGATGTGGCAACAAGTGTTTGCTTTTGAGAACGCCAGGAAATTGCAGTACCTCCATTCATGAATACATATCCAGTTTGAGATCTAGCTTTATGAGGATCAGACAAATAATCTGCATCTGTGTAACGCCCGTGTTTCTAGGCTAGGCATTAATATTGACATAATGGTCTAGGTTAACTTTTGTAACTCATTTAGAAGAAATGAAAAGGAATTATGTGAATTTTATGTGAATTATGTGTTTTATGCTTAATTATTAGGGTTTAATTAATTAAGAATAAAAATGAGCGTCAAAATTAAATATTAGATAAAGCCGATATGTATTAAGAAACTTGTAGTGGGCGTGACAAGGATTACGGATATATAAAGAATATCGAAATCCGAGTTATAACGAAGAAGTTATGATCTGTCGAAGTATCGCGACAAAACCGACACGGGGCCGAATGTCGTAAAAAGTGAGTTTTTGATAAACTACTTTTTAGCCTTAATGATCTAAACGAAACTCGACGTGTTCGTTAAACCGAGAGTAGGTATAAAAAGAACGCCCAAATCTGACTTCGTATGAGGAAGTTATGATTTTTCGAAGTTTCAGCTTAGCAGTAGACAGCTAAAAACTCGAATTTTAGATCGAGCAATTTTTAGCCGACACGACCTAAACGAGAACCGAAGGTCTCGTCATTTATAGCACAACGGTAAAAAGTCTGAGGAAAACGGACGTCGGATGAAGAAGTTATGAATTTTTAACGGATTTCCTGTCCCGGTCTGTTAAAAATAATAATATAAAAATCAAAGTCAAAATTAGCCGACGAAGTCTAAATGAAAGTTGTAGAGCGTAATTTTACCTACGCGTGCATATAAAGAACGTAAAAAACGGAGCTCGTATGCGAAAGTTATGGATTTTATAAGATTTGGCGCGAAAATCAAGAAAAATCCCCAAAACCGAGGAATTTTGCACACGTGGACTTCGGCCACGTGTCCTCGCTTCGCATCCGACGCGTGTCCGGGAATGGCTGAGTCATCCGAGCAGCTGGCAGACGCGTGTTCGAACCCGGAGAGCTGTCCGAAGCCGCCTCGCCTACGTCCGACGCGTGTACAGTGACTCACCGCATCCGTACCTTCGCATGAGCCACGAGCCCCCTCCTCGGATCCGGACTTCGGTCCAATCTGAAGCTGCATCCGGACCCCTCGCATGCGCAACCCACGTGACTCCTTCTCGCATCTGTTGCCGCGTGGCTTCTCTCCTGACCGTCTGATCAGCAGCTCGCAGCCTATAAATAGGAAGGTGCGAACCCTCCCGGCTAGAATTTAGAAATTGGCAATTTTGGCCCCCTTTTCACTATTTTGGCTATTTTCACATCCCCCGAAGCCCCGGTATCAATTATAAGCCCCGGAATACGCCACGAAGTGCCCGAGAAGCCCGAAAAATTTATTTTTTCGGTTTCGAAGCCCGACCCTTCGCAGAGCCCGCTTTCTCAATAAAACTCCCGGTTTTATTAGAAACGATCGTTTTAGGAAACGAATTGCTGCCCGATTTTCATTAAATCAAGTGAGTGTGTAGTTACTTTCACCTTACACATATATATGAAGTATTTTCCTTAAAATACGTGCTATGTATAATTATATTGATTGTTTAATTAAGGTGACAGTTGAATAGATGTTTTATACAAGTTTTAAACTGTATATATATATATTTATCTACAAATATGTTGGGTAAAACATGGGTGGATGAATTAGATGATGTGTGATGAAATAAAAGTGATGAGAGGTATCGATGTTTAAGATGATCTAGTCATCTAGCAGAGTATAGACAACGGCCACAGACTATTTTAGATAATCAAGTGGAACGTTAGTAGACTTGTAATCGATACGTATGTTTGAACTATATGTTCATAAAGTGTTCTTGAACTATATGTTCATTAGGTGTTTTTGAACTATGTGTTCATCCGTTAGTTCATCTTTTTGATACTATTATGTGTCGGGGTACGGGAGCGTACGGGAGTACTTTATCAGTATTTTCCCTATACTTTTATTTGGAAGAGCTTTGAAGTCTTTGTTCTTTTATGAAGTGATCGGACGAGCTTCATGAGTTAGTGATATAGATCATGAGTTAAATAGTGGGTGTGTGATGAAAGGTGAGTTGGATAGATGAGATGATCAGTGATATAGATCATGAGTTGAGAGTGAGTGGTGAAATATGAGAAAAGCCCTTACTCAAACGTTGGCGTGAGTGGTGCAATATGAGAAAAGCCCTTACCCAAAAGGTTGACCCCCGTCATTCAGCAGAGTATGGATGACAACCATGGACTGTTCTAGACGGTCTGTGGAACACTAGCAGGCTCACAACCTGTAGGTGTTAATGGACTAGAGTGTTCATTCGCTGTACTCTATTCCCCTCATGAGTGCCCTTAGGGCATGTATGGCTGGGGAAACCCCTTAGTATGTTCATCAGCTGTATGGAAAACCCATTGACATGTATTGCGGGGGGGGGGGGGGGGGGGGGAACATCCGTGGGAAATACCGTCGATGAATAAGAGCTATGGATTTAGCACATGGCAACGATGTGACTTCATGTCTTATTTGACATAAATTGCAGAGGGAAGCAATGTTGTCACTTTATAGGTTGTTTTATGTTAGGATGTCTTGTTTGACATAACTTGCTAAGGGAAAGCAATGTTGTCACCCTGATGTTTGTTTTATTTGACATAACTTGCTGAGGAACCCCCAAAGCAATGTTGTCACCCTTAGTGATAATCCCTAGGCTAGGTCCCTTATGATAGTTGTTTTAGGGACGTAAAGTGAGGATAATGGGAATGGGTAATTAGGGTTATTTTGGTTGATGAAATTAATAAATTTATTGATTGAGAACTTAATAAGTTTATTATTTATTGTGGGTTGAAAACCCTATATGCTCACCAGGCTCCCAAGCCTGACCCACTCAATTTATTTGTATCACAGGTATCGATACGAAGTTGCTTTACACTGAGAGATTAAAAGAGAAGTAGATCACTAGTGTAAATGAATGTAAGTTTTGTTTATGCTTATGTTTTTGTATTGACAATGACATCCCAATGGTTTAAGTGAATAAAATACATTTCTTCGGAAATGATTTGATAACATATTTATCATGTTTTTCTGGGAACAAATTCCGCAACACTTTTAATCAAATGATTACTCTGAAATTATTTTAAAAGCATAAATTAAATCGGTCTTTTCTGGCCGTGAAATTGGGGATGTCACAATCTTCATAACCAATCAAGCCTTGTTTTGAATTGTTAGGGTAAAATAACCCTAAATCACTAGTTCCTCGAAGGTATCGAAAAATATGTTTGATTCCATTCCAATGTCTTTTTGTTGGGGCTGAACTAAATCTTGCTAGCAAGTTTACAGCGAAAGAAATGTCAGGTCTAGTACAATTGGTAAGATACATAAGAGCTCCAATTGCATTTAGATATGGTACTTCTGAACCAAGGACTTCTTCATTTTCTTCGCATGGACGAAATGGATCCTTGTCAATATTTAATGATCTAACAACCATTGGAGTGCTTAAAGGATTTGCATTTTCCATATTGAAACGTTTCAAGACTCTTTCTGTGTAATTTGATTGATACACAAGTATTCCGTTAGGCATATGCTCAATCTGTAAACCAAGACAATATTTGGTTTTTCCAAAATCTTTCATTTCAAAATCTTTCTTTAAAAGTTCAATCACTTCAAGGATTTCTTTATTCGTTCCAATGATGTTTAGATCATCAACATAGACTGCTATGATCACATATCCAGATGTTGTTTTCTTAATAAATACACATGGACAAATAGTGTTATTTTTATAACCTTTACTTGTCAAATAATCGCTTAAACGATTGTACCACATGCGACCAGATTGCTTTAACCCATACAAAGATCTTTGTAATTTTATAGAATACATTTCTTTGGGTTTTGCACTTAGCGCTTCAGGCATTTTAAATCCTTCAGGGATTTTCATATAGATATCACTATCAAGTGATCCATACAAGTAAGCTGTAACAACATCCATAAGACGCATCTCTAAATTTTTAGATACTGCCAAGCTGATTAAATATCTAAAAGTGGTTGCATCCATTACCGGTGAATAAGTTTCTTCATAATCAATTCCAGGTCTTTGAGAGAAACCTTGAGCAACAAGCCTGGCCTTGTATCTTACAATTTCGTCTTTCTCATTTCTTTTTCGTACGAAGATCCATCTATATCCTAATGGTTTCACAACTTCAGGTGTGAGGATAATGTTCCCAAAAACCTTTCTCTTGTTGAGAGAATTTAATTCAACTTGCATAGCTTCCTTCCATTTAGCCCAATCATTTCTTCTTTGACATTCAATGACAGATTGTGGTTCGGGATCATCATTCATAATATCACATGCAACTGAATAAGAAAATATTGCACCTATATTGTCAGTTTCATTTTGGTCACATATTCTATTTGTCTGACCATAATTTAATGCATCATCCTCCTTTCCTGGGGGAATTTGAATAATTCGTGTTTCTCCAGGAACACTTTCATCGTGATCTAGTGTATTTTCTGCTTCTCTTCTTTTTCGTTGGTTCTTATCCTTAGAACCAAATGGCCTTCCACGCTTCAGGCGTGTTTTAGACTCTTGAGTGACTTTATCATCAGATTGTCCATGTGGAATGTCAATTCGAGCTGGAACATTGACAGCTGGTATATATGATTTAGTCACCTTTTTTGTGTCAGTAAATCATCAGGTAATTGATTTGCCATTTCTTGGAAATGCATTATCTTTTGAACTTCCATGTCACATTGCTTTGTGCGAGGGTCAAGATATGATAAAGTAGGCTCATGCCATGACACATCCTTTTCCAGAATCTTCTTTTCTCCACCTAATGATGGGAAATTTGCCTCATCAAATTGACAATCTGCTAGGCGTGCTGTGAAAACATCACCTGTTAATGGTTCAAGATATCTTATAATAGAGACTGACTCATAACCAACATATATTCCCAACCTTCTTTGAGGACCCATTTTTGTCCGTTGAGGTGGTGCAATAGGGACATATACTATACACCCAAAAATTCTCAAATGGGATATATTTGGCTCTTAACCGAAAGCAAGTTGTAGTGGAGAATATACACGATATGAACTTGGTCTCATGCGTATCAATGATCCAGCATGTAAGATTGCATGGCCCCAAACGGAAACAGGAAGTTTGGTCCTCATTATCAATGGTCTAGCTATTAGCTGGAGACGTTTAATCAGTGATTCAACTAAACCATTTTGTGTGTGTACATGAGCAACTGGATGCTCAACAACAATTCCTACAGATATACAATAGTCATTAAATGCTTGTGAAGTAAATTCACCAGCATTATCAAGTCTCACTCTTTTGATAGTATAATCAGGGAAATGTGCCCTTAATTTAATAATTTGGGCAAAAAACTTTGCAAATGCCATATTACGAGTTGATAATAGGCAAACATGAGACCATTTGCTGGATGCATCTATTAAGACCATAAAGTATCTAAATGGTCCAGATGGTGGGTGAATCGGTCCACATATATCACCTTGAATTCTTTCTAGAAATCTAGGTGACTCCCTTTCAACTTTCATTGGAGAATGTTTTATAATTAACTTTCCAAGGGAATAAGATGTACATGGTTTTATGCTATTGGATTGAGGGAACTTTTGGTCCTTCAATGGATGCCCGTGTGTATTCTCAATTATCCTTCGCATCATTGTTAATCCTGGGTGGCCCAGCCTATCATGCCATAAACTGAATGTCCCGGGATCACAATGTTTTCCTTCTACTACCATATTTGATTCAATCATATGTATATATGTATAATGCAGACCAGAATCAAGTGTTGGTAGTTTTTCAAGCACATGGTTTTTGTCTATAATATACATATATTTCTTATTTTCAATGGTCACAGTTTTTGTGTCATAACCTTTGAAATATATGTCATTGAAACTTAATAAGTTTCTATTAGACTTTGGAGAAAATAAGGCATTTTCAATACAAAAGCTTGTACCATTTGATAATATAAAATGGGCTTTCCCGGTTCCCTCTATCAAGTCTGCAGGACCTGATATTGTATGTATGACTGTTTTTGTTGGTACTAATTCTGAAAAATATTTCTTTGATTTCAGAATAGTATGTGTACTACCACTATCTGCTATACAAAGATCTCCAATCTTTTCTTGGTGTTGTGCTCCAGTTGGACTCATATTAAACTTCACATATAAAAGGAATAATAAGTGAATAAACATAATCATAATTATTATTAAAAAGAAAGCTCATTTATTGTAGGAAAGACATTACATGAAAAACAAACGAAGGAAAAACAGTTTTACTAGAACAATAATAGATTTTTTTTAGTTTATGTCTGCCATGTCATTGCAGAAATCATCAACATTTAGCGGAGTGAATTCAACATTATCAATGAGGTTTGCTTCTTTTCCTTTTCCTTTAATGGACTCTTGATAAAGTTGACAAAGATGTGCAGGTGTGCGACAGGTCCTTGACCAATGGCCTGTGCTACCACATCTATAACATGAACCATCAGATTTTTGTGATGTCCCAGTGTCATGCCTTGCCACTTTGGCCTTGTCTTGTGTGTGGACATTGTTTCTTTGTGAATATTGGTGATTATTTCTTTTTTGGCCACAACCACAATTATTACGTTGTCCACGACCAGAATTATGGTTCTGATTATGGCTTTGGTTTCGATTAAAATAGCCACGACCTCGCCCTCGACCACGACCTCGCCCTCGTCCACGTGTATTGTTTCGATGACCATCAATATTTGTAGCATTTGCTTCAGGAAGTGCTACTGATCCCGTTGGACGAGATTCATGGTTTTTCATTAAGAGTTCATTGTTTTGCTCTGCAACGAACAAACATGCATTCAGTTCAGAATATATTGTGAACTTTTGCATCCGATATTGTTGCATCAAAGTAATGTTTGTTGCACGAAATGTTGAGTAAGTTTTCTCCAACATATCTTCATCAGTAACCTCTTGTCCACAATACTTGAGTTGTGAACATATTCTGAACAAAGCTGAGTTGTATTCATTTACTTTCTTGAAGTCTTGAAACCTTAGTGTTCTCCATTCATCTCTAGCATTTGGAAGTATAACTTCCTTTTGATGATCAAATCTTTCTTTCAAAAGATTCCAGAGAATACTTGGATCAGTAACATCAAGATATTCAAATCTCAACATTTCATCAATATGCTTACGAAGGAAAACTTGTGCTTTTGCTTTGTCTTGTGCCAAACAATTATTAAATTCATATATAGTATTTGAGATACCCATGGATTCAAGATGCATTTTTACATCTATCATCCATGGCACATAGTTTTTCCCACTAACTTCAAGTGCTACAAACTCGAGCTTTGCAATGTTGGACATAATGTAACTATAAATTTTAAACAAAATAAAAATTAAAATTAAAATCCATTTATTTCAATAAATATTACACAAAAAAGAAGCGGTAAAGCTAACATTGCATACAAGCCTAAAACTAGATGAAATTCCATATTATCTTCGATGTTAAGGATTGGGATGAAAAGTAACATGACTATTATAGTCATGATTATCACAAAAGGATGAATCATCTTGAAGCTTGATTTCTTGAAATTGATTTATTTGACAAAAGAGAGAAATATTTGTTGTGGGTAAAATAAGCAGGGTAAATATGTTTATTTATGGTAAAAAAATATAGCCGTTGTTTTTGCTGTTTATAACCGTTGCATATATATTCCCGTTGTGTATATATGTATATGTATTTTATAAATCATATAATAAGACTTATAATTAATACATAACTTTACTAATTAGAAACATAAATAAATATTAGTAAATGTTTAAATAAAATTATGAAGAGTATCTAAAATATAAATAAACATTGACATGTATAAATAAATATAATTTAAATGTTAGTATACACAAATAAAAGTTAGTAGCATAATATAAATGTTAGTATGCATAAATAAAAGTTAGTTGCATAATGTAAATGTTAGTTTGCATAAATAAAAATTAGTTGCATAATGTAAATGTTAGTATAAAAATTAGAATACATAAAGAAATGTTAGTATAAGAAATAAAAATTGTTAGTAGTCCATAATGTCCATAATGTATAAGTTTCATTAATTCATTATTATTATTATTATTATTTTAATATGATTGAGGTTTTTATAATTAGTAGTGTTTTTAATAAGTAATACATACCTTGATTAAGATAGATATGATTTTCCACTTGTTTAATAACCTTGATTAGAGCTTTCGTGCTGATAACGTGTTATGAATTAAGCGTAATTAATGTAACTATAAATCAAACCAAACTAGTAAACTTTGATAAGAACTTTAATTGAGAAGAAAGAATATTTAGAGAGAATATGAAAGTTATATCTCTTATAACTTTTGGTGTATCACATTCTTTACAATGGAGGGGTATTTATACTACAAATTTTACTAACATATAATTGTAACTAGTTAGAAATGTTGACAAATTTACCATGCACCAATTATTATGTCATCCACCAATTATTTACATTACCACCAATTATTTACAACACACACACACACACACACATATATATATATATATATATATATATATATATATATATATATATATATATATATATATAGGTTTAGGTTATTTTGTTTTTACTAACTATTGTGTGCCAGAATGCACAGATCTGGACCATCGGATGAAATATAATCAAATGTCATGATCTGAGGGTCTATGATATTATCATATAATCACACAAATTTCAACATAAGGGCATTTTAGTCAATTAACCTATATTAAAAAAAGAAATTTTCGGATTTTTAGGGATAATTAATTCCTTTATTTTTAAAAATCTGAATATTTTAAATTAATTCAAATTTAAAAATCCGATTTTATTCTGTCAGAATGATAGAATGCCAACCATAAACTAGTAAATATATTTTTCGATTTTATTCTGTCAGAATGACAGAATGCCAACCATAAACTAGTAAATACATTCTGAAAGAATACACAAAATCAATTCTTGAACTAATAATATACCAAATAATTACATTGTATGATTGTGATTCATTGAATAATAACAACATTCTGAAAGAAAAAAGAAAAAAAAACATCAAAATCTAACAAAAACACTAATCTATTCTGAAAGAATATTATTTTTAAGCAACACTTTATGCATTGTAGCATAACACATTCTGGTATAATACACTCTCGTTCTCTATGTTTTCTTCCTTCTCCACATCAATGTTAGCCTCTTCAAAACCTAAATCCACAAAGAAAACATAATCAAGTTTAAAAAATTAAAAAATTCAATGCATTCTAAGAGAATAAAAACTATAAATTTTGACAGAATGTATTAAAGACTATAAAGTTTGACAGAATATAGTAGAAAATAAAAACTATAAATTCTGACAGAATGTAGTAGAGACTATAAAGTCAACCATAAAGTATCACAAATTCATTACCAGTTAAACAAATATATTTGTTGTTAACAATTATTCTCAAACATTCTAGCAGAATACATTTATATAAATAAATTCTAACAGAATACATTACATAATTCAAGAGCTGGGATTGAATCATCAACACACATCTGCATTCATTCCCAGTCATGAATTCAAGAAACAAACACAGATGGATTCCCCTGTCAAATACCGAAACCCAAACAACCATGAGTTATATCTCATCCATTATCATAATTTTTTTCAGGAAAACCCAAATATCCAAATTTCCATGGATTCAAATCAAATAAGATGAAGAAGAAGATCACATGTTGGCCATGGATGCTTCCGTTAACTTCCTCTTCCTTCATCAGTCAAGAATCGAGACTCTTGTCCCCCTCAAACTTGTTGTTTTGCTGCTTCCTTTCTCCCTTCTGTGTCAATGGCCAACAACCCCATTTTCGTGTTTTTCCTTTCCTGACAAACAAAGAAAAACAAACACTTCCCAATTTCAGTCTTTTGTTGCCATTCTCTTCCCCTAGTTGTTGGATTACCGGACCAGAGGAATAAGAACAGGAGGCTACCGGAGCATACCTCCGTCAACGTACCTGCAATCGCCGGGCGCGATGCCCTCCTCTGCCTCTTCCCCATCAAAAGACATCGCCGAACACCGACCATCACAAACACCACCGGATTCCCTCCCCGTTCGCTCCTCGCTTCTCACTCGCGTTCACGGACCCCACAACAGCGTCACTGCTCTTCCGCATCCCCTTCTTCAGCCTCATTGAACCCCAGAGTCCATCATCGATTGCGAGACGAGAGTATGTCCTCCCTTTTAGATCCGTCGACTGTAGAAGAAGAAGCATAAGCGGTGGATCAGATTTAGGGCTAATGTTCTAAATTTATCATTGTCCCTTGCATGGTATCACAAATATTAATTATCTACCATAATTAATTATACAAAGATTACTATAATACAATTTTTGATTTAATTAATTATTTAATTATTTGCTAAATTGTGATTGGTGCATTTAGGAACACAATAGTTGCTAGAAACATTTGAACCTAGCTCTCTCTCTCTCTCTCTATATATATATATATATATATATATATATATATATATATATATATATATATATATATATATAATCATGTAACTGTCATGGGTTGGTTTTGACGGGTCGGTTTGTCGGTTTCATGGTGGGTCAGTTTCTCGGTTTAGATCGGTCGGTTTCTAGGTAAAAACTGAAACAGAAATCGACTTTTTGGTTTTTAAAAATTTTAAACCCTAACCATCAGTTTGTTTCAGTTTCGGTTTTGATCGGTTTTTCGGATTCTTGGTTCGGGTATTTACTCACCCCCAGTGATAGAAGTTCAAATAGTACTAGAGGGTGATAGAACACCATCTATTTTGGTCCCCTTCGACAAAGTAATTTTATGTATTAGAACTTTAGAACTTAAAAGTGGTCCATATGGGCTTGGGCTCGACCCTTTTCTTTTTCGTGAAGAAGGCCTTAGCTCTATTTCCCCTCTTTCTAATGCTGCCAACGAACCACACCACTACGATGTTTCGTTTCTGCTGTCGACGACAAACACACCAAAGGTCTTTGTTCTCTCTCGGCGGCAAATACAACACATGTCAAACTCTTTCTTTTTTTTGCGACTATGTCTGGTTTTTTGTTTCTAATAGTTTTGATGTGTAATCAAACCTTGTTGAAAGTGTAAAATATATTGATGTTTCCATGGCTGATTAATTTTACATTCTTTAAATAAATTGCAAGTCTATAATGCTTAAAATTATGTTTATGTGGTTGGTTTATTAGAAAGTTTAGAAAAAGTGACTCGAATGAATTGTAAAATTATGATGTTTAGAAATTATATGGTCCAACAAGAATCTTTCAATTAACCTAGATTAACTTACTCAGGTAAAACTGGAACGATTTAGGAGTCTAGCTAAATGATGGGTGAAAGCTTCTTGTGTTTATGTTTTTATTAGATGAATACAGATGAAGGATTTTTTTTTTCAAAATGAGATGCTAATGGTGCGTTTAGTTGCGGAAACGCGCACACACACCCAACACCACTACCACAATGACCGACCTACCATCACCATCACCGTCACCACCACCACTACCCCATCACCAACACCACCACCGCCGCCATCACAACCACTGCCACAATTGCCGCCGCCACCACCACCGCTTGTCATCACCACCACCGCCGCAGCGTCGCCACCCCTCTGCCACCACCACCCCGCTGCCACCACTGCCCCCCGCCGCTGCCCCCACCACCGCCATTGTCCCCACATCCACCCTACCACCGTTACCGTTTTCTAAAAATGAAAACAGATAGAAAAATACACATCTAAACACGTTTTCTAATTTTCTAAAACTGAAAATGAAAAATGAGTAAGTTTTAACTAAACGCGTTTTCTAAATTTTCCAATGGAAATCGAAAACGGAAAACGAAAACTGAAAAGGGAAAACGAAAAACAGAAAATGAAAACTCTTTCCCGTAACTAAACGCAACCTAAGCTTTTGTGTTTATGTTTTTATTAGATAAATATAGACGGACGTTATTTATGCTATTCTTAATGACCCCGACGTTTAGAGCACAAACCCTTTACGAGTGAAAAAAAAAACCAAATACATGAATGAGAGCAGCTAAAATATAGGGAGAAACTAATTAGTATCTAAAATTGGGGAGAAATAAACAGGATGTGAGAGTAAATATGTAAAAGATAACCATGAAGGGCGTTTTAATCCATAAAACAACCATCCCATTACTTTGCATATTAAGAGATTATGTATATATTAAGTCAAAAAAAAAAAAAAAAACACATACATATATCTATATATCTGAACCACATAAGTTGTATTCACATTAAGGTTATCAAGTCAAAAAGAAGGGAGCTGATTCTTCCACTGATTTTATTTATTCATCCACATAATTTGTTACCTAATGGACGATTATATCCTTTATTTAAATAGATAGTGTATTTTAGATTTTAATTATTACACGTCTTCTTTTATCTTTTATGCGCCTCAACCAATTAACACTCCTTCTTCCTCATGACGTTCCTTCCTACTTTGGTGCTTCAATCTTCCGCCGACATATACGTTTTGCAATCTTCGTCCCTGTAAATGTGTTAAAGGAGCAAAATGCAGTGATCGGAGAGTCCACGTTTCTTAACACGATTGGTTAGTAACGTATTCCCGTCGCTCAACTATAAGGTTTACATTTACCGGGAAGATAGCCGTCCAGAACCGCGTCATCGGAGCTCCGGAATGCTGTCACGTAAACTTCACAAATAACATCTGGTCCGACTTGGTAATGTCACACACTTTTGGGTCGAGAAAGTCGGGTTACTTCAAGACCAGTGTAATGGTAATGAATCTGAGAACATGGAGAAAAGGAAAAGTCCGCTGGAAAATCGAAAACTGGATGGAAATCACAAGGAAACGGAGGATATACAAATTGGGTTCATAGGAACAACATGGGTTCGGAGAGGAAAAAGTGACGAGCAGTTGCCGGCTGTATTCCGTTCCGATGAGTTTATCACATTACAGCTTTGAAGGAGGAAAATTGAGCTATTTGTGGTTGTGCGTGTTTGGAAAGAGAATCAAATCAACTCCCAAAAAACCCTTGGAATATTTAAAATACATTGTATAATTAAGTTAGGGGCATAATAGTCAATTACTAGCAAATTTATGTGGATCGATAAAAAAAGCAGTGGATTTATCAGCTCCCAAAAAGAAACACCGCGTACAAGGTAACAGTAACCGACCAAATGTTAAACTCATTCATTTATCCTAAAGTGATAGGTTGGTATAAATTGTAATGGCTCAGATAATAATAATCAGCAGTTGGATTCCTAAAATAGCAAAAAAATGGTTTCTATTTGATACTTCTTGTCCTACAACATTTAAATGAGTTTGCTAATTTTATTCTTAGCATTTTTCCTGGAATTTTGCATGTAAAGGAATTGAAAACAATGGCCAGCCGCTAATCTCTCTCCATCATTCTTCATATCATCTCTCTTATATCTCCCTATACAATTTTCTGGATGTTTGTACAAGTCCTCCTTAATCCCACCATCTGTAGTTAAGGCCACCATCTTCTCAGCCCTAGCAACACCACTTCTGCCGTGTCTGATAAACGTATTTCTTTCAAGTTACCATCCTCCACCCACAACAAAGAACAAACGCTAATTAACAGCAACGCTTCATGGTTTTTTTCATGCCTCGAACCTACATTTGTGGGGTTCGAGTTGTATGAAAAAAATCAAGAAAAACAAAACCTAATTAAGAGCAGTGGGATTAAAAGTCGTATATAATATATAGGGCAAAAGAATTATATAATTAATGGATTCTCGTCCATTGGACATCACGGTGATCTCCGCCAGTGGCCTAGATAATTTCTTATTAGTCTTCAAGATGAAAGTTTACGTCGTTGTTTCGTTGATAAATGGCAAATCCGTCATTGAAAAAAAGACCCATATGTCCAACGGCCGGAACCCTAGGTGGAACCACCGGATTAAGTTCCCCGTCGAGGAGTCAGCCATCCAGACCAGCACCCTCCTGTTTGTCCTCCGGCAACACCGCATGCTTGGTGACAAAGACATTGGCGAGGTATCCATCCCTGTCCGTGAACTCCTTGAGACAAACTCCGGTTATGGATCCACCGAACATGAAGTCGACTATCAGGTTCAGTCCACGAGAGGAAAATGTAAAGGTACGTTCACCTTTTCACACGAATTTAGAGAGAAGGTGCTTCCGGTTAGAGCAGACGGCGGTTCTCATCCAGTACCGGTTCCAGGCACTGCATACATGGTAAATCAACAAGGGATGCCTGCTTATCCCCAGCAACCATACTCAACAACTCCTCCAGGATATGTAAACTACCCATGCCCAGCGCCGCCCCAGTATGGTGGCACGTGGTACCCACCACCGGGCACAACACCGCCAGGGACGTATCCATATCCTCCTCCCCCACAGATGGGTTATAATCAACATTTGCAGCAAGGACCGTAATCAATGGACTAGATTAGTGGCAGGCAGTGGTGGCGGGGGTTGATTGAAGGACATGGAAACTGAAAGCAATGACGATTTTAAGGCTTTGATCATTCATTGTTCTTGGTCTGAAACATGGATTACTATGCATTTTGGGGGTGTTTCTTCTCTATTTTGTCCACATCAGAAGGATTAGCATCTAATGAAGAAGATCATCTTACCGAAGACCACAATGTTATAACAGTATTGAAAAAAAGTCAGTTTTATCTTGTTTGAATCGTCCTGATATTATCTCATGTAATCATTCATGTTTGATATGTATTTTGATTGATATACTATGAAAAATGTTATATTTTGATGTATGGTTTTCTCTCTATTAGTATTATATTAATGATCTACATTCTTCCAACTTAATTAAAAAAAGAGAATTGTAAAATTAGTTCTTGTGGTTTGCAATTTTCTTTGTGTAACATCTTAAAATTTAAGATCCATGTTCTTAAATTAACAAGGTAATTAAATAAAGGATGATTTACATAATTAAATCATTAAGTAATGATCATATTGTTATTTGATATGAATATTAGAAATAAAAAAAGTTTAAATAATAATATTTCAAAGTTAAGGGACCAAAAGATTTGGTAAAATGTTTAACCAAAGGCTTAACTTGGGAAATAGACTACTAAATCTATATAATGGGAGGGGAAGGACATATTATGTAAACCCTTAAGTTAATATATAAAATATTGGGATTTGGGTAGTTTTGGTCAAAAAAAGGTTCAAACTTAAGGGACCAAATATTAAAATCAGGATTATAAGGTGCCACCCTTCCCCCACTTCAGCCATTCACGATGGAGAGAGTTTGGGGTCAAGAAGATGGCGATTTTGGAGAGGATTTCATGCTAAAGTGAAGATCTATCAAGAGATTGAAGTTACAACAATGGATTGAGATCATTTAAGGTAAAATCTCTTATCCTCTAGCTCTCAAATTCAAATTCATGACTTAGGGGAAACCCCGATGTCGATTTTAGCTTGTTATGATGGTTAGGGTTTGGTTTTCTTAACTCTCTTGAGTAGTTTTGATGATACCAATCTCAAACAATCACCCCATTAATGGATTTGAGGATTTGGATGAAAACGCTCATGAACCCTAGAAATCAAAATTGGTGATTTCTTGTCTATATGTTAAATTGGAATGGATTCAATGACCTGGATGATGTTTGATGACAATGAATTCAATTGGAATGGTCAAACTCATCCATGATGGTAGAATCATGTATAAGCTTGGATTGAAATGGCTTTGGGGACAATATGATGAAAACAATGGAATCCTTTGTAGTTGAGCAATTGTTGAGCAAATGAAGTTCATAACCATGAATGAATGTTGTTAGAATGGTTCGGAAGCAAAATACTAACCCTCCGCTCCTGAGTTCACTAAAGGGAAGAAAAGAAAAAGAAAACGAGAGAAAAGAAAAGAAAGGAAACGATCTTCCTTTCCTTTATCTCCAATTCCTCCCGATTTGGGAAGACAGTTTCTAAGGAAGATTAGTATAAATCTTCATTTCATTTCTCTCCTCTTCCTCCCAATAAATAAACTCGGGAGCAATGATATTTTCCTAATCCTGCCGCTTCCTTTTCATTCTCTCCTTAAATGAAACTCTGGAGCAATGCGTAAGTGTTGATTGATTATTGGATGAATCCATGGAATTTGTGGCCATAAGGGTATTTTAGGAAATCTATGGATTACTACGTAAAGAGTAACATCTAAGGAGTGAATGACATTCATGAATATGAATTGACACTCTAGATATGGTATTGGAACATTAAGTCATTAACATGAAGGAATGCTAGTGAAGTTCTAGCTTTAATAATTGTTTTGACCTAATGGTAATTTAGGAACATGGAATGGAATTGAAGATTCCATAGTTACATTAGGTACTTGCAATGAGGTTGGTTGTGGTTTTATGTACTTGACAACACCCAATGATGTATTAAATGATTTGGGAATAAGTCATATTGGTTAAAGAGTGTCTTAAGCAACTTGAGCTCTTAACCCTTTCATTTGAGTGTTTGTAAGCATTATGAACTTAACATTTTGGTAAAGGTCTTAATGACTACGTAATAACGATTAATTGAGTAATTGAGGAGTTGATAACCTTTATTTAGTCCTTAATAACCACTTGGTAAAGTTTAGTGGCTATTGGAGGTTTAGGGAACAAGTTACAAAGCTTTTAGCAAAATTCTGCACAAAATGGTGACCTACAATTTTGACACGGGGGCGTGTCATTTTGACACAGGGCATATCAAATGGTCTGTTAAGTGTATTTTTTTGTGGAAAACCTAGTAAACGATCACCAATTTCCCTCAAACTTTATATATAAGCTAATAGGAAGTAAATAAGCTTATCGGGAATATCTAAATGTTAAAGATCTATGAGGAGTATTTTGGTCATTTTTAATGACTTATGTCCATCCATGTTATATAGGTGGTGATTGAGAGTGTTTCTCTAAGGAAAGGAACTAGAAGAGGACTAGCTATCCTTTTTGTGATTGAGGTGAGTACGTGTTGAAAATTCCCCTCACTTTAGGGTACATGTGTAACACTCGTTTCTCGGATTGGATCAGTTGATGATATAAAGGAGTCAAAGGCATGGTTGATGAAAACCATATTCCACGACGTGACGCAAGGAGTGTCATAACGTGACATGCCAAATGAAGAACACATGTTTCTGATGGCTGTCACGACGTGACAAGAGGAAGGTCATGACGTGACGGTAGCTGCATCCTAAGCCCATGATCTTTTAGGGTTTCTTCCAAATTTAAGCCCCTAAACTCAAGGTTTAGGGCATCCTCTTCAACATCCAACCCTATCAACGAAACCCTAGTCTCCATGGTTGAGTTCTTGAGCTTTTGGTGTCTTGAAGGAGAAGGAAGCATCCTTGGTGCATAATTCCAGCTTGCAAATCTCATCATTATCTCGTAGCATTTACTTTGGACCATTGTGAGTGTTCAAGTTCCAAGCTTTATGTTCTTTGCTTCTAGATCTAGGCTTTTTGTGCATTTTCTCCATGTTTGTTAAAGTTTGGATGAATGGATTCCGTAAACTTGACAACTTTATGGATCCTTGAGGTCCCTTGAAGGTTATATGTTATGGATCTAAAGTTTGGTTGAGTTTGTTGGATTAGTGTAACGCCCCGGTTTTTCTCGGTACGTTTAGTTATTTTAATTTAATTATTCTTGTAACCTTGGGTTAATTTATTTAACCAAGGTCTGATTTTCTTATGTTATTGGATGTGACAACCCGAAATTTTCATTTGTATAATCTCTACAGTCAAACACTTCAAATAATAGTCAAAAACATTTCAGTACATTTTTGGCCGGATTTAAGTCCGTTTGGGTGTTTTATTTTATTTTCGTCAAACGGATAAATAAAAGGAAGTGTCGTTATGAGTGGTGTGTAACAAACAAAACAAACAACACCTTAGCAAGGTGTTTGCGGCCAAACAAGAGGAGTTTGGGCCGTAAACACCATTTTTCCAAGAACTCATGCATATAGCATGAGTTTACCCACTATTCCCTCACTTTACACTTTCCACCTCAAGAACACCCACCACTTTTCTCTCAAGTATCATCACACACTTCTTCAAATCCGCCAAAATGTAAGTGTTTTCCTTCCTAGATTCGTTCATTCAACACTTAATCTAGTGTTTATACATCATTTCATCCATGGATTCTTGATTCTTACTTAGATCTTCAAGTGTTCTTCAAAACACCAAGAACACCAAGAACACACACTAGTGTTTTTGGGTCCTAAACACTCTTACAAGCTTCCTATAAGTAAGTACACTCCTCCTATCTAGTTACTTGCTTAGTGTGCTTGCTAATCCATGGAATGAACATCAAAACCCCCAAGAACATATGTGTTTACGGTCAAGGGAGATCCTTGAACCGTAAACACCCCCAAGTGGTGTTTAGATGCCCCTAACACCTTCTATGGCTTGGATAAAAGACTAGAACCTTGCATGCATGAACTAGAAACACCAAAACACGAAATGGTTAGAGTAACCATGAGTTTACGGCCGTAAACTCATGAGTTTACGACCGTAAAACCCAAGTGTTTACGACCGTAAACTCCCAAGGGTGGTCCAAGGACCGTAAACTACAATGGTGAGTCCTTTTGTGCCCTAACCACTTCCTAAGCCTTTGATTCAAACTTAGAACCCTTCCTTGTGAGTTATGAAACCTTAAAACACACAAATGCACCATTACCATGAGTTTACGGCCGTAAACTCATGGGGGAAATGGTCCAGAAACCGTAAACACATATAAGGGCTACCAAATGAGGAGTAAACTCCAAGGTGAGGCCATACTCTCCTTAGATGCAACCCTTAGCACTCCTAGCACTTGAAACAAAGTGTTTTCATGCATTAGAGTGTCTTTACTTGCTTAATTAGTGATTAAATAACTAATTAGATACATTTATGTATCACTACATGTTACATAGGATCCGTGTGTGTTCAAGTCCTCACTTGACACCTAGCATCCTACCCGGCACTTCCATCCACTCCACTCACTGCAGGTGAGTTCATACCCCTAAATCAACTTGTTAAACGATTTTAAATACTTTTATGGGGGGGGGGGATATAAGTTGAACGGTTATAGTTATGATATCAATCACATGTGATTAATAACTAGAACAGACTACAAGATTTGTTGCTACTTTCAGATTTCCATCAAACTTTGGGTTTTTCAAGTGTTTCAAACCTTTTATCAAATTCTTTAAATGCTAAAACTGTTTTCAAACTCTTTTAAACTTGTTTTATCTTCAAAACCATATCTATACTAATATATTTATATAAGTAAGACTTGAAGGACTTAGGACTGATAGCTCACCTTATTTCATGTTCCTTGTTTGGTTGTGGACTTAGGGTATTCTGTTATTTGTCCGACTGTCATTGAACTCTTAGTTATATATCATATATATTTGTGTTGGATATAAAAGTCTTCACTTCAGTTCAGTACCTTTGTGTAACAAAAGCATGCAACCAAGATTACTATTTAACTATAATAGGTATAGTTAAGGATTACTACTCATTACTACTATTACCATGACACCTACCAGAGTCAATACAGTTATGAGTCAATACATGCTAAATACTATACAAAGAGAATACTATATACTATACAAGAAGAACACTCTATACAATATACCAGACATTTGCTGAGCTTCAGGCGAATGCTCGGAAGAGGGAGATAGAGCTTGAGACTCAGGCTAGGGAGGAGGCAAAGTCTCAGGGGAGGGATCGGCGACCGACACAGTCCCAGCCTGCAGCCAAGCGGGCCAAGCCCGCCGATTCGAGATCAGGGAACCAGAAGGGCCGCACTTGTGGCAAGTACGGCAAGGGTCATGAGGGGATTTGTAGAGCAGGGTCTTGCTACAAGTGTGGCAAGGAGGGGCACATGGCCAAGGATTGCCCCAAGGGGTTTGCAGTCTGTTTCCACTGCAACCAGACCGGACACCGGAAGGCCGAGTGTCCGCAGCTGCGGGGGTCAGCACAGGGAGCATCGCAGGGATCTGCCCATGCTACTGTACGAGCTACCGAGAGTCAGCTGGTGAAGGCCGAGGCATCAAAGGCACGAGGGAGAGCCTTCCAGTTGACAGCGGAGGAGGTCCGCGCAGCGCCCAATGTCGCGGCTGGTATGTATTCTTTCATGTATTTATTTTGAGTTTGAGATATTGTGCTTATATTATGATATGAGTAGGTACTTTTCTTGTGAGTTCTGTACCTGCCTTGGTGTTATTTGACTCGGGTGCGAGTCGATCTTTTGTATCATTAGCCTTTAGTCAGCACATCAGTATCCGTCGAGAGGCGTTGAGTCGACCTCTGCGAGTTTCCATAGCTGATGAGAGAGCGGTGTATGACACTGATGTGATTCGAGGATGTGTACTCGAGATCTTCGACGTTGAGTTTCCGATTGATTTGGTCCCGATTGCGATGGGAGATGTCTGTGTCATCGTGGGCATGGACTGGTTGAGCAGATTTGGAGCGGTTATCGACTGCGAGCGACAACTGGTGACTATACGAGACCCTAGTAGGGGAGTTCTTATGGTGTACGGTGAGGGTACCCGTTTTGGGTCAGCGTTTTGTTCGGCTGCTAGAGCGAGGCAGAGCCTACAGCAGGGCTGTAGTGGGTTTGTGGCTTATGTGATGGATACGAGGTTTGATGCGGAGAGACCGAGATCGGTCGATGAGGTTCCGATAGTGCGTGAGTTCCCGGATGTTTTCCCCGAGGAGTTGCCGGGTGTGCCTCCCGAGAGGCAAGTAGAGTTCCGTATCGATTTGGTTCCGGGGGCAGCGCCTATCGCCAAGGCGCCCTATCGCCTTGCGCCACCAGAAATGCAGGAGTTATCCTCACAGCTTCAGGAGCTGTTGGGTAAGGGGTTTATTCGGCCAAGTAGCTCGCCATGGGGAGCGCCGATCCTTTTTGTAAAGAAAAAGGATGGTTCACACCGGACGTGCATCGATTAGCGGGAGTTGAACAAGTTAACGGTCAAGAACCGTTACCCCTTACCGAGGATCGATGTTTTGTTCGATCAGTTGCAGGGAGCGTCTTGGTTCTCCAAGATCGATCTGAGGTCTGGATATCATCAGATGAGAGTGCGTGATGAGGATATCCAGAAGACGGCGTTCAGGACTCGTTATGGGCATTACGAGTTCGTTGTGATGCCTTTCGGGCTCACTAATGCACCGACGGCGTTCATGGATCTTATGAACAGGGTGTGCAGACCGATGTTGGATCGTTCGGTGATAGTGTTCATTGATGATATACTGGTGTATTCGAGATCCAGGGAGCAACATGAGGAGCATTTGAGAGAGATCCTTGGAGTTCTGAGATCGGAGAGGCTTTATGCCAAATTCTCCAAGTGTGATTTCTGGTTACGAGAGGTCCAGTTCCTAGGACATCTCGTTAACCAGAATGGGATATTGGTCGATCCGGCCAAGATTGAGGCGGTGATGAGTTGGAAGGTGCCGAGATCCCCCACCGAGATCAGGAGTTTTCTGGGGTTGGCCGGCTATTATAGGAGATTTATTAAAGATTTCTCCAAGATTGTTGTTCCTCTCACCAGGTTGACCCGGAAGGGCATGACTTTTAGTTGGGGCCCAGAGCAGCAGGCCTCCTTTGAGACACTTCGCCAGAGATTATGCGAAGCCCCGGTGTTAGCCCTTCCGGAGGGGATGGAGGATTTTATAGTGTATTGTGACGCGTCGATATCGGGATTGGGTGCGGTGCTGATGCAGAGAGGGCATGTGATAGCATACGCATCGAGGCAGCTGAAGCCTCATGAGGCGAGGTATCCTACTCACGATCTGGAGTTGGGGGCTGTGGTGTTCGCCCTCAAGATCTGGCGTCACTATCTGTATGGGGTCCGGTGTACCATATACACGGATCACAAGAGCTTGAAGTATTTGATGGATCAGCCCAACCTGAATATGCGCCAGAGGAGATGGTTGGATGTGGTAAAGGATTATGTGTGTGAGATCCTGTACCACCCGGGCAAGGCTAACGTTGTAGCCGATGCCCTGAGTCGTAGGGAGGAGAGTGCCCCGATTCGTGATGTTTGTTTGAGGTTGAAGGTGATGACTCCGGTGTTGGACACCATTTCTGGAGGCTCAGGTTGAGGCCATGAGGTCGGAGAACCGCAAGAGGGAGCGGGTGATCGGGCAGGTGCCTGAGTTCGTTGCCGATAGCCGAGGGCTTATGACCTTTCAGGGTCGGATTTGGGTGCCATTTGAGGGCGGGGCACGTACCATTCTGATGGAGGAGGCGCACAGATCGAGGTTCTCGATCCATCCCGGGGCCACTAAGATGTATTTGGACCTGAAGAGAGACTATTGGTGGCCCTGTATGAAGAGGGATGTTGCGTGGTTCGTGGAGAGGTGCTTGACCTTTCGCAGGGTTAAGGCCGAGCACCAGCGTCCGCATGGAAAGTTGCAGCCACTTGAGGTTCCCCAGTGGAAGTGGGAACAAATTTCCATGGATTTTATCACCAAATTGCCGAGGACTGCGAGGGGTGTCGATGCAATTTGGGTGATCGTTGACCGGCTGACGAAGAGCGCTCATTTCCTTGCCATCAGTGAGAGCTCTTCCGCAGAGAGACTGGCAGAATTGTATGTGAGAGAGGTGGTATCGCGGCATGGAGTACCGATCTCGATTGTGTCAGATCAAGATGTGCGATTCACTTCCAGGTTCTGGAAGAAATTCAATGAGGAGTTGGGTACGAGGCTGCATTTCAGTACCGCATACCACCCACAGACGGATGGACAGAGTGAGCGGACGATTCAGACGCTCGAGGACATGCTTCGAGCATGTGTATTGGACTTTAGAGGAAGTTGGGACACGTATTTTCCGTTGGCTGAGTTTTCTTATAACAACAGCCACCATTCGAGTATCGGTATGCCTCCCTTTGAGTTGCTGTATGGGAGGAGGTGTCGGACTCCTATCTGCTGGGGAGAGGTCGGGCAGCGAGTGTTGGGTAGCACTGAGTTAGTGCTTCAGACGATAGAGTAGATACAGCAGGTCAGGCAGAGGTTGTTGACAGCTCAGAGTCGCCAGAAGAGTTATGCGGATAGGCGACGATCCGAGCTGGAGTTTCAGGTGGGAGATTTCGTACTCCTGAAGGTATCTCCTTGGAAAGGAGTGATCCGATTCAGGAAGAGGGGCAAGCTGGGGCCCCGGTACATTGGTCCGTTTAGGGTGACCTCCAGGGTGGGCATGGTAGCATATCGTTTGGAGCTACCTGCGGAGTTGGGTCAGATTCATGATACCTTCCACGTGTCTCAGCTGAGGAAGTGTATAGCCGACGAGTCGGCGGTGGTGTCGTTGAAGGATATTCAGGTGAATGCGAGCCTGAATTATGTTGAGAGGCCAGCTGTGATTATGGATCAAAAGATTAAGGTCCTGAGATACAAGGAGGTGCCCCTGGTTCAGGTCCAGTGGCAACATCGGAGAGGGTCCGAGCTGACTTGGGAGCCGGAGTCGGAGATGCGGGAGCAGCATCCAGAGTTGTTTGCAGAGCGAGACTTCGAGGGCGAAGTCTGATTCTAGTGGGGGAGAATTGTAACATCCGGATTTTCAGGTATGTTATTTTGAATTATTTATTTTGAGGATCATTGATCTACTCGACGAGTTGGTGCTATAACTCGTCGAGTAGAAGCGGGGGTAGCCACATGAGTTTAATGAACTACTCGACGAGTCGAAGAGTAGACTCGCCAAGTAGGCGCTGTAAGTGGAAACCCTAAATCCCCAGGCCTGCACCCTATTTAAAGGACCTTATGGCCCTTATTTGCGGCTACCTTCGTCTTTGAGAGTACCAGAGCATCTGTGAGTCTTGTGAGTGAGAAAGGAGGCCATTGTTCACCATTTCTTGTGTGTTTTAGCAAGAAGGAAGGAGGAAGGACAAGCTAGGCGGGTTGGGGAGCTTGGATCTACTTCCATTTGACCAGAGGAAGCTGTTGGAGGTATCAATCTGTGCTCATTCTCGTATTTATGATGATTTAGTTGAATCTAGGGTTTCTTTATGCATTATTTAGCTTGAATCTGGAGTGTGTGAGGTCCCAAGGTGAAATGATTCTTAGATCTGGACCTTAAGAGGTCCAGAGAGCCCCTAGCACTCTGCTTTATGCCATTCCTTTGAAGTTATGAGCCTAGGTGGCCATTTTAGTAGTTATTTCACCAAAAGAAGCCTTGGGTGCGTTGCATGTGAGTCAAGATTCGACCTTTGCGTGGTTATTGGTCGTGGGGAAGTCAGATCTATAGTTTAGAGAAACATATCTGACCTCAGAAGGTCATTTGAGTGTTGTCATGGGAGCAACTCGCCGAGTTCATAAGTGGACTCGACGAGTCGAGTCGGGGTTGCCCCGCGATTCGTTGCAGAGAAACCCGGCGAGTGGAGGAGGGACTCGACATGCCAAGTGAGGCTTAGAAGGATTCAGAGGACCCGCGTGGACTCGCTGAGTCGCCCGAATGCACTCGACGAGTCTGGTCAAAGTTTGACCGTTGACTAAAGTTGACTTCGTTGACTTTTAGGGTTGAGTCAATGTTTGGACTTGTGAGCCATTGGAGGGGTAGAATGGTCTTTTACCCTTCTTAGAGAACTTAGAGAGGGATTAGCCTAGTCTTTGAAAATCGTATTAATTAGAGTAATTATTTTATTTGATTAGGCGAAGGCTAGATCAGTATTTCCGAGTTCGAGGTTTACCGAGCTATCCGAGGTGAGTCTTCTCACTATAATTTACCTTGAGTGGTAAGTAGAGTATGTGACAGAGTATCTTGTATGCTATGTATGTGATGTGTTGCACTGCATTACTTCTATGTGATTTATGCTGTGTGTATTCCATAGTTTACAGAGTTAGGACCGGAAGGTACACAGAGTTAGGACCAGAGGGTCCACAGAGTTATAGCCTCGAGTGGCTAATATGTGTTATATGTGGTATTTTGGGGAACTCACTAAGCATTTATGCTTACAGTGTTTTGTGTTATGTGTTTCAAGTACCAGTGAGGATCGCGGGATGTAACATACACGTTTTGAAATCGTGTTTTAAGTAAATAATATTATGAATATTATGTGATATTGAGTATTGAGTTCTAACAGATAGTTTTTACTAAAAATAAGGTAAAACTATGTTTAGAATTACTCATAAACTATTGGAAGTCTTATGAGATTCCAATTAAAAGCTAAATAGTGAAATTTAGCGAAAATATAAAATTTGAAATAAGTAAAATTTTATTATTGAAAGTTGTAGATAATCTCGTTAGAAACACGTAGGCGAAAACCTCGTCGAAATCCGAGTTATAACGAAGAAGTTATGACCAATCGAAGATCAGCGATAAAACCGGCACGGTGCTGAATGACGTAAAAAGTGAGTTTTTGATAAACTACTTTTTAGCCTTAGTGATCTTAATGAAAGTTTTAGTATTCGTTAAACCGAGAAGTTCGATAAAAAGAACGCCAAAATCTGACTTCGTATGAGGAAGTTATGATTTTTACAAGTTTCAGCTTAGCAGTAGACAGCTAAAAACTCGAATTTTAGATCGAGTGATTTTTAGCCGACACGACCTAAACGAGAATCGAAGGTCTCGTCATTAGTAGTACAACGGTAAAAAGTCTGACGAAAACGGACGTCAGATGAAGAAGTTATGAATTTTTAACGGATTTACCAGTCCCGGTCTGTTAAAAATAATAATATAAAAATAAAATCAAAATTTTCCGACAAAGTCTAAACGAAAGTTGTAGAGCATAATTTTCTCTACGCATGCATATAAAGAACGTCAAAAACGGAGCCCGTATGAGAAAGTTATGGATTTTACAAGATTGGGCACATTTTTCGAGAAATTTCGCATGAATAGTGATTGCCACGTCACCCTCGCTCGGAGCTGGCCACGTGTCCGAAGCTTCTGCGTGGCATATCCGAGAAGCGACGCGTGTCGCACAGGTGTCCGAAGAAGCCACGTGATCTCGCATATGCCCCACGTGATCCGACCCGCGTGTTGGCTCCTGATTCGACTGATGCAGCCGACCCGATCCGAAGCCTGAAGCCGCGTCATCCGACCAATGCGAAGCGAGCACCTGTCCGTCTGAGCCTCGCCCTGCTGCCACCTGGTCCGAACCTCGCATGCACGTGCCCTCCTCCCTTCACTTCGGATCCGAGGCTCGCACCTATATAAGGGGTGCGAGACCTCCCGGTTAGATGTTTGAAAATTGCCCTTTTTCACCCTTTTTCAACATTTTCTTACATTCCGACTTCCCCCGAAGCCCCGGTACTTATTCCAAATCCCGAAACACGCCCCGAGATTCCCGAGAAGCCCGAAAAATTTATCTTTTTGGTTTCGAAGCCCAACCCTCGCAGGGCCCGGTTTTCAAGAAAACTCCCGGTTTTCAACGAAGAAAGTCATATTTAGAGCCGAAGTGCTGCCCAAATTAACTATTAATAAAGTCCATAAGAGTTAATTTGAATTATTCAACAAAACATCATAATTCCAATTATTAAACTCAAAATTAAAACCATTTAATTAATTGTTTAAGTTATGAACCCAAGAGTTTTAGAATTCAATTCTTTTTTTCATAAAAAACTTTTCTCAAATTCCAAACTTGAGGGCAAGTTTTGTAATTCTTGAAAACCTTTGGATTCCATAACTTATGGAATTAATGGTGTTTTATGATGAAACTTTCCATGTTCCATAACTTAAGAACAAGTTATGGAATTCTTTAAAACATTAACACCAAATTTTGTAACTCCATAAAAACTTTGAATCAAAATTTTTTTTTTAAAAAAACTTTCATATCCATAACTTATGGAAGTTTCAAAAACCCTTAAGATCACAACTTAAAAAAAAAACTTTTGAACTCCAAATTTTATGACAAAATATGTAACTCCTTAAAACATTTAGATCAAACTTTTAAAACTAATAAAATAATCATATCATTTTATCTTTTACTAAATTTGACATAATTCAACTCATATAACAAATGATTCAAATTTTACAAATAATTCGTTTTTCACAAAACAAGTAATTATCTTAAAATTTGACAAACGTCATGTTTTTTTTCTCTTTTTTTTTCAACTTGAAAATAAAGCATTTGCATCAATATAACAGAAAATAACTTGGCTCTGATACCACTGTTGGGTTTTGAGCATTCTAGCACTCCTATGGTGTACATGCAACCCTATAAACCTTGGATTTATGTTTTCTCTATTATACATGCAAATATTAACTATTCCAAGGTTTCATCCTAACTAGCATATTATGAAGCACCTATACTACAAAGTTCTAGTTAGATGACATACCTTTTGATGTAGCTTGATGTCTTCAAGCTTTAAGAGCTTAGCCCCAATAGTGTGGAAGCCTCAAATGGAATCACAAATCACCAAAACACCTTGGAAGAACTTGAGAGAATATGTATGCACACTAAAATCGGCCCACTCTTATTTTCACACACTTGTGCCAATTTTGTGAGCCAAGGACCCCTTTATATATTATGGAGGATTAGGGTTACATCCATGTAAACCCTAATACCCATGACCTTTCATTTACATAGGATCCATGGGTTAAAAGCTCCATGGACCATCCATGAAAGCTTAGCCCAACCTAAATGAACTTGGCCCATTCCATATATATAAGAGTCCATATTTAATTAGTTCTTTTTTGATCACTTAATTAATTCTAAATTAATTCTTGATCAATACTAATTAAATAATATGATTCCATATTAATATATTAGAACTTATAATATATTAATATAAATCATAAATATATTATTCTCAAAAGACTATCCATATAAATTGTGCCGGTGAAGTGCAACCCAAATGGACCATGCCCGGGTCGGGTCAAGTACATACCAAATATAGTTATGGACTTAGAAATTAATCCAACACTTACCCCTCCTAATGTTTTAACATAATGCAGGCAATAAGCACCCAATATAGTTGGAAGACTTAGAATAGTTTGTATTAGTACTTTTGTACTTCAGTTTATGTTTGTATAAAATTAGAATATCCTGGGTAGTTATGTAAAATCTTAAAACATAGTCGGTTTGTATCCAATCTTTTGTAATGAATTTATCAATGTAAAAATATTATTTTATAAATATGCATGTAACATGTTTTGGAATAACTATATTGTCAAGTATGAAAGTTTGGGTCTTTCAGAAATATGAAAGTATAGAAAGGGGTCCTTTCAATCATGGTATCAGAGCAGTGGTTTAAGTGAACTAAATTCCACGGATTGGTATTTAGACTTAAACTATTGGAAGTTCAATATATGAACTGAATCATTGTAAATATATGGATACAAACCATAGGAAACACTTAAGTGGGGTATTGGGTAGTGATAAACCCTAGCATTCTAAGGGGCTGTTTGGCAGCATCTGAATTTTTAAGAGATCTGAATGTCTAAGAGGGTCTGAATTTTTAAGATCTGAACTTCTAACACATTGTTTGGTTGGAACCTCTGAATTGTTATGCTGAATAACAAAAATTACCATTTTACCCTTCTGTGTTATTTTTGTTGAATTCAATGTTTCTATTTAGAAAACAAATTGACAAACTTATTGAATAATTGTGAAAAATAACTTGACGATTATGTACTTCAAAATAAATACATGCTCAAGCTCTTACCTAGCTAATTAATGGTACAATGCTTTTGAAATAAATACATGTTCATACACCCCTAATTTGTGACGAAATGAACATTCCATTGCTAATACACATCCATATTACAAAGATTCACATAAATTCAAAATTGATAACAAAGTCAAATTTAAGTATTTACACTTACAATTTATGTAAATAGAATAGTGAAAAGCACAAAGTCACATCATCTTTTTTACTTTTGCTCCCTGGATCAAAAGATACCCCTAAACATTGACACCCATCCAATATCTTTTTCACCTTTAGTATCGGTATGGACGGTACTAAGCTGCAGTGCTGCACCAAAATAAGACTTTTAAGAAACTACTAATCAAAACATAACCATAGCTATCTGAATTAACAATGAACTGTAAGCACATCTCCAGAATAGCAACAAAGTAGATAACTGATCAAATTGGTTCAAATCTTGATAAAACATCAGCCATCAAACTCAATAATGGGTAATAAACAACTCAATAATTGGTTCAACTTTGCCAGAAAACACTTCTATCAGATCAAAACTATATTGATTCTGAGTATACACCTGCTATCATATTTCATAAACAATACATACCAATATGACTTGAAATATGCATATGAAAATGGTGGGGCTGGCCTATTAGGGTTGAGTCATGGGGTTGGCTAATAAACAATATCTCATGCGGTGATCGATTGACAATTCCAAAAAAGCAAGATAAATTGAAAACCCTAAAATTCTACACAATACCTGGTGTGCTATCCGAAAATGGTGGGGATGGCCGATCATCCTACTGGTGGAGGGACTGCGCTCCAACGATGGTCCGATTAGGGCTCTGAGTCGTTGGAGGAGACGGTGACAAGCAGGCATTGGAGGGTAGCAGTCGTCGGAGAGGGGTTGGAAGGAATAAGAGTCGTAAGAAATAGAAAGAGACGAGGGGGCGCAGGGGTAAAAATGAAATATGCGTCGATGAGGGAGCCGGAGGGCTTCGCTGTCGGCGACAATGTCGGAGACGGCGGTGTCTGGAGGGGATGACCGGAGAGGATGGTGGACCGTGGAGGGTTGTAATTGGAGTTTTCAGTGGGAAGCGTCGTTTGTGAAGAAGAAAGAGCAAAGGGAAGGAGATAAAGTATTTGGGCAAAAAGGGAACGCGCATTGTTTTTATTTTTTCAGATATGTCTTTAGATCTGAAAGTTTAAGAGGCAACTTATAAATTCAGAGGCATAAAATAATATGCAACCAACAGTCTTTATCTGAAAAATTAAGAGCTTGCCTCTTAATTTTTCAATTAAGAGGCTACCAAACAGGGCCTAAGACATTAAGTTACTTCAAGAATTTTAGAGAATTAGTTTATGTAAACTGGAATTTTGAGAATTTCTAGATTTAGACATGAATTGTTAAGTGATGATACAATATGTATCTAGTATACTTTTGGTTGAATACCTAATGGGGTAAGCACTAGAATATTAAGAGGAGATATGCCTTATATTCTAAGATGTGCTAAAGGATAAGTAAATATAGCATGCTTTAGGTTTCATACCTATATTGCTATTATTTGAGAAAGTTTAAGGTCTGTTGCCGACCTTGGTTTAGATGAGAAAAGTATATGTTCAGAATTCTAAGAATTTGCGTAATAGAATTTACATGAAACTTTTCGAAGTAATAAAGATACTTATGATAGTTGATATTGATAAGTTTATTGATAAACGATCGAAGGATATCGTGAAATAATAAATATGAAGTGTAATCGTAAATAGTGTATTAATACCAACAAAGTGGTATTATGCATTTAAAATATATAAGATAATATAATAACATCTTTGGAAGAAAGATGTACGTTTGAAATACATTTAGATGAGATAAATGTTTTGGCATAACCGATGAAGTTGTTCCACCGCTGTCCAGATTAAAGCAGTGATAGTTTATAGAGTCGGAAGAACCGAGGATGGTGATAAATACTTCAACAGTATTGAAATTAATGTAGTACAAGATTTAGAAGAATTAAATGAATATCAAGGAAAAGGCTAATGAAGTTTTCAGACTCAATAGGCCAAGGCCTTGTGATGTAGTATGTAGTTCGAGTAGTAACCCTATACAGGATGCTCGGACTTAGTATTTAATAATACTGAGTGATGATTGACTTCTATCACATCCTTATCGAAGTTCCATTGTGTGTTAAGTCGAATTTAACATACAAGATTGGGATAGTGAAATAGGTTATTTGGTTGTGAAAAGGCTGAGTGGCTTACTTGTTAGAGTAAGGTAGAGTACTTAGTTGAAGAAGATATACACTCATATTATTATATGAGAAGAAATGTTGTAATTAGGAATGACAAAGAACCAAGTTGAAGCTAGTAGAGCTTGCTGAGATGCAGCTATAATGCAGACTTCTTAGGATAGACTCCTATGAAGTAGACTTAAAAGATACAACCACGAGAAGAAGACTTACTCAGATACAGGAATGTGATGGGTTTTGCGCATTCTAACACTCCTAAGTGTACATGCAACCCTAAATACCTTGGATCTATGTTTTCTCTATTATACATGCAATTATGAACTTTCCAAGGTATTACCCTATCTAGCATACAATACTTGATACTTGGGTAATCAAATGGATATAATACATACCTTTGTTTGATGTAGCTTGTCTCCATGAAGCTTGAGTGCCTAGTGCCCCAAGTGTGACACCTCAAATGGTTCACACAACACCAAATGCACATGGAATGACTTGAGAGAAATGGAACACTCCTTGAAATCGTCTAGCCCTCATATTCACACATTAGTGCACGATTTCTTGAGCCATGGGATTCTTTTATATGGTGGCTATTAGGGTTACACCATGTAACTCATAACTTTACCCATTCCTTATGCTCCATGGATTTTAACCTCCATGGAGTATCCATGGGTCACCCCATGGACTTAGTCCAACATAAGGAATCTTGGATCACAAGCCCACATATATAAGAATGAATGATTTACACAATCAACCCATATATTTAATTAGTCTCCTTTTGATCACTTAATTAATTCCAAATTAATTCTTGATAAATACTAATTAAATAACCTTATTAATATATTAGAACTTATAATATATTAACCAACCTTAAGTGTTATTTCTCTCATTATAGTCTATCCAAATGCATGATGCCATGCAACCCAAATAGACCATGCCGAGTCGGGTCAAGTCTTACCAATTATAGTTATGGACTTAGACATTAATCCAACAGTCTCCCACTTGGACAAGTCTAAAACTATTATTGCGTATGACTTCGGGAACCGATCAGCAATCGTAGCTCTCAAAAGCTTCTGTCGAACTCTGACCTTGTCGATGAACTCTGACCTTTGTCAATGACTTGTCCATTAGATAAGGGATCATATATTCCTCCATTCTAGATATCATATGGACCGAGACATGGATTATCAATCATTCTCTCTGTCCATTTGTTGTTTCCCGATTTCCGATTCATGATGACTGACTGATTGAACAAATCAAATCAGTCCTGGCTTGGCCAAGCACTCACATGTATCATCTTTAAATCATCGAGGGGCCCACATATATCGCTTTTATCCCGAAGGTAAAAGGAATGGATAAACTTCGACTCATATGGCTTGTTCTACTACTTGTTGAATCATACACAAAGGCACGTTTTATAACATCGAGTTACCGAATGCGTTTTCGTGCAATCAATGTACAACCAAATCATAGTAACAACTCATATCTCTAGGTTTGAAGAATATAAGATATTATCGTCTCATGATCACTCGTGATAAAATCCATGAAGTGATTCAAATGAGCGCGGGTTGAATCCAATACTCAGAACTTATGAGCACTCATGAGTGTTGTAGCACCACTTTGTCCACCAACTTGGACCTCTACAAACCAACCCATGACAGTCTTGATTCATATCTACTTCCAACATATGACCGACTGTGGATGGTTTGAATAACTTAATCATTCAGGAAGAGCGACTTAGTTATTCTGGAAGTCAAAACATGCAAAGTGAAACACAAGAATAAATGAATCAAATATGGTATCAAACCCTATGAATATAAATAAACACTTTTATTTATCACCATACTGATTACTCATTATTCATTGTTTCGGTTTTATCAACTTTATACTTGAATTAAAAACACTAGTTGTCCCATGCTCCAAGCATGTACACTATGTTTTTCTTAAACAATAGCTTTGCCATACACCAAGTATGCACTCTATGTTTGTCTATGATCCTTACTTTGTGAAATAAACCAATTGAACATAATTTTAATGATTCTAATATCACACTCCCAAATCCTTATCGAAAAATGTGAGAATTTCAAATTCCTATCATTTATCGAAATCTGTTTAGATTTTAAACTTATATGCACTGACCCTCCTGTAATGAATATGTACAAAGTCACAAAGACTTGTCAACAGTCATTATAAGGTATTCCAATGGAGATCAACTCCATGGAAACTAAGTCTCATATTCAAAGTACATTGCTTTGGACATGCTTCTTGCATTAAGTTTTCTAATCTTACACAGATAACTCCCACCTATGGATACAACTCCATATTCTCATTTTGACTATCACTTCTGAATAAGAGATGCCTCTTTTCAGAATATGTCAGTATGGTCCTTTCAAAATTAGCACTATACTTCCAGTTGTCCCTGAGCAACCAATCTTTGGTAAACCTCATATTGTTCTCGACAATTGCTTAATCATTTTAGTCATATCCAATTCTAGACCTTTTTCCTTCTTAATGCCTCTGGGCATTTGGAAAAATTTAGAAATGACAAATATTATAGCACATGCAATCGATCCTGTACCCAAAGCAAATGGTACACGATTCATGATGTCTCACATAAAGACATGATTCTAGACCAGTCTTTTGCTACAATATTTTTATTTGCCATGTTTTCAAAATTTGACTATGAAGAGGGATGACGTAATCATAATCGAATTTTGAGAACGCAATATATAGAATTTCCTTAAGTTGAACCAATCCAACATGAAATTCATATATATATTCTTGACTAAAGATGATTAAGGTCTCAATCTAAGCCTTTAGAACTGAAATGAAGTATATCCTCTCCCTTAATTATAGCAAAACAACTTTTTCAATCCGTGCAGCCTCACGAATTGAAACTTTTGTTTTCTATAATTAACATTTCTAACTTGCAACACTAACAATAATTACCATGCTCCCACTAACATGATGATTATTAGCATAACACTTATGCTCCCACTAGCTTTGACATGTACTCAGAAATCAGCTGGACTTCTAGAAATCAATACTTTATTGACTTTCTTACCAAAGTTCAGATTTCTGATACGAGATGCTTTGATTAAACTTTATCAAAATCATACACCTTTCCTTAGATAGCATGCATGTGTGTCTAAACAATTTCAGAACTATGAAAAGGGATGCCGTAATCATAGTCTCAATTGTTTAGACCTTTTGCCATCTGCTTCAAATCTACTTGGTGGAAGTGTTTCCTCACCATCATTTTCATGAATCGGAGAGAAACCTTATGACCCTTAGATTTTATGGTGTATGTGTTCTTATCCATGTGAATCGTCAAAAACATAGTCACAAGACAAGGATAATGACAAATCCAAACTCATATGGACTGAACTTATGCAATCTTAACTTCTTGCCACCTGGCAGTACCAGACCTGCCATTGCTTCCAAGTTGTTATTCAACCAATTGAGAACTTTCAGAACTCCTATGCAAAGCCAACTTTAACTGGAATGGGCACAGAATATGTCAACACGATAGGTTATAAACCTCAAGTCGTGTGCTAGTGAAGAACCTCAGGTTTTATTCTTGATTAGTTCTTGAAATTCTTTTTAGGATCTTTAAGACTCCCAGTATCCTCTTGACATATAAGACTATCTTGCCAAATATTCAAGAGATAGTGCGGATTCTTTATCAAGACAAACACTTCACACAATTGGCCTTAGTTGGTCTTTGTTTTATCCAAAACATCACAGCTTACCAATTTCAAATGTACAAGAGTAGGACACTTTTACTCTTACATTTGACAAGTGTTTTAAACCTTTCTTTAAGATATGTCACTCAAGTTACAATCTTGGAGTATGACTCTAAGAATTGTTTTGGAACGAATTATGACTCATCTTCTTGATTTAACCATTTCAACAATTCATGACTCCTCTTCTTAGTCATAAGAATGCACTAAGATGTCCTTAGAAGACCAATTGTGATGTGGTTCTTTAATCATTAAGATGATCACAAAACATGATACTAAAGTACTCTCCCATCTTTTCAGATTTGAGAAACTTTTATCTGTCTGCCTAATTTGATTCTTCCCATTCGTTCTGCCATACATTGAGACTTTTCCAATGTTTCAGAATTATACTTAAACTTGTAAGTATAACCATATTTACTAAAATTTAGTAAATCATGACGAATAGTCTTAACGAGCTTTGTGGTGGACTTGACCAGTGCACAAGAATGTGTACTCGATCCCTTTAGTCCTTAACTTGACTCACACATCCATGTGAACAAGTCTTAATTTTACAATGCTTGAAAGTTCTCATTCATCATACTATTCAACTTGCATGATTCCAAGTTTCTATCCAACTGAAGCCTTGGGAATGAGAATCTTTCCTTATTTGGTAAAGTATGACACTACCACAAACGAAAGAATCAAGTCCATTTTTTTTTCAAATATTGCTATCAATGGAATCATATAAACAACCATTTTTCACAAATGCCACTTGTAAGGATATTTAAAATAAATATAAAATTAAAAACTTTTATTTTATTTCAAAACTTTGCGGAAAAAACTTATCCTTATAGTGCAAATGCATACGGAAAAACTTGTTGTTATCTATTCCTAAGCAATATATCATAACTCCTAAGTAACAGCTTCAAAATTCTGATGCGATCGAAATCCACCTACGTGATCAGAATCAGCATATACTTCCTTTAAGCTTTCTCTCTATTCTTTGATTCTTAAAACATCAACATGTGACCCAGTCACATCATGTAATGAGGATCTTAGAATAGAAACTTAACAGAGTTAGATAATGGGCTCTACCTGATGTAGAGTCAGACTTATTGACTTTAACATCCTTAGGTAAACTTGGCAGCTTTGTAATCATCGCCCCTTCCTTTGGCAAAATAAACATATGGACCCTTTGGTAATGGGACTATCTCAGACTTAGCCTTTCTCCTTACTATTTGGTTAACCGGGTTGACTATGGCCAATCCCTTTCCATTGGGAAGAGAATGTTTTTTCTGGATTTCCAGTGTCACCATTGTCACTGTCCATAAAGTTTTTGGGAAGTTGATCTTCTAATCAAATTTGCTTTACTATCGTTCCAAATCATTGCTGATTCAGCAGCACCAAGCAAATAGATATGATCATTAAGGTTCATGTCATAGTCTGTTTCATAGTAGTCCCAAAGGAACTCACTATGTGACTTAGAAAGTGATTGAACATCCAACTTTCTCAAGACTTTGACACCCAACTCTCCCAGCTTGTCAATATGTGACTTCATCTCTAAGATGTGATCACACATAGACCTTGCTTGCCATTAGGGCTTGAGTGACCTTGAACTTGTGGGTTAGGGAGAATAATTGGAGGAGGTGGAGGAAGTAAAGTTCCAAGAGATTTGGGAAGATCATAGATGTCTGAACTAGACATCTTTTGGGAGATATTCAAGATAGTTGATCTAAAGTCCTTAATATAACACCCAATATGAAATATTAAGGCTAGGATCCAACAACCTATTTATAACTGGAAGAGGGATGCTGCAATCCTTGTTATAAAATAGTTGAAGGTAGGTAAATGACGATTTACCAATTTCCACCATGAAAAACGAAATAATGTAATTAGGTTTTTAATTGGATTTGAAACTCCTAGATCTTTTGAGATTCATTGAACTTTTCAATGGCATGTTTCAATCTCGAGTGTGCCCTTCAGGTTTTGTGACTGGGATGCCGAGGATCACAAAACAAGGTGTGAAGTAACCATGCAAATATACTTGGTACCCTTAATATTTACCCCTCAATCGATGTGCTGGTTAACCACACGAGCTCCACCGATACTATGATAAATATTAAGTTACCCTTTGCCTACTTTGTTAAATCCAGGTTAGTGTGCCGGTTAACCACACACGCTCCACTAACGGTTTAAACAAAGTGCAAAGTGTAATTTCATGGATTAGCACCTTATTCACATTTTCCTAAGTAACTAAGATTGAGAATTTATAAGTGTTTAGTTACTTAGTATTTATCATTAATACTTTTAATGAAGGGAGAATTATAGTCCTTGTCCTACCCGTTCGGCTAACGACCCTCCACCAGTCAAGGAAGCGGTGGGTGAGAGTGGACACCCATTAAACTGCCATTTTATAGGCAGTAACCTTATACCCCCCTTATAGACCGGCTTCGTGAATGAGGCCTACTAACGGTAAGACTGACTTGCTCTTATACATATATTTATTATTAACTTATAATACTATAAAGTATAAGGGTTGAATTTTAACTTTTAAAATTCTAAGGGCTAACTTGGAATTAAAGTATTCATGGGGAAAACTTTACAAATTCCAAAACTTGAGGGCAAGTTTTGAAAATATTCAAAACTAATTAATTCCATAACTTATGTGTTTAAAGTAGTTTTAATTAAAAAAAAACTCTTCAAGTTCCATAACTTGAGGACAAGTTATGGAAGACTTTAAACTAATAAAAGAATGTAACTTTTCTTTATTTTTGTAACTTATGGAACTAATTAAGGTTACACATTTTATCATTTAATGAAGTGACTCTTGAACCTCCATAACTTGAGGACAAGTTATGGAGTCATAAAACCATTTAATGAGGACAAGACTCTTCATTTTTGTAACCATTGCCAACTTTTTATGAGTTTTATGAAACTTAAATGTGACTTTTCATATAACTTGAGGACAAGTTACAAAAACACATTTTAGAATCAACTCTTAGATTAAAATGGATTGAAAACACATAATCAATTAACTTTTCTATTAATCTAATAAACTCATATGAACAAAGATAATTCACATCAATTTTTTTTTCAAGTAATTAGCATAACTTTTAAACTAATACAATTCGATTTTTCAGCTAATTTTGCAAGTATAACAAGAAAACAAGCCTTGGCTCTGATACCACTGATGGGTTTTGCGCATTCTAACACTCCTAAGTGTACATGCAACCCTAAATACCTTGGATCTATGTTTTCTCTATTATACATGCAATTATGAACTTTCCAAGGTATTACCCTATCTAGCATACAATACTTGATACTTGGGTAATCAAATGGATAGAATACATACCTTTGTTTGATGTAGCTTGTCTCCATGAAGCTTGAGTGCCTAGTGCCCCAAGTGTGACACCTCAAATGGTTCACACAACACCAAATGCACATGGAATGACTTGAGAGAAATGGAACACTCCTTGAAATCGTCTAGCCCTCATATTCACACATTAGTGCACGATTTCTTGAGCCATGGGATTCTTTTATATGGTGGCTATTAGGGTTACACCATGTAACTCATAACTTTACCCATTCCTTATGCTCCATGGATTTTAACCTCCATGGAGTATCCATGGGTCACCCCATGGACTTAGTCCAACATAAGGAATCTTGGATCACAAGCCCACATATATAAGAATGAATGATTTACACAATCAACCCATATATTTAATTAGTCTCCTTTTGATCACTTAATTAATTCCAAATTAATTCTTGATCAATACTAATTAAATAACCTTATTAATATATTAGAACTTATAATATATTAACCAACCTTAAGTGTTATTTCTCTCATGATAGTCTATCCAAATGCATGATGCCATGCAACCCAAATGGACCATGCCGGGTCGGGTCAAGTCTTACCAATTATAGTTATGGACTTAGACATTAATCCAACAGAATGACGATGTCATGAAAGGATAATGAAACCAACAAATATGCATGATGGTTTGCATGAGTTAGAAGATGATGTAGTTGGAAACTATTTGTCTTTACACTGCTAGAGGAAATTTTGGGTGTAGTATGTCTTACAGAGTAGACACTACTCGAGAAAGAATTTATATGAAGAAATGGAAGTAAAATTTCTATCGACCTATGGAAAAGTATTAGGATATATTAAATCGAGCATATGCATGAGAAGAATTTTAGAAGGCGAGTATAAGTAATCCAATATATGTTTGATAGAAACGCGAAAACCCTAGTTGAGTCTAGGAGAAATTGTTGTATGTATTTGTTTGAACACACTCAGGTGTGAAAAGTTGCTTTGTGAAAACATTTGAATGGTGACTTGGGAACTGCAAGACAATACTTGGGACGAGTATGAGTAGGTGTGAATAGTAGTAGAGGCCTATACTACTGGAAGCACAGGACTCACACTTGGATCAGGTAAAGTCACAAGGTTACCAAGAAGCTAGTAAATGATTCCGTTTTATTCATGTGTGTCGTTACCTTCGATTCAGTAATGACTAAGAAGATAAGTATCGTTCAAATCTTAATGTCATAAAGAATCGAGTCCGATTAGTATAAATCCGCGAAAGGAGTTGATTGGTTCTGAGAACCATGTCTTGTATAGTGACGAAACTTCAGTAGGAATACTGAAGAAGTAAATGGTCGAGGTAGTCGATAGAAATATAACAATCTTCATTAAAGAATTGAGCAATCATTAGCCAGAGATGTGACTTGCTATGTGGTGTTACTGGCCACAAGAAATGTTTCCGCCCTACTGTTACTAGTCAAATGGCGAGGAGTCAAGTTTCCGTTCAACAATCAAAGAGTGCTCCAACTAAAAAGGAGGAGGTGCCAAAAGCTAAAAGATGTATATGTCCGAAAACACGAATTAGAGATACGTGGTGCTATTCTTTCTATTCCGAAGCATCCACGTGTTGTTCAAACTCTTTTTGTTTTCTTTATTCCATCAGATTGATTTACTCGATCTGATTCTAATACAAGAGTTTGGTTCGTTATGTGTCTTGTGCGTTATAAAATCAAAGGTCATTAGAATAAGACCATACGAGTTGTTGTTATAACAAAAGTAAAGGCCTTATCTTAGGTTTAGTCTATAAACCAAGAAGGAGCAGGAGTCTGCAATGAGAATTGAGTTTTAACTCAAAGATTAGGATCGAAGGCCCAATAGAGAATGATGAGCGGGTGCAGGTTTGAGCACCGCTAGTAATTAAGAGGTTTGAAGAGTTTGACAATCGTTTGTCAAATCAAAAGTTAAATATCGTACATTTTAGATTACCACAGAGGAAGTAAGTTAGGACTCGAATGTTGTGACTAGTAATTTTCTTGTAAACTTTAGATCTGCTCACATCTTATTTGATTGTGATGCCTCAGATTCTTTCGTGCCTTATAAATTCGCACATTCTTTTCAAATTGCTTATTACACAATTGTCCAATCATTTCATATAGATAACATAGGAAATATATCATTACTTGCTGATAAAGTCTATAGAGGTTGATGGGTTTTATACAAACAATCTTATGTGTGCATGCAACCCAAGAGTTGGATCTATGTTATCACTATTAGTTATACAACATTATGAACACATAAGGAAACCTAGCATGCTCCTAGTAATTTTGAAATTCACATAGGAGAAAAGAATACATACCTTTTGTTGTTATATTGTAATAACAACTAATTCCTTGAGTTTCCTTAGCTCTTGAAAGCAAGTACCACAAGTGTAGTACCTCTAATGGCTCACAAACACACTTTGGGTGAGAGGATGAATATGAGAGAGAGGAGGAAAAGTACTAAGCTCCAAAATTCGTCCCTAGTAGGGTTTTCCCAAGGAGTGGTCGAATTCTAGTGCCTTAGGGTGCTATTTATACTTGAGGCTAGCTAGGGTTTCAAGGTGGAAACCCTAATCCCTTAGCTTAGGGCCTAAGCAAGTCCATGGACTCCTTTCCTTAAGCCCTTGGACGAAAACTCCTAGATCCTTCTAGGATTTTCGTTCAAGCCTTAATAAAGGTGATCCAATAGCCCAAAGTCTCAACTATCAAATAATTACAAAACAACCCCTGTACTTTTAATTAATTCCTTTAATCCCGAAATTAATTCCTAATTAAATTCTGATTAAATACTAATTAATAATATGATTCCAAATTATTATATTAATCATATAATATAATAAATAAATCATATTTATGCCCTAATCAACCTCTCTCCTCAACTGTCATCCTGTCTAGTCACCCGTGTGAAGGCAACCTAAAAGGACCAGCTCACAATCGGGTCAAGTACATACCAAAATAGTTATGGACTTAGACACTAATCCAACAGTCTCCCACTTGGATAAGTCTAATAACTATTCTGCGTATGACTTCAGAACCTGATCAGCAATCGTAGCTTTCAAAAGCCGCTGTCAACTCTGATCAGTAACTTGTCCTTTAGATAAGGGATCGTATATTCCTCCATTCTCAAGATATCGTATAGACACGAGACATGGATTTAAATCATTCTCTCTGTCTATGTATTGTTTCCCGACTTCTGATTCATGACGACTGACAACAGACTACAATTGAACACATCAACTTAGTCCCGGCTTGGCCAAGCGCTTAGGTGTCATCACTAAATCATCGAGGGGCCCACAAATATCGCTTTTATCCCACTTTGGGTAAAAGGAATGGATAAACTTTGACTCAAATGCTTGCTTGCACCTACTAATCGAATCACACACAACAATAAGTTTTATAACACCAAGTTACTGGTGCGTTTACTTATCATCAATGTGCAACCGACCAGCAAATAACAACTCACACGTCTCGGTTTCAAGAATATACAATGTTATCGTCGCACTAATCACCCGTGATAAATCCATGAAGTGATTCAAGTGAGCGTGGGTTTAATCCAATACTTTAATCTTACCAAAGCACTCATGAACTCTGCAGCAAACTTGTGCTATGTCTAAACACTTTAGACAATCTGCAGACAGATTCATGACAATCTTCCTTCATACCTACTTCCAACGTATGACCGACTGTGGGGGTTCGAATAACCCAGTTATTCTGGAAGTCAAAACATGAAAAGTGAAACGCAATAATAATATTAATCCTATATGGCCCCAAAACTTTTGAGCGTAAATAAAAACACTTTTATTTAAACACCATATTGATTACTCATTATTCATTGCTTACTGTTTCAGAAAATCAACTTATTACTCGAATTATAACCACAATTGTCCTATGCTCCAAGCATGCACACTTTGGTTTCCTATGGTCCATACTTTGTGAAATAGATCAATTGAAAAACTTTTCCAATGAAATTCATTTCACAATCCCCAATCCTTATTATTAGTATAAGAATACCAAATTCTTGCCACTTTTAGAATATGTCAGATTCTAACATTTTATGCAATGATTCTTTCGTAATGTCATAGCACAAAAGTCACCAAGACCCGGCTAATGAAATTACAAGGTATTCTATCGGAAATTGTTACAAGACAATTCCATAGACGTGAAGTCTCACATTCAAAGTACATTCCTTTGAACATCCTTCTCGCATAAAAGTTTCTAATCTAGACATATTTCTTAATATCCAACTCCCATTAATGGAAACATTTCCATATTTGCCATATGACAACTCATTCTTAATAGAATCTTATCTATTCATAATAATGTCAATATAGTCCATCCAGTACTATACTTCCAACTACTCACAGGCTACAAATCCTCAGTGAACCTCAAATCGTCCTTTGATAGTTGTTTAATTATTTTAGTCAAAACCGATTCTAGTCCTTTTTCCCTCTTAATGTCCTAGGCATTTGGAAAATTTTAGAATGGTCAAATATTACAGCATATGCAATCGATCCTATACCCGAAGCGTATTGGACACGATGCATAATGTCTCACATAAAGACATGATACTTTATCAGTCTTTTGCCATAATATTTTCTTAGCCATGTTCTCACAAATCGAACTATGAAGAGGGATGCCGTAATCATAATCGAATTTTGAGAACGTGCTATGTATCCTTGACTAAATTTTATTAACATTTCTTGATCTAAGCTTTTATATTTTGAAACGAAGTATATAAAACAACTTTTCAACCCCTACAACTTTGCAAAGTTAATCTTTGTTTTCTATAATTAATATTGCTAACTCGCAATACTTGAAATAATAATCATGCTCCCACTAACACAATGATTATTTCCATACAAGCATAACACTTATGCTCCCACTAGCTTTGACATGTATTCAGAAAACACTTGAACTTCTAGAAAACAATGCTTATTGAATTCCTTAAGTTCATATTTCTAATACCTAATGCTTTGATAAGCCTTTATCTAAGCTTTTTAAGCTCATACACCTTTCCTTAGATAGCTCGCATGTGTGTCTAAACAATTCAGAATTTATGTTACTAAGTCCCAGATGTTCAGACTAATTGCCAAATCTCACAATTCGAACCATGAAGAGGGATGCCGTAATCATAATCGAATTTGAGAATACAATTATCACAATTGCTATCTTCTTTAAAATCTCTCTTAGTGAAAGCATTTCCTCACAATCATTTTCATGAAGGAGGGAGACCTTATGCCACTTAGATTTTAAAGTGTATGTGTTCCTATCCATTTGAATTTGTGATAACAATAATCGTAAGACAATGTTCGTGACAAATCTAACTCATATGGACTGAACTTGTTCAATCTCGATTTCCTGCCTCATGGTAGCACGAATGCCCACCATTGCTTCCAGGTGGTTGAGTAGTTCACCCTTTCCTATCAATGTACTTTCCATTGATTAGGGTGCCTTGCCTTTATGCAATCAATTCATATAACTCATATTGCATAGTTGACTTCATCTGGAATGGCGCAGAAACAAAATTATGCCAACACGATAGGTTGCCAACCTCAAGTCGTGTGCTAGTGATTAACTATCGGTTTATTCTTGATTTGTTCTTGAAACTTTTCAAGGCAATTGAGACTCCCACTGACCTCTTGACATATATGATTCTCTTGTCAGGAACCTTTCCTAGACAAAACAAATATTCAAGAGTTAGTGTAGTTCTTATCAAGACAAAACACTTCACATAATTGGTCCTAGTTGGTCTTTGTCTTATCCAAGACAGCACAACTTACCAATTTCAAATGTGCAAGAATAAGAAAACCTTTTCCAAACTCCACATTTGATGAGTGTTATAAACCTACTTAAGACTTGTCACTCAATTCACAATCTTGGAATATAACTCTAAGACTTGATATTGGAACGAAGTATGATTGACTTCTTGATTTTAACCATTTCTACAATTCTCGATTCCTCTTCTTAGACATACAAATGCACTAAGACTCACTTGGAGGATCAATTGAGATATGGTTCTTAATCATTAAGACTTATCATAAAACACAATAAAAGGTACTCTCCCTTCTTCTTAGAATAGAGAAACTTTTATCTTTCTGTCTACTTGATTCTTCTTATTCGTTCTGCTATTGATTGAAACTCTTTCAATCAACTCAGAATTATACTTAATCTTATAAGTATAACCATATTTACTAAACTTTAGTAAATCATGAAGAATATCTTTATCACTCTTGTGGTGGACTTGATCAATGCACAACCTAGTGTACTCGATCTCCTAGTCCTTCCCTTGACACTTTGTCAAAGAATTAGTCTAATTTCCAAATATGAAGTTTCTCATTCATCATGCAACCAAGTTGCATGACTCCAAGTTTCTGTCCAACTGAAACTTGGGCGATGAGAATCTTCCCTTATTTGGCAAATTCTCGACATTTCCACAAATAACATAATTAAGAATCAAATCCATTATTGCTAACAATAGAAACAATCAAACATCAATTTTTCATACACACCATTGCAAGGATAAATAAATAAGACAAAATCAAAATTTATTTTATTGCGGAAAAATTTGTCCTTACAATGCAATTCAACTGAAAAACTATGCTATTACATATTTCTTATCAATCTATCCTAACTCTAGAGTAGCAGCTCAAAAATCTGATCCTCGAGTCCATGCGATCAAAATCAATTTCTTCATGATCAGATTCAACACGCTTCTTCCTTAAGCTTCCTCTCTTTTCTTCGATCCTGCAAAAACATCAAAATGTAATCTTATCACATCATGTATTAAGAATCAAAGAATAGGAACTTATAGAGTTAGTTAATAGATTTTACCTGAAGTAGAGCCATACGTCTTGACTCTCCCATCTCTCAGATCTCTCAAGTAAATAGGGCAGCTTCGTCTCCAATGCCCCTTCTCTTGGCAATAGAAGCAAATGGACTCTTTTGGAATGGCACAAGGAACTATCTCAGAATTTGCCTTTTCTGGATTTCCAATGTCACCATTTTCAATGTCCATTGAAGTTTGGGAGTTTGATTCACCAGACAAATTTGCTTGATCAGCACGCCAAATCATTGTTGATTCAGCAGCTATAAGCAAATATGTCAAATCAATGAGGGTCACGTCATGGTTCATCATATAGTACTCTCTAACGAACTCACTATATGATTCAGGAAGCGACTGAAGAACCCAGTCAACAGCCAACTCACCTGAAATCTCGACACCCAACATCCTTAACCTGTCAATGTGTGACTTTATCTCCAAGACGTGTGCACACACAGGTTTCCCATCTTCTTGTTTATTTGCCAATAGGGCTTGAGTGAGCTTGAACTTTTCAAGCCTTTGAACTTGTGGGTTAGGGAGAATAATTGGAGGAGGTGGAGGAAGTGAAGCATGACTCTCATTTCCTTGATCATATCGTGGAACGTCATCTTCATTTGGAAAGCTTGTTCCAAGGGACTTGGGAAGACCATTGTAAGATTTAGACATCTACAAAACGGGAGAAAATTCAAGTTAGTTGATAAGAATCCTTGATGTAACACCCAAATGAAACATCAAGGCTAGGATCCAACACAACATTCTACAACCTAGAAGAGGGATGTCGTAATCTAGTTGCAGAATATTTGAAGGTAGGTAAATGACGATTTACCAATTCCCACCATGAAAAACAAAAATGAAGTTTAAGTTTTAAATGAATTGAAACTCCTAGATCTTTTTAGATTCATTGAACTTTTCAATGGCATGTTTAATCTCGATTATGCCTTTCAAATTTGCGACTGGGATACCGAGGATCACAAACAAGGTGTGAATAACCATACGAATCTACGTGATGCACTCAATGATACTATCACCTAATCAATGTGCCGGTTAACCACACACGCTCCATTGATCTATGATAAATATCGAGCCACCCTTCGCCACCAATGTCAATCCCAAATTAGTGTGCCGGTTAACCACACACGCTCCACTAACGTTTGACAAGGGTACGAAGTGTAATTCCATGGATTAGCATACAATTTCACATTTTGCCTAAAGTAACTAGAATTTGGGAATTTGTAAAAGCATGTAGTTACTTTGTACTTCATTATACTTATAATGGAAGTTTTCGTCCTATCCTACCCGTTCGGCTAACGACCCTCCACTAGTCAAGAGTGCGGTGGGTAAGAGTGGATACCCATTCAATCGCCATTTTATAGGCAATTTCCTTAAACACCCCTTATAGACCAGCTTCGTGAATGAGGCCTACTAACGGTAAGACTGACTGTTTACTCATAGATATATATAATATTATACTTTTAATGTCATATATATATAGTATAGGGTGTATTTTTTACACTTTTTAAATACTAGGTGGTTTTATTAACTTTCTTTTTTAATTAAACTTTTAATTAACTTAACAAAACCATAAGGGTGTAATTTGAACTTTTCAAAATACGAGGGTTTTAGAATTTAACATTTCAAAATTAAACTTTTAATCAACTTTTAAATTCCAAAACTTGAGGGCAAGTTTTGAACTTTTCAAAACAATTAGGTTTAAAAAATTTTCGAAAAATTAAAACATTTTAATCTTAAATATTAAAATTTGATTTAATAATTATCCAAAATTAAACAATTAATTTGAATTATTAAATCTTGGAGGATATCTATAAAATTAAATACTTAATTTAACCTAATCCCTTAAATCCCCATAAAATTCGAAATTATGGGATGGGATAATTCAAAATCTTTAATTACCAAATTTAAACACTTAAAAGATAATTACAAGATATGACATTATCCAAATCCCTAAAAATTAGGATCTAATCTTGGGGAGGAGGCCAATTTCGAAATCCTAGGGTTGGATAACCCTAGAATTCGAAATCTTGGAGGCAAAGAAAGGATTTGGGAAACCCTAACCAAATTTCGAAATTTAGGGTTTATGAACCCTAATTTCGAAAATCATGCCTTTAGGGTTTATTGGCTATAAACCTTAATATGTCAAATTCATACTTTTGTATAGAATCTAATTGAAAACAAAACCTAATGGCTCTGATACCACTGATGGGTTTTATACAAACAATCCTATGTGTGCATGTAACCCTAGAGTTGGATCTATGTTATCACTATTAGTTATACAACATTATGAACACATAAGGAAACCTAGCATGCTCCTAGTAATTTTGAAATTCACATAGGAGAAAAGAATACATACCTTTTGTTGTTATATAGTAATAACAACCAATTCCTTGAGTTTCCTTAGCTCTTGAAAGCAAGTACCACAAGTGTAGTACCTCTAATGGCTCACAAACACACTTTGGGTGAGAGGATGAATATGAGAGAGAGGAGGAAAAGTACTAAGCTCCAAAATTCGTCCCTAGTAGGGTTTTCCCAAGGAGTGGTCGAATTCTAGTGCCTTAGGGTGCTGTTTATACTTGAGGCTAGCTAGGGTTTCAAGGTGGAAACCCTAATCCCTTAGCTTAGGGCCTAAGCAAGTCCATGGACTCCTTTCCTTAAGCCCTTGGACGAAAACTCCTAGATCCTTCTAGGATTTTCGTTCAAGCCTTAATAAAGGTGATCCAATAGCCCAAAGTCTCAACTATCAAATAATTACAAAACAGCCCCTGTACTTTTAATTAATTCCTTTAATCCCGAAATTAATTCCTAATTAATTTCTGATTAAATACTAATTAATAATATGATTCCAAATTATTATATTAATCATATAATATAATAAATAAATCATATTTATGCCCTAATCAACCTCTCTCCTCAACTGTCATCCTGTCTAGTCACCTGTGTGAAGGCAACCCAAAAGGACCATGCTCACAATCGGGTCAAATACATACCAAAATAGTTATGGACTTAGACACTAATCCAACAATAGTGTCATAGGAATTGAAAGATATAATCTTCCTACTAACCTAATTCCTATCTTCTTTCCCAACTTTGATATTATTCTCGACATGAATCGATTGTCAAAGAATTATGCAGATCTCTTGTGCTACAAAGAGATAGTATGCATCCCTATCGAAGAAGAGGATTCTATTTATGTCTACGGTGAAAATAATAAATTTCTTTCTTAAAAACTCGTAAATTTATATCGAAGGGAATACTTATCCGGCTTATACAGTTAATACCTTGAAAGAGGAGAAGAAAACTGTGAATGATAGCCTTAATTATCGATCGACTGATTAAGAGTGCATATTTTCTCGCCATACGTACAACGGTTCTAATGGAGAAATACGCACAAGTTTACTTAGACGAAATCATCGCGAGACATGGTGTGCCACTAAATATTATTTCCGATCGTGATACTCGCTTCACTTCTCACTTTTGGGCGAGTATGAAAAGTGAATTGGGATCTCGAGTTGCTCCCAACACAGCTTATCATCCCCAGACAGATGGTTGGACGGAGAGAACAATCCAAACAGTAGAAGATATGCTTCGTACATGTGTCTTAGAGTTCGGTAGTAAATGTGAACACCATTATGTTGGCATAATGTAGGACAGAAAATCCTTGGTGGTCCTGAAATGATTCAAGACACCACTGATAAGATTCAAATTATACGAGAATGAATGAAAGTAGCCCAGGATCGACAAAAGACCTGTGTAGAAATGGAGGAGACGATCCATAGAATTCCAAGTGGGTGATACTGAAGGTAACCGTGTGGAAAAGTATTATGAAATTTGAGAAGAAAAGGAGATTGAGTCCTAGATTTATTGGACTTTTCAAAATTATCTAACAAGCATACTGCTTGGAATTGCCTGAAGATTTGGCAGGTATTCATGATGTATTTCATGTAAGATATCTATGTAAATGCTTGAGCGTATATGATGAAACGGTTCCATTATCCGAGGTGAAACAGGATAATAAATTAAGTAGAAGAGATCGTAAATGAAAGAACGACTAATCTACGTAATAAAGAAGTGAAGTTGGTGCTTGTCAAATGGAAACACCATCGAGGCCCAAATTATACTTAGGGAAAAATAAGAATGAGATAAGAGCGAAATATCCTCATTTATCTAAATCATTGTGATTTCGAGGACGAAATTCTCAAAAGGAGGAGGTATTTGTAACATACACGTTTTGAAATCGTGTTTTAAGTAAATAATATTATGAAATATTATGTGATATTGAGTATTGAGTTGTAACAGATAGTTTTTACTAGAAATAAGGTAAAACTATGTTTAGAATCACTCATAAACTATTGGAAGTCTTATGAGATTCCAATTAAAAGCTAAATAGTGAAATTTAGCGAAAATATAAAATTTTAAATAAGTAAAATTTTATTATTGAAAGTTGTAGATAATCTCGTTAGAAAAACGTAGGCGAAAACCTCGTCGAAATCCGAGTTATAACGAAGAAGTTATGACCAATCGAAGATCCGCGATAAAACCGGCACGGTGCCGAATGATGTAAAAAGTGAGTTTTTGATAAACTAATTTTTAGCCTTAGTGATCTAAATGAAAGTCGTAGTATTCGTTAAACCGAGAAGTTCGATAAAAAGAACTCCAAAATCTGACTTCGTATGAGGAAGTTATGATTTTTACAAGTTTCAGCTTAGCAGTAGACAGCTAAAAACTCGAATTTTAGATCGAGTGATTTTTAGCCGACACAACCTAAACGAGAATCAAAGGTCTCGTCATTAGTAGTACAACGGTAATAAGTCTGACGAAAACGGACGTTGGATGAAGAAGTTATGAATTTTTAACGGATTTACCAGTCCCGGTCTGTTAAAAATAATAATATAAAAATAAAGTCAAAATTTTCCGACGAAGTCTAAACGAAAGTTGTAGAGCATAATTTTCTCTACGCGTGCATATAAAGAACGTCAAAAACGGAGCCCGTATGAGAAAGTTATGGATTTTACAAGATTGGACACGTTTTTCGAGAAATTTCGCATGAATAGTGATTGCCACGTCACCCTCGCTCGGAGCTGGCCACGTGTCCGAAGCTGCTGCGTGGCATATCCGAGAAGCGACGCGTGTCGCATAGGTGTCCGAAGAAGCTACGTGATCTCGCATGTGCCCCACGTGATGGCTCCTGATTCGACCGATGCAGCCGACCCGATCCGAAGCCAGAAGTCGCGTCATCCGACCAATGCGAAGTGAGCACCTGTCCGTCCGAGCCTCGCCCTGCTGCCACCTGGTCCAAACCTCGCATGCACGTGCCCTCCTCCCTTCGCTTCGGATCCGAGGCTCGTACCTATATAAGGGGTGCGAGACCTCCCGGTTAGATGTTTGAAAATTGCCCTTTTTCACCCTTTTTCAACATTTTCTTACATTCCGACTTCCCCCGAATCCCCGGTACTTATTCCAAAGCCCGAAACACGCCACGAGATTCCCGAGAAGCCCGAAAATTTTATCTTTTCGGTTTCAAAGCCCAACCCTCGCAGGGCCTGGTTTTCAAGAAAACTCCCGGTTTTCAACGAAGAAAGTCATATTTAGAGCCGAAGTGCTGCCCAAATTATTATTTTGACCCCCGGTTAATTTAAGGTGAGTTTAATATATAGGAACAATTGTATGTTATGTATTATATGTGCTATGTGCTTTTCAGAATTATTATTCCGGGTTATTTTCCTGTGTTATTTTGGTTTTATACATTTGGCTATGTAAATCATGAATTGTATACTAACGGAATACTAATGGAGCTATACCTTTGACTTGAAGTGTATGACATAGGCATCACTTGGGTATTGGTACTAACCGTTGACCATGAAGTGTATGACATAGGCATCACTTTGGCTTCGGTAGTATGCTAAGATAAGGCTGAAAGTCTGGATATTCTAGCAAAATAATATTCTTGATTATTTTTCCGTGTCATTATTATTCGTTATTTTTAATAGCAAAAGAAATACTTTTGACCATGTGATCAGTGAAAGGACTTAGATTCATATTGGTACTGGTATGTAGCCTCTGGCCATGTAGAACATGTCTCCGTAAGAGAATGATTTCTATTCTATGGCATTGGCAGAAGGTTAGACAGGGCTATAAGCCTGAAATCTACTAAAAGGTTAATCCGAAGTTGTATGTCTTCTGTGCCATTTGGGCCAAAGCTTTATTGATTGTATATCAAGTATGGAAAGCTTATCACATTATGTCTTGTTGTTCCTTGCTCCTATTTGCTTCTGCCATATTGGTATATATATATGGCATAACGTTATATTGTATCTATTATTGAACTCACTAAGCGTTATCGCTTACCCCTCCCAATGTTTAACATAATGCAGGCAATAAGCACCCAGTATAGTTGGAAGACTTAGAATAGTTTGTATTAGTACTTTTGTACTTCAGTTTATGTTTGTATAAAATTACAATATCCTGGGTAGTCATGTAAAATCTTAAAACATAGTCGGTTTGTATCCAATCTTTTGTAATGACTTTATCAATGTAAAAATATTATTTTATAAATATGCATGTAGCATGTTTTGGAATAACTATATTGTCAAGTATAAAAGTTTGGGTCTTTTAGAAATATGAAAGTATAGAAAGGGGTCCTTTCACGGGAAGGCGCCGGCATGATCAGTACACACTTGTGGAGTTTTTATGTATTGTGATCTTGGGACGAATTTTATGGATTTGATATGTGATACATGGAGATGGATAATATTTATGAATGAAATTATATTTTTAAAAGTGAAAAATTGTTTTGGAATTTACGATGTTACAAACACTTTAAACCCTACCCTCTCTCTCTCTCTCTCTGTCTCTGTCTCTCTCTCTCTCTCTCCCCCTCACGCCGTCCTTCTCTCTCTCTATTTGGGATCAAGAGCAGCCAAGGGGCTGTTGTTTGGAGCTTAATTCTTGTTCATTTCCAGCCTTGATTCGTATTGGTATGAACCTCCTTATCATTTCTTACAACTTGATTCATAACCTTGTTCTAGTTTTATGATTTCATCTTCACTTCTACTCGTTATTTGATTTGTATCTCTTTTGTTATTTGCAAAGAATTGTATGTTATACATCATCTCAAGATCCTATCTTCACCCCATATATGGTGGATGATGGATCTAGGTGATTACATGTTGCAAAAGATCATGGAAACCCTAAAAGGGAGAATGGTGATTTTATGTGCTTTATGTTTATTTTCATGTTGATTATTATTACATTCTTGTGGCTAAATGAAATCCTAATGATCCCTAACCCTTTTTAGCACCACCATGATCATGGGGACTGAATTGGGATGATGAACACATCTTAAAATGTGTTTCAAAGGGAGAAGGATGGATAAGCCAAAAAGGAATCACGGGTGGCTACAATTCTGTTTATCATCAGATCTGTAGTCATTTTGTAAAAAATCATATCTTAAGCTCTAGAACTCAAACGGACCCCAAACCAGTGCCCAAAGTTCACAAATTGAGTTGGATAAATTTCTTAAGGAGGACAACCTCACTGGTAAGGACTTTATCTATGGGCAAGAATGTCATCTTTGCTGTTAGGTCTGATCCGGGTCTGTTCTGATATGTCATTTTGTTTTCATCATTTCTAAGGCTTGGAAAAGGATCCAAAGTGATTCCAAGTTCTATATGTTCCTTATGTTATGAATTTAAGATCTGCAGCAGATGGGGTGTTATTTCCAATTATAAGTTGGTTAGAATGGATCCACACTCCAGATCAGTGGGCAGTCACCAGCTTTTACTAGTGTTGTGATTAGAGATGCACAAAGACCCGATCCGATCCGATCCGGTTTGATGATGTCACAAGGAATCCGAATTCGACCTTAATCCGAACCGGTTTTAAACCGGATTTGACCGGTTTTCCGAGCCCCGAATCCGAATCGGTTTAATCCGATCCGGACCCGATCCGATCCGAAATGTGATCCGATTTTGGAATTTTTTTTTTGTTTTTTAAATAAACATTTTTTGGACCTCTTGTATAACACAAAATGCAACATAGGTTCATTAAAATAGTTAAAACATACATCAAACGTCGAATTAGAAAGACTTTTTAAACTAGTTAACTAATAATAATAATAATAATAATAATAGAGTGGCGTTATAACATTTAGCCAAATATAAATAGTTTTTGTGGTCTTCCACTTCGTGTCGCTTTCATTTAATTATTCTTCAACCGCCACGCAAATAACTAGGGGTCTCATCAATACCATATTCTTCATCTTCGTCTTCGTCTTCGTCTTCAGCGTCATCGTCTTCGTCTTCCGTAGGTGTTGATAAGCATTGTGCATATTCTTCATCCATGATCTTCGGTTCAACATTTTGTGGTAGTGGGCCTTCTAGTGATGCCAAGTGTTGTATACGTTCCACAGAATCAAAGTAATCCTTCAAGCAAACGCAAACCTCTACCGCAATCGGGGTAAGATTCGTCCTCAACTTTGATAATACTCTACCACTAAAAGAAAAAGCGGATTCCGAAGCTACCGTGGAAGCTTGGACGGTTAGTAAATCACGGGCCATGACGGAGAGAATAGGAAATTGTGCTTCCTTTTCTCTCCACCAAGCCAAAAGATCCAAATTTTTAAATTGTGGTGCACTCATGAATTTTAAAAAGTTTGAACCCATATAAATTCCAAGTTCGCTACTAGGCGTTAATGTGCGTGCTCTTTTGTTTTGCTCCTCTAAAAGGTAGTTATAGAGGTCGATATAAAAATCCGTTCGACCCCCACCACTACCCGATGCACCGCTAGTAGAGTCGGTTACACTTGCAAAAGTGTTTGACATATTGCCATATTTTGTAGCATAAATGTCAAACAAATTAGTAAAAGTATTATTAAAAGTGTTTATTTGGTTACGAATGTAGTTTGAGTTATCTTTGTGCAAATTTAAAGACATAGAAATTTTGGTAATCAAAGCCTCTACACCCGTAACATTGATACATGGGTTTAATGCCGCGGCGCAAGTAAAAAGTGGTGGCATTTCTTTGAAATATTTGACTAGTTTTTGTCTCATCGGTCTCGTAACCAAAACAAATATTTCACTTCTTTGTTCAAAACGTTCCAATTGTGAGGACATCAACCATAATTCATTTAGTAACAACGGACTTGTAGGGTAATACACGCCCGATAAAAAAGTGGTTGATTGTTTAAAAACTTTTAACATTTCCACAAACTCTTCCATCAAATCCCAATCATAATCCGAAACCGGGTTTTTTCCTTTTGAAATTGTGTCGTAAAATAATTGCAAAGAGATTCTTTGACGTGTCAAACTTTCAAACATCATGCATGTTGAACTCCATCTAGTGTCAACATCCCAATGAGGACTATATGGAGTTACGTTAATGGAAATGGCAAACTTTCGATATTTTTCCATTGTAGCTTTATTTTTTCCAAAAACTCTAGTTAACACAGTTTTGAATTTTTCAATCGTTGAATCTATCATTTTTAAACCATCTTGTACCGCAAGATTAATAATGTGACAAACACATCTAGTATGAAAAAACGAGCTATCCAAAACAGGTTTATATTTTGCAATTAATCTTTTTGCCGCGGCGGTATTGTTACTTGCATTGTCAAACGAAATAGAGAAGATTTTGTCGCGTAAATTATAAGTCTCTATAACGCTTACTAAAATTGCAAATAATCGTGCCCCCGTGTGAAGATGCGCAAAAAGTTCAAAAGCAATAACTCGTTTGTTCATTACCCAAGTAGAGGGATCTATCCAATGTGCCGTGACACAAAGATAGCTTTTGGGACAACTTCCGGTGGAGGACCAAACATCACAGGTTAAAGAAACACCGGTTTTTATATTTATAAATCCCAATTGCATATCTTTTTTGGCTCTATCCCAATACTTTAAAGCATCACGTCTAAGAGAAGTGCGACTTACTTGCCGGTATTGTGGTTGCATTTTTTCCCGCAAAATCCTTGTTAATCGGGGGTTGTCGAAGTGGTTGAAAGGCAAGCCCTCTTGAATCACGAACTTGCAAAAGCTTTCACGAAGGTCATCATTGTTGTAAATAAAGATCGACCCGTCGGGAGTAATATTTGGTTGATCCGGATCGCTTTGACCTTTTACAGTCGGACAAGTTTTTGTTGTATGACTCCTCAATGTGCTATTGCCATCTTTTCCCAAAAACATTCCGCACTTCTTGCATCTCGCTTTTTCCTTCCCGTTCGACAACAAACACAAATCGTAATGTTCCCACACTTCTTTACTCCGAGTGGTTGGTATGATTTTAACCACCGTTGCATCCGAATCTTGACCCACGGTTGAATTTCTCGAGCTCATTTTTTGGAGTATTATGAAAATAAGTAGTAGATTTTTTGTGTAAATTTGAAATGTAACAAATGAAAGGTATTTGTAGGTGTTTGGAAGGGCCAAAAAGTCAAGAAAAGTCAAAGTAGCCGTTTTTTAGGGGTTCCAACGGCTAGAAAAAAAAAACTCAAAAATTTCGAATTTTCCCGTTTTTTAACGGTAACAAAAAAATCCGGTTTCGGATCCGGTTTCCCTCAAATCCGGTTCATGATCCGGGGTCCAATCCGAATACCTCTCCGAAGCGATGAGCCGGTTCGAATCCGGTCACCAGTTTAATCCGAACCGGTTCGGTCAAAACCGGTTTTGACCAAATCCGGTTTCCGGATCGGATCGGATCCTATGGGCCAAACCGGTTTTTTTGTGCATCTCTAGTTGTGATTGTCCACAATGTGAATTTTATATCCGGAGCTTGGAAAATGCTTTTCATTCAATTCCAATTCCGAGACTTTCATTTGTATGTCCTTTACTTCTTTGAATTTTGGTTTGGACGAATTCTACTCACAAGTTGGCTAGAATTGGCCAACATCACTTGACTGTCCTGTTGGAGACAGCAGTGATACACCTTTTTGTAAAATTCATATTTAATTCATCCTTTGGAGTTAGAAGGAGGTCTTTATAGTTCTGGAATTCTGAACAATCATAGTTTCCTATAAAATTTAGTTAAAGCTATGTTTCTGTTTTAGATTTTGGAGTAAATCCGTTTTGAACAGCAGGTCTGTTTTAGAGACCTTGCTGTGATTACTCTTTTCTCAACTCATAGCTTCATTACTTCTCCTTTCTAACCTTTAGTCTTTCTTAGGCGAGGTTTTGAAGTTTGATCAAGCTTGGTAGCATTATTTGATTGTTAGATATCCTTATTATTATTATTATTATTACTTCCGCACTTATTTTATATGATTGTTAAGATTGATGGATTATGTTATGACTATTTCAGTGTTTAATTTAATTTAAGATGGGTTTTAAAAGTTTAAAATTTTTGCAAAAAATTTGGGTGTCACAATTAGGTGTCTAAGCCCATAACTATATTTGGTATGTACTTGACCCGATAGTAGCATGGTCCTTTTGGGTTGCCTTCACCAAAGCAACTTGACTGGATGAATTATGGAGAAAGAGGTTAATTATGATTTATTAATATATTATAGGAATAATATATTAAAAGAGAAATCATATTATTTAATTAATATTGGTCAAGAATTAATTTAGAATTAATTTTGTGATCAAAAGAGATTAATTAAATTAAAGGGACTATTACTATAATTATAAGATAGTTACAAAGTTGGGTTTAGGATCCATAAGGAAGGGATGAATGAAATTTATGTGGGAGTCCACATAGAATTCGTCCAAGGGGACTTGTGGAAGGATCCAATGGGCTGCTTATGGACTATGCAATTGGATTAGGGTTTTGACTGAAACCCTAACTGCTCAGCTATATAAGGGACCCCATGGCATCCCAAAATCGGCCACTAGAAACCCTAGAAGGATCTCCAGCCGATTTTGTGCCTGTCACACACACACACACACACACACACACACACACTCTCTCTCTCTCTCTCTCTCTCTCTCATTCTTCCAACTTTCTTTTGGTGTTTTTGATCTATTAGAGGCATCGCATTTGAGGTGCTAAGTTCTCAAAGGTTGAAGATCAAGCAAGCTACAATTGAAAGGTAAGATTCTAACTATGTTTTAGATATGAATTTCGATTTATGGATGGTAGTTTAGGGTTATAGCTTTGGATGATTATTATTGCATGTACAATTAGAGAAAACCTAGATCCAAAGCTTTAAGGTTGCATGTGCACCATAGGATTGATGTAATGCTCAAAACCCATCAGTGGTATCAGAGCCTAGGTCGTTTTTCTATTGTGGTACTAAAAAGGGTTAGGGATCATTAGGATTTAATTTAGCCACAAGAATGTAATAATAATCAACATGAAAATAAACATAAAGCACATAAAATCACCATTCTCCCTTTTAGGGCTTCCATGATCTTTTGCAACATGTAATCACCTAGATCCATCATCCACCATATATGGGGTGAAGATAGGATCTTGAGATGATGTATAACATGCAATTCTTTGCAAATAACAAAAGAGATACAAATCAAATAAGAAGGAGTAGAAGTGAAGATGAAATCATAAAACTAGAACAAGGTTATGAATCAAGTTGTAAGAAATGATAAGGAGGTTCATACCAATACGAATCAAGGCTGGAAATGAACAAGAATTAAGCTCCAAAGAACAGCCCCTTGGCTGCTCTTGATCCCAAAGAGAGAGAGAAGGACGGCGTGAGGGAGAGAAAGAGAGAGGGTAGGGTTTAGAGTGTTTTTCTTGTGTGTGTTCCAAATGACTCAATTAACACATTAAGTACTATTAACTAGATGGATTTTGCAAATAGGCCCATAGCCCATGGTATTTAATAAAAGGAGTTTACAAGATGATCAAAAGAGTCCAATAACATAAGAAAATCAGACCTTGGTTAAATAAATTAACCCAAGGTTACAAGAATAATTAAATTAAAATAACTAAACGTACCGAGAAAAACCGGGGCGTTACAACTCTCCCCCACTAAGAACGGACTTCGTCCTCGAAGTCAACGCCTAGAAACAGATTCAGATAATGAGCCCTCATCTCGCCTTCCGGTTCCCAAGTCCATTCTGAACCCTTCCTATGTTGCCACTGCACCTTAACCATGTTTATAGTCTTGTTGCGGAGAGCTTTCGTTTTTCATTCTGAAATAGCGATTGGTTTCTCAACATAATTGAGACGCTCGTCAATCTGTTTGTCCTCCAGTGGTATCACAACGGTCTCCTCAACAACGCATTTTCGTAACTGAGACATGTGAAACGTATTATGAATTAGACTAAGCTCGTCAGGCAGCTCTAAACGATAAGTCACCTTTCCAACACGGGCTATGACCTTGTAGGGTCCAATGAATCGGGGTCCGAGCTTTCCCCGCTTTCGAAATCGAATCACACCTTTCCAGGGGGAGACTTTGAGCAACACATAATCTCCCACCTGGAACTCAAGATCGGAGCGTCTTTTATCGGCATAAGTTTTCTGACGACTCCTCGCTGTGACCAAATGATCCTGAATCACTTGGATTTTCTCCGTAGTCCGAAGCACGATATCGGTACACCCAAGTACCCTCTGCCCAACGCCCAAAAAAACGGGCGTCCTGCACTTTCTCCCGTACGAGGCTTCACACGGAGGCATCTTAATGCTCGAGTGATAGTTGTTGTTATAAGAAAACTCAGCTAGATGTAGATGGTCATCCCAACTACCCCCAAAATCAATCGTACATGCCCTAAGCATGTCCTCCAATGTCTGAATCGTCCGCTCACTCTGCCCGTCTGTCTGCGGATGGAAGGCTGTGCTAAAATGTAATCGTGTGCCCAACTCTTCTTGAAACTTCTCCCAGAACCGAGAAGTAAATCGGGTGTCCCGATCGGAGACGATAGAAACGGGCACCCCATGTAATGAGACAATCTCCCGAACAAAGATCTCGACTAATTTCTCCGCCGATGAGCTCTCCTTTATAGCCAGAAAGTGAGCACTCTTAGTCAAACGATCAACAATCACCCATATCGTATCGGCTCCTCGGGCAGTTCTAGGAAGTTTTGTAATGAAGTCCATGGTTAGATGCTCCCATTTCCATTCAGGAATCTCCAATGGTTGCAACTTCCCATGCGGTTTCTGGTGTTCCGCCTTGACCTTCCGACAGGTCATACATTCTTCCACAAATAGAGCCACATCATTCTTCATTCCATGCCACCAGTAACCCCCCTGAAGGTCCTGGTACATTTTAGTAGCACCAGGATGGATAGAAAATTTTGACTTATGAGACTCATCCATTAGGGTTTTCCGATTTCCCCCGGTATATGGAACCCAAACCCTACCGTAGCGAGTCAGCAAACCCCGCCCGTCTCGTTCCATCTTAGGCAACTCTTTCCCAATCTTCTCACGCTTTATGTTTTCCCCCAGTATTGCCGTCTTTTAGGCGTCACGGTTCAGATCTAACAAATACGACACCATCGTCATCCGGAGACACTTAGCTCGAATCGGTTTGGCAGATTGTTTACGACTGAGAGCATCAGCTACCACATTAGCTTTACCGGGGTGGTAGTGAATTTCACAATCATAATCTTTTACCACATCCAACCATCTGATCTGCCTCATATTCAAATCCCGCTGGTCGAATGTAACACCCGGATTTCCAGGTATATTATTTTAATTATTTATTTTTGTGAATCATTGATCTACTCGACGAGTTGGTGCTATAACTCGTCGAGTAGAAGCGGGATGGCCACGTAAGTTTAATGAACTACTCGACGAGTCCATGAGTAGACTCGCCGAGTAGGCGCTGTGGGTGGAAACCCTAAATCCTCAGGCCTGTGCCCTATTTAAGGAACCTTATGGCCCTCATTTGCGGCTACCAGTCCAGAGAGAGAAACCCTAGTGAGCTTGAGTGTGCGGTGTGAGGAGAAAGGCTATTTTAATCCTTGTTGGTGTGGTTTTTGCAAAGAAGAAGGAGATTCCAGCAAAAGAAGGTCAAGGGGGTTGTTATTCTGTGATTTCAAGCAAGGAAACTCCATCTTTGAGGTATTAAATCGAACCCTTTTCTGTTTTGGTGAAGAACCCTTGAATCTAGGGTTTTCTCTATCCTTTATTGGCTTGGATGTGATGCTTATGATGTCCCTTTGAGTGTTAAACTTTGGATCTAGACCTTGAGAGGTCCAGAGAGCCCCAACCTCCCTGCTTTATGCTACTTCCGTAGAGATATGAGCCTAGGTTGCCATTTTAGAGGCTATTTCACCAAAAGAAGCATATTGAACGTTGCATGAGTGTAAAGGTCGGACCTTTACGTAATTATTGAGTATGGTAAGGTCAGATCTATAGGTTAGAGAAACAGATCTGACCTCAGAAGGTCATTTGAGTGTTGCCATGGAAGGAACTCGCCAAGTCCATAAGGGGACTCGACGAGTCGAGTCGGGTTGCCCCGCGATTCATGACCGGTGGTAACCCGTCGAGTAAAAGGTTAACTCGACGAGTCGAGTGAGGATCTATGAGGATTCGGAAGACACCGGACTCGCCGAGTCACACAAGTGTACTCGACGAGTCTGGTCAAAGTTTGACCATTGACTTGAGTTGACTTCAGTTGACCTTAGGGTTCTGGTCAAGCTAGTTCTAGAGAAAGATCTGGGAGGGGTAGAATGGTCTTCTACCCACTCCTTAGAAATGAGGACAAGAGAAAGTATTGATTAGAGATGTTATTATGTTGATAGGAGAAGGCTAGGTCGGGTTATCGAGCACGAGAGGTTATCCGACATCGTACGAGGTGAGTCTTCTCACTATACTTTACCTAGAGTGGTAATATGTGTGATCGGAAGGTCTTATGTGCTATGAGGAGTATGTGATGTATGTTGTTATTTAACATGTATTTGCTATGTTATGTTATGAGTAGTATGTTATGGACCGGAAGGTCATTATGATATGGACCGGAAGGTCAACCAGGATTGTGGGACGGAAGTCCCCTGAGACACATGGACGGAAGTCCCCTTGAGTGGCGTATGTGCGTATGTGGTATTTTGGGGAACTCACTAAGCATTTATGCTTATAGTGTTTGTGTGATGTGTTTCAAGTACCAGTGAGGATCGCGGGAAGGCGCCGGCATGATCTGTATACACTGATGGGATTTATGTATTAGAGATCTTGGGATTTGTTTTATTATGATGACATGTGACGCAATGGATTCTTATGATATCTTATGAATGACATTATGTTTTAAAAATGAAAAATTGTTTTGAAAATTTACGTTGTTACATCGAACAAGTATTTCAGACTCTTACGGTCAGTGTATATGATACACTTCACTCCATAGAGATAGTGTCTCCAAATCTTAAGAGCGAAGACAACAGCCCCAAGCTCCAAATCATGAGTGGGGTAGTTCCGTTCGTGGGGTTTCAGCTGTTGGGAGGCATAGGCTATCACCCTGTCTCGTTGCATTAACACGGCACCAAGACCCTGAAGCGATGAATCACAGTAAACCACCATATCCTCAACCCCATCAGGTAAGGCCAAAATCGGAGCATCACACAATCGCTTCCTCAGCTCATCAAACGCAAATTGTTGCTCCGGGCCCCAAACGAATTTCACTGATTTCTTGGTCAATCGGGTGAGTGGCAAGACGATTTTAGGGAAATTTTCAATGAACCTTCGGTAATAACCAGCTAAACCCAAGAAACTGCGAATTTCAGAAGGTGTTTTTGGAATCTCCCATTGTTTAACCGCATCAACATTGGCTTGATCGACCTTAATACCATGTTTGTTTACCACATGCCCCAAGAACTGAACTTCTTCTAACCAAAATTCACATTTTGAGAATTTAGCATAAAGCCTTTCTCTTGCCAGAGTTTCCAGAATCTCCCGAAGGTATTGCTCATGCTCCTCTTTGGTCTTAGAATAGACCAAGATGTCATCAATGAACACTATGACCGAACGGTCAAGCATCGGGCTACACACTCGGTTCATGAGATCCATAAACGCTGCGGGTGCATTGGTGAGCCCAAAAGGCATCACAACGAACTCAAAATGCCCATAACGAGTACGAAATGCTGTTTTCTCAATATCTTCTTCACGAACCCGCATCTGATGGTAACCGGAATGTAAATCAATCTTGGAGAACCAAGACGCTCCCTGAAGCTGATCGAAAAGATCATCAATACGTGGCAACGGGTACCTATTCTTTATCGTGCGCTTGTTTAGCTCCCTATAATCAATACACATTCGCTGGGATCCATCTTTCTTCTTCACAAAGAGAATATGAGCACCCCATGGCGAGCAGCTTGGCCGTATAAACCCTTTATCACTTAGTTCCTGAAGTTGATCTTGGAGCTCTTTCATCTCAGGTGGTGCCAAGCGGTAAGGAGATTTAGCTACCGGAGTCGCACCCGACACCAAATCAATGTGAAACTCCACTTGCCGAATAGGTGGCAAACCAGGGAGTTCCTCCGGAAAGACGTCGCTGAAGTCGGAAATGATAGGAACGTCATCTAGTGCTATAGCAGAAGAGCAAGAAGCCATGGCCAGGCGGGGAATGCCCCCTGAATAATAAGTTCTCCACCTCTAGGGTTTTGAACACGAACTTGCTTCTTACGACAGTGGATTTCCGCATCAAACGCATCAAGCCAATCCATGCCCACGATAACGCAGAGCTCTCGCATCGCAATAGGGATAAGATCAATGGGGAATTCAACTCCAGAAAACTCGAGAGTGCAACCCTGATAAACATCGGTGACATAAATAGTGCGGTTGTCGGCAACTTCGACAACCATTGGGCGAGCTAATTTTCCGATACTACGCCCCAAACGATTAATAAACGTGCGAGATACAAAAGAATGGGTAGCACCGCTATCAAACATAACATCAACGGGCTCGGAATCTAACAAATAAGTGCCTGATTCACCACATACAATCATGTAAACAATTCTAACTACCATCTATTAAATAATGCAAGGGTGGAGATAAAGGAAAAAGAAATTTACCTGCCACTGTCGCTGTAATCACCGGCTCCTCCGCAGTCATCTGGTGAGCACGACCTCGTGTCACCACAGTGGGTCCCTTAGAGGACGATGTAATTGCGGGATTTGTACCCCCGTCTCCTTTACCAGTCTTCAACTTCGGGCATTCGGGCTTCTTGTGTCCCGTCTCGTTGTAGTGATAGCAGACGGGAACTGCAGAAGTAATCTGAGGTACTGCACTCGCAGGGGGAGCCCTACAATTCTTCCAATGATGCCCTGGATTTTTGCAGTTGTAGCATATCAACGGATTTTTCTCGCCCTGACCTGAAGACGGCCTGTACTCATACCTTGACTTACTACCCTGCTTTTGCTTTTTCTGGGCATCTCCGGATGTCTTGGAAGAGGTGTCATTGGCCTTCCTCTTGGACTGGGTCTGCAACTCGATTTCCCTCCTCCTCGCTACATCCATGATCGCGGATAAAGTCGGGAACTCCTGCATGCTAACGAATTCCCGAATCTCGGTACGTAGGATGGTCGTGTACCGGCTGACCAACCAGGCCTCGTTCCCAGCAAACGAGGGGCAAAAAGATAGCATCTCCAAGAACTTGACGTTCAGGTCGCTAAAGGACTCGATAGTCTGCTGTAAGGCCATGAACTCTTGCTGCATCCGCTGCTGCTCCACCTTAGGCACATATTGTGCCTCGAACCTCTCCGGAAATTGGGCCCAAGACATGGCCCTCACTTCTTCTTCGTTCAATAGAGCGGTGATGGTGTTCCACCATGTCTTTCCCCTTTTTCGTAGCTGATTCATGGCGATCACTACTTTGTACTGGTCCAGACACCCAACAGTCATGAAGGTGCCCTCAACATCTGACACCCAGTGCTGAGCAGCAACTGGGTTGGATTCACCGTTCCAAAGAGGAGGGCTACACTTGCTGAACTTCTCGAAGTAGTATGCCGAATCCTAAACAGGCGGAGCCGATAACGCTCCCCTGGGAATAGCCACGAGGCGCTCATCCAGAAGAGCACCGACTTGGTTGATTATGTCGTTGGTCACACCCGGGATTAGTTCGTTGAAAGCGTTATTGAATTCCTCAGCGACAATATCCCTAACTTGCTCCATTTGGAGTTGATTAAGTCGAGCAGGCGGAGCCATCTGTATCCGCAGAAGAAGGAAAATCTTAGAAACAATTCAGCCTAGATATTTATAGGAAGACGAAACACTCAGCTTGCCGAAAATTTTTCAACCTTGCCCCGACCCGAAACCGGCACCGATGTTTCAAATAGTAGGGGGCCTTCTACTACCTTCCACCCAAGTTCCAATTTCGCATTCGCGTCTAGTTTCAAAATTTCCAGTTTGCTCTAGCCGTTAATTTTTACAACTCTCTCACATGTTAACACTAATTAAGTGTGTAATCTAACATTTTAAGGCTAGTAGAATCCAATTCATAGTCAACAATTTAACATAAACATTTAACATAAGAAATAAGGCTTACTTGGCTGGCTGACTGGCACACCGCGACATCTTCCACTACTAGTCTTCAGAAGATTTGAAAAATCTTTTAAAAGGAAAATAAACTCTTATAGAGCCTTAAATTTGAGTCTAGAACATCCACAAGAATGCCTAGTTCCCTCAAATTGTGGCTCTGATACCAACTTGTGACACCCAAATTTTTTGCAAAAATTTTAAACTTTTAAAACCCATCTTAAATTAAATTAAACATTGAAATAGTCATAACATAATCCATCAAACTTAACAATCATATAAAATAAGTGCAGAAGTAATAATAATAATAAGGTCCCAACAAAAATAACTAGTAGCGGTGTCCCGGTGCTCCATCTCAAGCCTTAGCCTCTTTAACCTTAACACCTGAAAAGTTATAAGGGAAACCATAAGCACAAAGCTTAGTGAATTCAAACACAGACATTGTACTAACATTCATATTTACTAACCCTAATCCATTTTCCAATTATAATTATATAATAAGGGCAAAGAACGAATCAATGCCTATAATACAAGAAGGACTTGTAGGTTTGAACCACACCGGGAAGATCACGTATCATTTGGCCCTAATCACCGCACATCACGATGAGTATTACGTTGGTGATCTTACCTACCCACCGCACCGGTAAATATGTATCGTTTGGTGGTGTCCCCATATCCATAATTAGTTACATACAATTCACATGTACGAATTAAAACAATGGTTATATAACATGCCTTTATAATAAATTCAAATAATCACACACGAGCTAATTAGAAAACGCAAACATCAATACAACGGTGTGAGAGAACTCACACTGAGTGAATAGTAAAGAAAGCTCGGACCTCGATTCATTGGACCCTACAAGGTCATAGCCCGTGTTGGAAAGGCGGCTTACCGTTTAGAGCTGCCTGACGAGCTTAGTCTAATTCATAATACGTTTCACGTGTCTCAGTTACGAAAATGCGTTGTTGATGAGACCGCTGTGATACCACTGGAGGACATACAGATTGACGAGCGTCTCAATTATGTTGAGAAACCAATCACTATTTTAGAACGAAAGACGAAAGCTCTCCGTAACAAGACTATAAACATGGTTAAGGTGTAGTGGCAACATAGGAAGGGTTCAGAATGGACTTGGGAACCGGAAGGCGAGATGAGGGCTCATTATCCGGATCTGTTTCTAGGCGTTGACTTCGAGGACGAAGTCCGTTCTTAGTGGGGGAGAGTTGTAACGCCCCAGTTTTTCTCGGTACGTTTAGTTATTTTAATTTAATTATTCTTGTAACCTTGGGTTAATTTATTTAACCAAGGTCTGATTTTCTTATGTTATTGGACTCTTTTGCTCATCTTGTAAACTCCTTTTATTGAAGTCCATGGGCTATGGGCCTATTTGCAAAATCCATCTAGTTAATAGTACTTAATGTGTTAATTGAGTCATTTGGAACACACACAAGAAAAACACTCTAAACCCTACCCTCTCTCTCTCTCTCCCTCACGCCGTCCTTCTCTCTCTCTTTGGGATCAAGAGCAGCCAAGGGGCTGTTCTTTGGAGCTTAATTCTTGTTCATTTTCAGCCTTGATTCGTATTGGTATTAACCTCCTTATCATTTCTTACAACTTGATTCATAACCTTGTTCTAGTTTTATGATTTCATCTTCACTTCTACTCCTTCTTATTTGATTTGTATCTCTTTTGTTATTTGCAAAGAATTGTATGTTATACATCATCTCAAGATCCTATATTCACCCCATATATGGTGGATGATGGATCTAGGTGATTACATGTTGCAAAAGATCATGGAAACCCTAAAAGGGAGAATGGTGATTTTATGTGCTTTATGTTTATTTTCATGTTGATTATTATTACATTCTTGTGGCTAAATGAAATCCTAATGATCCCTAACCCTTTTTAGCACCACCATGATCATGGGGACTGAATTGGGATGATGAACACATCTTAAAATGTGTTTCAAAGGGAGAAGGATGGATAAGCCAAAAAGGAATCACGGGTGGCTACAATTCTGTTTATCATCATATCTGTAGTCATTTTGTAAAACATCATATCTTAAGCTCTAGAACTCAAACAGACCCCAAACCAGTGCCCAAAGTTCACAAATTGAGTTGGCTAACTTTCTTAAGGAGGACAACCTCACTGGTAAGGAGTTTATCTATGGTCAAGAATGTCATCTTTTCTGTTAGGTCTGATCCGGGTCTGTTCTGATATGTCATTTTGTTTTCATCATTTCTAAGGCTTGGAAAAGGATCCGGAGTGATTCCAAGTTCTATATGTTCCTTATATTATGAATTTAATATCTGAAGCAGATGGGGTGTTATTTCCAATTATAAATTGGTTAGAATGGATCCACACTCCATATCAGTGGGCAGTCACCAGCTTTTACTAGTGCTGTGATTGTCCACAATGTGAATTTTATATCTGGAGCTTGGGAAATGCTTTTCATTCAATTCCAACTCTGAGACTTTTATTTGTATGTCCTTTACTTCTCTGAATTTTGGTTTGGACGAATTCTACTCACAAGTTGGGTAGAATTGGCCAACATCACTTGACTGTCCTGTTGGAGACAGCAGTGATACACCTTTTTGTAAAATTCATATTTAATTCATCCTTTGGAGTTAGAAGGAGGTCTTTATAGTTCTGGAATTCTGAACAATCATAGTTTCCTATAAAATTTAGTTAAAGCTATGTTTCTGTTTTAGATTTTGGAGTAAATCCGTTTTGAACAGCAGGTCTGTTTTAGAGACCTTGCTGTGATCACTCTTTTCTCAACTCATAGCTTCATTACTTCTCCTTTCTAACCTTTAGTCTTTCTTAGGCGAGGTTTTGAAGTTTGATCAAGCTTGGTAGCATTATTTGATTGTTAGATATCCTTATTATTATTATTATTATTACTTCCGCACTTATTTTATATGATTGTTAAGATTGATGGATTATGTTATGACTATTTCAGTGTTTAATTTAATTTAAGATGGGTTTTAAAAGTTTAAAATTTTTGCAAAAAATTTGGGTGTCACAATTAGATGTCTAAGCCCATAACTATATTTGGTATGTACTTGACCCGATAGTAGCATGGTCCTTTTGGGTTGCCTTCACCAAAGCAACTTGACTGGATGAATTATGGAGAAAGAGGTTAATTATGATTTATTAATATATTATAGGAATAATATATTAAAAGAGAAATCATATTATTTAATTAATATTGGTCAAGAATTAATTTAGAATTAATTTTGTGATCAAAAGAGATTAATTAAATTAAAGGGACTATTACTATAATTATAAGATAGTTACAAAGTTGGGCTTAGGATCCATAAGGAAGGGATGAATGAAATTTATGTGGGAGTCCACATAGAATTCGTCCAAGGGGACTTGTGGAAGGATCCAATGGGCTGCTTATGGACTATGCAATTGGATTAGGGTTTTGACTGAAACCCTAACTGCTCAGCTATATAAGGGACCCCATGGCATCCCAAAATCGGCCACTAGAAACCCTAGAAGGATCTCCAGCCGATTTTGTGCCTGTCACACACACACACACACACACACACTCTCTCTCTCTCATTCTTCCAACTTTCTTTTGGTGTTTTTGATCTATTAGAGGCATCGCATTTGAGGTGCTAAGTTCTCAAAGGTTGAAGATCAAGCAAGCTACAATTGAAAGGTAAGATTCTAACTATGTTTTAGATATGAATTTCGATTTATGCATGGTAGTTTAGGGTTATAGCTTTGGATGATTATTATTGCATGTACAATTAGAGAAAACCTAGATCCAAAGCTTTAAGGTTGCATGTGCACCATAGGATTGATGTAATGCTCAAAACCCATCAGTGGTATAAGAGCCTAGGTTGTTTTTCTATTGTATTTGATGCATTGATTAATTGTTCTTAGCTGAAAAAATCGAAAATCCGAATCTGCCTGATGAACTCGTCGAGTCCTCTGATGAACTCGACGAGTCAGGGCTACTCGACGAGTCCAAAGTTTGACTCGACGAGTCGGCTCGTCAGTTGGCATATTTTTTGGGATTTTGACCAGAATTGGATTAGGATAATTACCAAAAACGTTTTTGACTAATAAAACTTGAATTTTATTATATGGTAATTGTTATCCTCATCCAATTAGAATAGAATTGTCAAACTATAAGATAATTATTAGTTTATATGATAAATATAATTATTTGTATTATTTGATGTGAATTATGTTGCCATAAACTGAAATTGGTCAAATTTAGATAATGACAAATTATTTGAGTAATTAAATTATTTTTTAATTTGATCTAGAAAGGTTTTGAAAAGTTTCAAAACTTGCCCTCAAGTTTTGGAATTTAAATTTTGATTAAAAAGTTTTAATTTTGAAACATTTAAATTTTAAAACCTAGAGTTTTAAAAGGTTTAAAATTCAACCCTTATACTATTATAATATTATAAGATTAATAATTATATATATGTATAAGACAAGTCGGTCTTACCGTTAGTAGGCATCATTCACGAAGCTGCTCTATAAGGGGTGTTTAAGGAAGCGACCTATAAAATGACCGTCATTGGGTATACACTCTTACCCACCACACTCTTGACTAGTAGAGGGTCGTTAGCCGAACGGGTAGGATAGGACAAACTAATTCCTCATTAATAAGTATAATGAATTTATAAAGTAACTAAATGTTTTCATAAATTCCCAATCTTAGTTACTTTAGGAAAAATGTGAAAATGATGCTATTCCATGAAATTGCACTTTGCATCTTGCCAAGTCGTTAGTGGAGCGTGCGTGGCTAACCGACACACTAATTTGGGACTAGCAAGGGTGTCAAAGGGTAGCTCGATGTTTATCATAGATTAATGGAGCGTGTGTAGTTAACCGATACATTGATTAGGTGATAAATGACATCGAGAGTACCAAGCACATTTGCATGGTTATTCACACCTTGTTTGTGATCCTCAGTATCCCAGTCACAAACTTGAAGGGCATAATCGAGATTTAAACATGCCTTTGAAAAGTTCAGTGAATCTTAAAAGAATATATGAATTTCAACTCATTTAAAACCTAATGTTCTTTTTCGTTTTTCATGGTGGAAATTGATAAATCGTCATTTACCTACCTTCAAATTATTTGCAATTAGATTACGACATCCCTTTTCTGAATTGTAAATAATTGTGTTGGGTCCTAGCCCTAATTTTTCATTTGGGTGTTAAATTGGGTATTCTTATCTAAACTAAACTTTGTCTCTTTTCTTTTTCAGATGTCGACTTCAAACAACGCTGATAAATCCAACGCTTCTGGCTCTTTCTCCCTCATAAACTTGTGTGGGAGGGTGATCTTTGATGGATCCAATTTTAACGTCTGGATTCGCAACATTCGCATGGTCACCCTCTACATGGACAAAGAGTATGTTCTCGACAAGGAACTAAAGGAGATTGATCACAACACTGCTACTCCCGAACAAATAGCTCAATATGATACTCATGAGAGGGACGCAACAAAGGTGTCGTGTATCATGCTTGCGACCATGACTGCTGAACTCCAAAAGTCCTACGAGGACTACTATCCCTACGAGATGCACCAAGATTTGATGGAAAGGTACCATCAAAGTGCTAGGCAGGAAAGGTACGAGATCGTCGCCTCCATGATCACTACAAAGATGAAGGATGGAGAGCCCATCACGGCCCATTTACAAAAGATGCAAAGGTACGTGGACTGCTTGCTGAAGTTGAATATAAACTTCGATGAAGAGTTGGACACATATATTATCCTACACTCTTTGCCTCCTTGTTATGATCAGCTTTGTATGACCTATCATATGAACAAGGAGGAGGTCACTCTAAGAAAGCTTCAAGGCCTTCTGCGAACTGCTGAGAGTAGTTTGAAAGGCAAATCTGTTGCATCTACTCCTACTGCTGCTGCCCCTGTCTTGGCAATTAGACAAGGGAAAGGGAAGAAGAGGAAGACTCCTTCTAAGATCCACAAGGGAAAGCCCCATGATGGATCCTCTTCTAGTGGGACCAAAGGTGGTTCTGATGCTCCCTCTTCCAATCCGAAGGATGCAGAGTGCTTCCACTGTCACGACAAAGGGCATTGTAAACGAAGCTGCCCGAAGTATCTGCAAGACATAAAGGATGGGAAGATAAAGCTCACCTTCGTAGGTATTTATACTATTCAATCTAATAACTCATCACATGCTATTTCTTGGGTCCTTGATATAGGATGTAGTTTTCACATTTGTTCTGATTTGCATGGTTTAAGAAGAAGTAGGGATGTGGAGCAAGGGAATATGAACTTGATCATGGGGAATAGGTAAACGTCGCCTGTCACCAAGATTGGAGTTTATTCTTTAGTGCTTAGTAGTGGGTTAGGTTTAGAGTTAAATAATTGTTGCTACTCGTCAGAAATAACACGGAACATTATTTCCTTTCATGGTTTGTATAAACAAGGTTTTAGATTTTCATTTAATAATGAAATTGGTTCTATTATTGCTTTCTTGAATGGTACTTTCTATTTTGAAGCATTGCCTTGTAATGGTATATATGAAAATGTGATGGTTGTAGACAACTTAGGAAATAATGTGTTGCATATCGATTCGTCCAATGGTTTGGACAAAGCATGCTTGTGGCATTGTCATCTTGGACATGTCAACAAGAAACGCATAACCCAACTCCAAAAGGATGGAGTCTTGGAGTCATTTGACCTTAGGTCCGATGACACGTGTGAATCTTGTCTGCTTGGAAAGATGACCAAGTCACCCTTCACTGGTACTTGTGAAAGGGGTGAGGGTTTATTGGATCTCATACATACGGATGTATGTGGACCCTTTAGATCCACCAAAAGCGATGCGAACCGCTTCTATGTGACTTTTACCGATGACTATAGCAAATATGGGTATATCTACTTAATCAAGCACAAGTCAAAAACCTTTGAAAAGTTCAAAGAATTTAAGCAAGAAGTGGAGAATCAGCTGGGAAGGAAGATAAAGATGCTCCGATCCGGTCGAGGTGGTGAGTATCTTAGTATCTAGTTCCACGAATTTCTTAAGGAATGTGGAATTGTTTCGCAATTGACGCCGCCTAGGACACCGCAGTTGAATGGTGTGGCTGAGAGGCGTAATCGAACCTTGTTGGACATTGTTCGTTCCATGATGAGTCGAGCTTCGTTACCTATCTCACTCTGGGGGTATGCCTTAGAGACTGCCGCCCATATCCTTAATCTAGTCCCAACTAAGAAGGTTGCCAAAACGCCTCACGAGATGTGGACATGGAAGGTTCCCTCGTTAGCACATATCAAGGTTTAGGGTTGCGAGGCTTTCGTAAGACGAAAGACTCACGACAAACTCGAACCTCGTAGTGAGCGATGTATTTTCATCAGCTACCCACAGAAGTCCTTTGGATATCTCTTATATAGACCGAGTGACAATGTTTAAGGGTGCAAACGAGCCAAGCTACTCGAGATCGGCTCGTTAAAATCTCGACTCGAAATCGATTTTAAACGAGCCCGAGCCGAGCTCGAGCTTAATATTAAGCTCGTTTATTAAACGAGCTCGAGTTCGAGCCTATGTCACTAAGCTCGATTAGGCTCGCGAGCCTAAATGAGCTTTTATATAATATAATTTATTATTTTTTTATATATTAAAATAAAAATATATTTGGGGAATTAGGAATTTATGGTATTAATAAACGAGCTTCTTAATGAGCTCGAGCCGAGCTTAAGCTTATTTAGGCACGTCGAACAAAAAACGAGTCGAGCCCGAGCCCGCCTAGCTTGTATAATTATTTAAGAGATCGAGTCGAGCTCAGTACAAGAAAGCTCGAATCGAGCCGAGCTCGAGCTCGAGCCTTGTATAACTTAAACGAGCCCGAGCCGAGCCTGATCAAGCTCGAGCTCGGATCGACTCGTTTGCAGCCTTAACAATGCTGTCTTCGTTGCGAGGAGAGGAGTTTTTCGAGAGAGAGAACTCATATGCCAAGAGGACAGTGGGAGGCAAATTGATCTTGAATAGCTTCAAGAATAAAACGATGAAGGAACCTTTAACACTAGCGATCAACCTGAGGAGGAAACTCCCGTTGAACCGATTGACGAGTCCTTACCTCTTAGACGTTCCAGTAGAGTTAGTGTTCCACCTAAGTTTTATGGTTTCCATATTACTACTGAAGGTAATACGTTTATCAGTGATAGTACACTGATAAATTTGGATGAACCTTACAATTACAAGGAAGCCATGGCAGGCGCAGAGTCTACAAAGTGGAAAGAGTCTATGGACAACGAGATTCAGTCCATGTATGACAATCAAGTTTGGAACTTGGTTGACAGTGTACCATGTCGTCAGACGGTCGGGTGTAAATGGATCTTCAAGAAGAAGACCGACATGGATGGGAAAGTGCACACATATAAGGCGCGATTGGTTGCGAAGGGCTTTACTCAAACTCTTGGAGTTGACTATGAAGAGACCTTCTCACGAGTAGAGAAGATCAAATCTATAAGGGTTATGCTAGCCATAGCTGCATTTCATGATTATGAAATATGGCAGATGGATGTCAAAACCACTTTCCTTAATGGGAAGTTGGCTGAAGATGTTTACATGAGTCAGCCAGAGGGTTTTATCGATGCGAAGCACCCTAATAGAGTGTGTAAGCTTGAGAAATACATCTATGGATTGAAGCAAGCATCTCGCAGATGGAATCTTTGTTTTGATGAGAAAGTCAAAGAGTTTGGTTTTTTCTAGAAGCGAAGATGAGTCGTGTGTATATGTCAAAGCTAGTGGGGGTATAGTTAGTTTTCTGGTGTTGTATGTGGATGGCATACTTCTTATAGGAAACGACATCCCAACCTTGCGGGAGGTTAAGTCCTGGCTTGGGAAGTGCTTCGCTACGAAGGACATCGGAGAAGCTGCCTATATCCTAGGGATAAGGATTCTGAGAAATAGGAGTAAGAGACTAAATAGGACTTAGTCAAAGTACTTACTTGGATAAAGTGTTGAAACATTTCAGCATGGAGAATTCCAAGAAAGGGGAGTTACCAATCCAAATCAATACCAAGTTGAGTAAGACTCAAAGTCAAAGTACCGAAGCTGAGATAGAAGAAATGAGTCGAGTACCTTATGGTTCCACTATTGGCTTGATCATGTATGCTATGACGTGTACTCGCCCTGATGTGGCCTTCGCTTTGAGCATGTTCAACAGATATCAAGGGAATCCTGGTAGAGCTCATTGGACTGCGGTAAAGAACATTCTTAAGTACCTGCGGAGGACTAAGGACTGGGTTCTTGTCCTCGGTGGGAGTGATGAATTGAGAGTGTGAGGGTATAGTAACGTCAGTTTTCAGACCGACCGAGATAATTTCTGCTCTCAGTTGGGCTGGGTGTTTACTCTAAATGGAGGAGCAGTGACCTGGAAAAGTTCCAAGCAGGAGACGGTAGCTGATTCAACGTGCGAATCAGAGTACATAGCAGAGAGTGAAGCCTCGAAGGAGGCAATATGGCTAAAGAACTTCATTGGAGACCTTGGAGTTGTGCCTGCCATAAAGGAGCCTATGGATATTTTTTGTGATAACGAAGGTGCGGTCGCCTTAACCTAGGAACCGAGGGATCATGACAGATCCAGGCATATCGACAGAAAATACCACTTCATTAGACATCGGGTAGAAGAGGGACTCCTCGTAGTGAAGAGGGTATCGTCAGAGGAGAACCTAGCAGATCCCCTTACGAAGGGATTGAGTAGGTTTAAGCACTTGCAGCATGCTAGGAGTATTGGGTTGAATGACGATATTAGTTTTAGTGATTAGATAGATTTTAGAAACTTGTAATAGATAAAATGTAATTGACATTTGATGATTAAATAAAGGAGTTTTATTTATGAGTAAAGTTACTATCTTGTGTCAATTGTTCACTATTGTTTCATTTTGCATGTTTTGACTTCCAGAATAATATGATTATTCAAACCATCCACATTCGATCATACTTCGGAAGTAGGTATTGAGGCAAGACTGTCATGAATTGGCTTGTAGATTGTCTAAGCGTTTAGACATAGAAAAAGTTTGCTGCAACGTTCATGAGTGCTCCTGAAATAAGATTTGAGTATTGGATTAAACCCACGCTCACATGAATCACTTCATGGAATTAATCACAAGTGATTGTGAGACGATAATATCATATAGTCTTTAAACCGAGATATATGAGTTGTTGTTTACGAGTTGGTTGTGCAGTGATAATGCGTAAACGCATCAGTAACTTGATGTTATAAAACGTATTGTTTGTTACGATTTAATGAGTAAATAGTATAAGCATATAAGTCAAAGTTTATCTGTTCCTTTTATCCTAGGAGGATTAAAAGCAATATCTTGGGCCCCTCGATGATTTTGTTTTGACTTATGTGTTGGGCCCGGTCAGGACCGAGTTGATGTGTTCAACAAAGTTCTATGTCAAACAAATCAGAAACCGGGAAACAAATTGTTGGACAATAAGTATGACTATGTTCCATGTATTTGTCCGCATGATATCTTGAGAACGGAGGACTACATGATGCCTTATCTATAGGACGTGTCAGAGTTCGACAGCAGCTTTTGAGAGCTACGATTGCTAATCGGATTTTGAAGTCGTATTTGCATTTATAGTTATTAGACTTATCCAAGTGGGAGATTGTTGGATTAGGTGTCTAAGCCCATAACTATATTTGGTATGTAATTGACATGATAGTAGCATGGTCCTTTTGGGTTGCCTTCACCAAAGCAACTTGACTGGATGAATTATGAAGAAAGAGGTTAATTATGATTTATTAATATATTATAGGAATAATATATTACAAGAGAAATCATATTATTTAATTAATATTGGTCAGGAATTAATTTAGAATTAATTTTGTGATCAAAAGAGATTAATTAAATTAAGGGGACTGGTACTGTAATGATAAGATAGTTACAAAGTTGGGCTTAGGATCCATAAGGAAGGGATGGACGAAATTTATGTGGTAGTCCACATACAATTCGCCCAAGGGGCCTTCTGGAAGGATCCTATTGGCTACTTAAGGACTAAGCAACTGGATTAAGGTTTTGACTGAAACCCTAACTGCTCAGCTATATAAGGGACCCCATGGCATCCCAAAATCGGCCACTAGAAACCCTAGAAGGATCTCCAGCCAATTTTGTGCCTGTCCCTCTCTCTCTCTCTCTCTCATTATTCCAACTTGCTTTTGGTGTTTGCGATCTATTAGAGGCATCACATTTGAGGTGCTAAGTTCTTAAAGGTTGAAGATGAAGCAAGCTACAATTGAAAGGTAAGATTCTAACTATGTTTTAGAGATAAATTTCGATTTATGCATGCTAGTTTAGGGTTATAGCTTTGGATGATTATTATTGCATGTACAATTAGAGAAATCCTAGATCCAAAGCTTTAGGGTTGCATGTGCACCATAGGATTGATGTAATGCTCAAAATCCATCAGAGTTTTGAATCCATGCATGAGATTTTGGTCCCATTTTCATTATTTTGACCTAATATGACCTGAAGACATGCATTGGACATGAATGTCTATAAAGCATTGATTTTTGGAATGTTCTTGGAGTAAAATAGCCTTCTAGAAAGTTGGAATGGGTAGATTAAAGGATTAAGGGCTTAATGCATTAAGTTCTCCCAATGCAGTATTCACGACACGACCATATGGATGTCACGACATGAAGATGACCATGGATTGATCACAACGTGGAAGTCAGCTAATGTTGACTTTGACCGTTGACGTTTTGACCAAGTTTGACTTTAGGTCAATTTGAGGGTTTTCTGTTGTAGTTTAAGGATTGGTCATTGATTGTTGTTTAGGTGAGCTGTAGTAACATTTTTTGGATTTGTGATAGTTGTGCTGTTATCTGCTAGACTGCAAGGTGAGTTTTCTCACTATTCTTTGTACTGCAATATGTGTCATTGTGTGTAGGATGTTGTTATGTTGTAGCGATCTGTTATACTGGTAGATCCTCTATGATTACCTATGCTTACTTGTTATTGTCTTAGTGCATATGCCATCATAGTCTGGTTGGGTTGAGGCGATACTGCTTTGTGCTATGGGCCAACATACCTGGGAGCGGTCCAACTATATGCTGCAGGCTCGGGAGCAGTCCAACTTTGTGTTGTTGGCTCAGGATAATGTGGTTGGGTTGAGGCAGTATTGCTTTGTGTTGTGGGCCAACATACTCGGTAACGGTCCAACTTTGTGATGTAGGCTCAAGATAGTGTGGTTGGATTGAGGCGGTACTGCTTTGTGTTGTGGGCCAACATACTCAGGAGCGGCCCAACTATATGTTGTAGGCTCAGGAGCTGTCCAACTTTATGATGTAGGCTCAGGAGGCGGTCCAACCCTATGTTGTAGGCATGTGTGCATGCATTGTATTTGTATTGTTGTGTGGGGTATTTTGGGGGAACTCGCTAAGCTTTATGCTTACGGTTTATGTTTAAAATATTTCCAGGTACTTCTGGTTCCAAAGTGAAGGGCCCGGTTTGATCGTACTGCATCCCCTGGAGATTCATTCTGCATTGGCTGTTTTTTATTTTACTATGATGTTTTGAGAATACTGTTACTCTGATTGTCTTTTGGAACAAACGAATGAATGGTTTTGATTTATTTAAAAATGAAATTTTTACTCGGTATTCTTGGGACGTTACAACATGACAAAATGGTTTTATTATAATGAAATACCAATGCTTTGATATATGAAATGTTTTGAAAAGAAAGTGTTAAATGTTTTTAGAAAGAATGGTTTGGGAATGAGTATTTTGATACTAACTTATGAAATGTGTAAAGCTAGGAAATTAATGACAAGAAATGTAAAGTAATGAAAAGAAATGAAAATAATTGGAAAGTAATGAAAATAATATATTGCTTGAACCATGATGTCCTAGTAAAGGGATATAGATGAATCTAATGGGGGTGTCGCCTCCCCTTTACGAAGTAGATGTCATAGTCAGCACGATAAAAGAGAATGAAATGTGTAAAGATGTCTTTTGAAATGAAATGAAATGATATTTATGGCATGTATGAAAAGACTTTTCCTTGAAAATGTTTGAAAATGTTTTATGGTCTAAAACTATGTTATGTTATGAATGAAATGATTTTTCATGTAAAATGTGATAAATGTTTTGGGTAACAAACTCACGTAGCTCACGAGACATTTTTGTCTTATGTGTCTATTTTTCATGCCATGTATCTCATGTTACCCTTAAGGAAAGAGTATGATAGATGGAAGTTAGCAGTCAAACGATAGAGAATGGAGTGGAACTTGTTAAGTTCCTTATTAATTTTGTTGATGTAATTCTTAATTTCTTGCTATGGTTGTTTTGATGTTTAATGGTAACACCCACTGTTTTAATTGTAAATGTTTTTGTGGGACTGAGTTTTTATTAAATGCGGGTTAATACTCGAATATTTTTATAACCATAACTTTGAATTTTTTTTTGTTATTTTAAAATAGTTGTACACCCCAAAAATACCGAGTAAAAATTCATTTAATTTAAATAAAAAACATTCATTCATTTGTTCCAAAATACAATTAGAGTAAACGTATTCCCAAAACATCAGAGTAAATCGTAAACAATCAATGTAGAATAAATCTCCAGGGGATGTAATGCGGTCAAGCCATGGTCTTCCTTTTGAAACTAAAAGTACCTAAAAACATTAAAACACAAAACCGTAAACACAAAGCTTAATGAGTTTCCCCAAAATACCGTATACCATATATACATTGGGCCCCGCCCGACTAATATGCACGTCTGTAATACATAGTGGGCCCCGCCCAACATACATACAAACACATGTAATAGTCACAAAGACAACTAGCACCCTACAAACGTAATCCAATGGGCCGACATTGGTGTCTTCGACCCACAAGTACAGTGAAGAGACTCATCTGAACTACTCAACATAAGCTCAACAGCTACCTCATCAACATCACAACTAACCCAAGTTTCCTAAAATCCAAACTGAGACCAATCATTAGTCAAATACTCAATTCTACCCAAGTTTGACCAAAAGTCAAACTGATCAAAAGGTCAACGGTGAAAGCTAAGGTCAAAATTACCAATAGCAGCCCTCCATGTCGTGGCATTCCTTTGTGATATCCCGAATTTCACGGACAGAAAAGACTGATTTGTTTATGCTTACTTAAAATAAGAGTATCATTTTTAAAGAATATTATTGCTCAATTTGTTCCCAAAAACATGATAAAGATATTTTATTTATCAAAGCATTCCCGAATAAATGTATTTTATTTATATAAAAATTTTGAGATGTCATCGTCAATATAGTATATAAGCATAAACGGAAATATACAAGCCTTATAAACATCTATTATTCCACTGGCCTATAATCCATAAATCTCTCATCTGATCATCACACCCGTGCTCTCGCGTCACTACATGTAATACATGAAGCTAAGTGGGTCAGGCTTGGGAGTCTGGTAAGCACATAGAGTTTTCAACCCACAATAATTAAATTCTTTTAATTATATATATATATATATATATGTGTGTGTGTGTGTGTGTGTGTGTGTGCTAGGTTATAATATGGATGAACAACTATTGTGCGGATGTGTGGACAATGTTATTCTAATAGAATTACTAAGAGAATAGGTTGTTTGCTAATGTGAATACGTTCAACCTTACACAACTATCGTCATTTTCATGCATTCTCACTAATTATTATTTATTTTTGTTCTCACGCATCGGTTTTTACTCATTTTAATTCTTACATAATACGACTCAATAAATATTCTGACAACATTCTGACAGAATGAGAATAATAAAAAAAAAGTTTATAATAACCTTATACACGATTTAATTAGTGAAAATACGTAATAATGACAATAGTTATGTAAGATTGAACGTATTCACATTACCAAAGAACATATTTTCTTTGTCATTCTCGCAGAATAGCATTGTCCACACGTCCGCACAATAGATGTCAATCCTAATTTGAACCTAGCTCATATATATATATATATATATATATATATATATATATATATATATATATATATATATATATATATATATATATATATATATATATATATATATATGCCACACCCCCGACCGCCGGCCAAAACGCTGAGGTGCGCGACGTAAATCAGTAATCACAATTATTGAACATACATTGAACAGTACAATTATAATCTTCTATTATTACCGAAACAAAAATTACATTGACAAGACCATTGCTAAATCGAGACAAACGCCTAATAATTTGGCGTTTACAAGGGTATAATAAAAATAACGGAGAGCCTTCGAAGCGAACACTTCTGACCTGCTAAATAACCTGGGAATACATGCATTTAAAATACGTCAACAAAAATTGTTTTGTGAGTTCTATAGATTTTGACACAAAGTATTTTTATAACCAAAAGCGTTTTATAAAAATTAGATGGTTGGTCAGCTTTTATAAACACACACCTTTCTATAAAAAGTATAAAATAACTGAGTTATAAAAATGTATTTGGTCTCATTTAGAAACATCATGCGTTCAAATCCAAAATTTCAAAATTTGGCAAAATACATACAACTAAGTCAAACTTATATTAAAAGTTATACGGTTCTCATGACCAAAATGTTTTTTATATAAGGATTTTGAGTGCCAATTTATATAAAATAAAGTTATATCGCATCTTGTGAAAACATAAAATGGCCAAACTTTACTATATAAATCTTGTACAAGCGTTTATATAGTTTATATGTAAAACTCATAAGTTTCGAATTTATAAACTTTGTAAAATCCTGTTGTGGTATTATTTAAGTATTATCTTACTTAATTTGGGAACCAACACTTAACTAGTGGGACAAACTCCTCTCACATACATATTATGTTTTCGTACAAGAACAAATGGTTTAAATAAATAACTTATTAACTGTAAGTTATTAAAGCTTAATCAGTCGTGTCATGATATTAATTAAGTGTTATATGACTTAATTTACGGTATTGACACTTATCGTCGCGAGTCACAACTATTCCACTACATACATCCTCTTTCAACTAGAATAAGTGAACAAAAACCCCATATAAACCCAATATCGATTCTATACGGTAACAAGACAAATCCGAAATCTATAATGAGCTCATAACCGAATTGCGACAAACACCTCTGCACCAGCACAAAAAGGGCATGCTAAAAGTTCCACAACACTAACATTGGCGTGCTAAAATAGAGCACACGAGCAACGAGAATCATACAAACATATATTTAGGTTACACATTCGCATAAACAACATTAAGCTTCAAGGGCATTACACGCCCATCACTTTTATTCCTCTATACATTATTCACTATAAACTTTGTTACATGATTGGACCCACACCGCTAACATAGTAAAACACCCAACAAAGGGATCTATGCATCCATTTGTATGATGCAACGGAGACTTTCTCCTTTAAGCATGAGGTCAAATGCTTTGTTGATGTCCGAGAAACCAACCTGGTGAGTTATGAATTTCTCCACTTCTATTTCCTGCATCCATCAAAACCAAACTATAAAAGTGTTCTACAAATTCTTCAATTACTACTTCAATCAATGACTAAATCGATAAAAAAAACTATAAATCATCACCTTGTTCATGTACTTTTCAACAACACCAGGAATATCTGTTCGGGGTTTATAGTTGCCAAAGAATGTACCCTTCAGAGTCCTCTCATTCAAGAAATTTATAGGAAGAGTTTTGAATTCATCATCTTTACTCGGCACACCAACAAGAACTGCCACACCCCAACCCTACAAAAACATCAAGTTCTCATCATACAAAAATATAACACCAAGAAATAGAATAATAGATTAAATGGATTTGAACGGGATTTACGTCATGAACACATTCAAAAGCCGAAATCATTGCCCTAACATTTCCTGTGCACTCCACACTCCTATCAACTCCACCATCAGTCATTGCAACAATGACCTACAAAAAGGTTAAAACATTAAACAATGGGACTAACATTTAGAAAGTTAAAGTTAAAGTCACAACAAAAAAATTGTATATCTCATGCTAGGAAAAAAAACCTCTTGGATCGGTTTGTCATGATCTTTAGGATTCACAAACTCGGTAACACCAAACTTCTTAGCTGTTGTCATTCAAGAATTCAACAAACATACTTGACAAATATCGATGTATGGTAAGAATTAGTCAACTCTTTTGATACATAAAAGTCGATCATGGAGTGGCTTACCTTCATCGGCTCTACTCTCATTTAGGTCAATACCAATGATCCTTGAAGCCCCAGCAATCCGAGCTCCTTCAGCTGCCTGAGATCGAACCAAAAGAAAGTACAAATCCAAATCTTTTTCCACAATTTAGCCAAGTTGAATACACAAATAGAGAAAGAAACAAAAGTCAACTCACAGCAAGCCCTACAGCTCCTAGCCCAAATACAGCAACAGTCATACCCTCTTTAGGTTTAGCAACATTCAGGGTTGCACCCATGCCTTCATGCCCATAAAAACAAACCCAAATAAGTTAAAGTTACGCTTACACTTGTTGCTTTTACAGAAACGAAATGAAGAAACCAACCAGTGGAAATCCCGCAGCTAAGAACGCAGACTTTGTCAAGGGGAGCATCAGGATTGATTTTAGCAACACAACCAGAATGAACAACTGTGTACTCACTGAAAGTTGAGGTTCCAAGAAATGGTAAATCGGGTTTCCATCTTTTGAGAATCTTGTTTTTCCATCGTTTATCATTGTACCCCTATCAGTATTAATCCGGAGAAGATCACACATATTGCTCTCTTCAGACTTACAATGGCGACACTCCCCACATTCTCCGGTGAATACTGGGAGGACTTTGTCCCCTGGTTGCAGCTCTGTCACACCTTCACCTACGCTCTCTACAATTCTATCCAACAGAAGATAAACAAATATGAAGATTTGAATTACATAACATCAGAATAAACTTGAAAAAAGACGTTCAAAAGGAGGATTACTATACCCTCCGGCTTCATGGCCTAATATGCGAGGAAACAAGGGGTTTTGTCCCTGCAACATGTATACTCATGTTTAACGATTATTAGATTGTTGAATACAACTTATAATTATGAGTGGTAATTAATTTCAAACTGAAGAACGAAGAGTGGAAATTGTTCGTGGGGAATGAAGTAGGAAGTTATGACCTTAGCTTCCCAAAAGTAGACATCGGTGTGGCACAAAGAGGTGAAGAGGATCTTCAATCGGACTTCCATTTTCTGCGGTGGCGCCACTTCCACTTCTTCTATTACGAGTGGCTTCCCGGCTTCCCGTGCCACCGCAGCTGCATATACAATTGAATTCAGAAATTGTCGATATTTATTTGGAACAATCAATGGAAAAATAAATACACAGTAGGAGATTATCAGAAAACGGAAAACGAAAGACGAAATTCATAAGAACACATTTATAAACATAATACACGATTATTACAGTGAGAATTCTGAAAAGTCGAGATCAAAAAAGAGAATGAACAGCGGAAACGATCATCTAACTATACGAAGAAGAGATTGCGAGATCTGTAACATAAATCCGTCATATTTCACAGTATACAATTTTGGGGAATGCAGAGAAATTGTGAAAACCAGATCAAAATCATGAAATGATATATTACCTTTGCATCGAATGACATCACCGGACATTGTGGTAGATTTTTCTCGTTACTTTTGGCTCAGATTTGTTCGAGTGTTTGTATATGAAAAGTGGTGATCGAGATGGTGATGGTTATGGTGAAGGTGATGATTTATAGCCAAAAAATGAAAGACACAACAAACCACCGCCATGACTGGGAACAGGTGTAAGCAAGACGTTCAATGACTTCAATCCTTTCATAGTTTTGAAAACTGTAAATTACAAGTTTGTCTTTCGACATCACGTGTTATTTTTCTAAAATAGGATTGTTGAAAGATGCATGTATCTATTATAAAAAAGTGCAAATGTACATTGGCTTTGGTTAAAACTTTATTTTAAGAGAAAAAAGTAAAAGAGTAAATTATAGTTTAGTGGTGTATCTCAATTTGCATTTTTTGTTTAACTTTTAATTTTTTGACATGGTTGTCCTTGTGATCCATGATCGTTTTAGACGGTGGGTAATAGGTGTGAACATGATGTGGTTCAGTGCAGTTATTGGTCAAAACCGTATCGTAAACCGCAAATGCAGCTACTTAAATTTCAAAACAGATCGGTGTAGTTCTTTTTGCGGTGTGGTTTGTTAGTATTCTTTATTATAATTATTAATATAAATTATTATTTCATTAAGTGGGGTATCATATATTTGATAGGTTACAAAAAGGCTAGTCAGTGTCATCAGTGTATTTCATAAATTAGAGCTTAATGAATACTCTAAACATTGTGTATAAATAATGGATGGTTCCCAACATACAAAGACTCATCAGTGTATTTCATAAATTAGAGCTTAATGAATACTCTAAACATTGTGTATAAATAATGGATGGTTCCCAACATACAAAGACACACAGACAAATCTATTACATTCTTGATTCCCATCATTTAAGTGTGTGAGAAGAAAATACAAAGGGTCTTTCTTGAGGAAGACCATTATACAATAGTGCTACTCTCTCGTCCATATTCCACATCAAGAAGACGGCTCAATCAAAAAATGGATTCATGTATGAGATGTTGGGTTTTATTAAAAAAGTAGCCTATAAAAACTACGAGTTTAGGCAACGGAAGCATTAAAATTTGAATAACATTAAAGCCATTTTATACCCACCAATGTCATTTTGCAAGACATGGAAAGATTAAATCAACCATAAAAAGTAAATATTACAACATTTGAAGACTTTGATTCTCATGAGAGATTAGAAGTTGATGAAGTGAGGCAAAAGACTCAAAGTAGAGGCTCTCTACAAGTATCCACAAAGCAAGGGTAAACCACCAAAAGATGCTAGTCTTCACTTGCAATTAGTTCTTCTTAATCCTTAAAGATCTTATACAAAATAACCCTTAAAAGAGAAGCAACTAAAAAACTCCAATCTTCACAAAAATTTACGAAACATGGAGAAGGAATGGGAGCTTGATGCTCTCGACATTATAGAGAGAAAAAAAAGAGTTGGAAAAAACTAGTTAGGTTTTAGTCCATACACTTCTTTATATACTTACATGCATGAGAGAAGGTCCATACCTTTATTAAATGCATGATCCATGCTTTCTTGCAAAGCATGGGTGAAAGACTAAGTCAAACACACAAGCACCTATACCCCCTTGGTATCTACGACTTTGGAGTGAGTGAAACATCCAAAAATTATGACCCAAAAATTTCATTTTTGATTTAAGTAAAAACAATATTCCAAAACATTGTTCATACATCCTGATCGAATAAATAAGTCAATCATCCTAAAAATCAGAGTATGTCCCATAAACAGAATTCATATGGTGTGTGCGATGCAGTCAACCCGAGCTCTTCCCCTTGGAACCGGAAGTACCTGAAACATAAACTAAAAATGATAAGCACAAAGATTAGTGTGTTCCCCAAAGTACCACATACCATACATACAATAATATATAATGGGCCCCGTCCTGTCTTCGGGCCCCGCCCGGCATCGGACCCCGTCCGACATCGAGCCCTGCTCGGTAATAGATCGGGCCCCGCCCAACATACATACAACATATATTAAGTAATCACACACATGCAATAATCACAAAGATACATAACATGCAGATGGTCATCGGGCCCTAGCCCGGTAAGCATATAAACACATAACACATGCAAGAGTCATGAAGACAACTAGCATACTAACTGTAACACCGTAATTTTCAAAACAATTTTTCACTTTTAAAAATACAATTTCATTCATAAATATTCTCAAATCTTAATGTATTACATATCGAATCCATAAAACACATCCCAAGATCAAATGTATAAAACTCCAATAGTGTCTACTGATCATGTCGGCGCCTTCCCGCGATCCTCACTGGTACCTGAAACACATAACACAAAACACTGTAAGCATAAATGCTTAGTGAGTTCCCCAAAATACCACATATTAGCCACTCGAGGCTATAACTCTGTGGGCCCACTGGCCCTAACTCTGTGGACCCTCTGGTCCTAACTCTGTGGCCCTTCCGGTCCTAACTCTGTAAACTCTGGAATACACACAGCATAAATCACATAGAAATAATGCAGTGCAACACATCACATACATAGCATACAAGATACTCTGTCACATAACTCTAATTACCACTCATGGTAAAGTATAGTGAGAAGACCCACCTCGGGTAACTCGGTAAATCTCGAGCTCGGTAAAATCTGGTCTAGCCCCCACCTAATCACATAGAATAAGCACTATAATCAATACAACTCTCAAGGCTAGACTAACCCCCCTCTTAGTACTCTCAGAAGGGTAAAAGACCATTTTACCCCTCTCATGGCTCAAAAACCCTAACATTGACCAAACCCTAAAAGTCAACAAAAGTCAACGGTCAAACTTTGACCTGGACTCGTCGAGTGCACTAGTGTGACTCGGCGAGTCCATGCGTGTTCTCTTCGTCCCTGGTCCTCACTCGACTCGCTGAGTCGACCCTACACTCAACAGGTTATTTCAGATCGTGAATCGCGGGGCAACCGGACTCGACTCGTCGAGTCCCTTATGGGCTCGGCGAGTTCCTCCCATGACATCCCTTATCTGACCTCCTGAGGTAAGATCTGTTTCTCTAATCTATAGATCTGACTTCCCCATGACCAATAAACACGTAAAGGTCGAATCTTGCTACACATGCAATGCTCCCAAGGCTTATTTTGGTGAAATCCCTTCCAACATGGCAACCTATGTCCATTTCCTCCATAGAACCACAAAAAGCATCATGGTTCAGGCTCTCTGGACCTCAAAAGGTCCAGATCTAGAGTTTTGCACTCAATGGGACACTATACACAACTAACCAAGCCATGAAAGGGTATAAAAAACCCTAAATTCAATGCCATTAAGCAAAACAGGAGGATAGGATCGAAAAGCTACCTCAAACTTGAAGATCCAAGCTGAAAACCCACTGAAATGCAATTCTCTTGACCTCCCCTTGCTGGAAACTCTTTCTCCTTTGCAAAATCACACTAAAATGATCAAAGAGGCTCAATCTCTCTCACAACTCGCTCACAATCGCTAGGGTATCTCTCTCTGGATTGGTAGCCGCAAATGGAGGCCATAAAGGCCTTTAAATAGGGCACAGACCCCGAGAATTAGGGTTTCAATTTGCAGCACGGATTCGTTGAGTCCACCCTTTCCGACTCGTCGAGTCCGTTCATTAATCCAGTCAGCAGTCGCGGTCCTACTCGACGAGTCTACGACTCAACTCGTCGAGTCCCTCTCTTTTTCTCAGAAATAAATGATAAAATATAATACCTGGAATTTCGGATGTTACAATTCTCCCCCACTAGAATCAGACTTCGCCCTCGAAGTCTTACTCCAGAAACAACTCTGGATGCTGCTCACGCATCTCTAACTCCGGCTCCCACGTCAGCTCGGACCCTCTCCGATGTTGCCACTGGACCTGCACCACGGGGCACCTCCTTGTTCCTCATAACCTTGATCTTCCGATCCACAATCGCAACTGGCCTCTCAACATAACTCAGGCTGGCATCCACCTGAATATCCTCCAACGGTACCACCGCCGTCTCGTCGGCTATACACTTCCTCAACTGAGACACGTGGAAGGTATCATGGATCTGACTCAACTCCGCAGGTAGCTCCAGACGATATGCTACCCTGCCTACCCTCGCAGTCACCCTGAACGGACCGATGTACCGGGGCTCCAGCTTGCCCCTCTTCCTGAATTGGATCACTCCTTTCCAAGGAGATACCTTCAGGAGTACGAAATCCCCCAACTGGAACTCAAGCTCGGATCGTCGCCTATCCGCATAACTCTTCTGGCGACTCTGAGCCGTCAACAACCTCTGTCTAACCTGCTGTATCTGATCCGTCGTCTGAAGCACTAACTCAGTGCTGCCCATCACTCGCTGCCCGACCTCTCCCCAGCATATGGGAGTCCGACACCTCCTCCCGTACAACAACTCAAAGGGAGGCATGCCGATACTCGAATGGTGGCTGTTGTTATAAGAAAACTCAGCCAACGGCAAATACGTGTCCCAACTTCCTCCGAAGTCCATCACACATGCTCGCAGCATGTCTTCGAGCGTCTGAATCGTCCGCTCGCTCTGACCGTCCGTCTGTGGGTGGTATGCGGTACTGAAATGCAACCTCGTACCCAACTCCTCATGGAACTTCTTCCAGAACCTGGAAGTGAAACGCACATCTCGATCCGACACGATCGAGATCGGTACTCCATGTCGTGATACCACCTCTCTCACATACAATTCTGCCAGCCTCTCAGCAGAAGAGCTCTCACTGATAGCCAGGAAATGAGCGCTCTTCGTCAGCCGGTCAACGATCACCCAAATTGCATCGACACCTCTCGCAGTCCTCGGCAATTTGGTGATAAAATCCATGGAAATCTGTTCCCACTTCCACTGGGGAATCTCAAGTGGCTGCAACTTGCCGTGCGGACGCTGGTGCTCAGCCTTAACCCTGCGACAGGTCAAGCACCTCTCAACAAACCATGCCACATCCCTCTTCATACAGGGCCCACAATAGTCTCTCTTCAGGTCCAAATACATCTTAGTGGCCCCGGGATGGATCGAAAACCTCAACATGTGCACCTCCTCCATCAAAATGGTACGTGCCCCGCCCTCAAATGGCACCCAAATCCGACCCTGAAAGGTCATAAGCCCTCGGCTATCAGTAATGAACTCAGGTACTTGCCCGATCACCCGTTCTCTCTTGCGGTTCTCCGGTCTCATGGCCTCTACCTGGGCCTCCCGAATGGTGTCCAACACCGGAGTCATCACTGTCAGTCGCATACAAATGTCTCGAATCGGGGCACTCTCCGCCCTACGGCTCAGGGCATCAGCTACAACATTAGCTTTGCCCGGGTGGTACAGGATCTCACAATCGTAATCCTTTACCACGTCCAACCATCTCCTCTGGCGCATATTCAGGTTGGGTTGATCCATCAAATACTTCAAGCTCTTGTGGTCCGTGTAAATGGTACACCGAACCCCATACAGATAGTGACGCCAGATCTTGAGGGCGAACACCACTGCCCCCAGTTTCAAATCGTGGGTGGGATACCTCGTCTCATGAGGCTTCAGCTGCCTCGATGCATACGCTATCACATGCCCCCTCTGCATAAGTACTGCACCCAACCCTGATATCGACGCGTCACAATACACCATAAAATCCTTCATCCCCTCCGGAAGGGCTAACACTGGGGCTTCGCATAATCTCTGGCGAAGTGTCTCGAATGAGGCTTGCTGCTCCGGGCCCCAACTGAAAGCCACGCCCTTCCGGGTCAACCTGGTGAGAGGAACAGCAATCTTGGAGAAATCTTTAATAAATCTCCTATAATAGCCGGCCAACCCCAGAAAACTCCTGATCTCGGTAGGGGATCTCGGCACCCCCCAACTCATCACCGCCTCAATCTTGGCCGGATCGACCAATATCTCCTTCTGGTTAACGAGATGTCCCAGGAACTGGACCTCTCGTAACCAGAAATCACACTTGGAGAATTTGGCGTAAAGCCTCTCCGATCTCAGAACTCCAAGAATCTCTCTCAAATGCTCCTCATGCTGCTCTCTGGATCTCGATTACACCAATATGTCATCAATGAACACTATCACCGAACGATCCAACATCGGTCTGCACACTCGGTTCATGAGGTCCATGAACGCCGCTGGTGCATTGGTGAGCCCAAAAGGCATCACCACGAACTCGTAATGCCCATAACGAGTCCTGAATGCTGTCTTCTGGATATCCTCATCGCGCACCCTCATCTGGTGATATCTAGACCTCAAGTCTATCTTGGAAAAGCAAGACGCACCCTGCAACTGATCGAACAGATCGTCGATCCTTGGCAATGGATAACGGTTCTTGACCGTTAATTTGTTCAACTCCCGGTAATCAATGCACATCCGGTGTGAACCATCCTTTTTCTTGACAAAAAGGATCGGCGCTCCCCACGGCGAGCTACTCGGTCGTATAAACCCCTTCCCCAGCAGCTCCTGAAGCTGCGAGGATAACTCATGCATCTCAGGCGGTGCAAGGCGATAAGGCGCCTTGGCAATAGGCGCTGCCCCCGGAACCAAATCGATGCGGAACTCCACCTGCCTCTCGGGAGGCACACCCGGCAACTCCTCGGGGAAAACATCCGGGAACTCACGCACTATCGGAACCTCATCAACCGACCTCGGTTTCTCTGCATCTACTCTCGTATCCACCACATAAGCCACAAACCCACTACAGCCCTGTTGTAGACTCTGCCTCACCCTAGCGGCCGAACAAAATGCTGACCCAGAACGGGTACCCTCACCATATACCGTAAGAACTCCCCCACTAGGGTCTCGTATGGTCACCAACTGTCGCTCGCAGTCGATAACCGCTCCAAACCTGCTCAACCAGTCCATGCCCACGATGACACATACATCACCCATCGCAATTGGGACCAAATCAATCGGAAACTCAACACCGAAGATCTCGAGTACACATCCTCGAATCACATCAGTGGCATACACCGCTCTCTCGTCAGCTATGGAAACTCGCAAAGGTCGACTCAACGCCTCTCGACAGATACTGATGTGCTGACTAAAGGCTAACGACACAAAAGACCGACTCACACCCGAGTCAAATAACACCAAAGCAGGTACAGAACTCACAAGAAACGTACCTACGCATATCATAATATAAGCAAAACACCATAAACTCAAAATAAATAGATGAAAGAACACATACCAGCCACAACATCTGGCGCTGCGCGGACCTCCTCCGCTGTCAACTGGAAGGCTCTCCCGCGAGCCTTGGCGCCTCGGCCTTTGCTGGCCGACTCTCTATAGCTCGTCCGGCAGCAGGGGCAGATCCCTGTGATGCACCCTGGGCTGACCCCCGTAACTGCGGACACTCGGCCTTCCGGTGTCCGGTCTGGTTGCAGTGAAAACAGACTGCAAACCACTTGGGGCAATCATTGGCCATGTGCCCCTCCTTGCCACACTTGTAGCAAGACCCTGCTCTGAAAACCCCCTCATGACTCTTGCCGCACTTGCCACAAGTGCGGCTCTTCTGGTTCCCTGATCTCGAATCGGCGGGCTTGGCCCGCTTGGCTGCCGGCTGGGACTGTGCTGGTCGCCGCTCCCTCCCTTGAGACTCCGCCTCCTCCCTGGCCTGAGTCTCGAGCTCAATCTCCCTCTTCCGGGCATTTGCCTGAAGCTCGGCAAATGTCCGGTACGACGAGTTCGCCACGAGCTCGTGGATGTCTCTCCTCAAAATACTCAAATACCGACTCATGCGGGCATGTTCGGAAGACACGTGCTCAGGGCAGAACATCACCCTCTCATGGAACATCCTGGTGATCACTGTAACAGACTCGGTACCCTGCTTGAGGGTCAAGAACTCCTGGGCCAAACGTTCCCTTTCCACCGGGGGAACGTACTCATCACGAAACATAGCGGTGAACCTCTCCCAGGTCACCGCGGCAAGCTCTGCAGAAGAGTAGTGCGTTGTCACAAACTTCCACCAGTCCTTCGCTCCCAAGAGAAGCTGGTTCAGCGCGAACCGAACTCTCAGATGCTCCAGACACGAACACGTATATAAGCATCCCTCAATATCAGAAGTCATCTCATCGCAGCGATCGGATCCTGCGTCTCATCAAACTCTGGTGGCTTCGTGTTGCTGAACTCTCGGTACAGCAACGAGTCACCCCCCTACGGTCTCGCAGCAGCGACGGCTGCAGTGGCCGCAGCAACAGCAGCATCAGTAAGAGCAGCGTACCGCTCATCAAAAGTCTCGATCAACGTGGTCTTGATAGACCCGAACATCTCTGGTATCTCAGCTCGAATGGCCGCAGCCACCTCCTCGTGAATCAACCTACGAATCTCCTCATCACTGGTACCACTGGTACCACTGCCTCCTGGGTGGTGGCGCGTCCCAACCATGATGTCTTTGAAATACAACACAAAAGAAATCAGAGACTCGCTCGAGTATACTCGCACTCGATACTCAACCCTACTTGCTCTTTAGTACCCTAAGGATTCTTACTTGGACTGCTCACCGATCCGGTGTTTCCAGTAGTACGGGCCCTTATACTACCTTCCACAACGCATCTGTATTCACCCCAAGTCCTCCTCCTAGGATCCCAGATCACAAGTACTCTATATCTCACTAAACTCAGGCTACTCTCCGGTAGACCACTCATAAGCTCCTCGCCGCTACCCACTTACTCTCGAAGTATCTCATAGTAGCAATAACTCCTAGGCTAAGGCATCACAAATCAGGCCCACTCTAGTCCTAACCATGAATACCTAGCCTACTCTAGCATGCATAACATACCACATAATATCTCATAACACATAATGTAAGGGAATTTTGGGAAATCACCGTTCGGGCGCTGGCTGATCGTACACACTGCTCTGCTTTGCTCTTTTCAAATCTCTTTACTCTTTTTAGAAAAAGTTTGTTTATTTCGAAAACTTCCTCAAATCCTCAGTTTGAGTTCAAATGCGCTCGAAGGTGCATCCGAATCCCTCAAACCAAGGCTCTGATACCAACTTGTAACACCGTAATTTTCAAAACATTTTTTCACTTTTAAAAATACAATTTCATTCATAAATATTCTCAAATCTTAATGTATCACATATCGAATCCATAAAACACATCCCAAGATCAAATGTATAAAACTCCAATAGTGTGTACTGATCATGCCGACGCCTTCCCGCGATCCTCACTGGTACCTGAAACACATAACACAAAACACTGTAAGCATAAATGCGTAGTGAGTTCCCCAAAATACCACATATAACACATATTAGCCACTCGAGGCTATAACTCTGTGGGCCCACTGGCCCTAACTCTGTGGACCCTCTGGTCCTAACTCTGTGGACCTTCCGGTCCTAACTCTGTAAACTCTGGAATACACACAGCATAAATCACATAGAAATAATGCAGTGCAACACATCACATACATAGCATACAAGATACTCTGTCACATAACTCTAATTACCACTCATGGTAAAGTATAGTGAGAAGACTCACCTCGGGTAACTCGGTAAATCTCGAGCTCGGTAAAATCTGGTCTAGCCCCCGCCTAATCACATAGAATAAGCACTATAATCAATACAACTCTCAAGGCTAGACTAACCCCCCTCTTAGTACTCTCAGAAGGGTAAAATACCATTTTACCCCTCTCATGGATCAAAATCCCTAACATTGACCAAACCCTAAAAGTCAACAAAAGTCAACGGTCAAACTTTGACCTGGACTCGTCGAGTGCACTAGTGTGACTCGGCGAGTCCATGCGTGTTCTCTTCGTCCCTGGTCCTCACTCGACTCGCTGAGTCGACCCGACACTCAACAGGTTATTTCAGATCGTGAATTGCGGGACAACCCGACTCGACTCGTCGAGTCCCTTATGGGCTCGGCGAGTTCCTCCCATGACATCCTTTATCTGACCTCCTGAGGTCAGATCTGTTTCTCTAATCTATAGATCTGACTTCCCCATGACCAATAAACATGTAAAGGTTGAATCTTGCTACACATGCAATGCTCCCAAGGCTTATTTTGGTGAAATCCCTTCTAACATGGCAACCTATGTCCATTTCCTCCATTGAACCACAAAAAGCATCATGGTTCAGGCTCTCTGGACCTCAAAAGGTCCAGATCTAGAGTTTTGCACTCAATGGGACACTATACACAACTAACCAAGCCATGAAAGGGTATAGAAAACCCTAAATTCAATGCCATTAAGCAAAACAAGAGGATAGGATCGAAAAGCTACCTCAAACTTGAAGATCCAAGCTGAAAACCCACTGAAATGCAATTCCTTTGACCTCCCCTTGCTGGAAACTCTTTCTCCTTTGCAAAATCACACTAAAATGATCAAAGAGGCTCAATCTCTCTTACAACTCGCTCACAATCGCTAGGGTATCTCTCTCTGGACTGGTAGCCGCAAATGGAGGCCATAAAGGCCTTTAAATAGGGCACAGACCCCGAGAATTAGGGTTTCAATTTACAGCGCAGACTCGTCGAGTCCGTTCATTAATCCAGCCAGCAGTCGCGGTCCTACTCGACGATTCTACGACTCAACTCGTCGGGTCCCTCTCTTTTTCTCAGAAATAAATGATAAAATATAATACCTGGAATTTCGGATGTTACACTAACATAACATAAACATGGGCCGACATTGGTGCCTTCGACCCGCCAAACCCAGTGAGGAAGACTCACCTCGAAAAGTCGAAAGAAACGAATGATCCATGACTGCTGGTCCTACAGCTCACCGAGTTATCAATTGCCACATAAAAAGCTAATTAACATTTGGGATCTACATCATAACAAAAAATCTCTACTTGGGGTAAAAAGACCATTTTACCCCTAACCTAGCTTGGTCCAAGAATGAAGCCCATAGCCACAATCCAATGGGCCCAAAAGTTAAACAATCCATCAAGGCCCAAAATATGGCCTAATTTCCAATTGGGCCCAACTCCTTCACATGGGCCCTATCCCAAGGCCCAATAACATACTTGGCCCAAAACTACCAAAATCAGATGGCCCAACTAAACCCTAACCTTCTAAGCCTAAACTGAGGCCTAAACCGAAAGTCCAACATCGAATTGCCATCAGACTGAGTATGTTGGGCGTACTCAGCTGGTACACTAAGCGTACTGGCTCGAGGGCTTGTACGCCCGGCGTACTCAACCATATCAACCAACTTCTACTTTAAGCACTTAACTCATTAAGACTTCACCCCAAAGTGCAGATCTAACCTCCTTAAGTTGAAATATCACGTAAAGTTGCTAACTTTACGTCCATGCATGACCATAAGAAGCTCTAAAGCTCAAAAAGGACTTAATGAATGCATGAGGCTCCTAACTCCATAAAGTTGGCACCTTTATGCCAAAGGAGCCCATGAAGACCTTATATCTGAAAGAATAAGCCTTTGGGACGTCCTAATCCCAACATCCATCCAAACCAAGGCTAAAAACATAACAATCTAACCCAAAAAGAGATCTAAGCATCTAGCAAGCAATATGAGAACTTGATACCTCAAAAGCTTGGCAAATAAGGGGGTGGTTCTGGATCCAAGACCTCCTTTTCATGCTAAGCAACTTCTAGCTTCTTCAACTCCTTGAAGATGCACAAAAATGAACACCAAAAGCTCTCAAGCTCACACACTCAACAATGGAAGATAAGACTCAATTTTAGGGTTTCTGGACAGAAGAGGCTGATAGGGAGGCTAACACTTGGGACTTAATGACATTATATAGGGCTTGCACCCTAAAAATTAGGGTTTTGGGTCTGAGCACGTATGCTACGCGTACCTCCTTGTACGTTGCACGTACGTGCATGCCTCTGCGATCCTTTTTGTTCCATGTACGCCCCCGCGTACACCAGGCTTACGTCCAGCGTACGACCTCGACCAACCCCACTCATAAAGGCCCAATCTCACTAAGCCCAACACAACTTACATAATTAGACAAATAAATACATAATTGAATAAATGATACCTTAGAACCATCAGGCGTTACAATTCTCCCCCACTTGGATTAGACCTCGTCCTCGAAGTCCGTTGTCCCGAACAAGTCTGGATAATGCTCCTTCATCTCCTCCTCAGGCTCCTAAGTCCACTCTGACCCCTTGCGGTGCAGCCACTATACCTTTACCAGCTCCATAACCTTGTTCCTCAAGGTTTTCGTCTTCCGATCTAAAATTGCCACCGGTCTCTCAATATAATTCACGTGGTCATCCACCTGAATATCCTCCAAAGGTACAACTGCAGAATCATCAACTAAACACTTTTGTAGCTGAGAGACATGAAATGTGCTATGAATCTGACTGAGCTCGATTGGAAGATCAAGACAATATGCAACCCGGCCCACCCGAGCCAAAACCCTGAAGGGACCAACATACCTACGGCCCAACTTGCCCCGCTTCCTGAACTGGATGACACCTTTCCAAGGTGACACCTTCAGTAGAACCATATCTCCCACCTAAAACTCCAAGTCTGACCGGCACCTGTCGGCACAGCTCTTCTGCCGACTATGAGCTGTCTGGAGCCTGCTCCAAACCTGCTGAATCAACTCAGTGGTCTTGAGCACCCCCTCGATACTCCCCATAACTCGCTGACCGACCTTGCCCCAACAAATCGGGGTCCTGCATTTCCTCCCGTAGAGCATCTCAAAAGGAGTTCGATCATTGCTGGCATGATAACTGTTGTTATAGGAAAATTCCACTAATGGATGATATGAATCCAAACTCCCACCAAATCCAACACGCACGTACGCAGCATATACTCAAGAGTCTGAATAGTCCGCTCACTCTTACCATTGGTTTGTGGATGAAATGTTGTACTGAAATGGAGACGAGTGCCCATCTCGTCATGAAAACGCTTCCAAAATCTGGAAGTAAAGCTGACATCCCAGTCTGAAACCACTGATACCTGATGGGTTTCGAGTATAACAACAATTACTATGTGTGCATGCAACCCTAATGCTTTGGATCTAGGTTTTCTCTAATTGAACATGCAAACTTGAACACAAAAGAAGAAACCCTAGGAAGTAACTATAATTTTCGAAATCAACATAAAACTAGGGTTAGGTTACATACCTTAATTGTTATACTGTAATAACAATGAGTCCCTTGTAAATCTTGAAGCTTGAGAACTTAGTGTGACAAGTGTAATACCTCTAATGGCTCACAAACACACAATGCAAGAGAATGATATGAGAGAGGATGAATGAGATAAAATTTTTGGTTTCTTCTTCTTAGAATTATTTTCCGAAAATCATAGGGTTTAGTACCCTTTATATAGTGCACCAAGGATGCTATGGATAACCCTAATAAAATATCATTATCTCAAATATGGTAATTATCCACCTCCTTTGATTATCCATATATGATAAGATATTCTAGAAATTCTAGAATAATCTTATATATACATATAAATCGTCCACCACCTTCCCTAGGAAGGTTCTGGACCCTTTTGCTCAACTATTGAACAATTGCACTTTTAGTCCCTACACTTTTAATTAATTCCTTTAACCCCAAAATTAATTCCAAATTAATTTATGATTTAATATTAATTAACAATATGGTTACTAATTAATATATTATTTCCATAACATATTAATAAATCATTTATTAATCAAATTAATAAATTCTTGCTCTTTCTCAATTAATCATCTTGTCTAGTTGCAAGTGTGAAGGCAACCCAAAAGGACCATGCCACTATCAATTCAAGTACATACCAATTATAGTTATGGGCTTAGACACCTAATCCAACAGTCTCCCACTTAGATAAGTCTAATAACTATAGTTGCAAGTATGACTTCAAAAACTGATAAGTAATCGTAGCTCTTAAAGCTTTTGTCGAACTCTAACCTGGTCAGTTGTGTGTCCTAAGCTAAGGGATCATGATATCATTTGGACAAATGACATGGAACAAAATTATTCTCATTGTCCAACAGTTTGTTTCCCTATTTCTGATTTGTAATGACGAAGAACTTAATTGAACACATCAATTCAGTCCTGACTGGGCCCGACATATAAGTCAACACCAAATCATCGAGGGGCCCAAGATATTGCTTTTCCCATTAGGGCAAAAGGAACAGATAAACTTTGACTCATATGCTTGCACTATTTACTCATCAAATCATGCACAACAATACGTTTTATAACACGAAGTTACTGATGCATTTACGCATTATCAATGCACAACCAACTTGTAAACAACAGCTCATATATCTCGGTTTAAAGATTATACGATATTATAGTCTCAGAATTACTCATGATAAACTCCATGAAGTAATTCACTGAGCGTGGGTTTAATCCAATACTTAAATCCCTATTTCAAAAGTACTCATGAATATTGCAGCAAACCATTGCTATGTCTAATCCCTTAGACAATCTACAACCCAATTCATGACAGTCTTAATTCACCACTTACTTCCAAAGTATGATCGACCGTGGATATTTTAATAATCTAATTATTTGGGAAGTAAGATATGCAAAATGAAACACAATTATAAACAATTGACAAAATACAGTAAACAATACTCATAAATAAATCTCCATTATTTAATCATCAAATGTCAATTACATTTATTTGTTACAAGTTTCTAAATAACTATCTAATCACTAAAACTAATATCATCCTTCAGACCAATGCTCCTTGCATGTTGAACGTGCTTAACCCTACTCAGACTCTTCGTAAGGGGATCTGCTAGATTCTCTTCAGATGATACCCTCTTCACAACGAGGTGTCCTTCTTCTACTCGATGTATGATAAAGTGATATTTTCTGTCGATATGTCTAGATCTCCCATGATCTCTTGGTTCCTTGGTCAAGGCAACCGCTCCTTCATTATCGCGGGAAATCTCCATCGGCTCCTTAATGGCTGGCACGACTCCAAGGTCTCCAATGAAGTTCTTCAACCATATAGCCTCCTTTGACGCTTCGCTCGCAACTATATACTCTGGTTCACATGTAGAATCAGCTACGGTCTCCTGCTTGGAACTTTTCCAAGTCACAGCTCCTCCATTAAGGGTAAACACCCATCCAGATTGAGAACGAAAGGTGTCTCTGTCTGTCTGAAAGCTAGCATCGCTATACCCGGTAACTCTCAAGTCATCACTACCACCAAGCACAAGGACCTATTCCTTAGTTCTTCGCAGATACTTAAGACTGTTCTTGACCGCTATCCAATAAGCTTTACCCAGATTTCCATGATATCGACTAACCATGCTCAAAGCAAAAGCCACGTCAGGGCGAGTACATGTCATAGCGTACATTATCGATCCAACGGCGGAAGCATATGGAACTCGACTCATTTATGCTATCTCTGCATCGGTACTCGGACTCTGAGTCTTACTCAGCTTGGTATTACTCTGGATAAGCAACTCTCCTTTGTTTGAATTTTCCATGCTAAAACGCGTTAACACCTTATCCAAATACGTGCTTTGACTAAGTCCAATTATTCTTCTACTCCTATTTCTCAAAATCCTTATTCCCAGAATATAAGCAGCCTCTCCCAGATCCTTCATAGTGAAACACTTTCCAAGCCAGGACTTAACTTCCTACAAGGTTGGAATGTCGTTTCCTATGAGTAGTATGTCATCAACATACAATACCATGAAAGTTACTATACTCCCACTAGCTTTGACATATACACCAGATTCATCTTCACTTCTAGAGAAGCCAAACTCTTTTACCTTCTCGTCAAAGCAAAGATTCCATCTGCGAGAAGCTTGTTTCAATCCATAGATTGATTTCTCAAGCTTACACACTCTATTGGGGTACTTAGCATCCACAAAACCCTCTGGCTGACTCATGTAAACATCCTCAGCCAACTTTCCATTAAGGAAAGTAGTTTTGACATCCATATGCCAGATTTCATAATCATGAAACGCAGCTATGGCTAACATAACCCTAATAGATTTAATCTTAGCCACTGGTGAGAAAGTCTTATCATAGTCAACCCCTGGGGTTTGATTAAATCCCTTCTCAACCATTCGTACCTTGAAAGTGTGTACCTTTCCATCCATGTCAGTCTTCTTCTTGAAGATCCATTTGCACCCAACTGTCTTACGACCTGGTACATTGTCAACCAAGTTCCAAACTTGATTATCATACATGGACTTGATCTCGTTGTCCATTGCCTCTTTCCATTTAGCAGACTCAGGACCCACCATGGCTTCCTTGTAGTTAGAAGCATCATCCAAATTTATCAGTGTACTATCACTGATAAACGTATCACCATCTGTGGTTATATGGAAACCATAAAACTCTGGTGTCATTCTAACTCTATTGGAACGTCTAAGAGGTAACGATTCGTCAATTGGTTCAACAGGAATTTTTTCCTCGGGGTGAGCGTTAGTGTTAGAGGTTCCTTCATCGTTTGACTCTTGAATTTCTTCAAGATCAATTGTACTCCCACTGTCCTCTTTGCATATGAGCTCTCTCTCGCGAAAGACTCCCCTTCGTGCTATGAAAACCATATTTTCACTAGGTCTGTAGAACAAGTATCCAAAGGACTTTTGTGGGTAGCCGATGAAAATACATTGCTCACTTCCAAGTTCAAGCTTGTCGTGAGTCTCTCTTTTAACGAAAGCTTCACAACCCCAAACCTTGATATGTGCCAACGAGGGAACCTTCCTTGTCCACATCTCGTGAGGTGTTTTGGCAACCTTCTTTGTTGGTACTAGATTAAGAATATGGGTGGCAGTCTCTAAGGCATACCCCCAGAATGAGATTGGAAATTAAGTCCGACTCATCATGTAATGAACCATGTCCAACAAGGTTTAATTACACCTCTCAACCACACGATTAAGTTATGATGTCCTAGGAGGTGTCAATTGTGAAACAATTCCACAGTCCTTGAGGTAGTCGTGGAACTCTATACTAAGATACTCACCACCTCTATCAGATCTGAGCATCTTGATCTTCCTACCCAATTGATTCTCGACTTCATGTTTGAACTCCTTAAACTTTTCAAAGGTTTCTGACTTATGCTTGATTAAGTAAATATATTCATATCTACTATAATCATCGGTAAAAGTCACATAAAATCGATTTGCATCCCTTGTGGTGGGTCTGAAGGGCCCACACACATCCGTGTGTATGAGATCTAACTATCCTTCACCTCTTTCACAAGAACCAGTCAAAGGTGATTTGGTCATCTTTCCAAGCAAACAAGATTCACATGTAGCATCTGACCTTAAGTCAAATGATTCCAACACTCCATCCTTTTGGAGTTAGGCAATGCGTTTCTTGTTGGCATGTCCAAGACGACAATGACACAAGCATGATTTGTCTAAACCATTAGACGAATCAATTTGCAACACACTATTTCCTAAATTGTCTACAACCATCACAGTTTCATACACGCCATCACAAGATAATGCTTCAAAATAAAATACACCATTATAATAAGCATGAATAGAACCATTAACATTATCAAAAGAATATCTAAAACCTTGTCTATATAAACCATGAAATGAAATAATATTTCTTGTCATTTCTGACGAGTAGCAACAATTATTTAAATCTAAACATAACTCACTACTAAACACTAAAGAATAAACACCAATCTTGGTAACATGCGACGATCTCCTATTGCTCATAATCAGGTTCATCTTCCCATGCTCCACATCTTCACTTCTTTTTAGTCCCTGCAAGTCAGAGCAAATGTGAAAGCCACATCCTGTGTCAAGTACCCAAGAATTCGAATGTGATGAGTTTTTAGATAGAATAGTGTAAATACCTGCCGAGGTTGGCTTAATCTTGCCATCCTTTATATCTTGCAAGTACTTGGGGCAGCTTCGTTTCCAATGCCCCTTGTCATGGAAGTAGAAGCACGTAGCCTCTTTGGGTTCAGAGGCGGGAGGAGCTTCAGAACTATACTTGCCTTTAGGGCCATTGCTTGACGATCTGACTTGAGACTTTCCATTCCAGTTCTGTTTCGAGGGAGCTTTCCTCTTCTTCCCCTTCCTTTGCCCAATGGCCAAGACGGGAGCAACAACAACATGAGTGAAGGAAATATTCTTTCCCTTCATTCCACTTTTGGCGGTTCTCAGCAAGCTTTGAATCTGACTCAATGTGGTTTCCTCCTTGTTCATATGATAAGTCAGAATAGACTGATCATAACAGCTAGGCAATGAGTGCAAGACTATGTCAATAGTCAATTCCTCATTGAAGTTCACATTGAGCTTCAACAGACGATCCACATATCGCTACATCCGTTGCAAGTGGGTCGTGACAGACTCTCCGTCCTTCATTTTGCTGGTAATGAGTGACTTCACAATTTCGTACCTCTCTTGACGAGCTCGTTGATGGTACTTTTCCATCAAGTCCTTGTTCATCTCATATGGAAAATAGTCCTCATAGAACCGTTGTAACTCAGGATTCATAAAGGCAACCATGATGCATGACACTTTGGTCGCATCGTTGCAGTTTCGCCTATACTCAATTATTTCTTCAGGAGTAGCTTTAGTTTCATCGATCTCATTCAGCTCCTTTTCGAGAACATATTCCTTGTCCTCGAAGCGCAAAGCCATCTTGATGTTGTGTATCCAATCATTATAATTGGTACCATCGAAAGTGACTTTTGAGCAGATGCTCGATAGTGAGAAGTGGTTAGAGTTGTTGTTGGAGGAACCAGAAGCGTTGTTGGAAGTTGACATCTGAAAAGAAGAACAAGTTTTAATTAGATAAGTGAATCCTCAATATAACACCCAAATGAATATTGAGGCAAGGATCCAACTAAATAATTCACAATTCAGAAGAGGAATGTCCTAATCTAATTGCAAATTATTTAAAGGTAGGTAAATGACGATTTACCAATTTCACCACGAAAAAAGAAATTTAAACGAATTAATTTTTAAATGAAATTCCTAGATCTTTTGAGATTCATTGAACTATTCAATGGCATGTTTAATCTCTATTATGCCCTTTCCATTTGTAACTGAGATACCGAGGATCACTAACAAGGTGTGAATAACCATGCAAATTAGCTTGGTACTCTCGATGTTGTTTATCACCTAATTAATGTGTCGGTTAACCTCACACGCTCCATTAATCAATGATAATTTACGAGCTACCCATTGCCACCCTTTATTAGTCCATATTAGTGTGCCGGTTAACCACACACGCTCCACTAACGACTTTTACAAAGTGCAATGTGAAATTTCATGGATTAGCATCAAATTCACATTTTCCTAAAATAACTAAGATTGAGAATTTTATAAAAACGTTTAGTTACTTTATATATATTCCATTATACTTATTAATGATAGTTTAGTGTCCTATCAAACCCGTTCGGCTAACGACCCTCCACTAGTCAAGGGAGCGGTGGGTAAAAGTGGATACCCACTGACGGTCATTTTATAGGCCGCTTCCTTAAACTCTCCTTATAGACCAACTTCTTGAATGACGCCTACTAAAGGTAAGACTGACTTTTCTTATACATATATATAAATATTAACTTTTAATTTTACAATATATATAAGGGTGTATTTTAAACATTTAAAATACTAGGGTTCTAAAATTTAAGATTTCAAAATTAAACTATTTAATTTAAATTTAAAAACCAAGATATCTCAAGGATGTATTTTTAAAAACTTTTCAAAAATACTAAGTTAAAATTTTTAATAATAAATTAACAAATTAATTTTATCTTTATAATAAAAAATTTAACCCAATCATGAAATCATGATAAGGATACAAATTACTGATTAAAATATCCAATTTTAAACAATTAAAACGAATTGAAGGTAATTATCCTAATTAATCCATGAGATAATTATTGAAACCAAAAATATTGGATCTGACAGTGCAAGTCATCGAGTTGGGCAAATACCACGTCGAGTTGCATGTCAACTCGTCGAGTTCGATGAACAGAATGTCGATTATGTTCCCTACTCCTTTGAACAATTCACAATTGCATCAGTTCAATAGAAAACTAATCCTAGGCTTTGATACCACTGATGGGTTTCAAGCATAGCAACAATTCTTATGTGTGCATGCAACCCTAATACTTTGGATCTAGGTTTTCTCTAATTGAACATGCAAACTTGAACACAAAAGAAGAAACCCTAGGAAGTAACTATAATTTTCGAAATCAACATAAAACTAGAGTCAGGTTACATACCTTCATTGTTATATTGTAACAAAAATGAATCCCTTGTAGATCTTGAAGCTTGAGAACTTAGTGTCACAAGTGTAACACCTCTAATGGCTCACAAACACACAATGCTAGAGAATGATATGAGAGAGGAGGAAGGAGATCAAATTTTTGGTGTCTTCTTCTTAGAATTACTGGCCGAAAATCATAGGGTTTAGAACCCTTTATATAGTGCACCAAGGATGCTATGAATAACCCTAATCTGAATAAAATATCATTATCTCAAATATGGTAATTATCCACCTCTTTTGATTATCCATTAATGATAAGATATTCTAGAAATTCTAGAATAATTATATATATATATATATATATATATATATATATATATATATATATATATATATATATATAGATTTGGTCTCACGGTCTCACAAAATTAGCATTGTCTCAAATGAACCTGAACCTATATATATATATATATATATATATATATATATATATATATATATATATATATATATAATGCTAATTTTGTGAGACCGTGAGACCAAATCTAAAAATAATTTTAAAATGCAAAATAAAAGGAAAAATCAAAAAATTCTTTTTTTAATTATTATTTTCGGAACTTTATTCACCTAAAAAAATTACCGTTTTTTTTTGAAAAATATGTGAAATATTCTAATAGAATATTACACTGTACATATTCTAATGTGATTTTTTTAATGTTAGAATATTCTACTAGATTTGCCAGATATGTAGAATATTCTAATATTCTACTAGAAAATATAAAAAAATGTATTTTTATTTTATTTTTATTTTATTTTATTTGGTATTTTTTTATTTTTTTTGGAAAATATATATTCCGAAAATAATATTGGAAATTTTTTTTTCACAAATTTTCAATTATTTCGCATTTTAAAAATGTTTTTGTTTTATCTACTAAATGAGTGACTAGGATTGCGTTTCACGGTCTCACAAAATTAGGACGTCTCACATTAATCTAACATATATATATATATATATATATATATATATATATATATATATATATATATATATATATATATATATATATATATATATATATATATATATATATATATATATATCGTCCACCACCTTCCCTAGGAAGGTTTTAGACCTTTTTGCTCAACTATTGAACAATTGTACTTTTAGTCCCTGCACTTTTAATTAATTCCTTTAATCTCAAAATTAATTCCAAATTAATTTCTAATTAAATATTAATTAACAATATGATTACTAATTAATATATTATTTCCATAACATATTAATAAATCATTTATTCCAATTTATTAATCAAATTAATAAATTCTTCTTCTCGATTAATCATCCTGTTTAGTTGCAAGTGCTAAGACAACCCAAAAGGATCATGCCACTATCAATTCAAGTACATACCAATTATAGTTATGGGCTTAGACACCTAATCCAACAATATCGGCACCCCATGACGTGCCACCACCTCCTGGACATAAATCTCGGCCAACTTCTCTGTAGAAATACTCTCCTGGATCGGAATGAAATGCACGCTCTTTGTCAATTGATCCACGATGACCCAGATAGAATTCACTCCGCGCGTAGTCCTGGGAAGCTTCGTGTTAAAATCCATAGTGATGTCTTCCTATTTCCATACAGGAATCTCCAACGGCTGCATCTTTCTGTGAGGTCGCTGATGCTCGGCCTTGACTTTCCTGCAAGTCAAACACCACTCCACGTACCATGCTACATCCCGCTTCATCAGGGCCACCAATAATCAGAACGAAGATTCCTATACATCTTCGTCACCCCGGGATGAAAGGAGAATCTCAACTTGTGAGCCTCCTCCATCAGAACTTGGCGCACACCGCCCAAATACGGAACCCAGACTCTCCAATGCAGAGTCAACAATCTGCGGCTATCATGATCGAAGGAAGCCACCTGACCCACAATCCGCTCACTTTTCCGGTGCTATTCCTTCATAGCCTCAACCTGTGCCTCACGAATCCGCTCCAACAATGGAGTGATCATGGTCATCCTCAAACATAGGGTCATAATCGGCGCCTCACACAACCACTGCCTAAAAGTCTCAAAAGCTGCCTGCTGCTCAGGCCCCCAGCGAAAATTCACCGAATTCTTGGTCAGCCGGGTCAAGGGAAAAACGATCTTGGAGAAATCCTGAGCGAATCTTCGATAATATCCAACCAATCCAAGGAAACTACGAATCTCAGATGGAGACCTCGGAACCTCCCACTGCATCACAGCCTCGACCTTGGCCGGATCGACCAGAATACCCTTCTAGTTGACAAGGTGCTGCAAAAACTGCACCTCGTGAAACCAGAACTCGCACATGGAGAACTATGCTAAAATTCGCTCCCTCCTCAGAGTCTCCAACACCTCCCTCAGGTGCTCCTCGTGCTGCTCTTGAGTCTTGGAATAAACCAAGATATCATCAATGAATACTATCACAAACCGATCTAGCATCGGTCTGTACACGTGGTTCATGAGATCCATGAACACGGCTGGAGCATTGGTGTGCCTAAAAGGCATCACCACGAACTCGTAATGACCATATCGAGTCCGGAAAGCCGTCTTCTGCACATCTTCATCCCAGACTCGCATCTGATGATAACCCGATCGCAAATCAATCTTTGAGAACCAAGATGCACCATGAAGCTGGTCGAAAAGATCATTAATCCTCGGCAGGGGATAACAGTTCTTCACCGTTACCTTATTCAACTCCTGATAGTCGATACACATCCAATGAGACTCGTCCTTCTTCTTCACAAACAGAATTGGGGTTCGCCAAGGCGAACTACTCGGCCTAATAAATCCCTTGTCTAACAGCTGTTGGATTAATGTCTAAGTCCATAACTATAATTGGTAAGACTTGACCCGACCCGGCATGGTCCATTTGGGTTGCATGGCATCATGCATTTAGATAGACTATAATGAGAGAAATAACACTTAAGGTTGGTTAATATATTATAAGTTATAATATATTAATAAGGTTATTTAATTAGTATTGATCAAGAATTAATTTGGAATTAATTAAGTGATCAAAAGGAGACTGATTAAATATATGGGTTGATTGTGTAAATCATTCATTCTTATATATGTGGGCTTGTGATCCAAGATTCCTTATGTTGGACTAAGTCCATGGGGTGACCCATGGATACTCCATGGAGGTTAAAATCCATGGAGCATAAGGAATGAGTAAAGTTATGAGTTACATGGTGTAACCCTAATAGCCACCATATAAAAGAATCCCATGGCTCAAGAAATCGTGCACTAATGTGTGAGTGTGAGGGCTAGACGATTTCAAGGAGTGTTCAAGTTTCTCTTAAGTTATTCCAAGTGTATTTGGTGTTGTGTGAACCATTTGAGGTGTCACACTTGGGGCACTAGGCACTCAAGCTTCATGAAGACATTCTACATCAAAGAGGTATGTATTCTATCTTGTTATATTTATTATTTTGTATGCTAGATTAGGATAATACCTTGGATGTTCATAATTGTATGTATAATAGAGAAAACATAGATCCAATGTATTTAGGGTTGCATGTACACTTAGGAGTGTTAGAATGCTCATAACCCAACAGTGGTATCAGAGCCTAGGCTTGTTTTCTTGTTATACTTGCAAAAGTAGCTGAAAAATCGAGTTGGATGCATATATTCGATTGTTTTGGCTGGAATTGGACTAGGAACATTACCCTAAGATGTTTTTGGACTTATAAACTTGTTTTTGATGTGGTAATGTTCATGCTAATCCAATTTCTAAGATAATTGTCATAATTTCAAGATTTATATTAGTTTGTATGTTCATGCTAATTTCTTGAAGATTGATGATTTGAATTATCTTGTTCTTATGAGGTTCTTAGATTAATAGAAAAGTTGTGTGAAATAGTTGTTTTCAATCCATTTTAATCTAAGAGTTGATTCCAAAGTGTGTTTTTGTAACTTGTCCTCAAGTTATATGAAAAGTCACATTTAAAAATCATAAAACTCATAAAAGTTGGCAAAGGTTACAAAATGAAGAGTCTCTTCATTAAATTAAAAAAAAAAGTGTAACCTTAATTAGTTCCATAAGTTACAATAAAAAAAAGGTTATTTTTTTTATTAATTAGTTTAAAGTATTCCATAACTTGTCCTCAAGTTATGGAACTTGAAGAGTTTTTTTTTTTTTTTTTTTTTTTTTTTTTTTTTTTTTAATTAAAACTACTTTAAACTCATAAGTTATGGAATTAATTAGTTTTGAATAGTTTCAAAACTTGCCCTCAAGTTTTGGAATTTGAAAAGTTTTCACTTATGAATACTTTAATTCCAAGTTATCCCTTAGAATTTTAAAAGTTAAAATTCAACCCTTATACTTTATAATATTATAAGTTAATAATATTTATATATATGTATAAGAGTAAAGTCAGTCTTACCGTTAGTAGGCCTCATTCACGAAGCCGGTCTATAAGGGGGGTATAAGGTTACTGCCTATAAAATGGCAGTTTAATGGGTGTCCACTCTCACCCACCGCTTCCTTGACTGGTGGAGGGTCGTTAGCCGAACGGGTAGGACAAGGACTATAATTCTCCTTTCATTAAAAGTATTAATGATAAATACTAAGTAACTAAACTCTTATTAATACCCAATCTTAGTTACTTAGGAAAATGTGAATTTGGTGCTAACCCATGAAATTACACTTTGCACTTTGCTTAAGTCGTTAGTGGAGCGTGTGTGGTTAACCGGCACATTAACCTGGACTTAACAAGGTAGGCAAAGGGTAACTTAATATTTATCATAGTATCGGTGGAGCGTGTGTGGTTAACCGGCACACTGATTAAGGGGTAAATATTAAGGGTACCAAGTATATTTGCATGGTTATTCACACCTTGTTTTGTGATCCTCGGCATCCCAGTCACAAAACCTGAAGGGCACACTCGAGATTGAAACATGCCTTTGAACAGTTCAATGAATCTCAAAGATCTAGGACTTTCAAATCCAATTAAAACCTAATAAATTATTTCGTTTTTCATGGTGGAAATTGGTGAGTCGTCATTCACCTACCTTCAAATATTTTAAAGCTTGGATTACGACATCCCTCTTCTAAGTTATAAAATAGTTTGTTGGGTCCTAGCCTTAATATTTCATATTGGGTGTCATATTAAGGACTTTAAATCAACTATCTTGAATATCTCCCAAAAAGATGTCTGGTCTAGACATTTATGATCTTCCCAAATCTCTTGAAACAAGCTTTCCTAAATGAAGATGATGTCCCATGGACATCATACTTCTTTCACCTCCTCCAATTATTCTTCCTAACCCACAAGTTCCTAAAAAGTTTAAGGTCACTCAAGCCCTATTGGCAAGGCAAGGTCTAGGTGTGATCACATCTTGGAGATGTAGTCACATATTGACAAGCCGGGAGAGTTGGGTGTCAAAGTCTTGAGAAAGTTGGTGGCTTAACTACTTTCTAAGTCACATAGTGAGTTCTTTTGAGAATCCTATGAAACAGACTAAGAAAAGACCCTTAATGATCTTATCTATTTGCTAAGATCAACTTCCTAAAACGCTATGGACATTGACAATGATGCCATTGGATATCCAGTAAAGCTCTCTCTTCCCAAGGGAAAGGGATCGGCCATAGTCAACTCTGTTGTCCCAATGGTAAAGAGAGAGGCGAAGTCTTAGATAGTCCCATTATCAAGGATCCATAGGTAACTATTGCCAAAGGAAGGGGCATTGGTTACGAAGCTGCCAAATTTACCTAAGGATGTTAAAGTCAATAAGTTTGGCTCTACTTCAGGTAAAGTCCATTGTCTAACTCTATTACGTACATGTTGATTCTGATCGCGAAGATGGATTTCAATCGCATGGTTCGGTGATCAGAATTTTGGGCTATTACTTAAGAGTTATGATATTTATATTGCTTAGGAATAGATAACAACAAGGTTTTCATATGGATTGTAAGGATAAGTTTTTCCGCAAAGTTTTAAAATAAAAGAAAAAAGGTTTTGATTTTATTTATTTTAAGTATCCTTACAATGGCATTTGTGAAAAGTTGTTGCTTATAAGATTCCATTGATAGCAATATTGGAAAAATGGATTTGATTCTTTCGGTTGTGGTAGTGTCTAATATTACCAAATAAGGAAAGATTCTCATCACCCAAGGTTCAATTGGACCGAAACTTGAAATCATGCAAGTTGTATAGTATGATGAATGAGAACTTTCAGCTTGGAAAATTAAGACTAATTCCTTATGTGAATAAGGAAAGGACTTAGGGATCGAGTACACATTCTTGTGCACTGGTCAAGTCCACCACAAAAGATCAAAAAGACTATTCGTCATGATTTACTTAAGTTCAGTAAATATGGTTATACTTATAAATTTAAGTATAAGTCTGTAGCATTGGAGAAGTTTCAATGTGAGACAGAACGAATAAGAAGAATCAAAGTATGGCAGAAAGATAAAAGTTTCTCAAATCTGAAAAGATGGGAGAGTACTTTAGTATCATGTTTATGATCATCTTAATGATTAAGATACCATATCACAATTGGTCCTCTAAAGTCAAGAAGAGGAGTCATGAATTGTTGAAATGGTTAAATCAAAAAGATGAGTCATACTTCGTTCCAAAACAATTCTTAGAGTCATACTCCAAGATTGTAACTTGAGTGACATATCTTAAAGAGGGTTTGTTAACACTAGTCAAATGTAAGAGTAAAAGGTTATCTACTCTTGTACATTTGAAATTGGTAAGTTGTGATGTTTTGGATAAAACAGAGACCAACTTAGGCCAATTGTGTAAAGTGTTAGTCTTGATAAAGAATCCGCACTATCTCTTGAATATTTGACAAGGGAGTCTTATATGTCAAGAGGACAGTGGGAGTCTTAAAGCTCTTGAAAGTTTCAAGACTTAATCAAGAATAAAACCTAAAGTCACTAGCACACGACTTGAGGTTTATAACCTATCGTGTTGAAATTTTTGTGCCTATTCAAGTTGGCTTTGCATAGGAGTTCTGAGAGTTCTCAATTGGTTGCACAACTACTTGGAAGCAATGGCAGGCACCTGAGCTGCCAAATGGCAAGAATTTAAGATTGCACAAGTTTAATCAATATGAGTTTGGATTTGTCACTAACCTTGTCTTGTGATTATGGTTTTGACAAATTCACATGGATAAGAACACATACACTATTAAATCTAAGTGTCATAAGGTTTCTCTCCGATTCATGAAAATGATGGTGAGGAAACACTTTCACTAAGTAGATTTTAGCTAGATAGCAATTGTGATATTTGCATTCACAAAGTCGTTAGTGGAGCGTGTGTGGTTTACCGGCACACTAACATGGACTTATGAGAAGTGGCAAAGGTCTAAACAATTGAGACTATGATTACGGCATCCCTTTTCATAGTTCTAAAATTGTTTAGACACACATGTGAGCTATCTAAGAGAGGTGTATGATTTTGATAAAGTTTTATCAAAACAATCTAGTATCAGAAATTTGAACTTTGGTAAGAAAGTCAGCTGATTTCTGAGTACATGTCAAAGCTAGTGGGAGCATAAGTGTTATGCTAATAATCATCATGTTAGTGGGAGCATGATAATTATGACAAAGGTTGCAAGTTAGCAATGTTAATTATAGAAAACAAAAGTTTCAATTCGTGAGGTTGCAGGGGTTGAAAAAGTTGTTTTGCTATAATTAAGGGAGAGGAAATTATACTTCATTTCAATTCTAAAAAGCTTAGATTGAGATTTTAATCGTATTTAATCAAGGATATATATATGAATTTCATGTTGGAATGGCTCAACATAAGGAAATTCTATATATGGGTCCATTATTTGCGTTCTAAAATTCGATTATGATTACGGCATCCCTTTTCATAATCTGAATTTTGAGAACTTGGCAAATTGAAATGGAAATATTATAGCAAAAGACTGGTTTAGTCTTTATGTGAGACATCATGAATCGTGTCCCATATGCTTCGGATATAGGATCGATTACATGTGTTATATTCATCCTTTCTAAAATTTTCCAAATGCCTGGGGCATTATGAAGGGAAAAGGTCTAGAATTGGATATGACTAAAATGATTAAGCAATTGTCGAGGACAATCTAAGGTTTACCAAAGATTGGTTGCTCAAGGACAGTTGGAAGTATAATGTTAATTCTGGTAGGACCATATTGACATAATCTGTAAGGAGGCAACTCTTGTTCAGAAGTGATAGTCAAAATGGAATATGGAAATGTTTCAAAGTTAGAAATTATTCAATATGTGTAAGATTAGGAAACTTAATGAAAGAAGGATGTTTCCAAGGAGCTGATCTCCTTTGGAATGCTCTGTAATGATTGTTGTCAAGTCTTTCTGACTTTGTGCATAATCATTAAGAGGATCAATACATATAAGTTTAGAATCTAACAGATTTCAGTAAATGGCATGAATTTGGAATTCTTGCATTTGCAGTAAGGATTTGGGACTGTGAAAAGAGGATCATTGGAGTGATGTTCAATTGATCTATTTTACAAAGTAAAGATCATAGACAAACATAGTATGCATACTTGGTGTATGGCATGACTAGTGTTTAGAAAACATAGTGTACATGCTTGGAGCATGGGACAACTATTGTTCTAAATTCAAGTATAAAGTTGATAAAACCGAAACAATGAATAATGAGTAATCAGTATGGTGATTGTTTATTTATATTCATAGGGTTTGATACCATATTTGATTCATTTATTCTTGTGTTTAACTTTGCATGTTTTGACTTCCAGAATAACTAAGTCGCTCTTCCTGAATGATTAAGTTATTCAAACCATCCACAGTCGGTCATATGTTGGAAGTAGATATGAATCAAGACTGTCATGGGTTGGTTTGTAGAGGTCCAAGTTGGTGGACAAAGTGGTGCTACAACACTCATGAGTGCTCATAAGTTCTGAGTATTGGGTTCAACCCGCGCTCATTTGAATCACTTCATGGATTTTATCACGAGTGATCATGAGACGATAATATCTTATATTCTTCAAACCTAGAGATATGAGTTGTTACTATGAGTTGGTTATACATTGATTGCACGAAAACGCATTGGTAACTCGATGTTATAAAACGTGCCTTTGTGTATGATTCAACAAGTAGTAGAACAAGCCATATGAGTCGAAGTGTATTCATTCCTTTTACCTTCGGGATAAAAGCGATATATGTGGGCCCCTCGATGATTTAAAGATGATACATGTGAGTGCTTGGCCAAGCCAGGACTGATTTGATTTGTTCAATCAGTCAGTCATCATGAATCGGAAATCGGGAAACAACAAATGGACAGAGAGAATGATTGATAATCCATGTCTCAGTCCATATGATATCTAGAATGGAGGAATATATGATCCCTTATCTAATGGACAAGTCATTGACAAAGGTCAGAGTTCATCGACAAGGTCAGAGTTCGACAGAAGCTTTTGAGAGCTACGAATGCTGATCGGTTCCTGAAGTCATACGCAATAATAGTTTTAGACTTATCCAAGTGGGAGACTGTTGGATTAATGTCTAAGTCCATAACTATAATTGGTAAGACTTGACCCGACCCGGTATGGTCCATTTGGGTTGCATGGCATCATGCATTTGGATAGACTATAATGAGAGAAATAACACTTAAGGTTGGTTAATATATTATAAGTTCTAATATATTAATAAGGTTATTTAATTAGTATTGATCAAGAATTAATTTGGAATTAATTAAGTGATCAAAAGGAGACTAATTAAATATATGGGTTGATTGTGTAAATCATTTATTCTTATATATGTGGGCTTGTGATCCAAGATTCCTTATGTTGGACTAAGTCCATGGGGTGACCCATGGATACTCCATGGAGGTTAAAATCCATGGATCATAAGGAATGGGTAAAGTTATGAGTTACATGGTGTAACCCTAATAGCCACCATATAAAAGAATCCCATGGCTCAAGAAATCGTGCACTAATGTGTGAGTGTGAGGGCTAGACGATTTCAAGGAGTGTTCAAGTTTCTCTCAAGTTATTCCAAGTGTATTTGGTGTTGTGTGAACCATTTGAGGTGTCACACTTGGGGCACTAGGCACTCAAGCTTCATGAAGACATTCTACATCAAAGAGGTATGTATTCTATCTTGTTATATTTATTATTTTGTATGCTAGATTAGGATAATACCTTGGATGTTCATAATTGTATGTATAATAGAGAAAACATAGATCCAAGGTATTTAGGGTTGCATGTACACTTAGGAGTGTTAGAATGCTCATAACCCAACAACAGCTCCTGCAACTGTGTAGATAACTCTTGCGTCTCGGGAGGAGCTAGCCTATATGGTTCTTTGGCTATCGGAGCCGCACCTGGAACCAAATCAATCCTGAACTCCACCTGTCTCTCCAGAGGTACCCCTGGAAAATCCTTCGGGAACACATCCGGATAATCCCGCACGATCGGCACATCATCCACGGTCGTCTTACCCTTATCCCGGGTATCCATGACATAGGCGACAAAACCTGAACAACCCTAAAAAAGATAGCGTCTAGCCCTCGCTGCAGAACACATAATCGGCCCACACTGCGCTCTCTCACCCTGAATCACCAACTCTCCCGCACTTGGGGTCCGAACATGAACTAACTGTTGCTCACAGTCGATCATTTCCCCATTAGGGCTCAACCAATCCATGCCCACAATAACCTTGTTCCCGCGCAGAGGAATGGGAATCAGATCAACCAGATATTGCTCGGTAAATAACCGGAGAGTACAACCTCGATGAACCCTCACAACCCGAATAGACCTATCATCAGCAATCTCAACATCTAGAGGATAATCTAGCTCCCCCGAAGCTCCAACAAATCTCTTGCTAAGCGCAAGATATATAAATGATCGGGTAGCCCCCGAATCAAATAATAGTAAAGCAGAGATATCGTTCGAAAAGAACGATCCTAAAATAAAACACATAAATATAAGCAAACAATTCAATATAAATAAAGAGATAATGAGAAGATACATACCCGTCACAACATCGGGAGTTGCACGCGTCTCCTCTGCCGTCAGCTGGAAAGCCCTGCTCTTCCCCGCAGGCGTATCTGCCCGGCCCTGGCGGCTGTCAGTGATCCAAAGAGTCGTAGGAGCAGGTGCTGACACCGGTCCTGCTGCAACCAAAATCAGACAATGGGCCTTCTTGTGGCCCCTCTGATTGCACTGAAAGAAAATCAGATCAGATACCTGAGTGGTGGTGGTGACAGCATCCCTGCTGATATGACCAGTCTGGTCGCACTTGAAGCAGCCAAAACCACCCACTCTACACGTCCCCTCGTGCACCTTGGCGCACTTACCACATCGACTACGACCATGCTGACCTCTCGATCTAGAATCATATACCTTGGGCCTCTTGCCCGAACCATCAACACTCGACACAAAATCTGACCTCCTCTTCTTCTCCATCTCCAAGTCAATCTCCTTCTCTCTAGCCCTCTCTATCATGTCTTCTAACGTCTTGCAGTTGGATCGGCTAACAAACTGCCGAATATTACTCCTCAGCATCTGATGGTACCGGGACTTCTTCATCTCCTCGTCCGCAACATACTACGGAACCAGAAGTGCCCTCTCCCTGAACATAGCAGTGATCTCAGCCACCGTATTAGTAGTCTGGTGGAGATCCTGGAAGTCTCGGGCCAGCTGCTGCACCTCAATCACCGGTGCAAACTCGGCTTGAAACATGGTCGACAAATTACTTCAGGTCATCAAATCAATAGCGTCATCATCTCCCATAGCACGCCCTACCTCCTCCTACCAATCATGTGCCCTATCCTTCAAGAAGCAGGAAGCTAGTCTGACCTTGTCCCCCTCGGGACAACGGCTGGTACAGAAGGCGTTAGCAACATCTGCTAACCACCTGCTGCTCGCAATGGGGTCCCTCGCCCCATGATAATATGACGCTCTACATGCCCAAAACTCCCTGAAATTCAGAGAGCATGTACCGACCAAAGCCACAATCTCAGCGTGAAAGGCGTTCAACCGTTCATCAAGAATCTCTAGAATACCCTCCTTGACCGTGCCAAAGATCACAGGAGTCTGCTCAAGGATGCTGCGCGTAATCTCAGACGAGATGAACTCCCTCGTCTGGTCATCAAGCTGCCCGACTCCAGAACCTATACCGGAACTGCCAACTGGTCTGCCTTGTAATACCACCATACTAAAAATAGACCATATAAACCATCAGAATACGCATCAAATATACACATCGGGGAAATCACAACTCCACAAGCTCCCTGGCTTCATCGCAACCCTCCTTGAATCGCGTACAGATCCTCTACTTACAGTAGTACGGGCCCATACTACCTTCCACATCTATCCGTACTTTCCTCAAGAAGTGCCTGAACTTAGCCAGGTTACTTTATATCCAACAATTCCTTCATAGATAAGGCTCCCAACACTAAATCTCATCCTAGGTTTTCCTCGGGCAAACTCCACACCACTATCCGCCATCAACTGCAAAAGGAACTCCCGCTAACTTCATCTAACTAGCCCACGAATACAATTACATATTACAAAAACTAGATAATTCTTCGAATGAGAGGTCTCACACTGCAACGGTTGGACTCAAACAAGAGCTGCGAAATAGAGTTAAAACCTAACTCTCTAAAATTATTTAGTTCCCATAATATGTAACTTAGAATATCCGTTTAGCATTTAGCTGAAGCTAGTTAGAACTCCTAAAAGCACAAAGCAAGCAACATTCGAGCATCAAGTAATCAGGATCAAGCATAACCTAATCAGACCATCCTATTACTGACTGATCAGTACTAGCATGCAAGTCTATAAGCTCATACAACAGGCATACAAAGGCATCTCTCCTACATCCTCAACCCTAATCTAGCATCTGATTCACAAATTCACAATTCAAAACATATTATAAACATGTATGGGTATTTTGGAATAACTTACTTGAGCTCGACTGATTACACGCACCACACCCTTTCTTATTGTAGAAAACATTTTCTTAATATATGTTTATCTTTTGAAAACTTTACCAAAACCTCAGTTTGAGTTCAGACACACCCGAGAGTATGCCCGAATCCCTCAAGCCAAGGCTCTGATACCAACTTGAAACATCCAAAAATTAAGACACAAAAATTTAATTTTTGATTTAAGTAAAAACAGTATTCCAATACATTGTTCATACATCCCGATCGAATAAATAAGTCAATCATCATAAATATCAGAGTATGTCCCATAAACAGAATCCATATGGTGTGTGTGTGATGCAGTCAACCCGAGCTCTTCCCCTTGGAACCGGAAGTACCTGAAACATAAACTAAAAACCATAAGCACAAAGCTTAGTGAGTTCCCCAAAGTACCACATACCATACATACAATAACATATAATGGCCCCCGTCCGGCATCAGGCCCCGCTCGGTAATAGATCGGGCCCTGCCTAGCATACATATAACATATATTAAGTAATCACACACGTGCTAAATTACAAAGATACATAGCATACAGATGGTCATCGGGCTCCGCCCGGCATCGGGCCCTAGCCCGGTAAGCATATAAACACATAACACATAGTCCCAAATTAGTGCGTAGGTTAGCCACACACGCTCGACTAACGACATATAAAGAGTGATGTGTGTTTACATGGATTAGCATACACTTCACATTTTTCCTAAAGTAACTAGAGTGGGTTTTATAAAAGGTTTTGTTACTTTATAGTATCATACTTTTAGGGGTTATGTCCTATCAAACCTGTTTGGCTAACTACCCTCCACCATACAAGGGAGCGGTGGGTGAGAGTGGACACCCATTCAACGGTCGTTTTATAGGCTGTTATCCTTATACCCCCTAGAGTATGGCTTCGTTAATGAGGCCTACTACTGATTTTATTGACTTTTTTTAATCATATATAGTATAAGGTGTATTTTAAAACCTTTCAAAATACAAGGTTTAAATATTAATTATCTAAATTTAGCGTGTAGTTAATTAATCTGTAACGCCCGGTAATTCTAAGGTATTTATTTATTTAATTTGGTCACTAATTTAATTATCATGTTGGGCTTGAAGACCTTGGGCTTGATCTTGATCTTTGGTCCTGGGGTTCCGTATACAGGGCGCACCACCCATGTACGCGGGGCATGCATGAGTAAGTGGATCACAGGTGCCATGCACGTACGCGCAACATACATCAGGGTACGCGCAGCGTACGTGTCCAGACCCAAAAAACTAATATTTAGGGTTTGAGCACTATTTAAAGAGCATTATGTCCCAAGGATCCTTTCCATCAGCCTCCCTTTTGTCTCTAATTAGCCTCCTTGAAACCCTAACTCCATTGTTGAGTGTTCTTGAGCTTATAAAGTCATTTTGGGTGTATTTTGGTGCTTTTGAAGGAAGGATATCATCTTGAAGCTTCATTGGAAGAGTGGGAGCTTGTAGATCTAGAACATCATCATCATTTGGCACTATTTGGAGGTATAAAGTTCTGAACTTGACGTGTTATAGCTTAGATCTAGTTTTAGCTTGATTTTGGTTAACTTTTGGTCCTATGAGTGAGTTTGGAGATTTGATGCAATACCAGAAGTTATGAGTTGCCCCTATTGACGTTTTTGAGGTCTCCAAGCCTTAAAGTTAGCATCTTTTGGGTTGGATCTCACCCATGCATGAGTTTGAGTTCATTTCATGGAAGTAGAATGTTACATTTCGAGTTTGGGTTCATTTGGGGCATGCAAAGTCACCAAGTTAGTGAATTCATGGTTCTAGACATTGATTATGACTCAGATCTGTGGTTTGGACCCTTGAGCTTAAGTAATAAGAGCTTGATGTAAAGATGGCTTAATGGATGAGTACGTTGGGCATACAATTCCATACGTTAGGCGTACAAGCCAAGCAGCGAGTACGCTTAGCGTACTGATGAGTATGCCTCACGTACTCAGTCAGGGGGTTTTGCAAGTTGGACTTTAGGTTTGGGCCATGTTTTGGGCTTAAAAGGTTAGGGTTTAGTTGGGCCATCAATTTTGGGAGTTTTGGGCCAGAAAGCTCATAAGAAAGAATTGGGCCCAATTGGAAATTGGATCATGATTGGGCCTTGATGGATTATTTGACTTTTGGGCCTATTAAATTGTGAAATTGGGGTTCAGTCTTGGACCAAGCTAGGCTAGGGGTAAATGGTCTTTTTATCCCAAGTAGGGATTTTTGGTTATTATTTAGATCCCAAATGTTAATTGGTTTTTATTTGGCATTTGATAGCTCGTGGAGTCGTAGGACCAGCAGCCAGGGATCATTCGTTTCATTCAGCTTTTCGAGGTGAGTTTCCTCACCATGTATAGCGGGTCGAAGGCACCAATGCCGACCCAGGATATGACCTGTTAGGATATACATTGTCTGTGTGACACTAGTATTGTTGGATTAATGTCTAAGTCTATAACTATATTTGGTATGTACTTGACCCGACCCGGCATGGTCCATTTGGGTTGCACTTCACCGGCACAATTTATATGGATAGTCTTTTGAGAATAGTATATTTATGATTTATATTAATATATTATAAGTTCTAATATATTAATATGGAATCATATTATTTAATTAGTATTGATCAAGAATTAATTTAGAATTAATTAAGTGATCAAAAAGAACTAATTAAATATGGACTCTTATATATATGGAATGGGCCAAGTTCATTTAGGTTGGGCTAAGCTTTCATGGATGGTCCATGGAACTTTTAACCCATGGATCCTATGTAAATGAAAGGTCATGGGTATTAGGGTTTACATGGATGTAACCCTAATCCTCCATAATATATAAAGGGGTCCTTGGCTCACAAAATTGGCACAAGTGTGTGAAAATAAGAGTGGGCCGATTTTAGTGTGCATACATATTCTCTCAAGTTCTTCCAAGGTGTTTTGGTGATTTGTGATTCCATTTGAGGCTTCCACACTATTGGGGTAAGCTCTTAAAGCTTGAAGACATCAAGCTACATCAAAAGGTATGTCATCTAACTAGAACTTTGTAGTATAGGTGCTTCATAATATGCTAGTTAGGATGAAACCTTGGAATAGTTAATATTTGCATGTATAATAGAGAAAACATAGATCCAAGATTTATAGGGTTGCATGAACACCATAGGAGTGTTAGAATGCTCAAAACCCAACAGTGGTATCAGAGACATGGGTTGTTTTCTGTTATATTGATGCAAATGTTTTATTTTCAAGTTCGAAAAAAAAGGAAAAAAAAACAAGACGTTTGTAAAATTTTAAGATAATTACTTGTTTTGTGAAAAACGAATTATTTGTAAAATTTGAATCATTTGTTATATGAGTTGAATTATGTCAAATTTAGTAAAAGATAAAATGATATGATTATTTTATTAGTTTTAAAAGTTTGATCTAAATGTTTTAAGAAGTTACATATTTTGTCATAAAATTTTGGAGCTCAAAACTTTTTTTTAAAGTTGTGATCTTAAGGGTTTTTGAAACTTCCATAAGTTATGGACATGAAAGTTTTTTTTTTTAAAAAAAATTGATTCAAAGTTTTATGGAGTTACAAAATTTGGTGTTAATGTTTTAAAGAATTCCATAACTTGTTCTTAAGTTATGGAACATGGAAAGTTTCATCATAAAACACCATTAATTCCATAAGTTATGGAATCCAAAGGTTTTCAAGAATTACAAAACTTGCCCTCAAGTTTTGGAATTTGAGAAAAGTTTTTTATGAAAAAAAGAGTTGAATTCTAAAACTCTTGGGTTCATAACTTAAACAATTAATTAAATGGTTTTAATTTTGAGTTTAATAATTGGAATTATGATGTTTTGTTGAATAGTTCAAATTAACTCTTATGGACTTTATTAATAGTTAATTAAAGCGTTTAATTAAAAGAGTATTATTAATCCATAAATATATGGTTTGAGTTTAATTAAATTAAAAGTCTAGTTTAATTAATAGATTAAACCACCAAGTATTTTAAATGTCTAAAATACACCCTTATATTATTATAATATTAAAAGTTTAATATATTATATGTATAAGAGCAAGTCGTCTTACCATTAGTAGGCCTCATTCACGAAGTCGGTCTATAAGGGGGGTATAAGGTTGTTGCCTATAAAATGGTAGCTTAATGGGTGTCCACTCTCACCCACCGCTTCCTTGACTGGTGGAGGGTCGTTAGCCGAACAGGTAGGACAATGACTATAATTCTCCCTTCATTAAAAGTATTAATGATAAATACTAAGTAACTAAACCTTTTATTAATTCCCAATCTTAGTTACTTAGGAAAATATGAATAAGGTGCTAATCCATGAAATTACACTTTGCACTTTGGTTAAACCGTTACTGGAGCGTGTGTGGTTAACCGGCACACTAACCTGGATTTAACAAAGTAGGCAAAGGGTAACTTAATATTTATCATAGTATCGGTGGAGCTCGTGTGGTTAACCGGCACATCGATTGAGGGGTAAATATTAAGTGTACCAAGTATATTTGCATGGTTACTTCACACCTTGTTTTGTGATCCTCGGCATCCCAGTCACAAAACCTGAAGGGCATACTCGAGATTGAAACATGCCATTGAAAAGTTCAATGAATCTCAAAAGGATCTAGGAGTTTCAAAACCAATTAAAACCTAATAATACATTTCGTTTATCTTGATGGAAATTGGTGAATCGTCATTCACCTACCTTCAAATATTTTATAGCTTGGATTACGGCATCCCTCTTCCAAGTTATAAAATAGTTTGTTGGGTCCTAGCCTTAATATATCATATTGAGTGTTATATTAAGGACTTAAATCAACTTTACGTGAATTTCTCCCATTGTTGATGTCTGGTTTAGACAACAATGATCTTCCCAAACCAAAGTTTCCTAATGAATATGACTTCCCGAATTTGGCTCATGGAAGTCATACTTCTCTTCCTCCACCTCCTCCAATTATTCTCCCTAACCCATAAGTTCAAGGTCACTCAAGCCCTAATGGCAAGCAAGGTCTATGTGTGATCACATCTTAGAGATGAAGTCACATATTGACAAGCCGGGAGAGTTGGGTGTCAAAGTCTTGAGAAAGTTGGATGTTCAATCACTTTCTAAGTCACATAGTGAGTTCCTTTGGGACTACTATGAAACAGACTATGACATGAACCTTAATGATCATATCTATTTGCTTGGTGTTGCTGAATCAGCAATGATTTGGAATGATAGTAAAGCAAATTTGATTAGAAGATCAACTTCCCAAAAACTTTATGGACAGTGACAATGGTGACACTGGAAATCTAGAAAAAGCATTCTCTTCCCAATGGAAAGGGATTGGCCATAGTCAACTCGGTTGACCAAATGGTAAAGAGAAAGGCTAAGTCTCAGATAGTCCCATTACCAAAGGGTCCATATGTTTATTTTGCCAAAGGAAGGGGCGTTGATTGCAAAGCTGCCAAATTTACCTAAGGATGTTAAAGTCAATACGTTTGACTCTACATCAGGTAGAGCCCATTATCTAACTCTGTTAACTTCTATTCTGAGATCCTCATTACATGATGTGACTGGGTCACATGTTGATGTTTTAAGAATCAAAGAATAGAGAGAAATCTTAAAGGAAGTATATGTTGATTCTGATCGCGAAGGTGGATTTCGATCGCATCAGAATTTTGAGCAGTTGCTTAAGAAGTTATGATATATTGCTAAGGAATAGATAAAAACAATTTTCCATGAGGATTGTAAGGATAAGTTTTTCCGCAAAGTTTTAAAATAAAAGAAAATTGTTTAATTTTATTTATTTGAAGTATCCTTACAATGGCATTTGTGGAAAATTGTTGCTTATATGATTCCACTGACAGCAATATTGGAAAATGGATTTGATTCTTTCATTTGTGGTAGTGTCTAAATTTACCAAATCAGGAAAGTTCCTCATCGCCCAAGTTTCAATTGGACCGAAACTTGGAATCATGCAAGTTGAATAGTATGATGAATGAGAACTTTCAAGCATTGGAAAATCAAGACTAATTACTTGTTCACATGGATGTGTGAGTCAAGTGAAGGACTAAAAGGATCGAGTACACATTCTTGTGCACTGGTCATGTCCACCACAAAGCTCGTTAAGACTATTTGATTTACTAAAGTTTAGTAAATATGCTTATGTTGGATTAGTGTCTAAGTCCATAACTATAATTGGTATGTACTTGACCCGACTCGGCATGGTCCATTTGGGTTGCATGGCATCGGAACATTTGGATAGACCGTTTATGAGGAAAAGACATTTTGTGACATATTAATATATTATAAGTTCTAATATATTAATATAAAATCATGTTATTTAATTAGTATTGATCAATAATTAATTTGGACTTAATTTAGTGATCAAAAGGAGACTAATTAAATATATGGGGATTGATTGTGTAAATCATTCATTCTTATATATGTGGGCTTATGATCCAAGATTCCTTTATGTTGGGTTTAACCCATGTGGTGATCCATGGATACTCCATGGAGGTTAAAACCCATGGAGCATAAGGAATGGGTAAAGTCATGAGTTACATGGTGTAACCCTAATAGCCACACTATATAAGAACCCCTTTAGTTCAAGAAATTGGCACTAGTGATACATATTTTGAGGGCTAGCCGATTTGAACATGTATGTCTTCTTCTCATGGTTATTCCAAGAGTTCATGATGTTGTGTGAACCATTTGAGGTGTCACACTTGGGGCACTAGGCTCTCAAGCTTCATGGAGTCAAGCAACAACAACAAGGTATGTTAACTATCTATTTTATTATCCTAGTATCAATGTTTTGGTATGCTAGTTAGGATAATACCTTGGATAATCATATTTGCATGTATAATAGAGAAAACATAGATCTAAGGTATTTAGGGTTGCATGTACACTTAGGAGTGTTAAAATGCTCAAAACTCAACAGTGGTATCAGAGCCTAGGCTTGTTTTCAATTATACTTGATGCAAATTGCTGAAAAATGCTGAAAAAGTCGAATTTCGGGCATTCTGGGCACTGGACTCGCCGAGTCCACTGATGAACTCGCCGAGTCCATGAAGAAAATCATCCTACTCGGCGAGTAGGTTGATACACTCGACGAGTAGGAGCCCCTGACAGCATATCTTCGAGTTTTTTTGGCTAGAAATGGACTAGAAACATTACCCTAAGATGTTTTTGAACTTATAAACTTGTTTTTGATGTGGTAATGTTCATACTAATCCAATTTCAAAGATAATTGTCAATAGATTCATGTTTTGTATTAGTTTAGTGATTAGGCTAATTACATGAAAAAGTTTGATTTGAATTATCTTGTTCTTATGAGTTGCTTAGATTAATAGAAAAGTTAATTGATTATGTGTTTTCAATCCATTTTAATCTAAGATTTGATTCTAAAATGTGTTTTTGTAACTTGTCCTCAAGTTATATGAAAAGTCACATTTAAGTTTCATAAAACTCATAAAAGTTGGCAATGGTTAGAAAAATGAAGAGTCTTGTCCTCAAGTTATGGAGGTTCAAGAGTCACTTCATTAAGTAATAAAATGTGTAACCTTAATTAATTCCATAAGTTACAAAATAAAGAAAAGTTACATTCTTTTATTAGTTTAAAGTCTTCCATAACTTGTCCTCAAGTTATGGAACTTGAAGAGTTTTTTAATTAAAACTAATTTAAACACATAAGTTATGGAATTAATTAGTTTTGAATAGTTTCAAAACTTGCCCTCAAGTTTTGGAATTTGAAAAGTTTCACTTATGAATACTTTAATTCCAAGTTAGCCCTTAGAATTTTAAAAGTTAAAATTCAAACCCTTATACTATTATTATAATTTTAATTATATAGATATGTATAAGATAAAGTCAATCTTACCGTTAGTAGGCCTCATTCACGAAGCCGGTCTATAAGGGGGGGTATAAGGTTACTGCCTATAAAATGACAGTTTAATGGGTGTCCACTCTCACCCACCGCTTCCTTGACTGGTGGAGGGTCGTTAGCCGAACGGGTAGGAAAGGACTATAATTCTCCCTTCATTAAAAGTATTAATGATAAATACTAAGTAACTAAACACTTATACATTCCCAATCTTAGTTACTTAGGCAAATGTGAAAAGGTGCTAACCCATGAAATTACACTTTGTACCTTACCAAGTCATTAGTGGAGCGTGTGTGGTTAACCGGCACACTAATAAGGACTAGTAAGAGTGGCAAAGGGTAACTTGACTCTATTATAGATCGGTGGAGCGTGTGTGGTTAACCGGCACATCGATTAGGTGATAAAGTTAAGGGTACCAAGTCAATTTGCATGGTTATTCACACCTTGTTTGTAATCCTCGGCATCCCAGTCACAAACTTGAGAGGGCACAATCGAGATTCAAACATGCCATTGAAAGTTCAATGTATCTCAAAAGATCTAGGAGTTTCAAATCCAATTAAAACTTAATTATATTTCGTTTTTCATGGTGGAAATTGGTAAATCGTCATTTACCTACCTTCAACTATTTGATAACTTGGATTACGACATCCCTCTTCCAGTTATAAATAGGTTGTTGGGTCCTAGCCTTAATATTTCATATTGGGTGTTATATTAAGGACTTTAAATCAACTCTCTTGAATATCTCCCAAAAGATGATCTTCCCAAATCTCTTGAAACAAGCTTTCCTAAATGAAGATGATGTCCCATGGAAATCATACTTCTTTCACCTCCTCCAATTATTCTCCCTAACCCACAAGTTCCTGAAAAGTTTAAGGTCACTCAAGCCCTATTGGCAAGCAAAGGTCTATGTGTGATCACATCTTGGAAATGTAGTCACATATTGACAAGCCGGGAGAGTTGGGTGTCAAAGTCTAGAGGAAGCTGATGATCAATCACTTTCTAAGTCACATAGTGAGTTCCTTTGGGACTCCTATGAAACAGACTATGACAAGACCCTTAATGATCTTATCTATTTGCTAAGATCAACTTCCTAAAACTTTATGGACATTGACAATGATGACATTGGATATCCAGTAAAGCTCTCTCTTCCCAATGGAAAGGGATCGGCCATAGTCAACTCGGTTGACCAAATGGTAAAGAGAACGGCTAAGTCTGAGATAGTCCCATTATCAAGGGTCTATTGCCAAAGAAAGGGGCATTGGTTGCGAAGCTGCCAAATTTACCTAAGGATATTAAAGTCAATAAGTTTGACTCTACTTCGGGTAAAGTCCACTATCTAACTCTGCTAAGTTTCTATTCTGAGATTCTTGATACATGATGTGACTGGGTCACATGTTGATGTTTTAAGAATCAAAGAAAAAGTGAAGAAACTTAAAGAAAGAATATGCTGAATCTGATGGCATAGATGGATTTCTATCGCATAGTTTGAAGATCGGATTCTTGAGCTACTTCTTAAGAGTTATGATATATTTCTTAGGAATAAATAACAACAAAGTTTTCATGTGCTTTTGCATTGTAAGGATAGTTTTTCCGCAAAGTTTTAAAATAAAAGAAATTTTTTTTTTTGATTTTATTTATTTTAAAATATCCTTACAATGGCATTTGTGAAAAACTGTGTTGCTTATAAGATTCCATTAAGAGCAAGAGTGGAAATATGAATTTGATTCTTTCATTTGTGGTAGTGTCTAAATTTACCAAATAAGGAAATATTCTCATCACCCAAGTTTTAATTGGACCGAAACTTGGAATCATGCAATTTGTAGAGCATGATGAATGAGAACCTTCAAGCATTGGAAAAATTAAGACTAACTACTTGTTCACATGGATGTGTGAGTCAAGTAACGGACTAAGGGATCGAGTACACATTCTTGTACACTGATTAAGTCCACCACAAAAGACCGATAAGACTATTCGTCATTATTTACTAAAGTTTAGTAAATATGGTTATACTTACAGGCTTAAGTATAATTCTGAAGCATTGGAAAAAAATTCAGTGTATGGCGGAACGAATGAGAAGAATCAAATTAGGCAGAAGGATAAAAGTTTCCCAAATCTGAAAAGATGGTAGAGTACTTGAGTATCATGTTATATAATCATCTTAATGATTAAGAGACCTTATCACAATTCATCCTCTAAGTGCATTCTGGTAGCTAAGAAGAGGAGTTATGAATTGTTGAAGTGGTTAAATCAAGAAGATGAGTCATATTTCAAAACAATTCTTAGAGTCATACTCCAAGATTGTAACTTGAGTGACATGTCTTAAAGAAGGTTTAAAACACTTGTCAAATGTAAGAGTAAAAGTTTTCTACTCTTGTACATTTGAAATTGGTAAGTTGTGATGTTTTGGATAAAACAAAGACCAACTAAGGCCAATTGTGTGAAGTGTTTGTCTTGATTAGAATCCACACTATCTCTTAAATATTTGACAAGAGAGTCTTATATGTCAAGAGGACAGTAGGAGTCTTAAAAGGTCTTGAAAGTCTCAAGAACTAATCAAGAGTAAAACCTAAAGTTCTTCACTAGCACACGACTTGAGGTTTATAACCTATCGTGTTGACTATTTCTGTGTCCATTCCAATTATAGTTGGCTTTGCATATGAGTTCTTAGAGTTCTCAATTGGTTGCACAGCAACTTGGAAGCAATGGCAGACCCTTGAGCTGCCACATGGCAAGAAATTAAGATTGAGTTCAGTCCATATGAGTTTGAATTTGTCATTATCCTTGTCTTGTGACTATGGTTTTGACAATTCACATGGATAAGAACACATACACCATTAAATCTAAGTGTCATAAGGTTTCTCTCTGATTCATGAAAATGATGCTGAGGAAACACTTTCACTAAGTAGATTTTAGCTAGATAGCAATTGTGATATTTGCATTCTCAAAGTCGTTAGTGGAGCGTGTGTGGTTAACCAGCACACTAACATGGACTTGTGAGAAGTGGTAAAGGTCTAAACAATCGAGGCTATGATTACGGCATCCCTTTTCATAGTTCTTAAAAATTGTTTAGACACACCTGTGAGCTATCTAAGATAAGGTGTATGATATTGATAAAGTTTTATCAAAGCAATCTAGTATCAGAAATCTGAACTTTGGTAAGAAAGTCAATAAAGTATTGATTTCTAGAAGTCCAGCTGATTTCTGATTACATGTCAAAGCTAGTGGGAGCATAAGTGTTATGCTAATAATCATCATGTTAGTGGGAGCATGATAATTATGATAAAGGTTGCAAGTTAGCAATGTTAATTATAGAAAACAAAAGTTTCAATTTGTGAGGCTGCAGGGGTTGAAAAAGTTGTTTTGCTATAATTAAGGGAGAGAAAATTATACTTCATTTCAATTATAAAAGCTTAGATTGAGGTTTTAAGTCGTATTTAGTCAAGGATATATATATGAATTTCATGTTGGAATGACTCAACATAAGGAAATTCTATATATGGGTCCATTATTTGCGTTCTAAAATTCGATTATGATTACGGCATCCCTTTTCATAATCTGAATTATGAGAACTTGGCAAATAGAAATGGAAATGTTATAGCAAAAGACTGGTTTAGTCTTTATGTGAGACATCATGACTCGAGTCCCATATGCTTCGGATATAGGATCGATTACATGTGCTATATTTATCCTTTCTAAAATTTTCCAAATGCCTGGGGCATTAAGAAGGGAAAAGGTCTAGAACTGGATATGACTAAAAGGATTAAGCAATTGTCGAGGACAATCTAAGGTTTACCAAAGATTGGTTGCTCAAGGACAGTTGGAAGTATAGTGATAATTCTGGAAGGACCATATTGACATAATCTGTAAGGAGGCAACTCTTGTTCAGAAGTGATAGTCAAAATGGAATATGGAAATGTTTCAAAGTTGGAAATTATTCAATCTGTGTAAGATTAGGAAACTTAATGCAAGAAGGATATTTCCAAGGAGCTGATCTCCTTTGGAATGCTCTGTAATGGTTGTTGTCAAGTCTTTCTGACTCTGTGCATAATCATTACAGGAGGATCAATACATATAAGTTTAGAATCTAACAGATTTCAGTAAATGGCATGAATTTGGAATTCTTGCATTTGCAGTAAGGATTTGGGACTGTGAAAGAGGATCATTGGAGTTATGTTCAATTGATCTAATTCACAAAGTGAAGATCATAGACAAACATAGTATGCATACTTGGTGTATGGCATGACTAGTGTTTAGAAAACATAGTGTACATGCTTGGAGCATGGGACAACTATTGTTTTAAATTCAAGAATAAAGTTGATAGCTGAAACAGTATACAACGAATAATGTGTAATCATATGGTGATAAATAAAAGGTGTTTTATTTATGTTCATAGGTTTTGATACCATATTAGATTCTATTATTATTGTGTTTCATTTTGCATGTTTTGACTTCCAGAATAACTAGGTCGTTCTTCCTGATTGACTAAGTTATTCAAACTATCCACAGTCGGTCATATGTTGGAAGTATATATGAATCAAGACTGTCATGGGTTGGCTTGTAGAGGTCTAAGATGTTGGACAAGGGGCTACAACACTCATGAGTGCTCATAAGTTCTGAGTATTGGATTCAACCCGCGCTCATTGGAATCACTTCATGGATTTTATCACGAGTGATCATGAGACGATAATATCTTATATTCTTCAAACCTAGAGATATGAGTTGTTACTATGAGTTGGTTGTACATTGATTGCACGAAAACGCATTCGGTAACTCGGTGTTATAAAACGTGCCTTTGTGTATGATTCAACAAGTAGTAGAACAAGCCATATGAGTCGAAGTTTATCCATTCCTTTTACCTTCGGGATAAAAGCGATATCTGTGGGCCCCTCGATGATTTGGTGATGACAAATGTAAGTGCACGGCCGGGCCTGGACTGATTTGATTTGTTCAATTAGTCAATCGTCATAAATCGGAAATCGGGAAACAACAAATGGACAGAGAGAATGATTATAATCCATGTCTCAGTCCATATGATATCTAGAATGGAGGAATATATGATCCCTTATCTAATGGACAAGTCGTTGACAAAGGTTAGAGTTCATCTACAAGGTCAGAGTTCGACAGCGGCTTTTGAGAGCTACGATTGCCAGTTGGTTCCTGAAGTCATACGCAATAATAGTTTTAGACTTATCCAAGTGGGAGACTGTTGGATTAGTGTCTAAGTCCATAACTATAATTGGTATGTACTTGACCCGACTCAGCATGGTCCATTTGGTTGCATGGCATCGGAACATTTGGATAGACCGTTTATGAGGAAAAGACATTTTGTGACATATTAATATATTATAAGTTCTAATATATTAATATGAAATCATGTTATTTAATTAGTATTGATCAAGAATTAATTTGGACTTAATTTAGTGATCAAAAGGAGACTAATTAAATATATGGGGATTGATTGTGTAAATCATTCATTCTTATATATGTGGGCTTATGATCCAAGATTCCTTTATGTTGGGTTTAACCCATGTGGTGATCCATGGATACTCCATGGAGGTTAAAACCCATGGAGCATAAGGAATGGGTAAAGTCATGAGTTACATGGTGTAACCCTAATAGCCACACTATATAAGAACCCCTTTAGTTCAAGAAATTGGCACTAGTGATATATATTTTGAGGGCTAGCCGATTTGAACATGTATGTCTTCTTCTCATGGTTATTCCAAGAGTTCATGATGTTGTGTGAACCATTTGAGGTGTCACACTTGGGGCACTAGGCTCTCAAGCTTCATGGAGTCAAGCAACAACAACAAGGTATGTATTCTATCTATTTTATTATCCTAGTATGAATGTTTTGGTATGCTAGTTAGGATAATACCTTGGATAATCATATTTGCATGTATAATAGAGAAAACATAGATCCAAGGTATTTAGGGTTGCATGTACACTTAGGAGTGTTAGAATGCTCAAAACTCAACAGGTTATACTTACAAGTTTAAGTATAATTCTGAAAGATTGGAAAAGTCTCAATGTATGGCAGAACGAATGGGAAGAATCAAATTAGGCAGAAAGATAAACGTTTCTCAAATCTGAAAAGATGGGAGAGTATTTTAGTATCATGTTTGTGATCATCTTAATGATTTAGAAATCATATCACAATTAGTCCTCTAAAGGTCATATTAGTGCATTCTTATGACTAAGAAGAGGAGTCATGAATTGTTGAAATGGTTAGATCAGGAAGATGAGTCATACTTCGTTCGAAAACAATTCTTAGAGTCATACTCCAAGATTGTAACTTGAGTGACATATCTTAAAGAAAGGTTTAAAACACTTGTCAAATGTAAGAGTAAAAGTGTCCTACTCTTGTACATTTGAAATTGGTAAGTTGTGATGTTTTGGATAAAACAAAGACCAACTAAGGCCAATTGTGTGAAGTATTTGTCTTGATAAAGAATCCGCACTATCTCTTGAATATTTGGCAAGATAGTCTTATATGTCAAGAGGACAGTGGGAGTCTTAAAGATCCTAAAAAGAATTTCAAGAACTAATCAAGAATAAAACCTGAGGTTCTTCACTAGCACACAACTTGAGGTTTATAACCTATCGTGTTGACATATTCTGTGCCCATTCTAGTTAAAGTTGGCTTTGCATAGGAGTTCTGAAAGTTCTCAATTGGTTGCATAACAACTTGGAAGCAATGGCAGGCCCTGTACTGCCAGGTGGCAAGAAGTTAAGATTGCATAAGTTCAGTCCATATGAGTTTGGATTTGTCATTATCCTTGTCTTGTGACTATGGTTTTGACGATTCACATGGATAAGAACACATACACCATAAAATCAAAGGGTCATAAGGTTTCTCTCTGATTCATGAAAATGATGGTAAGGAAACACTTCCACCAAGTAGATTTGAAGCAGATGACAAAAGGTCTAAACAATTGAGACTATGATTACGGCATCCCTTTTCATAGTTCTGAAATTATTTAGACACACATGCATGCTATCTAAGGAAAGTTTTATGATTTTGATAAAGTTTTATCAAAGCATCTCGTATCAGAAATCTGAACTTTGGTAAGAAAGTCAATAAAGTATTGATTTCTAGAAGTCCAGCTGATTTCTGAGTACATGTCAAAGCTAGTGGGAGCATAAGTGTTATGCTAATAATCATCATGTTAGTGGGATCATGATAATTATTGTTAGTGTTGCAAGTTAGCAATGTTAATTATAGAAAACAAAAGTTTCAATTCGTGAGGCTGCAGGGATTGAAAAAGTTGTTTTGCTATAATTAAGGGAGAGGATATACTTCATTTCAGTTCTAAAGGCTTAGATTGAGACCTTAATCATCTTTAGTCAAGAATATATATATGAATTTCATGTTGGATTGGTTCAACTTAAGGAAATTCTATATATTGCGTTCTCAAAATTCGATTATGATTACGACATCCCTCTTCATAGTCAAATTTTGAAAACATGACAAATAAAAATATTGTAGCAAAAGACTGGTCTAGAATCATGTATTTATGTGAGACATCATGAATCGTGTACCATTTGCTTTGGGTACAGGATCGATTACATGTTCTATAATATTTGTCATTTCTAAATTTTTCCAAATGCCCAGAGGCATTAAGAAGGGAAAAGGTCTAGAATTGGATATGACTAAAATGATTAAGCAATTGTCGAGGACAATCTGAGGTTTACCAAAGATTGGTTGCTCAGGGACAGTTGGAAGTATAGTGCTAATTTTGGAAGGACCATATTGACATATTCTGAAAAGAGGCATCTCTTATTCAGAAGTGATAGTCAAAATGAGAATATGGAGTTGTCTCCATAGGTGGAAGTTATCTGTGTAAGATTAGAAAACTTAATGCAAGAAGCATGTCCAAAGCAATGTACTTTGAATATGAGACTTAGTTTCCATGGAGTTGATCTCCATTGGAATACCTTATAATGACCGTTGACAAGTCTTTGTGACTTTGTACGTATTCATTACAGGAGGGTCAGTGCATATAAGTTTAAAATCTAAACAGATTTCGATAAATGATAGGAATTTGAAATTCTCACATTTTTCGATAAGGATTTGGGAGTGTGAAATTAGAATCATTGAAATTATGTTCAATTGGTTTATTTCACAAAGTAAGGATCATAGACAAACATAGAGTGCATACTTGGTATATGGCAAAGCTATTGTTTAAGAAAAACATAGTGTACATGCTTGGAGCATGGGACAACTAGTGTTTTTAATTCAAGTATAAAGTTGATAAAACCGAAACAATGAATAATGAGTAATCAGTATGGTGATAAATAAAAGTGTTTATTTATATTCATAGGGTTTGATACCATATTTGATTCATTTATTCTTGTGTTTCACTTTGCATGTTTTGACTTCCAGAATAACTAAGTCGCTCTTCCTGAATGATTAAGTTATTCAAACCATCCACAGTCGGTCATATGTTGGAGGTAGATATGAATCAAGAATGTCATGGGTTGGTTTGTAGAGGTCCAAGTTGGTGGACAAAGTGGTGCTACAACACTCATGAGTGCTCATAAGTTCTGAGTATTGGATTCAACCCGCGCTCATTTGAATCACTTCATGGATTTTATCACGAGTGATCATGAGACGATAATATCTTATATTCTTCAAACCTAGAGATATGAGTTGTTACTATGAGTTGGTTATCCATTGATTGCACGAAAACGCATTTGGTAACTCGATGTTATAAAACGTGCCTTTGTGTATGATTCAACAAGTAGTAGAACAAGCCATATGAGTCGAAGTTTATCCATTCCTTTTACCTTCGGGATAAAAGCGATATCTGTGGGCCCCTCGATGATTTAGCGATGATACATGTGAGTGCTTGGCCAAGCCAGGACTGATTTGATTTGTTCAATCAGTCAATCATCATAAATCGAAAAATCGAGAAACAACAAATGGACACAGAGAATGATTATAATCCATGTCTCAGTCCATATGATATCTAGAATGGAGGAATATATGATCCCTTATCTAATGGACAAGTCATTGACAAGGTCAGAGTTCGACAGTGGCTTTAAGAGCTACAATTGCCAGTTAGGTTTTGAAGTCATACTCAATAATAGTTTTAGACTTATCCAAGTGGGAGACTGTTGGATTAATGTCTAAGTCCATAACTATATTTGGTATGTACTTGACCCGACCCGGCATGGTCCATTTGGGTTGCACTTCACCGGCATAATTTATATGGATAGTCTTTTGAGAATAATATATTTATGATTTATATTAATATATTATAAGTTCTAATATATTAATATGGAATCATATTATTTAATTAGTATTGATCAAGAATTAATTTAGAATTAATTAAGTGATCAAAAAGAACTAATTAAATATGGACTCTTATATATATGGAATGGGCCAAGTTCATTTAGGTTGGGCTAAGCTTTCATGGATGGTCCATGGAGCTTTTAACCCATGGATCCTATGTAAATGAAAGGTCATGGGTATTAGGGTTTACATGGATGTAACCCTAATCCTCCATAATATATAAAGGGGTCCTTGGCTCACAAAATTGGCATAAGTGTGTGAAAATAAGAGTGGGCCGATTTTAGTGTGCATACATATTCTCTCAAGTTCTTCCAAGGTGTTTTGGTGATTTGTGATTCCATTTGAGGCTTCCACACTATTGGGGCTAAGCTCTTAAAGCTTGAAGACATCAAGCTACATCAAAAGGTATGTCATGTAACTAGAACTTTGTAGTATAGGTGCTTCATAATATGCTAGTTAGGATGAAACCTTGGAATAGTTAATATTTGCATGTATAATAGAGAAAACATAGATCCAAGGTTTATAGGGTTGCATGTACACCATAGGAGTGTTAGAATGCTCAAAACCCAACAAGTATATGTATGTGTTTGTATGATTTTTGGGCGGGGCCCGATGATTATCCTATATGTTATTAGTTGCTATATGATTTGTATGTGGGCAGGGCCCGTTATGCGAGTTACGGCGGGTCCCGTTATACTCATTGGGTGGGGCCCGTTATACGAGTTAGGGCGGGGCCCGTTATACTCATTGGGCGGAGCCCGTTATGCAAGTTAGGGAGGGGCCTGTTATATGTTATGTATGTTGGTATGTGGTACTTTGGGGAACTCACTAAGCTTTGTGCTTACGGCTTTCAGTTTATGTTTCAGGTACTTCTAGTTCCAAGGGGAAGGGCTCGGGATGACTGCATTGCACACACCATATGGATGCTGTTTATGGGACACACTCTGATTATTATGATGTTTGACATATTTAATCTATTGGGTTGTATGAACAATGTTTTGGAATACTGTTTTTACTTGAATTAAAAATGAAATTTTTGGATCATGTTTTCGGGATGTTTCAATTTGGTACCAGAGCCTTGGTTTGAGGGATTTGGGCACACTCTCGGGTGTGTCTGAACTCAAACTGAGGATTTGGTAACGTTTTTCAAACGAACCATATTTTAAGAAAAGGTTTTTCTAAAATAAGAAAGGGTGTGGTGCATGCAATCAGCCGAGCCCAAGTAAGTTTTCCCAAATTACCCATACATATTATTTTACATGCTTTGATTTGTGAATCTGTAAATCACATGCTAGTTAGGGCTAAGGATCTGCTCAGTTTTGCATGATAGAATGCTAGGAGATATGCCTTTGTATGCCTATTATGTGAGCTTATAGAACTGCATGCTAGTGTTGATCAGTCAGTGATAGGATGGCCTGATTATGTTATGCTTGGTTCTGATTACTTGATGCTCGAATGCTGCTTGCTTTGTGCTTTTAGGAGCTCTAACTAGCTTCAGCTAACTAGTATATGAATATGCTAAGTTACATATTATGGGAACTTAATAATGTTAGAGGGTTAGGTTTTAACTCTATTACGCAGCTCTTGTTTGAGTCCAACCGTTGTAGTGTGAGACCTCACATTCGAAGCACTATCTAGTTTTTGTAATATGTAATTATATTCGTGGGATAGTTAGAGGAAGTTAGCAGGAATTCCTTCTGCAACTGATGGCAGAGAGTGGTGTGGAGTTTGCCCTTGGAAAACCTAGGATGAGATATAGTTCCGGGAGTCTTATCTGTGAGGGGAATTGTTTGGGATATAAAGTAACTTGGTTGAGTTTGTTGGATTAATGTCTAAGTCCATAACTATATTTGGTATGTACTTGACCCGACCCGGCATGGTCCATTTGGGTTGCACTTAACCGACACAATTTATATGGATAGTCTTTTGAGAATAGTATATTTATGATTTATATTAATATATTATAAGTTCTAATATATTAATATATAATCATATTATTTAATTAGTATTGATCAAGAATTAATTTATAATTAATTAAGTGATCAAAAGGAACTAATTAAATATGGACTCTTAGATATATATGTGTAGTGGGCCAAGTTCATTTAGGTTGGGATAAGTCTTCATGGATAGTCCATGGAGCTTTAACCCATGGATCCTAGGAAATGAAAGGTCATGGGTATTAGGGTTTAACCCTAATCCTCCACATTATATAAAGGGTCTTATGGTTCATGAAATTAGGCTAGTGGCTAGTGTGGATACACTAAAGAGGGCAATAACCGATTTCATAAGTGTGAGCCAAGTATCCATATTCTCTAAAGGTTTTCCAAGGTGTTTTGGTGATTTGTGATTCCACTTGAGGCTTCCACACTATTGGGGCTAAGCTCTTAAAGTTCAAGACTTCAAGCTTCATTAAAAGGTATGTATTCTAACTTGTTATATTACCCAAGTATCAAGGATTGTATGCTAGATAGGGTAATACCTTGGAATATTCATATTTGCATGTATAATAGAGAAAACATAGATCCAAGGTATTTAGGGTTGCATGTACACTTAGGAGTGTTAGAATGCTCAAAAACCCAACAGTGGTATCAGAGCCATGGGTTGTTTTATGTTATATTCATGCAAATGTTTGATTTTCAAAGTTGAAAAAAAAAAAGAAAAAAACATGAAGTTTGTCAAATTTTAAGATAAGTACTTGTTTTGTGAAAAACTAATTATTTGTAAAATTTGAATCATTTGTTATATGAGTTCAATTAGGTCAAATTTAGTAAAAGATAAAATGATATGATTATTTTATTAGTTTTAAAAGTTTGATCTAAATGTTTTAAGGAGTTACAAATTTTGTCATAAAATTTTGGAGATCAAAAGTTTTTTTAAAATTGTGATCTTAAGTGTTTTGAAACCTCCATAAGTTATGGATATGAAAACGTTTTAAAAAAAATTGATTCAAAGTTTTTATGGAGTTACAAAATTTGGTGTTAATGTTTTAAAGAATTCCATAACTTATTCTTAAGTTGTGGAACATGAAAAGTTTCATCATAAAACAAGCATTTAACTCCATAAGTTATGGATTACCAAAAGTGTTTATGTTTCCTTGATTTATGAGTTAGTTTAGATTAATGGAAAAAAAAATTGTGTTTTAGTTGTTTTCAATCTTAATTAATCTAGAGGTAGTTCATAAAATGTGTTTTTGTAACTTGTCCTCAAGTTACATAAAAGGTCACATTTATGAATCTTAAAACTCATAAAAGTGTCATAGGTTACATAAAAAAAATGAAGAGTCTTTTTCATTAAATAGTATTATTACTCCATAACTTGTCCTCAAGTTATGGATGTTTAAGAGTCACTTCTTTAAAAATGTTATTAAAGAATAAGAGGTTACATAAAAAATGAAGAGTCTTCATTTTAATGAACCATTAAACTCATAAGTTATGAAATGAAAAGTTTTGAATAGTTTCAAAAACTTGCCCTCAAGTTTTGGAATTTGTAAAGTTTTCACTTATGAATACTTTAATTCCAAGTTAAGCCCTTAGAATTTTAAAAGTTAAAATTCAACCCTTATACTTTATAATATTATAAGTTAATAATATTTATATATATGTATAAGAGTAAAGTCGTCTTACCATTAGTAGGCCTCATTCACGAAGCCGGTCTATAAGGGGGGTATAAGGTTACTGCCTATAAAATGGCAGTTTAATGGGTGTCCACTCTCACCCACCGCTTCCTTGACTGGTGGAGGGTCGTTAGCCGAACGGGTAGGACAAGGACTATAATTCTCCCTTCATTAAAAGTATTAATGATAAATACTAAGTAACTAAACTCTTATTAATACCCAATCTTAGTTACTTAGGAAAATGTGAATTTGGTGCTAACCCATGAAATTACACTTTGCACTTTGCTTAAGTCAGTTAGTGGAGCGTGTGTGGTTAACCGGCACACTAGCTTGATTTAACAAGGTAGGCAAAGGGTAACTTAATGTTTATCATAGTATCGGTGGAGCGTGTGTGGTTAACCGGCACATCGATTGAGGGGTAAATATTAAGGGTACCAAGTATATTTGCATGGTTATTCACACCTTGTTTTGTGATCCTCGGCATCCCAGTCACAAAACCTGAAGGGCACACTCGAGATTGAAACATGCCTTTGAAAAGTTCAATGAATCTCAAAAGAATCTAGGAGTTTCAAAACCAATTAAAACCTAATAATACATTTCGTTTATCTTGGTGGAAATTGGTGAATCGTCATTCACCTACCTTCAAATATTTTATAGCTTGGATTACGGCATCCCTCTTCCAAGTTATAAAATAGTTTGTTGGGTCCTAGCCTTAATATTTCATATTGGGTGTTATATTAAGGACTTTAGATCAACTATCTTGAATATCTCCCAAAAAGATGTATGTTTCAGACATCTATGATCCTCCTAAATCTCTTGGAACTTCACTTCCTCCACCTCCTCCAATTATTCTCCCTAACCCACAAGTTCAAGGTCACTCAAGCCCTATTGGCAAGCAAGGTCTATGTGTGATCACATCTTGGAGATGAAGTCACATATTGACAAGCCGGGAGAGTTGGGTGTCAAACTCTTGAGAAAGTTCGTGGTTCAATCACTTTCTAAGTCATATAGTGAATTCCTTTAGGACTACTATGAAACAGACTATGACATGACCCTTAATGATCTTATCTATTTGCTTGGTGCTGCTTAATCAACAATAATTTGGAGCACTGGGAGAGCAAATTTGATTAGTAGATCAACTTCCCAAACTACCATGGACATTGACAATGGTAACATTGGATATCTAGAAAAGCCTTCTCTTCCCAAGGAAAGGGATTGACCATAGTCAACTAGGTTAACCAAATGGTAAAGAGAAATGCTAAGTCTGCGATAGTCCCATGTACCATTCCCAAAGAGTCCCTATGTTTCTCTTGCCAAAGGAAGGGGCATTGATTGCGAAGCAGCCTATTTACCTGAAAGATCATAAGGTTGATCAAGTCAAGAAGATTGACTCTACTTCAGGTAAAGCCCACTATCTAACTTTGTTAAGTTTCTATTCTGAGATTCTTGTTACATGATGTGACTGGGTCACATGTTGATGTTTTAAGAATCAAAGAAAAGTGAAGAAACTTAAAGAAAGTATATGCTGATTCTGATCGCGAAGATGATCGCATGGTTCTGTCATCAGAATTTTGAGCTGTTGCTTAGGAGTTATGATATATTGCTTAGGAATAGATAACAACAAAGTTTTTCATGTGCTTTTGCACTGTAAGGATAGTTTTTCCTCAAAGTTTTTAAAATAAAAGAAAAAAATTTGTTTTTATTTATTTTAAAATATCCTTACAATGGCATTTGTGAAAAGGAAAAAAAATTGTTGCTTATATGATTCCATTAATAGCAAGAGTGGAAATATGAATTTGATTCTTTCATTTGTGGTAGTGTCTAAATTTTCCAAATAAGGAAACTTTCTCATCACCCAAGTTTCAGTTGGATAGAAACTTCGAATCATGCAAGTTGTATAGTATGATGAATGAGAACTTTCAAGCATTGGAAAATTAAGACTAATTACTTGTTCACATGGATGTGTGAGTCAAGTAAATGACTAAGGGATCGAGTACACATTCTTGTGCACTGATCAAGCCCACCACAAATGTAACTTGAGTGATACATCTTAAAGAAGGTTTATTAACACTAGTGAAATGTAAGAGTAAAAGGTTTTCTACTCTTGTACATTTGAATTTGGTAAGTTGTGATGTTTTGGATAAAACAAAGACCAACTTAGGCCAATTGTGTTAAGTGTTTGTCTTGATTAGAATCCACACTATCTCTTGAATATTTGGAAAGAAATTATTATAGGTCAAGGAGACAGTGGGAGTCTAAAAGATCCTGAAAGGGTTTCAAGAAGTAATCAAGAATAAAACCTGTATTTCATCACTAGCACACAACTAGAGGTTTATAACCTATCGTGTTGACATTTCTGTGCCCATTCCAGTTAAGTTGGCTATATATATTTGAGTTCTACATGTTCTCAATTGTTTGCATAACTACTTGGAAGCAATGGTAGGCCCTTGTGCTGCTAGGTGGCAAGAGGTTAAGATTGCACAAGTTCAATCCACATGAGTTAGGATTTTTCACTAACCTAGTCTTGTGATTATGGTTTGACAAATTCACATGGATAAGAACACATACACCATAAAATCTAAGTGTCATAAGGTTTCTCTCCGATTCATGAAATTGATGGTGAGGAAATTCTTTCACTAAGTAGATTTTAAGTAGATAGCAATTGTAATATTTGCAGGTTTCAAAGTCGTTAGTGGAGTGTGCGTGGTTAACCGGCACACTAACATGGACCTATGAGAAATGGCAAAAGGTCTAAACAATTGAGACTATGATTATGGCATCCCTTTTCATAGTTCTGAAATTGTTTAGACACACCTGTGATCTATCTAAGATAAGGTGTATGATTTTGATAAAGTCTTATCAAAGCAATCTAGTATCAGAAATCTGAACTTTGGTAAGAATGTCAATAAAGTATTGACTTCTAGAGGTCCAGCTGTTTTCTGGATACATGTCAAAGCTAGTGGGAGCATAAGTGTTATGCTAATAATCATCATGTTAGTAGGAGCATGATAATTATGATAAGTTTGCAAGTTAGCAATGTTAATTATAGAAAACAAAAGTTTCAATTCGTGAGGTTGCAGGGGTTGAAAAAGTTGTTTTGCTATAATTAAGGGAGAGGAAATTATGCTTCATTTCAATTCTAAAAAGCTTAGATTGAGTTTATAATCATTCTAAAGAGCTTATATTGAGATTTTAATCACCTTTAGTCAAGAATATATATATATATATGAATTTCATGTTGGATTGGTTCAACTTAAGAAAATTCGATATATTGCGTTCTCAAAATTCGATTATGATTACGGCATCCCTTTTCATAGTCAAATTTTGAGAATATGGCAAACAAAAAATTATTATTGAAAAAGACTGGTCTAGAACCATGTCTTTATGTGAAACATCATGAATCGTGTCCCATTTACTTTGGGTACAAGATCGATTACATGTGCTATAATATTTATCCTTTCTGAATTTTCCAAATGCCTTGGGGCATTAAGGGGAACAATGTCTAGAATTGGATATGACTAAAGTGATTAAGCAATTGTCGAGGACAATCTAAGGTTTACCAAAGATTGGTTGCTCAAGGACAGTGGGAAGTATACTGTTAATATTGGAAGGACCATATTGACATAGTCTGAAAAGAGGCAACGCTTGTTCAGAAGTGGTAGTCAAAATGGGAATATAGAGTTGTCTTCATAGGTGGAAGCAATCTGTGTAAGGTTAAAGAAACTTAATGCAAGAAGCATGTTCAAAGCAATGCGCTTTGAATTTGAGACATCGTTTCCATGGAATTGCTCTCCATTGGAATACTCTGTAATGATTGTTGCCAAGTCTTCATGGCTTTGTGCATAATCATTACAAGAGGAACAGTGCATATAAGTTTAAAATCTAAACAGATTTCGATAAATGTTAGGAATTCTTACATTTACGATAAGGATTTGGGAGTGTGAAAAGAGAATCATTGAAATTATGTTCAATTGATCTAGTTCACAAAGAAAAGGATCATAGACAAACATAGAGTGCATACTTGGTGTATGGCAAAGTTATTGTTTAGAAAAACATAGTGTACATGCTTGGAGCATGGGACAACTAGTGTTTTTAATTCAGGTATAAAGTTGATAAAACCGAAACAATGAATAATGAGTAATCAGTATGGTGATAAATAAAAGTGGTCTATTTATATTCATAGGGTTTGATACCATATTTGATTCATTTATTCTTGTGTTTCACTTTGCATGTTTTGACTTCCATAATAACTAGGTTATTCTTCCGGAATGACTAAGTTATTCAAACCATCTACAGTCGTTCATATGTTGGAAGTAGATGTGAATCAAGACTATCATGGGTTGGCTTGTAGAGGTCCAAGTTGGTAGACAAAGTTGTGCTACAACACTCATGAGTGCTCATAAGTTCTGAGTATTGGATTCAACCCGCGCTCATTTGAATCACTTCATGGATTTTATCACGAGTGATCATGAGACGATAATATCTTATATTCTTCAAACCTAGAGATATGAGTTGTTACTATGAGTTGGTTGTACATTGATTGCACGAAAACGCATTCGGTAACTCGATGTTATAAAACATGCCTTTGTGTATGATTCAACAAGTAGTAGAACAAGCCATATGAGTCGAAGTTTATCCATTCCTTTTACCTTCGGGATAAAGCGATATTTGTGGGCCCCTCGATGATTTAGTGATGACACATGTGAGTGCTTGGCCAAGCCAGGACTGATTTGATTTGTTCAATCAGTCAGTCATCATAAATCGGAAATCGGGAAACAACAAATGGACAGAGAGAATGATTGATAATCCATGTCTCAGTCCATATGATATCTAGAATGGAGGAATATATGATCCCTTATCTAATGGACAAGTCATTGACAAAGTTCAGAGTTCGTTGACAAGATGAGAGTTCGACAGCGGCTTTAAGAGCTACGATTACCAGTTGGTTTTTGAAGTCATACTCAATAATAGTTTTAGACTTATCCAAGTGGGAGACTGTTGGATTAATGTCTAAGTCCATAACTATATTTGGTATGTACTTGACCCGACCCGGCATGGTCCATTTGGGTTGCACTTCACCGACACAATTTATGTGGATAGTCTTTTGAGAATAGTATATTTATGATTTATATTAATATATTATAAGTTCTAATATATTAATATATAATCATATTATTTAATTAGTATTGATCAAGAATTAATTTATAATTAATTAAGTGATCAAAAGGAACTAATTAAATATGGACTCTTAGATATATATGTGTAGTGGGCCAAGTTCATTTAGGTTGGGCTAATTCTTTATGGATAGTCCATGGAGCTTTAACCCATGGATCCTACGAAATGAAAGGTCATGGGTATTAGGGTTTAACCCTAATCCTCCACACTATATAAAGGGTCTTATGGTTCATGAAATTAGGCTAGTGGCTAGTGTGGATACACTAAAGAGGGCAATAACCGATTTCATAAGTGTGAGCCAAGTATCCATATTCTCTAAAGGTTTTCCAAGGTGTTTTGGTGATTTGTGATTCCACTTGAGGCTTCCACACTATTGGGGCTAAGCTCTTAAAGTTCAAGACTTCAAGCTTCATTAAAAGGTATGTATTCTAACTTGTTATATTACCCAAGTATCAAGGATTGTATGCTAGATAGGGTAATACCTTGGAATATTCATATTTGCATGTATAATAGAGAAAACATAGATCCAAGGTATTTAGGGTTGCATGTACACTTAGGAGTGTTAGAATGCTCAAAAACCCAACAGAGTTATGGCGTTCTTGAGGAAAGTACGGATAGATGTGGAAGGTAGTATGGGCTCGTACTACTGGAAGTAGAGGATCCATACTCGATTCAAGGAGGGTTACGATGAAGCCAGGGAGATTGTGGAGTTGTGATTCCCCGATGTTATATTTGGATGCGTATTCTGATGATTTGTATTGGTCTATTTTCAGTATGGTGGTATTGCGAGGCATACCAATTGTCTGTTCCGGTGTTGGGGAGGGCTCGGGCTTAGGTTCTGGAGTCGGGCAGCTTGATGACCAGACGAGGGAGTTCATATCGTTTGAGATTACATGTAGTATCCTTGAGCAGACTCTTGTGATCTTTGGCTCAGTCAAGGAGGGTATTCTGTAGATTCTTGATGAGCGGTTGAGCGCCTTTCGCGCTGAGATTGTGGCTTTGATCGGGATGCGTTCTCTGACTTTCAGGGAGTTCCGAGCATGTGGAGCACCGATTTATCATGAGGCGAGGGACCCGATTACGAGCCTGATGTGGTTAGTAGATGTTGCTAACGCCTTCCTTATCAGTCGTTGTCCTGAGGAGGAAAAGGTCAGACTAGCTTCCTGCCTTTTGAAGGACAGGGCACGAGACTGGTGAGAGGAGGTAGGTCGTGTGGTGGGTGATGATGTTGTGGATGTGATGACCTGGGATGATTTCTCGATTAGGTTCTGAGCCGAGTTTGCACCAGTGATTGAAGTGAAACAGTTGGCGCGAGAGTTTCAGGATCTCCGCCAGATTACTGAGACGGTGGCTGAGATCACCGCTATGTTCAGGGATAGGGCGCTTATGGTTCCGCAGTATGTGGTGGACGAGGAGATGAAGAAGGCCCGATACCATGAGATGTTGAGGAGTGACATTATGTAGTTTGTGAGCCGATCCAACTGCAAGACGCTGGAAGACATGATAGTGAGGGCTAGAGAGAGGGAGATTGATCTGGAGATGGAGAGGAAGAGGAAGCCATATGAGGTTCAGGTATCAGGAGGTTCGGACAAGAGGCCCAAGGTTGTGGATACGAAGGGAAAGGGCCAGCAGGGCCGATGTCGCGGCGGCAAGTGCGGCAGGTCGCATGAGGGGACGTGCAGGGTAGGTGAATCTGGATGTTTCAAGTATGGTCAGATTGTTCATATCAGTAGGGATTGTACTGCAACCACCACCATCACCCCAGTATCTGATCTGATTTGATTTCAGTGCAATAAGAGGGGCCACAAGAAGACCCATTGTCCGAGATTAGCTGCAGCAGGACCGGTGTCAACATCCGCTCCCGTGACACTCCGGATTACTGACGGCCGGGCAGATGTGCCTGTAGCGAAGAGCAAGGCTTTCCAGCTGACGGCAAAGGAGGTGCGTGCAGCTCCCGATGTTGTGACGGGTATGTATCTTCTCCTTATCTCTTTATCTATATTGAATTGCTTGCTTATGTTTATATGTTTTATTTTAGGATCGTTCTTTGTGAACAGTATCTCTGCTTTAGTGTTGTTTGATTCGGGGGCTACCCGATCCTTTATATCGCATGCGCTTAGCAAGAGATTCGTTGGAGCTTCGGGGAGCTGGATTGTCCTCTTAATGTTGAGATTGATGATGATAGGACAGTTTGGGTTGCGAGGGTTCATCGGGGTTGTACCCTTCAATTATTCAGCGAGAAGTATCCGGTTGATCTGGTTCCTATTCCTCTGCGTGGGAACAAGGTTATCGTGGGCATGGATTGGTTTAGCTCTAATGGGGCAGTGATCGAGTGTGAGCAACAGTTAGTTCAGGTTCGGGCCCCAAATGGTGGAGAGTTGGTGATTCATGGTGAGAGACCGCAACGTGGGCCGATTTTGTGTTCTATAGTGAGGGCCATACGATATCTTCATCAGGGTTGCTCGGGTTTTTTTTCCTACATCATGGATACTTGGGATAAGGGTAAGGCGACCGTGGACGATGTGCCGATTGTGCGGGATTATCTGAATGTGTTCCCGGAGGATTTTCCCGGGGTACCTCCGAAGAGACAGGTGGAGTTCAGGATTGATCTGGTTCCAGGTGCGGCCCCGATAGCTAAAGCACCGTATCGATTGGATCCTACCGAGATGCAGGAGTTGTCTACACAACTGCAGGAGCTGTTAGACAAGGGATTTATTAGGCCGAGCAGTTCGCCTTGGGGAGTACCGATTCTGTTTGTGAAGAAGAAGGACGGGTCTCATTGTATGTGTATCGACTACCGGGAGTTGAATAAGGTAACGGTGAAGAACCGTTATCCACTCCCGAGGATTGATGATCTTTTTGACCAGATTCAGGGTGCATCTTTGTTCTCCAAGATTGATTTGTGATGGGGTTATTATCATATGCGGGTCAGGGATGAGGATGTGCAGAAGACAGCTTTCCGAACTCGATATGGTCATTATGAGTTCGTGGTGATGCCTTTTGGGCTCACCAATGCTCCGGCCGCATTCATGGATCTCATGAACCGCGTGTGCAGACCAATATTGGATCGGTCTGTTATAGTGTTTATTGATGATATCTTGGTTTATTCCAAGACTCAGGAGCAGCATGAGGAGCACTTGAGGGAAGTGCTGGAGACATTGAGGAGGGAGAGACTTTTCGCAAAGTTCTCCAAGTGCGAGTTCTGGTTGCACGAGGTGCAGTTTCTGGGACAACTTGTCAACCAGAAGGGTATTCTAGTCGATCCGATCTAGGTCGAGGCCGTGATAAAGTGGGAGGTACCGAGGTCTCCATCTGAGATTCAGAGTTTTCTTGGGCTGGCTGCTTATTATCGGAGATTCATCCATGATTTCTCCAAGATCGTTGTTCCCTTGACCCGACTGACCAAGAAGTCGGTGACTTTTCGTTGGGGGCCTGAGCAGTAGGCAACTTTTGAGACTCCTAGGCATCGGTTGTGTGAGGCGCCGATTCTGACCCTACCTGAGGTTGTTGATGACTTTGTGGTTTATTGTGATGCTTCGATCTCCGGTCTGGGGGCAGTATTGATGCAGAGGGGTCGTATGATTGCTTACGCTTCGAGGCAGCTGAAGCCTCATGAAGTGAATTATCCGACGCATGATTTGGATTTGGGGCCGTGGTTTTTGCCCTCAAGATTTGGCGGCATTACCTCTATTGGGTTCGTTTTACTATTTACACAGATCACCAGAGCTTGAGGTATCTCATGGATCAGCCGAATATGAACATGAGGCAGCGTCGATGGTTGGATGTGGTGAAGGATTATGATTGTGAGATCCTCAATCACCCCGGGAAGGCCAATGTGGTGGCCGATGCTCTCAGCCGCAAGGTCGTCGCGGGTCCGATCAGAGATATATGTTTTAGGATGACCGTGATTACTCCATTGTTGGAGAGGATTCGTGAGGCTCAGGTCGAGGCTATGAAGGAAGAGCACCGAAAGAGTGAGCGCATTGTGGGTCAGGTGGATTCCTTCGATTATGATAGACGCGGATTGTTGACTTTGCATCGGCAGGTTTGGGTGCCGTATTGGTGCGGTGTATGCCAGGTTCTGACGGAGGAGGCCCACAAGTCGAGGTTCTCCATTCATCTCGGGGCGACGAAGATGTATAGGGATCTTCGTCCTGATTATTGGTGGCCCTTCATGAAGCGGGATGTGGCATGGTATGTCGAGCGGTGCCTAACTTGCAGGAAAGTCAAGGCCGAGTATCAGCGTCCTCACGACAAGATGCAGCCGTTGGAGATTCCCGTATGGAAATGGGAAGACATCACTATGGATTTTGTCACGATGCTTCCCAGGTCTGCGCATGGAGTGGATTCGATTTGGTTCATCGTGGATCGATTGACCAAGAGTGCACATTTCATCCCAATTCAGGAGAGTATTTCTACAAAGAAGTTGGCTGAGATTTATATCAGGGAGGTGGTGGCACGTCATGGGGTGTCGGTATCAGTGGTTTCAGACAGGGATGTTCGTTTTACTTCCAGCTTTTGGAAATGGTTTCATGACGTGTTGGGAATTCATCTCCATTTCAGTATAAATTTTCATCCACAGACCGATGGGTAGAGTGAGCGGACTATCCAGACCCTTGAGGATATGTTGTGTGCGTGCGTGTTGGATTTTGGTGCGAGTTGGGATACGTGTCTTTTGTTAGCGGAATTTTTGTATAACAACAGTTACCACGCTAGCATTGATCAACCTCCTTTTGAGACGCTCTACGGCAGGAAATGCAAGACCCTAATTTTTTGGGGTGAGGTCGGTCAGCGAGTCATGGGGAGTACTGATGTAGTACTCAAGACCACTAAGCTGATTCAGTAGGTTCGGAGCAGGCTCCAGACAGCTTAGAGTCGGCAGAAGAGTTATGCTGATAGGTGTCGGTCATATTTGGAGTTTCAGGTGGGAGATATGGTTCTCCTGAAGGTGTCACCTTGGAAAGGTGTCATCCAATTCAGGAAGCGGGGCAAGTTGGGCCCCAGGTATATTGGTCCCTTTAGGGTTTTGGCTCAGGTGGGCCGAGTTGCGTATCGTCTAGATCTTCCAGCAGAGCTCAGTCAGATCCATATCACGTTTCATGTCTCTCAGCTGCGGAAGTGTTTGGTTGATGATTCTGCAGTTGTACCTTTGGAGGATATTCAGGTGGATGACCGCCTGAATAATATTGAGATACCGGTGGTGATTTTGGATCGGAAGATGAAGACCTTGAGGAACAAGGTTGTAGAGCTAGTGAAGGTACAGTGGGAGCACCGCAAGGGGTCAGAGTGGACTTGGGAGCCCGAGGATGAGATGAGAGAGCACTACCCAGAGTTTTTCGGGGTGACGGACTTCGAGGACGAAGCCTGATTCAAGTGGGGGAGAATTGTAACGCCTGATAATTCTAAGGTATTTATTTATTTAATTTGGTCGCTTATTTAATTATGATGTTGGGCTTGAAGACCTTGGGCTTGATCTTGATCTTTGGTCTTGGGGTGTCGTACGCAGGGCGTACCACCCATGTACACGAGGTGTACACGAGTAAGTGGATCGCGGGTGCCATGCACGTACATGAGTTTGAGTTCATTTCGTGGAAGTAGAAGGTTACATTTCGAGTTTGGGTTCATTTAGGGCATGCAAATTCACAAAGTTAGTGACTTTATGCTTCTATACATTGATTATGACTCAGATCTGTGGTTTGGACCCTTGAGCTTAAGTAATAAGAGCTTAATGGAAAGATGGCTTAATGGATGAGTACGCTGGGCGTACAAGCCCGTACGCACAGCGTACAAGCCAAGCCGCGAGTACGCTTACCTTGGGGTAAGGCCCATAAGAAAGAATTGGCCCCAACTGGAAATTGGGCCATGATTGGGACTTGATGGATTATTTGACTTTCGGGACTATTAAATTGTGGAATTGGGCTTCAATCTTGGACCAAGCTAGGCTAGGGGTAAAATGGTCTTTTTACCCCAAGTAGGGATTTTTGGTTATGATTTAGATCCCAAATGTTAATTGGTTTTTATTTGGAAATTGATAGCTCGGGGAGTTGTAGGACCAGCAGCCAGGGATCATTCGTTTCATTCAGCTTTTCGAGGTGAGTTTCCTCACCATGTATAGCGGGTCGAAGGCACCAATGCCGACCCATGATATGATCTGTTAGGATACTCATTGTCTATGTGACACTAGTATGTGTATGTGTTTGTATGATTTATGGGTGGGGCCCGATGATTATCATGTATGTTATTAGTTGCTATATGATTTGTTTGTGGGCGGGGCCTGTTATGCGAGTTAGGACGGGGCCCATTATACTCATTGGGCAGGGCCCGTTATACTCATTGGGTGGGGCCCGTTATATGTTATGTATGTTGGTATGTGGTACTTTAGGGAACTTACTAAGCTTTATGCTTTCGGCTTTCAGTTTATGTTTTAGGTACTTCCAGTTCCAAAGGGAAGGGCTTGGGAAGGATGCGTTGCACACACCATATGGATTCTGTTTATGGGACACACTTGATTTTTATGATGTTTGACATATTTAATCTATTGGGTTGTATGAACAATGTTTTGGAATAGTGTTTTTACTTGAATTAAAAATGAAATTTTTGGATCATGTTTTTGGGATGTTTCATAATCAATTTAAACTTATCATGGACTTATAATTATCTTTTAATTAATCTTATAATTAAATGTATTATTAAATTCATAAGGGATAGCTCAATTTTAATTAATCAAATAAGGATGTCTCCTAATATTTAGAGATTTTATTTAATTATCCAAAGTATAAAAACTCGGATTCTAAATGATTTCTAAGTAGATAATTACCAAATAACAATCACATAAATCAAATCAAGCAAGAAATCCCGAAATTCTGGATTTGTACTGAGTTCACGTCGTGACAGATACATGTCACGTTGTGAGCTTAATCTGGCATAAATGTTTTTGTTCGATTCGACTAATGTGCAATCAATGTTTGACAAACCTAAGCTCTGATACCACGGATGAGTTTTATAGAAAACAAAATCATGTACAATGTGGAAAACACTTAACAGATAAGATGGTACATGCATCCTATAAAGTGTCTATGTCATAACACTTGAAGGGACCATATAATGAACAACAAAACTAGCATAAACCCTAATAAAATCGAAATCATGGGATTAGGATTACATACCTTTGATCATTTGTTGTAGTACACAAATTACTTCAATCTCCTTGTAATTGTTGGACATGGGAAGCTTAGCACCCAAAGGATGATGCCTCTAATGGCTCACACCCAAGCCCTAGAACTAGAAGACAAGAGGAGAGAGGAGAGAGGATACTTTCGGCCAGAGTATCCTTAAAGGAATCATATGAACGAAAATCATAACCCTTTGGGTTCTATTTATAGTGTGGATGAGTTAATGAAAACCCTAGATTTATATAATAAAATAATACTATTTTATCTATTCAAATATGCTATCCTTATCAGCATTAGGAATATTCTAGAAACCCTAGAATCCTTCCCAATTTCGTTCACCGCCTATATGGGTTCTAGAATCTTTCTTCCTATCTCAATTATGAACAATTACAATTCAACTCTTGGACCTTTAATTAATTCCAATTAATCCTGAATTAATGTCAGATCAATTTTGATTAATAGTTAATTAATTATAATTCATTTCATATTAATTTATTAATCATTCAAATTAACAAACCAATTTTCCATTTCCAGTTAATATATTAATCACATAATATATTAACAAATTATTTAATCATAATTTCCAATTAGTTTATCAATCATATAATAATCTAATAAATTATCATCACTCTACAAATGTGATTCTAACCAAGTTCTAGTTACGAGGGCAACCCAAAAAGAACTTTGCTTCTAATTACAATAAGATATAAATTTAGTTACTGGCTTAGACACCTTAATCCAACAATTTTGTCACTAAATTGTGAATAATAGATGGCATTGATAAGTCGTTAAAGATATATTATGATAACAAATCATCAGTGCTTTACTCCAACAACAGTAGTAGCTTAACAAAGTCAAGGTTATTTGAAAGAAAGTATTTAGTTGTAAAGGAGAGAGTTCAGGATGGACACATATGTATAGAACACATAGGAACCACTTCAATGCTAGTAGACCCAATAACTAAAGGTCTAACACCTAATGTGTTTCATGAGCATACTTCCCGTATAGGCATTGTTATAGATGATACTAGGGTTTTATGGGAGTCCTTAGGTCCTATAGGTTTTATATTATGACATTATGTAATGAAATCCGGAAGAATGAAGTCAATGATTTTTTTATAATTGTCCTGAATTCAATAACTTGCAATATTTATATTTCATAAAGAACTGGCCTCACAAAAGACTACAGTTGGACCAATTAAAACTAGACACGTGCAAGGTTACATTGCACACTATTTTTAATCCACTTTTTATCTATGTCATTAAATGTATATGTATGGTGATCATGGTGGTTTAGTCATGTAACGTCACAAAATCACAACAAATTTAAAATTTTCAAAAACAACTCATTTACTCATAAAGTGTTTACATAACCATTGTTCCCAAAATCATTACTTAAAATCAGAGTCTCCCAAGATCCAACAACATAAAACCAAGGATATGTACGGTCACGCCTTCACCTTGCCACGGTCCTCAAGAGTACCTGAAATAAAACTATAATTGTAAGCCAACGCTTAGTGAGTTCCCCCAAAGTACCACCATATAACATAACAAACAACAACATGCATACAGAGCCTTCAACATGACTGGACCGCCTCATCAGGCCTTCAGCCTATCTGGACCGTTCTCCGGGCCTTCGGCTTGACTGGACCGCCTTACATTCCTTCAGTTTATCCGGACCGCCCTGGGTATCTTGGTCTTCAGTCTCATCTGGTCTGCCTCAACCCATTAAACTATAACATATCGATACATAACATTATCAATCAATAACAGCAACACAGGTAGTAATATAGATTTACCAGTATAATCACATAACCAGTACCACATAACTCCGCATAACAGCATACAACAAAACAGGATATCTAATCCAATAGGTCGGCCTTGGTGCCTTCGACCCCTAAGTACAATGAAGAAAAACTCACCTCTCAGTCCGAATACAGTCCGAATGAATCTCTGCTCCGACAACCGGCTCTACCTGACTCCTAATAAATTAATCATAACATTTCCTATTCTAGATTAATAACAATTTCCTTAAATACCCATGGTCAAAATTGGTCAAAATCAACAAAATTAGCCGAGTCAACTCATACCGCGTACGCGGGGCGTACTTCGGATGTACGCATGGCGTACTCACTGTCCGAGGAATCGAGGCTCAAACTACGTACGCGCAGCGTACCAATTGGTACACCCAACATACGCACTGATTCTCCACTTAATGAGTTAAGAGCTTATTACTTAAGCTATGACGACCAAATTGCATATCCAAGTCCCAAATATCATCTTTGACCATAAATGTGACATCCCCATTTTCATAGCCAGAAAAGACCAATTTTGTTTATGCTTTAAAAATAAAACCAGAGTAATCTTTCAAAAGATGTTGCGGAATTTGTCCCCAGAAACAAAATATGATAAAAATTTATCAAAGCATTTCCTAAAGAAATGTATTTTCATTATATTACAAAACCTCGGGATGTCATGTTCCGATACAGACCAAAAGCATAAACAGTACGATATAGGCCTTACAACAGTTATTTACATCTACTGGCCTATAATCCAAAATCCCTCATCGTCATCCAACTATGCTCTTGTTCCACTACCTGTAATATAAAAAGCTGAGTGGGTCAGGCTTGGGAGCCTGGTGAGCACATAGGGTTTTCAACCCACAATAAATAAATTTATTATGTTTAAACATCAAACAATCAACCCAATTCCCCATCCCCATTATCTTCTGTATTCTTAAAGATCTTAAGAACCATCTGTCCTTTATTCATTCATTCCTAAGGATTATCCTAAGGAATAGGCACGAAGTCCATCCCTTCTAGGGTTCTTAAATTACAACTACTGAACACGTAGTTTAAAACATCTGGTAAACACGTAGTTCAAAAATATCTGGTAAACACTTAGTTCAAAAATACATAATGAACACCTAGTTCAAAAATACCTGATGAACACATATTTCAAAAACACCTAATGAACACATAGTTCAAAATTACCTAATGAACACATAGTTCAAAAACACCTAATGAACACATAGTTCAAAAATACCTAATGAACACATAGTTCAAAAACACCTAATGAACACATAGTTCAAAAACACCTACAGGTTACGAGCCTGTTCATGTTCCACTGGACTGTCTAGAAAAGTTTGTGGTCATCATCTATATTCTGCTAGATGACTGGAACATCATCAACATCGAGACCTCTCATCATTTTATTTCATCATACATCAACTATTTCATCTACCCATGTTATACCCAACATATTTGTAGATAAAAAAAATACATATATACAGTTTAAATCATTCTAAACATGTATAAAACATTCATTCAACATCTATCTCAAATAAACAAACAACATATATACACATATCACGTATTTTATATAAAATACTTCATATCTATGTGTAAGATGAAAGTGACTATACACTCACTTGATAAGACGACGGTTGGACAACACTTCGTCCCTTAAAACAATCTTTTTCGATGAAACCGGGATGTTTTCTCAAAAACCGGGCTTCACGCGGGCAGAGTTTCGACTCGAAAACTCTTTTTCTCGGGGTCTTCGGGCTCTCCAGGGCTTTGTAATGATGCTAGGATGGTATTCTAGGCTTGGGGTATTTATTGCATCTTAAAAGAAAGTATAAGGTGAAAGGATGTAAATTTGTAAACAAAATTCGGATGGCCTTGCGTTCTATTTATAGTGGCTGATGCCTCGAATTACGCTGAGCGTAATATCCTGGTACGCGGGGCGTACTAATTCACCAGCCATTACGCTGGGCGTACATCGAGTACGTTGGGCATACGAAGGGATCATCTCGGACGCGTCAAGGCTACGAACACGTGTGCACCATGCGGAGGAGTAGGCGACGTGGCCAATTACAGATTGTGTACACATAAGTACGCTTGGCGTACATACTTCGTACGCTAGGCATACTTCCAGTCTCGAAGTTTGTCCCTGAAACTTCAAAAATTCATATCTTTCACATACGGGCACCGTTTTTGACGTTCTTTATATCCACGCGTAGGTGAAATTATACTCTACAACTTTCGTTTAGACTTCGTCGGCTAATTTTGACTTTATTTTTAAAGTTATATTTTAACAGGCCGGGACAGGAAAAGTCCGTTAAAAATTCATAACTTCTTTATCCGACAAGATCTTCGATTCTCGTTTAGGTTGTGTCGGCTAAAAATCGCTCGATCTATAATTCGAATTCCGGACTGCAAACTGATATGCCAAATCTTAGAAAATTCATAACTTCCTCATACAAATTCAGATTTGGACATTCTTTTTATGCACACTATCGGTTTAACGTATACTACGACTTTCATTTAGATCACTAAGGCTAAAAAGCACTTTATCGTAAACTCACTTTTTACGTCACACAGCGTCGTGCCGGTTCTGTCGCGAAACTTCGACAGGTCATAACTTCTTCGTTATATCTCGGATTTCAGTATTCTTTATATCTCCGGAATCCTTGTTTCAACCACTACAACTTTATTCATAGATATCGGGTTTATCTAACATTTATTTTCGACGCTTATTTTTATCCTTAATTTATAAAATCATAATAAATAAGTGCAAGCACATAATACTCAAATAATTCATATTTATTACTTCAAAACAAGTTACAAAGGTTGACCTAGACTATTACATCATCTTTAATGCCTAGTCTAGAAACACGGGCGTTAGAATAAAGTTTCGAACTTTATGGTCTTGCATAGCCAATAAGTGCTAAATGCTAGAAACTTCACCCTCTTAACCCATTAAGACAATCAAACACATGCATGGAAATGGATTAAGATCTAAGACCCTATTTTTATGCTTCTAAACCCCTCAAAACATTTGAAAGGACAACTAGAATGGACTAGAACATGCCATACTCCAAAAAGGTCAAGACTTGAGACCAAATGATCATGAATCAAGGACTTAGCAAGATCTAATGAAATACAAGCCAAGTTTGAAACTTGATACCTCTTGGAGGTTGCTAGAGAGGTGAAGATCCCAGATCGAAGGCTCCTTCAAGCTTCCAAGGTGTTTCTACTTTATTCTTTTTCTTTCACGATCTCCAAACACACACAAGGGTCAAGAATGCTAAAAAAAAGTGGCTAAGGTTTGCTAAAATCGAATGGAGGTGTTGGAGGCTAATGAGAGATGAGGTTGGAGGCCATAAAGATGGTTAAATAGGGTCCCAACCCTAAAATTTAGGGTTTGCAACCTTCGCACGTACGCCATGTGTACGCCCAACGTACTAGACTCGCGAATGTACGCCCAACTTACAACCTTTGGCCTGAAATTACAAAAATGCCACTATGGGCCATTTTGCAAGCTTTCTCATACACAAGGGCTAAATACCATAAGCCTTCATACTTAAGGGTTAAATTTGGAAATTACTCATCGCCGGGATGTTACAATTCTCCCCCACTTGAACTAGACTTCGTCCTCAAAGTCTGCTGCAGTGAACATCCCTGAGTAATGCTCCCGCATCTCAGACTCGGGTTCCCATGTCCATTCGGAACCCTTCCGATGTCACCACTGAACCTTGACCAAAGATACCACCTTGTTGTGGAAGGCCTTCTTCTTCCGATCTAAAATCGCCACCGGTCTCTCAATGTAATTTAGGCGATCATCAACCTGAACATCATCCAAAAGAATAACTGTTGAATCATCAGCCACACACTTCTGTAGCTGCGAAACATGGAATGTGTTGTCAATCTCACTAAGCTCGTCAGGCAATTTCAACCTATAAGCTACCTTGTCAACCCTGGCAATCACACAAAATGGCCCGATATACCGGGGCCCCAATTTGACCCTCTTCTTGATGCGTATTACACCCTTCTAGGGTGATACCTTCAGCAAAACCATGTCACCGACTTGAAACTCAACTCAGATCGATGCTTATCAGCATAACTCTTTTGCCGACTCCGAGCTATCTACAACCTCTGTCTAATCGGATGAATGAGCTCTGGCGTCTGAAGAACTACCTCAGTCCTTCCCAATACTCTATGACCAATCTTTCCCCAACATAAGGGGGTACAACACTTCCTCCCATAAAGAATCTTGAAAGGCGGCGCACCGATACTAGAGTGATAGTTGTTGTTGTAAGAAATCTCAGCTAAGGGAAGGTAGGAGTCCCAGCTCCCACTGAAGTCTATGACACAGGCCCTCAGCATGTCCTAAAGTGTTTGAATCCACTCACTCTAACCGTCAGTTTGCGGATGTTAAGCAGTGCTAAGATGCAACCTCGTACCCAGTTCCTCGTGGAACTTCTTCCAAAAACAAGATGTGAACCGAACATCTCGATCAGATACAATGGAGACTAGAATACCATGCCAAGCAACAATCTCGCGCACATACAAATCGGCTAACGTTCGGCCGAAGAACTCTCTCGGATGGCTAAAAAATGGGCACTCTTGATCAGACGGTCCACAATAACCCATATCGCGTCGAATCCCTTAGCCGTTCGAGGCAACTTTATGATGAAATCCATAGTGATATGTTCCCATTTCCACATGAGAACTTCCAATGGATGCAGCTTGCCACACGGCCTCTGGTGCTCGGCCTTGACCATCCGACAGGTCAAGCACCTCTCAACATATCAGACTATCTCTCTCTCTCTTCATACATGGCCACCAATAACTAAGCCTCAAATCTCGATACATCTTGGTGGCTCCGGGGTGAATCAAAAACCTGGACTTGTGCGCCTCCTCTAACACAGTCTGACTGATCCCCTAAAATCTAGCACCCAAACCCGTCCATACCTGGTCAATAATCCCCGACTGTCAGTGGCGAACCTGTCAACCTCACCCCTGAGTCTCTCCTGCTTCCAATTCTCCTTCTTGGCTCCCTCGGTCTGAGCCTCCCTAATCAGATCAAGAAGCAGAGAATCAACTGATATTCTCATACACAGACTTTCAATGGAAGAACCAACCATCTTGCGGCTCAAAGCGTCAGCTACTACATTCGCTTTCCCGGGGTGATACAGAATCTCGCAGTCATAATCCTTGACTACGTCAAGCCACCTACGCTGTCTCATATTCAGATTCGGCTAATCCATGAGATATATCAAACTCTTGTGACCCGTATAAATAGTACACTGGATCCCATACAAATAATGTCGCCAAATCTTGAGAGCAAACACCACTGCTCCCAACTCCAAATCATGAGTCGCATAATGGACCTCATGCGGCTTCAGCTGTCGTGAAGCATAAGCAATAACCCTCCCACCCTGCATAAGTACCGTCCCTAGACGGGTGATGGATGCATCACAAAATACCATAAAGTCCTCAATACCCTCAGGGAGTGTCAAGACTGGTGCCTCACACAACTTCTGTCTCAGTGTCTCAAATGCAGCCTGCTGCTCAGGCCCCTAACAGAAATCCACGCCCTTCCTCTTAAGACGAGTGAGGGGTACTGCAATCTTGGAGAAATCCTGAATAAATCTCCGATAATACCCTACTAATCCCAAGAAACTCCTGATCTCCAAAGGAGACTTCGGGACCTCCCACTGCATAATCGCCTCGATTTTGGCCGGATCGACCAAAATCCCATCCTGATTAACGAGGTGTCCCAAGAACTAGACCTCTCATAACAAAAACTCACACTTTGAGAACTTGGCATACAACCATTCTCGCCTCAAGACCCCTAGAAGCTCTCGAAGGTGCACCTCGTGTTTCTCCCTAGTCTTGGAATACACCAAGATATCATCAATGAAAACAATAACTGATCGATCAAGCGTCGGCCTGCACACCTCATTCATCAAATCTATAAACGTCGTGGGTGCGTTGGTGAGCCCAAATGGCATTACTACAAACTCATAATGACCATAACGAGTCTGAAACTCGGTCTTCTCCATGTCCTCCTCTCTAACCATCACCTGATGATACCCTGACCTGTCACACCCCCAAACCAAGGATGGCGGAAACGTCCGGGGGTGGCGGACTTCATGTATAGTATCATAACAATGAGTATAATAGTGATCAAGCAATACAACCAATCATAAATATAATCGGGAAAAGAATTTCATGGTTTCAAGTGTTACATATTTCAATGATTGATTACAACATGATATAAAAATAGTTGTTCAACGCCGTAGCGTTCCATCCTCAAAAGCTTGTGATTACCTGGTTTCGTTGTTTTCCTGAGAATACAAGTAGTTTTGAAAAAGTGTCAACAATTAAGTTGGTGAGTTCATAAGCTTTTTAGATGAAGAGTTTGGAAACCGATCTTTGTAATGAATTGTGTGATACCAAGAAAAATCCAATATTTTCCTTACAAAATTGATGTGTAGTCTTTAATTCCAAGACCGAAAGTGTACAATAATATCCATACTTATTGATATAAAAAGTGATTTTAAATCGACATAAAACCCTTTTTGATTTGAGAAAATCCCCGTAAACGTTATGTGTTGTTAACTCCCTATGTGAGTCGCTATAACCATACTATGACTAATGAACCTGCCACGACGTTTCTCATGCATCGAAAAAGATAATGACACTTGTCACCCCAGACCTGCCGGTCTAGCTGTTGCATGCAGCTCAGGTGTGGTTTGTCAAAACCAATATAGATCTATACACAACTATCACGTTCTCCCTACAAGAGACTCTGGTTATAACTACCAGGAATTTTAACCCGTACTCTAGTAGAAACTAAGAAGAATGTCTCACAATTTACGTTAACAAGTTTACGTGTAGTGTGCGTGAGTGTAAAACCTTTTTCTGTGGGAATAAAACCTTCTGAAATGTGTTTGTTGTGTTAATGGAAACAGAAACTATACCTATTATAGTTTAACATAATTGTTTGTAATGTGTATGAAACATAAACTATACTTACCATAGTTTATCATAAGTGTTTGTAATGTAAAAGAACCTTTTTCTATGTAAGTCGAACGTATAGCAAAAACATAACTATGTTTATCATGCCTTGTCTTATACTATTGGTAATGATGGAGGATTCTTACAAATTAGTGAGTATTTTCTGTTATATAACTATACCACAACAAGAAACACATGTAAAATATGAAATCCTCAAAGATTAACACTTTGCTCAACATGTTACAAAGTGTGATGAAAGTTATAAGCTGTTGATTTGCTTTTAATATTTCTGCACTGCCTTATAAAAATCACAGAAAAATCATACGAAGTTGAAAAATAAATCCATAAACTCTGAGAGTTTAGAAAATGTGTGTAGTTTGTCCATAATTTTTATTATGATTTTTAAAAGTCTCTAACTGGTGTGAAAACGTTCATATTCACTGACTGGTCCGAATTCGTAGCTACAGTGATAGGCAGTTTGGTAAAAATCACCATAAATAGTAGAAAAATCGTATGGACATGTGCAAGTAGTTATTTTAAAGGTATAAACCTGAACTATTTACACCTAATACAGTTTTGAAAACTAAAAAGTTTAAGATGTCTAAAACAGTTTGTGAATGAACATTAACTTTTCTGTTGAAAGCTGATGTTTGAGTTTAGTTAAGTTGTTGGTGTTTTTACTTGGATTTCCCCCCCCCCCCCCTAAAACTTGAAGAAAGCATGAAAATGTGGGGGTATGAACTCACATTGAGTGATATCTTAGGATGGATGATGGAGAAAATGAGTTTCCAAGTCAAGAACACTTGGGTGATGCTTGAAGATTTGAAGGTTCTATGAACAAATATGATGATATTTGTGTAAGCAATCCATAATTTGGAGGAAGGATAGTAGAATATTTAAGTCTAGGAGGAAGATACTTATCAAATATGGAGGAAAAACCCAAGATCGGCCTTTGAATCTCGAATTTTAGAGAGAGAAAGTGAGAGATATTTGTTTGTTCTTCTTGAGAAATAGTGTAATAAGTGGGAGGAGAGATAAGGATTTTTCCCATCTTTGAGTATTGAATCTAGCTGGAAAAGGGGGTGGTGAAAGGATAATTAGTTGACTAGGGCTGATGGGAATAGTGACTGGGGATGGTCATGGAGTGGGTATGGGAGGTAACTTGTGTCCTTGCCCAAAGGATAAGTCAACACTCCACCTAAATATCTTACCCACTATATTTTTAATATTAGATAATGATTACCCTCAAAATGTGATTAGATTATGGAAATATGGGGTCTTATATGTCAAAATATAAGTTTGGGTGAAAATCCCGCGTTAAAATCATGAAAAACGGGCCTAAAACGAAGTCGTGGTCGAAAACCGGGTGAAAGATGGAAATCTGCGAAATTTCGGATTTGGAGCCGAGGGTTCGGTCTTCAGGGGTTGAGAACCGAAGGTGGATTCGGTTGTGGGTGAGAGCCGAGCAATCTCGCAGGCGAGAGGGAAAGGAGCGAAGGCGAAGGCAGGGAGGGAGCGAAGGCGAAGGTCAGGTTCGGTCCTCAGCAGTTCGGGTCCAAGAGGCTTCGGTTCCTCATCAGAGTTTCGGTTCTTATGGGTTTCGCTTCTTAGGGTTTCGGCCCTAAGAAGGTTCGGCCCTATAAGGCTGATTTTCGCGTTAACTCCCCGTTTTGCGTAGTTTTTGGCTAAGTCAAGGGTCGGGATGCCCCGAATGATTATAAAAAGTTGAGGGAGGTTATGAGAGAGAGATTTGGGAGAGATTTGACATACTTGGAGAGATTTGGGAGAGATTTGACATACTTGGAAAGATTTCACATACTTGGAGAGATTTCACATACTTGGAGAGATTTGGGAGAGATTTCACATACTTGGAGAGATTTGGGAGAGATTTCACATACTTGGAGAGATTTTGGAGAGATTTCATTTGAGACCTTTTTGGATGTTTAGCTTCGCTATGCAAGGTGTGTAAACCCCGTTAAGCCTTGTTATGAGTGTTATACACCTCCGAGGGGTTTGGATAGTGTTTTACTAAGTAGTTTCATCACTTATCCTGATTAGGGTTTGAAAATTCTCAACATATGGATTTTTCAAGTGATAACTTCTTATTAACATAGCGAGTTGTACAGTAGTAACATAATGTATACCCTAATATGTAAGGTTAACTGAGTTAACCGGTTTGACTTGTTGACTTTATTTGACTTTGACTTGACCGGAAACTGACGGTTGTCACATCATCCCCTCGTTAGAAGGAATTTCGTCCCGAAATTAGCACTTTAACCAGGACTTCGAGAGTCGACGAAAGATGCGGGTATTTTTGTTTCATCCGGTCTTCGAGCTCCCAGGTGAACTCGGGTCCTCATTTGATGTCCCAACGGACCTTCTCAATAGGAATGCGACTTTGTTTTGTTCTTTTGATTTCCCAATCCATGATTTCAACCGGTTCCTCTACGAAGTGGAGACTCTCGTTGATTTTGATTTCGCCGAGTGGTATTACAAGAGTCTCGTCAGAAAGACACTTCTTTAAGTTTGATACGTGGGAGGTCGGGTGTACGTTATTAAGTTCTTGTGGCAGTCGAAGTTTGTACGCCAGTGGCCAATCCTGGCAAGGATTTCAAATGGCCCAATGTATCTTGGAATTAGTTTCCCACGTTTACCAAAACGTACCGTTCTTTTCCACGGTGAGACCTTCAATAGTACATGGTCACCAACCTGGAATTCCAAAGGTTTGAGTCGCTTATCTGCATAGCTCTTTTGTCGATCTCGAGACGCTTTCAGTCTTTCTCGAATTTGCACGATCTTTTCTGTTGTCTCTGTAACACCCAAAAATTTCAAACCAATTTAAACTTTTAAAACATGTCAAGTTCATCAAAACATTACAACTTTGTTTTCAAAATATTATTTATCAGAGTATTCCCAGAAACATAAACGTAATATGAGGAGCTGTACGATCATATCTTCGCCTTGCCGCGATCCCCTGATGTACCTAAAACAATAAACTGAAACTGTAAGCCCGAAAGCTTAGTGAGTTACCCCCAAAATACTGATACACATACAGTCCACATAACCATGTCAGCAATAACATATAAACTGAACAGAACAACACATAACGGGTCCACAGCCCTACGGACTGTAATACCCACGAGCCCACAGTACGAGTCTCCATTAGCCTGTAACTGGAATGCTCCCGAGCCCACAGTACGAGTCTCCCTTAGCCCGTAACTGGAATGCTCCTAGGGTTTGGCTACCGCACGAAGCAGTACAACCTCAACCCATCCCATATAACAAACACATAACACAACCACTAAGCATGCAATAATCACATAACATCACAGGTAGTCCTACAGATCTACCTAACTGGCATAACCACTAGCATGCAACACTAACTCGTACTCAACCTCTAACACTGCTAGGATAATATATCCAATGGGCCGGCCTTGGTGCCTTAGACCCCTTAGTATAGTGAGGATCACCCACCTTGCAACTGTCGTCTGAAACTAGAAAGCTCAACTCCCGGATCACCAACACGAACTCCACCACCTATAGTTACCATAAAACCCTTTTTCATAAATCTCCAAATTACCAGAATACCCTCAGAAGTCAACTGGTCAATCCCTTGGTCCAAGTCAAAGTCCACAGTCAAAGTCAACAGTCCATGTTGACTCGACTCGTCGAGTGCAGTTTACCGACTCGTCGAGTCCTTCCTGAACTCGAGAAGTCGTGAAATCCTTGATTGGCTCGTCGAGTTCCCCTTTAACTCGCTGAGTTCATACGTGTCCAAGAATTGGGAGAAACCGTAGCCGACTCGCCGAGTCTTTGAACGACTCGCCGAGTCTTTGAACGACTCGCCGAGTTCAAGGCAATCTTCAACGGACTCGCCGAGTTGTTCATCCAACTCGTCGAGTTCATGGCAGCTGAACAAAACCCTGATCCTACTCTGGTGCCCTCGCCATATACAATCAGTTCTCCCCCACTTGGGGTTCGAACTACCACTCGCTGGCCCTCGTAATCAATCATAGCATCGAACCGACTAAGCCAATCCATGCCCACAATCACCCACACCTCCCCCATGGGGATCAGAATCAAATCTATCGGAAAGGACACCCCAAAAATCTCCAAGTCACACCCTCGATAAACTGAAGAAGCAGAAACCCCGTGTTCGTTGGCGATAGACACTCGCAACGGACACTCTAACTCGCCCACTGGCGCACTGAACTCCCTACTAAATGACTGAGATACGAAGGACCGACTCGCCCCCGAGTTAAATAAGACCAAAGCAGGCAAAGAGTTCACTAAAAACGTACCTAATCACAGGTACAAAAGATAAGCATACAACAGATATAGAAAACGAGATAAAGGATAGAAACATACCAGCAACCACATCTGGTGTTGCTCTGGCCTCCTCCGCCGTAAGCTGGAAAGCACGACCCTGAGCCTTCGGAGGCTCTGCCCTGACTGGTCTCCTATCCGTGATCCTCAAAGTAGCCGGCGCTGGAGCCTGCGCCGTTTTGGCGGCGAGTAACGGACAGTTGGCCTTCAAATGGCCAACCTGATCACAATGGTAACATAACTTCATACTCGGTATCGAAGCGGCCTGGCGACAATCCTTCGCATAGTGCCCCTCCTTGCCACACCTGTGGCACCCACTACTGGCTCGACAAATCCCGGAATGAACCCTGCCGCACTTCCCACAAGAGCGGCTCTGCTGACTCCCAGACCTCAAATCAGCGGTGAAGCGGCTACGACTGTGCCGGGGCCGGTCGCTGCTCCCTCAGCTGCAGCTCAATCTCTAACTCCCTCCGTCTGGCAGCCTCCTGTAACTCCAGAAGAGTATCACATCGTTCGGTAGATACAAACTGTCGGATATCAATCTTGAGCATACTCAGATAACGGGTCATCTGAGACTGCTCGGAAGCAAACTCTGGGCAGAACATCGCCCGCTCAGTGAACATACGGGTGATATCCGTCACCGACTCCCATCCTGTCTCAAACTCATAAACTCCTGTGCCAACCGCTCCCGCTCAACCCGCGGAATGTAACGGGCGCAGAACATGTCCCTGAACTGCTCCCAAGTAACAGCAGCTCTCTGATCATCAGTGTACGACCCAATCGCAAGTCTCCACCAGTCCTTGGCCCCAGACCTAAGCAGGTTCAGAGCACACCTGACCTTCTGTTCAGCAGGACACGAGCAGGTGAAGAAACACCCATCTACATCTGAAATCCATCTCATAGCCTTGATGGGATCCTACGTCCCATCAAAAGTAGGGGGCTTTGTGTTATCGAAGTCCCTATACTGAAAACCTCTACCAACTCCTCCCCCTGTCGCTGATACAGCTGATGCAGCTGCTGCGGCGGCTGTCTCTGCAAGGGCTGCATAGCGCTCATCAAAATATTCCACCATGGCGGTCTTAATCGACCCGAACATCTCTGGTAACTGAGCCCGGAATGCAGCAGCAACCTCATCATGCAGGATCTCTCGAATCCTGGCATCCAACTCCTCTGTACCCATCTGCACCACCGGCTCAGGTGCTGTCAGCCCCTCCTGGCCTCTGTCCCCTGATCCTGATCCCGAACCGGATCCAGCCACAAAGCGCCTCGTCATCACCATTCTGAAACATACCACAAGATATCAGATAATCCATATAAATAACTGGGAGCTAACTCCCTACTAACCTTAGGGATTGTGACTTACTTGACACGCATATGGGTCCTGTGCTTTCCGTAGTACGGGCCCATACTACCTTCCACGCCTACCCATATTTGTCTCAAGCATCATCACAATACCCTAACTGAATACACAACATGGCGAGCGCTCAATCCTCACCCTAGAGGAATGATAAACATCTCATAAATGGCCTCCCGGCCTCACTCAACCCACCTATCCATGAAACTTCCACCAACCCTGTAGCACTAGTGTATGCTAGCCATACATAACGCTGGACCCTATAGACTTTCGAATATCCAATCCTACCCTAAGCTCCCAATCAAACAAGAACAGAACATAAGGCCGAATCAAACATTCTCAGGCTATAAGATATTAATTATGTATAACTGTGATGCATACACTAAGAAACTACAGTAGTGATGTCAATTTCATATAAAGGAAACCCTAGGCTAGCAGGCATCATGAAATCAGACAATTCTATCGTGCAATTTCTGAAGATCCCTAGCCTAGTACTAACATGTTGTTCTAACATATCACATAATCAAATAACTTGTATGGTATTTTGGGGTCTACTTACTGGCTCCGGCTGATCGTACACCCTGCATCCTCCTTTATTTATTTTGAAAACCTTTTTCAAAAATCATTTTGAAAATCCTTTCCTTGATTTGAGACTGGAGTTACACGAGTGTTCCTCCAATTCACTCAAACCAAGGCTCTGATACCAACTTGTAACACCCAAAAATTTCAAACCAATTTAAACTTTTAAAACATGTCAAGTTCATCAAAACATTACAACTTTGTTTTCAAAATATTATTTCTCAGAGTATTCCCAGAAACATAAACGTAATATAAGGAGCTGTACGATCATGTCTTCGCCTTGCCGCGATCCCCTGATGTACCTGAAACAATAAACTGAAACTGTAAGCCCGAAAGCTTAGTGAGTTACCCCCAAAATACCGATACACATGCAGTCCACATAACCATGTCAGCAATAACATATCATAACAAACTGAACAGAACAACACATAACGGGTCCACAGCCCTACAGACTGTAATACCCACGAGCCCACAGTACGAGTCTCCCTTAGGCCGTAACCGGAATGCTCCCGAGCCCACAGTACGAGTCTCCCTTAGCCCGTAACTGGAATGTTCCTAGGGTTTGTTGGCTACCGCACGAAGCAGTACAACCTCAACCCATCCCATATAACAAACACATAACACAACCACTAAGCATGCAATAATCACATAACATCACAGGTAGTCCTACAGATCTACCTAACTGGCATAACCACTAGCATGCAACACTAACTCGTACTCAACCTCTAACACTGCTAGGATAATATATCCAATGGGCCGGCCTTGGTGCCTTAGACCCCTTAGTATAGTGAGGATAACTCACCTTGCAACTGTCGTCTGAAACTAGAAAGCTCAACTCCCGGATCACCAACACGAACTCCACCACCTATAGTTACCATAAAACCCTTTTTCACAAATCTCCAAATTACCAGAATACCCTCAGAAGTCAATTGGTCAATCCCTTGGTCCAAGTCAAAGTCCACAGTCAAAGTCAACAGTCCATGTTGACTCGACTCGTCGAGTGCAGTTTACCGACTCGTCGAGTCCTTCCTGAACTCGAGAAGTCGTGAAATCCTTGATTGGCTCGTCGAGTTCCCCTTTAACTCGCCGAGTTCATACGTGTCCAAGAATTGGGAGAAACCCTAGCCGACTCGCCGAGTCTTTGAACGACTCGCCGAGTCTTTGAACGACTCGCCGAGTTCAAGGCAATCTTCAACGGACTCGCCGAGTTGTTCATCCAACTCGTCGAGTTCATGGCCATCTTCAATGGGCTCGCCGAGTTGTTCATCCAACTCGCCGAGTCCTTGCAGACCTTCATCCATGCAGACGTTTTTTAAGCCATGGCAATGTTCCAGATTACAGATCCAAGCTTCTAAGGCATGTTTATCACGTAAAGTTGCAAACTTTACGCACATGCAAGGATCTAAAGGCCCTAAATGACCAATCTAAGCTTCCAATGGAGCTTTGCACCTTGGGAGAGTCTCATTCTTGCACAAGCTGGAAACTTTATGGACTAAGAAGCCCAAGGGAGCTCAGTTCTGAAGTTACAACTTCAGATCTTAGCTTGCACACAAGAATAGCTTCCAATCATACCATGAAAACCCTAGAATTTGTCCAAGGAGGGGGATCTAGAATGAAATGAGGTCAGGGTAACGATTTATACCTTCCAGAAGATGCCCAATAATGTAGATTTCAGATCCCACAAGCTCCTTGCTTCTGAATACTTGCTCTCCAAGCTCCCTTCTCCACAAAATCCTCTTCCAAGCTCAAAATACACAAATGGAACACACACACTCGATTAGGGTTTGAGAGGGACAAGAAACAGTAAAAGGGGAGGCTGGGGGAGGCCAATGATCCTTTAAATAGGGTGCAAAACCCCGAGATTTAGGGTTTCATCTGCCAGCTCCTACTCGTCGAGTCCCTTCTTGGACTCGGGGAGTAGGTCATTAAAATACGTGGACCAACCCGCTGCTACTCGACGACTAGGGCAATCAAATCATCGAGTAGCCCTTGAAATCAAGAAACTCACACATTAAATCAATACCTGAGAATCGGGGCGTTACAGTCTCTCTTATGATTTCAGGGCCATTGAGGGTGCTGTTAGGGACTTGCTCCTTCGCTAGCTGTGTATCTCCCACTTCAGCCCAGCGCAGTGGTGATCTGCCCTTGCTACTTTAGAGATCTTCGAATGGAGTGACCTTGATGTTAGGGTGATTGTTGTTGAAAATTCAATGAGTGGTAAGTGGGCATTCCCACGCTTTACCGAAGTCAATCACCCAAGCTATTAGCATGTCTTCCAAGGTTTGAACAGTTTCTTTTGCTCTGACCGTTGGTTTGCTGGTGGTAGGCCGTACTCAAGCCTAGTCTAGTCCCTGTAAGGGTTACCAGAATCGCGAAATGAATCTACTATCTCTGTCAGAGATAATAGATATTGACACACCATGCAGTTGTGTAATCTCTTTGATGTACGTTCTAGTCAATTCATCCATCTTGTCGGTTTCTTTGATTAGTAGGGAATGTGCGGATTCGGTCAGTCTGTCGACGATTACCCAAATGGTATCGAGACCACCCATTGTGTTGGGTAACTTGGTTATGAAGTCCATGATTAGCCGCTCTCACTTCCTTTCGGGTATCACTGGTTGTTGTAGGAAACGCGAAGGCTTCTGTTATTCTACCTTGACCTTGGCACAAGTCAGATACTGGTCCACATATGTAGCGATGTCGCTTTTCATGTTTGGCCGCCAATAATGTTTCTTAAGGTCCAGATACATCTGGTCTGGACCTGGATGAACTGAGTGGCGAGTTTTTGTGTGCTTTGATCATGACGTCATTTCTGATTCCATCAACTTCGGTGTCCAGATCCGGTTCATGGGATAACATGCCCTGTCGCTCTTGCCTTCTAGTTTCTTACGATTGGTGAAGATTGTACACCTCGTGTCATGGAGATAGTGCCTCTAGATCTCTAGGGCGAATACTACCGCTCCTAGTTCGAGGTCATGTGTGACCTAGCCGACCTCGTACGTCTTTAGCTGTCTTAAGTCATAAGTAATAACTTCTCCTCGGAGCACTTCATAGGGCCTACTGTAGTGTTTCTCGATTGATTAGTTAGGTAGGGAGCATATGGGTTGTTTCGGATGGTAGAACGTTCACTCGCACTCCTGGGTAGCCTTGTCCCGAAGTTCCTGGTAGGACTCGTACCTGGTCCATCTATCTTTAACTTGCGCATAATGGTCGTATGTAATTAGGGTTGGTAAGACAGTTGGATGGGTGACTCTGCCCCAAGTCCACAACCAGACAAGGAACAGGAAATAGGGCGGAAGCACACATCCAGTGTCCGTAGAATCTTAATTATATATTATCCTCGCGTATACACTTAGTAGTGATAGACTAACCGTATTCGTCCCAAGCTTCCGTGCTTGATCTTGACCTGCTATACGAGCGATAGTCTCGAAGGGTTTACTAGGAATAATTTGAAAGGGTTACAGAAGGTATAACACACCTCCAGAGAGTGCTTTGGGGTTTCGCAATGAAGGATGACCAGAGAGTCAGAGTTAGATTTAGGGTTATGAGAGACGAGGGTTCGATATTCAGCTGGTTAGGTGGAGGGTCTTCTCGTAACAAATGAAATTGATAAGGTGATGATCCAAACCAATCCATATCGAATGACGACACCGGATTTTCTCGACGACACATGTATTAAGTCATATTCGTAGGAGGTATTCGTTAGAGTGATAGTGCGTCATATGTTTCTTTTTAGTGTTTTCCGTTTTGATCGATGTTATTGTTACTGCAAATGATTTATACCACAGTAGCTAGTGCTGGTAGTAAATGTGTTCTGATAGCTAGTAATGATACTTTATATCGCGATCCCCGACCGATCATTCTATGATCGATCGGTATATGCAAGTCATATGTCATTTGATATTGATGAAACCAACGAGTAAATAGCTCTACCCTAATCCCACCACTAGACATGGAACAGGAATTAGGATGGAATTATTCGCTTTAAGTCTGTAGTATTTTGATTATAATTAATCCTGACGTATACATCAATTCATCACAGCTCTCCGGTAATGATCCTAAGGTCACATATGAGTGTCTTTGATTTGGTTTAACGAGAGAGTATTTTAACGACTTTTTGAAAGACGGAAATTTTAAGCGAACACACCGAATTCATTACAAACATATGGTACTTAAACGTTTTCGTTGTTGGATACATTACAAACGTCCTAATAAGTTTCCTTGTTGCTTCCGTTGGTTCAGTTGTCACACTCCTCCTGCTCCTCCATCATTCTTCTCGGTTGGACAGTCTCTCTTGAAGTGTCCCGTTTCACTACATAGGAAGTATACTGGACTTACACCAGTATTGGTGGTTGAAGCGATGTGCTGGGTCGGGGTTCTGCAGAAGCGGACGGTATGTCCTTTCCTGTTGCAGCTGATACAGCGTGGAATCCGACAAGCTCCTGTGTGATGGTAGTCACACTTGTTACACTTTGGAAGTGTTCCCATATATTGCATGTCTGGTGCTTGAGTGATAGATGTTGTGGCTGATGTCGAGGCATGTGTTGTGACTGTTGTCGTAATTGTAGGGGAAGCCACAGATTTCTGTCTCTTAGCGAATTTTTGAGATGGGTTGCACTTCTTTCTGTTCCAAAACTTCCGTTTCTTTCTCTTAGGTTTGTGGTCTGAGGTATTTTCGTTGGTAGACGCCCGCTGGTGTTCTTGATTGTTATTGCGGTTAGTATTTTTGACACCATCTCCACGCCCGCTGGCGTGGTTAGCATTAAGTTGCGCCATGACGGCTGCCACGGCTGCCGTGACTGCAGCTTGAAAAGTAGCAGAATCTATCTGCAGGGTTGGCGCCTTGCTAGTTGGTTGGTTACCTCTTGGTGAAGACATAATTCTGTTTCATGATGAAGAACGATTTCGTGAGTGGGGATGATTACCTCAAGTGCATTCTTACAATTTATATTCACATATATAAATTTCGCACATTGTTGTACTATTCTTAGTGTTTCTGCTAAACACTCCCGAGATGGAGTTACGGAAATGGGTAGAAGTAGGTTTTGTACGAATGTTAAGTTTACCCATCCTAGTTACTATCTTTGCCAAAACACTTTTAGCCGAGGAGTTCTGATGGGATCCGGTGTATTAGTGCTGGTATGATCGCACCCTATAGGTCTACGAAGAAGGCACCTTTCAACCAAAATGTTTTAAAGGTGAGACGATAATGAGTCGTTAGAAAGGGATATGCGTCGTGGGTTATCCAACTAAGTTTATCTTAGTTCTAAGTGTATTGTATTTCGATTTTTATGGTGTTCTGAAAGCAATTCCTAATGAAAGTGTGTAATAAACCCATGTATTTTAGTAGTTCTGTATCCAAGTGAAACCTTGTAATTGTTGGGTTATGAGCATTCTAACACTCCTAAGTGTACATGCAACCCTAAATACCTTGGATCTATGTTTTCTCTATTATACATACAATTATGAACATCCAAGGTATTATCCTAATCTAGCATACAAAATAATAAATATAACAAGATAGAATACATACCTATTTGATGTAGAATGTCTTAATTAAGCTTGAGTGCCTAGTGCCCCAAGTGTGACACCTCAAATGGTTCACACAACACCAAATACACTTGGAATAACTTAAGAGAAACTTGAACACTCCTTGAAATCGTCTAGCCCTCACACTCACACATTAGTGCACGATTTCTTGAGCCATGGGATTCTTTTATATGGTGGCTATTAGGGTTACACCATGTAACTCATAACTTTACCCATTCCTTATGCTCCATGGATTTTAACCTCCATGGAGTATCCATGGGTCACCCCATGGACTTAGTCCAACATAAGGAATCTTGGATCACAAGCCCACATATATAAGAATGAATGATTTACACAATCAACCCATATATTTAATTAGTCTCCTTTTGATCACTTAATTAATTCCAAATTAATTCTTGATCAATACTAATTAAATAACCTTATTAATATATTAGAACTTATAATATATTAACCAACCTTAAGTGTTATTTCTCTCATTATAGTCTATCCAAATGCATGATGCCATGCAACCCAAATGGACCATGCCGGGTCGGGTCAAGTCTTACCAATTATAGTTATGGACTTAGACATTAATCCAACAGTCTCCCACTTGGATAAGTCTAAAACTATTATTGCGTACAGGAACCGATCAACAATCGTAGCTCTCAAAAGCTTCTGTCGAACTCTGACCTTGTCGATGAACTCTGACCTTTGTCAATGACTTGTCCATTAGATAAGGGATCATATATTCCTCCATTCTAGATATCATATGGACTGAGACATGGATTATCAATCATTCTCTCTGTCCATTTGTTGTTTCCCGATTTCCGATTCATGATGACTGACTGATTGAACAAATCAAATCAGTCCTGGCTTGGCCAAGCACTCACATGTATCATCTTTAAATCATCGAGGGCCCACAGATATCGCTTTTATCCCGAAGGTAAAACGAATGGATAAACTTCGACTCATATGGCTTGTTCTACTACTTGTTGAATCATACACAAAGGCACGTTTTATAACATCGAGTTACCAATGCGTTTTCGTGCAATCAATGTATAACCAACTCATAGTAACAACTCATATCTCTAGGTTTGAAGAATATAAGATATTATCGTCTCATGATCACTCGTAATAAAATCCATGAAGTGATTCAAATGAGCGCGGGTTGAATCCAATACTCAGAACTTATGAGCACTCATGAGTGTTGTAGCACCACTTTGTCCACCAACTTGGACCTCTACAAACCAACCCATGACAGTCTTGATTCATATCTACTTCCAACATATGACCGACTGTGGATGGTTTGAATAACTTAATCATTCAGGAAGAGCGACTTAGTTATTCTGGAAGTCAAAACATGCAAAGTGAAACACAAGAATAAATGAATCAAATATGGTATCAAACCCTATGAATATAAATAAACACTTTTATTTATCACCATACTGATTACTCATTATTCATTGTTTCGGTTTTATCAACTTTATACTTGAATTTAAAACAATAGTTGTCCCATGCTCCAAGCATGTACACTATGTTTTCTAAACACTAGTCATGCCATACACCAAGTATGCATACTATGTTTGTCTATGATCTTTACTTTGTAAAATAGATCAATTGAACATCACTCCAATGATCCTCTTTTCACAGTCCCAAATCCTTACTGCAAATGCAAGAATTCCAAATTCATGCCATTTACTGAAATCTGTTAGATTCTAAACTTATATGCATTGATCCTCTTAATGATTATGCACGAAGTCAGAAAGACTTGACAACAATCATTACAGAGCATTCCAAAGGAGATCAGCTCCTTGGAAACATCCTTCTTTCATTAAGTTTCCAAATCTTACACATATTGAATAATTTCTAACTTTGAAACATTTCCATATTCCATTTTGACTATCACTTCTGAACAAGAGTTGCCTCCTTACAGATTATGTCAATATGGTCCTTCCAGAATTAACATTATACTTCCAACTGTCCTTAAGCAACCAATCTTTGGTAAACCTTAGATTGTCCTCGACAATTGCTTAATCATTTTAGTCATATCCAATTCTAGACCTTTTCCCTTCATAATGCCCCAGGCATTTGGAAAATTTTAGAAAGGATGAATATAGCACATGTAATCGATCCTATATCCGAAGCATATGGGACACGATTCATGATGTCTCACATAAAGACTAAACCAGTCTTTTGCTATAATATTTCCATTTCAATTTGCCAAGTTCTCAAAATTCAGATTATGAAAAGGGATGCCGTAATCATAATCGAATTTTAGAACGCAAATAATGGACCCATATATAGAATTTCCTTATGTTGAGCCATTCCAACATGAAATTCATATATATATCCTTGATTAAATACGATTAAAATCTCAATCTAAGCTTTTAGAATTGAAATGAAGTATAATTTCCTCTCCCTTAATTATAGCAAAACAACTTTTTCAACCCCTGCAACCTCACGAATTGAAACTTTTCTTTTCTATAATTAACATTGCTAACTTGCAGCCTTTGTCATAATTATCATGCTCCCACTAACATGATGATTATTAGCATAACACTTATGCTCCCACTAGCTTTGACATGTACTCAGAAATCAGCTGACTTTCTTACCAAAGTTCAGATTTCTGATACTAGATTGTTTTGATAAAACTTTATCAAAATCATACACCTCTCTTAGATAGCTCACATGTGTGTCTAAACAATTTTAGAACTATGAAAAGGGATGCCGTAATCATAGTCTCAATTGTTTAGATCTTTGCCACTTCTCACAAGTCCATGTTAGTGTGCCGGTAAACCACACACGCTCCACTAACGACTTTGAGAATGCAAATATCACAATTGCTATCTAGCTAAAATCTACTTAGAGAAAGTGTTTCCTCACCATCATTTTCATGAATCGGAGAGAAACCTTATGACACTTAGATTTAATAGTGTATGTGTTCTTATCCATGTGAATTTGTCAAAACCATAATCACAAGACAAGGTTAGTGACAAATCCAAACTCATATTGATTAAACTTGTGCAATCTTAAATTCTTGCCATTTGGCAGCTCAGGTGCCTGACATTGCTTCCAAGTAGTTGTGCAACCAATTGAGAACTCTCAGAACTCCTATGCAAAGCCAACTTGAATAGGCACAAAAATTTCAACACGATAGGTTATAAACCTCAAGTCGTGTGCTAGTGAAGGACTTTAGGTTTTATTCTTGATTAAGTCTTGAAACTTTCAAGAGCTTTAAGACTCCCACTGTCCTCTTGACATATAAGACTCCCTTGTCAAATATTCAAGAGATAGTGCGGATTCTTTATCAAGACTAACACTTTACACAATTGGCCTAAGTTGGTCTCTGTTTTATCCAAAACATCACAACTTACCAATTTCAAATGTACAAGAGTAGATAACCTTTTACTCTTACATTTGACTAGTGTTAACAAACCCTCTTTAAGATATGTCACTCAAGTTACAATCTTGGAGTATGACTCTAAGAATTGTTTTGGAACGAAGTATGACTCATCTTTTTGATTTAACCATTTCAACAATTCATGACTCCTCTTCTTAGTCATAAGATGATGACTTTAGAGGACCAATTGTGATATGGTATCTTAATCATTAAGATGATCATAAACATGATACTAAAGTACTCTCCCATCTTTTCAGATTTGAGAAACTTTTATCTTTCTGCCATACTTTGATTCTTCTTATTCGTTCTGTCTCACATTGAAACTTCTCCAATGCTACAGACTTATACTTAAACTTATAAGTATAACCATATTTACTGAACTTAAGTAAATCATGACGAATAGTCTTCTTGATCTTTTGTGGTGGACTTGACCAGTGCACAAGAATGTGTACTCGATCCCTTAGTCCTTTCCTTATTCACATAAGGAATTAGTCTTAATTTTCCAAGCTGAAAGTTCTCATTCATCATACTATACAACTTGCATGATTCCAAGTTTCGGTCCAATTGAACCTTGGGTGATGAGAATCTTTCCTTATTTGGTAATATTAGACACTACCACAACCGAAAGAATCAAATCCATTTTTCCAATATTGCTATCAATGGAATCTTATAAGCAACAACTTTTCACAAATCCCATTGTAAGGATACTTAAAATAAATAAAATCAAAACCTTTTTCTTTTATTTTAAAACTTTGCAGAAAAACTTATCCTTACAATCCATATGAAAACCTTGTTGTTATCTATTCCTATGTAATATAAATATCATAACTCTTAAGTAATAGCCCAAAATTCTGATCACCGAACCATGCGATTGAAATCCATCAACGCGATCAGAATCAGCATGTACTTAATAGAGTTAGACAATGGACTTTACCTGAAGTAGAGCCAAACTTATTGACTTTAACATCCTTAGGTAAATTTGGCAGATTCGTAACCAATGCCCCTTCCTTTGGCAATAGTTACCTATGGACCCTTGATAATGGGACTATCTCAGACTTCGCCTCTCTCTTTACCATTGGGTCAACCGAGTTGACTATGGCCGATCCCTTTCCATTGGGAAGAGAGAGCTTTACTGGATATCCAATGTCATCATTGTCAATGTCCATAGCATTTTAGGAAGTTGATCTTAGCAAATAGATAAGATCATTAAGGGTCTTGTCTTAGTCTGTTTCATAGGATTCCCAAAAGAACTCACTATGTGACTTAGAAAGTAGTTGAGCCACCAACTTTCTCAAGACTTTGACACCCAACTCTCCCGGCATGTCAATATGTGACTACATCTCCAAGATGTGATCACACCTAGACCTTGCCTTGCCAATAGGGCTTGAGTGACCTTAAACTTTTTAGGAACTTGTGGGTTAGGGAGAATAATTGGAGGAGGTGAAAGAAGTATGATATGTTGGGTTATGAGCATTCTAACACTCCTAAGTGTACATGCAACCCTAAATACCTTGGATCTATGTTTTCTCTATTATACATACAATTATGAACATCCAAGGTATTATCCTAATCTAGCATACAAAATAATAAATATAACAAGATAGAATACATACCTCTTTGATGTAGAATGTCTTCATGAAGCTTGAGTGCCTAGTGCCCCAAGTGTGACACCTCAAATGGTTCACACAACACCAAATACACTTGGAATAACTTGAGAGAAACGTGAACACTCCTTGAAATCGTCTAGCCCTCACACTCACACATTAGTGCACGATTTCTTGAGCCTTGGGATTCTTTTATATGGTGGCTATTAGGGTTACACCATGTAACTCATAACTTTACTCATTCCTTATGCTCCATGGATTTTAACCTCCATGGAGTATCCATGGGTCACCCCATGGACTTAGTCCAACATAAGGAATCTTGGATCACAAGCCCACATATATAAGAATGAATGATTTACACAATCAACCCATATATTTAATTAGTCTCCTTTTGATCACTTAATTAATTCCAAATTAATTCTTGATCAATACTAATTAAATAACCTTATTAATATATTAGAACTTATAATATATTAACCAACCTTAAGTGTTATTTCTCTCATTATAGTCTATCCAAATGCATGATGCCATGCAACCCAAATGGACCATGTCGGGTCGGGTCAAGTCTTACCAATTATAGTTATGGACTTAGACATTAATCCAACAGTCTCCCACTTGGATAAGTCTAAAACTATTATTGCGTATGACCTCAGGAACCGATCAGCAATCGTAGCTCTCAAAAGCTTCTGTCGAACTCTGACCTTGTCGATGAACTCTGACCTTTGTCAATGACTTGTCCATTAGATAAGGGATCATATATTCCTCCATTCTAGATATCATATGGACTGAGACGTGGATTATCAATCATTCTCTCTGTCCATTTGTTGTTTCCCGATTTCCGATTCATGATGACTGACTGATTGAACAAATCAAATCAGTCCTGGCTTGTCCAAGCACTCACATGTATCATCTTTAAATCATCGAGGGCCCACAGATATCGCTTTTATCCCGAAGGTAAAACGAATGGATAAACTTCGACTCATATGGCTTGTTCTACTACTTGTTGAATCATACACAAAGGCACGTTTTATAACATCGAGTTACCAATGCGTTTTCGTGCAATCAATGTATAACCAACTCATAGTAACAACTCATATCTCTAGGTTTGAAGAATATAAGATATTATCGTCTCATGATCACTCGTGATAAAATCCATGAAGTGATTCAAATGAGCGCGGGTTGAATCCAATACTCAGAACTTATGAGCACTCATGAGTGTTGTAGCACCACTTTGTCCACCAACTTGGACCTCTACAAACCAACCCATGACAGTCTTGATTCATATCTACTTCCAACATATGACCGACTGTGGATGGTTTGAATAACTTAATCATTCAGGAAGAGCGACTTAGTTATTCTGGAAGTCAAAACATGCAAAGTGAAACACAAGAATAAATGAATCAAATATGGTATCAAACCCTATGAATATAAATAAACACTTTTATTTATCACCATACTGATTACTCATTATTCATTGTTTTGGTTTTATCAACTTTATACTTGAATTTAAAACAATAGTTGTCCCATGCTCCAAGCATGTACACTATGTTTTCTAAACACTAGTCATGCCATACACCAAGTATGCATACTATGTTTGTCTATGATCTTTACTTTGTAAAATAGATCAATTGAACATCACTCCAATGATCCTCTTTTCACAGTCCCAAATCCTTACTGCAAATGCAAGAATTCCAAATTCATGCCATTTACTGAAATCTGTTAGATTCTAAACTTATATGCATTGATCCTCTTAATGATTATGCACAAAGTCAGAAAGACTTGACAACAATCATTACAGAGCATTCCAAAGGAGATCAGCTCCTTGGAAACATCCTTCTTTCATTAAGTTTCCTAATCTTACACATATTGAATAATTTCTAACTTTGAAACATTTCCATATTCCATTTTGACTATCACTTCTGAACAAGAGTTGCCTCCTTACAGATTATGTCAATATGGTCCTTCCAGAATTAACATTATACTTCCAACTGTCCTTGAGCAACCAATCTTTGGTAAACCTTAGATTGTCCTCGACAATTGCTTAATCATTTTAGTCATATCCAATTCTAGACCTTTTCCCTTCATAATGCCCCAGGCATTTGGAAAATTTTAGACAGGATGAATATAGCACATGTAATCGATCCTATATCCGAAGCATATGGGACACGATTCATGATGTCTCACATAAAGACTAAACCAGTCTTTTGCTATAATATTTCCATTTCAATTTGCCAAGTTCTCAAAATTCAGATTATGAAAAGGGATGCCGTAATCATAATCGAATTTTAGAACGCAAATAATGGACCCATATATAGAATTTCCTTATGTTGAGCCATTCCAACATGAAATTCATATATATATCCTTGATTAAATACGATTAAAATCTCAATCTAAGCTTTTAGAATTGAAATGAAGTATAATTTCCTCTCCCTTAATTATAGCAAAACAACTTTTTCAACCCCTGCAACCTCACGAATTGAAACTTTTGTTTTCTATAATTAACATTGCTAACTTGCAACCTTTGTCATAATTATCATGCTCCCACTAACATGATGATTATTAGCATAACACTTATGCTCCCACTAGCTTTGACTTGTACTCAGAAATCACCTGACTTTCTTACCAAAGTTCAGATTTCTGATACTAGATTGTTTTGATAAAACTTTATCAAAATCATACACCTCTCTTAGATAGCTCACACGTGTGTCTAAACAATTTTAGAACTATGAAAAGGGATGTCGTAATCATAGTCTCAATTGTTTAGACCTTTGCCACTTCTCACAAGTCCATGTTAGTGTGTCGGTAAACCACACACGCTCCACTAACGACTTTGAGAATGCAAATATCACAATTGCTATCTAGCTAAAATCTACTTAGTGAAAGTGTTTCCTCACCATCATTTTCATGAATCGGAGAGAAACCTTATGACACTTAGATTTAATAGTGTATGTGTTCTTATCCATGTGAATTTGTCAAAACCATAATCACAAGACAAGGTTAGTGACAAATCCAAACTCATATTGATTAAACTTGTGCAATCTTAAATTCTTGCCATTTGGCAGCTCAGGTGCCTGCCATTGCTTCCAAGTAGTTGTGCAACCAATTGAGAACTCTCAGAACTCCTATGCAAAGCCAACTTGAATAGGCACAAAAATTTCAACACGATAGGTTATAAACCTCAAGTCGTGTGCTAGTGAAGGACTTTAGGTTTTATTCTTGATTAAGTCTTGAAACTTTCAAGAGCTTTAAGACTCCCACTGTCCTCTTGACATATAAGACTCCCTTGTCAAATATTCAAGAGATAGTGCGGATTCTTTATCAAGACTAACACTTTACACAATTGGCCTAAGTTGGTCTCTGTTTTATCCAAAACATCACAACTTACCAATTTCAAATGTACAAGAGTAGATAACCTTTTACTCTTACATTTGACTAGTGTTAACAAACCCTCTTTAAGATATGTCACTCAAGTTACAATCTTGGAGTATGACTCTAAGAATTGTTTTGGAACGAAGTATGACTCATCTTTTTGATTTAACCATTTCAACAATTCATGACTCCTCTTTTTGACTTTAGAGGACCAATTGTGATATGGTATCTTAATCATTAAGATGATCATAAACATGATACTAAAGTACTCTCCCATCTTTTCAGATTTGAGAAACTTTTATCTTTCTGCCATACTTTGATTCTTCTTATTGGTTCTGTCTCACATTGAAACTTCTCCAATGCTACAGACTTATACTTAAACTTATAAGTATAACAATATTTACTGAACTTAAGTAAATCATGACGAATAGTCTTCTTGATCTTTTGTGGTGGACTTGACCAGTGCACAAGAATGTGTACTCGATCCCTTAGTCCTTTCCTTATTCACATAAGGAATTAGTCTTAATTTTCCAAGCTGAAATTTCTCATTCATCATACTATACAACTTGCATGATTCTAAGTTTCGGTCCAATTGAACCTTGGGTGATGAGAATCTTTCCTTATTTGGTAATATTAGACACTACCACAACCGAAAGAATCAAATCCATTTTTCCAATATTGCTATCAATGGAATCTTATAAGCAACAACTTTTCACAAATCCCATTGTAAGGATACTTAAAATAAATAAAATCAAAACCTTTTTCTTTTATTATAAAACTTTGCGGAAAAACTTATCCTTACAATCCATATGAAAACCTTGTTGTTATCTATTCCTAAGCAATATAAATATCATAACTCTTAAGTAATAGCCCAAAATTCTGATCACCGAACCATGCGATTGAAATCCATCTTCGCGATCAGAATCAGCATGTACTTAATAGAGTTAGACAATGGACTTTACCTGAAGTAGAGCCAAACTTATTGACTTTAACATCCTTAGGTAAATTTGGCAGCTTCGTAACCAATGCCCCTTCCTTTGGCAATAGTTACCTATGGACCCTTGATAATGGGACTATCTCAGACTTCGCCTCTCTCTTTACCATTGGGTCAACCGAGTTGACTATGGCCGATCCCTTTCCATTGGGAAGAGAGAGCTTTACTGGATATCCAATGTTATCATTGTCAATGTCCACAGCGTTTTAGGAAGTTGATCTTAGCAAATAGATAAGATCATTAAGGGTCTTGTCTTTGTCTGTTTCATAGGATTCCCAAAAGAACTCACTATGTGACTTAGAAAGTAGTTGAGCCACCAACTTTCTCAAGACTTTGACACCCAACTCTCTCGGCTTGTCAATATGTGACTACATCTCCAAGATGTGATCACACCTAGACCTTGCCTTGCCAATAGGGCTTGAGTGACCTTAAACTTTTTAGGAACTTGTGGGTTAGGGAGAATAATTGGAGGAGGTGAAAGAAGTATGATATCCATGGGACATCATCTTCATTTAGGAAAGCTTGTTTCAAGAGATTTGGGAAGATCATAAATGTCTAGACCAGACATCTTTTTAGGAGATATTCAAGATAGTTGATTTAAAGTCCTTAATATGGCACCCAATATGAAATATTAAGGCTAGGACCCAACAAACTATTTTATAACTTAGAAGAGGGATGTCTTAATCCAAGCTATAAAATATTTGAAGGTAGGTGAATGACGATTCACCAATTTCCACCATGAAAAACCAAATAATTTATTAGGTTTTAATTGGATTTGAAAGTCCTAGATCTTTGAGATTCATTGAACTGTTCAAAGGCATGTTTCAATCTCGAGTGTGCCCTTCAGGTTTTGTGACTGGGATGCCGAGGATCACAAAACAAGGTGTGAATAACCATGCAAATATACTTGGTACCCTTAATATTTACCCCTTAATCAGTGTGCCGGTTAACCACACACGCTCCACCGATACTATGATAAATATTAAGTTACCCTTTGCCTACCTTGTTAAGTCCAGCTTAGTGTGCCGGTTAACCACACACGCTCCACTAACGACTTAAGCAAAGTGCAAAGTGTAATTTCATGGGTTAGCACCAAATTCACATTTTCCTAAGTAACTAAGATTGGGTATTAATAAGAGTTTAGTTACTTAGTATTTATCATTAATACTTTTAATGAAAGGAGAATTATAGTCTTTTTCCTACCCGTTCGGCTAACGACCCTCCACCAGTCAAGGAAGCGGTGGGTGAGAGTGGACACCCATTAAACTGCCATTTTATAGGCAGTAACCTTATACCCCCTTATAGACCGGCTTCGTGAATGAGGCCTACTAACGGTAAGACTGACTTTACTCTTATACATATATATATAAATATTATTAACTTATAATATTATAAAGTATAAAGGTTGAATTTTAACTTTTAAAATTCTAAGGGCTAACTTGGAATTAAAGTATTCATAAGTGAAAACTTTTCAAATTCCAAAACTTGAGGGCAAGTTTTGAAACTATTCAAAACTAATTAATTCCATAACTTATGAGTTTAAAGTAGTTTTAATTAAAAAAAAAACTCTTCAAGTTCCATAACTTGAGGACAAGTTATGGAAGACTTTAAACTAATTAATAAAAAAAATAACTTTTTTTATTGTAACTTATGGAACTAATTAAGGTTACACTTTTTTTTAATTTAATGAAGAGACTCTTCATTTTGTAACCTTTGCCAACTTTTATGAGTTTTATGATTCTTAAATGTGACTTTTCATATAACTTGAGGACAAGTTACAAAAACACACTTTGGAATCAACTCTTAGATTAAAATGGATTGAAAATAACTATTTCACACAACTTTTCTATTAATCTAAGAACCTCATAAGAACAAGATAATTCAAATCATCAATCTTCAAGAAATTAGCATGAACATACAAACTAATACAAATCTTGAAATTATGACAATTATCTTAGAAATTGGATTAGCATGAACATTACCACATCAAAAACAAGTTTATAAGTCCAAAAACATCTTAGGGTAATGTTCCTAGTCCAATTCCAGCCAAAACAATCGAATATATGCATCCAACTCGATTTTTAAGCTACTTTTGCAAGTATAACAAGAAAACAAGCCTAGGCTCTGACAACACTGTTGGGTTATGAGCATTCTAACACTCCTAAGTGTACATGCAACCCTAAATACCTTGGATCTATGTTTTTCTCTATTATACATACAATTATGAACATCCAAGGTATTATCCTAATCTAGCATACAAAATAATAAATATAACAAGATAGAATACATACCTCTTTGATGTAGAATGTCTTCATGAAGCTTGAGTGCCTAGTGCCCCAAGTGTGACACCTCAAATGGTTCACACAACACCAAATACACTTGGAATAACTTAAGAGAAACTTGAACACTCCTTGAAATCGTCTAGCCCTCACACTCACACATTAGTGCACGATTTCTTGAGCCATGGGATTCTTTTATATGGTGGCTATTAGGGTTACACCATGTAACTCATAACTTTACTCATTCCTTATGCTCCATCGATTTTAACCTCCATGGAGTATCCATGGGTCACCCCATGGACTTAGTCCAACATAAGGAATCTTGGATCACAAGCCCACATATATAAGAATGAATGATTTACACAATCAACCCATATATTTAATTAGTCTCCTTTTGATCACTTAATTAATTCCAAATTAATTCTTGATCAATACTAATTAAATAACCTTATTAATATATTAGAACTTATAATATATTAACCAACCTTAAGTGTTATTTCTCTCATTATAGTCTATCCAAATGCATGATGCCATGCAACCCAAATGGACCATGCCGGGTCGGGTCAAGTCTTACCAATTATAGTTATGGACTTAGACATTAATCCAACATGATATCCATGGGACATCATCTTCATTTAGGAAAGCTTGTTTCAAGAGATTTGGGAAGATCATAAATGTCTAGACCAGACATCTTTTTGGGAGATATTCAAGATAGTTGATTTAAAGTCCTTAATATGACACCCAATATGAAATATTAAGGCTAGGACCCAACAAACTATTTTATAACTTAGAAGAGGGATGCCGTAATCCAAGCTATAAAATATTTGAAGGTAGGTGAATGACGATTCACCAATTTCCACCATGAAAAACCAAATAATTTATTAGGTTTTAATTGGATTTGAAAGTCCTAGATCTTTGAGATTCATTGAACTGTTCAAAGGCATGTTTCAATCTCGAGTGTGCCCTTCAGGTTTTGTGACTGGGATGCCGAGGATCACAAAACAAGGTGTGAATAACCATGCAAATATACTTGGTACCCTTAATATTTACCCCTTAATCAGTGTTCCGGTTAACCACACACGCTCCACCGATACTATGATAAATATTAAGTTACCCTTTGCCTACCTTGTTAAGTCCAGGTTAGTGTGCCGATTAACCACACACGCTCCACTAACGACTTAAGCAAAGTGCAAAGTGTAATTTCATGGGTTAGCACCAAATTCACATTTTCCTAAGTAACTAAGATTGGGTATTAATAAGAGTTTAGTTACTTAGTATTTATCATTAATACTTTTAATGAAAGGAGAATTATAGTCCTTGTCCTACCCGTTCGGCTAACGACCCTCCACCAGTCAAGGAAGCGGTGGGTGAGAGTGGACACCCATTAAACTGCCATTTTATAGGCAGTAACCTTATACCCCCCTTATAGACCGGCTTCGTGAATGAGGCCTACTAACGGTAAGACTGACTTTACTCTTATACATATATATAAATATTATTAACTTATAATATTATAAAGTATAAGGGTTGAATTTTAACTTTTAAAATTCTAAGGGTTAACTTGGAATTAAAGTATTCATAAGTGAAAACTTTTCAAATTCCAAAACTTGAGGGCAAGTTTTGAAACTATTCAAAACTAATTAATTCCATAACTTATGAGTTTAAAGTAGTTTTAATTAAAAAAAAAAACTCTTCAAGTTCCATAACTTGAGGACAAGTTATGGAAGACTTTAAACTAATTAATAAAAAAAAATAACTTTTTTTTATTGTAACTTATGGAACTAATTAAGGTTACACTTTTTTTTCAATTTAATGAAGAGACTCTTGAACCTCCATAACTTGAGGACAAGTTATGGAGTCATAAAACCATTTAATTAGAACTAGACTCTTCATTTTGTAACCTTTGCCAACTTTTATGAGTTTTATGATTCTTAAATGTGACTTTTCATATAACTTGAGGACAAGTTACAAAAACACATTTTGGAATCAACTCTTAGATTAAAATGGATTGAAAACAACTATTTCACACAACTTTTCTATTAATCTAAGAACCTCATAAGAACAAGATAATTCAAATCATCAATCTTCAAGAAATTAGCATGAACATACAAACTAATACAAATCTTGAAATTATGACAATTATCTTAGAAATTGGATTAGCATGAACATTACCACATCAAAAACAAGTTTATAAGTCCAAAAACATCTTAGGGTAATGTTCCTAGTCCAATTCCAGCCAAAACAATCGAATATATGCATCCAACTCGATTTTTCAGCTACTTTTGCAAGTATAACAAGAAAACAAGCCTAGGCTCTGATACCACTGTTGGGTTATGAGCATTCTAACACTCCTAAGTGTACATGCAACCCTAAATACCTTGGATCTATGTTTTCTCTATTATACATACAATTATGAACATCCAAGGTATTATCCTAATCTAGCATACAAAATAATAAATATAACAAGATAGAATACATACCTCTTTGATGTAGAATGTCTTAATTAAGATTGAGTGCCTAGTGCCCCAAGTGTGACACCTCAAATGGTTCACACAACACCAAATACACTTGGAATAACTTGAGAGAAACTTGAACACTCCTTGAAATCGTCTAGCCCTCACACTCACACATTAGTGCACGATTTCTTGAGCCATGGGATTCTTTTATATGGTGGCTATTAGGGTTACACCATGTAACTCATAACTTTACCCATTCCTTATGCTCCTTGGATTTTAACCTCCATGGAGTATCCATGGGTCACCCCATGGACTTAGTCCAACATAAGGAATCTTGGATCACAAGCCCACATATATAAGAATGAATGATTTACACAATCAACCCATATATTTAATTAGTCTCCTTTTGATCACTTAATTAATTCCAAATTAATTCTTGATCAATACTAATTAAATAACCTTATTAATATATTAGAACTTATAATATATTAACCAACCTTAAGTGTTATTTCTCTCATTATAGTCTATCCAAATGCATGATGCCATGCAACCCAAATGGACCATGCCGGGTCGGGTCAACTCTTACCAATTATAGTTATGGACTTAGACATTAATCCAACAGTAATTTGATCCAAGCTAGGTCCTTCTTACAACCACTTGATGTATGCTTAGTTGCATGAGTAAGACTTAATAGACCTTTGAGCCTAATGGGTCTGCCGTAAGCCCATTTTGTTGATATGATTCTAGTAATTTTAGTTTCAGAGAAATTTTTTGACCTCGATGCAGGTCTACACCAAATCATTATAAGGAAAATTTTTGACAGCAAATAAATCCACCGATTAGAATAACCACTTAAATCGCAGGTTGAGCTTACACATAGAATAGAGTAGCACTAACGCATATTCATGAACCTAATCTACAAGGTCTTGTGAGCAGTATGAACTCTACTCCCGACGATCCGTCCCTTGCGACGCCTGAGACAAAGTCGATGCACCTTGCAGCTCTGCCAATCGACGCTTGGCTACAACCATTCTCTCTTCGAGTGTCCTGCGTCTACCCTGTTTTTCTTTTTCCTCCGCCCGAGCGGTGATAAGGTTCTTAAGGAGTTGGTCTCTGAAATAGCAGTCTCTTTCCAAGTCTCGGGTACGTGTTATGGTAGTGTCTGTAGTAGCGCGCAGTTTCCAAACTCGATTTGCAGTCTCCCTGTTGTTGATCCCTGATGTTCGCGATCTGCCGGGTCTTCGCCGGGAGGGCTTTGTCAATCGTTCCCCCGTGGTTGAGGTCATAGCAACCTCGTTGGTCTCCAAATGGTGATCGATGTCGTTGCTGTCGACTCCAACCCTCGATCACGGTTGGCCAACGGGGCACAGGTCCGATGTAGTCGAAGTGGTTTGTGGGAACCTTAGCTATGTATGGAGGGTTGATCACCTCCGGTTCCTCTTCTGATTCTTCCTCGTCTTCATCTTCACTCGTCATTATTTCGATTTCCTCATCTTCAGATTCTTCTTCCTCGTCTTCCTCGGGTTCTTCATTGGGGTCTTCTTCGGGTTCTTCATTGGGGTCTTCTTCGGGTTCTTCTCCTAACCATCCACATTTCCCTGGTTGGGAAAGTAGGGGTCGCCTGGTAAGTAGAGTCTTTCCATGTTATACGTGCGAGAATAGGAGGGGTAGGAAGCATATATTAGTCGTATCCCTAGAAATACTTATAGGGGTTTGATCCTCATTAGTTACTTCTATAATGACATAGTGCATACTAATTACATATAACAAAGATATGATATACCTTCAAATAAGTGATCCTAACCTAGGTCCACATCCAAACAAGGAAAAGGAAGTAAGGCAATGACCACAGATTCTAAGTCTATGATCTCTAAGTTATATATAACTTTAGAGTATCCACTTAGTGACTATAGATCTATTATTAAGGATTTGTTTAGTTTTCACATAAGTTATAATATTACAAAATGCTCCTATAGTATTTTTAAATGTTATGTTTGGTTCTTAGCAACTTTCTTGTATGGGAAGTTTTTAGGCTTGTTGCTCACTATGACCATGCCCCGGCATACAATAGTCACACCTCGTATAAATATAGTTGATCAGGCTATATTCATCCCAAGTCTGATTACATATCCCAATGTCTACTCGTAGTGTCCAACTCCTCGTTTTACTTTTGTGTTTTCCTTAGACGTGACACTATACCGGTATGCATGTATGTACTTATACTTTTAACAAGAAACTATTTATTTCAAAAAAAAGTATAGTTATTTGAAACCGTTTAAATCAGAGACTTTAGTCCGAATGCATTTATAGTTTGTATATCTTATGTGGTTCGATATACTTAGTTCACTATAAACAACGCTCTGATACCAATCTGTCACACCCCCAAACCAAGGATGGCGGAAACGTCCGAGGGTGGCGGACTTCATGTATAGTATCATAACAACGAGTATAATAGTGATCAAGCAATACAACCAATCATAAATATAATCGGGAAAACAATTTCATGGTTTCAAGTGTTACATACTTCAATGATTGATTACAACATGATATAAAAATAGTTGTTCAACGTCGTAGCGTTCCATCCTCAAAAGCTTGTGATTACCTGGTTTCGTTGGTTTCCTGAGAATACAAGTAGTTTTGAAAAAGTGTCAACATTTAAGTTGGTGAGTTCATAAGCTTTTTAGATGAAGAGTTTGGAAACCGATCTTTGTAATGAATTGTGTGATACCAAGAAAAATTCAATATTTTCCTTACAAAATTGATGTGTAGTCTTTAATTCCAAGACCGAAAGTGTACAGTAATATCCATACTTATTGATATAAAAAGTGATTTTAAATCGACATAAAACCCTTTTTGATTTGAGAAAATCCCCGTAAACTTTATGTGTTGTTAACTCCCTATGTGAGTCGTTATAACCATACTATGACTAATGAACCTGCCACGACGTTTCTCAGGCGTCGAAAAAGATAATGACACTTGTCACCCCAGACCTGCCGGTCTAGCTGTTGCATGCAGCTCAGGTGTGGTTTGTCAAACCCAATATAGATCTATACACAACTATCACGTTCTCCCTACAAGAGACTCTGGTTATAACTACCAGGAATTTTAACTCGTACTCTAGGAGTACTAAGAAGAATGTCTCACAATTTACATTAACAAGTTTACATGTAGTGTGCGTGAGTGTAAAACCTTTTTCTGTGGGAATAAAACCTTCCGAAATGTGTTTGTTGTGTTAATGGAAACAGAAACTATACCTATTATAGTTTAATATAATTGTTTGTAATGTGTATGAAACATAAACTATACTTACTATAGTTTATCATAAGTGTTTGTAATGTAAAAGAACCTTTTTCTATGTAAGTCGAATATGTAGCAAAAACATAACTATGTTTATCATGCCTTGTCTTGTACTATTGGTAATGATGGAGGATTCTTACGAATTAGTGAGTATTTTCTGTTATATAACTATACCATAACAAGAAACACATGTAAAATATGAAATCCTCAAAGATTAACACTTTGCTCAACATGTTACAAAGTGTGATGAAAGTTATAAGCCGTTGATTTGCTTTTAACATTTCTGCACTACCTTAGAAAAATCACAGAAAAATCATACAAAGTCGAAAACTAAATCCGTAAACTCTGCGAGTTTAGAAAATGTGTCTAGTTTGTCCATAATTTTTATTATGATTTTTAAAAGTCTCTAACTGGTGTGAAAACGTTCATATTCACTGACTGGTCCAAATTCGTAGCTACTGTGATAGGCAGTTTTGTAAAAATCATCATAAATAGTAGAAAAATCGTATGGACATTTGCAAGTAGTCATTTTAAAGGTATAAACCTGAACTATTTACACCTAATACAGTTTTGAAAACTAAAAAGTTTAAGATGTCTAAAACAGTTCGTGAATGAACATTAACTTTTCTGTTGAAAGTTGATGTTTGAGTTTAGTTAAGTTGTTGGTGTTTTTACTTGTATTCCCCCCCCCCCCCCCCCTAAAACTTGAATAAAGTATGAAAATGTGGGGGTATGAACTCACCTTGAGTGATCTCTTAGGATGGATGGTGGAGAAAAGGAGTTTCCAAGTCAAGAACACTTGGGTGATGCTTGAAGATTTGAAGGTTCTATGAACAAATATGATGATATTTTTGTAAGCAATCCATAATTTGGAGGAAGGATAGTAGAATATTTAAGTGTAGGAGGAAGATACTTACCAAATATGGAGGAAAAATCCAAGATCAGCCTTTGAATCTCGAATTTTAGAGAGAGAAAGTGAGAGAGATGTGTTTGTTCTTCTTGAGAAAGAGTGTAATAAGTGGGAGGAGAGATAAAGATTTTTCCCATCTTTGAGTATTGAATCTAGCTGGATAAGGGGTGGCGAAATGACAATTAGTTGACTAGGGCTGATGGGAATAGTGACTGGGGATGGTCATGGAGTGGGTATGGGAGGTAACTTGTGTCCTTGCCCAAAGGATAACTCAACACTCCACCTAAATATCTTACCCACTATATTTTTAATCTTAGATAATGATTACCCTCAAAATGTGATTAGATTATGGAAATATGGGGTCTTATATGTCAAAATATAAGTTTGGGTGAAATACCCGCGTTAAAATCATGAAAAACGGGCCTAAAACGAAGTCGTGGTCGAAAACCGGGTGAAAGATGGAAATCTGCGAAATTTCGGATTTGGAGCCGAGGGTTCGGTCTTCAGGAGTTGAGAACCGAAGGTGGTTTCGGTTGTGGGTGAGAGCCGAGCAATCTCGCAGGCGAGAGGGAAAGGAGCGAAGGCGAAGGCAGGGAGGGAGCGAAGGCGAAGGTCAGGTTCGGTCCTCAGCAGTTTGGTCCTCAGCAGTTCGGTTCCAAGAGGCTTCGGTTCCTCATCAGAGTTTCGGTTCTTATGGGTTTCGCTTCTTAGGGTTTCGGCCCTAAGAAGGTTCGGCCCTATAAGGCTGATTTTCGCGTTAACTCCTCGTTTTGCGTAGTTTTTGGCTAAGTCAAGGGTCGGGATGCCCCGAATGATTATAAAAAGTTGAGGGAGGTTATGAGAGAGAGATTTGGGAAAGATTTGACATACTTGGAGAGCTTTCACCTACTTGGAGAGATTTGGGAGAGATTTGACATACTTGGAGATATTTCACATACTTGGAAAGATTTGGGAGAGATTTCACATACTTGGAGAGATTTCACATACTTGGAGAGATTTGGGAGAGATTTCACATACTTGGAGAGATTTGGGAGAGATTTCACATACTTGGAGAGATTTGGGAGAGATTTCATTTGAGACCTTTTTGGATGTTTAGCTTCGCTATGCAAGGTGTGTAAACCCCGTTAAGCCTTGTTATGAATGTTATACACCCCCGAGGGGTATGGGATAGTGTTTTACTAAGTAGTTTCATCACTTATCCTGATTAGGGTTTGAAAATTCTCAACATATGGATTTTTCAAGTGATAACTTCTTATTAACATAGCGAGTTGTACAGTAGTAACATAATGTATACCCTAATATGTAAGGTTAATTGAGTTAACCGGTTTGACTTGTTGACTTTATTTGACTTTGACTTGACCGGAAACTGACGGTTGTCACATGACCTCAAATCGATCTTGGAGAACCAAGATGCACCCTGCAACCGATAAAAGAGGCCATAAATCCACAAAAGGGGATAACGGTTGTTCACCGTAAACTTGTTCAACTTCAGGTAATCAATGCACATCTGGTGTGAACCATCCTTCTTCTTGATGAATAATACCGATGCTCCCCACAGCGAACTGCTCGGCCTGATGAATTGCTTGCCTAACAGCTCCTGAAGCTGAGATGACAACTCCTGCATCTCAAGAGGTGCCAATCGGTACAGTGCTTTGGCAATCGGAGCCGCACCTAGAACTAAATCAATCCTGAACTCAACCTGCCTCTCGGGAGACACATTGGGTAACTCCTCTGGAAACACATCAGCAAACTCCCTAACGACCGATACATCTGAAACTGAAGTCTGCTTCCCAACCCGAGTATCAATAACATATTCAAGATAGCCCGTACAACCATGCTAAATATATTGTCGATCCCTGGCAGCAGAACAAAAAGCTAACCCAATCTTGGTACTCTCTTCATAAACATCTTGGTGATCTCAGTCACCATCTCCGTCCCCTACCCCAAATCCAGATACTCCGGAGCCAACCTCTCCCTCTCCACCAAAGGGCATATCTCGAGTGAAACATCTCAACAAACTGCTCCCAGGTAATAGCAGCCCTCTACTCAGGAGTGTACGAGCCAATAACCAATCTCCACCAATCCTTCGCACCTGAGCGAAGAAGGTTCATGGTGCACTTGACCTTCTAGTCAGCAGGGTAAAAACACGTGAAGAAACAGCCCTCCACATCATATAACCACCTCATCGCCACGATCTGGTCCTTAACTCCATCGAACTCCAGGGGCTTCGTGTTGTCGAAGTCCCGATACTGGAAGGCTCTCCCCCACCAATCCTTGCAGCAACGACAACTGCGGTAGCTGCAATATCGACAACCTCAGAAAGGGCAGCGTATCGATCATCCAAGAGCTCGATCATAGCGGTCTTGATAGACCCAAACATCTTCGGCATATATCGTCGGACAACAGCAGCCACCTCAGTGGCGATGACCTCTCAAATCTGATCATCAGTCATCCTTGATCCATCCTGGCCGCTCGCTCCAGATCCAGAAGTTGATCCCCGCGTGAACACCATACTGAAAGTAAACCAGAGTATATCAGAATCGTACAATCCATATAATCACAATAATTCCAGAAAGACGAACCCTCGGGGTTTGTGACTTCCTTGTGACACATACGGGTCCTGTGCTCTCAGTAGTACGGGCCCATACTATCTTCCACACCTACCCGTATTTGTCTCAATGATCATCACAACCGCCCAAATAGATACAACAACTAGGATACACATACATCTTATCCTCTCCCTCTCAAGAGTGGCTAAACATTTCTCCTCTAACTGGCTGCTCACGCAAATACTCACCCATGAAACTTCCACCAACCTTGTAGCACTCGCGTATGCTAATCATACATAATACTGGATCCTATAGATAGTCGAATACTTGATTCTACCCTAAGCCCTTCATCAGACAAGAACATGACATAAGGCTAAACTAAACATTCTCAGGCTTATAAAATCTTAGTTATGTACAACTATGATGCATACACTAAGCAACTACACTAATTATGTCAATTCCATACAAGAAATAACCCTAGGCTATCAAACATCATATATCAGGCAATTCTATCATGCGATTCCTGAAGATCCCTAGCCTATCACTAGCATGTTGTTCTACCATAAACATCATATCAAATAACAATATGGTAACTTGGGGTATACTTTCTGCCTCCAGCTGATCGCACACGTCACATCCTTCCCTGGTCACCTTTGAATACAATTTTGAAAACCGTTTTAAAACTTTTGCAGTTCCATAGTTTGAGTCTGGATTCACACGAATGCTCCTCCAAATTACTCAAACCAAGGCTCTACTACCAACTTGTAACGTCACAAAATCACAACAAATTTTGAATTTTCAAAAACAACTCATTTACTCAAAAAGTGTTTACATAACCATTGTTCCTAAAATCATTATTTAAAATCAGAGTCTCCCGAGATCCAACAACATAAAACCAAGGATGTGTACGGACATGCTTTCGCCTTTCCACGGTCCTCAGAATTACCTGAAAAAAAAAACTAAAATTGTAAGCCAACACTTAGTGAGTTCCCCCAAAGTACCACAAAATAACATAACAAACAACAACATGCATACAGAGCCTTCAGCATGACCGGACCGCCTCCCCGGTCCTTCAGCCTATCTGGACTGCTCTCCGGGCCTTCGGCCTTACTGGACTGCCTCGCAGGCCTTCAGTCTATCTGAACCGCCCTGGGTATCTTGGCCTTTAGTCTCAGCTGGTCCTCCTCAACCCAATAAACCATAACATATCGATACATAACATTATCAATCAATAACAGAAATACAGGTAGTCCTATAGATTTACCAGTATAATCACATAACCAGTACCACATAACTCCGCATAACAGCATACAACAAAACAGGATATCTAATCCAATAGGTCGGCCTTGGTGCCTTCGACCCCTAAGTACAATGAGGAAAACTCACCTCTCAGTCTGAATACAGTTCGAATGAATCTCTGCTCCGACAACCGGCTCTACCTGACTCCGAATAATCAAAACATTTCCCATTCTAGATTAATAACAATTTCCCCAAACACCCATGGTCAAAGTCGGTCAAAATCAAAAAAAATCAGCCGAGTCAACTCAGAACTCGTACGCGGGGAGTACTTCGGATGTACATGGGGAGTTATCACTGCCCGAGGAGTCGGGGATCAAACTGCATATGCGCAACGTACCAATTGGTATGCCCAACGTACGTACTGATTCTCCACTTAATGAGTTAAGAGCTTATTACTTAAGTTATCACAACCGAATTGCAGATCCAAGTCCCAAATATCATCCTTGACCATAAAGTTCCCAACTTTATGGTCTTGCGTGGTCAATAAGTGCTAAATGCTAAAAACCCCACCCTCTTAACCCATTAAGAAAATCAAACACATGCATAGAAAAGGATTAAGATCCAAGACCCTATTTTTATGCTTCTAAACCTCTCAAAACATCTGAAAGGACAGCTAGAATGGACTAGAGCACTCCATACTCCAAAAAGGTCAAGACTTGGGACAAAATGCTCATGAATCAAGGACTTTGCAAGATCTAATGAAATACAAGACAAGTTTGAAACTTTATACCTATTGGAGGTTGCTAGAGAGGTGAAGATCCCAAATCCAAGGCTCCTTCAAGCTTCCAATGTGGTCCTAATTTGTTCTTTCTCCTTCAATATCACCAAACACACACACAAGGGTCAAAAATGCTCAAACAAGTGGCTAGGATTTGCTAAAATCAAATGGAGGTGTTGGAGACTGATGAGAGATGAGGTTGGAGGCCATAAAGATGGTTAAATAGGGTCCCAACCCTAAAATTTAGGGTTTGCAACCTTCACACATACGCCCTGCGTATGCGATGTACGCCCAGCGTACTAGACCCGCGCATGTACGCCCAACGTACAACCTTTGGCCTGAAATTACAAAAATGCCACTATGGGCCATTTTGCAAGCTTTCTCATACACAAGGGCTAAATACCATAAACCTTCATACTTAAGGGTTAAATTTGGAAATATCTCATCACGAGGATGTTACAAGTCATCCTTTAAATATATAATTAAAGTCGCATTGGTTCGATATATGTGTATAAGATGGACAATATTGTTTAAAGGAAATAAAGCTAAAATGAATAGCAGCGTGCCAAAAGAGTATGCAATATAGTTTCAAGCGTATAATACCCAAGTGGGAGATTGTTTGTAATTTCTTTATTATAATATAAAATATTGTAAATTTTTATACCATTAAATGTAAGGATGGGCATAGGCGGGTACCCGCCTTATTTCGTCGAAACCAGAACCAGCGGTTCCTGTGAAGTTAGAACTGGACCGGTGTAGGCGATTCTTAAAATTTGGGAACAAGTCTCGGAACCGGTGGTTCCGGTTTCTGGACCGGGTAACCCGGTTACATCATTTTTTAGTTTCGTTAATACAAAATTATTTTTAGCCGTTGAATAAAAAAATAAATACTATAACTAGTTCATCACGATACGAGTTACAAACAACAAAAAATTAATCGTTTTAAAAGACAATTCAAGTTGCTAAATATAAGTCATAAACCAAAGTTCATGTTCTTACCATCAATGTATTAATGTTATTTAACATCATATCTTTTCAAAAGATATTACCATAACATATGTTCAAATTATTTTACAGTCATGCATTGATATTCACATTAGACCATTTATTTTGAAGAAAAAAAAAGTTGCAAATATGACTTATTAGCATGTTACCTCCAAGATACAATTAGATAGCTCCAACAAATGTCTTAGTCATCAACATTGTTATAGATAATTCGTTTAAGTATTAAGTATTTTTCAAATTTTAATATTTTGGAACCAGTTCTGGCAGTTACCCGGCGGGTAATGGTTCCTAAAAAATAGAAACTGTAATCAGAACTGGTCCTTGGCGGTTCCCACTTTTAGGAACCAGAACCGGAACCAGTGACCTCGGTTTTGGTTTTAGAACTCACAGTTCCGATGCGGTTCCAGTTCCAAAAGCAGGTACCCGTTATTCGTACTCACCCCTAATTAAATGGGTATTATATGCTTGATAGGTTACAAAAGGCTATTCATTGTTATCAATGTATGTCATAGATTAGAGCTTAGTAGGGCTCTAAACCTTGTGTATAAATAGTGGATGGTCCCTAACATACAAAGACACATAAACATTTCTATTATATTCTTGATTCCCATCATCTAAGTGTGTGAGAATAAAATACAAAGGGTCTTTGTTGAGGAAGACCATCATATAATAGTTCCACTCCGTCGTCCATATTCTGCATCAAGAACACAACTCAATCAAACAATGGATTCAGGTATGATACTTTTTTATCTTGTTGATTCAATAATATGGTTCGATTTATAGTTTATGAATTTATTCTAACAAATAGTATCAGGGCCACCATATTAATTGAATTATTAGATTATTCTTAATCATAGCAACACATCCAGAATGAACAACTGTGTATTCACTGAAAGTTGAGGTTCCAAGAAAATGGTAAATCGGGTTTCCATCTTTTGAGAATCTTATTTTTACACCGTTTATCATTGTACCCTATCATTATTAATCTAGAAAAGATAGCACATATTTCTCTTTTCAGACTTACAATGGCGACACTCCCTACATACTCCGATTAATATTGGGAGGACTTTGTCCCCTGGTTGCAGCTTTGTCACACCTTCACCTATGCTCTCTACAATTCTATTCAACAGAAAATAAACAAATATGAAGATCTGAATTAAATAGCATTAGAGAATAAACTTGAAACAAGATGTCTAGAAGGAGAATTACTATACCCTCCGACTTCATGACCTAATATGCAAGGAAACGAGGGCTTTTTTCCCTACAACATGTATACTCATATTTAGGGATTCAATAGTTGAACAATACTTATAATTATGAGTGGTAATTAACCTAAAACTGAATAAATACTAGTGGTAAATGATCACGGGGAATGAAGTAATAAGTTATGACCTTAGTTTCCCAAAATTAGATATCGGTGTGGCACAAAGCAGGTGGATATGTGTTGGGATTTTATTCAAAAAGTGTTTCAAAAAACATAAACAATGCAACGGAAGACCTAAGATTTGAACAAAATAAGACTAGTTTTATTCCCACCAAAAGATCATTTTGCAAGAGTTAGAAAGATTAAAACAACCAAAGAAGAGAAATCATAACAACCTTTGAAGACTTTGATCCTCATGGGAGGTTGGAAGTTGATGAAGATGACATGAAACTCTAAAACAAGAGCACTCTAAAAGTATCCACCAAGCAAGAGTAGAACCATCAAAACATGCTAGTATACACTTGTATTAATTGTTCATAAGCCTTAGAAATATATACCAAATACATGTTCTAAGGTGAATCAACTAAGGTCTTTTGTCTAACATCAAAATGCAAGAGAATGGTGGAGAAGAAGAGCCATTTAACTTCCAAATTGGCAGCCGCAATAAGATCTTAAGAGCCCTCGGTTATGGCAACAAAGAAACACCAAAAGAATGCTTGCAAGAAGTGGTAACAAAGCTCTCTTATCCCTCTCATTATAAAGATAAAAGGTCAGTGGAGACATAAAGTAAAAGCATGGACGAGCTTCGTACAAGAATGGTAGAAACTATTAAACAATTCAAAAGGGAACCATGCTTGGTCTCTTCAAAATCTTGAAAATTTCAAGACAAAAGAAGACAAAAAGGTGTGTCCCATACTATTAACTCATGGCTAGTTGTTATATATATATATATATATATATATATATATATATATATATATATATATATATATATCATCTTTATATAAAAGGTTATTTGATATATAAAGTAATCCCAATATATATATATATATATATATATATATATATATATATATATATATATATATATATATATATATATATATAACTAGTCACAAATATATTCTTTTATATAAAACTACATTTTATATAAATAAACTCTAACTAGTTTATTAAGATAAGTGTAACTTATAAATAATCATACTTTATGATATATTTCATAAGTTGTTATTTCTCCAATAAGTATTATTTCCATAAATAATAAATTCTCAATTAGTAAAATATTATTTCCATGCAATAATAGTTTTCCAAATCTAAATACAAGTGTTGATATATTTATTAATAATCAAATTATACTAATAAATAATCAATTAATGGTAACTTGTTATAAGATGTGACACTGTAGGATCATATGTTATTAGCAATATAATTCTATAATGACTTTTGGGCATACTAGATCTTTCAATATGATCTTCAATCGGGCTTCCATTTTTTACGGTGGTGCCACTTCCATTTCTTCTATTACTAGTGTATTTTTGGCTTCCCATGCCACTACGGCTGCATATAGAAATGAATTCAGAATTTGTCGACATTAATTTGGAAAAATCAATGGAAAAATAAATACACAATAGTAGATTATCAGAAATCCATCAAATTTCATTGAATAAATTATGGGGAATGGAGAGAAATTGTGAAAATCATATGAAAATAATGAAATGATATATTACATTTGCATCAAATGACTTCACCATACATCATAGTAGATTTTTCTCATTAGTTTTGGTTCAAATTCGATCGAGTGTTTATATATGAAAAGTGGTGATGGAGACGGTGATGGTGATGGTTATGGTGAAGGTGATGATTTATAGGCAAAAAAATGTAAGACACAACAAACCATTGCCATGACTGGGAGTGCAGATGTAAGTAAGACGTTCAATCCTTTCATGGTTTTACTGTAAATTACAAGTTCGTCCTTCGACATCACGTGATATTTTTCTAAAATAGGATTTTTGAAAGATGCATGTATTATAAAAAGTGCACGGTCCCTTATCAAACCTTTTTATGTTTGCTTGAATGATCCATTTGGACAAAACCTTGCACTCTAGCGGTCCTTCTTATTGGGTTACGAGGATCCTTGTAACATCCCAAAATCGAGACCCAAAAATTTTTGTTTAATTATATTACTTATAAAAATAGTTTACGGAAAACATCGTTATTATCATTTCAAAACATCAAGTCACAAAATCACAAGTCTCGAAAACCATAACATCAAATAGTAAAACGTTAGAGTACAATCCCAGGGTTCTCAAAGCGGAATTCATGTGTGTGTGATGCGCTGCTACCCTGCCGGATCCTTCCCCTTAGATGAAGAGGTACCTAAAACCAAAACTGAAAATCGTAAGCACAAAGCTTAGTGAGTTCCCCCATCATACCACATACCACACAACATACATATTGTCGGGCAGTTCTGGGGTGCCCGACTTACCCATGTCAAGCCATTCTGGGGTGCTGACCTACCCGTGTCAAGCCATTTTGGGGTGCTGACCTACCCGTGTCAGGCCATTCTGGGGTGCCTGCCTACCCTCTGGTCTATCTCACCCGGTCACGGGGACTATTTCACCCCTACTACTATCATATAATAACATATCATAATCATGTTGTCATACATATCTGGGGTGTCCGACCTATCCTTCGGCCCTAACGACCGAATCGGGGGACTACTCCCCCTCCCCACTACCACTATCACATAGAACATATCATACTGGCACATAGAACACATCAAGTAATACCAAACCAGACAATTATCACAAAGACAATCATCTTAACTGTAATCAACTACTTGTGGGTCGGCCTTGGTGCCTTAGACCCACTTCTACTGGAAGGTAACTCACCTCAATGTCGTGTAGTGTCTACGCTGTCCTCGGTATGGAAATCAACTATTCTCGATGTAACATCCTGTTTAATTAATAAATAAATAGATAAAATTTGATGAACGAATAGTCACAATAAATTCGTATTATTTAGAATATTATTTGTTTTGGGGAGTCAAATGTTATATATTGGAGTATCCGGAATTTATTTTGTAAAGATTTTTAGAAATCGGGGTTTAAATGTAAGTCTCGAGTTAGTTTCGTAAATATTTATAAAGGCAGGGACTAATTGGCGAATTATTGGGACTCAAATTGAAGATATTTCGGAAGCTTAGGGGTTGTTTGGTAAATAGTAGACTTACTTTGTAAAGGATTTAGGGAGACTGGGTTAAAAAAGTAAATTTCGGACTTAAAATGAAAAGAATTGAGGGAGCAGGGGTATAAAGAGTAAATTTTGGGCCTTTGTTGCAAAAGTGTTTATGGGGAGGGACCAGTTCTGCCATTATGGAAAACTTATAATATGGAGCGGGTATTTAAAGGTTGCCAAACCCTAACCCTAAAGTGAAGTCATCGGCCGCCACCCTTATTCCTCCTGTTTGCGGCCGCAAACCTCGTGACCCCCCCCCCCACCACTGGTTGTTGCTTCCTCGTCTGCTGAAGCCGGAGAACCGCCGAGATGCCACCGTCGTCACCATGTCGTCGTTCGATTGGTGATGCAGCCAAGAACATTGAAGACCGTCGTCGTGGCTGTGTACCGCCATGACCGGACGCGCCTCCCTCCCTCCTTCTGTTTGTGTGGTTCGTCGCCACTCACGTCGTCGTGTCAAGCAACAACCGTTGTGCTCTTCTTCTTCTACTTCTGCTGCTGTAGTTATGATTATCGATGGTGCATTGCCACCATTTCCCCACCGTGAATGTCCCCATCCCTGTTTGCGGTCATACCCATATGTTACCGCCGTTGTCACCGTCGTTTTGCGCCACCAGGAGGGGGGGCTGGACTCGTTCACGGCCATAAGTGTTTTGGGGTGTTGTGTTCGATTGTGGTGATGGTATGAGGCTACTAGAATGACTTTTGGCCGGAGATCCGAAGGAAAATCCCACTGCCACTACCATGAGGTGGTGGATGCCACCAATCGCCACCGCCGACCACCACAAGGTGGTTATATGTGTGTGTATGTTTAGATTAGTTAGTATGTGTGTTACTCTTGGTTATTTTCATTGTAAATTGTAACTAAAATGGAATAACGGAAAGAAACCCTAACCACCACCGTGAGGTGGTGGCTGCCGCCTCCCGCCACCACCAACCGTCGTGTCGGGTGGCGGTGTGCTTTGCCTTGTCGTGTTTGATTCGGTTGGGATGATTGAAACCCTAATGGGCCTAATGAACCCTAATTGATCGAAGGATCTAACTATTGGGCCTATTGGGCTAAGAGGGGTTGGAAACCCTAATTAGGGTTTGGAAAACCCTAATGTCATGAAACCCTAATTTGGGATTTATCGGGACCGCATCGGGATTATTTAATGAACTTAAAATGTTAATTAATAATCATTGCAAATTAACCTAAGACCATGTGGGACTTAATGGATTAAGTCCTTGAGGGTTTAAGTAGGGACACTTAACCCTAATCGTCATTTTATTTAAAAACTCTAATTAGGTTTGGATGCTTGTTGGGCCACTTATTGGACTAAGCTGCTATGGGCCTTAATGGGCCAGTTGGGAACATGTTATGGACTAAGGAAATCATTGGGCCTTAGGATAGGACCCATTAGAGAGGCTTGGGCCCAATTTGGAAAATTGGGCCATGAGTGGCTATTTGGTTTGAGAGTTGTGCGAGTTTGGAGTTCGGTAAAACTCCCCAGTGTGTGAACTGCGTCTTCTTGGGAGGCTTGATAGTAGAATTTGGGTAAACAGGTTGGGACTCCAGTCATGAATGGAGTTCAGTTCGGATGTTCAGTGGAGTGCATGCTCGACTCTGTATGCGTTTGAATCGATAGATTAGGAGTAAGGTATTGGGCTACGGTTGTGTTAGGATGAGGGTGTTGTAAGACTACGGGGGAGCCGTAGCATTCACTAATGGACAGATGGTATGGAAGTGTTGTAAGTCTGCGGGTGTCTCCGTAGCATTCACGAGGTTAGCAGATAGTACTTAAGTGATGTAAGTCTGTGGGTGTAGCCGCAATCTTCACTTGATTGGTAGATGGAATGAGTGCGTTGTTAGGACGCGGGAGGAACAGTAGTACACACAAGTTCGGGTGTAGCAGCGAGGATGTGGAAATCCACAGATTGGATTTCGAAAATACCCAGACGGATTAGACTTGGTTAAGCCAGTGATAAGACTGTAGGAGCGCCATACGGCTATGAGAGCAAGGAGGCAGTGGTCTGCTTAAGGTCATTTGTGACATAAGGCTACCATTGGCCAGGTAGCAATCACTTTTAGCCTTGGATTTGGTGACATCAGGGTTCGACGCATGGAACCGAACGGTTAGATCAGGAAGTTGTTAGAGTCACAGCGACATGATAACTAGTGGCAACTAGTTCTTAAGAAAGATTTCATCCAAAACTCGTGTGAGGCGACTAAATGGGAGTCCTTTGGCTCTGCAGCCGAGCTGGAACCCGGTATTTCAGCTGATTGTCGGACGAATTGAGACCAGGAAGGTCTCAATAGATGTTGGAAAGCAGTCATGTAGCAATATACTGCTTCAGGCAGTTCAGTGTCCGTGCAGTTTCAACAATTGGGCAGCATTAATATTTGTGTTTTGGGTTGCGGAATAAACGGACTGGATTCAACGATAATGATTCAGTATGAGTGGCCTGTCAGGGAATCAGACTATCTCAAGACAGCGGACTTCAGACGGAGTAGATGTGATCATGTTGTAGAGAATTCGTTCATCTTCAGGTTTTAGAACCGTGCTAGAGTGGGTTATGGTTGCCTTGAAAAGGCTAGGCACGGTTACCCTGGGAAGGCTAGGGTGTACCCAGGATTGTGACCATGTTGCCCAATATGTCGGGCGTGTAAGGGATGATAAGGAATGATTTCGAGGACAAAATCTAATTTAAGTGGGGGGGGGAGTTGTAACATCATGTTTAATTAATAAATAAATAGATAAAATTTGATGAACGAATAGTCGCAATAAATTCATATTATTTAGGATATTATTGGTTTGGGGAGTCAAATGTTATATATTGGAGTATCCGGGATTTATTTTGTAATGATTTTTAGAAGTCGGGTTTAAATGTAAGTCTCGAGTTAGTTTCGTAAATATTTATAAAGGCAGGGACTAATTGGCGAATTATTGGGACTCAAATTGAAGAGATTTCGGAAGCTTAGGGGTTGTTTGGTAAATAGTAGACTTAATTTGTAAAGGATTTCGGGAGACTGGGTTAAAAAGGTAAATTTCGGACTTAGAATGAAAAGAATTGGGGGAGCAGGGGTATAAAGAGTAAATTTTGGGCCTTGTTGCAAAAGTGTTTATGGGGAGGGACCAGTTTTGCCATTATTGCAAACTTTTAATATGGAGCGGGTATTTAAAGGTTGCCAAACCGTAACCCTAAAGTGAATTCATCGGCCGCCAACCTTATTCCTCCTGTTTGCGGCCACAAACCTCGTGACCCCCCCACCACCGGTTGTTGCTTCCTCGTCTACTGAAGCCGAAGAACCGCCGAGATGCCACCGTCGTCACCATATCGTCGTTTGATTGGTGATGCAGCCAAGATCATTGAAGACCGTCATCGTGGCTGTGTACCGCCATGACCGGACTCGCCTCCCTCCCTCCTTCTGTTTGTGTGGTTCGTCGCCACTCACGTCGCCGTGTCAAGCAACGACCGTTGTGCTCTTCTTCTTCTACTTTCTGCTGCTGTAGTTGTGATTATCGATGGTGGATTACCACCATTTCCCCACCGTGAACGTCCAAATCCCTGTTTGCGGTCATACCCATATGTTACCGCCGCTGTCGCTGTCGTTTTGCGCCACCAGGAGGGGTGGCTGGACTCGTTCACGGCCAGAAGTGTTTTGGGGTGTTATGTTCGATTGTGGTGATGGTATGAGGCTACTAGAATGACTTTTGGCCGGAGATCCGAAGGAAAATCCCACTGCCACTACCATGAGGTGGTGGATGCCACCAATCGCCACCGCCGACCACCACAAGGTGGTTATATGTGTGTGTATGTTTAGCTTAGTTAGTATGTGTGTTACTCTTGGGTATTTTCATTGTAAATTGTAACGAAAATGGAATAATGGAAAGAAACCCTAACCACCACCGTGAGGTGGTGGTTGCCGCCTCCCGCCACCACCGGCCGCCATGTCGGGTGGCGGTGTGCTTTGCCTTGTCGTGTTTGATTCGGTTGGGATGCTTGAAACCCTAATGGGCCTAATGAACCCTAATTGATCGAAGGATCTAACTATTGGGCCTATTGGGCTAAGAGGGGTTGGAAACCCTAATTAGGGTTTGGAAAACCCTAATTAGGGTTTGGAAAACCCTAATTAGGGTTTGGAAAACCCTAATGTCATGAAACCCTAATTTTGGATTTATCAGGACCGCATCGGGATTATTTAATGAACTTAAAATGTTAATTAATAATCATTGCAAAATAACCTAACACCATGTGGGACTTAATGGATTAAGTCCTTGAGGGGTTAAGTAGGGACACTTAACCCTAATCATCATTTTATGTGAAAAACTCTAATTGGGTTTGGATGCTTGTTGGGCCACTTATTGGACTAAGTTGTTGTGGGCCTTAATGGGCCAATTGGGAACATGTTATGGACTAATGAAATCATTGGGCCTTAGGATAGGACCCATTAGAGAGGCTTGGGCCCAATTTGGAAAATTGGGCCATAAGTGGGGCATAATTGGGCCTTGAGGACTATTAGCTATTGGACCATCAGAATGCCAATCATTTGGACTGGAATAAGTGGTTGGGCCTTAAGATAAACCTATATAGAGGTTTGGGCCCAATTTGGAAAATTGGGCCATGTGTTGGGCTTTGGTCCATGGTTTGGCTTCTGGGCCTTGAATTGAATAAAGCTAAGTTAGGGTAAAGTAGTCTTTTACCCCAAGTATAGAGTTGTGGTTATGTGATGGAACCCAATTATTAATTGGGTATTGTGTGATGTTGACAGTTTGGGAATCTGTCAACCAGCAAGGGGAGTTTTATCTGCGGGGCTTCAGCAGTGCCAGTTGAGTCTTCTCACCATACCAATGGGTCTAAGGCACCAAGGCCGGCCCATTTATCTAGTTGTGATGGTTGTTGCGAATGTGCTATTGATACACCATGTATTATGTGAAGACCATGCGGGGGTTCCCATGGCAAACAGGTATATATGTAGTATGCTAGTTGATTGTGTAGTACTGGTATGCTAGTTGTCTTTGTGATACTTGCATGGAAGACCCCGGGGGGTTCCCGAGGCAGTTGGACATAAGACCATGTGGGGGTTCCCATGGCTTTCCAGGCTAAGACCATGTGGGGGTTCCCATGGCAGTGGGCTAAGACCACGTGGGGGTTCCCGTGGCACCCAGTGTAAGACCTTGGAGGGTTTCCAGGGCATCCTTATGTGTTTGTATGTTTAAATCATATGTTTATATGTATAGTTTGCATTATGTATTGTTTGGCAGGAAGACCTTGTGGGGGTTTCCAAGGCAGATAAGACCACGTGGGGGTTCCCGTGGCACTAGGTGTAAGACCTTGGAGAGTTTCCATGGCTTCCTTATATGATTCTATGCAGGGCTTATGTGGTAGAGATAGCTTTTATAGCTAATATGATATGTGTTACGTGGTTTGTGTGTGGGGTATGCTCTGGGGGACTCACTAAGCTTTGTGCTTACGGTTTACAGTTTTGGTTTCAGGTATCATCGATTTTGGAAGTGAAGAGCTTGGATTGATCCCAATGCACACACCTATGATTTCCGCAATGAATGATTTTGGGATGAACTCTGATAAATGTTTTACTTAATGATGATTTGAAATGTTTGAAATAAATGGTATCAATGTTTTAGCTATATTAAAAACGAAATTTTTACCCTTGATTTTTGGGTCGTTACACTCGACCCCTCAATCCCTACACAACATCCTTTCTACATTACCATTTCATACTCACGTCCAAGTCAAAGTCAAAGTCAAGGTCAAAACCTTGGTCAAAGTCAACATCTGGTTGACTCGACTCGACGTGTTGGTCCACCAACTTTCCGAGTCCCCATGTCCATAAAATATTACCATCCCGTCCCTACTCGTCGAGTCTAGCAAGAGCTCGACGAGTTCTCCTTCAACAACATATCGGACTATCTTTAACCGACTCGCCGAGTTCGTTCTTGAACTCGTCGAGTTCATCTTCATCCGAATGAATGAGTCTAGTCTATGACTCGCCGAGTTCTCCTTGAACTCATCGAGTCCGTCTTCATGAGGTTGGGGCATTGCCTTGAACTCGCCGAGTCTGTTCATCCACTCGTCGAGTCCTATGATTTCCAGGTCCAAAACAAACCCTTAGCAGGCTGAGTGTTCCTTCCACTCAACCAAAACCATTCCCATAAGATGTTTGGGGGAAAAATGCGTCCCGACTCGCCGAGTCACCAAAGCGACTCGCCGAGTCTCTCTTTGTCCAAAACTATACAGTCGATTATAATGGTTCTTAATGCATCAAAACCATAGATCTGACCTCCTAGGGTCCATTTCATACGTAAGGCTACGAACTTGATGTCCATGCATGGGGTTTTTGGCTCCAAAATCTTTAAAAAGGGGGTTTATAAGATGCATGAGCTTCCCATGGCCATAAAGTTGGCACCTTTATGCCATGTGAACCCTCAATGGTTCGAGATCTGAAGTGTAACTCCATGATTCACACTCAATCCGAATATGGCCTTAGAAATGCCCCCAAAATGATAAGATCTAAGCCCTGGAGGAGATCTATCAAATGAAAAGTCAAGGTTGAAGCTTTTTAATGGGATGGAAATAAATCAAAACCTCTGGATCTACTAGTCTTCTCTTGATCTTCCAAGCTTCCTTCCCTTCTTCAAACTTCAAACCACCACAAACACACACAAGAATGGATCAAGATCACTCAAACAAGGTTAGGGTTTCAATCTAGGGCTTCTCTGAGTTGGGAGGGGTGATGGAAGCTGGTTTGGGACGAGATAAAGTGTTTAAATAGGGTGCAAACCCTAAATATTAGGGTTTTGTCCAGACAGCTCCTACTCGTCGATTCGGTCTCGCGACTCGTCGAGTAGATGACTAAAACCCCCGCATAATGTCGATTCTACTCGACGAGTTGGGCCTCCAACTTGCCGAGTCCAAGAGTAGAATACCAAAATACTTGAATTTGAATACGTACGAGGAACCAGGTGTTACAAATCTCCCCCACTTATTTTAGACTTCGTCCTCGAAGTCTGCTGCTGAGTCCTGAAAAAGCTCGGGGTAGTGCTCCCTCATCTCGTCCTCCGGCTCCCAAGTCCATTCTGAGCCCTTGCGGTGTTGCCATTGCACCTTCACCAACTCCACCCTCTTGTTCCTTTGATCGTTCGACTTCCTGTCGAGGATCGCCACAGGCCGTTCAATGTAGTTCAGGCTGTCATCCACCTGAATATCCTCCAAAGGCACCACTGCCGAATCGTCCACCAGACACTTCCGTAACTGGGAGACGTGAAAAGTGCTATGAATCTGACTGAGTTCGGCTGGCAGGTCCAGCCTATATGCCACCTTGCCCACCCGGGCGACGACCCTGAAAGGTCCAATGTACCTGGGGCCCAACTTGCCCCGCTTCCTAAACCGAATGACGCCTTTCCAAGGCAACACCTTAAGGAGCACCATATCCCCGACCTGGAACTCCAGGTCCGAACGACGCCTTTCGGCATAACTTTTCTGCCGACTCTGTGCAGTCTGAAGCCTGCTCTGCACCTGTTGGATCCTCTCCGTAGTCTTGAGTACCACTTCGGTACTCCCCATGACCCTCTGGCCAACCTCACCCCAGCATATCGGGGTCCTGCACTTCCTCCCGTACAACATCTCGAAGGGAGGACGGTCAATACTCGCATGATAGCTGTTATTATAGAAAAACTCAACCAAAGGAAGGTAAGTATCCCAACTACCTCCGAAGTCTAAAACACACGCCCGCAGCATATCCTCCAGAGTCTGGATGGTCCGTTCACTCTGACCATCCGTCTGCGGGTGAAAAGCAGTGCTAAAGTGCAGACGAGTACCCAACTCGTCATGAAACTTCTTCCAGAACCTGGAAGTGAACCGCACATCCCTGTCAGAAATCACGGAGACGGGTACTCCGTGTCGGGCCAAAACCTCCCGAATATAGATGTCGGCCAACCTCTTGGCCGAAATGCTCTCTTGGATCGGTATGAAATGGGCACTCTTGGTCAACCGATCCACGATGACCCATATCGAATCCACTCCCCGAGCGATCCTGGGAAGCTTGGTTATGAAATCCATGGTAATATCTTCCCACTTCCACATGGCGATATCCAACGGCTGCATTTTGCCATGAGGCCTCTGGTGCTCAGCCTTGACCTTCCTACAGGTCAGGCATCTCTCAACATACCAAGCTACATCCCGCTTCATACAGGGCCACCAATAATCAGGACGAAGATCTCTGTACATATTCGTTGCCCCGGGATGGATGGAAAACCTGGATTTGTGCGCCTCCTCCATCAATACCTGGCGTACACCTCCATGATATGGGACCCACACTCTACGGTGTAGTGTCAACAATCCTCGGTTGTCATAATCGAAGGAGGAAATGTGGCCCACAATGTGGTCACTCTTACGATGTTCCTCCTTCATAGCCTCCTGATGGGCCTCTCGAATCCGCTCCAACAGCGGAGTCACCACGGTCATCCTCATGCAGATGTCTCTGATCGGCGCTGCCTTGCGGCTAAGCGCATCGGCCATGACATTGGCCTTCCCCGGGTGGTAGAGGATCTCACAATCGTAATCCTTCACCACATCAAGCCACCGAAGCTGCCCCATGTTTAGATTTGGCTGATCCATAAGGTACCGCAAACTCTTATGGTCCGTGTAAATTGTACAACGGACCCCATAGAGGTAATGACGCCAAATATTGAGGGCAAAAACAACTGCCCCCAACTCTAAGTCATGCGTCGGATAGTTCGCCTCATGAGGCTTCAGCTGCCTCGAAGCGTAAGCGATAACATGCCCCCTCTGCATCAACACCGCGCCCAAACCTGAGATGGACGCATCGCAATACACCACAAAGTCATCCACGCCCTCTGGCAGGGCTAAGATTGGCGCCTCGCACAATCTCTGTCTCAGCGTCTCAAATGCGGCCTGCTGCTCAGGCTCCCAGCAAAATACCACAACTTTCTTCGTCATCCGGGTCAAGGGTACGACTATCTTGGAGAAATCCTGAATGAATCTCCGGTAATAGCCTGCCAATCCCAAGAAACTCCGAATCTCAGATGGAGACTTCGGAACCTCTCATCTCATCATGGCCTTCACATTGGCCGGGTCAACCAAAATCCTGTTCTGGTTGACAAGGTGCCTAAGAAACTGCACCTCGCGCAACCAGAACTCGCACTTGGAGAACTTGGCATACAAGCTCTCCCTCCTCAGGGTATCCAACACCTCTCGCAAGTGCTCCTCATGCTGCTCCTGTGTCTTGGAATAGACCAAGATGTCATCAATGAAAACTATCACATATCGATCCAACATCGGTCTGCACACACGGTTCATGAGATCCATGAACGCGGCAGGAGCATTGGTGAGCCCGAAGGGCATCACCACGAACTCGTAATGGCCATACCGAGTCCGAAAAGCAGTCTTTTGTACATCTTCCTCCCTAACCCTCATCTGGTGGTACCCTGACCGTAGATCAATCTTGGAGAACCAAGATGCTCTCTGAAGCTGATCAAATAAGTCATCTATCCTCGAGAGTGGGTAACGGTTCTTCATCGTTACCTTATTCAGCTCCCGGTAATCTATACACATCCGATGTGACCCGTCCTTCTTCTTGACAAACAGGATCGAGGCTCCCCACGGTGAACTACTCGGCTTGATAAATAATTTGTCTAGCAGCTCCTGCAGCTGCATAGACAACTCCTGCATCTCGGGAGGAGCCAAACGGTATGGTGCCTTGGCTATCGGAGCCGCACCAGGGATTAGGTCGATCCTGAACTCCACCTGTCGCTCCGGAGGTATCCCAGGCAGCTCCTCTGGGAATACATCCGCATAATATCGCACCATGGGTACATCGCTCACCGACGTCTTGCCCGCCTCCCGGGTATCCATAACATAGGCGACATACCCAGCGCAACCCTGCTGAAGGTAGCGCCTAGCCCTCGCTGCTGAACATAATGATGGTCCACGTTGTGGCCTCTCGCCCTGAATCACCAGCTCTCCCCCACCTGCGGTCCTGACACGCACTAATTGTTGCGCGCAATCTATCACCGCCCCATTGAGGCTCAACCAATCCATGCCTATAATCACCTTGTTCCCACGCAACGGGACAGGAACCAAGTCTACCAAATAACGCTCCTCGAACAACCTCAAAACACAGTCCCTGAAAACCTTTGATGCTCGCACTGATCGATCGTCCGCAATCTCGACCTCTAGGGGAAATCCAACATGCTCGAAGACTCAGGGAACCTCTTGCTAAGCGCAAGAGAGACAAATGATCGGGTAGCACCCAAATCAAACAATACCTGAACTGGGATACCGTTCACATGGAACGATCCTAAACAAATCATATAACATGGCACATCAAAATCATAAGCGACATATAATAAAAGTTAGAGAGAATAAATCATACCCATCACCACATCGGGTGCGGCGCGTGCCTCCTCGGCTGTCAACTGGAAAGCAAGACTCCTCACCACTGGAGCCTCTGACTTGACCTTCCGGCCATCCGTAACCCGAGTAGTTGCTGGATTTGGCACCACCACTGGCACTGCTGTTGTTGCTGTCAGCCTGGGGCAGTTGGCCTTTTTATGGCCCCTCTGATTGCAATGAAAGCAAATCAGGTCTGATGTCTGAACTGTGGGAGCAGGGGCAGTACAATCCCTGCCAAAGTGCCCCGTCTTGCCGCACTTGTAGCAGCCTGATGATCCCGCTCTACAAGCTCCCTCATGCGGCCTGCCGCATTTCCTGCAACGGCTCTGGTCCGGCTGGCCCTTCGACCTCGCGTCAGATCCCTTGGATTTCTTCCCCAAAACCCCAGTAACCAGCTCCGTCTCTGCCTTCCTCTTCCTGAGGTGCTCTAAATCAATATCCCTCTCCCTCGCCCTGGCAATCATGGACTCCAGGGTCGGGCAGGCTGAGTAGCTGACATGCTCTCGAATGTCAGCCCTCAACATGTCATGATAGCGGGTCTTCCGCATCTCCTCATCCCCCGCATACTGAGGTGCCAACAAAGCCCTCTCCCTGAACTTGGCGGTGATCTCCGCCACTGTCTCCGTAGTCTGTCTCATATCAAGAAACTCCATGGACAGCTGCTGAAGCTCCATAGCTGGCGCAAACTCAACCCTGAACCTGGTCACAAAGTCTGACCAAGTCATCGCCTCGATGGTTGGGGCTCCCAGTGAGTCACCAACCGACTCCCACCAATCCCGATCTCTGTCTCTCAAACAACCCGCAGCAAAGCGAACGTTCGACCCCTCTGGGCAGAAGCTCGTCAACTGCGCAGACTCGATGTCTGCGATCCATCTCCTGGCAGCAATGGGGTCCTTTGCCCCGTGAAAGTCTGGCGCACCACTCCCCCTAAAGTCCTTGAAGGACAGTGTGCGCGTCCCTGACTGGCTGAACGCCGAGTCACTCCTGAATGCCCAGAGGCGATCCTCCATCAGCTCAATAATCCCCTCCTTGATCGACCTAAAAATGACCGGGGTCGCCTCAAGGATACCTCTCGTGATCTCAGACGCGATGAACTCGCATAGCCCGTCATCAACCTGCTCGGATCCCGCACCCGATCCTGATCCTGATCCTGATCCAGACCCTGAACCTCCTGCTCCATGACGTGTAACCACCATTCTGAAACAAGACACATAAACGTCAGGGTCATACATACTCTCGAGAGGTCTCACACACTCTCCAAGTTCCCTGGTTCTATCTTAGCCCTCCTTGATTCAAGTACGGATCCTCTGCTTCCAGTAGTACGGGCCCATACTACCTTCCACATCTATACGTACTTTTTTCATGGATTGCTTCGACTTCACCAAGTCCCATTCACTAATACTGCTTCCTAACTAACCTCATCCTAGGCTTGTCCTAGGGCACTCTCCGACCTATATTCCGCCATCAGCTGCACAAGGAGTCCCTACCATCTTTCCCTAACTAGCTTGCGAATACTATTACATATTCGCTTACTATTTAGTTAAAGCTAGTGGGAATCCCTATAGGCACAAAGCAAGCAGCATTCGTGCATTGAGTAACCATTACCAAGCATAACCTAATCAGGCTATCATACTGCCGACTAACCAGCCCTATCATATAGCTCAATAAACTCATATAACAGGCATATAAGGCATCCTTCCTAGATCCTTATCCCTAATCTAGCATACAGTTCTCATGATCATATCATATAACATAACATATCATGTATGGGTATCTTGGGGAAAACTTACTTGAGCTCCGCCGGTTGCGCGCATCACACACTTTGTTCTTTTCCCAAACTCCTTATTTTTAAATTTTTAGAAAACCATTTTTCTTATAAAGATCCTACAAGCCCTCGATTTGAGTCCGGACACCCCCGAAGGTGTGCCCGAATCCCTCAAATCAAGGCTCTGATACCAACTTGTAACATCCCAAAATCGAGACCCAAAATTTTTTGTTTAATTATATTACTTATAAAAATAGTATACGGAAAACATCGTTATTATCATTTCAAAACATCAAGTCACAAAATCACAAGTCTCGAAAACCATAACATCAAATAGTAAAACGTCATAGTACAATCCCAGGGTTCTCAAAGCGGAATTCATGTGTGTGCAATGCGCTGCTACCCTGCCGACTCCTTCCCCTTAGATGAAGAGGTACCTGAAACCAAAACTGAAAACCGTAAGCACAAAGATTAGTGAGTTCCCCCATCATACCACATACCATACAACATACATACTGTCGGGCAGTTTTGGGGTGCCCGAATTACCAATGTCAAGCCATTCTGGGGTGCTGACCTACCCGTGTCAAGCCATTATGGGGTGCTGACCTACCCGTGTCAGGCCATTCTGGGGTGCTTGCCTACCCTCCGGTCTATCTCACCCGTTCACGGGGACTATTTCACCCCCTACTACTATCACATAATAACATATCATAATCATGATGTCAGACATATTTGGGGTGTCCGACCTATCCTTCGGCCCTAACGACCGAATCGGGGGACTATTCCCCCTACTACCACTATCACATAGAACATATCATATTGGCACATAGAACACATCAAGTAATAGCAAACCAGACAATTATCACAAAGACAATCATCTTAATTGTAATCAACTACTAATGGGTCGGCCTTGGTGCCTTAGACCCACTTCTACTAGAAGGTAACTCACCTCAATGTCGTGGAGTGTCTGCGCTGTCCTCGGTATGGAAATCAACTCTTCTCGACACCTCAATCCCTACAAAACATCCTTTCTACAATACCATTTCATACTCATAACCCCTACAAGGGTCAACTCACGTCCAAGTCAAAGTCAAGGTCAAAACCTTGGTCAAAGTCAACATCTGGTTGAATCGACTCGCCGAGTTGGTCCACCAACTCGCCGAGTCCCCATGTCCATAAAATGTTACCATCCCGTCCCTACTCGTCGAGTCTAGCAAAAGCTCGACGAGTTCTCCTTCAACAACATATCAGACTATCTTCAACCGACTCGCCGAGTTCGTTCTTGAACTCGTCGAGTTCATCTTCATCCGAATGAATGAGTCTAGTCTATGACTCGCCGAGTTCTCCTTGAACTCGTCGAGTCCGTCTTCATGAGGTTGGGACATTGCCTTGAACTCGCCGAGTCTGTTCATCCACTCGCCGAGTCCTATGATTTCTAGGTCCAAAACAAGCCCTTAGCAGGCTGAGTGTTCCTTCCACTCAACCAAAACCATTCCCAGAAGACGTTTGGGGGGAAAAATGCGTCCCGACTCGCCGAGTCACCCAAACGACTCGTCGAATCTCTCTTTGTCCAAAACTATACAGTCGATTATAAGGGTTCTTAATGCATCAAAACCATATATCTGACCTCCTAGGGTCCATTTCATACGTAAGGCTACGAACTTGATGTCCATGCATGGGGTTTTTGGCTCCAAAATCCTTAAAAAGGGGGTTTATAAGATGCATGAGCTTCCCATGGCCATAAAGTTGGCACCATTATGCCATGTGAACCCTCAATGATTCGAGATCTTAAGTGTAAGTCCATGATTCACACTCAATCCGAATATGGCCTTAGAAATGCCCCCAAAATGATAAGATCTAAGCCCTAGAGGAGATCTATCAAATGAGAAGTCAAGGTTGAAGCTTTTTACCTTGAATGGGATGGAAATAAATCAAAACCTCTGGATCTACTAGTCTTCTCTTGATCTTCCAAGCTTCCTTCTCTTCTTCAAACTTCAAACCACCACAAACACACACAAAAATAGCTCAAGATCACTCAAACAAGGTTAGGGTTTCAATCTAGGGCTTCTCTGAGTTGGGAGGGGTAATGGAGGCTGGTTTGGGACGAGATAAAGTGTTTAAATAGGGTGCAAACCCTAAATATTAGGGTTTTGTCCAGACAGCTCCTACTCGTCGAGTAGATCACTAAAACCCCCGCATAATGTCGAGTCTACTCGACGAGTTGGGCCTCCAAATCGCCGAGTTCCAGAGTAGAATACCAAAATACTTGAATTTAAATACGTACCAGGAACCAGGTGTTACAATCCTTAGACAACATTAAGGGACAACGGAAGCAACATTATATATCCCTTAAAATATGTATAATTTATAACATATCAAAAACCATTTGTGCAGCTATACATCCCTATAAATATAAAGGATGCTCAATGATTCTGGGGAGTTTTGGATTTCCATTATTCATGCTTACAATCCACGATAGTTCCCGATGTTGTAGTTATCGTAAGCGCACCCTAGTTTATAGTTATGCGGTCCCGTATCCACAAAATCTTAGTGGCTATCCAGTACTTAGTTAACCAATCCACTGACGCAATCCCCCTTAATAGCTTCACATTTAAACTTGTGAAGACCATAGACGTACCACAACAGTTTGACGAGAGATAGAGAGATAGAGAGATAAAGAGAGAGAGAGAGAGATAGATAGATAGATATATAAAGAGAGGAGAGTAGAGTTTTCGTATGTTGTTCCTAGAAAGGTTGGCCACTAGTCAATCAGTGACCATTGAGGGTGGCACCACCACATGGGCTAACACATATAAGAGATTATTTTCACACTTACCATGGGGTACACATCAAAAATAGCGGTCCATTTAGATACTTTATTATTATTTTAACATAGACCTGACAATTCTCGACACGACCCGCGACACGACATGAAATAAACGGGTTTGGGTTGAGTTTTTCAACCCGTCAACCCGCCAACCCATCAACCCGTTTATTAAACAGGTCATATATTGGTTTCTTAAAAAATATATGGGTTGACCCGCCAACCTGTTTAGAATTGTAATAAAAAACAATTATATATTTTTTAAATGTATTAAGTATTATACACTATATAGTTTATACTTTATACTAGGATAGGATACCCGATATCATTGACCATTTGACATTTGGCGTTTGCCCTAAATAATCTCAGTATCACACAAACAAAATCGAATAAGCCCTCTCTCGCTCTCCCCTATGTGATGAACGACATAAAAAACACACAAAGAATGGCGGCATGAATGATTGAATCATTATCGAACGACGTCGACGCCTGAACGAGAACGACGGACGCACAACGCAGTAGATAATCGATTTGCTGCGATCCAACCTACGAAGCCAAATCTGACCCACGAACCCGTCAACCTGTGAACCCGTATAAATAAGTGGGTTGACGGGTGATATATGAGTTTATGTTCCAAACCCGCTAACCCATGACTTGTATAATTAAATGGGTCGTGTTCGTGTTGGTATATTTTGACCCGCCAACCCGAACACGACACGACTGCCATGCCTATTTTAACATATGTGGATATTTGTTTTTGCTATACCTTTTTTGTTGATGTGAAAAACATGAGTTGGCTTTACTTATAATCATACATTTGGATTTGTTTAATAAACCAAAATATATTATTAAATAAGTCCTAAACGAAACAAATATGGCCATAATAAAATGATAGTTAATATAAATAACAATAGAAACATACAAACATAAAGTTATCTATCTTCTTTTATTACGAACTAGTTGTGAGACCCATGTATTACATGAGTTAATTTAAAAAAAAAAACTAAATATAAAAGTCAAAATATCTGAAAACTTTGAATTTATAAGAAAATAAGAAAAATAATGAATTACTATAATTGAAATGTTTTTTTTATCTTTTAAATTTAAACAAATAATTTATATAAATAAACCAAACAAACTAATAAGATTTAATTTGAGAAATTTGAAATTAAAATGTAAGTTCATTAATGAAATTGATATCAATTTATTACTACATCTATTTTAATTATTACATTAAAATATTATGTGAAATTTAATAAAATAGAAAAACTCATAAAATGACATGTGGAAAAAAAAAAGTTAATTCAAAATAACCACAAAATTATATTTGGCAAATTGAATAATAGTGTGACATGTGGCAAAAAAACCTTCGTAGTTTTTTTATCTTTTAAATTTAAACAAATAATTTAAATAAAGAGTAAATTACACGAATGGTCCCTACGGTTTAGGGTAATTTACGCGTTTGGTCCCTAACATATATTTTTTTAACTCGGAAGGTCTCTATTGTTTCTTTTTGTTACGTGTTTGGTCATTGTCTTACCTAAAAAAACTATTTTTCCCTTGATTTTTTAATTTATTTAAATAAACACACTCCCAACTCCACCCCTCACCTTACCTTACCTACCCCACCATTTTTCTCTAGTTAAGTAATAGTCTTTTTAGGTAAGATAGAAACCAAGCGTGTAACAAAAACAAACAGTAGGGACCAAGCGCATAACAAAAAGAAACAATAATGACTTTCCGAATTAAAAAAATAAGTTAGAGACCAAGCGCGTAAATTACCCAAACCATAGGGACCATTCGTGTAATTTACTCTTAAATAAATAAACAAAAGAAACTAATAAGCTTTAATTTGGGAATTTTGAAATTAAAATATAAGTTTATTAATGAAATTGATATCAATTTATTACTACATCTATTGTAATTATTATATTAAAATATTATGTGGAATTTAATAAAATATTAAAACTCATAAAATGACATGTGGAAAAAAAATTAATTCAAAATAACTACAAGATGACATTTGGCAAATTGAATAATAGTGTGACATGTGACAAAAAAACCTTCATTTATTAGAGTAGAATGAAATTTCGGATAGTCGTACGAGAATTTTACTTTCTCTTTATCAACCCATGCTTCTACATAGTTCTCACATATTTTCCAAAACTCACCATCTACAATCTCATGGTTATGTTCGACTTTCTTTATCTAACACCCAACGACTTTGATATATTTCTCCGTGTCCACTATCCATTTTTTTTCTTGTCTTCAATGCCTTGTAACTTACCCTGTATTTGTTGTTCGAGTTTCTTAGATTCCACTTTCAATTTTTCGTACTCCACTTCTTTATCTTGTATCATCTTCCTCATAGATTCAAAGATGCCTCAACACCTTAGCTAATTGTTGGAGCTCGACGGACGGCTAGCGTTGGGAAAGAATTTCGATCAGTTAGAAGACATTTTCATATAATGGTTTAATGGTTTTTGGTGTAAATTATGTTAAGATCTAAATTGATTTAAATAGATTCTGAAAATGAAGGTAGATTCAAAATGTAAATGATTTTAAATGATACGTGAGAAATCATAAGTAGTTAGATAGTAAAATGTTAAGTGATGATGAAATGGTAGATAAAAGTTTCTAAAAAAACAACTCTGGAATGCCAACTTGAAAATCTAGACTCGACTCTAGAATACAGTGCTCCTAGAAAAAAGTTGTTATTTTATAAAAACCAAAAAAATGGTTATTATTATTAAAAATCTAGTTTATAAAAGTTAGTTTAATCAATATCCCAACAATAGTTATTTTATGATTTGTTTAATACTTTATTTTTTTAAACAAATGTAGTTTGGAAAAATAAAATTAAATATTAATGAGTCATTAAGTTAACGTCGACCATTTACAAAGAGGGAAAAATTGTAGTTTGGAAAAATAAAATAGTTATGAGTCATTAAGGTAATGTCGACGAGTTACAAAAGGGAAATATGTAAATAAAAATTAAAATGTTAGACAAACAACAGAATCTTCCATATCGAATCCTTGTTATTGGTCGGATTTAAAGTTGTTTTTGGATGTTAAAGAAACCACCAATCAACAGTGGCTGCTCTACAGTTTCTTGTTTTCGTTAAACTGTGGGTTTAATTGGTCAACAACTTAATTAAACGAACGGTGTTGATAATAAGACACTTCTTAGACACCATATCATCATTTTTATAAAAAGCCAACATATAATCAGCTATTATAATCAGTTTTTTCGGAAAACAATAAAATTTCAACTAATAAAAATATTTCAAAAATTAATTAGGTGTCTATATGGAAAATGAGGTTTTTTTTAGCCAAAAACTATCCCACCAAAGCAAAACCTGGTGGCAGGTTTCTAGTTCTGGTTTATCCTATTTTTTACTAGATTCTACAAACTCAAATCAAACCTTCTCGATCATTAGATTAATATACTCCCCCCATCCTTTAAATACCCAATTTTCATTACTCCTTCATATCAAGCAATTAACAAACCCAACTGAAGTTGTTTTCATATTCTCTCTTTCAACGATCAAGTAACTAGAAGATAAAAATGCCAAGCACTACTAACCAGGTGATTCGATGCAAAGGTAAGCATTTCATTCATTCTTTTATGATTTTCCTTACAAGAAGAATTGCTGATGGTGAATGTAAATGTGACAGCGGCGGTGGCATGGGAAGCCGGAAAGCCACTGGTGATTGAAGAAGTGGAGGTGGCGCCACCCCAGAAAATGGAAGTTCGAATCAAAATCCTCTTCACCTCCCTGTGCCACACCGATGTTTACTTCTGGGAAGCCAAAGTAATTAATCCACTAGCCCTTTTACTTAAATATCTGTAAAAACTCAAATCCTGAATCTTGGTTTTCTATGAACTTTTCAGGGTCAGAATCCCGTGTTTCCCCGAATTTTAGGACATGAAGCTGGAGGGTATGTTTGATTATTATTGTATTAAATCGAAAAGGGTTTGTATTCGGATAAAAAAATCTGATCAATTTGAACAGGGTAGTTGAGAGTGTTGGGGAAGGAGTGACTGATCTTCAGCCTGGAGATCATGTCCTCCCTGTTTTCACCGGAGAATGCAAAGAGTGCGCCCACTGTAAATCAGAAGAGAGCAACATGTGCGACCTTTTGAGAATCAACACCGACAGGGGAGTCATGATTCACGATCAAAAATCTCGATTTTCCATCAACGGAAAACCAATTTTCCATTTCGTCGGAACTTCAACTTTCAGTGAATACACCGTCGTTCATGTTGGCTGTCTTGCCAAAATCAACCCTCTTGCTCCTCTTGACAAAGTCTGCATCCTCAGTTGTGGGATCTCCACAGGTATAAAAAAGAAAAAATCATAATCAATATTCTCCGATTACAGTTCCATTGGTGTTTTCTTGACCTAATTAATCTTCGTGTTTTCTTCAGGTCTTGGTGCTACTCTGAACGTTGCAAAACCTAAAAAAGGCTCATCTGTCGCCATTTTTGGATTGGGAGCTGTGGGGCTTGCTGTGAGTTTTCTGAAATTTCTAACTTAACTTTCTCAAGAAAAGCTCATTCATGGCTAAACAAAGCTAATGGTTTGTTTGTGATTAGGCTGCTGAAGGTGCAAGAATTGCAGGGGCTTCAAGGATCATTGGAGTTGATCTCAATGCCAACAGATTTGAGCTTGGTTAGATTTTGCTTCATGAAACTGTGAATAAAAACCAGTTTGATAAATGGTGAATCTCATATATATTTTTTTTGGTTTCAACAGCAAAGAAATTTGGGGTGACAGAGTTTGTGAACCCAAAAGATCACACGAAACCAGTACAAGAAGTGATTGCAGAGATGACAAATGGAGGAGTTGACAGGAGTGTCGAATGCACTGGTCATATTGATGCTATGATATCTGCCTTCGAATGTGTTCATGATGTATGAATTTAATCAATTCATCTCACTCATATAATGAATTAATGATTCATGCTTAATTACAATAACAAATATTGAATACTTACAGGGTTGGGGTGTTGCTGTTCTTGTGGGTGTTCCACATAAAGATGCTGTTTTCAAGACAAGTCCATTGAATCTATTGAACGAAAGGACTCTGAGGGGAACCTTTTTTGGAAACTATAAACCTCGATCCGATATTCCTTCTGTGGTTGAAAAGTATATGAATAAGGTAACCCATTTTATAGCTCCAAAGTTGAATTGTAAATGAATAAAATGGCTTGGAAGCATGATGAACTTGAGTTGATTTTGTGCAGGAACTTGAGTTGGAGAAGTTCATTACTCATGAATTGCCATTTTCTGAGATCAATAAGGCTTTTGATTTGATGCTTAAAGGTGAAGGTCTCCGATGCATAATTCGGATGGGTGAATAAATGGAGAGGAAAGTTTTTAAAAATGTTGTATAACTGTAGTTCAAGTTTCATAACATATCAAGTGTCTTCTTTGATCTTATTATGTATGGGTGTTTCTGTGTTGAAATCCCGAGTTTATATATTCCAGTAGTTATTATTAGCTCACTTCTCTTGGTAAATTTTAATGTTTTTGCATCATACATTGTAGTAGAAAGATTATTTTTGTCAAAGTTTAATCCTTTGTTTAATGTTTTATTGTCACCTTAAACTCGATATATACCACACTTTAGGACACTAATGCCAAAGGGAGTGGGCTCGCTAAGAACACTCGCCAAGGCATTCTTAGCACCTGCTACACCACCCCCTGCCATGCGCTAAGAGGGGCGCTAAGAAGAGATCGCTGCCTACATAGCGAGAGGAGAGAGAAGAGAGAAAATAGGATGGTGGGTTTTGATTGGCTAGTTCCTGTTTTTTTTTTCTTTTTTTAATTTTGTTTTACCAAAATAAAATCTATTAACCTAACACATTATCACTCCCTACCTTTTTATAACTTTGATGTAGCACTCCTTCTAGCCTATGTGGCATGAAAAAAATCTGATGTCATGCTAAACATGCTACTACTCCTTTCAGCCTAATGGTATACCTACAAGTGTTTTTGTATAAAATTTATATGCTATAATTGTATTCCAATAATCTTTAATGCAACATCTCCAGTTTCATAAAGATAGTACCTATAATTTTATTTTATTTTTTTTATGTATAAACGTTTATTACCACAAAAATATTCAACCATCAAAATAACAAGAATATTTACTAAACATCTACTTTAATTGTTATTTACGATAACAATATATTTACATAATATGTAACTATTTAAATATAATATCAATGCATTTTGTATTTCTCTACCTCGAATAACAACATATGTATATTCTTTTACATATAATAACAAGGTGCTTTCTTCGGTTTTGATTTCAATCGGGTTGGGATACCACTTTTAGAAGAAAACCGAAAGGGGGGATAGAGGCTGAGCAATGGTCTAATTTCAGACTTGATGTCCTCGGTTTTGCTTTCTTCGTCTGCGGATAGGTGGAGTTGCTCGCTCGATGGTTCCGACTCTTTCTCTGTGAGCTCTGCTAATTGATAAGAATCTTCTTATTGTCTAGGATACAGTGACTAGATGGTGTCGCCTTACGCCTATTAAAGTTAATGCTTTTGTTTGGCGTCTTTCTTGAACAAATTACCTTCTTGGTATAACTTATCTCAAAAAGGGATTGAGATTAATTCTATTTTATGCCCTATTTGCGAGAAGGAAGTTAAGACTAATACACACTTGTTCTTCGAGTGTGATTTGGCTAGAGACTTATTGAATCTTGTTTGCATATGGTGGATTGTTCAGACACCTACTTTGTTTTGTTTCCAAGATTGGTTTGCTTGGATTGGCGCCTTGCGTTTGTCTTTAATTTGTCAAGATTTTTTGGAGGCGTTTTGTTTCACTTTTTGGTGGTCGATTTGGTGTTTTAGAACCGCTTTACTTTTTGGTAAAGTTAAGCCTAAATTTTTTTTGTTGTTTGATAAGGTGATGACTTAGAGTTTCATTTGGGCTAGTAGTAGGTGTTGTAAAACTATGGTCAATTGGGTTGCCTGGTTGCATGATCCAATTTTATCTATTACTTTCATGTAATTGTTTTTCTTTCTAGCGTCTTGCTAGTTTTCCTTAATAAAGCTGATGTTCTAAAAAATAACAAGATGCTTAACTTTCTAATAATAATATGTAATCCAGTAGCGGAACCATAGAAAGTCCAAGGTGTAGCACACGAGAAAATTTACATTACATTGGAAAAAAAATTAAGCCGAAAAATTTAAGGAGTACCACCCGCTACCCCTAGAACCCATAGTTGCGCCCCTGATGTAATCTAACACTTGTAAATATTTTACAATTTTAAAATTATACCATTACTACGATAAGAAATAAGAGAAATAATGTAATATATAAAAACATATAATACTAAATTAGTATGACTTAAAAGTAAAATATGGAAAAAGTTATATAAATGGTCTTGTTGGTTTACAAAGGTTCCGGTCCTTATGAGAATTTTGATACGAAGTGATCTTTAAGAAAGGAAAATCTTGCACTACATGTATGTTCTTATGGCTAATACCGTTAAAAATATCAGTTAAATATTTATCAAATGATTAATATACATTTTTTTTATAAAATGATTTTTAATTAAAGAACAAGAAAACCCCAACCGCATCCCTTTTATCTTCATCACCCACAATGGTTCATCTCTCTGCCCCTTACTCCTCCAAACCCAACACCATAACCGCCTCCCACCGACAATCCTTCGCCCTTTAACCCACATCCACTGACTCCCATTTACAGTGTCACTAATCACCACCACACACCAATCTCACCATCTATCTATGAATCCCATTTACAATGCTCTTTGCAACTAGTAACTATCTCTAATAAAACCTTCAAGCTACAAAAAAACCCCTTCTAACCATTTACATTTACGATGCCCCTGTTATATTTGTCAGTAGTTCATGTACATAAAAAAGATAGAGCACCATTGGAAGCACCATCATACAAATAGCTTTGAGTTGCTATGGCTTCAAAACCAAAATAACACCTAATAAAACTTAAGAATCAACACTCAACAACGAAAAAAAAAACAAAGTTAAACATTAGAAGATCAACAAAGCTAATAGTCAATAGTTCATGTACATCAAAAAGATAGAGCGCCACCGTACAAATAGCTTTGAGCTGCCATGACTTCAAAACCAAAATAACACCTAATAGAACTTAAGAATAACACTCAATCAACCAGTGGCGAGGCTATGTGTAAGGAAGGTGGGTCCTAGGACCCACCTAATTTTTTTAATTTATCTAAAATTTCTATAGAAATTTTTTAGGGACCTATCTTTAAAAAATATTTAGCACCTACCTTACCAATAAAAATCTTTTTTACACAGAAAAATGTATATAGAAAAATTAGTGAACCATATGGTTTTTTATTTTAGACTCGTCACTACAATCAACCATAATTTTTTTGTTAGATTTCAAATGAGATACCAGGTCTAACTTTCGTTGGTGATGACGATCTCAGTGATATGGGAGGTATAGGAGCATCTGTTGCTCACACCCATCACAACAATCCACAAATAAGTTCAGTGAACCCAAGCCAATCTTATTCACATTTGCACCCCGTGCGCGCAAAAGAGAGCCTCTTGTTCACATTTACAAGAATAATAAGCCTTTATAATTATAAACTCATTTTCTTTTCAAGCTCCCACCCATGTGGAATGAAATAAAAGCCAATTAACTCATTTGTTAATTTCTTTCAAACACCTCATTTTAACATACAACTTTTCATTTATTTTTAATCTGTTTTGGACATGTGATATATCAAAATGAATGTATCTTAGAGGAGAAGACAAACGTATAATCATTTATCCATTTTGATTATATTTATAGTTCGAAATTTGTGCTCAAAAATGAAAAATAACCAATTTTTAAATCGGTTAAAACCAATTTTCCAATAGGATGTATTAGTAAAGGAGATATATGATAAAGAAAAAAAAGATAACAAGAAATGAACGTTAGATACGATTATATTAAGAGATAGCGATAAAAAAAACTAAAATAGAAAAACAAGTAAAATGTCCTCAGGTGTAATCAATGTTTTAAAAATTGGTTCAAACCGGTTGGGCCGGGAACTGTAGACGAGAACGGTTCAATAATGACCGGTTTTATGTCAATTTCTTGATCGGATCAAACTGGACGGTTTCTTCAAAAACTGAGTTAAATCGGTAAAAAACATTTGAAACTAGTTTATTGGACTTGTATAGTTGGATTTTACTTAACCCGTTAAAAAACAACACATTTCTAAAGAAAATTTAACATTTTTAGAGTGTACACAACTCGAAGGCCGACACACAACACCGTTAGATGTAGGAAACTTTTTTGGTTGAATCGGCGATTTAACCAGAAACCAGTCATCAGACTGGTTCAACTAAAAAATCAGTTTTAAAACATTTGGTGTAATGCACAATTTCCCCTGAGTCAGGGACTATATCACCAAGAATTTAACGAGGTCAATTCCAGGGACAAAAATCAATACAAAACTTGAAATAGCAACTAAAGTTGAAAAACAACTTTAGTTTTGGACTAAGGACGGTAGAAATTAGAAATAACAGGGACCATGGTTGTAATTTACTCTTAATGTTTTTAATGTTGGAGACTCTGTGGACCCAATCTATATATTCTTCAAAAGAAAACCACCCATCAGTGGGTACTTTACAGTTTCTTGTTTTCGTTAAACGGTGGGTTTAACTTGTCAACGGCTTCATCGATGGAAACCCGGCAAATCAAAACCTGGTGGTCGGTTTACAGTTTTGGTATATGCACTCCCTCGACCTATAAATACCCAATTGCTTAGATTACTGCTTCATATCACATAATTAGCAAACGCAATTGAAGTTGTTTTCAGATACTCTGTATTTGCGATCAGATAACAAGAAGATTAAATGTCGAGCACTAATAATCAGGTGATTCGATGCAAAGGTAAGCATTTTATTCTTTCTTTTGTGATTTCCCTATCAAGCAGAAAATTTTTGGTACGGTGCTTGATGATGAATGTAAATGTGACAGCGGCGGTAGCATGGGAAGCCGGAAAGCCACTAGTGATTGAAGAAGTGGAGGTGGCGCCACCCCAAAAAATGGAAGTTCGAATCAAAATACTCTTCACCTCCCTGTGCCACACCGATGTTTACTTTTGGGAAGCGAAGGTAACCAATCTACTAGCCCTTTTACTTAAATCTCTGTCAAAAACTCAAATCCTGAATCTTCGTTTCCTTCCGATGAACTTTTCAGGGTCAGAATCCCGTGTTTCCCCGAATTTTAGGACATGAAGCTGGAGGGTATGTTTGATTCTTGTATTAAATCGAAAAGGGTTTGTAATCGGATAAAAATTTGATAAATTTAACTGACGTGAACAGGGTTGTGGAGAGTGTTGGGGAAGGAGTGACTGATCTTCAGCCCGGAGATCATGTTCTCCCTGTTTTCACCGGAGAATGCAAAGATTGTGCTCACTGTAAGTCGGAAGAGAGCAACATGTGTGACCTTTTGAGAATCAACACCGATAGAGGAGTCATGATTCACGATCAAAAATCTCGATTTTCCATCAACGGGAAACCCATTTTCCATTTCGTCGGAACTTCAACTTTCAGTGAATACACCGTCGTTCATGTTGGCTGTCTTGCCAAAATCAACCCTCTTGCTCCTCTTGACAAAGTCTGTATCCTCAGTTGTGGGATCTCCACAGGTACAAAAACAAATTATAATCAACATTCTCCGATTATAATTCTAATGGGTATTTTCTTAGCCTAAATAATCTTCGTGTTTTCAGGTCTTGGTGCTACTCTGAACGTTGCAAAACCTAAAAAAGGCTCATCTGTCGCCATTTTTGGACTAGGAGCTGTGGGGCTTGCTGTGAGTTTTCTGGAATTTCTAAGTTTCTCAAAAAGTCTCATTCATGGCCAAAAAAAGCTAATGGTTTGTTTGTGATTAGGCTGCTGAAGGTGCAAGAATTACAGGGGCTTCAAGGATTATTGGTGTTGATCTCAATGCCAACAGATTTGAGCTTGGTAAGATTTTGCTACCTGCATTTGTGAATAAAAACTCGACATATGATATGATTAATGAATCTGATATATTTTTGTTTTTTTTGGCTTCAACAGCAAAGAAATTTGGAGTGACTGAGTTTGTGAACCCAAAAGACCACAAGAAACCAGTACAAGAAGTAATTGCAGAGATGACAAATGGAGGTGTTGACAGGAGTGTTGAATGCACTGGTCATATTGATGCTATGATATCTGCCTTCGAATGTGTTCATGATGTAAGAATTTAATCAATTCATCTCACTCATATAATGAATTAATGATTCATGCTTAATTACAATAACAAATATTGAATACTTACAGGGTTGGGGTGTTGCTGTTCTTGTGGGTGTTCCACATAAAGATGCTGTTTTCAAGACAAGTCCATTGAATCTATTGAACGAAAGGACTCTGAAGGGAACCTTTTTTGGAAACTATAAACCTCGATCCGATATTCCTTCTGTGGTTGAAAAGTATATGAATAAGGTAACCCATTTTATAGCTTCAAAGTTGAATTATAAATGAATAAAATGGCATGGAAGCATGATGAACTTGAGTTGATTTTATGCAGGAACTTGAGTTGGAGAAGTTCATAACACATGAAGTGCCGTTTTCTGAGATCAATAAGGCTTTTGATTTGATGCTTAAAGGTGAAGGTCTCCGATGCATAATTCGGATGGGTGAATAAATGGAGGGGAAGATTTTAAAAATGTTGTATAATAGTAGTTTATATTTCATATAATATCGGATCAAAGTGTCTTCTTTGATCTTACTAAGTATCAGTGTTTCTGTGTTCTGTGTTGTGTTGAAATCCCTGAGTTTATATATTCCAATGATTATTAATTAGTTCACTTCTCTTGGTAAATTTTTGATGTTTTTTTCACATATATTGTAGTAGAAAGCTTATTTTTGTCAAAGTTTAATCCTTTGTCTAATGTCTTACTGTCATCTTAAACTCGATATATACCACAATTTAGGTCACTAAGGTTATATGGAGTACATCCATAACTCGCTCGTAAGATGGCTAGGCATAACCAAATCATGCGATACTTGCCTATGAACATGCCCCTTAGTGGCGGACGCAGACTGTTTTAGTAGGGGTGTCGCTCGTACTTCAAGCCGGTGCACCTAATAGAAAAAAAAAATTACAGCCGGAAATTGAGCAGTTGCCCGGGACCCCAATGCTCCACTAAGGTCCGCCACTGATGCCCCTAAGGTCCATAAGTGGCTAGTGGTAGAGAGAGAGAGAGAGAGAGACGATCTGTTGACCATTCTTTTGAACGTTGGAATATATTAACTTCTCAAAAAAATAAAAACAAATAAATAAATAAAACTATTCAATAGTTTATCTATAAATACCACTTAATTTATAAACTATAACAAACTACAATCATCAATTCTTTCTCTCTATACAAAATTTTCATTCACCAAACATCTTAAACTGATGAATAATTTGTGAACTTCTTTGTCATCTTCATCTTTGTCTGATGACGATGATATGTTTTTTTACTCGTTGCTGGAAACGACAGTCACTCCGATGTGTTAAGACTGTGAAAGTTCAAACACCATTAAGAGGGTCAGGCGGCTTCCTTTGATTATGATAGCCGAGGGTTATTGACTCTCCATCGAAGGGTGTGGGTTCCTTAATAGGGTGGTGTGCGGTAGGTTTTGATGGAGGAGGTGTACAAGTCGAGATTCTCTATTCATCCCAGAGCAACAAAGATATATAGAGATCTTCTTCCCGATTATTGGTGACCATATATGAAGCGAGATGTAGCTTGGTATGAGGAGAGGTGTCTGACTTGGAGGAAAGTTAAGGTCGGGCATCAGCGACCTCACAACAAGATGGAGCCGTTAGATATTCCCGTCTGGAAATGGGAAGAGATTACAATGGATTTTATCACCAAATTGCCTCGGACGGCGCGTAGGGTGGATTCGATATGGGTCATCGTGTATCGATTGACCAAGAGCGCGCATTTCCTTCCGATTTAGGAGAGTATCTCTGTGGAGAAGTTGGCCGACATCTACACCAGGGAGGTTGTGGCACAGCATGGGGTGCCTGTAACACCCAAATTTTCAAAACAATTTTTCACATTTTATAAAACACATTTTCATTCATAATCGTTATAAAAACACCATTGGATCACATAGTCAATCATAACATCATATCCCAAGATCATAATAAAAATCTCCCCGTGTGTGTACTGATCAAGCCGGCGCCTTCCCGCGATCCTCGCTGGTACCTGAGACACATAACACAACACTGTAAGCATAAATGCTTAGTGAGTTCCCCAAAATACCACACACAACACATATTAACCACTCGAGGCTATAACCCTCTGGTCAAGGTGTCTCTGTGGGACCCTCCAGTCCCATAACTCTGTGGGCCCTCTGGCCCTAACTCTGTGGACCTTCCGGTCCTAACTCTGAAAACTCTGTAACATACATAGCATATAACACATAGAAATCACATCATGCAAAAGCATACAGCATACTCTGTCTCATAGCTCTAATTACCACTCTAGGTAAAGTATAGTGAGAAGACTCACCTCGGGTAACTCGGTAAAGCTCGAACTCTGTAAAATCAGGTCTAGCCTCCGCCTAATCATGTAAAATAAATACTCTCAATCAATACATCTCTCAAGGCTAGACTATTCCTCCTCTTAGTACTCTCAGAAGGGTAAAAGACCATTTTACCCCTCTCATAACTCAAAGGCCCCACTATAGACCAAACCCTAAAAGTCAACCAAAAGTCAACCCTCCGGGTTACGCTGCGCGTACCAGATGTGTACGCTGGGCGTACCCGACAGTCTCAGAATCGGGGAACGCCTCCCCGTACGCCGCGCGTACTGGGATTACGCCCGGCGTAAATCCCAGTTTCAGTCCCTTAGCTCTTGAGGTCTTAAACAGTTAAGACTCACGTCCAACTTTTAGATCTAACCATTTTTAAGCCTCTTAATCCATAAAGTCGATGACTTTAAGCCTTTGCATGGCTGAACAAGTCACTAACACCCAAAATATACCATTTCCTAACACTAGAAAGCCCAATACTCAAGCATGATCTCATATCCACGACCAAGATGGGAACTTTATGGATCTACAACACAAATACCACTGAAATGGGACAGATCTAGGTCCATGGAGCACATTACACTCATAAAGTCTCCACCTTTGGGACTTTTAACCCTAAAATGGTCCATGAAGCAACAAACCAAATGAAAAGGAAAGTTTTGAACTTTATACCTCCAAATGCAGCTCCTTCCTCTGTAGATCTCAGATCCAAACTTGCACTTCAAACTCTAGTCTCCACAAACTCCTCTCCTTCTTCTTCACTAGCACACCAAGGCACTTTTAGCTCCAAAATCACACACACTCACTAAGAACGATGAAAAGTTCTCTCTTAGGGTTTTACTCACTGCTATGGAGGCTGAGAAATAAGCCTTAGCATCCAATATATAGGGCACAAGTCAGAAATTAGGGTTTGCACCTGGACACATTACGCCCAGCGTAACCCTGAGTACGCCCAGCGTACTCAGGCGAGTCCGCGTCCAAAATAAGCGCATGAGTACGCGCAGCGTACTCTTGAGTACGCCCAGCGTACTCATTTGCTACCAATTCCTCTTAAGGGCTTAACTTGACATTTTGAATAAAAGAAGGGCTAAATAGTTGTACCTAAATTTCGGGATGTTACAATTCTCCCCCACTAGAACTAGACTTCGCCCTCGAAGTCTCACTCAACAAATAACTCTGGATACTGCTCGCGCATCTCTAACTCCGGCTCCCAGGTCATTTCAGAACCCTTCCGATGTTGCCACTGGACTTGAACCAATGGCACCTCCTTGTTTCTCAAAGTCTTGATCCTTCGATCCACAATCGCAACCGGTCTCTCAACATAATTCAGGCTCGCATCCACCTGAATGTCCTCTAACGGAACCACTGCCGACTCATCAGCGATACACTTCCTCAACTGAGACACGTGGAAGGTGTCGTTAATCTGGCTCAACTCCGTAGGTAGCTCCAAACGATACGCTACCCTGCCCACCCTGGCAGTCACCCTGAAAGGACCAATATACCGAGGTCCCAACTTACCCCTCTTCCTGAATCGGATCACCCCCTTCCAAGGAGATACCTTCAGGAGTACTAAATCACCAACCTGGAACTCAATCCCCGAGCGACGTCTGTCCGCATAACTCTTCTGGCGGCTCTGAGCGGTCAGCAACCTCTGTCTGACCTGCTGAATCTGCTCAGTCGTCTGAAGTACTATCTCTGTACTACCCATCACACGCTGCCCGACCTCTCCCCAGCAAATAGGAGTCCGACACCTCCTCCCATACAACAGCTCAAAGGGTGGCATACCGATGCTCGAATGATGGCTGTTGTTATAGGAAAATTCAGCCAAGGGCAAGTATGTGTCCCAACTCCCTCCGAAATCCAACACACATGCCCGAAGCATGTCCTCGAGCGTCTGAATCGTCCGCTCACTCTGCCCATCTGTCTGGGGGTGGTATGCGGTACTAAAATGTAGCCTCGTACCCAACTCCTCATGAAACTTCTTCCAGAATCTGGAAGTGAAACGCACATCTCGATCTGAGACGATCGAGATCGGCACTCCATGCCGTGATACCACCTCCCTCACGTACAACTCTGCCAACCTCTCAGCGGAGGAGCTCTCACTGATAGCAAGGAAGTGAGCGCTCTTCGTCAATCTGTCCACAATCACCCAAATTGCATCGACGCCCCTCGCAGTCCTTGGCAATTTGGTGATAAAATCCATGGTAATATGTTCCCACTTCCACTCGGGAACCTCCAACGGCTGCAACTTACCATGCGGCCTCTGGTGCTCGGCCTTAACCCTGCGACAGGTCAAGCACCTCTCAACAACCCATGCTATATCCCTCTTCATACAGGGCCACCAATAATCTCTTCTCAGGTCCAAATACATCTTAGTGGCCCCGGGATGGATCGAAAACCTCGATCGGTGTGCCTCCTCCATCAATATGGTACGTGCCCCGCCCACAAATGGCACCCAGATCCGACCCTGGAAGGTCATAAGCCCTCTGCTATCGGTAACAAACTCCGATACATATCCGATAACCCGCTCTCTCTTGCGGTTCTCCGGTCTCACGGCCTCAGCCTGGGCCCCTCGGATGGTGTCCAACACCGGAGTCATCACTGTCAATCTCATACAAACGTCCCGTATCGGGGCGCTCTCCGCCCTACGACTCAGGGCATCGGCTACAACGTTAGCCTTGCCCGGGTGGTACAGGATCTCACAATCGTAATCCTTTACCACGTCCAACCATCTCCTCTGGCGCATATTCAGGTTGGGTTGATCCATCAAGTACTTCAAGCTCTTGTGGTCCGTGTATATGGTACACCGAACCCCATACAGATAGTGACGCCAGATCTTGAGGGCGAACACTACAGCCCCCAACTCCAGATCGTGGGTGGGATACCTCGTCTCGTGAGGCTTCAGCTGCCTCAATGCGTATGCTATCACATGCCCTCTCTGCATCAGCACCGCTCCCAGCCCCGATATCGATGCGTCACAATACACCACAAAGTCCTCCATCCCCTCCGGAAGGGCTAACACTGGGGCTTCGCACAGTCTCTGGCGAAGTGTCTCGAAGGAGGCCTGCTGCTCTGGTCCCCATGAAAAAGCAACACCCTTCCGGGTCAACCTGGTGAGTGGCACGGCGATCTTGGAGAAATCCCTGATAAATCTCCGATAATAGCCAGCCAACCCTAAGAAACTCCTGATCTCGGTGGGGGATCTCGGCACCTCCCAACTCATAACCGCCTCAATCTTGGCCGGGTCGACCAATATCCCATTCTGGTTAACGAGGTGCCCTAGGAACTGGACCTCTCGTAACCAGAAATCACACTTGGAGAATTTGGCATAAAGCCTCTCCGATCTCAAAACTCCAAGTAACTCTCTCAAATGCTCCTCATGCTGCTCTCTGGATCTCGAATACACCAGTATATCATCGATGAACACGATCACCGAACGGTCCAACATCGGTCTGCATACTCTGTTCATGAGATCCATGAACGCCGCCGGTGCATTGGTGAGCCCGAAAGGCATCACCACGAACTCATAATGCCCGTAACGAGTCCTGAACGCTGTCTTTTGGATATCCTCATCTCGTACTCTCATCTGATGATATCCAGACCTCAAGTCGATCTTGGAAAACCAAGACGCTCCATGCAACTGATCGAATAAATCGTCGATCCTCGGTAAGGGGTAACGGTTCTTGACCGTCAGTTTGTTCAGCTCCCGGTAATCAATGCACATCCGGTGTGAACCATCCTTTTTCTTGACAAAAAGGATCGGCGCTCCCCACGGCGAGCTACTCGGCCGTATAAACCCCTTCCCCAGCAGCTCCTGCAGCTGCGAGGATAACTCCTGCATCTCTGGTGGCGCAAGGCGATAGGGCGCCTTGGCGATAGGCGCTGCCCCCGGAACCAAATCAATACGGAACTCTACCTGCCTCTCGGGAGGCACACCCGACAACTCCTCGGGGAAAACATCTGGGAACTCGCGCACTATCGGGACCTCATCGATCGACCTCGGTCTCTCTGCATCTACTCTCGTATCCACCACATAAGCCACAAACCCACTACAGCCCTGCTGTAAACTCTGCCTCGCTCTGGCGGCCGAACAAAATGCTGACCCAGAACGGGAACCCTCGCCGTACACCGTAAGTACTCCCCCACTGGGGTCTCGTATCGTCATCAACTGTCGCTCACAGTCAATCACAGCTCCGAAACGGCTCAACCAATCCATGCCCACTATGACACATACGTCCCCCATAGCAATCGGGACCAGATCTATCGGAAACTCGACACCGAAGATCTCGAGTACACATCCTCGAATCACATCAGTAGCATACACCGTTCGCTCGTCAGCTATGGAAACTCGTAGAGGTCGACTCAACGCCTCACGCTGGATACTGATGTGCTGACTAAACGCTAGTGACACAAAAGACCGACTCGCACCCGAGTCAAATAACACCAAGGCAGGTACAGAACACACAAGAAATGTACCTACGCATATCACAATATAAGCATAACACTACAAACTCAAAATGAACAGAGGAAAGAATACATACCAGCTACCACATTGGGTGCTGCGCGGACCTCCTCCGTTGTCAACTGGAAGGCTCTCCCGCGAGCCTTCGGTGCCTCAGCCTTCGCCGGCCGACTCTCTATAGCTCGAACAGCAGCAGGAGCAGATCCCTGAGAAGCTCCCTGAGCTGACCCTCGTAACTGTGGACACTCGGCCTTCCGGTGTCCGGTCTGGTTGCAGTGAAAACAGACTGCAAACCCCTTGGGGCAATCCTTGGCCATATGCCCCTCCTTGCCACATTTGTAGCAAGACCCTGCTCTGCACACTCCATCATGACTCTTGCCGCACTTGCCACAAGTGCGGCCCCTCTGGCTCCCTGATCTCGAATCGGCAGGCTTGGCCCGCTTGGCTGCCGGCTGAGACTGTGCCGGTCGCCGATCCCTCCCCTGAGACTCCGCCTCCTCCCTAGCCTGAGTCTCCAGCTCTATCTCCCTCTTCCGGGCATTTGCCTGAAGCTCGGCAAATGTCCGGTACGTCGAGTTCGCCACGAACTCTCGTATATCCCTCCTCAAAATGCTCAGATATCGGCTCATACGTGCCTGCTCGGAGGACACGTGCTCTGGGCAGAACATCGCCCGCTCATGGAACATCCTGGTGATCACTGTAACAGACTCTGTACCCTGCTTGAGGGTCAAAAACTCCTGGGCCAAACGCTCCCTCTCCACCTGGGGAACGTACTCTTCTCGGAACATAGCAGTGAACCTCTCCCAGGTCACTGCAACAAGCTCAGTAGGCGAATAGTGCGCCGTCACAAACTTCCACCAGTCCTTCGCTCCCAAGCGAAGCTGGTTCAACGCGAACCGGACTCTCAAATGCTCTGGAGATGAGCAAGTAAAGAAACACCCCTCAATGTCTGATATCCACCTCATCGCTGCAATCGGGTCCTGGGTCCCATCAAACTCCGGTGGTTTTGTGTTGCTGAACTCACGATACAGCAACGCATCACCACCCTGCGGCCTAGTCGCAGCTATAGTTGCAGTGGCCGCAGCAACCGCAGCCTCAGAAAGAGCAGCGTATCTCTCGTCAAATGTCTCTATCAGTGTGGTCTTGATAGACCCGAACATCTCTGGTATCTCTGCCCTGATGGCCGCAGCCACCTCCTCATGAATGATCCTACGGATCTCCTCATCGCTAGTACCGCTGCTCTCTGGTGTGTGGCGTGTCCCAACCATGATGTCTCTGAAATACAACATAATAAATATCAGGGACTCACTCGAGTATACTCGCACTCGATAAATCCACCCTATTTGCTCCTTAGTACCCAATGGATTCTTACTTAGGGTGCGCACTGCTCCGGTGTCTTCAGTAGTACGGGCCCTATACTACCGTCCACACCGCATCAACATCCACTCTAAGTCCTCCTCCTTGGATCCCAAGTCCCAAGTACTCTACTCTCTTTAACCACATGCTACTCACTAGCAGCTCTCTCATAAACTCCTCGCTGCTATCTAAACACTCTCAAGTATCCCTAGCAACAAAACTCCTAGACTAAGGCATCACATATCAGGCCACTCTAGTCCTAATAAGAATACCTAGTCTACTCTAGCATGCATAGCATAACTCATCATATATCATAACATAATATATCTCATAACACTAATTACAAGGGTATTTTGGGAAATCACGGTTCGGGTGCTGGCTGATCGTACACACGGCTCTGCTTTGTTTGTCTCAAAACTCTTTTTACTCTTTAAAAAAAAAGTTTTTAGTCATCAAAATTTCTCTCAAATCCTCAGTTTGAGTTCAGATATGCCCGAAGACGAATCCGAATCCCTCAAACCAAGGCTCTGATACCAACTTGTAACACCCAAATTTTCAAAACAATTTTTCACATTTTATAAAACACATTTTCATTCATAATCGTTATAAAAACACCATTGGATCACATAGTCAATCATAACATCATATCCCAAGATCATAATAAAAATCTCCCCGTGTGTGTACTGATCAAGCCGGCGCCTTCCCGCGATCCTCGCTGGTACCTGAGACACATAACACAACACTGTAAGCATAAATGCTTAGTGAGTTCCCCAAAATACCACACACAACACATATTAACCACTCGAGGCTATAACCCTCTGGTCAAGGTGTCTCTGTGGGACCCTCCAGTCCCATAACTCTGTGGGCCCTCTGGCCCTAACTCTGTGGACCTTCCGGTCCTAACTCTGAAAACTCTGTAACATACATAGCATATAACACATAGAAATCACATCATGCAAAAGCATACAGCATACTCTGTCTCATAGCTCTAATTACCACTCTAGGTAAAGTATAGTGAGAAGACTCACCTCGGGTAACTCGGTAAAGCTCGAACTCTGTAAAATCAGGTCTAGCCTCCGCCTAATCATGTAAAATAAATACTCTCAATCAATACATCTCTCAAGGCTAGACTATTCCTCCTCTTAGTACTCTCAGAAGGGTAAAAGACCATTTTACCCCTCTCATAACTCAAAGGCCCCACTATAGACCAAACCCTAAAAGTCAACCAAAAGTCAACCCTCCGGCTTACGCTGCGCGTACCAGATGTGTACGCTGGGCGTACCCGGCAGTCTCAGAATCGGGGAACGCCTCCCCGTACGCCGCGCGTACTGGGATTACGCCCGGCGTAAATCCCAGTTTCAGTCCCTTAGCTCTTGAGGTCTTAAACAGTTAAGACTCACGTCCAACTTTTAGATCTAACCATTTTTAAGCCTCTTAATCCATAAAGTCGATGACTTTAAGCCTTTGCATGGCTGAACAAGTCACTAACACCCAAAATATACCATTTCCTAACACTAGAAAGCCCAATACTCAAGCATGATCTCATATCCACGACCAAGATGGGAACTTTATGGATCTACAACACAAATACCACTGAAATGGGACAGATCTAGGTCCATGAAGCACATTACACTCATAAAGTCTCCACCTTTGGGACTTTTAACCCTAAAATGGTCCATGAAGCAACAAACCAAATGAAAAGGAAAGTTTTGAACTTTATACCTCCAAATGCAGCTCCTTCCTCTGTAGATCTCAGATCCAAACTTGCACTTCAAACTCTAGTCTCCACAAACTCCTCTCCTTCTTCTTCACTAGCACACCAAGGCACTTTTAGCTCCAAAATCACACACACTCACTAAGAACGATGAAAAGTTCTCTCTTAGGGTTTTACTCACTGCTATGGAGGCTGAGAAATAAGCCTTAGCATCCAATATATAGGGCACAAGTCAGAAATTAGGGTTTGCACCTGGACACATTACGCCCAGCGTAACCCTGAGTACGCCCAGCGTACTCAGGCGAGTCCGCGTCCAAAATAAGCGCATGAGTACGCGCAGCGTACTCTTGAGTACGCCCAACGTACTCATTTGCTACCAATTCCTCTTAAGGGCTTAACTTGACACTTTGAATAAAAGAAGGGCTAAATAGTTGTACCTGAATTTCGGGATGTTACAGTGCCGGTTTCAGTGGTTTCAAACAGGGATGTCCGGTTTACTTCCAAATTCTTGAAGAAATTCCAAGAGGAGTTGGGTACTTGTCTGCACTTCAGCACGACCTTTCACCCGCAGACAGATGGTCAGGGTGAGCGGATCATCAAGGCGTTGGAGGCAGGGGCGGCTCAACCAATTTGGGGGCTCTAAGCAAATAAAAAAATTGGGGCCCTTCAAGTAAGCAATCTGTTTCGAACTTGAGACCTTTAGTTTTATAAACCAATGGTTTTACCACCAAACCAAGCTTCAACTTGTCTTTGTAACCCAAGAAATACATATATATATATATATATATATATATATATATATATATATATATACATATATAATAGAATAAGCTTTATAATTGAGGGCCCTTTGGAATTGGGACCCTAAGCCATTGCTTAGTTTTGCAAAGGGTAGAGTCGGCCCTGGTTGGAAGATATGCTGCGGGCATGTGTTTTGGATTTCGGCGGCAATTGGGATACGTATCTTCCGTTAGCGGAATTTTCGTATAACAACAGTTATCATGCTAGCATCGATCGACCTCCTTTTGAGATGCTCTATGGGAGGAATTATAGGACCCCGATATGTTGGGGTGAGGTCGGTCAGCGGGTCATGGGGAGTACTGAGGTGGTACTCTAGACGACCGAGATGATTTAGCAGGTCCGTGGTAGACTTCATACAACTCAGAGTCAGCAAAAGAGTTATGCCGACAAGCGCTGATCATACCTGGAGTTCCAGGTTGGTGATATGGTTCTCCTAAATGTGTCACCTTGGAAAGGTGTCATCCGATTCAAGAAGCGGGGCAAGTTGGCCCCCCAAGTATATTGGTCCTTTCAGGGTTGTAGCCCGAGTGGGCAGGGTAGCGTATCGTTTAGATCTCCCGAAGGAACTCAGACAGATTCACAACAATTTCCACGTTTCTCAGTTGCGGAAGTGTTTGGTTGATGATTCCGCAGTGGTCCCATTAGAGGATATAAAAATGGAGTCTTGATGGATTAAGTTCAATCATGCAAAGATTGAAGGTGGTTTCATAAAGATATTATGGTTAAATCCAAGATTTTCCCCATTAAGATATGCAAAAGCATAAAGTTGGCAACTTTATGGCTTAATGCACTTTAATAAGTCTAGATCTAAGATTGGACATTGAATCTTAACTGATTAAGACTTTGGATTGAGATTTTCGCCAGCTGCAGTGTAAGCTGGGCATACCTTGGGGTACGTTGTGGGCACGCGTCTGATGTCTCGATAATGCGAGGGTTGTGAGTACGTCGGGTGTACTGGTTGGTACGTTGAGCATACTCATCAGAGTGGCTTTTGGGCTTGTTCCGGGCCACGTGTGGGATTTAAGGACTTTGGGCCCTTGTTGGGCCGTAAGCTTTTCTGTGATGGGCCTTTGGGGCTTGGGCCCATTTTAGACGTAGAGTATTTTTTGGGCTTCGTGGCTAGTAGCATTTGGGCCTTCATAGGCTAGGCCCAATAAGGCAAGGAATAAGTAACTTTCTCACTTAAGGCCAAGATTTAGGGTTGGGACTTCCAGGCTGGACTATTGACCTAATTTCTAATTAGGGTTTCTTTACTTGTGATTTAGTGGGGATTTTCGGTTCAGCAGTCCGGCCATTTGTTTGACTGTCAGCAGACTGAGGTGAGTTTTCTCACTATATTGTAGGACACTAGGCTATGTTATGTTCTTGTAGTCTTTGTGACTCCTGCTGTGTGTGTGTTATATGCATGTGTGCCTGTTTGCTATATGTATGTGGGGTGAAATAGACCTGATACAGCCTCGTGCTGACGTATGAGTTGAAATAGACTCGGGGTGAAATAGACCCGGTACGGCTTGGGTCGATGCATGAGTTGAAATAGACTCGGGGGTGAAATAGACCTGGCACAACCTTGAGCTGGCAGATATGCATGGTATGCGGTATTTCGGGGAACTCACTAAACTTCATGCTTACGGTTTTCAGTTTATGTTTCAGGTATTTCCGGATTGAAGGGGAAGAGCTCGGGATGATCGCATCGCACACACCATATTGCTCCGCATTTTATTTGAATATGATGTATTTGGATGATTTTGATATAATCTGATTTCGTTATGGTTTTATAAAAATGTTTTGGATGATGATTTTATTATTATGAAAATTGAAATTTTTAGTATTAAATTTCGGGACATTACAAGTTGGTATCAGAGCCTTGGTTTGAGGGATTCAGACATACTTTCGGGGGTGTATGGACTCAAACTGAGGATTTGGTAGATTTTTCAAAATAGAAATGTTTGATAAAAAGAGTTTTCTAATAAAGGAAAGGGGTGTGGTGCATGCAAACGACCGAGCTCGAGTAAGTTTTCCTAAAATACCCATACATATTTTATGATATGTCTTGATTTTTGGATCTGTGAATCGCATGTTATATTAGGGATAAGGATCTGCTTAGGGTTGCATGATAGAATGCTAGGAGAGATGCCTTTATGTGCCTACTGTATGAGCTTGTAGACTTGCTGTAACACTCGGTTCCAGGTAAGAATTAAATTCAAAAGTCTTCAGGATTCTCTTTGAACACGGCGTGGTGAAGCCTCACCACGGCGTGTTGATAGGCTTTTGGGCCGCGAATTTTATTGGACCAACACGGCGTGTTTGTGTCCAAACACGGCGTGTTGGTGGCTGATGGAGAAACCCAAATTTGTAGGGTGTCGCACCCTATTTAAAGGCCTTAAGTCCTCATGGCTGGCCTCCTTACCAGCCTCCATCGCCACTAAAACCCTAAAATCGACCCCTAAGTCTCTTGGTGGTATTCTTGTGCTATTAAGAGGTTCTTGGTGCTCATTTTTTGGCCTTTATGAAGGAATAGGAGATCTTGAAGTTGTCTTGCTTGGTGGAAAGGCCTTGGATCCAAAATCATCTTCTATTGTGCAAGCTTTCTGAGGTATCAAGTTTGAACCTTGACTTATAGATGTTTAGAACTCCTCATATTGTGCTTTATTATGCTCTCGGTCCCTTTTGGGTTGTTAAGAGTGAAATCTTTTTAAGGGCTTGTTATTCCAGATCTGAGTTTGTATTGGACTCCTTGAGCATAAAGGTGCAAGCTTTATGAGATATTTGGTTTTATGCATGCAATAAATCACTTATTAAGTCCTTTTTAAGCTTAAGAGCTTCATTGAACGTAAAGTTGGCAACTTTACGTGGATTTCTAGCTCAAGGAATTCAGATCTATGTTTTCGGGTTATGTCTTCAAGGATTAAGTGCTTATTGGTTAAGCCCTTGCTCTATCAAGCCTTATGGATGGGTTTTGGACCCTTTTTGGTAGTCCTTATGGGTAAAGTTGGAAACTTTACCCTTCTAAATCTCATTTTGGTATAGATCTGAGCTTTGGAGCTCATGGGGTCGAAGAAGGCAGCTTAATGTGATAAGCTGCTAGAACTCAGGCAAACACGACATGTTTGCAAGTCAACACGGCGTGTTGGCTGGGGTTTTCCCCAACTATTTGGATGAGTGCAAAACATGGCGTGTTGTCAAGTCAACACGGCGTGTTGGGTCAACATGGACTGTTGACCTTGACCTTGACTTCTGACTTTGACCAAGTTTGACCTAAAGGGAGTGCTGAGGTGTTTTGAGTTGTATCTAAGGGTTGGTTACTTTTTAGGTGTTGGGTAGAGCTGATATTCGAAGCTGGGATCTATTCAGCTATCGCTCAGATTCAGAGGTGAGTTTCCTCACCATGTATAGCGGGTCGAAGGCACCAATGCCGACCCATGACCTGTTATGTTAGAATACTCATTGTTTGTGTGACACTAGTATGTGCATGTGTTTGTATGCTTATTGGGCGGGCCCGATGATTATCTTATATGTTATTACTTGTTCTATAGTATGAATTGTATGTGGGCGGGGCCCGTTATGCGAGTTAGGGCGGGCCCGTTATACTCATTGGGCGGGGCCCATTATGCGAGTTAAGGCGGGGCCCGTTATACTCATTGGGCGGGGCCCATTATGCTAATTAGGGCGGGGCTCGTTATGTGTTTTATGATTGGTATGCGGTATCTTGGGGAACTCACTATGCTTTGTGATGGGTTTTAGGTACAATAAATAAACTAGAAAACAATTCCTAAGTTCACATGCAACCTACTTTGGATCTATGTTTTAACTATTGAACATACAACTTTGAATTGCAAAACAAGAACCCTAGAGGAGAGAGGCTAATTTCGAAATTAACAAACTAGGGTTTAGGGTTTACATACCTTTCAATTGTTATAGCAAACAATTGATATTCCCTTGGTCTTGATCTTGATCTTCTTGGAAGCTTTAGCACCACAAGTGTAATGCCTCTAATGGAATCACACCCAAACTAGCAAGAAGGAAAGTAGAAGAGAGAGGGGAGAGAGTATGCAATTTCGGCCTTAGGGTTTCTTCCAAAGAAATCAGTACCCAAAATGTGAGCCAGGAGGCTCCTTAAATAGTTGAGGGAACTAGGGTTTAGGGAAAACCCTAGTTATCCTTTGCTTAGGGCCTAAGCAAGACCCAAGGCCTTATCTTGGACCCCTTGGACGAATTCTCTAGGGTTTCCCCTAGGGTTTTCGTCCACCCCCTTCCAAGGGAGTTCTGGATCCTTCCATTCAACTATCAGTTAATTGCAAACTAGTCCCTGCACTTTATAATTAATTCTTTTAACCCCAAAATCAATTCTGATTAATTTCTGGCTAACAATTAATTAAACATAATGATTTCTAATTAATATATTAATCCATTAACATATTAATAAATCAATTATTAATTTATTAATCTTATAAATTAATATCTCTCCTTTCATAATTTCCTTGTCCAGTTGCTAGGTTGAGGGCAACCCAAAAGGACTGTGCTGCTATCAATTCAAGTACATACCAATTATAGTTATGGGCTTAGACACCTAATCCAACACTTTGTGCTTACGGCTTTTAGTTTATGTTTCAGGTACTTCTGGTTCCAAAGGGAAGAGCTCAGGATGACTGCATCACACAAACCACATGGTTTCCACTTTGAGATATTACTCTGATTGACATGATGTTTGATACACTTATTTTCCTTTGGTTTGTATGGATAATATTTTGGAATACTGTTTTATAAAATTAAAATGAAATTTTTGGATCGTATTTTTGGGACGTTTCACTTGCATGCTAGTACTGATCAGTCAGTGATAGGATGACAAGTTTAGGTTATGCCTTGATTCCGATTACTCAATGCTCGAATGTTGATTGCTTTGTGCTTTTAGGAGTTTCCATTAACATCAGCTAACTAGTAAGCGGATATGTTAAGTTACATATTACTGAGACTATATAATTTTAGAAGGTTAGGTTTTAACTCTATTGTGCAACTCTTTTTTGAGTCCAACCGTTGTAGTGCGAGACCTTTCATTCGAAGAGTTATCCGGTGTCGGTGATACTTTTCGATAGTGGTGCGAAGAGAAGTTTCATGAGCCACAAGTTTAAACACTTACTTAAACAAAATCCCCAATCACTAAAAGACACATTCACCGTAGAAATGACAAACGGAAAGGCAGAGAGCACTAACGATATATACATAGGATGTACCTTCACTCTAGTCAACTATTCCTTTCAAATCAACCAAATTTCGGTCACAATCAAAAGTTTCGACATCATCATTGGCATGGATTGGTTAAGTCCTCACCATGCCGATATCTTGTGTTACGAAAAAGCCATTCGCCTTAATCTGCCAAGTAGCGAAACCCTCGTCATTTATGGCGAAAAACCCGGCACGAACCTTCAAATCATTTCCTGCGTCAAGGTTCAAAAGTATCTACGGAAAGAATACTATGCCTTCTTAGCCCACGTGGTGGATAAGAAACAAGAGGCAAAAGACATCAAGGATATTCCCGAAGTCTGTAACTTCCCCGACGTATTTACCGAAGATCTACCATGAGTACCTCCCGAACGCCAAGTCGAGTTCAGAATCTACTTGATTCCCGGAGCCACCCCCGTAGCCAAATCCCCGTACCGTTTAGCACTGGCAAAAATGCAGGAATTGTCCAGTCAACTGAACGAACTGTTAAGCAAAGGATTCATCAGACCAAGCTTCTCGCCTTGGGGAGCACCGGTCTTGTTCGTGAAGAAGAAGGATGGATCATTCCGCATGTGCATAGACTACCGAGAACTAAATAAGCTCACCATCAAAACTCGATATCCTTTACCTCGAATCGACAACCTCTTCGACCAACTACAAGGAGAAAGTTACTTCTCAAAAATAGACCTAAGATCAGGATACCATCAGCTGTGAGTCCAGGAGGAAGATATTCCCAAGACCGCATTTAGAACTCGCTACGGTCACTATGAATTCATAGTAATGCCCTTCGGATTAACAAATGCACCCGCGGTGTTCATGGACTTGATGAACCGTGTATGCCGACCTTACTTACACAAATTTGTAATAGTTTTCATCGACGACATATTAGTCTACTCACGAAGTAAGGAAGAACACAGTCAACACCTGCGACAAGTCCTGGAAACATTAAGGGCGGAGAAGTTGTATGCGAAGTTTATCGAAATGAGAATTCTGGATTCGAAGGGTGGATTTCCTAGGTCACGTGGTCAGCGAGGAAGGGATACACGTAGATCCCTCCAAAATCAAAGCAATCGAAAACTGGGCACACCAAGAACTCCAACTGAAATTCGTCAATTCTTAGGCCTCGCTGACTACTATATGAGGTTCATACAAAACCTCTCCAAGATCGCAAAGCCACTCACCACCTTGAATCAGAAGGGTGTAACTTTCAACTGGGAGGAGAAACAAGAAATTTCTTTCCAAACACTAAAGCGAGCCCTATGCAGCGCTCCGATCTTGTCCCTCTCATAAGGGATGGAAGATTTTGTAGTTTACTATGATGCGTCTAAGCAAGGGCTAGGATGTGTTCTTATACAACGAGGAAAGGTCATTTCCTATGCCTCGAGACAGATTAAGAATCACGACGTCAACTATACCACCCATGACCTCGAACTAAGAGCAGTAGTATTCGCTCTGAATATCTGGAGACACTACCTTTATGGTACGAAGTGCACAATCTTCACGGATCATAAGAGTCCCTAGCACATCTTCATTCAAAAGGAACTCAACATGAGGCAGCGAAGATGGGTAGAACTACTAAATGATTACGAATGCAAGATTCGCTATCATCCAGGCAAAGCCAATGTAGTAGCAGATGCCCTTAGTCGAAAGGAGTACTCGGGACGCTGAGTAAAGTCATTAACCATGACCATCCATTCACACTTGTCCAAACATATCAAAGAGGCTCAACTGGAAGCCTTGAAACCCGAGAATGTGGCAGGTGAAGCCTTGAGAGAAATGGATAAAAACCTGGAAGTTAGGGATGACGGAGTTCGTTAACTCATGAATCGGATCTGGACACCGAAGTTCGGTGGGTACAGAGACGTTGTCATGAACGAAGCTCACAAGACTAGATACTATGTTCATCCCGGTTCAGACAAGATGTACCTAGACCTCAAGAAACTTTATTGGTGGCCAAACATGAAGGCAGAAATCGCTACCTATGTGGGCAAGTGTCTGACTTGCGCCAAGGTCAAGGTAGAATACCAGAAGCCCTCGAGATTACTACAACAACCAGAAATACCCGAATGGAAATGGGAGCGGATAACCATGGATTTCATAATCAAGTTACCCAAGACAACGGGTGGTCTTGACACCATTTGGGTGATAGTTGATAGGTTGACCAAATCCGCGCACTTCCTACCAATAAAAGAGACCGACAAGATGGAGAAGTTAACCAGGACGTACATTAAAGAGATTATATGATTGCGTGGTGTGCCAATATCCATTATTTCCGATAGAGATAGTAGATTTACCTCACGGTTTTGGCAATCGCTACAAAAGTCCTTGGGAACCAAACTCGACATGAGTACAACGTACCATCCTCAAACTGACGGGCATTGCGAGAGAACTATTCAGACGCTGGAAGACATGTTGAGAGCTTGTGTGATAGACTTTGGTAAAGCTTGGGATACCCATTTACCACTTGTCGAATTCTCGTACAATAACAGCTATCACACTAGCATCAAAGTTGCTCCATATGAAGCCCTCTACGGCCGCAAGTGCAGATCACCTCTGTGCTGGGCTGAAGTGGGTGACACGCAACTAGCAAAGAGACAAGTTCCTGACAGTGCTCTCACCGGCCCCTAGATCATACGAGAAGCAATAGAGAAGATCGTCCAAATTCAGGAACGACTAAAAGAATCTAGGAACCGACAAAAGAGTTATGCGGATAAACGACGAAAACCCTTGGAATTCCAGGTTGGTGACTGCGTCATGTTAAAGGTCTCACCCTGGAAAGGAATTAATGATACGTTTTGGAAAACGTGGAAAATAAATCCAAGGTATATCAGGCCATTCAAGATTCTTGATAAAATTGGGCCGATGGCTTCCAAGCTTCAACTACCGCAGGAACTCAGTAATATACACCCCCACCTTCCACGTGTCCAATCTAATGAAGTGTCTGTCCGACGAGACTCTTGTAATCCCACTCGATGAAATCGAGATAAACGAGAGTCTACACTTCGTAGAGGAACCTGTGTAATCATGGACAGGGAAATCAAGAGAACGAAACAAAGCTGTATACCAATAGTAAAGGTCCGCTGGAACGCCAAGCGAGGACCTAAATTCACTTGGGAACGAAAAGACCAGATGAAACAAAAATACCCGCACCTCTTCCCTAGTTCATGAGTACCCACTTTAGAAATAATTTTGGGACGAAATTCCCTCTAACGGGGGGATAATGTAACAACCGGTTATTTCGGGTCAATAAAAGTCAAAGATGTAACATCCATAAAATTCAAGCAAATTTAAAACTTTTTCAACCAATTAAAAACCATTAATTATTACAAAGTGTTTTCAAAATAGTTCATGTCAGAGTATCCCAGAAATCAAAATCATAAAATATGAGGAGCTGTACGATCACGCCTTCGCCTTCCCGCGATCATCCGAAGTACCTGAAACCAAAACTGTAATTGTAAGCCCGAAGCTTAGCGAGTTTCCCCCAAAATACCCATACATACAACAATATACATATAATCACAAACAACATACTATGGGTCCAATCAACCATCGGGTTGGAATACCCCAGGCCCTCAACCATCGGGTTGGAATGCCAACATACTATGGGTCCAGTCATCCTCGGGATGGAATACCCTCGGCCCACAACCATCGGGTTGGAATGCCCACATACTACGAGTCCAATCATCCTAAGGATGGAATACTCACGGCCCACAACCATCGGGTTGGAATGCCCAGGTCTGTTGGCTCTCGCACAAAGCAGATAAGCCTCAACCACCAATCAAACATGTTCACATATATCAGATAATCACATAACAGTCTATAGACAGGAAAACCGATCTAACAGATCATAACAGCATAATAACATCCTATCTACCAGGATACCGATCTAACATATCATATTAGCATAACATCATCCTATCTAGCAGGATACTAATCTAACAGATCATAACAGCATAATACCATCCTATCTACCAGGATACTGATCTAACAAATCATACTAGCATAACATATCATGATAACAATCCAAAAGGGTCGGCCTTTGTCACACCCCCAAACCAGAACGGCGGAAACGTTCGGGGGCGGATGACGTCATGCTCAGTATCATAACCATAGTGAAGAAAGTAAAACACAACCATCATAGATATAATTTAAAAGGTTACATTGTTTCAAAATAATACATGTTTTCCAAATAAATTACATATGATGATAAAATGTAGCAAAAGAATCCACGCCTTAGCGTCTTGACTTCAGAAATCTTGTAGTTACCTGTATTACTCATTACCTGAGAATACAAGTTGTTTTGAAAGAGTATCAGCATAAAGCTGGTGAGTTCATAAGTATTTTATGAAAAATGAATGTTGTTTCCTTAACGTTTGTTACAAGTTTGTTTCCAGAAAATCCAATATTTTCTAAAAGATTTGTGGTAGACTAAATTGAAACAAGGCTTAGTATGTGTAAGTAAATCGTCATACTTAGGTGTGTGTTTTATATTTAAATAAAACTCCTTTGTATAAAGCCTTAGAATTTTCCGTGAACTGTATGTTTTGTTAATATTCCATGCAAGATGTTATAATCATACTAAAGACTAGATGGCCTTGAATGCGACGTTCTTCAGGCGTCGGAAAGTTATGACACTTGTCACCCCAGACCTGTCGGTCTAGCTGTTGCAAGCAGCTTAGGTGCGGGTTTGTTAGACCCAGTATAGATCTATACACAACTATCACGTTCTCCCTCCCGGAGATTCTGTTTATAACTACAGGACTTTTCTGTGGTACTTAGGAGTACCCCGAAGGAGAATGTCTCGCGAGTTTAATTAATACAAGATCACGTAGTGTGCAAGGAAATATTTGTTTTGTAAGTCGATTGAGTTACTGTTTCTTTGTCGAACGAAGTGCTCAAACTATACCTGTTATAGTTTATCAAAAAGTGTTGTGTGTGTTTGGATGAAATCTTTTTATGTAAGTCATTGTATTTCCATAAATCGACATTTGAAATGATAAGTGTAAACCGTATACACACCTTGCTCAGCATGTTACAAGGTGTAGGAAAACTCTTAAACATGTATTAGATAGTTTTGGTATTTTAAACTTGTATCCCCCCCCCCTGAAAACTAAAGAAAACATAAAATTGTAAGGGTTTGAACTCACCGGGAAAGTGCGTGATTTGAAGAAAACAAGATTTTCTCGGGCGGCACCTCGACCGGAAAGTGGTGAATTTTTCGGAATTCTCGGAGCTTCAGACCTTTGTCGGGACTTGGGTATGAAACCGGGAAGTCAGGATCGTTTCAGGAGGGTAGAAATATGAGGTTTGGGAGAGAGTATGGTAAATGAGCAATCAAAATCCGTAACCCTCGCACCCTTTATATATGGGCTGGTCTTGGTGCGAACACGGGGAGTTCCCCCTACGCAGGGCGTTCCCCTGAACGCAGCGCGTTCCGAAGCTAGATTACGTCATTGCTTACGAACCTCGGATGGGATGGCAGATTACGTCATTCCCTTCGGATAAGCCTCGATGTGTGTGCCAAAGACTTCAAAAATGTGTAACTTTCGCATACGAGCTCCGTTTTTGACGTTCTTTATATCCACGCGTAGGTGAGAATATACCCTACAACTTTTATTTTGACTCCGTCGGCTAATTTTGATTTATTTTTAATTATATTTTATTTAATAGGCCGGGACAGGATAATTTCGTTAAAAATCCATAACTTCTTCATCTGGCGTCCGTTTTCGTCTGTCTTTTCACCGTTGCACTACTATCGTCGAGACCTTCAATTTCCATTTAGGTTGCGTCGGCTAAAAATCGCTCGATCTTTATTTCGAGTTTTTAGCTGTCTATTGCTGTTCCGAAACTTAGAAAAATCATAACTTCCTCATACGAAGTCAGATTTGGGTGTTCTTTTTATGTATGCTCACGGTTTATCATAATCTACGACTTTCGTTTAGATACCTAAGGCTAATAAGTATTTTATTGAAGTTTCACTTTTCACGCTTAACAACGTTTTACCGGTTTTGTCACGAATCTTTGATTGGTCATAATTTCTTCGTTATAACTCGGATTTGAGTGTTCTCTATATTTTTGAAAACCTTGATACAATATCTATCACTTTTTGTACTCCAATTGAGACTTTAGAACACTTCGTTTTTGACGCTAATTTTCATTGATTCAGAATAGTTTATAATATTTGACTTTTCGAACATTACATTGACTCGAAATATCGGGTTGTCACAGCCTTAGTGCCTTAGACCCTTGAGTATAGTGAGGAAAACTCACCTCAGAACTGTCGAACTGTAGTGATAAGATCAAACTCTCGAATCACAGCCACGAACTTTGCCACCTATATTCACCATAGGACCACTTCCATAAATTCCTAATTTACTAAAATACCCCCATAAGTCAAACTGGTCAACCCTTGGTCAAAGTCAAAGTCAACGGTCAAGGTCAATAGTCCATGTTAACCTAACTCGTCGAGTGCAGCTCACTGACTCGTCAAGTCCTTCCAGAACTCGTGAATACCTTAGTTGACTCGTCGAGTCCATGCGTGTCCAAAAGTCAGGAAAACCCTAACTGACTCGTCGAGTCGTCTTATTGACTCGCCGAGTCCATGCAGAAACCCATAACGGCCAATCTTCATCCGACTCGTCGAGTTGACCATGCAACTCGTCGAGTCCCTTCAGTCTATTTCTCATACAGACATTTTTAAGCTACCCCAAAGCTCCAAATTACAGATCTAACCTACTAGGGCATGGTTTCCACGTAAAGTTGCAAACTTTACGTACATTCATGGTCCGAAATGCCAAAACCAAGCTAAGGGAAGGTTTAAACCAAAGAGGAGGGCCAAAGCTTGCTAAATTTGATAACTTTATGACTATAGGGACCTAGAGGAGTCCAGATCTGAAGTTACAACTTCAGATCATGGCCAATACTCGAAATGGTTCACCAATATGCTAAAAATGGCCCTAAACCTATGCATGAAGAGATCTAGCTAGAGAGAAGTCAAGCTAACGACTTGTTACCTTCAAAATGATGACAAGATGAAGTAGAGTCAGATCCACAAGCTTCTCTTTGCTCCAAGCTCCTTAGACTTCAAGCCTTCTTCACAAAATCCACCTTCTAAGCTTCTTAACACACAACAATGGAGAGTATTCGAGATTAGGGTTTTTCTGAGCTCAAGGGGGACGGTAAGGGAGGCTGAGGGAGGCTAATGACCCTTTAAATAGGGTACAAAACCCTGGAAATTAGGGTTTCATTTTCCAGCTCCTACTCGTCAAGTCGGGGTCCTCAAACTCGTCGAGTAGGACTCATAAATCACGCGGCCTGATCCGCTTCTACACGACGAGTTGGGGGCTACCAACTCGTCGAGTAGGTCTAGGAATATGACTTTAAGCTTTTAAATTTTATACCTGGGAGTTGGGGTGTTACAAAAGAAAGTCAAATAAAAGTCAATTGTGCCAACAAAAGTCAATAGTTAAAAAAAAATTAAATCCAATAAATAATGAATTATACCCCACTTTAAGGGTTTTCAGTTTTGAGAATCAAAACCACTCCCTAGGCCGAAATCTCTTAAAGCCGAGAACACCACCTTTTGACCGAAATCCCTCCACCGAGAACCCCCTTGGCCGAAGACACTCTAGACCGAAAACCCTTGATTCTCGGTTGGACTTTTGGACCAAATCACCCACCTTATTCGATGTCACTCCTTCCAATGTGATAAAATACACTTTCCAATGCAAATGTCACATCACTATTTACCTCATATATATATATATATATATATATATATATATATATATATATATATATATATATATGTTACACCGAAATCATTCCTCCCATTTCTCATATTACGTCTCAAATTCTCCTCACTTTTCTCTCTAAATTCATAAGAACATCTTCAAATCTTCATATCTTTACCCAAAACATCATAAGAACAAATTCCCAGGAAACCAATCTTCAAGCTAATTGCTAGAATTATTGTAGGTATTTCTTACATAAACTAGTGTTATTTAACACTTCAAATTGTTAGTTATCTAATTTGCACATGTATTACGTGTTTAAAACAAATTAGGATACAACTATATTCACATGTTCTAACTCGAAGAACATCACCAGTTACATCGTTATCCGGCCAAGAACACACCCGAGGTGAGTTCATACCCCTACAATTTTCACGATTTTACTATGTTTTAGGGGGGGGGGGGGGGATACAAGTAAAACACAATAAAACTTGTGTTAAAAATATGAAACGATTATATACATTTTCTTACCATTTATACAAAAATACTAAATTTATGAAATGGTTTTATTTTCTAAATTTGTGAAACAGATACATACCAGGTTTTGACTAAAACGCAACGCCACGTTAAACAAAGTGCAAAATACACTATGAAAGGATAATACATACAGTTGCAAGAAAAAGAGATTTCTTTACACTATATGTAAACTTATTAATACATGATTGTGAGCCACTACCTTCATTGTACCTACCAGAGTACACACTAAAGCCCTGAATTATAACCAGATTCTCTTGTAGGGAGAGCGTGACACTTGTGTATAGATCTATATGAGACTGACAATCCCACACCTAAACTGTTAGCTACAGTTGGACCGGTAGGTCTGGGGTGGCAAATGTCGTACCATTCCGACGTCTGAAGAACGTCGTACAGGCCACTAGTCGTTAGCATGGTTATAATAAACACTCACAATAAGTATTAACAAGACATTTGGTTCACGTGGCCAACTTACATTCAAATAGTTTTATTTAATAATAAAACTACACTACACTATTTTACAGTACAACTAGTAGTTTCAGATACATACGTTCAAAGGGTTTTACACAGAAACAACTACAATACATTATTTTCCAGTACAATACAGTTTACGTTTCTGGAAACATGCATTCAAATGGTTTTATAAATATATAAAACTACATTACACTACTTCAGAGTACAATAATATTTATACATTTTCAGTCTTAGGGTATTTAAGACTACATTACATTTAAAAGAAAATATTGGATTTTCTGGAAGAACACACTATCATTTTCAAGGAACAAAGACATATATTTCTCATACAAAATGCTTATGAACTCACCAACTTAAACGCTGAAACTTTTTCAAAACAACTTGCATTCTCAGGAAATCAGTAGACAGGTACCCACACAGGTTTTGTGAAGACGGAGCTTAGTATTGTTACGTCTTATATTTTTGTTGTATGCTTTTGGAGTCAAACAATGATTCGAATACAATGTAAAAACTTATCAATTATCAATATAATGTTTTGGAATGCTTTGATCTCTATTATTCAATTGTTATGATACTGTACATGACGTCATCCGCCCCCAAACGTTTCCATCGTTTTATCGTTTGGGGGTGTGACAGCTGTAAGCAACAGAGTAAAACTCAGGATTTAATGCAGATTTATCGGTTTTCTAACAATAATGGAAAACGATAAACGCTAAGTGAATACTCAGAAATTCGTGTGTAAATGGGACTTGTGAGTGATTTGAATTTCGAATCAGATATCGATATCTACTCTTATCCGAATTCAAACAAACCTAATTTAATGCATATTTATCGATTTTCCACCAGTAATGGAAAACGATAAACGCAAAGTGAATACTCTGAAATTCGTGTGTAAATGGGACTTGTGAATGGTTTGAATTTCGAATCAGATATCGATATCTACTCTTATCCGAATTCAAACAAACCTAATTTAATGCAGATTTATCGGTTTTCCAATAGTAATGGAAGACGATAAACACAAAGTGAATACTAAAAAAATCCTGTGTAAATGACACTTGTGAGTGGTTTGAATTTCGAATCAGATATCGATATCTACACTTATCCAAATTCAAACCAACCTAAAGTCTATCCGATCTTTCTAGAGGATTTTAGAAGGTTTTCGTCACCTAAATCGCATTGATATCTACTCTTATCCGAATTCAAACAAACCTAAAGTCTATCCTATCTTTAAAAAGGATTCTAGAAGGTTTTCATCACCTAAAAAGTGCCATTTTGCGCACTCATGGCATCGACTAGGCTAGGCTAGGCGCACGTGTGTAGGCTTGACCCATCTCTTGATCCACTTAAACCTTTGAAGGACTATCAAGAAAAAAACAATATAAACCCTCAAAATGTTTTTTCTCTACCAATGTGGGATAAAGGAAAATAGCCAACTTTCCTTATTCCCTTATAATTTCCAATAGTTTGTTCTTTAGTTATAGTTGATTTTCCGAAATTTTATGTTACTGGTTAATTAGGACTAGTTATTTTATATGATTCACTTCTGCCCTGATCAAAAGAGGAAACATCAATTTAATATGGTGCTGATGTATAGGACGCTAACTCAAATTTGAATTGCATAAAACATGTTACCATTCTGAAGAGATGAATTTAGTTAGTAAATTTGAAGATAACCTTTCTTCATCAGGTTTTTACAAGCACACATGGTCACATCACAGTTATAGCATTCTTGTATTTTGGTAGAGTTTCACATGAAATTTATCCTTTTCATCAGATAACCAGCCTTTTATGTTTCTATCAGATTTTACCAAGAACATGAATATCTTATTGTGATTAAAACCATGTTCTTGAAAGAGAGCGCATATATATAGTTAAATAGACTACTATAAACACTCATAATCTCATTTCCATTTAGGCAAAGTCACCAAACATGAGAAATTGTGCATGGTAAATCAACACATGTTCATACCATTTGCATTTGATACATTTGGTTTCCTCGCATCGGATGCAGTTGAACTTCTTAATAGAGTACAACGGATCATGCATAACAATTTTATATCCCCTAGATCTATGGATGTAATATTCAAAAGAAATGGTTTTACCATACAAAAGGCTTAGCGGCACAGCTTGTTGGTCGTTTTCCATCTCACTCGTTGTACAATGATAAGTGAATTTATTTTATCATTAGAAAAGGCTAATTTGTGAAATTTAGCATACAACTATTCATTTGTGCAATGTTGATAATGTTAAGTGTTCTCTATCATATTTTTGTTTGAAGGGTATACTAAGTTCATGCCTTTTGACACTAACAAGAACTTATAGGTCAAAATTCACAAGCTTCTAATTAAATCAAGATTTCGTACACATAAGAAAGCAGAAGCTGATCTGTTCTTCCTACCATCTTATGTTAAATGTGTTCGAATGATGGGTATATCAATATCATATGTGCTCTTGGATAAGAAATTGCACTTTAAGTTAGAAGATTCCTCATATAGTGTCTTCTTGCTTTCAGGTATTAAGCCAAATGTCATATTTCAAGTTATCAGGTGGTCGCAACCACATATTTGTGTTTCTTATGCAACGCTACAATTTCAGAATGTTGTTGACTACTCCCAAATATCAATCAAATGGCCATCTTCAAGAATTGACATTCAACTTTTAGACTATTTGGAGTCCATACCAAGTTTGTTTGATGTTATAACATGATCCTTTAAATTGGCATAAAGTATTTGGTATCGTTGTTGATCCTTTTGGTTATGATATTGTTAGATAAACTGATAGAGGAGATGATTGCTCGTGGCAGAAAGTTGAGATGTTTATGGGTATATGGTCCCGATTTTAGTAGGATATTATGGGAACAATAGCAGCCTAGCAGGTCATAAGAATGTTTTTTTAACGGTTCAACAAATTTAATTAGAAAATATAGACAGAAAAAGTAACTAAATATATACCAATCAAAAAAATTATTATTCAAAAAAAATCGAGAAAGACGTGGCGAATTTCAACCCACCAACCATAAAGAGGACATACAGTAATTACCAAATCCGAACTATTAAACATTGTGCTTAAGCTGTTGAAGAAGAAGAAGATCTACATTCTACAGGCTAAAAAGGAAACAACCTCTAATCTTTTTACCATATCATTCTACCAGAAGCTCTTCGAAAGATGGGCACGATTGGATTTACAAGTTTCGGGTTTCCATTAAAAACCAGGAGCCAAAACCTCCCTGTTGTTGCTTCTTCTTATACTTCCCCCTCCCCTGAAAGAATCGACTCGGAAGAAAATGGGTGCGGGGTTTTGAAAAGAAGAACATCAATCGTATCTCGAGCTTCATTGGTGTCTTCGTCAATATTAGGGTTCCCGAAAGAGGGATTGGCCGTCGTCAAACAAGGACTTTTAGCCGGTAGAGTTCCAGGCTATCTGAACCTAATGAACAAGGTTTTTCCCCTTTTAATCCTAGATACAATTATGGAATATGAAAACTCTACAATTATACCAAAATCATCATATATTTTTAATCACTTTTGTTATTCATCATCTTCGTGATGTTAAAACTTGCTCAGACAGTCGGAGGTGTTATGATAATTTATTTGGAAAGGTCATTATCGTCATTTCAGTATTTTTGGTGTTGTTTATTTCAATTGTACTTATCCGATTTCCTGAGATCATGGTAGTTTCCTCTTTTTGTAATGTAGTCCTTCTTGGGAACGAAAGGTCTATTTCATTGCATAACTCCAAGAAGAAAATGAGGAAACTACAAATCGGATTAACTACAACTGAAATAAATAACACTGAAAATACTGAAATGACGATAATGACCTTTCCAAATAAATTATCATAACAGGAGGACTTACCGCCAACCTGAGAAGTCCGGCGGCCATGGAGTTGGCTGGAGTCCGATCATTCCGTACGCCTTTTAGGAAGAGGTAACAATTGATTATAATCAAAATTAAAATGATAGACAAATAACAAAATCTTCCATATCGAATCCTCGTTATTGGTCGGATTTAAACTTGTTTTTGGAGATTAATGAAACCACCGATCAATAATGATTACTCTACAGTTTCTTGTTTTTGTTAAACTTCGGGTTTAATTAGTCAACAACTTGATCAAACGAAACCCAGCAAAGCAAAACCTGGTGGTAGGTTTATCATCTTTTTTACTATATTCTACAAACTCAAATCAAACCTTCTCGATCATTAGATCAATATACTCTCCCCATCCTATAAATACCCAATTCTTCATTACGCCTTCATATCAAGCAATTAACAAACCCAATTGAAATTGTTTTCATATTCTATTTTTCAACGATCAAGTAACACGAAGATAAAAATGTCGAGCACTACTAACGAGGTGATTCGATGCAAAGGTAAACATTTCAGTCATTCTTTTGTGATTTCCCTAACAAGGAGAATAAGTTTTGACTGTGCCGACTGCTGAATGCTGATGATGAATGTAAATGTGACAGCGGCGGTGGCATGGGAAGCCGGAAAGCCACTAGTGATTGAAGAAGTGGAGGTGGCGCCACCACAAAAAATGGAAGTTCGAATCAAAATCCTCTTCACCTCCTTGTGTCACACCGATGTTTACTTCTGGGAAGCCAAGGTAATCTATTATTCCCTGTTTCGATCTTGTAAAAACCCAAAATTAAAATCATAAATCTTTGTTTTCGAACTTTTCAGGGTCAGAATCCTTTGTTTCCTCGAATTTTTGGACATGAAGCTGGAGGGTATGTTTGATTCTTGTTAAAACCGAAAAAGGGTTTCTTCTAATCTTTGATTCTGAAAATAATCTAATAAGTTTTTAAACATGAACAGGGTAGTTGAGAGTGTTGGGGAAGGAGTGACTGATCTTCAGCCTGGAGATCACGTCCTCCCTGTTTTCACCGGAGAATGCAAAGAGTGCGCCCACTGTAAATCAGAAGAGAGCAACATGTGCGACCTTTTGAGAATCAACACCGACAGGGGAGTCATGATTCACGATCAAAAATCTCGATTTTCCATCAACGGAAAACCAATTTTCCATTTCGTCGGAACTTCAACTTTCAGTGAATACACCGTCGTTCATGTTGGCTGTCTTGCCAAAATCAACCCTCTTGCTCCTCTTGACAAAGTCTGCATCCTCAGTTGTGGGATCTCCACAGGTATAAAAAAGAAAAAATCATAATCAATATTCTCCGATTACAGTTCCATTGGTGTTTTCTTGACCTAATTAATCTTCGTGTTTTCTTCAGGTCTTGGTGCTACTCTGAACGTTGCAAAACCTAAAAAAGGCTCATCTGTCGCCATTTTTGGATTGGGAGCTGTGGGGCTTGCTGTGAGTTTTCTGAAATTTCTAACTTAACTTTCTCAAGAAAAGCTCATTCATGGCTAAACAAAGCTAATGGTTTGTTTGTGATTAGGCTGCTGAAGGTGCAAGAATTGCAGGGGCTTCAAGGATCATTGGAGTTGATCTCAATGCCAACAGATTTGAGCTTGGTTAGATTTTGCTTCATGAAACTGTGAATAAAAACCAGTTTGATAAATGGTGAATCTCATATATATTTTTTTTGGTTTCAACAGCAAAGAAATTTGGGGTGACAGAGTTTGTGAACCCAAAAGATCACACGAAACCAGTACAAGAAGTGATTGCAGAGATGACAAATGGAGGAGCTGACAGGAGTGTCGAATGCACTGGTCATATTGATGCTATGATATCTGCCTTCGAATGTGTTCATGATGTATGAATTTAATCAATTCATCTCACTCATATAATGAATTAATGATTCATGCTTAATTACAATAACAAATATTGAATACTTACAGGGTTGGGGTGTTGCTGTTCTTGTGGGTGTTCCACATAAAGATGCTGTTTTCAAGACAAGTCCATTGAATCTATTGAACGAAAGGACTCTGAGGGGAACCTTTTTTGGAAACTATAAACCTCGATCCGATATTCCTTCTGTGGTTGAAAAGTATATGAATAAGGTAACCCATTTTATAGCTCCAAAGTTGAATTGTAAATGAATAAAATGGCTTGGAAGCATGATGAACTTGAGTTGATTTTGTGCAGGAACTTGAGTTGGAGAAGTTCATTACTCATGAATTGCCATTTTCTGAGATCAATAAGGCTTTTGATTTGATGCTTAAAGGTGAAGGTCTCCGATGCATAATTCGGATGGGTGAATAAATGGAGAGGAAAGTTTTTAAAAATGTTGTATAACTGTAGTTCAAGTTTCATAACATATCAAGTGTCTTCTTTGATCTTATTATGTATGGGTGTTTCTGTGTTGAAATCCCGAGTTTATATATTCCAGTAGTTATTATTAGCTCACTTCTCTTGGTAAATTTTAATGTTTTTGCATCATACATTGTAGTAGAAAGATTATTTTTGTCAAAGTTTAATCCTTTGTTTAATGTTTTATTGTCACCTTAAACTCGATATATACCACACTTTAGGACACTAATGCCAAAGGGAGTGGGCTCGCTAAGAACACTCGCCAAGGCATTCTTAGCACCTGCTACACCACCCCCTGCCATGCGCTAAGAGGGGCGCTAAGAAGAGATCGCTGCCTACATAGCGAGAGGAGAGAGAAGAGAGAAAATAGGATGGTGGGTTTTGATTGGCTAGTTCCTGTTTTTTTTTTCTTTTTTTAATTTTGTTTTACCAAAATAAAATCTATTAACCTAACACATTATCACTCCCTACCTTTTTATAACTTTGATGTAGCACTCCTTCTAGCCTATGTGGCATGAAAAAAATCTGATGTCATGCTAAACATGCTACTACTCCTTTCAGCCTAATGGTATACCTACAAGTGTTTTTGTATAAAATTTATATGCTATAATTGTATTCCAATAATCTTTAATGCAACATCTCCAGTTTCATAAAGATAGTACCTATAATTTTATTTTATTTTTTTTATGTATAAACGTTTATTACCACAAAAATATTCAACCATCAAAATAACAAGAATATTTACTAAACATCTACTTTAATTGTTATTTACGATAACAATATATTTACATAATATGTAACTATTTAAATATAATATCAATGCATTTTGTATTTCTCTACCTCGAATAACAACATATGTATATTCTTTTACATATAATAACAAGGTGCTTTCTTCGGTTTTGATTTCAATCGGGTTGGGATACCACTTTTAGAAGAAAACCGAAAGGGGGGATAGAGGCTGAGCAATGGTCTAATTTCAGACTTGATGTCCTCGGTTTTGCTTTCTTCGTCTGCGGATAGGTGGAGTTGCTCGCTCGATGGTTCCGACTCTTTCTCTGTGAGCTCTGCTAATTGATAAGAATCTTCTTATTGTCTAGGATACAGTGACTAGATGGTGTCGCCTTACGCCTATTAAAGTTAATGCTTTTGTTTGGCGTCTTTCTTGAACAAATTACCTTCTTGGTATAACTTATCTCAAAAAGGGATTGAGATTAATTCTATTTTATGCCCTATTTGCGAGAAGGAAGTTAAGACTAATACACACTTGTTCTTCGAGTGTGATTTGGCTAGAGACTTATTGAATCTTGTTTGCATATGGTGGATTGTTCAGACACCTACTTTGTTTTGTTTCCAAGATTGGTTTGCTTGGATTGGCGCCTTGCGTTTGTCTTCAATTTGTCAAGATTTTCTGGAGGCGTTTTGTTTCACTTTTTGGTGGTCGATTTGGTGTTTTAGAACCGCTTTACTTTTTGGTAAAGTTAAGCCTAAATTTTGTTTGTTGTTTGATAAGGTGATGACTTAGAGTTTCATTTGGGCTAGTAGTAGGTGTTGTAAAACTATGGTCAATTGGGTTGCCTGGTTGCATGATCCAATTTTATCTATTACTTCCATGTAATTGTTTTTCTTTCTAGCGTCTTGCTAGTTTTCCTTAATAAAGCTGATGTTCTAAAAAATAACAAGATGCTTAACTTTCTAATAATAATATGTAATCCAGTAGCGAAACCATAGAAAGTCCAAGGTGTAGCACACGAGAAAATTTACACTACATTGGAAAAAAAATTAAGCCGAAAAATTTAAGGAGTACCACCCGCTACCCCTAGAACCCATAGTTGCGCCCCTGATGTAATCTAACACTTGTAAATATTTTACAATTTTAAAATTATACCATTACTACGATAAGAAATAAGAGAAATAATGTAATATATAAAAACATATAATACTAAATTAGTATGACTAAAAAGTAAAATATGGAAAAAGTTATATAAATGGTCTTGTTGGTTTATAAAAGGTTCCGGTCCTTATGAGAATTTTGATACGAAGTGATCTTTAAGAAAGAAAAATCTTGCACTACATGTATGTTCTTATGGCTAATACCGTTAAAAATATCAGTTAAATATTTATCAAATGATTAATATACATTTTTTTTTCATAAAACGATTTTTAATTAAAGAACAAGAAAACCCCAACCACATCCCTTTTATCTTCATCACCCACAATGGTTCATCTCTCTGCCCCTTACTCCTCCAAACCCAACACCATAACCGCCTCCCACCGACAATCCTTCGCCCTCTAACCCACATCCACTGACTCCCATTTACAGTGTCACTAATCACCACCACACACCAATCTCACCATCTATCTATGAATCCCATTTACAATGCTCTTTGCAACTAGTAACTATCTCTAATAAAACCTTCAACCTACAAAAAAACCCCTTCTAACCATTTACATTTACGATGCCCCTGTTATATTTGTCATTAGTTTATGTACATAAAAAAGATAGAGCACCATTGGAAGCACCATCATACAAATAGCTTTGAGTTGCTATGGCTTCAAAACCAAAATAACACCTAATAAAACTTAAGAATCAACACTCAACAACGAAAAAAAAAAAACAAAGTTAAACATTAGAAGATCAACAAAGCTAATAGTCAATAGTTCATGTACATCAAAAAGATAGAACGCCACCGTACAAATAGCTTTGAGCTGCCATGACTTCAAAACCAAAATAACACCTAATAGAACTTAAGAATAACACTCGATCAACCAGTGGCGAGGCTATGTGTAAGGAAGGTGGGTCCTAGGACCCATCTAATTTTTTTAATTTATCTAAAATTTCTATAGAAATTTTTTAGGGACCTATCTTTAAAAAATATTTAGCACCTACCTTACCAATAAAAATCTTTTTTACATAGAAAAATGTATATAGAAAAATTAGTGAACCATATGGTTTTTTATTTTAGACTCGTCACTACAATCAACCATAATTTTTTTGTTAGATTTCAAATGAGATACCAGGTCTAACTTTCGTTGGTGATGACGATCTCAGTGATATGGGAGGTATAGGAGCATCTGTTGCTCACACCCATCACAACAATCCACAAATAAGTTCAGTGAACCCAAGCCAATCTTATTCACATTTGCACCCCGTGCGCGCAAAAGAGAGCCTCTTGTTCACATTTACAAGAATAATAAGCCTTTATAATTATAAACTCATTTTCTTTTCAAGCTCCCACCCATGTGGAATGAAATAAAAGCCAATTAACTCATTTGTTAATTTCTTTCAAACACCTCATTTTAACATACAACTTTTCATTTATTTTTAATCTGTTTTGGACATGTGATATATCAAAATGAATGTATCTTAGAGGAGAAGACAAACGTATAATCATTTATCCATTTTGATTATATTTATAGTTCGAAATTTGTGCTCAAAAATGAAAAATAACCAATTTTTAAATCGGTTAAAACCAATTTTCCAATAGGATGTATTAGTAAAGGAGATATATGATAAAGAAAAAAAAGATAACAAGAAATGAACGTTAGATACGATTATATTAAGAGATAGCGATAAAAAAAACTAAAATAGAAAAACAAGTAAAATGTCCTCAGGTGTAATCAATGTTTTAAAAATTGGTTCAAACCGGTTGGGCCGGGAACTGTAGACGAGAACGGTTCAATAATGACCGGTTTTATGTCAATTTCTTGATCGGATCAAACTGGACGGTTTCTTCAAAAACTGAGTTAAATCGGTAAAAAACATTTGAACTAGTTTATTGGACTTGTATAGTTGGATTTTACTTAACCCGTTAAAAAACAACACATTTCTAAAGAAAATTTAACATTTTTAGAGTGTACACAACTCGAAGGCCGACACACAACACCGTTAGATGTAGGAAACTTTTTTGGTTGAATCGGCGATTTAACCAGAAACCGGTCATCAGACTGGTTCAACTAAAAAATCAGTTTTAAAACATTTGGTGTAATGCACAATTTCCCCTGAGTCAGGGACTATATCACCAAGAATTTAACGAGGTCAATTCCAGGGACAAAAATCAATACAAAACTTGAAATAGCAACTAAAGTTGAAAAACAACTTTAGTTTTGGACTAAGGACGGTAGAAATTAGAAATAACAGGGACCATGGTTGTAATTTACTCTTAATGTTTTTAATGTTGGAGACTCTGTGGACCCAATCTATATATTCTTCAAAAGAAAACCACCCATCAGTGGGTACTTTACAGTTTCTTGTTTTCGTTAAACGGTGGGTTTAACTTGTCAACGGCTTCATCGATGGAAACCCGGCAAATCAAAACCTGGTGGTCGGTTTACAGTTTTGGTATATGCACTCCCTCGATGCCAACAGATTTGAGCTAGGTAAGATTTTGCTATACCTGGGCTAAAACTGTGAATAAAATGGTGAATCTCATATATTTTTTTGGTTTCAACAGCAAAGAAATTTGGAGTGACAGAGTTTGTGAACCCAAAAGATCACACGAAACCAGTACAAGAAGTGATTGCAGAGATGACAAATGGAGGAGTTGACAGGAGTGTTGAATGCACTGGTCATATTGATGCTATGATATCTGCCTTCGAATGTGTTCATGATGTATGAATTTAATCAATTCATCTCACTCATATAATGAATTACTGATTCATGCTTAATTACAATAACAAATATTGAATAATTACAGGGTTGGGGTGTTGCTGTTCTTGTGGGTGTTCCACATAAAGATGCTGTTTTCAAGACAAGTCCATTGAATCTATTGAACGAAAGGACTCTGAGGGGAACCTTTTTTGGAAACTATAAACCTCGATCCGATATTCCTTCTGTGGTTGAAAAGTATATGAATAAGGTAACCCATTTTATAGCTCCAAAGTTGAATTGTAAATGAATAAAATGGCTTGGAAGCATGATGAACTTGAGTTGATTTTGTGCAGGAACTTGAGTTGGAGAAGTTCATTACACATGAATTGCCATTTTCTGAGATCAATAAGGCTTTTGATTTGATGTTTAAAGGTGAAGGTCTTCGATGCATAATTCGGATGGGTGAATAAATGGAGAGGAAAGTTTTTAAAAATGTTGTATAATAGTAGCTCATATTTCATATAATAACACATCAAGTGTCTTCTGTAATCTTATTATGTACGCAGTGTTTCTGTGTTGGGATCCTGACTTTATGAGTTTATATATTCCATTGATTATTAGTTAGTTCACTTCTCTTGGTAACTTTTAATGTTTTTTATGTTGTAGTAGAAAGCTTAGTTTTGTGCTTTTAATGTTTTTTATGTTGTAGTAGAAAGCTTAGTTTTGTGAGTTTAATCATGTCTAATGTTTTATTGTCACTTTAAACTCGATATATACCACACTTTAGGACACTAATGGTATGCCTATAAGTGTTTTGGTATATAATTTATATTGCTATAATTATGTATAAGTCGTCTATTACCACAAAAAACATTCAACCATCAAAATAACAAGAATATATACTAAACAATTTACTTTAAATGTTATTTACAATAACAATATATTTACATAATATGTAAAATAAAACTTAGATAATGTATAGTTATTAAACATAATATGAATGTATTTTGTATTTCTCTAACTCTAATAACAACATACATATATATTCTTTTACATATGATAACAATCAAGAAGGTGCTTAAATTTCTTTATGTAGTTATAATAATATGTAATCTAACGTTGGTAGATATTTTACAAAATTCAAATTATACCACTACTAGGATAAGAAATAAGAGAATTATGGTTATATATAAAAACATTTAATACTAAATTAATATGATTTGAACATAAAACATAGACAAAATTAAATAAATGGTTCTTCTCGTTTACAAAAAATTTCATAGATGGTCTTTATGAGAATTTTGTTATGTTGTTGGTCCTTAAGGCTATCCGGTGTGGGCAACGCCCCACCGGCGTTTTTATATGATTTAAGAAGAAAACGATGCTACCCGAGGTTGTGGTGTTAACGGGAAGCAACGACAAGCCTATAACGTGCAAAAACGGTGAAGGGGGGCGGTGTTTGTGCCATGGTAACGCCGTTTTCTCGGTGCCACGCCGGACAAACGCCGGTGGGGCGTTGCCCACACCGGATAGCTTAAGAATAGAAAATTTTGCACCACATGTCCTTATGTCTAACATTGTTAAACATATGGGTTAAATATTTATAAAATGACTAATATGCTCTTCTGAATATGTGTATTTATACAAAATAATTTTTAATTAAAGAAAAAGAAAAAGATCCCCATCCCACCCCACCCCTTTTATCTTCATTGCCCATGCATTGTTGTATCTACCCTTGCTCCTCTATACCCAACACCGCTAAAGCATGGTGTCTCTACCCTTGCTCCTCTATACCCAACACCGCCCCCACTGACGACTTCTTTAACATGTAAAAACACCCCTTCAACCAATTACAATGCCCATTTTATGTGTCATGTCATTCAAATCCAGAAGAATCACTCATCAACTAAAAGTTAAACATGAGAATCAACAAAGTTAATATTCAAAGAGTTCATGTGCATCGAAAAGATAGCGCACCATTGGAAGCACCATCGTACAAATAGCTTTCGAGCTACAATGGCTTCAACACAAAATTAACACCTACTAGAACTTAAATCAACATTCAATCAACCATAAACTTTTGCAGGGTTTCTATTGGATCTATATGCTCAATAATCATTATTGAATGATGTTGCTAATAACATATGATCTTATAGGGTCACAACTTAATCAAGTTGGTACTTATTGAATATTTTTTAAGTATTTGATTATTAATAAATAAATTCAACTCTTGTATTTAATTAGAGAATAATTATTGTTTTATGAAAATAATAAAGAAACAACAAACTAGTTATTATATCATATGATATGATTAATAAATCATGTACAAATATTTTAGACACTTTGGCTAACCATGACTTAACTAGCTAGTTAGTGTTTTATGGTTGAAGAAACTAGAAGACAATTTTTGTCTTTTATCCCCCTCATGGCCTGATTTTTAGAGGTATGGGAGGATGTTTGTCAACCTCCCTCATCTTGTTCCCCATGCTTGTTTTAGTTGTCAATACTTTATATTTAAATAATGTATAGGTTTTACTTTGCATGGAGGTACTTAAAGGAGTGGTGCGTGAAAAAAAACTTCTTCTTGGCTTAGAAATCTCTTCAAAATCGTAGCCTTCTCTTCTCCCTCACATTGCTCTCTTTTAAAGTTAGTTTTGGTAATTAAAGTTTCCTTGAGTTATCTCCTTTAGTGTTTACTTTTATTAGGTGCTTAAAGGCTTAAGATACTCAAGAATACAAGAAGGAACTAGTATTACATAGTACCTTACTCTTGGTGGTGGATACTTGTAGAGAATATCATCCTCTTTGATCTTTTCATCTTCATCAACACCCCAAAATCAAGTGGATTCAAAGGCTCCAAAGGTTATCATTCTAAAACACCCCATGGTTGGTTTTAATATTATTCTAACCTCTTTAAAATGATCCTTGGTGGTTTAGTTTTGTTATATAATCGAAAATTACTTGTAAAATTTTAAAGCTTCCGTTGCGGTTTTTATGAAAAAACTCTCTTATTATATGCATCAAAACCCATCAGTTTCAAATTAGATAGTAGGTTCGGTTTTCTTTTAATCTTTGTTTAATAAAAGGGTTTTGTTTAAATCTTTTGGCGAAAGAAGTTGGTGATGACGATCTCAGTGATATAGGAAGTATGTGCGCGCCTTGCTTATACACTGCCAAAACTCATCGTCATACAGCCAGAAACCGATAAAAAAAAGATGAATATAAAGATTATAAAAAATTAGTGAGAAAGGAAGCAGACTTGAAAGAGGTGTTGTTTTCCTTTTGTATAAAGATCGAGATTGTGATAATGGAAGGTGTTGAATATATAGAGGAAGAAAGGGAAGAACAACTTAGCCTAAGACCATCTTCACATCTAAGACCATCTTTACATCTACACCATTTTTTTACATTAAAAATGTATAAAAATACTGCAAATAGTATTCCATCTCCAACCTACATCGTTTTTACACCAAAAGTATATTCCACAATATATATATATATATATATATATATATATATATATATATATATATATATATATATATATATAGATTGTCAAATACCCCTTTCGACTTATTAAATTTTTACATATCTTTTGTGTAAATATTTTATAAAATATATTATTATAAATTTATAACCATTTTAATTATTTAAAATATATATGTCAATTTTATGATTTATAAAATATGTTAACGTATTTTAAAATTTTAAAGTATTTAATATTTTAAATAAATTTTGAACCTTTATATTAAGTTTTATATTTATGATTAATTAATATCAAGATAACATAAAATTATAATGAATAATTATTATAATTAAAATAAACCAATCATATTTTATAAACTAAAATGTAATAAATATTCAAAACAAGGGACTAAAAGTGTCACATGAATGTTTTACACCATTTGGTATAAATGAATATTATAACATCAAATTTGGTGGTATACTATTTATTTATATTAAAATGGTGTAGAAAATGGAGTGTAGTTGAAGATGAATCAACACTATTTTGGTGTAAAAAATAGGTTTTGGTGTTGGGTTGGAGATGCCGTAAAGTAGGATTTTTTTTTGTTAGATGGGAGATTGAGACAATGAGTGTATTTGTTATTTTTATTTATTTATTATTGATAATTTAAATAAGACAAAAATTTAAGAAAAATGGTCATTTGGTAATTTCATATGGACATAACCTTTACATTTTATCGGAGTTTAGCGTAAAGACCATGTATGTAAGGGTTTTCAAATTTAAGGACCATTCGTCTAACAAATTCTTCATAAAGACCATTTGTGGTGTTTTTGTAAACATATGAACCGGTTTTGTAATTTTATCTAAAATGTAGAGAAAACTACAAAAATAGTTCATTAGTTTGTAATTTTCTTTGACTAAGGTCCAAAAAAGTTTGAACTTATAAAAGTAGTCCTTATTTAATGGTTTCGTTGAGGATTTCGCCCCTAAAAGTAATAGTAGTTAGTTTCTATCTCTTAAGTGTACTGAAATAAGTTTTTTGTCATTCTTTTTAACTTTATTAGATTATTATATACTAATAAATTTTATTTTCTAATACTCTTAATAAAAACCTAAGAGGCTACGACACACCTTATCCCCTAACTAGAGTCCATCTAATGTTGTAACATCCCAAAATCCAGAGTAAATTTTCATTTTTTTTAAATATAGCAAAACCATTCAAATACTATTCCATCAAAAGATAATCAGAGTATGAGTTTGAAGTTCCAATCAAATATCACAGTAAAATCATAAAAACAGATAGTGCGGAATGTCCAGTGGATGCGATGCAATCAGTTCGGGCTCTTCTCTTTGTTACCACAAGTACCTAAAACATTTAAACTTAAAATCGTAAGCATAAAACTTAGTGAGTTCTCCAAGAACACGGAATAATGGGGCCCATCTTGAATAGTGGACCTTATCCTGAATAATGGCCATCTCCCGTCGTGAATTATAGGCCCTCACCCTAAATATTTGGGCGCCACCCATCAAACATACAAACTTACAAGCAAGAGTCACAAATACAACAAACATATATCGACACCTCGTGTCCTACATAGTTTAGTGAGAAGACTCACCTCACAGATAAAATAGATAATCACCACATGTCACACCCCCGAATCAGACGGCGGAAACGTTCGGGGGCTTGTGCGTGACTTCATCTTGAAATATCATTACAGTGAATATAATTGAAACATAACATCATCATCATCACACATGTAATATAACAACATTCATTGTTTACATCGAGTATTGTATTTGAATATTACATGCCAAAATAGTAAGAGTATGATGAAACAAAATATAACACAATATCCATTAGTTTGTTTCGTTCATCCTGCTTTAACGGTTTCCTGAGAATACAAGTTATTTTGAAAACGGTCAACATAAAAATGTTGGTGAGTTCATAAGCATGTTTGTGAAAATGATTTGTATAACTTTGAAAACCACTAGAAAATCCTATATTTTCTGCAAACTGTTTTGTGTGTTTGTGTCAAATCTAGTATTAATGCATGTATGTTATTGTTTATTTGACTAAAAGGGTAAAGAGAATGTAGAGATAATGTAAAGAGAATGTTCCCAGGCAACCCGATGTTGTCTGTAAAAGAGAAAGCTGCCATACCAACCCCCGAGGTTGAGTACCAGTACGAGAATGTTTCCGAGTAATCCAAAGAAAAGAGAAGGGTCTTCCATAAACTTCATAACGTTAATTCCTCTAAGTGAGCCGTCATAACCATACTAAATAATAACAATTTTGCCTGTCTTAGCGTTGTTGGACGCCGGTTTTGATTTTTGATTATAAGGTTTTCGTCACCCTAGACTGAGTTAGTCTAACTGTAGCGAACAGCTCAGGTGTGGGGTGTCATCCCCGTATAGATCTATACACAAATCCCCGCTCTTCCTCCAAGAGACTCTGGTTATAACTACAGGCTATGATCGTACACTTAATAGGTGCCAACCGACAAAACTCACTAGATCCTTAATCGAATTTACGCGAAGAAAGGTATAATCTCATTACAGGCCCAATGAACCATGAAAGTGAACCACTAAGGCATCGCTAAACATGTAAATCATTTAAAGGCCCAAATTGGAATGAAATTATATAACATGGGCCCGAAATATATATATAAAAGGACAACTAAGGCCCATTTCATATGTAAGGTATTTACAGGCCCAAATGGCACACAAATAGTATCCAAGGTCCGTCGCACATGTTAATGGGTCAATGAGGCCCAACAAACATATAAATAGTATACAGGACCTATCACACATAAAAATGGGCCACTAAGGCCCAATAACCTAGAAAATGATCAAATTAATCCGTTTGTTAGTTTGTCGTTGGTTTTGGTTCAAGTATTCACTAAAATAGCATAAAAGCCCACTTTTTGTAAAAATGACGTTCTTGGCCCAATAAGCCAAAAATTTACAATTAAGGCCCAATTTTTGTAAGAATAACACTTTAGTCTCCATTTTGTTCAAAACTTGTGTTGATGACTAGTTTGTGGTAAAAATTACTTTTAAACCCATTTTTGTCAAAAATATCATTTTTGGCTTGATTTTTGTGAAAATACACATTTTTCTGGTTTTGGGCTTTTCCGACCTAGGTTTTGGAAAATTTGTAGAAAAATCATCGTAAGTCGAAATTTGGATCCGTAAATTCTGGAAGTTTGGAAATTTTGTCTACTTTGTTCACAATTGTTCTCATAATTTTTGATGGCCTCAAACTAGTGTGAAATTACTCACCTTCACAGGTTGGTCCGAAATTATTTCAAATATGATAGGCAGTTTTGTAAAATTCGCCAAAAATTGTAGAAAAATCGTATGAAAACGTGAGAGTAGTCATTTTAAAGGTATAAATCTGAAATTTATCCATGTAGAACAGTTTTGAAAAATATTTCCATTAAGAGGGTCAAAACAGCTCGAGATTGGGCTAAAACTTTCCTGTCAAAAGCTGATTTTTGAGTATAAGTTATAGATCTTTGAGCACAACACTCATTTTTGCTATTTTAAGTGTATAATTCCCAGATCTACAAGTTTATATGTAATATATGTGATAAAACATACTTTTCTCAAGGTTCTTATGAAGATCCAAGTGATAAACTTCAAGTTCTTAACATATTTTTAGATTAATGAAGAAATCAACACATAATCACCAAATAATTCATGGAAAACACACATAATCATGCATATACACATAGATCTACACAAAGCAACTTGTATTCTCCCCCAAAATCCTATGAAAACCGAAAACAAGGGGTATGAATTCACCTTTGCTTGTTGCTCACGGTTTTGAAGGAAGGAATGAAGAAAATTTGGTCCTAACAAGCCTTCTTGGGTGGATCTCGATCTTAGGGGTTTCTAGGATGATGATCATGAGTTTATATGAGTTAAGAAGAGAATTTTGATAAAACAAAGAATCTAGATCATGGATCCAAGCATCAACTTACCTAGGATGATGATTTTTGTGGAAGGATCTCCTTGAAATGTTCCAAGATCTCGAAATTTTGATGAAGAAGAGGAGAAGTTGTTGTGAGTTCTTGAGAGAAAACTTGAGTGAATTGTGTGTGTGTGTGTTCTTCCTTTGGGCCGAGAGATAAGAAGAAGAGAGGGAGGGGAGAGAAGTGAGGTGACATTGCATGGATGTCCACCATGCAATAAGAAGGTGGCATCCTCACAAATTTCCCATAATTTCCCATTTTGTTTTTATTTCCTTCACCATTCTTATCTCTTTTTTTTTTATTAAACATGGGTCGATTTGGGCTAAAGAGAGAGGGGAGGAATCATCTTGGGCCCATGCTCGAATTTATGAGGCTCAAATAACATTTTTCGGCCCAAATTAGCATAAAGGAATGGATTTGAGTCCATTAAAGCTAATTGAATTTGTTATGGCCCAATAAGGCCCAAAAGGTTAAGTTTTTATGAAAGTGGTCCAATTAGAGCCCAATTAGGGGTTCTAGGCCCAAAATAGTCAAATTGGAAGCTTATTGGTCCATTAGGCCCAATAAGAAAATCCTAGTCCAAAAGGGACTTGAACCGGGATTTTTAGGGTTTCCAACCTTTTGTTGACTATTTGAATGTTTGTATAGAGTATTTGATGGAATTTTGTTGTCATTGAATAAACACCATACATGTTTTCAAGTCTTAGCTACAATGTCATTCTTTGTTAAGTGTTTACAACGTATCAGAATTCCTAGTTGTGACACCACAGCTTGCAGGAAATGTGAAGGTTGTTCTCACAAACCACTTAAAATTAAATAAAATGTCAAACCTTAGTCTATCACCTAAAACCCAAAAGTTTGACATAAGGTCACACTTAGTCAAAATGTCTACATTTAGTCAAACAGGCCCCCCACGCCCATTAAAAGACAAGATAGTCGGGATCCAAGTCTAAAACAGGTGCATTTCAGAAAACTTCCAAAAACGCGTCGCTCGTGGAAAAGACGTGTCGCGTCAGATTCACTTCTTAAGGGATTTTCGAGTTATTCCATTAAGTCAAAGCTCAAACTTCTAGAACCGGTCCGTAACCATGTATTAATGGATAAAGTTTCCAACTTTATCCATTAAGACATCCCAATCATGCAAGATGTAAACTTTATGCACCATAATGACCTAAAAGACCAACATAACTTGCATGTCTTAAAGGGGAGGCAAAAGGTCCCAACTTTACTAGTCCATGAGGTCCAAGGAGCATCCCAGAGTGCTCACAAGATGTTGGAGTTCTCTCAACTCCAAGATCACCAACAAAAGAGACCAAAAAGCTTATAATATGACATAAAGCAAGATCTAATTAATCAAAAAGAAAGTTTGAAGCTTTATACTCACAAAGGTCTAGAAAAGATGCAACCTTGTTGGATCTACACTTGAACCTTCCTTCTATGCACCAAAAAAAACTCTTGATCTACAAGCTTCAACCACCAAAATGGAGAAATAAGCTCACAAAAGAATTCCAAGGCTCAAAACAAGGGAGAGTGTAACACCCATAAAATTCAGGCCAATTTAAAAACATTTTAACCCATTCAAAACCATTAAGTTATTACAACTTGTTTTCAAAATAGTTTAAACATCAGAGTATCCCCAGAACCAAATCACAAAATCATGAAATATGAGGAGCGGTACGATCACGCCTTTGCCTTGCCACGATCACCTGATGTACCTGAAACAATAAACTGAAAACCGTAAGCTCGAAAGCTTAGTGAGTTCCCCCAAAATACCCGTACACACATAACCATACACATACAACAATGAACAACATACTATGGGTCCAATCAACCATCAGGTTGGAATACCCCAGGCCCTCAACCGTCGGGTTGGAATGCCAACATACTACGAGTCCAATCATCCTCGGGATGGAATACTCTCAGCCCACAACCATCGGGTTGGAATGCCCACACACCTATACATACAATAACTACTATGGGTCCAATCATCCCTCAGGATGGAATACCCCAGGCCCTCAACCATCAGGTTGGAATGTTCACCTACTATGAGTCCAATCATCCTACCGGGATGGAATACTCCTGGCCCTCAACCATCGGGTTGGAATGCCTACCTACTATACATACACTAACTACTATGGGTCCAATCATCCCTCGGGATGGAATACCCCAGGCCCTCAACCATCAGGTTGGAATGCCCACCTACTATGAGTCCAATCATCCTACCGGGATGGAATACTCCTGGCCCTCAACCATCAGGTTGGAATGCCCACATACTAACAACCATGTACACCTATCAAATAACCATATAACAGTCTACAAGACAACATACTAGGGCCCTATCATCCTACCGGGATGGAATACCCTCTACTACTGCTCAACACGTGCACATATAACAGGTAATCTCCTACCAGCATACAGACAGTCAGACCAACTACGGGTCATTAAGCATAGCCTCATCCAATCTACCAGAATACCGATCTAACAGAGCATACCATCATATAGCCATCCTATCTACCAGGATGCCAACTAACAGAACATACCATCATAAAGCCGTCCTATCTACCAGGATACCAACTAACATATCACAGCAGTAACTAACTCAAATAACAAATCAAAGGGCCTGCCTTGGTGCCTTAGACCCTTGGGTATAGTGAGGATAACTCACCTTGCAACTTCCGAACCGAACCACGAAAGCACAATCCCGAAGCACTGCCCCAAACTCCAACACCTATAGCCATCAATGATCCATTGACATAAATACCAAATTACCATAATACCCTTGAAGGTCAAACTGGTCAAAGTTAAAGTCCTGGCCAAAGTCAACCTTCCTGATTGACCCTACTCGTCGAGTCAACCCGCTGACTCGCCGAGTTCCTAAACTCAGAAAACTCTCAAATCACGACTCGACTCGCCGAGTCACCCCATGACTCGTCGAGTTCAACAATCTCTGAGTCCTATCCTGTCCAACTCACTGAGTCACCACTCAACTCGCTGATCTGAGTCTTAACCAGAGGAGGTTGGGGTTTTGCGTTCTGACTCGCCGAGTCCAAGAACAGACTCGCCGAGTCCACGACAATCTTCAACAGACTCGCCGAGTTGTTCCTCCAACTCGTCGAGTTCATGCCTATATTCAACAGACTCGCCGAGTCCCTTCAGTCCTTTATTCATACAGAGGCTTTTCGAGTCATGCAGGGGCTCCAAACTGTAGATCCACTCTTCTAGGGCATAACTCCCACGTAAAGTTGCAAACTTTACGTGAAACCAAGGAGCTATAAGCCCAAATCACTCTAGGGCTAAGGTTTAAGACAAGGATGCTTCACCAACAAGCCAAAGGCTGATACTTTGTGAGTTTCTGGACCAAGACAAGTCTAGATCTGAAGTAGCAACCTCAGATCTAGACCCCTAACCCGAAATAGATCCTTAACATGCAAAAAGGGCCCCAAATCTCATTCTTGAATAGATATAAATGCAATAGAGTCAAGGTAACAGCTTGTTACTTCCAAAATGTGCCCAAACTGCAGTAGATTCTGGATCTGCACCACTCTCTTGATGCAAGCCCTTTTGATCTTCAAGTTTCTTCCACTAGAAACAACTTCCAAAGCTTCAATCTCCCTCCAAAGGCCTCACACACACGAGCTTAGGGTTTTATGGTTCTCAAGGGCAATAAGGAGGCTGAGAGAAGGACATAAAGTCCTTTAAATAGGGTGCAACCCCCGAGATTAGGGTTTTTTTCATTCCAGCACCAACTCGTCGAGTCCAGCTTCCGACTCAGCGAGTTGGTCACTTAATTCACAACCCAAGACCCGCTCCGACTCGGCGAGTAAGCATACCTACTCGTCGAGTCCCTTCTTCAAAATTACACTTTAAACCCTTAAATCATACCTCTGAAATTTGGGGTGTTACAGAGAGAAAGCTAAGGTTTTTGAAGTTCTCTTAAAGGGTGATGAAGGTTGAGAATGAGCTAACCCTAGGGTTTAACGATGCATAAATAGCCCCCAAAACCCTAAAAAGACGTTCAACCCATGGGACAAGGCGCACCACACCTATAAAAAGGCGCATCGCGTCTTTTACGATTAACAATAGATTATCAGCTTTCAGATTTCAACGAATAAGTAAAATAAAACCATGATAGATTACGTACCGGGAAAAGGGATGTTACTAATAACTCTGAAGAACAATGATCAAGCAAAAAAGACTTTCCATTCTTCTTCATTTTTTGGCTAAAACACAAACCCTAGCTTGGATATGAGAGAGGGTTGAGAGAGAGAGCAAGAGAAAACATGAGAATAAGAGGGAAAAATAATATGTCCAGTTCTCAAGTCTTAAGGAACTGCTCTATGGGTTAGATTGCTAATTATCTATTTTAATTGGTATATTTATACCTTAATCCAAGAAATAAATACTTACCAATTCAAAGTTTCAAACCAAGCATAATTACACTTAGACCCTTCATTTAGTTTCTAATTAACTCGACATAAGGTGACAAGATAATAAACTAGTCCCTCTAATTTTCCTTTTATCATTTTATGCGTGAATCATATCTTGCGTGTAACCTAAAAACACCGTGCTATTTCTAAAAATATCACTAACTTGTGAAATTAAGCATACTTCCAACAAGTCAAACTCAAAAACCGTTTTTGGGTTTTATTTTAAAAAACACATACACACAAACGAACACATACAAAACTCTGAAGAATATGAAATCGTTCGTGGGTGTTCATCAAGATCTGGTTTTTGTGATGTAAAAAATCGAAGAACATGAAAACCTTTTTGGAAGAAATCGTTTTTTTAGGTGTTTGATTTCGTTTCTGATGAGTCAAACCCATAAATCGTTTCTTGGTTTTTTTTTCTTCGGATTTCCTAGTTTGTTAGATTTTTTTTGGAAGAGATACACAAATATGAGGGATTTCATGGGAAATGAACACAACCCCCCCCCCCCCACCACCACTACACACACACACACAAATCTAATGGATTTCTTGGGCTTCTTTTGCAAAATCGATTCCTTGGTTTGTTGGAATTTTCAGAAGAGATCAATTTTTCTGGGTTTTTTCTTTAAACTTGAAGATGACCGTAAACACATGTGGAAAATTTATGTTTGATTAGAGAAGATGACCGTAAATTTCATGTTTGGCTAGAACTTACATTAGCCAGAAAATGAGTGATTTGTGAACATGGTAAACAATTTTAATGATTATGTGTTAAAAAAACATAAGGGTGCACAAAGTATGAGCAAATATGGAGAATGGTAGCCATTGGTGGGCGCAATACCGTGGGTATGGGTATCGCCATTCCGTGAAGGTGGGGGCCGTAATGGTGCGGGTTTAGCCAAATGGTGACTTATACCACTTGTTTTAGTACTTGTACATTGAGAATGGGTTAGGAAATATGGAATCCTTGTATTGAGGGTTGTGAAAGATAGAGTGAGAGGAGAGAGAAAAGCCAATGTGAGAAATAAGTGACAAGAGGGTTAAGACTTGGTATGGCTGGGAAAGATAGATTCCCTCGGTTCTAAGTGATTAAATACATACACGAGATACCAAAGGGCTTGTAGCCTAACAATATCAAATGTATTGGAACAATGTTTATTCCTTAAGTGATCGAGGTTTCAAGTCTCATGTGGACAAAAGAAGTAGAATTAGTAGTATGATTAGTGGGTGTGTGTTTGTAGTTGTTAAAAAAAAATAAGGGAATAGAGTAAACTAACCATTATAAATGAGTTTTTTTTTGTTTTTTTAATAACCATTTTTTCTAGTTTTTGAAAAATGATCATTTACTCCCGAATGCTCCATTCCGAACATAACTCATTTTTAGTTTTGTTTTTTCCAAAGAAATATCTCTATTTATGTCTGAAATGTCCATTTTAAAGTGTTTAATGTCATTGGTTTTTAGTCAAATGCTTGATTTTATACATTAATCTCGTGTATAGATCACATTAACTATGTTTGTTTAACTTTTTGTTAGATTTTAGTAAAAGACCAATTTTTTTTTCTTAAAATTTCAGAATTGTTCTTCAGATTTGGATTTGTTCTTGAAATTCCAAAGTTTTTATCGAAATCCGAAAATAAGTATAGAATCGAGAATGTTGGTCCAAAATGTCAGTTTGAAAATGTGTTTTTTCAAAGTCTCGAATGACAATTCCGTACTAAGTGGTTATTTTTAACAAAAATAATTCTTTTTAATTACTTTTCTTCAAATACATAGGAGTATTAAATAATGGTTAGATTGCTTAATACTGTTAATACCGGTTGAAATTTATTACTTTCTCATTAACTCATTCTTGTGATTAAACATCAATAAAAGAGAACGACGTCGTCGTTTCCTTCTTCCTCCAAATCTCTCACTCTCAGACACAGTATGAGTCGCTTAACTTCCTGCTACTGATAGTCGAACAAAGCAATGGGCAGCACAGTCAACATCAAGAGCAGAGTGTTCGGACCTCCTTCCTCAACACCCTGCACTCGCTCACACCAGATCGGAGCCCTAGCCCTCATCGCCGTTACCTTTTTCGCCACCAGACTCTTAGACCAATCATTCCCCTCCTCCATTTCTTCCTCTTCATCCTTCGATGGCAATGGATATGAATCCAACATTATACGTTTCTCAGAAGATGAGGGTTCAGTACGGTGGCCTCGCCGCGGATATGGGTCCTACATCTCCCTCAAAATCTACATCTATGATGAGAATGAGATCGACGGCCTAAAACAGCTCTTGTATGGTCGTGATGGAACGATTTCGGCGGATTCTTGCCTCAAGGGACAATGGGGTACTCAGGTAATTCAATTTCCCTTTTTCTTGTATACCCGAGTTCATGGAACCTATAGATCGTCATTTTCATCTTACTTGTGAACTTGAAATCGATTAATTGAATGAACGGTGCTGATCTGTTCTTCAACTATAGTCGATTTGCCGAAATTATATGTTACTGGTTTATTGGGATTAGTTGTTGTTTTACATGATTCAGTTCTGCCCTGATCAAAAGCTGAAACATCAATTTAATCTGGCGACGATGTATAGGATGCTAACTCAATTTGAATTGCATAAAACATGATACCATTCTGAACTGATGAAATTAGTTTGTAAATTTGAAGATAACCTTCCTTCATCAGGTTTTTACAAGCACACCTGGTCACATCACAGTTATAGCATTCTTGTATTTTGGTAGAGTTTCACATGAATTTTATCCTTTACATCAGATAACCAGTCTAGCCTTTTATGTTTCCATCAGATTTTACCAATAACATGATTATCTTATTGTGATTAAAACCCTGTTCCTGAAAGAGTGCACATATATATATATATAGTTAAATAGACTTCTATAAACACTCATAGTCTCATTCCCATTTAGCATACAGCTATACATTTGTGCAATGTTGATAATGTTAAGTGTTCTGTATCCCATTTTTGTTTGAAGGGTATACTAAGTTCTAGTCTTTTGACACTAACATGAAATTATAGGTCAAGATTCACAAGCTTCTACTTAAATCAAGATTTCGTACACATAAGAAAGCAGAAGCTGATCTGTTCTTCGTACCATCCTATGTTAAATGTGTTCGAATGATGGGTGGTCTTAATGATAAAGAGATAAACCAAACTTATGTTAAGGTATATCAATATCATAGGTGTTCTTGGATAAGAAATTATACTTTAATTGAAAAATAGATAGGTTAAAAGATTCCTAATTTAGTGTCTTCTTGCTCTCAGGTATTAAGCCAAATGCCATATTTCAGGTTATCAGGTGGTCGCAACCACATATTTGTGTTTCCAAGGTATGATTACTTACAATTATAACCAATTTCATCAATTATTGTTCTTGTTGTCAGTTTTTATAACTTAAGTATGATGACTTACAATTACTACTATGATACTATCTGTCAGTGGTGCAGGGGCCCACCTATTCAAATCATGGGCTACCTACATAAACCACTCAATAATCCTAACTCCTGAGGTTAGTGAATACAAAATAACACTTGCATAAGGTGTTTTCTTGATTTATATTGGAGTAAAAAATGTTTGCATAAACAGGGAGACAGGACAGATAAGCGGGACACAAGTGCCTTCAATACATGGAAAGACATAATTATCCCTGGAAATGTTGATGATGGAATGACAACTCATGGGGTAAGGCTGGTAGAACCCTTGCCATTATCAAAAAGAAAATACTTGGCAAACTACTTAGGTCGTGCACAAGGAAAATCAGGCCGTCTTCAATTAATTGATCTTGCTAAACAATTCCCACATAAGGTATTTACTTACTTTTTCCTCTGTCTGTATCACTGTCACTGACACTGACACTATCTGTTTTCTACAGTTGGAATCTCCAGAGTTGAAGTTTAGCGGTCCTGAAAAATTGGGGAAGGCCGATTACTTTCTACACCTGCGTAATGCTAAGTTTTGTTTGGCCCCACGTGGGGAGTCATCTTGGACTCTTCGCTTTTATGAGTCCTTTTTTGTGGTATGTGTTGTGTTTTTGTTACGCTTAAAAAAATGAGGGTTCATTGAATAATTTAATGTTTTTTTTTATGCAAAACAGGAGTGTGTGCCTGTGCTCTTATCAGATCATGCAGAGCTACCATTTCAGAATGTTGTTGACTACTCCCAAGTATCAATCAAATGGCCATCTTCAAGAATTGGCGTTCAGCTTTTGGAGTATTTGGAGTCCATACCAGGTTTGTTTGATGTTATAACATGATCCCTTAAGTTGGCATAAAGTATGTTGACTTTTTGGTATGGTTGTTGACCTTTTTGGTTATGGTATTGTTAGATAAACGGATAGAGGAGATGATTGCTCGAGGCAGGAAATTGAGATGTTTATTGGTATATGGTCCTGATTCGGAGGCGTGTTCTGCTTTTAGTGGGATATTATGGGAGCTTCAAAGGAAAACAAGACAATTTCATCAGTCAAGTGAAACATTTTGGCTGCATAATGGATCGATAGTTAATAGAGACTTGGTGGAATTCTACAAATGGAAACCACCCTTGCCTTTGCCTTAAACTTTGAAAAAATGGAGAGGATTCATAGAATACAAGAGTTGTAGTTTTAATGTGATATGAGAAGCTAGTCATGGTGATGTAAATGATATGGCTATTTAGGAAGAATTGCAACAATTCCTTGATATAACGAAAATTTGATTCATTTGTTGTATTATAGTTGCAAGATGACAATTGACTTTGGATCCATATATCTATCTATTTGTTTGAGGTCGCTAAGACTTGATTTGTAAAATGGTATTTAGATTTCAGAAAAGTTACATTTTGCCAAATATATATATATAATAGGGATATAAAATTCATTTGTAGTAGAAAACCATTATTCTGGAAATGTCTCATTAAAAAATATGTAATTATATAAAGTTTAAAAAAAATAAAAAAAACACACACACACACTTGAAGACGTGGCCAATTCCAAGCCAGATGGTGACCATTTTCAGATAAGTGAATTCCCACCATGAAAATAGAACATACAGTAAACTACCAAATACAAACTATCAAACATTGTGCATAAGTTGTCGAAGAAGAAGAAGATCCACACTCTACAAGCTAAAAAGGAAACAACCTCCAATCTTTTTTACGATATCATTCTAACAGAAGCCCTTCGAAAGATGGGCACAATTGGATTTACAAGTTTCGGGTTTCCATTAAAAACCAGGAAGCAAAACCTTCCTGTTGTTGCTTCTGCTTCCTCCTCCCCTGAAAGAATCAATTCAGAAGAAAATGGATGTGAGGTTTTGAGAAGAAGAACAGCAATCGTATCTGGAGCTTCATTGGTGTCTTCAGCAATATTAGGATTCCCTAAAGAGGGATTAGCCGTCGTCAAGCAAGGACTTTTAGCCGGTAGAATTCCAGGCCTATCTGAACCTAATGAACAAGGTTTGTCCCCTTTTAATCCTAGATACACAATTAATTAAGGAATATGAAAACTCTTACAGTTATGCCAAAATCATCAATCATATATTCTTAATCAATTTTGTTATTCATCTTCACGATGTTAAAACATGCTCAGACAGGTTGGAGGACTTACCGCCGACCAGATGAGAAGTCCGGCGGCCATGGAGTTGGCTGGAGTCCGATCATTCCGTACGCCTTTTCAGTGCCTGATGGTTGGGAAGAGGTAACAATTGATTATAATCCCTTCTGAATCCTTCGATAATGTTAAGAAATCAGCAACGGATTGTTGATTTGTCTATCATCTTTTCCAGACACCAGTATCGATAGCTGATCTTGGAGGAACGGAGATTGATCTGAGATTCAGTAGCCCAAGTGACGGACGCCTGTTCGTCGTCGTTGCACCAGTTCTCAGATTCGCAGATTGTGAGTTCACCCTTCAAAAAATAAACTTTCATCGTTCTTTCTCCATAACTAAACATTCTATTACGTAATTTTATACATAGATCTAGAGGACGATGCCAGGATAGAGAAGATCGGAACTCCAGAGAAAGTGATCAGTGCATTTGGACCCGAAGTAATTGGAGAGAACGTAGAAGGTAAAGTCGTTAGCAGTGAAGTTAAAGAATATTCAGGAAGAAAGTATTATCAGTTCGAGTTAGAACCACCACACTGTTTGATCACAGCCACTGCTGCTGGAAATCGTCTCTATTTGTTCAATGTTCTTGCAAATGGTAATGAAAATGAAATCCATATCAGTTTTGAATCTTGAAAGATTGCTTACATTCATTAACCTGTTAATTACTTAATCTTTGCAGGTCTACAATGGAAGAGGCACAACAAGGACCTGAAAAAGATAGCCGATTCTTTTAGGGTTGTATAGAGGGAGGCAACATACAGATGATAGTATACTGTATACATGATCTTGTTGTATAAACGTGCCATTGAAAACATTATATTTCAGTTTTGAGTTTTGAAGCGATCCATGATCGACATGCTTGAAAAATACAATAAGAACACTTTGGGGTTAGCTGAAAGATAGTGAGCAAAATGATTGAAACATAGCGAAATAGCAAAATCATGGATGCGAATTTTTGTGATCTTGAAAGTACCTTACTTTTTGTTAAAAGTATTAGGGTAAATTGCAATAAAGTCACTAAGTTAACATGAAATTTCGATTTTAACATCGTGGCTAAGTCATCTTATTTACAATTTTGTTATAATATAAACCAAAATAATGGTTTTCTTGTTCTCCTGGTAACAAATCTTCTTAAATTGCAATAAAGTAATTAAATTTACCAAAAAATTTATTTTGACACCTTGTTTTTTTTTCCAATTATGTTATTATATTTATAATTTTGTTGCAATGTCAACCAATTGACAGGTTACCATCGATCTAACATGTTATCAAATAAATAACATGACAATATTGTGATATGGAAGTCACGTCAGATCTTATATGACAGGATTGAGTTTCAATATAGGATTTACATCGAAGCCATCACATATCTTCTTATCTTCTTCTTTTTCTTAGAGTACTTCTTCAAAAATGGCGTCTGAAAGGTCGGATCAACTGTTCAAACTCACTTATAAGTCAACGAAATAGGCATAGTCACAATTTCAGTAGATGATATTGTGGTTTAAAAACTTGATTTGTAAAACAATTAAATGAAGACCCTGATAAGGTTGATCCAGTGCTTCAAACTTACTAAGCATCTCCCGGATTGACCTTGTAGGGGTTTTCATTTACTCATTGTACAAATCGAACTTCTAAACCACAATAGCATCTCCTGAAAGGGTGAGTACACCCCTTTCGCTGACTTTTAAGTGTCACACCCCCAAATCAGACGGCGGAAATGCCCAGGGATTGGGTGACTTCATCTTGTAATATCATCACAGTGTATATAATTAAATCAAAAACAACATCATCATCACACATTCAATAATACAACATACAGGTTTTTACATCATTGTATTTGTTCACAAAAGTTACATGCCAAAATATTAAATGTGTGATGGAAAATAAAATATAATAAGAGTCCACATGTTCTTGATGACCGACCTGCTTAACGAGTTCCTGATAATACAAGTTATTTTGAAAAACGCCAACATATATAATGTTGGTGAGTTCATAAGCATGTTTGTATGAAAAGTTTTGTATCATTTGTAATTATCCGAAAATCCGATATTTTTCGTAAAAATGATTTGAGAGTTTTGTTTCAAATCTTGTATTATAGCATGTGTGTTCATATTTTTGAAAATGTATAAAGAGAAAGTTCCAGAAAATCCTATATTTTCTGTTGTAAGTAGAATGTAATGTATATTGTTTGTTTCCCAGAAAATCCGATATTTTCTGCTTGTAAAAGAGTTGTAGTCTTAAAAACCATAAGACCCGAGTATTGTAGAAATGAATAGCTCGTACATGTATTAAAAGTATAGTATATGTATTCCGTAAATTTATTGTGTTTGTTAATCTCTATGTGAGTCGTTATAACCATGCTTGATGTGACTGTTATGCATGTCATGACGTTCTTCAGGCGTCGCTTGTTTAAGGTAAGATATTTGTCACCCTAGACTGGCCTAGTCTAGCTGTAGCGAACAGCTCAGGTGTGGGGCTGTCAACCCCGTATAGATCTATACACAAACTCTCGCTCTCCCTCCATGAGACTCTGGTTATAACTACAGGACTTACGGTTGTACACTAGGTAGGTACGGGTGAAGGTGCGTTTCACAAGAGCCTTAACTAAATTTACGCGAACAGTGTATCACATTATTATTCGTTTTAAATAATGTTTCGAGTATGTATTTGATTTCAAAATTGGTGAAAAATATCATATGTTTTTATCAAAATGTCAAGTATTTAATGTTATCAACCCGATTAGTACAAAATATATCGTAAGGCCCAATAAGAGAATGGATGGGCATTTGAGGCCCAATAAACATGGAATGAATATACAATGCCCAATAAGCATGTAAATAAGTATTTTAAGGCCCAATAAACATGAAATGAATATACAAGGCCCAATAAACATGTAAATGGGTAATTGAGGCCCAATAAACATGTAAATAGGTATTTATCGGCCCATTTTGATAGAAATGACATTTTCGGCCCATTTTTGATAGAAATGACATTTTCGGCCCATTTTTGATAAAATGACATTTTCGGCCCATCAAACCGAGAATTTACATTTTAGGTCCATCCTTATTCAAAATGACAATTTAAGTCCATAAAGGCCAAAACTTGAATATTCCATCCTTCCTTTTTATAAACCCATTTGCATCAACAACCTTCGTAACCTTGGGTACATGAACAAGATCCCAAGTACTAATCATGAACAGGAACAATCCACTTATCCGCATCCTCTGAATAATTTGTTCCACTATAAGTTAAGGGCTCATCAACCTACTCGATATCCGATGCAACATTCAAGGCATATGCAACCATATCAATTTCATCAACATATCTCATAGGAGGTACAGTTTGTTTCCTTTCTCGATTTCTTGCAATGCATGAATGAATTAAGGTGGTGATGTATTGGATTAGGAACCACCTTCATCTTCACCATTATAAGAAGAAGAATGTTGTATTGGTGTGTGTAGTAGGAAGCTCCACCTGAATTTGAGGACTCATCGTTCTTTTCATCCGCATCATTCTCTTGTGTCTTGGAATTGGACTATCTATGAAGCATATATTTTTCATCAAAAGTAACAAATCTACTAACAATGACTTTATGGGTCTTCGGACTCCACAACTTGAAACATGTCACTCAAACTTTGAACCTGAGAAATACACATTTCGAATGCTCAAGGTTTCAACTTCCCATTATCGAATTTAGTGTATGCGGAACATCTAAAAACTTTAAGCAAAGATAATACGTAGGTTTACCCGACCATACCTCAATAGGCGTCTTCTTTTTTGTGTTACAATGTTTTTAATTCTAGCTTATCACACAATAAATTTATTATCCATCCAACTCCCAATTGACACACACCAACCCTCCACCATCCCTCCTCCCCCCCCCCCCCCCCACACACACACACACACACACACACACACTATGGTTTTAAGGTTTCTTTTTTGTCCTAAATTTTTTAAAGAAAAAAAAACAAATTCCACCACACCGTGAAAAAATGACCTCTTAAAATTATAAATTAAGATAATCGTCTTCTTGTGTCATTATTTTCGGAAGTATTGTCAAATTATATACTAAAAACTTTGTTTTCTAAAGTTCAAACTTCAAAGTATTAATCAAATACGTTGTTTTGAAAATCCTTCTTGCATATTGGTTTTTGCTAAGTCCATATTTTAATAGCATCTTGTATAAGGGTTTGAATAATTTTTTTTTCCGAAAGAGATTTGAATAACTTATTGACGATACATCAAATGAAGTGTTTATTGGATTAGCTATCTCATGTTGTAAATGACAACATTTCTTGGATCACGAGCTCCGTCATCCATTCACGAACCAATATGTTGTCAAATACCACATAGTTGAAGAGGACACCGACCCCCATTACTCGATTGAAAAACATTTCTAACTAAGTAATATAGGATTTTCTTGGGTATGCTGCTTCTTTTGTTGTACTACACAACTTTTCAATGAAACACATTTCTAACTAAGTTGAAGAGGACACTACACCCATTACTCCATTGACGGGATTGTTTTGATACCATTTTCATACAAAAAAACGAGAAAAAAAAAATAAGATTACATTATATTAAATATTTTAGAATGAATACCCGACAAACACGAAATTGGAATGCGAATTAGGGATTTAAATTTGAGATAATAAAATATGAAAACCTATAACACAAAATTTGTTGGGAATACAATATTAGGCGCTTTTTAAGTTCATATTTCTTGCATGTATGTGTTAATCTTTCATCATCGAAAGAAATATTTGGATCCATTACTGCCATCAATCAATCAATAGAAGCTAAGAGATCATACCCATGAAGTTCACTAATTTGGATTAAGGATTAAAAATTTTATTTATTTATACGCACATCTCAACATACTTGCAAAAATAAATACTTGCAAAAATAAATATCCCACTTGACACAAAATAGCAAGGACAAACTCACTCTCCCATGATAGGAATTAAATAACCGTATGATATCATCAATCTTACCTAAATTTCTACCAAAATCTAAACCTATGTTTAAATCTTAAATCATCCAAAATGTAAGCAAAAACATAGATTTCAACAACTCAAAAACTTTAACTCATTGGTAGACTCAACAACCAACCATGTTTTTCTTCCCTTCTACACCTCCTTCATTCAACCTGTTCAAAACAAATTTGCACAAAGAAAAAAGAAAAAACTTTATATCAACCCAACTTTATATATATAAAGCTACATTTGTTACACAGGATGAGGAGAGGAGGGTATTCATGTCTTTAGCACAAACATGAAATCAGTCAAGGTCATATACTTGTCTTGTCTTGTCTTGTCATGTCATATCCTGCATAAAAAACAAACCTAAGGGGTAAATATGTAAAATATGCTAATTTATGACCTTGACTTTTTCAATCCTCTTCTTCAGACGCCTCATTCAGCCACTGAATAAACTTCTCCGATTGCTTAACAAATACTTTATCCGATTCATCTGCATCATCTTTCTCACTTGCCCAATTAAGAATCGCCTCCTCTTGAATTATATCTTTATCATACAAAACATGCAAAATCTTCACAAACAATGGTGCATAATCCTTCCCAGACTCCAAACACATTTCTTCAAATTTCAATATCACTTCAATTTCATCATCAATACCATTTAAATAAGGTTTCAACAACTTCCCCCATTGAGAAATCACATCATTCGTGCTCTTCACCAAATCTTTACCAGAATTACGTGAAATATCAAGCGCCAATTTCATCATGGAATAAAACAAAGCACTAGCACAATTCTCAAGAGCCATATTGTATGACAACCGAAGTGAGTTCACTTCAAGGATAATATGGTCATCTTTCACATTTTCATTAACCCCCCTCAAGAATGTCGCTTCAACCTCTTTCTCAAAGTACTGTGACTCATCTCTATTATCATCATCAGATTCAGTATCAGATTCTCTTAAATCAGAAAGTGGAAGAAAAGAGTCATCTTGAATTAAAGCTTCAAGATCATCATAAACTGCTTGTGTAAGCTCGATAAGTTTAGAATCAGGTATTGGTGCAACCGAATGTCTCCATTCTTCTTCATGGTCAACTTCACTCATTGACCAAATGAAACCACGCCCATTTTTCCCAATCTCAGATACAACACAATCATTTGTTGAATCCCCATTTTCAAAGGTGTTTGTTGTTTCTATGATCCCACTATTACTATCAGCATATTCAAGCTCCTCATCACTATCTTGTTTCACTGGTTGTGGAAGTAAAGAAACTTTTGAGTAACTCGGGACAACAAATTCTTGTCCCACAACAACTTTATAAGACAAAACAACACCAGGTTCCAAAACTGCCCCTGACTTCATCACAACTCCATCACATAATATCGCATGTCTTAGTTTGCATCCATCTTGTATCGTTACATTATTCCATATATAGCATCCATCAATGGTAACATTAGAACCGATTTTACACCCATCCCCAACAACCGAATTTGAAATTATTGTGTTGTTTCCAATAATGGTGTCTTTTCCAATATATGTAAATGGCCCCACTTGTGAAGAACGAGACTGTGTTATGTTAGATGCGCGATAAATCCCGTGTCTTTCAAGTTTGGTGGCATTGTTGATTGAAAACTGGACATCTGGCACTAAAGGGTATGTCCACCTTTGAATTATGTCTTTACTTATGGAGTCATAGCTTCTAAAGTTATCAATTCGAGCAGCATAACTTGAATGGATTTCATGAGTGAAGATTTTGTAACCCATGATGTCATCAACAAGTAAACCTTTCACAAAGTGGCGACGAAGGTGTTGGTAATCAAAATTGTCTGTGAAAAGACTAAGGACTTCTGGAGAGCATATGTCTATGTAACAATCTTGTTTATCATTGTGTAAAGATAAAGAAGGGTTTTGAGCAAGAAATGACTTATCAAGAGTTAAGGATCCTTTGCGATCATCTGCTTTGTCTTCATAGAACAGGAGTTGCTTTGTAGCAGGATCAATGGCCATGATTAATTCGTCTGTTCCAAGACGTGTTTGGCGTGTAACTTGAGAAGGTTTTGATTGCTTGATGACCATTGTCATGACAGCATTGTTGTCCTTTTGTCTTCTCTCTTTGTGTTCTTGAAGGGCTTGTGTGAGCATCATGTTGCTGACTGTGTCTCCACTAACAAGAATGAAATCACCTTGAATCACATTACGTTCGTATATTAAACGTAAAGCATCACCAGCACTAATGCAATTGTGGGATTCGATTGTTGTGACTGAAAAGTTTGGTTGATTAACCCATTTGGACTTGTCTAAATAGTTGATTATTTGCTTGGAATGTGAACAACAGAACACAAAAACCTCTTCAACATCAGCAGATTCAAGCCATGCTAATGTGTAATCAATCATGGGGGTGTTGACTAATGGTAAAAGAACTTTTGGACATTCAAGGGTAATAGGTCTGAACTTTGTGGTGAAGCTGTCAGCTAAAAGAATGGCTTGCAATGGAACTCGTGGCAAATCATCTACACCATCTTCCGCTGCTCCTGCTTTTACACCTTTCTTAGCTACCATTGTTTGGCAGCTTCAATTTTCAATCAGATTTCTTTTCCTCTCCTGCAATCTAAGAAAGCAACATTGTAAGGTTTTAATGAACAGAAAATCCACATGTTTGGGTACCAAAAAACCCTAAATTTGGCGCAGTATTTGCAATCATATATGAAAGAAAACATATTGCAAGCCATGTTCTATGTAAGGTACCATATAATCACTCAACCACCAAATAGTGTTAAACTAAAACAGATTAAAACCCCTAAAGTAGACGAATTTATAAAAACCTTCGATGCGAATTCCATAAACCCCCAAAAGTATCCATAACCCTAATTTTCAAAACCGAAGTGCATCTCAGCAATCAAATTAATACATTAGAGATGGTAAATATAATGTAAACAACATTAGATAACAAGAAAAAATGCACAATTTATGACGAGGCTATCTAATGAAAAAGTGGAATGCGGAGGACATACGCTTTAAGGAGAGGGAGGAGTGAAGAAGCTTGGTGGAATCAATGGAGTAATAGGAGAAGGCGACCTTGGCAGGCTCAACGGCGGGTTCCGATGGTTTTTGATGTCAGTCGTGAGAGGTACGGCGGAGAGAACGGCAGAAGAGAGACTGTAAACTGAAGCGTGAGTAGGCAGCGAGAAGAGAGGGATCATGTTCACAACATTAAGTCATTCTTCCAGATTTAAACCCTCAACTTTCAGACTGTACATAGAATACCCTATAGTTGCAAAAAAAATCCAAACACCTCTGGTTTGTTTATTAGAGGTACCTAGAACAAGCTTCGTCCATTATCGAGGTTTTAATTACTATGTTCTAATCACACAAAATAAAAATAAAAATATTCCTTATTTTAGTTAGTGGCCAACTTTTTTTAAAGAAAAAAGTTCATAAATTTGTTAAAAAAATTACACATATGTATATTTTAAAAAGTTTTAGATAAAATTAACTATGTAAGCCAATTTGTTAATGCATATCACTTTTGAAAGGTGCATCTGATAATATTAATATAGAAATTTATCCTTGTTAATATAAGACTTTTTTTAATACATATATTGACTTATTTGATAAGGATGATATATTGATATGCATTCTCTTCTTGAGTATTACATAGAAAATGTGTTATTGAGTTTTTTTTAAGGGATAGAAGGGATGGAATGGAAAGGAATGAAAAGGAATGAAAGCAAAATATATGTTTTTTTAGCTCTCCCACTTTTGGAAGGGCTAGGAGAGGAAGACAAAAAAAAAAAAAAAAACCCCTCAAATCCCTCTATTCCATTCCATTTCCCTCTGACTCAAGAGATTATTTATATTGTTCTTCCAATTACTTTCATTTCATTCCTTTTCCTCTCCTTTCATCCCTTTACTTTAATGAAAAAACTTCCTCTCCTTTCATCCCTTTACTTTAATGAAAAAACTCAAAAACAAGACCTTAATGCTTATACTTTTTCAACAAACTATATGTAGTTGTTACTTTTAGAAAGATTTAAGACTAAGCTTCCAAAAAAAGTCAAATATATAATAAATTTGATCGATAAACCTTAGCCCAAAAATATTCTTAGCGTAGACCAAATTTAAGAACATTCATAAATTGGATATTCCATTTCAAATTTTGCTTTATTTCTTTTCTTTTGTGTGTGAGTTTTTGTGACTACAGCCAACAAAAAAGAAAAATGATCCTCTCATTTTCCTCTTCTTCTTTCTTTTTCTGATTAGTGTAGCGGATGTCTACGATAAAACAAGGATTGGTCTCGGTGGTTGACGGGCATGGGTATGGTAGAAACGATGATATAAGGTGGTGGTTAGCGACGGAAGTTGTGGTGGTTGAAGTCTAAAGAAAACAGGTTATGTTCAGTGATTTAAATGGGTGTGGAGGGTGCTTCAGTGGCGATTGTTTTTGGCTTAGGAGGTATTCTACAGTAGATAGTATAAGTTGGGTATGGTGGTGGTTTGAGGTGGTGTAAAAGGTGGTTTCAGTGGTAGGTTTCTTTTTCGGCTGTGATGGTCTCAACGTGTGGTTATCTGTGGTTGAGATGGTTCGACTAGAAGAAGGTTTAAGGGGGGTGTTGTTTGAAGTTTTCGACAGAAAAGGGAATGTAACTGAAACGTGAGTAGGTAGCAAAAAAGAGAGCGATCATATTCACAACAACTAGGTGTGAGACTCGTGTACTACACGGGTTGATTAAAATAAAAGTTAAATATCAAAGTGTAAACATTAAAACATCAACAATATGTTTTAACTCAAGATTAATAATACAATCATCATGTCGTACTATAAAATATAAATTTTAATATAAAAAAAACTATACTCATACATAGTAATACCAATGTTTTATTTAAAATATTTATAATGAAACAATTTAGTTCGCTAATAACTTCTCTTTTTTTATTATTCTCAAAAAGATGTTTAAACAAAATTTATTTGGAAAATTAGAAAACAAAGAACAAAAAATCTAAGAAAAATAAAAAAAAAAGGTATGTTAGTAGCATAATTTTAAATTTGTATAACATATATAGATACACTGGAAAGTTTTTGAAAAAATGGAATATATGTCAATTTGAATGCCAAATAGTAGTATAATTTTAGGCTAATAATATCGAATAAGATAAATAAACGGAAAACTGATTTAAATGGCCTTAAATGTAGGAATTGAAATTTGGAAGGAATGTGTATTCTTAAATCCTCATAAATACATAATTAGGTGGCATTTTTAAATAAAATTGATAAATACAAGAAAATGACATGTGGAATTTATTAAATTCAAAAACACCATAAAATGTCAAGTGTCATAATTCATGACAAAGTGACATGTGGCAAAAAAAAAACTTTCATTTATTAGCGAGGATAAATCATTCTTTCAGATTTAAACGCTCAACTTTCAGATTGTACATAGAATACCCTATAGTTGCACAAAATCAAAACTCCTACGGTTTATTACCAACTAGAAAATGCCCATCCCTGCTTTGAGGGGGACTCAGACCGTGTTCGTCCATTGTCGATAGAGGTTTTGCTTATTATGTTCTAGTATCACAAAATGAAAATAAAAATAATTGTTGTTTCAGTTAGTGGCAGGGAGTGGATGTTAATGGTTGAGCAAGAGGAGCACTCTAGAACCCCTAAAGGGTATGAACTGTTTTGGGAGCTCTTGGAGGCTTCCATGATCAATCCAGGTAATAGATAAGGAAATGATTTGAATCTGGATTAAATATGATTATTTAATTGATTCAAATTTGATTTGCCTGCAAATTACCTCAACTATAAATAGACCATTTGGCCTTAATAATTTTCGTTCCTAACTATCCATACTCTTAGAGAATCAAAATTCTCTAAGTGTTCTCTCCTTTCTCCTAAGTATTCTATGGTTTTAGTCTTTTGGATGTGATCCATTAGAAGTATTCTACTTCGGGTTCTTGTCCTTCCAAGTAGTTACAAGGAGTTCGAGATCTTCAAGTGGAACACAAGTATATACGATTATACTTGTAAGGTTAGTAATGTTCTCCCTTTTTGTAACATCCGGATTCCCAGGTATAATATTTTAATTATTTATTTTTGAGAATCATTGACCTACTCGACGAGTTGGTGCTATAACTCGCCGAGTAGAGACGGGATGGCCACGTGGATTTAATGATCTACTCGACGAGTCCGGGAGCAGACTCGTCGAGTAGGCGATGGGAGTGAAAACCCTAGATTCCCGGGTTTGAGACCTATTTAAAGGCACTTATACTCTCCATTTGCGGCCACCTTCCCCAGAGAGAAACCCTAACCTGCCCTTTTCGTGCATAGAGAGAGAGAGAGAGACCATTTGGTGCATTCTTGAGATTTTTGGAGGAAGGATTGGAAGAGTTGGTGAATCTAATCAAGAGGAGGCTGTGGATCTTGCATCCTTCTGTCAGTTACTGCTATCCAGAGGTATAAAGCTCTCATCTTGACCTCTTGTTTGTTAGATCCCATTTTGGGAGCTTTTAGGGTTTTCTTCCAATCATCTTGTGTCCTTGAGTTATTTGAGCATGGTTTGAGGTTAGGACCTCAGATCTGGACTATAGGAGGCCTTGAGAGCCCAAAGAGTCAAACTTTATTGAGCTAGAGGAAAATTCATCTGCTTTCAACCCTCTTTGGAGCTTGTAATGGCATATTGGAGCAAATATGCCATGCATGAACGTAAATATCGAAGCTTTACGTGACATTCGAGCCTAGGGAGCCTAGATCTAGAGTTTGGAGTGATAGATCTGCCCTAAAACGTCTAAATGGGAATATAGACTGGATGCACTCGCCGAGTCCATGAGCTGACTCGACGAATCGCTTGGGGTTTGTCTCGATAAGTCTGAGCACGCTGTGACTCAACGAGTAGGCGGGCCTACTCGACGTGTAGAATTGGTCTTCATAGGATCCCTGAGGGAACCAGGGAACTCGACGAGTCTCCCTAGTGCACTCGACGAGTCTGGTCAAAGTTGGACCATTGACTGGAGTTGACTTCTGTTGACTTTAGGGTTTGGTCAAATGAGTAAAAGAGGTCAGGAAGGGTAGAATGGTCTTCTACCCACTTTCCAAAGATAAGAGTAGAATATTAATTAGAATATTAATTCCTGATAGGCGGAGGCTAGACCGAGGATTTCGGGCACGAGACTTTTACTAGGTATCTTACCAGGTGAGTCTTCTCACTATACCTACCTCGAGTGGTAACTTATGTGTGACCAGTGGGTCTTATGTGTATGTGCTGTGTATTGAGAGTTCCTGCTATATGTTTGTGATATGCTTGTTATGTATTATATTGAGATGCTGAGTTGAGGGACCAGAGGGTCCATCAGAGTCATGGGACCGGAGGGTCGCACTGAGACACATCGACCAGAGGGTCTTTTGAGCATAGCCTCGAGTGGCTGTTGTGTGTGTGGTATTCTGGGGAACTCACTAAGCTTTATGCTTACCGTGTTATGTGTTATATGTTTCAGGTAGTTCCGAGGATCGCGGCAAGGCACCGACATGATTGTACCCACTGGCGGGAAAATTGTTTTTATGATTATGGGATTGTGTTTTACTTGTTGACATTTGAGACATATGTGATTTGGATTTATGAAATGAGTTTTTAATCGTGTTAAAAATGAAAATTTTGTTTGGAAATTTACGTTGTTACAAGTTGTTACAAGTTGGTATCAGAGCCTTGGTTTGAGGGATTCGGATGCACCCTCGGGTGTGTTTGGACTCAAACTGAGGACTTGAGAAAGATTTTCAAAAGAGATAAAATTTTTCTAAAAATGAGAAAGAGTTCAAGGAAAGACGAACCGGAGCAGTGTGTACAATCAGCCAGAGCCTGAGCGACGATTTCCCAAAATACCCTCATTTTGTGTTATGAGATATTTTATGTGATATAATGCATGCTAGAGAACATGCTAGGAGATTCATATATTAGGACTAGGGTGGCATGATTTGTGATGCCTTAGCCTAGGGATTCCTGCTTTTAGTGTTTCGTTGAGTATGAGTACCTAGCAGGAGCGAGCCAATGAGAGGATTCTGTGAGAGTAGCTTGTGAGACTTAGAGTACTTGTCATTAGGATCCGAGGAGGATGACTTGAGGTGAACACTGATGCGGTGTGGAAGGTAGTATTGGGCCCGTACTACTGAAAGCACCGGATCAGTGAGCGGTCCAAGTAAGAATCCTTAGGATGCCAAGGAGCAAGTAGGGGTGGGTGATTGAGTGTGAGTATGCTCGAGCGAGTCTCTGATGATGTTTGTGTTGTGTTTCAGAGACATCATGGTGGGTACGCGCCACAACCCTGGGAGTAGTGGGAGTAGTGATGAGGAGATACGGATGATGATCCACGAGGAGGTGGCTGCAGCTATCCGAGCAGAGATTCCTGAGATGTTTGGGTCTATCAAGACCACCTTGATATAGACATTTGATGAGCGATACGCTGCTATCACTGAGGCTGCTGCTGCCGCGGCCACTGCAGTCGTCGCCGCTGCTAGGCCTCAGGGAGGTGACTCGTTGCTGTTCCGAGAGTTCAGCAACACGAAGCCACCAGAGTTTGAATGGAAGCAGGATCCGATTGCTGCGATGAGGTGGATCTCTAATATTGAGGGGTGTTTTTACATGTGTTCGTGTCCCGGCCACTTGATAGTTTGGTTTGCTCTGAACCATCTTCGCTTGGGAGTGAAGGACTAGTGGAAGTTTGTGACAGCTGGTTTTACCCCTGCAGATCATGCTGCAGTGACATGGGAGAGGTTCGTACATATGTTCAGATACGAGTATGTTCCCCCGGTGGAGAGGGAACGTTTGGCACAAGAATTCCTGTCTCTCAAGCAGAAGACAGAATCAGTGACTGAGATTTCGAGGATGTTCCACGAGAGGGCGATGTTTTGTCCTGAGCACGTGTCCACTGAGCAAGCACGTGTGAGTTGATATCTGAGCATACTGAGGAGGGATATACGAGAGTTTGTGGCAAACTCGTCGTATAAGACATTGGCCGAGCTTCAGGCCAATGCCAGGAGGAGGGAGATTGAGCTTGAGTTGCAGACCAGGGAGGATGAGGAGGAGTCCCGGGGTAAGGACTGGAGACCAGTGCAGTCGCAGCCGGCGACGAAGCGGGCCAAGCCCGCTGATACCAGAGTTGGGGGCCAGAAGGGCCGCACTTGTAGCAAGTGCGGCAAGAGTCACGAGGGTTCTTGCCATTTGGGGATTTGCTACAAATGTGGCAAGGAGGGGCACATGGCGAAGGATTGCCCCAAGGGATTCTCGGTTTGCTTCCATTGAAACCAGACCGGCCACCGGAAGGCCGAGTGCCCCCAGCTCGTATAGGGATCAGACCAGGGATCTGCACCTACTTCTACACGTGCTACTGAGAGCCGGCCAGTGAAGGCCGAGACACCGAGGGTTCGTGGGAGAGCCTTTCAGCTGACAGCGGAGGAGGTCCGCGCAGCACCTGATGTTGTGGCTGGTACGTGTTCATACTATAACCCTCTTTGAGATATTTCTTTTGCTTATATTGTGATTGTGTATAGGTACTTTTCTTGTGAGTTCTCTGCCTGCCTTAGTGTTGTTTGACTCGGGTGCGAGTCGATCCTTCGTATCACTAGCGTTTAGTCGTCACATCAGTATCCGATGTGAGGCGTTGAGTCGACCTTTGAGGGTTTCCATAGCTGATGAGCATGATTTTTTTTGCGACTGATGTGATCCGGGGATGTGTGCTTGAGATTTTTGGAGTCGAGTTTCCGATAGATTCGGTACCTATCGCGATGGGGGATGTTTGTGTCATCGTAGGCATGGACTGGTTGAGCCGATTCGGAGCCATGATCGACTGTGAGCGTCAGCTGGTGACCATCCGAAACCCTAGTGGGGGAGTACTTACAGTATTCGGCGAGGGCACTCGATCTGAGTCAACATTTTGTTCAGCCGCTCGAGCGAGGTAGAGCTTGCAGCAGGGTTGCATGGGTTTTGTGACGTATGTGTCGGATATGCGGAATGTTACGGAGAGACCGAGTACTGTTGCCGAGGTTCCAGTAGTTAGCGAGTTTCCGGACGTTTTTCCTGAGGAATTACCAGGTGTGCCTCCCGAGAGGCAGGTGGAGTTTCGTATTGATTTACTTCCGGGGGCGGCACCTATTGCCAAGGCGCCCTATCGCCTTGCGCCACCAGAGATGCAGGAGTTATTCTCGCAGCTTCAGGAGATGTTAGGAAAGGGATTTATCCGGCCGAGTAGTTCGCCGTGGGGAGCACCAATTCTTTTTGTCAAGAAAAAGGATGGTTCGCACCTGATGTGCATCGATTACCGGGAGTTGAACAAGCTGACGGTCAAGAACCGTTATCCATTCCCGAGGATCGACGATCTGTTCGATCAGTTACAGGGTGCATCTTGGTTTTCCAAGATCGACTTGAGGTCTGGTTATCACCAGATGAGGGTTCGTGAGGAGGATATTCAGAAGACAACATTTAGGACTCGTTATGGGCATTACGAGTTCGTGGTGATGCCTTTCGGGCTCACCAATGCACCGACAGCATTCATGGATCTCATGAACCGGGTATGCAGGCCTATGTTGGATCGTTCGGTGATCGTGTTCATCGATGACATTTTGGTGTATTCGAGGTCTAGAGACCAGCATGAGGAGCATTTGAGAGAGGTTCTCGGGATATTGAGATCGGAGAGGCTTTATGCCAAATTCTCCAAGTATGATTTTTGGTTACGAGAGGTCCAATTTCTGGGACACCTCGTTAATCAGAATGCGATTTTGGTCGACCCGGCCAAGATTGAGGTGGTTTTGAGTTGGGAGGTGCCGAGATCCCCCACCGAGATCAGGAGTTTTCTGGGGTTGGCCGGCTACTACCGAAGGTTTATCAGAGATTTCTCCAAGATTGTTGTTCCTCTCACCAAGTTGACCCGGAAGGGCGTTGCTTTTACTTGGGGTCCCGAGCAGCAGACGTCGTTTGAGACTCTTCGCCAGAGATTGTGCGAAGCTCCAGTGTTAGCTCTTCCTGAGGGAATAGAGGACTTTGTAGTTTACTGCGATGCATCTGTTGGATTAATGTCTAAGTCCATAACTATAATTGGTAAGACTTGACCCGACCCGGCATGGTCCATTTGGGTTGCATGGCATCATGCATTTGAATAGACTATAATGAGAGAAATAACACTTAAGGTTGGTTAATATATTATAAGTTCTAATATATTAATAAGGTTATTTAATTAGTATTGATCAAGAATTAATTTGGAATTAATTAAGTGATCAAAAGGAGAGTAATTAAATATATGGGTTGATTGTGTAAATCATTCATTCTTATATATGTGGGCTTGTGATCCAAGATTCCTTATGTTGGACTAAGTCCATGGGGTGACCCATGGATACTCCATGGAGGTTAAAATCCATGGAGCATAAGGAATGGGTAAAGTTATGAGTTACATGGTGTAACCCTAATAGCCACCATATAAAAGAATCCCATGGCTCAAGAAATCGTGGACTAATGTGTGAGTGTGAGGGCTAGACGATTTCAAGGAGTGTTCAAGTTTCTCTCAAGTTATTCCAAGTGTATTTGGTGTTGTGTGAACCATTTGAGGTGTCACACTTGGGGCACTAGGCACTCAAGCTTCATGAAGACATTCTACATCAAAGAGGTATGTATTCTATCTTGTTATATTTATTATTTTGTATGCTAGATTAGGATAATACCTTGGATGTTCATAATTGTATGTATAATAGAGAAAACATAGATCCAAGGTATTTAGGGTTGCATGTACACTTAGGAGTGTTAGAATGCTCATAACCCATCAGTGGTATCAGAGCCAAGGCTTGTTTTCTTGTTATACTTGCAAAATTAGCTGAAAAATCGAATTGTATTAGTTTAAAAGTTATGCTAATTACTTGAAAAAAAATTTGATGTGAATTATCTTTGTTCATATGAGTTTATTAGATTAATAGAAAAGTTAATTGATTATGTGTTTTCAATCCATTTTAATCTAAGAGTTGATTCTAAAATGTGTTTTTGTAACTTGTCCTCAAGTTATACGAAAAGTCACATTTAAGTTTCATAAAACTCATAAAAAGTTGGCAATGGTTACAAAAATGAAGAGTCTTGTCCTCATTAAATGGTTTTATGACTCAATAACTTGTCCTCAATTTATGGAGGTTCAAGAGTCACTTCATTAAATGATAAAATGTGTAACCTTAATTAGTTCCATAAGTTACAAAAATAAAGAAAAGTTACATTCTTTTATTAGTTTAAAGTCTTCCATAACTTGTCCTCAAGTTATGGAACTTGAAGAGTTTTTTTTTAATTAAAACTACTTTAAACACATAAGTTATGGAATTAATTAGTTTTGAATAGTTTCAAAACTTGCCCTCAAGTTTTGGAATTTGAAAAGTTTTCACTTATGAATACTTTAATTCCAAGTTAGCCCTTAGAATTTTAAAAGTTAAAATTCAACCCTTATACTTTATAATATTATAAGTTAATAATATTTTTATATATGTATAAGAGTAAAGTCAGTCTTACCGTTAGTAGGCCTCATTCACGAAGTCGGTCTATAAGGGGGGTATAAGGTTACTGCCTATAAAATGGCAGTTTAATGGGTGCCCACTCTCACTCACCGCTTCCTTGACCGGTGGAGGGTCGTTAGCCGAACAGGTAGGACAAGGACTATAATTCTCCCTTCATTATAAGTATAATGATAAATATTAAGTAACTAAACACTTATAAATTCCCAATCTTAGTTACTTAGGAAACTGTGAATAAGGTGCTAATCCATGAAATTACACTTTGCACTTTGTTTAAACCGTTAGTGGAGCGTGTGTGGTTAACCGGCACACTAACCTGGATTTAACAAAGTAGGCAAAGGGTAACTTAATATTTATCATAGTATCGGTGGAGCTCGTGTGGTTAACCGGCACACCGATTGAGGGGTAAATATTAAGGGTACCAAGTATATTTGCATGGTTACTTCACACCTTGTTTTGTGATCCTCGGCATCCCAATCACAAAACCTGAAGGGCACACTCGAGATTGAAACATGCCATTGAAAAGTTCAATGAATCTCAAAAGATCTAGGAGTTTCAAATCCAATTAAAAACCTAATTACATTATTTCGTTTTTCATGGTGGAAATTGGTAAATCGTCATTTACCTACCTTCAACTATTTTATAACTCGAATTACGGCATCCCTCTTCCAGTTATAAATAGGTTGTTGGATCCTAGCCTTAATATTTCATATTGGGTGTTATATTAAGGACTTTAGATCAACTATCTTGAATATCTCCCAAAAGATGTCTAGTTCAGACATCTATGATCTTCCCAAATCTCTTGGAACTTTACTTCCTCCACCTCCTCCAATTATTCTCCCTAACCCACAAGTTCAAGGTCACTCAAGCCCTAATGGCAAGCAAGGTCTATGTGTGATCACATCTTAGAGATGAAGTCACATATTGACAAGCTGGGAGAGTTGGGTGTCAAAGTCTTGAGAAAGTTGGATGTTCAATCACTTTCTAAGTCACATAGTGAGTTCCTTTGGGACTACTATGAAACAGACTATGACATGAACCTTAATGATCATATCTATTTGCTTGTTGCTGCTGAATCAGCAATGATTTGGAATGATAGTAAAGCAAATTTGATTAGAAGATCAACTTCCCAAAAACTTTATGGACAGTGACAATGGTGACACTGGAAATCCAGAAAAAGCATTCTCTTCCCAATGGAAAGGGATTGGCCATAGTCAACCCGGTTGACCAAATGGTAAGGAGAAAGGCTAAGTCTGAGATAGTCCCATTACCAAAGGGTCCATATGTTTATTTTGCCAAAGGAAGGGGCGTTGATTGCAAAGCTGCCAAGTTTACCTAAGGATGTTAAAGTCAATAAGTCTGACTCTACTTCAGGTAGAGCCCATTATCTAACTCTGTTAAGTTTCTATTCTAAGATCCTCATTACATGATGTGACTGGGTCACATGTTGATGTTTTAAGAATCAAAGAATAGAGATAAAGCTTAAAGGAAGTATATGCTGATTCTGATCGCGTAGGTGGATTTCGATCGCATCAGAATTTTGAAGCTGTTACTTAGGAGTTATGATATATTGCTTAGGAATAGATAACAACAAGTTTTTCCGTATGCATTTGCACTATAAGGATAAGTTTTTTCCGCAAAGTTTTGAAATAAAATAAAAGTTTTTAATTTTATATTTATTTTAAATATCCTTACAAGTGGCATTTGTGAAAAATGGTTGCTTATATGATTCCACTGACAGCAATATTGGAAAATGGATTTGATTCTTTCATTTGTGGTAGTGTCTAAATTTACCAAATCAGGAAAGTTCCTCATCACCCAAGTTTCAATTGGACCGAAACTTGGAATCATGCAAGTTGAATAGTATGATGAATGAGAACTTTCAAGCATTGGAAAATCAAGACTAATTACTTGTTCACATGGATGTGTGAGTCAAGTGAAGGACTAAAGGGATCGAGTACACATTCTTGTGCACTGGTCGTGTCCACCACAAAGCTCGTTAAGACTATTTGATTTACTAAAGTTTAGTAAATATGGTTATACTTACAAGTTTAAGTATAATTCTGAAACATTGGAAAAGTCTCAATGTATGGCAGAACGAATGGGAAGAATCAAATTAGGCAGAAAGATAAAAGTTTCTCAAATCTGAAAAGATGGGAGAGTACTTTAGTATCATGTTTTGTGATCATCTTAATGATTAAAGAACCACATCACAATTGGTCTTCTAAGGACATCTTAGTGCATTCTTATGACTAAGAAGAGGAGTCATGAATTGTTGAAATGGTTAAATCAAGAAGATGAGTCATACTTCGTTTTAAAACAAGTCTTAGAGTCATACTCCAAGACTATAAGTTGAGTGACATATCTTAAAGAAAGGTTTATAACACTTGTCAAATGTAAGAGTAAAAGTGTCCTACTCTTGTACATTTGAAGTTGGTAAGTTGTGATGTTTTGGATTAAACAAAGACCAACTAAGGCCAATTGTGTGAAATGTTTGTCTTGATAAAGAATCCGCACTATCTCTTGAATATTTAGCAAGATAGTCTTATATGTCAAGAGGACAGTGGGAGTCTTAAAGATCCTAAAAAGAATTTCAAGAACTAATCAAGAATAAAACCTGAGGTTCTTCACTAGCACACGACTTGAGGTTTATAACCTATCATGTTGACATATTTTGTGCCTATTCCAGTTAAAGTTGGCTTTGCATAGGAGTTCTGAAAGTTCTCAATTGGTTGCACAACAACTTGGAAGCAATGGCAGGCCCTGTACTGTCAGGTGGCAAGAAGTTAAGATTGCATAAGTTCAGTCCATATGAGTTTGGATTTGTCATTATCCTTGTCTTGTGACTATGGTTTTGACGATTCACATGGATAAGAACACATACACCATAAAATCTAAGGGTCATAAGGTTTCTCTCCGATTCATGAAAATGATGGTGAGGTAACACTTCCACCAAGTAGATTTGAAGCAGATGGCAAAAGGTCTAAACAATTGAGACTATGATTACGGCATCCCTTTTCATAGTTCTGAAATTGTCTAGACACACATGCATGCTATCTAAGGAAAGGTGTATGATTTTGATAAAGTTTTATCAAAGCATCTCGTATCAGAAATCTGAACTTTGGTAAGAAAGTCAATAAAGTATTGATTTCTAGAAGTCCAGCTGATTTCTGAGTACATGTCAAAGCTAGTGGGAGCATAAGTGTTATGCTAATAATCATCATGTTAGTGGGAGCATGATAATTATTGTCAGTGTTGCAAGTTAGCAATGTTAATTATAGAAAACAAAAGTTTCAATTCGTGAGGCTGCAGGGATTGAAAAAGTTGTTTTGCTATAATTAAGGGAGAGGATATACTTCATTTCAGTTCTAAAGTCTTAGATTGAGACCTTAATCATCTTTAGTCAAGAATATATATATGAATTTCATGTTGGATTGGTTCAACTTAAGGAAATTCTATATATTGCGTTCTCAAAATTCGATTATGATTACGGCATCCCTCTTCATAGTCAAATTTTGAAAACATGGCAAATAAAAATATTGTAGCAAAAGACTGGTCTAGAATCATGTCTTTATGTGAGACATCATGAATCGTGTACCATTTGCTTTGGGTACAGGATCGATTGCATGTGCTATAATATTTTTCATTTCTAAATTTTTCCAAATGCCCAGAGGCATTAAGAAGGGAAAAGGTCTAGAATTGGATATGACTAAAATGATTAAGCAATTGTCGAGGACAATCTGAGGTTTACCAAAGATTGGTTGCTCAGGGACAGTTGGAAGTATAGTGCTAATTTTGGAAGGACCATATTGACATATTCTGAAAAGAGGCATCTCTTATTCAGAAGTGATAGTCAAAATGAGAATATGGAGTTGTCTCCATATGTGGAAGTTATCTGTGTAAGATTAGAAAACTTAATGCAAGAAGCATGTCCAAAGCAATGTACTTTGAATATGAGACTTAGTTTCCATGGAGTTGATCTCCATTGGAATACCTTATAATGACTGTTGACAAGTCTTTGTGACTTTGTACATATTCATTACAAGAGGGTCAGTGCATATAAGTTTAAAATCTAAACAAATTTCGATAAATGATAGGAATTTGAAATTCTCACATTTTTCGATAAGGATTTGGGAGTGTGAAATTAGAATCATTGAAATTATGTTCAATTGGTTTATTTCACAAAGTAAGGATCATAGACAAACATAGAGTGCATACTTGGTGTATGGCAAAGCTATTGTTTAAGAAAAACATAGTGTACATGCTTGGAGCATGGGACAACTAGTGTTTTTAATTCAAGTATAAAGTTGATAAAACCGAAACAATGAATAATGAGTAATCAGTATGGTGATAAATAAAGGTGTTTATTTATATTCATAGGGTTTGATACCATATTTGATTCATTTATTCTTGTGTTTCACTTTGCATGTTTTGACTTCCAGAATAACTAAGTCGCTCTTCCTGAATGATTAAGTTATTCAAACCATCCACAGTCGGTCATATGTTGGAAGTAGATATGAATCAAGACTGTCATGGGTTGGTTTGTAGAGGTCCAAGTTGGTGGACAAAGTGGTGCTACAACACTCATGAGTGCTCATAAGTTCTGAGTATTGGATTCAACCCGCGCTCATTTGAATCACTTCATGGATTTTATCACGAGTGATCATGAGACGATAATATCTTATATTCTTCAAACCTAGAGATATGAGTTGTTACTATGAGTTGGTTGTACATTGATTGCACGAAAACGCATTCGGTAACTCGATGTTATAAAACGTGCCTTTGTGTATGATTCAACAAGTAGTAGAACAAGCCATATGAGTCGAAGTTTATCCATTCCTTTTACCTTCGGGATAAAAGCGATATCTGTGGGCCCCTCGATGATTTAAAGATGATACATGTGAGTGCTTGGCCAAGCCAGGACTGATTTGATTTGTTCAATCAGTCAGTCATCATGAATCGAAAATCGGGAAACAACAAATGGACAGAGAGAATGATTGATAATCCATGTCTCAGTCCATATGATATCTAGAATGGAGGAATATATGATCCCTTATCTAATGGACAAGTCATTGACAAAGGTTAGAGTTCATCGACAAGGTCAGAGTTCGACAGAAGCTTTTGAGAGCTACGATTGCTGATCGGTTCCTGAAGTCATACGCAATAATAGTTTTAGACTTATCCAAGTGGGGGACTGTTGGATTAATGTCTAAGTCCATAACTATATTTGGTAAGACTTGACCCGACCCGGCATGGTCCATTTGGGTTGCATGGCATCATGCATTTGGATAGACTATAATGAGAGAAATAACACTTAAGGTTGGTTAATATATTATAAGTTCTAATATATTAATAAGGTTATTTAATTAGTATTGATCAAGAATTAATTTGGAATTAATTAAGTGATCAAAAGGAGACTAATTAAATATATGGGTTGATTGTGTAAATCATTCATTCTTATATATGTGGGCTTGTGATCCAAGATTCCTTATGTTGGACTAAGTCCATGGGGTGACCCATGGATACTCCATGGAGGTTAAAATCCATGGAGCATAAGGAATGGGTAAAGTTATGAGTTACATGGTGTAACCCTAATAGCCACCATATAAAAGAATCTCATGGCTCAAGAAATCGTGGACTAATGTGTGAGTGTGAGGGCTAGACGATTTCAAGGAGTGTTCAAGTTTCTCTCAAGTTATTCCAAGTGTATTTGGTGTTGTGTGAACCATTTGAGATGTCACACTTGGGGCACTAGGCACTCAAGCTTCATGAAGACATTCTACATCAAAGAGGTATGTATTCTATCTTGTTATATTTATTATTTTGTATGCTAGATTAGGATAATACCTTGGATGTTCATAATTATATGTATAATATAGAAACATAGATCCAAGGTATTTAGGGTTGCATGTACACTTAGGAGTGTTAGAATGCTCATAACCCAACAACATCTATATCGGGGTTAGGTGCAGTGCTTATGCAGAGAGGGCACGTGATAGCATATGCATCGAGGTAGCTAAAGCCTCATGAGACGAGGTATCCCACCCACGATTTAGAGTTGGGGGCAGTGGTGTTCGCCCTCAAGATATGGCGCCATTACTTGTACAGGGTTCGGTGTACCATATACACAGACCACAAGAGCTTAAAGTATCTGATGGATCAGTCCAACCTGAATATGCGTCAGAGGAGGTGGTTGGACATGGTAAAAGATTATGACTGTGAGATTCGGTATCACCCGGGTAAGGCTAACGTGGTAGCCGATGCCCTGAGTCGCAAGGCGGAGAGTGCCCCGATTCGGGATATATGCATGAGGATGACAATGATGAATCCGGTATTGGATATCATTCGAGAGGCCCAGGCGGAGGCCGTGAGACCGGAGAACCGCAAGAAGGAGCGGGTGATTGGGCAGGTATCCGAGTTTGTGGTGGACAACAGAGGACTTTTGACCTTCCAAGGAAGGATTTGGGTGCCCTATACTGGCGGAGCGCGGCGTACACTGATGGAGGAGGCGCATAGATCGAGATTCTCTATCCACCCCGGGGCCACTAAGATGTACTTGGACCTGAAGAGGGATTGTTGGTGGCCCTGCATGAAGCGAGATGTTGCGTGGGTATTTGAGAGGTGTTTGACCTGTCGCCGGGTTAAGGCCGAGCACCAGCGTCCTCATGGCAAGTTACAGCCACTGGAAGTTCCCAGTGGAAATGGGAACAAATTTCTATGGATTTTATCACCAAGTTGCCGAGGACCACGCGGGGTGTCGACGAAATTTGGGTGATTGTGGGCCGGTTAACGAAGAGCGCTCACTTTCTTGCTATTAGTGAAAGCTCTTCTGTTGAGAGGTTGGCAGAGTTATATGTGAGAGAGGTGGTAGCTCGGCATGGAGTGCCGACGTCCATAGTGTCGGATCGGGATGTGCGTTTTACTTCCAGATTCTGGAAGAAGTTCCATGAGGAGTTGGGAACGCGATTGCATTTTAGTACCGCCTACCACCCACAGACAGATGGACAGAGCGAGCGAACGATTCAGACGCTGGAGGACATGTTGCGTGCATGTGTTATGGACTTCGGAGGAAGTTGGGACACCTACTTACCCTTGGCTGAGTTTTCTTACAATAACAGTCACCATTCCAGTATTGGTATGCCTCCGTTCGAGCTCCTTTATGGGAGGAGGTGTCGGACCCCCATCTGTTGGGGAGAGGTAGGGCAGCGAGTGATGGGTGGTACTGAGATAGTGCTTAAGACGACTGAGCAGATTCAACAGGTCAGACAGAGATTATTGACGGCTCAGAGTCGCCAGAAGAGTTATGCGGATAGGCGGCGATCCGAGCTTGAGTTCCAGGTCGGAGACTTTGTGCTTCTGAAAGTTTCCCCATGGAAAGGAGTGATCCGTTTTAGGAAGCGGGGCAAGTTGGGGCCCCGATACATTGGACCTTTCAGGGTGATTGCCAGAGTAGGCAAGGTAGCATATCAGCTGGAGCTACCTGAGGAGTTGAGCCAGATCCATAACACCTTCCACGTGTCCCAGCTACAGAAGTGTGTGGCTGATGAGACGGAAGTAGTGCCATTAGAGGACATTCAGGTGGATGCAAGCCTGAATTACATCGAGAGGCCGATCGCGATCCTAGATCGGAAACTGAAGGTTCTAAGGAACAAGGAAGTGCCCTTGGTTCAGGTCCAATGGCAGCATCGGAGAGGGTCCGATTTGACTTGGGAGCCGGAGTCAGAGATGCGAGAGCAGCATCCAGAGTTGTTTGCGGAGCATGACTTCGAGGGCGAAGTCTGATTCCAGTGGGGGAGAATTGTAACATCCGGATTCCCAGGTATAATATTTTAATTATTTATTTTTTAGAATCATTGACCTACTCGACGAGTTGGTGCTATAACTCGCCGAGTAGAGACGGGATGGCCACGTGGATTTAATGATCTACTCGACGAGTCCGGGAGCAGACTCGCCGAGTAGGCGATGGGAGTGAAAACCCTAGATTCCCAGGTTTGAGACCTATTTAAAGGCACTTATACTCTCCATTCGCGGCCACCTTCCCTAGAGAGAAACCCTAACCTGCCCTTTTCGTGCATAGAGAGAGAGAGAGAGAGAGAGACCATTTGGTGCATTCTTGAGATTTTTGGAGGAAAGATTGGAAGAGTTGGTGAATCTAATCAAGAGGAGGCTGTGGATCTTGCATCCTTCTGTCAGTTACTGCTATCCAGAGGTATAAAGCTCTCATCTTGACCTCTTGTTTGTTAGATCCCATTTTGGGAGCTTTTAGGGTTTTCTTCCAATCATCTTGTGTCCTTGAGTTATTTGAGCATGGTTTGAGGTTAGGACCTCAGATCTGGACTATAGACGGCCTTGAGAGCCCAAAGAGTCAAACTTTATTGAGCTAGAGGCAAATTCATCTGCTTTCAACCCTCTTTGGAGCTTGTAATGGCATATTGGAGCAAATATGCCATGCATGAACGTAAAGATCGAAGCTTTACGTGACATTCGAGCCTAGGGAGCCTAGATCTAGAGTTTGGAGTGATAGATCTGCCCTAAAACGTTTGAATGGGAATATAGACTGGATGCACTCGCCGAGTCCATGAGCTGACTCGACGAATCGCTTGGGGTTTGTCTCGATAAGTCTGAGCACGATGTGACTCGACGAGTAGGCGGGCCTACTCGACGTGTAGAATTGGTCTTCATAGGATCCCTGAGGGAACCAGGGAACTCGACGAGTCTCCCTAGTGCACTCGACGAGTCTGGTCAAAGTTGGACCATTGACTGGAGTTGACTTCTGTTGACTTTAGGGTTTGGTCAAATGAGTAAAAGAGGTCAGGAAGGGTAGAATGGTCTTCTACCCACTTTCCAAAGATAAGAGTAGAATATTAATTAGAATATTAATTCCTGATAGGCGGAGGCTAGATCGAGGATTTCAGGCACGAGACTTTTACTAGTTATCTTACCAGGTGAGTCTTCTCACTATACCTACCTCGAGTGGTAACTTATGTGTGACCAGTGGGTCTTATGTGTATGTGTTGTGTATTGAGAGTTCCTGCTATATGTTTGTGATATGCTTGTTATGTATTATATTGAGATGCTGAGTTGAGGGACCAGAGGGTCCATCAGAGTCATGGGACCGGAGGGTCGCACTGAGACACATCGACCAGAGGGTCTTTTGAGCATAGCCTCGAGTGGCTGTTGTGTGTGTGGTATTCTGGGGAACTCACTAAGCTTTATGCTTACCGTGTTATGTGTTATATGTTTCAGGTAGTTCCGAGGATCGCGGCAAGGCACCGACATGATTGTACCCACTGGCGGGAAAATTGTTTTTATGATTATGGGATTGTGTTTTACTTGTTGACATTTGAGACATATGTGATTTGGATTTATGAAATGAGTTTTTAATCGTGTTAAAAATGAAAATTTTGTTTGGAAATTTACGTTGTTACACTTTTGATAGTTCATATTCATGTTTTAAAAGTATGCTGCTATAATAGTAAAACTTAGATCCTAGGGTGCATGCACACTTAGGATGATTTTTAATTGTTTTCCGCTGGCTTAATATAGTGTATAGTTGTATAGAAAACCCAACATGTTTTGTGAAGGAACAGAAGCGCGATGTGAACAAGTCTGGGTCTTGAAGCGACTAAAAACCCTTAGTTGCGGCGTGAAGCCGCTATTTCACAAAAACCTAAATCTCATGCCTTAGGCTCTATTTAAGGACATTAACTATTAGGTTTGCCTCATTTGGCAGCCTTTATTCCTCATAAACGTTTCTACCACAACCCTAATCTTTCTTTCTTGAGTTGTTGAGCTCTTAAGTCGTTAGTGTGTAAATTGAAGGTGAAGGAAGTTCTTTTTGGTGCCAAGAAGCTAGATCATGTGGCATTTCAACATTCTAAGCTATATTTGGACCTTGGTGAGTCTCCAAGTTCTAATCTTTATGCTTTATGCTTTGTAGATCTAGGATTGTGTGGTTGTTTTGGTCCCATTAATAGCATTTTGATGGAGTTTGGATAAATTCAGGTCCAAAGGTTGTGTCTTGGGGTCCTTGGACCCATTGTGGTATTAATAATGTATCCTTGTTTTCCCCTCTTTGCCATGCATGGATTTGGTTGCACTTTTGGTCCCATTTTAGACCTAGAAGTTAGGGTTTGATGCATGACACTTTCTTATGGATAAAGTTGGAAACTTTATCCATTAAGACCTCTGTTGGAAGGATTTTGGAAAGTTTGATCCATTGTCTTAAGGGGTTAAGTGTTTAACAAAAAATGAACTTGGTTGTAAGAATCACGACTCGACTAAGAAAAAGGTTTGCGTCGCGTATTTGAGTCTGATGTCGTGACTATCTTTATCACTTAGTGGTCGTGACGCGACCAGGGATAGGGTCGCATACCACTTTTATTGTTGGTAGGGGTGTAAACGAGCCGAGTCGAGCCCGGGCTTAGCCAGGCTCAGCTCGGGCTCGTCTAAGTTATGAGGGGCTCGATATCATGAAGAATTGTATAGGCTCGGATCGGGCTCGAGTTCTACTTGTTTTTTGTATGATGAGCCTAAATAAGCTTAGGCTCGTTTCAAGCTCGTTAAGAAGCTCGTTTACTAATACCCTATATCCCTAATTCCTCAAATAATTTTTATTTTAATATATAAAAATAAAAATAATGTATATTATATATAGGCTCGTTTAGGCTCGCGAGCTTACTGATTTAAGCTCGGCTCGAGCTCATTTAATAAACAAGCCTTATATTAAGGCTCGAGCTCGGATCGGGCTCGTTTAATTCGATCTCGAGTCGAGCTTTTAACGAGTCGATCCCGAGTAGCTCATGAGTAACTCGACTCACTTTTAAGTTGTAGACTAAGGTTTGACCTCTGTTTGTTTTAGGCGGTTCATGTAGTTGATTTCTTGAGCACTCTCATGTGTGCATTTGCATCTCTTTGATTTTAGGTGAGTTTTCTTAATATGCTATGTGTGGAATTGTATGTATAGTGTGGTAGTTGAGTGGTTACTGTTAAGTTATAATTATTGATGAGTTTTATAGGTTACAAAACTAATGTGATTGCGGAATTTCACTTAACAGTTAAGGGCACATGCAACCTAAAGGATCTATGTCTTACACTTTGAATGTAACATACTACGAACAACAAAACTAGAAGAATCCTAATATAAACAAGATATAATACAATAATTAAGGTTACATACCTTTGATTCGTTGTAGTAAACAAATCATTTCAATCCTTCCTTTGAGGAGATTGGAAAGCTAGCACCAAAAGGATGATGCCTCTAATGGCTCACACTCAAAACCAGAAACCCTAGAATGAGGAGGAGAGAGGAGATATGAGAGAAATCTCGTTCATATGCTTATAAGAAAGAGTATGCATGAAATTTGCAAGCCAAGGGGTCCTATTTATAGTCTAGATAACATGCAGGCAAAACAATAATTGAATTAATTAAATAATAGATTTAATTCTAATTCAAATCATTTCCTTATTAGCATCCACGAGACTTTTGGAAACCCTAGAAGAGCTCCCAAAACCGTCCTCCATTGGAGGGTTCTAGAATGGTCTCTTTTGTTCAACTATTGAACACTCATAATTCACCCGTTGTACATTCAGTTAATTTCAATTGTTCTCAAATTAATTGGAGATCAATTCTGACTAATAATTAATCAATTTTAACTGATTTCATATTAACTTATTAATCATATAAATTAACAAAACAATTATTTTAACAATTGACCTCATATTAATTTATTAATCACATAATAAATTAACAAACCAATTATCTATTTCTAATTAATATATTAATCACATAATATATTAAAAAATCATTTCCCATAATTTCCAATTAGTTTATTAATTATATAATAATTTAATAAATTATATTTCTCTCCTAATATCATTTCTAGCCATTTCTGATTATGAAGGCAACCCAAAAATGATTTTGCTTCCAATTACAAGTATATACCAATTTAGCTATGAACTTAGACACCTTAATCCAACAATTGTATGTTTGGTTGGTTAGTCTATGTACTTGTTATGTGTTGGATCCTAAGGGAAGTTGGTTGTAAGACTTTACGCCTATTATGATAGGTAGCTGGAAGTTCAACATGTATTTGGGATGATGACATTGGGCTTATAGGCCCACAGAGGTGTTGACTATAAGCTAATGATGGTTAAAAGTTCTACAAGTCTTTTGGATGATGAATTATGCCTATAGGCCCACTGAGGTGTTGACTATGAGCCTTGTATGTATGCATTGTATATGTAATGCGATATGTGGTATTTTGTGGAACTCGCTAAGCTTTGGCTTACAGATGTGCATTAAATGTTTTTAGATAGTTCTTCTGAAAGTGGGAGGGATCCAACTTGACTGTACTGTACGTGCATTGAAAATGATCATGTTTCTAGACTTCTGTTGATTATGATGATTTCCGTACTCAGTTTTCCCATTATAGGATTTGATACATTGATACTTGATTTGATGATGTTCTTTTTAAACAATTTACTACTGTGATCTATTTATGAAAATGTTTTGGAAACTTTTTGATTTTTTTTTAAATTGGTTGAAAAGTGGGACGTTATGCTTATCCTAGTTTTATTTTTGCTGTATTAGACACCCTTTTAATATTCATTTTTATTATGTTTGTCGAATACAATATTGCAAATATCGGGATTCTATATAATATTGTTTTCTGCTTTGCAAAATCGTGATCGTAAGATCTAATCAAGATCATAAGATCCTACTAAAAGCAGTTTAAAATGTAAAAGATAAATATTCGGCGGTTAACAATTCATTTAACAATAAATAGTTTAAAACGTGAAAATACATCTATAATACATCATTTAACAATAAAAAATTCAAAATGAGTTTTGTAGGGTTTATATTTGATTCACTTAGTTAGCACAAGACTCAATTATACAATTATAGTATTCCAATCATACCCAAAAACAATTATAGTATTAATCACAATCATACAACTAAAATCATAATTTTAAGAACCTTAGTCGAACACATAGTACAAATTTTATATATGTGGTTTATTATATTTGCGGTTAAATTTGTAAATTTTGATCACAGTTTTATTGTATTACATTATTAGGTGTGAAACCCGTGTATTACACGGGTTGATTAAAAAACAGTTGAATATGAAGATCTAAACATTAAATATTTTTTAAATTAATATTTTTATATAAATACAAATGAAATGATACATATTAAATAAGTAATTAAATTTATATTGTAAAAATATCAACATTGCAGTCACAATGAGAAGTCTGGGAATAGCCTTTGAAGTTTAAAGTTCCATTAGTAACAACAATTTGGCTAAAGGAACAACAAAGATCAATATTTTTTCATTTTCTTGCGTAATATTCATGCTACCTCAACAAAAACGCATCTTCAACCACATGGGTGATAATGTGTCAATAAGAAAAATTAGCTATAATACTATAATTGAATATTTCGACAATGTTTTCGACAATGTGGTTTATTTGAATTTATTTGGATTACATCTAAAAGTTACTAAAAATGAATTTAACTCATTTCAGTTAATATTATATGTACGTGTTCTAATTTTGTTGCAGTTAACTATTTTGATTAATTTAATAACCGTAGATTAATCAAAATTATGAATCTTAATTTTTTTTGTAAGAATGACAAAATGACCAAAAAGGTCAAAATGGTCATTTTAACTAAAAAAGAAAAATAACACGCTAAAGTTAGAAAACTCTATTTCTTAGCAATTAATATAGTAAGGAGTAAATGAATATTTGACATAAAACCCCATAAAATGTGACAACCGTCAAATTTCGGTTAAGGCAAAGTCAAACTAAGTCAACAAGTCAAACCGGTCAACTCCCTTAACCCTTGTATGTTAGGGTTTACGTTATGTAATAACTGTACAATTCGCTACTTTAATGAGAAAACATCATTTGGAAAATTCGTGTGTTTGATTTTCCTTAGCCTTTACAGTGCTAAACAACATTGGAAATTTAATAAACCCTACTCAAGATTAATTAACGCTAATAGGATCAAAACCCATACACTACGATATAAATTGACGTTAATAGCAACATAGTATAGTACAACGTTATAACTATAATCAAATTAAATTATGATACGATATTAAAATCAAATCAAAGTATAATGCTCTAATTAAATTAAAAGAATCAAACTTGAATGCTATAATTAAACTTCAAATCAAAGTAGATTGTTATAATCAAATAATAACCTATCTTTTATAAAACTCTATTTTTATAAACTTTACATTAAATTTTATAAAACTCTTATATTAATTATGTAAAAGATGCTTGTGTTAGTGGGAAATTATGAAGACCACCAAAAGCAAAAAGATTATTCCCATGGTCTCCCACTCACACCTCCCATCCACTTTCCTTTCCTTTTTCTCCCAACACATTATTCTCTTCACCACTTAAACATTCTCTATTCTTTCTCTCACTCTCAATCTCGAAATTTCCTCCAAGAAATACTCATATTCCATCCAAGAACAATCTATTATACTCAAATCTTCATCCCTCTTGAAGCATTCATCAAGGTATGTTGTTAAAAGTTTCAAATTCATACAAGAAACAAATTAAATCCACCAAAATATCTAAAACTCATTTTATGCATAAATCTGATTTTTCTCAGAATACCATCAATAAAATAAGAAGTTCTGGAAATTTTTAGAAAATAACTTATTTTTATTGAATTATTATAATTATTGCAATAAAGTAGGGCAATAATTCACATAAAATACTTGTTGCATTCAATAAATTCTGAGAAAATTCTGGGATGACCTATATATTGATTAAACATGATATATGAAGTTTCATGCATTTATATTACTGTTTACTATTATTTATGATTTTATTGATTAATTAATAATGAAATATATAAAAAATACTTCCCATAGTCACAAACATCTGAAACTTATACACTGGGCTCTATATCATGTTATAAAACTATGGTTAATTTTATAGAATTTTTGGGAATAATTTACTATTTTTCCCGAATTTTGTGTTGTTTAATCATTAAAATATTAAATAAATACTAAAACAGTTCAGAAAAATATAAAACTTTTACAGTAATTCATATTGTATGAAATAATGATTTCATAATAATTTCATATTTTTTCAACACTGTTTACTATTTAAAACCATTTTCCTAAGTATTTAAGCATGTAAAAATGCATTTTAATGATTATTTCATATAAATAATTGTTAAAATCTGTAAATAATTATAATTGGGCAAGTTATTATTTTAATAAGAAATTATTAAAATCTGGCCTAAATTGAAAATATAAATTAATTATGCAAAGTAATTAATTCAATTTAAAATTCATTTAACAAATAAATACCTTAATATTATAATCAAAATGAATTATTGTTAATTAATCTAATATAAGAATATGTGTCTAATTATTTGTATTAATACTCCATTCTCGTTTAGCAGTTCCTAAACCAAAACTATTAATTATATTAGGTTCTACGCCATTTGACCCGAACCGTCTATCGTACGACACACGCATTTCGTTTTGGGACTAAAGTGAGTAATCTACCCCATATTTTATAATTCTCAATACTTTTGGGGTGTATCATGTGGTTCTAATATGTTCCAACTTCATTTTATTGTTTTATCACAATTGAGACATTGTTGGGACATTTATACGTGAGTCATTAATTGTATAACTATAGTTTGTTTACGCTACATGTACTTGTAGTGCATTACCATTTTTAGTCTAATCTCCATGACTATGCCCGTATTCTTGAGGTACGTTATGGACAATAATAGCGCTATTGGGTTGACCACCCCGCCTTGGGACGCTAAGGTGATTGATCGCACGTGGTTGAGTGTGTATGATGATTAGATGCTCCATCCTTTATATATATATATATATATATATATATATATATATATATATATATATATATATATATATACATAGGGTGAGGACTTATTGTTGTTGTTATCATTTGTTAATCAATTTTTGATTTATAAACCGTTATCTCAAATACTATTGTTTGTCGACTTCAAAAGAAAACAAATTTCAAATTATAAATGTTTCAACTTCACAATTTTCTCTACTAAAATTTGATTACTCACCAACTCTAGTAGTTGACCTGTTTTTACCCATGGTGCAGATTTGAAGATTGAAGAATGATGAAAAATAGGTTGCGCCTTAGAAATCCACAAGACAATTTAAATTTGATGTAATAAATGTTGTTCGTATTTGGATATGTATTTGTATGTTGTGGATCTTGTTTGCATACTTAGTATTTAATTGAATCTAATCATATTATAACATAGTTGTCATGAGACTTTGAACAATATATCACGCCTTGATCGATTCCGACAAGAATCTAATCATATTATAACATAGTTACCATATAACATTATACTTCCATTTTACTATAACATAAAGAAACTATATGCGAGTGAAAACCAATAGCTTACTAAAAAATAGACGAAATGGTAAAGTCAAATCTGAACATGCTGACATAGATACTAAGAGAAAGCAAAATAGAGTTCACAGAGGCACGAAGTATTATGTTGATAACTTGATTGGATGAGTTTTGTAGAAACACAAATTAGTTGAAACAAAAGTACTCTATAATCGATAAAACTGACTTGGTGACCAAAGCAATTTAGTGAAATCAAAATGCAGAGTGTATATGAATCTTCGGAATACAATAACCTCGTGTCATGTTCTCTCCGACCAGCAAACCAAACCACCAGATCTGTGAAAATTTTGACAGACTTTCAGATGTTAAATCCCTATAAATTGTGGTTAGCAAAATGGAATTAGAGATTTCTAAATCCTCCCAACAGATCCCAAGACAAAGTGCAAATGCAATCGTTGTTGATCCTACGTGAATCCTTGTTTATTGATTTATTTCTCGATTGGCTTTTTTACCTGCTATCCAAGCCAATTGAGCAATGGCATATGCAAGAGATAACACCCAAGTCCCTACAACAGAGTAAAATAAAGCAATCTTTTTTTAGAAAACACGAACATACAATATTAGAAAAAAGAATACCAACAACAAAATCGTTGAAAGATAGCCATCAACAACAATATATGTAGAAAAAATGTTAGTCATTGAGGCATTTTGTCAAACAGTTGGTGTTCATGGAAACTAAAAAACCCAAAAAACGAAATCCAAAAATTATGTTCAACAACCTAATTCGACAATGCTGAGATGGGTTTTGGAGATGAATCTAACCTGATATCAATGCTTTCATTATTCATTATTCATTATTCACGTTTTTTTGGCTTCGACTCTTCAAAATATCATCGATTCATGATTTTGGAGGCTAGATTTTTGGTAGCAAAGAACACAATAACAAACAATATGAAAGGAAAAATTAGGAAAGTTTTGAGCGATTCCTGAACGACATCTAGAATTTGAGCTGTAAAAGAAAAAATGGTAGCCTAAGAGGATGACATTTCCATATGCTGAGGAATTTCTCTTGACCGGAGTGTCGAACCCCTGTGTCCCCTCTGTATGTGTTCCTAAAGTACTTCTCCATTGAGGTATGTGGTGGTTTATGATCGTAAACCAACGAGAGAGAGACGTACTGTGTGTGTAAGTCTTTAGTCGTCATAAATGGTGTTCTTTCGTTGAGATGCTACCGTTTTCTTGAGCAGAGAAACATGTAGCAATGGTGGTTTTGACCAGAGATAGAGAGAAAAAGAGAGAGAGGGGAGCCAGCGATTGATGAGCGGCTAGATTAGGGTTTCAAATTGATGAGCTGCTGTCTCTCGATCATAACGAATGAATAAGAGGCACAAAGGTCTCTCGATGATAACGAATGAATAAGAGGCACAAAGGGTTGTTTCGGAAAATCACTTAAGTATTTTAGGCGGGATAAATTGCTGGGAGCGGGCTAATAAAATGTCACATGTCAAATTTGCTCTTATTTATTAGAATAAGGGAAGGGATTTTTATTTTATATAGAAAAAATATGGATTTTAATGGTTCTTTACTTTTTTTTTAAACTGTTATTTTAGCGACAGATATCGACGGAATTCTATCACTAAATTAGATTTATATTCCCTCGAAAAACTGTCCCAAAACAAAACTCATTACTAATATGTCATAAGAATATCTATTGTTAATTCGTCGACAAAGTCACAAAAACCGTCCAGTTTAGGTTAGAATCACATACTAATCCGTCGCAATCACAAAACTTTATTGGAAAGTTGTCACAAAATCAATGGGAAATCCGTAAAAAAATTACCAATGCGGTTTTCCAATGGATTATTTTCTATCAAAATACGGGAATGAGGTTTCCGATGGATTTGGCTGTTGGAAATGCCCCTGTATCTAGTATCGCATCGTATCGGAGATGGTATGCCAAATGGCTTTGTCCTTTCATGACCTCATCAGGGAGACAACAATACCCCAATCCCCCTTGATTAAACGACAATGACTAGGCGAACACCACACTATGGCTAAACAAACCCCCGAGCCAAATGGCAAGCTAACCAGATCACATAGTCTTCATATCCTCCGTCAACATGGTCCAGACCTTATACTTATATTTTATAAAACTTTAACTGGCATCTACCATTTTAACATTTTCAGTATACTAGTTTATTTGACATTTTTTATGATTTTCGATTTTTGAGTTGAACATTATCCTTTGAATTAAAATTGATATTCTGATCGAAGGAAAATAATACAATTGGTTTAAATTAATGGCTAGATTATGTGGTTTTGATTTTGAACATGCCAATAAAATTAGTTAATGATGGCATTGACTAGTCAACATATGGTGGCGAAGAAGACCTTGGCCGTCTAACATGAAGCTTCCTGGTATGTGGTTGGTGTGTATGACCTTATCAACGCGTAGGAGGCATTTCTGGAACCGCTCCAAGCGACGACTTCACAGACAACATCATTATTTAATTTCTTTGATTTATAACATGTTATACTTGATTAATATATAATAATAGTATTACATAAATTTAACAAGGGAAAATGGTATATTTTAATTAGAAATAAAGACAAAATATTTAATTAAAACATTAGTAAAAAATAGTTATGGATATATTTTATTAACTATTAACTATTCCACCGCGGACCCTATGGCAACGACTTTCTAAAGGAGAGTCAACACAACTCGTCTTCTCCACTCTGCTTTTATAGACCAAATGGATCATTTGTATTTCCATTTGTATTTCATCTTTTGCAGAAATGGATAGAGAACAAGAGCAAATGCAATTCTTGGGCCTCTTCGGCATCTTCAGAGAAAGCTTCAAGATCATCCACTCATGGCGAAAGATCTTCACCCAAATAACCCTAACCCTAATTCTCCCTCTAACATTCATCTTCTTGGGTCATCTGGAGATCTCCAATTCACTCTTTCAAGACATCAAACATACAGAATTCGAAAAGGACTTTACACGTCCTGGTACCAGAACATACAACAAGCTCTCCGACACACTCTCATCGGAATGGATAACTTTCTTACTCTTCCAAATCGCCTACTTCACCATCCTCCTTATCTTATCCCTCCTATCCACCGCCGCCGTCGTCTACACTATCGCCTCCATCTACACCGGCCAAGAGTTGACTTTCAAGAAAGTAATGAGCGTCGTCCCAAAAGTCTGGAAAAGACTCATGGTCACATTTATATGCATGTTTGCAGCTTTCTTCGTTTACAACTTCATCGCAGTACTGGTAATGTTCATCTCTATGGAGATCTTTCCTTATAACGTTGCGGTTGTCGTCCTGTTCGTCGTCTTGATCATTTACCTGATTGGGTTTGTGTACATGACTGTGATTTGGCAACTGGCGAGCGTGGTCTCTGTTCTTGAGAGCTCGTACGGGTTTAAAGCTATGAAGAAGAGCAACGATCTGATCAAGGGAAACCAAGGAGTTGCCATTCTTATCTTCTTTATGTTGAATATGTTCTTCATACTTGTAAAGTACTTATTTGAAATATTCGTTGTTCACGGAAGCTCGTTGAACATGGAGGCATGGAAGAGGGTTGGATTCGGTGTCTTGTGTTCTCTACTGCTTTTAACATTCTTTCTCTTCGGGCTCGTCATCAAAACGATACTTTATCTGGTTTGCAAATCGTATCATCATGAAAACATCGATAAAGGAGATCTGTCCAACCATCTTGAAAGTTATCTCGGTGATTACGAGCCTCTAAGTGGAAAAGATGTTCAGTTAGAGCAATATCAAGTTTGAGTTCAGTTAATGCACTACTGGATAACGGATTTTGTCTTCCACTAATGCTCTTTTTTAGTAGTGATCTAGACGTATATCGTATTGTGCCTCATTTACATTTTGAAAATATTTTTACGGTTTTAATACACAAATTAATTTGAAGATAGATTTGTGTCTTCAAGAATGGATGAAGCCATGATGTTTTAAGAAACCTTAATACCGCCTCTCCTAGGCTCTAAAAAGAGCCTATGACTGAAAATGAGGTAAAAACTTGTCATTTGTTAAACCGATCAACACATGTGAAGTGGTGGAGTTACTCCATGTGGTGTGGCCATTTCTGACGGTGAGCCATTTTAACATTATGCATTAAATAGCATTATACTTTGCCTCTTTATACAAAGGCATTGTTGACATTTCCCATTTTTCATCAACTTTAATACTTATTTTCATTGTTCCATTCATTATAACTTACATTCCCTAGTAACGTACTTTTAAGTAGGGGTGAGAAAAACCGCACCGCAACTAAAATTAACCGCATAAACCACAACCGATAAACCGCAACCGCAATAAAAACCGGTGGTGAGGTTTTCTGTTTTTCAAAAACCGCAAATTTACGGTGCGGTGCTGTTATTAGTTTTCAAAAACCGCAAAAAAACCGCACCGCACCGCATATATTATATACAATTTTTTTTATTAATTATTAATATATTAAATATTAAAAATAAGACAAATTTCATGGATGAAAAATGGATAAAATACTAGAAGACAAAAATGTTGGTCTTTGTTATGTTTAACTTTGAAAATGATGAAATTAGACAATTTTAAGATATTTATTGTTAATTACTATTGATTTAACGTTTTTAAGATATTAGTTGTTTGTGATTTAAGTTAATTGTCTTATATTTTATGGTTTTTTATTATTACAAGTAATATGTTTGAACTCTTAAAACCGTTTGAGCTCTAAATTGTGGTTAAAAACCACACAAAATAACCGCACCAAATCCATGCGGTTAATAACCGCAACACAAAAAAAAAACAAAACCGCACCGTAAAAATAACCGCCTAACCGCACCGCAAAAATAACCGCACCAAGCGGTTTTGAAAATGGATTAACCGCATTTGCGGTTAGTGGTGAGGTTTTGGCTAATAACCGCACCGAACCGCACCGCGCTCACCCCTACTCTTAAGTTTCAGTATATACCATTAGGATATGAAATTCAACATTTCACCTTAGGTGTGATTTATTTTTGGAATGGCACCAATATATTGAAGACGGAAGCTAGCTAGATAGTAGCCAAAACCAAAGTACATATTAAGACAAAATTGGATTGAATCAACGTATTCCAATTCCTTCTAGCCTTAGCGTTTTTAACAACAAACCAATTAAAAGAATAAGCAATAATGTTATAAAAAATGCAATGCTTCGGAATACTTGGGTGACGAAAAAGCAATGTGTTCCAATATGTACAAAGAACCCAAATGACCGTCGAGAAAACTGAATCCAAAATCACATGTGTTCTATATGAGTAGAAGAACGACCATGAATCCTTTGAGCCATCTACACAGCAACATCAAACTCATGAATAAAGATATCCACCCAAACAACCATCCGATTTCACACCTCTCTGGCTAACGAACACTTGAAGAATAAGTTATTAACATCTTCGGGGTCCTCTCCGCAAACTTGACACAACAGAGATCAATATATCTTCTATACAAATTCACCCGCATAGGAATATGATCTAACATAACCCTCAAAATAAAGATATTAATCTTTATTGGATTCGACATATTCCACTAAGTAACACGAGCACCTATAGGAAGAAGACTAACATCAATTTGAAATCTGGAAGACCGTATTGTGAAACCTCCATAGGGGTCTAGCTCCCAACCCCAATCATCTGGTGTTGACTGTAATCGGACCGAATCCAATATGGAAAGCAAATACGAGAGTTTTAAGGACTCGAATCCTCTTGTAATTGTCAGACGCTAAGAGAAACTCCAACCTTAATAAATTACCAAGTTTCTGAACAGCTCCTGACGATTGCTCAAAAGCGCTTACAATATATGAAAGCAGAACCACACCACAGTATTCCCACACCAAGTATCTATCTCAAACCCTATATTAGCCCCATCCTCCAAAATTGTATGCACCACTAACGCCTGAATAACACCATTATCACGGTAGATCGACTATTATGGACCAAATACCACTACCAGCTCAGGAACGCAAGCCCAACACAAAACCACCATCCCTATCCTAAAACGCTTTAATAAGTCTGTTATATAGAGAGTTGTGCTCATTAAAGAATCGCCAACTCTAATTATACAAAAATGTATAATTACACACCTCAAGACTTCCAACATCCAAGACATCCTTCTATTTAGAATTAAGAATAATGTCCGATTTCACCAAACTCATGTCTATCTTGTGTATTTATACCCCAAAAGAAACAAGCTCTACAAGCCTCCAAACTTCGACCGACACCCCTAGGCATCTTAAAAATATACATGTAATAAATACCCAAGCTTTGCTAGACAAACCTAATCAAAGTCAAGACCACCCATTGAGACCATTTTGATCTTCCATGTAGACAAGTGCATCTGGAATCTATCCATAACCACCTATCACCCTCTCACATGAGTCATATTAGCTCCTACCAGAAGCACCAAATACATAAAAGGAAAAGACGTTGCACTATAACTCATAAAGTAAGTTAAAGGTTGCATAAAAGCCGAATTACCACCAACATTTAATAACTTCGATTTAAGGAAATTAATTCCTAAAGCAGGCCCCTATAAAGCAACCAATGATACAAATGACGTTTTGAACATTATGTTTATCCCACTTACCCACAAACAAATCTTTATCAACATATACAAAATGAACACCATCCGCTTGATCCTCGGGAACTCGGTTTTAATCCATATATAAACCAAAATAGTCATATTTTATTCCAATGCATAAAAATTAAATACGATGAGAGAATTTGAAAACGAGTAAACTAAAAGGAAATACAATAAAAGAACTACAATTTTTTTAAAACAATCCGGTTTCGAGTTCTATTCACCTAACGATGCAATCTAATGATAAACTGATGTCAAATTAAATTGTAATCTAAGTTGGTACTTGGAAGCCTTAACAAGCTCTAACACTTCTCATTCACCAAATTGTTTAACCAAAACAAGCTCTTTGAATTAAACCTAACCTTACTAACCTACTCTAAACATGTTCTTAAAAATAGATTGAAATATGGCGTTAAGTGTTGTACGAATTTTCCCAACAACATCCAATACTCTTCACAAGTTCGGGAGCATAAGAATGTGTGATTTTTGTTACATTAAAATCATTCATTGGAAATCAAATTAATGTTTGTTATTGGTTTTAATTTACAATACAATTACGGATTTTACAAATCAAATACTTGAATTATCTAACCATAACTTAGGTGGCCAATATGAATTCAAAATTAAAACCAAACTTTTAATTAACACGAAACCAAATTCACTAGATAGACTACACATTCAACATCAAATCATATAATCAACTACATAAAAAAGGAACTTCAAACTCGGAAACTGGATGTATTAACTAAAATACGATAAATAAATACTATAAAATACTAATTAGTTGACGATTGAATTAGCATCAAAATATTGATTTGGACGTGTGATCATGGATTGTTACGTGTGTAATATCCGTATCTCAGGTACTTTTCATTTAAGGTTAAAAAAATAAATTTCATGCAAAATTGGTCATACGCGGTACGTAGGTGGTGTACTACGCATGGCGTAGAAGAAGAATCTGGATACTAGGTCTTAATGCAGTACGCAAGGCGTACCCATGTTCCGCATGACGTAACCGCACAGGGTGCTGTAACGCCCGCGTTTCTGGGCTAGACATTTTTAGACGATGTAATAGTCTATGTCAACTATTGTGACTCTTTTTGAAGTAATAAAAAGGAATTACTTGAGTACTATGTGAATTATGTGTATTTATATGCTTATTACTTATTTATAAATGTGTAATAAATAAAGAATAAAAATAAGCGTCAAAATTAAAGTGTGAGATAAACCCAATATCTTTACATAAAGTTGTAGTGGTCGAAACAAGGATTCCGGGGATATAAAGAACGCCGAAATCCGAGTTATAACGAAGAAGTTATGACCCGTCGAAGTTTCGCGACGGAACCGACGCGACACCGGGAAGCGTAAATAGTGAATTTACGATAGAGCAAGTTTTAGCCTTAGAAACCTAAACGAAAGTCGTAGAATATGTTAAACCGAGAGCATCCATAAAAAGAACGCCCAAATCTGACTTCGTATGAGGAAGTTATGATTTTTCGAAGTTTCGACTTAGCGGTGTACAGCCCGAAGTTCGAATATTAGGTCGAGCGGTTTTTAGCCGACACAACCTAAACAAGAATCGAAGATCTCGTTAATAGTAGCGTAACGATAAAAAGACAGACGAAAACGGACGTTGGATGAAGAAGTTATGAGATTTTAACGGACCAATCTTGTCCCGGCCTGTTAATAATATAACTTTTAAAATAAAGTCAAAATTAGCCGACTGGGTCTAAACGAAAGTTGTAGAGTATGTTCCCGCCTACGCGTGGATATAAAGAACGTCAAAAACGGAGCTCATATGCGAAAGTTACGAATTTTAGAAGTCGGGAAGGCAAAATGTGAAGTCTGATGCGAATTTGGTGACGTGGCAGCACCACAACCGTCTGATGATGATCAGCCTCGCATCCGATGAACGACGCGTCACCCTTCGCTACGCCCCGTGTCCGAGGTTGGGTACGCCCAACGTACCTCGGCCTTATCCCTTCCGAGTCCGGGTGCGAGCCAGCTGTATGCGAGCTGGACCCTTATCAGAAGCTACGCGCAACGTAATGCTGCTGAACGCGCAGCGTAGGTCCGAAGCCAACGCCTATAAATAGGCTGCGAATTCTTCCGAGTTTTTCACACCAATTCTCTTTCTCTCTCTAAGGTTTCTAAACCCTCCTAAGCCTAGGTAACCCCCTAGCACCCGAAGGAAGCCCCGAGGCTCCCGGAGTCTCCGAGAAAAAGAGTTTTTCGGTCTGAAACTCTGCCCGCACAGAACCCGGTTTTCAAACAAACTTCCCGGTTTCGTCAAAGAAGATTATTTTAAGAAGCGAAGTGTTGTCCGAATCACTCCTTATCAGGTGAGTGCATAGTCACTTTCATCTTACACATAGATATGAAATATTTTATATAAATTATGTGCTATGTGTATAAATATATGTTGTCTGTTTACCTGAGATGTTTGCTGGATGAGAGATCTGAACCTCTTTCTTTTCAGATATGAACTTCTTCCTTTAGATCTAAACATTTTCTTCCAGATCTGAACTTTCTCCTTCAAATCTAGATTTTTCTTCAGATCTAAACTTTTTCTTTTTAGATCTAAGGCTTTTCTTCAGATCTGAATGATATATGTATTTTTGTCAGATCTAACCCTTTTCGTTCAGATCTAAATTTTTTCCTTCAGATCTAGACTTTCTCACTGCAGATCTAAACTTTTCAGATCTAAACTTGATATATGGATGATTTATACTTGAGATCTGTGCTGGATGAAAGATCTAAACTTCTTCCTTTCCAGATCTGAACTTTTCTTCAGATCTAGACTGTATATGTATTTTATGCTTTGAAAGATATGATGAAAGATTTAAACTTTGTTTTTCAGATCTAGACCCTTTTTCTTCAGATCTGAACCGTATATGTGTTTTCTTTACAGATCTAAACTATTTCTTCAGATCTGAAATGTATATGTATTTTATATCTACAAATATGTTGGGTAAAACATGGGTAGATGAAATAGTTGGTGTGTGATGAAAGATGAGTTAGAGGATGAGATAAAAGGTAATATAGATTATGAGATGAGGGTGAGAGGTGAGAGGTGAAAAATGAGAGAAACCTTTACCCAAACGATGGCCCCGTCATGTAGCAGAGTACGGATGACAACCATGGACTATTCTAGACAGTCTGTGGAACACTAGCAGGCTCGCTACCTGTATGTGTTGTGAACGATATGTTCACCTGGTGTACTCTAAAAACCCATTGACATGTATTGCAGGTGGACTCCCGCAAATAATATTGTCGATAAATGAGAGCTATAGACTTAGCACCCGTTGGATGAACCCTGACAGCTATGGATTTAGTGCCTGTTGTATAACCTTGGCGACGATGGACTTCGTGCCTATTCCTTAGGAAAACCCTTAGGAATGAGTGATAGATGATTCTTAGGGTAGATCCCTAGGAATTAAAGAAGATAATGGGGATGGGTAATTGGGTTAATTGTTTGATGATAAAACATAATAACTTTATTATTGTGGGTTGAAAACCCTATGTACTCACCATGTTTCCCAACCTGACCCACTCAGTTTATTTGCATCACAGGTCTCGATATAAACCTACACTTCACTGAGGGATTAAAGAGATGTAGATCACTAGTGTAAATGAATGTAAGTTCTGTTTATGCTTATGTTTCTGTATTGACGTTGACATCCCAAGGTTTTAAAAGGAATAAAATACATTTCTTCGGAAATGCTTCGATAACATATTTATCATGTTTTTCTGGGAGCAAAATTCCACAACACTTTTCTTAAGAAGTTACTCTGATTTTTATTAAAAAGCATAAACTAAATCGGTCTTTTCTGGCCGTAAAAATGGGGATGTCACAGTTGGTATCAGAGCATTAGTTTAAGCGAACTAGGAATTTGTAGGATTTCTAGACTTAAACTTAGAATGCTAAGCGATGATTGTGAGATGAGTGTCTACCATACTTTAGACACGAGCACTAGTTTATTTTAGGAAAGATGCCTAACTTGCTTTATGTGCTAAATGAATTATGATGCTTTATGATGCTACCGGATCTATGGTCTGTTGCCGATCGGATCTGGAAATTTTATGTGTATAGGTTTCTAAACGTTTGATTACAGAATTAGAACTGGCATGTAACTTTTCGGAGTGATAAGGAGATTTATACGTCTATCATAAATAAATTTTTTCTATCTGAATTATCGTCACTACACACCGAACGTCTGATTTTGGTGTATAGATCGACATGGTGAGCACTCGAAGCGGACTCAGAAATGGTAACCCGTAGCCTGAGCCACAAGTGACTGAGAAAGCACCAGAAGTAGCAGTTGCACCTGAACCAATCACGATGGCAGGAGTACAGACAATGGTGCGGATGATGTTGGATCAACAGATGGAAGAAACAAGGCGTTTACTTCAACAAAGTAAGGACGAACTTACTGTGCCGGTACGCCAGGCACCAACTCTTGAGGCAACCATCTGGGTTGCTAAGTCGGTCGAAGAAATGATCAACGATAGGACCGCCAACAAGGTTAAAGTTGGCAAGAAGAGGAAATTTGAGGGGTCTTCAAGGTCAAACAAGAGCAATATGTTCTCAAGGTCTGGCAAGGGAGGAGGTAAAGAAAAATGGTGCGAGAAGTGCAAAAATAATTACTCTGGAAGGGAGGTGACTTGCTTCAAATGTGGAAGGACTGTGCATTACGCCAATGAGTGTACATTTAGTAAGAGGGTGTGCTACGGTTGTAGGGAAGAAGGACATATTTCTAAGGACTGCCCGGGGAAAAATGAAGTCGTAAGAGCAGATGCGCCTCCAAAGCCGAAGGCAAGAGCATCTCAGACAATCCTCGACGAAGAATGTGACAACGCAAGGAATCACAAGTGAGGATTTTCTATCCGAAGATCAAGATATGTAGTAGCCATACAGGTAGTATCATATGATGTAGCCTATTAGAGCCATAGTCTAGGGTGAACTTGAACACCTATGTAATCGTTTCTAGGAATAATATAAAACCTTCGTTTTGCTATCTGATGTGTTAAGCTGTTGTGTGAATTTTCTTGTATGGTGACTTGGAAAACTGCGAGACAATACTTGGGACGAGTATGAGTAGGTGTGAATGGTAGTAGAGGCCTATGCTACCGGAAGCACATGACTCGCACTTGGATCAGGGAAGGTCACAAGGTTACCAAGAAGCTAGTAATTGATTCCGTTTTGTTCATATCTTTCGTTACCATCGTTCCGGTAATGACTAAGAAGATGATTGTTATTCCGACCCTAGTGGCCATATCAAATCAAGTCCGAATAAGATGAGTATGTTACGTGGTTCAAAGAAACAAGATCGATGTAGCATCCGACTTAAGCTAGAAGATTGAAGTATTGCAATCATTGTTAAAGTAAGAAGCTTGTAGCTAGAAGTACTACATGCTAGAATGTGATATTATCACATTGGAACACGAAGGAAGGTATATTACGTTCAGAAACTCGACTCTAAAAGACCTGAGTCTAAGCAGTACATAATACGATAAGAGATCATTAGAACATGACCCATCAGTCTACTATGGTAATCAAAGGAAAGAACTTATCTTAAGTTTGTTAAAAAAAAGAAGGAGGAGTCTCCAATAAGGATCGAGATTGTGACTTGAAGGTCACAATTGAAAGTTCAACATGGGATAGGGAGCGCGTGCAAGATCGAGCACCGCCTGCAAACAAGAATTCTAAAAGTTAGATACGCATTCAAAGGAAACATAATAGTTACGACTATTGCCTAGGATGAAGAGATAACGTATGGAGTCATTATACAAGTCATGTCTTGTTGGTGTTTCCGAGAACGGAATTGAAGACTACGTATTCTGTAGCGACGCACCTGGAGTTGGTTTGTGTTCTGGCCCAAAGGGATAAGGTGATAGCATATGCATCGAGACAATTGAAAGAACATGAAAAGAACTACCCCACTCATGATCTGGAGTTGGCGGCGGCAGTATTTGCACTAAAGATATGGAGGCATTATCTTTATGGCACGAAGTGCAAGCTTTTTACTGATCATAAGAGTCTCCAGTATCTCTTTGATAAAAAAGGGATTGAATATGAGGAAACGACGTTGGCTAGAGTTACTCAAGGATTACGACGGTGAGATACTTTACCACCCTGGTAAAGCAAATGTTGTAGCTGATGCTTTAAGCCGAAAAGTGAGCCTTGAAAGGAAAAGGCCAAGGGCATTAAGGGTTAAGTTGTCTCCATGATTGGGGAGAGCATCAAGAATGCTCAGGAAGAAGCTTCAGAGAAAAATGACCGAAAGGAGGAACGTTTGGGCAAAATGTTATTGTTCGGTATAAACAGTCAAGGATTAAAGGTATTCCAAGATAGGATTTGGGTACCTAAGACGGATGAATAAGGGATCTTCTGATGGAAGAAGCTCACAAGACCATGTACTCGATTCATCCCGGCAGCACGAAAATGTATAGGGATCTGAAACCCTATTACTGGTGGCCGACGATGAAGCTCGATGTTGCGAAGTATGTGGCAGAGTGTGTAACATGTGCGAGAGTTAAGGCAGAACATCAGAAACCATATGGGAGTTTAGAACCTTTACCTGTTCCCATGGGTAAATGGGAAGACATTACTATGGATTTTGTCACTAAACTGCCCAGAACGAAGGACGGTCACGACATGATTTGGGTAGTCGTTGATCGGTTCACTAAGAGTGCACACTTCATAGCAGCTAACGAAAGATGGTCGATGGATAAGCTCGCAAATGCTTATGTGAAGGAGGTGGTAAGACTTCACAGTGTTCCTTTAACGATTGTATCAGATCGTGATAGTCGTTTCACGTCAAGGTTTTGGAGGAGTCTACAAGAGGAATTGGGTACAAAATTGTGTTTAAGTACAACTTATCATCCGCAAACCGATGGTCAGAGTGAAAGAACGATTCAAACGTTGGAGGATATGCTAAGAGCGTGTACCCTAGAGTTCCAAGGTAACTAGGATCAACACTTACCTCTGGTAGAGTTTTCCTACAACAATAGTTACCATTCGAGTATTAAGATGGCACCTTATCAAGCCTTGTACGGACAGAAGTGTCGTACGCCGTCTTGTTGGCTTGAAGCCGGAGAAAAGCAGTTTATGGGCCCCGAGATAGTCCATCATACTGCTGAGAAGTTAAAGGTGATTAGGGAAAGGATGTTAGCAGCTCAGGATCGTCAGAAGAGCTATGCTGATAAGAAGAGGCGACCGGTGACATTCGAAGTTGGGGATTCAGTTTTGCTCAAAGTCTCACCGTGGAAGGGACTTATAAGATTTGGGAAACGAGGAAAGTTGAGTCCAAGGTTTATTTGACCGTTCAAAGTTCTTCAAAAGATTGGGAACCAAGCTTACAAGCTCGAATTACCCGAAGAACTAGATGGTATTCATAACACATTCCATGTGTGTTATTTGAGGAAGTTCACGGGAGAAGTTCCCGACATAATTCCAATCTCAGAGTTAAGGATGGATGAGAATAAGAGGTTGATCGAAGAGCCCAAGGCAATTGTTGACCGTAAGACTAAGAAGTTACGACGCAAGATGGTCGACTTAGTGCTAGTCCGATGGAAACATTCGAATGGGCCGAATCTCACTTGGGAAACAGAGAGTGACATGATGAGTCGCTACCCGCATCTGTTTGCTGATGCATGATTCCGGGACGGAATCATCCTAAGGGGGAGAGAATTGTAACGCCCGCGTTTCTGGGCTAAGCTTTTTTAGACGATGTAATAGTCTAGGTCAACTATTGTAACTCTTTTTGAAGTAATAAAAAGGAATTATTTGAGTACTATGTGAATTATGTGTATTTATATGCTTATTACTTATTTATAAATGTGTAATAAATAAAGAATAAAAATAAGCGTCAAAATTAAAGTGTGATATAAACCCAATATCTTTACATAAAGTTGTAGTGGTTGAAACAAGGATGCCGGGGATATAAAGAACGCCGAAATCCGAGTTATAACGAAGAAGTTATGACCCGTCGAAGTTTCGCGACGGAACCGACGCGACACCGGGAAGCGTAAATAGTGAATTTACGATAGAGCAAGTTTTAGCCTTAGCAACCTAAACGAAAGTCGTATAATATGTTAAACCGAGAGCGTCCATAAAAAGAACACCCAAATCTGACTTCGTATGAGGAAGTTATGATTTTTCGAAGTTTCGACTTAGCGGTGTACAGCCCGAAGTTCGAATATTAGGTCGAGCGGTTTTTAGCCGACACAACCTAAACGAGAATCGAAGATCTCGTTAATAGTAGCATAACGATAAAAAGACAGACGAAAACGGACGTCGGATGAAGAAGTTATGAGATTTTAACGGACCAATCTTGTCCCGGCCTGTTAATAATATAACTTTTAAAATAAAGTCAAAACTAGCCAACTAAGTCTAAACAAAAGTTGTAGAGTATGTTCCCGCCTACGCGTGGATATAAAGAACGTCGAAAACGGAGCTCGTATGCGAAAGTTACGAATTTTAGAAGTCGGGAAGGCAAAATGCGAAGTCTGATGCGAATTTGGTGACGTGGCAGCACCACAACCGTCCGATGATGATCAGCCTCGCATTCGATGAACGACGCGTCACCCTTCGCTACGCCCCGCGTCCGAGGTTGGGTACGCCCAACGTACCTCGGCCTTATCCCTTCCGAGTCCGGGTGCGAGCCAGCTGTATGCGAGTTGGACCCTTATCCGAAGCTACGCGCATCGTAATGCTGCTGAACGCGCAGCGTAGGTCCGAAGTCCAGCGCCTATAAATAGGCTGCAAATTCTTCCGAGTTTTTCACACCAATTCTCTTTCTCTCTCTAAGGTTTCTAAACCCTCCTAAGCCTAGGTAAACCCCCTAGCACCCGAAGGAAGCCCCGAGGCTCCCGGAGTCTCCGAGAAAAAGAGTTTTTCGGTCTGAAACTCTGCCCACACAGAGCCCAGTTTTCAAGCAAACTTCCCGGTTTCGTCAAAGAAGATTATTTTAAGAAGCGAAGTGCTGTCCGAATCACTCCTTATTAGGTGAGTGCATAGTCACTTTAATCTTACACATAGATATGAAGTATTTTATATAAATTATGTGCTATGTGTATAAATATATGTTGTCTGTTTACCTGAGATGTTTGCTGGATGAGAGATTTGAACCTCTTTCTTTTCAGATATGAACTTCTTCCTTTAGATCTAAACATTTTCTTCCAGATCTGAACTTTCTCCTTCAGATCTAGATTTTTCTTCGGATCTAAACTTTTTCTTTTTAGATCTAAGACTTTTCTTCAGATCTGAATGGTATATGTATTTTTGTCAGATCTAACCCTTTTCTTTCAGATCTGAACTTTTTCCTTCAAATCTAGACTTTCTCACTGCAGATCTGAACTTTTCAGATCTAAACCTGATATATGGATGATTTATACTTGAGATCTGTGCTGGATGAAAGATCTAAACTTCTTCCTTTCCAGATCTGAACTTTTCTTCAGATCTAGACTGTATATGTATTTTATGCTTTGAAAGATATGATGAAAGATTTAAACTTTGTTTTTCAGATCTATACCCTTTTTCTTCAGATCTGAACCGCATATGTGTTTTCTTTACAGATCTAAACTATTTCTTCAGATCTGAAATGTATATGTATTTTATATCTACAAATATGTTGGGTAAAACATGGGTAGATGAAATAGTTGGTGTGTGATGACAGATGAGTTAGAGGATGAGATAAAGGGTAATATAGATTATGAGATGAAGGTGAGAGGTGAAAAATGAGAGAAACCTTTACCCAAACGATGGCCCCGTCATGTAGCAGAGTACGGATGACAACCATGGACTATTCTAGACAGTCTGTGGAACACTAGCAGGCTCGCTACCTGTATGTGTTGTGAACGATATGTTCACCCGGTGTACTCTAAAAACCCATTGACATGTATTGCAGGTGGACTCCCGCAAATAATACTGTCGATAAATGAGAGCTATAGACTTAGCACCCGTTGGATGAACCCTGGCAGCTATGGATTTAGTGCATGTTGTATAACCTTGGCGACGATGGACTTCGTGCCTATTCCTTAGGAAAACCCATAGGAATGAGTGATAGATGATTCTTAGGGTAGATCCCTAGGAATTAAAGAAGATAATGGGGATGGGTAATTGGGTTAATTTTTTGATGATAAAACATAATAACTTTATTATTGTGGGTTGAAAACCCTATGTACTCACCATGTTTCCCAACCTGACCCACTCAGTTTATTTGCATCACAAGTGTCGATATAAACCTACACTTCACTGAGGGATTAAAGAGATGTAGATCACTAGTGTAAATGAATGTAAGTTTTGTTTATGCTTATGTTTCTGTATTGACGTTGACATCCCAAGGTTTTAAAAGGAATAAAATACATTTCTTCGGAAATGCTTCGATAACATATTTATCATGTTTTTCTGGGAGCAAAATTCCGCAACACTTTTCTTAAGAAGTTACTCTGATTTTTATTAAAAAGCATAAACGAAATCGGTCTTTTCTGGCCGGAAAAATGGGGATGTCACAGGTGCAAACCCTAATTTTAGGGTCTTGGACCCTATTTAAGTACCTTAATCTCATTAAGGCCCTTCTTATCACCAGCCTCCACCCTCTCCATTAGTCCTCTCGAAACCCTAGCTCCATTTGTGAGAGTTTAAGGCCTTAGTGTGATTTTTGTGTGTTTTGTGAAGAAGGGAGTTCTTTGGAGAAGCATTGGAAAGCCTCAAGCTTGAAGATACAGACTTTATGCTTCATCATTCACCTCCAGGAGGTATAAAGCTTGAACATTTATGTTCTATTTTGTTAGATCTTGAGTTGGTTCATTGGTTGTTATGCTTTTGGTCCCAATACGTTGGTTTTATGGAGTATGAGCTACTCCATACCTTGTGAGCACCATATTCTATTGTATTTGAGTTTGGGGAGTCATAAAAATGGGAACTTAGGCACTCCCATCCATTAACGCAAGACATCTTAAGCTTTTAAGTGGTTTTTGGACTTAGGGTTAGGTTTTATAACCTTTTGAGTCATGCAAAGGCATAAAGTTTGTGACTTTATCGGTCAAGATGTCAAATAGGTCTAGATCTACGAATTGGATGTGTGGTCTTAAGGTATTAAGACATTAAAGTGAAAGTTGGCAAACAGCCTAATTATGCAGGGCGTAATCTGGGTTATGCAGCACGTAGCCAGTTCGCCACCCATTTTCTGGAGTAAGACTCTACGCCCAACATAGAGCTTGAACTCTACACCCAGTGTAGAGTCTGGGTATGCAGCGCGTAGGTAAACAAGGTTGGCCGTTGAATTTTTTGACCTATTGACTTTTAGTCAACTGTGAGGATTTAGGACTTAGAAGGGCAAAATGGTCTTTTTCCCAAATAAGGAATGGACTCGGAGTTGGACTGGTTGAGTTTCGGATAATTATCTTAATTATTAATTTGGGTTTGGTTATATGCATAGTGTGAGGAGGTTCTCGTACCAGCAGCTCGGGTGTGAGATTTATCTATTACTGATTGAGGTGAGTCTCTTCACTGTACTCGTGGTTCGGAGGCACCAATGTCGGCCCACTGGATTATGTATGTAGGATGCTAATAGTCTTTCTGACTCTTGCTGATATGATCGAATGCTTATGTATAGGGGTGAAATAGACTCGGGGGCGAAATAGACCTGTTTATTATTTATAGGGGTGAAATAGACCCGTATATGAAATATACCCGTTTATTATTTACTTGATGTCTTTGTGACTTTTGTTGATATGCATGTATGTTATTTGTATGTGGGGTGAAATAGACCCGTACGGTTGAAAAATACCAATTGAGTTGAAATAGACTCGGGGGTAAAATAGACCCGGGGGTGAAATAGACCCATATGGTTGCAAAATACCTATTGAGTTGAAATAAACTCGGGGGTGAAATCGACTCGGGGGTGAAATAGACCCGTATAGCTTCGAGCTAATATGTATATATAGTAAGGGGTATTTTGGGGAACTCATTAAGCTTCGTGCTTATGATTTTATGTTTATGGTTTCAGGTACTTCCGATTCCAAGAGGAAGAGTTTGACATGATTATACCGCATCCACCAATATTCTGTACGATTTGATTGATTGTACTCTAATGATTGTATGCCATATTTTTATATTATGATGGGTTTTCAAACTGAATAAATGGTTGTTTGGTCGATTTGAAAGAAAATTTTTACTTAGAATTTTTGGGACGTTACAAGTTGGTATCAGAGCCTTGGTTTGATGGATTTGGGCGCACTCTCGGGTATGTTTGAACTCAAACTTAGGAATTGGTAAATTTTTTTGAAAGAAAACAACTTTTCTAAAAAAAATCTAAAAATAAAAGGGGTGTGATGTGTACAATCGGCCAAGCTCAAGTAAGTATTTCCCAAAATACCCATACATGTGTTATGCTATTGATTTGATATGAGTAGATGAGGATTGCATGCTAGATTAGGGATAAGGATCTACTCAGGATTGCATGATAGGAGAGATTCCTTTATATGTTTGTTGTTTGATATTGTAGAACTGCATGCTAGTATGGATTTTGGATGTTGGATAGAATGGCATGATTAGGCGATGCATTGGATTGGACTACTCAATGATTTAATGTTGATTGATTTGTGCTTTTAGGGACCCCACTGATGTCAGCTAACTATTAAGTGAATACGTTAAATTACATGTTGTGGGGATTAGATAATTTTAGAAGGTTAGGTTCAACCATATTGTGCAGCTCTTATTTGAGTCCAACCGTTGTAGGGTGGGACCTATCAGTTGAGGAATTATCTGGTGCCGGTGACATGTGATTGTATATGTGAGGTAGTTAGAAGGTATTGGAGGGAGTCTCTTCTACAACTGATGGCGAAGAGTGGCGGGGAAGTGAATCCTAGGAAAGCCTAGATGATGTTGTAGCGCTTAAGGCGCTCTATAGTGCAAGTGAAGTAATTGATAGTAAGGAAGTGACTTGGAGGATTAGAGGCGGTCATTGAGGAAGGTATAGATAGGCGTGGAAGGTATTATTGGGCCTGTACCACTGAAAGCACATGATCTATACCCAAGACAAGGAAGTTCTTGATGATTCCGAGAAACTTCGGAAGTGTGAACCTCTTCGTGCGTGTACTGATTGTTTATGTATTGTGTTTCAACATGGTGATGACACACGATGAAGTAGGAGGTTCGGGATCTGGGTCTAGTTAGGGCACTGGCACCGAACCAATTGACAAGGGACTATGTGAGTTCATCGCGTCTAATATTACACGAGGTATCCTTGATGCATCCTCAGTGATGTCTGGGACATTCAAGGAGGGGATCATTAAGATGATGGAGGAGCGCTTTCAGGCCTTTAGAGCCGAGTTGGCTGCCAGGAAGTATGGAGCCCACACTCTCAAATTCAAGGAATTCAGGGGATGTGGAGCGCTAGAGTTCTTTAGGGTGAAAGACCCCATTGTCGCCAAGAGGTGGATAACAGATATAAAGAGTGCCCATATGACTAGCTTCTGCTCCGAGGGGTCGAAGGCGAGGTTCGCTGCAAGGTGTCTGAGGGAGAAAGCCTTTGATTGGTGGGAGGAGGTTGGATATGCTCTGAGAGCACCAGCTATTGCGGCTATGACCTGGCCTGACTTTGTTACCGGATTTCGAGCGGAGTTTGCACCGACTATCGAGGTGCAACAACTGGCGAGGGAGTTCCAGGACCTATGCTAGACGACTGAGACTATGGAAGAGATCACCACCAAGTTCTGGGAGAGAGCCTTATTGGTCCTATAGTACACCACAGACAAGTAGATGAAGAAGATGCGGTACCAAGACATGATGAGAGTGTATATCATAGAGTTTGTTAGCTTTTCAGCATGTCATACATTGGAGGATATGATAGCCAGAGCCCGGGAACGGGAGATTGATTTGGAGAACCTCGTGGAGAGGAAGACAGAGCAGGTGCAGACATATGGGGGTTCTGCAAAGAGACCCAAGACTTCTGATCATCGATCGAGGAGCCAGCATGGTCGAGGCCGCTGCGGAAAGTGCGGAAAGGCGCATGATGGGGTTTGTAGGGTGGGTGGTTTGCGCTGCTATAAGTATGGAAAGACTGGTCATTTCAGTAGGGATTACGCAGCCACCACCAAGGTATCGAGTCTGATTTGCTTCCATTGCAATCATAGGGGCCACAAGAGGACTAATTTTTCGAGTTTGATAGCATGAGCAGTTGCAGCACCCGCTCCAGCGACATTGCAGATTACTGATGGCCGTCAAGGCCTGGCGGAGACGCTATTTGTGAGGAGTCGATCTTTTCAGCTGACAGCCGAGGAGGCTCGTGCAACACCAGACTTGGTTACTGGTATGTATCTCCTCCTTATCTCATTTATTGTATTATTATTTATGCTTAATGTGTATATGATTGTTTAGGGATGTTCTTGGTGAACGGTGTTTTAGATTTGTTCCTTTTTTATTCGGGCTCGTTGCAATCGTTTGTATCATGTACTCTCAACAAGAGGTTTGGTGACGCTCCTCGGGAGCTTGATTATCCGTTGGAGGCGGAGATCGGCTATGATCATCCAGTGAGAGTGTCGAGTGTTCATCGGGTTGTACTCTTGAGATGTTTCGAGAGAGACCACTGATTGATTTAGTTCCTAATCCTTTGTGTGAGAGCAAAGTCATCGTGAAGATAGATTGGTTGAGCCCTAATGAGACAATGATTGACTGTGAGCACCAGTTGGTACGGGTTCGAATCCCAAGTAGAGGAGAACTAATTATTCATGGTGAGGATGCTCAACGTGGACTGGCTCTCTGTTCAGCTACGAGAGCCAGGAGATATCTACATCACGGTTGTTCTGGTTTCATGACATATGTGATGGATGCTAGAGAGGAGAGGAAGAAGACGATTGATAATCTGTTGATCGTCCGAGAGTATCCTTATGTATTTCCTGAGGATCTTCCCGGGTTGCATCCTGAGAGGCAAGTTGAATTCCGGATTGATCTGGTATCGGGTGCAGCTCCGATAGCCAAGGCACCTTATCGGTTAATACCACCTGAGATGCAGGAGTTGTCTACACAACTGTAGGAGCTGTTAGAAAAAGGGTTTATCAGGCCGAGTAGTTCACATTGGGGAGCACCGATACTATTTGTGAAGAAGAAGGATCGTTCCCATAGGATGTGCATCGACTACATGGAGCTGAACAGTTAATGGTGAAGAACTGTTATCCAATTCCGAGGATCGATGACTTGTTCGACTAGCTACATGGTGCATCTTGTTTTTCGAAGATTGATCTGCGTTCAGGCTACCATCAGATAAGGGTCCGGTATGAGGATTTTCAGAAGACAACTTTCAGAACTCGGTACAGACATTATGAGTTTGTGGTGATGCCTTTTGGGCTCACAAATGCACCAATGACGTTCATGGACCTCATGAATAGGGTTTGTAGGCCGCTGTTGGATTGGTCGGTGATCGTCTTCATTCATGATATCTTGGTCTATTCTAAGACTAAGTAGCAACATGAGGATCACCTACAGGAGGTACTGGAGACTTTTAGGAGGGAGAGGCTTTATGCCAAATTCTCCAAATGTGAGTTCTGGTTGCGTAAGGTGCAAATATTGTAACACCTCGCCAATCAGAAGGGTATATTGGTCGATCCGACCAAGATCGAGGCCGTGATGCAGTGAGAGGTTCCGAGGTATCCATCCGAGATTTGGAGTTTCCGTGGTTTAGAAGGATATTATCGGAGGTTCATTGAGAATTGTTGGATTAGGTGTCTAAGACCATAACTAAAATTGGTATATACTTGAATTGATAGTAGCACAACCCTATTGGGTTGCCCTCAAACCTAACAATCAGACATGATGATTTTAGAGAGAGAGTTTAATTTATTATATGAATAATAAATTAAATAAATGGTTTATTAATGTGTTATGAAAAATAATATATTAATTAGAAATCATATTATTTAATTAATAATTAATCAGAAACTAAATGGAATTAATTTGGGATTAATTGGATTAATTAAAAGTACAGGGACTGTTTTGTTATTTATTAATAGTTGAGAAAGGAAGGCTCTAGAACCTCATGGAATGAGGTAGACGAAAATCTCTCAGAAAACCCTAAGAAATTTAGTTCAAGGCCCATTGGACAAGGGGATTGGGCTGCTTGGTCACCAAGCAATGGAATCTAAGGCTTATCCCTTGAACCCTAGCTTTGGCACCAAGTTTCCTCAACTATATAAGACGTCCCCTAGCTTCCTTGGACGAAAATCCCTCTCCTCTTTTCTAATTCATTCTCTTGCTAGCTTGGGTGTGATTCCATTAGACGCACGACATTTGTGGTGCTTGCTTCCAAGAGATCAACAAAGAGTAATTCTAGTTGTTTGCTACAATAACTAAAAGGTATGTAATCCTAAAACCCTCTCATATTAACTTCAAAAATACCCTAGAGTTTCCAGGTTTCTTTTTGATGTTCTTAGTTATACGTTTAATATAGACAACATAGATCTTATTTAGGTTGCATGCAAACTTAAGGGTTTTAATTTTGTTTGTTTACCTAAATCTCATCAGTGGTATCAGATAGTTTGGTTTGTTTTCTGTTGAATAACTATAATAGATCAATTAGGGTTTATTGAAATTAAACCCTAAGAGGCCATAATTTCGACAGGGGCTAGGGTTTTGGAAACCCTAGCCTTCACCCCTTGGATTTCGAAATTATAGGCTAGGGTTTTGAAACCCTAGCCTTCCTGTAACATCCCAAATTTCGAGTCCAAAAATTTCATTTTTAATTAATTGATTTATAAACTTCCATAAGAAAACATAGTAAAGACATATCATTTCATAAAACTAGTATCTCATGTCTGAAAACCAAGCCATAAATATAACAACGTCAGAGTACAATCCCAAGAATCTCGTAATGCGGAAATCCAACGTGTGTGTGTATGATGTGCAGCTACCGCGCCGACTCCTTCCCCTTCGCTGAAGAGGTACCTGAAACAAAACTGAAACTGTAAGCACGAAGCTTAGTGAGTTCCCTCCCCATCGTACCGCATACCATACAATCACATAACATACATATACTGTCAGACATATCTGGGTGCCCGACCTACCCCTTCGGTCCTCTCTACCGGATACTGCCTAGCATATCTGGGTGCTGGCCTCCCCTTCGGTCCTCTCGACCGGATACTGCCTAGCATATCTGGGTGCTGGCCTCCCCTTCGGTCCTCTCGACCGGATACTGGGGACTATTTCACCCCCTACTACTACCACATAGCATATGACACATAATCATATTCTATCTAGCATGACTGGGTATGACTACCCCCCTTCGGCCCTATCGACCGGAAGTCTTGGGGACTATCTCCCCTACTGCTACTAGCATATAACATCATATCATACTACCAAATAACACATCAGGTAGTAGCAAACCTAGATGAATATCACAAAGACAGTCATCCAACATACAACTCCTACTGGTGGGCCGACATTGTGGCCGTAGACCCACCGCTACTGGAAGGTAACTCACCTTGCAAGGCTGACTGCTGAAAAGCTGATCGGCAGATGTCTGACTGCTGCTCCGGTGATCATCTGGCTATAAATCCATAAAACACATAGTCAGACCCTGATAACTACTCTTAGGGTAAAATGACTATTTTACCCCTGACCAAGTCAAAGTCAAAGTCAACCTCCAGTTGACCAGAATCGTCGAGTTGGGCCGCTAACTCGTCGAGTCCCTATCCTTTCATATGTCCTTCCTCAAGCCCCTACTCATCGAGTTTAGCAACGACTCGACGAGTTCTCCTTCTAAAACATCCTCGAATGAATCTTCATCCGGCTCACCGAGTTGTATGAACAACTCGTCGAGTTCATCCCCATCCTATGAACAAGTCTGCCCTTGACTCGCCGAGTTGTATGAACAACTCGTCGAGTTCATCTTCGAACATTGGGAGATTGCCTTGGACTCGCCGAGTCTGTTCATACACTCGCCGAGTCCTATGATCCCCAGGACTATGGCTAAGTCCAATGCGTTGGGTCATTCCCCCGGACCCTTCTAAGACCACTCTAACACTCACTGGGTTCCTTCGAACCATAACAGAAAAGGGAAGTCAAGCCATGGACTCGCCGAGTCCCAAGAACGACTCGCCGAGTCGAGAAGGACTAAGTCTTATTTCTCGATTTCTGACGTACAACACTTGACCAAAAGATAGATCTAGGCTTCTAGGATCGATCTAGCACGTAAAGTTACAAACTTTACGTGCATGCATGGGACTATGAGCTCAAATGGCCCTAAATGAGACTCTTATGATGCATGGGGCTCTCTAAGGCTCCAAAATCAGTCCCTTTCTACCTTGTAACCCCTCAAAGATCTTGGATCCGAAGTCTTAGCCCCCAACCATGCTTACACTCATGGTTGGACACCAAGAATGGCTCCTAAAAGCCCTAATTCACCCCAAAAAGGGATCTAAAACATGAAAGAGCAAGGTATCAACTTTATACCTCTAAATAACTGCAGAGGGTGCACAAACTCGGACACCTCTGGCCTCCTCTTGATTCCTCAAGTCTTTCTCTTCCTTATTTTGTTCCAAAATCACCAAAAACCACCACAAAGGCCTTAGATCTTTACACAAACGATTAGGGTTTGATATGGAGAGTTCTGAGAGCAATAGGGACGAAGGGAGGTTGAAAGAGATGTTTAAATAGGGTGCAATCCCTTAAATTAGGGTTTTGTCCAGTCAGGGCCTACTCGTCGAGTCTGGCTGCCGACTCGTCGAGTAGGTCATTAAACTCTCGGGTCCAAGTCGCTCCTACTCGTCGAGTTGGCCATCAACTCGCCGAGTTCTAGGCAAAGAAAGTGAATAATACTTGAACAAAATTCATACCAGGAACCGGGTGCTACACTTCCTCCCCAGGTAATTTCGAAAATGGTAGGTTTATTAGGGTTTCCATATTTTTGATAATTGTTGGTTTAATTTGTTTAAAAGGGATAATTATAAAATTGTAATCATTTACCCTAATTTTCGAAAATTAGAGGGTAAGGATTAGGATTAAATTATTTGATTAATTTAATTAGATAATCCTTAATTGATTTAATTTATTTAATTATTAATAATTAAATCATTATTAATTTATTTTAAATTTAATTAATTGAATATTATTTTCGAAATTTAAAATATAAACCCTAGTATTTTGAAAAGTTTAAAATACACCTTATACTATATGTAAAATTAAAGCTTAATTATTACTATATGTATAAGAATAAGTCAGTAAAATCGCTAGTACACCTCATTCACGAAACTAGTCTTCAAGGGGGTATAAGGAAACTGCCTATAAAGTGGTAGTTGAATGAGTGTCCACTCTCACCCACCGCTTCCTTGATTAGTGGAGGGTCGTTAGCCGAACGGATTTGATAAGAAAAATTAATTCTCATTAAAAGTATAATGCTATTAATAGTAACTAAACTTTTTATTAAAAATCCTAATCTTAGTCACTTTAGAAAAATGTGAATTTGTATGCTAACCCATGAAATTGCACATTACACTTTATAAGTCGTTAGTAGAGCGTGTGTGGTTAACCAACACACTAGTAGGGACTAATAAAGAGTTTTAATGGATATCTCATAAATTATCATTGTTGATGGAGCGTATGTGGTTTACCAACACATCAATTGAGATGATAAATGACAATGAGGTTACCAAACACATTTGCATTGTTATTCACATCTTGTTTGTGATCCTCGGTATCCCAGTCACAAATAGAAGAGCATAATCTGAGATTAAACATGCCATTGAATAGTTTTAATGAATCTCAAAAGACCTAGGAATTTCACTTAATTAATTTCCTTTAAATTTCGTTTTCTTTTGGTGGAATTGGTAAATCGTCATTTACCTACCTTTATAAAATTTACAATTAGATTACGACATTCCTTTTCTAAGTTGTGAATTATATAGTTGGATCCTAGCCTTAATATTTTATTTTGGGTTATTATATTAAGGATTATTCTTATGTAACTAAAACTACCTTCCTTTTACAGATGTCTACTCCAACTAATGCTTCTGGTTCCTCCTCCTCCAACCACCATAACTTCTCCTTGCTTTCATCTGCTCCAATGTCATATTGGATGGTTCCAATTACAATGGTTGGATGCGGAATATCAAAATGGCCCTTCAAATTGAGAACAAAGAATATGTTCTAAAAAAGGAACTCAATGAGATTGACAAAGAGAAGGCCACTCTTGAAAAATTAGCCTCCTATAAAGAGCACTATGATGATGCAACAAAAGTTACTTGCATCATGGTAGCCACCACGAACCCCGAGCTGCAAAGGTTTTATGAGGACTACTGGCCCTATGAGATGAACAAGGACCTTGTGGAAAAGTACCATAAGCAGGCTCGTCAAGAAAACTACGAAGTGGTCAAGTCCCTCATGGCATGCAAGATGAAGTAGGAAGAATCTGTCCGTGGCCACGTACAAAGGATACAACGTACGTGGATTTCCTTGTTAGGCTGAATGTGCATTTTGATGAGGAGTTGGCTATTGAAACTGTCCTAAAATCCTTACCTAGTTGTTATGATCAGTTCATTATGACCTATCATATGAACAACAGTGAGACCACCTTGGCTCAGTTGCATAATCTCTTACAGTAAGCTAAAGCAGGAATGAAGGGAAAATGTATTGCTTCCACTCTTGATAGTACTCATGCAGGGTCATCCAGTAGTGGCCCCAAAGGAAAATCTAGTTCTGATCATCCACCCTCTTCTGATCCCAAAGAGGCTATCTACTTTTACTGCAACGACAATGGGCATTGGAAACTAAGCTGACTGAAGTATCTGCAAGATATCAAAGATGGCAAGGTGAAGCCAACTTCTGCAGGTATATACACTATTTCATCTCATAACTCATCATCTTCTCGTTCGTGGGCCCTTGATACAGGATGTGGATTTCACATTTGTTCTGATTTGCAGGGGCTAAGAATAAGTAAGGAGGTGGAGCACGGTAGAATGAACCTGATCATGGGGAATAGGCGATCTTCTCTTGTTACCAAGATTGGAGTTTATAGTCTAGTGCTTAGTAATGATGTTAGTTTATATTTAATAAATTGTTGCTACTCGTCATAAATGACAATAAACATTATCTCCTTTCATGCATTGTTCAGACAAGGGTCTAGATATCCATTTAATGATTTGAATGGTTCTATTTCTACTTATAAAAAAAGGCGTTTCTTATTTTGCAGCTTTACCTTATGATGGTGTGTATGAAACTGTGATGTGTGTAGACAATTTAGGCAATAGTGTATTTCAAATTGATTCATCTAATGGTATAAACAAAGCATGCTTGTGGCATTTTCGCCTTGGACACATCAACAATAAACGCATCGCCCAACTCCAAAAGGATGGAGTGTTGGAATCAATTGACCTAAGGTTGGATGATGCATGTGAATCTTGTTATTTAGGTAAGATGACAAAATCACGTTTCACTGGATCTTTTGAAAGAAGTGAAGGTTTGTTGGACCTCATACACACAAATGTGTGTGGTCCCTTCAGATCCACCACAAGGAATGTAAATTGATTTTATGTAACATTTACAGATGATTATAGTACATATAGTTATACTTACTTAGTCAAACATAAATCGAAAACCTTTGAAAAGTTCAAAGAGTTTATAAATGAAGTCGAGAATCAATTAGGCAGGAAGATAAAGATGTTATTATCAGATAGAGGCGGAGAGTATCTTAGTATTGAGTTCCATGACTATCTCAAGGAATGTGGAATAGTTTCACAATTGACCCCTCCTTGGACACCACAACTTAATGGTGTGGCTGAGAGGCACAATCGAACCTTGTTGGACATAGTTCGTTCCATGATGAGTCGAGTTTCTCTTCCAATTTCATTTTGGGGGTATGCCTTAGAGACTTCCGCCCATATTCTTAATCTTTTCCCAACTAAGAAGGTTGCCAAAACACCTCACGAAATATGGACATGGAAAGTTCCCTCGTTAGCGCATATCAAGGTTTGGGGTTGTGAAGTTTTCGTTAGATGAGAGACTCACGACAAGCTTGAACCTCAAAGTGAGATATGTATTTTCATCGGCTACCCACAAAAGTCCTTTGAATATTTGTTCTACAGACCTAGTGAAAACATGGTTTTTGTAGCACGAAGAGGAGTCTTTCGCGAGAAAGAGCTCTTATGCAATGAGGAAAGTTGGAGTACCATTGACCTTGAATAAATTCAAGAGTCAAACGATGAAGGAATGTCTAAAGACACTAGGGTTCAACCAGAGGAAGAGATTCCAGTTGAACCAGTTGATAGTTTATTACCTCTTCGTCGCTCTAGTAGAGTTAGCATGCCACCCCGAGTTCTATGGTTTCCATATAACTATAGATGGTGATACGTTTATCAGTAATAGTACACTGGTAAACTTGGATGAACTTGCTAACTACAAGGAAGAAATGGCAGGCCCTGAGGCAGCTAAATGTAAAGAGGAAATGGACAACGAGATCAAGTCCATGTATGACAACCAAGTTTGAAATTTGGTTGACCAACAACCTGGTCGGAAGACAGTTGGTTGCAAACAAATCTTCAAGAAGAAGACCGACATGGATGGTAACGTGCACACATTCAAAGCAAGACTATTTGCAAAAGGCTTTACTCAAACCCCAGGTATTTACTATGATGAGATCTTCTCATCAGTGGCTAAGATAAAATCTATTAGGATATTGATGTCCATAGATACCTTTCATGATTATGAAATTTGGCAGATGGATGTCAAAACCGCTTTCCTTAATGGGAAGTTGACTGAGGATGTTTACATGAGTCAGACAGAGGGTTTTGTTGATGCAAAGTTTCCTAATAGAATGTGTAAGCTTGAGAAATCAATCTATGGATTGAAACAAGCGTCTCGCAGATGGAATCTTTGTTTCAATGAGAAAGTTAAGGAGTTTGATTTCTCTAGAAGTGAGATGAGTCTTGTGTATATGTCAAAGCTAGTGGGAGTATAGTTACCTTCCTAGTATTGTATGTTGATAACATACTTCTTATAGGAAACTACATTACAACTTTGCAAGAGGTTAAGTCTTGGCTTGGAAAGTGTTTCGCTATGAAGGACCTAGGTGAGGCTGCCTATATTCTGGGGATAAGAATTCTAAGAGACAGGAGTAAAAGACTAATTGGACTTAGTCAAAGTACATATTTGGAAAAGGTGCTAAAATGCTTTAGCATGGAAAATTACAAGAAAGGAGAACTGCCCATCCAGAGTAATACCAAATTGAGTAAGACTCAGAGTCTGAGTACCGATGCAGAAATAGAAAAAATGAGTAAGATTCCATACGCTTCCGTTGTTGGATCTATCATATATGCTATGACATGTACTCGCCCTGACATGTCCTTTACTTTGAGCATGGTCAGTCGTTATCAGAGAAATCCAGGTAAATCTCATTGGATAGCAGTTAAGACTATTCTCAAGTATTTGCGAAGGACTAAGGACTGAGTCCTAGTACCTGGTGGCAGTGATACATTGAGAGTAACTGGGTATAGTGACACCAGTTTTCAAACAGATCGAGACAACTTCCATTCTCAATTTGGATGGGTGTTTACTTTAAATAGAAGAGCAGTTACTTGGAAAAGTTCCAAGCAAGATACAGTGGTTGATTCTATATGTGAATCAGAGTACATAGAGACAGGTGATGCATCAAAGGAAGCAATTTGGTTGAAGAACTTCATCGGAGATCTTGGAGTTGTTCCAATTATTAAGGAGTCAATGGAACTTTTATGTGATAATGAAGGGGCGGTTGCCATGACAAAGGAACCAAGAGATCATGGAAGATCAAGACATATCAAAAGAAAGTACCATTTCATCAGACATAGATTAGAAGAAGGCCACCTCACTGTGAAGAGAATATCATCTGAAGAGAATCCTGCAGATCCACTTACGAAAGGTCTGAGTTGGGCTAAACACATTCAACATGCCAAAAGCATAGGTCTGAGAAATGATATTTGTAACGCCCAGTTCCTGGTATGTATTTTAAATCAGATTTATTCATTTGTACAGGAACTCAACGAGTTGGAGGCCCCAAACTCATCGAGTATGAATGGATTTTGGACGCGGAACTTAAAGTCTACTCGGCGAGTTGAGGGACTCAACTCGATGAGTAGGGCTGCGAGAATGAAACCCTAATTTTCAGGGTTTAGTGATAGCTTCATTTTATTTACTTCTTTTTATAGTTATTTTATCACATTTCATTCGCATTTTAGTTAATTTCCATGCATATTTTCCTTTTTGTTATTTTATGACCATTCCGGGTACTTTCTAGTTTCTTGAGCATTATTGCAGATTTTTTTTAGACTAGCAGAGCGGGATTTTTGGGAGGCGATTGGACTTGAAGGGCAATGGTGATTCCGTGCTTGATGGATATGGAGGTGATTCGTGGAGTGGGCTTGTCAATTGCTTGAAGGCTTGGAAGATTTGAATTTTAAATTTGCAAGGCGCGGGAGAATTTTCAAGTGTGAAAGGATCGATGATCGGGAGTTTGCGGAAGCTTTGAGTGATTTGGAGAGGCAAATTGGGCTCAAATTGAAGAAATATTGAAGAAAAATGGGCTAGAAGCTGATTAGACTCGAACTGGGCCAATGGACAAGTTGTGGGGGCCCAAGACATGAAGGAGCCCAAAAATCCGTCAAAATCACGCGGCCCGCGTAAGAAAGCCTGCGGCCCGCGTGGATTCCTGAAAGGGTCAATTTCGGGATTTTGTCTAGAGCTCTATATTGAGAAGGTTGGTGTGCCTCTTCAGCCTTATCTTTTACATCCAATTTGGAGGCATTCTCTCTGGAGTTTTGGAGCATTTTGAAGGCCAAGAACCCTCAAGAACTTCACCATTTCACCTCTCAATTCTTGCTAAATGTTTGGTATAATCTTCTCTAACTTTGTTTCTTTGAGTTTAGCCATGCTTGGCTAAACTAATCTTGGTTGACTTTGGTGAAATCCTTTGACTATTTATTGAATGTTGAAGATTCCATGAACTTGTGTTTGAATCTTTATGAAAACGTTTTGTGTTTTAATATATTATCACTACTTGTATGTTTTTATTCATGAGTTTAAATGTGATTGTGGTGATTAGTTGGCTAATTTCTTGATTAAGTAAAGGATCCTCAAATTAGCAAGCAACAAATGATTTTTGTGTTGTTTTTGCTTCACACAATCATAAAAACATTTTCTCCAACATGGTAGTGAAAGCATTTGACTCCTCTTGGATTTGGTTACTTTTAGTTCTTAATGCTAGTTGACTTTCACTAATTACATGCTTAATGGAAATTGTGACTTTGACTATGAAAATTGTTATGAGCTTCTCTAACCATTTTAACAACTAAGAAAAGTCTAGGTAATCTCAAGCTTCTTGGATTACTATAGCCAAATTGAGGATTTAAAACAAGTATTGTACCATTGGATTCTAATGATATGTTCATTAAAAGTCAAAGTGAGGAAACCTTAAGTCAACCATCATTCTCTTATTGATTTTACATCAAACTCTTATTTTTGTTGAAATTGTTTATTTAAATCTTAGTTTAATTCTAGTTTATTTCAAGTATTTCAAAAGACCAATCCCCCTATTTTTAATTTATTGTCATTTTACAAGTATTTTACAAAGATATTTTTCATAGAGTTATAAAATTGAACCAATCTCCGTGGATTCGATCCCCTTACCACTATACACTATTTTAGTGTGTAATATTTAGGGTTATTAATTTTGTTGGCCTCGACAACCACCATTTAGCACCCTATTTAAACACCTTAACCTCCAAAGCCTGACCTCATTTACAGCCTCCATCATCCCAAACCCTAGCCACGAAACCCTAATTTATTTTTGAGTGTTTTGAGCCATTTTTGTGCATTCTTTGTGAAATTGAAGAAGAGGATTCTTGAAGAAGGAGCAAGGACGTGAAGGAGAAGAGTAGATCCAAACGTTGAGCTCCATTTCTGGTTCATTGGAGGTATAAAGCTCATATCTTGTCTATTCAATGTTTAGATCTAGTTTTAGAGTGGTTTCTCCATGTTTTGGTCTAAGAATGCTAGTCTTTGGGACTTGGACGTCCAATGTGGGGAAAATGAAACATCCAAAAAATATGGTCCAAAAATTTCATTTTGACTATTTATAAAAACCATAAATACCGCTTGTCATTTCACAAAAGCATAAGTAATATATCTCAAATCATCATAATAAAATACTGTATCAAAATCATGTGCCAAATATCAGAGTCTAAACATCCCAGGAAAAAAGATGTGGTGTGTGCCATGCACTCATCTCGAGCTCTTCCCCTTGCTAGCGGAAGTACCTGAAACCAAAACTGAAAATTGTAAGCACGAGGCTTAGTGAGTCTCCCCAAACTACCACATACCATACACATAATCACATAATAACATACATTGGGCCTTGCCCGCTACATCGGGCCCCGACCAACATTGGACCGAAGTCCGGCATCGGCCTCGCCGGCATCGGGCCCCGCCCGACATCGGACCGAAGTCCGGTATACATATAACATAGCAATAGGCAAATAACTAATAAACAAATAACATAAATATATAAACGCTCCTCGGGCTTTCCCCGACATCGGACCGGAGTCCGGAACACATAAAACATAAGCTAGACATTCCTCGGGCTTGCCCCGGCATCGGTCTGAAGCCCGGAACACATAAACAAACACATGCAAGAATCACAAAGACATAAAGCATACACACATTCATTGGCCTTGCCCCGACATTGGACCGAAGTCCGGAAACATATAACTAAATCGGGCTAACCCCGACAATGCTAACATACATAAACGGGTCGGCCTTGGTGCCTTAGACCCGTTCCTACTGGAAGAGGACTCACCTCGCAAAGCTGAAAACTGAATCTCTCGGTAAGGAATCTCCAACGGCTGCTTCTGCGACTCCCCGTCTATCATTATCACAATTAATACTTAGTAAAAATCCAATAATCCTTCTTAGGGTAAGATGATCATTTTACCCCTAATATAGTTTGGTCCATGAACTAGGCCCAAGTCCATAACATAAAGCCCAATTATTTATGGCTTGGCCCAAGCCCACTAACGACCTACTAAAATTGGGCCCAACTCCTAGAATGGACCCTTCATCAAGGCCAACAAGTGACTTAGTCCACTACCATCCCTAAAAGAATAATCCAATAGGCCCATAGTAGCATAGTCCACAGAAATGGCCCAACCTTCCTTATCCTTCTGTCCTCACGTCGTGAGCTTCCTCGTCTCACGTCGTGAGAGTCAACTCGGCTTGGGTCGACACAACGAGTCAACCCGGTTTACTCGTCTCAGGGTCTCAGACTGGGGACATCGTCTTGCTCACGTCGTGAGGCTATACCCCTCACGTCGTGAGAACTGTTCTGTGAGCATTAAGCTCTTAATCCTTTAAGACAAGTGTTGGGACTTTTCAGAATACCTTATCTAGTCTAAAAGACCATAAAAATCATATATTTTCAACCATGCATGTCCAATGCATGATTTAATCACTAGCTAGGTCAAAAGTTGATATAATCATAAGGATTCAAGCTTGGGGGCCATAACTTGCACCTAAGTCCAGATCCAGGGGTTCTAATATAACAAATGACTCAATGGTTCATAAAGTTGCTAACTTTATGAACCTCATGCTTGATAAGCCAAGATCTCATGCAAAGAAGGTAGCCAAAACCTAGATCTAGCAACCTAGATGTGCTTATCTTGCCAAAATGAGTCACCACAAGAGCTTCTTCTTCTTCAAAGAAAACAAAACACCATTAACACAAAATATCCAACAATGGCTCATGGGGGTCAAAAGGATCAAATGGGGCTCAAAAGGATCAAATTTACTGGATCGTGGTCCCCCGACCTTTTTTGTTATTGAGCAAACTCGGCGAGTATAGGAGATGACTCAGTGAGTTGGCCATGGTTTTTGGGTTTTGAAGACTGAAGAACTCGACAAGTTCAAGAAGGAACTCAACGAGTTGTGTTGAAAAGTCCCGAATCTATTATAGGGAGGAACTCGACGAGTTCATGAAAGAACTCAACGAGTTGGATCGCGATTTCAAGGTTTTATGATTCATGGAACCGAACGAGTTGATGGACGAACTCGGCGAGTTGAGTCAACCAGGATGTTGACTTTGACTTTGACTTTGACCAAAGTTGACCCTTAAGGAGGGGGGGGGTCATGAGTATGGAAGGATAATTAAAGGAAATGTTTATGTGTAAGAGTCTGAGAGGGGTTGATTTCAGAGCAGGAGTTTTGCAGCTATTCCCAGTTATCGAGGTGAGTTACCTTCCAGTAGGAGTGGGTCGAAGGCACCAATGTCGGCCCACTAGTATTGATTATAGTTGAGATGATTGTCTTTGTGATAGTTGTCTGGTATGCCACTATCTGTTATGCTTTATGTGCTAGTATGTTATCTTATTATGTAATAGTGGTAGGGGTGAAATAGTCTCCAGTTACCGGTTGAAAGAAACTGAAGGGGAGGCCATCACCCAGATATGCTAGGAAGTGTGTGATTTATATGTATATGCTAGGGTATTATGTGGTAGTGGTAGGGGTGAAATAGTCCCCGGTTACCGGTTGAAAGAGACCGAAGGGGTAGGCCATCACCCATATATACTAGACAGTTACCGGTTGAAAGAGACCGAAGGGGTACGCCAGCACCCAGATATGCTAGGCAGTTACCGGTTGAAAGAGACCGAATGGGAGGCCAGCACCCAGATATGTTAGGCATTATGTTATTGTATGATATATGGTATGATGGGGGAACTCACTAAGCTTCATGCTTACGGTTTATAGTTTTGGTTTCAGGCACTTCTTCTTCGAAGGGAAAGGAGCCAACATGATCGCAGCGCATCACACTACATTTTCCGCACCAGAGATCTTTGGGATTTATCTCTGACGATGTTTTATTATGACATGTTTTGACTATCGATACATTGGCTTTTGATATGAGTGATATTATGATTGTTTTTAGACAAACGGTTTTATAATTGTTTAATTTAAAATGAAATTTTTGGTCTTGGATTTTGGGATGTTACAATATTAGTTTTAGTAGTTAGATAGTTAGTTTGAAACTTGTAAAAAAGTAAATGTAACTAACTTTTGGTTATTAAATAATAAAGAATTATTTATGAGTTTTTTTACTACCTTTTGTCAATTGTTTATTCTTGTGTTTGATTTTTGCATGTTTTACTTCCCGAATAATATGATTATTCAAATTCTACAGTCGATTATACTTTTGGAAGTAAGCAGTGAATTAAGACTGTCATGAATTGAATTGTAGATTGTCTAAGGAGTTTTGGACATAGCAATGGTATTGGTACAATGTTCATGAGTACATTGAAATGGAGATTTAAGTATTGGATTAACCCACGCTCAAAGAATTATTTCATGAAATTAATCACGAGTAATTCTGAGACTATAATATCTTATAATCTTGAAATAGAGATATATGAGTTGTAGTTTACAAGTTGGTTGTGCATGGATAATATGTAAACACATCAATAACTTGATGTTATAAATCGTATTGAGTCAAAATAGAGAGCTCACCTTGCACTTGCTCACATAATTTAGCCACCTCGCCTAGGAGAAACTATTGTAAGTCGTGCATCTCTTTGCATAGATCTCCACTAAGTTAATTTATCACTCCATTCATGCTATCTTGCATTTCTTCGTTATCTAATGCCATCACACCCATTTGTTGATGTGTATTCTCAACTTGATCGCACAACGTCTCCATACCAGTCTCGATTTCGCCAAGACTCTTATCTAGGGATCCCTATATATCCTTAGACTTACCTCGTCCATGGCTTACACCTTGACGAGTCTCCTCCCGTCCTCGATTTTCTTCGTTCGCTATAACACCAACATCACCATTAACATTCTTCTCCATCTCACCCGCAATACCTTCCTTTACTTGATTCACTCTGATACTACTTGTCACGAACTTGACTCTTCAAGTTCACCGTTCGACACTTAGTCCTCAAACTAAGTCAGCCTAACTTAAACCACCACACATAATCAAGGAAAGGAAGAAAAGAACTCACACTTGAAAGCTCTTTATTGCTCTAGATAACTCAAACTCAATTACAAGGGGAAGAGAAATGAAATAGAAGAGCCCTATATATACATGAAACAAGAAGCTACTAGGAACTAAAGAATATCTTTAAAGAGATAATTCAAACTCAACTATAAGGTACCGACACAACATATATGATATCATGTTTTGTTATCGGTGATGATCATTTTGTGAATTTTTATTGACAAATTTTGTCAATTTTAATATTAATAATACTTATTTAAATAATTAAATATGTGTCACGTCTTTCAATTTTTTTAGTACGGTAGTTTATTTGATATTTTCGTTATTTACCTTATACAAATTGTTATATATATATTCAAGTTATGAAGAAAAGTAACAGTAAAGTTCCTAAGAGATTGGCAGAAATGGTCCCTCAACTATATTTGGGTCATTTTGTGTCAATACGCATATTTTGGGCGGCCTCTTTGAAATATCTTCCATCCTTCCAGAACTCTCGATTACTATCCACAATTCACGTTTAGTTGGAAGAATGCCTGCAAGCAGACAAACGAAAGAGAGGGAAAAGTGAAGGCGCATCGGTCGATTTGCAAAGGCGATATGGTCTCCAACTTCGAGGTCGAACTACGCGAATGAAGGGGAAGCGAAGCCGGCGAAGCGCACCACCGACGGTAGTAGCAGAGGACGAAAGTTGCAATCACGACAGCAACAAATGGCGGTGAACAGGTGTTCGGTGGCTTTTGTGGAGCTAGAAGGGGAAAAGAGTGGTGCGGCGGGGTGGGTCTCGGTCTGTGGGATGGAGACGGACTGCCTCCTCCGGCGATTGCAGGTAAATAGACGGGGCTGCTTCAGCAGTCCCAGATTCTTTCTTTTCCTTTTTTTATTGTTTGATAGAAATCATTGGGGTGTTCAGGAGATATTGATGATATAAATCGTTCCCTTGCTCTTCTTCTTTCCCTTCTTTTAACTGTAAATGTTTAACCAAACGTTAAGCGGCTTGCAGCAGCTTCGAGAACAGGAACTACCGATTCTGTTCTCCTATATTCTAATTTTTGTGATTAAGGGATAATCTGTTCCGATTTTACTCGATATAGAGCTACCATTCCAATTCTTTGAAGGAATTGCGTTTATAAACCTAAAATTTTACCTGTGTAATTTCATGAATGAAAATTGAAACCGTTCAGGTCCCACTCCTTTGGAATCTGTAATTTCTTCTTAATTTTATATTTCATTTGTATTCAATTTCATGAGTCTGTTATGATTTCTTTAATTTTTTTCTTTTCGATTTTGGATGAGGGATTTGATACAAAAAGCCCTATTAAAGAAGTGGATAGATAGAAGAAGCATTGCCTCTCCTGATTTGCTCCAGCATACCCAGATTGCAATGTTGGCGTTTTAGTCTTTTTTTTGCTCCTGTGATCACTGATTCATCTTGCTTGCATTATAGTGCACCGATTTCAGTGGCATCTTACCCATAATTGTAACTAACCTCTTCTTTTGTATGTGGAACAGAGCGAAAGTTAGGGTTTGATTTGAAATTTCGACATCATCACCGGTCCTACAATTTCGTTTGGTGTTTACTTTGGGTTTCCACCTTCTCTGGTCTAACATCAGTTACAAAGTTCTTCAAAAGTTTTAGTCAAATTTTTGTTCAGGAACAGAATACGCACTGCGTGCATGATTGGGAACAGGAGAAGTTTGACTTTTCTCTTCCGTTTCGGGTCATATGGTGCTTCTCTACAGTCGACATCCGTCAAAAGTAAGGCCTCATATTGTTTCATTAGATTATGCTCTCTATTAACTTTATAGTTCCATCTATTTTTTTGCATACAATTATTCTGTGTATTGGTGTTTGACTAACAAGTATTTGGTTGAATGGCTGAGAGGAATCATGCTATCATCGAATTGTCTGCTCTTTCTCTTTTGTGTGTCGTCATTTATCATCAATTGTGGGAAACTCTATAGAAGCCGTGTCTTACTATAAAGGTAATTCTGGTCTGTTATATATATATATATATATATATATATATATATATATATATATATATAGTTGTGCAATAAAAGTCAACATTCTTTTACTTAGAACTGATTCACAAAGCTTTTTAGGAAGAAGAGCTGGTGAATTTAGTATTATTTGAACTACTGGTTCCCTCTTGAACAACACCCATGGAACAAGTAATAGCAATTAGTCCGATAACAAATAATGAGCTGAGAATGAAGACAGGGCTATTGTTTTTCATGATTCCATGAAGTGATTTCGTATGTAGAGGATATCATTGGAACCAACAAATACTTTGAAAAATTGGCGGACTTCTATAACGACTACATTCACATGACATCAGTTTTTGATAATCTTTTTGAATGTTATAACGTTTGTGATGCTCATGTCTTATTTTTCGTTTATTAGGCTTCAAGCTTCAAGTGCAAACAAGTATTGGGTGGAGTAGGTGGTTAAATTAGCTGATAAAGAAAGTGCAAACCTGGAGGTTATAAGGTTTCCTTCAAGAATTTCATTCGCACATTAATTCAATATATACTATTTCAAAGATATAATTTTAAATAGGTTAATTATTTTAGGTAGGAGTCTAAGTCAGACATGAGTGAAAATAGTTGCATTGATCGTTTGTTTGTTGCTTATTCTGATAAAATGCTTAATCTGATGCTGATAATGTGACAATTGTGAATAAGGTATCATCAAAAAGTTCTACTACTAGAAAATAGAGTAAATTAAAAAATGGTCCCTTCAACTTCTTAGTTTGAGCATGTTTACTCCCAAATCGAAGCCCTTTTCAGTTTTGGTCGTTATTTCAACGTTTAAGAGACCCAAATCCATATGACACCTTAAAACAAGCACCAAAAGTGAAAGATGTTTCAATGTTGGACATCAATATAAGTTTAATCTTTAGCTTTTACATGCTACAAATCAATAAAGAAAGGGATGTGGTGGTTGAACGACCATGTCATCGATCATGCTGATTTACAGGTGTTTGTTTTGTAACTTAATAATATTCTTACTCATTATTTGCGTTGTAAATGATCAGATATTAAAAAAAACTCATGAAGTTTTACAATTTCTTGACAGATGGGATAACGATATGATTAGTTTAGTTGCCAAGGAGCAAAAGGAGAGGAAGATTGCAATTTCTTTTAAGGCAACAGAAGGTAAAATTAGGTAATTCATGCCCAAGTTAACTGGATTGGATGTTGTTGGTAGGCATATCTTCAAATTCAGTGGGATTAGTGTGTTTTCCAGTTGTTAATGAACACCTTAAAAATATGCGGTTAATATTACAGGTTTGGACTTCAAAGTAGAAGTGGGACATGTGGATCCAAACGGCATTTTTCATCCTGGTAGATATCCTTTCTTAAAATTTGTTTATATAAAATGCATAGCTACCACACCGACACATTTTCCATTGTAACTCTCTATCCACCCACCTGCTTGTATATATATTAAAGATATGAAAACTTTTAACAGTAAAGTTCCTAAGATGTTACCATAAATGGTCCCTCAACTATAAAGATACGTTATAGTTCAGATTTTTTACACTAGACTTTGTCATATTGCCAAATTAGTCCCTAAAACAGTACTTGACCACAATACTGCTTCTCGGTTACCATAGGGTTACCACAGGGTTACACATTTTATTTCCCGATCCTTCCACCGTCTTCCTATCTCCCACCGCTTCTTCATCTCGATCCTTCCACAAGGCTTCTCTTCAGAAGCGATTGAGCACCGCCATGACCGCTGTCTGCTTCGGTTCGTGTCGGCGTTACCCCGGTTAGTTTAATCCTCCACCATCTATATTTCATTTTTTTCTGTGACGCTCAGCAACCGTCATTTTCACCTCCGTTACTCACCGTGACACAACTTCTTCTTCTGAGAATAGTTGGCTTCAACTTCTACGGCCTCTTCGTCGTCTGCTCATCGGCTAAGATCTTTGGTCGGGTTCCCTATCTTCTCTTATCTATTCCAACTGTTTCCCACCGTCTGTAAATTGATTTCGGCCTCCGGTTTGACAACTTTGTTTTCGCTTTGATTTTAGGAATGTTTTCAGGATTTTGAAATCACTAGCGTTGATGGGTAGACCACAGCACACCGCCTCCCTTCTTCCAATCAAATGGTGTTCTGCTGCTCGCTTCCTTTCTTCCGCCTCCGGTTTTTTGATCTCAAATTAGGTAACTAATAATGTCTAATCCTTTGTCATTTTATTAAATTGTATTTGGTCTGGTGATTTGAATTGAAAATTAGGTCCTTGCACAAAGAAATTGTGCCTTCAGGTGGAGTTTGAGAGATTGCACGCCAAGTGTTCGATGAAAGTACTCAAATACGTCAACTGGTGTTGTGGGTTGAAGAATAGCCTTAGTGGTTTCTACAAACGAAACAAACTTTCTATATGTATCAGCTGTTGTCTCACCAGATGATGTTTAGAAATATGCGCGAAAATGACAACATATATGGGTGAGTTTGTATAAATTTACTTGCAAAAGCTTCCATTTGAATTCAATAATAATAGTCTCATAACAACAATAGGGAACCAAAAGTTCAAATTACTTGCCTTAGTATGAATACAAAATGGAGTTCAGTTGGAACTTATGAAATACCATTCATTAGGACCAAATATAGATATGGTGATATAGTTGACATAGTAAGTTCAATTTGCTGCCCAGGTTCTATTACTTTTCAACTTCTATTAATTGAATTGATGTATTTTTTGAAATTTAAAGAAATTGCATGGGTTTTACTTTTTACTTATTTTATGAGGCAGTCATTAAAGCATTGTTGGATAGAATGTCTGAAGAGAAGTACATCTAGAAGATAGCCGTGAACCTTACTTACTCAACATCGCATACTTGAAGTCCAATCAGGTAATGACAACGACCATAATTGATACATTTTTTACACTTTAATGCATTAACAAAAATTTTAGTTTGTATAGATTTAAAAAACTCCAGGTCTCTTAATGTTGTTCTTTATAAAAAAAATATTTTTGTTGCTTTATTTTTATAACGATTCTATCACATTTTCTTCTTTAACAGATGTATAAGTCCTTTTTTCCTCATATTAGGCAGAATTCATTCTTCGGCTTGTAAATTTGCTGCCATCTTACTTTTCTGAAGGGTTTATTTGAAGGTATTTTCTTATTCTATTATGCATTACAACTGCCATTTGATAAAGGGTATATCTGTAATTTATGAGTGACTTCCATTGAAATTCCCCAGGATTCGTGTATACTCTGGAATCAATATTTCTTCTTTATTTAACAAATTATTTGTAAAGTGATCAGGCCAAGCCACATAGCCAACTAAGCATTTGATGAAGTGACATAGATTGGAGGTCGTCGCCCGGTCAACAAATCAAAAGGTTTACTGTTTTTCATCTCATTCATTCCCTAATCCTCATTCTGTATCCCGACTTTAAGGTATTAACCTTCTGTGATTTTTTTTAGGAAGTTGATATTCTTGATTATTGTTCTCTTTACTGGTTTATTCTAGAAGGGTTTGAACCTTTTGATTTGTTTTTTTTAAACATGGGATGATTCAAGCCATTATGAACAAGAACTTTAGTTGCTCTCATTCATTGACTCATTTTCTCTCACACCCAGTTGAAGGTATTCATCAATGGCAGATTGTTATTTGCTGAATATAAGCATAAAAGTAACAGTATTCTTGGACCAAAGTTGTCTATTTTGGTCACTTTAGTTGCAGCAGAATGGGTGGGGTTCCAATTGTTTTTTTTTTCTTTTAGGGTCATATTTGACACTTTGTTATTTTATTAGCCGATAGCTTGGACACGTGTTATTAACTCTGGATACCTTGAACTGTGGACTTCTTCTTGAAGCTTCTCGCACCGCTTATCCCATCTAATCTAACCAAGGGTTAGTTTACTTCCTCCATATCTTCTCGATTCTTCTGATTTTTCTTCATCTGATTTCTTCTGCTTCATTCTTTTCTCGATCTTCTCTCAAGCGATGATGAAGCACACTACTGCCAATTTTCAGACCGGGGTCACCGATGGCCTTCATCCTCACTTCGACCGACTCAAATGAAGTCGGTTTCTTCACCTTCAATTTCTTCCATCAAGAGAAATATCGACGAAGGTAGGTGCGGTGAGGTTGGAAGACGAAAACATAAAAAAAATTGAAATCAGGACCTAAGAATATACATGGGGTTTTGTATGAGCAGAAGGAGACGAACCCTTCATTCAGGTAAAATCCACTTCAGTGATTTTCTTCAAATCGCTTCTTGATTCGAGTTTCTTCCCCATAGTTCACACTTTGGTTTCTTAGATCAATTGGTTTTCCCGACTCGACGTGCTTCTAATGTTTAATTGTCGATCTTTTGGTGGTGCTTCTGCTGCAGACTGTTGTTGTAATTGTCGATGGCTGCTTGAATTGGTTTTCTCAGGTAAAGTCTGACCTTTTAATTTCTTTACAATACGTTTTGTGTGACATCTCCTAATTTCTCGGCCAGAAAAGACCGATTTAATTTATGCTTTTTAAAATAAAATCAAAGAAATCTTTTCAAAAGATGTTGCGGAATTGGTCCCCAAACAACATATGATAAAAGTTTATCAAAACCCTTCATTAAGAAGGTATATATTTTCCATATATATATCAAAACCTCGGGATGTCATGTTCCGATACAGATCAAAATCATAAACAAGACATTATAAGCCTTACTACAGTTATTTACAACTACTGGCCTATAATCCAAAAATCTCACGTCATCCTCCGACTATGCTCGGGGTCCACTACCTGTAATCATAAAAAAACTGAGTGGGTCAGGATTGGGAGCCTGGTGAGCATATAGGGTTTTCAAACCACAATAATAATAAACTTATTAAATTCATCAATCAATAATAACCCTGATTACCCGTTCCCGTTATCCTCACTTTACGTCCCTAAACACTTTTCACAAGGGACCTAGCCTAAAGAATATCATCGGGATGGACACTACAGCTAAGGGGTTTCCTTAGCCATACATGTCCTAAAGGCAACCATGAGGGGGATTGGAGTACAGCGAATAAACACCCAAGTTCATTAACACCTACAGGTTGTGGGCCTGCTAGTGCTTCCTACTGGACTGTCTAGAAAGTCTGTGGTCGTCATCCAAACTCCGCTAGATGACTGAATCACAAATCACAACGAGGCCTCTCATCACTTTATTTCATCACACACCAACTATCTACCCATGTTCTACCCAACATATTTGTAGATAAAAATACTTATACAGTTTAAAACTTGTATAAAACATCAACTCAACAGTCACCTCAAATAAACAATTAATATATTTACACATAGCACGTATTATAAGGTAAATACTTCATATCTATGTGTAAAATAAAAGTGACTATACACTCACTTGATTTGATGAAAATCGGGCAGCAATTCGTTTCCTAAAACGTTCGTTTCTAATAAAACCGGGAGTTTTATTCAGAAACCAGGCTCTGCGAGGGTCGGACTTCGAAACCGAAAAGATAAATTTCCCGGGCTTCACGGGCACTTCGTGGCGTATTCCGGGGCTTATAATCAATATCGGGGCTTTGGGGGATGTTAAGATGAAGAAAATATGAAGAAAGTGGTGAAAGATGGTGAAATCCCAAAAGTACCCGAGAAGGCTCGCATGACCCTTCTATTTATAGGGGTCCGAAGTCCTGATCCGACGGCTGAGAAGGAGCCACGCGTCGCAGATCCGAAGCTCGAAGGGGGATGGCTCGCACGAGGTCTGCGCGTGCGAAGGCTTGCTGTCCTCTCCTGATTGGATCGAGGTCTACTGGTCCAAAGTAGAGGCATCGTGGCATGCTGCGAGGGTTCGGTCTCGTGCAAGAAGGTACGTGTCGCACCGCTATTGGACCACTTCGGATCAGATCAGGTGCTCGGATGACTCAGCAGCTCAGACACCTGGCTCGCCTGACTCACCAATCTCGGACACGTGGCACGTTCTAAGCGAGGGTGACGTGGGAAATCGTGACTATGCGAATTTTCTCGGTTTTTGTGCAAAAACTTCTAAAATCCATGACTTTCGCATACGAGCTCCGTTTTTGACGTTCTTTATATGCACGCGTAGGTGAAATTACGCTCTACAACTTCCGTTTAGACTTCATCAGCTAATTTTGATTTTAATTTTTATATTATTATTTTTAACAGACCGGGACAGGAAATCCGTTAAAAATTCATAACTTCTTCATTCGACGTCCGTTTTCGTCAGACTTTTTACCGTTGTGCTACTAATGACGAGACCTTCGATTCTCGTTTAGGTCGTGTCGGCTAAAAATCACTCGATATAAAATTCGAGTTTTTAGCTGTCTACTGTTAAGCTGAAACTTCGAAAAATCATAACTTCCTCATACGAAGTCAGATTTGGGCGTTCTTTTTATGCCTACTCTCGGTTTAACGAACACTACGAGTTGCGTTTAGATCACTAAGGCCAAAAAGTAGTTTATCGAAAACTCACTTTTTACGACATTCGGCCCCGTGCCGGTTTGTCGCGAAACTTCGACAGGTCATAACTTCTTCGTTATAACTCGGATTTCGGCATTCTTTATATATCCGTAATCCTTGTCACGCCCACTACAAGTTTCTTAATAGATATCGGCTTTATCTAAAATTTAATTTTTGACGCTCATTTTTATTCTTAATTAATTAAACCCTAATAATTAAGCATAAAACACATAATTCACATAATATTCACATAATTCCTTTTTCATTTCTTCAAAATGATTTACAAAGGTTAACCTAGATTATAATGTCAATATTAATGCCTAGCCTAGAAACACGGGCATTACAATTCTCTCCCCTTTAGGATGATTCCGTCCCCGGAATCACACATCAGCAAACAAATGCGGGTAGCGACTCATCATGTCACTCTCCGTTTCCCAAGTGAGATTTGACCCATTCGTATGTTTCCAACGCACAAGCACTAAATCGACCATCTTGCGTCTCAGCTTCTTAGTCTTACGGTCAACGATTGTCTCAGGTTCTTCGATCAACCTCTTGTTTTCATCCAACCTTAACTCAGAAATGGGAATTATGTCGGGCACATCTCCCGTGAACTTTCTCAAATAACACACATGAAATGTGTTATGAATACCCTCCAGTTCTTCCGGTAATTCTAGCTTGTAAGCTTGATTCCCGATCCTCTGAAGAACTTTAAATGGTCCAATAAACCTTGGACTCAACTTTCCCCTCTTACCAAATCTTATAAGTCCCTTCCACGGCGAGACTTTAAGTAAAACCGAATCTCCAACATCGAAGGATATCGGTTGTCTTTTCTTGTCAGCATAACTCTTTTGTCGATCTTGAGCAACTAACATCCTTTCCCTTATCACTTTTAACTTTTCAGCAGTCTGATGGACTATTTCAGGTCCCATAAACTGCTTTTCCCCAGCTTCCACCCAGCATGATGGCGTTCGACACTTTTCTCCATACAAAGCGTGATAAGGTGCCATCTTGATGCTTGAGTGGAAACTATTATTATAGGAAAATTCTACTAAAGGTAAGTGTTCATCCCAGTTACCTTGGAATTCTAGGGTACATGCTCTCAGCATATCCTCCAATGTTTGAATCGTTCGTTCGTTCTGACCATCGGTTTGCGGATGGTAAGCTGTACTCAAACACAACTTGGTACCCAATTCCTCTTGTAGACTCCTCCAAAACCTTGAGGTAAAACGGTTGTCACGATCGGATACAATCGTTAACGGAACACCGTGTAGCCTCACAATTTCCTTCACATAAGAATTCGCAAGTGTATCCATAGACCATTTCTCGTTAGCGGCTATGAAATGCGCACTCTTAGTGAAGCGATCAACGACCACCCAAATCATGTTGTGACCGTTCCTTGTTCTGGGCAGTTTAGTCACAAAATCCATAGTGATATCTTCCCATTTACCTATGGGTACAGGTAAAGTATCTAAACTCCCATACGGTTTCTGATGTTGTGCCTTAACCCTAGCACAAGTTACACACTCGGCCACATACTTAGCAACATCGAGCTTCATCGTCGGCCACCAATAATAGGGTTTTAGGTCCCTATACATTTTCGTACTGCCGGGATGAATCGAGTACATGGTTTTGTGAGCTTCTTCCATCAGAAGACCTCTTACTCCTCCCATCTTAGGTACCAAAATCCTATCTTTGAATACCTTCAATCCCTGACCGTTCGTATCAAACACCAATGTTTTTCCCAAACGTTCCTCCTTTCAGTCAATTTTCTCTAAAGCTTCCTCCTGAGCTTTCTTTATACTTTCCACAATTGTCGAGACGACTTCAATTCTCAACGCTCTTGGCCTTCTCTTTTCAAGATTTACCTTCCGACTGAGAGCATCAGCAACAACATTTGCTTTACCAGGGTGGTAAAGTATCTCACAGTCGTAGTCCTTGAGTAGTTCCAGCCAGCGCCGCTGTCTCATGTTCAATTCCTTCTGATTAAAGAGATATTGAAGACTCTTATGATCAGTGAAAAGTTTACACTTAGTACCATAAAGATAATGCCTCCATATCTTTAAGGCGAATACTATCGCTGCCAACTCCAGATCATGAGTGGGGTAGTTCTTTTCATGCTCTTTTAACTGCCTCGATGCATACGCTATCACTTTATCCCTTTGGGTCAGAACACATCCTAACCCAACTCCAGAGGCATCACTATAGACTGCGAAGTCCTCGACTCCTTCAGGTAACGAAAGAATTGGTGCTTCACACAGTCTCTTCTTTAACTTTTCAAAGGTCTCCTTATGCTTTTCATTCCAAGCATAAGTAGCTCCTTTGTGGGTCAAAGCTGTTAGTGGAGTAGCGATCGAAGAAAAGCCTTGGATAAATCGGCGATAATATCCGGCTAATCCTAAAAAGCTTCGAATCTCCGTAGGGCTTTTTGGTTGTTCCTACTTCATCACAGCTTCGATCTTTGCTGGGTTAACCATTATTCCTTCTTGGTTAACCACATGACCTAAAAATTGGACTTCTTGAATCCAAAATTCACATTTGGAGAACTTTGCATACAGCTTCTCCTTTTTCAAGACTTCTAGCACTTCACGCAGATGCTTGTCATGCTCTTGCTTGCTTTTCGAATAGATCAAGATATCGTCTATGAATACTATCACGGATTTATCAAGGTATGGTTTACAAACCCTGTTCATCAAATCCATGAAAGCTGTTGGGGCATTGGTTAATCCGAACGACATAACCAAAAATTCATAGTGTCCATATCTTGTTGTGAACGCAGTCTTTTCGATATCCTGCTCCCTCACCTTCAGTTGATGGTATCCTGACCTAAGATCGATCTTCGAGAAATAGCTCGAACCTTGCAACTGGTCGAACAGGTCATCGATCCTCGACAACGGATACTTGTTCTTTATTGTCGCTTTATTCAGCTCTCTGTAATCGATGCACACTCTCATGCTCCTGTCTTTCTTCTTTACAAACAACACAGGGGCTCCCCTGGGTGATGAACTAGGTCGAATGAAACCTTTGTCCAATAACTCCTGAAGTTGTGTCATAAGTTCTTTCATTTCGGTTGGCACTAATCGATAGGGTGCTTTGGCTATCGGCGTCGTTCCTGGTAACAAGTCGATACGAAACTCAACTTCTCGATCAGGGGGCAATCCGGGAAGATCTTCGGGAAAGACTTTCGGATAGTCACACACCACCGGAATATTCTGCACCTCCTTCTTTTCCTTCTTAGCATCGATCACGAACGCTAAATATGATGTACACCCCTTGGCCAAACACTTTCTGGCTTTCATTAGGGAAATGATTCCAGAGTTTACTCTGCGTTTGTCTCCGTACACCATAAACGACTCTCTCCTTGGCGGGTTTACTTTTACTATTTTCTTCCTACACAATATTTCGGTGTCATTGGCACTAAGTCAATCCATTCCTAAAACTATGTCGAATCCATTTAACTCGATAGGCAATAATTCCTCGTGGAACTTATTCCCATCCAAGTCAATAAGGATATTTTTCATACGATGGCTAACAGGTACAAACTTGCCACTAGCAATCTCGACTAATAAGGCATTAACTAGTCTATCTACAGGCAAAGCTAGTTTTCTACCAAATTCATGCGATATAAAGGAGTAATTGGCTCCAGAATCAAACAAATTTTGGGCAGGCAATTCGTTTACGAGAAAGGTACCTGAAGCGACATCGACTTCTTCTTTTGCAGCTTCAAGGGTCATCTGAAAGGCTCTCGCCTTCGGCTTTGGTGGTAGATTAGGCTTTGCTGCATCCTTCCTCTTTGGACAGTCTTTAAAAACATGCCCTTCTTCATGGCACTCAAAACATACCCTCTTATCGGATGGACACACGTTGGCATAATGCCCAGTCTTTCCACATTTGTAGCAAGTCACCCCCTCGCTACATTTCCCAGAGTGCTTTTTCTTGCACTTCTCACACCATTTCACTTCACTTCCTCCTCCTCCAAACTTCTTAGACTTAGAAAATTTGCTTTTCTTGTTGGAAACTGAAGTTCCTTCAAATTTTCTCTTTTCACCAACTTCTGCCCTCTCCGGACCTTTCTCCCTGATCTGAACCTCCACATTCTTAGCAGCCCAGATGGCGGCTTTCAAAGTGGTTACTTGCTTAACCATCGGACCAAAGTCCGCTGGTAATCCGAGTGCAAACTTGTTGACCTTAGAGAGTTCAGTTGGAACTAGGTAAGGAACAAGCTTCATCTTTTTAGTAAAACTAGCAGCGTATTCAGTAACGCTCATCTTTCCCTTCTTTAAATTCTGGAACTCATTATTAATTTCCAGAAGGTCCTGCTCAGAACAGTATTGCAGTTTCAGTTGTAGCACAAAGTCTTCCCAAGACATCTTACTAGCTTCTCCCTTGGGCATCGAATCAGCTAGTAATTTCCACCAGCTCAACACACCAGACTTTAACAGAGGAATTGCAAGTGCGGTCTTTTGTTTGTTGCTGTACTCACAACTTTCAAACATCGTCTCCATTTCGGAGATCCAGTTCATGACTTCCACCGGTGTCGGACTTCCAGATAGACATGGTGGTTTAGATGCCATGAAATATTTATATTTGCATCCGCGTCCATCAGCTCCTCCATCCTGGTTGTTTTGTCTAACTATCGGTGGGTTGGCTTGACCAAGAGTCCCACTATAGTTCCCTCCTACTGATTGCCCTTCATTCAATACGGGCTGTTCAACAGGTATCGTAGTCTCTTCCCTATGTTGTTTTAGTAATCGCCTTGTCTCCTCCATCTGGCGATCTAACATCATCTGCATCATTGCTTGTACCCCAGCCATCGTCATTGGCTCAGGTGCAGCTCCTACAACAGGTACTTGCTCAACTACTTGAGGTTGAGGCTGTTGATCCCTGTTTCCGTTTGCATTTGCAACTCCATTACGAGTTCTTGCCATTACAATCTATATAACGAATAAGGCGAATTTAGGTCTTTATCCTTGTTAGACATTTCAATTCCCTTATCACTCCGAAACGTTTATATGTTAGTTCTAATATCGTAATCGTACGGTTAGAATCCTACACACATAAGGTTTCCAGATCCGGTCGGCAACAGACCATAGATCCGAACAAATAATGGCACACATGGCAAACACATAGCATTTAGCACATAAGGGCATTTTAGGCATCTTTCCTAAAATAAACTAGTGCTCGTGTCTAAAATATGGTAGACACTCATCTCACAATCATCACTTAGCATTCTAAGTTTAAGTCTAGAAATCCTACAATTTCTTAGTTCGTTTAAGCTAATGCTCTGATACCAACTATGACATCACCTAATTTCTCGGCCAGAAAAGACCGATTTAATTTATGCTTTTTAAAATAAAATCAGAGAAATCTTTTCAAAAGATGTTGCGGAATTGGTCCCCAAACAACATATGATAAAAGTTTATCAAAACCCTTCATTAAGAAGGTATATATTTTCCATATATATATCAAAACCTCGGGATGTCATGTTCCGATACAGATCAAAAGCATAAACAAGACATTATAAGCCTTACTACAGTTATTTACAACTACTGACCTATAATCCAAAAATCTCACGTCATCCTCCGACTATGCTCGGGGTCCACTACCTGTAATCATAAAAAAACTGAGTGGGTCAGGCTTGGGAGCCTGGTGAGCATATAGGGTTTTCAACCCACAGTAATAATAAACTTATTAAATTCATCAATCAATAATAACCCTGATTACCCGTTCCCGTTATCCTCACTTTACGTCCCTAAACACTTTTCACAAGGGACCCAGCCTAAAGAATATCATCGGGATGGACACTACTGCTAAGGGGTTTCCTTAGCCATACATGTCCTAAGGGCAACCATGAGGGGGATTGGAGTATAGCGAATAAACACCCAAGTTCATTAACACCTACAGGTTGCGGGCCTGCTAGTGCTTCCCACTGGACTGTCTAGAAAGTCCGTGGTCGTCATCCAAACTCCGCTAGATGACTGAATCACAAATCACAACGAGGCCTCTCATCACTTTATTTCATCACACACCAACTATCTACCCATGTTCTACCCAACATATTTGTAGATAAAAATACTTATACAGTTTAAAACTTGTATAAAACATCAACTCAACAGTCACCTCAAATAAACAATTAATATATTTACACATAGCACGTATTATAAGGTAAATACTTCATATCTATGTGTAAAATGAAAGTGACTATACACTCACTTGATTTGATTAAAATCGGGCAGCAATTCATTTCCTAAAACGTTCGTTTCTAATAAAACCGGGAGTTTTATTCAGAAACCAGGCTCTGCGAGGGTCGGGCTTCGAAACCGAAAAGATAAATTTTCCGGGCTTCACGGGCACTTCGTGGCGTATTCCGGGGCTTATAATCGATACCGGGGCTTTGGGGGATGTTAAGATGAAGAAAATATGAAGAAAGGGGTGAAAGATGGTGAAATCCCAAAAGTACCCGAGAAGGCTCGCAGGACCCTTCTATTTATAGGGGTCCGAAGTCCTGATCCGACGGCTGAGAAGGAGCCACGCGTCACAGATTCGAAGCTCGAAGGGAGATGGCTCGCACGAGGTCTGCGCGTGCGAAGGCTTGTTGTCCTCTCCTGATTGGACCGAGGTCTACTGGTCCGAAGTAGAAGCATCGTCGCATGCTGCGAGGGTTCGGTCTCGTGCAAGAAGGTACGTGTCGCACCGCTATTGGACCACCTCGGATCAGATCAGGTGCTCGGATGACTCAGCAGCTCGGACACCTGGCTCGCCTGACTCACCAATCTCGGACACGTGGCACGTTCTAAGCGAGGGTGACGTGGCAAATCGTGACTATGCGAATTTTCTCGGTTTTTGTGCAAAAACTTCTAAAATCCATAACTTTCGCATACGAGCTTCGTTTTTGACGTTCTTTATATGCACGCGTAGGTAAAATTACGCTCTACAACTTCTGTTTAGACTTCGTCGGCTAATTTTGACTTTAATTTTTATATTATTATTTTTAACAGACCGGGACATGAAATCCGTTAAAAATTCATAACTTCTTCATCCGACGTCCGTTTTCATCAGACTTTTTACCGTTGTGCTACTAATGACGAGACCTTCGATTCTCGTTTAGGTCGTGTCGGCTAGAAATCACTCGATCTAAAATTCGAGTTTTTAGCTGTCTACTGCTAAGCTGAAACTTCGAAAAATCATAACTTCCTCATACAAAGTCAGATTTGGGCGTTCTTTTTATGCCTACTCTCGGTTTAATGAACACTACGAGTTTCGTTTAGATTACTAAGGCCAAAAAGTAGTTTATCGAAAACTCACTTTTTACGACATTCGGTCCCGTGCCGGTTTGTCGCGAAACTTCGACAGGTCATAACTTCTTCGTTATAACTCGGATTTCGGCATTCTTTATATATCCGTAATCCTTGTCACGCCCACTACAAGTTTCTTAATAGATATCGGCTTTATCTAAAATTTAATTTTTGACGCTCATTTTTATTCTTAATTAATTAAACCCTAATAATTAAGCATAAAACACATAATTCACATAATATTCACATAATTCCTTTTTCATTTATTCAAAATGAGTTACAAAGGTTAACCTAGACTATAATGTCAATATTAATGCCTAGCCTAGAAACACGGGCATTACATTTTGTTTTGGTTTTGGATGCAAATTACTACAAATTGTGAATTTTTTGGTGATGAAATACATTAAACTCTCATGGAAAACAAAAGTTTTCTCAAAAAATTTAGATGATGTTTTCGTTTTCTGCTGAACAGAATCATCGATTTTCACGATCTGGGGAAGATGAATTTAATGGAGGTGTATGAATCAAGCTATTGTGTACTTTCGGTAAAGGTATGGGTTTTTTTATCAGTATTTGATCTGGTTTATCATTTTTTGTTCTTTTTTATGGTTTATTTAACCGATTTGCATTTATTTTTGATAAATTTTCAATTTTTGGTAGTATTTCGCTATGTTGGTTGACAGCAACTAACTTAAGGTACCTGGTCTGCAAACTTCAATGTTATATGTTACTTTTTTTACTAATGGAATAGACACAAAAGGCAAATTCTGACTTTTATAGACAAATAGAACTCAATTTTGACTTATATGGTAAAATTTACCAGTATATTTTGCCTTTTCTAGACAAAGTGATGAATTTTCAAGTCATTTTCAATCTAAATATTAAAAACCGAAGAAAAGTATCATGCATGTTGTACTCGGAATGAATATATGTTTAATTTTTTTTGACCTTAATCATTTTTTATTTCTCTTCCTTTCTGATTTTTCTCATACATAAGAACATAGGCTTCTACTTTTTCAATTCCAAGGGCGCATATGTCTACATATTTTACAATTTTCCCACTGTATCCGAAATATAAGATTTGATGAGCAAAAACACTAGATAATCATTAACCTTTTCGTAATCAATCCAATCTTTATCGTTTTCTTATTAATTTGGAGGGTTGAAATTTTAACAATTACATGGTCTACAGGCTTTGCAAATGCCTGTTACTTTTTGATTCTTTTTTGTTTTCTACTTTATGGATTTGTAGTATAATTAAATAAAAATACCCTTTTTATTACCAACAAATGGAAATGAACTCATTTTACATCACGTATGGATGACCAAAATGGTTCCTTCATCAAAAGGTTGAATTGTTTGACGAAGCTCTATGTAGGTGCAGTGCATTAAGGAGGATAAAATTGGCATTGCTATGGTTTCTTCAATTACTGGTGGAATGGACTTTCACACACGCGTAGGTTATTTTGTTATATAATTTTAATGACATTCCTTGATTTTTCATGTAGGGTTCAGGAGAGGTGGCAGAATAAGAATGTTATCGTAACATTTCACAAGGATTAAGGGGTGTTGGATCAATTGGAGAACAAAGAGGTTGTGGAGGTAAAGAACAAAGATGATGATGATAAAAAAAAATCATGAAGCTCATAAAGAGGAGCAGGTAATCAGACAAGAGGAACGTAGATCTTTGCATTTGTTTTATTCTTACATACACATTATTGCATTAATGATTTTAATTCTATTCAATTCATGATTATCTTTTATCAACATATCCATGGAGATATTTCTATGATAATAATAACATGTTAACTTTATTGTAAATACAGGTCCAGACAGCAGAAATAAAATGATGGAGCATTTTGGACTTTCTTTATTTCAGATTTAGGTCCCAATTATTTCGAACTGATACTGTTAAGGTTTCTGCCATTAGGGCTTCATAACATTATTTCAGGAAAGACTGAATTTATACTATAGAAATTAGGGTTTATTGAAAAGTTAGGAGGGTTTCAACCTTTTGGTTTAATTTTTTTTTAAACAGGGGAAGATTGGAGCCATTGAAGAAACAGGTATCATCTCCACTTGCCGCTTCTTGAAGAAAATGGTAATCATATTGTTTCTATTAAGGTTTTGACTTATTTTTTCCGCTCATATTGTGGTTTGCTTTCATTCTTTTGTACCCTCATGTTAATACCGAGGGCCATATTGTTTAAATGAGTGTCCATAATACATTTTCTCTTCAATTCTTAAACTACCCATTGGAATTTGGAGACCTTATAATGGTGTTATTGAAACATATAACATTTTACTTTAATTCTAATGTTAGGTGCATGATTTGATCATTCAAGGAAATGAAATCGAAGAAGACAGGTGAGGGATGAGGTAAGTATGAAGATGTTCTTTCTGTATTTATTGTAGATTGCATTCTACTTTCATTTAAAACTACCTGGATATAAGATTGTATTTTCATTGTTTTTGAAAATCTATTCAAATATAGCATTGTACTTCTTTTGGTAGCATGATCTATCATTACATTTCCATTCATCCGATTGATGGAAAATTACACAGAATAGCAACATACTTTAATTTGGATACCAATTTATGCAATGCACTTCATTATTTGTCTCACAAAACAAACACATTCCGCCCCGCGCAACGCGCGGGTAACCCCTCTAGTTTTATATTATTTGTGGTTTATAAAAGATCCCTTAATCTAAAATCCAGATGATAATCAAAAGAAAAAGAAACAATTGGTTTAATATTTTAAGTATGTAGATTTGGTTTTTGAACGTGGGAATGAATGTTAATGTTGGCATTGACTAGTCAACGTATAGTGGGAGAAAGACTTTGGATTTCGGAAGTCTAACGTGAAGCTTCCTTTGCGTCGTTGGCGTGTACGTCCCGGCCCTATCAACGCGAAGAAGGCGTTTGTGGAACCAATCCAAAAGACGACTTCATCGTCAACACCATTATTTAATATTTGTTGTTTTATTTCTATAGTTTATAGCAAAACATAGGTAAAATATACGATAATAACACTATTTACAAGATAAAATCAATATTTTAAAATGTTCGTCATAAAATCTGACATCATAAATTGTAACTTACTCCATTTTTTTTTTTGAAATAGTTAAACATTATAAACAATTAAATACTTTCCTATACCAAAAAATTATTCCCAAATAATTGAAGAATACGAGAGACATGACATAGGAGGTACAAATTTAGAAGCAATGAATACGAATATTGATATAATTATTGTCTAATCTAATGAAATGATCTTACAGTCTTAGAATTGGATAAATTTACATGGTTTATGCAAAACGAGCCGATTAACAAAACTCATCAATGTATCATGACTTGAGGTGTTTTTCGGTCATTCGAAGTCTTTTTTGGAGATCAAAAATACGTAATTCTATATTTGTTGATTTTTGGAAACATTATTAATTTTGTTGATTTATATAACTGATTAGAGATTTTATCCAAATCAATTTTGAATTGTTAGGTTTATTATTAGTATATCATTTTTTATTTGTTTGAGACAGTTCTTGAAGTTTATTAGGAAATATCTGTTTAAAAGTAATTTTTTTTTCTTGGTTGTAATTGGTCATTCAATATGATCGTTTTGAACGTCTTAGAATATCTATGTCATTCCAGATGACTAAAACGTTAAGATGCCAAGTCATCCTGAAACAAGTTGTAACGATAAAAATGCCACTCTATTTAAAAACTATGATATTGAATAATGATTAAATATTGTATACATATGTGCGTAATTACATGATCTTATAAAGAAATTTGTGATTAACCTTTCGAAAGTATTCCATCGTGTCCCATGTTACTTACAAGGCATTACAAAGGTTGTCATGATGCCATTTCCGCGACATGGTCCTACACATGTAGAAATGGCACAACTTGTAATTACACCAAATATCTAAGGGTAATTTGATCATAGAAAAGTCCAAGTCAAAACCCATCTTCCCCGTTATACATTTACACTTTTATATACCAAATGGATCATTTTCCCTTTCCATTTCCGCTTCATCTTTAGCAGAAATGGATAGAGAACAGGAACAAATGCAATTTTTGGGCCTCTTCGGCATCTGCAAAGAAAGCTTCAAGATCATCCACTCATGGCGAAAGATCTTCGCCCAAATAACCCTAACCCTAATCCTCCCTCTAACCTTCATCTTCTTGGGTCATCTCGAGATCTCAAATCTACTTTCTCGAGACATCAAACACACCGAATACGAACAAGACGTCACACGTCCAGGCACCACAAGGTACAACAAGCTTTCCGATACACTCTCATCTGAATATATCACTTTAATACTCTTCCAAGTCGCCTACTTCACCATCCTCCTCATCTTATCCCTCCTATCCACCGCCGCCGTCGTCTACACCATCGCCTCCATCTACACCGGCCGTGACTTGACCTTCAAGAAAGTCATGTGCGTCGTCCCAAAAGTCTGGAAAAGGCTCATGGTTACATTTCTATGCATGTTTGCTGCTTTCTTCGTTTACAACTTCATCGCAGTAGTGGTGATGGTCATCTGTATGGTAATCTTTCCTTACAACGCATTCGGGATGGTCCTCCTGTACATCGTATTGATCATTTACGTGATGGGGTTTGTCTACATGACTGTGATCTGGCAACTAGCGAGTGTTGTCTCAGTTCTTGAAAGCTCGTATGGGCTTAAAGCTATGAAGAAAAGCAAGGATCTTATCAAGGGAAACCGAGGTGTTGCGATTTCCATCTTCTTTCTGTTGAATATGTCCTTCATACTTATAAAGATCTTATTTGAAATATTCGTTGTTCACGGAAACTCGTTGCACATGGAGGCATGGAAAAGGGTAGGGTTCGGAGTCTTGTGTTTCCTATTGCTTTTAACATTCTTTCTCTTCGGGCTCGTCATACAAACGATACTTTATCTGGTTTGCAAATCGTATCATAATGAAAACATCGATAAAGGAGATCTGTCTAACCATCTTGAAAGTTATCTTGGTGAGTATGAGCCTTTAAGCGGAAAAGAGGTTCAATTAGAACAATATGAGGTTTGAGCTCAGTTCAATCCAGAAAATCCGTCATTAGCGACGAATTACAGATATTAGCAACGGATTTATCTTCGGGCTTTGGTTGCTAATGCTCCTTTGTGATCTAGCTAGACACGTGTCATATTGTATATTAATATGATTCAACAATTTGATATACAGATTTTCATCTATTGTAAGTAGTTACTGTAACAACTTTGGGTATAATAAAAGAAAAATACGGTGGTTAGATGAATTAGACTTATTTAGAATCACTTTTCGTTCGGTTTGGTTAAGCATCATTATCGATATAGCCAAAATAGCCAAAATAAACCACTCCATTAATTCAGAATGGCGACGTATGAATGGAGCTTCTCCACAAAAACCAACCGCCCTTTTTGTTGACAATTGACTTCTTTTTTAGCCAAAACGACATCGTTATTCTCGATCAATTTCCTTTCGCTGTATTTTGTTAGTTAAGTTTTATTTATTTGTCTAGAATAGAGATGGGATAAAGTACCTAGTTATTTAAGGAAGTTTTATCCTTTTTTTTTAATTTTTTTTATTTACCTAGTTATTTAAGGAAGTTTTATCCTTTTTTTTTAATTTTTCTTTTATTTAAAAAAAAAAAAACTTGGATAATTGATAGTTTCAAGAAGAAATATGTAATTAAGTTTTTTTAAAACAAAATTATGTAATACTTATCCTATTAACTAGTTTAACATGTTATAATTAGCTGATAGTTTAGTTTATTTTTTTGAGTTTTTCTGGTAAATTAAAAATTAGCTTATTAGTTTATCTTTTATTGATTATAAAAAAATTCAATTTTGTATGTGTTATTTTATATTATTTTACATATTCGAGTTAGTTTTAACATTTTTTTTATCCAACAAGCTTATCAACTGCCAATTAGATTTTCACATATCAGTTAATAGTTTTTTTCAACTATTAGTTAGTTTTTCAGCTAGTTCGTTAAATATAATCTTAGTTTTTGTATATGTTGTATTGTTTGTATAAAATGATACAAGAAAAACGACACATCCTTATGTATACGAAACATAATTGTGTTAATTTGTAAAAAAAAAATAAAAAATTGTAGCATAGATTAATAATAAAATAAAACCATTACATTGACAAACATATGATCAATAACACATAATGAGGCATTGGTTAGAGTGTTGCATATACATTCTTCTTAAAGGAAATTATGGTTGCGTATATATTTTGTCTAAAAACCGTTTGCTTAAATAAACTGATACAAATATGATATGTCAAGTATAGCCCACAAAACCAACAATATTCTGATACAAGGAAAATGTCAAAAATATAAGTCAACCTTTTCTTAAGTAAATTTCAACGCTCTCATTTTTGTAAAACGTAAATTATAGCTTGTCACGTTGAAGTCATGACATGGTCAATATTTTTACCGAAAGAGATTGATTATGTGGTAACATAACAAATATTTTTTTTAATAACTAATTAATAAGCATTGTATTTTTTGTTTGTTATTGTTAAATTTTGTACCATTATGAAATTGTGTATTTGGATCTTATGTTGGGATTCATGAGTCATGGCAAGGGAATAGGGATCAGGTCGCAATAGATAAATCTGGTTCAATCCTTATACCCAATCACCATGATGACAAAGTCACAAAGATGTAACAACAACAACAACCATTTGGGGATTTAAATGTATCATGCCTCATAAAAGACTGGATATTGTATCTTATATAGATGAGGGGGCATAGACTCTGAGCTATCTGCTCTAGGCCAAGCCTTATAGTTGGGCAGGCCATGACAACTGGGCCCAATAAATCCTTATGCCTTCAATTAGGTGTCCAACAACTTGCATAATTAATTGGGAAAATGACATATTTGCCCTACCAACTTTCTAGGGTTTATTCGTGGAGTCCCTAAACTATTTTCTTGGCTTTATGAGGGAACGAAGTCGTTTTTGTCGTGTCGATTACGTCCTTTTGACCAAAGTGAATGGGTCATCCGGTTACCCTTTGCCATATTGACATTGGTTGACCAATTTTCTCACGTTGACTTTTAACTTTTCCTACCCTTGGACCCACATCTCTCTCTCTCTCTCTCTCTCTCTCTCTCTCTCTCTCTCGAACACAATCTACCAGGCATCCACCATCGTCTTCTTCCTCTCAACCTTCCTCTCCAACAGTTTACCCAAACACTAACATCTAATAAATACTTTTTCCATTTCTATTGAATTTCATTCGTTTACAATAAATTTCACCATTGTCCATACGTATTCTTTTATAATAAATTCAATAGATTTCACCATTGAAAAGACAATAATTTTTATCCTCTCTATCCCATTTTCATCTGCATGCTAATTCCATGAGCTGGTTATAATGAAAATCAAAGGATAATTTGAAGAAGAGAAAATCGCAAGAATCAAGGGGTTTAATAACGAATCAATGAGATTTAGATGATAATAACGCACACAACCACGAGATTCCAGCTCCGATCACCACCCTACCCCCGCTCTCTTTCCTCTACCCACACGTCTATCCCGAATCAAAACGCAACCTCGACGTGCCATCAAACATCACCGCCCGCGTCAACACCCGTGAGTTCAGAAACATGTATGGCGGCATCCATGGCAGCCGCCGCGACCGCCAGTTCATGTACAGTAGATTCCGGCCATGGCGGACATGTAGAGACGACACCGACATGTTACTCACCTGCATCACTTTCCTCGGCGACTCCTCCCAAATTGCCGCTGGTAGCCACCCTGGCGAACTCAAAGTCTTCGATTCAAACACCAACAACATGCTCGAAAGCACCAGTTCCCATTAACCATGGTTAAATCTTTCATATCGGGGGATACACAGTTACTTCTCTCTTCGAGCTCGCAGGAGGTGTCGTCAAAGATACAAGACATAAGAAAAGAGAGCATGACTCAGCTTGAGGTGGCAATAACTGAGGCGATGCAGTATGATTGAAGCTATGACAGAGGAAGCCTTCTAATTGGTCAATAAGGAGCTGCAATATAAGAAGGTTGCAAGAAGATGATAATCCTTAACTATAATCGTGAATAAATACGGAACGATGCACTGATAATCGAACCAGAAAACAACAAGACCTTGAAATTTATAAACGTAGGCAGGTGAGACAGTCCCCAGGTGTAAGATGCGTGCCATAAAGAGAGAATCGGAGAAGGTGACTCAGCCACAATGAATGAGAGCTGGCGAGAAAAGGGGATCCAGAGGTGGCAAGCAATTTTAGGGGAAACGCCACCGCCAAGAAGGAAAAGTATACATATGGACAATAGTGAAATTCAATAGAAATAGAAAAAGTATCTAAACAGGTGGTTCGAACCGGAAATGGTGATCGGAGATGGTCACCGGTGAAGTTCTTGTAGGGAAGAGTAGAAGGGTATTGGGTAGGGGTGAGGTAATGGTAATCGATGACATGGCATGGCTGATGGGGCAAACTTTGTTGATGTGGCATTGAAACCTGCTATAATAGGTGAAGGTGACTAAAAAGACAGGTTGCTCACTACTTCGTTTCCTTATAAAACCACAAAATAAGTTAAGTGGCTAAATGGGTAAACCCTAGAAACATAATAGGACGTATATGTCATTTTCCCTAATTAATTTCCATATTTATTACCGGTACATGTAATTAAATCTTGAGGAATATTGTATACACCTTTAATAAGAATTATTGTTCACTACAAATTTTGAATATATATATATATATATATATATATATATATATATATATATATATATATATATATATATATATATATATATATATATATATATATATATATATATATATATATATATATATACTAGGTTACAACCCGTGGAAATCACGGGTAAAAAAAAAATAATATTGATATTTTTTTTGCAAATTTACTATTTATTTGACAGGATCTTAATATGAAATCATTTGAAGCTACAAACTTATTTTTTGAGTCTTCATTCATTTCAAAATTTTAAAATATAATACAAACTTCTTCATATATTATAATATACATGATTAATGGTCATTTTTTGACAGTAAAATCATCACATTGACAAATCTCAGGAGGATATTAAAGGAGATTACACAATGATTGCAAAAAGGCATGACACCTGGTTCATCTATGCTACTATTCAGGCCACACTCCTCACAAAATAACTATGGAACAAATGGGATGTGTATTGAACCAAAAGCAATCATTCCAATTAATTTAAAACTACTTTATGTAATGGTATAAATGTTACTGTAGATTTAAAGCACACATGTTAGTGTGTAATGTTCGGAAGATGTTTTTTTTATTGAGGTGTTGATTTGATCAAATTTGTTAAAGATGGATTTCAAGAGCCTATTGCAAGCTGTGATTATCTTTATTGGAATCCTTCAAGGGATGTGTATTGAACCATAGAATCAGATGTGCATTAAACAATAGAAACCATTAAATGGAAACAAAAGAATGTAGCTAGATATGAATAAACCTTTATGGATGGTATTTTTACTAAATGTGAATGGGATCCAATTGTTGTCATATAGAGTGATACATTACTCTGGTCAGTATCGAAACTGTAATAAAAAAACAAAAAGATATAAATTTTCTAGCAAAATTTTAATTTGGAAAAAAAAGCGAAAAAAGAGGCTGAAAAAGTAAAGAAAATGGAGATACACTTCCTCACCCCTTAATCCATATAAGCCTTTTCAGCCTTTTCATAACCGATTTGAGCCATGTCATTGTAAACCTATGAGGAGTTGAGCA